>NC_140768.1:200268222-210268222 GCF_044657685.1 Stegodyphus dumicola | reverse complement strand
GCAAACCCGTTTCAACTTGTTTATATTTTAAGTGCTGGTGCCATAACGAGTATCAAAAAGACGTTGGGTCAAGAAATGTTATACCCAAAGGAACATTTTTCCGCCAACACCGAATGTCTGGATTTTTTGAACAGCCTTTAACCTCCAAACGTTATCATACGCTGCTTGGAAATCTACGTAAACAGCCAGCACCGAATTTCGTTCATCAAATGCATCTTGAATTGACTGGCTTAAAAATACGACTTGTTGACTTGTAGAAAGGTAATTTCTAAATCCCGCTTGTTTGAAAGATATTACATTTCATTTGTCCAATAGCTCCCCGCAGTTCAGAAATTGTAAAATCTCTACCAAAAACCGAAGGTCCCCGAGGGCTAGAAGAAAATTTCTCGATAATTGTTTTCATAAGGGTCTTTTCTCCGTCCTTTCTTTAATCTACATTAATAATAAAATCATTAAAGCATTTTTTTTCTTTGCCGCAATAATTTCTTTTCTAAGGATTGCTACATTTCTTCTCCATCTTTGGACGTCCGTAGGATTTTTTGTTTGTTCAGCAATGTTTCGAGATTCAATGGATATACCCTTTAATTCAATCAATCTATCATTCCATAAATCCTTGAATCTTAGTTGTTTACCTCTTGGTATCAACTTCTTTGCGGTGCTCGTCTCAAGTTTTAAAAACTTAGGCGGCTGGGTAAAGATAGTCTCAAGTTCCCAGAAAAAGTTTTTCCACTTCGCCTTTTTAAAATTCCACCTATTCCTCACTTTATTTACTAAAGAGTAAGAGGATTGTAATCCAAAACTGGTCGTGATCATACGATGTCCAGAACCAGGATCATAAATGACTTCTTTTCTTGCAACCTCAGCTAGTTCAACAGTGGCTAAAATCAGATCGGGATTTGTACCATTTCCATTATAATGAATATAAGAAATAATATACGTGTTCTGGTAGATTAGTTCCAGTCTGATTGAGTTAATTAGGTCCTCCATTATCCTCTCGGAATGGTTAGAATCGTTATAATTGCAGCGGGAGTTATGAGCATTAAAATCTCCACAGAGGATAGTTTTATTAAGGAAGGAAAGACCCTGGAAACTTAATTTATTATTTTTTGGTGAGCTATAACAAGCATAAATACTGAAATAGGTTTCTTTTTGTTTCCAAACGTAGATTTTGACCACCTCAGCACCAATACGAGAGGATAAGTCACTGATAATATACAATTTAGACGTCAAATTGTTTTTAATACCAACCAAGATTACACTAGCGATTATTCTTGATTTAGGCAAGAGCTGTAGATAGCAGTTATCAGATGAATAGTATTTCACATCTTCCCTAGACAAATTTGCCTCAAAAATAAGAAATACATCTATTTGTCTATCATTTAATTTTCATAAGCTGTGTTTTCGTTTCTTGGGAAAAACCACCCGCATTTCATTGGACAATCACTAAGCGCTGTTTGCCCTGAAAAGGACAGTTTGGAGGATCTCTAGGAGCCATCAACAAGCGGCAAAGCTGTAGCAGATTTAGCGTAACCCAGGGTGCACCACGAGGAGGCCTCCCCATATACTTCATTATTTAATTTATGAATTTTATACAGTGATATTCGCAATTTTTTTATGAGCCAAGAAAGGATTTTGCACACTTTTTATTTATTAACCGAAAAGGGTTATTAACCTCGAAACATGTTTTTGCGCTTTTTCATATTAATGTGTTAATTCACTTTTCGCTCGAGACTGATGCTGTTCGGAAATAAAATATTATTTTTTCATATTTAACCTGTCTGTTATTGATTAACAAACTAAACTTTTTAAAACCAAAGTTCTTAAGAATATCATATTTTTCTCTTTTAATCTGATTGATTTAAATAAAAATGCATTTAATTCATGATATGTCTAATTAAAAACATTAAATATTTTTATGGAATTACATTACATATCTTTCCATTTTTTAAACATGCAGAAGATGCATAACTTTCACATCTTGTTCTAAATATATATTCATCTAATATCCTATAAAATGTTCCTCTGTTCCACTTGGATCTTCTCTATCGGTAATCTCTATTGCTAAGCCACATCAAATTTTAAAAGAGCCTTTTTGGACGATCGTTAAAATCTAAACTCTTTCAGACTTCTTGCCTTTTATTGTTTATTTTTATTAATTTGAGTTTTCTGAATCTTCTTTCATCCTTACACTAGAAACTGACAACATTAACAATTTTCTTAGCAGAATTTCCGAATTAAAATATGATTGAATTAAATTGTATTCCTGAATTAATTGTAAAAGACGTGGTTTTTCTTATTTCCCAGAATTGTTGAAATACCGTGATTTTTTAAACTAGATATTTCTAATTGGATAGCTGAAACATTTATATTATTTGGATATTTAAATGTTAAACTGCATATTTTCAAAGTAATTAAATCCAGTGATACTAATTTTTGGATTAGTTAGAAGCACAAAATCGGAAGTTGTCTAGTTTAATTTTTGATATCTCTATTTTAATTTTAAAATTAAAATATCACCCAATCTTTGATTTCTACTATGAAAAAATATTTCTCTCACAAAATCAATTCTTTTATCAATTGATTCTTGGCAATCTGATTTAATATCCTTTCATTTTCACTTCTTTTTATCTTCCGTTGATATATTTACTTTTAAGAAATTCAAGAAAATTTCCCCTTCTTTCTCGTAAAGAAAGAAATATTATTTGTTTAATTCAATATGTAAAGCATACGAAGACCTTTTTGTCTAAGAAGGTGAATACCTTCGTGGAGGATTTTCTATCGGAAAATAGTTCGTATTTACGTTACACAAAGTGAAATCTTGTAGTCAACCCAATCCTCGAGATTCGACATTAGTTTAGCCTCTTTGTTAGGAGGAAAAATTTTGCATCTTTAAAATTTTTGGTTGCAAGGATTTATTATTTTTTTTTAGAGACATTAGACATTTTTTAGAGACATTAGGTATTTTTTGAAAGTAGGAGAGATGAAAAATGAGCACTGCTTTCGCCCAGACTCGAACCGCGGACCTCTCGAATACGCGTCGAGCGTGCTGACCACTACACTATGAAGACATGCTAAGAAGGCAGAAGAAATACCTTATGTACTACCCCTTTTAAAGGGCAACTGCGGTTTTACGGGACCCAGTTGCCAAATTCTAGTGGTGACGAATTATCATTCATCACCCCTTTTAGTTCGGCGCCACTGTAGAGACATTAGGTATTTTTTGGAAGCAGTAGAGATAAAAAAAATGAGCCCTGCCTTCGCCGGGACTCGAACCGCGCACCTCTCGAATGCGTCGAACGTGCTGGCCACTACACTAAGAAGGCGGGAGAAGCACCTTATATTTTGAAGTATTAAACTGCACTAAGACATGTGTAAAATTTTAAATTAATTTGCTGATATAGGTCATTAGTTTCAATTCATGCCATTATTTGATGTCTTTTAAATTTGAACTTTGTATGATTAAAAGTAGTAATAACGAGCTGAAAATTACATAAACTACATGATAATGACTTTTTTTCCTCTCACTTTAGATATCCAATTGTTAACAGTTCATTAAGTTTTTGTTTTAGTCTGATTAACTGCTTAAGGAAAAGCACGTGAGTGGGCAAATTCTGATGAATATAGTACTCTTTTTATTGCTTTAAAAGTTCTACTTTAAAACGGTGCTTCTCGATATGTTTCAAAAATGAAAGTTAACAAGAATAATGCATTTTTTTAAATTTCGCAGCGAATTTAGAGCTTTTCTTTGTCACTTGCCTCACCCTTGTCTCGGCTCAGTTTATGGTAGATCCAGCTTACTGAGTGAGCAATTCGCTAACATCTACTGAAAAATTTGCTTGATATGAATTATATTTGGAGACGTCGCTTGAGGATATTTAAACATCATTTATACGTCTTTCGTATCATTCATCATTATACGTATCATTCAATAAAGATATAGAAAGGAGAATGACGTATAATCGAAATTTCAGTTTGAGAATGTACAGGGACAACGTCTATGATTGACGGAAATTCGCGGTTAATCCGAAGACAGTTAAAAAAATCACAGGAACAAAAAATAACCCACATTATAATTAACAGAATTTTTTAATAATTTATTTATATTTTCTAGCTATTTAATCTAGAGAAATATTTCACTCGTTCGAGTAAATTAAATCAGTAATCAAAACAAAAAATCCTACTTTAAATAGCAGAAGGATAAACATCCTTAAAAATGACACACTAAGTCAGGAAATGTCATTAAAAACAGTATTTACAAAAGAACGGGAACAACGGCATTGAATTCAAAATCTCGTAAAAGTGTCGGAACGTTTTGTTTTTTATTGTGCAATGTTAAAGAACTCCAGGTCACATACAATTAAATTATATGCTACTGGTGATAAAAATCAACTCCCAAATCATCTGCTATCACTGTTGTATCCCAGTCTGAAAGTCTCAGCTATCACTTTACTTTTCCATTTTGTATTTTCCGTAGAAAATTTAGTTTTACGCTAGCTTATGAATAACTTCTAAATTATTTCTCAGTAAACAAATCAGCAGAGCCTGGTTAATTTTATCCTTCCTCAGTTAATCGGGATTTCACTCCACTTACATTTCAGCTACATAATTTTAATTCTTCTACTACATTACTGTTACTATACAAATTTAATTTTATAATTATGATTTTAGTTTGTTTAAAATAATATAGGCATCTTAAAAAAGCTAAAATACTTCATCTTTAAATTCATGCGAATTTAAATTGTATAATATTTAATTTATGAATGAAAGTGATAATTTCTTAAATTAAATGAAAATGATGATTGATCATCCTGAACAAATAGTTTTTTTAGGAAGATTTTGACATCGATTTTAATTTTCTTGAAAGAAAAAAAAAATCTTTTAGTACAGTGTTTTGGGCCGTTCAATTCTGAGTCTTAAGCAAAGCACAAAGATTCAAAAGATTCAGAAATAAAGCGTCCCTGTCAGGAATTGTGTCTGGCTAGAAGACTCCCATTGGGTAGTTAATTTTTTCAAAAGACTGCCTTTCAATCTAGTAACTGAATCTGATTTCCTCTGCAGTCCAACATACCATACTTTTTTCCCCTTTCACTGCCCAATGTACAACATGCAACTAACACTAATATCTTCATATTTTATTAGCTAACGCTTACTCTGAGCGAAGTTATTCATCTTTTTCGAAGATGCAGAAGTTTCTGCAATATGCAAAAGAACTTCACAAAAAATATGCGTTGGTCCGAAAGAAAGAAATGATGAAGCCAGAGGGAAAAAAGAATATAACTTTTCCTCGCATAAATGAAATAGTTTATTGTTAATATGAATATGAATGAATCCAGAAAGACAAGTCCTGCGTCGCATTAATGAAATAGTTAATTATTAATATGAATAAGAATGAATCCAGACAGACATGAAACAACATACAAATGTGAAAATCATGCAAAGAAAAAATGTATAAGCGGTGCTCCACAACATTTATTAGGTGATGTTCCTAGATTCTCATCATTATTATAGAGTTAGTTATAGGTATTTATATGAAACCTAAAAAAAAAAGCTGGTTACACTTCGCTATTATATGGTCAAGAGCAGCTCTATTATTATTTCGATCCCTAAACTATAGGTCATATATTATATGGCTTTACGTGTGTCCGTGTCGCTTCATTTTGCTACTGATAAGAAACATCCCGGCGAATGATAACTCGTTAAAAGACTCATAATGACTGATCCGTTGGGTCAGAAATTTTTCAGATTTAACAGATTGGAAGTTACAAATGCAGAAAATAAACTTCACAGTTATTAAATGTATTGATTTTTAAATTTTAATTATTGATTATAATGTTAGTAGAATTGTAGTAATGAAAATAGACAATAAAATTTAAAGAAAATTTGTAATTGAAATTAAAAAATATATATATGTATATAATTATGCTTGAAAAACACATTTTAAAGATTTGCGAATTATTCGCAATTTTCAAAATCTTCCCTAATCATATGATTATTTATAAAAGCACTGTGAAAAACCTATCGTTGATACGCCTTTTGATGACTTTAAATTAAATGTATTACTTTACATCCAACAGAAACATTCTGTGTTAAATACCTTTGTCTCAGTTTCGTAAAATGAATATAAATTCCTGAGCAATACGAATACAAAATTGCCATAGCATTTGTGACGAGACTACTAATGGTATCGGTTCTAGACATAAAGTCCTGTTTTTCTAATCCAGTTTCTCAATGTAAATGACTTCATCAGTTCCTAATGAAAGACGTGGACACCCACACAGGTGTTGAGGCCACACGGGGCTCCTGTGCAGTCAGCCATGCCATCGGACGCCGCTAGTGCGAAAAGCAGCAACGACATTACTGGATGGCAATTCACTTGTTGCACACTTTTGTGGCTCTGTGCAGCCAACTGTGTTAACCGCAAAGAATACTTGCCCTCTCTGCACATTACCGCTCCCGGCATTTTTAACGCAACTATTGCGCATTTGAAAATGACCTTAAAGATGACCTTAACTCTGCAGCGGCTGAATAAGTGTAAGTGACTGAAGCTTATACGCAGAAACAGTAATTAAGAAATTATTCAAAGCTGACTTAAGAAGATTAAGCTATAGATATGAAGTGCAGTATCTTTCTAGAAAATCTGAATGAAGTTTCAGCAATGTAAACAATTCGTTTGCAGTTTTCACGCATTTTATTTTGAGCAACATATAGAAGACATATGATAGATCTCATAAAGAATTTGAGTATCTTTGGCGCTTTGAGCATATTTTAAGATATGCAAAATCCTGTATGTTTGCAAGTAACATAGCAGTAACATCATGAAAATAAAATTGTGAATGAGTATTAAAAATGCATAACTTCTGAAAAGCGAGTGTTTGAAGAGCTCAGCGCATTTAATCCTAAATAAATTTTCATACTTAATTCTGTTGAGCACTGTGACTTACGATCCAAATATACCGAACTTCGATTTATTATTATTATAAACTTAATATATTTAATTTTGCCAGGGATCTGAAGTATGATTTTTGTTCATTTCCTGTACTACTAAGTTTTTATGAACTTCAGCTTTCGAAATATTTATTCTCTCAAATTATTCTTTTATTCTCAAAGTATACTAGTTTTCGGATATTGATCTAAGTTTCTGACACATAAATTAAACATAAATTAAATTATGTTATGAATTTATAAAATTTTAACTGACTTCTTCTTCGAGTTTTAAAAATTTAATCTACGATACCCATAGTTTTTTTTTTAAATGATTCAGTTTTTTCATGTCATAAAAGCGCTTTAGAGTAAGCCATGAAATTCGGAGGAGACCAGCAATCAAATTGTAGAGACTGCCACCCAATCAGAGCTGCTTAAGTCCAGGAGCCACAAGATCAAGTGACTGCTCGTCTAGACTATTTAACTAGGAAACATCCAACCCTAAAGTACTGGAACTACGGTGGTCACAGACGGAGGAACTGCAGAACACCGCAGGCCACGGAAGTTAAGCCCGTACCCCAGGAAACAGGCAAGAAGCAATTTAGTAGCCATCTCGGAAAGTGGAGGTTGCCACGTATTGAGAAGCCTCATTTTAAAACAGTTCAGATTTCTGCAGTGAATGACCATAGTGATGATAGCAATGACTCTTCATCAATAGAGTTCCTTACAAGCGACGGGGGACGTGGGCGCTGTTCCTTTTTCCATGAGGGTTAATCAGTACAGCACGACGTCCATTATTGTCAAGAGCCGTGTGAGAGCTGTGGTCACACGAGGGTCTCGCACAGGGCGCCAAGGGCCAACGTCTGATTCAGAGCACCCAAAGGGTTAATAATAGTATTCTTACAATATTGCTTATGAAACTGCTATTAGAATAGTACATTAGAATATACATAAAAATAACTAATACCTAATGTACAGTAGAAAATAACATGAGAATATACATAAATACTAACTAACATCTATCATACAGATGATGCAGAGAATTAGAACCTTATAAAATGGGGCTAATATTGAATACTGCATTTGTATAGAAGAATTTGTTACAAAACATTGAATTAATTTAAAGCGGTATTCATTATACAGTTGGATTAACTGAATGTTTTAGAAACAGTGCTATTACACTAACTGCATCAGAGTCGTAGCTAGGGTTTTCAGCTCCCAGGGGCAACTGAAGATTTCGCGCCCCCTACTGCTTGCCAAGCATGGAAAACATTTAATTCTAAAATGCCGTAACATCAGTTTGGCGCCCCTTGGATTCTGCGCCCGGGGACAGATGCCCCGTCCTTGCCTTCATCTAGCTACGCCCCTGAACTGCATCAGTTATACTTGTTGCAATACACCCTTTTGTTTACTGAAGAAATGAACTATTACATAAAAAATAAACTAATATAATATGCACTAATGAATGAATACTAAATGAACTAATATACTAAATGAACTAATATAATATACACTACAATAAAATCTTAAAAATGCAAGGAATAATTTGACATGCTATACTAAAATATTCAGTACCAATGCACATTGCTTTAGATTTGAGATACTATTAGCGTAAATACTTATTATAATGCATTGCATACTCATAAAGATATACATAAGAGAGAGAGAGGGAAAAAATTTCGATGCATATACATATTATTCGCCTGCATACAAGTAATATTCCATTATCTGTATGAGTACAATATACAGTCATCTTCTTATACATAATATTGCATACATATTATATTAATTACACACATTAGAATATAGAAAGAAATGGGCTAATACCTGAATCAATACAAATACACTAGTGTGAAATCTTAAAAATGCAAGGAATAATTAACATGCTACACAATATTATGCCGTATCAATGCACAATGTTTTAGATTACAGAAATTATTAACGTAAATACCCATTATAATATATTACATACTTATAACCACATACATATATAAATTCGATGCGAATACATAACATTCATCTAGTATTATAAAATGTATAATACTATCCAACTTGCTACATGAGAATGATCTACATCAATATACATTACTTTAAATTACAAAAACATATTACTTAACAAATAGAATTAATATACGAAGAATTCACTGCATGAAGGCAAAATAAATCTTTTTACAGAATTAATGGAACTAATATACAACGAATTCATTGCATGACATTATCTCTTCATTATACTATTATATGTGATCATAATGATTATGTGTGTGTATATTTGCATAAGAATTTGAGCACTGTACAATAAGATTAAGTGTATCGGCGACACGTGTAACTATATATCTTGCATAAGGTACAAAAACAATAAACACATTCTAATTTGCCTTTTAAATAAAATGTGAACAGAACGGGTGCAAATAATAGGCCACCTTATTTTCATATGGCGTTAACGTTATTTTACAATATGTCAAATAACGGGAACAGTACATTAATCCCGTATTAAACAATAGTACTCATTATGTCCAACATGGGCTGATTTTGTGTACAGAGAGCAAAGGCATGATGATACATAATATAAATAGGAACAGTTTCTTTCAAGTAAATATTGTAATATTTACAGTACATCATGATTACTACAGAGAGTTACAAAATAGAATGTATTCTTAGGGCATCTCGCGCAAATTGCTTGTTATATGAAGAGTATTTTTACTGCATACCCGATATTAAGACGGGTTATATGAAAATACCATAACATTTTATCCTATATATATATATATACACTAGTTCTTGGGTAAATAACATTAACATTTATAACATAAGTATCATTACACTAATACCATACAATTATACGCTCTAAACCTGTTATGTACACGTGCTAATTTACTTACAGTTAGAGGAGTGGCATTACACAATATGCCATGAAAATTACATATAACAAAAGCATCGATATATTACGTTAAAATAAAAAGACACTAATACTGTAGATACTGAAGACAATTGAAAAACCCTTAGTATAATAATTAATTAGAAAACTTTAGTACAAATAATCATACTGTATGCTAGTGGTACAGAATAAAAACTAATAATTGTTATACTCATATTGCCCGACAGATGCACGTTTTACCAATCCTATCCTAAACTTTATACTATTGGGTTGTATACACTTATGTCTCAAATCACTTGTCCACATATAATTTTATTCCTATTTCAGTTAATAGGTTGATATAACAGTAGAGAGTAAAGCTGTATATTTAAAAGGCACCATTCTGAGAAAGACACATTAGTCTATCTGCAGTTTCTAGGTACGGTAGTGCATTGATTATAACAGGGAAAGGTGCTGATGTACATGTCAAAGATTAATCAGTGACAGTATGAGTCATGTGGCAGTAATTTGCTTTGATAGTAAGTTATCCAGGTCTAGATTTGGCACAGATCCGTGCCCAAATTCATAAGTTTGTCAACTATTCTCCGGATTTGATTGGCTGTATGTTTCTCTCTGATCATAAATTTACAAAATGCTTGCGTTTTTGTTCCAGAAATAGGTAAATGCAAGTCAGAGGTAAGCAGGCAATGGGCTACATAATCTTCTGGAGAGCCTGTTTCACCACAGATATATTGTGCCGTAGGACAGATTCCGAAACTTGCATAATAAACATAGAACCACTCAACATAGAATTGATACAGTAAAAGAGCCATGCTCAGTAATATACCGAACGAGTTGCATATGTACAATAAGGCGATTTTGATTCTATAGTGGGGATGTGATAGTGAATGTGTCGACCTGTTTTGCCAGCATCCCCTTCTTCCTGCCAGATCTGATTAGCCTGCTGTTGTAAACCTTTCTTAAGATATGATATTGGCCATAGAATTTTGATACTTTCTGCATTAATATTTTCACAGCCTCTTTAGCAAGTTCGTCTGCGAGCTCGTTTCCTATGTCACCGGCATGTGCTTTAATCCATTCAAGATGCACGTAAGATGACTATGTACACGAAGAAGTGATTGAATTTCATCAATTAAGGGTGAACTGTGCATAGGGTATTGCGTGCAGAATTGAAAGGCTGTCAGTTAAGATATAGCTTGTTTTATAATTACAATATGACCATTGATACAGGAGCCAATGTTAACGTCATCAGAAAAGATCTGTTCAACGATTGGAATATAAGCTCATCAAGGATGCCCTCCTTCTTTACCCTCCAGACTGTGTCCGGTGATAAAATCAAAAGTGGTGGAAATTTAAACATTAATCTCACGTTTAAGAGTGCCGCTTACCAACACATCGCATATGTAGCAGATATTACTCATCCTTGCATATTTGGATTAACTTTTATACAAAGTGCACTTTCTCTGGGGTTAAAGCCATGTTTAGAATTAAAGATAAAGGAGTTAAATATTTCCACCAATCAAAGTTCAAAAGAGTATCACAGTACCAGCAAGAACAGAATTTTTACGACCCGGATCTATAGTTGAAAACAGAAATTTCCGGTACTACTTAATGGAATATACTAATAAATATAACACAGTGCGAAGAGTACTACTAGCCTCGGCACTCGTCGACATTCTAAAGACTATCATACCAGTGAGAGTTGTCAACGTCAATGATAAAGCCATTGTCATTAGGAAAGGCGAAGTGCTTTCAGCATGCACTCCAATGACCTGGTTTAAACGAATAAACAGTTCACTAATATGTAAATTTTTGGAGAGTCTAACAATCGGAGTTATTGCAGAATGCACAACTAAACAATGAAATGAGAGTGCTGCCGAAAGTCTCATTAAATAATTTCAAGATATTTTCTTACTCACATCTTATGGCGTAGGTCGAACCACTCAACATAGAATTGATACTAGTGTCATCCACCAATCAAGCAACATCCAAGACGTCTACCGATTGCTAAACAGGAAGAGGTAGGAAAACTTCTAAAGGACATAGGAGAAAGCAATGTTATTGAGCCTTGAGTAAGTCCTTGGGTCTCTCTCATTGTCCTAATCATAAGGAAAGATATTTCGACCATATTTTGAGTTTGAACGTTTACTCGCCGCTTGAAAGACATCACGAAAAAAAGACAGCTACCCTTTTATTAAAATTAACATTCTAGGAAATACATTCTGGACATTCTGGAAACAAGTGGTTTTCGACGCTTGATTTAAGGAGTGGATATTAGAAGGTAAGACTGGTAAGACTGGTAATCTATCCTGCGAACCTTTTGGTATATGCAGGGTTTAATGGAACTTATATTTAGGATAAACTCCAAATTTATCCTTCTTTTGATTCAATTTCTTTTCAATTTTTGTTCTTGAACAATTTTAACAAAGGACTTTTCAATTAAAGGTTGTGGTTTCTTTATCACTTCTAGTTTTCCTTTCATATTCTCTATTTCCAATGCTTGTGAAACAATATAACCAAATAGCACTTCTTGTGCTTTAAAGATCCTCTTACGAAGAGGTATTGTAACTCTAGAGGCATCTTCTAAACAAGTTTCTAGTTCACTAATAAGTGAAGGAGCCTCCTCAATAAGTTCTGATTGAACAGCAGTCTCTGTCTGTACACTTTCATCCATTTTCAAGCACTCTATGTGGAGTTTGGATTAGACCTCCCCCCTTAGGAGGAGAAGCCCCCAGACCACGACAATGTCCCAAACTCCTGGGAAGTTTTCTTCAATTAGCTTATCAAAATTTGCAAGTAAGTAAAATACTTTGATTAAATAACGCTTTCAACCACTTTATATGAGCTAATAACTTCCCCTGGGGGATATTAGAAGGTAGAGACACACACTAATGACCGAGAAAAAACGACATTTACTACTGGACAAGGATCTTGGCAGTTTAAGGTGATGCTGTTTGCGCTATGCAAAGCACTGGCCACATTCGAACGCCTCGTAAAGAACGTGCTGAGAGGTTTTTCCTACGAACCTATCTAACATGCATGGATAACATCATCATTGTCGAGAAAGGTTTTGAAGAGCATTTAGAAAATGCTAGGAAGATGCTTCGAGACGCTGCGAAAATGCCCATTAACTGAGAAGTTTCCTGAGGCTTTGCACCTACTACAGTAGATTTACGAAGTTTTTTTTTTTTTTTTTTTTGGTTTGGTTCCATATTCCATAGCAAGATCAATTTACAAGCTGAGAGAAGAATCCCAAGTTCTTGTGGACAAAACAATGCGAAGATACATTTAACAGATTGAAAGAGGCTTTAATAACTGCGATATTCATGATACATCCTCAGCTCGACAATCATTTACTCTTAACACCGATGGCAGCAATGAAAGTGTCTGTGCTGTTTTTGTCTCAACAAATATACAGGTCAATAACATGTCGTATCATACTGGAGTAAATGTCTATCTAAACCGGAGAGGAACTGCTGTGTCACAGAAAAGAGTTGCAGAATAGTTACTAAGAGTTAAAGCCGTAGAAATTTTCAGCATTATTTCTACGACAGAAAATTTCTGCTTCGCGCATATCATGCATTGTTGAACTGCCAAATTAAATTTCAAGACTTTCGAAGATGAAATAGTCAGATGGATACAGAAACTCCAGGAATATAACATCGCTATTTGTCATCGGAAGGAATCATCACACGGAAACTCCGCCTCCTTCTGTAAGACATTACCCAGAAAGCTGTCGATATTGTTCCATGATCGGGTCGCACGTTAAGTTACAACTTCAACATCGGCTGATTGAGCATATATGGAGTGATAAAGTCAGGAAAGTCCATTTGTAAGACGGCGACTTTAAATCCGTAGTTCATTTAACAGAGACTACAAACAGGAAAATTACCTGGCAGGATATTTCGATCTATAGTCCTAGGTCAAAGCACTATTGTGTCTTTGAGACTCACTCCATATTAAAACCGGTGTTTTGTAGCGGAAGTTCAAATCGGATGATGAAGAGGCATTCCGGTGGCAGCTGGTACTTCTAAGATCCCGGCCGTCTTTAAAAAACTACATAGCTGTCCAGCGGGACGCCACTTCAGAACAATGAAGGTTCTGTATAAAATTCGAGATCCCTTTTACTACAGTAATTCAAGTGCTCATGTGCAAAAGTGGTGCTAATCGTGCAAAGCCAATACGGGTCGGAAAGGTGTAGAAAAAAAGCAGCCGAGAAAAGCTTCAACAGTTTAGGAGCGCCATTTGAATGCACTGCTTTTGCTATCTTTGGACCTCTGGCATGAATTCTTAATGGAAAAACATAAACCATGCTGTCACCGATTACTTTACAAAGTGGCCTGAAGAATATTTTATCCCTGATCAAAGGTAGTCATGGTAGCAGAGGTAAGTATACAGAACTCGATTTCCAGGTTCTGAGTGCCTCTTCAGTTACATTTCGATCAAGAGAAAGAATTTTATCTTTACCACGAGTATAATTAAAGAACTCTGCAAACTACTTGTAATAGACAAAACCAAAATACATCTTTACATTTAAGTCATTTATTTAAGTCAGACAGCCATATGTTTAATGAAGCCATTCTTAAAAACTTCTTGCTGATGGTTTCAAAAATAACTGAGACCAGAAATTACCTCTGCTGTTACTTCTTCTTCTGTTCTATCGTAGTGCTGTGCACGAAATTACCAGCTGTTCCGCCTCCCAGATACTCTTCTGTCAGGACCTTCGTCTGCCTTATGATCTTTTATTTGGTCGCCCTCCGTATACGCCTTCATTGCCTGAGGAGTACATTCAAGACCTCCAGGCTCGATTTGAAGTGATGCACAATTTTGTATGAGGGCGATTCAGTTTGGCAACGGAGAAGATGAATACCCAATACGATATGAAAGCTACAGCACATCGATTCAACGAAGGTAACAAGGTGAGATTATGGAATTTGACAAAAAGTACCTTTGCTTAAACTATAATCATCCTGGGGTGATACTTTCACAGTCCTAAATAGGATAAACTACGTCATATTTCGGATCGGTAAGTTATCAAATTCTAAGCCTAAAATCATTCATTACGACAGGATAGCCCCTTACAATGTCCATAATAAATAATCCTTATAGTGTATGTAATGTGAATAGTATACTAAGATCATGATCCTATTTGTGTATAAATTTCTAAATTTATTTGTTGACTTTGTTTGATTTTCTTATCTAATGAAATTATTTTTTTGTATTGCACTCATTTTTCTTAGCTGTTAGTATGGCTTTCTGTCCAGGAGCTGTACTACCCGTGACGTGCAGTCCTTCGGAAGGCGCCTTTTAGATACGCTTTAAATTGCACTGTGTTTAACCATTTTTGTGGTTTCTAGTGTAATTATTGATTGTTCTCTGTGATACTGAGAAGAGCTACGCGAGTATTTTTGAGTAAAGTTCCAGATTTGTAAAATGTTTCTTTTGGTAAATATAAATTTTATCAAGTCAACATTTGTTCTTCGTGCATTCATTACAAATCCATGTGCACGTAACACTATGGTATTTTTACTATAGTTTCTTTTTGCACTGCAAATTTAGCAACAAAATTTTCGCTCTGAAAATTTGGCTCTCTCACAGGAGAAACTTGTCTTAGTTTCTACAGGAATATCTATTTCGAGAAAATGTTTTAATTTCGATTATATTAAAAACAATAGATGTAACTGAATTTCACTTTCTGGGCTACAATGTAACACTACGGTGACTAACGCAGTGTCAAAATTTATTTGTTGGGTAAGTTAAGTTAGAGGATTTACTGCATTTTTCCTTAAACAGATAGTATCATTAAGCAGTGTATTATCATAAACCGAGAGAAATAAGTTGTAGTCTGGTCTAATTGAGGGTCTGTTTCGGGATATTCTGACCTAGATACCAAACTTTTATTATATTAATAGTTTTCACATAAAGTTTTTAAATAGTTGGAATTAAAGTTGAGTATCTAGGTTGAAATGATTAATCTATGCCGAGTTACGTAAATATATGGCGTTAGAAACATATTCTACGTGTTACAGTAATAATGCAAGTGCTTATAAAAATAGCCTTTAGTTATGCATGCTAAGTCTCATAAATTAAATGTGTTATAAAATACTACATTAGGTATAGACATTTTAAAATATTAATTGAAGAAATAAATTGTTGATAAATATGTACTTTTATTTTTTGGCCAAATAATGAACAATATTCATTTTAAAGATAAATTAATAATGTTACGGAATACCGTAAGGAAAAATATCTTTAAACTACTAATTTGCTAAGCCTCTGAATGATAACTGAAGAATTATTATGCATCACGGATTGGCAGAAATTGCTAGTCACATGGAAGATGAATAACCTCGTAAAATGCAACGTAATATCACGTTATGGTAATAAAAATTAAGAATGAAACTACAGACATTTCTAACATCAAAGTATTCTGAAGTTTTTGTTTAATGAATAAATCAAACTGTCACGACGTGCTTACATTATTTTTTTAAAGTTAAAACCGCAGCTAAAGTTGCTTTTTTGAAATGAACTCCAGTTTAACTGAAGTTAAATGTCTTCCATTGCATATACGACTTCGACTAACAACACAGCTCAAAAATTTATGTTTTCAAGTTATTGTTGTTGTCGTGTCCACATTACGTGGAACAATGGTTGCCAGCGCCTACTCCGAAAAGATGCTGGACTTCTATTTTCCACCCCCAATTTGAGGGAGAGCACCCCGGGGCAGGGGTATCCGGGGGTCCCCCAGCCCTCTTCCTCTACCAATAACCTCTCGAGAGGACTTTCGGCTCTCCATGTATTTTAGAAAGCCCCATGCCGCAAAGACACTATACATTTACAAACATCTATGCTTCCTCCGGGATTCGAACCCGAACCTCAGTAAACGGTAATCTTCGGTACCTCAGGCTTTCCTAACCACTATACTGTCTGGGCGGTCGCATGATTCTACTTGACTTTGCTGCAAGTATTACTTTTTGCTCATTCTCCTCATGTCAGCTAGACAACCGCCATATAAGGGCATAAGAGCAATTTTTAGCATACTCCCAATGAAGAGGAAATAGATAATGAGGCTGAATCGGATATTTCAAAATTTTCAATCGCTAGTAATTCTATAGCAATGAGATTCATGAGAAAACTCAGGGAATTAAATGAGAATGAACTGAAAAAATACTTAATGACCAACAGATGAAAACTACAGAATTTAATGACGTACTTTATAAACATAGGAACCTTTCCCCATCCTACTGGGGAACTTAATTAAAAAAAGAAGCTAAAGTAGTTTGCGAAAAACAAATAGAAGTTACCACAGTTGAATTTACCCTCCAACTAAAATCGATAATCATTGTAATCAAGAAAAGTGGACAACACCTACCGAAGCTTGCAAGCATCCTACGGAATCTCTGATAAAATGGAAATCGTACACGAAAATAGATTCGAAAAGTTCTTTCAAAATCCAGACATTAATGACCGAGTTACAGGTGAAGTAGCAAACTCTAATAATCATAATAATAAGATCCCACTATCTGCTATACCTGAAGAAAGAGTTGAATGGTTAATACTTGACAAATCTGTAAATAACTTATATAAAAGTGATTACGAAGATGAAGAACAGAGTCATTCACCTTAACTACTGGGAGATTTTTGTCTATAAGATTTTGTAAAATTTCTTCTTCTGAACTAGAGGAGGGGAGATTTTTGACGATGAATCAGATGAAGAATAGAGCCATTCACCTTTACTCCCAAATATCAGAAAATTACAAGGGAATTGTTGATTTCCTAACAAAAAGTAAGATAAATTTACATTCTTACCAGCTGAACAGCGAGAAAAATATCAAAACAGTCATCAAAAATCCGATGATCCGCTGCTCTATCTCAGAAGAAGAAATTTTCAAAAATGACGATTTGTGTGGGTAGAATCAGAGTGTGATCCGCCTCCTGAAGGCCACGCTTACTAATTGGTTATCTAGAAAGCAATATATCTGCGGCGTTATGCATTCTCTTTATTAGGCTTGTCACGCTAATATTACGTCTGGGCCAACTCACGCTTTCTTTGTCTGTGTAACCTTTCATCTAACTTAAAATTTATATTAAACTCATAAGGGTTTGTTAAGGTTTTTGAGCTCTCACTGAGCTCGTAGTTTACCAGCATTCCCTCCTGCTAAGCCTATTAAAAAAAAAGTTATATAAGGTTATACGTATAACCAGATATTCATTAAGACACATAAAAGTCCTACTTAACTGACGCTAATTTAGGAAAAATTCTATTATCTCTATATCAGAATCAATTAGCTCCATTACTCATGCATAAGTATGAATTTGCTAATTAAAAACTAATCGAAAAGTGTTCTCTGTGCTGCATGAAACCATTTCAGATATTTTAAAGGAACGGTATGTGTTACTCTGATTAAGATGGAGTTTATATAAAACAATAAAACTTTATAGTTAATTAAATAACAATAAATCGGAAAAAAAAGACCTGAAAGGACCTTTGTTAAGTTTGCACGCTCTGGCTGATGAGCGCGCCGTCCACCAGTCTGCGATTACACTCATTCTTATTAAAATACCTTTTTTTTTTTCCTTTTTATCTTTATTGTTGTAACTTTTTCTTCGCCCTCAAGCCACATACTATAGAACAGCAAGATCACAAAAGTTTTAAAAGGAGCATAGCAGCATATGTTTGAAATTACCGATGCCGTGTTAAGTGTCGGCCTAATATATATACATTTTTTCAGTTTTTTTCTCAACTAATCACATCGGTGTTCAGTTTTATTAGTAAAATTGCTTACAAAGCTCGTTTTAGAGGGGGGGGGTCTTTTAATTTTTAACTTTTAGATGTTAACTTTTAACTTAAATAGCTAAATAGCATGTTCTTCGCATTTACGTCACATAAAATTCCATTTAACAGCAAAATCAAAAAATATTTAAAAATAGCATATCTTTAGAATTCCAGATGGAGTGTCAAAGACTACCATACATATTTTTATATTCACTGTATTATTCCTTTACAAAGCAGCTGCTCTCGGGGCCAACGCCCAAAATAATTATGATAAAAAATAAAAAGTGTATAATAATTTCAATGAGCCGAGCAAGTGTATTTAATGTTCCTAATTAGACATCTTATTATTTTAATACATGTTTATCTAAGTCAATCGCATTAAAAATAAATGTTCTTAAGAAATATAATTATTGCTTTCAAATCGCTTAATTTATTGCTCAGTAATATTCCAGTTTCAATCTAAAAGTATCTTAGGCTTTACTGAATGACAACACGCTTGCTCTTGGAAGATAAAAGTATTTTATTTCCGGCCGTGGCATCACATTGCTTTTATAGAGCCGAATTAAGTAATTAAAAGTGAAACATTAAAAGTGTAACTGACATTTTTTCCGAATCGAAACATTCTCGAGCGCTGGAGATAAAACTTTTATTTTGAACAGTGCCACTGCTCATTTCAAATCGTTGAGTTTGCTAATCAAGCTCTCATTAAAGTTTTTAAATATATTAAATAAATAATAAAACAAATTCGAAATTCAAAATTCGGACTTACAGGGTCGTATATTCAGGTGGGGGACTACTTTATTCAAAATTTAAAGCCGTAATTTTTACACAAAGTAAGCAAAAGATACATACATACATACATTCAGACTGTTCATTATTTAATTTCTTTAAAAATAATAGAGCGATAACGTTTAGTGGCAACAACTTTAAAAGTGAATCAGCCTTCTAAAGTGGACGATATTTATAAAGCAGCGATATTGTTTCGAAATTTCCTTTTGGGCTAAAAATATAATTTAGTGCATTTAATGCTCCCTCCACCCGTCATTAGATACTATAAAGACAATGCGGTATGGATTAAATAATAAATTAGTAGTTCGCATTCAAGTTTAATACTGATTTGCAAATCAATATATGATGTTTGCCTGTGAAATAAATAACAATAAATGGAGTAAAGTTTCCACTGTTATATATCTATTTTAAGTAACGTTTGGCGATTTTGATCATCATAATTACTAACGACAAGCCGGAAGTAATATTTGAAATTATGTTAATAATTAATATGTTTATCAGTTTAAAAGTTTTAAAACTGGACAAAAAATTTAATACTACAAAAAATTCTCTGCGTTTTTCATATTACATTATAAAATAAAGCTAGCCAGATTTATTAGGGACAAAATGCATGTGAGCGCAAATATTTATATAATATATTTTATATTATATAAATATATATAAATATATTATAATAACTGGTATCAATTAACTTTATTTTTACTTACACTCTGATTTAAGCTGTTCGAATACATAATGTATGCAGAAAGTAAATAGTGTCCTCCACTTTAAGAATTGCTCTGTTTCCTTACTGAAGATGTCCTCTGTTCTAAAAATCATAACTGAGAATCCTATCTTCAAGCTCGTGCTAGCAGTAATACCATTCTATTACAGACATTTCTTACCGATAAATCTGGATAGTGCTGGTTATGCATATTTACAATATAATTTTACAGGAATGAAGTGGACAGAAGTTTAAGTATTACTGAGTTTGTAGAAACTGGTAGTAGTAGAAGAGAATGTCCAATTCGTCTTCTCCAGTTTTGTCCAAGTTTCTCGCATTTTATTCATGCTTATTTTAATTATTTTTGCTTTGTCTTATGATTTATTATAATTAAAGTTTGTTAAATTCCATTTATATTTGCTCTTGCTGAATTAAATCTTGGTAATTGTTCTTGCTTTCTACAAAATATCTAAATGCAAAGTAAAAGTTCGTAAATATTCCGTGTTTCGACAAGAATGTTATAAGAACAACACGATAAATATAACAGCACTAGCTAGCCTAATTAAATATTGAAACTTGCATGGTCGTGTAGCAGATTTTAAGAGCTGCATTTTCTCTGGTAAAATGTGTAAATTTATTTCATAGTAAGAGTTTAAAAAAAAAGAATATTATCCTATCATTTTTACCAATAAGCAAGAACTTTTATACTCAAAGCGCTTCCACTGAGTTTGCACCAATATATTAAGCTACTTTTGTTTGTTATTTATATTACTTTTTAAATGATTTCACGTCTTTTCATTTTGTAATTATTTAACCACACAAAGGAACTTAAAAATAAAGGTTATTTGATACTCTTTTATAACTTTCAAAGAACTAAATTATATTTGAAAAATCTTTGTTGTATCTACATTTAAAAAACTTACTTATTTTTAGAGATAATATCTGAAATGATATTCAATTTGCTTTATTCAAATTTAATGAAGCGTTTTAAATAACAATAGAGAAAATGAGCACTCATGTACTTTGCGAAATTAAAGAAATGTTTACATTCTTACAGAAATGTTGGCAGTTATTTGCGAAATACTATTTTTTTTTAAATGATGCCCTAACTATACGTAACCATCTGCTTATGAGCCCAAAGGGGTGTTAGTCGAGATGGGCTATTAGTCTCGAAACGGCATGTTGCGTCGAATCACTATAAACTCCCGTATCACTTTTCAAATTGTTGCCACTAAATATTATTCCCCTATATTATATTTAAAAAAATTAAATAAGGAAGAATCTGCATAAATACTTGTATGTTTCTCGCGTTGTGAAAAATCAACGATACCTAGAGCCATGCAATTTTGAATAATGTAGTTCTCCACCCGAATATGGGCACATGGAAACCTGAATCTTGAATTTTGAATTGTTTTATTATCCATTTCAGATTTTTTAAACTTTAACGAATTTTTTTATTAAGAAACTCAGCGATTTCAAAGCGAACAATAGCAACACACTGTACGAATAAAATATTTTTACCTGCATCGCGCGAGACTTACCGTTTTCCAGTATTTTTATTCCAGAGGGGCGTTTTTCCAAATGCTGTCGAAACGCATATGTATGTGTAAATGAAAAAAATAAACGCTCCTTTGAATGCATTATACAATCTGAAAATTTGCAGATTCTTTCTTTTAATTCTGATATAGGTTATTTAACTCGTAGCTATATATTTTAAAAATATAATTTGACTTAACATTATGAGAATAGCTCTGCACTTCGAGCTTGAAGAGTAACTCTAACGTGTCTGTTAGCAGATCGTATCAACATCCGGTAGATTTGACTTGAAACGTAGCTCGGTTATTTAACGCCCATCTACACATCCTGCCTCGAAAACAAAAATTTTTCACATCATCAATGTTAACGAGTCAGTTAAGAAAAACCACAGATTCTGTTTACTTTTTCCTTAAGTAAACAGCTCGCGGCAGAATTCTCTCTGAGACTTTTACTTTTCACAAGTAATTAAATATGTTCGTTTGCTTCTGGTAATTCCAGAAGTATCGCGGAATTCTGTCGTTGTAGTTGAAGTAATACCGGCGAGGCGTGTGTAATGAAGACCTTTGGAGGTAACTAAGTTACGCTGACTGTGTAATCTTTTTGCGTAATGTAGGGTGACCGGGACTAGAGGGGTCATTTAACCCCTGACCACACAAGGAGAAAACGACAAAACGGGTCATTAAGATAGAAGGGGGATTAAAAAAGGGGTCGTCAGGGTTGAATTCTTCGTTAGGGTTCAAATTTATCTCTTTTTTACGGTCTTAAAGAAAGCACAATTTTAAAGAAGGGAAAAGAAGAATTCCTAGACGATTTAAACTTAATACTATTTTAATCAAAGGATGAAAGAAATAAGCGGTGGCTCTCCTGAGGACTTATTATACGAATATATATTAAATATATGAATTTATATGAATTACTATAACGAATATATATTAAATATATGAATTTTAAGGCTAATACGCCTTTCACCTACGTATATTCATAGGTTACTGCTCTGTTTGTTACGGTAGTTAGCGGTGACAACTGCCTCTTTCAGCCTGAGTTCGAATACCACGTAAGGCATTAACGTTTATAGCTGTCTTTTCCTCTCCTCGATGATATAATATCGATCTACCCCTTACGGTGCTCCCTGGGTAATGAGACGCCTAAATGGCCAACGTCTGGCAATTCCCAACCAGCCTCGAGCAAACATACGGCCATTCCAGTGGGGGGGCGGAACAATATTAACAGAAAATGTCTGTACAGGCATGCATGTACAGACCATGTACAGGCATTTGTTACTTATATGCTATTGCTACGTTATTGATGTATTACTGATATTATTGTTATGTTATTGATATTATTATGTAACTAAATTATGCAATATTGTCCTTATTATTTAAATATTAAAAAATTTATAATAAAGAGCAGATAGTGGATGGCTCCACGTAATAAGCAACTAAGCTGTTAAGTCTTCATGATGGTGCAACTGCTTATTTCGCGGGGTCCTGTCCTGTCCTTTACAGGCATATATTTTTCACTTTCAGAGCAATATTCAATAAATTGATGACACATTCAAAATTTTATAACCAAATAATTTTATGTGGAGTAATTCCAACCACGAGTAGGCTAAAAATTTAAGACCTCTAAGCGTATTCAAAGTGACCACGCTAATTTACTAGGAGTTATCACACTCGCCTTTCTGAATTCTGTTGGTGTAACTGGTTAGCACCACCAACCAGCAAATATGATTTGAAACCCGGCGAGGACACATTTGAATTTTCAGATTTCTATTATTCGATAAATAATAATCTGTACAAATCTGTAACATTTTCTAAATCATGTACATTCGATTAAAAATCAAATTATATTTTTAAATTTCGGAAAATTTTTCAGGCCGTTACGAATTTTGTATTTAGATAGTTAATTTTAGTAGAATTATAATTAAAATTGTTTTATTCCCCCGTCCAATGCAGCGCGCGACAAATTTTAAGAGAAAGCTATGCCGGAAAATTAAAAATACAGGATCACGTGCATTTAACATTGAATAAATGGATATCTCGGTAATTTGCACTTAAATTGAATAAATGGACTTGTCTAGTATGTTAGTTGTAACCGTAATTTTATCTTCTTATTGGTTTCCAGAAATATCGAGAAGCAGAAAATGCTAGAACTATCTCGCGCGGCCGGTTAAAAGCTATTTAAAGCTCGAGAGAGACATCTCAGTTTAGTTGTTTAGTTAACTGCTGTTCAGAAGACAAACAACAAAAATCAGCGTTATATTTACAAAATTTCCACAGGAATAGTTTCGATGGTTTTACCGAACCACCATCCTCAGCTGCAAAACAGCAAATGATTGCGGTTTTGCAGCCATTTGCGGTTTGGCAACTGAGGATGGTGGTTCGGTAAAACCATCGAAACTAGTCCAGTGGAAATTTTGTAAATATAACGCTGATTTTTGTTGTTTGTCTTCTGAATTAGTATTTATTCGGCGTGTTATTGTGTCTTAATTAACTGCTGTTGTTACTGTTACGAGTTCAGCGAGAGATCGGATTAGCTTTCGCTTTCCATTGCGTTCTATTTTAAGCTTTTAGTAGTTTGCGAGATATTGTGAACACTTGTACGAATATGTCTGAGGAAAATTCCAGCATTCTATTATATTTCTCTTGATAAGAATAAATTTTATTAACCTTTTATCGGACTTCTGCATTCAATCTATTACGAACCCGTATTTCGTCTTCCTTTCTTTTGCGTAACGAAATATAACAGTTTCTTATAAACCAAAAAAAGATATCATTATTAATGTATACATTTAAGTAGTAGTTGCTCCTGAATTTCAAACTACATAAAGTATTCTCATTTTCAGATTTTAATAGCAACATTTATATGCATGCAATAAAAAATATGCTTATTTCTGTTAAATGAATAATCAAATATATTCAGTAGTGTACTTTCAATAAGATTAATTTTTATTTAACTAACATTTTTTTGATAAAATAAACATTACTTGGTCAAACTGCAGCCCAACTTGATTTTCATATGTTAGAAAAGGATAACTTACTTACGTAAGTAAGTGACGGAAAGTTTCTGATATTATAATTACGCTCAAAGGGTTTTTTTAACAATTTGTGTGCTACCTTATTGAATACCATGTTCCTCGCACTTAACCCGCGAAGAAGCGCGCTACTTTTAGCTACGCGAGAACGCGGCTCCGTAGGCCCGAAGCGTTTTTCTTAACAAAACAAAAATAAAATTGCTTGTGTAATTGAAGAAAAACATTTAAATAATAAAAACAGAGAGTGTATAAAATATAGAAATATACTTTTAATTTAATAAGTCTAATAAAATTGTATTTTAAAACAATTTTAAGACTGAAATTATTTATCATTAACAACAAAAATTAAACTGATTTCTTTTTGAGCGCAAATAGTACTAATTTATGCAATATTAAATTTTTACAGCAATAGTTTCAAAATAAAACTTACATTTCACATTTTTTTGAAAATAATCGTGCTGTGTTTCCCACAAACATTTTGTTTTTGCACATAGCAGTAAATTTGTGATTTTCCGTGCATTACGCCAAGACTGTAAACTTTTTTGCAATTTTCAACGAACTTTTCAAAGGCATATCTTATCGGAACCAGTTTATTTATTTCCCTTCTAGAAAAGCGATCTCTTATGTCTTATGTCATCAAATCTTAAACATCTCATTAGAAATAAAAAAAACGTTTGTTAGACATTTTTTCGATGAAAAATGTCAAGCACTGTTCCGTCAGTCACCCAAAGATCGAGAACATTTATTTGAGAAACCTTGTGCAGTCCTTCAAAATAAAGAAGACCGATAAATGCTCTGACTTCTGTCATTTTTGTGGATCGAAGCATCTCTCTATCTTTCAAATTTGACAGCGATGGATTCGATATAAATGTTTGCACAATCTACTAGAATTTTTACTATTATTTTATCCATAAGTAGTTGCGAAGAATTCATAGGGGAAGACACAAATTTTGCTTCACAAACATTTCCGAGCAATTTCCTCACAATGTTGTGAGCAAGAGTTCTCACAACAAGTCTTGGTTCTTTTTTATGCAATTTTGTCACATTATATTTGCCCAGATAACAATTCGCTGATGGACACAAAGCTACTTAATTCGTTAGATTTATCGCTTAGCCTCTTCAGAATTCGATTGGTGATCACTAAACTGTTCTTCACCAACTATTTCTTCGTCCTCTTCATTAATTCTATCTTCATCAGTCGACACTTCGGCTTAATAGTTTCTGTAGTCTTTTCATTTCACCGTCATAGCTCAAATAGCAAGACCTTTTTGCAACTGCCTGATCTCTTTCACAATTTTAAATGACAATGTGAGCGCGCGCCTCGGTCCTGGGAAGCTCGGTTATTCAGTTTCTGAGAAAAGATGAAGGGTTAAATTCCGAAAGTGATCGTGAATGACAAGTACATGACCTTAAACGCAGCTACTGACAAGGTCGAAAAATTTCACCAAAGGGAGAAATTTTTGTATTACGTTTTTGTGAAGACCGGGCCTCACAGGCCCGACGCGCGTTCTCGCGGGTTAAACGACATAAAATTCAATTCAACAGCGATATCACGAAATATTTAAAAGCAGCATAACTTTCGAATTTCCGACTGACAGTCTCACGCGCTAGAATTTTTTTTTTTTTTTTTTTTTTTTTTTTTTTTTTTTTTTTTTTGCTCGCTTTGAAATCGTTCAGTTTGTTAGTCCAGAATTCATTAAAGTTTTAGAAATGTGAAATATGTAATAAAACAAATTCCAAATTTAGACATATAGATGTCCATATCTGGGTAGAAACTACTCAAAATTTGATGACTCTACATACTATCATTTTTTTTTTTTTTTTTTTAAATGCGAGAAACATACATACATTCATGCAGATTCTCCTTTATTGAATTTCTTCGGAAATAATACAGGGCGACATTGGTGTGGCAACAATTTAAAAAGTTATTAATCCTTTCACAGAAATTCAACGCAAAATTCCGTTTCGTGACTAATAGCCCTCCTGAGCTAACGCCCCTTTGGAATTTAAAAATAAATAAGTAAATAAATAAATCTGAAAGGGAGGTTTTTTTTTTTTTTTTTTTTTTTTTTTTTTTTTTTTTTTAACATTTTGTGTGTTACCTTTATTTATTAAATATCATGTTCTACGTACTTAAACCATAAAATTCAGTTCATGAGCAATATCACAAAATAATTTTAAGCTGAGCATATCTTTAGAATTTCCGATACACAGTCTCGCGCGCTGGAGACAAAAATGTTTTTCCTGTACAACGTTGCCAATGCTCGCTTTGAAAACCTTGAGTTTGTTAATCCAAAATTCGTTAAAGTTTTACAAAATATGAAATCGATAATAAAACAAATTCCAAATTTCGAATTTGGGCTTCCAGATGACCATTTTCGCAGTAGGATTACGTCATTCAAAATTAGATGGCTCTAGGTACCGTTGTTTTATCACAGTGTGAGAAACATACATACATTTATGGAGATTCTTCATTATTTAATTTCTTCAAATATAATGCAAGACTCTAACATTTGGTGGCAAAAGTTTGAAAAGTGAAACGGACATTCAGAGTGATTCGATGCAGAATAGAAAAACTAAAACAATAGCCCCTCAGGGACAAAGCCCATTTGAACTAATAAAAGTAAACTGAAAAACTATATAAATAAAAAAATCTCAAGACTTTCAGATTTTACAGTAAGCCCAAAGGGGTGTTTTTTTAACGTTTTGTGTACCGTTGTTTTATCACAATGCGAGAAACATATATACATTTATAATTATTCTTCATTATTTAATTTCTTTAAATATAATGCAAGGCTCTAATATTTGGTGGCAACAATCCGGTTATTTATAGTGAATCAAAGCAAAATGCCAAAAGGAAAGTAACAGTCCTTCTGAGAAAATTGCTCCTTTGAATTAATATATTAAAAAAAAAAAAATTATCTTGCGCCCAAAGAAGCGTTTTTTAACGTATTGTCTGTTATATTTATTTAGTAAATATGTTCTTCGCACTTAACCCATAAAATTTAATTCAGTATAAATATTGCAAAATAGTTTAAAAAGAATATCTAAATATCTTTAGAAACTTCTAAACATTAACTTCTACATATCTTTAGAAGTTCTGATACACAGTTTCCCGCGCTGTATATTATATAGTTTACAGTGTTGCCATTGATCGGTTTGAATTCGCTGTGTTTTTTAATCAAAAATTCGTTGAAGTTTAACAAAATATGGAATAGGTAATAAAGAAATTCCAAATTCATAATTTGGGCTTTCAGGTACTCGCATTCGAGTGAAGTACTACTTTATTCAAAATTTGATGTCTCTAGGTACCGCGGTTTTTCACAGTGCGAGAAACATACATTTATTCATGCAGATCATGCAGATTTTTCATTATTTAATTTCTTTATACATGATGCAGGACTCTAATATTTGGTGGCAACAATTTAAAAAGTGAAAGTTTATAGTAAATGAACGCAAAAGGCCAAAACGAAATGAATAGCCCTTTTGGCCAATTTACTCCTTATAGGTAAAAGCAGCTTTTTTTTTTTTTTTTTTTTTTTTTTGTCAGAATTTGAAAAAAAAATTATTTAGGGGAAAGGCTGTTATAATTTCAAAGTTAAAAAAAAAAAAAAAAAAAAAAAAAAAGCTAGATACCGCATACAATTTCCTAACAAAGTTTTCTTGAAAGACGAGAAAACAAATGTCACCTAAGCAAGTAATTCTAATTTATTTAGTGCAGTTTTTCCTGCCCTCTTTGGTATTAAAATCAGCTTAAAAGATTTATGGTAACTCATTTTTATTAGTGCTAAATACTTGCAGTTATATTTTAATATAAATATAAGTAAATTTACTCTTTTTAAATGATTTTGCTTAATATTTAATCCTTAACAGACGGAAAAGGTTCCATGCGACATTAAAATCAAATCCGTTAAATAAATTTCTTTTACTGTTAATTTGTAGGGTGGTATTGAGTTTTTGTTTTTGCAAAAATGTTTTGATGATTTAAATACTTCCAGTCAAGTCTACATCAGAGGAGAACTGTACTGAAATTGATATAAGGACAGTCATAAAAAATTTTCCATATAAGATTTTAATTCATTAAAGAAAGTACATGACCAAAGTGTTTTGAAATATCTGCAAGTTTATTGAAACACTATAATATATTTTTTTTCAAACGATAGCTATAATCTATACTATTAAAATATCCGCGCGTCTGTTTGTTTGTGGCATTATCTCCCCTGGAACGATTTGAGCTTCGAGAGAGGTTCCAAATATACGTGGAACCCCATTTCGATCATTTTCCTCCTCGTACGACTTTAATTACCCGATATATTAATTAAAAACTCGGAAGTTTTACAACAATGAACTAAAAATAACATTGCCAAACATTAAACATATTATTACTATATAAGGTCATATTTTGACGTTGAAGAGACCAGCGATTGCATATGACTTCACAGTATGTCGAAAATCAAATAGGTGCTGTTGGCAAATTTTTTGCTTCAGGTTACTATAACTGATACGATATATTATTGTCATGTTAATTCTTTTATCAATATTTAGAAAATACTGTTATATTACATTAATTTAAATCATGACGTCATACGTATTAATCTGAAGTGTCAAAAGTTTTTGTTTTCTGGTTCCCCAATAAAAAAAAAATATTTACCAATGGGTTGTAGCTTGGAAAGAATGAACTACTTTCTTTCATACTGAAATGTTTTCATACATTTGCTTTTCAGGGACACATATTACTTACAAATTTTGCTTTGGATGCAGCTCGCTCATCTGGCGGTCTTGCCGGCTAGCTAACAGCAACAAATGCTTTCTAATCCAAAGCGTTTCGGAACTTGCAAACTTATTCTTTTATTAAAACATTTCGCGAAATGATTCCAGAGGGAGAGGAAGGTTTCTTCGTATGACCCTCTTTTCTGTTTTTGCTACCCTCCCACTTTTCTTGTCTTTTTTTTATACAACCATCATTCTCTGAATCTTTTGAAATCTTCCCCATTTTAAGTAGAACCTCAGTCATCAGCAGCTCAAGCTTGACACAAAAAGAATGCTTAAGAATTAAGTGGGAGAAATTACTTCTCTTGTACAAAACTTTCGATTTCTTACAGATGTCAACACTTTCCCTTTTGGAAAGATGGATGGTTCCTTTCCAGAAAATGCAGCTCAAGTCGAATAGAGATGTGAAGCAGTTCCATTTTTTTGTGTTACATCCTTAATATATTTCTACATTGCAATAAATTTCGCTGATTGGCGAAGGATTACGATTTATACTTCTTCTATATATTTCTTATTATATAGGTGACTCCACTTCCAAAACTAGAACTTTTAAAAAATTTTGTATGAGAGTAATTAATATAGTATTTACTGGTTTAGAGAAAAATCAAATACTTTTACCTGCATAATAACTCTTAATATCGGCCTCTGCTAAAATGTCTACCTTCTCGTTTATCGGTTTATTTCGTTCGTATTTTTTGTACCTTCTTGTTAGAATTAAATATCAAACAAAAAACAGAAAATATATATGAATAAAAGTAAGAAAATATACAGATTCGCGTTTTTTGCGTAGTGTCGATAATACTTCGAATATTACAAGCGATTTACTACAGCATCACACTTCTCAATAATTCATTTAAATATATTTCAACATTATTAAGAGACATGTGGGGGTAAAATTTTGATTTCTTCAGTATTTAAGTGAATCCGTAGTCTCACTTTCTTTGGTAACATAAATTAGACGAGAACACTTCAGCAATTTAAGTCTTGGAAATCAGAAAAGAAACGTGGGAAGGGTGTAAAGGACACTTTTATTTAACTCAGAATAAAGTTTAAAAGAAGGAATGTCTTGTTCTTACAGAAACAGCTAGCATTTATGGCGTAAATCAAAAGGTAGGAAGCTAGAACTTTTGAAGTAAACTAAGTAAATTTTAGTCAGCTAAAGGCTACGCAAACTGAAAACGCGCAAGTTAGCTTAAACATAATATCGACATGAGAAACATAATTGTCAGAATAACGCAACACCGCAGATAACTGTTCTCAAGAAAATCAACTGGCAACGCAGCCTTCAGCAAGCGAAACACACTTTAATTCTGCTATCGAAAATCTTCCTTTAAACACGTTCTCTTTCTGTCTCATTTAAATGCCCGCGAATAAAAAATTTCCATACTGGCAGAGAAACGGAAAGCAACAAAGATAGCAAAAGTAATTGATATGAAATAGCTTGTTAATAAAAATAAATGAATATACTCTACAGGATTTTCATATAATTCCTAAGGAATTTTAGAACAAAAGGGTAGTTTTTAACAGTCTTGTGGGAGAATAAAGAACTACTAATTAGAAAAAAAATCTACATCTTTATAATATTATTATAGAAGTGAAATACTTATTTTTACTTTTCTTGTAAGCTAAATTTCCATGTATCAGATTAATTAATCTAATCTCTGCATTTTGAACAATGAGTGTATACGAAGAGGAACTTTGGGATATACGAAAAGTAGAATCTTAAAAATGAAGGTAAAATTTATGAATTAAAAAAAAAAACCGGAAATGTATTAGTTAGTTATGTTTTTTGACTGCAATGAAAAGTAGAATATTTAAAAATAAAGGTTAGAAAGTACATTAATATCTCAATAAGTGGGGAAGAATTTATGGTTTTTTTGTTATTGCACTGTTAAAAATACGAATATCTGATTTGCTAATGGCGCAGCAGAAATCCCTGGAACACATTTTAACCCTTTATATATTGCAAATTATTTTACTTTTTGTAAAAGAGTTTGTAACATTTTTATTATATTTCTTAGTACATGAGAAACGTCTCACATTAAAATGTTATAAGTTTTTCACAGCATTTTTTAAAATTTAAAATTGGAGCTTAAGTTCCGTTCGGACATAACTAAACGATTTTATTGCTGGAACTATAAAGTCCCGTTGGGAAATAAAGTCCTCAAATGTATCACTTCTGATGTTAAATTACATAAAATTATCAGTAAAGATATTTGTCCACTATTAATTTGCTTTGGTCCATAACTTTGACTGACAACATTGATATTAGTTAGTTATTTCTGAGTTGCGTATAATAGAAAATTAAATTTTTTGTCCATTATAATTTGCTTTCCTCCATAACTCTGCCAAAAACTGATAGTCATTAAATTTTTTCCCGTAAATATTTGATTTGATACTTTTCTATACCTCTAAATCTTCTAACCAATCAGCACTATTCCCGTTCTTTGAGATAATAAAAATTAATGATGACGTATACGATGAAGGGTTACAAAATGACATTAAAAACAAAGCTTGTATAGCAAGCAATCAGGAATTTCAGCATTCATGAATGCGAAGAGCAAACTCCTAAAATGAAACAGCTCGGAATTTCTCATTGTCAATACAACTCTTCAGGCACTCAGGCAAACTAAATTCCATTCAGCTAATATACTTAGAAATCAAAGTATAACCTCAAGGATTTTCTTTCACTCTTGCATTTCGAATCATTCACATCTTACCCCTGAGCAGGACCAGTAGTGGCTTTCTCCTTGTCGACACCAGGAAAAATACAATGTCGAATAAAAGGAATCCTAGTTTTTGTTATATGTGTCACTCACTCGCGTGTCTAAATGACAATCTTATTAATGCAGAAAGATTATTCCTTTCTTTTTTTAGTCCCTCAGCCACAGATAATGGCCACATTTCTCAATTCCTTTCTTTCACCATCAACAATTTGGTTAGCTAAAATTAAGGAAGATGCTTTCTTCTAAGTTCGCGAATTTGCGAATGTGAGTTGCCTTGATGTTATTTGAAAAGAGGTGAAAATAAATTTAATGTGCTTCATAACTTGATTATTTTCGTTGAAGTGTCTGATCTTTTGTACTGTCATTTTTTTTTTTTTTTTTTTTGCAACTTATTTCTTCTATTTTGACAACATTATTTCTATATTGACAGATTTACTTCAGTTCTTAGAATTTAGACGAAGTTTTCAAATGTTCCAAATGGTTTCAAGCATTCATAACCATATTATTTTTTCTGTAGCATGAAAATCCAGCAGAATGTCAAAACATATCATAGTTTTAAATGATATCATATGTGTCCAGTTTTCCTCTGTACAAAGGCGCATTTATACTTTGGGCCGCGATATTTTGTTTTCCCAATACTCACAAATCAGTCAGTACATAATAAATGCCTTTGTTTCAATATAGTATCAGTCTATTTATCTCAGATTTCATGATAAAAGTGCCTTTAAAAAAACAGCATAAATGAAGAGTAAGATTAAATATATAAAAATACTAAATGCCATTTTGAATAACTTTTGTAAAATACTTACCTCCGTAAATTTCATTTTAAATTGAAATGGATGTTAATGAGAGCATTGCAAGCGCTCATGCGAAGCAAAGAAGTTCGCCAGCAAGCCAATTTTTAGTGATATCTTCAATAAGGTAATTTTAAATTAGGGAAAATTACAGGAATATACCAAAGCAGTAGCTAGGGTTTTCAGTACCTGGGGACAACTGAAGATTTTGCGCTCCCATCTGTGTCCCAAAAATGGAAAATATTTCATTCTAAAATTTTGTAACATCAATTTGGCGCCCCCTTGGATGCTGCGCCCGAGAAGACATATCCCCCTTGCCCCACCCTAGCTACGCCACTGGAATATACACTCTGAAGCAAAAAAAAAAAAAAAAAAATCCATACATCTCGAAAACGCAGCAGCGTAACAAACAGCTACAAGTTGAAGCAAAACTGACACCTTTACATTCCTAAAGGTATACTGCGCAAAGAAAAAAAATGGGACAGTTCTACATCTCCCGTTCTTCTGGACCGATTAACGAAATTGCGTTTTTCATGTCTCGAAAGCGCAACTTAGGATATATATTAGATTTATACACAGCACTATTCTAACATAGGTATTTTGACACAAAATCGGACTTTTTCTGAAATAACATACCAATTTTTTTATATATTTCGATTCTATGACTCAAATTATGCCAGACTGCCAAGTTTTGTAAAAGTCGTACGAGTAGTTTTTAAAATATTAGCTCTCAAAATTTTAGCTCCTTTATGTTAATTGAGTTTGGTATATATTTATTTATCTCTCTTTTTTTTATTAAACTTATTTGATTCTTCCTTTCACATTTCGAAATTCAGATTCATTCCAAATAAAATTCACCCATTTTTTATGATTTATTTTTAAAATTTGTATTTTAAATAATTTTTATTAATTTTTCAAAAATATTTTGAATTATAATCTATAAAATTTTTACCATCATCTTAAAGTACACATATTTCTAAGCATACCTGCAAAAACTTAAGTTTTTTATTCAAAACGTCCGAAGGTATAAGTGAATTTATATATTGACGCGTTTTGGAATTTGGCATATTTTTTTAAAGCGATAAAACATCAAATGTGGTTTAGACACTTTGCAAAAATTATTAGTCCAAAGGGGCTTTGTCCCTGAAGGACTATTGTTTTCGTTTTGATATTTTGCGTTAAATCACTCTGAATGTAAGTTTCACTTTTCAAACTGTTGCCACCAAATACTATCGCCCTGTATTATATTTGAAGAAATTAAGTAATGAAGAATTTGCATAAATGTATGTATGTCTCTTGTATTGTGATAAAACAACGGTACCTAGAGCCATCCAATTTTGAATGACGTAATCCTACTGCGAATATGAGCATGTGGAAGACCAAATTTGAAATTTGGAATTTGTTTTATATCGGTTTCATATTTTGTAAAACTTTAACGAATTTTTGATTAACAAACTCAACGATTTAAAAGCGAGCAATGGCAACACTCTACAGGAGGGAAAAGAAACCTTTTTATCTCTAGCGGGCACGGAACTGTGTATCGGAAATTCTAAAGATATGCTCATTTTAAAATTATTTTGCAACATTGCTACTGAACTGAATTTTATGGTTTAAGAGCAAAGAACATGATATTTAATAAATAAAGATAAGACGCAAAACGTTAAAAAAACGCCTCTTTCGACGTAATTTAAAATTAAACCTTTCAGATTTAAAAAAAAAAAATTTTGGAAGTAAAAACGATGTGACTTTTTTCCACTCATGCACAATGTAAAAAGGTAGGAACGAGGTGCCTTTTTTTTCGCTCCGGCGTAATGGAAGGGAATTGAAAATTGGTTGCTGCATATTAAGAAGTTCGCCAAGTGAATTATTCGTGACACAAACTGAAAAAAAAAGGCGCAAAGGTAAATTTTTGAATTTCTCCGTAAATTGTAAGTGCTAAATGTAACTTATATATAATAATTTATTGAATGGTAGTACTGATTCACTTAAAGTTATTTATCAATTAACAGATATTGGTCTTACATGTGTTACCCGAATATCGTTGTAAGGATAGAGTGCTGTATTTTTTTAGGATTCCTGTAATCACCAATTATTTTGAAGTTATCCGACGAATACTAACGCATTATTAATGTTACTGAAAATCAACTAAACTATGTATAAAGAGGTTTACTTTCATTTATTTCATATCTTGGTTAACTGAATAGGGTAAAACTCACAAGGGCTATTTAAAAAGTCTTCCACGAAGGAATCCCTCCCCTTAGGCTGATAGTCCTCGCGTGCTTTGCCATTATCAAATAAATCAAACCCCAAAGGCTAGCCTAAGGGGAAAAGCAAGGCTTTTGTGGAGGCCTTCCTAAAGGAACTGGGTTGAAATTACGTTAAACATGGGTTTCGTTTGGTTTATTCATTATGGCAAAGCACTCGACTTGCCTAAGGGCAGGGATGCCTTCGTGGAGGAGCTTTTAAAAGAAAATGACTGGCATACACATTAAACACGGGGTAAACCACGAAAGCACCCATATCAGCTCGTTCGTCTGGATTCGAAACCCAAATCGAACTACCAGTATTAAGCGATTTTATCTCTCAGCCATTGATGGACTCCGTTAATCCCGGGGTAAGACTATAGAAATCAATCATTCTGCCAACCTGTTCGCTTGAGATAAATTCTAGTTTGAATTCCCAGCATTCAGCGATCTTAACCACTCTAATAATAGTGGAACAAGAACATGAATAATAGTATAATGAAAAATAAAGATGATAATTTCTGCAAAATCAGCGTTAGCTTCTTTACATTTTGTATAGCTTTACCATTAGCAAATACGCAATGACGTATTATTTTTCTATACAACAGGTACAATTTTTATCCGGCTTTTGTAACAAATATATAAAGGTTCGTTACGATTCTGTGGCAACAAGCGTTTACTTTTCAAAATAGAATCTTAATAAACATTTCGAAATAGCACTAATGTTATTTATACTCTAAACTTAGTAATTTTTGCACCTGTATAAAAGAACTAAAAATCGGCAAAAACCATCGCTAAGCTTTCGACGCATTTTACTCTAAATCCCAAACAACTCCAGAAAGGAATGACAAATCACCCCGGAATTTATCACTGCCTTGGTCGTACCTACCTTGTTACACATCTGCTTAAGAAGAATTCCGGCTCACGTTCAAGGGAGCTATTATTATCCATGGACCAACCTTTGTATTTTGTTGCTTCCTTTCCCATCTAGTTAGTAGGCCATCAGTTAATCGATAATCCAATGGTCATTGGCACTTTCTGCCCCACCATTTTCCCCTCCTTCAGCTTCAGCCTAGGGGTCCGTCTCCGATCGGTCTGTCGGCACTCACTAAAAACATTGAACGATTTTTTTGCCCCATCTTCTTGCTGGCGGGTGCTTTTGGGTGAGACAGAAGTAGTTTTCATTCAATTATCGTGGAGTCTGGTCTTAAGTCAGTTGTTTATTGTAATGTGTAAGAAGGGCAGCGTTTAAGTCATTGCACGTGTGCGAATGCGATTAATGGAGGAATAAATATCAGGCAAAGATTCCTAAATGACTTAGGGTTCACCTCTGTTACAGCTTCTCGCGCGATGCGATTAGAATGAAATAAAATCTGTCAGCTAATGCTAGTTGCATAAAAGAACCATCTTAGCATATTTAACTTACTGCTTAATATTTCATGTTTTTTGATGTTATATAAACATTGCCTAAAATTTCACGCTATAGCACAGTCCTAGCATAACGTACCTAATCAAAAGGAAAGAAAGAAAAAAAAAAAAAAAAAAAAAAAAAAAAAAACGCGAGGGGTCTTACCATATGCATACACTGTTGCTTCGCAGCAAAGTTCTTATCTCCTGTACTCAAGTATGCAAAAGGCAGCCTCAGTCTGCCTACACTTAAAAATTCTGTACTGTAAGAAATGCACTTATGCAATTTATGCAGTTATACAATTTTTCGGAAATACTGAAAAAATGTTATGCTATAAAAATTATATACATTTTTATGTGGATTAATTAAATAAATATAAATTCAAAAATAAATGATGTTCTTTTATGTTAAATTTTCATATATATGTATACTAAACATGTATGGTATAAAGGTAATAGTTAGTATGCTGATGAATTTTGTACGGAAAAGAAGAGCTATACAAAGTGAGAAAGAATAATTCTACAAATAAATCTTGCCCTTAAGAAAATACAACAGCACTGCAACTGAAGAAAGATATAGTTTAAAATCGTTGAAGCTCTGAAATAAGCGTTTTTGCTAAAATATGTACCAGTTATGGCTTATTTTTCTTGCAGTCAGTATTGCTTGGGTATCATTTCCCCCTATTTAGATGAAATATCTAAATGCCATCAGAAAATTAAAACTGAGATAAAAAAATCATCAAAAAAATTTTGAGAACGATTTTTCAGAAGCAAAAAATGGTGTAAATAAAATCTGATTCAATTTTTGCAGAAATTTTCGTGTGACGTTTGCAAAGGAAAATTTTAAAAAAGCCTAGCAAACAGAAATTATTAATGATAGAAAAACTCTTAATTTATATTATTCTGACGTAACGTTGATGTGCCATAAAATATTTCAAATTTCTATTAATGTATATTCATTTCATATGAAATGTGCTCAGAAGAAGATTGATAAAACTGCATACGTTTTTATAATTGTATTAAATATTATTTCAAGCCTACCAAATAATATCTGCCGGAATATATCAGCCTTATTTTTTGTTACCAGTCTCTTCTCATTAAGTTATTTTATAAGAACAAAAGTTTAAAAAATATCGTTTTACATCCGGCTAACATACGTAAGAAAGGTAATGTTTTCGGTCCAGAAATTCGATAACAAGTTTTCAGTGAATAAGCTTGAATTAGGATCCGCACAACACGTTTTTACTATTTTTAGAATGATGTTTGTGTGTATGTGTGTGATAATTTTTTCGTCGATGAGAATTGCTATATGAAACTTTAAAAAAATATCATTTTTTAAATTTAAGTTTTCTATATTCATATAAAGATATGATTAAATTTTGGATAAAACTGGACTTTAATTGAAGCCGATAAAGGCCTATTTACATTAGCAGGACTTTTAGTCCAAAAGACTCCAATGAATTTGACAGTTCCGCTAAAGGCAAAAAGGGTACTCACTATCTCTATCTGCCGCCAGCCTGTATGCGTAGGCAAGAGAGGTAATGATTTCGGTTCATAAGTTCAATAGTGAGTTTTATATATCGGGTTTTTAACGAAAGTTTCCTACCATCGCAAATACCGTCTACGGAAACAGATCGCGTTGGCGTGTTTATTCATATTTTTGACAGATTTTTGGCATTTGAAAGAGACTTGCTTTAGAACACTGGATTGTGAAATTTATATAACGTACCGTTATCATATAGTACAAGGTGTCTGAAATAAAACTATCACACTACCAGATTAAAACCATCATTTACTTCCAGGTCTGCTGCAAAAAGTCAGCTACAGAATGTCACCAAATCATGTGCATAGCTAAAGTACTAAGGTTGTAGCACAAAACACTGTGAAGGTTTGATGCCGAAAGTTTAAAAACGAGGACTATGACAGAGCTCTCCAGCCGGCCTACTGATGTTGATGAGGCCCGCCTGCTAGAACTTGTGGAAGAAGATCAGCATGCAACCACTAGTGAGCTTGCTAAGGAGTTAGACGTTAGTGCCATGTCCATCAGTCGCGCTATGCATCGCATAAAGTTGACATACAAGTTCAATCGCTGGGTGCCCCATGAGCTGACTCAAGTAGATAAGGACAGACGTGTTCGGGCCTGCACTAATCTGCTCGGATATCAAAGACAAAATTCTGGACCGGATCGTCGCTTGTGATCAAAAGTGGATTTACTTCAACAACACACGCCGAAAAGGCGTTTAATCTGCTATCGTCGGCAGCGGCGCAATTTGACTAACAGAAAAATCATGCTTTGTATCCAGTTTGATTGCCGTGGTATTATCCACATTGAGCATCTGGAAAAAAGTTAAAACTCACAACAGTAAGGTTTACAGCGAGATGTCAGCCGTGTTGACGGTGCTATCAAGGAAAAACGTCGAATTGAGTTCAGGCGCAGAAAGTTAATATTACTTCAAGATAATGCACGACCACATGTGTCTGCATTTACCGGCTGGACTCAGTACGAACTCTAATGGGATCAATCAATACATGTATTGCCGGGCTATCGCTAATATGTGCGATGCTGCCGGCTCAATGACAAGTCTGCCCATGACGTAACAGTCGGACAGAGTAAGAGGAGGTCTGAGGGGTTAGTGGGATCTTTTGCCACACCCACCATATAGCTCCGACATCGCTCTTTCGGACTTCTACATTTTTTCACACCTGCGGCTACATCTCGATGGTGCTATCGCATAGGACGTCCGAAATGAGGTTGATCTGTTTTTGGACTAGCGGCCACCAAGTTTCCATGCCGAAGGCTCTGAAAAACTACCAAACCGTTTTCAGAAAATCATAGATTTGGGTGGTGATTACTACCTGCACTACAGATACTGCTTTCATGGTATTTGTTTTTCTTCCGAACTTCGTTAAGTATGTTTTTTGCGAATAACTTTCCTATTTTTACAATGGTTTCTATGTATGTGTTACTGTATGTGTATGAAATTTTTCCCCCATTGTAAGTCTTATATAAAGCTTCCAAAAATCTCTGTTTTGCATGCATACGCCTTTCTACATTCACATAAAGAATTAATTAGATCTGGAGTAAAATTGGGGAACCGGAAAAAGGTACTTCACGGGAAGCCGATAACAGTTTTTAATGGACAATTGGAAGTTGTAATTTACATGAAGCTCACAACAGTTTTTAATGAAAAACTATATTAAACTATAATCCAAAACTTTTCAATTATAGTAAGTAAGACTTTTATATCAAGGAGAACAATACATTATATTTTAGCTAAAATTGGTAAATCGGATGAAGTGATACTTTGCTTGAAATTCTGAACAGATATACGAAACAAAAATAGATATTTAAATCCAATATTTCTCAAATTAGGTATTTAAAACAGGTACGTAATTCTGAACACCATATTACATTTACAAGCATTAAATATACTCTTGGAATTGTGCTGAGCAACGAGAATAAACTTATTATGAAGACTATAGCTCTCATTATGAAGCAATTAAATATATTAGCTTGAATATTAAATATTTCGTGTTCGTTTGAGTTCTGTATCGAATCATTTTTCAAATAAAACGATGCTGCCACCAGATATTATAGTTATGAATTATTTTTGAAAAAATATAGCAAATATAAATAATATATCGAATATAAAAAGAAATGTATAACAGTACTTAACTCTTTTATCAGAACTTACAAAGATGTGCTGCTTTTAAAAATTTTTGTGATTGTTAAGTCATTGATTTGTGAATTTGAAACACTATATACCAAAGGATACACTACGATCTATGGAATATTTTCAAATCAGAGCATAAGAACCGGTTGTTTATATGAGCATATAGAGTTATCATTGTCCATTTTATGGACAGTGCTATTCCCGTATGGGAGAAGAGAACCGTAGAAAAATGCACAGTATTTATAATTAATATTGAACCATAAAGCTTATAAATAAATTAGATTATTTACAAACGATCAACTTGAAGTGATAGTTTACTTGAAGCTCTTTGCTATTCCGCCTGTTTCATGTCATGGAATTGGCGGAAGGTCATGTGCTGGCCACATCAGATTTTTCCCCCTACCTATTCAAATAATATTGCTTCAAAGGGAAAAAACACGAAACACATAAGCAAGGACTATCTGATTCATAGAACCTAATTCAGGTTTCTCATTGAAAAGTTAGGTGAACCACAAGAGTTCATTGACATACTATTTTTTTTTTATTTATTTGAGTGAGACTGAAAATCTTTCTTTGGTGGTGTATGTATATTACTTGCATCCGGTCGTAACATTTATAAACTTTTCTCTCCTGGCAACTTGGAATTTATGCAACGCTCGGATGCTTGCTATTTTACTGATACATTATATATTCTATCCTGAATTCAGCGGCGTGAGTTTAATGATAACTCAAAGACTATTTACTAACTTTAAATCTGTGTTAATAAAACCCCGATTTAGCATTTTCTCTATTTAGCGAAAACATTTTATAAAATTAATATTTTCTCTAAGATATACACAGCTCTTTATCATGCCTTTAAAAAACAAAAAGAATTTCCTCCATCTTTGATAATTTTTGCTTTTAAATAGAGAAAGTTATTGGCAAGTGTAAGAGTACCAGCACATTCTAGTTATGTAAATTAGAGCCTTACTTTAAACATATCAGTCTCACTGAAAGTGAGTTTCGCCGGTTAAATCTATGAATCTCATATCACTGACGAAAATTATGATCAGCAGAGAACAGATCCGAAAGCATACGATTCCGAAGACTTAGACGGGGAGGGTAAAACAAATATTGAAGGTTGCTTCTAAAACAAATGAGGCTCTGAGTGTAAAAAAACAGTAGATTTATTAGTATATGACAGCACATTAGGACTGTCTGCCTATGGCGACGGATATCTTCGTGCAGGACTTCCTAACGAAAACTATCTAGTATTCATGTTACGCATGTGAAAACACGCAGAGCTAGACCATTCTTCTGGATCTGAAACTTGTCTACACTACATTTGTTCAGCGGTCTTATCCAGTCAACCGATATTGAGTCTCATTTGGCTATAGCAAACCATACTGGTGCGTTCGTGATATATTGAATGCTCACAGGGCTGATGATAGGTTAATAAAATTTATTTTATCAAAAGAAACCCTTCAAAGTTCTCGAATTTTCCACGGATATACTCGTACAGGTGTTCACAGTATCACAGAGTACAATTAGTATTTACACTTCAAACTACTAAGAACGTTAAACACAACACAAAGCAGAGCGCACTTAAAGAGAAAGCTATATCCAGAAAGCGGAGATATCTCAGTTCACGCTGAGGTGAACTAACAACTCGCAAGCACAATAACTAAACAAGGAAGCAGATGTTCTCTCTTCGGCTTTATATAGTTTTCATCCGGCCGACGAGATATTTCTTGTATTTCTGGTTCTCGAAATTACTGGAAAGCAATATGAGGGTCGAATTAGAGTTACAGCTAACCTTGTGGTCAATTACATTTATTCAATTACAATTCCTATTACGGTGATACAGGCACTGGATCAAAATGTTACCAAATAGTCACCAAGTTTCTCGACTTTTGGCGATTTCTCGATAAATTTTGTGACATGAGCCACCAATACCGTTGTCAGATTGGCGATATTTCGCCAAATTACCGAGATTCCCATTTACTTAATGTTAAATTTACTTGCCCCTGTATTCTTACTTTTCCGGCATTACTTGTCTCTTTTAGATTTTTATGTTATATTATAGGGTATTTCTTCCGCTTCCCTAGCGTGCCTTCGTTGTGTAGTGGTCAGCACACTGAGCCGGTATTTCAGAGGTCCGTGGTTCGATTCCCGGCGAAGGCGGTTGCATATTTTTCATCTTTCCTGCTTTCAATTAACCTAATGACTCTACAAGTGACGCCCGAACTAAAAGAGTTGTGAATGGTGATTCTCCGCACCCAGGATTTGGCAACTATGTCCCCTAAAACAGTAGTCGCCCTTTAAAAAGGGGAGTATATAAGGTATTTCTCCCGCTTCCCCCGCGTGCCTTCGTGGTGTAGTGGTCAGCACACTGAGCCGGTATTTCAGAGGTCCGTGGTTCGATTCCTGGCGAAGGCGGTTGCATATTTTTCATCTTTCCTGCTTCCAATTAACCTAATGTCTCTACAATATTACACAGAAAAAATATAACTTTTTCAAATATAATTGCACTAAAGTCATCTACCTATATACAAATTCGTAACAATACTATGGTTATCTCTCTATAGACATGAATGGAACATTTTTACGGAAAAAAATTATCTCCAGTGCACGAGACTGTGTAATCGGAAATTCTAAAGATGTGCTCTTTTTAAATATTTTGTGATATTGCTATTGAATTGAATTTTATGGTTTAAGTGCGAAGAACATGGTATTTAATAAATAAAGGTAACACACAAAACGTTAAGAAAACGCTCCTTTGGGCGTAATATAAAATGTGAAAGCTTTCAGATTTTTTTCCTAATTATTTTAATTATGACCTTCTAATTATTATTTAAATATGAAATGAAACAACAAGCGTTACATATATGAACAAGGCTTCTACATTCTGACTTTTTAGTTTAGTCTCATATTTGATATTTTTACATTAGATGCAGAAATTGAACTCAACATTAATGAATAATTAAAACTCTAAAGACATTTGGAAAAAAATTTTTTTAAAAAAAAGTTATGAAATGAATTTTCAAAACTGAAAGAAAATTGGCTCTTAAAATTATTATTTTACATATATCAATTGAGTTATTGCTATCCATTATTTGGATGTGGAAAAAGTAAAACAACATATATCTCTTGAATGAATAAAAAGATTTACAAACTACGTGTATCACTAATTAAATAAAAGAATTAAGTCATCTTCTAGAGAGTCAAACAAAGTATTAATTAGATTAATTAAACATAGCAAGTCACGCGAGATCTCTCCTTCCAAGGGAAGGGATATTTCTGTGCAGGACTTTCTATGGAAAGTCCTATGCAGGGACATTTTCAGCCATAGCGAACACTATTTTGTAAGTTACATATGGTCAGCGAGCCCTTTTTCAACTCTGAGAGCAAAAACTGGAACCGAATTCCCAGAGTTTCACGGTTTTAGCCACTCATCTTTAGTACGTCCAACAAACGTTGTTCCTACAGCTGCATCAAACACAGAAACTCCTTTTCTGTTTGACACTACCCAATCCACGTCCCTTATAACGTACTTTTAACAAGGTTAGGTCCTACTTTTAATATTCTTATTACGAACGTTTCCGAGTAGCCTTCCTCATTGTACTCAAATGTTTTGAGTAATAAATTAAGCACGTTTTTAACTTACATTGTTTTTTATATAGCTATTTTCATGGGAAGGGAGTTCTTCTAAATTATATCATCTATTATAATTCAGTTTTCATAATTATTCTTTCATATTACTTTCAATTTATCATAACTTAAATTACTTACTAATAATGAATATAGTTTTTTATTTCTATGTTTAAGGAGGGAACATCAAGTATGAGAGTGTGTTAAATGATAAAAAATCTATCAATCTGCCATATATGGTCGGCTGGATATTTCGTTTTATTTTTAAATAACAATTATAAGTCATCACACGTATCAGTGAAATCATTTCTAGAAGGCCTCGTATATAACAGCAATTTCTCCATCAAATTAAAATCTAGTTACCGTCCTTCAAAAATAGAATTTGGAAGCTACGCACTTGTTAACTTTTATTTTTATTAATGTGACAAAAATATAAATTTCAAGCTAGCTGTACAAACTCATTACTTTTAATAATCATTAGGAAATTCACAAATTTATTTACAGCAATAGTTCGCATAGTCTGTTTTTATTGCAGTCCGGATTAAAAATTTCAAAATAAATTAAATGAAGTAAAATCAAAATAAATTATAACAGAAGAGTTTACAGAATTATTTTTAATGCATAAGTGATTTTTTTCCATAATATAATCAAGTATCTTCTTGTAAGATACTGAAGTGATGCGATACCATGTATGGATTTTTTTCGTGGATGATTTCCGTTGTTTATATACACCTATGCTGAGGTCTTTCATTCTTGACCTCCGACAGCTGTCGCTGGTAGAACAACTATCATTATTGTCATTATTAATAAATGAAAAATAATTAAAAAATATTATAGTGACTGAAACTTTGTTAGAACATGTTATGGAAATGGGTTTCTCAGTTGAACGAAGATGTTGCACGCGCTTCGCCAGGGTGGGTATCCTGCGTGGCAGGGTAACCCCCTCCCACACGTCTTTAAGTTAAATCCAGGCATAGAGTAATTTTAGAAATCTTTGATGAATGAAAAATCAAAGAAATATTTTATTACAAATATATTTTTAAGTTTGATGTATTGATTTCGTATTTGAAATAGATTCCATTTATTAGCAAGGATTTTATATAAAACTCAACGGCTTTCCATAGTGATTAGAAGCTATTTATGTCCGAAATAAGAAATATGAGAACAAAACAAAACAAAAAAAAACAAAAAAAACTAGCAATTCCTTCATTTTTTCTAACCTTGAATGGCCTTGGAAGGACCTTCGTTTGTCACCCGACTCAAGAGTCATAAAAACTATTATCATTTTTATAGTGCTTTGGGGATCCCAACATATGCTGCTTTAAAAAGACTGTTTAGCTTCAAGAAATTTAGATTGTGATTTTCCGGTTAGTAATCCCAAGAATAATTCCACAGCGATAGGGAGATTGTAGTTATTTAAAGGAGACATGAAAAAAAGAGCAATGCCTTTGCGGGGACTCGAATCTGCAACTCTCGAATACGCGCGGAGCGTGCTACCGTTACACCACGAAGGCATGCTGGAAGGAGGAAGAAAATACCTTATAAACTCTATAGATTGTATTTTATCTTGTAAAAATGTGTTTTTAACATGTGTATAATTACTATGGATATTATTGAGATTTGTAGCTGTAGAGGATCAGTGTTTAATGTATGTAATAATTTCTGCATAATGTTGTTTAATATTGTAAATGTCAAATAATGCTACATCTTAAAAACTTATGAAAGCATTGAGAAGCGGAAACTTTGCTAGAAAGCCGACTTATTTTGTTTGAAACTATTTTTTAGAAAACTTTTTTTTTAAAGTCTTCCTACTTAAAAACATAAATAATAAATAGGTCATACAAATTTGATATTTTTCCTTCGTGTCAAGGTAAAATAAGAATTTTAAGCGTGGTCAAAGGCAGTTATTACAAACTACTTATGATCCTAGACAAAAAGCTTATGGAGTATTTCTAAAGAGTAATACTATTGTATACGGTGAAATAACGTAAATTTATAGCATACCCCCCAACCAATAAAAACTAAAAATTTTACCTCTTTTCTAAATTTTCTTCAAATTTCCTTCAGTTTTAATAATTAAACATTTATCTTCCACGTATTCTTAACATAATTCGCGTAAATTAAATTGTCTAATTATATTGGTAGAGTTATAAAAGGCGTTTATTTGGATAGTAATATGGGTTTCATTTAGAATACTACGAAGAAGCATAAACAGCACAAAGGTCATGCACGAATTTATTACGAAGAATATCATCAAAATGAAGAAATATAGTTAATCTAACAAGAGATTAATATTTTATTATTATCATCCCGATAAAAATATAAAATTGAATAGATTTTCAAAAGAGTTTGAATTTACATGCATTTTGCTCCTTTTTTCCGCAAATTTTAAGTAATTAAAACGGCGAAAAATTAACTTCTTTTAGAGAAATTCCATTTCATTGTATGGGTATCCCCCCTTTCGGAGCTGGCTAGACAACTGTTGTATTTCGCCTTACGATAAACTATATAAGTCGTTGCCACAAAGAAATGTATGAAGAAAAAATGTCAAAGAAACATGTGCAGATACCGATACTGCAATTTTTAGATAACGAAAAGTAAATTACGATAAATATGCATTTTTAAAAATTATTCACAATAAACACACTTAAATTTAGAAACTGCGTTTAATTTTTTGAAAAGTAAAAATAAAAACAACGATTCTTTTTGGGGAAGGGGAATCTATTACCATTTTTTGTATGAATTTAATTTTTTAAATTAGTCCGATTGCAACAGTCTGGGTTAATGGCGGAACCGATATACGATGTAGTGCTGTATCTACGTTTTAAGCGAATCTATGTGTAAGATTTTAACCTCCTATTTAAATTTAAGTTATAGTATATTTTTAATGAATCTCAAATACGTATGAATTTTTTTTTTTCACCATTATTTAATAGATTCGTGCTTGAAACAGTATAGCAAAGCAAAAGATTTCTTCTTTGATTTTAATTTTAAATTATAATTTATTTTACACATGATCAAATTCATATGAATTGTATTTCATAGTTGTTTGACTACTCTATCGAAGGAAGAAGTGCTGTCAATTAATACGCCAGATGTGCAGCGAAACTAAAGAAATCGGACATTCGGAAACAATTGAGTGTGTAGATGACTTAGAGAAGAGGAAGACTGCAGATTGAAAGGCGAAGTTGCTAAATGACTGGTCATTCACACAGACGGACATACAGCTTGGTCCGATGACTCACTTATCTAGTTAGTACGTGTTCATGGTTGGGGCTCAGGTTGTGGAGGAAATCCTAAGAAGCTATGTATACGTTATGCCACCAGGCATCGTGCAAGCTGATGGTGGTTCCATAATGGTGTAGGAGGATTTAACTGTCAATGATTGGGTCCTCTGGCTAAATTGAACCTGTTTTTGACCGGAAATCGCTGTGCTTAGCTGCTTAATGATCATTTGTGTCCTTTTATTCATTGCCTCAGGACTTCAGGCATCCAACAGCGACGGGATGTTCCAGTTTAATATTCTGCTGTGTCACCCAGATTTTTTGCAACTGGTTTAATGAGCGTCCGGGACAATTTTCCGTTCCATAGAGCATATTTGGGAAATGATCGATATTGCCATTCGTGAACAAAACTCAGCACGTACAACAACCAGCACTACTGTAGCAATTACGGATGGTTATCTACAAAGCATTGTTGGTAAACACCTCTTCCGGAGACATCCGCCAACTATTTGAACCCATGCCACTTCAAGCCGCTCGCTGAGGTGAAGAGACGCCAACGTGCTCTATGACCTCTGGCATGTTAGTGCACGCTCGTTCTTTTAAGTAGAATGAGGCAATATCTTGCCATAAATAGATTTATCAACCTGAATAAAAATATTCATCATATTCATTCATTCTAACCTATTTTTGGAATATTTAAAAGTTTTACAATGTTTGTTAGAATTTGTTCAATTCATTTCTTAAAAAATGGAACAAAATTTTAAAAAAAATGGTCTGATTAAAATTATAGCCAATTTAGAATCTGTATTCTGAGCGTAAAGCCTGTGTGGGCTCGTGCGTAAGTTCTAAGGAGTGTATACAGAGCCTTTTGTTTTATTGATCATCATCGATACGGCATTTACAATTACAGTTGTTGAACAGTTCATCTCCTAAATTGTAGCTGTTTCTCATATTTTATATAAATCGAATGATTTACATAATTGAATTGTATATGTAGTTAGAAACTAGGCCGCATATATGAGATATGTGCCTTAAAAGTAGCAAAATTCTATAAAAATAAATTTAAAATATTGAATTTAAACTGCTTTTTTTCCATTAAAAGGGGGTGGGAGAAGAAGAAAGATTAAAAAGATTTTATTTTCGTCTTACATTATTGAAGTCGGTTAAATAAACCTGCAGTATGGAAACTTCAGGTTGTAGTCTAGCATCTCTAAAAGTTTAAAGTTTGAAAATTATTTGAAAAAGTAAAAAGAAATTAAATTTATGAAACATATATATAAATTAAAAAATCTGAAAGGTTTCAGATTTTAAATTACGTCCGACAGGGCGTTTTTTTAATGTTTTACGTGTTACCTTTATTTATTAAATATCATGTTCTTTGCACTTAAAACATAAAATTCAGTTCAATAGCAATGTCGCAAAATAATTTTAAAATAAGCCTATCTACACAGTTCCGCGCGCTTTTTTTTTTTTTTTTTTCCGTAGAGTGTTGCTATTGATAGCTTTGAAATCCTTGAGTTTGTTAATAAAAAATTCGTTAAAGTTTTACAAAATATGAAATCTATAATAAAACAAATTCCTTATTTCAAATTTGGTCTTCCACATGCCCATATTCATAGGAGGATTACGTTATTCAAAATTCGATGGCTCTATGTACCGGTGTTTTATCACAATGCGAAAAATACACATACATTTATGCAGGTTTTTCATTACCTAATTTCTTCAAATATAATGCAAGACTCTAACATTTCGTGGCAGCAGTTTGAAAAGTGGAACGGACATTTATAATGTTGCAACGCAAAATCGTAAAACAAAAACAATAGTCCTTCATTGACAAAGCCCCTTTGGACTAATAATTAAAAATAAGTTGTCATTTGATCTTGGCGCTCAAATTTCAGTTTTGCAAATGAATAAGTTAACGATTAGAACAGACGTGCCAGTTCCAGAATTAGTGCCCCAAAAAAACTAGATATAGAAGATAAAATTTTAAAATGAGCGGTTTAAAAGGACAAAACTAAAATATAGGAAAATAATTTTACATGTCATTATTTTATTTTAAATTAACGCCACTTGGATACTAATGCATGTATTTAAAAAAATAATTATAGTTATTATTATTTATATACATTTATTTTACAGGATTGCTCTTAGACGAGGCTTGCAACAAGTATTTAGCTCAGATGAGAATGCAGCCCATTTCACCAGGACAAGAAGTATGTGAACGCTGAAAACAATAGAAACCTCAAAAAAGTTTCCTTCAAGAGAAAAAAAAAAAAAATGCGAAGAAAAAAGAAACTATATTCTTAAAGTGAAATTATTGATTTTCTCAAGTTAAGGGCAAAAGAATGAAGAAGAAAGCAAAAATATATCAAAATAGTAATTCCTTTGGATATATATTCTTTCTTTCTCTAACCGCAACCCTTTTGTCTTTCCGAGAGTTTGTTAGTTAGCTTTCAATTTTCAACTAACGAGAGGTACTTTCCATCGACAAAAGCATCGAAATAAAAATTAAAAAAAAAAAAAAAAAAAGCCGTTAAATAGCAGTCAAAGTAGAAGCACGCGACTATACAAGAATACAATGAAGTCAATTGATGGCGCATCTGTCACCTGTTGCACCTTGTGCGAAGTGTGCCAACCCAAAACGATTTTGCCATGCTTCACAGATCTAATCACATGCAGCCACGTGCCAGATTCAAAAGAAAGAAAAAAAAAATAATAATAATAATAATAAAAGAAAATAAGAGAAAACTTTCTATGTGATACTACTAATAATAATGAAACCAGTTTCTCATCTTTTTCATCCTTTGGAAAGATTTTTTTCCCCTTTTTAACGGAGCCGCAGTCAGATCGTTGTTGCGATTGTATGTGTCTCAACACTGCGGTTTTGGACATTGTATAGAATTCTATGGCAGGATTTCATGCAAGTTATTCTTCGGGCACGTTTTTATGTTTGTGATAAAAATAAAACTTCCCTGGCTTTGATGTCCCTGGAAATGTACATGACGCAGAAAAATTGTTCAAGCGAACAAGGCCGATGAGAAAAGGAAAAAAAAAAAAAATTATCTAACATACAATATGCATTTTGAAGCACCTGAGTTGAATCTCTCATATTCAAATATATTTGCAATTAAAAGGCAATTGTATAAATATATATTTTCGTAGTAGAAAGAAGTTTTTCATAGCGCAGAGAAGCGGAGCGTCATGGGAGTAGGATCCATTTATCAGAAGTCAATAAAATTCAAGAGCCGCAACTATATATTTATATAATTTTAGTATTAAGTATGAAAACAGTTTTGAATAGGAAGAAGTGTTTGAAGTAATTAACAACGGTATCACATTTTAAAATTAATACGGCTATTTATAAATATAAACAAATCACCTTAATGCTTTTGTTCTGTGTTCAGGAATGTACGTTTCTATGACACAAAGATTATAAATTTTTATACGATGTATTTAATTCAGTTTTTTTCCTGATAAAAGAGTATTTTTCAAGCTTCCCAACATTTTTTTGTTACTTTCTTGTACAAAGTAAAGGAAGTTTTGTAATCGCGAAAAATTTCGAGTATCATATTTCAACGGAAATATACATTTTCACGGTTCTCGAACCCATTTGGACCTTTTTTTTTTTTTTTTTTTTTTTTTCTTTCTGGAAGGGAGACGACGATGTTTGTACGTACGGATAAAGGAATCAATTTCGAAAACGATTTGTAAAATGGATTTATAAGGGACTTTTTTCGTGACGTCTGTACGTATGCATGTATGTATATATCTCTCATAACTCAAGATCGATTAGCCGTAGAACGTTGAAATTTTCCATATGGGACTGCTGTAACATCTTATTGTGCATTTCCCTTTCTTATTGCAATCGACAGCACTAAACATATATATATATATATAGAGAGAGAGAGAGATACCCATCCCCTTACCCGGTTTATAAATCCTTACTCGCCCTTTATTTTTGCTTATTCGTTGGTAGTGGTCATGTGCTTTCAGTTACAGAACTGTTTCAAGTGGCAAAAGTATTCATGTTTAGGCAATGTCAAATTTAAAGAAAAAAAATTGTTTTCGACTAATAGTGAAATCTAACTTTTAAGGGGACGGCGGACTTTAAAATAGCTGAAAATCAACCATAATATTGAATTTTTGTTTTTTTACTCTTATAATATTCCATATATGTAACTACATCATATGCAGAAAAAACGAGTTCAAATATTCTAATTTTTACAATCATTTAAAATCTGTAAACAACGTAAACTTTGCCCTTTAAATTTTGCAGAAAATGTAAAAAAATGTATTTCAAAAGTTATTTACTGATGTAATATTTCCCCAAAAGAAGTGTTTATTTCTAAAAAAAAGTCTAGAAATGTCAGTATTGATAACTATTAATGAATTTAACTTTGGTATGGTGAATGCTATACGCATAGGACAGGAAGAAACAAACTCGTTTTCCCTACTCGTTGCAAAAAAGCGTGATCAACGTCTCTTGAACCAAAGCAAAAAGAGAAATTTACCTATCTAGAAAAAAAAAAAAAAAAAAATAGTAAAAAATATTGTAAATCATTAAAAGATAATGTAAATGTAACAAATGAAGGTAAAACCCATGATACGAGTGAATTTTAAAAGTTTCATTGGATATAATACATAAATTGTTTCTACCTCGAACGTGGAATCGCATAGCAATTTGCGATATGTTTATTTTTCTCATATTTAATATTATGAGATTAAAAATAGTTAAATGATACAAAAATGTTATCTAGTGTCTACATATTCATATTTAAAGTTAATTTGTTATTTCTCATGACTCTGTATTAAAGTTAAGTTTGAAGAAAAACTTTAAATTCGGTTTTCTCAAAATAAAATTTTTCGCGGGGTTCTTATGTCTTGAAAACGCTCCATGCGTCTCATTTTCAGTTTAAAATGAATGATATTTGAAAGAAACTATATCTTGGTATATATATTACAGTAGATCTGTGTATGCATTTTTGTATATGAGGTTATTAAGAAGTTTAAACTTGTGATAATGCTTAAAAAAAGGTGACAATTTTCCGAAAATTGGGTTTACGTTTACAAAAATCCTTTTTAAAAATTACTGACCCATCGTATTCAATAACGGATACACAAAACCTTTAACCAAGTATTTATAACTAGCTTAAAGAAAAAATATTCAAAATTAGCGCGCAACGAGCATTTTAAATCTTTAATTAAAATAATTAATTATATATTTTACAAATTTTTAATTTAAAATAAATTTAAATTTTGAACATGTATTTGTTAAACTGATGTGATAATACTTATATGTATAAAATTTCTTGTTGAAAACACAAAAACTTAAAAAACTCATTTTTAAAGTCCACCGTCCCTTTAATGCGATCTGCCGGTTCCTATACTTATATTTGGGCAAGTTTTCTACTCTTTAGCAAAAATAAACACATAAGAAATTTGACTTCCGGACGACAAAAATTGACTGGGATATTTAATTTCAAAATTTGCAATTTTTGATGTCGTTTTCAACTTGCCTTGAGGAATTGGTTAATCAAATTAGAATAATTCGAGGTATTAAGTTTAAATGAAGTGCATAAAAATGTGTCTGATGTATGGGCCGTACAAGGAAGTCACGGGGGGTGAAATATCAGATTTTTCATAATAGGTGTCAACTCTCTTTAGGAGGGGTAAAGTGAAAGCGAAAACCCAATTACTTCTCCTTAGCTATCATTGAGTACAGAAAGGTTTAAATTCAAGAGTAACTCAATAATTTGAAAAATAAAAGTAGCAGTTTTTATTGGCTCTTAAACCACCTTTAAATAATAACAAGACGAGGCAGAAAGATGTATTGCTTCAAAAATTATTTTCAAGTTAACAGCGAGTATAATGCACACTCAGATAACATAAGAAAGGAGATAGTTCCACAGAACAGAGCTGTATGAAACTTAGTTCCAAATCATTCGATGCAAAGTTCCCAATTGATTCTTTTGATGTGAAATGGGCATTTTGTTTCTTCCGGTGCAAGTTACAGTTATACATATCCGTATTGTTATTCACTAAGATTTGATATACATCACCAATGTAATGGGTTGCCGAAGTATTGGTCTTTTCTCTTATTACACTAGCTCTTAATTATTCCTAAACTGCCATAATTAAGGTGTAGAGACATTAGGTATATTTTTGGTAGCAGGAAAGATAAGGGGACCCAATCGCCAAATCCTAGATGAGTAGAAACATCATCCAACACCTCTTTTATTTCGGGCGCCGCTGTAGAGACATTAGGTTTTTTTGGAAGTAGGCAAGATGAAAAATAGCAACCGCCTTCACCGGGAAACGAACCACGGACCTCTGGATACGAATTTCCCACGAAGACACGCTAGGAAAGTGGGAGAAATACCTTATAAAGGTATCAAATCTTAGACAAGAACTTATTTGATTTTTGTTTATTTAAAATTGTTATACACATGATGTTATTTAACAATTTACGTTGCGAATTCTGAAAAGGGAAAAATGGAACATAGCACGATTTCTGTTTCAAATAATAAATACTTCTAAAAGATTATGCTGTTGTTTGTTTCAATGCGAGCTGTATTAAAGGGACCAAAGAGCTGCAGTTTAGTTATGCTTGATATATATACTCAGATATTGTAAATAATATTCACTTTACAGCCTAAAGTTTTATTAACAATTATCCAACAAAGAAAACTAAATTCATATTCTGGACATCACACTTTAAACAATTTGTAGACATCCAGAAACAAATTTTGACGGAATATGAATGCTGCGAAATTATTATTAGTTGAGATATTAAACTAGAAGAAATATATAAACCGAAGATTTCCTTTTTTAAATTGTTTGCTTAAAAAAAAGCAAGAACACAAAACTGAAATTATTGCTTTAGTATCCATTTCTCACAAAGTTACTTACTTCAGGTGAAATAGGGCGAACTATTGGCCGAGCGGTAAAGTCACTGAACACTTATAGTTCGGTTCGGGGTTCGAAACCCGGCAAACGGGCTGGGTGTATGGGCGTTTTTCTGGTATGTGTAATGTTTATAAGAGCCAGTTTCTCTTGGAAAGTCCTCCACGAAGGCATCCCTCCCCTTAAGCAGGGAGTCCTTGTATGCTTGGCCGTAATCAACTAAAACAAAAAAAAATCAACTAAAATAATTAATATTTAGAGAGAATTTTACATAATGTTAAGAAAATAAATGATACAGAGGTTTGAAAACATCAATAACATGCTTTAGCATAAATTGGGAAAAACGCTGTTCCAGGCTTAAGAAGAAAGAAAAATTAAATGAGGTAGAAATTTATGTTAAATATTGCTGCTCTCTTTAAAAACTTGAATTATCCAAAATTAAAGAGGAATCAGCTGTTTCGATAAAAATATAGTAACAATGATTAACTCTCTTGTCTAAAAGATTATTAGTGATTTAATTATAGGTTACATTCTTCAGAAAATAAGAGAAGCGTGATTAAATACCAAGTCAGAAAGCCATATAATAAGATCTGGAAATGTGAAAATATCTTTGATCATATATTCAAATACACAGCTGAACTCAAAAAGCGAGTTTGAATTACTTCGAACATTTTTCAAAAAATGTAGTGTAGAGCATTTTAAATGTTTGCTAATAGTTTAAAAAATTTACAGATGAACTGCTTCGTCAGGCAGTTAAAAACATTAGGATAAAGTTTAGTACATTACGAATGTTTTAAGTACATGTTGATCCTTGTATATTTGGTAATTTATTTTTATTAAGTGTGCCGAAATTTATTTCAAAATCTTTCCGCTTTTGATGTCCAATGTTACCAATACATATAGCACCGACTGTGTTTGATTATGTGAGGTAATGCTGAAAAAGCTGCAGGCAAATAAACAAATCATCTCAGCCTTGATATCAACATAACAGACACAAAAGTCGGGAGACCTATTTTACGAAATCGAGAGAATTTTTTCAACTGTTTCTGAAAAATAATTTTTAAGTGACAAAAATATAGCAAAATAAAAATTTTAACTTATTTATTTAGCCCAAAAAGCGTTATCTCAAAGCACAATTTTACGTTGATTCACATTAAATGCTGTCAACTGTAAATGCACTGTTTCACTTTTCATTTGAGTCTATTTGCCATTCGGCTAACTGCAACATATGTTTCTTTTAAATTTGTGTCATTGATTAATAAACTAAGCTTTTATTTCTCTTTTTATGCACAGAAGATATAATAACTTTGCCATATTAGGCCAAATGTAAATTCTACTAGTATCCTGTATTTAAGATACTTTAACACGCCGAACAAATATTAATTTAGAAGTCAAACAACAAAAATCAGCGTTATATTTTCAAATTTTCACAGACTTTGTTTTATTGTTTGACTTTTAAATTAGTATCTTGTATCTATGATAGTATTCAACCTAAACCATTTCTGTCGATAATATATATTGATAAAAACACTAAATTTTATAAAAGTCCTTTTGGATGTCCTTTAAAATCTGAATCCTTTCAAACAATTTTTTCTGCCTCCCCTCTATTTTTTTTTAATTGATGAACATTTTACGAATACTGGTCTTTCCACTTAGCGCAATCAAAAATCGCAATGGTAAACAGTACGTAATACAAATGCATTACTTTTTCTTGACGAAATAATATTACAAGGAATATCATCGCTGTACGATTTTTGCAAAATCAGTGCATCAGATAACATTATGAAGACTGAGGGTGTTTATTTGCCTAATTAACTACATCTGATAACTGATCAGGCTTGAGTTTTAAGTTTCTTTTCTGTGTTAGAGTCTTTGTATATACATTTGATTAATTCTGAATAAGAGACGCAATGCAAAATGTTAGAGTTAACTTGAAACTTTATTTCCTCACTGTTGGTAGCCCACCAGCGGCTGAACGGGAAAGTCGCTGAACGCTTTGTAGTTCGGTCCAAAGTTCGAATCCCGGGAAAGGGCTGGCTGCATCATGGCCGTTTTCGTGGTTTTCCTTATGTGTAATGTGTATACAAGCCAGTTTCTCTTACAAAGTCTTTCACGAAGGCATCCCTACCCTTAGGCAGATAGCAATCGAGGCTTTTCCCTAATCACATAAATCAAATCACTCAATTAATCCTCACTGTTGATGAGATTAAATTAAAATAATCGAAAATAAATTAGAGTTTTCCCTGCAACAGCAGCTTACTGTAAATTTACAGCAAATTAACTGGCTTACTACCAATCGTAGCAGCATTAGACGTTTACGTCTGTTCTGATATATTGCATTTTCGGTGTAGCAAGCAGCAACACCTGCAATAGAAGAGTGTCAATTATGAAATATGATGGAGACGTTTCTTCGTCTCATTTTAACTTACTCTGCTTGCAGACTAGAAGAGAAACACGCTAATGTGACAATCAAAATCGTAAAAACAACCTTTTATTTAGCGTAGATATAATGAAACACTTAATCGATTTCGAGGGCAGCTAAAGGTCCCTCCTCATCAGGAGAAAGAAATACATAGAAAGAAGAAAATAAAGGAGAAGGAGTCACAGAAACACGTGGTCCTTATCAACACTCCCCGTGGTTATAACTAGATTTTTAATCAGAGTTGCACTGGCCGCCTACTTTTACTGAGCCAGGCTATCTGATCGAGCATGAAAAATTAGCGAAGTTAAAATAGGGAGCGAGGGGCAAATGCACCTTACGCTCAAAATCTGAACTTCAAATAAAATCATTTTATTATTTATAAAATCATTTTATTATTTATAAAATCATTTTATTATTTATAAAATCATTTTACAAAATCATTTTATTATTTATAAAATCATTTTATTATTTATAAAATCATTTTATAAAATCATTTTATTATTTATAAAATCATTTTATTATTTATAAAATCATTTTATAAAATCATTTTATTATTTATAAAATCATTTTATTATTTATAAAATCATTTTATAAAATCATTTTATTATTTATAAAATCATTTTATTATTTATAAAATCATTTTATAAAATCATTTTATTTGAAGTTCAGATTTTGAGCGTAAGGTGCATTTGCCCCTCGCTCCCTATTTTAACTTCGCTAATTTTTCATGCTCGATCAGATAGCCTGGCTCAGTAAAAGTAGGCGGCCAGTGCAACTCTGATTAAAAATCTAGTTATAACCACGTGCAGTGTTGATAAGGACCACGTGTTTCTGTGAATCCTTCTCCTTTATTTTCTTCTTTCTATGTATTTCTTTCTCCTGATGAGGAGGGACCTTTAGCTGCCCTCGAAATCGATTAAGTGTTTCATTATACGTACGCTAAATAAAAGGTTGTTTTTACGATTTTGATTACTCTGCTTGATATAAAATCAATATAACACTCTGGATTGAGCTAATATGTGGCAAAACTAGGTACAAATTTGAAAAGCAACATGAAATTAAATTCGAGTAAAACGTATAATGGAATGTCACAGCATAACTTAAATGAAACCTTAAAATTAACTTTTGTTGCATTTAACTTTCAACACCAAATAGACAAGTAAAATTATTATTGTTTAAGTTTCAAATAACTTCTTAAATTACAAAATGTCGCCACTGTATTTTTGTGTATCTTAAAATGATTTGATCACTGACTCCACGACATTTTCCTTTAAATTTCTTTCTTAACTGTTCTCGTCAATATACTATAGAATTGCAAAATTTTGACATAAATTTTATTTGAGACAGCAATGTTTCAAATATAATAGCCAAATCCTACTGGAACAGACAAAAAGAGTCTGCTTAACTGAGATTTGTCCAATACCCCCACCTCCTCAATCGCTAATAGTAATCCATAACTGACAACTGAGTGATTTGAAACATCAGATAATGATATTTGATTAAACATTTCAAAATCATTAAATTTACAGTAGTTTATATTTGATTCTTTACAAGCCAATCAAAAAGGTTAATCTGAATGAAGGAGACATAAAAGTACAGAATATCTACTAAGTGACATATTTAACAAGGATACTTTAACAACAACAAGAACAACAACAACAAAAAAAAAAAAAAAACTTTAGTAAAATATAAGAATGAAAGAAGGAAAGTCTGAAAATAGTCAGATATTAACGTCGCACCAGAGGATTTGTTAAGGTTTACTCAGTTCAGCTAGTGTCGTTTCATAAAAAAAATTAATATTTCTAATTAGAAATCTGATGATTTAAATGCCTCTTTTATTTAAACCAATCAGATAAAAAAGTAGAAAAGTGTTTTTAAGAACTGATTTTATTGCTTTTCAGTCTCTTCGTTTGCTACTCAGCAATAGAAAGATTAAATTTGAACGTTAAATATCTTATGCTTTACTAAACAATAACACACTTGTAAGTGGAGATAATAAGTATTCTATGAGGCAGTGGCTATATATTGCTGTTAAACTGCCGAATTTGGAGATAAAATTGAAAGATTATTATCTTACATTTTTTCCGAATGGCAACAGTCTGAAAATAAAAATGTTTTATTTCGGACATTACTGCCCCTTCTCGCTTTGTTAAATAAAAATTCCTTAATTTCTACAAGATATGAAATAAATTAGAAACAAATTCGAAATTCAAAATTCGACCTTAGCGATGCCTCTATTCAGGTGCAAAACTTCGATCATTCTAGGTGTCTTCGTTTTTCTACAATGAGAGGAGCATGCATACAGACATACATATTCTTCATTATTTAATTTTTTATTGAAAGAACAAATCGAGGTAACCTTTTGTAGCAACAATTTGAAGAGTTTTACGGACAAGCAGGTATTAGAGATTTCGAGAGCATTTGGGTTAACGCCACTTTAGGCTAAAAATATTTAAAAACAGAATATGAATAAAATTTAAAATTTCTAATAGACAGTCCCGCGCGTTGGAGATAAAAATGTTTTATTCCGTGCAGTGTGTTGCCATCGCTCGCTTTGAAATAATTGAGTTTCTTAATCAGAAATTCGTTAAGGTCTAAAATAGAAGAAATAGACAATAAAACAAATTGGAAATTCAAGATTCGGGCTACCAGGTGCACATATTCGGGTAGAGAACTACGTTATTCATAATTTGATGACTCTAGGTATCTTTGTTTCTTGGCAGTGCGAGAAACATACATACATTCGTGCAGATTCTTCATTATTTAATTTATTAAAATGTAATATAGGGTGATAATATTTGGTGACAACAATTTGAAATGTGATACAGCCGTTTATAGCGATTTGACGCAAAATGTCTTTTGGGGACTAATATCCCACCTGAGCTAAAGCCCCTTTAATAATAAATTCATACATATATTTAATATATAAATATGTACAAATATATAAATTCTTAAATATGAAAATGAGTAAAATAATATTTTTCTTCCCTCTTTCTTTGTACTAGTTTGCCTAGTCGTGTGACTAGGCAAACTATTAGACTATGCAAACTATTACAAAGATAAAGTAAATGGGGGGGGAATAAATCCAAAATTCCTTTTTGATTTAACTTCTACCTATTGCAAGTTAACATCACTGATTATAATAATCTTATTGATTAACAAATTCAGTGATTTCAAAGCGAGCAAAGCCAACACTGCACGGAAAAAAATAACATTTTTATGTCTAGAACGTTAGACTGTCTACCGAAAATTCTAAAGCTATGCTGTTTTTAAATATTTAATTGTGTATTTCAAATGTTGTAAAACTTTAACGAATTTTTGTTAACGAAATTTTGAAACTTAACAAATTCAACGCTTTCAAAGAGAGCATTGGCAACACTGTACGAAAAAAAAATTATCTGCAACGCCGGAGACTTTATAGGAAATTCTAAAGATGGGCTGCTGTAAATATTTTTAGCCCAAAGGGAACATTAGCGCAAATTATCTCGAAACGTGTATGTTTATGTAAATGAGAAAAACGCTCCTTTGGGCGCAATATAAAATCTGAAATCTTTCAGATTTTTTTATAAATTTTGTTAAATTTCGTATTAACTCCTTGTCTCGTATTCCTCTAGCCTGTGCTACAAATAAAGACCACTCTAAGGGAAGTGCGGTACAGTTTCGACAATGCAACGAATCTCTCTGTCACAGGAATTTCACGCGAATTCAAAAATCTTTGTGCCGATTCTGCGCATATATCCTAAAAATAATAATTTAATTCTTAGCTTCATGATTCTGCGCCCATAATCCTTGTCTTTGGCAACAGCGATGGAATTCCATGCATAATCGCCTTTGCTGATCACCGATGAGTTCCAGTCTTATGCCTATGACGAATCTGAGCAACTGAAAATTGGTAATAATTTTCTTATTAATAATTACATCATTATTAAAATTTCTTTTTTATCATGTCGGCTGTACTTCGGTGTTGATTGTCCGTCGTGTGGATGTTATGCAATGTCAATTCTGTGCAATATAGATCCTATGCCGGGTCGAATTAACGCAGTGACGACCTTATGAACGTAAACCGTTTAAAAATCGTTTCATTTGATGTTTTATTTTCTATGAATCCTTCCAATGCTTTAAGCCTTTATTACAGTTTAGTAACACCTAAAATGGATTTAAAATTAATATTAATAATTTTATCATTGCTTTAGAATTAAACACTGTTAATCAATATTTAGCCTGTATTTAAAGGGGATATCTTGACTAGGATTTTCATACAAAAGTACTATATCAGCACATAAGCCTCTAAGTAATACGAAACGTGAAGCTGTTTCGAAATTTGAAACCAAACGGTTCGAGACAGGAAGCATTTTGCAGAATGACCAGCATTCGCGTTAAAAGGGGTCAGACCCCATAGTTTGCCCCCTGAAGCCTAATTGGGAGGATCAGACGTCGTCTTTCATTTCAGACAACTCAATTAAGGCTATTTTCTGAACTTCTCTAAATTGATGGGCGTAAACCTGCTGCTGGTTTTCAACCCCAACGAACTGACACTTTAGTTCCAGTGATATTTTGCTGTGCCTTCTTCTGTTTCATTATTTTCTTTTAACTCTCGCTTTAAAGTAAAAGAAAATTACAACCTAACCGTAATGAAGCGATGAAAGCTGAAGTAGTGAAAGTGTTTCCTTTCTTAATTTTTCTTTTCTTGAGGCACACTTTAGGAGAGCGAGAGTTGAAGCGAGGTTAAAAACCTCTAAAGATTTTTTTTTTTTTGAGCTATATTTTGAAGTTATTGTATTGCAAGAATCAGAGCAATTTAAAATGGTAGGCAGTTCTATGTACATATATGCCTATTTCTTGTGTTTCATCTATATCTATATAAAGAAGAAAGTTTGTGTGTTTGGTTGTCCTCTAATAACTCAGTCACTATATAGCTATCGTCACCAAACGTTCTACAACTCTTTTCTGGGTCCCAAAAAATGTCGACGTCCTCTTTTTTTCAAAAAAAAAAAAAAAAAAAAAAAAAAAAAAAAAAAACGCTAAAATCAGATATATTAATTTAAAACTCGAAAAAGCGATAATTCTCGCCCTCATTTTTTCCGAATGGCAACAGTCTTGCAAGCTGGAAATGAAAATCTGCTTCATTTCGAAAGTTGTTGCCATTGCTCGCTTTCAAATCGTAGAGTTCTAAGTTTTACGATGAAATAAAAATAGCATTGCTAAACATTAAACATATTATTCCTGATTCCAAAAATTCGTGGGAACCCATTTCGACTATTCCCATCTTCGTACGACTTTAGTCAGCCGAAATACTAATTAAAAACTTCGAAAGCGCTAATTTTCGTACTCATTTTTCCGAATGGCAACAGTCTCGCGCGTTGGAGATAAACGTACTTTATTTCGAAAAGTGTTGCTACTGCTCGCTTTCAAATCGTAGAGTTTGTTAATCAAAAATTTGTAAGTTTTACAAATTATATACGTATAAAAAAGAATGCCTGTTTGTGTGTTTGTTTGTTTGTTCGCGTTATTGATTTCTAATCATTTATAATAAATGTTTTGCCACATTTAATCGACAAAAATTGAATATAGGTCAAATATTGGATGGAACTTGAGCTTTTACGACTATTTGATTAGAAAGACGAAAATAATTAAAAACTGCGTGCCATTGTTGCTGATACAGTAAGAGATAATTAGCTTATTTCTCTATCGAAATTTTTTATGTGGGTTCCATATCGCATCAGACTGAAAAATTTATGACTATGAATCGCAATTTTTTGCATCGTTATTTGAGAAGGATCACAGAGATTATCGTTCTCTTTGTTGTTATTTGCATTACTTTCAATCTAACTTATCCTGCATCGGGTACTTCCGCTAGTTGTTAATAAAATTCTAAAATAATAAAACGCGATAAAGGAAGAATAAGGTCTTCTGACATGAATAATTATAAGCTCGTATATTAATCAAATACCTAATTACGTTTGCTTAATTTTTGTATGCTCTGATGACTTTTCATTCCCCTACTATGCAGAAGCTGAACTTCAATAACACAGAAAAAGTATATATTTTTTAATGCACCTTTTAACTAAAAGGTGAATTCAAACTTTTTTTTGAACTACACCTAAAAATTAACAAATGCTAGGTAAAGCCACCATCACTAACTAGATTTTGTAGCTACTTGTGGAGTTTATGCTTTACTGCTTTTAATACTCATTTCCTTATGGTACATTTCAAGTAGAAAAACTCAAATTCTAACTTTCTCCCATAATTTCAGCTCCGAAAAAGGAGACTCAAATAATACAGTCTAAATGATACAAAATCCTCTCATCACTGCGCAAGTCGACGAGAGAAGATGCTTCACGTCTCGGGCTAAAGAGTTCTACTGAATGATTGTTACAGCATTCCCTCTAACCACAAAATTCGCTCACTATTTAATCTCAACTTAATCTACATTCTGGTGACGACGGGCAGAAGAAACAGATGGAACAGAAAAAATTAACATTAAAATTACGTCATAAACACGCATTTAGCCTACAGGGAGGAGAAAGGAACTGCAGTCTTAAAATTTTAGCTTACAATCTTACACTTTTTTAAATTTTGGCGATGAAACCTCATTTCTGCTTACCATGATAGTTTTAACTTTGTTTTAGCTTCTTGATTTTCTTAAATGAAAATAGATTGATATATACATGGACAAATTTAGGCAGAGCGCAATGTCTAGTTTGTGCAATTCTGGGATTTTTGTAAGTGAAAACAGATAGATGGACACACAGTTTTTGCAATTCTTTGATTTCTTATTTTGGTTTTGTGTAGCGCCCATCTTGAAATTGTGCCTTCCTGGCGCCGATCTTGGCGTCAAAAAAGAATCGCCAAAAAACAAGCAGCACCCAATTGTAAACTTTTACCCAGCTGAACACTTGGAACATTTTTAAGCAATACATTTACGACAGGTAATAATAATTATCTAATGATAATTTAAGAATTAGTTCCCTAGCTCTTTAAAATTATAGACTATAAGATTTTATCTTTATACAGAGTCATTGAAATGCAAAGTCCACTGGTTGGATTGGGGGGAGATTTATTTTACTTTATAGCTTCAGTCAATCCTACATGGAGACTCGCGGATTTATTATTATGGATTTATTTTATTGGTAGCTTGGCACGAGGTTTCCGATAAATGTTTTCCTCAAATAGTAATACATTCTATATTGGCAGGATGAGACGCTCGTGTGCTGAAAAGAATTTGGACTTCATAGCAGTTTCCTTCGTGAATGTTGTCAGTTTATATTTTGTTTTTATTATTATTTTAGACAGTCCAGCTGTCAAATTTTCTCAGAACCCCACAAGTGGTTGGGTAGTTAAGACTACTGAATACTAAAAATTCGTTTCGGGTTCGAACCCAGACGAACGGACTGTTTATATGGTTGAATTTCGTGGTTTGCCACATGTGTAATCTTAATACAAACAAAAGATTTTCCTTAGAAAGTTATCCTTGAAAGCAGATACAAGTACAGGTAGAAGAGGGAGGGACACTAGAAACTCACTATTGGTCGTACGGGTATAATTCAGCAACATTAACTGGGTAGTTCCGCCCAGTTAACTAAGGGAGAACCGTCTGAGGTCCTCTTCTTCTTTCCCTGTCACAAAATTCTCTAGAGGACTTTCGGTTCGCCGTTTATTTTGAGTGTCCCCTTACTGTACAGACACTATACGCTTACAGACATCCATGGCTTGATTCCTTGAACGCGAAACAAAATTCTTCCTCTTCCAGAAAATAAACATTAATGACGTTGCACTGGCGCTGATGTTAAAAAAAAAAAAAAAAAAAAAAAAAAAAAAAAAAAAAAGAACACGATATATATTTTTATTCTTTGGATTTATTCGAGCGAGTCTCGTATTTCTCCTGAGTTGTCTTTTAAGTGAGGAAGACTGTAAAGAATCATGGCAGTTCCCATGGAGTATTACTGGTTTCTAGTTTTTCCTATTCTCTCAAAGAAAGGAAAAGAAAAACTATTTAGAGTGCATTCTCAAACTCTAAATATGAATGCGTAAAATGACATGTATTTGCCTACTTCTAATAAAATTGCTCAAACAACTTTGCTACGAATGACATGATAATAACATACTTAAGGTTTAAATTTTTCGTCTTCATTCAGTTTTAGTTATTAAAACCTAAATGTTTTTTCGTTAACGAACAGAATTTTTTTTTCCCTTTCAACCATTTACATAATTGAAAAATCCAAATTAAGTATCCCAACAAGTGAAAATATAACAGAAATTGCAGTGCAAAAACTGCAAAAAGAAGGGGGGGAGGAAGAGGAATAGTTGCGCATCGTATTCATAAAATGCAGCTTTGAAGAAAAATTATAAATTTAGATGTCACTATTAATTAGAATCGCATGTCAAAACTAACTTTAACAATATATATGTTTATGATTTAAATAATAGTGCTAGCAATAACTCAATCTTATTAAGTTTACATAACCTGCTCTAGACTTAAACATGGTCTTAAAAAGGTTAAGCAAAACATGAAAAGAAAAAATTATAATTTGAAGGAAAAGATAAATCTTAAAAAGCAAAAGCTACGAAAAATTGGCTTTATTATTGTCACTCAAAAGCAGCTACCATGAAGAGGGAAACGAAAGCTTCTAATAATACCCTTAAAAACCTGCTTATACCTTCATAATTTCAACTGCTGCTTTCCTCTGAAAGCATTCCTTTAATTTTAAGTACTTCTCAAGAAAGGTCTCTACGACCCTTTTATTTTCCAGATAGAAAGGGAGAAACCTTTTTTTTTTTTTTTTTTTTTTTTTTCTTTTTTGATAGCTCTCCTAACATGAGTGGTATTTTAGCTGTCAACTTGATGAGCATTTGTCACTTACCTTTTTACTTTTGCTAATATCAGACAAATTTACTTCACAAGGAGAGTTTCAAATTACAGTGTTTAAGAGGCAGATTGCTTTCTACAGTAACTTTTGAACATCTATATTTTCAGAAGATTTCTTTTCAAGGTAATCTTGGACTCAAAAAACTATTTTAAGACAAATTAGAGTGAAATAATTTTAATTTGGGTTTTTCGCATTTCTATCCTAAAAATAATAATTTATTATATGCCAATCTAAATTGCGTCATTTCAAGTTAATCCGTACAATCTTACATAACGCTACAAAGCAGATATGCTTTAGACAATTAGCAAATAAGATTTCAATTGAAATGAAAACTTTATCGAGTACCAAACCGTTTGATTCGCTCACGCTTTCTTCTGCCATGCATCGCAATTTCCCTCTTGCTTTCCTCGAGCTAGCATGCAGTGGCTCATTTCTATGTATCATCCATTATCTTAAAATGTGCTAAGCTTCCAATATGTAGGGTGTGTATTGCCCCCATAAGGATGCGTGAATCAGAATATGTGTCTAAAAAATTGTTTTACACGGTAATAAAATGTATTGAATCTACAGCTACGTTTGTATCCACGTTTCTTCATTCTACCCACGCAACAAACTCTCCAATCCATTGCAAATAATATAATTATTGTAACGAAAGTTTTACGCCAAAAAACGTCCTTAATAAAGTTAGGGAAAAAGGCATGAAAGCAGTACCTTTAGTGCGGGTAGTAACCACCACCCAAAATCAACGATTTTTCTGCCAACGTTTTCGTAGACTTTCAAAGAAAATTGACCGCGAGTCCAAAGTCAGATCAACCTTATTTCAGAGGTCCTGTGCAGAATGAAATATAGCACCAACAAGATGTAGCTGCAGGTGTGAAAAAGGTATAAGTCCTAAGGAGCGATGTCGAGCTATATGTTAGGTGTAGCAAAAGATCCCATTCGAGTCAGTACAGAGTTCAGCCAGTGATTGCAGACATATGTGGTCTTGCAGGATCTTGAAGAACCTTCCTTTTTTGAGCCGGAACTCACTTCGACGTTTTTCCTTGATAGCAGCGTCAACAAGAGTTAGCATTTCTCTGTACACCTTACTGTCGAGGGTTCGTCTCTTCCCGGATAATACCACAAAGATCCCACATGATACAAAGCATAATCTATTTGTTAGGCAAATTTCGCTTTGCGACGCTACCGACGGGCGCATCGGTCGAGAACCAGCCCTCTTTTCGGCCTGTGTAGTTGAAATAAATCGATTTTTTATAACAATAGACGATCAGATTCAGAATTTTGTCCTTACGTTGATATTCGAGCAGATAGTGCAGGCCCGAACACGTTTGTCCTTATCTGCTTGAGTCAGCTCATGCGGCATTCAACCATTGAACCTGTTCGTTAAGTTTATGCAATGTCTAGCTTCTTAGCAAACTCTCGAGTGGTTTCATGCTGATCTTCTTCCACATGTTCTCGCAGGCATCAACATCAGTAAGCCGGCCAGGGCGCTCTTTCATAGTCCTTGTTTCTGAACTTTCGGTGCCAAACCTTCATAGAGTCATATGATACAACGTTAGTACCTAAAGCTCTACACATGATTTGGTGACATTCTGTAGCTAACTTTTTGGAACACAACTATAAGTAAATGATGGTTCTAATCTGTTAGCGTGAGAGTTCCATTTCAGACACCTTGTACTTAATGATGACGATATTTTTTTACAAATTTCACAACATTGTGTTCTAAAGCAGGTCGCTTTCTTTCAAATGCCAAAAATCGTTTGACAAAATGTGATTAAACACACCATCGCTAACTGTTTGCGCAGACAATATTTACAATACGGCGGCGGGAAACTTTCATTAAAACTCGATATTATGTATATCCGATCCGATATATATACATACATATATGGGTGTGTATATACGTACATATATATACATACATAATATATGTGTGTGTATAAAGAAACTTAATAAGAGGCAAAAATAAAAAGCAATTATATATATATATGCAATATATATGTGTATATATATATATATATATATATATATATATATAATTTATTTACTAAAGAAATATTGATTATATTGTCTCCTAGGATTAATTTTAGTAGAATTATCTTAAAAGAGTGAATCTATAGTTAGTAAGTTCAATTCCGAAAATTGTTTTAAAGTAACTTGAATGTAAATTGTTAAAAATGTTTAACGGGGACTTGAATTAAATCATGAATAAAAAATTTCAATTGTAAAAAGAAATTAAATTAAAAGCAAATATATATATATATAATTTATTTACTAAAGATTGATTGATTATATTATCTCCTAATATAAATTTAGTAAAATGTGTCTAAATGAAGTAATCCAGAAGTATGAAATTTAATCCCGAAAATAATTAAAAGTGGCAGATGAACACACACGACAATGAAAAAAGTTCAACTATATAATTTTTATATTACAGAGAAGTGGGTGGCATCGATGATCCTAATAACGTTGCTGTGTTATAGAGAATAGATTCAGAAAGAATAAAGGGTAGACGAATTATTAGTAAATAGGCACTTAATATGTATGAAACTGAGATGATTATATTCATCAGTACATTATGTTCACTGACCACTACCAGACCTAACAAGCATCTACTGCATTCCACTTAGCTTCTACTGGCATCTATAATGCACAAGCCTAAATGATCAGGCTTCCACTGGAATTTAAATAAATATACATTCTTTGCCTCACATTTTCAGAACTTTGTAGATGTAAACTGAATGCAATCTCCGACGTGTATAGTGTCAAATCGTTTGCAGCTGGAGAATACTTCGTGTACGCCTCTTTCTTTAATATCTAAGGATATTAATTCTAATTCATAGATGGTGTGAGAAAACTTGACTTTTTGATTTATAAAAATAAACTTTTTTTGATAAGCGTATTATACTCAGTCTGTTACGACACTTATTTTTCAAAATTTATGAAGTAGCGCAGTTTAGTTGTACACTTTCCCGGAGCTTGAACTTATTTGCTGAAACTATACATAGTTCAAAATAATGTAATGAAATTCTTAAATGTAAGAAATTAAGTGTTAAAAAAGTCATTAATTTCTTAAGTCTAATCAACCTGTTATAATATTATTCGGTGTACTTTAGTTTGGGATATTATATGGATTTTACTTAAAACAGCGTAAAAATAACTTGATGCTGAAGTAATGCGACCGGAGGGGCGGAGGGGAATCAAATAATAATTGAAGAAATTTTATGGTCAAAGTGTCGAGAAAAAGGTTGAAGGATAAAATCGATATCACATCTACAAGCTTTCTTCAACAGCGAGTCGGGAGAAACATTTCCCGAAATCTTCGCTTTCAGAACAGCTGGTTGGTTTACTTATGCTAAAAATTTTTTCTTTGGGATAAACCTAGGAGAGACAAAATTCCAAGCGAAACATCTTCGGTTCAGTTTTAAACTGTCTCGCGTAATTAGCCGAGACATCGGCTCCAGCAAAACTGTTTCGGCTGGAAACTCTCCAATGGTGAGTTAAGGAGAAACTCGTCTCTTGCAAAAGCTTTTCCTAGTGTCGCTAGATGTGATAACTCCGTAAGAATGACAATATTTAGAAAAAATAGCCCTTCAAAATAACAAACAACAAAGATCAAAATATAAATTCCACCAAGCCATGCATCTTTCCCAGTTTAGAATTTCGGAATGTTTTTTAGAAATAATTTGATAAAACATACATTTTATTAGCAATGCACTTTTTGCTTTTCTTTGCACTTTTTTCTTGAAAAATTTTTTACTAACGTCCATAAAAGTGATTTTTGAAATTCATTATTGAGCATACATATATATAATTCAAATGGACCCTACAAATATTATTTTTTCGAATTGGTAGCGATTCAGCTGCAGTATAACTCTATTGCCCTCTAACTCGAATTTAATTTTGACATCTCTCATACTAAGATTTGTAATTGAACCTGAATGCTTCTTGATGCAAGGATAAGGTGAAATATTCTTTTCATTATTTTATCCCGATGTTCACATATTTTCGGATTAACGTTATTACTGTAAAGGTATAATTGTAATTAAATGATAAATTATCATTCCATGAAATAAAATTGAGTAAAAATATGAGCAAAAGAATTGGAATGAAAGCCTTTGGTTATAAATGAAAATAAATAATGTTCATTAACAAACCTATGATGCTGGCATTGCAATTATTGTGACCTAACCATTTATTTAATAAAATTCGGATTTTATTTAATTTATCATATTTTACTTTTTGCTTTGGATATAACCTGAGCAAATCTTAAGACGGGTGGATTTTTGATTGAATGTGAAAGAAAATGCTCATAAATAACTATGCAAAAGGGGGGATATTGTCAATAAATAAGCAAATAAGTCATTCATGAAAACGTATATTAAGTAGCAAAATATTTAGAATTAAGGCATCCAGGTAGCATACTTTTATGTTCTTCGGAAGCACGAAAGTTTGAAAGAGAAATCTAAAAAATAATGTAGAAAGATTAAAAAAAAAAATAATAATAATCAAGCAAACAAAATCAAATCTTAGCGGTTCATCCCATTGGTCCGCCAGTTCCCACCCATTGGCCAAATAATGGTGATGCTGACTGCACGGAACGCGAATTCTCAGGTGGGGCAAGAGAAGGGGAGTTGAAACTACACCGCACAAGTTACGAATTTCCCTTCTGAACTGACTATAAGGCCACTAGTAGCCACCAGACCAAGGTCAGAAACGGGATTTCATCGCTACCGTATTGAGCAGGTCAGAGATCCACACTAACCCAGTGAGAGGTGACACAGCGTGTTTCGTTGGAAGTTCCAGTGGATGGTTATAGCTTGATTGACGGGGGCTTTATCTGCAATGAATACTTGGGTGCGGCACTGATCCTTGCGGGATTGTTGCTAAGTGATTGGACTGAATGCTATTCTTTTTTCTTCATCTTGATGAAGTTAACTGCTATTATTTCACCAGTTTGAGAAAATCCGTTTATAAATCAAATGTAAATTCTTCTTTTGACTTTCGCAAAGCAATACGTATCTTGAAATAAAACAAGTTAAATTTATGATCCTTAGAAAAGAGAACAAACCTTCCTTGAAACGCAAATGATAGAAAAATGATGAAATATTTACTGCTTATAAATCCAGAAATTATCATGCAGCGATTTTTATCATTGCAGCTACCTTGTTTAATTTATTTCTAAGCACTGCCACTGACATTTTAGTGAGCATTATATAACTGAATGTTAAGTTCCTGTTAAATCTTAAGCAGAGAGATTGATTTGAACTTTTAACTGAGTACAGCGATGAGTATTGAACATAAAAACATGAGTTCGTTTATGTCACTTCTAAATCGTCCCAGTTTTTACGACAGCGACAATTGTAATCTATACGGAGAGTCAATGAGCAAGTCTTTTCACATTATGAACAATTTATTATCTGTATCAGGAACTGATATTCAAGAAGAACAAGGAATAATCTTGACAGACACTTCATCTGAGGATGAAATAACACTGACTGACTTATCCACTAGCAGTTACAGTTGCAACATATCTGTAGATTCCGCTGTAATGGAATCTTCTGTTAGATATATCGAAGATTCTGACTCTTCTAATTCTTCCAGAACTAATCAAAGTCTAGAATGCAATAAGAGGATACGTAAGCCACCAGCTCCAAGACGTTCCAGACCAAAGAAAACGGAAGATGGTACGAAAGAACGTTCGAAATCAACTCCTCGAGCCGTACCGCCTCCAACGGTGCTAAAAAAGAGAAGACTAGCAGCAAATGCTAGGGAGAGAAGGAGGATGCAGAGTCTGAATCTTGCATTTGATCGTCTCAGAGATGTGGTTCCTTCCATAGGAGATGACAGAAAATTGTCTAAATATGAAACTTTACAGATGGCACAAACGTACATCACTGCTCTTTGTGAACTTTTGCAAAGGGACTAGGAACTGCAACGATTTTCTAACAAGAATTCTGTGATAAACAGCGGAAGTGCTGAGTGTAAATTAGTTTCTGCATGAAGTTGAATTGCCTTAATACTCAGCTGAATGAAGGTGGGTAATTCTTGCAAACTTTTCTCTCCTGGTTCTATTGTATCGCATGAGAAGAGAAATGTTAATATTTTTGAAGACATTTCAAGTGAAACAATTTTTTAAATCAGCTCCATATGTAACTGAAATAAATGTCTGTGGATTCTTCTGACATTACGAAAGGTAAAGATTTATTATAAATATCCTCCAAACATTGAATCAAATTTTAAATTGTATACGTTTAAAAGTTTCAAATCTTTAATAGAAATAGCTGAGGAAATATGTTTAAAATCACTGATTATTTCCTTACTTATTATTTAAAAATTTAACTAAAATTTAATTAATAATTATCCTAAATTAAAGCTAATTCAGGATTAGGTTTTATATTTTTCCCACTCAATTTAAATGAGAATATTCCATGTGTTTTGCGAATATTGTGCAAGAAAACAAATATGTACATAAATGCGAAAGAAATTGCCTTGAATTTGGTATTGTTGAAACTTTTCAAAATTTTGAAAAATGTAGCTTAAGCTGCAAGTTACTAAAGTAAGTTAAATGCAGTAAATTTTATTGATTATTTTGTAGTAATTTAAATATTAACATTATAACGTGTGCTATTAAATGTTTTATTATTTCATTGCGTTCGTGTAAATTTCCAAGAGGAAAAGTGCAAACAAATTGAAACCATTTAAAAAACAAATTATAGATAAAAAATTTTAAACATTAATCTTTTTTTCATAAATACTACTTCAAATGTATTGCACAAATTAAAAAATAAGTTCCATTGAAATTATGTTTTAAATTGTGTTGAAAACATTTCAAGCAACTCTTTAAACAGATCAATATTTAGAGTTGCTTAGAATAAACTAATAAGTACTTTATTTTTAATCTAACATTCATATTTTATCGTACTGAACATTAATAATTTATTTCATGCTATTTAAATACTTGCTGTTTTTTGATTCCAATGTAAAATTTTTATGTTATATTCTCTTTGCAATACACCAAATATTAAGTTGTAAAATGAATTATGTGCTCTCAAATGTGTCTATCAAACAGATGATTATTAGAAATTAGTTATTAGAAATATCTGATCAATTTGTACAATTAGAAAATAAGCCGCATTTTTGGATAATTAAAAAAAAATTTAAATTATCTTAACAATTACATTTTTTTTAATTATCCAAAATAATTTTTAAGGTTATTTTTTAAAGAAATAATCACATTTCATATTGGGAATGCAACAAGGTATGAACATTTTTCAATGTAACATCCTCCACATCTTTCGCAAAGATAGCCAAAATATAAATTTCATAAAATTGAAATTAGCGTTTATTTAACAATTGCAAGATGTTCTTCTATTTGATATTTTTATTCAGTTTGATGTTGTATCATACTAACTTGCTTATTAAAAATTTAAGAAAAGTGTAAAGTCACAAATAAGAAGAAGTGCATGAAGTGTCAACAAATAAGAAGAATTAAATATTAATATGCATTTACTAAATACTTATACTAGACTTAATAACACAATTATTTGATTTTAAATTTAATTGTTTAATATTTAAATAAGGTAATTTTTAATAAATTAACATTTTACATTTCCAAGTATTTTTAAAATATTGTCTATGCTTTATTGACAGATTTATACTCTTCTCTGTGAAACTGGATTATTTAAACCCACAATTAATTCCATTGAGCTTAATGATTTTCCTTGAACTAGGAAACATTTTTATGAAATTTTTTGTATGTAATTAATAAAGTGATTTTCGTTCTCTTATTGCAATATTCCTTTTTTGTATGAAACTTATATTTTGCATCATACAGTCTGTTTGAAAATATTTAATTATGAGCATCTTGATATGATACAGTGTGTATTAAAAGAACATTATTTATTGAAAAATAAATTACTTGCGGTCAAAATTTAGTTTTTTAGATTTGATGCAAAACTGATGATAAACTGATGAAATCGCTAATATTTACATACATTTGAAAATTTCCTTTTTTTTTGTGATTTAAAGTTTATTAACGATCGATATTTTTGCAGAAAATAGAACACATTTGTCTAGCAGTCAATTAAGTTGATTTTCATTTCATAAATAACAATTTAATGCTTTTTAAATTACTACATGGAATTCAGCAACAAATTTATTGCAAACCTTGTGTGGTATTAATAAATCTTTTGCATGTCTTTTGAATGATATTCATAAATCATTAGGGTAATTTACATTGCCATTTAAGATTCAGATTCAAATCCCGCTAGTGTGTTTTTCTTCGTTTGTCACAATATCTACAATTATTTTCTCCGTAATATGAAGATTCAATACCAATTTGACTAATCTGTGTAAAATGCTAAGTTCTTAAATGTAGAGGGTGTTTAATCTTTTTCGTAATAAATTTAACCAATTTTGTTTAATTTAATATGAAATCAGCAATGCAAAAAAAGTATTCACAAAATTATTTACTTGTATGCTAATTAGAAAAGTGTTAGCTATTTGAATCTTTTATCACATTATAAGGAGAAAATTTTTTGAAGAACAGAAGGCGTAAAGACATGCATGACTGTGCTTCTGTTCATCTGACAGACTTCCCTGTTTTTAGGAATGACGCAGATTGCAAGCGAATTCGAAATTCTTGCATCTTCTATTTCAGACAAAGAAGCAATTTTATCCCGGAATTAGGACCTGCCTTGATCGGTGCAGGGGTAAAAAAGAAATAATATTAAATAATAATTAATAAAAATAATTAATTTTTAAAGGTTTAAATTCACATTCACTTTTATATATAACTATATTAATGACTGTTACATAATTATATTAATCAACAAGAAACAAACATGTTATGTTCTGAAATGCAAATGAAGTATCTAAAATCTAAAACATGCATTATGGATTCTGCCTTCTCAACTTATTACTAAAATATGTTGTTTTTGTATTTGCTGAGGACAAAACATCTGATATAAAACTAATATGAAATCATATGATTGGAAGAATAAGAACCAAAGCGAGAAATTATACATGTTAATAGGTTCCTATTCAGTTTGCATGGAAGGTTTGAATTCAAAAGGCATTACCGTTGAAGAATTCAAAATAACTTGGTTCTGGAAGTGGAATTATAAATTAATTTTTCAGAATTCTCCAGAATGCAGTCTGGATTTACAAAGAGATAGAAAATATAGAGCACCTACCCATAAGATATCTAAGTAAGTAAAGACAAACAACGTTAGAATATCTGTTATTACTCACAGCGTGGCATATATATGAATTTACTCCACGAAAGCGGATAAGGGCTTGGTGATAATATCAGCTTTCACACTGTATTCATTGAAAGAATTACAAGCAAAATATTATAAACTTACTTTTCAGGTATGTGTATAACTTAATTCTTAAAGATACTTGAAAATCAGTGTGTAAGGTTCATAAGTACTTCTTGATTTATATAATACCTTTTTAAGAGATTTCAGATTTTAATTTTCTAGCATTTTGCGTGTAAATTCTCTTATCCTCTAAATGAAAAATTATTTAATTAATTTTCTTAGAAATATAAATTCGTTTTCAGTCATGTGTAAATAATGGATGATCTAAACATGAACTGATATTGACTGTGGCACTTCAATAATATATAGAAGACAAATATTAATGTAGAAATTTTAAACAGGAATTAGAGTTAGCATTACAAAAAATATATCCAGTCTTGAGCCCATGTTTTTAAGGGCCTATATATTTCTCATGACTCTGCATTTCTCTCGCGCAAAAAGAAAGTTAGCATTGGGGGAGGGGATCATGAAAGCACGTAGGACTGTATTAATTGGGCCCTTGATCATTATATTTTCGATTTTAATCTAACAGACGATAAACATCTGATCAAGCCTAACAACAATCTAATACCATTTAAGAAATACGCAATAAAGAACAGACATCTTAGGGCCAAAATCAGAGACGTTCAAATACATATGCAAAGACTCAGACTGGATATTTGTCATATCTAATGCTTATTCATCTTATTCATTACATCAATAATGTAAATGAAACTTTTCATCTTTTTAAAACTGAATGCAACAAATTGAAACTATATTTATTCATTACATCAATAATGTAAATGAAACTCTTCATCTTTTTAAAACTGAATGCAACAAATTGAAACTGACAATAAGTGAAGAAAAATCAAAAGCTATAATTTTCCATAAAAAATCTCAAAAAATCACTCGACTACCAAAATTTTCAATAGAAAATAATAGAATAAAAATAGTTCCAAAACTTAAATTTCTAGGCATAATCATTGACAAAAACCTCAACTGGATTGAACATCTCAAATATATCAGAACTAAAACACAAAAAATAGCAAACAACTTACGTTATGTCCAAGGACTAAATTGGGGACTAAATCCTCATATTCAAAAAATATTGTTCAATACAGTAATAACAAAAATAGTATTATATGGTGCAGAAATTTGGGCGCAGCCTATGACTGTTCGGAAACAAAAACAACTGCAAGCCATACAACGTCCATTCCTTCTCTGGATCACAAAATGTTATAAAACAACATCAAATGCTGCCCTATGTGTACTTTCAGGAATAGCACCTCTTCATACTTTAGCACAAACTGAACATGCAAAAGCCACAGTTCTCAAATTAAAAAAAATCCTGCATATTACATGATGAAATATTTAATCCAAACAATTTTGAAATTTCAGTCAACCCCTACAGAAGACATCCTGCCTCTAATCCTAAAATATATAGCACAATAAAACCTCCAACCAGTCATATATCTCCACCAATAATATATACAGATGGATCGAAAATGGACTTAGGAGTTGGCTGTGCATGTATAATACAAATAGATCAAACTCAGAAAATAACTCTCCAAAATCGACTCGCCAAGGAAAATAGTATCTTCCAAGCAGAATTATACGCAATTCGAATGGCAATTTAATACTCAATCGATAACAATTTACAAAAAATCAATATTTTCTCAGATAGTCAATCCGCAATACTAGCTCTACAAAATCCCAAACACACATCTGAAATAATCCAAGATATTTTTAACAAAACTATCCAATATCCTCAAATATCACCAAACATTTATTGGATAAAGGCTCACGTCGGAATTCTTGGTAACGAAGAAGCCGATTCAGCAGCCAAATCAGCTACTACCAACAATAATATTCCTTCAAGAAAAATCTCCTGGCCGAAATCATACCTCAAGAACTATCTATGTAAAATCAGCCTCCAAATGTGGGAAGAAGAATGGACAACAATAAATATAGGAAGATAATTACATCAAATAGCACCTCATGTAAATGATACATGTACAATGGTCAATGGTTATATAAACCGCTTTTTAACTGGACATGGGCCATTTCCCACATACTTCTTCAGATTCAACATCTCAAACTCTGAGCAATGTGTATGTGGAAATAAAGGTGATCCAATCCATTATATTACTCAATGTCCCTTAACAAAGTCAACTCATATTAAATTGCCTAATTCAAATATCAATGCCTTCCTTCGTTTTGTAATTACCAACAAACATTTAAAAAATAAAATAGAAAATACAATGAAATATCTATCTTCAATAGGCAAAAATTTATGTGAGCACTAAAGTAATTAATGTCAAAACTCATTTTTGAAGCTGCAATTCATTTAAAACATTTCTTATCAAATTATCTTAAAAACAAACCCTTGCAATAATACTGATATAGTAAAAAAAAAAAAAAAAAAGGAAAAAGAAGAGGAAGAAGATACAGATCATAAAATAAACTTTATCTCAAGGAACTATTATGAACTGTTATAAATTATGACTGTTAGCCTACTATTATTATACCTATTATAACTTCTATAATTATATCTAATAGATTTGATATCAATCAAAATAGCGATATACTATTTATACTGTTATATTATGTGTTATATTATACTATGTATTTTTTTAATATTAACTTTAAAAATAAACCGAAGTATAGTGGGACTATACCTACATTACTTATAGTAAACATTGGGTGTCCCACTACATTTCCACCAGCACCTGCACCTACTTATTCATCTCAATATTATTAAAATATATTTATTACAAATTTTTAAGTTATTGTTCCAATAATTTCACTTTTCTACGCAATGCTGATGGACGGGATCTCCAAAGACTTGCTTATTACACCTTCCGCCTTAGAAAGGACATTTCTTCATACATTTAGACTTTTGGAAACATCAGTTGTTGAACTTTTCAAGGACAGTCTTTTCTCAGTATTTGTGTACACTATTAATACCAGAAATCAGTTATCTCAGAAAGTCCTCTCAAGGAGTTGATGGTAAAAAAGAGGGGCAGGCGATCCTCGGACCCGCCCCCCGGGGTGTTCTCCCTCAAAATTGGGGTGAATAGTTTAACAGTTAGCTAGGTTTAGCAATACCTCAGTTACCTGTGGTACTACGAAGGTGCTGGCCTATCTTCTACCTGTACCTGTATTGTATTAATCGGACTCCTTTAAGAATAACGGATATTTATTCTGATAGATCCTGAGATAAGCCCAAGTTGTCATTGTTACCGGTCGTAATTGCAGGTAATAAATATCAAATATATTGCCAATTGTTTCCAAAAAATATTTGTTATATCCATCATATCACTTACAATGCTAAAAATCAGTTATAACTGTTTCTGAGACACTTATTAAAGCTTGTTTTTGATTGATTGACTAAACAGTGAAAACAGGAAAATAAAGTTCACTAAATCTTATACACATTTTCACAGTGTAGAAGGCTGCGAAATAAAAGGGGGGAAAACCTTGTTGAAAGCATATACAAAAGTTGACAGCAATGATTCAATTAGCTAATTCAACAACTTGCAAGGCCCATATGACCGTTCTTATACTTTGATAAGTTGACAAAAGTCTTTGAGCTCCACGTGCAAGTGATTTGCGACGGTTTCAGCAAGTTGTTAGTTACATTCTGCATCGTAATTTTTTTTTTTTTTTTTTTTTTTTTTTTTTTTTTTTTTGAACGCTAAGTGTTTTGGTACACTCTGCAGTCTGAATATCGTAACGATTGAAATTAAGGGTGAGTTTGTAGCAATTTCCCTTCCTCTTCTTATTAAACCTACAAGAGTTGAGTCTCGAACGGCATAGTCAGACCTGTCTTAACGCGTGGGACCACTGGACACGAAAGCAGCATGAGAATAGAGGACTCATACTGATCCATTTACATTTCATTTGTGTGAGTTGTTTACGTAGGGGACCCAGCACATTGCTTTGCCCAGGACTCATAATGCTGTGAAAACGGCATTGGGCATAGTTCCTATTTTTTTCAAAAATAAACTTCCCTTGACCCTCCGAAACGTACTGAGGAAATGATACACTGATTTGTCAACAAATAGAACATTTTGCTAATAATACCTACAGAAAACTCCTGAAACTGCAACCAGTAACAATCTATTCATATATATCTTTTAAGCTAAGATTAATAAAAGGCTACCTTGACTCAAGAGATAGATCAACTGCTGTTGATTTGCACCCCAAACTGTGAGATCCGAAAAGGATTAAAACTATCGGTACTTGAATCTTTGTACTGAAAAATTTAACAGAACAGTACACAATAGAACAAATTTTTTGGCAAGTTTTGCTACTTAAAAGCTGAACAGGGGGAAAAAATTGCTTTTGTTTAGGGGAAAGTAAGTGCCCCTCCCTGCTCTCCGCTGGCTACGTTCATGCTCATCACTCAAGACATTGCCCAGGGAGCGACAGATATTTCATCCTCAAGAAGAGAAGGGGAGGACAAAAATAGCAAAGCTTTACGCGAGATTCGAACTCACACTCTGAACCAGTCAGCCTATGCAATTCTAAACAGTGCAAGACGATTACTATAATAATAAACATTTGTTTCATGATAGGTGACTATTGATACCAAAAATGAACAAAGCGCAGAAATTCGAGAAATTTGAGCGATATTCAGAAATTACCCACATAAGTGTTCTCATTCAGGAGCTTCATAGGCTATACTAAAATTCTTTACATTCCTTTATTTTTATAGCAAAAAATCTCTTCCGGTAAATATTCTTGCAATCATTCTGTTATCCATAGGATTTTGTAATTCAACTTACATCCATTAAACACGTTCAAAATAATTACAAAATGTTATTACGAGCTGGATCATATTTTTAATTTCTTTACGATTGTAAGTTACAAAGTTCATTATTATGTGTAAGTTACACATTAAAATACTTTATTTCTATATTATTTTTTGCCACTCTGATTCTTAAGATGCCTGAGGTTGCTGTGTCAATCGGCACGCTTTGTAATTGAAATAAAATAATCCTATATTGCAGGTGGCAGAAATAAGTTTCTGCATGAAACGTATTACACGTTTCACAAGTTAAATGCTAATGTATTATTATATAGCCATGATAAGTATTCTTCTTTCAACAGAAAACAAAATAAGCAATGAATATGTATAAAAAGAACGTAGTCTGCCGATGTATTCGCAGTTCTCTTTGAATGCCGTCCAATTATTAAACAAACACGCTGTCTCCATTTCTTTTTTATACCTCTTCGGCAGTAATATTTTTTTCTTAATTACCCTCTCTTGTTATATTTTGTGGCAACAGCTCGTTACCTTTGATGCCGATAGACTGCTATTGTAGTCATGACACCAGAAGTGCGATCCAGAGACGGGTGATGATCGGTCATTATCGGTCATAATATGACATCATCGTTGCTCAAAGAAAACAGTTTCATTACGTTATTAACGCATAACATGAAATTTACATCTGACTGCAGTTCATTGACCAGAAGGTTTTTCAAAACATGGTTCAAGGAATAATACCTCATTTTTTGTTTCAAGTTGTTTACCAAACAATTCAACAGCGAAGTTTTTTTTTTTCTGCTCTTATATTTTCTGAAATATGGCTACGTAAAAAAATAACATAGGATTTGTATATTATACTTCAGTTTTTCTATATTGGTAAGTTCAAATTCCATGTTACTGGCCATATCATTGGTCCGGCATGTAACTGTATTGTTTGAGCAGGATACTAAAATCAATATTTTTAGATAATTTTTCATTAAACATTGTTTTAACTTATCGTTTGGAACTGGAAGTAATAATGACACACATAGGGGGTAAAATGGAGTGTCACGCTCTTCGCGATGTCAATACTTGCAAAGTATGAAGTTTCCAAGGCCTTCTGGAATGTATGGTTGCAGGACATATAAAAGAAATAACTTTGATTTCTTTACTTAGTCCTTCAGCACAGTTTGCAAGCGCTTCATAGCGTATAACTCAATGAAGTTTTGGTTGACTCTCATTGGCTCTCCAAATAAATCCAGATTCCAAATAACTTTTGTTATGAAAGTACTTTTTCTTTGAACAGCCACGAGTACCGTTAAATGCTTCGTTAATAGCACTGCAAACATAGCTATTAATATCGTAATCACACACAGATTCTACACTACCAAACCGAGGATATTTAATGAAGGGGATAATCGCGTTCCCTTCTATTTAAAGATCCAATTCGAAGCCAGTTTTCCATTATGCACAATGTTGACTATGTAAGAGACAACTACTAACCTCTATGAGATCTTTAAACCAGAAGAAGATCATCCCACTTCACGGCAATGCACTGAAGTACCGATTCTTTTTTTTTTTTTTTTTTTTTTTTTTTAATGTTCTTAAATTTATTTTCATTTATTTTTTAAAATAGTTTTGGAGACGTTTTCAATTTTCACGAAAACAGCTCTTTCACTTGTTGAAAATTGGGTATATTTCTGCGTTAAGGGTTTCCCAGATGACGATAGGAGGAATTTTAGACTCCGCCTGTTTTAAGACCAGGACGATTCCGGTTCAGAAATTCCAAATAGAATACTTACCTATTTATACATTTTTTTTTTTTTTTTTTTTTTTTTTTGTAGCCAATCACAAATAACTTATAAGATGTTAAACGCATTGCTGATTCGTCTCTTGTAGGTCCATTAGTCCTGATGCCCAAGAGAGGCCGAGCGGTAAAGTCGCTGAACACTGGCAGCTCCGATCTGGGTTCGATTCCAGGGAAACGCGCTGGTTGAATGATGGTTTTTGCGGTTTTCAGTTAGTTACACAATTACTAGTTTTGCTTTGGTTTATTTCAGTATGGCAAAGTACGCAATGACTATCTGCCTAAGAGGAGGACTTCCTAAGGGAGACTGGCTCATATGCGTGTTACACATGGGGAAAACCACAAAAACCATCATTCAACTAGCGCGTTTCCCTGGAATCGAACCCAGATCGGAGCTGCCAGTGTTCAGCGACTTTACCGCTCGGCCTCTCTTGGGCATCAGGACTAATGGACCTACAAGAGACGAATCAGCAATGCGTTTAACATCTTATAAGTTATTTGTGATTGGCTACAAAAAAAAATGTATAAATATGTAAGTATTCTATTTGGAATTTCTGAACCGGAATCGTCCTGGTCTTAAAACAGGCGGAGTCTAAAATTCCTCCTATCGTCGTCTGGGAAACCCTTAACGCAGAAATATACCCAATTTTCAACAAGTGAAAGAGCTGTTTTCGTGAAAATTGAAAACGTCTCCAAAACTATTTAAAAAAATAAATGAAAATAAATTTAAGAACATTAAAAAAAAAAAAAAAAAAAAAAAGAATCGGTACTTCAGTGCATTGCCGTGAAGTGGGATGATCTTCTTCTGGTTTACAGATCTGACACCAGGAAAAGGATGGTGAGAAGCACCCCTGTTATAGCGCTCCTTCTTTTGTTGCGAAGACCAGTGTAGGAAATCCGAGGATAGGGATAAGAAGTAACAAATTTCATAAAATGTTACTCTTGAAAGAAAAACTGATAGAAGATTTTCTCGTGTAATTTCCAAATATTGAGATTTTTAGCCATAGTGTGGTATTCACCGTTAATTTGAATTTGTCTGTTTTTGGAAATCTAGGAAGATTACAAGAGTAGCCTTCGAGGGCAACTTGTTTTCCGCAGTAATTTTTATTTTAAAGCAACATCGCATTCTCCTATGACTGCTCATACTTGAAGTTTCAAGATTATTTTAATTTTACAAAAACGTGAAGATACAAATCCGGTTTTATAGGTAGAAGTATTTATTGCTAACCTGCACAAAAACATGCAATAAAGTTAGCAAAGCTACTGAAAGTTGCACAAAAATATATCATAACATAAAATGCAGGTATCAGAGAAAAAGTAACATTTTTAACTGAAATGAAAAGAAGTGTTAAAAGGCATAATGTTATATGATAACTGCGATTTAAATAATGTCTTTCATCACCCTTCGTAACAATATATAACGTTCAAAATTTTTTTATTAATTACCGTTAGTTAAATAGCAATACTTTTATACTTTTACAACTAGGAAGTTTTGAACTACATTTAATTATTGGTTTTGCTAAGTGCGAGCCATTCTGAGACCAATAAATTGATTAGTCACTCTGGAAATACTTACTTGCGTCATTTGTTTTAAATGTTACTTATTCGCTCTCAGGTAAATTTTAACGGCCAGCTTAATTACTTAATGCACACTTTGAAGTCCATACTGACATATGTCTGTTTCGGACGTCGAAATAGCAGTCTGCTAAGAGAAAAAGATTGATATTTTGATAGTCGAAGTTGATGCGTGGCAGTTGATGCAAGGAAAGCTTGAAAATTGAAGAGCTGTTCTTCCAACAAGTTTGTTTCTGAGGAGTATTCTATATTTATTTGCCAAGCATTATGGGATTTGATTAAAAACTATAAATTAGGAATACCTTTAAAACAGTCTAATACATATTTTGCTTTTATAAAAGTAAAAATTTTTATATTTATGAAATTACAAAGGCGTATTTTATGATTTATGATAAGTTGTTGCAGACGTGTAGTAACTACAGATATTTGAATTAAATTAAGTAGCCACGAAATTAAAAAAAGTTAGATAAAAATTAAACTGAATTAAAAAAAAGGTTAAGAGAAAAATAAAGTAAATGCTATGTAAAAACACAAAGTTAAGTAATCATAAGGTTGATAATAATCACATATTCTATTTCGAGTATGACTGAAAAGTAACGTCATGTAAAATGTTTCCATAATTTAAACCCTATATTATTTGCGACTTTATTTAAAATCTTCTGCTTCACAGAGAGATTCGTAAGATATTCATATTTAATTCTGTTTTACAGTTATTTATACTACCAATTCTGTAAAGTATCAACTTTTAAGCAGCACTACAAAGAATTTAAAGCAATATTTTTGTGACTTTCAGAGTTTTGTTTATTGTTTCGTATTTTCTTTAAGAATAAAGTTGGTTGTACATTTGTGAGCATATACAATATTGTGTGCATCAATAAAGAAATAGAAAACTTGTTACTACATTAAGAAAAATTCAAAGTTTTATAAAAATTACATCACGAAGGGCTTAATTTAAGCTTGTGGGACAAAAATAGACATGAATAATTCAACTGTTAAAATAAAGAATTCTATTCGAACGGAAGAAAGTACGGTCGATTCCCAATTAGCCGGTTGGTTGATTAACCGGATCTTGTTTAGAATAAAATTTAGTTTGTTTATTATTGAACTATAGAAAAATTATCATCACAAACCAATAAAATAAAGCAAAATTTCTACAGTAAAGAGAAAAAGGAAAAGTGAATAGAAAAAGGAAGAAAGAGTTTAAACAAAAATGCCACCCAAAGTGACTAGTTTTTATTCGTAATAGTATGTATAGTTTAACTATATGTAATACATAATATATAAACATTGATAAGTAATTCGATCAAAATAAATTCCTGAATCACAAAAATAAATTAAAAGTACAGCCATTAAGTTTTCCTCTGATTTTATCCAAATACGAAAACGACATAAATAAAAACATTATTCTTTTTGTTTTGAAACTCTTTATAGCCCAAAGGGCTTTAGCCCAGAAGGCTATTAATTTCGTTTTAGCATTTTGTGTCCATTCACTATAAACGACGAATCACTTTTCAAACTGTTGCCACCAAAACTTCTAGCCCTATATTATATTTGAAGAAATTAAATAATGAAGAATCTGCAAAAGTTTATGTACGTTTCTCGCATTGTGATAAAACAACGGTACCTAGAGCCACCAAATTTTGAATGACGTAATCCTACTGTGAATATGGGCATCTGAAAGCCCAAATTTGAAATTTGGAATTTGTTTTATAATCTTTTTCCTATTTTGTAAAACTTTAATGAATTTTTGATTAGCAAACTCAAGGATTTCAAAGCGAGCTATGGCAAAGTTGTACAGAAAAAACATTTTATCTCCAGTGCGCGAGTCTCTGTATCGGAACTTCTAAAGATATACTCATTTTAAAACAATTTAGATATTGCTGTAGAACTGAATTTTATGGTTTAAGTGCGAAGAACGTGATAATTAATAAATAAATGTAGCACACAAAATGTTAAAAAAACGCCTCTTTGGACTTAATGGAGAATGCTGGAGTTGAATAACTATAAATGTCCGTTTCACTTTTCAAACTGTTGCCACGAAATGTTAGAGTCCTGCATTATACCGACCGACAGTACCTAGAGACATGAAATTTTGAATAACGTAGTCCTCCATTCGAATATGGGCATCTGGAAGTCCAAATTTGGAATTTATTTTATTATCAATTTCATATTTTGTAAAATTTTAACGAATTTTTGATTAACAAACTCAAGGATTTCAAAGCGGGCAATCGCAATGTTGTACAGAAAAAACATTTTTATCTCCAGCGCGCGAGACTCTGTATCGAAAATTCTAAAGATATGGTCATTTTAAAATTATTTAAAAATATTGCTTTTTAATTTGAGTTAAATGGTTAAGTGCAAAGAATATGTTATTTAATAAATAAAGGTAACACACAAAACGTTAAAAAACGCCTCTTTGGGCGTAATGTAAAACCTGAAAGCTTTCATATTTTTTTAAAACTCCTTTAGGATTAACTGTGACGTTAGGAGTTAAAAGCGGATGTCGTGGGTGTCGCAGATGTCACCGGAGATTATCTAGATTAATCGCGAATCTACCGAGATGTAAAACAACGCATAATGAACAATTTCATAATTTAAGAAATCCTAAAAATAAGTGTTTGGTATTTACATTTAGGTTGACATCAGTGTAAATTTTTGCAGTTTGCCTTTCCTGTGATTAAATTACTTAAATTTTATCATTATTATTCCTTTGTACGTAAATAAGAAATCCGTTCAATATGAAAAATATTTATGACAATATTTTTAATGAAAAGTACACATGTAGTGTGGAATCTTATTACCGTACAGAAACAGAAATACAATGTATTTCGGATGAGACATTTTTCCTGCATACTTCTACAAAGATATTTTTGGAGATTTTCGAAAAAAAGGAAAGTTTTAGAATATTTATGCATATCAGTTTAACTTTAAAAAAAATTATTGATTTTTGCAGTATTCCCTTACAGCTCTGACAAACAGCTAATAATAAAGTATTATCATGAAACAATGATTTCCTGTTTGTCACCCAATTTGAAGTTCGGTTTAATAATTATAATCACATATTTAAGGAGCTGTTAAGTAGCGTTTCGGTTAAGCAAAATACAAAATACCTTTAAATGAAGTTTTTTTTTTTTTTTTTTTTTTTTTTAAATCTAACTTTTGATGCGATATTACGGCTTTGAATATTTTTCATTAATGATACTCTTTTGTACAGGAGTATGTCATCTGGTATCGTACTTATGTTACTGAATTTATTACGTGTGCACTTTAAACCATTTTGTTTTATGTCTTCTTTCTAAAATTTCTTTTTTAAGGTTTGTCTTAAATTGTGTTAAATATACAAAAGCTTACAAAATTTCTTGATTCTCTAATTCCAGTTTCATAATTTTTCATGGACCACTTTAGTGACTCTTATGCATAAACTATCTTATGTTTACTCTTACAATGTACTCATTAGTTTCAATTCAGAAGGTTAAAAGAGCAAGTTTTTACACTAACCAGACAGTAGACTTGGAATTCAGCAAAAATTGATCATACGAAGAGAATTTTGTAGTTAAATAATAATGATTTTTTAGTTCACAATAAAGATGTTTATGTATAATCATAATAGCATTAAAATGCTTGATGTGAAATTAAAATATTGTTAATAGGTCCTGAAAGTATATGTATGAAGGGTAGCGATAGAAATATTCTGTAAATGGATATTCCTCAAAAAGAATTTTTCATGATTTTTACATCTTCAAAATTCTTCATACACTTTACTTTCAGTTTAAGATGCATAAAATTAACAATTTGTGTTCATGATCCTATATACTACAAAATTTAACATGTATTTAAGGAAATGGTTTCATATAGGCATAAAAACATGACTATAAAATCTGTTAAATGAGAATTTGTTATGAAAATTTTAGATGAACGCAAGCAAATATTTAATGAAAATTAACTTTTTTAATTTAATAGCTAATTTTCCAACATTTTTCTGTGATAATAAAGAAAAATAAGAATTAAATGCAAATAATTAAATCGCGTAGATAATTTTAAATGTTTTATTTTTAGTATAAATTTTTAAGAGAATCATAAAATGGCACCGACTTTCAAAACCTCTTTAAAGATGTTACTTGATTGACTTATGTTAAAATATACTAGTATACCCAAAATTCCCCATATATATGACAATTACTAGTATATATAATACATAAAACTAAAAAAAGAACAGAAAAAAAACTGAAAGCCTTCAGATTTTATATTATGGCCAAACTGGAGTTTTTTTCATTTACAGACACATACATGTTTCAAGATCATTTGGACTAACGTTACATTGGGCTAAAAATATCTAAAAACAGCATTGGTGTTGGTGTATTTAATTATGGCAAAGCACACGAGGGCTATCTGCCTGAGGGGAGGGATGCCTTTCGTGGAGGACTTTCTAAGGGAAACTGGCTCGTATACACGTTACACATGGGGAAAACCACGAAAACGCCCATGCAGCCAGCCCGTTCGCGGGATTCGAACCTCGGACCGAACTACCAGTGTTCAGCGACTTTACCGCTCGGCCGCTGGTGGGCCCTAAAAACAGCATACGTTTAGAATTTCTGACAGGCAGTCTCCAGTGCTGGAGATGAATTTTTTTTACTCCTTGCAGTGTTACCACTTCTTGCTTTGAAATTGTGGAGTTTTCATTCAAACTTTTGTTAAAGGTTTTCAAAATATGAAGTAGGTAATAAAATAAATTTCAAATTCTAAATTAGGGCTTCCAGATGCCCATGTTCGGCTAGAGGAATATAAATTTGATGACTCTAGGTACCGTTGTTTTTCCACAGTGCGAGAAGCATACATAGGTTCACATAGGTGTTTCATTATTTAGTTTCTTTAAATATAATACAGGGCGATAATATTTCGTGGCAACAATTTGAAAAAGTGATTCGACACAAAATTCCGAAACTTCAAAATTATTTGATTAAACTCAAACATTTGTTGATCTAAACTTACGTAGAGCAAACATAACATGATGCTGATATCCTAAAATGTCTCTGCAATATTTTACTAAACACCTGAAAGAAAATCGTTTCGAGTTATTTTATTTATTATCCCAAAGGGACAATTTGCCCAGAAGGACTATTAATTTCGTTTGAGCATTTTGCGTCAATTCACTATAAACGTTGATTCACTTTTCAAATTGTTTCCATCAAATATTTGAGCCCTGTATTACATTTAATGAAATTAAATAAGAAGAATCTGCATAAATGTATGTATGTTTCTCGCATTTTGATAAAAGAAAGGTAACTAGAGCCATCCAATTTTGAATAATCCAATTTCCACCCGAATATGGGCATCTGGAAGTCCAAGTTTGGAATTTGGAATTTGTTTTATTATTTATTTCATATTTTGTAAAACTTTAACGAATTTTTGATTAACAAACTCAACGATTTCAAAGCGAGCAATAAATAAAGGTAACATAGAAAGTGTTAAATAAACACGCCTTCGGGCGTAATGTAAAATCTGAAAGTTTTCAGTTTTTTCATTATTTATTTATTTATTCAGTCTGGGAATTTGATGCCTGCTAAAATCGAAAGTATTACCTTTACATGGATTGTTGCAACCCTCTAACACAAGTCATAAAGTAAACAAATATATAGCTACTTCATAAATAACTCTTTTTTTTTTTAATTATATAAGTGAGAAAATCTCTTGAAGCGCTAATTTATGATACAATTATAGCACAGCAGCATATGGCTTTGCGCTTTGGAACAGTTCATATCAAATATAAGATTTTTGCTTTCTATATCTTTAATTTTTGGATAATAATTCTTAAACTGGAAGGTCAGTTGTGATTTTTCTGCTTAAAATTGCTTCATGCATTGAACTGAAAGTCTGCATACTAAATTCAGAATCTTATAATTTTCATATTTTTAGTCCAAAGGGCTTTGTCCCTGAAGGACTATTGCTTTCGATTTACGGTTTTGTTTTGCGTTGAATCACTATAAATGTCCGTTTCACTTTTCAAACTGTTGCTACCCAATGTTAGAGTCCTGCATTATATTTGAAGAAATTAAATAATAAAAATTCTGCATAAATGTATGTATATTTCTCGCATTGTGATAAAACAACGGTACATAGAGCCATCGAATTTAGAACGACGTAATCCTCCTACGAATATGGGCATGTGGAAGACCAAATTTGAAATTTGGATTTGTTTTATTATCGATTTCATATATTGTAAAACTTTAACGAATTTTTGAGTAACAAACTCAACGATTTAAAAGCGAGCAATGGCAACACTCAACGGGGAAAAACCTTTTTATCTCTAGAGCGCAGAACTGTGTATCGGAAATTTTAAAGATATGCTCATTTTAAAATTATTTTGTGACATTGATACTGAACTGAATTTTATGGTTTAAGTGCAAACATGATATTTAATAAATAAAGGTAACGCACAAAACGTTTAAAAAACGCCCCCTTTGGACTTAATTTAAAATATGTAGCCTTTCAGATTTTTTTTTTTTTTTTTTTTTTTTTTTAATATTTGTTTTTAAAGTTCCAGATTTTTTTATTTTTTTTATTTTTATTTAAAATTTTTAGAATATTAATAGTAAATGAAATAAAAATAGACATGAAACACAAGTATTAAACTGCAATCTTTAATTTTCAGATAGCAGTTTTTTTTTCTTTTAATTTATACAGATTTATTTTCATAGCGGGGATTAAATTATTATGCTTTTGATGACAAAAATCCCCTTTCTAATAATTATCATTTACCATCTCACTTGAAGATTAAGTGAAGTATAGCTAAGCGGTAATTCAAAATCTCCATCCCAAATTCAGTTTGTCGGCCTCTAGAACCTACGTAACCTACGTAGTTGACCCTATCTAGCTAAGACCAAACCAGCCATGTCTTTCATCACCTTAGCAGACCCTTATCCCTGCTTTACGCATTCAGCCAGCGTCACATCTAATACTTTAGCCGTACCATTACGGGAGCAACGCGGCATACTTCCTGCGTCACCCAAAACTCATCTTCTTAAACTGCCGCCCCAGGCATGGGCACTTCAGCGCTCATTGGCGAACGGAAACTCGCGCTTTCTTGGAGGACTCCCATTCTTATTTTTGTGTGTTCCTCAGTCTTACGTTGTTGTTCTTTTCTTTTTTAATGACGGACAAGCGAAAAGGAAACGGACGTCAGGAAGTCCTAATTACACTGTGATTTTATGTGTATTGCCTCGGGTTTGTGAAAAGTGCTAAGAATTGCATCCGTTGCTTTGATTTAGATGCCAGTACTCTTCCTATTAAAACAATGGTTACTATATGTAACTTCTTTCATTCTAAAATTATAACAATGTGTTATGTGCCAAGTCATAATCGTTTTAAACAAAAACTAGCCATTCAAAGCAGGTATATCTAATATATTCCGTGAGAATTAAAGATAATATACTTTTTTTAAGAACATAATTTAATTTTTCGTTTAACTAAATCTATTGCTAGAAATTCCGACTTTATTTTTTCCGCTTTGAGAATTCAAGACATCCTGAACACAGTTAATAGTCTTTATTCCTTCTGTTTAAAGGCGGATTTTTATAATAAAATATAATTTTATTATACATAAAAATGTAAAATTGTCTCAATGTTTTTCGGCGTATTCTACATGTAAGATCTATGTGTTTATATGCAAAAAATTAGATAACATATCGCAAATTACACACTTTTTTCACTTTCACACACTTTTTTCAGTGCCTAATAATTTTCGAATGAAACATGCATTTGTATATTTATTGTTATATTTTCAATATATTTTTTGGAAAAAAAAAAAATAGGGGTAAATTACGGGTAAACCGATTTTAACTTGTAGAGATATCAGGTTTTTTTTTTTTTTTTTTTTTTTTTTTTGGAAGCAAGAGAAGTGAAAAACGAGCAACGCCTTCTCCGGAAATCGAACCACGGACTTCTGGAATACGCGCCCAGCGTGTAGACCACCACACCACGAAGCAACGTTAAGGAGGGAGAAATACCTTATAAACTAACACATTTACCGAATTACTAATAAATGTTAGGTTAAGTTAATTGGTTCAGGCAAAGCAACATGGGGGCTAACTACCTACGGTGAGGGATGCCTTTCTGGCAGACTTTTTAAGGGAAACTGACTCATATCTACGTTACAGATGGGGAAAGCCAGGAAAAGGCCCATGAAGCCAGCCCGTTCGCCTGGATTCGAACTCAGGTCGTAACTACGAGTGTTCAGCGACGTTACCGTTCGGCCGTTGCTGAGCCGGCTTTGTAAAGGACGTTCTCAGAAAAACATGTACGTGTTTATATCAAACAAGAGAAAGGCTGAATACTTCATGCAAACCAACTCGTTAAACATCCTAGACCCAATCGCCAAATCCTGGGTGTGGAGAGTCATCATCCACAACTCTTTTAGTTCGAGCACCACTGTAGGGACATTAGGTTAATTGGAAAAGCCGGGGAGATGAAAAATTAGCAACCGCCTTCGCCGGGAATCGAACCACGGATCTCTGGAATACCGGCGCACCGTGCAGAACCACTACACCACAAAGGCACGATAGAAAAGCCGGAGAGATACCTTATAACAGGACACTCTAAGTCAGTTCACAGTTTATAGCGGGCTATGAAACCTTTTGAAGCGTTGTTTTCCCGAATTAGTTCTGTTTCCGCGATTTTTCTTTCCATGTTTTTCAAAATTCTTCCTCTTCCCGCGAAATCGGAGAGTACAGTACCCCTCCCACAGCTCCTCAGGAGATGTCATGATGAGTCATTAAGAAGAGCTGGGCAGTTTCTTTGTGAATAAGTTAGTATTCATTAGACTGAAGACGTGTCTTAGTTTAGGCTCCTCTTGAAATCTTAAGTTTCATTCCATTTGTAATTCTGCTACAATATTAGCCGTTATTTTCACATCTTATATTAATCGATATGGATGTTTTAGACATTATGAAAACTAAAAGGAAAAAAACTTTTAGCCCTTTATAAAGGTTATCAGTATCGAATTCAGAATAAAAATAAGGAAAATGTAATTTATTGGATTTGTATAAGTGAAAAAATTAAAAGCTGCAAAATCACAATGAAGACCAAAGAAGTCGTCGTTTTAGAACGACTATTTATTCTGAAAGATTTTATTATATCTCGCCTTTATACAGAATTTTGTTTTTTACTTTAGGAAACGATCTTTTAATTCGTTGCCAAAATCATCGCAGAGTTTAAACATCTCTCTCTCTCCTTTTAAATACAATATTATCTTCATTCATGTAAAGATCTGAAATCGCAAATATTTTTCGATTATTTCTTTTAAAAATTCTTCTTCTTAAATTAGTTTTTTTTTTTTTTTTTTTCTTTCCTACCTTTCGGGAGAGGCCAAGGTCCACTCGGCCGCCCACTATGTAACTCCTTTGGGAAGGGGGGTATTGAAGATTGATGATTTCGCGAAAATTGGAATGATTTTGACAACTGCGGGAAAAGGAAGACACAGATTTCCCTATTAGTTTTAATTGTATAATTATGTATATATGCTCTATTTTGAATGTGGATGATGTAGAGTAGGATGGTGGAGTTAATACGCAAAGATATAATAGCAATATTTTCAAGTTCAAAACTTTTTTCCACTTAAACAAACATTTTCAAACATGTATAACGCAGCCAAGCCACTGCAAGAAATCCACTCCTTTGAAAATTACGTTTTTGCTTTATCGCATCTTCGTAATTGTATGTCTGACATAAGAAAATTAAGTGGCCTTTATGTTAGCAGGACAGAGAAGTGACGAAGAAGTATATAGAGTATAATATAGAGTTATCGTTTTATTTTATGGCTATTGATTAGTAAAGTTTTGGTTTGTAAACTTTATTATTATAAGCTGAAAGTTTTCTCTTTTTTTTTCCCGTTACGTAAGTGTATAGTATTATGATAACGATTAAATACACTTTATTAACACGTTAAAACGCGTTAAATTTTTACTGAACATTTTCGCTAATGATAATTTTAAATAATGCGCTGTACATCAATCACTTCACGACTGCGTCTTAAAAACTAAATTACATATGATATGTGTTTGTATGGAACATCTCTTATATGCCCAAGTCATGAAAACCTTGCTTAAACATTTTTGCTCGAACTTCGTTTTGAGAAAAATCGATTTATGACGTACACAATACTTCTCACGTATTTCTGTCCAAGCTTTTACGTATATTTGTAAATTGACAGAAAATGGACATCAGAGGAAACAGCAAAATCACGCAAGTTTAGGACTTTGGTCTGTAACACAAAACATGGATTTATTTGAAAACCCAAGTACAAAACCATTAACAACTATGCAAAAGAGTAACAGATATAGGTATACATGTATTACGCATCTTTCTGGTTACGAATGGAGAAAAGTGAAAAAGAGCCAGACGCAAATAGCAGAAAATATATAAAGTCTAAAAAGACGTCAGTAGTTCCTGAACGAAAAATTCGGAATTACAATTTTTAGCCTTAAATCTTATAAAATGTACGAAAGTCTGCGAAAAAGGTTCAAACATACGTGAGTGAAAAGATATTTATAAATCCTATAACAAAGAATTCCACACTGTTGGAAGACCTCTCTATTGGAAGTGGAATCCTCGTATGGGAGGGGGAGGAATCACACTAGACGAATACATGTTACTACATTTCTTCGGTGACCGTGACACCGTGGCCACATAGCTTTATACGGATGAGTTTCTTGAAACTTATGTGAGGGTTTTTCAGTTTATTATTGAATAGGACATCATTTTTTATGAGCCACGAAACAAGCCCATTTTTAGGGCACACGAAACTCAACTGGTTGAGATTTTCTGGATGAAAACGGTATTTACCGTTTAATGTGATGAGTGAAGTCATCTGTTCTAAACCTCTAACAAAATGTTTGGAATGATGTAGAACGGCCATTGCACGACGGCAACACCACCAAGGACTCTTCAAACATTAAAATCTTCACTTTTGTGTAAATGGGATTTGTTGCTGCAATCCATGATCAGCAACTTCATTTATATTATTAAGACCCATAATAAAGCATGTAAAGCTGTAAAGGGTCGCCACAGCACTTTTTTAGCCCAGCCGTTCTGGAAATATGCGTTGTCATGTTTTGGCTATTTTTTTATTATTTTGTACATCACAGAACATTTAACGCCTGAATATTTTGTTAATTTACTATTGGTTGTTTCACAGTACTGAGCATCTGTGTCCAATATTTCATCTCAATAAACCAAGTATGTAGCGAAGCGGTATCTTAACTTTAAATTAATAAACCTAAGAATACATCAATGCGAGTGGACTGTAAATTAACCTTTATTCGGCAGTTTGAACTTTCGAACACAACACACAGCACAAAGTAAAACGACAGAGTTACAATTAGTGTTTGCAAGAATGCAAGAACAAAATGCGAGCTACGCATACAATCTGCGCATTGCGAAATAATATTTCACAGACAGGCAGAAAGCTCTGGTGGCCGAAACATTCCACCCGGCGTTGAAACATCGTTTCAAACTAAATAGCTTTTACAAAATGAAATTATCATAACAATATTAAATTATGCAAAAATGTATCATTAAAATATTCACAAGAAAACATAATATGAAATTATGCAATGAAACTAAATTGTTCTCAAAACAGATGCACAGAAGCCTTGATACAATTCAGGAACTTAATTATAGTTAAAGTAAAGTACAATGTTATAATGCTTTAGGGAAAAAATCATTGATAGGCAAAACACTAAGTTTGTGAATTGGCCTTTTGAAAACTCCGTTAGCAGTTTTGATCTTCACGATACGCACAATATTATCTGAGCTAGGAAAAACTTCCATTGGTTTTCCTCTTCGAGATGCAAAGCTCTTCAAAACGGCAATAAATGATTCTGATGTAAGATTACCTACTAATTCAATATGTATAGCTCTTGTAGTAAAACACACGAATACACAAATGTAGCATTTCATTGGTTTTACTCCTCGACCCTTGCCTGGGCTTCACTTGAAATGGCCTGGCGTAGTCAATTCCAACTTTGGAGAAAACCTTTGACGGAACGACTCTAGACGATGGTAAATCAGACATTATCTGAGTAGATGTTTTAGCTCGTACACGATGACATTTCACACATTTCCAAATCTGTTGTCTTACAACTGACCTAGCGTGGATTATCCAATATTCTCTTCTAATAACTGATAGCAATAGCAGGGGGCCAGCATGAAGATGGGATTCATGAAAATGATTCACTATAATCTGTGTTATGTTATGTTTCTTGGGCAACAAAATAGGATATTTTCTGTCCTGCGCGATGTTGGATTGTCTTAATCTTCCTCCAACGCGTACAAGTCCATTCTTATCGATAAACGGGTTCAAAGAAAGGATCTTACTATTTGAGTTTAACTGTTGATTCTTTTTCAGAAGATTATATTCATTAAAAAACTCATAAATTTGAACTACTCTAACAATTACATTTCTAGCGTATTGCAATTCTTCGGTTTTAAGGTAACTCTTAATCCTTGTTGCGGTAGATTTAGCTGAATTATTCGCAAACCGAAAACACCATGCGATGATTCTTTTAAGTTTCAAAAATTATGAAACTTCATTAAGGACTGGAATTTGCGAAGCGACTGTTCCAATTGAACAAGAAATATTTTTCCGTTGTTCCCTTAAAGACTCTTCTGAAAATGGTAAGTTGATAGTGAACGGAATATTATTTGAATTAAGCCAATGAGGACCTGTCCACCACAAGTCATGAGTAGAAAGCTCTGAAGGCAAAAGACCTCTTGATGCGCAATCAGCTGGATTCTCCTTTCCTTTTATGTGATTCCAATGCGATGAAGGTAAGACTGATTGAATTTCTGAAACGCGGTTGGCTACGAAGGTTTGCCAGCGTGTTGGTTCTGATTGTATCCAGGACAAAACTATCATTGAATCACTCCATGCGTAAATATCGTCAACATTAATTTGCAATGAATTCTGCACAGCTTGAACCAAATGCACTAATAGAACTGCAGAGCAGAGTTCTAAACGAGGAATAGAAATTACTTTCAGGGGAGCTACGCGAGTTTTTGATGTTAGTAGCTGCACCGAAATTGAAGAATTATTTGAAGACTTTAAATAAATCACTGCGGCGTAAGCTTTCTCTGATGCGTCACAGAAACAATGAAGTTCTACACTTGTAAATTTGGGCAATAATACTCTCCTAGGAATATGAATGCATTCAAGATTTGCGATATCTTCATAATAGATTTTCCATCTTTGATTGGTTTCATCTGGCAAGGGATCATCCCACGAGATTTGTAATTTCCATATATCTTGAAGCAAGATTTTTGCTGCAACTATAAAAGGTGCTAACCAACCAAGTGGATCAAAGATTTTCGAAATAGAAGATAAAATTATTCTTTTAGTAGAACACTCTCTGTTTTCGAGATTTCCTAAGTGACAAGTAAACTCGTCTTGCGTTGGATACCACTCCAAACCCAATAATTTTATTGATTTAGTATCAACTACTGTACATGAAGAATTTGAGTTCCGAGCACTCAAAGCAGTTTCCAAAATCGAGCAATCATTTATGCAATTGAAAGCCACCTTTTTGTAAAAGTTCACTCAGTTGCGAAATTAACTCTACTGCGTCTTCTACTGTGTCTGAACCAAATAGGACATCATCAATATAACAATTGTGTAATATTATTTCAGCTGCCTTTGGGAATTTAGTTCCTTCGTCAATTGTCAGTTTTTTGAGTACGCGAGTAGCCAGGTATGAAGCGGAAGTAGTGCCGTACGTAACTGTGCACAACCTGTAAGTTTTAATCGGCTTCGATGGATCATCTCTCCAAAATATTTTTTGGAAATCGCGATCTTCATCATAAATTTGAACTTGTCGATACATTTTCAATAAGTCGCTAGTAATGGCTATGGGATATCATCTAAACCTCAAAAGAATAGTAAATAAGTCGTCTTGTACCTTGGGACCATTCATTAGCGTGTCATTAAGCGATATTCCTGATGTAGTTTTGGCGCTAGCATTGAAAACGACGCGTAGTTTTGTGGTAAGACTGGATTCTTTTAGCACGTGATGATGAGGTATATAATAATGAAAATTTATTTTGTCTAAATTATCATCGGATAATTCTTCCATGTGTCCAAGTGATAAATATTCGGACATGAAGTCTTTATACTGTTGATATACTTCAGGAGTTTTTATTAATTTTTGTTCCAGACTAAGAAAGTTGCGAAAGGCTGATGGTCTGGAATTACCCAACTCATTTCTTTTAGGCTTGAATGGCAGTTTTACTGAGTAACGACCATTTTCACTACGGACGTGATTTTCCACGAAATGATTTTCACACAATCTTTCCTCTTTAGTTAAAGGTTTCGATGTGGAAATTTGTTCCAAATCCCAAAATGATTTAACTAATTCCTCCGTGTTTACGTTTAGCGTATTGACTGAAACCTGCTTACGATTTGGGAATTCAAAATGTGTAGTTCCAGCAATTACCCATCCTAACTTAGAACAACATGCAAATGGAAGATTTTTGCCCCTTTTAATTACCTAGCCATTGATTAAAGTAAGGAATACATTAACTCCAAGTAAAATATCAATTTTTCCCGATTCATGAAATGTAGGATCTGCTAAAGTTAAATCTTCGAAACTTTCATATAAATTCAAAGGTAATGTTACACTTGGAATGTTTTCTGTAATTTTGTCTATTATGTAAGCGGATGTTGAAATTCTGTAATTAGTATTAAAATGAGGTGTAAACAACAACTCAACTTCTCCAGTAGTAGTTGTATTGAAAGTACCTAAGCATGACACTAATATCTTCGAATCCTTTATGCTCAATCCTAAATTGATAGCTGTTTTCAGACGAATGAATGATTTTTCACTACCTGAATCTAGTAAACATCTACAATTAATGAATTCATTTTTTGAGTTTTGAACCTTAATTAAAGCAGTACACAAAAGTACATGACTACGTTTACCATTAGCATGAGCTCCAAAATGTTTATTTTCATAGTTGTTTGCACAAACAGTTGGAGAAACCTCAGTTAAGTTGTTTTCTGGTTTAATTTGCGATTTCGGAACAAACACTTGTGCTTCCGATGAAGGGAATCTAGATGCATTTTTTGGTTTGAAATTATTTTCTAAATGCAAAATGCTATAATGATGCATAAAACAACGCTTGCAAGTATTTGCAGTCTTACACATTTTAACTTTATGGACATTAGACAAACAATTAAAACAAAGTTTATTAGTCTTAACAAACTCTATTCGTTTTTGCACTGGTAAATTTAAAAAATTAGAACACCTGTATAAAAATGATCTTCTTTACAAAATAAGCAAGTAGAATTAGTAATCAGAGAAGTAACCCTATTATACACTGGTTTATCTGATTTATGCGTTTTACTAATTAAAGGTTTACTGTTCTGTAATGTTCTAGCGTAATTCTTCAAAAATTATATCAAGTCATTTAAATTTGGTATTTCGTCTTTTTTTAATTGACGCTCCCAACTTTGTCGAAACGTCAAGTTTTTGCAAAATAATATACAACAACAGAGTATAACTAAAATTATCTATCCTTTGATCTAATATTTCCAATGAGCGAGTTATTTCGTTTACGTTATTTACTAAACTTAATGTCGAAGATGCAGATTCCGTTCGTATTTGTGAAACGTTAAGAATTCTTTTAATAAAAGCAAATATCTGTTCTCTCTTATTAGAAAATCTCTCTTCTAGTAAATTCCAAGCAATACTGAAATTTTGATCAGCTATGGGAATTGACTGAATAATGCGATAAGCATTATTTTTCAAAGAACTCTTTAAATATTGTAATTTTTGAGCTCCAGATAGATTTGGATTGTTGCGAACACTAGCGTTAAATAAATCTTTAAATGTTATCCATTCAGTTAAATTTCCACTAAATAGATAATGGGTAAAGATAATTTCGGTAACTTTAAACTTTCAGAGATTGATTCAGGTACGACAGGTTTATCGCCATTTGCATTTACGACCTTGTAAATCTTTAACTTACGAATAATTTTTAAGTGAACCTCCTCAATTTTCTCTAAAATCGACTGTTCTTCCTCAACGAAAGTGCCTATTTTATCATCATCACAATTTGTATAAATTTCTCTAATTAGAGATTTAAAATCTTCCTTAAAGATTTTACATTTTTCTAAGATTAATTCAGCTACAGCATTATCTAAGTTATCATAATCTATTCTCTCGATAAATTTCGCTAACTGTGTTTTCAAAATTCTCTTTCGCTTTTTTTTCTATATCTGACATTTTGAAAATATTCTAAATTCTCGATTTTACTTATACTTTAAACACAAAAATAGTAGCTATAACGAAATCTCAAATGCAATTAAAATGCGTTAACTATTTCACTCACCTCGTACACTGTATCCCTTGCGTAACTCTTGAGAATTCTAAACCGAAATTGCATTATCAACTCCATTACGGACACGTAGAATTTTTATTCACAAGCGCGGTTTTTCTTCGAAGCTCCGGAGTAGGACGACCAAATAATGTAGCGAAGCGGTATCTTAACTTTAAATTAATAAACCTAAGAATACATCAATGCGAGTGGACTGTAAATTAACCTTTATTCGGCAGTTTGAACTTTCGAACACAACACACAGCACAAAATAAAACGACAGAGTTACAATTAGCGTTTGCAAGAATGCAAGAACAAAATGCGAGCTACGCATACAATCTGCGCATTGCGAAATAATATCTCACAGACAGGCAGAGAGCTCTGGTAGCCGAAACAAAGTATTTTTGAGATATTGCTTTTTATTTATTTATTGGTGTGTGCGTGTATGTGGTTTATAACCTTAATTTTGAATATTAGTGAAGAAAGATATATTGTTTTGCATATTTAGGTACATAACTAAAGACATGAAAATATTCCCAGACGTAAGCAGATATCGCTTTTAAAAATAAACTAATTCCTCAATTAAATTCATATACAGTCTAGTCATGATTTATTGGGAATGGATTAGCAGGATTGGGGATTAACTGTGCTCTCTCTGAAAATAATGAAGTTTATATATTGTGGAATGCCGCCGAGACGTATAGTGGTTAGGGAAGTCTACTGCAGTACCAAAGGGCCCGGGCTCAAATCCCACTGAAGGCATGGTTGTAACTGTCCGTCCCTTCATAGGAAGCAGCGGTGGCCGCTTATTAGTTACCTCCAAAATAAAAAGGCACCATTTTTGGTCCGTCATTGGATAAAAAAATGCATTGCGGAACGACGGAAAAATTATTATCACAAAAGCAGGATAAAACAAAATGCTCTAATAAAAATAAGAATACTTAGGATACAAGAAGTAATAGAAGATGATGTCGTAGTTTTGGAGAGCTTTTGATCCGCAGTTGTATGCGTAATATCAAACGTTGTTAAATCATCGTTTAGATGTAAATTGTTCATTCGTAAAAATAAATCACTTGCACAATCAATTAACTTTGTTTCATATTCATTCTTATCGAAATAAAATAATAAATTCGTTTCTTCATTTTTAATGATGTTTATTCTTCGGTTTTTTATAGTCAATTCCTTTTGCTTTGGATATTAATTTTCGTAACCAAATGAGCTCTTGTTTTGATTAAAGTGTTTGAAAATGCAGGTAAATTCAAACTGGAAAAGAAAGAAAGTCAATATAAAATTTTGAATTAGGCAAAAAGGAAACTTAAGTTTGGCGTAGATTTTAGAGCAAACTATAACAATTTCGAATGAGATCAGAAAGAAGTTTTTTAGTCCAAAGGGGCTTTGTCCCTGAAGGATGATTGTTTTCGTTTTGTGATTTTGCGTCGAATCACTATAAACGGCGTATCACTTTTCAAATTGTTGCCACCCAATGTTAGAGTCCTGCATTATATTTGAAGAAATTAAACAATAAAGAATCTGCATAAATGTATGTATGTTTCTTGCATTGTGATAAAACAACGGTACCTAGAGCCATCCAATTTGAATGATGTAATCCTACTGCGAATATGGGCATCAAACCCAAATTTGAAATTTAGAATTAGCTTTAGTATCGATTTCATATTTTGTAAAAGTCTCCAGCGCGCGGAACTGTGTATCGGAAATTCTAAAGATATGCTCATTTTAAAATTATTTTGCGACATTGCTATTGAACTGAATTTTATGGTTTAAGTGCAAAGAACATGATATTTAATAAATAAAGGTAACACACAAAACGTTAAAAAAAGGCCCTTTGAATGTAATTTAAAATCTGAAACCTTTGCAGACTTTTTTTAACCTTTTTTATTTATTTATTTATTATTTTATTTTAATTCCCTCCCCCCACTCCTGAAAATTATCTTCTAAAACTGTCTGAAAACTCTGTCTTCTGTTCTCCTGAAAACAGCCTTCTTTTCCTCCTGGTCCTGAAAAACAGGGACATGTGTCTGATTGCTTTCGAAATCAATAGAGTTTCTTTCAAAGTGTTTGGCAAAGTAAATTTGCTTTTTTGTTTTATTTGAGAAAATGCAAGTACATTTTAGTATTACTTTTTCGGTTATAAGCATTCCTCTTTCCTGCGTTTTTAACTATTCCAGTACTAACATAATTTTGAGAAAAATCGAGTTTCAATTTCTGTGTAACAATTTTTATACGAATATCTTAAATAACTTACATTTCTTTATTCCAGAACGGAATGAAATATCATAACACTATAGAAAGTCCCTTTAGGTTAAAACAAAAGAAAACTCAGATTCTTGGTTTTGACGTAGTGCCGACAATTCATATATCCTGCTCCAGTTTCAAAACCTTGACCACCAACAAAGGCTAAATTGGATGCATATTGTTGCAACTCAGTGGTCTCTAAATAGCAAGAGAAGCACCCTATCCATTTCAAGCACAACAGTTAAACGGTGAAATGATCGCTCAATTTGCCCTTACCAAGGGGTGGGCCTGTAGATCCTTATCTCTAGATAGATTGCCACAAAGATAACCTCTCCAGAACTGCTGACCCTTTTTGTGAGAAATGAGTCGGTTTCGTAAGGCTCTTATCATAAAAACATTTTCATCGGGACGCAGGGTACAGTAAACTCTTGGCGAACGCGAGGAGTACGTGATATACTATATGCATTGTGCTCAGGGCAGCGTTCCAAGAAGTTATCTTTATATGGCAAAAAACGGGTTAGTTAGATGAAGGAAATATGCATAATTCATATAAACCTAAATATTATTATAACTGAAAGGGGAAATTGAAACAAATAGTAATTAAAAACATTTTTATTACTACATAATAAGTAGGTACACTGCGGGAAAAAATAGGACAGTTCCTATATCTCCCGCTTTACTGGACCGATTGATGAAATTCAGCTTGAGTTTTTTATGTCTGAAAAGCGCGGCTTACGATCTCTATTAGAGTTATATGTATATAGTATTGTTCTAATATAGGTATTTTGACACAAAATCGGACATTTTCTGAAATGACATTCCAGTTTTTTCCATATTTCGATATTACTACTCAAATTATGATAAAAAGACAAGTGTTGTAAAAATCGCACTTGAAGTTTTTAAGTAATTGGCTCGTAAAACTTAAGCTCCTCAATGCTAATTAAATTTGATATATATTTGTTAATATCTCTTTTTTTTTATTTTTTTTTTATTTTATTTATTATTTTTTTTTTTTTTATTAAACTTACTTGGTTCCTTCTTCCAGAATTCGAAATTTAGGTTCATTACAAACAAAAGTTCACCCATTCTTTATGATTTATTTTTAAAATTTGCATTTTTTAAATAATTCTTGTAAATTTTTTTGAAAAAAAGTTTGGAATTATAATCTATAAAATGTTTACCATCATCTTAAAATACATGTATTTCTAAGCATACCTGCAAACAAAATTAGAGTTTTTATTCAAAATTTTCTAGGATATACATGAATTAACACATATCGGCACGTCTTAAATTTTGGCATATTTGTTATAAGCGATAATAACGCCAAATGTGGTTTACGCACTTTGTTAAAATTATTTGAAATAATGAATGCTAATGACGTTTTCCCCGCTCATTTACAGTGAAAAAAAAAAAAAAAAAAAGGAAAGGAAAATAGGTTGCTGTAAATTAAGAAGTTCGCCAAGTGAATTTTCTTGGCGCAAACTGAAAAAAGAGCGCCAAAATAAATTTTTGAATTTCTCCGTAAATTTCACACCAAATTTTACAAAATTTAATATAGCATAACCTGAGTCGTAGAATCGAAATATGGAAAACAGTTGGTATGTCATTACAGAAAAAGTCCGATTTTGCATCAAAATACCTATTAGAACAATGTCGTATATAAATCTAATATATATCCGAAATCAACCATTAGAGACTTGAAAAACGCAATTTGAATTTCGTGAATCGGCTCAGTAGAACGGGAGATATAAAACTGCCCCCACTTTTCCCCGCAATGTACATGATACTGTATCTAGGGTTCTTTTTTTGAATCAAGAGACATGAAAAATAAGCAGCACTCAAACCCGGACCTCTCGAATATGCACCGAGTGTGCTACCATTACTCCACGAAGGCATGCTGAAAGGAGGGAGAAAATACATTATAATACAAATATGTTTTTAAATAGCTAAGGATCTTTGCTTTGGACAACATCGGATGCAACTTATTAAACCTTTTGTGGTAAGAAGTGCAAAGTTTTACATTACCTCCGATAAAGTGCCTTCTTTCTTCATTTGGGTCAGTATCCGCTAAAAATCAGACAATTCCTGTGCCTTTTTCAACGATTCATTTAACTACTTGTACTCGTTACATGAGTATCTGGAGCATCATCGATAATTAGAAGACTTTCAAAGCTGAGGTTTTGGTGTTCCAGTAATGTTTGAATGTAGAAAAATTCAATATTTTTAGATGGATATATCACGAATTAAATGGACTTTTATTTAAATGAATTAGATTAATAAATAAAAACAATATTATTAAGAACTGTGTTTTCTGCTCTTAAATCACTTAGTTTGTTAATCAGCAACAGACAGATTAAATTTGTCTGTTGATTATCTTAAGCTCTGCGGAATGGCAACACACTGGGGCGCGATAAATGAAAATGTTTTATTTTTAGAAGTAGCAATTGTTTTCGAATCGCTGAGTTTGTTAACCAAAATTTCATTCAATTCGCGCAAAATAAGACATAAATAAAAAGCAAATTCGAGTTTCAAAGTTCGCTAGATATGTGGAATGGATTCTCAGGACGAGGGCTACGTGTATTCAAAATTTGGTGACTGCAGGTGCCGGCCGTTTTTCGACAAAACGTGAAACATACGTATTTTTCACGTTTTGTTTCAAAATTGCATGCATAACCATTCTTTGTTATATAATAACAGAGATAGAAATAAGACTTTATATTACCTAACTTTAATTTCGGGAGCACTGTTTCTTAAACTAGTAAGCCTATTGTACTTGGCTTAGCTTAACTCAATTTTAATTTACAAATCAAATTTTTTAACTAATTTACAAAAATTTTTATTTACAATCTGAAACTGAAATCTGCATACAAAGATCACAATGCAGTTAATTTGAAATTTTTGATTTTATATTTTTTAATTTTTTAAATGTTATTTTATGCTTTTGAAAATTTAATTCCAAACTCTTCGAAGGGCCCCTAGCGGCCGAGCGGTAAATGCCGCTGAAGACTGATAGTTCGGTCCTGGGTTCGAGACTTGGCGAACGGACTGACTGCATGAGCGTTTTCGTGATTTTCACCATAACGTGGATACGAGCGTGTTCCCCTTAAAATGACCTCCACGGGGCATCCCTCGCTTTCCGTGTAGTTCCTAAGTGCAGAGCACGTAATAAGTAAAAAACTTTTCGAAATACTTAGACTGTTTCAAACTACCCCTTTTTTTTTTTTAAATTTAATTTCTGTTAAAGTAACACTCGGTTAACATTAACAAGAAATACTACTACAGAGCGTACTGCATTTGGGATTTTTTTTATTGGTTTCGTTATCATATTTGCCGGGTTTTTGTCCCATTTCGATCAAGTGTATACGACCTTTGAAAACTAATAGTTCGACTCCGATAAAATTTTGAAGAATGGGCTGACTACGGAGCTTTTTTGCATTCTGGTTATGGAGCTTTATTCTGCATGTAGCAGAAATACGAGTTAGTTTCCCTTAATAAATCCTCCATTTAATTGGTCTCTAGAGACCAAATTAAATGGTTCAAACACAGCACGAAAGGGATATTTGCCTATGCAAATGGAAGCTTGACCAAACTGTTATGGCTGGTTAAGGCAAAGCGCGGAAAGGCCATCTTGGCTTTTCTATGTTTGTTAGCATTCGGCAAAATATGCAGTTGTGCTATTTAAAATTAAGACAAAAAGCAACCGCAACTATATATTGGCTTAGATTTTGAACAAAAATCATCGATTTCTAGAATGATGTGACAAAGGTCTATCTTTTTCTGGAGTAAAGGGTGATCCATACCTAATCTCTCTGATTATCTAAATAGGGCGGATATCTAAATAGAGTGGAAATTTTTTAAGATCAAGTTGCACGACTATGAATCAAATTCCGATACTTTAGAGGTAATCAAAATGAATTCTTTGTTTCTTTAGTATTAAAAATTATTATCTATTCATTTATTTGCTTTTACTATTGTCATTATTTTAAAGAACAGTAAAACTATTAAGCACTTCATTTTAGCGATAAAATTATTTCCATGCGCAACTGAATAATCTTTTTTTTTCGCCCCTTGGGAGTTTTAATGAGTCAAGAAATAAGTAAATGCTCGAAAAACCTATTAACCAAGGCTATATTTCCAGAATTTAGCTTAAAAATATATGTCTGCCAACTGAGTGAACGATATATTTGATACAGCAATCTGAAAACCGAAGTCTTAGTAACTAAACCGAGATGTATAACATTTCAAATAATGTTTCTGTAATTAATTAGTATGCCCGATATAAAATTCAGAATATTGAAATTTTATTATATTTTCTTTCTGTAGTTTGGTGTTTCATATCTAGGGCAGTAACTTTTTAAGAAATTTTTATTTCCTTGGCAAGAATTTAAGATTTATATTCTTTGCCTTAGTTTGTATTAGGGAACCTACAGTTAATTAATCATTCTGTTTTCACTAATTTTTAAAATTCCTCTACGAAATATTAATTTAATTTGATTAAATTTAAGTAGAAAATTTTAATTTGGTTTCAAATATCAGTTCCAGTTTCGCATTTTGTGCGATTCAGAAGGAAGTTTAAAAGTCCAGTTTACTTGAAAAATTCTTCCACTTAAAAAATAAAATTTGAAGAAGGATATTTTTAATGAAACCACAAACTCTGCATAATCGGTATACTTGTTAATTTGGCTAACGCTGTAGATGAAAAAAAAAAAAAAAAGAAAAGATAAAGAAATACATTTCTTCATTTATGCCGGATCTTTTTCGTTACAAGAACAACACGCACCAAATAATTTTTGCTAGAAAGATACATACTCCTAGAAGAATACTTCAAGAGAGGAAACTCTTTTGCCATCAGTTCATTAAACTGTGGCAACATTTTTTAAACTACAAGAAATATTTTATTATTTATCAAATGCCTGGCTATTGACCATCAGGTCATTAGGCAGCGAGCTCTCAAATACTTCTTACAATACAGTCCAAACTCTTAAGTGTAGAGCACACACCCATATAAACAGCGTCCATGACTTGTCCAGAATCACACATTCAGATAAGCAGCGTCCATGACTTGTCCAGAATCACACAAAGCACATAAACGAAACAAATGAGCACCATAGCAGTCATGTCCAATCAATAGTCTAAACTCAGCCACAGCAGTAGCACGTGGAGAGTCCGGGACACAAGAGAGGAGAGTGGCAGTCGCAGTAGCAGATTTTGCGTTATCCAGGGTGCACCACGTGGAGGCCTGCAACATTACACCCCTAAACTACAAAAAAATGTCACTTTGGTTAGTTATTTCCAATAAATAAAGAATGAAATAGAATAAATTACTTTAAAAACTTTTATTGATAACACTTATTTTGAAAAGAAGGACACTGTTTTCAGAGATTTTAAAAAAAAATAAATAAAATAATTTAAGGATGCTCAGCAAGCAACACATGCTTGTACACTATTTTGCAAAAACAGTTTGGTGTACGATATCCTATAACGGAAAAGATTCTTTATTTATATTAAGAGCGGTTAACAATAAAATTTTAAATACTATTATGCAACAGTAGTCAATATTATATGAGTTCATATTTCTTTTTATTTTATTAATTTATATATTTATTTCCATATAAATTTCTGCGCAAGTCTTTCCTTCTCTACAATTCAGAAAAATTTGTTGAATTTTTCTCTTTTTGATATTTTGGAAGATGCAGATCCTAATTAATCATATCAAAGTTCACTGAAAGAAAGTAGTCATCCCTAGAAGTATTTGAAGAGGCCTTGAGAAGGAGTTTCGAATAATAATGTGACGTTGTTTTTATATCTCTTTGCATCGGCGACCATTACCAGGCGGGGAAATATTTGCTCAAAACACTTTGGGTGCCTATTATTTCTCTCATCAAAACTACTCTACCGACAAGCCCATCCCCGTACAAGGTCTGAGGAACAAAAAGGGCCTCGAACCATTCATCCACACATTCTCCAAAAGCTTACTAACGACTGTCAGTCTTGAGGCCAGAGATAGTTTCACTTTAGATTGACAGTCGTTTCTTAAACTGGGTAGACCAGGACGAATCTTTGCGAAGGCCAAGGCTTCTTGATTTGGCAATGAACTTTTTGCTTTTGATTTCGACTCCTGCTGCTGATTTCTAATAGGCACGTAATTGACAGACGCCTAATTATAAGGTGGCAAAAGTATACACGAAATTGCGCTTTGGATTTCCTGATTCGGGGCCCTTGCCAGCCAATAGCGTGCCTGAAGGGGTGATGCCAAATGACATAGCCATGCGCTTGAGCTGATCGTATTTAATAATGGATTTTCTAAACATTAGTTAACTCTATCTGTAGGTCGAAGTACTGGTAGTTTGCAATGTGACAAAGAAGGATAAATGATTCTGTAGTATTTTGTAATAATTTAATTCTGAATTTTCCTGATGTTACAAAATGCTCAGGTTGCAAATATGAATCATAACGTCAAGTAGATCTCAAGAAGTAATTGTTTTATAAAGTAACATAACAGAGTAAAAATTAAATTACATCCTTCCTACAGCATTATACTTCCAATGTTAACTCGTACTTTCACAAAATGAGGAAGAGGGAATCAAAGTATTTCCATAATGATTTTCCGTACTTTGATTTGAAATCTAAATAACTAAAAAGTTAAACAAGAAAATTGTACATACTAATTAGTAGATGCTAGTGGGGAAAATGAAGAAATATAATCAGAAAAGGAAAGAAAGAATGATTCGCATCTAACAACATTTTTGGGTTTACAAATTAGCAGCAATATGCAGTTTTTCATATTATAAAATTAATAACATCGCAATGTAGGTATTTAATTGCATAAAAATACAAAAATTGAGCCCTTATAAACATCCAAGGGCCAAAATGCCATGCTTAAAAAGTCTTAAAATTAATAATGAGGGCATACATTTTATATGGGAAGCAAATATTTTAACTCAAAAGATTTGTTTTATAAAGCATAAATTCAAAACTACATTCGATTTGAGGTCCTTAACTATTACTGCAACCACTTTGACGCAGTTTGGTGAATTTTACAGAAGACAAAGAACAATTACTTTTAAGTTCATATTCTACATTTCCAACTATATATATTTATTCCAAAAGGCAGTCAGTAACTTAGTTATAATCAGGTTTTTGTTTTTGTTGGGGAGGAAATTTCATAGCAATTGTTTTGAGTTAGAATTCGAAGCGATGCTCCTTTAGCAATTTGCGACGAAATAATGCATTCCTGCAGAAATTTCACCTCTCTTTCTTCTATTATAGAAAAGTCCTACAAGCACAAATTTTAAAATCGAGTTTAAGAAAAAAATTAATCATATTTTTTTTCTGTAATAGCCTTTTGGAACTTGGAATAAGACGAAGAACGTATACGAAAATGGCGACGTTAGAAACTGAATATTTGTCATGCAAAATACAAAAACATTGATGCTAAAAGTACTCAAACACCACTAATGTGCTATTATTACAGTATTAGGAAAAATGAATAATCTTTCTAATATATTTTGAAACAACATGCTATACTATTTATAATGCAATAATTTCATTTCTTCCTTTCTTACTCGTCCTTTTTAGTTGAAATTTGTATTCTCAGAATTGCTTAATTTCATACGTAAGAGAGAAAGTGTGCTGATAAAGTAAAATAAGTATTTTATATTACTTTATTTAATAGTACATTCGTAATATATTGTAGTGTGCAGAACATATTATTACAGTTATGTATTTAATGCTGTAATGTCTTGGATAATTTACCGATTAAAATTAAATATCTTTATGTATGTTGCACTGTAATTTAGTTTTATATAGTTTTAGCCATTATCCATGTTTAACGTATCTACGAAAATATAGGAGCTGCTGATAAAATTGCTTTATATAAACAGACCTCAATGAACTGTGATTTTGTTCATATTATTTAAAAGATTTGCTTTCATTATTTAGATCTGCAAAAGGGAAAAATTACAATAAGAGGGGATAATGCTATATTATGGCCTCATATGCATTTTGGCAACTGATATGTTTAATTTTCCAGTAGTACTTTATCATTATAATAATTTTCGACATACCACAGTTGTGTTGCTTAAACACATCTAAATGATGCTGTTAAAAAATAATATTTATAACAATAAAACAATAATTCTTCGAGAGTTTAAGTAAGCTCTTATGAATAACGCATACTGAGAAAAGTACTCTTAAACAGCCGGAAATTCAAAATGTGAGTTCTGTTGAAATTGTGCGGTTATCTGTCTAAGGGGATGCTTTTATGGATGTCTTTTTAAGGAAAAGAGGATCATATTTATATTACACAGTGGAAAACGCCTGAAACTTCCATACAGTCAACCCGTTCACGGGATTTTAATCTAGGTCTAACCAGCAGTATTCATCACTTGACGCTTTTGAGCAGTGATTTAATAAAATATATTATAAGGTATTTCTCCCGCTTTCCTAGCCTGCCTTTGAGGTGTAGTGGTTCTGCACTCTGGTTCGGTATTCCAGAGGTCCGTGGTTCGATTCCCGGGGAAGGCGGTTGCTATTTTTCAGCTCTCCGGCCTCCAGAAAAACTCTACAATATATACATGCGATATGTGCTTAAATAAATGTAGCATAAATTTCTAATTGCACAGTCTACATAAATGAGACTTGTATGTATATATTTTTAAAGTATTATTTATTATTAGATCCTGCACTTTTTACTTCCTTGTGCGAAGTAAAAAGAAAGTATTGTAATCTCGAAAAGTTTCAGGCATCATATTTCAATGCAAATATCCATTTTCACCCCTATCGAATGCAATTTAACGATGGTTTTGCGTGACTTCTGTACGTAAGGACAGTATAAAGGACTCTTTCCCCCCAAAAAAAAAATGTAAAACTAATTTAAAATGAATTCTAAAGAGAATTTTTCGTGGCGTCTGTGCGTACGTACGTATGTATCTCGCATAACTCAAAAACGAATAGCTTCAGAACATTGAAATTTTTTATATAGGGCTACTATAACATGTAAATATGCACCTCAAATTTTGGTTGCAATTGGCCGCACCAAAAATATATAAATATATCCACTCTGTTATTCGGCTCGGTGATCTCAGTTTATTCTTATATATTTGTAAATTAGGCATTTATTGCTTTAAAAATGGTTGAATTATGTTGTTCTTCTCTTCCGGTTAAGGTTTTTCTCCTCTAGTAAATCTGTATGCAATATTTTTAGAATTATCAGCAATTTGAAAGTTGTTTAAGTGCCGCTAAGCCTAATAATTTTTGCCATGGCAGCAATTGCTTGTTTACATTTGAAACAGCAGAATAGTAGATTTGTTGCCAATCTAGAGAAAAGTAAGCTTTGCATTAACAAAGATAACGCCTACTTTTATTATTGCGAAATAAATTATGCTTATTCCATTCTGGAATTTATTCGAGGAAATAAGTGTTTAAGATTTACTTCATAATTTTCAATAGAGACTCTTGAATTTTAATGTATTTTTGCCTTGTCGCGAAGTGAGAACTGAATTAATTGAATGAGAAAAACTGAATCGTCTGTGAAAAACTGTTTCTTTGTTGTTCTTTGCTTAATTTCTTTTATACAACGTTTTAGATTTATTACAGTATTTGAAAAGAACATGTGGCAACGATTAGATAATTCTTAAGATGATATAAATTTTGTGCATTCTGAATTAAAAATGAATGAAATGTAACGCTGTTAAGTTAACCTAGGCTCAGAGTGTCGCTATGGTAAACAAATATAGTGCAGTTTTTAAAGAGTGCATTTATTCTATTGTGGTTTATGCGCAATCGACGAAGTATTCCATTCTGGAATTTATTCGAGGAAATAAGTGTTTAAGATTTGCTTCATAATTTTCAATGCAGACATCATGAATTTTAATGTATTTTTGCTTTTATTATCAATACAATAAGTTTAATTGAAATGCAGGAAAAAATGCGTATAATTTAATATTCCATACAAGGAAGCCATGTGTTACACACATCAGATATTTTTCTTTTTGCTTATGTAATTAATTTACTTGCTAAAATATGCATAAAACAAACTTAGAAATCCACAGTGAAATTTTATACTTATGTATTTGTAAATATTTAATCTGTTTCACTGAGAAGTCTTTCATTTTCATTACCTTATGTGTATAATTTTGAGTATGCTACTTGTTATGCTCTGCATTTTTCTACTTTTCTGTCTTTGGCTTGCAAAATTCAGCGACTGAAGTATGTATAAAACCAAACTTTTGTAATCCACAGTTAAATGCAGGTTAAACAGGTAACTAGAAGATGTTTCCATACACTTACTTTATGGGCTTTTATTGTGGAAGCTTTTAGTTACCGTGCGATGATGTTTTACTTCTGGCCCATGCTTCTTTCTCTAACGAAGAAGTATTGGTCTTTGTTTGCTTAAGGTGTTCAAAATTCTCAGACTTTTGAAATAAATAGATATACAGTCGATCCCTTCGCTCGAAAGCAAAAAGATTGTTACAAATATTTTCTAACAACTGATTGCCCAATCAAGCTGTTGATTTTCAAATATTTTTCCATTGATATATTTAGTTCCGTTAATCTGCGCATAAGCAATACAAATTTCCCGCTCTTCAAAATTCTATCCTTAGATCCTAGATAGTTTATTACTCCGTTCCTGGGCCCACCAGCGGCCGAGCGGTAACGTCGCTGAACACTGGTAGTTCGGTCCGAGGTACGAATCCCGCGAATAGGCCGGCTGCATGGGCGTTTTCGTGGTTTTTCCCACGTGTAACGTGTATACGAGCTAGTTTCCTTATGTCCTTAAGTCCTCCATGAAAATCATCCCTCCATCAAGGCAGATAGCCCTCGAGTGCTTTGCCGTAATCTAATAAAACCAAACCGAACATACTCTGTTACTAAGTAACCGTCGAGAATACTCTTTACGCTTGCCAAAATCAAGTGGCCGGAATCCAGGTTTTTAATATTCTCTTCTTTATGAATTTTTACCACATTTGTTTTTTATCTGCAAAATCGCATTAATAATTAGTTTGTCTTAAATGTTAAAACTGCATCATTTGTTCAGAATTTTCGAAGTAACTTAAATCACAAATACTCACGTAAAATTAGGACATTTGAGAAAATAGAATGCAAGTAATAGTTTCAACATTTCAATTGAGGCTGCATTATCAGCAGCCAATGATAGATCGTGTCTCATGATTTACAAGTTCAAGGAATGAATTTGATAAATGAGCAAACGGTACTTTATCAGGTTTATCAAATTTATTCATCAGATATTTAGGGGCAGTACTTCTAAAAATTTGCGCATAAACTAATCAAATTATAGTTTTCAGAAACAAAGAATGAACTTAGGGCAATACTTACTTAGGGAATTTAGGGCTATAGTAGTAAATGGACCTTGGCAAGCCAGACTTTTGAGATATTCAGAACATCATAAGAATGCATATGATAGAAGATTTAATTTTTTAATCCTAGCAGTGGCTAAGGTCGCTAAACGTTGGTAATTTCACCTGGTTTCGAATCGTGGAGAGCAGGCTGACCATATGGGTGCTTTTGGCGTTCCCTCGTGTGCAATGTAAATATGCGACATTTCCTTTAGAAAGTACTGCCCGAAGGCATCCGTTTTCTTAGCCAGATAGATGTAGTTTGTCGTGTCATAATCAAGTAACCTAAACTGATCTGAAATCTGAAGAGACTGCTTCTTTTTTCGTTTTCTTCTTATTATTATTATTTATAAGCCTTTTGTATAATTACTAATCGTTGCTTTCCACAGTTTTGTAATTTTTTAGTGCTTTGTTTAGAATTAAGTAATTCAATCATATCTTATTGATTCCAATATGCTGCTACTGAGAATCCAGTGGCCGCCTACATGGGAAAGTGGGCAGCGACGTTCATTGCCGTACCGAATGTCTGGGCTCGAATCCTGAAGAAGGCATGGATATTTGCAAATGTATAGTGTCTTTAAAGCATGGGGTCACTCAAAATATGAGGCGATCCGAAAGTCCTCTGGAGAATTGGTGGTAGGGAAAGAGGAGTGAGAGATTCCATACCAATCTACTCCCCCCCCCCCGCAATGGAAGCTCTCCTTTAAAATTCGGACAGAATAGAGCAAAGTCGGACTGTCCCCAGCATGGTGTTCAAGGCTCTGGCCAACGACAGTTTAGTACACCTTGCCACGATAACAATTCGTGGACTTGTCCTGATTCAGACAAGTAAGATTAGTAACAAGAACAACAACAACAAGAAACCAGTAACAATTTATAACAATGTGCAAATATAACGGCATTTTGCGTCGAATCACTAAAAGGGTTGAATCACTTTTTAAATTTTTGCCACCAAATATTATCGCCCTGTATTATATTTAAAGAAATCAAACAATGAAGAATACACGAATGTATGCATGTTTGTCGCATTGTGAAAAACGACCTAGAGCTACCAAATTTTGAATAACGTAATCCTCTACCCGAATACAAGCGCCTGGAAGGCCGAATTTTGAATTTCGAATTTGTTTTATTATTTATTTTTGTTTTGCAAAACTTAAAACGAATTCTTGCTTAAAAAAGCTTAACGATTCCAAATCGAAGTGTGACAAAATTATACAAAAAAAAAAAAAAAAAAAAAAAAAAAAAAAAACCTCTTTTGGAAGTTTTGTGCTTTTTATTTATATTTAAAATCGCCTACGGGTTTTGCTCATTTACCTCCCAATTAGTTACATTAATAAAAAGTGTGTATTTAAATTTCACATTGAGGCTGGAATCTTTTCACATGATAATAATATAAATTATATCAATAACTATACCTGACTACATATGTTTCTTTTAATGGTTGATATTGATACCAGCGGGGACACGGCGAATAGTCTCATTCCCACTGGTACTTATTTAATTTTTTTATGCTTTTCTTTTTAATAAAATTTGTTTATCACATTACTTTCATATTTCCTATGCAGAACACAGAAATAAATATTTTCTGTATTGCAAATTATATAGGAAATTACAGCATATTTACTAAGCAGCATGTAAAACACATGAAAAATTCGACACGAAGCTCCTAAATGCATACTATACTCGATTCTACTTAAATAAATGTAGTGTCAATCACACCAGTGCAAAGATCATAAATATAATAATTGCTTCTTGAGTGTTGTAACTCAGCAAAATACATTTTCTACCCTTGTAACATCCCCGGGTCTGCTTTTAACTATAGCACCCTTTTAGATAATGAATAGCTTTCCCTAGTCATCATTCCTTTAAAAAAAAAGTTAGAACTACAAAGCGTGCCGCCAGCATATCCAGGAGCTAACAACTAAAGACCAAATCTGACGACAGAACACTCTTTTGCCCTTCTCCTGTATTATTATTATTATTTTAAACACTCTTTCTTCGTGTCTATAGAACTCATCTTTCTTAAAGTCAAGCAGCAGTTTTTCGTTAGCTTTAACTTTTATTTTTTCTCCTTTTGAGGTTTGACGTCTTCTCTCACTCCAAGTGCATTCTTGTAATTGTTATCGGAATTCTTCTTGATTCCTCGATGGTAATTATTTTGGAGATTTTTTAAATTAAATTTTTCGTAATTATCTTTGATCTCTTTTATCGAGTAAATGGTTCTTAGAACCTAGACTCTTTTCATAGTTATTTTTAAACTGACAGTTTTTCTTAACGGAAGAGAAGAATGATTTGATTGCACTGATTTTTATGATTAGAGACACATTTTAACGGTCACTCTTCTTGGCTATTACTTTATATAATAAAAAAGAAATGCTAATTTTCCTGTCAGCTAGGTGTTAGGGAGCACCGCTAGAAGCGAAAGTCGAGAGTTTAAGCTCTCGCTAGAAGAAAACAACATTGCAATGATAATTGACAGCAAGCTCGGTATTGGAAAACCCAGAATTGTATGTTAAAGTAATTTTAAAAACGGCTGAAGATAATTTCCTGCATAAAAAAGAATACAAAAATGTAAAAAAGTTCATATTTCAATAAGCAAAATTCTAAGTTGCGTGTTTTAAAAAATGGGTTCAGCATTTTTATAATAGCTACTTACTGAGTAGCTATGCAAATAGCACAAACAATTTTCGGTTTTAGAAAAACAGAACACAGAAGAATTATTTGCCTATTTCATAGAGAACTAATCTTTATATTTAATTATGTTAGCCCAGAAGGGCTATTAGCCTCACCCGAATATGAGCACCTGGAAAGCTGAATTTTGTATTTCGAATTTGTTTTATTATTTATTTTTATCCGGCAAAACTTTAAATTATTCTTGATTAAAAAACTTAACGATTCGAAAGCGAGGTGCAGCAACATTGTACGAAAAAAAAAATTATCTCCAGCACGCGAGACTGTCAGCGGGAATTCTAAAGATATGCTATTTTTAAATATTTTTAGTCAAAAGTGACATCAGCCGAAATGCTCTTGAAACGTGTGTGTGTGGGTAAATGAAACAAAAAAGAAAAAAAAAAAAAAAAAAAAACTCCTTTGGACTAAAAGCATAAAATCTGAAAGCTTTCAAATTTTTTATGCTTTTTATTTATACTTAAAATCACGTACGGTTTTTGCTTATTTGCCTCTCAATGACTTATCAGTCAGAGATGAGTTTTCTTAAGGGGACATAGAAAACGTTGCCCTCCTACTAACATTTTTTCTTATTATATAAATTTAATATAAAGACATACAGGAAATAGACAGCAGACTATAGTTTTCAATATCCATGTTGTACTGATTTTAGTAAAACTGAAAACACATTTTAAGACGATTGTATTTTAAGCGGCGTCAAACTTCTCTGCAGAAACCATGGACCTTGTACAGGAATTTACGATTCATACTTTTTCTAATGTATTTTGAATACTACCCTATTTTCTTTCATTTTAGAAAATGTTTCAAATGTTTTTGCTTTCATAATATTTTATTAAACGAAAGCAGAATAAGCTTAATAATTGCGAAAATTACATTAAAGAGTATAAAAAGCTGAATAAGCTCAAATTAGATTATTCTACCTGCTATAAGTATACATTTGTGCTGAAATTGTGTATAAACACGAAGTTAATTTATGTATGTATGCAATGTAATTTAATACAATTTTTACTAAGAATGGCAAACACATTTTTGTCAACGATAATCCCGAAGGATTACCTAAAAGATCAAGTGTTTTATTATTAACGGCTTTACTCATAATCCTCTCCTCCGCATACATACATATGCAAGATCTTGTATTTGGTATTTAACAGAATTAAAACAAGCAAAATAATTAACTAATATATGAAGTTTCGACTTGAAAGGCACGAAATATCTATCCTCCATATTTCACTTGCACATTAAAGAGCCGCAATAAGTAAGTTATTAGCTACTGATGTTAAATCAAATATAGTGTGTTCCATAAAATTCCAATTAATTGGAAATTAATTATTGAAGTAGGATAATTTTTTTATGAAGGCATTATTTTAGATTCAATGAATATATCTCTTTAAAAAAGTGTAAAAAATTCTTTTTAGTCCAAAGGGACAGTTGGCCCAAAAGGACTATTAATTTCGTTTTGGCATTTTGTGTTGATTCACTATAAACGCCGGTTCACTTTTCAAATTGTTGCCACCAAATACTATTGTCCTGTATTATATTTAGAGAAATTAAATAATGAAGAATCTGCATAAATGTATGTATGTTTCTCCCATTGTGATAAAATAACAGTACCTAGAGCCATCCAATTTTGAATGACGTCATCTTACTGCGAATATGGGCATCTGGAAGCCCAAATTTGGAATTTGTTTTATTATCCATTTCATATTTTGTAAAACTTTAACAAATTTTTAATTAATAAACTCAAAGATTTCAAAGCGAACAATGACAACACTGTACGAAAAAAAAAATATCCGCATATCCTTTTGATAACGTCGCTTAGGTATAGTGAAAGAATAACATAGAAATTTTAATTATTATGCCTTGAGAAGCATATTTGTCTTTAGATAATTCATTGGTATGTTGAACAAAGATTGAGCTATTTGGTAAATTAAGATTTTAAGCTTAATTTACCATGCTTATTTTTCTTAAAAATATATATTAGGAACATTTTACATTTTGTGTGAAAAATTATCTTTATGTGATTATGTGGTTAATGCAATTTCTCTTTACCTTTATTATGTGAGAAACACCCCTCAGGTTACTGAAGAATCGGATTATTAAGGAACATCAAGATAAAATTTGTCTTTGGTTCTTTAAATATCCGGTTATTTTAAAATTAGTCTCTAAACCCGGAAGTCCGAGAACCGACTACTTGTTTTTTCAAAGGCAGAATTGCCTACTTTTTCTTCCCAGGCCAAGGACGTTTTACCAGCAAATCTTCAATCAATTGCCAGATTTGAAGCAGCAAACTGACACAAATAACTATGTAACGTTATATGGAACAGTTTTTTGCAAAGAGGCAAACAACATAGTCAGCGAAAATCGAACGTTTCCAATTTGCGAAATCGAACTATCTTCCTCCTGATGCCGGAAGTGACAAGAATTTATGGCTGCAAATTGAATCTTAGGAGTCTTTCGCCAATTTCTCAGCTAGCCTCTCAGGTTTGTCAGTTTCACCTCTCTTAGAGTAGAACGATTTTAGAGGTAAAAATAATGGCATGACCTTTGCTGCTAAATCATTTTAAACAGTAAATGAAGCAAACATTCCAGTCAGAGTCAGGATGTTCATTAGTTTTTGCTCAGTAATTATGAAAAAAGTTTCGTTCAGAAAGTTTGTTTTTACTTCCTTGTACGAAGTAAAAAGGAAGTATTGTAATCGCGAAAAGTCTCAGGCAGCATATTTCAACGAAAATATCCATTTTGACCGCTATCGAATGCAATTTAACGATGTTTTTGCGTGATATCTGTACGTAAGGACAGAATAAAACACTCTTTTCCTTCAAAAAAACTATAAAACTGCTTTAAAATTAATTCTGAAGAGAATTTTTCATGGCGTCTGTACGAACGTATTTACGTACGCATCTCGCATAACTCAAAAACGAGTAGCCTCAGAACGTTGAAATTTTGTATATAAGACTGCTAAAACATGTAGATGTGCACCTCGTATTTTGGTTGCAATCGGCCGCACCAAACGTATATAAATATAATTATATATATATCCACTCTGTTACCCGGCTCAGTGATCTCAGTTTCTTTACTCTTATATGTTTGTAAATTGTACATTTTTTGCTTTAAAAATGATTGAATTATGTTGTTTTTATCTTCCGGTTAAGGATTTTATGCCTTTAGTAAATCTGTGTGCAATAATTTTAGAATTATCAGCAATTTTAAAGCAGTTTAATTGCCTCTAAGCCTGTTTTTAATGGCGGCCATTGATGTTTACATTTGAAACAGGAGACTAGTGGATTTGTTGCCAATCTAGAGAAACTTAGCTTCGCAACAACAAAGATAAAGCATTCATTTATTATTGCCAATTAAATCATGCTTAATTCTTTCTGGAATTTTTTTGAGGAAATAAGTGTTTGAGATTTACTTCGTAATTTTTAATATACATATTTTGAGTTTTTGTGTATTTTTGCCTTCTCGCAAAGTGAGAACTGAATTAATTAAATGAGAAATACTCAATCGTCTGTGAAAAACTGTTTCTTTTTGTTTTGTTTGCTTAATTTCTTTTATACATCATTCTAGCTTTATTATAGTATTTGATTGAATAGAACGTGTGGCAACGATTAGATAATTCTATTCTTTAAATGATATAAATTTTGTGCATTATGAGTTATAATATGAACGAAATATATACGTTAACTGTTATATAATTATTGGATTATATAACAATTAACTTAGTTTCCGTTATATAATTATTATATAAGTTAACTGTTATATAATTATTAATACTGTTAAGTGAATCTAGCGCCAGAGTGTCGCTATGATAAACAAATACTAGAGTGAATTTTAAAGAATGCATTTATTCTATTGTGGTTTATGCGCTGTCGGCGAAGTAGATTTAATTCAATCCAATAAGTTTAAATGAAATGCAAGAAAAAATGCGTATAATTTAATATTCCAATACAAGGAAGTCATGTAGTGTACACATCAGATTTTTTTGAAATAAAGATCGGGAATGAATTCTAAGGATTCGGGAATTCCTGGTGGGGAGGAATTATTGTCCACCATCTTTTATTTCGGGCGCCATTTGCAGGAGTCATTAGGTTATTTTGATGCTAAAGAGGTGAAAAGTGAGCAGTGCCTTCCCTGGGAGTCGAGCTTGAACCTCTCGAATACGCACCGAGTGTGCTACCGTTTACCAAGAAGGTCTGTTGGAAGGAGAGAGAAAATACCTCATAACCTCCTTTTTTAGTATAAATCCGAGCGATTTTTTTCTGTTTTATTAAATGAGGAAAAATATGTCTCAAATATCTACTAACATTTGCACTTGAATGTTTATTGTCTTGTCATAAAAATCCCTCACTATTTCTTATGAATTTGCTAACTTCGATCTTTTAGAACAGCGGTTTCAAACTCAAATTGCACCCGGGCGCCATGCAGGATCTGAAAATAGTTGAAAGGCCAGAACCCTCACTTTTTTTAATTTAAAAATTTTATTATCAAAATAAAAGAACATTAAAAATAAATTTTAACAATTTATTAGACTTACTAATATAATTATTAAAACATACATAAACAATAATATCGCATAAGTAAAAAACTCAAATTTATATTTTTTTTCTATCTTATACCTGCAGGTAAATTTTATTGGTTACACTTTGTAATTCAAATATGTTGACAGCTAAATGTTAAACACTAGACTAATTTTTTCCCAAATAAGTCTTACTTATTTGATTAATTAGTAAAAAATCTGATGTGGGCACCACATGACTTCCTTGTATGGAATATTAATTTATACCCATTTTTTCTTGCATTTCATTTAAACTTATTGGATTGAATTAAATCTACTTCGCCGACAGCGCATAAACCACAATAGAATAAATGCATTCTTTAAAGTTCACTTTATTTGTTTACCATTACGACACTCTGGTGGCTAGGTTCACTTAACAGTATTATATTTTGTTCATATTATAACTCAGAATGCACAAAATTTATATCATTTAAAAAATTATCTAATCGTTTCCATATGTTATATTCAAATACTATAATAAAGTTAGAACGATGTATAAAGGAAATTAAGCAAACAAAACAAAAAAAAAAAAAAAAAAAAAAAACATTTTTTTTTCACACACGATTGAGTATTTCTCATTCAATTAATTCAGTTCTCACTTCGCGACAAAGCAAAAATACATAAAAACTTAAAACATCTGTATTAAAATTACTAATTATTAAAAATTAAGTAAATCTTAAACACTTGTTTCCTTGAAAAAATTTCAGAAAGGATTAAGCATGATTTAATTCGCAATAATAAATGAAGGCGTTAACTTCGTTGTTGCGAAGCTATGTTTCTCTGTAAACAAGCAATGGCCGCCATCAAAAAAATTATTAGGCTTATCGGCACTTAAACAACTTTAACATTGTTGATAATTCTAAAAGTATTGCATACAGATTTACTAAAGGCATAAAAACCTTAACCGGAAGATAAGAACAACATAATTCAATCATTTTTAAAGCAAAAAATGTACAATTTACAAACATAAAAGAGTAAAAAAACTGAGATCACTGAGCCGGGTAACAGGCTGGATATATATATAAATATATTTATGTTATTTATGTACGTTTGGTGCGGCCGATTGCAACCAAAATACGAGATGTGCATCTACATGTTATAGCAGTCTATACAAAATTTCAACGTTCTGAGGCTACTCGTGTATACGTACATACGTTCGTACAGACGCCACGAAAAATTCTCTTCAGAATTCATTTTAAAGCAATTTTATAATTTTTTGGAGGAAAAGAGTCTTTCATTCTGTTCTTACGTACAGATATCACGCAAAAACATCGTTATATTGCATTCGATAGCGGTCAAAATGGATATTTTCGTTGAAATATGCTGCCTGAAAATTTTTGCGATTACAATACTTCCTTTTTCGTACAAGGAAGTAATAACTTATCTTCATTTAAACTAAAAGTAAACAAATTGCAAAACTTTCTAAGTTTTCTGAGATGCTAAGTGGGACAAGTATAAATAATGACAACCTAGTCTCTATCTATTTTTTATGAAACCTTTCTTCGACGCATAAATAAAAATACACATGTTTGTAAGTAAATAATTATAAACTTCTTTATTTCTTACTACAGCTTGACACTTGACGGCTTTTCTGTTCTGATAAAGTTTATAGCCTTGGGAGAAATTATTAGAAATTATCTTCATCGCAGATTGAAGATATTCATCTGTCAGCCGGGTTCTTTTCTTATTAAATTTCAACTGAAAAAAAAAAAAAAAAAAAAAAAAAAAAAAGACTGTTCAAACACAAAGGTATTTCCAAACAAAGCGATTATTCTTAGCGCAAAAATTAATAATTGAGCTTATTTATTTTTTGACAAATTTGAATAGAACATAACGAATTTATATCTTCAAATCTTTGAATAAAATTTATAGCACAGTGTAAATTAATTATCTTCACTTATAGATTTTCTAGTACGTTATTTAGGTTCGTTTTTAATGGAAATGAAAAAGATGTAAAATCGGGATTCAAATAACTAAAATCTTGAAATTTTGAAACCGCTTTACTTGCTACAAATACTTACTTGTTTTCGCGCACCGCATAAAATTGTTTGGGTGGCTGGTTGCAGTCCACCAGTTAGAGATAACTGTTTTAGGACACGAAACTGAACCGAACGTTCAATAGGAGAATTTAATACAGCATATTTTGTGCTACATGCTAATTAATCCTACCCGGTCTAATAAAAAGATCCGAAATATAAAAGGAGTTTTTAGCTAATTGAAAATACAATCTAGTATTGATTTCGAAAACATAACAATGGACTTCTTGTTTCCCATGCCCTCGAGGTAGATATTAAGTATTCAAATTATTTTACAACTACTTCTTATCTACATCCTTTGCATATTTAGCGTAAATCTGGCATCTTCTCCCCTCGAAAAGGGGCACCTGAGGTAAAACTGTCTCGAAGACCCCCTATTTAGAAGATGTTGCCTAAGACCAACGAATTTTTTTCAAAACTTGGGACATCTTTCATATATCTTTCAAATTATTACTTCTCATCTTAGCTTAAAAAAAAGAGCCTATTTGCTTCGTCAAAATATTATGATATTTCTAAATGGCAATAAAATTCTTAGAAAAATAACTTCAGTTTCAGTAGCAGCGTGTTACATTTATTTATTAATTATCACGTTTTTCGCACTTAAACCATAAAATTCAGTTCTACAACAATATCGCAAAATTGTTTTAAAATGAGCATATCTTTAGAATTTCCGATACAGAGACTCGCGAACTGGAGATAAAATGATTTTTCTGTACAACGCTGCCATTGCTCGCTTTTAAATCCTTGAGTTTGTTACTAAAAAATTCGTTAAAGTTTTACAAAATAGGAAATCGATAATAAAACAAATTCCAAATTTCAAATTTGGTCTTCCACACTCCCAGATTCGTAGGAGGATTACGTCATTCAAAATTCGATGGCTTTATGTACCGTTGTTTTATTACAATGCGAGAAATATACATACATACATACATTTCTGCAGATTTTGCATTATTTAATTTCTTTAAATATAACACAGGGCGATAATACTTTGTGGCAGCTGTTTGAAAAGTGATTCGCCGTTTGCAGTAAATCGACGCAAAATCGCGAAACGAAAACAATAGTCCTTCAGGAACAAAGCCCCTTTGAACTAAAAAACTAATAACTCTACAGTGTCGCCATACCTAAAAGGTGGTGGGCAATAATTTGTCACCACCAGAGTTTGGCTACTGAGTCCCCTAATTCCCAGTCGTCCTTTGAAACGGGGAATGTTTAAGGCACTTTCTTCTTCCTTCAGCATGGCTTCGGGGTGTAACGGTAGCACACTCGGCGCGGATTCAAGAGGTCCAGGTTCAAGTCCCGGCAAAGGCATTGTTCATTTTTCAAGTATCCAGCGTGGAAAAAAAAACCCTATTGACTCTACAAGCTTTCTGAAGAAGGCAGTAAACGACCTGATGGGGCATTATTGGTCAAAGAGTTTATAAAAGACTTTGAATAATAAGTGGTCTATAAGCTTGAAAGATTTGGTCTCCTAAACAATTTTTAAGCAAATATTTAAAAATTTAGCACAAACTTTGCAATCATGCATTCTTTATAAATCTTCTCAATTACATTCTCAACCACATCTAATTACATGTATTTAATTTATTTTTTTTTTCACTTAAACACGTTTCTTTGAAATCTTTTGATTTTATTTATTGAACACGAATTTAAGGCAGTCAAAAATTTTTACTGAAAGAAGATGAAATATTCGATAGTTGGATGAATCGAGTTAAATATTAAAATATAAATATATAAAGAAAATGTAAAATTTCAGTCTAATAAACTTAAATCAATAAATTTCTTCTTTAATTTTTTATGACGTATTTTAATTAATTTTTCATGGTTGACATTTTCTTTAAGGTATGTAAGGCAGTGAAGTAAGGCTTTGTTCTTAAATCTTCAAAATTTTTTTATTTGCAAGATTTATAAGGCCCGAGGCTAAAAGCTGCCAGGTTTTAGGGGCCTCTAAAATCATCTTATGATTCCTCATTACTTTATTTCTCTCAGAAAAAATTAAAAAAAAAAAAAAATCAGCACTGGGAGTCTCTAAAATAATCTCTGTACCTAAGGCCGAAATGGTCTAAATCGGGCCCTATCACATACTCGTTCTTATGCGGTTCAAGAAATCTTAAAATGTAAACCTACATTAAAATTTTGCTTTAAAACTTCTGATTCTGTTTCAAATCTTTTCTTACTTACATAATATTCAACAGGAGAAGGATAATTTCTTTTGTAATTTTGAATCAACGAACAAAAAGAATAATTTCATAAACAAGTTTAATAATAATGCATAATTTTCCGGTATTTCTAATGCGCTTTTGTTTTAATCAGAACTTTCTGTGAAAAAAAATAATAAATGCTGAATAATTTTTCAATGCCTAATCAAGGCCATAAAAGCCATGCTTCGATTAATCTTTTGAGGAAGTTAATTAATCAATTGATGACTCTAAAATAACCGATTAGATTAATATTCGTCGTCAGGCATTCTCTAACAATAACTGAAGATTCATACATCATTTTTGATTAGAATTTTTACAAAATGCATTGACTAATGAATATTTTTGTAATCATTCAGTTTAATGCTGCAATCAAAACGCTTTAAACCGTTTTGTATAATAAATCCTTTCGTTTGTCATAATATATTCTTAAAGATGTGAAATATTTCAATAATTCAATCTATATTTTACTTTTTTAAAGAGGAAATTTCCATTTGTCCAGTATTTTTAGCTTAAACTTTTATTGTGTAATGACTTTATAATTGCTTTTCCAGGCTCATATTATTTCCAGAACAATAATTGACCGATGATACTGACACATAAAGTTCGACAATGATACTGACATATAAAACAATTTCATTTATATAGATTCCCATCTGGTCTTTCCCTCTCAAAAAACATTGTAATAAAAATGTTGTACAATGTAATCAAGAAAGAAACATCCGGCTTCAAATGTTTGTAGTTTTAAAAAATAAAATAGGCAGATTCTGTGAATGAAAGGTGAAAATTTCTTAGCATATAGGCCCACCAACAGCCAACCAGTAAAGCTACTGAACAGCGATACTTCCGATCTGGGTTCGATTCCACGCAAACTGGCTGGTTACTTAACCATTTTTGCGTTTTTTTCTACGTATAACATGTATATGTATTCTACGTGTATTACGAGCCAGTTTCTTTTACGAAGTCCTTCACGAAGACATCCCTTACCCATTCAGTATTAATGTGTTTTGCCTTAATCTCAATAAACCAAACCAAGGCAAAATGACATAGCACATTATCGAATATTTGTGCCATCCTCCCCCTGAAGGCTACAACCCCAAACGAATTTAGTATTTACTCTTGCTGCTTCAGAACCGGTTATCATTTACACACCGATAAATATTTTGCAGGAATTTGCATATAGTCTTTATATTATACATGAAGCTAAAGGAAGTGTTAATAAATAAAACTTAGAAGAAATTTTCGCTTTACATCCGTGTCTTTTTCTACTTGTCAACTTATGCTGATAATTTTTAAAATTATAAAAATCTGAAATCAGTTGATTCCCTTTAGATTAAAAAAAATTCCCTTCGTTAAATCTTTAAAATGTTATGGATGATGACTGCACCACTTCAGTTTAGACGACGGGTGTCACTTGCCTTCTCCTCAGTCCCCCTTCAAGTGGGAGAGAATATAAGGAATTATCGTGTGCGTACTTTCATAGTGCAAATGGCAGTACGTTCAGCTAGTAATTGAAGGATTCATAGTTCTGATCCAAGTGATAGCAAGGGGGATTTTTGCGCACTCTTTCTTCCCGAAAGGGTGAAATTTTAATTTTGATTAGTTAATTTCAAAATTCTGAAAAGAATCTTGGTTTGCTAAGCTATTTCAAAAGATATTGTTATAAATTATAATGCGAATTATGTTTGAAAGTGTAAGAATTCTTTGTGTGTAAAAAGAATAGGATTTTCATACACAAAATTTGCATAGCATTAATTCTGATTATGTTACAGCTCTTATTTGTTTGATGTTTCATTAATCAAATCTCAATCGAAAACCAGGAAAGATTGTGATTTTTTTTTTTTTTTTTTTTTTTTTTTTTTAATTTTAAGAATGCACAAATTAAAAAAAAAAAAAAAAAAAAAAAATCACAAATCACAATCTTTCCTACAAATAATGTCCTTACCTTTAATGTCACTTTTTGCTCCATCATACTTCAACTACTATTAATTTGGAAAGCAGTTAATAAATTTGTTTCTTTACAAGAATAATATTTAATAAAATTAATCGACATTATATTTTCTAGACTGTTAGAAATATTCGAATATTAAGATATTTCATATGCTGTTTTTTAGATTTTAAAATAACGATCTACAAATAAACCGTCAGAAATTAACTAACTTCACAGAAAAAGAAACAATCTAACAATGTTTCGTCGAAAAAGAACACACAGTTGATAGTTGTAATCGTAATGAAACTTTTTAATTACAGACGCCGAAATGACAGTTTGTTACTTTTTTACATCTAGTCATTAGGATGCCAAAAACTGATTTAAAAATGGATTTTCTTCATCTTGTTCGTTGAATTTAACTGAATGGCAAAAAAACTAAATAAATAAAAGGCGGAACTGCTTTGAGTGACATGGCGCGATTCTGTCTTCACTTGCACGTGCTTGTGACGTTAATTATCGTCTGCGAGTAATGAGGCGGCCAATTGGAAGATAGTCACGCGACAGGGACTGCGCCAGACTAGTCGTCCCAAATTGCCCAATGGGAAAGCCAGAGGAGATGCTTTGTCGAACTGATGGATGAGAAGGAAAGGGTTTTTAACTTATGTTTTTTTTTTCTTTCTGTGTGAATTTTTTATCGCGGTGAAATCTGCAAGCAGGAAATAAAAACGCAGATGAAATATTAAGGGGTTTTACTTTGTGCATTGCAAATAATAAATCTGTAAGTTTTATTCTGCAAAAAATAACGTAAAGTTATTATTTTCATTAGATTACAAATATTACTCTTGCAATATAAATAGAAAGCATATTGTTAAAGATTTTTCCTTTTAGATTTAATTAAAAAACTCTAATGATTTTAATGCTTTGTAAAATAATAATTTATTCCAAAATACCGATTACCTTCGCTTCCCATAAACAGAGCTTTTCTGTCTACGTAACTGAAGCGAGGAAGTAATTATTATTAATTAATGCGAAAAAAATTACTTTAAGCTTTTTCAAGCCTTTACAAAATCCAATCATATCGTATAAATTTTTTTAAACCTAAATTGTAAACGAAATAATGATATGGTAAATTACATAACAGCATAATATGTATACGACACACTTCATCTTCGAAAACTAGAATAAGAATGGACATATTGGGAAATGTAAAATATGACGACAAAAACAATGTTGTGTTGAGTTGTTAGCCTGAGGACTAAAAAAAAATGCTCTACGATAGCATACAACTAGTTTTTTAATGTCTATGTTATCGCTCACCGATAGGAGTTGAGTAAATCGTAGTGAGGGAGCTTAAATTGTCTGAGGATCAGTAAGGGAGCTAGTCGTAGGTGACCGTAGGCTTCCTACAGCTTTCTACGGCCACCTACGAATTGGCTTCCTGGGCCGAAGTCCTATCCCGGAGTATCAGCGTACATTATCCAGATCAGCAGACAATACAGTACAGCAATATTTTGTCGATACAATCTATAGCAACATTTTATCGACAGCATTGAAGAGGAGAAAACTGATTTAAGTAAAAGTCAGAAAAACTGCGTACGTCAGGCATGAAGGTCGAAGCACGAAAATCTATCATAGCACTGTGGTTAAATTGAACTGCATAGTCCACGTACAATAAAGGAGTATTGAGAAATAGGTACAACTAGAAGCGGGTGGGACACCAGAAATTCACCACTGGTCGTACAGGTATAGTCCAGCCACATTAACTATGCAGTTCCACTTTAATTTTCACACCTCGAGGTGTGGTCCCAGACTCTTGCACCTCTCTCTCTCCCTACCATCAACCTCTCGAGAGGATTATCAGCTCGTCGTGTATTTCAGTGCCCCCCTTGACTCACAGACATTATACATTTACCAGCATCCATACCCTTTTCCGAGATTCGAACGCTGGTCGCATGAGGGCTTCTAATTCCGAATTTGCAGATGCAATAAATGCAATTTGCAGATTAGTGCAGATGCAATAAATACCTAAAAAGCTATTTTCAGTCAGTGCGCACAAATTGCATTCAAAAGACATCTAATATTGTTGCAAGACTAAGGGGGTTGAGCAAAATATAAACAGAGAAAAGCGACATTAAATTCAAATGACTGAGAAACTATCGCTTGCAGTACTGGAAACAAAAAACGAGGATCATCTGTTAATATTTCATTGTCACTTGTTTCAACAGTAAGTCGCCTTAGATACAGTCTCTATACCTAACAAGAAAAAGGTCGAAATTTGTTTGCTCTAATTGATGTTGTCTTGGAGTATAAGATTTTCCAAGACAACATATATATTACAAAGCTTATATATTTACTTTCTTAGGGAGACTGACGCATTTTATTTCCTGAGCAATCAAAATATCTTGCAAAGAGGGCTTCACGAATATGATACGTCATATTAAGTCATACGTTTTTCAATTATTGTAAGAAAAGGAAAATATTAAACTATATCTTCATTTCTTAATTTTCATCGTAAAAGCAAAACCCTTTTGCGACTCTTTCTTAAGTGAAGTTTTCGCGAAGTTTCATAAGCAAGGGATAATATTATATCATAAACAAATTGTTTTTATATTTTACTGATAGACAAGTTAAATACTGTTCTATCTTTTCTTTGGTTCACCACACACATTCGTTCCGATAAGAAGGTTACGCACACTAACAGAGTGAGAAAGAGAGATTAAAAGCTAGACGGTTGTGTCGGTCGGAAGTCTATAGTGTTTCTATTTACTGCGAGAATTGGTTAATTGTTTTTAACGTGATTAGTTAGTAAGAAACAATCACATATGGTATTTGAGAAAACATATTGAACCCTTCAGTTTTGTTACATATCGTGGACTGGTTATCGACTCAATTTTTATTTTACAAATTTTAGTAAAACTTAGTCGTAAGCCATCGAGAGTGGTTAAGTAAAGCTATATTTATTTTTATATGTTTATGTGAGTGTTTCGGTTTGAATAAACACTTTTCTCTACCTCTGAATTTCAACGCGAAAATCACTAGAACCGCACAGATTTTGATTACGCTAAGTGGCAACAATCTGAACTAACTTACTTTCGATTTGTTTGATGCAGCTTGAATGCTGTGGATGAGATGTTAAATAGATTCTATGTTAGATTAATTTGTTTGGTATTCTGATAAATTCCCCTTTAAGCTAGACTGAATGTTGATTTAATGAATGTTGAATGTAGATAGAAATACAGCTGAAACACACATGTAGAAATTTAAATGCGGCATTTAGAGTCGTTGCAAAACTTTGCCAGATATACCATGCCATTATTGTCTATTGAACATTAAGGAAGCTGATATCCAGGAGTGAACGATGACTGGACAAGTAAAGGAATACCTCTACGTTGAAGCACAATTAGGTAAACAGATTTCATAAGAATAATTTAGTAGCAGAGTTATAGCTATAACAGTACCTCGATTCGTCGCGCTTCAAATTTTCTCTCACAATTTCTATGAAGCACAGTAAAAATTGTAATTAATAGAAACTGCAGTTTCATATTTCGAAGGGATTTTTTAGTCCGAATAGGCTATTATTCTCCGAGCGGCATTTTGCGGCGAATCACTTCAAATGTCTGAATCACTTTTCAAATTGTCGCCACCAAATATTATCATATTTAAAGAATCTAAATAAGGAAAAATTTATATGAATGTAGGTATGTTTTTCGCACTGCGAAAACACAACGTTACCCAGATTCGTCAAATTTTGAATAACATAGTCCTTCACTCAAACATGAGATCCTGATAGCCCGAAGTTGGAATTTGTTTTATTGTTTATTTCATGTTTTATAAAATTTGGAATTTGGAAACAAACTAATTTTGGAATTAAAAACTCAACAACTTCAAAGCGAGCAATGGCAACGCTTGTAAGTAATAAAACATTTTTATCTCCAGCTCACGAAACTGTCTATCGGGAATTCTAAAGATATACTGTTTTTAAATATTTTAGCACAATGTGTCGTTAGGCCAAATGCTCACGAAGCTTAGACGTGCCTGTAAATAATGAGAATGCCCGTTTCGGCGTAATATAAAATTTAAAGTTTTCACATTTTATTTATTTAGAAATCCTCCTTCGAATTAGCACAGAGATCTCCAAGCTTCCAATACGTTGCATTATTAGTTCAAAGGGCTAATATGCCCTGAATGACTATTAATTTCGTTTTGGCATTTTGCGTGGTAAACTATAATAAATGTCGGTTCGCTTCTCAAATTGTTGCCAACAAATATTATCGACCTGTGTTATATTTAAATAAGTTAAATGATGACGAATCTGCATAAATATATGTATGTTTCTCTCACTAGGATAAAACAACGGTGCCTGGAGCCATCCAATTTTGAATAAGGAAATCGTTCACCGAATATAGGCATCTAGAAGCCCATTTTTAGAATTTGAATTTTTTTTTTTTTATTTTTTTTTTTTATCGATTTCCTATTTTGTAACACTTTAGCGAATTTTCTATTAACAAACTCAACGATTTCAAAGCGAGCAATGGCAACGTTGTACAGAAAAAACATTTTTATCTCCTGAGCGCCAGATTGTGTATCAGAAATTCTAAAGCTTTGCTCATTTTAAAATTATTCTGGGATATTGCTGTTGAGCTGAATTTTATGGTTTAAGTGCAAATAACATGATATGTAATAAGTAAAGGGAACTCACAAAACGTTAAAAAAACGCCCCTTTGGGCGTATTGTAAAAGTTTTCGAATTTTATTTTTTATTGATTGATTTTTTTAATTGTTATTGTATTAAATGTTAATTATTCTCAATATTTCTAACTTTTTCATTAATATTGTATTGAAATTAGAAGTATTAATAGTTTTGCGAGCGTACGGGTTCGTTACGAAATGAATGCACAAGTCCGATGAAAAATGAACAAAAAATTTATTATTATAACAACAAATATGATTAAATGTCCTCAAATAATAGTGCAGTATCACAATATATCACAGTAGTTATCTTTCAACTACTCAAACATTCAAAAGAACTTAATTCAAAACAGCTAAAGAAAGCTAATCCGCGAATTCGCTACAATCAACAAGAGCAGTTTTCTAAACAGCAACAAACTAAGTAACTACTACGAACTGAGATGTTTTTCTCCTTTCTCCTGTTTATAAGATTTAAAAATCAGGCGCTAGAATTTTCTGGTGCTTTCTCGAAATCAAAAAGACATATTTGTTTATTTAATGTTAAATGCACGTGCTCTTGTATTTTTAATTTTCCGGCTTAGCTTTCTTCTTTTAATATTCGTCACGCGCTGCACTGCGCTGGAAATAAAACCATTTAATTTATAATTGAACTTACATTAGCTTTTTAAATACCAAATTCGTAACAATAGTATAACAACATTCTTTAAATATTCACGTTGAAGGAACAATCACCAAATTACTTGCAAGGCTTATCAAAATAGCTTTACGGACTAAAGCTAGTGTTCCTTTGGAAAGGCATGAAACACAAATGATTTGGGGATCCTCTAAAGCAGGAATGGAAAACTGCTATATATATACATAATCGATTCTTTTCCCTTAAAATTGTGTTGCAAGCTATATATTAAAATCTTGACATCTGACACATTAAAATTTGTGTCTTGTGTATTAAGAAGAGAGCATTAAATCAACATGCTAGTTTATTAATAATATTTTTACGGATTTTGCATTTAATATGTTATTTTAGTAAAATTATAATTAAAATTGTTTTATTTCTTCATGCAATGCAGCGTGTGACGAGTTTTAAGAGAAAGCTACGCCGAAAAAGTAAAAATACAGAAGGACGCGCATTTAACATTTAATAAATAGATATCTTGTAATTGTACTCAAGAAAATACCAGAATGTTCTCGTGCATGATTAAAAGCTTATAAAAGCCGGAGCGAAACATCTCAGTTCAGTTGTTTACTGAGCCGCTGTGATTTTGAGATCGGATTAGCTTTCTCTGAGTTTGAATTGTGTTCTATGTAATGTTTTAGTAGTTTAAAATATAACTACTGTCTGATATTGTGATATCGTACGAATATCTGTGAGGAAAAATTTCAGCATTTTGTTTTATTTCTTGTGATAAGAATAAATCTTATTAACTTTTTATCGGACTTGTGCGTATCTATTACGAACCCGTACCCACGCAACAATATTTATTAACTGAGAAATAGCCACAGAAAAAAAAAAATGTATAGATATAACTTCATTTTATTTTTGTATCATTAATGGGAAATCTACATCTACATTTCTCCAACAAAGCATTCGTAATTTGGTGTGTATTCAAACAAGATAATGATAATAAATGTTCTGTATGTTAATTAGTGAAAATGTTTAGTCTTCTTGAACTTGAAATGAGAAAAAGCAGGTGTAAGAAATATAAATGTAGATCTAAAACAAAAGTAGCTATATTCCCTACATTTGCTGACACAGGGATATATCTCTCGACTAATGTATTTCCAAAAATCTCTCTCAAATTCTCTGACATGTAAGATTAGATTAATTTATTTCCATTTTCTAAGGCCTTTTTTTCCCTCCCCCCCCCCAAGCACTACCGTGTTTACTTGCGTAATAGTCGCAGCCCCCGTTTTGAAGCAGAAATAATCGCCAAAAGTCATATTGTGTAGTAGATTTCCCCGCATAATAGTCGCACCTACACTTTTCCAATGAAAATTTAGCCAAAAAAAAAAAGTGTGACTATACGCTCGTAAACACGATAAATGTGTCAGTAAATTTTGAAGCAATATTTTTTACATTTTAATTATTTTTCAAAAAGGAAAAGGCAGAATGTACACAATAAATTTAACTTTTTTAAATATCATGAGCTCTGCCCCCAAGACTTCAATCATCTTTTTAATTTCTCTTGTTTTTCAGTGTTATCTTAAGTAAAATTAAGATGTTTTCGTAGGTTATGAGAGTTAAATGTTTGGAATGCGATTCAAACTGTTTTGTTGAAAATCTTCTGCTAGCTTAACAAATTTTATTGAGACTTACGTATTAGCGCAACTACCTTCCCTCATTTTGATGAATTTTAATGGGAAACAAAAGAGAATGATTGATTATTGTAAGAAATTAGTTATTACACATTTATATATTTTACATTTTAAGTACGCATTTATCCAAAAATAATAAAATAAAAAAAACTTACAAAGTTTTTTTGTTTTTGTTTTTGTTTTTTTTTTGTTTGTTTTAGTCTAAATTTCGTGGCGATCGCTTGTATTCAGAAGAGATTCAAAGTATTGTTCCTTTAGTACTTTTTTCTCAAAATAGTGTATTCCTGCAGAAGTTTTATCTATGTTTCTTCTATTATAGGCAAATTTCCCAAGCACAAATTTTAAAATCGATTTAAGACAAAAAATATTCAAAATTTTTCTGAAAAAGCCGTTGGAAAAAAGTTGTAATACAACAAGAACAACAAAAATTATAAAGTTATAATAGGATGAATTCTTGTGTCAATCAGTATGGCTAAAAAGCAATTTTTTAAAGGAAATTAAGCCTAGCTTTGCCTAAAACTCAGCCGAAGTCTCGAACGACAATGGTAGATTCCTAGCCATCGGTGAACACTGGTAGTTAAGTTGTTATCCTCCAGCGGTCGAACTTATTTACATGGGTATTTTCTTGATTTTTCCAATCTGTAATGTAAGTGTAATCTAGTTCCCTTTAACAGGTTCTCCACAAAGGCATTCATTCCTTAGGTGAGATACCCTGCGTGTGCTTTTCGTATCCAAATAAATAGACTCATTCTTCGAGAAAACGGACCTTGTCAGTCACCTTCGAAATAGATAGAATTTTATATATTAAATAAGTGTCCTGTCTAAAATGCGCTCTTAGTTTAATTTTACAGTTTCATTAGATTTTGGGGTAATTTAAGTTTTGAAAAATATCAGAAATGATTGAAAAGAATTTAGCAAAATAAAAAATTAATCTCGTCAGTTCTTGAAATGAGCATGACTTTCAAAATTAAGCTAAAACCCTTCGGAAAAACTCAGCACATTTGCCAGTCTCGTCTTAAATCTTATTTTTCGGTTAATTGAAAGATTTATAACTAGAGTACAGCAATTCCACAGCTATAAATTTAACATTACTTCCATACTTTCTCATCGTATTTGTTACGGTAATCCAAAACCTGTAAATACAAAATGCCCGTAAATATTCCTAGGCGCTTAAAGAAGTACAAAAAGGCACATAAATTGTTCTCCAGGAGTACCGAAAAAGCAGTAAACGTTGAAATGATTTAAAACTGCGAGAAAAGCGGATGATCTACTGCAGTATGGGGAGAACCAATGGGGGCTGTTTACTTTTACCGGAGTGAAAATGTTAGGTCGCAGGGGGGAAAAGAGAATGATTTGTTGAACATAAAGGAGGGGGAAAAAAGTACTAAACAGCCAAAAGCTTATGAATTTTCTTATAACTTTGTCCTAGCCTGTTTTAACCTCTTCGCGCCGACTGTCACGTATACGTGCCAGCAACGAACACACTACCGGCCGACACGCAGGCGCTCCAGAGCATTGTTGCGTTTTCTACCGACTGTCACGTATTTGTGCCAGTACCTTGGAACATATTTCAAACTATAATTTCTGCCACAAGATGGCACTGTATGTCCATATGGTTTCAGATACATGTACATTAGATCTTCTACTCGAAATGAGAGAAGCATGACTCACATACACGTGTTTTTGATTATATAAACAAACGGGAAACTAAATGTTTCCGAATGGCGTGATTTATGACGTCTCTTTAAATCGCACTTTATTCGCATGTGGTAGTTGTTTATTGTAAGTAGAAGTTTTATATGCGCTAAAGCGTTGAGTATTTCCGTTTACAGTTCAGTTTTTAGAAAATAATTAGATCTTGTTAGACGTGAATTCTTTCTGTTTTTACCGTTTCAATGTCGAAGCGTCGAAAATGTTTAACAGAGCATGAAATAGCAGAAATGATGCAAAATATTTCAGATATTGATTCTGAAATTCTGATATCCTGATATTGATTCTGAAAGATTAACTGAAAGACATTTTCCAAAACTTTGTTCAGAAGAGACTGATAAGAAAATGAGACAACGATGCTCGTTTGTTCACATTCCCGGAAAAATCCTCCAAAACGGCAAATGAGTTATTACGAGTTCAAGGAATGTAACGTAGGACTGTGTGTAGATCCCTGTTTTAAAATTTTTCATACGAAAAGAGAATTTTAAGTAATATATTTAGTTTTCAGATGTATAATGTTAAAAGTCATAAAATGGTGAGTAATTAAAATAAAATGTGTAAAATATGCATTTAAAGAAGAAATAAGGTAATTAAAGTATATATATAAAAATATCTATAAAGCATAAGCCGTTTAAATACTCTATAGATCATTATTAAACAATGCGTTGATACTTCGGAAATTTCATGGATTTAGGCTTAGTAGCAAAAAAGCCCCCGGCCCTGGAGAGACGCTCGCGGAAGACACTGCCGGCCTCCGCGATAAGCGCGCGTTTTCCCTACCCGGCTCGAAGGGGTTCGCTTTCTGTAAACTTCGATTCCGGATACTACTCGGATGTGTCTAATAAAGTCATGCATGAGAAACGGGATTCCAGATTACAGCACGTAACAGCGAAAGAAAAATTCTTTCAAGAGCAAGGGTATGTTGTTGTTGTTGTTTTCTTGTCCATATTACATGGAACAATATCTACCAGAGCCTACTCCGAAGAGAGGTTGGACTTCTGTTTTCCACTCCCAATTTTGAAGAAGAGCACCCCACCCGGGGGTCCTCCAGCCCTCTCCACTCCCACTAATCCACACGAAAGGACTTTCGGCTCACCGCATATTTAGAGTGCCGCCATGCCCCACCGACACTATACATTTACAAACATCCATGTCTAAAATACGCTCTTAAATACGCTCTTTCTCTGGGATTCGAAACCGGGCCCTTCCGTATCGTAGTAGACTCCTCCAACTATTATACCGTTTGGGCGCCGAGCAAGAGTATTCGACCCTTAATTGAATACTGGTGAACAGGTTGGCTGCGTGGGTGTTTTCATCGTTTTTCCAATGTGTTAAATAAATGGCGGTTAATTTTCCTTATAAAGTCATCCACGAATGTCTCTTTCCCCTTATCCGCGTGCTTTGCCATATTCAATTAAACAGATAATGCAAACATTATGTGTTTTCTTACATTGTTCAAACATGGATTCGGACTCTAATAAATGTCCTTTTTAAAATACACCTCCCTACAATGAAACTATGCATAAAATTAAGCATTTCGAACACGTTTGATTCTTTTCAAACATCCACAAGTTTCTTCGAGATTTTCTTGTTTTTAATAAGAGGATTTTTTGTCTGGTAAAAATATCGAGTGTCCTAAGATAATTTTGGTTTAGTTTATTTGATTGTGGCAAAGCACTCGAGGGCTATCTGCCTAAGGAAGGTATGCCTTCGTGGAGGACTTCCTAAGGGAAACTGACTCATGACTATATGTGTTATACATGCGGGAAACCGCGAAAATGTCCGTGCAGCCAGCCCGTTCACGGGACTCGAACCTCTGACCGAATTACCAGTGTTCAGCGACTTTACCGCTCGGCGGCGGGTGGGCCTTATCCTAAGATAAACTGAACTCAAAGCAAGTGAAGTCTGCCACGTCCAGTGCTGATTGGATTACCTTTGACAACCGATATAAAGTATGGCAGTCGTGCGCAAGAGATATAGAGCAATAAAAAATAAGCTATGACTTAATCAATTTTTTTCCTCTTCGTTTTTTTCTTAGTATTATTTTTTTTAATTTTATTTATTTATTCATTAAATAAATGCAAAAGTCTTCAAACGGCGTTAATTGACGATAAAGTAATAGCCACATTTACATTTTATTTTACTCATCAATTATTTTTTTCCATTTCGAACAACTAATTTTGAATGTAAATTTTTATGTTAGGTATCTTTAATTTCTGATGAACTAATTCTTAAACTAGTAGATCGATTGGGCGTAATACGCAACCAACAGTTTTGTATATAGTATCACATTTTAGATAATGGCATAGTTATCAGCACAACAAAGCAAACGGAGCGAAGAAGCATCATGACTGCAGAAGAGCTGAAGCTAAAAGTGCGCAATTATCACATTTGGAGGCTTACCAAGAGCGGGTTTTGGTTTAGGTTAGAAACGTAACAGTTCTCCTCGAAACTGCGAGTTTAAGTTCCGATTTAATGACGTCATTAGCGTTACACAAGCCATGCCAGATGTATTCATCTAGAAATGAGGCAGTCCAGAAAAGTTAGTATATAGTATATATATTTCCTAATGATCCTAATGGATCACTGAGTAAGATGAAACACCTTTGTATTTATTAATTATTGTTAAGTTATCAGCAGTTGGTTTGCTCCCCTTGAAAAGTCAACCAATTTCCGATCATTGACGATAATTACTTGGTTTATTGATTACTTTTTCATTTTTAAAAGTTTCCGTTTTCAGTTTTTTCATGATTCATATTTAATGTTTCATTTAAAAAAATTCAAGATTCATTTTTAAATGCTTATAAGTTACTTCATGCAACTCAAATTCTACTACCTTTCTCAAAGTAGATAATATATCTGGATTAAATGTTACGTAGGATCGCATGATTAATATGAATGACTCAGTTTAGACTTACAGCGCTATTTTTAAGAGAGAGAGAGAGAGGAAGCCCGCGAATTAAATAAAAAATAAAAGAGGTACATATACATTTATACTTTTTTAAAGTTTAACGATAAACACTATGATATTTTAGAGTATGGTCTGCAATTTTCAAATTAGCGTAACGTAAGCCAAGGAAATTTTCTTTGGTGAAAGATTTTTGAATTATTGCCTAAGAGATTTTTTGAAAACTTCTAAATCCTCGTAGAGTAGCTTTGTATTATTAAGGTTAGTTAAATGATTAGATAAACATTCATCCTTTCTTAGTTTTTTTTTTTTTTAAACTTACGATTATCTTTAGCAACATCCGAAATTTTTTCTTCGTATTTTTTAAATAACTAACGAGAGGTCGTTATTTTCCGAAAACAATTATCTCTTGCTTTAGTCTCATAATTAAACTGGGGCGCAGGCTTTGTGTAGGCTCCGAGCACATTTTAATCATTATCATATGAAAAGCGAAAGCGGTACGTGGCAAAAGAAGTTGAAAAATGTCGTCGCGTGTCAGGATTGGATCTATTTTTCTTTGGAGGCAGGCACTAATTGTGCTAATTTAATCGATATGTTTTCCGTTAAACTAGTTTTTGTTACCTTCATGCATGGAATTCTTTTTGTTTGGGTTTGTTTTTTCCTAGCTTAAAGGTTAATTATTTTGCTTTCGCCTGCTTAACTGTAGGTATTTTTTTCGCTACTTTTATGTTGCACGTGCCTCTGAAATAGGGATGTAAAATTATTTCTTTTTCCTAATGCGATTCATTTATAGTTGGGAGATTGTTATACAATTGGTTTCTTTGGCGAGGGATGAAAGAATTTCAGAGAAACTGAAATAAGTTCCTTCATCGAATCAGGGGAAAAAAAGGTTTTAAACAAATTTCGAAATGAATTCTAGAGTAATTTTCGTGGTAATTTTTTGCACACTATTAATCATTAATACCCTTGATATGAATATGAAATTAATTAGAGTAAACTGGATATTATTAATCAACTAGAAGATAAAAGCACAGAACTATTACAATAGTGAATTATAACACTAAATGAAACCAGAAATATTACAATAATAAAAAGCTGATAATAGAATTGTTTGAGATAGAATTTTTTACTGCTCATGACATCAAAAAATGGAAAGTAAAACTACAAAAACCCATTAAATATATTTCCAGGACTGCAGATTTCTTCGTTTCTTAATATATTGCATAACGCGATAAAAATTGTTTAGCCACATTACCCAATTTTAGTCCGATAATTTAGGATATTTAATAATCCAAATATGACGGATTATCACACTTTGGGTGTAGTTTAAATATTATTTATTATTCTGCTAGTTTGTATGTAGCAGAAGTTCAATATAATAACTACTATGGTATGTGAAAATGACTACTTACTGCTATGTGAAAACCTTTTAGAAATACAAATAATTGAAACTAATGATAAAAAATACAGCAAAATAACATGGTACTAATATATTTTCATGAAATAAATATTATTGCTATAAATAAGAAGATTAGCATTTATAAATTATAGCAATTATAACATTTTTTAATTATAGCAATTATAGTATTGATAAATTATAGAAATTATAGCATTTATAAATAATAGCAATTAGAGCATTTATAAATAAGTGAAATGAGAAAGATTCACTTATAAAAAGAGTTCATAAAATCACTTTGTAAATTCCTAAATAATTCTCCCCCCTTCTCTTTTTAAACTTTAAAACAACCTAAGAGGTCCACCAGTGATCGAGCCCTAAAAGCCGCTGAACACTCATAGTTCTGTTCCGGTATCGAGTCTCGGCAAACGGGCTGGCTGCTTGAAGCTTTCATGGCTTTTTCCATGTGTAATAGTGATACGAGTCACTTTCCTTTAAAACATGCGCGTGGGGTATCCCTCCTTTCCGTGTAGTGAATAATGGTGCACGTAATAATAATGATAATAAAAGAACCTGAAATCTTTCTATTTTTTGCGATACATTACGTTATAAAGCACAGATCGATATATCTCGCTTTATCTATCCTCCGAATAGGCCAGTTCTAAAAATTGTTGCCTTCATATGCGAAATACTACTTTTTTATTTATCTCTCAAATTCTTAAAACCATAACTTACAGAAGATTCAGTAATTTTGTGACCGAAAAACTTGTAATGACAATTTTAGGCGAAATCTTTTATACAGAGAGGAGACTTATTGTATTTTATATTTGTTTAAATTTTCTCTTAATCTAATGGTTCCTGTTCAATATTATATTTAAAAAAGAAAAGATATATAAACATTATACAATGCATGGTATATATATGCGCATTAGCTCATGACTGGTAAACTAAAATAAGAGGTTACCTTTTAAATTATTTAACTAATAATTTTATACGTTTCTGACATATTTTGGATAGACTGGTAAACTAAAATAAGGAGTTACCTTTTAAATTATTTAACTAATAATTTTATACGTTTCTGACATATTTTGGATAATAAATAATACACACGTATATTGTTAGGAATTTTGTATTTAGATAGGTAATGCTAGTAGAATTATAATTAAAATACTAAATAAATGAGTATCTCGTCAATTTGGCGAGATATTGCAAAGCTGACAATGGTTTCGGCGGCTTATTTTATAACCAAATTTGGCAGAAAAATAGCCAAAAAAGCCAAATTTAGCAATCATTTGCCGACATTTTGACCCAGTATCTGTATCACTGTAAAACGTATTGAAACTGAATAAATGTAATTGACCACTGGTTGTCTGTAACCGTAATTCTACACTCATATTGCTTTCCAGTAATTTCGAGAAGAAAGTACTAGAAATATCTCGCGGCCGGTTGAAAACTATTCAAGGCCAAAAAGAGAGCATCTGCTTTCAGTTGTTTAGTTAGTCGCTTAGTTATTGTTGTTGTGATTTGTTAGTTTTGCGGGAACTGAGATATCCAAGTCAGCTGTCTCTTTAAATGCGCTTTGCATTACTTTGTGTTTAACGTTCTTAGTAGTTTGAAGTGTAACTAGTAGTTATACTATGTGATACTGTCAACACTTGTACGAATATTTCTGCGGAAAATTCCAGAGTTCTGAAAAAATTCTTTTGATAAAAATACATTTTTATTAACTTATAATCGGACTTCTGCATTCAGCCTATTACAAATCCGTACGCACGTAACAATATATTTGAATGAATAAAATATAAATGAATAAAATATAGAAATGTCGAGCATTCAACACAGTTAAGGCTTTTGAGTATACTATCCTCTATTTTGTACGGTTTTACTAAAGAATATTAAGTTAGAATAACTGTGAAATCTTTGTTTAACAAGTTAAAGACTTTGCTTAACTCAAATAGAATACAAATCAAAGTTAACAGTATTTTTAAACATTCAGCTCGAAGTATTGAAAAAAAAAAAAAAACTTACGAGAGATTTATTTATAAGTTTTAAATTGCTTCAGGCTCACACATTAGGCAATATTAGCAGGAATATATTCCATAAAAGAAGATAGCATACTAAAAGGAATGAAGCATAAGTACAATGCAAGTAACAAAATGTTTTTAAAGACTTCTGCATCTAAAAAACATTCGTCAATATATCGTTTGGCGCTCGCTTGTTTTTGACATTGCCGAGTTTATTCTAACACACACAAACACACACATATATATATATAATTAAAGAAAGGAGAACAAACCAAAAAAGACCTTTGCGGTCAAGAATTTTGCTCATTGAGCTGCAAAAATTAGAAAACAAGGTAAAAAGAATATTCTTAATGCTTCCGCTAAAAAAGTGGCTTTGATACTGTGGTTCCGGTGAAAAAAATTTTTAACATAAGTAAAATAAAGTGCAATGAAAAGTGTAAATACAAAATAAACAAAATTATCACTAGAATATTTATAAATAAAAAGCGAATTAAAAACTAAATTTAATTGGAAGTAACATGTTGATGTAACATGTTGTTGTAAGGCAAGCTTTAAACAATTGAACAAGAATACAATTGTGAAAAAAGACTTAAGCAAATATACAAAAACAAAAAAAAAAGCGGTACATGGTTCTTCAGGGGAAATTTATAATGTTTTCGAATCCAGCTAATTCATATCGCGTTTCGTCAAAACAGACAATTGAAACTGTACACGAAACTTTTTGAATATTAGAATAACAAATATATTATTAGAATAAAATATATAACCGAGAGCAAAAGACTAATCTAAATTTTCTTGTAAAAAGGCTAGAAAATTCAAAGCTAAATTTTTGCGTACTTATTATCATTATTATGTATTTCCTAATCGAAAGCATATGACTGTAAATTAAACTTCTTAAAGTTTTGAAATTTATCTCCAGCTTAGAAATTAGACATGATTTCAATGCTCTAACATGCAAAATACGAATAAAAAATATCCATTTTATGTTTTTGATAAGCCCAACTGGCAAATGAAGTGCATTTTTCGCATGCTTCTGAACAATATTTAACTCCTCTTTTTTTGTAGAGGGGGGGGGGATTTTATATTGAAACATCTGGCCTATATACGTAGTGACCTACATTTGTTTTTCATAAATATTAAAGAGAAAAAAATCAGTGAGAAATTGGATGTGACTAATTTTTTTCCATACTCGAAAAACATTATTATTGCATCTCTCTCGAAAGTGATTCATTAATCTTATTCATTCATAATATGAAATAAGGAGTTCTTATCCTCATGAAAGGAACCCATTATTTCATATTCTATCGATCAGGGATATTTTCATTGAGATATACCTTTTCATATCATTGAAACATACTTTACATAGAAGCATATTTCGGTGATAAATAGTGCAAATTCGTCAAATTAGCGAATACGTGCCTTTTTACATCTTACTGAGAATTGGATGGGGAAAATAGCACTTTATTTCTGTTGTTGTTGACTAATGCTCACTTGTCTGACCTATATAGTCAGCCCAAGCCCAAGAAATTCCTCGTGGCAAGGAGCGAAAGATTACGCCTGCCATTGACAACAGCCTTGAGCACCTTACAGGTTGGGATTGAGCTCAGTTGCGCCTCCAAATTTGATGGAAAGCACACTGAGGGAGCCGCGTCCGAGGGGGTCTTCCTCTACCAACAATCTCTCGATAGGACTTTCAGCTCCCTGCATATTTAGAGTGCTCCCACACCGCACGGACACCATACATTTATAAGCATTCATGCCGTTTCCGGCATTCGAACCTGGGCCCTTCGGCACGGCAGTCAGCGACATTAACCATTATACCGGCTGGGCAGCACTTTATTTCTTATATAATATTGATCCCTCCTCTTAATCAGAGTAAATTTTAATACAGTAGAAACAGTCTTTATTTATATTTTTAATAGCATGCTAATGTATAATGTAGCCGGAAACACTTTATAAGGTTTACTTGAGTTAGCAGGTTATTTTTATGTTAATTGTTTAAAGTACATTTTGTTTTTCTGTCAGCCGTCTTCAGAATGGCCCACCAGCGGCCGAGCGGTAAAGTCGCTGAACACTGGTAGTTCGGTCCGAGATTCGAATCCCGCGAACGGGCTGGCTGCATGGGCGTTTTCGTGGTTTTCCCCATGTGTAACGTGTATACGAGTGAGATTTTCCTTAGAAAGTCCTCGACGAAGGCATCCCTTCCCTTAGGCAGATAGCCCTAGTGTGCTTTGCCATTATTGAATAAACCAAACCAAACCGTCTTCAGAATGCAAATAGGTTGAGTTTAATTAGCGAATGATTTCCAACTGTAAGAGATTCCTGTGGCATCCAACAATAGCTGTTTATTCTGAATTAGGTTCTTGGATTATAGAAAAGCATATCAAGAGGGATATCTGTTGAAAGCAAGGGATGCCTTCTTGTGGAATATTTCGAAGAAAACTGGCTTGTATTCTATTTGTACCCAAAATTCGTTTATGTAATTATTAAGCCTTGACGGCTATTTGCCTAGGGGAAGGGATGCTTTCGTGGAGGACTTACTAAAGGAACTGGCCCATACACACGTTACAAATGGGGAAAATCACGAAAACACCCATGCAGCCATCCCGTTCGCGAGATTCGAACCTCGAACCGAACTACCAGTGTTCAGCGACTTTACCGCTCTGTCGCTGGTGGGCCTATTTATACCCAAAGAAACCCATGAAAACCAAGCCAGTCTGTTCTGTGGGATGTAACCAGTCTTTTAGACTGGGTCCAAGCCCAGATCGAAATAACAGTATTCAGCAGCTCAGCTGCTTGACCATTGGTGGAACTCGAGGAGTGTTAAAATCCACATTAGCTGAAATTCACTTATTTATTCGTAGAAAGTTAATTAGCGTAATTCTGTTATTGCAGATCTTAAGTATGAAGATGAAAATTTGTCAGTTAACCATACTATTCTATAATAAACAAAGATGGGACGTTGTATTCCCACATGTGGCTGGAAGACAAAATTGCTGAATTGGTAAATTCAAAACTCGGCAAACGGAAGTGCGTAAATTCTCGTGTTTTCCTCCATATTTGAGATGAACACAAGCCAGTTTCTCTTAAAATTTCCTAAATTCTACACAAAGCCATCCTCCTCCCTCCTTTAGTCAGGTAACCTTCGCATGCTTTGCCATAATTCAAATAAAGTCTAACCCAAAAGTTTTGGCATGTCCCTTTCAGTTATGCAAATATTCAAGAAGTGCAACGGGAACAAGAACAAAGATACCGTATTACAAGACATAATTCACAGAATATCAAATGTTATTGTTTAAATTTAAGATGCGGTGAGACAATGAAGCATGAAATTCTGAGATGCTAATTTGATAACTTGACTTGTTCACGTTAAATACAGCCATTGGGTTACCTGATCATTTGCCCTCGTTCATGTGTAATATTAGAAAAAACATTGTAACATTTAATATCTAAAACTTTCTAATTAAAATTCAAGGTATTTTGTTGTTATTGTTAACAATCTCACTTGCCCGATAATAGTCAGCACAACCTCACGATATTCATCGTGGCATCGTGCGCCTACCGTAGGCATGAGCCTTTTTTTTTTTTTTTTTTGCTTATTACGTGATCCGCCTTTAGGCTCTACACGAAAGGGGAGGGATGCCCCGTGGAGGTCTTTTTAAGAGAAACTGGCTCGTATCCACGTTACACATGGGGAAAACCACGAAAACGCCCATGCAGCCAGCCCGTTCGCAGGGATTCGAACCCTGGACCGAACTACCAATGTTCAGCGGCTTTTACCACTCGGCCACTGTTGGGCCAAGGTATGAGCCTTGAGTACCAGATAAGTGACAGCCCAATTTTAGCTTAGTTCCCCCCCCCCAATTTTGAAGTAGAGCATTTCAGAAAGAGGGCTGCCAGGGAAGGACTCGCCGCAAATTTAGAGTTCCCTCCCGCCGCATAGACTCTAGTACATTTATAAGCATCTATGTCTTCTCCGGTATTTGAAACCGGGCCCTTCGATACGGTAATCAGGGTCCCCGATTGGGTGGCTCAAGTTCTTTCGAATTTCTTTTCCAAGTTAGATGTTCACCATGTCATCTGTGAATTGAAAAAGTAAATTTTTTTGTTCGATACATTCATAATTAAACCTAATGGTTAATAAAAATGTATTCGTTTTAAAGTTCGTTCTTATGTTAATAAGCAATTAACGGAGAGATTTGAGTATAAGTGTGAAGAACGTCTATTTTTGTTGCGTTCGCAAATACTGAATAAAAATAAGATTTGTATGGAAATCATTTGCACCAGACCAGTCAATGTGAATCATATGAAAAACCTTTCGCTCGCCTTGTGTCTGTTTGTCACAGAAATGAATGAGATGCTAAGACACGTAGTATATTGTAACATGTAGTATGTTGAAAGAGTTTTAGTTGAAAGAGGCTTAAGGCTAAGGTTATAACCTTAAGATTATATTCCTAAAACTTTGTATTAACAAATTTCAGCAAAATCTGCCAGACGATAATTGATAGTATTTATAATTAAAAACATCTCAACTTGCTTCTCCTAAAATATCGTCTAGTTACAGACAAAATTTTCTATACAGAACAAGTTTCTGAAGATGATTCTGCTCGTTATGCCTGAAAAATCTCAATCGAATATCTGCCTTTTTTTTGCATGGTAGAATTCCTTTCTCGTAAAGCAGTTTTTGAAAAAAAAAAAAAAAAAAAGAAAAAAAAAAGGTTTCAGATTTTAAATTACATCCAAACGGGCGGTTATTTTAACGTTTTGTGTGTTAACATTATTTATTAAATACCATGTTCTTTGCGCTTAAAATATAAAATTCAGTTCAATAGCAATGTCGCAAAATAATTTTAAAATGAGCCTATCTTTAAAATTTCCGATACACAGTTCCGCGCGCTGAAGATAAAAAAGTCCCCCTCTCCGTAGAGTGTTGCCATTTCTCGCTTTTAAATCGTTGAGTTTATTACTCAAAAATTCATTAAAGTTTTAAAAAATATGAAATGGATAATAAACAAATTCCAAATTTCAAATTTAGTCTTCCACATGCCCATATTCGTAGGAGGATGACGTCAATCAAAATTGGATGGCTCTATGTACCGTTGTTTTATCACAATGCGAGAAATATACATTCATTTATGCAGATTTTTCATTATTTAATTTTTTCAAATACAATGCAGGACTCTACCATTTGGTGGCAGCAGTTTGAAAAATGATTCACCGTTTATAGTGATTCAACGCAAAATCGCAGTTAAAAGTGACTAAAGAAATTTATAAAACCGTAATCAGAAACTTAATCACTACTTCAAAGGTCTAGGTTTAGATCTTTAGCTGATTACGGCAAAGCAGTCTAGGATTATCTGCCTAGAGAAAGAGATGCCTTTATGGTGGACATTTTTAAGGAAACTGTCCTGTATACGTATTTCACATAGAAAATGCCACAAAAATCCCATACAGCCAGCTCGTTCGTCTGGAATCGCATACAGGTCTGAACTACCAATGTTCAGTGACTTTTCCGCTCGATCGCTGGAAGGGAGAAGGGCAGGTTATAGAAACAACAGTTCTAGAAATGACCGAAGTAGCTGTATATACGTGCCGAGCCTTCCATAGTTGTACAATAATTGCATTTTGAAGTATAATGAAATTTATTACAAATTTCGAATTTTTTATGTACTTTTTCCTAAAACTTTAGCATTGTATAACTTGTAAATAAAACGCATTGTGTTGCTTCTATATGCACTGCGAGTTCAGATAGGTTAACTGCAATAGAAAATTTACTGCCGTTCACTGAAATCTAACTTACTTTATGTCTAACTCAGCTAAGAGGATACTCGAGAAAATGAATATTTCGTGAAAGAAATAGCCGCCCTGCAAATCATTGTTTGGAAATTCGGTTATTAGCAGCAAGTGCCTTCCACGAGAAGCTAGCTATTAAATGAATGCTCAGGAAAAACTCCAGACCCCTTATACATTTCCCACCCCACCCCTTATTGTGCCCCTCATTTAATTGAGGGCGGAACCCCATACAAAATCTGACAGCCCCTTTAACTTTCTCTCTTTTCTATTACGCGGACAAGTGCAGCAGAAAATAGTGATTTGGAGCTTTGAAAGAGGTTTTCACAGCTATTGAAAAACTCTGCTTCCGCCCTTTTTTGTTTGTTTGCTAGTACACAATAACAGCATTTGAATCCGACATTACACTGTGAAAGTTGAAAAGAAACGTCTTTTGTGTATTTTATTTTTTGTTCTTCGCAGGGGAAAAAATGTGATTGAAATCAGAAATCATTATCTCGAGGGTACAATGTTTTATTTTGGGGTACTTGTGGTATTGATTGATAATTCAGGATAGGTAGAAATAATCTAAAATGCTCTTGGTTTGCAGAGTGTTTAAAATAATATCTCAAAAGATCGTAAATTTAGAGCAAGAACATATCATATCTTAAAATTCAATTTTGGCTTGCTGATATGGCTAATCAAATGTTCTTGCTGTACATATACTATTTACCCACCTGGCTTACAAGTCCTTACTCGGCTTTTATTTTTGTAATCGATGGTCTGCAGTCATCTACTTCCGATCACAAAAATGTTTTAAATGAAGAAAATATTTATATTCTGGCAATAACAAAAAAAAAAAAAAAAAAAAAAAAAACTTTTTACGAATAACGAAAAATACATACATGATAACAGCATATGTACACAGTTAGTCTAACAATATTTAATACCATTTTATTGTTGTAAATATCTAATAATATTTACTATCAGTTTATTGACTGTTCTAAAGAGAATATTTAATAAGCCATACAAGGAAGTCATGTTGTGCTCACATCAATTTTTTTAAATATTTTCTCAATGCAATTATTAAGTTGTAGGATAATCAGTTATCCATTCCGAGCACTAATTAATGATTCAGTGGAGTAATACATAATATAAATTGTTAAATTGTGATGTCAATGATTTCAGTTTGGACCTTTATATATACTCGTATATTTGCAAAGAAGAGGAAAGTTCAAAAGCGATTGCTTAAAAGTACATTTGATACTGTAGTTCCTGAGTAAAATACACTCATGTCCATAAATTAAGGATAATGCAAAATCAGGCAAAGGAAGAGTTAGAAGCAAAACAAATTTGACTTATTTGTAAAGCTTATTTATTAAACAAAAGGTAAAGATCAAAAAAAGATGCTATATGTTTGATATTATTAAAAAAATTAGCGATTTTTTCTTCCTGGAGCAAATTACAAAAAAAAAAAAAAAAAAAAAAAAAAAAACCTATTTACAAAAAAAAAAAAAAAAAAAAAAATATTACATGGTTGGTATGATTGTTAATACATTGTATGTCTCCCAGACGATGCAATACAGTCCGTACAACGCCTAGTCATGATGAGTATCAAATTATCGATCTGATCTTGGGGGATATTACACCACTCAAAAAGCAATGCTCTCCGAAGTTCCGGTAGACATGTAGGAGGAGGTTGACGGGCTGCAACTCGTCGGCCAAGCATATCTCACACTTGCTCTACTGGATTCAAGTCCGGTGAGAATGCTGGCCAGTCCATACGGGTGATATCCTCCGATTGAAGGCATTCGCTTACGATGTTTGCACGGTGAGGACGGGCGTTGTCATACATAAACACAAATTGTGCGCCCATGGCGCCCCGAAACAAACGTACATGTTGTTCCAGAATGACGTCCCAATAGATTTGGCTTGTCATGGTTCCAAGTGGAACCCAGAATAATTCCACCCCAAACGAGTACTCCTGCACCACCGTAACGGTGTCGTTCAATGATGTTTTCTAGGTGGTAACGGGTATCTGGAGCTCTCCATATAAAAGTCGAGAATCAGACTGCAAGCTAAACTTGGATTCGTCGGAAAACATTACACAAGCCCACTGTTGCGGTGTCCACAATGCATGCTCTCTACTCCAGGCTAACCGCAGGCGACAGTGAGTTGCAGTAAGTGGAACGCCTCTGACAGGTCTACGAGCATATAGACCAATCTGCCCTAAGCGTCTGTACACGGTCTGCCTTGTAATTGTCGTACCAGTGGCTGAAGAGAACTGACGAGACAGGTCTGAGGCTGTGCTCCGCCTGTTTCTTTTGGCAGTAACTGCCAAATACCGGTCCCCATTCGGCGTTATATATATATATATACACGAAAGTAGAAAGATAACACGAACAAAAGAGAGATGTGTGGTCAAGATTTTAAATTTATTAGTTTTTTTCTCATCCCTTTTTGATTTTGAAGTTATCTCGTTTTGTAATTTTTACATTAAGTTTTTATGCGATAACTTTTACTTCTTCAGTGTTGCATTGTTGTTTTTGCATGGTACAACTGTTTTACTCAGGAACTACAGTATCAAATGTACTTTTAAGCAATCGCTTTTAAACTTTATTCTTCCTTGCAATTATATATATATATATATATATATATATAAGTAAGAAGATGTTAGACTTTAAAAGCATTTAAAAAGACAAAAAATTGTACTTTATACTGTTATAAACAATACTTTAAGGGAACCTAAGGTAAAATAAAGTTAGTGAAAAAAAAATCTAAAAGGTTTCAGATTTTAAATTACGTCCAAGGGCGCGTTTTTTTAACGTTTTGTGTGTTACCTTTATTTATTAAATATCACGTTCTTTGCACTTAAACCATAAAATTCAGCTCAATACCAATGCCGCAAAATAATTTTAAAACGAGCCTATCTTTAGAATTTCCCATACACAATTCCGCGTGCTGGAGATAAAAAGGTTTTTTTCCCCCGTATAGTGTTGCTATTGCTCGCTTTGAAATCTTTGTTGAGTTTGTTACTCAATTCGTTAAAGTATTACAAAATATGAAGTCGACAATAAAACAATTTCTAAATTTCAAATTTGGTCTGCCACATGCCCATATTCGTGGGAGATTTACGTCATTCAAAATTCGATGGCTGTATGTACCGTTGCTTTATCATAATGCGAGAAATATACATACATTTATGCAGATTTTTCATTATTTAATTTTTTCAAATGTAATGCTGGACTCTAACATTTGGTGGCAACAGTTTGAAAGGTGAAACGGACATTTATAGTGATTCAACGCAAAATCGCAAAACGAAAACAATAGTCCTTAAGGGACAAAGACCGTTTGGGCTAATAATTAGCCTTTTCCAATCTGGCACACTGGATCTAACCATTTCACAATTTGTCCACTGAAAGGTCAATCAAAGAAGCTACTTAAAACTCTTCCACTTTTAATTGAACACTTAGGTTAACAATAAAAGTCGTGATCTTGTGTCATCTTGACCTAATTTTGAAGGTTTTTTTTTAACCAATTATTTTTTTCTAGTTAAAACACGTTTAATACTCCTTTTTCGTCCAGTCTGCCACCGGTTTGAAACTTACGCATTTCTTAATATCAAGTTATATCAGAAAAAATTTTTAATTGCCAAAGATTACTTCCCAAAACTATTCCATTAAACCCTTCTTCATTTCAATTAACTTTCCAATCTTTTACAGTACCCAACTCAATTAAAAATCAATATTCTTTTTTATTTCAACGTTAAAAATAACTTTACACGGAAAGTGGATCTCTTTTAGATTCTTTAATAGAGCAAACACGGAACTGATCAAAACCATAGTCCAACACCGGAAGATTAAATCGTGATGTGGTCAAGAAAGAGAAAAAGTTTGATATCAGATCAATCCTCCATCAACGCCTTGGGTGGCAAATAATATGTCTAATTGAGAGCACACGGTTATGAAGATAAGAATCTAACAACGTTCCGCCAAGGGGTGTGATCAGGGCTGGGAGCCGTGATAAGATAGCAAAGAGGAAATTTTTTCTGATTAAGACACTGCCAGTTCCAGATGTACTGCTTTCAGTGCTGCAAGGTTGGTCCATTGATTAACCTTTTCATACAGATCGTGTTTGATGGGCGGGTATTAATTTACACATTAAATAGTGAAGGAATATCTCTTTTACTCTTGTTGGAATAGGCGAAGCTTTCTTTTTCTTTTGCTTCATTGACCTTGTCGATGCCGTTTCAAACCTTGAAATGTCGTCTAATTAAAGGAATATTCAAATTTTTTATGAGATGCTATTCAAATATGACATTGCATGAGACTGTTTTATATTACGAAGTACATTTTCTTAAAATGAATTTTGCCCACGATGTTTCGCACCTGTTATGCAGATAGATCAATTAAATTTAGTAGAACCTGAATGATAGAATACATGTTTTGTGACAGGATTTTTGAGCACTGGATTTGTGATCAATAATTTTTTAAGGATATATTGCATTTACCTAGCAGTAAAAATCATTGCTAATTTCTTAAACCTGGCTTAAAATCTGGGGTTTCAATCCAGTCTTTCATAAGTTTGTGTACCTCAAACTAAATTATATGTACACTGCGAAAAAAATAAATAAAAGCAAAATAAAATAAAAAATTAAGGAAAATGGGATAGTTCTATATCATCCATTCTACTGGGCCGATTGGCGAAATACAAATTGCTTTTTTTCATGTCTCGAAAGCGCGACTTAGGCTATATATTAGATTTATATATAGCATTGTTCTAATACAAGTATTTTGGCACAAAATCGGACTTTTCTGAAATGACATGCCAATTTGTTTATCCATATTTCGATTCTACGACTCAAATTTTGTCTAAATAATAAATTTTGTAAAATTTATTATTTAGACAAAATTTGCGAATTTTATTTGGAATGACCCTAAATTTCAAAGCGTAAAAGGAAGAATCAAATAAGTTTAATAAAAAAAGAAAAATTAATAAATATATACCAAATTCAATTAACATTGAGGAGCTAAAATTTGTGAACTAATTGTTTAAAAACTAATCGTACAACTTCTACTAAACTTGGCACTAGGCATAATTTGAGTCTTCGAATCGAAATATGGAAAAAAAAAACTGGCATGTCATTTCAGGAAAAGTCTGATTTTGTGTCAAAATACATATATTAGAACAATGCTATATATAAATCTAATACATATCTTAAGTCGCGCTTTCGAGACATAAAAAGCGCAGTTGAATTTCGTCAATCGGCCCAGCAGAAAGGGAGATATAGAACTGTCCGCTACTTTTAGCCCAAAGGGCGTTAGGCTAGAAGGGCTATTAATTTCGTTTGGCATTTTGCGTTGAAAACTTTAAATGTCGGTTCACTTTTCAAATTGTTGCCACCAAATATTATCGCCTCGTGTTATATTTAATAAAATTAAATAATGAAGAATCTGCATAAATGTATATATGTTTCTCGCATTGTTATAAACAACATTACCTAGAGCCATCAATTTTTGAATAACTTAATCTTCCATTGATTGTGGGAGATCCTAATTTAGAATTTGAAATCTGTTTTATTACCGGTTTCATAAAAAAAAAAAAAAAAAAAAAAAAAAAAATCTCCAGGGCACTAGATTATGTATCGGAAATTCTAAAGATACGCTCATTTTAAAATTATTTTGCGATATTGCTGTTGAAATGAATTTTATGGTTTAAGTGCGATGAACATGATATTTAATAAATAATGGTAACACACAAAAAATAAAAAAAAACGCCCCTTCGGGCATAATGTAAAATCTGAAAGCGTTCAGATTTTTATATTTTTTCCCGCAGTGTACATTACAGTGATAAAAAGCTAATACCTGAATTTTCATTTGGTGTAATTTTCCATTCTTGGTATACTGTCTAGAAAGACTGGCTCTGTAGTCATGTTCATTTCTCCGAAATCTTCACTTTTGTCATAAAAACATTTACTGTGCCCCTCTTTCATTTTTTAGCTTTACGTTATTGTTATATTTCATTGCTTTCCTCTAGTTTCTAGTTTATCATTAATCATCTGTTAGGCAAACTAATTTTGCTGTTCCAAGTAGTATAACATAAGTAAAATAATCTTATACTACCGCAGGTGAAATATCACTAAGTACTTCAGAACTTAAACCATTAAATGTCTAAATAAACATCCAGTTAATTAATAAAAAGTGATTGTAGGTTGTTAAGATTTATAACAGTTACAAAATAAGACTGAAATTTAGTTAATTTAATTAAGAGTAAATTACAGTAACAATTAAAATTCTACTGCATCTGGCAATAGTTAACTTAATCATAAATTCGTTAACGTTTTACAAAATATGAAATAGACAATAAAACAAAATTATCGAATAGCAAATACCAAATACCAAATTCGGGCTTCCGGGTTTCCATATTCGGGTGGAGGACTACATTATTCAAAATTTGATGGCTCTAGGTACTGTTGTTTCTTTACTATGCGAGAAACATACATACATTCATGTTGATTCTTCATTTTTAATTTCTTTAAATATAATATAGGATTATAATATTTGGTGTCAACAATTTGAAAAGGGAAACGGCGTTTACAGTGAACCGATGCAAAATGCCGTTTCGAGACTAATAGTCCTTCTGGGTGAACGCCACTTTGCGCTAAAAATTACTAAAATTAATTAAAAATTTCAATTCATAAATAAAAAGTTTGAAAAACTTGATAGCTAACAAATAATTGTTTAATGATTCGTCACATTTTTAAATTAAAGACATGTGTTTGCATTTATTCTTTCGATTATTAATAAAATCCGAGTCGCCCAACCGATATAGTTGTTAGCGTAGTTGACTGCCGTGAAGGGGCGGGGTTTGAATCCCGGAAAAGGCAAGGATGTTTGTAAATGTATTGTGTCCGTGTGGAATGGGAGCTCTCTTAATATGCGGGGATCCGAATGTTCTCTCGAGATGTAGGTGGTAGGGGAAGAGGGTGAGAGACCCTCGGATTCCGTTTCCCCCGAAGTGCTCTCCATCAAAATTTGGGATGGAACTGAGCTAAATCGCGCTGTCACCTCAAGGTACTCAAGGCTGTTGCCAACGGCAGGTGTATCTTGCACTCCTTGCCACAAGGAACAGCAACTCCTGACCATACAGAGGCTAAATCTTCTACTAATCTGCAAGGGTTATCGAACCCCGCCTACTTCATCTCTCCAGGTGCTTCCAGGACTTCCTCCACTAGACCTGGTAGCAGAAAGAGAAACAAAAATAGCCCTGGCTCCTCCAGCATATAGAGCTATGGGAACTTAGTCTCATTCACTCGGACCATGAATCCACCACCAGCAGTTAATAGGGCATCCAGCATATATAAACTTCACAGATTATACCCGTACAACGCACACATCCCCAATCGAGAACAATATCTCTATATACACAGAATTTTCCAAAACCGAGACTGGTACTGACAGTGCTTTTTGTGTTATGGACGAAGGACATATTACTTATTCCTGGTCCAGACGATTAAACGTGAACAACACAGTCTTCCAAGCAGAATTGGTGGCAATTAAAGGTGCCATCTTGTACGCATCTAATAATATGCCTGAGTAGTAACCGGGGGTAACCGGGCGGCGGAAGGGACGTCATAGAAAAGGGGCGTGGACAGTATCGAGAGGGGCCTGGAACCGGAAGTGACGACACCAGCGCCATCTTGTATCACGTGTTTGGCAGGACACCACTTTTAATTTATTGTTTTTAATTATTTAATACGTGATTAATTATTTAATACGTCATTACTTTTAATTATTTACTCATTTTTATACGATACATTTTAATTATTTAATCCGTCATTAGTTTTAATTAGTTTTAATTGATTCCATTATATTTTAATCCATTTTTAATGCATTTAGTATCATTTTCCCTGTATTTTAAAAATAACTCCACGGCTGAGATTCGAACTCGCTATCCCTGGGATGGGAGTCTAGCGCTTTACCGCTCGGCTACCCGGTCCTCTTATTAGACTTGTTATTTGAAACCCTCTTTGGCCCTTTGACTTTTTGCACCATTGAGAACATAAGGCTGAAAGTCTGAGCATGCGATTCATTTGATTTTACACGACGGCTAGGATTTCTTTTGGCTTCTTAATCATTACTTTATTCATTGCTGTTTTAAATGTAAGATTTTCCCACAGTTTAATTTTTTTTATTATTAAGATATTTTTAATTGTTTTCATTTTTCATCTTATTCTTACTATTTTTTAGTTAATTTATTAATTTTTGATTTCATTTTTTTTCCCTTTCCCAAACATAAATTTTATTTTTAACTTTCGCAAATTGACGTTTACTTCCACAAAAGTGAACTTAAATTTTCTTTTTACTTTTTATCTTGCAAAGTTTATTTTTTATATTTAATTTTCTTTTTGGTTTTGCAAAAGTAATATTTATTTTTACGAATTGAATTTTTCTTTTTCACTTTTTTATTTTGCAAAAGTTTTTTTTTTTTTTTTTTTCCAAATTTTTTTCCTTTTCGTATTTTTACTTTACTTTATTTTAATTTTTTGTTTAACTTTCTTTTTCGTTCTACAAAAGTAATATTTTTATTTACGAATTGAATTTTTCCTTTTCACTTTTTTTTTTTGCAAAAGTTTTTTTTTTTTTTTTTTCCAAAATTTATTCCTTTTCGTATTTTTACTTTACTTAATTTTAATTTTTTTGTTTAAACTTTTTTTGGTTTTACAAAAGTAATATTTATTTTTACATATTTAATTTTTCCTTTCCGCTTTTTATTTAAAAAAAAAGGTGTTACTACATTTTTAACTTAATTTTTTTTACAAAAGTAATATTTAGTTTCATAATTTTAATTTTTTTGAGTTTTTTGTTTACACAAATGCAGTTTTTTGTTTTTACGCTTATGCATTTTACTTCCAAAAGTAAATTTTATTTTTTCCCTTTCCCTTAATTTTTTGTTACATTTTTATTTTACCCTTAATTATTTTTCCCCTTGTTTTAAATACAACATCGTGTTACACTTCCATTTCTCCAAAAGTAAACTTACCTACATTTCTCCGTCTTTGAAATTTTAAGCTGGAATTTACATGCATATAACTTCACTAAATAATATTTTCTGTAATTTTAAACCAATATACACAATGTTCCTTCTATATAGTTTAACTGGAATGCTACATTTCTTACTTTTTTACTACTAAGTTGGAGATACTCAGAACTTTTCCTTCTAATGTATTTTACTAACTATACAAAACTTTGTTGATTCCCTTTTACACGTCTTACTTTTATTCAAAGGATTCACCAAACTATGTCTGACAAATGTAATTTTTACACTTTCCATTTACACATTTACCCTTATATTTAACTTATAAAACATATTCATGCTGTATTTCTGATTCCTTTTCCCCATAATAAATACACACTTACACATGTTTCTTTATTGTAAGACTTACTAACTTTAAAAAAAATCTTACAAGGAGCAATAAATTTTCATGGTATGAAGCCCACTCAAGCCAATGCATGGAGCATTTCTACGCAGTTAAGTTTAGATGCATACCAATAGTACTTCATTTCTTCTTATTTTACTCTACACACATTTATACATATATATTCAGAACACTCCCTTTTATTCAGTAAGATTCATTTATACTACTAACACAAATTTTGCTAACTCTTTGAAATATTTTACAAAAAATATCTTATATTTTCTTGTACACATCCTTCTTAAATCACCAAGCATACACTGAACCTTGATTTTTCCTTCATGTGAAAACGTCACTCGGATTCTTAATATGATTCCCCCATTTACCGCAGAACTTTATAAACACTACTCTATTTGAACTTATCACAGCCTTACTCTCTTAACAAGGAACAGAAGATTGAATTATATTTTAACTACAGACAAGAATATCCACATTGTAACGTATTATTTTAAATTTGGGAATTGGGATTGGGATTATTCAATTATGGCAAAGCACACGAGGGCTATCTGCCTAAAGGGAGGGGTGCCTTCGTGGAGGACTTTCTAAGGGAAACTGGCTCGTATACACGTTACACATGGGGAAAACCACGAAAACGCCCATGCAGCCAGCCCGTTCGCGGGATTCGAACCTCGGACCGAACTACCAGTGTTCAGCGTCTTTACCGTTCGGCCGCTGGTGGGCCTATTTTAAATTTGAATTATAGTCACATTTATGAAGGAGAATTTAAAGTCTATAATACACATGGAATTAATATTCAGCCATGGCAATGAAACTTTATCGATTTTTTCTCAACGTGGAATATAAAAATTTGTTAACTTGGAATATATTTAACGTATTCATTGTAAATTAACTGAAAAATACCCATATTTCACATTGTCAATAATTTATTTAGCACTGAACTCTTACAGGCTTTTGAGAACGAAATTTAATTTATCATACCTGACAAGTGATTCCTACATAGTAATGATACATTACACGAAATATTGAGTAGAGTTCCAAATAATGATCTAACATAGTAATTAACATAAAAGACCTAACACAAATAATTTTAAGATAGAAATTTCAAACTGACATTGCTTAACTCTTACAGCTTTATTTGATATTAAACTTCTCATAGATAGTAAATAAACCTACACACAAATAATTATACATAACAGGTAATAATGACAGAAACTCCATATAATCTACTATAATTACCAACTTTAAAAATTTTAACATGTCACAAGAAAGACCACACTTTCAAAAAGCATTATTTTAATTAAATATTGGAACCACAGAGTCCTGCGCACATGTATAACATTTTTATTTATCATGAGCATGACACATAATAAGTAAATAAAATACATTTCACAAAGTATGAAACTCATTTTCTCTTTTAACCGGCTGTACATTTAAGAGTGTGTGTGTGTGATTATGGCAAAGCCTCGAGGGCTATCTGCCTAAGGGGAGGGATGCCTTCGTGGAGGACTTTCTAAGGGAAACTGGCTCGTATACACGTTACACATGGGGAAAACCATGCAGCCAGCCCGTTCGCGGGATTCGAACCTCGGATCGAACTACCAATGTTCAGCGACTTTACAGCTCGGCCGCTGGTGGGCCTGTACTCTTAAGAAAAAATGCAGTATGGAATGCTCAGAACACTCAGTGCCACAGTTCCTCATTTCCCCATGCATTGATCAAAATATACTTGTACTTTAAAAATCAATTACACAAATTCAAGTGTTAGTATTCAAACAGGAATACTTCACAAATTAGATAAAAGATAGGTACACAATGAACTTAAACACAGAAAAGCATGTAAGGACCAAGAAACAAAAATGTATTTTTGTGCAGAACTTTTTAAGATAAAGTTGCTCTATTTTTTGCACATGGGTTGCGTTTTTCGTTTCAGATTAAGCAAACATTCAAGATAATTCCTGTATAACTAGGGATTTTCACATGTTAGTAATGTAATTTATTAGAACAGTTACAGACATATAGGACAACTATGTCATTTTCACGGAAAACAATTTTCCCAAGCCAGACTTTAACAGTGAAATATAAAATGGAATGAGAAAAGGTCCTATTTCCAACAAAATTAGTATTTGAGTATGCAAAAACATGAACAAGAAATGAATATTTTTCTGAAAATGTTCCGAATGGAATAAGTCAGGACTAGTTTCATGAACAGAGCATGAAAAATAATGAAGAATTTTTAATTTTATTTATTCTGTAGTACATTTACTTATACTAAATTCTTCCACTTGGTTGACTGCACTTTACATTTAAATGCAAGTTGATAAATCAGACTGATTTTGTGTTTTAAAGCTTCAGATTCAGAAATATTACAACTCCAGAAATAATACAACTCAAAAGCAAAAAGATTAAAACGACAAGAGAATATACTGCAAGCAAGCGAACGTGATAAATGACATTTTTGGGCCGATTTTCATGAATTCATAGATCGGGTGCAAAATTTTATTGAGCTGTATATGAACTATTTTTCAAATGTATTACGATCACTGTTTTCCAACTTTACATAGACTTTAAGTAAACATTTCATGTTAATTTACCATTTTTCCTGAGATTTATCTACGTATTTACTAAATGTTTGCATTTTGTTGATAACTATAATGCCAAAGGACATAAGAGAACATTTGTTTCTTGAAAATGTCCATATTTTTTACCCAACTGTTATTTCTTTCATAGCTTTGAAGTAACCTATTAAACACATAGTTATCCTGTATTGACCAGACAGCCGTTGGTCTTGCCAATGTCTGAGGGAAGTCTCAAAGCTAGAGAATTTAAGTAATATTTTACCAGTACGGAGAACTTCTTACGGCGTGTTTGATGAAAATTGACCGAGTTATAGTAGTTCATTACTAACCTAGGAGCATTTAACTATTTTTTTTATTCGAAAAAAACACAGAGAAATTATCATCAAGATTTTCCATACAGATATATTGTACTACTTTTCATGCCATTACATTTCCAATGAAATTTGATTCATTGTCAGATAGTTAAATGTTTGTTATTTTTTCGCATACGAATGCATTTCGTGTCTCACATACGCTCATTACATATGATTTAACAAAATTGCAAACAAGTTGGAAGTTAAATGAATATTTCCTGAAATACTGTACATTTCATTCCGAAAAGTTTACATGAGAATCTTCATTTTGAAACCCCTAATGTTTCTTTTCCTTCATTCAATGTAAATTTTGAGTATAAAATTTTCAGTTGTGACGGAAGTTATTTGTGGGTGGTTGTGATGTGTTCGTGTTTTCATAAACCGTTTTTTTGTGAAGTACCTTTAGAACAGTTTGAATATTACGACCACTGCAAATCATTTAATTTTTCTTATTTATCTTTTATAAGTCCTTGTAAAGATTTGGGAACAAATTTTTATTAAATAGTTATATGGTATGATTTAATAACTTTTTACACGTTTGGAAGATTTAACTTCAACAACACTACCACACCGAATCAGAAATTAAGAAAAGAAATGGAATTTTTTATCTTAGTATTCTGTGGGGATAGATTAATTTTCTCTGACATTGACGTATTCGTATGTAGATAATAGAGACTTTTAACCCAGCTCATACAGACTTGGAATATTTTCTCTAAGTCACCACGATGACAGACTTGCATTGTCATAGACGTTTTTCTCGTGAAATATATTTCTTTCTTAAAAGTTTATATACTAATTTCTTTAGAAACATGTCTAAGAAAATACCTCATCTTCATAAGAAACATCAGATTTGATTTAAATTAATAATAAAATAAGAATCATTATTTTGTAAATATATTTCTCTTTGATTCAAAAGTTTCTTCTTTATCATATTCGAAATGAACAATTAATTGTACATAACTAATATATTGTATTGATGAACCAGAGTTATATTTTACCTTACTGCATTATATTTCAAAGTGAATGTGTTTTATTGCATCTTTTAATAAAATCTTAAAAGCTTAAATGAGTGTTTCATTACAAAATTTGTTCTTTCTAACTTCATTCTACTGAAACGAAAACATTCATAACTTATTACGAAGAAAAAGTTTTACATATTATACTTTTTGATTAATTTTCATACCACAGTTTTATCTTTGAAAATTTGTTTCCTAATCCACTGCTAATGTATTACTAATTTTCGCTTTTTTAATACACTTCGTACGTGATAAAAAACTCAGTTTAGAAACTTTTTTCCTTAACGCCTTGTATTGCATTGCTGAACCGGGGCCATGCTTTCATTTTTATTACATACATGCGAATATTTTAAAAAAAGCATATTTTTTCCTTCTGTTAGCACAATTTTAACCAGCATTTTACTATTACAGAGACTTCTTTAGTAAAATTTCAAGGGTTTAATTGATCGTTTCATTATTAATTTTGAAGATTCTGGATATATCCTATTTAAAAGTTCATAACCGATTAGCAAAATAATTTATATATGTACTTTGTTGTCCTCTTGGTTAATTTTTAAAGCGTTTTTTAACTATAACACTTGATTTCTAGCGAATTATCGAAATGATTATTTACTTTCCACTTTTTCCAAAGAATTTCGTAGACACATATGTTCAGTACAGAATATTTTCCTAACTTAAAAATATTATTACCAAAATAGAAAAATATGCAAAATTTTCCTAAAAATTTATATATTTGTTTTTTAAAAACATGTACACGAATACCCACATTTAATTACTTAATGTGTATTTTCCTATATCAGAACTAAAATTTCGAACGAAAATTTTTTAAATAATGTCATATTCCATAAAATTTATGTCTTTGTGATGTCATCGTCTTTTCGCAAACGTTTTGAGAGTAGACGTTTAGACATTTCGAAACTGTTTTCTCTTTGCTATTGAAACTATTTTATCTTTGCTGTTGGTATATGCCAATGAATATACTTTTTCTCTTGGTTTATCTTCAGCTTATGAGTTATTTAAATACTTAAAAATATATTTGTAGATCTTTTATGTTGACACTTGTGATAGATTTTTTGGACGTTTTTGGAAAATGTATTTTATTCACCTGAATGAAACTGATGTTTTCTTAAAATTTTATTATTCAGAGTGTTAGTCAATTACTATAGAATGCCGGATTTGTTCTCTTTATTCAACATTCATATGAACTTCGGTATTCCAAATCCCTCACGCAAAATGTAAATTTTCTATCAGTAATAGGAAGACGAATGGAATACATGCAGGTTATGCAGACATAAGATAAAAAATCTGGAAGTAAAAGACATTCTCCAGATCTAAACAATTCAGTAGAATGTGCAAATATTCATCCTATTCGAAGCTTATTTTTGGAATTACATAGCATATAAAGTGTAAATTTAATAAAAAGAGATATAATGAAGATCAAGTATTCTGCAAAATCTGGATGGTAATTATACAAAATTAGTTATAGAGCAGGTATTCGTAAAAAGCGGTTGCAACGAAGGAGACATGCCAGCAATCTCCTGAAACTCTTAAGTGGGCATTTGATCTTCGCTCTTACGCAGAATTTACAATTCAGCTTAGCTTTTGTAAGAGCAAAGATCATTGTGTACCTATCTTTTATCTAATTTGTGAAGTATTCCTGTTTGAATACTAACACTTGAATTTGTGTAATTGATTTTTAAAGTACAAGTATATTTTGATCAATGCATGGGGAAATGAGGAACTGTGGCACTGAGTGTTCTGAGCATTCCATACTGCATTTTTTCTTAAGAGTACAGGCCCGCCAGCGGCCGAGCTGTAAAGTCGCTGAACATTGGTAGTTCGGTCCGAGGTTCGAATCCCGCGAACGGGCTGGCTGCATGGTTTTCCCCATGTGTAACGTGTATACGAGCCAGTTTCCCTTAGAAAGTCCTCCACGAAGGCATCCCTCCCCTTAGGCAGATAGCCCTCGAGGCTTTGCCATAATCACACACACACACTCTTAAATGTACAGCCGGTTAAAAGAGAAAATGAGTTTCATACTTTGTGAAATGTATTTTATTTACTTATTATGTGTCATGCTCATGATAAATAAAAATGTTATACATGTGCGCAGGACTCTGTGGTTCCAATATTTAATTAAAATAATGCTTTTTGAAAGTGTGGTCTTTCTTGTGACATGTTAAAATTTTTAAAGTTGGTAATTATAGTAGATTATATGGAGTTTCTGTCATTATTACCTGTTATGTATAATTATTTGTGTGTAGGTTTATTTACTATCTATGAGAAGTTTAATATCAAATAAAGCTGTAAGAGTTAAGCAATGTCAGTTTGAAATTTCTATCTTAAAATTATTTGTGTTAGGTCTTTTATGTTAATTACTATGTTAGATCATTATTTGGAACTCTACTCAATATTTCGTGTAATGTATCATTACTATGTAGGAATCACTTGTCAGGTATGATAAATTAAATTTCGTTCTCAAAAGCCTGTAAGAGTTCAGTGCTAAATAAATTATTGACAATGTGAAATATGGGTATTTTTCAGTTAATTTACAATGAATACGTTAAAAATATTCCAAGTTAACAAATTTTTATATTCCAAGTTGAGAAAAAATCGATAAAGTTTCATTGCCATGGCTGAATATTAATTCCGTGTGTATTATAGACTTTAAATTCTCCTTCACAAATGTGACTATAATTCAAATTAAAAATAATACGCTACAATGTGGATATTCTTGTCTGTAGTTAAAATATAATTCAATCTTCTGTTCCTTGTTAAGAGAGTAAGCCTGTGATAAGTTCAAATAGAGTAGTGTTTATAAAGTTCTGCGGTAAATGGGGGAATCATATTAAGAATCCGAGTGACGTTTTCACATGAAGGAAAAATCAAGGTTCAGTGTATGCTTGGTGATTTAAGAAGGATGTGTACAAGAAAATATAAGATATTTTTTGTAAAATATTTCAAAGAGTTAGCAAAATTTGTGTTAGTAGTATAAATGAATCTTACTGAATAAAAGGGAGTGTTCTGAATATATATGTATAAATGTGTGTAGAGTAAAATAAGAAGAAATGAAGTACTATTGGTATGCATCTAAACTTAACTGCGTAGAAATGCTCCATGCATTGGTTTGAGTGGGCTTCATACCATGAAAATTTATTGCTCCTTGTAAGATTTTTTTAAAGTTAGTAAGTCTTACAATAAAGAAACATGTGTAAGTGTGTATTTATTATGGGGAAAAGGAATCAGAAATACAGCATGAATATGTTTTATAAGTTAAATATAAGGGTAAATGTGTAAATGGAAAGTGTAAAAATTACATTTGTCAGACATAGTTTGGTGAATCCTTTGAATAAAAGTAAGACGTGTAAAAGGGAATCAACAAAGTTTTGTATAGTTAGTAAAATACATTAGAAGGAAAAGTTCTGAGTATCTCCAACTTAGTAGTAAAAAAGTAAGAAATGTAGTATTCCAGTTAAACTATATAGAAGGAACATTGTGTATATTGGTTTAAAATTACAGAAAATATTATTTAGTGAAGTTATATGCATGTAAATTCCAGCTTAAAATTTCAAAGACGGAGAAATGTAGGTAAGTTTACTTTTGGAGAAATGGAAGTGTAACATGATGTTGTATTTAAAACAAGGGGAAAAATAATTAAGGGTAAAATAAAAATGTAACAAAAAATTAAGGGAAAGGGAAAAAATAAAATTTACTTTTGGAAGTAAAATGCATAAGGGAAAAAACAAAAAACTGCATTTGTGTAAACAAAAAACTCAAAAAAATTAAAATTATGAAACTAAATATTACTTTTGTAAAAAAAAATTAAGTTAAAAATGTAGTAACACCTTTTTTTTAAATAAAAAGCGGAAAGGAAAAATTAAATATGTAAAAATAAATATTACTTTTGTAAAACCAAAAAAAGTTTAAACAAAAAAATTAAAATTAAGTAAAGTAAAAATACGAAAAGGAATAAATTTCGGAAAAAAAAAAAAAAAAAAAAACTTTTGCAAAAAAATGTGAAAAGGAAAAATTCAATTCGTAAATAAAATATTACTTTTGTAGAACCAAAAAGAAAGTAAAACAAAAAATTAAAATAAAGTAAAGTAAAAATACGAAAAGGAAAAAAATTTGGAAAAAAAGAAAAACTTTTGCAAAATATAAAAGTTAAAAGGAAAAATTTAATTCGTAAAAATAAATATTACTTTTGTAAAACCAAAAAGAAAATTAAATATAAAAAATAAACTTTGCAAGATAAAAAGTAAAAAGAAAATTTAAGTTCACTTTTGTGGAAGTAAACGTCAATTTGCGAAAGTTAAAAATAAAATTTATGTTTGGGAAAGGGAAAAAAAATGAAATCAAAAATTAATAAATTAACTAAAAAATAGTAAGAATAAGATGAAAAATGAAAACAATTAAAAATATCTTAATAAAAAAAAATTAAACTGTGGGAAAATCTTACATTTAAAACAGCAATGAATAAAGTAATGATTAAGAAGCCAAAAGAAATCCTAGCCGTCGTGTAAAATCAAATGAATCGCATGCTCAGACTTTCAGCCTTATGTTCTCAATGGTGCAAAAAGTCAAAGGGCCAAAGAGGGTTTCAAATAACAAGTCTAATAAGAGGACCGGGTAGCCGAGCGGTAAAGCGCTAGACTCCCATCCCAGGGATAGCGAGTTCGAATCTCAGCCGTGGAGTTATTTTTAAAATACAGGGAAAATGATACTAAATGCATTAAAAATGGATTAAAATATAATGGAATCAATTAAAACTAATTAAAACTAATGACGGTTTAAATAATTAAAATGTATCGTATAAAAATGAGTAAATAATTAAAAGTAATGACGTATTAAATAATTAAAAACAATAAATTAAAAGTGGTGTCCTGCCAAACACGTGATACAAGATGGCGCTGGTGTCGTCACTTCCGGTTCCAGGCCCCTCTCGATACTGTCCACGCCCCTTTTCTATGACGTCACTTCCGCCGCCCGGTTACCCCCGGTTACTACTTGCCTGGTACCACAACGTTTTATAAACATTCAGCCTCCAGCTTTGTAGCAATTAAGAGATGGCTTAGAAGCAGTGACCGGGTGATTAATATCAGAAACAGTGTTACAAAACATGAAGTCGATAATAAAACAAATTTCAAATTAGGACTTCCAGATGCCCATATTCAGTGGAAGATTACGTTATTCAAAATTTGATGGCTCTAGGTACCATTGCTTTTCACAATGCGAGAAATATACATATGTACATTTATGCAGATTCTTCATTATTTAATTTCTTTAAATATAACATAGGGCGATAATATTTGGCGGCAACTATTTGAAAGTGAACCGACATTTAAAGTTTTCAGCGTAAAAGGCCAAAACAAAATTAATAGCCCTTCTGGACTAACGTCGTCGCCGTTTGGGCTAATAATAATTATATACATATTATAAATTAAGAATATTATTATAAATTTATAATATAATATGTGATAAATCATAAATCATAATAATAATTATTTTATATATAGTTATATTATATATACATATAATAATAATTTTATGTATAGTTGTATTATATATACATATAATAATAATGATTTTATATATAATGATTAGAGTGAATAAAAGACTTGGGAAGGGGGACTTTAATTCGGGTCAAGAAACCCTTAAAAGACTTCTCACCGACTGAACTCTTTCACTAAAATTAACTTAATACAAAGCGAAATAGCAAATTAATCCCCTTAAGCTTACAACAAGTAATGCCGTGTATTGTATTCTAACAATAGCACAGACTTTCATTGGGAAAAAAAAATAATAATAACCCCACGCTCAGATCAATAGAAAAAAAAAAAAAAAAAAAAGAATACACTATCTTAAGTTACATTTTTTCTCTTGAATGAACAAAGAAACAGAAAGTGGATTTTGGAGGGGAAGGGTGCAAAGGTCAAGCTATTTGAGAAGTTCCACTTGAGAAAGAGTTATACTCATATCTCGCCCAAGGGCTCTGTATAGTTGAGAGAGGAAAGGTATCCGCCAAGGAAAACTCTGTACCATACTTGGCGATTACTCATATTTTTGGCCACATTCGGTGACTTTAAAGATTTTTAGTAATGCTCAAATTTATGACGGCTGCACAATGTCGCTTATCGTAAACGGCTATAATCTAAAAAACTATACACAACTACATTGTAGAAACGATTTGAAAGAAAATTGGGCGCTAAGCAAAGCAGTGTTAAATGGAGCCATTAAGACGATTTAAATTATTACCAAACACTTTTTTTTTTTTCATATGTACAAATTTTTGAATAGAAAAAAATTATTTTAAATATTTAGCTGTAACTCACTTCGTTAATTAAAGTCAGTGACGCAGCTCCTGATTTATCCTCGTAATACCCGGATTACCCTGAAGTCACCATAAATCCGAGAACAGTTCGAATACGTAGGGCTGAGGAATAACCCATATTATAATTAATAGAAAAGTAATATTAGTAAGTTACCTGTATTTTCAAGCAGTTTAGTTTGGAGAATACATGCATTTGATGACGTAAATTAAATCAGTATTCAAAACAAAAGAACACAGTGTAAATAACGGAAGTTGAACATATTTAAAAATGAAGAAAGATTTAAATTTTGGCAAAAGCTACAAGGTTTGTTTGCCAATAGCGAGGAATGATGCCATGGAAACTTAAGGAAAACTAGTTCGCATTTACCTTACACATACAGAAAACACTTTACTTTATTGGCTTAATATCCTACTATGATAGTAGTAGCTCTGGAGCAGAATAACACGAACCCGGTTCCTACTGCCAAAAAGGGCAGCCTAGGCTGCCCCGGATGGTAATGGCTTTGGCCATCCGAGTAGTAGAGTGACAGCCATGAACACGGTGTTATAGTCTATGTTGCGTCATCCCGTCGTAGTCTCCGACAGCCGAGGTTTGACGAGCGTCCGCTGTGGCGGTTCAGCGTGGGGTTTTGAGAGCGTTAGTTTTGAGTTATTCTGCATTCTGGAATTGAGATCCCCAGTTCGTAACACTAAGGAATTCTCTCTCCGAAGTAATTCTCGATTAGTTTCCACCTCTTGCCTAACACGGAGGCCCTTCAGTAGGGAACTCCGACTCCCCTAGTTATATTTAGTTTGCAGGAAATTGTGTGACTGCTTGATTAATTGATACATGACACATGCAGCCAGCCGTTCGCCCAGATTTGAGACGGGACTGAACTACCTGCGTTGGGTGATTTTACCGCTCGGCTTCTTGTGTGCCTTAGATATGAAGAAATTAAGTTATTAATGACTACATCTAAAGAAACTAAGATTAACGGCTGTCCGGTCGATTGATTTAAGTTTTTAGATTGACCAATTTACTTTTAGCACATCTCATATATTCCGATTACGTACAATTAAATTGCATATTATTGTGGAAAAAAGTCAAATCTAAATACTACCGCTGTTGTTAATATCCTGCATTTTTTTATACTTTCCATAGACAATTTTGTTTTAAGCTAATGATTTGCCTTGGTCATTTTTACCCCGTTCTGCAATAAATGAACTTAATTAAGCTTTCTTTAAGACAGGTTGTATTTAATCTGCATCCAGGTTAACCCACTCCATATAAATAAGGAGTTGTTTGAAATTTCAGTTGATTAATTTTATATAATTTTAATTTACTTTGAATGTAAGTTGATTAATTTAATTAAACATATTGTTATGTTCATTTTTAGTTAAGATTGTATCCTCTATACAGCGCCTGATATGAAAAGTGAGCAATATGTTGTTCATGAAGATGTCAAATTTTACAAGAATATTTCACGATATGCAGTGAATATTAGTTTTAGGTAGGATTTCGCTTCTCAAATTAAGAGTGCCGGAACCCCGTAAAAGGCTATCAAGCAAAGATAGATAAAAAGAAATAAAGTGATAAATAATGAATAACTAAAATCAAATAAGATGTTAAAAAAAATTTCTGAAAGCTTACAGATTTCCTATCACGCCCAAAGAGATAGTTTTTAACTTTTTATTATTTATTTAATCTTATTTAATCTTTAATCTTATTTAATTTTTAATCTTATTTAATCTTATTTAATCTTTATTTAATCTTTATTTATTAAATATCATGGTCTTTGCACTTAAAGCATAAAACTCAATTCAACAGCAATATCACAAAAGATTTAAAAGAGCATATCTTTAGAATTTCCGATACATACCTCACGCGATGGAGATAATTCTTTCCTCCCGTACAGTGTTGCCATTGCTCGCTTTGAAATCGTTGAGTTTCTTAATAAAAAAACTCATAAATACTTTACAAAATATGAAATAGAACTAATAAAACAAATTCCAAATTTGGGCTTTCAGATGCCCATATTCGGGTGCAGATGTACGTTGTTCAAAATTGGATTGCTCTAGGTACCGTTGTTTTATCACAATGCGAGAAACATACATACATTTATGCAGATTCTTCATTATTTAATTTCTTTAAATATAATATAGAGCTCAAATATTTGGTGGCAACAATTTAAAAAGTGGTTCGTTGTTTATAGAGAATCAACGCAAAATGCCAAAACCAAATTAATATCCCTTCTGGGTAAATTGCCTCTTTGGGCTAAAAATGTGAAAAATTAAACTGCGAAAATTTAAAAATTAAAATAAACATCGAAATTCTAAAGAGCATATCTTTAGAATTTCCGATACATACCTCACGCGATGGAGATAATTCTTTCCTCCCGTACAGTGTTGCCATTGCTCGCTTTGAAATCGTTGAGTTTCTTAATAAAAAAACTCATAAATACTTTACAAAATGTGAAATAGAACTAATAAAACAAATTCCAAATTTGGGCTTTCAGATGCCCATATTCGGGTGCAGATGTACGTTGTTCAAAATTGGATTGCTCTAGGTACCGTTGTTTTATCACAATGCGAGAAACATACATACATTTATGCAGATTCTTCATTATTTAATTTCTTTAAATATAATATAGAGCTCAAATATTTGGTGGCAACAATTTAAAAAGTGGTTCGTTGTTTATAGAGAATCAACGCAAAATGCCAAAACCAAATTAATATCCCTTCTGGGTAAATTGCCTCTTTGGGCTAAAAATGTGAAAAATTAAACTGCGAAAATTTAAAAATTAAAATAAACATCGAAATTGGGTAAAAACAGCGAAATAATAAATAAAAGTCTGGAACTCAGCCTAGCCTAGGGCGCAGATTTGAATTATATTATGAGAAGTACCTCAGAATACATTTTGTTGCTCCGTGTGTTAACGATACCAACAGAATATCCAGTTCTACTGAAACTGGCAACCATAGTCTTTTATTTCGAGAAAGATCTTTAAAAAAATAATCCTTTTTTTTTTTTTTTTTTTTTTTTACATTTACTTATTTATAATCTTAGATAAAAAGTAGAATAAGGAAAACATAAATAGATATCTGAAACAGACAGACAGTTATAGATAATACGCAACCAACAATTAAAAGAAAATAATAAAGAAATAAAAGCCGTTGAAAATCAATTACAAATGATAAAAGTGTATATTTAAGTATTGTTCTCTTCTTTTACATTATAGCTTCATTAGTGTTTTCGTTAACTAATAACTCTTCCTTTCCTAATCATTCCTAGTCCAATCTATCTAAAAGGAACCGGAAACAAGGCATAACTAAATCTAAAACTCTTCTTCCTTACGATATATCATTTTGACACCACGGAGGGATCTTTCAGTTACGCTCACCGTTAGTGGCTCCTGGTCTAACCCTTGAAACCCACTTTCTTCCACCCCTTTTCTTTTTTACGAAGTATTTTCTTCGCAAGCTACTTTAAGCTACTTACGAACGGATTTCCGCCACTGTTCAGAGTCATTAATCAGTGTTTCTCAATGAATTTAGTTGAGGAGTATGGGATGGAAGTTATTTTTTTGAGCATGTTGTGTCTCGGAGTAATTTTCTTATTTTTTTACTTCCTCTGTTTGTGGATGAAGATGGATAGGAGAAAGAATAGAGAATATTTAATTCGAAAATTTGTTAAAATTCCGTTTTATAACATTTTATTCCTCAAATATGTGATTTCTTCCCTATCTTAGAGATTTTTTTCCCGGTCTACAAAATTTTTTTTTTAAAAAAATTATGGGTTCTTGCTTTACCTAGAATCTTGGAATGGTTGCAAAGCTTCTTAAACTCAATTGTACATAATAATAGGTTTCGAAAATTACAATTTTAGACGAAGCAAAAGAAAACGGCATTTAACTTAACTTCTTTCGTGGAAAAAATAATCAAATTACACCATACTGTGCTGTAATACAGAATACAACGAAAATATGGTCACAATATAAAAGGGTGTGATTATGGCAAAGCCTCGAGGGCTATCTGCCTAAGGAGAGGGATACCTTCAGGGAGGACTTTCTAAAGGAAACTGGCTCGCATAAACTACACGTTAAACATGGGAAAAACCACGAAAACGCCCATGCAGCCAGCCCGTTCGCGGGATTCGAACCTCGGAACGAACTACCAGCGGTCAGCGACTTTACCGCTCGGCTGCTGGTGGGACACAATATAAAAGAGTGATAGAATAGGGCAAAAGTAATAATTTTCGTGATACACTGCGCGGTGGAATGGAAAATATGGAAGCGGAAACAGGATAAGTACGAAGAACATGTAAAAAGGAAAGAAGTGCCAGAAAATATCTGTGAGCGCAAGTGGTTCCAACACAACTGAGTGTTGACCCCTAACATAACGAAAATGTGGAACTCCACTGGAACATATTCAGTTTCCGAACAGATGGATTAGATACGGTAGACTCATCCTTTTGTACTACTCTAGACCATCGGATCTCTTGAATCGTTTTCTACAGGTTCACTCTCCTGAAGACCTCGTAACCATAATATTGCTGCTGCAGAAAAACGTAGCTTGCCAGGTATCTTCTAAAGTATGTGCCAATCATTGCGTCATCAATGTAATGCATAATTGCAATCAATAATTATTCATTCGAATAATTTTTGTAAATCTCAAGCACTATTCCTTGTAAACATCCGTGATTAAAACTTATTTGCTTGCCATGTTCTTCCCGTATTTCCATTTTCACATTTTACCTCCCATTGTATGACGAAAATTGTTACTTTTGCCTTGTTGCCTTTTGCCTTGTCTACAGTTTAAAGTTTAGACCATCTTTCCTGTTACTTTTGTATAATATTTATTGAAATGCTACAATTTTCAGAAAAAAAAAAAAAAAAAAAAACCCACTTTATCTATTAGGACTATCCCACGCAGTAATTGTTCGTATGTAGCATCTGCAATCAAATCCATTTAAAGAGAAAAATGTTTTCTTGTAATCTGGTAAATAATTTTTTGGAATAAATTACTAAGAGTATTATTGAACATGTTCCTTAAAAATGCGCTTTTATCTCCAATTTCCGCAATTTGGTCTCCAGTTTCGTTTATTCCAGCCAGCATTATCATTTTCGGGATGCATAACATTGATGCGTTCTTCTTATGTCAGTCGATGCATTGGCAGAAGCAATGGTATCCATGCACTGCTTCTAATTCAAAGATCCAATAAAATAACCTATTGACCAACTGTACGGAACCCATTTTGATGCATTACGAACGGATTTTTTTTTTTTTTTTTTTTTTTTTTTACTGCATTCATACAGCTGCAAACTGCTATTAACTTTTCCACTTACCTTTTTCAGAAGTTATTAGTTTTACGCTAGTTGAAAAAAAAAAAAAAAAAAATGTGTGATATAGGTTGGAGAGAGGATATTTTAATGCTAAGGAATAAGCATGTTAACAAGAACGTGCAGGATTCGCGAGGAAACAAGACTCCAAGAGAGAGTTTTAATGACTCTAAATTCCGAAAAACCTCCTTCATCCATATCTACATTACGAGTTTGGCAAGACTAGTTTTTCTTTTCTTTTCTTTTCTTTTTTTTTTTTTTTTTTTTATTTTTGCCGAGACTGAGTGCTTGGACTCGAAATAGCTCCGTAATAAAGATGTTGGCAGTTTTATGCTAATCAGCTTCTGCTGTACAAAAAAAAAAAAAAAAAAAAAAAAAAAAAAATCTTTGCAAGGCGTTCCGTATAAAGATACTACCCAAGTAGCATAGTAACGTCGTAAAGACGTTGCAATCTCGTCGCGCATGTCGTTGCAATGTGTCGTCTTTGAGACGCCCAGATGTCCGCGAAACTCCATTGTTTTGCAACCGTTGCAAAGACGTCTTTATTACGGCTTTTCAGATGAGATTTTTGTCGCATAGACATCGTATTCTTATGAAGATCAGTTTTGAACACGAAGACCGCAAATTTAATGAGGGGAAGGACAGCTTTGGCACCAGAGAGAGGAAGAGAAAAACATTTTATTTTTTAATACTGTGCAATTTGTTAAAATAAAATTACCGAAACGTGGTCTCTCGGATGGCTGTGTGAAGCGACAAATTATTTTATTTTGATTCAGCAGGTTTATAAGTTGACCTCACAAAAAGGCATCACTGAGAAAGAACGTAAGATAAAAGATGGTGGTGCAACAGAAACTAAGTAATCAGTCGAATAAAATATTTCGTTTTGAAGCTAGACATTATATAATGACTAACTTTGGAAAGAACTATTCATCCAGAAAAGAAGAAGATCTGTATTGATCGCAAATGGGATTAAGAAAGGTAATTATTCTCAGCCCTATTTTTGCATATTCTACTAGTTAAGAAAAATAATAATAAAAAACTGAAAGCTTTCAGATTTTATAATACGCCCAAAGCAGCGTGTTTTTTTAACGTTTTGTATGTTACCCTTATTTATTAAATATCATGTTCTTCTCACTTGAACCATAAAATTCAAAATTAAATTCAACAGCAATATCACAAAATATTTAAGACAGCATATCTTTAGAATTTCCGATAAACACTCTCGCGTGCTGGAAATAAAAATGTTTTTTTCTCCCCTTACAGTGTTTCCATTGCTCGCTTTGAAATCGTCGAGTTTTTTAATCAAAAACTCATAAATGCTTTACAAAATATGTAATATATAATAAAACAAATTCCAAATTCCAAACTTGGGCTTCCAAATGCCCATATTCGGATGGAGACGTACGTTATTCAAAATTGAATGGCTCTAGGTGCCATTGTTTTATCACAATGCCAGAAACATACTTTTATGCAGATTCTTCATTATTTAATTTATTTAAATATAAAACAGGGCTCTAATATTTGGTGGTCACAATTTAAAAAGTGATTCGCCGTTTGTAATGAATCAACGCAAAATGCCAAAACGAAATTAATACTCCTTCTGGATAAATTTACCCTTTGGGCTAAAAAAAAAAAAAAAAAAAAAAAAAAAAAGGTAAAAATGTATATTATGATTATCTTTAATTCTTCTTTGTATATTATTTAAGTATTCGAATATAACAAAAAACGAATTCTGATAAAACTACCCATTTTTCTTTCACATGTTTTTAGTCAAATCCTTTTTTTTTTTTTTTTTTTTTTTTTTTTTACAAATCCGCTTTTATTTTAATCGTAAATAGAAATGAAATCGCAGACACCTCTCAGAACAACCGGAAATTGTTATTTTGAAAATTGAAGTTGCAGTTGTTCAAGGTCTATTAAATATTCTCAAATAATAATTCAGAAATCAAACAACAAAAATCAGCGTTATATTTACAAAATTTTCATAAGACTGTTGTTTGAATTTGTTCTTTGTTGTTTGACTTCTGAATTAGTATTTATTCGGCGTGTTATTGTGTCTTAATTCTCAAATAACTTTACTATTTATTGGACAATATGTAATGGTGATGAGAGATAAAGCTGCCAAACATAGACAGTTGGACTTGAATTCACATCGGACGAAACAGCATGGTTTTCTTTTCATGGTTTTTGCCTATGCGAAAAGTGAAAATGAGCTATTTAATATTAAAATTTATGCTGCGAAGGTATCCCTAAGAGGAAAGCTCTCGAGTACTTTGCTAAATCTAAATAACTTTAATAGTTCTAAATCCAGAGATACTGCAGCTGATATTTGTATTAGCGTACTATAGTCGAAGGTTTGAACAACAAAGAAATTTAAATAGTAAATAATTAATGCATAATTTTTAAAGCTGATGGCGAAGCATTTTTCAATTTCTAAAATATCTAAATATCGAAATAGATGACTAGATATGCTCTGAAAGAAGTGTTAGAGATTAAAATTTATAAACATAGAGTGTTTTAACTTGATAAAATAAGAATATAGTCTTTCGATTCTTTAAAACTTAGCATAAATTACAACATTCTATTCTCAAGTATCCGAACTGGGATTTTTAATATAAAGGTACTTGTGAGAGAATTGAAACACATTTAAGTTCTAAATAAACAAGAAATTTTATATAAAGCATTCTTGTCGTCACTTCGATTAGTAACACTGCAGTTATAACTAACAACAGATCAAACATCCTAATTCAGGACCTCAATATATACAAAAACAATCAATACCATCGAAATTTTGCAGACTTTTTTAAAGTATTGCAGTGGATTTTTCAACTCAAAAGCTGAAACCATCTTTAAATATAAATAAATAAAAATAAAATAATAAAGAAATTTATTTTAATAATTTGTTTTTTTTACACATATTCAGTGGTCAAATTTCAAAATACAGGGAAGTGGGAATACTCCTCATTTAAATAGTTTTACAAAGCATTGTTCGAATGTAATCAGAATTTAAAAAAAAATAATCAACGGATTTCAGTTTTAATATGATTTTTAGAAGAAATCTAACTTAATTTTATATTTTAATTGCTTGTCGACACTACTTCGGTATAGCATACGAAATTGCAGCTATACATTCTAAATCAAGTTAAAAAATCTGATGTAGATATCACATGACTTCCTTGTACGGCCTATTAAATTAAACATATATTTTGTTCTACCTCATTTAAATGATTTCCTCATATTATTCTAACTTAATTCATCGATCTCTCAAGGCAAGTTGAAAATGACAACAATTTGTTAAAAATTGCAAATTTTGAAATTAAATATCTCGGTCAATTTTTTGCCGTACGGGAGTAAAGCTTCTTATAATTTTATTTTTTCATAATGAATATGAAACTTTGCCAGAATAAGCATGATAACCGGGGAGACCGCATTAAAGGTTAAATTTCGTTATCTGCCGAAAATTAATTTTTTTAAAAATTTTGATATTGCCAAAACATGAATATTTTTATTGTTTGAAAAAACTTCTGTAATCGGAAGTCTACGATTATAAAATTATATTACTATTAGTTTAAAATTATATCACTATTATTAAAATATTAATTATTCTACGAAAATAAAGGCTGGGTAAGAACTTTTGGGGCTGGTAAGGGGATATATAAGTTTGGTATTGACAATTGCAACAAAATATGGAGATGCTCAACTAGATGTTATAGCATCCCATATATAAAATTTCAACGTTCTATGGCTTATTGTTTCTGAGTTACACGAGATACATACATACCTACAGACGTCACAGAAAATCACCTTTAAATCCATTTTACGATCCGCTTTGAAGAAAAGAGTCTTTTATTCTGTCCGTACGTACAGTCACCTAAAAAATCGTCTAAATAGGTTCGGGAACAGGCAAAGTGAATAATTCCCGTTAAACAAGATAACCCAAATTTTTCGCGATTACAGCAATTCCTTTACTTCGAACAAGGAAGTAAAAAGATCTAGGTATGTCATATATGAATTAAACATTTATTGATTTAATATTTTTAAAAGTACTTTCTGCTTTCTGTACATTTTAAAATTGTTTCGAAGCAAAGGGTTCATTTTTACTTCCTTGTACGAAATAAAAAGGAAGTATTGTAATCGCCAAAAAAATTCGGGTATCATATTTCAACGAAAATATCGATTTTGACAGCTATCCAATAAAATTTAATGATGTTTTTGCGTGACATCCGCAAGTAAGGACAGAATAAAGAACTCTTTTCCCACAAAAAAATTATAAAACTGATTTTAAATGAATTCTGAAGATAATTTTTCGTAGCGTCTGTGCGTACATAAGTATGTACGTACGTATCTCGCGTAACTCAAAAACGAGTAGCCTCAGAGCGTTGAAATTTTGTATGTCGGACTGCTATAACAAGTAGATGTGCACCTCGTATTTTGGTTGCAATCGGCCGCACCAAAAGTATTTAAATATATGTATATGTGTCCACTCTGTTACTCGGCTCAGTGAGCTCAGTTTCTTTTTCTTATATATTTGTAAATTGTGCATTTTTTGCTTTAAAAATGATTGAATTATGTTGCTCTTATCTTCTGGTTAAGGTTTTCATGCCTTTAGTAAATGTGCATGCAATATTTGTGGAGTTATCAACAATTTAAAAGTTGTTTAAGTGCAGCTAAGCCTAATGAATTTTGCGGATGGAGTACATGTTTGTTCACATTTCAAACTTGGCAAAATAACGGATTTGTTGCCAATCTAGAGAAACTAAGCTTCACAACAACAAAGAAAACGCCTTCTTTTATTACTGCTAATTAAATCATGCTTAATCCATTCTGTAATTTATTCGAGGAAATAAGTGTTTCAGATTTACTTCGTAATTTTTAATATAGATATTTTGAGTTTGCCTTGTATTTTTGCCTTGTCTCGAAGTGAAAACTAAATTAATTGAATGAGAAGTATTGAATCTGTGGTTTATGCGGTATTGACGATGTAGATTTAATTCAATCCAATAAGTTTAAAGGAAATACAAGAAAAAGTGCGTATAATTTAATATTCCGTGCAAGGAAGTCATGTGGTGTACACATCAGATTTTTTCAAAGGTAATATCAACAGCAGTTGAACCATTTTCAGCTCCATATATCGCATCATAATTTCAAGAGTTTACTCAATTTCTCTTTTTCATTAATTTAAATTAATATAAATTGAAAACAAAAAAATTAACATCACACATATACACACGAAGGGACTTGGTTCCAAAATGTATAGATAACAACCATTAAATTAGAGCGGCTCAAGAGCCTTGAAAAATATGATTAAAAATGTTTTTATTTATGTTTGCTTTTTCGTCCTTGCAATATGATGTATCTGAATACAGTATGCTATATACATTTTCTGCAAATGTAGACGGAAACGTGATTCTAGGAGAAAATTTTAACGGAAATATAGCGGATTACAGCGTAGGCAGGTTATAATGAGAATATATGAGTGCGAGTACCAAAAAAATAAATAAATAAATAAATAAACATAATAATAATAATAATAATTTTAATTTAAAATTTAAGTGCAAATTTAGGGTACAAATTTCTTTGTGGGTTACCAATTTAACAACGTTTAAAAAATGTTGCAATGAGAAAAATTATTTAAAGATGAAATTAATCAATAAAAATATAAAACTTAAGATTCTGCAATTTTGCTTTTAATTTAGAAAATGTACTACTTACTATGTAAATGATCATAGTTTTGTATAAAGGCATTGCAAAATTTCAACTTTTTGCATACTTTAGTTGCACACAAATTTAATTTGCAGTAATTTTATTCATTATTATCTTTTCTTTTCTTTCAGCAAAAATGATTTTTTAGTACAATGATAGAAACTCTAATCGGCTTTAAAAAGATACATTTCTAAATAAATAGAGAATATTAAGATAAAAAATAGCCAAAAATAACTTAATACTACAATTCTTATTTATCTACTCGTACTTCAGAATGGTTAGTGGATTTGTTACCTACCATGAGGGTTTTATTTCTCAACCCTCGCTCTTGAGTCTCGTTAAGTTTGTATGTAAATGTTCAAAAACAGATGGCGACACAATCGCATTAGAAGAAGCAACTGGCAAAATGTGTCTTCCTCTTGAGATTACTCCAAATGTATTTTGATATAGTGCTGCCATCTATTATATTTCTCAATAAACACTTCAGCTACTTTCAAAACATTCAACTATAAATAACAAAATTTCAAAAAAAAAAAAAAAAAAATTGTATACCTTTGTATAGTGATTATAAGGCGCTATCGTATATTAATATTTTGTGTGAAATGGAAATGTTTGGGTAGCATATAGGTATTTTTTTATTTCTCTATTTTTTTTCGACTATTTCATTTATACAGCTAAAATTTCAACTTTGAATTAAGTACGCTCTTCGTGTAATGACAATTTTTGAAGTGTAAAACAGGAAAAGAAGTATAGAAGTATATATCTTGTCAGTTTATTGCGTATTTAGGAAAGAGCTGATGTTTTGAGAAATTTAATATCATTTCTATACATGACTATTTACCTTTTTTTCATGAAGTAAAATATCTTATTATAAGAACATTTGTAAGATTTTTGTTTTAACTGAATGATTTTATACTCTATTGTTAATCAAAGGTTTTAAATTTAAAATATACACATTTAAAATTACCCTTCATGTTTCAGTTTTGCCGTAATATATGTCTTAATTGCTAAATTTAGTTTCTAAACGTTTCAGTACTCAGCAAAGTATTATCCAAAATAATATTATGCAATCCAGGAAAGCTCAAAGAATGTTATACGATTATTATTAAATTTTAGTTTCAAGGCCACAGCATGAACAAGGAAGTATGATTTGCATTGAAGCCATGTAAAATCCAAAATGGTTTTAATAAGTTAACTCTTTATTTTGTATAAATTTAAAAAGTAAAATAAAATCAGATTTTATATTACGCCCAAACGGACATTTTTTTTTTTTTTTTTTTTTTTTTTTTTTTATGGACACATACGCGTTTCGAGAGCATTTGAACTTAAGATATTAAAAAACAGCACATCTTTAGAATTTCCGATAGACAGCCTCGCGTTCTTTAGATAAAAGCATTTTATTTTGTACAGTGTTTTCACTGCTGGCTTTGAAATAATTGAGTTTGTTAATCAAAAGTTCGTTAAAGTTTTACAAAATATGAACTAGATAGTAAAACAAATTCGAAATTAAAAATTTTAGGCTTCCAGGTGCTGATGTTCGAGTGGAGCATTACGTTATTCAAAATTTGATGTCGCTAGATAACGTCGTTTTTCCACAATGTGAGAAACATACGTGCAAACATTCATCAGATTCTTCATTATTTCATTTCTTTAAATAGGCGATAATATTTAATGGAAACAATTCAAAAACTCTTTCGCCGTTTATAGTAAAACACCACAAAATACCGTTTTGAGACTAAGAGCCGCTCTGGGCTACCGCTCCTTTGGGCTAATAAAATAAAAACCAAATTTACTGTTTTAATTTCGGAACAATAAATAAAACGGAAGGAAGGTGAATTTAATTTTCAATTTCTGAAGTACCGAAATGGTCAAATATTCTATTTTCAGTTTCTGAAGACTAAGGAAGATTAAAAAAAAAGAAAAGAAAGAAAGTGAAAAACACCATCCTTTAATTAAGGGAAGCGCATTGAAACTCTATGTTTAAAGCCATCTCAGTTTTGATTAATAATACCCAAGGAATATAATTTCTCTAATCGCATTTCTCTCCTTCTGCCACGAACATTTTGAGAAGAGTTTTCTTTCGAATGATTTAAAGTGTCACGTTTTACAAAATGGAATCACATGTATTCATATATTATCTAGGATTCTAATTCCAACTCAACGGCACGACCAAACGCTTAATCCATTTTGTTTGGTATGCCAAACAAGACACCATTTAAGCAAGCTAACTATTTCTAGGTTCTCCATCTTCACTCTTCTGTGTCCTCTTTGTTAGTCCAAAGGGGCTTTGTGCTTGACGGACTATTGTTTTCGTTTTGCGATTTTGCGTCAAATCACTCTGAATGTCCATTTCACTTTTCAAACTGTCGCCACCAAATATTATAGCCCTCTATTATATTTAAAGAAATAAAATAATGAAGAATCTGCATAAATGTATGTATATTTATCGCATTGTAATAAAACAACGGCACATAGAACCATCCAATTTTGAATAACGTAATCCTATTGCGAATATGGGCATCTGGAAGACCAAATTTGAATTTTGGAATTCGTCTTATTATCGATTTCATATTTTGTAAACTCTAACGAATTTTTAATTAACAAACTCAAGGATTTCAAAACGAGAAATGGCAACGTTGTACAGAAAAAACATTTTTATCTCCAGAGCGTGAGACTGCGTATCGGAAATTCTAAAGATATGTTTCATTTAAAATTATTTTGCGATACTGTAATTGAACTGAATTTTATGGTTTAATGGTTTAAGTGTGAAGAGCATGATATTTAATAAATAAAGGTAACGCACAAATTGTTAAAAAAAAAAAAAAAGTCCCCTTGGGCGTAATTTAAAATCTGAAACTTTTCAATTTTTTTTTTTTTTTTCTTTTTTCTTTTTTTTTTTTTTTTAAAGATTGCTTTCTGTCCCCTAAAGCCTGAAGTCCTAAGTGTCACATAGTCCCTTACCATTAAACTGTTCAGAGAGTTTTAAATATGTTCCTCTATTCTTGTACTCTTGAACTACTATATTTGTTAAAAATGCAAAGAAAATGAATTAAATTTAATATAAGTCGTGTGCTGTTACGTTAACCAAGAAATTTAAAGTATTAAAGGAAACCAATATAAGGAAGTATTTTAATCTGTCTGTCATAAGGCAGACAAATTTTCAAAAATGCATTTGGAAAAAGAAAAGGTGAACAATTAAAATGCATTTATGAAGTTTGATTCCAGGCATGAAAACGCAGAACAAGGTATGTTGTTGAACAAATAACACTAAATCGTTTTATTTGATTTTAAATCATTTAAAGGAATTTTATTAAATTTTTTGAAGTTCTGATTAAATCTTTTTCAATTCTTTTGAAGTCTGCGTCTTAGTGTCCAAAAAAATAGCATTTAGATTTTTTTAATTGAATCATACAAATGGATATTTGGCTGTTTGGATTGCACTTAAAAGATGAGGTGAGGAAATTTGTCAAGCACATTATTAGTAAAGTTTAACAAAATTTAAAGACTGAATACGAAAACGTGAATAACATAAATATAAAATTGAGGTGAATTTCACGTAATTCAAAGTATGGATGGTAGCTCAGAAACTATAATATTTCCTCTTTTATCATACTTAAAATTAGAATTACTTTTAGAACTTGTCATAACGACGCCTTTGCCATAAATGTGAATTCTAGAATCTTTCTTTACACAGGAATCTTTTTTCAAAAATTAAACTGGAATGAATTTTTTTAAAATTACTTTTTCAGCTCTCTTAGATCAATCTAAATTGAGTAAAATATACTTTAATTTTCCTTTCTGCGTAACCTTCTTAGTCAAAACCATGCCAAAAATATTAGTTAATATAGAAATGTGTGCAAGAGGATTTATATGCTTATAAAATACAAAATGTTTTTAAGAATATTTTCCGTTGAACAATATTGCGATGAGAGTCAAGCATATTTTGTTACTATTTTTCACTTATTTGTTAGTCTAAAAATACTATTCAGATAATTAAAATACAAGTATATCATAAACAGAAATCTTTCTAGATATTTTGTTGACAGTTCATTCATATAAATATAAGCATTAATAAATAGCATTTTTAAAATGTAAGCAGTTCCTGGCATTTTTCAGAGTACGTAAGATGTTTGAGATAAGAATCTCATTTTCCTAAGGTGTTTGGAAAAACATTTCAGCTCCCCATTCGCCACTTCCAGCAAGAGTAACAGCTGTTTCGAAGCCAAGATCTTACCCTCCATTTCCGATTAGACCATCGCCTAATCCAATTCCCCTGTTTTGTTATGTAGATGACTGGAGGTTTTCTCCCTCCTGTAAGGTCCCTTGAAGAAGGGTTTAATTTCTCGTGCATTGACCTCTAACTTAGAAGGCTTGTGGAGTGGTTAAACTCAAGGCTACACAAATAATCAGACTGTCCTGAGGCAAGAGCTGAACACATAATTATTGAAAGTGAAGATGTTACCCTTGTTGTTGACACATGTTCCACGTGGATCAGAAGCTGTACCCTTAATAGTGTTACAAAAACTTCTAATTTCAGTGCTTTGTTCCAGTATTATATTTTGAAGAGTGTACCAGTCGTGGTATATTAACCATGCTTTAATCACAAGTTATTGTATATGCGACCGAAGGCATAAGTGAAGATTATTGGATAATTTTTCACAATTTTCAAAATACATATAAATGCAATTAAGAAGAGGAAAATGCTAAAACGAGAAACGTTTTTTAACTCGATGTTCTACAAAATTTTGAATAGGAAAACTGGTATGTATGTGTATATTAATGAACGTATACCCGAAGAAATTAAAAACACTTCAATTTCAAATCTAATAGCGGGACTATATAATCTCTTCAAAATGACGATTTGATCTTTGTACTAACAACAAGACTGCAGTCTTAAATTTGGTACAGCATTCGGAACTACAGAATAATGGTTCATTGTTTATGATTTTGTTTGAGTAGATTGAATTGCAAGATGCAATAATTTTTATATGCATATAATACTTCATCAATTTTAGGATTTTTCGCATTGTTATTCCCACACTGTCTCAAAAGGTTAAACACTCAATATAAAATTCAAATTCAAAGTTCCGAAAAATATAAATGGCTTAACCAGTCACAAGAAATTTAATACTTTTGCAAAGGAGTTTAATTATACTCTCCTGTTCAAAGTATTTTTTTGCTTTTGGGTAGGGTTATCGTTAAAGAATAAAAACAATAACTTTCATAAACTAATCCTTATAATATTAGTATTCAAGGTAAAAATAATTTTTGATCAAAAATTTAAATTTTCTGTGCATTTCGTTAAAGAAAAATAAAGAAACAATAAATAAATAATGTTTCAGTGTTTAAATGCTTAAAAAAACAAGTATCATCAAAGAATAAAAACAGTACACTTTTTGTAAAATAATCTTTGTAATATTAGAATTCAAGCTAAAAATAATTATTTGGGAGAAAAAATTAAAATTTCTGTACATGCATAACTCTACGCTTAAAAAAATAATAAAAAATGATAAAAAATAAAATGCAATAAAATAAAATTTCACAATGAAACGATTAATTTTTCCTTATGTTAAATATTACTTTAAAAAAAACGAGAGAGATGGAAAAAGGAAAAAAGAAAGAAAATCAGAACCTTGATTGAGAATAAACAACATTATTCTAAATTTAAATTTTAAATGGAACAAGAGTTCGAGAAAATTAAGTCAATGTTCACAATGTATCAAATTTAGAAATCATATTTTCTCTTTTTACTGATATTATAATATCTTTATGGTATACTTTCAGATAGGACTTTAGTTTAACTCATGTATTATTTGTCGCTTGGTGTCCTCATGTTACGACATGTGCAAATCTATTTAAAAAAACTGCAGATAGAGTTTTAAATATGCACTGGCGTCCAAAATTATGATTGCAAACGTAAAAAAATTTTAATATCTCAAAAAATTGATTTGTTATAATGGAATTTGATGATGATAATACATAGTATTATGAGAACAACCAACAGTAATCTAACAAATATGCAAATGAATCCCAAAATATGGTACTCACATTTTTAGAACGATACGCTTAGTATAGAATGTGGCGACACTGACAATTGTAAATGCCTCACAAATGGGCACTAATAATCTAGCTACGTCTGTTGACCATTCGGATTCTTTAAAGACGAATATTTGAATACCACCATGGCCCTGAGAGGCTGACGTCGTATTAGTACTTCCTAGAAAATTCCGAATATATTCTGTATTATTCCAACAACTTCTTTGGCCATACGGCGAATACCCTCTTCCTCCAGAAAAATCGTAGACCAGTTGAGCTACGCTTGGCCTTGCATTAACATCCATAAAAATAAAGTTTTTTTTCAGACAGCTTCCAAGAAATGCCTGACATAAGGTTCGCGAAACCGTCGGCCAGACGGTATAGTGGTTAGGGGAACCTGACTGAGATACCGAAGGTGACGGGTTCGAATCCCGGAGAAGGCATAGATGTAAAATTGTCAATCTCTAAATAGGTAACTGTAGCCAACTATTCGGTGCCTCCACAATAAAATGGCCACCACTTTGGCCTTAGGAGTGGCCAATGTCGTTATAGTCAAGTGCCCGCCTTTGGTGTTGTTGTTTTGTTTAGGTTCAAGAAACTCATGCCTATAACGCTGGGCGGCACAGTACCCGTATCGAAGACGTGCAATGATGTGCGCTCATCCAGCTTAATGACTCCACACACAAGGATTCCATTCCATCAAGTGATCGATTTTCCTTATGCTGGTGTTGGTGTATTTAATTATGGCAAAGCACACGAGGGCTATCTGCCTAAAGGGAGGGATGCCTTTCGTGGAGGACTTTCTAAGGGAAACTGGCTCGTATACACGTTACACATGGGGAAAACCACGAAAACGCCCATGCAGCCAGCCCTTTCGCGGGATTCGAACCTCAGACCGAACAACCAGTGTTCAGCGTCTTTACCGCTCGGCCGCTGGTGGGCTCTTTTCCTTATGTTGGAGGAAAGTAGGTGGCTCGAGGCTCTTTCCAGATAAAGAATTGGCACGTATCACTTTTGTACTGAATCTGACACATTCGCGAAGAGGACATAGTCCTAATCGTGCTATGTTAGAGAAAGTTTTGTTTGCCTCCACAAAAGGCAAGAAGCTCTCTTCTACGATCTGCTGAGGAGGACACATACTGCTGTTTCCTGGACGTGCAGAGACTACTTGGCGTTGGTGTCCGCCGATAACATCGCGGCAAAAACATCGCGGACGAAAACGTCGCGGAGAAAACAACGCAAGGCGAAAATGTCGTGCTACGAAACATCGTGGGAGAAAACATCGCAAAGAGAAAACATCGCAGTTCTAAAACATAGTGATAGAAAACATCGACCTCGAAAATAAAGCGGTTCAAAAACTTCGCAGTTTAAAAACATCGTCATCGAAAATATCGTGGTAAAAAATAAAGTGTCTACAAATCATCGCATGACGATAACATCGCAAACATGTTTTTTTCAGGTTTTAATAATTGTAAATGGATATTCCCATAATGATTTGTGAGCGCAAGATGTAAAGAAGGATAATTTTTACTTTCACATTTTTTTTATTAACTAATAAATTTTTGCTGAAAAGGTAAGAAGGAAACTTAAGCATAGAAAATTAAATGCAACTTACAGATTATACTTTTCATGAAAAATTACAAGTAAAAACTTTATAAAAATGAGTTATTAATGGTCTTTGTTAGTTAACTATGTCGGTTTAAAATTCTATTAAGTGATATAAGTTGCATTAATTTTCTATGCTTACGTTTCCTTCTTATTTTCTCAGCAAAAATTTATTAGTTAATATAAAATATGTAAAACTTATCTTTCTCTACATCTTGCGCTCACAAATCATTATGGGAATATCCATTTACAATTATTAAAACCTGAAAAAAACATGTCTGCGATGTTATCGTCATGCGATGATTTGTAGATACTTTATTTTTTACCACGTTATTTTCGACGACGATGATTTTAAACTGCGAAGTCTTTGAACCGCTTTATTTTCGACGACGATGTTTTGTACCACGATGTTTTAGAACTGCGATGTTTTCTCCCACGATGTTTTGTAGCACGACGTTTTCGTCTTGCGTTGTTTTCTCCGCGACGTTTTCGTCCGCGATGTTTTTGCCGCGATGGTTTTCGGCTGTAACCCTTGGCATTTGTATACTGTTTGCGTGCAGATTGTTATTGCAGCGAGGTCTTCTTTAGAGAATTCTCTAGCCGTCATCTTGCTATGGCTTCGCTCATTCAGTGTCATATACCGGGCTTTCATATGTGTCGATTCACTTGGACAGCCTTGACCAGGTTTCTTGGTGAAAATGCGCGTAGTTTGGAATTGATGCGATAACCTGAATACCACTAATTAAAACGCACGTAGCCATCGAATGATTTTCGTCTGTGATCGGGCAGCATCAAAATTATTTCAACTGAAATCAGTCCTGTGATTTTGTGGTTATGCTTACATAAGTATAATTCTATCGATGACTTTCGCAGATTCGTAAACCGACCATTTTTATATTTCCTTATAATGCGTTCTTTCTCTACATATAACAAATTAACAATTAACAATAAAATAAAATTAACACGTTTTAATAGCAATTAAATACTTAAATTACATTTAGTATTCCTCATATTATACGTGACATCATTCTTTAAAAGATTTATGCTGATTGATTTTTAACTATTGTATAAAATGTGCTTGGAATTTGAAATTTAACGTACCTAAAAAATAGCTACTATAAGCAAAATAAACAACTAAAATAGCTCATTCAAAATGCAGAAATAATAATAGGAAATTCTTTTGATCCGCGAGGAATATAACAGATAATTCGCAGAGTACTAAAGCTGAACAAATAATATATATTGTTGAGCAAGAAGCTCAACAATATAAAACAGATCGTCTCGATCCAACTAGATAACAATTACTAATGTACCACTGAAAGTAGTAAGCATTCCTATAACTTGCTAAAATAACCATTCTTACGATTTCCAGAATGACTCCAATTTAGCGACAAATCCTTAAATGTTCGCTAAAGTAAGTAGGGATATCTGCCAATATCTCTTGTTCCTCTTAAGCTATCATTAATAATTACAACATCAATTATATCTGAATTAAAAGGTCCAACAAATTATGTGAACTAAACACATATAATACAAGTACAATAACTGAAATTCAATAATTCAAAATTAAATAAATATGTCATAAACAGGCAAAAATATCACCATAGAACATACATCAAATAAACAAGTAAATAAATAAAGACTAATAATTAAAATAAAGACTAAGCCTTTAACAAAACATAACACCCAGAAAAGCATAAAAACCAAAAATAAGACAAATAAATAAACGCTATTTACAAAATCATCCCGTTAGACCCTCTCGATCCTCGCAGTGTTTATTATTTTGAATTTAAACTTAAAGAAAGAATAATTTCTTATGCGAGATACCCATAATGCTGTGGAGAGCTATATAGGCTGAGGTCCTTCGATCACCTCTGATTTTGACTGTTACCTGAAAATGTCATATTTATTACCGAATTTAATTTTTGTTTCAGACTATAATTAACGAGTAAGACAGTAATAAAAAACTTTATTAGAAGAGGTGTATAACATGTAGCATTAGAAAATTTTTCATAAATCATATTAATGGCACAGACTTGAATCAAGTTTTTGCAAACTATAATTAAAAACACTTATTGTTTCTAAAAGTCTTATATTGTATCACTCAAAAACAATCTAAAACTTTGGGAGACAAAATTAAATTTTTTCCAGATGTAGGGATTGGCAGTAGGATTTTAAAAAATGGCCTTTGTGTAGCTTATCAGTAGAAATTGTCGATGGAGGTGGCCTAGGGGAAACAGCATGGTATTTTATAAGAAATTATATAAAATGCAATTAGAATAATATGGAAACTTTTACATCTTTTGTATACTTTAAAAAGACAAAATAGGCAATGTAATTCTAAAAAATATTTAATATTTTCAATCAGGTATATCATAAATTAAATGCATTTGTATTTAAATGAATCAAAATAAAAAGTAAAAAATATATTATTCTTAAGAACTGTATATATTGCTTTTAAAAAGTTTGTTAATTAATAACAAACAAAATAAATATAAAAGTACAAAATACTACGTTTTTCCGAATGGCAACAGACTCGAATGAAAAGAGAAACAAATCAAAATCGTGTTTCCTGGCATTTAAAAAAAAAAAAAAAAAATTAAAGTTTTCAGATTTCATATTATTCCCAAAAGGGCGTTTTTTTAAAGTTTTGTGTGTTACCTTCATTTATTAAATATCATGTTCTTCGCACTTAAACCATAACATTCAATTTAACATCAATATCAAAAAATAATAAAAAGAGCATATCTTTAGAATATACGATATACAATCTCGCACGCTGGAGATAAAAAGATTTCTTTTTTCCCGTACAGTGTTGCCATTGCCCGCTTTAAAATTGTTGACTTTCTTAATCAAAGACTCATAAATGCTTTATAAAATATGAAATAGGTAATAAGACAAATTCCAAATTTGGGCTTCCAAATGCCCATATTCGAGTGCAGACGTACCAAAACTTGATCGCAGTAGGTATCGTTGTTTTCTCACAATGCGTGAAACATACATAGATTTATGCAGATTATTCTTCGTTATTTAATTTCTTTAAATATAATCCAGGGCGAAAATATTTGATGGCAACAATTTAAAAAGCGAAACATCTTTTATATTTTATAAAAGATGTTTCATTGAAGCGCCACAAAATGCAAAAACGAAATTAATAATCTTCTGGGCTAATGTCCGTTAGACTAAAAGTACTTTGAATAGCATCTCTAAGTGAAAAAAAATCTCTTTGAAGAATTACTTCAACATTCCGCTTGAATAAATCAGGTTTCGGATAAATGGAGATTGTTGCCAACTGAAGGTACATAAAATTTTTCCTTTCTTCTCAGTATTAGAAAAATACATTGCTAAATATAAGGTAAGTTAGTCATTTAAAAAATCAATATTATTTGGACTTAGTAAAAATATTTTACAAGAAGTGTTTCTTTATATTACGAATGTCGTAAATAAAATATGTTTCTAACAAGTTATAAAAAGTCGATAGTGAAATTTCTAATTTGTATCCATTATCGTCTGCATTCAACGCGAAATCTAATAGTTATGATAAGATTTTTATTAGCGTAATAGATTCCAAGCCTATACGTATTTTTATTCGTTACTTTATTAGAAAGTTAAAATATATTCTCATCCCAATATTCTTTTTTTTATACCACTTCATGTTAAAAAAAGATATGAAAAAAAAAAGCCTTTAAAAAAATTCTATTTGACCTTTAATTTTATTCTGCAGTAAATATTTATTCGGATAAATTGACACTAGTAAACACTATTTGATTTAAAAACATAAAAGAAAATTTGTAGGACTTTAATTTTCTATTTTTTTAATATTTTCTTAATACAAAAATTATTAAAATAAACTTTTCTTCGATGTATTAGAGTGTTAGCCAAAGATTTCAGACTGCAAGTTTTTTTTTTTTACATTGCCTTCTGTCTTGGACAAATTTTGAGAAGAAGAAAAGGAAGTAAAATCTTTCAGATGTGAGAGAGGAAAAAAAAATTCTTTAAATTGTTTTGGTTTTGTTTACTCGAAAATGATTCAGTCTTTGAAAATTAATTTTCCAACTAGAATAAATGATCGCGGGCGGATGACGTCATCCGTGGCTTTCTTCGTAAAAGAGCATCTCTTTGTTAAGTGACAATTCTCAGTTCCGGTCTCGAATACAAAAATTAAAAAAAAAAAAATAGTTTCAATTAAATCCTTTCTGTCTTTTCACCATCTTCTTTATCTTTTAACAAGCCTTTTGCGGCGCACAAACCGTCATTGTCATGAAGAACGGCATCTTTGCGTTGATTGTCAATGCATACTTACACACATAATACGTCAAACGGCAACTTCATAAACGAATCCAAAACGAAAAAGAAAAGGGGACTGCGTAAAAGACGCGTGTTACCCACGCGCCGGCCTTGGTTCAGTGGTCCCATCCCCCAGATGTTAAAAAGGTACGCTTACAGGCTGCTACTTTTGAGGGGGAGGGAATTGTGCGGGGTTTTATCAAAGAGGGGGAGGGGGCAAGTCTGCTGCGCAGATAGCACAACGCGTGTTTCGCACGCGGAAGATAACCTCTATGTATAATCAGCCTCAGGTGAGTATAGTCTCCCTGTTGCGGTTTGGTCAAAAGCCAAAAAAACGGAAGTGAGCTTAATCCGATAAACGCAATCATGAACGGCTCGAGGGTATAAGAAAGAAAGATCATTTTTTATCCCAGAGAAAGTTCTTTCAGAGGAATTCTTAATAGCATCTGTAAATGGATATAAATATACGCAAAAAAGTGGAGGGACTGAGAAATTGGAGATTGTCTTGATAGATTTAGGACTAAAATTTAATTTTAAATTTTATATCCATTTTATAAATGGAAACAAGAGATTTCAATGTGTTATAAAGAGTTTCATTATATAAAACAATTCCAAACATTTATGCTTCACTTCACTAACATGTGCATATTATGAATTCAGATCTATTTAAATCTACCTAAAGAAACAAATATTAATATAAATTAATAATAAATGTAGAAGATAATGCAAAAACTGCTCGAATAAAATATTTCTTATAGAAATATACATGCACACATGCATCAAGCTTTTTCTTCTGAGCATTTTATGTTTTTCCTTTTTCTTCTTCAATTTATTTCCCCCCCCCCCCCGCTTTTTGTTGCTGTTGCCCGCCTAGACGGTGAAGCGGCTAGTGACTGATTGTCATACCGCAGGGTCCGAGTTCTGATTCCGGAGACGGCAAGCAAACTGTCCGTTCATAGGAGGCAATGTAGGCCCACCTATTAAGATGCCTCCATAATAAAGTGACCACCGCTTCTGGCCTTGGTAACGGCCAACACCTATAATGGCTAGTGCTTTTTTGTTGTTGTTGCAACATTTAAGATTCCAGATTTGTGCTTTTTATAAATGTTTCTTGTAATCATAAAATTCGAAAAAAAAAAAAAAATTTATAATATATATTTATTATAAATTTACTTCCATTTTTATTTCATTGATTTATTTCTTCATTCGCAGGAGTATTAACAACGTTTTTCTTTTTGACAGGATGATATTCCAAGATATTAAATTCCTATTTAATCAAAATTTTAAATTTTATTCTGATGGAAATTTATGATTCTGTATCTTAAATGGTGTTAAACAGTTAATTAGAGGTGGCAGGTGAGTAATGGGCCTAGTTACAGTGTTCTGAGCCTCGCAGACGGTATAGTGGTTAGGGAAGCTTACTGCGATACCGAAGATCTCGGGTTCGAAACCCGGAGAAGGCATGGATGCTTTTAAATGTAAAGTGTCTTTACGGCATGGGGGCACTTTAAATTCATGGGAAGCCGAAAGTTCTCTCGAGAGGTTGCTGGTAGGAGAAGAAATGTGGGAAACCCACAGACCCGTCCACCCGACCACGCCACTTCATCAGTATTGGGACGAAACTGAGCGAAGTTGGACTCATCTCTATGATGCTCAAGGCTCCAGCCAACGTCAGGCGCAGTCTTGCTCTCCTTGCCACGATGAATTCCCTGACTTGTTCTGATGTTACTGTAAGACAAATGAAATAAGTTGCAACACAACAAAAACAGTGTTCCAGAATGTTTTTGAAAAACTGAATATTAAGGAACGACACTATACAAAGAATACAGAATTTAAATTATAATAGATAAAGCTGAAATATAAAGCTTTCTCTTGATCAGTCGGTCAAGATAAGAAATCTACATTTATCTCGCTGAATGTTGAAACTCTGGATTAATCATGTCCTGTATGAACATGTGTTTTAGTTATTTAAATGCCATACTTAGTTTGCGAAGCCTTTGTGTTTAATCTTTACTCCTAATCCCAAGAAAACTTTACTCCTAATCCCAGGAAAAATATACCCTGAAATGCATTTATCTATGTTGTTTAAATTATCTCGCAACGATTGGGATTAGCAGCATCATTTGATGAACAGTAAGTGATATTTGCTAAACAGCAATTCACAGCTCACTAATTTATGTGTAATATATTGAAATTATTCATTCTTATTAAAGAAAATGTCACTTTTTTTTCTAAAGAATGAAAAAATGTAGAATGTGCGGCTAAAAATAAAACTGGTTTACATTAATTTGAAGAAAATGTGAGCCAATCCCAGAGCGTATTTTTCGAAACAGTAATTAGTTTACCAATTAATCATTCCGAGTGTCTCAAAAGCTTTTAATTGAAAATACTGTTCTTTGCGAAGGTATGAGCTCAAAATTTGAAGTTTTTGGTGCATTAAGAACTTGAGTGTTGCTAAACAAATCACAGTTCGGTAAAAATAAAAATCTTTATTATTTTGGAAAATTTCATTTATTATTTATTTGTGAAAGATTACTTAAAGTAGAGTTTTGAAGACAGTTTCTTTTTCAAAGTCCTGTTAAATGGTCTCTCTCCCTTTAGATAGTGCTTTGTTGTGCTTGTACATTTTCTTGTGCTTTGTTGTATTTAAACAAACAAAACAGTTTAGTTTTTGAAATCTCTATTTCAATGTTTATATCTGATATATGGTTAATAATATTAAGTGTGTTAAGTGAGGTTCAGTTTTACATAAACAGTATTCATTGGAGAAAACTTTTTGAGAGCGAGCAGCAGCAACTTTTACCAAAAAAATCTGCTATTTGGCACTAAATTGCGAATAACAAAGTCAGAAATTTCGCATAACTTGGCATTTGGGAATATATCAGAGTTCTGTGCAATCATCTTCGATTTTTGCTGTATAAAAATTCTCAAAAGGCAGTGAGATTTCTTTTGCTTACAACTCGTATCAAATTTAAAGTGAATTTTGCTAATTATTAAAAAATGAATAAATGCCAATTATTAACATAGTTGATGAATTTTTGATTAAAATTAAAATGTTGATAATTACTTAATTAAAATATTATTCAATTTAATTGCTTTAATTATTATTAAACATTACATTGAATGATACTTTGCCGTTTTGCCGGCGCAGGCGATAAAGTCCCCAATAATGGTGCAACTGATACCAAACGGAATATCCTCGCTGGTAACCTTTTACACCTCATTTTCGAAACAAATCGCAGCCATTTCTCATCAGATCGATTGTTTCTTTCAATACTGGCATACAATTATATAGAATTTTTACCCAGATAGTTCAATTTCATGCCTTAAGGCCATTCGTGGTAATTAAGTGAATTAGGATGCAATCGCACCACTCACCCGAAAGCGAAAATATAGAGAAGGCAAAGTCAAGAGTTAAATTCATCAATTCAAATAAGAATGTACTAACGAAGTAAAAGCACTGGGGTCTTACATAATTTCTGAATAAGCTATTCGTACGAATTGAAATAATTCTTGCATTTACACTTGTATTCCGAATTAAGATTTAACTTGAAATTGATGTAGACAATAACTGAGAGAATTAGATTTTTGCAGCGCCCACCAGCGGCCCAGCGGTAAAGTCGCCGAGGTTCAAATCCCGCGAACGGGCTGGCTGCATGGGTGTTTTCGTGGTTTTCCCCATGTGTAACGTGTATACGAGCCAGTTTCCCTTAGAAAGTCCTCCACGAAGGCATCCCTTCCCTTAGACAGATAGCCCTAGTGTGCTTTGCCATAATTAAATATACCAATAATAGCAACTAGATTTTTGTAGCCTAGTTTACGTGAGATGAGATCACTTGGGGTCAAGTGATGCGAATCAGGATGTTGACCATGAAAGCATAGTACATTCTTAAATTAATGTCTTTTTACAAATTTATTGTCTTTATTTACTGGTTTTTCACAAAATTTTAAACGATATTAAAATGTTTATGCCTTCAAAATAAAAAAAATTCTTAGAACTAACATTTGTTAACATTTTTTATGTGTATACTATATGTTGTCGCCAATAAAGTCTGCTTGGCGAGATTTGCGCCGGCGAAACGGAAAAGTACCCACTGAATTTATTCATAACACACACATTCTCTCTCTTTAAAACTCAACCTGATGTACAGAAACTCAAATTTCTTCGAAGAAATCTAAAGGCATTCTGTAATTTTCTATAAGCATAGTAACTTATCAATAAAAAACTTCAAATATGACTTAAAGCTTATATATTTTTTATAGAACCCAGTAACCGTACTTGTATTTTTTTAATAATGTAGACAGCATGTAAGAGTAATGTAATACATAACAGAAGTCATAATTAGAAAAAAAGATTAAACGTTTTCTAGATTGTTGCAATTTAATATATATCTTATCTACCTTTCCACAAAGGACCAACTTTCATTGTGGGGTGTATGCCAGCAGGCGTCCTCAATTGACTTTACGAATGATAAGCGTGAATGGAAACTGCATGCGGTGTTCAACCATACGAGACCACAGATGCCAATCTGCTCATCCTATTGACTCCCTCGTGTATTAATACAAGATCAACCAATAAGTTGATACATATTGCTCCAGCGTTCAGTGGGGTAAAAACGCTTTCCTATTGGCCACTGCTCAGTATATTACATTGCATTTTCGAGCAGCGAATCAATTTTAAAGGCTTGTAGTTTATAATGAAATGGAGTAACGGTAATTGCCTTCACTCTGGCTATTATTCGTCTAAACAGCCTTCTTTCTTTTACATTGTGTATTGATTTAATAAAATGTTATTTTTGACATAATTTTTAAAGGAAAGGTTTTTAATTATGATTAAGTAGTAAACTGCATTAAAATAACTTAATATTGGGAATAATTTAACAGCATAGCCAATGAAAGCAATTTCCATCTCCGTAAACGAAGTTAGGAGGATATACATGGAGTTAGAAATTATTTTATTAGTTAGTCTAACACAACTGTAGGGTTTATTTTAATTAACACATTATTTTTCTGCTCAATCTGCCCTGTGCTTCTTTTTTTTTCATCAGTTCCACCAGAATATAAATTAGATGGGTTTTAACGAGCGAACATGCAAATTATAAAGAGAGAGTTAAATAGCAACGCAAATGGAGTTATTAACCTTTTTTAATGCGCCCGCCTAATCCCAGCTGTGCAATTTTCGACGAGGTTTCTTTCTTCTTTTGGACGACTTTTGCTAAATTTATGTGTAGAGATCACGCATCAATAGGAATCTATCTATTAGGTATATAATGACTATTATTTCTATACATTTAATTTATTTGTATTCCGTTAACCCCACAAAGAGCTGTGATTGAGTTGCTTACTTTTTAGTTGCAACTACAAGATCTAGCATATATAAACTTTAGTTTTATTTTACATTTATTGTATTAAATTAGTGTTTGGGATTTAAGTTAAAGGCAAGGAATCGCCTACAACTTAGTAATGATTAAACAACTTTTTAGCTTAAGTGTAGAATTAGGTTTAAATTTACTTGTAAGTATTTATAAATTTTTCGAAAGGGTAAAGACTTGGCGTAAGCTTTCAGCTTGTCTGTACGTCTAGCAAAGTTATTGACCAGTTGCTAGAAATTTTGGCGATATATAACAGCTTTTGGTTTCTTCAATTACAGAACACTGAAACTGAAATTCAGTTACTGAAATACTTCAGCACAAGTGAATGAAAGCGCTTCGAATAAAAGAAAATCTGCATCAATTAGCGTTGCATTTTGATGCACTCATATATCTAGATATGTATGATTATTTTGATTTCTGGGTCATAAATGAATTTTTCAGTTTTTACTGAAGGTTTTTAGAAAATTATTACCTCTCAGATTGTATACTGATAGGCAAACACAAAAATTTAAATATATACGGAATAAAATAATTTAATATATTCGGAAAAAATAAGCAAAATATTTCTGAAGTCTTCGGTCGTTTTAACTGATCAGCATAGGTATCGGATAACATCAGCAAAGCATCATTTTTATTATTAATGCCATTTAACGTTGTTTTATATTCTATTCTCTGCTCACCATCATCATCGTGAGTTTACCACCATCATTATCAGCTGAGTGAGTTAATTTCGCGAATAGGATAGCTTTCTCCCACATAATTTTTTATGAAAAACGTCGATCGCAAGAAAAAGATCAATTGGCTAGCGCTCGATTATGCTAATGGTACTAATGTTCATGAAAATAGTTCCGTAGCGGAGATACATAGTGTGACATTGGAAATTCTTTTTTACTGCGTAGAGTAGTACAGCGTTCTCAACCTTTCGACTAACGCATACCATCTAAACAAAAACTGAAAACCTTTAGTACAACCACTACAAATTACTACTACCACCGCCACTCTTGAACAAAGCTCAGATCGCATAAATTTACGAGTGTTAGAGAAAAAAAATGAAATAGGATATTGGGGTTTTAATTTTTGAATTTAATAGTTAAAAATACTTTGCTTCTTTGCGTACCACCTATTTTTCTCTTGCGTACCACCAGTGGTACGCGTACCATCAGCAGAGAACCCCTGGACAAGTATGAATAGGGAAGCCCGGTGCTGCAGTAACTAGCGCGTCGCGTAGCTACACCACAGGTTCGAGGTTCAATTCCCGGGTTGGGCAAAGTTGAGTGGGTTGGAAAAATGAGTGCTAAGTTCTTGGGAAGAAGAAGATATTGCTATAAGCAATACACTATTATAACAAAACAAAACAAAACAAAACAAAACAAAAAATAGTTCACATGACTGCCAATTTGGCAAGCTTTCTGTTGAACTATAATAAATGTATTATGCTTAGTGATTTTACCAATAACTAACTTATATAGCTCATGTTATTGTTCATCAAAGCTTTATAAATTAAAGATAAATGGCCATGCGTAATATAGCAGATTTCTTCAATGAAATATTTAAAATATTAACTTTATAAAATGAAATGTGTTAGACTTTTAAAAATCGAAATTTAATTAAGTTTTAAAAGTTAAATGTGTATTTCGATTTAACAAAAATAGTAGTTAGTTTAGTTAAAAGTTTAAAATTAGTTTAAAGACTGCAAAAATGTTACTATAAAATGACAAAACCTCAGAAGTTGAAAAGTCTGAACTACGAATAATGACACTAGATGGCAGCATCACTATAGTAGTCTTCCATCTCTCAAGGAGACATTGTGTTCATGTGATCGGTAGGAAAAAGTTACTCAGTTATATTTTAAATATTTGACTTTAATGTTAAAAAATATCAACGAAAGAGGGAAAAAAATATCCGAAAGCCTTCAGATTTTATATTATGTCCGAAAGGACTTTTTTTTTTAAAGTTTTGTTGTTACTTTATTTATTAAATATCTTGTTCTTCGCACTTAAACTACATGAAATAAAATTCAGCAGCAATAACACAAAATACTTTAAAACAGGATATCTTTAGAATTTTCGATAGACAGTCTCGCGCACTGGAGATAAAACTGTTTTTTTTTTTTTTTTTTTTTTTTTCCCTGTACAGTGTTACCATTGCTCTCTTTGAAATCGTTGAGTTGTTAATCAAAAATTTGTTTAAATTTTATAAATATGAAATAGATAATAAAGAAAATTCGAAATTCAAAATTCGGGCTTCCAGGTGCCCATGGATTACGTTATTCAAAATCTGATGGCTGTAGGTACTGTCGTTTTTCAACAATACGAGAAACATACATACATATATTCATGCAGATTCTTCATTACTTAATTTCTTTAAATATATTACAGGACGATAATATGTGGTGGCAACAATTGAAACAATGCTTCGCAATTTATGGTGTAACGCCACAAATGCTATTTTGAGACTAACAGTCCTTTTGGGCTGAAAATTAATAACATTGTTTCGCGAATGAATATCTAAATTTTCCGAATTTTTTAAAGCACTCTCTTAATTATTTAATAAGTTCTACACTTCAGAACTTATTAGTCATTTAGCAGTACGCAACAAAAGTCAATAATTAAACACTTTACACCTAAAAGCAAGTTATTTATTCAGTGTTCAGAATAAATTCAAGAATACATATATTCCAAATATCTCACTAAAATAATGAAAGTTTCTGGTAATTTTAAGCTTCCGATATGAAATTTATATAATGCTGCAATCATACATATGTTTTGATAAGCATATTAATAGATTAAATTACAGAATTATGGGAGAAATATCAATCTTTTTGTGAATAGTGCGTATTTCTTCTTAAATTTCTTATTCTTCTTTAAATTTCTTGTTAATTATGATGTAGAAAATAAGTTAAAATAAAAACTACTACCATTTATCTGAAATAATGCTTCTATTTTTCTATTAATAATATAACATATAAAGCCAATCTCGGTCAGGAACAATTATAGTTTGGATAAAATTGAATAGACAATATAAAATTTATTCCAGTATGATGTTAAACAATCCTAAAGTATAATGCGATTTACTTTCCAACGTTTTGAAATACATGACTTTTGTTATCGAAGTGAAGACTCACTTAATTGCATTTTTTTAATTACCAACAGAAAGATTCAATTACACGTGGCCATATCATCATGTCCTGAATTTATATCTTATTATGAAGCTGAATTTTACGAGAATTGTCTGACTGTTTTACATATGTTTAGAAAATAATTAAAAGCTTTAGTTCTTTATGGGTTTGTATTATTATTGTAAGAAATGTTTCCATTTTCCCCAAAATCTTGTTCATCTTGAAGAGACAATATGATCGTTTCATTATTTAAAATTAGACGTTCAAATCGTTTAAAATGGCAAATAACCACTCAATTCCATTTTTATTATAACTATAATTCCACTTTTAGTTCAGATACTGAATATTTCAGATAAGTAGATTTTAAACAATGCGATTTATATCAGAATTTTGTAAATCTCAACTGAATTGGTCAGATGAAAGTTAATCTACTTAATATTTGAACATGTTATAAACTGCCAAAATTATGAAATATTTTAAAACAGCTTATTAAACAAGCAATCTTCTAATCCGAATGAAAAAGTAATAAATTTTTTAATAATGTAATTGGTTTTACTTTGATTAAAAAGTTAATGCCATTCGAGGTATATCCAGAAATGCTTATATCTTACTTAGCATCACATTTGTAAAGTTATGTATTAGAATGCGAAACTCTCACGACTTGCCTGGTAGAATTATATGCTCTAAATAAAAACGTCTTTGCTGTAATGTGTCTTTATTAAAGCCGTTGTGGTACCTGAGCACCAAAGGTAAATAAGTAATTTGACAGCAAAAATTCGGTTAATTTTCGGATTGCACAGTTTAGTATGTTGAAAAACATGAGATGATACAACACGAAGAAACTGCAACCCTAATTAGTGAGCGGAAATAACCTTAAATAAAACTATGTAGGAAAAAAAATAATAACAGAAGTCTAAGCAGTTTTGAAACGGATAGATTCTAAGAATTAGAGTTTAAATCTTTTATTAAAATTATTATCGTTACCATAATCATATGGATATGTAGAAAATTTTAGAAGATCTCATTCTGTTATTAAAGAGAGTTTTAAATAGTTCTACCCCCTCAAAGAATTTAAGAATTTTATCAAGAAATAAACTGTGATAAATGACGGTATTCTGATGTGGACATTAAAGAAACTCTTTCTTTCGAATACGTGACACCTTTCTTTGGTTCAAAATTTTAAAATTCTTTCAGCCTGACTTACGCATGCTTAATAATTTCCAAATACTGAAATCCAGATCTGGAATATAGTATTTTAATACGCAACAAGAATGTCTTTTACTAAAAGCAGGAGCTTTAAAAGTTAAATTAATTGAAAAAAATTACGGGGCTATACAGTTAAGAAAAAATGACATCACTAACGGAAAATAGAATTTTTGTTGAATTTCTTAATCAGTGGCATGAGATAATAAATGTTTGCACCCTGAAGTATGTGTTAAAAAATTAAGTTCACAATTACAGTGGATCCGCAAGATTAAAGGCATTTAATATATGAGATAAAATTTAATTAATTAAAATAACAGTATGGAAGAAAACTAATACTCCCACGAACAAAAACAAACTGAAGACAGAAATTTTTCAATAAACTAAACTATTTAAGTTCATATGATTATTAAAGTATCAAGAAAAAAGAAAATTAATTAATTTAAGCTTTAATCAATACTTGATGTTTGGTTCTTAAAATGAATTTAAATACTATTTGATGAGATTCACAATATCTTTAATAACTCATCAAAGAAAACAAATGAATTAACACAGTGATCTTAAAAAGAAAACAGATCTGAATTTATAGTTCAGTAATTCAGTTTCATAATGTATATATATCGACAACAACATGACTGAAGGGTTACGAACGACTAATCAATGTACTTTTCAGGCCTATCAGAGGCAAAGGGTAAACTCTTCGGACATTGGTAGTTCAATCTGGATAAAAAGCCTGGCGAAAGAGTTTGGATGCATAAAACATTCCGTAGTTATTTACCATGTGGAAAGTGTAAAAGATATAAAATTCAGCTCAACAGCAATATCGCAAAATAATTTTAAAATGAGCCTATCTTTAGAATTTCCGATACACAGTCTCACGCGCTGGAGATAATTTTTTTTTCCATGCAGTGTTGCCATTGCTCGCTTTGAAATCATTGAGTTTGTAAATAAAAAATTCATTGAAGTGTTACAAAAGATGAAATCAATAATAAAACAAATTTCAGATTCCAAATTAGGGATTCTAGATGCCCATATTCAGTGGAAGATTACGTTATTCAAAATTTGATGGCTCTAGGTACCGCTTTTTTACCAAAATGCGAAAAAATTATGCAGATTCTTCGCTATTTAATTTCTTTAAGTATAAAACAGGGCTGTAATATTTGGTGGCAACAGTTTGAAAAGTGAAACGACATTTAAAAATTTCAAAGCACAATGCCAAAACGAAATTCTTAGCTCTTCTCAGCTAACGTTCCTTTGGGATAAAAATATAAAGTTCCACTAAATGGTTACAGTTAATTTATATTAAACGATATTTCACGAAAGTTATTGAATCTACTCTTGATATTGCCCACCTTGAATTTCGGTAGCTATCGGAAATCGGCACCTTTTTCAATGTTGATGTCTGCTCGGTTTGCGCGCCCACTACATGTAGTTTTGGTAGAAATAGACTCTCAACAATAACTTAGTCTTCTCAGCAGTCACTGTTTCCAGATGGGGATATGTCGGTTCAAACGAACAAAGTTTTTTTTAACAGGACGATTTAAAGTACCAGACTTGTTTCTGTTTTTGGCTTTTCGTACAACTCCCTCCGTCTTTAGAAGGATAAAATTCTAGAACTCTTCCAAGAGGCCAGTTTGCTCGATTTGTGTTTTCTGTTTGTATTTAGAAAAACACATTAATAGCGGATGTTTTCCTAAACAATAAACACAAGTTACATTACTTTTGCAGAAGCGTCAAACATGTTTCTTAATCCCCAAACATTCAAATCATATTCCTGTTTTCATTATAATCACTTTCCTTTCATCCAGAGAAATATTATGCACATAATCATAATCTTTACTGAAATGTTCTGACAAATTATGAAATACATAACTAGGTTTTCGTTCCATAGTATTTACTTATCCATAGTATATATTTATTTCCATAGTATTTTTCGTTGAATAGTATAGTCTTTGTGTTTACAAAATTATCGTTATTTGAGTTCCGGTATTTTTTCACAACAATGAAGTGAAATCTGGCTTCAGAAGAATGAGTCATCATTACAGCTCGCTCACGTGAATTCAAAACTCTGGAAATGTTTTCATTAATTTATTAACATCAGTATAAACTTTCTCATTAACCCAAAGGTGCAGTTTGCCCAGAAGGCTATTAATTTCCTTTTGGCATTTTGTGTCGTCCACCGTAAAACGGCGTTTCGCTTTTCAAATTGCTGCCACCAAATATTAGAGCCCTACATTATACTTAAAAAAAATTAAACAATGAAGAATCTGAATGAATGTATGTATGTTTCGCTCACTGTGAAAAGACAATGGTACCTAGAGACACCAAATTTTGAATAACGTAATCCTTCACTTGAATATAGGCATCTAGAAACCCAAATTTGGAATTTGTCTGATGATTAACAAATTCAGCGATTTCAAAGCGAGCGATGGCAACACTGTACGAGGAAAAACATTTTTATCTCCAGCACGCGAGACTGTGTATCGGAAATTATAAAGATATGTTCTTTTTAAATTATTTTGCGATATTGATGCTGAGTTCAATTTTATGTTTTCATGCTTGCGAGGAATATAATATTTAATAAATAAAGGTAACACACAAAACGTTAAAAAAAATCCCTTTGGCCGCAGAATAAAATCTGAAAGCTTTCAGATTAAAAAAAAAATTTCGATACATATTTAACTCTGTATATAATTTAAAGTGCATACATCTAGCTGAAAATTATGAACTTTTTTCCTCCTTTATTCACTTCGACTAAAATATCCTATCGTAGTGCCTTAATATAGTGGAGCATAAAGTAATAGGAATATTTTCTTTAGATAAGCCAAGACTTTCCAAACTTCTCAATTCAGTCAATACTTTATCATAAAATTTTCTGAAACCACGCATGCGCGATGAGCATTTTAACGGTCACTCAAAATATTACTCATATGGGTATGAATCAATAACTCAGGATTTGCAAACCTCTCTTTCAGTAACTCAGTTGCAGAAAATAGATGCAGAAGCTGATGTAGAAAATCCCTCTACAGTATTTAAAACTGAATCCCCCAAAAGTTCCTTCAGGTAATTAAATTTATCTACTTTATCCAAAGAATTATTTTTATGAATTGCGGATTCACTGTTGCGGACAACTGTTCCAAAATATTAACCATCCATTAATATCACCATACAATTTTGGAATACTCATTTTCAATAGCTTAATATGCATAAGCTCTGTTCGTTTCGAATTCGTATTTGTTATAACTATATTATTATCTTTTCCATTATGCATATTATGATTTGATACATTTTTATTTAACCTGTGAATTCTTTTATCGGTGTGAAATTTCCCAAGAATTCCTTTATCAATATATTCTTCAGCTGCTGTCATTTCGGTTTCTACTTCATCTATATCCAATAGTAATTCTAAGTGAGAATCAAGAGCTTAGAGGGAATTAAATTTACTTATCAAAATTGTAGTGAGTTCCTCTAAATAATCGAATGTTACTTCTTCCGTTGTCGCCAATTTATTTTCCAACTTACCCAATGTTTTAGTTTTTAGATTAAGCAATATGCCATCTTTTTTCTTTAATTTATTTAATATCTCAGTAAACATGTTTCGTGTACGTAGAATATGTTCTAATGTTTCAGAATTCAACAATAATCGACGGAAAGTCCAGGCAAGGGATGCTATTTTAAAATTAAAATTAATCCTATAGAAATTCACATCTAAAAGTAGCAAGAGTTTACTTACCATTTCGTCTACAGATTCCCGGTAGCAGTGGACAATAAAGTATGTCAATAAATTGAATGAGACTTTATTTACATATTTACACATAAAATTATACTGGAAACAGAATAAAAATGAGCAGTGGAAATATAAATGAGCGAGCTATCACTTCTAAACGATTCTACCAAAAACAATTTAATAAATTAAACAAAAAAGAAATCTGAAAACTTTCAGATTTTATATTACGTCCAAAGAGGGCGTTTTTTTAAACGTTTTGAGTGTTAACTTTTTTTAACTATTAAATATCATGTCTTTCGACGTAAACCACATAAACTTCAATTCAACAGCACTATCACAAAACTATTTAAAAACATTATATCTTTAGAATTTCCGATAGACAGACTAGCGCGCTCGAGATAAAATTATTTTCTTGAGTATAGTATTGCCATTCCTGGCTTTGAAATCATTCGGTTTATTAATCAAAAATTCGTTAAAGATTTACAAAATATGAAATAGATAATAAAAAAAATTCGAAATTCAAAATGCGGGCTTCCAGGTGCCCATGTTCGAGTGGAAGGCTACGTTATTCAATATTTGATGTCTCTAGGTACCGTCGTTTTTTCACAATGCGAGAAACATACATACATACATGCATATTCTTCATTACTTAATTTCTTTAAATATAATGCGGGACTCTAACATTTGGAGGCAAGAATTTGAAAAGTGAAAGGCCGTTTTGTAGTGAACCAAAGTAAAATGCCAAAACGAAATTAATAGCCCTTCTGGGCTAAAAAAATGCAGTGTATTCCAAAGCGAAAATTTCCTATGCATGGTTGCAGTTAATTTATATAAAACGATATTTCACGAAAGTCACCTAGCGTAGTTCAACCCGAATTTAAATCCTCCCGAACAAGCTGGCTGGAATGAGAGTTTTAGTGATTTTTCTCCATGTGTAATGCAAATATGAAACAGTCTCATGAACAACACATCTCTTCCTTTAGGCAGATAGATCTGTCTCGCGTGTTTTGCTGTAATCAAGTGTTGAACAGTGAATTCGAATCTAGCCTTTTTTTGGCACAAAAAGAACCAAATATGTTATGTAAAGATTAAATGAAAAGGATAATCAACAAAACTGAGACATCATTTGGAGACATTTGGAGGAGATTTATAGTTAATAGAAAAAAGATTAATTAAAGCGGGTAAGGAAATTTATCTTCAAATTCTTAGCCATTATGAGCAAACTGCCTTTGGCTAATTAGAGCAAACTACCTTTGGGCCATTACAGCAAACTGCCTTTTGCTATTAGAGCCTTTGGCTAATATCCCCTTTTGGACCTGAAAAAAAAAAAAAAAAAAAAAATGCGTAAAATGGTGTGAACATCAAAAATAGGGAAAATATATAATATAAACGCAAAAAGAAAAAAAAGACTATTGCTTCGCTAATTTAATTCATTCACACAGCATTATTTAATTGTCTAGTTTTATGTAAACAACAGCAATAATAATAATAATAATAATAATAATAATAATTTTGTTTCACTTTTACACTCAAATAAACGCAAGATTATGAAAATGATTTCACTACTGTTATTTAAGATAGAAATGGATTAAAATATTCTGAATATCATTGTTTAATTTTATGGAAAAAATGCATTATTTTGCATTTTGTTTTAAGAAATCTAAATATTTTACTAACCGTATAGTCTTTGTTAAAATAAAACGTAATAAATGAAAGAAAATTACCTCACTTTCAATGCTGCGTGTGATATACAGTAAGAAAGCAAATTATCCGGATTTTTTAAATATTTGTATGAGTTGTGATCGTACTTAGTCAGAATATTTGAAATTCTACATCAACAAAAATAACAGGCAAAGTGTAAAAAGACTTTCCTTCAAAATTTAAAATTCATTGAAAAAATACAAGTAAATACGCAGAAAAAAAGACTATAAAGAAAAAACATGATTTATTCAGTGCTAAGAATAATAGGAAAACATGATTTTTTTACAGGTTTTAAACAGAACGGCGTCTGTGCTTATCAATCATGCGAAAGATAACAATTTCATCACGTTCACTTAAAAGGTTAAAAAACAGGATACAAACAAGTCTTGGTGAGTTAAGTGAAATAAATATTAATGAAAAAATAACATCGAGTTCTCTTTTTCCCACGAATGACACTTTGACCTATAGCTTCCCTTTGAGAAGAAGCACCTTTTAGCTGTAGCTACTGTATAATTATTTATAAACAATAGTTAGGGGGTTGATTTTATCAGCGAGCGCCATCTATGGCTTGCTGGAGATAGGGAATAAGTGAATTGTTCTGTGAGCTTGGGGTGTCCACAGGTGTGGAAAGATGTTTTCCGCCAGAAATGAAGTTTTTAAAAATTCAAAGCATGAAAATAATTAAAAAATTTTAGTCTAGGTAAATTAATATCCGTATAATATTGAAATTAAAATATTTGTTTTATTTCTTATACATTATTAATGCTCCTATTCATGTAATTCTCATTCACACTGTTTCGGTACAATGCAATTTTTCTTCTGACTGTAACAGAAATTTAAATTAAAAAAAAAATATAAACCGAAAGGCTTTCAGATTTTATACTACGTCCAAGCGGGCGTTTTTTTTTTTTTTTTTTTTTTTTTTTTAATAGACACACAATTTTCGAGAGCATTTGGGCTAACGCCGCATCATGTTATAAATGTTGTAAAACAGCATATCTTTAGAATTTCCAACAGACAGTCTCACGCGCTGAATATAAAAATGTTTTATTCCCTACAAGTGCTGCCACTTCTCGCTTTGAAATTGTTGAGTTTTTTAATGAAATATTCTTTAAGTTTTACAAAATATAAAATAGACAATAAAATAAATTCCAAATCCCGAATTGGGGCTTCCAGGAGCCCGTGTTCGGGTGTAGGACTATGTTATTCAAAATTTGATGACTCTAGGTGTGTTGTTCTTCACAATGAGAGAACCATTATTTAGTTTCTGTATAATATAGGGCAATAATATTTGATGGCAACAATTTGAAAAGTGATTCGTACATTTAAAGTGATTCGACTCAAAATGCCGTTTTAAGACTTAATAGCCCTTCTGGTCCAAGGCCTATTTGGGCTAAAAAAAAAAGATTACCCTGAAAGATAACATTAAAACTGTAAATAAAAGAAAGATAATGTCTGAATTATGATTCCTAAAATTCAATAGCTTAGAAAGAAATTTGTTCAATAAAAATATGTCAATTATCGATACTCAGAAATTGAATGATTTGAAGCCTCACTAATTTCATTCATTTGAACAACTGTCCCATTTTAAGTTATTCAAATGCTTGGCAGTTCCTACTGAGTAGTTCATATAATTATGTTGAAAGAAAGAAAAGCGAGCACAAAAAGAAAGTCGGATAGATGCAAGTGGTATGCATCAAAATAAAATAATTTGTACAAATAATTTTAGAAGAAAAGTCATTCTTCACTTTCATCTATTAATAATTATGTTGTTGTTGCTGTTGTGACTGATCTCGCTTGTCTGATATCAGAGCAAGAAAACGAAATTAATCGTGGCAAAGGACGCAAGCTTGTGCCTGTCGTTGGCAAGAGCCTTGATAACCATACAAGTGACAGCAACTTTCCTGAGTTTCGCTCCTAATTTTGAAGGAGAGCATGCAAGGGAAACGGGTTCAAGGGTCTCCCACCCTCTTCCCTTACCTTCAAGCTCTCGAGAGAGCTTTCGGCTCGCTGCATATTTAGAGTCACAGACATTATCAATCTACAAAAATCTATGCTTTCTCCGGGATTCGAACTCGGCCCCTTCGGGCAGCATATAAGCATTCTGTACCGCGCTACGCACATAGGAAAAAATCCCTCCTCGTGGATTGGATATGGATTCCGATGACATAATTTCCTCAACGCCTTGACTTTGCATGGGCTCGAGGGTACACCTCCATACCGTATGTTTACAATTTGATAAGAATAACGAAAAGATTATTACGTGCTTTGTATTTTTGCTGCTATAAGATTACACTTATTATAACACTGTATTGTGGTGAATTTAATATAAAAATGTAGTTTTTGTTCCACCTCTATGGAAAAAAAGTATTATTTCTCATTCTGCTAACTCTGTAAATGTGCATTAATATTAAGTGCAAAAATTTTAATAAATGTATTCTTAATTTAAAACCCTTCATATAAAAAGCGCTGTGATTATCAATTAATTATTTCATGTTCATTATATATCCATTCTCTGCAGATGCAATCTCCGAAAGCACGATTCAAGTCAGTTTTTAGCAACAGCAAAAACTACTTTGGGAGCTAACATAGTGTGCAGTAAATTTACAGTAGTTATAATCAGACTGAAAAAATAAAATTTATTTTTGAAGTTAGACTAATATGGAACTGGAAGAGAGAAATAAAAATACGTATTTTAAATTGAATAATATTAATTTATGAATATTACCCATTTTTTAAAGTGTCACATCCTTTCTACCTTTACATAAAGTAGTGTTTGTCAGAGAAGGATGTTTCTTTTTTTATACACATGCTTTAAATTCATCGACAATACTGAATGTATTTTCTTTCATTTAAGACTACAGAATATTAGAAATGACATGAACATTAAAACGGAAATAACATTACATTTGAAAAGGAAAGATTTTTTGAGATGTGAAAGGAACAGAACGCAACAAATTGCAATAATTATAATTTACTAGCACAAAACGCCTTTAGACACTGGTGTGCAAAACTTAAGCAACAGGAGTTCTTTTTTGCCATAACTCCACGAGAAATCATCTCGGAGACATGAAATTCAGAAATGAGAGACAGCATTTTGTGTTTAAACGATGACGAAAGCATAGTAGCGCAAAAATAAATACAATGCGTACAATATGGAATCAGACGAAAACAGGATTTATTGAACTCATAGTATCGTTACACATGATTGTCTGTTCCAGAGGAAGACCAACAAGCACATGTTCCTTAGTATGGGATATGCCCTCCCCTTACTGCAATGGTTGCTTCGCTCCGTCTCTCCATACTCAGCACCAGATTGTCCAACAGATCAGAGTGCCCATTCCTCAATCAGCATCTGTTTCAGTTGTTGGGTGTTCCCCGGAAGTTGTAATCGTGACGCAAGGCGTCTCTCCAAAGCATCCGATACATGTTCTATGGAATTTTAATCAGAGGAATACGCTAGCCAAACCATTCGAGTGATATCTTCACTTTCCAGTAGTTTTTGAATAGCAGGAGTCCGGTGTGGCCGTGCATTGTCATCCATAAAAACAAAATCTGCTTCAATGGCACCTCAGAACAGACGCACATGGGGAAGGATCGTCTCTGACAATAGCGATTCCGGTTACGGAACTACTGTTAAAAACTTTTAGCTCTGTCTGCCCGTTCAGCATAATGTCTCCCCAGATGAGAACTCCAGGACCACCGTAATGGTCTCTTTCTATGTTACTGGCATGAAACCTTGTACAGACTTCTCTCCAAATCAACTGGCATTCAGAATCGCTTGTGGCGCAAAAACGACTCGCATCCGTAAAGAGGACACGACTCCATTGGTGAGATGTCCAATTTTTGTGCTTCTTGCTCTACTCTAAACAGTACCGCCGATGACCAACTTTCAAAGGGATGCAGCATTCAGGACGCTGGGAGAATTGGCGACCTTTGTGAAGGCGTATGGACACAGTAAACCACCATACTTGTCGCCCTGGTGCTGTACACAGTTGCTGAGCAATGGCGCTTGCTGACTGGTTTCGGGCTCTTTTCGCCTGCAGGACGATATATCGATCATCCACTGCAGTTGTTTTCCTAGGGCGGGCACCACCAACCTTCGTAACAGCTGTGCCTATGGTTTGGAAGGCTTTCCAAGTGCGCGTGACGACTCTTTTGTTGATTCCGAACTCTTCAGCTACACTGGTCACATTACGCCACTTCTCCAGGTTTCTGATCATTCTTTCACGTATGAAGTCATCCAGATGATTTCTTCTAACCATATATCACGAAAGAACTCACTTGCGCTTGAAGCGATTGTCTTTAATTGCGTCTCCATCCTTCATTTTATTGTTGTCTTGAGCTGAGCGCGCCGACCCTACGCATTTTGCGTGAGCTCACGTCGTCTGTGACGTTTTGATCCTGACATTTGCATACGCATGACCTTTTCCACTGAATTGCATGTTCATTGTACTGATCGCAAGAATCCCTTTTCTGCAATTTCATGGCTATCTGATTAAAAGTTACATTGTTGCTTAAGTTTTGCACACGTGTCGTTGGATCGAGATCGTCTTGCTTTGGATTTTGCCCTAAATTCATGAATTCAGCATCTCAGCATCTTTAAAAGACTTTGTAATTTTATAATTCCATGAAACAGAAAGCTATCTTCAGAACGCTGCAGCTAAAATGTTTCGTTTCAAAGAAAATAAATGATAATTTTCATGCTTCCTTGTCATTCATGCGTGCCATTGATCGAAAACAAAACCGTAAGAATCTCGCTTAAACGTCATTACGCCAAGAGAAAAAGATGTCATCGGAATGTATGTCTAATCACAAGTGCGGATTTTTCCTATGAGCGTGGCGCGGTACAGAATGCTTATATGCCTTCGGACAACAGTCAGAATCACTAACTACTATCTCCTTTGGGGGCCTTAATAGTTATTTAGACAACAAGTTGACTAAATAATTATTAACAGACGAAAGCAAAGAATTAATTGTTCAGTAAGATTTATATTCACTTAATTTGTGGGATTTTTGTGCTTTCTGGCATTTAAAAGTCAGAAATTTTTACAATTCATTTATTTACTTATCATTAAATGCGAGTCCTGATCTTTTCTGGTTAATGGCACTAGACGACTTCGTAACTTTTTAGAGAAACCTAAACTTTGGATTGGGAGGGAGGAGTAAACATTTATCCTTGAGCATGTATACTATTACTTAAATTAGTTATAAGGTATTTTCTCCCTCTTTTCCGCATGCTTTCGTGGTGTACTTGGAAAGCATAATTGAAGTGTATTCGAGAGGTATAGGGTTCGAGTCCCGCTGCACATTTTTCACGTCTCCTGCTACAAAATAACCTAATGACTTTTCACAGCATTAAAAATAAGGCAAAATTAAAGTAAACTGTCTTTGTTCTTTGAGAAGTACAGCATACGTCGATAATTTAAATTAAAAACACAAACTTTCCTTAAGATTAAAACTGCTGCATATTTAAAAAATTATCATTTTAGAAACATATACCCATATAGCTTAAGAGTTAAGTAGAAATTTAGAATGTTGCTGATAACACTACGGAATGCCGCTAAACTGAAAATCTGTAATATAGGATAAATGCCCTTAAGGAAAGTATTTCTGTAAATGTTCTATTATTAATATACCAGCAATTCATTTATTCGAAGAGAGGAGCAAGAAATTGACCCAGTGTAATATTTTTCGTTCAATCCTTTATTTTCGTGGAGATCATTCTGATACACGGCGCGTATCTGTTCGAATGTCTGACCATTTAGTAAGTTCACATACCTATGAACTGAATGTGTGCTATGTCTGTATAAGATAAAGAATGTGTAAAAAAAAATTAAAATGTTAATTTTAATTTGTAATAACCCTTTAAATCTCCAACTAATTTGATTAGTTCCGTTTTCTATCCTAAAAATAGTAACATGCTTAAAGTTCTCAAACTGCGTCATTTTAAAATTAATATTTGTCATATGATACCTATATTACGCTAATGACACAGGTACTTCTATATAGCCCACCAGCGGCCGAGCGGTAAAGTCGCTGAACACTGGTAGTTCGGTCCGAGGTTCGAATCCCGCGAACGGGCTGGCTGCATGGGTGTTTTCGTGGTTTTCCCCATGTGTAACGTGTATACGAGCCAGTTTCCCTTAGAAAGTCCTCCACGAAAGGCATCCCTCCTCTTAGGCAGATAGCCCTAGTGTGCTTTGCCATAAATAAATACACCACACCAGGTACTTATATAATGATTCAGCCAATAATCTTAAAAATTAAGACACAATAACACACCGAACAAAATAAGCAAACTGAGGGATTAGACATGGGAAGCCCCCTCAGTCCCATCCTGGCTGATATCTACATGCATTATTATGAATCAAAATTGTTTGAAACTTTAAACTTCCCGGTATGGTTCCGCTACGTACACGATACATTTACCCTGCTTGAAGGTAATAAAGATGATTTAAATAAAGTTCTTTCAACAATGAATTCTATTCATCCCGCTATTCAGTTCACTTTTGAACTTGAGACTTGCAGTTCTCTTCCGTTTCTCGACATTCTGGTCACACGTAACACATCCAACTTCAGTACTACGGTTTACCGTAAAGCTTCATCGGTTTGCCTTCCACCACACTTTAAATCATGCCATCCGACTAAACAAAAGTTAGATTCATTTTATTCCTATGTTTTCCGTGCTCTTCAAGTTTGCTCCTCCAAACTAGCCCTTGATGAAGAACTAAATTATTTAAAAGCAATAGCTATTGACAGGGGCTTTTCACTCAACATTATTAATCAAGCAGTTAAAAAATTCTCATCTCAACATACTAAAAGGCACACTCTTGTTTTAGGAGATTATAAAAATTCTGTTGTCATTCCCTTCTTTCCATCAATTAGCTATAAAGTTGCACATATTTTGCAGAAATTTAACTTTCGGGTTGTTTATTCTCCCATCAATAAAATTCCGAGTTCCATACTCAAGGACCCCATTCCGAATATGAATTCCTGGGGTATTTATAAGATACCTTGCCAGTGTGGTTTAATTTACATTGGCCAAACTAAGAGAGCCTTAAAATTTCACGTCAAGGAACATGAGGCATATGTTAGAAAAAAAGAAACACAAAAGTCCTCTGTTGCCCAACATTGTTGGTCCGAAAATGACACTTTCAATTTTTCTGCTGCAAAAATTATTCAAAAAACATCTTCTATTGGAGAACTGGATTTTCTAGAGGTATTTCACATTAAAAAAATCTTTCTGTTCCAGTTAATGATCCTAATTCAAATCCATCTTTGCCTTCGGCCTTTAAAGAAATGTTGTTTTAGTTCTGGTTTCATCAACAGATGGCGCCACTAGCTTATTTTCTATCCAGGCTTTCTTATCTTATCTAATCATTATATCCTATGTCGTTCATTTGCGCTTTTGCAGCTGAGGATGGTGGTTCGGTAAAACCATCGAAACTAGTCCTGTGAAGATTTGAAAATATAACACTGGTTTTTGTTGTTTGAGTTCTGAATTTTAAAAATATTAAAATTTGTAAATTGAAACCTAAATTAGCTCATCGGAATAAAGTCAAACCCGAAACATTATTCCTAACCCAAGTGTGATCCACGCAGTCATTCGTTTTACATCCAAAGGGGGCGTTTTTTTAACGTTTTGTGTGTTATGTTTATTAAAAATCGTGTTCTACGTACTCAAGCCATAAAATTTAGTTCAACAGTAATATCGCAAAATAATTTTAAAGTGAGCATATCTTTAGAATTTCCGATACAGAGTCTCGCACGCTTTAAATAAAAATGATTTTGTTTCTCTCCGCACAGTGTTGTCACTGATCGCTTTGAAATCGCTGTGTTTGTTAATCAAAAGTTCATTATGTGTTACAAAATATGAAATCGCTAATAAAAGATATTCCAAATTTCAAATTAGAGGTTCCAGATGCCCCTGTTCGGTGGAGGATTACATTACTCAAAACTTGATGGCTCTAGGTATCATTGTTTTATCGCAATGCGACAAACATATGTACATTTATGCAGATTCTTCATTATTTAACGTCTTTAAATACAACACAGGGAGGTAATATTTGGTGCCAACAGCTTGAAAAGCGAAATGGTTATTTAAGGTTTTCGACGAAAAATGCCAAAACGAAATTAATAGACTTTCTGGACATTTTGGGCGAATAAGCATTTTCCTATAAATAGTTTATCACTTTAACAATACAATATTTATATATGACGTTTAACAACATTTGCGTTCTACGGGTTCATGGATTTGCAGTGACTGACGACTGACGACTGACGACAAGAATCAAAACAGCGCAATTTATTCGCCAGTATTTTAATTCTAAGGACACGTTTACAATCATAAAAAAAACTACGATAAACACGCTGAAAAAAATCAGTGAACACACTCTTCCGGCTATCAGGCTATAACGGTGAAGATAGCTTCACTGCAAAATACTAAATACTAGACGACCCGACGCGGTCGATTGCTTTCGGAGATCAAGACACTCCTGCTGAACTTTGCTTATTCTATATACTCAAGATACTCTGTCACGATAAACTCAATATACACTACTAATCGACGTACAGGTAGGGTTTATATATCTATTCAGCTACCTTCGAGATTATTCTGAGGTAAACCGGTAAGAATACCTTCTAGAATATTCTCGGCCCACCTATGGCATAGCTCCAATTTTGTCGGCAAATGGGCCATTTCGCGCCAAGTCCGGAAACCCTGCCTTTTTTCATTTTCTGGCAACCCTATACCCACTTTGCGGCGAAGCTGTCTTACCGCAGCTAGGCTTTTCGTAAACAATATATATATATGTGTGGGATGGCATCGTTCATTATAATCGGATGACGCGACAAGCTGTGAGAATAAATCTTTGACTTTTCCGATGATAGAAGTCAGACGATTCCGCCATTAAGACGATGACGCGATTAAAAGATGTTTGAATGTAAAGATAATTCCTTCTCTTCATCTGTAAATAATCTCACCTATTTCCTTCTACGTATGTAATTACTTTGTAGTTTGTTGCAACTATTCATGTTTCATTAAATATTCAAGTTATTTGTAAATCGGACTAGTTTATTAGCCCCTAGGCTGCCACCTAAGAAGTAAGTTTACAAACATCATATTCCTAGACAGTAAGTTCCGATTCTACAGATTTGGGCGCTTAGGCCGCGATGAGCCTAGGAAGAAGCATTATGAATATTACAAAATAAGAGAAGTAAGTTTTGTTTCGTTTATTTCCACATTGCTGCTTCTAAGAATAGTGTTCTATGATACTGTGAATTAAGATGACTACCTTAAATTCTGTTCCTAGAATTTCAAATTCTTTAAAGACTGGGCCTACTAAGTCAATTAAACTTTTACATCAAATTGTGTTTGGAACTTTGGGTGATCGAAAAAATAGAGCTAGATTGCGTAACTTTTATGGTTTTCCATCTGATTTTAATATTGAAGAAACAAAACAAAAATTACTTAAAACTCTTACTGCAAGTGATTTTATTTCTGTGTGTAATTTGTTACATCTTAATTATGATACAAATCCTGATAAAAACTGTGATTTAATATTGAATAGTCTTTGTGATTTTAAGCTTTTAAAATCCGAAAGTGATGACGATGATGAGTTATCTGAAAACGAAAGTGTTTATGATTCTGATAAAAATGATGATATTAATTCTGTTCGGTCAGAATCACCTCTCATAAATAACTCAGTGGATGAAAACATTATAATGCCTAGCAATATTTCCTTTCATTTTCGTGATATTTTAGAAACTGTTTCTGAATATAATGGCATTGATACATATCCAGTTGAATCCTTCATTGGTGATTTAGAAGAAGCTTTTAAATTATTTAAGTTATCGGAATTACAGAAAATTGTGTTTGCTAAAAAATTGCTTACCGGTTCTGCTAAAGTATTTATTAGGTCTTTGAAAGGTATAATATCATGGGAAAAATTAAAAGAAAATCTTTTATCTGAATTTGGTTCTAAAATAAACAGTGCACAACTTCATAATTTGTTACAGAAACGACACTTAAAACCTGGTGAATCACTTTCCGAATATTTAATTGCCATGCGTGAAATAGCCAGTCGCGGTTCTGTTGATGATTCATCAATTCTTGATTATGTAATCAATGGGATACCAGATCATAGTAGTAACAAAATTGTTTTGTACGGTTGTAAAACTATTTCTGAATTCAAAGAGAAATTAAAAATTTATGAGAAAATTCGCGTTCCAGATACGAAGAATAAGGGTTATTCAAGTACTAACACACAAAATAAAACACGCGCTGTACCTAGTAAGATTAAAGAGCCAAGGTGTTATAATTGCAGAAGTTTAGGGCATAAGTCTAATTTTTGTAACAATAAGAGTAAAGGATTTAAGTGTTTTAAATGCAATTTGTTTGGACACAAGGCCATAGATTGTTCGAAAACATCATCTAAAAATATCCAAGATGCCAAAGCTGTTACTCCGATAACTCAGACTTGTCAGAAAGAAATGCATAAAACTGTTAATTTGGGTAATTTGCAAATTGATGCTTTAACAGATACTGGTAGTCAAGTAACGCTAATCCAAGAAGATATACATAAGAAGATAGGTTCTCCTGAACTTAAGTCGGCAGAGCTACAGTTAACGGAATTTGGCAACAAACCTATAAAGAGATTTGAAGGTGAATTCGAAATCGATGGTTCTTCATTTAGGTCAAATATTTGTGTTATCGCAGAAAACAAGAAATCTGAGAATGATTCTGAAGAGCAAAAAAATGCTTATTGCAATGGAAATGGTTCTGAAGAAGGATTTGAAAAAGTTGTTAATTATGGTTTTTTACTTCCAAAACCAGAAACTGATCCTGTTAGTATAGTTCCTGCTACAGTACAGAATGTGATCAAACTGGACACTTCATCTACAATCAAAGCTAGTGACAATGATTTCTTGATTGTGAATTCTGATGATGTCCCGAGTGATGCAGATTCTGCTGTAAATGAAAATGATGCTATTAAAGATGAATTAGTGCAAAAAAGAAACTCAAGCACAATACAATTAGCTCTGAAGCCAATGAGGAGAAACGCCACTGCAGAAGCAGATTCTGAAGAGAATCATTTTTCCGAAGAAGAGTCAGTTGCTAAAAATGATGAATCAAATGTGAATTCTACTAGAACAATTTCAGTAAAATACCTTGCAATACAGAAGCAAAAGAAGCCACTGGAGACGAAGAAACTACAGAGACCACAGAAGAAGAAGAGAAGAATGAAAAGCAGAAGTCAGTCAGAAAACCTGATAGCAACGACGCTGATACGGAAAGCAAAAACAGAACAAAAGAAATTAAAGAAGGTGAGAAAAAAGAAGCGAAAAAGCAGATTCAGAAGATCCAGGAAGAAAATTGAAAATCTTTGATAATGAAATACCGATTTTGATGTTTCCTGATTTAGACGTTTTTCCCGAATAGACAAATTTCTCCCGATTTGACTAACGGACTATTGTTTTAAAGACGTGAACTAATTTAAGAAGACTGAAGATGATGTCTAAGGATGAAATGTATGAAGGAAGACGGCTCAAAGAAGATGATTTTGAGAAGACGCATTCGAATGACGGATCTTGAAGATATCTAAGACGCATTCAGAAGACGTATCCAGACGGTATCTAAGAAGACGCATTCAGAAGACGTATCCATATGATGTTTAAGAAGACGTAAACACGAAGATGAATTGTTCCAGACAACATCAAAGGAAGACGTGTTGGTAAAATACATGTATTCAGATAGACTGTTCAAGATGAACGAACACTGAAAGAGCATTTAAGAAGAGCTAACGCCGTTACTTCTGAGGATGTTAAGATGATAAGGGAAGAAGGCTGAAATAAACCATTTAGGACGACTTTTCCCTCAATAGTAACTAACAATCTTTTTTTTCGTTTTTTTAAATTTTATTTTTCAGATCCCTAGATGAGATGATGGTGGTACGAGAATGCGAGGCCGCATTCCATCAGGATGGACGAGCAGTTGTGGGATGGTATCGTTCATTATAATCGGATGACGCGACAAGCTGTGAGAATAAATCTTTGACTTTTCCGATGATAGAAGTCAGACGATTCCGCCATTAAGACGATGACGCGATTAAAAGATGTTTGAATGTAAAGATAATTCCTTCTTTTCATCTGTAAATAATCTCACCTATTTCCTTCTACGTATGTAATTACTTTGTAGTTTGTTGCAACTATTCATGTTTCATTAAATATTCAAGTTATTTGTAAATCGGACTAGTTTATTAACCCCTAGACAGCCATCTAAGAAGTAAGTTTACAAACATCATATTCCTAGACAGTAAGTTCCGATTCTATAGATATATATATATCTACATTATATATACATTACATAATTATATATATATGTGCATAATGATATATAATTTATTTACTAAGAAATATTGATTATATTATCTCCCAAGATTAATTTTAGTAGAATTATCTTAAAAGAGTGAATCCATAGTTAGTAAGTTCAACTTCGATTGTTTTAAAGTAACTTGAATGTAAATTGTTAAAAATGTTTAACGGAGACTTGAATTAAATCATGAATAATAAAATTTCTGTTGTAAAAAGAAGTAAATTAAAAGCAATTAATTAAATTAAATGCAAGTAATCATTGCCATTGATCGGAAATTAGGTGATTTTTCAAGGGGAACAAACCAACTCCCGTTGAATGAACAATAATTAAGAAATAAATACGAAGGTGTTTCGTCCTTTACTCAAGTAATAAGGCGATGCCAAACGGCAATTCAAGCTAGGCCAAATATTTCTGTGAATAGAAGGGATGAAGAACCAATGCAGAGCACCAAAGAAATCATTCCGATTAAGCATTTTAGTTAATTCAATTCTGAGTGAAAAGCAATTCCTGCAGTAAAATTGATATTACTCGAGTAATTGTCCCCCGACACCCTCGTGTTTATGCATTTTAATTCAAAACTATTTGTAAAAATTAAACATTGGAAATTGGCATTATGAAATAGAACTCAAAGTAATTGAAATAAACATTAGAAAATTACAAAATATAAGAAATAAAATGCAATCTTTACAAAAACAAATAAAAAAAAATAAAAATAAAAATTTAAATTAAAAAAGTATATAATAAGAAAAGGGAATGTACATGAAGATATAAAAGGCCAGAAAAAGCATTAATTAACTTACATTCTATCTAGTGGGAAGTGGACAAAGTGTTTTCTTCGCGTCTGACTAAGAAGGGTTGTGTTTCCGAAATTCTTTATCGGCAGCGGCGGCTATGAATTAAAGCAGTCGCTGAGACTTGTGTGAAGTAATTTAGGGGAGTGGGAGGAATTCTTGAGGGACGTATGTTGTGGAGTTCTTATTTGATTGAAACTGTCTGTTAAAATTTTTGAAAGTACTAGTGAATGGAAATTAATTAATTTCTGGCTAATTGTCGTGTCGTAACGAGGAAGAAATTTAGAAAAGGATAAAAGGAATTTTAACTGTCAAAGAGCTATTTGACAGACTAAAGATTATGAAATAGGCCCATTTTTTTAGTAACAGCATAGTAACTGCATAAGTCTGAAGACAATTAGCTTTTTACATTATATATAGCTTTGTAATTACACTATGTACAAATCCTTCAACTGATAGTCATCCAACTTATACCGCCTTCTCAGGTTTAGGAACAAATTATCATATCCCTATCAGTTAAATGATTTAATTGATTTATATTAAATAAATTGATTTGGTATTAGATCATTTTTGAGAATTTTAATAAGGAGCAAAATTTCACGAATTTATTAACCATTGCCTTAAAAGAGCAGGCATTAAATACTCACTCTAAATCATTTAACTGATGGGGATATGATAATTTGTTCCTAAACCTGAGAAAGCGGTATAATTTGGATGACTATCAGTTGAAGGATTTGTACATAGTATAATTACAAAGCTGTATATAATGTAAAATATTATATAATATTGTATAACATAATCAATATTTCTTAAATTATTATTAACTTTGCAGCAATTGTGCAAGTAGTAGAATAACTCGATTTCGCACTAAGTGAATTTAAGATCATACAACATATATATTTTTATATGTATATATATATATATATATATATATATATAAATTGTAGAAAGCTCGCCTAAAAGTTACCAAGAGCTGCTGCTCCAAAAGTTTAAAACGTTTTCAAAAATTAATACACATGAAAAGCAAATCATTAGACATGTAAAACATAAAATTAAAAAGCAGAAAAAGTTAAAAAGTAAGCGGAAAATGGTAAATTAGCCCAATTCGACTTCCAAACAGGCTTTTCAAGGGAAATTTCATTTATTTGAACGTCGAATCAAGCTAACCCCATTACGCGTTTCGCCGAAACAGACAATTGAAACTTCTTCGCTAAAAAAAATTTTTTGACAAAGTGTCTTGGAAATTTTAATAGTCTCAATTCTCTGTTCCAATTTCCCGACGCGTCCGCTCAGAATGACACATTAAGGTGTTAAAATATGTTAATCAAAATCAAAAATTCCTAAATCTAGTCTAAAATTAAAATCAAAACGAAAATAAATAGCGATGAGCTATTAGTCCTAAAAATACAAAAACATACGGGCTGGGCCTGCAAGCTAAAAGATTAACAATTTTATTTAAAAAAAAAAAAATAGATTTTAGAAAACTGTAAGAAAACCTGTAATTAATATAAAATAAAAAATAAAAAATAATTAAGAAAAGAACAAACTCAGTGGGTCTTGCTAAGACCAAGAAAAAGTTTTAACAAAAGAAACAAAAAACTGACCTTTGGCGATGCAAAGCTGTCCCTCTGAAAAACTTGTTGAAAAATGGCTGCTAACTTCTAGCGTCTTATTTTGGATGACGTACGTAGGGGGGAGCGAAGTGCTGTGGGCGTTTAGCCAATGCGAAGTGATTTTCGTTATCTGCAACTCGTCTCCTATTATCGAAGGGTGCCGGAAACCTCGGAAACCGTGTAAAGATCTCAAAAAATGGCGCTTGGCTTGTAGTAGGATGGAAAAAATTTTTTCGAAGTGAAAATTGCAAATTCAGTTAAAACTATAAAAACTTGGCCATTAAAGCATGAGAAAAAGGAAAAAACAGTCATTTGTTAAAAAAGTCGTAATTCTTCAAGCTAGCGGGCGATCAAGCTACTATGAAAAATGAAAAAAGCCCGATTTGTTAATAAAAGCAGTAAAATTGGCCCTTACAGAAATTTAAAAATTTTTAAAAAATATGTACACAATAGTATTTAAGATTAAAGTGCCAAAAATTTTTTTGGAGGAAAGAGAATGAATAAACAAGAATTTTCTGTACATTTTTACAATAGATTCTCTGAATTAGCCATCCTTCTTAAACCGTCCGTAGCTTTAGGTATAAAAAATCATTATCTAACTCAAAAAATCTATAAATAGTAAGGCTAATGCCAGCTTTGGTAAGGGAATTTTTAATTATTTTATGTGGTATTTGGTTACTTTTTAAAATGGTTACGAAGTATAGTATTTCTTCTTGTAAGTGTTCCGCAGTATTGCAAATTCTTTTCATTCTAAGTAGCTGTGAATAAATTGTGTTGATGACTCTTTTGGAAATATTTGAATTCCAGTTAGTGAGTTTAAGCGTGGAAAAATTAAATTCTCTTCTTTTATCGTAAACTTTAATAAAATGGAAATCTATAATATGTAAATCAAGGTAGACTACATTATGCTGTTCTGTATTGGTTTTATTAAGTTTTAAGCAAGCAGGGTAGATATTAGCGATCTCTATTTTGTTGTAGTTATTAAATGCTATGACATCATCGATATATCTATAGATGTGTTGGAAAAAGAGACTTTCTTCCGTACTGAGTGAACGTACGTAAGTCAGTTCTTTAGTGAACAGGAATAATTCACAAACTGAAGTTAAAAAATTCCCGCCCATAGGTATTCCCTGAACTTGTTTATATATGTAATTGTCAAATTGAATAAAATTATTGAAGAGTACGCTTGTTAGGAATAGCTGCCATTTTTCGTTGCTGAGAATGGTAGAAATTTGTGGAAATAAAATATATATATATGCTTATTAAAATTTTAAGTGTCCGGATGCGTACTTAATAACAAAAGTTGTTCTATGCAAGGTAAAAATGTTTTTTGACAAAAAAAAAAAAAAAAAAAATTGCTTCGTAGCTGCTTCCAAAATTTCTTCGAAAACGTGTCCTGAGATATGTTATTAATATACTTTAGAAAATACTTATATACTTTCCGAAGTACTTTGAAATAGTACTTCGGAAATATTATATTAAAAATCTATAGTACTTATAAATACCTATAAATAAGAAAATACCTATAAATTTGCAAATACGATTATGAAACGGTTTCTTTTTAACCAATGAAATCATACCGAATATTTTACTAATTCCAATTGTAATTCTAAGGGCACCATGTGGAAAGCTTTCTTTCACACCTCGAACATGTATTATCGTTTGCAATCTGGTTAAATGAACATCATTGCGAATGAGTAATGAATCGGTAAACTTTTTTATTTTTTATTTCCCCCCCCCCTATACTCAGATCATTTAAAGAAGTCATTTTACCGTAATTTTTCAGCAATACTTTATAATACTTCTTATTTTATATCATGAGTGTCAAAAATTAATGGGCTAAGCGGTACAGCAGCTGAATACTGGTACCTGCCTCTGAATTCGCTTCTAGGCGAGTGGGCTGGCTGCATGAGCGTTCCGCGGTTTTCCCCAAATGAGTCAGTCATGTATACGATTCAGTTTCCCTTAGAAAGTCCTTTACGAAGGCATTCCTCCTCTTAGGAACAGAGCTCTCGCCTGCTTTGCCGTAATTAAATAAACGAAACCAAACCGTAAATTAATAGATTTATAATAGCCTGTATAAAAAAACAATTACTTTCAGCTCTACTATTTGTGTATATTTTCATGTGTATGAAAAATGAAATCTAATAATTATGACGACGTTTCGCTGCAACTCATAAACTACATATATATTAATTTTTCTCCAATAGTGACACAATTTTTAATATTTTGCCATTTTTACTTCCCTGTGCTAAGTAGAAGTTGTACTGTAACTTAGAAAATTTCGGGTATCATATTTAAGCATAAATATCCATTTTGATCGTTCCCGAATCCATTTAGACAATTTTTTTGCGTGACGTCAGTATTTACGGATAGGAGAAAGGACTGTTTCTTTCAAAAACGGATTGCAAAAGGAATTTTAAAGTGGATTCAAAAAGGATTTTTTCGGAACTCAACAACGATTGGCCGTAGAACGTTGAAATTTTGTATATGGAACTGCTATAACATCTAGTTCTGCACCTCCATTTTTATTGCAATCAGCAAAACAAAAGTTATATATATGCACATCTTTACCCAGCTTATCCCTCCCCTTACTTCGGTTAAAAGCACGCTGCCTTTATTTTGCAATCGTTTGCGTCAGTCATATATTTCCAGTTGCAGAAATGTTTTAAATGACGAAAATATTCATGTTTAGGAACGTCGAATTAAAAAAAAATAATAATTTTCGACAAATAATGAAGTTTAACTTTTAATGCTAGTTCCCGATTCCTATGCTTACTACTGAGAAAAATTTTTTATAAATTTAAATCATTGAGTTAAACCGTAAACTATCATATTTCTAAGAGAAAAAATTCGTGAAACTTAATAAAGCTTAATGCTTTTTAATCACATGTAAAGTCAGCAAATTTTACTTCTTTATAAGTACAAATATTCGAAAATTAAAAATTGACCGAGTAGAAAAGTTAAATGTGATTAAATATAATTTAGATACAAAAATAATAATAATAATAATATTCAAGTGCTAAACACTTTTTCTAAAGTTTTACTGAAACTTTAGAAAACTGCAATCGGCCGCACTAAAAGTATACATATATATATATACTTTTAGTGCGGTTATATATATATATAAGCCCACTCTGTTAACCGACTCGGTGAGCTCACTTTTTACTCTTATATGCTGGTAAATAAGATTTTTGTTAATTAAAAATTAAAGCTGAATACTTTATTTATTGTAATCTGCATGCTGTAGTTGTAGAATTATCAACAATTTAAAAGTAATTTAAGAGGTACTAAGCCTAACGAAGCCGCGACTTGTTTACATTTGGAAGTCTTAGTAGAATAGTGAATTAAGTGAGTTTGTGCACCAGTCTTTTTGTGTCCGACTGGAACCAAAAATAAACTTTCAGTTTTGCGCACCGAAAAATCTGTCTTCCTGTTCGCTGGCTGAATTGCTTGTTTTGGCGGAGAAACTCTCATTTTAATTACAAATTTTTTTTAATTGTTTTTAACTGTATTTGGTGTTTTGTTTTTCTACATTGGACTATTTTTTAAGATTTTTTGGGTTTTGCTTATTTTTGCCTTCCTGCGAAATGAGAACGGAATTAATTGAATGAGAAATATACTTTAATGAAACTCGAGGAAATAAAGTTTAAATGAAATTCAGCAAACAATATGTATAATTTATTAGGCCTTACAAGTAAATCATGTGGTGTCCGCATCCGATTTTCGTAATACAGGAAAAAAATAGAAGGTTTTCTTAGAATGGAAACTCGAGTTAGTAAAATATCCAGTATGCTTTGATTAGTTAAAACAAACCGTTTCACAAACTTACGTGGAAATTTATTGATTTAAGTATGTTCCCCGATATATTAACAATATAATGTGCGGACTTTTATTAGAAGAAATTTTAGAAGTAGCTACGAAGCAAAATATTCTCCTCTTGACGGTAAATATTTTTATCTTGGATAAAACAATTTTTGTTGAAATACATGTCTGGGCACTTAAAAATGTTTTGTAAGCGGAAGAGTTTTATAAGTAAATTGTGGATTAAAAAATTAAAGCTGAATACTTTATTTATTGTAATTTGGCTGCATAGAAATTTATCTATTTTCAGAAGGGTTCCTTTGCATAAATGTAGAAATATTTTTCTTAAAATTCCGCATATTTTTTTAAGAAACTCTAGAACCCTGTATAATATTATTATTAAGAGAAATAATTTGTAATTGCATGCTTAACTAAATTATGTACAAATTATATGGAAAAGTGTACTATAGTTAACAGAATTATATTTTGACAATTTAGACTAACATCTTTACGAAGACCAAATGAACTAAGCATTTTCTAAGATATTTTATGAACACAATAGAATATGAATCTTCCGAAAATGGAAGGGGGCAAGAAAAGCGTATTCTATTGTTGTTACGCTTGTGAGTAAAATTGATTTTTTCAAGAGAAGGGGGATGTTATCGTTACGAGGGAGAGATACGGTAGAGTGATTGGAACTCGAATTGTCCGGGTATCTCCTGATCTCCTATCATACCTTTTTTGTGGTTTTGCTTTCTTCAGAAGCGAACTGCCTGTTATCTCTGTTTTTACTCTCCATTAAGGTGTTTATGGTTTTAACGCCTTTCAGTAAGATGTATGTATGTGTTTTGTCTAACGTTTAACAGCAGCTGCTTAATTCAGAAGCGTAAACAGCAACTTCTGTATTAATTCAAAAAGATGAAGAGTAGAAAATACGAAGGTGAAATAACAAAATTAATTAGAACATTTTGGATAAATCCATGTACCAAACGTATCGTAAATGAGTATTGTTTTACTATTATGGGTACTTAATTGATACTAAATTTGGGAAGATTTGGTATTTGGAGGATAAGCGAATATGGAACTGAGCTTAAAATGCTAATATATTTTTAGATCAGAACATTTTCAATTTTGCCTCTTAAGTAGATTATAGTAGATGCCAGATTCATTAATTTATTTACTAAAAAATTGCTATTCTGTATTTTATTAAACCTTTTATTTAAATGTGCAACTTTAAGTTTTGATGTAAAATTAAATCTAATTTTTGATTAAAGCAATTTGAGAAAGAATATAAGGGTGTTAGTCAATAAATGAAAATTTTATTACCTAACTTTCATTGAAAATTTGTGCGAAAGTGAATTAAATTTTAAGTTTATGCAAAAGCTGATTATTTAAAAGAAAAGTCAAGAAATTTGATGATAAATCAGAAACTTTTGGAAGTACATTTTATAGAGGGATTCAAAGCTTTAGAGACATACTTTATGAAGCGTTAGAGAATATTTCTTGTATGGGAAGGTATGGTCGCAAATGATACGTTAAGACACAAACACATGAAAAGAAACATAAATTGACTACTTACAGTATCACTGACAAATTCTTCTTCACAACAATATTGGCAACAATTACTCAAAACTGCGTTCTTCAACGGTAATAAATAGTACATGCTTGGCAACGTCAAATGATTGATTGGGTTGAACTATTTCCAATAGAGAGCTGTAAGTGATTTGTCATGCGTGTAACTTGTTTGTCAAAAACAGCGGAATTATCTTTCAAACTGTAAGCTAATCACTCCATTGATTCTGTCTTAATTTATTACTGATGCTGCGTGCAGTATTTAGTAATTATTTTAAACATTTATTTGGAAAGAAGTACTTGCCAACGATGCTGTAAATAAACATATATTTACTGTAGTGCACTGGATCCCCAAATTAAAGTTTATTCCATGAATTCTAAATCACCCTGTATAAAAGCTTACAGTAAAGAACAAGCGCATACGGCATTGACTTGCTAACATAAAATAATGCCTTTTGGATAAATTTTTATCTAGAATTTTGTTTCTTACAAACAACATAAATTCCTTTTTTAATTAATAAAATTTGTGGGCGAAAAAGTGGAATATTTTGAAATTTCTTCCTATTTTTAATTCATTAACGTATTTAAGTTTTCTTAATATTCTCCTTCATTCCTTCCTTCATTAACATACTTAAGTTTTCTTAATATTCTCATTAAATTGAATAATTTCTCTTGAAGAAGTAGCCTAACTATTAGCTATGTTCCAAAATATGCAAACTGCTTTACCTGTTGATCATTAATCGTTGACAGAGAATCCGAAATATTCTAAAGATTTACTCACTGCTTATCATTACAAAGTTTCTATTCAGTTAACTGATTCTGGACCTAAATTATGAAAATTTTTTGCAACTTTGTAATGTAAAGTTTTCAAGTAGGCTGAACTGATTAAAAAAAAAAAAAAAAAAGGTAGAAAATCGCTCCCTCCTTCTCAGAATGGCCGTGAGCTGAAACTATCTGGGAATTCTTAATTTGCAACAAACACTTGATGTGAATAACAAACCACAGGGGAAAAAATTAGACTTGGGTTCTTTCTTTCCCAAGTTAATTGCTACCAGCTTTTAAAAGCTTTATCAAATCCAAGCTGAATATTCATATCCGAGAAACTACAGTCATTGTATTGCAGGAAATATTTTAATAATTATTTTAAATTTTGAAACCCTTTCCTTTATTATCTTGTTTCTCACCTACAAGTCTTTTCCAGAATGAGTTTTATGTAAATGAGGTAGAACCAGTACTTAATAGAAATTTCAATCACTCCAGAGAAGAGCTCAGTGGTAAGTTTAGTTAGTTTTCAGTAGTAAGTAAGTTAGTTATAGTTAAATTTCTATTTTCTATCGTAAGTTAAAGCCCAAGTGGTGGCTTTCCTGTAATCCCGAGAGAGGCCAACTGTTGAATAAAAGTGTATTTTAAACCTTCTTTGCACTTTGTTTCTACAATTGTAAGAGCAACAGAGAAAAGTCGCTATACTCTTCTCTAGTTCTAGTTGCCAACACATAATTTAATTAGAACTTTAAGCTTGATGGGAAATATTTCATTTTTTTAATATCAGAAGTATTTTTAAGGCTGATTCCGGTTAAAATATTATAAAAATGTTGCATATCTTAGTCATCATTTTACCTATGAACAATCCGAAAATATAAATATTAAAAAAAAAAATAACTGTCTAAGAAATTAAGGTCATATTTTAAGCTTTTAAAAGGTCATATTTTAAGCTTTTGTATTAGTAATATTATAAGGATATATATCCTATACCTTATGTGATTTGTAAATTTTGTTTCTAGTTTGCAACAAATTTGAAGTTTGGCATCAAAACATTTCTGAAGAAGTGTTATTAGTGGGAAAGAACCAAATTTTGCAACATATTTTCATCCATATGAGAGAGCCATACAATGACAAAGCAATCATGGGATTAGTAATATAATCTCTAAAGCTAAGTTTACAGCCGTTAATGATTAAAGGTGCTCGGAAGCTAAATGAAGTAGTTCATTATCAATTTAATTACTTTTGCTGGATATGTTGCAAACCTATGTATCTTTTAGAAGCAGAACTGCAACAAATTTGTTGGAATTCACTTATACACCTCTTTTTACTTCCTTGTACGAAGTAAAAATGAAGTATTGTAATCGCGAAAAGTTTCAGACAGCATATTTCAACGAAAATATCCATTTTGACCGCTATCGAATGCAATTTAACGATGTTTTTGTGTGACATCTGTACGTAAGGACAAAATAAAAGCCTCTTTTCCTCCAAAAAAATTATAAAACTGCTTTAAAATGAATTCTGAAGCGAATTTTTCATGGTGTCTGTACGTACGTACGTATGTATCTCGCATAACTCAAAAACGAGTAGCCTCAGAATGTTGAAATTTTGTATATAGGACTGCTATAACATGTAGATGTGCGCCTCGTATTTTGGTTGCAATCGGCCGCACCAAACGTATATAAATATATTTATATATACATGTACTCTGTTACCCGGCTCAGTAACCTCAGTTTCTTTACTCTTATATGCTTGTAAATTGTGCATTTTTTTGCTTTAAAAATGATTGAATTATGATGTTCTTATCTTCCGGGTAAGGTTTAGGAAATCTGCAAGTAATAATTTTAGAATTATCAAAAATTTAAATGCTTTTTAGGTGCGGTTAAGCCTAAAATTTAAATAACATGGCGGACATGTTTGTTAACATTTGAAACAGCAAAATAGTAGATTTGCTGCCAATCTAGAGAGACTAAGCTTCGCAACAACAAAGATAACGCCTTCAGTTATTACCGCGAATAAAATCATGCTTAATCCTTTCTGAAATTTTTTCGAGGAAATAAGTGTTTAAGATTTACTTCGTAATTTTTAATATAGATATTTTGAGTTTTTATGTATTTTTGCCTTGTCGCCAAGTGACAACTGAATTAATTGAATGAGAAATACTGAATCGTCTGTGAAAAACTGTTCCTTTTTTTGCTTAATTTCTTTTATATTTCGTTCTAGAATTATTATAGTATTTGATTAGAACATGTGGATCGATTTGATAATTCTACAAATGATGTAGATTTCGTGCATTCTGAGTTATAATATGAACGAAATATAACACTGTTAAGTGAACCTAGCGCCAAAGTGTCGCTACGTAAACAAATATAGTGAATTTTAAAGAGTGCATTTATTCTATTGTGGTTTATGCGCTATCGACGAAGTAGGTTTAATTCAATCCAATAAGTTTAACTGAAATGCAAGAAAAAATGCTTATAATTCAATATTCCGTCATCTGGTGTACAGATATTGTATAACGATGTGTTAAGAAAATGCTTTTAGCCAAAAATGCTGTACTTTATAAAATTTAGTGCATTAAAGTGATAACAAAAGAGACCAAGTATATACGAAAACATTACAAGTTACTGTAGCTGAATTTAAGCCATATGAAATGGACAATATTTTATTTTCTGCATGCTAATATAGGGAAAAAGTGATAAATTAATATCGAAAAATTAACATAAAGTAGATAATACTAATAAAATTATTACCGATAATAAAAATTATAGCATATGTATTTGCTTGTGTCAAACCTATTTATTGAAACAAGCGTACAGAGTTGCTTATGCCGAGTTTGTATTCAGTATTAAATATACATAGTCGCTTGCCACAAGCACAAGTGTGTACATTTTCTTGTACCAAACGCATTTAATATAAATTAAATCAGTTAGGTTTTGAAAATGGAAAGAATCCAAGAGATATTCATTCAGTAATAAATGAAAATTGTACTTGTTTAAGTTTATTCTCGCTTTAATAATTCCAAGGATTTTACATTTTAATCTGATCTTGTGATTCTCGCTGGCAACAGGTAATCTTTATTTTATTTTTCAAAACGAATTGCCAGCTTTGAGATTATTTGCCAACGTGGAGAGAAGACTGAATTAATTTTCAAATTGCAAAAGTAGGTTTAATAGAACAGAATCAATTCAAAATCATCAGTTTAAAATCAATATATGTTTTTCTTAGATTTCATGTTTGTTTTATTTTTTTAATTACGTAGCGAAGTGATATAATTTATAGTGTATCTAACTGATCATAATTCTTATAAACACTCGCATATTAGTTGAAAGTAGTACATGTAGTAAAAAAAAAAGATGCCATTCATTCCGTATATTACGCATCTATCTATAAAATATTAGATTATTAAAGAAACCTGGGGTATATAATGTTTTACGTTAATTTTGAAAACAACTATAACAGAGTCTAAAATTTTGCCGATTAGATCATGTCTCACATTACGTAACATTACCCCCAGATATTTATGCCCTGTGCGACCTGACAAGTATTATTATTCTGTGAGATGTCAGATCTTTATCTGATATTTCAAGCGACTTGACAAATAGCCAATTTTAAGAAAGCTGCCATTTGGCTCTTTACAAGATTTTTAGCTTTCAAATTATAACTGTAATTACTTGATAAATTAAGCAATAAAAGCAATAAGTGGGGTATAGTAAGTTATATGTTGATTTTGTTTTAAACCTTAAAGCATTTAATTTTTAATATGTTTTCCTAAATATTTTTATGAATATCTGCAGTATTACTCTCATTATTAAAAATCTGATATTGACACCACATGACTTCCACGTACGGCCTCTTAAATTGCAGTCATTAGATTATTTCGAAGCAGAAGAGATGAAAAATGAGCAATGTCCTCGCCAGGACTCGAACCACGAACCTCTCGAATACGTGCCGAGCGTGCTGACCATTACACCACAAAGGCATGCTAAGAAGGTTGGAGAAATTTCTTATATATTACCCCTTTTAAAGGGCGACTGGGGATTAGGATACCCAGTTGCCAAATCCTCCTGGTGAAGAATCATCATCCACCACCTTTTTTAGTTCGAGGGCCACTGTAGAGACATTAGGTATTTTTGGAAGCAGGAGAGAGGAAAAATGAGCAGTGTTCTCGCCGGGATCGAATACGCGCCGAGCTTGCTGACCATTACACCACGAAGGCATCCTAAGAAGGCGAGAGAAGTACCTTCTGAAATTATACATATTTTTTGCTGTACTTCATTAAAAATTATATTCCCGAATTTCATTAGAGATACATGTCTCGTTCAATCAATTCAGTTCTCATTTCGTTACAATCCAAAAATACATTAAAACTCAAAACATCTTCTTTAAAAATTGAAAAGTACAGAAAAACCTGAAACACCAAATGTTGTGAAATATAAAACACTTTAAACAATTTTTTGCAATTAATATTACAGTTTCTACGCAAAAACCAGAAGTTCGGCCAACTATCAGGGAAACAAAATCTTTAAGTTAACTTCTGGTGCCTCTGGACAAAAAGACCACTGGGCAATACTGGTGCACCAACTGACTTAATTCCCTATACTATTAGAGTTTCAAATGTAAACAAGTAACTGGCCCGTCAGATCTAGCATTACTTGCACTTTTAAACTGTTGATAATTCTACAACTCTTGCATGCAGATTAAGTAAAGGTATAAAAACCTTAACCGGAACATAAGAAAACATAATTCAATCACTTTGAAAGCAAAAATATGCCCAATTCACTAACATATAAGAATGAAAATACAGAGCTCACCGAACCGACTAAGAAGATGAACATACACACACACACGTTTGGTAAGGCCGATTGCATCAAAAAAAAAAAAAAAAAAAAATAGTGGTCACAACTAGATGTTATAGCAGTCTGATACACAAAATTTAAACGATCTACGGCTAATCGTTTTTGAGTTGTGCGAGATGTATGCATATGTACTTACGTATGTACAGACGTTACAAAAAATTTCTGCTGAATCCATTTTAAATCTATTTTGCAGTCCGTTTTGGAAAAGTCCTTTATTCTATCCGTACGTATGATACTATGCATTCGACTATGATTCGTACTATGCATGAGGGGTCAAAATGACTATCTTTTTTAAATATGATACCCGAAAGTTTTCGCAATTACAATACTTTAATTTGTACAAGGAAGTAAAAATATTTTTAGAACCATAAATTACATAGCTTAGCAAAAAAATCGGTTTTACCTTTTTATTTTTTAATACGAACTCTGTGAGATGTAAGCTATAATGTCTAATAAATAATTAATATTATGTCTAAGAATCTAAGCATTTATATCATAATTATAATTAATAAAAATCATTTCTAATTTTAATAACTATTTACAATTTACAGATATCTCAGTCTAGCAGCAATATTGCAAAATTTTGCAGTCTGTTCCCTTTATATATTAACCTGCAGTTATATTCAAGTAAGTAAATATATATCTACTAATATATATTTATATATTAGTAATATTAGTATTTATATATAGTAAATACATATTTATATATATATATCGTGTACTAAAAATTAAAGATTACTTCGTAACATAATTTTATAAAAAAAGCATTCTTTAAACCGTAATTAAAATTTTATATACTAGACTAATCGAACTAACAACATATACTGTTTTAGGAGTACACTCCTAGTTTATCTTAAGTAAATAATTCAAATTAAGATAAACAAAAATCATCTCTTTAACTTAGAAGTAAAAATTTTCGTTTTCGCAAAATTTCCTGTCATTTGTTAATTGGGATAAACTAATTAATTTGTTAAAGTAATTACTAAACCACAATGACGTCTAGTTAAAACTCAATCCTAATGATAAGCATGATTACGCTGTAATAATCATAACAGAGTCTTCTTCACTCTGGAGTAATAAGTGCTTCGATTTGTTAATGCTCCTCGTGAGAACTTTAAAGTGGGACTTTGACTCGCGAAATATCAGGGGCCCATTTCCTGTGCCCACGTGATTTCCCATATGGCGTATTTACACCCTCCCCGCCAGGGCCTAGTTGCCTTTTTTCATCCTAAATGGTATTGGTTATTAATGGCAAATCACTTTGAAATGCATTCTAGCGTTCCAATAACCTTCTTGTAATTGGCAATAAAAAGTAATTTCCTTTCCGAACTTGTATTTTAAATATTATATTTATTATTAATTATATTTATTTTATTTTTCAATTAGGTTAATATTTTGAAATTATCAGCGATTATTTAGTAAAATTAGTTTCACAAAAATATACCGTAACAAATAGAATGCGACTATGGTCTGCAAATATTCAGAATCGTGCAAGATAATCTTGGATTTTAGAGCCACGTCCCGCTTCATTTAACTTCTGAAAAGTGTCCCGGTTTCTATACATAGATCCAGATTTTAATAAATAATCTATGTGCATTTATATGTATTTTGCGTTCGTAAATATTATCTTAAAAATAATAACTTAAACTGTGCAAAATATATTTTTCAATTTAAAAAAAAAATATGAGCTGGTCTTTTTAAAATGTTTTCATGATTTATTCAATATTTGAATATAAAATGATTATTTAAATGAAGTAGCAGCTATACATGTTTGACTGCATACCAGATTATCCAAGTCTTTATTCAAAATTACCTAATACAACTTCTACATAAAGTACACCCTCAAAAGTGATATTACTATCGGGAAGACTTTTAATACCATATTACAAGTTGTATTTCTTAAATCCGACAATCTTGGACTTGATCGGTATTATAAAAGAAAACAGAAATTGGTGCTTAAAGGGGATTCCTATGTATGGATACACACATGCTCGAACTCCAAACTGCCTAACTTATTGCAAACATACACTGATAACTCACTGCAATCATCACTATCTAATGTATATAGATAACTATTATCGTTTACCTTTTTCTGTATTGCAAATAACTGACTTTTGTGTTTTGTATTGAATTCAGTAATAAATTCTCTTTAAAATGATATATACAAGTTTGCATTTTGTGAAACGTAACGTTTTCTATAAGCATACAAAGTTCAAAAACATAAAAATTTCCAAAAGTGCCCACAATTTTGGCCACCACTGTATATTGCGCCCCCAGACGGTGTAGCGGTTAGGGGAGCCACCTGCAATACAAAAGGGTCCGGGTTAGAATCCCGGAGAAGGCATAGATGTTTGTAAATGTATAGTTTCTTTGTGGCATGGGGGCACTCTAAATACAAAGCGAACCGAAAGTCCTTTCGAGAGGTTAGTGGTAAGGAAAGATGGACGGGATAATTCTTTCCCTCTGTGTGCTCTCCATCAAAACTGGGGGCGGAACTGAGCGAAGTCGTAGTGTCATCTGTGTGGTGCTCAAGGTTCTAGCCAACGACAGGCGCAGTCTTGCTCTCTTTGCCGCTATGAATTTCGTGGGCTTGTTCTGATGTCACTGTCAGAGCAGTGAGATAAGTCACAACAACAACACAAATATTGCTCTGACTTCAAAACTACCACAAAATTTCAAAACAAGATATGTATTTTATGTATTTTTGCCTTGTCGCGAAGCGAGAACTGAATTAATTGAATGAGAAATACTGAATCGTCTGTGAAAAACTGTTTCTTTTGTTGTTTGTTTGTTTAATTTCTATTATGTATCGTTTTAGATTTATTATATTATTTGAATATAACATGCAGCAAGATTATATAATCTTCAATATATAAATTTTGTGCATTCTGAGTTATAAAATGATGAAATTTAGCGCTGTTAAGTGAACTTAGCGCCAGAGTGTCACTATGGTAAACAAATATAGTGAATTTTAAAGAGTGCATTTATTCTATTGGGGTTTATTCGCTATCGACGAAGTAGATTTAATTCAATCCAATAAGTTTAAATGAAATGCAAGAAAAAATGCCTCTAATTTAATATTTCGTAGAAGGAAGTATTTGTGTTTACCCGTTTGTTGTCAGTTCATCCAAGTTTATTATTTATTTAAGGGGTCTCATACCTCGTAAATCCATCAAAAAAACGAAAAAAATTTTATGACTTAATTTTATTCTGTATTGTATTCTGAACACATTAAAAAAAACCGCATTAAAAAATTCGCAATAGAACCAAAAATATAGCTAAAACAATTTGACACACTTTACTGATAAGGCAATGTTTACATTGGAGGAGGGCGTGGCCGATGCAGCTGTTTACTACTTTCGCATCTGTTCTATTCAGCTTTATCTGTGAAAAGCGTTATCTTTGCTATGCGAAATGCTAGATAACAAGCCACACAACCATATTATTGTTTTCCCCAACTCGCTGGAAGGAAGAAAATTCCTCAACTCTGCTTTATTTTGATCGTGAAATAATTTGAATGCTAGAAATCTGGATGCTGATATCTTTGATCAGTATATGCATGTGCTCAGAGATATATTTGATTTTTTGACTGCTTTTTTGTATTATTATCTTTAACTTTTTTAATTATTTAAATCCTTTTGAGATGGTTAAAGAGTATAATCGATCTGTTGGCTATAGAAGCAAAAAACGCCGATATCATGGCCATAAGAAAAGTGATTCTGTTGTGAATGAAGGCAAGTCAGCATCTGCTAAAAAGCTGAAATTAGAGACTTCTAATCATGTGAATGATGCAGATAATCACAGTAATTTGCAAGGATATCGATTTATCGACGTTGGAATTTTATTTGCAGCTCTTGCAACATCATTGTGCTGCAAAATATGCCATTCAGAAGTAAGTTTTACTGAAGAATCAATTCGTGGTAGCTCATCAGTGTTTTCTGTAAACAGTTTGAAGTGCAATTCTGTGCAAAAAATAAACAGTTACTCTATGCAAGGATATAAGAACAGTGTGCCTGAAATTAACATTAGGTTAGTTTATGGTATGAGGTGTATAGGCAAAGGATTAGCCAGCTTGAAAACATTTTGTGGTGTTATGAATATGTTACCACCAATTGCACAAAAGAGCTTCGATGTCATCACCAAAAAAAATAAAAAAAGCCACCCACACTGTTGCCATGCGGTCAATGAAAACTGCTGCTGAAGAAGAAAGAGTAATTAGCGGTGCTAATGATATAAGTGTGAGTGGAGATGGTAATGGAAGACTCGTGGGCATACATCTAAAATTGGAGTATGAAGTGTGATTGGTTTGGAAAGTGGGAAAGTAATTGATGTGGAAATACTCTCTTCGTTTTGCAAAGCATGTGAAAGCTCTGCAGCATCAAATCATGATTGCAAAAAGAATCATGCTGGAAGTTCGGGTTCCATGGAGGTTATAGGTATGAAAAGAATTTTCTTACGTTCCGAAGAAACTAGGAATGTGCGATATGTCAAATATCTCGGTGATGGGGATACCAAAACCTTCATGGAAATAACGAAACTGTGCCCATATGGTAAAATTCCAGTGGAAAAACTTGAATGTGTAGGCCATGTGCAGAAGCGAATGGGTACACGTTTGAGAAAACTGAAACAACAGTTACTTGGCATAAAGCTGAATGATGGAAAGACTCTTAGTGGAAAAGGTCGTTTGACGGATAGCATAATTGATAAACTTACTGTTTATTATGGGAATGCTCTTCGCTCAAATACCCATTCGCTACAGAGCATGAGAGAAGCTGTATGGGCTACATATTGCCATATGTCTTCTACTGATGAAGAGCCCAATGCATATGTTTTGCCCACAAGGGGAAAACTCGTGGTGCAAATATAACAAACATGTGGCCTGTTCTGATTCAAATGAAGAGAGTTTCCATCATCAACCTACTGTACCTGTAGAAGTGATGAAAAAAATTAAAACTGTGTATGCAGATTTATCTGCACCAAGTTTACTCAAACGGTGTCTCAGCGACAAGACTCAATCAAAATGAGAGTTTCAACTCGATTGTTTGGAAATTTTGTCCAAAAACTTCTGGTTGTGGAAAGACAGTCGCAGAAGTTGCAGTTTTTGAAGCTGTCATAGCATTTAATGATGGATATAGAGGTCGCATTGGGCATAAATCCTGGTACTCTTGCATTTACTGCTGCAAATTTAGCCGACATAGAAAGAGTTCGAACTGCTGAAATTCGCAATGATTTCCGAACATTAGATGCTCGCAGAAAAAAACGCTTGGAACAATTAAAAAAAATGAACAATTATTATCAGTAGAAGGTGTTTACTATCAAGCTGGTGATTTTTAGTCATGTAAGTTTATTTTAATTTCTTTTTCATAATTATAACTTTAGTGTTTTGAGAAAATGCATCTTAATTTTCATGACGATAACTTACGGATCGTGAGGTAAGCTGACATGGAAAGTTCAAACTGCTGAAATTCGTGCTGATTTCCAAACATTAAGGGCTTCCATGAAAACATACTTAGAACAATTAAGAAAAAATTAACAATTATTATTAGGAGAAGGTGTTTCCTATCAATCTGGCAAATTTTAGAGATGTAAGTTTATTTTGATTTTATTTTTTCCATAACTTAACTTTAAGCTGCGTTTTCTCAAAACACTAATTTTCATGACGATCCGTAAGATTTAAAAAAAAAAAAAAAAAACTATTGCACGTATAAGCCCAATTTTTTTCCTGTGTATATATAGTTATATTATCTATAGAATAAATTAATATCATTTAGCTATTTACACATTTAGGTTATTTTTAATGAGTAAATAACTATATGATATTTCTCTTTTTTCTTCAAATTTGCATAATTTATAAAATATTCATGTTAAAATAATTTTTGTATTGTTAATTCATTCTATAGAATGTAGTTTTGGGATCATTTTAAAGCAAGTTGTAAGCCAATATCTATATTCTAAATTTAGTTATCTTACGGATCGTAAAGTAACATAATTTTTTTAAATGTTATCTTATATTAAATGTATTATATTATTTTTTGTAATTAAATGAAGGGGATTATTTTATGATTTTCTTAGAATTGAAACATATCTTAAATGGCATTTAAATTTTTGTGTAATTTGAAAAAGTATTTAAAAACTTATGATTAGTCGAGACAGACACACTTTCAGCATGCATCACGACTCTTTAGAAGGTATGAGACCCCTTAATTTTATGCGTTTCAGCAAAGCTTATTTGTCTGTAAAGGAAGAAAATTGTCGTAAATTTTTCCTACAAATTTAAGTATTTTTAAATAATAAAATTAGTGATTTACTGGCAGAACTTAAGTGGATATCTGTAACAATAATACTTCCTATCTCTAACCTTGAAAAGGTTTTTTAAAAACACATTTAAATTAATTCAAAAGTGAGATTCTTAGTTTTTGAGGAAGTTGTTTCTTTTTAAGGACTTTTGTTAGCCCAACGGGGTGTTAGCCCAGGAGGGCTATTATTCTCGAAACGGCATTTTGCGTCGAGTTACAAAAAGCGTTGTTTCACTTTTCAAATAGTTGCTACCAAATACTATTATCGCCCTGTATCATGTTTAAAGAAATTAAATGATAAAGAATCTGCGGGAATGCATGCACGTTTCTCGCATTGTGGAAAAAAAAAATACCTGCAGCCATCAAATTTTGAATAATGTAGTCCTCCACTCCAATATGACACCTGGAAGCCCGAATATAAAACTTGTTTTATTTTTTATTTTATATTTTGTAAAACTTCAGCGAATTTTTGATTAACAAACCAACGATTTCAAAATTACTAATGCAAACACGGTACGGAATAAAATATTATTTCCAGCGAGCGAGACTGTCTGTCGGAAATTCTAAAGATTTGCTGCTTTTAAATATTTTTAGCCCAAAGGCACATTAGCCCAAATACTCTCGAAACGTGTATGTGTGTGCATATAAAAAAAGACCCTTTGAGCGTAATATGAAATCTGGAAGCTTTCAGATTTTATTTATTTTTAAAATAGATTATACCAAAGCAGTCTAGAGTTGTCTATCCTAAGGAAAAAAAAACAATGGGGAAGAATTTTTTAAAGGAAAACAAGTTCGTGTTTACGTTATACTTTCGGAAAAATATCCTTTTTACGTAGTACAGGATTCAAACGTGTATCAACGTAGCAGCATTTGGTAGCCATATCCACTCGTTCATTTCTCCGTAGTGAAAAAGGAATCGAAAGAAAGTATTTTTAATTCCCGCTAAACCTAGATTTCTAGTACACTGTTAGAAATGTGATTTAAGCTTAATGTATGCATTTCTTTATTATCAAGGTAATTCTATATAAAAAAAGGAAGTATATAAAACGTTGGTAAGAGCCTGTGATAAAAACGAATATAAAATAAGCAAAGAGTGAAAGAAATACGAAGTTCCTTTCACTACATGCAACTGGGAATTATTTAATACCAAATATGCTTTTATAAATTCTAGTACTCTGCTTAGTTATCTTTATTCTAAAAATTTACCTATGCTGCAAGGTATTAATACCATGTTCCCTTAGGTGAGACTAGCATTTTAACAAGTAATAACTTTTTTAAATATAATATAATTTGAAACAGAAATCGAGCTTTTTAAAAATCAATAGTTTTATTTTTTAAATTGCATTATAGACATAAAACTTTTAAACAATTTCAAAAAAAAAAAAAAAAGCGTCGTGTATCGGCAAATAAGGAATAAAAAGTAAATGATTCTATTTCTTATTTTTTTAGCACACCAGAATTGCAATTAGTGTCAAATCTCATCTTTTTGTCCGTATCCTTTTTTAAAATATTGTCGCTATCTATTATTTTTAAAAACATAATGTAGCGAATGTGAAGAAGTATGGCGATATTTAATAATTTATCCGGAATTTTAAAGAAATCCGATATAAAATCACCTTATCTAACATTTATATAAACGGCATTCCACAGACTTCAAGTGCTACGCTAGCAATGTACGCCAATGATACAGCGATCCTTGAACAAAATGCATTGCCGGGCCAATCATACAACATTTACACTATAGAGACATAAGAATATTTTTTGGAGGCCGGAGAATTGAAAAATTAGCAATCGCCTTCACCGGGAATCGAACCATGGACCTCTGGAATACCGGCCCAGCGTGCAGCCAGCGTGTAACAAATGATTATACTGAGAGCAGAAAATGCGTTATCGAAACTATAGAAAGGAAAAGTACATCGGATTCACTCCGCTGATCATATACATCAAATATTAACGAAAGGTGGGAAGTATGCATTTAATTATAAATAAAAATTTGTATTATTGTATTTATGCAAAACTCTGAAATTCCAAATGTATGCAATAAGCTGACAGCTTATTTAAAAATAATAGATGCATCTAAACTTGCAATTTCTCAGCAACTCTTTATTCCCTTTTCTACACTAATAAGCAAACCTTAAGCAACTTTTCTGATTTTAGCCGTTATTCTGCAAAACATCAACTGGAAGACATGAAATTCATATTTCAGTAGCACAATGTATTCTTTAAAGGATGGGATTTAAATCAGGAAAGCACCCTGGTCAGTCCATTCTGTGGGATAGCTTTACTTTCCAGGAGCTCCTCAATAGCATGAGTCCTGTGTGGCCGCGCATTGTCATCCATAGTAACAAAGTCGTTATCAATGGCACCCTTGAAAAGAAGCAAGTGGGTGGAGGATACCTTCATCACAATAACCACCTCCGGCAAGTGAACCTCTGTCGAAAATGTGGAGACTCTTCTAGCCGTTCATCAAATTCCTTCCCTGTACAAGAACGCCAGGACCACCCCATTGGTCTCTTTCCCTGATGTTAGGGAGAAAAAAGCTTGCCCCTACCTCTTTCCCATGGAAGTATACCTCCATGCTCTTTCCGTATGAACTGGTGCCGAGAATCCTTTCTCAGACTGAAACGGCTCTCATCGATAAGGAGGACGATTTGACTTCATCGATGAGGTGTCCAATTTTTGTGTTTTCTACACCAGTGTAAACGGTACCCCCTGATTGGCTATTGCCAATGCTAAACCACGTTCAGGACAGCGGATGAATAGGTCACATTTATGAAGTCGATTGGCCAAAGTAAACCTGGATAAATGTCATCCGGTTACCATATGCGACTGTCGAGCATTTTTGTCGCTGTCTGGTTTCGATCTCTCTTCGCCTGCAAGAAGATAGATTGGTTACGAGTTACCGTTGCTTTCTTTGGCCAACTATTACCAACCTTTCTCACAGCTGTATCTGTCGTTTGTAAGGCTTCCAAGCTCTAGAAACGAACATTTTTATCAATTCCAAACTGTCTGATTTAGATCTCCTTTCGTCTTCAAAGCGATGTATCGACCATCAATCACCGCAGATTTCCCTGGCCTGGACCCTTCACCGCAGATTTCCCTAGCAGATTTCCCTGGCCGACCACCATCTACCTTTTCTTCTAATGGTAACTGTCTTTTAGAGGGCTTTCCTAATTCGTGAAACAACACTTTTATGAATTCCAAATTCTTGGGCGACAGGCATCAGACCTCACACTTGTCAATCATTAGACCCCGTGTAAAAGGTATCCTGATGTTTTATTTATAGCCATACCGCACGTACAGTCTCACTGACAGAAGAATACCAGAAAATGTGCCTTCGTTTCTTCTTAAATTGCCTTGTGCTGTGCGTACTGACTCTTTACGTTTTGCGTGCCTTTATGTACATCTTCATGTCATGGTGCTGACATTTGCATATGCATTACCTTTCTACTGAGTTTGCTTTTCATTGGACTGATCGCAAAAAGTTTTTTCGACAATTCATGGTATAATATGTTGAACTTGTTACTTATGTTGAATTTGTTACTTAAGTTTTGCACACTGTGTATTATTTTATGAAATGAAGAATCGTTAATACTTTTTTACTTCCTTGTATGTAGTAAAGGAAGTATTGTAATTGCGAAAATTTTCGGGTATCATATTTCAATGAAAATATCTATTTCAACCGGTTTCGAAACCATCTGACAGATGTTTTTGCATGATGTCTGTATGTACGGACAGAATAAAGGATTGCTTTTGCCAAAAAGAATTGTAAAATGGTCTAAAATGGATTCAGAAGAGATTTGTTTCCACTCTGTTACCTGGCTCGGTGAGCTTGTTTTTTTGTTATACCTATATGTTGGTAAATTTTGCATTTTTTGCTTTAAAAGAGATTAAATTATTTAGCTTTATGTTCCATTTAAGGTTTTTTATGGCTTTAGTTAATCTGCATGCATTTCTTACATTTTTAATTTACTCCTATTAAAATCAATTAACAGTTATAATCAGAAGGTGAGGAGAATTTAAAAACCAAAAGAAAATACTTGGTTTTCTATCTGATGAGAAGGGAAGAAAAAAGAATGCTTAATTTATCACAAAAAAATTAAAAGTTTCTAAAGCAGTGGAATGAAAGAAGGAATGGATTGAAAGAAATGGAAGCAATGGATTGAAGAAGAAAGATCAATCAGCAAGATTTTTTGGCAATAAATAGAGAATTAGAAACAGATTTATTAAAACGTACAAAATTCTTAATCATTTATTTCAGACATTCTTACTATGCGAAAAAGAAAAAAAAATGACCACTTTAAAAAATGTAAATGTACAGATGTGGCTTTTAGGAATTCTAGTTGCAACTCTTGAATATTCCTAAATTCTCTCGTGAAGCACCAACTAGTGAAACGTTTAGCCATTCTTGCTGTATAAATTTGTAATAAGCCGATAATGCATATGTTCTTTGCGATAAACAATGAGATGCTTATAAAATACTTATTTTTTACGAGAAATATTCTTTTTAATTTAGAAGAATGAAATATTTTTCTCAAGTCAGAAGGATATAAATCAATATCTACGCTTATATATAGGTATAAAATACAAGTGCTTTTAAAAGATAATTTCCAAATATTATTTCCATTAGGTTGCGCATTTATTAACGTTACTTCTGAATAAATAGAGACCGGGAAAGGAATTTCACAAGTCTGAAATGAAAGGAAAATGATTTGAGATCAACAGTGTCAGGAAAATGTCTTACCGATTTATCAATGACATCAATAGAAAATGACAATATAAATGACATTATAATGATAATAGAGAGAGAAGATCTGATTAGAAATTTTGTAACAGCTAAAGCTAGAAGAAAATTATCATAAATGACATGCCATTTTTTTTTGGGGGGGGGGAGATAGTTGAGTAAATGTTGTTTTATTAGATGACTTACTTGTGACTCTAGATGACTTACTTGTAGACTTTTTATATAAACTTGCATTTAATATGTTATTATACACTTAATTTATAAACTTATATATAATAATTATAAACTTGTTTTTATTTCTTGAAGCTAGTATTTCCAAATTATTATATTTTATAGCTGCCATCCATCCAGTATATTGACGTGGACTGCCGAAGCGAAGAAACCTGGATCGAATACAGGAGGAGGCATGATTGCAACTGTCCATCCCTTCATAAAGCCCGTCCACACGAGTACGCTCGGAACGTAGCTGACGAACGCGCTTATAGGAGGCAACGACAACCACGTATTAGGTGCTTTCATAATGGTCACCACTTCCGGCCTTTGTAGTGGCGCAGTGCTAAAGGCCATTATAAAAAAAATATTCTATAGGGGCACTAAAGTATAACTTTGCAGAAAAGTGCTTCGAACCCACGGGGCGGCCCTGTTTACAAAATAATATTTACAGTTTTTTTTTTTTTTTTAATTTCTTTAACAAGCGTTAAAACGCAAGTAAATATTCAATTAGAATATTGATTATAATTATGATATTGGAATGAAATTTTCAGAATAGATCTATTAATATGCTGTTAATTACTTCAAAAATTCAGCTTTCCATTTGAAATAATATATTTTTAGCCAACGTCAGTTAATTTGGGGGGGGGCAGAACGTACGTTAATACGGAACTCTTTTTATCCTTATTCAATTCATAGATTCAATTAAACCACTAACCGTGGGAAAGTAAACGGAAGCATTAATCCAATTCTAATCCTAAATACTTTTCGAACAAACCATGTCCTCTTGAAACATCAACACCGCTCTCTTCAAAGGGGGTAAAACATCCCCAACATAATCCTGCCACACGAGCTTATTTAGCACTAGGGGGCATGAAAAGGGGATGGGAAGGGTGCGTTGGGAAAAAAGGTGGCGGCTTCTCCCATGGGGGAAACGAAGATTTTCTTTAGAGGGGGGGATGAGACTTGATAAATTTGCTTCTTGGGGAAGAGAGTTTGGAGATGATCTACTCTTCCTGTCATACAGAATAGATCCAATACTGAGAGGAAAATCTGTTAACTATTACTAATTTTAAAACGTGTTTTATATATTAATTTCAGGTTTATGATGTTAAATTGATTTTTGTGAAATAAGTAAGGGTGTTTATCTATATTTAAATAAGGTTATATGCTATAAGGAAGTTCCTAAGTATCTAATAATCTAAGAGAATATTATAAGTATTTATTAAAATAGTTTTCGAGCTGTAAAGTTATAATTAAGAACAGATTTTCATTCTTGCAAGAAATTAATGTTTTAAAGCATTTCCTACAAATTTGCAACAATTTTATTGAAGCCCTTTCAAAATTTTTTACAGAAAGTTTTCAGTTTATTACATCAAACGTTAAATACATAAATATATATATGTACAGGATAAAATAGTTCTCTTTGTTCTAAAAGATTAAAATTACAATATTGATTAAAAAGGGGTTAAAAGGGTGTTTACATTGAGAAAAATTATCTGTCCTTTTCCTTTACGTAACGGTGTTTTCTACGAAATCGAAAATAAAATATTAATTCGGGTATTTTATACTACAGCAGTCTTCAAAATGAAAACTGAGTACTAATTAATAACAAATGTCGTTTTTAATAGTGATATCCATTTGCAGTGCAAAGTAATAATAATTGTTACTATTTTGCAAGTTTGCAGTTGTTACTATTTTGCTATATAGTAATGGCTGTTACTATTACGCAGAATATCAAAATATAAATACTATACTACTTAATTACTGTGTTGTTAATAAATAATGTTCTGATTATCACTAACGAAGCTTAGCACTTGGAATGGAAAATCTCAGTGTCTGTTTAAAATCAGAATATTACGAAATAGCATCACCATAGCAGCAGAATATCACGAAAATAATAATGATACTTCATTGCTGTTTGTGATACCAACTTAGTCATTGATGCAATCTGTATGACACACATTACTCTCTTTTAATGAAATTTATTTAACTTTTGAAATTTATTTTTCTAATAATCATATCCATATTTTAAAACTTTGGGTAAAAGAAATAATTATATACTACGACACTGAGTTATTAATACAAATTTGTAAATAAAAGCTTATTATTGTTAGCAGCACATTATTTATTTATCACTAACAATAAAGTCCATTATGCACAATCTGTGTTAAAAATAAGTCATACGAATTTAAATAGCATTTCTTCTCTGTGCAGGTCTAAGAACTTCTCCCGACAAAAGGGCTGAAAACAACTAAGGAAAAAATTATCTTGGTTGCTATTAATTTTATCAGGTGTATATTCAGCAAAAGGCTGCAATTTAGGAAGTTTGATGTTCTATGATCTATTACAATTGCATAGCTTAGCTGCAAAATTTCGAATCTTTCACTCACCTGCTGTGGGAGGGATTGAAAAACACACAAACTCGTAGACAAAGTTTCACACTTTAAATTTATATTAGTGATGTCCACAAAAAGAATAGCCTATACTTTCGGTAAAATTCTTAGCAGCGACTAAATAAAATTTTACCATTTAGTGGCCAATGTAATAGCAGTTATGAGGAAGTAAATATAAACACAGATTATTAATTTTATAATAATAATTCATAATATAAACAATTGTTATGATATAACAAAAGGATACTTTAATACTCGTACAAAGAAAGTTTCTGAAACAGAGGAAAATATTACAGTTTTCTATTTCAGTATAAAATATATTAATTATTCATTGAATTCGAGCGCTGAGTCCTTTCTGCGAAATCGGTCTAGAGCATCTTTGAGGATTTCAGTAGCGGGGTCAAGAAATAAATTGGCATCTCAGAATGGCAATGAAGATTAAAACGAAAGAGGGTACATACAGGTCTACACATCTTTCTCCTTTCTCTTGTTCCCTCTTTCATTTTTTTAAGAACAAAGCTTTTTGTATTTGGATTTTTTTATGCTTTATGGATAGATGATTCAAAGATGATCTTTTAAAGCTTGAATACTGACATTTTGGATGAAAGAAACTTAAATGCACTGATGCGAAATCTACGTTGGAGCTTTACTCACATTCAGGTTTTTATATCATTCCATCAACTAAACGGAGCGGAAAATATTTTAACTGTAACTAAATTCATTGATGTTTCTAATTAGTTTTGAATAAGCAAACTGCTCAAAGCTATTCTGAACATCAAGGATATGCAAAAACAAGACACAGTTTTGATTAAATGCGTTTTTTAAAATATTATGTTGTAAGGATCTTAAGTTTTACTAACGTTTATTTTATTTTAAATCTTTACTATCCCTTCTTATTTTCTACTTCCGGCCAGAATTAAAAGCTTTAACTTATTTATGCAAATTTGTCTTGCGAACGCCAAGTACTTAAGTTGTGGCTTTTTGCCAAGCAAGAGAGAGGAAGGAGTGATTAGGAGCAGGCCGCTTGCCATAGCAGTTTTACTCGGTTGCTGGTTGCCTTCAAGGCCAGAGGTTTAATCCTCTTGATAATTTTAAACGTGTTGTAGTGTTAGCAGTTCTCTGTACTACATACGGCTTTCTGTTAATATACGGCCAATCATCAAATAGGCACTTGTTTATTAATCCAAAGTTAGTTTAGTTAGAGTTTAGATAATATTTTTATATTCTTTCGTTCAGACCACAAGTGGTTGATCTCTGTATTCCGAAGTCCGGAAATCATTGTAAAGAGAGAAAAATAAAGGGTTTCGTATACCCTTCTTGTGTGTATTGTCTACTTTCCACATTTATTGAACATAGCTTTAGTAAGCTCCCTGTTCCGAGTCAGGTCATTTAATGTTCCCGAAGCAAGTAAAGAGGAATACCAGTCCTGATAGTGGCGCCCGACGAAGAAGAATAACCATGTCCGAGTTTCAAGAAAAACCTGTGCTGCCTGCAGAAGCGGCTCAGAATCCAGAAATGCCAGCTGCCGCCCTGGAAGGATTTGGTTACATCGTCCAGACCATGCGCGCAGCGATGAAACCAGAAGCAACCTTCAATGGAAACTCACCAGTAACCAGTTTCTTGGAAAAATTGGATGACCACTTCATGCTGTATCCAGTCCACGAATTCCAGAAAGTCACCTTAGCTACCAGCGCTTTGAGGGGTCAAGCGCTTAATTGGTTCAAATGTATAGGCAGAAGCCTCTTGGGTCAAGCGGGAAGTCCCACCTATACATACGAAAATTTCAAGACTGCCTTAGTAAAAGCCTTCCCTGTCGTAAGAGATCGTGCAAAATTAGAAACGGAACTTTTCAGCATATATCAGCAACGAATCGAAAATCTTTCCACCTTTACTTTAAGAAAAATTCACGTCTTCAAACTCTTGTATGGAAACCGTCCGGATCCTGAGATAATTCAAGTGATTTTGCCGAGGTTACTTCCCCAAGTACAAGACTTTATTGAATTAAGGAATCCGACTACACTGGAAACGTTATTTGAGCTAGCAATCCAGTTTGAAAGTAGAAGAACGGCGGACATTGAAAGAAGACGCCAATATGAGCAACGAAGCCAATTTGGTGCGCCAAGACCACAGCAAAGTCAAGAACACGGCTACGGAAGCAAAGCGAATCAGTGGGCAAGGAAACCCGAGTATCCAAAAACAACCGGCGAACGTCGACAGTTCAATAGTAATCCAGGAAAAAAGTCTGAAGGCCAGTGAAAAAAGAAGGAAAGTATGGAAAGGAAAAAAGATTTAAACTAAAACGGATTTCTGCTGACGGGAGGGTGCGGAAATCCGAAGGCCAAGAAAACCCCTCTTCCTTCAAGTTAAATACAGTGATGGTGAAAAATTTGACTCTTCCAAAGACTGAAGTGTTGGTGAATAACATCCCAGCCACCGCACTCCTGGATACAGGCGCGCAGTGTTCCTGTGTGGCAGAAGATTTTTTTAGGAAGTATTTTCGTAAATACCGCATATATAATTCGGATAATACGACAGTGTTAGCTGCGCAGGGAGAAAGATGCAAGTGCATAGGTAAATTACCGCTATACGTTCGTATCAAGGACGAACAAGTAAAGATTATGTTTTTTATAGTAAAGAATTTGCAAGCACATATCATCTTAGGGATAGATTTTCTTTCAGAGGCAGAAGCAACGCTGGATTTTAACGAAGCGTCCCTTAAGCTGACAATGAAACCAGTTCGAGAAGAAAAAACAGAACCACCAATGTTAAACCTTGACCACCTGCCTAAGGAAGAGCAAGGATCCTGAATTTAGAAACATTTATGAGTATTTAAAGGATCCTGAAAATTTTAGCCACCAAGATATTGTGGCGATAAGAAATAGGGCGGCCCATTACGAACTAATAGATGGTCTATTATTTTATACAAAAACTACAAATTCCAACAACGAATTTCGACCTGTTATTCCAGCTAGTCTTAGATTAAATATCCTGCAGGAGTTACACGACTGCCCTTTAGCTTCTCATGCTGGTATTCGAAAAACTATCCAACGCGTACGCGAAGCAGTCTATTTTCCTGAACTGCAAAAGTTAACAAGGGCGTATGTCCAGTCCTGCCCAACATGTCAAGCAGTTAATTATATTAATTTTCGCCCGGTCGGATTTCTAAATAGCATAAAATCCGAATTTCCAAATGAAATAATTGGCATCGATTTATTGGGCCCTTTCCCAAAAAGTCAGTTAAATAAAAGTCGCTATTTCCTTGTTATGGTTGATAATTTTAGTAAGTGGACCGAAATTGCTCCCTTAAAACGAGCCTCCGCGAAATTAGTTACTGATTCTATTTTAAATAAATATGTTTTAAATACGGGGAGCCTCTAAAAGTTATATCGGATAATGGTCCTCAATTTGTAAGTAATATATTTGAAGACATGTGCCAAAAACTGGGCATACGTCATTTAAAAATGGTCCCGTATCGGCCGCAATCAAATATAGCGGAACGGGTCAATAGAAATATAGTGAAAATTATCCGTAGTTATGTTAAAAATTTTCATAAAAGCTGGGATAACTATGTCAATGAATTAGTTTTCGCCCTTAGGACCGCAAAACATGATACAACGAGCAAAACTCCTGCTGAGTTATATTTAGGCAGAAAGATTATAACGCCGTTAGATAAATTATTTTATGTTCAACAAAGAGCCCCAGAATTTAAAATGGGCGATATAGAAAAATTAATTAAAGAAGCAAAAAAGAACACTGAAGTAGAACAGAGAAAACAGAAACTTTATTACGATATGAAACGACGGGGAGTAACTTATAAAGTAGGAGATAAAGTGTTAAAAATTAAGCATTCACTTTCTTCAGCACCAGAAGATAAAACTGCCAAATTTTTTCCACGATTTGAAGGACCATATGTCATAGAAAAAATAACTCAGGCTGTAGTGGTGTTAAAAGCCAGGAATGGGGAAACATGCTCCGCAAACATTGACCAGATAAAACCATTCTATAATCGTAATAAAATGCAAATCTTTTCAGATCTTTTGCAGGATCCGGCACGGCAGGCACTGCAGGCACAAGCTCCAGAGGTGGAACAACGACAATCACACGGGCAAGCCATTAGGAGGCAGGAGCAATTGAAAAGAAAGTTTCCCCGTTGGAAAATTGAAGGTATCAAGAAAAAGAATGCGTTCCACAGACCAGAAAAGAGAGAGCACGACCACCCCCAGAATGAAGAAGGGAGAAGTACGACGAATGCAAAGAGAGCCAGGAGAAATAACGGCAACTATAACCCGGCTCCATAACGGAAGATCTACCCATCGGACAGGAGTCTACGCAGCAAATTTCGACGAATTGCTGAAGGAACACCAGCTGCGGAGGCAAAGAAACAAGGAAAATTTGAACAGCCAACAACGAGATCCAAGCAGGAACGAGAGAGAAGTGTCCCGGTTACGCCAAGACCAGCTGCCATCAAACGGCCAAGACCACAGGCAGAGGCTAAAAAGAAGGTCTTCAAGGGTGACCGAACTGGAAGGAAAAGAAAGCTCATGGAGGAAGGAACTGAAGAGCGAGCCCGCACAAGAAGGAAGATAAACCAAACGCTAATCTTCGCTACCTTCCAAGACTGGGCAGAAAAAAGAATGTCCGAATATCACAAAGATAAGTAAAACTTTATGTTACTTTGAAACCTTAAGTTAATCTTTCATTCTTACTGCAAGTGGCAGAATTCAAGACGTTTTACCTCATGTGAGGTCTACCTTTATCGCCAAAAAGGCGAGAAATGAGTTGTTACCTATTTTGGTATTATGTTTTTCAATTACTCGCGAGTAAAACTAAAATTAATATATAATAGGAATGTGTAAATACTTGAATATTGTAAAAGTTATTGTATAAAATATTATTTAAAAGAATCTGGCAAGAAAGAAGTTTTAGTCTGAAAGACTTTTGAAATGTAGTATTTCAATGTAGAAGAATTGGCACTTGCTTGGAAAAGAATAAAGTTAACAATGTACTACTAATGTATGTTTTAAAATGCGTAAAATTAACGGCATGTTAATATGTCCTTATATACAATGTGAACTGTTATTTTAAACTTTAAGAAATACTGTGATATGTTAAAAGTGAAAGTAGTGCCAAAAATTTTAACTTATTCGTATGACTGTAAAAAGAGCAAATTATTGTGAATATGTGTTAAAGGTTGAATGAATGTAGTTAGGCTCTCTGACGCTACACTTCAGAGTTAGCCACTTTCAGAATAGTACCTCAGGGTTTAGAGATGAATATAAGGTGTGTTATGTGGTCTTGTTATGTTGAATTTTAACACGTTAGTGTTTTGATTGCAGGCGGTATTGTTGAACACTTGTACATAAACACATTCGTGTTTGGTGTTTTCTTTTACAACACATATCAGAGAGCACCGGGAGAGAATTAAATAACGCAATGAATGAAATAAGAATGTTAAAACAAAAATATAAGTATTCATGCTACTTGCCATTTAATTGTGTAACATTTCATTAAACTAGTTTTCCTACCAGATTTCAACTAAGAACTCCTGTTTAGATGCAGTACAGATGAAAAGTAATTGTCCATGGAATTGATAATGTAAAAACGACTTTTTTTTTAAATTTCTAGTTTCTAGTGAGAACTGTTTGTAAAAGATTGGCCTCGCGTTAGATTCTAGAGCTAAAAGTTTTCAATAAGGTCGTTTTAGATCTCAGTTACAAACTAATTAACTCTGGCGGGAAGTATGTAAGGATCTTAAGTTTTACTAACGTTTATTTTATTTTAAATCTTTACTATCACTTCTTATTTTCTACTTCCGGCCAGAATTAAAAGCTTTAACTTATTTATGCAAATTTGTCTTGCGAACGCCAAGTACTTAAGTTGTGGCTTTTTGCCAAGCAAGAGAGAGGAAGGAGTGATTAGGAGCAGGCCGCTTGCCATAGCAGTTTTACTCGGTTGCTGGTTGCCTTCAAGGCCAGAGGTTTAATCCTCTTGATAATTTTAAACGTGTTGTAGTGTTAGCAGTTCTCTGTACTACATACGGCTTTCTGTTAATATACGGCCAATCTTCAAGTAGGCACTTGTTTATTAATCCAAAGTTAGTTTAGTTAATATTTTTATATTCTTTCGTTCAGACCACAAGTGGTTGGTCTCTGTATTCCGAAGTCCGGAAATCATTGTAAAGAGAGAAAAATAAAGGGTTTCGTATACCCTTCTTGTGTGTATTGTTTACTTCCCACATTTATTGAAAATAGCTTTATTAAGCTCCCTGTTCCGAGTCAGGTCATTTAATGTTCCCAAAGCAAGTAAGGAGGAACATAGAACCTGATAATGTGAAATCAAAAATAATTTTTAACTACCGTTAATATTTTGGCCATATGTAAAAAAAAATAAAATCACGAGGCATCCATATGAGAGTTGTATTAAGAATTCAACAGAGTTTCAAGGAATGATCTGTATAAGAATCGTGATATTTAATTCATTTATATATTTTTTTATATTTAATTTAAATTTATCCATTTTTAACAGTCCCACCATTTTATTTGCAGTCACACATGGACAAGGATTTTATGATTTTTTTTTTACTTTTTAGAGCATTTTAACTAAAACCCTCTAAATTAAAAACTTTTTAGTCCAAGTGGACAATTTCTCCAGAAGGACTAATAATTTCGTTTTGGCATTTTGCGTTTATTCACTACGAGCGTTGTTTCACTTTTCAAACGGTTGCCACCAAATATTATCGCCCTGTATTATATTTAAAGAAATTAAATAATGAAGAACCTGCATAAATGCTCGCATATGTTTCTCGCATTGGGATAAAACAATGGTACCTAGAGCCATCCAATTTTGAATAACGTAATCTTTCACCGAATATTAGCATCTGGTAGCCCGAATTTGGAATTTGTTTTATTATCTGTTTCATATTTTGTAAAGCTTTAACTCATTTTTGATTAGCAAACTCAAGAATTTCAAGGCAAACAATGGCAATGTCGTACAGAAAAAAAACATTTTTATCTCCAGCTCGCGAGACTGTTTATCGGAAATATATATATGATAATATATGGAAATATATATAAGATATGCTCATTTTAAAATTTGCGATATTGCGGTTGAACTGAATTTTATGGTTTAAATTCGAAGAACATGATATTTAATAAATAAAGGTAACACACAAGCGATAAAAGAACGCCCCTTTGGATGTAATTTAAAATCTGAAACCTTTCAGATTTTTTTTTATTTAATTTATTTTATACTTTTTAGTTTACAGTTTGCGGAAAGTAATTATGAAAGCAAACTAGCGCTTTTGAAAGTAAGAAAGTTATTCTTCATGATAAGCATATCAACAAATTATGCATGATGTCATCTTTTTCCAAAACTTTCCTATCAACGAAGTTCGAACGATCCAAACGTTTCCTAACCGTAAATTTATTTTCGATTCATTTAAAATTCCGTGTGATACAAAATCTGATTTCATCATCGTTTAAAAAAAGAAACTATGAAATGAAATAATGAAATAATCTTTCATTGATTATTTTGATTTAAATCCATCCCTTTTCGCAGGTGTACGAAAGCTAAAAATCTAACTGCTTCTGACAAATAACGACGATTCAATAAATTTACTTTGAAACATCGAAAACTCGTTCTTAGAAGGCAAATTTTTCTGTTTATCTGAATGAATAAAGATCAAACCATTAAACAAGGATATATGGCAAAAGTAATAAACACTAAAGAAAAACAAGAGATCAAGACCCGAATTTAGAAAACAATCTCTGAGAAATATATACTGATGTTGCTACTACTATATACGTATGAAAATTTTCAGACAGACTGGTTTCTAGAGAATTAATTTCGAAAACTAATTAACGAAAATTAATTTCAAAATTTGACACAAACAAGCAAACCAACAAAGAGGAAATCTTTGCTAAATAAACCATATTATATTATAACTAACCACTTATTAGTTATTAACTATAAACTAACCACATATTAGTTATTTAATTTTTATAACACCTAATTTTAATTATTCTAAAGAAGCAACTATGTAAATAAACGCATAAAATGCTTGTTAATAGCTTTTCTAGAAAATTAATCTACTGACAGAAAGCATTACTTAACTGAATTTGATTAATAAGCATTAAAAATTACGTTTCGCTGCTTAAGATTCTTCTATTTTGAAGAGTCGTTAGATTTTTAATTTCGGAGTGATAGATAGAAATAAAGAGACATGCCCTCGGGGGGATTCGACCTCTGGACCTACTGAGTGCTAGCCGGACATGCTTCCAGTTACACTTGGTTAAGAGGATGAAAATACAAATTCTTTAAAAAATAAGTTACTACATTATAGCTTAAAAGAATTTATATGAAGTGATATTATATACAATATTCTACAAAAATGAGTCTTTTTTTTTTTTTTTTTTAAATTGATTAGTAATAAATAATCCCCAAAACAGATCTTAAAAATAAAAGTGAAAGATTTTATACTGGACCACATTTATGAATTATGATTGTTTACCGAGAAATAAATCTTTTGAAGCAATTTAACTGCAGGAAAATAACAAGTCATGAGTAATATCTACCTCACGCAGCGAAACAACAATTTGTCTGCCTCGAATTTCATCATTTATCACTTTTTCTGAAAGGCATGTCATATGGCACGAAGTTGTGGAACATAATGTTTCTGCGTAATGTCTTATTTCAGTATTAGATATTTCCTATTCTTCTTGTATCCGCTAACATGGCTAAGATAATCATTTATTTTAAGAGGAATGCATCTTTAGAATATGCTTTATTCTCTCTTTACTTCCTTGTACGAATTAAAGGGCGTACTGTAATCGCGAAAAATTTCAGGTGTCATATTACAACGAAAATATTCATTTTGACAACTCTCAAATCCAATTCAACAATGTTTCTACGTGACGTCTGTACGTACGCAGTGCTTAAATTGAGCCGGAGTCCGGCTCCGGTACTTCTCAATTTTTAAGATAAATTACAATTCTAGCCGGAGCGCACCGGAGCCCTAAATAAGATGAGCTCTGGTACTTCGTTTTATAAAACTGAACCACAATTTAAAGGGAAATAAATTAGAATTCCTAACGTTTTAGTTTAGCAATAAGCATACCTTGCAATACTCTATTTCCCTATAAATGCGAACTCATGAGAACATGAGACGTTCAACTTAAGTCCCCTCACTCACATGCGGAAACCTTTCCCTTTAAGAAGGGCAATAAATCTGAGGGAGTCTGTTTAGGAACGCATAAATTTCTCGCCATGCCATAGTATTTAGTGTATTGTTATCGATGCTTACAGTTAGTTATCCTCGCAGGAAGGAAAATTTGTGTTCCTAAATGTGCGTTAAGTGACAGCAAGTACAATAAGAGTGAAATACTGAGATAAACTGCTCAAGTACGTTCCATACATAGTCTTCCCACAGTATCCACTAATGTAACCAAATACGGGGGGCCAAAAGTGTAACCAGCAACTTAACATTCATCCTTAGGAGTCAGATTCAGGACTCAATTTACCTCTGACACACATCTGCTTGATGGCTATAGTTATATCAGCAGAGCCGTGGTCAAAGAGAACGTTCTCTCTCACCAAGATTCTCCTCATTTTTTGTTTCCACCTATTCATACCCCCATTCTGTTTTGCCCTGGAATTTTCATCAACTGTGCTTTAAGTATATTTAATTTTTGTGATCATAAAAGAACTTCCCCCCCCCCTACGATCAGAGCTTAAATTGGGCCGGAGCCCACCGGATCTCGCCTTCGGAGCTTCTTAGTTTTTGTAATAAATCATAATTTTAGCTGGAAGGCACCGGAGTCCTGACCAAGAAGGCTACAGCACTTCTTTTATGTAATTAAATAACAATTTCAGTAGAAATTTTATCTTGAAAACTTTATTTTAATAATAAAATTGTATTAAAAATCGCTTATTAAATTTCAATTTAACTCTTTACATTTTATTTAATTTTCATTATTTAATTTACTTCAACTTTAATTATTTCAATAAATAATAATTAATTTTCTAATAATTATGATTTAAATTATAATGAATTGTATAATAATTATCGATTAAATAACATTTTATAAACATTAATTAAATAATTAATTAAACATTAATTAATTAATTTGATAATAATTAACCATTTAATTTTAAAATTATTAATGAGTTTAATTGTCATTTTATTTATTTATTTACTCTTGTTTCTCTTTGTTGACTGTCCTCCATAGGGCTCCGGCACTTCTAATCTTAGAAATTAAGTCCTGTACGTACGTATAGAAAAAAGGACACTTTTTCCCAAAACGGGTTGTAAAATGGATTTAAAATGGATTCAGAAGAGATTTTTTTCGTGACGTCTGTACATACGTATGTATCTCGCATAACTCAAAAAAGAGTAGCCTCAGAACGTTCAAATTCTGTGTATGGGAATCGATATAACACGTAGTTGTGCACCTCAAGTTTTGGTTGCAATCGGCCGCAACAAACGCATATAAATATATATATGTATACTAACTGTGTTACCTGGCTTAGTGAGCGCAGTTTTTTATTCTTATGTATAAGTAAATTGTGGATTGTTTGCTTTAAAAGTGATTGAATTATATTGTTCTTAAGTTCCGGTTAAGATTTTTATGTCTTTAGTTAATCTGCATTCAATAGTTGTAGATTTATGAACAATTTAAAAGTTGTTTAAATGGTACTAAGCCTAACGAAGCCTCCATTTGTTTCATTTGAAATTCTCATTAGAATAGTGAATTGAGTCAATTTGCGTACCAACTTCAGTGTCTTTTTCTTGAGTGGGACCAAAATTACAAACCTTTAATTTTCAAAAGGAAGCTTTCAGTTGTAGGCACTTTCCTGTCCGCTGGCTTGTTTTTGCGTAGAAACACTAGAAGTAATGTCATGTCTAAACCAGATTTTTTAGTATTTATGTATGCGGAATAACTATTAGTGCATACAATGATAAAATGTCCTCATCATGTAACGAAGAGGAATAATGAAATAGAAAATGATTAAATTTTTTTATAAGTCCGGATTAGCATTTATTTTACGTCAACCAGATAAAAGCAAACATGAATTCTGTAATAAAAAATCTAAAAATTTTATGTTAATTTTACTAGTAAGCATATGGCATGTTTGCCACCTAGGCCCCAAATTCTTCATTTCTTAGAGCTCCGTAGTAGAATAGTTGCGCGTAGACAGTCAGTGTATTCTGGTGGTATTAGCTGTAATTTTTTTTATTTCGCCAAGCTAGCTGTATCGCGATTTATAGAAATTTGACGACGTAAAAGAATAAAAGATTCAGAAGCAGACGATATTTGTATGATTGATGTAATTGTTAATGGACAATCAAGATTTATTCTAGTGTCCGTATGTATTCATCCAACTGTTTATTCAAGAGATTTGAAGATGTTCTTGTTTAGTGCATTGATGAAATATTCTGAAAGAACTTTGAAGAGACATTAGGTATTTGTTTGAAGCAGGAGTTGTGAAAAATGAACAACGAATTCGCTGGGAATTTTTCTCTTTTCTTTGTCATAAAATGTACCATATTCTTCAATTATTCTTCTATATTCAAGAATACTATAATCATCCTCTTCATTAGCGCTTTTCCAGAAGAATATTTTTAAATCTTTTCATAGGTTTTCAACATACCCATTTCATAATTCAGCATTAGTATCTTTCCCTAATTAACTTATTGGATTACCAGTTTCATCTTTTAAAAGTCCTGCTTTTTGAATGCAGCTGTACAGTCATTAGGTTAATTCGGCAGCAAGAGTCATAAAAAGTGAGCAACACATTCGCGGGTAAGCGAACCACGGACCTCTGGAATACGCGGCCAGCATGCAGACAACTACACCACGAAGGCACGCTAAGAAGGTGAGAGAAATACCTTATAAGTTTATTGATGGATGAAGAGTTTACTCTAGATATAGATGTTCTTATTATTATAATGGGAGATTTCAGTGCAGACGTCAAACAAAATGAAAAGGCATTTAATTTTATGAAACATAATTTTAATCTCAATATAGTACAAGTAACTATCCAAGTACACTTGGCAATTCATTTATAGATTTAACATTGACTAAAATTATTACTACAGACATCTTAATTTATGCATCTTATTTCTCATATCATCAACCAATTTTACATAGGGTCATTTTGAACGAATTAATGTCAGAAAGAAGAAATTATATAAAATAAAGTATATATATGTGCGTGTGTGTAAATTTTTTTTTTTTTTATTTGTTCTATAACTTCTTTGCAGTTCCATTAGTAATCCTACAGATTAAACACCACCGGCACTTTAAACTAAAAGAGGAAACCTATCGCTTTTTTTTCCTACCAGCAGATTCTTATCATTTTATATATCCAAGTATTCTTGAATAAAATAAGAATGAGAAAATGGATACTCCCATTCGTTGGCTGAGTGATAAATTTTGGAGTTTAAATTTAAGAAATGTAAGCTAGAAAAAGCTCCAGGGCAAGGGTGAAACTGGCTAGGCTTTAGGAGAACAGTTAAAAGGGGCAACAATGACTGCAAAAAATGGCTACAAAATTCAGAAACTGACTTTAAATAGAAATTATGATTGTGTTTTTAAGACTTTGTTACGCAACAGGAAGCAGTTTTAAAACCTATATTTTAAAAAAATAATATTTTGTTGGAACTACGTTCAAGAATTTAAACAGCATCATGTTCTTGAGATGACTGTCATTCTTGGTACTATATGGTCGATTATCTGATTCCCGTTAATTATATTACGTAGCCATTTTCTCGATCAGGCTGACGTCTCTCCCATATTTAAAGTAAATACGAGCTAGTTACACTTAAATAATCTACTACGAAAACATCCCTTTCCGCAAGCAAATGCTATTCGTATGTTTTTAATATTAAATTAAACAGACAGAATAGAAAGTCTTTAGTTATCTGTAAAGATAACTTTTTCTCTAGTTATCTTTACAAATAACTAGGGAAAACATGTTTCAGAAATATGAAAATTTAACTTAAAGATCATCAAAATTTGAAAGGAAACGAAAAAGAAAGATTAAATCAGATTACAATAAATCAATTGATAAAAGAACTATTTTTCGGCGGGTGAAAAATTGTATAGAAATGAAAGAAAGGATAGATGTTTTAATCTCAAAGATAAAATGGAAATATGAAAAAATAAATGAAATAGCTTCTCTTCCATTTTCTAATTTATGAAAATATAATGTTATTTTACTTAGACATTATAATAAAAGAAGTTTAAAATTTAATACTTAAACATCCAAATGACATTAATGCTCAGAAATTTCAACAAAAATGTTTTAATTTTAAAAACCAAATGTTCGCTTTCGTAACCAGATTGTTTGATGTTTCAAACATTCTGTTCACTAAAGCGAGATAAGGTTTTTAAAGATAATTTAAGAATACAGTTTAGTTCAGTCGGATTCAAATTAAAAAATTCGAGAATATTTTTAAGGCTGCCATTTGCTATTGTTACTGTGAAAGGAAATTCATCAAATTTAAAATAACAAATAACTACGCAAAATCTTCATATTATTTTCTAATTCTCAAAAAAGTACGTTTTTCTCTCATTAATTATTATCATTTAAAAATTATATATCATTATAGGCTCTATTTTCCTGAATTTACAAGTCTACTATTGATCCACGATCTACTATGCGAAATTATGAGTTAACACATTCGTGTCATTTGTGTTTGATTTTAAACATTTGTAACAATTTTACACAGCGCTTCTCAGTCTCTAATCCTCTTAGATTTCCGACAAAAAGTAAAATTCAGATTAGCTGCATGTAGGTAAAAAAAACTCAGAATTTGGGAATTACCCATGGTAATCTTCCATAACTTTTTCTTCCAAGACAGACATTTTATGAAATTTGTTACAGGTTACCCAACCTATAGACTTCGTACTCGAGTCTTTCTTACCTGCAAAAAAGTTGTTTAAAGTAATATAGCTGCGTTGCTTCTTTCCAGCATGCATCCAAACACAGAACAGCTATGCAAAAATTGGCGGGCTTGCCCAAGTCATTGAGTTTCAACAGTTCTTTACAATTATTTCCTTCCACAAAGTAAAGGAAGTACTGTTATCAGGTTCTGCGTTCCTCCTTACTTGCTTAGGGAACATTGACTGTCCTGACTCGGAACAGGGAGCTTACTAAAGCTATGTTCAATAAATTTGGTAAATAGACAATACACACAGTTTTATTTTTCTCTCTTTACAATGATTTCCGGACTTCGGAATACAGAGACCAACCACTTGTGGTCTGAACGTAAGAATATAAAAATATTAACTAAACTAACTTTGGATTAATAAACAAGTGCCTACTTGAAGATTGGCCGTATATTAACAGAAAGCCGTATGTAGTACAGAGAACTGCTAACACTACAACACGTTTAAAATTATCAAGAGGATTAAACCTCTGGCCTTGAAGGCAACCAGCAACCGAATAAAACTGCTATGGCAAGCGGCCTGCTCCTAATCACTCCTTTCTCTCTCTTGCTTGGCAAAAAGCCACAACTTAATATGTTTCAGATAAAAGCGTTCGCAAGACAAATTTGCATAAATAAGTTAAAGCTTTTAATTCTGGCCGGAAGTAGAAAATAAGAAGTGATAGTAAAGATTTAAAATAAAATAAACGTTAGTAAAACTTAGGATCCTTACACTGTAATCACGAAAGATTCCAGATATCATATTTCAAATAAAATATTCCTTTTGACTGCTATCGAATGCAATTTAAAGATGTTTTTGCGTGACATCTGTACTTATAGATGCCACGCAAAAATATTGTTTTCCATCTGTACATATGGAAAAAGGACACTTTTCCCCAAAAAAATTATAAAACTGATTTAAAATGGATTCAGAAGAGATTATTTCGTGGTGTCTGTACGTATGTACGTGCGTATGTATGTATGTATGTATTCAAAAATGAGTAGCCTCATAATGCTGGAATTTTGTGTATAGGACAACTATAGGATGTAGTTGTGCATCTCCCTTTTTGGTGGCAATCAGCCGGACCAATAAACCATACATAAACGTGCATACGTATATCCACTCTGTTACTCGGCTTCGTGAGCTCAGTTTTTTCTTACATGTAAATTTGCATTTTTTGCTTTAAATATGATTGAATTCTGTTGTTTTTATCTTCCGGTTAAGGCTTTTGTATGCCTTTAGTTAACCTGCATGTAATATTTGTAGAATTATCAACAATTTAAAAGCTGTTTAAGTGCGGCTAAGCCTAATTTTTTTACCATAGCAGCCATATTTTTTACATTTGAAACCTGGCAGAATAGTGGATTTGTTGCCAATCTAAAGAAGCTAAGCTTCGCAACAACAATTGTTTCTGTTTTATTTCTCTAATTTCTTTTATACATTGTTTTAGATTTATTACAGTGGCAACAATTAGGTAATTTTTCAGGTGATATAATTTTTGTGCATTTTGAGTTGTAAAATGAATGAAATGTAACGCTGTTAAGTAAACCTAGCGTCAGAGTGTCGCTATGGTAAATAAATATAGTGAATTTTAAAGAGTGCATTTATTCTGTTGTGATTTATGCGCTATCGACGAAGTAGATTTAACTCAATTCAATAACATTAAATGAAATGCAGGAAAAATGCGTATAATTTAATATTCCGTGCTGGGAAATCATGTGGTGTACACATCAGATTTTTTTTAGTTAAAAAGGTAAACTTCCTCCGAAATATAAAAACCCGTGGTTATTAAAAATGAATGTGCATTTCCTCAGTTAACTTAATTTCTTAATATAAAAAAAAAATCAACTTTAAGTAACTATATTTTTAATATAAGTATACTTTGCAGTAATATATGCTAGCAAAGTTATTTTTGAATAAGGTGGTCTGCACGACATTATAATTTATAAAAATTGTCTCCACCTGAAGAAAATTTGAGAAACGCTGACTTGACAGATTTCAATTGGCAGTAGAAGAGTGAAACCTGCCATACGAAGCGTAGAATTCGACAGCAGAATCTTGATTTCAGCTGGAATATTTTACCACATGCTGTTAAAGCATTGCAGAGTAACTGGAACTCCTGTACCTCACACAGAATTCAGAAGACAGAATTTATTTATCTCTGAAAGTTATTTGTCTCTGAAAAGAAGTACTTCAGCCATTTGAGTTAAATAAAAGTGTTTAAGATGAGCCAAAGAACGTGATGTAAAAACAACTTTTTTATATGGCACAGATGCTTTCTGATGAAACAAGAAATAAAACAAGGACAGCTGAAATGAAAAATGCTTTTTGCTGTTGTTTACAGCTTTTGATTCACCCTCCCCCGCAGTGAAGACTGCGGGTGCTTTGTTTGAAGGTGTGGTTCTCATTCATCATTTTTTCACAGCCTTTTTTTCCCTTTCACAAATAATTCACAAATTACAGTAACTATATTTTCAGTGGATTTTCCTAACTTGTTTTATGTTTTTTTAATAATTAGATAAATGCTAAATATCCTTTTAATGAAGCAGTTGAATGTGGTAGAAAAGGTTTTGAAGCTCAGATGAACTTAACTGTCTGCTTCTGGCAGCAATTCAAAAGAACGACATCATGCAAAATACAGCGAATGCTCTCTTACACGATTAGGAACGAATTCAGACGATTTTGGTCCCCTACGCAGGTCTTCGAGATGATGGTTGTTTTGGGATGGCAGCTATCGATTTATGTAATCATTTAACCCAATTAATGTTCTTGAAATCGTCAAAGAACATTAATGAAACAGAAGCGTGCCATATTGATTGAAGTATGATTGTTTTAATAATATTTCGAACTAATTGCAGAAAACATACCGAAAAATGTAGGAAAAACTATCATATGCTTAATTTTCTGAAGTATGGTAAGTGTATAATACTTTAAAATGCAGATACTAATTCGACATGTAAAGTAAAATCTTTGAGACTGATCACCGTCAGTTTCTTCAGTAAATTTTTATTCGTGTACTTAAATTTAAATCTTTTACTTTTTGTATTGAATATATCTTAACCAAGGTCTGAAACACAATGATCTGAAGTTAATCATTAAGATTTACAAACACACACTCTATAAGAGCATTTAAAGTTCGGGAAACAAGTTTAATTGCTTATTATTGATTACAAAAATCTTCATAGAAAAAGAATACTGCCATTACTATTTTCATGCTTTGTTTTCTTGAAATCAGTTTCTAGAGATAACATTAAAAGAGACGAGATACAAAAAAGTGATTTTTTTTAAAAGCACTTCTTAGAATTTGGTCCTGTAGAATAATTCAAAATTCATAAATTCTAAGCTCTCGGGATACCGAGAAATTACAAGCTTGTATCCTAGCAATAATTTACATCCTAATAAGTAATTTGCAAGTTAACTTAAATTATTAAAATATTTTAGCTAGTTAATGGCTATATCTTAAAAAAGTTAAGCTTTATTTTTTATATAAAAATATTGCTTAAGATTATTAAAGACAATTCTAATATACCAAAAAAAATTAGTAATATTTTATAGCGCACTAGTACTTGGTTGATTTCGCGCATTTGAAATTCAGTGTGCTGTTCATACTAAAACTAGACATAGAAATAAATAGAAACTAAACAGGTACTTGATAATAAATTTACCTGAGGATAAAAACGCTAAATTGTGAAGTCTATGGGAAAAAAAAAAGAAAAAAAAAGGAGGATTACAATAAGATAGCTGTTCATGCTTAGCTGAAAGATACGGGAAAAAACAAATTCATGCTATCAGACAGAACTAAAAAGAAATGAAATATGAAAGAAGATTTATCGGAGCAACAGAATAAGTAGAAAATTCAACGTAGTAGATGGATGGCAGAGTAGTAGTGCAGTCGAAATTTATAAATCTTCTTCATTTATTTCACAAATGAAATTTTCATAACAATTCAGTTCTAACATTAAAGAAGAGAGTTACAACTTCCGAAAAGAAGATGTAACACTATAAAAGTAATAAAATACACTGCGTGATGAATTGCAAATATTAACACGGAAGCTCACTATGTACAATGAAATGGAAACCAAAAAAGTCATTTTGATTTCAGAATTATTAACAAGAAATGCTACTTGATATTTGTAACAATTGTTCAAATGAGCTGCCACTAGCTACATGCATCTCGAAGATACGGAATGACTGGCGTACACTTTGGAACGTACTCGACGTCTTCCTATGCGAATCTCGCATTCCATTAAGAAAATTATTCTTTTCGCCATGTTCTATCCTGCCTTAAAGCTGCGAATATCTTTCCTGTTTGATATGAATTAAGAAGTAATAAGAAATATGCTTATTTAATCGCAAGTGTCTTCTTATTTTTATACTGGAAGATGAGTTGTGGCCTAGACAGCTGTAAGTTTAATTCATGCCAGTTCATTGTGTTGTTGCTGTTACCAATCTCACTCGTCTGACAATAGTCAGACTAAGCCTATGACATTCATCGTGGCAAGAAGTCAAATGCCCCTATCATTGGTAAGAGCCTACAGCATCATACAGGTGACAGCCCGACTTTAGCTCAGATTCTTCCCCAATTCTGAGAGACAACATGCACGGGTTTGGGCTGTGAAGTCTCCCACCCTTTTCCCCCACCATCATCTTTTCGAAAGAACTTTCGACTCGCCACAAATTTAGAGTGCCTTGTTGCTGCACAGACACTATACATTTACAAATATCCACGTCTTCTCTGGGATTCGAGTCCATGTCCTTCGCTACGGCAGTCACAATCACCAACCACTATTTCGGTTGGGCGGTCCAGTATATTTGGCTGTACAAAACGAAATAAACAGTAAATAATTCTATTACTTTATATGTTGCCTATGGCATAATAATGAACTTCATAGTTTCAAATCTTTCTATAATTATGTACAAGAAGCTCTAACAACCAACAAAACTTTAAAATAGCTGTAACACATGGCAAAACAATTTTAGAAAGCATTAAATTAAGGCCTTTCTTCAGGAAGTTTTATTATGTAAGTTGTTTTAATTGCAATTATATCTACCAGTCAATGCCGTATCTTGGAATCCAGGATATGCGATTTTACTTTTGAATTACAGCTGTGGAAGGTCTACATTATGCAGACCTATTACAAAGTAGCGTTATTCTAAGCTTCGAAAAAGGCAGGTGGTGAATTTTATGGCCCTCATGCAGCATGGCGCCTTGCTCATGCAGTATGGAGCCTCCACATTGCTTCTCCCAAACTGTTCCGAAACCAAAGTTAGTAGAGATTTCATTGTAAAAAGTTATCCAGATCGCTCGCTCAGTGTTAAATCTAAGATATTGTTACGTTGGTTACCTGAAAATAATCAACGTTACATATATAAAATAACGACATGTAAAGGCATTTATCATTGATTCCAAAACAAATGCTATTACTGCCGCCCTTGCATCTCAGTCATCAAAAGCCCCCCCCCAGTAGCCGAATGGTGAAAGTCTCTGAATACTGGTAGTTAGGTCTGGTTTGAGGTCGATCATAGGCGAATGGGCTGGCTGTATGATTGATTTTTGAGTTTTTTTTCATGTGTAACGTGGTTACGAGCCAGATTAAAACAGAATGTCCTCCACGAAGGCATCCTTCGTCTTAAGCAGATGGTCCCCAAGGCTTTGCTATATTCAGATAATCGAATCGAATGGAATAGTCATCAAGGAAGTCCAGTAATGATGGCTGCCGCATTGAACATTTATTATGAGGTATTTTATGCTTCTTCTTAAGAGAAACGCCGTATAGAGACATAAACGTAATTAAAAAAATGTGAATAATAAAATTCTTTAAAAGCAATACCTTATCTCGATTTTAAGCATATTCGTAAGAGTTAGATTACTACATATTAATAGTTAAGTTACTACATCTGCGCCAGTTAAGTTACCACATATTTCGGTGAAATGATATACTTTAAAATTTTACTTACTTTTGGATAATGAGTTATAATTAAGATATAAAGGAATGAATAATGTTTCGTTAAAGCAGCCATCGCATAAGCATTTTGTGATATTTGCAATTTGTATACAGATTAATGACTTAATTTTCCAGTTTTGGCGATTTGAAGATGTAAGAGAATTAAAAAATGGCTGCGGATTTAATTTCATGAAATATTTAACCTACATATACCCCACCAATCACAAAATGTCTCCAAATTAGGTTGAGAATTTTATTAAGATTTCTTCAACTCTCTGGATGGAAAGTTTCTATAAAAGCAAAACCTGGTAGTTCAAGAGGTCTCGACAGTGCAATAATCCTATGGAATAAAATAGTCATTATGCTTTAATTAACAAGAAATAAAAAAATTCCTTCATATACATAAAAATTCACAAAGATAAATGAATTCACAAACATATATAAAATTTAAAATCAATATAATTTTTTTCTTACATTTCACGTCTTAAAACTAAAACTTTTGAAACAAATCTAGAGAGCTATTACAAAACAAACCATATTTGGTGCAATTCCTTGCTAAAGAACTATTGAATATCATTTAAGAACCAATAAGTTGCACCTTACAAATCTGACCATTAAGTGTACGACCAAGTGCATTTTACAAAATTAAAGATTAAGTGTACATTTAAGTGAACATTGCAAATATGGCGATTAGCAGTGATAGCTTTACAAAGAAATACCTTGTTTTCTTTTGTACCTAATGTTTCTGATTGGATGAAACAGCATTCGGTATTCAGTTTACGGCTGGCCTCCCGAAAGTATTTATTAAGAATATTTTTGTGAGTTTTAAGCATGATGAATATTTTGATAATTTGACTTTGTAATTTACGAGGACCATATAAGTCATTTCATATTTACAGAATGCTTCCGACACCAGAGTTGAAAATGTTTTTATAAAACCCATATCTCACTTTAAAAAACTGTGCTTCTGGAAGTATACGTTTAAGATTAGCATTTAAGAAAATAAATTTTATATTTAGCTTTCCAAATACTCTGTACTCTGTACAGAAGAAATCCAGCATCCATTTATTTGACAAAGTTGGCAGTCTGGCACACGTACCCCTTACGTATCGTCCTAAGACGGTACAAGCATCTGACGGAACGTTATTGTGATATTTACCAGCTGTTTGGTTACAAAGCTACAGCTGCTAAATTGTCTTTGACAAGTTAAAAAAGCTTGGGCTTAGTCATGGACATGAACAGTCCATGCCATTAAAGATGGAGTAAGATAAATAAGTACATTTATGAGGACCTCTTGTTTTGGGACTTCTTTGGCCTAAGAACTCCTTCGTTTTTCCACTAGAAACATTTCCTTCTCAGAAAATCTATAGTAATTCCTCTGGCGTTTGAACACGTATCAAACATTTCTTCTATTCCATTTATTCATCTCATCAATAGAAGAGTTAGTCAAAACTTTTAAACGCTGTGGTACTCCAAATTTATTAAATTACGACTGCGGTGTCAAACTCAATTTCGTATAAACATAGCCTTTGTTACTACTACTACTTAGAAACATTTGAAGAGTACAGTATTACAGGAAGTATAACGAATGTTAGAAAGCAAAATTCTTTCGAGGAAGACGAAAATTTCTATCGCTCCGTTATAACCTACTCCAAAGCCGCTGAGCACTGATAGTTTGGTCCAGGCTTGAAATCCGGTGAATGGGCTGGCCGCGTAGACGTTTTTATGGTTTTCCTCCCTTGTAATGTCGACAAGAGTTAGTTTTCCTTAAAATGTCCTCTACGAGGCGTTAGGTACAACATGGAAAGGGAGGACCCTTTCCATGTTGTACCTAACGGCGGAGCACATAATAAATAAAATAAAATAAAATTCAGAGTGCTCGTTTAAACATACCAGACAAAATTAGCCACTAGAGCATTGGGCGATCATTACAGCGAGCGAACAAAGAGTATTAAATTTATGAAAAAGTAAACATTCGAACTTTCTTTAAAAATGTTTCATGCAACAGCAATAAAGTAAATTCCAAAACATAAATGAATTAAGAATACTAAATTAAGTATTGATTTTATTTTGTAGTGAATTTTCAATTTTTAAAAACACTTGTAAGAGCACGAACCGATAATTCTGTTTAAAGTTTTTAATTTTTACAATATGCTAAGTAACATTTAGGAAATTATTTCTATAACATCATAAAGTCCGATATCCCAGGATATTTGATAATCCGGAATTGTGTAAGTCCCGAGCATGATATATTACTGGATTTTTATTGTATTAGCACATGCTATGGTATTTTGTTTCTACAGGTTCATAAGCGAAGCATCTAACCGGAAAAAAAAAAAAAAAAAAAAAAAAAAATGAGATCTCGACTTCATTCTATCTCTCAGTGGGACATTATTGGTTGATGGTGGAACGAATCGCTCTGACGCAAATTAAACTCGCATAAGGTCTTCATTTCTCCCAAACTTCTTTTCTACAATTCATTTAGCTGGATGATGAATTGAGGATTTATTTTCCTGTTTACTGTAATTGAAGGTGAAAGCTGAGAAAGAATTTTGGAAGACTGCTTTTCAATGACAAATGAATGCGACTGAGTTAAAAAAAAGTTTAAGTGACGACAATGAATAAGATGGAATAAATGCTTCTCTATTATGAATTGTTGAAAACAACATGAAATATAAAACTTGCCTTGCGTTTAGTTTCAGTCGTGGATACAAGTTGATGGTCATGATATTTGTTATTTGTTTTGATTCCGCGTAAAGCTTGAAAACTTCGAATACTTCTGAGTAGGAACAAAAAATAAATAATGCATAAAAGAAGAATTAATCATAAAAATATTTTTAAAAAAGCAATTCAAATTCAATTTCAAATTTTACATTACGCCCAAAGGGGCGTTTTTCTAACGTTTTGTGTGTTAAATTTATTTATTAAATATCATGTTCTTTGCACTTAAACCCTAAAATTCTAATTCACCAGCAATATTGCAAAATAATTTTTAAACGAGCATATCTTTAGAATTTACTATACACAGTCTCGCGCGCTGAAGATAAAAATGTTTTTTCTGTACAACGTTGCCATTGCTCGCTTTGAAATCCTTGAGTTCATTAATCAAAAATTCGTTAGAGTTTACAAAATATGAAATCGATAATAAAACAAATTCCAAATTTCGGATTTCAGATGCCCATATTCACAGTAGGATTACGTTATTCAAAATTGAATCGCTCTAGGTACCGTTGTTTTATCACAGTGCGAGAAACATACATACATTTATGTAGATTATTCATTATTTAATTTCTTTAAATATAACACAGGGCGATAATATTTGGTGGCAAGAATTTGAAAAGGGATTCAGCGTTTGTAGTGAATCAACGCAAAATGCCGAAACAAAATTAATAGTCTTTTTGGACAAATAGCTCCTTTGGACTAAAAGGTTTGGTGTAATGTATAAAATACTGAAGAAGAAAAGCGTTTATTAGCAACATGTATTTAATTATTACTGCAATAAGTTTGTGAAAGTATAAGGGAGGAATACAGCAGGATTCCCCTTGAAAAAGATTTTTATACTAATAACCCTAATCGTAAGGCACAGAGAAGTCACTGGGACTCGTCTACATTTATTTCCTAAAGATGATAACATGTTATTTTTGCAGTGCATAATGATTACTAATTCAGGAATAAACACATAATGGCAATGTAACTGCTTTAGGATTGAAAAAAAGAATTTTTATCAACATCTTTTTTGTACTTTATTTATATAAATTTTCAGAAATTTTTCTTCGCTCCCTTCCAGTTCTGTCGTTTTGAATCATTTCCTTAACTACGTTAAGAACCTGCATATAATGTTCCTGGATCGAGATTTGTTCGATAAATGACTTAATCGCGCCATCCAGTTTTAATCACTTTTTTTCTTTTTCATCGCTATTTATGTCAATTTTCTGAATAATCGAACAGTTTTTCATGCATCAGTGTTTTTGACGTTAGGATTTATACAGCTTTCTCAAAATCTGAGCTTTCGTTTTTATGAAATCTGAGCTTGTATGAAGTAAAGGAAGTATTGTAATCACGAAGTATTCCGGATACCACAGTTCAACGAAAATATCCATTTTGACCGCTATCGAATGCAATTTAAAGATGTCTTTGCTTAACACCTATACGTAAGGACAGAATAAAGGACTCTTTTTCCCCACGTAAGTATGTACGTACTTATGTAAGTATGTCGTATAACGCAAAAACGAGTAGTCTCAGAACGTTGAAATTTTCTATATAGGACTGATATAATATGTAGCTGTGCACCTCCCTTTTTGGTTGAAATCGGTCGCACCAAAATTGATTGAATTATGTTATTCTTATTTTCCGGTTAAGGTTTTTATGTCTTTAATTAACCTGAATGCAATAGTTGTAGAATTATCAACAATTTAAAAGTTGTTTGAGTGCGGCTAAGCCTAATTTTTGTTTACCATACTGTAAGGATCTTAAGTTTTACTAACGTTTATTTTATTTTAAATCTTTACTATCACTTCTTATTTTCTACTTCCGGCCAGAATTATAAGCGTGAAGGAGTTTATGCAAAGTTGTCTGGCGAACGCCAAGTATTTAAGTGTGGCCTTTTTGCCAAGCAGAAGAGAGGAAGCCGTGAGTTCGAAGCAGGCCGCTTACCTTAGAAGTTACGCAGTTGCTACTTTGCCTTCCAGGCCAGAGGTTTTAATCCTCTTGATAAATTAAACGTATTGTAGTGTTCACAGTCTCTGTGCTACATACGCTTCCTGTTATTATAAGGCCAATCTTATTCTAAAGTTAAATTAGAGTTTAGTTTTATTTTGATATCTTTTAAGTTAGACCCCGAGTGGAGGGTCATTGTATTCCGAAGTACGGAAGTCATTGTATATAAAGAAAAAAATAAAGGGTTTTGTATACCCTTCGTCTGTATCCTGTCTACTTACTACAATTAGTGAACATAGCTTTAGTAAGCTCTCTGTTCTAGTCAGGTCATTGTATGTTTCCGAAGAAGGTTAGAAGAAACATTGAACCTGATAGTGGCGCCCGACGAAGAATAACCATGGCCGAGTTTCAAGAAGAACCTGTGCTGCCTGCAGAAACAGCTCAGAATCCAGAAATGCCAGCTGCCGCCCTGGAAGGATTTGGGTATATTGTCCAGACCATGCGCGCTTCGATGAAACCAGAAGCAACGTTTAATGGAAACTCACATGTAACCAGTTTTTTGGAAAAATTGGATGACCACTTCATGCTCTACCCCGTGCACGAGTTTCAAAAAGTTACCTTAGCTACCAGCGCTTTGAGGGGCCAAGCGCTTAACTGGTTCAAATGTATCGGCAGAAGTCTCTTGGGTCAAGCAGGAAGTCCCACCTATACCTACGAAAATTTCAAGACTGCCCTACTAAAAGCCTTCCCTGTTGTAAGGGATCGTGCGAAATTAGAAACAGAACTTTTCAGTATATATCAACAAAGAATGGAAAACATCTCGAGTTTTATTTTAAGAAAAATTCACGTTTTCAAGCTCTTGTATGGAAACCGTCCGGATCCTGAAATAATTCAAGTGATTTTGCCGAGGTTACTACCCCAAGTGCAAGACTTTATTGAATTGAGAAATCCGACTACACTGGAAAAATTATTTGAGCTAGCAATCCAGTTTGAAAGTAGAAGAACGGCGGACGTCGAAAGAAGACGCCAATATCAACAGCGAAACCAATTTGGTACGCCAAGACTACAGCAAACTCAAGCACATGGCTACGGAGAAAAAGCGAATCAGTGGGCAAGGAAACCCGAGCATTCAAAAACAGCCGGCGAACGTCGACAGTTCAATAGCAACCCAGGAAAAAAGTCTCAAGGCCAGTGGAGAAAGAAGGAAAGCACCGAAAGGAAAAATAATTTAAACTAAAACGGATTTCTGCTGACGAGAGGGTGCGGAAATCCGAAGGCCACGAAAACCCCTCTTCCTACAAGTTAAATACAGTAATGGTGAAAAATTTAACTCTTCCGAAGATTGAAGTCTTGGTAAATAATATCCCGGCCACCGCACTCCTGGATACCGGCGCGCAGTGTTCCTGTGTGGCAGAAGTCTTTTTTAGAAAGTATTTTCGCAAATACCGCATATATAATGCGGATAATACAACAGTATTAGCGGCGCAAGGAGAACAATGTAAGTGCGTAGGTAAAGTACCTTTGTACATCCGTATCAAGGACGAACAAGTAAAGGTGATGTTTTTTATAGTAAAGAATTTGCAAGCACACTTAATACTAGGAATAGACTTTCTTTCAGACGCACAAGCTACACTGGATTTTAATGAAGCGTCTCTTAAGCTGACGATGAAACCAGTGCGTGTAGAAAAGGTTGAACCGCCAAGGTTAAATCTCGACCACCTGCCTAATGACGAGCAAGATAGAATCCGACAAGTGGTAAGTGAATTTGCTTCCTTATTTAGTGATATTCCAGGATTTACCCAGGTTACTAACCATAGTATTGACACCGGAGATGCATTGCCGGTTCGTCAAAAACCATACCGGTATGATAAGAATAAGGAAAAAATTATAGAATGGCATATTACCGATATGCTACGTAAAAAGATCGTAACGCCTATCTCAAGTAGTTATGCTAGTCCAGTGGTTTTATGTAAGAAAAATAATGATTATCCTTTGGAGCATCCAAAAAGGTGGAGATTCGCTATTGATTACCGTAAATTAAATTCCATAACGAAATATCCGGTATATCCGTTACCGATTATAGAAGAAATTTTAAGGAACATAAAATCAACCAAATTTATGACAACTTTAGACTTAACGAATGGTTATTTTCAAATAGGGATCCGGCCTGAGGACGTGCCTAAGACTGCTTTTATAACCAAGTCTGGCACTTATGCATTTTTGCGAATGCCGTTTGGCCTTTCAGGCGCCCCAGCAACATTTCAGCGATGCATGGACATTGTGTTAAGACCTGTTCTCGGAAAGTCCACATTTATCTATTTAGACGATATCATTATTACTAGTGATAATCTAGACCAACATGTACAGGATTTAAGACAGGTGTTTTCTTTATTAAATGAGGCCGGTCTAAAAGTTAATGTCGAAAAATGCAAATTTGCAGCCCCTGAATTAAAATATTTAGGTTACAAAATATCGCAAAAAGGGATCGAGACAGATGAATCAAAAATAATCGCTGTACAAAAGTATCCGACTCCAAACACGGCAAAGAAGCTCTCTTCTTTTCTAGGACTTTGTTCATATTATAGGTCCTTTATAAAAGATTTTGCGGCTATCGCTGAGCCATTGTTAAAATTAAAAAAGAAAAAGGCAAGATTCTCGTGGACGGCCGAAGCCAATAGTGCTTTCGAAAAATTAAAACAAGCATTAACGCAAGCCCCTGTGTTGAAATTTCCTGAAAAGGATGAAAATTTAGAAATTTCAGCGGATGCTTCGGATTATGCGGTGGGAGCGGTACTTTCTCAAAATCAGCAGCCAGTAGCATTTTTTAGCCGAACTTTAAATCAAACACAAAGAAACTATTCCGCGACCGAGAGAGAGGCACTTGCAGTTCTGTTAGCAGTGCAAAAGTTCCGAGTCTATTTTGGAAAGGCGCCGATAACAGTATATTCTGATCATGCGGCGGTAACTAGATTGTACTCTGGAAAAAATTTATCCCCAAGGTTAATAAGATGGGCACTCAAGCTGCAAGAATATAATCTGGTAATCAAGCATACCCCCGGAAAGGAAAATATCGTAGCAGATGCCCTGTCACGAATTAAATTAGACGAACAGGGTAATACCGTAAAAGTTGCAATGCTGACAGCGTGTACAATAAATTCCCGAGAAACTGTAATAACCGAACTGGGTAAGGATCCTGAGTTTGGAAGTATTTATGAGTATTTGAAGGATCCTGAAAATTTTAGCCACCAAGATATTGTGGCGATAAGAAATAGGGCGGCCCATTACGAACTAATAGATGGTCTATTATTTTATACAAAAACTACGAATTCCAACAACGAATTTCGACCTGTTATCCCAGCTAGTCTTAGATTAAATATCCTGCAAGAGCTCCATGACAGCCCTTTAGCTTCTCATGCTGGTATTCGAAAAACTACTCAACGCGTACGCGAGGCAGTCTACTTTCCTGAACTGCAAAAGTTAACAAGGGCGTATGTCCAGTCCTGCCCAACATGTCAAGCCGTTAATTATATTAATTTCCGCCCGGCCGGGTTTCTAAATAGTATTAAATCCGAATTTCCAAATGAAATAATCGGCATCGATTTATTGGGCCCTTTCCCAAAAAGTCAGTTAAACAAAAGTCGCTATCTCCTTGTTATAGTTGATCATTTTAGTAAATGGACCGAAATTGTTCCCTTAAAACGAGCCTCCGCGAAATTAGTTACCGATTCTATTTTAAATAAATATATTTTAAAATACGGGGCGCCCCTAAAAGTTATATCGGATAATGGTCCTCAATTTGTAAGTAATATATTTGAAGACATGTGCCAAAAACTGGGCATACGTCATTTAAAAATGGTCCCGTATCGGCCGCAATCAAATATAGCGGAACGGGTCAACAGAAATATAGTGAAAATTATCCGTAGTTATGTTAAAAATTTTCATAAAAGCTGGGATAACTATGTCAATGAATTTGCTTTCGCCCTTAGGACCGCAAAACATGATACAACGGGCAAAACTCCTGCTGAGTTATTTCTAGGCAGAAAGGTTATAACACCGTTAGATAAACTATTTTATGTGCAACAAAGAGCCCCAGAATTTAAAATGGGTGATATAGAAAAACTAATAAAAGAAGCAAAAAAGAATACGGAAGTAGCACAAAGAAAACAAAAATTGTATTATGACTTGAAACGACGGGGAGTAACTTATAAAGTAGGGGATGAAGTACTAAAAATTAAGCATTCACTTTCTTCAGCACCAGAAGATAAAACTGCCAAATTTTTTCCACGCTTTGAAGGACCATATGTTATAGAAAAAATAACTCACGCTGTTGTAGTGTTAAAGGCAAGAAATGGTGAAACCTGTTCCGCAAACATTGACCAGAGAAAACCATTCTATGACCGTAATAAAATGCAAATCTTTTCAGATCTTTTGCAGGATCCGGTACGGCAGACACCGCAGGTACAAGTTCCAGAGGTGGGAAAACGACAAGTACAAGGGCAAGCCAATGAGAGACAGAAGCAAGTGAAAAGAAAATTGCCCCGCGGAAAAATTGAAGGTACAAAGAAAAAGAAGCCGTTCCACCGTCCAAAAAACAGAGTTCACGAACACCCCCAGAATGAAGAAGGGAGAAGGACGACGTATGTGGAAAAGACCGGGAGAAAAAACGGCAACTATAACCCGGCTGTGAAACGGAAGATTGACTCATCCGACAGAACTCTCCGCAGCAAAAGTCGCCGAACTGCGGAAGGGCCATCAGCGGCGGAGGAAAAAGTACAAGAAAAATTTGAACGGCCAACAACGAGGTCCAAGCAGGATCACGACAGAAGTTTCCCGGTTCCACCAAGACCAGCTGCCTTCAAACGGCCAAGACCACAAGCAGCGGACAGAAGGAAGATGTTCAAGGGTGGCTGTAGTGGTGAAAAACGGAAGCTTCCAGAGGAAAGCACTGAAGGGCGAGCCCGTACAAGAAGGAGGATCAACCAAGCTACGGTCTGCAGCACCTTTAAAGACTGGGCCCAGAAAAGGATGTCTAATATTACAAAGATAAGTAAATTACAAAGATAAGTAAAGATAAGTAATATTACAAAGATAAGTAAAATTTTATGTTACTTTACAAACTTAAGTTAATCTTTCATTCTTACTGCAAGTGGCAGATTTCAAGAAGTTTTACCTCATGCGAGGTCTACCTTTATCGCCAAAAGGGCGAGAAATGAGTTGTGACCGATTTTCTTATTATGTTTTTCAATTACTCGCGCGTAAAACTAAAGTTGATGTATAATAGCGTTGTATAAAGACTTAAATATTGTAAAAAGTTATTGTATAAATTTTATTTAAAACATTCTAACAAGAAAGAAGTTTTAGTCTGAAAGACGTTTTGAAATGTAGTATTATTTCAATGTAGAAAGAATTGGCACTTGCTTTGAAAAGAATAGAAGTTAACAATGTACTACTAATGTATGTTTTCAAATGTGTAAAATTAACGGCATCTTGATATGTTCTTGTATACATGTGAACTGTTATTTTGAATGTTTAGAAATACCGTGATATGGTAAAAGTGAAAGTAATGTTAAAAAATTTGTTATTCGTGTGACTGTAAAGATTAAATCATGGTGAATATGTGTTAAAGGTTGAATGATGTAGTTAGGCTCTCTGACGCTACACTTTAGAGTTAGCCACTTTCAGAATAGTACCTCAGGCTCTAGAGTTGAAATTAGGGTGTGTTAAGAGGTCTCGTATGTTGAATTTTAACACGTTAGTGTTTTGATTGTAGGAGGAAGTGTTGAACACATAGACAGAAACACATTCGTGTTTGGTGTTTTTACAACACATGCCAGAGTGCACGGGGAGAGATAATTAAAATAGTCATGAATGAAATAAGAATGTTAAGAAAAGTATATTCTATATGTTATTTGCAATGTCATTCTGTAACATTTCATTAAACTAGTTTTCCTTCCAGATCTCTGGAAGGAACCAGAATTGAATAAAGCTCCTGTTTAGATGCAGTACAGATGAAAAAGAAAAAAGATTGTTGTATATTCCGGGAGCTGCTATTGTAACAAATTTCTTTCTTTTAAAATTTTCTAGTTTCTAGCTAAGTTATGACTGTAAAAGTTTGGCCTCGCGTTAGTTTCTAGAGCTAAAAGTTTTCAACAAGGTCGTTTTAGACCTCAGTTTCAAACTAATTAACTCTGGCTGGAAGTATGTAAGGATCTTAAGTTTTACTAACGTTTATTTTATTTTAAATCTTTACTATCACTTCTTATTTTCTACTTCCGGCCAGAATTATAAGCGTGAAGGAGTTTATGCAAAGTTGTCTGGCGAACGCCAAGTATTTAAGTGTGGCCTTTTTGCCAAGCAGAAGAGAGGAAGCCGTGAGTTCGAAGCAGGCCGCTTACCTTAGAAGTTACGCAGTTGCTACTTTACCTTCCAGGCCAGAGGTTTTAATCCTCTTGATAAATTAAACGTATTGTAGTGTTCACAGTCTCTGTGCTACATACGCTTCCTGTTATTATAAGGCCAATCTTATTCTAAAGTTAAATTAGAGTTTAGTTTTATTTTGATATCTTTTAAGTTAGACCCCGAGTGGAGGGTCATTGTATTCCGAAGTACGGAAGTCATTGTATATAAAGAAAAAAATAAAGGGTTTTGTATACCCTTCGTCTGTATCCTGTCTACTTACTACAATTAGTGAACATAGCTTTAGTAAGCTCTCTGTTCTAGTCAGGTCATTGTATGTTTCCGAAGAAGGTTAGAAGAAACATTGAACCTGATAATACCAGCCATATTTGTTTACATTTGAAACTTAATAGAATAGCGAATTTGTTGCCAATTTAGAGAAACTAAGCTTCACAACAACAAAAATAAAGCCTTCGTTTATTATCGCGAAATGTAATACCGTGAAACATGCCAAATTATCACTAAGAAGTATAACGGCTTACTTCTTAAAGCATAAAAAGATACCATATTTTTATAATTTGAAATAAAAGACATGATAATTTTATACTTTGACATACACTTTGCTTTTTGATTGAAAATATTCGTTCATTTCCAGTGTCACTGTGCGTGAATGTTTCTGACATAAGATTTTTAAAACATAATCTGGGCTATAATGTCTTCCCTTTTTACTTTTTTGTACGAAATAAAGGAAGTATTGTGATCGGAAAAAAATTAAGGTATTATATTTCAAAGAAAGTATCCCTTTGAACCGCTCTCGAAACCATTTAAATGATGTTTTTGCGTGATAGCTGTAAGTATGGGCAAAACAAAGGACTGTTTTTGCCAAAACGGTTCTTGAGTTACGCGATGTATGAATCGCATGTATGTCGCGTAACTCAAGAATGTTTTGCATAACCATAACAATAGCCTAACTGCAGAACGTTGAAATTTTGTATATGGAACTGCTATAACATGTAGTTATGCACCTCCCTTTTTCGTTGCAATCGGCTGCACGAATCATATATATTGTAACAATATTCACACCTCTGATAAACATTTGCTTAATTAGAGAACTTCCTGTTTGTCCAGAGAGAAATAATTTTCAGTTAGAGATCTGCTGAAATGAGTTAAGGAAATCCCCTGGGCAGTTTAAGGGCGAAACTGTCATTTTCTGTGCTGCTAAATGGCCAAAGTGCTCATCAAAAGCATTTCGTTAAAGATCTCCTCTGAAGCGTTCCCAAAGACGTTTAACTTACAAGGAAAGAAAGGGGCTTTTGTGTGTGATTTTATGCAGAAAGAGACTTGAGTGAAGTCGCTCCAGCGACGCAAACCTGCAACAAGGCGGCCGGTTTTTGTATTGTGGCTGTACTATTTTGATTATTTACTTTTTATAATTCACGAAATCTTGTTAAGTTTAAAAATAAATATTTAAAAGACAACTACTCTTTTTCCTTCATTTATCACGGGAAATCAGAAGTTACAATACATATTCACGCTCTGCTACCTGTCTCGGTGAGCTTGTTTTTTTATTTTTTTAAAATTTTTATGTTGATAAATTGTGCATTTTCTGCTTTAAAAGGGATTGAATTATGTAGTTCCTATATTTCGGTTAAGGTTTTTATACCATTAGTTAATCTGCATGCAAGTAGTCAACACATTATCAACAATTCGAAATTTTAAGTGGCGAGTTAAGTCTAATGAATCGCCATTTGTTTACATTTGAAACTCAGTAGAAGAGTGAATTAAGTCAGTTTGTGCAGCTTCAACGTCTTTTTGCCATGTGAGACCAAAAATAAACTTTCAGTTTTGTGCACCGAAAAATCTACCTTCTTCCCCGCTTACCGAATTGCTCGTTTTTGTGTAAAAATTCCAATTTTAATTGTAAAAATGTTTTTAACTGTTTTAATTGTATTTGGTTGTTTTTTTTCTCTATTTCATAATTTGTTACGAAGATATTTTGAGTTTTTATGTATTTTTGCTTTTCCGTGGAGTGAAAAAGAAATTGAATGCGAAATACACCTCTAATGAAATTCGAGGAAATAAGTTTAAATGAATCAGTAAAAATGTGTATAATTTAATAGGCCATACAAGGAAGTCATGTGGTGTCCACATCGGATTTTGTATTTTTAGGCGAAGATTTTTATTTAGAAGCTTATTTGAGGTTTATAATTAACGGCAATATTATATTTAATCACAGCATGGGTCCTAGTATTCAAAATGGCAGGCATTTTATTAATAAGCTTGTAAACAATGCCTCGAAACGTGTCAAATTAACATTAAGAAGTATAGCGGCTCACTGCTTTAAGCTGATAAAAAAGGCATGATATTTTTATAGTTTGAAATAGAAAACATGACAGTTTTATAGCGTAAAACGCATACTATTTGCTTTTTGGTTGGAAATATTCGTTGATTTCTATTGTCACTATGCTTCAATATTTCTGACATAAGATACTTAAACACCTTTCTCATAATATGGGCTATAATTTCTTCCATTTTTTATTACGAAGGTTATGTGCGAAGATTTTATTGCGAAGGTTGTTTGAGGTTATAATTAACGGTAATATTATATTTAATCACAGCATGGATCCTAGTATTCAGAACGGTATTTTATGAATATGTTTGTAAAATAATACTGCAAAACATGACACTGATAAAAAGATGTATTTTTATTGTTTACAATAAAAGGATAATTTTACAGTTTGAAATACATATTGTTTGCTTTTTTGGTTGGAAATAGTTGTCGATTTCCGATGTCACTACTTTACTTCTTCCGTAAGAAAACATTTTCTGCCATAAGTTTAAACTAATTATGTTTCATAGACGAAAAAGCTAATGCATAATGAAGGAAAAATATTCTCGCGCCTTATGTAGTGCTTGAAAATTGAGACATCGTTATCATTTCCCTTATAATAAAAACACAAACAGACAACCCATATACTCCCTAAACAGCCTTCTAACACTCTCAATTACTGATATTAACCCCCTAAAGCCTGAAAAGTGAACACTGAAAGTTATAAACAGAAAGCTACACCACTCAATTTCGACCATGAAAGAAATATGGCTCTTAAATGCACGGTTCAAGATGTTAACGCATTTTGGTGTGAAAACTACCAGCTACCGAATAACTATAAGAAACAGTGCAGTATTACATACATCTTTAACTGGTAGCTAATTCGCTGATCACACGAGGGTAAGTTAGGCATCATCAATTTTACCTTGATCAGCAGGCGCTGACAGGTTTGTCTCCATATTTAACGCTACTTAATGCTCTATTAAGGTATTCCACCCCTATAATTTATATAAAGCTCTACTCAACCATTTTCGCAGTTTCGTCACCTTTCCTGTGAACTAAAACTTCCATTTAAATGTTGGTAAATAACAATTTTTACGTTCTCTTGATGGTTTTTTGATGTGAAGATTGAGCTTTGCGGCGGAAAGATCATAGTAACTTTTCTTTTTGATGGAAACCAGGAACTCATTAAGTTGCTTAACTTTTAAGAAATGGTGCTGTAATAAGTAATTTAAAGAGGGATGATGCTTAGAAAATTGTCTTTTGAAAGTTAATTAACCGCGTTTAAGAAATAGCTTAAAGTAGCTGGATTAATTTTCCAGGTACTGGGTATTTTAAATGTAAATTTCTAAGATTGTAATAATAAGTATAATACATGTATTTATTAATTATTACATAAAAGACTTTTAGAATGAGATTTATAAGGAAATTGATGTTTAAAAATAAAATTATACTCTTGTACTGTATTCAAGATAAATTCATAATGTTTTATAATTTGAATATAAAGATATCGAAATTCCTTTCTATACTGAAGCATTGAATAAAATTAATTACTTATGTACATTCAAATTCAAAATTAAAAGTGTTTCACATTATGTCGAATTTCTTCTCGCTCATCTGTAAAACGCACGGTGCTCCGCCGAAGTCTTGTCCAAGGTGTATGTTGTCTGCAGCATGCTAAACACGCTGTCTTGTGTGCTGCAGTGAGTGGGACAAAACAGCAGGTCTTCTGGTCCTATAGTTCTATCTCAAGAAGCCCTCGCAAAACTGTAAAATGTGAAATTCTGAAAAACGTGAAATTCGTATCTTTAGACCTACTTTTGGCAGTAACAGCATAAAGATCCCGTGAGAGCTGTGAAGCTGTTGACCACTATATCGCCGCGCTGAAAGTGTCAAATAATCATCCTCATTCATCACTACGGATCTTGGTCGACCTTGTCCAGATCTTCACGATATGGTACCAGTATCCTGAAACCAGAAAAATTGCAGATGATTCTGGGCTTTTAATTGAGCACTGTAGCTGCGCTTGTGATTAACCTGCCTCCTATCTGTCTCATCCATCTCATTTCATCAATCCATACGTACATGGCTACTCATTTTACCTGCTACATAAAATTTACTCATCTCTTGAGTGAAACATGGCAAATATTGGGAAGGAGTACGAACACACCAATCGCCGAATACCTCTCGTGAGCTTATATCCCTTCCACAGGCATAGCTACGCAGACACGTACGAGTATGTATTGCACTCTGAATGTTTTCATAATTCTTCGGAGGCATAATTAGCACTTTTGGTTTAATACTTCTTATCAAAATTGACGTAATTTGAAAATTCTGTTAATTTTGCACACGAATATATATTTATTGCCCATAACAAAAAAAGTGCTGACGTAAAAGAATGCGTCGTTCCATTTCAAATGATTCTCTATTAACCAACATTACGTGTTCAATGAAACCAAATGCAAAAATTTTCTCAATCCGCAACAATCATTTTTAATTTAAGGTCTTGAGTATCTTTGCAAAGTATGAGATTAAATACCAACACGTTTAAGAACAGTTGTCTGGCAAAATGTATTTAAATAATTTGATCACTTATTGCGTTGAAAACTAAACTGTCTAAGATGTAGCAGATATTTGCAACATTCACATTCAAACTGGTTTTTGTATAATGATATCAATAAAAAGTAACTATCAAATTTTCGTGTGTATAAAAAATGCAAATCTTTCCTCTGCGCACACTCTAAAATATGAGTTATAAACTAACAGTTTATAAACTAACAGTATTTAACAGTACCTATTAGTACAGGGCAAATTTTTTCATTTTAAATCCTAACGCGACACATAACCAGTAAAGGGATAATGAATATTGCAGAAAAAAAGTCACGACTATCGATTTCTTAAAATTCTCTGTTCGACGTAGGCTTTAAACTTACTTATCCTACAGCTGTAATTCTCTCTCAGTCAAATGAAGAGATTAAATTAATTTGACTTCGTATCTTTAGATCTGTAGAGAACAAAGCCACATTCGTTGATCATTCTTTTCTTCCCTATGACCAAACAGAATCTTGAAGAAACATATAAGTTAACAAATCTGATGTGGACACCACTTGACTTCCTTGTACGGTCTATTAAATTGTGCCTACTTTATGCTGCATTTCATTTAAACTTATTTACTCGAATCATTTTAGCTTAATTAATCAATCTATCAAAGCAAGTTGAAAATGACATCAAAAACTGCAAATTTTAAAAATAGTTACCTCCGTCAATTTTTGTTATACGAGAATCAAACTACTTATTACTTTATTTTTTCTTAGCAAGTATAAAACTTTCCCAAATGTATGTATAAAAGACTTGAAATTGCATTAAAAAAATTTAATTTCGTTATTTTTCGAAAATCAATTATTTTTCTAAAATTTGGCTTTGCCAAAGCACGAATGCTTTCGTCATTTCACTTAATTAGAAGTCTATGACTACGGCCAGCGATTGTAAAAATAAAGGCTGGGTAAGAATTTACGCACAATTTAATGTTGCAACAATCCTATATATAAAATTTCAACATTCTACGACTAATTATTTTTGAGTTATGCGAAATCCAGGCATCCATATGTACGCATGTACGTACAGACATCACTAAATCCTTTTTAAATCCATTTTAAAATCCTTTTGAAAAAAAAAAGTTTTTCATTCTGTCCGCACGTACAAGTGACCAGTGACGGGGGAACGGGAAGCCTGGTGTCTATTAGAGCTTAACAGTTCCCTGTCTAAAAGAGGTTAACAGATAATATCCTGCATCCTTCTCTCTGTGTTTATTGAGAATTTTTATAAGGAAAGATTACAATGCTAGGAGGAGCTTTAGTAAATTTGTTCTGCTACAATTTAGGCTTACTGTAGTACAATTTAGGCTTAATGTATGCTTATAATAAATATAACATAATAATATAATAACTGGCATAATATTACAAGTGCACATACACATACAATATTGCATATACAAATATAAAAGCTAACTATACTAATATTGTAATATATTAATACAATAATACATCATGGTATAAGATGTATCTAATGCTACAAAGTAAAACCGATAAATTTGTTCTAGATGAGATTTATAGTAAATAAGCTGGAGAATAATCATTAAGACATGTTATTCGGCTGACATAAATCTTGACCAAATGCACTGATTTTATGCTTATTTTTGCAGGAGTTGTTTTATTTTTGACTGTAAGTCTATAGTTGGCCATTCTGTTATTTATTGGATGTGGAGGATGGTATTCTGCATTTAACGGGCCATCAAATACATCGTGTCCGTACGTACAGATATCGCGACAAGAAATCTTCCAAGTGGATTCGGAAACGTCCAAAATTGATATTTCTGTTGAAATATGATGCGCGAAATTTTTCGCGATTATAGTACTTCCTTTACTTCGTACAGAGAAGTAAAAACTTTAAGAATCTAATGTCTTATGTGGAGACGGCAATCTCACGGTTTACACTTTGAATTACTTGGACTCTCGGAATTGTCGCTCAGCCCTCTAGGACAGACACCACTCAGCCATTCATTATCAGTGCTCTATCTTTTAGACCGCACGTTTAGACCTCGCGATTAAAAAATTCCAGTGTCAGCCTATGTTCCTTACCGCATACTTGCCAGGCATGTTATTGTCGAGACCGTCTGTTATGAAAAAAATATCTAGTATTGGACAGCAACTGGTTTTCATCTATGATGTTGTTTCGCTTTTCCAGCAAGCGCTGAAACGATCAAAATTGTCTCCAGGAAATAAGGATTTTCTGCCATGAAATATCTGTAGCTATTTTGCCATTTCCATAATTTTGTATGCAAAGATCTCAAAGCTTCTTCCAACTGATAGCTCTGTATACCAAATCGTTGTTTTGACTTCATAAATACTGATATCAAACGCTGAATTTCAGAAGTTTGCGAGAAAGCGTACTTTACATAAAGCGTTTCTCACACCTTTGGACACTGTACGTATTTTTTTTTTTTTTTTTTAAATTTAGGAACAGATTGATCAAGTTGTATTGGGTAATGATCATTAGTTTTTAATTTTATTCATTCCATCTACAAATCGGTCAGATTTTTTGTTTTTTTCTCAAACTTATAATAATAAAGCATAATTATTTTCGAATACGGAAAAATAATTTTTGGTATACTAATGTGTATAAAATCTCGTACACCATTGGAAACCTTCTCTACTCGGATCTCAGTTTTGAAAAAATTCGCAGAATTTAATTCTTAAATTAATAACCATTCTTACCTTTTTTTCATATCTTTAAACAATTTTTCCACCTGCTTGTAATACAAACTGTGTGGGAAATGGAAAATATTTCATTTATACTGCACATTGTTTCTTAAAATAAGTTACTTTATATGTTATTCGTTTATGACTGTAAGCCTAACAGAGCTAATTTTTGACTTTCAAAATGACTAAATTTCAACAACAAAATTTTGCTCGCCACTAGGATCTTTTTAAACATAGTATGCTAGATCATTTAATATATGTTTCTGCTAATACTTCTCCAGTAATAAAATAAGTTTCTTCTTTGACATATCAACAGTCCTGTAACAATTAAATGATGCTTAGTCACGAGTTCGGGTGATCATGATTTAAAACTAGAGAAAAATAACGGTAAAAGTTTCAAACTTTGTTCGCCTCTTAATGTGCGAGTTCATCTCCTCAAAGTGTTCTGATAATTCTTCAAAGCAACACCTCGCCAGTGATTTCTGATTGGCGTAAGGTCAAAAAGTTGGTAAAAACATGAAACAGACAAATAAAAATGATGCTTTAGGCGACAATCTGATCCGACCAGTAGTCTTATAAAACTGTGCTAATGACAGAGTACATTAAATTGGTTGGTATGCGAGCTTAGCGGTTCGAAATTGATGATTTGGCCGTCAACGATTGAACGCTGGGGCGGACATTTGGCAGCGAAATCAACACGATAAGGGGTCGATCTAATAGCTGATGCAAAAGGAGAAACAGGTTATAATCCTGTTTGTTATATTTTTCCTATCTTTAATAAAGTAGCCTTTACATATAGCTAAAAATACACGTAAATATTTTATAATAATTTTGCTTCAACGAAGACTATGAAGCTTAAACTATATAAAATAAAATATTTTCTGAAATTTCAATTCAAAATTACTCTTCTTCGACAAAATTAAAAAATGCATTTAATTTTTGTTTATTTAAAACGTAATTCCATTAACTATAAACCAAATTTTCCTTTCCTTAGATTTAAAAATACATACATTAATCACATTTTCATGTTTACCGATTAAGAATTAAAACAGAAATAACTCTTTCAATTACACAAATGCTGCAGATTGAAAATAACAGTTTCTTATGTGGATAGACAATGGACATAATATCGCTGTGTTTGTTTAATATATTTTTAGGAAAGGTAAAGTTGTTACCGCTCACAGTGGTTGACGAATAAAACGAAGAACAGTGGGCTTATACATAGTTTACAATTGTTTTTCCGTTAAAATTTTAAACAACATATTAGCCACACGTGAACATAAATCTCCAAATATATTTTGCCATGAAAATATTAACATCAACCTTAATATTTTTTTTAAGTATATGCTATTTGGTAATACATTTATAATTCTTGAAGGCCATTCGTAGAGAGGATAAGACCACGGAACATTAGCAACTCGATCTTAATACAAATCCCAGCCAATGAGCCTACTTCAAGGGCATTCTAATAGCTTTCCCATATGTAATTAAATACCCCATTTGTAAAACATGTGTTGCATTATTGCAAAAGTTTTCAAAACTGTAAGTTTTAATATCCCAAATTAAAACAAAGTAATGAAACTATAAAATTTCGCAACTTGTACTCAGCCCCCGAATCAAATTTCATGCCATGATAATAGAAGTAAAGCGCAAAAGAAATCTTTCCCCTTCAGAGCTTGGAATCGTGTAGAAAAGTACAAAAAATTATTCCTCCTTAATCATATAATCATTCTGACAAGCGGTTTTTCCTGATTTAGTACATTTGTGCTTGACTAAAAGAAGGAACTTATTTGATGTTTAATGGTTCTTTTTTGCCCCGCCTTAGAAATCAAAACGTGGGTGTTTTAAATTTTTTACTACCTCTTCTCTTTAGACTTAGCAATACATTTTATTCAAAATAACATTTTATTCAAAATTTGAATAAAAATACAATTGACACTCGTTGTGACAACCTCTTGCAAGATGTTCTAACTAGTAATCAGTATAAAAAAATGCGGATTTCATGCATTCTCATCAACTGGGGACTTTTTGCACCGGTAGTTGTAATGCAATAATTGCTATAATGAGATGTCGTTATAACGAGCGTCGATTATATATGTTTGAATGCAGCAATATCGTACATTTTACACGAAATTATTCATGTAGTACATTTGAATATAAGTAACAAAAGATTTTTAATTTCAGTGTGTTCATTGTCTTATCATAAATACAAGGGGAAAATCATTTGTGGAGTCATTAGGTTATATAGATGCTGAAACATGAAAAACGGGCATTGCCTAGACAGGAGTCGGACTCCGGATCTCCGCTTCGAAAATGCTTCGAGTTACACCACGTAGGCTTGCGAAAATGAGGGAGAAAATGCCTTATATACTCAACCTTTTAAAACGTGACTGGGAATTAGGGATCCAATCGTCAAATCCTAATGGTGACGAATTAGTATCCACCACTTCTTTAGTACTAGGGCCACTTGCAGAGTCATTCAGAATTTTTCGATGCTAGGAAACGGAAGAACTTCGCAATGACCTAGCCGGAATTCGAACTTCGGATCTTCCGAATACGCGTGGAGCTTGCTTCCAGTTTCACCACCAAGGTTTACGGAAAAGAATGAGAAAATACCTTATACCTTCACAAAACAAGTCCCAAATTGGCATAATCGATTTTAAAACAGCAAGTAGTATCTTCCATGTATATTAATAGGTAACAGAGCCGTCTAGTTCGTGATATTCATTTCGTTAGTTACTGAATGTCAATTGCACATATAACCAATACAATGAATACCAATTGCACATAATTGTTCAGTTTGAAAATGCTGATGAAACACGATGACCGAAAAAGAAAAAAATGGTGCAGAGTTATGCACAAGTAGATCGAGAAATTTTCTCAAGGCCGCTCCAAAGCTTGCAATGAAAACCGAAGTGGGCGTCCTGTTCAGATTGAGGCAGACTTAACAGCGTAGAGGGGGGTGGGAGAACTGATACGAGAAATCTACGCTAAAATAAAACAATAACAGTACCTATTTCGCCCATTAAAAAAATCTTGGAGGTAACTAATGATGATGTTCAAGATGAAGACCTAATGTGGCTTGAGACAGAATTTTATATGCTGCTGTTATTCAACGATTGATAAAACGATGGGAGAAGTGCATAAATAATTGTGAAGAATACAATATCAGCAAAGCCTAGCGTAAATTTTGGCTTCCTATAATTAATCGTTTGCGAGGAACCACAACAAGCTAAACTTGTAAGCCAACTGATTCGAACAACAGAATCTAAAACAAAGTAACAAGGCAGCTTAAACTACCAAACGCTTTCTAATAAACTGTGGGAATTGATATTTATTTATGCTTTGAAATTAACTTACTTTGTCGTGGAAGTTACATTCTTTACAGTTATACCGAGAATCCCATTGAATACCAGCTAAAGAAGCTCGGGAGCTAACACAACTTGTACTATATCTGCTACTTACAAGTAGAATCCATGGATTCGGATGAATTTTCACTATACATATATCCTTCTTTCAGTTCGAAACAGTTGGAAATGTGACTGGCCAGACCAGGTATTATATACTAGTCATTAAGCGTCCAATGCCGAAAATGCGAAATCCAAGCAACCGTCGTAAATTTCATTCGAGCGTTCGTTACAGTTACTGAGGTGAATATTGCCCATAAATACCAAATGTGAGATAATAGTATAAATCAGAATTTGAAAATGAAGCGTAAATCGTAGAAAACGATAAAGATAAGTTAAAGCAACAATATGCATAGCTAAAGTACATTATAAAAGAAGATATAATAAATAAAAGAGAAAAAAGTTTTAGATCGTTGTAGAACCAAACAGAAAGTTAAAAAAAAAAGAAACAAAATACAAACTAAAACAAATTTCGGATTATATACAAATAAATAAATAAAATTTCTTTAGTTACATTAGCGTTGAAGATCTAGACGACGAGCTGGTTAAATTTAATTTAATGGTAAAGAACCAAAAAGAAGCTTAAACAATATGTACGAGTTCATAAAAAGTAACAATATTTTTTGCACTCTTTTCCTAATACCGAAATAATGTTAAAAATTTCCTTAACTATGCCTACTACTGCAAGGGACACATCTTCTCTCTTTTAAAAGGAATTAACAAACATTTAAGAAATTTAATAAAAGAAGAAAGGCTGAGTTCTTTAGCAAAGCTTACCACAGAAAATGATACTGGTATGCCAAGATACTATTGATAAATTGTCTAAAATGAAATTTATGAGAATTTTTTAAAGATTGTTAAATAATTATGACTATGTATACTTTTATATACCAGGAACTCATCTATTACACAATTATTATTGTAGCGATGTTTCTATTGTATATTAATGCTAAAAATTTTAAGTGGCGTTATTTAAATATCATTATAAGCAACTTATATAAATGAGGCTCCAAATTAAACTTTGTCTACAACCTGCTTCTGGCATTGTTTAATGAGATTTACTGAATCTAATTCTACATCAAAAGTGTGATTTATAGCAATGGACGTAACATATAGTTCAAAAAGGAATTTATTAGAAATATCACAAGTAAATATAATCCATAATCTTGTCCAGCTATCCTAATAACTTTTTTTGTTGTTTATTGCAGTTGTTGCCATTTATCACTCATCAACTTTCACTGAGCTTTTAGTGCTAGTCGCTTTATCATTTAGTGAAGTTGAAAAGGTCTACTCTGATCGGAGTTCTTGAATGAAAACGTTAATCAAAACGATTTTTTTTTTTTTTTTTTTTTTTTTAATCCGAAGCGGGCACTACAAGACTACCTTGTCCGGCCTACTAAATCATGCACATTTTTTTGCTGCATTTCATTAAAAATTTTATTCCCGCAAATTTCATTAAAGATATATTTCTCATTGAATTAATTCAGTTTTCACTTCAAGGCAAGGCAAAAATAATAATAACGCAAAATATCTTCATTAAAAATTTAAAAATATAGGAAAACATAAAAACACCAAATACAGTTAAAACGATTGAAAAAACAATTTTTACAATTAAAATTAGAGTTTCTGCGCAAAAACACTACAAGTCAGCCACAGCGCAAGAAGGCAGATTTTTAGGTGCACAAAGCTGAAAGTTTACTTTTGGTCCCACTCTGCAAAAAGACATTGAAAGGGCTGAATTGACTATTCTGCTAAGTTTCTAATGTAAACAAATATGGCTGCTCCGTTAGCCTTAGTTGCACTGAAACAACTTTTAAATTGTTGATAACTCTACAACTACTGCATGCAGATTAACTATTGACATAAAAAACCTTAACCGGAAGATAAGAACAACATAATTTAATCATTTTTTAGAGCAAAAAATGCACAATTTACCAACATATAAGAATAAATAAAAATGAGCTCTCACAGTCGAGTAACAGGTTGGGTATATATATACTTTTGGTGCTGCCGATTGCAATCAAAAAGGGTTGTGCAGAACTACATGTTATAGCAGTCCATATACAACATTTCAATGTTCTGAGGTTACTCGTTTTGGGATTATGCGAGATATATACGTACGCACGTACGTACAGACGTCACGAAAAAAAATCGCTTCTGAATCCACTTTAAATCCATTTTACAATTCAATTACAAGTCCTTATGTACAGATATTGCGCAAAAACATCGCTAAATTTTATTCGATAGAGGTTAAAATGGATATTTTCATTGAAATATGGTACCCGAAATTTTTCGCGACTACAATACTTCCTTTACTTCGTACAGGGGCCCACCAGCGGCCGAGCGGTAAAGTCGCTGAACACTGGTAGTTCGGTCTGAGGTTCGAATCCCGCGAACGGGCTGGCTGCATGGGCGTTTTCGTGGTTTTCCCCATGTGTAACGTGTATACGAGCCAGTTTCCCTTAGAAAGTCCTCCACGAAAGGCATCCCTCCCATTAGGCAGATAGCCCTAGTGTGCTTTGCCATAATTAAATACATCACATCACATTACTTCGTACAAGGAAGTAAAAATTGAATTTATGCTCCGAGAGCTGAATTTTTATTATAATATTAAAATCTAAATTTATGTTCCTATATTATAAGGAATTATATCATCAAGGCTTTCATGACTTTTATTCATATTTCTAACAATGAAATTCTTGACACCTTGAACGAGGCATACTTCTGACACGACTGAAACATTGCGTGGGAAATGTGGAAGAATCTCACGCTTTGATCATGTTAATTTTTTTCGCAATAAACTGACAAGCGTATAAAAGCAATCATAATGCTATCGGGAATTTTTTCAACTTTCGTACGCAGAACTGCAACTACCTTTCAGGATCACGCAACAAGGGGATAGAACGCTCTCGCAGTTATCTCCCCCTCACTTCGAAAAATGATTCTTCTTGCTGCTGTCAGCACTTGGGGTGAAGTCCACGCCTCTGCCTGGACAACCCATGTGACCCATGTTGCGACCCTGGTCTCAAAAGTTTATGAAAATCCAACCCTCTGACCTTGTTTTTGTTGTCGACAACTTTTGAACTGCAAATGTTTTTTTGAATTAAGGTAAAAAAATCTGAACATCTTTAGAATGTAATTAAATTGTAATCTTTAAATTAAATTGAAATGAAATAACATCCTATAATACTACATTCTTACTGTATACAGCATAAATTTTGAAAGTATCACCACAGCATACTGCAGTATCACTCAAGAGCATCGGTGAGCAATTTAATCATGACTGTCATATACCGACAGAAGAATTATTTTATTTTAGGAATCTCCAAAGTAAATGAGAGCTAAAAAATTATGACCAAACAAGTTTCCTTCAAAACAGCTTACCGTTTGATATATTGTGAACATTTAGCGCTTTAAAATGCCAAAGATTTACCCTAGCTGAAGACAATGAATTAAAATCTCTAAATAGTAGGTTTTGGTTATCCTTTTGATAAATACCTGCAACTATACTAAGTGGGCTGTGACTAAAGTATGCACACCAGTGACTTAAACCCTACATATAGGTAAAAATGTTTGCTTTCGCACCCTTATATGTTGAACTGAAGGGAGTCAGATTGCACGCGTTACGTTTAGCTATGAAAAAGCGGATGCGTAGGATCAGATAAAAGCGTGATGAAACATTTATAACGAAAAATAATAGAATTTCTCAAATCTAATCCTGCAATGAAGAGAAAGATGAGACAACACTGAGCTGAAAAAAACTACAGGATCTTGAAATTAATACGAACTGACATTCACAAATGCACTAATTAATAAAATACGCAATAATTAATAAATATACGCCATCAAAGAAGTTATTGTTAATGATTAATAATTAAATAATTAATTATGTTTCTGTCATCTCTTACTGATATTGAGATTTTAAACTTGTCCAATCGCTTGAGATATCTAATGTTCTAATGCTGTGCTTCTCTAATCATCTTCATGAATGGTAGACATATCTCAAAGTAGACCAAGAATTACTCGAAAGTCTGAGCATCTAAATCTGCTATATGAAGAACTGTTTTTCCATCTGTGCCGATAAAGCGAGGGAGTTTTAGTACGGGATATTCAAATTATCCTAAATATACTCTGTTATTCTGTAGAGACATTAGGTTATTTCGAAGTAAAAGACTTGAAAAATGAGCAATGCCCTCGCCGGGACTCGAATCATGGACCTTTCGAATACGCGCCCAGCGTGCTGACCACTACACCAGGAAGGCATGCTAAGAAGGCGGGAGAGGTTACCTTATATACTCCCTCTTCTAAAGGGCGACTGAGGTTTATAATCTCCAACTCCTGGTGGTAAAGAATCATCATTCACCACCTTTTAGTTCGGGCGCCACTCTAGAGACATTAGGATTTTTGATGCTGAGACATGAAAAATGAGCAGAGCCCTCGCCGGGACTGGAACCTCGGACCTCTCGAATACGCGCTGAGCGTGATGACAACTACACCACGAAGGCATACTATGAAGGCGAAAGAAATTACCTTATAATTCGTCCGATTAGTTGCGATGCCTCCTAACGGTATGTCTAGAGTTTTATATTATATCTACATCTATTTGAAAAACGTATTTCTATCACAATTAACCACTTGAAAAAGACAAGTAGTGTTATCACCATGTTCTCTATTCTCGATTTGGTAGATACATAAAAGCATTCTTCCTGAAATAATACCAGATTATTTAAAATAATATATTTATTTAAATACCTAAAATATTAAAATAAGCAATATATAATGAAGTTTGGAATATTTCTGATAATGCTTTCCTTTAATGGCTTATTTTCATAAAATATGTTAATGCATATTATTTTCTTAAGCACACTACTTTCGATAATAACTTTTTTAAAAATATATTTTGCCTAAAATGTTTGCTACAGAAGTTTGCCTACTATCGAAGCCTACTATAGAAGTAAGAAGTTTCCTTTTTAAACTTGTTCTTTCCATTAAAATAAAAAAGAAGTAATCCATACCTGCAATTCTCAAGGGAATTTCAGCTTTTTTTTGGTTAGTTATGACTTTTGAATCGCTTTAAAAATATGTTTATTTAATAGATTTATTTAGAAAAACACATAACGTTAATTAATAACTCTACAGATCTATCGTTTTAATTGCATCTCCCCAAACGTTCAAGATATAAAAAATATAAAATTTAAAGACAATCTGAAAGGTTTCAAATTTTAAATTACGTCCAAAGGAGCGTTTTTTAAACATTTTTATGTTACATTTATTTATAAAATATCACTTTCTTCGCACTTAAACCATAAAATTCAGTTAAACAGCAATATCGCAAAATAGTTTTATAATGAGCGTATCTTTCGAATTTCCGATACAGAGACTCGCGCGCTGGAGATAAAAGTGTTTCTTCTGTACAACGTTGCCATTGCTCGCTTTGAAATACTTGAGTTTGTTAATCAAAAATTCGTTTAAGCTTTACAAAATATGAAATCGATCATAAAACCAGTTCCAAATTTCGAATTTGGTCTTCCACATGCCCATATTCGTAGGAGGATTACGTCATTCAAAATTCGATGGCTCTATGTACCGTTGTTTTATCACAATGCGAGAAATATACACACATTTATGCAGATTTTTTATTATTTGATTTCTTCAAATATAATTCAGGAATCTAACATTTGGCGGCAACAGTTTGAAAAGTGATTCGCCGTTTATAGGGATTGAACGCAAAATCGCAAAACGAAAATCATAGTCCTTCGGAGACGAAGCCCCTTTGGACTAAAAATAAATGAATAAAAAATAAAAACTATCATACTTTATAAATAATCATAAATTTCCGGTTTTAGATTACTATCTGAAATATTATAAACACTAATAGTGTTTCAACTACAGATTTTCTCTCAAAATTAGATATCTTTTTTTCAGATGCTAGAAATAATTTATCATCAAAATCTTTGAAGCTTACATTTTCAACTTAGTTGATATAATCCATAAAGGGAAATATTCACCAGAAAAAAAGTGTATCACTGAATTTCTTATTCTGCTATATTTACTTATGTTAAAATCATTGCACTTAAAATACATATTTATAGGTTTGTATTTTGGGTTAACAAACTCAAGGATTGTTAGCAGTCACATTAGGATAACCAGAATTTTGTCTTGAAGAAGTGCATCAAAAATCATAATTAAATTAATGAGTTATCAAGATTAATATATAACTATGTATATATACTAGCAGTTCCAAGGATCGATAAATCATAGTAATATAAATTTAAAACCTGAAGGTTTAATCCAGGAAAGATAATGCAGCAGAGTTTATGTCATCAGATTACATTACCAAGGTTATAATACCAAGCAGGAAATTTTAGCAGTACCTAACTTTATATAGTTTAGTGAATAAGCAAAGCCTGAGCTAGGCATTTTGCCGCGCGCTGCAATCTTTGGAGGTCTTGGATTCTGGTGCCTGGTGCCCCCTAAATTCTAAAAATGTTGTAATCAGTAAGTTTTAGTACTTTTAGATTCTCTAAATTCTAAATTTTTGACGCTTCTCCGTTTCATCGTCCGTGCAGCCACACCGTTTGCACCGACTCTGGCGTCGCTCCTTTAATAAAAGTAAAGTGACCTTGTGAGGAAAAAGCAAAAAATTCTATGTGTTAAGCAAGGTTTTATACAAGAAAAAAACTCTGCTGTTAGCTGCTTACTAGAATCAGTTTTTCTCCCCCCCCCCAATCAGTAGAAATGCGAACATTATAGCTGAGCGTTTCCACGTGCAGACAGAGTATAAATTACCTGTTTTCATTATTATTACCAAATAGTAAGCTTTACTAATGGTAATATTCTCAACAAGTAAAATAGCCACTCATCATCATGTTGCATAAACACGATTTACTATGAACATGCTTTTATGTATAATCTAAACGTCTAAAGGTAAAAGACATTATGTAAATGTAATATAAATCGCTAAATGTTGTATTTCTAGGCTTATAATGTATTTCTCCAGCCTTTTTAGCATATCTTCGTAGTGTAGTGATCAGCACGCTGGGCGTGTATTCCAGAGGTCCGTGGCTCGATTCCCGGCGAAGGCGTTGCTCATTTTTCAACTCTTCTGCTTTCAAAAAAAAAAAAAAAAAAAAAAAAAAAGTGTCTCTACAGGCTGTTTAACATTCAAAATTTGGAGAAATGTATAATACTGAAAAATGACAAATTTAGTAATAAGTTTGAAAGGTTATAAGCTTCGAAGGGTACTTTATAAAAGGCTGGTGCAATGGTGAGGAATGCCAATTGTTTGTAATTTTTATATTAATTTTACTGTAAAGTAATTTCTTCTTGTTACATTGTAAGAAATACTGCATTTCCCCGTGTGTGCTGTCGTGGTGTAAATAATCAGCATGTTTCTTTAGCAAACTGAAGTCTGCAGCTCATATTCGACAAAGGCACAACTGAATTTTCATGTTTTTTTTTTTTTTTTTCCCGAAAATCCTATTCTACAATGTATAATTTAATTTTACTGCAATTTCTTTTGTAAATAACGTAAACATGTCATTTTTCTTTCTGATAATTTACTACTTAATTTATGAAAAATAGCTTTTTGCTTCATGTGAAGATATTAATTAGATGAGAAGGCACTAACTGAACACGTTTTGTGACATTTGGAAATCTTCTATCAAAATTCACGACATAAATTAAATCCTTAAAAGTGAAATATTTGACTTAATATATTTCAAGTTGTCTAGAGTTTTCATTTTTCATTAATTCTAAAACAGAAATAAATCTTTCAACTATTTCATCTTTATTCTCGCATTAAGCGATACAAATTGCTCAAGAGAAATGTACTCGTATTAAAGTTATGGGAATAAAGTGAAAAATCTATTCGATTTTTAAGGAAAAATTCATCTTTAAAGCACAGCATTTTGATGCTAAGAAACTCCCGCATAGCCGTACAACCTGACCCCAAGTTATCGACACCAACCATCGAGGTGTCTGTCCGCCCGATCTGAACATGGACGACTAAGCTTCTCGCTCGATTGATCTACGCATGGTGCTAAAAACTATTAGGTGAGACCAGCCGGAAGAGCGGCCGATAGAGCAACGCTCATCGTGCAACTAACCTCTCAGTCTGTTGCCATGAAAGTTACTCAAGAACACGATTGGAATCTTGAGTTACCTTTCACTAGAGACACTTAGTTTTACTTTCAATTTAGGAATCCAAGAAGGCCGATGAGACTCTTGGATAAGATAGCATCAGGAACCTCCGATTGATGCTTCGAGACGATAAGATTGTTTTTCGCCGTGGTTTCCCATGATTGAGGGGAAAGGGAGATCTTCGTGAGAAGTGTGGGATATTTGCTTGCTAATGATGAAAGTATTGTGATTAGTTTTCTTCAATCGATATTAAATCCCTTAAACACGCAATGGAGTTACATGTTCCGCTTCCTGTGAATTTTACTGAAAAAGAATATTGCTTGAAGAAGAAAACTGGAGATTAAATTCGAAATTTCTAGAGGGGAAATATTATGATGAACATGAACTGTTTCTTTTTTTTAGGCTGTCTTCCCTTTGCTACGAATTTTGATTTGGAATAATAGTCGGATGAGTCATGCAGGCATTCAAATCTTTAGAGTCTGCAAGATGATATGGAATAAAATTTTAAACTGAAGAAAATGCAGAGAAATCTTTTAATGTAAAGGGAATTAATCTTTTGATTATCATCAAGGAGCTCAGCTCGCATTTCAGTTATTCACCGCAGTGGATGCAAACGAAGACAGCTCGCATCAGCATCATAAATTTACGATTTGCAGATAGCACGTGTATTTGGAAAGGAAGAGTTGTTTAATCTCGCAACCATCAAAAGGTTAAAAGAAAGCCTATATAAATTTTGATGACTCATAATGATCCTTTCTTTGATGCCGGATTTTTCCTTTGTCCCTAGAATTTTTCAATAAGCTGGAGAATATTACAATTTTCCAAGAGTATCATTGATTTTATATAAGCTTTTTGTTGAATGTACAGTTGCTGAATATTAGCAGCATGATTTTAGATATAAAATCTACTTATAGAGACATTAGGATTCTTTGGAAGCAAGAGAGATGAGAAATCAGCAACGCCTTCACCGGGAATCCAACCACGGACCTCCGGAATACCGGCCCAGCGTGCAGAACCACTACACCACGAAGGCACGCTAGGAAAGTGGGAGAAATACCTTATATCCTTTATTCTTTAATTTTCAGTTGGAAACTGTGACAACACTTAGTTAAAATCCTGAAGTCTTCATCCTCTGCCATTCACTTATACTTTTAAGGTGAAATTGTTGTCAGTCAATTTAAGTGTTAAATTGACACTTAAATTAAGTGAAGTTTTTCGCCAATAAAAATTAAGTTAAGGTTTTTGCCAATAAAAATTAAAACTAGTTCTCATCTTAAGAAGAAAGGTATTCGCGGTATTTTAAAAACTCGAAAGTTTATAATTACCAGTTGCTAAGTTGACGCAATATTATAATTTACAGTAACAAATAAAAACACTTTACATTTTAAGGTAATTAAAAGCAGCATTCTCTTTAGAAATTAAATATTTGAGGTAATTCCTAATTTTCGATTCACCTGTTATTTTCTGTTTATCTATTATTGACAAAATGGGTTTTCAGTACTAATCATAGGAAATTATATCTTTTGAACACATTTTAAAGTATCACAGGAAAAGATAACATGAAATGAATTTCAAAACTGCCAGTTGCAAACACATGATATTCCTTTTGTAAGGTTTTTAGGGGTTATTAAAAGTTTCTAAGAGTTATTTTAAATCTGAAACATGCTTTACTGTCTATTCTAGTTTCCCATCTACTATTCCTTACCAGAACAAGTTTTTAGCATCGCGTTGCGTGCAAATGAGGTAGAAAGGGCATTTAAAGGAAGGTTTCGCTTACTTCAGTAGAACTTAGAAGTCCTTAGTGGCGCGTGTTTGCCGTCAGGATACTTCGTTATTTAAAGCTGTAAATCTTACTACGTTCGGCCGTATTGTACGTGCTTATTCGCCAGCTAATTTAATTAAAGGCCAACTACTTTAGATAATTTTGTACAGCTTCAGCTAAGTTCAGTTTTAGTTTCTTATTTTCTTATCTTGAGTGAAAGCCCAAGGGGAGGTTTTTCTGTAAGCTCGAGAAAGGGGCCGTTTGTGTTCTGAGTTTGAGGTAATAAAGGGTGAGTTTAACCTTCTCTGGACTTTTCATTTACAAACTTGGACTCAGCGGTTAGTCGCTACGTATTTCAACAAGGTTTCTACTAAGTTAGGCATAGACAACATTACAAAGTTAGAAACATTACAAGTTTAGAGTAATCTAAAATTGATCTAATTTTCTAGCCTGACAAGCGAATTTTTTTCCGGCTTAATAATATTAGAAGACTAAACAAATAAAACAGAAATAAAAAATAATATTTTTAAAAACTTAAATATTATTACTGGCTTCAGCTTAGTAAAAAAATTAACGAACATAAATTAACTATCGATTCTCGCTGGTATAACAGATAACACGGAATTAAGCTATTTACAATTCAATTTACAATACTCAGAGCAAACGGGAATCTCACGAACAATATACATCGTTCACGCCGAACACAAACAATTATTATTTTCTACTATCGGCTGGACTTGCTAGTCCTCCCTCTAACAATCTTATACTCTTATTTTTGTTTAAAACTCTTCTCACTTGCATGTTCTAATGGAGCAGACAAAAGAGTAAAAGTATAGGACAGATTTTAACATAAGTAAAAACTAGTTAATTAAAATAAAATAAAAAGAAATGTGTCTTATGAAAGAAACTCTCATTTAAAACTCCTAACATAATTAAGGAACTAAAAGAAGAAAAATAATTTATACAACAGTTTCGTGAGAATAAGAGATTAAATAATTTCCTTTCCAAAATACATCTACAATTTTATATCAAGAATAATAAAAGTGGCTAATAATAAATGGATTTTATTGTAGAGCCATTAGGATTTTTTGGAAGCAAAGAAGTTGAAAAATTAGCAACCGCCTTCGCCGGGAATCGAACCACGGACCTCTGGAAAACCGGCCCAGTGTGCAGAACCACTACACCATGAAGGCACGCTAGGAAAGTGGGAGAAATACCTTATAATATTTTCGACAACACATTTCGATTATTCGATCCCGTCATTTGAGCATTCACGCCTTTTAGCCTTGCTCCCGTGAAAGTGCAGGATAAATTATTTTTCTTCTTTTAGTTTTTTAATAATTTTATAAGTTTTAAATAGAAGCTTATTTTGTAAAAACCTTTTTACCGTATTTTATTTTTATCCTCTTAGTCTCAATGACACATCATCAATCAAATTATTCATTTGAAAACAATTTTTTGTTTCAACAATGTAAAATCGCTCTTTTACTTCCAACAACATTGTTAAGTCAAATGATCGATAAACTACAGCAATTTCCGAAAATTCGCTAATAAAACGGAAATTATGTTAATAATTCCTTACATACTCAATTTAAAAGATATTTTATACATTCTATCACATGGTGCAAACAGTAAAATTCTGAGAATTTGAATTAGTTCATTAAAGGAAAGTAATGTGCGAAAAATTGGTCCGATATTAAATTTAAAAAAAAATATCGCTTATAACAAACATTCCAAGTTTCAAAACGCGCTAATATATAAATTCACGTACATCTTGGGAAATTTTGAATAAAGAACTGTAATGTTTTGCAAGTATGAAACTTGCAATACCTAGAAATACCTAGAAACTTGCAATACCTGACGTTACTTAAATGTATAGTATAAATTATATATGTTGTAGTTCAAAACTTTTTCCGAAGAATTTATAAAAATTATTAAATTTTAAAAATAAATCAGAACTTGACACTTTGGCATAATGTGAGTCGTAGAATCGAAGAATCGAAATACGGAAAAAGATCGGTATGTCATCTCACAGAAAGTCCGATTTTGTATTAAAATACCTATATTAAAGCAGTGCTATATATATAAATCTAATATATCTTTTAAGTCAGTTTCGTCAATCGGCCTAGTAGAATGAGAGATCTTCTACTGGACATAAATAAATAATGGTATATAACTGTACCATTATTTATTTATTTATTGTGCAGTGTGTACTTCCGATAAATCAACTAAGGAGGAAGATAATATTTTACAAGGTGTTATTTTTTAGCGCGAGGCGTAGCAATTTGCTTCATTTCTTGCGTTATGTAACTATCGCTTGAATTACATTAATTAATGCGCAATGCAGTAAATACGCATTCGACTTGTATAAAAAAAGCAAATCACGTATTAGAATTTTTTGGTTCACTTTAAAAATTCCTCATTATTAGGACCTATTAAAAACATTATTCTCAACTTGGAAGACTAGAGAACACTACACTTTTGAGGCATTCATTACAGGATAGAACATTACTCCATTTAGTTTTTACCTTACTTTTAGCCTTTGACAAAAGGGAAATATTAGGTGACTTTTGATAACCATGCATACATACTGAAGATACACTTGTAAATGACAAAAATATCGCAGATACTAAACATTTGCCTTATATAAATCCTTTCATGCGCTTGTATCTCATGATAATGAAAGGGAAATTTACCATATACACATTTAAACTTAGTTGAATTTAAATGAATTAAATGCAACCTTAAGTTCTGCTGAGCGCAGGAAAACCAACAACGTTTCATAATTGTAATTCATGTTCAGTTTTGTGAGCCAAATTTGCTTGTATTTGTTTTATTTATTTATTTTCAAATGACTTGAAATACAGCTGACACTCCTCTGGCCATTAGATTTTCATCGGAGCCAATGGGATTTCAGTAGAAGACCCCCAGAATGTTCATGCTTATTTTTTATATTGTTAATTTTATTAAGTATATTCTTCATAATCAAAAGGAAAACTGATGAGTGGCAATAATGGTTTTATTTCGTCATTTTCTTTAAAAATCTTAAATTGAGCCTTAAAGGATTTGATTTTTACATTTTGCATATTTTACATTAAAACGGTTGTTGAATTTTTAAAAATCCATGTATGCCAAATCTGGTGATCAGGGTGGTAAAGAAGAGTCTATCCGGGGCCGAACTAGCAGGAGTCTTATAGCATCGAAGTAATATATGACGTTACTTCTGATGTCAACTAGTGTTTCATTGCGCTGAAACTACATTCCTAGGAGAGTAGCTGGAGGAACATTGGAATGACGTTTCGCAAAATACCTTGCAGAAATGTTGCTGAATGTACTGCCTTTCCAGGTAGTAGTTAGAAGGTACAATCCTACTAATTAGTTGTGTACCATGCAGCCTAAGTATTAATGGAGAATCATTCTTGGTAGGCATGCGATCTCGTATCATATGCATTATCATCCGTCCAGAGGTGAGACTTGTGGATGTTAAACATACCCGAGTGGGCGAATACAGTCTATTTAGTAGTTAAATATACGAAGGGAAGTCGAAACATACTTGAACTTGTTAAAAGTATCAGTGACATCAGTGAAATTCAAGACTCAGAAGATAACTGTTGTTCAACGCTTCTACTCTCTGTAAATGATTTGGACGCATTTTCTCATTTTTGTAAAGTTCTCTAAGCGATTATATGGTTTACAAATAGCCGCTTAGAGATGTCCAGTAGATCCTCATGTCCAACAGATCTCACGCTTAAAAGCAGAATTATTTTCAAATGCGCATATTACAGCTTCTTCCATGGTAAGAGTACTGTGACATCTTCCCCTGTCCACATCAAGCCTGCAGTTGCAGAACGATCGACTCTCGTACAACTACTCGCTAATACCCGCGCTCGAAAGTTCGGCAATTCTGCAACTGCATAATTGTGAATTGTTCTCCCATTCTTTGAGCAGCCACTCCATTTCTGCCAGCATTTCCATAAATAAAAAGCATATAAGCGAGTACTGCGTTCTGTGACAATACATTCTGCTCCAAATCAGAATGGGGAATGACTATTTATGCCAGCAGAAAACTTTTATCTACCGCTCAACAGCAATTCGCACCATCTCAACTTATCATTTTGGCACATGTTATAAAGTACAAAATCTGATTTCTTCAACTGCCTTTATATATTTAAACCAGATATTTTAGAATCACCCTACGAATGTAAATATAATAATTAGTAATTAATCAATAAATTTTAACTAGTCGAACACAACTGACTCAATATCCGAAATAGTGATAATGATTATATAAAGGAATATGGAAAAAATAACACGTAAGACAGAAGTAAAGAATTAAAATATTAATACTCGTATATTTTTCTATACGTGAAAGAAAATATAAATATTGTAGTCATTAGGTATTTTTGAAAGCAGGAGAGATGAAAAATGAGCAATACGCTCACCGGGACTGGAACCTCGGAACTCTCGAATACGTGCCGAGTGTGCTGACCGTTACACCACGAAGGCATGATAAGAAGGCCGGAGAAATACCCTATATACTTCCTTTTTTTTAAGGACGACTGGGGATTAGGGGACACAATCGCCAAATCCTGGTAATGAAGAATCATCATCCACCACCTTTTTTAGTTCGGGGGTTACTGAAGAGACACTGGGAATTTTTCGAATCAGAAAATTGAAGAAATTAGCAATGCCCTCACCGGGACTCGAACCACGGACCTCTCGAATACACCCGAGCGTGCTGACCTCTACACCACGAAGGCATGCTAAGAAGGTGAGAGAATTACCTAAATGAATAATCATATTACACATAAATGAATAATCATACTATTAAATATGATTATTCATTTATGTGCTAATTAGGTATTTTTCCGGGTATAGAATACACATTTAAGCTAACATTAGGCATGCTTTATTTGTGCTTATTTTTTATATTGTTAATTTTATTAAGTATATTCTTCATAATCAAAAGGAAAACTGATGAGTGGCAATAATGGTTTTATTTCGTCATTTTCTTTAAAAATCTTAAATTGAGCCTTAAAGGATTTGATTTTTACATTTTGCATATTTTACATTAAAACGCTTGTTGAATTTTTAAATCACTTATATGTTAAGTTCTTAAATAAATATTGATATAGCAATAAATGCTTTAGAGCACTAAGTTTTAGTAAGCTAATTAGCAATATATGCTCTGGTGAGAAGCATAAAATGTCTCGCTGGTTCATAGAATAGAGTAATGTTGGAAGAAAGGAACTTAAAATTTTGCCTATAAATTGCCCTGAAGAACTGGAGGATGAGCAGAACAGGAGTATTTATTAGCCGTAGCTGGTAACACTTCAAGTGACAGATCTCTGTTTAAAAAGTATTTTTTCACTGAAACATAAAACTTCTCGATCTACTTAACGAATTAACTAAGCTTTACAGTGCATGAATCTTTACAAAGTAATAGAAGAAAAAATTAGAGAAAAATAATTTTTATAAATTATCTTTAAAGAATAAAATATTCTAAAATGTAAATTTGTGTCTCTAAGATGCAAGTGTAAATCATAAAGTTTTACTCTAAAATATAATTTTTTCACTAATATTCATTTGTTATTTTTTAAAGTAAAAACAATTTGCAAATAAATATTTAGCCTAATCTAATTTTTTTATTTAGGCATGTTTCTCAGTCTCACATTTGCCAAAAAAATTAATGGATTATTGAAAATGAGATCGTTGATTAACCAAGCTTTAATATCAGCTTCATTGGGAAAATTATGGAGGAAACGTTTTTCTCGAGTGTGTGTGTGTGTGTGGAGAGGGAGTGTTGCTTAATTACGATTTGTTTTCCATTTATTTCCGCAGCAGAAATTTTTCATTACATTTCTGTTTTTCACATTAAACAACGACTGCTGTTTTTCTTAACTTTTCTCATTTAATTCCACCTCCTGTTACTTAATTTCCGCCAAAAACTCGGCAAGCGAAATCAGGTCAAGTATACCGACGTACAAGTAGAAGACAACCTGTTGCTCATCTGTCATTTGCTGGTGCTACTATTCCGAGCGACGCCTTGTCGGAAGCAAACTGACTGCCGAGTTGTTGTTGGTGCGAGATATAATTGTGAAGCACCTGTCTTATAGGCGTCAGAATATTGCCACGCCTCCACTACCTGACTGTCCCGAAACGACCATTTATGCAGCTGAGAATGCTACTTGGCTTTGGTTTGTATTTGAAGACTCCCAATTTATTGACGTTTGTAGAGTCGGGTACACATGAGATGCATTTTTAGCTGGTGATTGCAGGGGTGTGAAATGTGTGAATACGTAATTCTAATTCTTATCTCTTTTGCAGTCAATTGATGGGAAATGTTTTCTAGCATCTGATTATCCTGTCAACTGGAACTGTTTGTTATTTTGACACCTGAAAGACAATCCCTTACTTCTTAGTACCTTGAAGTATGAAAATTCCTTTTTCAGTATAGTTTCTCTTAGACTGAAAATTGAAAATATCCTCCTCCCCTCGACACATAGAGGAAAATTTTTTTATTTTTTATATTCTTTTTCGATATCCTTCTTTTTCTGAAGCAATTATAAAAACCGATTAATTCTTCCGCGTAATAAAAATTTCTCCTTCTCTTTATTTAGAGCTTCTAATTAACTTCCAATAGGTGATTTGCAAATAGTTTTCTTTATTGTAGTATGACTGAGAACAAATTTAGACTGAAAACGAAACTTCTGTCATCTTTCTTTCCATCTAGGCTTCAGTTAACTGTATCTGTACATAGTTAAATTCTATTTTATGTTTACGTTAGCAGTCTGAAAATGGCACCTTTATTTGCTGTAGTTTTAATTTCTCAATACAGGTTGTGAATAAACAAATCATGGTTGTTTCACTTTATTTGTTTTACATCAGTGTGTTGATTTAAAATTTTGATTGCCGCCCAACTGGGATGGTTCTTAGTGACCAAAAAGCGCTGGTTCGAATTCCGGAGAAGGCATGGCTGTTTATAAATGTGTAATGTCTGTGCGGCGAGGGGGAACCCTAAATATGCGGCTAGGCGAAAGTTGTGTCGAGAGGTTGTGGTAGGAGACCGGGGGGGGGGAGATCCTCAGATGGGTCCCTCTGGGATGCTATCTCTCAAAATTGGGGCAGAACGGAGCGGAGCTAAAGTCGGGCTGTCGGCAATATGATGCTCAAGGTTTTTGCCAACGACAGGTGCGTGTGACTCCTTGCTATAATGAATGCCGTGGGCTTGTGCTGATCTTTGTCAGACAAGTAAGATTAGTAAAAACAACAAAATTTTCAGTTAAATCTAGATAGTCACCAAGAAGGTTTAAGCGCAATAAAGAGAGAATTAAGCAATTACCCGAGTATTACATTCCTAATACGAAAGATTTGAAAGTGTAGAGATGTGCTTTAATTAATCTGTGATTTTACGTGGTTGCTCACAAGAGGTTTTAAGTTCTGATTTAACATGCTGAGGTTTTTTTTCAAAAATTGTTTTCTTTTATTTCTTAAAAGTGCAGTGTTATTACTACTTGAATGCTTTGTAATACTCTTTTATGAATGAATTCTGAGTTAAATGATTTCAAGACGAAATGCTTCAGAAAAAACGTCATATAACTGACTATTAGAGTAAATATTTGAAGCAGAAAAATTATAATTTCAATTTGATATATGAAACAACCTTAAACAGAAGTAGAAAACGTTAAAATAATGTTAATTTTAAAATTAAACCGATAAAAGCTTTCGAAAAACACACTTCTTAAGAAAATTATAAGATAGGAAAATCATAAAAAATTAGGTATAAAAAATGAGATACAATATATATAATAGAAAAGAAAGAAAGGAAAAATCAAACAAAATGAAGTATTTAAAGTAGTGGATGCAATAAAATGTTTAATACAGTTTTCTGGAAGAAGAGCATTTTCCTCAAAGTTTAGTGTAATAGTTTAGTGTAATAGTTTTAGTGTAATAGTTCAAAGTTTAGTGTTTACCTCGAAATTCACTCCAACTACTTGTTGTCTTATAATTAGTTACCAAAAGATGATTATTAAATTAAAATAGATTTAAATACAAAATTATGCAATAAGAAATATGTTCAAACAAATATTAGAGTATTTATGTTCTGTTATAAAAATGATTCTACTATTTATTTTGAATGAGCATCGGAGTTATGGAACTTTATATCAAGTAAATAGTAACTAAGCCTAAATTTAAAATAAGTTTTAATAACAAAATTTTAGAGTTTATCTCATTCAACTGAGGTAAAATGGTTATGTTCTACAATCTTTAATTGTTCTTTATTTTTCGTACGAAATACTTTTTTAACTATAATACAAGATTATTTTTCTCTAAACCTTATTTCTACAAAGGAAATAAGAGGTAATGTTACAGTTTTCTTCGGCTGGAATTTTTAATACCTTACGACAACAAACAACAATCAACCGAAAGAGAATCGGCATGTAAACCGCAGCAAGATCTACAACTGTGTCAAAATTTGACCACACCTGACATTTTCCATTCTTCTTTAGACGACGTGGGATGCGATATTGTGATTGATCACTTCCCTGCCTCGGGTGAACTGAAGGTCATCCATGACTATGCTGTAATTTCATGCCATCATCCCAATTCGGAAACAATGGTGAAATACTCTGTGTATTGTGTGCCCGAATAGTGCAATTTTTCGAAAAAACTAACCATTAAGCTAGATTTTTTTACTGCAGGGATACTGAGAAAGAAAATTACATAGTCGATCTGAAAGCGGTATTACCCTGCATTTGCTTACCAGAGTGGTATTAAACCAAAGACCAAAGAATCTTATATGGTACAAGATATCAAGAAACGCTGTTATATATGTATATATAAATGGCAGATAACTGAAGGGACTTTTTCCTTTTTTTTTTTTTTTAAACCCAAAGGAGCGTTAGCTCCAGAAAGGCTATTAGTCTCGAAAAGGCATTTTGCATTGAGTCTCTAAAACCATTATATCGCTTTTCGGATTATTGCCACAAAATATTATAGCCCTGCACAACATTTGAAGAAATTAAATCATGAAAAATCTGCATGATCCTATGTATGTTTCTTGCACTGTGAAAAAACAATACCTAGAGCCATCAAATTTTGAATAGTTCTTCACCTGAACAAGGGCATCAAAAATCCCGAATTTTGAATTTCGAATTTGTTTAATGTCTATTTCATATTTTGTATAAACTTTAACGAATTTTTTACTAACAAACTCAACAATTTCAAAGCGAGGAAGGGCAGTGCTGTACATAACAAAAACAAAAAAAAAAAAAAAAAAAAAAAAAAATTCTCTCCAGCGTGCGATACTGTCTACCGGAAATTCTAAAGAGCAGTTCTAAAGATATGCTGCTTTCAAATACTTTTAGCCCAAAGGAACAATAGCCCAAATGCTCTAGAAACGTATATGTGTGTGTGTATATGAAAAAACGCCCCTTTGGGAGTAATATAAAATCTGAAAGCTTTCAAACTTTTTCATTCTAGTACATATATTCTAATATACAGTATAGTCACATTTAAACATTGTAATATAGTTCACGTGAGAAACAGGTAAATTGTACTAGATTTTAAATTATTTTATAATTTTATTGAAATTAAATAAGTTAAAAATAATAAAAACAGTAGAGTTCATTGAACTTATCATACAATTTTATAAACATAGTTACGTACTGAAAATTTTAATTAGCTGCAGAGTGTGAAAACGTTAAGTAATTTAAAATCAATTGATAAAAATTAAAAAAGTCATTTGATAATTATTTGATCAATTCTTATAAACGATGCTTTCAAAATCCTTTAATGCTTTCAGACAACTATTTACACCCCTTTCATCGTCATAAAATGTATCACATTCTTCAATTATTCTTCTATATTCAAGAATACTATAATCATCCTTAGTGCTTTCCCAGCAGAATATTTTAAAATCTTCTCATAGGTTTGAACATACCCATAACTCAGCATCAGTATCTTTCCCTAATTAACTTATTGGATTACCAGTTTCATCTTTTAAAAGTCCTGCTTTTTGAATGCAATTGTACAGTTATTAGGTTAATTCGGTAGCAGGAGTCATAAAAAGTGAGCAAAAACTTCTCCAGGAATCGAACCACGGACCTCTGGAATACGTGCCCAGCATGCTAACCACTACACCCCGAAGGCAGGCTAGACAGGCGGAAGAAATACCTTATATACTCCCCTTTTTAAATGGCGACTAGGGTCTTTAGGGGACCCAGTCGCCAAATAATGGGTGTGGAGAATCATCATCCACCACCCTTTTAGTTCGGAAGCCACTGTAAATTGCCACTGTAAGTCTTATTCGGAAGCAGGAGTCATGAAAAATGAGCAACACCTTCACCGGGAATCGAACCACTGACCTCTGGAATACGCGCCCAGCATACAGACCACTGCACCACAAAGATACGACAGTTAAAAACTAGTCATTTGAAATTCAGTTTCATGAATGCAATCGTATGTATAATATGCAACGTAATTTTTTTGTTTATATCCAATGCTAATCTCATCTTTAGACTGTCACATTAGCAATTCTTCTACATAAATTGGAGCAATAAAGAGTTTTAATGTCTACTATCCTCTCCTGAAGATGTTATATAACTGCTGAGAATTTACCTTTAATATATACCTCAAAACAGTTGTCTGAGTTTTTAAAGCGGAAAAATTAGACTTGAGAAAGTCATGTTAGTATTCGTTTATAACAATTTTGATTCTCATAAACGGTTTATTATCGTAACCAGTCACCGTTAAATTTTATGGATTCCATATGATGACTATTTGTAAGTAATCCATTTTATTTTATTTAACTGGAATTATTTTATTCATCAATTATCCTAATGCTACATTAAATTTCACTTGTACTACAAAAGCAAAAACTTTTAATACTCGGAACTACTGTTTTTCCACTTTATAAAATCCTCAGCTAACATTATTACTGTTCCACCTTTTTCAAAATATTAGATTTCGTCAAAGGAAAGCTCCTTTCTTTTATGCTACATTAAATAATTAAAAATATTACACTCATAATAGACCTTTTCGTCCAGACTCAGAGAATCAATGGAAGAAATAAAGAAGGCAGCTAACATAAGAAGGCAGTTGAAATCATTGTACGCTCTGTGAAAACAGGAAGAGGGATTACAAAATGTTATAGTAATTCAAAGAAGTAAATAATTAAGTGCCCATAACTAAAGTAATCGCAAGATTTCGATTGTACGTTAGGTCTAGATATTTCTTGCAATGTTAACTAAAATCTGTACATATATTTTAAGAAATTTAAATTACTGTTAGTTCGATAATCGTTACTTTACTGCATGTTAAAGACGCCATATTTGCACAAGTTGCTGCATATTAGCGCAAGATATACCCAGTTAAATTAACTATTTAAAATGACATAAGTGGTGGAAATCCCAGATATGAGTTTCACGCTTAAACAGAAAATACTCGACCAAGTTTGATGAAAGAAGCTCAGTAGTTATAAAGGCAGTTTGTCGGTGGAGCAGAAGTATAGAGTCTTGGTTTTCGATATTAAAAAAAAAAAAAAAGAGGAAGGGGGCAGAAATGAGCTGGTCACAACCTTCTGCTACTTAAAAGGTTGCTTATAACTTGCAATGTCTTAAAGAGGTTCATTTTCTTATTCAGATTTCAATAGCTTATAATTAAGCACAATAATAACCATAAATAATAAAAGAATGTATCTTGAAAAAAATTAAAGAAAAAAAAAAAAAAAAAAAAACAATTTTATATAAAATAAAAAAATTTGAAAGCTTTCAAATTTTACATTAACCCTAAAAGGGCGTTTTTTTAACGTTTTTAACGTTTATTTATTGAATATCCTATTCTTCGCACTTAAACCATCACAATGCGAGAAACATACATACATTCATGCATATTATTCATTAATTAATTTCTTTAAATATAATACAGGGCGATAATACTTGGGGGCAACAATTTGTAAAGTGAAGCAACGCCTATCGTGAATCGACGCAAAATGCCAAAATGAAATTAATAGTTCTTCTGTGCAAATTACCCCTTTGGACTAATAATTAACTTATTTTCATAGACTCAGATGATGAACTGTAGAACGAAGAAAATGTTCACATTCATTCGGAAATTTGGTGGCTACTATATAAATAAATTTTTCATTTTTGGTTTTATGAATGGAAAAATGTAGGGAGGGTAGATTAGCTATTTTATAAAAACTGTTGAAAGTATTTACTCTAGATTGCCTTTAAATACATATTTTGGGAACTATACGTTCTTTCCAACATTTGTTGTGTTTTTTGTCCGCAGTTGGATTCGAATTATCGAAAGCTTAATTAAACTCCTTAGTACCTTAAGCTAAATATACAAGTTTAATATAGCAATTTATAATTTATAGAAGCTTTATAATGAATACTATACTAAACTCGTACAAAATGAGCAAAAAGGTTTATCTTTCAAATGGAGTAAAAGCCATCAAAACAACACCTTTGTATATTCATCGACAGGAAAATATATTGTTACATATGGCTTTATTGGAAAAATCAATCCAAACATATAAAACAGCTCAAGTATTCCACAAGAACAATGATAAATAATAAAAGAACAAACATTTATAAAGAATCAGAATAAATGAACATGGGAACAGAAGTAAAAAGTTAAAAAATTAAACAACAAGGAAAGGAACATAAGAGATGTATTCTTTACAAAGAATTCATGAAAGTTCTGGCATTCCAATAGAGTTTACTTATTCACCACGTTTCTGAGACTCTTTATTTAGTTCTGGGCATATAAGAAGATTTAAGGCATATAAGAAGACAGGAAGATATAATCGACAATATTTCGATGTTGATGGAAAACTAACAAATTAGTTTAATTTTCTATCATTTTAAATTAAAAAAGGTGTAGAATTCAAATTTAAAGTGAAAGCCTGGTAATGCTTTTTTCTTGTTTCTTAAAATATGCATGTATAATAAATTAAGTACCTATAAATTATTGTAAATTTGCAAGTTTATTTGTTTTTATATGATGCTAAGTTCACAAAGCATGAAAAGAAGCTTAAGAATGTTACTAAGAGGCACGTTCGAATATAAACAGGAATTTTCATAGTCTGTTCTTGTTAAAAGCTCGACGTAATTAGGACTCAATAAGCACGCAATTTGCATATTCAAATTTGTCAGTAGTAGCATTATTTTCTCTTCCAATCACTTTTGTTAACAGGAACTAACATGTTGGAGCACGAGATTCGCATTAATAATGCGCAGTGAATCATGATTAGATTTTTGACTAATGAAGACTAATCACTAACGGAAGGTATCATCGCATATCAGATTTATTCGAGATCTGAAAATCAGTTTGAAAGTGTGTCTCTTTTTCAATCTAGAGTGTATGATTGGAACAAGTCTTTTAAACATGGCTAAGCAAAAGTTGAAACTTAACTACAAGTCTGTGAACAGGTTATTGACGACATGACTTTTTGGATGCCTAAAAATCTGTTTGGATGTAGCTAATTTTCCTAGAATTTTCCTTTAAAGGAACTCCCAAGAAAGAAAAAAAGATGTCTGGGGCCGTAAAAGTTTGGTGATTGCCATTTATGCAGCTATCAAACATTTCTGTCAAGACAGCCATTGTTTTTTCCCTGAAAATGTTGAACCAATCGATAAATTGTTTAATAGCAGGCACAATTCGACATTAAAAGAAGGTTCGGAATGTTCGTGGCGGCAGAAACATAGACTGTTTATTTTTCAAACCAAACTGATCAACGTTTGTCCTTTACATGGTAGCGAACGTTTCTATTACAAAATTTCCAAATGTTGGTTTCAATGTCCTGAAAAGAAAAAGAGAAAAAAAAATACAATAAAAACATTATTTATTATTTAGATCATAGCTAACTATTATCCATCCTATACTAGAGGTCTGATTGAGAACAGAGTGTATTTTATTGTTACTTTATTAAACGTTAGTAATGGCTTTATGAGCGTTATTTATCAATTAAATTAGTATTTATTTTACGTCACATGACTATCCTATTATTCATAATATTTAGTGCTAACCGAGGATTCAGGCTTACTATTCTACTATAGACAAAAAACATGCAAATGCAGATCCATATCCATCTTTTACTTAAACAAACTTTATTTGTATCTATTGGAAAAACATAATAAAGATGCCAGGAACAATTAAAACTCCCCTACGCATTATCATGAGAATTCGCCCATTCAACGGCATATTTATATGACAGGTACTGAAAACGCCATGTCGTGCTCGAAAATTTGTAAACACGTCTTAACATCAATAGTGGTTGTCCAATACACGCCACCTACGGTGTTTCTTCTTACCCGCTGAGCCGGCTTCCTTTCAAGACATCCACCGATTTGCGAAGAGAAAAATGTGTGTTTCCTTCCATAAGAAAAATATAAATAAAACGAAAGTTCTCTCAAAGAAAGAACTTCATTCATGGATATGCAGTAGGATGTATAAATTTTCAGATGCACGCTATAAATCGTGAATAGAAAGCTGATTTTTAATTATTTTCGGGGGCTGTATCAAAATTTACCCCTTTTTTCCCAAAATTTAGAGATAATTCTTTACAGATGAGGTCATAAAACTAAAGTAAATGTACCTGCTCATTTATTATGCAAAATTTCAAATTAGTTAATAAAAAAAAATCAAGTTGACTTTTAATTTTTTAGCTGATCTTTAAACCAGGTTAATTAGATATATGATTCATCAGTTAACTTTCTTTGTGTTTCATTAAGCTTCTTTTGCTCCAATTTAAAGTCGTAGCCTTTTCTTGGCTATTAACATTATTTTTTTTTTTTTTTTTTTTTTTTGTATATTTTATGGCGTTTTTGTAAGACAGTTCCAGTTTAAAACAAGAGGAGTTTAAGTTAAAGCTATGGCAATAACCTAAGCTCAAAAGAACTATTTGGTTGGTTACAACAAAGCATCTGAATATTACCTGCTTTGAGATGGAAGACTCCGGTGGACGTTGTAAGATAAGCTAGTTTATATTCACATTTAATACGGGCAAACCTAAGAAAATTCCACGCAGCCAGTCCATCAAGATTTATTTGTTAACTTATAAGCTATTTTCTCCCTTCTTCCAGCATGCATTCGTGGTGTAATAGCACATTCGGCGCGTATTCGAGAAGGCCAAGTTCGAGTCTCAGCGAGCTCATTGCTCATATTTTATGTCTTCTGTTAAAAAAAAAAAAAAAAAAAAAAAAAAAAAAAAAAAAAAATCCTAATGACTGTATGATGGCGCCCGAACTAAAAGGTGGTGAACAATAATTCGTCACCTCCAGAATTTGGCAATTCGGTTCCTTAATCCCTAATCTCCCTTTAAAAGGAGGAGTGTATAAGGCAGTTTTCTTCCTCCTTCGAGCGTTCCTTCGGGGTATAATGGTGGCACACTCGGCGCGTATTCGAGAAATACAGGTTCGAGTCCCGGGGAGGATATTGCTCATTTTTCATGTGTGCTGTTTCAAAATAACTTAATGACGCCACAAACTGTACAGGCAGACTCATCAAAATTTGTATAAGTGCGTTGAATATGCCCTGCATCTGGGAAATGTTTTAAGTTAAGAAGCAATGCGCACATATTTAGAAAAGAGATGTCTAAACAAAAAATTTAGTTCCCTCAAACTGTTACAAATTCCATAAACTTTTACTGTAAAATAAAAAAAAAAAAATTATATATCTTGTTTATGTACTTAAAGATGAGATCACTGTGCGCAGAGATTGGCTAGATCAATTTTTCGAAACTGAAGTAGACTGATTTGTAACGAATGCGATGCAGCTAAGTTTGATCTAAACCAAACAAAAGGAAAAAATATGAAAATGCGTATAAACTTTCATCTTCATCCGACAGATACTTATGAATTACAAGGAAAGACAATCTATAGAAACGAAATATTCAAGCAGAAAATTTGATTTTTATATAAAAAAAAACTATGAATAAAACTTAAATACTACACAAAATTTAGAATAGCATGAAAGTTACTTCAATTGTGTTTACATTGAATTGCTAAGATTTAAAGTGAAGTCGATATCTTAATGTTAATTCGTGTTTAAAATTACTAGTCTCTGACACAGCGATTAAATTTTATATTACAAAAGAAGTTTATTCCTAAATAGGTAGAATACAGCTTCGTTAAAAATATTTCTGGCGAAGTGGAAAAAAAGTGTAAGATTTGCTGCGGAAAGATAGGATTTGTTAAATTATAGGAACGGGGAAGATAGTAACTCAAGAGTTGCCAGTAGAAGGAAGAGAAGAATATAATGAATATAATTATCCCACAACAAAAGTTGAGCCATTGTGAGGCATGCGAATTGCAGACAAAAAAATCCTAAAATATGAAGCTTTGTTATTATTAGCCTAAAATGGACGTTAGTCCTAAATGGGATATTAATCTCGAAACGGCATTTTGCGTTGAATCACTATAAACGGGATATCACTTTTTAAATTGTTGGCACCAAATATTATCGCCCCATATAATATTTAAAGAAATTAAATAATGGAGAATCTGCATGAATGCATGCATTTTTGTCCCATTGTGAAAAAACAACTGTATCTACAACCATCAAATTCTAAATACCGTAATCTTCCATCCGAACATGGGCACCTGGAAACCTGAAATTTGAGTTTCTAATTTATTTTATTACTTATTTCACATTTTCTAAAACTTTAACGAATTTTGGATTAAAAAATTCAGTTATTTCAAAGAACCAGTGGAACACTGTATGAATATTTTTTAATAACCAGCGCGCGAGAGTGTCTATCAAAAATTCTAAAGATATGTTGCTTTTAAATATTTTGTTATTTTGCTGTTGAATCGAGTTTTATGTGGCGTAAGCGCCAAGAAGTGATATTTCATAAATAAAGCATAAATTGTATATGACGTAAGTGCGAAGAAATTGATGCTTAATAATAAAGCTAAAAAGACAAAAAAAAGGGGGTTAGTAGGAGTGAGTATAACAGCGGACTGGTAAACTGCGAGCTCAGCGAGAGCATGAAAAACCTTTTTAGGCGTCCGTAAAATCTGAAAACTTTGAGAATTTTTTATGATTTATTGTTATTTAATTACCTATAAAATTTTATTGTTTTATAAACTCCATCTTATTTAAAATAACACATAACATATCTTTAAAATATCTGACAAATTAGTTTCATGCAGCATATATTGCTTTCTGATTAGTTAATTCATACTTGTGCTTTAGTAATGGAGTTAATTGATGCTAATACAGGGAAATTAAAGATTTCCCTAAATTGGCATCGATTAAGTTGGACATTTACGTGTCTTAACAAATATTTAGTATACGTATAATCTTATATAACTTCTTTTCTTTCATGATATCAGTAGTGATTGCAAAGACTGATAGTTAAATTAGATTCATAAGAAGACAAAAAGATCAAATTTATTTGTTCAAAATCTATTTTCTGAAATCCTAACGAAGTTTTAAGATTTACGAGTATATTAATAACTTTGTATAAAGTATAAGTAAATGCTAAGTCGTGACATGTTATTGTTTTGTATGATAAAACTAAAGCACGCTGTGTTATGTTTTTAGGACACGGATCATAGATATAAAGGAGAAATCGAGTGTTCTGATTCGCCATATGTTGTGACAAACAATCGAGAGTCTCTGATGTGACTGCACACATTATCCTTAAGCGATTTCTCTGTAATAGTCCCAGTTCTGAGCTGCTTGTCAGTTCTAAGAGCGAATGAACATGGAGTTATTAATATAAAATTATACATGTCAGTGAAAGGGAGTAACCGCGTAAAGTAAACGGCAAAATTCCTTTTGAATTTTTTTTTTTATTATTATTTTCTTCGTTATACACTTTTGCCATTTTCTATGTCTTTTTCTGCATTTTCATTTTTTCTTTTCTTTTTTCTCTTTATATATACCCCACTTCTCGCTTTTTTTTACTGTCTACATATTTTTTTTCATTTTGTCTTTTTCCATATTGATGTGAGAAACTTCTGAAGATTTCCATTTTTTGCATCTCTTTAAATAACATAACTTTAAGTTATCACAACATTGATAAACCATGTTGCCTAGAAATTTTAAGAACTGTTGTCAATCTTGAGAGAGAATATCTTTAAGTTATCTTTCACATTATATCCGTGCATTGCATACGCAGAGCTTTATAAGTGATATAGGTAAGAATTGTATAGTTTTGACAGTGATATTTACAAATGATTGTAAAATAATGAATTCCTTGATGTTACGATACGAAATAATGAATTTGATGCTTCCTGATGAACAGATATATGCTACGATCAAGCAATCATGACACCTTCAGTTTATACAGTAAGACTGGCTAACTCCTGCGAACCTTGCGGTATATGCAGGGATTAGTGGAACTACTCATTTATTAATTCAACCACCATACTGTACCCGTCCCTGAATAAAAGATTTGCCTGCCCCTCCAGCAAATATCTTTACTGAAAAACAATATTACATAAACAAAATGTTACAATCTTCTCGATTATCTTTGACAATACAAAAACGATCCAACTAGGATAATAATACAAAAACTTAAATACAAATTTAGTTACATAAACAAAATTTTACAATCATCTCGATTATCTTTAACAATACGAAAAACAATCCATCTAGGATAATAATGCAAAAAACTTAGTTACAAATCTTTGTTGTAATTATATATTATTTACAATTTTCTTTTACAAAATATTTATTTTAAGAAGATTGTATTACAATTTTAATCTGTTTTACAAATAACATCTTTTCAGTTCATTAACTTTACTGAAAACTTAAGAACAAATCTTATTCTGTTTCTGTAATAACTTTCATAATATCTTTTATCCCTTTTCTTGATTTTTCATCCATGTCGATTTTAACTACATCCGATTCGGATCTCAATTTTGGTACAAAACTAAACCATCTTTCTTTTAATAAAGCACAATTAAGTACATGTTCAACATCTGCTTCTTTAGATCCACATTGACACGTAATAGATTTAATATTAAATCTATTGTAATAAAACGGAACATGAGCATGATTTGTAAGAAACTGATTCAGATAACTATTTCCAAAATATCTTTTTGTTTTAATTTCTTTTATGAATTTATAAGTAAATTTGCCTTTCAATTCTTTATTCCATAATGATTGCCAAGCTTGTAAGACTTTAATCTTTAAAGAATTCTTAAACGAAACAAACGAAGTTGGAAGAATATCATCTATAACCTCTTTTTTAGAAGCCTGCTTTGCATGAAAATCTGCTAATTCATCCCTTGAATGACCAATATGTCCACGGATCCAATGAAAATAAATATTTCTTTGCTTAGAAACTTCCAAAAATAAATTATTTGTTTTAAAAACCAAATCCGTATAAATCTTAGAGGCAACAATAGCTTGAATTGCACTTTGGCTATTTGAATAAATATTAATTTCTTCTTGAGAATTCTTTCCCAAGATCCATTCCAAGGACTTTAAAATAGCGTAAAATTCCGCTTGAAAAACTGAAGAATTATTATTTAAACGAAATTTTTAAACAGTACTTAATTCTCCACTTGAGAATGCAACAAAAGAGCATCCAATTTTTCCTGCAATCTTTGAACCATCAGTGAAGATTTCGAGGCCTTCACCTGAAGGAACTTTCTTATCCCATTCCAAATTTGAATATAATGCAGGATGCTTAACATTCTTTAAACTTAAAATTTCAACATTATTTATGTCTTCAGGAAAATCAAAATCAGTTTCAATTTTAAAACTTTTACCATTCTTTAAATTAAATATAACACATTCCCTTTGTGCTATTAAATAAATGGGCTCACAGCCACTTAATGTAAATAAACAAGCACTGAAAACAGTTCTAAAACATTTTGTAATGCTAAGCATAGCAAGTCTTTGAATCTGTATCATCAAATTGTTAATTCTCACATTATTTCTGTACCAAGCAGGACAGGCGTACAAAATCTTTCTCTCAATTCCTCTTTTGTAGAAAATCTTCTTAATATCACTACTAAGTCCTTTGATAGCATAAAGTTTATTCAAAATTGCAGCACATTGTAGTTTAATCATCTTTAAAACTTCTGAAGATTTTCATTTTTTTGCGTCATAACATAACTTTACGTTATCACAACATTGATAAATTATGCTGTCTAGAAATTTTAAGAACTGTTGTCAATCTTGAGAGAGAATATCTTTAAGTTATCTTTCAGATTATATCCGTGCATTGCATACGCAGAGCTTTATAAGTGATATAGGCAAGAATTGTATAGTTTTGACAGTGATATTTACAAATGATTGTAAAATAATGAATTCCTTGATGTTACGATACGAAATAATGAATTTGATTCTTCCTGATGAACAGATATATGCTACGATCAAGCAGTCATAAAACCTTCAGTTTATACAGTAAAATAGATATATGTTAATGTATATGAGAGTTCTTTTTCAAAAATAAACAGTATTGAATATTTTGCATTATACTAAAAATTTCTTGCGCAATTAACCTGAATATTTTATGCTTTAAAATGTTAAATTTATTTTCAGAAATCCTTCAGACTCTTTAAGAGTTTTGTCTAAAATGAACTTTTGTACGATTACATAAGGAGTATTTTAAAAGAGTTGTGACTGGAAAATATCAAAGTGAACAGTTTTTAAGTTGATGTACGGTTAGCAAGTTTTCGCATTAAGAATAATTTAGGAACACGATTTAACAGATGAATATCTACAATTCGTGATGAAGATAATTTCTAGTAATTTCTACAAACTTTATCAGAATAAAAACGTCATCAAGTGTCCAGTAGTGGTGAGAAATATAGAAATTTATAATGATTTACATAAATATATGTGGTTTTATTTATCTCTCGAAGAAAAATTTAATAAATAAGAGAAAGAGATTAAATTACGATTATTTATTCTCAAGTTTTAACCTACTTGGAAAATTTTCTCTGAAAAGTTCAAGTTTTCATAACCTTCAGTTTAAATAAAAGAAAATTATTTAATGATTTATTAAATATGTCACAAATATTTTAAACAATCGTCAGTCAGAAAATTTATTGTTTAGTAGTCAGTATATTTGTATTACAAATTGTAACCTGCAAAAATGTCTTGTAGGTACCAAACATTGAATTTCAGATAAAAAATAAATTGAAAAAATGATTAAAATTTTTCCTTTGATATAATGCTATTATTGTTTATGAATATTTAGAAAAATACTGAAGAGAAATTTTAAATTTATTAAAATTATTCTTTATTTTGCTAGTAAAAATTTTATTAAATTTCGTTAAAAAAATTCCTGCACGTTAGCTGTTTTCAGGTCGTGCATGCCGCCTACAAGCAATTTGAGTTTCAGACCTCAGTTTTAGAGCAACTGCCTTCTCTGGGACTCAAACCACTGACCTCTCGATTATGAGCCAAGCTTGCTGACCAATACACCACGAAGGCGTGCTAAGGAGACGGGAGAAAATACCTTACTTACTTCCCCTTTTAAAGGGCGATTGGGGATTAGGGAACCCAATCGTCAAATCCTGGTGGTGGAGAATTATCATCCATCATGTTTTTTAGTTCGGGCGCCCCTATAGACACATTAGGTTTTTTTAAGCAGGAGACGTGAAAAATGGGCAATGGGACTCGAACCTCGGACCTCTCGAATACGCGTCGAGCGTGCTGACCATTACACCACGAAGGAATGTTAAGAAGGTGGGAGAAATACTTTATAATTTTTAACAGAGGTATTTAAAATATTATTTCTCTATTTTGTTTTCAATGTTATTTTATTTTTCTTTTATTTCATTTATTTTATTATTATTATTTTATTTTCTCTATTTTGTTTCAATTAATGGTTTTATGTGGCTAAATATTATGTGAATCTTTAGTATTTTTTCTCTAAAAGGATGAAAGAAATTCTTTCTTAGTAGCTCATTTGCCCCATACTGATAAATCTAGCAATATTTAAAATATTTTCATTATTATTATACTGAAATGATTAAATAGTAGTCTTAGAATAACCTTCAAATTTTCAAGGACTATTGCTATATGTATTGCTTAACTATCAATTATTTCATTTGTCTTTTGCCATAATTGATTTTTAATGAATTTACCTTTATTAAAGTATTACAATTTTCGCACAAATTTCCAATTTTTAAAGAAAATAATGCCGGTTCTCAAAATATTAAAATTTTATTTCTTTACATTAAGACGATGTTTCTATCATTTAATTCTTCTAATACTCAAAAAGAACGAAGAACGGTATGTCTTTTTTAATTAAACCCAAAACAAAAATCTTGAAATGAAAAGGCTGTAAAAAGTGCGCTTTTTAACAAGGACAAAGCCGAATTACTAGCACGCAGAGAAATTTCTCAAATGAAATAAAAAGTACTATTCCGAGTAACAGACTAATAATAATAATAATAATAATAATAATAATAATAATAAAACCAGTTTTCTAATTTACTTAACATTTTTACATGTTTTAAGTGGGAAAACGTATGATTTGCTTGGAAGAATCATTAGGTTATTTTGAAGCAGAAGACGTGAATTACGTGCAGTGCTCTCTCCGAGGGTTCGAACTCCTCTGGACCTCTCGATTACGCATCGAGTATGCTTCTAATTATACCACTAACGCATGCGGAAAGAAGAGAGAAATTACCTCATATACCTTCCCTTTTTAAAGGGTGACTGGGGATTAGGGAACCCAATCGCCAAATTCTGGTGGCGACGAATTATCGTTTACTACCTTTTAATTCAAGCGCCACTGTACAGTCATTATGTTATTTTTGAAACTGGAGAAGTGAAAAATGTATAATGTATGTATTCTAATGTATGTATTCTAACCCTGGACCTCTCCAGTATGCATCGAGTATGCTTCCAATGATGCAACGAAGGTATGCGGAAAGGAGGGAGAAATTACGTTATGGCTTTATTGCATCATTCACACCAATAAAGCAAAGCAGGATGGTGGAATGGAATTGCATACTCCAGACGTGCTTGTATATTACCCTGTCATAGTCGTTTACACCTACCAATACCAAAAGTAATACATGTTCCTTCAATATCTTCTCCAAATTCTATCAAAAAGATTTCATAGTTAACCACCTAATTTAAAACGCTTGCAATTTTTATTGAAGGGGACTATCATTTTCAACCAGCTATACTCCAGGCGTAAAGCATTTTAGTGAAAGTTATTAATTTGCTATACTTTTCATTAGCGGCTATTGAGATTTTCGTGTGGTAGTTATACATTTAATATCCTCATACCCCAAATTAGCAGCTCCCACTCCCTAAAATGCCCCTCTCGAAACGGCCTTAAGGTAAACAACAACCTGAGGTTCGTAATTAAATCCCATTGACCTGCATCTTTACATAAGATGAGATGGCGACCTACTTAAACCAAGCGATTGATCGAAAACCGATTGTTATTAAATTATAATTGAGTAGATAACGTCATTCATATTAGATTCATATTAGAGATGAGTAGGGATCGTAAAGGTGACGTAGTTTTGTACCTTCAGGTTGCTTTTACCAATGATTTGAGAGGGGCAATAAAATGGACATAACGTTAAAATTTTTTGCGATAGTTAAAAGTAATAAAATTTTATATATAATATAGTAGCTGAGCTAGTAATTTGAAAATGATGCGTGCTTAGTCAATTTTTTTTGCAATCATACGCGTTGAATTCTTACTACTGAAATGTCTGCTAGTCAAAATTATAAAAAGAAAAGTTGTTAATATTCAAAGTTCTTTCTCTTTTCTTTTTTTCTTTTTTTCTTTTTTTTTTTTTTTTTTTTTTTTTTTTCAATCCAAGGAGGCGTTAGCCCAGAAAGGCTATTAGCCTCGAAATGGCATTTGTTTTGCTTCGAATCGCTATAAACGGCTATATGACTTTTCAAATTGTTGCCAAATATTATCTCCCTGTAATAAATTTAAAGAAATTAAACAATGAAGAATTTGCATGAATGTATGTATGTATGTTTTCCGCATTGCAAAAAAAAAAAACAACGATACCTTATAGCCATCAAATTTTGAATAGCGTAGTCCTTCGTCCGAATATAGGCACATGGAAGCCCGAATCTCGAATTTCGAATTTGTTTTATTATCGTTTTTCATATTTTTAAAACTTTAACGAATTTTTTATTAAGAAACTCAACAATTTCAAAGCGAACAGTAGCAACGCACTGTGCGAAATAAAATAATTTTATCTTCAGCGCTCGAGATTGTCTATCAAATATTCTAAAGGTATGCTGTTTATAAATATTTTTAACCCAAAAGGGCGTTAAACCAAATGCTCTCGAAACGTATATACACGTGTAAACAAACAAAACAAAACAAAACCGCCCTTTTGGGCGTTATATAAAATGGGAAAAATTTCAGTTTTTATTTATTTATTTTTATTTATCTTTTTAAAGCTCAAAAGAGACTTGATCTTGAAATGAGATTTTGCGTTGGCTCACTCTAAACGGCGTATTACGTTTCAAATTATTGCCACAAATATTATCGCCCTGTATAATTTTTAACATAATTAAATAATGAAGAATCTGTATATAGTATGTATCTATGTTCCTCCCATTGTTAAAAAACACGGTAGCTAGAGCCATCAAATTTTGAATAATGTAGTTCTCCTTACGAATATGTGCACATGGAAGACTGAATTTCGAATTTCAAATTTGTTTTATTTTTAGTCTAAGGGGACAATTTGACCAAAAGGGCTATTAATTTTGTTTTGGCATTTTCTGTTGGTTCACTATAAACGACGTTTCTCTTTAAAGCTTGTGTGCGTAATATAAACTCTTTGTAATATAAAAATCTGAAAGCTTTCCGATTTTTTCAAATTGTTTCTAACTTTAATAATGAATTTTTGATTAAAAAAACTCAAGGATTTAAAAGCAAGCAATGGCAAGACTGTTCGAAATGAAACATTTTTATTTCCCCCGGAGACTGTTGCCATTTGAAAAAAATGTAAAATACCTTTCAGTTTTAATTGAAAACCTCTGCTCAGCAATGTGTTGCCGCAGCAGGAAATAAAATACGTTTATCTTCCATGGGCAACTTGTTGCCACTAATAAAACCCTAAATTATTTTAACTTTAATCTGTCAGGTTACTGAGTAATAAACTAAGCGATTTAAAAGCAATAAATACAGCTCTTAAGACTATTTTTTCTAATTTCTAAAGTGATTGCATTAAATAATCATGTACTAAAATCATTTAAAAACAATAAATACATCTCTTAAGAATATTTGAATATATTTTTCTAATTTCGAAAGTGATTGCATTAAATAATCATATACTAAAATCACGAGAAGTCTAATTTTATATAATTGTAAAAGTTTTCTGCAAATAAATTTTCAAACAAATATCTAAACTACCAGTATTAATTGTATTTTTAAATAAACAGCTGCTGATTTGGACAGCTTTCATGTGAATGTTTTATTTTCTGAATCTGTCTAAATAAAAAACTGCTCTATTTATAGCAGCGTTGAAGCCTCCCATAGTGTAAGAGGATCTTTCATTTTTTGAAGCATTTTAGCAAGAAAAAAAATCTTTCGTACAAGAAGGTCTCAGATAAATTAACTTCGTATACTGAAGGCATTCTTCAAGGTAAAAGGTTAACTTGTGAAAGTGATTAGCTTATTAAGCACTGACAATTTAGACTGATATTTTAAGAAAGGATTATGGTTTATCAGAGAATGCTTTTAAGAAAAAATTGTCTTAGATGGGAGCTAATCCGATAATACGTAAAAAGCGTATTTTAAAGGTCTGGTATTCAAAAACATAAACTTAATTTATATTTGTAACATTTTTAAGTACTTATTTATAACACTCATTCTTAATTTACTATCTCCCCTGCAGTTCATAATTTGTGCTTGTCTTTCATGTGAAACGACAGAACAGCGTGCCAAGGCGTTACAGAGGTGCCAAAATGTTCACTTTCGTATTCAGCTGAGAGTGCTAACTTTCTAATCTAACAGTGATTAGGTAGGCCGATCCTCAAAATTGATTATGGAATATAAATCAAATATTGATGTGACTTAGAACAAAATTATCAGACCGCCCATCTTAGTCATGCATAATGTATGATCAGGATGAGAATAACGTCCAAATTGCCTAAACGACAACTTTCGATTTCCGGTCTTCGAAACATCATTAAGAACATAATTTCGAATAGGTCGATCATATCATTTTGAAGTATTTGGAAACTAAACTGAGAAGAACAAGAAAGGTAAAAAGAATCAGATTTTTAAACTGCAGGTCTTCGAATTTCGCTGAGAATTTTTTAGGAACTTATGCTCTGGAATTCCAGTAGTAAACTGGGATTGTTGTTTTACTTATTTCAAATTATCGATGAATCAGCTTTACTTATCGCCTCAGGATTAGCAGCAATGTTGATGAACTAACTGCCCAAAAGATTTATAGATATATGCAGTTATAAAACAGTTACATTCTGTAGTGTGTTTTCATATTTTCTTCCTCCATTTTTTTTCTGTTTTTTTAGTTCCAAAGGACCATTGTTTTCGTTTTGCGATTTTGCGTCGAATCACTCTGAATGTCCGTTTCAGTTTTCAAACTGTTGCCCCCAAATATTATCGCCCTGTATTCTGTTTGACAAAATTAAATAATGAAGAATCTGCATAAATGTATGTATGTTTCTCGCATTTTGATAAAACAACGCTACATAGAGCCATCCAATTTTGAATGACGTAATCTTACTGCTAATATGGGTATCTGAAAGCCCAAATTTTAAATTTGTAATTTGTTTTATTATCGATTTCATATTTTGTAAAACTTTAAAGAATTTTTGATTAACAAACTCAAGGATTTCAAAGCGAGCAATGGCAACGTTGTACAGAAAAATATTTTTATCTCCAGCGCGTGAGACTATTCGGAAATTCTAAAGATATGCTCAATTTAATATTATTTTGCGATATTGCTCTTGATCTGAATTTTAAGTGCGAAGAACATGCTATTTAATAAATAAAGATAACATTCAAAATGTTGAAAAACGGCCCCTTGGACGTCTGAAACCTTTCAGATTTTCTTTTTTAATTTTGGAAAGAATCAGTAAAATATATTGATAAATAATTCTTAACAGTAGAGTTTATTAATAAAAGTCAATTAAAATTGCCGAAAGTAAAGATTCAAATTCATGCCCCCCAAAAAAATAGCTTTTCTCTTTGTATACTTGCTACAAATACAGGTACAGGTAAAATTGCAAGGACATCAGCGATGTACCATGAGCCAACTGGTAATGCCTCCCGTACTAACTCCAAAAAAGAAATTGCAAGCTTTACAAGAGTTTACAAAAAAAGGTTGAGAAAATGAGCAACTGAAGCTTTCGAAAGGATCTAGAGTTTTCCTATTATGGTACATCGTGAAATCCCACCTACATCCCGGATCCAGTATTTATTAAAAATAATGATTTGGAGCGTAAATAGATTATAATATAGTTTCAATATAACTAAAATTCGCAAATTAAATTGAACATCGGTTTTGCTGTAACAAAAATAACAGATAAACATAATGAGATAAATATAATAAGCACCGGTAACAAAATATTATAATGAACTGTAATAGTATAATACTAAAGAGGTATTCATGGGGTTATTATAGTTATAAAATATTATTACAGTTTATAAAGTTCACAAATGGAATTCGTTTGAACATATTCACAGGATGTAAAAGTTAATTAAATTTATGCAGCATAAGAACTCATACTTGGTGGAATCCTTTTAAACATACTCACTGCCATGTGAAAGTTAATTAAATTTATGCAGCATGAGAACTTATGCTTGGTGAAATCCTTTTGAGCATACTCACTGCATGTGAAAGTTAATTAAATTTATGCAGCATGAGAACTTATGCTTGGTGGAATCCTTTTAAACATACTCACTACATGTGAAAGTTAATTAAATTTATGCAGCATGAGAACTTATGCTTGGTGGAATCCTTTTAAACATACTCACTGCATGTGAAAGTTAATTAAACTTATGCAGCATGGGAACTTATACTTGGTAGAATCATTTTGAATACATTCATAGGATGTAAAAGTTAATTAAATTTATGCAACATAAGAACTTGTATTTGACAAAGATCTGAAAGGAAGAGAGCTGTTGCATATTTTTTTAAAACTTCGGATTCTGATATTTATCTTTAATTAGAAACTTTTGGGATGCCTGGAGATCAATTTCGGGGAATTTTATGTGATTATGTTTAATTATGGGGAATGAGGAATGTAATGATGAGGAATTCCCTGTTTCCCACATACACGGATATCGGTTAGCCATATTTCTTACGCAAAAAATGTTGGGAAAGTAGAAGAGTTCATTAAAACTAGTTGCGATTTCAGTAGACCAGTATCAAGTGGTGGCAGCCATCAGTGCCACATTTTGAGTTTCTGAGAAAAACGTAGCGCTTTAACTTTTAATAACCATGTAATGATGACTCTTGAAGTAACTTTTCTTTCCTTCCTTTTTATACTTGCTTTAATTTAGAAAAATTCTGCAAAAAGTATAAAATTGAGCTGTTAGATATTGCACAGGAAGAGATACCCAGAAGATTCTAGAAATTTTATTAAGCACTTCATTTACTAAATTTTCTTTATGTCTTCTTAATAAACGTCAATTTAAAAACTGTCTGTTCGCTTTCCTTTTTATTCAGTTTAATACTTCATGGTTTTTAAACACGTCACACATTCATCGAAATTAACTTTATTGCTTGTTTAAAATATGTACTCTACTGAAACTATCAAAGTTTTCGAAACTCTTAAATAAACCAGTTATAAGGTGGATTTTATGGTGCCTAGAACGAACAAAAAACAATTCCGATAAGCGGAGCTGTGTTTAATTCTGTGAAATTTTTTTAGGTTAAAATGTGATGTAAAGGTACATAGTTTACGTGAAATTTGCGCAAGTCACTATATTTTCAATGGCGTAATTTTATTGTTTTTAGCTTTGAAATGGTGTTAATAGCTTGCAAACACCCTTTATGTGATTTGGCAGTCACGATTTTAATACGCATGTATTCTAAATGGCTAAAGACCATATATCCGGAACTATAAGAACAATAGCATGCGTTGAAAAGCTACTTTAATTATGACAAGTATACCTGACAGTAAAGAAAGAAACGGTGTAACGTAAGTGATGAAAATTTTAACAACCACTTTTATTAAATCTTAAAAAGAAAAATTATAATCCACCTTCATTGCTTTCACCCTCTCCAATTATCAAACTCTCTCTTGCTACTGTAAAAATTACTAAAAATCGAAGTTCTGAAAGCTACGTCACGGTCTTCAGCGAAATAGATGGACAGGATGTTGCCTGTCCATACGTCCTTCCCAGACAACACCCCTCCAGGTATACCAGGTCATCGTTTGATGTGCCGATTGGTCCAGGAGATTCGGTTACGGCAAGGAGAAGGACCCCCTTTTCTCATTCTTTCCCTTTTAACATTTGCCCCCTGGACACCTACCTCTCCATACCCCCTAATGCACCCTCTGCGCTTCTCCAGGTCAGACTGCGCAAGTTGCAACAACAATAAAACCAAGTTGAAAAGAATTGCAATTTAGTTTGTTTCGGGTCCTTCTTTCGTTGTGTAAATGGTGTAACGTTTCAAGTTAATGTCTTTGTGATATGCTTAAATTGGAGACTGGAAAGTCCTATTTGGGGAGTATAATAGAGAATGATATATTGTTAGGTGAAACTGTTACGTCAAAAAGTTTCATATGAAGTAGTAGATATGCAGAGTGTAACCAAGAGATAAATCGGTTTTGTGGTTAGATGCTGGACTTTTAAAATAGAAATATTTTAATAAGACATGGTAGTTGTAAGTTAGGTACGTGTTTATTTTTAATAATTAAAAATATATATGCAAAAATATAGCACATTTACAAATTGAGTTTTAAGACTGACATTGGTTTTAAAGATAAGGCATCTATACACTCAAACACAGATATTTAGCAATCATGATGAATCTATCCAACACAAATGCTTCTATAATTCATTCATAATTATCTGTAAATCTTATGATACATATAGGAATTAAATATACAAATATATAGAAATCGTAATGATATTAGAAAAGATACGAAAGCCACTTGTAAATACGTACATTTTTGTGAAGAGTTCTACAAAAATGCTAATTTAAAAAAGGTATATGTGATCAAAGTAGACAAAAATCTAGGTTTCTCGGGAGGGGGCAGGATTTATAAATTTAAAAAAAAAAAAAAAAAAAAAAAAAATGGCACTGATTTCGTTACATAAAAAATTCTAAATAGTATTTTTAAATAATTCTTTTTAAACGAACCTTCGCATTTAAATAAACGTTTTATTATATCCTTGGAATTTAATTCCGTTGTTGTTTTTAACATTTCTTGGAACAATTTAATTTTATTTAATTAGGTAAAAAAATATGTATAACAGATACTTTTTTTTGTAAATAACCCAAATACCAATAACTGAAAGCGCGTTGGGAAATAATTTGCTATTTTTTCGATAAATGAATAAAATTCTACTTCTGGATATGAGCCACTTGCCTTGTTTGCAAAGAACCAGTGAAAAATCTATTCTTTTTCTTCAAATTTACATTAAAATTATTATTAAGTGCTTTTACAAGGGAATTATAGCGATTGTGAATTTGATATAGTATTTCAAGACCTTAAATTTTGACACATATATTCCATACAATACTCGCAAACAATTCGTCACTGGAAGAATAAGTTTGTATTTCGGAATACAACTACTTCTGTTTAAAAAGATAAAAAAAAATTTAGATAATCTAATATTTCAAGCTCTCGATGACTAGTGCATAAAAGCCAAATGATATGTACATGTACGAGGATAATGTAGGAGCACAAAATGCAAAAGACAGATTTTCAAAAAAATTTTTTTCTCTAGCACCAATTAGAACGGCAGGTTTCTAGCCCCGATATTTTACGACAAAGGCGAAAAATTCCGTTCGGTGCTGTATTTCGTGCATATGAAGGAAGGAAAAAGGGATCACGGATCTAGCTACATAAAATTCTTGGAAGCTAAGATACCTCGAAAAAACGAGGTGTTAAAAAAAATGTTGTTTCCTGCGGTAGTCGTTTTGGAAGTGATGATTTCGTGGAATACCTTCTGAGGAGAAAACGGGTTCACCTTAAACGGGAGTAAAACCATGTAAATCCTTTAAAGCCAACCCGTTGAACTGTCGGAAAGCAGAACTTGCTTGATTGCTAGCATTGAATTAGTGGCCCTGTTCCAAATGTTAAAAGTATCTTCGAATAATAGATCTATGAATAACATGTATCTTTCAAAAAATTTATGTATGTTTTAATAGTTCTTTCATAGTTTAATAGTTCTTTTGGTGACACATGAAAATTTAACCATTTCAAATGTTATTATAAACAAGTAAAACTATATTATAAACAAGTAAAATGAATTTCTAACCGTAATTTAAGTGTCTAAAAGAATGAAAAAGTGACTGAAAACTTAAGACCTTGAGTATTAGAATTCCATTCCTGCTGCAATTTTCGTCTCTGAACGTTCAGCTTGAAATATCATATCCAAAGTAAAAGTTTAAATAAAATTATTTATTAACATGTCTATCTGACGGTTAAAGAAACTGAATAATTACCAGAAACAGTATTTTGCTAACTTGAGGGTGGAACACCACAATTTAAATAGAGGTAACATGGCTTACAGTAAGATTTAACTTAAACCATGACTCCACTTCAAGAAACGCTTGCGAAAAAAATTTTGCTGGCAAGCTAAATGCAACAATAGAAATCTAAATCAATGGATTGCTGTGTTTTCAAAAGCTTTCTGATAAGCATTGAATCTAGAATTAGATTGATATCTATTCTTAGATTCTGATAAATATCCTTTCTGATACGACGTTTCTGATAAACACGGAATCTGGATTATTTATTTTAAATCAATTTGCGTTCTGATGAAAGCTCACTCAAGTAGAATTTATAGAAAAGTCAAAATAATAAAGTAACTGATTCATTAAAATAAAACAGCACATAATACCATTAATAAATTATTTCCACGGAAAAAAATTACAGTTAAGATTTTATCCATAAATTAACCAGTAGATTTCAACAATAAATTAACTCAACATTTATCAATTATTTCATCGTTATCTCTTGCCTTTAACTATTAATTTTCATCAGTAAGCTAAAGTTAAGTTTTTTTCCATAAATGCACCGCTTGTTTTCAAATATCCTTTTCTTTGCATATATGTCGCTCTTTAATGCAGTCCCCATTATTTAGGAAGATAATTTGCCTAAAATTTAGTTGAATAAAATAAAAGCTGTGTGACATTGACCTGCCAAAAAAAATTGCTAACAAAAAAATAAATTAACATGAAAACTCTCGTAACGACTGAGCACGCATATTAGGACTTCTTAAAAGGTTCTTTTCTGCGTAACAGTTCCTAAAAAGCATAACGCGGAAGTAGAACTTCCACACTGATGGTGTTCCAGACGTGTTGAAAGTTCTATTTCCGTATTGATGCATGGGATACTCTATTGTTGCTTCCGTATTACGACATACCTACCTGCATTTATGCAGAGGAACTTAAAAGATTTCATATCTACACCGTAATTAGATCGCAATGTTAGTACGCCTTTGAGAATGTCTATCTGCATTCCTAAATTAGATATTTCGATTGTAATTTTCCTAGTTTTTCACTTTTTATTTCTTTAGTTTAAACAAATGGTCTTTATATTATGTTCACAGTACCCTGAGATGTTATTTAACTCACATATCGTCCCACAAGGCAAAATCAAAATTAGAAAGAAATTTTCATTGCCAGGTGAACCCAAAAATGAAGCATTTAAAATAATTAATTAAATAATATTTTTTTAATATCTGTTTTCATTGTTACCTAAAATAATATGAAGATTTGTTTTTAATGAGTAAAATAATAGTGAAAAAAAAATCTGAAAATTTTCAGATTTTAAATTACGTCCAAAGGGGCTTTTTTTAACGTTTAGTGTGTTACCTTTATTTATTAAATGTCATGTTCTTTGCACTTAAACCATAAAATTCAGTTCAGTAGCAATGTCGCAAAATAATTTTAAAATGAGCATATCTTTAGAATTACCCATACACAGTTCCACGCCCGCTGGAGTACAAAAATTTTTTCGCCCCGCCGTACAGTGTTGCCATTGCTCGCTTTTAAATCGTTGAGCTTGATACTCAAAAATTAGTACAAAAATTCGACAAAATATGAAATCGATAATAAAACAAATTCCAAATTTCAAATTTGGTCTTCCACATGCCTATATTCGTAGGTGGATTACGTCATTCAAAATTCGATGGCTCTATGTGCCGCTATTTTATCACTATGCCAGAAATAGACATACATTTATGCAGATTTTTTATTATATAATTTCTTCAAATATAATGCAGAATTCTGACACTGGGTGGCACAAGTATGAAAAGTGAAACGGACATTTATAGTGATTCAACACAAAATCGCAAAACGATAATGACTTCATTTTCATTTCTCACATAATGTGCACAAAATACTGATAAATTTTCAACGCTTTCTTAGTATTTTCTTCTTTTGAGGATGGTTAAGTGTTTCCACAAAAAAGAATGCTATATCTTTATGCTTTTGTTGAATTGACTAGGTTTTATTAGCATTGTTTTAAACTGTTCAGATTATCACAGTTCAGAACACAGTTAATTGATCAAAATTTTTGGAACATTTTCGTTTCTTAAAATAAAATTTGGATTTGTTAAAAATAAATAGTCAGTAAATAAATGCTGTGTCTTTATTTTATTTTTACAAAATAGAAATATTATTATTAACCCAAATGAGCGTTAGTTCAGAAGGGCTATTAGTCTCGAAACGGCAATTTGCGTCGAATCACTGTAAACGGCTGTGTCACTTTTCAAATTGTTGCCACCAAATATTATCGCCCTGTGAAATATTTAAAGAAATTAAATAATGAAGAATCTGCATAAATGTATCTGTTTCTCGCATTCTGGAAAAACAACGATACCTAGAGTCATCAAATTCTAAATAACATAGTTCTCCACCCGAATATGGGTACCTGGAAGGCCGGGTTTAGAATTTAGAATTTGTTTTATTGTCTGTTTCATATTTTCTAAAACTTTGACAAGTTTGTGATTAAAAAACTCAAAAATTTCAAACAAACAGTGGCGACACTGCAGACCAAATGCTCTGGAAACGTGTATGTGTCTGTAAATGAAAAAAGGCGCCTTCTTACGCGTAATATAAAATCTGAAAGTTTTCAGTTTCATACAGGGGAATTATTTTTATGCAGTCTTTCTAGAGTTCACCATTATATACTACCAAAGAAAGTGAGACTGTACAAGGGCTCAACGAGAACTTTTTTTTTTTTTTTTTTTTAGATCTTTTGCAAAAATTTTGCGAACAGTTCCTTTAGTGATGTTAAGCTCATCAGCTATCGTTCGAAGAGACAGATAAAGAATTATTTCACCTTCAGTTGTGCAACGTTTTAGATTTCTTATCCATTCGAGACTACAAAGAGTAATCATGCCGGATTCCTGATCAACATGTTCGCATCTGCTATGAAGTCGTCCGTACCGACACCACTAAGAGAAAATTAAGAGAAAATATTTTGTACTAACTATGCAGGAAAAAAGTACTAGACACTCAAATATCCCTTTATTCTTTTTGAAACTTCTGTAAACTCTTATCTAAACTCATTTCACAAGAGTTTCTACTCTTGTCTTGGATATAAATTTTTGCTGAAAAATTAATGAAATTAAACGTTACTAAAAAATTAACAATATAATTAAAAAATTAAATTTATTAGATGGAGAGTTTTTTATATTATTGCAACAAGCTAAAAATCATAAAATATTTCAAGATTGATTTCATTTAGTTTCCTTCCAAAAGAATTACAAAATGAAGGCACTATTAAGATAAAAAAATAATAACTTGTTTTGTAGGCATGTTTTGGGGTGATTTACTATTTCGTGCGCATGTTATGAAGGGAAAGTGTACTTAATTTAAATTATTTAGTAGTAACAGCTAAACTTGATGCTAAAAGTACTAAGGAGTTGAACAATTATAAAATGTACTAGATCTAGTATAAAAGTACTAGATAAGTCACTCTGCATCCATACCAATGAAAAATATTGGATCTTGTTAATAGTACTTAATCCCACGCTGTATGTAATATTTAAAATGTCTGTGGTCCTAGTATTCCCACTTACCAGCAAACTTTTGCTGTTTTCCTTTGCTTTGCCTTCAAAGCTTAACAGCAGATATTCGGTACATCAAAGCAAACTATTAAGTACATAAAAAATTCTAATAAATGATCATATTTAGCAGGTCATTTTATAAATCTGCTGTAATTTGTTAAAAGAAAACTTGTAGAGACATTAGGTGTTTTTTAGAAGCAGGAGAAAGGAAAAATTCGCAACGCCTTCGCCGGAAATCGAACCACGGACCTCTCAATTTACCCGCTGAGTTTGCTGACCACTACACTACGAAGGCTCCCTAAGAAGGCGGGAGAAATACCTTATAAACTTTGCTTTAAAGTTTGCAGTTTGTAAAAACTTGCTTTAAACCTTTCTAGGCATATTGTCAATAATGAACAAAATTCTGTCAAGAACAGCAAAAATTCCTTTTATGATCTGCCGCAGCCTCCTATATGCGGTATCTCATAGATATCTTTTAATACAACCCAAAATTTCATTGATATATCCTGTAAATGAATATAGATACTTGAAACTGTCTCCTCGACAAAGATTTCATGATGCGGTATTTTTACATTCCAATTAATGAGAATGAAACAATCAAAATACTTGATTAATAAAGACTAGTGATGATTATTTTCACATTCAGTGATTCGGTGATTTTTATTTAAGTTCCCAGCATCCAAGACTTAAACCAGATTTTAAATAAACATCATTTTGTTTTAACAGAGGAACCTATTTTTGTTGAACAGCGATGAAATGTTTATGGTAAACACCAGCAACATACTACTGTTTTCAATCTCTGAAAATATCAGTATGCGAATACAGATATACCGATATATATAACAAATAATTGCGTGTGACTTAACCGTGTAATTACCAATCAAAAAACCCTAAATTGATAATTAAGGATTATTGAGGAGATGTCATCAGTCACAAATTATAAAATATTTAGTTGCATCCGTTGAAAGTTCGTATTATAAAAATTCTAACAGGCAAGTTTTAAAATTTTTGTTTTATAAAACAACAAGAGTACGATCACTTTCATGATGTGAATTTTACGTTTTAAAAGGAAATTTTGAATTCTTATACCCCGTACTTCTAGAAAAAAAAATATTATATTATCCTCAAAGGAGCATTTTTTAATGCGTCTTGTGTTACCTTTATTTATTAAATATCATGTTCTTGGCACTTAAACCATAAAATTCAATTCAACAGCAATACCGCAAAATAATTTTAAAATCAGCATATCTTTAGAATTTCCGATACACAGGGTTGGGCGCTGGAGATAATTTTTTCCCCGTAGTGTTGCCATTGCTCGCTTTGAAATCGTTTAGTTTGTTAATCCAAAATTCGTCAATGTTTTACAAAATACGAAATGGATAATAAAACAAATTCCAAATTTGGACTTCCAGATGCCCATATTCGAATGGAGGACTACGTTATTCAAAATTTCATGTCTCGAGGTACTGTCGGTTTTCACAGTGTACATACAAAGTACATACATTCATGCAGATTCTTCATTATTAAATTTCTTTAAATATAATTCAGGGCTCTAATATTTGGTGGCAACAGTTTGAAAAGTGAAACGAACCAACGCAAAATGCCAAAACGAAGTTAATAGCCCTTTTGGGCTAATTGCCCCTTTGGGTTAATAATAAAACCAGTGTTATAATTAATAATAAAACAAAGAGAGGAAATTAACTGCAAAATTGTTTGCGATCTTAAAAGCCTAACCGTAGACTTTCTTATTACATGACTAGAACCAATCAGGCTGTCGGCAATCGATTCAGGTTACACAAAATTCGACAATTTTTTTCAAGTGTCAGCAAGATATCTCAACATTTAGCACGGCTTTTAAAACTTACCTTGAAACGTCAATTCTTCGCAGCAGGGAAAGACCAACACAGCAACAAAAATGGAGAAGAAACTATTAAGATCGTTTAAAGGTGACTTTTTATCGCCTAAAGTGACAAGATAGCTGGATGCCTGATGTTAAAAGACCTTTATGATGTTGTAATAATTGGCTCGGAAGTTAATTGCTTGATGGCCTAAGGCTTGAGTATGTTGGGACTACCTGCTTTGATATCAACTTGCGCTACCTACTGAACAAGAACTTTTATTTTTTATAATTTTTTATTTGTGGAGTCTGGTTTCAAAGGAATAGCCATTTTGTTTTCTGTATCCAAAGTAGAAAGCTATTATAAGAAGGAAGTTATATACCTGACGCAGCTTCACCATTGTTGAACACGATTTCATTGTTTCAAATGTAACAGCATTGCCTAACTATTTTTCTCTCAGTTGCTTAGTATCCTATCTTATAAGTGTACTTATATATAATTGCTAACTGAAACCACTTAGGAGAATACTAATTTCTATGTACATGTTGACTATATAATGCACACATTTTGTGAATGCGTAGTAATATAGAATTCGGTTATCCGAACTCCGATTTACTAATGTTAGGTTCTTTAAATTATGGTAGGTAAGAACAGATTATGTAGATTACGATAAAGCAAGTGATGATTATCTGCCTAAGAACAGAGATGCTTTTATGGAGGACATTTTAAAGGAAACTAACTCATATTCATGTTAGGCATGGGAAAAATCGCAGAAACATTTATATTCTCCCGCCTTGCTAGCGTGCCTTCGTGGTGCAGTGGTCCTGCATGCTCGGCCGGTATTCCAGATGTCCGTGGTTCGATTCCCGGTGAAGACGCTGCTAATTTTTCATATCTCTTACTTTCAAAAAATCGTAATGTCTCTACACATTCACGCAGAGACCAAACTGAAATACCAGTAATCAGCGATTTTAGAGCACGACCGCCTTTTCTTTCTTTTTTTTTTTTTTTTTTTTTTTTTTTAGTGGCCTTTATTATGGTGGTTATTTTATTAAGGATTATACAAGGCGAACATCAAATTTTAGTAAACTAGTTCTTATACTTCTTGAAAGATCTGATGAAGAAAATCTGATATTATTCACAGTGCTCTAAATATTCATATAGGATTTCTAGTGCAGAAAAGTCTAAGTGTAAATCTAAATACTAGCATTTTTGCATATTAAGGTTAGTATGAAAATTACTTAAGGTTGAACGTATCACCAGATTATAATATGTACGTTTCTTCTCTTTTAAGTTGCATAATATTATGCAAGCGTAATATTACGTACCTGTAGCATTACGTACAACCCGTTTTTTGCATATTTAAAAAATGCCTCATTGTTATGCGGAGAGCATAAAATTATATTCTCTTTTCTTCTTGCCATTGTAATACTCTCCTTAAAAATATCAACAATGTAGTTTTACTTAATTAAATTATTTTAATTGTTAATAAATTAGCAGACCTGTACTCCAAACTACTGCAAAACTCAGACTTCTTAGAAATGCTTACATAAAATTAATTTGTGTTTTAAAATACCTACCATAATTCATTCTCTTTGCATGAAAATCTTTCTATTTTCCAATGCTCTGAATATTATTTATCTCAAAATTCTTCATTTCCCTCTTTCTCTCTCCGTTTTTAGCCCAAAAGGGCGTTAGCTCAAATTGGTTGTTGGTCTCGAAACGGAATTTGGTGGTGTATCACTTTAAATATCTGAACCAATTTTCAAATTATTGCGGAGAAATATTATCGCTCTGTATTACTCTAAAAAATTAAATAACGAATGCATAAATGTATCTATGTTTCTCGCACAGTGAAAAAACGACGGTACCTAGGGCCATCAAATTTTGAATAACATAGGCCTTCACCCTAGCATGTGCATCTGCAAGCCTGTACTTTGAATTTCGAATCCTATATTTCATATTTTATGAATGAGCGAATTAATTTTTAACGAATGTTTTACGCTTAGTGTTAATGTTAACAAATGTATTTAACATTTAATGAATTGTTAACAAGCTCGATGATTTGAAAGGGAGCAGTGGCAACACTACTACTGGTCGCTACACGAATTAAAATTATGTTATCTCCAGCGCGAATCCATATATCGGAAATTCTAAAGATATCCTGTTTTTAAATGTTTTGTAACTTTGCTATTTAACTGAATTTTATGTGGCGAAAGTGCGAAGAAAATAATGCCTAATAATAAAACTAAAAAGATAAAAAAAAGGGAGTTAGCAGGAGTGGGTGCAATAACTGATAGATTGCGAGCTCAGCGAGGACGTAGAGAAACATTAAGCCCTTTGGACAACCGTTAAAATCTGAGCCCTTTCAGGTTTTGTTATTATTATTATTATTATTGCAATTTTTGTTGCTTTTTTTTCCTTATGCATGTAAAATCATTTAATATTCATTGTATTTTGAAAATTTTACGCGTCTGAATACGTTTATCTGACGACGAGCCTTTTTTAATTGAATAAGGAAAAGGAATTCCACAAATGACATAATCTTAGCGCTGAATGTTCCAAGAAATCTAATTTTACTCACGAAAATAATTTTAAACTAGAAGACGTAGTCAGAGTTAAAAATTAATTAAGTATAAATAATATTCATTAACAATTGATAGTTCTCTGAAGTTATTTGTAATCTAACCCTAGTGAATATTCTTGTTTTTCTTAAAACACACAAGCAAGAGATATTTATATTATAAGAGAACAATACGTCTAGAATTGATTATTTTGACCCAATTCCTCAACTTCCCTTTCCAGAAATCGCGGAAACGAGCCAAAATCGTGAGAAAAAAAAATCTTTTCAAACCTCTGAACTCAAATTACGCACTTTAATTAAAGATAACAGTTTTGCTTAATGCATCTTAATCCGTTTCTTTTGTGTTTCCAGACATAACAATATCTAATTAACGAAACATGATTTGCGTGGCCCTTTCTGTCAAGTGCACCCTCTGAGAAACAAAGCAGACTGCGGTGTAAGAAAACGGATACTAAGCTGTGAAAACTGTTACAACGGATATTACTCTATTTGTCTTCCTTCTTGATGAATGACGCTAAAAGGAATGAAATACGACGCGTACGTGATCAGCATTCTGAAGGTAAAGATTCTTTTTAATTTCCTCCGTATTTCAGATTGCTTATATGTTTTGGAGGAAAATAAATATTTGTGTTTTCTCAAGTTTTTAATGCATTGTAGGTCAATGAGAAATATATATTCATAATAATGGCAGTTTTTTTTTTTCATGGTGGAAAATATATACAGAAAATAATATGCATATATATATATATATATATATATATATATATATTAGAAATATTAAGGGTATAATTACTTTTAAGTGAGAAATATTAGATAAGCACTGAAGATTACGGCATTTTTATAAGAGGAAATATTAAACTATCCATAGCCAACCCGCGGCACACGTACCACATTGGCACGGCAGAGTTTTAACAGTGTCATGCAAAGACTTATTGAAAAATTAAAAGATTTGAGAAAATAATGATATTGTCTGTATCAGCTCCGTCGATAGATACACACAGGGACAGGAAAAAGTGGACGGAGCACCAGAACAATACACACACGTTTTGCACATTGTAGAGATATTAGGTTAATTGGAAGCAGGAGAGATGAAAAATGAGCAACGCCTTCGCCGGGAATCGAACCACGGATCTCTGGAATACGCGCCCAACGTGCAGACCACCACACCAGGAAGACATGCTAAGAAGGCGGGAGAAATATCTTATATACTCCTCCTTTTAAAGGGTGACTGGGAGTTTTTTAGGGGACCCAATCCCCAAATCCTGGGTGTGGAGAATCATCATCCTCCAGCCGTCCCCGTTCGGGCGCCACTGTAGAGACATTAGGTATTTTTTGAAAGCAGGATAGATGTGAAATGAGCAACGCCTTCGCCGGGAATTAAACCACGGAACTCTAGAATACGCGCGCAGCATGCCGACCACTACACCACGAAGGCACGCTAAGAAGGTGGGAGAAATACCTTATAACATTAGAATAAATATAATAATTCAGTTTCTCTGCAAGGTCTTTATTATTACCGAACTGAAATTAAAATGGAAATTATTCACCTGCAGCAGCGTACTACATTGAAAAGCAAATATAAGGAATTTACTTTAACTGCAAGTTATCCATATTATATTGAATTTTGGAAATTTGTGCTAACAGGCAATTTTTCAAATTTACACGATTTAGTTGCCAGATATTGTTTCAAGTTATTCCTTTTTATTTTATACATAACCTAACTAACTGAACCTTTAAAAATGTTTATTAACATTAAAACCTTAGTTTGAGCTTTTTAAAAAAATATTTTATTATTATTATACTATTCAAATTGTTTTATTATTATTATTATACTATACTATTCCAAATGTCCATTACACACTAACATAAAAAATGCGCTATTTGATTAAAAATCCCCCAATCAGCCAATAAATAACATTTATTTCGCCTTTTTATATTATTTTTTAGAATGTTGGAAAAGGTGGAAGCGGCACGCATAACATTTTTTTTTTTTTTTTTTTCAGATAGTGGCATACCTCTCAAAACGGTTGGCTGGCTACCTCTGTATTAGACAGATTTCGAGGATATAGATATTTACACAATAAGATTTAAATTTAGGAAAATAATTATTTTAATTTTTCGTCACATATTAAGTTAGGTAAAAAATCTAATTTTGCATCTTCTCAACCCTTCCCCCCCCCACAGAAAAATTCATCATTCTCGTTTTACATATATTCTCGTTATAGAATGAGAGAGAGAAGATTAAATATTGACCTGCACATAATTTCTTGATAAAAGTTTATTTCATAAATAAAACAATTTTTTGCTGAAAGATTTGCCAAGGAATTAGCAGAATATCAAGTAAATTATCACCACTTGAATATGCTTTTTGGGGAAGTTTGCACGCAGTTCTGAATGTTTTCAAGACAATATCTATTGAAAGCCTCCTCAAAAATCATTTTTAAAATTAATATGGAAAGAAACTTTTATAAAAACAACTTTATTACTTTGTAAACTTTCATAAAACAAATTTATTTATTGGACAACTGTATTAACTCAACATGTAAATAGTTAAAACGAAAATTAAGAAAGCAAAAGAGAGTTTGTCTATCTAGTAAATGTCATAGAACTACTTCGAAAACAGATAATTTTACTTTTGAGATATGAATCTGATTCTTTGGAGAAATCAGAATTTCTTAATAATTTAAAATTAGCAAAAAATAACCGAAAATTTGCATTAATTACAAAATATACAAATCTTATTGTAACTAGAAGAAACCTGCGTTGTTTAAGGAGTAATATTCTGCGATTTCTACAAAAAATATTTTCACTGTTTAACTTATCCTTTTTGCTTTAAGTAAAGGCAGAATACGTTTTGCTCATTTGAAGGAGGACGGCATTTGTTTCACTCCAAGTGAATTTTGTAAATCACAAATCAATGGTATGGTCATTGTAGTCAAACTTTAATTTTGAGTTTTGTCATATCGCTTTTCATACATATTTAATAATTGGCAGACTAACCCAAACGGGATAGTGGTTAGTGATTTTGACTACAGTACCGAAGGGCTTGGTTTCGACTCCCGGAGGAGGCATGGATGTTTGTAAATATATAGTGTCTCTGCGGCATGGGATGGGCAATCTAAGGATCCACCCCTCGTGTTGCTCTCTCTCATTGGACAAATTGTCACCTATATAGTGATCTGGATAAAACTGTACTGTCACATATATAGTGTTCAAAGCTTTTACTAGCGACAGGCGTAATCTTGTGCTTCTTCTCTCGATGAATTTCGTGGGCTTGTTCTGATCTCAGGCAAGAGAGATTAGTCACATTAACAACAATAATAAGGTATTTTCTCTCTTCGTTCTGCATGCCTTCGTGGTGCACTCGGAAGAACGCTTAAGGCTAGAGTTCGAGAACCTGGCGATGGCATTGCGAATATGTGGGGTTTCCTGACATCGAAAAATTCTAAACGACTCCACAAATGGCACGTGAACTAAAAATATGGCGGAAAATAATTCGTCATCACTAGGATTTAGCGACTGGACCCCCTAATCCCCAATCGCCCTTTAAAAGAGGCAGTATGTAAGGTAGTTTCTCCATCGCTCTTTAAAAGAGAGAGTATGTAAGGTATCTTCTTCCTTCTTTCCGCATGTCTTCATGGTGTATTGAAAGCACGTGTATTCTAGAGGTCCGGAGTTCGAATCCTGGAGAAGGATTCTCCAGTTCACTGCGAATTTCTTCAGTTTCCTGGCTTTGGAAAATTCTAAAAGTTCTGTGCTACATATTTTCTCTATGGAGCCCGTTTAAATTTTTTTTAAAGTATCATCTATAAACTTATTAGAACGTGTCACTGGGAAAAAATTATCACAGTGTGAAAGGCTGGTTTATCTCAGCTAATTTAATAGTCCTTGAAAGCTAGAATACTTAAGAACTGTGTAACTAATTATCGCACTATTCTCGTATTTCAATGACAAGTCCAAAGAAGGGTTAAATTTACCCTTTATTCCAGCTCAAGAGGATTTTCTCGAGCTTACAGTAAACCCGCGTTTGGGCTTTAACTCAAGATAGAATATAAGAAACTTATCTAGTACTAACTAAACTAAAACCAGCCGAAGCTGCACAGAAATAATTAACAGAGTTGGACCTCATTAAAGATCACCGGCGATTAGTAGCACGTATGTAACAGTACAGCACAAAAGTCGTAAGATGTAACGGTGTGTAACTTAAAGCAACAGTGTGGTATGAAGGCAGAAAGCAGAACACGGTCTAATAAGCTCTTCTAATGAAGTGACAGAGACTTAAATACTGGTTTTTACACTTCATTTATATAAAACGCGATCCTTAAAACTCCTGGTAAGGAAACATAGATGTGAAACAAGAAGGTAAAAGAAAGGCTTGTTAAAAAGAAAAATAACTATTATAAAATTAAAATAAAACCCTACAAGGCTACTTAATAAAATGCTTTCTTAAATTAGGGCAATGTAAGTTTACTTAGTTTGAAGTGTTTTATACTTAGTTTGGAAATGTGGAGTAACAAACAATATTTTACAAAAACGATAGATAGAGTAGATATTTTCTAAAACCGAAAAAACATTATTCACAGCTCCTTCAGTGTTTGAATGAAATTCTTATTAAAAATATTTAATATTTTAATTCTGTTGCGTTTAAGATATTCATTTCTTAAGTTAGACTATATTATTTTATTCAGAAGAATGACGATACTTTTGTTCATCGAGAATACCAATATTTGTACATTAAAAATCAGTCATAATGGCTTAACTGTACCTTTGTTCCATTTTCGCAAATTTCTAATTAATTCGAAGAATTTTCATAAATTTTTCAAAGTAAATTCAAAATTATAATCTTTGAAAGTAGTTTTATCTTAGTGATGTTGATCCAAGAAACTCCCAGAGTTCATTGGCACAGCCTGGCGTTAGCGAATGAGCATCAACTTTAATCTTAGCCAACAGTAGTTAAAATTATCGGCTTATGCAATGCGTAATTATAGTTTACACTCCCGAATTAAAAATCTTATGCTAAAATAATTTATTCTTCTAGTTTTCTTTCAAAAATCCCACGATCTCTGGTCTGGATACTCTTGAGAGTCTAAGAATACTCCAGCTAATGAACCCACAAACACATTACGTCTATTAAATGGCCGTTTTCTCGCCTTTTAAGCCACCATGAAAATCGATTGGGCGTGTTTATCTCCACGTGTGGGAATAAACAATCTTTGGTAGGTTCTCCCGTTAAGTTCCGATACCCTTTAATTTGGGACTCATTATCACGCCGCTAAGTACAGACCACCGACGTCGTACAGTATGCAGTGTATACTGAGCTTAACATCTATACTCCTCCTCGGTCGTCATTTTATTGTTGCGTCTTTTGTTAGGGTGAAAGTGTCTGGAATTCATCTGGATACAAAATGACGTAAACAAGTTTCAAAATTTCGGCTTTATTTCATTGTGCTATGTTTTTTTGCCGAAAAAGGGCGAAAAAATGATGTTTTCCTGCTTTACTATATGTTTTAATGGACTTAACATTAAGGTACAATACCGAAAAGAAGTTTACGTGGGCGTGGGCTATGGAATGTGAAGGTGTGAAAAACAAAGGCGAGAAAAGAAGCAAATTTTTTAACAGATGAATAGGTTGTTTATTTTAAAAAAGATAAAAAAATTCTGAAGCAGTTGGAAAAGAAAAACATTTGACGAATAAATAGTAGAGTTTATAAATTTAAGTGATAGAAGACCATTTTGTGTAAGATTGAATTTATTAAAGATTACTCTAAATGATTACTTAAAACATGAGAAACAAAAATATTAGTCTAAAAACCAGCTGTTGTTTATAGTACTTTTGTTATAAATATACGGTATCCAAGTCTGATAAAGTTTTGTACGTATTCTTTTTAGTTCACTTCAATAAATAAAAGAGCAAGGCGTAATTTACTTAAAAGCATTTAATTACCTAATTCTACTGATTTATTACTTGAAGAAACTATGAAAGGGAAAGTTAAAAGCTCTGAGCTTTCAAATAAAATTGATTAAATATCCTTAATTTATCATGAGAAACACTGTAAATCTTGGAAGAGATTTTATAGGAAAAAGTTAATTAAAAAAGACTGGCTTGTACTTATATCACAATGAAATAGTTATTTTAGGTAATACATTATCTTACATTAATACTTCCCAGTCAACATCTTCCTTACATTAAATCTTTCCAGTTAACTGCCACCAGAATGCAAATTAGGTTTTGTTTAAAGAGCAAAGAAATTTGTAATTTAGAGCCCACCAGTAGAGCAACTTACTCTGAGACGTTCACCTGTAGACTACCAGTATCTATACTGAGTAACTTCTCTATTTCAAGACTGGAGACCACGTTAGCTGAACCCGAGTTTATTAGTAGTTGAAATTTATCATGTTTACTGTGCATATTTAAATATCATATTTACTGAGGTCTCACAAGTAGTAGTGGCGAGTATTGTACTGCTGGGTGTAGCTTTCCTTGAGCCTTTTGGTTAAGTTTTGCCTTTTATTTTTGAAGTTTAAACTCCTACCAATTTCAAAGACGAAATTTCTTTCTTTTTTTTCTTTTTTTTTTTTTTTTGCTTTAGTTGGTGGTATGAGTTCAACATTCTATTTTATGACGGCTCGCCTGGTCCCATTACAAGAGACGTTGTGAGTTATAACATGATACGCTGTGCAGAAGACCGTGAGCAAGTGTATGCATGATGTAATGGAAGAAGATCACGATGTAAAATGTAGATTGCATGTAAAGAGAACCAGTCAGCAGCACAACTTCAGAAGTCACTAGTCGCTGCAAAATCCTTTATAAAACTCTGTGTTTATCTGATTAGTAGCTACAACATGGGAAACGAATGTACAATGAAAGGAATAATAAACAATGGTAGATTAGAAGTGAGGCGTACATCAGCCGTAGTGCAGCAGATGTCCATCTTGATACTTGCAAATCGAAGCATCACCTTCGGTGAAGCACAAGGTAAAATGGATATTTGCGGATGAACCCTACAAATATGAAAGTGCATAAAAGATTCTGCCCAGTGGGTGCTCCACAGGTCCATCGATTTACAGAAGCGACAACGTGTGATAACATGCCAGTAACTGTTGCATGGAATTATGCATTTTGCCGCTCAGACAGGAAATTGGTTAGTGATTCTAACTGCCGTACCCTGGTTGAAACCCCTGAGAAGACAAGGATATAAATCGTCTGTTCCTTCAGAGGAGGAAACGGTGGCCCACCTACTAGGTTCCTCCATAGTAAAGTGACCACAGCTTCCAACCTCAGTAATGGCCAACGTCTATGATGACATGTGTCCGCCACTGAAAAAAAAAAAAAAAAAAAAAGAAATAGAATTATGCACTTTTTGTAAGGAGAACTTGCGCTGTTGACAATTCGCCAGCGATGAAGCACTGCAACAGGCTGTTCATGAGTGAATCCGCAGTACTTAAAAAATAGTTTGCTGCAGCCATCCGAAAATGTCTTGGAAAATTGGATCGCTGTATCCGTTGGGGGGGGGGAGGAGACTTGTAATATCCATTCATATCTTCAATTAAAATATATTCTATCACTCTATTTATTTGTTTTAGTGAAAATAAATATTGAACAAAGCGGAATGACTTTAAGAGCTGTCCACAGCCTAATTAATTTAAGATTTTTTTATTTGGAATTCTTTCTACAAGTTTACGTTTTCTACTTAAAATTTTTATAAATCCAACAAACTAATATTTTCCTTATGCGAAAGAAACAACTAAAATAGCAATGAAACCAACTCATTTCGATGCCGAAATACACATTCAGTTTCAGCTGTGTTCTCTGTGTCTAGTCTGTCTGCTTTAAATGGGATTTAAATATTTAAAAAAAATTAGCTAAAAATTAGAAATTATTATCCGAGAGTTATGTTGCTTACAGCAAACCTACAGATGAGAAATTCGATATCTATCAGAAATAAGTTAAGTAAATGCTCAAACTTTCTTGCAGTTAAGCATTCTTAGTGTGTATAAACAATCAGCCGAGATTCGAGCCATGAAATTTCCACTTGCTAACTGTACGTGTTAATCGCTTACACTGTGAGAATACACAAGAAAGAATGTACTAATTCCTTACATTCTTTCTCATTTAAAGGAAGATTTGAATGAAACCCTAAACCCAGGCGATCAAATCCAAGGTGATCCATCACATTTTATTTAAGGCAGCATTGTAGGGATTGTTAGACTTTTTTCGGAGCAGGTAAATGGAAAAATCAATTTTGTTCTCACTTGGATTCGAACCAATGATCTCGTACTTTTTAACTGGGCGATTTAGTCTTTAATCTTCTGACAGCACGCATAATTAATAATTTATGTTATTTCATTGCAGGTTTATGTGACATAGTATCCGCCAGGTCTATATTATTATAAATGATGTTGTTACAACTTCTTTCAATAGCTTCAAAGAAAAGAAAAGAAAATAACTTAATTTAGTTCAAATGGTTAATCATTGTTTAAAGTAATGAATTTAAGTGAATAAAGATACCATTTGCCTAGCAATAAGAGAAGTTTCAGGTTCCATTTGAAAAACACATTTTTAATTTACTAATTCACTTTGCATATAAAGAAAACCAGTGGAAAAAATAAAATTACGGCTTTAATTTTTTATAATATTTTGCGTTAATAATTTAAAATGTTTTTCATTTCATCAATACTAAAACATCTGATCCCAAAGAGCACACGACGTTGAAAAGACATTGCAAACTGGTCCGAGAGGTTGCAAAGTGGTCGTGGTAAGTTTTACGACGTCTTTACGACGTTGCGAAGACGCAAAACATTTGCCGTTGCATCTTGACAATTTATCGACGTCGCTGAAAGTCATGATATGACCGCTTTTAGACGTGGTCGTTTTAGCATTTTTTTAATTCATCAGCATTACTTTTAGAATGAAAAGAGACTAAATTTGTCCTTTCAAGAATCTGAAGTCCGCATAAGATTTACTTTGTAACGTGTCATTACTTTATTTCATCTAAATATATTAATCTACGGTAGATTCATCTAATGAAATGTAAATTTAACATAAATACTTTTGATTTATTAAATTTAATTAGTACTAAAAACACGTGCTCAATAATTGTTTAAAAATTTTATTAAAATAATTAATACTTAAAATATTTTTACAAATATTATATCATAATGTTTAAAAATGAAACTAATCTATAAAGTAAGTTATTAAGTTATGCATTTTTGTATACTCTAAAAAAATCACATTTCCTAAATTAGTGCAAATCACATGATAGAATTATTTCACTACTGAAATATGACTTTATTTTTTATTTTTGAAGTACGGACAAATTCACGGCTGCCCAATATATATGACGGAAAACTCAGGAGAAGCAGACCTGTACATTATTTACCGGATGCTTATATAAACGAACATCTTGAGATTTGCTCGCTTTGGCTAGCTGTCAAATTCGAACTAGCAATTGCGCCATCAGATTCTAGCAGTTCTTTCAAGTAATTTGGTAAAGATGCCATGTGTAAGGCGTTTGAAAAGACTGATTTCATGTTTGAAATTTAATCAAGCAATGACTGATATAAATAGTATTGCTTATATTAAAAGTAAATGTAATGCACTGTCAATCAAAGAACGCATTGTGAGTCTTCTCATTGTCTCTGCGGTCTATAGTTGTCTGTGGTATATAGTGTTTGTGAAATAGTGTTTCTGTGGTTCGTGAAATAGTGTCTCTGTGGAAATAGTGTCTGTCTCCAATCACTGCGGTTCCAGCGGTGCAATATTTGGATATTCTTATTAGCTTTGTGCTTTGGTTATAACGTCCTAAGTTCTATATCGCATATCATTCATATTAATCGATTATTGTATTCATATTGAAAAGTTGGCTCTCAGAACTAATTCATATAAAACCAAAAATAACATACAACGGTAAGGCACTTTCTGGTTTTGCTGCAAATGCAATCAGTGAAGAAGCAACAACAATTCAAGCTGTTATGGTATGTTCACTATTTTCAAAATACAAAGAAATTATTGGACTGGTACCAGTACTTAATATGACTGCTGAAGATAAATTAGATATATGTAACAGCAAGAAGCAACACATTAAAATTAATAATAATGCACATTCTATAGTATACCGTGTTTTGTACAGTATGCAGAAAAGGTTAAGGATTTTAAGCAGTGTATGAAACGTATGATCGAGAAACTAGTATTAAGGAAACATTAGCATTTCTATGAAATATTGTAAATATGTGATATTTAATTGTGTAATATTAAAAAACACTAAATATTTTTTATTGATTGCAAATTGCAGTTTTATTACTTTTCGTTTGGTATCTATTCTTCCAAACGCTGTGTAATTCGCGTTTTTCAAATATTGCCGTTATGTATGTTTACTAGATTATCTCAATAAATGAATGCTGGAAATCATGTTTTATTTTTTCTTTTATTAAATTTAAATATATTCTATTTTCATCGCTTATTTTTTATGGGCTTGTGATGGCAAAGAAATTCATAATAAAAAGAAACAAAAAGTTTCATCGTGTGCTCTTTAACGAAGAGCTTACTTTAACGTACTTAGCTTACTATCGTATACTATATTATTTATATTATTTGTGTACAGTAACAAAAGGAATGTTATTGATTATAAAAAGTGCATGAAATAATCATTGTAATCTACCACTATTCTAAAATGTAGAAACTAAAAATAAGTAAATACGTTAACATATGGTCGAAAGAAATGGTGTTAAAAAACATCATCATCAGTATTACTAGTAAATACTACAATCCATATTTATTGCACTTTTAATTGCATTTTAAAAAACACAAATATTTTTCTATTAATTGGAAGTTTTAGTTCTTTCCTTCCTTCTGTTATTTATACTTTCAAACACTACTAGTTAACGTTTTTTCTTAAATAGTGCTCTCATGCGTGTTGTTTGCTAGATTTTTTTTTTTTTAATTTTAGATATGAATATGGGAAGTTATCAGATCTAGGTATATTTTTGATCACATTTATTAACTACTTTATACTGTCTTTCATTTGCATATCTTAGAGATATAGAAGTAATGGTTATATTTTTTACTGTGAAACGCGAATAAATTCATGCTTGAGTTCAGGTAAAATACTGATTATGTTACCTAAAGAACCGCTTCCTAATTTATAACGGCAGGGGCAATTTTCAATGTCTCTGACATTTCACAGAAATAAATGTGATAATTCTGTTATCAGAAACGCTCTTTTTTTACCAACATATGCATCTTTACTTTTATTTATGTCTAATTGAGTTTTATTTACTTAAAACCTACTATTAATGTTATATATTTATAATAATCATTTTTCATAATTACTCTCACTTAAGGAAAAAAAAATATGAAATCTTAAATAATGGTAACTTAGAATTTAAGTTATTTAAAAAATATAGTTTAAAGTACTGAAAATAATTAAGGATATTATTAATTATGCATATTTAGTCTAAAGGGAAAAAATTGTATTATCTTCTGGTTTTCAGGAAATGATAAAATATTTAAACTTTAGATAAATACAAGGAATACAAAACTTTCAAAAAGAAGAAAAATACGATCTCGTATATTATTTATTAAGCTTACTTTTCTGCATAAATCAATATGTAATACAAAGACATAATTACGACATTTTCACAACTTTTGGCGAACGTTTAAGGGTCTTCAAGACGTCGTGATACGATGCTTTCACAACCAAAATATCACCTGCGAAAGATGCAATAACGACGTCTATGCGACAAAAACCTCATCTGCAAAGAAGTAATAAAGACGTCTTTGCAATGGTTGCAAAACAGTGGATGTTCACGGACATCTGGGCGTCTTAAAGACGACTATTGCAACATCCGCGACGAGTTTGCAACGTCGCTACGACGTTGTTGTGCTACTTGGGATGCGGACACCACACGATTTCCTTGTACGGAATATTAAATTATACGCATCTTTTGCTGCATTTTATTTAAATTTATTTCTTCGAATTTCATTAGAGACGGATTTCTCATTCAATAAATTCAGTTCTCCCTTCGCGGTAAGGCCAAAATTCATAAAATCTCAAAATATCTGTATGTACGTACGTATAAGTATGTCCGTACAGATATCACGAAAATATCTCTTCTGAATCTGTTTTAAATCAATTTTATAATCCGTTTGAGGAAAAAGAACCCTTTATTCTGTGCAGATGTCAAGCACAGAATTTATTTACGTGCACACTTTATTTTACGTGCAGATGTCAAGCACAAATATATCGAATGCGTTAAATTGCATTTGATAGTGATCAAAATGGATTTTTTGTTGAAAGATGATACCCAAAATTTTTCGTCATTGCAATACTTCTCTTATTTCGTACAAGAAAGTAAAAACAAAGAGCTCCGTTAGCTTTAATTGTTTTTTATTCATTTAGAAACTTAAAGAGACGCTTAAGTAACAGTTACAATGTGTATGACTACGGAAACTACAATATTCTAATTTAGAACAAATTAAAAATACATGGGAAGAATTGAAGTTACGTTTGGTCCAACTATTATATAATGCTTTGGATAAAATTATTTAATATTTTTACTTGACAGTATTTTCACACGTTATTTTTCCTTTAAATTAAAAGAATTTAACTTAAATTCTGAATTTTTACGTATTCTTTGTTACTATAAAATAAAATAAAACAGTATTTTTATTTTTATTCCAATTGAAGTTATTTAATTTGTCTAGTTTTATTCCAATTGAAGTTATTTAATTTGTTTAAGATAATTAAAAAATTAATAATAAAGCATATTGAAATCAAATTACTGAGACCGTAAATTATGACTTTCACATTTTAAAACAAATTCGAATAAACGGGAAAAAATGCAAATAATTATATGTGACTTAAATAGCATTTAATGTTTTGGATAAGGTCATTCAATCTATGAAATCAGGTTAATCGCACAGTATTTTCCCAAACTGGTTGATTTAAATTAAACTAAATTGAAAGTAAATTTAAACTTTTAGAAGGAAAGAAATCAGAGAAATTTTCTATGAAATAGTAGTGTAATTTTATTTCTAATTTAAGGTTTCTTTTTTGTTTGAGAGATTTAAAAAACTCGAAAAAATAATGAAATTCGTTCAAAGGAGCTTCTAAATTGAAATACGGAGAAATCGACAATTCTTAAAAGTTGAACGACTTTCATGGAGTAAAGAGTACTTCCATTACCAAATATGCTTCAGAGCAATATATAGACGGTAAAATACCATGAAAAATATAAGAGTTTACCCATGTGGAAAAACAATAAGATACTACTTAAATTTCTGCTATTAAATCAATAACATATTATTTAGAATTTCATAAGAAATCTAGCTTAGAAATGTTTCATCTCTTCTTTCATTTTCTCACAGTACCTGAAGCCACTTGAAAGGATATCTGAGAAGTAGTTCCATTATATCCTCTAGTGAGTTCCGAATTATCTTTTATACGCATGACGGAAAAAGGTTTGATAGCTAAAGTTTATACACTTTTTTCTAAGCATTTATTTGATAAGATGATAATAAATATTTAATAATTGATTTTATCTTTTTAGATTCTTAATATCCATGTTAATGCAGTACATTCTAATCATATTCTATACCATAAAAATTGTTATTAAGAGGTGAAATGCTGTTGTTATTGTTAGTCGTGAAATGAAGAAATATTGCATTTGCCATTAAAGATGAGAACAGACATAAAATATTTGAGTCGCAAATATTTTATGTCTGTTTCTTTTACATTGTTTACTTCCTTGTATGAAGTAAAGGATCGCGAAAAATTTCCAATTTCAAATTTCAAAGGAAATATCCATTTTGATCGGCCCAAAATAAATTCGGACAATTTTTTGCTTGAAATCTATACGTACCGACAGAATGAAAGCGTCTTTTGATTTTAAATCGATTTAAAATGGATTCGGAAAGAATTTTTTCGCGATATCGTTACATACGTAAGTATGTATATGTCTCGCATATTTCAAAAACTATTAGCCGTAAAACATTGATATTTTGTATATGGGACTACTATAACATCTAGTTGTGCACCTCTCTTTTTTATTGTAATCCGAAGTACTAAACGTATTTGTATATATATAAATATATATATAATTTATTTACTAAATAATATTGATTAATTGATTATATTATCTCCTAAGTTTAATTAGTAGTATTATCTTAAAAGAGTGAATCCATACTAGTAAGTTATATTTTGAAAGATGTTTTGAAGTAAGTTGAAAGTAAAATGTTAAAAATGTTTTAACGGGGTTAAAATGGTTTAACGGTTTCCTTTTACAATTGAAAATTTGGTTATTCATGATTTAATTCCAGTCCCCGTTAAAACATTTTTAACATTTTACTTTGAAGTTACTTCAAAACATCTTTTAAAATATAACTTACTAGTATGGATTCCACTCTTTTAAGATAATCCTACTAATTAAACTTAGGAGATATTAATAAATGTATGTATGTTTCTAGCGTTGTGATAAAGCAACGGTACCTAGAGCCATCAAATTTTGAATAACATAATATTCAACTGAATATGGGCATCTGGGAGTCCGAATTTGGAATTTGAAATTTATTTTATTAACGATTTCATATTTCGTAACACTTAACGAATTTTTTAAGAAACTCAATGATTTCAAAGCAAGCAATGGCAACACTTTAAGGGGGAAAAACATTTTTATCTCCAGCGCGGGAGACTGTTATTAAATGAGATGAACACGATATATAATAAATAAAGAAAGCACACAAAACGTTAAAAAAAGTCCCTTTGGTCGTAATGTAAAATCTGAAAGCTTTCAGATTTAAATTTTTTTTCCCTTTTTTTTCTTTTTTTCCAGTTAATGTTTTTATGATATGATACTCATGCTATAAACCAACTTCCGTTATAAAATTTTCAGAAATAAAATGACTTCTTAAATGGCTAATTTACTCTGTACAATGTATTTTACTAATATCGGAGATAAAAGAAAGTCTTGACTATCATCGATTGACAACAACTATTTATTGCAGACGAGATTTTATCGAAATTGAAAACATTAACGTCTCAAAAAGGTTTTATTTGAGATATTAAATACCAAATCATTCTTATTCAGTTACTAAGAAATCAGAAGACAGAGAAAATCTATTAAGTGTTCCTCACGTATTTTAATGCTGTTGTTTAGCGGGTTTAATTCATAAGAACGTAAATGAAATGAATGCAAAGAGGATATTAAATTCAAAGACACTGCTATGCGAGAGACATTTTAAAATTCCTGAGATTTTGTAAAAATAGAGTTTTAAAATTTTGTTCTTACTTTTAAAACTTATTTATGAAGTCAATGGCAAATAAAAATGCGTTACATTGATTGATTTACGGAGGAATTCAAAAGCGTAAGCAGCTGATTTTTCCACAGTGATAACTTCGAAATGCTTTAACGTTTAAAGTATTATTATTACATTTCAATGTAAGTTTACACAGCATAATTACAGCATTTTTGCATCTCATTCTAAAATACAACTTCGAACCTTAACAAATGATCGTATGTTAGGTTCAAAAGTTGTAATAATATTTTCATATTTCCTTAGAAGTTTGACCAAATGATTTAAAAGAGAAAGAAGAGATAAAAATGCGGTCTTAAAAAAAGAAGAGTTGACTAGCAAATGGATATATTATAACATAAATTTCCTAGACCGGTTTTTCATAATAAAACACTAAGAAACAGGCATTTGTGCTTGAAAATTTGACGTATTTAAATTACCACATCATGGACGCAAAGTTTGATCACTTTCATTCACACACACACACACACACACAAATAAAAAAAAAAAAAAAAAAAAAAAAATATGGAAAAAAAATTTGAAAGGCATTTCGATTTTATATCATGCCAAAAGAGGCTTTTTTTAACGTTTTGTGTGTTACCTTTAATTATTGAATATGTTCTTCGCATTTAAACCATACAAAATTCAATTGAACAGCAATATCATAAGAAATATTTAAAAACGCCATATCTTTAGAATTTCTGGCAGACAATTTCGCGTGCTGAAGAAAAAAATGTTTTTTTTTTTTTTTTTTTTTTTTTTTTTTTTTTTTTTTTTTTAGTCCAAAGGGATTCCAGTCCCGAAGGACTATTGCTCTTTCCTTTTGGCATTTTGCGTCGGACTCATAAACGTCGGTTCACTTTTCAAACTGTTGCCACAAAATGTTAGAGTCCTGCATTATATTTGAAGAAATTAAATAATGAAAAATCTGCATAAATGATTGTCTATTTCTCGCATTGTGATAAAACAATGGTATATAGAGCCATCGAATTTTGAATGTCGAAATCCTACTGCGAATATGGGCATCTGAAATCCCAAATTTGGAATTTGTTTTATTATAGATTTTATATTTTGTAAAACTTTAACGAATTTTTGATTTACAAACTCAATGCTTTAAAAGCGAGAAATGGCAACGTTATATAGAAAAAAAAATACTTTTATCTCCAGCTCGCGAGACTGTGTATATCGGAAATTCTAAAGATATGCTTAATTTAACATTATTTTGCGATATTGCTCTTGAACTGAATTTTATGGTTTAAGTGCGAAGAACATGATAGTTAATAAATAAAGGTAACACTCAAAACGTTAAAAAAACGCCCCTTTGGCGTTATCTGAAACATTTCATTTATTTAAAATCTGAAACATTTCAGATTTTTTTTTTTTTTTTTTTTTTTTTTTTTTTTACAGTGTTGCCATTGCCAACGTTTTGTGTGTTACCTTTATTATTAAATATGTTCTTTCCACATAAAATTCAGTTCAACACCAATATCGCAAAATAACTTTAAAATGAGCATATCTTTAGAATTTCCGATAACACAGCTTTGCACGCTGGAGATAAAAAAAAAGAAATTTCGTAAATTATTGCTATTGCACGCTTTGAAATCTTTGAGTTTGGTAATCAAAAATTCGTTAAAGTTTTACGAAATATGAAATAGATAATAAAACAAATTCCAAGTTCTAAATTTGGGTTTCCATGTGCCCATATTTGGGTGGAAAAGTACGTTATTCAAGATTTTATGGCTCTAGGTACCGTTTTTTTATCACAGTGCGAGAAACGTACATACTTTCATGCAGATTCTTCATTATTTAATTTCTTTAAATATAATGCAGCGCTGTAATATTTGATAACAACGACTTGAAAAGTGAAACTCCATTTATAGAGAACAAACGTAAAATTCCAAAATGAAATCAACACCCCCTTCTTGGCAAATTGCCCCTTTAGACTAAAAAAATTAAAAATCTATGAAATAAATTACTTTTAAATGAATCAGGTTCTAATATAATTCGAATAATCTTGAATTCAGACTCGAATACAACGTTTGAGTTTAATTGCTGTAATATTTTGGGTACTGTGAACTAAATCTTTCCGTATTGCTTGTTTTTACTCCTTTTTTTCACGAAAGATTCGTGCAGAACCGTTACCATTCTGACATTAATAACAGACATCCTCTCTTAAATTTTATTAATTATATCCTTAAAACATTTATTAATATAGCCTAAAAAACATTTCTGTGCTTTTTTTTCCTGTGTTACTAGTTAAGATACGTAAGAATGTACTGCAGAGCGGTAGGAGTAGTAAAGATGATATGATTAGTCACCCCTATAAAAAAAGCAGTAGAGACATTTTGGCAGTTGTAGCACTTCCGCTTAACACAGTAGTCCCGAACAATAGATTCAAGCACCCATGTTCGATTTGCATGTAGAATAACAGTTTTCACCCTCCGCCAATAAGGGGCCATATTTTCACAAAAAGGGCAAGCAGTTAAATTCAATTACGTACGAAGATGACTTATAAAAAATATTATACAAAAGAAAAAATGAGCCATCCTTTTCCAAAGCTTCTAGGAACACTAGGTCGTATGGAGAGGTATAATTATTGTATAGTTATATATTCTTTACATCGCATATGAGACCTCAATATTACCGTTATTCAAAGTCAGGAAAATCCATTCATCTCCTTACAGCTGTGACGTCAGGTAAGGGGGAATAATGATTGGCTGATGGGTGCTTCTTTTAAAAGTAGCGTTAGTCCTACGACAGTTTTTTGTTGGATTTGTTTCTTGGTTATTTATTGATGAGGAAGGAAGCGCTCCGGATTCAGTCAATCAAAAGATGAGCGATGATTGAACAGTGAATTTTGATTTGCGATCATCTCAGTGCAGGCATATTCCAGAGGTTTTTAACGGGGGCACCCTTCAATAGAAGGAATTCTTGTAATAGACAAGATCTTTATACGCATGTTTCTATAATATGAATTAAAAACTGACATCAAATAGGAAGCATAATTTATTTCTTTAATAGGAAGCATAATTTTCTAAGTCATTTTAATGTGCTTATAACTCCATTTATTCAAACTAGTTAATGCGAAATCATTTCAAGTAAACATAATTGAATATGTTGGATATGCCATTCGTCCAAATACCTCATACTGTTTTTTTAGGCATTTAAAACCATTAATAAATATCCATCAGAACCAGAATAGCGTTGATATGAGAGAGGCATTTGCCTCAAGTCTCGAGTGAACATTTAGAAAATGAACCAAATTACCTGAGAAAAGTTACAATTTCATTTAAATAAGAAGAAATTATGAATGTTAAGCTTCAGCTCTAAAGTTCACATTGAAAATAAATCAATCAATATCATACATAAAAACAGCCAAATTTTTTTAGCTTTATGTACAAAAAATATGGGGCTTTCGGGCCCTTAATATTTGCCTTATACAATGCAAAGCCGGGAAAAGGGTAAATACTTACCTCAGGTGATTGACTGATTGGCGCTAAATTAATTAAAAAAATTTACTAATCCATTGCCAAATTAATTACAAAAATTTACTAATCCATTTAAACCAAAAGACCTCTACCAAAAAATTAGTGCAATGAAATCAGTTAATGTAGTAGGAGCTCTAGTATACAAGCTAGTAAAATCTGATGATACTAATATTAATATTTAATAATCAATATTTATTTTAAAGCTATCTTCTTCTCTGCGTATACATCAGAGAAATAAGGTTAGAAAAAGTCTGATAAACAATCAGCTATATATATTTGTCTTTCAAGTTTCAGCTAAATGAATGTGAGCTACGAGTTTTTAGTTCTTGCGGAACTGTAGTGTCGTCCCTTTTTTAAAAGCAGGAGACTTAAAAAATGATCAATCGGCAGGACTCGAACCTGGAGCTCTCGAATACGCGACGAGTGTGTTGCCGTTAGACCACGGAGGCGTACTATAAAGAGGGAGAAAATACATTAAAATTTATTTAACTGAATATAAGACTGTTCTTTTCTTCTTAAAATGCCTTTCTGAAGATCATACTTATCTTAAGCTTGAAATTTAATGTTTAAAAAGTATATTAACACTATCAGGACTGGTGTTCCTCCTTACTTGCTTTGGAAACATTAACTGTCCTGATTCGGAACAGGGAGCTTACTGAAGCTATGTTCAATAAATTGTGAAGTAGACAATACACACAGGAAGGGTATACGAAACACTTTATTTTTCTCTCTTTACAATGATTTCCGGAACTTCGGAATACAGAGACCAACCACTTGTGGTCTGAGCGTAAGAATATAAAAAATATTAACTAAAACTCTAACTAAACTAACTTTGGATTAATAAACAAGTGCCTAACTCCAAGATTGGCCGTAAATTAACAAAAAGCCGTATGTATTACAGAGAGCTGCTAAAACTACGATACGTTTAAAATTATCACGAGGATTAAACCTCTGGCCTTGAAGGCAACCAGCAACCGAGTAAAACTACTATGGCAAGCGGCCTGCTTCTAATAACTCCTTCCTCTCCCTTCCTTGGCAAAAAGCCACAACTTAAGTACTTGGCGTTAACAAGACAAATTTGCATAAATAAGTTAAAAGCTTTTAATTCTGGCCGGAAGTAGGAAATAAGAAGTGATAGTAAAGATTTAAAATAAAATAAACGTTAGTAAAACTTAGGATCCTTACAACACAATTTATCATTTATCCTTGAATTTTCTTTATATCAGAAGAAAAAATACTTACTTAGATTTACTTGAACATTTGATATTTCTTTCCATCTAATTATGTTTTTCGTAGGAAACTTTCAGTCATAAATTTAATTAAATTCTTGTGCTTTATTATACATTGCTTTTTATTTATTTATCATTATTTAACATATGCTTTGCACCTTCTTATATTCATTTTTGTTGTCATTTATATGATGAACCAGTTTTATGCTGCAGTATATATGACTCTGTGCAAATAACGATTAAAATTTCGTAAACAGATGAATAGAGCTCGAGATATCGCGAATTAAAATCTACCAAACATTTATTTTTTTACATCTATTTTTTCTTTAAAAAATACATAATTGAAAATTTTTTGTTATATTGAAGTGTATCAGAAAGGATTTGATAATTCTATAAAACATCCACGTCGGCTTCGTTAATAATCATTCACCGGCTTACCAGTTCATGCATTATGAGACTTTTATTTTACTTTCGAAATTATAGCAATATACTGCTAATCAACAATGAAAGTAATTAATAGTTTAAAAATAGTGCATATTTATTAACATTTTTTCTGTAGTGGGCAGAAAAATATTTATCAATATTTATATCACTGTATAATTTGAAAGATCTGATGTGGACACCACATGACTTCCTTGTGTGGCGTATTAAATTATACACATCTTTTGCTATACATATTTTAATCTTTGCTTGCCCATTATTTTACGCTGAAAGATCAAAATTAACATTTATAACTAGAATACAAGAGTTCACCAAATGAAATAACTTAATAATTATTAGCTTCCCAGATATATTACGTGTGTAACATGCAATCCAAGGAAGTCAAGAGAATTCCGCATTACAATGATAAATTTAAAGAAATTCTTTTTTAGAACAACAATAAACCGACATTGTCAGACTGTAGAGTTTTCTCTGTAATCATCCAAAGTTTCGAAGCACGTTAGTCGTTAAGCTAATTATCGCTAAGTAATAACAAAACTTGGAAAGGGTTGAACTTGGAAAAGACCCTTTATTAAAACCAAATAAAAACAGAAGGCACACTTTTACTTGCACCTCATCTTACACTTATGGCGAGATAAGTTAACAATATGATAATCTAAAATTTAAATTCAAATAAACTAGTAGCCGAAAGCTACAATTTAAAGCGAATTTGGCTCAAAACTTAACCGGCGTAGAATTCAACTATCGCCAATTATAATGCAAGGCCGAAGACAAAAACTCTTATCTAAGATAGTAACTTAGTAACATAGCCACAAGAGACAGAACATGCTCTCAATATTAAACTCCGTGAACCTCCATTTAAATATACACGAACTAAATTTGTATTCTGGAAGGAAATTGAAAAACATAAAATAACTGGTTAATTAACATAAAGGAACCACACAATATATTTACAACAAAAAACTGACATTAAATATTATTAGACTAACTACATATATGAACTGTTATTACGTATGTAATCAAATCTCCTTATTTGCCGAAAATTAATTTTTTTAAATTTCACATTGCCAAAATATGAATGTTTGGGTCATTTAAAACAGTTATGTAATTAGAAGTATATAACGACCAAAGATTGTGAATAAAGGCCGGATCAGGACTTCTAAGCAGGTTAAGGGGTGGGTATATATAATGTACTTTTGGTGGGAGATAAAAACAATTCACGTTCTAGTCATGACCGAAACTACTGCTAGGTGGATGACTGGAAATTGCGTCATAGTGGAATGATCCGATGAAATTTTAGAAGAAGCACGACCAGCTTAATAGTTAAATGTAATTTATTTTTGAATGATAACTTTCTTAAGACATATCTTCAGAACTGATAGACGACTAGGGGGCTAAACGCGCCCCATAATTTTAGATATGCAATTAAATTTTAAATAATGGCGAATAGCTAGCAAAGGCTGAGCGACAAGCTGTCAGCAGGCAGGCGAAGAGGCGAAAGAGGACTATGCAGCTAAGTAGTTATTTATACTAGATTAGATGCATAAGTACAGCTACTATGTGATTGGTTAATTATAGATTTTAGTTCCATTTTTCAAACATCGTTATATAACATGGAAAGATCTCGAATTTGAGAGAACAGATGAATTTAGGAGGAGAACACAGAATCTAGAATCGCCAGAATAGTTAATTTTGAGGTTGCCAATCGTTTCTTAGCGTAGCCATCGTAAATTTGCTATAGCTTATATATATATATATATAATAATAAGAAGAAAAATTGTAGTGAGCTCGCCAAAAAGTTACCAGGAGCTGTGGCTCCAAGAAATCGTTCAACACTATTAAAAAAAAAATGACATATATATATCTCTCTGTGTGTGTGTGTGTGACATTAAAAAAATCTGATGTGTACACCACATGACTTCCTTGTACGGAATATTAAATTATACTAACTTTTTCTTGCATTTCATTTAAACATATTGGATTGAATTAAACCTACTTCGTCAATAGTGCATAAACCACAATAGAATAAATGCACTCTGCACTCTTTAAAATTCACTATATTTGTTTACCATAGCCACACTCTGGCGCTAGGTTCACTTAACAGCGTTACATTTCGTCCATATTCTAACTCAGAATGCATATAAATTTATATCATTTGAAGAAATATCTAATCGTTGCCACATGTTCTATTCAAATATTATAATAAATCTAAAACGATGTAAAAAAGAAATTAAGCAAACAAAACAAAAAAGAAACAATTTTTCACAGACGATTGAGTATTTCTCATTCAATTAATTCAGTTCTCACTTCCCGACAAGGCAAAAATACTTAAAAACTCAAAATATCTGTATTAAAAATTACGAAGTAAATCTTAAACACTTATTTCCTTGAAAAAATTCCAGAAAGGAATAAGCATTATTTAATTTGCAATAATAAAGGAAGGAACTTATCTTTGTAGTTGCGAAGCTTAGTCTCTCTAGATTAGCAACAAATCTACTACATGGAGGTAGGAAAGGGAGGAGGGGCCAACCCGCGCTAAAAGTGAAGCACTGTTTTGAAGCTTGGGTCACCAGATGGGGTGTTCTTTGTTTACATTCAGAAGCTCGCTTGACAAGATTCTGATAGTATTTCGACACACGACAGTTCCATAAAAATCGAAAAAAGGACACTTTCGCATGAAAGAAACATTCATAGTGTGATTGATAATAGCAATTTGTAAAATTGTATACGTCTTTCGATAGCCTTGATAGAGTATTCGCTACTTTTATTTTATTTTCCATACGTCAAAATGTTTTAAATAAAACAAATTTTTTTTCACATCCATATATTATTGTAACATGTACCTTTTAAAATTTTTTAGAGGAGAGGCTTTACTGCTGCTCATTTTAAACCCATCGCTTTAATTTTATATATCTGAAAAATAATCACTTTGGGCTTACACGTTTTATAAATATAAAATTATGTATGTTAAAATATTTGTAATTAGGCACATAGGTCAGATTAAGTTTTTATTAAATAGACTAACGCATGCAAGGGCTATCTGCCTAAAGAGAGAGATGCCATCGTGGAGGAATTTTGAAGAAAAACTGACTTTTGAGTGGGTATTAAAATTAATACTTATAATTTTCATTCAAATTGTATTCATATATATTTTTTATGTAAAACTTTCGGGTGTATGCTAAATTAGTGTAAATTACTTTACACGAAAGATATAGTGAATGCACAGAAATTAAAGATTTGCACATGCCGGAAATGAAAAATAGGAAATATGTATGGGTATTTATGCATGTGCTTGCAAAAAGCATGTATCTGCCTTTGACAAAATACTTAAATATTCATTAAATTATTTATAAATGTATTTGAATGAAAAATTTATTCACTTATAAACAACTGTGAAAGTACTGTGAAGAAATCTAATTATTAAATGTATCTAATTTATAATGATTATAAATGTTATCTAAATATATAATAACCTTAATATTGAATTGTAAACATAAATTGAAATCCTGTTGACAAATACGTTATAAAACTATTTAAGCAAGAATTGTTCGTATTGGAAAGCAATCTGTTAAAAGGTATTGTAAAGCAAATGCTATGAGATGCGCACTTAAGAACGTAATAAAGAGTTTTGGAATATGTATTGTTAAAATGAAGGGTTAAAAAAAAAAAAATCTGATACGTATAATTAAAAGAATTATTCCCCTTACATTTTATAATAATTCAGTTACAAGTTTTAAATAATACTTTAAAAAAAAACTTATTCCCTTTCAGAAATGTTCAGAGAAAGTCAAGTACTATTTAATACATATTTAATTATTAGGAATTAGCGAAATACTTATTTAAGGTATTTCGCTAATTCCTAATAATTCTCTAATTTAAAATGAACCGAATAGAGCATTAATTATAAATTGACTTACATTTTTCGATTTAAAAGATGCCTCAGAAGCCAAAAAATCATGTCATATTTAAGAAAGTATTTTAGGAAGAAGCTCTATAAATAGAAAAGAAATAATGCATAATTTTATTATTAATAATACAATAAACTTTGATCTTAATTTTTGTACCTTAATCGAATAAAATTGAATTACCTTAATTTTTTTTTTCTAATGTAATTAAAGAAAACTTGAGAAAATATTTCATTCAAATTAAACCATTCTGAGAAAACTGTCCTGTGAAAAATATAGCATTTAATTCCGTTCAGAATGAAATGTTGTTTAAAAATATGTTGTTTTCACATACTTAGGACTTTGAAGTGTTGTAGAAAAAGAAAATATGTATATATTTACGACGTATATACAAAATATTTACACCCGAACGCGTCAAATCCCATAGAACTCAATGGTAAATGACCCAGTGTTTTGGTCACCACGTAGGGATCGCCGGTGCTTCAGAGCAGGGTACTGAGAAACTTGTTTAGGGCGACTCCATCTTACTTCCTACCTCCATGATCTACTATTCTGCTGTTTCAAATGTAAACAAATATGTCCGCCACGTTATTTAAAAATTAGGCTTAACCTCACTTAAACAGCTTTTAAATTGTTGATAATTCTACAAATATTGCTTGCAGATTTCCTAAAGCCATAAAAACCTTAACCGGAAGATAATAACAACATAATTTAATCATTTTTAAAGCAAAAAAAATGCACAATTTACAAAATATAAGAGTAAAGCAACCGAGCTCACTGACCCGGGTAGCAGAGTGAATAAACGTATATAAATATATAAATATATTTATATACGTTTGGTGAGGCCGATTGCAATTAATATACGAGGTGCATATTTACATGTTATAGCAGTTCTATATACAAAATTGTAACGTTCTGAGGATATTCGTTTTTGAATTATGCGAGATACATACGAACGTACGTACGTACGTACAGACACCACGAAAAATTCTTTTCTGAAGTCATTTTATAAAACTGCTTTAAAATATATATATATATATATTTGAAAGAAAAGATTCTGTTATTCTGTCCTTGCGTACAGATGTCATGCGGAAACATCGTTAAATTGCATTCGATAGCGGTCAAAATGGATATTTTCGTTGAAATAGGCTGCCTGAGACTTTTCGCGATTACAATACTGCCTTTTTACTTCGTACAAGGAAGTAAAAATATGTATGTTTAGTTTATACTTTAAATTACTTCTTAATTCCTCTTTCTAATTTGAAAACGTGTCATATCAGAAAATTTATTCTGTAACCTCCGCAATTCAATAAGTGTTTGGACAATCAGATTAAAGCAAAACTTCTAATTACAAATAGTTACTAACTGCGTTGTCTCTCTCTTCTTTTGGCCACTTCGCTTTTTTAATGACAATGTGTCGCCTTGCCTCTGCTAGCTGTTTCTCCATTATTTGAGATGTAATGGCGTGTCTAAAATTGTGGGGAGCGTTTAGTATCCCTAGTCTTTTGCCAGTTATGAAGACACGTGCTAAAAAATTTATCATCCATAAATGAATTTTGTTTAGCTGTCAAACAGGATCGTATTTCTTCCAAAATTCCAACCGGTCATTCCACTACGCCGCAATTTCCATTCATCTAAGCAGCAATTTTTTCGGCCATAACTAAAAGTGAATAGTTTTTATCTATAATCAATATTACTTTAGTAAATAAATTATATATATAGTATAAAAAGAAATATAAAAATAGGCTAAAAATTAGAATTAAAAACTTTTTAAAACCGGTCCTGTACAGGAATGAAGAAGAATAAACTTAAAGCATCTAAATTAATTAGTAAATTGGAATAAAATTAAGGTAATTCCTCTATAATATAATAAGAAAAGAAGTTTCAAAATCATTAAAAATATTATCCCGTTTTTAATGCCAGTATAATTTCTGCTTCGAAATCAATGCAGTTTTATGAACACTACGAGTACTACATAGTTTTGACCTGTACCCACTTAAAACAAGTGCTTTGATTATAGTAAAATAATTATGAAAAGCTTATAAAACTTGATTTATAAAGTTAATATACCAAATAGATAGCAGTCTAGGAAGACAAAATAGTCACTAAAATTCTACAGTCTACAAATGACAACCTCGGTGATTACGCTTAACATGCGACAGGGAAATTACTTAAATCCATTGAAAGGTATACCATTTAACCTTATGTATATTTATTTATCCATTGTTTCTTTAATCCTGGTACAGAGTTTAATCCTTGCGTGCAACCTTACAAAATTTTTCGAAAAGGTATCGCTTTCAGTAAAATCAACACGTATTTTTTTTGAGCCTGGAGGTCAGGAAGTGGTGATTTTCTTATTTTGTTACTGGACCAGTATTCAACTTTAATAGGACCGGAAGTGATGTCTCGTGGAGAGTTCCGACCTCCTCCCACTTCGCAACATTGGTAGAACTTATAATAAGTGCCTAGAAACTTCCTCTGCCGTGGAAAAAGTGCACGTGAGTCTTGCTAAAAAGAAATGGGGAGAATCTCTTTGTAAAAATGTTGTCACAAAATACGTACATGGTAAATTAAATTAAAAATATTGATTTCGTTCAAGTTCCTGAACAGTAACGACAGGCCGCTTTTGTAAAGAAGAGTAAGGACGTATATTTTGAAAACAAAATAATAAGCCTTAAAATTTAAATATCGATTACTTTTAAAAAATACATCTCTTAGAAGTTTCGTGAGTTGCTAAAAATTAATCTTAAGTTTTGCAAACTCTTATTAGTCCAAAGGGCATTAGTCTAGAATGGCTATTAGACTCGAAACGGCATTTTGCATCGATTCACCATAAACGTCCGTTTCACTGTTTAAATTGTTGCCACCAAATATTATCACCCTGTATTATATTTAAAGAAATTAAATAATGAAATTAAATAATGTTTTGATTAAAACACTCAACGGTTTCAAATCAAACACTGTATTAAAAAAAAAAAAAAAAAAAAAAAAAAAAAAAAAAAACATTTTCTCTGAAGCGCGCTATACTATGTATCGGAAATTCTAAAGATATGCTATTTTTATGCATTTTAAGGGGCATTAACCCGAATGCTCTCGAAACGGTTTTCGAAATATGCATATGTGTGTAAATGAGAAAAGCGTAAGTTTGGCGTAATATATAACATGAAAGCTTTCATATATTTTTAATAATTATATTTCCTTCTTCCTTTGTATATATGGCTACCATATTTAAAATAGAATACAACAAGTCACCAACCGCTACCTCTCTCCAACTAAATACGCCAACCCTGTTACATTCCAGAACTGGGTACATTTACAGTTACAGCCATTTCGTTTCAAATTTCGCAAACAAGTTAGTTAATTTTAATTTCTCTTCTGGCATCGATTTTGAACTTAAATTTGTATTTAAATACCTACCTTTTATTTTGCCCATAAATAAATGTACAAGAGTATAAATCTAAAAGAATATATAAATTTATATTTAAGAACCTAACGTTTGATTTTCGTGTTAGATCTAAAAGAATGTATTAATTAGCATTAAAATGCCTAACTTTTGATTTTGCGTTTAAATCTAAAAGAATGTTTTAATTTGAATGAGAATGTCGGGGAATATTTTTTCTAAAGTGAGGACTTCACTTAATTCCGTTCTTAACAACCTTAAATTAAGAATAATATCTTACCCATTTTTATTTTCGGTTTAGTTTATGGCAAGTATTTTGGTTCCAGCAAACTAATTATCTTTCTAATTTTGAGATTTATTCGTAGCTTAAAATTTAACTCTAGCAAAGTAATTAATTTGATCCTTCCTTGAAAAAAAGACGAAACAGTGTCACGTAATTTGGTTACTGTTAATTGATGGTTGATTGGTTGTTCCTTTGACAAGTCAATTAAATCTACGGTCAATAACAATGGCTACCTACCACTTTACTACTTTAAATGTAACATTTTTATTTTACTACTTAGAAAATTTCCACTTTAAAATACTATTTCTATATATCTTATTAAAATATTTTAATACAACAGAAATGTAAATAATTTATATTTAAGATACTGACTTAAATTTACTCCAATAATTCATCGCATTAATTAAATTTATGTTCCTTGGAGATGATATATAAAAAAAATTCTAATAATATATACAAAATTAAATTAAATTTATTTTTGTACTGACATTTCCTTTTTAATTTTTGTTAATTCTAATATATATAAAATCAATATAAAATAAGTTAAAAAGTATCTTTAAAAAAAACCCAAAGAAAAAATTATACATAAAAATAACGCTATGAGCTGCTAATTTTAAAATTAACTCAAATAGTCGATATTTTAAATCCTAATCACTGTAAAAAACGACAGTGATTGTGAAAGAATTATCGAGAAGTTTGGCTGCTTTTCAAAAATTATTAAGAAGTTAACCAGATTTATTCCGATCCAAGTTGTTTTAGTTTAGATTACAGTTTTGACCACTTTCTTAACATAAAGGTAAGTAGTCTGGTGTTGTAAAGTTTGCACGAGAAAAAGTTTGCACTCTCGTTTATATCATTTTACGTTCTCTCAAAACTCACTAAAATTGTGAAATAAGGTTCTGCTAAAGTATTTTACATTTTAATTGTTTTTTATGTGAATAGAAATACTAGGGCAAGCATTAGATTAAAAGGAGTCCTCCAGCGGCCGAGCGGTAAAAGCGGTGAAGTCGCTGAGCAACTTGGATCGGTAGTTAGGTCCGAGTTTCGAATCCCGCGAAAGGGCTGGCTGCATGGGCGTTTTCGTAGTTTTCCCCATGTGTAACGTGTATACGAGCCAGTTTCCCTTAGAAAGTACTCCACAAAGGCATCCCTCCCCTTAGGCAGATAGCCCTCGAGGCTTTGCCATAATCACACACACTACGTTAGATTAATAGATAGCCATTAAGTGTTAAGAAGGAAATTAAAATTATTTTTCTTCATAGAAGTAACGAGCACAGCAATCAAAACAAATGTACGTAAACTGTGATGTTTTTAATTCGATCCTCGTCGTTAGATGAAAGTATTAAATCCTTCTTCTAACTCTTCATCTAATTCCCAATCCCACTATGCTGCCATTTTTATATACTTGAATGCTGAACGTAGATATCAAGCATATTAATTTTAAAAATGAAATTTCTAATAGCTTTAAAGGAATATGCGTGAAAGAGATTCATATCTATAAAAAATGAAAAAAACTAACAATTTTTTGCTAAGCAATAAATAAACTGTAAATGAAAAATAAAGTAAACATCAAATTGACAATTTACATCTAATTCATAGAGGGAAACGAAAACAAAATGAATTAAACTAGTTATTCAGATAAATGAAAAATGTATACGAAAGGAACGAAAGAGGAAGCGGCTTTTTCTCAAATTCTCTCAAATTTTACGCTTGAGTAACTCGAAACAGTGTAGACCTTGCTAAGGCTGATAATGGTACATCCCGTATTCACCCAGACTTCCGCTCCTTCTTTTAAAAGAAAGAGGGCTGTTAAAGGCAGGATCGTCTCCTTGCAGATGTGTTGGTGATCAGTCAAAAACACACCATTCTGTCAACTTTCTCTTGGAATTATTTTGAACAATACAGAAAATTTTCTGTGGGAATAATTTAGTTAGTAATGATTTTTATCCCTACTTTTGGTCCTCTAGAAAGAAGTTTTAAAATAAAAGTATATTTGCATATTCAAATCATAAGTTTAATAACGTGAAAAGTTATAATGAATAAACTTGAACCTAGTGGTTCTACTAGCCGCGAAGTTAATTTAAAATTGTTTTTGTTGACTCTATTTTTTTTTTGCTAGATATTTTAAATCAAATTTTCAAGGTAACTTGAATGGCTTAAAAGAAAGTCATACGAAATTTTGAAGCAGAAATGATAAAAGAAATACATGTTTTTATCCTTTTTTGCATATATTTCGTTCGTGAAGATTGATTTAATTTTAGATTGCATTCCACATGATATACTGCAATAATTCAAAATTTCTTCTCCGTAAAACTAAGATTTGTAAAAATTTTTGTGTATTAATTTTGTGTGTTTTGTAAAATTTTTGTCTTTATAAATCAATTAAAAATTCTTAATTTTGTATCTTCATTTTACAATTCTCCCGCCATTCGGCATGCCTTCGTGATTCTTCTAATAAAATTTTAAATGAGGCTTATGGCTGAAATCTTTATTGTAGTGAGTGGCAGCATTTATATTTGCTGTGCAATATGTATATGTGCTTCCCACAGCTTGAGAATAAAGACTTAATCTTTTTAGCCGAGGTTTGTTACTTTCATCTCCCCTTTGCCTGTTCATTGCCGATGTCTGGTGTCGGTTTGAGTGTGCTAATGTTTAAGCATCTAACCTCTTTCCAAATGTGATTTGCTTTTTTAAATGTTAAATAAAGTTGGTTTTAACTGTTAGATGAAGTTTATGCCTAATGACCTTCTAATGGTATCTAATAGCGATAAATTATCTCAAAAATTCTCTAAAAATAATATTCTATCATGAAGTTCTATAAATGTAAACTGCCAATTTAGCACAATTTCAGGGTTACAGATCTGTTGTTTCTTCAATCTGTCCTTTTTGTACATCTGAAATAAATTATATAGTTTTACTAAACATTTCCCTGCTAACTTTGTTATTAAGTTCATATATTATTTATTTAGCATGCGTTGGATAGAATGGAATAAGGTAGATTTCATAATTATTAAATTAAATTTGGGACTGTAAAGGAAATTTATTATAATTGGGAAATTTATTATAATTGTAAAGGAATTAATTAAATTTTTTTCTAATTAAATTTGGGACTGTAAAGGAAACTATTAAAGTTAGTGATTCTTAATAAATTAATCATCAAATATACATAATCTTCCGAAAGTAAGTTTTAAAAATTTATGGTTAATGTTATTGCAACTCTTGACAAGATTTCAAGTGAGGTATAAAAAATGAGAGAATAAATTAAAAAAATCTCAGTAACAATAAAAATATTAAAACTATTAATTTATAATTACCTTAAAACGCTTACACATATCAAAAGCATAAAATTTGCAAAAATATGCATGAATGTTCTTAAATCTAAGATTAAAAGGCAAATGCTTGAGAATTGCTTAGTTATTCTTAAATTATGTTCTACAGTACACACTTGCATCCTTCCTATGCTATTTTTGTGTGCTTTTACATGTGACTGAGAAAGCCAATTGAGAGCAAGAGTACTGTGATACTTCTTCAGCAGTATCAAACTCCATTGATGGAACACAGCAATAACTTTTATTTAAACACTCAAAAATGGCGACATACGAACAAGAAGAGAAAACGTATTCTAACATTTAAAAATAAAATAAATACATTCTTCGTGCGGCAGCAACACTTGGCTCTCGAGCCTGTGTTTCAAACATTGCCGTTAACATATATCTTAATTTTCATCTATTTAAATTAATTATTTTAAATTACAAGATTTTAATAACAATTTTTAAAGCTGTTACAGTACGTAGTGTAATTACTTCAGATCTTCCTGACAAACATAGCAGTTGGTTCGTCGGTTCAATCCGAGTTAGAGGGAATGAGGACTGGAGAGAAGGAGATATATCGATTTAAATTTATTATAAAAAGACTTAAGTACACTGCGAAAAAAAAAATGGGACAGTTCTATAACTCCCGTTCTACTGGACCGATTGATGAAATTCAACTTGCGTTTTTCATGTCTCGAAAGCGCAACTTAGGATATATATTAGATTTATATACAGTATTGTTCTAATATATGTATTTTGACACAAAATTGGACTTTTTTCTGAAATGACATGCAATTTTTTTCCATGTTTTAATTCTACGAACTGCCAAATAAAACGCTACTTATTTTATAAAGAAAAGTGCAATGATGCTGATTTAAAAAACGAAAGCATCAGAAAATGCATTTGAAAAACTCATCATACCTTTTAGCGTAATATTAAGCATTATCAAAATACTTTCGAAATTATTAATCATGACCACAAGAAAAACGCGCATACTCGGCCAATACTCTTCTTTCGTAATAATTTACATCAGTTTTAAGCTGGTATCTTATCATCTTTTAGGTACAGGAAAAATTAATTTCTTTTCACAGACACACTACTACTAACTATCACTGTTTGCAACAGAGGGTAAAGGTGATTGCTTCCCGGAATTTCGAAATGCCATACATTTTTTGTATAAAGGATAGTACTTTGTGTAAAATGTTATTTTAGTTTTAAACTAACCAGCTTAGTTCAGTTATTTAGCTTTTCTGTTACTTAGCTTTTCTATCTTCCCTCGTTTTAATTTCCTGCCATAATGTTATTTCAGTTTCTCTTGATATGCAAAGTGGGGTAGAAAGACGCTCTTACTGAGTAACCCCACTCAATTACTTCAGACAAAGTGTGTTCTGATGTTCGGCTACGTTGTTTCTCTTATTTAAGCTTGCTAGTTTACGGCAGCGCATATTAATTGCCGGTCTGTATACGTCGGTGGTAGGGTTATGAGCCAACTCCTGTTAATTATCTCTGTGCAGCTTCGGCTGATTAGACTTAGTTTTAATCTTATATTTCTGTTCTGAGCTGCAGTCAAAAGTATTGGCTAAGTTTGTAAGCATCGGACGTGCCGTCTGGAAAATACTTCTATAGTTGAATAAAAGGAATTTTCACCCTTCCCCCGTCTTGTCATTGATACAGTCTGAACTTATCGAATAGTAGCCTCGGTTTCAAGTAAAGATCCAAGTTCAAGTAAACATCCCTTGGCCCCGCCCCTGACCCTCTGACCCTCCCCCTGAGAACTCTCATTATTATGCTACTGATCTAGCCAGCAAAGTAACTTTAATTTAACCACACTCTTACAATTTAATGCACAGAAAACAGTTTTGAAAGATAGTTAATATACAAAGGTAAGAATAAATTATTAGCCCAAAGAAAGGGCTAGCTCAGAAGAGCTATTAGTTTTAAAAGGACATTTTGGGACGTTTCAATATAAACGGCGAATCATTTGTCAAATTATTGCCACCAAATATTACCCTGTATTATATTTAAAGAAGTTAAATAATGAAGAATCTGCATAAATGTATGTAAGTTTCTCGCATTGTGTAAAAACGACGGTATCTACAGCCATCCAATTTGGAATAACGTAATTCTCCACCCGAACATGGGCACCCGGACGTCCGAATTTTGAATTTCGATATTGTTTTATGATCTACTTCGTATTTTGTAACCCTTTAACAAATTTTTTATTAATAAACTCAAAGATTTCAAAGCGAGCAATAGCAATACGGAAAAAAAATATCTCCAGCGTGCGAGACTGTGTATCGAAAATTTTAAAGATATACTGTTTTTAAATACTTTAGGATATTGGTGTTGAATTGAGTTTTATATGGTTTAAGTGCGTAGAACATGATTTTTAATAAATAAAGGTAACACACAAAACGTTAAAAAAACATCCCTTTGGGAGTAATATAAAATCTGAAAGCTTTCAAAATTTTTTTTTCTTTTTTCTTTTTTTTATACTCTTTGTCGTCTCGTGTATATTATATTAAAAAAAACTGCTAACTAAAAAACCGCTATTAAGCAACTATTTTACATCTAAGAATAAATATTCAAAAAAGGAAATATAAAGCAAAAGTTGCGTAAGAATCAAATAGGAAAAGAAATCTCAGGTATGTTCTTACTGACATAGAAGATCTAGATTATCTATCCGTAAAGGTGAACAGATTGTAGTGTTCACTACCAAGTTTTAAAATATTAAATTTAAGTACGTATGCATTACTGAGTTTTACTCTGAATATATATCTTGATATTTTTATTTTAAGGGAAAAAATAGGTCTATGTCGAGGCAAGGTTTAAAAAAGATAGTTACTAAATTTAAAGAGACTGGTTACGTCCACGTCGAGGAAAAGGATGGAAACAAATTTTAAATAAAATTGAGGAAGAATTCGTCCTTGCCGTAGTCGAAAGAGCTTTCGGTTCTCATTATTCTTTTATAAGTGCTCGATCGGTGTCGCGTGATTTGTCTTTCCGTTGGTCGACAGTACGAAAGGTCTTGCGATCCACTGTAAAATGTTTCCATCCAAAATCCAAATTCTCCAAAAGCTGCATCCTGCAGACACTGGCAAATACACTGATCTTGCTGCCTTCTTTTGGCCAGAATAGCCGTTAACAATGCATGGCCCTCGAGCAATTCGCGGTCGCAAGAGTCGCATTTTATCCTAGACGGAGCAGTTAATACTCAAAACTGTCGAAGTTCTAATGCTGCGCATGAATGGTCTCTGCATCCTGATTTCCTTACTGTATGACATGGTTTTACTGCTGATCTTATTCTCGGTTCCATTCCTTTTCTTCAAGAAAACACTCCTCAAGGCCCTGAAAGGTGTTCTGTCGCGGGTGTACGTTACTGCGAACTTTTTCAGCAGCTGGTCATTCTTGCCTTATAAGAACAACAGTGCTTAGTAGCTATCTCTTCATGCAAGATTGTGCTCCCCCTCACATTGCCTGACCAGTGAAGGCAGTGCTTTGGGTAGACTTTGAAGATGATGTTTCGGGTAATTTGGAAAAGGATTCCGACTGCTTGGCCTCTTCATTCTTCCTGTGACTTTTGGTTGCAGGGATTCCTGGAAGATCGGGTCTATAGAGGAAGCATATAGACTGTGCCTCAATTGAAAGCAAATGTAATAAGTCATGCTGCTGCAACTGATCGAGAAACATTTTATACTGTTGAGAATTCTATAATACACTTTTAACAAGTGACTGACGCAAATAAAATGCACAATTATTAATTGCTGTGATTAAATAGCGTTTTGTGTTTCCAATGTAATTTTTTTTCTTCATGCACCTTTTCTCACCTGGCGGTCGAAATTAGAACTACTATTCTTTCTTGCAGTTTTCTTCTCTCCATAGTCCATATGACATATATACCAAGTTTTAGCGAAACAGATCCACCAGAATACCTGAATGCATTTTACATGTGTCTTAATAGAGTAACTTTAATTAAAGCCAGCCTTTATTTTTCGAAAATCTTGCTTTAGTTGCTAATATTACATTCATTCATATATCGTTTTTTGTTTTTTATTTTCCTTAATTTAATTAATGGTATGTAATGAAATTGTGGAACAATTTTATTCAACTATCGTAATTATAGCTCTATTTAAGGCTACTATTAAAAAAACTTGCTTTATAAACTAAAACTTGTTGCATAATTTTAAGAATTAATATTTAATCAAAATTATATAAATTCCTCGACCGTGAACAAAGGATTAAATTCTATGACGGAGAAATTAAAAATTTCTGCCAATCTACAAATACTTGTGAGGAGAGAATAGATCTGCGAAGTGACATTTAGGACCACCCACTGAATTCCAATACCCACCCTCAAAAAAAAAAAAAAAAAAAAAAAAAAAAAGCATGGCTACTGTCTTTGATGCCACCCGCATACTCACCTACTTTTTCACATCATCACACCTTCAGGTAACGACAGGAAAGCAAAAGACCCCAATTTGACGCCTTTTCCTGGCAAAATTGAGGCTTTCTTTTGGCGGTAATTGATTTAAATAGCATGTCCGCACACACCTTGTTTACTTTCACTTTCTGGAGCAAAGGGTTGCGGCAATGCTAAGTGAGACGCCGACGCATCTGTCATTGGGATGCCGACTCGACTGAGTTAACGGTTCGTTCCACATCGCTGCAGAGTCTGAGACAGAACACGTCAGTGGGTTAGCTGATGTTAACGTCTGACTCATACACTACCTGCTTGACTGCAGAATAAAGTGCCTAGCAGCGTCTGCCTATTTTATCAGCTATTAATCTCAACGAATGTATGTTATCACAGATTTTGACGTAGTTTGCAGCCAAATCAATGACACAAAGGCAGTGTTTCATGTAAAAATATAAATTTTGCTTGCTGTCTTCCACACGAGAATGGAAGCATTGTATATTGAAAATATTCTTGTTTCATATCACAAGTTTCTATTCAATAAATCATTTCAGAGAATCTGAGAACAAGACTTTATTTACCAATTTCTGTCATTATTATAAAAGTCTAAACCTTTAAAATATTTCCAATAAAACTTTTGATCCTTCTATAATATATGTATACATTTCCAGAAACAAAAAATGATGTATTTTCGTTCGCTCTTAGTACAGTTTATGTTAAAAATTATCAAAATCTATTTAGCGTGATTTGTAAATGATATGCATGAACATTAGTAAGAAATGTGAACTAGATACTTGCTGTCAAAATTTTAACTATCGGAGGTAATAGAATAATGCATACATTAGTTTCATAAATCTAAAATACAAAGATACAATTCTGCCCTTGAATAAAATAAACGTAAATATAAGGAGAAACATTTAGGGAAGTCATTCTGAAACTTGAAATTAAATCTTAAATTTTAAAGTTATTTACCTCAATTAATACAATTTTCTCACTTTCAAATTAATCCTTAAAATATAAGAAAAACTAGAAACGCAATAATAAAACAATTGTGTTCTTTCTCTAATATAAAATCATTTACTTCATACTGCCCTCTACATTTTTTAGAAGTTGCATTATCAGTGTTTCATCATATGTTATGAAATTACCCTTACATGCAACAGAAACTATTATAAATTCCATTTTCTGCATTTTCTATATCTATCAATCATATATTAGTAATTAAAATAAATTTGCTAAACCTGTAGGGAATGTTTTGTGAAAAAGATCAAAATAAAAATGACTTTACGGATCTTAGATTTGGCATGTTTTTCCATCCATACTTATATGACTTTTCACATTACTTTCTAAGATATTATTGCTATAAATTCAGAACTTCAGAGCCTCGTAGCTTTATTGTTCATCATTACGTTAGTGTATATTATTTTTATCCTTACTATATATGAGTTAACATTAAAGTTTTTATTATTTCCTTCTTCCATAAAAGCAGTCTTTTTTGCTGTTTTTTTTTTTTTTTTTTTTTTTTTAACCAATTTTTATTTTTCTACCATAGAAAGGTCTGAAAAATGCTATTCAAAATTATTAAAAGTGCACATGTTTTCGATATTTTGCACACGAGAGAAATATTTAAGATTTTCGTAGGAGATTTAGAATAAAATACCTGTTTTTTCCAAACTTAATAAAGTATACCAATGTTGCTAATAGGAGAGGTGAAGAATCATCATCCTGTATTCCGAATTTGTTTTCGCTGTTTCCCTAAACAGATGGAAGACGGATCCAATGAAGCGTTCTGTTAGTATATAGTTGGCACGTGTATGTTCGACTTTAGTAGTGGTTCCGATTCAATAGCAGGGTCTATGGTTTAAACTCTAAATTGATGTCAGTAGGTTTCTGTATTGTTATTTTCTTTGTGATGTTTTATTTGTGACTTAGAACCGTGCTTTCTTTGCTTTCTTTCTTGCTTTGGTAGTATTTTCTTCCGAAGTTGTTTCGATGTCTTCCAAAATTTAAGGTATTCTTTTGAAGCACACTGAAACTTTCTTTTCACCCTGAAACGTTCTTTTGAAATAAGATATCTTAAAGTAAATTATCCTTATAAAATGCAATTTGCTTGTTATAGTAGTACCACCTCCACACAATATATTTACAGTAATATTGGTTTTTAATGTCTTCTTGCGAGTTGCTAAATTTCGAATATTCGCATAAAAATTATGCGGTGTATTTACTGTTGAAACGTGATTTTGTTAATTTTAAGGATGAACTTACAGTCATTCACTATATAAGTATCATATCTGGAGATGTTCATTAAAAGTCTCAAATGCTTTCACCTTTTAAAACGAAACTTAATTCTACAGATGTCATTTTTAGACACGCACACATATGGCTTCAAAAATTCGCCTTCATCCGAAAGTGAGGAAAAAAATTGGGAAACATGCATGCTGTTATCATTCTTATTTTTCTTTCGTTCTTTAAGCTAAATTCAGAATAAAATGTTTCAGTAGAAAGCAAATATTTCAAATGGCCAAATGTATCGATTTAATCAAAAAATAAATAAATAAATAAATAAATAAATAAATAAATAAAATAAAATAAAATAAAATAAATAAATAAATAAAATAAAATTTTGGGCTTTCAGATTCCTATATTCGAATGGAGGGCTACGTTATTCAAAATTTGATGTCTCTAGGTACCGTTGTTTTTTTCACAGTGCGAGAAACATGCATACATTCATGCAAATTCTTCATTGTTTAATTTCTTTGAATGTAATGCAGGGCTCTAATATTTGGTGGCAACAACTTGAAAAGTGAAACGCCGCATGTACTGAACCAACGCAAAATGCCAAAACGAAATTAATAACTTTTCTGGGCAAATTGCCGCTTTCGGTTAATAAGTAAATAGCTTAAACTTGACACAATTTTTCCTAGTAAGTTCAAGAGGTTGTAGAGACATTAGGTATTTTTTTTTTTTTTTTGAAGGAGACAAGATAAAAAATTAGCAACGCCTTCGCCGGAAATCGAACTTCGGACCTCTGGAATACCCGCCCAGCGTGCACACCACCACACCACGAAGGCATGCCAAGAAGGCGAGAGAAATACCGTACCTGTTTCTGTGCGAGCCTTTTTTATGACATCTTTTGGTGTGATTTTTTTATGCGGTACATGAATTTCAGCAGTGTTGGCATTCCAAGGGTGGAAGCAAATTATGACGAAAACAAGGAAAAATATACTTAAAAATACTTTACACTTATATTCTTCAGATAAATTTTCATGACAACAATTAAACTATTTCGTTGATTTCCAGTAGATTTTAAATTTTGCTTGCGCAACTTCCTTTTATTTTATTTTTCACTATCGGCTCGACAACTACTATTTCAGCTAGCCTAATGCAGTCGATATCAACCTAATGCCCAGTCGGCAGGATGTACCTATATATTACCAATTACAGCGATATGAAGGGGATGAAAGAGGTGCTCAATGAACGTGATTTTGGTAGAGAGACAAAGTTACGTTATAGAAATGCTAATACTAGGCATTGCTTTAGCAAGCAGCGATATGAATTATTGTTATTTTGCAGAATAAAACACGAGAACCAAATAATAATAATAATACGTAAATAAATGTAAATTAAAAAAAGTCTGAAAATTTAGATTTTAGAGGCCCCTTTGAAGTTTAATACGGTTAATCACTATATATGATCAATAGAAATGACTCAGGTAGATTGTGAACATTTTATACGACACTAAATGACTACACATTTAGACTAACATGGGAAAGTTATATACCTTGTATGTATTTGAAAATTGAAAAAATATGTAACTTAATCGTATAAAAATAGTTGATGTTTTTAATTAGATATATCATGGATTAAATGAATTTTTATTTATATCAATTAGATAAAAAGTAAAAAAAAAATATTTTAAGAACTGCCCTATTGCGCTTAAATAGCTTAGTTTGTTAATCAATAAATAAATTAATTAATTAAAATTAAATCAATTAATTAAAATTAAAAGATAAATATATTACATATAGCCGAATGACAACAGGCGCAAATTAAAAGGGAAACAACGCATTTACAGTGGACGGCATTTACAGTGAATCAACTCAAAATCTTGTTTCGAAACTAATAAATTAGGCTAATAGTAATATGAAAAAGAAAACGGAAAATAGAAAATATGCGCCTAAAAAGGGGATAAAAAAATGCTTTAAAACAAATCCATAAGGAACTTTAACATGACATTAAAATTCACAATAGGTTTTTAAAAGAACTCCATATTCTACTACAGTAAAAAATCTTAATACAAAATATTTATATACTTTTTAATATATTTATTACATATTCATCATAGATTTACAAACGTCATTAGTGCACAGTTCAGTATAATATATGGTATTTTTGTATTGGTTCAGTATATTATACTGTTCAGTATATATATATATATATATATATATATATGGTTCAGTATATTCAGTATATTATACTTGGTTCAGTATTCAGTATATTATACTGAACCAATTAAAATACCTTCTAATATGATATTAAAATACCATATCATATTAGAAATATGTACATTATTCAAATGCAAATCAGAAAACCGATGCATACATACAGAGCCATACTATTTATAGTGTATGCAGTCAATATAACAGCATATTAAACAGTTTTACCATTAGCGTATGCAATCAATATAATGGCATATTAAACAATTTTACGATATTTATTTTAATTCCATTATTATTTAAATTAATATACTAGGTTCAATACCGAACGCTCTGAAAGACGATTCCCAGTAGTTTTGTAAATGCTAAATATTATAGGCGTGTTTTAAGGTTTGTAAATGTGTAGAGACGTTAGGTTTTTTTTGTGGGGGGGGAGCAGGAATTATGCAAAATGAGCAACGCCTTCGCCGGGAATCGAACCACGGACCTCTGGAATATGCTCCCAGCGTACAGATCACCACACCACGAAGGCACGATAAGAAGGCGGGAGAAATACCTCATAAATGTATAAATATTTTAGGCGTGTTTTGAGCCCATACATAAAGCTCAGCAAAGGATAGTTCCATTCAGTATTATATTTATTCAGGGTGGTCAAAGTCATTACGGTCAAGGTTACCCAAACCTCCGCCTTGACAATGCTTACTCCTTTTGAAGCGAAATGACTTTCGCTTTACTAATTGAGTTCATTAAAAATGTCATCACCTTCTCTATGTTTCAAGCTTTCTTGATTTTTAAGATCGTTATAGCTTTTGCACTAAATAGAATATTTTTCAAAATCATAAAGATGACAATTACGGTGATTGACATTTTTCCATAGGGTCAAAAGCTCGATATCTTTGCAATTTCCTTTTATAATCAGTTAGTTAGTCTAGACAGAAATAGAACATAATCTAACTTGTAAATTATAGGTACAAAGAACAAAGTCATTTTTACGTATTTTCTGACAAAGACCTTTAAACCCTTCCAACAGGAGTGTTGAATTTAAAAAAAAAATCGTGCATCTGAAGGTTGATTTGTGAGAATGCTGAATGTTAGAACCACGTTTTTTTTTCTCGGATTTCGCCTTTGGATTTGCACACTCATCTTTGCCGCTTATATTTTATTTTTAATATACTTTAGAAGAGAATGAAAATAAAAAAAGAATATTCTCCAGAATGGATGACTCCCACCCACCTTATTTCTGAAACAAATCGGTTCGAATTGCTGAAGATTTGCGCTTATGGTCTTCAAGTATTGGGCCCTCGGATGAGACAGCTAATGTCAGACATTTCTGGGTGCAAGAGATACGCGAACGAGTAAGTTTAAAGATAAATTTTTAAAATTTCTCATTTTTCAGTAAAAGTCAGTTTCAGCAAAAGAAATAAAGTGATTTGCCTGACAAAGTCGCATCTCTAAAAACATTACGTACCTCACTTAAATGTAGAATATTTGCGAAAATTAATGCCAAACAAATGTTTGGTAAAACAATTTGTGTCTAATGAAAAGATACTTCATATTTTCGCAATATGCTGAGCTGTTTTATTATTATTAAATTCCTACTATTAGCTCACACTCTCCCTATAACTCGTTCAAATTTACAATCGTTAATAAAATACTTTTTATTCATCCACTCAAATTCAAATACATTTTTTTAACTTGTAGTGGATGATACTTGATGTTAATACAGTTTTTTCACATATTAAAGTCAATTCCTACTTATTTGTTCCTGTTTATCGGAACTAAACATATGCTGCTTTTATAATCCCACTATACTTATCAAGTATTTATATAAGATTATATAATCATATAATAATTATAACAATTACATAATTACTTATATGAATCTTATATGATTAACTATTAACCATCTTATAATAATTATAAGAAACTATATGATTATTAGAATTACCTATAAGATTACGAATGTTATTATAAGATGAATAGAATGAGAAATTAGAGACCACCATCAGCTTCATAAATTAGAAATGAAAAAATTTTAATAATGCTAATAAAAAGTAACTAAAATAAAATTTTCCCTTGGTGACCCAAGTAGGAATTGACTTTTTTTTGTATTACTGATTTCAATTGAAACCAGACAAAAGTTAAATTTTTATCATTCTTTGAACCATTATCACTTAGTTTTATGATTCAGAAAATACATTCGAATAGACTTTTGTTAAAGGTCACCAAACTTTTCTTCTAAAAGTTATATTTTAGCACAGACTTTTTAACTATACATTAAAACAGTTTTATACAAAATTTTGAAATAAGTATGAATTGAGATTAAAATTCCGTTTAGTCATGTTAAAATGATAGAAAAAGTGCAAGCGCATCAATTTTGTATTGTTATATGAACACCACCATGCTATCGAAGAGGAGTTGGAAGAAAATAGGAAATCATGACTAAGGCGCATGCATGAAAGTATTTATATGTTTAAAAAAATCTGAGAGCATCTCTGTCATGTACCTTGCTTTTCCTACGCTTACATTTCAGTTTCAGAACATCGCACAAAAATTCAGTTTTGACCGGAAAGCGCAAAAACGTAATATTTTTTTATTTAATAAAAACTTATATTTATAATCAAATATTCTTTACAGTAAATACGATCCTGTAATCAACATATAATAAACAACATTCATCATAACAACTTTGTTTTCTTTTTCGTTTTATAAGTTTTTATCACGGAATGAGCATTTGAGGGAGGGGGGGGAGATTTTAAAGTATTTTCTTTCCTCTTTACAATTCACTATTGCATGTTTACTTGAAAAGTCGATTTGAAATGTGATTAGAAGAGGAAAGCTTGTGATATGCTTTAAAATAAACTACAGTTATGAGGTATTTCTCCCGCCTTCTTAACATGCCTTCGTGGTGTAGTGGTCAGCACGTTCGTCGCGTATTCGAGAGGTCGGTGGTTAGAGTCCCGGTGAGGGCATTGTTCATTTGTTTCGTATCCCAGCATCAAAAATACCTAATGCGTTTACGCAGTTAATTTAATACTGAAAGTGAAGACCAGTAAAACTACATGCGAAAAACTAAATGTATCATCTACCTTTGAAAACTTGAACGTAGATGGTAATGTATACAATTTCTTTTAGACCAACCATCCACTCAACATTTGCAGATTAGTAAGTATTAGATTAATTTCTTATTTCCTATCTTGAGTTAAAGCCCAATTGTAGGCTTATTGTAAGCCCTAGAAGGGGGCCATCTGCTAACTTCTAGGTACAATAAGCCTACACTTGGTTCAGTATTTTAGCTCTCAAGGACTTCTAATTGAGCTAAGATATTGCAATGTGCTGTTCGTTTTTAGATTTATAGCTATGGATTAAATTTAAATGACCGATCATACTCATGCATGATTTTTTCATATAAATTTAGCCTATGTCAAAATTGGAAAATTCACAGTATAACAGAAAATTAGCTACATTAGAGCAATAAACACAAAATTAACGTAAATAATATATTTCCTTTAATCCATGCACGACGTTTCAATAAATGAACAAATATTACAAGATGATATTTGGTAATTAAAATGAAAAATTAATTCGATATTTTAATTACCGTTTCAGAGAATATGTCACTCAGATTTTTAAATATCATAAAGAAACAAAATTGTATTTATTATGCTAAGGAGAACGAGCAATCATTGTAAAGGCAAAGTTACCAAAAATCTTAAAGAAAGTGATGTTGTGGAGTCATTAGATTTTTCGAAATAGAAGACCTGAAAAATGTGCCGTGCCTCGCCGGGACTCGAGCTTCGGATTTTCTGATGCTAGTCAGACTTGCTTTTCAGTCACACCACAAAGACACATGATAAAGAAGGGGGGGGGGAAACCTTATAATATAAAATTCTTAACTGTTTATTAATGGATAAATCATTTGAAACCTGAAACGTAAACTTTGCATGATTGCCCATAAATTTAAAATTCGAATACGATCATTGGTATGAAATAGAATGAAACAAATAAAATTCCTTCATCATAATATACCCTCGATGAAAAAAAAAATTTCTTTATAGGTCTTTGATATTTCGAACTGTTACTTTTATCACATAGTGGTAAAATGAACAATAAATGTGTATTCATATATTTTTGTGAGTAATGTGGTGCTGTGTTTTGGTGTTTACTTACCACTGCAGAGAAAGGGGGAAAAAGCCGTTTTCCTAATGGACAGCATTTCACTTTTCTGTGTTTCTTTATCCTACCTTGGCCACCAACGTTTGCACCCACTGACCACCAACGCTGCTTGCCTACCCTTAAAGAACCATAACTCACAATACAATGTTTCCTCACACTGGTCATCCAGAGGATGGACAGTACCCCATCCCTACCTGTAAAAAGTGTGTAATAAACGTCATAATGACGAAATGATTTGACTTGCTGCCAGTCACAACGACCCCTTTCCCGAAGGCTACAGAGTCAAGTCTGATGACCGCAGGTCATCATGCGATCCTCTGGGAGATTTCGTTCAGGTACATTACTGATGTCTGGCGCCGTGCTTGATTAGAGGGTATCACCGAATGAGGGCGGATACCTGAACAGCAGCTCCATGTTTAGCGCCCAGGGAGGGCTGACATTCCCATCGAGTCATTAGAGTGGACATCGAATATCTGAGATGAGGGTTATCAGAGTAGTGTTAAAAGATATGTCATGACATGTGAAGTCTCACTTCTTTAGGGACGTTTTTCTTTAAACTAGGAAATAGTTGCTTGCTTGGAGAAACGTATTTTTAGGTAAATGACCCATCCGGTAACCTGAACAAGCCTCCCACCAGGAGTGTTTCAGCAGAATATCACTCATAGTCAGCAAAGGATTGGTTTCACTTCCTGTTGTTACCTATACAAATAAGAATTTAGAAAGTGAGCATAAACAACAACAGCAACAACAGAAGTTAGAGATTTTAATAACAAAAGCAGTTTCACTTTTCCGACATGGAAATATGTGTTCATGATCATGTACATTACTTTTTTTGGGGGGGGAGGGTGACATATATCAGGAATTAAAACCAAACGAATTTTGGATTTGAATATTGATGTGGGAATAGGTATACTATTCATTTGTCAGTACGAATGTGATTTTGAGTGAGAATACAAAAATAGTAACATTAATTTGTAAATTAAATTTAAGAAATATGCATGAATGTTATGTGTAAATGTTTATGAAACATTTCTTAATTACTTAAATAAAACGGCATTTTTAAATAGTGGTTTTATATTTTTTTCTCCAGCAATTATGCTTCAGAGTGGTACAGAAAACAGCTGTTAACTAACAGATTTTTTTCGAGAGCTTTTTAAACCTATATTTAGTTGTTTGTTGTTTTCTAGTCCATATTTCCTGGAAGAATGGTTACCAGAGCCTCAAAAGTTGGACTTCTACTTTCCACCCCAATTTTGTGGGACAGCATGTGGAAGAGGGGCTCCGATTGTTTTCCACCCTTCTCCGTATGAGAACACAAACCGTATGAGAGAACTTTTGGCTCGAAATATATTTAAAGTATGCTCATGCCGCACAGACACTATAGATTTACAAACATCCATGCCATCTCCGGGCGAACCCAGGCCTGTACGGCAATTAGAAGCACTAACCACTATCCCGTCTAGGCAGACTATGTTTAGTAATACTTTCATTTAACTTCAGATTTCTTGTTTTTAAGTAGCGATACCATTGTGCTTTTTCCTAGAACCACTAAAGATATTTCATTCTTGGAGGGGGGAAATATTACCCATTGTAGCAACAACGGTTTAAAGATAATTTACGGTATGTATCTAAACAAATTAATAAATCTTTTCTAATGACATTAGTTAAAATTATATTATATTCACCTATTATTCTTAACTATCTATTTTTACAATTTCTTATCAATATAAATAATTTTATTAATAAATTAAAAATGAATCTATGAAATAATTAAAATTCTTCATATTGCTTTAGGAGAATACTTTTTAAGTTATTGTCATGAAATGCAATATTTGTGTATTTCAATTAAAATGTAGTTGTGGTTAAAATATCAACGTTTTACTTACTCCATTCACTTATTTTATTTTTACGTGCATCATAGCCTCTAACGTTTTCTTAGAAACTGATAAAAGGAATAATTTCCAATGAATGAAATTGAATGACTCATTTGAACTGGAAAAATAAACATTTTTCTTATTCCAGTATTCATTGATTTTCATTAAGCAATAAAAAGACCACTATTGATTTAGTAATTAAGTTGATTTAATCAATTACCTTTTAAACTAAACTGCTTGAAATTAAACAGATTTACTGCTCATTCGGTAAGAAGGATCCTAAATATCATTAAATAGTGACTTCGAAAGTAATATCAATAATGAATATATTCATCTGCAGTTAATTAAATAGATGAAAGGCTGAGCCAAGAATTAATTTTCAGAAAAGGAGAAACTAATCTTCCTCGATTAGAATTGAAATAGTAAATACACGTGTAATTTTTCTAAAGAAACATGGTGAAAAAATATTTTAAAACTGTTCCTCCTATCCCACTCTCTGGGTAGTTAAAATGTGTGAAGTAATATATTTTTTATAATTTCTTATAATTTGACTATCACAACAATATAAAATGTCCATTTTATGACAAATATGACACTGCACAGCTTCGTTTCTATTACGCTGCTCTGCCACCAGATGGCGCGGTTTCACTTACCGAAACTGCCCAGTTTGTCATCACTCATGGGATTATCAATGACTCATCTTTTAACTCTCCTCTACCTGATTACTCATTAGAGATATTCAATATTCTTATCGTCGCTGTAAGGTATCTTTGACTTATAGTTACATATATACCAGGAATGGAAAATCCATATGACATCTAATAAAAAATTACATAAGTAAATTTTCATTTATCATATATAAATATATACATTCATGTTTAGAAACTTTTCTTTTATAAAATCATTTTTTTTTTCTTACCTTTGCAATATTTAAGGTCAGTTCGAGTGTATTTCCTCTCTAAAATATTAATATGTTGTTTATATTTCTTTAAATACTTTTGCCATTAGAAACATCTTGAACACCGTCTCTCCAAACCTTTTGTGGCATTATTTTACGCTTCCGTCATTTATGATCCGTGCCCGTGTGCCTTAGCTTAAAGTTCATATCACTCCATGATACGCTACCAGACATGCCCCATACCGGATTATTATCAGCTCGTAGGTCGCCGCTGGCCAACGGATTTAATGGTCACTTATAGTAAACAAGAGCTTCTGTAGTATCATAATATGATGTAACATGGTTCTTCACTAGTTTTGTTTTGGTTTATTTGATTATGGCAAAGCATTCTAGAGCTATCTGCATAAGGAGAGGGATGCCTTCATGGAGGACATTTTAAGGGGAACTGGCTCGTATATACGTTACTCATAGAGATAAATTTAATAATGGTCAAAATTAACTAATAATCTTTAGGGCATAATAATACAATAGCATTCGGGAATATCTAGAAGCTCTCTTTATTGTTATTTAGGCTTGGTTTCAATATCATAAAAATGAAAAGCTCTAGATATTCAGAGAATTACCATTATATTATACAAAGACATGAGGAGAGCATATTCGGTTGGAAAAATAATACCAATCAGGTGACATGATATCCGAGTGCCACAAATCTCGGATTTAGAAAAAAAAAAAAAAAAGAGGGGAGGGTGCAGCATCTGCGAAACAAAATTTAAGTGAAGTGAAACACGAAAGAATTATGCCTGCTTTTCAGTTCATGAAAAATTCAAAACGGGTACTTTTAGAAATAACCTGAGCACTGAGCATTGTTCCTTAATAAAAATAGTGTATTAATGCAAGTTAATGATCGATAAACTTCAAACCGATAAATGTTCTCAATTTTAGCTGATTTGTTTCTATAGGAACTCAATAAACGTATCGTATAAAAAATTTGGGTATTCCTTTTTATGGCAAAAAATTTTTATATGTTTTCAAGATCCGAAATAGTAAACCATCATTGAAACCCATTTTAGGACTAAAATAAAAAAAAATCATGTATCAACGTTCTATAATTGATAATTCACATTAAAAAAATTAGAGATTCCTTTAGTTGAGGTTGGTTTACCAAGATTACGGCAAAGCACACCAGGGCTACCTGCCTAAAGGAAAAATACCTTCGTGGAGAACTTCTACGGGAAACTGGATCGTATGCACGGGGAAAAGGCGCCTATGCAAATCAGCCCACGGATTCACGGGATCCGAACCTCGGATTGAACTACCAGTGTTCAGCGACTTTACTAATCGGCCGCTCATGGGCCCGGTCTCTCGGTTGAGACTATTCATAGAACATAAACAGATTTATTAACTCAGCTATTTGAAAGAGTGCAAAAGTGGAATATTATATAATTGTTATGATAGTGAAAGAAGCATTTTGCTATCTCGTATTAAGAAATTAAGGTCAAAAATCCATAATAAACATAAACAATGTGTTAGCGAAGCTGAGCATCAATAATTAACGAAATGCATCTATGTTTAACTCTTTTGTTGATGAAATGATTCAGTGCTTTCAAAAGGAAAATAAATGGAGAACTTCTTCTTTTTTTTTTTTTTTTTTTTTTTTTTTTAGGAACAAGAGAACAAATTATTCTGAAAATTATTTCTCGAGTGTTATTTTCTCTTTCTGTAGAGATTCTAAAGCCCATTTTTTTTTTATCAAAAACATATATTAACTTAAAGCAAACCTGTTATTTCTCCAGTTATTAACGAATAAATATATATCAAAAGGTATTTTTAACAATATTAATGAATTTTATGAAATTGTTAAAAATATCATGAAAAGTATCATGAATGTTCATGGAATCTTCTTGAAATGTAGTCAATTCCTGATGAATCGCGTTGCAGATTAATTGGGCATTGTCAGAAGAAAAAGAAAGGTTAAGCTAATATATTGTGGAAAGGCAGAAAAATTTTAATTACAAACAGCATCAGCCTAAAACAAAAATTTCTTACCACTAATGTTTATATATATATATATAAACATTAGTGGTAAGAAATTTTTGTTTCTTATATATATATATAGATATAGATATATCTCATAGTATTTGGGACTTGCTTTTATTCACAGCAGTACATAATTTAAGTATACTCGTATTTAAACTTTGTTTTAATTCTTCATTAAATGTAAATTGTTCAATTGTAAAAATAAATCAAGTGTTTAACCATTAATATTCTGACTCACACTGATTTTGATCAAAATGTATGATTAATATAATTATTGTAATTATTATAATTATTGTTGCCAAATGTACTTATTCTCTAGATTAAACTGTTTAAAATATAGCTAAATTATTGATAATTAGCCCAAAGGGGCTTTGTCCCTGAAGGATTATTGTTTTCGTTTTGCGATTTTGCGTTGAAAACTTTAAAAGGCTGTATCACTTTTCAAATCGTTGCCACCAAATACTATCGCCCTGCATTATATTTGAAGAAATTAAATAATGAAGAATCTGCATTATGGTATGTATGTTTCTTGCATTGTGATAAAACCACGGTACCTATAGCCATCCAATTCTGAATGACGTAATCCTACTACGAATATGGGTATCTGAAAGCCCAAATTTGGAATTTGTTTTATTATCCATTTCATATTTTGTGAAACTTTAACGAATTTTTGATTAACAAACTCAACGATTTAAAAGCGAGCAATGGCAACACTCTACGAGGAAAAAAAAGACCTTTTTATCTCCAACCCGCAGAATTGGGTGTCGGAAATTCTAAAGATATGCTCATTTTAAAATTATTTTGCGACACTGCTTCGAATTTTATGGTTTAACTGCAAAGAACATGATATTTAATAAATAAAAGTAACACACAAAACGTTAAAAAAAACGCCCCTTTGGACGTAATTTAAAATCTGAAAAAAGGCCTAACCTTAACCAGAACATAAGAGAAATATAATTCAATCAGTTTTAAAGCAAGAAATGCACAATTTGCCAGCATAGAAGGATAATACTAGCTAGATTTGTTTAGCAGGGCAGAAATATGCTTGGTGTCACTGATTGCAAAGAAAAGGAAAGGCGCACAACTTGATATTATAGTAGTCCCATATACAAAATTTGAACGTTCTACGGCTAGTAGTTTCTGAGTTATGCGAGTACATACAGACGGACATACAGATGTCACGAAAGAAATCCCTGCTGAATCCATTTTAAATCCATTTTACAATCCGTTTGGGGGGAAAAAAAGTTCTTTATTCTGTCCGTACATACAGATATCACGCAAAAAAGTCATTCAAATATAATAGAGAGTGGCTGAAATAGGTATCTTCGTTGAAATATGATATCCGATTTTTCTCTATTACAATACTTCCTTTATTTCTTATAAGGAAGTAAAAATGGCACAACCGTATGTAGTAATTATTCACATTTTAATCTATAGAAGCAATTACAAGTAAATCTTAAGGAACAATGACAAAAGAAACATAGGTATTAAGGCTTTAACTACGCACTTTTTAACCAATGAAATCTTTATAGGATATGCTTTCTTAGATGAGCTAGGGAGCGTTTTCTCTTTTATTAAGAGAAATCTTGTTCACCCACGCATTTCTTGTAAGCGATGTATTATAATAAACACAATGAAAATATGAAGTCAGAAGTTATTATGTTTCACGACAATATTCAATGCACTGAAACGACGAATTACTCAAAATGTAGCCTTACACAAGTTTAATACTATATAGTAGTGTCTTATAACTGAACTACAATTTTTAAAATATTAATTGCGAACAATGTGAAATAAATTTGATTAAAGAACAACTATGCGTACAGCTGAGAAGCTGTATAGTTCTGCATAATATTCAAAGATATTTTATTGAACTGGTATTGGAGTTACTATTTATTTAATTCGTAAAATAAATCAAATTAGCATAAATAAATTTAGAATTTAAAAATTAGAATTATATCAGTAAAAGATTTCAGTATGTAACACTATTATAAAAAATTAGTGCGCTCTCTGTTTATAACCATATACAGTCTATTTCTGTATTTAAAAGTATTATAGTAAATATAATGTAGACTTTTTGACGAAATATAATAAAATTTGCATTTAACTCATTTTTCATGCATCAGCATTTATTAAAGATTATCAAAAGTAACATTATTATATTTTAACGAAATTAAGCTCATAAAAAATTTTAAGATCAATAGTCAACTTTTCCTCATTCGTGAATTTAACTCAATAGATTTTACCCTATTTTAAGTACCATTTTAAGATGCTAACAACTGTAAAGCGGGAGATCTAATATGAAATTAATTATATTACTTTTAAAGCAGTAAGTTGAAAAATCTAGCTAAAAATTAAATATGCTTTTTCATTTTACACTATCAAAATCTTCGCTGGGTTTTTAAAAGAATCTTTAAGTATTAGCTTTCGTATTTGATAAATGTATACTATTATCTATATATATAAAGAAGAAAGTCTGTGTAATTGTTTATTTGCTAAATAACTCAGTCACTTCTATAACTATCGTCACCAAACTTTCTACAATTCTTTTCTGGATCCCGGAAAAGGTCGACGCCCACTTTTTTGAAAAAAAAAAAGTAGCTAAAGTCAGAGATATTAATTAAAAACACGGAAAAACGATAATTTTCGACCTCATTTTTCAGAGTATAGACCCGCAAACTGGAGGTGAAAATCTGCTTTATTTCGAAAGTTGTTGCCACTGCTCGCTTTCAAAATCCTAGAATTTGCTAATAAAAATTTTCTAAGTTTTACGATGAAATAAAAATAGCATTGCAAATATTAAATAGATTATTTCCGATTCCAAATATTCGTGGGAAGCCATTTTGACTAGTCCCATGGTTTTTATCAGCCGAAATATTAATTAAAAACTCTTAAGAGAGCTAATTTTCGCACTCATTTTTGAGGGTGGCAACAGTCTCGCGCGTTGGAGATAAAAATGCTCGTATTACAACTATAATTTTACAATTTCTTTAAAATAAAGTACTTGATTTTGTTAATTTTCAGTAAACGTCGCCATTTTCATCAAAAATATACGATTTTACTAATTGAATTTTGGAACTAAAACGATAATTTTTTTTTTGCCCTGGATTTTCAAAGTAAAGTAATTATATAAAATACTTACCGTTTGTCTATGAAAGAGTATTTAAAAATCCTTTTTTTTTTTTTTTCTGTTGCATGGTAATTTCTATGAAATGAAATTGTATTTGAAACAAAAAATTCAAACACTTAAATTCATTGAAAATACACTATTTAAAATTTCTTTTGTTAGTTCTGCTTAATGTATTTTAAAACTGAAAATAAAATACAAACATTTAATGTCCTATTCTTAGTTTTTAAGAGCAAATCTTAAATTTTAACATATGTATGTCCCTTTTTGATACAACATTAATACTCACTTAAAGTAGTTTAATACTCTTCAACATCGTTGCAGAAGCTTGTGAAAATATAAAGTACATAAATAGCATCTATAATATACTTCAAAATTTCTTATTTATTTTCAGAAAATAAGGTATATTGTTTCTGAGATGCACATAAAATTGGTATTGAAAAATAAGAGAAACGTTCAGGTAATTAATAATTTATTTAAAAATATCATATAAAAATATACAGTAAACAGATTTATTTACGTACAAAACAAAAAATCATTCTTACTCGGAATGAATAGTAATGCTAATTTATGCGCGTATAATACTTATGTATAAAAAATAAAATCTTCACTGGAAAAACGATAATTCTGTTGCGTTTCAGTCTTAAGGAATCGTAACAAAGGTATTAAAATACAACAAAATATGGCAGTTAACATAGCTCATATGACATAAAAAATGGCATAAAGTCTTGAAGATTAAAAATTTGATATCTCACATTATAAATTTAGTTTCAGTTTTAAAACTGGTGCAAACTGCAAATAATTCGGATATTTAAACTTGACTGAATCTATACCAGAAACAGTATAAATTTCATATGGTTGCGCGTGATTTTGTGATACATAAACATATACACTTAAATTTTTACAGTGCATTAAAATCTGATATTGCTTACATACCACTAGAGATTAATTTAGTATTTTAGATACAGTTCTACTCTGACTGAGTAACTGTATAGAAATCTGTGCAAATTAGCATGTTGTGATTTAAGGGATAATTTAAGTATATAACTCCATCTGCACAGACTAGAATACTGACATGGCAAACATAACTGACTAAATTTTTACATGTAAAATACCATACATAACTACTTAAAAAGTATTGTTTCACTTCTCTTCTAAGTAAAAGAGTCCAGGAATACGAAGTACATAAATATTTCACCATAGTCTTTAGAAATATTTCAGATTTTTGCACTTTCATATTTAACAATTAACAGTCTAAATATATAAAATAAAACCTGAGTTTATTTGAACAGTGTTCTGAAAGTAATAAATGCAATTTTATGCATTTGTTTTATCTGGCAGTTAAAATTACTAAGTTGCAATAGAATTACGTACATTTTAAATTTTCAGATTAAAAATAGCATAGTAATAAAAATTTCACAAAATATTTTTTTTATCAAACCTACTTTGATATTTTTGCAGGAAATTCATAGAATAATTTGTTAAAGCAAATGAAGACAGCAGAGATGATAATGTTCATTGTTTTCAAATCTCATTTAAATGTTTTAATATATTTTCTTTATCATTTGCTTTCTTAATTGTCTGTAAACTAGTTGGGATTTTTAAAACTTTGAGGGCTAAGTACACTTGCGAAACATCACAGGCAAAAGCCGTTATAACCTACTAATTTTTTCTTTAAAAATTGGCACAGTTCTCGGTAGAGGTAAAATATTCACACGGGGGGGGATTAGAGAAGTCTATTCCCTAAGTAACAATTCACTGAGAGCTGTAATATAGCTTTGAGCCATTTGTAATGTTTCGTATTTGGATAGCTTTCTGTCATTACCGATTGAAGGTACGACGTCCCTGAGACGATCAAACGCGACGTTCAAACTGTGCATTCGTCTTCTTTCCCTTGCGTTAGCGGCTAGCCGACGTTTCTTTACGACTGCCGGCGAAGGTGGTCTCTCTGACACTTTCCTTTTCGAACAACTACGAGGCGACAAGATGCTATTGTCATCGTAAATTTCATCATCTTCTTCATCCATCTCATCCTCTGCTACGAAACCTGAGTTCATGTTCATTACTGGCTGGTTCTGGAAGATACGGTAGTTGCCAGCATAATTTTGCGGCATTTCACTAGATTGTATTAAAGTTTGTGCGGAAGTTTCCAAAGTTTTGTCTAGTTGATGGTTAAATGTAAAAGTGTTGCTCAGATCTGAAATCGTTTTAGGAGCGATAGCGTTATAGTGACGTGTGGATCTGGTTATAGATGTAGGCAGAGTGTTTCTGTAAACAAAATTAGGATCGGGAAACACAAAAGTAGTACTGACGTTTGACACAGATTTCGATGGACTACAGTTAGTCAAATCACAGAAGGTTCTTGCTCCTGAGACGGCGTCACCCTGCACTGGACTTGGCACGGGAGTCGTGTTGGACATGACAGATATTGGGCTGGAAGATGGGCTATAATTTCCGTCCGAGAAGTTGGCGTAGACGGAACCGTAGCGCTCGTCGTGTAGCATATTGAAGCCGAGTTTCGAAGCAAGAGACACTTTTGCAGTTTGAAGAACTTCTTCAAAATGAGAGATATTAACATACGTCTTGACACCACTCATAACAGTTTCTCCATGGATGCTAATCTAAAGCAAAAAAGGAAAAGAAAACAATTAAGTCTACTGAAATAGTGTATCAAAGTTTCGCCTGCTATATTGCATCAAGTGTTTAGAGTCACGGAGGATCTTAAATCAAATGAAGTTGTGAGGTTAGAGCGCGTTCCCCCTACTTCAGAGCACGTTGTACCTTAACTATTGGCGATTTAAATCTTTTGCTTTGAGTGCTTCTAGCCATTTAGCTTGTTTCGCCGGTTTTTCTATAAACCAGAGCATTTCCTGCACGTTTAGATTATCCTGTGAGTCGTTAGGCTAATCTAGTACATTTGATTTAGTTCAGCATTACGTATTTCAGCTCAGCTAGAAGTGTTTGGTTTCTGCTAATCCAAGTTGGGTGATTGTTATTTCTTTGTGTTTAAATAAAAAGGTCTATTTACATCCTTCTTCTGACTTTGTCTGTCTACAGTTTAAGGCAAGAGGATTATTCTTCTGTAGTCTTTCTAGAGCTCACTACTTTAAGCTACCAAAGAAAGTGAGATTCTGCAGAGTGTTTGATATCTATTTGTGTAGTAACACTTTAAAATACCTAGACAAATGTTAAAATTGTCATGGATGTAGAAGATTTTAGATAATTAACATAACAAGATATTTAAAATATATCTCCAAATCTCAGAAGCAGAAAATTTGGGCCATCTAAATTTCATAGTTAGTCACGTAAAAATAATTATGAGATATTAAAACTGTAATTATAAATAGGAAATGTTTGAAACGAAACGCACAAATTAACAAAAATTGTGAGCAGCAATATATTTTCACATTAGTAGTAATATGTTACGCTAGTTTCATATTTCTGAAAAATAAAAAAGATAAGTCTGTTATAATTTGCACTTGTAAATATTTCTTTCAAATGCATGGCACTGAATATTTTAATTACGACTGCGTAAAGTCTATTCTATTCACTTGTTCACATATAACAATTCTCCAAAACTATAATATTTAGCTTTTTAAATTATTTATTATTTTAAATCAGAATTAATAGTTTTCTTAATTACACTTTGTTACTATGCAAACATAATAATAAGCTCAAAAGACATAAAACAATAATAGTTTACAAAATGCAGCCTTTGTTTGGTGATTGAAATGAAAGTGTTCAGTAATAATAAGTCAATGAAAATCCGTTTATCCGCTTTAAACATTAACGACTGTTCCATGGTTATTTTCTCCGAATCAAAATTCGAAAACAAAATGCACAATTTCTTTTCATTTCTTTAAATCATTTTAGTGTATTAATTCACTATCTTTAATATTGTAAAAATACATTAATTTCTTTTTTTGAAGATACATTTGTGCGATAGGTAAAATTGGGAAAATAATTTATACTGGCTCTTATTGAACTATTATAATAATAAGAAATTAGTCGTTCCCCTTTTTTAATCATTAATTTCTATTAAAATATCTAAAATTTAACTATAATGTACCTTTGGTTATCCACAGAACTCATGTGTTCTGCAACAAACGACCGTATAGTATCTCTATATATGAGATCTCTATTATGAGAGGTTAGGTTAGGTTATTTAATTACAGCAAAGCCTCGAGGGCTATCTGCCTAAAGGGAGGGATGCCTTCGTGGAGAACTTTCTAAGGGAAACTGGCTCGTATACACGTTACACATGGGGAAAACCACGAAAACACCCATGCAGCCAGCCCGTTCGCGGGATTCGAACCTCGGACCGAACTACCAGTGTTCAGAGACTTTCTCTATTATGAGAAGTTTTATCCATATTCCCCAAATTTTAAGACTAAACATAATTGCATTCAATAATTTTGATGCGAAATTTTAAATACAGCAAGCATAAATAGAAATTAATATAGCTTTAACATGAAGCAAGTTGCAGTTTGCATTATTCTGACTAAGTTTTTAAAGTTTTTACGTTCTCATTGCAATATCATATTGTTTATTTTTATATTCAGTCCTAAATTGTGAGATGCGCCCCTAAATTCCTACACCAACAATGAAAAAAAAAATAGATTTTGCTTCTAATCAAGTAAAATAAAACTAATTAGAATTTTTAAATACTTCTGGCAAATATTTTTGTAATAATATAATTTTTGTAATAATTACCAACAACAGATTATTTGTTTAATTATTATTTGGGAAAAGTCAATTATTTGGAAATAATGACAGTTAAAAAAAATCTGTAATTCTAAGAGCCATCGATTCCTTTTAAATGGGTAAAATGATTTGTCTTAGAATCGACGATTTCTTGTATATCACGTATAAACAATGCTTACTAAAATGTCATTATTTAGTAATAAAACGTATTACAAAAGACCTTATCATTATCTGCAAGCTACCAATCCTTTTAATTCCATTAAAGTGTAAATTACAAAAGAAATTTCAGTTTGTTTCATGATGACCGTAATGATGCAAGAAAAAACGTTTCAAAAACTGTCACTGTATAACCTGAATGTAAATAAACTAAAAACGCGGTAATATGTTGGAACTTAAATAATTATCTTAACTTGTAAGATATAACTTTTAAGAATAAAAAAATGTGATATATACATAATATAAGCATGTCGTTAATACGCCGCCACGATCTGCGAACGCCACCCGGTAGATACGGATTTGGCATACCGACCGGATAACAGAGCGGCAACACTCATGCTTGGGAGATTTGGAATCGAATTCAGGCAAATACATGGAAGTTTGCGACAAAAATATTATTTACGCACATGGACAAAAAAAAAAAAAAAAAAAAAAATCAGTTCGAAAGCCCAGAGAGGACTGATTCTAGGAAAAAATGCACCTGAAATTCACATTTAATTTCTCTAGAAGTCCTTGGTCAAACGTAGGTTGCAGTTCGGAAATAATCTAAGATAGGCAATAGGATCAGATTATAGTCCATTGTTTTACATGATATCTGAGTGTCTAACTTTCGGTAAATTTCGGATAAGAAATCCGATGGGTTTCATAAGCATTCACTTGCTGAATTACTATGTGAAATTCAGAAATTATTTTTAAAAATGTATCAGAGAATTGACTTTTAATTTTGTTATTGTTGTCAATTATACTTATACAACTGTCTTGTAGAATGTGAAACAGATTGTACAATAATTTTCCTAAATTAACAGTAGTAAAATTTATTACTAATATTAATTCCTATAAAGCCCTTTCTATTTATAAAATTGCTTTAATACGATATAAAATGCAAAATGGTTTGAAAGGTATGAATTTAAAGGAAGCCGTCCTAAAGATATTTTTAAGCGATTAAATTATAACTTAAATTTTAGATCAGTGGCAGAAAACTATGTACTTCTCATTAAATGGTGAATGATGATCGAAAAATTAAATAGTAATAAAAGGTATCTGTAAAAATAAAGCTTAAATAATTTAAAATTTTTATAAGTATTTTAGGAAATTTATTTATTTATTTGGTCTTATACAGTGCAGATTCAGAGCTGACAACCTAGTTTGAAATTTAAAATAATTTCATATGTTAATGGCAAAACTCTATACTTTCATAGTGTTTCACAAATTACATATTAAATACTATTTTCTAGGTATAGGTTATTAAGAAAGCATGTTTAATTTCCAAATATTCAGAATACAGTTAAAATCTATTCCTAGTTACTCATATGCGCAGATAAAAGAGGTATTATGTTTATTTAAACACTAATTAGCGTATGAAAATGACAATGCTATCTATATAATAACCAGCCTAAAATTGGCTGCGTTATAATTAAATCATAAAAAGAACTAAAATTATAGACATTTTTCATGAAAAATTTAATTATAGCTTTAATGAAAGTATACAAATCAATATGAGAATTATAACTGCAAATTTATCTTCTCACACGTATTAATTAATCGGAATTGATTATTATTTAGAAAAAAAAATGTTCTCGAAGGAATGCAATAATGAGACAAATTGTTCTTTCTTTTTCTTTTTGTTTAGAAAAAAAAGAATTTTCCATTTCAAATATGGTTTAAATTCACCTCTCATTTCTAATACTTATTTTATAAATTTATAAAGTAATAACTTCTTTCTCCCTTTCCTTTAAATAAAACTTAAAGTGTTTGGTGTTCTTTATTCCCTTAAAAATTTTTATGCTATTAAAAATGTACCATTTTTTATTTATGACTGAAAATTTCCAATTCACATTGAAGAGCTTTAGAACACTTAATATCAAAACCTTTAAATCCGTCGAATATTTCAATACGGATCTTCAAAACTTAATGAGGACAACACGTTAGGTGACAGATATTATTATGCAGGTGTTTAACATTACAATATAACACACATTTCAAGATGCTCAACGGCTGGTATTAATTTCTCATAATTTAATACTTTGTGTACAATCGTTTATTTAATTTGGTTTTTTAAATTTTATTCTGAATAAAAATCCTTCCAATTTCATCAATCAATTCAAAGAATAAAAACTTATAATCAAAAGAACAGTTTATAAATAATTGAATTTATAAAAAAAGGTTAGATACTCGAGATACTTTTGATTAAAGTCTAGTCGCACGTGCTTATGATAAGTGAAAATACAAATGTTAAAAACCTATGTAAAGGAAACTGTATTAATCAATTTAATTGACAAATATATATTTTACAATATAGTTTATATTGATAGTACATATTTCACAACATTTATCCTTTACAGAATTATTGATTTATTTAAAAATAATAAAGAAATTTAAATTTGTATTTCATCAAGGTATGCTTATGGTTTCTCGTATAAACATTTCATTTTAAATCTCTTTAAAATACTAAAGAAACTAAAAATCTCATTTCATTAAGAATGGAATAATTTTAAAAATAACTATCACATTACAACTAAATGACAAAATACTGGAACAAAACAAAACAAAAAAAAAAAAAAAAAAAAAAGAGTTTGGTCTTACCTTTTTATTATAAATGATGCAAAAATTTGCTCAAGCAAGTCAATAGATACATACTAATATCCGGTACCAAAAAAAATTAGATATTCATTAAAAGTCAACAGAAATCACACAATTCGATTGAATGCCGCAGACCACGTGCTTTTTTTCTTCACGTAGTAGAGTGACTTTTACTGCGTAAAAAATAAACAGCCTGGTACTGTGTTGGTCGACTAACTCACCTTTAGCTTATGATTGGGCTTCTGACAGGGTAGGTCCGTTATATACCTGTTGTTACGTCGTGAGAGGACCCCTCTTCCCTTCACCCCTCCCCGCCTGTCGCCGGCGGCGAGGCGTATCATTGAAGGGGGGCTTCTACGATGGGGAAAGAGAAGTAGAGTTTCGGAGATGAAGTTAATTCTGGCGGGAACCATGGGGGTTGGAAGTGATTTTTTCACTAGATGAATCCGACGACTTTGAAGTTTCGGCTGAAGTTGCGTTTGTGCTGGAACTCCAGCTTGCGGAAGAGCGATTTACTAATTTGCTCCAGTCTTAAAATTTGGCTTATTTTATCATCTATCCTTACCTCTTTTATTAAGAATACTTGATAGGGTTTTTGTGAAATTTTAAATCCCTATTTTTATGTGAAAAAATTCTAGAAAACTATTTAATATCTAATGGAAGCAATTGATTTTATTCCTGTCCTAAAACATAATTTTTAGGAAGACAGTGAGTAGTAGTAGTAAGCACTTGTTCAAAGTGGGAGTATATGTTACGCATTCATAACAAGAATATATATATATTGCATTCTAGAGACAGAACATATCTTAAACACTCTCGAATCGGAATTATAAAAGGCTGTCGAATTTCTCGAATCCTCCATATAAAAATTCTAAGACGGAAAAAAAACCCAAATTATGCCAAAAGAAAGTTTTAATTAAAGCAAAATTTGAAATCTGCATTTAATGAAAAACAAATTTAAGACTGTACTTTTTTTAAATCTGCATATGTTTAAAAAATACAAAAGAAAATTCGGTAAATGAAGTAAATCAATAAAATTTTTTAATTCATACCCCGGCTCCTTTTTTTTTTTTTTTTTTTTTTCAAAATTATTTCACTAATTAAAAATATTTAAGTAACGGTAAAAATTGCTTACATCTTTTTCAGAATCTTTCAAAATTGACACAAGAGATGATTATTTCGAGAGCTAAGACAGATAAACACTATATTTGGAATATTCTTTTCTTCAGGAAATAGATTCAGGAAAGAGATTGGCGCTCAGTGCGGTCATGAAGATGAATGAGGTGAAGCCAATTATCACCTTATTTAGTACCAAGTTTGAAAGAAATAGTAACTACGGCATTCTTTATTTAATGAACACTTCTGCTGGACGTCAATAATACTAATTCCTTGAACGTTTTGAGTTAAAGCTTTTATGGTAATTTAAGTTAAAATTTGAAATACTTGAATACTTGAATGTCGGGGGAGGATTGCAAAGATATTCATTTTCGAATCTTTTTCTTGATTCATGAGATTCGAGGACCGAGGATTCAAATGGCACATATTTCACATAAACATGTTATTTATTAAAAACCATACCGTAAAAATAGGCGAAATAATCACTCGTTATTAATTTTTAATAGCGTAGAAATTACGGCCCGCTACTGTTGATTGTCTATAGAAGGGAGTGATAATACAAACGGATAGCATAGCAAGAGATGGGGTTCAAATTCCGGTGACAGCGAAATTCATTTTTCCGGTGACTACGAAACTGATTTTTTCTCGCTCCAAAAAAGTACCTATTAGGCTTTTCTTCCGAACTAACATGTGTCGAACAGTTCGGAATTGTTTGTCTGTGTGTCCTGCCTCTCCCTAGCCTCCCTTTAAGTGCAAGGGATTTAGATATCAGGCATTTCGCTCATGTGTTATCTTATACTGTACTGATTATCATACCCATCTGTGACTGAAAGATCTATGGGTCTATTTCTGTCAAGTGAGCACTTTTTGTTCCCAGTTTCTTACTTCGAAGAGCATTGTGACATCTATTGAGTGAGTATCAGCGGGCTACAAAGGAATTCCAATGAAATGAATTTTCAGATGAAGTGAGAGTCTTTAGTTTTCCTTAGCTCAAGCCGAAACTAAAAACTTAATACAATTTTTAATAAGAGTTTGATTAAATTCTTGAATGTGTAGTACAGAAATATAAGACTGATAAAAACATTGGTAAAGCTTTGAAAGTTTTGCCAATATTTACTTCTAGATGTCTTGCAGATTTGTACCGAATTTCTTTGATTCCAAGAACCATCGACTCTCTAACTCGCACACCTTAATTTTATAATTTCAGAACTAACAAAAAAAAAAAAAAAAAAAAAAAAAAAAAGAAAGAAAAAGAAAAGAACACTTTAAAAAATAAAAAAGGTAAAATGGAGAACTACTATAATACATCTAGCAATGTACATATATTTTATAAAATGGCTTTGATTTTTTAATACAACAGTATTCCTATTTTTCCGGAAAAGTTTTAAAGTCCTAGTTTTTTACTTCGGAATATTTAGCAGCTCATAAAAATTTGTGATTCTAAAACAGCATCAATTTTAGCAGTGCACTCCCCTTTTTATTAAATTTATGTGCAGAGAATGTTGTGCCTTAGAAGCACAAAAGTGTGGTATGTAGTTTGCTGGATCAAAGTAGTACATTCTCAAATACCTAAAATCGACACAGTTACAATAATAACAAAGACTTTTCCCGATATAAAATTTTTGCTTGTACCAAATAACGAAAATTTATATTTTTAACAAATGTCTACAGTCATTAGAAAATTTTCGATGTCAGGGAACTGAAATGCTTTTATTTCGTTGTATATTCGATTCTATTCAAGCTATTTAAACATTTTCAACGAGTATTTACACAGCATGTCACATAATCAGCGTGACTCTCATGTTTATGTTTCACAGCAGGTAGTCATACTTTATATGAGATCATACACTATAATTTCTTTCAACAAATTCTTTTCTTTTAAAAACGAGTATTTTAATGCCTAGAGAGCCCTACGAGGATTTTAACGCTATGCAATGACTCTTTCAAATGTATATCGAGCAGGCTATATAAGATTTAGGTGTGCGAATTCGTTGTCCATATCATACGGCGAAACCCACTTCCCCCAGAAAATCGTCGACAGTTGAAGCTTTATGTGGCCGTTCTTTATGATTTATAAAAATAAAGCCCTGTCCAACATCTTCCCGGAAAACTCCCACATAGGGTTCAAGAACTTTCTGCCTGTAGCGCTATACCATCACAATAACTGCACTGCAAATATGCAATGGGTACAACCGTGCCAACCAGAGAATCATTCTTCATTATTCTTTGCTTTCATCACGGCATAACAGTTAATCAACACATAACAGCTTGTGAAACTGCTTATACAGCGAGGTCTAAGTAATTTTTTTTTTAATATTAGTAATTGAATAGCTAAGAGAAAGTTGATATTTTATGTTGGTATTACGCTTGGAGAAGACTGCATATTTCTGCTAACTACGTTGCGAAGTTTCCAATGTAGAAGTGTCCAACTTTAGCTTGGCGATTTAATTTACTACTTAGTTTGGGTTCAATTCTACTTAGCTTGGCGATGACTGAAGATTTCTGCGAACTACGCTGCGAAGTGTTCAATGTGTTGATTAGGAGAAATTTAAATGAAATTTCTTTCTATAGATATAAAAAAATATTTTATAAATGATACTTTTATATCAAAAGATTGCATTTATTGCTATTTTAAATTAGTTATCCAGATATTCCCAGAACATACACCAGAATCGGTGGCGGGTGCGGCCGCACCTGGCGGTAGAACTTAGGGGAAAGCAAAATTTTTAGAAGTTAAGAGAAGGCCTCAAACAACAAAATTAAGGAATGGCACTAATTTGACACTTGGACGCCAAATTTTTAGAATTTCGATAGTCGCTTGGCAGCAGAATTTAGGACCTGCAGAGACTGCACCGGAGTGTGCAAAATGTCTAGGATGTCCGGAATTTGCCTTCCACAGGATTCAAACTCCGAACAGTCCGAATACGCATTGAGCGTGCTTCTAGTTAGCCCAAGAAGGTATGCTGAAAGGAGGGAGATAATACCTTATATACTCTCCCTTGGGCGACTGGGGGATTAGGAGACCCAATCGCGAAATCTTTGTGGTGACTTCCACCACCTTTTAGTCGGGAAGCTTCTTGTAGCGTCATTGCAGAATTTTTTTCAGACGAGTGTGTTTTAAGGCATTCAGCTAACATCTTAAAAGGTAATTTAACTAAGTATCTCGACAGTAGATAAAGAGGAAAAACTAGAAAATATTCGAGCCTTTTAAATAAAGATAATCCAGAATTTTCGACATTTTAGCTATTGATGTGTTGATGAAAAAGTCCTTCTCGAATTATGTAACCTACAAAGATTCTTTGTCCAGAGGCAAAAATCGAATTCTGAGCTCGAAAAAAACTCTTGCTCTAAGAATTTATGCATGAAGTTATGCATGAATTTATGCATTATTTTATCCAGCTACAAAGCTTTAAAACTAAGTATGTTTAATTAATATCATTAAAATTTTTCAAATAGCAAACACTTCATGCTAGTTTGTAGAGTTTCACTTTATTTTTCTATTAGTTATTTTCATTTTAATACAGCTTTCCGTTACTTCTTCATTTTCCTACTTACGCTTTCCTACCAGAATGAGATTTTTCAGTTTTACGTTTTACGCAATATAGGAGAGAAACTACTATTTAAGTTAAGGTCTTAAGTACTTCAATTAGACAGAAAGGAGGAGAGTATGTTCTGCTTTCGGCCACCTTATTGTTGCGAGTTAAAGCTTGTTAGTTTACGGTCGTGACTATTACGTGCCTGTTAGGTTTCGCCGGAGATTTTTAAATTAGAGCCAACTATGTGGTGACCAATTTTGTACAACTTAGGCTGTTTATTCTACTTAGCTTAGAAGTTTAATTTTGCATTTTCTATTGTAAGCTCAAGCCAAAAGTGTCGGCTTCTTGTAGGCCCAAGAAGGGCCATCTTTGAATCTAACTGAGTTTCAATAAAAGAATATTTAAACCTTTCTTCGGAGTTGTTATTTACGCACAAGAACTCAGCGGGTAGTAGCTACATAATTCTACTAGGTTCTAGCAGTTAACGGACTTTATTTAACTCTTTGAAGACCATAATGCCCCAGACGGCCTTTCGTTCAAGCTACCGAAGCCACTCCAAACGGCAGAAATTCCGATGTTGTTTCCTTCCTTCCCCTAAAGATATGCATTAGTAGGTGCAGTTTCCCCAAATGCATTGTATCAGTTTATTGCAGAGAGCCTGTCTTAAAAGGATTTATTTGTCGTTTCTTATCTTTATTTGTTAGAAGTAGATGAGTTGTCATTTGAAATCTTCACTGTTCTTTGTGCGTTAATCGATGGGGAGGGAAGGAAATTGTTCTGACTCTCGAAAACCATTTCGGTCGGTTTGGTACTTTAACATACAGCTTAAATAAGGCTTCGGTTTTCCAAGAGTTAATCTAGAACATTACAAGTTTATTAAAAAAAAAATTTGTGCAAGCAAATTCAATTGAAAAAGCAGAAGTTTGACGGCAAACTATCATGAATGATAGAATATGTAAATTTTCAAATTTACTGCTTATTTTATCAAAACCCAGTTTTATCAAATATCCAAAATCAGTTTTTATCAAATATACAAAATCAGTTTTTATCAAATCTACAAAAGAGTCGAAACTGTTCAATAACAATTCTGTTTGCTCCACATTTTTAAAGGAATATTTCAATATTAATGTTATATTTTCACTTAAAATAAAATAAAAATTACTGCTTCTGAATTACTTTCTACATTATTGCGCATATGTTACGTCTAAGCTATTTGTGTGAAACAGATAATAGCCTGAATCTTTAACTCATTTTGAACTCAACACCGCTTTGAAATTCTTATATGTTTTCAAATTCTTAAAGTTCTATTAAATCCTGTAATATAAAAATAGGATGAACAACATATACTAAAATAACTTTAAAATTATTTGTCTGTTTTTAGCATTTGAATTTCGAAATTATTTTTCTCGAATAATTTAATATTGTACTTTTATTATAATATTCTTACTTCTAGCGCAATAATCGAATATTGTACTTTAGCACGAAATATTATACTGTAGACTAGAAGAGAAACACGCCAATGTGACAATCAAAATCGTAAAAACAACCTTGTATTTAGCGTAGGTATAATGAAACACTCAATCGATTTCGAGGGCAGCTAAAGGTCCCTCCTCATCAGGAGAAAGAAATACTTAGAAAGAAGAAAATAAAGGAGTCACAGAAACACGTGGTCCTTATAAGCACTGCACGTGGTTATAACTAGATTTTTAATCAGAGTTGCACTGGCCGCCTACTTTTACTGAGCCAGGCTATCTGATCAAGCATAAAGGACAAGAAAAAATTAGCGAAGTTAAAATAGGGAGCGAGGGGCAAATGCACCTTACCCTCAAAATCTGAACTTCAAATAATGGAAAGCAACCACCGAACGGATTTTTATACCCTCTGGTAGTACCAAACGCGAGGAGGTAACGCCATCTATCGGCAAAAATAACTGAATTAAGATAGTAGAATTTTAAAGGCATTAGGAAGGACTGGATTGGACTTCAAATCATTAACTAAACCTGCTAAATCTTTGTGAATGTGAAACGCCTCAAGAAAATCCAATTCACCTATGGAAGAAGCCTTTTGGATAATTTTTGCAGACCCAAAATCAAAATCATGGTTAAAAGTCCAACTATGATACGCTATTGAAGACTTGTTAATTTCGCCTTTCCTGACATAAGATTCATGTTCCTTGATACGAAACTTCAACGCTCTTTTTGTTTGGCCAATATATCTTAAACCACACTGACACGATATACTATAAATTCCCCAAGAATTCAAAACAGAAACGCAATCTTTTAGAACAACAAATCTTTGGGTTCGAATCTTAGCAAAAAAAAAAAAAAAAAAAAAAAAAAAATGAGATCTTACGTGAAATTCATTCTGATACCAATATCATTATCTCTAAAGCTGATAAGGGCGGACAGATCGTTGTTATGGACAAACACACATATATTACTGGAGTCTCTAAACTGATAAATGAAGGCCCATACTGCTCGATCCCTAAAGATCCTTCAACTTCGGACCTCACGAAAGTAAAAGGTGCTATTAAATCTTCCCACATTCTGCCAACTCAGTTGAAGAAATCACTTATTCCACCTATTACTAATTCCGCTAGACTTTATGCTCTTCCAAAAGTCCACAAAACCGGTATTCCTTTTCGACCAATTGTTTCCAACATAGGTACTGCTTCATATCCTTTGGCCAAATATTTAGTTTCCAGATTTTCTCCTCTACTTGCTAACAATATTCACACTGTAAAAAATTCTGTTGAAGTCATTGATAAACTTAAAAATATTTCTCCACTTCGTTCCATTATGGTTTCATTTGATGTCAAATCTCTGTTTACTAATGTTCCGGTCGAAGGAGCACTAAATTGTCTTGAAACTAGGCTTCGGCAATTTCACTTCACACATACTGAAATAAATGAGTTAGTTTCGCTTACTAAAGTTTCTCTAAGTCAAACCCACTTTGTTTTCCAAAATGCATATTTTCGTCAAGTTGAAGGATTGGCTATGGGTAATCCTCTCAGTCCGGTACTTGCTGACATTTATATGCACTATTTTGAGATGAAATTATTTGATAAACTATCCTTTCGTCTTTGGATTCGGTATGTTGACGACACTTTCGCACTTTTTGACGGTTATAAAGAGGATGTATCCGAGATTCTATCTATTATGAATTCAATTGATCCATCCAATTTACTCTTGAAATTGAATCCAACAATGTCCTCCCCTTCCTCGATATTCTTATAATCCGCAATAAAACTGATTTTAGCACCACTGTGTACCGTAAACCCTTTGCAGTTTGCTTACCAACCCATGCCAAGTCATGCCACCCTGTTAAGCAAAAAATGGCTTCTTTTTACTATTATGTATTCCGCGCGCTTCAAGTTTGTTCCTTTGAATCTTTGCGTACCAATGAACTTAATTATTTGAGAGCAGTTGCGATTGACCGTGGATTTTCTCCCGTGATTATTGATAAAGCCGTTAAAAAATTTTCAGATTCCCATCAAAGAAGACATTCCATTGTTAGAAATAATATTAATGATCTTGTCATGCTTCCATTTTATCCTTCTGTTACCTATAAAATTGCACGGATTCTCCATAAATTCAATTTTCAAGTCGGTTTCTCCACTATTAATAAAATTCACCCTTCGATTCTAAAAGATTGCGTTTCTGTTTTGAATTCTTGGGGAATTTATAGTATATCGTGTCAGTGTGGTTTAAAATATATTGGCCAAACAAAAAGAGCGTTAAGTTTCGTGTCAAGGAACATGAATCTTATGTCAGGAAAGGCGAAATTAACAAGTCTTCAATAGCGTATCATAGTTGGACTTTTAACCATAATTTTGATTTTGGGTCTGCAAAAATTATCCAAAAGGCTTCTTCCATAGGTGAATTGGATTTTCTTGAGGCGTTTCACATTCACAAAGATTTAGCAGGTTTAGTTAATGATTTGAAGTCCAATCCAGTCCTTCCTAATGCCTTTAAAATTCTACTATCTTAATTCAGTTATTTTTGCCGATAGATGGCGTTACCTCCTCGCGTTTGGTACTACCAGAGGGTATAAAAATCCGTTCGGTGGTTGCTTTCCATTATTTGAAGTTCAGATTTTGAGGGTAAGGTGCATTTGCCCCTCGCTCCCTATTTTAACTTCGCTAATTTTTTCTTGTCCTTTATGCTTGATCAGATAGCCTGGCTCAGTAAAAGTAGGCGGCCAGTGCAACTCTGATTAAAAATCTAGTTATAACCACGTGCAGTGCTTATAAGGACCACGTGTTTCTGTGACTCCTTTATTTTCTTCTTTCTAAGTATTTCTTTCTCCTGATGAGGAGGGACCTTTAGCTGCCCTCGAAATCGATTGAGTGTTTCATTATACCTACGCTAAATACAAGGTTGTTTTTACGATTTTGATATTATACTGTACTTTTCTTGATGGATCAGTTTGATTCTAATGCTTTAAAATTCAGGCAAAAATACATATAAATTAAGCGAATATTAACGCAATTAGTTTAAGTCTATTTATAAGAATTTGCTGTTCATTGTGCTCTGGATTAAAAATATAAATTACTAATAAACAGCAAAAAAAATGTCTTTGTTAATAAACACGTAATTGTGAACTTTATGCTTATTATAAAATGGAATTTTTTCAAAAAATATTATTGGCCTTTAGTCCTTATGTAAAAAATGCGTAATTAAGACCCACAGAATGAGACTCTTTGCACATAAATATAGTATCTTATTATCCAGTTTTTAGAGCCAGAAATCCGGAATTGCAAGATTCGTTGGAAGCAAATTGGCTTTTGCGTTGAATCGAACTTGAGCCTTCCATTTGCTAATTGGAAATATTAAATTTAAACACACTGTGAGAGGAGAAAAATCAATTCCTAATGATATCAGGTTCTAAAAGTTGCTAACCTTGGTTTTTAATAACTTTAAAATATGAATAAACTTAAAAATATGAATTGAAATTTAGTTTCTGAACCTAAAGGTATTTTATATATTATGTTGCTTCACAAAATATCCTCAGGTTTAAGAAAAACATACATTAATACCTTTGAGGTGAATAATAAGTTAGACATGATGTCTAGTTTACAAAAATGGTTAACTTTTAAAATAGTTAAAGCTTAAATTTAACTCAAAAAGCGTGCTTATTTAATCCAAAAACTATGTTTCTTAATTTTTAATTCTTAAAAATTAATTTAATTTGATTTTGAATAAATATTCGTTTTTGTATATCCAGGTATTAAATTCAGACAGCGAAGGCATTAAAAGAAACGGAATGATGTTAAATCATATTTATAATTTTCGCCCTTTCTTTAGGAGGGGGTGAGGATGTGGGAAATTTTGTTAATTTATTTTATTTCTTTATCTTTTAAACATCTCACAAATAAACCTTCTCTCCTTTGATATCTGTTTACCAAAAACCCATATATTTTCTGAAAGCTTATGTCACAAATAGAAAAAGTGTGAAATCTTAGGGGCAGAGGTACAACCCACAATGTATCAGTAAAGTGTTGTAAACATGACACCAAAAGTCGCTAAAATGATCAGTTCACGTATTTATATGAACTAATAACATGGTAAGAAGGTGGATATCTCAATATAAAGGAAAAAACAACTCGTTGAAAAGAAACGATATACGTTGGGATGTTGAAAATGTGATTTGTTATTGACTTCAAATAAAATCTATTATAAGAGACAATCACTGTGCAATTCATCAAATAAACATTGATACGAGAAGAAAGGCAGTTAACATTGGACATATTTTACAAACGCGATAACCTCACACTCATCATTTCTCAATGAGTCGAAGCAGGCGCAATCCACATTGCAGGTTCGTCGTCCAAGTATCCGCTCTTATAAAAGGCATACTTAACCAAGTTCTTGAAACAATGAGCGCTGAACTGACATAGAGAAAAGTCTGCAGGGCCTGCAATGCCAAATGTACTCCTGTGTCCCGATAATGACTGTGACCATTATGTAACGAACAAAATATTTATAGCGTCTGAAGAAATAAATATCCAGAGGCTGAATTTTTGCCCTACATCCTTCAAGTACCAGTTCTTTTAGTAGGCCTTTACCATCAGATACTTTGGAAGCAGACAATGCATGGACATACTAGAAATAGAGACGTCATTACGGGAATATGCCCATCTAACACACGTTTTAATGATACTTTATGGGTCCTATCTCCTAAACGCGAGTCCCTCTGCCCCTAAGACTTTCCAGTTTTTCTACTTGTGACATAAGCTTTGAGAAAACGTACGGATTTCCGAAAAACCGGTATCAAAGGAGAGAAGGGTTTACTTGTCAGGTTAAAAGTTTATGTTAAAATTCCTACATTTCAATTTATTGTTATTATTATTGCATGTATTCCATTATTATCTATTTGTTATTATTCTTGAATGCCAGCTAATATGCTGCGGTACTTCGTGTCCCAGAAATAAAATCCTAGCTAGACATTTAAATATTGCATTCAATTTAAGAACTGTAATTCCAGTTTCTTGGTTTATCTCTTATCTGGTAAATAGAGAAAAACAGAATAAAAGTCTTAGCGGCGAATCATCATCATTTTATGGGCATTTCGTTGAACAACATAATTGTTGCGTGAGTACGTCCCATAGCTTGCGAATCCCATCCATTTGCGTCCGCCAGTATAGAAAACTGAGTGTTGTGCATTTGTCTGGAGGTCTTTCTGTCATACGTAGGTAGCTTTAGAGAGGGATGAGAAAACATGATTAGAAATTTAAAGGCGTCAAAATTGTGTCCAGCTGTCGTTATGGGTTTTTTTAAACTATCAACTTCCTTGGCGACAGCAACAGAAAGTATGTCACCAGTTTGTTGTCCGACAGTAGAAACCAGAGAAAATATAAGAGGAAAGCGCATTAAATATAGTATTTGATTTCCTAATGACCACCAGACTATCAGGTATAGTATATGGCAGAATTTTCTCAGCGCCTATGTTATTCAAATCGGATCAGACAAAAGGCAGATCAGATTTTCAGCTAGAAAACTACAGTTCGTATACATTTTATGATGCTACGTTTTAAAAAGAGCTTAAACTAATGATTAGTTACGTAAGTAAGCGAAAAGTTTCCTTAATACTTTTGTGGTAAAGGTATAAGCATACTGTTATGCACGTACGGGTTCGCAATGGATTAAATGCACACAGAACCGATGATAGCATGATAAAATTTATTGGCCAAAGAAAAATTTTATAGTTCTGGAGCTTTCCACAAAAGTACTTTTATAGTTCTTCTCAGTATAACATAGCACAATCGGTAGTTACCATTTCAAACTACTGGGAACGTTAAACACAATGCAATGCAAATCGCATCTAAACAGTGAAGCTCGCACGGAGGTCTCTCAATACTCCGAAGTCACTTTAAACTAAAAACTGAGAGCTGATGTTTTCTTAGGTCTAATCTAAGTGTGAAGACTTTAGCGAACAAAAGATACTATTTTATACATAATTTGACTAAAATCATTTACATTTGTACAGAATTCGTAATAATGTATGCAAAAGTTTTAAATATATTACAAATTATTTTGAATTATTTTTAGATACCTGTTATATTATTTTATATTTCATATTCAGAATCTAATTTATTTTCATACATTTCATAGTCCCTGATAAATTTCGGAGAAAACCTCTATGTATGTATTTATTCTTACATTTTAAATCAATTTTTAGGGGGAAAATACTGTAAATTACTAAGAAACCGGTTTTACTTGACAATGTTATTAAATTATTAGTAACTGGATGTATTACTAATTTTAATTAAGACATTTATAATACCTAATTCAATTTCTCCAAAATATAACCGCGATACACGTATGGCGATTGCAATCAACACATTTTAAACTTTCCAAATCTGAGTTCGCAACACTGGTGGGCGTGAAAACACAGACCCAGACAACATCTCAGCAGGCCAGTTACCCAAAGCTAACCTAAAGACACTGAAAGCAATTGCAAATAATTACAGCATAGTAGGGGTCCAAGCTTGCTCACTGATATCTAAAGAAGAAGTTAAAAATGTAACCTCGTCGAATTGCCTCCAGCTTCACGTTTTGGACATGCAGATCGAGACTGCCGGTACCTTCTGTAGCCCCGTGGTGGCATTACCAAAGGGGAGATCAGGGTGGGATTATTAACTCCCTGGAGTGCTACCGATTAATTTATTGTTAGCGGTATTGCCCAAGAAGCCATTTGATTTGATTAATTTGAAAAGCATTTGAGTTGATGCTAAAAGCCTATTGTTCTTATTAAAGACATCATATAGATGCCAAACTAAAGAAAAGAAAATGTTGCAATTACAAATAAGGTGTATGTTTCACTTACAAAACACATATATAAAATACATTTCCTTTAACATTCTTTTCAGCTTTTTACTTGTGGTTTATTGCAACGAACTTTAAATAATGTGTAGAGACATTAGGTATTTTTTGGAAGCAGGAAAGATGAAAAATTAGCAATGCCTTCGCCGGGAATCGAACCGAGGACCTCTCAATTACGCACTGAGCTTGCAGACCACTACACCACGAAGGCTCGCTAAGAAGGCGGGAGAAATACCTGATAATGTTTAGAGAAACTCTGGAGTGCCATGCAGTTTCTTGAGGAATTTCACAAGCCAAAATAAAAATTCGAAAATATTTTTTATCACTTTATGGGCCGTATTACCAAAAACCTTATTGATTAAACAGGTGGTTTACAAACTTTCCCTAGTCGCGGGCGCCTTTTTTCAATTAAAATTTTTCCATTAGCGCCCTCTCTTAAGTAAAATATGACTGACATTAAGTAAGAGACAAAAATTAATAAAACTCGTATAAATTCATTATTTAACTTTTTTTTCTTTATTAACATTAAATAAATAATTGATATAATAATCACTACACAATTATCTGCAGATCACAACACAATTTCTCAAATCGTAGACACTGGACACGACGACCCGCATTTCCTTTCCCACCTTGATTTTTGCTTTATATTTGCTTTTTATTACAGCGACGGCCGAAAACCTAGCTTCGCACAAATACGACATTAAAAATAGAATTAAAATCCACTGAATCTTATCGCTTAGAAGGTGATATTCATCTTTTACTGAGATCAAAATTTTTGTCAATTCGCCACTACCAAATTTTGCTTTCAAACTGTTGTCGCAAGATAACTCGATAAGATTCCCCTCTTCCACAGAAGTAAATTTAGACGGAGCACTAATGTTAAATGGATCTTGAAGCTATGCAAAACTATAGAAATATTTATTTTGAAAGTATTTATCAAACCAAATCACTAGTTGAGATAAATGCTCTTAAATCATGGCTTTTATACCTTGAGAAAGATTAAGTTCACTCGACATGAAAAATTGCTGTAATATTAAAAAACAATCTTCACCTGCATCCTAACTCAATTTTCTTCTCCATAGTTTGAATGCTTTTTTATAAAAACTGATAAGGTATTTTCTCCCTCCTTTCCACGTGCCTTCGCCGTGTAATTGGAAGTAAACTCGACGCGTATTCAGTTCAGGGTTCGAGTCCAGGCGAGGGCAATGCAAATTTTTCACTTCTCTTGCTTAAAAAAAAAGTAATGCCAACCTGATATTTTCTTTTGAAAATAAATATATGAATTTAAATAAAAATAATGTGTATTTTCTTGAAGGATATCTAATTATGATAGCAAATGTCTTTTAATAGCACACGAGGTAACCTGTGTTGCTAAACCTGGTAAATAAACGAGACGACTTGGAACTATTAGGTTTTTCTTTGCCATAAAGTGCTTGACGAGAATAGAGTTATGTGACAGTGCACTGCAGTGCAATAGAGCGGAAGAATAATTTTTTCTTTCTTCAAGATCTTCAATGGCAGTTTTATGAGCAGTGTCTTTACCAATATTAAGCTCTTAACCAATCATTAGAAGAGATAGATAACGATGCTTCAGCAATTATTGTCGAAATTTTCTGATATTCGAAACTCCGAAAGTCAAACTTTTCTGAATATAACGTCAGTATCTTTGCGTCTATCACAAAATAATCCATATCAACGAAGAAGATTGGATCATGTTACCCCAATATCTCTGATGCAGGTTTTCTCGACTTACAATAAAACTCTGATGCTAACTCTTTGATAAGCTTTAGGAGAAAAGAAAGCGAATGTTTATTGAATTAAATGATTAACTTAATAGAAATTACTGCTTATAAGCCGATAATATTTTAAGAGAAACCAGTGAAAATGTCATATTAATAAAGAGCATTAATTATCGCGTGGCATACATTCTAGAATTTTCTAAAAACATTAATGCCATAACCTATGTAGACGCATATGTGTATGTTAGTGTCCTATATCCAATTTTTTTATTTTTTGTTAAACAGTTCAAAACGTCCGAAGTCATCATATAGCAGGTAAAGTGGTCTTAGGATCGAAACAAAACGGTAATTCAGTTTAAATGATTAAGTAATATAGACGTATACGAATATTAACGTTTTGTCTTTTTAATTTTATGAATTAGGATCAAAATTTAGATAGTCAGAATCGCTCTTATGTATAAAAAAGCAAATAAATAAATAAATAAATAAATAAAAATTTTGAAAATAAGAAGAAATGAAAATGCATGAAAAAAGTGTCGGTACCAGTCCTCAGAACCATCCACCCAACTTGATAGCAACAATTTGTAGGGGATTCATTCAATGCATACCTACTCCCCTCTACTAAGCCATCGAGATTTGCCACCCATTTTTTCCCATGCTGAATTAAAACGCCAAGGGATGCATTAAAAGAGAAAATGCAAAGGAAAAAATTGTAAACGGTGATGTTACGATCGGTTGAACCAACAAGAAACAGAACAGATCTGCAACAATGGTGGGAGATGTGCGAGGAGATGACTGAGTCACTGCAGCATCGATGGCTGGGAGTTCCCTTTTTGTTTGCTCTTTGAATTTTGTGAGGGTGATGTGATTCCACAAGTATTGGTTTTGTTAGGATGTTTTAAGTTCATTTTCGGTTTGATTGGATGTTGAGCTCGGCCCACTTGTTTCACAGACTGGGTTGAAATGCTATTCCAAGGGGAACGTACTTTAATTTAAAATAATTGATTCTTGAGAATATACCGTTTTATTAACATTTAATGCCTTTGACCCCGATTACAAAAACAACATCAGAGATTTCTTGACATTGTAATTCGTTATCATCACACATAATGTTTTTAAGCTGTTGATTGGCGCTTCAAAAGGACAAGTATTTTAATAACTATATCGGCTACTAATTATTTAACTAATCAGTCAGATGACATTCAGAATTAGCTTCGGAATAGTAAACGAATGTTGATGTCAGCTGACTAGTAAGCAAAATGAAAAAATGCATGGCATCTTTTGTGCTGACAAAGCGTTAAATCTAAAAGTCACAAAACAACAAAAATTTAGAAAAAGCAAAAATAAAAAGCATAAAGCACTTAATTTAAGCTGAAACAAATTCAAAGGGGAAAAATATTATTAGATTTAAACCAGTAGCTTCATTCTTTATTTTAAAAATATAATTAGCTATAATAATGTCAAAACATATAAATATTTTACAAATTACATCACATTCCAGAAAAAAGTTTTAAATATATGTTAAATTTCATGGTGTGCTTATCTATTAATTTCCAAAATTAAAGCGGCAAATGCAAACTATATACCGCCTCAGAAATTTTTTCCTGAATTTGAATAAGTTTTTAATGACGTAAAAGATTAGTATAATATATAAGTAAAAACAGAAGCCTAAGCTAATACACAAAATTTGGAAAAACGATGTTCTAGACAATATGTAGCAGATCTTTCGGAAAATGGAGATCTACAGGAAATGTATCCACACCAAACAGCTATGAAGGGCGGGTTTAAATGAATTAGAGCCATTCATTCTATGTGTCCTTCAAATATTATTGTCAGCACATCCAGAAATTGAAAGATCATGTAATTTAAAGATCTTAGTTGAGAGTTTCAATGAGCGCGATTGATTGTTTCTTCCCCGTTGCGAAAAACCTAATAGATTTTACACTTTTTTCTTTTGAGAGCCCTTATGTTGGTGACGAGACTGTTGATCCTGGAGGAGCTGATGTGCTTCCCTAACATTTCACACGGGATTCTATCCTTATTCCACAGAAATGGAGTCTAGAACTACAGGAATGATTTTTATAGAAATGTTTCATTGGACTGAGGCCACTCCTTTCAGCAAAAATACTTCTCCTCGAAGGAATCTTGGACCATATGATCTCCATGTTTCGTAGCATTACCGTATATGGAAGTGAACTAAGGTGTAATGGCATTTCTAAAATGTTTTCATTTCGGTGGACAGATCTTGTCCTAATCCAGTTGCATGATTACATTTAATCCAAATAAGACTTGCAAGGGCATGTGCCCATGCAGCTTGATACCATTCCAGACTAAGAGATCTACTCCAGCACATCAATCACGTTCTACTAATATTCTTTCGTTGATGAATATCGAAATTACGTTCATAACAAAACGTGCCTTCCTGTGGAAAACTTAAATTGGACTCAAGCTTTCACACATCGAGAAGGTATACCATCCATGCGCAGTTGGAGTTGATACATTATTCTACATTTAGAGACAAATTAAACAGACAGCTAATGATCTTCATCTGACTATCCAGTGTGTTTTATACAAGTTCCTTGTCTTAATGAGCTCTAATGGCCTGATCTCCAGACTACATTACTAGTTCCCTAGTGTTTTTCCGAACCATGTATACTGTTTTTTAGGATATTTGAAATATCGTATCGCCTCCGCTTTACACTAGCTAAAGCTTCCAATAATCTCTATTTCAGTCCATCATGTAAATGATTATAACCTGAATTTGTAGAACTGTGATTTTTATAACTAAAATACTCTTCTGTACGAAAAATATCGATTCGCAAACATATAACTTTCCCTTTCTTTTTAAACTGTTATTTTCACCTTTTCTCCATTAAACTGACTTCTTATAATCGTCATTAAAATTTGTACATATCTTTCAATTTTGGAGATATTTTATTTATGTTAGAAATTAGTTTGAATAAAAAGGTTTTTCGCAATAATACCTTTACTAATACGCATTTCATAAGTTACTACTTCAGTCTTGGGTTGCAAAATTAAGCGCGCTGAATGGATATCCCCGTGTGTATCTTGCTACCCTTACTTTCGAAGGCGCGTGACCGTTATCATCCGGGAACAACAGTGAGCCCTTTAATCCTAGAGATTATTTTGTTACTTTTTATGAAATAGTTTCCCACTCTTGTGTTTGACCATATGTACAAATCTGTTCAATCGTCCCTATCCAAACCAAGTTGGTCGAGGAAACACGTGCTGATATTAGATTGTATTTATAAAGCAAAAACGAATTTCCTCTTTCAATTTATTTTCCTTGAATAAAATATATTAAATTTCAGAAAAGTCAAATTAAAAAAAACATTCTTCGTTGTGTTTATTAACAGAATCATCATACGCAGTCCAAATACTATTACGCAAATATTTGAAATATTTTTCTGAGTATAAAATAGTATTGAGAAAATTTTCATTAACAGTTACATTCACTAAAATATTTACTATACCTTACTTCTTCGTTTTAAAGCATTAAAATAAAATTTTGTTAACTCACCTGCATCGAAATTGTTGCAAATTATCAAGATTTAACAGAAATTTATCTGCATAATCTTTCAGATCTGCGAAATAATTAATCAGTTCTTTTCTTTGAATTACAAATGATAAAACATTCAAGGGCTATCAAGTTATCGCTTGTGGTGTTGCTTAACTATTTATACAAGATATGACTTAAAGGCAAAATCTAACTTAAACTGTACTAGCCACGATTTGTGGTAGTAAAGTTAAAAAAGAAACGTACTAAATTTTAAGACACTTCTCCTCGATTTACAAAATAACTGCTTGAAGGGGTATCCAGAAACCCCTATACCGACAATGTTAAATTGGCCATTTTCGATGTACCTTTTCTCAAAATCTGCTGTAGATACACGCTTGAATTGTTTTGTGTAATTAAAGTATACCTATCTGATTATACTGAAATGAACTTTTGAAATACTTTGAATTTTAGAGTAATTTACAGAATATTTTGTTAGATATAGTAAAATTTAACCCTTTTCTCACACTTTTTTTTTTTTTTTTTTTTTTTTTTTTACAATTTCTGCTTCTTAGTTTGTCACAAAAAGCTCATTTCTGTAAATATTAGAAAACCTAATAAATAAACCATAAAAATTTTAGATACTTATAAGTAGTTTCTGAGAAAAGGTACATCGAATATAGAAAAATCACGTTTGGAGAAAAACGCGTTTTATGTCAAAATCCTCATTTATCAAAGCATTAGATGACAAATTAAAACTAGATTTTTTACAGTTATAATTTTCATAGAGATTAAATAATCGTATTTTTAGAAAGATAAAAGTGTAGAGAAATTGAAAATGCAAAAATCCGAAATCACCATTTTTTGAAGAATTTGGGGTTCCAACACCCCTTAATGCATGCTAAAATTCAAACATGATTACAAAAACAAAGCCTACTCAATCTATCGCACGTATTGGGTCTGATCGGGAAAGTAGGTAACTTCTTAACACTTAATGAACTCGAAAAAAGTTCTAATCACTAGCTACTCTGAGATCTCTTTCCACAGTAAGACGGCAAAATCGCGGAAAAAGGGCCAATCAGATCACAGATATTAAAATTACAACCTAGTTTTAAGCTATACTGTCTGCCGTACAATTTGCGAAAATTTCTGGTCTGAGAGAGTGTCGTGACGAGAAAAGAAACACAGAATATAAATTGATATAAAACTAACAAAACTAACTATTTGAGAAATTTAAATCATTAATGTTATAAATGTATGCCCAATGATTACAAGAAAGACATATATGTACTTCCAATAGGCTGTGTTACATTTGGAAATATATTGTTCATAGGGACATCTACTGAAGTATCTTTTTATTCAAAAGTTAATCTAGGACCGTCTAAAATTCCGCCAATGGAATCAAGAAAGGAAAACCTATAATGCCATCTATCTAATACCTCAAAAAATTACTTAAATGCTTTTCTAGTACCTTCAGACATAACTTATTCAAGGATCACAGATGAGTACTTTTCAGTTCAAAATTCTGAAGTTAAATGTTATGATTACGGCATTCTCTTTTATGTAAATGGAAAGAGGCAGAAAAAAGTAACTCGTATATGAAGTCATAAGCATAACTGTTAGGTTTAGATCGAAAAGTGTAAAGCTTATGATCCCAAGATGACAACTATTTGACACAGTGATTATGGTCATTCGAAATCTAACGACAATCCATAATCCCTGTTTGATCCAACCGCAACTCAACAACATTACAGTTAATTTCTATTCACTTAAAATCCTCTTATCAGATTATCACCCATATCTCACAGATTATATTGTAAGAGTACCACTCATATAAAGCCTACCCTGGCACAGATGCAAGTAACACGTGTGTGGAACCACTATGAATATCATGTCAAGGAAAGGCATCCCTCCCAAACCTACTTCTTGCACAAAAGCAGGGTGTGAAATAGAGACTCCCCTGCTGATGTGAGACCCAAAACATAGGTACTTGAGAGTACTTGGGGTACTTTAACCCCCGCAGGTTCTGTAAGGGCCATCGTGGCGAGGTTACATCGAACACTCAGGCTTTGAAAGAAGGCTACAGAATATGTATTTGTTATGCGATACTTCTCTTCCCTCTCTTCTCACTGTGGCGGAGATTTCACTTGTGAAATTTTGTACCTGGGAACCATTCATTTGCTAATTTTGAGCAGAATTTTGAATATAAAAAGCACTGTAAAGTAAAATGCGTTTAAAAAATGGTATGTGCACTTAAAACGAATCTTTAGGCAAGGTTCGAAGGGACTTAAAAGCGCAAAATTACAAACAGTTAGAGCAGTGTAATGGAAATGTAATTAAATATGTTTTAATAAAGTAGTGAATAGATATACATTTATTTAGAGTATTATCATATTTTGTTGTTTGACTTCTGAATTAGTATTATCATATTGCTTATTATATTTACTGAAAAACTTTGTGCCGTTGAAATAGAACGTGGCGCATAAAGATATGTTTGAAATCATAGCCGATTCAAAACTTCTTTATTCTTGGCAAAAATACTTGAGGCAGACCTTCACAACTAAAACGGCGCAAGACGTGAGTACATTTACATTCGTAATTTTCACATTTTTACGATATATTTGAAGTAAGAAAGAGAAGTGTCCTGTCAGCAGGATAGAGAAGCTGAAAAGAAATGCGTGATCCAATGTGAATGATAGCTGAATTATAGTTCTATTTCATTTCGATCGGATAATTAAGATTTTGGTTTGCAAAATTTATTATTATTATTTGCTAAAGGTATTTTTAAGTATGTAAGTGCATACTTCGTGTGTTTCTGTTAAGCATTATGCAACAAGAAGTTGTGAACTGACGCAGTTAGAAAGATTATTTTTAAGTGTGCTACTATTTTTAAGATAGAAAGGAGAACTAATTAACCGAGTTAAAAATGATACATCTAAATTGCTGCTACAAATTAAAATAGAATTTTATTTTACATACATATTTAATATTATTACATAAATATATTTGTGCTCTAAATAAAGATTTATTTATTTGGAGTGTTATTATATAGTATATAGAGTATTCTGCCCTACATATAATGTATATTAAGAATATAATTAATAGAATATTTTTAATATAACTGTGTTAAGCGGAACTAATATATATATTTATTTATACCTTAAATATTTAGAGCAAAATTGATATCTATATTTTTACACCTTAAAGCTTTACAGCAAAATTACAAGCGGAATTTATTGAAATGAAATAACGATATAGTTAAAAATAACTTTATTTCTAAAAAGAAAGAAAAAAGAGTTTAAATATATTTTTTGAAGTAAATCAAAGCAATACTGAATTCCAGTAATTCGAATATCTGTTGCATTTTATAGCTGCTGTGTACTCAAAGATTAAATCCAAAGTTTGTAATAACGTTGTAAATTTTAATGTTAGTAATGCTTATAGTTTTGTTTCCCTATTCTTGTGTAAAATTATGTTACCGTTTTAAATTTTAAAAAAATATTTTTTAAATACTTCTTTGAATTCAATTTTGCGGATCAAAGATATTCGCACTTGGCATGGCTCCTTCAATCTTAAGGGGGAACAGTATCCTTAGTATGTTCAAAATAACGAATTTTGCTGCCTTAAATTATAACTGTAAGTGCATTGGGAAAATTTTAAAGCTCCATCTCTATGAAATCGGTAGCAATTCAAAGCCAAATAACCTTCTATTGAAGTAATGTTGAATTAAATTCAAATAAACTTTTATTTGAATTTCAAACTTTACAAATTATACGACATAAATCAAAGCAGCTTGAGAGATTTAATTTAATCAAAAACTTAAATAATTATAGTATAAAAACTCCCAAACCAATATCCTATTTTAAGCTGTGGCTCAGGCCCTCTAATCACACGAGTAAAACACTGCTAGCAAAGCCATTTCAGTTGACAGTAAGAAGCTACACGAAAATAGTACGGAGATCAGCGGTCGCTGCCCAAAGCTGTCTTTCTGTTAACTTCAAGGCCCACCAGCGGCCGAGCGGTAAAAGTCGCTGAACACTGGTAGTTCGGTCCGAGGTTCGAATCCCGCGAACGGGCTGGCTGCACGGGTGTTTTCGTGGTTTTCCCCATGTGTAACGTGTATACGAGCCAGTTTCCCTTAGAAAGTCCTCCACGAAGGCGTCCCTCCCCTTAGGCAGATAGCCCTCGAGGCTTTGCCATAATCACACACACACTGTTAACTTCAAGAATGCTATCCTTATATACCTTAACTTGGAATTAAAAAATTCAGCTGTTTAAATTATTACTTTGTCTAGTGCCATAGCTTTAAGACGTATCAAATTACACCAAACGCTCTCATTGCAACCTGAGACAATCATTCCTAAATGTGACCAAATTTTCCGAAAGTAAAAAATGAACATTACATTGAATATATACCCTCTAAATAGGCTACATCTGCAGAAGATCAAAATCATCTGCAATAACGAGTGGTTATTTTAGAGAAGTTTATGTTTTATTTCATGGAGGTAGAAAGTAACTGCAAATTTTAAAAAATGAAATGCTTACATATTAACGCAGCCATCTTAGTAGAAGTCGCCAAATATTCAGTTATGCGAAACAACCATGCGCAAAACGATGCTTCTGGCAGCTAAGCTGATAACAATCCTTCAGTCAAGCAATTCCGCCGTTTCACACGCTTTTTTTTTATTCCAGATTCCAGTGGTTTTTGTAAACAAATCGTGATATTTTTTGTCATAGTTCTAAAATATGACCTTGTAGAATTTGCCAGCAATAGAAGAACTGCGGTAAAGTTTACTCAAATATGCAAAGTTTTGCTTAAAATCATCAAAATATGAAATGAACACATACTTAAACAATATAAAGTACAAATTTGAATTATGAAATAAGAATTACGTAATACATTGAAAAATAAAACATGCAGTCTTCAAATCTTTCCGTAATTTTTTTTTTGCACTATTCTTCTCTAAAGAATAGAACGAGGAAATGAGTTTTCTTTATAGATGCTGTTGCCGAGGATTGTACGAAGACGAATCTCCCCAGTTCTCTGATTTTTTTTAAGCGAAAACAGATCGCTGTGTTTGGGAGAAGAATAGCTCAAAATATTTACGGAAAGATTTGAAAACTGCAAGTTGTATTTTTCAATGTATTCCGTAATCTTTATTTCATAATTCAAATTTGTATTTTAAATTGCTAAAGTATGTTTTCATTTCATATTTTGATGATATTTACCGAACTTACGATAAATATCAATAGTTTAGGAATCTAACAAATTTGACTGTGTTTTAGTCTTAAAATACAACATAGCCACATTTTTCCATTTTAAAACTGAAATGTAAAAAAAAAAAGTTGGAAATATACTATGTTCTCATAATCCTTCTTATAACTGCAAGGAGTGAATTGTAGCTTTTCAGGTACGATCGTCTTTAATAGAAGTATGATTATACGATAAGAGAACTCAATTATCAAAATAACAAATTCACTTTCAAACAATAAGGGCTTCTTTTCATTTTGCTATATTGACTCAAAAAGAATTAAATATAATCTCTCATATATTACAGTCGAATAATTTAGTACTTGAAGAAAACTGTGCTTTTTCTTATTTCTTGTCAGTCCAAAGGAGCAGTTTTCACAGAAGTACTATTAATTTCGTTTTGGCAGTTTGCGTTTATTCATTGCATGCGTTGTTTCACTTTTCAAATTGTTGCCACCAAATATTATCGCCCTAATTAAATAATGAAGAATCTGCATAAATGTATGTATGTTTCTCGCACAGTGGATAAACAACGATACCTAGATCAAATTTTGAATAACGTAATCTTCCACCGAATATGGGCATCTGGAAACCCTAATTTGGAGTTTGAAATTTGTTTTATTATCGATTTCATATTTTGTAACACTTCAACGAATTTTTGATTAACAAACTCAATGATTTCAAAGCTAGCGATGGCGAAACTGTGCGGGAAAAAAACAATCTCTAGCGCGTGAGACTGTGTATCGGAAATTCTAAAGATGTGCTCCTTTTAAAACTATTTTGCGATATTGCTCTTGAACTGAATTTTATGGTTTGATTGCGAAGAACATACTATTTAATAAGGTAATACACAAAATGTTAAAACGCACCTTTGGACGTAATTTAAAACCTGAAACCTTTCACACTTTTTTTATATATATCCATATTATTTTATTGATACAAATAATGTTGCTACTAGTTATACTCGTAGGGTTTTCCTTATTTTGCATAACAAATTTATTTTAAGTTTGATACCTGTTCTAAACTTCTCAACTTCCCCTCACATTCTCTCGCCAGGATTTAAATTTAAAGCTAAGTGAAGTGCTATTTAAACGTGTGACTATCAGTTTATTCAGAGCATTTTTCACTAGCCAAGCGCACGTTTCGTTGTTATTTCGCTGTCATGCTAGTAAGCCTCTTGGCCTTATCGGATTAGTATCACGCTGGTTAGATTCTTGTGAGTCCACCTCTTTAAGTGCGCTTTTGCACTATTTATTTCAGATTGACTTGTATTATATTCTACGTTTTTGTTTCCACCGCAAGTGGTCGGTCTCTTTGTAACGCACGAAGTCCGTGCCTTTTTGTTAATTAGTTTGAATTAATAAAGGATTATTTTCACTCTTCTTCTGTGCTGGTATTTAATTCACGCCTGGGCGAAAATTCGCCAGGTTCGTTGTAGAATCTAATTTAACAGAATAACAGAGATAGATCTTGCAGACTGTGAGGTGCTTTTTTCTGTCTCCTTTCCGCATGCTTTCGTAGTATAACTGGAAATAACTTTCGTGATTCTCGACCCATATTTGGAAGGTCCAAGGTTCGATGATAGAGAGCACACTGCACATTCTTCACATTCTGCACCGATATAATCTAATGACTCTACTAGTGGTGCCGAACTAAAAGATAGTGGAAGATAATTTGCCACCACCAAGGATTTGCCAACTGGGTCCTCTAATCCCTAGTCGCTCTTTAAAAGGGGAGTATATAAGATATTTTCCCATGCCTTCATGGTGTAACTGGAAGCACGCTTGACGCGAATTCGAGAGGTTTCGAGTTCGAATCCCGGCCAGGGCAGTGCGTATATTTTACGTTTCTGCATCGCTATAACGTAATGACTCTACAAACTACTATTAGAAACTTCATGAAAAACTTCAGTCACCTCATTCATTATGAATATAGTAAAACAACTGTCCTTTTCAGCTTGCCAATAAATGTAATGAAGAGACGACCTTGTAAGCTATATTATTTCTAATTCAGATTATACAGCAACAATTCTCATCTTATAGATAAAACTACAGCAGATTCAATTTGTTTACGTATGTTCAAATTATAGTTGTTTTCCTTCAAGTTAAAATTCAGTCAAAAAAATTGCATGCAAAAAATAATATACATTTAAAACCTTTATAAGTATTCCCTAAATGTTTGCAAATGCAACTGTTTAAATTTTTTAAGGTTTTCTAGTTATGTATAAAGTAAAAATTAAAACGCTATAACTCTGACAGCTCTCAAGAATTAAGTTAATTCAGTAATCTCAAGTTAAGTAAGTAGATAAAATTTTTGAAAGTAACAATTTCAAAATCTTAAGTGACTTGGAATAAAAAGCTGTAAATATAAACTAAACACATATATGTTTCCATTTGTCTTAATTATATAATTTCTTCTTTTTAATTAAAGCTAATGGGACGTAATTTCTGGAAGTAATAAACTCAGTAGCATTAAATATGCTCTATTATTCTACCACCGCTTTTTTTTTTCTGTGTATCACCTATGGCATTAAGTTGAAATTTAAGAATTTGTTGTGTTAGAAAATTAAAAAATATTTAATTAGAAATAAAATCCAAAAGCTAAAACTTAATTACTCATTTATCTGTTTCCTTTACCCGTTACTCCAATGAAAACATTTTTTACTTTCAAATTGGACATCATAAAATTTGCAAAATAGGACTTGAAAATAACGTTAATCATTTTTTATCTAATGTGCTACATCCGCAACAGACAAAAATTAAAGCAGTGAAATTATAAGCCTCTTCTCCAAGTCTGAGTAGAAATTGCTAAGCATGAACAATTATCATAAATATATTTTTATTTAGCTGCAGGTACTATTTGAAAAATTTCTTACTTACTTTACTATATCACGTACTTCTGTGGTTGCATCTTAAAATTCTCAACTTCCTTTCTTAACAGGCAGGTGGTTTTCTGCAGGTGACACAGTAAACGACCATAATCTGGTTATGTGTTTTTCAAGGTTGAATGCAGAATAATAAAGCCAGACACCGTTGTTTGATTATCTTGAAAAAATTTCAAAAACAACTAAATTTAAGCATGCGTTTTGTTAGTTAAAATATATTTCAAGTGTAACACAAAGTGTTTTTTGTAACTAGAAACATCATGTATAATCAAAAAATATTTAAAGAACATAAATTAGAGGAAAAATTGATGTGATTTATGTACTTTTTTGTTTGTGCTTTTGCTTTAACTGTCATTAATGAAACTGGATTCTTAATTGTTAACTAAACATTATCTTATATTTGAATCATCAGGTCATGAGAAATCTTAGATCAGATTAATTAAAACTACAACTGACAAAAAGTTAAATAGTGTATCTCAGTAATTTACAGGAATTCTATGCTAGCTTTGGTTTGGTTTATTTAATTACGGCAAAGCAGACGAGGGTTTTTTGCTTAAGGGGAATAATGCCTTCGTAGAGGACTCTCTAAGGGAAGCTGGCTCGTATACATGTTACACATGAGGAAAACCACTAAAATATCCAAGCAGCCAGCCTGTTTGCCGGGATTCGAACTCTGGACCGAACTGCCAGTGTTCAGTAACTTTGCTGCTCGGCCGCTAGTGAGCTCGAATCCAATGGTATGTATTTTGAATTACACACTGTCATGAACAATAAGGCTGATGAAATTTTTTTATTTAATTATGGCAAAGCACACGAGAGCTATCTGCCTAATGGGGGGAATACCTTCGTGAAGGACCTTATAAAAGAAACTGGGTCGTATAGACGTAACACAAGAAAAAAGCCGCGAAAACATACATGCAGCCAGCCCGTTGGCCGAAATTTGACCCCAGACCGACCTATCACTGTTGTGCGACTTTACCTTTCGACCGCTGGTGGGTTTGAATAATAAAGCATATTAATTCCTGTAAACTTATATGAACATATATGACGACGTCACACAATAGCATACATAGTATCACTTCTGCTGAGGAATTAGAAAGGATTTCTGATAATGAACAAAACTTAAGTAGGAAAATTAATTAGATTGCCTATTATTTAGAATCTGGTTGTAAAAGAAAAAAATGTGATGTGTACACCACGTGACTTCCTTGTACGGAATATTAAATTATACGCAATTTTCCTGCATTTTATTAAAGCATATTGAATTAACAGTTAACTTATTTTTTAATTAAATCTATTTCGTCGATAGCATAAACCACAATAGAATAAATGCACTCTTTAAAGTTCACTGTATTTATTTACCATAGCGACACTCCAGCGCTAGGTTCACTGACATCGCATTCATTTTATAACTCATAGTGCACAAAAATTATATCACCTGAAGAATTACCACATGTTCTATTCAAATACTATAATAAATCTAAAACGATGTCTAAGAGAAATTAAACAAATAAAAAAAGAAAGAGTTTTTCACTGAAGATTCAGCGCCGCTTACCTAATGCGCATGCGCTACTAATAAATTCAGTTGTCACTTCGCGGCAAGACGAAAGTACATAAAACTGTAATAAAGATATAGAAAAACATAAAACACAAAGTACAGTTAAAACAATTAAAAAACAATTTTTACAATTAAAATTACAGTTTTTAGGCAAAAATAAGCTAATAACTTAAATGATAATGCCAGAATGAATTAAGCATAATTTAATTCGCAATAATAAAAGAAGACGTTACTTTGTTGTTGCGAAGCTTAGTTTCTCTAGACTGGCAACAAATCCAGTATTCTGCTAAGTCTCAAATGTAAACAAATATGGCAGCTATGCCAAAAAAAGTTAGGCTTAGTTGCATTTAAAAACTTTTAAATTATTGATAATTCCACAATTATTGCATACAGGTTAACTAAAGGCATAAAAACCTTAACCGGAAGATAAGAACAATATAATTCAATCATTTTTAAAGCAAAATATTCACAATTTACAAACATGTAAGAATAAACAAGCTGAGCTCACTAAGCAAGTAACAGAGTGGAGATATATATATATACATATATTTATACGAAAGTAGCAAGACAGCTTGAATTAGAGAGACTTTAGTGGTCAAGAATTTTGCGCATTGAGCTGCAAAATTTTTTAAAATTTAATAAGTAAGAGGAATGTTTAAAAGCTGTTGCTAAAAAAATAAATTTGGCATTATAGTTCCTTAGCAAAAATGTAAAATCATGACATGATTTTACATTTACTTATTATATATAATACTTTTGGTGCGGCCGATTGCAACCAAAATAGGAGATGCACATCTACAAATTATAACAGTCCGGTATACAAAATTTCTACGTTCTGCGGCTACTCGTTTTTGAGTTATGCGAGATACATACATACATATGTATGTACGCATGAACGTACGTACAGACGCCATGAAAAAAATCTCTTCAGAATTCCTTTAAAATCAGTTTTATAATTTTTATGGGGGTAAAAGTCCTTTATTCTGTCTTTACGTACAGACGTCACACAAAAACTTCATTAAATTGTATTCGATAGCGGTCAAAATGGATATTTTCGTTGAAATATGATACCCGAAATTTTTTGTGATTACAATACTTCCTTTTTACTTCCTACAAGGAAGCCAGGAGTTGCATAACCAATACTTTTTCTTAACATAAACCTTAGCCTAAAAGATGAATTAATCTCTACCTAAAATGCATACAATGGCGTAATATTAATATAGCTTGATATTATAATATATAATAGAGATGTTAAATCTAAATTCAAAATTGTATTCTGTATCCTTAGAGATCCTCAGTATCCTTGGAGTTATGTCAACCATAAAACGCTGAATCGCATTATGTGAATAAAATTGTTACATTTGTGCGTTATCATCTCTGTATTTATTGAAAGCTATATGGGCATACTACTATAAGTAATTACTACTATGAGTAATACTAAGTATAACATGCATACTTGTTGCAATGGACATACAGTGCTAGTTTGAGAGTATATTATGTTGGAAATAATTGTAAAAGAAACAAAAATGCAGAAAATGTCAAATTCTTTGAAATTATGCTTTGAAATTATTCTATGATAACAATTTCCGACAAAAGACAAAAATTGCTCTTTAAATTTGTTTTCTTACCCAGTATGCTATTAAAAGATATTTCCTGTCATAAATATATGTCACTAACGAAAATGCCCATTACTTTATATTTAAATTCCGACAATTATTTTCAAAAGAATATCTTCACCGGCTGCTAAAGTAATAGCAGTAAGAAAGCAAAGGAAATCGATGATATCTTCGATATGTTTACAAAGATCAAAGATAATCATAACTGTGTCACCCAAATCAAATTAAAGTGTTTGACCTCCTGACTTATAAATGTTTGCACAAGAGTCGACTTAAAAAGTAGCATCTTTGACGCAACTGTCAATAGGTGGGTCAACATTTTGATGTATACCGATTAAAATACTAGATAAGGGACTGGTATAAAAAGTACAACAGAATGAAATGGTTGAAAAACAAGTGGGAAAAAATTCTCAACACTTGATACAGAAAATTAAATTAAATATTATATATCATTAAAAGCATTATGACAGGAAAATAAGATTTCAAACTTAAAATCTGTTTCGATAGTCTAAACAAGATTTCCAAAATAATTTTTAAATGTCTTCGCTGTTCTAGAATTAAATAATTCAACATTTAATTCTTTTCCAGCTTGAAAGAGAGATAATTTAATGTTTGATTAATTCTCCTATCATTCAAAAATCGCCTTCAAGTGAATATAACCTAAGATAAATTTTAAAAAAACGTTTCTATGTAATAAATAACAAAATCCTTTTCGCTATTCAAAACTAGCGGAAGTATCCGATGCCAGTTAAGTTAGATTGAGAGTAATGCATCTAACAACAAAGAGAAAATTCTTCTCTAATAACGATGCAAAAAATAACATTCAGAGTCATACATTTTTCAGTCTGATGAGATATGGAACACACATAACAAATTTCGATAGAAAAATAAACTAATTCTCTCTCATTATATCAGCAACAATGGCATGCAGTTTTTAATGATTTCGTCTTTCTAATCAAATGGACGTAAAGGCTCAAGTTCCATCTAATGTTTCACCTATATTCCTTTTAGTCGATTAAATGTGACTAAACATTGATCATAGTTCATCAGGAATCAATAACTCGAACAAACAAACACGCAAACAGACATTCTTCTTTATATGTATACATTTTGTAAAATTTACAAATTTTTGATTAACGAACTCTGCAATTTGAAAGTGAGCAGTACCAACACTTTTTGAAACAAAGCATTTTTATCTCCAACGCGTGAGATTGTTGCCACTCAGAAAAATGAGTGCGAAAATTAATGTTTTCGGAGTTTTTATTAATACCTCGGCTGATTAAAATCGTAAGAAGATGGGAATAGTCTAAATGCCTTCTCACGAAATTTTGGAATCGGGAATAATGTATTTAATCCTTGACAATGCTATTTTTATTTCATTGTAAAACTTAGAAATCTTTTATTAACAAACTATAGGATTTGGAATCGAGCAGTGGCAACAACTTTCGAAATAAAGCACATTTTTCATCTCCAGCTTGAGAGACTGTTGCCACTCGGAAAAATGAGGACGAAAATTATCGTTTTTCCGAATTTTTAATTAATATCTCTGATTTTAGCTAATTTCTTTTTGGAAAAACGTGGACGTCGACCCTTTCCTGGACCCATAAAAGAATTGTAGAAAGTTTGGTGACGATAGCTACAGTAGTGACTGAGTTATAAAACATACTTTCTTCTTTATATATACAGACTACATGAAGTAGAATTTTTTGAGAATCTGACAGCGTCAAGTGTGTCTTGATATAACATAAACTGGTTTTAACCGTGATTATAAGGGTCCTTGGTTAGTTTATTTTGTTACGAGTTAGCATAAGTTCACTATATAAGAAGGCTTATAGTTGTATTGAGAAACCAAGTAACAGGTGGTATATTTTATAATTTTATCTTAATATGAACTGTATAATTTTAAATAATTTTCTGAAATATGTTTCAACGAAATATAATGCATATATAATTTTGAATTAAAGCTAAGTTTTTTATCAGAATGATCAATTATTTAAATCCTGAAACTTCTAAAACTTATCTTGAAAATTAACAGATGACAATAAACATACCGAGGTAAATCTAGGACTAGAATAGAGCGCGAGAAGTGAAATAATTGGGATCTTCCTAAAATTCTATCTCCTAGTATTCAATAATTCAGCTCTTAGATTTCTCATATTTTTTGTAATTACGCTCAGATACATAATTTCACCTATCTATACTCCCGTTAATACGATATAGTTTGTTTTATGCAAATTTTTACATCCACTACTAAAATTCCAACTTTAAACTATTTCCGATGAAGCAAAATTTTATGCTTAATTACACATCTGTGATAATAATCTAAAAAGCATTGTCATTATTATTATATTTTATCCTAATTTGCATTGACAAAATGTTTCTAATATCGGTAAATGATTGGGAATTTTTTAGAAATTTTCCGAAGTCTTTTTTGAGGCAATTCTAGGTAAATATCAACGTCCTTATTTCACCATCAATATCATTGGCATTTGCATCGTAAATTATATCATCTTTTGCTCCTTCCATAACATGGCGTTTGGAGATAAGGACAACTTTTAGTTTGAAATTAACAGAATAGGCAGTCTTTTTCTCTTCAGGCATCTTTATAACTGTGGAATCGTATTTTGCTCCTAAAAATGAGAGCGCAGTTAAGGGGAGGGGGGGTTCTTGTTATTGTTTCAGAATATTAACATGCCCTACTAGGGCAATGAATAGCCCAAGGACGCCACAGAGCATACTCAATGCATTCATACACAATACACTCAACTTAAGTACTACACAATACACTTACACTGTTTCGTGTCAACATTATTGTGAATATCAACTGATGGTTTAATATTTTATTTCTGTTTGCTATCATTTCAAATACGATAGCGGCAATGTCAAAGGCAACCTCAAATTACATTTATAACGAACTGCAGTAGATTAGTGAAAAGACCCTAACAAAATGATTTGGAAATACCGAACTTTTATCGGGATGAAACATCTTCTTACCAGCTTAAGTAGCCCCAAGAACTTCAATCAAAGAAGATTCGTATAAAACGCCCTGATAGTTATCAGAAAAACTCTCTATTTTCAAATGACAAGTTTTCTGTTAGTTTTCCCGCCTATTTGACTACGAGAATGCTTCTCGTATTTGTGATTCACTGCTTTTCGATAACTGTCTTTGGCTAGACACCACTGGCAGGGGAAAATTCGTTTATTTCTTCTGTGTTATTTGTTTAATGTTCCCTAGTCTACGATAATCTTATGGATACAAAATGCTTCAAAAGAATTTTGTTTTTGTTTTGTGTGTCATCTTAAGTCTGATTATATATGCATAAATATTTGCAAATGTGAAATAATTCAGATGAGACACATTAAATGCTTTTAAAGTAAATGCATATAATTTCTGTCTAATTAATTCGCTTGCCTACCTGTTACTTCTAGTTTGAAATACTGATAAGAAAGAGCAGAGACGGATTAACCATGTTGCGGATCAACCGAAATCATTTATTTATTAGCCGGAAAGGGGTTATCAGTCTCGAAATTGGATATTGCATCGGTTCGCTATACACGTCGAACCACGTTTTAAATTGTTGTCACCAAATATCATTGCACTGTATTATTTTTAAAAGAAATGAAATAATGAAGAATCTGTATGCCTGTCTGTCTGTTCCTCGCATTCCTCCACCCGAACATGTGCTCTTACACACCCACATTTTGAATTTAAAACTTCTTTTATTATTAATTTCCCATTTCACAAAATTTAACGAATTTTTGATTAATAAATTCAACTTGAAAGCAAGCAATGGCAACACTGTGCGGAATAAAATATTTTGTCTCCAGAGCGCGAGACTGTTTATCGGAAATTCTGGAGATAGTCTGTTTTTAAATATTTATGATTTTGCAGTTAAATTGAATTTTATGTGGTGAAGGGCGAGAAACATGATGTTTTGTAAATCAAATTAACACCAAAAAATGTTATTAATAAAAAACCAAAAAAATTATGGCAAGCCGCCAATTACGAATCTATGAAGTCGCTGTTTCAAGAATATATTTAAGGTTTGAAATTTGTTAAGCGATGGGAAAAATTTAATTATGTCCTCTATGTGATATTTATCTAGAGTACTGCCATCTTCTACCCTGATGTCATATTTCACATCATGCATAGCAGCTTTGTAAGTATTGATACCTCAAGTTGAGGAATAAAATATATGTGCATATTCAAGAAAACGCTTTCAGAATATTTTCTCAGTGAGAATTGCTAACCCAACAACACGAGTCCTCTAAATAATAAACATCGTTTAGCAATTTTTCGACTTCTATTCGATTTAAAGTAAATGTGAATAAAGATTCATTAATTTTCCGAATTGAAATTTATTAACGAATATTTCAATATTTAACAATGAAATATTTTCCTATGTTCTTCAGTTTAGTGATATAGTACACCATTTATTATTGTACAAAAAAGTTTCTTGCAGAGTTTGGCATATAATATAATAATATAAACGCATACGTTACCATTTAAGTGATAAGGTTAAAACGATGCCAAAACTTCAACCTAAGTCAAAATATTTTATGTGGGTATAAAATTATTTATTGAATTGTTATACCCGTATGAAATATTTTGGTATGATAAATTTATAAAAAATGTAAATAATTATGTTTATACAATTGTAAAATTTAAAAAACAACAGATACTTTTTATGTGAAAACAGTTGATCTGGTTTATTTAATTATGGCAAAACACACTACGGCTATCTGCCTAAAGGGAGGGATGCCTTCGTGGAGAACTTTCTAAGGGAAACTGGCTCGTATACATGTTACACATGGGGAAAACCACAAAACGCCCATACAACCAGCCCGTTCGCGGGATTCGAACCTCAGACCGAACTACCAGTGTTCAGTGACTTTACCGCTCGGCCGCTGGTGGGCCTGTGAAAACAGAACTAGCATAACAAAATAAAATAAAACAATTAAAAATATGCTTTCAGTAGCCATTAGTTTCTTATATACTTTGGGTTGCCTCCTCCAAGCTCTTCACTATGATCCTCATCGTAATAAAAAAAAAAAAAAAAAAATTAACAGTTACTTTTTGTTGTAGGAGGTTTACTGATATAGTTTCATACGAACTTCTAGCTGTTCTTCATGTTGCAGCATCTGAAGAATTCTTCAGTAGTTCAGAGACAGCAACTTTCGAGAAACTTAGTGATAATCTTGATTTCCTGCCAGAAAAAGGCTATGATCCTTACTTGCGAAAGCAATTTACTTCTTTGCAAAGGAAATCTCTATTTCAAAAGTCAGCTTTCGTTCTTTCTTTCCTTGTCGCATATTCTTCTACTAATCGCAAACTTCATCATCGTCTTTAACTCAAGGAACAATAGACTTAACTGAATTGGATTATGGAACTGCGCGCATTTTCCTCAAGAACAGAGATTGGTTTGAAGAGGGCTATTTCCTAAAGGAAAGTAGTTCGTATTCATGTATAACATGAAGTAAACCAACATAAGTAACATGAAGTGAATGAAAATTTCCATATAGCCGGCCCGCTTTATTGGATTTTAACTTGAATCGAACTACCAGTGTAACGAACTGCCGGTCGACAACCCGTGAGAGATAATCAGGATGAAATTTTATGAATCCTGTATCGATCTTATAAATTTGAAATTATCACTTAGGACGCGGATTCACAAGAACACATTTATAGAACTAAAATAATAACAATTTAACTGTTGAAAAATAATAGAACTCCACTTAAGCTACAAATGAATTTTTTTATTCAACTTTATTCAAATTTTTGCAATTTTATGCAAATACAAGACTTTTTTAATTTAGATTGAATTGTGTTTGCATTTTCCAACAACTGTTTTCAGCAAATCAAATCTTCCGCTGGAATATTCTGTGATTTACTTTAATATCTATATCTTGAATCAATTTAATGAAAACTTTATACAGGCAATTTCTTATTCTGAGATAAGATACCTATAAATTTTCTACCTCTTTCTACGATAATCACTGGGTGATGTCCTTTTTTCTAATTTACCCCACATTATGATTTTTGAAGTCTTTTAGAGATTTACATAATGCATCAAAATGTCGGGAATCTTCGAGTACATTCCATTTTTAGCCTCTGACGTTTTGCTTCTTTTCTTTAGCCAAATATTTCTTGAAAAATATTCTTAAGCTTTATTAATCTTAAAAGTAGTGATTTTTAAAATTTATCTAATATTATGCTCACTTCGCAGGAAAATTAAATTGCTATTATTAAAAAACCAATCGTGTTAAAAATAATCTATGCAAAATTGTATTTTACACACAAATAAAATTATTCTAACATTGTTGACATTTGAGATTTATGTTACTACAAGAGTAAAACTATTCCTTAAAATTTACGTTGCCATTGCTCGCTTTAAAATACTTGAGTTTGTTAATAAAAAATTCGTTAAAAGTTTACAAAATAGGAAATCGATAATAAAGCAAATTCCAAATTTCAAATTTGGGCTTCCACATGCCCATATTCGTAGCATTTTTACTTCATTCAAAATTCGATGGCTCTATGTACCGTTGTTTTATCACAATGCGAGAAATATACATACGTTTATGCAGATGTTTCATTATTTAATTAATAATAAATTTTTCATCATTTAATTAATAATAATTTCATATTTAATTAATGATAAATAATGAAATTATTTAATTATTAATTATTCTAACATTATTCAAATTAATTATTATAACAGCTATTATTATTCTAACATTTGGTGGCAACAGTTTGAAAAGTAAAATGGATATTTATAGTGTGTAAGGATTATGTTAAACTGTTAATTAAATTTAACTATTAACTTAAAATTTAACTGTTAATAAAATTAACAGTTATTTAACTGTTAATTTTATTAACAGTTAAATTTTATGTTAAAGTTCCTTTCCTGTCGATTCTTAAGTTCAACTTACTACTTCTGGCCAGAACGTAGTTTTAGAATCACGTCTGAATACATAATGAGGAAGAGCGATATTAAAACCCTTTAAGCAGCAAGGCCGTATATATACTAGAATATTTTTTGTGATATCTGTAAGAACGTATATGTACGTGCATATTAAAATATGTCAAAGAAATTAAGGCAATATATCAAAAGAACACAAATCCAGGTATGAAATACCAGCATTTTACATTAAAATCATGAAAACAATTTGTTCTCCTAGTAGTTTTGGGGAATTTGCGCTTTCTTAGCGAAAACCCTCGCGCTCAGAGGGTTAAACCGCGAAGTTCTTCGGTCTTAGCGAGAGAGTTACCAGGTATCCTGCTTGCACGCGTCTACCTTTTTAAGCTACTCTCTCGTAAGCTATCATTACGCTCGGCCGTACTTTAGGCCCTTGATAGCTTTGCAGTCTATTAACGTTAAGGGGCTAACTCGGTTAGAATCTTGATAGCTTCGGCTATATCTCTTTAGTTCAAATTAGTTTTAGTTTAATTCTTAGTGTCTTAAGTTCAAGCCCAAGTGTCGGCTTTCAATGTACACTTCAAGAGGGAGTTGTGTTAAATCTTATTTGAATAATAAAGGGTTATTTACCCTTCCATCTTTTTGTTTCTTGTCACACGAACTCAAGCGATTATTCGCTTATCAGTTCTTAAGATTCTTCACGTTCAACTGTAACTTAGCATTTACAAAGTGAGGAACTCTACAAGTGAATCAACGCAAAATCGCAAAACGAAAGCAATAGTCCTTCAGGGACAAAGCCCCGTTGGACTAATAAAAATTATTTATTCTTTCAAAAATTTATAATGTGCAAAGAAATATATACTGCATTCATAGCAAGTTCTATTTTTTTTTTCGATATATTTCTAGTAACTTCTTTTCACTGCACGTTAACGGTATCTTAACAAAAGCAAGCGTTATACAGAAAAGTCCCAAAGTGAAATTACAAGTGCTGGTTTAAAAAAGAATAAAAAACAGGACTTGATAATAAAGTAAAGGACTAACAGTCAGCGTAAAATCAGTAACGTAAGAACTCTAAAACTCTTTTTACCTTAAATTTCTCATTTGCATTTTTCTTTTTTCCTTCAACTCTTTCACTTATTCAGAGAGACCGAAACCGCAAAGAAGTTAGCAGCAAGGGGTCATATGCAAATGACAGTAGCGCTTTAACCTTGAAGTAAGAGACTGTGTTGAGCATAGCAGATAAAGGTAATCTAAGAATCCTCGCCGTGTGATGGCGCTAAAAGGGCAGGAACCTCAAAAGATTTCAAGATCGTAATTTTTTTTTTTTTTTTTTTTTTTTTTTTTTTAAGAAAAAGACATCTTTGCAAAGTAGACGAGCGAATTGTTGTTTTTCCAGAGAATTCAGGAAAAGAAAGAGAAATTCAAATGCTTAAAACTCCCACTTTTCACTCTCACAAATTACTTGTGAATTTAGTTTCAAAAATTAAAATAGCGAAGTTTTACAAAGTAGACATACTTGCTGTAATTCTCTTTTGGCAGCAATTTTATTAAATGACAATAATTTGAATGCAGTTTATTTTAATGTAGTCTTTTTTTAACTGTTATATATTGATAGGCTAAGAAAAGTAAGAGAGACTCCTAAATTGTATACTTTCAAAGTAATTTTCAAAGTAAAAAAAAAAAAAAAAGGTGTTTGCCCTTTCATCGCAACGATAATTTTTATACTGGATTTGTTGCCAGATTTTTCTGTTTGCTAAAATGTCGCTAAATCTTCAAACATACATCAAATTTAGGTAAATACCTTTGGTATTTAAGTAAATACCTAATACCTTTCGCAAATAATTTATTCACTTCAAAAATTTAATTTTTTAAATTTAATTTGTGCAATTTAAATAACTTCTTCTGGTTTCATTGTTGAAAACATGTTGCTTTCCTTAAATCATTCAAATATATTTCTGTGTTTGGTTCGTATTCAGCACGTGCAATGAAAAAAAGGCAATTTTATTTCGAGTTCAAGCGAACTGGTTGGCTGCATGGTTGGTTTTGTTGCTTTTTTTCCATTTCAAATACGAATATGAGCTATTTTCTGTCATAGAATCATCTATGAAGACCTCCCTCCATTTAGGCAAATTAGCCTTGTGATCTGTACCGTATTCAAATAATCTAAACTTATCATTTCTTCACTTTTAACACAGGGCAATAAATTACTCTTTTGTCTTAGTACGGTAAGTCTTCTCCATTAATAGCTTAGGGAATAAGACTGTCCGATATGGATTCGAAACCGGACGAATGGGCTGCATATATGGTGTTTTTGCCTTTTTATCTATGCATAACATAAATGCGAGCAGTTTTCCTTCGGAAAATTCCCCACGAAGCATCAATCAGGTAGATGCCTCCTTATTCTTTTTCATATTCAGACAAACAAACAAAATTATGTTAGAGATGATTCTTTTTTGGAAAGCTGAACCGATAACTAAACATTAAATTTTACGTTTCTGGTATATCCTGTTTGTGATCGAGTAAGTTAAGTTCGCTGAATGTCGTAGGTTATCTCAGGTAAATTATCTTTATTCCTTTCTAAGGGTTGACGGCATGCAGATTTCTCCATTGTGTTGCATGAATACAAGCCAGTTTTTCTAAGAAAACTTTTCCCGAAGCTTCCGTCTTAAATAGTCGATCACGAAGCTATGTTTAGTCAATGAAAGACGACAGAAAATAATTTAAAGCACGATTTTATATCAAAATGATTTAATGTTATTTAACATTTAATCTCTCCCGTTACCGATCGCCCTATGTAATTAATTGTATTAATATGAATTATGTATGATAAGCAGCTCCAGCCTAATTCTTTTTATCCAAAAAGAAAGTTGCATTGTACGTTCATCTGTTTCTCTTTCTTCATATTATTAAGTTTCTGAAATTAAGTACTTTATGCAGTACTTAATGGTAAGACAAAGTACTTTATGAAGTACTTAATGATAAGATAAGTACTTTATAAACTTAAGTACTTTATGAAGTACTTTGATAAGATAAAGTACTTTAAGAAGTACTTAATGATAAGATAAGTTACTTTGTGAAGATAAAGTACCATTAAGAAAAATGATATGAAGTAAGAAACACATTATTTTATATCAGCTATCCTGAAATCAGTGGAAAGCAATTTTAAAATTTCCTTTATTTATACAATTGTTTAAAAATTAGGGGAACTGAAATAGTCATTAAATGTCTTGTACTATCACTTATCTTACACTTAGACCTTGATCTTAATTCTCCCACAGCAAAGTTAAATCTTCTATTTTTATTTCTGTAATATTAATTTTATTTTAGCGCTTCACTTAAACAATACACAACTCAAAAAAGGAGAAGGAATTTTATTTTATAATAACGGCTATCACTTCTTTGTTTATAAATGTTCAAATATGCTCAAGATTCATTTTTTAAACATGGTACTCTTAAGGATTAATTAGAAGCGCCTAAAACTAAAATTTTAAAAAAATAGTACAATCTTAAATGCATCTTCTGTCGGCTTATTTAACGCACCTATGTCGCAAAATTTTGTTTTAATATCATTAACTGTAAAAAAATTTCATTTTAATATCATTAACTGTAAAAATATTGTGAACTATTGGGTACCTTTTTCAGCTTTCATGTTAGAAATATTGGCTATAGCTTATTATTCCTATCTTCATCACCGTCTCTCATGTTATGTTTTGCTATCAAAGAATTTTTCATCTGCATGACTTGCAAATGTTGTCGTTTTACAAACAATAATGTCTTTTATTTAAAATTCATGTGAATTGAGAATAATATTACTAATTATTGGGATGCTAATTTCTTTAAAATAATTAACATTGTGATAGTTTTAGAATCATTAGACATTTTTCATGTCAAGAAACTGAAGAAATCCTCATCGAACTAGCCGGAAACTGAACTCCGGACCTTCCGAATACTGGTCGAGCGTGCATCCAGTTACACTAAGAAGGCATGCGGAAAGGAGGGAGAAGTTATCATATCCCTTTTAAAGGACGACTGGGGATGAGGGGACCCAATTGTCAAACGCTGGTGATGACGGATTATCGTTCACTACCTTTTCAGTTCGGGCATCACTATAAAGTTTAAAATCTTCTGTACTCTTCTCAAGTTTCTCTACTTTAATTTAGACCACAGCACTAAGTCGCTTAAAGTGTATCAAAAGGTTAAGTCATATTTCACAATAGTAAAAGATGTTAAACCTTATGGAGTTATTATTTCATTACGTTTTCTTTCATTAGGCACAACGTGGAAAGGGAGAGAGCCCCGTGGAGGGTTTTTCAAGGGAAGCTGACTCATATCCAAGTTATACATGGTAAGAAACCCGAAAACGAGCATGCAGCCAGCCCGTTCGCCGGGACGAACACCGGACCAAACTATCAGTGTTCAGCGACTTTACCGCTCGGCGGCCAGTGTGCCTGTTGTGATAGTTACTGATAGTTTATCTACGAATGTTTTTTATTTGTTACATTCTTAATACAAAAGCTGCCTTCGAAAATTAAATTATTCGGAAAGTTTTCCACTCTTGATTTTCATACAATAAAATTAGCAAAAAACGGGGGAAATAAATGAGTAAATAGGTCGTAATTTATGCATATTTCATGCAACATTGCAAAAATTAATCAAAAATACATATCTTATATGCAGGTCAATGTGTACTATTTAGTGTAATCTCTTTCAAATAAGATCTCAATAACCCTAAGAATGGTCTTCATCGGATTTTTAACCATATTATTATATCGCTACGTACACTGCAGTACATCTATTAAGTCAAAATACGAAAATGAAAGATTCCATAGTTCGAGAATCAATGCAGATTATGTATGCCTTTTGTTATTCCTAGGCAAAATAAAAATCTAAAAAGGCAGACTTAAAATCCTAATAAATATTCGTTTTCAAATAAAACAAAAGCAATTCTCCTAGCTTTGCTCTTAGGAAACATTTCCTAACTTTGCTTTTTATTTTTTTATAACCGTAGGAATATTTGGTGTCACGTCTTCATTCTCCAATTTTCTTTGTATATATATCCCCTAAATATTCATACACTTACTACCCCGTGCAGATCATTTAAATCTGAAGCATTGTATAAAGGGGGGGGGGAACTGCAGTTCGAAGAAAATCTCATTTAAATAAAGCCATTAAAACCAAGGCTACAGGAGAAAGTTTTAAAGTTATCTTAAAACTCCCTTTCCGAAGCATTTTCTATTCACGAAAAAAAGTTCTCATTACACATTTAGAAACATAGCTTGACTGTAAAGAAAAATAAATTTCATCATTGTATCAGTAACTACATTGTTCTAAGAAAATAGTAATAAACAGAATCAGCTAAACGAGGTTTTTTTTTTTTTTTTTTTTTTTTTTTCTTTGCTGTGGTTACGTTATCTTTTCATGCATTTCATGCTATGAGTTTCAGATGCACTTATTATAGCTATTGAAATACAATAGGGTTTTCGTAGCTATTAGAGACTCATAAACGTGCTCATTACATGCAAGACTAACATTGCGCTATAAGTAAAATGCTTCCCCTTGGATCCATAACTCTTAACCAAAGGGAATTACGTTTCACTAAGAATATTATCAGGTATTATATTATTTTTTAACGTTACAAATGTCTTTAGTGAAGTCTTTTCAAAATTTCTGGAAAGTTATATTACGTTTGGCTACCACGTATTTATCATCCATTTATTCTGGTAAGCATTGCCATTACGGTAACCATTACATTGTGCTACACCAGTGGCTGAAAAACCCACAGATCTTGCCTGAACTGGTGACTGGTGTTCACAGGTGACCATGGATCTGATGGTCATCGGTATTATTCAATTACCGTCAAAATTACCCCTTGATTTCACTAAATTTTAACTGTTTGTCGAATGTTTTTGCATTGACCAATATCAGATAGTTTATGTATTGACAGTTAGTAACCGCAGGTCACCAATAGGCAATTATTTGAACTGGCACCACAGTACTTCATATTAACGTTATTAATAATATAAATATAATAAATATATTTTATTATATTTAACTGCATTTATTTTTCATTTATTATAAAATTTTAGAATTATTATCATTTTTAAAATTTATCTAAATCCACAGGTGATCTCCCCCGCACCAGTGGGGCAATTTGGTGGCGTCTAAATCACTGAGCTGGTAACTTACGGATTCGCTTCCAGTGGCTAACAACTTGCAAATCACTAATGGCGAACTGCTTTGAACCCCGCTGGTGTGGCTTCACTTTCATTTAATTTTTTTAAAAAAATCTACTTAAATTTGTTGCACCACTCTACCCCTATAACCCACTAGTAACAATGTGGGGTGGACCGTTAACTTATACATCGCTAAACAGTAACTATCAGCCTGACAGATCACTGCTGATCAACAACTTTTTTGAGATCCTGTGCGTTTCTCTTTAGTTTAAATATCAAAATGCTTAAATTTAGTTCCCAGCCAAACACTGCTGATCTAGCGTTGACTGTTAGTGATTGGTAACATGTGACTTTCTGGTAACTAACAGCCTTCAAGAGTATCCGTGTCTTTTGACTTGTACTTTTTACTCCCTGAAGTGGTCTAGTTCGATTAGACCAAATCAATGAGTCCAAATACTTCCAAAAAGTTTAAAAAGAGGTTACTGAAAAAGTCTGACACTTCTCCAAGGCTTCACTTACTAAACCTTAGCTGTGCATTAATGGAATGGCCATTTCGAAGTTGTGCTTTATTTCTCTCTGTAGCGTATTCCAAGTTGATAACTCACTATCGATGTGGTAAAGAGCCATACCACTGTGCCTATATTACTGCATCCTGAAAAAGCAGTACTGGCTTTACTGTGGGTCGTAAAACAGAGCTGCTGATCGTATCTGTCCTTTCTATTATTTTACATTACGTTATTTTAAGTTATATTTAATAAGTGTTCTTTTTGTTTTATAGTCTTTCGTTCCCTGGATTATTTCTTATATGTTCATCAACAAACAATAACTAAAAAATGTTTCTAACGATATATGTTATTACGTATGTTGGTTGCGATTAGTTTTTTAATTTTTAACTTTGAATTCCACTTTATTAACATTACGCGCTGACGTGGTCAGCTTATAAAATGTTTCTCCCGCCTTTTTAGCATGCCTTCGTGGTGTGGTGGTCTGCACGCTGGGCGCGTATTCCAGAGCTCCGCGGTTCGATTCCTGGCGAAGGCGTTGCATATTTTTCAACTTTCCTGCTTTAAAAAATAACCTAATGTCTCTACAGTGGCACTCGGACTTAAAGGCTGGTGGATGATGATTCTCCACATTCAGGATTTGGCGATTGGATTCCATAAAAACCCCAGTCGCCCTTTAAAAGGGGGAGTATATAAGGTGCTTCTCCCGCCTTCTTAACATACATTCGAAGTGTAGTGGTCTGGGGTTGTATTCCAGAGGTCTGAAGTTGAATTCCCGGCGAAGGCGTTGCTCATTTTTCATCTCTCCTGCTTCCAAAAATTACCTAATTTCTCTACAAGCTACTGAAAGTAATTATTGTGAAAACTAAAATGTTTATAATGATTCTAAGGTATTCAACTGGTACAATTTCACTTGTCCAGCAAGTGAATAATAATGATAATGGAAATGAAAAACTGTGTCTGTTGCTTTGAATTACTTAGTTTATTCATTAATAACAGACAGAATAAATTTGAAAGAGAAATGAAATACCTCATGCTTTGCTGAACTGTAATACGTTGGATGAAAGATTTTATTTTGAGCAGTACCAACACATTCCTTTTAAATCTTCGAGTATATTGATTGAAATTAAAGGAAAAATATCTTATGTTTGTGGAATAGCAACCTATTTTCTTTGAATCGATGAATTTTTTGTTTAAATCTGAAACATAAATAGCTCTACCGCATGGCAACACATTGCTCTTAATTTGCTGAGTTTGCGAATCGAAATTTCCTTAAACTCGAACAAAACACAAGAAAACACCAATCCGAATTTTAAGATCCAGACTTCGAAGTACACACATTTAGGTGAAGAAAGGGGAGTCAAAATTTCGGGGTAGCCTCTAGTTGTAGCCGTTTTTCCACATAACACACACACACACATATATATATATATATATATACATATGTGGAGAGAAACATACATATATATATAGAGAGAGATTCCTTATATTTGATAATTCCTTATATTTTAATAAAGAATTCAACCGTCAGAATAAAAATTTAGCTTAAATATTTAGATGGGTAACGTTTATACGAGCCAGTTTCCCTTAGAAAGTCCTCCCCGAAGGCATCTCTTCCCTTAAGCAGATAGTCCTCGAGGCTTTACTGTAACCACATAAACCAAACCGTGAATATATAGCGAAAATTATATAAAAGACAAAAGTAAATAAACTCGGCACAAGTTGACAATGAGATGAAAGACTAGGCAAATGTCGAGATGAAAACTATATATTAATTGAATATTGAACTTGTAAAAGATACCTTCGGGTCCCAAAGAATCCAGTTATGTAAAGTAGTTACGTGACTATTAAGTTCGGTTACTTACGTTAGATAGTTAAGTGTCCATTAAACTATTAAAAATCTACGATAAAATTTCCTGATATGCAGCAATTACCATTCCACGAGATCAAAAGAAAGGAAAACTGCATCGTAGACCACTCTCCTTATAATAGGAAAGAAAGACAGCAATTCATTAAAAAACAGTTTCTTCGAAAACCTCCTATCACTGCCTTGTAAACTTCCGACTGCGGTAAAAGTAGGTGAATTTTCTTTTGTAGCGGTTCTTGCTTTTTTAATACTTTTATCTCAAGCATTTTATACTTTTATTCTGTCGAAAACATCCGTTGAATACCTTGAACCTGTCATTACATCTAAATGCAGACTCCAAAACACTTCTTCACCTGCTTCTGCTCGCATTTAGAGACGCTTTTTTAAAGCATTTAGCGCGCAGCTAGTGGAACAAATTACCAGTCGCAACTTTCAGGCGAGCTGTTTGTTTTTCTTTTAGTAACATCCGATATGCTAGGAGCTGAGTTAAAGGAATGAGTTAGGCAGTTTAAATGAAAAATAAATAAATAAATGAGAAGAAGCAGTGGGTGGTTTGAGGTAGAACAATGGAGTTTACGATATAATCAGAAGCTTTTAGATGAGGGTCTCAGTCCGAAACGATGCTACAATTTCCGACTATGTAATTGCTTTCAATATTAAGATTTATTATAAAACCTTTTCCCTTGATCCGCCATTCTGCAAAAAATGTTTAGAATTACTCTTTCTTATCACGTATAAAATTGCAATAATGCCTATTGAGAATCTAAGAATGCAGGTTGCAAAACGTTATAAGCCATTTCTCCCACCTTCCCAGCATGTGATGGTGATCTACACGCTGGGTGCGTATTTCAGAGGTCCGTGGCTCGATTCCCGGCGAAGGCGTTGCCTGCTTTCAAAAAAAGTCAATTTTCATCTTGCCTGCTTTCAAAAAAAGTCTCTACATTGGCGCCCGAACTGAAAGGGTGGTGGATGATGATTCTCCACACCCAGGATTTGGCGAATGGATACTCTAAAAACCCCAATCGCCCTTTAAAAGGGGGAGTATATAAGACGTTTCTCCCGCCTTCTTAGCATGCCCTTAGTGTGGTGGTCTGGGCGTGTATTCCAGAGGTCCGCGGTTCGATTACCGGCGAAAGCGTTGCTCATTTTTCATCTCTCCAGCTTCAAAAATAATCCTAATGTCTCTACAACGTTATTAAGATTTTAATATTTTCTTCAGGTCTATTATTTATTAAATAGTCCCTTACAATGCTTCCCTACAAAAGAAAGTGGTTTTAAAAAAATCGAAAGGAAGTAAAATAATTAATAAGAAAAATCTATTTGATTTTGTACAAATGAAAAAATTTTCAGACTATTCTTACATACTAAATTAATAAGAATAAAATCTTGTAGAAAGCAGTAGATTTTAATGTAATACCTAATACTACAAGAGAAATAAATGAAGTTGATTGTGAAAATCCGATTTATAAATATTTCTGGAACTTGACTAATAATTAAATATTTAAACGCAAGTGATTAGCTGATTAAAATACTCGATCTTTCAGATCATGAAAATGTTTGAGGAATAAATGTACAAAAATATGTACACATCCTATAGGAAATACATAGATTTAAATTTGTTTCAAACATTTTTGTGTTCTATTATATGCATCACCATCTGTGAAATTTGGAGCGAAAATTCCATTAAATATTACGTTATTACATCTAACAATGCACAATCTAACAGTAGTCCATATAAAATAAGGCAACAATCTAATAACCTGCAGAATGCCTTGAGGCAGTGGTCTCAAATTCGTGGCCAACGGGCCGTATACGGCTGCCGAAACAATTTTATACACCTTGAGAAAGCATTTTACTTGTTGCTAACACAGTGCTTGTTTAGAGACTTATTTTGAGTTTATGGGCGCGACTGCCATTAGAGGAAAAAATGATAAAATACGTAAGTTTGTAGAGATATTAGGTATTTTTTGGAAGCAGGAGAGATGAAAAATTAGCAACGCCTTCACCGGGAATCGAACCACGGACCTCTGGAATACGTGCCTAGGGTGCTAACCACTACACTACGAAGGCATACTAAGAGGGCGGGAGATATACCTTATAAGTAAGAGTCTTTGTCAAAGTCTGTTTGTACATCAGGTCACGTGACTGGGTAAGGTGAGAGAATTTCCGAAGTTGCTGCAATCAATAAATTTAGTTTGTCAGCCGACAGCTGATGGAGTTTCAGCACTCTGAAATTTTCGACTTTCCTGTTAAGGTTAAAAGCAAATTTTTATGTGGTTAATTGAACACATTGGAATTACCTAAAAGAAATGTCAATCTAAAATTTGTTATTTAATTGTCAATACGTTTGAATTAAAGTATATCCAATAGAAATTTCTTTCAGATACCAACCTTTAGATTTGAAACAAAAATTAAATATAAATTTGTTTGCAAACATTTAGCTTCCAATTTTTAGCCCGAAAAGGTATTTGCACGAATCTGCTATTAGCATCGAAATGTGATTTTGCATCTCTAACGCATAAGAAAGACTAGTCAGCGATGTTCTTCGAAGCATAAGTATTAAGGCTCCATTTGATCTGAATAGCCCTTGTCGATATGTATCAATGAAAACGATTTATACCAAATTCAACCATCAGTACAAGATGGAAAATCGTAGTTTATGCGCTGCATGTTCGTACGTCTGTAGATGGTATATCTTCTGTAAATCTTTGAAGCCGTTACACTTGAGAACTCTAGAATTGTTGTCACTTGAGAGAGAAAACAGTACAGTGTTTTGCGCCTGCAGTATATTCGCAATAAAAATCGTGAGCATAGCCATATACTCGTATACCCATTTTTATCAGCTTCGAATTATTTTTGGGAATTTATTCGTTTGTTAGCCCAAAGGAGGCTATTACTCCCGCAGTGGGCTTTCGCGTTAGTTCACTATAAACGGCATATCACTTTTCAAATTGTTGCCACCAGATATTAGAGCCCTGTATTATATTTAAAGAAATTAAATGTTGAAAAACCTGTATGTATCTATGAATGTCCCTCGCATTGTGAAAAAGTGATGGTACGTAGAGCGATCGAATTTTGGATAACGTATACCTCCGCCTTAAACAGTGTCTCTGAAAGCCCGAATTTTAAATTTTAAATTTTATATTTCATGTTTTGTAAAATTTTAATGAATTTTTTATCAACAGCCTCAACGATCGGAAAGTGAGCAGAGGTAACACTGTACGGAATGAAATGTTTTAACGTTCAAGGAGCAAGAATGTATATTAGAAATTCTAAAGATACGCTATTTTTAAATATTTTATGATTTGCTGTTGAATTTTATGTGGCGTAAGTGCAAAGAACATATTATTTAATAAATAAAGTTGTTAAAAATAAAAATTAAAATTAATAAAAATATAATATTATTAATAATAATTAATAATAAAAAGTAAAAAAGAGTCTTTTAAACCATTTTAGTAATAAAAATGAACATTCATGTGATGAACTAAGAAAAGATGAAAAAAAAAAACAGAAAATTATATGCCAACATTTAACACTGCATCGGCAATTCTAAACATATGCTGTTATGCTGCTTTTAGAATTTTTGTGATCTCTCTGTCGACGTAAGTGCGAAAGTTTTTGCTTAATGATAACGCTAAAAAGACAAAAGTAAATGGCTTAAGAGGAGTGAGAGCGACAGCAGTTTGGTAGACTGCGAGCTCAAAGAGAAAGGATAAAAAAATCCTTGAGAAATATTTTGAGACCATTATAAAAATATGAACCCTTTCAGATTTATTTATTTACTTATTTATTTTCATTGTTGTTGTAAAAAAAGATTCAATTTTTTTAAAATATTTGGCTCACCAACTAATTATAACTAAATTTAGATATGTCAACTAATTACTTCCTCGTACAAAGTAAAGGAAGTATTGTAATCACGAAAAATTACCGTATGTCAACGAAAATATCCATTTTTACCGCTATCGAATCCAATTTAACGATGTTTTTGCATGGCATCTGTGTGTATAGATGGAATAAAGGACTCTTCCCCCCCAAAAAAAAATTATAAAAGTGATTTAAAATGGATTCAAAAGAGATTTTTTCGTGCTTCTGTACGTATGTATGTATGTATCTCGCATAACCCAAAAAATTGAAAATTGAAACGTTGAAATTTGTATATAGGACAGCTAGAGGATGTAGTCGTGCAGCTTCCTTTTTGGTGCAAATCGGCCGCACTGAAAGTAAATTAAATATGTATACCTATATATACATGTACCACTTATTTTGAATAAAAATACATTCCATTACACTGGAGAGCAAATTCAAAAGCTTGGGTAACAGAATTATTTAAAGAACAGTTTTTGAACTTTTTTGTACAAGAGATTGAAAATTATTTAAAGTAAAAGAAATTACACATTTTAAATTACTACAACTCTAGATAACACCCTAGGTCTTCCACTGAATTTAACACAACCGAATGTCACAGCTGAGTTTTTACCCATTGAGCACTACTTATTTAATCCAACCTTTAAATCAAGGTATTATTTATAACTTTAGAACGTATTACATAAGATGATCATTTTAAGGGATTTTACCCGAAATCCCTTACACACAAATGATTCAAAGACAATTGCTGTAATGAAAGCTTGGAAAGAGTTCTCGATTAAAACTTTTTTTCGGTAAAAAAACAACAACAAAAAAACAAAAACAAAAAATAACTTTAAATGCGTGTTGGAAGAAGATATGGCCAACTTCAATAGACAGCTAGATTGAATTCTCAGAAAATGGGATTCGAGGGTATTAGAATGTGCTAAATCGATCGGATCCGAAGGTTTTGGGGATCTGTTTCACTTAGTCAATTAGTGGGAATGGAATGCGAAGTTGTTAACTAAATTGATTCTGAAGATGATAGCTGTGATAATTGTGAAGTTATTAATTTAACTCTAAAAACGTTATGGGAAGAAATCATAAATCATTTCTGTTGACTGATTTTCGTCTTGTCACGAAAGAAGTCGAAAACATGCAACAAGATTTGCTAAAAACTTATACACAAACTAAAATAACCGATTTTGTAAAGAGTGCAGAAGATGGAAAAATCCTAAGGAAGAAATGTTTCAAAAAGTTGTTATTTCGTTCGATCTAAAAAATGCTTTCACTTGATTGGGCTGATAAGTGATTAGAAAGGAATTTAATAAAACAAGCTTGTATTAAACGCAGAAAAAATTCCATTTTTACTTACATATTTTGTTTTACGCATGTTTATAGTTTCAATAAAAATCTTTGAATTAAAAAAAAATTGTTTAAAAGTTTTTGGAACGAATCCATCCATTCATATTGTATTGGTTGTTCTACTTATATAACACGGTTTCATGCGACACGGTGTTTTCTAAGAACCTGTCTACCGCGTTATAGAAGAGTTATCTGTAATACAAGTTGAAATAAAAGCATTCAAAGGCAATTAATGACAAAAAGTTAAAATGGCGATCTATAAATGATGAAATTCCCTAAAATAACTTTTTTTAATAAAACTTCTTTCCCGGAAATAAAGATATTTTAGAGACATTTCAAGAAAACATTTCGAGTCGTAGAAAATGCAAAGTCGTTGGAGCGTAGATAAATAGATATTATAAAAGTTCTTGACTAGTTTTCGCCAGATATTAATTACGCTCAGAGATTACATTTCAGTTGCTTCAAGGTCTCTATTTTGCATCGATCTTCAGGAAACCAAATCAAAAATCTCGTCTTCAACTCAATTTTTAATTAAAAATTTGCACTCGCAAGGCCATCTCTTCCCATTTATGGATGAAGGAGTTCAATGTTTCAATGTTCATATGATTTACAATTTTACGAAATTTCAAAATAATCTTGTGAAAACAAAAGACTTACTGCCGAGAACTTATATTTTCTAGTTATTTTAAATATGAAATATAAATGGCAATAAAATATTTGCTGTAGTGAAAGTTTTCAAAGAATAAGTTGGTGATTCTAATTTAAGTAATCCTTGAGAAGAGATGGCATACTTTTATTCTTTTTTTGACTACAAAATAATTTTATATAAATGATTTATTAATGGTCTCTTAAAAAATGCAATGTCAAACTTCAGATTGCATACTAACGCCCTGAAAAGCTTAACATTAAAATTTCAGAATGTTAAAAAAAATTAATAGAAATTTCAAAAAATCTTAAGATTAAACAGAATTTTTCATGCAAATTTCAATTTAATGCTCGAAATAAATGTAAACTAAGCAATTAAGCTATAAAGTATTTCTCTCGCCTTCTTAGCATGCCTTCGTAGTGGTCAGTACGTTCGAAGCGAATTTTCCATATCTCCTGCTTTCAAAAATACCTAATGTCTGTACAGTGGTGCCCGAACTAAAAGACAGTATATGATGATTCTTCACCACCAGGATGTGGTGACTGGGTCATCTAAAACCGCAGTCGCCCTTTAAAGGCGGAGGTATTTCTCCCACCTTCGTGGTGTAGTGATCAGCACTCTCGACGCGAGTTCGAGAGGCCCGCAGTTCGAGTCCCGGCGAGAGCATTGCTCATTTTTCATATCTCCTGCTTTCAAAAATATCTAATGTCTCTACAAAGCTAAGACTGCTATCTTAAGAATTAGTGCCTCAGAAGTTAAAGATAGACAACATAAAATGTTACATACATTTAATATAAGATGTTCAAAAGGCCAAAATCAGAAATAATTCGAGTAATAGAAATAAAAAAAATTACTTTCATATTAATTAATTATAAATAATGTCATGCGAAGATCTACAAAATTATTTAATTAAGAAAATATTTAATTATTCAAGATATTGCCGGTGTCATCTTTCAACATTGATTATGTTAATCTTCTCTATATCATTCCCGATTCAGTACACATACCAAAGCAATTACAGACGTGACTGTGTGTTTATTTCACAAAACATTTTGTGCACCAGGCTTGGAACGAATATTTAGTAGCAATGCTTTCCATTTTGGCAGAATACGGAATTCGTGAATTATAAATAATAAATACGTTGAGGAGGTTTCCTTCAATGTGTTAAATAATAATTTAGTCAACTCATTTGCAGTTTTAATGTCAAAGTGGATATATTTTTACTTCTATGGCTAAGTGTGAGGAAACGTGTGAGTTCTCTTTGTTATTTTCATATTTTAAAAGTTTATTCTTTGATTTTTATAATCTGCTGGTCCTTACGTATAACCAATAAAAATTCTTAAAATTTATTTTAAAGGAAATGTAGGCCTATGTTTTTAGAGATTTCGAAATGCAGAGTTTAATTTCTTACATACAAATACTGCATCTCACTGCCATCAAATAGCTTTCAGTCGAATGAACGACAAATGACAGATTAAAATAGTATCGCATTTGTCGGCGTATAAGACACACCGGCCTAGAAGACGCCATTTTTATACACATTTTTAAAGGATAAAACTAAAGCTTTATTATTATTTAATAATTTTTTATTCATAATTGTCTGGCATCTTTTGCGATATTTTTGTTTTAGTCCGCATACATAGCTGGTTTCTCGTCATGAATCTTACCGTCTTGATAGCTGGTTTCTCGTCATGAATCTTGACCGTCTTGATAGCTGGTTTCTCGTCATTACTGGACCACCATGATGCTGATCCAGTAAAATCGACAATCTCTCTATCAGTCACTATCTCTTTCGCTTGATGAATAATAATTTTTTTAGAGACACCGTCCCGCTTTTCTGTGGTCTAAAATACAAGCTCTGGCTCAAGTTTAGATCACTGTGCAGTGGCCCTTCGTAAGTTATGTTTACTACGTTAAGTTGCTTTTTTTGGATCCTCTTCCTGAACCCGCCAAGTTCTTGTCATTTTCTCAGTTGGGGGAGGTCCCAAAATGCTTCTCTGCAGCCCTGTTTCTATGTTCTTTAGCATAGGCAATCACACGTAGCTTGTATGCTATCTTATAGAATTGCCGACGTTGTTTTTGAGCTATAACTTGCCAACAAATTTAAGAAAATTGAAGAGTAGAAATTTCATATATTTAAAAGTCGTTCATAAAAATTGGAAAGTTTAAATGAACCCAGATGTAATCGTCGAACACAGCGCATGTGCATTCGCTAGACTCTACGTAACTGTAATATTTCCTCACTTCGGAAGGAAACAAGAAAAAAATCGCATAACTCCGAATAAACTGAGTATCAACGCATAAGACGGACCCAGTTTTTCAGATCTATTTTCAAAGAAAAAAAGTACGTCTTATACGCCGGTAAATACGATAAATGAAGAATAAATAAATAACACGAATGGGAATGTTTCCTAAATAGATTAGTTCGGCTGTTTTGTATTTAAATGTACTGCTTGTATTTCAGGGTTGTTGAGAGTTGCATAGTAAGAAACAAATGAAACATACGTTTTAATGGGTGCTTTTCTTGAACTTAATACAGTAGATGAACATAATTGACGTATAAGAGAAAAACATAGGATGGATATAAGGGTAATAACTTGACTAGTATAAACTTGTCAATAGTAACTTCGGCGTTATATCAATCCAATCTACTCGGCATTTCATTAGGTTAGCAGATACTTGGCAGCAATTCCATGCTTTGCTTCAAAGTAAATACCATCCGGGACATTCTGTCAATTTTTACTCCTGTCTTGTCTTTTACAGCTGAATTTCATATCAGGATTCCGGGAATCACATCGTCGAACTACGCGGGGCAGGATCACAACTACTGACCATTGTAATACTTCTTTGGCGAAATGAAGCAACTCCAATGATGGAACACAGCAATAACTTTTATTTAACACAAAAAAAATGGCGACATACAAACAAGAAAAGAAAACATATTCTAACATTTAAAAATAAATTACATTCTTCGTGCGAGAGTCGCACGAGGCACTCGAGTCTGATTTCAAATATTGCCATTCACAAATACCTTAATATTCATCTATTTAAATTATTTAAACTACAAGATTTTAATATTATTTAAAGCTGTTACAACCTCTCCCCCAACGGAGAGACTTTTACCGAAGGGAAAAGTTCTGTAAATTTCGAAAGTTTATAAGCTCGGCTTGCTCAATTGCTTAAAGAGAAAAGATAACTTCTCTCATAAGTTTTCAAATTTTCAGGCCGAAAATTTTAAATTTTAAACAAATATTTTTACACCACATTTTAATAGGAAGAAAATGGAACAGTGTTCAAATTAGTCTTTTTTTTTTTTTTCTTGACGGCGCCTAGATCTCTTCCATGGTGGACCATTTCCTCGGCTATAATTCACAGCAAAGCCTTTCCTCAGTTCATCTGTGCCTTTCGGATAATATTCATTTGTCATTTGCTTTCGACAATTGTTTTCTTCGTCTATTAGTAGCGGCTTTTATATTAAATCAAAAGCTGAAAGATGATGATAACGCTGCATTGCAAAATTATTCTCAATATTAATTTCTTTATCGTTTTTCAAATTTTCGTGAACATCTTCCACGTTTAATTCTGGTGATTTAACTTCTTGGATGATTTTAGACAGTTCCTTATCAGCAAGCTGAAGTTGTGCAATTTCTTCTGAGTCAATGTTTACCAGTTTCATGAGAGTTTCATCTTCCGAATTTAGCTCCGGTAAATTATCTTCTTCTTCAAAAACATCTCTGGATGCTTTATTTTCTTCCTTCGTCGGTTCCAAGATCTTCTCTTCAGCTATTTCTCTTTTCTTTTGAGTTCTAGTAGAGACAGCATTAAAATAGTATCACTAAGTTTACGTTCAAGTGATAAACTAATAAAATAAGGCAGTTCAGTGTTAACAGGAAGTAATAACCTGATATCACTAATATTACGTTCAGTGATGAACTAATAAAATAAGGCAATTCAATATTAACAGGAAGTAATAACCTGGTATCACTAATATTATGTTCAGTGATGAACTAATAAAATAAGATAATTCAATATCAACAGGAAGTTACGTTCAGTGATGAACTAATAAAATAAGGCAATTCAATATTAACAGAAAGTAATAATCTGGTATCGCTAATATTGCGTTCAGTGATGAACTAATAAAATAAAGCAATTCAATATTAACAGGAAGTAATAATCTGGTATCACTAATATTATGTTCAGTGATGAACTAATGAAATAAAAATACGCACGATTATTCGATCTCGGTTGGTGCCTCCAAAATAATTATGACTGTAATACTTCTTTGGCGAAATGAAGCAACTCCAATGATGGAACACAGCAATAACTTTTATTTAACACTCAAAAAAAAAAATGGCGACATACAAACAAGAAAAGAAAACATATTCTAACATTTAAAAATAAATTACATTCTTCGTGCGAGAGTCGCACGAGGCACTCGAGTCTGGTTTCAAATATTGCCATTCACAAATACCTTAATATTCATCTATTTAAATTATTTAAACTACAAGATTTTAATATTATTTAAAGCTGTTACACCATGTTGATAACCAGGGCAATATACGTCCCCTATAGACACAACAGGACAACACACAATCGTGACTTCTACAGGTGAGGTTATATGGCACTTTGTATCCTCTTCAGCACTGCTAACATGAAAGAGGGAATGAAGATTTCTCAGCAAAATGTAGAAATAATTCAGAAAACATAAAATAAACTATAAAAAGACGATGCCCGAAGTTCACAAATGAGCGCAACTGTATGCTGAATAAGCTTTTTAGACACACATTTGACTGGATACATTCAAGTCTGAATACTTTTATGATATACAGGAAAAGGAATTCAAGACATAACTGTTTTATATTCATGTGGTGTAGTAGTCAATAATTTTTTTTACATTTCCATTAACATATGGGAGGTAACTCAACATAACATATGGGAGTACGTTTCACATTCGAGTGTCATTTTAATCTTGTAAATCTAATTTTTAGGCACATATTTGCAAATGGTGCTATTCGTTTGATGAATCTGACATTCAAATGATTGTTGACTATGCTAAAGATTTCAGAAATCTTCAGAAGAGCATTTCTTGGCTCTCGTATAATAGGTGATGAGCAGACAGTAAAAAGATAAATCTTCTGAACTATTTTTGTAAGCGATTTCACATTAAATACTATGGCTGACTAAAAAAATCTTGCCAGTAAATATCCAGCATCTGACAGCTATACCACAGTGAGTGGTACAGGTAGAATGATCACTGAAAGATGATATGCAGCGGTTTCTCGTGTGCTACATGAATACTGCCAAAAGAATTCTGCCAGATTGGCATGGTTGTAGGAAAACTTGCTTCCGTAGCCTTGAGCCTGAGTTTGAATCCCAGAGAAGGCCTGAATGCTTGAAGGTGTATAGTGTTTTGCGGCAAGCTGAAGCTATCAGCAAGAAGGTACCCATAACCTTGACTAAATGATAGGCATTTACTATCTCTTGACCATTATGAATCATAATCTGATCAAGAAGTGACCTGATCGGGATTTTGTCAGAGCGAGGGGATAATAAATAACAATATTGCTAAAAACTTCACATAAATAACGCAGCCGTATGATAGTGAGGCTAACAGCAAAGTAAATGATGCTTCATAAAACTCCAAAATATTTTACTATATAGAACGCTTATCCAAATTTTAAGCAGTATGTGTATCTGAGTTACATTTAAACAGTCCAAGAACAAAACTTAATGAAATAATATTGAGGCAAAGTAACTGCTGAAATCTTCGGATTATTTAAATTCTCTATTTTTTAATTGTATAATTGCTTACGTTTTAGCAAAATACGAGCTTCATAAATGGATTTAGTTCTAACAGAAATGCTCTCCGTTTCATAACACGATAACACATTGTATATAAAAGGAATTGCTATCGTCGTTCAAATGAATTCGTTCAAATGAATTGAAGAAACGAAATTTTTGACGTCTTTCTACCAGATAAAAGCTCTGATTAGCCCAGTCTATAATGTCGATTTCAAGGTAATAATGAATAAGGAGATTTCAACAGTGTGGCTGGTATAGGGAGTATACTTTGATCTTAATCAAATCATTCCAAGCAGATGCCAACCACGTGCCGAAACCATCAAATCTTCCCCCACCAATTAACCTCTGCAATACCTAAATATCTTATCTCCTTTAAGTTCAATAATCTCGACTAGAAATCAAACAGTAGTCCCTAAAACAGAGGTGTGGATCATTCTACAAGTGGTTGAATCTTTAGCTGAAGACAACAGAAGAAAAAATGATACATCTTTCTTTGTTGGTGAATTTTCGCTGTTGCGAAAGAACCTTGAGATAATTCAAGATGCGGTGGTCACTCCAATCGTCTGGGCGGGTACAATTTGTCATCAAGTTGGGTATAAGGTGCCTCTGGGCATTCTGGATTGTGAGGATACCATTTTTTTTTTAAAGGAAGCTAAAATTCTGACGGGGGATGGAGAACGGAAATTTTTCTACATCCAAAAATGATGTAGAATCCCTTATTACTATTTTCATTCGTAAGTGTAATAAAATAGTGAGAAAATGCATCTGAGGACGTTAAAATTTAATATTGATTCAAAATAGCATTGACAGGAAACTGAAAAATGTATATGCAAAGTAATGCATAAAAACTCTTCTTTACAACTCATTTATTAAAAAGCATCTAAAAGTTTCATGATGTCCACTGATGATATCTTTTGCACTAGTTCATAATACATGAAATACTTCTACTTCACTTAAGATTAAATACAGATTCGTTTAGTTTATATTAAGTTCAATTAATATAAATTACATAAGCGCATCACTTCCTTTTGTGGTAAAGAATTTCGTGTTTTGCATTTGGCAATATTTATGAGAGAAATAGAAAACATTTTTGAGAGACATACTTTCTTAAATTTTTCAATAGACATTTAAACAAGAATCAATTTTAGTAGAAGATCCTTTGCGATACTTTTCTGTAGACGTTTTCACTGAGATCATTTAGAAAGTTTTCAATAATTGTATAAACATAGCTGTCTTTCATGCTTGTGACTAAACAAATTAATAAAATTGCAAAAGATATCATACATTTTTTTGTTTCTATCATATAATTGCAGGTTTTTATAACTTTTAGGCTTATATTTTCGTTGCTGTAGCATTAAAGAAGAATAATTTAAATTGGGTTAAAAGATTTTTAAATATGCTTTTTCTCATATGCATCGGAATAATATCTTATCATTACCAGCTTTCTTATTTTTCAAAAACAAAAAAAAAAAAAAAAAAAATGACTTTTCTTCATAAATTTTGAAACTGAAGCATATTCTTTTACAAGCTCATTTTAAACTATTTCGGTGAATAATTTTTGTAAATAATTGAATATTATGCTGAGACTGGCAAAAAATAAAAAGCATGTATCTAATGGCTAGAATTTTTATTAAAAGACTGTTGAATAAGTGCAGAGAAACGAAAAATATGGAAACTTTAATATAATTATAACTGATTCCTTTTTTGGATATGAGGTTAGAAAAGCGCCAGTGTAACATATTTGTGTAAGTGAAGAAGAAGGCTTTTCAAACAACTATGTCACCAGTTGTGACTTAATGCAGAAACATTACATATACTTTTCTGAGCGCGTCATAAATTCGCTCAAAAATTCTTGATTAATTCCTATAGTCTCATCAATAAAGTATACAGAGCAATCAATATTGCCAATGTGCTAGAGCAAGAAATCTAAATAGCATAATATTAATAGTGTGAAACAACATTTCCATTCTAATAGCTTTCGATAATACAGATCAGTGTGGTCCAACCCGAAGCCCGCGGGCCGCATGCGCCTTCCTATTCATTATGTTGGCACTTGCCCTTCTTACTGGAGAAAAAAATGTTAAACATTTAGAAAAAAAAAAGACCCTTCTTAGTGCTTTAAATAATAATAAACAGAATAAACTGTATTTGTGAAAAACAAGCACTGTAAAACAGTCGCTAGGATGTGAACTAGCTGGCGAACCTGCTCTGCCTGGAATACAAAATAGTAGATTTAGCGGTTAGGTTATTTACGGAAAAGCCTCGAGGGCTATCTGCCTAAGGGGAGGGATGCCTTTCGTGGAGGACTTTCTAAGGGAAACTGGCTCGTATATACGTTACACATGGAGAAAACTACGAAAATACCCATGCAACCAGCCCGTTCGCGTGATTTGAACTTCGGACCGAACTACCAGTGTTCAGCGACTTTACCGTTCAGCCGCTGGTGGGCGCAGATTTAGCGGGAAACATTGGCAAGGCTGTCCATCAGATGGTATTTTTTTTCATTCCTAAAGATATATTAAACTAGTGATTTATATGTAATTCAATTTCTTTTTTTAATGCCTCTGGCCCTCACTCTCCTATACTAATGTTTGATTGGCCCGCGGGTAACTAAATACTGATATAGATAATATATACAAAACCCACAATGTTCACAAGAGTGCTGTATATTTTCATATGACAATAAATCGTATAAAATAAACTATCAAAGTATAGTTTAATATAATTTGGATGTGTATAAGCTATAAGGTATTTTCTCCCTCCTTCCAGCATGCCTTCGTGGTGTTAGGTAGCACCCTCGGCGAGTATTGGAGAGGTCCAAGTTCGAGTCCCTGCCAGAACATTGCACATTTTTCACTTCTTCTGCTTCAAAAATAATCTAATGGCTCTACAAAGTGACAATAGTTTACAACATAACATATCTAATAATATGCAGTCATTAATATTTTCGCAGTCCTGCTATATACAACTATTCTTAAATGCATGCGTATAATGTCTGGTAAACATATTTTAGGTATCTGTCAACGAACTCACATTCCTACTGCATACAACTGTCCTAAATTACATTAGTACGAATATAATGTATATGAGTATAAATTTCGCATGAATATATAATAACAAAAGTTTTAGATGGTGACGTAGAAGTTGCATGAAGAAGTAGATTCATGATGACACCAAAATGTAATTGACGATAAGATAGTGAAGACGAACATGGTGTTGTAGCACACAAACTATCTAGAGAAGAAGGACGATAGTGAAATTAGGTTAAGATTATACTTTGTTACTGTTGGTTAATTAAAGTTTTGACTTGCAAAATTTAACATCATTATTGGCTAAAAGGACTTTTGGTGTTACGTAAGTTAATGTGCCATAAAGCTTAAATAAGAATCATATAACAGGGATTAATTTTGAAATGATGCATTACAAAGAGATTTATTGTAAGTATGCTACTATTTTTAGGTTAGAAAAAGGAAAATAACTGATTTAAAAAAAGAGACTTAATAGCCTATTGCAAATTAACGTTAGAATTTTATCTTATATGTTAGTTACTTTGTACATATTTATTGCTGCAATTGCGCAATTAATTATCTTATTTTGAATGACTAAATTAGTTTTTTTTTAAATTGGATATTATATACACAGACACATATATAATTTTAAGTAATATATATATAGAGAGAGAGAGAGTTAGATACGTATTACCTATTTTTCATACATGTATAATATCTTTTTATGAGTGTTAACTGTTAGATATACATGCTAGACACACTGTAATGTTTAATTTAGTAATGTTTTTACAATATGTGTTTGCCGGTATACATACGTTTATGTCATATACAATTATTTTATTTAAATGTGCACTGGTATGTATGTATAATGTATGCATGTAACTTATGTCTATCGAAGGATTCTGAATATCTCTTTATTGAGATCGGATATTGGCCTTCTCTTTATTGAGATCGGATATTGGCCTATATCTGCTCATCTGTGGTGTATATTAGGCGCCCCCTCCTTACCCGTTTGTTATTTGTAAAAAGTGATAAATAGCATTGTCTGTTTTCATTTAACATGTACGAAGATAAAAGTTTAGATCAAGTCTATCAGTTTCCCGAATTCTAACCTTCTCGAAAAACTGCACAAACAAAGGCATTTTAAAATTCGCTGGCTTTCGAAATCATCATGAAGCAAAGATCACTAGAAATACAAGATATGTGGGTTTAAATTGCATGATTCGATATTCTTATGCAGTATACGGAAAGTAGCCTTTTGCTTATCTGGTTGAAAAAAAGAGTTGAAAAGATACTGCGATGTAAAAGTGTTATCATTATTTATTGTTCGTATTGTTATTATTTATTATTCGTATTGTTATTATTATTTATTGTTCGTATTGTTATTATTATTTATTATTCGTATTGTTATTATTATTAATATTATTATTCGTATTGTCATTATTATTATTCATATTTAGCTCTTAATTATTGTTTATTATTTAAAAGTGAATTAATTTTTTTGCTATATATAGAAAAATATTTGGTGCTACTTTGGTAGACGGTTGCACGGATTTTTGGTGATTTACGTTGGCGCGAATTTTACAATCGTCAGCGATCTTGAAAAACGCTGTTTTTACGCATAGTAAGGTATTCGAAACTTAAAAAAAAAATAAATATCATTAAAAGTAATGGATTAATTTTTTGTTGAAAATGTCGTTTTTTAAGATGGCAGGCAAGTGTAAATAAATACATTTACTATGAGTATAAAATACTAAAGTAAGGCTATTCTTACTTTCATATAGCAAAAATGAGAATAAAAACACCGCTATAAAAACATTGTGCCAACGTTTAATTAGATTAAAATATTACTGAAATTGAATATCGAATTAAAAACCATCCTACCAACATTTAAAAGAATTAGAACCAACATTTAAAAGAATTAGAATATTATTAAATTCAAATACGTTAAAATACGTTATATAAAATATAATTAACATTAAAACATATGTGACAATAATTATCTCAGCAATTTTTGAAAATAGTGTATTAATTTTTTTAACAAAAATTGAAGTATACAATTATAAAATAAAAGAAAAATATGTACTTTAATTTTTTTGAGTAATTTAACCTCTTGTTTATTGATACGTACCACAAAAAAAAATCGAAATCATAATTGAATCGGCTCTTTTAACCATCTTCATCTGTTATCCACATATCTCGCGCTTCATTGAAGAAGCAATTAGCGAGGTTTCCTCTAAAAATTTAAAATAAATTTCCTCTGACGCTATTAACAATTTATAAATAAATCTTTGATTAGGAAAGACAGGTTGGCCAAAATAAGATCTCAAAGAACAATTTTTTTATTCCAATACCAATAATTCCTGGTAATTACCAATAACAACATTCATCTTCGAAACAGAGATATCCATTCCATTTGAAATCTGACGAATTCGAAGAGATGAATAATAAAATTTTAAAATGGCGCGGTAATGCACAAATATTCAGTAACCAATCAAGGAGCTGATTACATCACGCATAGAATTAAAATTATTTAAATAATCATTCATAATAAAATCATTTTTAAAACAAATGCAAAATTAAATTGTATTTTAATATTTAACAGCCATAAATAATGTTTAAAACATTAGATTAAATTTATAGATGATAATAAAACCAATTGCTTTTTAAGTAAGGTGACGTCATTGATTACATCATCAACAACATAAAATTATATAAAATATTATAAACAACAAAATTTTTATTTCAAATAAAAATGTAAAATTAAATTGATTTTTAATATTTAGAAGCCATAAATAATATTTAAAACACGGAAGTTATGCATGATAAAACGCATTATTTTTTTTAATAAAATGACAACAATGTATCGGTTACCATAAATAACTTATCCAGCAATGGGTTTACCATAAGTTGTATTACTCGCCAAAAGAAAAATTGCCAAAATCCGTGCAACCGTCTACCAAAGTAGCACCAAATATTTAATCGTTTTCATAAATTTTTTTTAAATATCCTAACATAAAATACATATTATTAGACATGTCTAATATGGACTGAACTTACATCTAGTCATGAAGGAAAAATCCCATTCTGTCCATTTCATGGTGGAAAAAATCTTCTGGCGAGCCAAAGTTTTGAAACTAGACGTAAACAAGAAGATACGCAGTTGTTGACTCGTAACTGAGAACACGTAACCTATAACCTTACGAAGCCTTTATCCGGACGGCATCGCTGTAAGAAACGACTTATCAATTTTTCAATCACAACTCAGCTCAAGTGCTAAAAAATACTCGAAAAACAATCCGCTTGTTTGTCTTTGGGGTGTGTCTTCGATATGAGGAACTGATGCACGGATAGCTTCTACATTTGTAGTCTCAGAATTTTCGTCCACAAATATATGGTTTCGTGTCGATAGCCAAAACTGTACCTAGTCGTGCCTTTGAGTGATCTGGGGTTGTTGTGACAGATGTTAGGTCGTGTTCATTACGTTATATGACCCTAAGGAACTTGATACATATATGAAGAATTATAATGCAAATTTGTAAAAGAATAGTTTAGAAAATAATCCTTACATTGCTGTATACATTATGATGTTTATCATATATTATTATAAACAATTATTTTCAACATCTACGAAATTCCTTTGTAATATTTTTTAAAATCTAGTATTCCTTGTCGTAAAGCTGTTCGAAGACCCATGGTTTTCGATATTCCTCTGACTCTCATGTTTTTAATTTAAATAAGGTATCAATTGAATAACCTGCTTAGCATTAAAATAATGATAATAATCTAAGCGTAAAAAATCTTTCTCAATGAAGAAGGTTGTTTTGTAGTATCACACTTAGTCGCCTAATGAAAATGGAAAAATTCCTTCAAACGAAAATGTTTTTAAAAGATAATTCTGAGTATAGTCGAACTTCAAATTTAGTAAGAAAATAAAAATTGAAAATTAAGAAACATGATAAATATTATAAAGAATGTGTACATACATTTTAATAAATATTTGTCATATTTCTAAATTTATGAGTGAAAATGTGTTCCTAGATATATTTATGTATGAGATCCTATGTAGAGATTTCCTAGATGTATTATGTATGACAGTGTCATGTCCTATTTGTAGATCATTTCTGCTTCGCATCTTGCACATAGTTATGATAATGAACTTATTTTAAATCATAATATATTAGACTCACTTGAAGTAAATCAAAACATCAGAATCAATTAGATGAAATCCCAATAACATTTATTTATTTATGCAAAGCACAATTATGTTAAATGCAGTTTAGTCACATAAAAAAGACTTAATAATCACAGTAGCTAAAAGTTACGCTTGTTAGTTCCTAAAAAGGAGTGTTACAAAAATAGGATAATTAATAGCATTTGTTTTTGTTAGCATAAATTTAGGTATTTTGCATAATGAAACTCGAAAGGCATACGAAAGGAACGTGCGCCAAGATATATATTGGCTAGAGAAAGTAATTCTCGTGTGCAATGCAGTATATTCGATTTTCACCCTAGCTACTTAGATCACGGCTCAAAGGTCTAATTCAGTAGTACTTTCTCTTTTCAGGTACTGTGTCAACGTATGTTCCTGTTTCTTTTTTTTTTTTATTGCCTAAATAGGTAAGCCTGATGATATTTAGGACTGATGATGATTCTATGTAAGTTATTCTTTTCAATACTTCAATTTTTAATGTCTGTGAAGATTATTACTTTTTGTTATGCTTAAGTTAAGCAAAATTCTCCTATTTTATTAAATAAAGATTTCGTAGTTAATTTTTTGACTTATGATTCTTTAATGATAACTGCGCCTGAGGAAACTTACTCATTACGCCTTCAGTGCTAATGCACAAACCAACAATAGATTATGAGACTGAGTAAGTTAATAAGATTGAGAAAATTGCCTTCTAGAAATGCTTCTAAAAAAACTGAAATGTTGTAAGATTCCAGGGGCATAAAGTGTTAAAACTCTTTGTTGAAAATACTAGTTAAAAAGTTTATAAGAATAATTGTAACAAATAATAATGTCTATTCTAAAAGAATCAATTTGTATAGAAAAGTTAACAGATGAAAATTACTCAGTGTGGAAATTTAAAATAGAACAACTTCTAATAAAAGAAGGTTTAGATGATGTTGTATTCGAAGAAAACTCGGGAACTGTTACTGATATGTGGTTAAAGTATGTGTGTATGTGTGATTATGGCAAAGCCTCGAAGGCTATCTGCCTAAGGGGAGGGATGCCTTCGTGGAGCACTTTCTAAGGGAAACTGGCTCGTATACACGTTGCACATGGGGAAAACCACGAAAACTCCCATGCAGCCAGCCCGTTCGCGGGATTCGAACCTCGGACCGAACTACCAGTGTTCAGCGACTTTACCGCTCGGCCGCTGGTGGGCCCGATATGTGGTTAAAGAATGATCGTAAAGCTAAAGCTTTAATATGCCTAAACATTTCGGATTCGCAAATTATCCATGTTTTGCATAGTAAATCTGCAAAAGAAGTTTGACAGAAGTTAAAATGTGTCCATGAACGTGTAAATTTCTTCTTAGAAAACTATATTCCATTAGATATAATGAAAGTTCTAAAATGCAGGAACATATCAAAGGAGTACTAGAATTGGCTGAAAAGCTGCGTAGTACAGGTGAAGAAATTAAAGAAAATAATTTAATAGCAATATTACTATGTTCTTTACCAAATTCATACAACTCCTTAATAAATGCAATAGAAAGTAAATCGGAAGCTGAATTATCGCTAGAATATGTTAAAAACAAACTAATAGATGAGTATTGTAGACGTGTGGAAACTCAGAAAGTTCAAAAATACGATTCAGTTGCTTTAAAACGTAAAAGCGAAAATAAATCAAAGTATGTTTCACGATACTGTACTTATTGTAAGAGAAATAACCATACGATAAATGACTGTTTTCATTTAAAACACAACGCTATAACTTCCCCGAAAACAGATGTAAATAACAGTAAAGTAAGAAATTATTCTCAAAATTATAAAAGTAATGCATGCCAAATAGCAAATACGCAAAGTATAGAAAACATAACAAAACTTAAAGAAAATAAGTATCTTAAAAGTATTGAAACTGAAAATTCGCAGATTCAGTTTAATCAAGTTCTAAAAGTGGAAAATAAACATGAAAACACGCAAACGCAAGAATGGGTTATCGACTCAGGAGCCTCAACTCATATGAAGAGTGATTAGAATTTTTTCTCTCAGTTAAATGACTCTAATAAAAAAATAGTAACTGTAGCCAATGGTGCTAAATTAAATTCTTATGGTATTGGTGAAGGCTATTTAAAAGTTCAAAACTTAAAGGGTCAGGTTACGCAAATAAAATAATACAAATAAATGTATTGTATGTACCAGGTTTAGATAGTAATTTACTTTCTGTTCAATCTGTTACGAATAAAGGTTGCACTGTTACATTTGATAGTAATAAGTGTTACATAAAGCGTAACAATATACTCGTAGCCGACAGCAACGCTCAGCAAGGTTTATATAAATTGACCGTAAACTCAATTGACGATAAAGCATACTTAGCTAATGATGTTTCATGTTCTAATACGAACTGTATACTAAAACGGCATCAAAGATTAGGCCACAGAAATATAGATGCCATAAAAACACTTGAGAAAAATGATTTGGCAGACGGCATTAAACTTGGCAAATGCACTCATAGTTTGGAATGTTCTACTTGTGTAAAAGCAAAACTAACTGAAAATTCTTATCTCAAAACTGTTTTTAGATTTAAAAACCCACTGGATTTAGTGCACACAGATGTGTGTGGGCCAACTGAAGTCAACAGCTTAGGAGGGAAAAGATATTTCGTAACTTTCATTGATGACTATTCGCGTTATACTCAAATTTATTTCATTACTTCAAAAGATGAAGTATTCGACAAACTTAAACAGTATGTTGCATCGACAACAAATAAATTTAGAAAGAAAATAAATGTTCTCAGATTCGACAACGGTACAGAATACTGTAATGAAACTACTGAAAATTATCTAAAGAAACTTTTTCATCAAACTTCGGTTCCTTATTGCCCGGTACAGAACGGCGTCGCAGAAAGGAAAAATCGCTCTTTAATAGAAATGACAAAAGCTGTGCTAATAAACTCTAAATTACCGAAAGGATTCTGGGCTGAAGCAGCAGCTACTGCCGCATATCTTCAAAATAGGTTACCAACTAAAGCCACAGATAGAACACCATATGAATTGTGGAATGGGGGGGGGTTAATCCCGCGAACGAGCTGGCTGCATGGGCGTTTTCGTGGTTTTCCCCATGTGTAACGTGTGTACGAGCCAGTTTCCATTGGAAAGTCCTCCACGAAGGCATCCCTCCCCTTAGGCAGATAGCCCTCGAGGCTTTGCCACAATCACACACACACACACACAAGAATTGTGGAATGGTAGAAAACCAAACTTAAGTCACTTACGAGTATTTGGCTGTAAAGCATATTATTATGTGAACAAACAAAAACGGCGCAAATTCGACTACAAAGCTGAAGAAGGAATATTCGTAGGATACGATTTACGAAGTAAGGAATACAGGATTTATGTAGGTGGAAGGAAAATAATAGTAAGTAGAACTGTTAAAATTTCAGAAAACGTGTCTTTATCTGACAAACATGCAGAAAATAATGCTGAAGATTTAGAATTAATTCACTTCAATAACTCGCAAGAAGATGAAGAAAATAATGAAGAAACATCTCTTTGCGATGATTTTACAGAAGATTCAGAAAGTTCTGAAGAGTTAATTAAATGTGAAGAAAATGTAGAAAGAAGGGTTTCTAGCAGATCAACCTAAGGGGTCCCACCAGAAAGATTCTCTTATAAAGCAGAAGACGAAGAATTAATCTTACCTAAAAATAAAGATTCAGAAAGCTTTGAAGAAATTCTAAACTTAGAAAAACGTGAACAAGAAGCTTGGATCAAGGCTATGCAAGAAGAAATACATTCTCTAAAAGAAAATGAAACCTATACACTTACAGAATTACCACGAGGAAAACATGCAGTAGGCAGCAAATGGGTGTTTAAGACAAAATATGATGAAACTGGTAAAAATATAAAATACAAAGCACGCTTAGTAGCCAAAGGATTTACTCAAAAATACGGTAGTGATTATGACGAAACGTTTTCACCAGTAGTGAAACACACTACGATAAGAAATTTCTTAGCATGGGCAGCGTATAATAATGCCAAGGTACATCAACTAGATGTTAAAACAGCTTTTTTCTATGGCAACTTAAATGAAGAAATATATATGGAACAACCAGAAGGATTCGTGGTTCCGGAAGAAAGACATAAAGTTTGTAAATTACAGAAGTCTATTTATGGTCTCAAACAAGCTGCTAAGTGCTGGAATGCAGAAATTGAAAATACATTGAAGAATCTTGGGTTCAGTCAAAGCAAAGCAGATCCATGTCTTTTCACAAAAGTGGTTCGTGATAAAAGAATTAATTTAATAGTGTATATTGATGACATCCTAATAAGTTCTACAGAAGAAGGACTAATTCTTCAAACAATTAATGATTTAAAGAAACGTTACCAAATAACGCATCTTGGTGAAGCTAAATATTTCTTAGGCATGGAAATAAATCGCAAGGAAGATGGAAGTTATCTCTTATCACAGAAAAATAAAATAAATCAACTTGTCAAGCAATTTTAACTTGAAGAAGCGAAACACGCTAGCACACCAATGGAAACGAACTATTATAACCTAAACAAGGAAGAAAATCTCCTAACTTCAAATGATAAATTTCGCCAAGCTATTGGAAGTCTTTTGTATATATCGTCTATCATAAGACCAGATATCACAGCTTCAACTCACATACTCAGCAGAAGGTGTAATAATCCACGTCAAAAGGACTGGAATGCTGTTAAAAGAATCATTAGATACTTAAACACGACAAAGAACCTATCATTACAAATTTCGTCGAGTGAAGAACCTAATATTACAGTTTACTCAGATGCTGATTGGGGGCAAGATATTGAAGATAGAAAATCTACATCAGGAAGTGTTATTTTATTAGGAAGGAACTGTATTTCATGGTTTTCAAGAAAACAAACTTGTGTTTCTTTATCCTCAGCAGAGGCTGAATATGTTGCACTATCGCAAGCTACGCAAGAACTATTATGGCTATTAAAATTAACAGAAGATTTCAATCTACCTCAAACTCTACGGATAAAGGTATTTGAAGATAATCAGTCTACTATAAAACTTGTAGAATCTGAAAAATTCAGTTCGCGCACAAAACATATTGATACAAAAGTTCATCATATACGTGACTTGAATAACAAAGGAATAGTAAAACTTGCTTATCTTTCAACAGAGGAAATGGTTGCTGATATTATGACTAAACCAATTCCTAAAGCTAAATTTCAGTTTTGCAGGAATGAATTGCAATTTGTATGAGTTTCATTAGCAAAACAGGGGCAATGTTAGCATAAATTTAGGTATTTTGCATAATGAAACTCGAAAGGCATACGAAACGAACGTGCGCCAAGATATATATTGGCGAGAGAAAGTAAATCTCGTGTGCAATGCAGTATATTCGATTTTCACCCTAGCTACTTAGATCACGGCCAAAGGTCTAATTCAGTAGTACTTTCTCTTTTCAGGTACTGTGTCAACGTATGTTCCTGTTTCTTTTTTTTATTGCCTAAATAGGTAAGCCTGATGATATTTAGGACTGATGATGATTCTATGTAAGTTATTCTTTTCAATACTTCAATTTTTAATGTCTGTGAAGATTATTACTTTTTGTTATGCTTAATTTAAGCAAAACTCTCCTATTTTATGAAATAAAGATTTCGTAGTTAATTTTTTTGACTTATGATTATTTAATGAAAACTGCGCCTGAGGAAACTTACTCATTTTGCCTTCAGTGCTAATGCACAAACCAACAGTTTTGTTTTTCTTCTCAGTTCAAAAGACGGATGGACAGCCCAACTGGGATAGCTGTTAATGACTCTGACTGCCGTACCGAAGAACCATAGTTCCAACTCTTAAAAAGGCATAGATGTTTATAAATGTATAATATTGAACTATGCACTGACTACACTACAGTCACTGCATAGTGCAGTGGGACTATGCAGTGACACTAGAGTCACTGTATAGTCCTAGTCACTGCATAGTGCAGTGACTACACTACTCGTAGCCGAAAATCCTCTCGAGAGTTTTGTACTATACAGTGGCACACTACAGTGAGCCGAAAAGTCCTCTCGAGAGTTTGGTAGTAGGTAGTAGGGGAAGAGGGATGGGAGACTCTCGGACCCGATTGTCGCATCCCCGAGGGTACTCTCTTTCAAAATTAGGAGCAGAACTGAGCTAAAACTTAGGCTATCACCTATATGAGGCTCAAAGTTCTTGCCAAGGACAGGTGCATTAGACTTCTTGCCACGATGATTATCTTTGAATTGTGCAGACAATCGTCAGACAAGTGTATAAGGTATTTCTCCCGCCTTCCTAGCGTGCCTTCGTGGTGTAGTGGTTCTGCACGCTTCAAATTGAAGCATTATTCAATAGTACTATTTCAAGGTAACATATTTTTACATTAAACTGACCACATAGGATGAAACAGCATCGCTTTTATTAAAGTTTGAGGAAATTTATTATTTCTTGATTATTTTAGTTTAAAAAATTTTTTTTTATTATTCTTTTAGGTGCTTTCAAAGAAAATCGGGCTACCAGAAAGGTACCTTGCAATATTATTGTAAATGTTATAAAAGACTGAACTGTGCTTCATTTCGAGAAAAGTATCATAAACATAAAGGAAAATTTACAACAGAAGGAAGTTTGTAAACAATGGAATAAAAAATTTCTGTATTGGCTTGTACGAAAATACTGTAATTAGTTAGTAATTGTTCAGTTTGTTTCCTAACTTTCATGAAGACTTGGATTGCTAGAGGATACTTACTTAGCTTAAGCAAATATTGTATCTTATGCATTGTATTACTGAATATGAAAATAATTAGTTCGTTGAATTTGAATGTTTGCTTCTAGAAGAGAAATTTATTACATGAATATGCAATATGGAAATTAATTTCATTTCATTTCCTTTAATACTTTTAATTTTGCTTTAAAATTTTATGAAATAATAGAAAACTATTAGTTTATATATTTGGGGAATTTAATGAATTCCTAGTATCTGAATTAAATTAAAACCTTTTGCAATAAATGCTTCAAATTTTAAATTATGACAATAATTATATTTTAACTGTAAATTGCTTTTTAAAATCCTTATCCATTGACTGAAGTCACACTGAATTAATTTTATAAATCAAATTTATGACAAAATAATGAATTTGTAAAAGATATATGTCATTTTATTTGTTTATTAACTTTCAAAATAAGCCTTCTAACTTTATAAACAAATTACATGGACAGAAGTAATTTTTACAGAGAACAGTTTAGAACAGCTAAATTGCTTGTAAAGAGAACACAAGAAAAAATATTTATTATTTTTAAAATTTGCATACATTTAAATGAAAACTTTAAATTTATTTTAATGACAAGAAATATCCAAGCATTCACTTTAAATTCCCATCATCCTGATGCTTTTAGTCTACTACAATGACAAAAAGTCTGGATAACAGTAGTCTCATCAGAGCTTATTAGGGTTTAAAGAAAACAATTTGTTTTTAATTTACTGCAAAAAAGTACCGAGGATTATATTTAATAAAAAATAATTATTTCGTCCAGAATATAATACAGTCTCCCATTAAAATAGTTTGGTGCATATGATCTCATAAATAAGGTTTCAGAATTTTGAAAATTGCAATGATTCTCGCCATATATTAAAAATCGTGATTTGCAGTCTGATTCCTTTTCCTTCCAGTAAGAACAATAACTTGATTTTTTGGTTTATTAAGCTTAAAATAAGAACTGTAAGAAATCTTGTTTTTATATGTAGTTAATAGGTATTGTGTGTAAAACTTTCACGGAAATATAAGGTCTAGGTAATACTGCATTGGAGGAATGCATGTAAATGTAGAGAAAAAAGTGTAAAGTTTCATTAATAAATGGCATGTCTGTAATAAACTAAGAGAATACAAAAAAAAAAAAATAGAATTTGAATTTCGATGCACATATAAAGCATGACATATATCTGTAAATGTAACATTTCAGGCTCAACTCTTCAAACAGATAATGTCTTTTCCAGAAAATTGCAGTGTTCTGTTCCATTAAAGAAATGTAAATTATTATATGAATTCACAATTTGGAAACTAAGTTTCTGGCACATTAGATGCAAGTATTACAAACACAAATATTTCACGTACATCCCTCAGAGTCTGTGCATATAGACCGGATTCAGAACATTCTAGTTAGACGTAACTCAAAACGTTCTAGTTAAACGGGATTCGGAACGTTCTTTGCATGTTATACAGAAGTATTAACAGTACAAGTATTTGACGTGCTATTGCTCGTTATAAACCTTTAATCTATAGACGACATTCAGAACGTCTGCCCAAACGTTAAGAGAATGTTCTGCTAGCACGTTTTAGAAACTTTCATAGAACGTTCTAGGAACGTTATATAAAATTGTTACTAGTACCACATTTTGACGTTCTATTGTCCATTAATGAACTACATCTTACAGGCGTAATTCAGAACGCTTTGCCTGAACGTTAAAGAAACGTTCTGCTAGAACGTTGAAGGAACGTTCTGTTATAAGGTTAACGGAGCTTCCATGTAACGTTCAAGGGACGTTTTATAAAATTGTTAGTAACACCATTTTTTGACGTGACATCTACTGCCCGTTACTGAACTGTAACATATTGATGTGATTCACCACGTTCTGCCAGAACGTTAAAGGAACGTTCTGTTAGAACGTTAGAAGAACATTCATAGAACGTTAAAAAAAGTGATAGTGGTACCACTTTTGACGTACTACTGTCCGTTATTGAACTGCAATGCATAGACGTGGTTCTGAACGTTCAGGTAAAACGTGCCAAAAACGTTGTACTAGAACGTTAATGACACGTTGCATGAAAGTGTTACAAACACAAGTATTTGACGTGTTATTGCCCGTCTTAGAACTGTAACATATAGACGGCATTTTGAACGTTCTACTTGAACGTTCCCGACACGTTTGTGAAGCACTTGCACTGAACGTTCTCTGAACGTTCTTGTACTAGTTGGGTTGATTTCCGGCGAAGGCGTTGCTAATTTTTCATCTTTTCTACTTCCAAAATACCTAATGTCTCTACAAGTGAGACTGGTAACAACAACACTATAAAATAAAAATTCTTCACCGATAGTCTCTAAAAAATACTAAAACCAAAAAACAATGTACGGTGATAATCTTTAACAAACTCTTATAATAAAGTCTTTCAAAAAGGTTATTACACCTTCTAGAAGTTAAAATTTTAGTTATTAATAGTAATGAGAGCTTCTTTTCAAATTTAAATGCATTCTTCCAAGATGAATCCATTTTTATTATCAAATTTCTGTAAACAATACCAATCCATATTCGTTATTGTTATCGTTAATGACAAGTATGCCAATTATGTACTTCTTAAAAATCCAGTAACGTCTATAGTTACGGTAATGAAGCAAAAGTATCCCCTTCCTGATGGGTTAGTTCAGATTACGCTCTTCAAAGTTTTGAATCGGTAATAAACTAAATATTATTCCCTCTCTGACGAGACCTCAGTTTCGCTCAAACGCGAAGCACCTGCAATACTGCAGATAATGTGACGAGGGGTATATTGTTTTACTGATATGTGTAAATTATGATTAGCATCTCATAGTGAATCACTGTATAATTTTTTGCGTGCACAGTAAAATTTGAGTACGTATTATCTATGAAAGCAAAGCTCTGTTATCTATATTAATGTAAAGTAGGCTAAAATGATGAATTTGATATTCTGTGATAAAATATCATATTGTCCTACAGTAAAATTTCATCTTCTAGAACTTATGAAAATTTCGAAGCATTGCAACATTTTTCTGCGAAAGTACTTGAAACAAATTTCAAATATATCATGAAAATTTACAACAGAATGACTAGAGGTGATATCGATGTAGTACTTCAAAGCATTCAAAACATAATTAAACTAAATTAAATTAAAAACATAACGAACATCTGTAAACTTTGAATTACAAATTTATACGTCAAAGAAATATAAATTTGTAAAGTTTCAAATAATTTTTAAATATTTTTAAAAGTTAAACATTGTAAGGCACTATTGTTTTAAAGAATTAAATGATTGTGTGCCAGTTATGCAACGTATGGCATTACAAATATTTTTATGAATTATATCAAAGCCAAAGCAGTCATGTATGTTACAAATTAGTTGAATATATTAAAACTTAATATATTTTAACGTATAGGAATTAAATATAGTATTAAAAAAAATAAAAGTTATTAAAAATGTGTTTTAATAGCCTGATAAAATGTGATATCATATATTAAATATCATATACTTTGTAAAATGGTTACATTCTGAAAATCGACTGTGCTCGGCGACGTGAAAAGATAAAGATCTAATGGTATTGCGTATGAAAACACTTATCAAGGCGCATGGAGGATATATTCTGCTTCCGGATTCTTTCCATTTTTCATCCATCATTTTGAAAGGCATAAGTGAGTCTAGGGATTTTATTCTTAGGACCTAGTTTTACATGGTAATTGAAAAATACACAGTTTCTTCTAGTTGTAAAAACTAACGATTCTTAAGAATATTTCTGCATGAAGAATGACTAAAAATAATTCTTATTATTGCAATATATCAAGATATCAATAAGTTATAAATTGGTCGCATACCCAGTGAAGGGTATGCACCACATTAATAAAACGTTACATTTTATATATGAGTGTTTCAGTTTCATTAACCAGCCCCTGTATATGTTAATCTATACTATTAAATCTATGCGCGTTTATCTGTCTGTTTCTTTGTTTGTGACATCATTTCCTTCGGAGTGGAGGGGAGTTCAATTTCGAGAGAGGTACCACCGGATTCTAAAATTAGGTATTCCTATCATTCTTATCTCATCCAAGATATTTATTAAAAACTCTGACTTTAAGATTTTCGCACTCATTTTTCCGAGTGGCAACAGTCGCGCGCTGGAGATAAAAATCTGCTTTATTTTGAAAAGTGTTGCCACTGCTCGCTTTTCAAATCGTAGAGTTTGTTAATAAAATATTTGTAAGTTTTACAAAATCTGAGAGAAAAATAGCTTTGCCAAACATTAACCATATTATTATTATATAAGGTCATATTCTGACGTTGAAAAAAGCACGCGATTGCATGTGACGTTACTGTATATCGAAAATGTTTCGTTAATGTCAGCATTTTAAATAAGTAAATGCTACTGGCCACATTTTTGTTTTAGGCTAGGATAAATGACACGATATGTTAATTCTTGTATTGATATTGAAAAAAAGTCGTTATGTTACATTAAATTTAAATTATGAAGTCATTCGTATACGTATTAACCTGAAGTGTCAGAAGTTTTTGATTCCTGGTTTAACAACAAAAAAAAAATTATTTACGAATTGGTTGTTGCTTGGAAAGAATGAATTGATTTCATTCATATTGAAATGTTTTTATGCATTTTTGTTTCGGATGTACACATAACTTAAAAATTTTGCTTTGGCCGCAGCCTGATCATCTGGTGCACTTACCAGCTAGTATAATGTAAAATGAGATTTAATGGGGGAAAAAATTAATGCATTTGGAAAAGCTGAAGCCTTGATGGGAAGTTCTAATCAATTTCGAGAAATTTAAACATTTTAAAATGCAAGAAGTTTTAATATCGGGTTTTAACGAAAGTTTCCCAGCGCCGCACATATTTAATGCATGATATAGCTAATAAAAGCAATAAATACTTTTATAGAATTACGTACATATAGCCCAAGAGGTTATAAGTCTCAAAACGCAGGCTTGTGATGCTTCACTTTTCATTCGGGTCTGCCATTCGATAAAATATAAGATAATTAGCTTTCAAATTTAATCTGTCTGTTATTGATTAATAGATTACGTTATTTAAAAATAATAGTGGCTGTTCTTAAGATTTTTACTTTTGTTTCTTTTTTTAATCCGATTGATTTAAACAAAAACGCATTTATTTCGTGATAATCTAATTATAAATATTAAATATTTTTATAGAATTACGTTATATATTTTTTCACTTTTTAAATCATAAGATATATAATAGGTGTTCTCAACCAGGGGAGAATTCCTTTATAGGAGAGAACTTCATAGCTTCAGAGGGAAATGCTGTCAGCCTTCAATTTATCTTTTAAGTGTTTAGTTATAGTTTAAGGACATAAAATACAAATTTTATTTAAATTTTGGGTATTTATCAACATTTTCTATGCTTTTTGTTGTTTCATTTATAAAATAAGTTAAATCATAATCCAAATTTAATGAATTTTCATAAGTATTCTTCGAGATTTGAAAGGAGGGGGAGGGAATGGTCTTTTGGTAATAGAAAAGGGGTGCATGGGGGAAGAAAAGGCTAAGAACCACTGATATATAACGTTCCCATGTTAGTCTAAATGTATGTAGTTGTAACGAAAGTTTTCCATTCAAAAACTTCACTTATTAAAGTTAGAAAAATAAAACATGAAAGCAATAACTTTAGTGCTGGTTTTAATCAGCACCCAAATCTCTGATTTTCTGCCTAAGTATTGGCAGTTTTTCAAAGCCTTCGGTCCAGCAACTTGGTGACCGCGAGTCCAAAAGCAGATGAACCACATTTTCGGCAGCTCGTGCAGAATAGAAGATATCACAAGGAATATATAGCTGCAGGTGTGAAAAAATTTAGAAGTCCGAAAGAGCGATGTCGAGGCTATAGGGTGCAGAAGATCCCATTCAAGTCAGTAAAGTCCAGACTTTGAATGCATACACATGTGGTCTTGCATTGTCTTGATGGAACATTACCTTTTTCGCGCCAGAACTCATTTCGACGTTGGTCCTTGATAGCAGCGTCAACAAGGACTAAGATCTCGCTGTACACATTACTGCCGAGGATTTTATCTTTTTCCAGATACTCTTTGTGGACATATCACAACATTACCACCAGATACAAATCATATCTTTTTGTTAGAATGCCAACTCTGACTGACATCTGCTTAATTATAGCAAATTACGATTTCAAAATTGTTTTATAAATTTTCACTCATAAAATTCATAAATTCTGTTCATTTTTATGCATTATTCTATAAAGCAAAGTTAAGTTGCAGGTAATGGAAGAAAAAAAGAACAGGAGCATACAAACATATATACTAAAAAAAAGCTTTTTGTCAAAGTGAGGTATATTAAAGTGAACTATAATTACACGCGAGCCGACCAGACAACGCAAGTTCTCTTAAATTAAAAACAGCTGAAAAAGCTCTTTGTCTGGCACCAGTCGCGTGAATTTCTAATTTTACACATCTAATAACTTCTAGGATGCATTTTTTTCTACAGCACGCTTAGCAATTTATAAAATGCTACTCACGTTTATATTCGGCACAATTATTGAAACACTTGTATTCAAATGCATGGAAAGTAAGGGACAGAATGTTTAGCAGGAACACGATTACGAAGAAAAAATAAAAAAATTAACTCTGATAAAGCAGAATTCTGTATCATTTCCATATAATTAAGTAACTTTATTAGGTTCATCGTGCGTATGAGTATCTGAGAATATGAAAAGCTGTTGATCCAATATTTTAGGAAAACGTAGGTCATTAAGATATTCAAAAAATTGTGTCAATTTAGAATTTTGCTTTATGGTTTATGTATTTAATTTACTATTAACTAACAACTAAGAAATGAAGTTTCAATTCATATTAAGAAATCAAAAAGCTCCAATTTTAAATATGCTATTATTTTAAAATTAGATAATACCTACAGAGAGATATACTTCTTGACTTACAGTTACTATTTTTTTATTTAATGCTTAATCTACCAATTTCGAATCAAAAACTCAGCTTGAAATTAAAGAATTTTGTAGTTGATTTTTATACCCAAACTCTACGCGCTAAACTTAAGTTTATAAAAATTTAAGAAACAAATAATTTTTGGAAAGGTAAGTTAATTAAAATTTAACTACATAGAACAAACGATCATCCAGGATTCCGTAAGATTTTGATCTTCTATAGAAGCTGTCATCTTGAACACATTTTATTCAATGCCGATCTTGTCCTAAATATCAGTCACTTTCAGATGTGATTGTTTACGGAAATTGTAACCTCGAGAAAGTAATATTATATTACATGTTATCGTGCTCGAGAATATAATATTATATTACATGTTAGTATGTTGATTTTAAATAATAAAATATTTTCACTAATGTAGAATTCTTACCATCAATAAAATGAAAATATATTAATAAGATGAATAAAATAAAAGTCAAATGAGTCCTATTAGCTACCGTTTTACATTTTTATTAAAAGAAGAGTTGAATTTTTTTCCCTTTTATTTTATTTATTTATTTTCCCAAATCCTCAAGTAATATGTTATCGAAACCCATATTAACGAATTAAAAATTTATAAAAATTGTCTAAAAAGGCTTTGAGAACTTTTGAGTACGAATTAATTTGCTTTGCTCTTGCATACCGTAACTTGTGCACTACGTTTACTTTTTTTTTGTATGAATTAATTTTGTTTAATCTTTCAAACTGTAACTTGACCCGGTTCATCTTGATGAACCCTGCTTCAACTTTTTAAATTTTATCTTTTCTCTTAACTAGTTGCAAAACTTTGCTGCAAAGGCGGAAGCTTTGAAAATATAACCTTTGATTTGATTTACGAATAGGTGATTTCATTCCCTGGCAACAATATATGCTCTTAATCAACTTCTATTGTCTCATTTAATTTGCAAAGTTGCTTTTATTTATCATGGGGGTTTTTAACTTTTAATTTTACAATCAGTTTTGTTTTCTAGCTTTTTACAGTGATGCTATCGAATAATTCATTAACTTAGGTAATAGTTGGGTTCTTTTTTTGCTTCGAGCCTCTTAACTCATTGTGTTATTTTACTTTAGATGTGATAGCAGATTCGACTAACAGTAACTGCGGTGACATAGGTGATGACGTCTACAGTGAACTCCAAATCAAATTCATTTGAAAGCCGTTAAGTAATCACAAGAAAAAGTATTATAATTACTAAAACATACTGTTGATAATTTGCGTATTTTCAAGCAGTTTAATCTGGAAAATAAAAAATCATTATTTCGATAGCAGTTAAAATTAAACAGAAAATTAATGTCTATCTAGAAATGATACATGTCAGAAAAGTTTATTACAAGCAATTACTATTTTTGGAACAGAAAGAGGAAAATAACCAAATTAAAATAAAGAATTAAGGAAGCTGTTGTAAATTGAAATTAAAATTTTTATTTGTGTTCTTTATCTTATATATATATATATATATGCGTGTGTGTAAGATAAAAAAATGCTAATAAAAATTATAATATATATATATATATATATATTATAGTATATATATATATATTTATAATATATTATAGTACATATATATATATATATATATACTCGTATATGTCTGTGTGTCTTAAACATATACATATAATACACTGTTCAGCATGGTTTTATAAAATATAATTATAAAATCTTCCCGTGAATGATACTGTAAAGAAATCAGATAGGAAAAAGTTCAAGGTCTATATTAATAAAATAACATATTTAAAATTTCAGTCTCCATTCTTACACAAATAAACCTTGAACTTTTCCATAGCATTTAACTGAAAAATAATGCATAGAAATAGATATGGGCCTTCTTTATTCTCTTTTACTATTTATTTCAGTTCTGAATGAATTTATGAGAAATTGTATATTTATTAAATCTTTTCTAGAATTTCCCGATTCCAACATATTAAAAAACAATTATGATTAGATAAAAATTCTAGCTATTTTAAAATCAAAATTCCCTTCTAAGAAGTAACTTTCGTATCCGATAGTCAAATTTGTAGTCATGTGCATTACACATGCCACAAAACTGAATTTTCAGCCATCCGTAAAACATACCCTTTAAGTTATTCGTTCTTTAGTTAGGCACAGGTGTCATGATGATTTTCTAACTTTTCACCTGCTCTCTTTCTTCCCGCCAAAATCAAGTAACGCATGCTTAACTGTAAATCAGCTGGTTAGGTGCATTTTTGGCGGGAAAAGTCGTACCTTTCATTTTCGGTTTGCACGGTTGAATTGTTTCTGACTTACTTAGTTTTCTAATGAAAGAATTGTACTGCACTTTTTTTTTTTTTAACTAAATGTTTTTCTAAATCAAAAAGCAACAAATATTAAAAAACTAAATTAAGATAAACTTTGTAAAAACTTTACCGATTGCCCAAAAGAAAAGAAAATGTGCGTTGTTTCATTGGGTTGCAAAATAAAAGGTATAGTTTGTAATGCAATTCTTGGTTACAAATACTTTGAGCAAAAGAAATAAAAGTTATAATAAAATGAGAGTTTATTAAAACTTTATTTCTTTTGCTCAAAGTATTTGTTAGTTGACGTACTTTGTTAGTTGACGTACAGGAGAAAATACTTCGTTGAACTGAAAGTCAATAGCATGCTCTGAAAACTATTCACGTAAAACATAAACTGATAATATAGAGATAACTTAACAAAAGTTCAGTCTTCGTCTGAAGAGAAATCGTGTCTTCGCAATTAAAGCAATTATTTCCAGTGCAAAATATCGGGTTAGAAGTCATACAAAAATGAACTTTAATCAGCCAAATATCTTCCATTAAGTTCTACAACATTTTGCTATCTTTTTGGTAACTTCATGATTCCAGGTTCATAGAGGTTCTGGTCTTTATCAGTAAAAAACTTAAATGAAGTGCGATTTGAAGTCATCGTTATAGTAAAAAATTTATTAAGAAGTTTGTAAATTTTAAAATAAATGATAATCCGAAGTTGTAAAGTCGAGATTATATGGGGGATACGATATCACTTCCTAGCCAAGCTCCAATAATTTCGTACTTATTGTTAAAGATGTGTGAGGCCTCGCAATGTCGTGGTGAACAAGATTCCTTTGCGATTTGTCACTTTTAGTCTTTTCTCTTTGATTTCCTTCTCCAGTTTCATAAATGTTTGGCAGTATTTGATCGTTTGTTTTCTTGAAAGCAGCTCAAAACACACAACATCTTTCTAATCCTAATAAGTTGACAGCAGGATTTTTTTCTGATGCAGTTTAGCTTTCGATCTGATTTGTGCTCATTCACCATGCTTGGATAATGATCTTTTTCGAATAATTTTTTGATAAATGATCTATTTTTCATCACTAATTATAATTCGTTTCAAAAGTAGGTCGACTACATTATATTCGAAATGCGTAACGCAAATATTGATTCGTTAATTTCTTTCAAATCATGCGAAACCCAAATATCGAAATTCTTAACCAGTCCAAGACATCTTATGTTAGTTTTTATTCTTGTGTGTGATGCATTTAACCCTTTTGCAATTTCTCGCACAGCTATATGACGACTTGATTCAAATATGGTTTTAATTTTATCATCATCGACTTAGGAAGGTCGGCCATAACGTTGCTCAGCTTCAAGTAAAAAATCTGAAGAAAGAAAATTTTTTAACCAATTTTGTCACATGCATTCTGTTAAGTAATCAACACTATGAACTTCACATATCTCTTTGTGAGCCTCAGTGGCTTTCGTGTCTTTATACACATAAAATAACTTTAAATGTGTGGAAAGTGTTTATCTTAGCATTCCATGTTAAAATTGGCAGTAAACTAAGAGTTTTAAGCAAAAATATACAAAATTTGTTTCTATAGCAATCCAAAAGTATCAACTGCCTTATCTAAAAAATATTGACAGGAAAATAACGAAACGAGCAATAACGCTATCTATTTGTGAAAACCGAAATTTTCTTGCCTATCCAATAGATTCAAGAGTTCACTTAGCTTCTCCTCTCGGCGATTTATGAAAAAAAGGAAATTACTATATTTTCAGTGGTAAACAGGGTATATTTTTCTCATTGAATTAAAAAAACAAATGAGATGAAATTGAAATCGAAAATATTTACTTTTGCATTCGCAAGGTAAATTAAGGTCCCGAAATAAAACTATTATAATAAATTCCGTATATCAAATTTCAGATTATAGTTTACACCATATAGAACAGTTTACCATTAAATATTAAAACAATTTTAAAAATAATTTAAATTAAGCATTAAATTTTAAAATAAAGCACAATTTAAAATGTAATGCATCATGAAAATTTTTTAAATATGAAAAGATTTTACATCAGCTATTTAATATTTGATGTAATCTTACATGATTCACAAAACTGAATTCAATTTTTAGAAAAACGGAAGTTGAATTTAGTTAGAAAAATAGCCTCCCAGACGGTATAGTAGTTAGGGGAGCCTGACTGCGATACCGAAGGGCCTGGGTTCGAATCCCGGAGAAGGCTTGGTTGTAACTGTCCGTCCCTTCATAGAAGGCGATGGTGGCCCACCTATTAGGTGCCTCCATAATAAAAGGACCACCACAGCTGGCCTTAGTATAGATTAATGGACTCTGTAACAAAACTGTCACTGTTCACAATCTGCCAGTGGGAGGAAAAAAAGAACTTTTAGAAAAATCTACAGTTTAGCGTATTCCATTTCTATTTTCTCGATTCGTAGGAACAAAAAGGTCTCTATCAGGGCCAATTATATAATGAAGTTGGATTTCAGCAAAGGAAAAGGATATTAAAAACGCATTCATTTAAGCTTTCTAAATACCTGAATTAAATAAAAATACTTCCAAACTCAATGGTACATATTTCACAGTGCTCCTGTAATACAAACATTCCTACTCGAACTGTAAAATCCTTCTCGAATTATTATTACTATGCTACTCAAGAAAATATATAGAAGTTTTCACTTTTTAAAATAATAAATTTACCTTTTAAGAAGTAATCTTCATTATCTTCATTAAACATGCAGTCGTGTGCACAGAACATGCTAGCGGAAGAGGAGGTTCAACCACCCATAAAACATCCCTTTAACTCATCTTTCACAGGTGCCGTGATTTTCTGAATTTTCACCTGCTCTCTTGCGACTTGCCAATATCAAGTAACGCATGCTTAACTCCGAATCAGCTGGTTAGGAGTATTTTTGGCGGGAAAATTTTTACTACTCATTTTCGGTTTCCACGGTTGACTCGTTTCTTAGTAAACATTTAGCTTCCTAACGAAGTCAAACACAAATAAAACAAGTGTCGTAATTACCAACAAGTAAGGATAAAACACCAATGATGGATATACCATTGATTAGTCAAGTCGGACTAAACCGATTTATAGACACTGACGTAAAGGAGAGCGATATGTGATTACGATAGATAAACATAATTAAAACGCTAGATTTAAGTTTAGGAAATAAGCTGAAATTTATTTAATGTCTGGGCAATACAGAGGCATCTACAGACATCATCTTTAATGAGGCCTAAAACGAATATACTGTGAATATACTTAGAATACCACCGTGTAATTCTAAGTTACAGTTGGATGTGAAGAATATTAAGAACTACTATGCGAATAATCGCTTGAAATCGTGAGACAGTAAATAAACTTAGAAAGGGTTAAAAGACCCTTTATTATTCAAATAAGATTTAACAGAACTTCGTCTTGGAGTTGTACAATAAATATTGTACAACTCCAAGACGGAGTTGTATAATGAAGCGGACACTCGGGCTTCAACTTAAGAGACTAAGAAATAAACTAAATTAATCTTAACTAAAAAAAAAATATAGCCGAAGTTATCAAAATTCTAACAGAGTTAGCCCCTTAACGCTAATTGACTGCGAAGCTATCAAGGGCCTAAAGTACGTCCGAGCGTAATAATAACTTACGAGAGTGCAGCCTAAAAAGGAATGCTAGTCAGAATAGCTGGTATCGCTCTCACTAAGACAGAACTTCGCGATTAAACACCGCTCTTCCTCATTAGCATTCAGACGTTATTCTAAAACTACGTTCTGGTCGGAAGTGGTAAGTTGAAATTAAGAAGCGATAGGAAAGGAAGTTTAACTAAAAATTTAACTTTTAATAAAATTAACGTAATCCTTACAACCTAATGAAAATACTAATTCAGAAGTCAAACAACAAAAATCACGCTGAATCATAAATATAACGCTGATTTTTGTTGTTTGATTTCTGAATTAGTATTTATTCGGCGTGTTATTGTGTCTTAATTAATGAAAATAGTTTGAAATGAAGTGAAGAATCCGAAGCGACTACCGGATCAGTGCTACAGTTTTAAATAAAGAAATGTTTTCTGCGTTATAAAAAGAAATTTTTACAACTTTATCCGCAGTATAAGTGAAGGAAACTTTGATAATCCTAAGTCATTGATATTTTAATTAAAGAAATGTTTTCTACATTATAAAAAATAAGTTTTTCACAACTTTTTCCGCAGTATAAAGAAAAGAAAACTTTGATAATCTTACGTCATTGACTTTTTGATCAAGAAAGAACAATTATTACGAGCAGTAGAAACATGTAATGAGAACAAAAAAATACTATTTTTTGTTTAGTAAGGTAATAATATAATTAAATCTGTTTTAAGAGTGAATTTCGTGTAACTCTGAAATGGAAGATTTCTCGTGCAACTGTTAGAGAAAAGCTTTCAAAAGCTTAAAATTGAAAGCATGTATTCCGCATTGTATTCCGAAATATATAAAGTTTCAATCTATATTTAATTCGAATCACAATTAAGAATATTCTAAAATAATGAGATAAATAATACTTATTCAAAATGCTTAAAAGTTTTAAATGCTCTTAAAGTAGTGAATTAAAAAATTATGTAATGCTAAAAATCTTTTCACAAAATGGGTTATTTTACTTTGATTATTTGGGAAAGATATAGCATTTTTAGAAATGTAAAAGGAAAATTAATAAAATGTTTTAATCCTATAACTGTCTTGTTTAAAAATATTTAAAAAATAATTCTAAGAAGCATAAAAACTCCAAAATAAAATGCTCGAGGAAAATATTTTTCCAGAGCTTACAAATTTTTACCTTTGAAGTAAGAAAGCACACATCTTGTTACAAGTGGATAAGTCGAGTTTTGTTTACTATTTTCAGACCGTGTGTTTCACGTTTTGGCAAAATAAGAATACTCCCACTCGATGGAAGCATTTGCAGATATCGTGCACAGAGGATCTACTGAACGCACGGCTGCGTCTTCAGTAATTCTTTATAAATTAATGGACAAGCCTATACGTTGCAAAAATTTACAATGAAATAATACCATAGGAATATTTACACAACAGCTTGGTTTTGAAATTTTGAACAACTCCTTTTGAATACAGAACTTTATGCTTTAGTTCTTTTATTTATGGATACTAATTTTGAATTAGTATCCGTAAATAATATGTGTATCATTAACTGCATAGCTTAAAATTGTTTCAAATGTTAAACTGATATCGTGATTCCAAGTGCAAATTACAGTTTCGTTGTAATCATCAAAGTTTTATATTTCTTAATTCTTTAAATGCTCTTTTTAGCTGTTTGAAACTTTAATAATAAACATTTTAAGGCTGTAATCTGAAGTGTACAGATTGTTGTTTAAGTTATTAAATTATTATTATTTAGTGTTATATATATAAAAAACTAAAACCCTATGCTTGGTAAAGTTACTTTTAAAGAGTTTTTGCATGGGGACATAATAAAACACAGAATGCTTTAAAAAATTTTTAATGGAGAACACTTTTAACTAAATAATACTTTTAAATATTTTAAAATAGCAAAAAATTTTCTAGTCACCAAAAACATGGGCCAAAACGGTTTTTCAAATCCAAAAGGATTTAATTAAATTCATAGTTTGATAATAAAAATTTTGACAGTTTTGAATTTTTAATACAAAACTGCCAAATACTAAAAAATTCTTTCAAATAGCATGCAAGTTAGCTAAATAAATACTTCAAAAATTCCAAATATCATGTTATTGAAAGACCGCAAAAACGGCATTACTATAGCAATAACTCTAAAATAATTTCCATCGAAGCCCCATAGCATTTTGATTCTATTGCCATCAATTTTCACTGAAGAGAGACTTATTTCCGCAAAACGGAGTCATTAAGTGTCGAAACTCGTCATTACTCTATAGCTTGCGGCACGCGCCAAAACTCAGTAGCTGAAAAGACACTAGGCACCTGTGCGCAGGAAAGAAAAATAAAAAAACTGCGAGAAACACTATGTACGACAAAGTGTGCATTTGCCCGCTTCGGTGGATTCACCTGCCTTTAAATGAGACTATGCTAACCACATGAGTAATGAAGAGTTTTGAAGAAGGGGAAGGAAATCAAAACTTTAAAGGAGGTGACGTGAAGAATTCATTACGTAGAACAACACATTAGGCTTAAGTAGCATTTAGATTTATCGTCATTATGATGCTGATATTACTGTGATTAAAAATAAAAATACTGATACGTATTTTTTTTTTAAGGAAAAAGATGGATCTAATATTTAACAGAAATTCTTTATGCAACAAAAGAACTGAAAATAAAATGAATATGAAACAGCTCTACTATTTCCTTTGTATTCTAAAAGAGGCTAAAAAAGTACATATTTCAGTGCTAAATATTACTGTTTTACGTTAAAAAAATAAGTAAATAAAAGTGAGAATAGTTTTTTATATTTTATCAAGGCAAGAAAGTTTAATGTAATTTCCTAAACATATAAAATATTTTTTTTTTTTTTAAATCTGAAACGTTTCAGCTTTTAATGCCTGACCAGAAGGGTTTGTTAAGGTTTTTTACGCTCTCACTGAGCTCACAATCTACCAATCTGCTGTTACACTCATCCCTACTGACCCATTTTTTTTTTTTTTTTTTTTTTTTTTTTTTTTGTATTTTTAACTTTATTATAAAGCATCATTTTTTCGCGCTTACGCCGTATACAATTCAACATTAAAATTATAAAAATTTTAAAAGCAGCATAGCAGTATACGTTTAGAATTCCCGATCCAGCGTTAAGTGTTGGAATATATTTTTCTACTTTTTTTTTTTTTTTTTTTTTCTTTTTTTTCAGTGTTTTCTCAGTTTATCGTATCAATGTTTACTTTTCTTACAAAAATGGCTTCACAAAACTTTTTTTCTTATCTTTTTAATATTAACGTTTTGTGGATTTACTTTATTTATTAAATATCACGTTCTTGGCGCTTACGCCACATAAAAATCTATTTAGCAGCAAAATCAAAAAATATTTAAAAACAGCACATCCTTAGAGTTTCCAATAAATAGCCTCGCGCGCTACAGATAGAAATGTTTTATTCCATACAATGTTGCCACTGCTCACTTTGAAATCATTCAGTTTGTTAATCAAAAATGCATTAAAGTTTTAAAAAATATGAAATAGATAATAGAACAAATTCGAAATTTAAAATTCGAGCTTCCAGGTGCCCAAGTTCGGGTGAAAGATTGTGTTACTCAAAATTTGATGGCTCTAGGTACCGTTGTCTTTTCATAATGCGAGAAATCTATATACATTTATAAAGATTCTTCATTGTTTAATTTCTTTAAATATAATACGATATAGGGTGATTATATTTCAGAGTAAAAATTTTTAAAGTGATACAACGCATTTAAGTGTTTGGACGCAAAATGCCATTTCGAGATTAATATCCCATTCGAGATCAACGTCCTTCTTGGGCTAATAAACGCAACCTTGTTAATTAATTGTAGAGTAAAAAGGAACTGACTGTTTTCGGTCGCTCAAAATAAAAATAAAAATTAATTTATTTACTAAGTTCATAACCATTTACCCATCTAAATAATGTATAGATATTGTATAACCTTTTATTTCTACACTTAACACGCATTTCCTTTACTGAAACGGATTTTGCATTTACTGACTTTCAAAAATTAAATAACGCAGCTCGCTATCGATTCCTACGAATACTATATAACAATGTAAACTCAAAACAATTCGATTTTTGTATATACTAATACCTAAATTTCTGCAGTGCAGTTAAATGACACAAGAACCTAGGATACACTACGCACTAACTATGCATCCGATGAAACTCCATACGGCGATGCGATTCAGTTGGACTGATTAGGTTCTTATGCATTCGCAAATATGTACACTTCAAGAACTGTTTTAACGCCTCACATTTAGTTTCACAAACTGTAAGGCATTTTTAAATATAAAGTGTATACAGTATACGTACACCGCCTGTTCGTACGAGGATAGTAAAGCCGCCAATAAAGCCTTAGAACCGAAATGGAATCACGGAAAGCATCGATATTTATATGTATATTCTGTCTTTGTGGGCGTTTAAATTATTCTGTAGTCGAATATTCTCTAAAGATGTTGATCGCAAGGAAAGAACTTCGGAACCGTGCACTATAATGTTCTTCATCAAAACTGCTTCTCACTTCTAACAGAACAGTATATAGAACACAGTTCTCATAACTATTAATACAGTACAGGTGTCTTACTCGATGTTCTCTGACAAATCAATAAATCTCACAGTATCTTTATACAAAGCAGTAATTCGGCAGGTCTATACCCGTATCACTGCTGATAAAAGTCCTGGTATCCTGCCCACTTATTTGTAGAAAACATCTTTATGCCAATATATGTTATTGATTTGAGTTAAAATAACACGCCAGCTAACGATTATTGTAAGAGTTAAAGAAACAAGAGTCAGCGTAATATTCAAAAATTTGCAAGACTAGTTTCGAAGGTTTAAATACAGAAACTTCTTCTTCAGCTGCAGAGTGCAAATGATGAAAAAGAAACCAAGGATAATATAAGATAAGGCGATGAGAATGGCAGGAAGAGAGTCAAGTTATTGACCATATCCATTGATGACAAATGAAAACAACTATGAAATAATTTCCTTAAAATCTGAGGGTAAAAGCGCATTGGCATTGGAATCGTTATCCAGAACTGATAGCTCTTTATAAATGTGAAACATCTCTAGAAAATCTAATTCGCCAACAGAACATATTTTTTGAATAATTTTGGCTGCAAATGGAAAATGTGGTTTTCTTATCAACAGTATTGGTCAACAGAGGTTTTATGTGTTTCTTTCCTAATAAAAACTCCTGTAATTAATTTTTATCATGAGTACAACACACTAATAGTTCATATTTAAAATTAATAAAATTATTTTAAAAAATCAATTAGTTTACAAAAAGAGAGGTTGAATAACATAAAATTTGAAAGGGACAGACATTTCTGCCTACGATCACATTTTTTTAAGCTTTATGTTTAAAAACTTTCAATTTTTATATTCTAAATTGTAGGAAACATCTTTATGCAATGTATTGCTCAAATTAAACTTTAAACATAATTTATCTTAAATTTTCTTTTTCGTCTGGGACAGCATATGTAAGCAGAGTTTGAAAATGCACTTCATGAAAGCAATGCATCTTGCAAAGACCCTTAACTCACATTTTCATACTGTATTCACTTTATGATAGATTTTTCACTTAATGTTCAGAGGAACTGCAAACATTTTCTTACATTGTGAAGAATTAGTAGTGTTATAATTTTAAAAAGATACCCACGGGTGAGCATTGTCGTAATTAACCAATCCAACCTGTGTGGCATGTCTTAGTATTAATAAGACATGCCACACAGGTTGATTTGTAAAGGATTCTTTTAAAATTTTTGATTAATGGAATTGTGTTTTGCTATACAATCAACTCATTTAATATTTAAATGACCTGGAAAGCATGAACCGAGATATAAATGTCTGTAATATATCTTTCCCATGGCCTACCAGCAGCCATTTCTCTACCAGCAGCCAAGTAATGTCCTTTGACTTAGCACATCTTCATTTATTTTTCATATTATATCTACATTTGCTTAAGAAACTGAAACTTAAAAGCAGTAATGATATCTGTTTATGATTCTCATCGTTATTTTTAGTGATTTTCTCATTAATGTAATTTATGATATATCATAGTTTTTATAAATATTAGCAATACTATCTTTGGTAAGGAAAGGTATTGTATACCCCTTAGTCCAGAATAGTTGTACGGTTTATTAATTTTGTTTCTTTAATATATGTGTACAGTATATGTGTACAGTGGAGTGTAAACTTCATATTCCTGATTAGCTGCCTATTTATCTAGAATCTCTTAGCAAGTTTTCTTCTTCATTTACTTTGCAGTAATGGTAATGATGATCAATATAATTATTATTAGCAGAAAAATAAAATATAACTAGATTTATGGGTAATCAGTCTGAAATTAATCTAAAATGAATTTAAATTAAAATCATCTCTGTATTGCTTGTTTAACAGAAACGCAGTAGCAATTTCAGTTACGACAGCAGTTAAATTATTCACAACCATATGCGTTCACAAGCCGAAAAATTACATTCTAAACCTGCTGGATAAGTAAGGGTTTCTTATTCAAGTAGTTCTTTTATGATGTAAAATCATTTAAGTAAACTATATTTATTAAATCGGTATCTCTGAATTTGGTAGCTTACTTCCTCTAAAGCATGGTAATCCCAAGGAATCATAAACAGCTTCCAAGACTAAGGTAGGTAATAAGGTGGTTATAAAATAAATTCCAATAATAAAATGGTGATAAACAGGAAGTAATAAGCAGTCCTTCCTCACATTCTTATGTACTAAGAAAGCATGCACGCTCAGGAAGAGAATGCCTAAAAACGAAAGGGTACATAGAAAGGTTAAACTAAAATTCTAACTCTTAAAAAAATTAAAAGGAAGATCTTACATATGTATGTTTTTTACTGTTAGTGTAGGAATCTATCGGCAATTTTCTGTTAATTATAAATGTCTCTTTAAATCTACAACAATTCTAATTCCAGGTATAGTCTATTGGGTTGGCAAAAGAGTAATTTCGGTTTGCAAAAATAGATAGCGTTATGATCATTTTTTTTATTCTTCTGTTAATCTTGAATTTTTTTCTTTTGCGATTTGGCAGTGGATGCTTTTAGGTTGCTACAGAAAATAGTAAAATTCTGTATAAGTTTGCTTAAAACTAATTTTAATATGGGGTGAAAAAAATTAATTTTTTTGGCATATTTTAATTTTTTTTCACAAAGGCAAGAAAGCGGCTTAGGTTTACAAAGAGATATGTGAAGTTTATGCTTAAATAAACGCATGTATCAAAATTCGTTCTGAAGATTTTTCACTTGAAGGTGACCAACGTTCTGGCCGACCTTCTGAAGTTGACAATTGCCAGAATCGTTATATAACTTTACGAGAGATTGCAAACCGGTTAAATGTATCCCACACAACAACTGGAAATCACGTAGGATGTCTTGGACTCATTAAGAAGCTCGATATTTGGTTTCTACGTCAACTGAAAGAAATTCATGCAAGGTGCATTTCAAACGCAATACCAACCACCCTTAGATCAGAAGAAGATCATGCCATTTGGGATTACAAAGGTGTTGCATATTTTGAGCTGCTTCCAAGCAACCATTTGATCAACTCAGATGATTACAGACAACAACTTATGGAAGTGGATGAAGCAATAAACGGAAAAAAAGAAAGGCCAGGATTGGCAAATCGCAAAGGAATCATATTCCACCTGGACAATGCGAGGCCTTTCACACCTTTAGCAACACATACGAAATGTTGAAGCTTGTTTGGGAAGTGATATCGCATTTCTTATATAATCCTAAACTTGCACCATCAGATTACCATTTATTTCGAAGTTTATAGAACTTTTTAAATGCTAAAAATTTCAATAATAACGATGATCTGAAATACTACTCGGTTGAGTTCTTTTCCTGATAAAGGCTAGAAGTGCTGTGAGCACGGAATCATGTAATTTCCAGAATGATGGCCGAATTTTGTGTAGAAAAAAAAAATGAGTTTTATTTCATACTAAAAAATCGAAATTACTTTCTTGTCAACCTGATATTTCCATGCACATAATTTTCTTAAATTAGTTATTCTGAAAATCTCAGTTTCTATATTATTGAAAATATTAACTAGTGAATTTTTAACTTTGTTCAAATTGTTTACAAAGCCTCAAATTTAATATATTCTGAACTCTCCTTTTATTATTTTTCTCGGCTTTTTTAAATTATATTACGCCACATACACTGCAGCTCTGCACGAAGTTTTCTGGAAATGACCTACTTTATCGTGAGAATGTGAAGACATGCATTCTCCGAAAAAAAGAACAGTTTCCGTCCTATTATTTATATATCAACAACTAATGCATCAAGAGTCAATTCAATTACACTGCTTTCCAACAGATTTCTACAAATAGTCTAGAATACGAAGATATAGATTTAAATCATCAAAAAACTATAATTAATTCTCCCACCCTCTGGTTAAACGTCAACCTACATCAGAGATGTCCCCTCGCCCCTTAACTTGAAACTCCCCACAGTGACTATTTTTGCCCTCCAACATGGAATTATAAAAAAGACCTGTAATTATGTCTCCGTTGAGTCTGCGACCTTTTTTATAAGCTGTAGATTTTTACCTGAGGGAGGTCACCTAACTCACCAAATATGAGGGTGGATTTCCATTTTGATCTCTTCATGGATGCTTAAAAGATAGGATGATTAAGAACTACCACCCGTGAGATTCATGTCTTTTAATTCCGGGGCTGGACATCAAAGGAATATTACATGATACAAATTTAAATTTGAAGTCTTAGTTTCTTTAGATGCTATTAATTTATAAATCTTAATAAACTCAAAAATTTTAATGTGTAAATTATTATTTAAGACTATTTAATTTATGTTTCACATTTTAAACAGTACTTTCTGATACAATTGAAATTTACATTAAAATACCTAAAAAATGTATAGAAATGTTTGATTATCATGTAAGAATTATGTTAATTTTATTAACAGTTAAATTTTAAGTTAAAGTTCCTCTCCTGTCAAATTCTTAACTTCAACTTACTGCTTCCGGCCAGAACGTAGTTTTGGAATCTTGCTGAATATTTAATGAGGAGGAGCGGTATTTAAACCACAAAGTTACTTACTGAGTCAGAGAGAATCAGAGTTTCTGATTTATGCGCGTCTGTTTTTTTGGCCACTCTCTCTCTCTCAAAACTGTGATTGCGCTCGGCCGTTGCTAAGCTTCGTAGTCAAATAAGTTAAGGGGCCAACTAGATTTGAACCTTGATAGCTTCGGCTATATTTATTTAGTTAATCTTAGTTTTAGTTTAATTCTTAGTCTTTTAAGTTCAAGCCCAAGTGCGGGCTTTGTTTGTACACTCCCAGGCGGAGTTTTGTTAAATCTTATTGGAATAATAAAGGGTTAGTTACCCTTCTATCTTGTTGTTGCTTGTCACCGAACTTAAGCGATTATTCGCTAATCAGTTTTCAGATTCTTCGCTTCCAACATTAACTTAGAATTACGAAGTGAGGAACTCTACAATCATAATAATCAAATGATATATGTTTTTAAAACCTTGCGTTGCTTAAGAGACTAATAAAGTGATCTCAATCTTATTGTAGCCCCTTTCTAAATAAATAATATATAAATTTGAAAAAAGCTGATTTTAAATGTTTGTTAAAGTGTATTTACCTATTTAACTACTTTATCGGAACCGCATCTAATGGAAGCTTGTTATTATAAATTATGGAATCAAGTCATACGTATATAAAACTGTAAAAGTAATGTTTTCTTTAGACACAAAATTTTGAAAATTAAAACGAAAGAAACATTTTATTACAATAAAATTATTGGGATTCTTTGCGCCGTTCTTGTTAATTAATTCTACAATATTATCTTTATCTAAAGAGTGATGTAATCTCTACTTAACTAAAAGGAATTTCTACTAGAAAAACGTCTTAAAAGTATTGTACTTTTATTTTTAATACCTGACAAAAAATTTCATTTTACGTTAATTTCCGTCTTAATAATTTACTAATGCGGAAATGAAATTTACTTGTGAACCCAATTTATAAATCTGGTAGCATTGTAAAGACATTAGGCTATTTCTATGCGGAAAAGATGAAAAATTAGCAATGCCCTCGCCGGGAATCGAACCACGGACCTCTGGAATACGCGCCCAGCGTGCTGACCACTACCATTACGTAAGCATGCTAGGAAGGCGGAAGAAATGCACTATATACTCCCCCCTTTTAAAGGGCGAAAAAGGATTAGAGCACCCAATCGCCAAATCCTGGGGTGGAGAATCCTCATCCACCACCCATTTTAGTTCCGGCACCACTGTAGAGACTATTAGGTTATTTCGATGCTGGAGAAATGAAAAATGAGCAATGCCCTCCCCGGGAATTCAGCCACGGACCTCTGGAGTACGCGCCCAGCACCTTGACCACTACACTACGAAGGCATGCTAAGAAGGCGAGAGAAATACCTTATAGCATAAATGATAAAAATTTACAGTGTAGTTACCCTGAAGTATAATAAACCTAAGCAGTGAACAACAGTTATTATTATTATTCCAAAGGTGCAATTTGCCCAAAAGGGCTATTAATTTCGTTTTGGCATTATGCGTCTTCGACTATAAAACGGCGTTTCACTTTTCAAATTGTTGCCACCGAATATTAGAGTCCTGTATTAATTTATAATTGAAATTAAATAATGTAGAATCTGTATAAATGCGTGCATGTTTCTCGCATTGTGAAAAAACAATGGTACCTAGAGACATAAAATTTTGAATAACATAGTCCTCCACTCAAATATGGGCATCTGGAAGCCCAAATTTGGAATTTGTTTTATTATCTATTTCATATTTTGTAAAACTTTGAACGAATTTTTGATTAATAAACTCGACAATTTCAAAGCGAACAATGGCAACACTGTGCGCTAAAATAAATAAATAAATAAATAAATAAACATTTTTGTCTCCAGCACGTGAGACTGTGTATCGGAAATTCTAAAGATATGCTCTTTTTAAATATTTTGTGTTGCTGTTGAATTGAATTTTAGGTTTAAGTGCGAAGAACATGATATTAATAAATAAACCTAACACACAACACGTTGAAAAAACGCCCCTTTAGGCGTAATATAAAATCTGAATGCTTTCACATTTATTATTATTATTATTATCATCATTATTATTATTGTGGTTGTTATGATCTGTTCTTTAACAGCAGTAGGTAAAAGCAAAATATTAACATAATGCAGGAGAATGCAATTTTTCCCATAAATAAAAAGCATATGTGTATTATATCTTCATTAAAGCTTTAACTAATACTCAGTCATCCACTCATATATCACCATTAAATTTACAATAAAAAGAAAATGTAAATACACCATAAAATATCTTTCTTATGTTATTCGTACAAATGGAATAAAGATAATTATCGGATCAGCTTTATGCTCCATCTTCTTCGACTATAAGAAAGAATTTACTGCTGAAGACACCATAGACTAATAAGAAAACACTTTCATTTAAATAATCGTTTTTATTTTACTATATCTTAATTCACATCGAAGAGGTGGAGGAACAACCGCCTTCCAATATTATAAAAGCCCTGTAATCTGTCCTTTCCAAAGAATAACTTTTTTTTAAAAAAAATGCAGTGTTAAAATTCTAAGAATTAAAAACTGAATTTCCACATGCTTGCATTCAAGACTTTCCTCATTTTGCAAGTGCATTATTTTTACCCTGCAGACGCTAAATTAATTTAATTTAAAGGCCTAAATAAAATGGAATTTATCTTAAATTAGCATAATACTGAATATGTGTTTGTTGTGATATTTAAATGTGTAATGAAATAAAGTATTAGTTACATGCAGTGAAATAATCATATTGCTATTGCTGCTCAATGTTACATTGAATAGATTAAAAAATAACCATCTCGTTAAATTAGACGAGAATCTCTATATTTCTTCGTTTACAATAATTAGCAACTTAGTTATGTACTACTCGTCAAAGTTAAAAGATTACTGTCAGAACGAACACTTAAACATTACTTATCGATAAGTGATTAAAAACAATTTTTTTTTGCAAAAGCATTAATTAACATAAATTGCCATGCTTTCCAGTTTAATTAATATAAAAATTTCGAATTTCACGACAAGTTTACGGAAATTTAAAATTGAGAGTAAAATGGTCTTCCTCATTTTGCAACAAATTCTTCAGTAACGAGTAAGCTGGCCAAAACTTCTATTTCCAAATATTTTGATATCAGAGATGTGCTGAATGCAGACGAGCATTGTCATCCAATAGCAAAAATATATGACGTATATAATTTATATGAATAATATATGATGTAATATATGCAAAAATATATGATGAAAAGCCCCCTTAAACAGCTTTATATGCGGTTGCAAGATCTCATTCACGTATCTGTGGCAGGTTTCATCAAAAATATGTAGCTTGGTGTGGCCCTTTTTGATGATTTCACCCAATACTATAAAATCGCTTCCTTGGAAACGGGAGTTATCGTGAACAAGGAACGGCAAGATGCGTATTTGCTCATTCCCGATCAAAATCCGATTAGAATCTCAGTTCAGTTTAGTATATATAGAGTCTTCAGTAAAGGTTCACAGTCCCATTGCTGTTGACTTTAATGAACATAACGATAACACTACTTTAAACGAGCCACTTTAGAAGTTTTAGTGTACGGGACACGAATCATTGGCCTGCTCACAATGTCCAGCCTCAGAACGCCGCTGTGAAGCAACAGAACTGCTGATTCGAGTTTTTGTGGCAGCATGAAGACGTAATACTCTCTTATAGTCGCTTCATGGTTTCTTCAAGCAGGAGGAGAATGACAGAAAGCAGTCTTTGATGTTGTTGTTACTCTTGCCCCCCCCCGTTTAACACACTATTTGAAATACCAATTGATTCAATGCTAACAAATCGGTTCCAAGTTCTTAGTATAACAATTTAAAGGATAGTCAGATGTTAGGCGGGTTCTATCTGCTCCTTCTCGAGTTTACTAATTAAAGGCTACAGTTGTTCTTTACTAAAATGTTGCTTTTAAGTCACAATTCGTGAATGCCGATCACTCTGAGAAGCTTCATTATTTTTATACAATATTATACTATATCAGAATTCCTATGTGCATCCATTGCACAAAACACTGTCAGTCGCCTAATTTCTGCACTTCATTTGCTTGTAGAGACATCAGGATTTTTTTGGGAGCAGGAAAGATGAAAAATTATCAACACCTTCGCCGGGAATCCTACCGCGGATCTCTGGAATACGCGCCCAGCGTGCAGACCACCACACCCCGAAGGCATGCCAAAAAGGCGGGAGAAATACCTTATATACTAACCTATGCGCAGAAGTCCAATTTTTCTTTCAATTGCAAATAATTAATATAAATTAGTTGAAAATTTTTTCAGTGATCATATTGTTTAGATTGTCCCTTAACTTTGGCTAGCGGTGTGCTATTAGAATTACAGCGACAACAACAAGAAAAACAAAATAATTTCCACCCATGTATGGAGATACATAGCCTGGAGATTTTTTTTTATTTTGACAGTACAATATATTTCAGCCTGGAGACGGTAAACTAATTTAATTTAAAGCTAAAATACAGAAAATAATCTTAAGTAGGCATAGCATTGAACATGCATTTCTTGGGATATTTATAAATATAACGTGAAAAATAGGAATACATCATCTTTCCGGCAATCGACGGTCCTGAGATGTATGCTTTCAGCTTTCCATATACTAAAAAAAGAAAGATAATAGCATAAGAATATTTGAAAAAAATTTCTTCGGACACTAGCGAAAACCTAATTTGGAAGCAGGATATAACTCAATTTAGTTGTTACCCGCAACTTCTCCTCAGACCAGTTGGTAATATGATAATTTAAATCACATTTTGCAAATTTTTTGCAAAAAGGGATGTTGGTGACAAGCGAAAAGTGAAAAAAAACGCAGTTTTTCCAAATCTCTAAAAAGTAATTCTAGTGCAACAAGACCACACAGATGTCCCCACTGTGGCCACCCGCAATATGTGACAAAATGAGTAAACCAATTTCGAGCCCAAATCATAGTTTGTGAGAAAAGTTTTGAAAAAAGGATAAAAAATGGTCAAAAATGAAGCAATGTCGACGCTGACAAATTCTCAGAGCTCAATAAAAGTCAAAACTAAATGGTAACTCGATGAGAAAACAATGAAAGAAGAAAATTTCTTTCTTTTGCACGCCCCAGTAGTTTCTGTTTTATTATTTTATTTCGCCCTGTTCTTGACCTAATGGGATCTTTACAGGAACAATCAAGATAGGACTGTTATAACGAAAGGCACTAAGTTTACCATACCTCAGTATTTATTGTACTTCAAGACTTTAACCTTCTCCCTTTTCAAAACACAGAAAAACAGTAAATTGTTATTTTATAGCTTTATACAGGCAGTTTTATGTTTTTTTGCATCTTAACTGTCAATATTAGCTTAGCATCATTTTTAGCTGAATCATTTCAAATTTTTGGACCGTTATGGTACGTTACGCTATCATATACTTAACCTCCGCGCGCTTTAGTATGTGTTGTCACTTCAAAAAATATTGTACTTTGCCGGTCAGTAACTATCGACCAGTCAGCAGAGATTTTGACGGCTGTGCTTTGTCAAATTTAATTTAAATATTTGAATTATTAAAGTTATTAATTTTACTAACAATGATAATAATAATTAATTTAACTAATTTTACTCTCTTTCCATAAATAAGCTATGGGGATCTCGTACATAATCCGAGAGCAATGACCTTGACCTTCACTGATGGCCTACGGTTTAATTTATTTTAATAACTTGTCTAAGTTTATTGTATCACTCGACCTTAATCACTCGGCCCAACAACTTTAATGGCCACTTTCTGTTAATTTTGATTTAATAATCTATCAGATTTAATTTTAAAAGCGCTTGATTATAACAACATTAATAATATATGTCTAATTGATAATTTTATGAACATTTACAGCTTTATTCTAAAAAATAAAAGATATTTCTAACGTCATGCATCACATACTTTACGCAATATATGACATTAGAAATATCTTTCAAATAAATACTTTATACTCAAATAAAATCAAATTGAGATATTCTTTCTTTTACAATAAATCCATATAAAAATAAAAAAAAGTGCGAAATTACTTTCACCACTAAAAAATAATTTTTATAAAACTTAACTTTAAATCATACTATTTTTCAATAGTGTTTGCAAATTTGTCACTTGAATTTTTCCGTTCAGAACTAAATTGTTCTAATCAAAAATATAGCCTCATTTTGTTTTTAGTTCATTAAATAAAAAATTACTTACCTTATCTGAGCTGTCCCGTTTATAAAGAAATAAGCCAGATCAGTCTTTATTTATTTAACAAAATTTTGTTTTCCTAATTTTCTATTTTCCAAATTTTAATTTACCATGTAGTAAGTTAAATTTAGTTCTTGAAACCTTTAAATTAATTTACATTTCTAAAAGCTTTCATATTTAGTATACTGTAGTTTTCTTCTTTACAATGTTTATTATTTGTGTTCTAATATAGTTCCATGTTGGAAAGTGCTAAATAACTCCTTATAATTTGTTTAATTAATTAATTAAATTCTTTGATTATTACTGCTTTAGCACATCATAATTTTTTTTTAAGCAGGAAAAGTGAAAATTGTGCAATGTCCTCGGTGGGACTCGACCCCTGGGCCTCTCAAATACGAGTTGAGTATGCTTCCAATTACAACTCGAAGGCATGCGGAAATGAGGGACAAAATACCTTGTAATATAATTAATTAAATTTCTTTGGACTGTCAAAAACAAAATAATGCCTTTAAATGATGCATAGTTTGCTTAAATTTGCTTTCATAATATATATATATATATATATATATATAATTTGAATTTAACAAATATTCTCTATTCGTATAAAGCTAAAACAAATTAAGAAATTTAATTGCAAAAAAAATAAAATATATATATTTTGTACATTGGCATTACCAGTCCATTATCTATAGTTATTATTACACCTTAATGTGTTTCTTCAAGCAGACTCGTCGGGAAATTGGAACAGAGAATTGAGACAAAAGTTTATGGCGAAGTTTTTTCAATTAATTTATAAAAAGTGTTTCGTATAAAGTTTCAATTGTTTGTTTCGGCGAAACGCGATATGGAGTTAGCTGGATTCGAGAATCATTAAAAATAATTTTCCCTGAAGAGCCATAATGAGACTCGAATTGGGCTAATCTACCATTTATCGCTTCTTTGTTTATGTATTTTAGCTTAAGTCATTCGTCACACTTTAATTCTAATGTTTAAAATATGCCTTACTTTGATTAGCATATTGCTTACAATTAGTATTGAATTTTATTTGTAAATATTCAAGTGTTAATATTGTTTATTTAATCTTTATTACACATTTCATTGCACTTTATTTTACTCATGTTAATATTCTCACGGAACCACAGTAGCTAAACAACTTTTGGCGTACGAACTAGGAATTTTCTTTTAACTTTTTTCTAAATTTTGAAGCTCTATGCGCACTCGATAGTCGGGATTTTCAAGGTATAAAGATGAAAACTTCTTGAGAATCGAGTCTGACGAGTTTTTAATAATGTCAAGATTTTTTGCGACGATATTCTTGAACGTAGACTCTAACAAGTTCACTTTTATTTGCTCTGTAAAGCAGAACAAATATATTTTGATAATTACAATTCTGGGTGTCTGTAATCAGGCTAATTAGATTTCTGCTCGTATTTTAATTAACAGTACAGCTTCTATAATTATCTGCCATTGAAAACTATAAATGGTTAAAAATCGATTTAAAAAAAGCAAAAATACTCTGTTGTTACGTGAGTTGAACAAATGTTTTTAATATTTTGTATCATTATTTGGGTTTCCAAAATAAATGCGTTAAAAATAACTAAATGTTTATTTTTAAATAATTTAAAAATACTGCGAATAGAAACAAAATATGCTGTTAAGAATAACCATGAAGAATTGATAATAGGGAGAAATAATTGAACCTTTATTTGAATAGTTTAAAATTAATTTTTAAATAGGGAAAAAAAAAGCTTTAGATACCTTTTTTGAGAAAAAAACTTGCTATTTTGTTTCATCGTATTTGGTTGCTTCCTGCTTGTCTAACTCATTCTTCCCAACATTGAACGCGTTCTTGAAGAAAGGGTATTGGGTATAAAGATTGATTATAATCATTTTCCCTGCCTCTTTTTTTCCCTTTTTCTTCTCGCTTTTTCATCAATTTTGCTTTTATTTTCCACTTTATTACTTCGTTGTATAACTGACTTACAGAAACAGGGTGCGTCTCCATATTGAAAAACATTGCATTGTGTTAAATTTATTTTAAAAATTCATAGTAATCTAAGGCTCTAAAAAAGTATATTTTGACTCTAGTTAAATGTGAGATAATTATTACAACATATTTCCACCATTAATAAGATTATTTTTAACAGAAACGAAAATATTAATTGTACATGGATTGTTTTCTTTCTCGGTGAAAAATTTTACATTAACTGATTTTGGTTAATTAATTAATAGTTTAAAATATATTTAAGCGATAAGAATCTTTTAGGAATGAAAACTACTCAGTTCAATTTCTTCTTTTTCTGGATATTAATCAAAAGTTCTTTTGATTTATATGACGTTAGCTCCACCATAATAATTTACTAAAACAATATCATGTACTTTTGATAAAAGTTCAGATACATTTTTTAATTCAATTCTGTATAATATCTACAAAGAGTGTTAACCTATATCGCAGCTGTTTTGGTAAATGATTAAAAAAATGTATGTGCAGTGGAACAAAAATTTCGGGCGATAGCTTATGAGTTAAAATGAAAAATATCATCTGCTGTCTTGAAATTTCTTCTTCTTTCAAAATGCTGCATATAAGCAACCTGTGGTTCGAAGTTCGCTCTTTTACAAGAGAAATATTTTATTGTACAGTACGAAAACTTCATAGGGCATACATATTATGTTATATATACATGTTACGTTATGTTATTATAGGACATACAATGTTTATGTTTCTAGCTGAAACATAAGTAATACTATCAATCAAAAAGAAAAAATCACCAATTATTATTTTTGCACTTTTATTATTTTATAAAATATTAAGCCAAGGATTAATAATTGGAATCAAAAACAGAATTCCGAGGTCTGTAAAGACAAATTGGTAAACCAAACATGATGCTGCGAAACCTTAAAAACAAGTCAAAACTCAATTACATATAGTGTGTGTTAAATGTAGAGTTCAGGATGAAAATCGCTTATTCTAAGTCATTGAATTATTATTTAAATTTTAAGTCATGAATTTTAACAAATCCTTTGTAATCTAAGATACCTGCTGATATTTACATTTGAAACTATTCAATAATAAACCGCACTTAGGAAGTAAATTAATTTTCTAATTCGTATGGGAGATTAAGTCAATTACTTCTAGATTCAATTTACTTACATCTGAAGACTGCACAGATTCTTACTTGCATCTGAAGACTGCACAGACTCTTACTTGCATCTGAAGACTCAAGAGAGTCTCAGCAAATCTTGATTTAAGGAAGGCAAGACATCATAAACCATAATTTCTACTACAATTAATTAAATTGTGCATTAGGCATCATAAGTTGTTCTATAATTTAATCTAAAATATTCGTTTTTATGAAAGGAGTTCAATTAGTATTTTAGTAATATCAGTGGGCATGAAGTTATGTGCCATAAATGCATCTCAGAATAATCCTTATGTATTCTTACATACACACATGAACACACAGATATATATATATATATATATATAAGTAGAAAGATAACATGAACAAGAGAGACTTTAGTGGTCAAGAATTTTGCGCAATGAGCTGCAAAATTTTAAAAATATTTGCAAAGAAGGGGAATGTTTAAAAGCTATTGCTAAAAAGTACATTTGACACTGTAGTTCCTGTGTAAGATAGTTACATTATGTAAAAACAACTAACAATACAAGTTATCGCGTAAAATAAAGTTATCGTGTCAATAAGGGCAAGTTATCGCCTAAAAGCGTAAAAATTACAGATCCAGTTACAATTACATGTAACTGGAAGCTTGGAAGCACACTCGACGCGCATTCGGGAGATTCAGGGTTCGAGTCCCGAAGACAGTACTGCACATTTTTCACGTCTCCTGCTTCAAAATAACCTAATGACTATACCAAATTTATTAATTTATAAAGTAAATCAATTATTTAAAGTAATAAATATTTTAATTCAAACTGTTAAAAAAAAAGACCATCCTCTTGTTAAGCTCTGGTTTCGGAAGAGTCAAGCTACATTAAAAGACTGGAACCAGAAAATTCAAACTACGCTAAACAAGGACAGATGAAAATTCAATACTCGAAGTAAAATTTCTTTAAGTATTAAATGCTTTCTTAACATCATTAAATGTAAAATCCATTAGCCAAATCATTGTAAACAAGTAATGTAAAAAAAATAATAATAATAATTAAATTCCTACTTAGGTCAACAAAGAAAAATTTTATTTTAGTTACTTTTTATTAACATTTTTTCATTTCTAATTTCTCTTGTTCTATCTATCTCTTGTAATGCTTCATTATTACAAGGAACCTTTACAGTGATTTTCGAGCAGTCCAGTTCTTCAATTAATATTCCATCTAATAAATCTTTAGAATTCTGTCTTACTGTCATCTAAAAATCTTTAGAACTCTGTCTTACTACTGCCACTTATTTTTGTTAAATATTACAATCCAATTTATCACACTCACGTACTATTATTTATAAGTTGTTATAAAATTAATTTTTACAGCACGTGTGAATTCCTAATAAACGGTCATTAATTGTAAGTCTTATAATATCTTTAAAGACAGCATATCTTTAGTTCCGATAAACAGGAATAAATAAGTATGAATTGGCTTTAATATGTGAAAAAAACTATATTAACATCAAGTGTCATCCATTACAAGTTTAAAAAAATGTATTTGAACTTGATGTATAAAAAGTATATTTTATTAAAGTTTGAAAATTTGAACAAGATATAGGGAGAGTGTGAGGTAAAAAGAACTTCCTCTAGTTGCATTCTGAAAATAATTTAAGAAAAAAAAAAAAAACTTCAGCATTTTAAATTTGGGTATCATGAATATCAGAGAAGTCTTCCAGGGGGCAAGGCAAAACCATGCTTCTCCATTTAATCGCAAAGTATCGAATTTTTTTATGCCTGCCTTTGAGGATTAGATAGAAAATCAAAATTAAATTTCTTTTAAGTAAAACTTTTATTCCCACTGTTAGATCAAAGCTAGAATATAAGCTATTATCTAACTTACTTATCCGGAAAATAAGGAAATAATTTGTGATTTTGTTTTTTTTTCCATCGAATCCGAAGTTTACGTCGCGTGGTGTGCGCGCGAGTAGGCGTTGCTTGAGGACTAAAGAGTTACAGATGATTGTCATTCTTCTGTTTCAAAGCTCGTCTGTCCACTTTTTTCTACAGGACCCGTATTTTGATCAGTGTCGTAACCTCTTATTTGGAGGATGTGAGGGTCATCTTTTCTGCTATTTTTTTTTTTTTTTTTCTTTTTAGCTTTGGCAAATGTTCGCAATTTTCTAGAAATAATGCTGAGGCTATTAACTTTTTCCTTATTAACTTGGTTGTGGATATATTCTTTTCCGGTCTGGAAATTCGGTTTAATGATAGTGAAGCAATAAGAAGCGTATAAATCTATATTTTTAGGTACTTTCATCTCGAGTGAAAAAGTTTCAATCACTTTTTAAATTACCACAATGTAATATTTTTGTATTTTAAAACAAGGTTTATTAACTTACCTCAATTAAACCTAAAAAATAACCATCCTCGGATTTGATATATATGTAATATATTAAATGTGGCGGTTTCTAAAATGATTTAAATGTTTATTAAGATTAGCGCGTTAAATTCAATATTTAATCTAGAGAAATAAATACATTATGCTATTAGTCCAAAGGAGCAATTTTCCCAAAAAATCTACTCATATAGCTTTGGTATTCTGCGTTGATTCACTATAAATGTCGGTTCACTTTTCAAATTGTTGCCACCAAATATTAGAGCCCTGTATTATATTTAAAGAAATTAAATAATGAAGAATCTCCATGAATGTATGTATGTTTCTCGCATTGTGATAAAACAGCAGTACCTACAGCCATCAAATTTTAAATAAAGTAATCCTCCTCCGAATATGGGCATCTGGAAGCCCGAATTTGGAATTTGTTTTATTATCGATTTCATATTCTGTAACACTTTAACGAATTGTTTAAGAAACTCAAAGATTTCAAAGCGAGCAATGGCAACACCATGCGGAGGGGGAAAAAAAGCATTTTTATCTCCAGCGCGCGGAACTGTGTATCGGAAATTCTAAAGATATGTTCATTTTAAAATTATTTTTCGACATTGCTATTGAACTGAATTTTATTGTTCACGTGCGAAGAGCATATATTTAATAAATAAAGGTAACACACAAAGCGTTAGAAAAACGCCGCTTTGAGCGTAATGTAAAATCTGAAAGTTTTTAGATTTTTATTTTATATTTTTTGCTTGATTTAAAAAGAGTTTGCGATTTGATATTTAAGATTAAGAATTACGATGAGAGAATGCAAGATTAAGAACCGCATTATTTTCTGAAGTATGTACAGTATATCACAATCTTTATGCATATGTGTCACGTTGTTATAAATCATTTCATTCATAAGTTACATTTGATTTTTAAAATATCTCTATATTCTGAAGCATTTTTTATTGGTGCAGTTTTCAGGCGGTGATTTTTTAGTAGTTACTTGGCATTTTAATTGGAAATAGATTATTGCTATCAATTTTGTACACAAATTTTGAAAGGAATCTGAGATTAAATCCAAGCAGCAACAAATATTCAAAGAATTGAGATGCTGATAAATAAAAATCATAAGAGCATGAAATAATTTGATTTTGTTTGCAACTGTGAGATTTGTGTGTGTGAGAATGCAGCACTCTCAGCTCATTTTAGAAGAAATTCTTCTTATTATTAGAATCGTAAATCCCTCCTTATTTGAAAATCTGATAATAGTCATACAATCCACTTTTTTTATTATAGAATAGCAGTAGTAGTATATTATCTCCATTCCGTTCCGAGTGATTAGGTCCACAGCGGGTTTCTATGTATAAAGCAGAGAGTCCCAAAAAGGGAGATCAACGCCAGAAGGGAAGATATTATTCACACCTGAAGTCTGCCAACTCGTCTTTGGGGAGGATTCTTTGACCATCTCTATACATCTTGTAAGGTATGCAGACATCCAAACACGAAGTGATACTGATACGCAGAGCTACTCGGAACTTGGTTTGTCACTGTCGCCTCTTCAAAGCCGAGACTGTTAGTGTACAGATCTAAGCATGTAAAATAAAACCCCAAGAGCGAGCAAACTGTACAGCGTTCTGGTAAAGTGTGAAAGTTACTTATCCCAAAGCCCGACGGCTGGAAGAGAGGGTGTTCGAATGAGAATGCCATCACCACCAAACAAACTTTTTAGATAACTGCTTCGTTACTATGCGATTTCCGCATTATTGTCCGCTGGTAAAGTTATAATTATTATTCGGAGCCGTCTGATATAGTTTATTTGCAACAGTAATGGATGCAATTGAACTTAGATCTACAAACTGATTCATAACGCACGTGACTGTATTAAATGGCAGAACTTCCTCGATAGCCAGAATGAATGAGGCACATTGTGCGCATTTCTTACGAAAGAAGTAAGGTACGCAAAGAAGTAAGATATTTAACAAAAAGTAAGATAAATAACAAAATATTCATGCTTTGGCAGTGTATTTTTTAAATTTTTAATTTTTGGCAAGTAACGAAACCTAAGTACATATATAATAACAGTTTGTATATGCAGTTAGTCTAACAATAAATATCTAATAATATTTAATATCAGTTTATTGTTGCATAAAAAAATATGTGTAATGTGGCCGAACAATGAAGTCATGTAATGTCCACATCAGTTTTTTTTTTTTTTTTTTTTTTTACATTTATGGAAGATTAATTTTAAATTTAATGCTCCAAATTAAGCTCTTTATCTTTCTATATTATGGCTTCTGTGAGATTTTCATACCTACCAACGCTTTCAAACATTCCGGGAATTCAAATAATGTTGATCTTACTTTTCGTGAAAACTATCATTACAAAATGAAATTTTAAGTTCTTTCTTAGTTGAAATTTTAAAATTCATTTGAATAGCTTAAGGGTTTTCAGAGCCCTTGCATGATTTACACAGAAAAAATAGAATAAATAAATAACTGAAATAAGCTCGCTTTGGAAATTTGAGAAAGAAGGAATTATTAATCTACTCTAGGATCTGGAACCAAGCTATGAGTTTGTAAAGCATAGGTAGCAGTGGAAACAATATTAACTTGCTTTATAAAAGCACAGCTTTGCATTTAAGAGCACTTGAAAAATTTACAAGTATCAGAAGTATTCCACAATGACTTTTTTACACCTATCTTGAATATTACGCCAATATTATTACTTTGCATTTGGAAGCCTTTTTGTAGTTAACCTAACAGAAACTCAATGGTACTTGTTCGTTGAAAAGCATTTTAAATTAGAGAATAAAATTTGTCCCACGTTCTACAGTCATTAGGTTATTTTGAAGCAGGAGATATGAAAAATGTGCATTGCCCTCACTAGGACTCGCACCTGGACCTCTCGAATGTGCTACCGTTACCACAAAGGCATGCAGAAAGGAGGGAGAAAATACCTTATACAGGTCTCAGTCTATATAGATCTATATTTCAATACAAATTGATTTCGGTTTAGAAGGTCTGTTTTAGTATTATATTTGCTTGAATATTTTCAAACTGTACAATATCCTTCGAAGAATATAAGCAAGTCCTTTTCCGTTCCTTTAAAGATGGAGAGTTAAGACCGCAGCATGATTGAGCTTGATATATTCTTTTTCGTGAAATATATGTTGATATTTTTTTATATTGCTTACTATATAAACTACATTTTCGTTTGATTTTTTATGACATTTACAAACAGTTGACAGTCGACGGGAGATGGAGACACCATCATTCTACAAAGAGTTTAGGTGGTATTGTCTAGCGTCCTCGCCTATTTATCATTAGAAGATATATCAGCTAACATTATAAGACATTGTAGCTGTTGTAGTTCACGACATAGTTACATAATGTTACGAATTTTGTATTTAGCTATTTTTATTAGAATTATAATTAAAATTGTTTTATTTCCCCGTGCAATGCAGCGCGTGACGAGTTTTAAGAGAAATTTATGCCAGAAAATTAGAAATATAAGAGCACGTGCATTTAATATTGAATAAATAAATATATCTTTTATTCGTATTAAATTTGAATAAATTTAATTGACTACTACATTATTTATAACCGTAATTCTACACTTTTGGTTTCTAGAAATCTCGAGAAACAAAGGAAATTACTAGAATCTCAGGCGACCGATTTAAAGATATAAAAAGCTAGACAAAGAACATCTCATCTGAGTAATTGTTGTTTAGATAGCTGTCGTTATTTTTTATTGTCGTCTCTTTGCATTACGCTGTGTTTTAACGTTTTGAGTAGTTTAAAGTATAGCTATTGATTATATTGCGTGATATTGTACGAATATCTCTGAGGAAAATTCCAGTGTTTTCTTATATTCCTTGCAATAAGAATAAATTTGATTAATTTGATTGGACTTGTGCATTCAATCTATAACGAAGCAGTACGTACACAACAATAATTTACATAATTATTACACTATTTCAGATCCTTATACTACTTTATAGCAGAACATACACTAAAATAGACTCGTAACAAAAACATTTACAAACAGAAAACTTTAAGGCAACATGAAATTTTTAAAATGTTGTGCTAGCGTAAAGTTATCCTGTGTAATCACGAAACAATTTTAATGTCTGCTAAGAGGACACGATCAAAGGCAAACGGTTAAACGATAACTTACGGTAATCTGTGAATAAGATTATCTACGTATTTTTTTTTACCTAAGTAGGATTCTTATGAAACCTAATCTTCTTTTAAATGGCCGGGAAGTTTATTTAATAGCCATTAGCCTTGCGTCACTACAAGAGCCAGAAGTAGTGGCCATTTCATTATGGAAGCACCTAATAGGTGGCTATCATTGCCTATTATGAAGGGGCAAACAGTTACATCCATACCTTCTCCAAGATTCGATCACGCCCACCGCTATGGCAGTCAGGGTCACTAATCACTATATCACTCACTAATCACTAATCACAGCTGGGCGGTGTAATCTTATATTCGAAACCTAATCTTATAATTCATATCTGAAACCTGATCTCGTACTTCACATTTCGAAAATGCTTGATATCTAAGCGAAAGAAAATCACATTTTTAGCTAATGATTTATCCCTTTTCTTATGGGAATATTCCTTTTTCCCATGTCATGACCACAAAATAGTCGCATATCACCATTTTTGCTGAGCTTGGAATGCATACCAATACAATAGTTTGCAATAATTAAGAAAGAAAAAAAAATTCACTATGTTCACAACAGGTGCGTTTCCTTCCAGCTTCCGAGTCGATGGTCAGTCAGCCGTGCCACTTGCCCGCAACATCAGCAGATTCAACGGCAGCTATTGTCGCTTTTAAAATGTCCGGGAAATATGAATTACGCCAACAAAACGATTGAACAAAACATTGAATCGTTTTGAAGCAATACAAACGGGTAATTTATTTAAGTGAGGATTTAATAGCCAAGTATTTCGACTCGGAAATTTTTACTATGCTGATTTTTTTTTTTTTTTTTTTTTTTTTTTTTTTCCGTTGGATTATTGTGGGATATATAGTTTATATCACAAAGTATAAACCGTGGGATCATTTGATATGCGTTATGTTCCGATGAGAAAACATGAGCCTTTATTGCTTCGTGAGCCTTTGTATGTTGCTTGTGGATAAGCAGAAATCCTCAGGAAGCTAACATTGAAAATTATAAATTTTTCAGCCCTTTCTAACTTAATAATTAAGATAAGATTTAAAATTGAAATCATTATATGTGTTACTTTGATGTGTAAGTATTTTAAATATTTTGTTTAATAATACCTATAAATGAATTAGTTATTTTTGTTAATAAAATATTTTGTTTAAAAGGCTATAATTTTAATAAAGAGGGAAAATCAATAGGACTTTTGTCAGTACTTCAATGAAAGTTTTTTTTATTTTAAATTTCCTACTTGTACACACCCAGGAAAAAGAAATAATTCTGTAATAACAACAATAATAAAAAATTAAATAAAAACATTAAAAAAGTCTAAAGGCTTTCAGATTTTATATTACGCCTCAACGGGCGTTTTTTTTAACATTTTGTCTGTTATTTTTATTTATTAAATATGTTCTTCGCACTTAAACCATAAAATTTGAGTCAACAGTAGTATCATAAAATAATTTAAAACGAGCATTTCTTTAGAATTTCGGATACACAGTCTCCGCGAGTTGGATATCAAAATGTTCGTGCAGTGTTGTACAGTCTATACAGTTTTTTTTTTTCGTACAGTGTTACCATCGCTCACTTTCGAACCATTCAGTTTGTTAATCAAAGATTCGTTAAAACTTTACAAAATATGAAATAGATAATAAAACAAGTTCCAAATTTGGGTTTCCAGATTTCCATATTCGAGTTGAGGGCTACTTTATTCAAAATGTTATGCCTCTAGGTACCGTTGTTCTTCACAGTGCGAGAAATATACATACAGTCATGCAGATTCTTTGTTTTTTTTTTTTTTTTTTTTTTTTTTCTTTAATTTCTTTAAATATGATGCAGGGCTCTAATATTTGGTAGCAACAAGTTGAACTCCATTTCCAGTGAACCAACGAAAAATATGAAAACGAAATTAATAGCCCTTCTGGGAAAATTGTCCTTTTTGGGCTAATAAATCAGGAACAAAATCAATGTCTTTATACGTATAACAATGACATCAAAATAAAATAAATATATGGTATTTGAAAAAAAAGGATTTGATTTGGGTAAACCATCAGAATTTTCCACAATTATTAACAGTATTTTCATTTCATTCATTCAACATTTCGCTCTTACGCATGATTGCAATAATGTTTTTTAACAAAGTAGATACAAAAAAAAAATTATAAAAACTGAAACAGACAAATTTGATTTTTTAGCATATAAATCAAATTGTCAAATTGATCTGAGAAATATTTTGCAGATTTTAGTTAAAAAAGATCACTTTAAAACTATCTTTTCCAAGCACGTAAGCAAAAAACTCAAATCTTCCATATTTTTCTCTTAGCGTTCAGTGCCAATTTGAAAATTATATTGCATTAATTTTAATTCAAAAATTATATTAAACTTACAATATGTTCATTATATGTAATATCATTGTTATCTTCAATAAATAACAAAAAATTAAGAAATTTTAAGATTGTATCCAGTAATTACTTAGAAAATTAATGTAACAACGCATTTACAATGAATCGAGTTTCCACCAAATTTTGTATTTCTTCCAGGCGCAAATCTCGGCATGGGCGTTTTCGTGGTTGTCTCATTGTGTAACGTAAATACGAAACGGGGCAAGAAGTCGCCAAAAATTTAGCAGTTTTGATATTTCTGTAACTTATTATAATAATTTTACAATTACCAAATATTTGTACACAATGTATCTGAAAATATGTAGATATAGATAAGACAACACAGACAAGGATAAAACGAAAACGTTTCTAAGCACTTTTTTTTTTTTTTTATAATGTAAAGGTTCATTTTCCTTGCTTTGCACGTGACGCTGTCATTTCGTCTGTTACTTATTTAAAATTTTCAAGTAGTTTTATGTCTTAAAATTAGAAATTAAACTTAATGACTTAAAACTGCAATGGTATAATACAGTACAAGTGAACAAATTGATTGTCGGATTTGCGCAATACTTATGGGAGCTCCCACAATTTTTTTTTTTTTTTTTTTTTTTTTTTTTTTTTTTTTTTGTAAATATTATGGAGGTTTTGGGGGTCGCGAGAAAATCTTAGTCATAAAAAGGGGTCGCGACTGAAAAACGTTTAAGAAACACTGCTTTATACAATAGCTTAAAAAATAGTTGGTAGCTGCAATTTTCTTAAATATGGCCATATAATATAACGTGGGACAATTCACAATAAATAATTTATTTGGTTAAAACATTCAGACATACATTTATTTATTTTTAAGACAAAATTCGATTAAAAAATTTGGCAGTTAACAGATTAATAGCTGCATACGGCAATTCAGTTTTTACTGCAGTATGAAAACGTTTTAAGATGCATTTACAACAAGAAGAGCATTGCATTAGAGATAGGCCAACCAGCGGCTGAGCGGAAAAGTCGCTGAACACTGGTAGTTCGGTCCAAGGTTCGAATCTCGCGAACGGACTGAACGGACTGGCTACATAGGCGTTTTCGTGGTTTTCCCCATGTGTAACGTGTATACGAACCAGTTTCCCTTAGAAAGGTCCTCCATGAAGGCATCCCTCCCTTTAGGCAGGTAGCCCTCGATGCTTTGCCATAATCACATATACACGCATTAGAAATACTTTAATATATCAGTTAACACCGAATGATTTTTATGCACCCGTAACTGCAGGTATTTTTGATAAAAAAGTAAAAATAATTTTTGTTCTAAAACAATAAATCCAGCTTTATATTTCAACAAAATATACTTTCAATTAATTGTTGTAAGAAGCGCGAAGCCAGTATCATTTTTGCAAACTATCAACATATAGAATCATATCACAATAATTATTCTAAAGAGTTTTCTACAAAACCTATGTCAATCTTATAAAGCATTTTCTTCCTCCTTTCCTCATGCATTTTTGGTCCAAATGAAAGCACGCTGGGCGCGTATTCGAGAGGAAGTCAAGAGTTCGAATCCCGGCTAGAGCATTGCACATTTTTCACGTCTTCAGCATCAAAAAGTCTAATGACTCTGCAATCTAAGATTTGATTTTGGCTTAATTTTGTATTAGACATAGTCTCTATGTCTAATAGTCTCTTGTTACTTTTAATTCAGTTTTGTAGTTGCTATTGAGGTAATTTAACCAAATAGAAAAGTTGCTGCTTCAAATGACAGCACTTAAATAAAATTTGTTACAAGAATAATTAGATTAAGATGTTTTTGTTGTTTTTGTTATTGTGTAGCTTTAATGAATAACCTTTACAAATAAATTTTAATTAACCAAATTAGAGATACACCGAATGAATGAATTAGTAAAATAACCCTAACTGCACGTTAATCTTCCCCTAACATGTACGACAGCTTGTACATATCGACATTCGGCTGTATCAGACGCTGAACGATCGTTCTTCTGTAAGCATACAATTGTTGTACATAGTTGTAAATAAAGCTTCTGTGTGATCAAAATGAAAAGGAATTCCAAGCGTTCCTGTGGATATTCATCAAGAAAGGTAAGCGAAAATTCACTTATCAAATGTTGTTAAATGTAAAAAATAAGAATAAGAAAATACAAATAAGAAAAAAGATCATAAACTGCAACACGATCTCCGAAAGAATCGTTAGCGACATGCCCCACCTGTGGAACCATTTCTCTGCAATTTTTATCCCAGAAGTAGTTCGGGATTTATATATATATATGGCATTTTACCCAGGCTTAAATTCTAGGATCTTAAAGACCCACTAAACAGTCTAGAACCTTAGGATTGTTTACTTTAGCTCTATCTTGTTAGTGATGCATTGCTGGGTTAAAGTGCTCCGATGAAGAACACCGGTATTTAGAAGATGAAAGAAGATTATACAAGCATAAAAGATCAGCTTTCTAATTTTGATAGCACACAGCGATCAAAGACATTTCTTTATATACAAAGAGACTCGATACATTCCATGAGAAGGCTGCCAACACTATCAAAGAATCACTGCTAGGTTGAACGGAGTCAACTGGATAGGATAATCTATGAACTCATGTTGTCAGTAGAAATGATCCCCTCCTGTCATCAAACTGATCTAGCAGAAAATTCATCTGAACAAATAATTCGGCACTATTTTGTAAAATTTTTAGTTCTGAAATTTGAGATATCAGACAAATAGCAGTGTTTAATAACACACAGCAAGCATTAACACACGAGAAGAACATTGGTTATTGATATCATTGCCCACGGCATACGCTGCATTGACAGATCCGCGATGTTTTTCGAAACATGTATCTGACATGCATAGCCCTTGTCTTTTTTAAAGCTGTATTTGATCTAAATAGCCCTTGTCTTTTTCTCGACAGGTGACAGGTGACGGAGGACGGAGACGCCTGGTGTTTAACATAGGTAAACAGGCGTGTGTCCCACGCCCTTCCCTATCTAGGAATAACAACACCCTGGGGCCCCGTGAGGCTGCCTCAGGAGTTTATAATACAGATCTAAAGATCAATACATGGCCAAACAGGGGCTGAGGATTATTGTTTGACAATGGTTGCGTGACAATAACTTTGTGGGTATGCATGGCTGTTGGAATAACACAGATACATAAAAATATACAAAACAAATACAAGAATAGATACATATACAGGCAAAAACAAACAAATACTAACAGATACGAACATAAGGATGCATTGATATTAAGATAAATATGAAGAGAGACACATATGTAAGATACAAGAGTAAAAACAAGAGTAATAAATACTTATAGAGTCATATGTGTATTGCTGGTATCCTTGGGGTTGCAAATGTGCTGTGAGCACTTAAACACAGAGATGAAGCTATTAGTACCGGATGTCGAGTTATGGTGCCAGGAGTTAGTGTTAGAGTTCGCTGAAAGTACAGTCTGCACTATAGTTCAAATTTGCAAGAGTTCAGGCTACACTAAAGTTTAGTGTACACTGTGGTACTAATAGCACTAAATTTGGAGTTTGGCACAGTCACTAAGTTTTAATGCAATTGCTATAGGTTGGTACAGTCACTACAGCGCAGACACTATGTTAGGCACAGTAATTTCAGTACACAGTCACAATGGCTGCACAGTTACTATGACTGTGAACAAGTACGGTGTAGGTACTGATCTTCACTGATGTGTGCACTAGTGCTTAGGCATAGACGGAGTTGGTGCATGATGTATACGTGCGGTGTACCATTCATTGCAATAGGTTGGAAGGTGATGTAGGCATTCGAAGGCACTTTGAGTTGACACAGTTGGTACTCTGCTAGCACACCGGTAAGTTCTAAAGAAGATTGACGTGTGCACATAAAGTTGAAGGCTTGGTGGTGGGGAGCTTTTGTTTAACAACTTGTGGGGGTGGCCCCTGAGTGAAAAGCTTTTGAAAAGGTTGGATAGTCGGTAGGGGGGACGAAAAGATGATCGTGTTTAATCTGGTCTATTGCGGTGAGCAGATATCTTGGCCCATTGCCCCGATTTGAGTGATAGCTTTGCAGATTTTGGTTATGGCTGGCTTGTGAGTGATGATAAAGCGTTGGTACGCATCTCTGTTCATGGTTGGACATGGGAGGTGATGGTCTTCTGTCAGCTGGCAGGTGAAAAGATAGTGGTCTGGGTTGCCTGGGGCTCCACAGACGCATATATCTGTTGATGAGATGTTGTGCCTTTAGAAGTAGCTGGGGAATGGGCCGTGTCCCGTGATATATCGTGTCAGCGGAGCGATTGCGATGTGTCGATCCGTGCTGACTTTGGGGAAGAAATCGTAGGTGCGGCAGCCAGTTGTGCTATGGTTCCATTCCTCCTGCCATTGTTGGAGCCCTGTACTCCGGAGCTGTCCCTTTAGGTAGGAAGGTGGGGCTTGAAGGTGGATCTGCTGTGCATTTGAGTCGGTTACTGCCTGATTGGCTAAACGATCTGCTGACTCATTGCCTTCGTTGTTGGCATGTGCTTTTATCCACATCAGCGTCGTGTGCATATGTGAATTTTGCTGCAAGAGGTGCTGAAGGGCGATGACTAGTGGGGATCTGTGCTGATGGTTCTGAAGGGCTTGAAGTGTTAAGTAGCTGTCTGTATGAAGTGTGGCATGAGTTAGATCATTATGGACAATGTGCTGCATTGCTGCTGTGATGGCCAGGACCTCCGCTTGGAAGATGCTGTTGTGATTTTGCAAACGACCTTTCCATTCTTGTTCTATCAGGCCATCCTGGTAGTGGATGTAGGCACTGCCTACACCTTCCTCCTGTTTAGAACCATCTGTAAAGATGTGGGTACCTTGTGAAGGTACTTGCATTCCAGTGTTGGTAGGGGTGCGTGGAATGATGACAGAAATTCCTTTGCCTTTAATTGCCTGGTGTGTGTGGAGAGGGTGTCCAGGTGTTTCAAACTGGACTGGGCTGTAGGTGCTATTGTAGAATGTGAGGTCTTTTCTCAAGTATACTAGAGTTGTATATGCCGCTTCCATTTCTATTTTGATGTGGAGAGGCAGCAACCCCGCAAGGACAGTCACCGCACTTGTTGCAGTTGTGCGAAAGGCTTTCGTGAGGTTGAGGGCGAGAGGGCGTTGGACGGTAGTCAGTAATATGATTTTACGAGCGCCCATTGGGTGGGCCCAGGCAGCGGCAGCATACGTGGCGATCTTCTCTGCCACAGTGTGATATAGGATCTTCTGTATATGATGGTTCTGCCCCCAATTTTGCCCTTGAAAGGTGCGTGCCTTCACATGTGTCAATGTAAAGAGTTTACACAAATCTCAACCATCAGTACAGGCTGGAAAATCGTAGTTTACGCGTTGAATGTTGTTCATACGCTCGTAGAGGGTACATCTTCCGTAAATCCTTGAACCTGCAGTACATTCACAATTAAAATCGTCAGGATAGCCATATACCCATTTTCATCAACTTCGGATTATCTATGGAAATATATTCATTTGTTAGTCCAAAGGAGGCTATAAGTCTCCCAGTGAGATTTTGTGTCGGTTTACTGTAAAACGGTATATCACTTTTTTTTTTTTTTTTTTTTTTTTTTTTTTTTTTTTTTTACAAATGGCGGGCACTTACCTCTAACGGCATTGGCCACTATTAAAGCCAGAAGTGGTACCCATTTTATTGTGGAGGTACCTAATAGGCGGCCACCGTTACCTCCTATGAAGGGACAGACAATTTTGCATCCATGCCTTCTCCAGGATTCGAACCCGGGCCCTTTGGTATCGCAGTCAGGCTCCCCTAACCACTAGACCGTCTGGTCTTTTCAAATTTTTGCCACCAAATATTATCGCCTTGTATTATTTTTAAAGAAATTAAATAATGAAGAATCTGCACGTATATGTGTTCCTCGCATTGTGAAAAAACGACGCTACCTACACAAAAAATTTACCGAAACCCACAGCTAATCCAGTTTGGAATAATACAGTACTCCACCCGAATATGTTAACCTGGAAGCCCGAATTTTGAATTTCGACTTATTATTTATTTCATATTTTATAAAACTTTAATGAGTTTTGATTAACTTAGTGATCTGAAAGTGAGCCGTGGACACTGTACGAAATAAAACAATTTTCCTCCAACGCGCGACTTTTACCATTCGGAAAAATGTAACATATTTATCTTTCAGATTTAATTAACAAACTCGGCTTTATAAAAGCAACGTGTCGACGTGGCCGGAAATAAAATACTTTTATCTTGCATGCGCCAGGCTGTTACCATTCAATAAAGCCTAAAATACTTTAAAATTTAATATGAAATGTTATTAAGTAATAAACTAAGCGATTTAAAAGTAATAAACCACTCATAGTTCTTAAGAATACTTTTTCTACTTCGATTAAATCGATTTAAATAACCATGTATTAAGATCATAAGCTGTCTAATTCGAAATATTCAATATTTTTATGAAATGACACTAGTTGAACTCATTAAAATCATTACATAGTTTCTCTTTTTTATGATAACTATTTTAGGTAGTTGGCAGCGTGAGAAGATAGTTTTTAATGAAATAATCTAAAATATAAAAATATGTATGGCAACCTCACTGTATCAAGAGTTAATTAGAGAGCTAAAATTATGCCGTTTTAAAATATTTTGTGATTTTGCTGTTGAATTGAATTTTATGCGGCTTAAATACGTAGAACGTGATATTTAATAAAGTTCACGCACAAAAAGTTAATAATAAAAAGACAACAAAAACGTTTTGCAAGCCATCTTACTCAGAAAACTGAATATTGATATGATGAACTGAGAAAAAACTTTAAAAAAAATGGAAACGTGTGCCAGCGCTTAACACTGCATCGAGAAATCTAAACATATGCTGCTATGCAGCTTTAAAAAAATGTTGTGTAACTGTATGTTGCATACATGCGAAGAAAACAAAGTTTAACAATAAAGCTAAAAAGACAAAATAAATGGATTGGCAGGAGTGAATGCAAGAGCAAACTGGTTGACTGCGAATTCAGCGAGAGTGTAAAAAATCTTAACAAGCTCTTTTGGGAGACCATTAAATTTTGAAATTTTAAGATTTTTTTGTTTTGTTTTGTAGATAAAGTATCAGGCTTAGATAGAATTATAATTTGGGTTTTGTTTGAATACACTCCTCTCAGACAGGTTTGGTTTGGTTTATTTGATTATGACAAAGATCGCGACAGCTATCTACCAAAGGCGAGGGATGCCTTATTGGAGGACTTCCTAAGGGAAACTGGCTCGTATCTACGTTATATATGAAGAAAACCACAAAGACGCACATGCACAGTGCTTTTGCCTAGAAATAGAACTTAGATCGAACTACCAGTATTCAGTGACTTTTCTGCTCGTCGCTGGCTCCCCACCCCGTATGTGATGACAGGACATGGCCTTATATATTTCTGATGCCTCACAATTTAGAAATTTTAGATTATGAAAAAGTTCTCTATTTCATACCTACGCGCAACTTATCATATCATAAAAAAACAATAAAAATTGGATTCGATTAGAACTAATATTATTTTTCTTACGCATTGAGTTTTTCAGAATGCAAATAAATAATTTTAAAAGCAGAAGCTGCTAAGAAGATCTTCAAGAATTTTCTTCTGATTTTGTATCCCGAAGTATTAAAAGTGTGTAATAAAGCATTCATTTCCAACTACTCAAATGTTCAGCAAATGAGCTGCCTTAAACTTATGTAGATTTACTTTTTTTACCCAGTTCTACATTTTACATGTGTGCGTTGTTTCATATTCCCAAGTACTCATTGCCAAATTTCCGATTTTAGCTTTTTTCAGTTGCTAATTTCATAGGAGAGTTACTAAGTTTCCGTAAAATTCTTAGAAACATCTATTTTTAACTAAAACCGAAATTGTTCTTCATATATTAATAAATTTTTGCTACTCATTTTATATCGATATCATAATAAGAAAATATGTTATAATTAGCATCGTTAGAAATGCTTGTATAAGTGGTATCTGCAATTAAAGAATATTAAATTCAAAACTTTAAATGCACCTTTCTAAGCTTTAAAATGTTTACTATTTTAAGCTATTTAAATTCCTATAAATTATATGTTAATTTATAAATGCTTTGAAAATTTTTACTTTTATTTCTAACAAAGTAAATTAACAACGTTGTTAAACAACGTTGTTTTGATAGTTAAACAACGTTGTTAACTATCAAAACATTTTATAAGATATTGAAAGTTTGAAATAACATAAAATATATTAAAAAACTATACTAAAATTTTAAAAAAGTTTAAACGGATGACTTTGTCACTTTCTTTAGATGCGAATTCAATTTTAAGGAGAACTGCAACAGTCCAGAAATTTTTATAAAAATTCTTAAAAACCATCGGTTCTTAAATATGACCAAAATCATTGTTCAAATCTTAATAAATTTGTGTTATAAATTTTTTGTGTAGTATATATATATATAGATATATATACAAGACATATATATATATATATATATATATAATGTTGTATGATCTTAAATCCATTTAGTGCGAATACAAGTTATTATTACTTGCGCAATTGCTGCAAAGTTAGTTAATAATAATTTATTTCCTAAACAGTATTGATTAATTGATTATATTATCTCCTAAGTTTAATTAAAGTAGAATTATTTTAAAAGTGTGCATCCATACTGGTAAGTTATATTTTGAAAGATGTTTTGAAGTAATTTGAAAGCAAAATGTTAATAATGTTTTAACGGGGACTGGAGTTAAATCATCACGAAGAATAATATTTCAATTGTAAAAGGAAAAATTAAAACATGTAATCATTGTCATTGACCGGAAATTAGTTGACTTTTCAAGGGGAACAAACCAACTCCCGTTCAATGAACAATAATTAATAAAAATACGTAAATATGAAGGTGTTTCGTCTTTACTCGAGTTATAAGTTAAAGCCAAACCGGCAATTCTAGTCAGGCCAAATATTTCCGCGAATAGTAGGAATTATGAACCAATGCTGATACTCAAAGAACTTATTCTTATGAAGCATTTTAGTCAATTCAATTTGGAGAAAAAATCAATTACTGTAGAAAAATCCTGTAAAACTCGAGTAACCGTCCCCGACACTTTCATGTTTATGCATTTGAGTACTATATTATTTGTAGAAATTAAACATTGGAAATTGTCATTATGAAAGCGAATTCAAAGTAAAGTTGAAATAAACATAGAAGATTATAAAAAAAAAAAAAAAAAAAAGATAAACAATGCAAACTTTGTAAAAATAAATCAAAGAAAATATAAAAATAATATAAAAATAATATAGAAAATAATATAAATAAGATCAGTGAATGTACATGAAGATATAAAGGCCAGAAAAGGTATTAAGTAACTTACATTCTTTCTAGTGGGGGAGTTGGCAAAGTGTTCTCTTCGTGTCTGACTCAGAAGTGTAGGGTGTCCGAAAATTCTTAGCGGCAGTAGGGGCTTTGAATAATATCAGTCGGTAAGACTTGGGTGAAGTAATTTATGGTAGTGGGTGGAACTTGGAATTCTTGAGGGATGTATTTTGTGTAGTTCTTATCTGAGAGAGACCGTCTGTTAAGATTTTATTGAAAATACTAGTGAATGGAAATTAATTAATTTCTGGCTAATTGTCGTGTCGCAATGATTAAGAATTTAAGAAAGGAAAAAGGCATTTTCACTGTCCCAGAGCTAATAGACAGTCTAAAGGCATGAAATAGGCCCATTTTTTTAGTAACAGTATAGTAACAGTATATGTCTGAAGACAATTAGCTTTTTACAATATATACAATTGAGTAATTACACTATATACAAATCTTCCAACTGACAGTCATCCAACTTATACTGCCTTTTCAGGTTTAGGAATAAATTATCATATCCCTATTAGTTAAATGATTTAGAGTGAGTATTTACCGCTTGCTCTTTTAAGGCAATGGTTGATAAATTGAAAGGGAATTAGATTATTTTTGTGAATTTTGATAAGGATCAAAATTTCGCGTTGTAAATCTATTGTATCTGTGCATATAGTTTTAATTCGTTGTATTTGGTTAATTATAGTATTGTTAATTACTTTTTTGGATATGTTGGAGTTCCAATTTATTAATTTGTTAGTATTGAAATTGAAGTTGAGATAATATAATCAATTAATCAATACTGTTTAGGAAATAAATTATATATATATATATATATATATATAAATATAGATATATATATATATACAATATATATATAATATATATATATATTATATATATTGTATATATATATATATATATATATATATATATATATATTATATATATTGTATATATATATATCTATATATATATATTGTATATATATATATATATACATATGTACGTATATATATATATATCTATATATATATTGAATTTAATAAGCATTCCATCATTCTTAGAAAGCTAATTTAAAGCAAATTTAAATTATGAAAATTTAATTGTATATAAATAAAAAATTATTGCTGCGAACTAATTTGCAATATCAATCAAATTCAGAGAGCATATGTAAATTAGTATCTAAAATAATGAAAAAATATTTAATACTTTAAAGAATTTTTGAAGACTAAATTAATTTGCATAAAGTATATAATTGCTAAGCAGGCAGGAGACAAATCTTTTCAAAGGGAAGTTGCCCCCAAACCTAACTCTTCAATTACTCAATTCGTGTTTTGTCATCCATATAGGCATGGGTATAGTAATATTCAAAACCAAAAGTAAAACCAAATGTAGTGAATTGCTTAAAAAAGAAAGTTTAACATTTAAAGAATTTCGTGAAATTTAGCAAGCAAATCGACTAGGAAACAAAATTATTAATTAAAAGGAAATTGCTAATGTAATTAAGAGAAATCCAAAGTAATCTAGAAACCCTTACCTATTGGAAACGTCCCCGTCACGAATTATGCATTAAATCAAAATGAACTAAATAATAAACTAAATACAATCTATAAAAGTGCAAAAATAATACTAAAAAGACAAGTAAATATTAAGTTTTAATTTAACTTACCTTATAACTACATATTTTGTGTATTTTTAAATATATATAAATTGATCATAATCAAACTGATTATAATCTAACTCGAAACGGCAGTTTCTAAGCAAATAATATTAAAATGCTAAAATGGAAAGAAAGAACTCAGGGCGACAAATTCAATGCTGATTTTTTTTTTTTTTTTTTTTTTTTTTCCTAATTTAAAATTTACCAGCCTTAAGTTCATTTTTAAATTTAAAAATAAAACCTGACATTTTGAAAAATTAGAAGCTATTTTTATTAATGTAATAAAACATTTTAAATAATTGACAAATTTTGTGGTCTGCACTTTATTTCGATGACTGTTTAAAATTACAAATTTTCTATTTTTAAGGCTAATATCATATATCTTCTTCTAAAGAAGCCTCTTAAGTGTCGAGACACGCTCGCGCAGGTGTTATGTTCGGCTCGGTTGCATCCCGGGTTCGAATCACCCGTGACCGTCATGCTTAGGGTGCTCCGTTCGACTTCTGGTGCATGCACCCCCATCCCCCCTTCATATCAGCAACGCGTGTGCCTTGCCACATGGCGACAGCTTCGTACTTGCGTTCCGCCAGCTTTGCGTGTGCTATTACTTTTCAAGAGCCACGCGTCTTCTGCGAGTGTGCGATGCGTGTCATACGAGATGATGCTTGTTCACCCCCCCCCCCATACGCTTGTCTCTATAGAGCTTGTTATTTGCATCATTGCGAATGATGAATAAGATGAGCTTTTTGGCGGGAAAACGGACGAATGATTTTCTCTGGTGGCATTTTAGCATGCAATGTTGTCACGTCAATTATCAAGTCCATCGCTACTGTGCTATGATATTCTCAATAAGCGAATGTTATGTCATAATATTTCCTGTCACATTCGAATTGCGTAGGAAGTAGTACGCAAATTCGGACTCATTTTCTAATAACCTCTATGTGGGTGCGCCGGGACCAGACTTCACATTTCCATCCTGACCAACCATTTCGTCGATGTCAACCTTCGGGGAGTAAAGCAGATGACCATTCATTGTCATCGTTTCTGGGGTTTTGATACCATTTTTGAGACCTGGTCTTCGTATAATGTTATTAAAACAACAATATATATGTAAAATTTGTCAAGATAAGATAATATTTTACGCAGATAATAGACAGAGTCATAATAACTTATCTTGCTCAGTTAAAACCTGAAGAACTCTCTCTCGTCAAGTTTTAACAAAGTATATGTTTTTACATATTTTTAGATATGAAAAAACAATAATAAGAAATATCCGAAAGCTTTCAGATTTTACATTAAGCCCCCACAGGCTTTTTTTTTTTTTTTTTTTTTTTTTTTAAAGTTTTGCGTGTTACCTTTATTTATTAATATTACGTTCTTTGTACTTAAACCATAAAATTTAGTTCAATAGCAATATCGTAAAATAATTTTAAAATGAGCATATCTTTAGAATTTCCGACACAGAGTCTCGCGCGCTGCAGATAAAAATGTTTTTTTTTTTTTTCCACCCTTACAGTGTTGCCATTGCTCGCTTTCAAATCAGTTTGTTAATCAAAAATTCGTTAAAGTTTTACAAAAATGAAATGTATAATAAATCAAATTCCAGATTCCAAAATTGGGCTTCCAGATGCCTATATTAGGCTGGAAACGTACGTTATTCAAAATTGGATGGCTCTAAGTACCGTTGTTTTATCACAATGCGAGAAACATACATACATTTATGAAGATTCTTCATTATGTAATTTCCTTAAATATAATACAGGGCTCTAATATTTGGTGGCAAGAATTTGGAAAGTGAACCGACATTTCAACGCAAAATGCCAAAACGAAGTTAATTCTCCTTCTGGGCAAATTGTCCCTTTGGACAAAAAATACATAAAAATCGTCAAGTTTTCGAAATATAAGTATTAAAAAAAATGAAAAAAGCTACAAAAAATGTATGTTTTTTTCATATTTTTAGATATATAAAAACCTTTAAAAATTACACAAAAATCTAAAGTTTTTGGAATAAGTATTAAAGAAATGAAAGAATTTACATAAAAATGTAATGATACGAAAATCTTATGTTTTTGGAATGAAGTTTTGTAAAAATCCCAGAAAATTAAAGATATTCTAAAGTTTTTCCAAATCGTACAAGTATTCTTCCCTATCATACCTATATAGTGGAATATATAATTTCCTTTATTAATTTTTATTGCATTATCAGAAAGTCTTCTGTGACTTTTTTAAGAAGTTCTTCATCACCTACCTCTATTTTTACAATACCTGAATCTCCATATTTAGTTTGAATTTTTCTCAATAAGATCAGGTGATATTTCCCAGGATCTTTCAGTTTCAGAGTTTTAGGATAATATTCGAGACTATTGAATTCTTCTATTTATTACCAAAATATTTTTAAAGGCTTCTATAAAACGAAAATTTTAAAAGAATATCATGATTTATGACAAAGTGATTATTCCACCAACAATATAAATTCTTTTGATTATCATATAAAATTCTCAACCCTTTCAGTTTAATACCTTCATTTTCTTCCTTTTCAATTAATTCAGTCATTGTTTTAAAATTTTCTTGTAAGATGTATTCTATTTTGTTTAGTTACTTGGGTTTTCACAACCACTCTTACTTTCTTCGCCTAGGAAACATTATAAGAACTGGAAATATATAGACACCCCCAAAAGTGTTCATACATTTTAAGAATTTGTAAGAAAAGCCCTACAGCCCGGAAATGAATTCTAATACAAAGCCCAATATTTTTTCATATAATTTTTATGTGATTTTGAATAAAATCAAACTTTAATCCTTTTGCGAATCAAACTTTTTTATTTAATACTGACCATTTCCTAAAACTGAAACTGGAAGGAGGTACAGATAAGTCACGCTACAAAAGTAATCGCACACCGAAACATTTTCACAAATTTACATAAATAAAATTATCGTCTACCATTTTTTTTTTTTTTTTTTTTTTTTTAATTTTTGCATTTTGGTGACATTTAAAAATCATTTGTTTTTATTCTTCCCTGGCTTACTTCGTTATATTTTATAAATTATTTAAAAATGTCTCGTGGTGGTAAGGAAACAACGAACAGCCATTTAAGGATTGATAATTTTTTCATACGAAATATTGATCTGAGCTAAATTAGTGAATTTATCCCATTTCCTATTTTTTTTTTTTTTTTTTTTTAGTTTTTCCCAAAATTACTGTAAAGTATGTAATAAAGCGCTTTAAAGAAGAAATCGGATCAAAAATAAAGAAGGGTTCGTCCGGCAAAGTTAACTCAATGTGATCAGATATTTACAGTTAGAAAATTTGCGAAAAATACACGTTTGAGTACTGTAAACATTTCTACAGACTTTACTAAAAACTTTTCTATTTCAATTTCACCTGAAACTGTTCGACGGGGACTCAAATTACATGGGCGCTCTGCTCGAAGAAGAAAAAATTTAAGTGCAAAATATAGAAAGCTTATCCTTACTTTCATAAAATCAATGATAAAGAAGCCCCGATTGTATTGGAACCATGTCTTATTTGCAGATGAGAGCAAATTTAACATTTTTGGTTCCGATAGGCATGTGAACGTATGGAGAAGAAAAAAATTAGGAATTTAATCTCAAGAACTTCGTTGGAATTGTATAAAACATGGCGGAGGAGGTGTCCTTGTGTGGGGTGCATGCCCCAATATCAGGGTTAGGTAATCTCATATTTACTGGTGGCATAATGAATCATGCTCTGTAATTTAATATTTTAACAGATAATTTTAAATTATCAGCACAAAATTTAGGTATTGGAAGCAATTTTTTTTTTTTTTTTTTTTTTTTTTTTTTTTTTTCAGTTTAAGTATCTTAAGCACAACATTTGTCTTCAGTGAGTTTATAATTATCCACAATTTCTGAAAACACCACCTCAGTCACCAGGTTTAAACGCGACAGAATACATTTGGAGAGAATTAGAGGTTAGATTACGAAGACACAACATTAAAACGAAGACCGGACTAAGATCAATAAATGGCCAGACGTTTGAAAGCTGTGATAAATAACTGCAGAATATCGCACAAAATACTATCTGACAGAAATACTACAATTTTAACTGATAGTATAGATTTCATTAAAGTGTTCATTAAAAGTGTATAAACCCTTTTGTGAGGTGACTTTTCTGTTACTTTTTTATTATTGATTTTCCGAAAAAAAGAAAATTACTATGCTCGTAAAATATAACCTCCACCCGAATATGGGCAACAGGAAGCCCAAATTTTGAATTTCGAATTTGTTTTATTATTGATTTCTATTTTTTAAAATTTTAACGAATTTTTATTAAAATCTCAACGATTTCAAAGCGAGCTTTGGCAATACTGTATGAAATAACACATTTTATCTCCAGGGACTAAGACTTGTAAGGTATCCCTTAGTTTGCATAACACTTTCCCGAACCTCTCATTTTCCCCTCGTATTTCCTCCCCAGGATGCAAATTTAAAGTTAAGTGAAGTGAGTATAAAGTCAGACGAATCTTATAGTTTACTAGCGGGCAAGCCGTCAGCTGTGCGGGCTATGCCTCCACAAGATATTACTAGCTCACTTGATTCACGTATGCATCCACAAGATACGTCATACACGTTACACATGTGGAAAATAACGAAAACACCCATACAGCCACCCCGTTCTCCGGTATTCGAATTTTGGACCGAACTACCAGTGTTCAGCGACTTTACCGCTCAGCCAATGAAGCCAGCCCGTTAGCATATTTCACAAGTGCACATCTGTGTAGCTACCTAGGGAGTGGCTTCTAGGATGGACCAATGGGCATTTAGTAATATTTCTCTCATGTCACATGACCTTTCGCATGTTTTAGGATTTAAGAAAGATGGCTGAAAATATTCTGCCACGCAGTTTTGTGCACAAAATAATTAAAGCATCGTCGGTTTCTTCTGAAAATTTGCATTGCAAAGTTAGATCAAATATAAGCAATTGTGAAGATTTCACTACCTGGTTGAAAGAATTTCATATAAATACAAGCGCATGTTGGATACTCCGCAAAAATATCCATGTGAAATATTACTTAATAAGTGATAAATAAGATGAAGAAAGAAATATGTGATAAACATCTGAGCCCAAATGCTATTTTTACATAAAACTATGCATATAAGAAAAATATTTACACCAATTATATGCGTAAATAGAAGTCAGCGCCTTTTTTTGTTTTGCAGTCTATATGAAACAGATGTTCTATAATAATAGCCAATGCAGAATTTTATTCAAAGTAAACTTTACTAATTTGCCTTCGTATAATTTAGTGTGTTAAATTCCACATTTAATAACTGCTCACTCTTAAATGACTGTCTACACCGTCTATACAAGAAATACTCATGAAACAGAATAAATTCATCTTATTCACAACGAATATATTCAATTTATTCACATATAACTTTTAATGTTAACAGTGGATATAGCCAATTCATACACAATATGTATTCTGAATGTTACACTTTCAAAACCAAAAGAATAAAATCACTGAAATAAGAAAACACTAGATTCATAGTAACACTTCCAGTCCTCCTCAGCTCAATTAAAAAAAAAAAAAAAAAAACTGTACACTTGAATTCTCTTAATCCATATATGCATAATATTCGAGGCTAATTGTTGCTTGAGTCATTTTCTCGATGTAAAGAGCAATAATATGCCGTGAACATCAATCCAAATATTAATGCGTGATAAAGAATCGTGAAAGTAAAATGTTAGCGATCAATTAAACTCATAAAACGAAAGCACTACGAGACTTTCTACTATTACGCCAATACATTCATAACTGCGAAACAAATGCGAATTAAAAGTGAAACTGTAAGCTTTTTCTCATTTTACATTTTTATATATTTTAAAATATTCAACCTATTTCCTTAAACAAATCAAAAGAAATGTGATCAAAATTTTGTTTTTATTACATCACTTTTATCAACGTTTTCGCATAATATTTTATTTTGTTAGCAAGTTAATTGCAGAAAATTAATATTTTGTTTTAAACTTTTATTATAACGGTAGGACGAATCCTAAATTTTTTCGAATCCTAAAACACTTATAAAGTATTTCTTCCTCCTCCTTAGTATGCTTTCGTAGTGTAGTGGTCTGCACGCTGGGCGCGTATTCCAGAGGTCCGTGGTTCGATTCCCGGCGAAGGCGTTGCTCATTTTTCATCTCTCCTGCTCTCCAAAAATACCTAGTATCTCTATACATTTTCTAAATTTTCTCAAACCTCTCGCATCGTCGCATAAAAGAGTTTAAATCTGGATTTAATATAAAAAAAAAAAAAAAAATTCAGGCGCTTACATGTACCCAGATTTAGCGTCACAAGAGAAGAAGAAGCTCATTGGTCCATTTTCGAAACCCCTCCCTCAGTGGCTACTCTGGTGTGCACTAGTGAAATATGCAGCCGGTTACTACCAATGCAACCAGCCAGTTTGCCGTGACTCGAAAGTTGGACCGAACTACCAGTGTTCAGCGATTTTACCCGGGCTGCGTAGCAGGCAAGTCCGCTTTACTCGCGTATGCATCCACAAGATGCTGCATACACGTTAAACATGCGAAAAATCACGGAAACACCCATGCAGCCAGCCCCTTCGCCGGGTTTCAAAAGTTAGACTGAACTACCAGTGTTCAGCGATTTTATCCCGCTTTATTCACCTTTGTATCGGCAAGATACTGCACATTCAGAGCGCGATTTCGCTAGCCAGCGTACATTACTAGTTTGCCCTTGCTATAGCGCGGAGTTTCTGATACGCCTTTTTGACAATTTAATTAGTACATCGCCAGGTAGGTTGTTGAGTCAACCTCGCTTGTCTTAAATTAAATTGTTAATTCAGCACTACTCATTATTTTTGAATTTATTGTGAACTACACCACAAGTCTACACTTCCACCACAAGTCGTCGGTGATTTTGCAAGCACGAAGTGCGTGCATTTTGTGCTAATAGTTTGACGAACAATAAAGGGTTATTTTACCTTCTTTTGTGCTGGTATGTATACTCTTACGCCTGTGCGAGAAGTCGCCAGGTTATCTCGTAAGATCATTTTAACTTTATGATAGCAAAAAGAGTTAGATCTCTCAAATTGTCTATCGGAAATTCTAAAGGTATGCTGTTTTCAAATATTTTTAACCTAAAGTGGAGTTAGCTGGAATGCTCTCGAAACGGCATTCAAAACATATATGTGTACGTAAAGGGAAAAAACAACGCCTCTTTGGGCATAATATAAAATCTGAAAGCTTTTAGAATTTTTTTAATAAACATGAATGCTTTTTCAAAAATTGTGTTCTGAATTTTTTTTTTTTTTTTTTTTTTTATTAAACCCAGATTTAAACTCTTTTATGCGACGATGCGAGAGGTTTGAGAAAATTTAGAAAACGTATAGAGATACTAGGTATTTTTGGAGAGCAGGAGAGATGAAAAATGAGCAACGCCTTCGCCGGGAATCGAACCACGGACCTCTGGAATATGCGACCAGCGTGCAGACCACTACACTACGAAAGCATGCTAAGGAGGAGGAAGAAATACCTTATAAGTGTTTTAGGATTCGAAAAAATTTAGGATTCGTCCTACCGTTATAATAAAAGTTTAAAACAAAATATCAATTTTCTGCAATTAACTTGCTAACAAAATAAAATATTATGCGAAAACGTTGATACAAGTGATGTAATGAAAACAAAATTTTGATCACATTTCTTTTGATTTGTTTAAGGAAATAGGTTGAATATTTTAAAATATATAAAAATGTAAAATGAGAAAAAGCTTACAGTTTCACTTTATTCCAAATAAAAGCATAGATATCGTTTCAAAAATAAATAACAGTTCCCTTCAAATTATATTTTTAAATGTTTTTCTTATCGATGTGACTCTATGGTCTAGATAAGCGCAGAAATTCAAAATATACTACATTTTGTAGAAGAAAGTTAAAGAAAGTTTTATATGGCTTAGAAACAGTTTGTAGCGTAGTCTCATTGAAAAAGAAATGTAAGGAAAACAGTTTCAGCGTTATTCGGAAAAAGTTTGACTTTTCTATCATTCCGAGTTAAAAGAAAGTCGCTTTATGAAGAAAAGTTAACATTAGAAAATTTTTTGTTTCTCGAAGCTGAAAACAGGAAAAGTCAAGAGTTCCTCCTCCGGAATTCGAATAGCAAATCTTCCAATAGCCAGCCTGGCATTCTGTCAGTTTGTAGAGACATTAGGTATTTTGAAAGCAGAAGAAGTAAAAAATGAGCAACGCCTTCACCAGGAATCGAACCACGGGCCTTTGGAATACGCGCCTAGCGTGCAAACCATTATACTACTATACTACGAAGGCATGCTAAGAAGGTGGAAGAAATACTTTATAAGTTACCCACAGCCAGAGCACGCAGGGAGGAAAGGGATAATTACTTACTATAAGTTTTTAATAAGTACGTCTTCAGAAACACCGAGTTTTATTTAACGAAAACTTCTAATTACTGAATAATTGAACTACTCCTGTAGTTATCTTTCTTATAAAGCACCTCCAATATACCTGACTCATAAAGATGAGGTTATCTCATACGCAAGCAAAAATCTTTTCCTTTAGTACCATACTTAATGCTGTGACAAATTACTGTGGTGGTCAAAATTAAGATAATAACACACATCAGTTTGAATTTCTCAAAAAAAAAAAAATCTGAAATGTTTCAGATTTTAAATTACGTCCAAAGGGGCCTTTTTTTAACATTTTGTGTATTACCTTTATTTATTAAATATCATATTCTTCGCACTTAACCCGCGGGAAGGCGCGTGGGGTGTATCATACCCCAACCCTACATAAAAGCGGAATATTCCTAACTTGTGAAACTGAAATTCTGTGCTGCTTTCAGTAGCTGAGTTTCTAGTTGTGGTTGACTTTCAGAACCACTTTTTCTTTGCCTGTGTGTTTCAGAAAAAGATTTATCGGTATTTTGTTGGAACTGGGGTATGACACACACCACGCGCCTGTCCGCGTAAGCGTTTTTCTGATTGAATATTTAGTTCAGAAATTTATTCCTAGAGTGTAACAGTAAATATTTCTACTCCCAAGGGATTTTAAAGTACTTGACATTAAATTCTTAAAAATTTCCAATGGTAATTTTCTAATGCATTATGGTGAAAAGAATGACTCCCTATAAATTGGAGATGCAACGCCTGTGAGATTTATTAGAAAGATTTGAAAGCGATGAAGATTTCATTTCGGAAACTGAAGATGAAACTAGGAATATTTTCTACAGTGTTTTGGTTTCGAAAAGATAAAACATTAATTCCTGATGTTCCTAAAAAAGCAAAAACCGTTCTTATGCTTTCAACATTATATAACGATCATACTATAGATGATACTATCGGAGAAAATAAAACGTCAGGAATTATATGTTTTTATAATTATGACTAAAGGGGCAGTGGATATGGGGGATGAAATGTCAGCAAAATTATTCAATTGCCAGAATAACAAGGAGGTGGCCAATTGTAATTTTCTTTCCTGCACTGAATGTTGCTGTAATAAATGCTTGAATTATATTACATTCAACTGCTAATCCACCAACCAGAAACAGAAGTCTGTTTTTGAAGGACTTAGCATTACAATTAATGAAAAAAGTATTGAACAAAGATCAGAGATTAATACTTTACCGAGAAACTAACGTACTGCATGCAAAGCAAGAGCAGAAGTTTTGACGAAGAATTAAAACGAATACATGAAATTCGAAACAACTAAGTATGAAAGATAAATTCTTTGCCCTCGCGCCAAGGACAGAAGAGCGTGAATGCAATTTTTAAAATGTGAAAACATTCTGTTCCAAGAACACGTGAACTTATTTCGTTCAAAGTGTGAAGAAATAAAATAAGCATTCTGTATTAGAGATGCAATGAAACTTAGAGGCATGATGTTTATTTTTTATTATTTTCATTTATCTTAATTTTAACTCTAAGATTATTTTGGAAATTAATTTTTTGAAACCCAATTATTTTTCTCGTATTTATAATACTCGAGAATAAGAAAAACAGCTTTAAAACTAAATAAAACTATTTTTATCGTATTTTAAATATCGGGGTATGTGATACCCCACGCGCCCACTCTAGTAACTTTTCTTGGTGAGCCTTCCGCCGGGTTAAACCATAAAATTCAGTTCAAGAGCAGTATCGCAAAATAATTTTAAACTGAGCACATTTTTAGAATTTCCGATTCACAGGCTCACGCGCTGGAGATAAAAATGTTTTTTCTGTACAACATTGCCATGGCTCGCTTTGAAATTCTTGAGTTTGTTAATCAAAAATTCGTTACAAAATATAAAATGGATAATAAAACGAATTCCAAATTTCAAATTTGGGCTTCCAGTTGCCCATATTCGCAGTAGGATTACGTCATTCGAAACTCGATGGCTCTAGGTACCGTTGTTTTATCACAATATTTGGTGGCAACAGTTTGAAAAGTGAAACGGACATTCAGAGTGATTCGACGCAAAATCGCAAAATGAAAACATTAGTCCCTAAGGGACTAATAATTTTGAAATAAACCTCTTAATTTTAATAACTGTGGTATTCTTGTTTTCAAACTTAAGTGCAAAATTAAACAATTGTTTCCTGTGCAGATGCGTTACTTTTAATTAAAATCAAATGAGAAAAAAAAATTATGCAAAAATTAATTAGGTAAAAAATTTAGTCCTATTCTTATTGCAAACCGTAACTTGAAATTGCATCTACAACTGTTTCTTATACCAAAGCTCTGGATGAATTAGTTTTCTGTTGTGCGTCAATAAATGTTTCACTAAACCGCAGCTTAAGGCTATAACAACATGCGGTGCCAGGAGAGTAATTACTAAAGACCTGACAATGACCGACGCTGGACAACCCGCCTTCCCCCCTGGCTTCCATCGCGAAAGCTTCCCTCTCTAAACAACCCTCTATTTTTAACCTTAACGAAGAAACCATGGAGGTAGGCTCCATGGAAGAAACAAGCAGCCAACACATCTTCTTGCTTCTACTCGCACATGTTTCCGGTCATCCCGAAGTTACGGTTGTTGAGATAAAACTTTTATCACCCAGCTTGGCGATCTTTCTAAACATGCCTTATATTTCCCATTGAATATTCTTTCCGTTTCCCTTTTTTCCGGGTGACATTTTTTCCTACAACCATCTCACTTCCTCCCCACCAGTCGCCTTTTAAGCGCGGAAAATATAAAGAACTAAAGATATTTTTATTATGTGCCCTCATGCACGAAGTAGCTGGTAGTTCGAGTTCGATTCCCGGCAAAGGTACGGCTGTTTTTGCTTCCAAGTTTCTTGCTTATTAAATGTAATGAATCTACACCTCATCACACTTTCACATTAGACTTTTAAAAAAGCATCACTTATACTGAAGTTATTACTATTTTGTTACGTTTCATTGACTGTAAACCGTCACATTTCTTTTCCAGACTTTTAGCAGCATTTAACCGAGAATTAATTTCAATGCAAAGAAAGTGTCCGGAAGTTTTTGTATTGCTAAAATCATCCCTTATCATCGAGAAGGAGAGAAGCAGCTTAGCTCATGATTTCTATCTTCCTTCGTCATCTTTTTAGCGCCGGTTTTGGCAATCGTTGACAAGAGATGACATTAAAAGTCAAAACAAATAAACAATCGAATTCCCATCTGGGTGGTCCTCAACGCCGCTCGGCGTCTAAATCGCACTTGACTTGAGAAAATGATGAGTTGTCAATCGGTGGTTGGTCGGGGGTGTACTTCAATGACAAGGCGCTTTTCTGAACTTAACGCAACGGCCTTGGTTAATGGGAAAAACAATTAAGGGGCCCGCGCATAAAATGCAAGCCATGACGATTTTTTTCTTCAAGTCAATTTCACCAATATCGGAATGATGATAAAGGCGTTATGCTCTGTGATGTTATGAAATTTTATCTCTGTAGAGCGTGAAACTAACTGGGAAATTAATGAAAATCAACAACAGTGCCCCATAACAGTAAACAATGTAATGTATCTGACGAGTGCCCATATACGAAGTTTCGAAACAAGCGACTCGAACTTTAAATAAAAATGCTAGATATGTAGAGGATGATGTATAGTTAACGTTAGAATTTTAAAAGTTATTAATTTTTTTCCTAGTTATTGTGTTTTTTTTTTTTTTTTTTTAGAACTGTATAGCCAACGCTTGGAGATTTTATGATGAAATGGTTCACCACTAAACAAAGGACAAAAGTTCTCAATTTTACCTTCAAAATCAACATTCTGTTATTGCAGCTAGCACACCGCAGTTTTTATAAACTTTGATTTAGCTAATTTATGGTATTTATCGTTAGGGTGAAAAATTTGTCATCGATTTTTAAACTACTTCCTGATAAGCTATCGAGTTCAAAATGTGTACACACATTGTTTGTGGATGACAATAATTGGTGAAGCAATTTTTTTTTTTTTCCAAAATTCGACTTTTTTTAATTTAATGATTTTTCTTGTATATTTTTTCTTTTAATGAATAAACTAAGAATCTCAAATTTACTGTTTCTACCATTGTATAGAACGCGAAAAAAAAATTTTTTTTGTTAAATTTGTGTAAAATTTTTAACGTTTTTTTTTTTTTTTTTTTTTTTTTTTTTTTTTTTTTTTTTACATTATTTTTGTATATTGATTTTTTGAACCGTTTTACGCCTATGATATTAAAATTTCAATATCAAAAACTCTTATTGATTAAGTTTTGAAATTAGAGGTTCTTCAATTTGAAGTTTAAAATATCAGTATGCTACTTTATTTGCTTTATCTCCTTACAGATTTCTCTATTCGTTTTATTAATCTGAAAACAATAGGATGAATGTTAGCTTTTAAAATTATTTGCAATAAAATTTACGGAATTATTTAAATACTCTTTTATGAGATTTTAAAATTCCAACATCCAAAATTCTGTTATAAGCTCTTTACCCTACAAATTCCTCTCATTCTTTTAAAATAAGAATAATAAAAAAAAAAAAAAATATTAATTAGGCCAATTTCTAAATTTTTTTTAAACTAGCCACAGTTTTATAAGTTTTTATTTTATTCGCTCATGATGTTTTCACTCTGTTCAAGAACGAGTTTTCAGTACGTTCAACTTTTTTTTTTTAATTGTGCACTCAGCTCAAATTTTGTACACGCACTTATTATAGTGGAAGATGAGAATCGCATGGGAAAACGCGATTGATTCAAAATTTGTTTAGTTTATTCATTTTTTTGCAAAATCGCGAGATTTTTTCGACTATTCGACGCAACAGAATTGATGAAGAGTGATTCTTCAATTGTTTAAAAATGATTTTTCAGTTGGGTTGTAGGGTTTATATTTATTTTAACTAACATTTATTTTAAGTTTAAACTATCTTTCCTGTCAAGCCTTACTTTCCCCTGGAACTGCCAATGCCAGAGTATGTAAATTTTAGTAGAACGCGCAAGCATTCAAATTATCAGCGGAAGTATTCTGAGTTAAATAGAAAGGAAACGAGTTCGAGGTGTGCTGTTCGTACTTCACGAGCGCGGAGGTAGTTAGACAGAAATTGAAGAACCCTGCGTTTCGGCCTGTGTGCTTGCCTCGGAGAATTGTTAATTGTTCAACGTGATATTCAAAGTTTGCTGAATTAGCAGCGGTATTGTAAAACGCGGTGAGGTTACTTACTTTTAGAGAGCCTCGTAGTTAGAGTCTTGTTATTATTTCTTTTCAGGTTCTTATTTTTATTTTACCGCCGGGTCGGTGTAGTTTGTGAGCGTCAAGAGCACGCAATTGTAACTTCTTAAGTTGAATAAAAAGGGACTTAAACCCTTAGCAAGACTCTGTCTATTTTCCAGTTTCAACAGTCACCTCTTGGTTGCGTGCAGGGTGGAGGCGCGCAACTCTACATTGGCGCCCGAACACTTATCGAACTGAAATGGAAGAAAATCGGATGGAAGTCGCGGGACAACACCAAGAAATGGCAAGCCAATTGGAAGGATTTGGATACCTGGTCCAGACTTTGAGAGCGTCAATCAAGCTAAACGTCAATTTCGACGGAAAAAATTCGGTGGCGATATTTCTAGAAGGCCTAGTCAGCTCTACCCTGTGCCTGAAAGACAAAAAGTTGCCATCGCCACATCTGCACTAAGAGGACAGGCCGCGCTATGGTGGAAGCATATAGGCAAATTTTTATTAGGGGAATTTGGAAGCCAGACATATACATTTGAAAATTTCAAAAAATCGTTAGTAAAGGCTTTGCCCATAGTGAAAGATCGAGCAAGGCTGGAAGCCGAACTATATAGTTTCTATCAACGGGATATAGAAGAGTTGACAGACTTTATTCTACGAAAAATTAAGCTGGCGGATATGCTGTATGGGAAGAAACCCGACGCGGAGATTATTGAAATAATCTTACCAAGATTGTTACCCGCTGTTCAAGACTACTTCGAAATTAGAAACCCAAGCACATTGCAGGAGCTCTTCGAATTGGCGGTGAAGTTTCAAAATCGCAGAATAGCGGAAAAAGCTAGAGGAGCATCGTATTCTCAAAGTACCCGAAGGAAATCTTCAAATGAGCAAACCAGAAATGCAAACCGCTCTTATGGGGGAAAGAGCTATCAAACTAACTCATCGAACCTCGAAGGTCAAGGCCCAAAAAGAAAATTCGAAAACAAACATCCGCGTACCCAGAAGGCGGAACTTGAAAGGAAACCTTTAAACGAGTAGAGGGGCCTGTGAAAGCGAGGGTCCAGACCCCGGAAGTTTTAAAAAAAAACCTCAAAAAGACATTTAAACACGGTCATCGTAAAAAACTCACATCTACCAATTATACAAGTCCTGGTTGGCGATGTACCAGTAGAAGCCCTCATCACTACAGGAGCAGAAGGAAATTTTATGAGCGAAACATTCTTCAAAAAGAATTTTTATAGGGTACGATTATTTAAAACCAAAAATACGGAAATTATAGCGGCGCAAGGAAAAACCTGTCACTGCATCGGGAAATTATCATTAAACATACAGGTAAAAGAGGAAAGCCTCAAAGTATTAATTTTTGTAGTGAAGAATCTGCAAAATCCTCTTATTTTAGGTATGGACTTTTTAAGGGCCGCGAGGGCCAAGCTCAATTTTCAAGACAGTTCCGTGGTGCTGGAGATGGACCAGAGGGTGGTGGAACCTGTGGAGAAACCGCAAGTTGACCTTAGCCATTTGAATGACTTCCAGTTCCTGACTGAAAGTCAAGCCATCCAGCAAGTGGTGAGTAATTTTTCTAACTTGTTTTCAGAAAAGCCTGGTAGTTGCCAAATAGTTACGCATCAGATACAATTAAATGCCGAAAAACCTTGTAGGACTAAACCTTATCGTTATGACAAACAAAAAGACGTAATCATCGAAGAACATATTCAGGAGATGTTAAAGAATAAAATAATAACGCCCATAAATAGTGAGTACGCGAGTCCAGTCGTACTATGTAGGAAAAAGAACGAGTTTCCTCCTTCGGATAAAAGGGCTTGGAAGTTTGCTATCGATTACAGAAAACTAAATAGTATTACTAAATTCCCAGTTTACCCTTTGCCGGTTATAGAGGAAATTATTAGAAAGATCAAATCTACAAGATACATGTCTGCTTTGGACTTAACGTCTGGCTACTATCAAATAGCTATGAGACCCGAAGACATACATAAAACCGCGTTTATAACAAAATCGGGCACTTATGCATTTTTACGCATGCCCTTTGGGTTGTGTGGGGACCCATCAACATTCCAGAGAGCTATGGACATTGTTCTAAATCCTGTCCTAGGAAAATCAACTTTAATCTATCTAGATGATATAATTATAACGAGTAGTACGTTGGAACAACACATTACAGATCTAGAAGAAGTTTTTAAATTATTAAAAGAGGCCGGTCTTACAATTAACGCCTCAAAATGCAAGTTCGCAACTAAAGAACTTAAATATCTCGGTTATAAAATTTCGCAAAAGGGTATAGAAACGCAAGATTCAAATATAAAAGCAATCAAGAATTTTCCACCGCCCAACACCGCCAAGAAACTTTCTTCTTTCCTTGGGTTATGTTCTTACTATCGGTCTTTCATAAAAGATTTCGCTAATATTGTTGAACCACTCTTAGTAATCAAAAGAAAGAGAAGTAAATTTACGTGGACAGCGGAAGCAAATACAGCATTTGAAAGATTAAAAGAAGCGCTCATCAATGCTCTTGTTTTAAAATTCCCGGAGGGGGACGAAAACCTGGAAATTGCAGCAGATGCGTCGGACTATGCGGTGGGTGCGGTTCTTATGCAAAATAGCCATCCTCTGGCATTTTTTAGTAAAACGTTGAATAGGACACAAAGGAATTATACAGCTACAGAGAGAGAAACATTAGCCGTATTAATGGCTGTACACAAATTTCGAGTTTATTTCGGCAAAGCGCCAGTAACAGTCTTTTCGGATCATGCGGCTGTTGGTAGACTTTACTCGGGGAAAAACCTAACGCCCAGGTTAATAAGATGGGCTTTAAAACTCCAAGAATATACTCTCAGAATAAAATATAAACCGGGTAAGGAAAACAATGTAGCTGACGCACTTTCTCGTATAAAACTGGACGATGAAGGAAATGAACTTAAATGCGCTGTGTTGACTTAAAAAATTTTAGATTCTAGAGATACGATTATCACTGAACTGAAAGCTGATCCTGAATTTGGAAATATCTATGCATATTTGAAAGACCCGAAAGCTTTGAGCACACAGATATCGATGGGATAAGAAATAGAGCAGAAAACTATGAAATAATAGATAATTTATTATTTTATACGAAAACAACAAACGAAAATCTCGAGTACAAACCAGTCATCCCAGCCTCGCTTCGATTAAGCATTTTGAGGAATTACACGACGCGAAAACAGCGGGTCATTTAGGGGTCAGAAAGACTTTAAAAAGGGTACGCGAGGCGGTATATTTCCCGCAATTATACAAAATAGTAACTGCGTATGTCAAGTCCTGCAATCAATGTCAGTTAATAAATGATATTAATTACAGCCCGGCCGGGTACTTAAATAGCATTCGCGCTACATTTCCGAATGAAATTTTAGGCATAGATCTTCTTGGTCCCTTCCCCCAGATCGAGTTAAATAAAAATCGTTTTCTTTTAGTAATAGTAGATCATTTTTCAAAATGGACAGAAATTGTTCCACTTAAACGCGCGTCAGCCAAAACAGTCGCAGATGCATTCTTACACAGATACATTTTAAAATACGGTGCACCGATAAAAGTCATTAGCGATAACGGAAAACAATTCATTAGTCAAATATTTGAAAACATATGCACTGGACTTGGCATACGCCATATCAAAATAGTTCCGTATAGACCACAGGCAAACATAGCAGAAAGAGTGAATAAAAACATTGTAAAAATAATTCGCAGTTACGTTAGCACACATCACAAGCGCTGGGATGGCTACATAAATGAATTAGCTTATGCTTTAAGAACGGCAAATCACGATACTACGGGAAAAACCCCAGCAGAATTATTTTTAGGCAGAAAGTTAATTACGCCTTTAGATAAATTATTCTTTGTGCAACAAAGAAAGCAAGAGTTTAAACAGAAAGATGTGCAAAAACTTATTGATCAGGCGCTTAAAAGCTCGGATACGGCAAGAAATAAGCAAAAAGTGTATTACGATAGAAAACGCCGTGAAGCAGATTTTAAAGTTGGGGATAAAGTATTGAAGCGGAAATTTTCTTTATCAAGTGCCCCAGACAATTTTACTGCAAAGCTAGCTCCAAAATTTGAAGGCCCCTATGTAATTCAGGAAATCAAAGGAGTCGTATTGTACCTTAAGAACGAGAGAGGGGAAATTGTAAAGCAAGTCCCGACCAGGTGAAAAAATACTATAATCCAAATGATTTTGAAATCCTTAAAAGTTTCTTGCAGGACTCAAGTCTAAAAGAAGTAGAAGGTCCAGAAATAACAACTGTTCCACCACCCAAGAAGCAGAGAACTGAAGAGAGACCTAGCCCTTCTACAACCCAGACGACGGTACCAAAAAGAAAAAATGAAAACTTTCAAACTAAGAAATTATATATATAACTTATTCCTTCCAGATGCTGGAAGGAAAAGAACAAGATTGATTGATGAAGTCCAGGAAAAGTTGCTGTAAGAAGAGAGATTTATAAGTATCGTCAGAAATTTAGTATACAATTTGTTACATAAGATTTTTTTTTGTGTGTGTGTAAACGAGGCTCTTGAGAGTTAGTTCAGAATTATAGAAACTTACAACAGGTCGTTTGTAAGACCTGCTTCCAAGTTTTCCAAATTCTGGCAGCGGCAAATGTAGGGTTTATATTTATTTTAACTAACATTTATTTTAAGTTTAAACTATCTTTTCTGTCAAGCCTTACTTTCTCCTGGAACTGCCAATGCCAGAGTATGTAAATTTTAGTAGAACGCGCAAGCATTCAAATTATCAGCGGAAGTATTCTGAGTTAAATAGAAAGGAAACGAGTTCGAGGTGTGCTGTTCGTACTTCACGAGCGCGGAGGTAGTTAGACAGAAATTGAAGAACCCTGCGTTTCGGCCTGTGTGCTTGCCTCGGAGAATTGTTAATTGTTCAACGTGATATTCAAAGTTTGCTGAATTAGCAGCGGTATTGTAAAACGCGGTGAGGTTACTTACTTTTAGAGAGCCTCGTAGTTAGAGTCTTGTTATTATTTCTTTTCAGGTTCTTATTTTTATTTTACCGCCGGGTCGGTGTAGTTTGTGAGCGTCAAGAGCACGCAATTGTAACTTCTTAGGTTGAATAAAAAGGGACTTAAACCCTTAGCAAGACTCTGTCTATTTTCCAGTTTCAACAGTCACCTCTTGGTTGCGTGCAGGGTGGAGGCGCGCAACTCTACAGGGTAAATAAGCAAAAATTAGTCTTTGGAACTTTAAGTAGTAAAATAAGCTTTATTTAAAACTCTTAAAATAATAAATGATCTAAATGGAGAAAATATTTAATTTTTCATTTATTTCAGCGGTAAAAAGCAATTAAATAGTTCTCTTTACAAAGTTTATCTACAACTTTATATCACAAATAATAAAAGCATAATCACCTAAATAACGAATTCGAATAACATTTTCAAAAGTATAAGCCATAATCTTTATAAATTTATCAAGAATGAGCCACGATTTCATTATTCGGGATTTAAAACTACATGTCAATTCTGTAAAGAGAATTTATTAATATGTCATTCCTCTACATAATAAATTGTTTTGCTCATTTTAGTTCTTTAATTATTTTATGCGTTTCAAACGAACTTTTAGTCCAAATGGGCTTTGTCCCTGAAGGAATATTGTTTTCGTTTTGCGATTTTGTGTTGAATCACTATAAATGTCTGTTTCACTTTTCAAACTGTTGCCACCAAATGTTAGAGTTCTGCATTATGTTTGGAGAAATTAAATAATGAAATATCTGCATAAATGTATGGATATTTCTCGCACTGTAATAAAACATTTTAGATATAGACATCGAATATTAACATAGAGCCATCGAATTTTGAATGACGTAATCCTCCTACGAATATGGGCATGTGGAAGATCAAATTTGAAGTTTGGAATTCGTTTTATGATCGATTTCATATTTTGTAAAACTTTAACGAATTTTTGAGTAACAAACTTAACGATTTAAAGCGAGCAATGGCAATACTCTACGGGGGGAAAAAACCTTTTTATCTCCAGCGCGCAGGACTGTGCGTATCGGAAATCCTAAAGATATATGCTCATTTGAAAATTATTTTGCGACATTGTTATTGAACTGAATTTTATGGTTTAAGTGCAAGAACGTGATATTTAATAAATAAAGATAACACACAAAACGTTAAAAAAACGCCCCCTTTGGACGTAATTTAAAATCTGAAACCTTTCAGATGCCTATCAAGGTAGTGAATTTTTCTTTCTGGAACTACCTAAAAGGAAAAGCATGCACAAATAAATCATAAACCGTACTACAATTTAAAGTCAATATTCGACGAGAGATTAAAAAATTACAGCTCCAAACTCTAACAAGCATTTCGAAAATTTTCTTGAATAGAGCACGTACGTTCACGGAATTCGAGCAAAACAATGGCCTTATCTACTCGATATTTTTTTAACACATGATATATGTGCACTTTCATAACTTATATTTCATGTTCAGAAAGATTAAAAAAAGAATTAATGTGACAAGAAAAAATTACGCATTATTTAAGTTATTAGTATGTTAATTATAACTTAAATAATAAGTTACTTTTTAAGTTTTAATGACATAAACAATGCGCTTCTCTGTATTCCCAATCTCATATATCTTACGAATAAAGATTTTTTAAATCATATACCGTTTTGTATAGGAGGATTTCGAAGATTTTAGACAAGTTTTAAGCGTAGGAACAAGTATTCAAAAAAATAAATAAATAAATAAAATAAGCAAAAAAAAAAAAAAAATCTGAAAGGTTTTCGATTTTAAATTACGTCCAAGGGGACTTTTTTTAACATTTTGTCCGTTACCTTTATTTATTAAATATCACGCACTTAAACCATAAAATTCAGTTCAAGAGCAATATCGCAAAATAGTTTTAAATTTAAAATAGTTTTAAATATCTTTAGAATTTCCAATACAGAGTCTCACGCGTTGGAGATAAAAATGTTTTTTCTGTACAACGTTGCCATTGCTCGCTTTGAAATCCTTGAGTTTGTTAATCAAAAATTCGTTAAAATTTTACAAAATATGAAATCGATAATAAAACAAATTCCAAATTTCGGCTTCCACATGCCCATATTCGCAGTAGGATTACGTCATTCAAAATTCGATGGCTCTAGGTATCGTTTTATCACAATGCGAGAAATATACATACATTTATGCAGATTTTTCATTATTTAATTTCTCCAAATATAATGCAGGACTCTAACATTTGGTAGCAAGAGTTTTAAAAGTGAAACGGACATTTATATAGACCCAACGCAAAATCGCAAAACGAAAACAATAGTCCTTCAGGGAAAAAGCCCTTTTGGACTAAAAGAAAAGAATTGATAAGGACACATAACCACAAACTCCACTCGAGCTGAAATCTTCAATATTGTTATGAATTTTGTGCATATGTAAATAATTTTAGTCAAATTATATGTGAAATTGTAGTATCGTTTGTGCAATGTAACACAAGTTTGAAAAGCAAAGCTCTGCCGGAAAAATGTTACAAGTCTATTTAACGTAGAGGTAAATGGCTGTCTTGCTAAATTGTCGAGATATCGCCAAGCTGACTATGGTTTTAGCGCCTAATTTTTTGACATCAGATTTGGCGAAAAATCGCCGAAAGTCACCAAATTTGACTTCATTTTGCTCCGGTCCCTATGTAACTGCAACTGTTACTGTAATTGAACCCTTCATGTAACTCTCATCGTATGCGGCCCTTATATGTAACTTGATTCGTTTATGTCTTTCAGTAATATCGAGAAACGGAAGGTATTAGAGGTTTCTCGGCGGCCTGGGAAAACCTATATAAGGCCAGAGAGAGCATCAGTTTCTCAGTACTGAGTGTTGAGAGATCTCCATGATAACTTCGCCTTTTAGTGCGCTTTGCACTGCGTTGTGTTTAACGTCATTAGTATTTTGAACTGGAATAACTGATTGTGCTCTGTCATACTGAGAAAAGCTTTTGTGGAATGTTCCAGAACTGTACATTTTTTTCTTTTGGGTAAATAAATTTTATCAAGGTATCATTGGTTCTGTGAAAATTTAATTGATCACAAACCCATACGAAGTCAGCAATATGAAACAACAGCATTATAGGCTGGCGAGGCAAAATATTATGACCACCCCTTCAAGGAGCTCATCTAGATGACGTGGAGGGCACGTGATTAAGTAGGAATGGTATTTAACTGCACGTGGAGAAGGTAAGCAATCATTCTTGCTCTAATTTTTGCCATTGATAGGAAAGGCTTGCTGATCTAAGCGAATTTGATAGGAAGCTGATTGTAATTGATACAGAGCTGACTGGCTGAAGACTCGTAACAAGTATCTCCAAAACTGCCCGGCTGGTAGGTTGTTCACGATTTTTTGTTGTTAATATTTATGCAAAGTGGATAAATGGCAGTAGGCGCCAAAGTGTTGGACGTCTGCGCGTCGTCAAAGAAAAAGGACGTTGGAGAGTGTCCCGCTTGGTACAGCAAAATCGGACCAGACAGTGACTGAGCTAACAGCCCAATACAATGCAGGTCCAAGTGCAAGTGTTTCGGAACACACAGTTCAGCGGAGACTGTTGGATATGGGACTGCGCAGCAGACGTTACCCTGGTATACATCTATTGACCAAGCGTCATTGTCAACTACATCTACAGTGGGCCTGGGAACATCGGACTGGACCATGGATAAGGACCATGGATAAGTGAAAGATCCTGGTCGGATGAATCACGATTACGCATTCATCACGTTGATGGTCGTGTCTGGGCACGCAGTCTTTCAGGTGAACAGTTGCTCCCCTCTGTACAGCAGGTTATGCACAGGCTGGTGTGGCAGTATTATGCTTTGGGAGACGATCTCATTGTCGGCTCTGAGACCTTTCGTTGTGGTAGAACAGACCATGAAAGCTGCGAACGCTCAGAACACAACTGCGGATTAGTTGCACGCTGTATAGCGTCTGTCTTCCCAACTGGAAATGAAATCTTTCAGCAGGACAATGCCCCAAGTCACAAGGCTCGAATTGTGTTGGAGTGGTTCGAGAAGCATAAGGATGAATTCCAGTTGATGTCCTGGTCACCTAACTCCCCGGATCTTTACCCGATAGAGCACATTTGGGATGTCATGGAGCCGCAGCTCAGAGCTCAAACGCAACCATGTCGAAATATCCCGGCTTTGCGTGACCATTGCTTAGACATTTGGTACGACCTGTCTCCAGTCATCTACAAAGTGGCATCCATACCAAGTAGCTGGTTTGCAGGGCATAGATCGCACAACGCGTTATTGAGTTAAGTGGTCATAATATTTTGGCTCTTTGTAGTATTATATGCAACACTGTTAAAGATATTTTCGGAAAGCAAACAAAAAAAAAAAAAAAAGGGAATCTTTTCTAGCACGAAAGTGCATTTGTACTGTTCTTCAGCAAAACATCAACATATTTCCTATAGCGTGCTTCCATTTGTTTGCAGTGAAGCATTACGCAGTGTATGTATAGTAATTTTTCAAATAATGGAAATATATACATATATATATATACCTTATCAATATATTTCTTTGCATTCATAAAATCTTGAAATGCGTCAAACATCTTGAAATGCAACATACCCAGCTAACATTAATCAATTATACTATAAAAACTGATCAAAATAACATTCTCACAGCATATATTCATGGTTCAAAGTTTGTCTATAGTAGTCAAAAAACATAACCATCACTTGGTAATACAAAATGGCATTTTCCTAATCAGTTCTAACTGCAGTGTTTTTAAAGTTGTAGAATATTCGATTTCCAAAAATATCTGAGAAATAGTAATTAGTTCCGCTAGAAATAATTACTAGATAAACCAGTATTTTTAGGTATCTAAAATCTCAAACATCTGTTTCCTATAATTATGTAATTAAAGACATAATTGATGGGATTATCTTTTAAAATGGTTCCAATGGATAATGGATCAAAGTTCACATTGAAAAACGAAGAAAAGAATTTTCCGTTAAAATGGAAAATGAAAACATTAAAAATAATAACATTAAAGTGATCTTTTAACCAATATAGCTTTCAGCGGATCCGTAGTGGAAAAGATTGCTGAATACTAACATTTTGATCTGGATCCTTATCCAAGTGAACGGGATGGCGACATGGGAATTTTCGAGGTTTTTCTCGTGTGTGAAATTAGTACAAGGCGGTTTTTTTTAGGAAATTCTGCCCGAAAGCACTTCTCTCTTAGATAAATATCCCTAGCGTTTTTATTTTCATCTAATAAATCCAAATGTCTTGTATAATATGCGCAAGGAATAGTTGACAAAAAGAACGGTTAAAACACAAAAAAGGCAAATGCGCATTCCAGTTCTCGAATTCGCGGTGCAGTAAATTTTAATAATTATTAAAATAAATTTTAAATAAGAAAATACTAGTTCACTACAGGGCTTTTAGTCCTTTTTTACCTATGAGTAGAGGTTAGGACGGGATTAAGGCTTTAAAGGCTTTAAGCACTTTAAAGACTTAGGTGCCCAACATAATACTACGTAATACTATATTTACAGTATAATACCTCTTTTTTTTTTTTTTTTTTTTTTTTTTTTTTTCGAAAAACTTATTTTCTTTTGCTCTTGGTTTAGTTGCACCATGCATTCCAAGGTAAAACCAGCAATGAGAATTTTTTGTGGTGTCCCCTTTCTATGAATTCCAACGATTTTGTTTTCGCCCGTTTTTTGATGCCCTAAGCACATGATTATTTTGCTTAATATTTAATCTATACCTGATATAGGTTCACCTGCGTTACCCATAGTTCAGCACACTGAAACATTGTAGCATTTAGATATATTATTTAAAATAAAATTAAATTGAAGGTAAGTGCCCGTCAAAGTTATTGATAATCGGTCTGTGATCTATGAACTGATAGTCCCCGGTGACCAACTCCTAAATAAGTGGTCTGGAGTAATAAAATAAATTTAAAATGATTATAAAAATAAAATTAAACTGAAGAGCATTATAACCTGTAGTATAATGATATTGGGAGCAAGTATTTCAGAAGTGTCTTGAAGGAAATGGTTCAACTAACAGAGCACTATCATATAAGTCTGCTTTTCTATCGAACACCTCCGCCCTAGGTTACTGGAAAAGCTGGATGATGAAGAAAAAGAAAATTACATTCTACTACATTCATTCGAATGAAAAATATAATTAACGTTCCTGGCCCCACGATGGCATTTAATCAGCATCTCCATTTTTCAATATATGCGAGAAAATTAATATAATGTGCAAAGTTTATGACTTTTAACAAAATAAAGCTATAGCCTTTTAAGTCGTGGTAAATGTTTTATTATGATTGGTATAGAGGCAGAAACTTTGACGATAAAGGCTGCAATTTCATTTAAAAAAAATGTTATGCTTTATGATTTGTGTTGTGAACATCACTTATTCACTGATGAATGGCTAGGAGTTCCTTATGAGTTCAAAATAAAAAAAGCATAGCTATGGGAAGTTGCACATTATATAGATGCTTCTCAGAATGCAACTATTCATTCTTAAAGAAGGTTCCAAAGAATTACTGATGCAGCAAAGAAACCAAGAAACAGATGGTATTAAAGATAATATTTATATTTTGTCTTTTTTCGAAGATCGATGAAAATTAATTAACAGTTTGTACAATAAAAGCAAAAACAAAGCGCGTTCCTAAATATTTGTGGCAGAATAAGGAGGTTAAATTGTTAATTCGTCGTCGATTTCTAAACGTTACAAGCGTCCTTCTTACCACATAAACAGTATCAAACAGCTTGTATATATAGATATATGACTGTATATATAGATATATGAGTTTGATAACGAAGTCATTATGCTTATTTACTTAAATTTGCCTCTTGGTGAGATATGAGTACACAAGAGACTTTCGCTCTTGAATCCCAACGGGAAAAGCAATATTTTCTAAGAAATCTCGTGTTTCTATATAGCCTGATAACATGAAATGAGCAAGTCTAAAGAACCTCATGCAGTTACAACAGGCAAAGTTAAATGAATATAAGAAGGCTTCGTAGGTCTTCTTAGAATCTTCTTTCAGTCGCATTGAATTGTATTTTCAAGACAACATGAACGCCAGAATTAAGCGGTTGCATATACTTTAAAAATGTTACAAGCAAAGTTATTAGTGAATTGGTAATAGTTTCCGATTTTTAAATGTTGGGGCGAAATACGATCAAGTAGATACAATACTTTAGGATCTGTAGGACGAAGAGGGTGTAGCAAATCAGATTTTTCTGACATTTCTGCATCTAAATGCAAGGTTACTCAAAAGTACATTAAACAATATAAAAATTCTTAACAACTGAACTACTTTTAAATACACTGAAATAAATGTAACACATACAGAGTTTTTGCGTATTTCACTAACTATCTATATGTTCTCTTTGGTGATACAGCAGATATCTTAGCATCACTAGAAGTATTTAATTGCATATGCTGGCTGATATTATAGTTGAATGATTACTACCAAACGCGTCTAGCCACAGATACCATCTGCGAGAGTAATCTCAGTCAAAATTGGCCACAAAGAAAGAGATCATAAGCAAAAATATGTGAAGCAAAATTTACCACTGAGATGGAGGATGCAAGAAACGAAGAGATAATGGGATAATGCAGAGCCAATTTTTCGGATTATCTCATGTGCTCTTGAGATTATCCCATTATTAATCCCATGCGACTTTCTCTTGTTCAAATTTGACAAGAATATTACTTTTGTGTGTTGTTGGGGTTGCTTCTATTCGAATTCGCTTTTATTCTATATTTTGCGTCAGATTAAATCGGCTTTGGAGCCTGGTCTCTTATCTATTGCCATTTTTTAAACTTTCGGATGAAATTCTTAAGTCTTAGAGGAAGCCATGTGGTCCAGCTGGCAATGAACACAGAGTGTTTTTCTATGGTTGGTAAAGGGTACACGTGTAAGTGAAGTGGTCCTTGCTACATTTCAGACACATTGGGGCGATGCTGCAGAAAATTTGGCCGTGGCCAAACTTCTGATAACGAAACTACATAATCGCTTTGTTACCACTTTGGTATCTTCTTATACCAATCCGAAGGTCAAGAATAGTCTTTTGGAAGTAAATTTTTCGTCCTTCATCAATTATTTTAACTGAGACGAAAAGTACAAGAAGTTTAATTTTTCCATTTTTAAAATTTCTCTTCCTGATTGGAATTGGAATTTGGGCAACTTTTACAACTGGAAAAACATAGGCATAAAATTTCGTTTTGATTTCTTCTGGATCAGAGTCGGCAGGCAGTTCACGGATAACAACCCTGATTGGTGTTTTCGCCTTTTTTTTTTTTTTTTCTGAACGTGCTGATTGGAATCTCCCTTTTTCAAGCGTCGCACTGCGCTTTCGGAACTGAAGAAGAGAGTAATTTTATCTCTGCTCAACAAAACGGTGTACCCTTTACGCCTTGTGAGACAGGGAACTTTGCATTTCTTCCTAGCTTACCTCTGCTCTAAGACAAACGAGAGGAGGCAACTTAGACTTGGTGTCGGTAGCAAAGGCCAAGCTCTCATCATCTGGATCTTGGTAGCCCATTTTTAAATCATTGGAGTATCAATAGTAATAATCTGAGCTGCAATCGGTTTAGAAACTTTATTAGGCGTAATCGATTCTTTTTCCGGATTTGTCTGCAGTGAGCAGATTTTGGGTCATCTACGAACAGTGACTGTGGTAGCGGCTTTAATGAGCTTTCCAAGAATTGCAAGCAATAACTGCAGGAGATGTTTTCTTGAAAGTGGTCCAAATAATAAGTATCTCTACTATTCATATGGTCAAAATCTTCTTTATCCATCAAAGCGATAAATTTCATCTCTGCTTTACATAAATGTCCTTTAACTGGTTTCCCAGCTTTTAGCTTCCGTTATAAATCATCAGTATTATGAAGAACACAGAAAAAATGTAATTCCTTCATCAGATTCTTCTGCGTAACCCAAGTACGCAGAATCATCTTCGCTTGATAAACGTAAATGGGTAAGTGAACAGTATTCATAATAAATTAATCGTAGCACGTGGTTTGCACTAGGCACGGACGTCTCAGAAAAACGCCTGTGACGAGCACTATCAAGAGCATCTGAGAAATGCAACCTTCACGCATGAATGTTCACTACCGAATAATGAACTCTGAGAAAGTTTCGTCCAGGTACTGCTTCGTCATATCAGTGTAATTTTATCAGGAATCTTGGCGAAAATCACCTCATAAAAGTACCGATACCATTATGAAGTTCACTTTATAACTCGAAGAAAGCACCTTTGGTGATCGCGCAGGCATTTTCACTACGGCTTCTATCTTGGCAAGCCGTCTACAACTTGCATGAAGGTGCCGGCATATCTTAAGTGATAAGACAGACCTGTAGCCATCTACGCATCGGAAAATTTCCGAATTCACCGATAGCCTCTGACAACTTTGATACCTACCTTTATGCCGGTTGTCAGCCTAAATTTTACCGCGCTATTATTAGCAGCACTTGAAACAAACCCAATTAGGGAAACCTCTGATACATGTGTAGTACACCCAAAATTTTACATTGCGCCGGAGGAGCCCGATTTTATCTCATTCTTTTAGATAAATCATAATTTTAGTTGAAGCGCACCGAAGCTCTAGATAAAAGGGATCCGCCACTTCTTTTATGTAAGTTAACAACAATTTCAGCAAACGAATTTTTCTACTTTAATAATAAAAATATGGCTTAAAGACAGATTCTAACTCCTGAATGCATGCCTGTCTTTCTCTCGGACACAAATACCCTTGGACAGAGTTTGAGACTTTTAAGGAAAGAAAAGCCCCCATCCTCATGCCAAAGGCTTATTTTCCAGGAAATGCTATGACTTTATGAGAGCGGGTTAATTTTCCTTTCTTTGAAAGGACTAAAAGGATCACCCTTGTCCACGCTAGTGACTTCCAGCTGCAGAGTTCTTTCATGCTTTTTGAACGATATAACCAAACACAAGGGACCACTACGATCACTCGTATAGAGGAATTTTACGTTTATTCTCACTTTGTTATCGGATCGTATTCAGGAAAAATTTCTGCTTGACGGCTAGAATTATATCGACAGGGCATCGCGATCAGAAAATCTCGGACTCTTTCCTCTTTATTTTCAAAGCTACACTTTTCCGTTAAAATTTCCTTGCATATTTTGATACTGTTTGTAGGATTTTCTCTATTCTCCTTTGTGACGCCTTAACCTTTTTCTTCGGCGTGCTGAAAGAAAGAATAGTTTATGGAGTTATCACTCCTTCGAATAATAGATTCACCATCCAAATAGTAGTTATATGCATATTCAGGGCTTAAATTCAAACGGAGATCGGCTGAAGTACTTCTTAGATTCTGAGTGGAATTGTAATTCCATTCGGAGCCCAAAATAAGACAAGGTCCGATAATTTATTTTTTATTTAACTATTCATAAATTAATTTATATTAAATTTTTATTCAGCTCTTTACATGCCTTTTAATTTTAATTACTTAATTATTTTAATTTTTAGTTATTTTATTTATTTACTGTTTTCTTCCTTCTTGATAGTCTCCCATAGGGCTTCGGCACTTCTAATTTTAGAAATTAAGCCCTGGTTATACCCTTGAGTAATTTACCTCAGATAGAAACCAGCTTAGGTGCAATTGCAAGAATAAAAGTTTTTTAGGCTCATGCCTGCGAGCTTTAGTGTGCGGTAGATTGCACACGAATATATAAAGTAGTGAGATGTGTGTGTGTGCCGAAAAATCACGTGAAGACACCATATAAAGAAAAATATGCGTGTAATCAAAACATGTGGAGCGCGTAACGAAAAAGAAATGCAAAATACAGAAAATAAAATATTTAAAATTATGTAGAGCATAAAAGCGGGGTCCGACTGCAGTAAATTATCGTAACCCGTGCATAAAAAGTGGCTGATATGTGGGGGATGTTTCCATAACCGGCACTTGGCAAAATTGCGGATTTGTTTACATCGGAAGTGAGCGTACATGCGCCAGAATATGGTAACCCTGATAATTGTTGCAACCCACACAGGGAATTTTCCTGAAGGAGGAAAAGGGAAATTTTCTGTTTACTTTTCGAACATTACGGTAAGAGAAAATAAAGTTTGAAAGTCGCAAATCATTATTAGTTCATATTTTCGCAAAACGTTTATGGGGTTTATTTTTCGAACATTACGGTAAAAGAAAATAAAGTTTTTTATATTTTCGCAAAACGTTTATGGGGTTTGGGGAGTTAAAAAATGCAGCAAATTATTATTATTAACATAACAAAATGTTCCTTTTTTAGGTATTATATATGTTATAAATATTGCTATTGCCATGAAGACAAACTGGGCAAAGTTAAAATGATACCAACAACAACAGCATTTAATTTATTATAGCTTTTTTCTTACTTTTACTAGAATTCTAATGATAAAATGATTAGTGCATTTAAATACATATTAAATGAAAATATTAAAATAGATATGGAGATGCATTAAATATGATTTGGACTAATTTAATTATGTATTCTTACATATATAGCTATGCACATTTAATTTTTCTCAATAAAAATAATTAAGCTATCCTTATTATTTTTATATGTCTATACATTTTTTAACTCTGCACATAGCTACTTAGAAAGAAAGATATATGGGTAGGATATAAGAAGATAAAAATTATTAATCTTCCCTTCAAAGTCAAATGGATATAACTGTAGTATATGATTTCAAAAAAAGTAAATCATTAGAATATTAAGCTGAAAATATAAGTCTGAAAGAAAGAGATTTTTCTTAAATTCAAACTGTGCACAAAACATTTCAGATGCATTCAAACTCTGAACTGGAACATGTTAATTTACTGTTGTGGAACTAATATGAAAACAATATTGTTGACAGTATAGTAGTGTACCACCAAAGAATTTATGCTGGGAGAAGAAGCAAAGCTTCGATGACACCACAAAGCCAAATGATAACTGGCTTAATTTTTACTCTTTTTATGCATAAAATTTCATAGTTGTTAGTATCTCATTAAAATGTATTTTCTAATAATATAATGATTTGCAAATGATGGAAATTTACTTGTCATTAAAACATTTTGTTCTAAACATGCTTCAGCTTATCAAAGAAGTTAAAGCTATTCCAACCTATCCCCCATATTAAAAGTTTTTTTGATTAAATCAGGTTCATGTCTAATGCATCAAAAATATAAATAAACTTTCTTTAGTATTTGTCAAACATCAGTTCTCATGGCCTTAAATTGGATGCAAGATTTATTTCACAAAGTTATGTTTTCACTTATGGGGCAAAACTTTTAAATTTGTTATTTGAATCTGTTACATTAGTCTTTATTTTAAAGAATATATTGTATGTCATATGGCCATGAAGGCAACCTAGTTAAAGTAGAAATGAAATCAAACTTTCTAATTAATGTGATTTGAAGCCATTGTGTTATACTTCGAGGAATATGTTATATGGTAAATATGTGTGCTCATGTTTTTCCTGGAAAGGGCATAACATTTTTTTACAGAAATAAGTTACCAACCTAAATCTATTGTCATGGCAATTAAATTTTTCTGAAAGAGCAGGATTATTTATAAGCCAAGTGCTAAACCTTTGTATTATTACCCTGATCATGAAATTTTAAATGGTGATTTAATTTCTTTTTTCAGGTTGAACTGCCCTTCAATGAAAGCTTTTGCTCGATGTGTGGCCTGTAATAGCAATAAATGGGACTTTTGTGAACTGAAATCTGTTAGGCTTTCCAAAATCCAGAAAGGTAAAGTTTAACTTTTTATTTAAGCCTAATGTTCTTAAAATATATTAGAATATCCATAGGTGACATTTGATTATTGTTTAATAAAGACACCATAACAAAATAAGCTGATTGAATCACCAAATTTGTAACTTGTTACTTTTAAATATATCCAGACTGTCTGCTTTAATAAGGAAGTAACATACAGTGCATATATAGTAGTGTTTTGATTTTCATTTATCATTTTATTCTGTTTTAAGTATGAGTTCAGCAATGCTCCAACATAAGGTATTCCAATTTATATGAGCTTTAAGTCGTACAGCTCCTTATTTTATTTTGCATATTTATACTTGTTGTTTTGAAATTGTCAATAATTCATAAAATGCTGATGAACAAAACATTACTATGCCTATATATAAGAATTAGCTTTAATGAAATAAGAAGCATCAAAGTATATGCTAATTGCCATAAAACTCCATACCCTTCTTCAAAACAGTACTTCAGTTATAACTGTGTTAACAGACGATGCAGTTGTTCAACATTTTTATACACTGTGCTGTTACTTTCATACTTTGGTTTAGGAAAGTAAATGAGATTTGATATTCTATATTTCTTCTTTTTTTCCCCACATTATAATTATGAATCGAGTTATCAGAAAAGAATAATTAATTTTATGAAACCATTAGCATCAGAATAACTCCATTTCTTGCACATGTACTTTTTGTTTCCAATGGTGGATGCTTGCCTATGCCGGCATTGGCCACTCCTAAAATCAGATATGGTGATCTATTATGGAGGCACCTAATAGGCAGGCCACCTTTGCCTCCTATGAAGGGACAGATAATTTACATCCATGCCTTGTTCGTTATTCGAACCCGGGTCCCTCAGTATTGTACTCAGGCTTCCCTAATCACTATACCATCCGGGCAGCTACGACTTTATTTTAATATGCTATTTTGTATTGATATGTAATATGAAAAATACATTTTTATTATGTATTTTTTAAAACAAGTGCTTTTTAGTCATTGGTTCTATTTAACTAGAATTCACATGTATTGTTTTATATGCAAAATAAATACGACCCAGACTGATTGGAATCTGACTTCAGAGCTTTCGCTCGTCGCATCTGTCACATAGCTTCAGAGCTATAACTGTGTTATATTTAATTTTTAGTACTTAAATATTAATTTGTTAAAGTTAAAAAGTAATAAAGCTGAAGAATGTCAATGTGATATATTTCTTAACAATAATGTGCAGTAGTCCCTCTTTAAAAATGGTTTTGATTATCTGCAGACAATAAAAATTGAGAAAGTTATGAAAATTAGATTATTTTGTTGAATTCAAATTGGCCAAATGATAAAGATATACAGTCAAAAGTCGTTAATTCGGACACCCATAATCCGGAATGATCTATAATCCGGACCTCAAAGCTACAAACTTTCTGCGCATGCGTTGCGTTCACGCATGCGCACAGGCGTTTAAGAGTGCGCGTAAGACCTTTACGGCTGCGAATATGTTTGTGCACATGCGCGTTTAATGCGTAACGGAGGTATAAGCTAAGCTAAAATTATCTGATTCAGTTAATGTTGCACATTGCGTTGCTCCTTAATCTTTGAATTGGATCCTGCTTATTATTTTTTGCAGACTTTTAGAACAATTTCATAAAAGTAAGCTTGAACTTTCGATTATGTCAAATAGAATTTCCGATATATATTTACTAATATGTAATTTATATCTACAAAGCGAAAGTATGTTCTGAAATTCGAAATCTGTTTATCAATTTCACGCCGCGGATTGGAAGTTGATCTGTCAGCACTATCCTTATCTTCAGGGCAGATGTTTTTATTTTATTTGGCTTATAATTCCTTACTAAGTATAGTATTTCATGTCTATGTACTCCGTCTTTGATATGATTTAAATCAAGTTCCTCGTCATTATAATTCGCTTTCGATAGTGAAGAAAGTGACCCAGAGGTTATTGAAAACGAAAACATTTCCATTGACAAATTAGTCGGTATTCTCAACACAGCAATTATAGGACTTGAACAGCGGAACTTTGTAACTAAACGAGAAATTATGTCTGTTTAATAGAATTCAAGAGAAAGTGTTATCACATGAAACGAAGCAACTTACATTGAAATAAATGTTTAATAAAGTAAACAAATAAATATTAAGCTTTTTCTTTTTGTAAATTTTGATACCCTTTAGATCATAATTGTTCTTTATTTCATAAATTATGGTTTCATATTTTTAATTTTGTAATTTCTGCATGCCATCTTACCAGATTTAAACTGATGATCTATAATCCGGAAAAATCGATAACCCGGAATCGCCGAAGTCCCGACGAGTCCGGATTAACGACTTTTGACTGTACTTGCATATAAATCACTTCTGCATATGATTGAAGCTTTACAATATGTGCTTGTTAACTTCAGTTGTCTATAGTATTATTATTATGACAGTTTAACACTTGATATTTGCAGCACATTACCTCAGATTAGAACTATAGGATAAAATGTAGTTGAAAACTTTGGGAGGTTATAAATGAAATAAACGCAGAAGAAATTAACTCAAGCCATTACTATTGTGAATGAATAACAGAGCAGTTAGAAAATTTATTATAATTCAGAATTAATGTTTAGTACTGGCAAAGAGAAAGTGAATAGTGTATTAAGTTAGATAGTTTTCACAATAGAAATATTAACTTAAATAAAAAGAACAAAACTATAAATTTTCCCTCATTAATTATTAATATTTTTATTATGTTTCATTATTAAACATGTTTATTACTTGTGTATCCTGCCAAATAGACTGGCTGCATGGAAGTTTTCATAATTTTCTCTATGTGTGACATGAATTTATGCATCCAAAATGCTAACCTTTGTATGCAACACTCACTCATTTCTAATGCTTTAAAGTCCCAATACTCGTTTAATTTAGCATTTGCAGTATCAGCGTTGTTACACTATGAGTATTACTAATATTTTAATTCAGTGCTGCTTTCTAATTACTTTCACATTTATTTTATTCAATAAATAAATTAACTAAAATATAAAATTTATTGTGAATCGATTTTGTAATTATTTATGTTTATAATTTTTATCCCTTCCAGCTGATTAGGTGTGCAGAAGCAGCAGACTTGTAAATGTGAAGGAGCTATTTGCTTAGTTATGCAGTAGAATTCACCACCCTGCGGCAAGCTTCATTAAAGCTGTGAACAGCCAATCTTCAGGGCAAGTAGCTGCATCAAGCAAACCCAGTGACATTCCAAAGAGGAATGTCAGTCAAAATAAAAACTTAATACCTAAATCTCGGAAAATCAGACAATTAAGCCACAAATCTTGTGACCAATTTTTCAGTTGCTGTGCTTAGTGCGATAAAGTTATATGGCAATAAACTGAAAAGCTATGGCAGGTATTCTATTGTACCCTTTAATGAAATCAATTTAAAGCAAGCTTATCATATGATAAGCAAAATGATTGTATCATTGGATGGTAATGATTGCATTGCTGGGTATGCAGGCTATGGTTCTACAATGAGCCAAATGTAATATCTCAGTATGCTGTGACTATTAAAATTATAAATTATGTATTATTACTTCATATTGGTCATTATGTTCCTAAATAAATGCTCTTTTTATATAGAACTATATAAATGTAGAAAATCTGAGAAGTTAATTTTATATGGAAAGCCTTCGTACAAAATTAATAGCATCTTGTTAATTTCATATATGTTTTGTGAAAGTAATTGCTGCTGAATCTAGAATTAATGCATTATCTGAGATTTGAGACAAAATTTGTCAAATTAGAAGATAGTGAAATAGATAAATAGGAAATGAAACATGAAATTTATATATTTAATATTGAAATAAATATCTCAGTAAAGTGGCTGTATGTAAAGTATAATGATGCAATTTTTATAATTTTTTACTAAAATGCTAAAATTATGTGCTATGAAAATTTTATTTTCATTAATATTTATAATTTTTTCCTCGCAAATTTTTATCCAAGGTGTATATGTTTTAGCTATTTTAGATTTTTCTGTTTTAATGTTAAAAATATCTTCTTTATCAGCATTACATTAAAATCCATCTCATAATCATTTGAAAATGAAGGAAATTTCATTCTTTTCAATAGTTTAAGAATATTTTCATAAAACATAATTATAGAAAAAATGAACTGATACATTTTTAGTTATATATATGTAAAGAAAATTTTTCAGAAGGATCCTTTTTTCCATACCAGAAACATTTCATGAGCTGTAATATGTAATATTAGTTGGCCTAATATGTAAAAGGAATGTTTAATCAAATTATTTTTATTATGCTTTTATAAATATCACTATAATTTTAAGAGTTATTGAATTTAAAAGTGAAAGAAAAAGCTACAGTTATTTCAAGACTCTTTAATAAAACAATTCTTTATTCTTGTATTCTCGTATGAAAATTTTCTGTATATTTAACATAAAATTGTATGCATGTAAATAAATTTTTTAATTTATTATTATCATTCTGTTAGCTTCAATTTTTATTCTCAATAAATCTGATACATATATTTAATATTCAGCTAAGTTTTATTAACCATGACTGATAAGCATTTTAAATTTCATCCTGTCAAAATATTTAAAATTCCCTTTTTTTCTTGTAATTTTTTCATACACCTCTCATTTTCTGTTTAATTGTAAATATTGCATACTTATAATTTTATAAAGCATAACTTCCCTTCCCTGAAAAAGCACACAGATTCATTCTTAATTTAAAATTCAATTACAAGTCCAATGTGAAAATGAATTAGCCAATGGAACAAAATAACACATATGTCTTTAATAGAGGACAACATATCAATAATTCCCTTAGTTTCATTTATCCCATTAGCTTCTTTACCTATTAAAAAAATTCTGATCCTCCCCCCTCATGGGGGAATCAGAATTTCAGTGTAAAGTCATAAATACCACTAATGCACACATTTACATATACACATTTGCTTCCCCTTAATGTAGTATAAGTAATGTTACTCTTCATTGATAATGTTTATTTTTATTTTAACTTTGCCTGTATTATTCACTTTTAAAATAAGCACAAATTTCTATTCTGTTTTTTTTTGGTTATCAGTATTTATTTCAAGATTCACACATCTGCAATTTCCAGCTTCATTTATTAAAATATATTATGCATTTTACTCATTATTTACATTATTTATACATTATTACTGGTATTAATCTTATTATCTTTTATGGATTGTAAACTGACTCTGGATGAAGGAAATTTCCATTATTAAATATTTTCTATTAGCTTAAATAAAACATAAATACACACACGCAGAATGTTTGAAATAGGTTTTATGCTTAGTATATTGACTGATCTAAGGATGGAAAAGTTGTACAAATAGAACATGTAATTTTGTAAAATCATTACATTTGTCAAAGTAAGAAATAGGGCAAATATGCAAAATTCTATCTGCAGTGCCAGACTTAATTATCGATGCTCAGGATGGAAATCTCACTTGGTCACCCTATATCGGAATGATCACCATACAAAATGTCAACACAAATATAAAATTAACATTTATTTAATTAAAATTAAATATTTGAATTGATTTGAAAAGCAAGTCTTAAGATTAAGGGGAAAAACTACATTTAGAAAACAAATTTATATTTAAAAATGCTTATTAATCAGCTATTTTTGATGATTTAAAAAATATTGTTAACTTTTCTAAAAATAAAAAAGCTATAACTGTTTTTAGTGAATTTTGACTTACGAAAGTTTGTTTATAGTTTTGTCAAAAATTCATTAACATGTTTAGCTTCCGTATGTTCAATGCAAAAAGACTGACAAGCCATTAAATCTTGGCACCTTGTTGATCGAAGATAGCTTTTAATCCACTTCAACTTCAAAAAGCTTCTCTAGCATGGAGCAACTGAAACATACACCGTCCCAAAGATATCTTTAGTGCCAATTATGAGTTAGGGATTGATTCTCCCAATACAGACCACATTTTAGCTTCATTTTTTTTAAATATATACTTAAAAACTTAAGGTTCTTCGGAGGCCTCTCCTCTTAATCAGTGGCCTGGCTGTTCTGCTCCCCCTGGTACTCTTCTGCCTAGCCAGAATATGAAAAAGGTGCAATACCCTAGCCAAATTTTCCATTGCGGTAATAAAGGAGAAAATTCCTTGCATTCTCCCCCACTTCTAGGGCGACAAGGAAGGTAAGGATCAGTTGCTAAATCCTGATAGTGACATATTATAGGCTACCACATTTTACTTCAGGCGCCAATAGGCAGGGAAAATATACGTTGCCCTCGCCGAGTTTCGAACTCCTAACCTCATGATTTCTAGGCGGGCGGGCTTCCGATTATACCATTAAAGACCGCTTTAAAGAGGAAAAAATACCTATAACTCTTCCTATTAATAATGATTAGTTTTTCTCAGACTTCGTTTGGCTTATTAAATTACGGCAAAGCACTCGAGGGCTATCTGCATTAAGGGAGGGATGCCTTCGTGGAGGACTTTTTAAGGGAAACTGGCTCGTATACACGTCACGCATGGGGAAAACCACGAAAACACCCATGCAGCCAGCCCGTTCGCGGGATTCGAACCTCGGACCGAACTACCAGTGTTCAGCGACGTTACCGCTCGGCCGCTGGTTGGCCCCTTGTTTTCCAGTTAATTAATTTAATGTGGCTTCATGTTTTATAGTTTTACTAGCTTTTACCCACGGCTTCGCTCGCGTTAATGTCCTTAAATAAGTTTCAACTTCGCGTGAATTTTAAAAATACACTCTGAGTAAAATTTCAGTAAATACTGCCCTTCTTCTATACCTATAGACCGCGGATATTTTGTATTTACGTGGAGTGTATCGCCATGAAATCTAGTAAAACTGCTACGTATATTTTCTTAATGACTGAAAAATTTTTGTGAAAGATGACCCGAAACCCGTAAATCCTGAAGGATTTCAAATAATAAAATTAAACAAGGAAAAATTTATAAATGTTACGCTTTCACGCCTTAATTACTTAACGGATCATCATGAAATTTTCAAGAAATATTTTTGATATATTAGCAGTGGCGTAGCTAGGGTGAGGCTATTTGTCTCTGGGCCCAGCATCCAAGGGGCGCCTTATTGATGCTACGAAATTTTTGAATGAAATGTTTTCCATTTTTGGCACATAGAATGGGGCGCAAATGCTTCAGTTGTCCCCAGGCGCTGGAAACTCTAGCTATGCCCCTGTATATTAGAAAAGGTTATAAATAAAATGTTTATTAAATATTTATTGTCTATAAAATGTTTGCGTGGCTTAAACCACGCAAACATTTTATAGACAAGCCAAGCACCTGTGCGCGCAGACAAACTTTTATATCGTTTAACATTTAATGTTTATACAACGGCAATCATTTTAACTATAAAACTTATTGTATAGTTTAAGTTTCAACTGATAAGTTACATTATATAGCCTATAACCTTTTCTCATCTTTCTTGAAAATTTCATGGTGATCGGTTAAGTAATTAAAAAGTGAAAGGGTAATAAACAAACGCACAAACAAACTCGCATTCGCATTTATAATATTAGTTAGGATTATATAATATTAAAAACAATTTTTTTTCGTTATGACATAATTACGAATAACCTTGCTTTGTTAAGTTCCCCCACTTTAAAGATAACCTCTCATATGCATCGCAAAATACAATTCATCTTTCTGTTATATATACAGGCTGACTCATCTTTAATAAAAATCAAACGAAATAAACCGTATTTATATGGAGCAACAAGGCCAGAAATGGAAAAACAGATAAATCTGTATTTAGTACCAGTGCTCCTGGTAGGCACTTGGAGAGCTTTCTGATTCCAACCACAGAGTATATACCGTTTTACGAATTCAGAGTTTGCAGACATTCACTTCGTGTATCAAACAGCTGATGGCAATGGAGGAGCCACTGAAAGAATGTATGGGAAAAGGTGCCCAACCACATGTGTATCATACTATTAATGTTTGCACATTTGCATCAGAACCTGTTTCAATGAACATGGTCTCTTCAGGGTAAGAATATAGAATGTCAAATGGCAAAGATCAACCGAAACAGCTGGTATATAGGAGGATGGGTCGCATGTTATGGAAGCTGTGTATATGCTTATACCAAAATTAAAATGCACAAACATATATGCAATTGTGGCTCCAACAGGAGTATCTAGAATCAATGGATATTATGCAGCTCACCTTGCCTTTCTTTAATTTTATCTGCAATGTGCCCAGTTATTGCGATGATAATCTGCGATGTATGGTATTTTTTTGCGGTGGTTCTTAGAGACACCTTCATAATAGCACCCAGATATAATGGTGAATACACCTTTATAAAGATCGATCGCTGTTCGAAAAAATAAAATTCTTTGTAAGGGTGCCTTGGCATAAAGGCATGTGAACCTTACAAAAAATCAATCTGTAATTTTGAAAAATGCAACCTCTGTAAGGATACGGACAATTTAAGGCAGGTCTCTTTATGCGAATGGGGTTTTCATTTGCATTGCAGATTAATTAATTAATGATGCAGTGGATGGAATTAATTTTCGGCACTTTTGTGAAAACAAGATCTTTCTACGGAAACGCTCGTCACACATTTCTCAAAGGGTACATTTATACAAAGTCCAGTGAAGTGAATTTGCATAAAGGTGCCGAAGATTTATTTGATCCTTCGCTTAATTAATTAGTCAGAAGAGCCGTAGCTAGGGTTTTCGGCGCCCGGGGACAACCGAAGATTTTTCGCCCCTTTCTCTGTGTCAAGAACGGAAAACATTTCATTCTAAAATTTCGTAACATCAATTTCGCGCCCCCTGAATTCTGCGCCCGGGGATAGATGTCCTCCCTTGCCCCACCCTAGCTACTCCGCTGCTAGTCAGTAATGAAAACAAAAATTGAACTTACATAAGTATGCACTTTTATGAAGAGTGCTTTTCTGAAGTTAGAAAATGATACTCATCAGGGACGCTCGTCTTCAAGGCAGGCGCATTTCTAACAAGATTTCTTTAGGTAACAAGGATTATCAAACAACAACGATTTGCACAGGTGTGCAAGTATCTTTATGATGCAGGGCCGTTCCTAGTGAAGGTGGAGAGCGTAAAAGTAAGCGGGCTTCGAAAATCAGGGGCGGCCGGACTTCCGCGATACCTAAATATTTCAAATTCATTGTAAATACTTGTCATATTATGTCAGTACTTGTTATACAATGTGTCATATGTAAGTACTTAGTGAGTATGAAATATAAATTTTATTAATCATTGAGCATTTTGTTTTAAATTTGGGGGCGGCAATCTCGAATGTACTCGGGCATCTAATGGCCTAGGAACGGCCCAGTTATGATGTACTCCTTATCAAACCATCTTGATTCAAGGCAAACTAGATATCTAGTTGGCTTGCTTGATTCTTTTAACAGAGCCCTTGTGATCTAGAATTTAGAAGCTGTATTTATAGATGATAAAGTCCAGTAAAGTGAATTTGCATAAAGGTGCCGAAGATTTATTTGATCCTTTGCTTAATTAATTAGTCAGTAATGAAAACAAAAATTGAACTTACATAAGGATGCACTTATGTAAGTTCAGTTTTCCTCCTTTCTTATAAAGAGGTCTTCTAGATCTCAGCGCAGACTGTGGATTCAGATGAACTCACTGCTACTCAGTCCCATGTTGCGTGACACCGCTTCGCCATTTTTAATATGTAAGTGGATGACTGTTTACTGAGCCTATACCTACTACTACCCAAGATGAGAGAGTAAGATTTTTGTAGGCGAGATTTCACATGATTTCTGAAGATAATCCCATGACTCTGAGCCACTGTTTATGATTCCAACCCGAGTGGCTCCAGCCCATTACGTCATTCATGCATGTGAGTATTAAGTGAAATTTTGTAAAGCAATGGGTTGGGGCATGATGAACCTCTGTCGAAGCTCCCATATTCACATGAATTATTTAGCACGAATTCCTTTCTGAGGAAGACACAAAGCTAGATTTAGACTTGATAAGGCTCTAGGCTGTTTGAAATATAGGGCCCTTTATAAGTCTGTTATACTATATTTTAATTTTAGGGGGGCGAAGAAAGTGGGGGCCCTAAGCTATATATAATAGTAGCTTATATGTGTAGCTTATACGTAAATCCTGCACTGGAAAGACACTTGAGACCAATGTGCATTAAATGGCTGTTGTTTCTGATCTAGGGCTTGCTGGAATAACTGCAAAAGTAGCTACTATTAAGCTACGAAATTGAAGGTGCCTTTGTAAATATTTGGCAATCCATGTGGAGTTAATGACGGGGATGCATTACAGAAATTAGCTGAAATTTCAAACATCGTTTTTAAAACCCTATTATGCGGCTACAAGTTTTGTTAGCTGGTCTTCTTACGTTTATTCAATCAGGCCAAAGCTCTATTTATACTGTTATTAATGTTTGATAAGCCAGTAATAATATTTGATTCACTGTGATAATACAGATAAGTAAACTGGAATCATTCTAGCTAATAAATGAAGCTTTTAAAAAAGTTACATTTTCATTAAAAAAAGTTTTTTTAATCTTGAATTTAATTTTTCTTTCCAAAAATGTAATTTAGAATTGTAAATAGGCAGACAGAAGAGCATCATGGATGATTAATAACTGCTCGGCGCTAAATTCTCAAATGTACATAAATAAGTATATTTAGTATAATTGTTTGCAGCGAAATAACCTATACCATTCTGTTTGAAATAATTTACTGTATTTTATTTTAATCAAATTAGAAAGCAGTATTATTAATTATACATTCTGAACTGTAAAAACAAGACCTTAAATATAATCAAATGTAGATTGTGAATAAACATAAGAGTAGGAATATAAGAAAAATTATACTATATAACAATTTTATATTTGTTTATTGGCAATAAATAGCAGTTCTAATTTCAATAATTCTATTTACAAGAACTTGCAGAACTTTTTAATAAATTTTGCCAAAATTATTAACTTAACGATCCGAGTTCATCGTTCACTGCAACCGTAACTAGTAACCGTAACTTTGGGCGCCAAATCGATCGCGCGCGGAAAGGATGTCTCGTGTACAAAGTAAGTGCTAATTTGTTATTAATGCAATTTAATATTATTATTTATATATATTATGATATAAATTAAATTTAATTTCATATATTGTCAGAGGATGCTAACGAGAATAAAGTAAATTCGTAGTTTAAAACGATTACTTAACTTATCCCTTACTTACGATACTGAGAATTTTTTTTTGCTTTTACTGTATGTTTTAAGCGTTTTTAAGTATTTCTAGATTGATAAAAATAGTTTATGTATTTATAAAAGAGTAGGTTTCTTGATTAATTTTATGATAGATATTTCTTTTAGTTTTAAAGCATGAAACTATTTTGTAAAGCTGATTTCTGCAAATCGTATATTTGAAAACATTAAGTAGTTGTATTTAATGTAATTTAAGCAATTTCGTTTATTATTTCTTAAACTTTTGCCCAGCAAAAAATATTATATATATATATTTTTTTTATAATCGCATATTTGAAAATATTAAGCAGTTGTATTTAATGTAATTTAAGCAATTTCGTTTATTATTTCTTAAACTTTTGCCCAGCAAAAAAATATTATATATATATATATATTTTATAATTTGCATTTCTGCTAAGCAGTTGTATTTAATGTAATTTAAACAATTTCATTTAATATTTCTTAAACTTGTGCTCAGCAAAAAAATATTATATTTTGTTTTTCTTATTATTTGCAGGTATCCTGATAGATATCTGAAGGAGCAGCGATGAGTAGCCAAAGAATCTTAAGATTCTTTGGAGTAGCCTTCAGGATGGCACCATAAATTCGGTAAGTTCGTTTTTTCTTGTTCTTTCCAGGTTTGGTAGATCAGAGTTGTTTTCCCTGTCCGATTTCCCTCGGACAGGAAAAACAATTTTGGCCGCCATCTTGGATTTCAAAAACGCGCCTCTTGGCGCGTTTTTGAAATCCAAGATGGCGGCCAAAAAATAGCCAAGGGCCGGTTACGGAAAATTTCCCGATATGTGAATAGTTTATTCCAAACATTCCATTTTTCATTCAAAAATCGATAAAACAAAATGAAAAATTACTTTGATTACAATGTTTAAACATGAACAGTTTTTTATTTATTTTAAGTGGGAAGCACCCTTGCGATAAACTGGCACTTTTATTTTCTTTAGAACATACTGCAGCCGACAATTTTTGTAAAAGAGCAAGAGAAAGAACTATGCAAAATAATAATAATTTTATTTTCATGCTATGTGTACTAGATGGCAGCACAATATGCTGCTTCTCTGGCACAAACTTAATTCGGTTCCTGCTTTTGTTTCGAAAGTGTCAACTCTGGATTAAAGACTAGATAATACCGAGGATTTATGGCGGATTATCTAACCTTTGTTAAAATTTGAAGTGGAACAGCTTTAGTATTGGTCCTTTTGGCAATTTTTTGATTTGGCGACAAACTTCGGTCGCCAATGTATACCCGGCTTTGAACATCCGAAAAAAATGGCGGATTGTCAACAAAACCCGATCTAGACTAAATAACAATCCTAAAAAATAAGCTCTTGATCAGAATAAACAAACAGTCTTTCTCTAATTTTCAACATTTCTAGTACTGCTATGATAAATTCTTGAAACGCTACTGTAAATGAATTTATGGCAGTGATTATGTTATGAGTAATGAAATTTACAAAAGGTTAATATTTTAAATTACAAAATATAATATTAATGTATTAAACATTAATATTTTAAGAAGTTAGTTAATATTTATATTCTATTAGTACTTAGCTAATATTATAAATTTTCAAAAGGATAATTTTTATGTTATGAATAATGAAATTTACACGAGGTTCATAAATGCATTTCAAACTAGTAGTATATGTTACTTTAGTTTCTTAGATTCTGTTATTAAAAGAAAATAAAAAAATATTTCAAAGTGAAGGAAATCAAATTAAATTATAATGAGCAAGTTTTGTAGCAGCATTAGAAATACTTTTTATGATTAAATTTTGTAAATGGTAAAAATATTAAGAAGTGTGTATTTTTTAATCTCTAAATTTATTACAAATAATTTATGTTTATAATTTAAAAGCTAAAATTAAATTATCATAATGAGTAAATTTTGTACCAATGGTAATAATACAACAATCATCATAAATGATGATTTCTGTGAAAAATTCGAACTGTCATTGGAATCCACTAGCGTTGGAGTGATAAGCCACTGAACAGTGGTTGTTCAGGCTGGCTATATGGGAGTTTTTGTGGTTTTCCTTACATGTAATGTGAATCTGAGCCAGTTTCTCTTAAAATGTCTTTTATGAAGGCATCCTTCTTCTGCTAGCCAGCATATATATTTATTTTCTATTCATAATTCTCTCTTATTTTCTTACTTCTTAATTCTAAATCTTACTTCTGAGGTGAAGAAGTATTGCATCTATAGGTCGAAAAATGTGGTCAATATGTTTGCAAAATCCTGTTCAGTTTTGGACAGCATTTAAATAAAATAAATAATTTGTATATGATGCAAACAAAAATGCATTACACTATTTCATGTAGTGAATAATTATCTAAGCACAAAGTATAATGTAACATTCTTTATTTTGTAACCAGAGTTATTTTATGCTTGGGATCTTTACTATCAATTTCCTGCATCCATTTTCCCACCAGAATCTAAATGAAGTTTTTAGCTTGTAAAACAAACCGTGTTTTGTCTTTCGAGGCCACGTTACTAGGTTGCTAGATAAGTAAGATTTGTATTCTTCAGTCTTGCATTGTAATTTCTGATAGTTGAATTCCATGCCAGTTAAGTTTTCAACCAACTTTGCATTAAATTGATTTATTTGAATTTAAATTTTACATTTGAACTTAATTGTTATAAGTTATCTTGCCACAAGTGGTTGACTGAGTTGTAAGCACAAAGTGTGCCTTCTGTTCTGTACATCTAAACTTTATAAGAGAATAAAAGTATATCTAAACTTTATAATAACAACATTTAAAGACATTGAAATCAGTATCCAAGTGTTTGCCATGTAGTCAAATTTTATATATATAAATTATACTTTTACTTTTATTATAGAATTTTTATTACAAAAAATTCAGATTTCTGTTAGATTAAATGTTTAAGTAATGTAGAAAATTTGCATAAAATTTAAAATAAAAAGTCGACTGTTATGCCAGCATACTATTAATGAAAGTCATAATACTCAGTGAAGGTTATTCATATACAGCTATTAGGTTGTAAGATTTACAAAATTTGAGAACTGTAAATTATAAGCAATATATTCCATAATCTAAGCAACATTATATTTTTTATAGTCAGTCAAATTATAAAAATGTTATAAAAGCAATAATTTGGGTCCTGATTTGACCCTATGAATTCATGCAATTACATGTCCCTATAATTCTAATATGAGGCAAAAAAGTATTTTTAGACCATGTATTTTGATCTCCTTAGCAAAGGAAACACAAAAAGTTTACCTCATGCTACTGAAAATGTGTTTTTTTTTTTTTTTTTTCTTAGGGGTGGAGTTTATAATAATATGCAGAATTGACATATGAAAAAATGTCAAGACTCATGTGGTGTAATATTAAACACATCAGTTTTAACTATCAAATTTTAGCTTTTTAAAAAATATTTTAATTGTTGTGCTTTCCTAACGCAAACGTAACTTTAAGAAAAACATGCAATTTATCCCTCCTGCCATCAAAGCTCCGATACCTACCAAATTCGTTAAAGTTACGTGGACAGAAATGGCGGCATGTTTTTCAGCTCAGTATTTAGAGTGTCAAGGTTATCATAATTTTACATTTATCGCTCCAAAATGTCGCCAAACAAATTTCTCGCCAAAAAGGACTAATACTAAAGCTGTGCCTTTGAAGTATCTTCAAAATTAAATTTCGTCTCTTCCAAGCAACTGATTATAAAATTCTCTTTCCTCATCTTTTGCTGAAACCTCGAAGAGCCGTCAGAGCTTTGTTTTCAAACTGGTACCTATGACAACAATTCGATGGGGTAACTAAAGTCCATACTTGCTTTCTTCATTCTCAGGAATTTTACTATAATGTTCAGATTCAATCATTCTTGAAAAAACTAGTTTACAATTGGGTGCCCCTTGTTTATTAGCGATTCTTTTTTGATGCCAAGATCGGCCCCAGGAAGTCACAATTTCAAGATGGCTGCTACACAAAACCAAAATAAGAAGTCGAAGAATTGCATAAGATCTGTGTCCATGTACACATCGATCTGTTTTTACTTAAAAAAAAATCCTAGAATTGCACAAACTAGGCATTGCGCACTGCCTTAAATATGTCCATGTACACATCAATCTATTTTCATTTAAATAAAAACGAGAAGCTAGTTAAAACTATCGTGGTAACCAGAGGTGAGGCTTCATAGCTAAAAAAAAAAAAAAAAAAAAATGTTGCCAATCGAAGGGGCACCCAATTCTACACTAAAGCCAATATTCTTAATATTTTTTGTTTGCTATTAGTTGCATAATGACTTTAAATAATACTTTCATTCTTCACTAACTAAAGATATTCTCTTTGAAAGCTTCATATTGTCCTTCATAAATTAACTCATTGAAACTAATAAATATTTTGTCCTCACTCTTAAGAGAAAAGATCTTACAGACTTCTTAAAGTTTCAGCTAATTGCTGGCATATTACTTCTATAAAAAGAATAACCTTCTATAGAATAACATTCTTCTTCTATAGAATAGCATTCTAATGGGCAATATAATCAGTTGTGGACATATGCTTTTCACATTTCGCACAGTAATTGTCTTTAATTATTTTCGAGCTTGAAAAAAATTTACATGCTATATGCTATATCATCCTAAAAAGCTTAGAATACGAAAAATACTTACATGTGATTAGTATTAGTCCTTTTTGGCGCGATGAATAAAAAATTATGATTACCTTGTTATTTATGGTAACCCTAAATACTGAGCTGAAAAACATGCCGCCATTTCTGTCCACACTTTAACGAATTTGGTAGGTATTAGAGCAGGGATGTCAAACTCATAGGTACACTTGGGCCAAACAAACAAGGTTTAACTTTAGGCGGGCCGAAAAAAAAAATCAATATTCATAGAAACGTAGATTTATTTCGAATAATACAATAATAAACATATACAGTCAAAAGTCGTTCATCCGGACTCGTCGGGACTTCGGCGATTCCGGATTATAGATCATCAGTTTAAATCTCATAAGATGGCATGCAGAAATTCTAAAATTAAAAATATGAAACCGTAATTTATGAAATAAAGAACAATTATGATCTAAAGGGTATCAAAATTTGCAAAAAGAAAAAGCTTAATATTTATTTGTTTACTTTATTAAACATTTCTTTCAATGTAAGTTGTTTAAGTTTTGCTTCGTTTCATGAGATAATACTTTCTCTTTAATTCTATTGAACAGACATAATTTCTTGTTCAGTTACAAAGTTCCGCTGTTCAAGTCCTATAATTGCTGTGTCGAGAACACCGACTAATTTGTCAACCGAAATTTTTTCATTTTCAATAACCTCTGTCACTTTCTTCGCTATCGGAAGCGAATTATAATGATGAGGAACTTGTTTTAAATCATATCAAAGACGGAGCATATCGAGATGAAATACTACATTTGGTAAGGAATTATAAGCCAAATAAAATGAAAACATCTGCGCTGAAGATAAGGATACTGCTGACAGATCAACTTCCAATTCATTACGCGCCCGCCGCCGCGTTCCCCCCGCCGAGCAGCGTGAAATTGATAAACAGATTTCGGATTTCAAAACATACCTTTGCTTTAGATCCTTTACATATTAACAAATATATATCGGAAATTCTATTTGATATAATCGAAAGTTTAAGCTTACTTTTATAAAATTGCTCTTACAGTCTGCAAAAAATAATAAGCCGGATCCAATTCAAAAATTAAGGAACAACGCAATCATCAACATTAACTGAAATAGATAATTAGATAATTTTAGCTTATACGTCCATTATACATAAAACGCGCACGCGAAAACGTATTCTGCATTTGCGCACACTCATATGCGCAGTCGTAAAAGGTCTTACGCGCACGCGTAAACGCCTATGCGCATGTGTCAACGCGGCGCATGCGCAGAAAGTTTTTAGTTTTGAGGTCCGAATTATAGATCATTCCGAATTATGGGTGTCCGAAGTAATGACTTTTGACTGTATATATATATTTATATAGAAAACAAGAAAAATTTAATGTTTACGTCCTGATACTTGACATCTCTTCTCTGCTATTATCTTTTCTATTTCGGGAGAAATTTTGTTTGCAGTGATAACTTTCAACGCTGACCCAAGGTGAGCATCATTAATACGGTTTCTAATAGGAGACTTATTACCTTTCATGACTGAAAAATAACTGCTCGCACCGATAAGTGCTACCAAACGTGGAAATAATTTCATATGCGAATTTTCGAGTATTTTCAAACCTGGCTGGTAAATATTTGTAAAATTCAGGCACGCCCACTTCAATGAATTTTGCTTTCAAATTTGAGTTGCATTGAATCTCGATCACCTCCATTTGCATATGGTTGGGTACTGAGTCAATACTTATTGAAAAAATCGAAGAAAGCAAAAAAAAAAAAAAAAAAAAAAAAAAAAAATTGTCTTCGAGGGAACTAAAATCATTAAACCTCGTTTCAAATTCAGTTGTTAAATTTGCAATTTTTTCTGCGTATTTTTGATACGAACAAGTATTATCTAAACTTGATTTGTTCATGCTGCACTTCGGGAAGTGCGTCAAATCTTCATTATTAAGTTGTTTTTCCCAAAGAACTAGTTGACATTTGAATGCTTTAATTATGTCAAACATGTTCGTAATGATATGATCTTTTCCTTGTAACGATAAATTTAAATCGGTTAAGTGTTTGGTTATATCAACCAAGAAAGATAAATCTTGTATCCATCTTACGTCTTGATTTTTCGTTTTTAAAAACTGACATATTTCTTCTTTCAAATCCCAGAATTGTTTGAGAATCTTGAAGCAAGATAACCAACGTACCTCGGTATAGTAGGACAAACCCGAATATTCACTATCTAACTCACTTAAGAAAGCAGTGAATTGACGCTGATTTAAACTTTGAGATCTTATAAAATTTATAACTTCTTTTATATATGACAAAACATTCTCCATATTTATTACTTTCGTGCATAGAACTTCTTGACTATGAAATAACTATGAAATCCGTAACAATATGAATTAAGTAATAATTAATAATAAAGCAAAGTGCATGCACATGCATGCACCAATATATCGTACAAAAGTATAATTGGAAAACTGAGACCATGAGTTCGGCCACATTCGGCTATCGGGGGATGTGTACAAGTTTTGAGTGCACGTGTCCCCCAAAAGCTGAAGGTAGCTGAACGCAAGCTACTCACACGCATTTGTAATTTAAGTAGTGTGTGTGTGTCAGCTCGCTGTGAGTAATCTAACAACACTGAATAAATTATTGTTAATTACTTAGCAGTAAACATTTAATTTTTTTCTTTGTCGATATTGATGCTAAAGCAAAGTTTAAAGAAATTAAACATTTAGCAGTAGTAGCAATGAAAGCTCCCTGAGATATGTTGTGCAGACATTGAAGACAATAAAAGATTTTGAACTTAACCAATTTATTAACAATATAATAAAGAATAAAAACACAGAAAATAAATGTCAACAATATTAGAGTCTTAGGAAAAATATAATATAATCATCATTCATCAAATATTTTTACCTGGTCTCCAAAACACTGGCATTCTATACAAACAAAAAATGTCCTAAACAGTAATTATGCGGCCTAAAAATAAAGCTGGCTACCCATTCAATAAGTCCATAATCAATGGTCAAGAAAAACACCTGAAAATTTAAATGAAGTTCTTGAAAGCACTTAAAACAGGTCTAACCCCGTTTGCACAAGGAGTCGCCGCTCACGTATTTTTAATTGCCGCCTTTATTGAAGAACATGGATGCCGCCCACGGCAGTCACTCACATGGTAGCCTCTGGAACCGAAGAACTTTAATCTGGAACCATCATCTCGCAAACCGGAATCAAGGCATTTTATTCACCGGACTGCATGCATCCTTTTGAAGGGGCTGGAAACCGCTCACTTACGTGCCGGGAAAGCAGGAACTAGAAGGGTTGAGCTTGGAACTTGGATCATATCTTTACTGCTGGCTTTAGCTACTAGGAGCTCTTACCAGTATATTATCATTTTACCATAGGCCATAAAGTTAAAAATTTAAGAGGTGTATTTAAAATACACCGCGCCCGAAGGCGAGATCAATAAATGAGAGAACTCATAAAATAAGTTTTGCTAAATTGCATATCATGGCATAGCATGGGTGATTATATACGAAAATGGTGGCGAGAAGCGAAATGAAAGTCTAAGCTTCTGCGTGAGTCAAGAAGAGCAGGAACACGTGATCAGCGTCCGGTATTTAGATTGGTCGAGGAGTCAGAGTTTGAAAAATGAAGTTTTTGTAGTTTTTGGCAATAAATAAAGTTCGAACATAGTAAAAGCAACATCTATTTGTGAATTTAAGAGTCTAATGTCTTTTGAAACACTTGAAAATCTTCTAAACTTGCGATATAATCATTAAATGAATAGGAAACTGTAAAAGGCGAAAATGAGGTCATGTAGCTCACTAGGGCTGAGTGAGAGTAAGCACTTGGTGTTACCACGAACTTTGATTTTAAAACACACGATACGAAATAGTAAAAATAAAAAGTAAAAATCTTGGTTAAATAATTAGTAAAACGAAGAATTCATCGATGAAAAATAAAGTCCTAGTTTTGCAAAGTTCATCTTTCTTGAATAGTAACTGCAAAGGAATAGTAATTTTTTTTTTTTTTTTTTTATACATTATATACACTACCACCACTTAGAATTGTGGTGGATCGTTCGAGGTCTTTTCACTACGTTCTCAATAGTAGGGTCATAGTCTGTAAGCGATTTAATAGCTTCATAGGGAGAATTTCTCATATCTTCAAAGAAGTTGTGTGCAGAAATTAGGATTTGGTCGTGAATTGGATTGATATCCAGGTCTTTGTGAATTTGAGAATTTCGCACGAACCAGGGTGCGTTTACTATGCTACGTAAGATTTTGTTTTGAAGTACATTTAATTTTTGTCTGTCTATTTTTCGGGCAGTAGCCCAGGCTGGAACTGCATAAAGGATTATTGGTCGAATAAGTGAGATGTAGATATTTTTCTTGGTACGGAGGTTTAACTTAGAGTTTCTTCCAATTAATGAAGCAGCGTTAGCCTAATTTGTAACATATTGAATATGATCTTTGAAATTTAGGGTTTTGTCAATATAGACACCTAAATATTTATAGGAGTTGGCAACAGGAATATCTTGGTTATTGAGTCGGATATTTATATTCACTGGGATATCTTTTCTGTATCTGCGAAAGAGAACTACGCAGAATTTATCAGTATTTAGTTTGATTTTCCAGTCTTGACAAAATTTGTTAATAATGTTGACTTGGAGCTGAAGTTTCTCTAAAGCATTATTTGGACTTCGTGAACTGGTGAGGATGACTGTGTCGTCAGCATATTTTAGTATATTAGAATGAAAAGGTAGAGGCATATCATTTATGAATATTGTAAAAAGCTTCGGTCCTAAAACACTGCCTTGAGCTACTCCACTGTAAATAACTTTTTTTGAAGAGATTGCTTCACCACAGCGCACTTGAAAAGTACGATGTTTAAAATAAGAATGCATAAGCTTAATAAAGCTGTTTGGTAAAAGGAAGTTAGATAGCTTATGAAGTAAGCCAGCATGCCACACTCGATCGAAAGCTTTTTCGAAATCGAGGAAGCATGCCGCTACTCCGTTCTTTTTTGTAAATTCTTGGGCAATAAATTCAACTAAATTTAATATTTGATGTGTGGTATTGTGGCCTTTGCGGAATCCAAATTGATGCTTGTCTATTAGATTCAGGCGTTCTAGATGATTGGTAGCTGATGACGTTCTAGATGATTGGAAGCTATTTGTAGCTGAGATAAAATTTATTTGACTATGAGTTTGATTAAAATTCATAGTTTAGATTTCAGAAATATTCGAAGGCCGCCATACCGGCGTCTAGTTTGTCTAATATTGTTTTTGCTGTTTTAAATTTCTGGAAGAATTCTTTAACTTGAGTGAATTGGATTTTTATCCAGTCAAAAAAGCCAAGTGGGTTTGAGTTTGTGTCTTCTGTTTTACTAGTGTTTTCATTTTCCTTGGAAGTATTCCATGCATTTTTTGGTTTGTTCTCAGGGAGTGAAGGAAAATCCTTTTTGTTAAATTTAAATTGTTCTTTTTTCTTTTCTTCTTTGAAAGCTTTATATTCTTCGATTTGCTTCTGAACATTAAAAGGATGTTTACTGCAACCTTTGAAGGAAGAAACGTGATTTTGCCCACAGAGGGCACAGACAGGGAGTTTGTTGTCATTTTTTGTTTGTTTACAAGTGAATGTTTCATGAGGCTCTGCACATTTTAAACAGCGAGGTTTATAGTGACATTTGTCCCGTGTGTGCCCGTACCTTTGGCACTTATGGCACTGCACGGGTCCAGGGCGAGCTTTAAAAGGCTCGATGAAGACATCCAGACCTCTGAGTTTCTTTAGTTCATATATTCTTTTACCTTCTTTATTTCTAGTACATTCTGCTATAAAAACAGGAAGATGAACTTTCTTTCCTTCAATAATGCGAATTACTTGTCGAATTTTTTGAATTGGGATACCTTCTTGGGCAATTTCGTTTTTGATTAGTTCCATATTAGCTGTTTTTGGAAGTTTTTTAATTATTGCCTTGATAGGCTTTTCACTGTTGAGTTTATAAGTATGAAAAGGAATAAGTAGTTTAGTTAGGTATTCAGTAACTGTGCGGTAGTGGTCTGAGTCATAAATTCTTATGGTCAGTGTACCTCCACTTAGGTTTCCACGATATTTTTTTATATTTAATTGCTCTTCAAAATCTTCTTTAATCTTATCCCAATCCCCCGTGAAGTCTGCTAAGACTATAGGGGGAATGTGTCCTGCTTTTTTGTTGGGTGTAATAAATTCACCTTCCTCTGCTTCCATATTGTCTTCAGGGTTTAGTTCCTCGAATTTATTTTTTTGAGCTGGTTCTTCAATTTCGGAATTTGATAGAGTTCTTTTATGAGTTTTTCTAGGGGTTATGTATCCTTCTTTATCTATTGTGGTTTTCTTTTTGATTCTAGATTTTTGACTAGCAGTAATACCAGATTGATTTGTTTCCTCTGTTGGATTATTTAGGGTTTCTTTTTGTTTCATTTCATTAATGTATAATTCTAAGATTTGTATATCCTTTTCCATAGCATTGACGTGGGCTAAGTGAACTTCAGTCGCATTTTTTGGATTAAATGAATTTTGATAAGCATGAAACTCAGAAAGCATAAGTTGCTTAAGTTTTTCTAAGTTATCGCAGGTAACTTCCAGATTTCTGTGATCACACACAGATTTGATACGGTTTTCAATCGCCTCCTTGTCCATGATATGCATGAATCCTAACTTTTAACCTAATGGCGAAAAGAATAAAGAAAACATACTTATCGTGAACATCAAGAAGAGACGACAGCAACTCAGGATCAGCTTCAGTAGTGAGAGCAATGTCGTTTTCCCTTACTTCACAAAATCGCAGGAAAAGTAACGCCGTAGACAGAAAGAACAATTTCTTTAATCAACAGCAACACCTCATGCCAGCACTACCAAATCGAAAGTGACGCGAGGGAGGGTTGAGCCAGAGCGACGCGAGATACTTATAGCAGAAGTAGGAATTACCTCATCTCACGGCAACCAATCAGCTATCGGCACGAATCGGCTTTTCAGATGACGTAACATCATGTTTCGTTTTTGCATCTCAATTAGGTTGAAACAGTCCGTTCTCAATGCAAACAGTGGCAGCAAGAAAAAGAAGAACTACTATATTACATTAAAATAAGGACTAAACTAAATAAACATTTCAAGGAGGAGAGATGATGCAGCAAAAGGTTTAAAAATAAGCTATATTTTCCAACAAATGCCCCCCACATCATCATCTCCGACCTGAAATAAAAACCGAATGCCAGTATCTTTACAAAATTTAAAACAAGAATAAATAAATATCACAATTTCATTCAGAAATTTTTAAGAAAATTTTTCTTTGGGAAAATCTTATCCCATTATTCAAAAAAATTTTACCGTAGCAAGAAAGTCCAACATGTTACATTAACAATATAAAGACATATGTATGATCACACACTGAATACATTTACCCAGGGCCCTGGTCACTCATACAACATTCTACACTATACAATTTTACATTTACCTAATATCCATCATATATGACTTATAACATATTAGTTTCAAATTAACAAAACTCTTAATTTAAATACACACAAAAACAAATTTCATAAGAAAATTGTTCTACAAAATCTTATCAGATTATGTTTAGTCAGCGGTTTTGTCATGGGATCAGCCAGATTATCTTTACTTGGGACATATTTTAAATCAAAAATTTCCCTGTTCAATAGATCACGAATGAAAAATAGTTTCACATCTATATGTTTTGTTCTTGAGTTTTCAATGGGTGATTTTGTAAAACATATAGCAGCCATGTTATCAGCAAACAATATTGGCCTCGAAACATAGTTACTTGCAATTTTAAACTGAATGCATTCATCCAAAATGTTTTTAAACCAAACTAATTCTTTTGCTGATTCAGTCATGGAGATAAATTCAGCCTCCATAGTAGATAAACTCACTCCCCTTTCTTTAAATGTACGCCAAGATACAGGTGATTCTCCCAACAAAGCTATTTGTCCACCAATAGACACCATATCATCCCTGCTTGAAGCAAAATCCGAATCTGAATATATATTGAGCTTCAGTTCCTTGCATACCAGTTTGAGTTTGTGCTGTCTGGTATTGGAAACGTACCCTAATAGTTTAAGTAATCCTTCCCAGTGAAACTTACCAGGATTGCTTTGGAACTGAGAAAATATATTAACAGCATAAGCTATATCCGGACGAGTACGATTGCAAAGAAACGAGAGACATCCCAAACCATTTCTATAAGGATAATTCATCATTTCAGTCGTTTCTTCTTGTGTACTGGGACTTTGAGACTTTGAATATTTCACACCTTTAACTATTGGAAGGGAAGTAATTTGTATTTTAAAAGACTTAAATCGATCAACTATGTCTTCTATATATAATTGCTGATGAATTAAAACACTATTTTTCTCATATTCAAACTCCACACCCAGAAGCTTTCTTGTTTTACCTAAAATTTTCAAATCAAAATGTGAACTCAGGACTTTTAATATCCTTTTGGCCTGAACTTCACTTTTCCCAAACACAACTATATCATCAACATAAACCAGCAGAATGACAAAATCTTTAAAACGATAGACACAATTACACCACTCAAACTTGATAAACCCTAGGTTACATAGTGTTCTATCCAACTCGTAGTACCATAATCGCCCACTCTGATGCAAACCATACAAGGCTCTATCTAAGCGACACACAAAAGTTTCTTTATCTCGCTGCACAAAACCCTGAGGTTGGGACATGTAAATTTCCTCTGATAAAGGAGCGTAGAGATAGGCACTTTTCACGTCACATTGTATATTTGCCCATCCAAGGTGTGCAACTAAAAGGGAGAAAAAGAGCCTTATTACTGAAACGTTGACTACAGGAGAGTAGGTTTCATCATAGGTATCGTATTTAATTTGCCGATAACCCTGAGCCACTAAACGAGCTTTAAAACGAACAATGTTTCCAAATTCGTCACGTTTAATGTTGAAAATCCACCTGCAACCTAGTGGAGTCTTGTCTTTAGGAAGTGGAACAAGATGCCATACCTTATGCTTTCGCATGTTGGCCATTTCCTCTTCCATTGCCTCTATCCATTTAAGCTTTTCTGTAGATTTCATTGCCTGGTTATAAGTGTTTGGAATTGAAACATCTAGTCAGCTATCTCGGGTATACGACGTTGAAGGAGTACCAGTTGGGTCGATTTCACCACTATAAGTATTGCTTCCCTTGAAATCAAACAAGGTAGGATCATACTGAATATTATGTTCAGTGCAATACCTTTCTACATCATTTGGTGATCGTAGTCTTTGATTAGACCCCCTCTCAAAACAATACACATCCGTACGAGTGCCGTCTGGCCTTGGAACAGGTTTACGAAGCCAAGTTACTTGTCTCAATGTAGATTGAGTGTCAGTGCCAAATGTAGAAGAAGGTATATTGGTATCGGTTCTTTCCTCTATTTCAGGAAAATAGCCAACTGGAGTATCAGTGGATTGGAACTCTACCCTTTCTTCAGATTCCAAATCAGGAAGGGTGCCCAGTGCAGCTCCACTGCCACTTTTCTACATTCCAATTGACTCTTTAAAAGTAGCATTTAGGGCTTCTACTACCTTTTGCTCATTTTCCAACCAAATCTTGTACCCTTTTGTTCGTACACTGTACCCAATCAATCGGCCCTTTGTTGCCTTTGGATCAAGTTTGTAATTTCTTTTAGCCTTTGGAATTCCCACATAGGCAATCGTTCCAAATGCCTTAAGATGACGTACTGATGGTTTCCGCTTAGTGTATAATTCAAATGGGGTCCTATATTGGCCCTTATGAACAATTCTATTAAATGAATATGCAAAATACATTACTGCATCTGACCAAAATTCGGAACTCATTCCACTATCGTGTAAGATTGCACGTACATTATTGAGAGCTGTCTGATTAAATCTCTCACAAACTCCATTCTGTTCTGGAGTATATACATCTGTAAATTCATGCTTTACACCATTTTTATTACATTATGACCAGAATTGATCGTTATCATATTCTCGCCCATTGTCAGTCCTAAAGTATTTCCATCTAAGGTTCAAAGATCTTTCCGCACGTGCTATATGCCTTTCAAATACTTCAAACACCTGACTTTTCTCCACAATGGGGTATACTACCACATAACGAGAATATTCGTCAATAAAGGAAATGAAATAACGTTCACCATTCCTACCTGGAATGTTAATAGGTCCCCATACATCGGAGAAAACCCTTTCAAGCGGTCTCTTTACTTGAATACCTTCTAAGGGTCTATAGGAGATTCGTCTTTGCTTATTGATTTGGCAATGTTCACAAAACAAATTAGGTGAGTGCTTTAACACAGGAAGACCTCGAACTGAATGTCGATTACTAGTCCTGACAATAGTATCATAATTTATATGACCAAACCGACCATGCCATAATTCACTATTATTATGCTGAACTGTGGATGCCTCAAATTTTACAGATTTGCCCCCCTTTTTGATTATTTTCGGGAATACATGATAGTTACTTCCTATCAACGTAGCCTTGTACAAAGTTGAATTCTCATCATCAGTAACTTTAATTTGCCCATTTTTACCATAAAATCTTGCTCCATTGATATCCACCCTAGGTCCAGATATTAAATTTCGTCTCAGTTCAGGTGAATATAACACATCTTTAAGCAAAATAACCGTATCCCCAAATTTCATTTTAACAGTACCCTTCCCATGAATTGGAAAAGTTACCCCATCAATAGCTACTAGCATATTCTCATTTTTCACAGGAGAAAAAGTATCAAACAATTCTCGATTTTTACAAAAATGATGAGATGCAGCCGTATCAAAAATCCAACTATCATCATTTTCTTCCAAATTGTTAACATTGGCTTGAGCTATAAAATGGGACTGTGCATGGGAATTATTTTTACTTTTACTCAACTTGGGTTTATTCTTACACTTAGAAGATGTTTTATTACTACTAGATACAGCTGAGGAAACAGAAGAAGCAGGTGAGGGTGATCTGGAAAAGTTACCTCTCATTCTACAGTATTTTTGAATATGACCTGGATGGCCACATTTATAACACTTGAGCCCTTTAATCTGCTTAAATTTGGGTTCACAGTGAGTACTTTGAACTTCTATAGTCTTATTGGAGTTTTCCCTATCTATCTCTCTTAAATTAAGACGCGTTTCCTCTGCTACAATTTCAAGTTCAACATTTTTAAAAATGAACTTTTCATCTGGCCACCTCAAAATATTCTGAACTACTTGATCAAATTTATCTGGAAGGAACCTAAGAAACTGGAAACATATATATATGTCTCTTACAGCCTGATTAATATCAGCTAACTGTTCAGTTACGCGTTTTAATCTAGAAGAAAAGAAACTAATACTTTCATTTGGCTTAATTTTACAATTTAAGAACTCTGAAAACAGGGACATATGTCTTGACCGATAATCTGACTGGAAATATTTGGCAAGCGTATTCCATGCCACTACCGGGTCATCAATTTCACATATCAAATTTCTATATTCAGGGCTTACATTCATATAAATTAACGATAATGCCAATCGACTTCTATTTTGATAGTCGGCAATAATTTCTTTTGCAATACCCTTAACATCATCTAAATCAGGACATTTTTCAATACCTTTGACCAAAAGCCATGCATTTTTTTCATTCAAGACAAACTTCATATCTTTGGACCATGTAAAATAATTACATGCATCAAGTTTAGCAATATTATGCATGACACTAACAGTAGCCATATTTGAATTTTAACAAAAACCGCCCCCCAATCTCTTAAGTCCTAAATTAACTTTAAACTTCAAAAGTCTGCACTAAAAATAACTCAGGAGCTGGTGGCCCATAACCAAAATGATGCTAAAGCAAAGTTTAAAGAAATTAAACATTTAGCAGTAGTAGCAATGAAACTCCCTGAGATATGTTGTGCAGACATTGAAGACAATAAAAGATTTTGAACTTAACCAATATATTAACAATATAATAAAGAATAAAAACACAGAAAAAAAATGTCAACAATATTAGAGTCTTAGGAAAAATATAATATAATCATCATTCATCAAATATTTTTACCTGGTCTCCAACACACTGGCATTCTATACAAACAAAAAATGTCCTAAACAGTAATTATGCGGCCTAAAAATAAAGCTGGCTACCCATTCAATAAGTCCATAATCAATGGTCAAGAAAAACACCTGAAAATTTAAATGAAGTTCTTGAAAGCACTTAAAACAGGTCTAACCCCGTTTGCACAAGGAGTCGCCGCTCACGTATTTTTAATTGCCGCCTTTATTGAAGAACATGGATGCCGCCCACGGCAGTCACTCACATGGTAGCCTCTGGAACCGAAGAACTTTAATCTGGAACCATCATCTCGCAAACCGGAATCAAGACATTTTATTCACCGGACTGCATGCATCCTTTTGAAGGGGCTGGAAACCGCTCACTCACGTGCCGGGAAAGCAGGAACTAGAAGGGTTGAGCCAACTCCAACTCCAACTTGCTTTATTTGCCGCGATTAACCTGCAAAATCGCAGGTTGTGTTCCGGCTATCGAACTTTGGTGCTTCTAGGAGCGCTGCAGGTAAGGAAATGCTGAACGTAGTTCTCGTGGAGACAGGATAGCAGATGCAGGTGGTGTGACCAATGTCACGTGATGAGCGATAAGACATCTGGTTGGCGATGAGGTATCCAGGCATCGTAGCGCTGTAAATCTGAAGGTTTACAATAGTTATACATAAAATAGTACTAAATCAGTTCAAAAAAGGTGTGTGTTGCAGTCATAAATGCAGAAAATAAAATACGATTCCAAAAAGTAAAATAGTATATACAGGAAAAATATAAGTAATATCTTGTGGGCATGGCTGTGTGTGTCACATGATCATCCGGCTAAGATTTCTAAACATCATTATTTACAAGTCAAATAAGTTTTTCAGAGTACTACATACTTAAAAACACAAATTATGTTGGAAAATCCTGGTTTCCACTGAATAGAAAAGCGGCATATGGACGGAGGTGCCTGTCCTCGTGTAAAATTTCATAGTGAAATAGGTTGAAAATGTCCATATGTTGGCACTCCTTAGCGGCGTCATAAAATGCCGTGTTAGTTCTTAAATATTCCAGTATTGTATCCATTTTTAAATCTTCATGGAGACGTTTGTTCTTCACATACGGGTGTGCATTTGTGATAATTCTTAAAAATTGGTTTTGCACAACTTGTAATTTTTGGATTTCACCCTTCGTAGCGGTAGTCCATGCTGGCGAAGCGTACGTCATGATGGGTCGGATTGTGGCTAGATAAATAAGTCGTTTCTTGTCCAACGAAAGTTTTGAATATTTCCCTATCATAGGATATAAACATTTCATGACTTTAATCGCTTTATCCCTGATTTGTTGGATGTGATGCTGCATGTGAGCTTGTCGTTGATGGTGATGCCCAGATATTTGGCTTGTTTCACGATAGGCACAGCCTCGTTAAAAAGATAAACACTTTGCCTGATCGGAACATTTTTCTTCCTTTTCCTTATGAGTAGGAGCTGCGATTTTTGAGCGTTAATTCGTATCTTCCAATATCCACACCATTGTTCTATGGAGGGAATAGTGTCTTGGAGTTTCCGAATAGCATGATTGATGTTAGCAGACTTCACTGCCAGGGCAGTGTCGTCTGCATAACAGGCTAGCATAGAATTATGATTTAAATGCAATCTCGGAAAGTCTGAAACGTAGAATAGATAGAGTATAGGGCCAGTCACAGAACCCTGTGGAACACCGCTAGTCATTATTTTAGTGCTGGATAATTCATTTTTTACCGAGACTCTGAATGTCCGATCCCTGATAAAAGAATGGATTAGCAGAATGAGTTCTCTGTCCAGTTGAAGGTCAATTAATTTAGCAATTAAGCCCTCATGCCAGACGCGGTCGAATGCTTTCGCCACGTCTAGCATGAGTATAACAACATTAAGTTTGCAGTGCAAAGCTGCACCAGCGAATTCGGTTATTTGGACAAGTTGCTTCGTTGTTGAGAGGTGAGCACGGAACCCAAATTGTTCCGGCGGAAGATGCTGAAAATATGGTTTCAGTCTATTCAGGATAATTCTCTCAAAAATTTTGCCTAAGCCCGGCAGTAGACTAATAGGACGATATCCGTCTGGTCGGGTGTGATCTTTAGCCGGTTTAGGTAGTAAAATAATTTTAGCAATTTTCCAAGGTGTTGGAAAGTAAGAAAGAGCAAGACAAGCATTAAAAATACTTGTCAGGCTGCAGATGATGTTAGGCGGCAAATTTTTAATTGCTGTATTGCTGATTTCATCAATTCCTGGAGATTTCTTTTGTCTCAGGTGTTTGATAATATTAGTCGTTTCAGTAGAAGTGGCATATTTAATCGGAAGTCTGACTGAAGGGGCGTTGAGCCAATCCCTCACTCATAGGAGGGTCTTTAATTCGAAATCAGAGTCATTTGGCCAATCATTTGGCGAGAACTGTTCCTGGAGGTGTGCTGCGAAGATTTCTGCCTTTTCCTGATTGGAGATGGCAATATTACCTCTGTCATAGAGGGGTCGATTACTTGTGAAGGAAGTTTTAAAATTTTTGATTAAAGACCAGAATGTACCTTCTCTAGAATCCAGATTTAACATTTTATCATCCCATAGTTCTTTGAAGGTTTTAATGGCCTTCTGAATTTGCTTATTTTTACGATTTATTTCACGTTTAAGTGCCAGGTCCCACGTTAAATGATAACATTTCCTGAGTCTATTTCGCTCTCTCATAAGCTGTCGTATATTAAGGGGCAGTCTGAAAGCCTTATCACGATTAGTAATTTCAGTACTGGCTTCCTTAATTGCACCTTGAATGCTTTCACTTAAGGCATTAATTACGGTGTTTATGCCTTGTTTGGTATTGAGATTTTGCAGTTGAGGAGGTGAATTTTTCATGATATTGCTGAAGAGATTCCAATTCGTAATTCGCTTAGTAGAGAACTCAGAAGTTTTTGTCACTCCTAATGTTGCGATTACGGGGAGGTGGTCAGAGGACAATTCATGAAATACTTCCATTGCAACGGGGATAGTCGTTGTAGTGACTGCAATGTCTAGTATATCAGAAAATTCAATTCTATTATGAAGCCGCGTGTATTCTGGTGGGGCATGTAGCGCCACCGGATGCTGTAAAATATATTCATGGAGAATTTTACCATTTAGGTTTGTTCGACGACAGTTCCAGTCTATATGCTTAGCATTAAAGTCCCCGGCAGCAAGGGTAGGTATGTCATCCGGTAGAATGCTATTTAGAAAATTATCACATAGTCTATTCGTTGGAGGGTTATACACAGCACAAAAATTGATGTTATTAAACACAGGAAGAGTGACACACACAGTAGTTTGCTCACAATTAAAATTTCTTGAATCAGATATAAGACAAGATGCATAATTACGTTTCACATATACTGCCACACCACCACCTCTGTGTGAAAGTCTATCACAGCGGTATGAATTATAATTTGCAATTCTCAGGCGTTGGCATGGTTTTGCATGAGTCTCTGATATGATTGCAATGTCAATATCATGCTCACTTAAAAAATGGTGCAGTTCAGTAATTTTGGTGGGTAGCCCGCAGGCATTCCATATCATTATTTGTACGGGAGTACACTTTTTCATGTAATTAGCCATTAACAGGGGCTGCAGGAGTATGATCTTGAGATACGTTTGATTTTGCCATCAGAGTAAATCCAGTTTCTTTTACAGCAGAGACAAGCATACGTAGCTCAGCTGCAACTTGTTTTGCTTCAGTTAGAAATTCAGGAGCGAGGCCGGTGTTTAAAGCTTGTGCATAAGTTTTATTATGCACTACCCGATCAGAGAACGCTTTCACAGCCGGAGTGGTTTTTGGTTTTGGAAAACGCACACATAATCTGTAGTTAGCTGTATGACCTATCTCATGACAATTGGCACATTTAGGCGGAGTTGCCTTATCCTTGTCACAGTTAAATGATTCATGAGGTTCACCGCAACAAACACAACGTGGTTCGTGATTGCAGTGCGATTGGGCGTGATGGAACCCTTGACAGCGATAACACTGCAAGGGTCCCTTACGGCCACGGTATCTCTCAACACTAATCTTCATTCCCAGCACAAATTTTAACTGGTGTATCTCCTTGTTTTTCTCCTTGCGGGTGAGAGTAACGAGAAACAGGGGAAGCTTAATAACTTCTCCGTTACGCCTGATAGTGAGTTGGTTGACCCGCACGACGTCGAGTCCATGTCCTTTTAGATCCATCATAATTTCCTCAGGGTCCATGTAAGACGGGAGGTTACGTATCACAGCTTTTATATGTTTAGATTCGGGAAGCGCATAGCAGTGATACCTGATGCCTTCTTCTTCTAACACTTTTACCATTTCCCAATAAATGGTGGGCAATTTCACTTTAATCTTGATTCCGTCCTTCATGTTTTCTCCATAGAAATCGTGCAGAGAAAAATTTTATTATTAAACAGCGTTTTTAAGTCATTCCATGTGAATCTGCTGTCTTTGATTATAATCGGCGGCAGTTTTCTCGCACTGTTGATCGGAGCGTTCTGATTGGTTGGAGGTGTCTGCACTGGGGCGGGGTCTGTGTCCATATTCTGTTGCGGAGTGAGATCAGCAACAGGGTGAGTCTTTGGAATTTCAGGAGCAGTCGCAGCAGCCAGGGGTGCAACAGCTTTTTTCGCAGGTTTTCTGGTGCGTCTGGTTCTGTCTCCTTTGGGTTCTCCATCGGAGTCAGAGCTGACATCTAAAGCCTTGTATTTTGTAAAGTCCTCATCCGACCTGGCGGGACTCTCAGCACGTCGAGCGTTGATCTTTGGGAGAGGCGGGAAGCCAGGGTTGTCATCAGTTTTGGTCTTAGCACGGTCGTCCTGTGTTCTGGAGTTCACAAATTCCTGGTCAGCAAGAGCTCGGAATTTTTTGAACAAATTCAGGTCTCTTGTTTCTTCAGGGGTAAGGAAACCTTTGTCTTCTTGACGGAGTTCCAGCTGAGTAATCTCAGCTGCAATGAAGTCCAGGAAACGTTCCATGATGCCGGTTGATGAAGTAGTGAAATGCAGAAAGTCTATGCTTAAAAAGCACAGGGTAAAAGCAGGTCGTTTTACAGCATACTAAACATAGTGGTTTGCATGCTGACCTGAATGCACAATCGAGAAAGCACAGCAGTTTCTCAGTCACAATAGTCAAACTCAGAAAAACGAGAGGTTAATACTGCAGAACAGCGAAAACGCAGAGCGAGGGACGAGCACCTTCACGCTCAGGAGCAAGCAGTCGAATCAGGGTTGAGCTTAGACTTAGACTCTATAATTGACCGAGCTATTGCGAAGAGCAATGTTGCTGGTTCCAAAATTAAAGCCCAAGGGCACTTGACATAAATAAATCCGGACGTGGAGAAAATCTCAGATGAGAAAACGGAGATAAGGGGAAGAAGAGAAGTACCAAAAGGAGCAAGACAATCCAATCGGACAAGTTCGCAAAAGGTGACGAGCGATCATAGCTTTCAAGGAGGACCCAAGACAATGGAAATCAATGACAACAATACCAGAAGATACACTACAGCAATAGTTCCAATGACAAATTCAAATATAGTTAAACAACATCAATCAGTAGTGCTAAATACCACACAATACAAAACAACTATACAACACAATTTAAATACAATTATTCAATGAAGCAACAGAAGAACTTCAATCAAAATCAGATGCATTGGAAGTGTAAATAGCTAACAATTGAGGATCTAAGTGAAAAAGTTGTCGTCTCCTCCCATGAAGGTGTGGGCTGCAAGTGGTCTGACGCTTCTATCTTCGAAGAGAATTTCATAATTAAAAACTTGGGAGTAATTAACAAAGTCACATTGCACAGCTTTGTTGAAGAATTTTTCATTAGATCTTCTGATGTAATCTGGAATCGTCTCAAGTTTTAAGTCTCTGTGTAAAAGTTTATTGCGGATAAGATAGTGAGAATCAGTAATAATGCGCAGAAATTTGTTCTGCACTAATTGATGCAGTTGAGTTTGAGTGACCGTGTTCCAAGCAGGAGCAGCATAGCAAAGTATCGGTCGAATGCAAGTGGTATATATATGTTTTTTGGTACGCAAGCTAAGATTTGAATATTTTCCAATGACCGGGAGAAATCTGCATATTATGCCCATGGCTTTGCTTTTGACACTATTAATGTGATTAGACCATGTGAGCCTTTGGTTCAAAATAATTCCTAAGTATTTGGCCTTAGTGACCAGAGGAACAGCTTCCTGAAAAAGGTAGAGGTCATTAAAAGCAATGTTTTTCTTAGTTTTGCTAAGAATTAAAAGTTGTGACTTGCTAGCATTGATTTTTACTCGCCAATTTGTGCACCAGTCTTCTACGGCATAGAGGTAATTTTGCATTTTGTCTATTGCATGATTAGCTTGAATGGATTTAATTGCAATCGCCGTATCGTCGGCATAACATGCTAACAGAGAGTAATTGTCCAAACCAGGATGAGGAAAATCTGATATGTAGAAAAGATATAGTACTGGACCGAGAATACTTCCTTGTGGGACGCTGGATCTTATAGGTCTTGAATTGGATTTTTCATTTCCTTGAGCGACGAAGAAAGTGCGGTTTTGCAAAAAGGAGAAGATCAGAAGAATGAGCTCTCTAGGAAGTCCCAAGTTGATAAGCTTGAAGACGAGCCCCTCATGCCAGACGCGGTCAAAGGCTTTTGCCACGTCCAGCATAAGGAGCGCAACACTTTGCTTGTTATGGAATGCAGATCCCACAAATTCTACAATTCTTACTAGTTGTCGAGTAGTACTGAGTTTTTTCTGAATCCGTACTGATCATTAGGTAGCAGGTGAAGAAAAGGTTCCAATCTAGTGAGAATAAGTCTTTCATAAATTTTACCAAGGCTGGATAACAAACTGATAGGATGATAGCCATCAGGCTTGGTCACATCTTTACCCGGTTTGGGAAGAAGAAAGAACTTGGCTTGCTTCCAAGAATCAGGGAAATAGTTGAGAGCAAGACAAGCGTTGAGAATACTAGCGAATTTACTGATAAGTTTTCTAGGTAAGTTACGAAGCATTTTATTTGTAATTTGATCACTCCCAGGAGCTTTTTTGATCAGGGTTGAGCCAGGGCGACGCGAGATACTTATAGCAGAAGTAGGAATGACCTCATCTCACGGCAACCAATCAGCTATCGGCACGAATCGGCTTTTCAGATGACGTAACATCATGTTTCGTTTTTGCATCTCAATTAGGTTGAAACAGTCCGTTCTCAATGCAAACAGTGGCAGCAAGAAAAAGAAGAACTACTATATTACATTAAAATAAGGACTAAACTAAATAAACATTTCAAGGAGGAGGATGATGCAGCAAAAGGTTTAAAAATAAGCTATATTTTCCAACAGATATGTTATTTTATTATTATATATTATTATTTGCGATATATTGGCCGGGCCGCAAAAATATTTGTTGTGGGCTGCATGCGGCCCGCGAGTTTGACATCCTTGTATTAGAGCTTTGATGGCAGGAGGGATAAACTGCATGTTTTTCTTAAAGTTACTTTCATATTAGGAAAACACAACATTTAAAACATTTTTAAAAAAGCCAAAATTTGATAGTTAAAACTGATGCTTTTATATTACATCCCACGAGTCTTGACATTTTTTCATATGTCAACTCTGCATATTATAAAATCCATCCCCCCCCCAAAAGAAAAAAACACATTTTCAGTAGCATGAGGTAAACTCTTGGTGTGTCCTTTGGTAAGGAACCACATGCAAATTTAGACTTCTTAGATGTTTCTTAAAATGGGCAATGATCAAAATTACCATGGTCTAAAAATACTTTTTTGCCTCATTTCCTAAATTAGAACTATAGGGATGTGTAATTGCATGAATTCATAGACCAAAATCAGGTTTCATTATTGCTTTTATAACATTTTTATAATTTGTCTGACTATAAAAAATATAATGTTGCTTAGATTATGGAATATATTGCTTATAATTTACAGTTCTCAAATTTTGTAAATCTCACAATCTAATAGCTGTATATGAATAACCTTCACTGAGTATTATTACTTTCATTAATAGTATGCTGGCATAACAGTCGACTTTTTATTTTAAATTTTATGCAAATTTTCTACATTACTTAAACATTTAATCTAACAGAAATCTGAATTTTTTGTAATAAAAATTCTATAATAAAAGTAAAAGTACAATTTATATATATAAAATTTGACTTCATGGCAAGCACTTAGATACTGATTTCAATGTCTTTAAATGTAATTATTATAAAGTTTAGATATATTTTTATTAAGATAAACTCTTATAAAGTTCTGATGTACAGAACAGAAGGCACACTTTGTGCTTATGAACACAACCACTTGTGGCAAGATAACTTATGATAACAATTATGTTCAAATGTAAAATTTAAATTCAAATAAATTTGTAGCCAAAGACTACACAAATCAATTTAATGCATAGTTCAAAACTTAACCGGCATGGAATTCAACTATAATGCAGGACTGAAGACTACAAATCTTATCTTATCTAGCAACCTGTAACGTGGCCTCGAAAGGCAAAACACGGTTTGTTTTACAAACTAAAAACTTCATTTGGGTTTTGGTGGGAAAACGGATGGGGAAATTGACAGTAAAAGTCCCAAACATAAAAAAACTCTGGTTACAAAATAAAAGAATGTTTCATTATACTTTGTTCCCTGATTAATTATTCACTACATGAAATAGTGTAATGCATTTTTGTTTGTATCATATACAAGTTATTTATTTTATTTTTAAATGCTGTCCAAAACTGAACAGGATTTTGCAAACATATTGACCATATTTTTTTACCTGTAGATGCATCACTTCTTCACTTCAGAAGTAAGATTTAGAATTAAGAAATAAGAAGAGAGAACAGTATTTATGAATAGAAAATAAATATATGCTGGCTAGCAGAAGAACAATGCCTTCATAAAGGACATTTTAAGAGAAACTCGCTCAGATTCACATTGCATGTAAGGAAAACCACAAAAACTCCCACATAGCCAGCTTGAACTACCACTGTTCAGTGGCGTATCACTCCACCACTAGTGGATTTCAATGACTGTTCGAATATTTCACAGAAATCAGTTATGATGATTGTTGTTGTATATGATTACCATTGGTACAAAATTTACTCATTATGATAATTTAATTTTAGCTTTTAAATTATAATCATAAATTACTTGTAATAAATTGAGTGATTAAAAAATACACACTTCTTAATATTTTTACCATTTACAAAATTTAATCATAAAAAGTATTTCTAACACTGGTACAAAATTTACTTGTTATAATTTAAATTGATTTCCTTCACTTTGGAATATTTTTTTATTTTCTTTTAATAACAGAATCTTAGAAACTAAAATAACATATACTAGTTTGAAATGTATATATGAACCTTTGTAAATTTCATTATTCATAACATAAAAATTAACTTTTTGTAAATTTAAAATATTAGCTAAATATTAATATAATATAAATATTAACTAACTACTTAAAAATTAATATTTAATACATTAATATTATATTTAGTAATTTAAAATATTAACCTTTTGTAAATTTCATTACTCATAACATAATCACTGCCATAAATTCATTTACAGTAGTGTTTCAAGAATTTATCATAGCAGTACTAGAAATGTTGAAAATTAGAGAAAAACTGTTTATTCTAATTAAGAGCTTATTTTTTAAGATTGTTATTTAGTCTAGATCGGGTTTTGTTGACAATCCGCCATTTTTTTCCGATTTTCAAAGCCGAGTCTACCTTGGCGACCGATGTTTGTCGCCAAATCAAAAAATTGCCAAAAGGACCAATACTAAAGCTGTTCCCCTCATTTTCTTGATAATTCTAAAATAACTGAAAAGCATTTTCTTGAATTTAAAATTTCCACTTAATATCCCATACTATTTGGTATTAACTCCACTCATCTTCTACTTATTGACAAGAAAACCTGCAAATAATGAAGATTTTGGAACGTTGTAGTTCACATGATGTTGAATAATTACAGTAAGTACAGCCTTTTCATCAAAAACTGATGGAGAGTGAATAATTAAAATTAAAATAAATAATTAGCACTCTCTCTGGCTTGAGCAAAGATGAATATTTATTCTTCTAAACATTCTAAAAGTATAAAACGATTGATAAATGCATTTTTAAGTATTTGTAACACACCAAAAATCTATAAATATTTGAAAATTCATTGAAATCCTTAAACAGAAAAGAGAAAATTTCTGATTTTCTGGAACATAAAAATGTTTGAAGATTTTGTTGTCATGTACAGGAAAAAAGTGCTAAAAGATTATATAGAAATGCTCATGTACACTTTTGCAAATAAACAAATATAGAATTTTAGGAAATATTCACTTATTTTCTATTTTGGTTGCAATATTATTCAGACATTAATCTTTTCTATACTGAGTACTTGTGACACGAAATAAATTAGATAAGGAAAATAAATAATCATTTTAGTATTTGACTAGGAATTAAGTTTCATTAATAAAAAAATGGTTTAAAAAATTATCAAAAATATACATCTAAATTAAAATTACAAGAATTAAATTATCTTGGTAGTAAATTACGAATGATTTCTTAATAGCAGAATATTGTAGGAACCTACCAAATTGGTAATGAAACACTCAGTTCAACCTTTACGATTTTACTAAAAATACAACAAAAACTTCTGTGTATATAAATAAAATTCTACCTGAAATTGTGCATATAAAGGCCAATGTGACTTTTTTTTCCCAAATATTGCCATGATATATAATAAAACTAATTAAAATGTAATCATGGTAGTTATATATCATTAACTTTTCTCTTTGAATGTTATAAAGAAGCACTATTTAACTCAAAGGGAAACATTTTCCCAAACAATAATTCTTATTTTATTTACGGTTTAAATCAAAACATTTTAAAAATTCATATTTTTTAAGATGATGCGATACTGATATTTCTTAGGCATGCCTCCTGTAACACATCATATATTTTATTACATGCAAAATTATTCCTAAAGTAAATCCTAGGGTTTTCAGCACACGGGGACAACTGAAGTTTTTGTGCTCTCCCCTCCTGTTTGCCACGAGTGAAACAAATTTCATTCTTAAAAATTCGTAATATCAGTTTGCCGCCCACTGGAAGCTGCGCCCGGGGACAAATGTTCCCTCTTGCCTCGCTCTAGCTATGCCCCTATAAATCAGTGGTAGCAATAACTTAAAGAATGGAATAAAAAATCCATGTGAAGTGGGTTAAATATCTGCAACCTACCTATGATTTCATCACTGTCGAAAAAATTAATTTATTACAGTAGCATACTAAGGAAGCTGAATCTTCCATGCACACAGCAAATTTATTAAATCAACGAACATAACTGACAGCTAAAAATTATTTTGGAGTATTTAGAAAGCAAGGTAAAAGATAAGAACTTTAGGGAAATATCTGAAAATTCTGTAATTTGCAGTGATAACAGGATAAAAAAGATAATATTTTCTAATGTCTGAAAGATACCAACAAGGAAGTTCCTCGCAAAAAAAATAATAAATAAATAAATAAAATACAATATTATTACAATTATTTACAAACAAATTCCACAGCAACTGAAACTTTTAAGATTTGTGCTCGAAAATTTAGTTATGATGCAAGAAGTCAGCAGCTTGAAACCTTTTTATCAAGATTATTATTTTAAAATAAATAATGGAGTTAATTCATAATAATTACAAATTAAATAACTAAATTATTCTATTAAAATTAATAAAATTAAAAATATTAAAAATAATGTCATCTCTAAACATGTCATCCAAGATAAACTATTACTAAGTTAGGTTGCCTTCTTGGCAGGCCATGGATAAGGGTTCCACAACCTGCTAAAACCACTTTTACTTTAATAGTTCAATATTCAGTTTTTAGTGTTATTATTTTATAAAGCATTCTGCTACTCAATTTATCACCATTCTTTAGTACTACCTACTAAATACAAAAATTTTATTCATAAAGATGTGGAACTCTTTATTTTTAACCCAGTGGTAGCATAATGAATATTTTATTAAATGGAATTTTTTCTTTTACAAAAACTATAAAAAATTAGATTTTGTTTTTACACAAATTCTTCAATTCATAGAGTTGAAATTGTTCTCATAGAATTCTCTAATTTACTTTTTAAAACTTTGTAATTTGAAGTACATGCTCAGGAACATTAATTGAGAAATTGAAAGATTATTGTTACATTTTTTCAAAATATACCTTGTAAACATCCACATTTCTAGCATGAATACACACACACATACCCTCCCCTCCCTCCCAAAAAGAAAGAGGAATGGAAACAATTATTTTGTAATTCTTTAAGAGTGGTAATATTTTTAGTTAGGTATCTTAACAAAATTTTCATACATATCTAATATGAGATTTTAGAATGAAATGTGTCTTGGATTTGAAGTAGCTCTGGCCAAAAAACAGAGGTTCTTTCCCCTGGCCCACAGTTTTCACATAAACATGGTGTTCTGCTGCCCTCTGTGAATGCATATTGCAGTTATTTGTTATTGGCTGTGGTGGTAAGTGTCTTATTGCAAGCACTATAACTGGCTGTAAAAAATAGCAGAACCAGAAGAATTTGATCTACTGTCATCTCGTTTGCAGCTTAAACCATATTTTGAGCTGTGCAGCCTGACATGGAGATTTTATTATGACTGCTAACATTATAGATGTAACAGTCATCACACCATAATTCAACAATTATAATGTAAATGCTAAAGGCCAGAAAAAATGTAAAATTAGATTTATTTTACATTTTTAAACAGAATGAGTTTTCTTCAAGAAGTAATTTTTCAAGGCATAATTTTAAGATTTTAATTTAAATTTCTAATAATTTACATACAGAACAAATAAAAATAAAGAAAAGCATATATAATTTGTGACTAGAACGTCACAAAAATGCATAAAAATAAAAATTGAAAACAAAGAGACTAGCTCTAACTTGATTAAAATATTTCCACAAAAATATTTACAAAGCAAAAAGTTTGGGTTTTACATAACAAATGCTGTTTTGATTCAGAGGGTAACATAATAATCTACTTTCAGAATAAATGTTCGAATCTCCATTGGTTTCAGTGTTATAATTAGATGACCTTCTTCCCCATCCTGCATAGAAAAACTTTCATTTGAATCAGCTTGCAAAACTAGGGAAAAAAAAAAAAAAAGAAAAAAATAGAGAAACCAAATTTATTTAGATTTAGTAAAAAGAACGCTTTTTTAATAACATGTCATTAGAGTGATAAAATACAACTTTAAATTTTTCAGTTACGGAAAACAAGTACCTAAGGATTCTATATGTTACATTTTCCAAGGCATATAAACCTTAACCGGAAGATAGGAGCAACATAATTCAATCATTTTTAAAGCAAAAAATGCACAATTTACAAACATATAAGAGTAAAGAAATTGAGATCACTGAGCTGGTAACAGAGTGGATATATATATATATATATATATGTTTGGTGCGGTCGACTGCAACCAAAATACGATAAAATTTCAATGTTCTGAGGCTACTCATTTTTGAGTTATACGAGATACGAACGTACGTACAGACGCTGCGAAAAATTCTCTTCAGAATTAATTTAAAATCAGTTTTATAATTTTTTTGAGGGAAAAACGGTCCTTTATTCTGTCCTTGCATGCAGACGTCACGCAAAAACATCGTTAAACTGCATTCGATAGAGGTCAAAATGGATATTTTCGTTGAAATATGCTGCCTGATACTTTTCGCGATTACAATACTGCTTTTTTACTTCGTACAAGGAAGTAACTAGACAAGCCTATTTAAATTTAAAAATTCACTTGAAGTAATCTATATTAAGATAAGAGTTATCCTTTTCTCAGTACTCCTTCATAATTACTGCTGGCAATTTATTCAGGCCAAATGGCAGAAATCTAATGAAATCTCAATTAGATCTCTGTTAAAATTGACGGTCTTCTTTTAAACTATACCAGCTTCCATTGAGATTGCATAACTGATGTGAATACCATGATAAGACGAAAGAAATCGGATATAATTTATCTTAAAACCAACTTAGGAATAATTCTCACACTTCAGGAATAAGATCTGGTTAATTTTATCACAACAGCAATCAATCCACAGAGCTCTGAAGAAACAATAGGTTTTGGTTCCTTTTTCCTTAACGTCGGTACCCATGCTACATTCCTGGGCTTTTGTTTACATTCTGGAGAGGCTCAAATGAGGAGAACGGCAGTCTTGTCAGAGATCGAAGCAAGTTTAGTCAGTATACCTTCAGTTTTAGCTGCAACACGGAGAAAGGGAAAATTTTTCTGCTGCTTGAAATTAGGAATGCGTATGAACGGCGGGATGATTTTTCATTTTATTTATTCATTAATTTTTGTTACAATAATTTCAGTCTTTAGATACTTAGATTTTTAAATTTAATCCCTCTCGAAGGGGTCATTGTTTGCTCCGTAAAAATCAGTTTTTTCCTAAAGCTAAACTTGTGCATTTGTGATTTATTGCTAGGAATCGTTTTATAATAATAATAAAAATAATTATTATTTTATTTGATAAGAATGTTGAAGAGGACATGTTTCAGATGGCTTTTCTCGCTCATTACATGAATTTTTTTAATGTGATTATTGATATATTCGTAATGTTGGTGATTCACTCCAGTAATTTATTACTTTTATTTGAAGCTTGACTGTGCTTTCTAACTAAATTCTATTTAATTTGAACGCTGCTGGAGTTCTCTCTCTCTCTCTCTCTTTTTTTTTTTGTTAATGTGGTCTCACATTGTGTATGGATCTCTGTACTCATTTGTTTTTTTATTTTAATTTTTACTTTCCTGTCTTAAAATTAGCTTCCTAACTAGATTTTAAATTATTAGTTAACTGGATCTCCATTATTATTATTATTTGCTTTTCCAGCCCTTTCAACTAGCTCAAGCACACTTACAGGTTTCAAACCACCACACTTCTGATCAGAGAATTTTTAAGCTTTGTTTTTACCTCTGGTGAGAAACAAATATTCAGGAGTGCTCAATTGTTGGAACGAAGCATCTCCCTCTTTTCTAATCGCTTTACATTTAGATTAGGTTAATTTTTCTAACACCTATCTTAACATAAATTGCATTATATTTACAACAACACATTAGGGCTTTCATTATAAGGTGATAGGTCACATGGACTTCTCCATTTTTTGACACTTTGTTTGTTGCACTTCAGGATACATTCTTGGTTAGGTTATTTCACACTTCTGATTGTTCTTCTCTATCTTACTGTAAATATTGTTTTTAGATATATAGTCTGGGCCTTATTTTTTCTTTCTTTTAAACCCACTTTCGTATCTGGCTTTAAAAAATTTTATATCAAATGTTACAAAATTATTTTTCAGCCAAACAAAATTGCCCTCTTCCTATTTGCCTTTCCTTCGCACCTAAACTTGATTTTTCACTCTGCGTGCAAAAAGACTTTTATGAGTGTAAAACAAGACATCAGTCTACTTTGTCTGTTTGTTTGCATGCTTTTTAATTTAAAACATTTGTTCTTTTCTGTTGCATTTTATTATATTAAAACTGAGCTAACTTTGCTTTATTTAACTAGGTTTAACCATGCCTAGTGTGCTAGCAAGCCGGCATCTACCATCAGACGATATCGCTTCAAGAATTGTCATCGTATCGTCCAAGCCTTTGGTGGCAGTTGTTGGACCGGTTTTTTTCCTCTTCTGCTGCTGGCGTTCGGGGGTGTAGGACGGGCTTCGGTCTGTCCTCTCCCTGGCCGAAATATGATGTGCCATTTTTTTTCCTGCTGCTTTTTGCTGCTCCTTCAATGCTGTCTGCCATAGATGAAAATCCTTTTAGTGAGATTTTTACATGAAGATTCAAGAAAATAATTACTCCTGTTTCCTATACATCATTGCAGAAAATAATTTCTTGAGCTTCTTCCTCCTTTCCAGAACTCTTCGCGCGCACGTGTTTGTGAGATTTCAAACTTCCTGATTTAAAGAAGAAAATGCAGAAATACCAGGATTGATCAAGTATGCTTAATGACTGCCATCAAATTTTGATTGTTCCTTTTACACCAAGACTTTGTTTCGAGCGGATCCAGATAGATTGACTTTATTCTCCGTGCAGTGTTAACTCTAGTGATGCGCATCACTCGTGCTTGATGTGCAAATATTTTTCGTCTGTCTGGTTGATAAAATTATTTATATTAATGCTTATCTCAATATCAAAGATGAAGAATAAAATATAATTGATTTGGTAACATACAGTAGTCATACTCTGGGGTAAGTACTTTATTTTGCTATCCTCTGTGGGTCACATATTTTATCCCTATCATTCGGGTTATTGCGGAAACAACGTGATGTACTCTTAATCATTGTTGTAATTTCATCGCTGATAATTACATAAGAAATTAAAATATATAAATATTTTTCACAACATATATATAAATATTTTCACTGCTACAAATATTTTCACTACTTATAGCTTTTCTCAATTAATATTTTCACCACATATGGTGCCATAATAATTATTTTCACTACATATACTAATATTTTTTACTACATATGGTGTCGTAATTATTTTTACTACTAGATATATTTTTACAACATATGGTGCCGTGACAAAAGAAATAACTAAAAATCATTTAGTTCAGGTTGAGAATTCAAATAAAATGTGTGACCTATAGTATATTTGCTACACATATGATTTATATTGTTGAAAATTTATGATAAATGATAGGTACTATGCCATGAAAGAGTAATTCTATTTTGGATAATTCAAAAATTCAATTTTCATATGTATTGTTATATATATGTGCATATTTAAAGAAAGTTTTAAGATATTTGAATCAAAAGCTGATCTCAGTAATTTCGTTGGATTGTGGTATGTAATGATAAAATAATGTTCAGCAGTATTAGAATCCGGAAGTGTTTATGATCAATGTACTTATATTGCATTACTAATTTGATATATGCATGGTTGAAGTTACAGGAGATCCTAATTAATTACTAAAAAAAAAAAAAAAAAAAAACTATATAAAAAAAATTACCTTAACTTTGCTATCTACTCTTATATGCATGTTTGGTAAATGTATATGTAAATTATCAGAGAGAGTGCTAAGTGTTTGTGTAAAATAATGTAGGTCTCAATAACATTAAAATAGAAATAGCAGATTGTAAGGTAATGCAACATAAGTAACTATATTTCTTCATCCATGTCAAAGCTTAAAGGTAGATCTAACACTGATATGGCAACTTCCCTAGCTTCTGCTCTGCCCACATTTAGTGGCAACTTATCTGAAAATGTAAATTTCTTTCTTGATCAAATAAATAGTGTTGCTAAATTAGAAAAATGGTCAGATGAAAAGAAAATAATCATTCTGAAAATAAACTGTAGGGATAAAGCTCTAGATTTCCTAATTAATGATCCAAGAGTGGCTAAGGAAAATAAATTTGAAAATTTAGAAAAATTATTAAAGAATAAATTTGCACGCGTTGAATCCTTTCAGGACAAGTTTGCAAAAAATAAAAGATGTAATAATAGAAACTCAAACAAATTGTTGATGTCTTGTAACTCAGAAAATTCTAATTATCTGCCAATAATCAAACTTAAAATTGGTTCTCAGACTTATGAAGCTCTTCTTGATACTGGTGCAAATTTATCTTTAGTCCAACCAGATGTTATTGAGGAAATTAAACAATTCACTAAAGTTGAATTTGTTTCTCGGATGGTAAGAATAAAAACTATTGAAGATTCATGCATCCCTTACATGTCTGCAGTTAATTTAAAATTCAAAATTCAAAGTAAATGGTTCACTAATTTATTTTATGTCACCCAAAACAATTGGAATTCTACTTATCAGATAATCCTAGGTTATGACTTCATTCAAAGTAACAAAATTTTGTTAGATTCCATAAATAAGAAACTCATAGTAGATAATACTCAATTGGACTTTGAAGAAAATTATCCCAATAAAAAATTAAGCAACTCAGTTAATGCAAGAAGAAAAAATTGTAATTTAAACTCATTAAGAATGGTTTCTAATATAACTGTCCAGCCAGGTCAATCTCAAATCATTTCTTTAGCTGTTCCTGAAGCTTTAAAACAATTTAAAGAAATTTTGCTTTCTCCAAAGCCATCAAAAAATAAGTTCCATATCAATGAATCTTTACATATAGTTGATTGTCACAACCACATTCAAACTATTGTTGAAAACAACACCAATGAGAAATTAATTCTTAGGAAGAATTCTGTTATTGGAACTGCTGTGCCATTTCACTTTGAGGATATTGTTAGTCCCAAAAATCATGACACTTTACAAATCAACACACTAAATCTGCAAGAAGTAATTAAACTTAGAAAAGAGGAACTAAATGTATCAGACTTTAAACTAGATCATTTAAATGAACAAGCAAAAAATGAAATGATAGAATTGCTAATGAATAACTATGCTGTGTTTTCAAAATCATATAATACTTTAGGATCTACTGATAAAGTTGTACCAGAATTTAAACTTCTTCACAATTTCCCAATTCAAACTAGACCTTACCCTATTCCTAAAATTGCAAAACAGTATGCTCAACAAGAAATTGCAAAATTATTAGAAGCAGGCATAATAGAACCCTCTTCTTCAAGTTATAGTTTTCCTGTAATATTTGTTAGGAAAAAGAATTTACCTGGTGAAGATAAAAATGCACCAAAATTTCGTATGGTTGTAGATTATCGTCTATTAAACTGTATCACAGAATCATACAAAATTTGTTTACCAAAAATTTCTGAGATTTTGCATAACATTGCTGGTAGGAAATTGTATTGTGTACTGGATTTGAAGTCAGCCTTTTTCCAGATCAATTTGCAGGACTCTGATAAAGAAAAGTTGGCATTTTGCACCGAACTGGGTAATTTTCATCCTTGTAGACTTCCCTTTGGAGCTCGCAATAGCACTTCTTATTTCCATACATTAATTTCAAAATGTTTAAATGACATTAAAGGTAGTAATGTTCAATTTTTTCTAGACGACATTATTATTGCAGCTGATAGTATGAGTGAGTTAAAAGTAATTCTTCAAAAAGTGTTTGACAGATTAAAATCATTTAATTTAACTCTAGATCCAGCTAAAGTGCAGCTCTGTAAGTCTGAAATAACTTATTTGGGTTTCAATATTTCACAAGCAGGTTTTTCTCCTTCTGAAGAAAATATTTCAAAGGTTACAAGATTTCCTATTCCAAAGGATGTAAAACAAGTTCAGGCTCTTCTTGGCATGACGAACTATTTTAGACATTTAATCCATAATTTTGCTGAGATCACTCAGCCAATAGTACACTTAACTAAAAGACATGTTCCCTTTGTTTGGAATCAAGATTGCCAAGATGCTTTTGATAAATTACAATCAATAATGTTGGACAAACCAACTATAAGGAACATTGATGATAATCATGAGATATTTTTGATCACTGATGCTTCTAAAGTAGCTATGTGTGGTATTCTGTTACAAAAGATTGATGATAAATTCTTTCCTGTAGAATTTTATTCGAAACTTCTCACTCCTGCTGAGTCTAGATACCCATCGATCAGGCGTGAGCTTTATGCTATTTTTTCTTCTGTCAAGCATTTTTATGAACATTTATATGGCAAAAAATTTACTATTTTAACTGATGCTAGACCACTCACTTTTCATATGCAGCTGGATAAGCAGCCTGACATTGTTGCCAGATGGTTGTTGTATTTACAGGATTTTGATTACTCTCTAAAACATATACCTGGTTTTTCCAATCCTGCAGATTTTCTTTCTAGAGTTCCTGAAGCATCTCATAGTGTAAACAATATTAACTTATTTCATTCAGATAATACTCAGCTAAGCATCCAAAACATAGTTAATCACCAAAGAAATGACAAAAATATTAAGGATATCTTAAGCCAAATTAACAATAATAAAGCTGATATTTGTGGAAAATATTTCATTGATAAAAAAAAAAATGGTGTAGTAATGATAAAATTAAGACCTAGAGTGCATCATTTAAAGACAAGGCATTTAGAAAATAAAATCCTACTTCCAAATTCTTTAGTAAAACCTTGTTTAGAGATTGCTCATGCTCCGCATTTTGGTACTAGTAAAACTTATGAATTCATTAAGAAAAAGTATTTCTGGAAGGGCATGTTTTTAGATACAAAAAACTTTTGTGAAAAATGTCAACAGTGTTTGGAGAATAAACCAAGGTCATGTAAAACAATTACAAGCAATATAAAAAAATCTGATTTAGCACCTGGAGAAATGTTAGCAATTGACATTGTGGGTAAATTGCCCAGATCACATGATGGGAAATTTTTCATTCTAACTATTATTGATCATTATTCGAGATATTTAGAAGCTATTCCTCTGGCAAATATTACATCTGTTACAATAATAAGGTGTATGAATCTTTATTTTTCAAAATTTGGTATTCCAAAAGTAATTTTATCTGATAATGCTTCAAATTTTTGTTCAGCTGAATTTGAAAAATTTCTAAAAGATCTCAATATTGAACACTGAAAAAGCTCCATTTATTATCCACAGTCTAATGGAATCATAGAAAGAGTTCATCGAACTATGAAAGAAAGCATAGCTTCTTTATCCAATAAGGTAATCGAATGGTCAGATAGATTAGCTTTTTTCAAACTATATTACAACAATTCTAAACACATAGTGACAGGTTTTACTCCCGCACAGTTATTTTTTGGGCGAGAACTCAATACACCTCTAGATACAAATAATGAACCGGCAACGGTAGATAATCCTTCACAATACTTGTTACATCAGAGAGAACACATTAAAGCAACTAGAGAATTAGTGAAACAAAACGAAGAAAAATATTTTCAGTCTCAAAATAAAGTCGGTAAAGGCAGAGAACCACCAAAATTTAATATTGGAGATGAGGTATTTTTAAAGGCTTTACAACCACCTCATGCTTTTCAGCCAAAATTCAATGGACCTTTCAAAATAATAAAAATCTTTCGAAATAAAAACTACTTAATTCAAAACATCGAAGACAACAAAACTACAAAAATTCATTGTAGCAAATTATTTAAAAGAGTTGATCCAAGGTTCAATTTGATTAATTAAGAACATTTATTTCATCGAGCTTGTTTTTCTTGTTCACTAAGTTAGAAAAAATAAATAAATAGAAAACATACACACATTTGTAAGTGTTAGGAAATTAGTGGATTTATTTCCAACAAAAGAATTTTTTTTGAGATTCTTGATCAGTGTGGGTGTCGGTTGGCCACCTTCACTCACACGTTTGGTTGGCTGCAGGCTGGTTCGGGTTGACTAATGTCATGGAATTTACAAAAAAAAAATAAAAATAAAAATAAAAAAAAAAATAAGGTGTGCAGTACACTTAGTGATCATTACAAGTAACGAGCTAGACATGAAAATTGTGCTACTAAAACAAGCTTGAGTAGTAAAATATATATACATATATAACAATAATTAAAAGAGGAAGAAGAAAATTAATGTGTTCAAAAAAAAAAAAAATGAAATTGTAGAGTAATTGGTCTAGATGAATTTAGTAAATTCAAGGGCAAATTGATGTCATCCAGAAGAGTTTATAGAATCTGTATAATTAGAAACTTGTCAAGAAAATGATCATTAATGCAGAGTTGTGTTTAACAGTGAAAATGTATGAATGTAATAATAGGCATTAGCTTACAATTTCCATTTACAAAGAGAAAATTGTAACTTGACTACAGATTGTAATGAAAGTGTATGCTGTAATTATATGAGTAACTTGTATGATATGTATTAGTTATTAATTTTTGATTGTACTTCATATGTGTAGCACTTATCCCAGACAGTGAAATTATGATAAAATAATTTTTGACTATTTTTCATTTGATTTAACTATTATACCAGATCATACATGTAATGAGTGTTGTGCGTTAGTAAATTTATCCTGCAATGAACTGTGTTTCGATGAAATTTATCATACAGTGTTCAGCGTCACTGAAGTGCATCTAGTGCAGTGTTCATGCGGTGGACTGTGCTTTTTCTTTGGCCGGAGGGAATGTGTTAGCAAGCCGGCATCTACCATCAGACGATATCGCTTCAAGAATTGTCATCGTATCGTCCAAGCCTTTGGTGGCAGTTGTTGGACCGGTTTTTTTCCTCTTCTGCTGCTGGCGTTCGGGGGTGTAGGACGGGCTTCGGTCTGTCCTCTCCCTGGCCGAAATATGATGTGCCATTTTTTTCCTGCTGCTTTTTGCTGCTCCTTCAATGCTGTCTGCCATAGATGAAAATCCTTTTAGTGAGATTTTTACATGAAGATTCAAGAAAATAATTACTCCTGTTTCCTATACATCATTGCAGAAAATAATTTCTTGAGCTTCTTCCTCCTTTCCAGAACTCTTCGCGCGCACGTGTTTGTGAGATTTCAAACTTCCTGATTTAAAGAAGAAAATGCAGAAATACCAGGATTGATCAAGTATGCTTAATGACTGCCATCAAATTTTGATTGTTCCTTTTACACCAAGACTTTGTTTCGAGCGGATCCAGATAGATTGACTTTATTCTCCGTGCAGTGTTAACTCTAGTGATGCGCATCACTCGTGCTTGATGTGCAAATATTTTTCGTCTGTCTGGTTGATAAAATTATTTATATTAATGCTTATCTCAATATCAAAGATGAAGAATAAAATATAATTGATTTGGTAACATACAGTAGTCATACTCTGGGGTAAGTACTTTATTTTGCTATCCTCTGTGGGTCACATATTTTATCCCTATCATTCGGGTTATTGCGGAAACAACGTGATGTACTCTTAATCATTGTTGTAATTTCATCGCTGATAATTACATAAGAAATTAAAATATATAAATATTTTTCACAACATATATATATAAATATTTTCACTGCTACAAATATTTTCACTACTTATAGCTTTTCTCAATTAATATTTTCACCACATATGGTGCCATAATAATTATTTTCACTACATATACTAATATTTTTTACTACATATGGTGTCGTAATTATTTTTACTACTAGATATATTTTTACAACACCTAGATCAACTTCAAGAGTCTTTAAAAAATATAATATAATAAGGACAAGGGTGAACAATGGAGTGAATGTCAAGAAGCTCTAGCGGAAAATTGTGTTTTGATTATTCAAATGAGATTAATTTATCAGCTAAGGAAAAAAAAATAGATAATTTTGTTGTTTCATATTCAAGTGAACTATATTCTGGTGTTAAAAATGTGACTATGGATATTAATATTTTATCTTCTGTGTTTGATTGAAACTGTGAAATGTTTAAAATGTGATAAAACAGAACTTTGATTGTGGCAAAGTTAAATTAACTGTGGTGAAGCTGTTCAGTTTAATTTAGAGAGTGCTTTTTATGTATAACATGTATGCATGCTTTTTGTATGTTTATACTTTTACATATTTTTTGTTTATATATTTTTGAATAACTATACTTCTTTTCCTTCAAAACTGTGTGAAAATGAAATTTCCAGCAATTATGAAGTGAATATAATATGTTAGTGCATGCTATGTGATGTATAGGCAATGGTGCAGAAGCTGCAAGAATATTTTGTGGTGTTATGAATCTTCCAACACCCATTTCAAATTTTTTAAAATATAATAATCTCTTACTGCAGACAGCAAGAGAAACTTGTGAAGATAGTATGAAAGAAGCTGTTTTAGAAGCAGTTGTGAAAAATGGAGGCAATAATGAGATTGCTGTCGACGGCACGTGGCAGAAGCGAGAATTTTTTTTCTCTAAGAATGGTATTTTTACAATTACTAGTGTCAATACCAGTAAAGTACTTGATGCTGAGATTTTATCAAAACATCGTTTGTGTTCAAACAAAAATAACTACCTTCCAAACTGCAAGAGCAACTTCAAAGGTTACAGTGGGAGAATGGAAGTAGATGGAGCTCTATGTAATTTTTCTCCACTCCGTATTAAAACACAGTGTGTGATATGTACAACAATTAGATGCTGTTGACTCAAAAGTTTTTGATTCTATAGTTGAAAATAATGTACATGGAGACCAGTATTCTGTGACCAAGCTAGAATGTATTGGTCATGTAATGAAACATATGGGTGCATGTCTTCGACGCCTGAAGACAAAGATGAGAGGCCAAAAGCTTTCAGATGGAAAGTCATTATCTGGCAAAAAAAAGGTTGACAGAAGTTGAAATTGATCATTTACAAACATACTACAGTCTAGCTATATGAAGAAATTTATCTCGTGTTCAGGATATGCGACAAACAATTTGGGCGATTTTTCTTCACAAACTGTAAACCTTCAGCAATGATTTTGCCCTTCAGGTGAAGATACATGATGCAAGTTTAAAAAGACAGAATTGCTTGGATAGACATATCATCATAAAAACAATCTGCTGATTATTGTTGTGGAAACTGTGTGACCAATTCTTAGGGATTTATTTAATCCAGAACTACTGAACAAATGCTCATATGGCAATACACAAAATCCAAGTGAAAGTGTCAATAATGTGATTTGATCTCATGTTCCGAAGAAAACATTTGTACACATAGTTCTTTTTTTGGGTACTTATGATGCCATATCAACATTTAACAAGACAAATATCACAAAATTGCCAATTTGGAAAAAAATTAAATTTAGAACCTAGAGACAATACAATAGATGCCATGAAACACCTCGATCAAGAATGACTGTTAAAAGCGAGATACTCTAATTTGCAAAAAATAAAAGGTGTAAGAAAGGAAAGAAGACTTAAAAGAAAAAGAGAAGACGATAACATAAAGTTGATAACCATGAGTTGGGGCAGGAATGTTTTGATAAATGGGTAGTTTTACATAAAAATGCGTTTTTATTCAAATGTGATTCTTTTATACTTGATGTACTTTTCTCAGGAACTACTGCTGTGTGTAAATTTTTATGGCTTGTTTATTATATTTCCTAATGTTTACTGAAATGAGCTTTTTAGTGATAAACTAAAAAATTTCAAACATGTATCCGTAGCAGATTGCTAAAAAAAGTGCATCAAAAATCGCCAATTTAACATTGTCAGTATAGGGGGGGTTCATTTCAAACATGTATCCGTAGCAGATTGCTAAAAAAAGTGCATCAAAAATCGCCAATTTAACATTGTCAGTATAGGGGGGGTTCATATATAATAATTAATAATTATTTTTACGACATAGTGTTTGCAACGAAAATAAAAATCTATGCAAACCTATAAAATTTCTGGCTCAATCCTAGAAGACACAAGTCGAGATGTTATTTACTTGTCTTAGGCTTGGACACACCTTTTTATGACATAATATTGGCTACGCCTCTTTTTAAAAACAAGTTATAATTATGCTATAGCTTCATATTTGAAAAAATTAAATTATATTTTAAATGATTTGAAATGATAGGTTTATAATGTTTTCTGCAATATTTTTTTTTAAATTATAAATCTACTTTTCTGTATTGTGTGATACTATTAATATTTAGTGCAACAAGTTATCTCTAAAAAATGTTTAAAAACAATCACTACCAAACGACTGAAAAAAATGTATGTACAACTTAAAAATTATAACCGTAACTGCTCAATACACAGAAAAGTATTCCTTTGCTTAAAGAGCATTTTGATCACTGATGAGTGTATCTGATTTGGTACTTTCCGCAATATGGATGATTATTTGAATTTGGATTTTTTTTTTTTTTTTTTTTTTTTTACAGTTGTAGCGAAAAGGTAAAAAAAGTGTCATTGAGTGGTGTATAGAGAAAAGTTTGATTGCAAGATCATAGAAATGTCCAATTTATGAAACTGATATGAAACTAGTTGAGCGAAAGAACTGTATAGATCGTTTTGAGTGTATGTGTTACTGGAGGCAAATGTAAGCATCGAATTACAAGGTCTGTTCAAAAATCAGGGTTTGCGAAAAGTAAATTGAACATTTGTAGTGTTTTGCGAGTTACCCTGTATGGTTTGGTAAATGAGGGAATGATTTTATACCATCGGAATTACATATTGCTAAAAATATGGTGACAGATTGGAAAAGTTTTTGTAGGGAAGTATGCATGGAGTTATGCTTAAAGGAAAATATGATATTGGGTGGGGAAGGGATGATTGTGAAAATTGACAAAAGTAAATTTGGTAAGCAAAAATATCATAGAGGGAAAAGAGTCAAAGGAAGATGGATATTTGGTTTGCTTGAGAAGGGAACGGATAAATGCGTGTTTAGAGTGGTTGAAATCAGATGTGCCAAGTCATTGTTAGAAAATATTAAACAGAATGTTCTGCCAGGATCCATTGTTATTTCTGCTGGAAAGCCTATGACTGTCTATGAAGTTGTGCACGATGCCGAGTTTGTGCAATTCTCTGATGTTTTTTTAAGTGAAAATAGATCAATGTGTACATGGTTGAAGCCAAGGCAGTGTGAAATGCCGAGTTTGTACAATTCTCCGATATTTTTTTAAGTGAAAATAGATTGATGTGTATATGGGCAAAGCCAAGGCAGTGCATAGTACCAAGTTTTTGCAATTCTGTATGTTTTTTTAAGTGAAAATAAATCGAAGTGTACATGGACACAGAGTTTGTACAATTCTTTGTTGTTTTTTGAGCGATGTTGTGCATATGGGCAAAGCGAGGTTGTGTGAGAAGCTGAGCTGTAATGTAATGTATTTGTGCAATGTTTAATATATCTTTTGTGTATTTTAAAATTGTATTGTTGTATTAGTCATAAATTATATTTAGACATCTTTTTTTATTTAAATTGTATTTTTAATTGTTTTTTTTAATATGTTGATAATGCTTTCCGACTTACAATACACATTGATATTCTGACAATCTACTTAACAGTAGCAAAACTGTAAACTTTAACCCTATAAGTAACTTTTACCTTATTATTTTAATATGTAGTGTTTGCTATGATAATTGCACTTGATAATATGTGTGTGTGAAGCATTGCTTAGTGTTCCAAATTTGTAGTATTTATTTTCTTAGCTATTTTCTTTCAGTGTGAGAAATTAGTTTTTTTTTATTAATGTGTAGAATTCTAGTATGCCTACAGAGAATATGACATGATTTAGGAATTTAAGAAACAGTGATATGAAAGCTGTGTATGATGTCCATATGCAATAAAAATACTTTTCTTTTTTTATTAATATAAAGTTTAAAATTTTTAGAAAATAATGAAGATTGTATTCTTACTGGTATGTAAGGGATTGTGTCATTATGTATAGCAATAAGGTAATTTGTAAAAATGATAAAATTAAAATGTTTCACTATATGAATTTAAACTTAAAAAAATCTTTTTTTATTTGTATAAATGCTAAAGCTTAAAAATCTTTGAAAATACTGAAACTGTATGAAATGCAAGTATTAGAGACTGAGACATTATGTACCATTTTAATAATTGGTAGAATTCATTTACTGTATCATGGTAATTTTAAATATAAACAATTTATTATACTTATTTTCAGTAACACCTAAGCTTAACTATTAGAAATCTAAATTTAAAATAAAGAAGTTAATGTACAACAATAAACAACAATTCATTATTGTTATTTTTAGCAGAAAATAGAAAGTATGTGTAATGTAAATGCAAGAATACATTGTGACGTCACAAGCTTAGTCCCACCCATTTATGGACATCGCATAGCTCCGCCTTCACAACTTTGTCTATGCAGCATATTCCAAGCTTTTACCAAATTTTCAAGCAGTATGCATCATAAATGTGAAGCTTATAAATATGAATTATATATATGGGGCTGCACTGAAATGGAGTAGTACTAAAAAAAGGTACAATGAAAGATTACCATATACCTCTTTGAAGTAGCTTTTCTGTTTCCATTTATAACCCTACAGATAAAATGCATATGTGAGAGGTAATGATTAATACTGCTTAGGAAATGATGCCAATAGAATATTTCCATTGCTCAATAATACCCTATACCAGCGGTTCTCAACCTTTTGACTAATGCATACCATCTAAATAAAAATTGATAATCCTTAGTACCACCCTACATTTTACAATGATTATTTTTCAATTTCTATATAGAAATATTTTTAAAAAATATATTTTGCCATTTGCACAACCTATTGGCTATTTGTATTAAATATGCACATATAAAAATATATTAGATTAAAATTGGTTACTATTTTGATTATCAAAATTTAAGTTATAATACCTTTCATTCTAAAATTTAGTATGAAATGTGGCCTGTTTAAGAGAGATCAATTTCTTTATGTCTGGTCTTATTTCACTTAGCTTTAACTGTAAATTAGGACCCACTTTTATTTTTTTTTTTCTGTACTTATTTTTCGAATATAACGTAAAAGAAAATCATTGTTCACACAAATAGGTTGTGCAAAAAGACAAAAATTTGTTAGCTTTATTTGAAATGCCTTTAAATTCTTTTTTTCAGTTCAGGAAAAAGTTAACAAGTGTGTTATTTTTTAAATCTTAAGTTAGAATTCAATCACAGAAAATTTCTATCAATTGTTCTTTTTCTTCATGAGATTTTTTAATTTAATACTTAAAAATACTTTTTTTCTTTGCATACCACCAGTTGAGAATCACTGTTCTATACCATCTTAGCATGGCATTTGGGTACACACGCTCCATTATAAAATTTATTTATTTATTTCTTTACATTTTTGCCAAATATTTTCAGAGAACATTCGTAAAGAACGAAAAACAACTGATGGGAAAGTAACCAATCCACTTTTTACAAAATCAATAATTTTCTGGAACAGAATAGTTTTTAAACATTAATAGATAAACCCAGCAATCTACCTACCATAGTCAGCTGAATTCAATACTTTTAAACTAAACAAAGATGTTCAATGTAATTCTGTAGATACACTAAGCAAGCAAGGGTAAATCAATAAAAAAAAAAGAAAAAGTAAAGCTGTGACTAACACTGCACATGAAGGTAACAAATATCTTTATGCATGAAAGAAAAGCTTTATGTACTTAAAAGCTTATTTTCTTATATACAAGTACATAAAGCTTAAAGCATAAGCTTTATGTACTTGTATATAAAACTTATTTAGTTTCTGTAAATTGTATGATGGTATCACATTTGGGTCAAACTGATGTTTTAAGCTAAGCAATAAACAAACAAAACTTATACAGTACGAAGTCTGTAATCCAGACTTCCATTATCCGGAATGACCTATAATCCGGACCTCAAAGCCACAAACTTTTTCTGTATGCTTTACGCATGCGCGTACTGCCTTTTTTTTTAATGCTTTACGCATGCGCGTTGGGAGGATGTGTCTCCAGATACATTAAAAAATGCTTGGCATAATTAATGCCAGCTACTATATTTCATGGTGAGGATGATGAAGGTCACTTTCAGGTGTGGAGGTCGCTTTCAGAAGGGGTGGTAATGCTGGCTGGGCACAGAATCTAAACAGCTGTAAGAATTGTCTGGAATTGGTCGAGAAATTATCGAATGATCTACACTAAATAAAAGTGTTTCATAAGAAAAAATTGAATTTAATTAAATAAATTTAATTTAAATAAATTAATTAAATTTAAATACTTTTATTGCCTATCATACTTCAGTGCATCTGGCAGCATGTTAGCATTCACTAGCTGCCATTTGTCTTCTTTCAGACACAGAAACAAGAAAATCATCAAAAATTATCCCAAGAAAGTTATAAACACTATGTATATTATTAACACTATTATAAGTTATTATAAACACTCTGTATTGGCATTTCAATAAACCTACTCAAACTCTTCATAATGCAAGTGTCTTCAGCACGTTCAGATAGTTAATCATGATTGGCTGTAACATAAAATATTTGCATCCTGCCATATTCATAAATAGCGATTTTCAGCCAAATTCAATTACACATTCAAAAACTGCTAATTTGCATTATGTGGTTAACTTTTGGAAACAAAGTATACTTTATATTAAACTAGGAATAAAATTAAAAATTAGAATCGAGTCAAAATTATAAAAATGTGAAATAAATGATGTCAAAACTATAGTATAGTATATATTGTGAAGTATGCTCCTTCAAAATTGCTCCGCATTTTAAATAAATACATTTAATTACATTATATTACATAGTACAGTTACATAGCAAATATGCGTTACACAGCTCTTCACACTACATTCTCAAAACCCACGCCAACTCTCACTCAAATCGAAACTTTTCTCACACAGTTGAGGGGTGCTACAATGCCCTCTATGGGAGATCTCAACATATATAATTATTTTAATTTTTTAATTATGAAATAGCATAATTTTTTTAGATACCACAGAAAATATGATTTTAGTTCAATTTATAATTTTTTATTTTTATAACAAAAATTGATATTCAACATTGCATATAAGAAATGGAATAAGTACCTCTATGTAGATGATTACTTGAATATTCATAGCCATTATCTTCACCATTTGCAATTGCCCAATTTAACTTTTCAGTTTCATACAAATATTTATTTGCAGAGAGTGTTGTTTCTTCATAATATATAACTTTGAAAGGTCTGAACAGATTCTAAAAAATAAAAAATCATATGAACTTTATAAAGTAAATCATAAGAATGTGTATGTAAAGTGTAATATTTTGTGTTGTTTACATACATAATTATTATAAACAACACATATACTCTCACAATTTTATCCACAGAGAATTAGATCTGCACAGATATATTTTTTTTCATTTTTAAAACTTGACTGTAAACATAAGACAATTTTTAATATTTAGAATATTAAAATTTGTATCTAGGATTATATAACAAAATTTTATTTTAAACTTCATTTTTAATGCCTGATTCTTTAAAGAAAAAAGAAACATTTTAAAATAATTAGAATATTTAAAAACGAAGAGATCTTCTGGGCAGTTATGGCATTTATTGAGAATAGTAGTGAGTAGCTTTTATGGCATGCTAAATAGGAAACTGTTTTACTTAAATAACATACTTTATATTTTTTTACTTATATTATTAATACTAAAATTATTTTTGAATGTATTTTTTAGTTTAAGGACTACATCATCTATAGCATTGAATACTAGTAGAGTTTAAATTTTTATTTATTTACATATTTAAAAAAATTTAAATGTTCTAAAAATATAACATAACAATCATTAAATTCTAAAGTAAAACTGAAGATTAAGTTATTTGATATGGCAAATCACACTAGGTCTATCTGCCTAAGGGAAGGGATGCCTCTTCTGGAAGACTTTCTGAGGTAAACACTCATATTCGCTTTAAGGATGATACTCATGCAGACAGCCTACTTGTCTGAGTTCAAACCCCATTCGAACTACTAATATTCAGCAATCTTAACTACTTGGCGACTAGTGGGGCAGCAAAATTAAAACATTTTGAAAGACAGTATAAACTATATACAAAAAATATCCCCCATGGCCTCATCACAGATTCATATATAACATAAAATAAATACACGATGCATATTAATCTCCATAAAAAGTCAGAAATAAATAACAGAAGTAAATTAAATAACCCAGATTGATATTTGTTACTGTTTATTAATATCTACTTATAATAATGCACAATACTGTTACTGTCTGCTAATAATAATATACAAGTTACTGACATAACCAGAAGGCTTAAATAAATAGACATTCCTTATCAGTTATATAATTTTCCATGCATTTAAAAAATACTTAAAAAATAAATTACATTCAGAGAAACTGTGACACTCTCAGACAGATTGGGATCATCATCTTTTTCATGAAAATGTTCCAGCCTCAACAATATTCTATGATCATCCAGTCTCTCGAGTGTTAATACATAAATGTTTTGAGGCAATCTGCGTTTTAAGGCTCGAAACTGAAATGATTAAAATTTGTAAATAAGCAAAGCAATTTTTTAATATTAAGAATATTTAAATAATTCATTCATCCTTAATTATTTCTAAATCTTCATGAATACAGCAAGAAAAAATTATTAACTCAGTCAACAGCAAAAAATTTCAAAATTTTCAAGTGGCAACACCCACAAATTGATCAGCGTATTAACAAACCATAAATGGCATTGGAACAATGTACTTATGACAAAAATTCCAGCATAAAACATTCACAAAGAACTAATCATCATCATTCTTCAGCAATCCTTGCATTCCTCATCAATCTGCATCATTCCTCATCAGGTATGATGAAGACAGCAGGTAGCCACTAAAAAAATTATCGACAGATGAGACGCATTTCTCCATAGCTGGGAACGTAAACTTCAAGAACTGCTGACTAAACTGAACTGATGAAAATTTTCATGATACAGCACGAGTGCCTTTACATGAAGCTAAAGTGACTGTGTGGTACGGCATCACAACCATGTTCGTTGTCGGTCAATATATGTATATTGCATTTAAAATAAAAATGTAAAAGAATTTTAGACTTTTTTCACACATCAATTTTGAAAAAAAAAAAAACTGAATTAAAATATACAAAGAAAAATTAGTGCTTAAGTTATCTTAATTTAAATAATTGCTGCAAGTATTTTAACAAAATACAAAGAAGAAATTATGAAAGATTTAGCAAGTTTAAATCATTAAATCTTTGTAAAATTTACAAGCCCACTTGAAAACAGTCTATAATTTCTATCTCTTTAATTACACAAACAGTGCTATATCCCTTCGACAACAACAACAAAAAAAAACATTATTGATTACTCTAAATATTTTCACACAATTATAAAAAAATTCTGTTATGATCAATAAATTCATTTTAATGTTCTGAATTTTCAATATGTAATTTCTATAAACAAATTAGTTTTATTGTAGAATTTAAAACAATTTGTTCTAACATTTAGTATTAATCAAATAAAAGGGAAACAAATTTAAATCAGACAACAGTGCATGATTTGTTCTACTCTATCATCAAGTACTAATGCTTAAGCAAAGTAAAAATTTCTGATCTCTTTACTTCCTTGTACGAAGTAAAAAGGAAGTATTGTAATCGCGAAAAGTTTCAGGCAACATATTTCAACGAAAATATCCATTTTGACATCTGTCGAATGCAATTTAATGATGTTTTTGCGTGATATCTGTGTGTAAGGACAGAATAAAAGACACTTTTCCTCCAAAAAAATTATAAAACTGCTTTAAAATTAATTCTGAAGAGAATTTTTTGTGGCGTCTGTACGTACGTATCTCGAAGTAGATTTAATTCAATCCAATCAATTTAAATGCAATTCAAGAAAAAAATGCGTATAATTTAATATTCCGTACATGTGGTGTACACATCAGATTTTTTAAATTAAAAGTGCAGTCCTTCAGCAGTGAAGGCTAAGAAGCAATCATCTGAGCACTGGTGCCATCATTAGTAGTTGAGACACTGCAGGATTGAACTTTTGTTGGAATACTTTTCAATTTTAATATGAAAAGAGCCATGTTTGTGATGAAGTAAGACTTTAAATATTGGGAGTTGGTAAAAGCTGCATTTGGTAGAATGGCAAAGGTTGTCTGTTTTTAGTTAACTGTACAACTTTACGTACTGCATATCCTTAGGATGTGAAAATTTTGGCTATATCTTTGGTGTCCATGTTAGTAGGAAGACCAATTTAATTACAATTTTGACTGGTCGCTAATGTTAGTGATAATGTTGTGTTCAATATTTTTTTCAAGAAATTGTTTATAGTGAGGGTCCGGTGATAGTCAGGCATGTGCAGGAGAGAAGTTCATCATTAATATGTCCTAAAAGTTTTGCATCCATAACATTTACGAAGTGCTTTAGGTAATCACTAAATTTGGTGTCTCAACGTGGCTCGACCATAGTAGGTGGTACGTTCGTTTTTTGAGTTCACATATCCGAATGTTGGGACACCGAAGTGACAATGTATTTATCGTTAGGGTTGCAGAGGAAAATTTTATCATTTGTGCATGTGAAACCAACCATTAAAAACTACTACACCTTAAACAGATTCAACATGAACTATGTCAGTCTGATATCTATCAAGTTTTTGGTAATGAAAGGTAAAAATATGAACGTAAATTAAGTTTTAGCCAAAAAAACTATAAATTTAATATAAATAACAATAAAAATCGTTTTAAAAACTTAGTTTACTTACTTCATTAAGTGAATATCGGGACAAGTTGTAAAAATTTAGCTTTGAAAAAGCAACCAAAGGATAATGAAAACGCATTTTAGCTAACCGCTTTGTGTATGGAATCATATCTTCAATAGGTCCCAAAGTAAGGTAGTGAGATCCTCTGACTACTAGACCTCTGCCATCGAACCCTGGCTCATTGAGTGCTTCATTTACACCAAATCCATCATCAAAAAGCAGTCTCCTGTGCAACTAGAAATAAAATTAAGCATAAAGTTATGCAGAAATATTAAAAATAAAAGATTGTGGGAAATAAAGTAAAATATTGTGGAAAAATTTTAATGACTGTAATCTGAAAATTTCAGATTAAAATTATTAATTTCAGATTAAAAATTAATGAAATTAAAATTTAAAAAAAAAGAAAATTCAAAATTCAAAAATATAAATAATCACTCAGTTTAAAAAATGTTCAGTCTGATTTTGATATGCAAGTTTCAATTAAACGAAACAATTTTAAATGAAAAAGTTAGGCTAAGCTATTAGGTTTAGTCTCTCATGAGTTCAAGATGTAGAATATAAAACAATAAATAATCTGTTAAAAATGGCAATGCCAATTGTTAGGAATAAAACATGCTATCATTTGATTTCATCACCAATTGAATGTGAAAACTTGCATACTTATTTATTAAAGAAAGGACTTAAGTATTTAAGATGCATTTATTTTATTAGATTACTTGTGCTTGCAATATATATTTCCCTCAAGCAGCACACATTTTATTTTGCCAGATACCAAATCTATTTACTGAAAGCAGTAAGCATACTAGAAAGAGATTTCCTGCAAGGTATTAAAAAAAGGTTTAATGTTAAAAATACATATAGACAGTTTTAAAATTTGAATGTATTTTCAAAGAAGTATTCATTAATTTCAAAGTAAAAAATTTGTATCATTGCTATCACAAACAGATCACATTACTAATGTGATGTAAAACTTTATTACTAAATATTCAAGTCAAATATAGAAATATCCTTATGAATACATTACATTCTTTTTAAATATATAAACGCTATAGAAATATGTTTATTCAAAATAATAGTAATACTCACACTATAACAATTTTTAAAACAGGTTGATTAAAGTTTTCTTATTGTGTGTGTTTAACTTACCATTAGCTCAATAGATCCGTCAGTAACACTACTTCCTCCTTGTGCTCTATCAGGCAAAATTGTAAGCTGAAGATCTTCAGCTTCATCCTTAGAAAAGAAAAACACATGTAATAAAAAATTCTTTATTAATCAATTGTGTAAAGTACTTCAAAGTCTCTTAAATTCAATACATGCTCATTTAAGTTTCATAGTTTTCTTTAAAAAGTATCTTTAACAGATGAATGACCATTCTATTTATTTTTATACGAATCCTTAAATGTGTGCTTGTTTTAAGGCTACCACCTATGACCAAAAAAGATTTACAAATAAAAAATTTGAAAGGGGCTAATTAACATCATGATATGTTACACCATCAACTGGCCTTTTTAGCTGATGATTTTTAGCATGTCAATTACATAGACTGTAAACTAGAAAATACAGTAGTTGAAAACAGTGTTCAATGTAGTTTTATTCAAACCAAGTCTTTATAACTGCATGGAAAAATGAAGCCTTCCTTTGTCAGTGAACAATTCAATGACACTCTATGTACTTTTTCAAACACTAGATGACTCTGACAGGCCTGATGCTAAGTTTTAAATGCTCTGTGCAGTCTTAACAGTTCCTAAATTCTGCCAACATTGCCTTTCTCAATTTTAAAATATGGGGCTGCACTGGCACTGACCCTGTGTACTGATTTAAAGCTTTTCTTGATTCCATAAACTTATAACAGAAGTCTTCATTATAATACTAATAGTACAAATACAATATGAATTTAAATTTTACATTTATTATTTGCACCTGTTTTTAATATTATCTTAAGTCTTTAGTTAGCAAACACTGACCTTTGATTCACAGAGAATTACTGCATGTTCCATATAGCTAACTTGTCTGCTGATCTGCAGGTTGATGGTGCAGTAATTGGAAAATTTGACAGGATTCAGTTTATAAAGAAACTAATTTGCATTTTAAGACCATCTTCATCCCTTTCAATGTAAAAAATGCACATTTCCATGGCACTTGCTTAGAGATTTTAGTATGAGCCAACATGGACATCATGATACAAGGTATTCATAGCATAAAAACCAGGAAATGATTTAAGTTAATGTAATGAAATTAATAGTTAGTTATGGAATTAAAAAACTCGTTAAAAGCTTATTTATTGATGTGATTGTGTTTCCAGTTTTAGATCCATATTTGTCTGAAGAATGTCCTCTTAACTTTTAGATTTAGAAGAATCAATCCCATGCAGTAAAGTTGTATTAAATTCATTTACACCCATTATATATCCAATTAGTGTTGTAATTTCAACTGTTGATAGTCTTATAAGAAGCATAAAATTTGATTTTTAAGAGAACGAAGATGGACTGAATTTCACTTTTCAAATTTGTTTGAGAATTCATAGCACAATGTTTTATGTAACGATACATTTATCTCTGAAACACATTTAAATTGCCATTAAATTACTATATCTCTATTTAATGTATTTGGAAAAGAAAGTCTGCTCTCTTTTAAAAAAAAGATATGTTAATCATAACATTTCATTACTAATCAACAGTACATATCTGTATTGTCCCCAAATATAACAGCTACTGCCTAGGTGGTGGTGGTAAACTTGAAATGGCTACTGTGACAGAACCATTTCAAGTGCTTTAGTTAAATTTACCATTCAATACTTTAGTTTTGATTTAATCTTTAATAAAATTAATATAACATTTTCCATTAAATATATCTGAAATTTTGATGCTTGAATATTATGTCTTTTTTTCTCTGAAAGTGAAGTACTATTGCTTTAAAGACAAACTTGAAAAAAGACAAATCAGTATTAGAAATGTGAACAGGAAAGTGATTTTATAGAACTATCATCCACATGTAGTAATCCAAATCTATGAATTAGTTGTTTCAACAAAAAATTGTGTAAAACAAAAATAAAAATCTAATATTACTGATGAAAATTTAGGTACAGAAATCAAGTGCAGAAGGCATAATATTACAGACAGAAGCAAATGTTCCAAACTATTTCAGTAAATTTTACTACTGTGATAATTTTTAATAATATTTCACAAGCTGTGATCCTTGACAAAATAATATTTTTTATATTGACTGAAATTCCTACTGTTATCATAATATGTATGTTTTTAACAGAACATTAAATAACAAAAAAATATAATTAAAATATTGTTGCGTGCGTAAGGGTTCATAATAGATTGAATGCACACAGCTCCGATGATGGGTTGCTCAAATTTATTTTATCAAAAGAAACACTTCAGAGATCTGGAATTTTCCACAAAAGTAGTCGTACAACTCTTCAAAATATCACAGAGTACAATCAGTAGTTACACTTCAAATTACTATGAACGTTAAACACACAACACACTGCAAAGCGCAAATCTAAACTGGAGATAATACTCAAAACTCAAACTGAGCTAAAAGCTAACAACCACAACTGACAGCAGCTGCTCTCTCTGGCTTTCTACAGTTTTCACCTGCCCGCTGAGATATTTCTAGTACTTTCTGCTTCTCGAAATCACTGGAAGGCAAAATGAGGGTCGAATTATGGTTACAGCTAATATATTGATCAATTACATTTATTCAATTAAAATACTTATGGTGATTCAGGGACTAGACCAAAATGATCGCCAAATTTGGCAACAAAAATTAGTCACCGAAACTGCTGCCAGCTTGGCGATATCTCGCCAAATTACCGAGGTACCCCTTTACTCAATGTTAAATGGATTTGCCCCTGAATTCTTACTATCCCGGCATAGTTTTCTCTCTAGACTTTGTGTGTTAAATTACACAAAAAATACAATTTCACATATAACTAAACTAAAATCATCTATTTATGTACAAAATTCAATACAATATTTTATTTTTTCTCTTCTTTAATTAATTTTATGGGGCTGTTAGAATACTTCATAGTACATATGCATCATTTGTAGTACACCTATAATGTGATTGGACTGCATTGTTGATATTAAGGCAACACGCAATAGAGATATCTGCTTAATGGGAAGGATGCCTTCATGAGAAACCTGTGATCTGAATCTAGGCCAAACTACAACATTTAGCAGTCTCACCTCTTGGCCATTAGTAGGCCATACATATGTGGCTAGCCTACTATTTTGACTGAATAGTACTAATAGTATAGACTATTAAAATTTTCAAATGATGGGAAAGAAGGCAATTTGCACAATTCCTTAACTGAAATGTATGATCTTTTAAGAATACAGTAATGATAAAATAGGCTCACCTGTATGTAAATCCATGAAGTAACTGGATAGTAATTTCCTGCTATTCTTTCAGTTACATTCCAAGGAAAGGTTTCTTGAAAATTTCGCCTAAAAGATATTAAAATAGTTAGAAGGATACAAAATAGCTTTATATCAAATCTATTGAACTAGCCTTAATAATTATGAATGAGGTTTATTAATAACAAATCATCTGATCATAGTAATATATTTAAAAAAATTAGTTTTAATAATTAGATAAAGATACATTTAATTCATTTAATGAAAATTCAGAGTTCAAAAAAGGATTTTAATGTTTTAATAAACTGTGAAAAAAATATATTTTGCCATTACAGAGCCCAATTTTTAAATCGTAACATCCACAAGAATTTTTCACAAGGATAAAATCATACATGCATCACAACATATATTTAAAATATTTTTATTTATAATCATTCTAAGTGTAATTTCTTTAAAATTCAGAAATTCATTCAATCATCTTTTTTCCACAGACAGATATTTTATAAATATTGAACAGATATTTTACAAATCCACAGATTTGTAAAATATCTGTCAACTTATGAGTCTTGGTTGCTTACATTTTTAAAAAGCTATTACAGTATTAAGGATTATAACATAACAACTGTATTGAGGTCTACCAAAATTTACTTTAATATTTTCAATGAGTATAAACTTTCAGTAAATGTAAATTTCAGTACTTGAGTTTGATAAAAAAAAAAAAAAGCTTTGAATTGATTCTGATGTTTAATAAAATCTAATTAAATGGTGAAAAACTTTTTCACATAACTGCCTTGTTGCAGAAAAAACTTGTGAATTTTTATTCAAGACTAGTCATGATATTATCGAGAGCAGTAAGCACCTCAGTTTATGTGCATGTCACTGTATAAAATTTTATTATACAATACATGCTGACGTTTAACTAACCAAATAAATTTATCACAATCCAATTAACAGTTTAAACTGTGTTAATAGCTTTCCAGTTAAACAAAAAAAGAATATTGCTGAAATTTAGGAAAATGATAAGCATGCATTAGTATCCAATTTTAGAATTAATATTGATGTTATAAAATACTTTCCATGATCGCTTTCTTAAAAAAAATATCAAAAATCGTCATCAGGAGATATGTTGTCACTGCAAAACGGTATCAGTGTGAATAATGAATGATTAAATTCCAAATGACACAGCACAGTTAAATTTTGTTAATAAAAAAATTATTGTTACTTACAAATGGAGTTCAATATGGGCACTGCTGAGATGTTCCAAGAAGTGCTTACGTTGCATGACATTTTCCACACCGACTCGCAACATATCAGAATTAATTTGTCTCACCTTTAACATTATTCTATCTTTCAAAGTTGTGATAGAGACATGCCCTTGATACATAACACCTTTAAGAAATTCCCACAACTAAAACTCACAAAGAATGAGATCAGGTGATCTTGGTGGCCATACCATAGGAAATGCACGACTAATGACTCAGCTGTCAGAGAAATGTTGCCGCAACACATGTTGCACTTTAAGTCCAATGTAGGGTGGTGCACCATCCTGTATGAATATTGTCAAATCGAGACATCCTCATTTCTGCAGTTGCCGAACCACGAAGTTCTGTAGCATATCAGTATACCTGTCAGGAGTAATGTTATAGGTCACTTGTCCACTTTCATGATTTTCTTTGTAAAAGTAAACACTCGTGATAAAAGATGCCATGAAGCCACACCACACTGTGACTTTTGACAAATGGAGAGGCTCCTGCAACAAGCTTGCAGATTATTTGCAACCCAAATGCAGCAGTTGTGTGTGTGTTAATACCACTGTTCATATGAAACTGTGCTTTGTCACTATATAAAATCTGAAATGGCCATGTAGCATCAACTTGCATGCATGCTAAGAATTCAATGAAAATTCAGATTAAGTGGCCACATCGCCAGGGAGCAATTCTTGAACAGAAGAGATTTATATGGGTAAAACTTCAGCATTTAATGTGGGATCTTTCACACCATTTAAGTATGGGATCTGTGTGTGCTGGGATACTGTCCGAGCACTACCAGTACCCTGCACATTCACCATTTCCTTTTCACCAATAGCAGTTGCAAATTCTTCGACTTGTTGCTGACTAACTGCTTAGCATCCCTGGCCTGGCTGCGCTATTAGAGTTCCTGTAGTTTGAAATCACTGAATCATATTTCTTATGTTATGATCATTATGTCCTTTATGCAACTTCTTTAATCACCAAAATTCCCAAAGGGCAATACTTGCATCCTCTTTCCACCGATAATACAGCTTAACTAACAAAGCACAGTCCCATAAGGTAAGAGCTATCAAAAGCCAGTTGGCCTCAGAATGACGAAAATTCTCTCAGCCTTGCCTTTTATCACTACATGGAACATGATTATGCAAATTAATGCATTATGCATTTTATTCTGTAAACAGAACTTCAGCACTTTAGTTTATATTCTTTCAAAATTGTTCTTTCAATTCGAAACAAATCATTATAACTTTCTAATCTAACCAATATCCCAAATTTAATAGCCTGAAGGCATCAATGTCAGTAAATTTTCTTCCTGGAATCTTTTCTCAGATTTACTGCATAGAGGGCTCGCTTATTTCGGAAACCTTAAATTGTGAACTAAATGTTTTTGCAAATTATTGCTTTGGTCTCTGAAAGTTCACAGTTTTGTGACTAGAATCACTTTCACCAAGCAGTATCAAATTTTGCTTCCTCTGCCTAGCATCTTTTCAGGGAATCATTGTACTGCACTGATTAGTCTTCAGTACTGCTTATGAGATTAACCCGATGGAGAACTTATGGGACTACCACGGAAGAGCAACTGCACGGAGACATCCTCCTCCTAATAACGTAAATACTCTGAAGATCATGGAGGAGTGAAACTTAATTCTCCAACCTGCATTAACAATGTTATTGCTAGCATGAAAACACATTGTAATTAGATATACTAGACAGGGGAGATCACATTCCATATTAAATTCACAGGTTAAAATTTTTTTTTTTTTTTTTTCTAAATTATATTTTTTTTCTGAACTCTGCTTATAACATATATTGCCATTTTTTATGCTACAATTTTATACCATATGCAATGCTGTTTGCATTATGATGTTATGTATCATTCCACACAAATTCATAAAATTATAGTTCACAGTTTCCGAGGAATCTGTATGAATGTAAAAATAATTTTGGACATCAGTGTTTATATATGTATATATATATATATATATATATATCAAAAATAAGTACTCACACATTTTTTACAGTTTGTCTACTGTTAGAATCTGTAAAGAATGTTCCATTATTCTGAAGCTGTGTATCAAAGCGAGTTATAATTTCTCTTCCAATGTGGTCACTAATGATTAAAAAAAGTTAAGTATATTTATGTACAATAATTTAAAGAAAAATATTATTAATTATGCTGAAAATGACATAAGATATATAAGAAATAATAGATTTCAATGAAAATGAATATTTTTAATGATATGTAGACAAACAAGTAAATACAGTAAAAAAAAAAAATAAATAAATAAAGGTATGTAATGTATAATAATAAAACAGAGAATTAGTCTATATCTGTGAGTGTGTGCATACTAAACATTGCAGAAACAGGCTGAAAGCTATGCCATTTAATGCACTTGTTGTCTAGATCAATCATCTCCAAACATTTTTCATCATGCACCCTTAAGACAAAAATAACTGTAAATTGTTAACAAATATAATGTAATATGCATGTGATTTAAAGCCGGTGTAGTTATGATGTTGAGTTCCCTAGATGCTCAAAACATCATAACTAACCCCTTCTCCAGATGCACCAATGAAGCTACCAATGAAGATGCTAGACACGGCAACCAATGAGGATCTTTGCACTCACATAGTACACAATCATACACACACAACTGAGCATGAGCCAACTCCTCCTCATTCCCCTAAGTATCACTTTACATGTCTCACTTTGAAGACCTCTGGTCTAGATGATAAAGATATGCATCTCAAAGCACTTTTTTAAAATTTGAATTTTTTTAATTTTAATTTTATCTAGAAATGATATTTGGTGGATTGTCTGTGTACACTTTTGCTTAACAAACAAACAAACAACAAAAAAAAAAAAAAAAAATATATATTATAAAACTTCACATTCTTCACCATGGGATAAAATGATGTTTAAAAAATGTTTTTACCTATTTAAAAAAAAAAAAAAAAAAAAAAAAAAAAAAAAAGGTAAAAAATATTTATTAGCTTATTTTCTGCATTTTCCCCCAGAGCCATATTGCATAGCAACTTCTCACAAGAGAAGTTCATTTGAAATCCTATGATCTCACATAATCATATGATCATCATATGTTCAATCACATGATCTCCAAAGAAATGCATAGAAAGCCTATGATCTTAGTTAAGTAACTAAAAATAAACCATGAGGCATTCACATAAGAGCTATAATGAAATTTCAAGAAGCAGCAGAAGCATCAGCATATAAATGACGAGTATGGGATTGTGTCAATTCAATTAGACTTCTTTTTGGTAATTTTGATTTTAAAAAAAATCTTTGTTAACTACCTCACAATTTTAATCGCATATGACCAAAAATGTCAAGGTACTTCTTTTTCTTTTTAACATTTTCTGTATTTTGTGAAAATGCTTAAAACTTGTTTATCATTTAATTCTTTTTTGCTTTTATTATGATTACTGACATTTTCTTTGTATATAACTGCATTTAAAAGATATAACAGTTTAGAATTCGATAAATCATTATTGAATATTTTTTAAGCTACGGCTAAGTTTTGATTAATTATTCATCCCTAAGCAATCTAAATTTTAAACTTCTTTAAGTATCCAAAATCTCAAACAAGTAGCAAGCTATGAATGAATTCTCTGAATAGATTTAGAAGGGTGAGGAGGAAAAAAAGAAAAAGAAAGCTTCAAATCAGAAATCATTTAAAATGAAAAATCAAATCAATCTCTTCTGATGCCATATGATCTGCATGATAATTTCTTTCTTAACATTTACTAAATTTCTTTTGTAGAAAGAAATAATAAAAAATGAAAAAAATTTCAAATTGCAAATAAAAAAATAATAATAATTGATTTAAATTTATATCTTAAATACTTACTGTACTGGAATAGGCCCAATAACATAGTCAAATTCCACATGTTTCTTCCCCTTATATACACGTATAATCTGACTTATCCAAGGTGCGTAATATTGATGGATTTCTTCAACTAATGGTCCCTAGGACAAAAAATAAACTTTTGGTCAGCATTCAGATTACATTTCCCTATTTAAATTAATTTGAAAGTTAAATAAATTTTTTAAAAAAACATAATCTCATTTATGAAATCAAATAATATAAGATTTAAATGCAATTACACAAAAATAAAATACATGTGAAATAACTAAAAACATTTATGATTTCATCAAGTAGTGACTGATAACTTTTTTTTTATTTCCAATGGCTAGGCAAAAAGTTACAAAGAACTAAAATCTTCTAAACAGAGGTTACACACAATAGGACTATAACAAAAGTCATTGCCTAAGAAGCACTCTTGCCTCCCAATGTCTCGACTCCTCTATAAGACCACGAAGAGCCCCACATCAAAGCAGGTGGTCCCTGCCCATTTCTTCTCCAGAATCACAAAGTGGGGAAATAGGATCGCTTGAAATGCCTATGTGGTGCAGGTGGTCGGCAAGGCAATCACATCCGGTAGACAGACGGAAAGCCGCAACTGCATTGCGTTTTGGAATATCGGGAATAAGAGAGAGACTTACCATTGTCTAACCTTTTAAGGCTGTAAGAGTCTGAAGATCCCGTGATGTATTTAACGCAAATAAACTTTTTAAAAACAGTTTAATCCTCCAATAAGAAATGGCTGTATTAGGATGGTAAGTTGGCTCCTCTTTTGCAAGGAAGTGCACTTGTTCATTGCTACAATGACTAGGCACCCATTGGAGAACAATTTGTTTCCCTTTTAAAATGAGAGTTCTAAAAAATTCTTGACATTGCCAAATTTCAGGTGTTCAGCAGAGCTAATTAATTGAATGGCTGCGTGAGAATCTGAAAAAATGACTTCTTTTGCAAACTTGTAGCTATTAATTGCTTTAGAGCTATACAGATAGTTACTACTTTACCATCAAAGGAGGTACCAGTGTATCTTTCAGGGGTGTAAAAAGAAAAAAGATTCGAAACACATCAGCCCACAACTTTAAAATGACAGTCAAACTAAGAACCATCAGTAAAAATGTGCAGCCACTGAGTAAGTGGATATCTAGCTGCAATGGTCTCCAAAGCGAGACATTTCAAAGCACTTGGTACAACATCTCTCTTTCTATGGATGTCTGCATAATCAATATTACGCTTATATAACATCTGTTAATAATGATTATAGTTCAATGATTATGAATATGATGACACTTATGTTCATTTAAAAAAATTAAGGAACCAATGAGATAATACTGCTTATTTATAAAACTAATCTTAAAAATTAAGAAAATGATTTAAATATTGTTCTGTTAATGCCATGAGTGAGCATAAAAGAAAACTATAGTGGATTAGAAAGCCTCAAATATATTCCCCAATGTTAAATGAAAATTTCAAAATATTAAATAGAGAAGAAGCTTTAGTTTGTAAATATACATATATATATGCATACTTACAAACTAAAACTTAATTAGTAAAATTTTGTGTGATATATACATACAAAGTGATCAGATAGTGATGTTTGTTCTTGGTAAACTGCAATAAATTTTAATAAAATGATTTTGTATATATAATAAAATGTATATAAATAAAACATGTTTTATGATACATAAACATGATTTTATGTATATAAATAAAACATAATAAAATATAATATGAAAACACAGTTTATTGCTGCCACCAATATTATTTATTAAATAAATATCCAATAAATAACAAGAAATAGAATATTTCATTGCTAGACAAATAGTTCACACTAAATATGCAAGGATAGGCCATTCTGAAAATAATCCTTAGAACAAAATTTGTTACGACTTAAATTGTTAAGTAATGATGTGAAAATTAAAGTATATAAGTAAGCTTCTTAAACCATTCAGTTCATAACATTTAGAATCATACAATACTAAAATTGACACCAATTAGTAAACTGAAAAAAATTTAAAAAAAAAAATGCACATGACCTGTATTAACCAATAACTAACAAATCAACTCTCTGGACTTCTTGCATTACTAAATCTAAAAGGAAGTTTGAAAGCTGGATCAGTGGCGTAGCGAGGGGGGGCAAAGAGGGGATTTTCCGCGGGCAGCACTTTGCTAGGGGCGGCAAATTCCCTATCATTGAATAAATATTAAGGAGATTAGAGGAAATTCAACTACGCGAAACAGTGAAGCCAAAAACATACGCAACAATACGCAGTGCGGCAACTACCATGCTTTAACTGTTAAAAGAGTCATCCCATCTAAGTATCCGTATTTAACTTTTCCATTTGTGTTAACATTCGTACTTTCTAGATTCTATCCCTTTTCCCATTAGAGAAAGAGGAAAATGGCACTGTGTATCTTATTTTAAGCGTATCTTTAAATTCTTCCTCCACTGAGTGACTGTCCTTCAAAACTCCATTGTATCTAGGATGTTTAAAATGTCATCTCAGATCGAGATACCTTACTTGAGGTTGCGAAAATTCGTAGAGAGTATTTATTACTTCCCCTTTTTTGGATGCACTACGGGTAGACTTGAAACCAAAATAAAATATGTGGCTTTACATCTTTTTGATGGCGAAAGATATGTCATTAAACAATAAGAAAATTTCTTCCAAAGCAAGCATATACACAAGAGAGGAACGAATTTTTTTTTTTTTTTTTTTTAAGCTGAACTAAATTATCAAAATAAATAAAAAATAATTGTTCTTTCCGACAAGAGCTCAGTTAGTTAAATTCTTATAGTGTTAGTGTTTGAAAGTTGTCTTTAAAAAGCAACTATCAAACACGGAAAAATTTTTACTTTTACGACAGTTTTTATTTTAAACAACAGGTGTTACAGGATGCTTTTTGAATACATGCAGTGTGTGCATTTGTGAGAGAGAGAGAGGTAGGAGCGGGATTTCGTTTTTGAATATCAACCTATATTAGTAGGTGAGATGAAAGAAAAGTACTTCCCCATTGGGTATATTTTCCAATCTTCTGGCAATGTGAATGAAGGGGGAGGGGGATCAGAGATGGCCAAACAGTGATCCTTTGCTTAATGAATTACGAATGCAGACGATACCCCTACACAAAGAACGTAGGAGATCTGAATAAAATTTAGGAATGGTCTTGGGGAGAAATGGCTTATTCTCCTTATGATGCCCAAATTTATTTACAAACACAGGGATTCAACGTGCATCAGTGTGCAAAAAAAAAAAAAAAAAAAAAAAAAAAAAAAAAAGTGCTTTGCAGGCACTGCTCATAGAGAAACGAAAAGAATTGGTAAAGGGTGCTTTGAGTTACGCCAAAAATTTGTACGAAGACCTTGGCATTTTAATGGAACCGCCCAGACGAATACGAAGGAAACGAATTTTTGACGACGGAAGTAAAGATGCAGCTTTGTCCCATGAAAACGAGTTGAGAGGAAAGTTATTTTCATTGCTGGATTAGGTAACTGCAGAAATTCATGATAGGTGTCAACAGCTATGGAATTTGTCGAACAAATTTGCTTTTCTTGCACCATCGAAACTACTGGATGTTGAAGACCAAGATTTCAATTTAGAACAGGTGTCCCATGACATTGACAAAGAAGAGTTCAAGCTCGAACACATGCGGCTAGACTTTTGCTGATGCTACGGGCAATAAAAATGAATTAATGAATTGATGTGTTAAAGTTTATTGTGCAATTTAAGCTGGAAATTTCCCTGCCTAATATAATAATATTGCTTCGAATATTCCTCACAACTGAGATAAGCAATGCCAACTGTGAGAGAAGCTTCTCTAAACTGAAGATAATCAAAAATTATTTACGATCCACAATGAGTACATGCTATTTTGGCTAATGAGTATGAAATGACTGATTCAATTGATATTGATAGTGCTATTAAAGATTTTTGCTATGCAATTATTTCTTTTTAATAAAAGATTAAATAAATTCTTACCTACAATTATTTATATTAAAATATGTTTTTTATTCCAAAAAGTTGTTAAAAATGATTTTCTTCAATGAAAAAAATATTTATTATAGTGCAACAGTCAATTATGTTTTGAATATTTATTAATATTTTCAATTAACAATAATTTTTTTCAAAGTAATAATACTGTTTTTAGATAATAATTGATAAATGTTAGAATGTAAAACATATTTTCATAATTAAATTTTGTTTTCGAGTTTGTGAGAGTTTTAAATTTTGGAGAAAATAAAATTCTCTTTGTAGCTTAATTTTCTTTGCACTAGAAAATTTCATCTTTATAATAATATCACATTTTGTAGCAGGAAGGGGTGGCAAATTTAGTATCTGCCCCGGGCGGCCATGCCTATGCCATGCCACTGAGCTGGATGGTACAATAAGTTCATTATATTTTGAAGATTTCAGGAGAAAAATTGGTATTAGTTAAAGCTATTATCCCTATCAATGAAAAAAGGTTATTAATGTAGTTTTAAAGTAATCTCAACTATGTTTTACGTATAATTTTCCAAATAAACCAGGTAGACGCACACACACACATATACAGCAAAAAAAAAAAAAAAATTACCTTAAAAACTCTATAAGTAATATTTTCAGCTAAGGGATATGCAATATCATGTTGAGGATTAAAAGCATAGGCACCTGATGCTCTTTCTATTCTATACCCAGGCATACCCTCATAGTAGTAAAATGATTGTTTCACAGGAACTCGTGTTCCAGTTTTGAGTAAAACTATTTCTTTCAATAATCCAGAATACCCATCAATGACTACTCGAAGATTCTAAAATTATAAAAAATAAGATAATAAGTTATATCCATATGCATACATAAAAAGATAAAATAAAACAACTAAGCAATATAAATCCTTTTATAAAAGAAATGAACTGTTACAAAACAGAATAGTTAAATTTTTAAATCACTGAAATACAACTTTTAAATTTCCTGATAACACTAAACAATTTCCAGACTAAATTTGATTAATAAATTTGAAAATTAAATATGAGCAAATGGAAATCAGCATTTACAACACAATCTAATGAAATAATTTAAAACATTACAAAAACCTAATTCATCATATGCTTTATTATGACACAATTAAAAGAAATATACACAGGAAATGTGCATCTAGAATATTAAGAAAAGTTTCTCAAAAGAAAGTTATAATTTTCATAATACTTCTGCAGCATTTCAAAATAAAACTGCAGAACTAAAATATACATTGGATGAAGAAAGTGTTTTTATGCTTATCTATTATAACACATGACACAGTCATTTAAAAGTGGTGATTTCTTTAAATGGTAGTGCTTATTTCTGAAAGGCAATTATACTTTTAAGAAAGATAGAAGATACAGCTCAGTTATGCTTCAAAATGAAAAGATGAACAATTATGTTTCTCGTCGAACATAGTTGTTCTCGACGAACAATAACTCGTCAAAAAGTGGACAGAAAAGCTATGGATTGGGAAAATTTATCAAATTTTAGGCAGAAAAATGTTTTTTGCCAGAAAAAGAGAGATTACAGTACGTCTTCTTTGAATTTCTTTAAAGACAGTTTTTATTTATTGGTTACAATTTAAAACATGAACTTTTAATTATTTGATTGGTACGATCTGTAAGTTTACTTTTTGACTTTTGGGAAATAAATTTTAACACCCGTGGTTTTTTTTTTTTTTTTTTTTTTTTAGATTGTTTTCTCTGATAATTTTTCATTTGTCTGACATTTAGAAAAAGGTACATAAAAGCAATTAATTCTTTTTAATATTTTTATAAAGGTATTTTATTTTTATATGAAAAGGAAATGAAAATTAAAAGCATATAAAAATTTTATCGTTTATATTTCTCAAACAGCTGTTTATAATAATTTGTTTTAAAATTTTAGGATATTATATTCTGTCTCTCCCTCTCCTCAAATTATACAAAATTATTACTTCCTGCATTACTTTCTGATCAATAATATGTCTTTGTTTCTCTAAATTATTTTTTTCCATTATTACTTGCAGGAAAACAATGTGTTTATTTAAAACTTTAGTTCTAGATGCAATAAAAGTTAAACATTCTGTATTTTTCTAATAAAAGAACAGCAATTGTACCAAATATTCATACTGATGTAAAATTTACTCTGAAATATTATAGCAACCCTAGTGATACATTCAAAATGCTTTGTTATGCTTTGTGAAAAAATATAATTGTGACTATTTGAGCAACGTTTTTCATTATAAATCATTTCTTCTCAGAAAATCTTTAACTTTAGATTCGTAGATTCTTCATCATTTAGTGTGTGTGTGTGATTATGGCTATCGAGGGCTATCTGCCTTCGTGGAGGATTTTCTAAGAGAACTGGCTTGTATACACGTTACACATGGGGAAAACCATGAAAACACCCATGCAGCCAGCCCGTTTGCGGGATTTGAACCTCGGACCAAACTACCAGTATTCAGCGACTTTACCGCTCGGTGCTGGTAGGCCTCTTCATCATTTAGAAAAATCACAAAATTCTGTTAGCCAAATTATAATCCTACTTGGAAAACTTCTCTGGATCAAAACATATTAAGACACAGTACTTCGTACACTTCACGGAGTAAAGTTTTTGCTATCTTTGACATGTTTGTGTATGTTTCGACTACTGAGTCATTAATGGAGGAGTATGGAAATTGTAATTACCGCAGTCTTGCTTGATTAAAATAGCACATAGTACAATAATCTTCAATTAAGGAACAAGTATAATGACTTAAAATATTTATTACTTTTAGTTATAAAAATGATAATTAACAGAACATCATAGCTTGCTTCAATACTAAATGAGAAAAACCTGTCACCAGATGTCACCAAAACCATCCACATTTCACTGTTGAAATTTATAAGGCTCACAGATTTTATGTTAACCGATTTTTGTCTTCTACTTAGTTACTATTTAACACTGATGCTTATTTTAAAATTAATTGAGAGAAAAGTAACCTTTTCTAATTACAGTTTACAATAAAACTTTGCCAAACAGGGGTTCATCATTAATACATTGCATATACACAAAAATCGCATTCTGCAAATATTTAATTTTCTATGAAAAAAGTGTGTTAGGTATAATTCAGATTAACAAAGTATGAATTAACAAACCTAAATATTATTGTAATTAAAACAGAAAAATGTGAATTGAGTGTTCATTGAAAATGACTTTTATAACTACTTAATAAGTATGCGATACTTTTTTTTAAATTGATGATTTGCTTGGGACAATAAGCGACATGGTTTTTTAAAAGTTTTGCCTTAAGAAATGCAGAGTTTTTCAATGCCTATCATAAACTGTACTCTTCGTTCCTCATTTTGTTCAATCTGTACTGCAAAATCAGGCAGTTCATGTGCCCTTTATTTTTTAAAATTTCATTTGACTTCTTCAGAAGAGTTTTAATTTTTCTTCATTTTCATTGCTGGAGTGACAAGATCTTGACAGGCTTGCTCTTTGCTGTGTGATTAGATGATCCAAGTCTTCATTATCATTTGTAGATTAATTCTTTGACTTCTTCTTCTTTCAAAATTGAAAAATGTTTCACTGCCAATTAATTTTGTAATATGTTTGATTCCAATAACTTTACTTTCAGTTGATGGAAATCCTTTAAATTATTGATAACTTCTTGCCAGAACTGATGCCAGGAGGCATTCAGTGTTGATGAACGAATGATGAACCGTGTATGAATGAAATTCTAATGTTGGATAAAATAAATGGAAATAGATAAGATACCACATATAAGCGAAAACGTGTTTGGGAAATTGGTGTTCAGCAAGGGTTTACTGTATTAAACAGTCAGTCAGGGCTGGCGTAAAAGCCAATGCAACCAGTTGAATAAGTAAGAATGTACTGAAATATTTACTTGAATGTTGCTGAAAATGCACCAAAGATTTTAAAAAAAGTAGCAAAATTTTAAATTTTACAAAAAGCACTTTAGGTGATAATTATTTTCAGAGGCAGTTTCAACTGACGGCATTCCAAAAAATGATTTCTGAAACTGCAGGCTTCAGATTATAATCCAAACTCCTAATATCCCATAAATAATATTGTGAGTTTCTTAAAATTCATGTTTTCATGAGCTGAACTTGGGTTACAAATAATTATTCACTGAAACTACAGTACAATTAATTTTTAGCAATTGCTTATTCAATTTCGCTTTTGATATACTATTTAAATTTAAAAGTGATAACTAATAAAATTAAAAACTTAGCATCATATTTATTTGTAGTATTTATTTTTCATTTGTTTTATTTATTATTTACTTCAATTTTATTTTGTAATTTCCAAGCCATATTATTTTTATATGCATACTTAACATTATTATATGTAATTCAGAAGTCAAACAACAAAAATCAGCGTTAATTTGCAAAATTTTCACAGGACTAGTTTCGATGGTTTTACCGAACCATCATCTTCAGCTGCAAAACCGCAAATGAACAAGATAGGAAATAATGCTTAGATAAGATAAGAAAGCCTGGACAAGAATAAGCAAGTGGCGCCATCTGTTGGCGAAACCAGAACTAAAACATAATTTCTCTAAAAGCCGAAGGCAAATTTGGATTGGAATTAGGATCGTTAACTAGAACAGAAAGATTTTTATGAATGTGAAATGCCTCTAGAAAATCCAGTTCTCCAATGGAAGATGTTTTTTGAATAATTTTGGCAGCAGAAAAATTGAAAGTGTGATTTTCGGACCAACAATGTTGAGCAACAGAAGACTTCTGTGTTTCCTTTTTTCTAACATATGCTTCATGTTCTTTGACACGAAATTTTAAGGCTCTCTTAGTTTGGCCAATGTAAATTAAACCGCACTGGCAAGGAATCCTATAAATACCCCAGGAATTCATATCCGAAATGGGGTCCTTGAGTATAGAAGTTGGAATTTTATTGATGGGAGAGTAAACAACCCGAAAGTTAAATTTCTGCAAAATATGTGCAACTTTATAGCTAATTGATGGAAAGAAGGGAATGACAACAGAATTTTTATAATCTCCTAAAATAAGAGTGTGGCTTTTGGTGTGTTGAGATGAGAATTTTTTAACTGCTTGATTAATAATGTTGGGTGAAAAGCCCCTGTCAATAGCTATTGCTTTTAAATAATTTAGTTCTTCATCAAGGGCCAGTTTGGAGGAGCAAACTTGAAGAGCACGGAAAACATAGGAATAAAATGAAGCTAACTTTTGTTTAGTCGGATGACATGATTTAAAGTGTGGTGGAAGGCAAACCGATGAAGGTTTACGGTAAACTGTAGTACTGAAGTTGGATGTGTTACGTGTGACCAGAATGTCGAGAAACGGAAGAGAATTGCAAGTCTCAAGTTCAAAAGTGAACTGAATAGCAGGATCAATAGAATTCATTGTTGAAAGAACTCTATTTAAATCATCTTTATTACCTTCAAACAGGGTAAAAGTATCGTCTACGTAGCGGAACCATGCCGGGAAGTTTAAAGTTTCAAACAATTTTGATTCATAATAATGCATGTAGATATCAGCCAGGATGGGACTGAGGGGGCTTCCCATCTTGTCCAGGCTTTCTTATCTTATCTAAGCATTATTTCCTATCTTGTTCATTTGCGGTTTTGCAGCTGAAGATGATGGTTCGGTAAAACCATCGAAACTAGTCCTGTGAAAATTTTGCAAATTAACGCTGATTTTTGTTGTTTGACTTCTGAATTAGTATTTATTCGGCGTGTTATTGTGTCTTAATTATTATATGTATTTATTGCCATAAGAATTGTACAGTTAGGTTTATTTGTAGAAGGAAACATGAAAAATGTGAAACGTCTTTGTCAGTACTCCAAGACCATCTGATTGCCAGTCAGACATGTACATAAGGAGAGACATGTATATAAGTACATAAGGAGAGAAAATACTTTACATAATCACCATGGCCTATTAAAAAAAGTAAAATCCAAAACAACTTATTGGTATGGTCCAAGTAGCTCAGGTAAATGGGATTTTAACTAAATTTACATTTCTGAAAGTTTTTACTGTATTTAAATTCTAACATTTTTCAGTAAATAACTTTTACTGTAGTTTTTATCAAACCACTTAAAAACTGAAAATGCCATCATCTGATTAATAAGATTAATTTGAACATTTTGAATTGTAGCATCTTTTTCAGTAAATAACTTTTACTGTAGTTTTTATCAAACCACTTAAAAACTGAAAATGCCATCTGATTAATAACTGAAATTAATATATTTATGTAGGATACACACATACATATGTCTTTGACGTCACTCAATGGTGAAAAATTCTTGCATAAAAGCAGCAAATTACATTTACTGATGGAATAAATTTGCAAAACAAAACAACTGAAAAACTTAAAATTATTATTCTTTTACCTCTCAATTAAATTAAAAAAAATAATTAAAAAAAAAAAAAAAAAAGAATGCTTTCTCAAATGTCCTCATTCACAAGTAACTAAAAACAGACTTCCAGAAAGTTAAACAATGACTTTAATAAGCTGGCTATATTTTTTTAAATACAAAATTGTACTTTAAAATACAATATATGTTTTGTAATAATGAAGAAGCATTAAGAAAGAGCACCTCATTTTGAATTGTAGCATCTTGGATAGATATTGAAATGCGGCCACTTTCAATGTCAATAACAGGTTCCAAATCTAAAAATTACAGCAGTTATTAAAGTTACTGAAATACAAAATTCGTACAAAATTATATAAAATAATAATAATAAAAGAGGCTTATATCAAGCCTATAAATCAAGAGTTTTCAACCAAGGGAGAATTCTTTTCTCTTGAGAGAAATTTCATAGCTTGAGAGGGAATGTAGTCAGCCATTTAATTACCTGTTAAGTATTTAGTTTAATTTTTGAATATGAAAAATTACTTTTATTCAAGTTTTGGTATTCATAAACATTTTCATATTTAATTTATTAAACATATAAAAATAATCTAAATTTAAATGTATTTTTGAAGGTTTGAGAAGGAAGGAGGGGGAATAATGATCTCACTGCTATAGATGAATGCCTTATGCTGTGTATGCATATGCAAATATATAAATACCACAAAGTATAAAGCACCAACTAGCAATATTCATGCTCACATAAATAGGTTTTCCCCCCCTGTCTCCTTTTTCTAATAATGGATTGACAGATGTGAACAAAATATTATATTTCCTTGCGTACTTTCGCCCCTCATTTATTTCCATCAGCTTTTCAAGCATCAGGTTCTAAAAACTTTTAAAATATTCAATATTTTCTCTCTTCCTCCATGTATTCAGAAAATGAGCTCCCCTAAATTTTAAAATGGATTCATCCATGTAGTGATAGTTTTCATCTTATCAACAAAACCAAACCCTCACAAACTATGTCGAATGTTTTTCTTTCTGTTAAAGTTCATGCCAGCCTAGTACAAGAACCAACCAATCACATAGCAAACACAAACTGACATTTAGTCTACAATTTCGCTCAGCTGCACATTCACCTTCTCTATTTAGGGATGTTTGACGCCTAAGGAATAGCAGAAATAACAGTAACAACAGGAAAGATTCAAGTTACAGAGAAGTAAATATGAAGATATTTTATAAGACATTGTATTGCCATCCATGAATATTTTTCATTATGTTCTTATTATAACTGTGTCTGTTTGAAATTAATTATTCACATATCTTTCCCCTCTCGACTTTTGAACATTAAAATTAGCAAAAGAATGGAGGGAGAAATATGGTATTTTATTTAATAAAAATACAAAAAAAAAAAAAAAAAAAGACTTGAGCAAAAAATATTTAAAATTTTAAATATTTTTGGGATTAAACATTAATAAGAAATGATATTAAAAGGCTGATACATCCTTTTTTATTTTAATTATTTATCCATTTATTTTTGCTTCTTAATAGATTCTACATATATTTTTGTTAATATTTAAATTAAGCATTAATTTGTGAAATTTGTAATATTTCTCTAATGATTAATCAATATTACAGAGAATTGGAGAATTCCTTTTTTAAAAATGGCCATTTTAACATTTAAACCTACATGGGGATAAAAATTACCTGAACCAAAGAATTAGAATGAACATATTAGCGGTACATATTATCTAATGCTTCTAATTACCCATTAATTTTCTAGGTCATATAGTGTAAACAAAAACTATTTCAGAGCCTCTTTTCTATCTACCTTTCATGGGGGTGATTTATTGGCATGAGAGCAATTTTACGCTCTGCTCCAAATTTTTCAGTGTAATGTGTAATAAAGTGCAATCCACCTAAACACCAGAATATTTTTCAAAATATTCATATTCTGCAGTAATAAGTATTTATTCTCATATAAAACTATGATAGAAATAATAGAAACACCTTTTATTTTAATGCAAATTTAAGACTGACATAGTTTTAGCATTTTTAATTTATGGCTAATGTGTACTGTTTGAAACTTAGTGTTATAATTTAATACTCAGAAGAATAACATCAGTTACTGGGATGTTTCTGCATTAATGTTTTCCTCTGAACTCACCCAAAAATGTGTTGGACAATAAATAAATGCTATAAAAATATTATTAACCCTGTTAAATGTTAATGATTTATTAAATGTGTCATTTTTTTTCTATTCAATTGTGAAATTTCTCACCAAATGATTGCAGGTGGAAATGGTATTGGAATATGGTAGTATGGTACCTTGTATGGTAGTGGAATGGTGTGGGCTGTTTTTCAAGGTACGGCAACTTTTCAAATAAATAATATCATGAGCAAAAAAATACGTATGGATATATTATGGAATACACTGCTACCCTGGGCAGAAAAAGATATGGCACTATCAGCAAGATAATGATACAAAGCATTCATTAAAGCTGACGAAAAGCTTATTTGAGTGAAACAGGATTGATGTTCTGCTATGACCTTCTCACTTATTGGACTTAAGTACAATTTAGAATTTATGGAATAAAATAAATAACCATCATTCATTACATATAAAGGAGTTTTGGATAATTATGCAAAAGCATAATATTCCATTGTTGAAAAATGTAAAAAATTAGTCAACTCCCTGCTAAATAGAATTAATACAGCCCTTAAAACAAAGGTTTGGCAACTAAATACTGATAAAGAAGTTAAAAATTTTGTTATAAATAAAGATATCTGTTCTCAGTAAACAGGTATTTTTTTTTTTTTTTTAATCTAATGCACTTTTATAATAGCTCTTGAAAAAACATCACAGCATGAAAACACTCAACTAAACAGTGCTGATACTTAAAGAATCAATAAACTGTACTGCAAGAGTCCAAACAATATATATTAACTATGAATTTAAAAATTTAGAGAAACAATATACTTAAATTTACAAATAATAATAATAAAAAAAAAGGTGTTTATATATTTTTGGCCATAGCTGTAAAAACGCAGAAAACATGCAGTGCAATAAATAAATATCTCAATTCATAGATAATTATTAGTTATTTTCAATCTAAGTCTTAAATCCTTTGATGCACATATTTTTTGTTTTTATTCGTAACCAAGTCACTATGCAGTCTTAATGCCATTTAGTTGCGGATAAGTACTTATCTCTCACATGTGCTTAAGGGTTTGTAGAGTGCGCCTCCAACTTGCATGCAACCAAGAGGTGACTGTTGAAACTGGAAAATAGACAGAGTCTTGCTAAGGGTTTAAGTCCCTTTTTATTCAACTTAAGAAATTACAATTGCGTGCTCTTGACGCTCACAAACTACGCCGACCCTGCGGTAAAATAAAAATAAGAACCTGAAAAGAAAATAATAACAAGACTCTAACTACGAGGCTCTCTAAAAGTAACTAACCTCACCGCGTTTTACAATACCGCTGCTAATTCAGCAAACTTTGAATATCACGTTGAACAATTAACAATTCTCCGAGGCAAGCACACAGGCCGAAACACGGGGTTCTTCAATTTTTGTCTAACTACCTCCGCGCTCGTGAAGTAAGAACAGCACACTTCGAACTCGTTTCCTTTCTATTTAACTCAGAATACTTCCGCTGATAATTTGAATCCTTGTGCATTCTACTAAAATTTACATACTCTGGCATTGGCAGTTCCAGGGGAAAGTAAGGCTTGACAGGAAAGATAGTTTAAACTTAAAATAAATGTTAGTTAAAATAAATATAAACCCTACAGGTTAAATACAGTTTTAGTCATTAAAGATGACAGATTATCTCAAAAGTTCACTATCGTAAATATTCAAAGTTCACTATCACAAAGTTCAATATCACTTATCACAAAGAAAATTTATTTCACATAAAAAGATAATGAAAAATACATAATTTTTTACTGATAAATAAACTTAAAACTAAATTTATGTAAAAATGTAATATTTTTATTTTTGAATGTAGTTTTAATTTCCTTTTATGATGATTTTAAACAAACAAATAAATACCAAAACACTTAAGCTGTAAAGTAAATATAAACAATTAAATAAAATATATGTATTTTGATAAAATTATGATGGTAGCCAATAAAATTATGCAATAATTGAATTATCAGAAATATTAAGCAAAAAAGGCCTTTCAATATTTTTAAATAACATTTAATATTTACTTTTAAATAACTTAATACATTATTAATAAATTTATTTATTTAAAAATAAATAACATTTATTTCTGTAAAATGTTATTTATTTTTGATAAATAACATTTTATTCTGTGTTAAAAAAATAACATTTATTTTTAAATAAATTTTTGCACTGAAAACAGATAGCAGTAAAATAATTTTTTCACTGATTGTCATAATTATGTGAAAAAAAGTCCTACTTACCAGCAAGCATCTTTACACCATATACAGAAAATCCTAAAGGTGGTAATGAAATGGGGAAAATCAATTCATTTGTAGCCAAACTAGACCTTTCAGGTAGACTAATAACAGAAGGTGGAATAGGCACAACCTGTGAAATCAAAGACAAAATATAAAATTAAGAAACAAGAATAAAACTTTATTTCAAGTTCTATTTAATGAGGTTGAAATATAAGAAGTAAATAAAAAAGGGGAAAAACATAAAAATTAAGAAAACTATGCTTGAATTACATATATTGTAATTAAAAATTAATAATCAAGTGTTAAGCAACATAAATTCAGTCTTCTGAAAGATCAGTTTTTAAAAAATTTTCATTCACTAAATAATACAAAGGGTCTTTTATACTGCAACTGCAGTAGGCTATTGAGATAAAATCTGATAAAGCCCTAGATTCTGAGCAAAAAGCTTAAAACCAGCACAATTCCAACTCAAAATCATAAACTCTATAGAATATCTTAAGACAATAACTGATATCTAACAAAATAGGACTCATAATTGAATGATAATGTGAATATATTTTATGACAAAAATTGAAGGATGTTTAGAATTGATGTTGATGTATTTAATTATGGCAAAGCACACTAGGGCTATCTGTCTAAGGGGAGGGATGCCTTCGTGGAGGACTTTCTAAGGGAAACTGACTCGTATACACGTTACACACGAGGAAAACCACGAAAACGCCCCTGCAGCCAACCCGTTCGTGGGATTCGAACCTTGGATCAAACTACCGGTGTTCAGCGACTTTACTGCTCGGCCGTTGGTGGGCGAAGGATATTTAGAAACTAGGTCTATTGTGATATAGGAGAAAGAACATATTTTTTTTATATTTTAAAGATCATACTCACATTTATGCCAGTTATTTTCCCTTTGAAAATAATAAATACTTGTTACCTTTAACTGAAAGCACAGCTCTTTTGCATTCAGATGCAATAATTATAGATAAGATGCAAATAAATGGATTTTGTTATCCAAATTGAGAGAAGCAGACAATAAATGTATAAGGAATTCAAAACGAATTTCAAGGCCTGAAAAGTATTCTCTATGAAATTAAAATTTTAAATTGATCCCTTTTTGTTTTCTCTGATAAAAAATAAATAAATAAATAAAAATAAAATAAAAAATCATATCCGAATAAAACTATGTATTCTGCAAAATAAGTTTAGTTATATTTCAATTAATGGAGTGCCGGTCATAATTGCATATAAAAACATCAAATGTTTATTTCACCTGTTTATTTCAACCTATTTATTTCATCTCAGAAGTAGATATGCAAAATATCATTAAGAGTAAACAAAAAGCATGAACAACAATTCAGCAATTTTCCCTAAGTTTTTCAGTTGCTTTACCTTTGAAGTGATAACTATTATAAATACTGTAAAGAATTTTAATGCACTATATTGTTGCTACTATTAATGCACTATATGCAGAGAATGTTTGATTAAGTTCAGTGTGAAAGAAACCTGGTCTGTAATGACAGGAACACAAAAAGCTCGTCTTTCAAATAACCAATAAAATTATCCATCTTTTTTGCATTGAATTCAAGCTTTATAAACTGTATTCATGGATCATTATTCAATTGCGTGGATTATTAAAACGTGAGAACCCACTCTATGAAGACTTGAACACAATTCATCGCTATGGCACCCAAATCGAGGAGCTGAAATAAGGCACAATTAACTTTCATTCTGAAAGTAATTGAGATATTTTTTTTTCTTTTTATTACAAAACTTGAATCGTTAAAGAAAAATGAATAGTGGTTTAAAGTCTAACGACTAAAATTATAACAAAAATAGAAACTGTTTTTCAAAATGAACAATTAACAGTAAAAGAAAAAAATTATGAACTAATAAATTAAATAAATAATTGTTCAATAAAAATATTAAGTAAAACAAATTAAATACTAGCACAGAGTCTTTGATTAACCACTTAATAGTTTTGCCCATAACCGTTCGGGTGCTGCGAAAGGGGACTCCTCTGATTTGCTCGTACACTGCTTGGGCAGACCAATCCCTTGATTTTCCCAACTTTTTCACTTTTGCTACTTTGCAGTGTTTCTAATAAATGTCTTTAGTAATCCAGGAGAGATTGGATTATAAAACCAGTTCAAGGACAGGTTTTACTGCATTTTGATTAGGCCTTGTGTGCTGCTCGAAAAGAAATGTTAGCAAGAAAATGTGTCAGAAAAGAAACCTGATATATTTGTTCCGATTGTGACGCTAGACTCTGTTTATCTCCATGTTTTAAATTATATCATACCAAAGCTGAATTTTGAAAAAAAAAATAAAAATATATGACACTTTACAGGAGATAACTGGGATAAAAACATGTATTTAAAAAATGCAGTGTAAAGTGTCCTTTCTAGTTCAGCAATTTTATCAGAAAAAAGCCAACTGCAAGTAAAAATGCCTTTTTCACTGCCTTATTTTTCAATTAACAAATACAGTACTTGAAAAGGTTTTGGCTGCTGATTTGAATCCATGTAATACAAGAAGAAACAGAAGTGACAGATAGTAAAGATTATGATGAGAAAATATTTAAATATAAATCTGAAGTTTTTAAGTAGTTGAAAGAAAAAAATCTAACTCAAATCAAAGAGTAAATACTAATTTAGAAGGTACTCAGTAACAGAAGTAATGTTTCTTCTCAGTGAAAACTAGTGAAATTTCCGAAATTGACTATTGCTAAGTACTATAGATGTATTATAGCGATATCAGCATATGACTTGATTTTTAGAGTCAGTGGTTTGGAAATTCCATTCATGAAAATGAAAGTTTACCTGATACTGAAAAATTTTCACACCTAAAACGTTAAGACATAAATTTGTGCTGGATGCAATTAAAGGATTTGCTCTAATGAGTGAAAATTATAATAAAAGAATCATTTTGCTAAAAGAACATTTTGGAAGTAACAACATCATAATTAATATTCCCGTGACAAAGTTACTTAGCCTAGATCCTGTAAAGTGTGCTTGTGACATCATAGCTCTTCAGAAATTATATGATAAAGTATAGCAGCATAGTAATACAATTCCCTGATGAAGAAACTAATATTTGATTCTTGGAAACATTAAATGCAGTTACAGGAAGCTACGATCATTTATTGTATCCAATTTTAATGAAATTGATAGCTTTGTAACATAATTAAAAGAGGAAATCAAAAACAGAAATTGGCATTTTGGAATTAGATGAATTCTTAAAAATTGAAATGGTAAGTTGGAAGTTCCAACTTATTACATGATTCAAAGAAATCTAAAAATATAATGGTTTCTAGCAACAACTTTAAGGATGAAGTAAATAAAAATCAGTTTAAATTTATTAGTTAACTAACAGCTGCATTTTCAACCAGTATAAAATGATTCATTTCAATGTAAAGTTCTTTCCTTGCTGAAAAACAAAACAAGCTAACAGTTGAAGATCATGCTTTTAAATGCTATAAAAATTCACATTGGAGTTAATTTTAGAACAAAATTAAATCTATGTAGAAAATGTAATTCTAGTAATCATTGTGAGAACTTAATTGTGTGAGAGCTTTAAAAACTTAAATTTTCAAACTGAACACAAGTTTAATGAAAAAAATATAATGATAGTAAATCGCAACCCATAGTTTTATCTGTATGACATTACAAGCAAGTAAAGGACACAAATTCAGTTTTATTACAAACATGCCCCGTGAGAACTGCGATGTCTTATAGATTGAAAATTATCAGGATATTATTTGATAATGCTTTAATGTGCTTCTTTATCAAGAATTCAGTAGCAGATGAATTAAAACTTCTTATTATAAGAAAAGAGGATTTAATTGTTTATGTGTTTATAAACTGCAACCCAGAGGGAAAACTATTAGGAGTAATAAAAATTCAGTTGCGAAAGTGTAATGACATTAAATAGAAAATATACATTGTAGAAGAAAAACATTATGACTGCCTACTCAATACAGTGTTGCATGACCTTAGGCTAGCAAAACAGCTGCAACTCGTCTTGGCATGGATGCAACAAGTTCTTAGTAGATGACTGAAGACAGTTGTACCAAATATATAAGCAGCGGTCACCCAAAGTCAGGATATTCCGACATGGTGGTGTTTGAGCTCTGAGCTGCCATTACATGGCATCTCAAAAGTGTTCTATCGGGTTAAGATCTGGCGAGTTAGGTGGATAGGTCATTAACTAGAATTCATTCTTATGCTCCTCGAACCACTCCAACACAATTCAAAACTTATGACATGAGGTTTGTCCTTCTGGAAGATTCCATTTCCAGTTGGGAAGACGGACGTCATGTAAGGGTTCAACTGATCTGCAGTTATGTTCAGATAGTCTGCAGCTTTCAAGATTTGTCCTACCACAACTAAGGTTCGCAAAGTCGCCCATCAGAACATCCCCCAAAGCATAATACTGCCACCACCAGGTTGTGTATGACCTGCTGTGCAAAGGGAAGTAGCGGTTCTGCTGGAAGATGGCGTAGCCTGACACAACCTTCGACATGATGAATGAGAAATCGTGATTCATTCGACCAGGCAAATGTCTTTCACTTATCCATGGTCCACTCTCGATATTCCCTAATAGGAACAGGTTTGGCATTAGTCTAAATTCATGGGCTCAGAGCTCCCATGTACAGATCATAGCTCCTATTGCCCCAACTTACTACCCTGTAAGAGGGTCCCCTCGCAGTTCTTGATCTGGCTGCTTTTTATAATGTTTACTTTCGGCATAAAATTAAAGTGATTCAAGAGTTAGATTCTGATCACTACCCCATTTTGATTACCCTAGATATTAAAAATCGATATTCAAAATTATAGGAGCAAGTCTCAACAAACTAGAACGATTTTCGGTTTATTTTGGAACGTGCAGCTACCCCCCTATCAAATCAAGCAATGCGGACTCTGACAGCAATGCGGACTCTGACAGGTGTATCAAAAACATGGAGTCTTTACTGAAAGAAGCAAGTGCCGCGGCTTCGAAACATATCACACATCCGGGCGCTAGGCTCCCACCGGATACTAAATCCAAAATTAAGCGGCGCAACTACCTGCGAAAACTTTGGCAGAGAACACGTGATCCCAGTATCCGTGCTCAATTTCGCAGACTACAGAACGAGATTAGGTCTGAAACCCGCTTGCAAAAACAAGCGCAGCGGAAACACTACATTGAGCCCCTAACGACTGATGACGGGTCGGTTTGGCGCGCTGCTGCTCGACTACGCAAACAATATAAACACATTCCGCACCTTTGAAATGGCCAATGCTAATTAGATCGCTTTTACAGACACTGAAAAGGCTGAAGTTATTGCTGACAGCCTTGCTACACAATTCAGTCCAAATAACGACGCCTACTGTAACCGTCCAGTTATACGGGGTGCATACACTCACATGTTCAACATTTCTTAACACAACCCATCATGCCTGATCTCAGGCCGATGTTAGATATTAATTACTTTGCTTGCCGATAGATGGCAGTGCCTCTAACCTGACTAGCTAGGCAAGTGCATGGTATTTGTACTGCTTCACACTCTCGTCACTTGCTGCCAACCATGTAGCATCAATATCTCTCTTATGTATAAAGTAATCTAATTTAATCTTATAAATGAACAATAATTTATCTATGTTTGACAAGTCAACATATATAACATGGTGTCAGAGTAAACCATGCTCACAAATTTAATGCATAAATTGATATTTTAAGGATAACGTGCATTTGAAAAACTTGGAATCAAAAATGGCGCATAACCTGCCCACGTTGTCACCGTTTGACGCTGGATCGAACCCTTCTGAAGCTTGGAGACACTGGAAGGAAGACTTCGAGGACTATATCGAGGCATTCAGATATAGCCAAGAGTTGGAAAGCACAAAAACTGCGCTTTTTCGACATGTTTGTGGTGACGAATTAAAAAAGCAATATCGATCATTTGATTTGAAGCCAGAAGCGGGCAGCAGTGAAGTGTCCTTGAAACAAGTGCTACAAGAATTAGACAAATATTTTGCAGATTATCAGAATGAGATTTATGCATCATTAAAGTTTCTCGAAATAAAGCAAGAAAAAGGAGAGAAATTCATGGACTTTTACTCAAGGCTATGACGTGCAATAGTAGATTGCAACTATGGGCAAGCGCAAGATAGAATGCTCCGTGATAAAATAGTGCAAGGCATCTCAGATAAAGCGTTACAAAAACGGCTAATACGAGAGACAAATAGAGCGAAAAAGACGCTGCAGAATATCATCAGTGAATGCAAGGCAGCGGAACATAGCAAAGCTCAAGCCACTGAAATGAACGAGAACAAAATCTCCGTAGACGCTCTCAGAAAAAACAAACATCGATCAAATCCCGCGCAGATAACTCAAGTAAAAGAGTGCAAGCGATATGGAAAAAAACATCAGCCAAAGAAGTGCGCTGCATTCGGAAGGGTCTGCCGAAAGTGCGGTGGGAAAAATCACTGGGCGAAAATGTGTCGCGCCAAACCAAAAGAGAGAGTGCACGCCATTGAACGTACGGAAGATAGCGACTCGGAGTTTATTTACCTAGGGAAAGTAAAAACTGTTAAAGCGGTGGATTCAAATAAAGCATCAGTCTGGTACCAAAAGATCACTGTAAATAAGAACGAAGTGAACTTCAAATTAGATACTGGAGCTCAAGTTAACATCATACCCAAGAGTGAATTGTTAAAGTGGAGTGAGAAACCAATAATTAATAAAAATAAACAACCAGTACTGGATTATAGTGACAACCAAGTACCAATATTAGGTGAGTGCTACCTTACATGTTGTTCGGTGTCTGAAAGAGTATTGCTTGGCAGCATTGTTTTACGCCAAGCAGAGTTTGGCTTTAGTGCAACCCTAAAGTTATTTCGTTTTTGCTTGATTAGTATGAATGATTTCTGACTTGATGTAAGAGCATATGGTTGCTCGCTCTTAGCTAAGTTACATAGGTAACTATAAGCACATGCGTGTGCTAGCATTCAATAATGTTGTTTTTGTTAAAATAAAATTGTTATTGTTAATATTACAGTCCACTTACTGAAGTTAAGTATCATTAAATAAGTTCGAGCTATCTTCGGCAAGAACAGTTTGGTCTCACGTTAGCTGGAGAAGAATATGGCTACTAATATTGTTTCATTGAATCGCCAACGCGGCTTAGTGAAAACGAAACTCGGAGCTTTGATAAAATTCCTCGATGAGTATAAAATGGAGGAGAATAAACTCAACCATGATGTTATTATGAAGACTAAATTGGATTCTTTGTTGGAATTAAAATCTCGGGTTAAACAACTCATAGTGGAATACACCAATTTGCCAGAGGAAATTGACTTGAAGGATAATCTAAGCATTACACAAGAATTGGAAGAAAGCATCGAAGAGTTCGAAGTAAGATTTAGAATTTTTCTTTCTAATTGTGAAACAAATAATAAAGATAAATTTGAAACCCAAACTGTTTCTAAATCAAATTTTAAACTGCCTGATTTACCTCTTCCTCAATTTTATGGTAAATATGAAGATATTAAAAATTTTAAAGTGCAATTTATGTCTATGATTGGTAATAATAATAATTTAAATGATACTGAGAAACTGTTTTATTTGAAAGCATCACTTAAAGTTGAAGCAAAAATGTTAGAATCATGTCAGGATACATTTGAGTCGCTATTTTCTGCACATGAAAACAAAAGAGCAGTAGTTGATGCCTTTATCAATAATTTGTTGAACTTTGAAAAAATAAATGACTCATCTTCTCAGTTGAGATCACTGGTAAATAATGTTAAAAGATGTTTGAGATCTTTAAGTGTATTAGAATTTGATAGAAATAATTTATCTGATGTTTTGATATTAAATATTTTATTGCATAAATTAGATAGAGAATCTAGAAAAGCATTTGAACTAAACGTAAAATCAAATGAAATTCCCAAACTTGATGAATTTTTAGAATTTCTCGAAGAAAGAATTCGCATTCTTGAAGAAATAAACAAAGTTAGTTTTCCTAAGCTGAGCTATGCTACTAAAGTATCAAATCAATTAAGTCGCTCTAGAAATTCAAAAACCTTGGTAACTAAAACAAACCCTTTTCGAAAGTGTATTATGTGTAAAGAACCACACCCAATTTATCATTGTTCGAAATTTAAAAGTATTTCTGTTTCTGAGCGGTATGATTTTGTTAAAGAATATAAATTATGCATTAAATGCCTTTCTCCATCACACGTATTATCGCAGTGTAAGGCTAAATTTAGCTGTTATGTCTGTAAGAAAGACACACATCATTCGCTGTTACATAAAATTGACGAAAAACAAAACGAATCATCGAAAGAAAATGAATTGACCTTGAACCTTTCGCCAGTGAATGGGAAAGAGGACTGCCCTCTCCCCCCCACACAACTTTGATTGCAGCAGCAAATAAATCTAAATTTGTGTTAATAAATACAGCGATTGTTTATCTTCGTGATGCTTACGATGAACGAATTCCTTTTAGAGCCGTGCTTGATTCAGCTTCGACTTCTAATTTTTGTACTGTAGGTGTTATGAACTCATTAGGAATAAAAAAAGAACGAGCATTTATTCCAGTTAGTGGAATAGGCAACACTACTTTGAATGTTAAATCGCAAATAAAGACGCGTTTATCGAACTTAGAAAAGGAAAATGAATGGGAAATAGAGTTATTAGTTGTTCCCAAAATAACTGACATGACACCATCGAAATCTATTGATATTTTGAAATTAAATATTCCGAAAGGAATAAAGTTAGCTGATGATGAATTTTTCAAGGCAAAAAAGGTAGATTTATTATTAGGTGCGGAATTATTTTTTGAATTTTTAAAAACAGATAAAATACGTTTAGAAGATAATGAGTTACTTCTTCAAAACAGCTGCTTCGGCTTTTTAGTTTCTGGAAGCATTAGAATTCCACATGTAAAAAATTATGACTTAAATTTTTGTTTTTTGTCAACAGAGATTAATTCGTTAAATAACTTAGTAAAGTCATTCTGGGAAGTTGAAGAAGTAAATGAAACTAAATCTACAGTTAATTCTGAATTAAATTATTGCAACGAACTTTTTAAAAACTCATTTTACCGGCATGCGGATGGAAGATATGTGGTTAAAATGCCGTTCAAGCCAGATATTGGTGAAAACATACAATTAGGGGATTCAAAGGAAATTTCTGAAAAATGACTGAATCAATTGTGGAAACGTTTGTCGAGTGATTCTGTAATGAAAGAACTTTATGTTTCATTTTTAAGGGAATATGAATCATTAAATCATATGGAGAGGATGGAAGACTATTCTGAAACTGAAGGAGGATATTTTCTTCCTTATCATGGCGTGCTGAAACCTGATAGTAAAACAACAAAGTTACACGTTGTGTTCAACGTGAGTGCCAAAACTACTAACGGTTGTTCATTGAACGACATATTATGTAAAGGTGGAATGATTCAAGAGGAACTTTTTTCCATCATGATACGGTTTAGAAAGCATATTTATGCATTTACTGCCGATATTGAGAAGATGTTTCGACAAATTGAAATATTGCCATCGCAGACCAAATATCAGAAAATACTTTGGAAGGAAGATGAAGATAAGCCTATAGAAATATACAGACTCAAAACGGTAACTTATGGCACAGCATGCGCTCCATATTGGGCACAAAGGACTCTTCAACAGTTAGCGAAGGATGAAGAAAAGGATTTTCCTGTAGCATCGAAAGTGGTCTTAGAAGATTTCTATGTAGACTGTATCTTCGAATTTGAAGGAATGCATTCAGCTCCAGAAAGATTTGACAGAATTGCTCCAAAGAGGAGGAATGAAGCTACACAAGTGGTGTACTAGTTTTGATTCTCAGAACTCTGATTTACAGAATTTTTCATTTAATCGTAATAGTAATACAACTGTGAAGACGTTAGGTATGTTGTGGAATAATAAGAAGGATACATTGCAATATAAAGTTACTGTTAATGAAAAGCCTGATGTTACGAAAAGAGATGTTTTATCTCAAATAATGAGATTATATGATCCTTTAGGCCTACTCGGTCCTATTATTAGCAAGGCAAAGATATTCATGCAAGCACTTTGGTTGCTTAAGCTAGACTGGGCGGAACAGTTACCACCACCTCTTGCCAATGAATGGAATGTGCTTATTAAAACTCTTCAGAGTATAGAAAATATACAAGTACCTCGTTGCATTTTAAAAGAGACCTTTTCAATGCTCATTTTACAGGGATTTGCAGATGCCTCCGAGAAGGCATTTGGGGCAGTGATATATCTTCAAAGCATTACAAGCCCTGGTGAATATTGTAGTAAACTTCTTTGTAGCAAATCTCGTGTAGCACCAATCAAGACTATGACTATTCCTAGATTAGAACTATCAGCATGTCTACTCCTGTCCAAACTTATGCAAAAGGTTTTAGAAGCTTTGAAACTCAAAATTGATGACGTTAAGCTCTGGTCAGATTCAAGCATTGCTTTAGCCTGGATCAGTACACCACTACATCTTTTGAAAACCTTTGTGAGTAATACTTACAAATTCAACAACTTACTTCTAACTATCAGTGGGGACATGTGTCTTCAGAAATGAAACCAGCCGACATCATTTCCAGAGGATCAGATGCTACAACTCTTGGATCTAACAAGCTATGGTGGAAAGGTCCTGATTTTTTAAACAAGGACAATTTTCAAGATAAAAATGTACTTAGTGATGAGCTTTATTCTTCAGAACTGAAACCAGTTACGACTTCCTTGTTGACTTTAAAAACTGATTCATTCTTTGATGACTTCCTAAAAATAACTAATGATTTCTTGAAACTAATACGAATTCTTAGTTTACTTTTTAGATTTATCTACAACTGTAGGAACACAAGTGAGAAACGAACAGGTAGTATTAGTATCGATGAAATGGAGCTGTCAAGGAATACACTCCTTAAATACATCCAAGGTAGGTATTTTGCAGAAGAAATTTCTTCATTGCAGAAAGGTCTACAGATAACATCAAGGAGTAAGTTAAAATATTTTGATCCCTTCTTAGATGAAAAAGGTCTGTTAAGGGTAGGTGGTAGGATAAAGAATTCTAATTTAAGTTAGGCAAAGACATCCCATTATTTTGCCTGCCAAGAATAAGTTAACTGAACTTATATTTATTTATTTTCATGAAAAGGATTTTCATAATGGTCCACAATCACTATTAAATTCTATTAGACAAATTTATTGGCCCATTAATGGCAGGAATATAGCTAGAAAGATAGTCCATAATAATTTGCTTTAAGGCAAAACCAATAATTTCTCAACAACTAATGGGAGAATTACCTAAAGAGATAATTAATATTAACTTTACATTTAATTGTTGTGCTATTGATTACTGCGGCCCATTTTTGATAAAGTACAAAGGGCAACGCAAGGGTAACTATCATAAGATATATGTTTGTATTTTTGTTTGTATGGTGACAAAAGCAATTCATCTAGAGATTGTCAATGACTTAACCGCAGAAGCATTCATTGCTTGTCTGAAGAGGTTCTTTGCCCGACGAGGTAAACAAAAAAAAATATTTAGTGACAATGCAAAAAACTTTGTTAGTGCAAATACAGAAATAAAAAAATTAATGAGTATTTTTCTAAAGCAGAATGGAACTTTAGCTACTTTTCTAGCCGAGGAAGGTATACAGTGGAAGTTTATACCCCCAAGAGCACCAAATTTTAATGGTCTATCTGAAGCAGGAGTAAAATCCTTTAAATTTCATTTTAAACGAACAGTAGGAAATTCAGTATTAACCTACGAAGAATTTTTGACAGTAACAGTTCAAGTAGAGGGAATCTTAAATTCTCGCCCTCTTACACCGTTAACTTCTAATATTGATGATTTAAATGTTTTGACCCCTGGTCATTTCCTTATAGGTCGACCGATCAATTCAATAATTGAACCCAATTTAACAGAAGTAGATAATAACAGACTTAGTTTATGGCAAAAAACTACAAAAATGGTACAAAATATATGGAAGAACTGGACTAATAGTTACTTGAGCACTTTGATTCAAAGAAATAAATGGATGATTGTTAAACAAAATATTAAAATAGGGGATATGGTAGTGATCAAGAAAGAAAATCTTCCTACCTGTAAATGGTTGTTAGGGAGAATTGTAGATGTGTTTTATGGGAAGGACAACCTTGTGCGAGTTGTCTCTGTCAAAACCAAAAATGGTATTTATAAACGAGCAGTTACTAAAATTGCTGTACTGCCAATTGAGAAATAATGTACGAATTTTTATGTTTATTTGAAGGTTTGAATTGTAATCCATCATATTTGTTCTTTTCACATTGTAATTACATGTATTATAATTTGTGCATTAATTTACATTATATCATTTTGTATTGTATGAACATTTATTACTTTTTTTGAATTTTACTTATTGTATTGAAATTAATATTTCAACGCCGGGCAGGATGTTCGGTGTCTGAAAGAGTATTGCTTGGCAGCATTGTTTTACGCCAAGCAGAGTTTGGCTTTAGTGTAACCCTAAAGTTATTTCGTTTTTGCTTTATTAGTATGAATGATTTCTGACTTGATGTAAGAGCATATGGTTGCTCGCTCTTAGCTAAGTTACATAGGTAACCATAAGCACATGCGTGTGCTAGTATTCAATAATGTTGTTTTTGTTAAAATAAAATTGTTATTGTTAATATTACAGTCCACTTACTGAAGTTAAGTATCATTAAATAAGTTCGAGCTATCTTCGGCAAGAACACATGTAAAACTAAAAAATTGACAAAAATTCTCAAATTTCTAGTAACCACGCACTTCATGTTGCAGCACCATGTAAAGTGCCACTTGCTTTGCATGAAAAAGTAAAGCAGGAGCCAAACAGAATGGTTGAAAGTGGCATCATAGCAAAAGTTGATGAGTCTACAGAATGGGTGAGCAACATGGTTATGATAAATACACCAAAGAAATTGAGAATTTGTTTAGATCCAAGGCAGCTTAATGAGGTTATTCAAAGACCTCATTATCCAATCCCTACAGCAGAAGCCTTTATGACAAAACTCCAAGGATGTAAAATATTTACCATTTTGGATGCCAAGAATGGATTTTGGCAACTACTGCTTGATGAGGAGTCATCATACTTGACAACATTTACAACGCCCTGGGAAGATTCAGATTTTTAGTTCTTCCTTTTGGTCTGAACAACGCACCTGAAGAATTTCAAAGGGCTATGGAGGAGATTTTTAGCAATGAGATCAAGATAAATCCATATTTTGATGATTTAGCCCTAGGATCGTCATCTGTCGAAGAATATTGCAAGTTGTTGCGGAAGACACTTACGATAACCAGAAGTGCTAATCTAAAATTTAACATCCAGAAGACACAGCTATCTCGGACCTCTGTGACCAGAGGCGTAGCTAGGGTTTTCAGCACCCGGGTACAACTGAAGATTTTGCGCCCCTTTCTCTGTTCCAAGAACGGAAAACATTTCATTCTAAAATTTAATAACATCAATTTGGCGCCCCCTGAATGCTGCACTCGGGGACAGATGTCCCCCTTGCCCCACCCTAGCTACGCCACTGTCTGTGACTTATTTAGAACATGTATTTTCTGGTAAAGGCATTGCACCTGATCCAAAGAAGATCCAAGCGATTGAAAAGTTTGCAGAACCAAAAGGCCGAGAAGACTTGCAGCGATTTCTAGGAATGGTGACATACTTAGCAAAATTCACACCTTGGTTGTCAAGTCTAACTCATTCGTTAAGGCAACTTTTCAGAAAAGTTAGCAAATGGTTATGGGATGAAAACATCCAAAGAGACTATGAGTGGGTGACCTAAAACAGATGATTGTGCAAGCCCCATGTTTACAGTATTTTGATGAAAGCAAACCTGTAACTGTGTCAGTAGACACCAGTAAATATGGAATTGGAGTGGTTCTCCTACAAAATAATCAACCTGTGGCATTTGGATCAGCATCATTGACAGAAACGCAGCAAAGGTATGCACAGATTGAAAAAGAAAAGAATAGTTGTATATGGGTTAGAACATTTCAACTACTATACGTACGGAAGACATGTAACAGTGCAGACTGATCACAAACCATTATTATGCCTTAGTAAGAAACCTTATGATACAATCTCACCTCGTCTTCAGCGCATGCTCCTCAAACTGAACAGGTATGATTTGAAATTAGAATATGTCCCAGGTAAAGAATTGCTAATAGCTGATGCCCTGTCCAGAGCAAAGTCAAGTTTTGATGCCTTCAGTCAAGAACCTACTGTTAATGTAAGTCTATTAACACAAGCCTCTCCAACAAAATGGCAGGAAATCGTAAAAATGACAGAAAAGGACCCTGAATTGCAAGATGTGTTATTTCATATCAAAAATGGATGGCTAGAAAGAAGCAAAACATGGCCATCAGCACAACCTTACTGGCATTGCAAAGAAGAGCTTTATACAACAAAGGATGGAATAATTTGTCGAGGACAATGACTAGTTGTGCCAGCATCTCTTAGAAAAGATATTATGAAAAAACTGCATGTGTCTCACAAAGGTATAGTTTCTAGTAAAGCCAGAGAATATTTTTACTGGACAAACATCAACAAAGATGTGGAAGAATATGTTTCTAAATGTGCGATATGTCAGAAATATTAACAGGCTAATCAGAAAGAAGTTCTTTTAGACTGTGATCTACCAGAGAGACCCTGGCAAAAAGTTGCCAGTGATTTCTTTTACCTGAAAGGACAACAATATCTGTTAATGATAGACTACCTTTCAAAATATGTAGAGCTGAAACCACTGAATGTATAATTGCTGAAGCTGTAATGACCGTTATGTAGTCCATTTTTGCAACACATGGAATACCAGAGAAGCTTATTACTGATGGGGGACCACCATACAACTCGGAAGCATTGCGGAAATTTCTTGAAGAATGAGGTGTTATGCATAACATCACATCACCACATTTTCCTAGAGCAAATGGCCAAATTGAAAGATCTGTCCAAACTCTCAAGAAGTCTCTGAGCAAAGCTGCGGAAGAAGGAAAAGACTTGTATATTGTTTTGCTAGATTATAGAATTCAACCTTCAAAAGATTTGCCATCCCCAGCTGAATTATTAATGGGAAGAAGACTGAGATCTTTTCTGCCATCACATCCTAAAGCATTGCAACCAAAATTTCAAATAAAAGGTGCAAGTAGAGCATTAGAAAAAAGGCAGATGGTGCAAAAGAAATATGCCAATAAACATGCAACCCAGCTTCCAAAACTTCATGAAAATGATAAAGTGTGGTTTAAATGGAAAATTAAAGAGCCTTGGAAACAGGGTATGATCATGAAGATAGGTCCTCAACCAAGATTGTATGTCATAAAAGCAAATGATGGAACTGTGTATAGGAGAAATCGACATCACATTCGTAAATACAAGTCTACGTGTGAAATGACAGAGTGGAACAGAAGAGCAGAAGATTTGTTTGGACTTGATCAATCAACACTGGATCAAACTGTTCTTGTAGATAATGATAAGCAGGATCCACCTAAGGAAAAGGAAAGTGATTCTACTAAACATTCTCAAATTCCAGGAAATGTGTCAACTGAACCAATGTTAAGACGATCAAGTACAAATAGAATAAAACCTCTTCGATATAGAGACAATTAGGAAGAATTTATTGATGCTAAAAATTTATACTTTATTTATAGACTAATTATGGAATTTAACGAACTGTTCAGAACTCTAAAATATCAGTTTAATTAGTAAGTCACAATTTTAAAGATTTAAGTGAGTCATCCAGGTATGTAATTTTGCTATGTTCTCTAAAGTCAATTGTTAAGTAATAATTTAATGTCAAAATGTTTTCTTAAGTTAACTGCTAAGTAAGTAATGATGTAAAATAATTATTGTACTAAGTTAGTAACATGCACTAGTCTTGTTCTATAAATAAAAAGGGCATGTTAGATATTAATTTAAATTATAATTAAAAAGGGCATGAGATATTAATTACTTTGCTTGCCGATAGATGGCAGTGCCTCTAACCTGACTTGCTAGGCAAGTGCACGGTATTTGTGCCTCGTCACTTGCCGCCAACCATGTAGCATCAATGTCTCTCTTATGTATAAAATAATCTAATTTAATCTTATAAATAAACAGAAATTTATCTATGTTTAACGAGTCAACATATATAACAGCCGACTGATCCAACTGAGGTGCTGGAGTTCATAGATAAAATGAAGTGAAGAAAGCCGCTGTCGTAGATCAAATTTCGAATCGCATGATTAAAAACTTCCTCATTATGTATATTGTATGGATAATGGTTTTGATTAACCTTATGTTTAAAAGGTGTTACTTCCCTGGCTGTTGGAAAATTGCCGCAGTCATTCCTATTCCCAAACCGGGTCAAAATTAAAATCTCCCCGTCAACTACAGGCCTATTAGACTCTTACCATCTCTCTCAAAAATATATGAATTTGTTTTACTTAAACACTTGAATGAAGTCTGACCACGATCGAAATTTAATAATCCAGAACAATTTGGCTTCCGGCCTGAACACTAAACGGTACACCAGTTACTCCGTGTAGTGGAATTCATTCACGAGGGCTTTCGTAAATGAGAGAAAACTAGAAGTGCCTATCTTGACATTGCCAAGGCCTTTGACAGGAACTGGCATGACGGGCTTATTTACAAGTTCATGCGGCTTGGTTTTTTGGCACAACTCATTAAAACTATCAACTCGTACCTGACGAACAGATCCTTTCGGTTGCGAGTTCGCCATGAATACTTAACTTCCCGCTCGATCTGTGCTGGGGTCCCACAAGGAAGTTTGCTCGGACCTCAAATGTTCAACATCTACATAAATGACATACCTAAGTCACTAGCTAGCTTAGCTGTCGATCTAGCTTTATATGCGGACGACAGCCATCATGAACCAACATTCCAACACCTCCATGGTAATTTTTGCAGTGCAGAAATATCTTTCAAGCCTAGAACTCTGGCTCGGACTGTGGAAGATCAAAATTAATGTCGCTAAATGTGCTGCCACTTTATTTATCCGAAGTACTTTCTCAAATTTACCTAACTTGCCGTTTTTCAGAGAACCAATTCCCTGGGTCCCTACCTATAAGTATCTAGGAGTGATACTTGATTCAATATTAACTTGGCAACCTCACATTCAAAAAACGATTTCCAATGCGAAGGTTGTCAAAACCCAATTACTGCCTTTTTTCGCTAGAAATAGCGACCTGTCCACGAAAAACAGGATTTTGCTCTAATCAATAATAAAGCCAATTCTGACATATGCAAGCCTGGTATGGGGCGCAGCAGCAACTACTAACAGGAAACATATCCAAATTTTTCAGAATATTATGCTACGGCAAATTTATAAAGCTCCTTGGTTTGTTACGAATGAGGACATTCATAACGCAACCAAAATTATTCCCATAAATCGCTTTATACAGCAACTTTTGGCTAACTTTTTCCAAAAGATTCCTTCGATCGGAAACCCCATACTCCACAGCCTCCCTGTTTATCATCCGGGAATTGCATCGTCAAAAAAGAGACTCAGAGCTATTCTGGAGAACGCATATAATGCGCTTCCTTTTCCCAAGAGGCATTGCTATGGAGACGAGGCACCTCAAAGGTTTCAATACACTCGTTTGCTTCCACCCTCGCCTGAGTGAATTCGCTGATCTTTTAGCTTCCCTCAGGGTCACTCTCTCTTTGTTCCGTAATCGGGCAATCTTACTTCTTTCAACCATAAGTGGTTGTCATCAGGCTCTCAGCACATCTTTGTTCCCTTCTTAAAAGGGTTCTAGTGCAAGGATTACTTAATTTAAATTTAATCTCTTTAAGAGAACTTAATGCTTTTTCAATAGTTATCATAACACTTAAAGTTAATGCAATCTTCTTATATTTATAAAAGTTTCTCCTCAGAGGCATTGCTGGCCGTGTTTCTTTCATTAAAACTCGCCTAACGAGTTCCCGCTTTTCCCCTCCCCCAGACCCAAAGCACTTGCGACATGAAGATTTTCGCGAGTGTTTCAGCTCTCGTGTTGTTAACACCACATGACCATTGATCAAGGAAACATTGATGCTTTTCAAAATTAATGATGTAATTCCTCCAAATTTATTCTGGCCCTTATTCAATGCCAAAATTACTAAATTAAGTCCTTCAGTGTTTTTACCTTTTTTCACTGTTAAATTAACATTTTGGCACTAAATTTACCTCCTTTCGGAACCCTCTTTTTGGCAATAAAGATAATTCTTTGACGATGAGGGGATAAAGGCTACATGCCTAAGAGCCCCGTAATAGAACCCTTCCTTGGTCCTTGGTACTCTCGATATTCCCACGCCCACTGTAGACATAATTGAAAATGACACTTGGTCGACAGTGGTATATAAGTGGGACTTCTACTGTGTAGTTCCACATCCAACAGTGTCTACTGAACTGCGTATCCCGAAACACTTGCATTTGGACCTGCATTGTAAATGTCTTGGGCTGTCAAATGAGCTACTGTCTGGTGCTGATTGTGCTGTACCAAGCAGAATAGTCTCCAGACGTCCTTTTCTTTGATGATGCGCGGACATCCAACACCTTGACCGCTACTGATGGTTTCATTGTCATTTATCCACTTTACATAAAAACTAAGTATGGCACAACTTGCCAGTCGTGCAGTTTCGGAGATACTCCTTCCAAGTTTTCGGGCCATTACAATCTGCCTTCTATCAGTTAGATCAGCAGCTTTTCCCATGACTCGCAGAAGTAAGTGCAAAAATGATTCCTCACCTTCTCCAGCAGTAGTTAAATATCATTCCCACTTAATCACATGCTCTCCACGTCATCATGAAAAAAGAGGGGTTGGTCAAAATGTTTTGGCTCGTCAGTGTAATTTCAGGTATTAATCAAAGATAAAATTACAAATGTATATATTGGTGCGTCAGATAGATTAGCACAGGAAATGTTAAAGTGCTGTTATGATAAAAAAGATTTCTATTTTGCTAAGAATGCAAAACCACTTGAAATTTTCATAGGCACAAAGTGCTTTTAAGAAATAAATTTGGGCATATGAGAAAAGCAAAGCAAGAGCTTCATCCCTGTTTGGAGTTTCATTCAGGATCAAATGAGTAACAGTCATTCTAGTGAAATACTCAAAAAGAGGTATATAGCTTTGGTGCCAACAGCCTTTAAAAATAAATAAGAAAGTATTAATAATAAGTTTACTAACTGTCAAGTAAATAAAGAATTTTAAAACATTTTTGGAAAATTGATAGCCTTGATGTTGAATCTCAGTTTCAGCAAAATTCATTGAATCACTTTGATGTTATGAAACTCTTTTAAACAGAAAAAATAAATAAATAAATAAATAAATAAAATAAGGTTAAAATATATGAAATTAGACTACTATTCAAAGTTGAATCACAATCAGACAATAATTTTAATACTCTGACTCATAGATTATTCAATTTAAAGAATAGGTTTAAGAATAGCTTATCTCTTTGTGAAAAATATAAAAGGGTTGTAAATGGATAGTTAGTCGAAGGTATTATAGAGGAAATAAATCTTGAAACAATATTTCAAAATAAAATGTATTATATTACCTGCAATGAAAAAAAAAAAAAAAAAAAAAAAGGAATTAAGAGTAGTTTATAATGCTTCAGCCAAAGAGCTGAACAGTATTTCTTTGAATGCCAATCCTTTAAAGGAGCCCATTTAGATATCCTAACATAACACTACATTCTAAAATTCAGAAAAAAAAAAAAATTGCCTTTCTGCCTGATGCTGAAAATGTTTTCTTACAAATTTTCATAGCGGAAGCCATTCAGAAGTATCAGAAATTTGATGAGTTGACATCTGGTGAACAGAAAATTTACCACATCACTAGAGTCACATTTGGAGCGATTTTTAGCTCTTTCCTCCTAGTGGTGACAATAAAACACAACATAAATAAATACAAGGACTTGAATAAAGAAGCATACAGGATCTTGAAAGAATGTTTATATGTTGATGATCTATTTGCAGGAACAAACTCTATATTTGAAGCTTAAAACTGGTCTACAGGTGCAAGATTAATTTTACCAGAGGCAGTTGTAAATTTGAGAAAATAGCGAATTAATTCAAAGAAACTTTTGAAATTTTTAAATGATACAGGATTTGAAAATCATTCAAGTGCTAAAAATTGTCTAGCACTATTGAAGGTATTGTTCGGAACACTAAACCAGATGAATTTAGGGTACTTATGTATTATCCTGTCAACTGTGAAACTGCTGCCAAGCAGCACGATTTAGTGCCAAGTGTGGATAAACATGAAGTAGCAACATATTCATAACAGTTACGCTTTCATTTGATACAACCCAAATTGATTCTCGATAAGCCATGTTTTGTTTTCATGAAATAGGATATATAAATTAACTGTATTCCTTCCCTGCATTATGAATTTTTTTTTTTTTTTTTTTTTTTAAATTTGGAACCTACCTTCTGAAGAACTGCAACCAGAGCACTATTTTCAAGTTATGGGATCCTACCATGAAAAGTGTGTATTAATGATGTGTTGGTGGTGTATTTAGTTATGGCAAAGCACACTAGGGCTATCTGCCTAAGGAGAGGGATGCCTTCGTGGAGGACTTTCTAAGAGAAACTGGCTCATATACACATTACACATGAGGAAAACCACGAAAACACCCATGCAGCCAGCCCGTTCACGGGATTCGAACCTCGGGCCGAACTACCAGTGTTCAGCGACTTTACTGCTCGGCCGCTGGTGGGCCCTGTGTATTAATGGAGAACATATGGTAAGCTGAATAAGGCCCTTTTATGGGATCCTGCCATAAAAAGTATATTAATGGACAATAAGTTGAATATTGCTAAAAAATAGAATGGAAAAATTACCTATGGAAGTTTTTATTTATAGCATCTCTAATAAAAGGAATAGGTAATATTAATGAAATTTCCACATAAAAAATTAAAAATAAAATTCCAATTAAAAAAAAATCAATAAGAAGAAATATATCGAGACTCTGACTTATATCAAATCCAGATTCATATGAAGATATAGTTTCTATATCTATTTTTACTTTATAAGACATTAAAAGAAATATAAAATAAACCAATATTAAAAATACTAAAGTTACTATTACTACTACTACGTATAAAAATATTCTTCCTCTATTTAATTGGAAATCAAATGTTCTTACATACTATATATCTACCTATACTCCCCATCAATAAACCACCGAAAATAAAAATAATCAAATGACATCAACAAAATGTCAATATCAAGCAGCCGCTTGAAACCCAAAATGATGTCTTCTAGAAAAATGTCTTTTCACTGCTCGAACCCAAATTGCAAATAAAAATAAAGTTCCAATAATTACATAAAATCCATGAAATCCAGTAGCTATGTAAAATGTTGGTCCATATATAGAATCTCTAATTCTAAACCCAGCCATATAATATTCAAAAGCTTATAAAGATAAAAAATATAATCTTAACATTCACGTAACAATCAATTATTTTCTTATTATTCCTCATTTTTCATTTAAAATTGATTGATGAGTTCAAGTCACTCTAATTCCAGATGATAATAATGTAATTGTATTTAACAAAGGAACTTGAAAAGGATTAAAAGGTGTAATCGCTATAGGAGGCCAAGAAACACCTAATTCTGTAGTTCGGCTCAGTCTTGAATGAAAAAAAAGCTAAAAAAAATCTCAAAAAGAAAAATACTTCTCTTACAATAAATAATAATAATCCTCTTAATACTAGTCTTGAATGATAACCTTGAAATGTTCTTTCATGAATTACATCCCGTCATCACACTCTTGCCACCAACACCATTATCATTAATGCTGTAAACAATAATTCATGCTCACAAAATACAAAAATTTTTACTATTCCAATAACCACACACAATCTTCCAACTCCAGCTAAGAACGGTCAAGGAGATATAGTTATTATATGATATCTATGAAAATACTTTATCAAATGTTAATAATATTCTAAAGCATATAACAATATTAAAATTCTAAATACAAAACCCTGAATTACAGAAGCACCAAATTCTAACACCAACAAAATTGTTTGCAATAATAATGATGAAACAAATCCCCCAATTCTTAGTCTTCCAATTATTGATAATAAACCTACAATTAAATGACCAGCTATTTTATTAGCTGCTAATCGAATTGATAAAGTAAAAGGGCGAAACAAATGTGTAATTCTTTCAATTAATACTATTAATGGAGCTAAAAATAAAAGACTCCCTTCAGGAACTAAATGAGCAGCACTAATTTTAAATCTTTTTCTCCATCCTATTAAAAAAAGGTTATCCAAAATACTACTCCTAACCCTATTGCAATCATAGGATGAGCTGTAGAAGTAAAAACATAAAGAAATAATCCAATTATATTTCTTACAACCAAATACAAAAAAGTAATCACACAAATATATACAATCCCTTGATAATTTGGATAAGATACTTCATTAAAAATTTTATTCATTTCTCCAGAAAAAATTATTTAAACACTATTATACCCTCTTTTAATTATATAATACTTCATAGGAAACTACATCATTACTAAAAACAAAATAATAAAATTTAAATACAACCCTAAGTAAGAAATTGCATCAAATACAGAAAACAAACTTATCATCATTAATTTAATTTGTCCTTTCTTCACTTAATTCTCTTAAATTTTCTATTTTAAATGAATATAATATTATCATTATTATTAAAATTAATAAAACCATAAAACAGAGCTTCTATTAAAATCAAATGGCCTAGGAAAATAGTGGCAATCAACAAGCCCCTTTTTGAAATGCAAAAATGAAGCCAATTGAACACCGATTGTTTATTAAGTAAAGAAGCACCAATTCCATTTCATGGTTGTTCATTTCATAGAAATGTTTGAAGAAATTTTGGCAGGATCTCTGCTAGTTTTCATGGTTTGATGGTAGCCAAAATAGCTTTCACAGTACATACATAATATACAGTGATGGCCAAAATTGTGGACACTTTTGGAAATTTTTATGTTTTTGAACTTTGTATGCTTACAGAAAACGTTATGTTTCACAAAATGCAAACTTGTATATATCATTTAAAAAAAAATTTATTACTGAATTCAATGCAAAACACAAAATTTAATTATTTGCAATACAAAAAAAGTTAAACAATAATAGTTATCGATATACATTAGATAGTGATGATTGCAGTGAGTTATCAGTACTTAGTAGGGTAACCTTTATTTTTTATTACAGCGTCACATCGACGTTTCATTGAGCTGACAAGAGTTTTAAGCTCTTCATTCATTATTATATGATGCCAGGAAACAATTATACCCTCAATTAGTTCCCTTTTATTTGATGGGCGCCTCATTCGGAAAAGAGTTTTCAAACGGTGCCACAAATTTTCGATAGGATTGAGGTCAGGACTGTTTCCTGGCCATGACAACAATTTAATGCTCTTTGTACGAAACCACTCTTTCGATATTTTGGCCGTGTGGCAAGGAGCAGAATCCTGCTGAAAAATAAACGAAGCATTGTTGGGAAAGAGATCTCTGATGGAAGAAGTTTTGGTTCTAGAATAGTGTAAATGTATTTTCTGGCATTCAGTGTCCCATCGATGACATGAAGGCAACCAATACCATCTGATGACATGCATGACCAAATTATAACACTAACTGGGTTCTTCACAGTTGCTTGAATGCAGTCAGGATGTAGCTCTTCTCCTATTCTATGTCTTACATATTTTCGCCCATCACTACCAAATAGCGATATCTTAGTTTCATCACTCCATATAACTTGTGACCACTGATCATCTGTCCAATTAATGTGTTCCTTTGCCCCCTGTAGTCTTTTTTTTTTTTTTTTTTTTCATTATTGAAAATTAAGATAAGGCTTTTTACGTGGAATTCTACCTCTCAGTTCAACATCTGTTAATCTTCTCCTGATTGTTCTTGAACTGACAGAAACACCAGCATCATTCAGATCACTTCTGATGGCCGCTGATGACATTTTTCCATCTTGGAGACATAGTCTTTTTATTCTTCTGTCATCAATAGATGTGGTGCACCTTTTTCGGCCTTTTCATTCTTTGTTTTTTATTGAATTGGTCTCCTGATATCGTAAACAAAACTTTCGGACTCCAGATGTAGTCACTGAACTACCCACCTGTTTGCAATTTCAGCATAGGAAAGACCACTTTCTCGTAACACAATAATATTACATCTCTTTCTAGGTGTCCAATCTACTCTTTTATTTGATGTCATTGCTTCTTGACTAAATATTAAAAATTTTTACAAAAATTCCTACTTGTAATTGCAGTGTATAAGAAACAGGTCCTCCTTCTACAGAACAAAGCAAAATAATGAACTGTTTTAAGTATAAACATGATGTCAGCTTCTACTGGCAGTTACATTTGATTGGTTCTCGGAACAAGAACAGTGATTGGCCAGGAAAGCTAGACATTACAAACCACTTCATAACTGCGTTTTTTTTATATTAAAGTACATATAACTTTTTTTGTATTGCAAATAATTGAATTTTGTGTTTTGTATTGAATTCAGTAATAAATTCTGTTTAAAATGATATATAAAAGTTTGCATTTTGCAAAACGTAACATTTTCTATAAGCGTACAAAGTTCAAAAACATAAAAATTTCCAAAAGTGTCCACAATTTTGGCCACCACTGTATATACCAAATTTAGTTTTGATGTTTATTCAATTTTGCCATTACTAGTAGATAAATAGAACACAAAAAGAAGCATATGAAAATTTTGCATTTTGAAATTAGCATATAAAATTTATGATCCAGTTGGATTAATCACACATTTGTAATTAGCATGAAGGTTTAATTTCAAGAATCATGGGAGAGAGTTGAAGGATAGGATAAAGAATTAAGTGAGGATTTCAAAATTAAATGGGAGGAGGATTTCTAAATTGGAAATTTTGTTAATATCTAAATGTTATTTCAAAACAGACCTCAATGAATTCCGGTTATATATTTTTGCCGACAGCTATATATATTTAGTTATATATTTAGTTTTTCCAGTTATATATTTAGCGAAGTAGCATATGCTGCCACTGCATATGTCTACTATGAAACATCAGATGAAAATTATGAGGTTAGCTTTGTAACATCTAAACCAAAAGCAGCACCAGTGAAGAAATTAACTTTTCCACAGTTAGAGCTGACAGTAACATTGATTGCAGCAAGAATACTCAACAGCTTAAAACCCGTTTTTTACATGAGGGATTATTACTTGTTGCTTGATTCCACAGTAGCCTTCTGGAGGATACGCAGAAATGCTAAGCAGTTTGTTGCGAACAGAGTTAGTGAAATTCAAGAAATATCTAATCCAGCCAACTTGAAACATTACAGCAGTGAAGATAATCTAGCAGATGTAATATCAAAAGGTTGTAGAGCAGCAGATCTGATAAACAATGCGAAATGGTTTAGAGAGCCCACCTGGCTTCAACAACCTGAAGAAAAATGGCCTCACAAAAGTAAAATTCTGAGCCTTTAACTATGGAGGAAAGATCTAAGTTTAAAGTATTAGTGAATGCGACATTTGACAAAAATGAGAAAAGGAAAAACTACTTTCTAAACTTAAATAAGTATAGTTCAACTGTACAGTTCTACAGAATAACAGCATATGTTAGGAGATTCATATTTAATCTGAGAATTCATATTTAATGTGATGGAATCTAATCTAAATTAAATGCAAGTGAATTTTCCGACACAGAAACCTACTGCATAAATATATATATATATAATACGGAAATTTTCTGGAAGAAGTAAAAAATTTGAAAAAAGAATAATGCATTTTCAAAGGGCCAAAGATTCGAGATTTATACCCAGTTTTAGATGAGGAAGAAATTATTGGTGTTGACAAGAGATTACAAGAATTAAAGATAAAGTTTTAGAAAAAACATTTAGTGTTATTGCCTGTAGAGCTCAAATTCACTGAAATTTACAATTAAACGCTCTCATGAGAAGGTACAGGCAGGAGTTTCTAACATGCTAGTCCAAATTCAAGAAAGAAATGCATCAAGTCTACTCTAAAATGATGCAAAATATGCAAATCTTACAATTCTTGTCCAGGAATGCAGATTACAGCATTATTGTCAGTTGGCAGAACTGATGAATCACCACCTTTTGCAATACACTGGGTGCAGATTTTGTTGGTTTGCTGCTTGTGAAAAACATTGACAGTAAATTTTATATAGTACTTCTGCTTACCTGTGCTATATCACATGGGCAATCCATCTAAAATCAGTTTTAAATATGACACTAGAAGAATTTAAGCTCACTTTCAGATGATTTATATCTAGAAGAGATTTACATTCCAACATCTACATGATAATATTAAAACATTTAAATGAGCTAAAGTGGACCCACAGTAAATAAGTATGCCAATTAATCATTCTGATATAAGGGAATAAGTTTCATCTCACCACATCAAATGGAAATACATCCTTGAAAAGGGAGCACAGTAGAGAGGATTTTATGAAAGGATTTATATCTAGAAGAGATTTACATTCCAACATCTACATGATAATATTAAAACATTTAAATGAGCTAAAGTGGACTTACAGTAAATAAGTATGCCAATTAATCATTCTGATATAAGGGAATATGTTTCATCTCACCACATCAAATGGAAATACATCCTTGAAAAGGGAGCACAGTAGAGAGGATTTTATGAAAGGATAATCAGATCAGTAAAAACAAGTTTGAGAAAAGTAGTTTTAAAATCTTCATTGACTGTGAAAGAATTAGAAAACGTTCTGACCGAAATTGAAGAAGTCATAATTTCAAGACTATTAACATATACCTATTCAAAGCCAGAAGAACCGTTTCCCTTAAAACCTGCACATTTGTTATTTCGCAGGTGAATTTTGAGTTTATGTGAAATTGAACAATTCAAATTTTTCAACCAAAAGTATTTTATTAAAACACTTCAATCACAAAGTAACCTTGTTAAACTTATTCTGGAAGAGATCGAAATGTGAATATATAATGAACCTACAATCAGCATATACAGTGCAGAACTTGAAAGAAGTTCAAAATTCAAAATTAATGACTTGGTATTGATCATTTCCATGAAATATAAGGAAACCATCATTTCCATGAAATATAAGGAAAATGGGCAAGATCACTGAAGTGTTCTTCAAGTGTGATGGATAGGTAAGAGTTTATAATATTAAAACTACAGATGGGGCAATTTGAAGACCAGTTCAACACCTGTAACCATTTGAAATACATGGTTAAAGTGTTTTATGATCAATTTTAAAAGGACTAGGTTTATAGATTTCATTTGGACTTATTATTATTATGAATTTGTGAATTTATCACTGAATATCAGAATAGTACAATTCAGTATTATATGCAAATGAAATATAGAATTTCTATGCTTATAACATTGTTATGCACAGTTTAACCCTGTTCAAGACTAAGTATAAGACCTCTCTGACTAAATTATTTTTTGTGATGTCTGTAAGAACATATTGCATCTTAAAACATGTCCAAGAAATTAAGGCTATATATTAAAAGTACATGAATCCAGATATAAAGTTCTAGGAGCATTTTGATATTAAAATTAAGAAAATAATTCTCTCTCATGATAGTTCTGGGATTGTGCTTTTTGAGCGAAAACCCTGCTGGTCAGAGGGTTAATTGAAAAATGTTTAACAGAAATTTGTATAATTTTGATATTCATTAGATTACGCTTTGAAACTTTTTAGACTTTTTTGTAATAATTTTTGTAATAATTTTTTGTAATAATTAGAACATTATTTATTTCATATTAGAATGTATGCGAATTTTAGATGTGATAAACCTAGTTCATTCTGAGGGGGGTGATGTGTACAGAATATTAATGTACATATGGTGCTGTGAATAGACAAAGTTTGATTAATGTTTTGATCAAATCATTGAGCAAAAGGAACTCTGACCTGTAAAGACAGGAACATAAAATACTAATTTTTTAAATAAATATTTTATTAATGTGTTTTGAATTCAAGCTTCATAATTTGCAGTCTTGGATCATTTATTCATCGACTGCATGGATTACTAATAGACAAGAACACATTCTGCGAAAACTTGAAACAATTCAACAACCACTAAATCCTCAGTTGGTAATCAAACCTAGTTTGAACTATCAATGTTCAGGTGCTTTATCGCTTGGCCACTGATGAGCCTGAAAAATTTTGTAAAACAGAAGCCATGGCCTGACAGATCATGCCATGAGAAAAAGGGTTTACAGAATAGATGCTGATTCGAAGATTTGTACAATCCTTTTGTGACAACTAAGTGGGTTACCTACTTCTGATGTTAAGAACTCGTGCTGTAGACTTCTGTTGATTGCAACTAGTAGTGAATGATTGTATAACTCCAAGAACTAAACATCATATATCATGGGAAGAATTTCATTCACATTTCACTCGTAGCATGCAAATCTTATTTCAAGAATTTTCTCAGAATCGCTGCTGATATCTATCCAGACAAGTTTTAATGAGTTTGGGTGACTGATTGTTCAAACATGCATGACTCTACTGCATATACTATATTTAATCACATATTTCTCCCTCTCATGTAATTTTCCCCTAGATTTTTCAGTATATGATTTAGAAACTTCTAATTTATAGTAACAGTGTAAAATGCATGCACAAATATAGCAAAGTATTTTGTCTAAGCAAAAAACAATGTTATTGAGATTGGTAAGCCCTATAATATATATAACATAATAAAATTAATGTGTCTTTCTGTCTGTTTTTAATATTCTATGTTTATCATTTAAGCCATCTTTTCAGAAATAATATATACACATAATTTTCCCCTCCTGATTTTCAAGCATTAAAATCAGAAAGAAAAAGGATAAAAATGCATGAGTAAATACAGAACATTTCTATAAAGGAAAACATAATGCATACTTGAGCAGGAATGGACTTTCTCCTTTTTGACAGCTGTTTGATAGAATAACCTTCACCAAGAACTGGCAGCCTTACGAATGACTTCACAGGATGGGACAGAGAATTATATACAATTACAAGATACTGAAAGAAACAAAATAAAAACAAGTTGGATATAAAATTACTTAATTTGCAATACATAAATAAATAATAATCAAATCTCAAGGATTAACAAAATTTAGATTTAAGTTTTAATTATTCTGAAACAAAAATATTAATTTAGTTCTTAATTTCTGAACTAAAAAATTAAAAGAAACATTTAAGATTGTTTCTCAGATAAATTTAAAAAGTTGCATAGAGATACAACATTTAAAATGATAATAATTTATTGCAAATATGAATAAGCTGCAATAAAAGATATAAATTCAATAAAAAAAATTATTCTTGGATTTGGCACTAAATTTTAAAATTATTTTCCTATGTAATGCTAGGAGAGAGGTAATTTCAAAATCTTCTTTTGGCTCAATGACTACAGCAGTCCATTTTTAAAAATATAGTGACCTAGAGTGGAATATTTTAAAAAACTACAGGTCAGCACAGCATACTTAAAATATTGTAGTAGTTCAGAGCAATGCATAGGCAAAATTCAAAAATTTTTAATGTAAATGTTTGAGACATACGCGAATCCATAAAATTAAACTAGAAGCAGATGGATTTGCAACATTTTCTCATTGAAGAACACAGAACTTAATTTTTAATCATAAAATATTAGAATTTCGTCAAATTGATTTTTGAATTTGTTGTTTATAAAAAATAGCATATTGTCTTTTAGGACAAAAAGAAAAAAACTGAATAAAAAAATTAAATTTCCCTGTTGCATACATAAATGAGCACACAAATAATTGCAAACAATACCCAATAATATTTAAAATTATGGTTACTCTACTTTTGATAATCATACGTGAAATAATAAAAATACTTTTAAGTATCATATGTATTATATACCATATGTATTATATATTTCTGTCCCACACGCATATTTTATTCCTACCATTGTTAGCATATAATTCAGAAACTTGACTTATGGTTGTGAAAATAAATTATAAATGGGATGAATAGTAACTTTTATCATGGCATAAAAAGAGCAGTATTGCAAGCAATAACATCTTTGAAATGTATAATACAGTAATAATAATGTATCAGTTTCTATAATTTGCAATACATCATTGCTCAGACACATCACACAAAGTAATAATGAGCGTTTGGTTCACAAAGAGTAAAATTAGTAGTAATAAGAAGAGGGAGATACTCAAGTAATATTATATCAACAAAACACTGGTTGAGATGTTTCAGCATCTTATTATTGATAGGAAAAATTAAGTGAAAACGTAATTTCAAAAGTTAAAAGTTATAGTATGCATAAGGTTTGGAGAAAAATAAAAGAAAAGCATTAAACTAAAGAGCCGCCCAGATGGGATAGAGGTTAGCGACTCTGACTGCCATACCAGAAAGCCCAGATTCAAATTCCAGAGAAGGCATGGATATTAAGTAAATGTGTAATGTCTTTGTGGCATGGGAGCATTATAAATATATGGCAAGCTGAAAGTCTTCTCGTGTGTTTTGCTGGTAGGGGAGAGGGATGGAAGATCCTCAGATCATCTTCTTAGATTTAGATCCCCTTAGATCTCTCAAAATTGGGGTGGAAGTATAAGTCCAACTTCCTTGAGGTTCTGGCAACCACTCTTCCATGAAATATGAACACAAAGTCAAACAAACAAAATTGAACCGAAGAAAAATTACATTTAACATTAAATAATAATGTTTTAAAAATTTCACTGAGAAATAAATTTTTAAGAATTGAATATAAGATAGGCATACAAAAATAATCAAAGGATGAATAGTATCTGGCACAATGAAACACATATTTAGTCTGTAAAAACTTTTTATTTATTTAATGTATTTTATATATAAAATATAGGGATTAAATATAAAATTAAGGACAAAAGATTAATGAAAACAAATTACCTGATTTTCTAGCTCAGTGAACAAGCACTGACTGACATTTAAATGTTCACAAAAATAAAGCCGAGGTAATATAGTATCATTTGAAAGCAGGATACGAATTGACTTTCCAATAGCATCCTAAATGGAATACAAAATTAGATACATAGATATCCATAAATAAAATTTCATAAAATGAAATTCAACATAAAAGATAAAGGGCTATAATAAAATTAATTATGATACATGAATTCAAAATTAATGTGAAAGAAAAAGTCAAATAAAACTAAATTACTTAAATTAAATTACTAAATTTACTACTTATACATATATGAACACACAGTCATCCCAAAGTGTTTAAAAAAGATGGCTACAGGTGTTATTTCCATAAAGTTTCTGAAAACAATGTAGAGAATTTAATGAAAACAGTTTCAATATTATGGCTGAGAGAGTTATGTGCATTAAAGCATTCAAATGTAATCCACATTGTTGGACTTTTTTAATGGTTTTAATCTGAGAATCCTGGTCTTACTATGATTTCTGTGGCAAAGTGACCCAGGATATTAATGATTATCATGTATTACCTAAAATGAACTCAATCTTATTACCCATATGCATGTAAAAAATTATAAGTAAACAGGAAGTATCTCAGTCTGTCAAAGGCTTATCATTAAGTTTTTAATAATGAATTAGATCCTAAGTCTCATAACTTTTACCAAGTCTTCACAGACAATTTGAAGAACAGCATCTATCATATAAAAGTAAATGGAGACTGGGCTATAAAGGGCCTCATTCCCTTTATACCCATATTTAGCCTTTCCCAGTGTCATCACACCAGATGGTGGATGCATGTCTAATCAAACATCTTTGAAGAGGAGGATAAATAAAGTAGTTTCCAGAATGTTGGAAAAGATGTACTGAATTGTAGGAGGATTTTTTTTTTAAACAATGACAAATTTTATGAATATGCATTCATTCCGCTTATTCAATCATTCCATTTGTCTACACCATATTTTAATAACATAGTAGAGTCTAATTTTTTATGCATTGCAATCAGAGCAAAAATCCCAATAAAATATTTATTATGTTTTTAATAGCAAAATACAAAAAGTTACTATACAATATAATGGGATTATATTTTGTATTAACACTACTCTTTCACACAGAGTCTGAAATTGTTTTCACGAAACTCCCTTATTTCAAGAAACTTTATAACTGGAAATAAATGCCTAAGATTGATACTAAGGATATAAAACCTTTAGGCACCTTTCTTGAACAATTTGGATGCATGTAAATGCAATGATTATGTATTATAAAAATATGGCACAAGTAGAATATTGTAAAAAGTGTTCAAAACACAATTTTTATAATGGGAAAAATAAGATTAATTTTTAAATATCACTTAAGGACGAAATAGTTAAATCCTCCAGATCAGATCAAAATACCCCCCAAAATTATAGCAGTTACATGTATAACCATTTGTATTTTTACATTTCATAAATCAAGCAGAAAATTTTCTAAAAAAAATCTCTATTTTGTCATTATAAAGAAAGAAATCACTAATTCTCTAATAATAAAAATATATAATGATAAAATATTAACCTCACATAAAGCATAGCCTTCAGATAACAGCCTTGAATAATCATCTGCAACATGCTGCTTTTCAGTTCCTCTGCAATTAAATGTCAGAATTTGTTAAAAATACTTTTAAGCTTTTTTTTTTTAACTATTGGAAGAAGAATGAAAGATAATACATACTACTGATATTAAAATTCAAGTATCCTGCAATTCCAATTAATCTATTTTAGTTTCTCAAAACATATCAAATTAACACTGTACTTAATGAATAAAATGAAGAATTTTCAAAGTTAACTAACCATTGCACAGCCACCACGAGAAATATTTATTATAAAAAAGAAAAATATATAATGAATTTTAAATGTGTCCAGATAATGTACTTTTATAGGTCTAGATAGTAAGAAATAGTAGAGATAAAAAACTGTGTTAATTGATTTTAATTCATTTAGTTTGTTAATCAATAAGACAAATTAAACTTATAGGAAAATTAAATATTTTATGCTTTGCCAAATAATAATATAGGAAAGATAAAAATATTTTATTTCAGGCAGTGGCAATACATTTCTTTTGAATTACTGAGTCAGTTGATTAAATTTGAAAGACAGATATCTTACACATTGGCAGGTGGCATGAAGGCCAACAATAAGGAATCATAATTGCCAGACTTCTGTTTTTAAATTTCTTTTCATTAATAAATACGAGAGAGGGGGAAAATTCCCCCATCCGTTTTTTAAAGATATATTCAAAATCCTTTTGAAATAGTTATAAAAGTCACCTAAGTTAGCAAATACTTTCTTGAATATAGCTACAAATATTGAACATTACATAACCTTTTGTACTTAATTCATTAACTGAACATTTTGATCTAGATGGACCACACAAAAAGTGAAATATTTTATTTGGAAAACGGTCCTACTGCAAAGCTAAAACTGTTTCCTCAAAACCCTATAATTTATTCTAAGAAGCTTTCGAATTACAAATGCATGTCTAGGATAAACATTTAACAAAATAAAGGCTGTACCACACCTATTAATCCCCTATATAATCTACTTCATTATGCAATAATTACTATATTTTCTGAAAAACATATATGTGAATGTTTTTTTAATGAGAAGATAGGATACGACTAATTTATTTAGGAAAAAGCATATCACAGATACATATTAATGATAAGGGATAACTTTCTGAGAGCTGTCTAATGAAAATTAGCCCGTTCTTAATTTACAGAAGAGAAATATTATGAAAATGGCTCATAACTAACCCATTCAGTTACCAGAAAAAGGAACTGGTGTGACCTACAAATGAAAACATTGGGTGAATTACCAGTATTAACTAATCAATAACTGAGCAACTTTAACATTCGGTTACGTGCCATCAAATGAGAAGATAAAAACAAAATGCAAAAAATTTGCTCAGCCATTGGTCAGCTAGTGATAAGAGATACAGAAAATGTAAGAAAGTAATATAATATTTCAGACAGACAAGTTAGTATTTTTTTAAATCAGAAACTGTAATAGACAGTGCTTAATATAATGATTTTGAAGCCTTTTATATTTTAAAAGTTAAAATTACATTAATAACCAGCTTCAAAGTTCTTAAAATATTGAATTTACATTTAATTTATATTATTAAATTTATATTTTAAAAAATTAAATATTTCTTAAAAATATAAAATTTTATTTGATATAATTATTAGATATGTTATAAATTGCATCGTAAAAAATTATAGCAATTTCCTGTGTATATATGGAAGGAGTGGCCAACCTTTTGGATGTGTTTGGAAGAGTGCTACAAACTGAAAAAAAAAAAAAAAAAAAAAAAAAAAAAAAAAAAAAAAAAAAATGCATGCCACTTCCAATATTTCCAACATACTAAAAACATGAAAAGGCAAAATAAATGTTAAGTTAATTATGGGATGTTTACACAAATAGCACATTTTTTATATGAGTAATGGAGATTTAAAAAACAATACGTAAATCAAACGTACAATCTAGGGTTTTATTGCTATAAACACTTTTAAAGGTTCAGTCAGTTATATTATCTATAAAATCAAGAATAATTTGAAAAATTTAATTCTAAATAACTATTAGAATTAAAGTCAGTACTTAATTAATGTGATTTTTGAATATGTAGTTTTTTTATGAAGTCATCTATATTAGGATTAGTTCTTGAAGGCACTAGCAACATTTGGTGTTTTAAGGTGTATATCAGTTAATGTTGAATGATATTTTGATTTTATTATATTCATAATAGAAAGCATTTGTTCACAAACACATGTTGATACAAACTTACAACAATATCAGACAGCAAAATTGTGTAAATTTGGAAAATTGCTTGTTCGTATAAATTTCTAAAATTCAATATAATTTGGATCACTTGCAGTTGAAATAAGTTCCTTATATTTGCTTTTCAGTGTAGTATGCTGCTCTAGGTCAATAATTTGGATTTCAGTTGGGTTACAATTAACATCTTGCAGAGAAATTTAATTATTATACTTATTTCAATGTGTTTATGTGTGTATCTATTGATGGAGTTGATACAGATGTATTATTATTTTTTCAAATCCTTTAATTCAATAAGTATTTGCTTACCACTGTTAAAATTCTGTGCTACATAGTGTGTCACAGGTTGACCATCCCTAATTTATGGCATGATGGATAACATAACAGCAGTCCAAAGGTTCAACATTAAATTCCAGGTAAAGGATGTTTTCTAAGGATAATTCACCAAAGTCTTTAAGTGGATAAAAATTTATCCTCAATTAGAAATTTTAGAATTTTGCAGTCTCTTCTGGATCCTCTTTAGATGGTGTACATTTAAGGTTTTCTTTTTTCTTTCTCTTCCTTTTTTTTTTTCGGGGGGGGGGGAGGGGGTGCTTTTGCAGAATAATAAATACCATAAAGGTATAGTTTATTTTAAGATACTGATTGATCAAAGAAACTGTTAAAATGTTATAATCAATTACATATGAGCTAAAGAGTCTACTGCCGATAATTACCAGAAAAAATTAGTAATATATCTCAAATAATTTTCAATCTTAACTTACGTAATTCCATCATGATGTTGCACAACTCCAAGAGCTTTATCTAGGATATAAAACTCATTATTAAATAAGAAAATTTAAATAAGATTTCAATTCACACTGATTTTACTTAAATAAACAGATGCTATTTACTTACGAAGTGTCATAATATCAGCATTCTCCACATCTGCTAAAGTTACCAGTTGTTTGCACATCTGAAACAGAGGGAAAGAAATCGGTTGTATAATAAGATTTTCGTTGATCAAATATTATGCACTATAAAAGATAAATGAACAAATTACATAAATAGAGCCAATTATACCATGGATTTCCAGTCTTTTGTGAATTAACAATTAATTTAATTGAAGTACCTGACATTCTATGTGACAATATTTAGGATTTCAAATTATTATTAATATTATTATATTCAAATTCGTTTATTAATGTGAAGTCTATGTTTGGTATGTCACTTCTCTATTAAAAATGGCCAATATAAAACTGATAAAAAACCAATATCCCATCACATGACTTTTACTGAAAAATGAAATTTTAGAACTGAGATTTACTGTCCACTTTATTAATTTTGACATTCCTTATCAGTAAAGATCCTTGTTAATAAATACTGAATGCAGCAAGCAGAACTCCCTTCCACTCACTTTAAGATTAAGCAGAAATAGTACATGTTAAGATCAAGCATAAAGAAACTAAACTAAAATTATAATTCTAAACTAAAACTATTGACATGAGTTTGATTTAAACTATTTTCCTTTGCACGATCTTCACAAAAATTCTACAACTAATTTTTTTTGCATAACTTATCAATTTTGTCACTGTTAAAATATAGGTTTATAAACAATGGAATCAATAAATAATAACACTTTTTCTCATTATAAAAGACAATTCATTTTTTTAAGTGCAGAAAGCAAATTTAAAGATCAAATGGACAAACCTTTCTTTTTCAACATACAGAGAAACTTATAAATGCATATGTTTGTACCCCTGGATAGATCAGTACAGAAAATGTTAAAATGCTGCTATAATTTATCCAACCTATATTTTGCTGACAGCACAAAACCACTTGAAATTCTGCAGTGCAGAAGATGCATAATACTTTTGGGAAATAAATTTGGCTGAATGTGAAAAGATAAGCAATAATTTAACTGCTGTGAATACTTTCTTCAGAATATGTGTTCAAGATCAAGCATTTAGTGTTCACCACAGCAAAATTCTGCATAACATTTGTGTAGCAATGGCTCCAACAGTCCCTGTGCATGATTGTGAACATAAACAAGAGAAACTGATGATGGGTTCACTGACTGTCAAATAAATAAAGAACTGAAGAGATTTTGGTAAACTGATAGCTTGGGTGTTGAATCTCAGTTGGAACATAATCTATTGAATTACTCTGATGTTATGAAACAATTTGAAACAGAAATAAAATTTAGTGATAAAAGCTATGAAGCTAGATTATCATTTAATGGGAACCAAAATTAGCTATGAATCTGAGAAAATAGCGAATGAATTCAAAGGAGCTTTTGAATATCTGGCATGATACATGATAATCATTCAATTTCTAAGAAATTTATACTACTACTTAAGGTCTTGGGTATTGTTTGGAACACCAAAACAGATGAATTTAGTTTTGACATTTCTTTTATTTTGCCATTGTTAGAGGATAGACAGAACATAAAAAGAAACACTTTGAAATTAGCATGTAAAATTTATGAAGCTATGGAATTAATTACACCAATTGTAATTACACTGGAGATTCTATTTCAAGAATAATGGGAGAGAGGTGTAGGATGGTATGAAGAGCTAAGTGAGGATTTGAAAGTTAAATGGGAGAATTCGTGTAAGAACATTCCTAAATTCGAAACTTTTGCAATAACTAGATATTATTTCAAAACAGATCTCACTAAATTCCAATTACACATTTTTGCCGATGCTAGTGAATTAGCATATGGAGCTGTCACATATTTCACTACAGAATTTTATTATTGATTGTCCAAAGTTTATATATGCAAAATAATATTTATAATTTAATAATAATCATAAGATATCAGTTGATGTAAATAATAGTACATCTGATGTACCTACCTACATAAACAATATTTTTAAGGAATATTAAAAGAATTAATTAATAATTTAATTTCATATTAATTAAAAATTTGCATTTACTAGTCTTACCATAAATATCAAAGAAAAATTAGTTACACACAAACATAGCCTCCAGAATGGGATGAATTTTTTAGATGAAGTATATGGTTTTCCCTGATATTCCATTTTAATTTCTCTGCCCAAATGAAATGATTTCCCTGACCAAACTTAATGAATTAGTTATCAATACTTTTGTTACTTATCACAAAAATACAATGAAATAATTAAGAACATTATGAAATTTTAATTCATCTACTCATTAATATGACACAAATATATATATACTAGCTGTACCCGCCCGGCGTTGCCCGTGCATTTAGAAAATGCAGATAAGTGAATAGCGCAGGAATAGTAGTGTAGGACATGTAGACTGTCTCTCTCTCTTCCCCCCCCCCACACACACAACATTCCCCGTCGATAAAAAGGAACAATATATCCTAACCATGAGCCATCTGTTAAAAAATTAGTTTAAATGAGAACAGACCTCATATTAGCACATGCTAGGAAACCGTAGTCATGTGGTTATAATCATTGGTCTGAAGTATAAAGAAAAGTAAACATAAAAAATTCAAAATCAAAGATAGGAAAGAGTTGAAAGGGAAAGATAGAGAGTACAGTACAGAAAAAATAAAAAGTAACGAAAACATGGATGAAATAAAACATCCTGCTTACAGGAAATTTGGAGTTAAGAACCAATTAAATTTTTAATTTAAGTGTAAGTTAAATTTAGATGACAATGAATTAGAAGAGGAGAGTGTTTGTGTATGTTTGTGGAGCTCGAGCTGTGGTCGCAAGGGCCCCTGACCGATTAATGTCTGTTGGTACGGCAGCACCATTCGGATTATTGCTCATGCTCTCAAGAGAGCACTAAACAATAACATCACTATTTAAAGCATGATAGTCAGAGTTAGTTTGGGAGAGTGGAGAGTGGCAATAATTTTTCGTTAGATTGTCCTTTTCGTTAGAGAGCCTCGGGATAAACTATATTTAATGTTCTTCCATTCGGAGCTAAGATATGTAGATTATCGGCATTACCAACTCTTGAACAACCCACGTACAGTTGACCATGGGAGAAACACGGCTTACGGAGGTCGAGCCCTACAACTTTGAGAGATTGTCCTTGTGCCTTATTAATGCTCATCGCGAAACTCAAACGAACAGGGAATTGTAGACGCTTAAACTGAAACTGGAGATCGGAAGGGATTATAGGAATTCTTGAAATAAACACATCTTCGCCTGCAGCATGTCCGGTCATGATGGTGGCTTCTATAATATTTGGCATCAGTTTCTTGATAGAAAGTCTTGTTCCATTGCAAAGTGCAGGCGGATCCAGATTCCTGAGGAGAATTATCGGTGCTCCAACCTTCAAGTCCAATATGTGGGAGGGTACTCCAGGTGGCTCTAATTTGTTGAGAAACTCTGTCGTATAGTTGACAGCCTCGTCAATATTGCATGTCGTGTCTATAGATTTGTAAATATGAAGAGTTCCGGGTAAAGTTCTGTAAAAGTTCCTTGTTGATAACACTGACGGCTTCGTTTGTTGGGGCAAGAATTGCTCTTTCGCACAGCCATGCGTGATCAGTGAAGTGGTGAATCACATTCGGAAACACAGCCTCTTTCAGTTCTTCTTCAGTAGTCACAATCCTTCCAATGCCTTGCATCGCTACATATCCATCTTCATTTTCTGAAGTAAGGGCTCCATTTCCTAGTTTCAGTAGATTATCTGCAAACTGCTGGGCAGAGGGATCACCGTTGAGATGAACTCGCATGTTAGTCGATAATCCAAGTGTTTGAATGCCATTCCAGATGTAAGAAGATTTTATGCAGGCCTGCATTTCATCTGCCCTCGTTCCACGCGGAATAACTGGTAGCGTCTGTCGAAAATCGCCTGCCAAAACCATTACGACGCCTCCCATTCTGTCATTGTTCCGTCTGAGGTCTTTCATGGTGACATCTAATGCTTCGAATGCGGCTTTGTGGGACATGGTACACTCGTCCCAAACGATGAGCTTGCAATCCTGTAGAACCTTTGCCTTTCCTGAATTCCTTGGGATGTTACACGTTGGAGTCTCTGTGCTTGTCAGATTTAAGGGTAACTTGAACGCCGAGTGAGCAGTCCTACCACCTGTCAAGAGTGTAGCAGCAATGCCGGATGAAGCGACAGCCAGGGCAATCTCATTTCTGTGCCGCACCTTTGCCAAAATAAGGTTGATAAGAAACGTCTTCCCGGTTCCGCCTGGAGCATCCAAAAAGAATATACCCCTTTGCCTATCAAAAACTGCTCTAGTAATCTTGTCAAAGGCTTCTTTTTGATCTTGGACCAATTTAGGCTCATTCTCCTGTATATAAGCTGCGAGCACATCCATGTTATAACTTCGTTCTCTAATTACTTCACTGGAAATGGCAGAATCGCTGTTTCTGTTAGGTTGGGGAAGTCCAAAGCTTTTCAGGTTCAATCCTCCTAGAGATATTATCTTGTTCTCAATGTAGATTAGGGCTCTGTTAAAGATGTCGTCATTGTAGTCCAGGTCCATATTCTGCTGCTGGATCCTTGCTTGATGCAGTATGTCTTCAGACAGGTTCTCCCTGTGGTTCATCCATAACTGTTCAGGGCCCGACATGGAGCACGTTTGAAGCATTACAGCAAACAGATTACGCATCATCTTGGGTGATCGAGATGCAGCTGCTTCTTCTAACGCCGTGTTCCAGTGTTCGTCATTCTCCAGAAGTCCTTGAAGTTGGCAGGCCTCTTTGAAAGTGTTGCAGACTCTTCCTTGAACGGTTCTCAAATCCGTGAATGATGTTGGGCCTCTAACTTCATGTAGTAATAGGCGAAGGTGGAAGCATTCGGAGTTGTTGGGATGGACGGTGTAGACACGGCCAAGAGCATCAGTAGACCGGATTCCTGTTTCTTCTGGAACAATTTGTCCTTGTTTACGGCGGTTCCAACTCTTGTTCCTGCTGTTCCATGTGTAGTACTTTGGAATTTGGTTGTAAAGTAAATTGCGAGCAAAGTTATCTTGGGTGCACAGCTTGAAGAAAGATGTGAGCGTTGTTTCCTGGGGTGCCTGGACCCATTCAGCAGCATTTTCTTCAGTGAAGTACACTCTCTGGCCATTTTCAAGGTGGACGCTTAGATGAACGACTGTGGGATGACGTTCGTGGATTGGAAAGTTGAGTATTCTCCACACTGCTTCATTGCTGCTAATGTATCTTCCCATCTCATATTGATGAATTTCATTCAGTTCATTGGCTCCACTGGTAACATCAAATACAGCCATGTCGGATCCTTTATTGACATACTTGCATACATACTTTATGGACTTGACAGAATTGCAGTACTCAACGTTGATATGTGCGTTAAAAATTTTGGATAGTAGTGGACAGTAAGGAACAATCCAGGCATTGTCCACCGAAACTTCTGATCCTCGTAGATTGATGCTTGCTGTAAAACCTCCATCTGCAGGGCTTCTACGACGATACAGTGGATATCCGTCTTGTCCCGTCTGCGTCTCTTTCAAGAACTGGCGAGGGTATCGCTCTCTTGTCGATTTTTATTTTCCAAACATTTCTTTTTTCGAGGTGGCTGCGGCATATTTCTTCTAAAATCTGAAAAGCAAAAGTTAAGCAACCAACAGAAGAATGATTACAAAAACTGAAGAAAACGCTACAATAAAGAAATCAATTGTTATAATCGAACGTTATTTGAAAATAAATAATAGCAACACGATCAGTGAGTCAAAAAACCACGATAGTATTAATTAAGAAACAAAAAGTTTAAAAAAAAAAAGAAATTAATGTGTCATGAAAACAGCAAACTAAAGCTACAAAAAAGAAATGAATTGTAATTAATCGATTTAATGTATCGTCAAAACAGCAAACTAACGCTAGAATAAAGAAATCAATTGTTACAATCGAACGTTATTTGAAAACAAATAATAATATCAGTGAGTCAAAAAAACCGTGATTAATTAATTATAAATAATTTTTTTAAAATTTTTCTAATTCAAAAATCGAAAATCGGGCTTCGAGGTCTGGTGGCCAGCCCCTTTGTGCTTCCGTATAAAAAATTCCAGGTCCCTGCGTGCCATAGATTTGGCTGGAGAGCTCGGTCAGACAGACAGACTTACACTTGCTTTTATTATTATAGATATATATTATGGAAATATATATGGAAATTTCATTGAAATATATATATATATAAACTTAAAACAAATCAAGTTAATTTTTGGCCTTTACTATGTTTTTTTTTTTTTTTTTTTTTTTTTGTATATATGCATATAGTATATGAAATACTATACCCTTAAACTATTAGGAAATATAAACCTAAATCATTCAGAAATTAAGATAATTAAAAAAGAAATAAGAGATACCAAATTAATGGGGAAAAAATTTCATTTTGTGAAAGAAACAGAAGAACAATACATCATTCAGAATAAATATTGTTGCATTCTACAGGTTCATGGATTTGGAATGATTGATGACAACACTTGATGAAGAACCAAAATACAATTTACTTGTCAATATTACAAAGGACAGTTCCACGACGTGTTACGAAAACCTACAACAAACATGCTGAAACAATCAGCAACGCAGGCTATCAGGCTATGACGGTGAAGACAGCTTTAGGGCACTTATGTACAGCTCTTGAATCGATCGCTCTCAAGCTAATCTCTGAAATCAAGACAATACTACTGAAGTCAACATACTCTAGATACTCTCCACATACAGGCAAATTATATATACCTTTTGATCTGCCTTGAGAACATTCTTGGGAAAACTGGTAAGAATTTATTCTAGAATGTTCTCGCTCCGTCTATGACATATCACCTATTTTGTCACCAAATGGACGATTTTGCGCCAAATTTCGCAACCCTGCCACTTTCTGGAAACCCTAACTCCCTTTGCAAGGAACCAATTTTACCACAGCTGCCCATTTCGTAACGATATTACTCTTTTGGTGTTTCAAAATAAAACTGAAAAATTATACTATATTAAAAAAATGCTTAGTTAATACAGTTACATATTATAATGTGTAATTACATGGTGCAGTTATTTATAAATTGCATTATTCATTTTAAAAAAGGCAATTACATTTTTAAAGAGAGGGGTGACAGAACAATTATATATATTTTTTAAAAATAAACTGGAACTCGATATTAATTGGAGAGAATAATGGGTTGGTAAAATAGTTTCAGCTATAAACTAATAATATCTTTGGTGTGGTGGTGTATTTAATTATGGCAAAGCACACTAGGGCTATCTGTCTAAAGGGAGGGATGCCTTCGTGGAGGACATTCTAAGGGAAACTGGCTCGTATACACGTTACACATGGGGAAAACCACGAAAACACCCATGCAGCCAGCCCGTTCGCGGGATTCGAACCTCGGACCGAACTACCAGTGTTCAGCGACTTTACCGCTCGGCTGCTGGTGGGTCTAATAATATCGTTGGACCAGTACAAAAAATGGCATGTGGAGGATTCTCTATAACCATGCACTATATGGAAAATATTGGAAATATGGTGAAACTGATATTGTGAGAATCATAACGGCATCTCATATCAGATGGCTGGGCCATGTGTTTAGATATGATGATGCATTTTCAACCAAAAAGATAACCTTTTCAAGAACTGAGGGAGTAAGACGAAAAGGAAGACCACCCACTAGGATGGATAGATGATGTCAAGCAAGATTTAAGGTTAATTGGAGTTAACCGATGGAATTGCGCCGAATGGGGTCAGGTGGAGGAAACTTAGAGAGACAGCCTTGGTAACAGGCTGTGGAACTTATAAAGAAGATAAACTAATAATACTTACTAAGTAAAGTAGCTCGTGTAAAAAAAAAAAAAAAAAAAAAAAAAAGAAAAAAAGAAAAAAAAAAAAAAAAAAAAGATTATAACAATATGTAATTTACTTTCTTTTTAAGTCAAGCAATTTTTGTCTTTATGTTATTACATAAAACCTAAAAATTTCTCCCTCCTTCTTTTCTGACTTTTGGGAAGGAGTTCTAGATTTTTCCTGACCTTTTAAAGAAAACTTTACATTTTCACCAGATTCCTAAAAATTTTTAGGTGAATGCGAACCTTAGAAACACATTCTAAAAAATAATTTCACCAACATAAATTAAACAATAAAAATTAAGAAACAATTCAGAAATTAAACAATGAAAATTAAGAAGAGAAATTAAATATTGTTGAAAATATTTCACATCATTTTTATTTTAATTTTAATTGCATTACTGTGATACAAACCTGCAGAAAGGCATTATACTTGCGAATCTGGAATTTGAGAGCAGGACGGCTAGTAAAATATCCAGTCCAATATTCATGTTGCTTTGATGCATATGGGAAGAAATTAGCTTTCTGAACAGGCCATGTCATATTTGATTCATAAAGACTAAATAAATAACAAGTTGGAGTGGAATAAAAAACATTCACTTTCATACCCACAGCTTGCTGAAATTATAATGAAAACCTGTCATCAGATTTTATTTGAAAACAATGTTTTGTAGTAAAAACATTAAGCACTGGCTAAATATTTACAAACATTATGTTATAAATGTTTACAGAAAATTTCACATGAATTGTAAGCAGAAAACGTTCAGATCCTTTCCATTACAGGACAACACATGCCAGAGAAAAATATGTGTTCCAATATTGCTTATTGGCCACTAAAAAATAAAATGCAAGTTCTTACCTAGTATAACAGTGTTCTCATATTCAAAATAAATATTATGAATAAAAAGTGTATTATTATTATTTTTTTAAAACTGAAATAACTAAATTAAGAGATATACAGAGCATCTAAAGAGTAAGAGAAAAAGCAAAAGTTCAATTATTTGAAAAGTGTAAATTGTAATGTGATGCAGTTTTCAAAGAAATACATGGGATTTGAAAGACATGGGATATTTTTAATACTAAAAAATTTTATTGCAAGCATAGTTACATTTTCACTTGAAATCAGAGATGCACAGTAGTCAGCCAACAGTACTTTTCTTTTTTAAAAAAGTTATTGACCATCACGTTCCAGAAATTACAACTCAGCCATTTCTGATGCTATGCAAAGTGTCCTAGTTTTAGCAATACCTCAGTCACCAGTAGTACTACAGAAGTGCTGACCTAACGTCTACCTGTATCTGTAAAGCTATGTATAACCCTGATTCATATGAATAAAACCCACCACACTAAATGCTTGTAATCTTAGCTGTATTGCAAACTGTGTTCCGCCATTCTGATGCAACTGAAACATGACCTATCCAAGAAAAATATAACTATTATGCTGAAAAAATCTTTAATTATTAAAGCAATCCCATCTCTTTCTGTGATTTCTGTGAAGACTGCACTGTGCTTATACTTTTCAAATTACAGGATTTTGTTTTTAAAATTTTTTTTGTCACTTTTGAATCACTTGATATATCTTACTCTTAAAAAAAATTTACTGCAGTAGAAATCAGTTGCTAATAAAAGTATGTTTTTGCATTGATAGTATCAAGTTGGCATCTTTTTTTTAAAAAAAAAATCTGTTTAGTGCATGTTGTCTTATAACAGAAAAGATAAACGTTTTTGCTTGTAGACTAAAATTTTATATGAAATAATACTTAATTATACACAAATTACAACGAATAACTTAAAATAAAGTCAACAGCATAGTATTGGAGAGCTCAGCCAATATCATACAGAAGAGAGATAATAGAAAACTGCAATCTGAAATAACAAGTATTCGTAAAAAATATTATTTTTACATTTTTTTAGCATAAAGTATAATTCTATTTATTATTCAATGATTGCAAAAGAACATTTAAAATTTATAATTGTTTAAGCAGAAACATACATACCAGTGAATTTACATAATTCATTAGATAATCTAAATTTCTAAACCATTTTCCAGCATCTCTGAAGTGAAAGTCCATACCCATAGTCATGACGATATTATTAGTTGCATAATATTTAGCCTAGAAATATTCATATTTATCAACAGATTGAAAAAAGATCTAAAGTGAAATAAATATTGCATCAAATCCCATTATACTGCATTTATATTAAAAAATGTTCAGTATCAAGAGTAAACATGATTGGCTTATTAATCATGTATTTTCATCCTGAATTATTAAATTTATGGGGTTAATTTGTTATAGTAAAGGACAAGATGTTACTTATAAAGTTTCAAGTTATAAACTATAAAAATATAACTATTCAAAGTTTATTAAAAGAAGAGCAGCAATCACTGACTTTGTTTTAATACTCTCCTGTTTTTCTCATTAAACTTTAGTACTTTAGTACCATATCTGCATACTTTAGTACTTTAGCATACTTTAGTACCATATCTGCCCATTTTTACAAACTCTTCGTTATTTTAATGAAAACTGTTATAATTTTACAATCTTATGCATAAAATTAATGTTTTCACAAATTTTGCAATTTTTTGTAAAAGTGTCAAAAATTGTTACTATCTTTTAATTTGTTGCTATATCTGTATTCATTTGAGTTACCATCTCAACTCATCCACTCTATTATATCAAAGAAAAGTTCTTTCATTTTTGGACTGCCCATCAGCATTCAAGTGCTAAAACCACTGAATACCAGTACTTCAACTCAGGTTTAAATATTGACCAACAAGTGGGCTGCATGGGAATTTTTGTGGAATTTGCAAAACATGAATATGAGTCAATTTCCCTAAAATCCTTCATGAAGGCTGTAGCATCTTTAAGTTTATTGATGCAGGAGGCTTAAAAAATTTTTAGTGCTCTCATAGAGACCCAAACTCAGGTTGTCCTGATTATGCATTGGACATGCTTCAATTACACTATGAAGGCATATGCAAAAGAGGGAGAAAATACATTATATACTTCCTTTTTATACATGCAACCAGAGATGAAGGCAAGGGCCTAATCACAAAATCTTGGGAGTGGCAAATTATTGTCCACCAACTTTTAATTCAGGTACCACTTGTAGAGTCATCAGGTTATACACTGTTAGAAAACTGAAGAAATTCACAATGCCCTCACTGGAGTTTGAACTCTAGACCTTCCAATTATGTGACAGATGTGCTTCCGTTTAAGCACATGGAAAGGACAGATAAAATTCTTTATGAGGCATCTCTCTTTTCAATCAAACTGCTCTTGAATGGTTTGCCGTAATCTAAATAATCTAATATAATTTAGAACATGAATTCTTCTGTTGTGCGACACTAAGTATGGTGATTTTAGCATAAGTTAATCCAAAAATTTTGATCTAGAATTCTGTGAATTTCTTGATGATTTTTTTAACAAATATAATAACACTGTTATGATAGCTTTTAAATAACAATATTTTAATAAAAGATAATACATTAAAATTCTACTTTTTAATAAAAAAAAGTAACATTACTTTTATTTCCCCTCTGCCACCTTTTAAAATGTCACTTTATAACTTTTGACTATTTTGCTTATGAAATTTAAACAACATAATAAATCTTTAAAGAACAGTCTTTAGGAAAATGAAAGGGTATTGCAAAAGTTTTAAAATAACTTTCAGTATCTAATTTTGCATGTTCCATGATAAGGATTTTTCCTTGTGTAATAGTTTAAAAATACTCAGATATGAACTAGTTTTCTCTGTGAAATTCACTTTATGCTTTTTACTAAATTTTTATTGAAAATCATCTGAATTTTATTCTTATGAAGTTAGTAGGTGTACTTTTAAACAGTTAAAACTTAGCCCACATTGAACTTCAGAAATTAAATAACATCTTGCAAATGAACAGTAAAATTTTCAAATAAAATTTAACTGTTCTGATTATTTGATGTGGTGTGTGGTGTGGTGTATTTAATTATGGCAAAGCACACTAGGGCTATCTGCCTAAGGAGAGGGATGCCTTCGTGGAGGACTTTCTAAGGGAAACTGGCTCGGAACTGGAAACCACGAAAACGCCCATGCAGCCAGCCCGTTCGCGGGATTCGAACCTCGGACCGAACTACCAGTGTTCAGCGACTTTACCGCTAGGCCGCTGGCTGATTATTTGATGAGAATACTGCAAGGTGACAAATAGTATCCTTAAACTAATTTACTGGTTTTAATACCTATTAGAAACGTGTATATATAAAATAGTTACTTGGCGTAACACCTTCACTTTAGAAAAATGGAATTTATTAAATATCTTACCTGCTCTTCAGCTATGGCAATAAAACTGTGAGCTTTGTAATTAATGTTATCTTCCTAAAAACAAAAAATACAGCATTAAAATATATTAATTAAACATTACCAAATGAAAAAATGACTTAAATAACTTCATATGATACATTATGACTCTGTACAGATTGATATAGAGAAGTTTTAGTGCTGTAGGCAAATCTTAAATTTCATGCCCTCATTCTGAAAAATGATAAAATGTCATTAATTTAAACAAAGGCAAGGAAAAGTTTGTTACATAAAATACAAATTTTTAAAAATGTGTTCAATGTAAAACAAAATGCTCGCAATAATATTAAGGAGCATTTAAAATAAATATGATTGCATTGTCAACACCTAATCTAGATAATCAGTAAATTCAAATGTTAAAATATCAGAAACAAAGTTTGGTTGCACGCTTTTCCATTGGAAATTCTATAAAATATTTAAATGTTTCTTAAGATTATTTTAAATTTACTAAATTCAGCATAAATACAGAATTTTAGAATTTACAAAATACTTCTATTTCGATTTTAATTAAACCCCTAATTATAAGTTGTAATTCAACTGTCTTTAACCACAATTATAATAACATAATATATTGGGCATTCTTTGTTCCATCAGATTAAACAACGCTATGAGTCTGAACCCCTGCCAAATTAAGCCCAGGGGTTCAACCCCTGTCCTCGCACCTTGGAGAGATTGGTGCCAACGCACCTGGAATAACACAGATTCCAGGGAGTCACTGGTCATCTATTTGCTACTTACCAATCACATGGGCTACATGTCGCCTAAGGACATTACCCAGAATAACAGGGGCACCACCTAAAGGCAGAACCCAGGACGCCACCCCGGGTTACTAGAGCCTTGATTTTTCGGATGTGTCAGACCCACAGGCCAACCAATAGGTGATTTTTCCAGGGCCTTTATAACTATTAGGTTCATAATTTGCATATCGCCACGGCCAAGACTGCCTAGGTACTACAAAGCTACTGGATAGATACAGCTAGTAGTTTTGCAGAGTTCTCTACATCGACCCCTGGGGAGGGAACAGTTATAATAAGTATATTTTAAAATAATTCAGTATAACAACCATGCTACAGTATTGCTATAATATGATTTAAATATTTTTTTGCATCATAACTGCAGTACATATATATATATATGGTAGTAGTACTGCTTTGGAGAAAACAACCATTCTATTCCATTGATTATTTTAAAATTTGGAATTAGGGAACAGAGGTCTTCTCATTTGTTTCTTCACACCCTTCATTCCTAGTATATCATACATAATAAGCTTTAGTTTCCCTTTCTCTGGTCACAGGTCACTGGTGATTTTGGTGAGATTTCATTAAACTGAAGCCATTTCTTAATGTTTTACTCTTTTTTTCATTGTTTAACATTTCTACTTTGAAACTTATTTTATTTCTTAAATTGAACAATCAGTAATAAACAGAACTTAAATTACTTGCACTGCTATTATGTGTTGCTAACAATTTCTTCAAATTAGTGAAATATGACCAGAAAAATACGGAAATTTCATAGTGCCAAGTGAAATAAACTATGTTATTACTCCTCCACACCCCCTCAAAACAAATGCTATAAAAAAGTTGACATTTTAAAATATAAGTAGCAGAAAAACAGGATACATACTTACTGTAAGTTCCTCATCTGAACACAAAGTATCAAAGCAGAATCCTTTAGGAGGCCAGTATACATTAGGCAAAACACCAGTAAACAAATCTGCTTTTTCACCTAATAGATGAAAATTTATTTCAATAAAACAAATACTTTTCAAAACATTTATTTTTCCCCAAACTGCATGTGATGGAATGAAGTATTCTTATATATTTTCTCAAAAAACATTACTTGAAGCAACAAATTTTAATTTGATATTAAACGTAAAAGGAGCAGACAATTAGGTATTTTTAAAGTGAACTTTTAACAAAAAGTGCAAAAGTAAAATAAAATAACTTTTTAATGCAAGAATGAAACAATAAAATATTTAAGCATAATATAATTCCTATAAAATAAAGGTAATAATACACATATACACAAAGTCCGTAATCCCGACTTCTATTATCTGATCTATAATCCGGACCCGCAGAGTATAAAGACTCCGTGTCCGGCCCTCAACACCACAAACTTACGCATGCGCTTTTAAAGGCCCGTTTCCACTACTGTGTATGCGTTGCGGTGCGTATGCGTTTCTCCAATCAGGGAGCGAATTCACTTTGATTGACATCTGCAATCCGGTCGGTGTGCGGTGATGGATGACATATGGATGGAGTTCAACAATGTTCAACTTCTATCTGTATGTCTACGGATGCGTTGGGGTCACGTGGTGAAAAAGGAGCAATAATGTGTAGTCACCAAAAATTAATGGCGGCAGAAGAGCAATGAACGCTCGCTTAGGAAAAGAACATTTTGATAAAAGAAACTTATTTCCGAATTAACATTATAGCGAGAAATCTGCGTGCTGAAAAAGATAGCAATCAGCTTAATTTAGTTAAAAAAAGATAAGAAAAACAAGATACTGCAACTACAGTACTTGTTCATTCAAGAAATTCAGTTCAAGAAAATCAGCGGCAAAAATTATAATTCCAAGTCCATGAAATAGGAAAATTTGTTCTGATAATCATTTCCTAGTTCTGCATACTCATTTAGCTTTAATGAAAATAAATGTCTGACTATATCAAACTGCTATAGCAAATTACATATGATTAAAAGATTTGCTATTTTTTCTCTTTTGAAACAGGTAAAAACTAAAAACGTTAATTATAAATTAAATTTGATAGCCTTTTAAATACTCCAGTTCATTGAAGAGTATGTTAAATTTGTATTTCCCTTTATAAATATATCTTTTTGGCTAACATACATTTGTAAGCACATGAAATATATTTTTAGCAGTCTGTTTAACTTCAATCGGAACGCAACTTTAAAATATAATGATTTTTGTAAAAAATGTACTAGAAGCTGAAGAACAAACTCTGGTGAATTTTTCAGACGATAGCACACTGAAATAGGACCAAAAAACTTAAGTTTTAAGAATTGATTTACTTGATGATGTATATAAGCCAAAACATGCATACGACTCACGTGCAGTCCTAGCTTAGTGGTAAAGCTCAGGGATTAGAAGGGCTAGGTCATTCCTTTGTTCGACTCCTCGCCGACGCGAGTCTCATTGAGGGGGGGGGAACCGGAAGTAATCTGACGTATCTCTGTTGCACCTGCTCTGATTTCGCGCCTTTAAAACTGTAGTTTCATTCAGTTGCGAGACGATTTTCTGGAGATCGCATATCCCAAATTAATTTTAATCATACATATTTGTTTTCTAATAATGCAAATATTTAAAATAATTTGTGTATATATAGTTTTAGTCAGTTTTCCTTTTAAATTCTATATTTAAAGTACCCTTTATGTAATATGGCTTCTTGTGCTGTAGCAACGTGCCGTAACACTTATAGAAATACGAAAGCAAGAGATATTGTATTTCATGCTTTCCCCAAGGACAATTTGCTTTTGACGAAAAAATGGATACATAAATGTCGAAGACAGGATTCTATTAATGTGAAAAACGCAAGAATTTGCAGCGAACATTTTCTGTGCAGTGATTATGAAGATGACATGAGAAATCGCTTGCTTGGATTGACGCAAAAGAAACTGTTGAAATGCAATGCTGTGCCGAAAGTAAATTTATCGTGTGCAGTAAACAAAATAACACCAAGAAATCGGAGACATTTGAAAAAACTAATGCAGAGTGCTTTTGAAAGACTACACGAATTAAGCCCAAAGAAAATTTATTTTGAGGCCGAGAACGAAATTGAAGCTGACAATAATAAATCAAATGTGAATGATTTTGAAATAAAACTCACAAGTGACAATGCCCTATGTGACAATATCCCTGAGTGCCCTAAGTGTAAAGATAAACAAGAATGTATTGATAATTTGAAGAACAAAATAATATCCTTAGAAAATTGTAATAAAATATTGAAAAATAGAGAAAAGAAAGATTTTAGAATGTTTGCTCAGTGACAAAGAAGGTGGACGACATCTAGAAAGAAATTTCTATCGGAAATTCAGAAATTAAAATCCCAAACAGCGAAATTTAGGAAAAAACAGAACACATCGGAGAATTTGGAAAAACGTCTAAAGCATATTTTTACAAAGACGCAGATTAACTCATTGCTAGAAAAGAAGGAAAAAATCCGGTGGACTAATGAAGATATTTCACGTTGCATTGTCATAAGAGCTCTGTCATCTAAAAGCTACGATTTTTGGAAAGAAAAAATGGGAATTCTTTTACCTAGCACTAGCACATTAAAGAGATGGTGCGCTAAATTTTCATGTAGTCCAGGAATTTAGAGTGATGTTCTTGCTGTAATGAAGGAAAGATGCCAATATTTGAATTCTGTAGAAAAAATATGCGTTCTCAGTTTCGACGAAATGCACATAGATTCTAAACTCTGCTAAGAATCTAAACTGGACCAAAATCGGTCCTTTTCAAAAAGTGCAGTTTGTTTTAATCAGAGGTCTCATTTCGCAGTGGAAACAACCAATATTTTTTGATTTTAACACTCCAATGAAGAAAGAACTTCTTTTTTCACTCATAAGACATATTCAATCATCTAGAGTAGAAGTGAAAGCAATAGTGTCTGATTTAGGAGGATCTACTACTTTGTGGAAAGAGTTACAGATTTCGATTAATAGTTCTCATTTTCCAAATCCAGTATTCTAAACGAAAAAAATATGGGTTTTTGCAGATTTAGCGCACTGCCTCAAATTACTGAGTGTTGGTGTATTTAATTATGACAAAGCACACTAGGGCTATCTGCCTAAGGGGAGGGATGCCTTCGTGGAGGACTTTCTAAGGGAAACTGGCTTGCATACACGTTACACATGGGGAAAACCACGAAAACGCCCATGCAGCCATCCCATTTGCGGGATTCGAACCTCGGAACGAACTACCAGTGTTCAGCGACTTTACCGCTCGGCCTCTGGTGGGCTCAAATTACTGAGAAACCACTTTTTAGATAAAGGATTTGTTTTAGAAGATGGAACTGTTTTAAATGTTGATATTATTAAAGAGAATTAAATTGTGTCACAAACTAAAACCAAATTATTTAATGGTCAAGGGAAACGAGAGACAAAAAGTAAGTATATATAATATGTTTTGATTTGAAATATTTCTAGATTGCATTTTAGAAGTTAATAGCGTAAAGCATATTTCAAATGAGAACTAATTCTGTCAAGTTATTGTTACAGTTATTTTTATTGTATCCTCTGTTATTATTGATTCGATTTTGTGCTAGCTTAGCATTCTAGATAAAATATATATAAAGTATAATATTAAAGTAATTGGCATAAGAAGACTTGCCCCCTTAACCCCCACTTTTGAAAAATTAAATAATTATTTTAGGTACTGTGAGTAAAGTTGTTTTGTCTAAATTAAGATAACAATCTTACATGTATTTATTTAAATGAAATATTGATGTAAGCCTAAGTTACAAAATTATTTTTAAAAAAAAATATGTATATGTTATTATAATGAATCGGGAGAAAAATATGCTAATGTAAAATTTACAATAAGGCTGAAACTCAAACTTAGATTAGCAGAAATTTTGCCATATATAACCATACACGTTTAAAACTATGCCAATTTAAGGTTGTTTTTTTGATTAATTTTAAATAGCTGTTATTATAGTTATTTTAGGAGTAGTACAGTTCTCTTAGTTAACATGCAGATAAAGAAATGATTAGAAACAAACAGGCATTTAAAGAAAAAAAAAATCCCTGCAAATAAAAAAAGGAACTTTATGCTAAGAGTAGCGCATTTTATCTATTATTTTAAAATTGAGTAAGTACTATTAAATTTTGTAATGTTCAGTGTAAAATGCATACTGCAATAACATTGTCTCTTCCAAAATATAGCTATCTTTCACACACAGCTCATTTTAAACGCTGATTCTTCAAATTTAAAACGCTAATTTCTATGTTGTCAATTGCATCTCCGCGCTCAGTGGCATCATTGCTACGTCATCACTCCTCACTGCCTGTTTCAGGGGGAAACGCTCTATGAGCTAGCCCTTCTCTTCAGTCCTGGGTAAAGCTGATGGCAACGATGATTATCTTTTGGAGTCGTGAGTTCAAATCCCGTACGCTTTTTGCACCCTGTCTGCAACTTTCTTAGCTTTTTATTCCAATTTGATCTAGATTCGTGTTTTATAATTTATTTCTATTATTATATGCATTAAATATATTGTTTTATTTATGCTCTTATTTATTTAAATTTTTCCCGCAAAAAAGTGAAAATTATATAATACTAATTTAAAGGATATCCTGTACATATATATTTGAATTTAACAAACATTCTCTATTCATAAAAAGCAAATTTAAAGTGAATTAAATTTAAATGAAATTTAATGCAAACAAAGAAATGATTAATTATTGCAGCGAACTAATCTACAATATCATTTAAATTCTGAGAGCATATGTAAATCAAGTGCAAGTATCAAAATCCATGAATAAATATATAATTCCAAAAAATTATTAATCCTAAAAAATTTATAAAAATCGTAAGTGAATAATGGGATAGATTATTAATCCTAAAAAAATTATAAAAAGGCATAAGTGAATAATAGGATAGATTATTAATCCTAAAAAAATTATAAAAATGCATAAGTGAATAATAGGATAGCTTATTAATCCTAAAAAATTTATAAAAATGCATAAATGAATAATAGGATAGATTTAATCCTAAAAAATTTATAAAAATGCATAAGTGAATAATAGGATAAATAAATTTTTGGAATTATATATTTATTCATGGATTTTGATACTTGCACATGATTTACATATGCTCTCAGAATTTAAATGATATTGTATATTAGTTCGCAGCAATAATTAATCATTTATTTGTTTGCATTAAATTTCATTTAAATTTAATTAACTTTAAATTTGCTTTTTATGAATAGAAAATGTTTGTTAAATTCAAATTTCATTCCTTGCAGCAATGGCGCAAGAGAATTATTTAAATTTAATTTATTTTGAAACCCTGCAGATATATATATATATTTTTGTTTCACATTTATGTGAATGTATATACATGTGCTCAGACTTTGGGATGTTTACGACTCTAAATTTTCATTCCAATTAACATGAGACAGTATTAATGCTCTAAACATTTTTAACAAAAAATTACCATAATAATTGCTTTTAAATTCAGTCCTCTCCAGCAGAAGCGCAGGAATTAATTAATCAAATATTTCCATTTTCTTTACCTAATGTGTGTATATATAAAGAGAAAAATCTTATTTTTATAACCTCTTTTATAAAAAGAGATATGAATTAAAAATGTTTAAATTAAAAATAATATTTTATGGATTATGCATAAAATATAACTGCCCATAGTGCATTTTAAAACAAACGAGATTTCTAATAAATTATCCAGCTATGACCCTGAAGTCAGTGGTATACAAGGATAGCAAATTTTGTGTGAATATTGTGAACCTTTCTTTACAGTTGCTCTGTACTTTTAAAGTACCAACTATTTTTTAATTACTAACTTTTTCATTTTATTTATTTATTTGTTTACTTTTTCACTAACAGTACATTTTAGTTTTAATAATATATATATATTATTTCATAATATTTAAGGCTTCTAGAAAGACATATTTTTTTTTTTAATTTACTTCAGCTTCTATGGAATTAGTGATGTTCATAATATGCATTATAACCTTACTTATCTAGAAATTGCTAGCGTACTTTACTTTCGCAGTTCATAAGCAGAAATAAAAATTTCCAATAACATGGAATTTAGTACACAAAACTTTTCTGCATTTTATGTCAGGATCTATATCAAATCCTAAACAAACAATACTCGCTTAAGCGGGAAAAATTCAGATGTTCAGCGTCGTAACTCGCGAACTGCTTGTTTGGCGCCAAAATATTACAGCGACACCTAGCGGCGGAAAATGAAAATATTTTACGGATACGCAGCAGTGGAAACGCTTGTACTGATGCCGTAGGCATGTCTTCAATTGATGCAACGTGTTCGTACGCAGTAGTGGAAACGAGCCTTTATGCGCTCGTCCGCTACGCATGCGTGTAAAGCGTTTACCCATGCACTCTTCCGATAGTGAAAGTGACAGAGAGCTTATTGAAAACAAAAAAATTTCGATTGACAAGTTAGTCGGTATTCTCAACACAGCAATTACAGGACTTGAACAGTGGAATTGAACAAGAAATGTGTATGTTTATAGAATTAAAGAGAAAGTATTAGCACAAAAAATGAAGCAACTTAAACAACATACATTGAAAGAAATGCTTAAGAAAATAAACAAATAAATTGTAAGCTTTTTTTTTTTTTTTTTTTTTTTTTTTTTGTAAATTTTGATACCCTTTAGATCATAATTGCTCTTTATTTCATAAATTACTGTTTCATATTTTTAATTGTATAATTTCTGCATGCCATCTTACCAGATTTAAATTGATGATCTATAATCTGAAAAAACCCCTAATCCGGAATTGCTGAAGTCCCGACGAGTCTGGATTATGGACTTTGTACTGTATTTCCTTTAAAAAAATCTCAAACAACATTTTAAATGCAAATATTATAGAAGTGTTGAAATGCAGATAGTATCATTTTAACAGAAAATTTTACTGATACATAACTTCTACATATGCAAGTAGTACCAGAATCCAAATTATTTTTATAAAGCATATTCCTGAAAAATAAATTTATTAACCTGTTTACAATAACTAACAGATATAAAAACATGATTTTATGATGCCTTTTGAAAAATCCTTCAAGAAAATAACAAAATCAAAATTCTAAGATTTATTAATTTGTATATAACTTTAATATGATTAAGTTAAAATTGTCAACTAAAATTCAAAATCCACCAGCCAATTTATAGGGTTTTCATTAAAAAAATTAATTTTCACTACATAATTTTACAGAATATAAATAGACTGCAAGCCATCAAAATTACAACACTATGAAAGAAGCAGTTAATTAGCATGAAATTTGCAAAACAGATACAGCATTGGTAGGTCATGCAAAATGATTAGTAGCATTTCAGTCATATCAAATAGTAAGGGCAAAAGGAAAAAACAGAAAACATCTTTTTCCTACAGGAATCGTAAAGAAAACCCATTCTCTCTTTATTTTGTGTTTTCTCCTTATTTCATTAGAATTGCAATGTATGTCTCATTTAAAGAAACAAAACATACAGAGGCATGTATTCAAATTTTATCAAGGAAAAATTACAGTGTATTGTGACTGTAGTTTATAACACTGCCCAAACTACTTGATTACATTAATCAAAATCAAATTTTTTTATGTGAATATAGAACTGATAGATAAATGAAGCACAAAGTAACATGCATGTTCACAGTGATCTCATCACACCAGCATCTGAAATAATAAATATCTTGTATGAAAGGTTAATATGGATTGTACACTCACATCACACACTCTAGCACAGAAAATATGGTAATCACATTTCAAGAAATTCTTGAAATATATATAGTGAGATGCATTCTTGAAGGTCACAAACTGTTTGCAAAGTAGCCATTGTTTGCTATCTTTAACAGTACAGAATGATCATCTGCAGTCATTATATTAACCTTGAACAATGCACACAAAAATGTGAATGGCATGACATCATCACCTCAAGCTTTTGCATGTAACATCATGATAAACATTTTCACAAATAGCAACTTTGACAGGAAGCTCTCATTGAAATCTTGCCTTATTTTAATTTGATTCAAAAGACATAATCAGTAGACAAGTTGTATAATCTTCACAGTTTCTCCCATGAATTAAATATCTTTTTTTTTTTTTTTTTTTTTTTCTTTAACATTAGAAATGGACAACAAATCTTCATTCAGAAAGTGACTATTACAGTAAAATGCACAGAAGGATTTCTAAATTTCCGAGGAAATGTGTTTTTATACACAAACATATATACACTAATAAATTTCAATAAATCCTTTAAATATTGAATAACAATTTTCTCTATATATAAACACACACACAAATTTACACATTTGCATACAGGATGGTTCAAACCTTTTGAGAAAATTTGCATCTCCTTGCACCAGAAGTATACTGGCTAACCACCAATGATGGTTAGTCTGATTACTGAGACCAAAACCTGCATATTGATGGTCACTGGCAGTCAGCCTATAGATAGGATGATGCAATAAATACAAATTTGATGACATCTTTCTCTATTTCTAATTCTCCTCAGCTTTGCAGAAAAGTTGAACAAATTACAAAAGCTGATCAAAAGCATGAATGCAGGCTTCATACCTTTGATTACCAAAATACCAGGCATTTCTCAAACAGTTGTAGCAGTAAAAAAAAATCCTGATAGTATGTTCTTCATTTGAATCAATGTGACTATCAAAAATGAAACTTTTAAATGCCTCTAGAGGAAAAACTCCAGACGTGGCATAGTAGGCAGTCATTCTGGCCAAGGAATGAGGCCATCCCCAAAAAAACCATTATCCTGAAAATGTTGCATCCAAGGTGTTCATCCACATTAAAATGGGGTAACATTTTATAATTTTGAAGCCATATATGTGTTTTAATGTTTGTGGAATTAAAATTCAATCATTCTGGTAAGACTTCCTGTAAAAAAATGTTTTCCACTCCATTTGGCTTGGCAAAGAAGATATGAACAAATTTAATGGTGAAGGATGATTCCAGTCCACACATTCATTGAGAAATAATACCAGTATCAATGTAAAAATGTGGTCTGCAGATTATAAGTTACTTATACATAATAATTATGGTAATTAGAAATTATGTTATATGCATTCGTCAATAAATTAGACATGTATATTGAAATTTGGGAAAGCTGGAGACTGCTGGAAAAGCATATTGCATAAAATTAATATGAAACTGATAAACTACAAGCATGTAATCATTTATTATGTAGTATGTGCCACACTTTCAAATGAGACAATTTATGGCAATAGAATTTTCTCCAAGTCTTACATTTGGGATGATCTCTAATTCTGCATAGAATTTCATGGTGTCCTTGCACCCCTTGGATATCCTGTATTCAGCTAGATGCTGACAAAAATATTATTATTTCTCACAGATACTCACAGATAATTATCCCAAAAATGTAATAATCTGACTTGCAACTCTGTACTCAAAATGACTGTCCCCCTTCTCCTGATTTGTTATACATCTCAATCCTCTAGAAATCCACGGTAGAAATGATAAGGACGACAAAAATCAGTTCTTACATGCCTTCACCAGAACATACCCTTTACTGTTACAGTGCTTGAATTACCCCTATGCATCATATAATGAAAAGTAGCTATACAGATTTGTTCTTTTTCTTCTAAAAGTTTTCTTGAAGAGTTTTGAATCACATCACATACATTATAGTGAAAGCCCAGAGTTGGCCACTTTTCAAAGCCAGCCAATCTCACCAGAGCCTGAAATATATAACAACTTAACCATCCCTTCAGGCTTTGGCCAGCTAGTGGAAATTAATTGGTCAGTTAAGTTAGTGCAAATTGGCCAAAATTCAAAATTACCTTTATTTTATTTTATTCTAATTATTTATTTTTATTTTTATTATTTCCATGAAAGTAGTGTTCTTGATAGATGAAATGTATATTTCCTATTCAATGATGTAATTTTCTAAAGCTATATTTTTGTCATTAGTATCATTGTTCGTACATAATTTGAAATCTTTATAATGATTTCTCAACACTGAAAAGCTAAGATTAACTAAATGATAAAATAAGTAAGGGAAAAAATACAGTAAGTAAACACGTGATGACTTCATCACTATGATGCTTTGGCATTAGAAACATCCCTAACAAAATCATAATTGTGGTATAAAATACTTACAGTTAGTTGTCATCAATTCTCTCAACTACCCACACCAAGTTACATACACTAATTGGCAAGTTATCGTCTCTTGTATTGTTCAACTATTAAAAAGACAGAACTCAAAAGTAAAATTTAATATAAACTCCATGACTTCTGGGTGTTGCAGCTAAAATGAAAACAAACTATATTTTTAGACTTCTCATCAACTTTACAACATCAGTTGCTTGCCAGTATGCTCTTGTTACAAAGCTAATGAGAAAATAAGATGATTACAAACATAAATCCTATATAAGTCTACCACAAACTTTTAGTTAAATGGAAATAGTCTAATTTTTCCCGCTGAACAAGATTCATCAAAACCTCAGCAGTTCTATCATTGTTCTGCAAGCAGTTTCCATGGCAAAGCAATAGAATTATAGAATTTCCAATCCTCACAACACTAAGGTTATATCCTCGTTTTAAACTATGCCACTTGCTGTATAATTTACACAAACTTCTCATCGGAAGGAGTATTATAATGAGACAATGAACATGTATAGAAACTAACATAAAATTTAAGTCATAAAATTCTGTTCAAAATTTCTTAATGGAATATTACATTTCAACATACTTATCACTCATGTAATTCAACAGTTAATTTAAATTTACTCTGCTATTTCACAGTGGTAATCTATGGGTCACAATCAGTATCCTTAAATTACTGTTGCCAAGCTCTTACCTTATCAGTAACCAGTTACTTTGATGATCATTTGTGTCTTTCAGTTTAATTTGATTTTAAATTACCTGTCTAAATTTACCACACTGCCTTACACAGGTGAAATAATGATATCAGTGACCATCAACATGTAGGTCATAAGGTATCATCAACCTTGGTAGATGCATGATTCTAATTTTAATTCAATTTAATTCTAATTTTAAAACAAAAACAAAATTAATTGCATCTCCTTGCACCAGAAGTCTACTGGCTAACCACCAAGGATGGTTAGTCTGATTACTGAGACCAAAACCTGCACATTGATGGTCACTGGCAGTCAGCCTATAGATAGGATGATGCAATAAATTTAAATAGCTTTCTAATTAAAATTAAAACAAAAGATATACATTCTCATCAAAGCTGTCAGTCACACATGACTTAGAGACTGACACTGATCTCAAATCAAAAGAGTAAGTAATGCAATAAATTTGGATAGATTTTGAATTTAAAATTAAACTGAAGCACACTAGTGCTTGTAAAACCTGCTGATCAGCAGTTCCATTACTGGTAACCCTTAGGTGCTAGCAATCAACTCCTAGGTCACTGGTGTGGGCCAGTGCAGTAGATTAGTTACAGTACTAAATCAAATCAAGCTGAATGACATTGATAAACGTCTAGAGTAAGGTTTCTTAAACGTTTTTCAGTCATGACCCCTTTTTATCACCAAGATTTTTTTGTGACCCCAGGACCCCATAATATTTACGAAAATTTTGTGGGACCTCATAAGTATTGTGCAAATCTGACACACAAATGAGTGAAACTGTCATTTTTTTCACTTGTACTGTAATATACTATCCTAGTTTTAGGTCATTAACTTTAATTTCTAATTTTAAGACATAGGACAATTTGAAAATTTTAAATAAATAGCAGACGAAATGACAGAGTCACGTGTAAAGCAAGTAAAATGAACGTTTATATTATAAAAAGAATGCGTCAAAACGTTTTCGTTTTTTCCTTTGTCTGTATTGTCTTATTTTTATCTATTTTCAGATACATTTGTGTAAAAGTATATGGTAATTGTAAAATTATTATAATAAGTTAAAGAAATATCGAAACTGCTAAAATTTTTGCCGACCCTCTGCTGCAGGTCTGCGACACCCAGTTTAAGAAACCCTGATCTAGAGCATTCACCACCATTGATCAATGATGGTCAGTCAACAATGTTGGGTGATGCAATGTTTGTTGCAGTGGTAATAGATACCAATGCAAATGGATGACAAGTACATAGCAGAATAACCTATGCAGGCAATGCTCAAAATTTTAAAAAGACTCTGCTAAGGATGTTTCTAACATCAAAATTAAATCATAGATCATTTTTAAGATAATTATGTGTTTTATCTACATAAAGCGAATTTTATTTGAGAATCATGTACTTCTTTTATCATTTATTTTCTCTTAAATTATCTTTTGTTTCATTTTAATTTATCTTATTTTTTTTCTAGCAAAGAAATTATTACATTTATAATTATATACTAATTTGGAAATTTAGTTTTTAAAAGCCTGACCATTGATTAGCACATAATTTTTCATCAGCTATGAAAATCAGTTTTGAGAAAAATCTCTAAAGACAAAATAATGATAATTTCCAACTTTGGCCAATTTAAGAAAGAGCCAGTAATAAGCCTGAAGTAATGATGAATTGTTGCATAGTTAACGTTTTGACTAGATCAGCTGCCCAAATCATGAAACATCAACTTTTCAGGCTTTGGCCATAATACATATATCTACCTTAGCAAACTATAAATATTAACAGCAAAATAACAGAGTGAAAGGAAATACAATGATTAAAGTGCTGTTGTTTTTAAAAATATTTCAAAAATTAGTTGTACAAATTATTATTTCCCTCAAGTTAATAATAGTTTATAAATATCAATAGTTAAAATATGATTAAATAGTGAGCAATAACTTGAAAAATTCCCTATATCTTATTAAATCTTGTCAATGTAGTAACATTAATTTATAGTGCAAAAAGTAAAACATGAAAAATTTCCTTAATAGCAGTAGAAAAGTACCTAAGCTTTCACTGGTTTCCCAAATAAATTCCATTGTTTTGCTTCTTTCTCGCCAAGCTTTGTCCTGGTAATGAAGGCGTCCAAGGAAAAGACCATCAAAACTCATCTTGAATTAAAAAATTATGTTAAAGACATGTGCAGTAAAAATAAAATGAACAAAAAGGAAATACCTTCAATTAAATTCATTGAGAAATTAATCATATCAAAAGTATTTAAACAAATCATTTAAATTTCATTTAAAATTAAATATTATTTAAAACTGCAGTTATATTGAAAATGTTAATCACTTAAGATAAAAATGCATTTAAAATACAGGATCCCTTTAAACCATCAACTCATTAATTAAAATAACCTGTCTGCAACCATACCAATAATGCTTTGTCTACTTTGTAGAGGAAAAGGCGATTCTGTCTTAAGTGATAGGAGTCACATTCTACAGAGATGGAGGAAGCACCTAGATGAGCTCTTGAATTCTGACTTGTATACAGGGAAAAGTGAAATAACAAACAGAAACCTAAGGTATTTTGATCTTGCTCCTCAATCTCTTTAAGAGATTAATTATGCTATAAAGGTATTAAAAAACAGTAAATCTCCTGGGCCAGATAGTATTCCTTTAGAACTATTAAAAGCTGCAAAACTAGTTACATTCTACTATTCAAAGAATTAATTCAACTTATCTGGGATTATGAGACACTCCCAACAAAACGGAAACTTAGTACTGTCTGTCTGATGCACGAAAAGGAAGATGTGCTAAATTACAGTAATTATAGACGAATTAGTCTTCTTTATACATCCTATAAAATTCTTTCAACTTTCTTTTTAATAGATTCTTACCTAACGTTGATAATGCAATCAGTGATTATCAATGCGGCTTTATGAAAAGAAGATCAACTATTGAGCAGATTTTCAACATAAGACAGATTTCTGAAAAGTGCAGAGAATTTGGAATCAATACACACAATCTTTTTATTGATTTCAGAACTGTGTATGATTGCATTAATATGGCATTACTTATACAGGCCATGTGTTAACTTAATATTACATAAAAAATTGTTTCACTTTTGGCTTTGACTCTTAAGGAAACCAAGATACAAATTAATTTACAAGGTGATCTTACAGAACAACTTGAGTTCAAGAATGGAGTGAGACAGGAAGATGCCAATACTAGAGGAAATATATAAGACTATTCAATTACTGGCTTATGCAGATGATATTTGTATTGTTGCCTGTACTGTTTCTGCTCTTAAACAGACATTCATGGCATCGGAAAAAGTGCAAAAAAGGTTTAACCTATTAACGAAACTAAAACTAAATACAGGTCTTGTTTAAAACCTGACTTACCACTTAGTCATTTAGAAGTTAGTTGCTACAGATTTGAAAAAGTTAACAGTTTCACTTACCTGGGAGCGGAGATGAATTGTACAACTTCTGAAATAGTTAAAAGAACCTCTGTTGCAAACAGAAGTTTCATAGCCTGAAGGGCTATTTAAAATCCAGCTTTCTCAAGTTAATAACTAAATTACTTCTTTACAAGAGTCTTATAAAATCTGTTCAGACTTGTGTGTTGGAAGCTTAGGCACTGATTTTACATGATGAGAAAGCTTTGGGAATTTCTGAGAAAAGGATTTTGCACTGCATAATTGGTGGGGGTCCATGTGAATAGATCATGGAGAAGATCTAAATTAGAGCTATATAAAATCTATACACAATCTGATGCAGTAAAATGCTTCAAACTACAAAGACTTAAATGGGCTGGTCATATGGCCAGAATGCATGAAGATCAGTGTTGTAAGAAAATCTTTTTGGCAAAACCCATAGGAATCAGACCTCACAGAAGATCCCCTAGTGACATGGCTCGATTGTGTTGAAAATGACTTAAATATTCTAAAGCTCAAAAACTTGAAAATAGTTTCCAAAAGCAGAGATGCCTGGAGGAGACTTCTGGAGAAGGCCAGGGCTCACCTTGGGCTTTCAAGCCAATGAAGAAGAAATGCTTTGTCTAGCAAGAGATGTCTTAAGATTTGGGATATATAAAACTGTTATTTAGCAAGAATGCAAATACATAAAACATATGTATATACTAATTAAAAAATTTAAAAAACAAACTTGCATGTTATCTCATCGACTGCAAAATGTGGCTATTATCAAACTATAAAAGATGGTGGAGATTCAGCCAAAGTTACAACAATCATTCCTGATGAATTCTGAAGCAACTGATGCCTCTTTATTTAATAAACAATGAGTATTTGACTGGCTTCCTTTTTTTGCTCTTTAAAAAGACTTTTATCAATTTCTATTGTTTGGCTGAGACCTCTGATTTTATTGGAAGCTCTGGTTAATAAGCCCCTTTTTACTTCTACGAAGTAAAGGAAGTATTGTAATCGCAAAATTTTTTGGATATCATATTTCAATGAAATTATCCATTTTAAGAGATTTTCTTCATGATGTCTGTGCATATGTATGTACGTATGGAAGAGCCATTACATTATGACCACCCTCCATCTATAACAATGGGCTCACCCAGGAACAAAACCACTGCACGTGTGTGTCACTGATGTTGGAATATATAAAGCAGCTATGCATTGTCTTTCCAAACATAGCACGATTAGTGACATAATGGGCATAGAAACTGATTTATCAGATTTCGATAAAAATCAAATCATTATGGCTCGGTGACTCAGAACATCAATATCAGAAATAGCAAGTTTAGTGGGCTGTTCACATAAAGTTGTTGTGAGCACATATCGAAAGTGGTGTATGGATTGTGAAACGACAAGTCACCGACCAGCAGTGTGTTGTCGATGAAACATTGATTCCAGAGGAGAGAAGAGAATGCTATGCATTGTTCACTGTGACAAGATTTACAACAGCCAAAATCACCACCTATAACAGTGGCGCCCCAGACAGCATTTGTCAACATATTGTGCAGTGTACATTGCTGCCTATGGGCCTATGCAGCCGGAGGCCGAAGCATGTCCCTGCACTGATGGCATGTCATCGGCAGCTGCATCTGCAATGGGCCAAGAAACATCGGTATTGGATATTAGAAGAATGGAAAAAGTTGCATGGCCTGCTGAATCACATTTTCTGGTCCATCACATTGACGGGCGTGTGACGGGGTGGTGGTGATGGTGGTATTATGGTGTAGGCGGAAGTTTTCATGGAGCACATTAGGACCCATAATCCCCACAGTACAGTCCCTGATGTTTGTGCACTACATGAAAATCATTGCAGGCCAGGTTTACTTATTCATGACAATAGTATTTCTGGCGGGCGATGGTGTTTACCAACAGGATAATGCACCATGTCATAAGGGTCAAATCGTCAGGGATTGGTTTGAGAAACATTCCAGTGACTTTAAGGTCATGCCTTGGCCTCCAAATTCACCTGGCATTAATCCAATAGAGCATTTGTGGTCTCCCCTGGAAATCCAAATTCATGCTGCCATGCTACCCCCTCACAATGTGCAGTAATTGCAGAACCAGTTGGTCAGCACTTGATACCAGATACCTGAGACTACCTATCAGCATCTTATGGAGTCAGTGCCACGCCAGGTGCTGGCAGTTTTGAGGGCTAAAGGAGGTCCTACATGTTATTAACAGGGTGGTCATAATGCAATGGTCCTTCAGTGTGTATAAATATACTGACTCTGTTAGAGAATAATAGAAAAAAGAGAAAAGGAACAGGGCAAACAGTGTATAAAGTAAAAAGCTGATTTTAATTTTAAAAAATTATAAAAATTAATACCTAGATGAATTTCAGCTTTTAATTGATTGAAAGAGAATAAAATTAAAACAACTGTAGACTATTATATCATGAATATTCAACGTTAAGATTACCTGAGAAAATAACGAAGCCTGTTCTTTAGAATGACCAAATGTGTCTATCTGCCATCCGACTTTAGTTCTTCCACATGTTCCAAATGTTTCATTCAGCCATCGCAATCCAATAGTCATTTGATCAATGATAGCCAAATAATGTGTTGTGGCTTCATCATTCATACTCCATCCACCACTAATAAATTCCAAACGTCCTAAATTTATACAAAATGAGAAAAATATTGTATGTAAAAGCAACATTTTAGATCACTCGTTAAAACAGTTGACAAGGAAATAGAAACTAAGACTGAATGTTAAAGGAAATACTCAATTATAATTAAAAGTGAAAACAGAATAAGCAGATTTGCTTGTTTTATTTTCGCTTTTAACAAAGTCATTTCTTGAAATCTGTGTTTTACACAAAGCTGTCATAAAAAAAGCGCTGCAACTGTGTAATGCTCAAATAAATCCCAGAAAAAAAGAAACAGGATGAACAGCTGAAAAATGTTAAAGAAAAATGGTTGGTTTTCTGGGCATATATGTATGTTACTGAATTATTGTATAAATTTCAAGAAAATATTTTATTATAAATAAAAATAAAACAGCTACACAAAATATTCAGCAGGACTTTTCAATTTTATTTGCATTGTTTTTCTAACCCTTTCACATGAACCTGAAAGACTGAAAAGCAAGAAAAGCGATGAAATTTTTTAACAGAAAGAAAAATGATGTGAACTTATTGTGGCTGAGGAACAACCATTGCATCTGTCACTTTGGGCACTTTAAGTGAAATTACAAGTTTGTCCACCTCAATTCTTGGTTTGAAGGAGAATTCCCCATAGGATGGTTACAAGAGTATCAAACTCCTCTTTCCCTACTACTAACAGAAGTTTCTGCTTGATAGTATTTTAGGTGCTGTCCTGCTTCAAAATCCCCTACACTTACAATATTCAAGCTTGTTCGATTAATCAGAACTAAGGCCCAAGGATATGGTAGATACCTCCCTTACCACAATGCCCACAGGGTGACTAGTTACACAAAGAATATATGGAAAAAAAAAAAAAAAAAAATTGGAAACTTTCAGATTTTACATTACATCCAAAGGGTCATTTTTACAAACATTTTGTATGTTACCTTTACTTGTTAAATATCATGTTCTTCACACTTAAACCATAAAATTCAGTTCAACAGCAATATCACAAAATAATTTTTAAATGGTCAGATCTTTAGAATTTCCGGTACAGAATCTCGTGCGCTGGAGATAAAAATGTTTGCTACAAATGTTTGCCTCAAAGCTACAAACTTTCTGCGCATGCGCAAACGTGCATATGCGTTTACGCATGCGCATAATATGTTTACGCTTGTGCGTTTAATGTATAACGGATGGTATAAGATAAGCTAAAATTATCTAATTATCTATTTCAGTTAATGTTGCAGATTGCATTGTTCCTTAATCTTCTAATTGGATCCGGCTTATTATTTTTTGCAGACTGTTAGAGCAATTTTATAAAAGTAAGCTTGAACTTTCGATTATGTCAAAAAGAATTTGCTATTCTGGAGCTGCCAAAGGATCTACAAAGCGAAAGCATGTTTCGATGTCCATCAAACAAAAAGTGGAATTTCTGCAAAAAATGGATAAAGGCATATCCTTTGTTTCTCTAACCATTCCGAAATCTGTTTATCAATTTCACGCTGCTCTTCGGAGGGGGGAGGACGTCGCGGCGCACAATGAACTGGAAGTTCATCTGTCAGCACTATCCTTATCTTCAGGGCAGATGTTTTTATTTTATTTGGCTTATAATTCCTTACTAAATGTAGTATTTCATCTTGATGTACTCCGTCTTTGATATGATTTAAATCAAATTCCTCGTCATTACAAATTTCACAAATACACATCAAATAGTTTTCTGGTTGCAATTTGCTAATTTCTACTATGCGTAATGTATACTTTACGCATGCACGCGTTGAAAGAAATGTTTAATAAAGTAAACAAATAAATATTAAGCTTTTTTTTTTTTTTTTTTTTTTTGTAAATTTTGATACCCTTTAGATCATAATTGCTCTTTATTTCATAAATTATGGATTCATATTTTTAATTTTATAATTTCTGCATGCCATCTTTCCCAGGACTTAGAAGAGAAGGGCTAGCTCATAGAGCTTTTCCCCCTGAAGCAGAAAGTGAGAAGTGATGACGTAGCCATGATGACACTGAGCGCGCCAATATAATTCACAGCTTGGAAATTAGCGTTTTTTAACCAGCGTTTAAAATGAGTTGAGTGTGAAAAATAGTTATAATTTGGAAGAGGCAATGTTACTGCTTTATGCATTTTAGACTGAACCATTAAAAAATTTAATAATGCTTATACTCAATTTTAAAATAATAGATAAAATGTGCTACTCTTTTAACATAAAGTTCCGTGTTTTTTTTTTTTTTATTATTTGCAGGTTTTTTTTATTTAATGCACGTTTATTTCTAATCATTTCTTTATTTGCATGCTAACTGAGAGAATTTTTATACTGCTTCTAAGATAACTATAATAGCAGCTATTTAAATTTACTCAAAAAACAACTTTACATTGACATAGGTTTAAACATATATGGCAACATTTCTGCTAACCTACGTTTGATTTTTTGCCTAATTGTAAATTTTACATTGTTATAATTCTCTTCCGATTCAATATAATAGATATTTTTTAAATAATTTTGTAATTTATACTTATATTTATATTACAATTAAATAAATGTATATAAGATTGTTACCTTAATTTTGACAAAATAGCTTTATTCAGAGTACCTAAAACAGTTATTTAATTTTTCAAAAGTGTGAGTAAAGGAAGCAGGTCTTTTTATGCCAATTACTTTGATGTTTTATACTATTATATTTTATCTAGAGTGCTAATCTAGCACAAAATCTAATCAATAATTAGTTACAAAGGATACAATAAGAATAACTTTAACAAGTACTTAACAAAATTAGTTTGTTAAATACTTGTTATTCTCGTTGGTACCACTTTGGTACTATTCATAATACCGAAGATATTATCGATTAACTCATAGAAGTCAGATGCTTTCTGATTTCCTGTGGGGTAGAGTATACCTTTTGGGGTACTTTTTGAAAATAATGTTTTCTCTGGAGCGACTTTTTGTCTCTCGTTTCAATTGACCATTAAATAATTTGGTTTTAGTTTGTGACACAATTTGATTTCTTCTCAATCTCTGTTTAAAACCTCTTTAATAATATCAAAATTTAAAACAGTTACATCTTCTAAAACAAATCCTCTATCTAAAACGCGGTTTCTCAGTAATTTGAGGCAGAGCACGAAATGAGACCTCTGATTAAAATAAACTGCACATTTTGAAAAGAACCAACTTAGTCCAGTTTAGAGTCATAGCAGAGTTTTCAATCTATATGCATTTCGTCAAAACTGAGAACACATATTTTTTTCTACAGAATACAAATATTCGCCTCTTTCCTTCTTTAGAGTAAGAACATTACTTTGAATTCTTGGACCACACTAAAATTTAGAAAACACTAAAAAATAAAATAAAGACCATTTCTTTAATTTAATAATACTAGGTAAAGATATTCCAATTTTTTTCTTAATTTTTTTTCTTTCCAAATATCATAACTTTAAGATGACAGAGCTCTTATGATAATGCAACGTGAAATATTTTTACTAGTCCACCTGATTTTTTTCTTCTTTTTCAGTACTAATGCATTAATCTGCGTCTTTATAAAAATAGGCTTTAGACATTTTTCCAAATTCTCCGATTGGTGCTCCCCCCCCTAATTTCGCTATTTGAGATTTTAATTTCTGATACCAATTTCTGTCTAGATGTCGTTCACCTTCTTTGTCGCTGAACAAACATTCTAAAATTTTTCTTTTCTCTATTTTTCAATACTTTAATACAATTTTCTAAGGATATTATTTTGTTCTTCAAATTATCAATGCATTCTTGTTTATCCTTAAACATTCAGAATGATCTACATTTTCATTTGTGAGTTTTATTTCAAAATCATTAAAATTTGATTTATTATTATCATCATCAATTTCGATTTATTATTGTCATCATAATTTACTTTCGGCACAGCATTCCATTTCAACAGTTTCTTTTTGTGGCTATCCAAACAAGCGATTTTTCATATCATCTTCATAAACACTGCATAGAAAATGTTCGCTGCAGATTTTTCCGCTCTTCACATTAATAGAATCTTCTCTTTGACATTTGTGTATCCATTCTTTCGTCAAAAGCAAACTCTCATTTGGATCCTTTGGTCCCATGAAATAAAATATCTCATCCTTTCATACTTCTGTAAGTGCTACGGCACGTTACTGCAGCGCAAAAAGCCATATTACGTAAACGATACTTTACAATATAGAATTTAAAATAAAAACTGTCTAAAATTACATATATAAAAATTATTTTAAATATATACATTATTAGAAAACAGATATATATATTATTAAAATTAATTTGGGATATGTAACCTCTAGAAAATCGTCTCGCAGCTCAATGAAACTACTGTTTTAAACGCGGGAAATCAGGACAGGTAGCATCACAGTGACGTCAGATTATTGCCTGTTACGTCCCCCCATTAGGCTCGCGTCGGCGAGGAGTCGAACAAAGAAATGAGTTAGCCCTTCTATTTATCCCTGATCTTTCCAGATTTTTAAACTAATGATCTATAATCCGGGTGAGTGAGTGAGTGAGTGATTATGGCGCAAAAACCAGAGATAATTATGACGCGCCAAACACAAGATGGGATGATTACAATTGAAGTCATTAAAATTCAATGAATAAAAACAAGTAGATAAATGTACCAAATCCAGAGGATGAAGTCATATAAACACAAGTTAAAAGCACATATTAAAATTCAAGACACAGTCTTCAAAACAAATTACATTAGGTAATAAAAGCCAATCTCTTTTAAATAATAAAATAAATTACAATTGACCTCTCTTCCGATTAAACGGTCGAGAGGTAAGTCACAGCTATTAAAATATTTCTGGCGAAGATTATTAAAACATGGACACTCAATTAAAATATGATGAACAGATAAACAAACATTACAATTAAAACAAACAGGCTCATTTTCAGCTTTGAGAAGATAGTTATGTGTGACTCTAGTGTGACCAATTCTGAGGCGAGTCAAAAGAACGTCCTCCTTACGATTTCCAGAAAAATCCCAATGCTCAATTCTAGGCTTGACGTTTTTCAACTTGTTGTGATGCTGAACATCCCAAATTTGCTGCCATTTTTTTCGGACCTTTCCTTTGATGACACTGCAGATATCTCTAAAAGGGATAAGGCGACTGGACAGTTCAACAGCAGATTTGGCTGCGATATCTGCAAGCTCATTTCCCTTTATTCCAGCATGTCCAGGAACCCAGCAGTACAGGATTTCATAACCTCGAATCGTTAAATTTATATGAATTTTTAGAACATCCACAACCACAGGATTCTGATTGTTGGGAAAAGCTTCCAAGAATTTAAGAGCACTATACGAGTCTGTATAAACTATGAACTTTCTATGGCAGAGCTTTGATATGTACAAAAGACCATAATATATTGCAGTTAGTTCAGATGTTATGACTGAGCAAGCATGGTGCAGGCATTTGCCCTCAATGTAATCTTCAAATACAAAAGCCGTCCCGACATGATCATTTGACTTCGATCCATCTGTGTATATCGGATAATAACTGCTATATTTCTGCCTGTGCTCAGCAAAGAATTGTCTGTAAACGATCTCGTTAGTGCTTGCCTTCACGTGATGTTTGAAAACATCAAGCAGCTGAATACGTGAATTTTCCCAAGGTGGGATTTCAAAGTTCTGTACTGCTTGGGGGCGCATATCAGAGAGGGAATGTTCCTCAATGATAGGGCGAAGTCTTAAAGGAAAGGTAGGAATACAGGATGCACGTGTTTCAAATAATGTATTACACTCATTATCAAGTAAGCATAGCTTATTGGGATGTTCAGGTTGTGATAGAATATTAAAATATTGCAAAAGGGACAATTGCTCACGCCTCAGATAAAGTGATGGTTCGTTAGAGTCAACATACAGGCTCTGGACAGGAGAAGTCCTGAAAGCTCCTGAACAAATCCGCAGAGCTTGATTGTGAACAGGATCGAGTTTTAACAAAACTGATGACCGAGCGGATCCATAAACAACTGAGCCATAGTCCAGTCTAGAGCGAACAAGGGCTCTGTAAATGCGAAGCATGGAGCAACGCTCTGCACCCCAGGAGGTGTTCGCCAACACTTTTAAAATATTTAGTGTTTTTAGACACTTCTTTCTCAGGTTTAAAACATGAGAAAGGAAAGTCAATTTTCGGTCGAACGTCACTCCTAAAAATTTTACTTCGGGCGTAACTGGAATAATTGTACCATTCAAATATAACTCAGGTTCAGGATGGAGACCACGCTTCCTACAAAAGTGAACACACAGAGTTTTCTGTTTCGAAAATGTAAATCCCTGTTTGTCTGACCATTCTTGGATCTTATTCAGAGCCATCTGCAGTTGCCGCTCTACATATCTCATGTCTGCTCCTCGACAGCTAATCTGCAGATCATCAACATATAGAGATCTCAAGATGGTGGGAGGAAGTTCTTTTAATACAGAGTTTATTTTTAAACTAAACAGGGTTACACTAAGCACACAGCCTTGAGGCACACCCTCTTCCTGTTGAAAAACATCCGAAAAAACAGAGCCAATCCTTACTTGAAAAGTTCTAGCGTTCAAGAAATTCTGTATGAAAATTGGTAGGTTGCCGCGCAAGCCACTTTCGTGAAGATCCCGGAGTATACCGTATCTCCATGCCTTATCATAAGCTTTCTCAATGTCGAAGAATATTGAGACAAGGTGACTTCTTCTGACAAAGGCTTTTCGAATAGATGTCTCTAATAGAAGCATATTGTCTACGGTCGTTCTCCCCTTTCGAAAACCGCTCTGATAAGGCGATATAATATTATTCTTTTCCAAGAAGTAGACTAGGCGGCTGTTTACCATCTTTTCAAACAGTTTGCAAACACAACTGGTAAGGGCAATTGGCCGATAGTTCGAGGGATTCCTCGGGTCTTTCCCTGGCTTCGCAATAGGAATGACAATAGCTCTTCTCCATGCACTGGGAAATGTACGCTCCTTCCACACTCTATTGTAAAGTGTGAGAAGGGCACTCAGTGACTTATAGGACAGATGCTTTAGCATTTCATAATACACGCCATCCAGACCCGGACAAGACCTATGTGTCCGCAACAAAGCTCTCTTTAGTTCAACCATAGTAAAGTCTCTATTGTACGGCTCAAAGTTGGAAGAGTTGAAAGCGATGGGATTTTTTTCAGAGCGTTGCTTGATAGAAAGAAATGCAGGTGAGTAATTTCGGCTGGAAGAAACGGCAGCAAATGTCTCACCAATTGTATTTGCAATTTCTTCTATGGAGCTAATCACTCGGCCATCTTTTTCCAGAAAGGAAAGTGAGTGGTCTTTATACATTCCGCATGCTTTTCGAACTCTTTCCCAAACCCGCTTACTAGGCGTAGAGGATGTTATTGAGGACACATATGAAATCCAGGAATCCCTCTGGCTCTGCCTTCTTACTTTCCGTGCATTTGCTTTGGCTCTTTTAAAAGCTATGAGGTTTCGCAGAGTAGGATATCTACGAAAAATACCCCATGCTTTTTTCTGTTTTTTCAGTGCTTCATGACAGTCGCGATTCCACCACGGTTTCGAATATTTTAGTAGTTTTCCTGATGTTCTAGGAATGGAGAGCATAGCTGCCTGAATAATAGTATTAGTAACAGCTTCAACAGCGTCATCGATATGCACACCTTCTACCATTTGATGTGTGAGCTCTGCAATGGAAGAGAAGAGTTCCCAGTCTGCCCTGTCCAGGAGAAAACGAGGGAGTCTCATCATGGGATTTGCTCCTCTTCGTGCAAGAGACACAAAAATAGGATAATGATCGCTGTTGTACAGGTCATTTCCGACACTAAAAGTGCAAAATGGCGACAGAGATGGTGAACAGATGGCAAGGTCGAGAGCATGGAATGTCTTTGTAGGCTCATGGAAGTAAGTATCCTGCCCATTATTCAGGAGACAAAGGCTATGATCTTCGATCATCTGCTCAATTTGTCTCCCTCGGCAATTTGTATCTTTACTACCCCAGAGCGGACTATGGCCGTTAAAATCTCCTATTATGATGAAAGGCTCAGGCAGCTGCTCTAAAAGACCATTTAAATCTTGCTGATCAATATGCTCATTTGGAGGCAAATACAGAGAAACGACTGTAACAACAATATCAAAATTTGTTTGAGTAGCGACAACTTGGAGGGATGTCGTCAAAGAAAGCACATTTGAGGGATAATCCAGTGAGGTGAAGAGACCGACACCTCCACTGGCACGTTCACCTGCAATGTTATCTTTCCTGACGAAAGAAAACCTCCGAAGTTTTGCCTGTTGTTCTGGTTTTAGATTTGTTTCCTGTATTGCGAAGCATACAGGATGATAAGCATTGATTATGGCTTTGATGTCGAGCAAATTTCGGTGGAAACCGCGACAGTTCCATGAGACGAGGGTGGCCATTATGATTGATGTTTGTTGTTCCTGTGTTCCTTTTTAGTTTTGCGCGGAAGCAGATGATCGGGAACTTCTAGACCGTCTTCCACTTCCATACTGTCTGTATCTGCAGATTCAGAAATAATTTTATTTGCAGAACTATTGCTGGGACTTCTATTTTTGGTTTCTATTATTGGAGGCACAGTTTTGGGTTTGCTCGGGATTGCTATTTCTTTATTTTGTATGGTATGTGTTGGATTTTCTTTGTTCTTGCTTGCAGGCTGCTGGTTTTTATTTGGTGGAGTCTGTGTACTTATGGAAGTTTGGGTGGCTATTGTGCGGGTTGATTTCACGGCATTGGCATATGATTTGTTTGATATAGGCTGTGTGCTTTGAACTTGTCTTCTGGCTTCGGCATACGAAATGTTCCTGGAAACTTTTATGGTCTGCACATCCTTTTCTAATTTCCATTTCGGACAGGAACGAGAAAATGCTGGATGGTTGCCCTTGCAATTTATACACAGTGCTGCAGCGGTGCAATTTTCGCTATTGTGGCCAACCGAGGAGCATCGAGCGCACGTCAGGGTCCCACGACAGGACATCTTGGAATGGCCAAAACGCTGGCACTGGAAGCATCGCATGGGGTTTGGAATATAAGGCCTTACGGGGCAGTTAAGATATCCAGCCTTAATATTTTTCGGCAGATCAGGCGAGTTGAAGGTCAGGATCACGTGTTTAGTGTCAGTCAACTGACCTTCCTTACGCATCTTGATCCGCCTAGCACCACAGACTTTTTGGTCAGCTAACTCGGAAACGAACTCTTCTTCTGAAACGCACAGAAGGTCGATTTCCGAGATCACACCTCTACAATAATTCAGAGTTTTATGCGCTGACACAGTTATAGCTACATTTCCAAGTTTGGTTTGTGACAAAAGGGAAGCAGATTGGGTTGGCGAGACAGTATCTATAAGCAGGTCTCCAGAACGGAGACGCTTTATATTCTTTGGTTCACCTATGCAAGAACGGATATATTTGCTTACAACGAAAGGGGACATCTTTTGCAGTTCACCGGAGGGACTCGAGACTACAAGGAAGCGTGGATTATCAGTGATTACTTTGGCATTTGCATCGGTACGTATTTTCTTAGTAAGAGATTTATCAATTATTTCAATACTTTGGTCGTTTTCATTTGATTTGAGAAGAAACATAGAAGCCATATTTAAGAAAGAAAAGATTCGGGTCCGACGGCCCCGCCCACCACGGAGCCCAACAAGGGAACACAGATTCCTGTATTAGGGCTAGCCGGACCTATACGCAAACTGAAGCCCCACAGTCGGCTTTCCCGAAAGCAGGTACTCCCGAGAGCTTGACCCCAAGCCACTGACACAAGGACTAGTGACCAGCCGATTGACACCCGTGAGGACGACTAAGGTGCCTCCCGTTTAGCTGAAGCAGAGGCCAAAGCAGTGTGTTGGGGACAGTACCTCGCCCCTCAACTACCAGGACCCTCCTTTCCAGCGACACGGGTCTCCACGCACGGCAAACACGTGGGCAGTTTTCTCGCCACTCGAAAACTAGAAACAAGGTCTGTTCCAGCCTCTCGTGACGAGCCCCAAACTCCGTAGAGAGAAACCACAAGGGAGAAGGGAAGGGAAAAAGTTCCAGCCAAGAGGAGAGGAGACGGAAAAGAGGATAGATCACTGGGGCTCCAGGATCGTGACACCCGTCTCATCAAGAAGATGATCCCCTGAAGGGCTAGGGTACCTCGGGATTGCCACACCCGTACTCACAAAAGTGAGCCCCCTGAGGGGGATCTATAATCCGGAATCGCTGATATTCCGATGAGTCCGGATTAAAGACTTTTGACTGTATTATAATAGTTTATGATGTAATAATTTTTTATGAGAAATTTATAAGTTGTTTAGGATTCAATTTTATTTTCATGAAGGGATGAGGAATTTACTGACTGCATTAGGACTGAATACAAGTATATTAGTTTCTTTTTATTCTTTGTTTACTCCACTCGAGTTTCATTAGTCTCTTTTTAGCTGACATTTTAATTTCAGCACTTCTCCCTTTCCCAAGAGAAAGACTCATTGATTTCAAAATTGTCATCTGGGGTCAAAACTTTACACAATTGTAGAGGTTAAATGTGGCATGTTAGCCTGCAAAGACACCCCTTGCTTCGTGTTTTCCAAAATCCTAAAATGCAGCGAAAATGAAAAGAGGTGATTGACAACGAATTTGTCCTTCTTTGTGTGATAAGATCAACAAAGCAAAAGCTCACTTCAAAATGTGGGAAATGGAAATGCACATTATGGGCCATATCTTAATTTAATCACAAAAACTGCTGATTTGAAAGCATGCTTTTATTCTTTAGGGTATCACCTTTGTTAATTTCAGATGAAAGACTAGGGAACGCAAGAGAAATTTGCCCTCTGGGTTAGGATACAAATAGGATGTTTTAGAAATAAATTTTCACAGTTGGTGAAAGGAAGGAAAATATTTTCAAGGCCCATTTTAGATGCAAGCCAAAACTTATCCAAATATTGAAAAGGAGCCCCTATAAGGCCAAAGGAGTTGAAAATCAAAATAAGAGCTCTGAGGTGTATGAAATAATAAAATTGTTTAACGGTGTTTCTTCTTGAACAAAAAGATATATTACAACCTATATTTACAAAAAATCAAAAAGGGGCCCTTATGGTCCTCGATAATCTAAAGTGTGTGGGTGGGTGGGGGGCATTCTTGGTATCATAAGCATGAATCATGGTCTTTTTTACATATTACCTAAAGCATAAAATGTAACTTCAAAAATGCAACATACTTCCTCAGCTGAGTCGCAGTGTTTCATTTTTCAATTTTTTTTAAAAAATTTTTCGGCTAAGTTGCATCTCCTTGTAATATTATACTAGTTCAGTTACAGCATGATACAGTTTATGCATGTAGTGTTACATTTTACATTTGCTAAATTTTTTCATAAAATAATAACATTGAATTTAAATCAAGTTCAAAAGCTTTTTACTCATATTTTACATAAGTATGTTCAGCTGGATTGCACCAATAAAGTGCATAAAAACATAAATTTTACTTTTAAAATTTAAAATTTTTAGCGAAATTTTAAAAGTTTTTGCCTTTAGACTTACATAACTATATTCAAGCACCCATCTCTACACAGGCACATCAAAAGTATGCAAAATTAATTTAAAAAACAAAAATTAACAATTAGGAGCTACCTGAAAAAAAAAATGTCTTAGAGGGGCACCAGTATAAAATATATACCGACTCTCAAAATTCAGGATTTTGCTCTAGATTTTTTTGAAGTCTCAGTTTTGTGTTCTTAGAGACCATAAGTTATAATTCATGCAAAACTTTACCACAATTTAAACTATTTTAAATGCCACCCTCAAAGGGTTTAATTATGAAGCCTAACTAGTATTATTAATTCAGTTACCACCTGTTTTTAAACAGGGATCCAAATTCTTGGAATAATCCATTAAACATTCTTTGATAAAATAAGCTTTTTAGAATTTTAACAGAAAAAACATTCAAAAATCATCAACAAAACTTACACTTCCCTTTGAGAAATTCTATATCAAATGTAATCATTGTATAAGGAACAGATAGTACTGTTAGCAATTTCATATAAACTAGAAAAAAAAATTGCCTCAACATATATTAAAATTTCAAGCATATTAAAATATTACATTTTATATTATTAATAATGCTTTAAAATTCTCACATTTAACATTATCATATGAATGTATTAAAATTTATGAAGCAAAAAACTCTTATTTATCTAATTACCAATTAAAGATATTATGAAACTTTCAAAAGAAAAATAATTAATGTTAATTGATATAACAGAAGAATTTTTTCCCTCTTCTAATATTTTGAAATGCAGGACAAGTTCTAAGATAAAAGCCAAACTTAAGCAAAGCATCTTAAGTTTGTTAAATCTTTAGCATAAGAAAAGCATACTTTTATTTTTTGCTATTTTTTCTCATGAAACTTCACATACTGAGGTTTACATATACATAAAAAATAAAACATTTGTCAAAATCATGTTATACTTTTGAATAAATCGTGAGCTATAAATCTATTTTATTATTATTATTTTATAATAATAATAATAAATAGATTTTATATTTTTATATATATATATTTATATATATAGATTTTATTTTATAATAATAATAATAAGATAGATTTAAACTATAAATCTATTTTATTATTATTATATTATGCTTCTTGCACTTTAGTAAATCAAGATAATATCATATCCCATAAAAATTAGCTCATGAAAATTTTGGGCAGGTCTGAAATAAAAAGTGCACATAAAAAAAATCTGTGTTAACTGACATTTCATGTACCACCAAGACCTCCTCTCCTCAAAAAAGATACCTAATGTATTTATTTAGTGAAATTTTGGAACACAGTTGGAGAATGACTTTACATGAAATCTTTTAAAAGCAAACTATTGTTTTAAATAAATTTCCTTATTAATTTGAACAAAACAAACTAATTTATATAAATTTCAATCTTGTAATGTAGAACCAAAAATGAACTGCTCTGTTCATTTACAGTAATATTGGTACTATCAATGATTTGATATTTTGCAAATGAACTGGTTCACCCTATAGTATTACATTATTTTTTCTATGAAGTTATGTCAAAGGCTCTGTTTATGAGCTACTCCTTTCTAAAAATTTGCTGTTTGTAACAGTGCATTCATAAAATCAACAAAACCATCATTCACTGTAGACTTGTTGTGAGGCCTATGGGAAAAACTAAACTGCCAACTAGATTAAAGTGACCACATTTTCATCGAGACATAGCGGGACAAATGGAATGAAATGAGAACTGTAATTTATTTATGAAAGCAGACCAATAATTCAAAAAAGAATATACTATTTTATTGTATACATTCATAAACTTGTCTATAAATATACAAAAATATATTTATTATTAACTATTGGTAACTATAAAAATATTTGTAAAAAACTATAACTTGAATATTATGCTTTTTAATTAATTAAAAATTCTATTTAAAAAATTATGATTTTTTTTCACGGTCATATTTTTTTATCCGAGTGAATACTTTTCAATAGATTCGGATCATTTATTAAAATGTCGTGAAATTTCTCACATGAATTGATCAAATTATATTTTATCCTCAATACAGATTTTAAAGTTTTAATGTTCAACTGCATTTTTTCAATTGTCCATATTTCATTGATACTAGAAAAAACACGTCCTGCTGCTGCATTTGTTCCTGAAAGAAAGAGTGCGAGTTCTACAATTTTCAAAATATTTTCATAAGGAATATTATTCTCTTTAAAATAGAGGAATAACTGTGCATTTTTGTCTCTTTCCACATTTGGCAGACAACAAACATTTAATTTTTTCTTCAGTAACATATCTTTTTACCAATGACACCTTATCAAAAAGATCATTTTCGTAAATATTATTTTTCGGAAAATGGTTACTAATATATTAAAAAGATTTTTCCACATATTCCCATAAAATCTCCTTTTTTAATGTCACCCAATTCTTTTATATTTGATTTCTGCGCTTTCACATAAATCCTTTAAACTTTTGACATGCACAGTATATTTTATAAAAATACGAATACATTTTTGCAATAATATTTTCAAGATCCACTGGAAGTAAGTCAAATGCTGTTTGAATAGTATTGTGTATAATGTGCGCTGCACAACCTACTCCAATAATTTTTGGTTCAAATCTTCGTTAAGTTTCGTAAAAACGTTATTGATGCCTCTTCTAGCTTTTACACCAAAATTTTCATTAGTGTTATCCTCACAATAGGCAATAAGTTTATTGTTCAAATTATTTCTTTTAAATAGTACTTATTGAATCAAAAATTATTTATGAAGTTTTACCCGGCAATGAAATAAAATCTAATGTTCTAATTTTAATTCCTGTTTCTGGATCAAAAAGTCTAACAATTGAGGGAAATAATTTTATATATTTGTGGTTGGAAGCATCATAATATATGGATATAAATGTGCATTTATCTAATTCTTTCTGCAATTGTGAATATGAATACAGGGGAAAAGCATTACAAATAATTGCTTCAGTTTTTGTCCTTGAACATGCAAATTTTTTGTCATACGTTTTGATCATTTGCCACGTACAATCAATTGATATGAAACTTTAATTGTGGTTTATAGTGTGGAAATCAAATAGCCCTTCAGCTAATGCTAGTTGATCCTCTGTTAACAATACATATTCCTTGAGGAGACGTAACGACAATGATCGAACACCACCAAGTAAATCTAACTCGTTACATCACCTAATTTAGTTTACTTTTCATGCATTTTATGTGTTTTTTATTTATGTATTTTTATTTTTTTATATTTACTATAATAATTAATAAAAAATAGGTAATACTATATTTTTATAGTACACTTAAAATAAGAAATGCAGATGTTTTCTAAAAAGCGGGACATTTTTATTTTAAAAATCGGCAGGATGTGGGACAGTCCTAAGAAAAGCGGGACTGTTCCGCCAAAATCGGGATGTTTGGTCACTTTAAATTAGATACATGTCTTTCGGAAGCAAGTAACCTTTGATTTTATACATATGTATCATAGATACCTTATTAGTTCATTTGTCACAAGTAATTACATTATACCAAACATGTATATATAGTAGTTTATCTTCTATGTCATTATTAAATACAAAATCATTAATTATTTTTAGTAATAATGACTAATAAATACAATAAATCTCAGTCTGAGTTGCTGATATGTGCCTAACAAATAAAAAATTTATTGAAGGTGAGAAAGAACAAAAATATGCACTTAAATACATGTTCACAACATGCACATGTATATCAAAATATCAGCATTGATTTAAAAATATAACTCCTAAAAGCATACTCAGTATGAACCTATTCATCTTATTTTCGATATAAATTCTTTGAAATAAAGGCTGTTCTATAACAAATATTCTAAAAGTGAAAAAAAAAAATCTTAAAGTTATAAACATAACTTTACCATCATTGACAAGTCTTCGGACATACTCTCTTGTAAGTTCTGTTTGTTGGTCCCACCATTGTGAGAAAAAAGCTGTCTCTACATAAATAAACTTCCGATTTTCATTCTGCATCAAATTGTTTACAACAGAAGTAATTATTTCCCGCACCCCTGAAATAAAGCTTATATTTAATAATATTCAAAATGCAAAAGCATATATTTATGATTTTAAGAAATGGCAGCAAAATTCATAAGAAGAAATATCAATTTTAATTTTTGATATGCTTATTAAAAAACTGAAAAAGTTAAAAGTCCTATTTACTATGTTTTCAAAAAAGAATTACACATATCAGTATGCAGTTATATATCTATTTTCTCCATTAGAATATTCATCAAAGAAAAATTAGTCTACCTTCAGTTATGCTACTTACACATGTGATAATAAGTATCAACTGTATGCACCCATCCAACATCATCATGAGTATGACAAATAATATGAACATTCAGCATATCTTCTTTTACCTCAGGACAAGCCTAAGATTAAGAAAATAGTTAAAGTTAAAATAAAGTTGATCTGATTATCATTTGATGTTTAATGATTTATTGGAAAGACTTTAAAGTTAAAAAATAAAGGAACCTGAAACTTTGGCGATAAATAGTGCATAATCTACATGGGTGCAGAAATATATTTGTTGATTCAAAATTCTCTAGCAGTGTGCAAAAACAGACACTTGAAATCATTTCAGATATGTAATGTTCAAGTAAAATATATTGAAACCCACAAGGACTTGAAACACATCTTTTAACAGAAGGAGGTCCAAGTGCTGATTGGTTCTGATGTTACTAAAAAGAACATGCTTTAATTAAACAATTCATCTATTTGACTGGAATTCTCCTAATGAACTAATTACATTAGGAATTTAGAGTGTTCCTAATATAGTATATTTTAAAATTAATTTAATAGTAACATAATTCATTCTAATACTATAATGTTTCAATGCATTTATGAAGTATTAAGTTAAATAGAACAAATATTGTACCAAACACTTATTTATGCACAAAAAGGCAACTTACATTAAGTCTAGCTATCCATTACTATCTAATACTCCAACATAAGCCTAGACATACATCATTCTCAATGTTCAGAATTAGAACTGATCATCAAAAACTTAAAAAAAAAAAAAAAAAAAAAAAAAAAATTTCAGAGATTAAATTCTTTAAATTTTTTACAAAGGATTTTAAGCAGGAACCTCTTACTATAATTTTAGAATATTTATATTTATAATCTATTCTAAAAGAATATACAATATAAATACTAAAATTATAGTATTATAGAACAATATAATTAAAAAATACGAGATGCTAAATTAAAATCTTTATCAATAACCTTTTTTTTCTTTCTTTTTCTCAGAAAAGTTTGTGCTCTATCTAGAGAAACAAGCAATGGTAAAAAATAAACATTCCTCTGTGTCTTAAGCATAGAATTAATTTCCAGTGAGTTTGAGAACAGCTTTGAATTATAACAAAGTTCATCAAAAATCATGTGGTAACAAATGCATGGAACTAATTTTTCAGTAATTTTGAGAATTACTTTAAATAGCGCTGAATAATGTGCTATTTTGAAAATTAGAAATTGTTTGTATGTAATAGTTACGGCAAAAGAAATTTGATAAATGCATAATCTCACATTTAGACCAAATTAAACTATATTACTCTAATAAACAAAATACACTTAACATTCTAAATAAAATAAAAAGTTTTCAGTACTAATGTCAAATAAAAGGAATCTAAATAACAAATTCTAAATGCAAACAAAGAAAGCACAAACTCTCTAGCAAAATGCTTAACAAATCAGAAACCAATGATAGTCTGAAAAATGTGTCCATCTGATATGCCTCAAGGTGTATTTTGAAAATAGATATGTGCATGTACTATTTCTATGCCAATAAAAATACACACACACATGCAAACAAACAAAAAGTTAAAAAGTAAAACTTACATTCCCTTTTTCTTCACTTCATGTGCCATCCATGGTTTTAAAGTATTCAAAAATGCAGGTAAAAGACCATAAGAATTTTGGTTATATTTCCAACATCGTATAAATTCATGAAATTATAAAAAAATACCTGTAACTTGTTGTCAGCTCAAAACATTTATTTCAGTATACTTCATAATATTTGAATCTAGTTTTGTAACCAGATCATGAGCCATCTTAATAAAATCATGGGCCTATCAGCTTCTATACAGTTCTGAGGCCCTTAGCTACATCAACTCTTTCAAGAGTAATGAGCCAATATACTTGCAAGACACCTGGGCAGAATCTATGCAATTAGTTCCATCAATCTTAATAAAAATACAGATCAAAATAACGATTACAAGGCAACTAAATCTACTTAAACATTATTGATACATTTTCACTCTTATTCTAGACCAGAGGAAAAAAATACATGTATTGAATGTTTTCAACAATACCATACACTAACTCTACCTCTTTCACTGATTTGCTCACATTACACTTTCTAGCCACTTACACCTAAGTTATTAAATTCATAATTTCATAGTATAAATATATCAACACGTCTATGGTAAAATGTTTGTCAGATATCACAGCTTACACCTACTACATTCTTCATACATTAATAAATGTTCAAGTTACTTCGTATCCTTAGATACAAAAAGTTACAAATTTTTTGCAAACAGAACATACATTTTTATGAATTCATTTTCATTGAGAAGAAAAATTCCGATATCTTTATTTTTGAAATCATGAAAACAGTTTTATATTTCTTCAGTTTTTAAGATTTATTACTAATTTCAGTATACCAGAAAGGGGGAAAACACAAAGATCAAAATTTCTCATTAGTAAGAAATTTATTGCATTTAATTATAACAACTGGCTAAACAACTGTCATTATAATTTGAAAAATAAATCGAAGAGCTTACAGAACATTTATCAGCAGTACTTTTCTAGGAATAAATCAAGAAATTATCTTATTGGAAGATTTCTTTATCAAAAGTCAATGCTGCTTACATCTAAAATATCCATGTTGAGGCACTCCAAGGATCTATTCCGCATCAAATCATATCTTTTTTATATAATGGAGTTCCCAAATACATGAACTATGATGTTAATTTGCTAATTGAATGTTCTATTGATAATAAAACAATTGCATTTAAATCAGAAATGCTAAGCATGCAAGTAAATCAGCAAATGCCAAGCCATGCATCAAAAACTTTTGGGTAGAGACTGAACTTTGGTGTTGTAAATCAAGAGTTAGCAATAACATAAGAAAAATCTCATCCCTCTTTCACCAAACAGGAAAAGAATTCAAGGCAAGAACTATTACTTTTGTAATACTGATGTTCCCACAGTAAAGATAAATTACTATTTCAGCATTATGATTAAATATAATCTTATTTGGAAAGACCATACTAACAATACATGCAAAACGTCTATGCCATTCGTACTGAGATTTCTTCCATTATACTTCTACTCCCATTCCAATCTCATATTGCATAAAAAATTCATTTATCTTCTCGATATCAGGACAATATTATGTATGCCTTGCTAGCATAGATTACATGCGCCAAGCTGAACATGGTTAATTTCATAAACTTTAAAATAAATTTCCCTGGATAATATTTAATATTTTAATTTATCTTCAATTATCTACTGCATCAGGATTTAAACTCAGATATTATCAAGATATAGTTACACAAGCTATATGAAAAATTATGCACTACTGCAGTCACTTGCAATATTGTCAACTCCTCGCAGGTCTTTAGCTAAGAAATTCTTAATAAAGACAGGGTTACCTTTCAATTTTCCATTGTCTATAACAGCAAAGCACAATTGTTTTATTTATAAACTATCTCAATAATTATAATCACAATTTCATGACATAAAATATTAGTTGCTCCTCTTTATTGAATCAGTAGGACCTTTCATAATGTAATGCATACAGTTTATATTTTTGCATTTCACCTAAGATTTTACTACTTTGGATTTTATTTGCTATTTCAGTTTTATGTATTTATTTGTCTATTCTGCATTGGTACAAATTTTAGTAAATTTTTCTCATGCTGAAGGTATTTGTCTTATCTTTCCAAATCTGCTAATTTCTCATCTTCTGAGTGGCATTGAATTTTTAATAATTCTGAACAGTTTTAACCCAATTTTATCACATTATTTGACTCAGCCAACTACTAATTATTTATTCTTGGTACCCAATGCACCTTCTACTTTCTCCAGACTTCCCAGTAATGAAATTTAGTTTTCTAAATACCTTCATACTATGAAGCTAGTCCTAGTGTGCCATCATATCCAACAGCTTGATAAATCCTGTTTTGCATGACAGTCATACAATACTCATGTATATTCATACTTTTTCAACAGGTTTATGAGTATTAACAATTTGTCAGCCAATAAAAATAAATCGGAAATCTTTCTTTTCGAAAAGGCAGTATTTGTCACACACAGGGTACAAATCCATCATTACATCCAGTCCAGTGTACACGAGACAAATGTTTTGACAAGACAAGATAATATGATATAATGGTATAAAAATGGAAAAGACTGCACTAGACAGATGGTTTTCACACAAAAAAAGAAAAAAACTGATCCCATTAAAATGAAACATTATAGTGCACCTTCCAAATATATTTAAAAAAAAAAATAAAAAAAAAAAACCTCTCCTATGTTCAGTAGTATTTATAAGAACATAGTTGAATGATATCAAACATCACTAACCTACACAGAACAAAATGTTTTGAACCAAAAAGTGTCACCTTGGTACAGTTTAACTAAACACAAGTAGGTGTACACTTTTTATCACTTTTCTCTCAAGCAGTATCAGAATATGATTCACATAAGCCATCAAGAACTTATTTTAATCAATATTAATGTCTACTTTTTATGTAAAATCCAATTAGCTTGATCTATGTAAAATCTAGTAGTATTATATCTGAATATTCACATTAATGAGAAGAAACATTGGTCAAATAACACAATCCATGGTTCAATTGAAAAATATACTTGCTTATAAAAAATACAGTTTTACAAATTTATGCAGTAAAAGAGATATAATTAATACACACTAATATTAGCACATAATTTAATCTTTAAAATAATAAAATTATTTTAATGCAAAATTAAAATAAATCTCTTATATTTTATAGCTGCTGCACAAAAAATAAAAAAATATGGTGTCATAGATATTAAAAACGGTAATATATACTCTATAAAGAAGTTAATATAGTAAAAATAGTAATTAATAAATAAACATAATAATTTCAAACTCTATAGAGAAGTTATGGGAAAAATGCTAATTAATGGGTAAAGTGCAGGATTGCACACTTATTTATTTGGCGCTTTTTACAAGAGTAAGAAAAAATTGGATTTTTGTTAATTTTCTTCGACTTTTTTAGTGAAAATAAGTCGATGTGCACATACATAAAGTCAAGGGAGTGTGCAATGCTATTTTGGTGCAATTCTGGGATTTTTTTAAAGTGAAAATAGGTCGATGTTTACATGGATACCGAGTTTGTGCAATTCTTAAAAACTCACCAAGCAGTGGGCGATTCTGCACTTTTACCAATTAAGGTACAACTCTAATATACGCCCTAATTTCACCAAATGTGGCGATATGTGTTCTGCGCAATTGCGTGTTCTATGGCAACCCTGTTGACGTTGAAAAATCTTTCGCTGGAGCTCGTTGGTTCGCCTCTGTGTCTGAGAAGATGGAAGTTCGGCAAAAGGAAATATGATTGTGGCTATCCTGTTGAGGGGTAGTGGGTATTTGGAACTGCGGAAAGAGGGTCTGGGAGATTATTTTTAATGGTAGTGCATGATAAAAGTAGGGATTTGTGATTTTATTTATTTGTGAACCATAGTATAAATCTTCTGGATAGTGTGTCTGGCTGTCATGTAAATACGATAGTGATTACGTGGCGGCGTGTTAAAGGCGGTATGAAATTTATATTTCTGCTATTCGAAAACGCATTAATTCATCGTAAGTGCATTTTATTTTATCCTTGTTCTTATTTTGTAGAATGTTATGTTCATTGGTTCTTTAGTATGAATTTCTGTCGTTATTGTTGTTTTTTTAAATTGTTTGAAATTTATTTTAGTTTATTTTGTTGTTTAGTGTCTAGACTGTACAATTCGTAGATGTTTTTTAAAGTTGAAACAGAACGCTGTGTACATGGTATTATTTGAAATTTATTGTTGTTATGTTATTTTATTAAAGCAAGGAGTGCGTAGATCGTAAATTCCTTCCTCGCCTAAATTGTGCAATTCGTAGAATTTTTTTTAACAGAATTTTAAACAGGATGCTGTGTACATGGTATTCGTTGAAATTTATTATTGTTAATTTATTAAAGCGAGGTCTGCGTAGTTTGTAGATTCCTTCGTTGCCTACATTGTGCAATTTGTAGATGTTTTTTTAAGTTAAAACATGTCGCTGTGTACATGGATTCTTGTCAAATATTTTTGGTTAGAAACTTTACGTATTTGCTATCTAAATTTTTTGTTTTTGTTTCGGATTTTTAGCTAAATTGTGTGTTCAAAACGTAGTTTTTGCACGTGCGAAAACCGCGTTTTTGGAGACATTTTAGGCTAAAAGTTCAAAATGTAGACAAAAAATTTAGATAGTAATATGGCAGCGTGAAGTTTCTCGCCAAAAATATTTGGCAACTTGAGGGCGCATATCAGAGTAGTTCCCCAATTAATTAATAAAAAATTGATTTTTATACATCACATAACAATTAGCTAATGCTACTACCATTAAGACCAATATGTGGTGAATGAAAACATTTAAAATATCAAATGTATATGGTTAGAAATTAAGATAATTCTGTTTATCATAAAATTCAAAATATGCTGCTCATTTACAAACAGAGTGAAAATACTTTTTCATTATTATTCAATTTAACATTTGGGAAAAGTGCAGAATCATCCCCTGCTTTGTGCATTTTTCAAAACCGCCAACTTGAAAATAACAAGTCAAAGAATTGCACAAACTTGGTATCCATGTACACATCGACGTATTTTCACTTAAAAAATCATTAGAGAATTGCACAGGCATTGCACTACTCCCTTGACTTTGTCCATGTACACATCGATTCGTGCCATATAGGTGGGAGATTCTGCACATTACCCAAACATTTTGCTTAAGAATATTCATTTATATATAGTTCCTTAATATGTATTTTAATCATTAATTTTACATAGTGAGAGTTAAAAATACTTATCAAAAGCGAAAAACGATTTTTTATATATTGTTTTAGGTATATGGTATTTATTTATAATTGCTAATAAGAGAATAAAATTATGTTCACAGTGTAAATAAAAGATATATACTTACAAAACATTCAAAATGATGCAGAGGTTATATAATTGATTTAAAAATGTAAATAAAACTATAAATTAAACAAAAGCCATTCTTGGTCATAATTCATATGTGTAAAATTGGTATAACGCAATAATTTTTCATTAACTCTTCACTGCTCACATGTAGTTTGATATAACTTTCTGGGAGAAACCTTTTGAAATTTTTATCATTTGATGTAAAAATCACTACAATTTATTCAAGAAATACACATTTGAAAAACTAAATTGCTATATTCTTGAGTTGGCATTTACATTAATAATGAGTTCAAAATTTTATCAAAAGTGGCCAACCATACCCTCAAATGAAATTGACAGAAGATTGAAATTTCAACATAACATTATACTTCTATTTAACTCCTACTACATTCCAAATCCCTAAATCTTCTGTTTATAAATGAAAATTTCCTCACATGTAACTATTATATAGTAAAAGCTAAATTTTTAAAATTTTATCTAGTTATATTCTTGTACAAAAAAGGGGGAGAGAAAGAAATCTAGTGATAAGTAGTGGATGAATAACAAATAAATAAAAATGCCTAATGAATTATAAACACATTTTATTAACATTAAACAAATAAACTTACAGTGACACATTTACAGAAAACGAATAATCAAATACTGTAGTCATATTCATAGTCAACACACACATAACATAAAAATATTAACACGGATAAGATAATATTGGTCAGATAATTTACATAAGATAAGGAAGTAAAAATTTTAATTGCTATTCCAGTAATTCAAATTAATGCTTTTGGAAATAATTTTAAAAATGACTGGACTTGAACTTCAGATATATTTCAAACATTAATAGGTCTGCTAAACCTCAATAAAACCTACTTTCATATAAATGAATGATACATCATTCAAAGTATAAAAAATGGAAATATCTGTAGATTATGAAAATATTAATGTTTTGACAGAATTTCCAATACCATTGACAAAACCATACACTGCTAAAAATCATACAGAAACTTAATCAAAAAGTGATAGCATTTTTTGTCTACTACAGTATTAAAAAAATCTAAGATTTTCAGTGAAGTTATACTATAAAACCTATTATCACTAATCTGTAAACAATTAGAATTTAAGAAAAAAAAGATACTAAATTAAGTTTTAATAAAATGAACTCAAATACATTAGAAATTTTTACATGCATTTACTGATGTTTGGGACATGCCATGTTATTATTCGTATCCGAAACATGCTTAGATTTTTTAACAAATCCTGCATGCTCATCACAGTATGCATTGGGGCAAGCATAACATTGATAAACAGATTCAGTTTTTTCATTTTTACACTTCTTGCAAAAATGGCATGGACATTCCCATTTAGATGCGGAAATTTTTAAATCTGTATTAGCACCTAGGCATCGTATATGAAAGGACTTATTACACTTATCTCGTGTACACAGAATTTGTTTCCCTCCTTTCTTGCACTTAAAGCATACACGCTTATTTTTTTTGTCACCAATGGATTCTACTTTGGTATTTGTTTTTATATTTCCATTCAGTTCTTGTATTTTAGAAACTACTGGAATAAGCTGAGGCTTCTTCCCAATCAGCCCACTACATCTCTCAGCGCCACAATTGCATTTTAACTTCTTATGATGAGAAAAATCCATCCGATAATCAAAAGTGAGCTCTGTACCAGCTGGGATATCTTTTTTTGCAAAGATGCCAACCCTTGAATCACCATTTACACTCCATTTCTGCGTTTCACAATTGGGATCACAGGAATGATTAAGGAATCGTGAAAAGTTACCTTTTGGACCTGCATCAATAATGCGAGTCGCATCAAGAGTGCAAAAGTAAAAGTTTGTGTCACCACATGCTTGTTTCTCTTCAATACGACGATTACATTCTTCTTCATCGATTAAATCACCAATATATTCTATCACAAAATGACCTCCCTTTATGTCTTCCATTGCTTTTAATCCCCAACCACGTGACTCAGTTAAAAAAGGCTTAACGGCAGCATATTTATGTTTCTGAAACAACTGATTCTCACAACGGTCTCCTGCTTCACATACATCAGGAAGGCATTCAGTGCACATATTCCGATTGAGACATAGAGTGTCATATCCACACGGATGAGGATCATCAGCTTGGCATCCACAAGTTGTGTAATCAGCTGAATCATTAAAAGTATAAATTTGTACAGTTCCAACAGGACGATTGTTCTTAATATGTTTATAGGGAGGTGGCTTTAAACCATTAGATGATTCAGATGATTGCAAAGTTTTCTTATCTTTTATTGCTTTAAAAGCTGCAGTAATAGCATTATTAAAAACTGGATCTGGGGCTTGTTTTTTAAAATTGTGTTTTTTACGATTATCTTCTATTCCTACTTGTCTGAAGACAAAAGGATAAACTCTTCCTTTCTGTGTCCAGAAATAATCATTTGTTTCAAAAAATTTCACTGGAAATTCTCCTTCAAAATGTTTCATTTTTTGCACTTCAACAGGTATGGCTTTGGGATTCAAAACCTTTGCTGGCCACCAACGAAAATTGCATATCTTAGCCCACACAACATCATCATAGCAAATTATTTTCCGCGATTCACATCTTTCACAAAAGAAATTGTTATCAATAAATGTTCCTCCTTGAATACACTCCTTATGCATTGCCGTTGGACAAAAATTACAAAAAATAAGATTTTCGTTACACCCACAATGCACACAAAATGTCATATTCATAATAGCTGGATATTCTCGCTGTTGTTCTGGTGAAAAATGATCAGGACAAGACATTATATCATGTGTTAAAATAACAGAACCAGGAATACCGCACTCATCTTTAGCATGGTAGGCAGTGGGACATTTGAAACACTTGTACATTTGCCCTTTAGAAACTTGAGGATTCTTTGGATTCACATTGTAACATGTTAAACACAAATGCAATGGACAAGTGTTCTGCTCAGTCTTAACAGATGGAAGTTTTTCCAAGCATTTATTGTGGTAAAACTTATCGCAAGATTTGACAGAACATCTCACTAAATCAAAGTCTTTAATTTTACATGCAAAGCAAATGTGCTTTCCAATTTTACAAATATTTTCAGCACCATTTTCATTTACAGATTTCGTAAATTTTGCATGAAATGTTTCCAAAGTCTTTCTTTTCATTTCCGGTGATTCATTTTGCACAGAATCTAAAGTATCAATTTCAGTATTGTTTACTTCACCATTCACTGAACACTGTTTCAATCGTTTTTCTTCATTCCCATTCGATTCATGATCAAAATTCTCCTTCCTTTTACGTCGACCTTTCACAGGACTCATGTTTAAAAGAAGAACTATAATTCCTTTATGACAAACAGCTTATCCTCAAAGCAAGTTCTCGATGATTCACCTGTTCCTTCCACAGAATGAACTAGTTACTTTAAAGTTGACTTCTTACTCACTTTACCATGATCCTAAACTTAAAAGCAACACTAAAATTAGTACGCAAAGAATAATTTCAGAAGTTAAAACATTCTATCATCAATACTATCATATATCTATTAATATTAAGAGAAATTATCCAGCAAAATTTCTAAATTTGCGGGCTCAAACATTAAGATTACGATTAACAATTCTACACACCGATAGCGATTATAACGGTCGCCAAATCTGAGTTGAGTTGAGTTGAGTTGGGAGAAGTGAAGAGCTTAATGTTCAAAAAAAAGGTGGAGGGGAAGAAAAGAAAGTAAGTTAAAAATAAATACTAGAAAAATAAAAAAAAGGAAAGGTAAAGTACACTATCATAGCTTAAGTACTGAGCTGAAAAATCTTTCTAGTACTGCAATCCTTTAATAAAAATGATTCCTAACAGCGTTATTAATTAACCGATCTGGACCACCACCAAATCTCGATCTTTGTTTTATTTTACAGCAGAGAGTACACGCATAAGAATGCAGAAATCTGTTGAAAATGCTTGTTTTCCTTTTTAAACAAGAATTAAAAAGACGCTGAAAGCAGTTTTAATTTAAACTGCCGGAACATCATAAAATCTTCCCCTCACTCCTGCATATCAAAACACACCTTTCGTTTGCAAGCAAGTGAGCTTGTGTTAAAGGTCACTTCTTTTTTTAGTTTATATTGTTTTTTATACTCATCTTTCATCTCCTATATGGTTGCTTTCAGATTTTCGAAAGTTCGCCAAAGTATTTTTGACGCCGGACGGCGGCATTCTAATGGCCGAAATAATATTTTATGCTGAGAGTAATACTAAAGGTCGAAAAGTCAGCGATTTTTTTCCAGTCTGTTTAAAGTAAGCAACATTGCATAGAAAGTAATTTTTTAATTCCTTGTACGAAGTAAAGTCCTGAAAAATTTCGGGCATTCTTATTTAAAAAAAAAAAAAAAAAAAAAAAAAAGGGGGATTCATCTTAACCCCTCTCGAATCCATTTGAACAATGTTTTTGAGTGACATCTGTGCGTAAACAAGAGTAAAGGATATTTTTTTCCAAAACGGATTGTAAAGTGACGCATGTACGTACGTAGGCATCTCGATAACTCAAATAGAGTAGCCTTAGAACGTTGAAATTTTGTATATGGGACTGTTATAACATCTAGTTTTGTACCTTCCATTTTCATTGCAATCGGCCACACCAAACATATATATAAATAGATGTAATAAAAAGAAACTGCGAAATACTGATGTAAAGAACACTGAGCCGTAGAAATACTGATGATGAAGCGCGTAGCTAGTGTAATGAAGAAAAAGAATTCTGATTGAGTAGAATACTAAAATGCCGAACCTTAATGAATAATAAATTTGGCAGTCGCGCAGATTATTTTTCATTTTTATTTCAATTGACATTTGTGGTCACAACTTGCTTGGCACTCTAATTGTGCCCATTTAAGAACATTTAAGTTTTTGAATACTGCTGCGATAAGAAGCGAGCACAGCGAAATAGCGTCCAAGCAGCACATAAATTCAAGATAAAGGAGCGCATTTATTCAATATGTCAGCTCACCAAGAGGAAGGTTTTGGTTTAGGTTAGAAAGATTTCGGTTCTCAAAATTTTGATTCCAGTTGCTAATCAGCTACGTCATCAGCGTTATGCAACCTATGTAACATAGATTTATCAAGAAAAGACGAAGCCCAAAAATGTTATTAATTTTTTTAGATTAACCTTCTAAAACCGGGCCGAAATTCTCATAATATAGCCTTCAGACCGGCGCGATCCGAAACAGTTTTGCCCCCTCTTTGACATTTTCCTAATGAGAAAAGTCGTTAGTTCCCCTCCATGGATGAAGTAAAATTTACATGTTTGTCGGACGCTTACGTCCCATAGTAGAGGGGTTGCTAGATTTGAAATTTTTTCGATGATTATTTTGCTTTCATTTAAATGAAGTTCTAAATAAATAGTGCATAAATAAATATGCAGTACTGGATGCATATCCAGTGCACACTTTATTTAGAACAAAATGTATGCAATGTTTATATTTCACTCACTATTTCTAATCAATCTCGTAAATAATTTGTGAGTTTAACTTTGTTTTCACTCTTCATTTAAATTTTCGCGTGTTTTCGTATTAGAAATTAGAAAGCGAGAGCAAAATTTAACAAAATATAGTAAATACGGACTAGATTTGTAAGTCTGCAGGCTGGAATGCGATTTATAATAACATATTTTCATTAATAAAATACTGGTAATGACTAATTTATAATAATATTTATTACCATTAGATGATTAGAATGAGATTCAATACAATTAGATTTTGAGATGAACTTACAGCAATAATAAAGCTTTACATAACAATAACAGAGATTTAAATCTGCTTTTTTCGATAATTTTGTTATTATAATATAAAAATCAAAATCCGAGATACAATGGTTGCGTTTAATCATTTAACTTTAACAAACATTACATTGGACTATCAGGCAAAGAAGGTATATCTTTAACGAGAATTTTTCTTCGTAAAATTGGCTTTTGTTTATGTTAGCAGAGAAAAAAATCCGTGACCTATACATGCAATCATCAAAAGAATTTTGAGAACAGTTTTAAATGTTCATGAAGAATTAATTATACGTCAATTTCTTTTCATAGGTAGAAATTTCGACTAAAACCATCGTTATATCCAAAAGTTGAAGTCTATTTCATTTTCAACGAATATTCTATTTGCACATAATATATTTTCTAATTTATTTTAGAAATAGTAATCTTTCACGTTTTCAAAAGAATAAGGAAATACTGGGTGTTGACACAATGTAGCAAATCTGTTTTTCATATTTCTTCCAGTAATGAAAACGATTACCCTGGAATATTTTCAAAGCAAAATTAAGAAAACCGTTTACGCCAAATTTTGCATAAAGTATCTTCTCGTGTATTTTTTTATTTAAAGTGTGGAATTTTCTCTTTGAAAATATCAAAAATCATGAAGAGCAAAATTAATTCATGAGAAATAACTTTGAAATGCAATAATTCCATCGTAATATGAAATAGTGGAGAAAAGTGCAAAACAGTTTATTTATTCACAAATAATCCCCCTCATATGCGTAATTTATGTACTGTCGATTGAGAAATATAGTAGGTTAGTAAATTAAACCGGTTATTTCAATACTTTTCCTTTATCAATATTTTTACGGGCTCTTCAGTAGAGCGGTAAAGGTGGCTGAACACTTGTAGCTCGCTTGGGCTTGAATCCCGGCTAAATAGTTGGATTCACGGTTTTTGTGTAACGTAAATGCAAGCCAGCTTCTCTTAGAAAGTCCTCCGCGAAGGCATAACTCCCCTTATACAGGTAATTGTTGTGTTCTTTGATGTAATTCAGTAAGCGAACAAAATTAATCCAATCAATACCGAAGAGCGGGTTGATTACATGTGGAGTTTTCCACCAGGAACGTAAATGCGAGCAATTTTCTCTTAAAAAGGTTTACACGAAAGCATCCATCCCCTTAAGCAGACAACGTTCGCGTGCTTTTTCGTAATCCAATCCTAATTTTCATACATTTAATAGTAAGTTGACATACACCTTATTACAGACAAAATAACAACCTTTTTTAAAGATATTTTTTTATCAACTTGTCTGAATTCCCTTTATCTCTTGAGGAATATAAGAATTTCAGCAAATAAAACTGGCCGAAATTTTATAAAATGTAACTGATGTTTTGATTCAATTTAGAAGTAACGTGAGCTTTACTGATATTTAAATACTTTTTGGCAGATCTCATCCTAAAAGAGGGCTTAAAGATAAATTGATTTATTTAATTTACAATCAATGAAAATCATTGAAAGCAATCACTGAATGAATGAAAATCACAAAAACTATTATGCATACAATTGTCTCTTATTCATCTCCTGATAAATCAGACAAAATTGCCTACATAATAGAAGCACTTTGAAAGAGTTAACAGTTCTTAAGGTTTTATGCACTCCACAAAAAAATGTCAAAATTAAATCTTATTATTCATAAGTATGAAAAGGAAGTAAATGATAAAAGCGGTTTTACCTATTTTCTAGAAGGGCATTAAATCTAAAATATTAATCTATTCTTATTTGTTATGATTAAAAAACATTAAATATGTTAAATATGCTTAAAATATATTAAATATGCTTAAAGAGCGTGCAAAATCGCTGACGTTTTAATCATAGCAAAAGTCAGTACTAAAAAAATTAGCATTAAAATTATGAGACAGATTGAGAAAGAGATGGCCTCTATTTAATTTTCAAATATATTGGCGTGAGACGAAACCTGCGGTTTTTGCCAAAATGTAGCCAAACTGATAAGAAGAGGGAAATAATGCGTAGCCAGCGGCTACTCTGAGCAGCGACAATGGACCACCCAAAGATCTACAGATAGGCGATTCTCTAAAATGGGGAAAGCATGGATGGTACGACCATGGAGGTAGGAAAAGGAGGAGGGGCCAACCCGCGCTAAAAGTGAAGCACTGCTTTGAAGCTTGGGTCACCAGATGGGGTGTTCTTTGTTTACATTCAGAAGCTCGCTTGACAAGATTATGATAGTATTTCGACACACGACAGGTCCATAGAAATCGAAAAAGGGACACTTTCGCATGAAAGAAACATTCATAGTGTGATGGATAATAGCAATTTGTATAGTTTAGTGACATTTACGCAAAAATCACATCTTGGTTATTTTTCGATAACTAACAACAGCGATTTTGATTATGAATTTGTTTTATAAAATTATAAGCTGTTGCACTACAAAAATATAGATTTTAAGAAAAATGTTATGCTTAAAGAATGAAAAATACCTTACGGTACATTTAAAATTGTATACGTCTTTCGACACCCTTGATAGAGTATTCGCTACTTTTATTTTATTTTCCAAACGTCAAAATGTTTTAAATAAAACAAATTTTTTCACATCCATATATTATTGTAACATGTACCTTTCAAAATTTTTTAGAGGAGAGGCTTTACTGCTGCTCATTTTAAACCCATCGTTTTAATTTTATATATCTGAAAAATAATCACTTTGGGCTTACACGTTTTATAAATATAAAATTATGTACGTTAAAATATTTGTAATTAGGCACATAGGTCAGATTAAATAGAGTAACGAATGCAAGGGCTATCTGCCTAAAGAGAGAGATGCCATCGTGGAAGAATTTTGAAGTAAAACTGACCTTTGAGTGGGTATTAAAAATAATACTTATAATTTTCATTCAAATTATATTCATATATATTTTTTATGTAAAACTTTCGGGTGTATGCTAAATTAGTGTAAATTACTTTACACGAAAAATATAGTGAATGCACAGAAATTAAAGATTTGCACATGCCGGAAATGATAAATAGGAAATATGTATGGGTATTTATGCATGTGCTTGCAAAAAGCATGTATCTGCCTTTGGCAAAATACTTAAATATTCATTAAATTATTTATAAATGTATTTGAAATGAAGAATTTATTCACTTATAAACAACTGTGAAAGTACTGTGAAGAAATCTAATGATTAATGTATCTAATTTATAATGATTATAAATGTTATCTAAATATATAATAACCTTAATATTGAATTGTAAACATAAATTGAAATCCTGCTGACAAATACGTTATAAAACTATTTAAGCAAGAATTGTTCGTATTGGAAAGCAATCTGTTAAAAGGTATTGTAAAACAAATGCTATGAGATGCGCACTTAAGAACGTAATAAAGAGTTTTGGAATATGTATTGTTGAAATGAAGGGTAAAAAGAATTATTCCCTTTACATTTTATAATAACTCAGTTACAAGTTTTAAATAATACTTAAAAAAAATAAAAAAAAAAAAAAAACTTATTTTATTCCCTTTCAGAAGTGTTCAGAGAAAGTCAAGTACTATTTAATACCTATTTAATTATTAGGAATTAGCGAAATACTTATTTAAAGTATTTCGCTAATTCCTAATAATTCTCTAATTTAAAATGAACCGAATAGAGCATTAATTATAAATTGACTTGCATTTTTCGATTTAAAAGAAGCCAAAAAATCATGTCATATTTAAGAAAGTATTTTAGGAAGAAGCTCTATAAATAGAAAAGAAATAATGCATAAGTTTAATATTAATAATACAATAAACTTTGATCTTAATTTTTGTACCTTAACCGAATAAAATCGAATTACCTTAATTTTTTTTTTCTAATGTAATTAACGAAAACTTGTGAAAATATTTCATTCAAATTAAACCATTCTGAGAAAACTGTCTTGTGAAAAGTATAGCATTTAATTCCGTTCAGAATAAAATGTTGTTTAAAAATATGTTGTTTTCACATACTTAGGACTCTGAAGTGTTGTAGAAAAAGAAAATATATACATTTATATGTATATTTACGACGTAATTACAAAATATTTACATCCGAACGCGTCAAATCCCATGGAACTCAATGGTAAATAACCCAATGTTTTGGTCACCACGTAAGGATCGCCGGTGCTTCAGAGCATGGTACGGGAGAAACCTGTTTAGGGCGATTCCATCTTACTTCCTACCTCCATGGGTACGACAGTTGTACCAATGCCGGCGTCTGAGAAAGTCATTCTCCTGGAACAACTGCTGTACCAGCCCGCTTCGAGAGGTTAAAGAGGAAATAACCAAATTTAAAAAAAGATGAATTAAAAGGCTGTTACTAAATTAAACTATAAAGTTGATTTGCACATTTCTTTCCATCAAAAAACGACGCCATAGTTCGTCCCAAGTTGCCTTCTTCCTTGTTAACTCAACGTAACACCCCCATACCAGTTTAGCCACAAATTGAATTTTTTTTCCATGATTCTTCTTAGTTCTGTGCTATTTGATATCTACAGGCATTATCAGTTTGTTTATTTTTCCCGTTTTTCGTAAACCCCTTAGCAAGTTTCGTCTAAATTCTGACAAATCTATCAGCTTCCATTCTTTAAGCAATTGAAACATTCTGTTTGTATGAAGGTTTAAGGAAAGGTATGCTTGTCTTAGTTTTCTTAATTTTCATTGTTTTTAATTTAAAATTTCTCATAATGAATTTTGTTTGCGCCAGCAGTTTATCTTTATGATTATCTTTAGGCATAAATTTTCAAAATTCACAAAATGTTAATTTTTTAATAATTGAGCCAATCTTTGTATTAGGCTTTATACAATTCGAATGAACAATTTATTTTTCAACTTTGAATAAAAAATTGATTCGTTATTTCTTTATTTAGATTCAATAATTCTTGAATTTCTTTTGATTTAAATTAGTTTGAGTGACTAGATTGTTTTTAGCTTCCTTTAGGCTTTTTTAGGTTTTTTACTATGATAGATTCCATTTTTGAAAGTTTCATTAATTTGCGTTTATTCAGTTTGGTAATTTTTACCCGGGAAAGAAAGGTTAGACCTTCATATAGAAAGAACAGAATTTTATTAACTTTAGTTCCGACTTTTATTTTTATTATATATATATATAATTATTGGTATAATTATTGGTCTAAAGTTTAAACTGTATAAGCTAGTAGGTCCTCCCATAAAATCTTGTATATTTTGACTAATAGCAAATCTCTATTTATTTTATTTTGTACACTGGCGTTACTAATTCATTACCTATAGTTATTATTACACCTTAATGTGTTTCTTCAAGCGGACGCGTCGGGAAATTGGAACAGAGAATTGAGACTAAAGTTTATGGCGAAGTTTTTTCAATTAATTTATAAAAAGTGTTTCGTATACAGTTTCAATTGTCTGTTTCGGCGAAACGCGATATGGAGTTAGCTGGATTCGAAAATCATTAAAATTATTTTTCCTGAAGAGCCTTAATGAGATTCGAATTGGGCTAATCTACCATTTACCGCTTCTTTGTTTTTGTATTTTTGCTTAAGTCTTTTGTCGCACTTTAATTCTAATGTTTAAAATATGCCTTACTTTGATCAGCATATTGTTTACAATCAGTATTGAATTTTATTTGTAAATTTTCAAGTGTTTATATTGTTTGTTTAATCTTTTTTACGCATTTCGTTGCACTTTATTTTACTTATGTTAATATTTTCACGGAACCGCAGTATCTAAGCAACTTTTTAGCGTACGAATTAGGAATTTTCTTTTAACTTTTTTTAAATTTTGCAGCTCAATGCGCAAAGTTTTTGACCACATATATATATATATGTAAGATAAAATTATATGAATCAGAATTATAATATAACTATAAACATTAATTCTTTCTCTCTATTCTAAAATCGTAATAACTTCTCTGCATTGCGTCATTTCTAGATCACTCTATGGCCCGTGTAGCTCTGATGACGTAATAATTGTAAACCAAAACTTTTCTCTTCGCCATGCTTCCATCTTGCATAACTACGCACTTCAGCTTTGCTCTCCACTGCGCTAAGATGTAATTTCGCTGGCTTGCTTTCTATCTCAACAAAATCAAAAATGTAAATCTTCTGTGGAAAGGCACGACTAGAGTGCCAAGTGATTGTGGCCACAAATATCAGTTGCAAATAGAAATGGAATTAAAACTGCCAAGTTCTTTAGATATTACCAAGTTAGCATTACTAGCATACTACGCAATCAAAATCTTCCTCAGTATGGGTCTAATCACGCATCTACAGTGTTCCGTCTTTTGATTGGCTTTTATTATGACATATATATATATATATTCCTACTCTGTTACCCGGCTCGATAACTCAGTTTTTTATTCTTATATGTTGGTAAATTGTCCAATTTTTGTTTTAAAAGTGATTGAATTTTTGGCTGTTTTACCAATATTTGGTGCTTTAGGCTTTTCTGTTTCTTGTAATTTTTAATGAAGATGTTTTGAATTTTATGTATTTTTGCCTCGCAGCAAAATGAGAATTGAATTGATTGTATGAGAAATATATTTCCTATGAAATTTCAGGAAATCAGTTTAAATGTAGTGCAGCGAAAAATGTGTATAACTGAATAGGCGGTACAAGATAGTCATGTGGTGTTCGTGTCAGATATATTAAGGGAGGAAAAAGGTTATATTTCTTAATTTTCAGCTGAAGATAGACTACTTTCAGAAAGCTCTTAATCTCAATATGGAATTCATAGATATCGCCTGCAACTGCGGCAACAGATGAGGTGAAAAATTCAGATATGAAGAATAAGCTCAGAGACATACTTTTTGGAGCTATAAAATCTATGTGATCATAACTAATACTATAACTGAGGTTTCGACAGAAATTTTAAGCTTTTGAAGCCGCTAAAGCATCAAGATCAGTTAGGTTTAATCTCTAACAATACAAGCATACACACGCCTGTACACAAATATGACCTTAGACATGAATTGGGACATTAATTAGAAACAAGAATGCTATAGGTGCGCCATGAAATCGAACCAGTGTTCTCATTTATATTATATGTTAGTTTAATAAATAACCTACTTCATAATAAATAGAATATCGTTTACAACAGCTTATGTATACACCGTGGTACCGCAGTTCCTCATATGAGTTGGCGGTTTAAAATGCTATAGCCATGATATTATACCGAGACAGTAAAGCAGAATACTACCATAAAGATTGAAGGGATGAAAATGTTTAAACACATGCATGGTGCGTATAGTAGAAGAATGCCAATAAGGTCTTCGTGAGATGTGGAATTTTCATTGAATTGGGAAACATGTCCCGGCCTGGTTTCTATGCCGTCAGTGAAAGGGAAATGCAAATGTAGGACAATCGGAGATGAGTTGATGCCAAAAGATTCATGAGTTAGCCCAAGGGAAAAGATTGTTGCATTATCTTTTCATCTTTTTATTTTCTTTTATTTCATTTGCGAAAACATTTTCTAAGTTTGTTGGCTACATTAATTTAAACATATATGTTTTAATATGTTACCTTTATAATACGGACTTATTACAAACTTTTTTCTGGTTCAAAAGGACATATTTTACAAATATTGTAAATAAAAATGGATACAAATCTTTTAAATTTTAGTCATAATATTATAAATGTTCTATGCTTGTTCAAATGACGCGTGTCCCAGTGGCACTTGAATTCTACGCACATGTGCTGTAATATTTGCATCGATGTGCAGCAAAGAAGCTGTGATTCTGTCCTGGAACCAATTTAATGTTGCTGGCAGTGAGAGCCGATAAATATTCTCTTTAACATATCCTAAGAGGGGAAAAAAAACTGGAATTTCAATCATCACACTTTGATATCGTCTTCGCCATGCAATCAAACGATGTAGAAACTGACCATTTGAACAGCGACGTACCTCACTGTGCAGATGGTGTGAAGCCTAATCTTCCTGGAATGGGATATTTTCTGAGTCGTCTTTAATTTAAGAAATAACCACAATTGCAATATAACAAGTTGTGACATGTTCGTCACAGTGTTCTTGAAGAATAAAAAAGGACCACATCCTTTTATCCGTGAAATAGTAAGGAAAATGTTCAGTTTTAGTAAATCTCACGTCTCTTTAACGAGAGCATAGCAGTTTTCCATCGCCATATTCCGACTCTGTGATGGTTCCAAACGAAATATCATTTCCTCATTGAATACTAGAGAGGAAGTAAACTTTGCAATGCTGCTTGCATGCGATTACCAAGTTCGTGTAGCTAGATATAATCATCTGGTTCTAAATGTTACAGCATTTGCAGACAGTATGGTTTATAGTTTGCTACTGCAATCAAATCTTTCATATGTCTGGCTGCAGAATACCAAGTTCGCGGCTATCAAGTTTTTTTTTTTTTTTTTTTTTTTTTAATATTTAGGTTCTATGCGCAAACTCTCTAAATTTCATCTGTTTTATTAGCAATGCTAGCTGTCTGATTTTCTTGACTTTTCCCAGGCAGTTAATCTTTTTGACTTGTAGATATGATTGAGAAATGTTCTTGTGGCTTGGTGAAACTGCCTTCGAAATACATATTGCACAGTAACAATAGATATACATTTTGCGTAGTTGCAAATATAAAATGCTTTCTATCGCAAACTTGCTATTTTGAATATTAAACCTATAAAGTATTTTTTCCTTCCTTCTAGCATGCCTTCGTGGTGTAACATTAGCATATTCGGAGCGTATTCGAGAGGTCAAGGTTGGAATCCCGGCGAGGGAATTCCACATTTTTCGCATCTCCTTACTCAAAATAACCTAATGACTTTACAAACTCTTACACTATGCAGCGTTTGATGAAAAAGATATTGATGCTTCTCGTACTCGAATAAGTTTGTATTTCCAAAACTCCTAGATCTTTTTAAGCACCAGCCTTCGGCTGGAATTATCGGACACACAAGAAATCATGTTTGTTAATCAAATTGTTAAGCATTAATTTTAATTGATTATTTTATTCAATGTTTTCTTTATTGATAGAAAAATGTCTTAATTTATCCTTAAAGAAATTTTTAGTTTTAGAAAACTTTTAATTTAGAGAATTTCTTGATCTTGAGAAGGAAATTATGTAAATACATTGTCCTGCAAGAGTTTAGAAGCATGAAATTGTGGCAGGTCTAAATTGCACAATATTGTATTATGCACTGAGGAGAAACATTAAAGGAATAACTATAAAAACTCATGTAGCGTGAATAATTTGCAGTAACAAACTAGAACGTGTGCAAAACCTTTGTTTTGAAGCCCTGACGTAACTCCGAAATGCAGAAGTGAAAAAAAATAAATATCTGAAAAATTTCTGAAAAAAAAAATTAAATATGAGCACAGGAAATGGGATATAAAATGGTATAAGGAAAAGGTGGTGTTACAAAGTTTTAGCGATACATATAAAAGTGGAGTCATTTCCGACCGAAAAGCAAACTATACAGCGATATTTTATGCTGTGTATTAAATTCTCCAAGAGTTCCTGGAGTAACAAAATGCGTTTATGATGAATAGCCTCTTGAGCGTACCAGGCGGAAGCTATGGTGATGCAGGTCGGCATTCTACTGTGTTCCATAAAAGTTTCTGTGGAACTTTAATTCCAAGAATATGTGGGCTACTTTGTAGAGTCTCCATCCACTGGATTGTACTGTCGAGTCTATTAGGTTCATCGAAACAAGAAACATAAAAAAATATACAATGTCCTCGGCAGGATTCGAAATCTGTATCTTCTAGTTGTTAGTCGGACGCGCTTTCCAAATTGTTATCTATACCTGCTTACCCGAAGGCGAGTGTTAAGAAAGGAGAAAATACCTTGCGACTTATCCGTCAGTAGTGCAGCGTGATGGTAACAAGCATCATTGTTTACTAAGCGTTAAGATCGAATGTACCTTTAAATATCTCTACATAAATATCAAGAACCTCATCTCTATAGCTCAGCATTTAGAGTTGCACAGGTAGTGAGAATTAGTAAAAAGATCGTGGCTCCAGCCCGTGGTACACCACTCACAACGTTTGCTACACCACTACAACAAGGAGCTCTTCGTAGCCCGAGTTAGAGGAACATTAGTCTTGGGCTTCCTTGCATGCAGCCCTCTTTCATGCAGTCTGGCATTCAGGGTATATCTGTATAGTCAAGTTTTTGTAGCTGCAGCGAAATCCTTCGCAATCTGTCCTGATATCATTAGTCATTTTTTTTTTTTTTCAGCCGAATAACGATCTTGAAAGTCTTTTGTGGCAGGTTTCAGCCCTCATCTGACTGTCTGCATATATAACACAGTTTTTAAATGGTTTTTAGGTTCCTATCACTACACTTGTATCTACTTTTAGATCTTTACAGGCCTGTGTCAACGTCTGTTTTGTTTCAAGTCTTCTACTCTCATGCTGTTTATTTCAAATCGCCAAATTTCTTCTCAATGGCATGTTTCCATTTCCTTATGCGAAAACTGTATCGTTTTACTACTCAAACAGACTTTGAAAATACAGTTTGAAGAACATCTTGCACTGCTTTGAAGATGAGCTAAAAAAAAAGCTAAACAATTTGGGTATTTCTCATTGGAGTAAGTGATAACGTTTACTTTGAGCTACCAAACAATTACTTTTCATTGGACTTCATTTAATAAATTAATATTAAGCACCTTTAATTGTTGTTACCTTAATTTCCCCCTTTAATGTACTTTATACTGTACTTTACCTTACTTGAAAAAACTGCATTTCTTAAATTTATATATATGTATATATAATATTTTGTAACAAATCTTGATGGAAAATAATAGTTTTATAAAAATAAGTAGAGAAGAAATTTTAATATATTCCATTATTAGTTTCAGTGAGTGACTTATGTGTTGTTTATACTGTTCTTTAAGATTTTCTTTTGTAACAAAGGCCGAAAGACCGTGGAACCTTTAATTCACCTTACAGCTCATTTGATGATACCATAAAGAGGAAAAGACAGTTAAATGTCTTCTAATAAGTGGCCCACAATGTTTGATAGGAATGAAACCGATTAACAGTTTATCAGTCCATTCGTTGGTTCCTTCAATCTCAAGGTATCAGTTAACAGTGGGCATTGTTGTCTATTAAAAGAAAGAAAACACTTACTATTGTTGTTGAAAATAATAAATTATGTTATTGTCGCTGCTATCTCAAAATGTCGTAGCCTAAACATGTCTATTGTTATAAATTTAAGGCGTCATTTAATAGAAAATAAAATTTACCTGCCCCTTGTAAAACTACATATATATCAGGTAAGTGGAGAACGGGTGCGAACGTGAAAAGAATTTCATGTGCGATTTAGTTTTATTCTGTTTTTGAGCATGCGTATAAAAGTAATCCTTTTTTTTTTTTTTTTTTTGATCTCATGAAAAGTTACTTTTTCTTGCACTGCTTTAGTTTCTTTATAAAGTAGACTTTATAAAGAAAACTGACTCGTATACACGTTACGTATGGGACAAATCACGAAAACACCCTAGCAGCTAAACTAGTTCTCCCGAAATCGAACCCAGGTTGGAGCTATCGGTGTTCAACGATTTTACCACTAAAAAGTAATAAAAAGTAATATATTTGACCGGTATCGATATGATATTCGATAATAATCACTGCAGCATTTACAGATTTATCAGCGAAAACACATATGTCAGTTTAGTTACACAAGGAGATTCCTACTCAAATTATGATATTTTCACTGACCCTTTATGAGAAAATTTTCCGTCTATCCTAGAATGGCCGGACCATTGTTGATTAAGCAATCATTGAAAATTATAAGAAATCTCATTAATCATTTATCCATCTAATTGGAATAGCTTTGCTAGGACTGTAACAAAAGGCAATCGATATTGTACTCGCTGTGGAGGAAGAGGTTTGGTTTGGTTTAGTTGATTATGACAAAGCACAATAGGACTTTCTGTCTAAGGAAGGTATGCCTTCGTGGAGGACTTTATAAAGAAACCTGACTCGTATACACCTTACGTATGGGACAAATCACGAAAACACCCATGCAGCTAAACTAGTTCTCCCGAAATCGAACCGAGATCGGAGCTATCGATGTTTAGCGATTTTATCACTCGGCCGTTGGTGAACCTATAGGGGAAGAGGATACTGCACAAAAAGCCAGCCTTAACCGGAATTCAAACCCATAACGATGGATTTGAACAACCTTCACTAGACAACCTTCGCTAACCACGTTATATCCAGATTGACCTTTTGAGAATGTTACTCTTGATATATTGCGTTCTTTCTTTGATAGTTATGTTTTTTTAGAACTATAATTAACTAGAAATACTATTGTGAGAGTGTCTAGATTCATTAATTACTAGTGCTAAAATCCCCTATTTTCTGAAGCATTTAATGTGTTCTTTTGTTTATGTGTTTTTGTACAAGGAGACATTAAAGGTCTGAAAATCCTTAAAATTTTTGAAAATTTTGCTGATAAGTCATTTTGAAATTATATTTTATGCAAAGAAGAGGCTGACGTATTTAACAGTTAACTTATTTCTCTCCTTCGTTTATTCAGTATGTGTAAGGGATAAGTGTCATTCTACGAAATGCTTGTGAGATGAAGTAGCAAAGAAGACTTGAAGAATTTTCAGGAACTTCGTACATAATATTTCAGGTTTTTCATTCCTAGTAGGGACTAATTCTAGTCATTATAAGTAAAATTCGAATAAATATCTTTTGAAGTTTCCTACCGTTGTTATATAATTTTATTATGAAAATCCTTAACTTGACATTTTTGCACATTTCAGAAATACGATCGAAGGGAAATTTAAATCCTTATGTCTAGTTTTGTGGCGTTCGCCGCTGTTCTGTCTCCTGGCAAATATTATATCATTTAAAGCGCATGTTAGCAGAACTTCCAGAACAACGGTGAACAGGGGAGGACAATTTTAATCCTCCTGATATGCAGAAACATATTGCCAAGGTTACTATACTACAAAGTTTGTTCTTGTGTAACGTCACTAAGTTTTTCTCTATTCCCTTTGTGTTCTAGTTTCTCCCACTTCTGTAAGCAAGGTATCAGTGACCCAAGTGACGTCAGCGTTGGGAAGAAGCTAACCTTGTTTGTCTACTGACCTTGGATGTGGCAACAACAGCATGAAGCAGCTAAAATGAGTGAATACGAAAAGCGGATGGTAATTTCTTTCAGTTAGCAGAAATATAGTCCTAATAAACTAGGTGCATATTACGCTTGTGCAAAACACTTAAGTGATTTACAAGCAAAATATTTGTGAAAAATATATACATATATAGTGCATAGTGCATCTATAAAGTTTCAGAATCCGTTTTTTTTCTACAAAATCGAACTTCGAAGAAGACAATATTTTTACTTTTAAGCCTCAAAATACAAACATTGTAAGTCTATACAACGTTTGGCGCGTTCATGTAGCTGCTTGGTTTTTTCATATAACTCATTTTTAGTAATACTGTTTAAATCTCTGGAAAAGATTTTCTAAATCTATTCAAAATTATTAAAACAATGAGGCAAAATTTCCTTTTTGTATCTCTAGTAAACTTTCTAAACCTAAGAAAATTATTATCGTTTTGTCTTAATTGAAGCAAATGAAGCAAAACACCTTAATCTTAATGAAGCAAAACACCAACCTTCATTTCCATAGTTTGAAAAAAATTCAAGATTAATATTTGCCGTTTGGATCAAATCTTGACATGTATTCGACCTTCTAGTATTAATTCTGCAAGAAATGTTTGAGGGACAAGACGAGACCCTTGCCCATCCCCAAGATCTACCACGAAGAGTTTCCAAGCAACCTTTTATTGACGTTAAGTTCAAGGTTAGAAAACTAACAAGGTTCCAGTGCTGATGTTACTCACTTACAGAAGTGGGAGAAACAAAGACATAAAAAGAATACGGAATATTTGAAGTTGTTTTTAGCAGATTAGTGAGTCAGTGATGTCATACAAGCACAAACCTTGTAGTACAGTAATCTTGGTTAAGCTTCATACGCTATCATTTGAGGAGACCGGTAAAGATTTTTAGCAGCAATTGTCGAACATCTTCAGTGTTCTGATTCGTAACTGATTGCCACTGTAATAATTATAAAAGCTGTGAATTATCATTTGGAAAGTTTGCTGAACTTCTTTAAGAAAATTATTCCGAAACTTTATAGATGAACAGTGTACATTACTATGCTGAAAATTAGATACGTATAAGGCATGTTGAGGGCAAATGTGTGTGTGTGTGTAATTATGGCAAAGCCTCGAGGGCTATCTGCCTAAGAGGAGGGATGCCTTCGTGGAGGACTTTCTAAGGGAAACTGGCTCGTATACACGTTACACATGGGGAAAACCACGAAAACGCCCATGCAGCCAGCCCGTTCGCGGGATTCGAAGCTCGGACCGAACTACCAGTGTTAGCGACTTTACCGCTCGGCCGCTGGTGGGCCTGAGGGCAAATGACTTCTTACCAACGTCACAGCCTTTTTTCCGAACCTTTTTCATGTTCTCTTGTTTTTTTTAATTCATTTCTATTTTTGATTGTGTTCTACGCCCAGGAAAATTTATTGATTGCACAATAAGGGGTTTATGTTTACGGTGCTAGTCCAAGCTGCATTATTATTTAGCAGATTAATAAAGCAGATTACATTCAATTAATTTAAATTTCTCTTGGTAAAACTGATTTGAAATCCTGTTATTGTTAATATTTATTATTAGTAAAATCCAGAGTGAATGTTGTTAATGAGGTTGCAGGGGGTATCTGTTACAATCACTTCCTACTTCTTGCCAACAGTCTCTCCTTAATCTATGAAATCTGTATTTGTGACTCTTCGCGGCTGAAATAGATTAGATGGTTCTTTATTACAGAGAGTTTATACTTTCGTCATGATAAAAGTAATCATAAAGTTCTTTTTGAAAGTTGTAACTTTGGAAACTCCTTCCCTCCAACCGTACTATAATAACCTTCCATTTCATGAACAGAAACTGATAATGCACCGGAAACGCCCAGGCAAAAAAATCACAAAGAAACAATGCAAGGGGAAACTGTTTATCTATTTAATATATTAATATGAAAGATGTTTAATATAAAAATGTTTTACAATTAATAGAAAAGTAAGTAAAAAAACTTCGCAGTTTTTTAATATTTCGCAACAAATCATTTTGCATTACCTGTCCTCTTGTATCACATTATTTTGTATTTATCTTTAAGTTAAATTACTACTTTTTTAAGTTAAATTACTAAGCAAAATCAAATATCAACGCGAACTTCTTATTCCAGCTATAGGAAGCTCTAGTCCAAAGCTACATCATATGAATGATATCAGAAGTTAGTTCCAGAAGTTGCAGTATAGTATAAATTTAAACTATCAGTAACTAAACCTAACTGATGCCCTTGAAGAGGTCTATGAAGTTAAGAACACCGGAAAACAGATGTAAAATTTTCTTAAAATTCTATGTAATAAACTTCAGCGATATCATCATTATATCACATGTTTCTTGATTTATTGTGGAAGGTGATTACAGTCACATAGATTTCCGCCACAAAGACTAAATTTCTCTCGGGTTTTATTCTTCTTTCATGATTCTTTATTAATCAAGAAGTTTATCTCGTGAGAAATATGTCTCTATAAATGTCTTATAATTATTGATTGATTATTACTATTTACTTGGCAGTGTTTAGGAAGCTAATATGGAACCAAATCTCTAGTTCTAAATTTTATTTATAAATTTCATATGTTTCTTTTTCTTAATATTAAAGAGTATAAAAATTTTTACTATTTTTTTCGTCTTTTTATTTAAAATGATAAAAGCTTTGCCTTCTTTTTAAGTCAAATTTTAAGCAAAGAGTGCGAAGCCTATAAACTACAATATACAATTATTTAATTCTTAATATACTATATAGTTGTTTATGTTACGTCATCAAAGTACGTAATCCATTGATAACGTAACTCATAAATTATCGGTATAAATCGGTATAAAGTATAAATGAAATCGGTATAAAGTATAAATGAAAAAATAGATACAATTGGTAGCACTAGAAAAACGAAGCTTATTGTCATATAACAAAGGTTATTTGCATTTGTTCTACATCAAAAACCATTAACTCTTTTCGTCAAGAAACTACTCGCGCAAGTATTTAATTTCGCACAGAAAAATAACTTTGGAGTGAAGTTTTGCAGGAAAATCTCATATACCTTATCTGGATTAGGGAATTTCAGTTTGCTAAATCTACTGTTACGGCAAGTGCATTTAACATTGAGTAAACGGGTATCTCGGTAATTTGGCGAGAAATCGCCAAAAGTAGCAAAATTTGGCAACCATTTGGCGACATTTTTGTCTGGTTCTTATATTACCGTACTGAAACTGAATAAATGTAATTCACCACTGTGTTAGCTATAACCGTATTTCCACCCTCGTACTGCTTTCCAGTAATTTTGAGAAGCGGAAAGTACTAGAAATATCTTTGGCGGCCGGTTGAAAACTATTTAAGGCCGAGGAGAGTGCTTCTGCTCTCAGTTTCTTAGTTATTGCCGTTGCAAGTTGTTAGTTCCGCATGAACTGAGATAATTCGAGTTAGTTTTCTCTTCAGATGCGTTTTGCATTACGTTGTGTTTAACGGTCTTAGTAATTTAAAGTTTAACTACTGATTGTACTTTGTGATATTGGAAGTGTTTCTGTTAATAAAATAAATTTTATCAACCTATGATCGGACGTGTGTGCATTCAATCTACTACGAGCCCGTACGCATGCAGCACTATGTACTATTCATTGCATCGCAAAAGGAAAATCTTGCAGCAGAGGAGACATATCTTAATTCTTTATATTCTGTCTTACCTAAAGAACAAAATGGGAAAAAGTCCACAACCAAAGCCTTGCCGACTATAATACATTGGTGATGTATTATTAGCATTTACCATTTTAATGGATCAAATGCAAAGAAGAACTTTGAAGAGAGGTATCGTAAGAATATATACTTGATCAGATTCAAATTCGGGGCCTTCGGAGTGTTGGATTAGTATGTGTCAAACATGTCACAGTGAAAGGTATGGAAGAATTTCTTAGCATTTTAATTAAATATTTTCATTATATGCCCTGTAATCAAAAAAGCAAACAGAAAATTTATTTTGCACTAGAAATATCTTACCTCATATCCACAAGTAGACGAAGAAACGCATTGAAGTACAGTTAGTAATAAGCCAAAGATTGCAAAAATTTGTAACCTTGTTGTTATTGCCATGTATGGATACTGTATCATAAAACTTCGGTCTTTTATATGATTTTCAGCACCTGAAATGAACAGATATTTAATTTAATTTTTTTCCTGCATTGCTCTTAAAGTAGCACACACACATACATATATATACATATTCAAGGTTGAATTTGGGATAAAAAAATAAAATGAAGTGGCACGCAACAACGGTTTGTTCGTAGTCATGGTTATCGCTATTAAAACAAAAGGACTTTGAACTTTTTCTTTTTTCTCCAACACCCAAAGCAGCTATGCACGTTTTTTCAAAAATTAATGTTTATTTCTGGGCGTATAAATCTATTATATGCTAAATATACGTTGACTATTTAAATTCAATCTGACTTCATTTGTTTTAGAATTATAAATCACATTTCTAATCGTTCACTTTCTTTCGCTTTCCGTGAATCTTCTTGGATGCCTTGTCCATGGTTTTTTTTTTTTTTTTTTTTTTCCAACCAGATTTGTTTTAAAGTGTTTCAAAATTAAATTAAACAATGGATTTGTGTCTTAAATTCAACACTTCGGCTGTTTTCTTTTCAGATACTTCCCGATCCCAATGAAAAATTGCAAGTTTGCTTTTATCTAAAGAAATTTCAAATTCTTCGATCCATGGTTAACAAACCAGAATCTAAAATTTTCCAAGTTTAAAAAACTTCTTCCAGATGTTTTATAAGAAAAGCCTGCTAGACCTGGCTCTTCATAACATTTATACTGCAATGCTTTAATACTTTTTTACCTTAGTTTCGTATTTAAAGGCAAGGTATTTAAATTATCTCATTAATTAATTAGTATTATATAATATTATTCCTTATAATAGTTTTAGCGTAGTTTTTAGAGAGAAAAAGCAACGAAAAATATTTAGTTTTGGAATAGTGGCTGTATTTTTATAACTAAACATTTGAAAGCTTCTTATGCTCTAATATTTTTTTTTTTTTTTTGAGTCACCGTATATACCAGATCGAAACTCGATTGTAAAACGAAATTCATTGTAGAATCACCTGTTAGATTTTCTTGAAAATGGAAACAGATATAATCTAAAGATTTAGCTCTTGAAGTTAATACTGACAAATTAACGCTACTGTCAAACTAAAGTCACAATTTCAGCTGACGAAAGGCTTTGTGAACAAAAAAGAAACATAATGATACTAAGCCCGTTCATTGTTAAAAATCAAGTATTTCAGAAGGACCAAGACCTCCGATTGCAAAAATGTAAGATAGATATTATGTTATTTAAATTAATATAAAATGTAAAGGAAAAGTAAAGTAAATCTGGTTTATTATAGTTAAAAGTTAAAATAAGGATTATTAGAGGAGTTAAAGCAACAAAATTCAGTAATATTTATAAATATTACTCAATGATTGTTGATTGTTTATAAATATTACGCTGATTATTGTTGCTTTAACTCTGTCAATAAATCTAGTTTATGCCTAGTCACGTCATCACTTCATCCTCATTCACTATGTTCACTATACTACCCTGTTTCTTTTAATGTTTTGTAATCCAGGAGCATAACCTAAGCTTTAAATGGAGTCGGATGCATTCTTACAAGCAACAATAATCATGCAACAACACAAACAGCTTTACATGTTGCAATAATCTTGCAACAACACAAACAGCTCTTCCTGTTATTGCATGATTGCCACATAAAAGATAGTACTTGCCATGAGAAAACTGCATTTCTGACGAACGTAGTTATAGATGGGTGAGTTAAGGCATATGATTTGAAATCTACTATTTTCAATACAAATGGGAATAAGGATGTCAGGAGGCCATTTTGGATTTCAAATAAGAAGAATAAAATGCTTTAGCATGAAAAAAGAAACGTTATTCTATTATGAATAAAAACGTATAAATTCATTACATAATACATTTATGTATTCACCATAAATGTATTATGCAGACATAATACATTCATTTCATACCGCCCGGACGGTGTAGTGGTTAGGAAGCCTGACTGCGATACCGAAGGGCCTGGGTTCGAATCTCGGAGAAAGCACGGTTGTAACTGTCCGTCCCTTTCATAGGAGGCGATGGTGGCCCACCTATTAGGTTCCTCCGTGATAAAGAGACTGCCACATCTGGACATAAATTAACGGACTGTGTTACAATATAACTGTTCAAAATCTGCTACTGGGGAAAAAAAAACCCACTTATAGAATAAGGGTTTTTAACCTTTTTGCACCATGCACCATTTTCACCATTGCTAGAAAATCACCCCCCCCCCCATTTTCAAAACTTAGAAAATAAATATGTATGTTTATCTAACTTCTTAAATGTGTTACTGAACTATCTTATATGTTTTTAAGATGATTTTTTAACTTCTTTCATAAATTAAGCAACAAAACGTGTATAAAATGCTGATAAATACCAAAACTTAAACTGATGGAGTTATTTATATTTATAAATCAAAACTAAATACTTAACATGCAAATAAGAGGCTCATCGAATCCCCCCTCTAAATTTATGAAAATTTCCCCAAGGGGGAATCCCTGGTATAGAACAGTAGTCAGTTCTATTATTCACTTCTTTCATGTGTTATTCACAAACTTTTTCCTAATTTTGTTACAAAATTTTCTTTACAAATTATTATTCCGATTATTTTCAGATTCTTCAAGTAAGTAATTTAGTAAATATTCCGGTGTTTTGTTTTCATATTGTTGTGTGCGTACGGGTTCGTTTGAATTGAATGCACAAGTCGATGAAAAATGGACAAAATTTATTACTATTACAACAAAAAAATTTCCTCATATATTCTTTCATTATTACAATATCTCACAGTAGTTATCTTAACTACTCAAACGTTCAACAGAAGTTAATTCAAAACAGCTAAAGAAAGCTAATCCGCGAATTCGCTATAATCAACAAGAGCAGTTTTGTAAACAAACTCTTAAAACAACAACAAGCTAACTAAAATAGACTGACTGAATTAAGAGGTTTTCCTTCTTTTTATAAGATTTTCAAATCGCGCGCGAGAATTTTCTAGTACTTTCTCGAAATCAAAAAGAGATATTTATTTATTTATTAAACGTTAAATGCACGTGCTCTTGTATTTTTAATTTTTTCGGCTTAGCTTTCTCATAATATTCGTCACGCGCTGCATTGCACAAGGAACAAACAATTTAATTTATAACTCTCCTAACATTAACTATTTAAATGCCAAATTCGTAACAATATTTTCAATGTTAACAGTGTAGACTAAATGCAACTGTAGATAGAAACGTACGCCTAATTTCTTCATGTATGTTTTATACTTTGAAATTAAGTTCAATCATATTCAATCCAAACAGATACAATCTATCTAGTTTTGCAGCAAGTATCGCAAATAAATATCCAAAAATAAAAATGAAAAATGTAGTTGATGACCTATTTATTTATACTGCTATACGAAAAATGTTCTATTACATTAAAAATTCAGAGTTATCAAAAATAGATAATGTGATTGCGTACAAAACTTGTGCAGTTGGATAAAAACGAGCAATGAATGGAACATCATCAGTCAGATACAGTTCTACAAAGCAGCAATCAAATTATCTGTTGTTATTGAGTGTTCAACTGCTATCTAGTGTAACTGAAAGAGAAAGAGAGGAAGGAGGGGGAAAAAGGAAGTGTTTTTATTTCAATAGCTTCTAAGCCAAATTATATAGAACAAAATGCCAAACTTACTAGCGTGTTTTCTCACTGTTTTTACTTATTTTACCTCTTGAAAATCCAGAGATTAGCAGATTAGAAAGCACATATGAATGGATACTAACATAACTTTAATTTTAAAAATAATAAATAAATATTAAAAAAATTAAAATCGGAAAGGTCTCAGATTTTAAATTACGTCCAAACGGGCGTTTTCTTAACATTTTGCGTGTTACCTTTACTTACTAAATATTGTTACGAATTTGGTATTTAAAAAGCTAATGTTAGTTCAATTATAAATTAAATGGTTTTATTTCTCGCGCAGTGCAGCGCGTGACGAATATTAAAAGAAAGCTAAGCCGGAAAATTGAAAATACAAGAGCGCGTGCATTAAATAAATAAATAACTTTTTTTTCATTTCGAGAAAGTACTGGAAAATTCTAGCGCGTGATTTTAAAATGTTATAAAAGGAGGAAAACATCTCACTTTGCTAGTAGTTGCTTAGTTTGTTGTTTAGAAAACTGCTGTTGTTGATTATAGCGAATTCGCGGATTAGCGTTCTTTAGCTGTTTTGAATTACGTTCTATTGTGCATTTGAGTAGTTAAAAGATAACTACTGTGAGATATTGTAATACTGCATGATAATTTGAGAAAATTTAAGCATTTTTGTTGTAATAATAATAAATTTTTATTCATTTTTCATCGGACTTGTGCATTTATTTCATAACGAACCCGTACGCACAATATCTTGTTCTTCGCACTTAAACCATCAAATTCAGTTCAACAGCAATATCGGAAAATAATTTTAAAATAAGCATATCTTGAGAATTTCCGATACAGAGTCGTTCGCTGGAGATAAAAATGTTAGAATTTCCGATACACAGTCTCGCGCGCTAGAGATAATTTTTTTTTTTTTTTTTCCCTGTACAGTGTTACTATTGCTCACTTTGAAATCATTAAGTTTGTTAATGAAAATTTCATTAAAATTTTGCAAAACTTGAAATAGATAATAAAACAAATTCGAAATTCCAAATTTGGGCTTTCAAGTGCCCATGTTCGGTTGGAGGATACGCTGTTCAAAATGTGATGGCTTCTCTTTTTTCACAATGCGAGAAACATTCATGCATTCATGAGTATTCTTCATTATTTAGTTTCTTTAAATATAATACATAACGATAATATTTGGTGGCAAAAATTTGAAAAGTGAACCAACGCAGAAAGTGAAATGGCGCAAAATGCCGTTTTGAGACTAATAGCCCTTTGGGCCTAATACCCGTTTGGGCTAAAAATTCCTCATCTAAGGTCTGTGTTATAAACATAATAATAATTTCATCACTGAAAATTGTTTTTCAGTTTCTTTACAGCAGTTCTTGAAAAGTTTCAGCAGATTTCATAAAATTTCTGAATTTCACCTCTGAAATTTAAATTAATTACATTCCAGAAATGCAATGAAAAATCTGAAGTTTTCACATACTTAACTTTAGTGAGATTAGCTTTTGTACAGGGTGTATCAGTGCAGCGGTGACAAACTTTCAGAAAAAATAGTGCACACCTAGACGATGGGAAATCACATAGCAGTGGTCAGAAACGCTTTCCTGGCGCGGTAGTGACGACCCAAAACGCAAAAAAGGAAGAACACAAACAGTCAGACTATAAGTTATTCTTCCACCGTATTGGCTTGCCTTCGTGGTGTGTAGTGGTCTGCACGCTGAGCCGGTATTTCAGAGGCTCGTGGTCCGATTCCCGGCGAAGGCGGTTTGCACATTTTTCATCTCTCCTGCTTCCAAATCAAACCTAATGTCTCTATAAGACAAAACATGTTTTATTATGTTTAGTACAGCAGAAACCTACAAATAAGAAGAAAAAAAAAATAATGATCATCATTAAAAAAGGTATTCGAAATTACGATCCGGACCATGATGCAGGTCTCACTTCTTTGGCGCATGGAAGATCTGCATCACGAATGGAAGATGAATGACGCACGGTTCCTGAATGACGGTCCGGGTCGTAATTTCGAACATCTTCTTTGATGATGATCGTTGTCATTTTATGTTGTTTTTGTTGTACTTCGAATAATAAATATGATTTCTCATCCCCTTCGTGTCCTTTCTTGACTTCTGAGTCGTCACTACCGCGCCAGGAAAGGGCTTCCGACCATGCATTCCTATGTGATTTCCCATTGTCTAGGTGTACTCTATCTCACCTGAAAGTTTGTCACCACTGAACTGATACACCCAGTATACATACATAGCATTATTCGCAGCAAAATACTGTGAAATGTTGACAAGCAAAGGAATATATGTTATATATTAAATTAGTGTCTTCAAAATGTAGTTTTTCAGGTTTTTAATTCTTTGCTGTAAAATAATTTTAATCATTGAAGAAAATGAATTTCATTAGAAATGAAAATACACCAGTGTTCAATAACAATTAGTTATTTTAAAAAAGAAAATTATCCAGACTTTGTAGACTGCCAGTCAAAACAGCTCAATCAAGTTGTAGGTATTTAGGTATTTTTTGGTATTAGGTACTTTTTGGAAGCAGGCGAGATGAAAAATTAGCAAACACCTTGGCCGGGAATCGAATCACGGACCTCTGGAATACCGGCCCAGCGTGCAGAACCACTACATCACGAAGGCACGCTAGGAAGGCGGGAGAAATACCTTTAAATAAAGTTTATAAACTTATTTAAAGGTATATCTCCCGCCTTTAATGTTAGAGAAAGAAGTTTATAAACTTTAATAAAGTTTATAAACTTCTTTCTCTAACATTAAAGGAAAATAACAAGTACGCATCGCATGGAACATTTCTTAAATAAAATGAAAGAATATTGAAATTTACTTACGGAGATTAGCAGTTTATAGTTTCATCTATCAAAACTTTATATCTTTGAATGACCGTATCTGCAAAAGCCACATTATAGTCATCACACACATTCAGTGACGCGAAATATGACGTTATATAAAAACTGCAATCAGAAAATGTGTTTAAAGTTGGATCAGCTCCAAATATTTACAAAAGGCTAATTTTGACCTGAAGTAACATTTCCCAAATCTCATTATACATGGTTCAATATCCCTAAGAGCTAAAACGAGAAACGTATATCTACAATTAGAAGGGGGGGCGGGCATAAACATTTGATTGAGTAGAAAAGCTTTGTTTTATAAGAAGAATAATACGTAAGATTTAGAAACGTCATATATGTACTTATTGTTAATATTAAAATACTCATTTGTCTTTCTCAAAACAGAAAATGATTCCCAGTCATGCAATAAACGTATGAATGAAGGGAAAACTAAATAAAAAAATAAAAAAAAAAGTAAGGATTTTAGATTTTATAGAAAAGAAGAATTATGGATTCATTATAAAATAAAAACATGAGACAAAGTTTCTAAATGTAATACAAAGAGATTTCAAGTCTAAAATTAAAAAGGAGTTTATGTTTAAAGACTAATAACGTAACAAAGAAGTAAAATATTCAGATTTAAAGCATCAACTGTTGTAACGTTGTTGGCATTTTAAATCATCATCTATTAACACCAGCCTATGTTTTCCGATTACCATAGAATTTCAACAGATATTTATTAACGAAACGGGCAATTTGTACAGAAGGGATAGTAATTCGTTTTGACATTTTGTGTCGTCCATTATAAAACGGCGTTTCACTTTTAAAATTGTTGCCAGCCACCAAATATTAGAGCCCTGCATTATATTTATTTAAAGAAATTTAATAATGAAGAATATGCATGAATGTATATATGTTTCGTGAAATTCAACAGTACCTAGAGACATCAAATTTTGAATAATATAGTCCTTCACTCGAATATGGGCATCTGGAAGCCCAGATTAGGAGTTCGGATTTTGTTTTATTATTATCTACTTCATATTTTGTAAAACTTAAACGAATTTTTGATTAGAAAATTCAATGATTTCAAAGCGATGCCAACGCTGTACGAAAAAATTTTATCTCCAGCGTGCGAGACTGTGTATCGGAAATTCTAAAGATATGCTCCTTTTAAATACTTTCTAATATTGCTTTTGACCTATCAAGTGTAATTTAACGATGATTTTGCATAACATCTGTATGTATTAACAGAATAAAGGACTCTTTTCCCCCAAAAAATTTATAAAACTTATTTAAAATGGGTTCAGAAGAGATATTTTCCTGGCGTCTGTAGGTATATATGTATGTACGTATGTACGTATATGTCTCCCATAACTCAAAAACGAGTATACTTAGAACGTTGAAATTTTGTATATAGAACAGCTATAGGATTTAGTTGTGCACCTTCCTTTTTGGTGGCAATCGGCGGCACCAAAAGTAAATAAATATATATATACATATACCCACTCTGTTACTCGGCTTCGTGAGTTCAGTTCTTTTCATTCTTATAATATGTTGGTAAATTGTGCATTTTTTTGGGGGGGGGTTAAAAATGATTTAATTTTGTTGTTCTTATCTTCCGGTTAAGGTTTTCATAACTTTAGTTAATCTGCATGCAATATTTGTAAAATTATCAACAATTTAAAAGTTGTTTAAGTGCGGCTAAGCCTAACTTTTTTACCATAGGAACCATATTTGTTTACATTTGAAACTTAGCAGAATAGTGGATTTGTTGCCAATCTAAAGAAACTAAACTTCGCAACAACAATTGTTTCCTTTTTATTTGTCTAATTTCTTTTATACACCATTTTAGATTTATTATAGTAGTTGAAGAGAACATGTGGCGACGATTAGATAATTCTTCAGGTGATATAGCTTAAGCGCATTCTCAGTTATAAAATTTATGAGATGCAACGCTGTTAAATGAATCTAACGCCAGAGTGACGCTATGGTAAATAAATAACGTGAACTTTAAGGAGTGCATTTATCTGCTGTTGTGATTTATGCGCTATCGACGAAGTGGATTTAATTCAAAATTCGTTAACTGTTAATTCAATATGTTTAAATGAAATGCAGGAAAAACTGCGTATAATTTAATATTCAGTGCAAGGAAGTCAGGTGGTGTACACATCAGAGTTTTTGATTTAAGTGATGATGAATATGATAATTAATAAATAAAATTAACAAACAAAACGTTACAAACCGTCCTTTTGGGCGTAATATAAAATCTGAAAGCTTTTAGATTTTTTTTATTGATTTTGTATTATCTACATCTGAATATCATTATCACTACTGATCGGTAACTGAAACGTAGGAAAAGGTATTTTTATCATAATATGTAAATGCACACTCTGTACAAAAAATAAGAAAGGTCGTTTTGCACACACACACACACACAATAATAATAATAATAATAATAATAATAATAATAATAATAATAATAATAATAATAATAATAATAATAATAATAATAATAATAATAATAATAATAATAATAATAATAATAATAATAATAAATGGGACACTTTTATATGTCCTGTTCTACTGGGCTGACTGAGGAAATTTAATTTGCATTTTTTACATCTCAAATATTAGATAATAATATCTGAGATGTGAAATATATATACATTTCAGATATTAGATTTATGTATAGCATAGCTCTAACATAAGGTATTCTCACACAATATGTATTCTCACTTTTTCTGATATGACATACCGATTTTTTTTCAGTATTTCGATTCTACCACTCAAACTATGCCCAAATCTTGGCGCTCTTTTTACTTCCTTGCACGAAGTAAAAAGGAAGTATTGTAATCGCGAAAAGTTTCAGGCAGCATACAACGAAAATATCCATTTTGACCGCTATCGAATGCAATTTAGAGATGTTTTTGCGTGATATCTGTACGTAAGGACAGAATAAAATACTCTTTTCCTTCAAAAAAATTATAAAACTGCTTTAAAATGCATTCTGAAGAGAATTTTTCGTGGCGTCTGGGTCTAACGTATGTACGTACGTGCGTACGTACGCAACTCGCATAACTCAAAAATGAGTAGCCTCAGGACGTTGAAATTTTGTATATAGGACTGCTATAACATGTAGATGTGCACCTCGTATTTTGGTTGCAATCGGCCGCACCAAACGTATATAAATATATTTATATATATATCCACTCTGTTACCCGGCTCAGTGATCTCAGTTTCTTTACTCTTATGTGTTTGTAAATTGTACATTTTTTTGCTTTAAAAATGATTGTATTATGTTGTTTTTATTTTACGGTTAAGGTTTTTATGCCTTTAGTAAATCTGTATGCAATATTTTTAGAATTATCAACAATTTTAAAGTTGTCTAAGTGCCGCTAAGCCTTTTTTTAATGGCGGTCATTGATGTTTACATTTGAAACAGGAAACTAGTGGATTTGTTGCCAATCTAGAGCAACTTAGCTTCGCAACAACAAAGATAACGCATTCGTTTATTATTGCCAATTAAATCATGCTTAATTCTTTCTGGAATTTTTTCTAGGAAATATGTGTTTAAGATTTACTTCGTAATTTTTAATATAGATATTTTGAGTTTTTATGTATTTTTGCCTTCTCGCGAAGTGAGAACTGAACTAATTAAATGAGAAATACTCAATCGTCTGTGAAAAACTGTTTTTTTTTTTTTTGTTTGCTTAATTTCTTTTATACATCATTCTAGCTTTATTATAGTATTTGAATAGAACATGTGGCAACGATTAGATAATTCTATTCTTTAAATGATATAAATTTTGTGCATTATGAGTTATAATATGAACGAAATATATAAGTTAACTGTTATATAATTATTGGATTATATAACAGTTAACTTAGTTTCCGTTATATAATTGTTATATAAGTTAACTGTTATTTAATTATTAATACTGTTAAGTGAATCTAGCGCCAGAGTGTTGCTATGGTAAACAAATACTAGAGTGAATTTTAAAGAATGCATTTATTCTATTGTGGTTTATGCGCTGTCGGAGAAGTAGATTTAATTCAATCCAATAAGTTTAAATTAACTGAAAAAAAAATGCGTATAATTTAATATTCCGTACAAGGAAGTCATGTGGTGTACACATCAGATTTTTTTAGTTTGCGGCAAGAATAATTCACTTGGCGAACTTCTTAATTTATAGTATCCTGTTCTTTTCCCTTTTTCATTGTGTCCGAACGGAAAAAAAGACGCATAGTAAATTTTTTCAAATATTTTTAACTAAGTGCGTAAATCACACTTGGCGTTATTTATTACTTATAACAAATGTGCCAAATTTCAAAACGCGCCAATATATAAATTCACGTATATCTTTGGAAATTTTGAGTAAAAAACTGTAATTTTTGCAAGTATGCCTAGAAATACATTAAGGTGGTCGTAAAAATTTTATAGGTTATAATTGAAAATTCTTTCGAAAAATTTATAAAAATTACTAAAAAATACAAATTTAAAAATAAAATCAGAAAATAACTTCGAATTTTATTTAGACTGAACCTAAATTTTGAACTGTGAAAGAAGAAATCAAGTTTAATAAAGAAAAGAGATATAAATAAATATTGTTACGAATTTGGTATTTAAAAAGCTAATGTTAGTTCAATTATAAATTAAATGGTTTCATTTCCCGCGCAGTGAAGAGTGTGACGAATATTAAAAGAAGAAAGCTAAGCCGGAAAATTAAAAATACAAGAGCACGTGCATTTAACATTAAATAAATAAATGTGTCTTTTTGATTTCGAGAAAGTACGAGAAAATTCTCGCACGTGATTTTAAAATCTTATAAAAGGAGCGAAACCTCTCAGTTCGTGGTAGTTAATTAGTTTGTTGTTGTTTAGAAATCTGCTCTTGCTGATTGTAGCAAATTCGCGGATTAGCTTTCTTTAGCTGTTTTGGAAGTAAGTTCTATTGAACGTTTGAGTAGTTAAAAGATAACTACTGTGAGATATTGTAATACTGCACGATAGTTTGAGGAAATTTAAGCATATTTCTTGTGATAATAATACATTTTTTGTTCATTTTTCATCCGACTTGTGCATTCATTTCAAACGAACCCGTACGCACGGAAAAATTTTTGGTGTCAGGAGTGGGGTTTTGAATGTCAATTACAAGAGCGATGGAAGAACAATTCAGGCAAATGATGACTGCATTTACTGCTTTCCAAGAAAAGATGGAAGAGGCGGTCAACTCCGTTAAGGAAGAAATGAAATTGGAACGAGAATCCGTTAAGGAAGAGATGAAGGCCATTCAAGCTGGTCAATTAACTTTTAAACACGAAATAAAAGCCGTACAATTAAAGATTGAAGAAAGTCAATACGAAATGAAAAGAAAAATTGGTGCTACTTTGGTAGACTGTTGCACGTATTTTTGGCGATTTACGTTGGCGCAATTGTTGGCGCGATTTTTACAAACGTCAGCCATCTTGAAAAACGCTGTTTTTACGCATAGTAAAGTATTCGAAACTTAAAAAAAAAAATAAATAAATAACGTTAAAAGTAATGGATTAATTTTTTGTTGAAAATGTCGTTTTTTAAGATGGCAGGCAAGTGTAAATAAATACATTTACTATGAGTATAAAATACTAAAGTAAGATTATTATTACTTTCATATAGCAAAGAAGAGAATAAAAACACCGCTATAAAAGCATTGGGCCAACGTTTAATTAGATTAAAATATTACTGAAATTGAATATCGAATTAAAAACCATCATACCATCATTTAAAAGAATTAGAATATTATTAAATTCAAATACTTTAAAATACGTTATATAGAATATAATTAACATTAAAACATATTGTTACGAATTTGGTATTTAAAAAGCTAATGTTAGTTCAATTATAAATTAAGTGGTTTTATTTCTCGCGCAGTGCAGCGCGTGACGAATATTAAAAGAAAGCTAAGCCGGAAAATTGAAAATACAAGAGCGCGTGCATTAAATAAATAAATATCTCTTTTTGATTTCGAGAAAGTACTGGAAAATTCTAGCGCGTGATTTTAAAATCTTATAAAAGGAGGAAAACATCTCAGTTTGTAGTTAGTTGCTTGCTTAGTTTGTTTTTGTTTAGAAAACTGCTCTTGTTGTTGTAGCGAATTCGCAGATTAGCGTTCTTTAGCTGTTTTGAATTACGTTCTATTGGATATTTGAGTAGTTAAAAGATAACTACTGTGAGATGTTGTAATACTGCATGATAATTTGAGAAAATTTAAGCATTTTTGTTGTGATAATAATAAATTTTTGTTCATTTTTCATCGGACTTGTGCATTCATTTCGTAACGAACTCGTACGCACGCAACAATTTTTGGTGTTAGAAGTGGGATTTGAATGCCAATAACAAGAGCGATGGAAGAACAATTGAGACAGCTCATTAGTGCTTTTGCTGCATTCCAAGAAAAGATGGAAGCTGGCCAAGCATCATTTAAAGAAGAGATGAAAGACTCTGTTAAAGCAGAGATTAGATCCGTTAAAGCAGAAATGAAATCGGAACAGGAATCCGTTCACGAAAAGTTGGAAGCTGGTCAAGTAACTTTTAAAGAAGACATAAAAGCTGTACAAGAAAAGATTGAAGCAGGTCAAGACGAAATGAAAAGAGAAATTGCCGGCATAATAGAAACTAAATTCGAGGCTATGGAAGGCAGAATAGACACAGTTGAAGGCAAAGTTGGAAAAATTGAGGAAAGAGTTTCTGCGATGGAGCAGCAAATTGAAGAAAGAGTTTCTACCGTCCAAGAGCAAATCGAACAACAGATTGATGAGAGAGTTTCTGCAGTTGCCAAAGAAATCGATACTTTAAAGAAATTCCTAGCGACGGCAGGGAGCAGGAGTGATGATTTTAAATTCTTACCGATGCCTGCTCGCCCATCTCTAAAGCTATCCACATATGATGGGAAGACATCCTGGCAAGTGTATAAGACCCAATTTTCTATAGTTGCGGATGCGAATGGATGGGATTCTCAAGCTAAGGCCTGTCATCTTGTCGCTTCTTTGAGAGCAGACGCAGCGGATATCCTGCAGACTCTTCCCGAAAACCAGACACTAGACTTTGAAGCTCTATCCGGCGCATTGGAGCTGCGCTTTGGAGAGAAGAGTTTAAAAGACTACAGCAGGCTTCAACTAAATTCCCGTCAGCAGAAGCCCACCGAAACACTTCAGGAGCTCGCCACGGATGTTGAAAGGCTGTCCCACCTCGCCTTTACGGAGTGCACGAGAGAAACGAGGGAAATCCTGTCGCTGCAATATTTCATCGATGGCATCCGGGACCCTGAAATACAGAAAGCACTGCGAATGGCGGATGTTAAAGATTTGAAAAGCGCTCTGTTGTACGCCATGATGTTCGAGGCAGCCCAGGAAGCAACTAATAGAGATCGCTACCCAGTTAGAGCGTGCGAGTCCATGAACCAGTGGATCAACTGATGGCTCGTTTAGATGATTTAGCCAGACAAGTGGACGCTTTGATACGGAGTAGGAGCGAGAAGAAAGTGGCTCTAAGGGGTTGGAGATGTGGTAGTGAAGGTCACCTAAGACGAAATTGCAGAACACCCCAGGGTACGGAATATAAAGCAGATGATTTTACCAGACAAGTCAGTGGCTTGAGACGGAAGAGAAGTGAAAAGAAAGTAGTTCTAAAGTGCTGGAACTGCGGAGTTGAAGGCCACATACGAAGAAACTGCAGAACACCCCGAGGTACGGAAAATAAGACCATTTCCCAACAACGAAGCAGTAAACAAATTAGTGACCATATCGAGGAACGGAGGTTGCCAGATAATGAAAAACCTTGTTTTAAAGCGCTTAAAATTTATACAGTGAGTGGCAACAGTAACGGACTGTCCATTAATGGGAATATCGATGGAGTTCCTTGCAATATGATCATTGACACAGGAGCTAATGTTACCATCATTAGGAAAGATTTCGCTGAACAGTTTAAAGATAAACTTATTTGGACGCCGTCCCGTGTTACCCTTCAGACTGCGTCTGGTGATAAGATCGACATAACTAGGAAGTTAAACGTAAGCATCACGTTTGGAAGGGCCGCCTACCATCACACGGCATATGTGGCGGATATCACAGATCCATGCATACTCGGATTGGACTTTTTAAGGAAATACAGTTTTTCCTTAGACTTAAAAAACAACAAACTGCTTTCAGCATCTGATGGCATGACTATCCATCCTCCAAAAGGATCTTGTCCGAAAGATCCAGCTCGGGAAGCTGCCGAAATCATACTAGGGTCGAAAAGAAACGCAAGACTACCAGCTCTTCTTCAGCCCAGATGCTCTTCGGTCGAGACCTCCGTCTGCCTTGTGACCGCCTGTTTGGTCGCCCTACGGATGCGCCTTCATCGCCTGAGGAACACATCCAAGATGTCCAGGCCGGTTTGAGGGGATGCAGCGTTCTGCACGAAAGCGAGTCAACTTGGCGACGGAGAAAGTGAAGACCAGATACGACACGCGAGCTACTAGACATAGATCCAACAAAGGAGACAAGGTATGGTTGTTGAACCCGATTCAACGAAAAGGACTGCGTAATAAATTACAGTCACCTTCGGATGATCCATATACAGTGCTGAACACGAATGACGTCGTGGTTGGATCCGTAAGTCTTCGAACTCTAAGCCTAAAGTCGTTCATTACGACAGGTTAGCTCATTACTATGGCCATAGTACGTAATGTAAATAATTGTAAATAGTATCAGACCATGGTCCTGTTTGTTTTTAAATGTGTATTTGATTTGATTTGTATTTAGTATTTGATTTGCATTTTGTATTTGATTTGTTTTATTTATTGCATTTATTGTTCATGTTGTTTATTATTGTAATGTAATGCTTATTAATGCATTTACGCCACAGTTGTAAGTTTGGCTTCCTGTCCAGGGATTAAACTGCCAGGGACGCGCAGTCCTTGGAAAGGGGGCAATGTTACGAATTTGGTATTTAAAAAGCTAATGTTAGTCCAATTATAAATTAAGTGGTTTTATTTCTCGCGCAGTGCAGCGCGTGACGAATATTAAAAGAAAGCTAAGCCGGAAAATTGAAAATACAAGAGCGCGTGCATTAAATAAATAAATATCTCTTTTTGATTTCGAGAAAGTACTGGAAAATTCTAGCGCGTGATTTTAAAATCTTATAAAAGGAGGAAAACATCTCAGTTTGTAGTTAGTTGCTTGCTTAGTTTGTTGTTGTTTAGAAAACTGCTCTTGTTGTTGTAGCGAATTCGCAGATTAGCGTTCTTTAGCTGTTTTGAATTACGTTCTATTGGATATTTGAGTAGTTAAAAGATAACTACTGTGAGATATTGTAATACTGCATGATAATTTGAGAAAATTTAAGCATTTTTGTTGTGATAATAATAAATTTTTGTTCATTTTTCATCGGACTTGTGCATTCATTTCGTAACGAATCCGTACGCACGCAACAATATGGACAATAATTATCTCAGCAATTTCTGAAAACAGTGTATTAACTTTTTTAACAAAAATTGAAGTATACAATTATAAAATAAAAGAAAAATATGTACTTACATTTTTTTGAGTGTTTAACCTGTTGTTTATTGATAAGTACCACAAAAAAAAATCAGAATCATAATTTAGATAACATCTTTGAAGACATCTTTGAAGGAATTCGAAGATATAAATTAAATTTTAAAACGGCGCGGAAATGCACAAATTGTCAGTAACCAATCAGGGAGCTGATTACAGCTCGTTAATGCACAAATATTCTATAACCAATCAGAGAGCTTATTACATCACGGCTAGAATTGAAATTATTTAAAAATTCATACATAATAAAATCATTTTTTTAAAAAATGCAAAATTAAATTGTATTTTAATATTTAAGAGCCATAAATAATGTTTAAAACATTAGAGTAAATTTATACATATTAAAACGAATTACTTCTGAAGTAAGGTGACGTCATTGATTACATCAGCCACAACATAAAATTTCATAAAATATGATAAACAATAAAATTTTTATTTCAAATAAAAATGCAAAATTAAATTGATTTTTAATATTTAAAAGCCATAAATAATATTTTAAACACGGAATTTATGCACAATAAAACGCATTATTTTTTAAATAAAATGACAACAAAGTATCGGTTACCATAAATAACTTATCCAGCAATGGGTTTACCATAAGTTGTATTACTCGCCAAAGGAAAATCGCCAAAAAATTGCCAAAATCCGTGCAACCGTCTACTAAAGTAGCACCGAAAAATTGCCTGCATAATAGAAACCAAATAAATGCTATGGAAGGCAGAACAGATGTGGTTGAAAATAAAGTTGGGCAAATTGAAGAAAAAGTTTCTTCCGTAAAAGAAGAAATAGAAGAAAGAGTTTGTTCTGTAAAAGAGCATATAGAAGAGCGAGTTTCTGCTGTCGAGCAACAAATTGAGGAAAGGGTTTCTGCTGCTTTTGCCAAAGAAGTTGACACTTTAAAGAAGAGCATAGCAACAAAAGGAAGCAATTCTGAGGGTTTTAAATTCTTACCGATGCCTGCTCGTCCATCTCTGAAGCTATCCACATATGATGGGAAGACATCCTGGCAAGTGTATAAAACACAATTTTCTATCGTTTCGGATGCGAATGGATGGGATTCCCAAGCTAAGGCCTATCATCTCGCCGATTCTCTGAGAGCAGACGCAGCGGATATCCTGCAGACGCTTCCAGAAAACCAAAGACGTGACTTCGAAGCTTTATCCGGCGCATTAGAGCTGCGCTTTGGCGAGAAATGTTTAAAAGACTACAGCAGGCTTCAATTAAAATCCCGTCAACAGAAGCCCACCGAATCACTCCAGGAACTCGCCACAGATGTTGAAAGGCTGTCTCACCTCGCCTTTACGGAGTGCCCGAGAGAAACGAGGGAAATCCTGTCCGTGCAGTACTTTATCGATGGCATCCGGGATCCCGAAATACAGAAGGCTCTACGAATGGCGGATGTTAAAGATTTGAAAAGCGCTTTAGTGTACGCCATGAAATTCGAGGCAGCCCAGCAAGCCACTCTTCGAGACCGCCACCCAGTCAGAGCTGCTCAAGTCCAGGAGCCAGGGGATCAAGTCACCGCTCGTCTAGACGATTTAACTAGACAACTGGACGCCTTGAGACGAAATATTGGTGATAAGAAACCGACCGTTAAGTGCTGGAACTGCGGTGCTGAAGGACACCATACGACGAAACTGCAGAATACCCCAGGGTACAGATGTTAAGACCGCTTCTAACAAACAGCAGGGGAACTAATTAGTGGCCATCTCGCGGGGCGGAGTTTGCCAGATAAAGAAAAGACCCAGTTTAAAGCGCTTCAGATTTCTGCAGTGAGAGGCGGCAGTAATGGACTTTTTATAATAGGACATATTAATGGAGTTCCCTGCGATATGACGATAGATACAGGAACCAACGTTACCATCATCCGAAAAGATTTGGCTCAACAACTGGGAGACAAACGTCTCTGGACGCCGCCCTGCGTTACCCTCCAGACTGTGTCCGGTAAGAAGATCGACATCAACGGAAAAGTAAATATTAACATCACGCTTGGAAATGCCGCTTACCATCACACGGCATATTTAGCAGAGATAACTGATTTTTACATACTCGGATTGGACTTTCTAAGGAAATACAATTTTTCCTTGGACTTTAAAAATAACGAATTGCATTCTACATCTGAGAACATAGCTTTATTTGGAGTTAATGACGAAGAAGTTAAATCTATCCACAAAATTATAGCTCAAGATGATATAACAATACCCGCAAGAACCGAGTTTTTACTTCCTGGATCCATAGCCGAAAATAGAAATTTCCGCTACGGCATCATAGAATATCCCAATAGCTGTAATAGCCCGAAAGGAGTACTAGTGGCCTTAAAACTCGTCGACCTATCCAAAACGGTTATTCCGGTGAGAGTCGTCAATGTAACTGAGAAGGCGAGAGTTGTTAAGAAAGGTGAAGTGGTTGCTGCATGTACTCCAGTAACCAGCGTTGAAAGAAAGAGTAACATCCATGAATCCGTGTCCTCAGAGAGCATTACATCGGAGTTATTGCAGAATGCGCAATTAAACGATAAAGAGAGGAATGCTACCGATCGCTTCATTAAAGATCTTCAAGTTGTTTTCTCCCGCTCGTCTTCTGACGTGGGTCGAACTAGTTTGACACAACATAGAATAGATACCGGCGATCATCCTCCGATCAAGCAACATCCAAGACGTCTACCGTTTGCTAAACAGGAAGAGGTGCGAACACTGTTAAACGATATGGAAGAAAGTGATGTCATCGAGCCTTCAGTGAGTCCATGGGCATCTTCCATCGTCCTAGTCAGAAAGAAAGACGGCTCAACAAGATTTTGCGTCGACTATCGCCGGTTGAATGAGGTTACGAAGAAAGACAGTTACCCTCTTCCTAGAATTGACGACATTCTAGACACTCTTTCTGGAAGCAAGTGGTTCTCAACACTTGATTTAAAGAGTGGGTATTGGCAGGTAGAAATACAGCCTGAAGACCGAGAAAAAACGGCATTTACTACGGGACAAGGGCTTTGGCAATTTAAGGTGATGCCGTTTGGACTGTGTAATGCGCCGGCAACATTCGAACGTCTTATGAAGACTGTTTTGAAAGGCCTTTCCTACGAAGCCTGCCTGATATACCTGGACGACATCATCATCGTCGGAAAGAGTTTTGAAGAACATTTAGAAAAATCTTAGGAAGGTGCTTCAGAAACTGAAAGAAGCCAATCTGAAGCTGAGTCCCGCTAAATGCAAATTGTTCCGAAAGGAAGTGAATTACGTGGGACATGTCATCTCTGCAGAAGGTGTACGCACGGATCCTGGAACGTCCTTTAAATCCTGGAAACGTCCCGAAAATGTCCATCAGCTGAGAAGCTTCCTAGGGCTTTGCACCTACTATAGAAGATACGTGAAGGACTTTTCTTCCATCGCAAGACCCCTTCACAAGCTGACAGAGAGCAAGTAAACGTTCTTGTGGACAAAGGAATGCGAGGATGCATTTAACAACTTAAAGGAAACTTTAACATCTGCTCCAATCCTGACATATCCTCAGCTCGACAGACCATTTATTCTCGACACGGACGCGAGCAATAAAAGTGTCGGTGCGGTTTTGTCCCAAGAAATAGACGGCCAAGAACGTGTAGTGGCGTACTGGAGCAAGTGCCTGTCTAAACCGGAGAAGAATTACTGTGTCTCCAGGAAAGAGTTGCTCGCCATAGTCAAAGCTGTAGGACATTTCCATCATTATCTATACGGCAGAAAATTCCTCCTCCGCACGGACCATGCCTCATTGGCCTGGCTTTTAAATTTCAAGAATCCTGAGGGTCAAATAGCCAGGTGGATACAGAGACTCCAAGAATATGACATCACTATCCGTCATCGCAAGGGATCATCACACGGGAACGCCGACGCCCTGTCTAGACGACCTTGCCCAGAAAGCTGCCGATATTGTTCCAGGGTGGAAGCGAAATACGAGCTGCTGACTCCGGTCGCAAGACAAATTACAACATCAACATCGGCTGATCGAGACCCGTGGAGTGATGATGAAGTCAGGAAAGACCAGCTGGAAGACCGCGACATTAAACCCATAATTGATTTAATGGAGTCATCAAACAGAAAACCTACTTGGCAGGACATTTCTATCTGTAGTCCTACAACAAAACAATACTGGGCACTCTGGGATTCACTTCACATTCGAAACGGCGTCTTATACCGGAGATTCGAATCGGATGATGGGAAGATGTTCCGATGACAACTGATACTTCCAAGATCCTGGATTCCTGATGTCCTTAAAGAACTACATAACAGCATTACAGGAGGTCACTTTGGAATTATGAAGACCTTACAGAGAGTTCGTTAGCGTTTTTACTGGAATAATGCAAAGGATGACGTGCAAAAGTGGTGCCTATCTTGCGATGCCTGTGCAGGTCGGAAAGGACCGAGGAAACGCAGCCGAGGCAAGCTGCAATGTTACAACGTAAGTGCGCCGTTTGAACGTATCGCCTTTGACATCTTGGGACCTCTGCCACGAACTGCTGATGGCAACAAATACATACTCGTTGTCATTGATTGCTTCACCAAGTGGCCTGAAGCGTATCCTATTCCTGATCAAGAGATGATGATACAGCACTGGATTTCCAGGTTAGAAGTGCCTCTTCAGTTACATTCCGATCAGGGAAGGAATTTTACCTCGGTAGTAATCAAAGAACTATGCAAATTACTCGGTATTGACAAAACCCAAACGACGCCATTACATCCCCATTCGGACGGCATGGTAGAGCCGGCAGGACCAGCAGGACTTGGACAAGAAGTTACCACTGTTTTTACTGGCTTACCGCAGTGCTGTCCACGAGACTACCGGCTTTTCTCCATCACAGATGCTCTTCGGTCGTGACCTTCGTCTGACTTGTGATCTATTGTTTGGTCGCTCTCCGGATGCTCCTTCATCGTCTGATGAATATATTCAAGATCTTCAGGCCCGGTTTGAAGTGATGCACAACGTTGCACGAGAACGAATCAACTTGGCGACGGAGAAGATGAAGACCCGCTACGACACAAGAGCTACTGAACATCAGTTCCACGAAGGAGACAAGGTGTGGTTGTGGAATCCGAGTCGACGGAAAGGACTCTGTCCGAAATTACAGTCACCTTGGGATGGTCCGTACACGGTCCTAAACAGGCTGAATGACGTCGTGGTTCGGATCCGTAAGTCTTCGAACTCTAAACCTAAAGTCGTTCATTACGACATGTTAGCTCATTACAATGGCCATAGTACGTAATGTAAATAATTGTAAATAGTATAAGACCATGGTCCTTTTTGTTTTTAAATGTGTATTTGATTTGATTTGTATTTAGTATTTGATTTGCATTTAGTATTTGATTTGTATTTAGTATTTGTTTTGTACAGGTTGGCCCAGAAGTCACTTTACATTTTGAAAATTAAATAACTTTTTTCTATTAATATATTTCTTTTTCTCTTTTCAGAATTAAAAAATATAATCCCTGGGAATTTTTGGCATGGATAAGTTTAGAACAGAACAACGAGTGAAGATAATTTAATTTTACTTTGAAAATGGACGGTCAATTTTTGCAACGCAAAGATATGCGCCATTTTAATGTTCGACATCCCCCTAGTAGGCCTGCAATAAGGAACTTAGTGACGCGTTTTCAAGGTTCAATTAGTGCAATCTTTAAAACCAGCAGACTTTCAGAAACGAGTAAATTATGCTGTCAGGTTTCAGAGAACTGCCAGAAATGACAATGAGTTTATTCACAAGTTGATCATGGGAGATGAAGCTCATTTCCATTTGAATGGACATGTGAATAAGCAAAAAATAAAAAAGAATTAATTAAATACAGTCATTTAAGAAAACGTTATTTAATTTTCAAAATGTAAAGTGACTTTTGGGCCACCCTGTGTTTAGCATTTGATAGCATTTCATTTGTTTAAGTTAGTTATTGCATTTACTGTTCATGTTGTTTGATATTGTAATGTAATGTTTATGCCTCAGTTGCATTTATGCCTCAGTTATAAGTTTGACTTCCTGTCCAGGGATTGTACTGCCCGGGACGTGCAGTCCTTGGGAAGGGGGCAGTTTTACGAATTTGGTATTTAAAAAGCTAATGTTAGTTCAATTATAAATTAAATGGTTTCATTTCCCGCGCAGTGAAGAGTGTGACGAATATTAAAAGAAGAAAGCTAAGCCGGAAAATTAAAAATACAAGAGCACGTGCATTTAACATTAAATAAATAAATATGTCTTTTTGATTTCGAGAAAGTACCAGAAAATTATCGCACGCAATTTTAAAATCTTATAAAAGGAGGAAAACCTCTCAGTTCGTGGTAGTTAATTAGTTTGTTGTTGTTTAGAAAACTGCTCTTGTTGATTGTAGCAAATTCGCGGATTAGCTTTCTTTAGCTGTTTTGGAATTAAGTTCTATTGAACGTTTGAGTAGTTAAAAGATAACTACTGTGAGATATTGTAATACTGCACGATAGTTTGAGGAAATTTAAGCATATTTCTTGTGATAATAATAAATTTTTTGTTCATTTTTCATCCGACTTGTGCATTCATTTCAAACGAACCCGTATGCACGAAACAATATATACCAGATTCAATTAACACTGAGGAGCTAACATTTTGAGAGCTAATTTTTTAAAAATTACTCGCGCCATTTTTATAAAACTTGGCACTTTGGCATAATTTGAGTCGTAGAATCGAAATATGGGAAAAAATAAGTATGCAATTTCAGAAAGAGTCCACTCTTGAGTCAGAATAATGCTATTAGTATATATTAATCTAATATATATCCCAAGTTGCGCTTTCGAGACATAAAAAACACAAGTTAAATTTCATCAATGGGGCTCAGGAGAACGGGAGATTTAGAACTGTCATCCTTTTTTTTTTTTTTTTGGTGGAAGGTTATTATACATTTTGTTCACATCATGTTCTGTTACTGTTTTCCTGAGTGAGCAAAATCGTAACTATGACAAGCAAGCATCATGAGCATTAGGTGAAGAAGATCAATTTGCCCTAACCGCTGAAATAAACAAAACAAATTTAACATAGTCCTTAAACAAAACGTTTCTCCTTTAAAATAAAAAAAATAATAGATTTTATTTATTTAACAAGATGTAAAAAGCTCAATGAACTCAGTTCGCGAAAAATATGAGGTTTGTTTTAAATCCTCACCTTTGTGAGGAGAAAAAAGGAGTTTCGAAGAGAAGTTTGGTAACTACTGGCTATCACTATTATAAAATTAATGCAAATAGCAACATATTTAATGCTGTACGTAATTCGCAATGAAATAGTGTAAAAACTGGTGATGCATTTTTAAATGGTAGTGGGAGCATAAAAAGAATGATTAAAATACGAAATATAAATGAATGACATGATATTTTTATTCCTAAAACTCAATTTAAATATATTTACAAATGATCGATTTCCTACTTAAGCATTTCCTCATATACTTATAAGCCATTTATTAACCCTTCCTGAATCAGTCGGTTTTTATTTGTAATTTTACAAGTTATTATAAGTCATCTTAGAATTTCTTAACGCCTTTCTTCTCGGAAACCCATGTAGTACGCCTGAATGATTCATTGGCATGGATCATTTCCTCGGCATGGAAACTGTTGTCTTCATAGTTTCTGAGCATTTGATAAGGAGATGATACTGCGGTATAAGTGTTTGGATTCTTTCAGACTGAAGATAAGAATTAAGTTTCCCAGAAAAGAGAATCAATCAAATTTAATGAATGAGGTTAACGACCTGTTATTTTTTTTCAGAAACTAATCATTTATAGGTAATATAAATATACATAATACCACTCAATGAAAAATACACGTCGACTACAAATGCTTGAAAGTTTAATGTATGAAAGTTTAATGTAATGACATTAAACTTGCTCTGCCACTAAGTATAAAATATAGGCTGATTATCTGTACTTGAAATTTTACTATGCGCATTCATATCACCCTCTAAAATGAAAAAAAGAAATGCAGCAGAAATATGAAAAATAGAAAGCATTTCGTTGCGGACAGAAATAAATAAACAGCTACAGATATAAAAAGCCAAATTTGTTATCATTAAGGAAACTGGTTGTAAATTGTCTACATTGTGTCTACATTGAAAATTCTGTATTTGAAGGTTAATTTGCACTTTTCCTCCTTTTTATGCAAATATTTATGTTTTAAATAATTTTTGAACTCTACTTTTTACTTCCTTGTACGAAGTAAAGGAAGTACAATACTTCCTTTACTTCGTACAAGGAAGTATTGTAATCACGAAAACTTTCGGGTATTATATTTCTACGAAAGTATCTAATTTAACCGCTATCGAATGCAATGTAACAATGTTTTTGCGTGAAATCTGTACGTAAGGGCAGATTAAAAAGACACTTTTCCCCAAAACGGATTGCAAAATGGATTTAAAATGGATTCAAGAGTCTTTTTTCCGTGACGTCTATGTGTACAACATGTAGTTGTGCACGTCCCTTTTTAGTTGCAATCGGCCACACCAAAAGTATATATAAAATAGTATATATACCCATCCTGTTACTCGGCTCGGTAAGCTCCGTTTTTTAATTCTTATATGTTGGTAAATTGAGCATTTTTTGTTTTAAAAATGATTGAATTATGTTATTCTTATGCTCTGGTTAAGGTTTTTATCCTTTAGTTAATCTGCACGCAATAATTGTAGAATTATCCACAATTTAAAAGTTGTTTAAGTGCGACTAAGCCTAATAAAGCAGTCATATTTGTTTACATTTGAAAGTTAGCAGAATAGTGAATTAAGTCATTTTCTGCACTTTTAGTATCTTTTGGCCGAGTAGGACCAAAAGTAAAGCTGACCGAATTGCTTGTTTTTGTTCAGAAACTCCAATTTTAATCGTAAAGAAAAGTTTTTTTAGCAGTTTTAATTTTATTTGGTGTTTTATGTTTTTCAATATTTTTCAATTTTCAATGAAAATGTTTTGAGTTTTTATGTACTTTAGCCTTGTCGCGAAGTGAGAACTGAATTAATTGAATGAGAAATATATCTCTAATGAAATTCGAGGTAATAAGTTTAAATAAAATGCACTAGAAAATGTTTATAATTTAATAGGCCGTATAAGGAAGTCATATGGTGTCCACATCAGATTTTTTTAGATAGCATTTTAGGCATTCAAATATTCGAACTACGATAATGCTGGAAAAAGTAGTATGGTATATTATGTACTTGCGAAGTATGGTTATGTACTTGCGAAGCATTTTATTGTTTCAAACAATGCACTAATATACGTCTTTCTAAGAGGTCCGAAAGCTTGTAATTCATCCTCTCTTCAAAGATGTTGTTTTGTTGGGTATCCACGAATTGCTGTGAGGACACCGACGACTAATTCTGGTCAACTCATATATGGAATTCAGAAGTCAAACAACAAAAATCAGCGTTATACCTACAAAATTTTCACAGGACTAGTTTCGATGGTTTTACCGAACCATCATCTTCAGCTGCAAAACCGCAAATGAACAAGATAGGAAATAATGATAGGTAAGATAAGAAAGCCTGGACAAGAATAAGCAAGTGGCGCCATCTGTTGGCGAAACCAGAACTAAAACATAATGTTTTAGTTCTGGTTTATGTTTTAGTTCTGGTTTCGCCAACAGATGGCGCCACTTGCTTATTCTTGTCCAGGCTTTCTTATCTTACCTATCATTATTTCCTATCTTGTTCATTTGCGGTTTTGCAGCTGAAGATGATGGTTCGGTAAAACCATCGAAACTAGTCCTGTGAAAATTTTGTAGGTATAACGCTGATTTTTGTTGTTTGACTTCTGAATTAGTATTTATTCAGCGTGTTATTGTGTCTTAATCATATATGGAAGTATGCCATTTTGCCAGATGAAAGATTTTTCATATTATATCCTGTAGCAGAATGTATTTATGTCCGGAAACTATCTAAATTAGCATATGGTTTGGTTTGTTTAATACCAGATGTTAAGACGGTCTTATGATATGTCATTATAAAGGTCTTACGTCATCTATTGGTTTGCTGCAATTCAGGTTTACCCTTCATGTTACAAAAACCAGATGTAAAGATAGTGATTTTCTGGATGATAATGCACCTAAATATACAGCTGCACTGCCTAATTATACTAATAAGAGAAATAGTAAGAAGCAAAATATCTACCGATGCCTGTACTGTTGTCCACATTCTCATCATAATAAATAAGGTACTGGACAGGTGGTGATTTACCTACATTTAAGAAAAAATTCAGGAATCAACTATTATTTGTATAGAAACTTGCACGGTTTCTCTATAAAGGGTGATATACTATTGATTAATTATTCATAATTTGCATAATTTTATTCTTAATCGAATTCAAGCAATATTAATTGCCAAAAATGGTCTTAAATCATATTAATGCAAATTTTTATTTTAAAACTTTGTGTTCCATTTTTATGAGAAGCACCTAAATAGTGATATACAATGTATTATCCCTTCTTTTAAATTTTCATTCCAATATTGGTACACTGCGAAAAAAAATTGAGGGACAGTTCTATATTTCCCGTTCTACTGGGCCGATTGACGTAATTCGAATTGCATTTTCATACCTCGAAAGCGCACGACTTAGCATATATATTAGATTTATATATAGCCTCGTTCTAACATAAGTATTTTGACACAAAATGGGTCTTTCTCTGAAAGAACATACCAATCTTTTTTCGATATACCGATTCTACGACTGAAATTATGCCAACCTTTCAAGTTTTGTAAAAGTCGCACGAGTAGTTTTTAAAAAAATTAGCTCTCAAAATTTTAGCTCCTCAATGTTTATTTAATTTGGCATGTATTTATGAATCTCACTTTTTTTATTACACTTATTTGATTCTTTCTTTCACAGTTCGAAATTTAGGTTCATTCCAAATAAAATTCACCTATTTTTTATGACTTAGTTTTAAAATTTGTACTTTTAAATAATTTTTATAAATTTTTGAAAAGCATTTTGAATTATAATCTGTAAAATTTTTACCATCAACTTGAAGTAGATGTATTTCTAAGTATATCTGCAAACATTTACAACTTTTTATTCAAAATTTTCGAGGATATACGTGAATTTATATATTGGCGCTTTTTGAAATTCGGCATATTTGTTGAAAGCAATAATAACATCTAATGTGGTTTACTCACTTTGTTAAAATTATTTGAAAGTAGGAACGTTGTGACTTTTTTCTCGTGCATGCACAGCAGAAGAAAAAGGAAAATAGGTTGTCATATAATACCTATGCTAGATCAAAGCTGTGTATAAATCTAATATATATCCTAAGTCGCGCTTTCGAGACATGAAAATCGCAATTTGAATTTCGTCAATCGGCTTAGTAGAACAGGAGTTTATTTTTTTTTTTTTCCCGCAGAGAACATTTATTGTGGTCTAAGAATATGTGATTCTTCTTTTCAATATAAGTACAGCAGTAGTATATTCTGTCTTGCATTATAATCTAGTACTTTATTTATTGTGTTCCATTTCAAGTATCCATCAGGATCAATCTGAACACTACATCTTAAAATCCTTATCATATTCTTTAACTACCTAAATTACTTTGACGATAGTCAAGACAATTTTCAGAAATAATCCCACTTTCATAACTATTTAAATGAGAATCAACTATAAATAAGTAAAAATCCATTTAAAAAAGAAAAGTATTTAGGGTTCTTGTAACTGGCAGATTTTGCAGAATTTGCTGCTGCAGGTGTCTTTGCTTTTTTAAGGATATTTGTACAATATTTCGTAATATAAGAAATTACAACCGTATTTAACTGGTACCTAAAAAAGTACATAGTACCTTTACTTTATAGCCCTTTTTATTGATAACGGAAAAATACTGTTTTTTTCTATTCGAAAGTACAATTAAAAAGAAATTATTTTTTTCTTTTGCACATCTAATTGATTACGAAATACATTTTTGATAAATCACTCAATACAAAATATGAATTAATACATATATAAGTGTAAAACTAAATATAAATAAATATACCTCAGTTTAAAATTTCTCATATATCTCATATTCTTTAAGTCATATATCTAATAATTTTTTATTCTCCGATTTTGTTTGTTCTTATTGCTTTTTAAATCATTGTAATTTATTCGTAGAGAAGGAATACAGTTTGTAAAGAAAGAAATTATTCAGCCAAACTTCATCAACTTAAACATGTTTACAAAAATATTTACCAGCATTTCAATATGCTTGGTGTTTTGACTACATTATTGTTCAACTGTAGATATTACGGCGTTGATGAAATGATCCAAATCAGAGCCTAATTTCTTAGAAATGCAAAACTAAAAGACTTTTATTCTCAAGACTGTTTTTAAAAAGTTTACCATATATCAATTTTTACCTATTTTAATTCGGCGATTCGCCTTGCATATTCATGTATTTTTTTTCATCAGACATTATTTATCACAGGACTGTGTTACCAGGCTTTAAAATTTTGATTTAATTCAGTTGAATTTTTTATAACATTAATCATCGCTTATCTCCACATTATTTTAGCTGATTTTTAAATTTAAGCCATCCATTAAAGAAGTTGCTGACCACATGTTTGGCGCATGATAATCTTTCAGTTAATGCGCTACAAATTTACCAACCAAACAACCTCCGAACTGTGCTTAAATATGATTTAATAACATTTCTTAAAATTTAAATTTTGAATCACAAATATAAATATTTTTTTAAAAATCAGTTTAGATGATGCGCGTTTTAAATCAATATTGCTTTCACAACGACGATCAAATCAGAGTAAAAACGAACAGATGGAGGAACAAATAGTATGCTTACTCTTCTGACGTTGCTCCCGAACTTCCGATAACTTCCTGACACAGTTTGAAAGGTCTGTAGATACTTACTACGATTCAGTTTTACCGATTAATAGTGATGACGCCGAGTCGCTAAGCTAAGATCTCTCCAGATCTGATTTTTATCGAGGCTGCTGAGAGATTGTCGGGGCCACCCTGACTCAAAGTTTATAAGTCATTAGTTTCCTTGGTTCATTTGGATGATTTCTGCAGAGTTCTCCGAATTTCTGCTCTTACGAAACTGTGTTTATAGTTTTACGTGACTTGAAACGCGTGGGAAGAGGGAAATAAAAATGATTCGGGAAGAAATCGATTAACAAATTTTTTCCCACGTTACATTATGGTGTTTATAATTTACTCATAATTGTGAAATTGGTTACGATGAAAGGTGAGAAGAGAGCGTAATTTTGTTACGAAATTGCCAATTAAATCATAAATTAAATTTTATACGAGTGTTCACTGACGTGTTATAAACTGACACGCCATTGTCTCAATTGTCCATGTCAAATTGTGTCATTGTCCACGTCAAAATTGTCTCAATTTTGAACGCTGAAAATTGGTTCCAAAAATCATATTTAACACTCCCCCCCCAAAAAAAAAAATTCTCTAAGTGTACTGTACAAGCAATAAGCAGAAAATATAAGGATTTTCGGAGCCAGAAATATGAAAAATCACTGTGCCCTTGCTGGGACTCGAACAACGGATCTCTTAGTCTATTCACTTAAGGTGTTAATAACTTACGCAATGACAGCAAGCGCAACATTTTCCCCACTTAACCCCCCCGGGAGGCGACTTAGAGAACTCTGTGAAACTACTGGCTAGAATCTGTACCTACGAGGGTATAAAATCATTGAGCGTAGTGGTTTCCCGTGACCTGTTGGCGTTCATGGGTAAAACCGTCCTCGTTTATTCGAGTGGCTCACAGTGTGAGGTGGAGTAAGCCCCAGTGCGGGCTTCGGACATCCCGCGTAGTACTGGCAGGTAGCATTTCTAACCAGGACGTAAAAGAGTGACCTATTCCCTGATTTCTAACTACCAGTCAGATCGCCAAGCGTGCATGTTCTCACCACTGCGAAACCTAGGAACCGGGAGTGGTGATCCCGTATGCCCAGGCGGTAGCAGAGGGTTTCAGAGAGTTCTTTTCAACGTCTGCTGCATAGGCTTGGGACCATGGAGGTAGGAAGTAAGATGGAGTCGCCCTAAACAAGTTTCATTTTCTTTTTCTACAACACTTCAGAGTCCTAAGTATGTGAAAACAACATATTTTTAAACAACATTTCATTCTGAACGGAATTAAATGCTATACTTTTCACAGGACAGTTTTCTCAGAATGGTTTAATTTGAATGAAATATTTTCACATGTTTTCGTTAATTACATTAGAAAAAAAAAATAAGGTAATTCGATTTTATTCGGTTAAGGTAAAAAAATTAAGATCAAAGTTTATTGTATTATTAATATTAAAATTATGCATTATTTCTTTTCTATTTATAGAGCTTCTTCCTAAAATACTTTCTTAAATATGACATGATTTTTTGGCTTCTTTTAAATCGAAAAATGCAAGTCAATTTATAATTAATGCTCTATTCGGTTCATTTTAAATTAGAGAATTATTAGGAATTAGCGAAATACTTTAAATAAGTATTTCGCTAATTCCTAATAATTAAATAGGTATTAAATAGTACTTGACTTTCTCTGAACATTTCTGAAAGGGAATAAAATAAGTTTTTTTTTTTTTTTTTTTTTTTTTTTTTTTTAAAGTATTATTTAAAACTTGTAACTGAGTTATTATAAAATGTAAAGGGAATAATTCTTTTAATTCTTTTAATTATACTTATCAGATTTTTTTTTTTTTTTTACCCTTCATTTCAACAATACATATTCCAAAACTCTTTATTACGTTCTTAAGTGCGCATCTCATAGCATTTGCTTTACAATACCTTTTAACAGATTGCTTTCCAATACGAACAATTCTTGCTTAAATAGTTTTATAACGTATTTGTCAGCAGGATTTCAATTTATGTTTACAATTCAATATTAAGGTTATTATATATTTAGATAACATTTATAATCATTATAAATTAGATACATTTAATCATTAGATTTCTTCACAGTACTTTCACAGTTGTTTATAAGTGAATAAATTCTTCATTTCAAATACATTTATAAATAATTTAATGAATATTTAAGTATTTTGTCAAAGGCAGATACATGCTTTTTGCAAGCACATGCATAAATACCCATAAATATTTCCTATTTATCATTTCCGGCATGTGCAAATCTTTAATTTCTGTGCATTCACTATATTTTTCGTGTAAAGTAATTTACACTAATTTAGCTTACACCCGAAAGTTTTACATAAAAAATATATATGAATATAATTTGAATGAAAATTATAAGTATTATTTTTAATACCCACTCAAAGGTCAGTTTTTCTTCAAAATTCCTCCACGATGGCATCTCTCTCTTTAGGCAGATAGCCCTTGCATGCGTTACTCTATTTAATAAAAACTTAATCTGACCTATGTGCCTAATTACAAATATTTTAACATACATAATTTTATATTTACATTTAGCCATCAAGTTTCAAACTTTTCAAATCTTCTAGAAAATAAATTTTGGCAGATCTCTTTTAGCAATTTTCTTAAAATCTATATTTTTGTAGTGCAACAGGTTAGAAATTTATAAAACAAATTCATAATCAAAATCGCTGTTGTTAGTTATCGAAAAATAACCAAGATGTGATTTTTGCGTAAATGTCACTAAACTATACAAATTGCTATTATCCATCACACTATGAATGTTTCTTTCATGCGAAAGTGTCCCTTTTTCGATTTCTATGGACCTGTCGTGTGTCGAAATACTATCATAATCTTGTCAAGCGAGCTTCTGAATGTAAACAAAGAACACCCCGTCTGGTGACCCAAGTTTCAAAGCGGTGCTTCACTTCTAGCGCGGAATGGCCCCTCCTCCCTTTCCTATCTCCATGCTTGGGACCGCAGGGCGGTAGCTTGGTTCGCTCTATTTATTTTTTCCTCTCTTAAGGGGACTTTGCTTACTGGACGACCCGCCTTAGAAAAAAGCACGACGGCACCCTGTTAGCCAGGCCGAGGTAGTGATGAGGTATCGTCCAGCCCATTTTAGTTTGAACGACACTGTAGAATTATTAAGTTTTTCGAAGCAGGACATATTGAAATTAACTGTGCTCTCGCCGAGATTAGAACTACTGATCTTCCAATCTGCTTGCTGCAAATGACCGACGAGCACTAACACGAACAAGAGCATGTGAGAGAGAATGCGATAATTTCTTCCAAAGCATAATTAAATTAAAAATTTTTAGATTTTTTTCGCTCACCTTTTGCTTTAATATTTATTATTTGCCCCCCGAAGAATGTGATCTATTTTCACTTAACAGAAAACTTGTGAACTTGTGCTGGTGAAACTGACGACTGAAATGAAGGGAAAAAGTTTGTAGCATCCTTGGCATGTGTTTACATTGCGTGAAACATAAGATTTATCTCTCATTTACTCTCGCACATAGTCGGATCGTCATAAGGGAAAACATAAGAATTTTAATATATCTTTCAAATTTAATTAATCTATTATTTATTAATAAACTGAACAATAAAAACAATACTTAATAATTTAAATATTTATTTCACTTATTCTTAACAATGTATCCAATTTATATAAATTTAAATATATTAATTTATTATATTAAATATCCAACTTATAATTTTTATTAATATTTACAGCTCTTTTGTAATTAACAAGAATTTTATAATGTTATAGGTTAGATAACTGGCACAAAGTATTTTATTTATCATAATATTTTTCATGTTTTACTTTAAAACTGGAAAAAAAGCCATTTTGATCGGTGAAATTTTGTTTTAGGATTATAAGCGGATGTCTTCAGATTGTAGCTGTTTTATTTAATTATTTTTCTTTTTAATATTATATTTGGAATTTCTTAGAGTAGTGTTGCTCATTGAGCACAAAAAAATATTCTCATGTGCCTGTAATTGATGAAGAAATTATGTACTTTTTCATACAAGAATTAACTTGCTTCGTACAGTTGTGTGGTATGATTTATAAGAAAAGAAGCAACAGTTTAATACGAATACAATTTGAAATAGTAAAGAAATTAGAATTTATACAACTTCGTTATAACTTATTAAAGGACAAGAATAAGTGATTACTGGATGATTCTGATGCGAACCTGTAACTAACTTTCTCGTCACTGAAAATAAATAAATTGCAGTTTGAAAACTGAAGGCCAAACGTCTAGCATTTCGAAATGTTTTCCACTAGAGTTTTGAAAAAAAAAAAAAAAAAAAAAAAAAAAAAAAACTAAAATATTTAAAAGATAAAAATATAAACAATTAAAAAATAAAAATCATGAAAGCTTTCAGATTTTATATTATGCTTAAAGTGGCGTTTTTGTTTCGTTTACACATGTATACACTTTTCCAGAGCATTTGGCCTAATGTCCCTTTAGACCAAAAATATTTAAAAACAACATATCTTTAGAATTTCCGATAGACAGTCCTCTTCTCTGGAGATAAAAATGCTTTATTCCGTACAGTATTGCCATCGCTCCCATTGAAATCGCTGAGTTTGTTAGTAAAAAATTCGTTAAAGTTTTACAAAACATGAAATAGACAAATTCCGAATTCCAAATTCGGGATTCCACATGCCCATATTCGGGTGGACGACAGGACTATGTTACTCAGAATGTGACGGCTCTAGATACTGTTGTTTTCCCCCAGTGAGAGAAGCGTACATATATTCATGCACATTCTTCACTATTTAATTTCTTTAATGCAGGGCGATAACATTTGGTGGCAAAAATTTGCAAAGTGAAACGAACATTTACAGTGAACCGATACTAAATGCCGTTTCGAAATCAATAGCCTTTCCGCGCTAACTTCCCTTTGGATTAAAAATATAAAATTTAAAAAAATACTGTTATTTAAAAAAATAAAAAATTATACAAATCATTAAATTAAGAAGCCGATTCTGATATGTAGATTTCAATTTAATACTTGAAAGAGTTTTATGCTAAGTTACAATAGGCCTATTGGAATTGGTCGTAAGACAGTATACTGATGTGTACAACTCTACGAATAATTAACCCCCAACAATTAAATAACATTATGGTATAGTGCTATTAAGAAATAATTGCCCAGAAGCTAAAGATCTAAAACATAAAATATTTATTTAAAATGAGCTGTTTAAAATGCTGAAGCAGGGAAGAATATTTGCCTGATAGTATTTCATCGTCAATTAGCACCACTTGAAGATTTTGTGCTGTTATTTAATAACGAAAAGACGTAATTAAGCATTTATTTCGCTGAATCACTAGCCCACGAGGCTTGCTGCAAAGAGTTTTCTTTAGTAGCAGCAATGCTGTCTATTTCTTCAAGACGCGAAATACTTCGAAAATAATAAACCCCTTTAACAGGTTTCTTTTGAGGTCCTTCTAAGCAAATATAGATTTAAATGGGATATGTTTTTCGATTTCATTTTTCTTGTTACAGATTTCTTTGTGAGCAAAATTCAGGGCTTAGAACTTTTTTCGTAGAGCATTTTGAAGCTGCTTTACTATATAAAGCGGAAATTTACAAGTACTTAGCATGCATACATTTGTAAACCGATTAAAAGCTGAGACGTATGTTCACTTCTGTAATGTAAAGTGAATATTTTAAAAATTAATAAAAATGTATTCTTTAAAATTTTCTCGCCTAATGAAATAGTAAAATATTACAATATAATAGAAAATGTCTTTCTTTATCCTCGTATTAGAAAAAAATTAAATACTCAGTTTGCTTTTATGTTTGATGGGAACTTTTGCAACCAAAAAGGGAGGTGCAAAACTACATGTTATAGCAGTCACATATACAAAATGCCAACATTCTGAAGCTACTCGTTTTTGAGTTATGTGAGATACATACATACGTGCGTACAGACGTCACAAAAAATCTCTTCTGAATCCATTTTAAATCAATTTTATAATTCGTTTTGTAAAAAAGAGTCCTTTATTCTGTTCTTACGTACAGACGTCAAGTAAAAACAAGGTTAAATCGCGTTCGACAGCGTTGAAAATGGATATTTTCGTTGAAATACGATATCCGAAATTTTTCGTGATTACAATACTTCCTTTACTTCGTACAAGGAAGTAAAAAGGCTTCAATTAAAAATCTCACGCAGCTTACAAGAATTATAACAGTGTAACAGTGTTCAGTCCATTGATTTTAGCATTTTTAATGTGTTATATGTTCATATATTTCCAGTCGGCATTTCATGTTTAAAGCTTTCCTTAGCATCGTCTTTCCTGCCCTCGAGAGACCTCAAGTCGTCTTTCTCGGCCCAGGGTATACGGGACCTTAGGTAAGTGGACTTTGATGTCCGGTACGACTAAAGTAGGAGGAAATTGTAACAGAAATCTGGAAATAAGAATATGTCTCCTTTTCGAATTTCATGTTTACATCAACAAAAGCTTTCAAATATATAAGTTTCATTGCAATGTGCTCGGGTTTGTATAATTTAAGGTGCATGGCGTAAATGTAAAGTTCGAGTAAGGGTTTCGATTTCGCAATAAATATAAACGAGCTGCACACATGGTAGTCACATTTTACGTTATTAGTTTCCTATCACGGTCTGTTTGAACTAAATAGTTTAGCGTCTATTCGTGCGTTGAAAAGTAATCAGTTCTAAAATGGAGAAAACTAATTTTTTGAAAGTATGCGGGAAAACTACTTTATGAATTGAACAAAATGACTACCGAAACTTTTCCGTTACTAACTGGTGTTTATTAGGATTTATTAAACTAACATATATGCGTTCGGACGCATGCCCGTGACTTTACTTAATGATGTAAACAATTTTTACAAAGTCACTAAACACTGGTAGTTCCGACCTGGGTTCGACACCAGCAGATACGGGCTAGCTGCGTGGGCGTTTTCGTGGTTTCCTCCATGTATAACGTGTATGCCAGCCTATTTCTCTTAGAAAGTTATCCACAAAGACACATCTCCCCTTAGGCAGATAAACCTAGTACGCTTTGCCCTAATCTCATAAACCAAACTTAACTATTTTTGTGATAATAAAAGAATTGTTAAAGATAATATATGTTCTATGGGCACATTTTCAGAACCTTCAAATAAGAAGGTTTCAGAAGATTTCAAAATAAGTTTAAGAGAACTAAAGAAATCATACCGGTGACCGATTTTGACTTCCATCAAAATATAATAACCGTAACAGATTACTTCGACCTAATTGTTAGGCAAGTTTTGAATGATAATCTGAAATGATAAAAATTTGTACTAAACTTGCTCTGAAATTTCTGCTTTCTGACTATGATAGATGAAGTCACCAATGGCTAATTACCGTTATGTCTGTTCATGACGCATTTCCCAGCCTGGAAAGGCATCTTAATGCTTTAGATCTTCTGTTTTAAGCCGACATGGCTGAGTCTTTATTGAATTACTCAGGGATATTACAGTCTGTTGCCGGATGAATGGATTAAATTGGATTTATTGAATTATGGCAAAGTACACCAGGGCTGTTTGCCTACAGTTTCAGGGGCGTAGCTAGAGGGGGGCAAGGGGGGCATCTGTCCCCGGGCGCAGAATCCAAGGGGCGCCAAACTGATGTTACGACATTTTATAATTAAATGTTTTCCATCCTTGGCAAGCAGTAGGGGGCACGAAATCTTCAGTTGTCCCTGGGCGCTGAAAACCCTAGCTATGACTCTGTACAGTTTCTGAGGAAAAGATGAGATAAAACTTCTAAGACATGTTTTTTCGAATTAGTTCTGTTTCCGCAATTCCTCTTTCCGCGTTTTTCGAAATTCTTCCTGTTCTCGCGAAATCGGAGAATACAGTCCCCCTCCCACAGCTCCCCAGAGATGTCACGATAAGTCATTAAGAAAAGCTGGGCAGTTTCGTAGTGAATAAGATAGTCTTCGTTAAGTTTAGGCTCCTCTCGAAATCTTCTATTTGTAATTCTGCTACAATATTAGCTGTTATTTTCACATCTTATGTTAATCAATATGGATGTTTTAGACATTATTCTAAAAGGAAAAAAAAAAAAAAAGTTAACCTTTTATAAAGGTTATCAATACCGAATTCGGAGCAGATTTGATGAAAATGTAGCTTATTGGATTTGCATAAATGAAAGAATTAAAAGCTGCAAAGGTGCAATTGAGACAAAAGCAGAAGTCGTTTAAGAAGAAAAGTCATTTTAGAACTTCGTTTTAGAACGAATATTTATTCTGAAAGATTTTATTATAACTCACCTTTATACAGAATTTCAGAAGAATATTGTTTTTTAATTTAGAAAACGATCTTTTAGTTCATTGCAAAAATCACAGCAGATTTTGAATATCTCTCTCTTTCTCTCTTCTTTGAAATAAAGTATTAGCTTCATTCATGCAAAAGATCTGAGATCGCAAATATTTTTCGATTATTTCTTTCAAAAATTAATTTTTCTAAATCTAAAAATTTGTTGCTTTCCTACATTTCGGAAGAGGCCAAGGTTCCCTCGCCCCCCACTATGTGGCCCCTTTCGGAAGGGAGGAAATGAAGATTGATGATTTCGCGGAAACAGGTTTTGATAACCGCGGAAACAGGGAGACACCGTTTTCCCAACATGGGTGCGGAAAGATCCAGGGGGCGTTACTGGTTTGAAGAACAGTAAGAAGGTAATGAAAAACTGTTGGGCAATAATGGCTGGAAAATTTAGTTATCTAATGTTTCTAAAATGAACAGTTAAACATTTACTTGATTTAAAATTACGAAAAACTGCAACCTTAGTTTGGTTTATATTTAAATAAACATCTCTTTCAAAATCTACATCAAACTAAGGTTTCTGTTTTTTCTAATTTAAAATTTTATATTGGAGTATTTCTCTTCCAGGTTGATTCATTTTATAATGAATACTGCAGTTCTGCATTTTTGTTCCATCAGATTGCGTTAATCGATCCTTAATAGTGTATGCAACATTAAGCACGAATGATTTTCAAAAATTGAAAATATTAATACTGGGCTCTGCTTTATGCAAACCAATTTGATATATGTCGGAATTTATAAATTAAAAAAAAAATCGAAAAACCATTAAAATAATTGAATTTAAATAAAGTATGTTGAATAGTTAAAACAATATTACACATAGGAGAGTATATATAAAAAAATCGAAAAACGATTAAAATCATTTAATTTAAATAAAATATGTTGAATAGTTAAAGCAATATTACACATAGGAGAGTACAGATGTTTTATATATATTATTACGAAATGCCAGTTGCGGCAAAGATAGCTTCCGCGCAAAGCGGGGTTAGGGTTGCAGAAAGTGACAGGAAAACACGGGGTTGGCAGATTTGGTGCGAAATCGACTATTTGGCGGTATGCCATAGATGGAGCGAGATTATTCTAGAACGCATTCTTAGCGGCTTTCTCCCGAATGTTCTCGAAGGTTGGTTAAAAGCTATATATTTCCTGCCTATACGCGGAGTAGAGAGTATCTTCAATTCAGCAGTAGTAGAGTATCTTGACCTCAGACAGTAGCTTGAAAGCGATCGACCGAGTCGGGAGCTGTACTTTGGTGCTTTGCCGTGAAGCTGTCTTTAACGTTATAGGCTGTGTTGCTGATTGTTTCAGCGTGTTTATCGAAGTTTTTCGACGACTGTAAACGCGTCTTTGGAAAAGTCCTGCGTAATACTGGCGAATAAATTGTGTTTTGATTCTTCATCATGTGTTATCATCAATTATTCGAAATTCACGAACCCGTAGAAGGCAACAATCTATATATATGGAAGGTATAACAAAATATGATAGCTGTTTCAAAAAAATAATTGGCGGCCTCAAAATTAACACTCTAAATTTGATGATCTGCCCCTAAATTCATTTCTTCTCACAGGTTCCAGATTTTTCTATCTTACGTAAATGCAGATGCCTCTTGTCCAATCAAATTAATTGTAAACCAAAACTCTGAACTGAAACTTTCCCACTCCCAACCTTATTCCTCTGAAAGTACTATAACTCTTCCCATTTTTGGCATAAGCTCTGCTGCTGGCAAGACGCTTTTCATCCATGCTGCTGCTGCTTCCTTTCTTAAAATGAAACTTGTATTCAAATATAATTAGGAAACATCTTATCTGTAAAAGGATGGTTTGATATACGTAAAAAAAAATAAAGATTGTGATTTTTCAAGATACGTTGCGCTAAATTGCGTCATCATGCTTTCCACTCTGCCACCTTCAAGCCCATAACTAGGCAAATACTTGTTTTAACTAAAACCGTTACATGCCGCAGTTTTAATTCTACACTATTCTACATTTTTATTTGATCTTGGTAAAATTTCGCACAATTTATCTTGAACCAAAATAAGACGAAAATCACTGTTCACCTGAGATTTAAAAATAAAACTACCTCCATCTCCTTAAACGAAGCCTCACCCTATAAGCCCGGGGAATGCGGGGTATTTCAACTAAGTACAGTGCATTATCGGTCATCGTCATAGAGTGTTGCACGGATTTAGGGAAAATTTGGATTTAAAAAAGAAAGACTTTTTCCTGTCACCCAAAATCAAGGAGGTTAGAATAGAAGGAGGGAAGGTTCAACTCAAACGGTGAAGCTTGGCGGCCATCTTCCTGTTATCACCGTGACTTGTGCAAGGAAGTCTGTCATTGCAACATTTTTTTCTTTTCTTTTTGAAACATGTCAGCTTGTATTGCATATGGATGCACATTTAGATTCTCGAAAAAAATTCCGGGCATTATTTTTCACACGTAAGTATTAATTTTCTTTTTTTATGTAATATGACAACTATGTCAAAAAATATCACAATGTCATGTGGTTTTCTTTCCAGATGTGAAAAAAAAGGACTTAAAATAGGTTATTTAATATAACTATAATCAAAATATATTAAATACATTTTAATGTTTCTGTTTATAGCTGGTATCTTCGTTCCTTAAGATACAATGCTATATGGTAGGATTTAAATTGTATAATTTGAACGTTTTAGTTAATTCGTTTTATAACTTTCATGAAAAGTAAGAAATCAATTGCTACTATTTTTATTAATTGTAAAGTTGTTAAATAAAGCAATGCTTTTCTTTATATATTAATTATTATTCATTTTTTTTTTAAGTTAAGATAAACTGTTCTGTTGTTAAAAATTATTTGCATAAACTTACAAATTTCTGGGCAGTATAGTGATAAAATTAAGTAAAATATTTACACAATTGAACATGTGGAAAGATGTATCCAAAAACTTATATAGGTGTATTTCTGTAATTCAACTTAATTAAAGGCAGTTTCTTTGAGATTAATAAATATGAAATGCGTATAAACTGAAATCAATGAATTCACATAAATCTGTTTTATTTTATTAAGATTTATTTTCTAACCTAAGAAAATCCGTGAAATATACAGAAACATCATTTTTTAAAGGCTTTAATGTTATGCGCATGCATTTAGATTTCGAACTATTTCTTAATAATTTGCTGTACATAGTAAATTATGGATATCATCTTTATTACTTTAAAACAAAAATTCAACAATAGCGAGGGATTTCATTATAAATTTAACATATTTTTACTGGAAAATAAATGCACGGAACAAGTTAGAAACACGTACATGTCACTGTCGTAATGCAATGTTTTGAATTCACAAACATGGACGCCGCTTGTTCGGCGGAGTTTCATTCCCCGATAGTGGAGGAAACCGCGAACCCTCCCTCCTTCTATTCTAACCTCCTTGCCCAAGATTCAGTCTTCCCAAACTCTGAACCCAAAAGTCTATACGCAGCACCGCTAAGCTTTCCTTTCTCCTTCTGTAGGTGCAGAAAAAAAGAAATGATCTATTCGGACTGGTATTTTCTCGTCATTAACAATTTCTTCGAGAATTTCGACGATTCTGATTGCAAGTTCAAATTTGGACTTACATTTTAAATTAAAGTGTTTTTGTCATTTACTTTTTTAAATTATACCTCCAAAACTCTTTTTTTTTAAATTTAACTATTTAAATTATTTTCCATTTTAAATTATGTGTCTTAAACCACAGCAACCACCCGGGTGTAGAACGGGTACTTCAACTAGTAATGACATTGCTGCTTAAAATATTTTTTATATTATTTGAGTTTATGACAAGTATTATTTTGGTATCTAAAATTCTATTATGGACCTGTCGACCTTATGCTCTCCAGAATTGCACTTAATCAAATATATAATAAAAACACAATTGAAGTAAGGAATTTCTGTCAATGCTTTTAGCTCAAAACAGCGTTAGCCCAAATGGGCTATTAACCTCAGAATGGAATTTTACATTGAATTGCTATAAATGGCTGTATCACATTTAAAATTGTTGCCGCCAAATATTATCATGTTGAATTATTTTTAAAGTAATTAAGTAATGAGGAATCTACATGCATGTATGTATGTTTCTAGCATTCTGAGAAAAGACGGTACCTAGAGCCCTCAAATTTTAAACGATGTACTCTTCCACTCGAGCATATGCACCTGCATGCCTGAATTTCGAATTTTATATTTCATATTTTGTAAAACTATAATATAATTTTATTAGCGAATTCAGCGATTTGAAAGCTAGCAGTGGCAACACATTACGAAAAAAAAAATTATTCTCCAGAGAGCGAGACTGTCTATTGGAAATTCTAAAGATATGCTCTTTTTAAATATTTTGTGATTTTGCTGTTGAAATGAATTTTATATGGCGTAAGTGCGAACAACATGATATTTAATTAGTCAGTTTAACACACAAAACGTTAATAACAAAAAGATAAAAAAATGTTTTGAAAACCATCTTACTATGAAAACTGAACATTCATATGATGAACTGAGAAAAGAGTGGGAAAAAAATAGAAAGAAATGTCATGACAACATTTAACACTGCATCGAGGCTTTTAAACACATGCTACTACTTTTCTTTTAAAATTTTTGTAATTTTGCTGTTGAATGGTGTAGGAGAAGGATGTCAAACTCGCGGCCCGCGGGCCGCATGCGGCCCACAACAAATATTTTTGCGGCCCGGCCAGTATATCGGCAAATAATAATATATAATAATAAAATAACATATCGACGAAGAAAAAATGAAATGTTTACTGCTAAGTAATTAACGATAATTTATTCAGTGTTGTTAGATTACTCACAGCGAGCTGACACACACACTACTTAAATTACAAATGCGTGTGAGTAGGTTGCGTTCAGCTACCTTCGGCTTTTGGGGGACACGTGCACTCAGAACTTGTACGCATCCCCCGATAGCCGAATGTGGCCGAACTCATGGTCTCAGTTTTCCAATCATAGTTTTGTACGATATATTGGTGCATGCATGTGCATGCACTTTGCTTTATTATTAATTATTACTTAATTCATATTGTTACGGATTTCATAGTTATTTATTTATTTAGTTTTTTTTTATTTAGAATTGTAATTAGATTTGCTTCATGTTGCCTTAGCAACGCAGACGATTTTTGAAAAGACAGCTGCGTTGGAAGGTTAAAAATAGAACAGCGCGTGCATTTAATACCTAATAAATAAATATCTCGTAATTGCTGTTGCCATCCACAAAAATCCAGATATTTATACATGTTTCCAGTATATTCGAGAAATTAATTATAAAGCTTATAAAAGCCGAGAACAAACAACTCATCTCAGTAGTAGCTGTAGTTCTAGCGAACTGTTTGTTTACTTAATGCTGTGATTGATTTGTAGCGATTTCGCTGTGAGATAGAATTAGTTTCTCTGTTTTGAATTGTTTTTGCTAAACGTTTGACATTTTGTGATATTGTTAGAATATTTTTGAAGAAATATTTCAGCATTTTGATTTATCTCTTGTGGAAAGAATAAATTTTTGTTAACTTTTTAACGTTAACCGTGTTTATTCCAGCCCTTTGTATTCAGTATGTCTATATCAAAACCAAGTGGTAGTAAAATTAAACGAAAAATCGCTGACGAACATAGAATATTCCAAGTAAAATGGGAATTAGAATATTTTTGCTGTGAAATTAAAAGATAAAATAATCTGCTTGATATGTAATAATACTATTAATGTACCAAAGTTATATAATATTAAACGTCATTACGAACAACACAAATCGAAATATAACAATTACGAAGGATTAATGAGAGAAGAAAAGTTGAAAGAGCTCAAGTTAGGAGTGAAAAAGCAACAGTCCATGTTTAATAAAGTATTGCAAGAAAGTGAAGCGGCGATACATGCAAGCTACGTCTTGTCCGAGTTGATAGCTAAACATTCGAAGCCTTTTACTGAAGGTGATTTCATCAAGGAATGCCTAATGAAAGCTGGAGAAATTGTTTGTCCTGGAAATGTGAAGGCTTTTCAATCAATTTCATTGTCTCGAAATACAGTTGCGGAAAGAATTACTAATTTAGCCGCGAATTTAAGTGATCAGATGAAAGCAAAATCATCTAGTTTCGAAAGTTTCTCCATTGCCTGTGACAAGAGCACGGACATTAGTAGCAAAGCTCAATTAGCAGTTTCTTCGTTCTTGTGATAAGAATTTTAACATTTTTGAGGAATTACTGGAACTAATACAGATGCCTGGTACTACCACAGGAGAAGATATATTTACTTGTGTTTTTGGACTTCTGCAGAAATACAATCTACCTTTGGCAATATTAAATTCTGTAGCTACAGATGGCGCTCCATCAATGACCGGGTAAAACAAGGGCTTCGTAGCATTACTAAGAAAAAAACTTAGTGAAATTCACGGTTCAAACATTCATCATATGCATTGTATTATACATCAAGAAGTTCTATGTACGAAAGTAATAAATATGGAGAATGTTTTGTCATATATAAAAGAAGTTATAAATTTTATAAGATCTCGAGGTTTAAATCAGCGTCAATTCACTGCTTTCTTAAGTGAGTTAGATAGTGAATATTCGGGTTTGTCCTACTATACCGAGGTACGTTGGTTATCTTGCTCCAAGATTCTCAAACAATTCTGGGATTTGAAAGAAGAAATATGTCAGTTTTTAAAAACGAAAAATCAAGACGTAAGTTTGTTTTACGATTCAATATGGATACAAGATTTATCTTTCTTGGTTGATATAACCAAACACTTAACCGATTTAAATTTATCGTTACAAGGAAAAGATCATATCATTACGAACATGTTTGACATAATTAAAGCATTCAAATGTCAACTAGTTCTTTGGGAAAAACAACTTAATAATGAAGATTTGACGCACTTCCCGACGTGCAGCATGAACAAATCAAGTTTAGATGATACTTGTTCGTATCAAAAATACGCAGAAAAAATTGCAAATTTAACAACTGAATTTGAAACCAGGTTTAATGATTTTAGTTCCCTCGAAAACAAATGTTTTTTGTTTTCTTCGATTTTCTCAATAAGTATTGACTCAGTACCCAGCCATATGCAAATGGAGGTGATCGAGATTCAATGCAACTCAAATTTGAAAGCAAAATTCATTGAAGTGGGCGTGCCTGAACTTTACAAATATTTACCAGCCAGGTTTGAAAATACTCGAAAATTCGCATATGAAATTATTTCCATGTTTGGTAGCACTTATCGGTGCGAGCAGTTATTTTCAGTCATGAAAGGTAATAAGTGTCCTATTAGAAACCGTATTAATGATGCTCACCTTGGGTCAGCGTTGAAAGTTATCACTGCAAACAAAATTTCTCCCGAAATAGGAAAGATAATAGCAGAGAAGAGATGTCAAGTATCAGGACGTAAACATTAAATTTTTCTTGTTCTTTTCTATATATATATATATATATGTTTATTATTGTATTATTCGAAATAAATGTACGTTTCTATAAATATTGATTTTTTTTTTTTTTTTTTTTTTTTTTTTTAAAAAAAAAAAAAAAAGGCCTAAAGTTAAACCTTGCCTAAAGTTAAACCTTCTTTGTTTGGCCCTAAAGCCGCCTAAAGTTAAACCGGCCGCCTAAAGTTAAACCTTGTTTGTTTGGCCCAATTGTACCTATGAGTTTGACATCCCTGGTGTAGGGCGTAAGTGGGAAGAAATTTATGCTTAACAATAAAGCTAAAAAGAGAAAATAAAATGGGTTAGCAGATTGGTAGACGGTGAACTCAAGCGAGTGCGTAAAAAATCTTAACAAATCCTTTTCAGCAATTGTTAAAATCTGAACTCTTTCAAGTTTTTAGCCCAAATGGGGCGTTAGCCCAGAAGGGCTATTAGCCTGGAAAAGGCATTTTGTGTCAAATCACCTTAAATGTTCGAATCACTTTTCAGATTGTTACCACCTAATATTATTACCACCTAATATTATCGCCCTGTATTATATTTAAAGAAACTAAATAATGAAGAATCTACATAAATGTATGTATGTTTCTTGCACTGTGAAAAAACAACGGTACTTATTGCCAATTTCATATTTTGCAAATCTTTTAACGAATTTTTGATTAAAAATCTCAACAATTTCAAAGCGAGCAGTGGCAACACTGTAGGAATAAAACATTTTTATCTCCAGCGCGAGAGATTGTCTATCGAAAATTCTAAAGACATGCTGTTTTTAAATATTTTTAGCCCAATGTAGAGTTAGTCTAAATGCTCTTAAAACATGTATGTTTCTGCAAATGAAAAAATCCCGTTTGGGCGTAATATAAAATCTGAAAGCATTCAGATTTTTTATTTTTTTGATCTGTTAATATCGCTTTTAAATGCACTACGTATTTTATTCAAACTGTTTTGTTCATACTGCTTCAAATGAGTCACAGTTCTGAAAACTATAATTTTGAACATAACGTTAACTATTCTTTAGAAAAGTAACTTGGACTTATTTGAGTGTGTGTTACCATATCATTTAATATTCACGGCAATATATTTTGTTCTTAGTCTATAATGTTTATGCAAAGTACTGAATATCTATATGGATTTATTTGTAATGAAATATTTTATTACAGTCAATAGGAAGAGATAAAACTATGCATTAATTTTGATGTGCAGTAAATGATATCTGTGCTTTATTCTGCAAACTTTGTAATAAATCTCACTTGTTTTATTCAGAAGATCTCATCTAACAATCGATCTTCTGCAGTTTATTGTTAGCTGATATTTCTAGCTATGCAAAGGCTATTCAAACTTTTTACGTCGGATTATTGCAACCCTATAAAATACGAGCGTAAGAAACATGACACCAATTGCAATTTTTCTGAAATTTAAGTTGTTGAAAACTAATGGACGTAACAAATAGAACTAACTCCAAAAGTGGAAGTTTAGTATGTAAGTGGTACTTAAAATGCAATTAAGTAAGTTAAGTTTTTAATTGTATTTCAAGCTACTGCTAGCAACTGAAGAGAAATATTCTAAAGATGCGAAAGGAATAAAGAAAAGTATTGATTTTGATACTTTTAAGAAACATTCCAGAGGCGATAAAAGCAAACCCGGAATTAGCTTGAGAGTTAATTGTAAAAAAATAAGTAATCGCTAAATGCTACCAGGAGTGATATTACAACTTTGTTCTAAGAAAACAAAGAAAGCTCTAGTAGAAATTCCGCATAAACAAAGAAAGTGCTTAAGAAACAGATGATGTACTTAGAACAGTAAGCTGGCACTTCAGAAGCGGATCTAATGTAGTAATGTTCAAATGGGTTCAGATCTGACAGGAGAATATGCTTTTCAACTGGGAACTAAACGTACTTGATTTCTATTTTTCACATATTAAAAAAAATTAAAAATTTTAATTTAAATTTTTTTGTTGTTTAAAAAATTTCTTTTTGTATTTTTTAAATTTTTTCTTTGTTGAGCTAAGTAAGAATTTACTTTAAAAATTTGTTTTATTTAATTAATTATTAATTAATTAATTTTCAATCGTTAATAAAATACTTTTTATTCATCCACTAAAGTTCCAATACATTTTTTAAACTTGTAGTAGATGACACTTGATGTAAATACATTTTTTCACATATTAAAAAATTTTTAAATTTTTAATTAAAAATTTTTTTTTCGCATTTAATTTTTTTTGGGGGGGGGTACTCAAAAAATTTTTGTTTGTTGACCTAAGTAGGAATTGACTTTAAGTTTTTTAATATTACTTGTTAATAAGATGTTCTGTCAAATATCCTTTGAAATTTTGAAAATAGAGGTAATTATGATATGAATTTAAGCAGAATCCTAAATATTCTGGGATCTGAAATAAAATCCTGAAAGGTTCTTTACTCTTTCGAATCTTTCAAATTAAAATAAAAGAAAGGAAATAAAATTACTTAACATTAAGAACTTTAAAATAAAGCATACTTTCAAATCTGCGTTTGATGATAAATGCGTTTAGGAATAAAAGTTTTTATAAATATACATATATTTTTAAAAAGATGGAAATGAAATTTCATAAATGATGTACATAATTAAAATTATGATACTTAAAACTGATTTTCTCGATATAATCTGATAAAAATATTTGATTAACAGCTGTTGAGTTCTTCACTCAATTCTGCTAAAGTAAATGTTGAGGAACCCTGTAAACTATTAAGTGATTTATCGCTTAGTTCAAACAGCAGAAATCTTAAACTCAAGAAGGTATAACTACCCTTTATTTCACTCAAAATAAGATGAACATTAGGCTCTTTTCTTCGGGCTTATAACAAAGCCTCCACTCCTGATGTCAAAAGGCACATAATATACGTCCGAGCGTAACTGCTTCTAAGGAGATACTTAGCCGGAAGGCAAACACGCCCTACTCAGGATTCCCAACTCTCTCTCTCGCGAAGTAAGTTGAACCTTCCTTAAATACTACTTCTAACTCATTTGCATTCAACGCGATTCTAAAAACTCATTCTGGTAGGTAGTTGTAAGTGGGAATGAGGAACGATAGGAAAGCACAAGTAAATTAAAATAGCTATTATAAAATTAAAATATACCTTATCCACACTCTTTTTTTATTATTTTTCTAGAATCTTTTAAAACTAAAGCAAACGTAGAAGAGTAAGTAAGGATTACCTCAAGAGTTGTTACATATTAACTCTAAAATTATAAGTTCTATTCAGAAAATTAAGAGTATGGTACTCAGGATCATCAAGAGATGATAATAATGATACAGGACCATTGATTACGTTCTTTTTTTAATGAATATTAATCTTGGGTGTCAATAAATTTCCCAAATTTTGAGTTAAAATGTTTAAAGAATTTTTAAGTTAGGATTTGAATGACAAAACGAGAGGAGAAAATTAAGTTTTACCCTCAAACCTTCAAATTTTTTACAAGATCGAGGGATTCATGGATTCGAACGTCTTATTCTTAAAATTAATCAAAAATCTTCAAAAGCATAGCTCAAAAAACAGATTTACTATTATCAAAGTATTATTTACATTTATTATTCAAATTTGAGGAAATGAAAAATTTCATGAAATATGAAAAACGAACGAGAATCTACAGTTCAAAGACATATACACAATTAGACCTAGTTAAGGGATAGAAAACTGAATTATACGCAGATTACAAACAGATCCTAAATTAGGTATAATAAGAAAATTGCAATAAAAATACAGGTAATTATCAAATAAATGCTAATTAGAAAAGAATTATTAGTCTGGAAATAGTATTACACAAAATTCTATGAAATGTTAATTTGTATTTGACTGCCGCTTTGAATAACTGCAATGATTCTATAGCAGAGGAGTTACTGGGATTTCTTTTAGGAATCCGCAATGCAAAAATTTTTTGAAACAATTAGATTCTTCTTTCGATTTCAAATAATTGTACAGAAGTTTGTTTTCAAAATGAAATTAATCGTGCAGTGCTTTTTGCGCGTTATTAACTGCTCATTGTAACGTAAAGATAATTCTTACCTCTTTGGAGCCTTTTATTTTAACTAACACTCATAATTCTATTTCTAAATTTAAATCTTTCAGATGCGTTTTCCCCAGCGTGTACGAATAAAGCTCCAAAATTACATCTCGTGCTACAGTCTTATAAAATGCCGGTATCAGAACTGCTATGCACGCAACATTGCTTACTGGTAAGGAACAAAAAGCGAGAACTTTCCTATCGTGAATTAACAACCTTGAAAGCTGATTTAAATAAAATTACAACTTGTGGACATCTTACCAGAACAATATAATTCTTTGTCGTCCTTATTTAGACCATGTTTCCTGTTTCCTGATAAAGAGAAATAAGCTTTTCCTCTATTTTCTAACTTGAAGCACAAAGGGTCGGAATCATTGCTTTACAAGTTTATAATGTAAGGCTCATCTTGTATCTTGTTTAAGACATTTATGTTAGATTTTTTGGTATGATAACAATGCCTTCATTTCGATAACGTATGTTTTAACTTTTGTACCAAAACGAAAAGTACCGAAATCTCATCCTAAAACACTAAATTTTGTTTGCAGAAATCACCAGAAAAGAATTTTTATCATTATGAATGCAATATCCAAAGTTAATGCTATCATAGTTCTTGCTGAATTTCCATCTTCACCCATTTTAAACAGTTTAACAGTTAGGAAACGTGAACATTTTAAATAAAATTAACTACCAGAAATGAATGTGTATGGACGAAAACTTACATTTCTTAAATATCTACAATTTATGTATGACAGTCATGAATTAGTGATAAAATTTTTATATGTCATTCATAAAATTGCTCCTCTTGATTTCAACATAGACTAGATTCGGTACACGAATTCATCGTGATTAAGAGAGAAAGAGCTGCGCTTGTCGTTGAATTTTTAACGTAATATCGTAAGATTTTTAACACCTTATACTTGATAGTACAAGTTCGCTCAGCTCTATCCAGTTTTGATAAAAAGTACCCCGGGAAATGGATCTACTCTTCTTTCTCTACCACTAACTTCTCGAGGTGGAGTTTTGGTCCACAGTATTTTAAGCACTCTCATGCTGCAAAGACATTAGAAATGTTTCCAGCATCCGAACCCAGAAAATCAGCTCCCTATAAATATTTATTCTCTCCATTGGCTTAATCTAGAATAAAAATTGTGTAAACAGCTTTAAATATATTTCGGAGAAGGCTATGTTAGTGCTCATGTAATCCGAAGAATTTAAAATTAGCTTAAATACTTCGATTCCAGCAGCAAATCACCTGAAGATGATTTATCAGAAGAACGGCCATCTGTCATGATTAACAAAACATTGAAGTCTGCAAGTGAAGCAGATTTGGCTCACAAACACCATATGCAAACAAGATGGTTTAAATCAATATAAAATGTTAGTATAGTCAATGACAAGTTTGAATTTGAAACTCTTTAAGGAAACGTGCAAGTTCAATAAATGGTTGACATAGTGACCTTCCGATAAATGACTTCAGTTGACAGATCGCTTGGAATTATTTTCATTCTGCAAAAGTAAATTATTAGTCCAAAAGGGGCTTTGTTCCTGAAGGACTATTATTTTCGTTTTGCGATTTTGCGTTGAATCGCTATAAACAGCGAATCACTTTTCAAACTGTTGCCACCGAATGTGAGAGTCCTGCATTATATTTGAAGAAATTAAATAATGAAAAATCTGCATAAATGCATGAATATTTCTCGCATTATGATAAAACAACGGTACCTAGAGCCATCGAATTTTAAATGACGTAATCCTTCTACGTATATGGGCACGTGGAAGACCAAATTTGAAATTTGGAATTTGTTTTGTTATCGATTTCATATTTTGTAAACTTTTAATGAATTTTTGAGTAACAAACTCAACGATTTAAAAGCGAGCAATGGCAACACTCTACGGGAATAAAAAACCTCTTTATCTCCAGCGCGCGGAACTATGTATTGTAAATTCTTAAGATAAGCTCATTTTAACATTATTTCTCGACATTGCTATTGAACTGAATTTTATGGTTTAAGTGGGAAGAACATGATATTTTGATATTTAATAAATAAAGGTAACACTCAAAAAGTAAAAAAAAAACGCCCCTTTGGACGTAATTTAAAATCTGAAATCTTTCATATTTTTTTTTTTCTGGAATTTATTTATTAGCTAATTAGCAAAAACGAATCTTGCACATGTAAATTTAGAAATATCATACTTTTAATCTTTTGAGCTTACCACCATTGCTTTACATTGGGGAATACAATATTTATCAGATAAACAGAATCTAGGAATCTCATTTGAATTGGTAGCTAGAAGAACTCGAAAAATTCTCGGACTCTGTCGAAGGGACCTAACAAGAATATCCTGGGGATAATTAGAGTTTATATTATTGCAAGAAAGGATGGGTGGCGTGGGAATGACATACAAATCTTAACAGATAAGCAGAAGAGAGAGAGGGCTTAAATAAGATGTTCTTGGGATAAACTGGGATGTGATATAAAGCACACAGAAGAGTGCGTTTGGGAAGTCAAAGAATTAATCCGGAATGTTCTGAGGATATGTCAAGTTAGGACTTTAAATACGTGCAACATCCCGTATACTATCAAGAAAACTTATAGTTCCCTATTAAAACACTGGGAAGTGACATTAAGTTCTCAGGAGGATATGCTTGGGAGGGGAAGTGTGGATTTCTTATTGGTTGAGGATGCGCGCTGAGCCTCTAAATAACATTCTCAAGATATACAAGGAGACTGTACCATGCGGGTTAAGGTCAAAATATGAAAATACATTTAAATTCAATTTCGCATATTTTTTGCTGTTGTTCAACTCAGGAAAAATGAGCTCGGGATAAACAATTATTATTTGTATTTACTTAAAACTTTCTATTCTTTAAAGTAAGAAAAATCTGATGTGTATACCACATGACTTCCTTGTACGGAATATTAAATTATACGCAATTTTCCTGCATTTCACTTAAACATATTGAATTAACAGTTAACAAATTTTGAATTAAATCTACTTCGTCGATAGCGCATAAAACACAACAGAATAAATGCACTCTTTAAAGTTCACTATATTTATTTACCATAGCGACACTTCGGCGCTAGGTTCATTACATCTAATTCATTTTATAACTCCGAGTGCACAAAAATTATATAGTGTGAAGAATCACCACATGTTTTATTCAAATACTGTAATAAATCTGAAAGGATGTATAAAAGAAATTAAATTAATAAAAAAGAAACAGTTTTTCACAGACGATTAAGCGTCGTTTACCTAATGCGCATGCGCTACTAATTAATTCAGTTCTCACTTAGCGATAAGGCAAAAATACATAAAATTTCAAAATATTTTCATTAAAAATTAAAAGTTATAGAAAAACATAAAACACCAAGTACAGTTAAAGCAATTAAAAAATTTTACAATTAAAATTACAGTTTCTGGCAAAAACAAACTAATAAATTAAATAATAATTCCAGAATGAATTATGCATCATTTAATTCGCAATCATAAAAGAGTTATTTTGTTGTTGCGAAGTTTAGTTTCTCTAGATTGGCAACAGATCCACTATTCTACTAAGTTTCAAATGTAAACAAATATGGCTAAAATGGTAACCAAAAATTAGGCTTAGCCTGTAAGGATCTTAAGTTTTACTAACGTTTATTTTATTTTAAATCTTTACTATCTCTTCTTATTTTCTACTTCCGGCCAGAATTATAAGCGTTAAAGTATTTATGCAAAGTTTGTCTGGCGAACGCCAAGTATTTAAGTTGTGGCTTTTTGCCAAGCGAGAGAGAGGAAGCAGTTAGTCGAAGCAGGCCGCTTACCTCAGAAGTTTTACTCAGTTGCTGGTTGCCTTCCAGGCCAGAGATTTAATCCTCTTGATAATTTTAAACGTATTGTAGTGTTCACAGTTCTCTGTACTACATACGGCTTCCTGTTAATATAAGGCCAATCTTCCACGTTTATTATTTTAAAGTTAAATTAGAGTTTAGTTTTATTTTTATATTCTTACGTTCAGACCACGAGTAGTGGGTCTTTGTATTCCGAAGTACGGAAATTATTGTAAATAGAGAAAAATAAAGGGTTTTGTATACCCTTCTTGTGTATCCTGTCTACTTACCACAGTTATTGAATATAGCTTTAGTAAGCTCTCTGTTCCGAGTCAGGTCCTTGCATGTTCCCGAAGAAAGTAAGACGGAACATTGAACCTGATAGTGGCGCCCAACAAAGAAGAATAACCATGGCCGAGTTTCAAGAAGAACCTGTGCTGCCTGCAGAAGCGGCTCAGAATCCAGAAATGCCAGCTGCCGCCCTGGAAGGATTTGGTTACATCGTCCAGACCATGCGCGCTTCGATGAAACCAGAAGCAACATTTAATGGAAACTCACCGGTAACCAGTTTTTTGGAAAAATTGGATGACCACTTCATGCTCTACCCCGTGCACGAATTTCAAAAAGTTACCTTAGCTACTAGCGCGTTGAGGGGCCAAGCGCTTAACTGGTTCAAGTGTATAGGCAGAAGTCTCTTGGGTCAAGCAGGAAGTCCCACCTATACTTACGAGAATTTCAAGCCTGCCCTAGTAAAAGCCTTCCCTGTTGTAAGGGATCGTGCGAAATTAGAAACGGAACTTTTCAGTATATATCAGCAAAGAATCGAAAATCTCTCAAGCTTTATTTTAAGAAAAATTCACGTCTTCAAACTCTTGTATGGAAACCGTCCGGATCCTGAGATAATTCAAGTGATTTTTCCGAGGTTACTGCCCCAAGTGCAAGACTTTATTGAATTAAGGAATCCGACTACACTGGAAAAGTTATTTGAGCTAGCAATCCAGTTTGAAAGTAGAAGAACGGCGGACATTGAAAGAAGACGCCAATATCAACAGCGAAACCAATTTGGTGCGCCAAGACTACAGCAAACTCAAGCACACGGCTACGGAAGCAAAGCGAATCAGTGGGCAAGGAAACCCGAGCATTCAAAAATAGCCGGCGAACGTCGACAGTTCAATAGCACTCCAGGAAAAAAGTCTCAAGGCCAGTGGAAAAAGAAGGATAGCACGGAAATGAAAAATAATTTAAACTAAAACGGATTTCTGCTGACGGGAGGGTTCGGAAATCCGAAGGCCAAGAAAACCCCTCTTCCTTCAAGTTAGATACAGTAATGGTGAAAAATTTGACTCTTCCGAAGATTGAAGTGTTGGTGAATAATATCCCAGCTACCGCACTCCTGGATGCAGGCGCGCAGTGTTTCTGTGTGGCAGAAGATTTTTTTAGGAAGTATTTTCGGAAATACCGCATATATAATTCGGATAATACGACAGTGTTAGCGGCGCAAGGAGAAAAATGTAAGTGTATAGGCAAATTACCGCTGTATGTCCGTATCAAGGACGAACAAGTAAAGGTGATGTTTTTCATAGTAAAGAATCTGCAAGCACATATTATTTTAGGAATAGATTTTCTTTCAGAGGCACAAGCAACGCTGGATTTTAATGAAGCGTCCCTTAAGCTGACAATGAAACCAGTTCGTGGAGAAAAGGCTGAACCGCCGATGTTAAATCTTGACCACCTGCCTAATGAAGAACAGCGAAGAATCCGACAAGTGGTAAGTGAATTTAGTTCGTTATTTAATGATATTCCAGGATTTACTCAGGTTACTAACCATAGTATTGACACCGGAGATTCAATGCCAGTTCGCCACAAAGCATACCGGTATGATAAGAATAAGGAAAAAATTATAGAATGGCATATCACCGATATGCTACGTAAAAAGATCATAACGCCCATCTCAAGTAGTTATGCTAGCCCGGTGGTTTTATGTAAGAAAAATAATGACTATCCTTTGACACATCCAAAAAGGTGGAGATTCGCAATTGACTACCGTAAATTGAACTCCATAACTAAATATCCGGTATATCCGTTACCTATTATTGAAGAAATTCTAAGGAACATAACATCCACCAAATATATGACGACTTTAGACTTAACGACTGGTTATTTTCAAATAGGGGTTAGGCCTGAGGACGTGCCTAAGACTGCTTTTATAACCAAGTCTGGCACTTATGCATTTTTGCGTATGCCGTTTGGCCTTTCAGGGGCGCCGGCAACATTTCAGCGATGTATGGACATTGTGTTAAGACCTGTTCTTGGAAAGTCCACATTTATCTATTTAGACGATATCATTATTACTAGTGATAATCTCGACCAACATGTACAGGATTTAAGACAGGTGTTTTCTTTATTAAATGAGGCCGGTCTAAAAGTTAATGTCGAAAAGTGTAAATTTGCAGCCCCTGAATTAAAATATTTAGGTTACAAAATATCTCAGAAGGGAATCGAGACAGACGAATCAAAAATAATCGCTGTACAAAAGTATCCGACTCCAAACACGGCGAAACAGCTCTCTTCTTTTCTAGGACTTTGTTCATATTATAGGTCCTTTATAAAAGATTTTGCAGCTATTGCCGAGCCATTGTTAAAATTAAAAAGGAAAAAGGCAAGATTCTCGTGGACGGCCGAAGCCAATAGTGCTTTCGAAAAATAAAACAAGCATTAACGCAAGCCCCTGTGTTGAAATTTCCTGAAAAGGATGAGAATTTAGAAATTTCAGCGGATGCTTCGGATTATGCGGTAGGAGCGGTACTTTCGCAAAATCAGCAGCCCGTGGCATTTTTTAGCCGAACTTTAAATCAAACACAAAGAAAGTATTCCGCGACCGAGAGAGAGGCACTTGCAGTTCTGTTAGCAGTGCAAAAGTTCCGAGTCTGTTTTGGAAAGGCGCCAATAACAGTGTGCTCTGATCATGCGGCGGTAACTAGATTGTACTCAGGGAAAAACTTATCCCCAAGGTTAAAAAGATGGGCACTCAAGCTACAAGAATATAATCTGGTAATCAAGCATACCCCCGGAAAGGAAAATATCGTAGCAGATGCTCTATCCAGAATTAAAATAGATGAAGAAGGTAATACTGTAAAGGTGGCAATGCTCACAGCATGTACAACAATTAATTCCCGAGAAACTGTAATAACCGAACTTGCTAAGGATCCTGAGTTTGGAAGCATTTATGAGTATTTAAAGGATCCTGAAAATTTTAGCCACCAAGATATTGTGGCGATAAGAAATAGGGCGGCCCATTACGAACTAATAGATGGTCTATTATTCTATACAAAAACTGCGAATTCCAACAACGAATTTCGACCTGTTATCCCAGCTAGTCTAGATTAAATATCCTGCAGGAGCTCCATGACAGCCCTTTAGCTTCTCATGCTGGTATTCGAAAAACTATCCAACGCGTACGCGAGGCAGTCTATTTTCCTGAACTGCAAAAGTTAACAAGGGCGTATGTCCAGTCCTGCCCAACATGTCAAGTAGTTAATTATATTAATATCCGCCCGGCCGGGTTTCTAAATAGTATTAAATCCGAATTTCCAAATGAAATAATTGGCATCGATTTATTGGGCCCTTTCCCAAAAAGTCAGTTAAATAAAAGTCGCTATCTCCTTGTTATGGTTGATCATTTTAGTAAATGGACCGAAATTGTTCCCTTAAAACGAGCCTCCGCGAAATTAGTTACTGATTCTATTTTAAATAAATATATTTTAAAATACGGGGCGCTCCTAAAAGTTATATCGGATAATGGTCCTCAATTTGTAAGTAATGTATTTGAAGACATATGCCAAAAACTGGGCATACGTCATTTAAGAATGGTCCCGTATCGGCCGCAATCAAATATAGCGAAACGGGTCAATAGAAATATAGTGAAAATTATCCGTAGTTATGTTAAAAATTTTCATAAAAGCTGGGATAACCATGTCAATGAATTTGCTTTCGCGCTTAGGACCGCAAAAGATGATACAACGGGCAAAACTCCTGCTGAGTTATTTTTAGGCAGAAAGATTATAACGCCGTTAGATAAATTATTTTATGTGCAACAAAGAGCCCCAGAATTTAAAATGGTTGATATAGAAAAACTAATGAAAGAAGCAAAGAAGAATACTGAAGTAGCACAGAGAAAACAAAAACTGTATTATGACTTGAAACGACGGGGAGTAACTTATAAAGTAGGGGATGAAGTTTTAAAAATTAAGCATTCACTTTCTTCAGCACCAGAAGATAAAACTGCCAAATTTTTTCCACGATTTGAAGGACCATATGTCATAGAAAAAATAACTCACGCTGTAGTAGTGTTAAAAGATAGAAATGGTGAAACCTGCTCCGCAAACATTGATCAAATCAAACCCTACTATGACCGTAATAAAATGCAAATATTTACAGATCTTTTGCAGAATACGGCACGGCAGACACCGCAGGCACAAGCTCCAGAGGTGGAACAACGACAAGTACAAGGGCAAGCCATTAAGAGGCAGGAGCAAGTGAAAAGAAAGTTTCCCCGCGGGAAAATTGAAGGTAGCAAGAAAAAGAAGCCGTTCCACCGTCCAGAAAAGAGAGCTCACGAACACCCCCAGAATGAAGAAGGGAGAAGGAGGACGTATGCAAAGAGAGCCAGGAGAAATGACGGCAACTATAACCCGGCTCTAAAACGGAAGATCTACTCATCCGACAGGACTCTCCGCAGCAAATGTCGCCGAACTGCGGATGGGCCACCAGCGGCGGAGGAAAGGTTACAAGGAAAATTTGAACGGCCAGCAACGAGGTCCAAGCAGGAACACGAAAGAAGTTTCCCGGTTCCGCCAAGACCAGCTGCCATCAAACGGCCAAGACCACAGGCAGAGGCGAAAAAGAAGGTATTCAAGGGTGACCGAACTGGAAAAAAAAGAAAGCTTCTAGAGGAAGGCACTGAAGGGCGAGCCCGCACACGAAGGAGGATAAATCAAACAACAATCTACGCTACTTTCCAGGACTGGGCTCAGAAAAGAATGTCCGAATATCACAAAGATAAGTAAAATTTTATGTTACTTTGCAAACTTAAGCTAATCTTTCATTCTTACTGCAAGTGGCAGATTTCAAGAAGTTTTACCTCATGCGAGGTCTACCTTTATCGCCAAAAGGGCGAGAAATGAGTTGTTACCGATTTTGGTGTTATGTTTTTCAATTATTCGCGTGTAAAACTAAAGTTGATGTATAATAGCGATGTGTAAAGACTTAAAGATTGTAAAAGTTATTGTATAAATTTTATTTAAAACTTTCTGGCAAGAAAGAAGTTTTAGTCTGAAAGACTTTTTGAAATGTAGTATTTCAATGTAGAAAAATTGGCACTTGCTTTGAAAAGAATAGAAGTTAACAATGTACTACTAATGTATGTTGTAAAATGCGTAAAATTAACGGCATGTTAATCGTAAAATTAACGGCATGTTAATATGTTCTTATATACAATGTGAACTGTTATTTCAAATGTTAAGAAATACCGTGATATGGTAAAAGTGAAAGTAATGTTAAAAATTTGTTATTCGTGTGACTGTAAAAAAGACTAAATCATGGTGAATATGTGTTAAAGGTTGAATGAATGTAGTTAGGCTCTCTGACGCTACACTTCAGAGTTAGCCACTTTCAGAATAGTACCTCAGGGTTTAGAGTTGAAGTTAGGGTGTGTTACGAGGTCTTGGTATGTTGAATTTTTAACACGTTAGTGCTTTGATTGTAGGAGGAAGTGTTGAACACATAGACATAAACACATTCGTGTTTGGTGTTCTTTTACAACACATGTCAGAGAGCACGGGGAGAGATAATTAAAATAGTCATGAATGAAATAAGAATGTTAAGAGAAATATAATTATACATGTTACTTGCCATTTCATTGTGTAATATTTCATTAAACTAGTTTTCCTTCCAGATCTCTGGAAGGAACCAGATTTGAATAAAAGCTCCTGTGTAGATGCAGTACAGATGAAAAAAATTGCGTATCCTGGGAGCTGCTATTGTAAAAACAAATTTCTTTCTTTTAAATTTCTAGTTTCTAGCGAAAAATGTTTGTAAAAGATTGGCCTCGCGTTAGATTCTAGAGCTAAAAGTTTTCAACAAGGTCGTTTTAGACCTCAGTTTCAAACTAATTAACTCTGGCGGGAAGTATGTAAGGATCTTAAGTTTTACTAACGTTTATTTTATTTTAAATCTTTACTATCACTTCTTATTTTCTACTTCCGGCCAGAATTAAAAGCTTTAACTTATTTATGCAAATTTGTCTGGCGAACGCCAAGTACTTAAGTTGTGGCTTTTTGCCAAGCGAGAGAGAGGAAGGAGTTAGTAGAAGCAGGCCGCTTGCCTTAGCAGTTTTACTCGGTTGATGATTGCCTTCCAGGCCAGAGGTTTAATCCTCTTAATAATTTTAAATGTATTGTAGTGTTAACAGTTCTCTGTACTACGTACGGCTTCCTGTTAATATAAGGCCAATCTTCCACGTTTATTATTTTAAAGTTAAATTAGAGTTTAGTTTTATTTTTATATTCTTACGTTCAGACCACGAGTAGTGGGTCTTTGTATTCCGAAGTACGGAAATTATTGTAAATAGAGAAAAATAAAGGGTTTTGTATACCCTTCTTGTGTATCCTGTCTACTTGCCACAGTTATTGAACATAGCTTTAGTAAGCTCTCTGTTCCGAGTCAGGTCCTTGCATGTTCCCGAAGAAAGTAAGACGGAACATTGAACCTGATAAGCCGACCTTAAAAAAACTTTTAAATTGATAATTCCACAATTATTGCATGCAGGTTAATTAAAAAAGGCTTAAAAACCTCAACCGGAAGGTAAGAACAACATAATTTAATAATTTTTAAAGCAAAAAAAGGCACAATTTACAAGCATATAAGAATAAAGAAAATGAGCTCGCGGAGCCGAGTAACAGAGTGGATATACATATACATACATTTATATACTTTCAGTGCGAACGATTGCAACCAAAATGGGAGGGGCCCATCTACATGTTTTGTAGCAGTCCTATATACAAAATTCCAACGTTCTGAGGCTACTCGTTTTTGACTTATGCGAGATACGTACGAAAAAAACGCCACGAAACAAATCTCTCCAGAATTTATTTTAAAACAGTATTATAAATTTTTTTGGGGAAAAAGAATCCTTTATTCTGTTCTTACGTACAGATGTCACGCAAAAACATCGTTAAATTGCATTCGATAGCGGTCAAAATGGATATTTTCGTTGAAATATGCTGCCCGAAAATTTTCGCGATTACAATACTTCCTTTTTACTTCGTACAAGGAAGTAAAAAAGTGATATACACAACATATAAATATGGCGCAAGAAATAAAACGATGTACCATTCAAATCTAGAGCAAGTCTGAAGTAGTTCAATGTTAATAGCGTAGAGGTATAATTTTTAATAAACGACATTAGATAGTTACGCTGATATCAATTTTTCGAGTTTCTGCCGTCACGCAAATATGACGAAATGAAGAGCTGTAAATAGAAGCACCTAAGCGCACTGAACCATTTTAATGGCTACTCTAGGAGTGTCGTTGAAAAAGGGAAGGAAACAGTAATCGTGCATCACCTAACGATCATTCATTAAAAAAAGTATGAGTAATTACTCGACAAGTAAGGAATAGCAATGAAGTCCTCATGAAAGTGAGCCAAATTTTTCATCTCCATTAACTTTCATTCTGGCTTTCTCACTCCTATAGACAGCATGTTTAAGTAAGGTATCTACCCCGTGCCGTGCCAACTGCTGCATTCAGAGGTCCATACATTAGTAATACAACATCATTTAGCGATCGTGCTTTTCTGTAGAAGAAGCAATATGTTGGACATGAAATTATGCTCCGCTTAGACTTGACGTAGGCATTCAGAAAGATAAAATAAAAGATGATTTCTTTCTGACAATAATTACATTTAATACCTAATAATATAAAAACCTAGACTACCTTTGATAATAAATTTACATTCATATACTGGGGAAGCAAATTGAACTTTAAGATTTTCCATCAAGGAGCAAGAGTAGTACGTTAAAAAATAACTAAATAAATAAATCTTCTATTGGCCTAGAATTAATGTGCTGCAGATCACAAATTCGATTTTGCTTAAGCAAAATCATTTAATTTTTTACTTCCTTATACGAAGTAAAAAGGAAGTATTGTAATCGCGAAAAGTTTCAGGCAGCATATTTCAACGAAAATATTCATTTTGACCGCTTTCGAATGCAATTTAACGATGTATTTGCGTGATATCTGTACGTAAGGACAGAATAAAAGACTCTATTTATCCAAAAAAATTATAAAACTGCTTTAAAATGAATTCTGAAGATAATTTTTCGTGGCGTCTGTACGTACGTATCTCGCATAACTTAAAAACGAGTAGCCTCTGGGCTTTAAAATTTTGTATATAGTACTGCTATAACATGCAGATGTGCACCTCGTATTTTGGTTGCAATCGGCCGCACCAAACGTATATAAATATATTTATATATATATCCACTCTGCTACCCGGCTCAGTGATCTCAGTTTCTTTACTCTTATATGTTTGTAAATTGTAAATTTTTTGCTTTAAAAATGATTTAATTATGTTGTTCTTCTTCCGGTTAAGGCTTTTATGCTTTTAATAAATCTGTATGCAATATTTTTAGAATTATCAACAATTTTAAAGTTGTTTAAGTGCCGCTAAGCCTAATAATTTTTCTGATGGCGGCCCTTGCTTGTTTACATTTGAAACAGCAGAGTAGTGGATTTGTTGCCAATCTAGAGAAACTTAGCTTCGCAACAACAAAGATAACGCCTTAATTTATTATTGCGAATTAAATCATGCTTAATCCTTTCTGGAATTTTTTCGAGGAAATAATTGTTTAAGATTTACTTCGTAATTTTTAATAAAGATATTTTGGGTTTTTATGTATTTTTGCCTTGTCGCGAAGTGAGAACTGAATTAATTGAATGAGAAATACTCAATCGTCTGTGGAAAAAAGTTTTATTTTTTGTTTTGTTTGCTTAATTTCTTTTATACATCATTCTAGCTTTATTATAGTATTTTATTATAGTATTATAGCTTTATTATAGTCTTAATACCCGATTTCTGGTAGCTCCATAAATAGAAAAAAAAAAAAAGAAAAAGAAAAAAAAAAAAAGAAAAAATAGGCACGGCGTTTCGTGTCAGGAGATCTGGATGGACACTCATATTGAAATGTATGGCTTTCTATTATCATCAAAATATAAGAATTAGAGCAATGCAGTATGCTGCGATATGTTGTGTTTATCGTATATCATATATTTAAGCTCTGTATTATGATATTGCATGAATGTCACAAAATCCAGTATTGCCTTTCTTACAGGTCAGGAAGGATAGTACTTGTTAATCAAGCTGACTTGTCCAGCATAGGAGTAAAGTCTCATGGCATAAAGTCGTGTATTCAGGATTTAAAACTGCACAACCATCAAGTGATATGTTAATGTAATATACGTGATCGATTCAAAAAAAACTGACTGTTTTGTCTTCTCTCCAGTTAGAATTCGAACCTTGTAATATAAACTCGATTGGAGATACTATTGTCACAATACTGAGTCATCCCAATCTTGATGGATGTTGGCTAAAGTGAAACTCCATATAGTACATACCGCAATATGTGGATAAGTTAAACGCGATTTGTACCGCATCATTTCGTATTTTCTTTGAGAAATTAAAGTAATTTATTCTCATTCCTAAGAATCGTGTTAAAAAAATTGCTACAATAAATTATTTTGCACCAAACTTCAAGTCTTGCATCCTTAAGCAAGGTAAAAAATTTCTTATAAAATATCACAGCAACAAAAATGTACAGGACATATAGGTTTGATAATTTATTTAAATATAGTAACCTTTAACAAGAGCCTATTTCTACCTACCACGTAGTTTATTTTGAAGATAACATTCATGTACATAGAATTATAACGATTTTAATAATAGCAATCCAAGGCGAATAAACAACTCAGCAGCAGCCGTGATCACTTATTTAACTTCCGCAATATTGCCTTATTTGAGTCAAATGGAGCAGAAATATGGCCTGTACTAAAAGAAATTACCAACGGTAAGAATGTTGATTTATGTAACATTTATGACCGATCATACGTTTTTAAGGCAAGCGGAAATTCGTATTAGTGAATCGTAGAACAACATTTGTCTGCACAACGCACAGAGCACAACATTTTTCTGCATGATGGTGTGCAATTTTCCTCGTATGGTCCATCACCAAAGGTTGTATCAAATACCAATATGAGTCATAAATCTGAATCATAGTTTGCGAGATTTCGTTCGAAAGTTCGTATTTTCTACCGGTTATGCAAATACACTTTCAGCTGACCACGAAAATGTAGATTAAAGGCGAATTTGTGAATTTAAAACATTTGATGCCGGTAGATATTAATAACGACAAAAGCATCGTTAAGCTAAGTTGTTATTAGATATTATTTAAGGTGTAGAGACATTAGGTATTTTTTGGAAGCAGACAAGATGAAAAAGGAGCAAACGCCTTCGCCGGGAATCGAACGACGGACCTCTGGAATACCAGCCCAGCGTGCAGAACCACTACACCACGAAGGCGGGAGAAATATCTTCTATACTCCCCCTTTTAAGGGGCAACTGGGGGTTTTTAGGGGACCCAATCGCCAAATCCTGGGTGAGGAGAATCATTATCCAAACACCTTTCAGTTCGGACCCCACTGTAGAGACATTAGATATTTTTGGAAGCAGACAAGAGGAAAAATGAGCAAAAGCCTTTCCCGGGAATCGAACCACCGACCACTGGAATACCAGCCCAGCATGCAGAACCACTACAGCATGAAGGCACGCTAGGAAGGCGAGAGAAATACCTTATAAAGAAATGACCATAATGCTGCTATAGTAATCGTGGAAGTCTTATGATACTGAAGGAGATAGAACGGCTAATCAATGCACAATGTGAAAATGGTTTAATCTGAAATTGATTTCGATTTTGGAGAGATTAGTTTTGAACAGAAACAGTGCTCAGGTCATCTTTCTTAAGTTAACTTTTTCTGTTCTATTCTGTTTATACTTATTTCCTTGAATTATGTATTTTGCCTTATTTAATGTATTATTTTTACTTTTTTATCAGTCACTGTGTTAACTGCTCATATTCATAATTAATGAACTATTCAGCTGATTATAACTCAGTTATATCTGTATTTTAACTATCCACAGTATTAATTTTTTGTTCACGTTGTGGATGCCTATTGACAGCACTTAAGTTGCAATCATCTATCTATAACTCTGTAAATGTGACAATAAAACTGTTCTCCTCACCCGCATTGTACCCTTCTTCCATCACTGCCCCACTGATTCGCTTAGCATTTGTTTGCACCCCCCAGCATTCCTCTTGAGCACATTATGCACAAAAGTGTGTTATGTGGACCAAGTTACCGCCGTCAGCGGGGCTACCTGGCCGATATGTTAACTGCCCCAGTGGATCGGCTGCCTCGCTGTAGGTGAAAAGAAAGAAAGTCCTTAAATATGTAGCGTTGTTTTATGCCTTTTATTGCTCTTCCTTAAAAACTATATGTAATGATAAAAATAACCAATTTTCCTTAGAAAGTCCATCACGAAAACCTTCTTTCTATTAGCAGATAGCCCTAACGGGATTTGCTATAACAATCAATCTAATCCCATGGCAAACGTTAAAATGTGTTAAGAAGAAAGACTGGATGCTTCTGTTCCACAATCATTCGCCACTTTCATGACTATTGTTTCGAAACCTAATGTTTTCAAATTGCACTCATTATATAACAGTGACATAGGCTAGTAAGTAAATCATTAAACGATCTTAGATGATAAGAATAATGCATATGTTTTGAGAATAATTGTTATATATGATGGAGAAAGAATCTGTCTCAAACTTTCTAAATGGCTTTCCAGTGGCTTTAGGCACGCCAAGAAGCTCAAACAGTGGCTTAGTGAGATTGATTTGAGGAAATAAGAGATGCGTTGCCTGTGATTGATAGACTGGAAAGTGCCTCAAAGCACTGGCAGCTTGCACTTGGTAATTGAATAATAGCAGAGAGGTAAATCTACGAGGAACAATTAAGCAAATTTCACATTATTATGTTGTAAAATTACCTAACGATGGCAGAAATAATGTTCTTCAACGTGATAGCGCATTTTGCCATTCCAGTAACGTTCATCTAAATAAGCAACATTTCTAAAAAATCGCGAGGATTTTCTCTATGTCGACTATATCATTTCTTACTTTCGCATGGCTTATACAAATTTTGATAACATAGAGAATTTTTCAAATATTGTCTCTGGTAGGCATAAAGTAATTCAGTTAATCTGATAGTGTACTGTGCAGAATGTGTCACCTGTAACCCTAACATAAGCATCGCAAAAAAAAAAAAAAAAAAAAAAAAAAAAAAAAGTTCTTTTCAGTATAATACTAAATTTTAGATGAAAATAACCTTTCTGAGAGTTTCTCCTCCCCTGAAATAATATTTTACAGTTGAATATTTTACAGTATGAAACAATATTTTACAGTTGAATATTTTACAGTATGAAATAATATTTTACAGTTATAAAACATTAAACATACAAATAACTTACTTAATTATAAAGCATATACAAATAACTCATAAACATTAAATGTAATCTTATTTGATCAAGCAGACTGGGTTTTCTTTTCTCTAAATGTATTTAAAGCATAATATAGAATGTAATAATATTATTGAAATTCAGGAAGAGCTTTGAAAAACTTAAAATTTTGTATTATACCGAATTTAAGCTACTCTCGAAATTAAGCCACAGTAGCATTTTAAAATCAGAAACTTGGAAACACTAAGAAGCATTAGTAGTCCTAACATTTAAGTCCAGTACGATTTTAAAATTGAAAAAAGTAGCCAATTCTTTCAGAGATTGTAATACTATACCCACTTGTAGTTTAAAGCAAAGATCCGATCTTTAAGGAGTGGGGCATCGGCAGAAATAATCTGCATTAAATTTAAATATCTGCTTTAAATTTAATTAAAATACTAATTTTTAAATTAAAAAAATTAAATTAATTAAAAATCAAATTTTAAATTACGTCCAAAAGGATGTTTTTTTCAACGTTTTGTTCTTTATTTATTAAATATCATTTTTTAACCTTTATTTATTAAATATCATGTTATTTGCACTTAAACCATGAAATTCAGTTCAATAGCAATGTCGCAAAATAATTTTAAAATGAGCTTATCTTTAGAATTTCCGATACGCAGTTCCGCGCGCTGGAGGTCAAAAGGTTTTTTCCCCCGTAGAGCGTTGCCATTGCTCGCTTTTAAATCGTTGAGTTTGTTAATAAAAAATTCGTTTTAAAGTTTTACAAAATATGAAATCGATAATAAAACAAATTCCAAATTTGAAATTTGGGCTTTCAGATGCCCATATTCGCAGTTGGATTGCTTCATTCAAAATTGGATGGCTCTAGGTACCGCTGTTTTATCACAATGCGAGGAACATACATTACATTCATGCAGATTCTTCATTATTTAATTTCTTCAAATCTAATACAGGACTCTTACATTTGTTGGTAACAATTTGAAAAGTGATACGCCGTTTATAGTGATTCGAAGCAAAATCGCAAAACGAAAACAATAGTCCTTCAGGGATAAAGTCCCTTTGGACTAAAAATTGAATATAATGCAGGGTTTAAATTTGAAATAATACAATGTTTTTTATTTTCTGTCAGAAAATATTGAAAAATTACTAATCTTAAGTTAATGTTATTGGTTTCGCTTTATATTGAAAGAGAATGAAAGAGAAGCTTCTTTCGTCGAAATTTTTTGGTGTAACTATGCGTGCTAAGTTTCAAGAAATTTGTTTCAAAAAACATTTTAAATACAGTTTCGTAGACATTTTCAGCATCTTTTTTGAATTCCATTTTATACAAAGAAAGCATTTATTTAATTGTTTTGCTCTACAAATTTTTGTAGGCTTTGTATTTTTTGTACTTTTAAATAATGTATTTTTTTAAATTCTGTTTTCGTACATTACATACATAAACAACAATTTTAGATGTGTAGATAAGATTAAGTAAGATTAAGATTTTAGATTAAGTAGATATTATAAGAAAACTATAATAAGGTATTTCTCCCACTTTCCTAGCGTGCCTTCGTGGTGTAGTGGTTCTGTACGCTAGGTCCGTGGCTCAATTCCCGGCGAAGGCGTTGTTAATTTTTCATCTCTCCGGCCTCCAAAAAAAAAAAAAAAAATAAAAAATAAAAAAAAAAAAATAAAAATAAATAAATAAATAAATAAATAAAAATATTAACCTGATGTCTCTACGCTACGTTTATTTAAAATTTATTAAATGTTTACGTAAGATGATTTTAAAACCTTTATCCAAGTAGGTACCTCTTTATAATTCAGCAAACTACTTTTAGTCGAAAAAAGGAATCAAATGAGGCAGGTAGACTTTCAGAAAGCAGCAACATAGCGGGGCATTTTTTTTAGTAAAAATACACGACCTTTTTTTCCCATCTTAATATCGAATTACCTGCCTACAATCAATTGTTCAAATCTGGGCATTCAGGGTTCATTGCGAAACAACCTGCATATTACAACTGTGTTAATTTTACCTTCGTATGCTTTTTTTCTACCCTAGTATTTTTATGATCTATGATTTAGTTTTGGAGTTTTTATATTCTGCTGCAATGTCCGTCTTAATGTTCTTATTTACAATAATTTGTCATGCAGTAGTACTCTATACTTTGATGGGAAACATTACTTAAAGTAATCAAAAATAAAAATAACAAATTTACAGTGTCGAAACTCATTCCTTTTGTCAATATCAGAAAGACACATTCCAAATATTTTTGCTTGTAGTCCCGTAATTCAGTGACGCACAGGTATTCCATTGATTTTCTAAAAATGACTTTGTTTACATCCCGCACCATTTAAAATACCTTCTGTCATGTTCTTCTTTTCTTTCTTTTCTTTTTTTTTTTTTCTTTTTTCTTTTTTTTTTTTTTTTTATTCTTAATACGCTTGAAGTTCATTTGCAGTGCGTTTTTCATAAAATTCAAACACACGAGGAAGAAAATTTTTATCGTTTAAACAAACATACGTTGATTTCCTAATTTTGTTACATGCATGTTTCTGTTTCAATCATATAAAAAAAAAAAAAAAAAACACTGAAAGTTTTCATATTCTATAATTACACCCAAAGCGTGTTTTTCGTTTACAGACACATACACGTTTCGAAAGCATTTGGGCTAACGCCACAATGTGCAAAAATTACTTAGAAACAACACAGCTTTAAAATTTCCGATAGACAGTCTTCTGCGCTCGAGAAAAAAAAATGTTTTATTCCGCATAGATTGTCTCGCGCGCTGGAGGAAAAAAAAATGTTTTATTCCATATAGTTTTGTTACTGCTCGCTTTGAAAAGGTTCAGTTTTTTAATAAAAAATTCTTTAAAATTTAACAAAATATTAAATAAACAATAAAATAAATATGTAATTCTAAATCTGGGTTTCCAGGTGACCATGTTCGGTGTTCGGGTATTCAGATTTGATGTGTCTAGGTAACGTTGTTTGTTCACAATGCGAGAAACATACATACATTAATGTAGCTTCTTTATTATTTAGTTCCTTTAAATATCGATATGCGATAATATTTAGTGGCAACAATTTTAAAAGCGATCCAGACATTTAAAATGATTTAATGCGAAATTCCGTTTTGAGACTGATAGGCCCATTTGGGCTGAAAAGAAGTGGCAATAAATGACTGTTTAACAAAAATATTCTTTTCCTCCTCCATTTTTACTTGAAAATCGTTTCGGTAGTACTTACATATATGTTATAGTAACCACTCTTAATGATGATGAAGCCTCGTTTATCATAATTCAGTAACTAAATTGTGATTAAAAAGTAGAAATCGTCGGGTGATTGTTAAAACGCGAGATAATTTTGCAACTGTAAATCGCTAAAACTCCTGAAAATTTTACGACCGTAGATTCAAATTAATATACCGAAAAATATCTGGTATATAAGAAATAAACACACATATATAATATACGTACATAATAATAAATCTCTTGAGGAGGTTTTGGATTCTTCGTATGTTTTGGTTGTTTTCTTGTATTCCTGAACTTTACTATTTTATATTGAGCTTTTGGCATAAGATGCTTATGTATTTAAAAAATGAAAGTATTCTCGAATTTTAAAATATATTAAATAATTTTCATGTATTTTCTGTCTTATATTTATTTTATATGATTTCTTTTTTATTACATGAAAAACTTATATCAATAAACAATTTTTTATTAGCTTTACAATATTAATTTTTTTTTCATTAGCAGGATCTTCATTATACCAACAACTGCCTGTATGTATTCGACTGTTAACCTTTGATCATCATCGACCGCTTTTAAAATTTCAATGACCCGCTGGCAGGCAATACAAACCCCGTTGAGAACTTCTGATTTGAATTTGCAGTCTTGCGTTAGCGTTTCATAACTTCTGAGAAATATCTTTAATGTTTACAGCGAATGTGAAATTAGCATCTGAAACGATATTGTTACGTGAAAGCGCGGTGAGATGGCTTCCCCGCAAAGCAGTTTTAGGGTTGCCGCATTTGGCGAGAAATCGCCCATTCGGCGACAAAATTGGAGATATGCCATGGACTGATGGAGAACCTTCTGGAACGAATTCTTACCTGTTTAGCCCAGAATGTTCTCGAACACAAGCAGAAAGCTATATAAATCCTGCTGGTCTGCAGTCAGTTAGTATCGAGAGTGAGTACCTCGTTGAGAGGGCGAGTCAGTTAGTATTGAGAGTTTACCTCGTCGAGAGGGCGAGTTAGTTAGTATTGAGAGTTTACCTCGTCGAGAGGGCGAGTCAATCCCTGCGGAGTCGATCGAGTTGACAGCCGGGCAGCGAGTTCACCGAAGGAGTCTCTTAGTGTATCGCGGTTAGTGCATCGTCGAGAGAGTGTATTGAGCTCTAGGAACGACTGAACAGAAGAGTCAGGAGCTGTGCTCGTGTGTTATCGAGTGCATTGCGAGTTGTAGCGTGGACAGTACTTGGAGTTCCGAGAATGACCAAGCAGAGTCGGGAGCTGTACTCCGAAAGCAGAGTCGGGGGCTTTGCAGGAAGCTGTCTCCACCGTGATAGCCTGATAACTTGAAGGCTGTGACGCTGATTGTTCCAGGGTGTTTAATAGTAGATCTTCGAAGACTGTAAAAAGTAATATTGGAGCTGTCCCTGATTAATATTGGCTAAATAAAGTGTGTTTCAATACTTCATCAAGTGTCGTCATTATTCACTCCAAATACACACGAATCCCGTACGAACGTGAAGGAGGAAAATAACGTAACAACTGGTGTCAGAAAAGAGAAAAATGCAACAATATATTTTCATAGTGCATTCATAAATCTGCTGTGACTAAAAAGCTGTTCTTGGAGATTTAAACTGTCGTTAATTACTCAACATTTATTAACAGTATCCAGAAAAACAGCCCCTTATGTCTAGTGATTGTAGAGCTTTTCTAACATTGTGATACCTGGAATGATCTTGAAGTAGTACGATATCTCTCTTTAATGGGGCAAAAGAAAAGATTAAAGCACACATGTAAGAATAAATTTGTGAGTTTGCGTGTTAAATTAATACACGCATGTGTATATAAACTAGCAAATCCAAAAACCTGGAAGTAACGTGAGCTGTTATAATCTCACGCATGATCCTTTGAAGCAGACAAAAATGATTCAAATTTTGTTTTCTTATTTCAGAGCTTTGGGTTTAATTATTTTTCACCTGCCCACAGAGAAAAGCTGATATGAGCCATAAATCATTAGCCAGAAAGTTTTAATTTTCTTTTCTTCTTTCAGAGTTGGGGATTTAATTATTACCCACCTGCCCATTAAAAATATACAGAAGAAGTAATGTGTAAATACAAAATTAATAAAACAAAACAAAAATCTTTTTTTTTGTAGGTAGATAAATTAATTTAATATCTTTCTCTTTCGTATGTCTGTCATATTAATGCTGTCAAAAACCTAAATCTAAGGGGAAAATATCTTGTAAGAAGATGCATTTTAATATTTTACCGATTTCGTTTTTCTTGATCTGTCATCAAACAAAAATGAAACTGTGAAGAGCGAAATGTCATGCGAAATCTGAACGAAAAAAGCATTTCCTTCAAGCTCATTTTCGTTTATTAATTAAAATGTCACTTTAAAAAAATTTATATTTTGTTACCGAACCAGACTATTTAAGAAAGTATATACATAAAAATACATAAAAATATGGATATAACATACGTTACGTAAGAAAAATGTTACTTTGTAACTCTGTCTTAACTTTATTTTACTTTAACTTTTATATATAACATATTAATATGACAGACATACTATAACTTTTATATAAGGTTTAACATATTCTACTACTATAAAATGTGACTTAACCATTTGGTAGACTTAAAGCGACTTATTGCTATGTCTATAATTAAAGTACAGAAACTTGAGAAAGGTGTAAAAAGACCCTTTTAATTTAAAATCAATAAGATGAACAGAAAGCACTCATGGTGCTTAAAACGTCCGCCAGCACTTATGGCGAGAAACCCAGAGGAGAAATTCAGATCTAGAAGACGTACAACGAAACTAAATTTAAATACCTACACGAAGCTATTTAATTGCGCAGCTGGCTCGGAATTCACCGACGTGATTTTAAACTATCGGCAAGTAATTCAGAAGAAAGAAACTCTTATCTAGAATAACAAAACTAGTAACGTGACTTTCAAACAGTAGATTTGGCTCTGTCTTAAGAATTTCAAACACTCACTTAAATAAACGCATTATAATTTGCATTGTGGTGGGAAAACGGAAAGAGAGAAGGGACAGTAAAGATTCCAAATATAAAATAACTGTTATTTACATAACAGTTGTTTAACTTACGTTAAATACACCTTACACTTTAAATATTCTTTTTCTAACATGACGTCACTGAGAGTTACATTATAAACAGGCTAATCATCGCAGTAATTACTGTCAACCTATAACAAGTGCAGGTTTTATATTCAAAATTTTTATTTAACCATTCATCGTGGGTTATGACGCAAAATCTTTCTTTAACTACTTTTTGCAGGGGTTAGCTAAATAGAGAATTCACAGATTAAAAGACCAATTATTTATTGAGAGCAACTGATAACAGATGGGCGATCTGACCTTCAAAGGTGCAATTTAAATCCTTTAAAATAAAACATCTTATTTCTCATCCTTGGCTAATCATTGCAGAAGTTCTCTTACGAACAAGAATAACAAGTGAAATCGAAAAGGCCTCCAGTCAACATTAACTTGTTTTAAAATTCAGGTAACTGCACCGTCGCTAGCAATTCGAGCTAGCTAGTCGAACAGCAAGGCGATTCTTCAAGCAAAAATATATGAACTGAAGTTACTATTCAAACAGCTTTCAGTCTTTCTTACACGTTTAAAATAAGGCATAAAAGTTAACTTACGTTGGTGTGGATTTTAGAGATAGAATGCTATTCAAAATATATGCCAATCTAAGGCTGCATTTTTGCCTAATTTTAATTTTGCGTTGACATGTTTCTATTCCAATTAATGTGTTTTTCGCAAGCTTTTATATTTACATAGCCTAATGGTTTGAGCTAATGTATATGGCATCAGTCAAATAGAAGCTGTCTTAGTGCTTAGCTGTTATCAAAACTTAAAATAATTATTCCAACGTGTAAAGAAGTTACAAATTATAATCCTTCAAATGCAAATGCTTTTTAGAGAAGTATTTTCGTCAAACATCGGTCATGAATAGTTTCAAGTAAATATCTGCTTACAATGATTATTGTATATTATATTTTAATGCTAGTAATAATGTATTTTACATTCAATTTATGTATGAATATAGAATTCAGTAGACGTAATTTGATAAATATTAATATTTTTGTAGATGAAAAAGTTTCACTTCATCTTATTTCAAAATACGTTTTTAAGCAAAATTATTGATAACAGCCTAATAAACACGAGTGTAAATGTTTGTTTTACACTGTGAAACTCTAAATAACCTAAAATTTAGCTATGAAATGGTCATTGAATGTTGTAATAAAATGTTTAAGACAAACTCTGATAAGATCTCTAGAAGAAAACTGTTTTCTTAAAAAATATTCTTCGTCTACATATAGGTCTAACTTCTTTAAAGTGTTCCACCCTTTTAACAATATAGGGGATAGTCAGTTCTGGATTAACAATTAAGCAAAATAAGCACTTGGTTGGGACACGTGCGTTAGGGTGCTTAAGAAATCAAAGAAAGGAGGCACTGCAAAAGTTTTCCATTGTTAGTTTTACCATGGAATGTGTGGTGTATCTAAACCAGACCGAGAGAATGAAGAGAATGAGTGAAAAAACAAGCGTAAATGCATGAGGAGGCAACAAAATCTTTTAAGTGCCTAGGTTCTTCAAAAGTTTTGATCCAGTTGTGGAACTAGTAAAGCCTTACTGAATACACCATTTTACTCTCCAGTGCGGACAAGGGATTGACATTTGCGAACGTATTATCGTTAAGTACGTGAGGCACTTAAAATATCGAAAGACCTCTTAAAACCTCTGACTCTGAAAACTCGAAAGACCTCTGAAAGGTGGATGTGAGAGGAAGAAGGTTACGAGACTCCCATATTGCTCACAATCAAAACATTTCGAGATAGTCACCGTATGCTTTGATACAATAGTTCATCCTCAAAATGCTTTTAATTGGATGCAGACATAATAAATGTATTCGAAATAATTGTTACAAGATTCAGATTACAAAGATTTATAGCACGTCGAAGTGCATGCGTTCTTAATGTTAGATAGCATGTTCAAGTATCAAGAAGAAGATACGCGGCTCAAATTCCGAAAAGGGTTCAGTGGAGTTTTTATCCTTTCTAGTTTGTAAAATTCTACTAGTTTCTGCACGGTCACACATCGTCGCAAACTGCTGAGAAAGCAATCCAAATGGCGAGAAAAAGGAAAGCTCATCTTCAGAAGTATCATTTATAAATATATGACTGTTGTTGACTACTTTAATATTCAAGTAAGCCTCAAAATAGACAAATGTATATTGCAGTTAATCAAATATTCATATTAAAATGATATCTTTGATATAATCAATCAGCATCAAGTCAAGCAAGCACCTACCAGAGCAGCAGTTGCGAAGAGGCAAAACAGTAATTATGGCACAAAAATTTCTTTCCTCGAATATCCTTTGTGTTTCGTCAATTATTCAGTGACAAAATGCATTTTAAATGTCAATACCTGCATGATGATCATCTAGCAAGAAATGTCAATCCCTTGTCCGCAAATGTCAATCCCTTGTCTGCACTGGAGAGTAAAATGGTGTATTTAGTAAGGCTTTACTAGTTCCACAACTGGATCAAGACTTTTGAAGAACCTAGGCACTTAAAAGATTTTGTTGCCTCCTCATGCATTGTACTATGTATTTACGCTTGTTTTTTCACTCATTCTCTTCCTTCTCTCGGTCTCATTCTCTCGGTCTGGTTTAGATACACCACACATTCCATGGTAAAACTAACAATGGAAAACTTTTGCAGTGCCTCCTTTCTTTGATTTCTTAGATCATCTAGCGAGAATAGATCTAAACATATGCTTAAATAATTGAAGACAAACATTTTTTCAAGTCGATAAATCAATATACTGTTGAAGATAAATTATTGTTACATGTAGGTGGATGGGTTCGTAATGGATTGAATGCATACAGAACCGATGATGACTTGATAAATTTTCTTTAACAAACAAACAAACAAAAAAATCTGAAAGGTTTCAGATTTTAAATTATGTCCAAAAAGGCTTTTTTTAACGTTTTGTGTGTTACCTTTATTATTAAATATCATGTTCTTTGCACTTAAACCATAAAATTGAGTTCAAGAGCTATGTCGCAAAATAATTTTAAAATGAGCATATATTTAGAATTTCCAATATACAGTTCCGAGCGCTGGAGATAAAAATGTTTTTTTCCCTGCAGAGTGTTGCCATTGCTTGCTTTTAAATCGTTGAGTTTTTTTACAAAATATGAAATCGATAATAAAACAAATTCCAAATTTAGGCTTTCAGATGCCCATATTCGCACTAGGATTGCGTCATTCAAAATTGGATGGCTCTAGGTACCGTTGATTTATCACAAAGCAAGAAACATATATACATTTATGCAGATTATTCATTATTTCATTTATTCAAATATAATACAGGGCAATAGTGTTTGGTGGCAACGATTTAAAGTGATACGCCGTTTATAGGGTTCCGACGCAAAATCGCAAAATGAAAAGAATAGTCCTACAGGGACAAAGTCCCTTTGGACTAACATCTGGAGCATTTCACAAAAAAATTCGTACAGCTGTTCTCAGAGTACAATCAGTAGTTACACTTCAAACTACTAAGAATGTTAAACACAGCGAAATGCATAGCGCATCTAAATAGGCGAAGCTGCCACGAAGATCTCTCAATACTTCGAACTCACGCTGAACTAAACAACTGGGAACTGATGCCCCTTTCCAGTCTTACATAGTTTCCCAACGGCCGTCGAGAAATCTGTGGTGCCTTTCATCTCTCAAAATAAGGTTATAGTTACATATAAGGGCCGAATACGGTTACAGTAACATTACAGTTACTGTTATTTAATTACAATACCAATCACAGTTATACAGGGACAGGACCAAAATGTCGCCAAATGGTCATCAAGTTAGGAAGTTAGGCGCATTTTGGTGATTTCATACCAATTTTGGCGAAGAAAGTTAGTTGCCAAAACCATCGCCAGTTTGGCGATTAGTTAGCTTGTTAAATAGACTTTATCATGTAACTTATTAGAGACTTATTATATTACATATAACTTACCGGCAGAGCTCTGAACTTTCTAGCATTTTATGTAACATCATACGAAAGAAACTACAGTTTCATATATAGTTTCACTAATTATTTACACAGATACAAAATTCGTAACATTATGTAGAAAATTTTTGCTAAAACACTCATAAATTTAAATACTTCATTCAAATTTTCATTATTATGAGAAAAGAAGGATATTTTAGAAGTGGAAGTAGAATTTTCTGATAAATTCGGATCACGTGGACATAGTAAATATTTCTGGACCCCCTTGTGAAGCTTTTCACCTTCAGAAACAATTTACAGAGATATTTGTTCCAAACGTTTTATTCACAGAAACTCAATCGATGTTTTATTAGTTGTTCCTTAAAAATGCTTAAAATGCCACCCAAAACAGGGAATGCTAGGACACGAAAGGCACAAGACTCAGCATTTCTTTCGATTTCGTCTTTTTCTTTTTTTTTTTTTTAAGAACATGAATCAACTATTGAGCACTTAATAGCAATAATGCTTCATGTATGAAACGATACCATTAATTAATGTAATATTATATTCGTTGAAATGAACCAGGAATGTTTTTAACATAGGTTATCAAGCTAAAATTTCCGAGTCCTTATATTTACTCTCAGTGCAGGTTTTAACATATTCCAAAAAATAAAACATCAATAATATGAACTCTGTATGATAAAAATTGACCAAGATTTTAAAGTTTCATATAATGCTTTCTGAAGATTCAAATGACGCAAATCGAGAATGAATTATTGAAATTTAAATGTAACTAAATATTAAATATATGTTTTTAATGTTAAATAAATATATGTTTTTAATGTTAAATAAATATATGTTTTTAATGTTAAATAAATATATGTTTTTAATGTAAAATGTTTATAAAACATTTTCTCCCTCCTTCCAGCATGCCTTCGTGGTGTAACGGTAGCACACTCGGCGTGTATTCGAGAGGTCCAGGCTCGAGTTCTGTTTGGCATTGCTAATTTTTCATGTTTCCCCCTTCAAAATAACATTAATGACTCTATACAACGGCCTCCGCACTAATAGGTAATGGATAATAATTCATCACCACCAGGATTTGGTGAGTGGATCCTCTAATCCTTAGTCTCCCTTTAAAATGGGAAATATATAAAGCATTTTCTCCCTTCTGCCAGCATAACTTCGTGGTGTAACGGTAGCACACTCGGCACGTATTCGAGAAATCTCGGTTCGAGTCCTGGTGACGACATTGCTTATTTTTCATGTTTCCTGCTTCGGAATAACTTAATGACTCTACATGTTAATAAACAAAGTGACGAGTACTGATATGCGGAATTCCATGAAACGTTTCGATCGATGCAAATTTCTTGTTTGCAAAATCTTATAGATCCCGTGCTCGAGACCATAATGGCAGTTTTAATGCATTGGTACATAGGCAATTCAGAATATTATTCTGGTCCAAAAGTATAAAAATATTTCTAGTTGGATGAAATTTTTGTGTGAATATCAGCTTATAATAAACTAATAAAACTGTATTTGCATATTATAAACGATTTTTTTAGCATTTCATAACTTTAAATTGTGTCAAATAATTTCGACGCAACAAATGTAACAAAATTACTAACTAAAAAATGTTAAACTATAGTAAATCATAAAAGACAATCTTTAGAAAAAAATTAACTTCAAATTAATACTATAACTTATTTTTTAACCGATCCCTTAAGTACGACAATATGTTCGATTTTCTAACACTCGAAAAATTTTAAAAACTGCAAAATTTAAAATCACAAATATCGGCCAATTTTTGTCGGATGGAAGCGAATCTTTCCTATTTTTTATAATAATTACATACTTTTACCATCTATAACTATAGAAGTCAAATTATATGAAAAATTAGATTTCGTAATATTTACAAAATTGATTTCTTCTTTTTTAATTTAAAAATGCAAAAACTTGAATATTTTTTTGTTAAAAATATTTTTATAATTGGAAATAAATGTCTACTGTCAATGGTTACGAAATAAAGGCCGTCTAAGGACTTCTCTGGACGCAGTTAACATTAGCCGAATGTTAACTGCGCGTTGATCTTACTTTCTTCCAGAATAAAATCTTTAAAATCCAATCTTACCATCAATCATGTATGAATCCATGAAAGAATAGATGCCTTTTTGCAGTAAAATCATAATCATACTATTTAGTTAGATCAAATACAAATTATTTTTAAGCTCCAATATTCAACTGAATAGAAACTGGAATTCAGACGTTAATCAGAAAACTCTAAAGATAAATAAGGATATCAGGAAAATTTCCATATTAAATTGTTTAACAGAGGGTTACGTTATGGGCAGATTTGCAATGGAGAAAGGAGTTAGTTTGGATTCTGATTAATTAATGAAAAATAGTATGCGAAGGCAACCTACTTTATGGCAGGGATACTTTCATAAAGATCTTGAGAAATCTGGCTGACTCTTGCATTATACATAAGCAAATCCACAAAAATAAGCAATGAACACATTAAGTCTCGAAGTATCAAACTCGGGCCAAACTACAAGGTTTTTTAACTTTTCAACCACTGGACAACTGATGAGTCGGAGACTAAATATTATTGATGAAACCATTCACACCATAGGCATCATAATATTAAGAGCAATTATGGGAGAATATTAGTAACTATATAATATCTTAAAACTAGTTTTTAATTTACAGCCAGTCATAGAAAAGCATTTAATACGTTTTTATGTCAAACGTATTAATAAACGTGTGTCTATTAACAAATCATGTTTGATTTGTTAATAGCAATACAGGTGACAGGTGACAGCAGGACAGGGCACCCGGACGGCTTTCTATGACTACTCGGGTATTACCCTGGCCCTGAAACCATCTAGAGACTTCACGATGGTAAGACGCTTTTATGCCAATTGTGTTTATTGCATGTGCCCTATTCCGGCCTGCAGAGGTCTATGCCCATTTTTTCTAATTTGTCCATTATGCTTTTAAGCTTTTGCCGCGTGCCTCGATGTTTTACGAGAAGTCGTTTGAAAGGCAGAACATTGGTATTTGGAAATTTGATGTGCCATTCTGTTGTTAAGGGGCACTCCGTGACATAATGGTCTGGTGAGCCCACGTTGTCACAAACACACATATCAGTTGTTGCTAGACCCCTTTTTGCAAAGTACGTCGGAAAGGGGCCGTGGCCTGTTATATATCGCGTGAGGTAGGGCGCTGAGATGAGCCGGTCCACCTTTACCTTGGGCAGGAACTCATATGCTCTGCGGCCTTGCGGGATTTGGTCCCATTCATTCTGCCAGTTTCCAATGGCGGACTCCTCTATTTGCCTCTTTAGGCATGACCGGGGCAGGGGCACCTGAATCTGCTCCGTTTCCTCATTTTGGGCAGCCTTCTTGGCAAGAGCGTCTGCTGCTTCATTTCCCTGGATTCCGGCGTGCGCCTTCACCCAGGAAATTTGGATTCTCATTGACTTTTCTTGCAGACGGAGGACTTCTTGCAGGTGCGAGATTAGTGCAGAGCGCTGGAGAGGGTTGTTGATAGCATAAATGCTTGACAGGCTGTCAGTAAATATCGTAGCTCGACTCTGCCGTGTGTCAATTGCCCATTTCACTGCCTTTGTGAGGGCAACTACTTCCGCTTGGAACACTGAGTTCTGTGCGCCCAGACGGCCCTTCCATTCCTTTGCTATGTTTCCATTTATATAGGCTATATAGGCACTGCCTACAGCGTTATCAATTTTTGACCCGTCTGTATAAAGCACGGCCCTTGGTCCGTCTAAGCGCGGGGTTAACGCTGGTGAGTGGAAAGTCCTTATGCCCAGTCCATATTCCGACGGATGTGTGCTTAGTTTGGACCTGCGTGTTTCGTACACTTTCGTAATAGCAATACAGCAGTCACTGTTTATTTACTATTTACAGTGATATTTGCATTCAAGAATAGAGTTCCGCCTAGGTCTAAGAACCCAGATTTTAAGGGGCTCCCAGATCGTTATATAACGTCTTGTTTTATAAGGAAATGTTTTACTGGATGCCCTTGAAAGGACATCGTGCTTAGTGATCCAGATTGACTTAATTGAGTTGTGCTAAAATACCATGCAGCGAGTCTTTTCAACTACCTGAAGTCGAATTAAGGAGTAGCTGTATATCTTGCCAGGTCTAAATATCTGAACACTGCTGGGCTCTTAAGATTAGAAGCGAGTGGAAAACATGCGATTTTAGTTGCAACATTCAAAAGAAGGTTGCATCATAAATCATCGAAAAACTTTAACAAAGGCAGACTGTAAGGATCCTAAGTTTTACTAACGTTTATTTTATTTTAAATCTTTACTATCACTTCTTATTTTCTACTTCCGGCCAGAAATAAAAGCTTTTAACTTATTTATGCAAATTTGTCTTGCTAACGCCAAGTACTTAAGTTGTGGCTTTCTGCCAAGCAAGAGAGAGGAAGGAGTTATTAGAAGCAGGCCGCTTGCCATAGTAGTTTTACTCGGTTGCTGGTTGCCTTCCAGGCCAGAGGTTTAATCCTCGTGCTAATTTTAAACGTATCGTAGTTTTAGCAGCTCTCTGTACTACATACGGCTTTTTGTTGATTAACGGCCAATCTTGGAATTAGGCACTTGTTTATTAATCCAAAGTTAGTTTAGTTAGAGTTTTAGTTAATATTTTTATATTCTTACGTTCAGACCACAAGTGGTTGGTCTCTGTATTCCGAAGTCCGGAAATCTCTATAAAGATAGAAAAAATAAAGGGTTTCGTATACCCTTCCTGTGTGTATTGTCTACTTCACAATTTATTGAATATAGCTTTAATAAGCTCCCTGTTCCGAGTCAGGACAGTTAATGTTTCCAAAGCAAGTAAAGAGGAATACCAGTCCTGATAGTGGCGCCCGACGAAGAAGAATAACCATGGCCGAGTTTCAAGAAGAACCTGTGCTGCCTGCAGAAGCGGCTCAGAATCCAGAAATGCCAGCTGCCGCCCTGGAAGGATTTGGGTACATCGTACAGACCATGTGCGCATCAATGAAACCAGAAGCAACATTTAATAGAAACTCACCGGTAACCAGTTTTTTGGAAAAATTGGATGACCACTTCATGCTGCATCCAGTCCATGAGTTCCAGAAAGTCACCTTAGCTACCAGCGCTTTGAGGGGCCAAGCGCTTAATTGGTTCAAATGTATAGGCAGAAGCCTCTTGGGTCAAGCGGGAAGTCCCAGCTATACTTACGAAAATTTCAAGACTGCCATAGTAAAAGCCTTCCCTGTCGTAAGAAATCGTTCCAAATTAGAAGCGGAACTCTTCAGCATATACCAGAAACGAATTGAAAATCTCTCAAGCTTTATTTTAAGAAAAATTCACGCCTTTAAACTCTTGTATGAAATCCGTCCGGATCCTGAGATAATCCAAGTGATTTTGCCGAGGTTACTTCCCCAAGTACAAGACTTTATTGAATTAAGGAATCCGACTACACTGGAAAAGTTATTTGAGCTAGCAATCCAGTTTGAAAGTAGAAGAACGGCGGACATTGAAAGAAGACGCCAGTATGACCAACGAAGCCAGTTTGGTGCGCCAAGACCACATCAAAAGCAAGAACACGGCTACGGAAGCAAAGCGAATCAGTGGGCAAGGAAACCCGAGTATCCAAAAACAGCCGGCGAACGTCGACAGTTCAATAGTAAGCCAGAAAAAAAGTCTGAAGGCCAGCGGAAAAAGAAGGAAGGCATGGAAAGGAAGAAACAAAATTTAAACTAAAACGGATTTCTGCTGACGGGAGGGTGTGGAAATCCGAAGGCCAAGAAAACCCCTCTTCCTTCAAGTTAAATACAGTTATGGTGAAAAACTTGACTCTTCGAAAGATTGAAGTTTTGGTGAATAACATCCCAGCCACCGCACTCCTGGATACAGGCGCACAGTGTTCCTGTGTGGCAGAAGATTTTTTAGGAAGTACTTCCGTAGATACCGTAGATATAATTCGGATAATACGACAGTGTTAGCTGCGCAGGGAGAAAGATGCAAGTGCATAGGTAAATTACCCTTATACATTCGTATCAAGGACGAGCAAGTAAAGATCATGTTTTTTACCGTAAAAAATTTACAAGCACATGTCATTTTATTGATAAATTTTCTTTCAGAGGCGGAAGCAACGCTGGATTTTAACGAAGCGTCCCTTAAGCTGACGATGAAACCAGTTCGAGAAGAAAAAACAGAACCACCGACGTTAAACCTCGTCCACATGCCTAAGGAAGAGCAACAAAAAATTCGATAAGTGGTAAGTGAATTTGCTTCGTTATTTAGTGATATTCCCGGATTTACTCAAGTTACTAACCATAGTATCGACACCGGAGATTCACTGCCAGTTCGCCACAAACCATATCGATATAAGAATAATGTGTGTGTGTGTGTGAGTATGGCAAAGCCTCGAGAGCTATCTGCCTAAGAGGAGGGATGCCTTCGTGGAGGACTTTCTAAGGGAAACTGGCTCGTATACACGTTACATATGGGGAAAACCACGAAAACGCCCATGCAGCCAGCACGTTCGCGGGATTCGAACCTCGGATCGAACTACCAGTGTTCAGCGACTTTACCGCTCGGCCGCTGGTGGGCTGATAAGAATAAAGAAAAATTATAGAGTGGCACATTCGAGATATGTTACGTAAAAGGATCATAACGCCCATCTCAAGTAGTTATGCTAGCCCGGTTGTGTTATGTAAGAAAAATAATGACTATCCGGTAACACATCCGAAAAGGTGGCGTTTTGCAATTGACTATCGTAAATTAAACTCCATGACTAAATATCCGGTATATCCGTTACCTATTATTGAAGAAATTCTAAGGAACATAACTTCTACCAAATATATGACTACGTTAGACTTAACGACTGGTTATTTTCAAATAGAGGTTAAACCGGAAGGTGTGCCTAAGACTGCTTTTATAACCAAGTCTGACACTTATGCATTCTTGCGTATGCCGTTTGGCCTTTCAGAAGCACCGGTAAAATTTCAGCGATGTATGGACATTGTGCTAAGGTCTGTTCTTGGAAAGACCACATTTATCTATTTAGACGATATCATTATTACTAGTGATAATCTGGACCAACATGTACAGGATTTAAGACAGGTGTTTTCTTTATTAAATGAGGCCGGTCTAAAAGTTAATGTCGAAAAGTGTAAATTTGCAGCCCCTGAATTAAAATATTTAGGTTACAAAATATCTCAGAAGGGAATCGAGACAGACGAATCAAAAATAATCGCTGTACAAAAGTATCTGACTCCAAACACGGCGAAACAGCTCTCTTCTTTTCTAGGACTTTGTTCATATTATAGGTCCTTTATAAAAGATTTTGCAGCTATTGCTGAACCATTGTTAAAATTAAAAAGGAAAAAGCAAGATTCTCGTGGACGGCCGAAGCCAATAGTGCTTTCGAAAAATTAAAGCAAGCATTAACGCAACCCCTGTTTTGAAATTTCCTGAGAACAACGAGAATTTAGAAATTTCAGCGGATGCTTCGGATTATGCGGTGGGAGCGGTACATTCGCAAAATCAGCAGCTCGTGGCATTTTTTAGTAGAACTTTAAATCAAACACAAAGAAATTATTCCGCGACTGAGAGAGAGGCACTTGCAGTTCTGTTAGCAGTGCAAAAGTTCCGAGTCTATTTTGAAAGGGCGCCAATAACAGTGTATTCTGATCATGCGGCGGTAACTAGATTGTACTCAGGGAAAACCTTATCCCCAAAGTTAATAAGATGGGCACTCAAGTTACAAGAATATAATCTGGTAATTAAGCACACCCCCGGAAAGGAAAATATCGTAGCAGATGCCCTATCCAGAATAAAAATAGATGAAGAAGGTAATACTGTAAAGGTGGCAATGCTCACAGCATGTACGATACATTTCCGAGAAACTGTAATAACCGAACTGGGTAAGGATCCTGAATTTAAAAACATTTATGAGTATTTAAAGGATCCTGAAAATTTTAGCCACCAAGATATTGTGGCGATAAGAAATAGGGCGGCCCATTACGAACTAATAGATGGTCTATTATTTTATACAAAAACTGCGAATTCCAACAACGAATTTCTAACTGTTATCCCAGCTAGTCTTAGATTAAATATACTGCAGGAGTTACAAGACTCCCCTTTAGCTTCTCATGCTGGTATTCGAAAAACCCTCCAATGCGTAAGCGAAGCAGTTTATTTTCCTGAGCTGCAAAAGTTAACAAGGGCGTATGTCCAGTCCTGCCCAACATGTCAAGCAGTTAATTATATTAATTTCCGCCCGGCCGGGTTTCTAAATAGCATTAAATCCGAATTTCCAAATGAAATAATTGGCATCGATTTATTGGGCCCTTTCCCAAAGAGTCAGTTAAATAAAAGTCGGTATCTCCTTGTTATGGTTGATCATTTTAGTACGTGGACCGAAATTGTTCACTTAAAACGAGCCTCCGCGAAATTAGTTACTGATTCTATTTTAAATAAATATATTTTAAAATACGGGGCGCCCCTAAAAGTTATATCGGATAATGGTCCTCAATTTGTAAGTAATATATTTGAAGACATGTGCCAAAAACTGGGCATACGTCATTTAAAAAAGATCCCGTATCGGCCGCAATCAAATATAGCGGAACGGGTCAATAGAAATATAGTGAAAATTATCCGTAGTTATGTTAAAAATTTTCATAAAAGCTGGGATAACTATGTCAATCAATTAGCTTTCGGCCTTAGGACCGCAAAACATGATACGACAGGCAAAACTCCTGCTGAGTTATTTTTAGGCAGAGGGATTATAACGCCGTTAGATAAATTATTTTATGTTCAACAAACAGCCCCAGAATTTAAAATGGGCGATATAGAAAAATTAATTAAAGAAGCAAAAAAGAACACTGAAGTAGCACAGAGAAAACAGAAGCTTTATTATGATATGAAACGACGGGGAATAACTTATAAAGTAGGAGATGAAGTGTTAAAAATTAAGCATTCACTTTCTTCAGCACCAGAAGATAAAACTGCCAAATTTTATCCGCGATTTGAAGGACCATATATCATAAAAAAAGTAAATCAGGCTGTAGTGCCTGATTCATCACTGTAGTGGTGTTAAAAGCCAGGAATGATGAAACCTGCACCGCAAACATTGCCAGATAAAACCATTCCATAATCGTAATAAAATGCCAATATTTAAAGATCTTTTGCAGGATCCGGCACGGCAGGCACAAGCTTCACAAACGAAAATCACAAGGGCAAGCCATTACTAGACAGGAGCAGCTGAAAAGAAAGTTCCCCCGTTGGAAAATTGAAGGTAACAAGAAAAAGAAGCCGTTCCACCGACCAGAAAAGAGAGGGCACGACCACCCCCAGAATGAAGAAGGGAGAAGTACGACGAATGCAAAGAGAGCCAGGAGAAATGACGCAACTATAACCCGGCTCCAAAACGGAAGATCTACCCATCGGATAGGAGTCTACGCAGCAAATGTCGACGAATTGATGAAGGAACACCAGCTGCGGAGGCAAAGAAACAAGAAAAACTTGAACAGCAAGCAGGAACGAGAGAGAATTGTCCCGGTTCCGCCTAGACCAGCTGCCATCAAACGGCCGAGACCAGAGGCAGAGGCTAAAAAGAAGGTCTTCAAGGGTGACCGAACTGGAAGGAAAAGAAAGTTCATGGAGGAAGGAACAGAAGGGAGAACCCGTACAAGACGGAAGATCAGTCAGACTATAGTCTTCGCCACTTTCCAAGCCTGGGCAGAAAAAAGGATGTCCGAATATCACAAACATAAGTAAAACTTTATGTTACTTTGAAACCTTAAGTTAATTTTTCATTCTTACTGCAAGTGGCAGAATTCAAGAAGTTTTACCTCATGTGAGGCCTACCTTTATCGCCAAAAAGGCAAGAATGAGTTGTTACCTATTTTGATATTGTTTTTCAATTACTCGCGAGTAAAACTAAAATTAATGTATAATAGGAATGTGTAAATACTTGAATATTGTAAAAACATTGATAATCTTTGAGAAAGGTACCTTAGGAAAATTGTAAAAAATTATTGTATAAAATTTTATTTAAAAGATTCTGGCAAGAAAGAAGTTTTAGTTTGAAAGACTTTTGAAATGTAGTATTTCAATGTAGAAAAATTGGCACTTGCTTGGAAAAGAATAGAAGTTAACAATGTACTACTAATGTATGTTTTAAAATGCGTAAAATTAACGGCATGTTAATATGTGCTTATATACAATGTGAACTGTTATTTTTAAAGTTAAGAAATACTGTGATATGTTAAAAGTGAAAGTAATGCCAAAAAAATTTAACTTATTCGTGTGACTGTAAAAAGAGCAAATTATTGTGAATATGTGTTAAAGGTTGAATGAATGTAGTTAGGCTCTCTGACGCTACACTTCAGAGCTAGCCACTTTTCAGAATAGTACTTCAGGGTTTAGAGATGAATATAAGGTGTGTTCTGAGGTCTTGTTGTGTTGAATTTTAACACGTTAGTGTTTTGATTGCAGGCGGAAGTGTTGAACACTTGTACATAGACACGCTCGTGTTTGGTGTTTTCCTTTACAACACATGTCAGAGAGCATGGGGAGATAATTAAATAACGTCATGAATGAAATAAGAATGTTAAAAGAGAAATATAAGTATTCATGTTATTTGCCATTTAATTGTGTAACATTTCATTAAACTAGTTTTCCTTCCAGATCTCTGGAAGGAACCAGATTTCAACTAAGAAACTCCTGTTTAGATGCAGTACGGATGAAAAATCTTGTCCATGGAGTTGATAATGTAAAAACGACTTTTTTAATTTCTAGTTTCTAGTGAGAAATGTTTGTAAAAGATTGGCCTCGCGTTAGATTCTAGAGCTAAAAGTTTTCAACAAGGTCGTTTTAGACCTCAGTTTTAAACTAATTAACTCTGGCGGGAAGTATGTAAGGATCCTAAGTTTTACTAACGTTTATTTTATTTTAAATCTTTACTATCACTTCTTATTTTCTACTTCCGGCCAGAATTAAAAGCTTTTAACTTATTTATGCAAATTTGTCTTGCTAACGCCAAGTACTTAAGTTGTGGCTTTTTGTCAAGCAAGAGAGAGGAAGGAGTTATTAGAAGCAGGCCGCTTGCCATAGTAGTTTTACTCGGTTGCTGGTTGCCTTCAAGGCCAGAGGTTTAATCCTCGTGCTAATTTTAAACGTATCGTAGTTTTAGCAGCTCTCTGTACTACATACGGCTTTTTGTTGATTAACGGCCAATCTGGAGTTAGGCACTTGTTTATTAATCCAAAGTTAGTTTAGTTAGAGTTTTAGTTAATATTTTTATATTCTTACGTTCAGACCACAAGTGGTTGGTCTCTGTATTCCGAAGTGCGGAAATCTCTGTAAAGATAGAAAAAATAAAGGGTTTCGTATACCCTTCCTGTGTGTATTGTCTACTTCACAATTTATTGAACATAGCTTTAGTAAGCTCCCTGTTCCGAGTCAGGACAGTTCATGTTTCCAAAGCAAGTAAAGAGGAATACCAGTCCTAATAAGCCATGCTTTTTAAATTGCCGAACTCTGTTTACAGACCAAAAAGAAAATGTTATTTGGTGTACATTAAGAAAATTTAAAGCACTTTGTTGCAGACCAGTGGACTGAGTTGCATACAACGCCAAATGAAATTAAAAGGTGAAAACTAGGTAGAAAAACAACATTAGTTTAGCTTCCGCTTTTAAGTCTATAAACCTCCAAGCAATTTACTCTTTCAATTTTCCATAAAATTGTGGCCATGATAAATAAATGCTCTTTTTATTCAACGATGCGTAAGATCTTTCTTTTAGTAATACAAAAACCCACTGCTCAATAATCCGTAATTTAATCATTTAAAATATCACTTTACCTACAATAGTGTTGTTTTAAACCATGAGTATCATAAATAACATTTGTTTTTAATATACTATAATGAATTTGTTACGAAATTTTTTATTCTGCTTCTTCCTTACATTACGTTTGCATCCAGAATAAAATCTAATTGATGGTGGAATTTTGTAGGCAACACAAAGACTGTAAACAACTCTATATATTTCTTTTTCTAATTATGATCATACGGTAACATTATAATTCAAGGTCATATTATTTCGCTGTTTTTTTTTTAATTTAAATTCTTTCTAGAGATAAGTTTGAATTTTATTAAGTAGTAAAGTTCAGTTTCATCATATGGAAAAAGAACAAATATTATTTTGTTTAAAAGCAAAAGTGAAGTATTTCAATGAGTTTTCTTATTTCTTATTTTTCGCATTTTTAAGTATTTTTAGAAACGCGAATTTGTACGAACTTAGTCCATTAGTCTGCAACAAATTGTTTTAAATTTTCTTTATGTACATGAAATAACATTTTCTTTTTAGTATTGTAAACAGACTTCGCCAGTTTAAAAAGCATGGCTTCCTTTGTTAAAGTGTTTTGATGATTTATGATGCAATCTTCATTTGAGAAAATTTTTGATTGAAATATTTTTAATCATAACCTCTTTTTTTAGGTTTTAGATTATAATCTAAACTTTTTAGTCTACAAATATTTTTTAACTCTTCTTAATAAATCAATATCGGGAAAAATGGTTATAGCAAAATGTAGTTTTAGCAAATGCCTAAGAAAACATTATTTATATGATTATTTAATTTGTTTCTTATTAAATCTTTCGCACATTCCAAGAGTTTTCTACAGAAAATAGATTTAAGTCTACCGAGTATTTTTTCTGTTTTATGCTAAAAGTACAAATAAATTTTCTGCTCATAATGAAGTAGAAATAATATAATTTTTATAATAGCTAATTTTTCTTTCATTTCTACTCATTCATTTTATGTAACTCTTAATTTATATACCGTGTTCACAAATGTCCTTACCCGGCACTTATTTTAGCAACCGTTGGTCGTGGACATATATTTCCAGTTATAAAAATGTTTTAGGTGACGCAAGATTCGTATTTAAATTTTAAATGAATAATTCTGCATAAAATACGAAATCTAACATTTTATACATATTTTTCCGGTTCTTGTTTTTATGTTTAGGAAACTTTTGTGCTCGTTACAAAAAATAAAACACAAAACGTTTGACATCTGTATGACAAAAACTGACCAAGATTTTTTTTTCCACAAATTTGCGATATTTGACTTCAATTTGAATTTGCATTGACGGGTCGATTAATAAATAAACTAAAATAATTTAAGATAGACCTTTTTTTTCTCCTTTTAATCGCAATTCAATGATATGCTTTTATGATTTACAAGTGTTTTTGTTTTTGTTACATATGGTATGCCAAAAGTTTTACAAAGTAATTTATAAGTTTTCGAAGTCTAAAAATGAGTATATATATAGTATAAATATTCTCATGAAGTTTTATTATTTCCGAATCATAATCAGAAAAATGCATAAAAATATAAATATTTTTCATTTTTCTTTAACGAAATAGTGTTCCTGGTTAGTTATGCACCAATACTGAAACCTGAAAGTGCTTTCTAGAATTCAAATTCTGTAAGATTCTGTGAATAAAATCTCCATTTTGGAAAAACAATTATGGTGGTCAATATTTGTCACAATAATCTACATATAAATGCTTCTTACATAATCTTTTAATATTAGAAACCTTTTTCTTTCTCTTCCTTTTAATTTTTGTATTTTATACAAATTTCTAAACAATATTTAATTTTTATATTTACTAGTTATTAGTTTATTTTAGTTACGCAAACATTTATCCTCTTTTAGTACTATTCCCGATTTTAATATAAAATGTATGAGTCAATTTTTACTTCCTTGTACGAAATTAAGGAAGTATTGTAATCGCGAAAAATTTCACTTTTCAAGTTTGAATGAAAATATCCCTTTTGACCGTTCTTGAATTAATTTTAACTATTTTTTGCGTGAATTTTATACGCACGAACAGAATAAGACTTTTGTTTTTTCAAAATGGATTGTAAAATGGATTGTAAAATGGATCCAAAATGGATTTTTTCATGACATCTGTACGTACGTATATAACAAGCATAGCTCAAAAACGATTAGCCGTAGAATTTTGAAATTTTGTATATGAGACTGAAACAACATCTAGTTGTGCATAACGTTTTATTGCAATCGGCAGAGCTAAAAGGGAACTTTGCTAGAAGAGTTTTTTGAAATTTTTTGTATAACTCAAAACCGGTTAGCCATAGAATGTTGAAATTTTGTATATGGGACTGCTATAAGATCTAGTTTCCTTTCTGATTTTACTTACTTTTTCGAAATAAGGGAAGTATTGTAATCATGAAAAATTTCAGTTGTCGTGATGTCTGTACATGAATACATCGCATAAGTCAAAAACGGTTTTCGTAAAATGTTCAAATTTCGTATTTTGGACCTTTATGATATCTAGTCGAACACCCTCCTTTTCGGTTGCACTCGGCAGTGCCAAAAGGAGACATTATTCGAAAGGTTTTTAAACATAATAAAAACATGTTACAAATGTAAATTAGAAATTTAGTAGCCTTGTAATGCTTTGTTTTTGCTTTCATTTTGTTGATGGTTACATCACAATAATTTAGAAACATAATATTAGACATATAAAAAATTTACAATTATTTAAAGAATAAAATAATAAAGGAACTTACTCTATTCTAATTTTTCATATAATATTGTTGAATTAACATTTGTATAAATATTTAATCTTATATTTAATTAAATATTTATACATTTAATTATGTAATTTCATTACACAATGAAATGTTTCATTACATTTCATTATGTAATGAAAAACTAATGTTTTAGCAAATGCGCAACTGTCCATTTTGTTATAGGATTGGATGATCGTAGGTCAAGTTGAAATGAAGTGCAGCAAAAAATGTGCAAAATTTTATACCCGAACATGAAAATCATGTGGTGACCACAATTTTTTTTTTTTTTTTTTTTTTTTTTTTTTAATATAACGAGTACGAAAATTTCCTAAATATAAGTATAGAATTTGTGTGAATGTGTAAAGAAATGGATATCGTATTCTTATAAAATTAATTATTTCAGTTTTAAAAATATGGAAATAGTAATATTTACGTAGCGTTTTTGCATGTCTGTAGTCAAAACTGCAAAAATAAAAGCTGGGTAAGTTTTTTTGTGGATGCGGTGCATATAAGAATATACAGAGAGATTCTAAATTGCTTTTAATAGGGGGACCCGGAAAGTAATGCCGCTTTTTTACATTAAATTCAAAAGAAAAAATTTGTAACAAGTTTTTATTTTTAATCAATAATATAATCACCCCTGTAGTCAACAACCTTTTGCCATATAGTATGCAGATTTCAATCCCAGACAGATAAAAATCAATTGGTTTTTGAGTAAAATATCTCGAGAGGGCATTTTGGACATTATCCATATTTTCAAATTTTTTGTCACTAAGAAAATGTTGTAGGGATAGGAATAAATGCAAATCCGAGGGTGCGATATCGGGCGAGTGTGGTGGGTGATGCAGCACTTCCCATCCCAATTCATTTTTTTTTTCCAGTGTCCGTCTTGCTCAGTGCGGTCTTGCATTGTCGTGTTGCAGAATGATGTCTTTTCTATTGACAATCGCCGGATATTTTTCGATTAAAGGTTGGTCCACGCGATCCAATTCTTCCCAATAAAGATCTGCATTAACAGGTTTTCCAGGTTTCAGCAATTCAAAATGAACAATTCCGCGAATACTCCAACAAACACCCAGAAGCGTCTTTTCGGGATGTAAACCCTTTTAACCCCTATTAAAACTGCCTTTTGGCTTTTGGGTTATCATATAGGACTTATTTTTTTTTTTTTTTTTTTTTTTTTTGTCTCCGGTAATCAAACGATCAAAAAACGGTTCTGTATGGTGCCGTTGAAGCAATACGTTGCATGTGATGGATAGGTTGGCTTTGTTCTTTTCGGACAGATTAGGGGGGACTCAAACACCTGCTTTGCTTATTTTTCCATTCTGCTTTAAATGTTCTTGGATGGTCGACCAAGGTTGGTTAAGAGTGTTTGACATGGGTTTGCTTCCACTTCTACCTTTAGCATGTTGTTGACATGCGCAGAAACGACATTACTTTCCGGTCCCCCTATTACAAATGAAAAGGAGTGATAGTACTCATCCAGACGAGCAATAATTACCATAGAACATAGGGTCGCATTCCACTGAGAGAGGTAGAAAAGAAGAAAGGAGAACGCATCGACGAAGAACAAAGAGACTACCTCCTAAAACTATCAAGAATTAACCGTATGCAAATTTGAATTGAGAAGAAGCAGCATTTTGCTCTTAGTTGGTACCGGAGAAAGCCAATTAGAGCAAACGGTGTCCTTGAAAACGCACAACATCATCGCTTCAAGTATTACCTTCATAACATGGTCTGAAACTTGGTGAATTCTATGGCATGGTGGAAACATGGTGAATGTTATGGCGGAGTACATGTATGAGAAATTGGCAGATATTCGCTCACATATGGTGAAGCAAAAGGGAATGGACGCGAAGCACGAAGACTGTACGAATAGCGGTTTTCAAATTGTCGGATTCCAAGTCATCCAACCCTTTCCAGTGTTGATCGAAAACTGCGAGAAACCGGTTCTTTTGCCACGTCAAAAAGCAATACAAGATGTTCGCGAAATTCACGAACCCCAGAAGTGGAAGAGTGAGTTTTAACTAGATTTGAAGCAGTTCCTTCCACATGTACGCGATCGGTGGCATACGAAATGGATATTTCTCAGGCAGTTGGTGTGGCGTATTTTACATGAGGAACACATGCACCCTTACCACGTGCAAAAAGGGCAATTTTTGGACACAGAGGATTATTACTGCGGAGCAAACTTTGTGTAGTGGATGCTTGGAATGAGGAATAACAATCCACGATTTCCTGCACTAATATTATTTAATGACGAGGCAACATTCAGCAGAGAAGACATTTTCAACGTGCACAATCAACACGTTTGGTCTGACAGCAATCTCCACTGCCCTGCCCTTCATAAACACCACGAGAAATTTTCCGTGAACGTATGGGCAGGTATCCTAGGTGATTACCTGGTAGGCCCTTGCCAGACCGTTTGACCGGCGTAATATACCGTATCTTCTTGGAACAAGTGCTTCCCAGTTTATTGCAGGCTGTTCCGCTTCCCATCCAGAGAGACATATGGTTTATGCACGATGGAGCCCCAGCAAATTTTTCCGTCACGGTCCGGAAATTTCTGAATGCCACATATCCCGCACGATGGATCGAACGTGGCTTGGCCTCCTCTCTCACCGGACCTCATCCCACTGGACTGCAACCCACTCTTCTGTGGGCACATTAAATCTTTAGTGTGAGACACCTGTGGACTCAGCTGAAGATCTTGTGGCGAGAATCGTTGTTGCCGCGAACAAAATTAACGCGACACCAGGAATCTTCGAGAGGGTGCGTCAGTTGCTCCTTCGTCAATGTCAACTGTGCAACGAAACACGTGGTCGGCATTATGTGAGTTTTTCATTAAATAATAAATCTGATTGCGGAACGTCTGGTCTCGTTCATTCGCTTTCCCAACACTGTTGTAAGTTCAGGTTGAAATTCTAATATTTCTGTTTTCTGTCTCTCAGAGTGGAATGCGATTCTATGTTCTATGGTAATTATTGCTTGTCTGGATGGGTGCTATCACCTCTCTTAATTTGCAAAAACAATTTGCCCTGTATAGTGATTTGAATTTACCCTGTATAGTATCACCCTGTATAATGATTTGCAATTCCTAGAAGTAGCCTCATCTGTTTCCTTGCAGGTTGGAAGAGTCAGATGAAATACTTTGCAATGAGATGTCCTTAAAGAACATTTAAATATTTCTTTGAAAATTTTCACGTTAAAATGATACCAATTGTTACCATAGAAAAGTATAAGTCTGGTACGCGTGCTTTTCTTGTGGTCGATGTTCATGAATTTTAATTGAAATTATAGTGCTTTTGATGGCGTTTATTATTCTAATAAAGATTGTTAATAATTTGGAAACGAATTTTCTAATAATTTCGATTTTTAAATTGGTACGTAAAGTGATATTCGTTATAAATCAAGAAGCGTTGGCCATTACTTTAAAGGCTTTATATTTCTGTATTTTAGAAAAATTTATTTCTGCAGCATGCCCACAGGTAGCGAAGGCATAAAAGTAAAGCTTAAGGGATTATTGTTTTGTATTTTATTTCATTGTGAAGAGTAAATCTGTTATGTATTCCGTGAAGAGGTCTTAAGTAAGCTACGAAAATAATTTAATTCTCAGTTTAATTCTCAAAGTGAGCTCAAATGTGAGTTATGATTATCAGTTATGATTTTATTTGATATGATTTTAAAAGCGTGGCCTCTAACCAATAGACGGGACGAGCCAATTCAGTGTTTTACTCCTATTTCACGCAGGTCTAACAGCCTTAAAGTTGCTATAGGACCAGCCGTGTGTCAAATATGTGACTCTCCATTCCCAGTGTTTTATTCTTCAAATAATCTAGCAGTAGATGATAGACTGGATGACTGCCCTTTGCGAAATAGAACTGTTATGTATTATGATTTTTTGCTTTTGATTGAAATTCTGTATCTGTAAACTATGGCCCCAGTAAATCAAGATAATGTACAAATTGGCTGTAAATATTTCCTAGTGCTTTGATTTGTGTTAAAGTCGATGTGTAGCGCTGGAAGATGTGTATTGCTATTTGAATGTTAGAGTATTGTTGGATATTATAAGCATATACGTTACATAATAAGAACTCCGAACTAGCAGAACTTTGACCTGGAGCTTTCCGTTAAATAAATTATTAAATTATTTTAGATGAAAATTTACTGTCAGAGAAAATTATAATTCTTTTTTCTGAGCGGAATGGCAATAGTAAAATATCATATGAAACTTTGAACTTCATTTATTTTATCTCTGTCTCACAGTTATAATTCAGTTTTAATGCGTATTATTTCAGGCGTATACTTGCTGTCTAATATAATTGTTTACGATATTATTTATGGTTTATTGTACACAATGCTTTTAATTATTATGGGCATTTTGCATTCAATGTTAGCTATTTGCTGTTTCATTTCTTGATAGATGTAAAATCTGTTTCTCGAAAGTTCAATATGAAAAGGAAAACAATGTTTGAAAGATGTAAACTCACTATTTAAACGATTGTGCACTTAAGTACACACATTTTACTTCCTGTTTCCGACCTTATTTTGAGTCAATATTAGTGATTTTTTTTTTTCCGTAGATTTTTTATTGTTACTCTTAAGAGAATAAGGGCTGTGACAGGTCTTTAGGGGAAACAAAACCGGTTCTGAAAAATCTTTCTTTCTTATTTTTCATAGCACTTTCAACTAAAGTGAGTAAATGGTAGTAATTTGTATGCTCGAGAAGAAAAATTACAGATAAGTAAATTTCTCCTAATTTTTTTTTCCTTTTAAGCATTTATTTAAAGCTTCAATGTCTAATTTACTGTATAAAAAAGGGATGCGTCCCATTTGACTGACAATATAACGAGGAAGCAGGTCTACAAACGAAAAAAGGCAATTAAGGAAATTAAAAAATACATATATAAAAAATAAGTATAAGTAAAAAAAAAAATAAATGAAATTAAAAATAATTAAATAATTAATACTGAAACACAAATCCTTCCCATCACCTTTTCTTTTTCGCTTGCAAATATATTTTGATCTCCTAAAAGTGTAAATAATGCACTATACACGTTGAGTCAGAATTATGGAAACATATAATATATTGTTATGTATTATGACGATTAACAGTCCATTAGAACGGCTAATGATAAAATTAATTTTTTTTTCAATTCACAGGACAGTCATGTTTCATGTAACGTCGTCACGCAAAATGATGATGCAACAATAAGTTATAATACCATCATGTGTGATTACATACCAGTATGGTTCTGAGACCGTGTAATTGGAGAGAAGTAATTGTAATACACATTGTTTCCAGCTACTATGGGAAAGTAGAGAAAACGACTGCTTATAACAGGAGAACTAGGAAAGAAAACTTCTTGGAAGGGCTTGCAGTAGCACCGACGCAGCAAATGCTCGATAATAATTGAAGATATATTTGCTAATAAATCCCTGAAAAAGCAATAAGGTATGTCTGTTGGTACTGCTGTGTGTTGGCTATAGGTTGAAGAATTAACTTGACATGTCCCTGTCTCAGTTTCCGTAGCAATAACATCATCATCGCACAACATGATCAAATGTGCACTCATATTTCTGAATTACCCTATGCATAAGATGTATTAAAAAGACAATAGAGTGAATTAAAACATGTATTTGAAATGGCAAAATCTGGACAATAATACTCAAAGAGCAAGCTGCTACAAATGAAACGAAGGGCCATGGTGTAAATGATAACAATTGGAAAGAGCGGATTTTCAAAAAAGCGAAGTGCGCCTTAAGTAAACCCTTACGCTAATTATATATTTAAAAAAAAAAAAAAAAAAAAAAAAAAAAAAACTGACTATGCCCTCAAGTTGCCAATAAAACAAAATATCGTCAAAGAAAGTTCTTCAATATATCAAAATCTGTGGAGCGATTTTGAGAATCAATATTTCCTGAATTCCACTTTGATCATAACCATCAAATAAGCACCACTTACATTGTTACTCTGAAGAGTCTCAATGGCAAAATATGTGCAGTAAAAGCAATTTTTCTATTTGCTGCTCCTCTTATGGCTACTCAATGCCACTTATTCAAAAAACGTGAGCAGTAATAATCTTTTTGTTATAAAAAAGGCCTAAAAAAACAAAAGAATCTGCCGTTGCAATGCTCTAGAAAGGATAGGCAGACCTTGGCCGAGCTCACTGAAGCGAAGAAGGGAATTTTTGAAAGAATGTAAGGGAACAAGAGACTATGAAAGGTTATTACTTATGAATAAACACCAGTTAATGTACAGTTTTAGGCCTGTGACATTAAAATAAATATTTATTCCTCTTTTTCTCCTGTTCATTTAAAGGAAAAAAGCATTCAAATAATTTTATTTTGAATATTTACTCAGTTTAAGTAAAAGACACAATATCTCAACTTATACACTGACTAAGGCTTCGCAGAAGAAGCAAAATTGGACGTATTAGTAACACTACATAGGGGAAAAGTAACAAAAGTAGCAAAATTAGCCAATGAATAAATGGTATGCTTTTAGTAATGCATAAAAAAGTAACTAAAAATTGAATTCATGGGAAAAAAAATCTTTTTCATGATTTGAAAGGTATTTCCTTCGTTCCTCCATAAAAATCACTTAAAGATTACAATACGGGAAAGAGGCAATTTATTATGTTATATAAAACGAAGGATATATTATCTTTGCATTTCCTTAGCTGTGATTAAAGATAGGAGGATACTGTTCTCAAAAAAATTAAATAGCATTGTCTCAAAGCGTTCTCTTTACAAACGGTAAGCATGTAGTTCAGTTTTGAAAAACAAGAAAACTGAAAGCTCCTGAATCTTGTTGATTGCTTCTCTATCATTCTATCAAGGGATTATCAGTATTAGCAATAAAACACAAGTTTCACAGCTGACAGTACAACATGATGTACAGCTCGATCTAGTCTTAGATGCATGAGTAGCCGAACTTTGCATTGTTTGATTTCCACATCCAGAAACGAGAGTACTTATAATGACGCCCAGGAACTACAAGAATTCTTCATATAGGCCAAGAAATATCAGCTCAACCGATGGAAGAAGATCCCTCTAGCATGACAGCATGATAGTATCTCCTTCCTTGCGTACCATTCTGAATGAAAGATACAATATGATGCTCTATATGATAGATATTGCATATGATATAATAACATCAAACGTTTTTAGTTGTCTGGGAAGAGGAGATTAACTGGATGGTACAAATGATGCTCTTTTCAACGATGCAAAAATATCTAAGCCTTTTAATTTTTTGTAAATATGAATCATAGTCGTAAATCTGATATAAAACAGAAAATTCCGCTTATTTGTTCTACCAGCTAAATCAAAGTACGTTATGAATATATAACAAAATACCATGAAACTTCTGAAACAAATATCAGATTATAATGTGCGAAAATACATTGTAGAATAGTATGCGGTAAATGTCAATGCCTTCTAATGCCAAATTTTGCCTCTGTATTTGCGCTTTATGTTTGCTAATCTAAAAGTCAACTATGTGTTTCTAACATGCAATGTCTAGAAGCACGCGAAATAAAAGCGTAATAAAAATTGCTACACAAACTTTATTGATTTTAAATGTCGGCTACCAGCATAAACATATTCTCACTTTTCTCTAAACCTTGTAATCAAACTAAATGAACAGTATCACGTTATACAATGAAAATTCTCTGGTGTTCAGAAAGGAAATTTTCTTACTTTTAACACTTTTCTCTTACAATACTGAAAGACACAAATCATATTTCAAAAAAAAAAAAAAAAAAAAAAATTCAAATCTGCATTGTCAAACAGATAAGGGTACAGGTGCGTGTAGACGGAACATTTAAGAGATGGGTTATTAAAAGTGCAAGTGGTATTTTTATTGCATCATTTCCGTTCACACTCTTTGTCATTTTCTTTACACATTTGTTGAATCTTATAAAGTGGAGAGTTGTTAAAATAATTTGCCACCAAAGTTCTGGACGATGGAATTAGGAGGAGAATCGTTGGAAGACTTGAAACAGTGCAGTGCTTCATAACAGTAAGCAGCTTAAGGAAGCGTGCATTTTTTCGCTTGTAATTTATTATCGAGACCCACATACCAAACCGGCGTTTTTTATAAAGTGCGCACCGGCATTCCTTTACAGAAGAAATACCCGGCCTCGATTTCTAAAAATGCAGATTTCTGACGCTGAATAAACTAGAATAGTGATTTTCAAAACACTGGTTCCACAGGGAAATAATTTTCATTGAGAAATGAGAAGTTATCAGCACTTTTTTCTTGTTTTTTTTTATAGTTCCATGTATTTATATAAGTTATGAATTAATTTATGATTAATAGTTGATTTAATTGATTCTTTTCATATTTATTTATTTTTAATCCATTGCAACATTATTTTATTCTGGATTCTTTCTTTCTTTTTCATAGACAATAACTTTTCTAGACAAGTTCTAGAAAGAAACTTCCTTTTCTTCTAGAGAACTAAGCAGTCGTGATGTTGAAAATTTGGAAAACATTAGAAAAAACATTAAATAGAGGAGGGATTTCAACATTCTATCACTAACAGTAAAATTGCTTTTCGATACTTGAAATCGTCATGAACGTTGATAGCTGTAAGAAATTAAGATAAGTGTGCGTGTGTGAATATGGCAAAGCCTCGAGGGCTATCTGCCTAAGAGGAGGGATGCCTTCGTGGAGGACTTTCTAAGGGAAACTGGCTCGTATACACGTTACACATGGGGAAAACCACGAGAACGCCCATGCAGCCAGCCCGTTCGCGGGATTCGAACCTCGGACCGAACTACCAGTGTTCAGCGACTTTACCGCTCGGCCGCTGGTGGGCCTGAAATTAAGATAAGATATTTAAACCTAGGATAATTTTCAGATAGGATCAGACAGGATATTTAAATGAAGCGTGTAAAAATTGAATATTTGATAGAGTGTACAACATTTAGTATAAGACATTTACATTAAATTAACTGCCCATATTCATCATTCTAGAACCCAGAAAAAGAAGATTAGGTTAATGAAAAGAATTATATATATCTTGTTCATCTGTTACGTGTATAGCAATCATTTAAGTGAAAATAAGTTTAATTCATTGAAACAGCCAAGTTCTCTTCCGAGAAGCACAACCTGAAAAATTAGATTGACAAAGCTTCGGTATCCTTTATGCCGAAGCTTTTCATGAAGGGATGGGCAGCTTTATAACAGTTCTGCGTTTTTCATAAGGGTGGACCTTTATGAAAAATCAATGTTTTTTAGAATAGTGCCAAAGATTTATTTCAACCCCTGATGCTGCAACACTATTATGAAGATTTCTGTCTGTTCGAATAGTGGTAGACTTGCATAAAGATGCTGAACCGTTACGAATGACTGCCATTCAATCTAAGCACTGATTCTCGTCATACCTTTATCTGGAGAGATCCAGGAATCACAACTGACCTCTAGCATATGAGAGATGTACCAGTATAGCAGTAGATGTCTGATGGTCTAGGCAGGTATCATGCTAGATGCGCACACATAGCTTCATGATTTTCACAAAAATTTTATGACTATTGAGAGGCGTAAGGAAGCTATCTTATGTTTATCTTTTCAGGAATGCAGTAGGTCCTCAGTTCATTTTTATGGACAACAGCATTTGCCCTTTTAATTTATTGGATGATTATCTGGAGAAAGATTTGAGTCACTGGATTAATTAGTTAGTCATAACTCCATAGCTAAACCTTACAGAATATATCGGAGAGGCTATTGGGAACACAACTGAAGCCCGTCTTCCTCTTTTGCAGAATTTCAAAGATTTTAAAATTGCGCAGCTGCAGAAACCAACTGCCGCAGAGATTCATAAATTTCCTCATTTCGAGTATGAAGTCACATTGTGAGAGCTGTAAGGAGTGTTAAAGTGTAACTACATTAACCTTCTTTTTCTTTGGTCCGATTTTACAAGCTGTGATTTAGATCTTCCTACGCCTATGAGTCTTACGCACAATCATGATTGTAAAAGATGACTATTGTAAGAAACATGTTTTGTATTATATCAGTCTATTTCCGCACCATATTTTATTGGATTCTGTCCATTAGTTGTAGAGATAATTGATCAAATGTGAAAATTCTCTTAATCTGTAACATTAATGCACATAAAAATTACGAACGTGTTTTGTTCTGTATTATCTTCCAAGTCATTATCCACATCATTATCTTCCAAGAGATTGCAAAATTTCAAAGGTGATTGATAATATATATGATTATAAAACAGCGCCCACTTTAGTCTGTGTTGATAACGTCTGAAAGCATAAGACACGACTAAACTAAAACTGCTTTTATATCTGTAAATTTTATCTAAAAGTTACATTTTGTATACCACATGTGATGGTTTTTGCTTGAGCCAGTGATACATATTTAATTGGATACAAATCATCCCATGGAATCCCGTCTAGAAGACTCTCCAAATAACAGTGTCCATATAGTATGACAGAGTGAAAACATAATTTATAAACTTCATGCTTCGAGTACTCCATGTTCATTTGGGATAGGCTTTTGAAAACTCGAGCCTAATCATAATCATGCACTTTCTCGAAAGCAGAAAAAGATACTTGAGATTTATTACAAGACTGATTGTTTTTAAGGGGTATTAGAAACCCCTATACCAACAATTTTAAACTGGCCATTTTCGACGTACCCTTTCTCAGAGTCTGCTGTAGATACACGTTTGAAATTTTTTGTGTAATTAAAGTACACCTATCTGATTACACTGAAATGAGCTTTTGAAACATTTTGAATTTTAGAGTAATTTACAGAATATTTTGTTAGGCATGGTAAAATTTAAAACTTTTCTCACACAAAAAACTTTTTAAAATTTTTTATTCTAAGTTTATCACAAAAAGCTCATTTCAGTAAAAATTAGGAAACCTAATAAATAAGCCATAAAAATTTTAGATACATGTAAGCAGTAGTTCCTAAGAAAAGGTACATCGAGTATAAAAAAAATCACGTTTGGAGAAAAACTCGTTTATGTAAAAATCCTCATTGATCAAAGCAGTCGATGACATATTAAAACTAGATTTTTTTTACAGTTCTAATTTTCATAGAGGTTAAAGAATGGTATTTTTAGAAAGATAAAAGTGTAGAGAATTTGAAAATGCAAAAATCCGAAATCACAATTTTTTGAAGATTTTGGGGTTCCAACACCCTTTAACACATTTTAAAAATTATCTGCAGATTAGTTTTATTAACTTCTAGTGTGAAGTCTTCAAATGTAGTAGTTTGATTTAGTGTGCAACATGAGACAGTCTACGCTGACTAGTAGAGTATTTAATAATGTAGTTTGCAACGCCACAGACGCAGCTAAGTGATTTACAACACTAAGTCTGCCAGTGGTAAGAATGATTGAAAAACTATATTCAGAAACTTTAAAAGTCTTGGCTACTGCTCTGTTTCCGCCATAAATAACACTATATTACAGTAAATGAACTTATCAGAAAAAGTACATTTTACATTAGGCTAAAATTCAGGGGACTGATATAAGTCAGGGAGTTCACAATCGCCAATCTTGGAATGATAACAGATGTGAAAAAAGGCTACATTTATAATTCTAAAGTACTCAGTATTAAGTTTACGTGTACATGGAATAAATAAAATGCCGGGAAAAAATGTTAAATCAAAATGAGTTAATTTTTAGTAAAGACTTTGAGAAAGTGAGCTTAAAAGGTATAAATAATACAAAACAGCAGTTGTTGAAATTTCAGAAGCATTTATACCGAAACTGAAACCTGAAAGGTTACGAATGCAAAATCATAAAATATTTTAAATTCTTAGATAAATAAAATAAATCAAATGAAAATTTGCTGTAAGTTAGCTCATAATTACTGCTTACTCAGTACATCTCAAACATCTTACAAAATATATTTTCAATCATATCAATAACTTTCTATTTAAAGGGCTATAAATCAGTATTATTGTGTGAAATATTTTGAAAAAAATAAATCTAAAAAATATCAATTTCAGCAAATTTTATGCTTCAGTTAGCAGAAATAATGAAACCGAAAACTAAAGAATTCGTCACTCAGCATTCTTCTCAATTATCGGCGCCGAGTATGAGCCTTCTGGTTTACTCTGTCTAAATTTTTTTTACATTGTTATTATTATTATTTGCCTCTAATTAATTGGAATACTAAATAGCAGGGAACTTAAAATGCTAGAAAAATTACAATGTGCCCTTTTGATTTGTGACACAACATTAGCCCTCTCACGTACAAAAATATTTTCTAAAATTAAAATGCACAAGAATTTTTAAAATAAACAACAATCATAAAATATTTCATTTCTCTTTTTAAATAAAAGGGTAAAAAAAAAAAAAAAAAAAAAAAAAAAAAAAAAAAAAAAAGTGAAAGGTTTCAGATTTTAACGGTCTTCCGAAAGGGCTTGTTAAGGTGTTTTTTATGTTCTCGCTGAGCTCGCAGTCAACCAATCTGCTGTTATACTTCCTCCTACAAACCCATTTTTTTGTCTTTTTAGCTTTATTATTAAGCATCATTTCCATAGCTCTTACGCCACATACAATTCAACAGATAAATTACAAAAACATTTAACAGCAGCATAACGGTATACGTTTAGAATTCCCGATGCAGCGTTAGTTGGCATACATTTTTCTTTTTTTTTTTTCTTTTTTTCTTTTTTTTTTTTTTTCCAATCTTTTCTCAGTTCACCATATAAATACTCAGTTTTTCTTACTAAAATGGCTTTGCAAAACTTTTTTTTTTCTTATCAATGTTTTATGTGTTTGCTTTATTCATTAAATATCACGTTCTTAGCGTTTACGCCACATAAAATTCGATTCAACTGCAAAATAACAAAATATTTAAAAACAGCATATCATTAGAATTTCCGACAGACAATCTCGCGTGCTGGAGATAGAAATGTTTTATTTCGTACGGTGTTGCCACTGCTCGCTTTGAAATCGTTGTCTTTGTTAATCAAAATTTCGTTACGTTTTTACAAAATATGAAACAGACAATCAAAGAAATTCCAAATTCAAATTTCGGGCTTTTCCATATGCCCATTTTCGTGTGGAGGACTAGGTTATTTAAAATTTGATGATTCTAAGTACCGTTTTTTTCATAATGTAAGGAAACATACATACATTCATGCAGATTCCTTATTATTTAATTTCTTTGAATGTAATACAACGCGATAATATTTAGTGGCAATGTGTTGTATCACTTTGAAAAGTGATACAACACATTTCAGTGTTTCGGCACAAAACGTTTTCAGTGTTCCGAGACCAATATTCCATTCGGGACTTACGTCATTTTTGAGCTAATAAACTAAGTTTTTACTGTTGAATGATAATAAACCTTAACTAAAAATAATTTCAGTTTTATACCGCATTTCTTTCTGTGTCTCTTTTTTGCACTAAAAGGGGGATTTAAAAAAAATCTGACGAAGTATTAAATAAGAATATTGTACACCGTTTGAAGAAAACTAATATATATATATATATATATATGTATATGTATATATATATACATATATACACACACGCAAAGAGATTTTACAGTCTACATAGTATAAATATAAAACTTCACTAGGAACTTTTATTTTGAAGTCTCATGATAATGTACTCATGAAGTAATCAGATAAATTTCAGTCAGAATATTATAAGGAGATAAATAGAAAATAAAACAATTTATATTAAGATTACGTAAGCCCAGATAAAATAACTTTTAAAATATTAATATATTCAGCAGAGTATTATTACAACATCGAAGGTAACGAAGTGAGTTCATTTTTCTTCAATTATCCGCAAAGTGTATTTATATAAAACCTAAAACTGAAAATAGTAACATCTCTTAGGGAAACAATTTTCCTACTTAATCTTATGTTGCTAATATCAAACATCTTGTAGATTATATATGTTGCTCAGAATATTTATTAAAAGAAATCTTGTGTTTTATATTAATTTCGTTGAGCAAAAACAATCCTAACTATTTATCTTCTAAAAAACGCGAATCAATACTTTCGTATTTAAAGCAAATAAAAAAACTGCTTTACAAAGTTAATGAAAGTAATATTCTCCATTGAAAATTTCAGATTTTTCTCTAAATAATAATTTCTATAAAGAAATTTCACGATCAAGGGAAAAACTGGAAAGATTAAATATACGTACTACTTCTTTTTTTTGGGGGGGGATAAAAAATTCAAATATATTTTAATAACATTACACGGCATAAAAATAATAGCATTATTATTTGAAAAATTCTTACCTTTTCTTAATATAAATATTAACCCAAGTGTCGCTGAAAGTAGTCCTATGCTGTAAGTGAAAGACGCGCGAGAATAATTTTTCAAAACGCACTTCTACGAAAGCTGAGGAAAAACGACGAAAAGCACGGACCAACTAATGTTTGAACATCTAACTGCACATGCGCTCAACATCTGTCAATGGTCACGAAACGATCTCCAAGGACGGCTAAATAAAAGGGAAGGAAAAACGTATCGTCTTTGAACATTCTATAGGAAAATGGCAAGAAAATTACCTCGCAAATTTAAGAGCTTCTTTGTTTTGTTAATGCTAAGGTTAAAAAGATGCCTAATTAAATTTCTACTACATTTTCGGATTTTGTTTTGGATCACAAAAAGCACATAGAAACGGATTTACCTTAAAATGCCGCCGTTTTTTAAGTCTCCAGATCCCTCTTTTTGGGTCAATGATATATTTTATTTGTTTAGGACTGGTTTAATTTAGTATTGGAATAATACGTATCAGAGACCGTACGTTCTGTCTATTTCTTTTTTCACTCAGAAACATTTAGAGGAAGTATTAAAAATCCCCAGTTTTGTTAGTAAACTTTTAAAATTCTATTAAATTTGCTTCTTGACCAATAGATTTGTAGCCATCTTTTTTGGTTTCTTCAATTATTTTTGCAAAATTTAGAGCTCTCAGATTTTGCAAACACAATCAACTTTCGATTTATTAAGGTTATAGGGTATTTCTCTCACCTTCTTAGCATGCCTTCGTGGTGTAGTGGTCAGCACGCTCGACGCGGATTCGAGAGGTCTGTGGTTCGAGTTTCGGCGAAGGCGTTGCTCATTTTTTACCTCGCTTGCTTCGAAATAACCTAATGTCTCTACAGTGGCACCCGAAATAAAAGAGTGGTGGATGATAATTCTCCACCTCCAGGATTTGGCGATTGGGTCCCCTAATCCCCAGTCGCTCTTTAAAAGAGGAATATATAAAGTATTTTCCCCGCCTTCTTAGCATGCCTTCGTGGTGTAGTGGTCAGCACACTCAACGCGAATTTGAGAGGTTTGAGTCCCGGCGAGGGCACTGCTCCTTTTTCAACTCTGTTACTTTCAAAAATTACCTAACGACTCTACAAGGAAACCGGGAATGACGCTCACAGTTAACTCAAAACCACAGTTAATATGAAAGAAATTAAAATCACGGGGAAGAAGAATTAACCATATTATAATTTACAGAAAAATTGCTACTAATAATTTACCTATATTTGTAGAGACATTAGGTAATTTTTCGGATGCAGGAAAGATAAAAAAGGAGCAATGCCCTCTCCAGGAATCGAGCCACGGACCTCTGGAATGCGCGCCGAGCGTGCAGACCACTACACCAGGAAGGCGCGCTAAGAAGGCGGAAGAAATACCTTATATATTTACTACCGAATTGATTTGGAGAGTATGTTCGCTGGTTAATGAAACCTAAATCAATAGTGAAAATAAAAAGAACGCACTGTACATAAAAAGAAAATAAATAGTATTAAAAATGAAGAAAGTAAGATATAAAAAAAATCTGAAAGATTTCAGATTTTAAATTACTTCCAAAGGAGCGTTTTTTTAAAGTTTTGTGTTTTACCTTTGTTTATTAAATATCATGTTTTACATACTCAAACTATAAAATTCATTTCAACAGCAAAATTGCAAATTAATTTTAAAATGAGTCTATCTTTAGAATTTCCGATACAGAGTCTCGCGCGCTGGAGATAAAAATGCTTTTTTTTTTTTTTTTTTTTTTTTTCGTACAGTGTTGTTATTGCTCGCTTTGAAATTGTTAATTTTTTTTATCAAAAATTGGTTGAAGTGTTACAAAATCTGAAATCGATAATAAACAAATTTCAAATTCAAATTAAGGCTTCCACATGCCCATATTCTATGGAAGATTACGTTATTCAAATTTTGATGGCTCTAGGTACCGTGGTTTATCACAGTGCGGGAAACATACATACAATTACGTAGATTCTTCATTATTTAATTTCTTTAAATACAAGACAGTGCGATAATATACGGTGGCAACTATTTGAAAAGTGATACGGACTTTTAAAGTTTCCGACGCAATGAAATTAATAGTACTTCATGTCAAATTGCCCTTTTTGGACTAAAAATTGCATTAGACAAAAATATTAACAAGAGAACTGAATAAATACCATTTTTTCCAAACTGGCATAGAATGATCAGTCAGAGTTTTTTATGCTTAATTGTAGAATATTTATATACTCCAGATTATATACAACTGAATTACGTAATGTTGTGGGTGAAAAGAATTCCCATATGCTGTGACATCTCCTGCTATTACTCTTGCTTTCCCACAAAATTTTCTTTATGAATTTTTAGTAGAACGTTTTTTGTTTTATGGCGATTTGTAGGGCTATTTTTCCCCTTTTTAAGCAATAAATAAATTTAACTTTCGTTCTGATACAGGGCAGAGTTATGAACAACCTAGTTAATCCGTCTTCGGTCCTCGGGAGTTGACGTTTATCAGCTTTTTCCGCGAATGTTAAATAAATCTGCGAATTTTTGATTTTTCCTTATGGCGGTCCCGGACTCTGACTCGCTTTTGCCTATTGGTTTTTTGTTGTTTGCTCCTGATACCATTTTTATCACAAATGAGAATTGCGGCGCTACGAGGCCTTGCCCCCTTAAGGATGGTATATGACTTTGGGGTTGGAACATGCGTCTGTTGTCAGTCGTTTAAACGGCTTACTGTTATCGCAAAAGTACACTTGTGCCTCGTCCAAATTACAAAAGCCTAGTCCAAAATTCAGAATGAAAGAAGAATTAACTGATGTTTTACTAGACGTCTGGAAAAGTTATTTCCCGAAGTCGTTTTCGATAAAGTCGCTTTCTGTTGCCTATCAGTGCTGCCAAAAAATCGTGTTATTTCATAAAAAAAGTCTGTGTACGTACCACATAATGTATAAAAAAACGGTCCAATTAAATTAATTTTTGCTTAAGAACAACACTGTAAAATGCGTTTCCTGAAAATAATGCTTTGTAAATGTAAATTTATAAAGTATAATGTAGCATTTAATGAGTTACACATTCTTACAGTTATTTGCTTCATTTCTCTGCTTTTGATATACATGCTCTGAAATGTTAATGTAAGATTAGGTGAGATTGTTTGAATATGTCAGAGCTATATGCCTAAGGGACGGAGAACTTTCGTAGAGGGCTTTCTAAGGGAAACTGGATCGTATTTAAGTTGCACATAGGAAAAAACACGAAAATTAACCAATCATCTTAAATGGAATCCAGGCCGTACTACCAATATTTGGCGGTCTTAATCACTCAGCAATTGGCGAGACAAATATTAATATAAATTCTCAAGTGCGAAGTTGTTAGCGCTAGTCCCAAGCACCGCAAGTTTTGCGAATTTGCGCTACTTACTCTGTGAACCAAGCTTCGAATTTTGCCCTTTTTTCCCGCAATAAATAACTGCTCTGCAAATCCTTAACCTCTTGGGTACATTTAAGAACCTAGTTTCGTCCCGCATTTGTTTTGTCTGAGTTATAAGGTATTTTTTCTCTCATTTCTTCATGCGTTCGTAGTAGTACACTCGACACCTAATCGAGAGGTCCAGATTCGAGTATTGGAGAGGGCACTGCACATTTTTCATGACCCTTGCTTCAAAAATCTTATGTTAAGGATGACCAATGTAATTCGTCATTCAAACTAGGACAAAATTAAACATGTACGTTGTTGTCCGCAGTAAGAGGGATTTATAACAGTTGTAAGAGGACGTTTCTTCCAGTGCTTCAATGAACCTTGTTTATGATAGGCTGCTCCAAATTATTAGAAATAAATAATATATTTAAAAAAATGATAACGAAAATTTTAATGAAAGAGGAGACTTTGAGAAACAGGGTGATGATCACTATACCCAATAGCGAACTAGAAAGTGATGATGACAGTGAAATATTACTAAGATTTCAAAGGCGTTACCAGACGCTTATCGAGCAGTTTTAGTGAATGTTCTAGTGAAGAATTACCAGGCGAAAGAAAATCGCGCTGATGTAAAATTCACTGTGTCTACTTAGATTAGGTGATAATCCCAAGGCTTTAGATGGTTTGAAAGAAGTCCTGAATAAAGGCTTTTGGGATATTATAGCAGAAGGGACAAATAGATACGCCAGGGGACCAACAACTGAAAAAAAAGTTTTATAAAAAAAATGAAACCAAATGTGGGTGCCTGTGGACTTTGATGAAATAAAAGTAGATACTGCATTATGCATCTCAGGTGAAGAAACCAAAGCTTTGTTTTACAGTGGATTCGATTACAAGTTTGATTGCAACTGATAGATTTGATTTACAATTCTAAATGACTATGTATCGCTCAAATAAATGAATTCTCACACAAAATCTACTGCCTTTATATACTATTCCGTACATCATCGAATTAAATTCTTTCCAAACACAACATTTTCAAATACATCTGTATCCAAGGGATAGAATTACTGTTCTGCAAATTAGCTCATCATTATTTTCACAGCAAAAAAGTGCTAGCTACAAAACTGTCGTTCACAGGGACAGGCAATCGTAAGTTAAATTGAATTGTTTTTTAAATAATTATATTCAGTAATTAATTGCTTAGCATATTCCTATTCGCTCGTGCACAAATTTGTTTATCACTAATAATTAAAATTGTTGTACTTTATCGGTATCGGTAGGAAAGGTGTTTGTATACATAATTTACTATTGTAAAACACTCAAGTGCTTTTTAGCATAGTTAGAAATGGGAAAGTCTCGAATTTTCAGCCTAAGTTAATAAAAGAAATATTTTGTCCTTAACTGTTAATAAAACTATAAGCTTCAAAGATATTACTATCACTGACTCTTTTATAGTCAGCTGTGATGATTTTTATAACACTGTTTTTAATCTGAAAAGTTTTGTATGCTTCTTTTTTTGTCATGATCCAGCAAAGTTTCTTTTTTGTATTGTTTTTCTTTTCATCGGGGAATACATTTCGTACCAACATCAGCATTTTCTTTACAAATGCGCACCCCTCTTTCGTCAACTTAATTCTTTGACACGTTTCCTTTAAAATCAGGATAAATGCTTTCTAATTTAATACATTCTTATTTTAATTTTATTTAAAGGCAGATTTTTGCTTACCATTTTGTTGTATTTTGTGCGAGAGGCTTAGATAATGTTGCTTGCGTACTAAATCATAATAGATTGAATGCAGAGCACAGTCATAAGGTATTTCTCCCGTCTTTTTAACATGCCTTCGTGGTGTAGTGGTCAGCACGCTCGACGCGTATTCGAGAGATCCGTGGTTCGAGTCCCGGCTAGGGCATTTCTCTTTTTTCAAGTTTCCCAGCATAAAAAATTCCTAATGTCTCTACACAGACATTCTATGAACAAACTACTATGAACTACTATAAATGACTAACATTCAAACTACAATGAACGTTTAACACAAAGCAAGCAAAGCGCATTCCAGTGCTCTGAATTCAATACAATTCCAATACTCCTATATTCCAATATAATTCCAATACTCCGTACCATTCTAGTACTCTGAACTCACAACAACAACTGAGGATAGGTGCTCTCTCTAGCTTTATATAATTTTAGAACGGTAGCCGAGATATTTCTAGCACTTTCTGCATTTCGAAATTACGGGAAGGCTATGAGGGCCAGATACAGTTGTGGGTATATGAGGGCCAGATACAGTTGTGGGCATATGAGGGCCAGATACCTATTACGAAGATACAGAGACCGGGCCAAAATATCGTCAAATGTCGCCAGAGAATTTGGCGACTTAAATTAGTTCCCAAAACTGTGCCAGCTTGGCATTATCTTGCCAAATTAGCAAGATAGCCATTTACTCAATATTAAACAGGCGTGCCCCTGTATGCTTATTTTTTCGGTAAAGCACCCTCCCTCTAAATGTTCATGTTACATTATACAGAAAAATACAACTTCACGTATAATTGCACTAAAATCATATATCTACAATCACATCTACAATATTTGTAACAATATATAAACGGCATTCTTTTAAGCTAAACTTCATTTTTGAATATATAATATTAAGTTACATAATATTTTTCTGTGTTATCATCCATCTGCCTTTGGTCCAACTTCCAGGAAGTTTCTTAGTTCCAGAAGAATAAAACTTACTTGATTGTATGTTGATTTATTTTTATACAACATCAATAACCTGCTCATTAGACTTCAATTTCTTTGTCGTTGCATGTTTATTACTTTTAATGCTGGATTAAAGTAGTGCAACTATATTTCATCCCAATTAATCAAACAGTCTAAAAACCTATATTTCCATTCATTTCATAATGCTTCAAAGGTTGCGTAACTGAAAGTAATCTTCTACCTTTTTTGATCAGGCATTAAAAAGCGGGAACTCATCTGGTGCTTGCTCACCTTGCTAAATTTAAGATTTTTAGCTAAAGTTTCTACGCTGTTGACACTTATTTCAAGTTCTGTAGCAATCTATGACGATGATACTTTTTCAGCAACATCTGCATTCATCTTGCCTTCGTGAAGTTCATAAGCATGTGGTTCCTTTTCAAATCTCACGGGGCATTTTTTAAAAGACTTGCACCTATAATATACTCTATACTGACCTCCAAATTGGCTTTTAAATCTCTGATACATCTGAGACTTTTGCCAACAAAAAATCCAATGACTATGCAACATTATTGTGAACCTTCTGCTTCGACATATTGATTACAACTAATAGAAGTGGGCCGCCCAGACAGAAGTGGTTAGGGAAGCCTGACTGCGATAACTGCGGGTTCGAATCCCGAAGAAGGCATGGTTGTAACTGTTCGTTCCTTCATAGGAGGCGATGGTGGCCCACCTATTAGGTGCCTCCATAATAAAAAGACCACCACATCTGGCCTTGTATATATTAATGGACTGCGTTACACTGTAACTGTTCACAATCTGCCATTAGGGGAAAAAAAAACCTAATAAAAGTGATGGAAAGGACAACCAGGATTACTGCTGACAGACTTAAACTGTATGCGTTTGCCAAATGAGTTATGATTACAATGAATTGTTCACAAGAACGGAGCATAAAAATAGCTGCTTATGTCTGAATGCCTCTTCAGTTATGAAACATGTTACTTGCTTTCGCATTGGAAAATGTCATATACAAGATGTCCCACTGATTTCGACACTTTTCGAAAAAATATATAAATTCAAAAGATTAACATATCAGAGTGTACGCGGAGATATATTTTAAAGGCAGATCTGTTTTCACTTAAGATACATTTTAGTTTAAATTTCACCGATAAAGGGACTGATAGTTACACACTCTAAGAATAAAAGGCAAAAAATTAGTTTAGAACAACATTTATCTATTTACATTTGGGAGCATATCACAATGTTACAAGCAATTCAGCAGTCAAACATGAGCTCTCAGTTGCATTCTTTCAAAAGATTTAAATTTTAACATCTTACTGTGACAGTACAGTGCCATCTAGCGGTGAAAATTTGAGCTGAAACACAAAACTAGACCAAAAATATTCCACCTATGTGCGAGGTCTTTAAAGTACAAACTATATTCAAAATCACCAATTTATGGATGTTATATAGTCTTTTTGAATATATGTAAATTTATGGGAACATATTTATGATGCATTATTTAAATTTTATATGGAAACCAAATGCTTTTAATATTTAGTAAAGGACTGGTTAGCATTTCAACAACTTTCCGTTTTTAACAGTACTGAAATCTCTTAACTTAAGGTTCGTAAAGGATTTATTTAAAAATTATTTTATATATTTTATTTGAACTGCGGAGTACATTTCAGAAGCGTTTTCTTTTGAAACTAAACTACTCACGCGAGCAGAGAAGAAATAGTCACAACAAGAAAATTTAAATGAAATGCATTTTACCTTTTTAAATAATTTTTTGTCTAAGAATTTTAATTTAAGCTTTTAGTTAAGGAATAATGTCCACCTTAGACCATTATATACGGTTAAAAATTTCATAAAAGGCAGCAGTCCTGCCTTTAACGTGCTTGTAACAATTTTAGAATGTATTCAAATAATGGGAAGTAACTGATAATATTCAATTTATTCACCTGTCACAAATTTTTACAACTGTTAAATTACTTAAAACGCTTGCTTGCTCCTTAGTTCACGCTCAGTTTGCTATATTTCTCGTAATCAATTTTAGAGTGAATTTTGGACTCCAAAACTAATTGTAAGTCTGGAATAATAAATAAGGGAAAATATATCTGTGTATTGCTTTATTAATTGTAACAAACAATTTATATGTGTTTTATTAACTTGAATAATAAATCTTTGAAACATTGTGCTTTTAATCCTCATTATTCTGGTGTGCTTATATTTATACTCAAAAGATCGTTTCTCAAAAGATCGTTGCCAAACTTAACATTCTGGTTCATACCAAGACAAACAAGATTTACATAAGAACTCTAATGCGAGGTCCATGACCGCTAGAAGGGTATCTTTGCAAGAGTAGAGGAGTAGGAAGAAAGGATGTCGAGAGAGGTATTAATATGACATTTATTAAAGAACATGGTTAAACAACTGAAGATGCTCAAAATTCCTTTCATTCGCCAAATTGTGTGCTCAACAACGTGGACGTATGGTTTAACGGACCCGCTCAAAATGGGCAGGTGTGTCACGGATACGTGCCGCTCCTGGCGACGAGATCTATGTCCGATGTTACGGTCACCTCGTACAATCATAAATCCAGAGGAGTCAGATCGGGAGATCATGTGGTCATGCGACTGGTCTGCATCTGCCAATCAAGATATGTCCTATTGAGGTATTCCCATATAGTGGCTGCTAAAATATGCAGGCGCTCCATCATGCTGAAATCAGATGTTTCGGCGTGTAACTGCTGGAACATCAGTCATCAGATCCGCCAACACTCTTTCCACAAAATGTCCATAAATAAAAACTGAGAAAACTGATTCATCCTTCTCCTGCAATATCCTCCCCTGAAATGTTCACACATCCCACTCTTCCATAAGTCTGCGAACATTGCCCTCTAGAGGTCACCGTTCGCATTTTCGGACAAACGTTCCCATGTAAATCTTGTTTGTCATGATATGACAGACCAGCTTGTTAAGTTTGGTAGCGATCTTTTCAGACACCTTGTTAATTCGCAGCTTTATATATATATATATATTGCAATTAAATTTTGAATATGTCAAAGGCATTTTTGCTAAGATGGCAATTTTTTCATTGAATTTTAAATATTCAAAATACCGCATCATTGAAACAGCGGTTATGCTAAAAAGAATGCTGTTTCAAGAAACCATTTCGTAAATTTATCCTTAATTGTAATTCATGCAACCATTTTACGAATTTTTATCCGTTTCTAATGGATCTTGACATGTTAATATTGTGCTTAATACTTTTTCCCAGAGGAATGTAATAAACAAGTAATAAAATTTGCAAATACCAAAATAAAATCGGCAATAAAAAATTAATGTGCAAGAAGAATGAGAAAGTGCAATGAAGTATTAATTTAGATTCAGCTAAATAATTCAACACTTTAAAAGAAATATTCAAACATAAGAAGTTTTAATATGAATTACAAAACATGTAGGGTAGGCGATATTTTTGCAAACTGAACAGTGCTGATGATAAACATTACTTAAGCTATCGTTATTTGGAATTCTCTTATTCAGAGATTTTGATGGGATGCATTATTTCAATATTTGTTTTAGTTAATTAATTTTACAGAACAAAATTCTTATCTCTATTTATGTATATTTTTAAAAATCAAAATTTTGTGCTTTTAGGAAACATTTGAATTCCCATATGCTTCTTATTAATTCTTTTTTACATAACCTATTATCAATTCATTTATTTCTTGTTATTCTATATCAAGTCCCAAATGAAATCAATTTGTTTGTTAGTCACGTCACGTAAGTAAACAAGAAATGCATTTAGGAAAAACTATTTAAAGTTCCTAAGATACATAAGAATCACGCAACTCGTATGACCCTGTATGGGAACATGGAGATCTAACACGATATTAGATTACGGTAGTGTCAGGCCAAAATGAACTTTTTATACTTCTAAACTGAATATTTAATCTATTCTGATTTTCAGAAGCTGAAAAATCAGACTCAGTCTTGTACAGATGAACTAAAAACGCGTTTGATAATGAAGAATGATAGATATATTGTCCATCGAATTTCTGGTGCCCACCAGTGGCCGAGCGGTAAAGTCGTTGGTAGTTTGGTCAAGGGTTCGAATCCTGGCGAAAGGATTACATGGGCATTTTCGTGGTTTTCCCCCATGTGTAACGCGTACATGAGCCAGTTTTTCTTAGAAAGTTCTCTATGAAAGCATCTCTTTCGTTAGACAGATAGCCCTCGAGTGCTTTGCTGTGATTAAATAAACTAAACCCTTACCATTTTGGTGTTTTCCTATACGATATTTTACATATACTGCTCTATAGACGATAATAGATAAGTCGTTCAAGCAATATAGGATAAGATCTGCTCTTATGGAATTATTTACAATCTACTTAAAATATTTTCCTAAATATTACCTGTTGTTTGAATATTATCTGACATAATCATCCCAAGCGCACGAAATTCCTTGTGGCAAGGAGGGCTGGATTATGCTTGCCGTTGGCAACAGTTTTGAGCACCATTCAGTGCGATTTAGCTCAGTTCCGCCCCCAATTTTGAAGGAGAGTACCCCGGATGGACAGATCCGAGGGTCTCCCACCCCTCTCTCCTTCCTTCAGAGGACTTTCGGCTCGCCGCATATTTAGAGTGCTACCATGCCACATTGACCTTATACATTTACATATATTCATGCCTTCTCCAGAATTCGAACCTGTGCTCTTCGGCACGGAAATCAATGACGTTAACCACTATACCGGCTGGTTGGCAAATATTACCTTAACAACATATATGTAAATGGGATAGAACTCAAATTATATGAACTTCAGTCATCCATATTTCGTATTCTACTTTTCATGCAAAGCTTGTTAATGTATTGTTACGAAATGTACAGGCGCGGTAAGATAGCTTCCCGCGCAAAGCAGTTTTGGAGTTGCCATAAAATAGCTGGGAAGGCAAGGTTGCCACATTTGGCGAGAAATCGCCCGTTTGGCGACATAATTGGCGATGTGGCATGTACGGATGGAGAACCTTCTGGAACGAATTCTTACCGGTTTAGCTCAGAATGTTCTCGAACACAAGCCGAAAGCTACATAAACCCTGCTGGTCCGCAGTCAGTGAGTGCGCGTCGAGAATGCGAGATAGTTAGTCTCGAGTTAATCAGTCCGTGCGGAGTCGATTGAGTTGACAGCCGGGCAGCGAGTGCCGAATGGGTCGTCGAGTGTATCGTCGAGAGAGTGTGTTAAGCTCCGGGAACTACTGAACCGAAGAGTCTGGAGCTGTGCTCTGTGTGTCGTCGAGTGCATCGCGAGTTGTAGCGTGGAGAGTCTCGAGAGTACGTGGACTGCCGAGAACGACCGAGCAGAGTCGGGAGTTGTACTCTGGTACTTTGCAGTGAAGCTGTCTTCACCGTTATTGCCTGGCAGTGTGAAGGCTGTGTCGCTGATTGTTCCAGTTTATTGTAGATCTTCGACGACTTCGATATTTCATCAAGTGTCGTCGTTATTCACTCCAAATCCACATGAACCCCTTACGAACGTGAAGGAAGAAAATAACGTAACAATTGGTGTCGGAAAAGAAAAACGTAGCAGTATTATGTGTATTTAAAAAAACATAAATATATCATAATGTAAATTCATATAACATAAAACTGAAATTTTTCAGGTTCGCATAAATAAAATATTCATTACATTATTTTATTTTAGTTGAAGAAAGGGCGTTGTTTGTTTAAACAACTAATAATTTAATATCCATGATTAGTATTGTCAAAAATATGGTTTATATTCTGTTTTATGAAAATTGAAAATTTCTTTTTTTAAAAACTATAAGTCGTATTGCAGTATATACGAAAAATAAAACTACCACACCTCCATTAAATAAAACATTTTTAACTACACAGGAAAGTTACACAGTTATTCAAATAGATTATGATACTAGTTAATTCAGATATTTGAAATTCTGCTTTATAAGACTGGGAACAGGGGGCTGGGGCAGAAAAATAATAAAGGTTTCCTGAATCGTAAATTTTTTAGAATCCGAATTTTTAGCTCAAGCACTCTCGAAATTTTCGAATATGTAAAAATCGAATCTGTAATCCTTTAAATCTTGCAAAGAATTCTAAGAAAAAGATGATAACAAAATAAAAGTTCTTATTTGCAATTAAAAGTTTTTAGAAGCAAAATCTGAAATCTTTTAAGAAAAAATAAAGCAATAACTTGTTAAAAACTCATAAGCATTGCAAGCATGAATTTTAAAAAACATCCAAGCGCTATTCTCAATAAGTTATCTACCTTCTGAATTATGTGGATTCGTCAGTTAGCTTCGTGGATTTCTTAGAAGAGCAGGGCACCGATTGCTTGAAAATTTCGGTAGAAACGTTCATGCATTCAGCAACCACGAATGATTATAGGTGATTCCGTGCAAAACTCGTTTTCTTTTTTTGCGTGAACTGGAACGTCGATAAAACAAATATTTCTAAAGGTCGGGTTAAAAAATTATTATTATAACTCAAAATGTTATGATGTTATCTTGGGTTGCATTGAATGAAGAAAAAGCTTCGAAGATTTGCATGATTCGTATGTCTCATTGTCTCTCATATGTCAAAAAACTCTCAACCAGTAACGAGCAGATAAAATCGTTGAACACTACTAGTTCGACTCGAGCTTAAATCCTTAAATGACAAAGAACAGGTTGTCTTCATGGATATTTTTATGATCTTCCTTATGTATAAAGTAAATACGCGCCAGATTGTCTTAAGAAGGTCCTTCCTAAAGGTAATCCTTCTTCCTTAGGCAGATAGCCTGAATGTGCTTTGCCACAATCAGATAATCTAATCAAATTTAATCCAGTTCTGGACCACCAGTTGCCGAACTGTAAAGTCGCTGAACACTGGTCGTTCGGTCCGAGGTTCGAATCCCACAAACGGGCTGACTGCATGGGCATCTTCGTAGTTTTTCCGATGTGTAACGCGTATACGAGCCAATTTCCCTTAGAAAGTCCTCCACGAAGGCATTCCTTCCCTTAGGTAGATAGCCGTCGAAGGCTTTGTCCTATTCAGTTCTAAAAGCGATTAATGTTCGTACTGCCGATGTGTATCACAGAATACGTTTAAAATTTCAGAAGCTAACTCGAGATTTCGTCAGTTTCTTTATCAAGGAAATAATTGTCTTTAACAAGAAAGAAAAATTGTAATTTGCTGAACTTAGTAATTGATCATATCATCTTATTACTTATAAGTGTTTCGTTAGTATTTTCAAATTCATATGTAACTCATGTAACTATTAAATAACTACATTCGTTTATAACTTAATTCCTAATTTAAGGCATTCAAGCACAAAATAGAGGAATAGAATGAATAGTTTATTTCTACTTATCTTTAATTACTGTTCTGATGTGGAAATTTTAATATCTTAACTGTTCAAGTTTGAAATTCAAAAAATAAATAAATAAAAATTAGAAAATCTTATTTAATAAAAATCCACTGCCTTATTATTTACGTAGACTTTCACATTTAGTTTCGAGAAATAATTCTTTGTTATTAACTTTTTAATCATTCAAATGGGTTTTAACACTAGACTGGCTTAGAACATTTCATTTGAATCAAGTTCTATTATCCAAGAAAGAGATAATTTAAATTTTTTAATGAGTATTATAAGATATAATAATAATACTCATTAAAAATAATAAACATGCAGTTTAGGTTTGGACGAAATTATAATAAACCTAGTAAAATTATTACAAAGTTTCAGAATACTCATAAAGTTGAAAAAAATAAAAATTAAAAAATCCAAAGATAACGAGACTTACCGTAAAACTAGAGGCATTTTTAGTCCAAAATTTTAAAAAACAAAGACGTTGAAGAGCAGCTAACAAAGAGATGAAAACCAAAAGCAGAAATTTGTAATATTTGATAATTCGATTCCTATGCAAAGGTGATTACCATATTTTATTTTTCTGGAAATCAGAAAAAGGCCTTTTGACAGGAATTTATTCCTATAATAATGGATGAAATAAAGGCTGAAAATAACCTTAAAAGCAATTATCGAAGATTGAAACAAAAATGGGAACAATTAACGTCAACGGAAAATTTCTCTTGCGTATGATAAATCTTTCCACAGGCAATTAAAATGGTTCTGTCTCAATCCATTAACTGCATAATTTTTACATTCGAGAAAGAAGCTATATTCGCGGTCTGTAGAAAACTAATCTGTGAGTTCAATTTATATGTGCAGTTTTCTTTTAAACTAGTCTCAGCATGATAACTATTCAAATAATCTTCCTGCAAAGACAGATTTTTTAGTTTAATTTGTTACTTCTGAGTTTACTATTAAAGATTGTTTTTTGACAACCCTCAGAGTAAGCACTTTTGGACAATGTAATAATCATGCACGCGGATTTAAATAGATTTTTTGGTAGCGCAAATCGCAATAGAGAAGTTTTTTGCTCCAAAAGACTCCCAAGTCACTAATTCATTTTCTAAATCCAGTAAGCGCACCGTATGTTTTGAAACAAGAGGCTTGCAAAAGTTCAAGTAAGGTGGGCCACCTTCTTTATAAATCCGCCAGTGCGAGTGATAGGAAAAAATAATGATTTGCAAATATGAGAATGATTAAATTCGAGAAATAATATTTGACAAATTTTATACATCTAAGCAGCCTCCATTGAAATATACGTAATTGGTTGCAAAAGCATCCGATGCCAACTTTTTGAAACAAAAATAACATGTTTTTCTCATCATGTTTGGTGTAAAAATAGAGATCTTATAAAAATTACTTCTTGTTTTATATTACCCCTTAATGTTGAAAGTAATTAAGATGCACGAGATGTGCATGGTCAGAAGTGAACTAACTATCTAGCAAATAATAATGGGCAAAAAAATGGGATCGCTTCAATGCTGTTATTAAAGAAATTATTACATGCTTTCGATCTGGCTTTACTCATTTCTTCCTCCGAATAATTTCATTCTACCTTGCAGTCTGAGCTAAAACGTATTGGACGGTAGCTCGTCGACATTCAGATTTAGCCGACTGGATTTTGTATCTCTCTGTAGTAACTCAGGTGGAAGAAAATGTAATGAATTATCGATTCCTCGGTGAATGCTCTTGTGATATAAGTGGTCTGCACGTTCAGCTAGAGATTAGAAGATCTGGGGTTCAAATCTTGTTGAATTTTCAGTTTTATACTCTGAATAACTTAATAAACTCTATATTTATGAAGAAATTTAAATTAACGAACGATTTCAGAATTTTTCAGTTTAAAGGATTAAAGTGGATTATTTAATTAAAACAAAGAAACGAGCCTTCAGAGCAACTCGGAACCTTCAGCATCTAGGAGTACTTCAATACTTTGACCTTCAGCATCTCAGAGTATTTCAATACTTTGGTCTTCACCTTCTTGAAGAATGCAATATGAAGGTATCGTAGCCTTTTCTATTATCAACAATCTTAAGAAAGGACTTTAGGCTAGACACATTCAAATTTCCCGTTTTCCCTAAAGATTACAAATGTTCATGTCTTATTTAGGATTTGAAATGAGTCCACTGGCGGATCAAAAAGTTCATCTTCCGTACCCACCATACCTCTTCAGGCGGTATTTTATTCAAAGGCAAAAAGATGGCGGAAATTTGCACAACAAAAATATCAAAAGGTCAACATAAGTCTTTGTTGAGGAGTATTCAAAAAGGGAAATGCAAAGCCCAGTTAAGATAACGTAGGGCCTTGAAAACAGCGTTTCCTACTGGCCTTCTTACCTTCCTTACTTTGAACGGAAAAATAGAAGCTGGCACATCGTGAAGTATTCCAGAAACAACACGTGAACAACGCATGATACACATACGCAGATAAACGCATACAGTCTGCTGGAATAGATCGCTATCATTTACAGAGCTGAAAGTAATCTTTGCGACATCATAACTGTGCTCATCTAAGCATGCTTAGGGACACCCAGAGTAAACCATAATGGCATTGGTAGAGGCAGTTGCATTTCGCATGCTATCCTGCATTTATAAATGTTTCCTGCATGCACTGGGCAGAATGTTTTTCGTATAATAGGCTCTTAAAATGTCTTCAAAGATAATAGTCACAAAGGTCGAGAGCTCAAAATAGCGACAAATTTTCTATTTTTTTTCCTTCCAGAAAAGTTCGTAAGAGTAAGTGAGAAGTATGTTCTAACTACCTTCTTATGCGGGAACAATATCTATTTTTCTTTCTCAGTAAGCACAGAATCTTCAAAAATTCTTCATGTGAATGGCTTATTGAGGGAAATTTTCTTATCCATATATTTACTTTCAAAAAACTACAAAGAAGTAAACTTATAATTTGCAGCATTTTCAGAAATTTAGCAGCGTTAAGTAATTGCATACCATTTACATAAGATATGAATTGTAACTGATGTAATAGTTCTGTAATTTACGCCTTATAATTTTGGCATTGTAGAAGTAATTTTGCTCTTGGTCGTTATATTTTCTTCCCATTATTCTTATCTTAGTCAAATAAAAAGGATAAGTATTAAATTTCCTTCGGATTGGTAGTAAAGTCGAAAGCATTTCACAAATTTGCAAAATTGCAAATATCTCAATATTAACGCACTATGCAATAAATAAAGTTATTTTCATTTCGGGATAATTAAGTCGAATCAATTGGACACGTTTAAATTATATTTTGAGAGATTATGCATTCATATTTTAGATAATAAAATTTACTAGCACTTCAAAATGAAAGAATAGAACTGATGTTTTTGTTCAGTAAAATCGGCATTTTATAAGTGTGTTGTGTAGTAATTACTTTGTTTCTGAATTAGGAAATATCTGATGCGAAAAGAGAATCTAGCTTTCGAAGTACGGATAATAGCAGATAACGTAGACTAGACATCTTGCGAAAGATAGAATAAAAAGCTGTGTAATGCATTTTCAATGTTACAGTCAGCCCCCAAAATTATAAGTTAAATGTTCAATCTGTGCTAGTGTAAATTAAAGTTACACTTGCATTGAACATGTAAAATCTTCAAAGTTATTTGTAGCATTAATCTAGTATAAGTAAATATTAGTAAAAAAAGTACAACAATTAATAAACTGATATTTAGATACAGGCAATATATTAATTAATGTATTTATTTCTAAATTTCTACGAAATTATTATTCTGATGGTAGTTAAAAATGTTTCATACGTAAAAGAAACAGGAACAAACGTCTCTACTTAAAAAAATATAAATGTTGATTAAAATTTCAGAAACAATTAGAGATATGTGTAATAAAAACATTAGAAATGATTTCAAAATATTTTATCTGTGCAAAGAAATAAAAGTTTTCTTCAGATCTAACTTCTTTAAAATTATTATGGTATCACGTCCATAAGATTAATATAAATTTAAGTACAAACTGGGACTACTTTTAAAGATCGAGTAAGTAATATTATACAAAACAGGAAGCCCTAACTTCAAAAATTAATTGAGCAATAATAAAATCAAATGGAATATCTGGATGAATTTCTGTACCTATAGACGACATCATATGGTCAATAGACTTGGTGTGATTTTAATAAGCGTTGCATCTTGATGTTCTATTATGTTCTTGGGTCATCTTATTCGTTTGTACCAACAGACTATGCCTTTTCCATTTGGCGAGTCATCATTCGACCTTTCTCATAGCCCAATGGTATGCTCTTTCTTGCCTCTCTTGAACGTTTTGTCACACGCATAGATCCAGTATGCAGGTATTACTTCAGCTTTTTAAGAATCATGCAGCTACAATGTACTAAAACAGTCATCTCGGCATTCGAGCTTTCCTTTTTGAACTTTTTTCTCGTTTAGAAATACGGAAAATTTCAGAAATGAAGCTACCAGTCTCAAGAGGCTGAAAACATTACACGTAAACGTTTTGATGACACTAAATTGCAACAGTGTGAAATGACAGAAAAACATATGATGAAAGTCAAAAAGTACCAAACTCATTGGTAACGAGGAAAAATCTTCGAATAACTTCATCATATGTTCCAAAAGTTTCAGAAAAAAGAGCATGCATTAATTGTTTCATATTGGAATTAGTAACAGATCATGGAAAATTTACATCGTAGTTCAAGCATTTTTAAGAGTAATATTGCACGTTCCTGTTTCAAGAAGAACATTTCTGTTTTAAATGAAATACTTTTATTTTTAACAATCAGAAATACACTCATGTGCAAAATAGAAAATTTGCACATAATGCCTAATTTCTGAAAAACTAATGGGCAGGTTTTTTAATGAAACTTGTCATAAATACACATTTATAACAGATAAAGAGATGTACCATTCAAAAGTAATTTTATGTACGCATGAATAACAGTGAAGTTCGTAGGGTAGGGATGTCCCAAACCCGCGTTATGAAATCGAACTGAAATGGAGTCTAACAGGAGGTATAATGGCATCCTCTCACAGCCAGATCGCTCAGCGTGAGGACATACTCGGCAGGAAGCAGCTGAGGAGCTCCTGTGGCAGTCAGTTCAATCCCTAACTTGTAATAACTCAGTTTTCAACTCTTGGATGGGTCTCGGAGGCTGATGACGAAAGGAAATTACTCTCCCAAAAGCGTTCCGGACAGGATTAAATGGGTTAAGGTCAAAAGATGTGGCTGGCTAATCTATGGGGCGAAATCCTTACTTTCCAAATAATCGTCGATCAGCTGAGTACTATGTGGAAGAGTGTTGCCGGCCATTAACCGAAAACCAGGACCAACTACACTCCTGAAAGGTCGAACATAGGTCTCTAAGTTCTCCTCTCTATACCTCTTAGCAGTCAGAAAACTTTTGTCAAACACATGCGGGGGTTGTGCACCACGCTAAACGTGCTATCTTATGTGTTGCAGTTAGGCGCGACGCAAACAGCGTGTGCTTCTGGCATACAGACCTATCTCATGCTGCCTTCGGGCAATTACACTCCGTAAAACTCGGGTTCCAGTGGTAGCACAGAGCTCACGTAAGAGTTGAGAAGCTGCTACAGTCCTCTGTCACCAAGCTTAAAATAGCAAATAACGACCCTCGTTTGTCATTGTGGATCTTGGTCGACTTTATCCAGGTCTTCTCTATATGGATCCTGAGGGAGCAAGGCCTACCTTAAAGTGTCCAGAGGTGTGGTTACATGTTACTGTGTTGGTTAATTCCAAGTAGTTAGCAAGATTTACACTGGGCGTTACAATAAGCTCTATAGCCACTTGCGCTTATGATTAGCCTGCCTCTAATCGGTCACCAATTCTCCGTCTCATGCCGTCATCCATGCGTTCATGGGTACTTTATTTAACCTGATATATTATAAAAATTACGCAGCTCTTACGAGAAACATGACGAATGTCGTGAAGGAGTAGTAGCATACAGATCTCCGATACTTTAATACTTGGTCGGTATACAGGCCTGCAGCAGGTGATATTGTTACCTACTCTTGCCAGTTATTGAAAAAGTCACATTAGAGCCTGACTTGTCATGCAACCGTAAGGAATATTCTTCAAGAGATAAGTACTTGACGGAGAGAGAACAGATTGAAGTGCTTTGCTTCTAAAATTGAAGATCGTGTAGGTCTGGAGACTGGTTAGTGTCGATCTGGTTGTCTCTCAGAATTCCCCCATTTGCAAAGTCACAGATCAAATTAAATAGTAAAAGCATTAGAGAAGACTGCTTTCTCACTGGTCATCCTGATTTTTAAGTGCAGTACTCTGCAAATGATCTATCTTCCTCAATAATGTCGTACTCCACGATTTCTGCAAAATTTGCTAGGCTATTTCGCTCAGAAAATCTTCCATTAATCCGTGTGGCGAAACCTTTGATTGTTCTGTTTTTAGATCCGAGTGCAGGCTTCTGTGATAATTCTAAGAGCCTTGTTTTGCAACACCTGATGTTTTCTGTAGTCTTTCTCTCTAGCAGTAGTCTAGGTGAGACATGCATACGTAATAATAGGACTTATAGATGTGATATAGATTCTTCTCTTCAAATTGATAGAAAGCTGATTATGGTTAAGCAGTGGGAAAACTTTGAATGATATTCCATAAGCTTTTCCACGCACTTTGGCCATGTGAATGGACCAGGTGAAGGACTTATTAAAGGTAACCCCAAGATAACTTGCGCTGTCTACTCTGGGAACCAGGATACCGAAGAGCCTTACATCTTTCGTGATAGCTGTCATTTTGTGATATTTCCTAAACAGCAGAATTTTTGATTTGTCAGGTTGAATACTGATTTTCCATTTGCCACACCATTTCTGAATGTCGGGGATCTTTTCCTGTATCTTGACGAGTGCGCTATTTGGCGATTTGGATTTAATACCAACAGCAATATCGTCGGCGTGGCAAGCCAAAAGAGCGTTGTGGTCGTCTCTGAAACTGGGGAAGTTGTTGATATACAGATTGTAAAATATCAGCGCTAAGATAGAGCCTTTGGGAAAGCCTGCATAAATACTTTTAACGCTGGAGATCTCATTTTCGTACTTAACATGGAAAGTGCGACTTTCCAAAAAAGATTTGATCAGCAGAAAGAGGCTACGAGGCAGTCCCAACTTGATCAGCTTATATGAGACCTGGATTTCAGAAGCGGCCAAAAGCTCTGGCCATGTCCAGCATCAAGATTGAAACACACATCTTGTTATGAAGAGCTGAGCCGTTGAACTCATTTAGGCGAAGGAGCTGCTTACACGTAGAAATGTTCCTTTCTAAATCCATGCTGATGATCAGCTAAGCACTGGAGGTCATTCTTAATGCGATTGTAAATAAAAAGTTCTAAAAACTTGCTGAGTGTTGACAACAGGCTTTTCGGCCTGTAATTAGCAGGATTTTCATGTGATTTTCTAGGCTTGGAAATCAAAATAGCTGCATGCTTCCAAGCCCGCAGAAAGTAATTATTGTGCAAGCAGGCATTAGGAATGTCCGTAAGTTTACAAATAATTTTAAATATCATGCTTTTAACTATCCGGTTATTAACGCCATCTTTACCAGGGGGCCTTTCTGGGTTTGAGCGATCTAATGATGAAATTCCCCTCGTGCGGAGAAGTCATATCTGCAATGGTCATTATTCTGGGCGTTTCAAATATTCGCTGATACATTCCACAACCTCCTGGTTCGAATCGATATCAGCTGGAGAGGTGTTCGGGCTGAAGTGATTTGAAAGATACTCAGATTTCAGACTTTTCGTAGTCAGAGTACACGTACTCACTAGAACTTTTAATTGGGTTGCTACCGGGACTAGTATATTTCATGGACTTTACATATTTCCAAACCCAAACCCCCGAATCTCCAAAAAAGGTGGTGAATGATGATTCTCAACCACCAGGATTTAGCGATTGGGTCTCCTAATCAGTCGCCCTTTAAAACGGGGAGTATGTAAGGTATTTCTCCTGCCTTCCTAGCATGCCTTCGTGGTGTAATGATCAGCACATTCGGCGCGTATTCGAGAGGTTGCAGTCCCGGAGACGGCATTGCTCATTTTCACGCCTCCTGCTTGCAAAATAGCCTAATGTCTCTATAAGTTCAGTTTTTGTTATATTGAAAGCATTAAATATCTTCTCCAAGTACAATGGTAATAACTTTTTCAGAATTCTGTATCAAGAATTATTTTCCTTGGACTGGAGCCAGCTCTTATGTTTTATGAGGGTAATTATGTTGCAAAATAAAAGTTCAAAATAAATATTCACCGTGGAAAGAAGAAGGTGGATTAATGAAAAATCATCATTAAAGAAGAAACTGTTGCTCATCTCATTTTAATATAATACAGGATTTCCGCCCCAAAATTTAGATTCTTTAAGAAATATTAGGTGTTTTGTCCATCTCAATTGCCACTGTAAAAATGAATTTTTGTTGCATCTGCTATTCAGATGCCTTAATGGTTAAAAACCATCACGGCATCTGAATTCCGCTGAATTTACGTTCCGCTGAATTTTGCGTAACTATTATTTTAACAAATTTTGTAAGTAAATTATGTAGAAGTACTTCATAAATTTTCTAATGTGCTTAGAAATTGATTGAAATGCCTGACATGAAAACAAGCTCACGAAATTCATCACGGCGGCGTGATGAATCACTGAATACAGTGACGTTTCTGGGCATCGGTTCCTATGCATTTCTTAACTTTATGATGTGCCCTACCTCGCCCAGAAGTTCGTAGCAACATTTACGGGACATCCTGTATATGCAACTATTTCAGATGTGACTGCCTTTGAGGAGCAGTTGCCACACCAGAATTAACGGGAATTATTTATGCCTTTTACTTTTTTCACAGTAATGTACTAAATATTACATAATTTTGCTTACAAATCCATGTCATCATTTGCGAGTTTTCCATTTCCTCCGGCTGTCACTAAAGCGGAATTTGCTATTAGCTTAGCCTACATAATCCCACCAGCGGCCAAACGGTAAAATCACTGAATACTGGTAGTTTCGACTTGGATTTAAATACAGGCGAACGGCCTGGCTGCATGGGAGTTTTCGTGGTTATCCCTATGTGTGACGTGTATACGAGCCAGTTTCCCTTAGAATGTCCTCCACGAAGGTGTTCCTCCCCTTAGGCACTGTGCTGTGCCAATAATAATGAAATAAACTAAACTAGCCACCACAAACGAGCTGGCTGTAGTGTTTCGTTTTGATAAAAAAGTTAACAGGCTCAGGAATATTGTCTATGAGAAGGACGAGTGTAGAGATTTGATAAGAGAAAAACGTTCAAATCGACAAATATAAATCTATTGCTAAAATTAATCCTTTGCAACGCAGATTTTTTATCTTAGGTAGCATCAGCAATTTCAGTTATGCAATTTTGTTTTCTTAAATTAGATCGGATTTTGTTTAAACCAGCATAATTTATCTTGTCGACAGGTAAAATTTCAACAGATAAAATTTCAGAAAGTAAAAATATAAATCTTATTTGATATTCTATTTAATTATTATATGTTTAGGACTTTTAAAGAATCATAAAGATATAATTTTGCAGATTGTGCTGGTAAACATACAGTGCATCTGGTAACTGTTTGATCTTGATAAATTTTGTACACTTGAGAAATTATGCAGTGGCGCCATCTTTTGATAGTTAAGGTTACTAATTAGCCCAACAGCTAGTTTTGTATCTAATTTGTGGCCCCATCTTCAGAAAATAATCAAAAATATTAATAAATTACCACTTTCGAAGTTTATTTATATTAAACAACAGACAATATTTCAACAATGTTATCCAACTCAGCCTTTCTTAAAAGAGATTAAAGCAAAATATTATAAATTACGTCAAATACATAAAATTACATAACATTACAATAAAAATGTAAATAAAAAAATACTAGATATAACAAATTGTCGTATTTTAAAGATGCAAATAAATAAATCAATCAAAAATTTCGAGAAAATTTTCTGTTGAAATTTTCATTAAATTTCAGTCAAGAATATATTTATCAAATAAAAATTTTGTCTTTAGTAGAAATTCCTTCGTAAATTGTGTTATACAAGCTATGCATCATAAGCGAATGGGTAAACTAGACCAGTGCTTCTGTTAAGCAACTGAATAATTTGATCATCCTGACTATTCACACATTCGTAAACACCCTAAAATGCCAATTCAGTGTTTTAATATCAGCAGAAACCTGCTAGTTTTTTTTTTTTTTTTTTTTTTTTTTTGACGCCATTTTGTTTTCATGAAGTAAAGACATTTTTTTTTTTTTTTTTAGAACTTTTATGGAACAAAAGTGCTTAATCATGACGAAGATTAGGTGCGAAATTGTTTCTAAGTGCTTATTAGCTAAAATCACGGGAGGAAAGTGCAGAATCGCCCACTGCTTGGCGCGTGTAAGAATTGAACCTACTCGGTATCCATGTACACGTCGACCTATTTTCACTTAAAAATCATCCCACAGTTGCACAAAAATGGCATTGCGCACACTCTTGAATTTTTCCATGTACACATCGACCTGATGTCACTTAAAAAGTCAAAGAAAATTGACAAAAATCCAATTCTTCTTACCCTTGTAAAAAGCGCCAAACAAATAATTGGGTGATTCTGCACTTCAGCCAAATCACGATCGGAATTTTCCGGAAAGAAGTGGAACAAACGTGCACAGAAATTTGTTTTTACAGGGCAAATTTGGAACTCTGTACTTCTCAGATTATTCCTAAAGTCTTAGCTAGTAATTTTTATCGCCTTACCAAAATGTCGCCAAACTACCTGTTACCATATTCCAAAGATTATCCAAATTGGTGAAAATTTTCTTCCCATAACAAGGAATGCGTTGAACAAGATATTATACTAAATTGTTTCTTTAATTAAAAAATATGATACCAGTTTTAAAACTCTTAAATGAATAATTTAATGCCGGCTGAAAGTCACTTTTTATACATCTATGAAGTTGTATAATAGCTGGCTAAAGAATTTTATTAATTTTGAAAAGTTACAATGCCCAAACTGAAAATGAATTTAAAAGCAAGTAAAAAAATGTAATCTGTAAACTCCATATTAAATTCCAAAGGTTCAGAAATATGTTTGCTATAAAAATTTCCAAAAATTAAAAAAAGTATAAAAATCATTAAGTGAAACAAAAAGTGCAAGCTGATCTCTGCACTCAAATTACAGTTTAACCTTTAAAAACCAGCTAGCTCTGTCAAAACGGTATGATGGAATTTTCTATAATATTATTCTAACATAAACTACTTCACATGAAGATTTTTGTGCTTATTTAATAAAGAAAGAATGCCTGATTATTCAAAACATGGAAATATACTTTTTTTTTATTCGATCGCTTCCATAAGAGGATTCACCAAATATTTCTCGCAAACGAAGTTACAACGATTTCTATTTTTCAGAACATAAAATTCGCATAGTAAATACAATGTACCTTAATGAAAAAGGAGAGAAGAAACAAAGAATGAATTCTAAAATATATTTCTGCATATTTTAGTTGTTACCTACTGGCCGAATTACTTGTTTTTGCGAGAAATTCTAATTTTAATTGTAAATTTTTTTCTTTTTTATTGTTTTAACTGCATTTGGTGTTTTATTTTTTTCTATATTTCTCAATTTTTAGAGAAGATATTTTGAGATTTTATGTATTTTTGCCAACTCAGAACAGAATTAATTGAATAAGAAATATATCTCTAATGAAATTCGAGGAAATAAGTTTAAATGAAATGCAGCGAAAAGTGCATATAATTTAATATTCCGGACAAGGAAGTCATGCGGTGTAAGCATCAGATTTTCTAGTCCAAAGGGGCAATTTGCCCTGAAGGACTATTAATTTCGTTTTCGCATTTTGCGTTGAAACCTTTCAAAGGCAGTATCACTTTTCAAATCGTTGCCACCAAATATTATCGCCCTATATTATATTTGAAGAAATTAAATAATGAAAATCTGCATAAATGTATGTGTTTCTCGCATTGTAATAAAACAACGGTACCTAGAGCCATCAAATTTTGAATGACGTAATCCTACTGCGAATACGGTCATTTGGAAGATGAAATTTGAAATTTAGAATTTGTTTTATTATCGATTTCATATTTTGTAAAACTTTAACGAATTTTTGATTAAAAACTCAAGTATTTAAAAGCGAGCAATGGCAACACTCTACGGAAAAAAAAAAAAAAAAAGAAAAAAAAAAAAAAAAAAAAAAAGAAAACTTTTTATTTCCAGCGCGTGGAACTGTGTGTATCGGAAATTCTAAAGATATGCTCATTTTAAAATTATTTTGCGACATTGCTGTTGAACTGAATTTGATGGTTTAAGTGCGAAGAACATGATATTTAATAAATAAAGGTAACACACAAAATGTTAAAAAAACGCCCCTTTGGACGTATTTTAAAATCTGAAACTTTTTCAGTTTTTTTTTTTTTTTTTTTTTTTTTTTTTTTTTTTTTTTTTGTTACTATTTGCACCTGGTCTGTTACACTTTATCACAAGTCCGGGGCAAATTGTAACAGACGAACAGTTTTAATAAAATGCTTCTAGTGCTAAAACGATTAAAATTGCCGAATGTTTGTTTTGTGCATATAATGAATGAATAGTTATCCTATAAAATGAAGCAGTTACAATGAAGGAATGGCATACACATTTAAAAATGAAAGATTTCAGATTTTAAATAACGTCGAAAGTTTTTTTTTTTTTTTAAACATTTTGTGTGTTACCTTTATTTATTAAATATCATGTTCTTCGAACTTAAACCGTAAAATTCAGTTCAAGAACAATATCACAAAATAATTTTAAAATGGTCATATCTTTAGAATTTCTCGCGCTGGAGACAAAAATGTTTTTCCTGTACAACGTTGCCAATGCTCGCTTTGAAAACCTTGAGTTTGTTAATCAAAAATTCGTTAAAGTTTTACAAAATATGAAATCGATAATAAAACAAATTTAAAATTTAAAATTTGGGCTTCCAGATGACCATTTTCGCAGTAGGATTACGTCATCCAAAATTGGATGGCTCAAATTTCATGAAATATGTATTTGTAAATAAAATGAATTTATGTATTGATTGTGTTTAAAATTTCTCTATTTGTTTTAAGAAAAACTATGGTGTTATGATATTCTGTTATTTTATTTCTTTGTATATGTAAGTAATATATTTTTATGCATGTAAGTAACATGCGTTATTTTTTACGAAGTGTGTAATAACGTGTTATTTGTTAGTGCAGCTGGTAAATCTCACAAGCTTCTGGACTTTAAGTTATTCAAGACTTTAGTTGTTTATTCTATTTAAAGTTATTTCAGATGGTATGGTGGTTGTTCTGCTGCTTATGAGCCTGATTTAGGCCTCGTTTTAGATTTCAACGTCTGTTTAATTAAATAGCTCCACTAAGCCCTGTTAAGCCTCTAATGGTGGTACAGGAACCTGTTATACCTTCGCATAGTAGTTGAAACACACTGTCATTCGTCAACTGTGCACAGGATTTAGAGATAACAAATTGATAATGAGGATATAAATTTCTATAAGAGTATAGGTACATCTAGATAACATCGAGATAAAATGTCAGAACGTATAAATGACAGGCACTGGCGGCTCCGCAATCTATTACTATCGAATGTGCGAAAGGCTTTAGATGTTACTACATCAACACGATCGGTTTTCAGAAGAGTGACCAAAAATAGATTGCAGCCAAAGCATGCTTTACGAAGATTGTGTCTGGCATCAGCTCCCCAATGAAGATTACATTGTAGCAAACCTATTTAAATGCTCCAGGATAGTGTTTAGGAAAAAATTCCGTTTTGGTCTTTGTAAGGATATTAGGTGTGGCTCGGTGTTTTTCTTGTAAGATATGACTCCCTGTTGCTGAAACAATCAACTTTATTAACACAACTTATTCATATAAACAAAGCTACTACAGGATACTCGAACTTTAGAGAACTGACGGTAGAAGCAATGTGCTGTCTACTGGTGGCTCGTGGAGCTGAACAGGAGGTAACCACGTCTCATTAATCAGAATCACCGCGTGAAAATCTGGAGGAGACAGACGTAGAGATATAAAAAAATTGCAATACTATTTTTGAACTCCATACTGATCGTTACTGTGGCAACAATGTTTTGGGTGCTATCAAATCAACGATCAGCCGTCTTTAATTCGCATAAGACGTATACATTGACGTCACACTGATGTGTAGGTAAGCGTTGCAACCAGTTTCATTAATCTGCCTTCAGAGTTATAAAATATGCTTTTAATAAAATGAAGCAGGGTCATACCTAGCGAAACTCTGCAAAACATCCCCATGTTGCCGTGACCCTCGTGATCTTAAAATCTTTTTCCAATTTAGCATGTATGAGACGTAACTGTTCCTTACTTGATAGTCTTGAACTAGCTTGAAGCTGCAGATGAACTATAAACAACATTGAAAACAGTATGTTCATATGTACACATTGCACAATATATATATATATATATATATATATATAAAATTTATATATAATTTGTTCTAACATATGTATTTGACACAAAATCGGAATAACATACCATTTTTTCCCCTATTTCGATACTACCACTCAAATTGTGCCAAAGTGCCACGTTTTGTAAAAATCGCACCATTCATTTTTAAAAAATTAGCTCTCAAAATTTTAGCTCCTCCATGTTAATTTAATTTGGTGTATATTTATTAATATCTCTGTTTTATTAAACTTATTTGATTCTTCCTTTGAAATTTCGAAATTTAGGTTCATTCCAAATAAAATTCGCCCATTTTTTATGATTTGCTTTTTAAATTTGTATTTTAAAATAATTTTTGAGTTAAAAAAAAAAAAAACTTTTGAATTATAACCTATTAAATTTGTCCCATCATCTTAAAGAACATATATTTCTAAACATAACTGCATAAAGTTTTTTATTCAAAATTTCTTAAGATATACGAGAATTTACATACTGGCGCGTTTTGAAATTATTTGAAAGTATGAACGATGAACCTTTTCCCGCTTGTGTGCAATGAAAAATAAGAAAACGAAAATAGGTTGCTATAAATTAATAAGTTCTCCAAGTGAATTATTCTTGGCGCAAAGTAAAAAAAAGTGCGCCAAGATAAATTTTTAAATTTCTCACTAAAAATTACAAAATTTAATATCTAGGCATAATTTGAGTGGTAGAATCGCAATATGGAAAAAAATTGGTATAGTATTTCAGAATTGGGTTTTAATTTGTGTCAAAATAACTATGTTAGAACAATGCTATATATAAATCAAATATATATATCCTAAGTCGCGCTTTCGAGACATGGAAAACTCAAGTTAAATTTCGACAATCGGTTCAGTAGAACGGGAGGGAGATCTAGAACTATCCTTTAGGGGGGGGCAGGTGCACTTTAAGACATATGTAACACTGACTGAACTTTCATCACGAACAGCAGCTGCTAGTATCGCTAAAGCGGTAGCTAGTAATCACCCTGTGTATTAGATTACTATAGCGAACGAAATTATGCTTTAGACACGGATTTTCTGTCTGTAATTGGGTCCACCAGGTTACTGTATTTTCTGTATGAAACAGTTCATTAAGTATATCGCTAAACTAGCTGGATTTAAAATTTATGTAAGCAATTCTTACGCCTTTATTTAATTTTTAGAAACTACTGATATAACTTATATTACGTCTAAATGATATAATTTATATTACAACTAACTGTTGAATTTTATAAACACTTACACCATTATTACAACTAATAAAAGAAACTTGTAACATTGTATATTGAGCTTTTCGGCATGAATTAACTAGTACGTTAGTTATAATCCAATAAATCCAACCCAGTTCAAATGGCAAAAGTAATTGTTTCTTTGCTGACTGAGTTTCTAATCCTATGCACTCCAAAAGCTACCATCAATCTCCACTCAATACGTATAGCAAAGCAAGAAGAGACGTTAAGAATTTGTTTAGCTGTATTTTCTTATTGGACAAATCTTTGTTATTTGTTACCTTCATTGGCTGACGAAGCGATAAACGATACGAATGCGAAGTTCGAAAGGCGAGTATAACACTTGAAGATTCTTGTAAGAATGCTATTTTTGTTTCGACGAGTTTGCATCAGTGATAATTTTGATCTTGATTTGGTATACAAAAATACATGACGGCATCTTTCATTTATATTTAATGAAAACACCAAAATATATCACAGTAATACAGACACATCGCAATGTGAACCAACAGTTACATAATGTAAACAGAATTCTTTCGGCGCAACAGCGCCCTCTATACAATGAAAAGTTCTAACAATGGCTATTTGAATGTCGCCTTTTCAAGAGTGAACTATTGGTAACATTTTAAACGTTTTATTTGACACTGAATGTGAGTTACAAATTGTGTTAGTGATAGTAATGCTATTCCCAGTGTTCTACTTAAAGAAATCATTGAACTTCAGTGATATGTCACTAAAAAGGCCATCACGTTTCAAATAATGTACAGGTTAATCTTAGGTTATATCTAGTACCAATACACTTGTTTTTTTCTAAAAAATGGAAATCGTTTTCAGAAGAAGCTGCCTGATGGATGTGGTGGCATTGGGAGATTTCGCTCTACAGGTATTCCTTATTAAGATCCTTTAATCCACAATTTCATTTACATTTTCAGAAGCATTTTTCTTTTCAGAAATATTTGTCTATAGTCGTTACGAAAGGATTCACTGTATTTATAAAAGGGGGAAAAGGAAGGGAAAAGAGAAAGTTATAATTCAGTTCCCATGAATTATTAAAATTGTTTCACATTAATTTTCCTATTAAAAATATATTTCATCACAATTTTTGGCTTTCAACATTTATCTTCATCATTATAAAAATAGCATTTAAAGTTAATTTAGCAATATATGACTGTATGACGTGGATAGGCCGGATCACATATGGAGATTAAAAACTTTCTGCGTGAATTATTTCCTAGAATACAATTAAAAATATAAATAACAATATTTTATTCATGAAAAAAAGTGTGCGAGGGGAATATGTGCATATAAAAAAAAAAAACAAATGTCTTCTAAATATTTAATGAAAATTTAATAAAAACGGAAATAATGTTTTAAACAATACAATTAGATAACAAGCTTATTGGTAAGTAAAATGACTTTTCTTTTCTACCGTCGGTATTAACAATGGAAATTACGACTGTTTCATAAACGTTTTGCAAAGACGAAACTAAAAGTGTATTATTTTCATGTCAAATTAACCAGAAACAAGAAAAGTGGATTAAATCAATTATATAGCATAAAAATGACAGTTGTATTTAATCAATTACATACATACGAACAAACACAGTTTTTAAATGAGGAATACGACAGGCTAAAGACTTCCATCGCCCGAAGCCCCAAATCGGGCGTTTCCTATTTCCTATCCGGTAAAAGTATTTCTTTTAATTTTTTTACAGTTCGTTGCTTTCTCTACAGTTTCATAGAAGGACTTCTACAGATATTCTTCTACATTCTATATTTATTTCTACTATTAATAATGCTTAAACTTGGAACGCAATGGTGCTCTAGACGCTTTAGAAACAATTTTTATTTACCTATGCTTTTGGAAAAGTGCGAAAGGCTCGCCTGTTCTGCCATCTGGTGGCACAAAACGATGTTAGCCCTCGGGTTCAAAATTTTCATCTCTTGCCGAGTTCTTCGGTCTGCTTTAAACGGTCTAGTTCAGGAATAGTTCTACTGCTTTTAAAATGGTAGTCAGCATTTCTACCAGTGACTTTGCTTTCTTCAAGTTAAAATGGAAAACATTTATTTTATTACACTATCCAGATTATATCAGTTGAGTTTCTTCAATTGAGTTTTATGAATTTTTTGTGGAATTCCTGTTTATTTCACTGTATTTTCTTCTGTTTTGAAAAGGAGTGACGGCTTCGGAATTTTTCTATAGTTCCGGAAAGTTTTCCTTCGTCTTCAGTATTTTATTTACTGTTTTTTGCTCAGTTACGTCTTTAATGCTTGTCAGGCTTTCTTCCAGATTTTGGCAAATTCTTTTTATATTCTGGCAACCAAGATAGCTCCTGACATGAGGTTCGCTTCAGAAAATGCAAACAGGGGTTTCTTCTTTTGGTTTAGGGCATTCAGCATTTCAGTGGTTTTTATCGCAGATAACACAGTATGCGATATTGAGGCACAGGTGTTGAGTGCGGCTGAACCTCGGGTATTTATAAAACTGGGTCTGTCCCCTCTTCTTAGCCTTACATTCTTCAATAAGTACATCATGCTGTTAAATTAAAAAATCGATAGAGCAACTTCGTTTTTCTTCGGTTCAAAGGAAGTACAATTAAACTGTGATTTTTTTCTGTATGAAGTTGAAAGTACTCAAATTTACCTCGTCAGAAACCTGAAATCTTAGATTTAACCATGTGTTACAATCAAACTTTACCTTTAAAATAATTAAATATCTACTTAACTAGCTCTTTGCATGTCAGTCTTCGCTCAACCGACCTTTGAACATCCATTTTTCTCTCTGACATGTGTAATTTGTCAAAAAATAGGAAAAAAAAAAAAAAAAAAAAAAAAAAAAATGAATTTTTAAGGCACAAAGTTGAAACAAAGTTTATTAGAATTAGAATTGTTTAATATTTACGGCGCTCATTAGTGTATAACTTTTCCGAAATCATGTTTTATAATCCACAATTAAAAAAAATTTGGAATTTTTTCCCAATAGGTAACTTTTTTTCTAAAAATTTTACGAAATCTAATTTTTAAAATAGCAACAGATACATTACCATTGTGTGAAAGGAAAAAAATCTGTAGTTTATGATAATTATAAAATCTGAAATTGTGGTATGACAAAATATGATGTCTAGGGGTAAAGATATGTCAAAAACTCTGCAAATTTTCACAAAACGTAAATAAGGTTAAAACATCTAAATTCTAATTTAACCTTCGAGGCGTTACGTGTTCAACTACAGGACTGCGTGCTTCGGAATTTGTTGGCTCTAAGTGCCATCGTCTTTCCACAGTGCAATAAACTCACATACTCACCTTTTTCGTATAATGGTATTTTGTATATATACGTAAATAAATATTGCGTCGGGTTGGCACATTTTATAAAAGAAGTTCTTAAAAACGTGCTCGGAATTTCCAGTTGTAATTTGGCTGCTCTAAAATTGAACTTTAGTTCACATATATTCCCATGATTTTAATTGAATCATAATTCGTTCTAGGTTTCGGTAAATCGTAAATTTTCTAATTTGGATAATTTGGCTTAATTGGATATTAGGTGCGTTATTTCGAAATCACGTCGTTTGTATGTGTCTTTAACCATATTCGGGTAATATCCGAAATCATCGGGAATTATCCAACCCTTTTTAGTACACTGCCCCCCCCCACAAAACATGGGACAGTTCTCCCATGTTCTACTGAGCCGATAAATCTCCATGTTCTACTGGGCCGATTGACGAAATTCACATTGCTTTTTTCATGTCTCGAAAGCGCGACTTAGGTTATATATTAGATTTATATATGACATTGTTTTAATATGATATTTTGACACAAAATCGAACGTTTTCTGAAGTAACATAGGAATGTTTTTCCATATTTCGATTCTACGACTCAAATTATGCCTAAATATTAAATTTTGTGAAATTGGGTGCTATATTTAAGGAGAAATTCAAAAATTTATCTTAGCGAATTTTTTCTGTTTGCGACAAGAAATAATTCCCTTAGCGAACTCCTTAATATATGGCAACCTATTTTCCTTTTTTCCCTAGAAAAGTAACATCGTTCCCTACATTTTTACATTGTGCATGACTGGAAAAAAGTCACATCGTTCCTACTTTCAAATAATTTTAACAAAGTGCCTAAACCACATTTGATGTAATTATCGCTGTCAACAAATATGCCAAATTTCAAAACGTGCCAGTATGTAAATTCACGTATATCTTCGAACATTTTGAATAAAAAACTGTCATTTTTTGCAGGTATGCTTAGAAATACATCTGTTTTAAGAGGATTATAATTACATTATAATTCAAATTGTTTTTCGAAAAATTTAGAAAAATTATTTAAAAATACACATTTTAAAAATAAATCATAAAAAATAGGCGAATTTTATTTGAAATAAACCTAAATTTCGAAATGTGAAAGGTGTATTTAATTTTGGCAAGGCACGCTAGGGCTATCTGCCTAAGGGGAGGGATGCCTTCGTGGAGGACTTTCTAAGGGAAACTGGCTCGTATACACGTTACACATGGGGAAAACCACGAAAACACCCATGCAGCCAGCTCGTTCGCGGGATTCGAACCTCCGAAATGTGAAAGGAAGAATGAAATAAGTTTAATAAAAAAAAGAGATATTAATAAATATATACCAATCTCAATTAACATTGAGGAGCTAAAATTTTGAGAGCTAATATTTTAAAAACTACTTTTACGATTTTTAGTGAACTTGGCAGTTTGGCGTAATTTGAGTCGTAGATTTGAAATATGGGAAAAAAAGGGTATGTCCTTTCAGGAAAAGTCCGATTTTGTGTCAAAATACCTATATTAGAATAACGCTATATATAAATATAATACGTATCCTAAGTGAGGCTTTTGAGACATGAAAAACGCAAGTTGAATTTCATCAATCGGACCAGTGGAACAGGAGATATAGAACTGTCCCCCCTTTTTTTTGCGCAGTATATATTGTTCAAATACATTGTTTATGGCACTTGCATATTCAGTCTTTCATTCTGTGTTATGAGCTTGGCTTATTGTTAGAGAGGTTTCTTGGGTTAGGCTAACCTGATTAATTTCAGTCAACTCACAAAAAATTTTTTACATAAATATTATCTTTCACGTATCCTCTCCTATAGAAATCTACAAATAGTACAGAGCCCACCAACGATCGAGCGATAAAGTAGCTGAAGAATGGTAGTTCTGTCTATGTTTCTCGGCAAACGGCCCGGCTACCTTGGACATTTTCTTGCTTTAACCTATTATACGAGCAAGTTTCCATTAGAAATTCCTACACGAAGGCATCCCTTCCCTTCGGCAGATAGCTCTCGAGTTTTGCCATAACCAACTAAACCAAACTTGGAATACTACGGTGACTGATATTTTGATTTCTTTATATGAGTATCTGTAAAAGAAAAAAAAAAAAAAAAAAAAAAAAAAACGGGGGTTTAATAAAACAGTGCAGCTTAAAAATGTCTAATCTTAGGGCATGATTGGTACTTTAAAGATGCCGAATTATGAAGAATTATAGAACTAAAATTACAAAATGCCATCAAATGCATTTGTTCAAACTATTAAATATATTGAAGAAGGGAAAAATTTGCATATTTAAATAATAAAATTTATTAGTAAATTAGTTTTGCTACATTTTACCATTATATTTATCAGTTTTTGTTTTGAAGGGATCATCATCCTCAAAATGCACGCTTCATAGATTTCGCTGTTTTCTTTTTCTAAAAAAAAAAAAAAAAAAAAAAAGGATGGGAGCAGAAGGTTCTGCCGGAGAATATGAATATTTATTATTTCGAAATGTTACATTCCTCAATTTTGCAGTTTACAAATGCTTAGCTAAACTTTAATGGTTGAATCTTCTTCGTGACTATCCATTTTTTTAAAATTTTTATTTATTTATTTATTTATTTTTTTTACTTGTGGATTAACTCACTTTGTATTAAGATGTTTTTTATTGCTGTGTTGTGACTTATTTCACTTCACACAGCAAGCCCACGGAGTTCATTATGGCAAGGAGGCAAAATTGCGCTTGTCGTTGGCAACAGCCTTGGCCACCATACAGGTGACAGTACGACTTTGCGCAATTCCGCCCCCCAGTTTGAAGAAGAGCACTCCGGGGGGGGGGAAGGATACGAGGATCTACCATCCCTCCTTTCCTACCACAACCTCTCGAGAGAACATTCTAATCGCTGCATATTTAGAGTTCCCCCCCGTGCCTCGCAGATACTTTACATTCACAAATATCCATTGCTTCTCCAGAATTTGAACACTGGCCCTTTCGGTACGGCAGTCAGGGTCGCTAGCCACTATCCCGGTTGGGCGGCTGTTCTTTGTATTAGGACATATTACTTGACACTTTCGGTGATCTGCTAAAATCACATATTTCACTTATCAGCAAATCACTTCAATTTAGTAATTTTCTCAAGTTTTCCGAATATTCTAAATAAATAAAGGAAACAAATAATGTGCAAATGTGTAGTTATGGCAAATAAATGGGAAGCAACTGCCAAGCTTTTCTGAATGTTCCTGAATGAAATAATGGTAACACCCACGTTTGGCAAAAATCTCAATACAGGAGGCTGAACTAAAGGGTGTGCCGAACCAGCCGGAGTATGGGCATTTACTATATACGGCGAGAGTTCACCAAAACAATGGAACTCGGAAATCATTCGTTCAGTAACATTGGTAATGGTGAGGAAAACATGGCGATAGAATGAATTTCGGTTGGAATAATATACATACCACAAAAGGAAAAGATTATTAAATGTTTTACAGTTTAGTTCATATATCAAGACCTGTCACATATCTGTATGGCATAAAATATAATGCATTTGTGGGTAATTTTATACGATTCACTATTGATCTCTGGGGTCCACTCAATAATTTATAACCACACATTTTACTTTAGAAGACAAATATTAACAGCAGGCTTTAAAAGAAAAGAAAACATTTTTAACTTTCTTCAAGTTAGAAATTAAGAGAACAGTCTGCACTAGTTTCTGGGTTGCGTTCCATTTTCGATTCCCGGATTTTCTAGACATTTTCTAAACAAAAACTCTCACTCTCTCTTTCACGCTATCTTCTATCAAATGGTCACCTCTCGCCTTACTGACCGAGTCTAATATCTTGTCCTTGACTCAAGCCGTCCGTGACCGAACGCTAATCGACCTCAATATTCGCCGGCATCATCGCACGTGAAGCAGTGGTTAAGTGACGTAACGTTACGTAATGCCAAGGTAAAAGGGACAGTGGATTGACAACAGAGTGTCGGAAGATAGTATTTCGATAGGCTCAGGTCAAAATTTCGTATGATGAAAGCTATTCTTCGCGATTTGTTTTGGCGTTTTGGTCGTAAAAAGATGGACTGTATATTACTTAATGTACTATGATTGTTAGAGAAGGATCTTAAGAAAACGAAAGGAGGAAATAAGGCCTAATACTGTATTAGATTAACATAAAAAAGCTTTTCATGTATTGTTCTGCAGAAACACTTACTGACACAAAAGGTACTTCAAGAATTGTTCTGAGCAGTTTAAAAACAAATGAAAATAAATTGTCCAACCCCTGTGGCACTGAATAGCCGATACTTTGAAAAACCATTGTTTATAGAAAATAATTATCATTACAGTTTTCTGTAAAATTTCTAAATAAGACTTGGATATTTTACATTATAGGATAACACGCGCGAAACAGTCTTCTGTATTCAGATAGATGCATGCACAACATGATACTTCCAGCCAGAAAACACACTTTCGTCATTTCGACTGTGGTAAAAGTTTACTAAAAATATTATCTCTTAGGTGAGTTATTTCAATAATTAAGAACGAAATATAACGATATTCCTCGTAGAGACATTGGGTTATTTCGAGGTGGGAGAGATGAAAAATGAGCAACGCCTTCCCTGGGAATCGAACCACGGTCCTCTGGTATACGCACCCAGCGTGCAGACTACGAAGGCGGGAGAAATACCTTATAACCTTAAAATCTCCTTGTTTTTTTTAACTTTTTGTGTGTTACCTATATTTATTAAATATCACGCTCTTCCCACCTAAGCCATGAAATTAATTTTTGGAATGTGGAGAAAACGATTGTTTACAACGGGAAACATCAATAAGAGAAAACTTCCTGTAGGAAGTTACTGTAACACCAGTGAAGCAGAACATTGTTAATGATCGAGTGCACTAATGATTCACGGAAAAACAGTAAATTACATTTGGTTCGCCATTGTTGTGCGTTGTTTTTCAGTTAGAAGAACTGGCTTTCTAATGGCACTATATGTATTCTCAGAGCCATAATACTGTCATACCTTCATCATACTCCAATTTAAACAAGTTGCCATATTTTTTACTCATCCTGCAAAAAGTTTTAAAATTTTACATTCAAAGTAATTTTCTAAATAAATTACTAATAGAGATGTATCTTATAAGAGTTTAACAAACTTATTACATGCTTCCAAATTTCCTTCCAAAGGCCTACAAACATTATTCGTAATCAGTGAATGTAATGTTGCCTTACAGAGTGATGTGTCCTGTTCATAATCAAAGTCAAAAACTTAGAAAGGAAATGCAATAGACAATCGCATTTGGAATCATCACCAAAGCTGAACTTTGACTAGTTTAAAATGCATATTTCTTATAATAGTACAAATATATTCCATAAATAAAGAAACAAATTTTGAATTGAAAACTGAACATATAGTTTTTTTTTTTTTTTTTTTTTAGCTTCTTATTGAAGATATTTTCTGTATATTTTTAAATAAGGCGTTGTACTTTTAGTGAAGTCAACTAAATGCTATTTTTCTATCAATAACTCAGGTTTCTTTTTTTTCTTTCCCCCCCCCTCCTTTTTTTATATTGGAAAAATTGACAGGTTAGTAGTCTTCGCAAAACTTGGTTCTACATAAAGCAATGATTTTCCATATGTCCTCAAAAAGTGCTGCCATTGCCATATAGCTTAAGATCTTCAATTTATGTTTTAAATTATAATTATACTTGCTTAAAGGGTTGAGAGGTTTAAAAGTAATAAGTGTTTCCTTCGTAATTCACATCTCTTTTTTTAATAATATATTTAAGCGAATAATTTATAATGTACCCAAACGATAATTTCATGAATACCTGCAAAATTATTACGTATTATTATAACTGAAAAATGCTTCTAACGCTATATGCACTTCGGTATAGAATAATTGCCAGTAGATGATTTTTGAGTAATTTTACTTTATTGCTATATTTGTTAGATCTAGCTGAGCTAATATTTGCAATTCATAAATATATCGAATTTTAACAAATACCAAACATACGAAAACAATTTAATAATTTTTTCACGCCTAGAATGATTAAGTATTAAATCTACTATAAATCAAAATAGTTAAAATCCTGAAGTTTAGCCCAAACTAAATAGGCCTTAAGGAGAATAAATAACCTTAAGGAGAAGGGGAATGTTTTTTCTTTGACATACTCCATTATACTTTTTTATAATTATAAAGGATCCCTAACCTCACTCTTCAGAATACAAAACCTCCTCATCCTCCAGCATTTTTGCAATGTAACTTAACAGTGCATTATTTTTTTTAATACCCCAAAATTTATATGCAGCAGCAAATACAGTTAGAAAAATATAATCGAACAAGGACTTATCGTTACATTATGTATTTAAAATAAACACAGTGATGGCACATATTTTGAAATCAAAACGTTAACATTATCATTACACTGCAATTTATTTGAATATCAGTTTATAAGGTATTTATTTTCTCCTTCCTTTCTGCATGCTTTTGTGGTGTAAGGTTAGCACACTCGGCGCTTATTACAGAGGTCCTGGTTCGGCGAGGGCACTGCAGATTTTTTTATATCTTCTGCTTCAAAATAATACATTGACTCTACAGTGGTGCCCGAACTAAAAGATGGTGGATTATGGTTCTTCACCACCACGATTAGGGGATTGAGTCCCCTGATCTCTAGTTGCCCTTTAAAAGGGGGACTTCCTCCCTCCTTTCTTGCATGCCTTCGTGGTGTAACGGTTAGCACACTAGGCCTGTATTCGAGAGATCCAGGTTCGAGTTCCAGCGAGGGCATTACTCATTTTGACATTTCCTACTTCAAAAATCCTAATGACTCTACAAGTTAAAAAAAATCTGATGTGTACACCGCATGACTTCCTCGTACGGAATATTAAATTATGCGCATTTTTTCTTGCATTTCATTTAAACTTATTAGATTGAATTAAATCTACTTCACCGACAGCGCATAAACCGCAATAGAATAAATGCATTCTTTAAAATTCACTCTAGTATTTGTTTACCATAGCGACACTCTGGCGCTAGATTCACTTAACAGCATTATATTTCGTTCCTATTATAACTCATAATGCACAAAATTTATATCATTTAAAGAATAGAATTATCTAATCGTTGCCACATGTTCTATTCAAATACTATAATAAAGCTAGAATGATGTATAAAAGAAATTAAGCAAAAAAAAGAGAAAAAAAAAAAAAAGAAAGAAAGAAAGAAAAAGAAACAGTTTTTTACAGACGATTGAGTATTTCTCATTTAATTAATTCAGTTCTCACTTCGCGACAAGGCAAAAATACATAAAAACTCAAAATATCTTTATTAAAAAATATGAACTAAATCTTAAACACTTATTTCCTCGTAAAAATTACAGAAAGGATTAAGCAGGATTTAATTTGCAATGATAAATAAAGGCGTTATCTTTGTTGTTGCGAAGCTACGTTTCTCTAAATTGGCAATAAATCCACTACTCTGCTGTTTCAAATGTAAACAAGCAAGGGCCGCTATCAAAAAAATTATTAGGCTTAGCGGCACTTAAAGAACTTTAAAATTGTTGATAATTCTAAAAATATTGCATACAGATTTACTAAAAGCATAAAAGCCTTAATCGGAAGAAGAACAACATAATTAAATCATTTTTAAAGCAAAAAATTTACAATTTACAAACATACAAGAGTAAAGAAACTGAGATCACTGAGCCGGGTAGAAGAGTGGATATATATATAAATATATTTATATACGTTTGGTGCGCCGATTGCAACCAAAATACGAGGTGCACATCTACATGTTATAGCAGTCCTATATATAAAATTTCAACGCTCAGAGGCTACTCATTTTTGAGTTATGCGAGATACGTACGTACAGACGCCACGAAAAAATTATCTTCAGAATTCATTTTAAAGCAGTTATATATATATATATATATATATATATATATATATATATATATATATATATATATATTTTGGAGGAAACAAGTCTTTTATTCTGTCCTTACGTACAGATATCATGCAAAAACATCGCCAAATTGCATTCGATAGCGGTCAAAATGGATATTTTCATTGAAATATGCTGCCTGAAACTTTTCGCGATTACAATACTTCCTTTTTACTTCGTACAAGGAAGTAAAAATGACAAAATGAACCGACGAATTTTTGAATAGCAACCTTAATACGGTGTAGTCTCGAATTGCTGTTTAGCTCTTGTTTTTGATGTGCTCCTTGTTTAGTTTCAGGTCTGATTAGGTTTTAAGGAATCAAACAATATAACTGGTGGGGAAGCGGATCAATTGCAACTTATTACATTACTTTTTTTTATATTTCGGGGAGTAACTGTCGCATTGGAAATCCTTGAAATAGTCTCCCATTCTATTTAACGACAAATTAAAATATTTTGAATATTTAGCTTTTTTAATCACTATTTATTACAACATTTGTTGTTTTCTGGCATTATTGATAATTTCTTCTCGTATCCCTCACTAAGCAATTGCATATCTCTAGGGATACGCTTATCACTGACTCTCTGCTGACATAAGTTGCAGAGCAGTTACATCTGACATAAGTTCAGATTATAAAAACGTTTCTGTTTATTTATTGTTTTTAATTTGAAATAAATTTGGCAATTTTCCTCAATAGTTTTGTAGGGTTTATATTTATTTTAACTAACATTTATTTTAAGTTTAAACTATCTTTCCTGTCAAGCCTTACTTTCCCCTGGAACTGCCAATGCCAGAATATGTAAATTTTAGTAGAACGCGCAAGCATTCAAATTATCAGCGGAAGTATTCTGATTTAAATAGAAGGAAACGAGTTCGGTGAGATATTCTTACTTAGCGAGCGCGGAGGTAGTTAGCGAGAATTGAAGAACCCCGCGTTGCGGCCTATGTGCTTGGCGGGAAGTAGTGGTAATTGTTCCAGTGAGCTTCAAGTCTGCTGAATTAGCAGCAGTATTGTAAAACACGGTGAGTTAGTTATTTTAGAGAGCCTCGTAGTTAGAATCTTGTCTTTACTTTCTTTTCAGGTTATTATTTTTATTTGACTGCCAAGTTGGCACAGTCTGTAAGCGTCAAGAGGACGCAATTGTAATTTATTACGGTGAATAAAAAGGGACTTAAAGCCTTCACTAGGCTCTATCTTTTATACAAGTTTTCACAGTCACCTCTTGGTTGCGTGCAAGTTGGAGGCGCGCAACGTTATATTGGCGTCCGAACAATTATCGAACTGAAATGGCCGAAAATTGGATGGAAGCCGCTGGACAACACCAAGAAATGACAACTCAGTTAGAAGGATTTGGATACCTGGTCCAGACTTTGAGAGCATCAATCAAGCCAAACGTCCATTTCGACGGAAAAAATTCGGTGGCGGTATTTTTAGAAGGTCTAGAAAACCACTTTCAGCTTTACCCTGTGCCTGAAAGACAAAAAGTTGCCATCGCCACATCAGCACTAAGAGGACAGGCCGCGCTATGGTGGAAAAATATAGGCAAATTTCTTCTAGGTGAATTTGGAAGCCCGACGTATACATTTGAAAATTTCAAAAAATCGTTAGTAAAGGCCTTCCCCATAGTGAAAGATCGCGCACGGCTGGAAGCCGAACTATATAGTTTCTACCAACGGGATACAGCAGAATTGACGGACTTTATTTTACGAAAAATCAAGCTAACGGATATGCTGTATGGAAAAAAACCCGATGCGGAGATAATTGAAATAATATTACCAAGATTGTTACCCGCTGTCCAAGACTACTTTGAAATTAGAAACCCAAGAACATTGCAGGAACTCTTTGAATTGGCGGTGAAGTTTCAAAATCGCAGAATCGCGGAAAAAGCGAGAGGGGAAACATATTCTCAAAGTACCCGAAGGAAGGAGGAAACCAGAAATGGAAATCGCTCATATGGGGGAAAGAACTATCAAGCTAACGCATCGAAACTCGAAGGTCAAGGCCCAAAAAGAAAATTTGAAAATAAACATCCGCGTACCCAGAAGACACAGATTGAAAGGAAAGCTTTAAACGACTAGAGGGGCCTGTGAAAGGGAGGGTCCAGACCCCGGAAGTTTTAAAAAAACCCTCAAATAGACATTTAAACACGGTCATCGTAAAAAACTCACATCTACCAATTATACAAGTCCTGGTTGGCGATGTACCAGTAGAAGCCCTCATAGATACAGGAGCAGAAGGAAATTTTATGAGTGAAAAGTTCTTCAAAAAGAATTTTTATAGGATACGCCTATTTAAAACCAGAAATACGGAAATTATAGCGGCGCAAGGAAAAACATGTCACTGCATCGGGAAATTATCATTAAACTTACAGGTAAAAGAGGAAAATCTCAAAGTATTAATTTTTGTGGTGAAACACCTGCAACACTCTCTTATTTTAGGTATGGACTTTCTAAGGGCCGCGAGGGCCAAATTAAATTTTCAGGACAGTTCTATTGTGCTGGAGATGGACCAGAGGGTGGTGGAACCTGTGGAATAAACGCAAGTTGACCTTAGCCATTTGATTTACCATGAAAGTCAAGCCATCCAGCAAGTGGTGAGTATTTTTTCAAACTTGTTTTCAGAAAGGCCTGGTAGCTGTCAAATAGTTACGCATCAGATACAGTTAACTGCCGACAAACCTTGTAGTACTAAACCGTATCGCTATGATAAACAAAAAGACGTAATCATCGAAGAACATATTCAGGAGATGTTAAAGAATAAAATAAGAACGCCCATAAATAGTGAGTACGCGAGTCCAGTCGTACTATGTAGGAAAAAGAACGAGTTTCCTCCTTCGGATAAAAGGGCTTGGAGGTTTGCTATTGATTACAGAAAACTAAATAGCATTACTAAATTTCCAGTTTACCCTTTGCCGGTTATAGACGAGATCATTAGACAGATCAAATCGACAAGATATATATATGTCTACTTTGGACTTAACGTCTGGCTACTATCAAATAGCTATGAGACCCGAAGATATACACAAAACCGCGTTTATAACAAAATCGGGCACTTATGCATTTTTACGAATGCCCTTTGGGTTGTGTGGGGCCCCATCAACATTCCAGAGAGCTATGGACATTGTTCTAAAGCCTGTCCTAGGAAAATCAACTTTAATTTATCTAGATGATATAATTATAACGAGTAGTACGTTGGAACAACACATTAATGACCTCGAACAAGTTTTTAAATTACTAAAAGAGGCCGGTCTTACAATTAACGCCTCAAAATGCAAGTTCGCAACTAAAGAACTTAAATATCTCGGTTATAAAATTTCGCAAAAGGGTATAGAAACGCAAGATTCAAAAATAAAAGCTATTAAGAATTTCCCACCGCCCAACACCGCCAAGAAACTTTCGTCTTTCCTTGGATTATGTTCTTACTATCGATCTTTCATAAAAGATTTCGCTAATATTGTTGAACCACTCTTAGTAATCAAAAGAAAAAAGAGTAAATTTACGTGGACAGCGGAAGCTAACACAGCTTTTGAGAGATTAAAAGAAGCGCTTATTAATGCCCCTGTTTTAAAATTCCCTGAGGGGGACGAAAACCTGGAAATTGCAGCAGATGCGTCAGACTATGCGGTGGGGCGGTTCTTATGCAAAATAACAATCCGCTGGCATTTTTTAGTAAAACATTGAATCAGACACAAAGGAATTATACAGCTACAGAAAGAGAAACATTAGCCGTATTAATGGCTGTACACAAATTTCGAGTTTATTTCGGCAAATCGCCAGTAACAGTCTTTTCGGATCATGCGGCTGTTGGTAGACTTTACTCGGGAAAAAACCTAACGCCCAGGTTAATAAGATGGGCTTTAAAACTCCAAGAATATAATATCACAATAAAATATAAACCGGGTAAGGAAAACAATGTAGCTGACGCACTTTCTCGTATAAAACTGGACGATGAAGGAAATGAACTTAAATGCGCTGTGTTGACTTCAAAAATTTTAGATTCTAGAGATACGGTTATTACTGAACTGAAAGCTGATCCTGAATTTGGAAATATCTATGCTTATTTGAAAGACCCCGAAAGCTTTGAGCATACAGATATCGATGCGATAAGAAATAGAGCAAAAAACTATGAAATAATAGATAATTTATTATTCTATACGAAAACAACAAACGAAAATCTTGAGTATAAGCCAGTCATCCCAGCCTCGCTTCGATTAAGCATTTTGAAGGAGTTGCACGAAGAAAAAACAGCGGGCCACTTCGGGGTCAGAAAGACTATAAAAAGGCTACGCGAGGCGGTATATTTCCCGCAATTATACAAAATAGTAACGGCGTATGTCAGGTCCTGCAATCAATGTCAGTTAATAAATGATATTAATTACAGCCCGGCCGGGTATTTAAATAGCATTCGCGCTACATTTCCGAATGAAATTTTAGGCATAGATCTCCTTGGTCCCTTCCCCCAGAGCGAGTTAAATAAAAATCGTTTTCTTTTAGTAATAGTAGATCATTTTTCAAAATGGATAGAAATTGTTCCACTTAAACGCGCGTCAGCCAAAACAGTCGCAGATGCATTCTTACACAGATACATTTTAAAATACGGTGCACCGATAAAAGTCATTAGCGATAACGGAAAACAATTCATTAGTCAAATATTTGAAAACATATGCAATGGACTTGGCATACGCCATATCAAAATGGTTCCGTATAGACCACAGGCTAACATAGCAGAAAGAGTTAATAAAAACATAGTAAAAATAATTCGCAGTTACGTTAGCACACATCACAAGCGCTGGGATGGCTACATAAATGAATTAGCTTATGCTTTAAGAACGGCACATCGTGATACTACGGGAAAAACTCCAGCAGAATTATTTTTAGGCAGAAAGTTAATTACGCCTTTAGATAAATTATTCTTTGTGCAACAAAGAGAGCAGGAGTTTAAACAACAAGATGTGCAAAAGTTGATTGATCAGGCGCTTAAAACCTCGGATACGGCAAGAAATAGGCAGAAACTTTATTATGATAGAAAATGCCGTGAAGCAGATTTTAAAGTTGGGGATAAAGTATTGAAGCGGAAATTTTCTTTATCAAGTGCCCCAGACAATTTTATGGCAAAGCTAGCTCCAAAGTTTGAAGGCCCCTATGTAATTCAGGAAATCAAAGGAGTAGTCTTATATCTTAAAAACGAGAGAGGGGAAATCTGTAAAGCAAGTCCCGACCAGGTGAAAAAATACTATAATCCAAATGATTTTGAAATCCTTAAAAGTTTCTTGCAGGACTCAAGTCTAAACGAAGTAGAAGGTTCAAACACTACAACAACTATTCCACCACCCAAGAAACAGAGAACTGAAGAGAGACCTAGCACTTCTACAACCCGGACGTCGGTATCAAAAAGAAAAAATGATTTTCAAACTCCGGCGTTTAAGAAAAACAAAAATACAGATGAACCGGGTAAAGAAACCGTGGTAAAGAGAAAAACACCACCTACAAAGGATAGCAGGAGAAATTACACATCAAGGAGAACGCGCACACGGCCACAGAGTCAGGTGCCAGCAAGGCCGCCGTTCCGGAAACTGAAACGCCAACAGGAGGCACAAAAATACGAGGAACAGAAGAAATTCAAGAAGGACTCCAGACCGGAGGACGTCAAGACCAGCCGTCCCAGGGAGAAACGGAAAGGACAACAACCAGACGATTACTCCGTCAAGAGGCCAGCATGTAGAGGACGCAAAAGAAAAAGCAACGGGGATGACACTCGGAGATCAATAAGGAGAAGATTGACATCCATGAAACCTCTAACTTGGGATCAATTTTGCCAAAAACGGATGACGGAGTTTCAAGCATCGAAAACTCAAAGATAAGTTAAAACCTTCTATAATTTTTTTTCTCTTTTGTTCCGAAATGTTATGCATAAGTACGAAGTTCTATGTTTTGACGAAAGTCAATATGTCTCGGTTGAGACTTAGTTTTGTTTTACTTTATTTAGCTAAGGCAAAAGTATTATTTTCTTTAAGTGTAAAAGCTAAAAACAAGCATTTTCTGTTGGTCGAAAGACTAATTCTGTTATGTTAAAGCCAAAATTTGGCCGAAGATAAAAATAACTTCGTATTCTTGTATTAACCCATTAACGGTTTGGCCCGGATTTTCTCGTTCTTTTATGCAGGTCTCTTAACGGTTCGTTACGGATTATTGTTAGTTTAAATGTACCCTCGAAAACGGACAGTCCCGTGTTTTTGTATAATCGAAAAAACACGCTAAAAAGGACTAGCCCGTATTTTTGTATGTCTTCCAACCCCCAATGCCTAAGGGGACAAGGGTCCATGCAATTCTGACGACAATGGGTAATGGCTGTCATTAGCGTGGGGAGAAATCTTCTTGATGTTTTGGGATAAAGGCCTTACACTGACTCTAAAGAAACAAATTTATTACCAGTTACAAAGTGGATGCATATATAAAGGGATTTAAGAATTTCCGTTTAAGAGCAGTTATTGAATAAAAAATAGAATTTTTTTACAAAATGAACGTTTACCTATAAGAGCATTAATGAATTAAAACGAGAAAAATAAAAGTAATAAATGCAAACATAAAAATCTGAAAATGCAAATCTTTCAAATTTTACATTAGGCCCAAAGGGCGTTTTTTTAACGGTTTGTGGGTTACCTTTATTTTTAAATATCATGTTCTTCGCACTTAAACCGTAAAACTTCAGTTAAACAGCAATACCGCAAAATAAATTTTAAATGAGCATATCTTTAGAATTTCCGATACACAGTCTCGCCCGTTGAAGATAATTTTTTATATTATTATTTTCATACAGTGTTGCCTTTGCTCGCTTTAAAATCGTTGAGTTTCTTAATTAAAAATTCATTGAAATTTTACGAAATATGAAACATATAATAAAACAAATTCCAAATCTCGGCTTCGAGATGCCCATATTCGGGTGGAAATGTACGTTATTCAAAATTGGATAGGTCTAGTTACTAGGTACGTTATTCAAAATTGGATAGGTTGTTTTATCACAATGCGAGAAACATACATATATTTATGCAGATTATTCATTATTTAATTTCAAAGCAGATAGCCTCGAGTGCTTTGCCGTAATCTAATAAACCAAAACCATTATTTAATTTCTTTAAATATAATACAGGGCTGTAATATGTGGTAGCAACAGTTTGAAAAGTGAACTGACATAGTTTTCAACGGAAATGAAAAAATTAAGTTAATAGACCTTCTCGGCTAACGCCCTTTGTTTTAAAAATAATGTATCGTGTAATTTAATGGGAATACGAGATTAAATAATTCTCTTTAAAAAATTTATCTACAAATTTATATCACGAATAACAAAAACGTGAGGCTGTCTTGATAAATTTATAAATATTATGCATCTGACAATGCGATTCAATTATTTGATTTCGTAATTTAAGAACCTATGATTCTTCTTATAAAACTGTACAGGAATTTAGCAAAGAAGCTATTAAGTAATCTCTTATTACCATTAACCTATGCGATAAATTATTATTATTATTATTACTATTGGTTCAGTCTTTTACTTCCAAGTATCCTTTTACCTCAAATAATCGAAAAGATTATAAATTTAAAACAAAATTCGCCCCCCAAATCAGAAATTAGGTTACGAATTTCATGCAAATTTTATTTCAAAAGCTATTTTACGCTCTGTAAAATGATGCAAACTTAAAAATTTTGAGATTTTTAGTTTATTCTTAAATGGAAATATGCGCAAAAAATTTCTTCGACATTAAATTTTAAAAACTCTAAATCGAATGATTATCATCCGTAAAGTGTGTGTACAAAATTTGAATTCAATAGCTTATCGATAAGTAGTTCAAAAATCGACGACGAGATTTTGATTAAACACCGTGAATGAACTGAATACAATTTTTGGAACAGCTCTATTTCTAAGCACTTTGGAAAGATCGGTAAGTTGTTGATATAGCATAACCGTTATTTTTATAACATTCTGGGCATTATGAAACGTGTAAGTGACATTCATAAGCGATTCCCAACAGTTCTGTTCATTTGTCAAAGTGGCTGCTTTTGAAAATATTGTGAAGCTCACTCGATGTGCTCCACTATCTATGATCTCATTAAAGATATTTAATTATGTTAATTATTTCTATACAGAAATACTGGTAAAATTAAGAGGTCAAATATTTAATTATTTGAGTTATATAACTACTTATACTGTCTCAAGAAATTTTGAGTCATTTTGTAGAAATAATCTTTTTTTTTTAAATTCCTTTTTCCCCCTACCCCCTATGCTTCATAACTTTATTACTATTCTGATGAATGGAAGGTTTGTAGAGACATTACATTTTTTTTAACAGCAAGAGACATGAAAAATGAGCAATGCCTTACCCGGGACGCGAACCACGGACATCTCGAATGCACGCCGAGCGTACTGAGACCACGAAGGCATGCTAAAAGGGCGGGAGAAAATACCGTATATACTCCCCCTTTTAAAGGGCGACTGGGGATTAGGGGACCGAATCGCCAAATCCTTGCGGCGGAGAATCATCATCCACCACCTTTTTTGTTTTGGGTGCCACTATAAACATTAGGTTATTTCGAAACAGGACATGTGAAATAGGAGCAATGCCTTCGCCGGGTGTCGAACCAGCAACCTCTCGAATACACGCCGTGCGTGCTGACCATTACACCACGAAGGTATGCTAAGAAGGCGGGAGAAAATACCTTATAGGTTATGAAAACCAAAAGTTGAGTAGGCAGTCACAAATCTAACTAACAAATGCTCTACAAATACAACTTTTAATATTTTAGCAGAATTTTTTGGAAACTTATTTATATAGATTGTTGTAGAAATCGACACAGTTTGATGCCAATTTAGAGGAGGGGTTGTTTATGAGCGTATTAAAAATGCTTTTCCCACTCAAAATGTTAACTACTTTAAAATAATAATTCATAATCGCACTGAATCTGATGTTTACGATTATTTCCCCTGAGATTTCTTTAAAAAGAAAGAATTACAATTGTGTTTAATGCAGAAAATTTAATGGAATTGGCATCTGCGCAAGAGGACGGAAACTATCAGGGAGGACTTTCTAAGGAAAACTAGATTTCCTTCACATTGAACGTAGAAAACTTTCACCGAACAAGCGTGTTCACCAGGATTTGAGCTTATGTAGGATTACCAGTACTCAGCGGTTTTAGCGCTTGGCCACTGGGGACCGCAGATTGATTAAAAATCTTGTTTAGAAACCTTTTATCTTGATTTAGTGTGACAGGTGCCGTAGTTTGAAGGTTAGGATTACTTGAATACAGCAAAACACACGAGGACTATCTGCTTTTAAGGAAAGAGATGCTTTCGTAGAGGACTTTTTAACGAGAAAAGTCTCATATTCATGTTATACATAGGAAAAAACATGGGAAAATACCATTCAGCCATCGTATTCGTTCGTCAGGGTGTAAATCTAAGTCGAACTACCAGTATTTACCGGCCACTAATATGGCCGTATTTTAATAGGGGAAATAACTGTTGGATTGTAAGGCATCTAAATTAAGAAATAAAAAAAATTCACTTCTGAGGTAATCTTAAACCCAAATTAAGTTTTTTATTATAATTATGAAAGAGTTCAACTCATTTGTTAATTTTTAAATCGTTAAAATTAGTGTGGCTGTAATGAATGATTATTTAGACCTGTTACAGGAAACAAATATATCAAAAGTTTCCTTTAAAATATCAAGAATTATTGAAAAATCTTCTGTAATTTATAAACGAGAAAACGTATTTAACCAGATTTTACATGTGTAAAAAAATAATGAATTTTGATCTTCCCTAGTAGAGACATTTGTAATTATATTTCTAGTTTCAAATTCAAAGTGAAAAATCTAGGTGCCTGAAGCCAGAGAACACTATCGATTCTTCTTGGCTTCTATTTTCAGCGACGAAATAGATCAACTGCATGGAATTTTTATGATTTTTCTCAACATGTAAACTAAATGCTTGTAAGTGTTTCTTAGAAAGCTCGTCGGAAGTAGAATATCTCTAGATAGATATCGTGTGCTTTAGTAAATTTAGCAAATCTAAACGCAGAGCCGACAGCACTATGTTTGAGGCCTTTCTCTAACATAGTCGAATAGTGTATCGAATAGTCGAACAGTGAAATCACTCTACATCGCCCTCTTTTACTTACTTTTATACTTTTATCTCAATATTATATATTGCATCCACAAAAAGTTCTCTAAATTAATGTTATTTGGATTCGAAAACCATTTTATGCTTAAATACATCTTTCCAGATGTTTGTTACTCACTGAGAGTCAATGCTTTTTGAAGATGTCAATTCATGAATGAAAAATTATTTCTTGCTTTTCCGGTTTCTCCTAACCGTTCCCACAAAAGCTGAACATTTGGGCAAAAACAGCCCTCCTATGATGTTAATTCCTTAGTAAAAGAGAAAGCACTGAACGGGGTAAAGTAGTAGAAATCTTGACTTTCCTTTTCACTCAAAATTCAAGCATTCCCAAAATCTACTATAAATGATATACTCCCTAATGTATAAAATTTTTGTGTAATGAAATTATAAAATGAAATATATATATATATATGCATTCCAATATGGTGTGCGGAAAAAATGTCACCCGGAAAAAAGGGAAACGGAAAGAATGTCCCTGGAAAATAAGGAACGGAAAAAATGTCACTCGGAAAATAAGGAACGGAAAAAAAGGAACTCTAAAATCTCGCCAAATAATGTCGCCGATTGGAGATGGGGAAACCTGCCAAACGGGCAGGGTTATAGCGGGCTCTCTTGAGGGAGGTTTTAAGGATAAGACGTTGAGCTGGCTGCAGCTGAGCAAGGTCATTTCGATAGCAGGTTTTTCCAACTTGCCTGCGGGAAAATCGTATGTTCTCCCCCGTGATTTGCTTCACCCGTTTCCTTAGAAACCGACCCACCTCACCTGGAAGGAAAGAATTCACGGGGAGCAAATGTTTCTCCTCTGTTAAATAATGATTGCCGGTCTTTAAATTTCATCCATCCCTAACTGGAAGCTAACAGCTTGTTCACATTAAAGTGTTGATAAATGACGAATTTTCAGTAAAGACGGCACACGAAAGCTGCTAAACAGAACTATTGGCGTAGTATAGTTTGTTATTTTTTATTACGGTTTAACGAATCTAGCAATAATATTATATTATGCATTCCGTTATTATTTAATTCTATCCGTAATATGAAATATAATTTTCTAAACACTAACGGTTTATCATCAGTTAATTTATAAAACGACAGATATTTTATAGTGTCATTTTTTTTCCCCACTTTAACGGTTTATCATTAGGTGTAAGAGACTTTGATCCTGGAGGACCATTCTTTTCGTTTTGCGATTTTGCGTTGAATCACTATAAACGGCGAATCACTTTTCAAACTGTTGCCACCAAATGTTAGAGTCCTGCATTATATTCGAAGAAATTAAATAATGAAAAATGTGCATAAATATATGCATATTTCTCGCATTGTGATAAAACACCGGTACATAGAGCCATCGAATTTTGAATGACGTAATCCTCCTGCGAATATGGGCATCTGGAAGCCCAAATTTGAAATTTGTTTTATTATCTATTTCATATTTTGTAAAACTTTAACGAATTTTTGATTAACGAACTCAACGATTTAAAAGCGAGGAATGGCAACACTATACGAAAAAAAAATTATCTCCAGCGCGCGGAACTATGTATCGGAAATTCTTCTAAAGATATGCTTTTTTAAAATTCTTTTGCGACATTGCTATTTAAATGAATTTTATGGTTTAAGTGCAAAGAATATGATATTTAATAAAATAAAGGTAGCACACAAAACGTTAAAAAAAAAAAAAAAAAAAAAAACGCCCTCTTTAGACGTAGTTTAAAACCTGAAACCTTTGAGATTTTTGTTTGTTATTAAGTTTTTTTTTTTTTTTTAAATATGAATGATGGTCCCTCAGCCGACTTCGACTTGACCAGAAGCAGTTGTCACTTTATTATGCAGTCACCTAATAGGTGGGCCACCTTTGCCTCCTATGAAGAGACGGACCATTAGAACTATGCATTCCCCTGGATTCGAACCCAAGCCGTTAGGTTTCGAAGTTGGCTCCCCTAACCACTACACCGTCTGAGCGGCATTTATCATTGGTTAGTTTATAGAATATTATATTCTATACTAATTAATATAGTTATTTTAAAATAATTAGCTAAATCGGCTTGGCTAGTTCCCCCCCCCCTGCCAAATACTTACTTATTCGAGGAAATAACTTAATTATACGCTTTAACGGTAACATATATTTTACACTATATTTATTTTATATTAAAATTTTTCCTATATATAAATAGATACGGCCATACACGCAATCGAATCGGCTTAATGTACTTTCATTTATAGAATAATGTACTTCCGAATGTGAACAGTGAACTTTCTTCTGGTGATTATCTTCCTATGATGATCAGTATTTCTGAGAACTTGGACATCGGTGCTGAGAGCTATTTCTCTAATTCGCAAAAGCCCAAAATCTTATGAACCTGTGGTCATCTTAGAAAGGGTTTACTGTACTTTCTGTCTCTAACTGTGGCAATTTATTGGTATGAAAAAATTTCTTATAGTAGAATATAATCCATTCATGCAAGCCCTGTTATAAGAATAATTTAATAAAGAAGCAAAATTATCATTTTATTCAAAATTGCATTTTTCGAGCGAGGTAGTAAAGAGTTCTGACTTTCTTATCGGTTAAATGTTGCTATTTCTGACTTTTAACTTGCTAATCTAACATTTATTTATTTTTTTTTTTTAAGCCCAAAGGGGCGTTAGACCCAAAGGGCTATTAGTCTCAAAACGACATTTTGCGTGGTTTCACTTTCTGCGTTGATTCACTTTTCAAACTATTGCTACAAAATATTATTGCCATGCATTATATTTAAAGAAACTAAATAATGAAGAAAAAAAGAAATGATCTCCAGCGCCCGAAACTGTGTATTGGAAATTCTTAAATTTTGCGCTTTTTAAATATTTTGTGATATTGTTGTGGAATTGAATTTTATGGTAAAGTGCGAAGAACATTATATTTAATAAATAAAGGTACCACACAAAACGTTAAAAAAAATCCTTTTGGGCGCAATATGAAATATGAAAGCTTTCAGATTTTCCTTTAAATAATGAAAAATCTGCATAAATGTATGTATATTTCTCGCATTGTGATAAAACAACGGTACATAGAGCCATCGAATTTTGAATGACGTAATCCTCCTACGAATATGGGCATGTGGAAGACCAAATTCGAAATTTGGAATTTGATTTATTATCGATTTTATATTTTGCAAAACTTTAACGAATTTTTGAGTAACAAACTCAGCGATTTAAAAGGGAGCAATGGCAACACTCTACGGCTGGGAAAAACCTTTTTGTCTCCAGCGCGCGGAAGTGTGTATGGGAAATTCTAAAGATATGCTGCGGCATTGCTATTGAATTTAATTTTATGGTTTAAGTGCAAAGAACATGATATTTAATAAATAAAGGTAACACACAAAATGTTAAAAAAACGCCCTTTGGACGTAATTGAAAATCTGAAAACTCAGATATTTTTTTTTTTCCCCAGTGGCGTGGTAAAATGAATCATAAAAAACGAAGCTGAGCTTCTTAATTACATTTTGCAGCTTTAGAATGATACCGCTAATTTGATTATCCAGAACTCGAAATATTGAATAAGTTAGAGTTAAATAAAATTCAAAATTAATGCGAAAGAATTTGTTTTAGCAAATTTCGTGAGATAGAAGATTATGTTCTGCTGTTCTGTAATTTTTAATTAGGACCGTAAAAGAAATGCATCTTGACGAAGAGGTGAAAACTGTTGAAAACAGTCAATTTCCTATTTATGAGAAAACTTTATTATGACTTTGGAGATTAAAAAGTACATATAAATATTATAGTTCTCATTTTTCATGTTTAAATAATTAGTAAGAAATATGGATTCTAATGCAGCAATTGTAGTGTAATTCTAAATGAACTATTTATAACATTGTTATCAATGAAGCAACAATCGTATAATTAAAAAAATGAATGCAAAATTCTATTCTTATTGTTTTGAGCTCAAGTTCTATGTTTCAAGATCTTTCAAGTCTGAATTAATTACTTTTCAGACTTAAAATTGCAGTATAACTTTTGTATTTAAAATTTTGTTAGCAGTTTGTTAGCAGTTCTAAAACAAATATCATGCAGAATTTTAGCAGTATTAGAAAAGGACTCAAAAAGAGCTGACAAGGAAACTTCATATCTTTTGGCTTTTTTAATTGTTGAAGTGTATGGAGTCAAAATTAAAGCTACTAACAACCAGTTTTTAAGGTTGTTATTAATTAAAACATCTGTAATTTTTAATAAGCATCATGTTTATGAGGAAATGACAATTCAGATAATAAGTATTATCTGAATTATCGTTTCCTAGTCATTCCTAGTATCATCAGGGCCGGTGCCAGAGCATATGCAATCGGTGCGGCCGCACCGGCCGGCAGAATTGAGAGAACGCAAAATTTTTAGAACTTTGGAAAGAGCTGGGCGGCAGAATTTTAAAGTTGTAAAGCAGGCACCGTGCGGCAAAACGTTTAGCGCCGGCCTTGAGCATCATTCCAAGTCTTAGTAAATCAGCTTAGAATAATTAGAACTGATTTATAGGAATTTAGCAAAACTGCGCTACAGTAAAATATCATTGATAAAAGTATATCCCAGGAGAAAATATTCTTATTATTATACTATAATGTTCCCTTAAAAAGAATGTAATATTTAGCAATCATACTTAGTATTGCCGATTTTTCAAGAAAAACAAAATTCACAAGGTTTTGCAAGCGAGTACACAATTCAATACTTTACAAATGAGTCGCACTTGATCAAACAAACCATAGGTTTATACACAACCGTCGAGGAGTAATTTAGTCAGGAATTTTTAAAATGTTAATATGCAAAATATAGAATTAATACTAAATATGCATAAATTTTAGACTTCAGCCTTCTTGACGTGCTTTCGTGGTGTAGTGGTCTGGGCACCACGTCGTGTCGTGGTGTAGCACGCTGGGCGCGTATTCCAGAGATCCGCGGTTCGATTCCCGGAGAAGGGGTTGCTCATTTTTCAAGTCTCCTGCTTCCATAAAATATCGAATGTCTCTGCAATCTAAGTGAAGAAATATTCGACATAACAGACATTTAACTTTTTCTTATAATATAAATTTTGCGTGGGAACAGTTTTACATTGAGCTGAAAATAAGTTTATGTATTCTGCAGTAAAAATTTACATTAATTCAATTAATTATTTATGTGTACTGAAAATTGTTTTTTCATTTTATGGATAATTTATCTGGCGAAATTGAATTTAGACATTGTAGAATTAATTATTTATGTGTACTGAAAATTGTTTTTTCATTTTATGGAAAATTTATCTGGCGAAATTGAATTTAGACATTGTAGAATTAAATGTTTTCCATCCTTGGCAAGCAGTAAGGGGCGCGAATTCTTCAGTTGTCCCTGGGCGCTGAAAACCCTAGCTACGACTCTGGCGGTCGCTTAACACTAATAGTTCGACAGGGGCTCAAATCCCAGCAAACAAGCTGGTTGCAAGATAATTTAGTTATTTCTTCATGTGTAAGGTAAATACAATCAAGTTTCCCTTTCTCATACTTCGTTAAGTCCTCCACGAATTCATCCCTTCTCTTAGACAGACAGTTCCCGTGCTTTTCCATGATTCAAATAACCACCAAAGAAGAAATGAGAAGAAAATGCAGTAGATACTAGCTATTCAAGGGATAGAACAATTATTAATAGATGTAGAAGAGCATTTTTGAAATCATTTCTTGAGTACCAATTCCGGGGAGTTCTAAATCACCGAGAGTTCTTAAATGTTAAATAACTTCAGTGCCTTTAATTGAGTCTGAAAATTGGATTGATGGAGTTGAATTTTTTGAATTTTAAAATTTGCAATTTGCCAGAAAAGACGAATTTTCTGCTCAAGTGCTTCCAACAATATTGAAAATTCAAAATTTGCGAATCTATGGGCAAATCTATGGGCGACGTGCGTCGTTAATTACATCAAATGCTTTTAATAATTCTTCTAATAACTATTTTAGAGTTTAACATAAAAACTCTAAAATTGCAGGGACTGTAAATAATCTAATATTTAGAAATACAAGATTTGACAGTTGAGGAAAATTGAAAAATACACTAATTATCATAAAAGATGAACTGAAAATAATTATAATGTAAGAAAGAAAAATTTTCTCCTTTCTTTTTGTTTATTTTCACAATTTAAAAAAAAAAAAAATGATATAAATCTAAAATTTGGTTACTTAGGGATAAACACTGATTTGTTTTATGCTAAATTAAGCATAAAACAAATCAGTGCGAGAATGGTTTTGCATACGAACTGCGACTGCAACACATTTCAACCAGTTTTAACCAGCTTCAGATGTTAAAAAGTTCCAGAATTAAGATCTTCTTATTGTAAATGCACAAAGTTTAAATCTTGGCATAAAATTAAATAACTTGGGCATTTAAAGCCCGAATATCGGAAAATATCATAATTAAGAATTTTTAAATTTTTGCAATAGCATACGTACAAAATAATGATCAACAATTGATTCAAGGCTTTCATACGAATACAATAATCCGAATGGAATGTAAAAGATTATTACTTTTCTAATTTATATTGAAAGTTGTTACACGCCCTTGAAATATCAATAAGGCAGACATGTAACTGAAATTATTAAATGCCACAAAAATGCAAATATAATGAGACTTTTCTAATGCGACCACTAACGGCCGTTTCAAGCGATTTTTAGGCCACTTCTATAGATGGTTGCATACGAGAGGCAAATGTATAAAAGCCTGTTTGTTTATGTTGTAGGAAACACTTTTAGAGTTCACCGTCATGAGATTCTCTGTACTTATATGTAAAACAGTTACAAATAATACGTCTTGATAAAACGATCTGACATATTTAGGCTTCTAAAATGATGTCAAAAATTTCAAAAAGGAAATGTAACAGAAAAAAAATCCTGATTTGGTTAATTTAAAGCAGTTAACACAGTTTATGATAAATAAAACATTAATTAAAGCATCAGTATGAGACAAAATTAGCATGATCATCAAATCAGATTATTTAGGTTATGACAAAGTACCATAAGATTATCTGCCGAAGTGAATATGGATGCCTTCATGGAGGACTGTTTATAGCGAGTAGTTGACAAAAATTATTTCATACGTCTGATAGAAACTGCCTCGTATTTATGTTACACATGGAGAAAAACACGAAAATTTCCTTACCAGGAAATTATCGTGGCGTGCCAGTCGAACTACCAATATTCAACTATTTTTACCTCTCGGCTGCTAGTGGTCAAAGGTCATTTATGTTATTCTTTGAATTTCAAAGTTATCTGTCTATGCTTTATTACACATTTATTCATGCTCAGATTTTTGGAAACAAGAGATAAATTAAAAGTTGGAATTCTAGATAACCAAGTTAAATAATTAAATTTATTTAATTTCCCCATTTTGATACGTTTTACGTTATGAATACGAAAAGCTCCCACGTATGACTTATTTGGATCTCAATTTGGAGAGTAGAATAAATAAGCTTCTTTAATTTGGTTTGGTTTACTTGACTATAACAAAGCGCACGAAAGGTATCTGCCTAAGAGAATGGCTGCCTTCGTGGAGGGCTTCCTAAGGAAAACTAGCTCGTAACCACGTTATATAGGGGAAAAACCACGAAAAGCTGCTTTGCTAGGAATCGTACCCAGATATAACAACCAGGGTGTTCAGCAACTTAACCGCTCGGCCGCTTTTAAGTTTCCATAAGCTCTACACGTAATTGTAATTAATATAACTACTATAAGTAAAAATCCTTTCTAAGATATCCATCAGCCATCCATCAGATTTCAGCCTATCAGCGGCCGAGCGGTAAAGACGCTGAACACTGGTAGTTCGGTCCGAGATTCCAATCCCGCGAACGAGCTGGCTGCATGGGCACTTTTGTGGTTTTCCCCATGTGTAATATGTATACGAGCCAGTTTCCCTTAGAAAGTTCTCCGCTAAGGCATCCCTCCCTTTAGGTAGATAGCCCTCGTGCGCTTTGCCATAATTGAATAATCCTAATCCATCCATGTTTCTAGTTGATTTTTGATATCTGTGAAGATCACCACCCTAGAAAGATGATATTCAGTGCAAGTGTTTGTTTATATTTTTGAAAATGCCGGTCACTTTTGGAAGTGATCGTCTTAAGGAGATGGTCGCCAATCGTTTATGGGCTACTAGATGGTCCGGCTCTGAGTAGGTTACGCATTGGTGCATTGTACTCGTAAAATGCATTAAATCCTCTCTAATACGATCATCTACGTTTCTAATTATTTTGGTCTTTGGTGGAAGTGGTCATCTTAAAGAGATAATGCTCGGTACAAGTGTTAATTTCTACTCTGAGAAATTATTTTGGAAGAGGTCGCAATAAGAGGGTTCATTACATATTAAATGTTTAAATTCAGATCGCGTGGTTATGGGATCCATTTTAATTAGATTTTAAAATTTTAGTAAAATAAAAAATCTGAAAGGTTTCAGATTTTAAATTACGTCCAAAGGGGCCTTTTTTTAACATTTTGTGTGTTACCTTTATTTATTAAATATCATATTCTTCGCACTTAAACCATAAAATTCAATTCAAGAGCAGTATCGCAAAATAATTTTAAATTGAGCACATTTTTAGAATTTCCGATTCACAGTCTCACGCGCTGGAGATAAAAATGTTTTTTCTGTACAACATTGCCATGGCTCGCTTTGAAATTCTTGAGTTTGTTAATCAAAAATTCGTTACAAAATATAAAATGGATAATAAAACGAATTCCAAATTTCAAATTTGGGCTTCCAGTTGCCCATATTCGCAGTAGGATTACGTCATTCGAAACTCGATGGCTGTAGGTACCGTTGTTTTATCACAATATTTGGTGGCAACAGTTTGAAAAGTGAAACGGACATTCAGAGTGATTCGACGCAAAATGAAAACATTAGTCCCTCAGAGACTAATAATTTTGGACTAATAATTTTGAAATAAACCTCTTAATTTTAATAACTGTGGTATTCTTGTTTTCAAACTTAAGTGCAAATTTAAACAAATGTTTCCTGTGCAGATGCGTTACTTTTAATTAAAATCAAATGAGAAAAAAAAAATTATGCAAAAATTAATTAGGTAAAAAATTTAGTCCTATTCTTATCGCAAACCGTAACTTGAAATTGCATCTACAACTGTTTCTTATACAAAAGCTCAGGATGAATTAGTTTTCTGTTGTGCGTCAATAAATGTTTCACTAAACCGCAGCTTAAGGCTATAACTACATGCAGTGCGAGGAGAGTAATTACTAAAACCTGACAATGACCGACGCTGGACAACCCGCCTTTCCCCCCTGCCGTCCATCGCGAAAGCTTCCCTCTCTAAACAACCCTCTATTTTTAACCTTAGAGAAGAAACTATGGAGGTAGGCTCCATAGAAGAAACAAGCAGCCAACACATCTTCTTGCTTCTGTTCGCACATCTTTCCGGTCATCCGAAGTTACGGTTGTTGAGATAAAACTTTTATCACCCAGATTGGCGATCTTTCTAAACATGCCTTATATTTCCCATTGCAAACGAAGGGGGACATTTTTTCCGTTCCTTATTTTCCGGGGATATTCTTTCCGTTTCCCTTTTTTCCGGGTGACATTTTTTCCTACAACCTTCTAATATATACATATGTTAAAATATGAATGCATATATATATCATTGATTATATATATATATCATTGATGACATATATATATCAATTAAACCATTAGACACACTCACACACATACATATACAGATATAGAATCACATAGTATCAGTAGGTGAAAGAAGAAAATAAATCCTACTGGTCAAAGATTGCTGAAGAAATTCAAAGCATAATGAAAGTTTCTTTTATCTTGAAATCAAAGAACTTTTTTATCGCTTTAGTTTTTGGGAGACTATTAGATTAAAATGTAATAAATAAATAAGTATATGGAAGAAAAATAAATCTTTAAGGGAAGAAAAAGGAAAAATAGAACCAAACAATCAAATCATTTTCAGCTTTAAAACCAATTTTAAATGCGACAGTATATTTTTCTGCCGACACGAAAACTTAAAATAGACAGAAATCTGCATTGTTTCACCTATCAATATACGAAAAATGGAAAAACGTTACAAGAAAAAGTAAATTTGAAAAATTTGCGAAAGCGGAATAATTTCGAATGCTGCACAAACAGAAAGATACCATGCAGAGACATTGGATTTTTTTCGAAGCAATAAATGCGAAAATTCAGCAGTGCCCTCATTGTGCTTCTAATAAGGAGGTCTTCCAAATTCTAGCTGGAAGGATTTCCATTTATAACAAGATAGTGAGAATGACATAATTCCTTTATTATTTGTTTCATTTAAAGGGCGAGAGAGAAGAAGCACGAGGCACTGTCGGAATAATTCATGTGTTAACGAATTATCGTCTGACATGTTTTCGTTGGGGTGCCATTGAAGAGACATAGCCTTTTTACGAGGAAAAAAAAAAAAACACGAAACATCCGTTATCCTATCAGCGGAATACGCACCACAGGCATTCCGACTGTTAGTCCGATCTACTATCACTTACACCCCGAGTTCAAATTCTAGCTGGAAGAAGCTCCATTGAGCAATTTCCAGCTCAAAGAAGAATGAGATAATTTCTCATAATCAATACGGATATATAACTGATGATTCTAAAATTTTATTATCATTAAGACTGGAAAAAATACACGACTTAATCCATTTTCATACATTTTAAAAGAAGTTAAATTTTTCAGAGAGTTACTATAAAATATTTATTAGAATGTCAAATTTAAGCATTTCAATTATTTATATAATAAAGGATAAATTTTATATTTATATAATAAAGAAAAATCGTTGATAATATCACTCTGATTTTAGTGGAGATATTTTAAGAAGTAAATAAGTGAAATCTGGAGGAAGAAAAACTATTTCAAGTTACATGTTTATCTTAAAAGTAACGAGAGAAAAACTTTGTTAAAAGAAAAGGCACGCATATCGAAATTGTTTCCTGTACTGCTGACAAATTGTTATATGGCATGCATACTATAATGTTCATGAATAATTGATTGCTACTAGATTAATACAGGCATAGCATACTTCTAGGGACTGATTTCCTGCAATTTCCAATTTGATTTTTACATACTTTTATATTTAGGACACTAATTACATCACACTGAAGATTACTCAATGCAATAATTCCATTGCAGTTTTATAGAAGATTATAAAATTTTCAGTTTCAATAAACAAATATATAATATTTCGATGACTCAGCAGGTAACATAATTTATTATCTTTCAAGTTTTTTTCGAAAACACCTCGGCAGATATAGAATCAGCCGCAGACTGTACTAACTTTAACAAGCGCAGTATCTGAGTGTTCACATTTCTGTTTATAACTGCAATAAGAACAAGTATAAGTTTGAAAAGTTTACCAATGGCTATGTGGATAAAAGAGATGATCATAAGTATTTTGACCTGGTTTTGATTTCTGGTCAATACGTTGGCTGTAAGGAAGATTTCGTGATTTTTTCCATGTGAACTAGTTTTCTTTATAAATTCCTCTAAGTCTTTCGTTAAGTACATACAAAGTTGCTACATTAAACATTAGTAAGTGTTTACATAGGTAAACATTTTAAAAGCGACTAGCGTAAAGAAAGATTATTTAAATTATGTTTTTAAAATGCAAATTCAGAACACTGAAAACCAAACAGTAAACATTATAAGACTAATTTAATAATCTTTGGTTTGGTTTACTTGAAATCTTTACTTAAAAAAACGTTGAAATTTACAATGTTTACAACAAACTATTATTCTGCCATATTCATCGATTGCGTTAATCAAAATCTAAAATTATTTAACGTAAAATGTAATTATCCGAAAATTATGTAAAATGAGAATTTTTTCCCACTATATCTGTAGCTTACAATGGCTAGAAAAAAGATAGCTCTAGATAATAAGTATTTCTACAATGAAAAAACTCTATTGACTAGAAATAGTCTTTGGAGACCTTAGTGTCAGTTAGCCTGCGGAGGTCAGGTTCCCTTCCAAGTCGTTTTCTTTTCCCAGGAGGCAGGGGTAGAAAGGATTCTTCCCGATTATTATTACTTTTAGCAAAGACGTTTACAATTATCTATTCAATCCTTGCTAATCAGACGAATTTGAGAAGAAAGGGAAAGTTGTAGATAAATTTTGCTTCTTCCAGTGCCAGTTACAAATCGTACAGTTGTTCAATAACATTTGAACTATATCATTAACGTTGCATATTACTAAAATGTACTTGTTTTTTAAAGTCCTTGATCTGTTCTAAAAATAATACCGCAGAAGTTTCAGAACTGAAGTACAATTTAAAGCTACTTAACATTTGTATGCATATAAAACAGTAATACTTATATATTTGTATGCATATAAACAGTAATAATTTTAAATAGTAAACTGTTTAAAATGCATATAGTTTAACGCTTCCTGTTTTATTTGGAATAATATTTCAAAAATAAAACTCGTGTTGGTTACGACCCAAGCAATACTTAACGGGATAAAGAGCCGTACTTTGATAATGCATTCAGTTTTCGTCGTTTTAATAAAATCCATTATGATACTTATGCTGGTAATTATAAACTGCATTTACGGATACAGAAGTATGATTAATACACTAATATCACAGAATATACGCTTTTTTATGCTCTGACAAGTTTTGTCAAGATACCAAGTTTTAAGTCATATACAAGTCGTAAATTCCCTAGCCAGATTCCTTTTTTATATAAATAGATGCATAGAGGACAAAATGGAACAGTTAATTATATTTTTTATTCTTTTACAAAATTTAATTCTTTTAGATATAATTTTTAACGGTAAACGATATTCTGTTAAGTTATAATACAAAAATTATTACTAATAATAATTTATATCCTATTATTTATATCCTAATTTAATAATATTTATATCCTCATTTATATCACTCAAAAAACAGAATTGGAAAACTTATTCAAATCATATTTAATCAAAACATTTTACGAAGTTTTGGGAAAAAGGAATTTTGGGGTTTGTTTGATTTTTAACGGTGAATTCAATCATTAAAACATTTTTACCGTGTTTCATCATTCATATAACATTAGCAAAATAATTTACTTAATAATTCTTAGATGTAATAGTATTCTTGTTTATCTTTTGTTATATGACTAAAAATAAATAAAAAAGCGGCTGGTATTCAATATTTATTTTTATTTAATTACAAATACTTGGCTATTGGTACTTAAGACATAGTCTTTCCATATTATCACTTTTCTATTCGGCCTTGAAATTATGTTAACGACCTAATAGAATTCGGAAAATCCTATGATTGCATAAAACTGCGGAAGGTGCTAATAATGACAAATTTTAAATGAAAATATAAATTTATTAAAATAAATTTATTTAAATAAATTTATTTAAATTCTATTTGTGCGTGTCTGCTTTATGCATTTAATCTATCAAATGCAGAAAAGTGAGAAAAATCCATCCAACACAGAGAAATAATTCTTCTAGTCTGTGCTAAGATTGTATCAAATTCATTTAAACTTCCGTTTAAATTCGAAATGCGATCTCTCAAATCAATGAAGGAATACATTTTTGGCTTTAAATTCCACATTAGTAGCAACTGTATAATAGCTAAACGTACCCAAAATATTTGTAGAAAACCGCCAAAATTCTAGAAATTGCTATAAAATCCCGAAAAATATTAGGAAGATTATTGCTTGCCATTTCCATGCTGAAAAGATCAAGCGTTTACGAGGATGAGCTCGATTGTTAACGAACAACTTGTGGAAAAAATTCAACGCTAAAATATAAATCCGTATGCCAAATTTTCCAAAAATTCCTGATAAATATTGTACTCTCATCGTAAATATATATGGACTTATAATGTGATGAAAACAGTCGGTAAAAGAATGGATTAAAATTTAATTTCCAAAAATAAATTGCCCTACTAAAACTAAATAAAATAGATTAGTAAATAGTAAAAAATTGTGTAGCAAAATAAATAATGATCTTTCTTAAAATACTGCCCAATAAAACATGTCGAATAATTGAAAATTTACAAGCTTGGAAGCTAAAATTCCAAAAAGATTTCGGAAAATTCGGCCGTCACATGTTAAAAGAAACAAGTCTACAGGCTACTAGTACAAAGAAAGAGGAGGGAGACGAAACGAAACGCAAGCCATTCAATACCGGGGAGGCAATTTTATGGCTTATCCATCACACTAAGGGGAAGCAAACATACTGCCTTAGGCTGGGCCATCTTAGGGAGATTTCAGAAAACGAAAGCGATTTTTTTGGAGGGGTTTGTTGTCTGACAACGCGGCCGTTTTCAAAGCATTTCATTCCGAGAGGCGGGCTCGTTGATGGGTTAATAAGAATTTTACTTTCAGTGCCGCCAGCTTGGCGAAGAATGAGTAAAGTAAAAATTTATTTTCTCTTATTCATTTTATGGTAAATTGTAAAAAGCATATGTATTAAATTTTGTAAATGTACGTAAATACTTGAAGGTTATGTAAAAGTAGAATTTAGTCTAGAAGCATAAAATTGTAGATGCTAAAAGTGAATGCTTAAAAGCAATGAAGTCAAAATTGAAGTAGTAAATTGTAGATAAAGTCATGCTTTAGAGCGAAAGCCTGCATGTTTAAAGATGAATGAGGGGGAAGCTAGAATGAATGTGTTTTGTAGGGTTCTCCACCTACATTTGAATTTTTAAGAATATTAAAGTAGCTCATTGAGTTGTAGAATGTCGAGTAAGGTGTGTCTATTTGGTTGTTGAATTCTAACAAATCATGGTGGTTAGGGGAAGTGTTGTAAGACTAAAACACGAATATTCCCGTTTGACACCACACACGGTGGAGAGCCAGGGTAAAGTTAAATTAATGCTTGAAAAATTGAATGAATGTGAAGTAAGCAATAACTAAGAAAAACGAAACGTTAAAAACAAAAATTTATTGTGTCAAGAAAGTGTAAATTATAATGTATGTAGAAAGATACTGATACTTATTCCTTCCAGATGCTGGAAGGAAAGACCAAGATTGATTGATGAAGTCCAGGAAAAGTTGCCGTAAGAAGAAAGCTTTGTAACGACTAACAGAATTTTAATTGTTACATAAGATTTTTTTGTGTAAACGAGGCTTTCGCCAGTTAGTTCAGAATTAGATAAACTTACAACAGGTCGTTTGTAGGACCTGCTTCCAAGTTTTCCAAATTCTGGCAGCGGCAAATGTAGGGTTTATATTTACTTTAACTAACATTTATTTTAAGTTTAAACTATCTTTCCTGTCAATCCTTACTTTCCCCTGGAACTGCCAATGCCAGAATATGTAAATTTGAGTAGAACGCGCAAGCATTCAAATTATCAGCGGAAGTAGTATGATTTAAATAGAAGGAAACGAGTTCGGTGAGAGAGTTATTCTTACTTCGCGAGCGCGGAGGTAGAAATCGAGAATTAAAGAACCCCGCGTTGCGGCCTATGTGCTTGGCGGGAAGTAGTTGCAATTGTTCCAGTGAGCTTCAAGTCTGCTGAATTAGCAGCAGTATTGTAAAACACGGTGAGTTAGTTATTTTAGAGAGCCTCGTAGTTAGAATCTTGTCTTTACTTTCTTTTCAGGTTATTATTTTTATTTGACTGCCAAGTTGGCACAGTCTGTAAGCGTCAAGAGGACGCAATTGTAATTTATTACGGTGAATAAAAAGGGACTTAAACCCTTCACTAGGCTCTATCTTTTATACAAGTTTTCACAGTCACCTCTTGGTTGCGTGCAAGTTGGAGGCGCGCAACGTTATAGTTTAATTGTCTAACTAAATAGAAAAAAATAAGAAAATACATAATATAATACAGTAAGTAACATAATATAAACAGGAAGTAATCAGCAAAAAGAATCGTTCTTTGATTCCCATCACCTAATTTTAGTTCCAGTGAGTTCACAGAAGGATTATTTCTCTGAAACAATACAATAATTGACAAAACTTAATAACTTCGTATACAATTGAATTCTGAAGTGTTCCATGCATATGACTTATAATTTAAATCTCTTTAAAATTAGACTAAAAGGATTTCAGATTTGTTTTAATTCTTCATTAAAGTAAGTTAATAAAAATAAGAAAAAAACCCAGTTCATTAAAATAAAAAAAGTATCTGAAAAACATTTTTAATCCTGATCTCAATAGTTTTCAGTTAAATTACAATTCTGCTATCATTCATCATTTAGACAAATAAAGAAACTATAGTACGATACAAAATTTTGAAATGTATTCCCATTATTTTTCTTTCATCCGTTAATGATGAATTAAACAACTTTTTTTTTTTTTTTTTTTTTTTTTTAACTTTCCGTTATATCTGTTCGCTTTTTAGTCGATTACAGTAATCATTTATCTAGTCCAAGACATAACAAAAGGAGTCTTTAGCATTGAAGCACAGTTTTGAAGAAGTGTCTTGCTGGTTTCAAACGTATGGGCAGTCGTCAGTTTTTGAATTCTATCAGAATTCTTATTCTTTGCCATATGTACTTAGGCACAAAATGTCGACTATGGGTCTTTTCCAAATACCCTGGATAAAAGACATGCAGGCTTCAATACCAGAGTGGTCTAGAAAGGTTGGCTGACCGGCAATAAGAGGGACTTCACACCCGAGGGCAGAATCGAACTCGTAAGTGACATAGCATCGAGGGTGTGAGAAGAATACTGCCTAAAGTTGATCCTGCTAAAATTGTAAAGATTGACTTAACTCATTTTCCGGCATCGTGACAATTATGAAATGTAAATTTCAAACAAATCGTGTCACAGCTCTTCCCTGGTAGTTCGCTTTGGAGTTCGAATCCCGGCGAACGGGCTGTCTGCATTGGGCGTTTGTGTAGTTTTCTCGTTATGTACCTTACATAGGAGGCATTTTTCCTTCAGAAAGTCCTCCCTGATGGCATCTATTTCCTTAGGAAGATTGCCCTCGAGAGCTTTGCCTTATTCAAATAAACCAAATCAAACCAACCACATCTCTCCCTTGTTTAAAGGGTTTAAAGATTATATATTCCACATAAACTACAAACTGTATTTTAATTACAAAGTTTTTGCTACAGTTTGAAATAATGAAATTTGACAATACAATTTAAAATATGAAAAGCTCATGATTGCTTTAGATTATTCAAGGAGAAAAAGTTTCAAGATCTTTGAGACGCGCAATATAAAAGCATTATATTGTATAAATTATAGTGTATAAAAGTATTATAAAGTTATAATTAGATTTTTTTTTCCAAATTTTTAAACTCTCTACTTGAAAATATTCTTTGTACATTTTATAGATGCATGGCTTTAACGTCATCCCTATGTTGTCAGGCAACGTAATTCCTGTTTACTGATATTACAAATCATATATGCTTGATATTATGGAATGTGGATTGACAATGCTAAAAAAATTAGGGGCGTAAAATTAAATTAAAAAAATAGAGAAAGTTCATAACGTAGTAATATTAACAACATTTTCGTGCCACTAACGGTCGAGTGGTAAAACTGTTAAATTGTAATAGCTTAACCCGGGTTCAAATTACGGCGAAAGAGCTGACTGTGTGAGAGTTTTCATAGTTTTCCTCATGCGTAACGTGAATAGGAGCCAACGTTACTTAAAAAATCCTCCGCGAAGGCATCTTAGTCCTTAGGCCGATTTTCCTCTCATGATTTGCCAGAATTCATTTAATCCAATCCAATACAATAATTCTTCAGGTGTTTTAAAAAAATTAAAATTGGCAAAAGTCAGGTTTAGATTGGTGCTAATTTCGTAAAATAATTATTTAATTTTGAGAATATCAGATATAAGCTCCTTCTCCTCCAACGCAGACACGTCCATATGACATCCAGGTCTAACTAATTTTTTAACCTTTCACTGGTATGGGTGTTTGTAGAACATATTTTTTATTCCAGGTGAATGGGCTGGGTGCATGGGCGCTTTCGTGCTTTTCCCCATGTGTAACGAGTATACGAGCCAGTTTTCCATAGAAAGTCTTCTACCCGAAGGCATCTTTCCTGTTAAGCCAGATAGCTTTAGAGCTTTAGTGGGCTTTGTTGTAATCTCAATAAACCAAAGTAAACAATTGGTGTCTGTAGAGTGGGCTTATTTTACAGTTAGGTTAAGTGAGAGGCGCCAAAATATGCGGAGCACTTAGTTTTCTCAAACAAATGACAGTTAAGCTGTTCAAACGTTACAATTTTTGAACGTTTTAATCTATCTAAATTTTGCTTCATTTAATATTGAATAAATATTAATTTTTTATTACAAATAAACACACAGTGAAATCTTTTATTTCTGTAAGCTAAGATGACTATCTTTAAAGATGACGGTACTAAACATCAACAATTGTCATGCACTAAAAACACACCACTTCAGTGGCCAAAATGATCTATAGTTATGGGTGATCGGATATTTCGTTATTTATACTACTTATACAATATATGCGGAAGTCTAAATTTACTGGCCTACCAGCGGCCGAGCTCTGAAGTCGCTGTAGGTGGATCCGGGGTTCGAATCCCGGCGAACGGGCTAGCTGCATGGGTGTTTTCGTGGGCTGATATTTGTATACAAGAAAATTTCCCTTAGAAACTCCTCCAAGAGAGCATCCATTCCCTAAAGCAAATAGCCCTTGAGTGCTTCGCACTAATCAATAAACCTACCAACCAATCATCGTAAATTTAATTTGCCTAGAGCGTCACTTGAGCCAGCTCTGTCTCTAGCAGAATATATAGACAGAGCTGGCTTAAGTGTAAAATGTCTGAGCTGCTATAGACAGAGCTATCTCACACTTGAGCCAGCTCTGTCTATAGCAGCTCAGACATTTTACACGTTTTAGGCATACGTCATGCTACTATTATCATTATTATTATTTACTATAAATATATAGGAAAAATACGTCATCTATACCCGACTGAGATATTGTCGTACATCGACAGTCTCCAAGCTAAAGTACGTACCCTATACTGAATTTAGTAACAGAGAAAGGCTTAAAATTAATTTATTTTCTCTCTCTCTCTTTCTTTTTTTCCCTTTTATTAGAGAAAGGAAATAAACAAAAGCGCCTGAAAAGTATCATTACGTTAGTAATATATTTAATTTCGCGACCTCATCGAATTTCAATGCAAATTCCAATTTCTTCAATAAAGTTTAAGAATCGGCCATTGTTTTATTGTATATATTTCAGTCTGACATAACCAACGTTTACAGAAAGCGAGAGTTGACCCACAGAGAAGACGCAACCCTGACATAATACTAGGAGATGACCTGAGGGGTCATAACAACTATCTGCATCGAACGACTCGATAGAGTTCAAGGACTGACCCAGATTAAACGGACTTAAGATGTTAGGTGAAGTAGCCTTTGTGTACTGCTGGGTTACATCTTGAAGTTGATTTTTTTCAATGGTTATGTCACGAGTCGGAAAATTTTATTGGTGTTGTTAATTACTATTACGCATTTAGTAACCTTCGAAATACTGTCTCGTATTCGAAAGAGGTAGCGCCAGAAAGAAATGAGTTACCTTTATTTTCATGTCTTGATTAGCGAAAGTAGAACATGGTGGAATTGGAAATGCTGGTTATGCTTATTGGATAGAGACATGAAATTTTGAAAATCAAAAATTTCTGGAAAGATCTTTTTGTTCCATCCGAGCGATCAGTTATCCGAACTAACTGAAACCAAATATGTTTAAATGAAGGATTTCTGAGCCTTTTGACAGATGACATTACAAGAATACTCAGTCTATTTTATTCGACCATTTTATTTATTTATTTATTTTTTTGATAAAAAAAGGCTAATACAATTTTTAGATTATTTATTACACACTGTTTATTGTTGTTTAGATTACCTGTAGATCATTCGAAATTTTGTAACTATTACATTAATTCAACGTTTGTAGAAAAGGAAGAAAGCATTAAATTTTCTGAAATGGAAATACCGAATTTTATGGAAATCAAACAAAAATCTTTTAACTCTATTAGTTAACTTAGGTATAACTTAATTATGTCGAAATAATGACCCAATAAATTACACAGCTAAAATAAAGTAGAATTGACTTTTTTTTCTAACTCAAATAGAATTTGCTAATTAACGTCTACATAGATATGTTAGCTGAGCTTTTGCAGCTCCTCCTTGACTCAGAGTTTGCGAAAGGTGTAACTTCATGGGTTTTTCAACGCTTTCCCAACTGAAATGTAAATATAAGCTAGTTTCTCTTAGAAGTTCTCTATGAAGGCATCATTATTCAGATAGCCTTCATAGTCTTTGCCTTAATGAATTAATCAGCCAAATAAAATTAATTATTTCATTATTTCCTCTGTTTAAGGCCTGTCCAAGTAAAAATTTCTTTTGAGCTGAAATAGCTGCTTTAGAGAAACAAAAAGTATCTCGTTGCTTAAATTTGTCAACAAAATCGTGTTTAATAATTCTATTTAAGGAACCAAAATATTTAAATTATTTTTGAAAGTATAATTTATGCTGAAGTAGAATACGATAAAAGGAAATATAAACTTCCTTCACTTACATTAAAAGTTAAAAGAAAAATACTTCAGTTAAACAAATAAGACAACCTAATTATTCATGTATTTCAAATATCCAAATGGATTCTGGTCCTAACCAATTTGGATATTTGAATTTCTATTATACGGGAATTTCATGCGAAAATTATTCCGATTTTCCAGTTTCCTTTTATTTTGTGCAGTAATTTAGTTTCTTTAATTCTATAATTTCTCGTAAACGTATTCTCACAGTCAAGTACTTCAACTACGTCCCCTGTACCTCTTCAGAGAATTTTGTTCTCTTCTTTTAAGTATGCTTCAGTCCTTAGATCTGAACAGAAAAATATACAAATCTATCCTATGAGTGCATTATTCCTAATTATGAGAACATAATGTAAAAAACACTATTTCCAGTAACAGAAAGGTTAACGATTTTCCGTCATCTTAACAAAAATGAAACAGTTTTAATGGATTGTGTCATGGTAAAGTTAATAGTTATAGACACAAAACAATAAGAGAAAATTTTGTTAATTTTTTTTTTTAAATCTGAAAGGATTCAGAATTTAACGATCGCTCGAAAGGCTTTTTTAGAAGCTTTTGAACCATATTTATGGTTTATCAGTAGAGATTATCAATAGGGATGGTCAAGGAGGAATAGCGAAACATTTTACAGGATACTAATTGGATATACATTTAGTGTAACATGGGAACGTTTTATATCTTCTGTATATTTGAAAAGTGAAAAAAATATGTAATGTAATTACATATAAATATTTAATGCTTTAATTAGATATATTATAAATTAAATGCATTTTGATTTAAATCAATCAGATTAAAATCTAAAAGAAAAAATAAAAACTTTAAAACTGCATCTGCTACTTTTAAATAGTTTACTTTGTTAATCATTAGCAAACAGATTAAATCTGAAAAGTAAATATCTCACATTTTGCCGAAAGGTAAGAGACTCGAATTTTGAAAAAGGAAACAACGTGTTTACAGTGGATGAAGCAAAGTCGCGTTTCGAGACTAATAACCTTTTTGGGTTATAAAACTGACTTTGAAGGATTTCAGCATTTAAGGAGACATCTAACATTAAAGTCAACAGAAAATGCGAGTGACTGCGATTGTCGATCATAAACCGATCTCAAGTGTGGTCAACTCAACTAATAAAATCCTGAAATTAAATCAGTTTTCAAAGCAAATATGTGAGCATTCAGAAAGTGTTGCTGCAAACTTGCTCAAAATATTCTTACTAAATAACGACAATAAAATGTCCTCCTTTGGCTATCCTATCTCACTAGCAGACTCCATTGTCTAATCTATTCCTCCAAGTGACTCTATCTCTTTTATACACCTACTGGATAGTATCCCTGCTCAGTCTGAGATATACCTTCCATGTCTTAAAATGATAACATACATCTTTCATATCCTAATGTGTAACCTAAAAATGCTAACAAAAGAAAGACTTCCAGCAGTGTTGAGAAATATTCTAAATTAATTAGAAAAAATACGACGTTTAACTGAAGTTATGCTTCATATAAATGAAATACTTTGCAGCAAATATCAATAAGAATTAATCGGGACTGAGATAAAAAGATGTATCAACGTTAAAAAACATATAAGTGATGAATGTCACTTACTTTTGCTAGCATTATTTGTACAAAGCAAGAGCCTTTGTTTCCATTTCTATACCTGGAGTATCTCTAGTAGATAAAAAGTAACGGTTCAGCGACACTTGGGATGTGAAGTGTGGGCGTGGCCAGTGAAGTTAGCAGAAAGGAGGCAACGTCATTCCTGATACCACAGGAAAGGACGGAGATTGTATATTGGAGGATTTCACATGCTGCTGATATGGAATTAAAGCTAAGTGAGTGGCAACACTGAAAGTTTAGATTTCTTTCAAAGTTTAGGACCGTTGTAACAGCAACCGTACTAATGGCTACCATGGGTTACTATGATGACGAAAAGGTGTGATCTCGATGTCACAATTTGATAAAGAGGTTATCTTCTGATTTACCGAAGGTGATTTCCTTTGTTAATAAATTTTTAGCCGTTGTATTTTTTCTTCGTAATCAAACTGTTTTACTGCGCATATGTTGGTTATTTCCTAGGTACCCATAACGGCGTTTATTTTCGAATTTAGTGATTGATTCAAAAAGCCTTAATTTTAGACGCAAATTTTTATTTCCTATTTACTCAAGTTTACCTTATTTCTTAAATCTTCTGTTCATAATACCACATTTACTTTCCGTAATCCTAATTACATTACTCATTTTTATTTAAATTCATTTTAACCTGAATTCTTTTCATATCTGTTAACCAATACTTTAAACATTAACTTGTTATATTTTACCAGTGTAATTACTAAAATAAGCGTTTTTATTTATTATATTATTCAATTTTAGACGTAATTTTTAACGTTTTTCATGTTTTTTAACGTTTCTGATCTTCGATATATTCTGTATTTTAACATATTTCTTATGTTTTCTGATCATATAGAAAACCTTTATTTAGTTTTCGATGTAATATTTTTAGCTTGCTTCGTACATTTCAACCTTCATAATATTTAAATAATTTATAACATTTTCACACTACACGCATACATTTTATTTGATTTCTTTCATACAATCTGACCTTCATAATTTTCAATATAGTTTTAATTTTAACATGATTTCTGTATTTTCAGATAACATACCTGACTTTTATTTAATTTGGGATGTAAAGTTTAACTTTTTCTCTACTTTTTAGCATTTGGAGTTTCCGACATACTCTAAATTTCAATTAATTTGTTATATTTTCACACTATATACATGACTTGCAATTAATTTTTAACTACTTTCACTCGTTTTAACCTTCGTAACATCAAACATGCGCTTAAGTTTAGCTTAACTCCTGTATTTTTCAACAATATATATGAACTTAATTTAATTTTACATGTAATTTTTAACTTCTTTCGTCCTTTTAAACCTTTGTAATTTTTAAAGTACTCTAACTTTCAACTTGTTTAATACATTTTCTCACCATTCACATCAACTTTATTTAAGTTTAGATGTAATTTTTATACGTTTCGACACTTTTTTTCTTTCTAGTTTCCAACATATTCTAAATTTTAACTTTTTTTTTTTTTTTTTTTTTTATAATTTGTGACTGTAATCATGCTTTTGATTTTAAGTAATTAACTATTTCAGTTAAATTTACATGTTTTGAAATTTACATTTAAAATTTGTTTAAACATGTATTTACATTCAAAACCGTAAAAAACAACCTTATATTTAGCGTAGGTATAATGAAACACTCAATCGATTTCGAGGGCAGCTAAAGGTCCCTCCTCATCAGGAGAAAGAAATACATAGAAAGAAGAAAATAGGAATCACAGAAACACGTGGTGCTTATCAGCACTGCATGTGGTTATAACTAGATTTTTAATCAGAGTTGCACTGGCCGCCTACTTTTACTGAGCCAGGCTGTCTGATCAAGCATAAAGAAATATTAGCGAAGTTAAAATAGGGAGCGAGGGGCAAATGCACATTACGCTCAAAATCTGAACTTCAAATAATGGAAAGCAACCACTGAACGGATTTTTATACCCTCTGGTAGTACCAAGTGCGAGGAGGTAACGCCATCTATCGGCAAAAATAATTGAATTAAGACAGTAGAATTTTAAAGGCATTAGGAAGGACTGGATTGGACTTCAAATCATTAACTAAACTTTCTAAATCTTTGTGAATGTGAAAAGCCTCAAGAAAATCCAATTCGCCTATGGAAGAAGCCTTTTGGATGATTTTTGCAGACCCAAAATCAAAATTATGGTTAAAAGTCCAGCTATGATACGCTATTGAAGACTTGTTAATTTCCCCTTTTTTGACATAAGATTCATGTTCCTTGATACGAAACTTCAACGCTCTTTTTGTTTGGCCAATATATCTTAAACCACACTGACATGATATACTATAAATTCCCCAAGAATTCAAGACAGAAACGCAATCTTTTAGAATCGAAGGGTGAATTTTATTAATAGGGGAGAAACCGACTTGAAAATTGAATTTCTGGAGAATCCGTGCAATTTTATAGCTAACAGAAGGATAAAATGGAAGCACGACAAGGTCATTGATATTATTTCTAACAGTGGAATGTCTTCTTTGATGGGAATCTGAAAATTTTTTGACGGCTTTATCAATAATCACGGGAGAAAATCCACGGTCAATCGCAACTGCTCTCAAATAATTAAGTTCATTGGTAAGCAAAGATTCAGAGGAACAAACTTTTAGCGCGCGGAAAACATAATAGTAAAAAGAAGCCATTTTTTGCTTAACAGGGTGGCATGACTTGGCATGGGGTGGTAAACAAACTGCAAAGGGTTTACGGTACACAGTGGTGCTAAAATCGGTTTCATTGCGGATTATAAGAATATCGAGGAAGGGGAGGGAATTGTTGGATTCAATTTCAAGAGTGAATTGGATGGCTGGATCAATTGAATTCATAATAGATAGAATCTCGGATAAATCCTCTTTATAACCGTCAAAAAGTGCGAAAGTGTCGTCAACATACCGAATCCAAAGACGAAAAGATAATTTATCAAATAATTTCATCTCAAAATAGTGCATATAAATGTCAGCAAGTACCGGACTGAGAGGATTACCCATAGCCAATCCTTCAACTTGACGAAAATATGCATTTTGGAAAACAAAGTGGGTTTGACTTAGAGAAACTTTAGTAAGCGAAACCAACTCATTAATTTCAGTATGTGTGAAGTATTAATTCAGTATTAATTCAGTATGTATGTCTTCACACATACTGAAATTAATGAGTTGGTTTCGCTTACTAAAGTTTCTCTAAGTCAAACCCACTTTGTTTTCCAAAATGCATATTTTCGTCAAGTTGAAGGATTGGCTATGGGTAATCCTCTCAGTCCGGTACTTGCTGACATTTATATGCACTATTTTGAGATGAAATTATTTGATAAATTATCTTTTCGTCTTTGGATTCGGTATGTTGACGACACTTTCGCACTTTTTGACGGTTATAAAGAGGATTTATCCGAGATTCTATCTATTATGAATTCAATTGATCCAGCCATCCAATTCACTCTTGAAATTGAATCCAACAATTCCCTCCCCTTCCTCGATATTCTTATAATCCGCAATGAAACCGATTTTAGCACCACTGTGTACCGTAAACCCTTTGCAGTTTGTTTACCACCCCATGCCAAGTCATGCCACCCTGTTAAGCAAAAAATGGCTTCTTTTTACTATTATGTTTTCCGCGCGCTAAAAGTTTGTTCCTCTGAATCTTTGCTTACCAATGAACTTAATTATTTGAGAGCAGTTGCGATTGACCGTGGATTTTCTCCCGTGATTATTGATAAAGCCGTCAAAAAATTTTCAGATTCCCATCAAAGAAGACATTCCACTGTTAGAAATAATATCAGTGACCTTGTCGTGCTTCCATTTTATCCTTCTGTTAGCTATAAAATTGCACGGATTCTCCAGAAATTCAATTTTCAAGTCGGTTTCTCCCCTATTAATAAAATTCACCCTTCGATTCTAAAAGATTGCGTTTCTGTCTTGAATTCTTGGGGAATTTATAGTATATCATGTCAGTGTGGTTTAAGATATATTGGCCAAACAAAAAGAGCGTTGAAGTTTCGTATCAAGGAACATGAATCTTATGTCAAAAAAGGGGAAATTAACAAGTCTTCAATAGCGTATCATAGCTGGACTTTTAACCATAATTTTGATTTTGGGTCTGCAAAAATCATCCAAAAGGCTTCTTCCATAGGCGAATTGGATTTTCTTGAGGCTTTTCACATTCACAAAGATTTAGAAAGTTTAGTTAATGATTTGAAGTCCAATCCAGTCCTTCCTAATGCCTTTAAAATTCTACTGTCTTAATTCAATTATTTTTGCCGATAGATGGCGTTACCTCCTCGCACTTGGTACTACCAGAGGGTATAAAAATCCGTTCAGTGGTTGCTTTCCATTATTTGAAGTTCAGATTTTGAGCGTAATGTGCATTTGTCCCTCGCTCCCTATTTTAACTTCGCTAATATTTCTTTATGCTTGATCAGACAGCCTGGCTCAGTAAAAGTAGGCGGCCAGTGCAACTCTGATTAAAAATCTAGTTATAACCACATGCAGTGCTGATAAGCACCACGTGTTTCTGTGATTCCTATTTTCTTCTTTCTATGTATTTCTTTCTCCTGATGAGGAGGGACCTTTAGCTGCCCTCGAAATCGATTGAGTGTTTCATTATACCTACGCTAAATATAAGGTTGTTTTTTACGGTTTTGATTGTCACATTAGCGTGTTTCTCTTCTATGTATTTACATGTTCAGTTAAATTTACATGTTACATGTCAGTTAAATTTACATAGTTTTCGATTAAGCATTTCATTTTATAATCGTTAACTACTATTCATTTCCAATTCGTTGGATAGCCCTTTTTAAGTCTGTATTTTATAATACTGTTTTAATTTGCCATTTCTATAATTTATCAATATTACCGTGACTAATTCTACTATTTTTCTTTATTATTAACTTCATTCGAATTTTTAAACTTTATAATCTCCTGCATGTTCTGGTATTTCCATTTAATTCTTAATAACCTTTATATCTGAATGCATGCTTCAGTGTTACCAATGTTCAGTTTTGAACCTCGATTCTCATTAAGAAAGATTCTGAATTTTTAGAATGCAATCTTAACTTTCATCCATAATTTTAAAATCATATTCACAGTTTCATGAACTCATACAGAAATCTCTCGTATTATTTTGAACGCTTAAATCCTTTTAATTCAGTATTTTTTGCTAATTGACCACATTCTACACTTCAAATGTCCCAACTACTCAAATCTTTACCTTTATCACCTTTTTTCCGTACTACGTACGAATAGTTCTGCCGTCATGTACAACTTTCATGTGAAATTAACGATTATTTACGTTACATGTATAAAATCAATTCCTAAGATAAAAATTTCCAGTATTGAATCACAGAGGCGAATTACCTCTGATTTTACCCTTTGGTTACCATTTGATTTTTTGAAATTTTGTTTTAATGATATATGCTTACTACTAGCGCTTAATGTTAACATATTTTTCAAACCTAGTTCAGTTCCAATTTAGACAATTTCCACTAGACAACTTTATATACAGTGTCTAGTGTCATACAATTTCTTATGCTAGGAATTGCTTTCGTGAATGCCAATTTTCTTAATGCATTTATAACTTTTTTTTTCCTTATGAGCAAAATCTTGTGAAACAATGCCATACATTTACACAACATATATCAGTACCAATAAACATATATTTACAGAAGGAACTAAAGAAAGAAACAGTAAGAGATATTTTCCAAAATCTCCGCTATATTTTCGAATATTTTAACTTTCTTCATCAAGAATGCAGAAATTTCTTCATCAAATACTCATTATATCAGTTAAGTATTCTTTACCAACACGAATTTAATGAAGAATAACCCCTTTTCGATTCAAAAAGACACCTAAATAATTGTTACTTTTTTATAATTGTAGGCATAAATTTGAATTATAGGAACTTTTAATGCATTTTAGAGAACTATAATGTAATTAATATTGCTAAACATTACTTTTTTCCAGGACAAAATTTCCAAAGACTGTCTAAATCATTTACATTTTTCTGCATTATTCCCTCAGTATAGAATGCCTATCTTATCTTAGAACTATTTTTTTAACATAATATCAAGAACCAAACATGAAATAAACACTTTCAATTGTAGAATATTTACTGTTTTACCCAAATGAGGATAGAACCTTTACTGAATTTAAGTTATGCACCCAGAATTCCCAACAAGTTTTAGAAAATGTGCTATAGAAAGCAATTTATTTACCTAAAAATGAGTTTTAACAGATTCTTATCGGCTTAAGATTTACTATCAATGAAAAAAGTTGAAGTTCACTTTATCTAGCACTGTCGCTATACACAAACCACGAATTATTGTTTAGAACAATCAACACTTTAAATAGTACATTTAATATTTATTCAACTAATTTTAATTAGCTTCTAATTAGGATTTTAAAAAGAAAAGCATATTTATGTTACATATTATTAGATTAGTCACAAACATTATTAGGGGAATATGCAATTAAATATCCAAGACCCACATAATCACTAAGAACATTTACAATTTTCTAACTAGAATTTACTCGCTAATTAGGAATAGTAAAACTTTATCCATATGTCCATGAAATGGGAATCTTGTAATGCATTTGTATAAAACCTGAGCTACAAGAAAAGCTGGATAATCTATATTATATACAGAACATGAACTATAATGCTGAAATACCTACTTGAAGAATACATTAAACTGTTCAAACATTAATCACATTTTATATAATTGTATGCATATTTCACATTTTTAGAAATGTAGCATCACATTTTCCAAGACGACGCCAATATATCCAATCTTATCAGAATCTTATCCGATCCAATCTTATCAGAATGAATGATCTAAATTATGATGGGTTAGTTGTATTATCTCAGATTGGTAAACGAGCGATTAGGGAAGTGAGAGCCTGTTAAACGGCCATTACTAGGATATGTACACATCTTAAACAAGCCCAACTTTCCTAATCGCTTGTTTACCAATTTAAGATAGTAGAAATACCCCATCTTAACTTAGATAATTCATTCTGATAAGGTTGGATATATTAGCATAGTCTTGGAAAAGGTGATGCTACATTTCTAAAAATGTGAAATAGTACCTTTTGTAAATATATGTATATTGGTAATGATATATGTTGTGTATATATGAAATTGTCTAGTGAATTAAGTTGGAACTCAACTAAGTCTGAAAAATATGTTAACATTATGCGCTAGAAATAAACGTATATCAATAAAACAGAATTTCAAGAAATCAAATGGTAACCAAAGGGTAAAATCGGTCGTCATTCGCGTCTTATTTGATACTGAAAAAAATTATTTTAGGAATTTCTCTTATACATGTAACGTAAATAATCGTTAATTTCACATGAAAGTTGTCCATGAAGGCAGAAATATTCGTACTTAGCGCGGAAAAAAGATGATAAAGTAAAGATTTGAGTAGTCGGGACATTTAAAATGTAGGATGCAGCCAATTTGCAAAAAATCCTGAATTAAAAGGTTTTAAGCGTTCAAAATAATAAGAATGATTTCTGTGTGAGTATATGACACATTGAATATGGTTCTAAAATTATGGATGAAAGTAGAGATTTCATTCTAAAAATTCAGAATCTAGCTTAATGAGAATCCAGGTTCAAAACTGAACATTGGTAACACTGAAGAGCTTACAGCATGCATTCAGATATAAAGGGTATTAAGAATTAAATGGAAATACCAGAACATGCAGGAGATTATAAAGTTTAAAAATTCGAATGAAGTTAATAATGAAGTAAAATAGTAGAATTAGTCATGGTAATATTGATAAATTATAGAAATGGCATATTAAAACAGTACTATAAAATACAAACTTAGTAAGGGCTATTCAACGAAATGGAAATGAATACTAGATAACGGTTATAAAAGTAAATGCTTAATTGAAAACTATCTGTATGTTTAAAAAATTTTAACATGTAAATTTAACTGAAATAGTTAAATACGTAAAATCAAAAGCGTGATTACAGTCACAAATTATATATATATATATATATATATTAAAAAAAAGAGTTAAAATTTAGAGTATGTTGGAAACTAGAAAGAAAAAAATGTCGAAAAGTATAAAATTACATCTAAAGTTGATGTGAATGGTGAGAACATGTATTAAACAACTTGAAAATTAGAGTACTTTAAAAATTAAGAAGTTTTAAAATGTACGAAACAAGTTAAAACTTACACCTGAAATTTAATAATGTTCAAATATATGGATAGACAATATAGGAGGTTTAAAATGACGAAAGAAATGTTAAAAATTACATCTAAAATTAAATTAAGTTCATATATATGGTTGGAAAATACAGGAGTTAAGCTAAAATTAAGAGCATGTTTGAAATTACGAAGGTTAAAACGTGTGAAAGTAGTTACAATTTAAATGAAAGTTATGTATAACGTGTAAAAATATAACAAATTAATTAAAATTTAGAGTATGTTGGAAACTACAAAGGTTAAAAAGTAGAAAAAAAGTAAAATTTACATCTGAAATTAAATAAAGTCATGTATATGATCTGAAAATGTAGAAATCATGTTAAATTTAAGGCTATATTGGAACATATTATTAACGTTAAAATGTATGAAAAAATCAAATAAAAGTTATACATGTACTATGGAAATGTAATAAATTATTTAAATATTATGAAGGTTAAAATGTACAGAACAAGCTAAAAATAATACATCGAAAATTAAATAAAGGTTATCTATATGATCAGAAAACGTAAGAAATATGTTAAAATACAGAATATGTCGAAGATCAGAAACGTTAAAAAGTATGAAAAACGCTAAAAATTACGTAAAATTGAATAATATAATAAATAAAAACGCTTATTTTAGTAATTACACTCGTAAAATATAACAAGTAAGTTAACGTTAAAATTATTGGTTAATAGGTATGAAAATAATTAAGGTTAAAATGAATTTAATAATAAAAATGAGTAATGTAATTAAGATCACGGAAAGTAAATGTAGTATTATGAACAGAAGATTTAAGAAATAAGGTAAAATTCTGAGCATATAGGAAATAATAAGGCTTAAAATATATGGAAAAATTATAAACTTTCATCTAAAATAAAGGGCCATATGAATCAATAATCAATCGAAAATAAGCACCATTAAGGGTACCTAGGAAATAACGACCATATGCCCAGTAAAACAGTTTGAATACGTAGAAAGAATACAGTGGCTTAAAATTTATTAACAAAGGTAATCACCTTCGGTAAATTAAAAGACAAACTCTTTATCAAATTGTGAAGTTGAGATCACTCTATGGCGTCGTTATAGTGAGTGAGTGAGCGCCATCAAGGAAGACCACTGACCTGGCCTTAGCCTCACAGTGTGTTATTTTCTTGGCAGAAACCATCTACTCTCTGCTCCATCCTGCTCCGGGAACGCAGCCGAATAGACGGCTAAGAGCCTCATAAAGTCTACATATAAGCTTGGATGTTAAGCAATCAAAAGACTGTTAAGAATCGCTGTTAGAATAGACAGAAAATTGTGTTAGATAAAGTAAAGATAGGAGGACTCTGCCTGAAAAATTAACTGCCGTGGATTTTCTGGACTTGCTAAATGTCTACATGTGGGTGCTTATCCTGACACAACTGTCATATATTTATGGGGCTTCTGTGAAATCGTTGGTCCTGCATGGAGGAAAGTTGTAACTTATTAAATTATTGCACATAGTAAACTTAAAAAAAAAATAAATAATAAATAAAAGGCGTCGTTATAGTAAATCATGGTGGTCATTACTGCTGTTGCTGTTACCACGGTGGCCGTTGCCATTTGATGAAATCTAAACTTTTAGTGTTGCCTCTCTCGTATCTTTAATTTCATATCAGCAGCATGCGAACCCCTCCACTGTACAGTCTCCTCCCTCTCCTGTGACATTAGAGATGACGTAGCCTCCCTTCCGCTAACGTCCCTGGCGACTCCCACACTTCCCACCCCAAGTTTCGATTGAACCCCCCTTTCTATCTACTGTCTCTTCTATTGCATGTATGTACGTAGTCTTCTAATGTATGGCTTTATGTATGTGTTCCTCTAATGTATGCCCCTCTGGTCTCCCAGTATGTACGTATTTATGTACACATGCATATATGCATGCATACATATCTGCATTCATCCCACGGGCATACACAGAGACACACACTTATATATGCACTGCCTCCAAAAATTAAGAAACAGCATGTTTTTTTTGTGTCTAATTTTATAATGAACCAACATAGAAACAAGAAATTTACCGAACATGTTCATTAAACAGTTCTTTAATGAATGCGACATAGAATGTTTCTAAAGTTCAAGACAAACATGAATTACAACAAAAAATTGCACTTTTGCCAGAAAAATCCAGTCTTGGGGAAACAGTATATCACGGTTTTTTGAGGAAAAACGGGGTGGTAACATTGCAAAAATTGGTTCTAATAAGGAATGTGTCCACCCCTAGCAGCAATACATTGGCGGCAGTGATTTTCCATGCTGCCAATTAAGGCCGATGCTATTTGCCCCACCGGTGCGATTAGCCGCTTAAGCTATTCGCACCAACATTAACCACGCATGCGCATTGAGTTGTCAAAGGGGGGTTTCTACCTTGGCGTAGTTTATCATTTTTGAAGCGTTGGCGACTTTCAAAAATTTAGAAAGGAAAATGGGTTCTTTTTCTTATAAAAAGAAGGAACACATTTCTTTTTATTAAAGTATATATAAAAAAGGGCAGATTTTTATGTCGCAATGTTTATCCTTTTCTTGAACGGTTTGAATAGTTTAAATGACTGATTTGAAGGGGGGGGCAAAATCGTGTTGACATTTTTTGTACAGCTTAGAATACATTTAGCTTTGAATTTGCTTTTTTACGTATTTACACGTTTGTTAATATTTACATGTTAGTTAAAATTTAAATTTCATTCCTCGCAGCAATGGCGCAAAGACTTAATTAAATTTGTATTTACTCAATGTATTTATTCAATTTATTCTTTTGAAACAATTTAGCTTTAAAGATGTGTTTTGCGCAATCAAGCCTTTAATTCATTCCTCTTCGAAAATTTCGTCTAATAAAAGATATTAAAAATTAGAGGATTTCTGTGTAGAAAATTTAGACATGAAATAAGTTAAAAAGCGATTATATGAATTATTAAATGAATTATTCTGTATGCCTGCTTATTTTTTTTTTTTATGGAAATACTTGGCATTTTCAGGACACAAAAAGAGCTTCAAAGAACTTTGAAATATTAGTACAAACACATTAATCAATTAAATTGAAATAAATAATGGGATGTAATTTAAAAGACAGAAATAATTTAATGTAAGAGATTTAGATTTAAAAATTTGCACACACAAATGATTTATCAGATTTTGTAAGGTTTTTATTTCATAAATAACTTTGATTTTGAAATATGGCATTTGAACCTATAAACCTGTGTGGATACTGAAAAGGTGATGAATGTATAAGAATATTATAATTTTCAGTAAGTTTTCTTATTGAATAATAAATTCTGACAGTCCTATGCTATAAGAATAGGGTCATAGTTTGTTTGCATAAAAGTTTAAGTTTGCATAAAAATTCCTCTGTTAAATAAAAGAATTTAGGTAATTTCTGTAGCCTTTTTGTCAATACACTAAAGATTTTTTAACTAATTACTCGTCCTCGCTTGCAATTAGTAGCATCATTAAATCCCTATTTTATCTAATCATTTCCTGAACATTATCATGTATACAGATTGCAAATTATTCTCTTGCTGGTGAACTATTAACAACCCTTTCTATTGCTGAGTTTGGGTTAGCAACCTTCGCTCTCACTACCGCCTGCCTTACGGAAATCGGCGTAAAATGCTGGTATCTGGGCTGCTTGTGCGTCTGCGCGAACGTAGGTGGTGTGAATAGCCTGTTAGCTATTCGCACCGGCGGTGCGGTTAGCCACTGCGGCCAATTAAGTTATCGATTAGTGAAATAAGTAGCAATGACCAGACTTAATCCTTGTTCAAGCGCTTCTAAAAACTTTGGATGAGGACTTAATAACCTATCTCCCAAGGTAGTTCCAAAGATGCTCTATCGGATTCAGGTCTGGAAATTGAACTGGCCATTTCACCCGCTCCATACCGTGACCCTAAAGATATTCTTCATAAACTCAACCTCGATGCGGTCGCGCATTGCTGCCCGTCAGGAGGAATTCAGGAGCAATAGCAGCGGCATATGGGGGGACATATTGATCAAGGATCTCGTCTCGATATCTCCCACCGGTCAAAGTTTCTTCATGGAACACATACAGGTCAGTGTGATCACCGAGAGAGATCCAAGCCCAAACCATTATTCCATCATCTCTGTAACTGTGTCTTTCCCCAATGTGGGATTGGTTGTACCTGGTGTGTTGTTCCCTCCAGATCAGCTAATGACCTGAATCACTCTCCAGTGTGAATCTGGACTTGTCTTTGAAGAGAACAGACGTTCATTGTTGACTGGTCTAGGAGACGTGTTCTCTTGCCCAACATAAACGGGCACCTCTGTGTCCTCGGGTCAAGGGGACACACACAGCCGGTCGTCTTGCACACAGACCTGTATTGTGCAGGCGTCTGCGCACTGTAGTAGCTGCGATTCTTGTTCCTGCTGCCACTATATGATCTGCCATGAGCTGAAGCACATCTCGCAGATGTAACTCCAGGTGTGCCTGGGACATGTCTTTTACATTCAGAATCCTCGGTTTCAAATTGATTCCATAGCCGGTGAACCACACTATGAGAGACATTGAGACATCTAGCAACATCAGCTTGTGACAACTCCACTTCTATCCATCCAATTGCCCGCCACTTTAAAGAATCAGGTATACGACTTCTCCTGAACACTGATAGGCTCTCCTGGATTTTGTTCGCGAAATTATAATAACAAAGGAAGACAAAAGTTGTGAACAAAAATTGCAATTTTTGCATTTTTTTTCCTCCAACTCCTACATAAGTATTTATTTCTATAAAATAAAAGTGGTAGCTATTGCTTTTGCATATATTTTCTTAAACTTCGTTACTGTCCTGTATATGAACTGTGAAATTAAACGTTACTGACATCTTTGTAAAGGTGACCTTTGAAATACATGCTGCTCCTCAACTTTTGGAGGGCAGTGTATATAGATATATTTCAAAATACAAAACATTTTACAATAAACCTTCATCAAACAAACCGCATTCTCACGCAGTACAAAATAAGGAATGAAAACTGTGTTACCACAGACATTCGAAAGCTTTTCGATCTAGAACCTACAAGTAAAACACGAAATTTTCACAAGCATTTGTAACTTCGCGTTCTTAGCAGTCAAATCTATAAGAGTAATTTGAAAAAGGATAATATTCCTGTGTTTCAAAAGTTTAAGTTTCGGATAAATGTTTATAGGGTAGTTCTATTTGAAACGAAATTTTTTTGATTTAGTCCCCAATGAAATAATATCTATCCCAACACTCATATTTATTTAAGAACACTATGCCCGCCAAGCACTGGCAGAATGCCTATTTTGTTATTTGTAGCAGTTTGCCAATCGCATTGTTTTGAATAGTTGAGTCAGAGGATGAGAAATAGTATGACATAGATATGTTTCTAATCAAAGAAATATACACTTCTTTGCTAAGATGTCCTTTGTAAAAAATACGACATCATGCTGAATGGTCAAAAGATGATCTAATGTCACCTACATAACAGTTAAGTTTATACATCTTTCCTGTCTCTCCTAGCTTATGCTTGCAATTCTCTACCAGAATGAATTTTTAGAATCGCGTTCATTGTAAATGAGAAAAAGAATAGTATTTAAGTCAAGTTCAACTGACTTCGCCAGAGAGAGTTAGGATTCTTAAATAGCGCGCGTTTGCCTTTGGGCTACGGTTCTCTAAGCTGATACTACACTCGGCCGTATTACGTGCCTTTTGATAGCTTCGCTGGCTAATTTTATATTACGGGCCAACTAGTTTAGAACTGTGTTAGCTTCGGCTAAATCTCTTTAGTTAGTCATTTAGTTAGTTCTTATTTCTTACATTTTAAGTTCATGTAGAGGCTTTACTGTACGCTCTGAGAAAGGGGCCGACTGTTAAATCTTTATTTTGAGCAAATAAAGGGTAATTAACCCTTCTTGAAGTTTACATTCCTCTTCTTGGACTTAAGCGATTATTCGCTTAGCAGTTCACTAGGTTCCTCGACATTACATTTAACAAGATAAAAAGGAGGAACTCTATATGATGGCTAACGGAATTACCTAAATGTAAATAATGGTAAAGCACACGAGGGCTATCTGCTTAAAAGAAGAGATGCCTTCGTGGAGGAATTTCTAAGAGAAGTCGACTGATATACACGTTACACATGGGAAAAACCGCGAAAACGCCCGCTAGCCACTCCGTTCGAGGGATTCGAAACTTGAACAGAGCTACCAGTGTTCAGTGATTTTACCGCTCGGCCGCAGGCGACCCACAAGGATAAGAAAATAAAACAGATTTTGTATAGATCAATTTGCTACACGAAAGCAGACGTATAATAATAAGACGGTTCTTAGATGTAATTCCTGTGTGATCACTCTATGCAAGCATAATAGCTATTACTCTTTGAACATTTGTAAAGAACATGAAGTTAGAAATGTTCTTGGAAACTTCTAATAATTACAAACAAGCACACGTTGTTATGGATTTCAGCTGTTTAAGTTAACTGTCTTCTTGGCATACCTTTGATAATTTTTTACATGATTCTTTTTACGCAGTTTTTCAGAATTTGTTTTTCATTTCTACATATGAGCTTATGTATTACATATGACAAAAGCGCTTTTAAAACGGTGCGCAAAAATGTCTATATACACTTTCCTACGGATAAAAAAGTTTGATCCTTCAAATTATCGGCTAGTGGCTAACTTTTGAATGTTAATATAAATTAGTTTATAGTAAAAAAATAAGTACCAGATTAGGCAATTACATAAAAACATTACAGGTATTCAACTTGTTCAGTAACATAAAAATTTGTATCTCATAGTGACTGAATATTTTAGATAAAAGAAATTGCAAGCAGTATCACAAAATTGTGATTTTAATAAACTTGAAACCACTGGAAGATGACGCAATAGTTTATTTAGTCAGGCACTGAGTTTATTTTTCCCCACTAAAATGAAAACTGTAAAGAAAATTGCAATCTCTAAACATCAGATTACGATGTAACATCTCGAAGTGTTTACCAGTTCCAGTTCCAGTTTCAAAAAGTTAAAAAAAATTAATAGAAAAAATTTTAAAATGTAAAATAAAACGAAATTTGAGTCTGATCATGCACATATCACTTTAACTTCTGAAACAATTTTAAGCTACGAATTACAATAGATTTATTAATTTAAAGATTATAAAACATAAAACATATTCTCATATTTAAAATGAGCTTTTCAAAATGGCAAAGCTAAATCGCAGGAAAAGAATTTGAAATGATATTATTGTATCGCAAGTGCATATTGCAGAAAACTTGTGCAATTATTTAAAAGGCATTCGAGATGTAATTATGCTTTTATTTTACTGTATCGCTTGCCCATGAAGTCTAAAACTAATGCTTCCTTCATATGGCAATACTTTCTTTTCTGTTCGTTTCTACTTTTTGAAAGAACACATTAATTACCTCGAAGAAACTTACTTCCAGATGGTTAAAGAATAAATTATTACAAGTGGTTATCTCTCCAATATGTGTTTCCCATATTCGAATCTAGATTATGAATTTAACATGCATAATTATGATAGATAGACAGCGTCAGAGAATTACTGAAATGTTTTTCCTGCGTTTAAGGACACTAATTTGCTCTTCTGACAGGATACAGTTTTCTAAGGACGCAAATCCATTGTTACAGTGGAAAAATAACACTTTCTTTCCATTACAGAAAAATCGGCAAAATGGTTTGAACACGAAAAAAAGAATAAACGCAGAGAACAAGAATAAGAATTTTCTTACCTATTTCTTCCTCTAACTGCAGAATTTCCAATTCGCAATATACGACAAAATAACATGTACTCTGTTAGCTTTAAAAATCTTTCCCAAGCCCTTTTTTATTTTCCACAAGAAGGATTTTCAAATTCTATAGATCCGTATTATAAACTTGAGAAACGTATTCTTCAAGTATAGCAGATATTTTCATTCTTTTGTGAGTTCTTTAGAAATAAAAGTCTGAAGAAGAAACTAAATAATAACTATTTCTTCTGAACATGATACGCTTCACTAAGCAGGTCAGAAATGCCAGACTGTATTAAAAATACATGCAACAAATTAAGGAAAATATCTTCTAAGTACTGATTTAAATTGTTTTGAACAATGAACTCTTATAAATTAAAAATGCTATTCATAAAAACGCTTGATTAATATTAAAAATTACATAAATATTTCTCCTCAAGCACTGACCTCACTGCATTTAGATTCAAATGTAACAAACAGTGTTTTCTTAAGAAAGTTCATTATTGTAAAGTTTAGATCTCGTAAAGCAATAGCTAAATTAAAGGGTTTTCTAAAAATGAGTTTTTATTTCTGAAAATATATAATTTTTTAATACAGTTTGTTTGATCTCAATGATCTCAATAGAGAGGCTGATGGAGTCAGAGGTTTTGATATTGTTAGATATGCTTAGTATCGTTTAAATATTTCAAACAAGATAATTATAAGATAAGTACGATCTTAAGTAATGCATTGAAATGTGCAAAGTTTATTTTAATTAACGCATTATTTCTTATGTTGAATGTTTTCTACACTTCTGTTGTCTTGGCTTCTCCACTAGAAAATGTAAATCAATGGAATTTAAATAGCGAGCGAAAATCTAAGTTTAGATAGATAAATTATGCAACTTAATACACTAATTCTGATTTTTTTCTGATGGAATACTGAGCTGATTTCGGTAAGTTATCATTTATAATTACGTGAATAAGCACGAGCGTTAGCAAAGGATACACTTTCTTAGTTTTTAATATTTCGATTTGTAAATAACTGAGCTATTTTTGTATGCTCTGAGGGCAAGCAGAAGAATTTAAGTCTTGTAAATTTGCTTAGTTCTAAATTAGAGCTGAAGTATTTATAAATATTTTAGTTGCTTTTATACATTTCTCGTTATGAGTGTGTTATAGGATTTCCTGGAGAAGGCGTGGACGTTTGTAAATGCATAGTGTCTATGCTGCGTGGGGGCACTCTAAATATGCAGCAAGCCTAAAGCCCTCTCGAAAGGCTGGTGGTAGGGGGATCGTCGGAACCGTCCCCTCCTTGGGGTGCTTTCCATCGAAACTGGAAGCGGAACTGAGCAAAATCGTACTGTACTGTCACTTGTATAGTGCTGAAGGCAGGAGCAATCTTGAACTCGTTACCACGATGAACTTGGGTTTGTTCTGCTGTTGCTGTCTGACAACAACAACAATACACTCCCTTGCATTTATTCGTTTATTGCCGTTATTAAAATATTTTAAATCCCTGTTCTCAAAAGTAATTTTCTTACATTTTCAAAAGCTTTGAGATTTCTATTCCCACGGTTCCCAGCAGCAACCAGTCGGATAAGTACAACGTTTACTCCTTTTAAAAAATCGGTCAGAAAAGATCATTTAGCTATGAAGAATTTTCTCAGTTCCTCCGAAAAATTAAAATGAATAAAAGCAAATTTTCCTTAAAATGTTCATACCTAAATAAACACAAAAATGTTCATTATAGATCTCCGATAACCAACTTCTGGTAGTTGTGCCAAGTTAAGTTTAATTAGCAAACTATCTTTATGCTAAATTTATCTTGTACTAATATTTCCTAAATCACCGCACCTAAAATGTAAATTATATATATCGAGGGAAAATATAAGTTTTAAATATCGAGGGAAAATATAACATATGAGGAGTGAGTAAATCAGCTCATTTTTGCTAACATTTATTGTTTAGTGATGACAAATAATTAGGATTCGGGTTACTAAGATATAATTTACCATTTGTTTGTTACTTGTATTCTCAATCTGCAAGGAGCCATAGTTTAGTTTGTCAAATCTGTAATTGTAGCTTCAAGTTTGTAGTGAATGCATTTTTTGGTTGTTTTTACCCTTTTTCTGTATTTAATTAATACGTCTGCTTTAAGTTACAAAAAAGACGATAAATTATCTTTCTGAATATCGTTTGTTAATAGGTTGTAATCTAACAATTATATTGCTATAAATCTAAAAAAATCTGATCTGTAAACCACATGACTTCCTTGCACGGAATATTAAATTATACACATTTTTTTCCTGCATTTCATTTAAACTTATTGAATTGAATTAAATTTACTTCGTTGATAGCCCATAAACCAGAATAGAATAAAGGCACCCTTTAAAGTTCATTATATTTATTTACCATAGCGACATTCTGGCGCTAGGTTCACTTAGCAGCGTTACATCTCATTCATTTTGTAACTCAGAATGCGCAAAAATTGTATCAGCTGAAGAATTCTCTGATATTTGCCACATGTTCTATTAAATACTATAATAAATCTAAAACGATGTATAAAAGAAATTAAACGAATGAAAAAGAAACAGTTGTTATTGCGAAGCTTAGTTTCTTTAGATTGGAAACAAATCCACTATTCTGCTAAGTTTCAAATGTAAACAAGTATGGCTGTTATAGTAAAAAAATAGCCTTAGCCGCACTTAAACAACTTTTAAATTGTTGATAATTCTACAAACATTGCATGCAGGTTAACTAAAGGTTAAGGCATAAAACCTTAAGCGGAAGATAAGAACAACATAATTCAATCATTTTTAAAGAAAAATATGCACAATTTACCAACATATAAGAATAAAAAAACTGAGCACACTGAGCCGAGTAACAAAGTGGGTATATGAATAGATATATTTATTTACTTTTGGTGCGGCCGACTGCCACCAAAAAGGGAGGTGCACAACTGCATCCTATAGTTGTCCTATATACAAAATTTCAACGTTCTGAGGCCACTCATTTTAGAATTATGCCAGATACATACATACATACGTACGTACAGATGCCACGAAAAAAAATCTCTTCTGAATCCATTTTAAATTACTTTTATAATTTTTTTGGGAAAAAGAGTCTTATATTCTGCCCATACGTATGTCACGCAAGATGTCACACAAGAACATTGTTAAATTGCATTCGGTAGCTGTTCTTCATATCTTCATTGAAATATGGTGCCCGGAATTTTTCGTGATTACAATACTTCCTTTACTTCGTACAAGGAAATAAAAGTCATGAATTTAAGGAATATAGAGTCCCTCGGGGATACAAAACAGGAAATAAATCTACAGAGAATCAATAACTAACGCAAATAACTGTTAATAAGGTTTAGAGAAATCCGAATCCATGATAATAAAAAAGCTGGAAGTTTTTTGTATGCTAACATCTGAGTAGCAATACTTTTTAAAGATTTCAAGTATCCATGGAATTTTATGTAATATAATTTTCCTCAGATTTCTTGAAAACTATTTCAAGGGCTTTATTAACGCAAGAAATTAAGATAATGAGCGTAGAAAAGATCTCCTCGTGGAACGTATAGGTACGCAGTATAACGAAAAGCAGGTTACAGATGAAAACATCGCGGACGGAAGCGTTCGAGAGAAAACAAAGCAAGATAAAAAAACGTGGTCGCACAAAAAAGAAACCAACGCAGTCTTAAAACTTTGCAACAGAAAATATCGCAGTAAAAAATTAAGTACTTATGAATCCTCGTAGGCGTGAGTTTTCTGCCTGAAAATATTTTAACTGAGTTTTCGCTTAAATGATTGAGCGCAAGAAGAAATACGTAAACTTTTTACCACCACATTTCTTATTTAAATATTATTTAAGAAAGTTTTACTGCAGAAATAAGAAGGAAACTTGAGCATTCAGAATTTGGAAATTAGTAAAATTTAATGCTACGTGCAGGTTTTAACAGAATTTTAAACCTTATGTATCTTTCTCTTTCTAATTCTTTTTTCTGATACATATTTCAGGAAAATCTACTAATATGTTGTTATAAAAGAAGTTAATTAAATAATGACTTTTAAAAGTTAGCAACTTAAGTTTACAATTCTATTAATGCATTTATACGTAACAAATACCAAATTTTGAATGCTCAAGTTTCTTTCTTGATTTTTCAGTAAAAATTTATAGGTTAATACAAAAATACGAAATATAGAAGTAAATTTATTACTTACTTCTTCTTAGGCTCGCAAATCATTACGATAAAATTAGCGTAAATTTATTATAACCAGAAACACATATCTGCAATGGTCAGGGTGCCTTATTTTTTACCTCGATAGCTGCTTAAATCTCTGTTTAAAAACTGAGAAGTTTTTGCACCGTATTTTTCCTACCAGTTTATTTTATTTATGTTTTAGAGCTACGATCTTTTCTCCTTGCTTTTTCTCCCACGATGTTTTGTATCACGGCGTTTTCTCCTTGCGTTGTTTTCGGCTAATATCAAAGCAAATTGTAAAAGTGACAGATGCGCAAAGCAAAATAAACATAGAAAGTCATCCATCTTGTTATTACAGGTATACTTAAAAGATCAAATATTAATGCAGAATATTATCAGATAATTCGGCACTTGATCGTAGAATGGTCGAAGATCGTATCTGTCTCTAATTAAGCCAAATACTTCTTGAAATTTTATGCTGAAGTTCTGTATATTTTTCAGTCTTGTTCGCTGTAATTTCCTTCCAGATTGCATCTGTGAGATTGCTCGGTAATGTGAGGTCTTAAATTGTGGTAAATGGTTTATGCTGGTTAGGTTAATCAGTGAACTTATATTTGAAAATGTCTTTCAAGTGTTCGCAGAAGACGAAATAACATTTTGCAAAGTGTGAAGAGTCTATCTACCTTGGGATATAAGATGGTTCTCTCAGAAACTTCCACGGATGGGTTTGATTGGTAGCGCTACGCATAGCTTCTTCTAAACTCATAGTATACTTACTGTTATAGTTCGTTGCTGATGAGAACAAATAGCGCGCTATACTTTTCCGCATCTGCAAAAAATGTTTAGACACAAAATATTTTATTATCCGCTTCAGGATTATTTATGTTAAAATATATTCAGACTGCTACTTGGTAAAAACGAAATATTTATAAAATTTTGGAAGAAACGTATGATTATTAATGCAATGAACCATATTTCTTAAATTCGAAATGAAATTAAAAGATAAATTCTAATTATAGCAAAGTCAGATAAATCGGCGCATTAGGAACTTTAGAGATGCCTGGTTATTTAATAAGCAGGATAATCGGATTAAACTGCGTAATGTTCAATATTATTTTTTTTCGTTATTGACTGTAATGAGGCTTGAAAACACTGAACACAATAAGTCTATACACAAACATATTAAGAAATAAATGTGTTCATTATTAAGTTATATTTAACCCGGTTTAACTTTGAAGTCATCAATATTGGGAGTGTATGATATCTTCTTAAATAAAGTTCAAATAGGTCCATTTGTCTCATAGATTCCAATCTAAAATGTGCTTTCCTTAGACTAGAAAATATACACTTAATGTCACTTCATCTTTTTTTTCGGCCAGTTTCACAATTTTAATAAAGGTTTCACCACCTAACGCTAAAAGAAGACTTTTTAAGAGCTTTGAATAACTCCGAGCACTTGTTGATTGGATCATCAATATTTTTGTATTCTTCTATACAATTTTGCATCAGGAAATTTGATCCCAGTTTTCACCAAATACAGTTTCTGGCGAATTCTTAAACACAAGTTCTATTTTATTTCCTTAGCAATACTTTTATGAAGTTTGGAAAAGTTCTAAATAAGTAAAGGTAAATTAAAGTACATATAAATGGAAGGTTTTGAACAAAATAAAAATGATGGAAAGATGCAAAGAAACTGCCGAGTCTTTCCGAATATTGCTGAGAAAAATACTAGTAACTCCATCTTACGTGTTCTGGATTACTGAATGTATTAAACAACTGGATCTCGAACTATCTGATTTTTATTGGAATGCCTTTTTTTAATGGCCAAACGCTTTATTTAATAGTCATAATAGCCTTATATTGTTCCTTGCGGCAATACAAGGGCCGGAAGAGGTGGCCATTTCATTATGGAAGCACCTAATAAGTGGCCACTGTTGCCTCCTGTGAATAGACGGACAATTACAGCCGTGCCTTCTCTGGGATTCGAAGCCAGGCCCATCGCTACGGCAGTCAGGTTTACTAACCACTATACTTCTGGGCGGCTTACTGTAATGACTAAACACCTCTGATGTTTTAAAGTAGGAAGGTTCTACCACAGAGGTAATAATGGTACCGGATCTCTTTAAAATTATATATAATGTTTAAAAATTTAAAAATACGAGCAAATAAACCACATAACTATTGACAGAGAAAGATAAGAATAACAAAGACTATTTGATGCTGTCAAGCCAAGGTATCATGATACAGTGACTCAGATAGAGCCACTCACTAGAGCAGAGAATGAAGTAACTGTGATGGAGATATAGCAAGAACAGCCATCATAAGCAATGAAATACACAAACGAAGTTTTAGATTGTCCTAGCGAACAAAATATAACGATATCATGAGAATACAAATATATAATAGTGTAGAATCGGTACTTACTGTCTAGGAATATGATGTTCGTAAACTTACTTCCGATGTGGCTGTCTAGGGGCTAATAAACTAGTCCGATTTATGTAAAACTTGAATATTTAATGAAACATGAATAGTTGCTACAAACTACAAAGTAATTACATACGTAGAAGGAAATAGATGAGATTATTTCCAAACGAAGAGAAGGAATCGTGTTTTATAAGCAAACATCTTTGAATCGCATCATCATCATCTTAATGGCGGAATCGTCTGCCTTCGTCATCGAAAAAGTAAAAGATTTTCTCCCACAGCTTGTCGCGTCATCCGATTATATAAGAACGATGCCAACCCACAATAGCTTTGTGCAATTTTTACATGCATTGTCTAAAACGGCTAATATGACTTTCCATCCTTCTTTCTCTTAAAAACTTTCCTCCGAAGATAAGCTTGAAGTTGATGTAAATTTTGTTTAAATAAACCCTATTTTAAGCATTTCAGTATATGCCATTCATTTATAACTTCTAAAGAAACCATTTTTTTAAGTAATATTTTTGCTTTCTAATTTCCATGCGTACCCTTAATGCACTAGTATCGTACAATTATTTGAGTCATTTCTTAAAGCCTCGAACTACAGCTTTACGATCAACTGGCAAAGAAATAATTAGTCATGCAGTCATTTTAAGACATCCTGTATAGAATATAGAAAATATGTTTTTCCAAACCATTTTAACTCATACTTAATATTATGAATAGATTACCTTGATACAGACTCAAAACACAAAGTATATAAACTCCACTGAAATGTAAAAACAGTTATGCACACGTAACGAAATATACAATAAATAAGACCGGAATACAATGTAATGCGAAGAACATGCATATTAAATACAATAAATATATCATTTCCATTTCAGATAGAAAAATGGGGTCTTAAAGTTCTCATACCTATATTAAAATATTCATAACAGAACAACTACAGTTGTGCTGTCATGCAACATGAATTCCTGCGGTTGAAGCAATAATCAGATAGTTGAACGTTTGTGACAATACACTCTGAATTATCACAACTGAAAAAATTATAAAGCATCTGGCCTTATACATATTATAACATACATGATCTGAACGTAACCAATGTAAAGGTCTACTTACCTTCCCCAAAATGCAACAAGCTGTCTTCAGCCTTTGGACCAAGGGATTATTGCAGTTATGAAGAGATGTTATTGCAAACACTTGCGAGAGTTGCAGTTTTCACTGCTGAAAAGGATACGGAAATGTCTCTTTGAATGTGCTTGATGCAAAAAGCTATCGCCACAGCCTGAAAATCCGTGTCATCATAACACATACGGGAATGTTTTAGCAGAGCCTGGAGGTATGAAGATGCCAATGCTGTTGATAAGTTAGATAGGGACAACCAACGACTTCATATAACAGGTACTATCTCGTTGGGGACAACATACCAGTTCACCCGACAAACGGAAGAGTCTACAAAACGTTGCGAACCCTGGTGTTAGTTCCGAGGAGTTTGTTAGCGCAGATGAAGATGTTGTCGCGTGTGCTTCAGCGAAATCTGACGTACGAGCAGTTGTGTCTGAGGTACAATAAATGTCATCAGAAGTAAATTAGTAGCACAATATCATTCCACTCACCCGCCAGGAAATGTTACAGGTCTTGGCCATTATAAAATCCTTTGCTGCCACATCCGAACTGACCCCTAATTTTACGGAAGCCATCAGTACATTTGCCCATTGAGTACAGTCTCGTGAAGTTACGAGGCATTTTCATTCCCGTCTGCGACAATGCAATATACAGGAAAGTTTCACAAAAAACAAAACAAAAAAAAAAAAAAAAAAAAAAAAAAGAAAAACACACACAAAAAAAAAAAAAAAATTATCTATGAGGGCAGTTTTCAAATTACAGTACAGTACTTAATGTAGTAATATAGTGTTTCCTATCATGACATGTATAATATATTACTTACTTAACTAGTATGTACAGTAAATGGTTAATATGTAGGAAAAAAATTATTCCCAAAACAAAATTTGAGAAACCAGTTAACACGAATTTTTTTAACACGAAACCAATAAACACGTACATTTTAATACAGTTTTTCAGTAAATAAAATTTTTAATACGTCCCTTGAGATTCGTGTTCATGAGGGTTTACTGCAATTGCTTCTGCCAATCATACTTTGATTGGCATTGCAGTTTAATGTTGCTAATGATACAAACATTTAAATCAAAGTTTTTAACAGTTTCATTTTCATATTATTTTAGATATCATCAGTATATCCTAGGCATAATACTTAAGCATATACATCTCAGCTAACGCTTTGTCGCATTAAGCGGGCGTGGTCCATAGCACACGCAGCGCTGGAAGGGTTGACACACCTTTGTTTTGTGAACACCGACAAAGTTTAACACAAAAATAAGCGAACGTCAAATATTGATAAAAAATATATAAGAACATTCTGAAAACGCCTTTTAACTGAAAAAACTTAAGCTTTCTATGTGCCCATCTTTACTCAGACCTCAAGGTTAATGCTGAAAAGTCATGGGGCTTTAGTGGTATTACATTCTCTGGAAAAAATGAAGTCCTTGAGTTTAAGGCAGAAGATAAACAGTAGAGTATAAATCTCTTATAATTACTTCCCTTTTCTCGTTAAAATTCCTTTTTGTGTCATCTTTATAAGGTTTCACACCTTACATAGAAATATATTTGAACAGGAAAGAAGAACGTTTTCGTATTTATTCTTCAACATGTTGTGCTTTTCCCGGTTCGTTTTGTATTTGCACATAATTACGTGTAGGTATATGTTCAGACAGCTTTTGGTTTTCGATATTTTAACAATAACGTAGAATACCATTTTGCATTTTTAAGGGCAATGCATTTCTTAAACTTTTAGAAATGTATATGAAATTCTGAATTTAATTAGAATTAAAGATATTACCCGTAGTGTGCTAGAAAAGGCAGAAAACATGAATGAAATATTAAAACTTGATTTTTATAATAATGAACAAATTAAAAACAGAATAATAATGATAATATTATAATATTTTTAGGAAGTATGAGGTGGACGCTTTATGCTGTGTGAGCTTAATTTAAACTTATCAGATTAATAATATGTTAATGCTTTTTATAGATTTGAATTTAATTACACTTTGAAGCAAGTGCATTTAAAATATTTTAGCCTTGTTTATAGTTTATGTCATGTGTCATGTTAACACTTCAATTTTATAATTATATGCCAGGGCTTTTTAACTTTTTTCCGTCGCGACCCTTTTTTATTCCTGAGATTTTTTCGCGACCCCCAGGACCCCATAATATTTACCAAAATTTTGTGGGACCCCATAAGCATTGCGCAAATTCTACCCACGCGTGTGTGAAACTGTTAATTTTTTTTCACTTGTACTGTAACATACTACTGCAGTTTTAGGTCAATAACTTTAATTTCTGATTTTAAGACATAGAACAATGTGAAAATTTTAAATAAGTAATAGACGAAATGACAGAGTCACGTGCAAAGCAAGTAAAATGAACGTTTCTATTATAAAAAGAATGCGTCGAAAAGTTTTCCGTTTTTCTTTGTCTGTATTGTCTTATCTTTATCTATTTTCAGATACATTGTATAAAAATATATGGTAATTGTAAAATTGTTATATTAAGTTAAAGAAATACCAAAAATGCTAAATTTTTGGCGAATCCCTGCTGCAGTCTCCGCGACCCCCCTGGTGGTCGCGATCCACAGTTTAAGAAATGCTGTTATATACCATGCTAACGTTTGAATTTTTTGTTTGTTTTGAACCTATTTAGAACATTTTATAAACCAACATGTTAATGCTCAGTATATTTTGGGATGTGAAGCAGAGGTCTCTTTTCAAGTGAAAATCATTGCTTGTTCCCGAGGGAGGGGAATTCCATCCATTGCTTTTCTGGAAACTCACCGTTATCCGGACAGTAAAATCATTGAATGTTGGAAGTTTGAATCGGGTTTCAAATAATGATGAATGAGTTGGCTACATGGGAGCTTTTGTGATTTCTCTGCGTCTAGTTTAAATTCAAGCCAGTTTCCTTTTAGAATGCTCTTTTCTTTTAGCTTGAAAGGATTATTAGTCTCGAATCGTACCTTTTCCGTCGAATAACTTTTGATGTTCGTATTATTTTTCAAATAAACAGATGCCCCGACGTCGGTTAATCCTAGAGTAAAAACGATACTTTTTCAGAAAATCAAAAAATTTGTAGCTCAAGCAACCAATGAAAATTTTCATTTATTTGCTTATTTTTTAGTTTTATTTATTTATTCATTAGCCGCAGCTTCGGAGACCAAGTATTCGTTGGGAATGAGGAAACCCAACGGTCTCCGAGAACATTGCTCAGGGTATATAAAAAAGGGGAATTGAATGCACTGGTGAGAAAGTGAAAACTCCGTCCCAAATTTCAGCGAAAGCACATCAAGGGATAAATCCGAAGATCTCCCTCCTATTCTCCTATATAACATGTCGAGAGAACTTTGGGACCAGCACGCTGTAAAAATACCATGCAGCAGAGCCCGTAACTATACCAGCGACTTCCCTACCAATATACCAACAGTGTAGTGTAGTGCTCTTCTTAAAAATACTCCACGAAGACATTCCTCTTCCTAGGCATTTAGTCTTCGGATTGACATAATTTCATCCAGTCAGATGGCATTTATTCGTTTCATTTGAGCTCAGTACTAACACAGAAAAGATTTTATAAGGTATTTCTCCAGCTTTCCTAGCGTGCCTTCGTGGTGTAGTAGTTCTGAACGTTGAGCCGGTATTCCAGAGGTCCACGGTTCGATTCCCGGCGAAGGCGCTTGCTAATTTTTCATCTCTACGGCTTTTCCAATTAACATAATGTCTCTACAATTTTGTTAATTACAAATCTTCTCTTTGACGTTTCATCTATTAATTTTACTCGTAATATTGATTATGATGCAGAGATTTTGCTAATTATAAATCTTGTCTTTGATTCCTCTTGTCGATTTCCGATAATAAAGTGGATTAATTGCATGAGTACATTTGTAATTTTAATCACATATTTTGTAAACACGAGCTTTTTCTCGACAAGAGTTGGCTACAAAAGATTTTGTATTCATGAAAGTAGAATTTACTTGGGTTTTGCTATGACAAATTGCCGTGAATTGAATATATAGTCGCATATTAAGAAAAATGCGCAAATTCACATATTTTTCATTTCTCAGAATATTTGCTCAAATTTTCATATTAACCGCATATAGAGGTAAACTCTTCTCTATTTATGCATACTAATATAAATGTATCTCGTATAGATAGAGCTGCAAGCCTTTGCCATAGTAAATATAAATAATAAATTACAGTATTCATCACCCATTCCCTATAAATTAAGGCTATGAAATTTGCATAGTATGCAAATTTCATAGCCAGTACAATTTTATTTGCCAAAAGTAAAAGAGAAATACACTAATGCAAAAATGAACATTTAGGAATTCAAGATTATACTTTTGAAAAATAAAAACAAAACAAAAACAAAAAAAATATGAACAAATAATTTGTGTGTTTGATAAAATGTTTCTTCCTTATGATATCAGTATCCATAAGTAACTATTTGCCAAAGAAACATAATTTGGAAATGTCAAAATCTTAAATTAAAAAAAAATTCCGTAATATGTCTTTTCATAGTACATTGGCCTTTTGACCCATTCGTCTCTCTTCCTAAGCAACAAGAATTTAAGATATAGGTTAACTTCTGAACACCCCATTTGACGTTTTTGCGTTGTTCTTTGGTTGTTTGAGGAAATTAGCAAACGCCCTCTCTGAATATTTGAAATGCATATGTCATTAAAGGAAATAAAGAATAGCTACTTTGTATTGGAAGAAGAGCTTTCATTTTAGCGAAAGACATATTGTGAGAAAGGAAATAAAATGCCTTACCTATACAGTAACAATAATTCCTCATTTATTAATATTTTAGATACAATTTTTCTTAATAACCATTCATTTTTAACCTCGAAAGAACTAGAGCGGAAGCATTTAAGGGATGCGAAAAGAAGGTATAAAAAGAGAAATAAATTTCATTCTGTGCAAAATAAGTTTTCTTAAATATACATACATTTTTTTCACCCCTCACCAATTTTTACCTTTCATATTTATTATTTATGGTTGACAGGTAATATACAGAATAGTGCGAACTTAATATCTTAAAATCAAGGCACGTCATATGAGTATTTTCATATTTACTTAAACATACACAGAATGAAATATTACGCAACATAAATAAATAAAGTCTATTGCAAGATATCATCTTCTTAAATAATTCAGTTAAGCAAAGATGAAAGTTAAAACAGTCAGTAATACTGCGAGTTCTATTTCAGTGCAAATGGCAACACACTTTCTTGTAAGAACACAAAGTAAATATTAGGAGCAGGAAATCAGAAGAACGAAAACCAAGAGCTTTAGTTAATGTGGTAGCAGTATGTCTGATGCACTGTCAGCTGTGGGTTTGGTTTATTTAATTATGGAAAGGTACACTGAGGCTAGCCGAATAAGGGAAGGGATGTCTTTGAGTAGACTTTCGAAGGGAATCCAGCTCGTATCCATGTTACACATGCTAAATCCACGAAAACGTACATTCAGCCAGCCCGTTCACCAAGACATGAGCCCCGGACTGTACTACTAATGTTCCGCGACTTTACCTTTGGCCTCTGGTGGGCCCTGTCAGCTAGTGGGAAAGTTGCTCATTCTGTGGAATGACATTTTATGAATTAATTGACTCAAATGTTGTTAATAAATAAAAAGTTACATGTTTTGGAGAATAAAATTGGTGAACTTTTTCTTCGTATTTTAGTGGTATGTATCTAAATTAAAAGCATGAAAATAACGTTAGGAGGAATACTGTGAAACCATCCTTTGACGACTAAGAGAAATAACAGCTTAAACGAATTAAAGACTAAAAATAATTACACAATCTGTATTAGAGTAAATATATTGTATAAATTAATGCGATCTTTAAAAACAATAATTCAAATTAATAGATTTATGTAAACAGTAAGTTACGTAATTGATGAAAAGAACGCTTTACCTCTTTTGACTTCGCTTTGAATGATGTTTATCCTTTCAATTTCTGAAATTATACGTATATATTACGGCACGACGCATATTTATTCGATTTTGTCTGAATGAAACATCTGTCAGTTAAGATGGTCTTTTTTCCTCTAATGCATTTGCTGCTTCGATTTCAGCATCTGTAGCACCTGTAACGGAGGTAAGTTAATGTCAGACTGCGTCTAAAGCTTCGACCGCATGTTTAGTATATATTAGGCGGAAAGTTTTTCTTCGTTATAGCTTTCCTCATTTTCATTTTCTCCCTTCACTTTTAAAATTCGATAATCTTTTCAGATGTCCATTTGATGACATACTGAAGTATTGTTACTGTTATGTAGGCATTTAAATAGAAAAAAAGAATTTTCATTCATATAAACGATTTCTATTATATCATGTAACGCTACTCACTAGCCAGACTAGTGAAAAAGACGCTAAATATTGGTAGCTGAATTCAGGTTTGCCTTTCGGCGAACGGGCTGGTTAAATGAGTGTTTTCGAGGTTTTTCTCAACGAGTAACATAAATAAGTTATTTCCTCTAACAGCATCCTTCAAAAACGCATTATTCTCCTTGGCACAGATCCACTAGAACCGGGTGAATAAGATAACTCCGGATTCAAATCCCAGTGAATAGGCTGGCTGCTTGGAAGTTTACGTGATTTTGCCATTTGTAATTAAGTGCATTTTTCAAAGACAGCCCTTACGTGTTTTGTCTTAGTTAAAACGAAACAGACATCGGTACCTGATTGTTGAATCCTTTCCTACGTCATTTGTTTTACCTTCCAATATAAAGCCTGCAGATATAAAACAGTTCTTTAAGCTTTAATTATAATCAAATTTTAGCACCCTTCAGTGTAAAGTGTTCTTTTCAGAACTTGTCTTTGTTACGAAGAACTCTTATCAAACTGATGGTACTTTTCAGATAATATAACGCCACTCACACAAACATAAATGTTGGCTAAAAATTTGATTAGATGTTAGAACGGAACTCTAACGATATATACAGGGTACTTCAGAAGGTAATTGTCAAACATAACATACTGGTCTCTCATATCATGACAAACAAGTTTTACGTAGGAACTAGTGTCCGAAAATGCGAACGGAGACCGCTAGAAGGCATTGTTTGCAAGCTTAGAGGGGAAGAAAGAATGTTGGAAAGGGGTCTTAATGTGACGTTTATTCAAGAACATGATTAAATCACAGAAATTGTTCAAAATTCCTTCCACTAGCCACAATGCCTGCTTCGATGTATGGATTCACAGACCCCTTCAAAATGGACAGGTATGTCACGGACACGTGTTGCCGCTTCCACTATACTGGCGACGAAATCCATGTCCAGTGTTCCTCTCATCTCGTACACCATGGACTTCACGTATCCCCACAGGTAGAAACCAGGAGAGTCGGGTCGGGGGGACGTTTCGGTGATCATGCAACTGGTCCGCCTTTACCATTCCAGCGATATGTCCTATCGAAGTATTTCCTCACAGTGGTACTAATATGTGTATGCGCTCCATCATGCTGAAACCATATGTCAACCACCAGATCCGGAAACACTCTTTCCGCAAGATGTCCATAAAGAACTGAATTAGTAAACCGATTCATCTTTCTCCTGCAACGTCCTCGGCTGAAATGATCACACTTCCCACAAGCCTGCAAATACACTCATGTGCATAAATTAAGGATAATGCAAAATCAGGCAAAGAAAGAGTTAGAAGCAAAACAAATTTGACTTATTTGTAAAGCTTATTTATTAAAAAAAAAGGCAAAGAGCAAAAAAAGATGCTATATGTTTGATATTATTAAAAAAATTAGCGATTTTTTCTCCCTGGAGCAAATTAAAAAAAGAAAACCTATTTACAAAAAACCAATATTACATGGTTGGTATGATTGTTAATACATTGTATGTCTCCCAGACAATGCAATACAGTCCGTACAACGCCTAGGCATGCTGAGTATCAAATTATCGATCTGATCTTGGGTGCTATTACACCACTCAAAAAGCAATGCTCTCCGAAGTTCCGGTAGACATGCAGAAGGAGGTTGACGGTCTGCAATTCGTCGGCCAAGCATGTCCCACACGTACTCTACTGGATTCAAGTCCGGTGAGAATGCTGGCCAGTCCATACGGGTGATATCCTCCGATTGAAGGCATTCGCTTACGATGTTTGCACGGTGAGGACGGGCGATGTCATCCATAAACACAAATTGTGAGCCCATGGCGCCCCGAAACAAACATACATATTGTTCCAGAATGACGTCCCGATAGATTTGGCTTGTCATGGTTCCAATTTGAACATGCAGATGGTCGTTTGGGGTGGAATTATTCTGGAACCCAGAATAATTCCACCCCAAACGAGCACTTCTGCACCACCGTAACAGTGTCGTTCAATGATGTTTTCTTGGTGGTAACGGGTACGTGGATCTCTCCATATGAAAGTCCGGCGAGAATCAGACTGCAAGCTAAACCTAGACTCGTCGGAAAACATCACACAAGCCCACTGTTGCGGTGTCCACAATGCATGCTCTTTACTCCAGGCTAACCGCAGGCGACAGTGAGTTGCAGTAAGTGGAACGCATCTGACAGGTCTACGAGCATATAGACCAATCTGCCTTAAGCGTCTGTAGACGGTCTGCTTGAAATTGTCGTTCCTGTGGCTGAAGAGAGCTGACGAGACAGGTCTGAGGCTGTGCTCCGCCTGTTTCTTTTGGTAGTAACTGCCAAATACCTGTCCTCATTCGGCGTTGTAACTCTGGTGCGACCTGTGCTGTAACGTCTACTCACATTACCATCATCTTGGAATCGTTGCCAAAGCCTGGAGATGATGCTCTGGGCAATTCCAAGTTCGTCTGATACTTCCAGTTGGGTACGCCCACATTCCAGACGGCCGATAATTCTACCACGTAAAAAATCATCCAAATGCGTCCTTTGTGTCATAACTATTCGGTTATGGCACTGAAATGCTTATAAAGCGCCTGCTAACAATTTTACTTCTTTGCCTGTATTCCTTATATATCACTCTCTTACACTCTCGTCATTGTGACGTACCATCGGCGTCATCTGGTTACTTCCTGAAATTTGCATATGATTCTTGAACATGTGTGTAGTAATTTTACAGGTGATATATTTATTTTAGAGTTCGATTTCCGCGTGACTCCGAATTATCCTTAATTTATGGACATGAGTGTATTACCCTCTATCGGTTGCCGTTCGCATTGTTTTGACAAACCAGCATGTTAAGTTTGGCAACGACCTTTTGAGATACTCTTTATAAGCTCATGAAAGGAATGATTAATTTACTTAATTCTAAATTAATACAAAAGACCAGAACAAATAGGCAAATTAAAAAATTCACGCGAGAAAGGGCTATCTGCCTAAAAGGAGCGATGCCTTAGTGGAAGAGAGTGAAGATTTTTGTAGTATCCATGTTTCTTCAAAGAATGAGCTGAGAAAGAGATGCCATTCTCTACCACATGTACCATTGTAACCAATATAAAAAACATTATCAATCCAAAACTTATATTTGAAATACATAACCTTCTGAAGCGGCACTCTTGTTGTCCCTGGGAGATATTGCTCTGGATAGGAGAGGGTCTGGTAGATACACCTGTTTGCCGATGTTAGACATCAGGTGTCCCCGCCCTCCGTCACCAGTCACTAGCAAAGAGGAATTAAGATATTCTATATTGAAAAATGTCACGTGGAAATGGGAGTTATTCTTAAATAATCAGATACTTACATCTGAAACATTTGTTGGTCCAGGCAACTAGTCATTTAGCCGTCTTCAGCGTTGTTTAGAACATAGCAGACCGTTCAGTTTCCCCACACCGCGTCAGAGGATTACCCAGGATACAACAGAAATGTTAGACCAATGTTGCACTTACGAGAAGAAGTGAGAGTACTCTAGACAACTGAGCCTTATGCCGGAGTAGAACCCGCAGTTTGAAATTCGAAACAACAATCAGTTTCCTGTATTTATTGGACGCTCCGAGGTAACATAAGAATAAGAGTGTGCAGTGAAAATGTTATAAGAATTTCGCTTTAGGACGAAGCATTAGCCTGATATAAAGATTGACATAACTCTTTAAAGCCTGTGGAATCAATACTGGTGATATGCACCAATCACCTGCTAATATTGTCATTACCATAAGCGCTATAATAAACTGCGAGTTCACGGTTTTCTCTGAATTCGCAAATAAATCTTCTGATGCCGTTTATCTTATTATTTATTTATTTATTTTTGCTACCTTTAAATCCTCAAATTATGTTTCAAGGAGAATAATTTATCAATTTAGGCTATAGTTGAAGGAAGAAATATTTTCCTCAAACAATTCTCTTTTACAGCTGAAATTATGACCATATGGATGACCAACGCCTGTTTAAACAATAATGAGAAATTAGAAATTTTAGTTGACAGTTTTCCTGTTCTGTTGGGAAATGCAAACAATGAATCACGGAAACTCGTTCTCATGTTATGAGAAAAAAATTCATAGATCTTCTAATGCAATTAAATTTGACTGAACTTGCATTCACCAGAATCGTCCCGGAAAATGTTGTTTTATATTTCAATCCAACAGAGAAGAAATAAATTTTCTCTATCTGTGCAAAACTTTTTGCTTTGATTTCTTATCATTCATTCTTAAGCCGTCTTTTGCAGTTCATTATGGAAATTATTGGCTTAAAACCTTACTTTTTCTTTTCTTTTTTTTTTTTTTTGTTTTCAAATTAATAAAGTTAATTATTAAAATTAAATTTGATTAATTAAGCGTTGTACTCATAAAATTCTACCTAGTAAAAAAAAAAAAAAAAAAAAAAAAAAAAAAAAAAAAAAAAAAAAACTAGTAACTCCGCACACTTTTTATTGACAATATTTACTTTAAAAGTAAAATCACTATCATAAGAGATAAGTGGTCGAGAGCCTAAGGGGAGAGGTACCATAGAAGTGGAGGTTATGGAAACAGGTTCTTATTGATGTTACACATGGTAAAAACCACGAAAACTAAACCTACAGTCAGCCCGTTCGCTTAAATTTAAACCTAGTTTGAACTACCAGAATTCAACAGCTTTAACCCGTCGGCCTGCGATGGAGCTAATTTAACGGTGATCAATATAGTAGGTAATGGTAGAGGCGACCAAACAAGATCATAAGGTCTGTTTTTAGACCAGGTGGATCGGGTCGTATTCTTCCTCATTTGTAACAGTAGGTAATTGGCGGTGCATATACTTTTCCGCCGAAAATTATTTGCCGCATGTTGACCTATAATGCAACGCAATCCTCTCTCTTCAGCCTACAGTATTTAAATGTCTGTTTTTTTTTTTTTTTTTTTTTTATTAAGGTTTGCAAAGATTGTTATTTTAAAATTACCGGCTGAATTAAAATAACCGAAAAACTTTTCAATAATTAATTATAATAGTCCTTATTCATATTTCAGCTAAAAGCAAAAAATGAGTATGCGAAGTAATTCTGTAAAGTTATCAAAGAATTTGTAAAGTAACAAATATTGTTTATGTAAATCAAAACCTTAATTTCCTTTGCGCAGACTTCATAAAGAATAGAAATTTCAAGAATCAGAGAAAATTAAGGTTAAAAGCTTGTCACTGTTATTTTTAATCCGTCAAAATTTAGTATGATAAGTTGAGGTCAGATATTTTTGAAAACTTCAATATTTTAAACAAATTTTAATGGAGCAAGCTTACGAAAACCTAACGTAAGAGCATGCGAAATTGTTTGAAAAATGAAACAAACTTCAAAAACGTTGATGATGATTGAGTAATTTTACGTCGTAACATAATTTATTTTTTACTTCTGATACTATAAATTGCATCGGCTTACAGTAGTAATCACATGGTTTGATGCTCAAAACTTTTAAGTAGCAGCACGTTTTGAAGATGTGAGAACTTTTTATACCCATTTGAAATCGAAAGTTAGATATTTGTATTTTTCAAAACCGTATATATATATATTTTAAAGTTTAAAGACATGCATCTGTTTCGATTTATGCCCAAAATATCCACCTTCAACAAATATTTGTCCACAATGCACCGAAATTTAAGGTAAAGGGGAAAAAGCGTAAGAAGGTTGAGAACGAGGCTACCAGGCTACGGAAAGAAATGCCGTCGTGGAGTAATTAGGTTCTGCCAGTGGCCGAGATGTTAAAGTCACTAAATGCTGAAAGTTCGACCTGGATTCGAGCCCAGACGAACGGGCTGGCTGCATGGTTGTTTTCCCATGGGTAACTGAAATGGAGTCAGTTTCCTTCAAAGTACTCTTAATTCTCTATATTCTTACACTGAGTCCATGAGTAGCCGGGTAAGACCACTGAGCACTGACAATGTTCGATTCTGATTCCGGCGAATATGGTGGTTATATATATAATTTTCGCTGTTCTGTCAATACGTAACATAAATACAAGCTAGCGCTCGTTCTTAATTACTCTATATTTGAATTTTGGTTAGGTTATTTGTTTAAGTCAACGCATACCAGGGCTATCTGCCTAAGGGCTTTGTGAGAGAAACTGGCTCATATTCGCATTATGCATGAGAAAATCCACTAAAATCAACCATGCAGCCAGACTATTCTCGCTCGAACACAGTTTGAACTACCAGCATTCAGCGGCTTTAACAGCTCGGCCTCCACGAAGGCATTTCTTCCCATAGCCAGGCCACCCTTTCTTTTTCCTTTATAACATAATATCTACCATTTAATCATTTACTTTAACAATTTTAAAATTAAGTCGACTTTCCAATAACCAAGTAGATAAGACACTCGCCTGCACACTGATAGTTCTACTCATGCTCGAATATGTGCAAACAAGCCGACTGCAAGGTTTTCTTTGTTTGTCATTTTCTCCATGTGTAACTTGATACGAGGTAGATTTCCTTAGAAAGTGCCCATTAAGAACCTCTCAAACAAAGTACACGATGCACGAAGCTCACGAGTACTTAGCCACAAATACATTACAGTCACAACCACAAATACTTGACTCGAAAACGACAAAGCATACGAGGACTATCTGCGAAGGAAGAGGGGCTTTGGTGGAAGACCTTTCTAAACAAAATTGGTTCATATTTACATTACACATGAGGAAAACCACAAGCAGTAACCACGCAGTAAGCCTGTTGGCATGGGGTTGTATCCTGGTTGAAATCCCAGCACTCAGCGATCTTAACCATTCGACCACTATAAAAGAGCTTCATCTTAATCAATTAATCAACCAATGTGATAGAAAATGTTGGGTTTCTAATGTTACCGTAAATGGCTTTGCCACATTCAAGTATAAATAATATTCAAGTATAAATATTATGTACTACTAAAACTGTAGCAATTCATACTGCTACAATGGATAAAAACAGATCCACTGTTGAAATTTGAAACTCATGAGTGGAAGCCCATACGCTTACTCCTTTTAATGCCTAGTTTTTCTGCAGTTAAAACCATTGCTAAATATATTTATATCCAAATCATTATTTGGGAAAAGACTGCCACTCCATATATTAAACGTTGTGCGAAGTAATGTACCTCACTCAAAGATCACAAAACTAACAATCCGATTCTTTCGGAATGCTGATTTTGTGAACTTTCAAGCATTCGCTTGCTTACAATTTAAGTACTACTCTTATATCTCTTAGCCAAATATTTGGTCACCATACTTTTTCCATTGTGTTCCAGCATTGGAAATGGGCTATATCTTCAAAGCAAGTCTCAAGTAAGCGAAAGAGAATTCATTTCTAATATACAAAAACTAACGAAATTTTTATCAAAATTTTAAATAATATTTATTTTATGCTTCAGGATAATTACTGTTTGCAAACCAAAGAAGGTAAATATGGGAAACCCATTCCGTTTTATTTTTTGTTTGCTATTTTTAGTTCTATACAATATACTATTTCAAAAGCTGTTTAAACCTCTTTGAGCCCATTATGTTGATAATACTTTCTCTCTTTTTAATGGCAATACGGAAAGTTTAAAACACATCCCATCAAATGTAATTCTAGTATCTAATTATGCAGTAGAATATGCTTGAAATTTCCTTTCTTTTATTATTATTTAAGCAAAATGAGTTCAATTTTAATGCTAAAGTTTACGAGAAAACATTTTGTTTCTTTCCTACTCCTGCGAAAATGTATTGCTATTAAATAAAAATGTTTTTATTAAACACTTTTGTTTTAAGTATTCTGCAGGTTATTTATTTCAGTACGCTGTTATTTAGATATATAGTTAAAAGCTGAGTTTAAAGCTAGTGTTTATTGAAATAGAAAAACATTTTCAGTCACTTATCTCTCCTTTTTTTCCTTGGGGCTTCTACAGGTTATTTCCATGTCTTCTCTTTCTATTACTATATTTATTACTATAAGAAATCTATAAAATGTCTGATTTGACAAGTGTGGGTCAATTTTTATGCCAATAAGTATATTTAACTTTAACAACCATTTTATGTTCTAAATGCTTAATTTTTAAAAAATCAGAAAAAGAGAAAAATATTATTAAAAGATAATATTTTTATTTCCTTGCAGCCAGGAAAACAAAGATGTTTAATCACGAAGAACTTACAAAACTTACAAACTTTAAACTTACAAAAACTGTTTCCAAACCATAAAAATTATCGTTAATTTAAGCAAACTCATTGTTGAATATATTAAATATACTATGATGTGTCCTAAAATTCTAGAATCGATCTGAATACATTTAATTATCTCTGCAGGTTAAATGGTTCTGAAGATAGCTGTTGTTAAGGTGGAATGCACCGATTTGACTAAGGAAAAATCTATCGATTCTTTCATATGGAGCACTTTAAAGTCGGGGTTTGCATTGAAACGGTTGCTGATCTGCAGCATTTAGTATACAGAACCCGGCATATCTTTCATCAGATTGATCCTACCATCGTTAACTGAATATTAAGGGAATGACAGCTTAGACTGGATGCATGTATTACGAGTAAAAGGATTCACTTCGAAAATATTCTTCTTGTGATTCTGGTAAGGTTCTCTATGATTTCAAACTCTGCTTGCATGAAATGCATGAATTTTTGGAAAATTCATAGCAATCCTAGTTAACGCAGTTTAGTGCAAACTGATCAAAACAGCACAGCTTGTCAGGACTTGTGTTTCTCTTGATTTGCTTTGGAAACATAATGTGTCCTGAATAGGAACAGGGAGCTTATCAAGCTATATTCAAAAATGTGGGGAATAGACGACACAAGCAGGAAGGGTATACGAAACCCTTTATTTTCTATACTTTACAGCTACTCCCGAACTTCGGGATACAGAGACCAACCACTTGTGGTCTAAACGTAAGAAATATAAAACTATTAACTATAACTAAAAGCTATCTTTGAATTAGTATACAAATGCCTAGCACTAAGACTGGCCTTTATTTAAAAGGGGATGTATGCAGTACGCCGAGCTGCTGAAACTACAATACGTTGGTCAAATATCAAGAGGGCTAAACCTCTGGCCTTAAAGGCAAACAGCAACCGAGTGAAAACTCGTAAAACTGCAGTGGCAAGCGGCTCGCCTCCTAAATCTCCTTCTTTCTCTCTAACTCTTGGCAAAAAGCCACAACTTAAATACTTGGGCGTTAGCAAGACAATTGCATAAACAAGTTAAAGCATTTAATTCTGGCCGGAAGTAGAAAGTACGAAGTGACAGTACAATTTTAAAATAAAATAAACGTTAGTAAAACTTAGGATCCTTACAAACTTACAAATTTTGCATTAAACAACCCAAAAAAGGCGATTTCATGTTTTGCATTCAGCACCATAAAAAGGAAATTAATATATTTTCTAGCTTTGATCTTTTTTTTAATAATCTATCAGCTTCTATTTCAATTTTTCTGTTACGAAAACCATTTACGATATTTGTTCAACGGTGAATTATATTTCTTATATAGCTTCTAATACCCAATAACATAGAATTCTAGATATTAATTTTTAGTTTAAATTCTCGATCATCTTAATCTAATAATTATTTTCTTCCTAGTTTACTTTTCTCTTGTTCTACTCAAATGTTAGATGTTCTACTCAAATGTATGTTCCACTAAAGTCTGTTCAAATACATCTCTACTATTACATGTCGATTCAAATACATGTTCTACTAATGTCTACTTAAATGTCTGTTCTACTAAATGTTCTACTCAAACGTCCATTATATACTTACAGAGAGTTGCGCTTAAGCAGGAATAATTCGCCCCCGATGGAATAAGGCACATCATTAAGTTTCAAACATACTTGAGCTTTTGTAATGCTTCGCTTATATGGTAAATCCCTTAAGACCGCCAGGCGCAATGACATCCTGATCAAAATATAGACGTATCATATGCAAGCTGTTCTTGTAGTAACACTCAATATAAAAACAACTGTTAATCTTTCGCTAAAATAAAATGAACATGTCTGTAATGTAAACTTGCTCCTGGCAATAAAGGCAGCCCGGTTCCTCACAATAAAGGACAACAGTAGTAAGCTACTGTAACTAAGCGGCGGGAAAATCATCACAGGAAAGGAACTTGGTCTAGAAAGGTCATGCCCCTCTTGATATAAGCAGACATTTCTATATAGGCAGACACGTGACATCTGGGAACTTTTTCACGCATAATGACTTTGCATTTAATTTTGAAGCAACTCTCTTCTGAAGGGGATAAAAAGAGGTAGTACCAGCGTTATGACTACGTAATAAGAAGAACTGATGACAAAGTTTAACCGTATCAGTAACATTGTCAGGAACCTGGTTTATAAAAGTATAAACTTTGAACCCTACAAAAGAGTATCCGATAAAACTATTAACCATAAAATTCTTGATATCGCTTACCTGTCGTCTAAACGAAAAATGTCTTTCATTACCGCAGTGATCAATGATAGCTTCATATCCTTTTTTCCAAACAACAAAATATAGAAGTTTACCACACAGCTTCCTACATTGATTGATTTAAATAATCAGTGAGAATTATTTCTTGTGGACTTTATTTAGCTCACACCTAATATAAAGTTCGAAAGGAAAACAATTTATCTAGATTTGATTAGGGTGGTAGAAAATTGGAAGGTGAAATAGTTCCTCCAGCTTGTTATGAAACGATATCAGATTTATTAAAAGCCATGGAAATATTTTCATATAAAAAAATTCAGTGATCATCCTGTCATGAAAAAGAACATTGACTGGAGACTGTCCGTTCCAAACGGACACTGGGGTTTAATGCATAGACTTACAGTTCCTTTCGCGATTTTTTATTCATTCATTTTAAAATTTTATTAATTTCAGTGAAACAAAATTCACAAATTGTACAACCATTCACGATCGTGTCCATCATGCCACTCACTAGACGAGAATTTGCAGGAATGAAGATGCACGATCATTCGCTGTGCATGATCACAGCGTATTAATTCATCAAAACTCCAGTGATTTTTGTTAACTCTGCCAATCAGCTGTGGCTAAAACATAACTCCAAATTTCAAAATTCTTACTATATTTTGTAGTAAAATTTTTGTAGATCTTCATCTATCAAATGAAACACAAAACAACTCGCTAAATTTTGTAGTTGCGGATATCTAAGCGTTTCTATAAACCGCAAGAGCGTCATTTTTTCTTTCCACGAGGAGGAACCATGGAGGATTCTACAAGGAGAAATTTAAGTTTACGTCACGAAAGAAAACCAATAAGACAGATGAAAACTCCAGTCATTTTTCAAAAAGGATTAGTTGAGCTTCTATAATTCGAACCTGTTATTTGCAAAGAAATTGAGCAAAGTCCTTTTGCAGCCAATCCAAAGGTAATTTCCTGTCATGTCCGTGTCTTGTGATTTCGTACAACCTCAACCTATGGGAGATGTGCAAGCTCCGTTGTTAAAAATTGTCACCATAGAAGGAAATGACAGACTTTATAAACGCTCATTATCCCAAACCATTTTACTTACCAGTCATGCGTCAGCCCTTCCGTAATAAGTACATTGACATGATACTTCACTTTGAAGATTTAGTGCTGTTCGAAGAGGTAACATTTTTCATGTACTGCATTTTCGTCTGAGACGAATTCTTTAAATAAATGAAACAACTATTTCAAAATCGATTTCATTTGGATTTTATATACAAGATTAGAAGTATAAAAACTGTTGGCGACTTATAAGTTATAAAGTATTTCTCCCAGCTTGTTACCATGGCTTCGTAGTGTAGTGGTCAGCACGCTTGGCGAGTATTCGAGAGTCCCGGTGAGGGCATTGCTCATTTTTCATGTCTCCTGCTTCGAAAAATTCTGAAATGTCTCTACAGTAGCGCCCGAACTAAAAACAGTGGTGGATGATAATTCTCCACCACCATGATTTGGCGATTGGGTCTCCTAATCCCCAGTCCCCCTTTAAAAGGGGGAGTATATAAGGTATTTCTACCACCTTCTTAGCATGTCTTCGTGGTGTAGTGGCATGCTTGGCGCATATTCGAGATGATCGTGGTTCGAGTCCCGGTGAGGACATTGCTCATTTTTCATCTCTCCGGCTTTAAAAATAACCTAATGACTCTACAACGTATTGAAAGAAAGCATTTCAAAATTGTTATGTAGCTCAAAATCAAAAATTGGCCAACATACTATCAAGGATGCATTTTACAGGAGGATTTTGATATTGACGAATTTCTTTTGAAAACTATTTCAGAGTGCTGTGTCTTTTTTGATGAATGGAGCAAAAACATTTGTAAAAGAAGCTATACAGGCTGGAACACCGATTACAAATGGCATATTTTCGGGCGAAAACTTTAAAGCATCCTTCAAAAATAGATCTAAAGAAACTGCGAAAAATTTAACAAGAAAAGCAGTTTAGAGCAGACTAGATGATAGGTCATAAAATACTAATTCAGAAGTCAAACAACAAAAATCAGCGTTATACCTACAAAATTTTCACATGACTAGTTTCGATGGTTTTACCGAATCATTCATTTGCAGTTTTGCAGCTGAAGATGATGGTTCGGTAAAACCATCGAAACTAGTCCTGTGAAAATTTTGTAGGTATAACGCTGATTTTTGTTGTTTGACTTCTGAATTAGTATTTATTCGGCGTGTTATTGTGTCTTAATTATTAGGTCATAAAATGTTTGAAATAAGTGTAAGCACCTCATTTCGCCTAAAACCAGTAAGCTTAAATGGCATGATATTTTCACGTAAATTGCCTGTTCTTTCAACAGATTATCCAGAATGCGCAAAATCCGAACTAGACTTATTTTTATTACTTCCTACGCAAACAGTTATAGAAAGAGGGTAGTGAGGTGAACTTAATCCATTGGACAACGTATCCGAATGAAGCCCTGTAAGAATTCAATGTTAGAAGTAGAGACGAGTACTTATCACAGACAAAATGATATGTCGAAGTGAAGATTTTAAAAAATTCATGGCAAGCTTATCATGGCTGAAAATAAAGTTTGGCTTATCAATCTCTTTTCACATTCTGTTTTCCCAAGTGGATATCAGCTTAAATGAAAGGTTCGTTTAAATTAGTGATAACACAAATGCCTACAAAGCCATGATAGTAAGTTAATGAATCATGATTTTGTTACAAAACATCTCAACTTTCATCAAATACTTCAGCTGTATTTCAAAGATACAGCAGAGCATATGAATGCTTTTGATACTGAAGACGCTTAGTCTAATGAAGGATGTAACCAACGAGAAGAAATGATTAAACTGAGCGCCTTGGCCGATATCATTGGCAACATTCCCTGCACTGATATACCTATAATGGAAATTGAACAAAAAAATATATTCACACAAAACTATTTTTATTTAAACACAATGATTTCCTAAATAACACATATTTGATAAATAACTCTTTATATTCATTCGAGCTTGCATTTAGATAACAAAATTACAAGTTTTCAAAACACTCACCCTATTGCAAAGAGAAAACTGTTTGTTTCTAGTGAGGGATTTTTGTGCTGGGTCACAAGCATCGTATCGGCAAAGGCGATTACAATCTTGCCATAGCTGGGGCTGGGCTTGATTGCGATCTTCAGATAGTGGACAAGCATCGGAACACCGGTGTTCCTCTACATGCAGTGCAATAATATAAATAAATAACAAAACTGTCATGTAGTGCAATAAATCGTTTAGAGACTTGTTAATCATAATGCTCGTTGTGAAGTCACAAGTTTATCTGTTGGGCTCTTTCTCTCCGTTTGTAGACTATCTAAGAAATTAAACATAGCTCAGTAAATAAAAAATTAAATTTGAAAAATCAGTCGCTTTTGAAGATAAAACTTTTATCTTAAAATAATTTGAAAAATCTATAATCGAGTAAATTAGAAATTAGGTGTACAATGCGTCCAGTATGTACAGAAAAATGCCATTTACTTTATAAGGTATTTCTCCCATCTTCTTGGCGAGCCTTCGTGTAGTGGTCTGCACGCTGAGCCGGTATTTCAGAGGTCCGTGGTTCGATTTCCGGCGAAGGCGATTGCATATTTTTCATCTTGCCAGCTTCCAATAAAATCCTAATGGCTCTACAACTTAATAATTTATATATAAAAATAACATTCGAAAGAAAAAATGCTTACCTGGTTCAAGTTATCCATTGAGAACACATGAATTTGTTACCCAGATGGTCTTCATAAGTGGCAATATCTGTAAACGAGCAATGGTTTAAAGCCTCATTCGAAGCCTCGTGGAGTTGTTCTGCATGGTTCGCAACGGCTGGCCGACAACGATCTCGCATGGCTTTGAATCGTCTTAGCAAAACATAACCCTTCCTCAGTAATATGTATAATACATACAGTTCTTAAGCTATACTCACAGATGAGAATATTTGCATAAACAGTTTTATGTGCCAAAATAATATGCCTACGGCATTCAAATTCGAAGCATGCATTCAATTCGGCAGCCTTCCTCGCCGTCGTCAAAATGTATTCTGAGACAGCAAGAAGGGTTTCCATAACATTTGGCTCCTTTCGAGCTTCACTGTAATTGCTTACTAAGAGAAAGGTTTCCGTTCTCGAAATTTTAAGTTCATGTTTCGAAGTAGCTACGTCATCAGTGTAATGCAAGCCATGTGGCATAGATTGAACTAGAAATGGCGCAGTTCAGAAAAGTTATTACTATTTTTAGAATACAGAGAATAAATACCCACAGTAAAAATGAGGAATTAAGAGGCTATTACTCGTAAATTAAATTATAAAGCTCATTTACATATTTTTATCTTAAAAATTCGATACACGTTGTAAGGTATATTTTATGAAAACAAATTAAGTTTACAACAATTATTTTAATTGAGTTCACCTTTCCTATCTCTTCTAGTGTCAGCTTGCAATTCCTTACCAGAGTGAGTTTTAGGACCGCGTTAATTGCAAATGAGAAGTAGAAAGTATTTAAGTCAAAGTTCCACTGACTTCAAGAGAGTTCGATCGCATCTGACATAAGGGGCTCATTGCGAAGCTCATAAATCTCCAATTAGATCGAGAACTTATCCTGCTCATCCTTTCATTCATTTCGAAGTTTTATTCAGCAGAATTCCCGAGGGTACAACTTAACAACAACGCAATCCTAGCCAAGGACTTAAAAGCTCTCTAGTGTACGCCATGAAATTCGAGGCAGCACAGCAAACAACTGGTAGAGATCGGCAACCAGTCAGAGCTGTGCAAGTCCACGAGCCAGTTGATGAAGTGATGGCTCGTTTGCATGATTTATCCAGAGAAGTCAATGCTTTGATACGGAGTAGGAGTTAGAACAAACTGGCTCTAAAGTGTTGGAAATGGGGTACTAAAGACCATATATGACGGCATTGCAGAACACCCCAGGGCACGGAAAATAAAACAGATGATTTGACCAGACAGGTCAGAGCCTTGAGACGTAATAGGAGTGAAAAGAAACTAACTCTTAAGTGCTGGAACTGCAGGGCTGAAGGCTATGTACAGAGGCACTGCAGAGCATCCCAGGGTACGGAAAATAAGACCATTCCCTAGCAACAACGCGAGAAGCAAATTTATGGCCATATTTCAGAGAGGAATATGATGGATAATGAGAAGCCTCATTTCAAAGCACTTCAGATATATGCAGTGAATGTTGGCAATAATGGACTCTTCAATCATGGGATATATCAATGGAGTTCCTTGCAATATAGTGATCGATATAGCAGCGAATGTTACCATCATTCGGAAAGATTTAGCTGAACAGTTTAAAGATGAACTCATTTGGACGCTAACCTGTGTTACTCTCTAAGCTGCATCTGATGATAAAATCGACACAGATGGGAAGTTAAACATAAACATCACGTTTGGAAGTACCGCCTACTATCACACGTCATATGTGGCAGATATTACAGATCCTTTTATATTCAGATTGGACTTTCTAGGAAAATACAATTTTTCCTTGAACTTTAAAATTAATGAACTGAATTCCTCATCTGAGGACGTAACTATCCATCATCAGAAGGGATTATCACCTGGAAGCGATGACGCCTTGTCTGAAAGACCCTGCTCTATTTCCCGGTGGAATACAGAGCGTGATAAATTTTAAAAGAAAGCTACGCCGAAAGAGTAAAAATATAAGAGTACGTGCATTTAACATTGAATAAATGGATATTTCGTTTTCTTGTATTGAAATTTAATAAATGTAGTTGATTACTTGTTAGCTGTAACCGTAATTCCATCCTTTTGTTGGTTTCCAGAAATCTCGAAAGGCAAATAAATTACTAGAACTCTCTCACGATCGACTGAAAGCTTTCAAAAGCCGGAGAGAGATATCTCAGCTCAGTTGTTTAGTTAGCTGCTGTTGTTATTGTTGATCGGATTAGCTTTCTCTATGCTGTGCTTTGCGTTCTGATTGCGACTGCGTTGTATTGTGAACACTTGCACAAATATTTCTAAGAAATATTCCAGCGTTCTGTTATATTTCTTTTAATAAGAATAAATTTTATTAACCTTTTTTCTGACTTGTGCATTAAATTTGTTACGAACCCGTACGCACGCAACAATACATTTTACTGTTATTAAACGTTAGAACTTTCAAAAAATTCAAAGATTAATCACGATTATGTCCTTGAAATTTGTTTACACTAATTCAGTTTTCCGGCAAAAGACCGTCTGAAAGCTTCCTCTACTAAAAACTTTAATGCTGATAAATAAGCAATTGTGGGTATTAATCGACTTTTCATAAATCCCAGAACACATATAATTAACAAATATTCGAATATATATTCTTTAAACTAATAGATATTCAATATTGATTTTTCCTTAATAAGACACACGCAACGAAAAGTAAGAAAAATGAGATGAAGAAATAAATTCATAGAGGATAATTAAAGACGAATTTCCTCTGAAAGGGAAAAAAAAGAAAAAAAGAGAAGTTTAAATAAAAATTTCACTTTCAAAAAATATAGAAATATGCTTCAACATTTTCTCTCTGGTATAAGAAAAACTGTAAAATTTAATTTTTAAAAAATTGATTTAAAAAATCTCTTTTAAGTATTTGAATATCTTTTTGTTTTGTAAATTCTCTTAAAGGAACACTAATTTCGAGTTCTACTTATAGAATATGTCTAATGTAGGTTATATTACCACATACAGTACGCCTCGTAAAAAAAAAACCAGGAGCACTATTCGAGCACGTTGCTGAGTTCAACCAAGGCAGAATCGTTGTATACAGAGATTGCGCATTATCTTTCCTGGAAATCAGCTGTTGTGTCGGATATAACCAAGCAATCGTCTTGCGAATTTGGAATCGCTGGATGCAGGAGGGAACGACTGACGGACAGGAGCAACTGCAACCGCTTCTGTGAGCATGTCACTGATGCAGCCCACTGCCACATCCGCAACTGTCTCACAACGAATGCAGTCTGTAACACAACATTAGATGTCTGCAAGAACAGTTCGATGCCATTTACATCACAATGGCATCCATTGCTTCGCTTACCCTACTGCTTTAAACCGTTGGCGTTTGCTTTTGCAATGGTGCACTGAAGGGTGGAGATGGACATCCGAATGGCATGGCATTGTGGTTTTGGATGAATCACGCTCCTGCCTACAGTACCACGATATTCGGAATAGACTTTGGAGAGAGGCTGCTCGATTGTTGTATTATGCATTGTCGTACTGGTTCTGCACGTTGTATTACGGTGTGGCGTGGTACTCGGCTCCACTCCTTCACGCCCTAGTATGCATTATCTGCACACTTACGAGCCAACGCTATATCTCTGGAGGTTCTGCGACCTATTCTCCTTCCTTACCTTCAGGACTTGAATGCGATCACATTTTAAAAGGACAAGGCGCTGCCCCAGGTTGCACGCAATTTCAAGCTTTCTTCTTAGTGCACCATTTTGCACAGTTACCCTGGCCTCTCCGTTCTTTCAAATCTATTGCTGATCGAGCATGGGTGGTCAATGATTGAAGAATGCGTAGTCCCGCATCCCACACTCGCTGGTGCACCAGATGAACTCTGGCTACATGTGGAGCCAGCATGGGTGCCATTCCCCAATAACACATCCAAAGCCTCTTTCACTCAACGCAGTGGCGTCTAGAAGCGGTTATTGAAAAGCGTAGAGGAAACACTCATTACTTATTTTTCTCGTCTTCCTCGCCTCAGGGAAAGGCTATATTTCAAATCAATTAACATTGATAGTACGTGTAATGACTGAAATAAATTTGGATTGGAAATCTCGTCTCCTTCTTCGTAGTGCATTTTGGATGGTAGGCAGTGTATATACATGAAATTAATGCATTTTTGATATAGTGACAAGTGCACGAAAGGCTGAATATCCAAAAACAAATACTGTACTACATTGTTCCGTGTTATCATCACTTCAAAATTGCTTTATTCAGCTCTAAGGTTATACTTAATAATATTTAATGTAAATAATGAGCAACCTTCTTAGACTACCTAACGAACTCTTCCCATGTTTACTGTCTTATAAAACAAAGTAATACCATTAAGATAAACTGCAATATTTATTTGTATGTCGGTTTGAGATTAGAAAAACAAGAATGTTTCACAGGCACTTAACATCTGTTTCTTGTGGGTCCATAATGCAATAGCATTTCAGTTATTCACAAAACAAATATCAAATTTTACACTAAAAACCTGGCCTCCATTAACGCACCTTCTAATGTAATTACAAGCAAAGTCGAATTCCAGCCATCCCATCAATCAGACAGTAGTAAGTCAGGTAGATGTAATCTTCAAGATACATTGCTCTTATTTTAAGTTGCCAATACTATCTCATTTATCATATATTCTCGCTAGTTATTTAAGTTCATTTAATTTGTATTTCTGGTAGAGTGGGTGGAAAATAGAAAGGCAGAAAAGTTTTAATATAAAAAATATCATGTCAATGTATGTACCTCACAAACAGCCAACTGAGCATTCACTAAGTTTATCATATTACTTGTTATGACATAATTAACGGTTACGGTATCCGATATTTTGCCGAAAAAATTTCGAAGCCACAAGGGAGTTTGTAATTGTGCAAATCAAGAAACAATGAATATAGATTGCGAGAAAATAAAACTTACTTGCAGTTCTTTTATGCTCGATGTCATGATAAATATTCCTTCCAAAATCAAAAAGAAACTGCTAAAGCACAGCTAGAATTTTAGCATTTTACGTTTCTATTTCGACAAAGGTTTTACGTATTTTGTTTGAGATCTCAAAATTTTTACTTGCATTCTACACGTAGATGGTGATACCATGTAATTGCAAAGCAAAACTTTAGGATCAGTTGTCACATTTTGTCCCTGCTAACCTGAAACGTGCTATTAAAATTTTAGAAATTTCATTCCATATTAATTTATTTTGCAGTTTTTAACTTAATAAATTAATATGACTGCGAATAAATTAATATGACTGTGATATTATCTTCTAAAATAACTCTGAAGTGTTAAAACTAAAACTGAAGTTTCAGTTTATTCTGTACCCGGAATATTCGGATAATTTATAGATAGGAAGGGAAAAAAAACTTTTCTATAGCAAGTACGTAATATATGGCATTGGAAATTAGAGACAAAAAGACTTTAAGGAACATGAAACGCGCAAATTCAATCCTTTCTCCCCGAGATTCGTATCATAGATGTACTACCTGCTAACTCGACGTGAAAATCATTTATGCTTCAAGAGCATGCAAGGGGGATAAGATTATCCCATTATCCTTTAGATAATCCTGCTACTATAGATTAGAAGTTTTTAAATCGTGTGCTAAAAATACTAGGTGAGGGGAATGCAGGAAGAAATAACGAACCCATAGTCCGAACCAGAAATCACAGCGTTGTCAACAGATTGTGATATCTGAGTGTGATCTCAAAATGTCGCCTTTTAAGTTCATTTATAATCACTTCGATACATTATTATTAAATTTTTAATAATTTAATTTTGCATTGCTTAAAATTTTTTACATAAACCTATCCCGGTTCAGTTCTAGTTTACTGCAATAAAATAAATATCGCAATAAAAAGATTACATGAATTTATTTTTAATTATGCAGCGCATATAAAATTTATGTTAATTTTATCCTCACTGTCAGCTGGATATGAGGCAGTTTATCTTTCATATGATCCGTATTTTCGTCGGAGTAGCACTTTCAGTTCATTCAGATAGTTTTGTAACTATTCTACCCGTCTGGTCTTGCATTCGATCAATCGACACACACAGCACAACATCAGCACTGCGTAAGATCGACATAGCCTATAGTCAAATGTGCATAAGATAGACATTTTTTAGCATTGACATGATATAGAATCGACTCTGGCACTAGTTCAAGACTAGTCTGTTACTTTAAAATAGGCACTTTAAGGTTTCAACTCTATCCCTTTTGTGATCGTATAGACTGCATTTTAAGATGGCAGCGATCCTTCCTCTTTTGTGATCGTAACATGTGTCATTTTCACCACGGAGACGAATTAGGTGATTTTAGCAAATTAGAGGAATCGATCTTATGTCAGCAACTTTCATTACTATGATTGCTATTTGGTGAGAAAATTGCCTTGATGTGCCCATTGTAAAGTGTGACCATTGTAGGTGATGTGCCCATTGTAAAGTAATGGACTACAGGTGCTAGCTTAAAATTGGCGCGATAAAAAAGAAATTCTGATAATAATGTTATGATAGGTAAGCGAATTAATGCACATAAATATCTCTTGAGTGGTATTGTGCTAAGCACATTATCTGCTATGTATAGAATAGACAACGGGGTAACTTTGACAAAATTTTTAATTATGAGCGGTGTGCTATGAAGACATTAAGAATGCAAGTTTTTCTGTATTTTCTCTGTAAGATTAACTTTATCTATTTTTTGACTCAAAATAAATAATATCCTATTCTTCTCTTATTTCAATATTTAGAAGTCATTATTAAATATATAACATTAATACGATTATTAATTTTTGCTTATTTAATCAATTAGGCAGGATATTCGGAAATGATATCTCTGAGAAAGAATAATGCTTTCGCGGAAGATTTTCTAAAGAACTCCGGTTCGTTCTCATACTACATATTACTGAAATTACAAAATGTGCAAATCATTCGTCGGAATTCAAACCTGGACTAAGCTATCAGTGTTCAATGGTCTTATCCATACAAGCATGAATAAACGGTAGTGAATAGTTTCAAATATTGCAATAAATTATAATATACCTATTAATTGTATAAAATTTATAGAATTACGGAAAGAATTTTAAACTGAAAACGGTAAAATGCATATGTAACAATCTAAATGTCATCGTACGATTAATATTTAATCTAATTGCAAGGACGTTTTCATGAAGAGTTTAAAAACTACAAAAATGGGTGCAAACAGGCACGAAGCAAACAAACGCTATTAGCAAACTGACCTCAACCGATTGGTTATATTGAGAATTACAACAAACTTTAAAATTGAAGAAGAAGTATTATATGTGAGAAACATGCTAGGTCTGCAATGAGAAATTTTCAATATCAGTTAAATTACTGGATTCTTTTTCTCGTTGTACTTCTTGTTTCTTTCTATACGAGCCATAAACATACTGTGTTTAAAATATTAAGATTTGAGTTAAAATTTGCAGCAATTAAGATTTGAGTTAATTTTAAAATTTGCAGCATTCTTTAATTTCTCTATTTAGCGCCATCTAAAAGATTCTAAACAAAGCAGGAGTCATGAATGCAAACGAGTCCGAGTGATTCGTACATTAAAAAAAATTAAGTGAGACGCAAAATCAAAAATGTGATCAAAACGCGTATCCCATTAGCGAAAAAAATATTTAAGAGGGATTTATTCGCAGAAAATATTAATAAATAGAGGAAAATCTTTATTTTATCTTTTCCGAAAGTGAAAAAAAGCAATTAATATGCCCACTTTCAGCTGACCGACAACATTACGTCACAAAAATACCTGATGCAATGTTACTGCAGCCAATCAGGTTGAGACGCGGGGATTTGGGGTTCTAGGGTAAAAAGATGGCTGGAGCGATGCAGTTCTACACTTCATTCTCAAACGTACCGGTTGAAGTTCAGCTCATCTACTTTCGGGCGAGGATTGGTTTTGTTTTGGAACTGGTACTCCGGTTCTTTCATTCAACGGGTGCTTTTGCATGTGAATTCTTGGCACGTTGTCTGCTACAAGTAAGAACCGTTTTTCGCTATATCACTTTTAAAAATTTTAATTATTGTGTAAGATTTATCCGTTCCACAGATGGGAGCTTATCGTAAAACACTTAAACTCGTAAAAATTTGAGGTAAAATTATTGAGTGGCGGATGAATTGTCAATTATATTGCTTTATGTTCGCTATGTATTGTGAAAGTAAATTCTTAAGATATTTAGTATTATTTTCCCTACCTTTTTATAAATTCAGAACTTGTTTTATTATATTCAAATAATTAATGGCTTTCTTAAAATGGGATTATAAAGCGTTAATCAACTTATAATTTCAATTTTGAATTTAATACTTAAAGCATGACTTGCTGAGTGTTGTAAGATCTTAACATTTCAAGTTCATTAATGAAGTCATTTTATGTAAAGCTAATGTTGCCCAAAATGCGCATTCTAATGCGTAATTCTTGATAAAATCATTAAATTACTTTCTGGAGTTAAAACTAATGACTCTTTACCTATCGCGAATTAATTCTAGAATTAAAATTAATAACGCTTTACCCTTATAACCACAGGGAGTTAATAGGATTGTTCTCAAGATTTGCTATAGAGACGTAACAATCGATCTTTTGGCAGTTAATTTAATCCTTGCTTATTTTATGAGCATCAAATACATTTTGTTAATCAGGAAATATATTTTTATCATATAAAACAACAAATATTCTGGGTAAAAAAAAAAGTGAACTATATGAATATTCTAACATATTTATTCGAAACAATTCCTCTGGCACATGATTAAAGAATTCAACTGGTATCTTTCATGTATATAAACATTCACTGAAGATGAACAAAACAAACTGCACAAGGATTCTCTCTAAAATATCGTACTATCTGCATATTTTATATTGCTTTACACATTGTATAAAGATTTCTGTAAGTAATTAATGTTTGCTAGAATTTTCTAGCATATCTACCTCAAAGATTTTAATACGAATAATATCTAGAGGAACTATTTCTGCAGTAAAATATTAATCTAAAGTAACTTTGCAACACGTGTATAATAGTGCTCTTACTTCAGAATTGAACTGCACGATTAAGACTATTCGATTTTCGTATGATGAATAAAATCGGTTACAGTACTACAAAAAATCGGTGTTGTATTTAAAGTCATCTTGTAGCTTAATTTGAGGCGTATATAAAAAACAATCTCTGTTAAAAGTTCCAACTCTGCTTATTAAGCTATGAAATAGTTCTAAAATACTATGCGAATATTATCCACCAATATTTAATCTAATTTTAAATTTATTACAGATGCATCTGTAATGAATATATGAGGAAATCTTCATCCAGCGTAATTTATTTTTAAATCATAAAACTTTCTTAAATACCGATGAACTTAACAGACGTGGCACTCTTTGGGTATGTGTGTGTTATATGTGTCTTAATATTAGCTGAAATTCGGCCTCTAAATCTGCGTTACTTCTGACTGACCCTTAGTCATGGTTCACAATCAAGCTTGCCTTTCAATTCCTTCTTTTAAGTTTGAAATCTCAAATCTTGATTTACTTTTCAAGTTATGTGGGTATTTAAAGAGTACGCAAGTCTTGTTAATTCCTCTGCATCTCCTTGCATGTTTTAAATGCAGTTTTTAATTAACAGCATAGCACTATATCCTTGCCTAGAACCACATTTTATAAAGAAATTTTACACCGAGTTACTGAAATACTGCGAAGATTTTTGAAGCGTTCATATGTAGATGAATGACCTCTAGTGGTCTACAGCTTCGAATTGTGTTGCTACTGTTAAATTCGGACGAAATCTGTTGTTCATAATTTATAAAAATAAACACTTTAAAATGGTAATACTGCGTAGTTAACTTCTGGTAAGAAATGAGTAGGAACGAAATAGTAGGAAATGGTAGGAAAACGAAATGTTGAATTTTAACTTAATAGCGGTCGTCTTTCCCATACCATTAACACTTAATTATGAAACTGTTTAAATTCTCAGCACTGAAGAAGCGAAATTTGGCTTTCCAGATTGGAAGTTCTGACTTCTAGATAGTGACTGTTCATACGTCGTTGCTATTCGTCGCTTCGATGACATCACAAAGCAGAAGCGCGTGAACTTGTAATTTATGCTTCAGTATAATTTCTTCATCTACAAACTCGCTAAGGCGTGAAAACACCCCTGGCAATTGAACTTGTAATCAAATGTTTATACAGTTCGTCAGTTTCCTGGTATGTGTACTTCAGCTTAATCTTAACAAGTATATTAATAGACTGAGTTTACTACTGCTCAGATTAGGAGTTTTCTACATTTTGCAAGTGTAACTTCGGATTTTGTGGAATCAAAACGGTAACAACGTGAAACTTCACATGCACGTTTCTAGTGATCAAAATCTGCTTTTCATCCAATAAACGTTTTAAAGTTCTAATATTCCAGAATGCTTCAAATGAGCGTACCGTTTTAAAAATAAGGCGAAAATTTCGTTAAATGGTTGATGAGCTGAGGTAAAACGAGCTCTGCTCAATTATCTTCAATATTGAGATAACCGAGGGCGAGTGATATTGGGTATTAACAGCCTCTCTGCTTTGGTTACCGACAAGCGGACTAATTACATCGGTGCTTTTGTGCTTTACTTAATGTGTAACGTGAATCCGAAAGTCTCCCTTAAACATTCGCGAAAATATGCACTCTTCAAAATGTGTCCGTTTCGCCTAATTTCGTGTCGATGTTTGTTTTTAGAAGCAGAAAATGGCGAATGGAGGGGAGGATTCCTGTGCAACATAACAATAGGTTTTATTTAAAGTTCCTTACGCCTTCTAAGTTTCCTATATTTTGCCATCAGTCTAAATTACTCTGCACATTAAGGGGACGGTGGACTTTGAAAATCTAGTTTTTAAGTTTTTACGCTTTTGGCAAGAAATTCTATACATATACGTATTATAGCATCAGTTTATGAAATATATGTTCAAATTTTCAATTTTAAATTAAAAATTTTTAAACAAATAATTTTAAAGATTTAAAATGCTCTTTTCGCGCTAATTTTCAATATTTTTTTCGAATTTTTCGTTAGTTAGTTGTAAAGACTTGACAAAGGTTTTTGTGTATACCTTATTGATTATGATGGATCAAAAATTTTTAAAAGGGATTTTTGTGAATACCTTTTAAAAACTTGTTTTGATTTAAAGCACTTAAACCCACTTTTCGGAAAAATGTCACCTTTTGTTAAGCATTATCACAACTTTAAACTTCTTAATAACCTCGTCCAAAAGTGCATACACAGATCTACTGTAACATATAACAAGATAAATTTTTTCCAAATATCATTCATTTTTAACTAAAAATGAGACGCATGCAGCATTTTCATGACGTACGAACTGCAAAAAAATGTTTTGAGAACCGAATTAAGTTTTTCATCAAACTTACTTTTAATACATGGTAATGACAAACAGCAAGTTACCTTTAAATATGAATATGCAGACACTAGATAACGATTTTCGTATCATTTAAATATTCTTAATCTCGTATTAAATATGAGAAAAATAAACATGCCGCAAATTAGTAAGCGATTCAAAGTTAGAGGTAGAAACAATTTATGCATTATAAACAATGAAACCTTTAAAATTCACTCGCGTCATGTGTTTTACCTTTATTTGTTACATTTACATTATCTTTTAATCTTTATAATATTTTTTACTATTTCTGTTTTTTCCAAGCAGGTAAACTTTTTGCTTTGGTTCAAGCGACGTTCATTACGCTTTTTGCAACGCGTAGGGAAAACTAGTTTATTTCCTTCTTTTCTACGCGTATATAGCATTTACATAACCAAAGTTAAATTCATTAATAGCTGTTAATACTGACATTTGTAGCCTTTTCTTAGAAATGCACTTCTTTTAGACAAATGTACAATTTATAACATTGGTAAATAACGTATACTTTTTATATTTCCTCCAAAATTTAAAGGGCAAAGTTGACGTTCATTTACACATTTTAAATGTTTGTAACTTTAAAAATTAGAATATTTGAATTCGGATTTTGCGTACGATGAAGCTATGTATATGGAATATTGTGAGAGTAAAAAAAAAATTCAATACATTGGTTGATTTTTAGCTACTTTAAAGTCCACCGTCCCCTTAGTAAGACAACTGTCATCTGCTGATCACAAATGACTTCCAGTATCCTTCGGAGCACTGGAAGTCTGAAGCTTTAATCGCTATACCAGCAACTACGCCAAGTTAAAATTCAATCTTTTTAAATTCCGCTTTTCGGCTGGGTTATTTTAAACTTTCCTTGCGAGTAATTCTAAATAAAACTCGAAGATCTTAATATAATCGTAACATTAAGACATTATTGAAAACAGTTTAAAGTGATATTTAAACGGTTTTCAGCTTCTTATTTTCTAGAAACTTCTACCACGAAATAGTAAATTTGAGTTTATAAAATTACTTCCTTTCTGTATAAAAAATCTTGTTGGTAAATTTTAAATATAAGGTTTATTGTAGTTCACCTAGTTCTAAGTGATCTTCATATGCAATTTGACAACAGTGCATGTTGAATAGTTTGACTCCTGGCAAATAATTTTTACATAAGCATCCTTGGAGCTTTTGGTAAACTTAATATCTTCAGGACCATAAACAAATTCCTACAGTACTCTCATTTATATTTCACAATCGTGTATAATTCCGTAATTTCGTACCTGTTGATGCATTAATCCGTTGCGTGTTTGTGTTCACAATAAAGCTGTTGCAGACCTTCATTCATACCCTACTAGAAAATACAGTACTCTGCGATCGATCTTCTTGTTCACCAGGTCTAATCAATGCCACACGATTCTTCTGATGGTCATTCGACACGTATTTTTGCCCACAAGTGCATGTTAAATCGCTGGAGACTGCAATGGAAGCATAGGTTAGAACTATCTGTTGGTGATTTCTCAGCAGTAATCTTTATTTTCGCAAACAAAAACTTCATTATCGTCTTGACCTTGATCACGACTGGCTCACAGAATACCTCTAAATGAAACTTGGTTTCTTTCGTGTTAAGTTGCATTCCTAAATTCAAATAGTTGTTAAAATCCTGCGAACTTGAACAGATATGTGTATTTTGATGTAAACTCCACAAAGAGTGACTCCCGTAAATTTCGGAAAACTAAACTTCATTCGGAAATCGCGATGTCTTCAAATTGAATCAAATGTTGTGCTGCATATAGGTGTGTGCTGTTAAAACGAATGATTTCATTGTAAGCAAATTTTAACTTTCTTGTAAAATGTTGTGCGAAAGCAATTTCGAAACTAAAGCACTAATGAGACTTTCAAGTTTAGGGTTCCACCCTTGCCTCAATACACCAAAACCCTAATATTAAACAGAAAAGATTACGCTTTCAGACAGGTGTCCTTGATCCAGCTTTGAGTAGCAAGCACTTAACTCCTATTAAATTCGAAAAGAACTGCTGGGCATCGGAAATGGGTGACAGGAAGTGCCGAATAATGTGAACCTAAATTCTCTTCAAATTGACTTCTAGAGTTCCTTCTAAAATGAAACTATAAATACCTTTTATAATTTAGGATGAATGAAGGGAACTCGTTCTGTTCCATTTCGCACATGAGTGAACTTCACTTCGCTTGTGAAATCCCTATGATGCTTTTAACACTTCCGAAGTTTTATTTACATTAATCTTCGCCTTTCTTCAAAATCTTGTGATTACAAAACAAGATTTAATTTCCTTTTCACCCTTTCATTGAAACTTGGATGAAATTGTAATTTAGTTCTTGAAGTGTAAAGATATTTAGGCTATTATCACTCCTGATTCGAAATTTTAACGCCTAGCTTAGTAATTCAATCTCGCAGTATTGAACAAGCTTGTTTATGAAGTTTAAAGCGAACCAACTTCATTCGGCAGTTTCATACCTCAAAACTTCAGATTTTAAGTCCATATATTAACTACTTAATTATGTTTCGTAGCACTAGAGTAAATTTTTATTTACTTTCATAAATACATAAAATTAACATTCGGACCTCTGTTATTTTACATTCTGTGTGGTGTCGCCTTAGCCCTCGGGACCAAAGATAACTATGCAAATTGAACTCTTTTACGACTGTACATGAGTTTTTCTGTTAGCAGAACCCAATCGGTAGAAATTTGAGGTGTTATACCTTATTTCATCAAATTTTGGGAAAATCTTCTGCATTATTTTAGCAGATCCCAGATGTGGCACCTCCGCTTCAAGCATGTCTATCAGCTTGACACTAGCAAAATTTTATTGAATTTGTTACATTCTTGGAATTGCAATGTTTTCACTATTGCACTAACATGAGTCTTACAAATGTAGAATGCATTAGTTTTTAATGGTTGCAAATACATTTAAGACCACTATTAAAACTTTGTTTCTGAAGTTGAATAATTACGGCATGTATAAATTTTATGCATTTATATTGCAAGACTAGCCCACGAAATTTAACTAAACTATGAAGTTAAGACGAAGGAATTGTTGCTTCATAGTGTCGGTAATCGAACTCTAAAGTAAATCTATGTATGGCTGCATGGGCGCTTTCGTGGTTTTCCTCCATATGTAACATGTATACGACCCAGTTCCCCTTAGTCCTCCACAAAAGCATCTATCCCCTTACACAGATAGCTGTACTGGACATTGCCATATTCCTCATAAGCAAAACGAAGAGAAGGTAAATGATTTAAGAGTAGAGTTTTCCTAAAAGACTGTAATGCAAATGTGCTTACACATGCTAATGAAGATAACTATCTTGCTGTTAACTCCATATTAGATACTAGATTAGACTTGCGTCTGAGCTGCATTTTAAGGACTCCGTTAAGCTGTAGCCCCAAAAAAATTACCTACTTTTTCCTATCCTGAAAAAGCGACGATCTCAACTTCACAGAATAGAGATAATTGAACTGTTGGTCCTCTTCCGCGATGCACAATCCAGGGGATCCAGTTCGTGTGCTTCTCTCAGACCTGAAGATCCCTAACTCGATCTCGAACAGTAATAACCTACTTAACTAGTTGGAAAAGAGTAGCTTATTATTCGTTTTATTCGTTTTGTGATGGATTAAAACCTAATTCGGCCAGTAAGATTTTGTATACTTGTATTTTAATCCATCCTACATTTCTAGTGTTCCATTTGATCACGTATGAAATCTGAATCTCTGCCCTTAAGGCTGTCATTACTGCAGTAAATTGTCAAATATTGCTACAAAACTTTCCTTTCAACATAGCTACATAAGATGTACTTTCAGTTATCAATTATGCGTAGCTCCCTTGAACAATTGGAAATCGGTAAAGCGTATCTGCATTTTACTAAATAATTCAACTTTATGCTATACATGAGCATTGAAGATTTCATTTAAGACTTCGTTCATGTTTATGGATTAATCCCAAAATGTAATTGATCTCCACCTTAACTCGGGCAAGTTTACTAATCATTACCATATGTAAGTCTACTTTAATAGACTTTAAACAGTAAACTAAGTTATCATTATCTTGACGACTTTCAATGCAATTGCTAAATTGAAAACTGAAATTTTGTTATTCCGATAAGATGCTGAAAATAATAGGCTTTTTAAAGTTTTCAAGAACTATCTTGCAAATAACACGATGAAATGTAGGATTACTAATTTACTCGTAATAGTTTGTTCTCTTTTAGATTCACTTGCATTTTAGTTACGTTTAAATTAGTTTCCCAAGTAAAATATCTTGGTAGGCTGCCGTACATTTTAGCGCAGGGATAAAATTTGAAACTGTTCAGTATTTGAGGCTGGGCATATTAAATGCACCAAAAACTGTTCGGTAAAGATTCTCGATGGCTAAATAGTTTTTTCATAGTCGCTTCAGAGTGCTGTACATGCAAAGATTTCTCGCAGTAATTCGCCAGACCCTTGCAGTAAATATACTGCTGTATTCAGGAGACTTCCTGAAAATATTCAGCATATTCATATTCTGATTTCATTCTTTTTCTTTTAGAACTGGAGGAATGGCTCCCAATTCTTCGGCTGCTCTTGCGGAGGAAAGTGTTGAAAGCAAAGTAGAACAAAAGCCACAATATAAGACAAAGATCGTGTGGTTCAATGTTATCCTTTTCGTGTATCTTCATTTGAGCTTCTTTTACGGAGTTTATCTCGGATTGACATCGGCATATTTAAAAACTTGTCTATTTGGTATGTATTAACATTGAAGTTTATCAGCTTTGAGATGTTAAACTTAAATAAATTGGCTGCATTCCTCATTAATCGTACGGATGGCGTTTAATTTGACATTAAGGCAGAAATTCAACCTGCTAGAACATGCGTTGCAAATCGGTAAACGATTAAGGCAAACATTCAATACGTACAAAACTGTATTTCAATAGCCATGTGATCTGAAAACTAAAAAATCCTTTAAGAAGCATTAGGAGGATCTGGGATATTACACTTGGGTTATTTAACCCCTTGACTACTAACGCAACATGTATGTTCCACTGAAAGTTTAAAAATTACTGCTGGGTAGTACTTAAACTCACTGTAACTTATTCCAGTGGCAGAATCAAATCAGTTGTGAATGTTTAATTTGTTATTGTCCAGTTGGCGCTAAATATCTTCCCGCCAAATGCCGTTAAATTTTTAATTTTTGGTGAAAAGTTTCAATGACGCTAACGAAGGTCTTGTATTTTGAAATATACTTTTCTCGAATTCTTCAAGGACGAAAAGATTTTAGTTTCTAATTCAAGCAAAACTTGATTTAATCTTCGATGTTCATTTTAGTTTTAAAAAGCAGCCAACTTCAGTTTTCCAAATTCGATTTAAGCTAAGTAGTGAAGAGGATTACTTCAGTTTTAAACACACTATGCTGAAACTCTCTAGAACTCAAAATTTTTTGTACAAGCACATTTGTAGCATGGTACTCGAGATCGCAGCAAGAGGATGCTGAGTATCAACTATTGAAATTGCAACTCTTTAAACTAAAAATAAACTATTGAACTTAAAATTTATCTTTACGAAGTTTTTAAATTTAGTGGTATTTTAAAATTTTTAACTGAAACTATCATTCGAATTCTGAATTTCATCTTCCAAGGTTTACTAAATCCATTTCGAAAATTCTGTCTAGGTTTAGATTTAGTACTTATCTCGCACACGCCACTTGGGTAAATATTTTTCGTTACCTTTTAAATTAAATTTAACTTGAAGCCACTTGAACCAAAGTATAAGTTTAAAAACAACTTGTGTAGTTATCTTCTCGGCCATCTTTATTTCAATTAAAAACTTACTAGAATTAAAGTCTGAGCTAAGTTGCGGAAGAAGGTAGTTTACAAGGAATTCTGGTTGTCTTTGAGTCTTTAGAGAAGAGTTTAAATTTAGTTTTATAACCACGTTTTCGTTATAATTTGGAATTCCAGACTTGATGGCTCTGCTTTTGTTTAACATAATCTTTGCGACTGCATTACGATTTCAGGGCTTTTAATGAAATTTTAGTAGTAGTAAAAGATAAGACAAGATCAACTGTGATTTTAAGACTTGATTATAATTTCGATTAACTAATGTTTCAATCTAAATTCTGAATCTGTATTTTTAAAATTGAAATCGGGTGTAAATTATAACTCGACTTGAATGTTTTTAATTCTTTTCAACTAAAATTTAACTTCAGAAAACTGAGCCGATTCTTAACTTTTCATCATGTAAAACTTTTCGAAAGCAAACCTCGTACTCAATTTTACTCTCCAAAACTTAATTTAATTGGTTGAGTGATTAAATTTAGTTTAATATATTGCTGATTGAAAGTATCAAATTTGTCAATTTTCAATGTTTAGTGTCTGTATACCTTAGTATTTATGATCTAAACATTATATTTTGAAGGTTACATCTATGGGAACATTGGAGGATTAGGTATTACAGCAGGCTCTCATAGGCTTTGGTCTCACCGTTCCTATAAAGCAAGGTGGCCTCTGCGAGTTTTACTGTGCATCTTTGCTAGCATAGCAGCTCAGGTGAGTTTGATGTTGAACCTCAAATATCACTTTTTCTGAAAACGACTTATGAATTGATTATATCCTCTTTGGACAGAATGACATCTATGAATGGTGCAGGGATCACAGGGTCCATCATAAATTTACAGAGACTGATGCTGATCCTCATAACATCAAAAGAGGGTTTTTCTTCGCTCATATGGGATGGCTCATGTGCAGAAAACATCCTGCTGTTGCTTCCAAAGGAAAAACTGTCTACCTCGATGATCTTTGGGCCGATCCAATAGTTAGGTTCCACAGAAGGTAACTTCAAATAGCCATTTATTTCACTAACATTAGCTGTTTTATTAATTCCATTGCAACCTAAAATTTGGCTTATTTCACTTAAGTACGACACGCTTCTCAGTAACAACCAAGAACTTATTGTAGCTTCTTATCTTGGATTTATAGTTCAACTGGATACTAAGTCAATCTGGTTTACGAGCTAATAGATCAGGACTGCTGCAGAATTTTGCTGCCTATTTCAATTAAATTTCTGGATCCGTATTTAATATTAATTGGTTGTTTTTAATATAATTATTCAACTCTTGCGTGTATTATAATGCAAACATTTCATTGTCCTTTATTTTCAATTTTAATCTTAGATTTTATATCCCGATGGTTCTGCTCTTCAGTTTCTACGTACCTACCATGATTCCTGTCTGGTTCTGGGGTGAAACACTGTGGAACTCGTTCTTCATAGCAGGTTTGGCAAGATATTGTTTCAGCTTAAACGTCACATGGTTAGTCAACAGCGTTGCTCACAAGTATGGTGATCAACCTTACGACAGGTACATTGAAGCTCGTGAAAACTCCATTGTTGCCTTACTTGGACATGGTGAAGGATGGCATAACTACCACCACGTCTTCCCTTGGGATTATTCCACAAGCGAATTAGGATATACTTTCAACCTCACTAAGATCTTTATCGATTTTATGGCACTGATTGGATTGGCTTATGATCGTAAGATTGTTCATCCCGAGCTAGTCAAGAACAGAAAACTGAAGACTGGCGATGGAACAAGAATGAAATGTGTAGATGGTGCTGAAGAGCAGGTATGCAGCACTTCGTGAGACTGTGGTGTTTCGTTGGCGAAAGCATCTTCAAGTTCCTACGTAAGCTGATAATGGATAAAAAAAATTTGTCTGAGCTGACCCTCCCACCATCTATTTAGTTTCTTGAGTCGGGGGCTAAATGATTAGCATTACTCATGAGTGATTTTTAATGAACTGACTTCACGTTTCTCTACTCGAAGTGGACATGCTCTTCCATATATCAGGACTTTCAGAGCAGTTTCATGTGTATTCATAAAATGAACATTCTGCAACTGTTTTAAATGACCATTCAGTATAAATAGGATTTTTATGTGAATACGACTTTTATGTGCATAGGATTTTTGTGTATGTGTTATGTACTATAATTTTAATTATCAATAAAGTCTGTTCTCTGAGTTTTACAAACATTAATCTTGAAATTTGTTATCGTGCAAAATATCGCTAATCTTGTTCAGATTAATGTATTCATTACTCAGTTTTAAACCTCATATTTATGGAATTTAGATTTGTGCATGCAACACAAAAGCTCCTTACTTCGTATTAAGATCTGAAACATGTTAAATGTATACAACTTAAAATCGGAATTTTTCTTTTAATACTCTAAAGCTCGCCAAGATTACTTGCTTGAATGCTGCCTTCACCGAAGGTAATTCAACAGAACTGGATTATATTTACTTTAGAGATGTCAATGCAAGCTTCTTAATTGGAAATCTATGGAATTGCTAAGTCATCCTCCGTTCTGCCAGTGGTAAATGAACGAAAAGTTGGATATATCCTTATAAAAGGCATAAGTAGGTTTTCTCAACGTTTCATGGCAATAAATTCGCATTATTAAACTGGATTTGGAAACTTGGAATATGCCAACAGCTCGAAATTTCTTTTTAATTGTCGTCAATACAGAGGCAGTAATTTTATACTAGCTTCAGCTTGCCTCACTAAAAGTTCGAAAAATAGTTTGAAACATAATAGTAATCAAACGAATGTCTTCATAAACTTGCATATTAAGTAAAATGCAACTTGTACTAGCCTCCTCGCTTTAAAAAGGAAAAGATAAAAATTAGCGGACTTGAAACGCATGATAAAGGGCTTTCTTCATTTGTAGGGACACATGACTTATCAGCTTGAATTCTTAACTGCAGCGGGCTTTTTGTACTCCCAAAATATAGGAACGAATGCATATTATGAATGGTAGAAATATCCTAGAAGACGCAAAGCAGAACAAATGTATTAAAGTAAAATACGTTCAAGAGGTAAAGTTTACTTGAAAAGGCATTTGCTGTCTTGATATTTCCATCCAAATCTAAAAGTACTTGAAAGTTCTTAAGTGTTTCATGAATACAAATTCTCCTTAAGTCCTCCAAAGATACTTCTTCCCTTATGCGTGGTCCTTCTAGGCTTCGCCATAAGCAAATAAGTCTTTAATCATTGATTCACTAGATTCTGAAAAAAAAGTTACCGTGAATAGCTTCTAAGTGATCCATTCGAAAAATTTTAATTTGTTAGCGTCTTTACACTAATGGAATCGCAATGTTAATTCGCAGTATGTATATAGCATGTTGCTTTACAAAACGTAACTCTGGTAATTCGATAAGTGTTCATATCCTAGCAACTGGGTTGAGTGTAAGGTAGTTTCCCAATGCCTAACGTGAATATAAGCCTGATTTTTACGGAAAAGGGTTTCACCACGCAGAAATGCGTCCCCTTAAGCATATAGTACTGGATTACTTTGCCTTTATCTTGCGTAATCCAGTTCATTCTGATACAGTTCATTCCGATCTAGAAGTTTTAGAAACCGATGCTAAACTTTAAAACGTTAAATTTTTAATTGTAATGTATCGTATAAATTTCAAATATTCGTTCTTTGGGATGCAGATTTTCCAATATATTAGTTTATCCAAAGAATGAGTTTTTTAAATACGTTGAAGTCTGAGGTAGACTAAATATTTTTCAAACTTCTTTGTGGCTTGTTAATGAGTCTATTAATAATGGCTTTGAAAGAGAATATCGACCTGTAAGATAACAAATATTGAATTTAACTTTCAAAGTCCCTAATTTAAGCGCAATTCTTGCTATCGCACATAATTTATCAATTGTGCGCTTGTTGGAAAGGAAGTGTAGCTCGGTAAGTGTCCCTGATTTCACTAGTGCTGTTGATATATATTGCCCTACCCTCGCTATGACTTTTATCGGCCTACAGGTTTTGTTAACTGCGATTCGGTTAGCGATTATAAACCTTCTCATAGTTATCAAAGTTGGTAACAAGACGCGAATGATTTGCCGCCCTTATCGGGCAGAATCAAGATCAAGGTAGCTTCATTTCCGCAGATGGACATCTCTGTACGAGACATTAAAATGATAAAAGTGCATTGGAAACTGTCTGGTGAGTAATGTAATTGGATGCGAGATTCTAATTTGACCTGTTAAGATTTGGTATGAAACCATGTCTGCCTTCCTTTGTCACCTTAGTGACATTCAAATTGTCGCATTTGGATCGCTTTGCCCAGCAGTGCGTGCTTCAGGTGTAATGATCGCACTGGAATGTTAAGTTCTGATGCATTAAAATTGCTGGCAGCTTTCTTGGCAAGCTTATCTGCTGTTGCGTTTCCCTGTAGCTCTGCATGTGTCTTTGCCCAACTAAGATGTATGTATACTTGAATGCTGTTGAATAGGATTTGCTGTATTTCTGATTAATGGAAGAGTTGTGGTTATAGTTCGCAACTGCGAGTACTGTCAGTGCAGATTGTTTCGCAAGCCCTTATGATTGCATCCTGTATGGCGAGCGCTTTGGCTTGAAAGATTACGATGGCCTTCCATGTATCTCTTTCGAATGTCATGAGCATTTCTGGCTCCATCCGTATAAATCGGTGAGCCATTTTTGGGGCCGTCCTTATAGATCAGTTTCTCGTGTTGCATTTTTTAAATTAAAAAGTACAGAATGTTGGTTACTACCAAAACCTGAATAAAAGCAGTTTTAGTTCATAGCATAAATACTTAATAGCTCAATAAAAGGATGACAACATATCCCCCTAAAACTATGTGGATCTTTGGTATGAATGACAGTTCATGCTGCCTGTGGAATAAGTTTTCTTCCGCTTTTTATCGTAACTTAAAGCTCTTTTTAAACATTGACAAGTCTTCCAGGAAGATTTATATTCAGGTGAACAGTTGCAGTGTTACATTCGCTATAGAAAAAGTCTTACCGAAATGCTGGCTGAATGCCTAAGTCGCAGAATACTAGACGCCAGAGAATGCGCAACATGGAAAGAAATTTTCCTATTTGGAAGTTTTCTCTGTGTTTACATGGATCTTCCAAGGCATCATTTACTTAAGATGGCTTTCCATTGAATGCTGTTAATAATAAATGTTCTAAATTAACTAAAGAGAGCTCTTAATATTCATCAAAATTGTTACTTATTTTTCAATGCATCTAGATTTAAATACTTATCACTTTTTCAGATCACTTAGTAATTAAACTATGTTCCTGAGAGAATTAAAATTCCTCAGAACCTGCTAGATTAACTTCTAAGTCATCTGTAACATATGAAGTTTTACCCAGTAAACAGTAATGTAAAGTAATATCAGAATTTCGATTCTAGTGTAGGCTTATCATGAAAGTTGAAACGTTAGAACGACTTTTAAATTTTGTTACTTGTGAGGACATGGTTACTTTATAATTCTGCAGTTAACGTAAAACCGCGTTTCTAAACACATCATCCTTGCAGAACTCTTGAAATGATAAAATAACGTTGTCAATACATGAATAAAAAAATTACGAATAATTATTACTTTTGAGTTTAAAATTTCTTGTATAAAATTAAATTTTCCAAGAGCTGGTTTAGACAAAAGTTAACTTGCATTTATTTCAAGTAAAACTACCTTTTTGAGTATTCTCTTATGAAGAATTTTATTGATGTGAGTAAAAATTCAATTATGCGGCAAGTTCGGGATTTTGGTTATGTCGAATTATCCGATATATGTAATTATCGGAAATGTGGTACTAATACTGTTAAAGCATTTCCTGAAACCGTACTTTAACTTGCTGTAAAAATGCGACATTTTAAAGATTTAGCCTAGCTCCATATATTGAATGATTGACTTTATTCTAAAATACAAATGAAATCGGTGATTGTAAATAAAAGTTAGGAAGCGCAGAACGCGTATAATTATTCACAATTTACGAGCTGGAATCTACTGTATTGCTGTTGTATGATGACGTTTCGAATTCGATTCAGATCTTTTTTTACAAAACATCACTAAGGAAAATATGAAGACTGATTGGTTAATTGGTTATCGTTGCTTTTCTGGTTATTATCCTCTAAGTTTCGCAAATCCATTTAATATTTCGCCTACCTTATGCCGACTAATACCAAATCCTTTGTCTTTTGACATCAGCGGAATTTTTCCATTACTGGGTTTAGCTTTTTTACCTCTTATCAGATTTCATGTTTAAAAAGTGTAACTAGAAAACTGGTTGAAGAATATATTGGATTAAATTCAATTAGTGGTTAGTCCCAAGATTATCGATATTTTTGCTTTCTTTAGCAGAATTGCTTTCCTGCGTAACATTTAGTCATAATGATGATAGCCCCAACACAAATGTCAGCCGCTTCGGATTACTTTCGAATGACATACTTAGCCTTCCGGGTATGCCGAACGTATCGGGTGTGCCGAACCATTAGATGCCAGTTTGTCGGAAAGTTAGTGTAATTTGTTTTTGAGATTTTTTACCGATACGATTTACAAAAGCGGCAGTCTAGTAATCTCGAAATTAACAGAATTTAAAAATTATTAATAATTTAATTTTCTTTCATCTGATTTAAAGTCCTTTTGCACTGTAGCCAATGCTACGTTTGAAAGGTCTGTTACTAAAGAAAAGCGGTAGAAGGGAGCAATCTGGCTTATAAATATATGTAATACTCAATATGTGTAGCATTCAGTGTATAAAAATAATACAGCATTTTTATCTCCAGCGCACGAGACTGTCTATCGGAAATTTAAAGATATGCCGCTTTTGTGATTTTGCTGTTGAATTGAATTTTATGTAGTGTAAGCGGAAAGAAAGTTATATTTAAATTAATAAATTTAACCCAAAAGACTTGCTAAAAAGGTACTTTTCCGTTTTGCCGGCGCAAACGATAAACTCGCAAATAATGGTACAACTGATGCCAAACGGAACATCTTCGCTGGTAACCTTTTACGCTTCATTTTCAAAACAAGTCGCAACCATTTCTTATCAGATTGTTTCTTTCAATGCTGGCATACAGTTACAGGAATTTTAAAAAAAGATAGTTAAATTTTATACCCTTAAACTATTTGCGGTAATTAAGTCAATTAGGATGCAGTCACACTGCTCACCCGAAGGCGAAAATATAGGAAAGGCAAAATTAAGGGTTAAATTCATTATTTCTAATGAGAATGCGCCAGCGAAATAAAGCACTGCGATTTTACATAATTTCTGAGTAAGCTATTCGTACGAATTGAAATAATTCTTGCATTTAAACTTTTATTCCAAATTTAGATTTAACTTGAAATTAATGTAGGTAATTTCAGAGAATTGTATTTTTGTAGCGTATTTTATGTGAGATGAGATCACTTCGGGTCACGTGATACGAACTGGCGAATCAGGATGTTGAACCATGAAAGCATAGTAAATTCTTAAATTAATGACTTTTTACAAGTTCATTGTCTTTATTTATTGGCTTTTAACAAAATTTTAAATCATACTAATATGTTTATGCCTTCAAAATAAAATTCTTTGAACTAAAATTTTTTATGTGTATACTGTATGCTGTCGCCAACAAATTCTGCTTGGCGAGATTTGCGCCGGCGAAACTGAAAAGTACCTAAAGATCTTATGATTCTCCTGGTTATAATTTAGGAATATAAACAGATTTCTTGGTTTGATAATCGTCATCTGGCTTAAATTTGTCAGAAAGATTCATTTTTCAAATTTAACCTTATAAATCTGGAAGCTTTTAGAGTTTATATTAAGCCCAAAGAGTCACTTTTTTTCAGTTACGCATACATGCGCGTTTTGAGAGCATTTAAGCTAATGTTCTTTTGGGCTAAAAACATTTAAAAACTGCATGTTTTTAGAATTTCCGATAGGCAATTCGCATGCTGGAGATTAAAATAAATTGGGGGGATACAATGTTGCTGTTGCTCGCTTTGAAATAGTTGATTTTGTTAATCAAAAATTTATTAGTTTTACAATATATGAAATAGACAAAAAAAAAAAAAAAAAAAAGGCAAATTTGTCCTTTTGGGCTAAAAACACTTAAAAACTGCATATTTTTAGAATTTACTCATACTCGGGTAGAGAACTACATCATTCATAATTTGATGTCTCTATGTACCGTTGTTTTTTCACAATGCGGGAAACATGCATACATTCATGCAAATTTTTCATTATTTTCTTTGAATATAATACAAAGCGATAATATTTTGGTGGCTTTAGTTTTAAAAGTGATAGAATGGTTTTACTGATTCAACGCAAAATGCCGTTTCGAGACTAATAGCCCTTCTGTGTTAACGCCCCTTTAGGCTAACAAACCTTTCTTATGCCTTTCTTCATTAAAAGGGTGAAATTTTTTAAGGGCTTGTAATTTATACTAATTAAGAAGTCAAACAACAAAAATCAGCGTTATATTTACCAAATTTTCACAGGACTAGTTTCGATGGTTTTACCGAACCACCATCTTCAGCTGCAAAACCGCAAATGAACCAGATAGGAAATAATGATTAGATAAGATAAGAAAGCCTGGACAAGAATAAGCAAGTGGCGCCATCTGTTGGTGAAACCAGAACTAAAACATATTTTCTTTAAAGGCTGAAGGCAAATTTGGATTGGAATTAGGATCGTTAACTAGAACAGAAAGATTTTTATGAATGTGAAATGCCTCTAGAAAATCCAGTTCTCCAATGGAAGATGTTTTTTGAATAATTTTGGCAGCAGAAAAACTGAAAGTGTGGTTTTCGGACCAACAACGTTGAGCAACAGAAGACTTCTGTGTTTCCTTTTTTCTAACATATGCCTCATGTTCCTTGACGCGAAATTTTAAGGCTCTCTTAGTTTGGCCAATGTAAATTAAACCACACTGGCAAGGAATCCTATAAATACCCCAGGAATTCATATCCGAAATGGAGTCCTTGAGTATGGAACTCTGTTTGAAACAAACACATTTTGTTTTCCAAAATAAATATTACAAGCAAACTGAGGGATTAGCCATGGGAAGCCCCCTCAGTCCCATCCTGGCTGATATCTACATGCATTATTATGAATCAAAATTGTTTGAAACTTTAAACTTCCCGGCATGGTTCCGCTACGTAGACGATACTTTTACCCTGTTTGAAGGTAATAAAGATGATTTAAATAGAGTTCTTTCAACAATGAATTCTATTGATCCTGCTATTCAGTTCACTTTTGAACTTGAGACTTGCAATTCTCTTCCGTTTCTCGACATTCTGGTCACACGTAACACATCCAACTTCAGTACTACGGTTTACCGTAAACCTTCATCGGTTTGCCTTCCACCACACTTTAAATCATGTCATCCGACTAAACAAAAGTTAGCTTCATTTTATTCCTATGTTTTCCGTGCTTTTCAAGTTTGCTCCTCCAAACTAGCCCTTGATGAAGAACTAAATTATTTAAAAGCAATAGCTATTGACAGGGGCTTTCCACCCAACATTATTAATCAAGCAGTTAAAAAATTCTCATCTCAACACACTAAAAGGCACACTCTTGTTTTAGGAGATTATAAAAATTCTGTTGTCATTCCCTTCTTTCCATCAATTAGCTATAAAGTTGCACATATTTTGCAGAAATTTAACTTTCGGGTTGTTTATTCTCCCATCAATAAATTTCCGAGTTCCATACTCAAGGACCCCATTCCGGATATGAATTCCTGGGGTATTTATAGGATTCTTTGCCAGTGTGGTTTAATTTACATTGGCCAAACTAAGAGAGCCTTAAAATTTCGCGTCAAGGAACATGAGGCATATGTTAGAAAAAAGGAAACACAGAAGTCTTCTGTTGCTCAACGTTGTTGGTCCGAAAACCACACTTTCAGTTTTTCTGCTGCCAAAATTATTCAAAAAACATCTTCCATTGGAGAACTGGATTTTCTAGAGGCATTTCACATTCATAAAAATCTTTCTGTTCTAGTTAACGATCCTAATTCCAATCCAAATTTGCCTTCAGCCTTTAAAGAAATTATGTTTTAGTTCTGGTTTCACCAACAGATGGCGCCACTTGCTTATTCTTGTCCAGGCTTTCTTATCTTATCTAATCATTATTTCCTATCTGGTTCATTTGCGGTTTTGCAGCTGAAGATGGTGGTTCGGTAAAACCATCGAAACTAGTCCTGTGAAAATTTGGTAAATATAACGCTGATTTTTGTTGTTTGACTTCTTAATTAGTATTTATTCGGCGTGTTATTGTGTCTTAACTTGTAATTTATCTTCACTAGCTCCTTGAATACTGGAAGCATTCTCTTCAAAAATCGCCATATTCCTCTGTCGCGCATTTATGTGAAAAATAAAAATATATATATCGAGACAAATAATTTGATTAATAAAACAGCAGCAAATAAAAGTGAAAACGGAAGTAACTTTTGGCAGATAGAGAGAAGTCCGATACACACACTCCCCAACTATTTCTTTAAATTAAAAAAATTAATCACCGTATTTAAATTTTTTTAATCCGTATACCCAGACAGTAGTCTTAAACGACAAGATAAATGTACTAAACGTAGGTCAATAAAAGACTAACTGCGCTTATGAAACACAGATCATGTGAATCATGTGAAAGTATCTTGTAATGCTGTTCATCAATTCGTACATAGACCATGTATGCCTGTATGGTGGATCGGCGAACCCATATGGAGACTGGGGATATGCGCAGCACTCTAGCGAATATTTTGATAATTCATGAATTAAACCTGTATTTTGCAGCAAAAAGGATGGTTTCGCTTTGGAGCCATAGAGGTAATATTTAACATATATCTTATGATTATTACACTTATAAATCAAATACAGAGCATAAATAAGAGAATGATGCGATTTTCAACATTCATGAATCATCACAATTTTCGATTTTGATGGATCAAACTCAAACTTATAATAAAGATTTGACCATTCATAAATGTAGTTTAAGATATTCTGAGAATGATCACTAGTGTCATTTATATTTTTACGCTGTACAATAACAAGTAAATCATCTACAAAAGCGATATAGTGAGTGTTCTGCAATTTTCCTTAATTACAAAGCAAATCGTTCATAATAAGATTAAAAAAAAAAGACCAGAAAAGTAACCCTGAAGACCTCCTTTCTCCAAATAATTTTTTTAGTGTTATTTCTCAAAGTAAGCTCAGCAGAGCAAAACTGAAAGAAACTCTTCAGTAAATAAAAAAATTAAAGTTAGATACTTTAAAGACACCTACTCAAATGAAGAATGTCAGGCCATCATGCGTTATCGAATTCACTTCTTATATCTAAGAAAATAAGATTACATAATTTTTACACTTTCCTTGAGCAACAATATTGCATAAACGAAGGAAAGCATTTTCAGCAGACATTTGCGGAGTAAATCTAAACTCATCCTCATTCAAAAGGCCAGAATAATAATTAAATCTATTCATGCGTAGCTTCTCTAGACTTTTACTCAAACATGGAAGTAAAATATTAGAACGAATTTTATCAATATTCGTCTTCGATGTCCAAGCAGTTTTAGGAATAAGAATAACCCTCGTACTCCTTCAGCTTCGCGGCAAAATGCCAACATTAAGCCGCGCGTTAAACAAGGCATGTAATGTAAAGAAGCAACGAGTATGAAAAATTTCAAATTAATTTCATTAGTTTTCTCGTCTAACCTGGGGGACTTATTCAGACTTAAGGTGTAGATCATACAATCGGCTTCTGCGGTAGAGAAAGGGACTTCATTATCATCATATGCCAGACCGGCTTCACGACGCCAAGACCTATGATTACGAATATCATACACTAGAGCAGGGGTTCTCAACAGGTGGTACGCAAGAGAAAAAAATAGGTGGTACGCAAAAAAGCAAAGTATTTTTAAATATTAAATTCACAAACTAAAACCCCAACATCCTGATTGAGTTTTTTCTCTAGCACTCGTAAATTTATGCGATCTGAGCTTTGTTCAAGAGTGGTGGAGGTAGTAGTACTTTGTAGTGGTGGTACTAAAGGTTCCAATTTTTGTTTTAATGGTATGCGTTAGTCAAAAAGGTTGAGAACCGCTGCACCAGAGAATCACGAGAGTAAGACTTATCTATAATAGAATCAATCGTATCCTTAAAAGAAGTAAAACGAGTAGGAGAAATTTTAATCTCTGAAATTTCAAGCTTTCTAACAAAATTGGTCTTGATTCCACATGCATAAATCTTTTTCAAAACATTCTGTACAGTTATATAGGCAAGGAATTCTTTCCATCAATTTAATTTGCTCTTTTCAAGTTTAAAATTTCACCGAAAATAACTTTTTTATAAATTTTTCTTAAAAGAGATTTTTTTTTCCTTTTCATACCGCATTCTAGCAGCATACTAACTGCTTTAGCATGCAAAATATTTCAGCCAACCACTCCTTTTCAAAGGAATATATTTTTTCTGGGATAAAAACAATCAAGCCATGAAACTCTTGAACACATATCTCTAACATATCAGGTCAAGTATATTTTTTCAGTGGCGTTTAAAGCATTCATGCCTGCGTTAGCACAAATATTTTGAAAATAAAATACTCCCATTTGCGCTCTTCATATTGATGACATTTGTTTTTCCAAAAGCATTCAAAGAATAACTAACACTAGAAATTTTTACTTCGGAAGAAATCATTCTATAATCAGACACAGAATCATAATCGGGTATATACCATTTCCCACCACGCTGCAGAAGTTCCTGTCCAACAATAGTCACGTCAGTATAACTGTTTGTTTGAGTCGCGTGGAAGCGAGGTCCATGGTCTTCATTGATCATAAAAAGCTACCACGCACTGAAGAATTTCAGATTTACACTCCTGGAGTCAATCACAGGAATAAACCAAACATTATTTTTACTGTTAGCGTCCATGCATTAAATAAGCACTTTAAGACTTTATTTGAAAAAATATGATCTATTTCGCTCAGATCAGCATGCGCTAACAGAAAGCTGAAAATAGTAAGACAAAAGAATGAATCCACATCCTTTAAAGGCAATAGTAGCATTATAATCACAATTCTGAAAACTTGAAAAGACGATAATTGTGCTTGATCGTATAATAATTGCTGCTTTCATAACTTCAGATTTTCTGTCGAAGAAAAATATGTAAGAATTCGGAAAACCAAAAAGCGTGTCATCAGAGCAATACGGCTCTTGGGAGTAAGGACAACATCAATACAATCATTTTCAATATTCGAAACAAGCTACTGAGTAGCCCTTTGAGCAAAACTAAAGACCGTCTTTAAACATATTAGCGATAATCCATGCGAACAGTCATTCGTTCTCTCATAAAAATGTGGCTGGGGTAGCTACAAGAAAATGGTTTATGTTTGGCATCTATTTTTTTAACTTTTATGTTCTCCAAAGGAAAAATAACAATGCGAATTATTTCTATAGTCTAAAGCTCTATGATTATATTCGAGATATGAAATGTACCTGTTGATGACTGATTAACAAAACGGAATTTTGATTTACTCCAACATTCTTCCAATTCAGAAACATCTGAATTACAGTGGGATATTTTTGTTTAAGAATAATTGAATTCAAAACAGCTGAGTTCTTCTCAATACTACCAAATAACTTATTTTTATTCTGTTCTCGCTAATACGTTTGATGCGTCAGATTCCAGTGTTTTCTTTCTTGAGATCAATTAAGAGTTTTTTTTATAGATATAAATCGTCAGAATTACAGTTGTCAGCTTGTGAATATTGGGAACAGTTCGCTCTGATTTGTTTATTATTTTTCAATACAACAGATGGCGCTACAACATCATAGTAAAAAAATTTTATGAATATGGTTAATAAAGTTTCCTTGAAAACTTCACAATAAGTTACATGGGTAATCTTTTCAGTTTGCTTTGTAACAAGAATTTTTAATTGACCCAACGATTTCCTTGCATATGCTCGGAACTGTTGATTCATATTGCAACTCGAGTATTGCACAAGTTTCAGAAATCAAGTAACATTTTTTGTTAGTGTCCTGTGGCGCCATCTGACGGTTGTATTTTAAATCGGTTATACTAGATGCAGTTTTTAAATATACTGTGTGAGAATAATATTTAGAATCAGAAAATTTACATTATTAGTTCGTCTGTTGAAAATATTATAAAGCTGTGCTACTTATAGAAGGTAAAACTGTAAGAGAAGAGAGAAATTTCATTACTTAAGTATGCACAGTTTCATAAAATGAACTTATTTTACGCCCTATGAAAAATTTTTACAAATACATCAGATTCAAAAGATTTTTTAATTTCAACGTCACATACTTAAAAGAAAATCACGAATAAAAAGTATGTGAATAATTTTTTTCTATTTGTCTCAAACAAGAAACTAGAAAATTGAAAAAAAAAAAAAAAGTTTAAAGCTTTCAGATTTTATATTACGTCCAAAGGGGAGTTCTTAGTACAAAATGGGCTTTGTCGCTGAAGGACTATTGTTTTCGTTTTGCGATTTTGCGTTGGTTCACAATAAATGTCCGTTTTACTTTTCAAACTGTTGCCACCAAATGTTATATTTACCTGCATTATACCTGCATTATATTTAAAGAAATTAAATAATGAAAAATTTGCATAAATGTATGTATATTTCTTGCATTGTGATAAAACAAGGGTACATAGAGCCATCGAATTTTGAATGACGTAACCTCCTATGAATATGGGCATGCGGAAGGCCGAATTTGAAATTTAGAATTTATTTTAATATCGATTTCATACTTTGCAAAAGTTAACGAATTTTTGAGTAACAAACTCAACGATTTAAAAGCGAGGTATAGCAACACTCTATGGGGTAAAAAAAACCTTTTTATCTCCAGCGCGCGGAACTGTGTATCGGAAATTCTAAAGATATGCTCGTTTTAAAATTATTTTGCGTCATTGCTATTGAACTAAATTTTATGGTTTAAGTGCAAAAAAACGTGATATTTAATCAATAAAGCTAACACACAAAACGTAAAAAAAAATCCTTTTGGGTGTAATTTAAAATCTGAAACCTTTCAGTTTTTTTAACGTTTTTTATGTTACTTTTATTTATTAAATATCATTTTCTTCGCACTTAAACCACATACAATTCAATTCAATAACAATATCCCAAAATATTTGAATATTTATATAATTTATATTATAATTTGAAAACTGTTAGAATTTCTGATAATCAGTCTCGCGCGCTGCAGATAATTTTTTTTTTTTTTTTTTTTTTTTTTTCCCCTTACAGTGTTGTTTCAAATCGCTGAGTTTGTCAATCTAAAAATTCGTTAAAAGTTATAAAAAATAAGAAATAGATGGTAAAACAAATTCGAAATTCAAAATTATGGCTTCCAAGTGTCAATATTCAGGTGGAGGATTACGTTCTTTAAAATTTGATGGCTTTAGGTAACGTCGTTTTATCACAGTGCAAGAAACATACATACATTCATGCAGATTCTTCATCATTTAATTTCTTTTAATATAATACAGGGAGATAATATTTGGTGGCAACAATTTAAAAAGTGATACGCCGTTTATAGTGAACCAGCGCAAAATGCTGTTTCGAGACTAATAGCCCTTCTTTGCTAATACCCCTTTGGTCTTCTAAATCTATAATTCACATGATGTTTTCTCTAGTTATAGATGATGGTATTAATACAAATGACCCAAATAATGCTACAGAGCACAGTTAGAGCTTTTTATGAATTTAAAACAATGAAATATGAATTTTGTTACTAAACTTAATATTTCCAGTTTGATAATATACTTTTTCTAAGCTACTACATATAATTGACTGATTCATTTAACTTCATATTAACAATAAATAAAGTTGAGAAGAATCGCATACATTAAATTTTGTATGAATTCTTCTTGAGCATAAAAATTACTTCCAATAAATAAAAGTCAAAATTCAAACCTAAAAAAAAAAAAAAAACATAGATACTGTATTAACAAATAATTAGTATTACTACATCTATGGAAAAAACAAGCTCTGCCGTTACAAGAAAGGTCTTCAGATTTTAATCAGTTTCTTCAAAATAATTATAAATCTCAGATTTGCAAGTTTTATACATTATCATACATCTTGCAATTGCAGGAAAGTTAAGTAAAACGTGTTGAAAAGAACAGTTTTGCTAGTTATGCAAATCTAATAAATTTGAGGTAAAAATAGAGTTAATTTAAAGATGATACTCTAACATGTTCTCAGAAAGTTTATATTCCGAGAAAAGATATATATATTATTATGTTATATACATGAGATATATTACTAAACATTAACATGATTAGTTTACAAAAAAAAAAAAAATATTTTCAATGCATTATTGCATTAAAAAAATAAGAAAGATTTTTTTTTTTTTTTCTTTTTTTTTTTTTCTTTTTTTTTTTTTTTTTTTTTTATGCTTAGAGTTGCGTGATTTCGCTGTGTTAAAAATGTGATTAATATTTATCGAGAGCAACAGAGTTTTTTTTTCAGTAATATTTTAGAGGCACCATACAGAAAGTATACTAGAGAAAATACGTATTAGAGACTTGTTACCCTAAAGGGGCAATTTGACCAAAAGGGCTATTAATTTCGCTTTGGCATTTTACGTCGTCCACTATAAGAGGGCGTTTCACTTTTCAAATTGTTGCCACCAAACCAAATATTTAAAGAAGTTAAATAAGATTATTTTACCAATGTTTTGCTCAAGGCCATTTGGCTAGAAAAATAGGTATGAAGCAGATGAAAAAAATTTTAATAAGCAATCGTTTTCTCAATTAGGCTGTCAATTACATTTTTGCTAAAATTGCTAAATTATCTTATGCTGACCTTTGTTACAAGTGTAAGTTGCAAGTGCCCGAGTGGATAGTAATAAGATAGAAAAAGAATATATTCAAGATCCATTGAATTATTTACTACCTTAAAAATCAGTAATTACCTCTTTAAAAATGTGTTTTCAGACTGACTGATAGAAGAATGAAAAATACAAACAAAGATCGCTAAATTTTATACAAGTTTTTTATATAATTAGTGTAGAAACGGTTAAAATAAACGAAGAAAATCGCGCTGTAGATAAATACATGGGATGGATTAAATAGTCCATATTACCTTTTTATGTATTCTGATTGGATGACGAAAATCTTTGAGCTTCACGTGCTACTATTTTCAAAAATTAGAATAGCATTATTTTATAGCATTTCTGAAATGCTGTTAAAGATTTGGTTTGGTTTAGTACCTTATGGTAAAGCTTTCTAGCGCTATCTGCCTAGCACAGAAGGACTGTCTGAGGGTTTAATTTATAAATTAGAAATACCGAAACTCTATGGAAAGCCTTAAAATGTTATAAAATACAAAAATTAAGTGAAAAATTAATCAATTATTTTAAATTAATAACAACCATTTAAATAGTAAATTAAGACATTCGAACTTGCCTTATATTAACAGTGCTTTGCCAAACTCTACATCAAATATATCATAATAATACTGAGAAGGTGAAATGCAACTATTTCTTTTCTCCTTCCCTTAAAGAAAGAGATAAGACTTTTAAAAAACATCATCATTAGTTTTCACAAAGACGCCTTCCCTTCATCCTCAAGGGTATTTAGGAAATAATGCCCATTTGTGAATTGATGGAACATAGAGACAATGCTGTCACCAGGAAACTAGAAATGACAACTAATTACCTACTACTGATATGTATCCTTTACGAAGAGCGAGGACAAAAGGCTATCTCGACTTGGCTGTTTGTTATTTGCATGTGATGTTTGGAAAAGATTAAAACTGTCGCTTTAGAAATTTTCGAGTTTTGTTTAAAAAAAAAAAAAAAAAAAAAAAAAAAAAAAAAAAAAAAAAAACGTCAGAATGAAACTTTATACTACTATTATTTGATGATTAATATTTGGGGAAAATATGGAATTTTAGGACGGGGTGTATATTTTCCTACACTCCAATGGCTAAGCCCATGATTTGTGCAGAAAAGATGCATCAGTTGTTCATTCATTTTACATATCGAAGCAATGCAAATAATGAGAAAATGACGAGGCGGATTGTATGTTACCTCGGCGCTGGCAAGCGTGAGAAGAGGGAAGATTATGCTATGGATCTTAGAATGCTGGACATTCTTTATTTGTGAACAGAGGAACATGATATCGATCCACTTATTATTGTTGGTTCACTTATTATTATATCAGTTTTCATTTAGCAATAACCTAATAAAACAATTTTCTTTCACTTTTGTAATTTAACAATAATTGAATAAATCAACTTTTCTTTCACTTTTGTCATTTAATAATAATTTTCATTTTCCGCTTACTTTACATGACATTCATTTTCAATTTTACCATTTAAAAATAATTTTACTTTCACTTTTGCCATTATGCAAGTTTCATGCGTCAGGTTTTTCACATAATAATCATACAATAGGGATTTGTAATCACGCACTTCCAAAAAATTTATTATTTTTTATTAGGATTTTATCTTTCTGTAATAAAAGGAAGAAACAATCAAATTAAAAAGACTTTTAAAGATTATTAAAATTAAAATTATAGTGTTATCTTAGATATATACGTCCGCATTATAATAGATATGACGCAATATATATGCATCTTATTTTAATTATAAAGGTAGTTATAATTACAAATTCATCTAATAGATGGCATCACTTGTTAATACCTATAGGCTAGTAAATTGTAGTATTTCCTTCCCCAAGATTTCCTTTATGAAAAATTTCTTAATAGGTTTCGCTACTGCTTTCGGTATTTAAAATGCTGTTAATGGAGGGTCGTCTCAGGGTTCGATTTATATAATTAGAAGTACCGGAACTCTAAGGATTGCTCTCTATTAGAAAAGATGGAGAGAAATAAATAAATAAATTAAAATAAATAATTAATAATTAAAACGCAATAAAATATAAACAGATAAACAAAAGATCAATGAATTATTTCTATCAATATTTACCAGCAAATAGTTAAATTTTAAATTAGGGCATTCGGTCTTGTCTTACTTGGACCTGCATTTGAAATTTCTCTCAAAAACTGATTAGTATATCAGGCTTTAGCCGAATATAAAGCTTGGCCATCTTGTATATTAGGAACTTTAGATGCACGAAAAGAGAACTCCTACAGTCTGGTGAAGTATCACTTTCTTCATACTTACTTCACATAAAATTTAGTAACACAAAATTTTTAAGAGCAGCGTGTGTTTAGAATTCCGATACAGTGTTTTATGTCGCCTTTAATGTTTTTCTAATCTTTTCTCAATTCATACTATCAATGCTCAGTTCTCTTAGTAAGATGACTTACAGAACGTTTTTTGCCCTTACATTATTAACTTTTCGTTTATTTTAAAAGTTATTTATTAAACGGCACTTTCTTCTTATTTACATCAAATAAAATTCAGCAGCAAATTATCAAAATATTTAAAAAGATATCTCTAGAATTATCGAATAGAGTGTTAAGTGGTGACACACATTTTTTATACAGGGTGCCTACTAAAGTCCAGTACCACTCGTTTAACTGCCGAACGGCTGTTGCTATTAGTCATAAAAATGATGTCTAGTTATAGTAAAGTGGCTATGCGCAACTAGATGAGATAGCTTACAGCGCCACCTGGTGGAAAACGGCGGATTTAGCGTCCCTATCTCGTAAACGAATTTCAAAGTGTATCTCAAAAGTGAATTACAAAGTTGTATACCCTCGTCGATTTAGTACGAAAAGACACCTTACGGCTATGAATGTTAAGAACTGGAATGCTTTAAGCTCGCATTTGTTTGATGGGGATTTCCTACGCTATGACGGGACGAAACGGTCCTAAGAGAGTTAAAAATAACTAGTTATCATAAGCTACCTTTATTTTAATGTTCAAAACTTCTTTCCATCAGCTGAAATGCACATCTGGACCCTTGTTAGAACTTCATGTTGCACGCTTTGTAGCACAGCGTGTGACGCGTTTGCACAAGCATACACCTGCTGTTTGAGGTATCCCCACAAAAAAAGTCCATTGGAGTCAGTTCAGGTGAATGTGGAGGTCACTCTTCAAAACCACCCTACCCGATTATTCGTTCTCCGAATTCCTCCATCAAGTGCTGCTTCATTTGTGACATCTTGTGCGCAGGCACGCCGTCATGTTGGAACTATTCATTCCGGAGTTGAAACAACGGCAGGTTCTCAACAAAATCCAGTATTACGTCTTGCAGAAGTTCTAAATATCGTGCAACCGTTAAAGTTACCCTAATAAAATATTAGGCCGATTAGCCTTTTAAAGTATAGCTGCCTTCGTAATGTAGTGGTCTTCACGCTGGGCGCGTATTCCAGAGGTCTGTGGTTCGATTCCCGGCGAAGGCGTTGCTCATGTTTCACATCTTCTGCTTCCAAAAAATTCTAATGAATCTAAATTGGCGCCCGAACTAAAAGAGTGGCGGATGATGATTCTCCACACTCAGGATTTGGCGATCGGGTCCCCTAAAAACCCCAGTCGCTCTTTAAAAGGGGGGAGTATATAAGGTATTTCTTCCGCCTTCGTAGTGTAGTGATCTGCACAATGGGCGCGTATTCCAGAGGTCCGTGGTTCGATTCCCGGCGAAGGCGTTGCTCATTTTTCATAACTTCTGCTTCCAAAAAATATCTAATATCTCTACAGCCCGTTATTATAAATTCCACACCAAACATTAATCGAAAACTGTATTCGAACGTCGGCAGAACATCATGAACTTTTTCAGTGCCTAGTAATGGGTGTTCTGCTTATTCTACATTTCATTCTGCGAAAAGCATGCCTCATCTATCCACACTATATATGTCATAAATGTTGGCTGTACCTCTACCTGGTTCCTGATGAAGTTGCACCATGCGAAATGTCTCTCGGCATCCCCGTTTAGTAATGCTTGATTAGGTGTTATCCGATATCGATGAGTACCTAATTCGTTTAGGATTTTCCAAACGCGACTTTTTAAGAGGCCACTGTTTTCTCTTGTGCTGATGCTCAGATATGTTAGGACGTATGATACTACATCTAAACATCTTCCAGCTATACTTTCTGCCCTACCTTAGCTGGTTTGCCAATCGCAGTCGTCTTTTCACGCAGCCTGACTTGCTTAAATGATTCAAAACCTGTAGGATGGTTTTGTATGAAGGATGTAGGCCTGCAGGAAAACGTTGCAGATACATCCCGGTTGCCAATCGTGCCTTGCGTCCACATTCAACGTAAAGTAGAACCATCTCACAATAATCATTTTTTGAAAATCGCTCCATGACCATGACCTTCAACGTATAATCCGGAGGAAAGATGTCTTTTATAGCTGTCTCAGGTGAATAGGTGTGACGTTTCATACACTTTGCATAATGCACAAATTTGCAAACCGAGCTCAAGTTCAGCTCAGCTGGCGCTGCGTTTTGCAATACGATTGTGCACGACCTGCATATTGTCTACGTTATTTGTAAAGACAATCAGTGCAAGAATACATCAGTAAAAAGACACTGAAACAAACAGTAAAAAGGCAAACAATGATCAAATACCTAATCCCAGTGCTGCCGAAACGGGACAGTGGTTAGTGACTCTGACTACTGTATCCAACATGGAGGTAGGAAGTAAGATGGAGTTGCCCTAAACAAGTTTCTCCAGTACCCTGCTCTGAAGCACCGGCGATCCCTACGTGGTGACCAAAACATTGGGTCATTTACCATTGAGTTCAATGGGATTTGACGCGTTCGGATGTAAATATTTTGTAATTACGTCGTAAATATACATATAAATGTATATATTTTCTTTTTCTACAACACTTCAGAGTCCTAAGTATATGAAAACAACATATTTTTAAACAACATTTCATTCTGAACGGAATTAAATGCTATACTTTTCACAGGACAGTTTTCTCAGAAGGGTTTAATTTGAATGAAATATTTTCACAAGTTTTCGTTAATTACATTAGAAAAAAAAATTAAGGTAATTCGATTTGATTCGGTTAAGGTACAAAAATTAAGATCAAAGATTATTCTACTATTAATATTAAAATTATGCATTATTTGTTTTCTATTTATAGAGCTTCTTCCTAAAATACTTTCTTAAATATGACATGATTTTTTGGCTTCTTTTAAATCGAAAAATGTAAGTCAATTTATAATTAATGCTCTATTCGGTTCATTTTAAATTAGAGAATTATTAGGAATTAGCGAAATACTTTAAATAGTACTTGACTTTCTCTGAACATTTCTGAAAGGGAATAAAATAAGGTTTTTTTTTTTTTAAGTATTATTTAAAACTTATAACTGAGTTATTATAAAATGTAAGGGGAATAATTCTTTTAATTATACTTATCAGATTTTTTTTTTACTCTTCATTTCAACAATACATATTCCAAAACTCTTTATTACTTTCTTAAGTGCGCATCTCATAGCATTTCCTTTACAATACGTTTTAACAGATTGCTTTCCAATACGAACAATTCTTGCTTAAATAGTTTTATAACGTATTTGTCAACAGGATTTCAATTTATGTTTACAATTCAATATTAAGGTTATTATATATTTAGATAACATTTATAATCATTATAAATTAGATACATTTAATAATTAGATTTCTTCACAGTACTTTCACAGTTGTTTATAAGTGAATAAATTCTTCATTTCAAATACATTTATAAATAATTTAATGAATATTTATGTATTTTGTCAAAGGCAGATACATGCTTTTCGCAATAATATGCAACAATAATATATGGATGTGAAAAAAATTTGTTTTATTTAAAATATTTTGGCGTTTGGAAAATAAAATAAAAGTAGCGAATACTCTATCAAGGGTATCGAAAGACGTATACAATTTTAAATGTACCGTAAGGTATTTTTCATTCTTTAAGCACAACATTTTTCTTAAAATCTATATTTTTGTAGTTCAACAGCTTAGAATTTTATAAAACAAATTCATAATCAAAATCGCGCTGTTGTTAGTTATCGAAAAATAACCAAGATGTGATTTTTGTGTAAATGTCACTAAACTATACAAATTGCTATTATCCATCACACTATGGATGTTTCTTTCAAGCAAAAGTGTCCCTTTTTCAATTTGTATGGAACCGTCGTGTGTCGAAATACTATCAGAACCGTGTCAAGTGAGCTTCTGAATGTAAACAAAGAACACCCCATCTGGTGACCCAAGCTTCAAAGTAGTGCTTCACTTCTAGTTCTGACTGGCCCCTTCTTCCTTTCCTAACTCCATGGTATCCAAGGTCCCGGATTCGAATCCCGGAGGCATAATCCACAAATGCACATTAGTATCGTCACTGCAGGAAGGATTTCAAAAATGGACTAATGAGCTTTTGTTGCTCTTCTAACGCTGAATCTTTGGAACTGTGCATATGAGCGCATATTATTGTCTACGTTTTATTTTGCATTTGTCTAACAGTCATAAATTTATGACATATAAATTCTGCTATCATTTTAGTAGAAAATCTCATAGGGCTTTATTTTATAAATTTATTTAATCGTCAACATTTCACTTTCGCGAACCTTAGCACTGATATTCGGATTAATGTTCGTGGCATATTATCGCTCTTTAGATAGAGAATGTTTTGTTAGGGCGTAGCCCGGTCCACCTTGCAAAACAAAGTTTGCCCTATGATCCTATACGGGCTACGCCAAGATAGAGAATGTATTAAGCTACAGCTAGGCTCGAATATTATGCATTTAACTAACATCTGTGGATTAAGAGAATTCAAGTGTATAACTTTTTTACTGTGCTGAAGAAAACTGTACATCTTACAATGTAGCATTTTCTTATCTCAGTACTTGCATTCTTTGATCTTGAAAGTGTAAGACTCAAAATATATATTGTGAATAATCTGATTATACTTATTCTTAACTTTAAAAGTTATATATGTCATATAACATTAAAAGTTAAATATATTCGTTGTGAATGAGATAAATTTATTTTGTTTGAAAAATAGTTCTTGCGCAGGCAATACACTTAAGATTGAGCAGTTATTAATAAAATTTAACATACTAAATGTATGTTAAATTTTATTAATAACTGTTCAAGTTCATTTTTGTTCAGTGTAGGAATACGAATTAGGAAAATTCACTTTGAATAAAACTGCGCATTGCCTATTATTATAGAGCATCCTTTTCATATAGACTGCAATAAAAAGTACTAAGACTTCTGCTATTGACATACATAATTATTCTTAAATTTGATCTAAATTCGCATTGAATATTTTCACAAGAAATCCATGATGATTTAATTATTTTGGGCAGGAAATTGCGTGGTAAACATTTTTAACCATCTTGCTTAAAGCACGGTAAAGGTCAAGTGAAATGACAAAAATATTACTGGAAGCCCATTTGTCCATTCTGGAAGCCACTCCCTCGGTGGCGATACAGATGTGCACTCATGAAACATGCATCCCGGAGAAGACATGGGTGCTTGTAAATGTATATTGTCTTTGCTGCCTTTCACTTTAAATATATGATGAACCGAAAGTCCTCTCGTGTGGTTTGGTGGTAAGGGCAGAGGGAAATATACCTCGGAGTGACCTTTTGGTGGTAAAGGAAATATGGCTTGATTGGATTGGTGACACGTTGGCTAAGATTTTGATAAAAAGGACTAAGCTCCATCCCTTTTTCTCAAAAGTGGGCTGGGGAACTGAACAAAATCGTACTGTCACCCGTATGGTGACCAAAGCTCTTGTCGAAAACAAGCATAATCTTGTACTCCTTGCTACGATGGATTTCGTGGGCTCGCTCTGATGAGGTCATATAAGTGAGATTGATCACAGTAGCAACTATCCTAATGGGCCTACGATTCGAACTGACAATAGCCATGACTTCAGATGCATTTTCTTTTCAAATTTCAAATTCAATAAAAAATTTTTAAAGTAAAATTTTCCATTAGCAAGGTTTACGCGTATCTCACTCTCTGGTTCAAGCAGCACAACTCGACGAAGTGTCATGCATTATAGTGCAGTAGCGCCACAGATTGGAGCTTTGAAGACCGAATCTTTTTAAATACGCTAGATGGCGACCATGGCCCTGTTAAAATTTAATTTAAGTCGACATACATTCAAATACATTTTTTTCCTGCAGCTATGATCTTCTAATAACCAGCCCTCTTTTCCGACCCAGACCACTACTCTTCGCAGATACCGAAACAATAGGTTCTTTAGTTGAGTAAGAGTCACTAAACGGAACCCAATAGATAATTATAAGCTTGATTTCTATCATAAACAGCCTCCTTAACCAACGTATCACCCTCCCATTTCAAATAAAAATCAGGACAGGCTTTCAACCCAACAAAAGTAGACTTCATGTGTATTAGATAAAGCAATAATTTTTTTCTTTTATATCTTTAATCAACATATTTTTATGAACAGATTCATATAAGGACTGAACAGACGATAAAGAATCTGAAAAAAAATATGAAATGAGTGAGGAGTATTAAGGTTATCTTCAGTCTAAATCAAAGAATAATATATCGCTAACATCTTCAATTGATATACAGAGTTAAGAACCCCCAATCAATATTTTTTATTTTCATTCTCAATATCAAATTAAAGCATAAAAATTGCAAAATCAGTCTCTCCCTCCAAGGCAGATCCATCAGTATAGATAGCAAATTCTTTCTCATGGGTACATATGTCTCTCAAACGAAATTCTGATCTTATCTGATGCATGTATACACTTCTCATATTTCCAACTGGTGTTATTTGTAACACTTAAAGATTTCGCAAAATATTTCGCGATCATTTCCATTTTATTTCTTACCAGTAAAATTTAAAAAAATGAAGGCGATGTGCATTATCTTAGTAATATATTAATTTAGATTTATTGCTTCAAAAGATTTTTATAATGCAATTAAAATCGATTAGGCTTGTTAATTAAAGTACAGCTATTATTCTAAAACCAAGGCTTAAATTTAAATACCTAACTAGCATGTTATTTTGTGCAAAAGTACTGGATCTGTTTAAAAAGAAATATCAGTAACCGTGTATAAAAGGTAGAAATCAATAATTTTCTAACTATTAAATATAATTTGTTTTGGAAATAACAGTTTTTTAATGAAAAATAGCTCTGCAATACCTGCAAGCAGAGATGTATAGCATTATAATGGCCGAATCAATTGTTTTTAAATTTATAAAAATATATTGAATATTAGCGAGCGAAGAAAGTGGTTATCTTTCATCGGTATATTATGTATCTTGAGTATCTGAGCATTCTCTCTCACTTAATGATTTCTCTATCTGGAAATTATCATATAACCTATCTATGGAAACTTTGCACACAAACCCAAAACAAGGACAATTTTACATCTTCCGTTCTACTGGACCGGTTGTCAAAACTTAACATACGTTTTCCATGTCTCGAAAGCTTGAATGAGGATATATATTAGATTTATATACAGGCGTTTGCTTTAACACAGGTACTTTGGCACAAAATCGGACTTTTTCTGAAATAGCATACCAATGTTTTCCCATATTTCGATTCTATGACTTATATTATGCTTAGATATTAAATTTTGTAATTTTTGGCAAGAAATTTATGGAAAAATTTTTAAATTTATCGTCGCGCATTTTGTTCAGTTTGCGCCAAGAATAATTCATTCGGTGAACTTTTTAATTTTTAACAACCTAATACCCTTTCCTTTCATTCCTTGTACAGGAGCGGAAGAAAAGTAATCGTTCATAGTTTTAAATAATTTTTTAACAAAGTGCGTAAACCACATTTGGCGTTATTATCGCTTAAAAGATATATGCCAAATCTCAAAATGCGCCAATATGTAAATATGTGGATATCTTAGGAAATTTTGAATAAAAATCTCTAATGTTTTGCATGTATGCTTAGAAATACATCTACTTAAGATGATGGTAAAACTTTTATAGATTATAATTTAAAAATTTTTTCGAAAAATTTATAAAAATTATTTAAAAATACAAATTTCAAAAATAAATCACAAAAAATGGGCGAATTTTATTTGGAATGAATCTAAATTTCGAAATGTGAAAAGAAGAATAAAATAAGTTTAATAAGAAATAGAGATATTAATAAATATATACCAAGTTCAATTAACGTGGAGAAGCTAAAATTTCGAGAGCTAATTTTTTAAAAACTACTCGTGCGATTTGTATAAGACTTGGGCACTTTGGCATAACTTCAGTCGTAAAATCGAAATATGGAAAAAATATTAGTATCTTATTTCATAAAAAGTTCGATTTTGTGTCAAAATACCTATATTAAAACCAATGCTATATATAAAGCTACTATATATCCTAAGTCGCACTTTCGCGACATGGAAAACGCAAGTTACAAGTAAATTTCGACATCGGTCGACAATCGGTCCAGTAGAACGGGAGATATAGAACGATCCCGTTTATTTGTTTTTGTGGAAGGTGTACATCGAAACTTTTCAAATGAACTTATTTTATAACATTGCTTTGTTTTATGTTAATTTATTTGTTTATTTGTGTTAAATCTTGAAATTAATTTTTAACCTTCTTTTATCTGTCCAATTTTCTTGAAATATTTTATTCGAATGTATTGCGGTGAAATTACAATATTCCGCAGAATTTTTTTTTTAAATTTGATATGGGTTTTTCCTTTTATTTATTTATTTTAAAATTAGTTTTGAATTTTTATCAGATATCCTTGATTAATAGTTAAATTAATCACCATAGAATTTCGATCTTCACACAATAGGATAGACTGAAAACTAATATTTGAAATTCCAATCTCCATAATAATGGTCTCCTCCCCTAAAATGATTTACCGAATTTTGGCCCCCCTTTTTTTTAAAAAAAAAAGTTTATTTAACCTTTTTTGTTTGCTCACAATAGTGAAATTTAAATCAAAACGTTTAATCCTTCCTTGATCAGTGGTATCGCCATGTTTTTAAAGGAAGATAAGATCAAATTTTAAATCTAGCTATAAACTTTAAATGAATAGGTCGTATCTTACGCCATCGATCGGAATATATCGGAAAACCTTGAGAAAATGACGTCACGCGTATTTTGTTGCTAGGCTGATTAGAAAGAATGGCATTCTTACTTTCAGAAACTGTAATAATCTTTATGTATTATTTTTCCCCATAGCGCAGATTAAAAAGTATAAAATTATATATATGTGCAATTGTGTGTTTACAAGCATTTTAATTTGCAATTATGGATGATTAATTAGAAAAGATTTTAATCGCATAGTGTCAGGAAGAACGGAACGGCAGTTCGATACTCATAATCATCGAGGTTAGTGCTTTAAATACTAACCCCTTGAAAAGTTCTTGCCCACGAGCGGCCGAGCGGTAAAGTCGCTGAACACTGGTAGTTCGGTCCGAGGTTCGAATCCCGCGAACGAGCTGGCTGCATGGGCGTTTTCGTGGTTTTCCCCATGTGTAACGTGTATACGAGCCAGTTTCCCTTAGAAAGTCCTCCACGAAAGGCATCCCTCCCCTTAGGCAGATAGCCCTAGTGTGCTTTGCCATAATTAAATACATCACATCACATCCCTTGAAAAGTTCTATTTGAAACATTAAACTGAAAATGATTTATAGTTTTTAATTCATTTCTTCCATAAATGTAATATTTCCTAACTTTGATTTCCCTTTTAAAAAAAAAAAATCTACGTCTTTTTCGTTTCCAAACAAATTAAAAATTGTCTACATTAATATTCCAGACAATTTTTTCCTAGGTGGCTAGATTCCTTTACATCGGATATAAAGAATATCACTTCTTCATCAACACCAAACCACGTTAGATTACGTTATTTGAATGCCACAAAACCCCGAGAGTTATCTGCGTAACAGGAAGGATGCTTACTGGGAGGACTTTCTAAGGAAAACTGGCTTTTATTCGCGTTATACGGCGAAAATCACGAAATCCAATTATGCAGTCAGCCCGCTGGCTTGGGATCGAAACCAAGACAGGTCAAACTACCAGTATCCAGCGGTCTTAACCACTTGGCGACTGGTGAGGACCAAACCACGTGAATGAACTGTAGGCCTATTGTGACTGCTTAGCTTAGTTTGTTTTTGCTTGGTTTGATAGATTATGGCAAAGCACACCAGGACCATCTGCCTAAAGGAAGAGATGCCTTCGTGAAGGGCTTTCTAAGGGCAACTGCGCCGTATACACGTTACACATGGAGAAAGCCACGAAAACACTTTTGCAGCTGGCTCAATCGCCTGGAATTGAATCAGGTCCTGTTTAGTTTAAAATTGCTTTATGTGTTTAACTGGAATCTCTGAACTAAGATCACATTGTAGTTTCACTTTAGTCTTGTAACTTTTATATTTTGAATTATTTAATAATTTAAAAAAAAATGTTTTGAAAGTTTATGATGAATTCTTCGAAGTGTTAAACCGTAATATGTTCCAGACTGTAGTCTTTACACGTATCTTATGTATAGAGTAAATACTTACTAAAGGAGGAGTAAATATTTATTAAAAATGTAACTAAAATATCAGTTCCAAAATACAAAGTTTCTATCGCGTCTTTTATGCCCTAAAAATATTTGCCGTATCGTGACTTAAAAGTATATGTCAGCTTAAATTAATCTGGAATCGGATTTAAAGGATTTTATTGCTTTCATTTCAAATTATTTGAAAAATTCTGATAAGTGTATATTTAGCTTCTGTGAATTTCATTTTATTTATATGTCTCTTTCAGAATATTGATAAGGCTTACCATATCATTTCTTAGCGCGTGGCTTTATACCGACCTTCAGACAAAGTCTGACTCGTGTAGTTCTTTGATAACGGGAAAAAAATCAGAACCAGAACAATAAGGGAAAACCATTGCAGAAAAAGTTACATGAACTGTTCAATTTCACTCCATCGTTAAGTTCTAATGCAAAGTGCAATTCTATAAATACCGGCTTCGAACTTTGATCTATACTACGGTTGGCTGAGAAGCAACTTCAGGTATTCGCAAATGGGCCATAAAAGGGGATTCCTTTCTCGCATCGAAATTCTTAATCGATACCGAGAGTTATTACTGAAATAGGCGCGACATGATAAGGGAAAAAATATGTGCATATTTTGTTTATATTTTATGAATGTATTTCCTTGTTTTCTCTACGAATGACAAAAATGAAAACATATTTTTGTATGTTCAAAGTAAATTACTGATACGTGTTTCAAGAAGCCAGTTAATAAATCTAAGCCACATTGATTAAATTAATTTACAAGGCATTCATAATTTATAAATTGAATTACTTATATAACTATATAAACTGAGTTACTTATACACTACATATTTCCGCGTATAATTTTTAGCAAATATTCTAATAGTTTATATTTAGGATCGACTTATATGAATTCAGAATGATTTGAAAATATTAATTCGATCATAAAGGTGATATTTTACACTAAATACTAACTTTCAAAAATTTTTCTTATTTGATTTTATCTTAAAACGTATTAATGGAATTCCTCAATAATGTTATCCGACTCGAAATTTTCTGGCGAGTGTGTTTCCTAGAGGCAAGTCCAGACGAATTCATTATCTTCCATTTAACCAATCACAGATTGTCATAAAAAATACAGTCTTCAACTCTCTATAGCATTGCCCAACAAAAGTGATAAACTTTAATTTAAAACTTGTAAGGTGCTTATGTTGAACTAACCAGTTATTACAAATACAAATCAGCGTGTGTATTAAGCTGATGCTTTTAGATCTTAGAGAGAAAAAGTTTCTGGCACTTGCGTAGCATGATTAGAATTCTGCTAGATACAGAAAAATGTAATTATCTCGACTTTGCGTTCTTTTGTAACCGATACTTACACGTCGGTAAATTATTTGAGGCAGTTTGTAACTTAGTTATTTAACTATAAGAATATTCATCAACGTTTAAACTTATTATTGGAGAAGTCAAACAACAACAATCAGCATATATATATGAAGAATAAAATGGCGTCTTCCATATACATGGTAAGATAGTTATTTAACTGCAATACACATATAATACTTGCAGTTATTCAATTGCAGTGCATGAAATTTCTCGGCAGACCAAAATGTCGCCAAGTTTGGCGTTTTTTGGAGATTACTTGGCAGATTTGACTGCAAGATTAATCGCCAAAACCGTCGCCACCTTGGCGATATCTCGCCAATTTAGCCAGATAGCAATTTACTCTATGTTAAATAGACTTGCCCGATATTCTTACTTTTTTGACAAAGTGTCGCTTCTTTAGATTTTCATGTTACAATACACACACACACGACAAAAAAAAAGTAGAAAAAAAAAACTACTATTCCATATATAATTTTACTAAAATTATTTACATACGGACAAATTTTTAAAAATAACTTTAAATTATAAATGCCACGTTTTAAAAAAATACTATTCCACTTGAAATAATTATTATAATCAATATTTTCATTCAAGTTTTCCTGAAGATTGCCATTAAATTTAAAAACACTCTAAGGGAAGAATACCTTCGTGGGAAAGTACTTTTTGAAGTTTTCACTGTACGTTTTTTACTGCTAAACAATAGAGATTTATTAGATGCCAAATGGTTAGGTTAATGATAAGTAATTAATTTCGCATAATTAATTCATCGTGAAGAATTTAATTGCACTAATCTTCATTTTCAATAGAAAATAGCTTTTTATTGCAGGAAAAGATAGTGAAAAATTTTATTTTAATTCTACTTCAGCTGAAGTCGTTGGTTAGAAACGTCTTCAGAGAAGTGTTTCAAAAATATTTAGAACCCATGGTTATGCTACAATACAATTCCCCTCTCACAACTGTTTACAAATGTTGTCTCTGTTCAAACAAATTGCAGTAGCCTATCACAATGACTTTCATCAGTGACCAAAACCTTTACTGTATCAAGTAGCCATCGATTTACTTTTTATATTAAAAACATCCTTAGGTACTTTTCTAAAATTTGTGAACTATTACATTAAGTTAACATGCATTTATCTGTTATTGAGCAAAATCTTCCACGCTACCTCAATAACCATTTTCCAGATTGTTGTGAATTGGTAAAATATAAGATCATAAATTAATTTGGAAATTTAATTAGTCTAATTTCGTAACAAACTTGGGTGATTTAAAAGCAATAAGACTGCGTTTTTATAACTGACTGTCTCCCGTCAGTTGGTAAGTCAACGGCAGCCAGTGGACTTGGTGATCACCAATGACAGTGGATTAAATTTTATTTTAAAAATGTATCTAATTCTGTTGTGTAGCCCCACAGAAGTGACCATCAATCCATAGATCACAAACAACCAACGGCTTTTATACGGTAGCTTTCGATTTTTAATTTTATTTCAATACTCTGTCCAACTTATATACTTTTAAATATATTTAACGTATAAAATGCCCAACCGATAATTTTAATGGTCATTTACAGCATTATAGTTGTTCCGTTTTATAATAATGAACGGTAAATGCTACTGTGTATAACTTCCGGTTGAATAATCACATAATCTTGATATCGATGAATCTCATTTGTTTGTTCACTCTTTCAAAGATTCCATTCAAACGAGCGATTCGCGAAGCCCGTATATTTTACCTCGAAAAAGCACTCTCACAATAGCACACCCGTAAATGCTACTTCAACGACTTGATATAACAATACACATCTCGTTGTGCTACTCCAGTCGCTTAAAAAGACTAAAGTTCGCCTAAATTCTAGAATACTGTTTTGCACCTGTTCTTCTCTTCAGCTCAGCGACTTTAACTAAATGCACATAGCACTGAATAATTATGATTAACTGAAATATTTGCTTATGCTTTTTTATTATCTATGTGCATCACAGCAGTTGTCCCTGTAGCACAGTGGATAGCGCGTTGGACTCTCTAATCCCAAAGTTTCGGGTTCGAATCGTGACAGGCATGAGAGCAGCAGTAGGAGTATGTATAAGGCATATTTTTCAAAACCCGGCGTTTTCGCTCCTTTCTCTGCCAGTGCGATATAGTCTTTGAAAATTAGCTTTCCCAGCGAGTTGTTAAATTACTGAATTATATATACGTAGAGAATTATTATTTTCATATTTATGATTACGTCTTAGCAGCGTTAGCGCTATATTTTCACTTTCAAAGTCCATTAATGCCTTTACTTTTTGCGTCTTGTGTAATGTGAAATTTAGAAATCAAATGTATACTATTTTGGAAATTAACACCTTATTTGTAAATAAATACACTGGAATGTTAAATAAAATGGCAAAACTAAAGAATAAAATAACAGAATTATTGCTGATTCCAAATAGAAAGATACCGAATTCAATTTCCAATTAATAATTTCCACAATAGTGAACATTTGCTTTCTAAATTTCACTTCGCATTTCATAGGAGAAAATTTTCATTTATAGATTTTCTATTAAATTAAATATTATCTTTGCAGCAATAGCACAGGATTTTACTTTTTTTAGTCCTTTTTAAATAAGTTTAAAATTCCTTAATTTTAAAGTTTTTCTTTATAAATTATATAAAAATTGTAATTTATTAAACATTAACTATATATATTATATTTTTAAATAGAAAAAAAGACTTAATTTGGGAATTTTTTTTAAAAAATGAAAGAAAGAAGGGGGAAGAAGAAGATCCCAAGATCCTTTCCCATTCTTTTCTAAATTCTTTTACGACCCTTCCTATCATTCAGAAACAAATGATCATAAGATTATTTTAAATCCTAAATGCTAAATTTTCGTACCTTTTGAAATGCATGCCGTAATAAAAATGCGATAAAGACACTCGTAGAAATACAACGTTATAGAATTCAAATTTCGCCTTACTTTAAATTGTGTATGCTTCATACGAAAATAAATTGGTCACAAATATACACTCTTTTGCAAAAAAAAAAAAAAAAAAAAAAAAAAAAAAAATCGAAGCACCAAGAATGACTTTTGCGATCGTGACCAAATTTGGTAAGCAGAAACATCTTGATCGAACCTGCAAATGACCAAAGTTTCAAGGCAAATGAACAGGAATTGCGATCATAACGTGCATTTCTAGTGCGCAATTTGCGAGGTATAAAACCAGTAACAGAGACGGAAAATTTATCTTTCTTTGTTGCTGTCATTGTGTTTTCGTAAAGAAGCAACTAAAGATGCCACTACGACGATATCAAAAACCTTACAGACAACTAAACGACTTCGAACGTGGTCGCATTGTAGGGTTGTGTGAAGCTGGATTATCATACTGAGCAATATGCCGCCACCTGCAGCGTACAGCCACTGCTGTGCAAAGAGTTTGGTAGCAATGGTTGCTAGAAGGAAATTGACGACGAAATGAAGGCTTTGGAAGGCCAAGGAGCACAAATGCGAGGCAAGATAGGAAGATTGTTCACCAGGACCGAACCGTCCAAGTATCATTGTCGACTATTCAACGCACTACAGCCACGTCTATACCTCAGGTGGTACCGTCCAATATCTCACGGCGCTTGTCTGAGGCGGGGTTACGCTCCCAGAGGCCTTTAAGACGTTTGCCTTTGACCCCACAACAGGAATCGTCTGGTATGATGTCGCAACCGATCATCATGGCTTCCAGCAGACTGGCATCGTATAGTGTTCAGCGATGAATCCTGTTTCACTCTTGAAGCAGATGACCGCCGTGTTCGTGTCTGGAGAAGACGAGGGCCAGCGGTCAAAATCAGCCTTTGTTTTACAAAGGCATACAGCCATAACCCCAAGTGTGATGGCGTGGGGCGCTATTTCTTAAGACAGTATGTCATCTTTAGTCATTCTCCGTACATCTTTAACAGCTCAACGATATGTTGATACCATCCTGCGGCGGGTTGCATTACCCTTCATGACAAGTCATCCTGGGGCCATTTTCCAAGAAGATAATGCCAGGCCACATACCACTCGCATATCTCTGGACTGTCTCCGTGCCGTTGAACGCTTCCTTGGTCAGTAAGGTCACCAGACCTTTCACCAATCGAACGAGTCTGGGATGTAGGCCGCCAGATTCGAGCACCTCAAAATATCGCAGATCTGAAGCGACAACTGATGAATGCCTGTCAGGATGACATTAGGAACCTCTACCACTCCATGCCTCGACGAATTCAAGCATGCATTGCCGCCAGGGGCGGTACGATCAACTACTAATTTGAACACTCAATGGGTGATTGTGAGCCGTGAACAGGTACTATGACCTTGATTTTTTAATGATTTTATTATCTGTGTATGAGCTATACACATATTCAATTTTATCAAAAACAACCACTTTCTTCATGGTGCTCTATTTTTTTTTTTTTTTTTTTTTTTTTTTTTTTTTTTTTTTTTTTTTCCAAAAGAGTGTATATTTGTTCGAAAAGAGACGTCGTGAACAGTGAATGTTCAAGAGATGCTTGAAATTTTTTTAAGGTGGATACTTTATAAAAATCATCTTAAACAAACTTTCTTTGCTTCTTTACATATTTCTTAAGGGTATGGGAATTGTAAATCTATACATTTTATTTACGAATTCGCATATAAGTTTGGTATCATCTCAATGAATTAGCAAATAACCTTAAAAATGAACTTGGTGTTTATTTTCCTCCACCTCCAATCTTGAAAACATATCGTCAAAGTCATCCAGTTAAACAACAATCAATGTTACGTATTGTATTTCTATTTATGGGATAATATGACAGATAGAATACAAGAATAAATAAATTTGTTGCTGTTAAAGTAATGACGCCTAAATGTCAGTTTATTTCTAACTTTTGATTAAAGATGTAATTTAGTCTGTTTAAGTAATCCTGTTTAGTAAGCAGGTATAGTCACTAAAAATCATATAAGCAGTTCTCATTTTCAAAATTAAACTTGCCTTTGCTTATTTCATTTTAAAATTCTTCGAAGTAGATCGTATCAATGGGCTTTAAAAGATTCATCATTACTCTAGATCTAGACATAGACCAAGAACAATTATTTTATTAAAAAGACATATATAGTGTTATCGCAATAAAATTTTTAAGAATCTCTTTCTATTTGTTTATTCTGTTCAACGACAGATTCTTTCTTCAAATACATAGCAGTGGAATTCTAGTGAGAATTTTTTAAACATTCCTAACGAACCAAGCTGACAAAATATTTAATTTCCTATGCGAACCTTAATATTTTAAAAGCATTCTTGTCATTAAATATTTTCCTTAAATTACCTCCACTAGAGAAAATATTTAAAGTATTTCACTCTGGTATTCTGTTATTCTAATTTTTAAGAAATATTAGTTCTCGAGTCTGGAAATCAAGATACTTTACGATCATAGTTTTATTCAACAGTAGGCAGTAATACTTTTGGATATTCATTGTCAGTAGTGTAGCGGAGACTCATCACAAGATAAAGAAAATATAACTTATTTCTTCTTTTATACTACTCATTGTTCTCGTTGCAAGTAATATCTACTTCACTGGGTTTGCCTTCTGGGTACGCTTCTACCACATCATTTTTGTTATTTTGCGCCAATTTTGTTTATTTCCTGCTGCATTCTTAAGTCCAAATACTTTCTCTGGAATACCGTTTTCTTCAGTCATGATTGCTAGACTCAGCTGTTGTTGAAAATGCACAGTTTGTGCTGTCAAGATTATTCCCGGAGTCCTTGTATTAAATTCAAAGATTTAGAGCTAAATAGCTTTACTTTTCTTAACAATTCTTTTCGCATCTCAGTTTTTCTTTTGCGATTGCTGATTTAGTTTCTAAATTACGTACTACTAATCGGAGAATTTATTTTGGTAGTTTTGAAAAAGATGAAGATATTTTGAGAAACGAATTTCAATGCTTTTCGACTTTCAATACTTTTCAATTCAATTAGTTTTCAATACTTTTACGCTTGCAATACTTTTTGACACTCAAGTTGAAAAAGGGAATTCTCCGAATTGCAGGTCGAAACTCGACTGGTCATAAGTACGAGTGGTCATTAAGAAAATAGTCGTAAAGCGAGGAGTCCGGTATATCTAAAATACACAACAAATCGCTTATAATAACGTTATTTGCAAATAAGGTGAATCTTCTTTTCATGTAAATTCCTCTCTCAGAAAATTTAAGCAAACATATGTCTATGACATACGGCTTTCGCGACTACTGTCTCTATAGTTTTCATCATGTATAAAATAAATAGTTGTCTTCTTAGAAAGTCTTCCACAAAGGCTTCTCTTTATTTAGGCAAATAGTTTATAAGAAGAATTTAATATACAAATGACTATGTCTCCCTAAAAATGAAGAAAATAAGAACTTTGAAGAACTGAAGAATTAATTCCTAATAAATCTACGTACTGATTTTTCATTAAAGTATTCTTTCTGAGAAGAGAAATAAAATTTTACATATTAACTTTCCTTTTATTACAGAGTCAATTCCCGATGAATCGAGGTAATGCTGGAGATGTCATCCACGCTTAACTTAAAATAGCGATGAGTCTCATGGCAGTTTTAAAAACAGAAAAGGAAATAACACAAAGCATGATTAACAGAAAAAAAAAATCTATTAAAAATTTACCCACATCGTCGCGTTTCTGTACGGGTACGTAGATTTGGAGTGACTGACGATAACACTTGATGAATAAACAGACACAATTTATTTAACCAGTATTACTCAGGACAGTTCAAAAATCACGTTTACAGTCATCGAAAAACTACTACAAACAAGCTGAAATAATCAGCAACACAGCCTTCAGGTTATCAGGCTACAACGGCGAAGACAGATTCACAACAAAGCACCAGAGTACAGCTCCCGACTCGGTTCGGTCGTTCTCGGTACTCAACGTACTCGACAACGCACTACGATGCACTCGCTAGACTCGCGATACTCTACCAACTCGGCACCATAACTTTGATCGCACAAGATTGGCGATCAAAGACGAAGCACCGACTGACTGACTATCAACTCTCTAGACTAGGCACTGACTGACTCACTCGGCGTGCAGGCAGGGTTTATATAGCTTTTGGCCTACCTTCGAGAACATTCTGGTCCAAAAGGTTAAGAATTCGTTCTAGAAGGTTATCCATTCGTCTATGGTATATATATATATATATCGCTAATTTTGTCCCCAAATGGGCGATTTTGAGCCAAATTTGGTAGCCCTGCCTCTCATTTCCATTTATGGCAACTTTAAACCAGTCTTTCGGGGAATATATGTTACTGCGGATGGGCATTTTGTAATAATATTTTCAAGCAGTTTTATCTGTAGAAAAAGGTCATTTGGTTATGGAAATTAAATTAGTATTTAAAATTAAAAAATGCATTATAATAAGGAAAGCTTATTTTAAATAAAGAAACTGAATTATATATTACTGCTAGAACTTTCTACTTTAATTGTACTATGGTTATATATTCCAGATTACGTACTGTTAAATTGTGAGCTGCTGTTTACACAAGCAACTCCGAAATAATGTGGCATCATCTGCTGTCACTTCTATCATCTCACGCATAGTTCTTTTCTTTTTTGAAATATTAAATTGCAAATTATACCCAAATTATGTTGAAGTATGTGCCAATTTTATGGAACCTACAGCTTATTTTAACAATAAATTCTCTGCGAACGGTTTCTGCTTTATAATGCAGCGACATCACATCAGAAGTTTTATTCCGTGAAGAAATTACTAGCACAACACCTCTAATACAATTTTTAATTTCCTTTATAAAGAAAGTAAAGCCGCTTTTTGTTTTTGGATGTTTCGATCAAGGAACAAAGGTAAATTCATAAATAGAGTTCTATAACACACATACTGATGTTTTCATGTCAAAGAAGCGGATATCAGTATAATGCAGGGAAAGCATTAGCTAATAATGAATAGATAAACTTCCATCATAAAGCGAAAAATGAAATATTTTAACACATTTAAAAAATATATTCCGTTATTCCCAAGGGAATTTTTGCCATTCTATGCCGAAATTCTTCAGAGAACTATCAGTAATGTTTTCCGCATTTCATAAGAAGATGGATGAAACTGAAAAGGTTATGTCATTTACATAATAACTCTAAGATGTCTGTTTATTAATAAAGGATTGTTAATTCCCCAGATTTAAAATTTCAAGTCTCTTGCACAACTTTAACAAAATTGAAATTTTTTTGTAACTGCTTTTGCATATTGTTTCCTTTACATAACTGGAATGAAATTTTAAAAACTTTAAAAAAACACTAGAAGCAATTTTTGCAAAAGTGTACAAAAGTATGTTTCAAAAATAAAATAAAAATCAGAAACAAGCTTGATTTGGGTTATCCAAAATGGTTGCATTTAAAAAAATCCGATAAACACGGATTTTCACTTTTAACTTATGCGTTTTTACTTATTCGTTAAAAAAAGGCTTAACTGATGAATAATTAAAAAAGAATAATTGTTGAACTTTTGTTGAATAATTTCAGTATTCCCTCCCCTCAGTTTCTTGATTTCTACCTAGCAATAAAGTGATTAAATTTTTTCCAACTTATTCAAAATTTTCTGTTTATTAAATCTTGGTTTATAGAACTCTCTGCGCTTTCGACTTTAATTATGATCCAATTTGAATTCATTGAAAAATAACTACAGAAAAGTAAAAGAAAACAAACTCTCTACGGATAATTATGTGGGTGCTGTCTAGAACTCCACTTGTGAAAGAAAGAAAACCGCTTATCGAACAGTGGCTTTAACACCCCCCCCCCAAGGTTCAGTGTTAAGATAGAATAACACGCCGAACAAGTATTAATTTATAAGGCAAACAACAAAAATCAGTGTTATATTTGCAAATTTTCACAGGACTAGTTTCGATGGTTTTATCGAACCCATTCCCCTCAGCTACCAAATCACAAATGAACGAGATAAGATACAGTGATTAGATAAGATAAGATTGGCTGCACAGGAGTTAAGGTAATGGCGCCATCTATTGATGAAACAATAACTAAAATATAATTTCCTTAAAGACTGAAGGCAAAATGGACTGGAATTAGGGTCGTTAACTAGAAAAGAAAGTTTTTTTTTTAATGTGAAACGCCTCTAGAGGATCTAATTTACCAATGGAAGGTATTTTTTAAACTTTTGTTATTTAAAACACCTTGAGAATTAAACGCAGAAGTACGTGTAGAACCAAGGTTCTCTTCTGCAGAAGTACAAATTGCACTAAGTTGAAAACATAAGATCATGCTCGAGAGAATCACGCCTACTGGCCACGTCGACAAACACCTCGGATAGGTATAGCAGGAAGGTCAGTTTTCAACAGGCGGTTCAAAACAGATAGTCGAAAATGCTTATCTTCACTGTCATTGGCTGTATACCACATGACATTCCCGAAACATTTCAGATGCCATTTCTGGTTCTCCGCCAACTGTAACTGTGTTTCTCGCCAATTGTTAGCGGTTTGTTTAACTCAAAGAGCTTACACTTCGCTTAAATATCGCTTACTTTCGTTTATTACCGAGATGGACATATCTAAATGCAAATCTTGCACTGCGTCTTTCTATGCGAAGAGATATTTGAAAGCACATGAGAAACGTATGCACAAGGAATACACTATTTTAAATAATAAGGTTACACCATTTTTGTGCATATATTGTACGACGCAAATTTTGTACAAGAAATTCTTCAAGTAAGCACAGGATGCGCATCCATAATGTAAAGCGAAAGACTATTAAATGCGGCGAAGAAGAATGCCTGGAACTGTGTCCCACCACAGGAGATTTAAGGTCTCACTTAGAGACTTGCCGTAGTAACCGCAATATGACAAAATGTATAAAACTGGAGTTTCATAAAAAGCAAGGTTCGCAATGAACGTTTTCTTATTTTGTTTTCCTAGTTCAATTATAAATAAGCAAAATATATTAAGTGGCTTCTGTATGGCCACTTAATATATTTTGCTTATTTATAATTGAACCCTTAATCTTTTTAAATTCAAATTAAATAGCTTAATGAATACGGTGTTATTCATTAAAGCTACTTCAGTACACTAATGCATTTATTTGGAAAAAAACACCATAAGTACGGCGTTATCAATTAAACCTTTATCAATTCAACACACAAATATATTTATTTGAAAAAAGTAGCATAAATTAATTAATATGAAACATATAATTTCAGAACACTATAGTTTTAACAATTAAGATTATTTTTTTGTGTGGGTGGGTGGGTGTAATCTGCGTATTTTTATTTACTAATCTAATGCTTTATAAAAATTCATACATTTGTTTATTTCTCAGACTTTTATTCATGACTATCAGATGAAGAAAGACAAATAAAGATCAATTTTGTGATGCAGCTGTCTCATCATCTGTGTTATATCTAAATGTTATATCCACTTTTTGCTACTCATTATTGGTTTAGATTGTTTTGTTAACATTTTTATTGATAGATTGCAATCTAATTTTGCAAAATATGGGTGGATGCGCTGCACTAAATTGTTCAAAAACTTCAGTATGTATCTAGAAACATTGCTTTTGAGCTAAGTTCAGCTTTGCGTTTTACCATATTAATACCGTGTTTTAACAAAAGTTTCCCGCGACAGTAAATACTGCCTGCGCAAGCAGTTCGTGTTGGCATATTTTGTCAAACGATTTTTGGCATTTGAAAGAGACTTGATTTAGAACACTGTGTTGTGAAATTTGTAAAAAAATATCATTAAGTACAAGGCGTCTGAAACAGAACTATCATGCTACCAGGATTAGTACCATCATTTACTTCCAGTTCTGTTACAAAATGTCAGCTACAGAACGTCAGTAAATCATGTATACAGCTTTAAGTATTAATGTTGTATCATATGACACTGTGACGGTTTAGTACCGAAAGTTAAAAAACGAGGACTGTGATATTCAAGAAGCAGAGCGCTCTGTCCGGCCTCCGAGCTAATGAGATCCGCCTGCGAGAACTTGGGGAAGAGGATCATTATGCAACCACTCGAGAGCTTGCGAAGGACTTAGACGTTAGTGCCATGTCTATTCATTGCGCTGTGTATCGCATAAACTTGACATACAAGTTCAATCGCTGGGTGACGCATGTGCTGACTCAAGCAGATAAGGACAGATGTGTTCTGGCCTGTACTAATCTGCTAAAATATCAAAGCAAGGCAAAATTCTGGACCGGATCGTCACTTGTGATGAAAAGTGGATTTACTTCAACAACACAGGCCCAAAAGGGGCTTGGTCTGCACCTGGTGAGCCCTTCAGCAGCGTCGCAAAGCGCAATTTGGTATAACCGTCCACAGTAAGGTTAGATGAATATATTATATTACAGTGAGATGCCACTCCGTGTTGATGATGCTACTAAGAAAACACGTCCAACTGAGTTCTGGCGCAAAACGTTAATTTTCTAGCAAGATAATGCAAGACCACATGTGTCTGCATTCGCAAGCTGGATCGAACGAACGATCTGTACTAACTCGAGTGGAATCTTTTGCCACTCCCGCCATATAATTCTGACATCACTTCTTCCGACCCCTACCTTTTTTTCACACGTGCTGCTACACCTTGCTGTTGATATCTCCCATTCTGCAAAAGGAAGTCCAAAATGAGGTTGATCTGTTTTTGTTTCACAGCCACTAAGTTTCTGAGCTAAAGGCTTTGAAAAACTACCAAAACTTTGGCAGAAAATCGTAGATTTGGGTGGTGATTACTACCTGCACTAAAGATAGTGCTTTCATTTTTTATCCTACCTGTATTAAGAATGTTTTTGGCAGAAAACTTTCGTTACAACCAAATATTAAAAGAGAATTGGTGTAAACGTTTTATCAAAATGTGTATTTTCATTTAATTATGAGTGATTAATGATAAACTGATAAAATCAATTGCAAAATGTATATCTGTTTATGCTGTAAAATATTGCAAATACTGTTTGATTTTTTTCATTATCGTATCAGATTATACTGCTTAGAAAATCATATTTTCTATTTACATTTAATTTAAATTTTGTGCATTTTAGAACTATAACATGTACTATTTTTATGCAAACTTCATAAACAAATCATATGGGATTTGTGATTTAAAATTACATGCTAATTTGTACTCTATTGCATTGTTACGAAATCTGTGAATTGGTGCCACTGTTAGAAATTGTAAACATTGGATAATATGATCAGAATTATACATTTTTTAGTGTTTGCTTTAAAGTAAAATAAATGTATCGTATTTTTTTAGCATTTTAAAGAAACTAACTAAAGTATTCAACGAATCGTTCTGATCGTATCATTTTATAAATCATGTAGTATTATGTCATTTCTAGTTGTTTTATTTTAATTACAATTTCCATAAATTTATTTTCGATGTTATGACCATAGATATTTTTTAAATAGCTTTACATTCTCAGTCGCTTTATCTTCATTTGTTCAGTTTTTGTATGAGAATTGAAGTTTATTAAACATTTGCTTTCTTATAGTTTAATTAAAATCATTTAATACATCTAACTATAATTAATGCTATTGATTTTAATTCTGTTTTCAACATTCACCATATCCTTTATTTTCAAGTTACAAAAACTTCTGGTTACCTATGGTTAAATGTCTAAAATGAATATATTCTATGTATGCAAATCACACCAACCATATAAATTTTGTTGAGTATTTTCATCCCTGTTGACAATGAGCTATTTAATGTTAGACTGAAAAATAAATTCTGCTTAGTTTTTTTGATGATGTAAAACTACTGTTTTCTTGGGTTCTTTTGGCTGTACATATCATATGTTTAACTACATGAACTATTCATATATGGCTTGTTGTTTAGTTAAATATGTTAAAAACCGGGTATTCTTAGCCTAAAGGAACAGATACTTCAGTGGAAGACTTTCTTAAGCACGTTGACTCTTATTTACATTACGCATGAAAATTAATATACAAATGCTCAAGTACCCAATCTGTTCACTAGGATTTGAAATTGAGCTATCAATGTTCAGTAGTGTTATCCACTGTCCATTGAATGACACATAAGTTACATATTAGCAGTAATAACATTTCAGTCGAATCTGCTGCTATAAATCTCCATATTTGCAGCAGTATCAATGAAATATTTTACGCAATGTTTGTTCAGAAAATGCTGATAAAATGCTTTTATTCGGTTCTAAACTAATTATCTCCTAGCAAGCTTAAAGCATGCTCAGAAATTTACTAAATCAAGTTAATATTTGTGTGACTTTGCAACACAGATAACAATAATAAATCTGTTTTGGCATTCATTATTAAAAATTTTGAATGAAAATCTTATTGCTGATGCAAAAGAATAAAAAATTATTTTTACCTTGCTAATCAGTGTCTTATAACATTCTAATAACTTGCAAGACTTACAGAACTTATCCTGCATGTATGCTTACTCCTCTGTGTTATCAAATAAATGTAACGAGTTTTTTTTGAGTGAGATATTTCTTTTTTCGTAAGTTTCTATAGCATGATATGATGTCAGATGGCATTCATTGTATAGTTGGGATCATGCTTTGTATGAATCTATGATATTGTTACGAAATGTCCAGGTGCGGTAAAATAGCTTCCGCGCAAAGCTGGTTTACGTTTGCCAGAAAATAACGAGGAAAGACTGGGTTGCCAAATTTGGCGAGAAATCGCCCATTTGGCAACATTTTGCGACAAAATTGGTGATATGCCATAGATGGATGGAAAACCTTCTGGAACCACTTCTTACTGGTTTAGCCTAGAATATTCTCGAACACAAGCCAAAAGCTATACAAACCCTGCAGGTACGCAGAGAGTTAGTTAGTGTCTCGTCTAGCGAGTTGATAGTCAGTCAGTGAGCGAGTGTCTTGAAGTCTAGTGCCGAGTTGGTCGTCGGGTGTATCGAGAGAGTCTTTTAGTGTATCGCGAATTAGTGCATCGTCGAGTTTTATCTTAGAGTATGTTGAGCTCCGAGAAAGGCCGAACCAAGTCAGGAGTTGTACTGTAGTATATCGTCGAGTGCATCGCGAGTTGTAACGTGGAGAGTCTCATGAGTACATAAAATTCCGAGAACGACCGAGGAGAGTCGGGTGCTGTACTCTGGTGCTTTACCGTGAAGCTGTCTCCAGCGTTATAGCCTGATATTCTAAAGGCTGTGTTGCTGATTGCTTCAGCGTGTTTATAGTAGTTCTTCGACTGTAAACGTGTTATTGGAGCTGTCTTGAATAATACTGGCCAATAAAGTATGTTTCGGTACTTCATCAAGTGTCGTCGTTATTCACTCCAAATCCACGAAGCCGTACGTACGTGAAGAAAAAGGCAACAATATGTTCTGAGATGCTAACAGAACTATTACATATTTTTTTTTTCTTCTTTAAAAGGTCTTCTGAATCAAATTTTTATTTTCAGTATCCACAAATACTTAATTAAGCTATATTTTGAGATTTCCGTAAATGAAATATGTCTTTTAAGTCAGATATTTGTATAAATTATGAACTAAAATAAAATACTATATGAAACCAAGAATACTTAAAAGCAAGAATACTTTTATAAAAAATTAGAATGGCATGGTTAATTTAATAGTGGACAATAGGCAATAGTATTGTCTAAGATTGCTTAGACTGTCTAAGACTGTTAGATTGTTTAGATTGTCTAAGATTGTTTTGCCTTTATTCTAGTAAAATTCATTTAAATAAGTATCAAATGCAGTATGATTAGTATCATTCTATAGAAAGCTGTTCGCTGCATGTTTATCGTAGTGGAAAAAGGCAGTTTTTGCTATATTTTTATAAGGTATTTCTCCCACTTCCCTAGCGTGCCTTCGTGGTGAAAATGGTAGCACGCTGGGCGGGTATTCCAGAGGTCCGCGGTTCAATTCCCGGCGAAGGCGGTTGCATATTTTTCATCTTTTCTGCTTCCAATTAACCTAATGACTCTAAAAGTGGTGCCCGAACTAAAAGGGTTGTGGATGATGATTCTCCGCACCCAGGATTTGGCGACTAGGTTCCCTAAAACCCTAGTCGCCCTTTAAAAAGGGGAGTATATAAGGTATTTCTGCCACTTCCCTAGCGTGCCTTCGTCGTGTAACGGTAGCACGCTGGGCCAGTATTCCTAAGGTCCGTGGTTCAATTCCCGGCGAAGGTGGTTGCTAATTTTTCATCTCTCTGGCTTCCAAAAAATCCTAAATGTCTCTACATGTTTTAATAAAATTTGAATATAATGAAATGAATTGCATTATATTATAAAAAAAGAGTGAAAATTTCCTCCTTTTTGCTTTGTTTTCAGCATAAATACATGTGCTTATTTTAGGAAAATAGAGCTGAATAAAATTTGTATAATTTTGTTAATTTTTTGAAAGAAAATTTTACTATTTCATTTTTATTATGGAGAATAATGAGTGTGAAACAAGTAAAAAAACTTACATTAAATAACAAATAAGCGAAGATGCCAAATTCAAATATTAAGCGATAAAAAATTTAGAGAACACAAAATTCATATTTATCTCAGATATTAAAATCTGTTAGTTTGTATAAAAAGTTGATTAGTTCTTAATATGGAATACCATAACAATCCAAGCACTGAAATAGTTTCCATAACACTACATTTTAAAAACATTGTAATTTAAAGATATATAATTGTGAAAAATATTTAAACCATAAAACCTGTAGCTGATTTTCCTGAAAATGCACATAACATAGCACATTTAACCAATTTTTTACAAGCTTAATACGATGCGAGAAAACTTCAAACTGCATATCAGTTAGATTAAAAATGAAGATCAAGAACTAAATATGAATAAGCTACTAAATTTTTAAAAGTCTGTAATATGAACAGGCTAAATGAAATAATGCATCAGTGTACATTTATGTATTTATGATATTAAATTTATTTAAAATTTTAGAAAAACACCTATCGGCTCAAGAAGGTTTGAGAAATTTAAGTAAATTATTGAAGCTGCAAAATGAAACCACACTTTTTATATGCTGATAATATTTTATTGTTGAATATAAATAAAAGCAATCGAGAGTAAAATTGACTTAACTCCAGCACTATTAAAAATCGCAGGTGAAGATGATGAAGATTTATCTTATGAACACTCTGTAGAACTGCTTATGATTTTTATATGACATATGAACCTTCCTTGACTTATAGAAGAAAGGTAGTCAAACAAATATGAAAATGAGATTTCATAACCAGAGTATGCTCAGGCAAAGTTAAGAAAGCGGCTGCTAGAAATATCGGTACTCTTCTGTTATGAGGTCCAGATTCAGATATGCATGTATGTGTTTATGTATGCATATAGCCTGATAGTCTAAAGACTGTGTTGCTGGTAATGTACATATATATATGTATGTGCATTAACACATATATATGCACATACATTCATCTACAGATGCATATATACATATATTTCTGAATCTGGTCCCGAAAACAGAACACTACCGAAATATCTTGTCAAAGAATATATATTGAAATTCCTCACATTATTTATTAAGCTAAAAGGGAACAGGATTTAAAAAAAGCACTAAAAAGTTGCATCTTTAAAATAAACACTATGTTAACATATAATTCCTTTACACGAGAAAACATACTGACAAATTATCAATAACATAAATCATATGCTAATGGAAATTTTAAGTAGATACACTTATAACTATTAAACCAGACTGCAGTTATAAAATATAGCAGTTTCAATTTTGACATCAGTTGCAAAAATATTGCACAGTAGAAATATGCTTTCATTCACAATGACATTACTATAACATTCCTGTCATTGCAGCTTATTTATTTATTATAATAAAACCAAAAACAGCGATTTCAAATTCACTTCTTTTTAATTTCTGCGTAATATATTACTTGAAATATGCTGTTTGGTATGCCTATTCGCATTTCGATTCTTAAATTTGTTTTATAATTCTTTAGCTACGGCCGGAGAAATGCGCGCGAATAATTACCTTTGCTAGAAAATGCGTTATATATTTCACTTTAATGTGATCATATTTTTCCTTTGAGCATCAAAATTTGATTTTATTCTTTGAAATACATTCATCTCATAAAGTGATATACAACACATCGCAAAAATATCAATTGCAAATATAAACCATGTTAAATAAACAAAATGTATTAACAATTGGGTCTGACTCTGGCTCACTTTGAAAAATTATGCCACCACTTCTGAATTTTAATGTAAATTTTTAAGCAAATTGTTGCTCCTTTTAATATTCTACATCTTACTAATCATACATTTTAGTAGTTCATTATAAACGATACAACTAACAGCTATGATATAGCTTTCTTATTTTGGCGAATCTAAATATTAAAATTTCGCCAAAAGCGGTAAACTTGCACAGCTAAGCTATAGTGTTAATGCTGACGTTCAAAGGAAAGAAAACCACGTGACCTATAATAATCAATCAGCATATGATTGAGCATTTTCCTCTTCTGGGCTTGAGACGCCTGTCAGTCTTCAGCACCATCAGAACCTGGAGCATTCTCTCTCTTCGTCGGGAGGATTCTTCTGCGCAATTACATAGTTTCCCTTTTCTGCTCAGCGCAGTTGCAGACGTAGGGATGCAAATTTCAACATTTTGAATAATTTCGGCTGCAGAAAAATTGAAAGTGTAATTTTCGGACCAGCAAATATGCTGGGCGACAGAGGACTTCTGTGTTTCCTTTTTTCTAACATATGCCTCATGTTCTTTAACGCGAAATTTTAAGGCTCTCTTAGTTTGACCTTATATGTCCTTGGTAACTAGAACTTTGGTGAAGAGTATAGGGATTATTCGCTGGTCTTCTTACAGCTACAGAAACTAAGTCTAAGGAAGGCTTAAAATATCCCTTTATTCACTCAAAGAAAGAGTTGACAGTTGGCCCCTCTTTGGTTTACAGGAAAGTCTGCACTTGGGCTTTAACTTAAGATAGAAAATAAGAAACTAAATTAAGTATAACTAAAATTTAGACGAAGCTGTACAGAAATAAGTAACCTAGTTAGCCCGTAATTAAATTTCACCGGCGAATACTAACAGGCACGTAAGAATACGCCTAACATAGTAAAATAGGCTCAAAGCAACGACATGGCCCGAAGGCAGAACACTTACTGAGAAGAAGTAGGCAGAAGGCCTACTGAGAACTTCTGAGCTCTACTACGGAAGATCTGTTCCGTATGCCGTTGCCGCTGCTTGCAAAGCTTTCAAAGCTGCAAGCTGTATACCGGTTATCTTCATTTGGTTGCTTCATGTAGCGATGAAGGGACAGAAAGGCCTAAGTGAGTCCTGGAGACAAGATATAATACATAACATACACATTTTTCTCATAAACTGGAAGATTATATACACAATGTTTACAACCCATTGCTTTGCATTAAATGAGTGATCAGGATGAAGTCAAATTCATGCTATAAACACATATTCAGGTGAGATTTTGGACAGAGCAGATGCAAAAGCACATTTAAGTTTTATGTAGGAAAATTTGGTTATCTCTAAGCATGAAAGCCACAAAAGGGTGAAAATGGCGGTCCTCATGAAGAATCTCGTAGCTGAAAAGTTCAAAGTGGTTCATTATATTGCATTCTAGTGCTTCATAATAGAAGCGTTCATTGAGTTTTCTGAGAAACTTCGCCAACGGCTCGATCTTAAGGTCATAGTGAAGACATTTGTTACGCACATTAAAACACAGGCGTTTGTAGTAATGCGAAGATATCTGCTTTGCTCCACTCGAAGGTTCTTATGTTCTCTTCGAAAGTGACTGAACTTCCCATTAAATACTGGTTCTAACTCATTAACATAAAACTCATTCTGGCAGGTATTTGTAGTTGGGAAACAAGAATTTAAAGAAAACGGGTTTCAAAATTGAAAATAACTAATAGAAATTCCTACAAAAATTACTAAATTAAAATAATCCCTACAAAGCTTTGTGATAATTATAAATTTAGAACAAAAGGAATGCATTGCAAAAAGAATAATTTTTTAATTATCTGAACATTAAAACATAAATTTAGTATTTGCAGATTAATCAGTTATTTCAATAGAGATTCAACATACACTGAAAACACCATTTTATGTTCAACACAAAATTTATTTATAAGTTTTTATTTAAAAAAAAATCGAAATGGAAGCTCTTTTAAATTCATTAATATACATATATGTCTTCTAGAATAGTATAAAATATCAAAACACATTCTCGAAAATGCATTAAATAGAGACAGCAAAAAATGCAGATTCATAATTTTAGGGTAGAACTTCAGACTTTTAATGCATTTGCTCGATAATATTAATTTTCGGACTTTTAAGCAGTTTCCTAATGTTCTTCCTTATAGGCTATAACTCAATGATACACGTGCCGAGGTTTCAAAACCTTTTCTTCTATATTTATTATGCCATTTTTGATAACGTAGAGTACATAACATAAAAAGCTGCATGAGAGAAAATCGTCGATATCTCCATGAAGATCAATCATTCATTGCAGTCTTAAGACGTCATGGTCATAGCATAAAAGGTTTCCTTATTGCGACCACAGTAAATTATTCTCCACCTGCTCATATATCGAGAGATGGACAAATCTAATTTACGAGACCTGCGCTTTTCTGGGGGAAGGGAAATGTGCAATTAAATTTATACAATGCACGAAAAGAATTCAAAATATGCAAGCAGAAGGTAGCAGAATTTGAAACGAAATTTTATTAAACAAATTTTAAAATATAGCAAAACTGTAGCCAGCGAGACTTAAAATAAAATTTTGTAATTAAGTACATGATATCTGGCGTCTGTCGCAATCGCTCTAATCATACTGTTTCGAAATGTCCAGGCACATTAAGCTTCCCCGCAAAGCGGGCTTAGGTTTGCCATAAAATGGCAAGGGAAGGAAGAGCTGTCACATTTGGCGAGAAATCGCGCATTCGGAGACAAAATGGGTGACATGCCATAGACGGAGGAAGAATCTTCTTGAACGAATTCTTACTGTTTTAGACCAGGATGTTCTCGAACACAAACCAAAAGCTATATAAACCCTGCTGGTACACGTAGAATAAGTTAGTGAGAGTCCATTGAGTTTATAGTCAGTCAATGAGTGCCGAGTTGGTCGTCGAAAGCACCGAGTCTCTTAGTGTATCGCGAGTTAGTGTATCGTCGAGTTTCAGCTTAGAGTATGTTGAGCTCTGAGAACGACCGAACTGAGTCGAGAGCATCAGGATACTTTAGTGTATCGTCGAGTGCATAGCGAGTTGTAACGTGGGGAGTCTCGAGATTACGTGGAGTTCCGAGAACGACTGAGCAAAGTCGGGAACTGTACTCCGGTGCTTTGCAGTGAAGCTGTTCCCTCCGTTATAGCCTGATAGCCTGAAGATTGTGTCGCTGATCGTTTTAGCGTGTTTTAAGTAGTTCTTGACGATTGTAAAAGTGTTATTGAAGCTGTCTTGAATACTGGCCAATAAAATTTTGTTTCGATACTTCATCAAGTGTTGTCGTTATTCACTCCAAATCCACGAACCCCGTATGTACGTAAGAAGAAAAATACTCAACGATACAAAAGTGTATAAACAATTCCAGCTTCCTTTATGAGATTATTCATAAGATCACAAAATATCTTTGAAATGCATGACAAGTAAACTATGCAGCCGATCCTGATAGCAACTGATACTTTGAAGATCCCGGATTCCGATGGCCCGGACGTCTTTAAAGATTAAGATTGCAGTCCAATAGGTGGCCGCTTAGGAATAATGAAGACTTCGCTGGCGTTTCTGCTGGAGTAACGCGAAGGATGTCGCGCGAAATTGGTGCCAATCCTGGGATCTTAGGATGCCTGTGGGTCGGAAAGGACCGAAGAAACGCAGGCGAGGGAAGCATCATAGTTACAATCCCCAGGAGCGCCTTTTTAACATATTGCTTTTGATATCCTAGGCTTCTGCCAGGAACTGCTCATTGCAACAAATATGTCCTCGTTATCGTTGATAACTTCACCAAGGGGCCTGAAGCGTATCCTTCTCCTTATCCACAGACTATCACGGTAGCAGAGGTAATGATAGAGCAATAGATTTTGAGGTTCAGAATGCCTGTTCAGTTACAATCCGATCAATGAAGAAATTTTATCGCGGCTGTAATTAAAAAACTCTTTAAGCTATCTACAAAACGCTAACGACACATTTGCATTCCCAATCAGATGACATGGCCTCTCGCTGGTGTCTTTCAGAAACCAGCTGGATTGGGACAAGAGGTTATCTCATTTTTACTGGCCTCTCGCAGTGCTACTTACAAGACTACCGACTATTCCCCATCCCAGATGCTCTTCGGTCCTGACCTTCATCTGCCTTGTGACCTCTTGTTTGGTCGCTCTTCGGAGATGCACCTTCATCTGAAGTTGAAGAAATCCAGTTGTTATTCTAACAATCTAATCTAATCTTCACTGACACGGCTGAATATTGAAGAAAAATGTTGTTCGCACAGTGTGATTCATATTAGTAAACCTATGAAGAGAGTTTTTATTATTAATGGTTATGCATGTAAAACGCATTTTAAATACAAAATTCCCAAAACTCAATATATATGATAAATGTCTTCCCAATTTTTTAATTATGTGGAGTAATTTCACTTCTTTTTTTGTAAGATAAGTACCTTGTTCTCGTCCAGCATGCATTTTTAATTGAGGAAAGTTAGTAGTTTTAATGGTTCTGTTTCCTGTTATTGTTGTTGCTGAAGTATTACTCAGTTTTCCTTATATTAACCCTCGTTTATATGTATATATATATATATATATAAAATACTGCTTCAATTTTCTTCTGTTATCATTGCATTCCCACGCTATATAGCATTGCATGAGCGCATCTAATAGTATTTTCATTGAAGTAATATAATGAACGCATCTGTTAAAGTTCAATGAAAAAGCATACTTAAGGGAAAAAAGTTTCTATTCGAAAGGGTAAAATATTTTTGCTCTCTCCCTAATGTTTTTTTCATATAGAATCTGAAAGAAATTGATATTTATTTTAACAACCGTAAGATATGGAAAAGGGTAAGTTGTCATAATTATATTTCGCATAATTATAACAGCAATATAATAAAAGCAATATATTCGAGTAATCCAATGTGCATAATGTTAATCAATAACTGCTACTTTTTCATAGTTTATATTGCTGAAGTTTATCATTCCACAAAGTTTTGCTTTTGAATTGCCCAGATAGTATAGTGGTTAGGAAGCTTGACTGCGATGCCGAAGAACCTGGGTTCGAATCCCGGAGAAGGCATGGTTGTAACTGTCAAGGAGGTTAAAATAGACCTATTCTAACCTCCTTGGTAACTGTCCACCCCTTCACATGAGGCGATGGTGGCCAACCTATTAGGTGACTCCATAATAAAGAGACCACCATACCTGGCCTTGTATAGATTAATGGACTGTGTTACAATGTTCTGCCAGTGGAAAAAAAAAAGTTTTACTCTTGCTTAATTTTAAAACTCTAGAAGAAACCTTTCTAGACGTTTCAAGGGTTTTTTTTTAGGCTTTGAATGTCATAAATGTAAGTAGAACTATCGATTCTTTGAGAAACTATTTTTTTATTTTTTATACTAAATTATTATATTTTGTATAAATGAATTGCCAGTTAGCAACAAGATATTTATCATGAAAATAATCAAAATATAAAGTGTTTTGGTTTCACTAAATATTGGCTTATCACAACCTAAAAGTCCTTTTTTCTTATTTTGCTTTTAATTTAAAGCTGAAAAAGCACTTTGTCAGCACATTCATAATCAATGAACTTTGGCTACACCTTACTTATTTATTTATTTTTTACAGTTATTGTGGTTACAATGAAATAACTTGCCGCTGAATAGATGTAGCGTTAAGTACAGAGTATCAGAATACATTGTGTTAGTTAAGTTATACTTAGGAGGAAAAAGTAAGGAGATAACTGAATTTAGAAAAGTATAAGCTCTAGAACAGAGCTATAACTGGCAATTGAGCAGGTTATATACGGTTATGAATTCTTTCTGGAAAATAATATCATAAACATGTTTTTAATTTTGAGAGTTTATATCGGAGAAAATATAATATAAGCAACATTTTTATTCCTTTTTAGTCCTTTCAATGGATATAAAAAATCCTATTAAAGCTAAATTTCCATTTCAATTTCGCTTCAGCGTTTCTATTTTTACCTAAATATATATCGAAGTGTTTCATGTATTCTCTTCTGCTGCTCCTTAATAAAGTGAGTATTCCACCTAACGTTAGAGGTTAGGTTAATTGATTAAAGCAAAGCAATTCAAGAGATATCTGCCTACAGAGAAGGGTGCCATCGGGGAGGACTTTTTAAGGGAAACTGGCTCTTATCGACGTTACGCATGAGAAAAACCACGAAAACCAACCATGCAGACAGCTCGTTCACAGGGATTTGATTCCAGTAGAATTACCTAGTGTTCAGCAACGTTACTGTTCGGCTCGTGGTGGGAGTTAATAGATTAGCTGTTGAGATGTTGAGCATGTTCTCTTCTACTGCACGGCAATACTGTTAATATTTCACTTAAAAGAGCTGCATGAATGCTCTTTGTTCCTGAGTATACATAAAAATTACATTTATACTTATGTGTACTGTTCTCTATTCTTATTAAATGATAAAAAAAATATGCATGTATGTATGTACGTACGAAAATGACTTAATCAGATTTTGAACATGCGCATTCCTTCACCTAAGTATGCGCCTCTCGAATCCCGAATTTTTAATTTCGAATTTTTAGTCCAAAGGGACAATTTCCTAGAAGGACTAATAATTTCATTTTGGCATTTTGCGTTTCATTTTGGCATTCACGATAAGCGTTGTTTCACTTTTCAAATTGTTGCCACCAAATACTAGCCCCTGTATTATATTTCAAGAAATTAAATAATGAAGAATCTGCATGAATGTATGTATGTTTCTCGCAGTGTGATAAAACAACGATACCTAGAGCCATCAAAATTTGAATAACGTAATCTTTCGTAGAATGTGGACATGTGGAAGCTCTAATTTGAATTTTAAATTTGTTTTATTATCGATTTCCTGTTTTGTAACACTTCAGCGAATTTTCGATTAAAGAACTAAACAATATCAATACGAGCCACGGTAACACTGTGCGGGGAAAAAATATCTCCAGAGCTAGAGACTCTGTATCGGATATTCTAAAGATAAGCTCATTTTAAATTTTATTTTACGATATTGATATTGAACTGAATTTTAATGGTTTAAGGGCGAAGAACATGATATTTAATAAATAAAGGTAACAGACTAAACGTCTGTTTTGGGGAGGATTTTGTTAAAACTAAATGAATTGCAGAAACTAATATTCGCCAAAAGATCTTTAACTGGCAAAGAAAATTTGTTTATTGAAAGTGAAAGGAAAATTAATTCGTGGAATGCACTTAAGGCTTTATTAGTAAATGAATATGGTATTCTGTATAACTCTGCTCAGTTACACGAATTATTATCGAAACGTAAAATGATGGAAAAGGAATCTCTATATGAATATTTTTTGGTAATTAAAAATCTATGTTCCAAAGGTAATATTGAAAATGCAGCTTTATTTGAATATGTTATTAATGGTATAAATGATTCTACATTTAATATATTCTTTATGGTTGTAAAACTTTGGCAGAATTTCAGGAAAAACTTAAGATATATGAAAAAATTAAATTAGATAACGATAAAAATAAATCCGTTAATCCTAATTCTAAAACCAGAAGCGACCATTTTTGAAAGTAAAATAAAAACAAATATTCGTTGCTATAACTGCGGAAATCTTGGTCACGCGGAGAATTTTTCCAAAAGTAAGAGCAAGGGGAAAAATGCTTTCGTTGTAATTTATTTGGACACGTAGCTGCAGAATGTATAAAAATTAAGACAAACACGAAAGATCTTGCCAGAGTGAATCATATATTTGTAAAGAAGCAGTTAAATGATATGCATAAAATTGCATTGATAAATAATGTAGAAGTAATAGCTCTCATTGATACAGTAAGTGATATAAATATAGTATCGGAAAATATTTATAAAGTAATTGGTTCACCTAATATTAATTCTTCCGACTTGATTCTAGTAGGCTTTGGTAATAATAAAGTAAAACCTATTGCTTATTTTAGAGGTTCCATACGAATCGACGATTGTTAAATTAAATTAAATATTTATGTTGTGCCTTAAGGAACATGAAAGAAAATGCTGTTATAGGAAATGCATTGCTTTCGCAAATGGAAATTATTATAAACAAGAACGACATATCTATGAAAGTAGTAGAAGATGAAAATGAATCTAATTTAATGTATATAAGTGTTGATCAAGAAAATAGATTAGATAATTGTTCGGATATTAATTAAGCATGTGAGTTCAAAATAAAAAACTTAACTGAAAATCATATTCCTAATAAAACTGAAAATCCTATAGAAGAAACAGATGCTGTTGAAGATGAATTAAAAGAAGAGGAGCCTCAGGAAGAAAAATGTGATGTTAAACGTAGAAAAGGAAAACTGCAAAATGTAGAGGAAGGGAAGAATTCTATTCCTGAAAGAAGAAGAAAAAATCCACCTAAGAAAGTTCAGGAAATCAAAGAGAGTAATAGAAAATTTAATGATTTCAAAAAACCTACTTCAAAGCCAAAGAGTTCTAGAAAAAGAAAGAATTCAGAATCTGAGAAACTAATTGAATATAATGCTGGTGAAATAGAAATATTAACAGTAAGAAAGAGTAAACAGCAAGAGAAACTTCCAGCTAAAGAACTGGATTCTGGTATGTCTGAAAAACTTAACACAATCCAAAGTAAAATCTACTACTAATATTGAAATGCGTAGTATTTTAAAAGATGATCAACCTATTTCTTTGAGACCCAGATGTTTACCAATTATAGGTAAAGAGCAACTAAAACAGGAAAAAACTATTTTACAAATGGATTTGGATGCTCCTGAACAACAAGTCAGATCTTTGGGAAGAAAACTTTCCGTATCAGAACACTCTGTAGACACGTTACAGAAACAACTACCAGTAGCCAAGAATGAGGTACAAGCTACAAAATTTCAGAGGAGAACCAAATATAAAATCATTTCTGAGCAAGAAAAAGAAGTTCAACATGTTAAATTGAAAATGCAAGAAATGCTAGCTTTAGAAGAAGATCGCATGAGAAAAATGAAGAAGAGATTTTCTGACAAACAAGCAGAACTGGAAAGAAAGAGCTGTATGACTGATGAAAATTTTCGTCAGCTACGAGAAATTTTTAATGCTGATGATTGGGAATATTACGGAGACCTGTGGGGTGCTGCTGCTTTTCCAACATCACCTAAAAGAACTTCAACTTACGAATCAACTAAACATAAGATAAGGCCATATAAGAGGCGTAAATCTTCCCGTGAAGAACCTTCAGTCCCCAAAACAAGATTTTCTAAAGCAATATCAGCTGTTAATTTTATATCTGGAGTAAGCAAACAGTATGCTTCTAATTTTCAAGCAGATACTGATTATACTTCTGGAAACAAACAGGAAAAAAACATTACAGAAATAATTGACGTAGAAATTCAAAATAGCTTTGAAACTTACCGAGAAGAGCTCCGAAAAAATGCGAAAAAACAATTGTTTAAGGTACAAGAAGAAAATAAGAAAACATTTAACTTTCGAAGACGTTCTTCAAAATGTTATGAAATTAATGATTTAGTAGCAATCAAAAGAACGCAATTCGGACCAAACGTTAGGTTAAAATCAAAGTATTTAGGCCCGTATAAGATTATCAAAGTAAAGAATAATGACTCCTATGATGTTGTAAAAGAAGAAGATCATGAAGGACCCACTAAAACAAATGCATGCGCTGAATACATAAAACCATGGACCCAAGCAGAAGATGTATAAAATAATACTGATTATGACATTTAAACCTGGAATGATATGACTGATAACCGAACTGTGATTTTTCATTTAATAATGACTTTTATTTCAGTTAATGTTATTTTTAAGATGAAATGAAATTTTCGAAAATGTTAAAGATTGAAGATATTTTCATTTCAGATGAAATTTTCTGAAAAATAGAAGGGACTATTGACGATGTTATTGTTGCAAAGATGAAGGACTTTTAAGATGTTTCTTTATTGTCCTTAGCACACAGTCTTCCCCTCCTTTCGTACTTCTTTTCAGGTTTTGACTTATTGATGATGATCCCCCAGGGGGAAGCGATTATAGTAGTTTGATTGATACGGAAACGTTGAAGTCCTTGAGCCTGTTGACGCATCTCAGAAAGAACGTCGGGTGCCGTCCAGTACTATCTGAGTCTAAACGTCGTCGACGGGTGATCTATTTGCTAAAATCGCTTTCCAGTGGAACTGACCTTGCCGTGGTCTGGGGGCTCCCTCGCAAGAGGGTCCAACTAATTCCACAGCTTAGTAGTGGTGATCGGTGAGAACCCCAGGGTACCGGTCACCGCGAAGAGCAACCACTGCACTTGTTGCACCCCTAACGGTGCACGCAGTGGCTTCCGAGTAGAGCTTACATCCCCCACACGCTCATAGCACGTCTAACAAATACAAAGTGCTATGACCGCTACAGGAGAACACGAGCAAGAGAGACCGAATGGTCCAGGGAACCGGAAGGTCCCGGCTCAAAGACAGTGTAGTGATTCACAAACATGTGAGGACACTTTTTGTTCAGAAGACTTCCTAAGTGAAGCTCATAATTGTCTAGAAAATCTAGACGGACTATTGAATAAAGAGAAAATCTCTAAGAGAGTGAGCAAAGGAATAAAGGAACAATTTGTAAATATTTTGAAAGTCCTAACTAAGTAAAATCTTAAAATTGCTAAATTAGAAGGACAACTTGAGCAAACTCAAAATGTAGAGGACTATATATCAGGTTTAAATGATACCAAAATGGAGAAAGAGACTTATGCAGATAAAGTAAAGAAATCGCATAATCAAAATTTAAGTAAAAGACAAAGATCCAGATCTAAATCTGTAAAGAAAAAGGAACACGTTCTGTTAGTCTATCCTAAGGATGATGGGGCAACCTCATCAGAAGTTAAAGACAAATTAATGGAAAATTTAAACCCTAACTCATTAAAAATAGGAGTTAAAAACGTAAGAAACATAAGAAAGTGAGGTGTAGTCATAGAAACAGTCAAAGAAGATGACTTAAAAATATTAGAAGACGCGATTAAAGAGAACGAGAAATTAAAGGACTTAGTGGAGCCTCAAAGGCCCCAAAAAGATCAACCCTCGGATCATAATATATAACGTAAAAGAAGACATAGACGGGGATTCCTTAAAAAGAATTTTAATGACCCAAAACTATGAGTTAGAAGAATCAGACTTAGAAATCAAATTTAACATGAAAGGAAAATATGGGACGAATTGGGTTCTCTCCTTAGACCCCCAAGCTTTTCGAAAGATCATGAAAACTAGAAAAGTTAATATAAATTGGACTAGAAAGAACTTAAGGGAATTTATCAAAGTCACCCAATGTGTAAACTGCCTAGGGTTAGGCCACACCAAGATAACGTGTAAAGAACCCCAGAGATGCACAAAATGCAGCAAAGCAGGGCACATGAAGAAAGAATGTCCCAATAGTAAAGAAAGGTGCGCTAACTGCCGAAAGGCTAATCAAGAATTTAATTTAAATTTAAATACTCATCATACAAGTTATGATAAGAATTGTCCGTGCAAACGAAGGGAACTTGAATTAATCAAACAGAAAATAAATTATGGATAAAGTTCTCATAACCCAATTAAACTTACAGCACTCAAGGAGTGCCAGCGTTCAATTAAGGCAAGACTTATTTGAACTTATTAGACTTATTTAAATAGTGATGATTTCAAAATCGCGTGTGTGCAAGAACCGTTCCTCATAAAGGATAAGATTTGCGATTTTCCATTAAAATATAAAATTTATCAAAGTGACAAAGGAGTCAAGACGGCCATCATAATTAAAGACTCAGGACTTTCTATCCTAGAGATAGTTTCGTCACCAGAAATAGTGGCAAAACAAATCGATGGGGCAACCCCCTTCGTTTTAATAACAGTTTATTGTCCCCCCCCCACAACGAAATAGATGAGATATTAGTGCAAATAGCGCATATAATTCAACAAAAAGAAAAACTTACCTCCATAATTTGCGGGGACTTCAACGCTAAAAGCACAATATGGGGCTCAGGACCAACAGACCCAAGGGGAACAAAAGTAGGCAAATTTTCAGCCTCCATTAATGCCACAGTATTAAATAGATCAGATAGCTCCCCAACCTTTGTAGGAGCCCGAGGCAATTTCTTGGATTGATATCACACTTGCCAGGAACACAAGTACCCTTTCCATAGGCAAATGGGAAGTAGATGAAAGAGAAACATTAAGTGACCACAAAGCGGTCAACTTTAAGATAAACTTAACAATAGAAAGACCCCCAAAGGGACTTAAAATGAAAATGCTAAACACCGATTGGCTCAAATTGAGAACAATCTTTCATAGGATATTCAAAGAATCTCTCAAACAGAGGACATAGATAGCAATATAAACTTAATAACGCATCAATTAAGAGAAGCATATCTCAAATTCCTAAAGCCCTCCCTTAAAAACGTACAGGGACAAAGGCTAGCATCCCCAAGGGTATACCAAAGTAAAACGTGGTGGACACAAGACCTCACAGAACAGAGAAGAATAGTAAGGCGGTTAAGAAAAGAATTCCAATACTCAAGGGGGGAAGAAAGGAAACATAGAAAGAAAGACTTTAACAAAGAGGCGGCATTCTACAGAAGGAAAATTTTCAAAGCAAAATTAGACTCGTGGGAAAACTTCTGGGAAAGTCTAAGATTAAGCTCCCCGTTTGGAACATTCTATGACATAGTCAAGGGCAAGGCATACTCCCCCTTAAAGATCTCTAGAATAAAGAAAAGTCCGGGAGTCTGGACTTCAAACATAGAAGACACCATAAGGGCGATCTTAGAATATCACTTCCCACAGGATAGAGCGGAGAAGGACAGCGAGATCCATACAACAATAAGAAATAAAGCAGACACCCCCCCCGTTTCGGGAGACAACCCAGATTTCACAATAGAAGAAGTGCGACAATTAATAAAGAGCACAAAAAAGGGCAAAGCCCCGAGAAAAGACGATTTATCATTGGAAATAGTAGAAGAACAATTTCTCACAAATGAGGAGTTCTTCGTAAGAATACTAAATTAATGCCTCAAAAGAGGCTATTTTCCCCAACAATGGAAAGAAGCTAACTTAGTTCTCTTCCATAAAGAGGGTAAAGACAGAGAGACACCAGGAGCATACCGGCCAATTTGCCTTCTTTCAGCCTGGGGCAAAATCCTAGATAAGCTCTTAGCAAAAAGGCTTACATTCTTCCTAATTAAGAATAAATTACTCAACACAAAGCAGTTTGGGTTCACACCAGACACAAGCACAATAGATGCGCTGAGAAGCTTAGTCACGCAAATCCATGAGAACAAAAGGAACAATCTTCACACCTGCGTGATATCCCTTGATGTGGCCTCCGCATTTAATAACTTGTGGTGGCCAGGGATACTAGCAAGATTACAAGATATAAAGTGCCCCTCAAACATATTCGGGCTAATTAAAAGCTACCTTCAAGACAGAATAGTTACATATAATAGAGACGGGGTCTGCGTGACTCACAAGTATTACAAAGGAGCACCCCAAGGGTCCAATTTAGGACCAATTCTGTGGAATCTAATAGCAGACACCGCCCTAAATTTAGAATTTGAAGATCATGTAAGCATACAAGCATATGCCGACGATTTTATAATAATTATAGCAGGAGGGAACCGGCTAGTAATAGAAAGAAAGGCGCAAAAAGCGCTCAGTATAATAAAGGAATGGAGCAACACATATAAGCTAAACTTCAGTATTGAGAAAACAAAGCTAATTTTATTTCCAAAAGGGAATAAATTACAGAAATCCCCATCAAGAATCAAATGGGAAAATATAGCGATCCCAAGATGTGAACACCTAAAATACTTAGGGTTCACGCTAGACCAAAAACTAACATGGATTTCCCTATCTGACAGGAATAAAGGATAAAACACTCAAACTAATCAATAATCTGAATAGAATGGTTTCACACAGATGGAACCTCAAAGGGAACCTCCTCAAATCGCTATATATAAAAGCAATAGAAAGAATGATACTATACCGGTGCCCAATCTGGCACACCGGCACCGAAAGGGTAAAGATCAAATTAAACCAGATACAAAGGATAGCCCTTTTGTGTACCACAAAGGCTTATACAACGTCCCCTACGGCAGGGCTCCAAATACTCGCCGGGACAATCTCCCTGGATATCAAAGCAGACATGGAGGAGCAATTTTATAGAGCGGTCCATTGTAAAGAAAACATAAGTATGGGAGACACAATAATCTGGAATAATGAGATAAAGGACAGACTCCCTACAATACAATATCATCCAGCCGAAGCGAAAAGAATTAAATGGGGAAAGGACCCACCAATGAATAAAGACATAGAAATCTTTACAGACGGTTCCAAAATGCACAACAAAATGGGAACCGCATGGGTAATCTTCCAAGACAGTCAGGAAATACACAAAGAAAGGACACGCCTAAGCAATGACGCAACAGTATTTCAAGCAGAAGTCCACGCCCTCAGAAGCGCGCTGCTCTGGGCCGGACAGAACGCAAGTTACTCCACCAGGGTTGTATTCTTCACGGATAGCCTGAGCACATTACACAGCCTTAACAGCGGCAAAATCTCAAAGTATACAAAGTCTAAGAGAGATAATTAATACGCTCATATCAACGCACAAAGTGTCCCTTAATTGGGTTAAAGCCCACCAAAGGACGCTGGGTAATGAAAGAGCGGATGAAGAGGCTAAGAAGGCGACAGACAAAGAAGTAGTAGACGTACACGTTCCTCTCTCAGAGGAAGTAGCAAAGAACAGACTACACAAAGAAGCTCTTATACAATGGCAGGAAAGGTGGGACGAGGGGACAACAGGTCGGATGACATATAAAATTTTCCCTAAAGTCTCAACAACATGACTAAAGAGCAAGTATTACGAAAATCAAGCATTGAGTAATCACGGCAACTTCCCATCTTATATAGTAAGATTCCACAAAAAGAAAGTAAGATGTGCCTGCGGCACTAGCGGAAGCCTCGCGGACGCAGCTCATTACATAAAGACCTGCCCTTTAACAGCGCCAGACAGAAAACGTCTGTTCCCGCCCTCTCTCTCCTCCTTAGAGACGGAACACTTGGAAAATACCCAATAGGAATTAAAGGTATAAGAGAGATCACTAAGAAAGTCACGGATCAAGACACCCATCACCATTTCATAGAGTTTTTGTAGCAATCGTTCGATTCCTGTTAAGTCCAAGGTTTACTCTATGATTAATGCTACAGGACATCGAAGTCTATGTTTTTCAACTTTTCTTTTACTCATGTATATATGTAAATAATGTAAATTTGTTCTATTTTTCTCTGTATTCAATTAAAGTTAATAAAGTTATTTAAAATTAAGAGGATCGTGATTGAGATCCCAAAATAAAACGATTTGTTGGCGAGATACATCTCTCCCCAGCAAAATCATCCAGTCAGATGAGATTGTAGGGTGGTTAAAGCGGATGGAAACTTAGCCTCAGGCTCTCCGCCCGCACTTAACCTAGCTATTTGGCACAAAACTACTTACGGCACCTAAGATCGAATTAATATCATACAAATGGTTATCATCTCCTCCCGCCTGATACGGAGGATGGATAAGTGATAGTGTCTACGTGGATATCATACCACTTACGAACGCAACGACTCGGTCCTCTCACCTGCTCCTCCCACTGAGACCGGGAGTGAGTCATAGGTTTCCCAAAGTTGTAATTTAATTACAGAAGTGGAGAGTAAAATTGATTATTGATGATGATGGTCCTTTTACCGAAGACAACGAAGATGTAAGATGACCAATGATTTATGCTGTCAAGAGTGGAATAATGTCGTCAAGGTCGACGCATAGCAGGAAGGCCGAATGGGGATTTTAAATCCATAGCTTAATAGTTTTCCTCGCGCGCTGTTTAAATTTTAGCTGTTGACTGCACGAGTGAAATTGATAGAACTTTCACCACTTTGTTTTATGAGAGGAGATTAAGATGATATAGATGTCATATTAATAGATGTAAGATGATATAGATATTGTATTAATAGAGGAACTATATTATAGAAGTATTAATATTTTATTAAATGTGTTTTGTTTGAATATGAATTGTGATTTCGTAATTAAAGAACCCACATATATATATTCATTTCGTGAAAATAGCCACGGAAAGGATGTTAAATAAATCATATTAGCATATTTTTTTCTTCAGATATGTGATGTCGATAGTAATAGTTCATGCAAAAGACGCTAAAGAATAGTACATATTTATTCCATTAACAAACGCAGTCCATTTTCAGTAACTAAAATGGCAGCAGACGGGCGTAGCCTTGTTTTCACGGTTTTATTTTGCCACACCAGTCATTTTCATTACAGTTGGTTGAAAGCATTACTTAGCATTACAATTATTAAATGTTTATAACGTAAAGTCCCAATTACCCGACGTAAAAGGAATAAATGTAGTCGGATAATAAAAAATGCCGAATAATGAATTATCAATCAACAAATCAAAGATCGGTTACTATTTTATTACCTGTTGAACCAAAAAAAGGGGGGGGAAGAAAGAAAAAAATTTCCATTGAAATCACGGAATTAATTTACCTTTCCACGCTCACAAATAGAATAACTATTTCATTAGGATATAGAGATAGATCCATTCCTAAGAGATGCCTTCATAACAATACCCTGTATCAACCACAGTTCATTAAGATAGAAACCTTCATAAGGATCCTCAAGCATAAAAGAGCTTATAAAAATTAGTTTCTGATTTTGAGAAAACAACCTGCATAAATGCGAGGGTGTTTTTAGGTGTTTTTATGTTAGGCACCACTGTGCAAGTAAAATTTTCATTTGTTTTGATAATCAGAGTAACAAACTTGTAAGGATCTTAAGTTTTACTAATGTTTATTTTACTATTTTAAATCTTTACTATCACTTCTTATTTTCTACTTCCGGCCAGAATTATAAGCGTTAAGGTTTTTATGCAAAGTTTGTCTGGCGAACGCCAAGTATTTAAGTTGTGGCCTTTTGCCAAGCGCGAGAGAGGAAGCAGTTGATTCAAAGCAGGCCGCTTACCTTAGAAGTTACGCAGTTGCTTGTTGCCTTCCAGGCCAGAGGTTTTAATCCTCTTGATAAATTTTAAACGTATAGTAGTGTTCACAGTCTCTGTACTACATACGCTTCCTGTTAATATAAGGCCAATCTTCCACGTTTATTAGTTTAAAGTTAAATTAGAGTTTAGTTTTATTTTTATACTTTTACGTTAGACCCCAAGTAGCGGGTCAGTGTATTCCGAAGTACGGAAGTTATTGTATATAGAGAAAAATAAAGGGTTTTGTATACCCTTCATGTGTATCCTGTCTACTCACCACAATTAGTGAACATAGCTTTAGTAAGCTCTCTGTTCCGAGTCAGGTCCTTGTATGTTCCCGAAGAAGGTAAGAAGGAACATTGACCCTGATAATGGCGCCCAACGAAGAAGAATAACCATGGCCGAGTTTCAAGAAGAACCTGTGCTGCCTGCAGAAAAAGCTCAGAATCCAGAAATGCCAGCTGCCGCCCTGGAAGGATTTGGTTACATCGTCCAGACCATGCGCGCTTCGATGAAACCAGAAGCAACATTTAACGGAAACACACCGGTAACCAGTTTTTTGGAAAAATTGGATGACCACTTCATGCTCTATCCCGTGCACGAATTTCAAAAAGTTACCTTAGCTACCAGCGCTTTGAGGGGCCAAGCGCTTAACTGGTTCAAATGTATAGGCAGAAGTCTTTTGGGTCAAGCAGGAAGTCCCACATATACTTACGAAAATTTCAAGACTGCCCTACTAAAAGCCTTCCCTGTTGTAAGGGATCGTGCGAAATTAGAAACGGAACTTTTCAGTATATATCAACAAAGAATCGAAAACCTCTCGAGCTTTATTTTAAGAAAAATTCACGTTTTCAAGCTCTTGTATGGAAACCGTCCGGATCCTGAAATAATTCAAGTGATTTTGCCGAGGTTACTGCCCCAAGTGCAAGACTTTATTGAATTAAGAAATCCGACTACACTGGAAAAGTTATTTGAGCTAGCAATCCAGTTTGAAAGTAGAAGAACGGCGGACGTCGAAAGAAGACGCCAATATCAACAGCGAAACCAATTCGGTACGCCAAGACTACAGCAAACTCAAGCACATGGCTACGGAGAAAAAGCGAATCAGTGGGCAAGGAAACCCGAGCATTCAAAAACAGCCGGCGAACGTCGACAGTTCAATAGCAACCCAGGAAAAAAGTCTCAAGGCCAGTGGAAAAAGAAGGAAAGCACGGAAAGGAAAAATAATTTAAACTAAAACGGATTTCTGCTGACGAGAGGGTGCGGAAATCCGAAGGCCAAGAAAACCCCTCTTCCTACAAGTTAAATACAGTAATGGTGAAAAATCTGACTCTTCCGAAGATTGAAGTCTTGGTGAATAATATCCCAGCCACCGCACTCCTGGATACCGGCGCGCAGTGTTCCTGTGTGGCAGAAGGTTTTTTTAGGAAGTATTTTCGCAAATACCGCATATATAATGCGGATAATACGACAGTGTTAGCGGCGCAAGGAGAAAAATGTAAGTGGGTAGGTAAAGTACCGTTGTATATCCGTATCAAGGACGAACAAGTAAAGGTGATGTTTTTTATAGTAAAGAATCTGCAAGCACATTTAATTTTAGGAATAGATTTTCTTTCAGAAGCACAAGCTACGCTGGATTTTAATGAAGCGTCCCTTAAGCTGACAATGAAACAAGTTCGTACAGAAAACGCTGAACCGCCGATGTTAAAACTTGACCACCTCTCTAATGACGAGCAAGGAAGAATCCGACAAGTGGTAAGTGAATTTGCTTCGTTATTTAGTGATATTCCAGGATTTACTCAGGTTACTAACCATAGTATTGACACCGGAGATGCAATGCCAGTTCGTCAAAAACCATACCGGTATGATAAGAATAAGGAAAAAATTATAGAATGGCATATTACCGATATGCTACGTAAAAAGATCATAACGCCCATCTCAAGTAGTTATGCTAGCCCGGTGGTTTTATGTAAGAAAAATAATGACTATCCTTTGACGCATCCAAAAAGATGGAGATTCGCTATTGATTACCGTAAATTAAACTCCATAACTAAATATCCGGTATATCCGTTACCGATTATAGAAGAAATTCTAAGGAACATAAAATCAACCAAATATATGACGACTTTAGACTTAACGACTGGTTATTTTCAAATAGGGGTTAGGCCTGAGGACGTGCCTAAGACTGCTTTTATAACCAAGTCTGGCACTTATGCATTTTTGCGTATGCCGTTTGGCCTTTCAGGGGCCCCGGCAACATTTCAGCGATGCATGGACATTGTGTTAAGACCTGTTCTTGGAAAGTCCACATTTATCTATTTAGACGATATCATTATTACTAATGATAATCTCGACCAACATGTACAGGATTTAAGACAGGTGTTTTCTTTATTAAATGAGGCCGGTCTAAAAGTTAATGTCGAAAAGTGCAAATTTGCAGCCCCTGAATTAAAATATTTAGGTTACAAAATATCTCAAAAAGGGATCGAGACAGATGAATCAAAAATAATTGCTGTACAAAAGTATCCGACTCCAACCACGGCGAAGAAGCTCTCTTCTTTTCTAGGACTTTGTTCACATTATAGGTCCTTTATAAAAGATTTTGCGGCTATCGCTGAGCCATTGTTAAAATTAAAAAGGAAAAAGGCAAGATTCTCGTGGACGGCCGAAGCCAATAGTGCTTTCGAAAAATTAAAACAAGCATTAACGCAAGCCCCTGTGTTGAAATTTCCTGAAAAGGATGAGAATTTAGAAATTTCAGCGGATGCTTCGGATTATGCGGTAGGAGCGGTACTTTCGCAAAATCAGCAGCCCGTGGCATTTTTTAGCCGAACTTTAAATCAAACACAAAGAAACTATTCCGCGACCGAGAGAGAGGCACTTGCAGTTCTGTTAGCAGTGCAAAAGTTCCGAGTCTATTTTGGAAAGGCGCCGATAACAGTGTACTCTGATCATGTGGCGGTAACTAGATTGTACTCAGGAAAAAATTTATCCCCAAGGTTAATAAGATGGGCACTCAAGCTGCAAGAATATAATCTGGTAATCAAGCATACCCCCGGAAAGGAAAATATCGTAGCAGATGCCCTATCAAGAATTAAAATAGATGAACAAGGGAATACCGTAAAGGTGGCAATGCTCACAGCATGTACAATAAATTCCCGAGAAACTGTAATAACTGAACTGGGTAAGGATCCTGAGTTTGGAAGCATTTATGAGTATTTGAAGGATCCTGAAAATTTTAGCCACCAAGATATTGTGGCGATAAGAAATAGGGCGGCCCATTACGAACTAATAGATGGTCTATTATTTTATACAAAAACTACGAATTCCAACAAAGAATTTCGACCTGTTATCCCAGCTAGTCTTAGATTAAATATCCTGCAGGAGCTCCATGACAGTCCTTTAGCTTCTCATGCTGGTATTCGAAAAACTATCCAACGCGTACGCGAGGCAGTCTACTTTCCTGAACTGCAAAAGTTAACAAGGGCGTATGTCCAGTCCTGCCCAACATGTCAAGCAGTTAATTATATTAATTTCCGCCCGGCCGGGTTTCTAAATAGTATTAAATCCGAATTTCCAAATGAAATAATTGGCATCGATTTATTGGGCCCTTTCCCAAAAAGTCAGTTAAATAAAAGTCGCTATCTCCTTGTTATGGTTGATCATTTTAGTAAATGGACTGAAATTGTTCCCTTAAAACGAGCCTCCGCGAAATTAGTTACTGATTCTATTTTAAATAAATATATTTTAAAATACGGGGCGCCCCTAAAAGTTATATCGGATAATGGTCCTCAATTTGTAAGTAATATATTTGAAGACATGTGCCAAAAACTGGGCATACGTCATTTAAAAATGGTCCCGTATCGGCCGCAATCAAATATAGCGGAACGGGTCAATAGAAATATAGTGAAAATTATCCGTAGTTATGTTAAAAATTTTCATAAGAGCTGGGATAACTATGTCAATGAATTTGCTTTCGCCCTTAGGACCGCAAAACATGATACAACGGGCAAAACTCCTGCTGAGTTATTTCTAGGCAGAAAGATTATAACACCGTTAGATAAATTATTTTATGTGCAACAAAGAGCCCCAGAATTTAAAATGGGTGATATAGAAAAACTAATAAAAAAAGCAAAAAAGAATACGGAAGTAGCACAAAGAAAACAGAAGCTCTATTATGATTTGAAACGAAGGGGAGTAACTTATAAAGTAGGGGATGAAGTTTTAAAAATTAAGCATTCACTTTCTTCAGCACCAGAAGATAAAACTGCCAAATTTTTTCCACGATTTGAAGGACCATATGTTATAGAAAAAATAACTCACGCTGTAGTAGTGTTAAAAGCCAGAAATGGTGAAACCTGTTCCGCAAACATTGATCAAATCAAGCCCTACTTCGATCGTAATAAAATGCAAATATTTTCAGATCTTTTGCAGGATCCGGCACGGCAGACACCGCAGGCACAAGCTCCAGAGGTGGAAAAACGACAAGTACAAGGGCAAGCCAATAAGAGTCAGGAGCAAGTGAAAAGAAAATTGCCCCGCGGAAAAATTGAAGGTAGCAAGAAAAAGAAGCCGTTCCACCGTCCAGAAAAGAGAGTTCACGAACACCCCCAGAATGAAGAAGGGAGAAGGACGACGTATGTGAAGAGAACCAGGAGAAATGACGGCAACTATAACCCGGCTCTAAAACGGAAGATATACTCATCCGACAGGACTCTCCGCAGTAAATATAGCCGAACTGCGGAAGGGCCATCAGCGGCGGAGGAAAAGTTACAAGGAAAATTTGAACGGCGAACAACGAGGTCCAAGCAGGAACACGACAGAAGTTTCCCGGTTCCGCCAAGACCAGCTGCCATCAAACGGCCAAGACCACAAGCAGAGGACAAAAAGAAGGTATTCAAGGGTGACCGAACTGGTGAAAAAAGGAAGCTTCCAGAGGAAGGCACTGAAGGGCGAGCCCGTACAAGAAGGAGGATAAATCAAACTACTATCTGCAATACCTTTAAAGACTGGGCCCAGAAAAGGATGTCCGAATATCACAAAGATAAGTAAAATTTTATGTTACTTTGCAAACTTAAGTTAATCTTTCATTCTTACTGCAAGTGGCAGATTTCAAGAAGTTTTACCTCATGCGAGGTCTACCTTTATCGCCAAAAGGGCGAGAAATGAGTTGTTACCGATTTTGGTAGTATGTTTTTCAATTACTCGCGCGTAAAACTAAAGTTGATGTATAATAGCGTTGTGTAAAGACTTAAATATTGTAAAAAGTTATTGTATAAATTTTATTTAAAACATTCTAGCAAGAAAGAAGTTTTAGTCTGAAAGTCTTTTTGAAATGTATTATTTCAATGTAGAAAGAATTGGTACTTGCTTTGAAAAGAATAGAAGTTAACAATGTACTACTAATGTATGTTTTCAAATGTGTAAAAGGCCCACCAGCGGCCGAGCGGTAAAGTCGCTGAACACTGGTAGTTCGGTCTGAGGTTCGAATCCCGCGAACGGGCTGGCTGCATGGGTGTTTTCGTGGTTTTCCCCATGTGTAACGTGTATACGAGCCAGTTTCCCTTAGAAAGTCCTCCACGAAGGCATCCCTCCCCTTAGGCAGATAGCCCTAGTGTGCTTTGCCGTAATTAAATACACCATACACCATACACCAAATGTGTAAAATTAACGGCATGTTGATATGTTCTTATATACAATGTGAACTGTTATTTTAAATGTTAAGAAATACCGTGATATGGTAAAAGTGAATGTTAAAATTTTTTTTCGTGTGACTGTAAACAGATTAAATCATGATGAATATGTGTTAAAGGTGGAATGATGTAGTTAGGCTCTCTGACGCTACACTTCAGAGTTAGACACTTTCAGAATAGTACCTCAGGGTTTAGAGTTGAAATTAGGGTGTGTTAAGAGGTCTTGTTATGTTGAATTTTAATACGTTAGTGTTTTGATTGTAGGAGGAAGTGTGGAACACGTAGACAGAAACACATTCGTGTTTGGTGTTCTTTTACAACACATGTCAGAGAGCACGGGGAGAGATAATTAAAATAGTCATGAATGAAATAAGAATGTTAAGAGAAGTATAATTATATATGTTACTTGTCATTTCATTGTGTAACATTTCATTAAACTAGTTTTCCTTCCAGATCTCTGGAAGGAACCAGAATTGAATAAAAGCTCCTGTTTAGATGCAGTACAGATGAAAAAAAAGTGTGTATCCTGGGAGCTGCTATTGTAAAAAAAAAAAAAAAAACAAATTTCTTTCTTTTAAATTTCTAGTTTCTAGCGAAGTATGTTTGTAAAAGATTGGCCTCGCGTTAGATTCTAGAGCTAAAAGTTTTCAACAAGGTCGTTTTAGACCTCAGTTTCAAACTAATTAACTTTGGCGGGAAGTATGTAAGGATCTTAAGTTTTACTAACGTTTATTTTATTTTAAATTAAATGAATTATCAATCAACAAATCAAAGATCGGTTACTATTTTATTACCTGTTGAACCAAAAAAAGGGGGGGGAAGAAAGAAAAAAATTTCCATTGAAATCACGGAATTAATTTACCTTTCCACGCTCACAAATAGAATAACTATTTCATTAGGATATAGAGATAGATCCATTCCTAAGAGATGCCTTCATAACAATACCCTGTATCAACCACAGTTCATTAAGATAGAAACCTTCATAAGGATCCTCAAGCATAAAAGAGCTTATAAAAATTAGTTTCTGATTTTGAGAAAACAACCTGCATAAATGCGAGGGTGTTTTTAGGTGTTTTTATGTTAGGCACCACTGTGCAAGTAAAATTTTCATTTGTTTTGATAATCAGAGTAACAAACTTGTAAGGATCTTAAGTTTTACTAATGTTTATTTTACTATTTTAAATCTTTACTATCACTTCTTATTTTCTACTTCCGGCCAGAATTATAAGCGTTAAGGTTTTTATGCAAAGTTTGTCTGGCGAACGCCAAGTATTTAAGTTGTGGCCTTTTGCCAAGCGAGAGAGAGGAAGCAGTTGAGTCAAAGCAGGCCGCTTACCTTAGAAGTTACGCAGTTGCTTGTTGCCTTCCAGGCCAGAGGTTTTAATCCTCTTGATAAATTTTAAACGTATTGTAGTGTTCACAGTCTCTGTACTACATACGCTTCCTGTTAATATAAGGTCAATCTTCCACGTTTATTAGTTTAAAGTTAAATTAGAGTTTAGTTTTATTTTTATACTTTTACGTTAGACCCCAAGTAGCGGGTCAGTGTATTCCGAAGTACGGAAGTTATTGTATATAGAGAAAAATAAAGGGTTTTGTATACCCTTCATGTGTATCCTGTCTACTTACCACAATTAGTGAACATAGCTTTAGTAAGCTCTCTGTTCCGAGTCAGGTCCTTGTATGTTCCCGAAGAAGGTAAGAAGGAACATTGACCCTGATAAACTAAACGTCACCTTATAAAGTTAGCAAGTTTTTTTTTTTATATATATATATATGTGAGGAAACTGAACTTCGGACCTCTCGAATACGCGCCGAATGTGCTGACCATTACACCACGAAGGTATGCTGAGAGAGCGAGATAAATACTTTATAACCTTCACTGGGTGCCCGATGTAGAATTGCAAGCATCTTTAATGTTTTTAAAATTTAATCTGCATTTTAAAAGGTATAAATTGACCTTCATAAGATGTGAGCACTTTTATGACGGGGCACCTTTATGACTGGTTTCTACCTTCCGGAATAGTAGCCAACTTACATAAAGGTGACATTGGTGTCCTTATGAATAACTTCTGCTCTTCGAAACAATGGACAACTCGCATAAAGGTCATACAAATTACATGCACCTTTATAAAAGAGCAGAGTTTCGAAGCGTTTCTCTTCCTGTACATGGTTTACTGGACTAAACACTAGGTAAAATATATGTTGTGATGACTATTAAAAAGAATCATAGTATATTCTATGGAAAGTAAATGTGCAACAACTGAGCAATATATACAATTAAACGATTTACTTTGAATGAAACATGTAGTATAAAAGTAATATGGTAATAATAATATCAGTCAAATATTATTATTATTATTATTAAGAAAAATTTTACTAGGAATTAAACCTTAATGAAGTATCAGATAAAATGTGGAACATTCGGTAACTGAAGTTCGAATAATCAAGACTTTTAACTTTTAATCTGGCTACTTTAGTATTTATAATGTGGTTACCATTCATTCATTTGAAATTTTTAATATGAATTACGTAAAATTTATTTAATTACTATAAGTTTTTTAATCTACTTAATAGGCAACAAATGTGCCAGTTATAATTATCATCTTTTCACAAAAGTATTCACCCAAATACGAATAAAATGATCCTAGAAATGAGCTTTTATATTCAGTATATACTGTTTGCTCGATTAATCAATTACAAGACAAATAAGGAACTTCATCTTGTATATAGATTAGTCCTTCGTCTTAATATATTTCACAAATTAATTGTGGAAAAGTATAAAAATCAAGAACGTAAAGTATATAGAATTTGCTAAAATAACTTTTTTTTTAATTATCTAAAAAATTAGATTCTAAGCCATTGGACTTTTAATGTTAACTAACGTACGTGCACAAAAAAAGTTTGCTTGGAAAGACTGAAAATATATGCCATACAAATATCATTTAATAGGGGGATGTTGCATCTACTACTTGGGGAAAACTTGTACTACTTATCACTACTTGGGGAAAACTCTGTGTGAGATTTTCAGAAAGTAAATTTTTTATCAATTAATTCGGCTAAATCTACAGCTACATGAACTCTTCAAGAGCGACAGAATAAAATATGATACTTCGTTACCATGCGTGGCTGATAGACTGGCTGACGCTCCTCTCCCCAGTCTAAATTGAGGAAGACTAAATAATTTTTGACTTCTTTTGTGCCTGTGCTCGTGCTATAAGTAGCTACCATGTCTAGCAACGCGGCAAGATTAGTGGCAACGAATAGCTGACATGTAAGCAACACCAATTAGGATATAAAGAAAGCCAACGATTATCTGCCAACGACACATGGCTTCATTTTCATTACACAGGTCATGCAGCGGAGATTTATTCCGTTTATTGTAACCTCCTTGGTTTACAATTTATTGGATTCAGAATCAAGAGATCTACTGTTTTATTTAATAAATAACATTTACATACCCAATACTTGGCCACAAATTCAAGAACACAACAGTAAATCCTAATATTACTACTTAATAAAATGCAACAATTAAATAAATACACTCATTGCCAAAAACATTTGTCGCAAAAAGTTGTTAGAATCGAACGTAGTTTTAGAAGTGTGGGTGCAACGTTGATCTAAGTAAATGATTACAAAATCAAAGCCGAATAATCGTTTATGATAGGAAGTTTAAAAATAAATGGAGGATCTAGCACCCTATCGGGCCATCTCTAGCTTGAATACACGATATATTACAGGCGGGAAGTGAAGCATATAGGTTCCGCAACATGTCCAGCATTATCTCATTCCACAGTAGCTAATCACGTCTCTAGTTCGACCAGACTCCTAGGCTGTCCAATTTGCCACGCTAAGTGATCACAGACATGCTTGATGGGGGACAAATCTAAGAATTGGGCAAGCCAGGAAAGGGTAATGTGCCAATAGCATCTCTGAGGCAGCCTTGCTGTGTCTGGCCGTCCATTTTCATGTTGAAAATGTGTCCTAGAAGCCTACCTGTAAGTGACATGATTCGTGGCTCAAGGAAGTCACGAATGTACCGCTGGACTGTCACGGTCCAATATCGTTGAGCACGACACCACTCTGAGCATAGGCGATAGTGGACGAATGCCACTGACGGCGCACGTAATGGATGTCCGGATACCATATTTTTTTAACCCAGGCACCTCACTATGTACGGGAAGACACAGGGCTCGTATTGAATATGCTGTTTATTTTCGGATGGCGGATAATGACGCAGTTGATGTTTTGTATGCGTGTCGAGTGATGCGATGGTCCTAATGTCGGTAATAGTTCTCGATTACTAATCTCCTGAGAGCGACCGAAGCCTAACCGCCGTTTATGACCCTCTCTCTCACCCAGTTGTCCCACAGGCTCCTTACAGTAAAGTCCGAATGACCTAGCTATCGGATTACTTCATAAGCTAACCAATCGTCTTCTATCTTCACGATGATTCTTTTTTGTCATATTGTCTTCGATGGAAGTATAACAGCATCCCTATGAAAAAAGCGATCTTCAACAGATTAAATACAGGCAAAATGACTTTGTATACCTTTGTATCCGTCAGAAAGAGCGAAGTTCAGAGCTCTTTGTTAGCATTATGCACCAGAGACCGTGATAACTAGTGCGCAACCACGGTGATTCAGCTGCCCAGCCAGTGTAGTGCTTAGTAACGTAAACGCCATCGGGGATGACCACTGACGTTAACGTTTTCAGGAAAAGTCTAACAGTGGTAATGTTTCCCTAGCAGATGTATCCACTGTAACATCAACAACACCTTGGGTAAAGCCAACGGTCCGAAGATATTTGTTTAAATTCAAAGTAAAAAAAAAAAATGCATTGGGCACACAAGGCCCATTTAAAATATACAGTTACATGTACACGTAAGCTACATAGATAGTTGTGTTGCATAGTTTCATTTTATGTTGACAGTGTAAATAATGGCGGTACCAGGTGTATTTTAAGATGCATGTATACGCCTATGTTACTTGAATGATTAGAGCACAGGTTGTAGTAACATACTGTTGCGTGCGCACGGGTTCGTTACGAAATGAATGCACAAGTCCGATGGAAAATGAACAAAAAATTTATTATTATCACAACAAATATGCTTAAATTTCCTAAAATATTCGTGCAGTATTACAATATCTCACAGTAGTTATCTTTTAACTACTCAAACGTTCAAGAGAACTTAATTCAAAACAGCTAAAGAAAGCTAATCCGCGAATTCGCTACAGTCCACAAGAGCAGTTTTCTAACAACAACAAACTAAGTAACTACAACGAACTGAGAGGTTTTCCTCCTTTTATAAGATTTTAAAATCGTGCGAGAGGATTTTCTAGTACTTTCTCGAAATCAAAAAGAGATATTTATTAAATGTTAAATGCACGCGCTCTTTTATTTTCAATTTTCCGGCTTAGCTTTCTTTTAATATTCGTCACGCGCTGCACTGCGCGGGAAATAAAACCATTTAATTTATAATTGAACTAACATTAGCTTTTTAAATACCAAATTCGTAACACTGTCCCCTTCCCAAGGACTGCACGTCCCGGGCAGTACAATCCCTGGACAGGAAGCCAAACTTACAACTGTGGCATAAATGCAATAATAAGCATTACATTACGAAAACAAACAACATGAACAATAAATGCAATAAATAAAACAAATCAAATGCTATGAAATACAAATCAAATACAAAATACAAATCAAATACTAAATACACATTTAGAAACAAAAAGGACCATGGTCTTACACTATTTACAATTATTTACATTACGTACTATGGCCATAGTAATGAGCTAACCTGTCGTAATGGACGACTTTAGGTTTACAGTTTGAAGACTTACGAATCCGAACCACGACGTCATTCAGCCTGTTTAGGACTGTGTACGGACCATCCCAAGGTGACTGTAATTTCGGACAAAGTCCTTTCCGTCGAGTCGGATTCCACAACTACACCTCGTCTCCTTTGTGGAATTGATGTTCAGTAGCTCTTGCGTCGTAGCGGGTCTTCATCTTCTCCGTCGCCCAGTTAACTCGCTCACGTGCAAAGTTGTGCATCACTTCAAACCGGGCCTGGAGAATTCCTCAGGCGATGAAGGAGCATCCGGAGGGCTACCAAACAAGAGATCACAAGGCAGACGAAGCTCACGACCGAAGAGATCTGTGATGGGGAATAGACGGTAGTCTCGTGGACAGCACTGCGGTAAGCTAGTAAAAAGAGTGGTAATTTCTTGTCCCAATCCTGTTGGTTTCTGGAAACCACTAATGAGAGGTTATTAAGTATGGTTCGATTGAACCTCTCTACCATGCCGTCTGACTGGGGATGTAATGGCGTCGTTTGGGTTTTGTCAATACCTAATAGTTTGCAGAGTTCTTTGATTACTGCCGACGTAAAATTCCTTCCCTGATCGGCATGTAACTGAAGAGGCACTCCAAAACTGGAAATCCAGTGCTGTACCATTACCTCAGCTATTGTGACAGCCTCTTGATCAGGAATAGGGTACGCTTCAGGCCACTTGGTGAAATAATCAATGACAACGAGTATGTATTTGTTGCCATCAGCAGTTCGTGGCAGAGGTCCCAAGATGTCAAAAGCGATACGTTCAAAAGGCGCCCCTACGTTGTAACGTTGCAGCTTACCTCGGCTGCGTCTCTTCGGTCTTTTCCGACCTGCACAGGCATCGCAAGATCAACACCACTTTTGCACGTCATCCTTTGCATTATTCCAGTAAAAACGCTCACGAACTCTCTGTAAGGTCTTCATAATTCCAAAGTGACCTCCTGTAGGGCTGTTATGTAGTTCTTTAAGGACATCAGGAATCCGGGATCCTGGAAGCATCAGCTGCCATCGGAACGTCTTCCCTTCATCCGATTCGAATCTCCGATATAAGACGTCGTTTCGAATGTGAAGTGAATCCCAGAGTGCCCAGAATTGTTTTGTTGTAGGACTAAATAAAAAAATGTCCTGCCAAGTAGGTTTTCTGTTTGATGACTCCATTAAATCAATTATGGGTTTAATGTCGCGGTCTTCCAGCTGGTCTTTCCTGACTTCATCATCACTCCACGGATCTCGATCAGCCGATGTTGATATTGTAATTTGTCTTGCGACCGGAGTCAGCAGCTCGTACTTTGCTTCGACCCTGGAACAATATCGGCAGCTTTCTGGGCAAGGTCTTCTAGATAGGGCATCGGCGTTCCCGTGTGATGATCCCTTACGATTACGGATAGTGATGTCATATTCTTGGAGTCTCTGTATCCACCTGGCTATTTGACCCTCGAGATTCTTGAAATTTAAAAGCCAGGCCAGTGAGGCATGGTCCGTGCGCAGGAGGAATTTTCTACCGTATAGATAATGATGGAAATGCTCTACGGCTTCAACTATGGCGAGCAACTCTTTCCTAGTGACACAGTAATTCCTCTCCGCTTTAGACAGGCACTTGCTCCAGTAAGCTACTACACGTTCTTGGTCGTCTATTTCTTGAAACAAAACAGCACCGACACTTTCATTGCTCGCGTCCGTGTCCAGAATAAATGGTCTGTCGAGCTGAGGATACGTCAGGATTGGAGCAGATGTTAAAGCTTCCTTTAAGTGGTTAAATGTATCCTCGCATTCCTTTGTCCCCAAGAACCTTTGCTTGCTCTCTGTCAGCTTGTGAAGGGGTCTCGCGATGGAAGGAAAAGTCCTTTACGAATCTTCTATATTAGGTGCAAAGCACTAGGAAGCTTCTCAACTGATAGACATTTTCGAGACGTTTCAAGGATTTAACGGCTGACACATTTTCAGGATCCGTGCACACACCTTCTGCAGAGATGACATGTCAGAGGTAAGTGACTTCTTTTCGGAACAATTTGCATTTAGTGGGACTCAGCTTCAGATTGTCTTCTTTCAGTTTCTGAAGCACCTTCCTAAGATTTTCTAAATGTTCTTCAAAACTCTTTCCGACGATAATGATGTCGTCCAGGTATATCAGACAGGCTTCGTAGGAAAGATCTTTCAAAACAGTCTCCATAAGACGTTCGAATATTGCCGGCGCATTACACAGTCCAAACGGCATCACCTTGAATTGCCAAAGCCCTTTTCCCGTAGTAAATGCAGTCTTTTCTCTGTCTTCAGGCTGTATTACTACCTGCCAATACCTACTCTTTAAATCTAGTGTTGAGAACCACTTGCTTCCAGATAGAGTGTCTAGAATGTCGTCAATTCTAGGAAGAGGGTAACTGTCTTTCTTCGTAACCTCATTCAACCGGTGATAGTCGACGCAAAATCTTGATGAGCCGTCTTTCGTTCTGACTAGGACGATGGGAGATGCCCATGGACTCACTGAAGGCTCGATGACATCACTTTCTTCCATATCGTTTAACAGTGTTCGCACCTCTTCCTGTTTAGCAAACGGTAGACGTCTTGGATGTTGCTTGATCGGAGGATGATCGCCGGTATCTATTCTATGTTGTGTCAAACTAGTTCGACCCACGTCAGAAGACGAGCGGGAGAAAACAACTTGAAGATCTTTAATGAAGCGATCGGTAGCATTCCTCTCTTTATCGTTTAATTGCGCATTCTGCAATAACTCCGATGTAATGCTCTCTGAGGACACGGATTCATGGATGTTACTCTTTCTTTCAACGGTGGTTACTGGAGTACATGCTGCAACCACTTCACCTTTCTTAACAATTCTGCTCTTCTCAGTTACATTGGCGACTCTCACCGGGATAACGGTTCTGGATAGGTCGATGAGTGTTGAAGCTACTAGTACTCCTTTTGGGCTATTTCAGTTATTGGGATATTCTATGATGCCGTAGCGGAAATTCCTGTTTTCGGCTATAGATCCAGGAAGTAAAATTTCTGTTCTTGCGGGTATTGTGATATCATCTTGAGCTATAATCTTGCGGATAGATTTCACTCCATCATTAATTCCGAATAGGGCTATGTCCTCAGATGTAGAATGCAATTCGTTATTTTTAAAGTCCAAGGAAAAATTGTATTTCCTTAGAAAGTCCAATCCGAGTATGCAAGAATCAGTTATCTCTGCTACATATGCCGTGTGATGGTAAGCGGCACTTCCAAACGTGATGTTAACATTTACTTTTCCGTCGATGTCGATCTTCTCACCGGACACAGTCTGGAGAGTAACGCAGGGCGGCGTCCAGATAAGTTTGCTTTCCAGTTGTTGAGCCAAATCTTTTCGGATGATGGTAACGTTGGCTCCTGTATCTATCGTCATACTGCAGGGAACTCCATTAATATGTCCTATTATAAAAACTCCATTACTGCCGCCTTTCACTGCAGAAATCTGAAGCGCTTTAAACTGGGGCTTTTCATTATTTGGCAATCTCCGCCCCACGAGATGGCCACTAATTAGTTTCCCTGCAGTTTGTTAGGAGCGGTCTTAACATCCGTGCCCTGGGGTGTTCTGCAGTTTCGTCGTATGTGTCCTTCAGGACCGCAGTTCCAGCACTTTACGGTTGGTTTCTTGTCACCAATATTCCGTCTCAAGGCGTTCAATTGTCTAGTTAAATCGTCTAGACGACCAGTGACTTGATCCCCTGGCTCCTGGACTTGAACAGCTCTGACAGAATGGCGGTCTCGACGGGTGGCTTGCTAGCCTGCCTCAAATTTCATGGCGTACACTAAAGCGCTTTTCAAATCTTTAACATCCGCTATTCGCAGTGCTTTCTGTATTTCAGGGTCCCGGATGCCATCGATGAAATTTTGCAGGGACAGGATTTCCCTTGTTTCTGTCGGGTACTCCGAAAAGGCGTGATGTGACAGCCATTCAACATCCGTGGCGAGCTCCTGAGGTGTTTCGGTGGGAATCTGTTGAAGGGATTTTAATTGGAGCCTGCTGTAGTCTTTTAATTATTTCTCGCCCAAGCGCAGCTCCAAAGCGCCGGATAGAGATTCGAAATCTAGCCTTGATTTTCGAGAAGCGTCTGCAGGATATCCACAGCGTCTGCTCTCAGAGAAGCGGCGAGATGACAGGCCTTAGCTTGGGAATCCCATCCTTTCGCATCTGCAACTATAGAAAATTGGGTTATACACTTGCCAGGAGGTCTTCCCATCAAAAGAGGATAGCTTCAGTGAGGGACGAGCAGGATTGGGTAAACATTTAAAACCATCCGATTTGCTCCCTGCTGTCGCTACGAATTTCCTTAAAGTATCCACTTCTTTGGCAACTGCAGAAACCCTGTTATCAATTTGTTGTTCGATTTGGTGTTGAACGGCACACACTTTTCTTTCAATTCTTTCCTCCACAGCAGAAACTCTCGCTTGTACTTGGTCTTTGACGGAAGAAACTCTTTCTTCAATTTCTCCAACCTTACTTTCGACTGAGTCTATTCTGCCTTCTATAGCCTCGAATTTGTTTTCTATTACGCAGGTAATTTCTCTTTCCAATTCGTCCTGACCTCCTTTCATCTCGTCTTTAACGGATTTCATCTCGTCTTTAACGGCCTTGCTTGGCCTGCTTCCATCTTTTCTTGGAATGCAGCAAAAGCAGTAATTAACTGCCTCAATTGTTCCTCCATCGCTCTAGTAATTGGCATTAAAATCCCACTTCTGACACCAAAAATTGTTGCGTGCGTACAGGTTCGTTACTAAATGAATGCACAAGTCCGATGAAAAATGAACAAAAAATTATTATTATCACAACAACGGATTTCATCTCGTCTTTAACGGATTTTTCCATCTTTTCATGACCAGATATTATCTCCTCTTTAACGGAATCTTTCATCTCTTCTTTAAATGATACTTGGCCTGCTTTCATCTTTTCTTGGAATGCAGCTAAAGCAGTAATTAACTGCCTCAATTGTTCCTCCATCGCTCTAGTAATTGGCATTCAAATCTTACTTCTGACACCAAAAATTGTTGCGTGCGTACGGGTTCGTTACTAAATGAATGCACAAGTCCGATGAAAAATGAACAAAAAAATTATTATTATCACAACAAATATGCTTAAATTTCCTAAAATATTCGTGCAGTATTACAATATCTCACAGTAGTTATCTTTTAACTACTCAAACGTTCAAGAGAACTTAATTCAAAACAGCTAAAGAAAGCTAATCCACGAATTCGCTACAGTCAACAAGAGCAGTTTTCTAACAACAACAAACTAAGTAACTACAACGAACTGAGAGGTTTTCCTCCTTTTATAAGATTTTAAAATCGCGCGAGAGAATTTTCTAGTACTTTCTCGAAATCAAAAAGAGATATTAAATGTTAAATGCACGCGCTCTTTTATTTTCAATTTTCCGGCTTAGCTTTCTTTTAATATTCGTCACGCGCTGCACTGCGCGGGAAATAAAACCATTTAATTTATAATTGAACTAACATTAGCTTTTTAAATACCAAATTCGTAACAATACTCTTTTCAATATTGCATGAACAAAAGAAATGCACTGATTCAAATGACATGTATAAACAATAAAACAATTAAAATCCTCAAATATATACAATTTACGCATTTGCCACAATACTGAATATGCTGGCTACCATGTAAACTGGATAACATATAAACTTGCATCTATGCAAACAAAATATCATAAAGACACTTGATTAAATATATATTATATTATTCATTGCTCCAGTACATTGATGAAACGAAGAAAATAATTATTTATTACAGGTACTATATGTGGCATATTAGGCAGCACAGTAGCTGATTACACTTCCTATTTTCGTTTTCACTGTAGTAGCTTTCGTAAGTTTATTTTCTCACTGTGTTCAGGATTGAACGCTTGGGGCCTGTAGGTAACAGTTGGCTGTGCTGTTACAGTTGAAGAGCTAGTAATCAGAGTCACCTACCTTTTCGCGCTGGCAAAGTTTGAACTGTCCAGCTCAAAACGAGTCAGGTATTTCGGGAAAGGCCCATAGCCTGAGAAATACTGTGGGAAAAACTATTGGGTCCTTTCAGCTCATGGCTAATTTTCGGAAAGAATTTGTGAGTTCTTCCCGTTGATGAGTTTTACCAGCGAGCTAGCCATTGTTCCATGAGTTTCTCCACTGTTACTTTTTCGGGTAGGAAGCTGGTGTCTTTCCCTGATGTACTAAAAAGTTAATGTTGTTAGCTTCAATTTGGTCAGGTTATCTGCATTTTCATTATATATTGCCATACCTACATAAGTATGGTCTCATATTAGCGGCGGACTCTTATCTGGCAGAAGTCTAAGCAGAGTATTCCTGATAATGTGAATTTTGTCCTCTTTGTTCTTTTCACTTCTAATAGCATCTACACAAGATGCTGATTCAGTAACTATGGAATTGTTGTCCAATTTGCTGGTGCTGAAATACTGCAATGCCGCAAATAACGCTTCCAGCTCATCCAGAGAAACTGTGTTGCAACCAATTAAACGTTTTGTCCAAAAATTTATGACTTTATCTTCTTTCACGTCACAGAAAACACTCCCGACACCACTTTCTGTTTTCGAGCCATCAATACACACTGAATGATGTTCCAGTTTGGAGCAACGTGGTTCATGATGATAGTATTCGTTAGATCTGTAGTTGCGGGGTGGCGTAAAACTGTTATTTATGGATTTCGTAGTCCGAGTGATTTCCTCTCTTTCCTAAAACACGAAACTGAAGTTCAACTTCAGTTATTTTAGGGCCAGTATTATGTGTGTCGCCGGGATTTGAAGCGCTGTGTAAGTAATGTCCTATAACCTTTACAAATTAGCAGCAATTTCAGTCTTTGTATTGTAAGGAATTTTTCTCGTATTTGTAAGGTAAGGAGATTTTCCTAAAATTTATAGTCATATGTTTTCCCCAAATTACCACATCATAGAGGACTATACTGTCGGTAATGGTTTTGTACCACTGAGTGGTTAGTGACGCTGGCTGCCTATGGGTTGGGTTCGAATCTCGGAGATGGCATGTATCTTTGTATGAGTATAGGATCTGCACTGCAAGAGGGCTCTCAAAATACACGGTGAGATGAAAGCCTTCCTTAAGGAGTTGGTGTTAGGGGAAAGGGGAGTCTGAGATCAACGGATTGCCCCCCCCAGGTTTCCCTCCTTCAATACTTGATTGGAACTGCATAGTTAGTGAGGCAGGATTATATCTTTATGACTACTGATGAACTTCTGGTGTCCCGGCCACTTCTGTGTGTAACTGTGTGTAACTGTCTTTCTAATCATTTTGTAATTTTCCAACCTATAACTTACAGCTAAATGTGTGGAACCTTAAAAACTGTAAAGTGAATAATCGCTTAGTTCAGAAAGATAGAAACGTAAACGTACGAAGGGTTAGTTGCCCTTTATTATTCAAAATAAATTTAACAGTAGACTCCTTCTTGGAGTTTACAGCAAAGTCTCCCCTTAGGCTTGAACTCAGGCATATTAATAATAAAACTTAACTATACTTAACTAAACAGATATAGCTGAAGCTTTTAAGATTCTACAAGAGTTGGCCTCTTAACGCTAACTAAACGGCGAGCTATCAAAAGCCTGAAATACGGCCGAGCATAGAAATAGCTTTAGAGAGAGAGTAGCCTAAAAGGCGAACGCGCGCTGGTCAGAATCTCTGGCTCTGTAACGAAGTTATCGGACATCGCTGGTGGTTCTTGAGGCATCAACCGCTAGAAGTTTTGACCTCTAGTTGGCGCTGTGCTCTGAGGCCTTTGGCTGGAAATAGAAGAATAAGCGCTTTTGCGCAACTTAGATTAGTATCTAAGTTAAACAAACATGAAAATGTTATTTTCTGTATGGGAAATGCAAAATAAAGTTGAAACTTAATAAACATATATGAAGTAGATTATATATCAAGAAACTATTCTTGCGATGAGAACTTGAAAATTATTTGCCAAGTATAAATGCGCTAATACTAGAATAATAAAATTGCGTTGACAGTAATAATATGAGTTGAAGTAAGGTACAAGAAAGTCCTATTCCCGCTTTGTCTGGGGCAAAGTCCATTTCTTTGCAAGTTATATGAAAGTTGAATACACAATAAATGAAAATACAAAAAGATTTAGAGAATTCAGAACAAAAGACCTAATGTTTTGCCAGTTAAATGACAGTCTTTAGTCTAATATCTGTTGCTTTGATTATTAACTATGAGCAGGGAGAAAACGAGGTTATTGCACTTATGGCCTACATTGGCGACGTTTAATATGCAGGGTTATGATGAATAGTACGAGGACGCTTGAATGGATGCACAATTGTTGGATCATAGTTTGCGAGTTGTGCAATATGATGATGTTCTGAATTTTGTACATTTCTGAAGAAGTTATGCGCGGTCATCAACAAATAATCTTGGACATGAGAATTTTTAAATCCTAATGTATCTGTTGATTTCTGGAAAACCACGATGAATTTGTTAGTCTTCTAAGGATTTTATTTTGGAGGACTATGATTTTGCGACGGTAATATTTTGGCTCGGTGGCCTAACACGGAGTTGTATAAAAAAGTATTAGCCAAATTAGCGTTAGATATAAAGTTCTCTTAATATTGAGATTCAATTTTGATTTTCGCCCGATTAAACTGTAAATCGACATGAAGGCGGCGTTGGCTTTGTTTAAAGCATATGTCACATGATCTTTAAACGCTAATTGTTCATCTAAAATGACTCCTAGATATTTTATTGAACTGACAACTGGAAGTGAGGAGTTATTTATTGTAATGTTAATATTAACTGGCTGATTTTTATGATACCTTCTTAATAGGATCATATTGCTCTTGATGGTCTTTATTTTGAATTTGCATAATTTACACCAGAGATTTATGTAGTTAATTCCAAAATGTAAGTTTTCTATGGCATGTTGTGGTTTGTATGAACGTGATATAATAATGGTATCATCAGCATATTTGGCTGTTTTACCCAAAAGTGGTTCTGGGATATCGTTTATATAAAAATTAAAAAACGTCGGTGCAAGAGGCGATCCCTTGAGCAATTCCAGCTTTGAGATTTTTTTTTTTTTTTTTTTTTTGACAATTCTTGTCCTGAAAAGTTCGATTTTTTTTACATATGAACTGATTAATCTGATAATTCCTTCAGGAATTCAATTCTTAATCAAATCATTTTGTATATTAAACCAGTATGCCAGATCCTATCAAAAGGTTTTTCTATATCTAAAAAGCAGGCTGCTATGCATGATTTATTAGTAAAGGCTTCTCCTATTGTTTCAGTGACGTTTAAAATTTGCGTAGTAGTGGAATGTCCGTGTCTAAAGCCGAACTGGATGTTTTTGATGATATTATTTCTCGAAATATAATAGTCGAGTTGTACTTGGATAACTCTTTCAAAGATCTTGACCAGACTAATAAGCTTATTGGGTGATAATTGGTAGAATTTTTAAGATCTTTGTTGGGTTGGAGGATAACGAAGTAAGTAGAACTTCAATGTTAAATACTTGCTCTTCCTTCATTTGCATTTACGCGATTATGTAAAAGCATCCTGGCAGGAAATTGTAAGCTGAAATCAAGGAGGATATAAAAGTGACTTTAACTCAAATTTAACTGACAAAAACTTAGGATAAACCTTACAATTTTCCTATCTGTCTGACACATACCATCATGCCAAGTTTCATTACAATCAGACAATTACTTCTTGGTGCACATTTTTTTTAACAATGAGTATAAAAAATTAAACAGTGCATAATATTACAACAATGCATCAAAACAATAATATAATCCAATGCATTCAATTATTTGACAGAAATTAACATAAAAATATGGCAGCTTGCATTTATGTGGCTAAATAATCATGCATTGGTTTATAAATGAAAACAGCGTTTTTAACGAGTGTTGGAGCGTTTTTAGACCTTTATTATGCATCGCGGCGTCTTCTGCTGCGTAGTATGAAAACTTAAATTTTGAGAAATGTCTCTTATAAAAGAAATATTTTATGAAAAACTTGAACTAGTATCAAAGCAAAAGTTTGAAGCAAACAACTTTAATGCATGTAACCTCAGAAAGGTTAGTTAGATGTTTGATGAGGATAAATCGAATAAATATTTGTTAGCATAAATTTAGGTATTTTGCATAATGAAACTCGAAAGGCATGCGAAAGGAACGTGCGCCAAGATATATATTGGCGAGAGAAAGTAAAGTTCGCGTGCAATGCAGTATATTTGACTTTCACCTTAGCTACGTGCAGTGTATTCGATTTTCACCCTAGCTACTTATATCACAGCTAAAAGGTCTAATTCAGTTAGTACTTTCTCTTTTCAGGTACGGTGTCAAAGTATGTTCTTTATTGCCTAAATAGGTATGCTTGAAGATGTATGACTTATATTTGTATGTAAGTTATCTCCTTTTCGATAATTCAGTGTTTTAATGTCTGTGAAGATTATTACTTTTTTATTATGCTTAAGTTAAGCAAAATTCTCCTATTTTATTAAATAAAGATTTCGTAGTTAATTTTTGACTTGTGATTCTTTAATGAAAACTGCGCTTGAAGAAACTTACTCATTACGCCTTCAGTGCTAATGCACAAACCAACAATATTATATGAGAGCTGCTTGAATATCAACTTGATATCTCGTATTAGTTTCCAGAGCGAAGCATAACTTTGTTTCAATCATGAAGCATTTCTCGCTTATGATCTCAAACGAGGCTCTATAATGTTAATTAACTATTGGATAAAATATAGCTATAATATTCTTATATTAAAATAAAGTATAAATTATCGTAACTTATCTATCGTACAATCCAACATCCATTTAGCAATGCTCGATTTAATGATATCCTCGAATTAGTATGTGCTTTTAACGGCTCAGCCCAGAACGTGTCAAATTAATGCCAAGTTTCTTCCGATTTGGGCATGGATTTACTCTGTTTAATAAGGATTATAAAAATTATCTTCTAAGACCAACATTGTTTTTAAGTACAGTAATGCAAATTTATAATGCAAAATTTTTGTTAGAACCGAAACTATCTGTAAATGATGCCAGCAAGTTAAACTCTTTGGATGTTTTATAACTTGTTCCGAAACATTGATGTGATGATTTAAGCAGATCGATAACTGAACATCACATTTATTATTAAACGTGATTTATTCTTCCTACCCAAAGTCGAGACGACTCCCAAGAATAAGATAAGAAATTGAAAGCTTCTACATCAGCAGCAAAACTTCAAAACATTTGAATTTGAAACAGGACATTTGTGTGGTCTGATAATGTTGAAAAATTTTATGATGAACAAACAACGGGTAAAAATTCTTCTGATTCCGAAAAGGAATACGGAGTGGGTGAACTAACATGATAGTATCCTTTGTTGAAACAAATGACACTGTAGAAACCGTAGAGATAAAATAATAATAAAAAAAAAAAACAATTCACGATGTTGGACTATCATGTATTCGCTAAGTTTTAATTGCAAAGCAAATAGCTAACACTGCTTTAAAATACACTAAATTGCCATTAATGACCAGACCATGAACATATGTATATCTTTATTATCTGCATAATAATCATACACATCATGATCCATCAAAAGATCTACGAGCTTCATAATTATGTGGATACCAGCTGTTTTCATAGAAGGAAACTTACAATGGCAGCTGAATGAGTCTCCGCTGAGCCTCGTGATTGGTTCCACCATTTTCCTAGTCCATCCTTGAAATTTGGGAAAATTCCAGATATCGAGTGCAGTGCGATAGTGAACTCGAGTAATTAATAAGTAAATATGGTAAAGAGCTTTAACACTCCAAGCTCAGTTTTGAAAGAAGAAAATTTGACACATCGGAATCATAGACACCTCGGAGTATGATACAGTCAAAGCAGTTGGCGTTATTAGGAAGTATGGCTACAGCCTTTGGGTTGGATTACGTAGCAACGCCAGCTCTCATACAATCCATCTAGAGATGTTTGCAGTTTTATCTCATAAGCGAATTAAAGTACACAAGCTAAGCATCATATAAGATGTTGGCAGTCGACTATATTCGTGTAAAGATATGTCGTCCATGGATACAGGGACATGAAAGATTATCTTCCTTAATAAATCAAATTAGACGTTAAGCAGATCTGAAAAGCATGTATGGACATGGAAATTTCTGGAAGGATGTTATTTACGAAATATGCTGCCCTGTTGTGAAATCTTGAGGAGAAGCAATCTCCTCGAATGACTGTTTTACTGTCACACACGAAATGCTTTTATATGTTTTGCTGTTAGGGTTTAGTATTGGACCGTTAGTTTTTGTGCCACCGGAAGCCTGAATATGAAATGTTGGGAAGCAATAGTCCTGAATTCCATTTTACTTTCTCTGTGGCAACAGTTTAGAACTGGTACTTCTCTTTCAGAACGATAAGGCGTCCATTCATGAAGCATTTATCATAAGTTTGCGGAAATGAGAATGAACGAACTTGGCTGGTCGGCACAAAGTCTTGATCTCAGTGCGAGTGAACATCATTGAGATGAGTTGAAGCGGAGGCTGGGAACCCGAAAGCCCAAACCACGAAGCTTTTCATGCCCAAACGGCCCAAAATCTTTTCCTGATGCTACAGGAGAAACTTCGCAAAATATCTGAAGATATAAAGAAACGTTTTAGAAAGGTCTTCCTAAAATTCTTCCTTGAATGGCAGATCTACATTGCGCAGAACATCATGTGTGCTTTAGAATGAACACCTTCGTATAGGTACCCTTTAATTATTGGTAATACAGTGTCTGACACAAAAGCTATGATAAAGATACTTTAATTTTTTTTTTTTTTTTTTTTTTTTTTTTTTTTTTGTGTGTGTGTGTGTGTGTGTGTGTGCGCATATAAAAATTCAAAAGAGCAGTGCACCAAATGAGAAGGTACAACAGATTCTTCTCAGTGTACTCATACCAGTTTCCAGGAGTATGATTTCTAACATTATTCTAAATAGTCTGAAGCTTACCTAGTGCAAGTTTCATGTCTTGATTTAAGCTATTCTACATTACCACGTACACCATAGAAAAACATGATCACCATCAAAATGTGAAAGATCTAAGTAACTGGAAATTACATACATATATTTCAACATTTTGTAATATAAGTCATGAAAACGAGCTTAAAATTCCATTGAGACTATTCTTGTTTTAGTGATAGTTTACATCTGAACTCTAATTTAGCTTTTAGAACTTTTAGCAATAGCGTTTTAGTTTTTTAGAACTGACTATTGCTATTTTAAGAACTGGCTGTAACTAGCAACGATTTTGTTCTTCACATAATAAATACTTTGTTATGTTTACTAAGCGTTCTAATTCTTCTTACATGAATCAAATAGCTTTAAACCTTTTGCTCTAAAATAACTCTCGATTTAACGATAATCTTCATTAGTTCCTTGAAAACCATAACTAAATGATTCCGCGCTAATAGAACTTCTGGTCTGTATTAGCAAAAAGTTCAACCAAGAGCTATTTGAGGTTATCGTTATTGCTGAAATTTTTACTATTTAAGAACTTTTTTAAATTTCAAAATAAATGAAAATCCGGTGATGTAAGGTCGGGAATATGTGGGGGACATTACTTCCAAAACAAACTCCCATAATTTCGTACGTGTTGCTAAAGACGTATGAGGCCTCGCATTGTTGTTGTGGAACACGATTCCTTTGCGATTTGCCAATTCTCACCTTTTCTCTTTGATTGCTTCCTCCGATTTCATAAATTGTTGACGATAAACATCTGAGCTGATCGTTTGATTTCTTGGTAGCAGCTCAAATACACAACACCTTCGCAGTCCCACTCAGCATAAACTTCTTCTGATGCAATTTAGTTTTCCATATGATTTTGCTGATTCATTATGCTCGGACCATGATCGGTTTCAATTTATGTTATTGTAGACGAACCATTTTTCATCACAAGTAATAATTAGCTTCAAAACAAAGTCGATGGCATTACGTTTGAAATGAGTATAGCAAATATCGATTCATTGTGTTAAGTTAATTTATTTCAATTCATGCGGAATCCAGATATCGAACTTCTTAATGAGTCGAATTTGATGATTGTGATTTTGTATTGTGATATTGTGAAAGGCGATTTTGAATTTTTTTCCGGAACACATTTAATCTTTTTGCAATATCTCGCACAGTTATACGGCAATTCGATTCAATTCTATTACGGCTTTAATTTTGTCATCATCTGCTTCAGAAGGTCGTCATAACGTGGTTCATTTTCGAGTGAAGAATATCGAAAACAAAAAAATTTTAACCAATTCTGACACATGTTCTCTCTTAAGCAATCAACACCATAAACTTCACACATCTCGTGAGCCTCAGCTACTTTCTTGTTTTTATGAAGATAAAAAGTAAAATATGTCGAAAATGTTTATTTTTTACCGCCTTTAAAATTGACGGTAAATTAACAGTTGTAAATAAAAATACACTAAATTTGTTTCTATAACAACCTAAAATTGTCCGCTGCTAAATCTTAAAAGAAAAAAAAATTGACAGAAGAATAGCAAAACGAATACAACGCTATCTATTTGTGCAAACCGAAATTTCTTTCTTGACAACCCAATAATAATAGCAGTAATAAATAAAAACGGGGGAAATTTCAAAGTAATTAGCACATGCTTTAATATAACAGGAGAATGTAATATTAAGATAACATTGTAATGAAAAAGAATACTGAACTCCAAATCGATACAATCGAAAGCTTTCTAGATATGGTATCAATGAAAGATAATATAGTGAAAATAAATCGTAAAGAGCTAAACTCATTCATGTTATTCAATGCTTTGAAGAGAAATGTTCCGATGGTTCAAAAATCAAAATCCATGCATGAGTATTTTGAGACACTTGCAGAAGCATTATGAAACCTTATCTTTCCATTAATGAGAGTTTCTTTCCGGGTTCAGAATATTCGCAACAAATACTTATAAGGAAAAGTCTAAAGAGCAACTGTTACATAAAGTTAAGGTCAGATATGTGCCAGAAAGAAGCTTCAGTAATTAAACGATAAACAAATAAAATAACATAAAATATTACATTATGTAAAAGGGCAAAAATGCTAACTCACATAATTTTTAAAAGATATAATTTCAATATTACAACTGGAAATCATATAAATGTTTTTCATTTATCATTTTATTTCGTAAGTAAAAGTTTTCACAAGAAATAGGCTGCAAGGATAATAACTAAGGATTAAAAATAGCAACAAAAGATTAGCAATAGGCTGCAAGAACTTAAATTATGAACTATTATCGGATTAATATTCATTTTGCCTTCATCGCTTGGTATTATTTAAAATTTTTCCATTAATGATATCTTTATATAAACACAGCTTTAGGCAAATCAATAGAATCATATGACAGCAGACTAGAAAGTAAAATCATTTAAAAGAAAATTAGACAATAAATTCATTTAACAACGGACTGCAAGAACTGAAATTATAAATAAATGGTAATTATGACTTCATTGATTGGTACTGATTAAATTTTTCCGTCAGTAATTTTTACGAAATTAGAGGTTTATGAATAGAATAGTATAGAATGCAGCATACTGAAAGGTCTTACTCGTGTGTAAAGGAATTGCGAGCGAATTCCGCTTAGAAATCCTGCGACATACAGGTAGACGTAAATGAGACGCTAGAAATTCATTGCTCTTACAGGTATAGTCCTGCTGTCCTAACTGCATGTTCCAGCCCAGTTTTTAGGAATAACACCCTAGGTGTGCGTCTGAGGGTCCCCCACTTCACTTTCTCTACCATGAGGATTTTCGCTTCGCCGTGTATTTTGAGTTCCTCCTTGCGCGCAGAAACTAAACGCTTACAAACATTCATGTCTTCTCCACGATTCGGACCCTGGCTCTTCAGTGCTGCAGTCAGCGTCAGTAACCAATACACCGGCTGAAGACATCCGTCCTCTTAGACAAATAGCTCTCACGTTTTTGTCGTAGTAAATTAAACTACATCCGGCAGATTTCTCTCGATGGCTCACTGCAATATCGTTGTTCTCAGGGTCGTCCGCGCTGGATACTGGTGATCCATGATCAAGTGATTTTTGACGTTTCTACCTCTAAAACTCCAACTGGCTCACCAGCGGTTGAGCGGTAATTTCACTGAATGCTAATAGTCCGATCCCAGGTTCGCATCCCACGAACGGGCTGGCTGCATGGGCATTTTCGTTTCCATGTGTAACGTTTATGCGAGCCAGTTTCTCTTAGAAAATTCTCCACGAAGACATCCCTACCCTTAGGCAGACAACCCTTCAAGCTTTGCCGAAGTTAACCAAACCAAGCTTAAATTCCAACTGAGTCTCGCACCTTTTCCCAGCTACCTTAGCGGAAGAGAATGTTAGGAATTATATAATTTCTCCATGTTTGCTTTTGTGGTAAAATATATTAGTATATCCATATTGCAGCCAGAAGACCCGTGGTGCGAATCTCAGCGAAAACGCATTCGATTTTGCATGTTTTCCGCTTTGATACTCTGTTGTTATTGATAACTCAATTTATGTAACAAGTTGCACGAAAATTGCATTATTTTACAACGTTTGGTATTACTTGCGGTTTCATTAACTGAAAATATGGACGGGCATTAATGGGCACTGGAAGTATTGCTGGGGGGTATAAAGGAGTATTCTAATATATTGTGTATACAACAGTAGCAGAGTCCATTTATTTGAAAAGAAGTAGTTTCTTAGACCAAAATTGTGAATAATTAACAGTAAAGCGGAAATTTGGTTGCTGAAATACGTTATACTTAAGCTCATCTGTCTCTGTAGAATGTACTTTTGAGGAATCGATTAGTTATGTATTCTAGAGACCAGCAAACTGATTAATACTTAATGCCAATATTCGAATCGAATTTTCGAGGGAATCTATTTTTCTATATGTAACAAAACACGCAGGTGTTTAAAAACTGTAGCTACCGGTACTGTTTCCTTAGCAATGATCCGAAGCCTGTATTTAGTATTATCAACTTTCAATAAATAAATAAAATAATAAAACGGAACGCAAAAGTAATGAAAAATAAAATGAGAAAACTTTATGAGAATAATTTTAATAGTGGGGTTGTATGGCTGAGTAAACATTAAACTGAACTATATATATGGTCTTAAAAAAAGCAAAATTTCTATTTAAAAAAGCCAAATATTCATCATGCTTTAAAATAGCTCAAATTTCATCTACTCAGAGAAGCTATAAAACACTTTTTGTTCTATATGCACCCTCAAACATCTTCAGAAAGTAAGTGTTAAAAAGCATTGAAAATATATCAGTAGTGTGCCCTTTATGTTCAAAATGCAGAGAAAATTGTCATTTCTTCATACGTTTACTTGTGAAAACAAATTTACTTCAATTGTTTTCGATAACACCAACAATAGACATAAAAACATGGTTTAGCTTTGGTCATCATTTGGCTTTCACATAGTCAAAAAATTATTAATGATTTAAAAATTATTAATGTTTTCTAGAAGTTTTAAATCCTACGGTTCCACGGAATACAATTTGAAGACCACTGCTTTACAAACAAAAAATTCCATCCTTTTACCCACAAAACTGGCAGCGATATACTTTATATTTATTTTAAGAAGCCAGCTAGAAATTTAAAAACAAATGCTATAGTACTTAAGGCTGAACTTCATATATATATATATATATATATATTGTTTATAACCTCTTTTATTAGTCATTTAATTTGTGGATTCATCTCTCTGTGTCTAAAAAATAGTGCTGTCAATCTAAACTGCGTCATTCAAATTAATCATGTGATCTTACGTAACCCATAATGTAGATATCTCTTTCCCAATTAAACTAATTCGTAAACCAAAACTTTCACTCCCTCTCTTCTTCCTCTGCATTACTACTGCGACACTCTTTCTCTTTTGGCTTAAGCTTTCATTCTGTTAAAACGGTTTGCTGCAATCATCTGTGTGCTGCTATGATAGCTTCTACCCGTATAGTATCGAAATTCTGAATGTTCTGGAATTGGACACGTGTGTGTGTGTGTGTGTATTTATGTGTACATGCGTGTGTGGAATCATTATTTAAACTCATAAGCTTAAATATTACATGTTTTTATATTATTGAGACCATATCGCATTACATTTTATTTTTAAAGAATCATCTGATCTACAGCGTTGAGACTATTGAGATAAAATTAATATTCTAAAAAAAATTCAGTTCAATTAGACATCTATGGAAATAGTTAAGAAAATAAACATCTATCTTTATCGAAAGCCTTGAATTAAAGTTTGTTATTTTATATCTCATTAATTAATTATTCATTGTTTTATTGCTATATTACTCCTTCTGTTGTTTTTATGAAATCACGGAAAATGACGAAAATTTATTTTTCTGACTACATGCTACATGCAATTCTTAAAAAAAAAAAAAAAAAAAAAAACTACAGAACTTGCTAAAAATAAATAAAAAAAAAAACGCTGTATTGGGCTTCTTGAAAGCCAACCCGCCTATTATTTATTGTTGTCTCGAATGAAAGAATAAATTAATGCAAGTTACTGTGAAGGATTTTCCAAGAGAATTCCCTTACATCTACGTCACATTTGAGGAAAAGTCTGGGAAACTGCCTTTGCGACGAACCTGTTTTACAATGCGAAAAATGATGAGAAGATTACAACCTTTTGCGGTTTAGTAAAATCCATCTCTTAAAGGTCAAAGAAAATCATATAATTATCAAAATATTATAAAAAATGTAATTTAGTAAATTTATTATGTATTACATTAATCTAAATATTTCATAATAAAGTATTTCTTACAACATCTGTGTCGAAATCCATCCAAAATAATTACAAACATATATATATAATAAAACAAATTCTGAAGCATTTTGAACAGCGGGAATTATAAATAAGCATGGCACAGACTTGCGTCAAAATGCGCTTCATTAGTTATGCAAAAAAAGTGATAGGAATCGCACAGGTCCAATCCTCGTCGATTTACTGTAATAATAAAAAGACTTTGCAATATTGATGATGTGGAATACAGATGGAATGATCTAATCAAAATGCATTGCGAACCAAAACTAACTCAGTCTGAATAAAGATTTCATCCTGAAAATAGCGCTTTCGCTTGCTACTCTTCCGCCTAGATGGATTGCTCTCTGCTGCAGAGACAGCAATGCAGCTGGCGGAAGCTAGCTGGCCTTTATTTATTGCAAATCTATCAAAAACGTAAACATTTTTAAATAGGTACAAATAATGTGCCAAGTTGTTTGTGGCCGCAACATATTTACGGAAAATGAAATTAATATTTAATCTGCCTTGGCTGTCAGTTTTTTATTCATTATGGATTAGAATTCTGCGCAATCAAAATTCTTACTCTTCATTACGGATTCAACCTTCTACATTCTACACCATCAATGCTGCAAAATCTTTATTATTACACATATATGTATATATATAATATATATCATCACATCTCCAGCAAGATATCTATGTCCTTGCACATAGATGTCTCTAAGATAAAATGTACAGATTGCGACTAACCTTTTTTGCCATAGTCGCTTAGCTTTCCAAATACATAAAATACTGCTTCCGTGCTTTGCCTGTAAGAGACCTACTCTACGCTAGGTGAAAGTTCACACTAGTATTCTGAAAAATGTGCAGGTATATGTAATTGCAAATAATGCGGCTGATGACATACCCGTTCTAAAGCATTCCGTTTCACTACAGTCACATTTCTAAAAATATCCACCTGTAGGAGTCTTCTTGCGCAGTGGCAGGAACACTGGAATTCAGCTGCAATTGATAGGCCAACCAGTCGACTGATACCGAAAAATTAGGATACAACTGCAAACTTCAGAAAGTCAGAGCTCAGCCAGCAACTCTTATTCTGTTTTAACAAGTCACGGCTCCTTTCTTTTCTATCTAAGCCAATCTGAGCACGACGATACGGTCATCTGGGAATTCGGTGGGCCTAGAAACCTGACTCAAGTCACCGGCCCCCTAAACATTAGACCGCTTAAGCCGAGAATACACTCTCCAAAAAGGTTTTACAGTTTAGGATTGAAAGAGCTATTAAATTACTGCTTTTTCTGGACAGTTGTGGGATTCGGACGATACCCGAATAGTCAGTGAAAATCGCCCGGGTATCCAGACCCTGCTCTCACCTGTCACCTGCGCTTCCACATATGCGAGAATTAAATAACCTCCCCTTTAAAGGGACCCAATTCCCAAAGCCTGGAGGTGACGAATTATCGTCCACCTTCTTTTAGTTTGAGCGCCACTTGTAGAGTCATTAGAACTTTTTTATTCCAAAGTCAAAAAACTGAAAAAATTCGCAACTGTCCTTGAAGGAATTCGAACTCCGGATCTTCTGAGCACGCGTAGAGCATGTTTCCAGTTACACCACGAAGGCATGCGGAAAGGGAGGAGAAATAAGTTATTAGTGCTTCATTATTTAGAGGTAGATACATAATTTATGATTAAAACTAGTGATTACAGTATTTCTGTTTCACTTTTAAGTCATATGTTTAAGGTTTTTATGATTATATAGTAACTCCCTCTGCAGAAAAGCCCATTTTATAGAATTATAATAAAATGTCTCATTCTAATGTTACGCTTTCTCCGGCACATTCAGTTTCTTCAGTCTTTGAATCTTCTCCTGGCTCTGTACAAGATTTGGCTCCAGAAAAGGTAACTGGGAATCATCTATCATTTATTAATGAATCCTATGACGGTATCTTAGCATTTTTAGTTGATGCCAATGCAAAACATAAATTAAATAATAAAGATGCATCGAAACTTAAAAAGTTTGTAAGCAATATCAGATCACATTCAAACAAACGTGAATTATACATAACACACCTGGAAGGTTTTAACGCCTGCTTGAAGGAAAGAGTCTCTTCATTGGAGGAAAAGAATTCTTTGTTGGAAAAAAGACTTTCGGAACTTGAGTTAAAATTTAATCAGTTAACACAGCTTGACCAAGCCACTGTCTTACCACATTCGGAAATAGCGTCCGATTTACAGGCTTGTCATTCACATAGTTTTGACGGTAAATTTGATAAAGTGAATTCGGAGTTATCTTCTGCAGAAATTGTTAGGCTCACTTCGAAGCCTTCACAGGTAAGGAAGATTCCAGCTCAACAGGATCACGTTTTGATTATCAAGGCTAAAGATACAAGTAGATCGCTAAACAGTATTAAGACGCAATTAGTTCAGAATATTAAACCGCAAAGGCTCGGAGTAAATATTTTACAAGTTCGTCCAACAAGAGCCAAAGAGTTACTTGTTCGTTGTAAAGGGGAAGAGCAATTGGTGACATTGAAAAAAGCCATTTTGGAAAACTCGGATTTGAAGGAACATTTGGACCTGAGAATTCCAAGACTACCAAGAGTGTCTTTCATAGTTTTTGGGATTCCTCAGGATACTACTTCTGAGGAACTACAAATTGCTTTTCAAGAACTCTTATCATCAGGTGGGAAGAATTTTGTTTTTCCAAGGGAACCCAGATCCAGAACAGATGGTACGTGCAACTGGCTTGTTGAGGTGTCTAGAGAACAGGCACAATTGTTGAAGGACCTGAAGAGAGTCTATATTGGTTTCGCATCGTGCTTCTTTCGAGAATTTCATAAAGTGACGCTTTGTTATCACTGTCAAGCCTTTGGTCATTTAAGTCTAATTTGCAAAAATCCACCGGCCTGTGCAAAGTGCGGGAAGGGCCACCTTACTCAGGAGTGCTCCGAAAGCATTGCAAATTGCGTCAATTGTACTCACTCCAACGCCTCTGCAGGAACGAAGTACGAGACATCACATCAGGCTAGCTCATCACAATGTCCGCTATACAGGCAGGAGATTCTTCGCCTCAGAAACACTCAGAAGTGACAGGCTCAATGTACATACCTGTTACTCAGAGCATCTCGGGTCTGACTTGTGCACAAGTAAATTTACAGAGATCAAGGGCAGCTACTTTAAATTTTATTGATTTTATGATTAGAAATGAAATACAGCTCGCTCTCTTACAAGAACCTTATGTCAAAGATGGCAAGATCATTGGATTACCAATCTGTAGTAATATATTCTTTTCTGTTTCTTTTAAAGCGTTGATAATATATAACGGCCCTCTAAATCCATTTTTTGTGGCGAGAACTTTAGATGCAGTGACAATTCGCTTGCAATTTATCAATAGAAGTATTAATATTACTAACGTTTATTTTCCACCGACGGCCGATTTAGATAGCAATTTAACCGAACTTTGTTCACATATTATTCATAATGATCATTTGCTTATTGCGGGTGATTTTAATGCTACGAGTCCTCTTTGGGGTGGAAATCAAGGAGATCATAGGGCTGCTAAAGTTCTTGATTTTATCCACGAAAACAGACTGTGTGTTCTTAATTCCTCCGATTCAGAGCCAACATTCTTGACTGTCAGAGCCAAGGGTTGGCCTGATATTACATTAGCTTCATCTCCTTTTGCAATTTCTATTACAAATTGGAGGGTGTTGACAGGTTTGTCTATTAGTGATCATCAAATTATTTTGTTTGAAATTGGAATCTTGGAAGACATAATTTTGAAACGTAGATTTAAAACTTCATATGGTGGACATGAAAAATTTATTGAGAAACTTCGTCCACGAATTTCTCAATTTTTAAATTTATTTGAATCTAATACTTCTCGAGAGGATTTAGAAAATAACTACGACTTTTTTATTAGTTCATTGATGGATGTAGCAACAGCGTCCTATAAGTCGAAAAGAGTACGGATTAAAACCTCTACATCATGGTGGTCTGACTCGCTCACAATAAAAAGGAACAAAGTTCGTGCTTTAAGGAGACGTATACAAAAAGAAAGGGATGACAATATAAGGCATTCACTTAAAATTTCTTATAAGAAGGAACTAGCAATTTTTAAAAGATTGATTTTAAAGACAAAAAGTGAATCTTGGAAGGCATTTTGTGCTGCTATTGAAAATCCTTATGGCATCACTCAAAAGATTGCAGTGGACAGAGTATTTCGACCTCTTCAGCTGCCAGTAGAGGTAGCTCCGGACTGTACTTCTCTGGGAGAGAAATGTAAAAAAAAATTAGATGAGTTATTTCCATTGGATTTGGAGATTGACGATATGGATTTACATAACGTAATGCGAGAAAAATTTAAAAATCAAACTTGGAATTCTACTTTAAGTGACTCTGCCCTCCTGGAGCTTGAGGAATTAGAAAATACAATTCGTTCTCTACCGTCTAAGAAGGCCCCCGGACCAGACGGTCTTGATAATATTATCATAAAGATACTTTTCAAAGAATTCCCACAATTGTTGTTATCTTTATATCGAGCATGTTGGAAATTGGCTTTATTTCCACGGCAGATGAAAATTGCGGAAATAGTTTTATTTGGCAAAATAAGGTAAAGATCCTGCTATTTTGTCTTCTTATAGACCAGTGAGTCTTCTTTCTTCTTTAAATAAACTCTTTGAAAAATTAATATTGAACAGACTAAATTATTTTCTAACTGAAAATAAAGTGATCAGCGACTTTCAATTTGGATTTAAAAAGGGGGTTTCAACTGAAATGGCTGTTTTTAATCTGCTAAACACAGTAAAACGCAGCAGGGATGGTAACAGGCACACGTTAATCATCTCCATTGATATACGTGGTGCATTTGACACGGTCTGGTGGCCTGACATAATTGATGCATTGGATAGCGCAAACTGCCCTGTAGAAATTTTGAATTTAATTCGAAATTATTTAGAACAACGCAAAATTCAATTAACCCTGGATAATGAAATTTTAATAAAAGATTTGCAAAGAGGCTGTCCACAGGGTTCCTGTTTAGGACCAACCCTCTGCAGGCTCAAAGAGACTCTTTCTTAGGACGGATCCTACGATTACGATTGAATGGGGATTTATGGAACCAACATCACCTAGTAAATGATTATGAACTACGGGTTCCATCTAATCTTGGCCATACTGCCTCTTTAAAACTCAAATCTGCAGTCAATTTATACTATACGGCTCCAGTAGCCAATGACATTGCTCTATTTACAGATGGTTCTAAAACTGAACGTGGAACAGGTTGTGCATTTTGTGTATTTAACAATACTCAAAAGGTGGACTCGAAGGCTTGATAACAGAAATACTGTTTTTCAGGCTGAACTTTTAGCGATAAACGCTGCTCTCACTTATGTTAAAAGAAATCTATCGGGCAAGACTAAGATCTTCAGTGATTCATTATCTAGTCTGCAGGCTATCTCAGACATTACGAATAGAAATCCGATTGTACAAGTTATTCAAGAGAAATTGCTAAGATTTAATTCATCTGAAAGACCACTTCTTACCTGGTTACCAGCTCATGTTGGCATACTGGGCAACGAAGAAGCAGATACTTTAGCTAAATGGGCTGCTAATGATATCAACGGAATTGAAAATCCAACGAAATTGCCTTTTTCACACTTGAAGAGCGAGACTTTAAATACACTGCTTGTGAAATGGCAGGAAAGATGGACTAATGACTCCACAGGAAGACGAGTCTTGTCTTTCTTTCCAAAAGTTTCACTCAGTCAAAGAAGCACATCGAATTTTTATACTCAATTTTTCACTGGCCATGGACCTTTTAATACATATCTCTTTCGATTTGGACTACGTACGACTGAGCTTTGTTCTTGCGGGGAGTTGGGAGACCCTGAACACTTTATCTTTCACTGTCCATTTACTAAAAACCTTCACTTGAATAAACCTTTAGATCAACACAGGCCAAAATGGGCTGAATTGATATTAAAAAAACTCTAGTGACAGTAAGAAATTTAAGGAAATTATGCTTTTCTGTCAGGAATTAAATTTTTCTGTAAATAATTCTCTCAGATCTATTGGGAGTGAGTAATTGACTTTCAGCGACTGTTAGATTTTTACTGTATAATGGTAATTGTTTAACTTTGTGTCTTTGATGCTTATTATTGTTCAGTTTTGTTGTTTCCACTACTTATGTTACTGATTTAAAATTAGAAATGGTTTTACGTAGAACAGACGTATCTGACATTGAATGCATCTATGCTCTTATAAATTGTAACGGTTACTTGTAGCCTATTACTTTCTTATATTGTACAAATAGTCGGTTTTATTTGTGATGCACATAGTACTTGTTGTATGGTACTGAAATCGTTCTTAATCATATATATATATCATGATTATTTTGTTCAGTTTTGTAATTGTTAATTAAATTTAACAGAAAATTTTTGTGACAATTTTATTATTTTGCATATTTTAATGCGTTCTTTTGTAATTGAATTGATTCACTTTGGTGAACTTGATAGGCATTAATTGTGCATTCTATTATAAAAATTTGCATTCATGATAGTTATTTTATATTAATTTTCTTTACTTTAATCTTGAATGCATTTTGTATTTGATTTTGAAATTCTGTAAAATTTTATGTCGGCATTTTTCTAGTATTGCATTTGTCTTAGCGATGCCAGCAAACCTAATCTAGAATAATTATTTTGTATACCTTTTTGCACTTTTCTGAATTGAATAGTTGACCTGTTTTTGTGAATTTGATGGGTTTTACTTGAGTTCTCTATTGTAAAATGTGCATTTAAGGCAGTATTTTATAACAATTTTCTTTGACTTATTTTTGAATGAATGTGGTTTTTGGAATTAGAAATTTTTCATATCTTTATGTTGGCATTATTCTTGTACTGTATTTCTATCGCATTGCCAGCAAACCTGATGTAGAGTTTTTATATTACTTGGAGTGGTTTTGTTTTTAAACCAAATTTATGTTTTGTATTGTAATAATATCTCAGGTTCAGTGTATTTTATGATAATATTGTTCAGTTATCCACAAGATAATTTTCATGCGTACATCTTGTCAGTATTTTCAATTTCTGAGACTTAATTCTTAAAACAGTGCGGTTTAACATAAAAGAATCTAAGAATTTAAATTGAAACTTGAAAATAAAGATCAAATTACGGTAAACAGGATACAGTAAGAACTGGATAAAAAAGTAATAGAAATGCATCGAAAGTTGCGAGAAGATTTTATTACCATAGATTCAAATATTACGTATATTCCATTAATATAATTATCTACCATGTCACTGGAAGGCATCGTCTATCACAGCACGTCACTTCTGTCTGTCAATGTCCAAGACCTCTCTATAATACGGATAATCTTCCGCCTTTAAAATTATAGTTAATCTCCTGTCATGATTCTGATTTAGTGAAGAGATTATAGTTACATGGATTCGTATGGAATGAGTAAGGAGGTCGTTCCAGTAATTCCCATTGTACCGTCGCAGGAGGTCCATGATAGCTGTCGTACTTTTGCATCTCAGTTACCATTGAAGTAAACTAGATTTGCCCGCTGAGACATCATCTGCCACTCAGCACTCAGAAGAAAACGACAACACTTGTTGGTAAGGAATTCCATCATCTTCTACGACAATGAACAATCTCATTATGCGAACGTTGTCAAGGGATAAAGAAAACCGAAACGCCACGGCATCAAATGTCGTTGCTTTGTCCTGAGTATTGGACGTTGGTGATGTCTCAAACGACGAATCCTCCATGACAATGCACAGTGCCATATTGTGATATATGGATCTTCTGCGATGGTGGTGATGGGAGGTATTGGAATACCAACCCATATTCATCCTGCTACTATGATCTCTTCGGCATAATGAAAACACCACTTCGAGGGATCCATTATGACAGTAGAATAAAGGTCATTCGTGCTGTATGACGATTACTGCAAGATATCAGTAGAAGTAGACATCCTAATAGTATAACTTTCCAGTAACTTAATAAAAAAGCAGTAGAGATGACAAGGGATTATATTGAAAGACGTCAAGTGTTTGTATTGATAATAATACAGTCTTTTGGAACTATCGAAGCGTTGCCACTACATTTTATCCAATCCTTGTATTTTAAATTTTGTAATTTTTCTAGTTTACTTTCTTACCTTTTTCTTTCCTTTTTTCTTTTAATAATCATTTTCTAATTGTTAGGCTGTATTTTTAAGTTTTTCAGATTACAATGTTACACTCAACTCAGCCTAAATTAGACACCTACTGGAGTACTGGACGAGTTTTCAGCCGTCTTAACCTTACAACACTGAATAAACCAAACAGTGTAAAAAAATAAAGAATTTATTTAAACTTCTACGTAAAGTTACAGGACTAAAGCAGTTACAAAAATAACTTCCACTTCTTGTGGGAAAGACAGGCAACAGCGATTTTTAAGTATTTATGATTTTAAGTTTAAAGAACTGATTCTACTGTACCACGAATGCCAACTAAATTTTCAATCGCAGCCAAACTTACCAGCTAATACCAGCAACGTTAAAAGCGCACAGTAGAGGAGTTTTCACTAAGAGGGGCTGAGGTTGCCATATTCTCGCTCTTATTTAAATTCTCACTTCATTTTACCTATTCTGGTGGAGTAAAAGAAACAGCAGAAGTATAAGAAAGATTTTAACGTAAACAACATGCTAATTAAAATAAACTTAGACTGCACTCTTTTTAAAATTTTCTTTCAAATTTTTAAAATATTAAAAGAATTTCATTTATATCAAGTATTATTTTATATTTCAAAGTTTAAAAAAAAGTAAAATTCAAAATTTTCCCACAGTTATAACAAGGTTCTACATCAGTACTACAGCAAAGCTTCTATAATTTCCAAATCAACAATGAACTTCCGTCGTTAAGTCAGAGCTCTTCACCCAAATTTCCTTTAACTAGCTTTCTTTATTTTCTATTAGTATTTATCCATCTATTTTTAGCTTTAGAATTCTGCCCTTCTTTAAGTAATTAAGTTAATTAGTTATTAATGCAAAACATTTTTTTTCACTCATGCGTTGGAAAAATTGCATAAAAAACAGCTAACTCAATTATTAATATACGAAGTAAAATATCCACGTTTGTCATTACAGGCAAGTAAAAGGCTTTGAAACAGAATAGAAATTTCTTAGTCTAAACGTCAAGTAAAATTTTGAAAGAAGAATATTTTTATTGTTAAAGAAAACAGACTTGGAATAAATCTACCTGGAATAAAAATAAACTAGCGAAATAGTTTTCATTTCCCAGACGAAATCTAAAAGTTGAAAGGTTTACGATAAAAATTTACATACATATGCTCTCAAATAAATAATTTACAAAAAGATGAACAGGTGAACTGAATTTTTATCCTGTCTACATGTATTTTCCATTGCATATTTTCTTAAAGGTTAAAATAAAAATGTGTGCCAAGTAAATATCTGAGCAAATAACGAAATATAATTCTTAATTTTAAATGATAATTTTACATTAGAAATTGTGCGCAAAACTGTTTCTGGATGTGGGAATTTAGAGCCTAAGCTTTAAGGAATAAACATGCGCACACTATTTTATTCGTCTTTTATCTAATGTACGGATTTCCAAGTTTTTTCTTGCATTGAACCCTTTTAAGAAAATGGTTTTATTCATTCATCCCCTTACATTTTCTCTACAATTCGGCATAAGACAAATAACTGGATACAAATAAATTAAAGTAACAATTAGATTAAGAATATAAGTAAAGGTTATAAAAAATGTGGTTTGTTAGATCTCGAAACGGGATTTGGCGATGAATCACTTAAACATCTGAATCCTTTTTCAAACTGTTGCCACGAAATATTATCATCCTTTATTACTTTTAAAGAAATTAAATAATGAAGAATGAGTGTACCTATGTTTCTTGCAATGTGAAAAACCTACATAACGGCCATATATATATACGGCCATCAGATTTTGAATAACATAGTCCTCCACCCGAACATGTGCACCTGAAAGCCCGAATTTTAATTTCGAATTTTATACTTCATATTTTGCAAAACTTTAATGCCTTTTTAACTAACTCAATAATGCAGTAAGCGTGAAGACCATGATATTTAATTAATAAATTTTACACACCAAACGTTAATAATAAAAAGACAAAAAAAAATTACGAGCCATCTTACTAAGAAAACTGTACATTGATAAGATAAACTGAGAAAGACTGAAAAAAACAGAAAAATGTATAACAACAATTAACATTTCATTGGTAATTCTAAACACATGCTGTTTTTGAAATTTTTGTAATTTTGCATTTGAATTGTATGTGGCTTAAGTGTGAAGAAAATGATGCTTAATAATAAAACTAAAAAGACAAAAAGAAACATGTTAGCAGGAGCGAGTGCAACACCAAATTTGTAGACTGCGAGTTCAGCGTGAGCGTAGGGAAACTTTAGCAAACCCTTTTAGGCGACCGTTAAAATATGAGCCCTTTCATAATTTTTTGTTTTTAATTTTGCAAATATAAATAAGTTTCCAGAAACAAAATCACAGATTCTAGCTGCACAAAATTTCGATTTTAATTAATGTGATAGCTGCGTGCAGCACGTATTGAAGCAATTTTGTTTTCAATAGTTGTCATAAATTTCCTTAACATGGCAATTAAATCGCCTCGCTCAAAAATATTCATCCTGTTTCTTGTTTCCCATAATTAAATTTATAAGGTATTTCTCCACATTCTTGGCATGCATTCGTTTCGCCTTCGTGGTGTGGTAGTCTGCAGGCTGGGCGCATATTCCAGAGGTCCGCGGTTCGATTCCCGGAGAAGGCGGTTGCTAATTTTTCATCTCTTCTGCTTTCCAAAATTTGCTAATATCTCTGCAGTGTCGCCCGAACTAAAAGAGTTGTGGATGATGATTCTCCTCACCCAGGATTTGGCGATTGGGCCCCTAAAAGCCCCAGTCGCCCTTTAAAAGGGGGAGTATAGAAGTTATTTTTGCAGCTTCTTGACATGCTTACGTGGTGTGGTGGTCTGCACGCTGGGCGCGTATTCCAGAGGTCCACGGTTCGATTCCCGGCGAAGGGGGTTGCTATTTTTTCATCTCTTCTGCTTTCCAAAAATTTCCTTATATCTCTACAAAGTTGCTGACTTAACTGAGACCTGTCTCTACTAGATAAGAAGAAGGAAACTCGGATAGCCTTTTTAAATTCTAAAACTTAATATATCCTTGTGTTTGGAATAAAACTTATGCTTGAACCACCTCCTTCAATGCAATTAACTTTTCTTGCATCATAATATCAAGATCAGATATATGGCTGTACAGTGGTTCTACGAGCCATACTGGCGCATTAAAATTTCCAATGTCATGGAAGTGGACATTAAAGTTTTCTTTTAAAATTTTTTTGCACGTGGACGTTAAAACCTTTTTCCAAGGGGCTTGTATATTGATACAGCGTATCTTCTGAGGAAATACAGTCCTCTTCAATAAAGGACAATCGCTTTAAGCTAAAAAAGTAATGGAATTCTTTTCGATTTAATGTCGCTATAAATAAGTCAATTTTAAAATAAAACTCAGGGATAATTATTCTAATATCAGTGAGACTGATATCTCTTCCATGCAGCTTATTTTGTGCGGCGTCGAGCGATAAATATACGAATATATCAGCCAAGTAGAATATATATATATATATATATATTTGTTTTTTTTACTAATTGATTTGCCATAGGTTTGTCAACTACAAGTTTTACAAAGTCCTATCACGGTATTGAAAATGTCTACAAAGCTCTGCAAACAGTTGTCATTGGACAACCAACTTACTCCCTCATAATGAAGTTGTAACATCTAATTGTTTATCTTCTGATGTGACAGCTGAAGTATGTGTAGGAACTACACAGGAGAAGGGTAAAAAGAACCCTTTATTAAAACGCTTTGGAATTCACAATGCATAGACTTGACGCTACCAAACTACGCCTCACTCGGGCGGTAACTCAAATAGCAAGAACTAAACTAAAAATTCAAAGATATTAACAAGCATTAGAATTACTCCTCAGGGCTCAGATAAACCTACTACCTAAAACCGCGTCGAAGTCTCGTGGCAGCCAAGTAATAGCAAAAGCTGTTACGCCACGTTCACCAGCAATAGAAGCAAAAGCAGAACCAGAAGCTCATGCTACAGAGATACAGTGCTTGCCCACACTTTCTAACTTTCCCTTCTAGAACTCAGTATTTAAACTTTTTCTCCTCAACGTAGAATTTGCATTACTTCACGCGCGCTACCAAATTTAAATATTCTGGCATTGACAATTAGGGGAGTGAAGGCTTATAGGAAAGCTTAACTTGTTAGTGAAAATTAATATAAATCCCTACAAAGTATATTTTTGTCGCTTTCATCATTGTGGTCCCACATTCAACAAAAGAAACTTAGTTATCAAATAGGTCTTTCCAAAAAGGCAGTCTTCAAAGGTTTAGCTCTGGTAGTATTTCTTACTTTGATACTTTGATGCATTGTTTTAAAACAACATGAAGCTCTACTTGAATACTTTTTGAAACTAAATGTTAAAATAAATCTTCTACACTTTTATGAAAAACGTGGCCTTTGAATAAAGGTGCCCGCTCCCTTTATGAAAACCATTAAATTGTTAAAAAGCTGCCTTTTACCTTTATGAAAAAAAAAAAAAAAAAAGTTTTCTTTTAAAAAAAGAATTATGCATTATGTATGCCGAAGGTGAATTATGTATTATGTGTTATGTGTGAGTGTTATTATGTGTTATGTATGTTATTATGTGTGAATTATGTATTATGTATGCCGAAGTTTTTGTCAGTCAGAACAATTTTTCAGGTTGTGTTTCTCGGAACAGGAAGTGGGTATTTCAATAAATTAAAGTTTATTGTCACCAATATCGCAAGCTAGTATACACTTAAAGAGTAAAAAGGATGTGTATAGTTTTTCTTTAAATCTAATCTTTATTTTTCGGATCTGGATTAAATATAAACCATAAATTTAATATAAATGACTTGTATAAATATTCAGTATTCTATCAAAAATTCTACTTTTCATACGTTCTATGTAATAGTTTAACATCCCTATCTGATTTTCTTTTGGTTATGAATGTACATGCCGATTTCAAACACAGAGAAACATTTTTGGCGTTAATAATGTAATGTTTGGAATTCTCATTTCCCGTCCTCCCCATTTAAAATTCCTTTCTTCCAGTGTTTCCCAAATTTTTTTAACATCGCGACCTACGAGCTTTCTAGAAAAAATAATGTAGTTTTCAAGAAATATTTTTAAAAAAAGTTGCACTCTATGGAAAGGAGAGAAGAAATCCAGAAGAAAATAATGTTATAACGGATTAATAATAAATAAATATCAGTAACTAGTTATATCAGTTAATAACTACAAATTAATTCCTTATTTAAATAAATATACATAACTATAAACAAACTCCCTGCAACCAAAATAATTTTATGACACAATCCATTTTTAGGAATCACTATTTTAGTTTTTTTAAGGTTTGATATTTGCATTTCTAGAAAACAGAACCAGCTATTCCTGTAAAAGAACGCAGATGCACACCTCTATGAAAAACGCCGGATTGGTCTAAGCCGACGGCCAGGAAGGAAGATACCGTTAGGAAGATGTCTACCGACTGTTAAGAAGATGTCTGTTTTTTAAAACACGAACTTGCATAAGGGTGTGGCACCTTTATGAAACGGTCCCGGAATGTTTATAGTATTTGACATAGCTTTACGAATTTTCACTAATTTTCTCACCAACATTTTCACTCCTTTTTTTCTTGCAATAAAATTACAACCCTAATCATGATCGTAGGTTCATTTAAGTGAGATAAAGCTGAGCCTGTCTGCCAGATGAAAGATACCTTTAGACATTTAAGAGAAACTAACTGATATTCATGTTAAATATGAAGAAGACCAGGAAAGCCTTATATAACCAGACCCTTTTATAGCCTTATACAGTCAGTAACTACTCGGGTACTATATGTGGTGTCCAACACTTTTTGTACCAGAATGCATAGTTGAAATGAAACTTAAGGATGCCAGGAGGCGCTTGCTGCTAGCTATACGACAGTTCCACAAGAAGCATTAATGCCCCGCAGCCTCATCTTCTGAGGCAATAGATCAGCATAGGATTGATGAAAATGTCAATATGCACTTTTTAATTTGGTGGGACAAAAAATTGTATCTGCCTTCACAAGGTCGTGCGAAAATTGTTGGATTATGTTCCAACAGCCATGGCTGCGTATGTATTCCAACAAGATGCAGCCGACAACATTTTCAACAAGGCGTATGAACCATCTGGATGTCACCGTTCCTAGCAGCTGGAATGAAGTGGTACCTTTACTAACTCCCAGTATAATTTAATCTCCCAGCTCTTGAATTCGTTTTTTTTTTTGGGGGGGGGGGTATCTCAAGGGACTAGTCTATGAAACTGCCCTTGAATCTGACAAAGATTTCGTCGTCAGAATTTTGTTCTGTGCTGCAGCTATGTGTGATGTGTCCGCCAATTTCTCTGTCGCCGTTGTGTATTGGACATTCCTCTTTTGAAGAATACTGTAATTAGTTTGAAGTTTTTTTTATTATGTGCTCAGCTGTTAGGCACTGCACGGAAAGGGAGAGATGCCTCGTGGAGGACGTTTTGATGGAAAATGAACAGTATCCACGTGGAAAAGAACACGAAAATGCCCATACAGCCAGTCCGTTTGCCAAGACATGAACCCCAGACCGAACTACCAAGCTCAAAGGCTTTAACCGCTGGGCCATTTGTAACGAAAAATATGCTGGATTAAAGTCCTTTAGCACCTTTGTGGTTTTATTTTCGACCATGCATTCTTTCTGTGTTCTACCACATCTTAAAACTTGTCCCAAGCAAAAAAATGACTAATGCTCGCCTTTAAGAAAATATTGTCCCATCTCTTTTTTAAAGTACTATTTATGTTACAAATGTATATTTTTGCTCTTTGTTTCTTAAATAAAATAAAATTACATAATCTTAACAATTCTTTAATATTTTCGAATTTGAAGCAAATTTCTCGTTGCAGATTGGCAACAAAGCTGTCGCGTAACATAAATTTCGTCTTAGTTTCTGTAAAGCGAAAATTATTAATATTCCATTCAACGCTAACTGACTACCAACCTTATCGATTCCTATAAATCCAAAGGGGAAAATCACATGCCGGAAATACAGTGGCAGGCTTTTAACGAATACGAATTTATGGAGCTAAGATTAAAAGCGAAGATGTATGACGATAATTAAACCCAGAGACGATAAAAATGGCAATTAAACCCAGACGCATTTTTTTTTCAAATTATGAACAATTTCAAGTTGTTAAATCTGGTATTTGTTTATTCTGAGGAATTGATTCCGATGCTGATAAACTGAAAAATGCTGAATGTGTGTTGCAACAAAAAAAAGCATTTTCATCTTTCCGCATGATATATGACAAAAACGGAAAAAAGAAGGCCTTCCGAATATCGTTTATGGCTTTCAAAGAACATCAACGACGAAAACGTGTGACCATATAAACATCAAGTAATAAAAAATAAGCTTATTTTTTTTAATAAACATCCTATTCTGATTAAATTCATGAAGTAATGGAATGCTTTCAATTTTTATGATTGTAGAGTTAATATGATTTTATAACCGTATAATTGGAACTTTTTAGCAAACATTGCTCATGAAGAAGTGGAATCTGTGTGTGATCACCCTCGAAATCGATAAAATTTCATTCAAAATTGATGCTAAACTAAAGTTGATTTCTTACCTAATTTTCATCTGTAAATGATTTTACATATATTATTTTTGTCTTCTAATTTTAAATATTGTACTATATAGTAATATAAATTTGAGAATGCTAACCAGTGGAAACTTGTGATGGGATCAGATGAATCAATTTTTTTCATTCTTCCGAATATAAGAATATATTATAGGTACATTTGCCGATCACTCTATAAAGATTTGACTTGAAAATCATGACTTTGAAGTTCTGTAAGGTGGATGCTTCAAAGAATAGGAGATGAAAGAAGACTGGACATCTTTGTCTTTTGTGTTGACAATACGATATATATGTATACGAGCCAGTTTCTTTTAGAAAGTCCTTCACGAAGGCATCCCTCCCTTTAGGCAGATAGCCTTCGCGTGCTTTGCCATAATTCAATAAACCAAACCAAACCTTGAGAGATAGTTTCAAATGTAATGTTTCAAATATTCAACTATGAAACAATAGGATAACAGAATGGTGTATCACCACACTAATAACATACGGAGTCAAGATATGAAATCAAATTATGTGAAACACGAGTATGTCCATGAAAAGTTCAAAATTTACAATCCTGCGGAGTTATAAAATTATCAAACACTAAGAGCAAAATACAGATAATAACACAAATGTAAGGTAAGGGAAACCTTAAAGGAAAAGCAAAAACCTGTGTATAAATCAAGCATGTACTAATAACTACAATTCATAAATCAAAATGGAAAAGATTAGAAATATTTTCAAGGATGTACAATAAACTACCAATTAAGAAACAAAGTTATGGTCACCTACTTGGTGCGCAAGGAATAATCTAATAAACCTGTCATCTTTCAATACAACATAACTAATTATTGATTAGTAATTTACGGCAGAGCTATTAACTGCCTTAGCAAAGAAATCTTTGTTGGTATTTCTGAGGCGCTCGCTAATCACAGAGGCTTCGTAACTTCTTATACAGCATCAAATTTCTGATGAAAATGCAAGCATTAATTATTACTAATTTTCTTCAGCTTAAGCGCCTTATTTTGGATAATTCGCAGTTTGTTTACATCTACTGGAAAAGTTGCTGCTCAGGCTGGGGAGCTTGCCATAAAAGCTCACGTTATAGCAAGTTTACCATAAAAGCTCACGTTAAGGCCTGATATTCATTTTTTATAAAGTTCTTTTGCGTTTAAGTCCCAGATTTGATTTGTAGGCAGATAAGAGTAGAAACTGATCTTTTATCATATTGGCTGTACAGCTTGCATACTTAGTTTGCTGGTCCCATTTAAGATTGCAACTAAGTGTAACCTCCGGATACTCGGATACTTGTTCTTCTTGTTGTTGCGATTAATCTCGTTTGTCTGATATGAGAAAAAGCCCACGAAATTCGTCGTGGCAAGGAGGCAAGATTTCGCCTGCCGTCGGCAACAGCTTTGGGCACTCTACAGGTGACAAAACGACTTTGCTCAGGTCCGCCCCTAATTTGAAGAAGAACACACCGAGAGGGGTCGAATCCGAGGGCCTCCCACCCTTCTTCCTCTGCCAGAAATCTATACAAAAGGATTTTCTCCTCTCCGCGCCTTTAGAATGTTCCCATGCCACACAGCCATTATACATTTACAAATATCCATGCGTCCTCCTGGATTCGAACCCCTAGCCCTTCAGTATGGCAGTCAGAGTCACTAACCACTATCCCGGAAGGGCGGCAGTATATACTTAGCTGTGGTTACAGTCGCCATTTCTTCATTAAACAAATAAAATTTTCCTTGTATTTCCTGTTTGGCCTTCACCGCACTAATACAAACATTTGAGACTTGCTTCCATTGATTGACCCTGCAATTTGAACTCATTCTTCAATTTCATAAATTTTACCTGTATTTTTCATTTGCATCATTCGGAGAATATGACCTTACTGCGGTATCGTCTGCATAGCAGGCCTAGAGCTGATCATAGTCATTTCCCAGTTTAGGAAAATCAGCTACGTTGAACATGTGAAGAGCCGGGACGAGACAGGAACCTTACGATACTCCTGCGCAGCAGTTCTTCGAGGAAGAGTACGCTGAGCCTTGTTTTTACTCTTCATCACCTCAACACATATTTATGTAAGAAAAAAAAGCAGCAATAAATGTATCATTCAGAAATTTTCCTTCCAGCAGGAAAGGATGGTGTACTGCCATTGTGCTTTGAACATCTGTGTCATTATTTTCAGCAAGTCCGATCATCATTTTAAAAGCGAGGATATCTAACAGTTAACGTGAGCTTATTTTCCCCAGCGGATATCTCATTCAGTGGTAAAAACATTATTTCTTACAAGAGATATTTCACTTCAAGATCAAAATAATCCATGAGTTGAAATTTTAAGAACATAAGGCCGGAATCGCATACCTTTCTGGCGAATATACCCGTAGGCTGAAGACTATGCAACCTCTGTAGTCTAGCTTTAACTAATTCAGTATAAAATGTATGCACAAGTAGTGCTAGCCCATGGACCCATAAATAAACTTGTAGATTTTAAACGTCTTTGACGTTAGAAATTTCTTCATTGGAGGCTATTTCCACTTTTTCTGCTTTGCGTTACGTTATCATGCTCTTTATCATTCGAGCATTTAGCATTTAAAAACTATTTCCCATGGAAAGAAACTAAACAAGATTATAAGGAATAGAAAGCTAATGTTTAAAAAATTAAATGAATGAAATTCTGTGTGACGATAAGTTAGTATCAGTATATACACTTTTAAAATAGGAGAACATACGAGTATATATACGAAAGTATATAAATATCAGTTTAAAATATTTTCACTTATTTTATGATCACTGACGTTGATAATAATACTGACCATGCTCAATAATAATGCTTTTATAGCATCCATTGCAAGAGCTTACAAAAATTTGATTAAATCAATCAAAGTGTTAACAGAAACAGAGGAAAAAAAAAAGAAGTGAAATTTATTTCGATTTAAAGTATTATGAAGTCTATTATTAGCATTAATTAATTTTTAATTAGATAGATTTCTAAAGCCTTTCTAACATGTATTCTGAAAATACACCTGCGTACTCTTATTTAATACTTCTACGAGGGTAAGTTGAAAAATAAGTTTCCCCTGTTGACTGTGGTCAGAGTTGTGTATGAAAGTCAAAAAATAGAATGAGACATTAAAGATACGACATACCTTTATTTTATTATTCTCGTACGAGTACGTTGAGACATTTGTCATATCGCTTGATAAGCTTCAAAAAGTCCTCCAGGAAAATTCACGCTTTGCATATGGAAGAAGCGTTGAACGGCTATGGGCGAAAGGCGACACAGCAGGAAAACGCGCAAGTCACCGATACACCATTGGGTAGATCCTGATCTCGCACCAAGCGACTTCCATCTGTTTCCGGCTTTAAAGAAAAATCTCGGGGGAAGGCGCTTTGGAAGCAATACTGAAGTGAAACAAGCCGTTCGACGCTTCTTCTATATGCAAAGCCCTGATTTTTTTCTGAAGGGCTTTTTGAAGCTTATCAAGCGATATGACAAATGTCTCAATGTACTTGGTACCTATGTGAAAAAATAAAGGTATGTCATATCTTTAATGTCTCATTCTATTTTTTGACTTTCATACACAACTCTGACCACAGTCGACAGGGGAAACTTATTTTTCAACTTACCCTCGTATAATGCAAATTATTTTACGACTAACTGTAGAAGCACAATTTGTGATATTTTAACGAAAAGAAAAAAAAATCCTTCGTAAATGTAGAAATTTATCAAAGTTTATTGTCCAAAGTTTATTATCCATTAAAGTATGTATAAATACTATTTATATAAATTTTAAAAAATATTGCTTAAAAACTGATCTACATTTAATGTATATTTGACCTTAAAATTAGTCTAAACTTATGATTTATACATACTGTAGTTTAGATTTGTACATAATCGCTACATTATTAATTTAGATATAAATATACATAATTTCATGAGTTCGGCATATATTATCTGCTATACAATTCTTCAGAGCTTTTTGATTATCAAGCAAATACGTATGAAATCGAAGGCTGATTACGACACGCTTAAAGTTGAATATAAGCAAGCAAACCCAACTACATCAACAGTCTCTTCTTCCGGTTTCGGCTGCGAAAAGCCGAATAATCAGGCCTTTAGCTCTTCTTAACATGATATTTTTTAAGCAAAAATACCAAAAAGTCTCCGTTAATTATTTCTTTTGAAATTTTATTGTTGCCAAATGCTGTTTGCCTTTAAACTAGCATTATAAAAAATATTTCTGAGCAAAAATTCGTAGCATAAAAATATTGCAAAATCACAAGATAGACTTTTATGTGTCCATAAGCAGATTCTTAATATCAGAAACATCTTTAGTAGGGACTTTCTAAACTTTTCGAGATATTACGATGTGGATGCCACAAATAGTTATGAATGCCATAAAATTTATCATCCCTTGGTTTAACAAGAGTTGTTACATGAGTTGGAATAGGCTAGTGAATAAGAAATTTCCACTGTAATTTAATTTAATTTTCAGTTTGCAGCTAGGTAACGCTAAAAACAATGATACGCACTTCATGATAATTTAAATTTTTATTTTATTTCTAGAAACTGATGTAATTAAGTTTTATTTTATTTTTTGATATTCAATAATCCAAAACACATTTAATTTATAACATATTCTTCTGATAATTATATGAACACCTACAACATTACTATAATTATAAAAGATGTATCTAATGTCTCATATTACGTGTCTTTATATAGAATGATACAATATTTTTAATATAAAAAGAGATTTATTTTTAAAAAATTAAAGTTTGCGAAATGTGCTGACACACAAGACATTTGAACTATTTGACACATACGTATTATCAACTTGTCACTAAACTTGTTGACAGAATAGCAGAATAGAAATCTCCCTCTAAAGTGCAAATAATGTATCAGGATACTTTCGGTGATACTAACGCCATATTGTAAGCTTCAGCTAGAACTATATTATTTTTTTAAATAATCTATATTTCTGAAGAGAGTTATAAATAATTTTTGAACAAGAGAAAATTCAGCTTTATATGAAGGATGATTTTATAAAAACGCTCATGCATTTAGAAGTCTTTCAAAAAATATTTTTCCTTCGTACAGCAAAGAGTAGTGGAAGTCTTTCTTCCTTTGTTCTTCTTTAAGCTGAAGAATACGTGTCAGATTCCTTCAAACTATATACAGTTTCCAAGTGTCAGCCAATTTAAGTAAACAAAATTTCTTTAAAATAGTTCTGCATTTCTCCAACCTTCTCCACACAGAATGGATATGCTTAGTTTGGTTTATTTGATTATGCAAAGCTCGTGAGAACTATTTACCTAAAGGAGAGATGACTTCGCGGATGATTTCCTGAGAGAAATTGCCTCACATCCACATTGCACAGAGGGAAAATCACGAAAACGCCCATGCAGCCAGCCCGTTAGCCTGGAAACGAACTGAGGTCAAACTACCATTGTTCAATGACTTTACCGTTCGGCCGCTGGTTAACCCTCAGAATGAATTCTACTTCGAATAGTAACAGCTTCATTACGGTTCGATAAAAATACTGCTTTTATAATCGATATTTCTAAAAGATAGTGTGAAGGAAAAAAATGGGTTATTTTAAAATCAGAGTTTTCAGCTGCAAGTTCAAAAATGAGCTGTTTTGAATAATTAATTGTTCATTTTTTTTTTTTTTTTTTTTTTTTTTTTTTTTTTTTTTTTTTTTTTTTTTTGCTTTAGCATTGATAGCCAGTTAAAAATATTTCGTTTAAATATATCCAAATTTTCTTCTTTTAATATAATTTCAGTAACAAATAACGGTGCTATATTTTTAGATTTTAAAACAATATCGTCAGAATTTTTGTCATCGGCCTTCGAATTAGAAAAAAACATCTGAAGGCCTTTTAGATTTTATATTACCCCCAAAGGGACTTTTTTTAACCTTTTGTGTGTTACCTTTATTTATTAAATGCTCTTTGCACTTAAACCATAAAATTCATTTCATCTGCAGTATTGCAAAATAATTTTAAAATGAGCATATCTTTAGAATTTCCGATAAACAGTCTCGCCCGCTGGAGATAATTTTTTTTCCGTACAGTTTTGCTATTGCTCACTTTGAAATCGCTGAGTTTGTTAATCAAAAATTCGTTGAAGTGTTGCAAAACCTGAAATCGATAATAAAATAAATTTCAAATTCCAAATTAGGTCTCCAGATGCTCATATTCGGCGGAAGATTACAAAGTTTGATGGCTCTAGGTACCTTTGTTTTATCACAATGCCAGAAACATACATACATGTATGCAGATTCTTCATTATTTAATTTCTTTAAATATAACACATTTGGTAGCAACAATTTTAAAAGTGAACCGACATTTAAAGTTTTTAATGCAAAATGCTAAAACGAAATTAAAGCCCTTCTGGTCTAACGCCCTTTGGGCCTTAAAAAAAAAAAAAAAAAAAAAAAAAAAAAAAAAACATGGAAACAGAAGTTAACAGAATGAATGAATAATTTATTGTTCGACTTTAAAAACGATTTCACGTCTCCTATAAATAGACGAATTATCTTATCGCTCTTTTTTAAGTAAGCTTTTTTTTTAGGATAAATATAGCAAGATTGGCGATTTGCCAGAAGCAGTGAAGCGTGATTAATTTCTCCAAAGAAATAAAGAAAAGTGAGGGAAAACAGTCACTTTAACATCAGAATTTGACCGTATTAATTCTGCTTTCATATTTATGATACATGGTTAGCCCGTTTTCAGTTGAAAATTTAACATATAAGGGATTTTCTAGCATAAATGTACCATAATGTTTGCGAAAGTCAATTTAAACCATCCTCCCAGAATATATTCGTTGTCAGAAATATATATGCGTTCGAGAGTTTACCACCCCTCTCCCCTTCCAACAAACCACACGAGAGGACATTTGGCTCGCCGCATATTTGGAGTGCCACCATGCCTCCCCGATACTGCACATTTAAAAACATCCATGCCTTCTCCGGGATTCGAACCAGGGCCCATTAGCTCGGCAGTCAGCGACGCTAACCACTATGCCGGTTGGGGGGAAGTTTTAGGATTTATTTTAAGCAAGCAAAAATTAAAGAAAATTCTAATGAGACATACGTGTTTGTTTTCTCCTGCATAACAAATTAAATGTTGGTGCGATATTTGACACTGCTAGATATACAGCATCTTCAACATGTTTCAACATTTAACGACATTTGGTTTAAATTAGCATTAAAGCTAAAAAAGTACTTCATAAAAATACGTAGTGCTGGAATGAGAGAAGAACATTTAATGCCATTTCAGAAAAGGTAAGAAATCTAGTTCTAACTAAATCCAGAATTCATCAAAGATTTTTTGTGAAAACTTCAAGTTTTAGGTTTGAATCGCTACATAGGTTTACAAATTCTTTTTTGCATTTCATATAACAGGTAATTTATCGCATTAATATCAATTAATATAATATCTTTAAAAGTCGAATCTCATTAATGTGAATTAATGTAATTTCTTTAAAAGTCTTATGAATAGCGTTTCTTTAAATTCAACTATCGAACTGAATTTTCATGACCCCAAAATTTCTATTTGGATCGCGACCCATAGTTTAAGAAACTCACCAAAATCGTAGAGGAAATCCACCAAAACTCCCTTGCTAGGATTTGTGCCCTGATCAAATTATTAAAGTTCAGAAACGTTACCGTTTGACCACAAGGGTACGTAAGAGAAAGTCTCATACGAATCTTTTAGAGAATACATACGATTCTCTAAAATAAACTCGTATGTATTCCCGTCGTATATGGCAAAAACAAGAAAATATCCATGCAATCAGTTGTCTCAACTAGATTTGAACTCGGGCAACACTACCAATGTTCAGCATTTTTACACTCCGTGCCATTGGCGGGTTACTTCATGTAGAAATAAAAAGGAAAATACTATTAAAAATATCTGAAAGCTTTCAGATTTTACATTACCCCCAAAGGAGCTTTTTTTGACGTTTTGTGTGTCACCTTTATTTATTAAATATCATGTTCTTCACACTTAAATCCTAAAATTCAGTTCAACAGCAATATCGCAATAATTTTAAAATAAGTATATCTTTAGAACTTCCGGTACACAGTCTCGTGCACTGGAGATAATTTTTTTTTTTTTTTTTTTTTTTCGTACAGTGTTGCCATTGCTCTCTTTGAAATCGGTGAGTTTGTTAATCAAAAATTCGTTAAGGTTTTACAAAATATGATACAAAATAGATTATAAAACAAATTCCAAATTTGGGCTTCCAGATGCCCATATTCGTGTAGAGGACTACGTTATTCAAAATTTGATGTCAACTGTCGCTTTTGCGAGAAACATACATACAATTCATGCAGATTCTTCATTATTTAATATCCTTAAATATAATGCAAGGCTGTAATATTTGAGGGCAACAATTTGAAAAATGACCCGACATTTATAGTGAATCAACGCAAAATGCCAAAACGAAATTAATAGTCGTTCTGGACAAATTGCCCGATTAGACTAATAAAAGAGGAAAAAATACTTAGGTTTCGGCTTAAAACAAAATGCTAAAAAATTTTACCTAAAGCATAATTTAATGCTAGTGTTTAATTGTAAACAAATTTAAAACCAGAAAGGGTGTTCACACACTTTTAGAACGATTTAGTTTAGCTAATATTTAAAATCTAAACAGTACTTTTTTTTTAAACGTTCGATGTGACAGCCTTTTCTGAACTATAAGTCTGCATTGTGATTACCTCGATTGAAAGGTATTTCGTAAAATTTCCAAAGATATTGAATTCCTTTTTTTACGACTTAACGGGTTCATCAGTTGTAGTGGGTTTGCGCTTACAAGAAACTCAAGAGAATAGTCCATAGGGGAAACGTCAAGGAAATTGGTAGGAATACCGTTGGAAAAAAAGGTATAATACTTGTATTACGTTTTTGTTTTGTTCAAGTGATACGTTTCGAACTGTGACTTGTTGCTTTGTCTTGATAAAGTTTCACTCTTTCATATTCTTTGGCATAAAGACATGCACTTTCTTCTGTAACTTTCCAGAGTAAAACTTTCCCTTGATAGTACGCGTTGAGTTGATTTTAACATTTTGTTCCTTCTTCTTATTTTGTAATTTCCCATTGTAAGGAAATTCCTAAAAAGTTATAAACTCCTTATGTAAACTTCCTTTGCGTTGACGGAACGAGTTTTGTAAATTTTTTTCTCTTCGTTTTTGGTTATAAATACTTTTTTGGTGCAGTCATTTCTGTAAGCCCATGCTTCATCAAGGATCACAGCGCATTTTCAGTTATCTCTTGCTAAATGGTTTTCATCCAAGGTTCTACAAATTGCTTTGCGTTTAGCTACATGTAAAGCTCATGAACATTATATTTTTTTAGCTTTTTTAACTTAAAGTCTTGGTTCATTATTTTATTTATTGTTGCATATGTATTTAAAGACTTTGCAATTGATTTCTGCTTCAGCGAATTTTCTGTTGTTACCAATGATTTTTTAACTTTAAGTGCCTTTGCCAGGTATCCGTTCGGAGTCTTCTTTCTTTGTAGAAGTAACGATTGACGGTTTTTTATTTTCCGACTGATAATGTTGTTTATTTTGCATTTAGGAACTTTAATACCACGCATTTCATAATAATTTTCAATTTCGAAATAGAAGTATTTTTCTTCGCAAAGCGTAAAAAGATATCCTTCAATTCATAGCTTGTTTACATGCTATATTTTGAAAGAAAAATAAAAGTAGCAGACGAACCTGAAAATAGGTATTTTTAACACAAATTTTAAGCAGATAATAATCTGTGTTTTTATAAAGTTCGTTTCCAGAACAAATTTCAGTGGGGTGGGGATGGGTGGAGGACATAATTAAAATCAGACCACCTATTAAGAGTTCCGAGTTCCATACTCAAGGACCCCATTCCGGATATGAATTCCTGGGTGTTTACAGGATTCCTTGCCAGTGTGGCTTAATTTACATTGGCCAAACTAAGAGAGCCTTAAAATTTCGCGTTAAGGAGCATGAGGCATATGTTAGAAAAAAGGAAACATAGAAGTATTCTGTTGCCTAACAGTGTTGGTCCGAAAATCACACTTTCAATTTTTCTGCTGCCAAAATTATTCAAGAAACATCTTCCATTGGTGAACTGGATTTTCTAGAGGCATTTCACATTCAAAAAAACTTTCTGTTCTAGTTAACGACCCTAATTCTAATCCATCTTTCTCTTCAGCCTTTAAAGAAATTATGTTTTTGTTCTAGTTTCATCAGCAGATGGCGCCAGTAGCTTATCTTCTGTCCAGACTTTGTTGTTTGACTTCTAAATTTTAGTTTTTCTTCTAAGTAATTCATAGGAAGGTTTAAAAGCATACAAAAAATAACTTCATACCTGCAAACTCTCTACAACAAAATAAGAATCCCGCAAGGAGCCAAGCGGTAAAGTCACTAAACACTGGTAGTTTGGTCAGGGGCTCCAAAAGAGCTGGCCGATTGGACGTTTTCGTGGTTTTCTCCATATATAACGTATACAGCTCTAGTTTCCCTTTGAAAGTTCTCCACGGAGGCATCCCTCACTTTAGGTAGATAGACCTCGAGTTGTTTACCGTAATTAAATAAACCAAACCAAACGAAAACAAAACAAAATATAATCCTCAGTATAAGTTTAAAGCGCATGTAATTAGAACCCATGAATTATGCAATAGCGTCTTTTACTGCCAAAAAATTTCTAAAGGGCTAAAAGGCATGAAAAAATCAAAGTATAGAAATTCAGTAAATGATTAGTTTGATAAAAAAAAACTTAGTAACTAATGTAAGTTAGAAAACTACCAAATATTAAATTAAATAGCAAATAAGCATTTCAGTTTGGTTAGCTTAACCATTACTATTTTTAATGGGCTGTCTTTCATCAAGCTTTAGGCAGTTTCTACCGGAACAACTACGATTCCTAGTTGAAAAACCCCGAGTTTTTTCTTTGTTTAATCGATTATGTCAAAATACGTAAGGTCTATCCGCTAAGGTGAAAATCACTTCCATGGAGAGTTTTCAAAGGAAACTAGTTCGTATACACGTTATAGATGGAGAAACTGCGAAAATAGCTCCCCAACAAATCATTTGCCAGTATTCGAAGCGGGCTAAATTGATAGACAACTTTTTACTTGGAATCTGCTGGGCTGTGACAATTACACATAATTCAATTAAAAAAAAATAAAATATTTCCGAGATATAGAACGAAGATAAAAAATAGCCACCAGCAACCTTTAAAAGTGAACAACAAGGAAGAAGCTGTTTTTTTGTTGTCACTGCTTTGACATGAGTTATTTTACCACCATATGAACCAAGCAGAATTAATTAGCGTTTTGTCTGCGCTTTGCATTGTTCGGAAGAAAATATATTTCATAAAAGAAATTATTGCTGTTTCCTTCTTGTTGAATAATTCAATAAATATGCGCAATGTCGTTTATGATATATAAAATCAAAAACTGACTGCTATAGCCAGCATTTAACATTGTTATCAAATACTAACTGTTATATAGCCGTCACTTTAGCATCATTGATGAAACAGTTCAAAATGCATTTGACATCACATTCTCAGTGTTAGCAGCTAACTGAAACAGTTTGTTTGTTTTAGAATTTATTATGCCTGCACGTTGTTGTGCAAACGTGCAGGCATAATAAATTCGAGTCAAATGTAAATATCAGGAAAAGATAATATTTGCCATGGATAATTAGAGTACATTTATAGCTGTCAGATTTTACACATCATAATCTTTACATTGCCATAAGCCATAATTAATACCATTAATTTCTGTGAGTATTTTTCAGGTCCGTTTCAAAGAAAAATTTTACGAAACCTGATTTATGTGTACTTGCAAAGGCATATAGGTTTCTTTTCTTAGAAATTAATGAAGAACAATTTTACCATTTCATGTATTTAAAAAATTAACTTATGCATTTTGGAATTTTTTCTGAAAAATAGCTTGAGATCCTTTGCTTTGCTTTCTTTCTGTATCTATAGGCAAAGTTTGAAGTAAAGGATAAGTATGGATATTCAAATTGACGATTCGAACAAGCATCCTTGAATTTATACCACCAACAGAAAAAGAAAAAGGAAAAAAAATCTAAAACCTTTCATATTTTATATTACGACCAAAAGATCGTTTTTCCTAACGTTTTGCGAGTTACCTTTATTTATTAAATATCACGTTCTTCGCCGGCATTTGCGTTTATAGAAGAACAGTTTCAAAAATAGCGCCCAATGTCATATTTAGAATTTCTATTTACAAAATCGAAAATATATACGTCTTGTTTGCCTTTTCAGTTACCTCGTCATTTCTAAATCAGACTTTCATAAATTAGAATATTCCACTAAAGAAAATAGGATTTAAAAAATAAATTTAGCTAACAGTGGTTAAAAATAAAGCTAGCTAAAAAAGTTAGCTAAAACATTTAACGAATGTTTTAGCTTAATCAGCTTAAAGGTAATATTAAATTTAACTGCCATTAAAACAATAAATCAAAAACGTCATATTTTCTTTACAGTACCGATCATTACCCCATTAATACACACACCGACCAATGAATTACAAATCCAAGATCAATATTTCATTGGACCACCTTTTGCACGGATAACTGCTCTGATTCGTCTGGGCGTCGAATCTACATGCTTCTGGAATGCATTTACGTCCAGAGAATACCATGCATTGGAGCATGGTATTCTCTGAACATTTTAGATGCTGTAAATTAGATAGAGTGCTTTTTAAATCCTGTAAATTAGATGGAAGAAAAGAGTGCTGCCGGATGCGTCTTTTCGCCATATCCCATACATTTTCTATAGGGATAAGGTCTGGAGTATGCAGTGGCCAGGGAAGTGTTAGAAGTCAAACTGATGTTCAGTGAACCAATTTTGAACACTTCTGGCACGATCTACAGTTGCATTATCGTCCATGAAGCATCCCTCGCCATCAAGGTAAAAATGCAACATTTCAGGATGCACTTGATCTGCCGTATATCTAGGTATCTCATGGCTGCTTACCCTCGAGGAACACCAGGGTACCAATTCCATGCCAGCAGAACATGCCCCATATCATGATACTCCTGCGAGACCCTTGCACAATACGAGTAGGGCAAGATGGATTTCGACGTCTTCCATCAATGCAAAACAAGGTGTAGCGTGATTCATCCGACCACATCACCCGTTTCCGTTTCCAATCCTCATATCTCCAATGTCTTCTTTCCCGACACCACTGCAAATGAATTCTTTCATGTCGGCAGATATCTTGTTTTTTTCATAGGCAGCCGACTATGCCTTCCTATCCACTGCAATTCTCTGAGTATGGTTCGAGCTGAAATTTCTTCGGAAGAGACTTGGGTGACGATCTGTGTCAGTTGAAGCACAGTAGAGTCCCTGTTCTGCCGTACAATTTGTCGGAGACGACGCCAATCACTTCCATGGAATCACTTGCCAATCACTTCCATTATTCTTAATTTCGCTACCAAAAACAGTAGAGTCCAAGAAAAATTTTAATGAACGTTTCCTTTGTGATATGAAGGTTAAATTTAAAGAGTATTTAGGTAGGCAAAGACCCCTGCAATGTTTTCGTTGCAATGGGGTTCAATCACACCCAAGCTGGGTGCAATTACGCCCCAAATGTGTTAGATGTGTCAAAGAGCATTTTGTTAAAGATTGCCCTGATCGAAATAATAATAATAAGCCTTTGTTCTGTGTGAATTGCGGAGGTTCTCACACCTCCAGTTTTAGGGGGTGTGAGAAGTTCCCCAAGCGAAAACCTGAGGAAACAAATATGTACCCTAGCTGAGTTGTTGAAAATAAATCATAATCTTTTTGAGTGAAGCAAAGCAGGTTTTCGCTGATTTAGCGAAACTCGTTTCAGTTATCAAAAGTGCAGGGTTTCAGATTTCTCAGCAAGTTAAAGAAATTAAACAAACCAGTCAGGAAATAGGTAAACCTTCCAATACAAATGGGACAATTTAGACCCTTAAGAGCCCCTATTAAAGTGATGACTTTGAACGCTTGCAGCGTTCAATATAAAATTCCGGAGCTTATGGACTTTATAATGAATCATGACATCGACGTGGCCATGATAACCGAAATCTATGCTACGCCGAGTCTAAGATTGACTATACCAAACTACAAATGTTATAGATGTGATCGTCTGAGTCACCGAGGGAGGGGGTCACCATTTATGTCAGGAACTCCCTAAACTCCTGTATGATCACTGATGAACGTCACAATGGACATGAGCTGGTCACGTTATCAGTTCTACTTCCCTACTGTGGCATGGTCTATTTTAACTCTATGTACAACCCGCCATGGAATACGTTATATATAAATTACTTGGCCAAGATCTTATATATAACAAGCAAGTGATCCTTGCGGGGGATCTCAACGCTAAGAATTCAAAGTGGTGTTGCAGAAAAACGAATAAAAATAGGGAGAAACTTCTGGAATTCATCAACAACTATCCGATCTATTTTTACTCGTCAGGCGAATATACGTACTTGCCACACAACCCAAGGATAGGAGATATTCTAGGCTTATTTATGTCGACTACGTCATCCCCCTTCAATCTTGAGATTCTCCATGAGCTAAATTCCGACCACTGCCCGGTTATTGCTACCCTAGGTACCAGTAAGGACAGCCAAGAGGATTTCATTAATACCACGGATTGGAAACTGTTCCATAATCTGCTAAATGACCGCCCGACTAGCACACACAGACTGCACACTATTAAAGTATGTTAATAAAAATAATAATAATATAATATATAGTTTAGATAAGTTCTGGCAACAGTGAGTGTTGTCGTCATCAGGAGATCGTGCTTCGCGATACTGTCGTTCAAAAAATAGCTATAGTTTGTAATCCCAATAAAAAGCATCGTATTTTTGCTCTGCTATTTGTTTTCTCTCTATTTTTAGAAATACCTTTTTAGGTTATGTATTTTTTAAGAAATACTTTTTTAGGTTATGGGTCAAGCAAGCTCCCATATTGCGTCAAATGTTTTGAATTGATGTTTTCTCGAAGAAACGGAACTCGTTAAGCCTAATCAAGTAAGTGTTTTGTTTTCGTTATAGCAATCGAATGTTCTTTAGAAATCAAAGTATGGAATTATCTAAGGTCCAAGTAAAGCCTTTATCAGGTGAAAGCGATTGGCTAATATGGAAATACTGGATAAAATTTGTTTTAAATTATCATCCTGGTGCTTTAGAAATTGTAGAAGGAACTATAGTGAAGCCAGAAATTCTTCCTGTAGATGCTCCGATTGCTCAACAAGAGAAATATAATGAAGCTGTTAGGAAGTTTCAAAATGCGAACACTAGTGCTATGATGGTATTAACGAATTCCATGACGGAAGAAACTCTGCAAAAAGTTATGAGATTTCAGACTGCTAGAGAAGTGTGGTTGGAATTACATGAGTTATTTGAAGCATCATCAGAAAATCAATTGTATAATATATGCATGCAATTTTTTCAATTCAAGTGGAATGAAAATGATAATATGGCAGCTCGTCTTTCCAAATTAAAAAACTTATGGAATGAGTTGAATTCAGGACTTGAAAAGAAAAAGGAAAATAAGTTACAATAGCAAGATTTTAGATGTCTTACCAGAACAATACCATTTGTTTAAGTCAAGTTGGTTACTCTTGGGTGAAGACAAAAGAACAGTTGATGAGTTAACAGCACAGCTTTGCTCTCATGAAAGAGAATTTAAAAGTCATGAGAAAAGCAATACAAATGAACAAGTGGCATTAGTAATGTCAAAATCTGAAAAACAAAAGCAATATAAAAAAGACAAATTCAGAAGAAAACCAAGAAAAGAAGATATTTGCAATTATTGCAAAAAGAAAGGACACTGGGTAAAAGATTGTAAACAGTGGATTGCTGATGGAAGACCACCCAAGAATAGGTTAACGAAAACCAATGAAGGAAATACAGGCAGTGTAATACTGATGTCCATTGACGAAGAGGCTAAGACTGATCAAACATCTTTTTGGATTGATAGTGGAGCTACAAGACATATCATGAATTGTTTCACATACTTTATTGACTTTATGAAGTTTGATAGTCCCTGTAGCATCAAGACTGCTGGAAAAGAAACTTTAGTTGCTCTTGGTAAAGGTACAGTATGTGTCAAAACAACTATTGGTAGTAAAATCCAAAGAATTTACCTTAAAGATTTTTGGTATGTCACTGAGATAAACAGCAATTTATTTTCTTTACTTGCTGCTCAAGATAGAAATCCGAATAGTAAATTTATTTCAACAGTTACAGAATGCTGGTTAAAGGTTAATGGTCAAGTAGTGCTTTTTGGAACTCGCAAAGTATATGGTACTTTATACAAGGCAGCTATCGAACCTATTATGCCTGATAAAATTATAGAAGTGCATGCTGCTGAAGCAGACAATTCCTTGTTATAGTTATATCATCAGAGATGAGCACATCAAGATAAACGTCACATTAAGAACATACTTGAGAAAGAATTAGGAATTAAAATCCCATTTGAAAGAAAATTGTGTGAACCATGCATTTTTGGCAAAGCACACCGTTTACCATTTGGCATGAGAAAGCCAGCTAGCAAGCCTGGTGAATTAATTTCAGCTGATGTCTGTGGACTTTTTGATTAATCATTCCAGAGGAAAAGATACTTAGTTGTGTTTAAAGATTACACAAAGTTTCGTTACGGGTATTTTATTAAGGAAAAATCTGCTATTGTAAATACACTCATGTCCATAAATTAAGGATAATTCGGAGTCACGCGGAAATTGAACTCTAAAATAAATTTATCACCTGTAAAATCACTACACACATCTTCAAGAATCATATGCAAATTTCAGGAAGTAACCAGATGACACCGATGGTACGTCACAATGACGAGAGTGTAAGAGAGTGATATATAAGGAATGCAGGCAAAGAAGTAAAATTGTTCGCAGGCGCTTTATAAGCATTTCAGTTCAATAACCGAATAGTTATGACACGAAGGACGCTTTTGGATGATTTTTTAAGTGGTAGAATTATCGGTCATCTGGAATGTGGGCGTACCCAACTGGAAGTATCAGACGAACTTGGAATTGCCCAGAGTGTCATCTCCAGGCTTTGGCAGCGATTCCAAGATGATGGTAATGTGAGTAGACGTTACAGCACAGGTCGCTCCAGAGTTACAACGCCGAATGAGGACCGGTGTTTGGCAGTTACTGCCAAAAGAAACAGGGGGAGCACAGCCTCAGACCTGTCTCGTCAGCCACTGGTACGACAATTTCAAGGCAGACCGTGTACAGACGCTTAGGGCAGATTGGTCTATATGCTCGTAGACCTGTCAGATGCGTTCCACTTACAGCAACACACTGTCGCCTGCGGTTAGCCTGGAGTAGAGAGCATGCATTGTGGACACCGCAACAGTCGGCTTGTGTGATGTTTTCCGATGAGTCCAGGTTTAGCTTGCAGTCTGATTCTCGCCGGACTTTCATATAGAGAGCTCCAGGTACCCGTTACCACCAAGAAAACATCATTGAACGACGCCGTTACGGTGGTGCAGGAGTGCTCGTTTGGGGTGGAATTATTCTGGGTTTCAGAACTGACCTGCATGTTCAACTTGGAACCATGACAAGCCAAATCTATCGGGACGTCATTCTGCAACAACATGTACGTTTGTTTCGGGGCGCCATGGGCGCATAATTTGTGTTTATGGATGACAACGCCCGTCCTCACCGTGCAAATATCGTAAGCGAATGCCTTTAGTCGGAAGATATCACCCGTATGGACTAGCCAGCATTCTCACTGGACTTGAATCCAGTAGAGCACGTGTGGGACACGCTTGGCCGACGAGTTTCAGCCCGTCAACCTCCTCCTACATGTCTATCGGAACTTCGGAGAGCATTGCTTTTTGAGAGGTGTAATATCCCCAAAGATCAGATCGATAATTTGATACTCAGCATGCCTAGGCGTTGTACGGATTGTATTGCATCGTCTGGGAGACATACAATGTATTAACAATCATACCAACCATGTAATATTGGTTTTTTGTAAATAGGTTTTTTTTTTTTTTTTTTTTTTTTTTTTTTTTTTTTTTTTTTTTGTAATTTGCTCCAGGGAGAAAAATCGCTAATTTTTTTAATAATATCAAACATATAGCATCTTTTTTTGCTCTTTACCTTTTGTTTAATAAATAAGCTTTACAAATAAGTCAAATTTCTTTTGCTTCTAACACTTCCTTTGCCTGATTTTACATTATCCTTAATTTATGGACATGAGTGTATGTTACAACACATGCTTGCACACGCTAAAATTTTAGGACATTCAGTCAAAGAATTTCTCAGCGATAATGGAGGCGAGTTTAACAATGACAAAGTGCGTGCTATTTTGCATTCTGAAGGTATAACTCAAAGACTAACAGCACCTTATTCTCCTGAGCAAAATGGCTCTAGCGAAAGAGACATACGTACAATAATCGAAATGGCAAGAACATTTAAGTGCTCAAATTCTGAAGCTCATTTTCCTGCAGCAATGTGGGCTGAACTAGTCAACACTGCCATATATGTACTAAACAGAACTGGCAAATCATCAGTAGAAGGCATAAGTCCTTATGAGCTATGGTTTAAAAAGAAACCTCGAATTAAGCATCTTCGTATAGTAGAATCTGTGTGTTATGCCCATATTCCTAAACAAAGAAGAAGGAAAATGGATAATAAGGCTACAAAAGCTTATTTAATTGGTTATGATGGAGACGAAAGATACCGACTATGGATCAAAGAAACCAATAATGTGATCTGTTCACGTGATATTATATTTAGCGAAAAGCTCACAAATTGTAAAGAAATGGTGCAGTTACCTATTCAAGATCAAGATAGCCTAATTTCTGGCTCTGAACATCAACAAAATTCAGAAAAAGATAAGTCAGAAAAGTTTCTTTGTGAAGAAGATAATTCAGAAAAAGAATGCGACAAATAAATATCTGGAAATATATCAGAAGAACATTTTAAAAGACAAGAATGTGAAGATATTAATTTGCAAAATAATGCACAGTCAAGATACCTAAGAGATAGAGCTGACTTGAGAAAGCCAAAGCGTTTTGAAGATTATATAATGATAAGTGAAGCTTTTATTATTGATTCTGAAGAGCCCGAATCTTATGAAGAAGCGATCAACTGTAAGCAAAGTGTTAATTGGAAAAAAGCTATGGATTCAGAGATGAAATCATTGATAGAGAATGAAACATGGAGTTTAGAAAAATTACCAAAAGATGCTAAAGCTATACCATGAAAGTTGCAAGTCAAGTGGGTTTATAAGATCAAAAGGAATCCTGATGGATCTATTGATAAATTCAAGGCTAGACTTGTTGCCAAAGGATGTACTCAACGTTTTGGAGTTGATTATAATCAAACGTTTAGTCCAGTAACAAAGTTAGGAACTATTCGTTCAGTTTTGAGCATCGCAGCCAATGAGAAAATGCATCTTTCTCAGTTTGATGTTGGTTTATATACATGCAGCAACCAGAAGGATATAGTGACGGTTCGAAGAAAGTCTGTAAGTTGAAACGCAGTTTGTATGGACTTAAACAATCATTACGCTGCTGGAATAAATATTTTGGAGATTTTGTGTCGCAGCTGGTCTTCAAGACAAGTGAAGCAGATCCATGCTTATATATAAGAAACAATAACGGCAAGAAGCTAATCGTATGTTTATATGTAGATGATGGTTTAGTAGCATCAACAGATCTACAAGAATCTGAAAAATTTCTCAGAGAATTGAAGTCGAGATTCAGAATCACAACTAAACCAGCAGTATACTTTCTTGGACTTGAAGTTAAACATCTTGAAGATGGAAGTATTAAAATTAGTCAGCAAACTTATGCAAGGAAAATTCTTCAAAAATTTGGGATGGAAGATTGCAAGCCAGTGTCAACTCCTATCCTGAAGGAAGGTCTAACTGAAAAGAAAAAGGAAGTTAAATCAAACAGAGAAATTTTTCCTTATAGAGAAGCTGTAGGAGTTTTAATGTATCTTATGTTAGGCACAAGACCAGATTTAGCTTACTGTGTTGGCATTCTATCACGTTACCTAGAAAATCCTTCGAAAGATGATTGGAAAAAAGTGAAACGTGTATTCAGATACATAGCAGGTTCTCTAACTAAAGGTGTTACATACAAGAACAAATACAAACCAGGAATTCTAGAATGCTATAGTGATGCAGATTTTGGAGGCTGTCAAGAAACAGGAAAATCAACGAGTGGAGTAATGATATTATATAGTGGTGCAGCTATATCATGGATTAGCCAAAGGCAATCAGTTGTTGCAACTTCGACGACTGAAGCAGAAGTAATTGCAGCTAGTGAATGTTCTAGAGACGTAATTTGGTTAAAGCGACTATTTAATGACGTAACCAAGTTACGTGAAACTCCAGTAATTCAAGTAGACAACGCCGCTGCAGTGAGACTGTCACAAAACCCGGAGTTTCATCGACGCAAAAAACATATTGATATCAAGCACTTTTTCATACGAGAGAAAGTTCTAGAAAAGGAAATCATTGTTCAGCAGGTACCTACAGAGGCGCAAGTTGCTGACGTAATGACTAAGCCTTTATTTAAACCGAGACTGTTAAATCTTTGTGATAAGATGGGACTTTTGTGACTTTTTTTTTTCTTTTAATTTATTATTATTATTATTTTTTACAAGGAGAAGTATTAAAGTATGTTAATAAAAAAATAATAATATAATATAGAGTTTAGATAAGTTCTGGCAACAGTGAGTGTTGTTGTCATCAGGAGATCGCGCTTCGCTATACTGTCGTTCAAAAAATAGCTATAGTTTGTAATTCCAATAAAAAGCATCGTATTTTTGCTCTGCTATTTGTTTTCTCTCTATTTTTAGAAATACCTTTTTAGGTTATGTATTTTTTAAGAAATACTTTTTTACAGACCATGCACGAGATAGACACTGCTATCAGCCAGTTGACTACGGATATTCAGACTGCGGATAAAAACGCCACCTGGAAAATTCCTAGGCAGCAGATCGCTGATAGACTTCCAAGGCAGATTAGAGATCTGATCAAAGACAGGAACAAACTCAGAGAAAGGTTTCATATTACATGGGATCCAAATACCAAAAAGCAGCTTAATAAGGACATTAAGAAGCACATTACAAATTACCGCAAGGAGCTCTGGGACGAGAAAGTCGCTAGCTACAATGAGCCCAATAACGCGTTCTGGTCGTAAAGAGATTAAAGAGTAAACACACGGTTAACAAGCCAATCTGTGTGGAGTATCGTGTTGCTTTTAATAAAGATAAGACTACTATTTTTGCTGATCACTTTGAGAAGCAATTCTTCTCTAACATCACTCCTAGTAATCCAGAGTTTTGGACTAAGGTCAGCTCCTATATCTCGGACTGGACTAGTGCTTCTCCTAACAAAATCACCTTGAGCTCACCTCGCCCCGAGAAATTTTGGATATCGTTAAGAAACTACGGAACAGGATGGCGCCTGGTTTTGATAACATTAATAATGTCGCCTCAAGTGTCTTCCCTTAAATATCATCTCAAGGTTCACTAGCATCCTAAACACATGCCTCTATCACAGTTACTTTCCCGAGTTATGGAAGACTGCTAAAATGATTGTAATCCCGAAACCGGGAAAAGATCTGACAAAACCTGAAGGGTACATGCTCATCAGCCTGCTTCCCAGTATGGTCAAGATTTTAGAGCGCATCATCCTCAACAGGATACAACCTCATCTCGATAAGCTTCCTTTGGAGCAATTTGAATTTAGGAAAGCCCTCTCCACCACCAAACAATTGGTACGGCTAAATGAATTTATTGGCAGCGCGCTGCACAACAAGAGATGTGTTGCCTTACTCATGCTGGATGTGGCGAAAGCATTCGACCGTGTCTGGCATGAAGGGCTTATTTACAAGCTTATGGAACTTAACTTCAGTAGCGAGCTGATTCAGATAATTAACTCCTTTCTTACGGATAGGACTTTCTTCGTGCACATGGGAAATGAATCCTCTGACAACAAGAAAGGGATGGCCGGCGTCCCACAGGGGTCCATTTTAGGTCCCATTTTGTATTTGCTTTACGTGGCTGATTTGCCTACATACAACTTGGATCATAATGTTTTATGGGCTGTTATGCGGACGACACGGCGCTTGCTGTCAAGTCTGCATCATCTAATTTCGCAATCACTAAATTGCAGAGTTTAATGCCGCACCTTGAGATGGGGTGCTCCAAATGGAGGATCGCCATAAATGCCGAGAAATCTAGACTTATTATTATCAAGAAAAAGAGAATGAACACCCCTCTTGCTAAGACATTGTCATTATTTGGTACTGTCGTGCCGGTTTTTAACAAGGCCACGTACCTCGTGTCAAATATAGCTCCAATTTTCAGTGGAAAGAGCACAAAAATTATGACAGAAGTAAGACGGCAGGGGTAATTCAATGCCTCACACCCCTTCTTTCCCCATATTCAAAGCTGGACTTAGGACGCAAGAGACATATTTATATCTCGATCATTCGTCCCATTTTTGCCTATGCGCCATCCCCCTGGGCTTCTTTCTATAAAAAGGAACTCAATAAATTGCAAGTTACGCAAAACAATCTGCTCAGGATGATGACCAGAGCGCATTACTTTGTGTCAAATCAGACTCTTCACAAGGACTTGAAACTTGAGACAGTAGAGGAGTACTTGCACAGAACGAATGTAAACTTTTTCACAAAAGCACAGGACTGTAGGTACATGGGAGACCTTAATGTATTTAAATATATTGTTCTTGAGGAGGACTCCATTTATAGACCGCTTGCGGCCCACCTCGCTCGGGACTTGAATTTTCCTACTTAGTTATCTCACCGCTTTGTATATATGTTAGTACTTTTATTACGTATTTCATATTGTGAACTTGTATTTCAATTCGTAACTGATATTTTATGTCACTTTACTGTGCATGCTGTGTCATTTATTGTATATAGTTTTGTATTTATTTATGCTACCTTCTCATGTATTGTTTAAATTTTTCTTGTATCACTTGTCTGATTTGTCTTTGCTACTCACTGCATCAACACAAACATACACCACAGTGTACCTCACAGCTCCTTAATTTCACTTATCTTGTGTTAAGGTCTTGCTTCATGAGCCGGACACATCGCGCCTTGCGCGATATCCCGGCGATACTAGCGCGGATACGGATACGGATACTGTGCTCAAACCAGAGTTACGTTTTCTAGTGTGGGTTTTGATTCCATCTCTTGAAAACCTTTAATATGGCTGCTTTTCAGAACGCAGTGAGATTTGAGGTCTTCGAATTCGAGGCCCCTGCTAAACGGGCACCAACAATAAGCCTTTTTTCAAATGGTAAATGATATGTCGTTTTTTCCATTTTATTTCATTCATCGTGAAAAGCACTCTTACACCTTACTTATACTAGCATTCTAACCACGTGTAACCCACGTTATAAAAAAACAATTTGCATACTTCATCCCTAGCACGCATTCAAAGTAAAATATCAAAGGTTTCTAATTCATTGGCCAGTGTGTGTGCAATACAAAATGCAGAAAATTGTTGGCACGAAGAAAAGGGAAGAAAATTATTAATATTATCCCCGACAGAAAGAAGTATCTTATTTCACAGTGATAATGATGTTTTTCCTTAATCTCTCTGTACCTGCTAAGAAAACAGACAAGCTCAGTCTCAGTTTAATCCCATCATTAAATGCTTACCAGCAGTTGAGCGATAAAGTCACTGAGCACTCGTAGTTTGGTCCGGGGTTCGAATTCTAGCGAACGGGTGGGCAGCATGGGAGTTTTTGTTATTTTCCGTGTGCACAACACGGATACAAGTCATTTCCCTCAAAAGGTCCTCCACGAAGGCACCCCTTTCCTTAAGGAGATAGCCCATGCGGGCTTTGTCATAAGTAAATAAACCCAGCACATATTTATTTAGCTCAAGAGTAATGGTAACCTAGCGGTAAAATTACTGGGCACTGGTCACTCAACCGTATAAAATCCGGGCGAACATAGCTAGCTGCATGAAGCCTGCGTACTGTTCCCATATACCTTAAGCCCTCTCAAAAGACATGCCTTCCCTTAAAAATTTATCAAGAATAATTTTTCCACTTCATGAATAAAAAAAATAACTTATGGCTTTTGGAACATTTTCGGAAAAAATTGCTTAAGATTCTTTGCTTTGCTTTTCATTTGTATATTTAGGCAATATTTGGAGTATAAATATGAATATTCATAGTATAAATATGAATATTCAAATGGTAGCTATTTAATGTATTTCTTCGATTTTAAGAAGCATCCTTGAATTTATACCACCAACGGGAGGAAAAAAGAGAAGGAAAACGGAAAAGATTTAGGCATGCAAACTTTCATGTGCTTTGAGAGAAGTGAGAGATAAATTCAAGTTATTTAACCCTTATCCATCTTTAAATAGCTTGCATTGTATTTCTAAAGACAGCAATATTCTTTTCTAAAAAAATTGAACGTCTGTAATGAGAAGCATTTGCATGTTTTTAACCAATCGTAATGAAAGTTTTTGCCTATTCTTTTTTTATTTATTTTCATACTTTATGAAGGCATAGGTGTAAATATAAGCAAAATGTATCTCTCAGTTTGTTCCTTCCAGAAAAAATAAGGGAAAAAAGTCCTGTCATTACACGCTTATATATCTTCAACCAGAGAATATCTGAAGAAATTTATTTCCGCAATCAACCGCTAACATTTTAGTAAAAGAATAAAAAATTAATTTCCTGAGCAGGTTTCTGAGAAACGAGAAAATTACGCCTCATTTAAGCTTAGGCAGTTAACAGAAATTTGTTAGCGTATAAAAATGTTTGCTGTCTCCGAATTTAATAAGAAACTGATATTTAAACAAGATCGGCTGCAATTAAATTCTACATCAAATGGTTCGGTGGTAATCTACTATTTCAATAAATATGCATTAATGTTTAAAGCAGGATGTTTTTTTAAATATGACTGGAAAATGAATCTGATTGAGAAAATCTAAATATTAAAATTCTAATCTACAAACACAAAGCCAAGAATTTTCTTGCATTTCTGACAAATTCGCCTTTTACCATTTCTTGTGCTGCCTCTGAGCGAAGTCAAAAATCTCTTCAGAGCGGAATAATTAGATTACATTACACTCTTTAAAAAATAACGAAAAGCAAAGTTAACGTTTTCGAAAAATATAAACTCCCCCCTTTTTTTTCCCTGAAATTTCTAAGTTAGATCAGTTTGTAAGGTCCCTCACTTGAAATTCTAAGTTAATGTTGGAAGTGAGGAACCTAGGAACTGATAAGCGAATAATCGCTAGAGTTCGAAGACAGGAAATAACAAGAGAGAAGGATAAATAACTCTTTATTGTTTCGATAACATTTAACAAAACTCCGCCTGGGAGTGTACAAATAAAGTCCGCACTTTGGACTTGAACTTAAAAGACTAAGAATTAAACTAAAACTAAGATTAACTAACTAAGTATAGCCAAAGCTAACAAGGTTCAATGAGAGTTGACCCCTTAACTTATTTTACTACGAAGCTTAGCAAGGGCCTGAGTACGGCCGAGCGTAAAACAGCTTTGAGAGAGAGAGCGGCCAAAAAAGCAGACGCGCGTATTTTCTCTCTCTGTCTCAGTAACTTCGTGGTTTAAATACCGCTCCTTCTCATTAAATATTCAGCAAATTCCAAAACTACGTTCTGGCCGGAAGTAGTAAGTTGAAGTTAAGAATTTAACAGGAAAGGAACTTTAACTTAAAATTTAACTGTTAGTAAAATTAACATAATCCTTGCAAGTTAACCATTCATTTTAATTATAAACAGCGGAAAAGATAAAACTGTTTTGCACACAGAGTTATGCTCCATATTTTATTAATATCGAATATAGCAAAACTTGCAACTAGGAATTTAAAGCATGTCATAGAAGATAAAATAGTGAGTTGTGAATTAGAAAATTTAAGCTGCAAGATCCTTTTACTTACGAATTATCCTTTTATTAAATGAAACATTTTTCAGAAAATATGATCTTCTAAGATGAACAAAAAAAACGAGCCGCAAAAAAAAAAAAAAAAAAAAAAAAAAAAAAAAAGTAAATAGCACTTCCAAATAGCACTGAAAACTACTTTCATATTATTAAATCTACCTTTTAAATAGCCACATTAAAATGTTCCGTGACGGTCGGTATGTTGATCAAGAAAACTGGCTGCCGGTTGTAACAGCTTTAAATATTATTAAAATCTTGTAGTTTAAATAATTTAAATAGATGAACATCAAGGTATTTGTGAATGGCAATATTTGAAACCAGACTCGAGTGCCCCGTGCGACTCTCGCATGAAGAATGTAATTTATTTTGGGTAAATCGCAGAATAGGCTGCATCAGTCGATGCTCTGTTTACTTCTCTTATGCTTGGACACGCCTTTTTATGACGTAATATTGGTTACGCCTCTCCTTAAAATCAAGTTATAAGTATGCTATAGCTTCGTATTTAAAGAAAACTTAAATGAAGTTTTAACTGAGTTGAAATGGTAGGTTTATAATGTCCTGCGCGAGATTTTTTTAATTATAAATCTACTTTTGTGTGGTGTGTGGTAGTGTTAGCATTTAACGCAACGAATTATCTCTGACAAATGTAAGCCTTATTAAGGAAGTGTCTACCCGTACAACGTCGGACGGCTAGCTCAAACATGGTAAAAATGCTAAATGTACGACTGGTTGCGCAGAGATCATCTGCGCGAAGTTTTAACTGAGTTGAAATGGTAGGTTTATAATGTTCTGCGCGAGATTTTTTTAATTATAAATCTACTTTTGTGTGGTGTGTGGTAGCATTTAACGCAACGAATTATCTCTGAGAAATGTATTATTAAGATACCAAACGATTGAAAATATTGAATGCATGAGTTAAAAATTATAACCGCAACTTCTGAAAATACAGAAAAGAATTCTTTTGCTTAAAGAATGTTTTGATTATTGATGAGTGTGTCAAAATCAATGCTTACTGCAGAATAGATGAGTATCTGAATCTGGATTTTTTTTTAATCAGTTGGAGCGAAGAGGCAAAGTATGGAGAAAAGTTTGATTGCAGTATCGTATAAGTGCCCAATTTGTGGAACAAATATGAAACTAGTAGAGAAACGGTTTTGAGACGTATAGACGATTTTGAGTGGTGCGCAATGCCGAGTTTGTGCAACTCTGAGATGTTTTTTTAAGTGAAAATTGATCGATGTGCACATGGGCAAAGCCTGTGTGGTGCGCAATGCCGAGTTTGTGCAATTCTGGGATTTTTTAAGTGAAAATAGATCGATGTGTACATGGGCAAAGCCAATGTGGTGCGCAATGTCGAGGTTGTGCGTGATGCCGAGTTTGTGCAATTCTGGGATGTTTTTTGAAGTGAAAATAGATCGATGTGCAATGGGCAAAGCAAATGTGGTGCGCAATGCCGAGTTTGTGCAACTCTGGGATGTTTTTTTAAGTGAAAATAGATGGATGAGCACATGGACTGGACATTTGTGGAATTCTTTGATGTTTTTCGAGCGAATACTGAACGTTGTGTAGAAGAGAAAAGGAGGTTGTGTGTGATGCCAAGCAGTAATGTAACTTTATTTATGTGCAATGTTTAACATATCGTTAGTGTATTTTAAATTTGTATTGTTGTTTTAATTGTGAATTATATTTAAGACGTCTTTTTCATTTAAATTGTATTTTTAATTTTTTGGCTTTGATATGTTTTCAACGCTTTCCGACTTACGACATATATCGATAGCCGGACGATCTACTCAACAGTAGCAAAATTGTTAACTTTAACTCTTGAAGTAACGTTTACCTCATATTTTAATACGTAGTGTTTGGTATCGTAATTGCACTTGATAATATGAGTTCATTGATAATATATGTGTGTGTGCGTATGTGAAGCATTTTTTAGTGTTATTATATTATTTTCTTTCATTCTGAGAAATTAGATTTTTTTATTTATTAATGCTTAGAATTCTAGCATGCCTACACAGAATATGGCGTGATTTAGGAATTTCAGAAACTGTTATGAAAGCTGTGTAATGATGTTCATATGCAATAAAAAATATCCTTTTTTTATTAATGTAAAGTTTAAAATTTTTAGAAATAATGAAAATTGTCTAATTATTGGTATGTAAAGAATTATGTCGTTACGTAGCAAGAAGGTAATTTGTAATAATGATAAAATTGAAATGTTCCACAATGTGAATTTAAATTTAAAAAAAAAATTATTTTATTTGTATAAATAAAAAAAAATTAATAAAAATAATAATAATAATTTAATAAAAATCTTTGAAAATATTGAAGCTCTACAAGTATTAGAGACTGCGACGTTGTTTATCGTTTTAATAATTGGTAGAATTCGCTCACTGTATCATGGTAATTTTAAATATAAACAATTTATTATACTTATTATCAGTAACGCCTAAGTTTAAATGTTATAAATGTAAATTAAAAGTAAAGAATTTGAAATTAATTTACAATAATAAATAATTTATTATTGTTATTAAGAGAAAATAGAAAGTACACGTAGTGTAAATACGAGACTACATTGTGACGTCATAAGCTTAGTTCCACCCATTTATGGACGTCACACAGCTCCTCCTACTGAACTTTGTTGATGCAGCCTATTCTGCGCTTTTACCTTTATTTTTAAATGTTAGAATTCTTTTTTCTTCTTGATTGCTATGTCGCCATTTTGAGTGCTAAATAAAGTTTTTTCTGTGTTCCATCATTGGAGTTGCTTCATATTGCCAAAGAAGTATCACAGTCATAATTATTTTGGAGGCACCGACTAGATAGAATAATCGTGCGTATTTTTATTTTATTAGTTCATCATTGAACGCAATATTAGTGATACCAGATTATTACTTCCTGTTAATATTGAATTGCTTTATTTTATTAGTTCATCATTGAACGCAATATTAGCGATATCAGATTATTACTTCCTGTTAATATTGAATTGTCTTATTTTATTACCGTTTTGGATATTATTTTTAATATTCATTTTAGTTGTCCGGACAGTAGATATATATATTGCTCTATGTTGTTATTCTTATTTTAGTCACAATTAATGTGGTAGAGAGAATTAACTTCTTATAATTTAAATATTTCATTTTTGATGTATACATATTTAACAGAGTGCATTTAATTCCGTGATTCCTGACTGCATTAATTAATTAAAGTAATTGAATTGAGCTATTTTGAGGAAGTATAAAGAACATAGTGTTCGTTAATTTTAAACATAGAAACAATGTCTTACTTAGGAAAAGCTCGTAAGGAAGATTTGCAAAATCTCGCGGCTGAACTGGGGGTTCATGTGACTGCAGATTTGAAAATAGTCGATTTAAAACAGAAAATTGTTGAAAGTAGAGATTATGATGAAGTATTCGTCAAAGGATTCTTAGACACAATAATAGAAGAACGGAAAGAGAGGGAGGAAAGGGAAAGAGAAGAACGTAGGAGACAAGAAGAAGCAGAAGAGCGGAGAAGGAACGAATAGTATGAATTAGAGAGATTAAGACTTGAAGCAGAGACAAAGTCTCAAAATACAGGACAGATCCGGCCGAAAACGGAGCTGCGTCACCTCATGCAGAAATTTGATGGCAAGAAAAGAGATATCAGTCTATATTTGCTATTGTTAAGCAGAATGGGCTAGAATTGATAAAGAAGAATTTGTATCTCATTTACTAGGACTACTTCCTTACGAAGTAACCCAGTTAATAGCTAGAGAACACTCCGATATAGCTAAAGACTATGAACACGTGAAGAATTCATTGTTAAGACGGTTTAAACTAAGCCCGGAAAAGTTTAGGCAGAAATTTATGAAACATCAAAAGAGTACCGAATCCACATGGGTGGATTTCAATTATGAAATAGAAAATTATTGCAAAGAATGGGTGACTGGTCTAGGAGTTAAGACTTTTGATCAGTTGCTAGATTTGATGGTGAGTGACCAACTTAAACGTCGAGTTCCTCCTGAAATTCGAGATCATTTTCTTGATGAGTGGGTAGAGATGATTTCATCTAAAAAATTAGCTGAAAAACTTGATGCCTATAAAAACGTTTGCGGAAACTTTCAAAAAAGGCCTGTAGTGGATCGGCAGAAAGAAAGATACAATGCACTAACGGCAGAAAGAAAGATACAATGCACTAACTCAAGGTAAATTGAGTTTAGATAATAAAAATAAAACTGAAAAAAAAATGTCATCAGGATTTAATTCGCAAAGCTGGTTTCATAGACCTAGAAGTGCACGTCCAGATGATAAATATTAAAAACAAAAGATGCCACAATGCTATCAGTGTGGATCCTATCAACATTTAAGACCCTAATGTCCAAAACTTAAGAATAGTACTGAATCTCCTGCTAATCTTAACAGAATTAGTGCAAAACCAGGGGATAAATTTCTATTACCTTATACTAGTATGGGTTACGTAAATGGTCATAAAATTCCTATATTAAGGGATTCAGGTGCTAGTATTGATATAGTTTGTCGCAAATACATCACGCCAGAAATGCTGACAGGTGAAAATGTGTGGGTGCAACAGCCGTTAGATTTGAATCCAACCTGTTTACCATTGGCTGAGACAGAACTAAATTGCGATCTTGGGCGAGTAATAACTAAGGCTGCCGTTATTAGAAATGAACTCGACAAAGGTATTTATTTATTAGGCAATCGAACTTTTGCACTGTTGAATAAACAAAGAAAGGAACCTGATAGTCATCCTCACCAGGTTAATGCCGTCTCTACTAGAGCTCAAAGAAAAAGAAAAATAGCTGAAGATCTTGGAACCGATGAAGGAAGAAAATAAAGCATCCAGAGATATGTTTGAAGAAGAGGTTAAATCACCGGAATTAAACGTGGAAGATTTTCACGAAAATTCGAAAAACGATAAAGAAATTAATATTGAGAATCATTTTGCATTGCAGCGTTATCACCATCTTTCGGGTTTTGATTTAGTATCGAAGCCGCTACTGATAGACGAAGAAAACAATTGTCGAAAGCAAATGACAATTGAATATTATCCGAAAGGCACAGATGAACTGAGGAAAGGCTTTGCTGTGAATTATAGCCGATGAACTGGTCCACCATGGAAGAGATCTGGGCGCCGTCAAGAAAAAAAATGAAGACTTATTTGATCATTCTCCATCTTATTCCATTTAAATGTGGTGTAAAACTATTTGTTTAAAACTTAAAATTTTTGGTCTAAAATTTGGAAATTTATAAGAGAAATTACCTTTTCTCTTTAAGCAATTGAGCAAGCCGAGCTTATAAACTTTCAAATTTTACCGAACTTTTCCCTTCGGCAAAAGTCTCTCCGTTGGGGGAGAGGTTGTAACAGCTTTAAATATTATTAAAATCTTGTATTTTAAATAATTTAAATAGATGAACATCAAGGTATTTGTGAATGGCAATATTTGAAACCAGACTCGAGTGCCACGTGCGACTCTCGCATGAAAAATGTAATTTATTTTTAAATGTTAGAATTTTTTTTTTCTTCTTGATTGGTATGTCGCCATTTTGAGTGCTAAATAAAGTTTTTTTCTGTGTTCCATCATTGGAGTTGCTTAATATTACCAAAGAAGTATCACACTGTCTTTTGGCTTAAATTCATATACAGGGGATTAATGTACAATGCCATTTTGGCATGAGGAAACTTAAAATCTCATTGAGCGGTAAGTGATAGGAATATCAATCAAACTTACTTTCCAGCTTCTAATTAAATTAACTTTGGGGTAAGGCTTTAGGCTCAACTCCATTGGAGGCAGATTAGAACGTCACCTCCCCCCTTAGACAGATAGCCCTCCAGCGTTTTGCCGTAGTTAAAATAAAAGGTACCAAAACCATATAAGAATCATTTCTTGAAAAATGTTCCAGGCAAGAAACTTAAAAACCCGAAATATTGTCAACTACCAGTTCGAGGAGGCGAATTTTCTCAAATGACTAAGCATAGTGTAAGGATCTTAAGTTTTACTAACGTTTATTTTATTTTAAATCTTTACTATCACTTCTTATTTTCTACTTCCGGCCAGAATTATAAGCGTTAAGGATTTTATGCAAAGTTTGTCTGGCGAACGCCAAGTATTTAAGTTGTGGCTTTTTGCCAAACGAGAGAGAGGAAGCAGTGAGTCGAAGCAGGCCGCTTACCTTAGAAGTTACGCAGTTGCTTGTTGCCTTCCAGGCCAGAGGTTTTAATCCTCTTGATAAATTTTAAACGTATTGTAGTGTTCACAGCTCTCTGTACTACATACGCTTCCTGTTAATATAAGGCCAATCTTCCACGTTTAATATTCTAAAGTTAAATTGGAGTTTAGTTTTATTTTTATACTTTTACGTTTTGACCCCAAGTAGCGGGTCGGTGTATTCCGAAGTAAGGAAGTCATTGTAAATAGAGAAAAATAAAGGGTTTTGTATACCCTTCTTGTGTATCCTGTTTACTTCCCACAGTTTTGAACATAGCTTTAGTAAGCTCTCTGTTCCGAGTCAGGTCCTTGCATGTTCCCGAAGAAGGTAAGAAGGAACATTGAACCTGATAGTGGCGCCCAACGAAGAAGAATAACCATGGCCGAGTTTCAAGAAGAACCTGTGCTGCCTGCAGAAACGGCTCAGAATCCAGAAATGCCAGCTACCGCCCTGGAAGGATTTGGTTACATCGTCCAGACCATGCGCGCTTCGATGAAACCAGAAGCAACATTTAATGGAAACTCACCGGTAACCAGCTTTTTGGAAAAATTGGATGACCACTTCATGCTCTACCCCGTGCACGAGTTTCAAAAAGTTACCTTAGCTACCAGCGCTTTGAGGGGCCAAGCGCTTAACTGGTTCAAATGTATAGGCAGAAGTCTCTTGGGTCAAGCAGGAAGTCCCACCTATACTTACGAAAATTTCAAGACTGCCCTACTAAAAGCCTTCCCTGTTGTAAGGGATCGTGCGAAATTAAAAACGGAACTTTTTAGTATATATCAACAAAGAATCGAAAACCTCTCAAGCTTTATTTTAAGAAAAATTCACGTCTTCAAACTCTTGTATGGAAACCGTCCGAATTCTGAAATAATTCAAGTGATTTTGCCGAGGTTACTGCCCCAAGTGCAAGACTTTATTGAATTAAGAAATCCGACTACACTGGAAAAGTTATTTGAGCTAGCAATCCAGTTTGAAAGTAGAAGAACGGCGGACGTCGAAAGAAGACGCCAATATCAACAGCGAAACCAATTTGGTACGCCAAGACTACAGCAAACTCAAGCACACGGCTACGGAGGCAAAGCGAATCAGTGGGCAAGGAAACTCGAGCATTTAAAAACAGCCGGCGAACGTCGACGGTTCAATAGCAATCCAGGAAAAAAGTCTCAAGGCCAGGGGAAAAAGAAGGAAAGCACAGAAATGAAAAATAATTTAAACTAAAACGGATTTCTGCTGACGGGAGGGTGCGGAAATCCGAAGGCCAAGAAAACCCCTCTTCCTACAAGTTAAATACAGAAATGGTGAAAAATTTGACTCTTCCGAAGATTGAAGTGTTGGTGAATAATATCCCAGCCACCGCACTCCTGGATACAGGCGCGCAGTGTTCCTGTGTGGCAGAAGATTTTTTAGGAAGTATTTTCGTAAATACCGCATATATAATTCGGATAATACGACAATGTTAGCGGCGCAAGGAGAAAAATGTAAGTGCATAGGTAAAGTACCGTTGTATATCCGTATGAAGGACGAACAAGTAAAGGTGATGTTTTTTATAGTAAAGAATCTGCAAGCACATATAATCTTAGGGATAGATTTTCTTTCAGACGCACAAACAACACTGGATTTTAATGAAGCGTCCCTTAAGCTGACAAGGAAACCAGTTCAGGCAGAAAAGGCTGAACCGCCGATGTTAAAACTTGACCACCTCCCTAATGACGAGCAAGGAAGAATCCGACAAGTGGTAAGTGAATTTGCTTCGTTATTTAGTGACATTCCAGGTGTAAAATGTTATTGTATAAATTTTATTTAAAACATTCTAGCAGGAAAGAAGTTTAGTCTGAAAGACTTTTTGAAATGTATTATTTCAATGTAGAAAGAATTGGCACTTGCTTTGAAAAGAATAGAAGTTAACAATGTACTACTAATGTATGTTTTCAAATGTGTAAAATTAACGGCATGTTAATATGTTCTTATATACAATGTGAACTGTTATTTTAAATGTTAAGAAATACCGTGATATGGTAAAAGTGAATGTTAATTTTTTTTTTATTCGTGTGACTGTAAAAAGACTAAATCATGGTGAATATGTGTTAAAGGTTGAATGATGTAGTTAGGCTCTCTGACGCTACACTTCAGAGTTAGACACTTTCAGAATAGTACCTCAGGGTTTAGAGTTGAAATTAGGGTGTGTTAAGAGGTCTTGTTATGTTGAATTTTAACACGTTAGTGTTTTGATTGTAGGAGGAAGTGTGGAACACGTAGACAAAAACACATTCATGTTTGGTGTTCTTTTACAACACATGTCAGAGAGCACGGGGAGAGATAATTAAAATAGTCATGAATGAAATAAGAATGTTAAGTGAAATATAATTATACATGTTACTTGCCATTTCATTGTGTAACATTTCATTAAACTAGTTTTCCTTCCAGATCTGTGGAAGGAACCAGATTTGAATAAGAGCTCCTGTTTGGATGCAGTACAGATGAAAAAAAGTGTGTATCCTGGGAGCTGCTATTGTAAAAACAAATTTCTTTCTTTTAAATTTCTAGTTTCTAGCGAAAAAAATGTTTGTAAAAGATTGGCCTCGCGTTAGATTCTAGAGCTAAAAGTTTTCAACAAGGTCGTTTTAGACCTCAGTTTCAAACTAATTAACTCTGGCGGGAAGTATGTAAGGATCTTAAGTTTTACTAACGTTTATTTTATTTTAAATCTTTACTATCACTTCTTATTTTCTACTTCCGGCCAGAATTATAAGCCGTAAGGTTTTTATGCAAAGTTTGTCTGGCGAACTCCAAGTATTTAAGTTGTGGCTTTTTGTCAAACGAGAGAGAGGAAGCTGTGAGTCGAAGCAGGCCGCTTACCTTAGAAGTTACGCAGTTGCTTGTTGCCTTCCAGGCCAGAGGTTTTATTCCTCTTGATAAATTTTAAACGTATTGTAGTGTTTGTTCACACTTCTCTGTACTACATACGCTTCCTGTTAATATAAGGCCAATCTTCCACGTTTATTATTCTAAAGTTAAATTGGAGTTTAGTTTTATTTTTATACTTTTACGTTTTGACCCCAAGTAGCGGGTCGGTGTATTCCGAAGTACGGAAGTCATTGTAAATAGAGAAAAATAAAGGGTTTTGTATACCCTTCTTGTGTATCCTGTTTACTTCCCACAGTTTTGAACATAGCTTTAGTAAGCTCTCTGTTCCGAGTCAGGTCCTTGCATGTTCCCGAAGAAGGTAAGAAGGAACATTGACCCTGATAATAGGAGAGACAATACAAATTGACGTCAATATACAAAAGGTGAGGTCAGCCAACAAAGTCAAATAAAGTCAGCCCACAGGGTTGGGGTCAGTGAAATAAAGTCAGCCCATAGAACTGAGGCAAACAAATAGTACTCAGCCAGTACAATAAACAGGCCTAAGGGTTGCACAGAAAAACAAAAGGCCTTTAGATTCCGTCCCTCTAGTACCCTAAATCAAAATTTGGTTGTAAATTGGACAAAGTAATTATGTTAATACAGGTGCGCAACATCTCAGACCAACGGTATCCCCCCAAAATTTTTCATGAGGTGGCTTAGGGGACACACTCGGACCTCGAAATCTGTAATCTCCGCTATCTGTTTCATTGACTGTCTGAGATAACGTTGCGGTTTAATTGAAATTTTTACTTGTTAATTTGAGTAGTTAATACAGTTGTCGCTTCCTCTGGACTCGGCGGAAAAATATTTTCATGTTTTTTTTATGCTTTATGGAATAATTCTGTTGTTATCAACGTATAGAACAAATTTTTATAACCATTTTGAGTGGTTACTTTCTGTATTTTGGACATTTCTTCCAGTAATCATGTGCGAATGCTATTTCTTCCTTTTCTAATTATGGACTTTGCAACTGCCGCTGATTGGCTAGGTAGCTCCTGTTCCCCAGATGGCTGCAAATTCGCTGACATTTATTTCCGCTCTTTAAGAGCTGACTCTCTATTGTATATAATGTAAATAGTGAATGTTTACTGTTTGTATCCTGCATGTTTTACCTTGTACAGTAGTTGGCAAGTTAGAAGTTTCGGACTCGCCACCAACACGTGACCAGTCTCATGCATTGCTTTCAAAACATCGAAACAAAGGGCTTCTTCTTGTATCACCTCTTTATTTCTACCTCGTATGGAGAACTCTCATCTTCAGACTTCATCATATGTCAAGCCCAGTCGGAATTCTTTGAGGATACTAGTAAGAGCAGGAACGAATTATCCTGCTGAATGCCAAGAAAAACGCCAAAGCATCAAATCATCAGTTGTCATTTGAATGTCCTTATGTGGCGGTTCTCAATCGAATGGTTTTCTCCTGTGTGTTTTTGCTATTATTCTACATGCATTTCGTTAGATAACCAGTCGCTGTGGATTTATCTTTGATGCTGAGAGAGGTGAGTGAATGTATATCAACATTTGTTACTTTATTGGAAGTGCAACAGAAATGTGCCGTGATTGAATGATGTATGAAAGTTGCTTTGATTGCTACTTTTTTTTTGCTTGTCCAAAGTGTGGTGATAATATGCGTTTGTGTGAGAGAAAGAGAAGTACAGATAGGTTTGAATGACGATGTGAAAGCAAGGAAATGTGAATGCGGATGATATTTCTAGGAGTATAAGGAAAGGTTCTTGGTTTAACCATTGCCATTTGAGTATACGTAATATTTTAGTGTGTATGACGTCTGGGATAAATGATAGTGTTCCGATTGAAGGTAAAGGAGACCATGGATGAGAGTAAGTTCGGAAAAATGAAATATGGAACAGGAAAGCTTGTGGACGGTCATTGGGTAATAGATGGTATAGAAAGAGGAAAGAACAGATGCTTTCTAGAGAGTCTGAGAATAAATCAAAGGTGGTTTTGGAGAGAGTGATAGTTGAATAGGTGTTGCCGGGATCAACTATAGTTTCAGACTGCTGAAAGGCATATAATGGATCAAAATTTTAGGTTTTCATCATCTTATCATCAATCACAGAACACCAAAGACGAACCCCGCCATGGTACTATGCCTTCCGGGAGTTGCATCCATACTTTTGAGACCATCCAGGGGGCGCGACCCCCGCAGTTCCCCTTGGGTTTCCACCATGGAGGTAGGAAGTAAGATGGAGTTGCCCTAAACAAGTTTCTCCAGTACCCTGCTCTGAAGCACCGGCGATCCCTACGTGGTGACCAAAACATTGGGTCATTTACCATTGAGTTCAATGGGATTTGACGCGTTCGGATGTAAATATTTTGTAATTACGTCGTAAATATACATATAAATGTATATATTTTCTTTTTCTACAACACTTCAGAGTCCTAAGTATATGAAAACAACATATTTTTAAACAACATTTCATTCTGAACGGAATTAAATGCTATACTTTTCACAGGACAGTTTTCTCAGAAGGGTTTAATTTGAATGAAATATTTTCACAAGTTTTCGTTAATTACATTAGAAAAAAAAATTAAGGTAATTCGATTTGATTCGGTTAAGGTACAAAAATTAAGATCAAAGATTATTGTACTATTAATATTAAAATTATGCATTATTTGTTTTCTATTTATAGAGCTTCTTCCTAAAATACTTTCTTAAATATGACATGATTTTTTGGCTTCTTTTAAATCGAAAAATGTAAGTCAATTTATAATTAATGCTCTATTCGGTTCATTTTAAATTAGAGAATTATTAGGAATTAGCGAAATACTTTAAATAGTACTTGACTTTCTCTGAACATTTCTGAAAGGGAATAAAATAAGGTTTTTTTTTTTTTTTTTTTTTTTTTTTTTTTTTTTTTTTTTTAAGTATTATTTAAAACTTATAACTGAGTTATTATAAATTGTAACGGGAATAATTCTTTTAATTATACTTATCAGATTTTTTTTAACCTTTCATTTCAACAATACATATTCAAAAACTCTTTATTACTTTCTTAAGTGCGCATCTCATAGCATTTCCTTTACAATACCTTTTAACAGATTGCTTTCCAATACGAACAATTCTTGCTTAAATAGTTTTATAACGTATTTGTCAACAGGATTTCAATTCATGTTTACATTTCAATATTAAGGTTATTATATATTTAGATAACATTTATAATCATTATAAATTAGATACATTTAATAATTAGATTTCTTCACAGTACTTTCACAGTTATTTATAAGTGAATAAATTCTTCATTTCAAATACATTTATAAATAATTTAATGAATACTTATGTATTTCGTCAAAGGCGATACATGCTTTTTGCAATAATATGCAACAATAATATATGGATGTGAAAAAAATTTGTTTTATTTAAAACATTTTGGCTTTTGGAAAATAAAATAAAAGTAGCGAATACTCTATCAAGGGTATCGAAAGACGTATACAATTTTAAATGTACCGTAAGGTATCTTTCATTCTTTAAGCATAACATTTTTCTTAAAATCTATATTTTTGTAGTTCAACAGCTTAGAATTTTATAAAACAAATTCATAATCAAAATCACGCTGTTGTTAGTTATCGAAAAATAACCAAGATGTGATTTTTGCGTAAATGTCACTAAACTATACAAATTGCTAATATCCATCACACTATGAATGTTTCTTTCATGCGAAAGTGTCCCTTTTTCGATTTGTATGGAACTGTCGTGTGTCGAAATACTATCAGAACCGTGTCAAGCGAGCTTCTGAATGTAAACAAAGAACACCCCATCTGGTGACCCAAGCTTCAAAGTAGTGCTTCACTTCTAGTTCCGACTGGCCCCTCCTTCCTTTCCTACCTCCATGGTTTCCACGAAGCATGGGACCGAAGAACGCTATGAAGAGTTTAAGAACGAAGACATTTTTGCCCCGGGAGCATCCAATATTGAAAAGAGTGGTCTATACCAGTACAAGTCCCCCACGAGGGACCAAATGAAACCAAACCCTCAAAGATAGCCACATATCATACGATGTAACAACAACTCCACAGCCAAGGGGAAGACAAGACAGTACCAGTACGGTTCCCGCCAAGCCTGAACCATCTCCCGAATAAACGGAGGTTCTAGTCCTGAGACTCCTATATACCCCCGTGTTTGAGACTGCCTAAGTACAGATCCTAGCTAATATTTCCCAGAAATTCTCCTGAGTCAAATCCCGGGGGGGGGAGGGGACTGTCAACCGCAGTCTGCACTTCAAGATCCCGAAACGGATGCGCACATCAATTCCATAGAGGTTACTTAGTCTGGAATAAAAGTTCATTTGCGTCGCAGTACAAATCACGTAGATTTTGATTTGAATATATGTGGCGAAAATGGCACAACCAACTCATTGAGTGATGAATGTTATCGTGTCTTTTTAACGGCAATTATAAAAATTTATCCGCCGTTTCTGGCGGATAAAACAGAGTAAATTTTCTTAAAGATGGCGGTTTCAGGAGGGTTTCCTTCCTGACATAAATTTTTAAAAATTCCCTCAAAAAGACTTTAAATTTTTTCTGAAAAGGGTAAGTGAAAAATGTTTTCTTTTAATTTTTAAAGTTGCTTACTTTTAATATTTTGCTATCTTTTCTTAAAGAATTGTGCCATTTTTTTTAAATACTTGTTCGATGTCATTTTGTTTAGCATTTGGGGAGCGTCTCGAGAAGGGGTGGGGTATAATTCCAGAGACGTTCCACAGAAACGTGCTAAATTGGCAATATTTTGAAAATCGCCAAGCAGTGGGGTTAAGTTCATTTTCACCAAAATGTATAAAAACGTTTCAGTATAAATAAAATCATCTTATTCTTTCCAAGCAACAATCAATTCGTAAATAATTTTTTGTTGCCAAACTAGGAAATAAAAACTTTTTTGACTCTTCAGGTTAATACGTGTATTCATGACGTCTTGGTTTAAATTTAATGTAATATAACAATTTTTTCTCGATAAAGGAATTAGCGTGGCAATAACATGCCGTGTCAGTTATTCTAACCCGAAATAAAAATGTTGCCAACAGTAGCTATTTGTTTAAAATTCTGATATTAACGAAACATTTTCGACATACAGTGACCCATGCAATCGCGTGCTTGCTTCAACGTCAGAATATGATCTTATATATAATAGTAATATATCTGATGATTGGCAATGCTATTTTATTTCACATTTTGTAAAACTTACTAATTTGTTATTAACAAACTCTACGATTTGAAAGCGATCAGTGGCAACACTTTTCGAAATAAATATAGTTTTATCTCCAGCGCGTGAGAGTTTTCAGAGTTAGAATTAATATCTCTGCTGATTAAAGTCGTTATGAAGATGCAAATAGTAGAAATGGCTTCCCAGGAATTTCTAGATCGGGGAGTACTCTTTCGAACCTCAACTCGCAGCCGTTCCGAAAGAGATGGTATCAAAAACAAAAGACACGCACAAATTTTAATAATGATAGAAGTTTTATTATTTCTTGCATTGTTATTATTAATATTAACTTTATAAATGCAAACAAGTCTTCAAGGGGAAAAAATCACAGATTATAAATTACACAAAAGTTGGATTTTAATTAATGTGATATTTGTGCTTGATGTACTGATGCATTTTTTTTTAAATATTTGGCACAAAATTGTTTGATTTAATTCTAAAATCATCTCGCTCAAAAATATTAAACATATTTTAAAATACGTTATTTGTTTTTAAACTATATTAAATAACTGTGTATTTTCCTCATCCATTTTTTGTACGAGTTCTTCCTTATTACATGATACAGCTTTGCATCAATAAACCGTTAATTATTAACTTCATTAATAAGTTTCTCGGAATCAATAAGATCTTGAATATGCAGATCAATTGCTGATGCATATTTGGCTGTCGATCCCCAACAGACCCCTTGATCTTCATTGACCTCCTTCAAAATTTCATCGAGCCCCGTTGTGAATCCCTACTCTGATCTAAAGAAAACATACATTTGAAACGTATTTTGGGTTAAATTTCTTCTGGGAGTTCAAAATGCTACAGAAAAATAAAAATAAGAAGTTAAAAAAGTACAATATTTGTATATGAAATTTAATAAAGCTCTAATTTTACAAAATGAAGCAGCTAGTATGGCATACTCTTTCAAGATATTTTTGGAGAAAGGAGGAATGCATATATTTGAAGAAAAGATAAAATCTGCATTAATATATACTTTCAAACTTGTATTAGATTCAGAAGATCCTCAAAGGGTGATAGCAATAATAAAACAAAGCATGGGTACTAATATTGTCTAAAAAATAGTAGTACATATAATGGAGATAATTTTATAAAACTCATCTTAAGCTGGGGCTTCGTGTGAAAGATTATTTTTAAGTCAGATCTGATATACGAATAAATATTATTGTATTCATCGACATGTTCACCACGTACACTTCTGTGCACGTGTGTATGTGATTTATTGCCCAAAATAATTCTTGAAACAAAAAATGTTTATATTACTATTTTTTATTCCAAATAAAATGTGCATGAACTTGAAATAGCAACAACATCATGTAGGCAAAATTAATATCTGAGTGTCAAAAGCATAGCTCATGAAAGACACGTGAACATCACGCGCGGCTCAGCCACAATAGGATATAAAAACAAAAACATCCATATGTAAAAGTTTTAAAAAAATAGAACTTTATTCCCGGCTATTTCGCTGATGCAATGCTGCATCATGGTCATCTCTAACAACTAGGCACATGATATCGAATCACACACTATTTTCTAAAAAAAAGTATTAAATATTAATAAACGAATAAATGCCTCTCATAGTATCTCCGGCAATGCTAGGCTTTTGTTGGCAATCCACCATCACGCCACAGCAGACGATTTTCGCGTGGCTGCTGGTGATCACGCCATGTGGTTCTATGACAGTCGCACCAACCAATACAAAAGCTTTGCTCCAGTGACGTCACTCACGTGACCAACTCTTTGCTCTCCGCTCGCGTGGATTTCGAATTCTTATTTTAGAAATGCCGGTATAGCATCGTACTGAGGGGTAAGTGGTCATATCCGCCCGTTTTAAACTCTGTTATCTCTCTTTCGCAAAACTCGAGTTTTTGTTTAGTGCGTGGGTCTAAATTTATCCACAACAGAACTTTGTACTCGCATCGAAATCCGTTTAAGAGATATTGATAAAAATTAAAAATAAAATAGTCTTTCGATTTTTCTGCCCTTTTACACAGATCCGGTGTTAATTGCGAGATTGAACTCTGACCGATGCGTTTTATATATAAGAGAAAAAAAAAATTATGGTGTCTCAGACTTATGAGTAAATCCATTTTGGGCGGACTGAGCATGAAATTGTAGAATTTAAAAATTAATACATTACGAAGAACTGCTTTTTGCTTAACAAATTGTTTTTATTGGAGACTGAATAATTTACCGTAAGTATAATATTTACCTTATTTTTTTCAATTGTTTATATCTGTAAAGCTATTTTTCATTTCGTTAATGAATTCACTTTGAATTTGAATACCTTTAAAATTATTTCGTTCAGTTATTTTTTTCAATACTTTACACATAAAATTTTTTAAATGTCAATAATTTTAATAAAAGTTCAGTTTACAGATACGATGAGATAAGCTGCAAAATATTATATTTTTTAACATTAAAAAATAACTGGCTGAGTTTCTCCTGCAGTTTTTGAACTGAATGTTTGAAAAAAAAATTAATATTTTAGACAATTTAATTCAAATTTAATTTAACATAAGACAGTATATAGTTTGCACTAATTTGTTTAAACATTTTGAGTTTACTGCTTTACATATTTAGAGATATTGTAATGTATTTGTCGAGTATGTTGTAACAAAGCATTTAAGGTAATAATTTTTATGTAATATTAAAGAGAATGGACATTTGGTTTCCAATAGAACTCTTAAAGAATTGAATTTGTGCATTGATGTTTGTAATAATTTTCTTACTTGTTTACCTTAATTTTCTTACCTCTTCTTACTCTGCATATAAATTGCCTTATTTTACTGTAATACATTTGGAGAATTAGATTTATGAAATATTCGATCAAAATCAAAAATCATTTCAAAACAAACATTAATTATTTTAGAAATTTTCTCGCATATGATTTTACTTCATTAGAAAGCAGACTCTTAGTCCTTTTCCAAGTGGTAAATATTATGTTTCAAAATAAGGTATGTTTCCAAAATAAGGTAAATATTATGTTTCAATTTCAAATGTCGCCGAATTTAAAATTTTGCTTCCCCCCCCCCCTCTCTGGTAAACTAAGGATTGCAAGAATAAAATTTATGTATCAGGAAATAGCAATATCGGAAAGCTTTATTTAAATTTTTGATTTTAATGAAATCAGTATATTTAAAATGTTGGACTCTTGATTTAATGAAATGTTTTTCACTAAAAATGGGGTAATCAAACTTGTGTCCAAAATGCATGGACTTTTGATAATTTTGAATGTCATTTTGATAATTTTGAATTGAAATGTATTCTATATTGCAAGTTAGAAGTTATTCTGAAGTCTAATAATTTATGCTTTTTGCATTTTTTAACTAAAACCAATTTTATTTATTAATCCGAAGATTAAAATTTATAAAAATCCAAAACTAATGCTGATTGAAAGGGAAACTTATAAGTATTACATTATTAAAAATACAATTGCTTGCATATTTAATATATTTATTGTAAATATAGTCATACTGAATTATTTATTGTAAATATGGTATTTTTTTATTTATTTTCAAAATACTTTTGTTATATTATGGTTCGGCTTTTCGAAAGGATGCTTTTCGGATGCTGAAGTTTGATATAGAGATAATTAAAAAAATGCTGCTCATTTTAGACGAAATTTTGAGAGTTCTATTTCCTAACTTGAATATTTTGAATTTTGGCAATTTAATACAAATTTAAAATCGGTTTAATAATATTTTATTGAAAAATATCTAGTTAAAAGTGTTGTAATGAATAGGATGCTTTTCGGATGCTGGCGTTTGAAACAGAGGTAATTAAATATTAATGCTGCCCATTTATATGAAATTTTGAGACCTTTATTTCCTAACTTGAATACTTTGTATTTTAACAATATAATATCGGTTCAATAGCATTTTAGTAGAAAATATTTTTAACTCGTATTGAAAATATCTATTTAAAAGTGTTGTAATGAATAATAAAATATTTAAGCAAATTTTAATGCGTGTCATAAAATTTTGAATTTAATATCTTTATATAAAGAACTAATTTTTCATATGATTGAGAACTTAAGTAACCTGATTGTACGTTCAAATTAATTAAAATTTACTGATTTTGATAATCAGTATAAAATCTAATGTGTGTTGATACTTTCGGTTTCGTTGACACTGATTCTTAAAACAAAATATTTACTCAAGAACTCGTTTTTAAAATCTCTATCTGCATCGTGTGCTGATTAAAATTCTGTCGTGAATGATTACAGGAAGTGTCGTGCAAAGAGGTCATTTTTCTTTTCGTCCTTTTAAACAGTCATTGCGCCATCTGTCGCATTTTCGCCGAACTAATTTGTCTTGCATTGAGCGAGTTCCTGTGCGTTCAAAATTCGGTGAATAGCGACAAATTAGTTGCACGAAATTTGTATTACTTCTTAGATAAATCAGTATCTGGGTTGGTTGTGGGCAGAATAATAGTCTAAATTACAAATTTTATATTAAACGAGATAAATTTGCAAAAACTTTGCTGTTACTTCAGTAATTTAATCTGTAACCAATTCACTGTATTATGGAAGAAATCTGCGCTCTCCTAGGATTAAAAGTATTCAAAAAGGTACTAATCTTCAGTAGATTTTTCTCTCTTATGAAGAGGCATGTTGTTAACATCTTGAAATGCAGCGTGTTTGTTCTCCTTTTTACAAAATGATATTGAGTAAAAGAAGACTACTGGAAGTCAAACTGGACTGAACCTTTTTTTCAGAGATTAATTTTTAGTCAAAATGTCACTAAGAATAAATATAAAATAAAAAGCTATTGTGAAAAATATGATTTATAAAAAACTTTATGTAAATTTGATAATCTTAAAGTAATAAGAAATTTCTGAATTCTTCAATTTGTTTTATATTTCATCTTCTAGTAAGCTTTTAAATAATGACATTAAAACCCAACTTCCATTATAAAATCTTCACAATTTCCTGTGGGGAAACACGTGCCCGAAATTTTATTCGATAAGGCAATCTCAACCCCTCCTTCTTAAATGGTATTGTCTTCTTAAATTTCAGTATGATATAGTTAATTCATTTATAAAAATTCATGTTCCAAACAGAACTATTAAGGAGATAAAGAAGCTGAAATTGTGAATATTTAATAAAATTAAACAACTGTCTACATTAGATTATCGAATTAATGCAAAGAAAGCAGTTATTAATTGAATGACCTCAGAGCCAGATTTGCTATTTGAGATATGAGCCCTTTATAAGTCTGATTTAATACTATTTATAACTATATTTTAATTTTTGTAACCCACAAAGCTTAGGGCCCCAACAAAGTGGGGGCCCTAAGCTATGGTTTATGTAGCTTATACGTAAATCCGGCCCTGTATGACCTTCATTCTAGCCTTGATCGAACTACCAGCAACCGAGAGAATAAGCTGGCTAAACACTGATAGTTTTACTTGGCGAAAGAGCTGGCTGCTTGAGCGTTTTCCTCATGTTTTTTGTGTTCACAAACCATATTCCCTGAGAAAATCGCCCAAAGATACTATATTTCCCTAAGGTAGACAGATGTTGCTTTAACAACAACAATTTAAAATAATCTTTTAAAGTCCTTTTCGAAAGCATCCTTTCTGAAACAGCTCCGAATGCTTCACCGTAGTTAAGACCCAAAAGATCCGATGTGAAATGTGATTTTTTTCGCTTTATTACATATTTTCCTATCGTGTATTCTTCTCCCCTTGTTTCTCCGTTATTTTTAACATTTTATACATTCCTTTTTCGCTTGTTACACATTTCTTACATAATTTGTTGACCGACAAGAGTGAAGGTGATTTCTGAAACTCAGCATTAAATATACAGTTCTTATAAGATTAACGATATTTCAGGAGCCATAACTTTCAAAATAGCGTGCGTGATCTTATAACGCGGCTGTAATTCTGATATCCACTACACATTACTATTTTAAGGAGGAAATACTACGCGAATTATTTCTAGAAAGTTTGGTACTTCCTTGTTAAAACGATCATGAGTCATTGGCGACATTGACAAAATTTGATCTCCCATTATACATGGGAGATTAAATTTTGCCGTTTCTGGTAACAAAGTGCGGTGGTCTCTTTAATATGGAAGTATGAAATGTTCTCAGCAAGAACACCTTTATTTATAAAGTCTGTAATTCAAACATTAATCAGAAAAAAATGTTTTTTATAACAAAATGCTTTAAGCATTTAAAAAATCCCTTATGTAGTACTATGCAAAACAGTGATTAAGAAATCGTTGGGCATACATATGTAATTTAGAATGTTATAATTAAAACATTTTAATCAAGTACGTTGGGCATAGAAAGAAGAGTAAGTATTATTGAAACCACCTTAATAGATATCCTTAATGTTTGAAAATGTGTTAAATTCTGACAATCTTGTACATACAAGCAATTACGTGCATGACTGTTGTTCAGTTTTAACAAACAGCTTCTCCATTTTCGTACGAGTTCTTTTTGTCGTATTCCAAAGGTTTCTATAGACAAATCGTTAAATTTCTCTTGAATTCAATTTTTAAATATATGCTTGTGAGCTTTGCGTACATTGAAAAGTTGCGGTAATATTTCGATGTTAGTGCAACCACCTTAGTAGAAGTCAAATTCTCACAACCATACACATAGCAATTCTTCACGCAACTATGCACATAATAATTCCCCTGTTTCAGTAGCATCGCCTTTCCCCATGTGTAACGTGTATACAAGCCAATTTCCCTTAAAACGGCCTCCACGAAGACATCCCTCCCCTTAGGCAGATAGCCCTAGTGTGCTTTGCCATAATTAAATACACCACCACCTCAGTATCATCGCCATTTTCGTATGCGCTCTTTTTGTTGTAATCCAAGTTTTAGTAGTTCTTACAGAAGAAATATATTATATTTTTTTGTCTTTAATTTTAAAATATACGCACCTAAATTTTGCTGCTGTAAGAGAAACTGTAGTATAATTTCTACACGAATATAATAGTTTGCCGCAAAATCGGTATAGGGAACAAATGTCTCGCCACAAAATTCTACCAGAAAAAAAGAAATAAAAACTAGCTCTTAAGTAAGTTTATTGATTGATTAGATATATGATGTGCCATGATAGATACATAATTAAAACCTGAAATATGCATGCAATTATACGTATGTGCATCATATGTAACTTTTTGCCACAGAATCGTCATTCTTTTTCTCAAAAAATTGCCAAACTGCCCCAAGGTGGTTGCGCTATTACGTAAGTGCAGAATTACAGCCTTTTGTCGCAAGCTAGTTAAAGAGAATAATTGCTTTGAGTTTATTCTTAAAGTAATCCATAACAAAAGGAACAAAAGTCCTCTTGTAAGTAGGTTTGTTGATTGTTTTTTAGATGAATACCTAGTTAAAACGTAAAATATATCTAGAATAATAAGTTTGTGTATAAAAAAGTAAATTTTATAATGGAAAGTCGTCATTCGTTTTCTTTTGCAAAATTTGCCAAATGGCGCCAAGGTGGTTGCTCTAATATGTAAGTGTCAAAATAAGTTTAGACTATTTGAAAATGTACGATATTTGAGCAGACAGCTAAAAATATGCTTCAAAGGCTGACTTAAAAGAATGTCGGAACATTTGGTCGCCATTTACTTTCAATGATGATATATTGGTGTGATTCTGTAGCGCGCATACTTTTCAGATATGCAAAATAATAATGAAAATGGCGCGACGAATACGGAAAAGGTTACACCTACTTTAAGCTAATATTTTATCTCGTTTTGTAAATATTTTCACGCGAAATTAATAACTTCTAAAGACAACACAGAGACAATTTTCTTATCCTAAGGTACATATTTAATCTCTATTATGGCAAACTTTCGAAGAGCTGTAATTATTCTTCATACTCGCCTCTGACAAACTGATGTAAAACTTTATATCAAGTGTGAAAATTTATTAAAAAGTGGGATTTTTTTTCTTTTGTTTATGTTCGTCAAATTACACCTATGTTTATTTCCATTTAAGTTTCATATTTTTACCAGAATGTTGAACAAGTACTATTTTAAATTTTATTGCATATTTCCTGTTCACATGTGAAAGATCGATGTTTTAAAAATTTGTAAACGTATGCCTGTTATTTTAAGTATTTATCCTTTACCGCACAGTTTCTTAGTTGAGGGGGGGGGACAGGAATCAAAACAGAAATTGTGGCGTTTAATGCACTTCAAGCCTGTTCCGCCTTTCATCTTTAATTGTCCAATGCCAGCTGTCGGAAGGTCTTCATTTCTCATCTGTGCGTGCGTTAAAGACATAAATGTGAGCCCATTAAATAAGAAAGCTGGAATTAGTTAACGCGGAAGCACCAAAGCCTCCCCCCTTTTCAATTCAACCCATCCTGCCTTCACGACTGTCTCGTGATTGCAAAGCAGACAAAATATTTTATACTTGATATCGGTTGTATTTGCATACCTTTAGAAATAAGGTATTTAGATTATTAAGTGCTTTTTAGTAATAAGTTTGGATTCTTTTGGGCCTTTAAATAATTTTGAATTATTATCAGGCCGGAGGTGTAAAATTAATTTAAAGCTAGCTCTAAAATCTTTTAGTATATCAGCTGGAATTTCGCCAGTAAGTCTGGAGAAATAAGTATCACTTTTTTTATTGATAACATTTTTGTTTCCCAATGGCGGGCACTTGCCTATGTCGGCATCGGCCAATCATACGGCCAGATTTGGTGGCCTCTTTATTATGGAGGTACCTAACAGATGGGCCACTTTTGCCTCCTATAAAGGGACAGACAATTACATCCATGCCATCTCCGGAATTCGAACTCGGGCCCTTCGGTATCGCAGTCATACTCCCCTAACCACTATACCGTCTGGGAGGCTTTATTGATAACATTGTTATATAATTAGTTTAGGCTTAATGTTAAGAAACTGCTTCTTCAATCTAGAGCAAAATATAGTAAATGTTTTCTCTGACACCATCCACTATTCCAGCGGAGATTCATGTGGCCTACCAGCAGCCGAATGGTAAAGTCTTTTAACCCTGGTCTTTGGCCGGGGTTTGAATTTCAGGTAACGAGCTGGCTGTATGAGCGTTTTCGCGGTTTCCCCATGTGTGAATTGTATACGAGCCAGTTTCCGTTATAAAGTCCTCCCTCCTTAGGCAGACAGCCCTCGAGTGCTTTGCCATAATTAAATAAGCCAAATCTAACTTATGTAGATGTAGTCTTCTTATATTCTAACACTGCATTCGTTTGCATGGATTTCATAGTATATTTTAATTTATATTACAAAAAATTTGCTCTCTTTAGTTTTTATAAATTTTTAACAGTTGCACATTTCCTAATTTCATTGCTAGTGACAAAATCACGTCGATAGATCTCTCTCTAATACGCGAAGGAAATACTAAAACTGCACTTCCTAAATGTTTTTTAATCGTTTTTAAATTAGCTTTTAATTTACATTTTAATTTTGCGCTTTGTCATTTCCTAGATACACTTGGTTCATTCGTCCTGCAGTCGGCCTCGCTTGGTTGTTCGAAGAAATTTGCTACAAATTTGTTTTGAAGCAAATGCAAAACATAGAAGCTTCGAGTTTTGTCGCAATAAATTCTGCTAAATATATCTGACTAAATTTGACTTTTTGAAAAACACAAATTTTTTAATTACAGTTCAGTGAGATTATTTCGTAGGAAAGGCATCGTTCTCTCGCAGTCTGAACAATATGACGTTTGGTACTATGTTATGTTACCATAAAGATAGTTCTGAAAATATAATGAATACAAGCTATACAAAAGCAAAATCAAGGAACTGCTTTTTATGTAAAATACACTTCCATCGAGCTATATGAAGTAAAATTAAATGTTCTACAATTGCGATTTATCTTTCGTCTTTCCGTAAATGATATGATTTTCATGCCCAATAAATTATGTTCCATATGGTGTTGAATAATCGAGCTTTTATTTCTCTTTTCGATAAGTTAGACAAATGCCCCCCCCCCAATCGCTGAACACTGGTATTTCAATCCGAGGTTCACGAATCCCATCAACGGGCTGGCTGCATGGATGTTTTCGTGGTTTTACCCATGTGCAACGTGAACACGAGCCAGGTTTCCTTAGAATGTCCTCCACGAAAGCATCCCCTTCCCTCAGGCAGATAACTTTCGAGGTTTGCCGTGATCACATACACCAAACCATGAACAAAGTAGATATTTTTTTATCGTTTCGTATAACAGAAGAAAACAGTCATAGGATACTTTTCAATTCTTTCGTTAGTAGTAACGAAATTTATCATTTTTATAAATAGTAATATACATCTTTAACTTGGTAATTTATCCAGGAATTTACATTTTTCTCGTTATAAAACACGGAAGTTGCAAAAATTAAGCCTGTTTTATATTGAAAGTCGTAATTTGTTATAATTTTAAAAAAGAAAAAATCGGATATTTACTCAAAATGAAGAAATTGCGTATCGCAGAATCCAAAGATTTTAGAAAAGCTGGTTGCCTTTCTTCTGTACGTGGATTCACCAGTGGACTAGCGCTTAAGTTGTTGAACACTGGTAGTTTGATCTTGTTTCGATTCTAAGCGAACGGGTTGGCTGCATGGGTGATTTCGCGACCTTTTTTCCATGTGTATCGTGTTTACTAGTCTATTATTCCTTAGAAAACCCTCTAAGAAGGCATCTCGGTCCCTAGGCAAATAACCATCGAGTGGGTTTTGCCATAATTAAGTAAACCAAGCTAAGCCATGACGAAGAAAAATACTTTTTTAATCTTTTATGTAGCCGACTTTTACGTAACTGCTGCAAACTTTTCAAAATAGTTTTTCAATTCCTTCCCTTTTAACAACGTATTAGGCAGTTAACCTCTCAAGTCATGTCGTTTTCTATCCCTAAATCCCTCTACTTTATTAAAAGTCTTATTTAGTCCTATTTGACTACCTCAAATTCAGACTGCCTCTCATTTTTCTTCCAAATTATAACAGTGTATTATTTTTACAGTTCTAACTCATTCCAGCTCATTTATAAATATTCGTAACAATGTAACATAAGAAATTTCTCTTTACTTTGGCTTCAGATATTCTCTTTGATTCTCCTACCGGTACCCTAAAGTTTAGCCAATCATGAGATCTTCGTAAAGTTCTGAGAGGCAACATAGAGAATGCCGTACTTTTCATTTTCAGTTTTAATTAAACAGCAAAGACGTTGTTTTTTTCAGATGGCAACAGTAGATGTTATTCTTTTTTAGAACGTCTGATTTGTTTTACATTGGTTGACATTTCAACAAAACTGAGTTCTTTGAAATTTGTATGTTTTACGTTTCTTATTTAATTTTCTTTCCTATCCTCTTTTCTGATACATAGTTTCCGATTAATTTGTTCCACCTTTCATGTTTTTAATTTGGACTTGAGATACCTAATTTATTTCCATTCATTTGTTTTTTTTTTTTTTTTTTTTAATTAGAATAAAGCTTCAGATATCGGAAACTTCAGTTAACTAAATTGCTTTCTCCTCTTGCTGGGGCAAGTAAAATTAAGCTTGTTAATTTATTTCGGTGCATGATTTTTCGGATGTAAAAAGATACGTCTTCTCTTTATATTTGTCTAGAAGCTAGATCTGCTGCAGGTAACCCACCTTTCACTTTTCTGTAGGCTAATTAAAATATTTATTGACGGCAATTGAACAAAAACTATCGAACAGTGATGAATTAACAATGATATTGTCCCATAAGTATTGTTTCGTTGTAGTCTTTAATTAAGGAAATATATCCCCTAGATTTTAAGAATTTCCTTATCTGATCTATCAGGATAATTGACAGTTCTCTTTTATTAAGTGAAACATGTTTTGACACCACTTAGCGATTTGTCTGTTTCACATGAATTTGAAGGTTATCTAGTCACGATATATTCAAATTACTTACCTGGGAATTTAGAATTATTTGTAGATGATTTTAGTGATTTCCCATTCACGTTTATTTATTTTTTAATTAATATATATAGAATAGGGAAACTGATTACAACTATGGTGATGTTCTTTTACAGTTCTTTCTGACCTTCTCTTTAAATATAGAAAGTTTTGTTGCATAATTTTTTTAATAATATTTCACATGAATGAATATATATTATTGCTAATATATTATTGCTAATATATTTTAACTATATAATATTATTTGCTAATATATTTTAACACCGAAAAAAAAATTCGTAAAATTTAACCAATAGGAAAAAAGTTATCACTTATTCAAACTGAGTTACCATAACCATGTTGGGATTTGAAGTATCGGTATTTACGGAAAATCCCGTCGATCACAAGAAACGGCGCCAAACTAAAAAAAACTTATTTACTAAATACGTTCTATTCTTATTTTTCTTTCAAATTTATTATATTATCATTTATTTATATTTACTTTTTCATTAACAATTTCCATTATTTTTTATTCATTATTGCTTCTTAGTTTTTAAATAAATCGCCATTTCGTGTCCATTAACACATTATTTTGAGGCCGGTTAAGATTCCATAACTTTGGAAATATTCAACAGCATGCTCTTCTGTAGTAGGTAGGTCTCAAATTTTTATCTTTTTTTTTTTTTTTTTTTTTTTTTTTTTTTCGAAATTGCGTGATAGAGGGGGTGGAAGGGAGTCTTTACTCAAGAATAATAACTAACACGTGTAATCAAGGTTACACCAAACCCAGCGTGTTTGAAGACTTTTCCATTTTGGGCGAAAAATCGCGTAGTTTGCCGTCTTTTCTTTAATAGGCAAAAATGGTCGATGGGATTTTCCGTAAGTACCGAAGTGGTAATGTTTTTTCCCTTATGCAGTACAAATATGAACCAGATTTGTTAAACGTCCTCCACGAAGGCATCCCTCTTTTTCCCGAAAATATCGCTTGTGTTTGACTAAAACTCTTTTCGAAGCATCTGAACTGTGTATGCATAAACGAACATTGAAATAATTAGGAACTTTATGTACAATACAGAGCATCAACGAACCAGGCCTATTACAATACTAGAAAGCTTTTATCGGTACTTTTCCATTTTGTCGGCGCAAGCGATAAAGTCGCCAAAAATGGTACAACCGATGCCAAACGGAATTTCCTCGCTGGTAATCTTTTACTCTTCATTTTCAAAACAAGTGGCAGCCATTTCTTTTCAGATTGATTGTTTCTTTCAATGCTGGCATACAATTACATAGAATTTTAACCAGATAGTTCAATTTTATTCCCTAAGGCCATTTGCGGTAATTAAGTCGATTAGGTTGCAATCACACCGCTCACCCGAAGGCGAAAATATAGAAAAGGCAAAGGGTTAAATTTATCAATTCTAATGAGAATACACTAGCGAAGTAAAGCACTGCGGTTTCGCATAATTTCTCAGTAAGCTATTTGTACGAATTGAAATAATTCTTGCATTTAAACTTGTAATCCAAATTAAGATTTAACTTGAAATTAATGTAGATAATTACTGAGAGAATTAGATTTTTGTAGTGTAGTTTACGTGAGATGAGATCACATGATATGAAACGGCGAATCAGGATGTAGTACCATGAAAGCATAGTAAATTCTTAATGTCTATTTACAAATTTATTCTTTTTAGAAAATTTTAAACGATATTAAAATGTTTATGCCTTAAAAATTTCTTAGAACTAACGTCTGTTAACACTTTTTATATGTATACAGTGTGTTGTCGCCGATAAAGTCTGCTTGGCGAGATTTGCGCCGGCGAAACGGAAAGTGCCCTTTTATATCAAAGGACGAATCAAATTTTATTCAAAATTTTATATTCAAAGTGAGTTGTCATGTGATCACTGGCTTACGTTATTACGGTAAAGCGTCGAAAGATATCTGCCTAAGAGGAGAGATGCCTTCATGGAAGACTTTCTGAGGGAAAACTAACTTGTATTCACCTTACACATGGCAGAAATCACTAAAACACCCATGCAGCCAGACTATTCCCGGGATTTGAATCTCGGACCGAACTACGAGTGTTCAGCGACTTTACCGTTCGGCCGCTGGTGGGTCTGTGACCACTGGCAATGTATCAGGTAACATTAAGTCAGGCTTTTATAAAGCTTTTAAATCAGTCCGTAGAGGGTTTTAAATTTTTTTTAATTCACTTAAAATAACTCGAAAATTTTCTACTGAAATATTTTCAACAGTATTTACTTTTATAGCTTTTCTAAAAAGAAAACTACCTCTGTAAATTCCCATATAGTTAAGAATTTTCTATTTTTCTTTTTTATGAAAGAAAAATTCTTAATTTCCAGTGTATTTAATTAAAATTAATTAAATACACTGTGTATTTAATGAAAAATATTCTAATTTAAAGTTGTTTAATTTTTTCTAAAGTAGCAATGTATAAATTCCTTTCTTGAATATTTAATTTTATGTAACTATTTTGTGATTTACCTTGTTGATAATTCAACAAAGCTGAAACAATTTTTATAGAAAATCTTTATAGTAAGTACGATGATCGGCCCTTTTTGTTCCAAAACGTTTCGATTCATACATAGCGCCGCTTCATAAAACCAAAAATGAATAGAAATATACATATTTTAAAAAAAATTAAAAATAATGAAATGACAAACTATTTTGAGCGAAAACGCAGCCATAAGCAATAATCGCTGTCAAATTTAAGTGCCAGGCTAACCTCTGCCTACTTTATCCATTAGATCCTCCCTTGGACACCTTACACTTGTATCGATCGGTCTCGTTTGTGTCCTCTCACCAGTGACCGAGGCATAAGACTATGATGAACGCTGGTTAGTTTCGGCAGGGCTCAAATTCCAGGGTTTCTTCTGCATGTAACATAAGTCAATTTCTCATTGAAAGTCATCCATGAAGTCTTCCATACTTTGTCTTTCAGGCATGTGTTCAGACATAATCAAAAACATCTAGTCAGTCTTTATTTCATGGAATACCGCAAATTATTAAAGGGCGATCTGCTGAAGAGAAGTATGCCTTCGTGATGGACCTTTTTAAAGCTCATAATTCACGTCACGTGTAACGAAAACAGTGCAGTCAATCCATTTGACGAAATCTGAACTGGGTCGAACTATCTCTATTCATCTGTTTTATCTACTCGGTCGCTGATGAACATTTCGGGTAAGTATGCCACTAAGTAAAATTGTTTGAGACAAATATAAAATGAGTAGTGATAAAAAAATAAATAAAAATAAGCGAAATCGTGCTTGCAGAAAAAAAAAGTTGCAGGTGCAACATGCGACATGATAAAGCACGCTAGCTCGTACCTTACAAAAACATTAGTTCCTGCATTTACCACCAGATAATCCTCATTTTGATCCTTCACTGGACTCACTCTTGAATCAGAACAAAGCCTGTCTTAACAAAGTAACCAAGCCCATCTTAAAAAGAGTTGGGGCTATATATAGACTGAATACTTAACGCGAGCTGAGGACCGACTGATTTTTATGGCTTAACCCAGAAATTTATGTGATTGATAAATGTTAAGAGTGAAATTTGAAATTGTGAAAGTGCTTTGGCGTTATTCAGTTGGACACTCTTTTATTGGCATTATTTCCTGAAGCGTAGTTTTAAAATTTTATACTTTTGTCAAACGGCATTAAAACTTTCTTCCAGTTTCATTTGTGCGCAGCAGAAATAGCGTGTTAGTGTGCAAAAATTTGTCTTTGCATTTCTAGAATTATTAAAAAATTTATAGATAATTATTACAGATATTTAAATCTTATCCCTCCCCCTTTTTTTTTAAGAACTGGTATAAATAACTGGACTTAATTTTCCCATTACTAAGTGCAGTTTGCTTTGAATTTATTTTGGGTTTTTTCCTTTTATTCACTTAAGTTACAATTCTGCATAATGTATAACTCTGCTTATATAAGGATCAATTATAGTTATTCAGTAACAGCATCAATTACCAAACGAATATGAACCAAACTAATTTACAAGGACCGGACAAATGGTCACCAAGATTGGCGATTTTTCGCCAAATTTAGCGACAAAAATTAGTCGCCAAAATAATTGCCAGCTTAGCGGTATCTCACAGCCATTTTACCTCGGTGTTAAATAGATTTGCCCTTGCAATTTTATTTTTCCATCAAAGCTTCACTTTTCTTCTGGTTTTTCGTGTTACACTATACATAATTCAAGTCCTGAGAGACAAAGGATTGAAAACTTCATGGAGGAATATATATATGTAATCAAAGAAATAAAAGGTGATAATTAAAAATTTTCAGGAATTTACTTATATTCATTTAGCTTTAAATTTTACATAATTTAAATCTTAAGCGTTTGCAATAAATTAGTAAAATAATACAAAAAAATTAATAAAATGTTAATTCAGGGTAAGTTAAATGAATGCCAGTATTTAAAACCTTTACTACCCAAAATGTAATTAATTTATTCATTCAAAAGATATACACTGTAAAACGTAATATACAGGAGTTTCGAATAGCAGTTTGTAATTTTATACTATGACTAATTTCAAAGTCCGTAAAAGTCTGTATCGTCCCAGCATCGATACAGACTTTATGCATGCCGTGTAACAAAAGTTGTGTATATTGAACATTTGTGAGGACTACATTCAAAACTTGATTGTAATACCTCTACGTGTTTACGGTATCTTTTGAATAAATAAATTAACTATATTTTGTGTAGTAAAGCTTTGGAATACCCGCATTCATTTTGTCTTACCCTGCATGTCTAAAAGCTGAGTTTGCCATTCTAGATTGTTTTTACATGTCTTATTTAGGCTGGTTTCTCTACTTATTTGGCTCAAACTTTGAAATTAGTTTTTGACTCGTATCCCTCCCAACTAGTTTTCTGGAAATTATGCACTCATTTTTCCTATTATATTTCCGTTGAAAATAAAATATTTAAAAGCGATTTTTTTGCCGAAATTTGTATGGATTTTTTTTTTAAGTTAATACCTATTTTTTCACTTAAAACTTTTAATCCTGAAGAACCTGCACAGTTTTTATGTTCCCAGAAGGAAGTTTAAAAGATGACGTACCACTTCAATATCTTATCTGTTTAGTTACCGTTAACTACTCATACAATATCAGTCAAATTCTATGTTATATCCCTGTTTATCTCTAGTGTGAAATTGTTTTCAAATATTTTGTATTTTAAATTAGCATCATTATCAAAAGTAATTTTATTCATTGATTTTAGACGAACTCTAAGATGTCCAACGTCAGTACTAATGTTGAAAAATAGGAACTTGATATTTGAGTTCGGCAAAAAGCTTAATTCAGAAATCTGAAGCTATATAGTTTCTATCAAATTTAAGATAAATTTTTAAGAAATGGCATTTTCTGAATCTTTTCAATAAAGCAGTGTGTAATATTATGAAGATGGAAAAAGTTTAAAATTATATTAGGATGTCAGACGGGCCATTTAAAACAGTTGCAACATACAAATAAGATGGCTGCAGCTACAGCAGATCATGTATATATTCCCAAGTCACATAATTCTCGTACGCCTTTATCACTATATCATATTCTCGTTTGCAGCAAGCGTGTACATTTGATGCTGAGGTCTTAAAGGAATTAGTGGTCACAACCGGTGTGGAAACATGAATACGAGTGGCCCATCAGTAAGTGTTTAAAGTTAGTTTGACCAGAGTTCTATTTGGTTTCTATTTTCGTGAATAGGTTGGTTCCAGGTAAATAAGAGCCAGTTCCCTCAGAAGGTTATTCACAAAGACATCCGTCTTCTTAGGCAGATAACCTATGTGTGCTTTGCCTTGATCAGTTTAATCATCCAACCGCCATGGACATGATCAAGAAGAAAACGTACTTAATCAAATTATTTTTGATTGTGGGTTCATTCGGAGCTGCTTCCTTGAAACTGCAGAAAATGGTTTATAGCAGTGGCTGTAACAATAGTGAAGATAGGCATTTAGTTACATTTGTTTAATCAGCTATTATGTTTACAGAATTCCTATAGAACTACTCAAGGTATAACGAGGCGATTTGTTGTATTTCCAAAAGATCGATGACAATTGTTATCAGCTTCTCCGAAAATCACTGTACTTGCAGATTGCTACAGGTAATAAAGATTCCAGAATTGAGTGCTACAAAGCTCTCTTTGTGACGTATTAAAAGGAAAATTCTCTTCCAATAAATCACGCCCTACCTAGGAATTAAAAAAGAACATCATTGCTGGAATTGACGATGGGAGCCACACTCAAATCACTGAGGTGTTCGTAAACATGAAACGCCTGTTACTTTCGTATACAAATAAAGATAGCTGTTACCGCTTTTAGCATTCATTGTTAAGTGGTATCTAGACGTCTCTCAAAGTATATTGCAAAAAGTACAATTTCTTACTTTGTGAACCATAGAAAAAATAACTCTGGTTTCCTTATGAGAGCTTTGTACCACTCAATTCTGGGTTACGAGCACCATGCTTATTCAAGCTGCGCAGCTTGAAAAACTTTAAATACTCGATGTGCAAATCGTACATCATTCCAGATAAAATTATGTAGGCTTTAATTGTCACCCGTATTTGTAAAACATTTATTTCCCGTTTCTTTACAGGTAATTTCATTTAACGACAGTGGATTATTCCGATTGAATGTTAAGTAGTCATCAAAATAAAATCTGGAAATTTGGAATACAAAACCCTGCGTCTTAGCATAAATGCACGAGTATATACTGCTAATTTAATTACTTTTCTCAAGAGAGCTTCAGTTATATTCGATGCCATTTTCGTCTGAAAACCGTTGTTTCTTTGAGTTAGTCAATCAACATTCAGTTCTAAATTCTAAGACAAAGAAATAAAAAATCTGTGATTATTCATCGCAATTCGTTTTGATTTCAGAGCGATGAGATCTGTATCACGTGCCCTTTATATCTAGAATTCCTTTAATTATCTGAGAAAAATAGGATCAGTTTTCCGTATTATATGTAGAGATAGGCTGAAGATTGCTATCTTTACATAAACGTATAATGTTATTTCGGGGAGGGCAGTCAGGACGACGATGATGTTTGTAATCTTTCGGATCTTTTCCTGATAACTAACGGAGAAATGATTGACAATTAATAATGCCATTTGTTTAGGCTAAAGGTTATCAAGTGCAAAGAAGAAATTCCGTTGGATAACTGCAGAGTCACAGATGTTTAGAAAATTATTTACAAGATTTGCTATTTTTAGAATCTCTCCTATTTTTGTACTGCTAAAGTCCTGGTTCCTATTTTTCGTGCTGAACTCGCGTTAAATGCCGTGAAACAAAACATGTATCATTGTATTTTTTTTTAAATGTGCAAAATCAGTTACTTCTGACAAAATTTGCTTCTTCATGTCTAATAGAATTTCTGAGTGTTTTTTATCTGTCTGACATACATTTAAACCAATTTCTCATACATCTTTCACTACAAATTCCGCTTTTTTAAGGAAGATAGCTGCTACGATAGACAAATACAGGAAGCATTTGTCATGTACCAAAAGAAGTAGGTGTAGTATATAGAATATATTCTCAGGTACTATTCTCTGTATGAAAAAAAAAAAAAAAAAAAAGATATGTAAGCTTTCAGATGTTATATTATGTCCAAAGAGGCCCCCGCCTTTTTTTTTTTTTTTTTTAAATGTTTAGTATGTAACCTTTACTTATTAAGTATCATGTTTTTCGCACTTAAACATAAAATTGAATTCAACAGCAGTATCACAAAATTTTAAAAGAGCATATCTAGAATTTCCGATACACAGTCTCGCGCGCTGGAAATTTTTCTTTTTCTTTTCTTTTTCTTTTTACCCGTACAGTGGTGCCATTGCTCGCTTTGAAGTCGTAGAATTTGTTAATCAAAAACTCGTTTAAATTTTACAAAATATGAAATAGATAATAAAACAAATTCCAAATTTGGTCTTCCTAATGGCCCATATTCGAGTGGATGACTACATTATTTAAAATTTGATTTCTCTAATGTACCGTTGTTTTTTCACAGAGCGAGAAACATACATACATATATTAATGCAGATTCTTCATTATTTAATATCCTTAAATATAATGCAAGGCTGTAATATTTGGTGGTAACAATTTGAAAAGTGAAACGCCGTTTATAATGAACAATATAAAATGCCGTTTATAATGAAAATATAAAATGCCGTAATGCGTTTAGTACTTGTACCTTGAATACAAGTACCCCCTTTGAGCTAAAAATTGCATTACATTGGTTGGTGTTTCATTATTTTGATAACCTCTAAAAATTCACATCAGACTTATTGTAGACTATAATTGCATTCGTATGGGATAACAGTTAATAGAATATTGAGTGACTGGTCGCTTATGTATGGTATTTACTTAAGCAAGTTTTAGACCAACATTCGTACACAGTTTGTCAGATTACATTAACACATTGAATTACAATCTAATAAAGTTTGCATGAAATTCAAACACGTTTAACATATGACATTACACGTAATGCGTTTAGTAATTTGGATAATTTTTCAGATTTTAGAAAATCATGATCGTTTAACAAATGCCTTGTAAACAACTTACTAGTTTAATATTTGCATTCATGAATATTAATGTGGTGCCTTTTGAAGACGGACTCTACGAAGACAACTTTTTGGTAATTTAATTAATAAGTGTATAATTTGTTCCCTGATATATTTTTCCGATTTTTGTCGTTTCATTCAAGACTCAAACAGCACATTTTTTTTTTATATTTTCAACAGTATTTTGACACAGGTGTCCGTAATTTACATGGATATGTGTTTTCGATTGTGGTAGTCAACAGAATTATATAATGAAAAATTGACAATAAAAAGATAGCATAGAATTATTTTCTTCTGAGAAAACATATGGCTGAAGGGAACAGAACTGTTGATGAGGGTCTGAATTTTCTGGAAAGCTACTCCGGAGACATTCATCGATCCGGTATGACGTCATGGCTGTGGGATACGTCACAAATCCAAATAAACCTGGCGAGCGGGGGAAGGAAAGGATGGTTGTTGTTGGAAGGCAAGGGGCTTATTCGCTTCTCAATAAAAGAATGAGTTGTGAAAAAGATGTAAAATTTTATTATCCTAAGTAGCAGTGTGTTTGGAAACAACCGCAGGAGGTACTCCTGAAGTGCTATGAAAGTATCTGGAAGGCATTGTCATCGAATTGTTTACGTAAGTATGACGTCACATATGGTGTTGTGTGAGCTTGATTGAATAACACGCTGGCTTGTTGCAGAACATATAGGCATCCTTTAGATGACGAAATGTAACAATACAGCGTTTCATTGTTGTATATATCTTTATTGACTAATTTTATTACTTCTACGTTCTTGTATTGGCCCTTGTCTATGTAAGAATATGTTCATTTAATATACCTCGCTTGCTATAGAGAACAGCTTAAAGGTATTTTCTTTTTGTACCTTGAATACAAGTTTACTTTTTTAAGCAATGACATTAAATGCTTCTAGTCATGGCGTCATGTAATTTTAAGTTAGGAGGAAAAATGCTTGCTTTTAAATTTGTGCAGAATGAAAGAGATTTTATTTGGCACGAATAGCAAATAGCAGCTTTTATTTTTAAAATTTAGTGAAGCCTAAGCGTATGATTACAATCTATTAAGATATATCAAAGAATGTTTCGAATAAGTAAAAATGATGAATATTATTTTGAATTTTCACATCTTTGCTCGAAAAAATAATTTTGCAGAAGACATGTTTTCGGTGATTTAATTTAATAAATCTATAATTTGTTAATTAAGACACAATAACACGCCGAATAAATACTAATTCAGAAGTCAAACAACAAAAATCAGCGTTACAAACAAACAACAAAAATCAGCGTTAATTTTGTAAATATAACGCTGATTTTTGTTGTTTGACTTCTGAATTACTACAATTTGTTTCCTGATATATTTTCCTATCGACCGCAAAAAATGGTATAGTTGCATATCTTTGCATTTCTTGAACATATAATTACATGGAGATATAAATACGCATCTTGTAATTTGTATAATCACGAGTTTAGCGCACTCGTAACTTCATACACTTGTTGCACAATGTGTTGATTGTAGTTTTAAAAGTAAAAAAAGTAAACAGTTTTCATTTTATTCTTTTACTCGCCAGCTGTGTTTTTAATATAGTTTATGAAATAACAGTTGCTTGTTAAACATAATGTTTATGCCTTTACAGCCGTTTAATTTTGAAAATCTAAATAAACCTGCTTCACAAATACGTTGGTTTGGGAATGCCCTTAAATTAACAAATAAAATAAAAATTTAAAATTTTTTTAATTCTTTGTTTTTTTTATTTAATAAATTTTAAACTGACTAGAACTGGATTGTATACACCGATAGTATTCTGTACTGCTTAAATATGGCGTCGTTTATTTCACGAGAAAGTGATCAAATTTTCCAATTTCTAATAGCTTAAGCAACATAAATGATTAATTTCTTTTAAATTATTAACGGTGAATTTTTAATTCAGGCCAGTGTTTTGCGATTTGACAGATGTGAAAATGTTCTGCTAATGCCGTAAATATCGCAGTTACTGGAATATTTTCTTTTATTTGTGCCACATATACCATAACAGCGAACCGAAACCATAGCTACCACAACAGCAAACCGAAAACTAGCTTTTGTTGTATCTGAATTGCATTCTCTAATACGTCATTTTTCAGCAGTGACCTTTTTTTTTTTTTTTTTTTTTTTTTTTTGGAGGGAGAGGGAGGATGATTCTCATTGCACTAATGCTTGTTACATTTAAAATCATTAATAAAATATTGACTGTGCAATAAATATTGACTGTGCAATAGAGACTAATTTTGATTTCGTTCTTTAATCGCTAGTCACCCAGTGTTATGAATAGTATAAAACATGTTTTGAGAGATCTAATTATTTTCACAGCTTTCAGCGTCCATGGATTTTTAACTAAAAAAAAAAAAGAAAAATGAGTCAAATATTTTTGTAGCGAGTCTATTTCATATTGTCTTTGCAATATATATTGTCCAAACGTATTATCTTCATATAATCTCATTTGCACTATGTTAAACAATGAAACAATGATAGAAATGCAGCAGTTCAAATTGTATCGTTCGGAAACGTTAACTGGAACATTGTTGGAAATCTTTTTTGAGTGTAAAAATATTCGGCGGCAACCTTGGAGAGATCATAATTACATCCACAAAGGTTAATACTTGGTTTGTTTTATTTTTCAAGTATTAAATCTTCAGTAAAGAATTAACTGACTGAAAAAAGTGTCGGACATCAGCAGAATAATTGCCTCAACTTCGGAGTAATAAGTTAGTTGCTCAAGGTCAACTGATTTCATTAAATGGCTTATTTAATACTGTTCACAAAATTGCGGTTGCAATCCGTTCTCGCACGTCATTTCTAACAACGTCATTGGTGTCAGCAACTTGTTAACCGATGGTAGTCTAAAGCTCTTGACAACTGCGAATTTAATGCGAAGATTGATGTACGAGCAAATTTGTTTCAGGTAAGAATGCTATGAAATATTTTTTTGTTTTGCGGTAAAAGTCTATCAGATTTCAAGTAGCTATTTGTTGAAATTTTAGCTTATACGTAATCCTTTTAATTTTTAATAAATACTGTGGCTTTCATGATTTGTTTAGCACTCTTTTTTGTATTTCATCTGAAAATAAGGTTCCTTTGTTTCATAATCAAATTTTAATTTTTTTCGAAAGCGTCTTTTTTTAAACAGTTTTAATTTTATCAAAGCTTTCATTATTAGTCTTAAAAAGATTTCTCGCATTGATTTTAAATTTACAGCAACATTTTGTATTATTCATGCATTATAAATTTTAAATTAGAAAAAGAAAATTCTTTCAGCTGTATGTGCTTCCTGCTAATTTTATAAATTGCTGTGAAATTCGCAGTAAAAGAATTCGAAATTTCCTTTAAAATCTAAAATTTAAAAAACTAAAAACTGTAAACAATAAAATTAGAAAAGAGTTTTGACATTTCGACGAAATGAAATATTTAGTTTCACACCAACGGATAAGTAACTGCTTAAAAAAATACACACGGAAGCTAATCGGTGGACAAGAACAGAACGTCGCGTAACATTGATAGTTCTCGTGGTTTTATTCCCGTAGAGCGGATAAGATTACTGAATGTTGGTGGTTGGATCTAACTTCAAATTTCTGCCAATGAACTGGCTGCCATTTCATGGCTTTCCCATATGTAACGTGAAGGCGAGCCAGTGTCTCTTAAAGTTTTTTCATAAAGGTAACCCTTCTGTTATATAGACAGCTCTCGTTTTTTCCATTAAATAACCTAAATAAAATCCTCTAGAAAGATATCGTTTCCTATAGGCTGATACATCTTGTAGCCTGCTTTGATATATATGGGTTATGTGGTATAAAGTATAGAATACATAAAACATTAGTATAAAAAATGAAAAGGTTGTTTATATAAATTTCCTTTTTTGGCTACATATTTATTTAATGCTATCCTAGACTTTTATAAGATTTTACACAAACAACCTGTGAAACTTATTCAACCTTTTCCAATGTCGCGCAAAAAATTAAAATGCGTAGAGAAACACTTATAAAGATTGCTTAATTAATTTCATTAACGTTTCATTTGCCGGCACGTTAGCTGTTCAAGAAGGCAATAGTTTCAAATTTACTGCTCAATTTCTTCTGAAATCCTTTCACCGAAGAATTAAGAGGAAGGAAGTCGTATTGACTGTTTTCCGAAGAGAATACTTTTTCCTTAATTATAGGCAATTAATCTTTTGCTAGAACATAAAACCTACATATCATGGTTAATGAGATTTAAAAGGTTGGGTTCACAAGGCAGTATATATTTTTAGTGTCTTTAATACTATTTTTAGTTGTAGTTTGTCATGCAATTTAATTTGTAGAATGAAATTTTTAAATGTTTTGTTTTTAATAATTTTGATATTTTAAGATAAGGAAGGGCAAGAGAGATTTTATATACTTTTTAAATATCCAATTTCCTATGCTATTTGATCAGGCTCACCAGCGGCCAAAAGTCCCGGAACACTGGTAGGTCGGCCCCGGGCTCAAGTCACAGAGAGCAATTTGATTGTGTACGCGTTTTTGTGGTTCCCCATGTCTAAAAAAGATACGAGCCAGTTTACCTTGGGATGTCCTCCAGGAAGCCATCCGTCGTCTTTTGCAGATACCCCTTGTATACATTGCCGTAGTCAAACAAACCAGACCCATACTGTTTGACATAGTCATTTTATACTGTGGTATGGCATGATATTCTGCCTAATTGGAGAAATGCCTTCGTGAAGAACTTTTTAAGGAAAACTGGCTCGTATACATGTTACGCACGGGAAAAACCACGAAAACGCCCATGTAGCCAGCCTCATTTAATGCTTCTCTTTTAGAAATACGTCCTGTTGCATCTTCAAAATAAAAGAGAAATAATTAACTTTTTAAAGGAATTAGCTTCCTTAAAATGCAAGTGTACTAAATGCAGTTATGAAGTACTCGAGTTATCTGGATCTTTGTTCCTTCTAATTCAAGTAAAATTTGATTTCTTCGCTTCCTTTCAATTTTTTAAAAGTAACGTAATAAATAAAACATAGTATATGTGTTTGAGAAACTCAAATTTAGACGATTGCAAATGTGACAGGCTATGTGTTTACTAAAATTTGCAGGTATTAACATTGAAATGAAAACATTACGCGTTGTATGCAGTTTTTTTTTCTTTGCTTGCTGTTGGAGTTACTGCTTAGTTGTAACAAGTATTTCATTCCCCCCAAAAAAAATAAATGTAAGCAAAAGTAAGATTTTAACAAGCTATTTTTCCACACGAGTAAATTTTGTCATGCAGTATACAGCGTAGCTAAAGTTGTTTTCTGTTTGGCCTTTGATGTATGTTGCCTGGAGTTTTTTTTTTTTTTTTTTATTATTATTATTTTTTAAATACTTTCCTTATTCCTGAATAAGATTTAATATTCAAGAAAATGTTCCTTGTTCTTAAATATATGTCTATAATGTGAAAATATATTTATTATGTCTGCTACAGTAAAATATGAAATAAAAAATTATCCTGCTAAAATTACTATAAACACATATTTTACCTACAGAAAACAAATGCAATGGTAAACTTTTTATATTCACTTTTGAAAGTGACGAGTATTTCAAGGAATATGAGTAAATATCAGTACTAAATGTCACTTCTTTAAAATGACCACTTTCCCAAAAGGCAAAAACCATCTAAAACCATAAGTGGTTGTCTTAGGCTTCATTGTATTCACTACCCTGTTATCCCGATAGGCCCCCAATTGTGGTCTCACTCAGAGTATTTGAAGCTCCTAGTATGTATCGATGAACGTGCAATGTATTTCTCAGACCTTCAGTGTACTGACTTTTTTTTTTTCTTTTTTTCAGCACATCTTTGTACCGCGCTTCACAAAATGCCTCCCCTATCTTGCACAAACGTTACGCAGACGGTTGCTGAACCTGCTGTAGCTGTGAAACGAGAGGAAGATAACAGTGACGATACAGCAGGTAGTTCTGAGCAAATCCGAGATTTTTGCGACGCCGAAGCGGAATCCCAGGATGCCAATAGAAAAGGTGAAGTCAATGGAGATGTCACCTTGGAAACCGCATCTCCCTCTTCCAGAGAATCCTCTCCAGTCAAGATCGTATGGAGAAACGTCATCTTGTTCGCCTACCTTCATCTAGCAGCTTTGTATGGACTGTACCTCATGTTTGTCTCTGCCAAGTGGCAGACCAATGTTTTCGGTGAGTTACTTTTTTAATAATTTTAGAATGCTGGTGCCTATTACCGAGGCAACATAATCATACTTTTTGATTTCTCTTTCACACTTCGTTATTGCTTTTCAAACAACTTACTTAAAATCCTTTAATCAACCACGACTAGTGCCTGACGCATAAACTCTACAGGTTTATGCTCCATAGTTTCTACTACTAATTACTAAAAATGATGGATCAATTTTAGATGAATTTTTTTTCTGTAAAAGGTATATCCCCCCCCCGTATACTTTTTCTTACCTTCCAGTACAGCAGTTTCGCTCCCCACTTTCCCTCCAGTTTAACAACTACACATTTAATTATAATGTCAAGCCAGTTTAGCTAACAGAATTTGCTCCCGAATCGACAAGATGCTTATACCTGTTTTAAGAGTTTGGTACCTACCACCGACCGAGCGCTTAGACCATTGGACACTGAGAGTTCGACTCACCATCAAGTCTCGGTGAACAGGCTGGCTGCGTGGGAGTTTTCATACTTTAAACCCTTGCATAACGTCAATACGGATCAGTTTCCTCTTAAATGTCGAGCCAATGGAAGCCACCTCTCTTACTAAGGCATACATTCCATAGGCTGATATCCCTCGCGGATTTGGCCATAATCCAGGAGTTTGTTAGCATCACCGATAGTCACTGGAGTAATTTTTATCAGCGTCAAAATATTATCGCCAAGCAAATGTGACTCGGATAATCAATAAATACCAAAGTGAGAAAGGAAATATAATTTTCAAATAGTCCTAAAATATTGGAGTGAAACATAAGTAATGGCCACTTTTTAACTTAAAAATTTTTATTTTAGCAAAACAAAAAGACCAATAAATTGGTCAATAATATCCGAGTTTTTGGATTTTCCCCATAGACCCAAGATGTCGAACTATATGTCATTTGGCTACAACCTATTCGTTCAGCTAATTCTCGAGTATTGACGAGCGTCTTCGTGCAGAAGTTGATTCAAACGCTCTTCATCAAACTCATTTGGTCGTCCGGAACGAGCAGCGTCTTCGAGGTCGAAAATTTCCATTTTTAAATTTGGCAAAACCAAACCATTTCTTTCAGTTCGTTCAGGCATTGAACCTTTTCCATACACTTCACAAATCTCTCGGGCAGCTTGTGCAGCACTGGCGCCTCGATTAAACGCAAAAAAGTTGTCTAAAATGCTTATTTTTGCCGACTTTACACTTCATTTTAATGACCTGAAAAATAACAAAAATTAGCTCAGACAAAACAATTTGGCTACAATCTTTCCCAAATTTAGCAAAAAAAAAAAAAAAAAAAATTGGGAAAGATTTTCTTTCCAATAACACAAAGCATTGGGCCAATATATTTTATTTTTACCGCGTAATTTTAAACACAACATAAAAGGCCATTATTTATGTTTCAACCCAATATATATCTGTAGCGTGGAGCTTGATAATCTATTATTTACATGAAAATGTTTGAGAGAAGGGTGCAGAAATATGTATATCAGCAGTATTGGAAGCGGAAAGGGAAATAGCAAGTCCCGCCCGCCCCCCCCCCATTTCATTTGAAAGTTTCATATAATTAGTCGCAATACACTTGCATTATTATGACCAATCTTCGATAAGAATTTCTCCGATGGTGTATTTGATTATGGCAAAGCACTAGAGGGCTATCTGCTTCAAGGGAAGGATACTTTTGTAGAGGACTTTCTTAGAGAAACTGGTTCATATACACGTTACACATGGGGAAAACCTGTAAAACGCCTATGCAGCCAACCCATTAGCCTAGAATCGAACCCAGCTTGGAACTGCCAGTGTTCAGCAACTTTACCGGCTGCTAGTGGGCGAAAGCATTTGGTACTTGATATTATCGCAACCACCTTCGCGCAACTTAGCGATTTTTTTAATAAGAAAAAAAAAATAGTAATTTCAAGTTATTTATGTTTTAATTTTAGTTCGGTATTTATCCCCGAAAACAATTTATGAAACTACTTGCAAGTAGGTTTTTGTTTCTTTTCTTCCGGTAGAAATTTCGTAACAATGGCTTTAAGAATAGGTTAAAAGCAATGGGAAACCACTCAATTCTATACACTAGGCAGTATATAAATCTGTCTGCTGTAGTAAACAGCAGGCAATTCTCGAACCAATTACCGCTGCAAATGTCGATGTGTTTGTTACTTTTTTCCACGTCACATTTCCAAAAAAGTTGGTTTCCAAAATACAACATCAAATGTGAATCTAAACATTCGAACCTGTATGGCAAAATATTCCTGCAAGAATTTCACAGAACGAACTTTGTTTACAGGCAAATCTCACAAGCGCATATTTCAAAATTCAGCTGAACACCAAAAATATAGCAATTTACTTTTAGAGCTAATACAACCAACACAGTACGTACGAAAATGCCGACGTTGCTTATTCACACTTAGTTATCGTTACCTTAATAATTGTTATGAGCATTGTTGCCACAGTTTGGCTCTTCTGGAAAATCTGGAGACTTCTACCAAGGTGGTTGCGATAATACAGTAGTACCAAAAGTTTTATGACTGTAATTAGATTGAATTTTGAGTATCCTTTTCCGATATTTTTTATTCGAAGCATCAAAGTATGATTGCACTTTCTACAATACTCAGATTTAATGCGTTTTCTCGGACATGAAACATTAAATATATACGGGTGGTTAAAATAATTTGATTAGTTAGGCAGTAAAGGACATTTTCGTTTCTCCTGCATTTTAAGATTTGTATACCTAGAAATTTTATGAAATATCCTTTTATATTAATTGAATAGTCTTAATGTGAAATCTCATAAGTTCTCGTTGAATGAAAAATAATGGTAATTGTGTATTTTGCCTTATCCGTATTTAAATATAGAGTTGTAAAGAAATGTTTTATTATTACATACATTCGTAATTCAAAAACTAAGTAAAACAAATCATCATCCTAATTAAATTTCAAGCTTTTGAGATTGAATTCCTATAATTCTAATTAAATTCATGACACTGGAGGAAGAATTCGGTTTTCTTGGAGCCTCTAAATCTACTGATCAGTCACCACCTCTGATAATAACGTCTATTTCCAAACTTGCAATTTTACACTTAACCAAGAAATGTACGCAATTATTGATATGTAAATTTTAATGATTTGTTCGCGCTTGCCACATCTGCAAATTCTGTTAATAAATATTTCTACGGCGGTGATTGTGTTCAGTAAGATATAATTACCATGAATAATTACAATCAGGGGAACTTAATCTGTCTTTGTGCTGTTAACATTTTTCAGTTATCCTTTAATCGAACACTACCATATTGGCTAATTTTGTATATTTATACTATTTTTTTCCTTATGTAAACTATTTGTATCCATCTCATCTCTTCCCTACTTTTCGTGATCAATTGTAAGGCCCTCAGAAGGCAATTTGAGACCTTGTGAGAAAACTTTTTCAAGGGCCTCCTATGTTCACTTCTATTGTTCCTATCAGAAAAGGAGCCCTCCAGCGGCTGAGCGGTAAAATCCCTGAACACTGGCGTTTCCCACCTGGGTTCTATTCCAGGAAAACGCGCTAATTGCATGGCCGTTTTCGTGGTTTTGTTCATGTGGAGAAAGTATACGAGTCAGTTTCCCTTAGAAAAGTTTTTATGAAGGCATTCCTTCCCTTAGAAAAAAGCCTTAGTGTGCTTTACTATAATCTATCAAACCAAACCTATGAGAAAAGAACAAGATTATGAGTAACTATAGAATGATTTTGAGAGCTCTTAATAAATGGGGTCCTAGACTCCATCTTCTGTGAGTCTACTGAGTAATTAGAGCCTGTTTTGAAATTCACTGCCATGCTTCTGGATCTGAAAACAAATTAGAAAAATCTGAAAGGTAGAAAAAGGGCATCGAAGATTATTTTAATTAGATCTCTTAATGACCTTAGGATTTATATATTTTATTCATTCTAAGCAGATTATTTATTTGGTATTTAGAATATAAAGTTTTACGCACATATTGTTTCGAGTTTATTTTTCTCATGTAGTTGTACTGATATTTGCTGAAAAGTTTAATGTTTCAGAATTCATATTTTTTTCTTTACAGATGTTGATGCATATTCTTTTATTATCTGCATGCTTGTGTGAGGTTCCATATTCTGTTTTCAAAGTTCTTTTTCAAAAATACGCTATTTGAACAGCTTTTTCTCATTGAAAGGAGGCTTAACACGCATGTAAAAGCCACAAAAACATTTATTACTGTTACACAGTTATATTATGAAACACGTTAGCTCTTTTTTCTTCCGTTTTTATGCATAGATAGCAGTTACTTTATTTCGGTTTTCCCCTACTCAGCTGCTGTGATCGGCTTCTCAGACTTAAACCTCACGGTACACAGCTGAAAAGATTACTGCTATTCCTATGGGAAATTCATTATCAATCGCGTTGAAAAAGAATCATTAGGATGGCATTCTTTTGTAACTTTGAGAAATTCTTCTGTAAGGAAAATATATACCGATATTCTACTCTTTAAAAGTATCTCAAAAGCTTGAAATTTAAATCAAAATGAAAGTTAAATTCTTCCAAATAAATTTGTAAATACTTTTGCAGCCTTCTTTTTGTACATCACGTCCGGTTTGGGTGTTACTGCTGGAGCACACAGATTGTGGTCTCATCGATCTTACAAAGCAAGACTTCCACTGAGAATACTTCTGGCATTTGTATACACAATTGCTTTCGAAGTAAGTATATGAAATAAGATTAAAATTTTGTGGGTATCCACAAAAATCGAAAATTTCAGATACTTGACGAAATCATTTTTTTTTAATATCCTGTTATTCTTTGAGCATTTACAGAGGTAATAGCTAATGACTGCTTTTGCAATGTTTAAAAGTTATGCTAATTTATGCCAACATATTCCATAAAATAATTGCTGAAATTCTACCAGCATATTCCATAAGACTTTTTTACACAATATCATCGAAAAGAACGCCCAGATTATGATAGTACTCAAAAGCGACAAAGCAAAGCAAAATGCTAAAATATTAAAATTTTCGAAGTTTTTATATTACATTTATAGATTCTGGTAGCTTCTACTTTCTGCATAGATCGCAATATCATATTCGGCACTGTTATAGGTCCACTGAATTGTGAACTTTTTACTACGCTTGGCTGCAGTAATCCTTTACCACAGCTGCTAAACATCACAAATGTTTAATTTTCAACATTATACTCTGATGTCCTTAGTTCGCTATGAGATACTCCGAGTTCTGAATAAGATGAGGGCCTCCTGGCAAAGAAACGCTTGATTTGTCCACCCACCTTGTTGGGAACAAATCTTTACCAACCTTCATCAAAATTATTGTTTCGCTACGTTTTAATAGTTGAATATTTTCCCTCGGAATGTTTTCATTCTGTATGAAAAAGTGGTGTCCATCGAAAACATCACGGCAAAAACATAGTGGTCGAAAACATCGAGGAGAAAACAACGCGAGGCAAAAACGTCATATAAAACATCGTAGGAGAAAAGAAAGCGAAGAAAAACATCTCTGTTCCAAAATATCGTCACCGAAAGTAAACAGATTAAAAAACTTCGCAGTTTAAAAACATCGTCGCCTAAAATATCGTGGTTAAAAAAAAAAGCGCTTACAAACCATCGTATGACGATAATATCACAGGCATGCGTTTCCCAGGGCATAAATGCTGTAAATGCATATTCGCAAAATGATTTGTGATTTTTTTAATCTCTTTTAGACTATATTTCATATGGAAAATTACCAGTAAAACTTTATAAAATACAATTAATTTATTAGTGCTCTTTGTTATTTAACTATGTAAGTTTAAAATTAAGTGTTATAAGTTGCATTAATTTTCTACTCATTTTCAGTTTTTAAATGCTGAAGTGTCTTTCCTTCTTACTTTTTAATCAAAAAATTATTGGTTAATTCAAAACTGAAATATAAAAGTGAAAATATTTCTCTTTCCTTCGTGCGCTCGCAAATCATTATGCGAACATGCATGATGATTTGTGAGCGCACGATAACTTTTAAACCATGGAAAACGCATGTCTGCGATGTTATCGTCATGCAATGATTTGTAAGTGCTTAATTTTTTAAGACTGTTATTTTCAACGATGATGTTCTTAAACTGCGAAAAGTTTTACAACCGCTTTATTTTTGGCGACGGTACTTGTACCACAATGTTTTAGAACTGCGATGTTACCTCTTTGCTTTCATTTCTCCCACGATGTTTCGTTCGACGACATTTTCGCCTTGCGTTGTTTCTCCGCTACGTTTTCATCTGCGATGGTTTTGCTGCGATGTTTTCGGCTGCAACCGAAAAAATATCTTATCTCCTAATTCATGATCGATGATCCTCGACTTTTTTGTAAGATGGAATTTGCATTGCTACATACTGAGAATGAATTGAGAAAAGTCCTATTTTGCATTTGAGAATCATAATTTTTATGCTTAACTAATTTATTGAATTAACAAATAGCAACGCCCATTTGTTGCGTACCAATGTCCGAGTGCAAAAAATATTTCCCATGAATAAAAGTATTTCTTTATAGAATATACTTTGTTTTGTACATTTTTTCATTCAAAATTAAAACACTGAGTTCTAAGAAATATTATATATTTATTGCAACATAATTATGACAGCAATAAGATCTTGTATGCGCCTTGATTCTACAAATTTCATGATACATGTATGGGGGTTCAAAAATACATTAAATTCCGTTAACTTGCCTTTCTGTTCCAGAATGACATCTATGAATGGGCTCGAGATCACAGAGTTCACCATAAATATTCGGAAACTGACGCTGACCCACACAATGCAAAACGAGGTTTCTTCTTCGCCCACATTGGTTGGCTTTTATGTCGAAAGCACCCCGATGTTATCAAGCGAGGAAAGGCCATAGATTTAAGTGACCTTATGGCCGATCCTGTTGTTAGATTCCATAGAAAGTAAGTTTGGATGGCTGTAAGCTTTTTTTATTATTTAGAAAGGGTATATTTTTATTTTAGAATAGCTGTTTTTATTTATCTAGTACTTATGAATAATATTAATTACGTTAAATTATTTCGATTGTTTAATTGGACTCTTATTACAATGAGCACGCATTTCCGAACAGTGGCTAAAACCCCGAAAATGTTAGCTCGCCCTGGGATCTATACCTAATGAATGAGCGGACAGGTTACACGAAACATCCATAGTTTTCCGTACAGAATAGGTCTATCAATCTTAAATTTCATACTGACTTGAAAAATAAAATTTTTGAAGTTTTGTGTATAAATAGAAGGTAGTTTCACTTAAAAAGATCATCCATGAAGACATTATTCCCTAAGCTAATTGCCTTCGAATGCTTAGTCGCAATTCATTTGTCAACTGATTTTATTGGTTATATTTTTATACTTTGAGAAAATATCAAAAGGTGTATTTTTGTACAATGTAATTTATTTTTAAGTAACAAATTCCGTTTTACTGTTTCGAAACGTATCTTGGCATTTCACACCCATTCTAAGTAATGTATTTGCCGTAGTAGAATTCAGAACAACTATTTTTTAAACAGCATTACCACTTTGCGCTGAAAGAGCTATTTATATATATTGATATCCATATTAACGTCTCTTCATGCTAAAGCTTACTGTGAGCTTCAGATAATTTTTTTTTTTTTTTTTTTCGTTTCAGGCAAATTCTATTCTATGGGATTTAAAATTAGTGGGGTTCTTTATTAATATTCATGTTCATAATATAAGACTGGTTTACCTAACATAAAATTTGCCATAATGTTAGATAAACAAGCTTATATTATGTTATCAGAAATTTGAATGGTAGTTGAAGCTAGACGCACGGCACATTACACTTTGGAAATGGTTAGGAAATTCAACATTCAGAGTTTCACAGTGTGCCAAGGATATCTAATTTCAGGCATAACCTCCCATCATGGACAATGTAGTGACCCACCGCCTGCACTTAATGAGCGAGACCGGCGACGTGAATCGTCAGTGTTAACAAACAAGCAACACTGCGTCACATAACCGCAGAAATCGCTGTGGGACGTACGACGGACGTGTAAGACAGTGCGGCGAAATTTGGCTTTGGGCTATGGCAGCGGAAGACAAAGTAGAATGTCTTTACTAACAGAACGTCATCACTTACAACGCCTCTCTCGGGGTCGTGACCATATCGGTTGGAGCCTAGACTGGAAAACCATGGCTTGATCAGATGAGTCGCGACTTCAGTTGCTGAGAGCTGATGGTAGTGTTCGAGTGTGGTACAGACCACACGAAGTCATGGACCCAAGTTGTCAACAAGGCACCGTGCAAGATGGTGGTGGTTCCGTAATGGTGTGGGCTGTTCTTTCGTTGCATGGCCTGTGTCCTCTGGTGCAACCGAACCGATCATTACTGGAAATGGTTATGTTCAGCTACCTGGAGACCACTTACAGCCATTCATAGACTTCATGTACCCAAACAACGAGGAAATTTTTATGGATGACAATGCGTCATGCCACCGGGACACAACCGTTCACGATTGGTTTTGAAGAACATTCTACATTATTCCAGCGAATGATTTGGCCATTTAAATCGCCCAACATGAATTCCATTGAACATTTATGGGACATAATCGAGAGGTCAGTTCGCTCACAAAATTCTGCACCGGGAACCCTTTCACAATTATAGACGTCCTAAGAGGCTATATGACTCAATATTTCTGCAGGGGACTTCCAACGACTAGTTGAGTCCATGACACGTCGAGTTGCTGCACTTCGCCGGGCAAAAAGAGGTCCGACACGATATTAGGAGATATCCCATGATTTTTGTCATCTCAGTGTACTTCTTTTTCCGCTATCATTGCATCCTTATTTTCCAAAACTTGGATGTGATGAACCTGAATGTAATGAAGCACGGCATTCTCCCGTTGCTGCATTTTGCAATTGGTTTAGAATTAGAATTTTCATTAAAATTCAACATGCAAACAGTCTAGATCTGAAAATCTGCCTAATCACTTAAGAGAAATAATATTTTGTGTCTTTCAGTAATAATGTTTAACAAATTAATATTTTTAATAATTGGCTATAAATGCGATAAACACATTTTTATAATACTTTCTCTTTTAGACATTACCTTAAATTAGTGGTTCCTTGCTGTTTCGTGATACCGACTCTCATTCCAATGTACTGCTGGAGAGAAACATTCTTGAACTCATTCTTGATTGCTACCCTTTTCCGCTTGTGCTTCACCCTCAACCAGACGTGGCTGGTAAACAGCGCTGCCCACATGTGGGGTACCCAGCCATATGATATCACCATCAATCCACGACAAAATGCCCTAACTGTCTTGGGAGCTGTTGGCGAAGGATTTCACAACTACCACCACACATTTCCTTACGACTATGCTACAAGTGAATATGGTATAAAATACAACTTAACAACAGCTTTTATTAACACCATGGCCTTTTTGGGTCTAGCTTATGATCTCAAGACTGCATCGAAAGGAGCTATCGAAGGTCGCAAAGCAAGAACCGGTGTAAACAGCGAGCTTTACAAGAAGCGTCAGCAAGAGGCTAAAGCTGTTAAAGAAAATTTAAACAGCCTGATTCTTAACAAGCATCAGCAAGAAACTGAAGCTGTTAAAGAAGACTAAATTTTGTTCCAGGGATGAAATGAACTGTGCCATGGACACCATGAATTCATTGTTTCTCCATGTGAATTTCTTTTGCTAAGTTTAATAAACTGTTTTGTCTGTGTAACGTACATAAATGCAGATGATTCAAAAGAAGAGATTTTTGTTAATTTGTTTAGCTGTTACAGTGGCAGTGTCTGTACAAAATGTTTCCCTAGATTCTGTAGAAAATTCAAACAATTAAATTTAAAAACCAAATCATTGATCTTTGAAGATTTCAGTAAGAAATATTAAGTTGATGGATGATTTGTGGTAACTTCTAAATAAACACTTTGTGCTGTATCAGATTAAATCATTCCTACGTAATGTTTCTCCTTTTTGTTTCAAAGCTCTGGAAGTTACTTAATTTCTAAAACTTTTTGATTTTCTTCTGATTCAGAATAAAAGCAGAAACATCTACGCTTAATTCCAAATATATATTATAATTTATGAAGACTACAATTTTTAATTTGAAACAGAAAATAAAATAAAATTGCTGTTGATAATAATGCATTAAAAATCGCTCGTTTAATCTTTTAAGTACATTAATAAAAAAATTTGTAGCAACATAATCGCAAAAAACTTTTACCGTTTTACTGTGCTGTGCACTTGATTCAGAAAGCTATAGTTGCCTCATATTTATTTGTTAATGTATGTCATTGTTTCTTAACTTGATAAAAGTTGTTCGAGTTTCATTGCAGCTGGCTGTAGATTGTTTATGTGAAAAGTTACAGAAGCAGTAAATATTGATTATAATGAAAGCTTTAGAAGTTCTCTTTCAGCTACGTTTTAATTCTTACAAATATATTTTATTCCTGGAAAAAATGAAAAAAAGTGTGTTAACTTTTGATTACAAGAATCATATTTTGGAGATCTTGTATCTTTAGTTTTAGTTATGTAAGTATGTTTAAGTACTACAGGAAATGTGAAATGGAAATTTGGAAGAATATAAAATTTATAAATTAACAAATAAAAGCTTTCTGTAACAAAATCTGTGTATTTATTTTTATACACATTCATTCAGACAGTTCATTAAAATATAGCAATTCAAATATTAAACGCAGTGTGTGAAATATTAAATGATGTAAGGCAGGGAAAATAATCAGTCCTTTTCATTGATACAGTTACGTGCGTAGGGATTCATAATGGATTGAATGCACTCAGAAATTATAACTTGATAAATTTATTTTCGCAAAAGAAACACTTTACATTTCTAGAACTTTCACAGCTCTTCTCAGTATCACAGAGAATAATCAATAGTTACACTTAAAATTACTAAGAACGTTAAACGCAAAATAAAGGCGAAGCTCGCAAAGAGATTTCAATACTCCTACGTCGGCTAAAAAAACCGCGAGCAGATCCTGCTCTCTGCGGTCTTGTACAGTCTTCATCTGACTACCAAGAAATCTCTACTGTCTGTTTACGAGAAGAACAGATCCTGCCACGGTGTCTGGAGGGTGGTGGTTGCTACATCGACACAGGACTTAGAAGAGAAGAGCTCTTAGAAATCAGTGGGGAAAGCTCTATGCCCACTGAAGCAGAAAGTGAGAAGTGATGACGTAGTTATGATGACACTGAGCGTGGAGATGCAATTCACAGCCTAGAAATCAGCGATTTTGAACCAGCGTTTAAAATGAGCTGAGTGTGAAAGATAGCTATAATTTGGAAGAGACAATGTTACTGCTGTATGCATTTCCCACTGAATCATTAAAAAAATTAATAATACTTATTCACTTTTAAAATAATAGATAAAATGTGCTACTCTTTTCACAAAGTTCCGTGGTATTTCTTTTTATTTGCAGGTTTGCACGTTTATTTATAATCACGTTTATTAATAGTTAGTAATGCACGTTTATTTATAATCATTTCTTTATCTGCATGCTAACTGAGAGAATTTTTATACCACTTCTAAAATAACTATAATAGCAGCTATTTAAATTTACTCGAAAAAGAATTTATTAAAGAGACGTACATTATTATTATACATTGACATCGTTTTAAACATATATGACATATACGGCAAAATGTTTGCTAATCTACATTTGATTTTTTGCCTAATTGTAAATTTTACATTAGCATATTTCCCTTCCTATTCAATATAATAATGGATATTTTTAAAATAATTTTGTAATTTATACTTACATCTATATTACAATTAAATAAATATAAGATTGTTATCTTAATTTTGACAAAATAGCTTTACTCACAGTACCTAAAACGGTTATTAAATTTTTCAAAAGTGAGTAAAGGAGGCAGGTCTTTTTATGCCAATTTGATGTTTTATACTACTATATTTTATTTAGAATACTAATCTAGCGCAAAATCGAATCAATTAGTTACAAAGGATACAATAAGAATAACTTTAGCAAGAACTTAACAAAATTAGTTTGTTAAGTACTTGTTATTCTTGTTGGTACTATTCATTATACCGAAGATATTATCGATTAACTCACAGAAGTCAAATTATTTTTGATTTCCTGTGAGGTGGAATATACCTTTTGCGGTAGTTTTTGAAAATAATGTTTTCGTTGGAGAGAATTTTTGTTTCTCGTTTCCCTTAACTTTTAAATAATTCGGTTTTAGTTTGTGACACAATTTGATTTCTTCTGAATCTCTATTTAAAACCTCTTTAATAATATCAAAATTTAAAACAGTGCAATCTTCTAAAACAAATCCTGTGACAAAACAAATTGTGACACAATCAAACAAATCAAATTGTGACACAATTTGATTTCTTCTGAATCTCTATTTAAAACCTCTTTAATAATATCAAAATTTAAAACAGTGCAATCTTCTAAAACAAATCCTTTATCTAAAACGTGGTTTCTCAGTAATTTGAGGCAGAGTGCGAAATAAGACCTCTGATTAAAACAAACTGCACATTTTGAAAAGAACCGAGAACTTGGTCCAGTTTAGAGTCATAGCAGAGTTTTCAATCTATATACATTTCGTCGAAACTGAGAACGCATATTTTTTCTACAGAAATCAAATATTTGCATCTTTACTTCTTTAGAGTGAGAACATTACTTTGAATTCTTGGACTACACTAAAATTTAGCGCACCATTTTTTTAATTTGCTAATACTATGTAAAGGAATTCCAATTTTTTTTCTTTCCAAAAATCATAGCTTTAAGATGACAGAGCTCTTATGACAATGCAGCGTGAAATATCTTCACTAGTCCACCCGAGTTTTTTTCCTTCTTTTTCAGCAATGCATTAATCTGCGTCTTTATACGTAAAAATAGGCTTTAGACGTTTTTCCAAATTCTACGATTTGTGCTCCCCCCCCCTCCAACGAAATTTCGCTATTTGAGATTTTAATTTCTGATACCAATTTCTTTCTAGATGTCGTCCACTTTCTTTGCCGCTGAACAGACATTCTAAAATATTTCTTTTCTCTATTTTTCAATACTTTAATACAATTTTCTAAGGATATTATTTGGTTCTTCAAATTATCAATGCATTCTTGTTTATCCTTAAACTTAGGGCATTCAGGAATATCTACATTTTCATTTGTGAATTTTATTTCAAAATCATTAACACTTGATTTATTATTGTCATCATAATTTACTTTCGACACAGCATTACATTTCAACAGCTTCTTTTTGTGGCTATCCAAACAAGCAATTTTTCATATCTTCATAAACACTGCATAGAAAATGTTCGCTGCAGATTTTTCCGTTCTTCACACTAATAGAATATTGTCTTTGACATTTGTGTATCCAATCTTTCGTCAAAAGCAAATTCTCATGTGGGTCCTTTGGTCCCATGAAATAAAATGTGTCATCATTTCGTACTTCTGTAAGTGTTACAGCACGTTACTACAGCGCAAAAAGCCATATTACATAAACGATACTTTACAATATAGAATTTAAAATAAAAACTGACTAAAATTATGTATATATAAATTATTTTAAATATTTACATTATTAGAAACAAATATATATATAATTAAAATTAATTTGGGATATGTAACCTCTAGAAAATCGTCTCGCAGCTGAATGAAACTACAGTTTTAAACACGAGAAATCAGAACAGGGGCATCAAAGTGACATCAGATTACTGCCGGTTAAGTCCCGCCCATTAGGCTCGCGTCGGCGAGGAGTTGGACAAAGGAATGAGTTAGCCCTTTCTATTTATCCCTGATATCGACAGGGATGGTATATTTCAAATGGGAGCGAACAAAGGGTTGCCAATTCATCTTCAAATGCACCAAGATGGCAAACTGAAAAGTAAATCTTCAAGACATCCCTACGGAAAATGGGTCAAGGCTCGTTTCTGTGGCAACAGGCACCTGCAGACTAACTGGCGAGAGCTTTTCTTACGATAGACGAACTGTAGTACCTTCCATCTTTCGAAGTTGCTGTAACCTTGCATCTAAGGCCGGGATACAGTTACAGTTACATATAGGTATCAATTACAGTTATACAGTGACCGGACCAAAGTGCCGCCAAATGGTTGCTAAGTTTAGGAAATTTTAGCTATTTCTCGACAAATTTGAGTACAAAAAATAATTAATTTACATAGTCACTTAGAGGCGCTCAGCCGCACCACATGTCCGGGGTTCGATTCTCGGGCTGGGTAAGGTCGACTCAGCCTTTCATCCCTTGATTTTCATCACTCGGTTCAATAAAATGAGTACCAAGTTCGCTTGAGGACTAAACACTGGGGGTTCTGCGACCAAGCTGACCACTTGTTCAGGGCATATGCTTACGCACCCCGGGGCCCACGGTCAAGAAAGCAGGTTTTGGGCTCAGCAGGCCTTGGCACATTAGAGTTGTTACGCCACTGAGTTTAGTTTAAGGCCTTATTTATTTTGGACTAAACTACAGTATTATATTAACTATTTCTGAGGCAAACCTTTTTTCAAGCATTTCATGTTACATTATACAAAAGATAAGTACAGTTTCACATATAATTTCACTAAGATTTAAAATTTATTTGTTCTAAATTTAATGAATTATCGAGAAAATTACATTCACAGCAAAAGATTAATATGAAGTAATTTTTCCTGTAAAAGAAAAGTAAATATGCCTTTAATAAATGCAGAGGTGTTAAAGTATTACAATTTGATTTGTAATGCTTTATGTGATTGCTCATTTCTGTAAATTGGAATGCCATTAATTTCTGATAAAATTTCAACAATCTTTCTGAATTAACATGCTTGTAATTAAAGTAAAAAACAGTACCGCTGAAACATTGATGCCCTGTGAATATCAGAGGTGAAAGACAGTTCTTTTATTTACACTTATTCTGTTAAAAGGTTTCTTAGGAAAGGTGGCTATAATTCCTTAGATGCTTTTCTTTTTATTAAATATACAAGCTATTTAGGGAATGATTGAAACATTTAAGTAATATTAAAGTTTTCTGGTAATTCTAATAACACTTGTCTTTATTTTAAAAATTCAGTAATTAAATTCATTACTTATCTAATCAAAGCGTGTTTTTATGGTTTCTTACTGACACTAAGTATCTTCTCAGGCATAAAACAGAATATTTATCATCATTCGGAAGTTGATGGTTAGATGCTACAAAATTAATACGTAAATACACTACTGGCCACCCAAATTGCAACCACAGCCAACTCTATCATGGACTTGAAGCGAAATCAGTTTCGGAAGGTCACGTGATCAAAATAGTCGATCTTTTTCTCTTCGCTATTAGCGCGAAATTTAACTTGCCGAAAATAATAGTTTTCTCTTAATATAAATATAAGTAAAATTAATAAACGTGACTAGGTCGCATGACTTGCATTAAATTTTTCATAGTGTAATATTTTCACAGGCGGTAAAATGAATATCTTCAATAATTTTTAAAACAATTGTACTTTGTTTATGTAACTAAAAATATCATTGAGAATCCCCACATACAAACTTTATTTCTGCAATTTTAATAAAAATGGAATCCCTTTATGTAATCTAAATCAAATTTGTTCCCAAAATAATATAAAATCCACAAAAGGAGAAAAATTCAATAGATTTATAGATGTAAATTTTATTTAGATTTTCTTAACACTAAAATAAATATTAAGGGCAGAATATTTTGTAAAAATTCATGCCGCTACCAACGCATCAGCTATATAAATTTTTGGAATACAAATATTCATAGTCATCTCTCATCACTTCATTCACTAATAAAAACTTAAATATCACAATTTTGTCAAAACAGGGAAATGAATTCAAAATTCCTTAAATGCTAGGAAATTTGTGTATAAAAACAAACTTACATGCATGTTATGCTATAAATAAATCTTTCAAGAAAATTTTGGCAAATTAAATGCTAATTGCATTCATAAAAAGGACAACATTCTATTTGTGCCAGCTCCAATTTTATGTTGTATCACTTTTTTCAAACCACCCAAAAGGTAATTTTTTTTTTTTTTTTTTTTTACAGTGGTGTCCCCAAATTATTACAGGCATATTCCACTATCAAAAATAGATTCATAAAACTTGGAGCTGTGCCATATACACACATCATACATCATTTAAGCAGAAGCATACATAAAAACAAACAGTTGTGACTTATTAACTGAAATTAACTGGTAAATTTTTTAACTTTTTTATATGAACATTTTATATTAATTTTGTCATTTTTATATTTTGTGTAATTATTTAACATTATTTTACAAGTTATTAAACATATATTTTCTAATCGGGTTTGCAAAGTCATTCCACAAGTGCAAGAATCTGTTAAATTAAAGTTAATTCTACCTAACTGTATGCAAGATAACTTATATAAAATACCCAGTTGCTTTCTTGATATAAGAAATGTATCTTCCATGATTTCAAGAATTTCACCAAATAAGAAATGTACAATTGAAGATGTTAGTAAAGCAACTTCAGACGGTAAAGTTAATTTCCCCCTATCTAATTCTTTAAGAAAACCAAAAATATCATCTGCTATATCTATTGAATGAACACTGGCAAATACTGCATTTTACCACCCTTAATTCTTTCATGGAAGCATAACCTGAAATATAAACTAGCACTGGTAAAATATCAGAAGGAACATTTTCTGTAGAAAAATCATTAACTAGTAAATTTGAATAATCATCAATATTCACAAAGATAAAGATAGAATCCTTATCATAATCTGGTAAAAGAGACGTTAAAGGGATATTGATATTTGATGATGAAATTATAATATTGCTTTTAAAACGAAGATTCTTCTCACTTTCTAATAATTGTAGGTAATTTATGTAATAATTTGAACCTGACATTTGCCGATACATTCCAAAACGTGATTCAAGAGCATCAGTTTGAAATTTTCCTAATAATATGTATTCAGCCTCATACTTTTGAAATAAATATGGAATCAATTGAATGAATGCATCTGTAGTTATTATCAATGCCTGAAATGTTTGTGGTGATAAAGTTTCTTTTATTGGAACAGACTGTTTCCATATCTTAAGCCACAATAATAGTTTCTTTAAAAAATTAATCTGCTCAACATTCTGAGAGTTAATAGCACCACGAAATTTATCATTAAAGCGCTTATTTTCAAAATTGCTTTTACAGTTTAAAATTTTCCACCATGTTGTGAATACTGAAATAAAATCACAAGTTTCATCTGAGTTCACAAAAACATCTGGATGATCCTTTGATATACATTTTAGTGCTGCTATGTTTTTTTCATTTAAGACTTGAAGTGCTAGTTTCACGTTTTGTTTCTGAATTGTTGAAGGATAAAGAGCTTTATTTGTAAGTAAATGGCCATATTTAACAATGGAAGATTTCTCTATATCATACATGATTTCCAAATGCTTAAAGTTAGCTTTCTTTAAAATATCATTATTTTCTAGATCAGGAAATGTAATTAATTTTTTTGTTGCACCAATTATTGCGTACTGATTTTAACATATGAACTGTGTCAAAAAGAAAGAAGAGAAGCCTTGAATCATCTAAAGGGTGCTTAATATATGGCTGCAAAGTTTTATTAGGGGTCATTAGTTCAAATGCACGTTTATTCACAGCATTATTATCAGAAATCAAACAAACAACTTTAAATCCTATATTCTCTAATGCTATTAAAATCTGCTGAATCATATCTTGTAGCTCATTAGCTTGCAATCCATTAACTGGAACAATACTAACTACATCCTTATATGAAGAAAAAACTGATGTTATCATGAAAACCTGAGCTGTTTTGGCAGCAAGTGCTGGTTTATCATGAGAACCTCCATAAATAGAACCACCTTTGAAGTCGAACATAGGCTGAATGTAAATTTCATCTAATAAAACATTTACTGCAAGTTCTTGTTCATTAAGAAAACATTGTTTCCTCTCTAAATAATTAATGCTGCCAGCCAAACTTAATTTTGACAATGAATAACTACTCATAATATTGCGTAAGACTCGAGTACTTGGAATGCACAAATAGTCGCAGTTTAGTAAAGCATTGTATGCAGAAGAAGATTGCACAAATAATGTTGAAGCTAAAATTAAAATTCTATTACTGTAACGCCTATTATTTTTTTATACTCTTAACAATTTTAATTGCTCTATTATAAAAGAAATATGTTCAGAATTATCTGAATTACAATCAACAAAATTTAGTAATGTAATTGCAGATTCTAACACAGATGGAAATGTTGTATTAGTAACAGAAGTTTCAACATTGTTCATTAAATCATATAATACTGAAATTGTATCAACACCGGGTGATATTGAAAATTTCTTCTTACTTTCTTTCCGATTTTCAATGTATACTTCAAAATTCATGTCAGTACTTATAATGATGCATCCCAAAATTTTTGGAAAATTTTCATGAGTTGCATATAAACATAAGCGAACTATATCATCATCATCGTCATCTAAGTAAAACCATTTATTTTTATATTTACATATGTTTTCCCGAAAGTAATTGACCACATCTTGAGGACATTTTAATGCACTTTTTTCTAAATCAGGTTTCTGCTGAAGTAAACTTTCCTGAACGGCTTTCTTATAATTTTCTTCTTCTACATCAACAAGTCTGCGAGGTTTGGATTTATTTGTACTTAAATATGAGGAAGCATTTTCAAATATACATGGCACAGCGCCTTGAATGAGAGCAGGGATTTTTTTGTCATATTCTTTATATTCATTTTTATAGATTACACAGTCCTTTCTTATTATCTGTGATTCATCAAAATGCTTTATACAAATTACGGGGTTTTTTAATTTGCTTAAATCTCTCGGAATTTTCCTTAACCACTGAGCTCTTCTCTTAGGTGATTTAAGTAAAGAGTAAGTAGTGACATTCTCATTTTTGTCGTAATTGGATTTGCAGCGAAATACACTGCAATGTCGAGGCATTCTGTATTCCAATATGTTATTAGAAACAAATAATCAAAAATAATAAAGAATTCCTGATTTCCAAACAAATAGTCAAAACAATACTACTCAAAATGTTCAAACTAAAGTAAATGCATTCGCTGTTAAAACGAAACACTTGCATAGGCTTGAAAACAGTTACATATTTTCCCAGGGGGGTGGGTAGGGAATTGAGCCTGTGTGGGTTGCTACGTCACCAACTACGGACCATGGACATTATAAGAAACAGACTAACCCAAACGGGTTTTCTCCTTCGTCTGAGGCGTTGCCGGCTGTCACCTTGATCACATCCGGAGGAGTAGGGACGACTTGCAGAAATTTAACATTGGGTGCCTATTGTAGTGTGTATAATTGTCAAGAAAAAGCTGGTTGTAGCGCCTCATTTCACAAATCAGAATTTCTACATATTTTTGAAACTGAAATTGATTTTTAAAAATTTGGCATATTTATCAAGCATAATTAACGTTTCAAATAATTATAAAGATACTGCATGCTTTCAGGGCTCGATATTTTTTTAGCTTTTCCTATGCTGTAAGGAAATTTGTAACTACTTCTTTTACAAAATAATATTTTAAATCTGAACTTATAGAAAATTTCAAACAAGCAATTTTCTCTTGCAATTTTTATGCTTTTTATTGGTGTAAATAAGTAAAAATACTAAAATATTTTAAAACGAATTTTTGAAACTTTTGTTTAAAATTCTAAATTGTGCTGCTTTTTTAAAATTATAGATGAGTATTATAGCACAATTTCTATAAAGGAATTTTATTTCAATTATATTTCATAATACATCATAGTGATAAACACTTTTGACTCCTTAAAAATTTTTATACATTAATTCTAATATTAAAATTGTATTTAACCGTAATAATTAACTTTTTTTGTATTTTATAGTGATTATATTTTTAAATTTATTTTTAGTTCTGCATAAGTTTTTTTTTTTTATTATTATTATTATTATTATTATTATTATTATTATTTCCGGTTAATTTAATTTATTAGCCCAAAGCGGTGGTAGCCTAGAAAGACTGTTAGTTTCGAAACGGCATTTTGCACTGTTTTACTATAAATGTCCGTGTCTCCTTGCAAATTGTTGTTACCAAATATTATCGCCCTGTATTATATGTAAAGAAATTAAATAATGAAGAATCTGCATGAATACATGTATGTTTCTCGCACTGTGACAAAAACGACAGTATTGTCACAGTGCCCATCAAATTTTGAATAATGTAATCCTCCACCCAAACATAGGCATCTGGTCGAATTTGTTTTAATCTATTTCATATTTTGTAAAACTTTAACGAATTTTTGATTAACAAACTCAACGAGTTCAGAGCGAGCACTGTACGGAAAATAACAGTTTTATCTCCAGTGCGGAAATTCTTAAGATATGCTGTTTTCAAATATATGTGGTTTACGGGCGAAGAACATGATATTCAATAAATATAAGTAACACACAATACTTTAAAAAAAGAGTGCTTCTAGATTTTATTTTATCTTTTTTTTTTTTTTTTTTTTTTTTTTTTTCATTACGCTCAAAATTTGATGCTCCGAATTTTATGAATTATTAAAATAACTAATCGACTTTAATGTTAATAATTTAATGATCATATAGTCAAATAAATATGATCGTTTTGTAATGTTATTATAGTTTGGAAAATCACTGCCTGAAAATGTTCATTAAATTTTTTAAAAAAATTATCAGATCTTGTTTAATTTTACCTTATTTATTTCAAAGCATCGCGTAATATCAGTCTTATTTAATTTTGCTTTATTTTTACGCAAAATTAAGTGTTGTGTAGAGAATTTGTCTGATAGCGTTATAAAAACTATGTGAATGATTTTCTGATTTATGGAAATCTTAATTTTTATTTGATTATGAATTATTTATTTTAAGGCTTTAATTTTGGGGAAAAACAGATGCTTCTGGGAATATTATTTAGTTTAAAAGAATATTATTTATTTTCTTTTATTTGCAAATTTTGTACAAGCTTTGATTCATTGTGAAAGAAGCAGGGAAAGGGAAGCAATTTTTGCCAAGTCATGATTTCGCGCGCTTTGTCCTTTAGAATGTTCTAGAAGGATTTTTCATTGTGTAGTTGACCTTAAGAGAGGAAGTACGTGACAAAAAGGTCGAAGGTTGCTACTTGTCTTTCAATGTAAGTCATTCAGGTTTTTTGGAGATTGAGGGTCCGGTTGTTGGCTAAGTGAAGAAGGGCGCGCATGCGCGATCACCCTTATTTCCGCATTCTGGAGTTGAAAACGCAAATTTCGACAAAATTAAGGGGGCGATAAGTGAAGCCATAGTGAGAGCCCGCGTTTGTGAAGGAGACGAAGGAAATTCGAGTTGGATTGACTCACTTACTGACTGGCGTGTGGAACTTACCTGGGACGTTACTCGTGAAGCTTCCTCTTGGGATGAGTAAGAACAGGCGAGCCGTAATTGCCTAGAAAAAACGTTTCTGGCCGGAAGCTGCAAACACGCTCCCTTGCCGCGTTCTGGTAAAGAGGCGAAATTTGAACGAGTTACCTGCGTGTTGACTTAGGACTTTCAGGACCAAGTGGATAGCCGTCCTGGGCAGCAGTGCTCCTGTTTCTGTTTTATAGAGGTAAAATTAGTTTCGTCACTATGGAAACCAGTTACCTGCGTGTTGACTTTAGACTTTCAAGACCAAGCGGATAGCCGTCCTGGGCAGCAGTGCTCCTGTTTCTGTTCTACAGTGGTAAAATAACGTCGACATTATGAGAACCAGTGTAAAGATGAGCCCGGCCGACGTCAACGCTTATTAAGATACGAGTCCTCCACTTCAAGATGTCCAACCAAGTTAAGTGCTATTTTTTTTTTTTTGTGTGTGTGTTTGAACTTTGAGTGGGTTTTCAATAATTTTTCTTGGAATGTAAAAACAGCGTCGACTCTTAAATTAATTATCAGGCCTTAAATTGTTTCCCTTTCCCCTTTTAAATTACCAGACAAACCTTAAGTTTTTTTATATGAATTTAAATGAAAAAAAAAGGGTAAATGACAAATTGATGACTTCTCCTTAGACTCTCAGATGAGGTTAAGATTTTTTTTATTGTGATGTAATTTGAATAAACTGATATTTAATCTGGAAACCTATTACAGTATGTTTTCTTTATATATTTAATATGTTTTTCCTATATATCTTGTATATGTTTTTCTTAAGTTTTCGATCCTCTCACGGCGCGGTCCCGCGATGCATTTTTTCACAACGCAAAAATGCTTTACCTTTTCACTATACGATCACTAAAAGTTTGGGTAATTAGCTAAAATTCTTAAGAGTTTAGTTTCCTCCCTAAGAGGAAGTAGAAATCTTTCACGGCAAGTAGTTTCTTATTTAACAATGGTACCTTGAAGTAAAGCTATTTAACCTTGGTGCCGAAACTTCTATATAACATTGGTGCCGTGACCTCTGCTTAGTGAAGGATCGAATCAGTAACTTATTTTTTTTTTTTTTTTTTTTTTTTGAATTTATTTATTTTGTATAACTTACTGTTTTCAGAAAGTGTTAAATTTTATGTGTGAGGACTAATTAAGGTTTTGATTTGAATTATGTTTGCTTACTGGTTACTTCAGGATATTAATTTTCTAAATTAATTTAAGAATTGAATTTAAGGTTAGGTAAACTGTTTTGGTATAATATTAACCAAAAAGATAGTGTTTTAGTACGTGTGATTCAATGATTTCATACTGTGCATGTTAGGTTGTTTACTAGTACAAAAGTATTAGGTTTTAAGAAGGTTGTGAATTTTAAATTTTGAGGCTTTCGAAATACTCAGTATGTTTTAGATGTAATGATCGATACTTATGTTTTCTGTAAAAGTACCGGAGTTGTCAATGAGTGGAGGTTTTTTTTAAGTTTGCGCGTAACTGGCAGCTGATTAAATTAGCTTGACAATTTGGAAACTTTTTGAATGATTCAAAACTATTAGAGGGCGATATGTCGAAGAAAACGCGCCGTTCTACTAGACAGCCTGACCCATCAATAGAGATGTTGGAAGAGACAGCCCCGGGCGTAAAGGGTACTTCAGTTTTTGGCTTGGACCCACTGGAGTCAGTTCCTATTTTTACGGGAGGAGAAAATAGCATTAGCCTAGCTGATTTTTTAGATAGACTCGAACTGATAGCATCACATGTAGGATGGACGGAGTCAGATAAAGTTACGGTAATTCGGGTTAAACTTGGGGGGGGGGGAAGCCGCGGAATTTGTTAGGAATAATCCGCGTTTGAGGAGCGAAGCTGGTTTTTCCTACCTGGTAGGTGCCTTGAAGGACAGGTTTACAACAGTTCAAAGTCTACATTCCCATATTCGCTCCCTTATACAGGCATTTCAAAAGCCGCGGGAGTCAGTCAGACAATTCGCTGCGCGTATCGAGGCTTTATCTTATAAAACAGTGCCAGTAGAAAGGATGAGCGATCCGGCAGCAGAGACTCAGAGACAGGAATTGCTATTATCTGTTTTTCTAGAAGGATTGCATTTGCACCTTAGACGTCTGCTTTTGCCCCATAATCATAAATCATTTGTAGCAGCGAAAAACCACGCAGTTTTCGAGGAAGAGATGTGGATAAAAAACCATGCTGAGGCAGATTTTCAGTCAGCTGAAGTTAAGGCGGTCCATACTACGGGTACAGTAAATTCCAAGGACACTCTTTGCGTTTCGGGTGAAAATGTAGAGCTTGTAGAGGCTATTAGATTGCAACAACAGAACTTAACCCAGTTGACACAGATGATGAATACTTTGCAGAGCCAAATGCAATCTTTGATGGTGCATAATCCTCGGTCGAGATCCTTACAGCCTAGATGTTTCCGTTGTAACCGGGTAGGACACATAAGCAGAAATTGTTATGTAAATGGCAGGTCTAATAACGAGCAGGGTAGATCAGATCACAGATTTCTACAAAGAGAGGCAGGAACGGCGAATACACTTAATTCTCATATGGCACCCGAACATTTGACGGTAGCATCTCAGGATCGAGGTGCAACTGGTAGCAAATTGAATCACCAAGCTCAGACATTTAATTTAAACTAGAAAAGGGTGGGGAGAAACACGCTTCCATTTCTTCCTCGAATGCACTTTTGGAGGTGCCATCCGTCTTTGTAGTCACTACAGGAGAATCTTCATTACCAATAGTAGAGGGTTCTATATTACAGACAGAAATTAAATTTTTGATAGATTCGGGGGCAACGGTTAATATTATAGAGGAAAAAATTATTGCAGGGTTAGGGGATAAAGTTTCATTTTCTCCTTGTAAACTTTATTTAAAAGGAATTTCTAATCAGAATGTTCTAATCACACGAAAAGTTTCACTTCCCGTAGTATTGCAAGGCAGGATTTTTCCTGTTGAATTTCTCATTAAGGACAAGGATTTTTCTTTGCACTATGGTGCCATTTTAGGAACACAGTTTTTACTTGATAATGCACTCATGCTGGATTTTAGCACTAAACAATTACTTGGGCAAAATTTTGCTTTACGTTGGTGTGACAGTTCAAATTGTCTCTTTCCGAGACCGATAGATTCCTTGGATTATTGCTATGCAGTTCGTAGACATAAACTTTTGCCGTTTTCTGAGAATATAGTAAAGGTAATTGCTCCTACGTTTAATGATTCGCATGACACAGTCCTATTAGAGCCGATTGATAAAAACTCTCATAGTAAATTCTCTGTGGCAAGATCAGTTAATTTAAATAATGATTCTAAGACTTTTAACGTTAAGATAGCAAATTTTACTCCACAGACTATTCATATTAACAAAAGAACTAAGTTAGCATCTATTCTTCCTGTTACTGTGTCTTCAATAGAAACTGCTTGCGTGAATAACACGACGACCATGGAGAAAGGAGAGGATTTTGAGTCGTGGTGGGGAGAATTTGACCTTTCTCACTTGTCACCGGATCAGCAGCAGCACTTGACTAAGCTTTTAAGCCATTACAATGACATTTTCGCTTCTTCTGTAACTCAGCTAACGGGGTGCGATACAATTCTACACAATATTAACCTTAAGGATAGTATTCCGGTTCGACAAAAGCCATACAAAGTGCCTTTTCATCTTCGCGAGGAATTAGATAGGCAAATAACAGAATTATTGGATTCCAATATTATTCAAGAAAGCGATAGTCCATATAGTGCGCCGGTTCTTTTTGTAAAGAAAGCTGATAATACGTATAGATTAGTGACGGATTTTCGGAAACTTAATGAAAAAACTGTTGAAGATTCATTTCCTCTTCCCAATATGCTCGAGGTTGTGGAACAATTGGGTGATGCGAATTTGTTTTCAACGTTGGACTTAACTTCGGGATTTTTCCAAATGAAGATCCACCCGGATGACACATTTAAAAGTGGTTTTTCGACCCCTTCCGGGCATTACGAATGGCTTCGGACACCTTTCGGTATGCGCAATGCACCCAGTTCCTTCCAAAGGCTCATGTCTGTTGTCTTAGCCAATCTGTCCCCGTTAAAAATAGGCATATACATAGATGACATTATGATAGCTTCGAGTACTTTTGACGAACACCTTGAAAAGCTTAAAATAGTTTTTGACAGACTCAGAAATCATAATCTTAAGTTGAAACCGTCCAAGTGTCATTTTCTCAAAAGCCAAATAACTTATTTAGGATTTAAGGTATCAAAAGGTATCTTACAACCAGATGACAGAAATTTAAAAGTTGTACAAGCATTTGTTCCTCCTCGGAATAGAAAAGAAGTTAGAAGGTTTCTCGGGCTTGTAGGTTTTTATAGAAGATTTATACCTAATTTCGCACAGAAGGCTCTTCCTCTTACACAGCTAACAAAAGAAAAAGTTGTATTTAAATGGACCAATGAAGCTCAAAATTCCTTTGACACTCTTAAAAATGAACTTTTAAAGGAACCTATTTTAACTCTACCCAATTTTTCCAAACCGTTTTCGCTTTGTACGGACGCTTCCAATTTAGCCTTAGGAGCTGTTCTTTGTCAGGAGGATGATACTGGGTTCTTGCATCCCATTTGTTACGCAAGCCGGAAGTTAAAAGATCCGGAGACCAGATACAGTACAGTTGAAAGGGAAGTTTTAGCAGTAGTTTGGGCAACTGCCTTTTTTCGCCAGTACCTTTTAGGAAAAAGGTTCACAATTTATTCAGATCAAGCGTCGCTGTCCCACGTACTAAAATTGAAGGATCCCACTTCCCGGATAGCTAGGTGGATTATGGGCTTGTCCCAATTTGACTATACAATAATACATAAACCAGGGAAATTGAACGTAACAGCTGATTTCTTGTCTAGAGCAGTAAATGTAACGCATCTTGTTCAAAATTCTGTCAGTCCAGACTTATTACAGACGTTCAAAGAAGAGCAGGGTTCAGATATGCATTGTAAGCAGATTATTTCAGATATAAAAAAAAAAATTTGACTCCTTGTCCTCGTTTTTTGAAATTTTTTATGCGTAATGGCATTTTATATTGTGAATATGCTAAGCAACGTACCCGTTGGCAAAAACTGCACAGGTTGGTTGTTCCACGATCTCTAGTTTCACGTATTCTGCAAGAGCACCACGATTCGCCGGTCGCGGCGCATTCCGGGTTCCATCGCACACTGCAACGTATTCGAAAATCCTTTTATTGGAAAGGCATGTATAGGGACATTCATAATTATGTAAAATCTTGTCATTCCTGTATCGGAAGGAGGGGTCACCGGCCTTCTCAAAAGGCTCCTCTTCTGAGAATGCCTGTGGCTTCTCGTCCGATAGAAAGAATAGCCATAGACATTGTTGGTCCCTTACCCATTACTTTACAGGGAAATAAATACATCTTAGTTATCACTGATTATTTTACGAGGTGGCCCGAGGCTTATCCTTTGAAAGACTTTACTTCTGAATCTATCATAGAAAACCTGGAACTTTTTATTTCGGCTCACGGTGTGCCTTTACACGTAGTTACTGGGGCTCGAATTTTATTTCACATGCAATAAAAGAAGTATATCAGAAATTAGGCATCACTAAGCACACCACCACCAGTTACCACCCGCAGTCTGACGGAGTAGTTGAACGCTTAAATGCTACTCTAATAAATTCTCTCAGCCACCTTGTGAGTGAGACACAGGAAGATTGGGACAGACATTTGCCTTTCGCACTTTTAGCGCACAGAACTGGACGGCATAGCGCATTACTGGACTGCCCAGCATTTTTTCTTTATGGAAGAGATTTAAATTTACCTATTGATTTGTTGACACAAACAGACTTTAAGACTTATCGTGACACAGACACTTATTCAAGGGATTTAATTTTAAGACTCCGCAGGGTTTTCTCTTTAGTAAATAAAAACTTAACGGAGGCGGCTGAAAGACAGGAAAAGATTAGAGACAAGGTTGTTTTTTCAAAAAATATTAAAATAGGGGATATGGTGTATCTTTATACTCCTGTGTTGCGGCCTGGATTGACTAAGAAATTTGCGAAGTTTAATAAGGGTCCATTTAGAGTGGTCGAACAGGTCACCAAAGTGAATTTTAAAATTGAGTCAGTTACGAGCCCACAGCAGTCGCAGGTAGTACATGTGGATAGATTGACAAAAGTACCTGAACGTATAAACTTTCCTTCATTGCAGGCGTGCAACTCTGATGCTCCAGAGAGAATTCATAATCAATGTGCTGATATTCCTTATAACCTGAGACGTAGGGATTCGCAGGGTTTTGTTGCTTACTAATGTAGGGCTTTGCAAACATTTATTTTTGGACTCAGTAAATCAGAATTTAGCGAAATATATACATATAGATATATATATATATATTTTTTTGTTGTTGTTGTTGTTGTATATAGTTTGACTTTTTCAGTTTGGCCAAACGTTATTTTGTATATGCATTAGGTTGTATTATTATTATTATTATTATTATTTTTGTGTGTGTGTGTGTGTATTGGATAAAATTCTAATTGGTATTTGCACAGCGTATTCGTTATGTTAATTCTCGGAATTGATTTTGGTTGGATTGAATTTTTGGACAATCACGTTTTCTTTCTTTCTGATTTTTTTGTGTGGGGTATTTTCGGCTGGTTCCGAGGTTCCTTGTGTTGTAACGTTCATTTCTTTTCTAATGCTTGGCGCTGATCAGGCCGCTTCTGTTCTTAGACGTGATTGTTTGGGATTCATTCCTGGAAGTTATTCAATTTCGTAGTACTTAGGGGGGTCTTTACTCTTTGTTTGAATACGTTCATGTGACATATTTTATTTGGAATTGTTTGAATTATTAGTGTGTTTATTTTCTCAGGAATGTATTTTATGTATCTGCGGCGCGTTAATTATCTTATTTTTTTTTTTTTTTTTTTGGTGTGAACAATTGGATTAGATTATTTCTTTCTTCGGGTGTGAGTATCCGAACACATTCAGTGGCTTATCTATCGTAAGGGATAAATTGACAGATAAAGTCTTCTGTGAGTATCCGAACACATTCAGTGGCTTATCTATCGTAAGGGAAAAATTGACAGATAAAGTCTTCTTCAACTTTGAAAGAGTGATTGTTCTTCCTTGGTCGAAGGTGAGACGTAGGAGGGGGAAATCTGGTTTCTTTTAAAGTCAAGTTTCTCTACTAAAGCTATTGTGGTGCTGAGTTCTTACATTACGGGGTTGTTGCTTTCACTTTCTCGCGTTGAAGGCTGCAGGGGGGAGTTGCTAACAATAATTTCTAACTACAGGGTTTTTCCTCGCTTGCATTGACAACTCCGTACTCATTTATTGTACCCCATGATTGTGCTCAGCAGAAATTGTCACAATAGTAGAATGTGCTCGACCTCAGGTGAAATTGTTTACATTAATGGACTGAAAAAGAATGAATAGGTAAATAAACGAAATGTGGCCACACAGAGACTGAAACACTAGTGTGATGTAATGAACTGAAAAAAAAAAAAAAAAGAGAAATTCTTTTTGTCATTATTGATTGATCTTAGACATATTTTGTTTGTGATTAACGCCTTATTTTTATTTTTATTTTTGTATGTGTTCTGAGTATTTCTAGGTTTAATTAATTAAGTGATTTAATTGATGTTTTTGATTAATTGTTTTTGATGATCTTCCTTGAGTATTTTAATTAGTAATTGCTTTGATTAATCTTGTTGTTTTACTTGCACATTTTGGACTTGAAATTTAATGTGTCAGTAACGTCACTGTTACCAAGGAGTCGTGTGAAATATTGTTACATTATGTTATCCTTTAGCCTTATTGCACAGTATGAGTCATGGTATTTCAAGAAGTGTCTGTCTTCTAAATTTTGGTAAACCAAAATTTAATTCCTTAGGGGAAAGGAAATGTTGTGTAGAGAATTTGTCTGATAGCGTTATAAAAACTATGTGAATGATTTTCTGATTTATGGAAATCTTAATTTTTATTTGATTATGAATTATTTATTTTAAGGCTTTAATTTTGGGGGAAAACAGATGCTTCTGGGAATATTATTTAGTTTAAAAGAATATTATTTATTTTCTTTTATTTGAAAATTTTGTACAAGCTTTGATTCATTGTGAAAGAAGCAGGGAAAGGGAATCAATTTTTGCCAAGTCATGATTTCGCGCGCTTTGTCCTTTAGAATGTTCTAGAAGGATTTTTCATTGTGTAGTTGACCTTAAGAGAGGAAGTACGTGACAAAAAGGTCAAAGGTTGCTACTTGTCTTTCAATGTAAGTCATTCAGGTTTTTTGGCGATTGAGGGTCCGGTTGTTGGCTAAGTGAAGAAGGGCGCGCATGCGCGATCACCCTTATTTCCGCATTCTGGAGTTGAAAACGCAAATTTTGACAAAATTAAGGGGGCGATAAGTGAAGCCATAGTGGGAGCCCGCGTTTGTGAAGGAGACGAAGGAAATTCGAGTTGGATTGACTCACTTACTGACTGGCGTGTGGAAATTACCTGGGACGTTACTCGTGAAGCTTGCTCTTGGGATGAGTAAGAACAGGCGAGCCGTAATTGCCTAGAAAAAACGTTTCTGCCGGAAGCTGCAAACAGGCTCCCTTGCCGCGTTCTGGTAAAGAGGCGAAATTTGAACGAGTTACCTGCGTGTTGACTTAGGACTTTCAGGACCAAGTGGATAGCCGTCCTGGGCAGCAGTGCTCCTGTTTCTGTTTTACAGAGGTAAAATTAGTTTCGTCACTATGGAAACCAGTTACCTGCGTGTTGACTTTAGACTTTCAAGACCAAGCGGATAGCCGTCCTGGGCAGCAGTGCTCCTGTTTCTGTTCTACAGTGGTAAAATAACGTCGACATTATGAGAACCAGTGTAAAGATGAGCCCGGCCGACGTCAACGCTTATTAAGATACGAGTCCTCCACTTCAAGATGTCCAACCAAGTTAAGTGCTATTTTTTTTTTTGTGTGTGTGTTTGAACTTTGAGTGGGTTTTCAATAATTTTTCTTGGAATGTAAAAACAGCGTCGACTCTTAAATTAATTATCAGGCCTTAAATTGTTTCCCTTTCCCCTTTTAAATTACCAGACAAACCTTAAGTTTTTTTATATGAATTTAAATGAAAAAAAAGGGTAAATGACAAATTGATGACTTCTCCTTAGACTCTCAGATGAGGTTAAGATTTTTTTTATTGTGATGTAATTTGAATAAACTGATATTTAATCTGGAAACCTATTACAGTATGTTTTCTTTATATATTTAATATGTTTTTCCTATATATCTTGTATATGTTTTTCTTATGTTTTCGATCCTCTCACGGCGCGGTCCCGGGATGCATTTTTTCACAACGCAAAAATGCTTTACCGTTTCACTATACGATCACTAAAAGTTTGGGTAATTAGCTAAAATTCTTAAGAGTTTAGTTTGCTCCCTAAGAGGAAGTAGAAACCTTTCACGGCAAGTAGTTTCTTATTTAACAATGGTACCTTGAAGTAAAGCTATTTAACCTTGGTGCCGAAACTTCTATATAACATAAGTTCAGAAATTTTGTGCTTAGAATTTTTACCGTTTTACCAAAGTAAAGATGTTTGTACAAGAATTACGCGTGAAAAAATAGCGCGAAATGCAGAAAAAGTGCTTTAATGAGATATAATAAATCTTATTTGGAAAAAAACTGTGGCTTTCATAATCTCATCACTATACAACGTATCACATTTACTAATTAAAAAGAGTTATGTAATACAAACGCCATAGGTTTCAGTGTTAAAGTAAACCAGAACGTCCCTACTCTTTCTTGCCGACATGTAGGTGACGCGCGCTCTGCCCCCGGGTTAGTCTATCTCTTATAAGGTCCGTGCTACCGACGCGCTGCATCCTGTTCGTGATGTCATCACGCATTGTCACCGTCTTGCTATTGCTACGTCAGCCACTCAGCCACATCTTTCATCCTGTTTGTGTTGTAATCCGGTTTCATGTACACGTTTATCGATTGATGTAGAACTCCTCGCTGCTCTGATGTCATACTAAATCCGCAACCTGATTGCAGCATGAAGATACATGCTAGAATTTCTAGAACATTCTGTTTAGTTCAGCAACGGCCGCTAGAGGGCCCATAGCTCTTTCTGATTGGTTCTCGTGGATCCTGACCAAGTTATTAACCATTATTTTTAATTGATTATACTATTTGACTTAATATAGTAGTATTTAATGAAAAATGTTCATGTATCTATATGTAAATTTCATGTATTTGTCCATCTATGCCATGCGAAACGTGGACGGTAACACAAAGCCGTGCTTTTATCTCTTGAATCCTATTATTTGATCGTATCTATCCTCTTTGTTCATCTGACTTTGTGCAGCGGAAACCAGCATGAGGCTGATGGATTGCACATAGGCAATTCTGTTCCAACTTGCTTAGACCTTTGTACATCCTCGATAATGAATGAATTCATAACTTTAAATTTATTTTGTTTCTATTTTAGGTTAAGATATTTTTAATTTCTCATTTCTTTATCTTACAAACATAATTTACGTAATTTTCTTTTCTTCTTGCCGTTAAATTAAATGTACTAATTTTCACACCATATTTTTTATATACAAACATAAGATTTTCTTTTTTTTCTATATCTTTAAGTTTAACATTTTTTTTACCTATGTTTAACTTGCAAAAGTAATAGATTTTATAAAAGTAATACGTTGTCACAATTTTAATTTTTTTTTCTCTTTTTATTTTACAAAAGGGTTTTTTCCGTTCAGTTTAATCTTTCTTTTCCGTGTTTTACATTTTTCACTTTATTTGTTTTACAAAATCTGTACTTATTTTCATACGACTTTTTCTTTCCTTTTTACGAAGTAGGTCTTTTTTCCTATATTTTACTTCAAGAAGTAATTTTTAATTTTTCTTTTATATAAAAGTATTTTTTTTTTAATTCTTTGAAGAATTTCCTTCTCTCATTTCTTTTTTCTTTATTTTATTTTCCTCTTAAGGGTTTTCTTAATGTTTAAATTACTTATTGATATTACATCTCCATTTCTCGAAGCGTAAAGTTACATATATATTTCTTTGTCTATGAAATTTAAGCTGGACCATACATGCATATAATCCCTCTAGAGGCTTTCATGGATAATATTTTCTGTAAATTTAAACCAATAAATACGATGTTCCTTCCATATAGCTTACTTAGCATATTATATTTCTTATTATTTTTTTTTACGCTACTAATACTTAAGATATACAAAACTTTCTCTCCTAATGTATTATAACATACAGGGGTTGGACAAAAGTATGGAAACACCTTTAAAAAAACATGTTTCTTTGCTTAATATGGTGTAGGAAACCCGTTCGCATCCAAAACAGTTTGCAGTCTTCTCGGAATGGATAAATACAGTTCCTGTATGTTTGCCAAGGGAATATTATACCATTCTTCCTGCAAAACGGTGGCAAGTTCAGATAACGATGTTGGCGGTGGATAACGAGAACGCACTTTCCGTTCCAATGTAGACCACAAAGGTTCGATAATATTCAGGTCTGGTGACTGTGGTGGCCAGGGGAGATGGGACAACTCATCCTCGTGCTCAGAAAACTAGTCCTGGACAATTTGAGCTGTGTGAACATGGGCTTTGTCGTCTTGGAAGACACCCATCACCATCAGGGAACAAAGTTTGTACCATGGGATGAACTTGATCGGCCAAAATGTTCACATAAGTCTTAGCAGTCATGTGCCCTGACACAGTTATCATGGGGCTAGCAGAAAACCACGATATGGCTGCCCAAACCATAACAGAACCACCGCCATGTTTCACTCTTGGCAACAAGCAGTGTGTATTATAGGCTTGAGATGGCGTTCTTCAGACGTAAACTCGGCCAGAAGTGGGAAACAATGTGAAAGAAGACTCGTCAGACCATATTACTCGCTTCCACTGCTCTATAGTCCAGGCTTTATGACTTAAACACCACCTTTTCCTGTTACGGGCATTAGCATCACTGATGAGTGGCTTCTCAATTGCAGCACGGCCAGCAATTCCCTGTTTATGAAGCTCCCTTCTAATTGTTTTGGTACTCCAGGGTTCGGTAACACAACATTCATTTCAGCAGTAACTTTTGCAGCTGTGGTCTTCTTATTTTTCGTCACAATTCCCCTTAATGATCGTCTGTCACGATCACTCAGGACACACTTTCGTCCGCGCTGTGATTTAGCAGATGATGTTTTTCCGCTTTTCAAATATGCGGAATAAATCTTCGATACAGTACCTCTTGAAACACTAAACACCTCGGCTACCTTGCTTACGGAAGCACCTACCATACGTGCTCCAACAATTTGCCCACGTTCGAAGTCTGTTAACTCTGACATAATGCAATGACAACCTCACATAACAGTACTCCGACAACAACTGAACTGTTTAGCACATTTACGAAGTTGTATAGGTGGCGTCAGTAGTCAAAAACGCCAGCGCCACCTACATATTTCATTAAAATCAATCTTTCTTTTCAAACATGCATTTCACAAGGTGTTTCCATAATTTTGTCCGTCCACTGTACAACTAACACTTAATAAGTGATACTTCGAACTTTCTCTTCTAACATATTATACTAACTTTTTGAAACACTATACAAAAACGCTGCGGATTCTCTTTTACACATCTCATTTTTGTTCAAAGGATTCACGAAATGTGTCAAACAAATGTAAATTTTTAACTTTCTATTTTCCATTTAGACATTTTGGCTTACATTTAACCTTTTCATGTTTTTAAAACATATCCCTTTTAATATTTCTGATTCTTATTTTTTTTCCTAAAAATAAATACAGACTTATACGGATTTTTTAAAGATCTACTGACTTAGAATTAAACCTTCTAATTCAGAAATAATAAATTTTCACAATATAAAATCTACTTGAACTAATATATGGACATCTCTAGCCAGTTTAGTTTAAATACATACGAAACAATACGAAAATACTTATTATTGTCTACCCCAGTTTAATATGTACCAACAGCATTTCATTTCTTATTATTTTACACTATAGACATTTACATGAATATATTCAGAACACTTCTTTTTCTTGAGCAGGAACTTTCAGATATATTACTAACACAGATTGACTCCTTGAAATATTTTACAAAAATATCTTGGATTTTCTTGTACACATTGTATTTAAAATCACCGAACATACGTTAAAGTTTGATTCTATTATGCGAAAACTTCACCCGGATTCTTAATGTGATCCCACGATTTACCGCAGATCTTCATAAACACTGCTATATTTGAACTCAGCAGAGCCATATTTTTTTAACAAGCTACAGAATTTTTAACTACAGAGAAGAATATCCACATTGTAACTTAATATTTTAAATTCACTATAGAGCCATATATGTATAAAACATCTAAAAAGAAAGGATGTCTACAATACATGTGGAATTAATGTTCAGTCACGGAAGTGAAACTTGGTCATCTTTTTGCAGACTATAAAAATTTCTCAGTTCGAAATATTTTTTTCAAAGAGTATAAACATTATTTTTACAAGTCTAAAGGCTTTTTGATATATTCCTTCTAACTTAAGATATGCATTTCAAATTGACAAACACTGAACTCTTACAGCTTTTTCAGAAGGATTTTTAAGTTATAAGATATAGCAAATAAAATCCTGTACAACAGGAAATATTGACATGACTTCCAAACAATAATCCAACTTAACTTTAATACATTCAATTTAACTTTACTTAGAGTTCTTACAGATCTTTGAGTACATCTAATAATTAATTTTTCACAGATATCAAAAACATTTTGCATAAATACTATACAAGACATATAATATTGACATGAACTCCATATCATGGGTCCAACATCGATAACTTAAATGAACTTTTAATACATTTTAGTATGAGTTAATTTAAAAAAGAAAAATTCCAATGCAAGTATTCAAAGAGAAATGCTTCACAAATTTCAGATAATATAGGAACGGAATGAACCTAATTGAAAATAACGGAAAAGCATGCAAAGGACTAGGAAAAGATGCATTCGTGCAAGACATTCTAAAGCCCTATTTAGCACATGGGCTGCATTTTTCATTTCTCAGATTAAGCAAACATTCAAGTTAATACCTATATATCCATAGATATTATTGACACTAGCTGGTAATGTAATTTATTAGAACAGTCGCAGACGTATAGGAGAGGTATGCAATATCCACGAAAAACCTTCCTCCCAAGCCAAAGAGCAATAGTGAAATATAACATGTAAGAAGGGGGTTAATGTCAGATTTCCAACAAAATTAGTATATGAGTATGGAAAACATGAACAAGAAATTAATATTTTTTCTGAAAATGCTCCGAATGGGATAAGAACCTTAACCAGTTTCAGGAATACAGCATGAAAAATAATGAAGTGTTTTAAATCTTATTTTTGTCTATAATTCATTTACTTATACTAAAATATTCTGTTTGAAGACTGTATTCTACACTTAGAAGGAATTTGATAAATCAGAGTGATTTCGTTTTCTGAAGATTCAAGTTCAGAAATATTACAACTCAAAAGCAAAAAGGTTGAAACGATAACGAAGTATAGCGTAACCAATAAAAACTGTTTTTCTTCCTAAAAAAAATAAAGTGAAAGTTTTTCGACCTAAAATAATCTATATGAATTTTTTTCGACTTTTTAAAATAAAAGTGTAACTTTTTCCCCTTATATTTTGAATTTAAGATCGGTTTTCTCATAGACAAAATAAAAGTGGAGATTTTTCTCCCTAAAAAATATAAAGTGAAATTTTTTCGACCGAAAAAATTTTTTTCAACTTTGTAAACTTTAAAGTGTAATTTTTCTAACTACATTTTAAAATTAGCATGGCTTTTACCATAGACGATATAACAGTGGCGATTTTTCATCTTGAAAAATTGAAGTGAAATTTTTCCAACTCAGAAAAACAAACTGTTTCATTTGTGCCCTAACGGAAACTGTAGTGAACATTTTTCACCTTAATAAAACACATTCAGAAGTTATCATCAAGATATTCCACTCAGATATAGTTTTCTACTTTTCATGCCATTACATTTCCAATGAAATTTGAGCCATTGGCAGACAGTTAAATGCTTTTTATTTTTCTCGCACAAGAATGCATTTCGTGTCTTACATACGCTCATTATATATGATTTAATAAAATTACAAACAAGTTAGAAGTTAAGTAAATATTTCCTGAAATACTGTACATTTTAATTTCGGAAAGTTACATGAGTATCTTCATTTTGAATCCTTTAACGTTTCTTTTCCTACATCCAAAGTAAATTTTGAGTATAAAATTTTCAGGTTTGACGGAAGTTATTTGCGGATGGCTGTGATGTGTTTATGTTTTTCTAAACTATTTTTTTTAACACTTTGAATATTACCATTTTTTACATTACTGCTACTGCAAATCATGTAATTTTCAAATATTTTCCTATTTATCGTTTACAATGCCTCGTAAAGTCTTGGGAACAAATTTTTACTAAAAAGTTATATTATTTGATTTTATTACACGTTTGGAAGATTTAACTTCAACAACACTACCCCGAAACGAAAAATTAAGAAAAGAAATCCATTTCGTATTACACCATCATTTTCAAAGCTCTTTGGATACATATCAATAAAATTTGTTTCCATCTGTTTATGATTTCATCGTAAACTTGTGAATAATTTCCTAAAAATATTCGAATATCCATAATTTTTACTGTCAAAGTATTTAATAATTATACATTAACTGAAATGCATTTATAGTACAGAGGAAATGTAGAAAGATATTGCAGGTGATGTATTCTGTATCATTGGAATATGGCGATAATAATAGTACAATTTGACTGAAGGGAAAAAAAAAAAAAAAACAGATGTTTCAGCGTTTTAAAAAGGAAATGGACAATGGGCATCTTTACAGTAAAGACTGTGAAGACACTGTAAATTTATAGATGAGGCGAGGTCCCTTTCTTCGTTAAACAGCTGCATTGAAGGGTGATTTCAGGTCCCTTTAAAACTAATCCTGATCTTTGGTATAAGAAACAGTTGTAGATGCAATTTCAAGTTACGGTTTGAGATAAGAATAGTACTACATTTTTTAGCTAATTAATTTTCGCATAATTTTTTCCTCATTTGATTTTAATTAAAAGTAACGTATCTACACAGGAAAAAATTGTTTAATTTTGCACTTAAGTTTGAAAACAAGAATACCATAGTTATTAAAATTAAGAGGTTTATTTCAAAATTATTAGTCCCTGAAGGACTATTGAATGTCCGTTTCACTTTTCAAACTGTTGTCACGAAATATTGTGATAAAACAACGGTACCTAGAGCCATCGAGTTTCGAATGACGTAATCCTACTGCGAATATGGGCAACTCGAAGCCCAAATTTGAAATTTGTAATTTGTTTTATTATCGATTATATACTTTGTAAAACGTTAACGAATTTTTGATTAAAAAACTCAAGAATTTCAAAGCGAGCCATGGTAACGTTGGACAGAAAAAAAAAAAAAAAAAACATTTTTATCTCCAGCGCGTGAGACTGTGAATCGGAAATTCTAAAAATGTGCTCAATTTAAAATTATTTTGCGATACTGCTCTTGAACTGAATTTTATGGTTTCAGTGCGAAGAACATGATATTTAATAAATAAAGGTAACACAAAATGTTAAAAAAAAGGCCCCTTTGGATGTAATTTAAAATCTGAAACCTTTCAGATTTTTTATTTTACTAAAATTTTAAAATCTAATTAAAATGGTTCCTATAACCACGTGATCTGGATTTAAACATTTAATATGCAATGAACCCTCTTATGGCGACCTCTTCCAAAAGAATTTCCCAGAGTAGAAATTACACTTGTGCTGAGCATTATCTCTTTAACACGACCACTTCCACCAAAGACCAAAATAATTAGAAAAGTGGATGATCGTCTTAGAGAGGATTTAATGCATTTTACAATGCACCAATGCGTAATCCACTCAGAGCTGAACCATCTAGTAGCCCATAAACGATTGGCGACCATCTCCCTAAGACGATCACTTCGAAAAGTGACAGGCATTTCTATAGGTATAAACAAACACTTGCACTGAATATCATCTTTTTAGGGTGATGATCTTCACAGAATACCAAAAATCAACTAGAAACATAGATGGATTAGGATTATTCAATTATGGCAAAGGGCACGAGGGCTATCTACCTAAAGGGAGAGATGCCTTCATGGAGAACTTTCTAAGGGAAATTGGCTCGTATACATATTACACATGGGGAAAACCACATGCCCATGTAGCCAGCCCATTCGCGGAATTGGAACCTCGGACCGAACTACCAGTGTTCAGCATCTTTACCGCTCGGCCGCTGATAGGAGTAAACGTGGATGGATATCTTAGAAAGGATTTTTACTCATAGTAGTTATATTAATTACAATTGCGTGTAAAGCTTATGGAAATTTAAAAGCGGCCGAGCGGTTAAGTTGCTGAATACCCTGGTTGTTAGATCTGGATTCGCTTCCTAGCAAAGCAGCTTTTCATGGATTTTTCCGTATATAACGTGGTTACGAGCTAGTTTTCCTTAGGAAGCCCTCCACGAAGGCAACCCTTTTCTTAGGCAGATAACTTTTGTGCGCTTTGTTATAGTCAAGTAAACCAAACCAAATTAAAGAAACTTATTCATTCTACTCTCCAAATTGAGCTCCAAATAAATCATACATGGGAGCTTTTCGTATTCATAACCTAAAACGTATCAAAACGGAAAATTAAATAAATTTAATTATTTAACTTGGTTATCCAGAATTCCAGTTTTTAAATTATCTTTAATTTCCAAAAATATGAGCATGAATAATCGTGTAAGAAAGCATAGACCGATAACTTTGAAATTCAGAGAATAACTTAAATGACCTTCGACCACTAGCAGCCGAGAGGTAAAAATCGTTGAATATTGGTAGTTCGACTGGCGTTCAAACCATGGCGGATACGCTGCTTACCAGGAAATTTTCGTGGTTTTCTCCATGTGTAACATAAATACGAGTCAGTTTCTATCAGACGTATGAAATAATTTTTGTATCAACTCCTCGCTATAAACAGTCCTCCATGAAGGCATCCATATCCACTTCGGCAGATAATCTTATGGTACTTTGCCATAACCTAAATAATCTGATTTGATGATCATGCTAATCTTTTCTCATACTGAAGCCTGTGATGCTTTAATTAATGTTTTATTTATCATAAACTGTGTTAACTGCTTTAAATTAACCGAATCAGGATTTTTTCTGTTAAATTTCCTTTTTTAAATTTTTTACATAATTTTAGAAACCTAAATATGTCAGATCGTTTTAGTAAGATGTATTATTTGTAACTGTTTTACATACACATAGAATCTCATGACGGTGAACTCTAAAAGTGTTTCCTACAACATAAATAAACAGGCTTTTATACATTTGCCTCTCTAATGCAACCATCTATATGTGGCTTAAAAATCGCTTGAAGCCGCCGTTAGTGGTCGCATTAGAAAAGTCTCATTATATTTGCATTTTTGTGGCATTTAATAATTTCAGTTACATGTCTGCCTCATAAATTATAATATTGATTTTTCAAGGTCGTGTAACAACTTTCAATATAAATTAGAATAGTAATAATCTTTTACATTTCATTCGAATTATTGCATTCGTATGAAAGCCTTGAATCAATTGTTGATCATTATTTTGTACGTATGCTATTGCAAAAATTTAAAAATTCTTAATTATGATAATTTTTAACATTCGGGCTTTAAATGCCCTTATTTAATTTTATGCCAAGATTTAAATTTTGTGCATTTACAATAAGAAGATCTTAATTATGGAACTTTTTAACATCTGAAGCTGGTTAAAACTGGTTGAAATGTGTTGCAGTCTCAGTTCGTAAGCAAAACCATTCTCGCACTGATTCGTTTTATACTTAATTTATAGCAATTTCCCTAAGTAACCAAATTTTAGATTTATATCATTTTTTTAAAATTGTGAAAATAAACAAAAAGAAAGGAGAAAATTTTTCTTTTTTACATTATAGTTATTTTCTGTTCATCTTTTATGATAATTAGTGTATTTTTCAATTTTCCTCAACTGTCAAATCTTGTTGTATTTCTAAATACCTTTAGATTATTTACAGTCCCCGCAATTTTAGAGCTTTTATGTTAAACTCTAAAATAGTTATTAGAAGAATTATTAGAAGCATTTGATGTAATTAATCACGCACATCGCCCATAGATTCGCAAATTTTGAATTTTCAAAATTGTTGCAAGCACTTGAGAAGAAGATTCGTCTTTCCCAGCTAATTGCAAATTTTAAAATTCAAAAAATTCAACTCCATCATTACAATTTTCAGACTCAATTAAAAGCACTGAAGTTATTTAACATTTAAGAACTCTCGGTGATTTACAACTCCCCGGAATTGATACTCAAGAAATGATTTCAAAAATGCTCTTCTACATCTATTATTAATTGTTCTATCCCTAGAATAGCTAGTATCTACTGCATTTCTCCTCATTTCTCCTTTGGTTATTTGAATCATGGCAAAGCACGTGAACTGTCTGTCTAAGAGAAAGGATGCCTTCGTGGAGGTTTTCACGAAGTATGAGAAAAGGAAACTTGATTTACCTTACACATGAAGAAATAACTAAATTATCTTGCAACCAGCTTGTTTGCTAGGATTTGAGCTCCTGTCGAACTTAGCAGTGTTAAGCTAGCGCTGGAGCGCTGATGAGCTGCATTATGCATTCTGCTTAAGAATATAGAATGCAAATGACTGTCAATCTTATTATATCATCAGTGTTTGGTAACTTTCCCTATGAAAATAAAATTGCTAGAAATATGAGTGAAAAGACATGTAAATATTTTGAATTTGGATTCAATTTAATCCCCTTCATGTAACATATAATGCTGTAATTTACGTAATAGCACTTTAAATTTTTGAATATATTAACACAAAAGGATCGTAAAAAATGCGATGATGGGAACATCGTATAAATAAATGGACACTGTGCTACGGCATTCGACAAAATATGTCTCGGTTATATACCAGTTATGTCTCTGCAGAAGGAAGAAAATTATAACCAATGCAGAAAATTTATAAATTCAATTTCGCCAGATAAATTTTACATAAAATGAAAAAAACAATTTTCAGTAAACATAAATAATTAATTGAATGAACGTAAATTTTTACTGCAGAATACACAAACGTATTTCTAGCTCAATGTAAAACTGTTCCCACGCAAAATTTATATTATAAGAAAAAGTTAAATGTCTGTTATGTCGAATATTTCTTTACTTACATTGTAGAGACATTCGATATTTTATGGAAGCAGGAGACTTGAAAAATGAGCAACGCCCTCGCCGGGAATCGAACCGCGGAGCTCTGGAATACGCGCCCAGCGTACAGACCACTACACCACGAAAGTATCACATCAAGAAGGCTCCCCTTCTTGACGTGAATGTTATGTTAGATGTGTCCTTGATCTTATAACATAATTAAAATAAAATCAATTCTAAAATGTATGCATATTTAGTACTAATTCTATATTTTGCGTATTAACATTTAAAAACATTACCTGACTAAATTACCCCTGGACGGTTGTGTATAAGCCTATGGTTTGTTTCATCAAGTGCGACTCATTCGAAAAGTATTGAATGGTGTACTCGCTTGCAAAACCTTGTGAAGTTTGTGTTTCTTGAAAAATCGGCAATACTAAGTATGATTGCTAAATATTACATTCTTTTTAAGGGAACATTATATAATAATATGAATATTTTTTCCTGGGATATACTTTTATCAGTGATATGTTACTGTAGCGTAGTTTTTGCTAAATTCATATAAATCAGTTCTAATTATTCTAAGGGATGTATTCCATAATAATTTTTGCCTGTCTGACTCTTTTCATTGCTTATTTTTCCCTCTCTAGTGGTCTCCCGTTCTCTGGCCAAGTTTTATAGCAATCACTGAATATTTGCCAAAAAGGTCTAAACTCGGTCTAAATATTTTGATCACCAAATGACATAAGGTGAAAACAAAATTCCACTGATGTAAAAGAAATATGAAATTCTTATCCAGCTCCTCAAAATGACAATTTAATAACAAGCAGCATTTATGCGATGGCTCTGTCAAGTAAATTTGGTTGTAGAAAACATTTTCAGAATAACTTGAAATTTGATTGATTTTTCAGAAATCATTCTGTTCTACTTACGACATTGTATAAGACAACTGAGAAGCGACAGTGTATAACATTACTTTTGATTCATGGGTTCTCACTTAGTTGTAAATTATACCTTTAATCAAATATTTACCTAATGCAACACTTTCGTATTTGTATTCAAATACCAAAGCAGGCAATGCTACGAAATCTGCTTATTAGGATTTATTTCATTCATAATTAATAACTGCCACGAATGCTTTATAACTGAAAATATTACACCATAAATGGATAAAATTTTAACCATGAAAATAGAAAGGACTAGGATATTTTCAGCTAAGTTTCGAATCATGAATCTTGTCTTACCAGTGGACGTTATTTTAATACTTATTATCTGAATTGTCAATTCCTCATAAACATGACGCTTATTAAAAATTACAAATGTTTTAAGTAATGACAACCTTCAAAACTGGTTGTTTCAAAACTGGCTGCCTTAATTTTAACTCCATACACTTCAACAATTCAAAAACCCAAAAGATAGGCAGAGGTTTCCTTATTAGCTCTTTTTGAGTCCTTTTGTAATACTGCTAAAATTCTGCATGATATTTGTTTTGGAACTGCTAAGAAACTGCTAACAAAATTTGAAATACATAAGTTATACTGGAATTTTAAGTCTGAAAAGTAATTAATTCAGACTTGAAGGCTTTTGAAACATAGAACTTGAGCTCAAAACAACAATTTGCATTCATTTTTTTAATTATATAATTATTGCTTCATTCATAACAATGGCTATAAATAGTTCATTTAGAATTACAACTACAATTGCTGCATTCGAATCCATATTTCTTGCTAATTATTTAAAACATGAAAAATGAGAAATATAATATTTATATGTACTTTTTAATCTCCAAAGTCATAATAAAGTTTTCTCATAAATAGAAAATTGACTGTTTTCAACAGTTTTCGCCTCTTCGTCAAGAAACATTTCTGTTACGCTCCTAATTAAAAATTACAGAGCAGCAGAACAGAACCTGTTTCACTCTCAACAAACGCAGAAAGAAAACATTTAATTTATAACTGAAAACACATATGAAATTTGCTAAAACAAATTCTTTCGCATTAATTTTGAATTTTACTTAACTCAAATTTATTCAATATTTCGAGTTCTGGATAATAAAATTAGCAGTATCATTCTAAAGCTGCAAAATGATATTAAGAAGCTCAGCTTCGTTTTTAATGATTCATGTTACCCCGCCATTGGGGGGGGGGAAACAAAATTCTGAAAGTCTTCAGATTTTAAATTACGTCCAAAGGGGCGTTTTTTTTTTACGTTTTGTGTGTTAGCTTTATTTATTAAATATCATGTTTTTTGCACTTAAACCATAAAATTCAGTTTAATAGTAATGTCGCAGCATATCTTTAGAATTTCCGATATACAGTTCCGCGCGCTGGAGACAAAAAGGTTTTTTTTCCCCGTAGAGTGTTGCTATTGCTCCCTTTTAAATCGGTGAGTTTGTTACTCAAAAATTTGTTAAAGTTTTACAAAATATGAAATCGATAATAAAACAAATTCCAGATTTCAAATTTGGTCTTCCACATGCCCATATTCGTAGGAGGATTACGTCATTCAAAATTCGATGGCTCTATGTTCCGTTGTTTCATCACAATGCGAGAAATATACAAACATTTATGCAGATTTTTCATTATTTAATTTCTTCAAATATAATGCAGGACTCTAACATTTGGTGGCAACAGTTTGAAAAGAGAAACGGACATTTCTAGTGATTCAACGCAAAATCGCAAAACGAAAACAATAGTCCTTTAGGGACAAAGATATATATATATATATATATATTGTATGATCTTAAATTCATTTAGTGCGAAAACAAGTTACTACTACTTGCGCAATTGCTGCAAAGTAAGTTAATAATAATTTATTTCCTAAACAATATTGATGAATTGATTATATTATCTCCTAAGTTTAATTAAAGTATAATTATTTTAAAAGAGTGAATCCATATTGGTAAGTTATATTTTGAAAGATGTTTTGAAGTAATATATATATAAAACTTTTATACTAGTATGTTTATTATAAAATTGCGAGAGGTCTGCTTTAGGGAAAGGTTGCATCATGGGGGACTTTCTGAAAGAAGCTGGCTTGTATACATTACACATAAGACAAAACCTTGAAAATATCTATACAACCAACTCATTCGCAGGGATTGATTCAGAATGAACTACCAGAGTTCAGCTCTCGGTTACAAGTCGCCCACTTTTACAACTGGTAAATAAACGAAAAATGTTAACTCTTGTAGGCACATAATACTTCCCTCTAATATTTCAAATCTTTCTTTCGTAATGACGAAAATGACGCCCACGATTGGTAATGTGTACGATCAAAACAACAGCTCAATCACCGGTTTCGATTTGCATCGTTGTCGATCTTATGCAGCTACCCTGCAAATTGCTAATTTTATCAAATTCTTATTTTCTTGGTTACACACGGTTGGCCATTATGAAAAGGCCGATTATATATAGGCAAACTGTATGTGGTGTCGACTGTATGCCTGTGAATATTCTGTGCACGTAAAAAATGTGCAATAATTCTTTTACTTATTATTATACCATTATTAAAATTTCTTTTCTATCATGTCGTTTGTGCTGATAACTATCGTTCGTATGTCAGTGTTGACTTTACGTGTGTCCACGTTATGCCTTGTCGATCATATGCAGTATCAATGTGAAATGTTGATCCCATGAATAAAAGCCTTAATGGGAGATACAATTTTATCCAGTAAGTACCACTACAGTTCTTTCAATTTGTTGATTAGACACTGTAATCCGTAGTTATAGATATAAGTGCATAGAGTTTACGTGCTTTTCAAGTGCGCAAAATAATTACGAGAATTCTTTTATAAAGACTCCTTAAAAGCATTCTTTCCAAAGCAGAAATCCTCTATCCCTTAATCAATGAATTTTCAACTCCTTTCATAAGTAGGAACTCACGTCAGTTTTGTTAATATTACAGTTTATATTTGGATGAAAAAAGAGAGAGAGAGAATAAAGAAAAATCTGAAAGCTTTATATTATATATTACGCCCATATAATATTTTATATTACGCCCAAAAGAATGTTTTTTTTTACATTTTGTGTGGTACCTTTATTGATTAAATATAATGTTCTTCGCATTTAACCATAAAATTAAATTCAACAGCAATATCAAAAAATATTTAAAAAGATCATAATTTAAGAATTTCCAATATACAGTTTCGGGCGCTGGAGATACATTTTTTTTTCGTACAGTGTTCCCATTGTACGCTTTTAAATCGATGAGTTTGTTAATAAAAAATTCGATAAAGTTTTACAAAATTGGAAATAGCTAATAAAACAAATTCCAAATTCGGGATTCCAAGTGCTCATGTTCGGTTGGAGGACTACGTTATTCAAAATTGGATGGCTCTAGGTACCGTTGTTTTTGGAAAATGCGAGAAACATTCATGCATTCATGCAGAATCTTCATTATTTAGTTTCTTTAAATATAATGCATGGCAATATTTTGTAGCAACAGTTTGAAAAGTGAATCAACGCAGAAAGTGAATCCACGAAAAATGTCGTTTTGAGACTAATAGCCCTTTGGGTCTAACGCCCTTTTGGGCTGAAAAAAAATAAAATAAATGTTAAATTAGCAAGTTAAAAACGCGGAAATAGCAACATTTAACCGCTAAGAAAGTCAGAACTCCTTACTACCACCCTCGAAAAATGCAATTTTGAATACAATGACAATTTTGCTTCTTTATTAAATTATTCTTATGACAGGGCTCGCATGAATGGATTATATTCTACTACACGAAATGTTTTCATACCAATAAATTGCTACAGTTAGGGTCGGAAAGTACAGTATATGCTAAGATGATTAACACAGGTTCATAAGATTTTGGGCTTTTGCGAATTAAAGAAATAGGTCTCAGCACCGATGTCCAAGTTCTCAGAAAAACTGATCATCACAGGAAGATAATCACCAGAAGAAAGTTCACATTCTGAAGTGCATTATTCTATAAATGAAAATACATTAAGCCGATTCGATTGCGTGTATGCCCGTATCTATATTTATATATAGGAAACATTATAATATAAAATAAATATAGTGTAAAATATATGTTACCGTTAAAGCGTTTAATTCAGTTATTTCCTCGAATAAATAAGTATTTGAGGAGGAAAAACTAGCCAAGCCGGTTTAGGTAATTATTTTAAAATAACTATATTAATTAGTATAGAATATAATATTCTATAAACTAACTAATGATTAATGCCGCCCGGACAGTGTAGTGGTTAGAGGAGCCAACTGCGATACCTAACGGCCTGGGTTCGATGGTGGTGGTGTATTGAGAATACGGCAAAGCGCACTAAGGCTATCTGCTTAAGGGAAGGGATGCCTTCGTGGAGAACTTTCTAAGGGAAACTGGCTCGTAGACGCGTTACACATGGGGAAAACCACGAAAACGCCCATGCAGCCGGACCTTTATTTATTAAATATCATGTTCTTCGCACTTAAACCATAAAATTCAGTAGCAATGTCGCAAAATAATTTTAAAATGAGCATACCTTTAGAAATTCCGATACACAGTTCCGCGCGCTGGAGATAATTTTTTTTTTTTTTTTTCATATAGTGTTGCCATTCCTCGCTTTTGAATCGTTGAGTTTGTTAATCAAAAATTCGTTAACGTTTTACAAAATGCGAAATAAATAATAAAACAAATTTCAAATTTGGGCTTCCAGATGCCCATATTCGCAGGAGGATTACGTCATTCAAAATTCGATGGCTCTATGTAAAATCGCAAAACGAAAACAATAGTCCTCCAGGAACAAAGTCTCTTTGGACTTAAAAAAAAAAAAAAAAAAAAAAAAAAAAAGAAAGAAAGAAAGAAAAGAAAGGGAAAAAAAGCTAATGATAAACCGTTAAAGTGAAAAAAAAAAATTGATACTATAAAATATCTGTCGTTTTATAAATTAACTGATGATAAATCGTTAGTATTTAGAAAATCATATTTCATATAACGCATAGATTAATAATAAAGGAATGCATAATATAATTTTATTGCTAGAATCGTCAAACCGTAATAAAAAATAATATACTATACTACGTCAATATTTCTGTTTAAATTTTTATAGCTTGTCAAATTATTAAGCTATTTAGTCCTGCAAACAAGCAGCTTTCGCGTGCCGTCTTTACCGACTATTCGTCACTTATCAACACTTTAATGTGAATAAACTGTTAGCTTCCACTTAGGGATGGATGAAATTTAGTTTCAAGGCCGGCAGTCATTGGTATTTAATAGAAGAGAAACATTTGCTCCCCGTGAATTCTTGCCTTCCGGGTGACGTGAGTCGGTTTCCTAAAGGAAACGGGTGAAGCAAACCATGGAGGTAGGAAGGTCCTTTCTTACCTCCATGAAGCAAACGCGGGGGAGAGCATACGATTTTCTCGCAGGCAAGTTAGAAAAACCTGCTATCGAAATGACCTTGCTCAGCTTCAGCCAGCTCAACGTCTTACCCTTAAAACCTCCCTCAAGAGATCCCGCTATAACCCTGCCCGTTAAATTAGAATTTGGGAGGTTTCCCCAACTCCAATCGGCGACATTATATGGCGAGATTTTAGAGTTCCTTTTTTTCCGTTCCTTATTTTCCGAGTGACATTTTTTCCGTTTCTTATTTTCCGGGGACATTCTTTCGGTTTCCCTTTTTTCCGGGTGACATTTTTTCCGCACACCATGCAAGATATGAGAAACAAGTTTGAAGGCATTATGAAAGAAGCTGAGTTTATTGCAAATAAATGGGGCATAGACACTAAATGTGGAAAATAAAAGAGAAATAAAGAACCTAAAACACTGTCATTGTTAACAAATACGGAAATTATTAATAATGTTTCAGAAATACAGAAAACATATAAAGAAGACTTGAACTGGTGGTACAACTTTTATTATTTATAAATACTTTCAGAACAGAAATCCAAAATTTGAAATCCGTTAAGGATTTAGCTAAATTAGCAATGGTAAAATATTATGACATGACAAGCAGTTATTCGGGAGTGTGTAATTCACTTATATTGTATTTATCATTACCTGTAACCACAGCCACGAGTGAGAGGTCATTTTCAATACTGAAAATAATAAAAACATATTTAAGTAACAGTATGACACAAGATCGGTTGTTAAACCTTTCACTATTGAGCGTTGAAGCTGAGATGGCTGAGAAAATGGACGTCCAAGTATTGATAAATAATTTTGCGGAAATGAAGGTTAGGAGACGCAAATTTTAAAAGAAAGATTTTTTCTTTATGATGAATTTTGGCCACCAATGTTATCATTACACTTATCGAGGGAGAAAAAAATTAGAGAAGAGCAGTACGGACTGAGGAAAATTAAAAGGAAACAGTAAAAAACTTTAGCATTCATATTTTTTATAAAAATCATGTATTCAAGTAGTTTAGTGTACCAAAAGGTTTTTTAAAAAGACGGAAAAATCTTTACTATACATATTTTCTACAAAAATTGCGTGTTCAAATAGTTTTCTTTAAAAGTTTATGATAAATATGTTTTATGTTTAACAAATGTATCATTTACTTTATAAGAGTTCTTATTTATTACTTGTATATTATTGCATAAATCATGTTCGTAAGCTGAGTAAATCACAGAGTACTATACATTAATGTAATAGCTTTTCTGTACGTTTATAAATTAACTTGTCTGTCAGTTTATAATATAACTAATTATTTATAAGTTTGCTAACTTAAGCGAAAATCTTAGATAGGCGCAGATTTTATATAAAAATTTAAAATATTAGTATGTAAAACTTCTTGGATTTTTATATAAAAGTGAAAGGGAAGAAAAATCTGTCTCTCGCACTCACCAAAAAAGTATTTGAATTAAAATCATCTGACATCAAATACCCAGACTAAAGCAAATTTGCATTTCACCAGTTGGTCAAGGGAAATTATTTTCCTTTTTATTCTTTCTTCATGTTACGTACCTTTCAACTGGTTTCCTAAGAACGTGCTTTTATTTTTTAATAATTAATCCAAATGTGATAAAAATCATCATGAAAACATTGCCTCCTGGAATCCTTATTTTTTTTTTTTTTTTTTTTTTAAACTTTTTGTGGGTTTTTTTTTTTTTTTTTTTTTTTTTTTTTTTTTTTTTAAGCACATTAAATTTATTGGGAAAGGGGCCCAGGAAAATTTTTTGCGCCCAAGAGTTCTCTTTATGCCACTGCTGCTGAGTTCAAATATAGCAGTGTTTATGAAGGTCTGCGGTAAATGGTGGGATCACATTAAGAATCTGGGTGAAGTTTTCACATAATATAATCAAACTTTAACGTATGTTCGGTGATTTTAAACACAATGTGTACAAGAAAATCCGAGATATTTTTGCAAAATATTTCAAGGAGTCAATCTGTGTTAGTAATATATCTGAAAGCTCCTGCTCAAGAAAAAGAAGTGTTCTATTCAGAACACTTCTTTTTCTTATGAAATGAAAAATATGAAGATGGAAACGGTAACAATAGTTCTCTTGCAAATTTTGTTGCAGTTTGATATCTGATTCTGGTTTCCTCACAAAGCTATATCATCGCTCCTTTTATATTAAATAAAGTTTTAATTGACTCATTATTTTGCATTTCTGGAAGTTCTTCTTTTTACTGCATATTTGAAATATCAGCCAAATCCACTAGCATTGGCTGCATCATCCAAGTTGGGAAATCAATTTGTTTTAAGTTACAAAATTGTTTAAATCAGCCGATAAAATTTTCAGATGATCGACAGTAACAAGTATAGCGGTAGTCACGTCACATTTTTGGAGGCAATGAGATTTTTCAAAATTTTTGTGGTAAATAGTGTATGCCTGACATAATTTAACAAAAGATAATGAAATCAAATATTCCTTTTGCATCGACATAAGTTTTGTTTGCTCCTTGAAGTTGTTTATTTAATATATTTAATAATCCACAATTGCCTTGTCATCATCCGTTAACGGATTTTTCATTTCAGGTTTGTCGCTTATAAAATAACTAAGAGTATCAAATAGTTCCATAAATCTTTCAAGCAGTTCCCTTTCGACAGCCTTATTACTTCAGTGTGAAGCACAAGTCTCATATAGTCTTCATTTTGTTCTTCATAAAATAACTTGAAAAGACATGGATATGAATATGAATATATTCATATTCATGTAAATGTCTTATAGTGTAAAATAATATGAAATGAAATGCTATTGGTACGTATTAAACTGGGGTAGACAATAATAAGTATTTTCGTATTGTTTCGTATGTATTTGAACTAAACTGACTAGAGATGTCCATATATTAGTTCAAGTAGATTTTATATTGTGAAAATTTATTATTTCTGAATTAGAAGGTTTAATTCAAAGTCAGTAGATCTTTAAAAAATCCGTATAAGTCTGTATTTATTTTTAGGAAAAAAAAAAAAAAAAAGGATCAGAAATATTAACAGGGATATGTTTTAAAAACATGATAAAGGTTAAATGTAAGGCAAAATGTCTAATTGGAAAATAGAAAGTTAAAAATTTACATTTGTTTGACACATTTCGTGAATCCTTTGAACAAAAATGAGATGTGTAAAAGAGAATCCGCAGCGTTTTTGTGTAGAGTTTCAAAAAGTTAGTATAATACGTTAGAAGAGAAAGTTAGAAGTATCACTTCTCAGTGTTAGTAGTACGGTATAATACATTAGGAGAGAAAGTTTTGTATATCTTAAGTATTAGTAACGTAAAAAAATAATAAGAAATATAATATGCTAAGTAAGCTATATGGAAGGAACATCGTACTTATTGGTTTAAATTTACAGAAAATATTATCCACGAAAGCCTCTAGAGCCGTGTTTCCCAACGTGGGGACCACGCCCCACAAGGGATTAATGCGACTGTTAAGGGGGGCAATTCGAAAATGGACTCGTTCAGAGTTTAAGGGGACAAAGGACGTTCTAAATATGTTTCATGAAGTCAAAATGTTTCGAAATTTCATTTTTTATTCCCCAAAATAAAGAAAAATGTAAGTGTATACGTAAAAAAGTTTTTAAATTGCGGTGCATTTTAAATATTTTATAAAACATTCTCGCTGTAGACATGGACATTTTAATGCTTTTAAAGGCATTTAAATAACTAACACATTATGTTTTCCAGACGTTTCTCGCACATTTCAGCCAACGAATTTATTTTTTACTATAGGATTGGCAACCGGTATATTATTCTTTCCTTGAATGGCAACAGCAGCTGCTTTAAGCTTTGTTTATATTGGTCTTATATTTATTTCTTTCAGCCCTTAGTGAAATGAGGGATGCAAGCAAGTAAAAACGTTCGTCGGTATTCGGAGGCATATTTAAAATTTGATTTCATACCCGGTCCATTAAACGGCCAACTTTTGTCTTTTATGTCAATAATGCCTGACCAACGAATCAACGAAACTAGGTGCTCTTGAGGCACATTTGAAGGCGAAACATAATGATGATATTAATTCAGATTTGAATTATTTTGACACTTTAAGGAAAATTTTTGATAAAAGAGTAATATTAAAGTCTCTATTTACTGCTCATAATGTAACTGTTAATCGTGCTCTTGAGGATATTTATCAAATTTCATTACTCATCGCTTCATCTGGGAAAAGCCGTACTATAGGGAAGAATTTAATCAAACCATCAATATCAGCATTTAAAACTGTTCTAGAAAAAGATGACAAAGATGTTAAAGCTATGCCACTAAATAGCAATACTGTTTGCAGAAGAAAGATTAAATGAGGGTATTGAAATACAACTTGTGGAAAAGCTGAAAACAAGAAAATTTTCTGTGCAAATGGATGATCTAACTTTGAGAGACAGTGAGGCCGTACTTGTAACTTATGTAAGATATATTCATAAAGGGGATTTTGCCGAAGAAATGTTCTTCTATAAATCATTAGAAAGCACCATTACCTCCAAAGATATTTATAGTAAGCTAAAAAATTACTTAGATATAAAAAATATAGCAATAAAAAATATAATAGATCTTGTACTGCAGATGGTGCTTCTAATATGATGATTGAAAAATAAAATAAAGCACGGAATAAGAAAAGGGTTGCTTAAAATTGATAAAAGATGAGTATCCAGAAATGCTTCTTGTGCAGTGTGTTATTCATAGAGAAAACCTGGTAGCTAAAAGCAATTCGCCTGTTCTAAATGAAGTACTAAATTCAGTTATAAAGTGTATCAATGCTATTAAAGCTAGGGCCAAATGTGAATGTCTTTTCAAGTTATTTTATGAAGAACAAAATGAAGACTATATGAGACTTGTGCTTCACACTGAAGTAATAAGGCTGTCGAAAGGGAACTGCTTGAAAGACTTATGGAACTATTTGATACTCTTAGTTATTTTATAAGCGACAAACCTGAAATGAAAAATCCGTTAACGGATGATGACAAGGCAATTGTGGATTATTTAGCCGATATCTTTGAAAAATTAAATATATTAAATAAACAACTTCAAGGAGCAAACAAAACTTATGTCGATGCAAAAGGAATATTTGATTTCATTATCTTTTGTTAAATTATGTCAGGCATACACTATTTACCACAAAAATTTTGAAAAATCTCATTGCCTCCAAAAATGTGACGTGACTACCGCTATACTTGTTACTGTCGATCATCTGAAAATTTTATCGGCTGATTTAAACAATTTTGTAACTTAAAACAAATTGATTTCCCAACTTGGATGATGCAGCCAATGCTAGTGGATTTGGCTGATATTTCAAATATGCAGTAAAAAGAAGAACTTCCAGAAATGCAAAATAATGAGTCAATTAAAACTTTATTTAATATAAAAGGAGCGATGATATAGCTTTGTGAGGAAACCAGAATCAGATATCAAACTGCAACAAAATTTGCAAGAGAACTATTGTTACCGTTTCCATCTTCATATTTTGCTGAATGCGGATTTAGTGCCATAAATGATTTGTTGCTAAGAAAAAAAAAAAAAAAAAAAAATCTGTTGGATATAATGAAACCGAGAGACTTGAGACTCAAGTTATCTAAATTGGAACCTGATATAAAATTTCTTTGCAGCAAGATTCAAGAGCAAGAAACTCGCTAAATTTAAATAATAAAAATTACTAATACTTAAAATCAAAAACTTTCACTAAAATGAGTTTTTTCTTGAATTTCAGTTCTCCATGTTTTGAAAGTTCACTTACTGTGTTTGCTCACAAAATTTCGTAGTCATTTCTTCCTAAAAGCTATCATTCAAGTTTCTTTCGTGAACATTTCAATTTTTAAATATTAAAAATTATGTATATGCTGGGGGGAGCTTAAAAATTTTAGAGAGGATCAGGTGAGGCATAGCGCAAAAAAGGTTGGGAAACACTGCTCTAGACGGATTATATGCGTGTAAGTTCCAGTTTAAATTTCATAGACAGAGAAATATATATGTAACTTTACGCTTCGAGAAATGGAGATGTAACATCAATAATTATTTTAAACATTAAGAAAAACCTTAAGAGGAAAATAAAATAAAGAAAAAAAATGAGAGAAGAAAATTCTTCAAAGAATTTAAAAAAATACTTTTATATAAATGGTGTATTTGGCTATGGCAAAGCACACTAGGAGCCTAAGAGGAGGGATGCCTTCGTGGAGGACTTTCTAAGGGAAACTGGCTCGTGTACACGTTACACATGGGGAAAACCACGAAAACACCCATGCAGCCAACCCACTCGCGGGATTCGAACCTCCTTTTACATAAATGAAAAATGAAAAATTACTTCTTGAAGTAAAATATAGGAAAAAAGAAAGAAAAAATCGTATGAAAATAAGTACAGCTTTTGTAAAACAAATAAAGTGAAAAATGTAAAACACGGAAAGGAAAGATTAAACTGAAGGGAAAAAAAAATATTTTGTAAAATAAAAAGAGAAAAAAAAATTAAAATTGTGACAACGTATCACTCTTATAAAATCTATTACTTTTGCAAGTTAAACGTAGGGCAAAATGTAAAACTTAAAGATATGGAAAAAAAAAAGAAAATCTTATGTTTGTATATAAAAAAATATGGTGTGAAAATTAGTACATTTAATTTAACGGCGAGAAGAAAAGAAAATTACGTAAATTATGTTTGTAAGATAGAAATGAGAAATTTAAAATATGTCTAAAATATATCTTAACCTAAAATAGAAACAAAATAAATTTAAAGTTATGAATTCATTCATTATCGAGGATGTACAAAGGTCTAAGCAAGTTGGAACAGAATTGCCTATGTGCAATCCATCAGCCTCATGCTGGTTTCCGCTGCACAAAGTCAGATGAACAAAGAGGATAGATACGATCAAATAATAGGATTCAAGAGATAAAAGCACGGCTTTGTGTTACCGTCCACGTTTCGCATGGCATAGATGGACAAATACATGAAATTTACATATAGATACATGAACATTTTTCATTAAATACTACTATATTAAGTCAAATAGTATAATCAATTAAAAATAATGGTTAATAACTTGGTCAGGATCCACGAGAACCAATCAGAAAGAGCTATGGGTAAGACAACTGTCCTCTAGCGGCCGTTGCTGAACTAAACAGAATGTTCTAGAAATTCTAACATGTATCTTCATGCTCCAGTCAGGTTTCAGATTTAGTATGACATCAGAGCAGCGGGGAGTCCTACGTCAATCGATAAACGTGTACATGAAACCGGATTACAACACAAACAGGATGAAAGATGTGGCTGACGTAGCAATAGCAAGGGCCGATGCTATTCGCACCGTTGGTGCGATTAACCGCTTAAGCTATTCGCACCAGCATTAGCCACGCATGCGCATTGAGTTGTCAGATCCGTCATTTGAACCCAACTGAAAAGAACGGATCCTACGTACGCGAACTAAGCGTTGTAGTAAATCTTATTTTTTTTTTTTTTTTTTTTTTTTTTTAAGGCAGGTTACTACTTTGGCGTAGTTTATCATTTTTTAAGCGTTGGTGACTTTCAAAAGTTTAGAAAGGAAAATTGGCTCCTTTTCTTATAGAATGAAGGAACACATTTCCTTTTATTAAAGTATATATAAAAAAGAGTAGATTTTTATGTTCGCAATGTTTATCGTTTTCCTAAACGGTAGGAATAGTTTAAATGACTGATTTGGGGGGCAGGACAAAATCTTGTTTACTTTTGTTGTACTTGTTAGAATATATTTAGCTTCAAAGATGTGTTTTGCGCAATTATTCTTCTTTGCTTAAATTCATTCCTCTTTGAAAATTTTCGTCCGAAAAAGATAATAAAAATTAGACAGAGGATTTCTGTGCAGATTATTTAGACATGAAATAAGTTAAAATCGATTAAATCAACTATTAAATGAGTAATAAATCATATAATACTGGTTATTAACAATTCTGTATGCCTGTTTATTTTTTTTATGGAAATACTTGGCATTTTCAGAACACAAAAAATACTTCAAAGAACTTTGAAATATTAGTACAAATACATTAATAAATTATTTGGAATAAATAATGGAATGTAATTTAAAAGACAGAAATAATTGAATGTAAAAGATTTAGATTTAAAAATTTGCATACACAAATGATCTATCAGATTTTATAAAATTTTATTTCAGAAATAACTTTGATTTTGAAATATGGCAGTTGAACCTATAAACATGTGTGGATACTGAAAAAGTGATGAATAAATATAAGAATATCATAGTTTTCAGTAAGTTTTCTTATTGAATAATAATTCTGACAGTACCATGCTATAAGACTAAAGTCTAAGTTTGCATAAAAATTCCTCTGTTAAATAAAAGAATTTAAGTAATTTCTGTAGCTTTTTAGTCAATACATTAAAGATTTAACAAATAACACGTCCTCGCTTGCAATTAGAACCATCATTAAATCCCTACTTTATCTAATCATTTCCTGAACATTATCATGTATATGGATTGACCGCGCCTTTATAACTAATAATTATTACTTAAAACATATTCTCTTGCTGGTGAACTATTAACAACCCTTTCTATTGCTGAGTTAGGGTTAACAACCTTCGCTCTCGCTACCGCCTGCCTTACGGAAATCAGCATAAAATGCTGGTACCTGGGCTGATTGTGCGCATGCGCGAACGTAAGTGGTGTGAATCAGGGGGGGGGCCCAAGAGCGATGCGCAGTGCAGGGAGAAAGTTATGCCACATACGCATGACGTCATGTGGGTGACAGCGTTAGTTCTTGGTTTTTGTTTACTTTCGTTGCATCAACAGTTTGATTTGATTTGTGTTGTTAATTTGCTATTATACCTAGGCGGAAGTGGCAAATTGTGCTATAGCGCTGTGTCAGAATTATACACGTTAATACGCTTTTTGGCGGAAAACACTCTTTACAACCAGATAAAATAACTATTTTTTTAATGAATTTATGTAGTTTTCATGCATAACTGTGTAATTTTACATTTAATTTTTCATTTTACTGCTATTTTACATTTAAATTGAAAAATTTCTCATTTTAAATCATTTTTTATCATAATCTTCTCACCGTCAGGAAAGAACAATTTCTCGACCACACTATGATGCAAACATCGAATGAGTGAGTGACATATTTCCTTCAGTGTTATTTAACTGACGCATACAGGTGTGTGTGATGTAATTTAATTGATATAACTTACACATGCTTGAACCTGAAGGAAAACAAATCTGTGTATAATGCTAGAATACAAATAGCGAAAAAGTAAGTAACATATTCTGTTCAGTGTTATTTAACTGCTGCATATGTTTTAATTTTGATTCCATGTAACTTGTTTTTAATTATAAGAGAAAGAAAAATAGTTCTATATTGAACACATATTTTGAGTATAACAAAAGTATTTTAAGAAACAACCTGATAAAAATACATTAGTAATTAAAAATATTTAATTTGTGTACAGGCTGAATTGAAATTAAGATGTGGTGGTGTATTTAATTATGGCAAAGCACACTAGGGCTATGTTCGTAATAGGTGTGATGCCTTCGTGGAGGACTTTCTCAGGGAAACTGGCTCGTATACACGTTACGCATGAGGAAAACCACGAAAACACCCATGCAGCCAGCCCGTTCGCGGGATTCGGACCGAACTACCAGTGTTCAGCGACTTTACCGCTTGGCCGCTGGTGGGCCGAAACTAAGATGTAGGGCAAGTTTATTATTATTATTATTGTGCGTATATGTGTAAGAAAATGTATTTTAATTGTTCCATTTTTAATGCATGGAAGGAAGAATAGGATGCCAATATCGAAGATTATTTACTATAGCAAATAATCACGTCAGGATAAATGTTATATAGAAATCTTGGGAGTGTAAGGGATTATAAGAGTACTTTTAGATTATACTAAAAATATACGCACTTCTGCTAAAATCTGAAGTGAATCAGTATGAACTTTTTGAAGTGACTTTTCACTTTAAAAAGAATGTGATAAGTATACTATTTAAAAGTATAATGACGGATATTAAGAAATTTGTAGAATTTTATGGTATTTAAATATGAATTTGTTAAGTCAAATCTTTTTATATATATTTTTGCTTGAGATATGTAATTTAAACTGAAAATCACGATCATATATTTCTCATGGAATGTCAAAGTTCATTTGTATTAAAAAAAATGCATGAGCAATGAAAATAAATAGAATAATACTTTTTGATTATGTTTTTACCATGGTCTTAGCAGTTATGCCATCATGTGTTCTGTTCAACAAGATTTATTTAGGGCAAACAATACTACGAAAAAATATTGAAAAACACCTTGTTTTACAATATTTATTTCCCTTAATTAACTTAATAACGTTTTTCGTTTTCTAATGCTTTCCTTTACGAAAAGAATTTAATGTTTACAATTATTTTCAGCACTCGTACGAATTCTGTGCATAAAATAAACATTTTCTTTAACAAAATACTTAATCGGAAAGTATATACCCGGTAATTCCGGTGTATCTACCACATATAAAATGATCATTTTGCTTTAGTTTACATTTTTTCCATTACCAAAATCATGTAGCAGACGCGTCGGCCGATGCGTCTTGTCTCCCGGGTGACGTCACTACCAGCAACCAATGGCACGCTTTTTCCGTTCCTGGCCTAACCTTAGTATATTAAAGAACCTTGGGTGTGAATATCCTTTTAGCTATTCGCATCGTCGGTGCGATTAGCCACTGCGAATAGCAAGACGGTGACGGCATCCGTAGTTGGTGACGTAGCAACCCACACGGGCTCAATTCCTTACCCCCCTGAGCGCCACGCAGTCCCGTCGTCTGGGAGCGCCTCAGTAAGCTCCGCTTCTCGAGCGCCTCATGGCTCTAAACCATCCTTTTCTATCTGCTGACCTCCCCTGCTCTTGCGATCGGAGCGCGCTGACTATTCATCTAACTGTAACAGTCATTATAAAGTAAAATAATAATTAGAAATCACTGCAACTGTAATTTAATTAATATTCAACAAATAAGTATCCTATGGCTTGGGTCGTAAACTGCTCTCGAAATTTTAGTAGTTGTATTTTATTGACTACTCTTTAACAGTCAGCTGCTTTATTTTAGAAGTTGTTATTTTGTTGAAGTTAGTTTTTGATGTATTTGATATTGAGATACTTACAGAGCTTCTTGTTACATTTGTAAATAGCAAACATTTGTAATAATTAAGAAATCTGTAAGGCAGAGAATTTGATTACGTACAAATTGCTCTTTATTTAGTTTCCTTTTGCTTACGGTGTTACATACAGGTGAACAGTGGTGGTTCACGAAAAAATAAATTTATTAAGAAATTAAATAAAATAATATTAAATACAAGTCCAGATTTTTTGTAAATTTTTAGGATGAGTCCCCTTTCTTTTTTTTAAAATACGGTAATATGTAGCTTGCGTACGGTATTGTGGGTTACTATAACTGAGAGCATTTGGTTTTTCCTCAATCGCGCGGAGTGTTGATGGTGTGGTGCATTATCACCAGGGTACCTGGGTTCGGTGACCCTGCCCTTGTGAAGCACAGATATCATTACGAATTTTGGAGGAGAATAATGAAGGGTATAAGCATAATCAAGTTATAAACAATAATAATTTACAGAATATGATAAGTATTTTTTTAGTATTTTTTATGAATAAGTAAATCAATAAAAGAATTATAAATCATGGTAATTCTAATTGTTTAGTAGTAAATGATAACAAGATGAATAACACTTGGGTCAGAGGATACGTAGACTAAGAAATGCTCCGTAAAAGTCTGGGAACCATTCGAGCTAGTGAGTAATACCTGAAATAAATGGTTAGTAGTGTCCTTCGGTGCTTTAAAATGGTGTAGAGAAAGTTACAATTGAATGATTGAAAAACATATACATAGAATAATATTGCAGATACAAACATTGCAAAGATACAAATACACTATTTACATGTTTCAAATGTTTATTATTGCTAGAGGCCTGTTAAGTTTTGAAAGGTCATTATAATCATAAGTACATATTTTAATTGCGGACTTCTCAATATTACTTTGCCTCTCGAGGAATTTTTTGTGAGGTTATAATAGTGTGTCTTTAATTGGACAATGTTTAGCTCATCGTGGATTCTATTATTTCTAATATACCTGTTATTTGCCTTAGAAATGAATTTTGAGCAGTGTGAAGTTGTTTGCGATTAGATTTACAAACGTAGGTCCATACCGAACATGGATAACAAAGCATGGGACGCAGAGTAAACTTGTAAATAAGTAACTTGTTATCTAAGGACAAAACTTGTTTCAAACAAATAGGGAAGGGGGCAAGTTTAGCTTTACGCACTCGAAACTTTTGGATAATATGTGTAATGCGTAGGGTGTATGTGAGAGTATTATTGAGGATTCTCCCAAGATGAGGGACCTGCTTAGACCATGGAATGGTTGTGCCGTATAACTTTAGGTCGTATTTGATCCTCTTCATCCTTGTAAACAGAATGGCCTTAGTTTTCTGAGCATTGACTTCAATCTTCCCCTTTTTGAGCCAAGATGCTAATGCATGTAGTATGTGTTCTTGTAAGTGTTGAACGATTGGACGAACAAGTACACTTTATGCTAGGATGGCTGTGTCATCAGCGTACATAGCTAATGTTGGGTTAGGTGTTGTAGGGATGTCGTTCATTTATATATTAAAAAGTGGGGGGGGGGTCCAAAAGGGACCCTTGTGGGACACCAGCCCTGATAGCACGACGAGTGAAGTGTGTACCAGAAACGTGAACGACAAAGTGTCTACTACTAAGGTAACATTTAATGATGTTTGTGATGTACCCTGGGAAACGCAGGAAGTGGATTTTGTAGCCATTTGTAGGATTTTGAGGACATCCAGCCATACTCTATCAAATCGATCGCACGTGCAATCAAAGAAATGCGCTTGGAAACCAATTTATGGGAACAGAAGCGGACAGAGTAGCAGGAGGGAAAAGGCGCCGTTGATACCATTCCATTCGTATATCTTCAGTGTGCGGAAGTTCGCTCTGTTTGCGATCATTTATTCCGAATTCTCCCTTCGTTTGGTATATTCAGTTAATTAATTCGTTTTCCCTCTTTCTTTTGGTGTTATCATTTTCCAATACATATTTTTCACGAGCTAGTGCAAATAGTTAAGGTTGCACTTAGCAAAATCAGTGTCTCGGAACTGAAGTAGTCACATTTTCTTTGGAAAGAAAAACTGATTTGAAATTACTTAGGCCAGCATCTAATGACAAACTATTAGACTAGAGAATTTAAAACGGAATTCAAACCCGATTTGTGTGAGAAATGTTCGTGGATTTGTGGATGCGAACAAGCAACAACAACAACTAATAAGCTGTTTATTTTCCATGTCTTCTGTTCGCAAAACAGAATGGTTGCTGATTTATCGCATCTAACTCAGAAAATAAAAAAGCATGAATACTCACAATCATATTTAAACACCATCTTAGAATGTAATTTGCTAGGAAAGGTGGGTGTTCGCCAACAACTCGACAGTACATTTCATCAAATGATAAAAGACACAATGAGAAGGTTACAAAAATCGTTATGTTCTAAAAAAAAGTATTGATTACATTTTGCTTTGCGGTGCATTTGAGCTTGCGTTTCGATGGCATGATGAAGGCGCGAATTCATTAAATCCCGGAGTTTTCTGAAGTCTTATCAACTTAGCAAAACTTGATTCATTTCTAAAAGACCGTCTCATTAGTGTCAATGCTTTTAGAGGAACGTCAAAAGAAATTCAAAATGATTTATTAAACTGAATATTCACTGTTTGTAATAACCACATAAAAAGGAGATCTCAAAAGCAAGTTTGTTTCAGTAATAGCAGATGAAACAACTGATGTTTAATTCATTTCCCAAATAGTTGTCGTTTTTTTATACGTTTTAAGTAACAGACGACTATTGAGAGATTCTGGAATTCATGAATCTACCTGTGCATGATGCAAAATCTATTGCTGCATCTGTTCAAGCAAGTTTGGGAAAAGTAGCAGACAAACCCAAGAAATTAATATGGCAAAGCTACGATGGTCTAGGAATGATGATCGCGCTGGTTTCAAGTTTTTATTCAATATATCTACAAGAATGCATAGTTTGTGCATTGCTGCACGCATCAGCTAAGTTTGATTGTTGGGCAAGTAGTCAGAAAGAATCACAAATTCGAGTTTTTTTTTTTTTTTCAATCTTCTCAATAACTCTTCATCGAGAATTGCATGCTATTATAGATGAAATTGTTAGAAAAAATGTACCTCGTGGTTCAGCTACTAGATGGAATTTTAAGAGTCGAACCATCAATACAGTGTATGAATATACGGAATAGTTCATTGAATGCATGGAAAAAGTAGAGTCAATATCTGAACAAGCTATAATAATGAATCAAGCAGTGTTTATTTGCCTTATGTTAGAAGACTTTTAATTTGTGTTTTTGCTTACACAATAATATGCGAGATATCGATGTGTTATACAACCAGCTTATTAAATTACTAAATGATATAGCTCTCTTTAGAAAGCAGCAAACGTTTTCCAGGAGTTATTAGAGAAAGTCAAATGAGAATGGACACAGGGACAAAAGACATATCGTAAAATTTAAGAAAAGAGAAGAAAGAATATATTCATGTAAATAGAACTGTTCTCTGCTTTTTCTTTTACTCGCAGCTCCAAAATTCCAACGAGAAATAGTTTCCAACTCAGATTTTTAGCCAAACAACTGATGTTTATTGCATGTTAGAGAAGGGCCTTCTGAAAACTGAAGTAGGCGTAATTTACAGTGGTTCTTCCAAATATGAGTGGTTCTGCCAATCTCCTACAATTTGTTACAGAAAACAATTTTCATACTACGTTTTCGGAGACCTACAAACTGCTGCTAATTGTTGCTATTTCAATAACCACTGCTGAAGCAGACAGATGTTCAGATCTAAAACAACCTAAGCTATTTTTAAGAATCACTTTGAGCGAGGACAGACTAAGTGCTCTAGCCATGCTCGTAATAGACAAAAGCATGATAAATGACCTACCCAAATTCAATGAAAACGTTACTTAGTTCAAGATCTGCAGCATTCAATTAAAACTAAATAAGTCAATACTTTTAGAAGTTATAAAAAGAATACTTCTGTCGGCATTGATATTCAAATTAATAATGTGCAACTACCAGTTAGCAGCCCCATTAAACATCTAAGTGTGCTCTTTGACAAATAACTATTGTTTAAAGAACAAACTATGAATGCATTACACAAAGCTAACGCAGCGATCATTGCCCTTCTCCTACGAAGAAGCTCGAAACTTGACATAGGAACAAAATGTATGCAGAGTCGTAGCTAGGGTTTTCAGCGCCCATGGACAACTGAAGATTTCGCGCCCCCTACTGCTTGCCAAGGATGGAAAACATTTAATTCAAAAATATCGTAACATCAGTTTGGCGCCCCTTGGATTCTGCGCTCGGGAACAGATGCCCCCTTGCCCCCCTTTAGCTACGCTCCTGAATGTATGCTATATCTCACTTTGATTCGACCCATTTTACTATACGGTACTCCTGCCTGGACCACTGTTGCAAAAACCCATCGTCAAAAATTAGAAGTTTTCTGAAATAAATTAGTAAAGATGATTTTAAACGCCTCATGGTATGTTCGGAATAAGCAAATACTTAAAGAAATGAAGATCGATTCTATACATGCCGAGATACATTCTACTCGTCATAACTTTTTCCAGAAAATGCAAAAGTCAGAATATCACCTTATAAACTATGACCCAACTATTGAACATACTGTCAAAATGCTAAGAACCGTCCATCATAATCCAAAATGGTAAATTTTTTAACTGTTTTTTAAGCTTAAATCTTCAAGGTCACGCTCATTTTGCCGGCAGCATCGCCGTGGTCTTCACTTGGGAGTAGAGGGTGACCACCCACGTGACTGACACTTTGCAATTAGGGGGAACCAAAGAGGTTAGGGGGAAACAGTAGCTTTTGACCGCGTCTGGCATGAAGGCCTCATCTATAAGCTTATACAACTGCACATCCCGAGAGAACTCGTCCTCATCCTGAAGTCATTCCTCGAAAATCGAACTTTCTCAGTTAGACAGGGTGATCATCTTACTAATCCTTATCCTATCCTAGGTGGGGTCGCCCAGGGTAGTATCCTAGGACCCATTATCTATATCATTTACGTCTACGACTTTCCTACCTTTTCAGAAGACTACAACTTTCAACTTGCCTGTTACGCGGATGACACCGCACTCATACAAAAATCCAGGAAACCTAACAACGCTCTTGTCAAACTCCAAAAGAAAATGACCCAGATAGAAGAATGGTGCACGAAGTGGAGAGTCAACATCAATGCTGACAAATCCCAAATTCTGCTTATCCGGCGCTACAAGCACCTGGATAACATTTCCACTACAGTTACCCTATTTGGCACACCAATCCCGATTGTAACTCGGGCCAAATATCTCGGAATTACTTTCAATAGAACTTTTACCTGGTCTACGCACATCAACATCACCAAGGGGAAAATCTTCGGCATCATGTGCAAACTGTTTCACCTCCTGGCTGAATCTTCAGGTCTGAGCCTCAATAGGAAGAGACGAATATACACAGCAATCATACGACCCATCATAACATATGCATCCCCAGTCTGGGCAAACGCCAAACAAAACGATCTCAAAAAGCTGCAGATTATCCAGAAAAAGTTTCTCCGAATCATCACAGGAGCCCCATACTACATCAGAAATAAAAACCTGCATCGAGATTTAAAAATTGAATATGTGACAACGTACATTAATAAGCTTAACGAAAACTTCTACAAAAAAGCAAACCATAATAGCATAGCAGACTTCTCCAACATTTTAAATTATGAAATCATAGAAGACGATTACTTCAATAGACCCTTCACCGCCCATACTATTAACATGTTAAATTTCCACACAAATTAAGCAGCATTCACTAGGGTCAGTTTCCGAGAGGGTGACCACCCCACGTGATTAACCTGACCACTGCAAAGAGTCTCGCGTCAAACAACCAGCGCTGGCTTCTGATTCGTCAGCTCATGATCCTGGCTCTCCGCCCACGGACTGTGAATTTCTCGTTAATCGACATCACCGCCACCAGATGGCGACACACTGGACTGATGCTACTTCATTCTTTTTCTCACTCACAGCTCCCTCCATGGGACTTCTTCAGGTTTCTCTCATCACCATGCCCATTGTGGATTTACTTCAGGTTTACAGGGAAGTACTGCAAAAGCAGTAGACCCCCTGTATAAATACTTCTGTATCAAAGTATCAAAGGGGGAAACAGTTAAACTTTACGCACTCGAAACTTCTGGGTAACAGATGGGATGCATTTCCTTTTGTCATAGTAAAGTTTGTAACACGACAAATTTCAATTAACTACGCGAAGCGTACTTCAGTAAGATTTACTTTCATGTTTTTCCTTTCTGCCCGAAATTTAACTTTCAGCCTAAAAGATGCAAAGAACACTGCTAATCAAAAAACACTTCACTGCGTCAAGGCCAACTTATACTCAAGGCCTGCCAGACTGAATGAAATTCCGGTTCCCAGTTTTCAGTGGCTTTCGCGAAATTCATCCCTAGGTAGCGCTCGCATTCTGCTACAATTTTGCTATACGCTCACTACTTGTAACGTGGCTCGTTATTAACCAAGAGTGTATTTTATGTCTAGCTGCTGTATATTTAAGGGCTATACTTATCAAGCTTGGTTTTTTTTTTTTTTTTTTTTTTTTTGCGTAACTTTATAAGCATATAGGTTTAAAATTGTGTATATACCTCATTGAACTCAGTACTGAAATTCCTCATTCTGCTTATTTAATTCTAAAATCTTTATGCATCTAATGCTGTAATTTTCAAAACTTTGTAACTTTCTTCTGATTAATCTGGAATGGGAATGGTACACATGGATTTATGTCAGGTAGTTACATGTAGGTAATGTATCAAGATGGCCCTCATGTATATTTGTGCTTAATAGTGATAATATTGTTTTGTGAAATTCAGTAATTTTTTTCATGTATACATTATTCTTGATAATGAACTATATCAGTATCTCACGCTGCCAGCCATAAAATGTTGTACACATGTCATTCTGATAAATGTTGTATGTGTGTAAAAATGTCTACCTGCTGTATATTTAAGTGATGCATTTAATAAGCTTTTTTTTACCCAACTTTAAATACATATATATCTAAAATTGTGTATACAGGGGCGTAGCTAGAGGGGGCAAGGGGTGCATCTGTCCCCGGGCGCAAAATCCAAGGGGCGCCAAACTGATGTTACGACATTTTAGAATTAAATGTTTTCCATCCTTGGCAAGCAGTAGGGGGCGTGAAATCTTCAGTTGTCCCTGGGCGCTGAAAACCCTAGCTACGACTCTTATACCTCATTCTACTTAGCATTGTGGGCATGTGTGATGGATATATTATTTATATTCAGCGATTGCATGTTTTCAAATTTTATCCTTGATACACAGAACTGAACGTTTTCTTAAGTATATATTGTGATTATGAGAGTTATTATTTTTGTGCACTGTTAAAATATATTTTATGATGTCTGTGTCTCTTTTATTTATAAGAAACAGATTGATTTGATCAATAGCTTTATCAAAAATTTCATTATTTTCATTTGAAAAATTGAAGTTTATCTAACACTGAAAATGTAAATTGCTGCAATGCACTTAATTCAACTACTAGTTTCTAAATGTTAACATCAATGAAATTTAGAATACAAATGAAAGTGAAGAAAAACCAACTGTGTAACATTAAAATTAGTCATAAAAGCAACTTTGGGTTTGAGTTTCATTCAAAATCTATGCCACAGTAAGACTTTTTTTTTTTTTTTATGCCTAATAATTTTAGAATGTCTTTGAATATCTACAATGCAAATACTGCACAGAGATCAAAATCTGCATTATTTAAACTTTTATTGTTTAAGATTTCCTAAAAACAGTTATTTAATAATTTTAAAAAATTCTTCAGTATATAAAATTTAATCTCTTTAAGTAATTTTTTACTCCAATGTCGTGGAAAAAGATATACAAATTTTAGATCACGGTGTATTAATATGTTAATTACATCTTTGATAGGGTATTCTAAATTATTTTTTGGCCCAGTACAGCCGATAGAAATATTTTGAAAATTTTTCACTGAAATAGTACATGATCTGAAGCTATCTGTTAACTTCTTACTATATAAATAATTAAAAAATAAGTTGTATACTCTGAATTACCTTTAAATTAGAATAAATAGTTCTAATGCGTACAATTCAGAATAGCGTATGTCTAGATGAAAGCAGGAATTAAAATCGAGATCAAATAGCTGGTGTTTATGTGTGAAAAAAAAAAGGTGAGATAGCTTAAAATTCCATGCTTTCCTTCTAACTAAAATATTTTTACTAATAAGAAATCAACAATTTCTGACTACTATGGATTAATCTTTTTTAAACTTTGCATATAACAAGACAGAATTCGTTTTTGGTACTTTTCCGATTTTTGTAAACATCGCAAAGTGTAGCAGAATTGTAGCTCCATCTTGCGGTCAGTAGGAATATCACGCAGGCAATCGAAAACACAAAAGAATATTTTCACACTGGCAGGCCTTGAGTATAAGTTGGCCTTGTCTGCGCAGGTCAGCGCTAAATCCCCGAACGTGCAGGGAGGTCACGTGATCATGCGTAAGCCGACGTCACAACGAAGCTCCGCCCAGCATCAACAACTTCGTTCGATGTAAACTGGTTCGCAACTTTGATTTGGAAATTTGAAATAAGTCTTTGTGGATATCTGAATATGTATGTTTGAACGATTTCGAGCATTATACAACTGAATGGCTTGGTTATGTTTCTCCGTATAAGAAAGCGAAAGAATAAGTAGTGATCATTTTTTAGATTGGTCTTATATAGAAAATGTAGTGCACGTAAAAAGAATCTTCAGTAATATATTCTAGTATCAGATATTTTTAATCTTATTTTTACATGATACGATTGCTTTGTCAAGCTCACTAATTAAGCTAAACTTAACAAAACTAGCCAAATTTAGTCTATAAATTTCTCTTTCAAAGAATATTCAGAATAAACTGGGATTATGGTAACCTCACAGTAAGATTAATAATTTAATTGACAATGGAACTGTGTTTGAATAAAAAAATATAAATAAACAGTGTTATCTGTTATTTTGTAATCAGAAATAACAGATAGATAGAAATAGTTTTTGAAAATGCCAATCAACTGCATTTCCATATATTTGCTATTTTTTTCTCATGTCACATCATTCATCATCATGGGCAAACTTGTGAATAAAATTTATACAGTTGCTACTAAAACATCTGCGTGTTTTATTGGATTTATGATGCTTGCATAATAACAGGTATTTGTCATGCCACCATTCATACTTGTGGATAAATATCCAACTCTCATATAACAGTTTATAATGATATCAACACACTAGAAGCGGAATTTCTTTGCTCCAGGCAAACTGGGATTTGTGTTTCCTCGCTTTCAAAATCAATTTAGTTTTATCCGAAATCTAGGCTCCAATTTTTTTTTTTACCTAATTTTAAATAATTTCCTTGCCAATTCAATAAAGCTAAAAAAAAAAAGTAGACAGTTTCTACTCTCTGACTTCGCAAATCCAACAGATACATAAATCAGAAATTACAAAAAAAAATGACAGTTTTTTATTGCAAGCTGAAATTAGGTGCATTTGAGTAAAAATTTTATATGATGCAATTAAAATATAAAATGAGAAAAATTGCAGGCACATATATTGTAATACTATTTCTATCATTATCATATTTTTCAAACTAGGAGCTCACATGTGCTAAAAAAAATTCTGCACAATGTTCCTATTAAAAAGTTTATGCTAATTTTTCCCCCAATAGGTATGTTTTTAAAATGTTTGTGTACTTTTATCATGCATTACAAGTGAAACTGAAAGAAATTGATAAATATCAGATTTTATATGTGGCACTCAACACTTTTTTGTTCTGCAGTGTTGCCTCGGCTATAATTTTATGAAACACTGTATTTCTGAATATTAAAAAAAATGAATATCAATTGTATAGGCTGCTTCTTTACGAAAGACAAACTAAATGCAGATTCTGCCAAATTGGGAAATAATAGGTAGCAGTGCTAGGAATGCGTTTTTTTGTACATATATCAACCATTCAACTTACTTTCTTTGTTTTCAGCATTCATCTTTACTACCTATATTTCTGTCACTGAACTTGATTTAGTATTAAACTATTATTTTGATTCTCAGGTATGTGTACATGGAATTAGTTTCGTTAGTTAAAAATATTAGTAAGTAAGATACTTGCAATGGTATATTGCTAAAAAATATATAAGCATGCAGGTAAAGAATTGTTTTAAAGGACATAAATTATATCTTAATAGACAAATCAACATACCAATCAATAATATAATTTGCTATTTCAAAATTTTCAGCAACAATATATTTTCTTATCTTTCTTTTTAATTTTTCAAAGCTACAAAACAGAAAATAACTCCATGACTGTTTCAAAATTTAACTACTCAATAAATGAAAGTATGGAGAACAAAATATGATTTTAATAATGAATATTTATAAGGAATAATGTTTCATTTATAAGAACTGTTCAAATAAACTATCACTAACAGCAACACATGCATCGCAACCACAATGAGGTAACTGGCATATACTTTAAAAGATGGTCGGCATGTACTTCTACAGCAATGGTGCTAATTTGGTGCCAAGGTCGGACTAGGGTTTTAAAAATTTATAGTAAACTATCACAAATTCTGAAAAAACATGCCTTGTGGTATATAAAAAATTTCTTCAAATTTTGTACATGCCAAACAGATCTCCTTTTGTGATCTAGTTTTGGCTAGCCTGTATCACATAATATAACAAAACAGTTTGCATCATACAGGCAATCAGTCTCTTCAAAATTTGCTGCACTGTGCATAAACTATCTTCTCTATAAATACTTCTGTTTGATAGTTCATAACATAGAGTAAACTTGGAAAGATTTGTTATGTACTGCTAAGTAACTTTTGCTGTATTTAATATTACTATTACATTAGTGTTTATAGAGTATAAACTCTGAAGGGAAATATGATACCTCGTGTTTTAAAGAAATTATTCTGTACTCTGCTATTAACGCAATTGGTACAGTCTATAAACAAGCTATTCTTTTTTCTAAAATTACAATTTTAAGTTTTTAAATTATTGAATATAGTTCTGTTTGGATCATAATTATACTTACAAATTAACACTGCATTATTTAGATTATAATAAAGGACTGAACAGCTATTCGCCTAAGAGGAAGAATGTCTTTGTGGAATACTTTTTATAAGTTCCTCGCTTCTATGTTACACATAGAAAAAAAAACCAGAAGAACTCTCATACAGTTAATCCATTTGCTGGTATTTGAAACTGGGTTGAACTAACAACACTCCTCAGTTTTACCAATTGCCTATTGTGAACCATTTCCATTGCAGGAAAATATTGTTAATACACATTAAATATGGGTCTCACCAGTCACTGAGAAGTTATGACCACTGAACACTGGTAGTTTAACCCAGGTTTGAACACACTCAAATGATCTAGCTGCATGGTTGTTTTCCTCCATGTGTAACATGAATATGAGCTAGTTTCCCTTAGAAAGTTCTCCACAAAGGTATCCCTGTCCTTAAGCATGTAGCCCTTGTGTACTTGTGCCATATTAAAATAACCTAACCTTAAATTTGAATGCAGTTTTCACAGTTATGGTAAATCAGACATTTTAAGGTATTTTTAAAAATTTCTTGAACTATATTATCTGTAATATGTGTTATTGATTGTTTCGTATTCCTAGACATCCATACCCTGTAAGGTCATTAGGCCTTTATCTGTAATAACTCACTTGCATCATTGGAAAGAAAGATTATATCTATTGCAACGATTCATTCGGTACCACTTGTTTTTCTATATTCTCCTTTTTCTATGTAACATACATATACGTCTAAGTTTTTGTGCTTTTGTTCTCACCATATACACAATCATCTGTTTTCAGGTAAGGAAACATCTGAGAATATTATAAACTTGCTATTAAAATTCTAAAAACAAAAAGAAGAAAGAGGTGCATGATGTCTTTAAAGCAAGCCACATTACAGTCTATGCATGCAGAATGCTAAATATGAGATTTTGCCGAAAACAATCAAAACTGCACTATTCTGTCCACCACTAGGCTAAAACATTAAAATTCCCATTGGAGGGATCATAATCTGTAGTCATGCTACTGAAAAACCATCTGGGAGAATGCTTTACATATACCTGGGTTGAACAATAAATATTTTTGGTGACATCATGGGTTGCCACGTAAATGCTTCTTGGTGACATGGTGCGTTGCTTCATCAATATATTCTCATGGCTTATGATTGGAGGTGTACGAAAAAAAATCAACTGGCAAAATATTAGGTACTGTTCTATTATCGGGACCGGATTAACAAATGTATGCATGTACACATATATGCGTATGTGTATACACATACATTCGTACTTACATATATGAACACATACATCCATATATACATGCATACATATCTACATTTCTGAATTAGGTCCTGATAAAGGAACAGTGCCAAATATTATACAGAAATAGATAAATTATGTATTTAATAGACAATACAGTGGCTATTAAAATAACGCCCTTATCAACCAGTTAAATATCCTTTACATTCTTCAACACAGCCTCTTTCTGCTCAAACTTTTATAGATTTAGAAATTTCCTGTGAGGAGACATCAGTAAATTTTCAAGTCCAATTGTAATGTAGAGTTTTTGGAAATTAACTAAAACATACGTAATACAGAGTAATGACACATTTCTATATTTTGAAAAGAAATCAAAAGACATTCATAATTGGAGGACATCAAAATCAAAACATACTGATATGGCAACGAAATGAATTGAAATATAAACAGAACCTTAGTTTTAAAAATGTTACGATACTTCTTTAGTATTGCAGCTTCTATTTTTTTTAAACATCAAGCTGGCATCAGAATTATTGCCAACTTCATGTCTCATGTACACTTTGTTACTGCCCTGCTTCTTCAATTGCTTTTAATATGGCATAAGAAGCATTCCAAGGTCTCAAAGATTTTTGCTATATTAACTCTGCAAAGTTGATTATGATGATAGTGAAACGTGCCTCTTCAATTTTTATTCCACCACTTAGCGAAGCTCCACAGTCTTTCTATATTTTATATATGAGCAGCTGTTGTTAGATCAAGAAAATGAAATTTATTGTCCGCAGAAAAATATCTGTAAGCTGGTATTTACCAGTTCTTGTCTTTTATATTCTCACCAGAAGTTTGAATAAATTGTCACTCCCTCTTGTAGACAATCGACAACTTTTGGCATGAGTGTGGATGGCTCTCTGTTTAGAAACTGAACGAGAAAGAATTTTTCAGTTTTTTGACATAACTTGTCATTTATACAGCATTATGGAAGAATCATGCCAGTTTTGGTTTTTTGTTGGATGAACAGATTTTCTGCTATGTTCAAAAGTTTTTCAAGGTCACCTATTCACATATTTGGAATTTCAGAGAATACGTACATCTCTCTCGTAAAAATGTTTCAGTGAATAGTCACATTTTTCTATTGTTTCTTTCATTTTATGCTGTTACAAACAGTATTCTGAAGCCACTAAACCAGCTGTTAAAACATATACTCTTCTTTCATTAGCAAATTTTCAAGCTGCACCTCTAAATGCTTTCACTGATGTGAAATTTTATTGAATGTCCATTTTAGCATATTCGAATGTGAGAATGTGATGTAAAATATGTGCATTTCTTGAAAGAAAGATATAGCAAGCATCTTCCTCACTTCTCAGTAAATTAAGAATTTTAAGATTAAAATATAAATAATTCATTAACATATAGAATACTGAGAGTTCTTCTTGTGATGAGAGATTTCTGAGTGATTATGAATTATTAACATTTGCATGGGAAGAAATATGATCACATGGTCTCCTCGAAGCTCTTCTCATTATAAGCAAACTGTAAATCATCATTGTTGGGGCTACCAGATGTTTCAGAATAGTTTACATTGGCGATTCATCAAAAATCTTGACAACTTTAAAAAACAGGATCCATAATAATAAGGAAGAAAGAATATCACATCCTTACGAAAGCTTGGTTTAATTTATTTGATTATAGCACATAAGGGCTATCAACCTAAAACGATGGATTTCTTTGTGAAGGACTTTCTGGGGTAAACTGACTCGTATCTACACTAGAAAAGCCTGGAATCCATATTTGAAGTCATTTTTAAGCCTTAAATTGATATTAGCTTTCTATGAAAATACCTTGGCAGCTTCACAAGGGCTAATTCATATAAAAATTTGAGTGTGTTTCACAGGATAAAAATTTGTTATTTAAATTTAGTGTGGGTGCAATATATTTTTCAAAACTATTCAGAACAAACTTATATACACATTAAAAATTCTGAACATGCAAAAACTAAAAAAAAATCTTCCAGTAGATCTTTTGTTTAAATATATTATATCATAGTTTTTCCATCCAAAGATGATGTAAATAATTTATATTTAAACCAGATTCCTTTCAGATATACAATAAAATAATACAAGTTGTCACATTTTTTACAAAATATTCGTAATTTTAAATTAATTAATTATTCATTTGAATAATATATAGAGAAACAAATATTAATATTTTTTTCTAATACAATGATGAAATTAAAGCACAAAACACTAATTATTAGATGAAATGTACTGGAAATATTAACAGAATGAATTTAAAACTGAAATCTCATATGTTTCTCAATGATTTAAAATAAACAGAAGAGTATATTGGAAAGCTATACATGTTAAAATGTTAATATTTGATATGTATTTAGTTAGCATCTGTAGTATTTTCAGACAAATTTTCTCTGCTTCTGAAATTCATATTGCACAAGCATGTTTCAATTTCTGCGCAGAAATTTACTGAGTGTAAGGGGCGTATCTTTGATGTGACATCATCTTACACGTTGTTCGGATGTCACGTGACCTCCCTGCGCGTTTGGGGATTTAGCGCTGACCGTCTGCGTAAAGTAAGTTCATGTGTTTGGGTAAGAGACCGTATTCGAAACTCAAAGTGAGAACTATTCAAGTGTTTATCTAAGGTCAAATTCTTATTCATATTTTATTTGAGTTTCCTTCAGACTTTACATAAAATTTAAGAACTTTCCTGTTACCCCATGTTTGTTAAATACATTTCAAAGCTGGCAATCTCAGTTTTTTTTATGTTAATAAAAATTTCACCAAAATAACGTTACCCAGAGAAGCATTTCCCACAACAAATATTCTTGAATTTAATTTTTTTTTTCAGCGAATGCTAAATGTGAAACGAAAATCTTTTATTTCTTTTTGAATGGCAGTAGTTTTTTATTATTGAGCTTGTCATTTACATCAAGGTTTTCAGATAGCTGATGGCTCTACGGTGAACTTCTAGTGAAAGAATGAAATGTTAAGGAATATGGCCAGTCTTTTAATATATGTCGACAATTTTTCATGCAGTGTAAAGAAGAAGAAAAAAAGCAGTGCCACTCACATAATCTAAACAACCATTTGTACGACATATGTGCCAAGAATGTGGTAGTTTGAAGGAAGCTTAATTTTCATGTGTCAGTCAGTATTCTTTTAAAATCTATAGAAATAAATACAGTAGTAATAATTATATATTTTTGTAGGAAACCAACATGTATGTGATACCTGTAACAGAGGACTTGCACTGAAAAAGCAATTGTACATACACACCAAAAAGGAATATAATGTAAAATTTGTTGCAATCATTTACCTGTACATAAAACTAGGATTTAGGGAGGCATGCTTGCTTACAAAGGAGAAAAACCTGATAAATTTGACCATTCAGTTGAAGAAAATTCTTTGCAAACTCAATTACTTAGTCGTACTGCAGGGAAGCCTTATGTGTGTGATACATGTGACAAATCATTCAGCTCAAAGTATAGTTTAGCCAGACATATACATATCCACACAGGAGAAAACTGTCATGGGTGTGATATGTGTAACAAGTCATTTTCCCAAAAGATTGATTTAACAGCACATAAGCTTATCCATACAGGAAAGAAATCAAATGTATGCAATGTATGTAATAAGTCATTTTTACGAAAATACGATTTAGTGACACATATACGTATTCACACTGGAGAAAAGCCTTATGCGTGTGATGTATGTAGTAAGTCATTTGCACGAAAGCAGGATTTAGTGGGACATATGCATTTTCATACAGGAAAGAGACCTAATGTGTGTGATATATGTAACAAATCATTTGCACTGAAGTCAGTTTTAGTGAAACATATGTATTTTCACTTGGGAGAAAGACCTCATGTATGTGATATTTGTAACAAATCATTTGCACTAAAGTGTAATTTGACAGTGCATATGCGTATTCATACAGGAGAAAAACCTCATAAATGTGGTATTTGTAATAGCTTATTCACAAATAGGACTAATTTAGTTGCTCATAAGCTTATGCACACAGGAGAAAAACCACATGTGTGTGATATATGTAATAAATCGTTCACTCAGAAGGCAGATTTACTGATACATATGCGTGTTCACACAGGAGAGAAACCTTATGCATGTGATAAGTGTAATAAATCATTTTCAGTAAAGTCCAACTTGGTGAGACACAAGCGGATTCATATGGGAGAGAAATCTTGGAAGTGATATATGTAACAAGTTATTCATTCAAAAGATCTAATTAGAAATGTGGTGTATGTGCAAGAAAGAAATCTAATTTATGTCATATAAGTAGCAAAGCATGTATTTAAAAGTATGAGCTAGTGGTACATATGTGTCTTCAGTTGGGAGAGAGTGTGTGATTTATGTGGTAATTCACTTGTACATGTCATTCGTTCATAAAACAGACTGCATTGCATATATATAATGGAGCAAAACTTCATGTATGTGATGCATACAACAGCTCATCATGCTAAAGGCTAACTTACAGATCAAAACAAAGATCCACACAGAAGACAAACCTCATGTGTACAATTGTTGTAACACATTATTTGTGTAAGGGTTATTTTTTAAGTAAGGTCTGTTGGTAAAAATATATTTACAAGTGCCCTTTGGCGAAAATTGACAATTTTTGGTGGTACATGGACACCGAGTTTGACCAGTTATTTTGGCTTTGTGTAGCGGCAATTTGTATGCCTAAAATTGCCGCTACACAAAGCCAAAATAACAAGTCAAAGAATGCACAGCAACCTATTTTGACTTAACAAAACATCAGCGAATTGCACAAACTCGGCATTGTGCACTTCTACGACTTTGTCCATATACACATCGATCTATTTTCACCTAAAAAGGTCAAAGGAGCACCCAATTCTATACTAGAGCCAAATAAAAAATATATAATCTCAATAAACTACATTTTAAATTAAATAGCTTAAAAAAGAAAATTAATTTTATAGCATCTAAGCACTACACAAAGGACATATCCACTTACCTTATTTAGAAATTTCTTTGTCTTCAGTCTGTGGCACACGAAATTCCTTAAGCGCATCCAAAAACTTTTAACTTCAAACCGTGTTCTTTTTCTAATGGAACACTTTATATGGTGAACATTTGAACCTTTCTTTTATGAAATCTATCTGAATGATCTTTATGTTCAACCATACGTATTTCTTTCATACAAACAGGACACTTATAATTCTGTTGAATTACATCCAAGTTTCTTTTCTTCTGTCCTCAACTACTTAAAAAGAAACGCCTTCTGCTCTCTCATTCTCTACCACCTAATACACACTTTACCACTGGCAGCCATTTTACAATGCATAGCACACAATACACAACGTACTTCCTAACTGACATCTAACAAATATTTTCCCATCAGTCAAATTCACCACAATCACGTCATAATAGGGTTTCTATAACATTTAACTACTCCGGTTAGTATAAATTACTCAGGTTATATAAAACAACTTTGCGATAAACACTTTCCAATGGGCACCCTTAAATATAGGCTAACCATTCCATTTTTCAGTAAAAAAAATACTATAAATATATCATCACAATATGTTTTTTCCATATTCTATATACTTTGACCTACTTTTCTACATAATTTCCATTTCTGTTTAAACATTTGTCATACTGTTCAACAAGTTTTTGAATTCTGATGTCAAAGAAATCTGCCACCTAATTTAGCCTAATTCATGACTGTTGTTTTCACTTTGTCGTCGTTGAACTGTTGACCACCAAGAAACTCTTTTAAGGATGATCCAATTGCTCCTGTTCAAATGACCTGATTAGACCTTGTGTTTTTGCCAAAATATGTGGCCTTGGATTGTCATAGAGCAACATCACACCAGAAGATAGTAGGCCACACTACTTGTTTTGTATGGCATGCCAGAGTTTTCTCAAGCTGACACAATGCACATCAGAATTATTGTTATGCCTCTCCGCATAAAATCCAATAATAAAATTCCTTTTCGGAACTACTCCATATGCATCCTCAAGTTGTCAAATTTCTCGTCAAACATTTTTGGTGAGAAACTCCACGGTGCCATATTACTATCTAAATTTGTTGTCTATATTTCAAACTTTAAGCCTAAAATGTCTCCAGAAACACGGTTTTCTCACATGCAAAAGATACGTTATGAACACACAATTTAAGCTAAAAATCCGAAACAAAAACAAAAAATTTAGATAGCAAAAGCGTAAAGTTTCTAACCAAAAATACTTGACAAGAATCCATGTACACAGCGATATATTTTAACTTAAAAAAACATCTACGAATTGCACAATCTAAGCAGTGAAAGAATCTACAAACTACGCATACCTTGCTTTAATAAATTAACATAACAACAATAAATTTCAAAGAATACCATGTACACAGCGTTCAGTTTCAACTTTAAAAAACATCTAACAAATTGCATAATCTAAGCACTACGCAGTAATCAACAAAATAAACTAAAATAAACTTCAAACAATTCGAAAACAACAATAACGACAGAAATTCATACTAAAAAAACAATGAACATGTCATTCTACAAAATAAGAACAGGAATAATATCAAATGCACTTACCATGAATGAATGCTTTTTTGAACAGCAGAAATACCAATTTCATGCCGCCACGTAATCACTATTGTATTTGTATGACAGCCAAACACACAATCTAGAAAATACATACTCTGTTCACAAATAAATGTTCAAAACCTTCTTTTTCTAAATCCTTGTAAGATTTCCAGCCATCCAAAAAAATAGTTGTACATGGCTCAATCCACTCTTTAATACACTGCATCAGCGTTTCCTTGCTTGTATTATTCACAGCCACTAAAAATAATCTCCCAGACCCTTTTGCAACCACGTCTCTCATTGCAACATACGCCGGCTAATCTTTCGAATATGGTAACAGGTAGTTTGGCAACATTTTGGTAAGGCGATAAAGGTTACTAGGTAGGACTTTAGCAATAATATGAGAAGTACACAGTTCTAATCACAGATTATTTTGTCTCAGAGAAATGAGAGATCATGAGACATGTTATGTGACATTTTCCGGAAATTCCGATCGTGATTTTGGCTAATAAGCACTTGGAAACAATTTCGCTGCTAAAGTGCAGAATCACCCTTGTTTGACGCTTTTTACTAGAGTAAGAAAAATTGGATTTTTGTGAATTTTCTTTGACTTTTTAAGTGAAAATGGGTCGATGTGTACATGGATGAAGTTGAGTGTGCGCAATGCCATTTTTGTGCAATTCTGGGATATTTTTCTTTTAAGTGAAAATAGGTCGACGTGTATATGGATACCGCGTATGTGCAATTCTTAAAAACGCGCAAAGCAGTGCACAATTCTGCAATTTCTCCCAATTTCGCACCTAATCTTCGTCATGATTAAGCACTTTTGTTCCAGAAAAGTTCTAGCATAAGCATAATCCGGCTAGCAGATTGTTGGAAAAAATGTTGAGTAAAAAAAAAAAAAAAAATCCTTTTACTTTGTGAAAACAGAATGGCATCAAAAAAAAAAAAAAAAAAAACTAGCAGGTTGCTGTAGCAGGGTTGGTCACCAAAAAATCGCCAAATTACCATAATCCCAAGATTCACCTATACGCCATTTCGAAACATGCACGACATGAACCAATTCACCAAAGGAGTATTCAACGTCAAAATAATCGTGCCTGTTGCCATACAACACGCAATCGTGCCAAAAGCAAGTGGAGAACACATTTGGTGCTCTTAGGGCACTTATAAGAGTAGAGCCCCCTTTTCTTGCCCCAAAAGACAAAAGACAGGTGCCATGATCTTCTTGCTGAAATTGTCTATTTTGCTTTCACTTTAATTGCAATGATGTGTGTTGCCAATCCACTGACTGCTTCTTGGACTCAAAAGTGATATGAGACATCCAATTCTTATCTCCTATAATGATGTGATCCAAACTGACAGCTTCCTCCTCGTTGTATCAAATCAGAAACAATAAAGTACACCCAATTTTTTTTGTTTTATGATCATCAGATAGCAGTCTTGGAACCCACCAACAACACAAATTTTGATAATTTAGTTTCTCTGAAAGAATTGACCTTGAAACCTGTGGAAAATCAGTTGATAACTTTGAAATTATGAATCATTGGGCTTCTCAAATTGTGTTGTATGCATCATAAACCATATCTGTATAAATCAGAGAAGGTTGGCCAAGATGTGGCTCATCAGGCACATTAATTCAGCTGTCCTGAAACATTCTCGCCGTCCTTTGAACTTTGGTTTATCACCATAAGCTCCCCAAATCTGATGGTGAATTACAGATCTTGTGTCTCATTGAGCAGGCAGCTCAGTATTCTTAAATATCATAAATTTCTACAGCTGAGCATACAAACAGACGATACAGCTGCACATGGCATCTAAATGCATGCAAAGCATACTGGAGGCAGATGTATATACACACCGAGACAATTACACACCATTCTCACTCTCATTCACAAATAGACCTTACTTAAAAAATAACCTACACAATAAACAGTAGTTTGTAACACTTATGTATATCCATACAGAAGGGCAAACTTGTGTATGTGATATATGTAATAAGTAGTTAGCGAAACGTAGTCGTATTTCATATGAGAAAGAGTCTCATGAATGTAATGTGTGTTTAAAGTCGTTCATTGAAATCAGCATCTAGAGCAACACAGTTTATGAAAGTTTATATGTGATATCAGCAATAAGTTCACTTAAAAAACATGTACTTTATGAGTACATTTGCATATTCATGCAAAAACTGTATCTAATATGATGTGTAAATACTCATTTAGAGAAAAGGGGTATATTGTTTCTCACCCAAACCACCTGGACTCTTTTTTTTTTTTTTTTTTTTTTTTCTAAATATATAGGGAGTTATTTCTACAAAAATCTTATAAGCTTGTGCCTATTCATATTTTAGTATAAAGTTCTTATGTATAATAAATGTAAAATTGAATATAAAGTGTGCATTAGATTTACATGCTGATATCCATGAAACTGAAATCTTATGCATGAATAGTATAACATATTCTTAAAAAATATATTACATTTACTCAAAAATGAGGCACATCTACATTTCAGGATAAATATTAAGCAATAAAAATATAGGTTATCAAAGGCGTAGCAAGAGTTTTCAGCACCTGGGGACAACTAAAGATTTTGCACCCCCTTTCTGTGTTCCAAGAATGGAAAACATTTCATTCCAAAATTTGTTGCATCAGTTTGCCGCATCCTGGATGCTGCACCCAGGGGCAGATGTTCCTCATTCCCCCACTCTAGCTATGCCATTGTATATCTAATTTCACAGTTTTAATGATGGCAAATGCCACTGTGATCTATTTATTAGAATGAAAAATAAGCTATCTAATTAAATATAATATTTTACTGTGGTATAGAAGAAAAAATTAGAAAAAATGATACACTGTACCATTACATTTTCTGGCATGTCAATCGCCATGATAATAAATGCAGGCCTAAATTGAAATTGCTTACTTAGACATGGCATTTATAACTAGCTGTACTTATATGTAGTTTATATATAAATTACCTTGTGAATTATTTAGTATTTAAACAACATAATTATTCTGTGTAATACGATAAACACATTATTCTTGTTTTTTAATTTCATTTGTCATAATATCCATTTATAAGACCCAATTAAATTTTGAAACAAAAATATTACAAAATTTTTTTAAAAAGTCTGAAAGCTTTCAGATTTTATATTATGCCCAAAATACAGTCTTGCGCGCCATATATGTGTATTGCCACTTCTCGCTTTGAAAATGTTGAGTTTCTTAATCAAAACTTCGTTAAAGTTTAAAAACTATGAAATAGATCTAAAATAAATTTGAAATGAAAGATTTGGGCTTTTGAGTGCCCATATTCGGGTGGAGGACTGCGTTATTCAAAATTTGATGGTTCTAGGTATCTTAGTTTCTTTTACAGTATGAGAAACATATGTACTTTCATGCAGTTTCTTCATTATTTAATTTCTTTAAATATAATACAGACTGATAATATTTGGTGGCAACAATTTGAAAAATGATACACTCGTTTATACTGATTTATACTTATACCCGTTTATACTGCAAAATGCTGTTTCGAGACTAATAGCCTTTCTGGGCTAATGCCCCTTTAGCTAAAAAGTCTTATTTATTTTTTAGTACATATCATAATATAATTGTAAAGCATAAGTGTATGATGTATAAAGAACTCAATTTTTGGATATGTCATTAAAAAGTACTTTTGTGTATTTTTTTAGAGGATTTTCCAAATCTTAAGGTATCACATATCAGAAATATGCAGTTCTTCTATATATTTTCATATGTTTACTTGAGTAAAATAATCCTCTTTGTAAATTATTGTATTTAATATAAACAAGACTGATTTTACACCATATGTATTTATGTACCATTTTCTTGACTCCAGACCACTGTATGATAATACAAACAACAAAATGCTGTGTGCCTGAGAATCAAAAGTGTGCAAAAGTGTTCTCTGTTTTGAATACATTTGTAAATTGTATATATAATACTGCAGTATTTGTGTCTCTGTTGTGAAATATAGTTTTTTTGATACTGGGTTAAGCATTTTTCTTTATTTTTTAAGCAAATATTTAATTAAGGATTTGAATTTTCTGATAATTGTATTTCTTTGTAATAGTGATGGGTATTTGTACAATGGATCTTTGCAGGATTTTCATGAATATTAACTTTATCTACACATTGTACAAAAAAAAAAAAAAAAAGAAAAGAAAAGAAAAGAAGAAAGACGGTTTTATATCTCCTGTTCTACTGGACCAATTGTCAAAATGTAACTTGCATTTACCATGTCACGAAAGCACAACTTGGGGTATAGGTACTTACGTATTATCGCAACCAGGTCAAAATTCGCATAAATTTCGAAATTTGGCGACCCTACTTACGACAACCCTACATGTTATACATAGTTTTGTAAAAAGAGCATGTGGAGATTCACAAAATTTTCCTGCATTTTCGTGCAAATTTTTGTAATTTATGAGAAAATAGCAGTGTACATGGATAAAGTGAAGAGTGTGCGCAATGCCATTTTTGTGCAATTCTGGGATGTTTTTTTAAATAAAAATAAGTCGACGTGTACATGGTTATGGCGAATACGGTTTTTAATCAGTGCTAAAAGCAATAGCCAAAAGATTTCCGCCGAAAAAATAATTCTGCAACTTATTCAAATTCGAAACCGGAAGGGTTTAATTGCTATTTTATATTTTAAAAGAAAATAATATAAAAAACTGTATAAAAAATTATCTGTAATTAATAAAGGTACATTTTCTTTCTATTCATACTTTTTTACTCAAACTTACAAATAGCATCAAAACTTACGAATAGCGTCAACCTGGTTGCGATAATACGTAAGTACCTGGATATGTATTAGATTTACATATAGCGTTCTAACATAGGTATTTTGACACAAAATCAGACTTTTTCGGAAATAACGTACCAATTTTTTTCCATATTTCGATTCAAATTATGCCATAGTGCCAAGTAGTGTAAAAATCGCACTAGTAGTTTTAAAATAATCAATTCTCAAAATTTTGGCTCCTCCATGTTTCTGGTATATTTTACCTCCAGAATTTGGTATTGTATTTATTAATACAGTCAAAAGTCGTTAATCCGGACTCGTCGGGACTTCGGCGTGTCCGGATTATAGATCATCAGTTTAAATCTCATAAGATGGCATGCAGAAATTCTAAAATTAAAAATATGAAATCGTAATTTATGAAATAAAGAACAATTATGATCTAAAGGGTATCAAAATTTATAAAAAAAAAAGCTTAATATTTATTTGTTTACTTTATTAAACATTTCTTTCAATGTAAGTTGTTTAAGTTGCTTCATTTTATGTGATAATACTTTCTCTTTAATTCTATAAACAGATATAATTTCTTGTTCAGTTACTAAGTTCCGCTGTTCAAGTCCCGTTAATTGCTGTGCCGAGAATACCGACTAACTTGTCAATCGAATTTTTTTCATTTTCACTAACTTCTCTGTCACATTCTTCATGTCTTTATCCATTTTTTGCAGCAATTCCACTTTTTGTTTGTTGGACATCGAAACATACTTTCGTTTTGTAGATCCTTTGGAAGTTCCAGCATCGGAAATTCTATTTGACATAATCGAAAGTTCAAGTTTACTTTTATAAAATTGCTCTTACAGTCTGCAAAAAATAATAAGCGGGATCCAATTCGAAGATTAAGAAACAACGCAATCAGAAATAGATAATTAGATAATTTTAGCTTACACTGTCCGTTATACATTAAACACACAGGCAAAAACATATTCTGCACTTACACACACGCATATGCGCAGTAGTCAAGGTCTTACGCGCACGCGTAAAACGCCTGTGCGCATGTGCTAACGCGGCGCATGCACAGAAAGTTTTTAGCTTTGAGGTCCGGATTATAGATCATTCCGGATTATGGGTGTCCAAATTAACGACTTTTGACTGTATCTCTTTTTTTTATTAAACTTATTTTCCGAAATTTAAGTTCATTCCAAATAAAATTCACAAATTTTTTATGATTTATTTTTAAAATAATATTTAAAAATTTTTTGAAAAAATTTTTGAATTATAATGTATAAAATTTTCCCATCATCTTAAAGGAGGTGTATTTCTAAGCATGCCTGCAAAAAATCAGAGTTTTTTCTTCAAAATTTTCTAAGATATGCATGAATTTACGTATTGACACATTCTGAAATTTGACATATATGTTATAAGTAATAATAATGCCAAATGTGGTTTACATACTTTGTTAAAATTATGTGAAGGTATCAACGATGACTTTTTTCTGCTAGTGTATAGTGAAAAAAAGGAAAGCAAAATAGGTTGCTCTAAATTAAGAAATTCACCAAGTGAATTATTCTTTGCACAAACTGAAAAAATATGGCAAGGTAAATTTTTTAATTTCTCGCTAAAAATTACAAAATTCATGTAGAATCAAAATGTCGGGAAAAAATGTCAAAATACCTATGTTAGAATAAAGTATAGATGCTAAGGCGCGTTTTCGAGACATGGAAAACACGTTTTCAAATTCATTGTTATATTTATTCCGGACTTCTACTTGCTCTAACTTAGAAAGAAAGGTCTCTTGCAGATCTCATAACAAAATCGGGGGGGGGGGGGGGTCAACGTAGACAACTCTGCAAATCTACTGGCTAAAGGATCCGTACCTAGGCAATTTCACCCATGGGGGTATAAAATTTATGAATTTGGTGATTATGAAGTTCCCATAAAGGTCACCTATTAGCCGGCCCGGTGGTCACGTCCTAGAGCAGTGTGGCTGTAGTAGCCCAGGGGGTAGTGCCCTAGGGTTCGCTGGGTAATGTCCCACTGCCATGGGCAGCCCGAGCAACTGGCAGGTAGCAAATCGACAACCAGTGCATAGGCGGTGTGTCTCTCTCTCTAAGATGCGAGGGCGGAGGTTGAACCTCTGTGCCTGGTTCTGAGGGGTGAGGGAACCTATAAATGCAGTTAAGTCTAGCACGGCAGGGAAGCCATGAACTGTTATTGTTACTGAAAGATGTACCTTTATAATTCATTTTATAAATCAAAAGGAAATGTGTATCTTATTATACTTCAAAGTCGTTAGTGCCTAAATATAAAATTTAGTAAATAAAATATTTATCTTGAGCTTGCTTATCTACACTGAAAGCTTATCAATTTTGCTCACATAGAATATGCTATCTCATGGTTATTATGCAGTAAATGTTAGACAGTAAACCTTTATGTTTTTCTGAACAACTTAAACATTGCAACTTTAAAAGGAAATCGTTTTAAAGCAAAATTAGCTGAAATTGTAAACAATGAAAAAAGAAATTATATTAAGAGACAGCTAAATATCACAATAAGAGGAAAAGAGATAACACTTTACTAACATTTTAGTTTGTCTGTTTAGAAAAATCAATGAGAAGGTGTTGAACCAGTTCGAAATTTAGGGTTATCAAGTATGAAAAATATATTGCCACAAATTACATGATATTTATCCAGAAGTTTCTTCTATTTATTTTCTTTACTATCATACTGCCAAATATAACTTTTGTGATTTTGGAATATGTATAATTTCCTGGTACCATACTGTTTTCTTTCTGATGGCAATTAAGAATTCTGTATTTTAGTTTAAAAGAAGAAAAAAAGTAATTTTGTACAAAAATAAATTAATAAATAAAATAATTATGTTTTATATTTATTCAGAGAAATGCAATCAAAAATGCATTCAAACAAGCAATGCTACAACTATATGTTCGTGCTATAGTTCCTGTTTCTCCTTAATTGGGACTTGCTGCAAAAAAATGAACACTTAATGCATACAGGTCTTGCACTTAATACATACAGTATGAACCATAAATTTTGCTTTTCATTATAACTAGTGTGTAAATGGTTTAAATTTGCATAATATTCATTAGAAACATTCAAGTCAAAATGAGTATTAATATTATGCAAAGAAAAAGGCTCCTTATTTTGGCATCAAATTTATTAGAACTCTTCTGATTTTTAGGGCAATTAGCTACAAGTTCTTCTTCGGGAGCAAAACCTTTTTAACAAAAAACTTTTTATCTATTAGCTATTAACATAACTACTGGTTACAATAAATATTGAAGAACATTTTTCCTCTAGTAATGATATTTTAGTTTCCTGATGTGAAATTAGTGCAGAACCTTTCCCAAAATTTGTCAGTTTCAGATGTCAGATGATACAAATGATATTATTACACTCTTATAGTCCTCGGAATTTGCAATTATGTGCCAATGTTTTTAGCTGTGTAATTGGTGAAAGACAGAATACCTGGGAGGTTTATAATATTAGAAGTGCTAAAAAACTTTCTATGGAATGCCATCAGGAAAGATGAACAAAAATAAATAAATAAAAAAATTACTAATGAAAATTAAATAGTATACAAAGAAGTAGATAAAAATGAATAACATTTTAAAATAAAAGTTCAATGTAATGATAAATAATTCAATAATGAATTAAAATGTGGAAGTTTATTTCTATTTGGTCTTCTTATTTTCTCGTACTAAATTTACAGCTGGCATTACAATTTCCTTTGAAAACTGAAAAATACCTGAGATGGCCCTGTTGCTTTAAAATGTTCTTATACAAATGTTAAAAATCTGTTTATATAATCAACATATTGTAGCATATTCAGATTGCTTGGTCAAAGTATTAACCATAGGTACAAATAGCATTTATATTACACCTACAATTAAGATACAATAACAAGCTGAACAAATATTAATTTAGAAGTCAAACAACAAAAATCAGCATTGACACCTACAGTTGAAAAATTCCAATTGCAAAAAGCCTGTGATACATATAATAAAACTTTTTCAGCAGCTTCTCAAATTCAAATGACAATGATTGCAGCAATATTTTGGAAATTTAATGAACAGCAAATGATTTTGTTTTATTTTAGGAGAACTCAGTTTGAAATAGAGAAATGAAAATTTTAATAGATTTGATAATTTAATTTTTCATGAGGCTAAAGTAATTGAAAATTCAGTTTAATAATTAGTACTTTAATACAAGGGAAGACCTACAGTACTGAAATTAACATAGGAATAACATTACGTCTATTATTAATATCTATATTATTATGTTTAAATCTGCATTTAAGCTATAGTTATTCTAATTTAAGTAGTTTAAGCCCTGCTACAAAAGCATTAAAAAAAGGAGAGAGAGAATCTATAAATCGCTGCAAGATGTTGAAACACTGAAAATTCTCATGTATTTTCGACAATAATTTTACAGCATGTGCATGACATTTTAAACTGCATTGAATATGATTTTATCTAAAAAGAGTAAAATGGATTTTAAGATATATAGAAAAAAATAATAAAATGATTGGCAGTTATACCCATATAAATATGCTAAACCTTCTTAACTTTCTAATTGCAATGCTACTTTGTACTTAATTTTGTAATTACTATGTCTACTAAATTTAAAAGTTTTAATTTATTTGCTGTTTATCACCATAAGCATCTCTGTTTCCTAGATTCAACAGTAGTAGATCCAGTTTTTTAATCAGTTTTATTTTGAAATAGAATGTTTTTTGAGTTACTGAAAGAATTTGAGGCATTATATTTGTTATATACAATTATGGTTTTAAAATGTTTACTTTCTGAAAACATTCTTGAAAATTTATTCACATGCTTAATATTATTATGCAGTGGATTTCTTAAAGATCAAAAATCAAAGAAAATTTTACAAAGAAATTGAACATGAATACCATATTTGATATATATACAGACACAGTACAAATTCCGTAATCCGGACCTCAAAGCCACAAACTTACGCATGCGCGTTTGATGCGCACTTCCGCTACGCATGCGCGTAAAGCCAGTAAAGCGTTTACCCATGCGAAGTGCATAGTGAAGAAAGTAACAGAGAACGCTATTAAAAACAATAAAATTTCGATTGACAAGTTAGTCAGTATTCTCAAGTTAGCAATTACAGGACTTGAACAGTGGAACTTTGTAACTGAACAAGAAATTATGTTTGTTTATAGAATTAAAGAGCAAGTATTAGCACAAAAAACGAAGCAACTTAAAAAACTTACCTTGATAGAAATGTTTACTAAAGCAAACAAATAAATATTAAGCTTTTTTTTTTTTTTTTTGTAAATTTTGATGCCCTTTAGATCATAATTGCTATTTATTTCATAAATTACGGTTTCATATTTTTAATTGTATAATTTCTGCATGCCATCTTACCAGATTTAAATTGATGATCTATAATCCGGAAAAAACCCTAATTCAGAATAGCCGAAGTCCCGCCGAGTCCGGATTACGGACTTTGTACTGTATATGTAGTATATTCAGGAGTAGGAATTCTGATGGCGTAGAAGTGTTGATTCATAATGACTAGGAAACTGGAGGCAAAAGCAGATTTTCAGCAACATGTTACGGCTACACACAAGTCGGCACATTAAATGTGCCTGTTCGATAGGGCTTACATTTTTGATAGATTTGCAGCAAAAAAGAAGCAGACAGACTGCAGTTCAGCTAAGGCAAAGCGTAGAAAGAAAGTGCGTAAGGTTCAGGATGAAATCTTAAGTCAAACTGAGTTAGTTTTGGTTCTCAAAGTATTTTGATTAGATAGTTAATATTGGTGTAAAATTATTATTGGCTGCTGGAGTTTTAGTTCAATTTACATCAACAGAATTACATAAGAGTCATACGACATAGATTTTTCACGAAATCACGCAATGCAAATAGATGTTGCTATTTTTAGAATAGAGAAGGGAAATTAATTTACGCTGCTTATTTAATTTTTTACATATTCTTTATTTTTCTTACATATATGTATATATTAGTTTAAGAGCAGAAAAATAATTAAAAGAGGAATTACAGCTATTTAACAATTTTTCTATATGCTATCTTTCTCTCTTTTATATCACAGATAATTATGAGTTAAAAGTTCAAAAACTTTATCTTGTATGTGTACATCTGATGTCTAATATCTGGTTCTAGTACGGGTATTGAATTATCTTTAAAAAACATCCTCTCCCAGCTCATCATAGTATTTACGACAATACAATGAAACAGCTAAATGGTAAATTAAAAGTGTTGCAATTTTTTTTTTTATTTTTACATAATATTGTAACATAGTTTATAGATTTGGATATTACCAATTGGATTTTTCTGAATAAAAGAAATGTTTATATCAAATTGGTACAATATGTAACTGTTTCTCAGAAATTTCAGTTTTCAAAATAATTCATCCATGAATATTTCTGCAAAATGTATAATGTTAGAAATGAAATTATATTTGTTTATTCGTCATATTTGTTTGTAGAGCCATGGTATAAACTGTATATTAATTTTATCTCAAAATATGTAATGTTAAAAATGTTAAGTATGAAATAGCATTAAGGGGAAAGGATAAGCTTTAATATAGAGTTATACATAGTAATATAAATTATATTTAATTCTAAAAGTAGGCTAATGACCATATGCATTATGATATTGCTCAGAAACTGTTATTATAAACTAACTTTTATTTTACAGCTAGCTATCATGAATTTAACTGAAAACACAAGCTAATTAGAATGCTATTTAAAATGCTTAGAATTAGAATTTCTTTAAGCAAATACTTTATTGAAATCTCTCACAGTAAATTTTTTAAAGAAAAAATTTTGTGGAAAGGAAGCCACATTTTCAATAATCAAAATAAAACTTTTATGGCCAGCATCACATATTTTATGTTAGAAAAGGTTGTACTTCAAGCAAAATGATTTGATTTCAAAAGTATAATTCCAAAGTTCCCCCTCCTAAAATCTTGATCACTGGCATCAACAAAAAATATTATTTTTTAAAATTTATTCAAATAATTATATAGTAATTGGCAGTCTTCGCTGTAAGTTAAATTCATGATATGAAGCATTGTTTTCAATGCATTGGCTAAGGTAAGGACATGGAGAAATTCAAGAGGAAATCTCACGTAGACAGGTCCCCTTGTTGTGACGTAGTAACTCAATAGATTAGGCCTTAGTAGTAATGCGCGCGATTTTGAAGCTCGAGGAGTTTTCTTCCTTATAATAAATCTCTAATAACAAAGAAAATACTGCTTTTCTTTTTTTCTTTCCTCAGAAATATGGCATTTTCCCTAGCAAGTGTGTAAGAATGTCCTATTACATGAACTCGTAGAGGCTTTGCTCGTGGCGACATCTATGGGTTGATTTAGAAATGTGGTGCGAGAGACCGCTCTTGGCTTCCGGAACAAAACCTGGGTCTGTGTTAAGGTTCTTGAAGCTGCTATGTGTAAAACAGCGGAGTTGGCCAAGTTCATAAATTTTATGGAGAGTCGAATTCTCTACCGCTAGTGCAAAAGAGCTCCTGTGAGCTAGGTTCAAGAATTCTCTTAAAGAGTCGTAGCTAGGGTTTTCAGCGCCCAGGGACAACTGAAGATTTCGCGCCCCCTATTGCTTGCCAAGGATGGAAAACATTTAATTCTAAAATGTCGTAACATCAGTTTGGCGCCCCTAGGGTTCTGCGCCCGGGGACAAATCCCCCCTTGTCCCTGCACGCTTTCAAATTTGCGAGCATTGAGTGGCTACGTGGACGCCGCACTGTGCAATGCCGAGAATTTTGCATCCTCCTTTGGCGGAACGGAGCTTGAGCGCCAGGGTGCCTAGCCTTCGCCCTGCCCCTATATAGAGACATTTAAAAACTTCGAAGTAGTATTGAAGAAAAAACTGAAAGAAGTTTTAAACAGGAATTTTTATTATTATTATGATTGATAAAGCACGGAGAAGTAGAAAGCTGCTAAGCTGGTATAAAAATATGCGCACTAGATAGTACAAAATACTAGTCGCCGGTAGCAACATAAAAAAAAAAAAAAAAAAAAAAAAAAAACACGCCACCCACACACAAGAAATGCGTAAAAAGGCAATACAAAAGAATAAAACATACATGAAATGCAAAAGGTAAATATGGCAATTTTCGGTGACAACAGCTGGATTTAGTATGATCATAGGCCGTTTTTTGTATGCAGTATTTGTGAAATCATAACTACAGATTTTAATTTCTGGATTATTAACTGTAATTTGTTTTTGGTGAAAATTGTTTCGCCTGGTGATAATAATAGGTGCCTTATCAATCATAATTTTCAACACTTCAATGAGTCCTATTATTCGTTATATATTACGGTGCAATTTGTCTTAGAACAATATTTTGTGCGGTTTGGAATTATTTTCTGTTAGATCTACAGAAGTAAGCCCAGACTGGAGAGGGATAACAAAGAATGGGACACGAAATGGATCTATAAATAAACCCCATAGCACAAAACATCCTCAGGATGTCCTATTAAAGTCGCAATATCCCGGGACATACTTAGGATGTCCTAAGGATGTTGATTCTCAGATGTCCTGAGGAGATCGTAATTTAACATCCTGAGGATGTCTTATTTAAGTCGCTATGTCCCGGGATATGACAGGATGTCCTGAAGATGTTGATTCTCAGATGTCCTGAGGAGTTCACCAATTTCACATCCTGAGGACATTCATTCTGCATTGTACGGAGGACTTTCGTTGTCAAACATTTTGAGGATATTTGTTCTCAAATTTACCAGTTTTAATTTTTTGACATTGCACATTATTTTATTTTTCATATGTATATTACTAATAATTTTCTAAATGCTGTACATTAAAAATATTGATATGATTGATGATTTATTCTTGTTATTTTGTTATTAATTTTAACTGCTATTTTTTCTGACGTTTTTAAAAATTTATTTAGTCATGGAAAAGATTTTTTTCAATGGATTAGCATTTTCTAGAATATTTGCAAAATTCTAAATAACACATATTTTTTTTATAAAAAATGTATAAATTACATGTATAATTACTTACAGATTACAAACCCTACTACAAATATAGGTAAAATTAGATATATATATATTTAATTACGGAAACGAATTTTTTTTTAAAATTTGGGTATAGAGACATTAGGTATTTTTTTGGAAGCAGGAAACATGAAAAATTAGCAACTGCCTTCGCCGGGAATCGAAGGACGGACCTCTGGAATACCGGCCCAGTGTGCAGAACCACTACACCACGAAGACACGCTAAGTGTGGTGGTGGTGTATTTAATTATGGCAAAGCACACTAGGGCTATCTGCCTAAGGGGAGGGATGTCTTCGTGAACGACTTTCTAAGGGAAACTGGCTCGTATACACGTTACACGTGGGGAAAACCACGAAAACACCCATGCAGCCAGCCCGTTCGCGGGATTCGAACCTCGGATCGCACTACCAGGGTTCAGCGAGTTTACCGCTCGGCCGCTGGTGGGCCGAAGACACGCTAGGAAAGCGGGAGAAATACCTTATATTACTTCTCTTTTTAAAGGCCAACTTTTTTTTTAAGGGGATCCAATTACTAAATCCTGGGTGTGGATATAACTCATCCAACACCTTTTTAATTCGGGCGCCACTGTAGAGACATTAGGATTTTTTTGGGAAGCCGTAGAGATGAAAAATTAGCAACCGCCTTCGCCGTGAATCGAACCACGGACCTCTGAAATACCGGCCCAGCGTGCAGAACTATTACACCACGAAGGCACGCTAGGAAAGCGAAAGAAATACCTCATAAGGAAAATGTTTTTCCTCTAATTACAGGACAGAAAATGTTTTTCAATCGCGCGATCTGTTATTGATATTGAATTACAGTCGTGCGATAATTTCGCAGTAAAGATACATCTCCGATGACTATCCAAGATTCTAGAAACTTTGGTCTTATATAGAGATGGTCGTCTTATAGAAATAATGCTTAATATCAATATTTATTTATAATCTCAGAACTATTGGTCACTTTCAGAAGTGGTCGTTTGAGAGGCGATATTCTATATATTTATTTACTGATACTCTCAGATTCCAAAATTTGTTTATATTCTCAGAAATATTAAACGGAAGGTGGTCGTCCCATACATGCAAAGTTTTACATTTCATTAAAAATGAATTCGGCATTATTTAACTATTTCCCTATTAAAAAATATAAAGAAAAAATTAGGAAATAGTACTGTTTATTACGGAATAATGTAGGAAGTTCTATAGAACTATATTCTTTCGCGTCATTGCACATTGTATCCGGCAAACTACTAGTTCCTCGAATTCTTCCGCAAATCCGTAAACATCTGTCTGATTTGAAACCAAGGTTCTTTAATATACTAAGGTTAGGCCAGGAACGGAAAAAGCGTGCCATTGGTTGCTGGTAGTGACGTCACCCGGGAGACAAGACGCATCGGCCGACGCGTCTGCTACATGATTTTCGTAATGGAAGTAATGTAAACTAAAGCAAAATAATCATTTTAAATGTGGTAGATACACCGGAAATACCGGGTATATACTTTCCGATAAAGTATTTTGTTAAAGCAATGTTTATTTTATGCACAGAATTCGTACGAATGCTGAAAATAATTGTAAACATTAAATTCTTATCATAAAGGAAAGCATTAGGAAATGAAAAACGATATTTAAGTTAATTGAGGGAAATAAATATTGTAAAACAAGCTATTTTTCAATATTTTTCGTAGTATTGTTTGCACTAAAGAAATTTTGTTGAACAGAACACATGATGGCATAATTCCTAAGACCAACATAAAACATAATCAAAAAGTATTATTCTATTTAATTTCATTGCTCATGCATTTTTTTTTTAATACAAATGAACTTTGACATTCCATGAGAAATATATGATCGTGATTTTCAGTTTAATTTACATATCTCAAGCAAAAATATATATAAAAAGATTTGACATAACAAATTCATATTTAAATACCATAAAATTCTACAAATTTCTTAATATTCGTCATTTATACTTTTAAATAGTATACTTATCACATTATTTTTAAAGTAACTTCATACTGATTCACTTCAGATTTTAGCAGAAGTGCATATATTTTCAGTATAATCTAAAAGTACTCTTATAATCCCTTACACTCCCAAGATTTCTATATAACATTTATCCTGACCGTGATTATTTGCTATGGTAAATAATCTTCGATATTGGCATCCTATTCTTCCTTCCATACAATAAAAATACATTTTCTTACACATATACGCACAATAATAAACTTGCCCTACACCTTAGTGTGTATACGAGCCAGTTTCCCTGAGAAAGTCCTCCACGAAGGCATCACACCTATTACGCAGATAGCCCTAGTGTGCTTTGCCATAATTAAATACACCACCACATGTTAGTTTTAATTCAGCCTGTACACAAATTAAATATTTTTAATGACTAATGTATTTTTAACAGGTTGTTTCTTAAAATACTTTTGTTATACTCAAAATATGTGTTCAATATTGAATTATTTTTCTTTCTCTTATAATTAAAAACTAGTTATATGGAATCAAAATTAAAACATATGCAGCAGTTAAATAACACTGAACAGAATATCTTACTTACTCTTTCGCTATTTGTATTCCAGCACTATACACAGATTTGTTTTCCTTCAGGGTCAGGTATGTGTAAGTTCACTTAGTTATATCAATTAAATTACATCAGGCATATGCATCAGTTAAACAACATTGAAGGAAATATGTCGCTCGCTCATCGATGTTTGCATCATAGTGTGGCCGATAAATTGTTCTTTCTTCTGAAGCATGTATCAGTTTACTATGTCTCAATGCTTAACCCAGACATTGCTTCAATACATAGAATTACTTTTGGGATGTAAAGAAAGTAACCAAAGCATGTGAATTAACTTAGATAAGCAAATTTATCAACTAATCATTCAGGTAGTCACTATTGGTAAACACGACATTGAGATTAAATATCTCGCTATAAGTCTACTTCATAAAAGGAAAATTATGATAAAAAATTAAAATAGAAGTAAAATGAAAAATAAATGTAAAATTACATAAAAGTTATGTATGAAAACTACATAAATTCATTTAAAAAATAGTCAGTTATTTTATCTGGTTGTAAAGAAAGTTTTCCACCAAAAACGTTCTTCATAAAACTAGAAAAAAACAACAACATGAAGGTAGTATATATAGCACGGGTACAAATCACCAGACAAATCTATGATTTTCTGTCAACATTTTGGTAGTTTTTCAAAATCATCGACACATAAACTTGGTGGCCACGAGTTCAAAAGCAGATCAACTACATTTTGGACATCCTGCGCAGAATGGAAGATAGCACCAGCAAGATGTGGCTGCAGGTGTGATTAAGTAATCTCATGCAGCACCCAGTAATTGAACTTGTGCGTCAAATCTACGAGATACTCAGCGCAACTAATGGACATGGCACTAATGTCTAACTCTTCAGCTTTCACTCTCTCGAGACCATACGCAAGCCCTTGAGTGGTTACATATTGATATTCAACAAGTTCTCGTAGGTGGGCCTCATCAACATCAGTAGGTTGGCCAGAGTGATCTGCTTCTTCAGTATCATAAGCCTTGTTTTTGAACTTTAGGTACCAAACCTTCAGTGTCATTTGATATAACATTAGCACATAAAGTTGTACACATGATTTGGCGAAATTTTGTAGCTGACTTTTTGCAAAAGAATTGGAAGAAAATTATATAGTTCTAATCTGGTAGTGTGATAGTTCCATTTCACACACCTTGTACTTAATGGTATTTTTTTATAAATTTAAGAGCACACCGTTCTAAAGCAAGTCTCTCTTTTTCAAATACATTTTGCAATACAGTGTTCTAAAGCACGTTTCTTTCTTTAAAATGCATAATCTTTAATCATATATACAAAATATGATTCGAATTTCAAATCTTTCTTTAATCCTATATACGGAATATGATTAAATATGCCAATGTGAAATTTCGCGAAGAGGATATTTGAAGTGGCAGGATACTTTCATTAAAACTCGAAAGCTTACTTTAATTGTTGGGAAAGACATTTCATGTCATAAGAAAACACACATCTTTTTAATGCATGAAAAATATTTTCTGGTTCTCTGCTCCTTGAATGTCATAATCCTTGTTTTTGCATTTTCGGTACTAAACCTTCACAGTTTCATATGACATTACATTAATACCTAAAGTTTTACACGCGATTTGGTGACATTCTGTAACTGACTTTTTGCAACACAAATGGAAGTAAATGATGATTCTATTCTGTAGTAGTTAAAATAGATGTAGTAGTTAAGTAAATGATTCTATTTTGGAGTAGTTAAGTAGATGATTCTAATCTGTAGTAGAAATAGTTTCATTTCAGACACCTTGTATTCGATAACATATTTGTTTTATACATTTCACAATACAAAACTCTCACAGTTTCATATGACATAACAGTAGTATCTAAAGTTGTACACATGATTTGGTGACATACTGTAGCTGACTTTTTGTAACACAACTATAGTAGAAATAGTTTCATTTCAGACACCTTGTACTCAATGATAAATGATATTTCTTTTACACATTTCACAACACAGTGTTTTAAAGCAAGTTTCTTTCAAACACCAAAATTGTTTGACAAAATATGATTAAATATGTCAATGTGACATGTTTGCAAAGAAGATTTTTGCAGTGGTAGGATACTTTCATTAAAACATGAAAGCTTGTTTTGATTGTTGGGAAAGACATTTCATGTCGTAAGAAGTCTCACATCTTTGTAATGCATAGAAAATGTTTTTTGGTACACTATTTTCTAGTACTATGCTTCTTGAGTGTAATAGTCCTTATTTTTGAATTTTCGGTACCAAACCTTCACAGTGTCATATGATATAACATTAGTACCTAAAGCTGTACATATGATTTGTTGACATTCTGTAGCTTACTTTTTGCTACATATCTGGAAGTAAGTGGTGGTTCTAATCCGGTAGTGTGATAGTTCTCTTTCTGATACCTTGTACACAATGATATTTTAATACAATTCACAACACACTGTTCTAAAGCAAATCTCTTTCTTTGCCAAAAATTGTTTGAGAAAATATTAGTAATCCTTGTTTTGAGTCCTTGTTTGAGCCATAGCCCTTGTTTTTGAACTTTCAATATCAAACATTCACAGTCTCATATGATGCAACATTAGTACCTAAAGTTGTATGCATGTTTTGTTGACATTCTGTAGCTCCCTTTTTGTAACATATCTGGAAGTAAATGATGGTTCTAATCTGGTAGCATTACAGTTCCATTTCAGACATCTTGTACTTAATGTTAATGGTATTCACTTATAAATTTTACAACACAGTCTTCTAAAGCAAGTTTTTTCTTTAAAATGCCAAAAATTGTTTGACAAAATATTATTAAATTTGCCAATGTGAAATGTTTGCGAAGAGGATATTTGCAGTGGCAGAATACTTTCCCTAAAACACGAAAGCTTGTTTTGATTGTTGGGATCATGTCATAAGAAGCCTCACATCTTTGTAAATGCATGGGAAATGTTTTCTGGTACACTATCTTCAAACTCGACACTGTGTAGTAAAGAATCATATGCATTTGACTTAACTGGCAATGATTTTTTACACTCATTTTCATTAACATTTTGAACTTCTTCATCATCATCAATCGCTGTCCTGGCTGCTATTGAAAAGTATCTTCATATATGAGTAGGATGTAATATGAGGAGGAGTTATAAAGATGATGCAATCCACTTCTGTGCCTTTTTCATATCAGCCTTATTTCTTTTCTTCTTTTTCATTTCTGTATTCAAATACCTCAAGCGTATAAATGTTCGTGTCTTAACATATATTTTAATGATTTCATTATGCACATCAGGAAACTTTTGTGCAATTTTTTTACACATAGTTTGCATAATGTTATTATTTCTTGAAAGACCATCTTTCCCATGTTCACTTACAAACACTACTTCAAATTGACTTATTTTTTTTAACCATTCCTCAGATGGAACAAGTAAACCACCACGAGAAAGCGTTTCTATCCAACCAACGTGTTCATCTGAAGGCAGATGGAGCAATTGTTCTGTAGGTGTTCCCAAAGAATGGTCATATTTTCTTCCACGGTAGGCTATGTAGCCTGCAAGGTACCGAAAACCCTCTACAGAGCAGTCAGCTGCAGGTTCACTTGCAAGGGTCAATCTAGAATTATCAAAAACAATATCCCTCATCTCAGTTTCACCGTCTAACATCTTCAGAGCTTCAGTCATGTCAGGTAAAATATTACCAAAAAAGTTGGAAGTAATGTATGCATCTTCCTCCTCATCAGGAGCAACAGAAGATGTGTTAGAAAGTGAAATCTGGTAGGAATTATTAGTTAACAATAAAAGACGCATTCGATACTTCACGTCTACGGGCAGTGGATGATCATAGAAATGGCCAAGACCGCGGATTCGGGAAAAAAAATTTTCCAGGCAATCTTGATTTAGTCTGGAAGTTAAAAGGTATTTAACTCCTAATTGTTTCAAATCAGAAAATAACCCCAGCAGTGATGTAATCGACATCATAAATCCTTTCTGAAATGGTAATAGGTGCTTTGCCTTGCCCACTCTCATGTCTTCACAAAAAGCATAAAATTTCTTTAAGGTTCTCTCCTGGATTTCTTCATGTATCCCATACGCACAAGATAACACTGTATCAGAGACAGGTTTCCTGGAGTTAAGAATATCAAATGAATTATTCACTAATTCAAAAAAAATTGCAGTTTCCTCTTCTTCTGGTATAAGATAGCGGATACCTTGTGCAGTATGGTTTGAAAATAACTGCGCAGCTAAATGCACACGCTGGCGTTCATTACCTTTAACAGAAATGTGACTTACGGACAACTTTGGGCAAATTTTCACTTCTTTGCAATCCATCGATATCAATCTTTCGATAGGTTCTTTTGTAATTAATTTATTTCCCGGAAGCATTAATCCGTCATCCAAAAAGTGATTACGAAGAAGTTTCAAAAGGTGTGGCACATCAGCAAACACCCACACACGTTTACTAGAGTCCTGGGGATGTGAAAAGCTGCTGTTCAGATGAGTAATCTGAAGTTTTGTCCACACAGCACGATTTCTACCACCCAAGTCAGCTACAGCTGCAACTACATAATATCCAATTTCTGCTAATGTTATTATTATATCTTTCAATATTTCTGCCGTCATTTGCGTATCAAAGTCGAAATATATTGGCTGCTTCCAGCTTGCAAGAAGTCCTCGCACCATTACTACTTGAACATTTCTATGTGGGCCAACAATCTTATCTTCTGCTTGGTCATAACAGATTCTACTATCCACGTTCATTTCATCGAATGAAAGAACACACATACATTCTTTGATTGTCATCTGTAATGCCCCAGCACGCATAACATGAATTACATCGTGTAGCAAACCAGGAGAACAGCGAAATGAACAAAATACCCATCTCTTCAAAGTCGAAATGCTAGGAAATGGAAATCCCATTTTTTGTCTGAGATAGTTATAGCATCTTTTGGATACTGCCCTAAGTGTTGCAGATTTGCAAATGTCATCTGCATTCCACTTAACATATTTTTTATTTGACATGAGAAAGCGAATTTGATTGTCCGTAAAAATTGTCCCTAAATTTTTTTTAACTGCATTATGTACTTGTTTGCTTGTTACTTTCCTGCTCATTTTCTGATAGCTACGCAATTTTCTACGAGAAGCAGTAAGTTCAGTAAAAATAATTTTCTTTTGCATTTTCAATTGACTGCACAACACATTTAATCTCTTATTTTCCTTTTCTAAGATTTGCACACGCTCAACTAAATGAGATGTGTCACTGGATGTAAACTGAGTTGCACAGTCTATCCTATCAGCTTGTAGTTTTTTCTTTTTGGGGGAAAGGGAAGCTAAATTTTCCAATGCTCGTTTCCTTGTTCCCCGAGCCTGACACCTGCTTGCTCTATCCCTTTCTAGCATAAATTTAGATGACTCATTCCTGTTAGAAAACGTTCTCTCCAGATTAGGTTCAGTTTTTGAAGCACAACATATATACTTTATTGATGAGTTATTTTCACATGATGATGACGGAAGATGTAAAGTGGGAACAGCATTGGCTTTCAGCACCCTTTTAGGAGTTGAACCAAGCAATTCTGCCTTTAGATCTCGTACGTAGTCATCAGGTGTAAAATGAAGAGCACATACTCTGGCATTTTCGATGTTGAAATTATCTGCTCTTTTGCAGCGATTAGTCCATAACTTACGAAGTTCTGGATCACTTGGAAAACGATGGTATGTGATGCCTTGACTTTTAGTTTTCCTTCTATAATTCTGACACAACGCTATAGCACAACTTGCCATTTCCGACTACTTATAAAAGCAAATTAACAACACAAATCAAATGTATCACAGATCAAATGCAACGAATGTAAACAAACGCCGAGAACTAACGACTGTCACCCACATGACGTCATGCGCAGACGGCAAAATTTTCTCCCTGCACTACGCATCGCTCGTGGGCCCCCCCTGATTTGAAACGAAATCCAAAATGGCTGCGCCATGAGGTTAACTTGTATGGATATTTTTTGTTGCATGAAAGGTAAGTTCAGTTGCAATACTTGTATGTTTACTTTTTTTGCTTTTCGAATTTATGTCATTTTGACAGTTAAATGTTTCACAGCTTTATGAATTGTTACCATTCTGTCGTGAATTACGTGTATCTCAATGGCTGGCTGTCTTTTCAAATATCTAATTTTGCTTTGCTATCCAAATGTTTATGACTGAATTTTTTTTAGTTTTTGCATTTAGTTTCAAAATAATATGTGTGTTCAGATTGCTTATTATTTTATTGCAGCAATAAATTTATGTTAAATAGTTTGAACAATTGTATAAAAATAAGAGTTTGCATTGTTTTGTCCAAAATATGTATGGTTGAAACCTTATCTGGGTTTTCATCCGGAGAGAACCCGTTGGCGCTTCGGGAAAGAACCCGTTGGCGTCGTTGCATTCTTACTCGCCAAGCTCGCGGTTCATCGACGATGAGCCGAGCCGTAAACGTGATTTTTAGTGCATGTAAATTCAAGTTAGCAGATAAAACAGTATATTAAGCATATGGTAGTAAAAATTCACAGATAATATGCATGTAGATGTAAAACTAAACGGTTAAACGTGATATACGAAAAAAATTTGTCTTGAATTCCAGTTAACGCAGAAAACAATATATTCCTTACACCAGCAGTTGTTTGCTAATTTTGATGACCATGGTGATGCATCAAACTTTTCTGTCATCTTAGATAATCAATATTTTTTTGTTTCAATTTAATCATCTATTTATGCCACACCTGCCATCGTCTGAAAGGTTATTGTTAGAAAAGCATTAACAATATATTATCTTGTTAAAATTTTACGCCATAAAAATTGCTTTCTTCTCATAATTTTAGATGACAATAACCAATAATAAAAATAAAAGCATTACTTAATTATTTCAAATACACATGCACATTTTTGCGGTCTACGAAAAAAAAAATTATTTTAGACTTTGGACACCTCATGGTTCTTAGAGCTGTTAATAATTAAGAACTGTGGTTGCTTGCTAAGTTCTTTTTATAATAATTTAAATAGCAAAATCAAAAAGCAAGAATCAATATTTTTCATATATAACATCTTTATTATTCTTTGTAGCCCTCGCTAACTCCTTACTGATTTTATGGCATGACAACCTTCTGAAACTAAAGGTGAAGTGAAAGTAGTAGTCATTATCTAGTAGAAGTAGTTGTAGTTATTATGACCAATAATAATTGTTGCCTACATCACTCCCCTACCAGTAACAAAGTTACGTTACTCTGAAAACATGGTGGGAGAGAAGATACAAATATCTATACAAATAACGCTGATACAAATATATAAATTGAAATTATGTACACAAAAAAAAACATAATTAAGTTTTAAATTAATATGAAAGAGTTATAAGTTCAAGAAGAGTCAATAACGTCATTGAAACGAACTGGAAGTTTTACTTGTCTTCCACATCGTGTTAATTTTTTAGGTTGTTCTAGTTGCTGACTTGGCACTGATGTTTGCTTACTTGGCACAGATGTATGATCACTTTTTGAAGTTGGAGACAAAAGTTCATTAGGTTGTAACACATAAGCTGGTTTTAACCTATCCACAGAGATACTAACTTGTTTATTTTTAATTGGTAGAAGAAAATATTTCAGGGTTCTTTGCAGTACCAAAAAGGGTCCTTCATATGGGGGCTCCAAAGGTTTTTTTACTCTGTCAACCCGCAGAAACACGTGCGAGCATGTGTACAAATCTTTTGGGATGAAAATCTTTTGTTTACATTTGGATTTGGATTGATAGGGCTTTAAAAGGGCCATCTGATTTCGAAGATTACTTACAAAATTATCATTAGATATTGGCATGTTTGATTCTTCAAAGAATTCGCCAGGTAATTTAATAGTTTTGCCATAAACCATTTCAGCTATTGTATACTTGCAGTCCTCATGTAGAGCAGCTCGCAACCCATAAGAACTGTTGGTAATGTTTCTGTCCAATGAAGAGAATTATGACATCTAATAGCTGCTTTTAAAGTACGATGTAAACGTTCAATTTTCCCATTACTCTGAGGATGGTAAGAAGTTGTATGGTTTACTTTTACTCCACATAGCGAAGCCGAATTTCGAAACAGTTCCGAAATGAATGGAGTTCCTCTGGCAGTAATAACACAAGAAGGTACACCAAATCGTGTTATCCAATGTTCATAAAAGGCTCTTGCTATATTTTCTGCTGTGATATTTGATAACGGTACCACTTCCATCCAAGAGGTAAACCGATCAATACACGTCAAACAATAAGTGTATCCATTAGAAGGTGAATAAGGCCCAATTAAATCAATGTGCACAACACTAAATCTTTCGTCTGGTGCTTGATATTGAGAATATTCTGATTTTGTATGTTTAGTTACTTTATTTTTCTGACAATCGATACAAGTTTGAGCCCACTGTTTAACATCTTTTTTTATATCCGGCCAAATGAATCTTTTAGTAATCTCTTTTACAGTACTTCGGATTCCAGGGTGAGCTAAACCATGAATTGCATTAAATATTTTCATCCGAAAAGTTTGAGGTATGAATGGTCTGATATTAGAAGTAGAGGTATCGCAATATAAGAGTTTTCCTGATGGTAATTGGTGCTGTTTAATATGCAATGATTTGGAATGTAATTTCAACTGTTGCAGTTCATCATCATTAATTTGTGCATCTGCTATCAGGTCAAAATCAACAACAGGTGAATCGATGTCCTCAATCCTAGATAGGCTGTCTGCAACCACATTGTTTTGACCACTTATATGGCGTAGGTTGGTAGAGAATTGTGAGATATATTGTAACTGTCTGAGTTGTCTGGGAGATGCTTTGTTATGATTCTGCTTAAAAGCAAATGTTAAGGGCTTATGATCCGTATAAATAGTAAAATCGCGGCCTTCAAGTAAATGTTTAAAGTGTTTAACGGATAAATATATACCGAAAAGCTCGCGATCGTAAGCGCTATAATTTTTCTGGGCATCATTAAGCTTTTTTGAAAAAAATGCAATAGGTTTCCATCCATTTGGTTCTTTTTGTTGAATAACTGACCCAATAGCCAAATCGGATGCATCTGTGAGAAGTGCCAGAGGGTAATCCGAATTGGGGTAGGCCATCAGCGCTACTTGAGCAATATCTTGTTTACATTTTTCAAAACTTTTTCTGGTTTCATTGGTCCATAGTATTTTACGTCGATCTTTTTTTGTAGATCCTTTCAAAAGTTCATGAAGAGGAGCTTGAGTTTCTGCGGCATTTTTAATGTAATTACGATAGAAATTGATCAGTCCTAAGAAGGAACGAAGTTGGTGTATAGTTTCTGGAAACGGATATTCTGTGATAGCTTTAATTTTTTCAGGTAGAGGTTTTGAACCTTCAGCAGATATTTGATAGCCCAAAAAGTCTATTACAGGTACTCCCAAAACTGATTTGCTAATATAAATTCGGAGACCATATTTATCTAAACGCTGGAAAATTGTTTTAAGATGTAAACGATGTTCTTCCTTGCAAGAAGAGGCAATCAACACATCATCCAAATATGGAAACACAAAGTCTAGGCCATAAAAAACTTCATTGATGAACCTCTGAAAGGTCGCGGGGGCATTTTTGAGACCAAAACTCATGACATTGAATTGGTAAAGACCAAAAGGTGTGATAATAGCAGTTTTTTCTTTATCTTCATCTGCTACTGGAATGTGAAAATACGCTTTAAAGAGATCAATTTTAGAAAATATAGTTTTATGAGTTAAAATATGTTGAAAATCTTGAATTCGAGGAATGGGATAACGATCAGGTACAGTTAAATCATTCAGTCTTCTGTAATCCCCACATGGGCGGAAAGAACCGTCTTTCTTTGTCACTATGTGTAGGGGACTAACACCATTCTGAACTGGACGGACTAATGATGTTATTGTCCAGCATATATTTGAATTCTCTTTTAGCTATTTCCAACCGTTTAGAGTCTAATGGTCTTGCTTTACAACTTACAGGTTGTCCTTTAGTTATAATATGATGTTTCACATTATGCTTTACGGTAGAAATAAGAAAATTTGGTTTTGTTATACTAGGATACATAGCAAATAAATCAGAATATTTACATAAGCTACCCGTTGTATTTACAGTTTCATGAATAGAGATGGGTGCGATGTCACCATAAACTGCAAGGTTCGTCACACCATCAATTAGCCTTTTATGCTTTATATCAATCAATAAATTGAACTTATTTAAAAAATCTGCACCTAGTATGGGTTTACTAACTTTTGCTACAATAAATGGGAATTGAAATTCTCGGCGTAAACCAAGATCAAGAATTAAAACTTCTGTACCAAAAGTATCAATTTCTGTATTATTTGCAGCATATAATTTATAGTCACTAATAAGTTTGTGTTTAGAAGTACGAGGAATAAGGCTTACCTCTGCTCCACTGTCAACCAGAAAATGTAAACCTGTTTTTTTGTCCGTGATAAATAAGCGGAATTTACGGCAATTTTCTTTATTTACAGCAGCAGAGTCTGCCGCTAATTCCACTGCTGATTTTCGTTTTCCGGGGAGCTGTTTTTCCATGCACAGGGGGGTTTGCATTTATCAGGAAAACACTTTTCTCGAAAACGAAAGTGGAAATAACAGTACTTTCCATTAGGGTTATAACGGCTCCGAGATTTACTTCGATTATTAGATGATCGACTGCTATTTCTCGAACGAGAATTTCTTGTGACAGTTAGTTTTTTGAATTTATTATCCAAAGCTGCAATTTGTTGTCGTAATTCAGCAATAGCATCTGTTCCTGGAAAAACAATACTGCTGGCACAGTATAGTTCTTGTTTTGGTTGCATTTCGATGATACGATCCGCCATCAGAGCTAGTTTTTCGATATCTTCATCACTAACGATTAAAATATTGTGCACAGTATCTGGCATTTTCTGCAGAAATAGTGTTTTAAGAACTTTATCCGAAATGCCATCAGTAGCAAGATTTCGCATTTTTTGTAAAAGTTGACTAGGTTTACTGTCTCCCAAGTCTATGCCTGTTAGCAGTCTCTGTAAACGTTTATTTTCACTTTCTTTAAAAGTGTTCAAGAGACGTTCTTTAGCAGCAGTATATTTGGTTTTGCTGTTGTCACTTATAATATCCCATAAACTTTCAACAAATTTTGCTTCCAATTGCGATACTAAGTAGTTGAATTTAGTTTCCTCGGCAGTTATTCCACAAATAGAAAACTGTGCTTCTACTTGATAAAACCATATCTCTGGCTTTTCAGCCCAAAAGGGAGGTATTTTAACACTTACCCGTGCTATTTCTTCCTTAATCGCCGATTCTTAACTTTCTGACATCTTTATCAATAATTCCGAGGTCACCAAGTATGTGGTTGCTTGCTAAGTTCTTTTTATAATAATTTAAATAGCAAAATCAAAAAGCAAGAATCAATATTTTTCATATATAACATCTTTATTATTCTTTGTAGCCCTCGCTAACTCCTTACTGATTTTATGGCATGACAACCTTCTGAAACTAAAGGTGAAGTGAAAGTAGTAATCATTATCTAGTAGAAGTAGTTGTAGTTATTATGACCAATAATAATTGTTGCCTACAGAACACAACGTGAACAGCCGTGTTACAAATTAGCATTCACCCCTCCTTTCATCCCGAACCGAAAACCGGCATCTATCTACGAAAATATTTCTATCTATTCGTTGTTAAAAAATTCAGAAAAAATAATAATAAATAAGAGAAGAATAATATCAATCTGCAAATGCGAACAGCGACAGTCTTAATTCAACAAAATAAACGCAAGAGGAATGGTTGCAAACTTTGAACAAGCAAATGGGATAAATCCGAAGGGTTACCAAGTTAGAACTATTATCGCCAACGTTGGCGATGTTTACATTTACCGGGTTCTCTGCGGAAGTGCTTCCCATTATCTTAATCTAGTTTGTAATTCAAGTTTTTTGGGGGGTACTGTTCTGTTATTGGGACCAGAATCGGGAATGTATGAACCTGTGTTCGTAAGTATGTGCATAGATGTGTATATGCAGACACACAAACATACAAATATACAAGCATACATAAATACAATTCTGAACCGGGTCCTGATAACAGAACAGTACCTTTTTTGAATATTTTATAAAAGGATTAAGCATTTTTCAAACTGCATATCATTTTAAGATTCGACTTGCAGGAAGACAAAATATGGTCATTCAATCAAATGCTTATGATTGCTTTTAACATTTTCTCATAAATATTGTTTGCATTTTTATTGTATTTTAGATACTTTAGTTATGTAAAGTGAACATTAGAATATTAGGAAAGCTGAAGAATATGAATAGCTACCATAATACATGTATTTTTTCATCGAGCCCATTGTTTTAGAAACCAATGCACCATTATTATATGCAGGCTTATTTTATAGTTATACGCAGTTTAATTTTATGTTCATGTTACTGTAGTATTGTCATTATAATAAAAGTATTGAACTATTTTTGTTGAATCTTGCAAGTTGCCTAACATTCAGAATTATTACTACAGAATTTTACTGATAGGTTTTTTCGAGTTGACATAATCTGTCTGATAAATAAAATAAACTGGTGTTTAAATTATATGCATATCTCTTAATGTTTCATTGAAAGTGAGATGGAAATATAAATGCTATCCAGAAAAGTGAATTCTTTTTGCCTGAAATAACAAACTGTACTAAATGATTAATGTTTATATCATTTTAGAAATGTCAATATTAAAGTTTCTCCCCCTTCTCTTCTTTGATTTTGAAATAATTTGTAATAAAATAATATATACATAAGTGTAATTAATGTAAAGTGTCATTCAATAGTATAATTTATTTTTACTGATATTTTTATATTTCTTATCTGGATTTTCTTTTGGTGTTAGAAGGAGGAAAAGACTGTAATGTTTTAATTAAGGAAATAATTAAAACATTACAGTCTTTTAAATAACACAGTTACAGTAATGTTTATTGAAGCAATCAGTACTGTGTGATTGCCAGTAATTGAATAATGTTAAAATGCATTGTTCATAAGGAAATTTGCTTATCTTTGTGTTATAGGTTTTATTTTGACACAAGCTGAAATTTGAATTATTGGAAGCACTTTGAAAACCCGAATTATTTCCTGAATCATTAATCAGGCCAATATATAACATACAAATTTTCATACAAAATTATTTCTTTGAGCATATTATAAAGAGCTCATTTAATTTTATTATTTGTACAAATTTTAGACAAAAGTAGCATGTAACAGTTAAAGATTTATTGAAGCCTACTTGTTACTTATGGTAACAAAGAAGTGTGAAAGATATTGCCACATTAGCAAACATGATGATCATTGATGCTTAGTTTAGTAATTTAATAATATATTGAGAAATGCTGGGAACTTTCAGAAGTAGACATTTCGGAAATGATGGGCTTGATAAGAAATTTACATGGTTTTATTATTTATTCTATAGTTAAGAATGGATTTTAGATGTTCATGTGAAAGAATAGTTAAAGTTTGGCATTTAAAAAAATGAATTAATAACATGCAATTATCTTTTTATTATACATATATTACTATATATTTCTAATGCGCTATGTAAATGTCAGTGCTAAACAATTGAGATACTATTGTCAGGGCAATCTTTTCTTATACATGAAAAATTCTGATACTTTCTTATCATCTGCCCTCACAGCTTCAACTTATGCTAAAACAGCAAGAATATGCACACGATAATAGCAAACTATGAATATGCATACCACACACATGTATTTACATGCTTTATATTTAATCTTTATTTCTGAATAGTATTCCATTGGCTGAAAAATATGTGAATATTGACTCAATGTATATATTTTTGTGTGTGTGCATCCTAAAATTTCTTGTTTTTTATAAAGTGCTTATTTGAATTACTACTTGTGAACAGAGCAGTAGATATGAACCATAAACTAACCATTTTGCCAATTTTCACAGCCTTGCAGATAGTCAGAAAGCACCAAAATTTGTAATAATGTTAAGTTTAAATGATGTTCTATACTTTTGTGTTAATTTTGCTGTTCTATTAATTCTATTACTGTGTTATCAAACTTTCTGCAGGAATTTCAACTGGTTAAGATGTTATTACCATATGGAGAAGAATTTTGTTTTCAAGCTAGAAAAAATTACAGCTGAAGGATTTTGTAGAAGGTCAGTCAAACTGGTTTTAATTAATTATAATTTAATTTTGGGTGAAGAATTCTCAAATTTATTTATCATAAGTGTCTAAAGGTCTTCTAAATTAAATTCTGCTTGTTTTTGAAATTTTTCATGACATTAATTCTTTAATTATTATTATTTTTTTTTAATTTACTAACTTATATCCAGGCACATAATGTTGCATTTAATGCCATACCTTAAATATTGTAAAATGTTAAAATAATACATTTCACTTAAAAATGTGGTTGTGACAGTAAATTTTCTGTTACATTTAATCATATCTATAAACATTGGTATACATCATTTTTCAATAATCTGTATATTATTTTGTGCATTTCTTTTACATCCAAGATCTGGCATATGACTTGCTTTTCAAACTGATAACATGGTGTAATAATGTAATCTAATGGTTAAAGTTTACTATGGAACAGGCCAAATTTAATAAATTATTCTTTGATAGAAATTTATTCATGTGTTCAGTGTGTCTCATCTTTTTAAATTGCTAAAGTAAATTTTATGTACTTGCATTTAGGAATTTTGACTGTATCAGAGTAATTTTGTTTCAGTTATTATAACATGCAAGGGAAAAAATTCATTCATAGCTCCGTATTTAAAATTAGTTAATTAAAGTCCTTAATAAAGAGGGACGTTTTGTTGTTTTTAATGTCGATAGAGTTTAATTCAAAAATATGCCACATTAAGGGTTACTTTTTAACCTAACTTAAAATTTTCATTACTTTAACATGTCCAATAATTGTTATTTTAACTCCGATATTGTAATAATATCAAAATTCCCTACTTTTTGATAGGTAATCCAAATGTAAAACAAGAAAAGAAAAAATTAAAATGTAGAAGTATATTTATTTCATACCTCTAGCAAATAAAAACAACACGAGCACTTGTTACTGTCTATCTGCATAGTGTGGCATGTCCTGAAAGACTGAGATTTGTATGGTCAAATTCATGTTTCAGTTAAAGGAAAATGCATGCGCAGTCTTCTGATTTTCCCTTCGATTAAGGATTCTGTATATACTAGCATAAGAAATATATTAGTTAATGCAGTGTTATACATCAATATTTATAGACAGTCATTGTGGCTATGTTTATTATAATTTTGTTCACTGTAATGGCTGGAGTGCCTAAACCATCATGCTGTGTAAACAAAAGTCAAATCTTCATCTCTGCATACTGCTCCACTAGTGTTTAAACCACTGAAATGGTGATTATGGTAGAACATCTTTGGTAAAAATTTACTCTATTGTAACCCTTGGTGAATCGTTTCTTTTTTTTATATCAAGAACGGCACCAATTTCAAGGTGGCCGCCACACAAAACCAAAATAAGAAGTCAAAGACATACACAAACTCTGTGTCCATGTACACATCAACCTATTAAAACAGAGAACTGCACAAACTGGGCATTGTGCACTGCCTTAACTTTGTCCATGTACACATTGATCTATTTTCACTTTAAGAAAATCAAAGAAAATCAGAAAGTTAAAAATATCATAGTTATCAGAAAAAATTCGCCACTGTCTTAACACACAGACAACCAAAAATACACAGAGAGGAATAAGTTACAAAAAATACATATTTCCTAACATAAAAACATTAAACAACAAATCTTCTAACAAAAATTAACACACAGAGACAAAAAATAAATGAAACGTCATTTTTTTAATATACCTTTTTTTTCACATGCATATGTTTAGGCTTCCCACCACCATCCTCCAGGTAAGCAATTCAATTAAATTTTTCGTCTCTTAGTCACCTCAGACATACTCAAACGATGATACCCACACCAAAATAATAAATAGCATGTTCAAAATACAAGACCATACCACTTCCGTGCAACCAAACACAGCAATTGAAAAGAATGGTAAGAACCAAAAACCTGGGACCGTACAAAAGGTTTACTATTAAAAAAAGTAGCCCAAAACTAAATTTATCACAGCACGTTGGCAATATTTGCAGAAATAACTCCTTTTTATTGACAAAAAAAAGTTTTTTTTTTCCCCAAAGGCTACTTTCGCCAACATTATCAACATTAGGGTTACCGAAAAACTTATTTGACGCAATGGGCTTCCACATTTCACAAATAACCAATACCAATTTGCGATTTTTTTTCAGACAGAAACCAAGGTGTACCATACAGTAAAGATTAGCCACATCTTCATTTACTACTGTTACAAGTACTTGTTTGGTAGATTTCTGCGGTTAAATTCAAAAGTTTAAAATTGCATTAAGATGATCAGATTTTATTTTCTGCACGTAGCTAACAACTACTTATGTGTTGTCAGATAAATGTTACCAGATGCAGTTAATTATTTTTTACTTCCCCAAAAAATTAAGCGACACTCGTTGGTCAGCAAGAGCTGATTCAGTGAAAGTAGTGGTTTCGGGCTATGAAAATTTTAAAAATGCTTTAACTAAACTTTACGAAGATAATTTTCAAAAGCCTGCAACAAAAGTTGAAGCCCAGGGGTTGTTAAATGAGTTCAACTCATTGGAAACTGCTATTATGATAGCATTTTTGAGTGAAATATTGGAAACCATCGATAAAACTAATATATCGCTTCAAAAAGTTGATATTACAATTGAATGCATTGTTTCATTATATGCTTCTTTAGAAAAATTTGTACAATCAAAACGAAATATAGATTTGTGTAACCTTTACAAATCAGAAGGTATAAAATTATCTGGCTGTTATGAATACAAACGGTTACGGAAAAGAAAAAGACAGTTCAACGAAAATACGTCGGAAGAAGTGCAACTTGATGCAAATGACGAATTCCGCATAAAAACATATTATGCTATTATTGATAAAATTCTAGCAGAAGTACAAAAGAGAAAATGTGCATATGTTGACATTTATTCAATATTTGGGTTTCTAGTTTATTTAAAAAATATAAATGAAGACATAATTAGAAATAATGCTGCAAAGTTGTGCGAAATATATCAGAATGATTTAGAAAACAACTTTATTGAAGAATGCCTACATTTTAAACATGTGAATTTATTGGAAAATACCGAAAATATATCTATCGCAGAACTAAGTTTAAAGACAATAATCGAGTTAAAAATTGAATCTACATTTCCAAACGTAACCACAGCACTGTGCATATTTTTAAGTATCGCCACAACAAACTGCAGTGGCGAAAGATCATTTTCAGCAATCAAAAGAATAAAAAATTACTTACAATCTTCTTTGGGACAGAGTAAACTCAATGATTTAAGTATTTTGTCTATTGAAAGAGATTTATTTGAAAATTTAAATACTAGTGATATTATTGATCAGTTTGCCAAAGAAAAAGCTAGGAAAGTAAATATGTAAGTTACATTTGTTTGGATTAAGGTGTGTTTTTGTTCTTAAATGGTTTTTTATTTAATTAAATTTTATTTTTGTTTATGTTATGCACTGATGGAGAATCATATAATAGTTCCGATCAAGTTCTAAGGATTAGACTAAAAACTGATCGGAACTGTCATTATTGAGATAATCCCCTCAAATCTGGGTAAACATTTATACCCATCTTTTAAATAAGTGACTTTAAAGAAAAGTTACAATAAAGATAACAGTTTATTATAAAAGTAATAAATAGTTTTTTTCTAGTTCTGACACTTTTGTTTTGTATAACTTTTCCGACTCCCATTTGCCATTCTGTGTATTTTCTTAGGAAGAAGGGCGCATTATTTTTAGTAGTCCATGGGTGCCGAATTCCTTAAGACAGCCCTGTGTCCATGTACACATTGACCCATTAAAGCAGAGAACTGCACAAACTGGGCATCGTGCACTGCCTTAACTGTGTCCATGTACATTGATCTATTTTCACTTTAAGAAAATCAGAAAGTTAAAAATATCATATTTACCAGAAAAAATTTGCCACTGTCTTAACACACAGACAACCAAAAATACACAAACAGAGAGGAATAAGTTACCAAAAATACATATTTCCTAACATAAAAACATTAAACAACAAATCTTCTAACAAAACACACAGAGACGAAAAAATAAATGAAACGTCATTTTTTTTAACATACCTTTTTTTTCACATGCATATGTTTAGGCTTCCCATCACCATCCTCCAGATAAGCAATTCAATTAAATTTTTCGTCTCTTAGTCACCTCAGACATACTCAAATGATGGTACCCACACCAAAATAATAGCATGTTCAAAATACAAGACCATACCTATTTAATGTTAGTGAAACCTGCTCACTACATTACCAAGGACTTTTTAAAATCTGTGTGTTTAAACCATGTACTCGATGAAATAAGAAACACATTTTGTACTATCAATGGTGTCTTAGGTATTGAATACTATGAATATTTGTAAAATAATTAGGATGCTCAATAAATGTTATTTTATTTTACAACGATCTCATGACTGTCTCCAGGTTCGGACCTTATTTAAAAGAATTAATCTGTAATGATTACTTACATAAATTTTAAAAATACCTATTGAATACAAACCTATTGATTTTTATAGAATATAAATATGGTTATTCTTAAACATATATATCATTACTTGCTCAACCTTTGAGATGTTAAGTAGCATTCATTTTCTCTCTCTTGTTTTTTAGGCCTATTTTCTAAAATCTTTATATAGGTGAAACTAGGGTATTTTTTATCTGTTCTAGTTAAATATATATAAATGAATATCAGTGTACGTTTAGATCATAACAACTGTTGCGATGAACGCAGCTCTGTCTCAGACCTATCGGGATCCACAGGTCCCCGCAAGTTTCGGGGGTGTTGCTGCTTTGCATCGTGCTTTAAAAGGTCGCGTAAAAACAAAAGACATCCAGAACCCACATAGCACAAAAACATCCTTGGGATATCCCAAGGATGTTGCTCGCGGGATATGCACACATCCTCAGGACATCCCGGAATATCCCGCAAACCTCCTAAACACCTCCTCCTGAGTGATTAATGTCACATCCCGGGATATCCTCAGGACATCCTAAACAAGTCCCATCGTCAGCGTGCGGGATGTTATTAGGATATGAACTCCTACTTACTACATCCTCAGGACATCCCACAAACCTCCTAAGCACATCCCCATTATATCCTAAAAACATCCTATCTATGTCCCATCGACAGCATATGGGATGTTATTAGGATTTTAAAGTCCTACTTACTACATCCTCAGGACATCCCGTAATATCCCAATTTCCTCCTAAACTCATCCTCCTGAGCGCTTAATGTCACATCCCAGTATATCCTTAGGACATCCTATCTACGTCCCACCGACAGCGTATGGGATGTTATCAGGATTTGAAACACTAGTTACAATATCCCTTTAACCTCTTAAATACATACTCTCAACTGCTTAGTGTCACATCCCAGTATATATACAGAGGAAAATTCCAGTGAAAGTATGTGAAGGTGTGATGATCTAAAACCTACTTTTTTTTACACAGATAGTCTCAAATCGTTCTCCTTTGGTTACTATGGAAAAATCAGAAATGTTGAAAATATTTATACAACTTTTGTTTTTAAATCTGAATTTGTGAATATATTAAAACTGAGCAAGGAAATTAAAATGAATTATTAATACAAAATATTAAAAATCTGTTGATCATTTTTAAACATCCAATAGCCCCCAAATTGAATTATTCATAATTAAATTATTTTACAAAATCAGTTTCTAATTTCAGTTAATTTGTATTAAAAATTGAATAATAAAATTACCTATTTAATAATCTTTACATAAATGAATCATCTTTCTTTAAAACATGTAAGGAATTTATAGTGTTTTGATGACACTGTTGGGAAATTGTTAAAAGGAATAAATTGTATTTTTAAAACTAAATCAATTCCTAGCCTCAGAATAAATAAATATGTTTTCGTAACATGAGAATGCTGCAGACTTTTTTATATATTTAATATTTAGTTGTAAAAATTTGACATTATGTTAACAATTCTTTATATCATTCAAAAGGTAACTCAAGAAGCTCTTCTAAAATTCTATCTTTCTGCTCACACAATTAAAAAAAAATCTGAAAGGCCTCAGATTTTAGCAGTCACTCAAGGAGGCTAAAAGTTTATGAATGTATAGATTATCAATACAGATGGGGCAGTGGAAATAGCAAAACATTTTATAAGATACTGACACCAGAAAGTTATATATCTTCTATATATTTGAAAAATGAAGAAATATATCATGTAATTATGTAGAAATATTAAAATGTTTTCAATTAGATATATCATGAATTAAGTGCATTTTAAATCAATCAGATTAAAAATTTAAAAAAGCATTGTTAAGAACTGTGTGTAATGCTTTTAAATAGCTTGGCTTGTTAGTCAATAATAGATTAGATTTTAAAGGTAAATATGTTAAATTTTGCCAAATGGCAAGACTTGAATGAAAAGCGAAACAAGTTTACGAGTACGATATGAAGTCACATTTCAAAACTAATAGCCCTTTTAGATTAAAAAAAAAGTTCTGAAAATAATTTGCAATGGTTCATTGGTATTATTTTACGCAAAATTCAGTAAAATGAAATTTACCCGTTGAAATCAGCACCAAATTAAACTTTGTAAATTCTAGCGCATGTTAAAGGTTGTCTCATCCAGAATTTTATTACTAACCATTCATTTCAGAGCAAAATAAAACAGTAATTGCCATTTATATGACAATCAATATCAAAAATTTAAATCTGCATTTTACGCAACATAGAAAAACTTCAAAAGATCTACTGTTTACCATGCAATTAAGACATTTTATTCTGCTTTCAACTCTACCAATCATTAATTCCATTAAGTATATTCAGTTTACTCTTTCTGCTCAATATATGCAATGTAAAATTTTCCATAAATTTATTAATTCATTTTATTTTGAAGTGAGCTTTTATTCAACTCTCAATGTCAACGAGAATGTTTAGTTCATTTTTTATTCGGTCTCAAAAGAGAAATCAAAATACGTGGATTTATGTATCAAAATACATGAGAAATCACAGTGAGAAAAGCACTGCTACCTTAAACTATGATTATATATAACAAATGCAGTGAATTTTAGTTAAAAATTAGTGAAAATATTTATATTTCTGAACTATTTCATATATAACATTATCAGTTTCGCATATGTGGCAATTTAAGAACTTTTTTACGTATACCAATTTTTTGAAATATCTGCAAATTTTTGTATCTTCAAGGAAAGCTTATTCTTTCACCTTTAGTATATAAGTAATGGTAATTTACCAGATAAAATTACTTAATGGGGAATACAGAAAAATATCTAACTACTTACCTTTGTGACTTCATCTGCAAAGAGACTAAAAAAGTAGTTCAGCTAAATCTGCTATAATAAATATTTATAATAATGCTAACTTATGCAATATCTATTAATATGACAAATTTTTGTAAAGCTATTTATTTGGATGAAAAATAAACACATTCAGAAATTTATGGCACTATATTATGATTAACAGAGGAAAAACACTTTTCAAAATTCAAAATAGTTTTTATTAATCCAATTTATCACATTTTATTTGAATTCATGAAAAACAATCTTATATCCATGTATTCTTATGTATACAAGAACTCTTGATAAATTGGATCTCTGTCATTGCCTTTCACAGCACCTAAAATAAAAAAACACTCACTATATGTGAATAAAATTCATAATTAAATTTAAACAAATGACTATTAGAATGCAAATTAAAGGAAGCATTTAAAATATTTTAACATTTAGTACCTATAAACAGAGTAGCAATTATTTGATTTTTCGATTATAGTAAAATAAACATGGGGGATGCCTTTTAAAATTTTTTATGTTAGAAAATAAACTCAAACCACCAGCTGAACATATGAGCAGTTTTATCAATCAGCCACTGGTAGGTAACCTGGATACTGAATCAACATATAAAGTTGCCAAGATAAAGAGAGAAACAAAATTATGATAATCACATCTTACCTATTCATAAAACTATTTTAAATTTAATGTGTAGGCAAGTCCAAAAAGAGTGAGAATGAATTTATTTTGCAACACAAAGTAAAGTCTTGCAGGAGCAAAAAAAACTTGTCTCATGAGATTGGCAAGTAAAAAATAATTAACTGCATCTGGTAACATTTATCTGATAACACGTAAGTAATTGTTAGCTACGTGAAGAAAATAAAATCTGATCAGGGGCGTAGCTAGAGGGGGGCATCTGTCCCCGGGTGCAGAATCCAAGGGGCACAAAACTGATGTTAGAACATTTTAGAATTAAATGTTTTCCATCCTTGGCAAGCAGTAAGGGGCGCGAAATCTTCAGTTGTCCCTGAGCGCTGAAAACCCTAGCTATGACTCTGAATCTGATCATGTACACCTTGGTTTCTGTCTGAAAAAAAATCGCAAAGTGGTATTGGTTGTTTGTGAAATGTGGAAGCCCATTGCGTCAAATAAGTTTTTCGGTAACCCTAATGTTGATAATGTTGGCAAAAGTAGCCTTTCGGGGGGAAGGAAAAAAGCAAATATTGCCAACGTGCTGTGATAAATTTAGTTTTGGGCTACTTTTTTTAATAGTAAACCTTTTGTACGGTCCCAGGTTTTTGGTTCTTACCATTCTTTTCAATTGCTGTGTTTGGTTGCACGGAAGTGGTATGGTCTTGTATTTTGAACATGCTATTTATTATTTTGGTGTGGGTACCATTGTTTGAGTATGTCTGAGGTGACTAAGAGACGAAAAATTCAATTGAATTGCTTACCTGGAGGATGGTGGAAGCCTAAACATATCCATGTGAAAAAAAAGGTATGTTAAAAAAATGACGTTTCATTTATTTTTTTTATCTCTGTGTGTTAATTTTTGTTAGAAGATTTGTTGTTTAATGTTTTTATGTTAGGAAATATGTATTTTTGGTAACTTATTCCTCTCTGTGTATTTTTGGTTGTCTGTGTGTTAAGACAGTGGCGAATTTTTTCTGGTAACTATGATATTTTTAACTTTCTGATTTTCTTAAAGTGAAAATAGATCAATGTGTACATGGACAAAGTTAAGGCAGTGCACAATGCCCAGTTTGTGCAGTTCTCTGTTTTAATAGGTCGATGTGTATATGGACACAGAGTTTGTGTATGTCTTTGACTTCTTATTTTGGTTTTGTGTAGCGGCCACCTTGAAATTGGTGCCGATCCTCTCAGGTGCCGATCTTGATATAAAAAAAAGAAACGATTCGCCAAGGGTTACAGTAGAGTAAATTTTTACCAAAGATGTTCTACCATAATCACCATTTCAGTGGTTTAAACACTAGTGGAGCAGTATGCAGAGATGAAGATTTGAGTTTTGTTTACACAGCAAGATGGTTTAGGCACTCCAACCATTACGGTAAACAAAATTATAATAAACATAGCCACAATAATTGTCTATAAATATTGATGTATAACACTGCATTAACTAATATATTTCTTATGCTAGTATATACAGAATCCTTAATCGAAGGGAAAATCAGAAGACTGCGCATGCATTTTCCTTTAACTGAAACATGAATTTGACCATACAAATCTCAGTCTTTCAGGACATGCCACACTATGCAGATAGACAGTAACAAGTGCTCGTGTTGTTTTTATTTGCTAGAGGTATGAAATAAATATACTTCTACATTTTAATTTTTTCTTTTCTTGTTTTACATTTGGATTACCTATCAAAAAGTAGGAAATTTTGATATTATTACAATATCGGAGTTAAAATAACAATTATTGGACATGTTAAAGTAATGAAAATTTTAAGTTAGGTTAAAAAGTAACCCTTAATGTGGCATATTTTTGAATTAAACTCTATCGACATTAAAAACAACAAAACGTCCCTCTTTATTAAGGACTTTAATTAACTAATTTTAAATACGGAGCTATGAATGAATTTTTTCCCTTACATGTTATAATAACTGAAACAAAATTACTCTGATACAGTCAAAATTCCTAAATGCAAGTACATAAAATTTACTTTAGCAATTTAAAAAGATGAGACACACTGAACACATGAATAAATTTCTATCAAAGAATAATTTATTAAATTTGGCCCATTCCATAGTAAACTTTAACCATTAGATTACATTATTACACCATGTTATCAGTTTGAAAAGCAAGTCATATGCCAGATCTTGGATGTAAAAGAAATGCACAAAATAATATACAGATTATTGAAAAATGATGTATACCAATGTTTATAGATATGATTAAATGTAACAGAAAATTTACTGTCACAACCACATTTTTAAGTGAAATGTATTATTTTAACATTTTACAATATTTAAGGTATGGCATTAAATGCAACATTATGTGCCTGGATATAAGTTAGTAAATTAAAAAATAATAATAATAATAAAAGAATTAATGTCATGAAAATTTCAAAAACAAGCAGAATTTAATTTAGAAGACCTTTAGACACTTATGATAAATAAATTTGAGAATTCTTCACCCAAAATTAAATTATAATTAACTAAAACCAGTTTGACTGACCTTCTACAAAATCCTTCAGCTGCAATTTTTTCTAGCTTGAAAACCAAATTCTTCTCCACATGGTAATAACATCTTAACCAGTTGAAATTCCTGCAGAAAGTTTGATAACACAGTAATAGAATTAATAGAATAGAAAAATTAACACAAAAGTATAGAACATCATTTAAACTTAACATTATTACAAATTTTGGTGCTTTCTGACTATCTGCAAGGCTGTGAAAATTGGCAAAATGGTTAGTTTATGGTTCATAGCTACTGCTCTGTTCACAAGTAGTAATTCAAATAAGCACTTTATAAGAAACAAGAAATTTTAGGATGCACACACACAAAAATATATACATTGGGTCAATATTCACATATTTTTCATCCAATGGAATACTATTCAGAAATAAAGATTAAAAATAAAGCATGTAAATACATGTGTGTGGTATGCATATTCATAGTTTGCTATTATCGTGTGCATACTCTTGCTGTTTTAGCATAAGTTGAAGCTGTGAGGGCAGATGATAAGAAAGTATCAGAATTTTTCATGTATAAGAAAAGATTGCCCTGACAATAGTATCTCAATTGTTTAGCACTGACATTTACATAGCGCATTAGAAATATATAGTAATATATGTATAATAAAAAGATAATTGCATGTTATTAATTCATTTTTTTAAATGCCAAACTTTAACTATTCTTTCACATGAACATCTAAAATCCATTCTTAACTAAAGAATAAATAATAAAGCCATGTAAATTTCTTATCAAGCCCATCATTTCCGAAATGTCTACTTCTGAAAGTTCCCAGCATTTCTCAATATATTATTAAATTACTAAACTAAGCATCAATGATCATCATGTTTGCTAATGTGGCAATATCTTTCACACTTCTTTGTTACCATAAGTAACAAGTAGGCTTCAATAAATCTTTAACTGTTACATGCTACTTTTGTCTAAAATTTGTACAAATAATAAAATTAAATGAGCTCTTTATAATATGCTCAAAGAAATAATTTTGTATGAAAATTTGTATGTTATATATTGGCCTGATTAATGATTCAGGAAATAATTCGGGTTTTCAAAGTGCTTCCAATAATTCAAATTTCAGCTTGTGTCAAAATAAAACCTATAACACAAAGATAAGCAAATTTCCTTATGAACAATGCATTTTAACATTATTCAATTACTGGCAATCACACAGTACTGATTGCTTCAATAAACATTACTGTAACTGTGTTATTTAAAAGACTGTAATGTTTTAATTATTTCCTTAATTAAAACATTACAGTCTTTTCCTCCTTCTAACACCAAAAGAAAACCCAGATAAGAAATATAAATATAACAGTAAAAATAAATTGTATTATTGAATGACACTTTACATTAATTACACTTATGCATATATTATTTTATTATAAATTATTTCAAAATCAAAGAAGAGAAGGGGGAGAAACTTTAATATTGACATTTCTAAAATGATATAAACATTAATCATTTAGTACAGTTTGTTATTTCAGGCAAAAAGAATTCACTTTTCTGGATAGCATTTATATTTCCATCTCACTTTCAATGAAACATTAAGAGAAATGCATATAATTTAAACACCAGTTTATTTTATTTATCAGACAGATTATGTCAACTCGAAAAAACCTATCAGTAAAATTCGGTAGTAATAATTCTGAATGTTAGGCAACTTGCAAGATTCAACAAAAATTATCAATACTTTTATTATAATGACAATACTACAGTAACATGAACATAAAATTAAACTGTGTATAACTATAAAATAAGCCAGCATATAATAATGGTGCATTGGTTTCTAAAACAATGGGTTCGATGAAAAAATACATGTATTATGGTAGCTATTCATATTCTTCAGCTTTCCTAATATTCTCATGTTCACTTTACATAACTAAAGTATCTAAAATACAATAAAAATGCAAACAATATTTATGAGAAAATGTTAAAAGCAATCATAAGCATTTGATTGAATGACCATATTTTGTCTTCCTGCAAGTCGAATCTTAAAATGATATGCAGTTTGAAAAATGCTTAATCCTTTTATAAAATATTCAAAAAAGATTAAAAGAAGGGGTTTAATCCTAGTATCTGGTGCACACAGGATTTGGCTACTTTTGGCGACTTTATGATGAGCAGTAAAAGCGGGACATATACGATGAGTAGTTAACCGCTCATTCAAAGAAAATATACAGTTAAACATAGTATATACTATGTATGTAGCATATATTATACTATGTGTGTATATACATATACTATGTATGTATAGTATATATATAGACGTTTTTTGGATCATTTTTAGTGTTGGCGATAATTTTCAAAGTCACGCCAAGGCTGCACCGTATACTAGGATTTTACCAAAAAAGGTACTGTTCTGTTATCAGGACCGGGTTCAGAATTGTATTTATGTATGCTTGTATATTTGTATGTTTGTGTGTCTACATATACACATCTATGCACATACTTACGAACACAGGTTCATACATTCCCGATTCTGGTCCCAATAACAGAACAGTACCCCCAAAAAAACTTGAATTACAAACTAGATTAAGATAATGTTTCAACCATACATATTTTGGACAAAACAATGCAAACTCTTATTTTTATACAATTGTTCAAACTATTTAACATAAATTTATTGCTGCAATAAAATAATAAGCAATCTGATCACACATATTATTTTGAAACTGAATGCATAAACTAGACTAAAAAAAATTCAGTCGTAAACATTTGGATAGCAGGGTAAAATTAGATATTTGAAAAGACAGCCAGCCATTGAGATACACGTAATTCACGACAGAATGGTAACAATTCATAAAGCTGTGAAACATTTAACTGTCAAAATGACATAAATAACATAAATTCGAAAAGCAAAAAAAGTAAACATACAAGTATTGCAACTGAACTTACCTTTCATGCAACAAAAAATATCCATACAAGTTAACCTCATGGCGCAGCCATTTTGGATTTCGTTTCAAATCAAACAGATGTTTACGGATTTGCGGAAGAATACGAGGAACTAGTAGTTTGCCGGATACAATGTGCAATGACGCGAAAGAATATAGTTCTGTAGAACTTCCTACATTATTCCGTAATAAACAGTACTATTTCCTAATTTTTTCTTTATATTTTTTAATAGGGAAATAGTTAAATAATGCCGAATTCATTTTTAATGAAATGTAAAACTTTGCATGTATGGGACGACCACCTTCCGTTTAATATTTCTGAGAATATAAACAAATTTTGGAATCTGAGAGTATCAGTAAATAAATATATAGAATATCGCCTCTCAAACGACCACTTCTGAAAGTGACCAATAGTTCTGAGATTATAAATAAATATTGATATTAAGCATTATTTCTATAAGACGACCATCTCTATATAAGACCAAAGTTTCTAGAATCTTGGATAGTCATCGGAGATGTATCTTTACTGCGAAATTATCGCACGACTGTAATTCAATATCAATAACAGATCGCGCGATTGAAAAACATTTTCTGTCCTGTAATTAGAGGAAAAACATTTTCCTTATGAGGTATTTCTTTCGCTTTCCTAGCGTGCCTTCGTGGTGTAATAGTTCTGCACGCTGGGCCGGTATTTCAGAGGTCCGTGGTTCGATTCACGGCGAAGGCGGTTGCTAATTTTTCATCTCTACGGTTTCCCGAAAAAATCCTAATGTCTACAGTGGCGCTCGAATTAAAAATGTGTTGTATGAGTTATATCCACACCCAGGATTTAGTAATTGGATGCCCTTAAAAAAAATGTTGGCCTTTAAAAAGAGAAGTAATATAAGGTATTTCTCCCGCTTTCCTAGCGTGTCTTCGGCCCACCAGCGGCCGAGCGGTAAAGTCGCTGAACCCTGGTAGTGCGATCCGAGGTTCGAATCCCGCGAACAAGCTGGCTGCATGGGTGTTTTTGTGGTTTTCCTCACGTGTATACGAGCCAGTTTCCCTTAGAAAGTCCTCCACGAAGACATCCCTCCCCTTAGGCAGATAGCCCTAGTGTGCTTTGCCATAATTAAATACACCACCACCACACCTAGCGTGTCTTCGTGGTGTAGTGGTTCTGCACACTGGGCCGGTATTCCAGAGGTCCGTCCTTCGATTCCCGGCGAAGGCAGTTGCTAATTTTTCATGTTTCCTGCTTCCAAAAAAAATACCTAATGTCTCTATACCCAAATTTTAAAAAAAAATTCGTTTCCGTAATTAAATATATATATATCTAATTTTACCTATATTTGTAGTAGGGTTTGTAATCTGTAAGTAATTATACATGTAATTTATACATTTTTTATAAAAAAAAATATGTGTTATTTAGAATTTTGCAAATATTCTAGAAAATGCTAATCCATTGAAAAAAATCTTTTCCATGACTAAATAAATTTTTAAAAACGTCAGAAAAAATAGCAGTTAAAATTAATAACAAAATAACAAGAATAAATCATCAATCATATCAATATTTTTAATGTACAGCATTTAGAAAATTATTAGTAATATACATATGAAAAATAAAATAATGTGCAATGTCAAAAAATTAAAACTGGTAAATTTGAGAACAAATATCCTCAAAATGTTTGACAACGAAAGTCCTCCGTACAATGCAGAATGAATGTCCTCAGGATGTGAAATTGGTGAACTCCTCAGGACATCTGAGAATCAACATCTTCAGGACATCCTGTCATATCCCGGGACATAGCGACTTAAATAAGACATCCTCAGGATGTTAAATTACGATCTCCTCAGGACATCTGAGAATCAACATCCTTAGGACATCCTAAGTATGTCCCGGGATATTGCGACTTAAATAGGACATCCTGAGGATGTTTTGTGCTATGGGGGAAATGGTTGCAAACCAAGGATTCTTATACTTTGCACAAGCCTTTGAGGCACAAGTTTCCCAGGAACAGAGTCATCGTAGGAGGCTTAAACGAGCAATTTCAATCTGATTTAGTGGATATGCAATCCCTGGCCTCTTTTAATGATGGATATAAATATTTGCTGACCTGTATAGACATCCTTTCGAAATACGCTTGGGCTATCCCTCTCAAAGATAAAACATCCGTGTCCATCCAATCCGCTTTCGGAAAGATATTTTCGGAACGTACACCCGAATCATTACAAACAGATGCAGGGAAAGAGTTTACCAATAAACAAGTTTAAAATTTTTTGAAAAAGAGAAACGTTCCCTTTTTTCACGACACATAATACAACCAAAGCTTCTGTCGTAGAACGATTTAATCGAACTCTAAAAACAAAAATGTGGAAATACTTTACCGAAATGAATACACGAAAGTACATTGATGTGATTGATATCCAGTTATAACCATACATGGCATCGCAGTATTAAGACAGAACCTGTATCCGTTACATTACAAAATCAAGAAAAAATTTGGAAAACGCTGTATAGTCAGCAACCAGTACAAAACCCTATTTCTTCAGATTTAAAGATTGGAGACACGGTACGCATCAGCCGAGAAAAAATGCTCTTTGAGAAAGGATACGAACAAAACTGGACACGAGAAATTTTTACAATCTATAAAATTATTCGACGGATTCCTGTTGTCTATAAACTGAAAGATCTAGCAGGAGAAGTTATACAAGGAACTTTTTACAAACAAGATGTTTCGGACTCTGGTTATTATCCCGTAGAAAAAGTTTTAAAAAAGAGGAAACGTCGCGGGAAAATAGAATATTTTGTGAAATTTCAGGGGTACCCCGAAAGCTTCAATGCTTGGGTGGATGATGTGAGAAGGGTATAAAAGGCCCGTAAATTCTGCTTATCTGTCATTTGAACGAAACATGTCTTTCTTTATCACACTGATCAGCGACAGCTCCATGCGTTTTTTCCAGACAACAAAATATCACAATTTACCACTCAGCTTCCTACTCCGATGGATTTAAATAGTCAGTGGGAGTTATCTCTTGTGGACTATTTACCCTCACACATGGTATAACGTCCGAAAAGACAATAATTTATTTGGATTTGATTTAGGTGATGGAAAATTGGAAGGTCGAAGAGTGCCTCCAGGATGTTATGAAACGATACCAGATTTATTAAAAGCCATGAAAATACCTTCTCATAAAAATAAGATTGAATTCATTTACCATCCTGTTACGAAAAAAGTGACCATTAAGACCGACGAAAACTGCAAAGTCATTCTTCACGAAGGATTAGCGGAGCTTCTAGGGTTCGAGCCGGGTGTTTACAAAGGATTGGAACAAAGGCCTTTTGTAGCCGATCCCAAAGTATCTTTTCCTGTCATGTATGTGTATTGCGATCTCGTAGAACCTCAAATTGTGGGAGATGTACAAGCCCCGTTGTTAAAAATTGTCACCGTAGAAGGAAATGACGGAGACATCATAAACGCTCATTACCCCCGGCCCTTTTACTTGCCAGTTATCCGTCAACATTTTCAGACTATACATATTGACATAAGACTTCACTCTGGAGATTTAGTACCATTCGAAAGAGGGAAAGTATTTCTTGTGTTGCATTTTCGTCTGAGACAAATTCTATAAAAGAAGCCTTCATCTGCAAATTGATTTCATTTGGATTGTGTATGCAAGATTAGAAGCATCAAACATGCAGCTGCCTTATACGTGTTGCACGAAAAAATTTGAAGATTATTATTTAGCTCAAACTGGAAATGGATTACCTTACTATCAAGGAACCATTTTACAGAAAGGTTATGGTATTGGTGGATTTTTTGCAAAGCTGTTTCGCAGTGCTATGCCGTTTTTGATGAGTGGAGCCAAAACAGTCGGAAAAGAAGCTTTGCGGACTGGAACACAAACTGCAAACGACGTATTGTCGGGAGAAAATTTTAAAGTCTCCCTCAAAACCAGATCTAAAGAAGCTGGCAAAAAATTAGCGAGGAAAGCAGTTCAGAAAGCAGACGAGATGATTGGTCACGGAAGGTTTAAAAGGAAGCGCAAAACCCCCAAACACTTCATTTCGTCTAAAGCCAGAAAGGTGCAACGACGTGATATTTTTGACTCGTAATGGCTTTTCTGTTAAAAGATTCTCCGGAATGCGCAAAATCCGAATTGGATTTATTTTCATTACCTCCCACTCAAACAGTGATAGAAAAAGGTCAGTGGGTTGAATTTCATCCATTAGTCAATGTATCGGAAGGAAGTCCTGTCGAGTTCAATGTTTCTGGAAGCGGAGACGACTACCTAGACTTATCACAGACACAACTCTACGTCAAAGTGAAAATTTTAAAAAATGATGGCAAGCCAATCACGGCTGAAAGTAAAGTGGGACCTGTCAATCTCTTTTTACATTCTATGTTTTCTCAAGTGGATATTAGCTTAAATGAAAGACTCGTTTCCACCAGTAATAACACGTATCCTTACAGAGCCATGATAGAAAAATTATTGAATCATGGTTTTGATACGAAAACGTCTCAACTGTCATCAGAATTGTTTTTCAAAGATACAGCAGGACGTATGAACGTTTTTGATATTCAAGACACTTAGCCGAATGAAGGATTCAACCAACGAGCAGAATTGTTTAAACTGAGTGCTTCGGTCGATATGATTGGCCGATTGCACTTGGATATGTTTCATCAGGAAAGACTTTTGCTGAATATGGTGGATATGAAAATTAAACTCATACGCAGCAAACCTGAATTTTGTTTATTGGGCGAAGGTGAATTTAAAGTTTTACTCGAACAAGCTTCATTGTTTGTACGCAAAGTGAGAGTCAGCCCAGGTGTTGTGCTAGGACATGCCAAAAGCCTAGAAAAATCAACAGCCAAATATCCCATTAATAGAGTGCTCTGCAAAGCCTATTCCATTCCAACGGGAAATATGAGTTTTATTCAAGACAATATTTTCATAGGTCAAATGCCTAATCGTATTGTGATGGCATGTATCGATAATGATGCCTTTAACGGAAACTATAAAAAGTCTCCTTTTAAATTCAAGCATTATAATATGAACTTTATCGGCGTTTATGTGGACGGGCAACCGGTACCTCATAATCCTCTTCAGCCTAATTTTGACAAAAATCATTTCATACGAGCTTATCAGAATTTATTTATGAATGCAGACGACAGAGGACTTTACCTTTCAAGATCAGAATTTTCAAAAGGATATTCCTTATTTCGCTTCGACCTGTCACCTGACCTTTGTGATGGCTCTCATTTAAATCTAGTTCGACACAGCAACTTAAGATTAGAAATAAAATTTGGGACTCCCTTACAATAAACTGTTTCGTTATTAGTGTACGCTGAATTTGAAAATTTGATAGAAATCAATAAAGCTCGAAATATTCTGTACGATTTTGGAAACTGATGAATTCATCACAGATTCATCAAATCTTATCTTTCTTCAGCTCGCTGAGACCGAAGCAGCCCGGGAGCTTGGACAACGCCATCGGTAGAAAATTTAATGAGTCTATGACCCGAATGTTCAGACTGGGGTGTCTTAAACACATGATCATAGACCCGTTAGGAATCACGTCCGGCGCTGTGCCTTTCTCCAGGAGCCAGGCCATCACGAACTGACCATCGAACCTGTAATTAAAAAAAAAACATTATGAATAATATTGAAAAAAATAGTCGTAATTAAAAAGCATGTAAACTATAGTATTTATCTTACCCTTTCATGTGTGCCACGGCGGTGAAGCCCTTGTGCTCTGTAGAGAACAGCCAGACGCAGAAATCTTGACATGCCGTGTAGCCCGGAAACACTTTTTCTGTGCCGTCGGCATACTGAGCCACCGCGAAATTTACGAGATGCTCCCCCGAAGACTGGTCCGTTTCAAAGTCGAAAAAGATGAGCTTATCCTCGGACTTTTTCGGAGCAACACGCCGCAAATAACAACGGTGCTCAGCAGTCACGACAAACTGGTCGCAAGACGGACACTTGGTGGTACCGCACTTATGCAGATCTTTAGGGCAATCCCACCTCCGGATCACTTGGCAGCAGTCCCTGCACTGGTATACCTGTAACGACAATAATTTTTTTTTTAACATAACAATTTTGAGAAAATTATATGATAAATAACTTTAATCATTAACATATATTTTCAAAACACTTACTCTATCACAAAGCGAAAATTCTTGATTTCCAGTCAGGGCTTTGTGTGCTGCATAACAGGCATCGGATCGGCAGAGACGGTCACAGTCCGGGCATCGTTGGGGCTGGCCTGGAGCACAGTCGGTTCTCAAGCATATGGGACAGGCATTTGGTAGGCCTTTTCACAGGTCGTGCAATAGTGATCACTGCCGAAAAATCCCTTGAGGGATTTGATCACATCGTAATGCCCATCATGGAGCCATAAATTGATCCGTTGTGCCCTCTCTCTTCCTTTATAGACCACCTAAGATACAGCAAGACAAAAACAAAATTCTCTTGAATTCCAAAAATCAAAGTAAAACCAGTTTTTAACATTTAATTGCATACATAAAGCGATCTAAAAATTCCTAATGCATTTAACATCGAAAGTAATTACATGCATATATGTTAAAGTAAAACAAAAAAAAATTTCATCATGAATTCATTTTTTATAGTTTAAAGTTTTAACATCTTAATGAATTGTGTGCATGCATAAAATTTAACGCAATCTAAAAAATTCGCCATGCATTCAGTTTTACAAGTTAAAGTTTTAACATTTAAATGATCAGAAATATATGCCTAAATGTTCACTTTTTGCTATATTTTTAACATAGAAACAAATTGCCTTTGTGCATACATGTAAATAAAATCTAAAATGTTAAAAGTATTCTAAAAATAAAAATTTTTAAAAGTGAAAGTTTTAACGAATTGCATACATAAAATAAGAAATTAATCTAACAATTTTAAGTAAACTAAAACCTAATTAATTTTTACAAGGTATATTTTTTAACATCGAAGCGAACTGCATGCATTCATGGATTCTATGCGTGAATATGCATAAAATATAATCTTAAAAGTTAAAGTAGTCTAAAAATTCACTAGCCATTTTTATAAGGCATATTTTTAACGTCTAAAGAAATAGCATGCATAAAATATAAATTTTATGTTAAATGTAAAATTAATCTAAAAACTTTTCAAGTTATGTTTTTAGCATCTAAATAAATTTCATACATAAAAATAATCTAAAAAATGTAACACAATCTAGAAAATTTACTACGTATTCAGTATTTCAAGTTATCTTTTTTTAACGTGGAAACGAATTGCTTACATGCATAAAATATAAAGTTAATCTAACAATTTAAAGTAATTTTAAGAATAAAGATTCACGTTATATTTTAAATTTCTAAATAAAAAACTTTTCTCTAAAAATAAATTCCAGAATAGAACAATTTAGAAAACGAATACATTCAGTTTTGAACATTAATATTTTTTAAAAGTAATTTTAAAAAGTATTCATGTACCCAAATAAATTTTTATCATATAGCCACAAATTATAAAAGAACTAAAATCAAGTTACGATATGAAAACATATAGAAAAAATATTTGTAGGTATGAACATTTAAAAAACAGAAATATCTTGAGATAAAAATAATGACTTACTCTGTTCAAGTTTTCCGAAGAAAAGACGGCAATTTGGACGTGCAGGTGATCTTCAAATATGGCTATCTCCGCAAACGTGCAGGGGCCTAAAGGAACATTCGCAGCCATATGGAGCTCTCTTGCTCGCTTCACGAGGGCTGGTCGACGACGATCTTTCATGGCCTTAATAGCAGCTTTGTCCTCATTCAGATGTGCCAAAGCATACACAATTGCTTTAGCGCAACACAATCCTTCCTCATCGTAGGGTATGGACAAAATTGACTGTTTTCTCAGTCTGTCCAGGGAGTTATTGATCACTTTCCTATTACCACCGGCGCCCACAGGTCGTCTGATGGTGATTACATCAACTGCAAATCCTGTGTCTAGCTCGATTTTATCTTTGGATTGTAGCACTTTCATGACAGCAGCCAAAATCTTTTCCACTGTGAGAGTCGAAACTGCCATTAAGGAAGTGCTGATAGGCTTATCCAACCCTTCAGCTTGAATGCAGAACCGGATGATGTCTGATGGGCTTAGATCAGCTGTTGTCCGGCGAATCAGCTGCTCGAACAACTCCCGGACGGTGTCAGGAATTCGAACCATCGGGACTCCTTGCACATTCAGAGGCAACCGTTCAATGTCCACACTGGCTCTGAAAGTAATTTCCTCGGCTTGATATTTCTGGTTGCGTCGACGAGACTTTTCAGTAAGCACTATCGCCTCATCGAGCTGAAAAGTAAAAATAAAAATTAAGTTCTCGGTAATAATCAAACATTTTCAAAAAGATATTATGATAAAAGAAAAATACACACCGAACGTTCATTGGAACCAGCCATGTATACAGGCCCACGAGTTGACGAGGAAGAAGTCTAAAAATAAATAAAATAAAAATAAATACATTCATTTCTAGTACTAGAAAAAATATTCTAATCGAATCATAACGAAACTAAAATTTACCTCAAATCCGGAACCCACTTGATAATACAAGGGTAGATCCATAGGATTTTCCATAAAGATTTGATCCACTTCATCTATTAACTAGCAAAAGAAAAGTGAATACGTTCAAAATAAAATATTACGTAGAAAAATACATTCAGGAAATACGTGTAAAATAATTTAAACTTACATCGTCATCCGAATCGTGGAAAGGACAATCGGAATCCTCAAATAACACCTAACAATTAAAAAATTAGATTAAATAACACATTAAAAAAATTCGTTTTCAAAATATAGTAATTTAAAAAATCAGACACAGGCGAAAAATACTTACATTAGATGCAGAATAAACTCGCTTGGCAGACATCGTGTACAAGAAAACGAAATGGCGCAGGAAAAATGGCAGAGTCAAAATGACGTTCACTCAGCAAGAATCAGAGTAGAAATGATTGCAATCATCAAAGCGAGCGAATATATAGACGATGTATAAGAAAGCAATACGCTGATTGGCTGAAATAAGATAGATATTGTTAGCGGAATGCTGATTGGTTGTTAAGATTGTATACGTTCGCCACGGCGGATGTAGAAAGCGTGAAGCGGTTTCGACAGGCTGCAACGTGAAAGAGGTGACGTTTGCTTGTTTCCCCCAGCCTAGTGACGTCATGGTGATTTTCGCTCCAAACGGAAAAATAACAGGTTTGATAACATGAAGGGCTTAGCCGAGCGCTAAAGCGCTAGACTCCCATACCAGAGATAGCGAGTTCGAATCTCAGCCGTGGAGTTATTTTTAAAATTCATTAAAAATGGATGAAAATATTATGGAGTCAATTAAAACTAATTAAAAATAATGACGGATTAAATAATTAAAAAGGATGATTCATAATTAAATAATGAAACATAATTAAAAAATAATGAATAAAACGGATTAACTAACTAAAATAATAAAGGAAAAAATTGATAAATAAGGAAAATAGTTGACGTCACGTGGTTTAAGCGACCATTGCCACAAACATAAAAAATAGTGTCGTTGCCACAAAAAATAAACAACTTTGAAAAGATCGTTGCCACAGAATCAAAACGAAAGTTTAATGATGTCATTCCAACACGTGATACAAGATGGCGCTGGTGTCGTCACTTCCGGAGAAATTCAAAATGGCGGAGGCCACGCCCCTTTTCTGTGACGTCACTTCCGCCGCCCGGTTACCCCGCTTACTACTCTCGTTGCTGTTTTGTGTAATTTTCAGTGTGCTGTCATTTTATAAAATTGCTACTTTTTTTAACTGTTTTTCACGTGTTAGTTTGGCGAAAGATTAGTCAGCAATGTCTGAGTACTTTGGAGAAGGGTTGGACGATTAATCAGAGAATACCTTCGAATTTTTAGCTATCGCATAGTCATTAATAATGATAGATATTTTTAAATTAACATATTTAATTTTGCGTTCATAATAATTCAATTTTAATTATTTAGAAATCAATCAGCCTTATTGAGGGCCAGCGCTAGATATCTTACCGCCTGATGCAGTCTCTGTGGGTCCTAAATTCTGGGACCCTCTGCGACCATACGAGCTTTAGCTCTGGTTCTGATTGATTGATTTCTAAATCATGCAAGAAATATTAATTTTAGTAAACATTTAAACAGACTGTTAAATATGTTAGCCTGTGTACGTCTAGAAGCGTTTGCTGCGTTTTAAGATGATACTAATTAGTATCATTAATTTTAAATAATTAATTTTCCATTTTCAAATTTTGCTTATATATGCTTTCCCAGAAGAAAGGAAAAAAAATTCAAGATAAATTAATATTTAAAGTTTAATGAGCAATGCATTGCATAAAATGACTATAAATACATTTCTACAATTAAAAATATTGCTTTCTTCTCACGCCTTCGTGGTGTGGTGGTCTGCACGCTGGGCGCGTATTCCAGAGGTTCGCGGTTCGATTCCCGGCGAAGGCATTGCTAATTTTTCATCTAGTCTGCTTCCAAAAAAATCCTAATGTCTCTACAATGTCGCCGAACTCAAAGGGTGGTGGATGATGATTCTCCACACTCGGGTTTTGGCGATTGGGTCCTCTAAAAACCCCAGTCGGTTTTTAAACGGGGGAGTATATAAGGTCTTTCTTCCGCCTTCTTGGCATGCCTTTATGGTGTGGTCGTCAAATTCTGAAATTCAAATTAAATTTTTATACATATGTACATATATCTTAAAGCTAACGATTAGCTTTAACTGTTATTTGATAGCCATCTGCTACTTGTACATTTACGCTATTTTTTATCGCAATCAAGGAGCGTGTAACACCTTAAACCCTTTCAGGACGGTTGTAGCATATATGCATCCGCAGCTAAACGTCTTACGAGACCGCGTTCCGCTTAGCGCAGCTCACCTTGGAGACGGTGTGTTACACCAGTGCAACGCAGTTTGCGGTGCACCAGTGCATCATCCGGCTGCTAGCGACATTTGGGACTGATGCATATATGACACTCTCGTTTGCAGAGGGTTTTTAATTCAGCAACATGCCATCGCGAAGTAAGCTGAAACTGAGTCAGCTTAATTGCTTCATTAAGGTTTTCTAAATTTGTGTCTAAAACTTCCTTTGGTGAAAATATGGACAAAAAATTCTTCCAAATATCCATCTATATGTTGATTATAAATAATAATGAAGATGGTGATGGTGACGATAATATAAATTTGAAGGAATCATTTATTGCCGAACTACAGCCTCTTAAAAAAAGGGTAAAGAAACTAATTCTTTGTTACATTCACTTTTATTAAGTAATAAATTAATTTCAGAAAGTAATATGAGTCTGGGTAGCAATCAGTAAACGCCTTTGCACTCTGTTATTATATTCCCCTGCGTATTAAACGTCTTTGGAATGCCTTTGACTATATAAATCATCTAAATTCATGCCAAAATTATTAAGCTGAGTTTTTATTAACTATAAAACAAAGGTCTAAGAATCATACATGTTTTTGAGCTTATATAGTAATAAATCCAACAACAGGGCCTGATCAGTGCCTAAGCCCACAATGTTCGAACCTAAAACTCCAGGTTTCGAAGGTTCCAAACGCACAAAAAGCAAAGTGAGCATAGGGAGGATTCTTGAAAAAATTCAAGCCTATGGCGTCGGACTGCTCTAACAGGGCGTTGTCGGATCAAAGGTGATATTTGTTTTGAGTCCGGATAAGGTGCTTCTCAGTTTTTTGGATAAATTGTATGTTTAGCTGGAGCATACCCGTGCCTTAATTAAAAAGATTCTTTTATGTGAGTGAACCACAATTTCAGCAGACACAAATTTCAATTTAATAAGAAATCTGCTTTAAATGTCGATTCTTTCTGAATGTATGCCTATATTTTCTTGAGGAACAGTGAGAGGGACTGAGAATTTTAAGGAAAGAAATCTTCCCTTCCACATGCTAAAGACTTATTCTAAAGGAAGTGCAATGAGAGAGTAATGAGACCGAGTAAATATTTCTTTCTTGAACGTACTAAAAGTGGTTACCTTGGTCGTGCATGTGCAGCGCTGGTGACTTCCCAGTGCAGAGTTCCAGCACACATTTTGAACAATATAATTAAATACGGAAGACTAAAATTGTCTGTTGTACAGAGCCTTCCTTTCGTTTTGTTCTCACATTGTTATTGGATCGGATTCGGGGGGAAATTTTTCCTCTGTTGCTTCTTGCTTGACAGTTGGAATTATATCCGCAAGACATCATGATCAGAAGATGTTGGATTCTTCTCTTTTTGCTCCCACAAGTGCACTTCTGCCTTCTTCTAAATTTCCTTCTATAATCTCATACTGTTTCTAGCATTCTCTTTATTCTCATTCGTGACGGTTTAATAGTTTAACCTTTTTTTTTTCCCCATTTGTATTCTGGAAAAAAGAATAATTTTTTTTTTTTTTTTTTAAATCATCAATTGAAATAGTACATTATACCGTATATTTGGGGCTTAATTTTAGCTGGAGGCCAGCTTAGCTATTCCATGTGCACCAGCGATTAATATCTTTTAAACGCTTAAGTTTGCCTTTTGTATGAATAATATTCGTTTATACAGTAAGACCCCGCTTAACGCGGGGGATACGTTCCATCAAAGTAGAGCGTAATGAGAAACAGCGCTAAACGAGGCTATCTTTACATGTAAATATTGGGGTTAGGGGAAGATGGCTAGGAAATTGGTTAGGTATTAAATTTAAAAAGTATGTTTTTTAATAAAAATAAAACCAAACATTTATTACCAAATTAATACCACATTATTATTTCTTGCAAAAATAAAAACAAAATATAAATAACAAAACGAATATTCTTAAAAAAAAAACAAATAAAATTCTCAGTCAGTCATATTTAGTTAGCCTTCCGCGTTTTTAGTGTTCTGCCTTTTTGTGACAAAAGCATCTAATGTTGTTTGCCTTTTTCTTTTGCGTTGTTCTCTTAAAAGTTCTTCATAAACGGATAGAGCATCTCTAACACCACGCCTTACTTTTGAGCTCCTGTCAAAATTCGGATCATTTTCAATAAATTGATCCATTATTTCAGTTATGGTAGACAACTCCTTTTTACAAACGCCATCGAAAGTTCTTTTTGCTCTTCTTCTGAATCACTGCTGTCAACATTTTTGTTTTCTTCTTGTTCAGTTAATTCCTTGAGCTCATCATTAGAAAGACTAGCCGCTGCTTCTTGAATTATTTCTTCGACATCTTCCACATTTACCCCTTCAAAATATGTCTGTACAATACCGCACCAAACAAGAAATACAAGTACACTCTTTCGGATATGTATTTGAAACCTATCGCTGCATAATATTTCGGGGAATCCCCGTATGCTGCGAGCGATTTCGTGGAATCCCCGGGTTGAAATAAAAGAGCGCTAAACCGAAACAGCGCTAAACGAAACAGCGTTAAGCGGGGTCTTACTGTAATTTTACTGTCTCGTTATTATAAGAATCGCTATGGTTGTCTGCAGTTAATAGTTGTCATATTAGTCAAGTTGTCAATCAATTAGTCAAGTTGCATATAACGTATATTTCATCAAATGTTATTACTCAGAGTAAACAAATCGAAGAAAATGCCATATGTAAACACCACGTGTATTACTCAACGAAGTGCAAGCAATGGAAATTCTGCTCTAATATATAAAGTGTGTTGCGACCGATCTCGAACACGGATTTTCCCTTTTGTTCGCCGCGCAGTGCGGTCTGCTTAAATGCCTCGGACACATGCCTTGTTCCTTCAATTATTTAAATGGCATACAAGTAACTTTTTAAAGCATTTTATAGATATTTTTCGGCAGAATTTCAATATGAGGAATATTTTATCAGCTTTCCAGCTTTATTAGCAATCGAATCATAACATGTTTATATTGAAATGGCAAAAGTGATGCCAACTTTGTTATTTCCAGAAATCAATTCTACTGTCACTTTTCTAAATAATATACAACATAAAAGGGCTAATCTTTGGAATATGGTAACAGGTAGTTTGGCGACATTTTGGTAAGGCGATAAAGTTTACTAGCTAGAAATTTAGCACTGTACATGGATAAACTCAAGAGTGTGCGAGATGCCTATTTTGTGCAATTCTGGGATGTTTTTTTAAGTGAAAATAGGTCGACGTGTACATAGATACCGTGTATGTACAAATCTTAAAAACGCGGAAAGCAGCGGGCGATTCTGCACTTTCTCCCAGTTTCGCACCTAATCTTCGTCATGATTAAGCACTTTTATTCCATAAAAGTTCTAGCATAAGCGTAATTCGGCTAGCAGATTGTTGGAAAAAAAATGTTGAGTAGAAAAAAAAAAAAAAAAAAAAAGTACCTTTACTTCGGGGAAACAAAATGGCGTCCAAAAAAATACTAGCAGGTTGCTGTAGCAAGGTTGGTCGCCAAATTTTCGCCAAAAAATTGCCAAGTTACCATAATTCGAAGATTAGCCTATAAAATATTTTATGAAAAGAATATGAAGAAGCAGGAAGCAATTTTTGCAAACACACTTTGCGAGCAACATTACTAGAAATTTAGATCGGTGTAAATTAGTGGTGCCATCTAACGGAAGAAATCTTTAAAAACGTTGGCTGAAAGATTTGAGTTGCACGTTGGTAATTCTTTACCTAAAAGTCTTATAAAAGCCTAAAACTTTGATCGAAACTCTGAGTAGAGAATGGTAAGAAGTAATATGAATAGTAAGTAGTAGTGAACGGTAAGAAAATTCATTAAAGACAATTAAAATTCATTAAGACATTATGACAAAATTTTCTTTAATTTTTTAGAAAATTGTGAAAGAAATTTCTGTGAGAGTATAATCATCTTGTACTGCATTAATTTGCATAGCTAATCAATAAAATATAAAATGAACATACAATTTTTTTTTTGATACAAAATTTAAAGTAATTCAAAAACATACTTTCAGAGCTTTTACGATTCATTTGACTTAATGTATATAATTGTTTTCAATTTAATTAATTTTAAAGTTGTGGAAAAATGAAAATTCATAAAGCATCCTCTTGCAACATTATTAGAGTGCAGATGCATAGCTGGTTTTCATAAAAATGCCTTGAATTTTCTTTTGAGTTTATGCTGTAAGAAATTAAAAATTACAAATTATAATAAAAGTGATGTTTTCTTAAAATTTTAACTTATATAAAAGTCAAGTAAGTGTTTTTTTTAGCACAACTCATGAAAATTTATCAAAAACAACTTCCAGTTATGAAACCGAAAACTTATCAGAAAAGCAGCACCGGATTAATTCTGTAGCGAGACCTGAACAAAATTTAGATTGGAACCCAGTTTATATTAATTTCTCCTAATGATATTTTTTGTGATATTGCATAAAATTCTTATTTATAGTAAAGAATACGAGCACTAATTAAATAATAGTATAATAAAATGGTTTCTAGTATAAAAGAATAATGAAATTATAGTTATTAATCAGCCTTTTCAAATTTAAATTTTTCTCTTTGAGATTTTCAGTTTAGAAAATATCTTCACAGTCTAGCCGTTCGAAAGTATTTTTTGTAAAGTAAACTTTGCTAAAGTTAAAGGCAGCAACAAAATGCTTTACAACAGCGATTCTCAACCGGTGGTACGCAAGAGAAAAATTGATGGTACGTAAAGAAACAAAGTATTTTTAAGTATTAAATTCAAGTTAAATACCCCAATATCATGTTTAAATTTTTTCTTTATCACTCGTAAATTTATGCGATCTGAGTTTTTCAAGGTCAATAGCCGCTCGTAGACTTAAGAATAATCCGTTTTTATTTTCACAAATATTCTTTTAGCCATAGACATAAAATTTGTCATACATGATGTTTTTAAAAGGAGTAATAGAAATGGGTACTATATTTAGGAAATAAAAATAAATTCCTTTAAAAATGTATTACTATCTCATTAATTCTTTGAGTCGACCGATTTATTAGCATGTCTACACTTTATATCGCCACCAATTTCGGCTCATATTACACTATTTTCAATTATAATAAATTTTTTACGTCGATTTGCTGTCTCTAAGAGCAGGCATTTTGTCATCTTGTTGCTTTATATATTCCTTACTTATCTATGCGATTTGAGAATATCGTCCTTTGTTTTTGAAGAACCCGTGATATATTGTGCATTTAAATATTTGTGAAAAAATAATAAAACAAACTTGGATTTTCAAAATGGAAAAATGGCTAGGATTGACTAAGCGTAAAAGTTATGATTCACAAGTGATGGATCTATAACAATTTACTCACGGTAAGAATATTGAAAAGAAAAGAAAAATTCTTTGTAATATAATGAAAATTATTTATCATTTGGGTTTACTTGGAATGGAGATGAAATGGACCCTCAATGTGTTGTTTGTGGCGAACTATCATCCAAAGAATAAAACCATAGTTTCTTAAAAGACATCTTGAATCTAAGCATGTCAATCTAAAGGATAAATCTGAAGAATATTTTAAGTGGAATTATCGGAGTTCAGAAATAGTAAACAAGTAATGAAAGGTTTTGTTACTTCAATTGAAAAAGCTTTGGAAGCTAGTTACCCAGTAAGCCTAAGAACTTAATGCCATAACATGATGTCATAATTTCTGCGTAGGGCTCATACTATTGGAGAAAACCTTATATTACCAGGACCTAAAGATATCTTTTTAACATTATTCAACGAAAAAGGGGCTATTAATGATATTCCATTATCAAATGATACAGTAAGTCGACGAATTCATGAAATGGGAAATTCAATAAAAGAATTTAAAAATGTGAATTCAATAAAAGAATTAAAATTTCTTATTCCAGAAATAAAGCATAGTGAATATTTCTCATTGCAGTTGGATGGAAGTATAATGAACTTTGTTCAACAATTAGTTACGTTTCGAAGCAGATAAACGAATTGCCGAAGAGTATTTATTTTGTGAATCTCTTTATTATAGAGTAACAACAAATGAAATTTTCAATGCAAATTAACAATTTTATGTAGAATGATATTCCTTGGAATAAGTGCATTGCGGTATGCAGTGACGGAGCTCGGGCTTTAACAGGAAAGCATTCCGGTGTTATTTTTCAAATAAAAATGTTGCACCTGAAACTAAATTTACTCACTGCTTCATTCATCGTAAAGCTTTAGTAGCCAAAACAATCCACGAAAACCTGAAAATCATTTTGAATCAAGCTGTGAAAATTGTTAATTTTATTAAAAGTTGAGCTTTAAATTCAAGAATATTTACGAGTTTATGCCAAGAGATGGGCAGCGAACATGAAACACTTTTGTTTACATTCCCAAAGTAAGGTGGTTATCCAGAAGCAAAGTTTTAAATGATCTTTTTGAACTTCAATCAGAAATTCAGATTTTTCTTTGTGATTCAAAATTTGAATTGCAAAATTGTTTATTTAGTGAATTAGAGCTGGCGCATTTAGCATATTTAACTGATATTTTGGAAAGTTAAACGAATTAAATCTAGGATTATAAGTGTTAATTTGTTTGCTATTAGAGGTAAAATAAATGCAATGATAAAAATACTTGAGCTAATAATCAAAGAATTGGATAATAACATTTTAAGCTTTTATCACTTTTAGAAAACTCGTAACCTAAATAAACCGAAAATAACCTAGTAACCGAAAATAATTTGAAAATAAAATATGAATTAGCATCCGACATTAAAAATAATTGTTTTTCTTTGATAAATAATTTCAACTTGTATTTTGACGAGAATTATGAAAAAGGAAATTGGATTAGAAATCCATTTTGTTCAAATGTACCTGAAATTTTACTCGTGAAGAAAAGAACAATTGATTGAAATTTCCTGTGATCTAACTCTAACTGAGGATTTCAGAAATAACACGCTTGTTAACTTTTGGGTGAACCGAAAAAAAGAATTTAAATACATTTCAAATAAAGTTATCAAATTTTTATTGTCTTTTTGCACAACCTATTTGTGTGAACAAAGATTTTTTTTCATGTTATAATTGAAAAATAATACAGAACAAAATTAAAAAGAGGGTCTTAATTTACTGTTAAAACTACCTTAAATAAGACCAGACATAAAGAAACTGATTTCGCTTGAACAGGCCGAAATTTCACACTAAGTTTTAAAATTAAAGTATTATAACTTGAATTTTGATAATTAAAATGATAACTAATTTTTAGTCTAATATTGTTTATGTGTGCATATTTAATACTAATAGCCAATAGGTTTGTGCAAATGGTATAAAATATCTACATTTTTTTTTTAACATTTCTTTTGAGAAACTGAAAAATAATCATTGTAAAATATAGCGGTGTTATTAAAAATTTTTCAATTTTTGTTTAGATGGCACGTGATAGTCAAAAGGTTGAGAACCGCTGCTTTACAGTGAGGTATCAGGATTTCTGAAAAGAGTTCAGCTCGTTAGTCGAGGAAATACTCGACAGAGTAAAGGAGTTTCTCTACATACCCACAAATTTTTTAACAAGTGTAATATTATAGAATGAGTGGTATGTGTAAAATATGTTTCTACCAGTCGATTTCAAAATTTCGAACTTTATCTCGATATAATTATAGTCTACATCCAAAATAAAATTAAATGGCTGGTTTGAAGTAATGTAGTTATATATAGATTTTAAACATCTTTATAAATTTGCTTTAACTATCTTTCTTTTTCTTCAAATTTTGTTCAAAACTCTGACTTGCTTCTCGACCGAATAATCGGGAAAGAGGTCAATACTAATTTATTTCAATATTTGAAAGAAACAGGTTTTTATAATCTAATTTGGTAATACCCTTGTATTTTAATGTAATTTAAACACACATTTCATATTTTATATAAATCATGAGTCACTGCTTCACATTTCGTATTTTTATATAGATCATGAGTAACTTCATTTAAATATTCATGATTTTATTACTTCTGCTGATTTTATATGTCTGTTATGTTTAATTTGTGTTCTGCTTAATTGTTTCGTGTTTTAATTGTGTACTCTCAACATGCGTCTGGCCCTAATAACCTTTCCAGGTTATGCGCCATTTAAACCACTAAACCAAACTAAACTGTTTCTTGAAGGACGGAAAATTAAAATTAATAAAAGACAACTAAAACTTTTAATATAGGCCTTTGTAATTTCAAATTAAATCCCTTATATTAAGGAGCAGGATTAAAGGAATTATTTACAACTGAATTTCTTAAAATGGCATTAAATTGGGTTATAGATATTAAATTTACTTCGCTCACTGGGACTCGAAAAGCGCTCACTCCAGAGTTCGAGTCCCAGTGAGCGCTTCAAAATAATCTAATGATTCTATAATGTTTTTTAAAAAAATTATAATTTTTGTGCATCAGAATTTTTCAAAATTGCTAGAGATTTTATATAATTTGAAGATGTGGGATAGGTGTCGAGCGCCCATGGTAACTTCCCTGGCTACACGTCTGTGTACTAATAAACGAAACTACACTGAAAATTTTTCTAATTACCTTACAGATTCTGTGAAATACAATATTCAGTAACTTATGAATTTTTATTATACTCAGTTATCATAAAATGTACCCGAAAGAACAACGAACTGCCTTGTTACGCACTGTTGTGATTGAGTTTTATACATATACCTTTTGACTACTGCAATAGATTAAAAAATGTTGTATATAGTAACATGAGTGAGCGCTGAATATTAAAGCACTGTAGAAAAGTAAAATTAATTTTATATTTATCTTGCTCTAGCCAGATTAGAGTTTTGAATTTATATTAAATACTATAGTTTTACTGTGTTTAGTAGTAATCAAGCTGAGAAAATAACAAATACCAGTTTTTAATGTAGAACTTGTTTTTAATCTATATTGTATTGTATTAAATGTGTGTATCATGTATAATGTATTGCATGAAAAATGGATCTTTTTTATCAACTACTCATATCTGATTAAGGTGGCAAGATAATAGAAGTTTCACTGTGTTTTATAATTTGGGATTTAAACTTTAGCAAATTCGGTTGTATTCCACTGAAGATCTTGGTTATGACATCTAATTTCTTTAGCATTTGAAAGTAAGAAATACAACTATGTATTTTAAAATATATATACAAAATTTATACAAAAAATAAAACATATTTATTTCCATTCTTTTTTTTTTTTTTTACAAACATACAGACTCTAGCATAAACATAAATATTAATGTAGAGCAATTTTAGCTAGTGAATGTATAGAATATAAAAATCTATAAAAGTACATCTATCTAAAACGAAATCTCGAAAAAATAATAAATCATATGAAAATCGTATACAATGTGTTGAGACCAGATAAATACATTTTACGTATACTGAATGACTAAATGTAAGAGGAAACGAATTATGTTTCTAGCAAGAAACAATAATGAAACCTTAAACTTGAAAATTTGCATTCACGGGAAAAACAAGTTCAGAATTTACTAGATAAACTTATCTAGATACTAGATACACTACAAAATATCTTTATAATTTTTCATAATTTTTTTTCTATTCATGAAGGAAATATTGTTTAAAATAGCACATGTTCTTAACCGCAACATAAAATTAGTATATTTTCTTAACCAAGCTAAAATGAGAAACATTTTATCCGGGACTACTCTGCTCGAGTAAGAAATGCATTTATAAAATTAACCGGAAGTAAGATTAGATATTGAATGTTTTGATCATTCTCAGGTTTTTTATTTGTTCTTTTTCTTCTTAACATATTTAGTTTTCTTCTTGAATTTCTTTGATCTATTTCATAGAAAGTCAATCATGCTAAACTATTTTGAAATTTCGTTTCAATGTTATTTATTTGACGAACCATGTATGGTGCCATGCGATTTCTAATTTTAGAAAATTGTTTAATGTTAATTAGTGTTAAGAGGGTAGAAGATACATTAATTTAAGTGAACTCAGTACTGGAATTTAACAAAATTCGGTAAAAGATCGGTTTTCTAACTTTTAGAGTAAAATAGTGCTTGTATATTCACAAAGTATTTTCTCCCTCTTTTCTTTATGCTTTCGTGGTATAACTGCTAGCACACTAGATGCATATTCAGGAGGTCCAGAGTTCGAATCTCGCAAAGGCATTGCGGATTTCTTCAACTTCCTGATATCGAAAAAATTCGAAATGAGTCTGTCAGTGGCGCTCGAACTAAAACATGGTGGACAATAATTCGTCACCACCAGGACTTGGCAACTGGGTTCCCTAATCTCCAGTTGCTGCTTAAAGGGGGAAGTATATAAGGTATTTTCTACCTCATTTTGCACATTTTCGTGGAGTAAGTGGAAGTACACTCGAGGTGCATTGCGGGGGATCCGGTGTTCGAATTCCTCCTAGAGCACTGCACATTTTTCCCGTTCCTGCATCGATATAACCTAATGACGCTACACATTAATAAATCTAATGCATAAATTTAATAAAAATAATACGTTAATAAATGTTAGATGTCATATTCATAGCAATATAATAAGCAGCACATATTTTGTAAATGGCTTTGCGGGTTATTCTCTGCCCTTAAAGGGAAGATACATTCAGCGCTATAAATGAAGTCTTTGCAGCTTTGCTCTCTCTCTTTTTTTTTTTTTTTTTTTTTGTTTGTTTTTGTTTAAAATTATCTAAAGCTTTATAACTCAGAAAATAGTTGATGAAATGCCTTGACGGTTCATATTTGGTTTTATTTATAATGCACATTAAAAACTTTTTTTTATTTTTTTGTTATATTAAACAATACTGAAAAGTGATAAAATGCTGCATTACTTAAATCAAAACTGACATAAAAATGCATTAGAATTAAATTTAAATATGAAATTAACATTTTTATTGCTTAATTAATCTTAAAGTAAGATAATGAGTAAAGGTTTGGAAAATATAATAATTGTGAACGAAATCCTGAGTTACATCAATTTTTAAATTTATGAATTTTTAATTTCTCTCTCTCTGTTTTTACTTCCTTGTACGAAGTAAAAAGGAAGTATTGTAATCACGAAAAGTTTCAGGCAGCATATTTCAAAGAAAATATCCATTTTGACCGCTATCGAATGCAGTTTAACGATGTTTTTGCGTGACATCTGTACGTAAGGACAGAATAAAAGACTGTTTTCCAACAAAAAAATTATAAAACCGCTTTAAAATGAATTCTGAAGAGAATTTTTCGTGGTGTTTGTACGTACGTATGTATGTGTCTCGCATAACTCAAAAATGAGTAGCCTCACAACGTTGAAATTTTTTATATAGGACTCTATAACATGTAGATGTGCACTTCGTATTTTAGTAGCAATCGGCCGCACCAAACGTATATAAATATATTTATATATATATTCACTCTATTACCCGGCTCAATGATATCTTTCTTTACTCTTATATATTTGTAAATCGTGCATTTTTTTGCTTTAAAATGATGGAATTATGTTGTTCTTATCTTCCGGTTAAGATTTTTATGCCTCTAGGAAATCTGCAAGCAATATTTGTACAATTATCAACAGTTTAAAAGCTGTTCAAGTGCGGTTATGCCTAATTTTTAAATAACATGGCGGACATGTTTGTTTACATTTGAAACAGCAGAATAGTAGATTTGTTGCCAATCTAGAGAGACTAAGCTTCGCAACAACAAAGATAACGCCTTCATTTATTATTGCGAATTAAATCATGCTTAATCCTTTCTGGAATTTTTCGAGGAAATAAGTGTTTAAGATTTACTTCGTAATTTTTAATATAGATATTTTGAGTTTTTATGTATTTTTGTCTTGTCGCGAAGTGAGAACTGAATTAATTGAATGAGAAATACTGAATCGTCTGTGGAAAAAAGTTTTCTTTTTAGTTTTGTTTGCTTAATTTTTATACATCGTTATAGATTTATTATAGTATTTGAATAGAACATATGGCAACGATTACATAATTCTTCAAATGATATAAATTTTGTGCATTCTGAGTTATAATATGAACGAAATATAACGTCGTTAAGTGAACCTAGCGCCAGAGTATCGCTATGGTAAACAAATATAGTGAATTTTAAAAAGTGCATTTATTCTATTATGATTTATGCGCTATTGACGAAGTAGATTTAATTAAATCCATTAAGTTTAAGTGAAATGCAAGAAAAAATGCGTATAATTTAATATTCCGTACAAGGAAGTCATGTGGTGTACACATCAGATTTTTTAAAATTAAATGTCCAAATTAGCATTTCGGAAAAATTAAAAATATTTTCCATTCTAATTTTTTATTATTTTTAAGATGAATTAAACCTTTTAATATAATGAAAATTTAGAACAAAACGAGAAACTCAGTGTCCTGTTTTCATAATTGCACTGCATGTAAACCGATTTTTAAACAATTGTTTTATTTAAGATTTTAAATTAAATGTTTCTCATAAAAAGTCTTCATTATATAAAATAAATAAGCCACAATTTAATGCATCAAATATCACGATCACCTCTTACAAAGAATGTAAAACATAATTATGACATTTGCAGGTATTTGTCTTTTTCAAAATCCTTAAAATGTAAACAAATAAATAAATAAAAACATAGTAATGAATGAAAAACTAATTCAGAATCTCACTGAAAAGGTTCCTTATACTATGTTCTTGGATAATTCCAGAAGGCTAAGATGAAAACAAAACTCTTACATCCAGGAAATCTTCAGAATTTTGAGGATAATTTTTAAATGTTTTAAACTGAAATAAATAAATTAATTGAAATATTTTTTTCCTCCACTGGCAGGCACTTACTGGCCTGTACTAAGTGGTGGCCATTTTATTATGGAAGCACCTAATTAGATGGGCCACCGTCACCTCCTATGAAGTGATAGACAAACAAAGCCATGCCTTCTCCGAGATTCAAAGCCGGGGCTTCGGTACTGCAGTAAGCTCCTCTAACCTCTACACGGTTTGGGCAGCTTACTTGAAATTAAAAGTAATTTTCGTATTTAAAAGAGGTCTGTTGCACATAAAATTGTATATCTCTGAAAGCTGGTAATAAATCTTATCTGATAAATACACATAATTATTCCTGTTAGTGTACAAGACTTGTAGATTCTTTCTCTATATGCAGTGAAAGTCTCCAACATTTAATCTCGTGATAAAGAATTGAGTATTCGTTCAAAGAGTTCAACATTTGATTTCGTGACAAAGTCTTCAAAGGAAACTTGCGATCTGCAACGAAGACTTGCGATTAGTAAGGCATGTTCCAAATATTTTCCAGGAGATTACTTCATATCTTTCCGATTATCTTCAAATGATTTCAAAAAGACCTTCCTTATATGAATTCTAAGACAATCCGTTGTGTCTTACTTTTGAACAAATGCTCCGTAAGACCTTTTATAAACCAAGTGCAGTTCTTGCCTAATATTAGCACTTTAACATGACACACGAGGCAATATGAATATCTTAAGATTGTTATAAAATGTCTTTAAATATAGCAGTGAACAATACGAATTATATACAGGTAAGGAATAGCCAATCTGTATAAGTAGAAAGAGATTTCGTTTCTATTTTGTTTTTAAAATTCAGTCTTTTTCAATTCAATAACTATCCATTTATTTGATCATAAATAGAGAATCTTTGATGAAATTATCACATATTTTGGCGATTTATCAAATGTTCTCATAATTAAAAATTAAATAAACTAAAAATTTATTAAATCCTTTTTGCACCGATAAATTTGTGAATCGGTACTGTCTTTCTCTGGTGATCCTGGTCTACAGGAGCACTATACGATGAAATGTAAGTTTAGTAGCAAATGTGTCGATTTATTTTAGTTTTGCAAATTCGACACTGAACATTGCAGCACCAATTGAACTTACATCTACAATTAACTGTCATTTTTTTAGTTTTCTTGCGGACTCTGTATCCGCATTCACGACATAAAGTCCTGCAGCTTTGCTGTTCAGAAAGAGAAACATCATTTCCTTTCCTTCGAGAACATTGTCGGCCTCTGGTGCCTTTAATACCAGCTGTCAGATTGGCCTCACAATAATCTGGAGAAGATTCCATATAGATTAGGCGGTGGCGAGGAGCCTTTAACGTGGGCGTGGAGGTTATAGAGTTCCTATTGCGCATTCTGCGCTGTTTGGTGGGCAGCAAGGAACCATGATCATTGTATTCGACACGCTTGGCTTTCTTGTAAGCTTCTTTAAGATAGTTGCCGACATGACGCAGCTCTTCCATTCTCATCCAACATGTTTGTGTAGAACAGCTTCCAGACACACCATGACACTTGCACGTCCTACGCATAGTCTTCCTAACAATCTAGAAAAAAATATGAAAGAGATTAGCAATACAGAATCAAGAGTTCTGTTGCAGAAACTATAAACAGTATTATCAGTAACCATCATGTAAAAATAATAGTAATATCTATGAATATAATTACGATATTTCTTCATTGTAGGTGAGACACTATTAAGGACAGTATCTTCGAATATATTAATCTATTAGAAATAAAAGCCAGCATATTGTGTAAAAAGTCGCATTTTTATAAATCTAATCTATACTTTGCAAGAGAATAATGTCCCTGTTCACCAGTCAGATCGTTCAGTTGTATATTTTGAAGTATTCAAAGATGAAATTACATATATGCCTTGCCTTTTCTGTCTTTTTGAACAAAGTGAGATCCTTCGTTTTTGTTTTCGCTCAGTATATCTCAAAGATTTGAAACAATTTTTGTAAAGGAATGGTACAAAATACTTGTTATTACTATTCAGACTTTTATGTTTCTATTTCAAAAAAGAATTTCAAGTATCTGTCGATACCAAAGGTGTTCCTACTTCATAGTTACGTAGAGAGTTAACAGTTTTAAATGTTTCCATTTTTTTGGAGGGCACCCTGTATATAATAATAAAATAGTAACTAACATATGAAGCTTAAAATAATACTAGTACATAGTATGGAAAGTACACAGCCTGCAGAAACAAAGTACTTACAGTGTGGTTTCAGCGGGAAATATGGAGGGGCTGCTTAGGAAGACAATATGCACGTATATATGCATTGGAAGTCGGACTGCCGGAAGGAAAGGGGGAGGTATAGAGCTACTAAGCTATCCACATTCAAATAGAAAAAGTGTGGAATCATTAAAATCTATTTTTTTTTTTTTTTTTTTTTTTTTTTTAAAGCAGGAGACTTGAAAAATGAACAATGCCCTTGTCGAGACTCGAACCTGGGCCTTTCGAATACGCGCCGAACACCACTGAGGATGCTGGAAGGAGGGAGAAAATAGACGAATAACAGAGATTTAAAAATTCAAATATCTTAATTTTTCATGTTTCATTAGTGCTCCGTCGAGCACAATACAGATATTTTTGAAACAAATACGGGTCGTTCCTCTCTTATTTGAAGATTTCTTTTCTCTTGAAGAAGAGGGACCTGTGTCTTATTTCCCTCAGAATCAATAGTCTTTTATTAAATCAATAAAGTTTTATTAAGAGTTATTACTTTATTAGAGTTTATAAAATCAATAGAAATTTACTAATTAAAATTCAACAGAGTTTTATTTAAAATCTACGCCGAAATAGGGTTACTCTTTTGCCTAATTTTAAGTCTCCGCTTTCCTTTAAAAATATCTGAACATGCAACTGCTTTATGCCATCAAATTCTGCTCCTGCCTACTTCGGCAACGAAAATCAATCGAGCCTAGTAAGCTGATGAGTATACACTGAAGTGACAAAAGTCATGGGATACCTCCTAATATTTTGTCGGTCCTCCTTTTGCCCGGCGAAGTGCAGCAACTCGACGTGGCATGGACTCAACAAGTCGTTGGAAGTCCCCTGCAGGAATATTGAGCCATGCTGCCTCTATAGACGTCCATAATTGTGAAAGTGTTGAAGGTGCAGGGTTTTGGGCACGAACTGACCTTTCGATGATGTCCCATAAATGTTCGATGGGATTCATGTCGGGCGATCTAGGTGGCCAGATCATTCGCTGGAATTGTCCAGAATGTTCTAACCAATCGCGAACAATTGTGGCCCGATGACATGGTGCATTGTCATCCATAAAAATTCCATCGTTGTTTGAGTACGTGAAGTCCATGAATGGCTGTAAGTGATCTCCAAGTAGCTGAAGGTGTCCATTTCCAGTCAATGATCGGTTCAGTTGCACCAAAAGACCGAGTCCATGCCATGTAAAAACAGCTCAGACCATTACGGAACCACCACCAGCTTGAACAGTGCCTTGTTGACAACTTGGGTCCATGGCTTCGTGGGGTCTGCGCCACACTCGAACCCTACCATCAGCTCTTACCAACTGAAATCGTGACTCATCTGACCAAGCCACGGTTTTCCATTCGTTTAAGGACCAACCGATATGCTCACGAACCCACGAGAGTCGCTGCAGGCGATGTCGTGCTGTCAGTAAAGGCACTCGAGTCGGTCTTCTGCTGGCATAGCCCAAGGAAGACAAATTTCTCCGCACTGTCCTATCGGACACGTCCCTCGTACGTCCCACATTGATTTCTGCGGTTATTTGACGCAGTGTTGCTTGTCTGTGAACATTGACAACTCTACGCAGTCATCGCTGGTCTCAATTCTTAAGTGCAGGTGGTCGGCACTGCGCTGTCCGTGGTGGGATGATATGCCTGAAATTAGATACTCTTGGCACACTCTTGACACAGTGGATCTAGGAACGTTGAATTCCCTAACGATATCCGAAATGGAATGACCCATGCGTCTAGCTCCAACTACCATTCCGCGTTCAAAGTCTGTTAATTCTCGTCGTGCGGCCATAATCACGTCAAAGCCTCTTCACATGAATAACTTGAACACAAATGAAAGCCCTGCCAAAGCACTTCGCATTTATACATTTTCTACGCGATACTACTGCCATCTGTATATTTGCATATTGCTATCCTCCCATGACTTTTGTCACTTCAGTGTGCATACATTTGCCTTTAACACAGCTCTTTTGCATGTACTCAAAGCATATTTGCAAGATCGCTGTAAAACTATGTGTCTTTATAAAATTACTTACTTTCCTGCAGTTATTGTACAATGTAAAGAATAATGTCGGCTTCCCTTTTAACCCAACAGGTGTTAAACAAGGACTATTAGTCTCGAAACGGTATTTTGCGTCGAATCACTATAAACGGCTGTATCACTTTCAGATTGTTGCCCCCAAATATTATTGAAATGTATTACATTTAAAGAAATTAAATAATGAAAAATCTGCATGAATGTATGTATGTTTCTCGCATTGTGAAAAAACGATGATCCCATCAAATTTTGAATCACGTGCGTCTCCACCCGAATATGGGCACCTGGAAGCCTGAACCTTGAATTTCGAATTTGTTTTATTATTTATTTTATATTTTGTTTAACTTTAATTTTTGATTAAGAAACTCAACGATTTCAAAGTGAGCAGTGACAACACACTGCACGGAATAAAATATTTTTATGTCTAGCACGCGAGACTGTTTTTCAGAAATTCTAAAGATATGTTGTTTTTAGATTGTATTTTTAGATTGTATTTTTTTTTTTTAATTTTTAGCCCAAGGGCTCTCGAATAAAAAGAAAGACCCCCTTTGTGCGTAATATAAAAATTTCAAAGCTTCTTGTTTTTATTTTTTTTATTCTGTAAAAGCAAAATTTTTTTCAGATTTTTTCCCTTCGCGAATAATTTTCGGCTTGGCTAAATTGTAAGAGTAACGGGATTAAAAGCAACATTAACAAACTGGAATATACTTGTTCTTAAATAATACTTGTTCCGGAATACTAATAAGTATTCCGGTTTGATGGCATAAACCGGAATACTTGGAATTCTTAGATAATGACAAGTGATTGTTGGCAGTTGGGTGAAAATATGGAATAGGAAATTTCGTAAGAAAATTTCAATAACGTCATTGAGACACTGTTTTTCAAGAAAAATATAAAAACTGTTTAGTAAAAAAAAAAAAAAAAAAAATATGAACTTACTGTTCGTCCTACTTTATTGTTGTGTAAATTTATTAAAGCTGTAGCATCTCTTCCTAGTTCTTTAGCGTCGAGAAAATGCTTAGCCCACTTGTTTCCAATCATCACATTGTCACTGCAGCCACCCCATGTCCATCCTTCATGACCTAAAAATATTTTTAACTTTATTAAAAATCGTAATTTATTATCCATTGTGTAATATACGGGTGCTTATAAAAAAACCTTTGTGACCTTTATTTTCACAACCGTTGGTTGAAATCATAAATGTTTCCAATTACAAAAAAAGGTTTTAATACACATATTCATATTTTGGCAATTTAAAAATCCATTTTTGTAAAAATTATGAAATATAACTTTTTATACAGTTCGCTGGGCCTTATGTTTAATAAGTGTTTATACTCTTTTTAAATAATAAATCATAAATAGTTTGAAGTCTGCACTTCCCTACCCCGAAAAAAAGTGCTTAAAAGTGCTTTGAGCATGTTAATGATATTTTAAAATTATGATAAAATTCCCATTTTTTATCCCCCCTTTTTTGGTCAATTTTGAAATTAGTTTCTTTTTATGAATTTTTCTAAATTTATTAGGTTTATGCTTAAATATATTATTATTACAAAGTCCCTTATCATCGTAACGATCTGGCAAAAAAATACCATAGTATGATAAGTTTAATATGTCAAATATCCAGTTTGTAGTTTGTCGCCAGACCACCAGCGGCTGAATGATTGGTATTTTCTCCCGAACTAACATCTCGGTAAATAGCTGGAAATAGATGGTTGTGTGGGTAACTTGAAAGTGTGTGCTAGTTTTCGTTAGAACATCCTCTATGAAAGCATGCCTTCCTTTCAGGCGAGATATTCCTTGCATGCTTTGCTGGAATTTAGATAATTCAGTCAAATATGTTGAGACCTGGTCACGCACAATATCACGCAGTAACAATCAGTAGTTAGACTTTAAACTACTAAAAACGTTAAGATAGAACGCAATGAAAAGAGAAAGCTAATCTGATCTCTCGCTGAATTCACAACAATAACAACAGCAGCTAACTAAACAACTGAACTGAGATGTACTCTCTCTAGCATTTTGTAGCTTTCAATCAGCCGCGCGAGATAGTTTAGCATTTTCTGCTTCTCAAGATTTCTGGAAAGCAATAGGAGGATGTAAATTACGGTTATAGCTAACACAGTATTCAATTCCATTTATTCAATTTCAATACAAATTAAAGAGATACTCGTTTATTAAATGTTAAATGCACATGCCCCTGTATTTTTGCTTTTCCAGCATAGCTCTCTCTTAAAATTTGTCTCGTGCTGCATTGCACGAGGAAATACAATTTTAATTATAATTCTACTAAAAATATCTAACTAAATACAAAATTCGTAACAATATATATGAAAATAACAGGAAGCTGATATTTAAGAAAAAGGTGTTTCTAACCATTTATTAACTATAATAACTCTGTAATGTTCATAATTATCAGATAGTTTGTACTGAAGTACCTATTACGTATCTCAGTAAAGAACAAATTATTTAAAAGAGCATATCCTTAGAATTTCCGATACACAGTCTCGCGCGTTGGAGATTAAAAATATTTTTTTCCTACAGATCGCTTTAAAATCGTTGAGTTTGTTCATCAAAAGTTCGTTTAAAGTTTTATAAAATATGAAATAGATAATACAACAAATTTCAAATTTGGGCTTCCAGATGTCCATATTCGAGTGGAGAGCTACTTTACTCAAAATGTGATGCCTCTAGGTACCGTTGTTTTTTCACAGTGCGAGAAACGTACATACATTCATGTAAATTCTTCATTATTCAATTTCTTTAATGATAATACAGGGCTATAATAGTCGGTGGCATCAGTTAGAAAAGTGAATGAACGCAGAAACTGAATCGACGCAAAATGCCAGAACGAAATTAATAGCCCTTCTGGCTAACAATTAAATGGTTTTATTAAAGGCTTCTGGCTTCTAATTAATAGGCCTTCTGGGCTAATTAATGTTATAATAAGTTATTAGGCTTATGTGAATAAAAAGATATTTTATATTTTAAATTTTTATTTTAATAGATGACATAAAGCATCAATGGAAGATTTTTCTCTTCCAGATGAAGTCCAGTCAGCCTAATCACTGATCCTCGAAGTACCATCACCTGAAAAATATCAAGGATCCCGCTATCTGCCCTGTAACGTCCAAGGGCAAAAAACCAGCATGGAAGGAGATATTTGACGATTTTCGCAGGAATCATTTTGGACGGGCGCACCGAACTTCTTTTAGTTGACACAGGTAGTGCGAGGTATAGGAAGAGGTATTGCAGCCTTATGTCCGTTTTTTAAATTTTTAGTCTAAAGGGACTTTGTCCTGAATGACTATTGTTTTTGTTTTCCGATTATGCGTTGGTTCACTGTAAATGTCCGTTTCACTTTTCAAACTGTTGCCACCAAATGTTAGAGTCCTGCATTATATTTGAAGAAATTAAATAATGAAAAATCTGCATAAATGCATGTATATTTCTCGCATTGTGATAAAACAACGGTACATAGAGCTATCGAATTTTGAATGACGTAATCCTACTGCGAATATGGGCATGTGGAAGCCCAAATTTGATATTTGGTATTTATTTTATGATCGATTTCATATTTTGTAAAACGTTAACGAATTTTGGATTAACAAACTCAACGATTTAAAAGCGAGCAATGGCAACACTCTAGGGAGGGGAACCTTTTTACCTCCAGCGCACAGAAATGTATATCGGAAATTCTAAAGGTATGCTCAGTTTAAAATTATTTTGCGATATTGCTGTTGAACGGAATTTTATGGTTTAAGTGAGAAGAACGTGATATTTAATAAATAAATGTAACATACAAAATGTTAAAAAAAAACGCTCTTTTGGATGTAATTTAAAACCTGAAACTTTTCAAATTTTTTTTTTTTCATTTTTTGTGAATTTTAATATAAGACAATTAAAGTGAGCAACCGTCAACGTGCGGATTATGGAATGAGGTAGGAGACTTATCGGGCGAAGCAGGGTGTCTACCCACTTTAATGCATTTGCCCTTTCACGACAGACATGTTCTTTAGGTCTTGTGACCTTGTCAATCCATCTGATTAATATCTTCAGTTTCCACAAATTCCTCCACTAAAGAAACACTGAGTGGAGGAGTGCTGTTGTCAATAAAAATTAACTGAAAGTAAACTATATACCCACAAAAAAAAAAAAAAAAAAAAAAAAAAAAAAAAAAAAAAAACCGGACATAAGGCTGCAATACCTCTTCCAATACCTCGCACTGCCTGTGTCAACTAAAAGAAGTTCGGTGCGCCCGTCCAAAATGATTCCTGCGAAAATCGTCAAATATCTCCTTCCATGCTGGTTTTTTGCCCTTGGACGTTACAGGGCAGATAGCGGGATCCTTGATATTTTTCAGGTGATGGTACTTCGAGGATCAGTGATTAGGCTGACTGGACTTCATCTGGAAGAGAAAAATCTTCCATTGATGCTTTATGTAAAATCGATGTTTTCTGTGTCATGCTAAGCGGTCTCTCTCTGCGTAAATATGAGCGGGATGCTATTTCCACCTGAAGAAAAAAAAAATGAAGAAGTCTAAGAAAGGTCTATTACCAAGAAGACAGTCAGTTAGGCAATTAACCTTTCTTATGCAGACTTCTAGAAACACTAATCCTTAAAATTCGGCTTTTTATGGAAGCATGAAGGTCACGAGAGAGCTGGAAAAGCTGTTGCACTAATTTTAAGTCTCGGTGAAATTGATCAATATCAATCTTCATTAATCGTCGGGGCTCTTGGACGACCTCAGCCAGGTTTTCTCACAACGGATTCGGTATACTCAAAATGTCCCCATAAGCTACACATAGCAAATTGAGCTATATTGAAGTTTCTAGGAAGTTAATTTGCATTTGGCTCGCTAACTGCAATTTTTTGATATTTGGAATCTGATATTTTTATTCAAATCAGCATGTGTAACTATTGTAAAGTATATTATTTTTTTATCATTTCTCTACTACACCTTCATTGCGCTACACATTTCATTTGCAATCAGCGGATTGATTGTCCCATCAAATGAATGCCATTTGTATAGTGTAAACTCAGTGTGAAGCAATTTTGCTGCACCAGAATGGTTTTCAGATTTTTGTCCAATTTTAGACATTTTTTCCAAACGTTAAATTTCTTTTTTTTTCTTCTTGTTAATTAGTTCATACTGACATAAGGAACATGCATAATTATTCCAAAAGAGTGAACAAACACTGATTAGAAATAATTATGTTGCTAACCATAAGTAATCAACAAATTATAAACAAGTGAAACCATGCGAATTCAGTTCTATATACATATGTCTTCCGTTATTAGCCCAAAGAAGCGTTAGCCCAGAAGGTCTCCAAAGCTCATTTTGGGTCAAATCAATAAAATGTTAAATCATTTTTCAAATTGTGCGCACCAAATATTATCTACCCGTATTATATTTATATAAATTAAATAATGAACAAACTGCATCAATGTACGTATGTTTCTCGGACTGCGAAAAAATTTGTACCTAGAGCCATCAAATTTTGAATAAATTTGAAAATATTTCCAGTCAAATAAATATAAGCAACTCGAAGCCGTAACTTTGAATTTCGAATTCGCTTTATTATATGTTTTGTAAAAATAGTTTGTAAATTTTTTTGAGGCTGTTTTAGTTTTGGATAAAAAAATATTAAGTCCAAGAAGGGAAGTCTAAGAGTGACGGATGTCTGAGAACGCATAATTGTTTTCAGATCAGAATTTGCTGTACGAAGTCGGCAATATTGTCCCTCTACTCGGGAAGAAGATACGATTTTCCAAAAATACAGTTTTAATACTGAAGGAAAACAGTCACATTGCAGCAATACTGGTAAAGCGAAATTTCAAAAATTACGCAGACTTCTGGAGTGTTTGAACCTTCGTCGTGCAAGTTTTCTCAAATTGAAATTTGAAAACCTTCGTCGAACTCATAGATTTGAAAACCTTCGTCGTGCAAGTTTTCTCAAATGCACTTGAGAAAACTTGCACGACGAAGGTTTTCAAATCTATGAGTTCGACGAAGGTTTTCAAATTTCAATTCCATGAGTAACATTCACTGAAAATTTCAAAAAATTTGATAGAAATATTCATAGAATGATATGAGGAGTCTTACCAACAGCACCTATTTTACTATCGTCACAGCCGCATATATCAAAATGTCCCAAGCTGCAGTTCCGTGTGAGAGTGATGACGATAGCCGCACTAACGATAGCATGGAGGAATGCCATTTCTCGAGTAGCTGCAATTGAAAATAAAGAAATTCAAGCACATTATGAAAGTATGAAAGACGTTTTGATTGCTATTCTAAAATTATAATACTACTCAATATACCTGGGTCATTAACAATTTTAAAGTTCATGGGAACAGGAAATGGAGATCGTTTTATAATTCCTTTCATTCAACTTTTAAACTAACTAAGTTAAAAAAATAGTTCGTTATACAGACAACATTTTCGACGTTCTTAAAATTCTTTCATAGAAATGAAAATGCATCTGTTCAACTTGAGAATTATGCATGTTTCTGAACGAACGATGGTATTATTATAAATTATGTCCCTTTAAAATGTTTTATTTTAGGAAATGGTGTTTCCAGAAAAGTCTAAATTTAAAATTCGTAGCATACTTTCATATGAATATTCCATAATATAATTTTATAAACAAATATTGCTCAGTTTTTGCACATAAGATAAAATAGATTAGTTGAAAGTACTCAGAAAATTAAAATGAGTATGTTTAAAATCACAGAATTTCAACGATAAACAAAATTAGCAAGTCTAAATTAATCTCTTAATTACTTTCAATATTTGATTGGCTAAGCTAATAACATTTTTCTATCAATCACTTTAGCCACCGGAATCCCAGATATGAGAATAACTTTAAAATGTAGGTAGAAATTTTAATTTTTAGACTGGAAATCAAAATTAATATAAAACTTGTATTTTCACACGCAAAGTGTCATTCGATGTATCTTACCTGGATGAGCTGTAGATTTGGAAAATAAGTTAAAACTAGATTTTGGGCAATCCCATCGCTCCCACTGGAACTGATGCTGGCATTCTTCCATTCCTCTTTGAGCGCCTATAGCAATACTCTCTGAGAATATATGATTCGCCTATATATGAAATACAAAGAATGTAATACAGCTCAATTAAAAACTCACAAAGTAATGCAACATTAATACAAAGTTAAATGAAATTGACATTTTCAAAACATAAATTGCTTTTTAATAATTGTTTAGGAAAGTATTCAGTTTATTTTAATTCTTGAAAATAAGCTTTTCTTTAGATTACACTTGCCTTGTGACAATTTTTTTTTATTTTTTTTTATTTTTTAGCCTCGTGAGAAATTTTTTTTTAGTTTTTTAGCCTTGTGAGTTTTTTTTTTGGTTTCATTAATAATTATTTGATTTATTTTGTCTTTTATAATAGCATTCACCGGCTTTACATCATTCACTCATCACAGAGGCATGTGGAAGACTCCTGGGCAATTTAAACTTCCGCAGCAAGGACAGTTTTATTCACTAAAAGAAACAATGCTCTGAATATCTGTACTTATACAGATTTAAGTGGAATTATTTTTGCTTCCTTGTACGAAGTAAAGGAAGTAGTGTAATTACGAAAAAATTCAAGTATAATATTTCAACGAAAATATCCATTTTGACATCTCTCGAATAGTACATTTATACGATATTTTTGCCTGATATCTGTACCTACGGACAGAAAAAAGGACTCTTTTTTCAAAAACAGATTGTAAAATGGATTTAAAATGGATTCAGAAATTTTCCCGTGACATACGTATGTATCTGGCATGACTCAAAAACAAATAACAGTACAACTTTAAAATTGTGCATATGGGTTTGTGATAACATGTAGCTCGGGAAGCTGAGTTTTTTTTAATTTTATTTTTACATGTTGATAAACTGTCCATTTTTTGCTTTAAAAGTGATTGAATTATGTTGTTCTTATATTCCTCTTAAGGTTATTAAGAATTTTGTTAATCTGCCTGCTATAGTCGTAGAATTATCGACAATATAAAAATTTAAGTGTTACTAAGCATAGCGAGGCCACCATGTTTACATTTGAAACTCTTGAGTAGTGAATTAGTCAGTGGTGTACCAAATTTACCCAGTGGGACCAAAAATTAACTTTGTGAATTTAAAAATTAACCAAAATAACAATTTTGTGAACCGAAAATTTTGTGTTCCCGCCAGCTGGCTGAATTACTTGTTCTTGCGTAGAAAATCTGGTTTTAATTGTAAAATTTGTTTTTAAACAGTTTTTAAGTCTTTCTGTATTTTTCAATTTTTAATGGTAATGTTTTGAATTTTCATGTAATTTTGCCTTGCCGCGAGAGCTGAATTAATTAAATGAGAAATATATCTCTAATGAAATTCGAGGGAATATGTTTAAATGAAATGGGGCAAAAAATGTGTATAATTTAATAAGATTTACAATTAAATCATGTGGTATCCACATCAGATATTTTCTTAAGAGTTTCTATGGTTATAATAGGTTTATTAATTTTGTTTTAGGTATATTTAAGAAAAAATTTTATAATATGAAATTTTTTATCCTAAATTAAACTTCAAACGCTGTAATGTGGGAAAATTTACAGAAGTTTAATTTAAACTAATCAATTTGGAGATTTGGTGAAATCATTCTATTATCTCAATTACTACTCGAGTAGATAAATTAAAAAATTGAAACTAAAATCCCGCTTAAGAGTTGGATTCTACCTCTAGGTTATCTTTAAAAACCTACTTTTCAAGAACGTAATCCTCGAATGTTTTGTAACAATTAATTAACCATTCTAATCATACCAGATTGAAATATCTTCTTCATTAAACAAATTAGATTTAAAATTTCACTTTTCGAATCAACGCTTAAAACAACTAGTTTGTAAACCAGCAACAACACGTGCATGAGCCTAAGGAAGCAAGTATTTTAAGAGGAATATGCTAGTAATTACATCAATGTGCGATCATAAAAAAAGTATTTTATTTTAATAGAAAAAACATCCTTGGTAGGCCAGTACTCTTAGTAAAGTACTAATTTCCTTGCCATAATTAAGAGGTAAGGAAACAATTAGGGTTAATGCATTACCTAGTCTCTCGAGAAGGAGAATACAAAGAAGAGGAAGGAGTCCGTTAGCTAAACTGTTCTTAAATCGAGCTAAGTTTCATTAAGACGTTAATGACAATTTTCGGGATAATAGACACTTACTTTATTTTCAAACAACAATAGTTTACTTGAGTCTAGAATCATAATCTTTTAAGAACAAATTATTTAAAGGATGAGACCTTGACAAGCATTTCTTACCTCAAACATGCAAACATACAAGGTTGTTGCAAAAGAATTATGCAGTTTTTATAATTTATTAAAAAATAACGCAGTGAAAAGTGCCCCAGTGACACTTAAATGCGTGTATGCAAGGAAATATGAAGTTTTACTTTACCAATGTAGGTACGCAACCAATCATTGTTTGTCGCGAGACTTATTTAACAAAATGTCCACTTTTGAGGCATTTATTTTAGCCCAAAGGGCCAATTTGCGTAGAAAGGCTATTAATTTCGTTTTGGCATTTTGCGTCGATTCACTATAAGCGACGAATCACTTTTTAAATTGTTGCCACCAAAAATATTAGCGCTCTGTGTTATATTTAGAAAAATTAAATAATGAAGAATCTGCATGAATGTATGTAAGTTTCTCGCATTGTGATAAAACACCTAGAGCCATCAAATTTCGAATAACATACGTCTCCACCCGAATATGGGCGTCTGCAAGCCCGAATTTGGAATCTGGAATTTGTTTATCTGTTTCATATTTTGTAAAGCATTTATGAATTTTTGATTAAGGAACTCAATGATTTTAAAGCGAACAATGGCAACACTGTACAGGAAAAAAAGACTTTTATCTCCAGCGCGTGAGACTGTGTATCGAAAATTATAAAGATATTCGCATTTTAAAATTATTTTGGGATATTGCTGTTGAACTGAATTTTATGGTTTGAGTACATAGAACATAATATTTAGTTTTCAGTCCTTTTTTCAATGTTCTGAAATTAGTTAAGAATAAATTTTAGCCGCTTAAAATTTTGGTAAATTGTAAACTGCGGTATCTGAAGTTTAATACTCGCTTTATTTTGCTTCCTTTGACTTACTTAGACTTCGATGAAAGTGCTGTGAGCACGTTGAGCTTGCTCTCCAGTGAGGTAGCATATATTTTCTGCCTGAAAGTGACTTCTTGTAGTTTGCTTAAAATTTACGTTTAAACACAGTGATAGATTTAACTTTACTTAGTTCCAAAAACCAAAACAGGTTCGCCGCTGTAGACATAGCTACTTTGTCTAGAACCAAGTGACACATGGTGATTGTGTATGTCATAGCACGAAATGCAAGAAGACATTTTATATCTGCTTGTATATACCATTTCAAGTTTCACTGTGATATATTTCATCACTGTAAAAAAAAATCTGTAAGGTTACTAAGAAAACTCATGGAAACTGGGATGCCATGGGTTATTTGAGTAACAGAAACAAGTGTTTTCTTTATAACATTACAAGAGTTTTGCCTGTAATGGTTACAGATCTTTTTCTTGTAATATCACAGCATATTTTTCTCATGTAAATTTCCAAACGATATATCTGTAATGGTTACAGATTATTTGCGTGTAATATTACAGGAAATAATTATGTAAAAAGAACATGTTTTTCTCATGTAAAATCCCAAACGATATATCTGTAATGGTTATAGATTATTTGCTAGTAATATTACAGCAAATAATTATGTAAAAAGAACATATTTTTCTCATGTAAAATCTCAACAGATATATCTGTAACCGTTACAGGTTATTTGCTTGTATTATTTCAGCAAGTTATTATGTGAGTAGAAGATACTTTTCTTACGTAAAATTCTAATGGTTGTATTCTAATGGTTGTATCTGAATATTAGATTATTTCCTTCTAATATTTCATTAAGTAATTATATGTGTGTAGAATATATTTTTCATAGATGAAATACTAAAGGATATGTCTATAAAAGTAATAGATTTCTGTCTAAAATGATGCTTATTATAATAAAATACATTGAAATCAATATGTTTTGAGTAAAACAATGATATCTGTATGTATATATATATCATTTTGATTAATAATCGATTTGAGCTTAATTTGATAATTAAGTTCAAATTGATATGCTACTCCTTACATTAAATTACATGTATATCCTTTATATAAAATAATGAAATGGCATCTGGAATTTATATTTGGCCTGTAAAATAGCTGAGGAAAAAAAAACGATATGCTTTATTTGCATGTTTTAGTGTCAATTATTAAAATATGTTCTAGAACTTTCTTTTTAGTAATTTTAGATAAAATAGACACATGTTGCTTTAGATTTAACTATATATATTTAAAATATGTTCTAGAACTTTCTTTTTAGTAATTTTAGATAAAATAGACACATGTTGCTTTAGATTTAACTTATATAAGTAAACATGTTGCATGTTGATATGATCATATTATTACTGTAAAAGACATTTTGTGAAATATTTCTATGAAGAACTCAGAACAGCTGTTCTTTATGTTTCAAAAATATTATATTCTCTCCTTCTAAAAAATGACATTTTCAGTAAATTAAAGAATTCAACATAGCAATGAACTTCATTTTGCTACTACAAGGAATTCAAAATTTTGTTCATAAGCTTGCATTACAACGTCCAACTAATCTTTTTATTCTTATCTGCACTTAGTGTTTGTCAACAGTCTGCTATTGTTTGAAATAATAGATGGTAAATGCATAACGTTTTTAACTTACCTTCAAATAATTCATTAAAAGCCTAATGTCATGTTTTTTGAATAAGTATAAAACTTCACCAACTGACCTTAATTTTCAAAGCCTTGCTTCCATTAAAAATCTTAATGCTTAATACAATTATGCCTTTAACAAATTTGTTTCAAAAATTAATACTTCATTTTATCTTAAAATGTAATGCATTTTAATTTTATCTATAATTTTTTACAAACATGATATGTAATAAATTTAAGCTTAATATTTACCATTTAGAAAGTGATACTAAAAAAAGTATTTCTATTTATTATAAAGTTCGAGATTTGCATACAAAATTGTGAAATATACATGTGACACCAGAAAACAAACTTTATGCCCTATCTATATATATTACAGCATGTTAATTAAGAAGTTTATTGAATTTATAATTTTATTGTAAAATATTATGAAGCAAATAATATGCTAATTAAAATACAGAAGTAAAAATAATTTATTACTTAATTCATAAACTTTGCATAAAATTTGAAAAAAGAATTAATTAAAAATAACACAATACATCATTTCATAAAAATTCGTTTCGACTGCTTGGAAAAAATGAATGGTTTTTCCATCTTTGTAAACCATGCCTCCCTCCTAAATAAAGAAAAAACATTTTTTAAAATCATAACCATGCTCTTAAAAAGCTTATAAAATTTATTTTAATAGATGTTTTAAACTTGTGCTTATATAACACTTTTAATCATATTTTTTTATAATATCTTAAGAAATTAAATTCTTTAAAATATTGGATTACAGTGAAGCGTTTCATTACGACAAACTACCCCTGTCAACCACTTTTTAAATTTACCCAGCATTATTTTCTCATAAAATAACTAATTAGTAAACATAACTTCTCTAGGATGCCCACTATCATTGAAGATCAAAATCTTCAAGAATCACGTATAGCTAGCTTAGAGAAGGTTCATTGTACAAAAACAGCCAATATGCAAATCGTTTCATAAATAAAGCCACCATAGTTATTAAATATAATATACAGTATATTTATATTCAGAATTCATAACTTGAATAAATTTCTCGAACTATTCTAGCATTCGAAAAATATTGTATTTATTACCTTAAATTTCTAAAACAATATTACATATTCGTCCAAATAAATCACTGGGACTCGGACAACATTTTGCCCCTAGCTTTCTTTTAGCACAGGATTCTGAATATGTTTTAATGATTTTGGTAATGTTTGTCTTCCTTAAGGCGCTCACAAAACGAGTTACCCTAAATGTTTCGTCCGCATAGTGGTCGTTTTCATCTTACTAATTGATTTGCTAGGGGATTTTGGGTGCATGGCCTATCATTGATGAAACAATAATAGTGAACAGCTTCAAGAAAACGGGGATATCTAATGCTCTTGATGCCATATTCCCACTTATTTTTACTAATTTTATCTTCCGAAAATTGAGAGGGAAAAATTAGGCGAATAATTTAATTTCCAAAGGACACAGTCACAGTAATAATATAACAAATGAAAAGTAATCGTGGATAAACTACTACTATCACAATATTATTTCTTTAAAAGAAACCTATAGTTCAATAAGAATACACACAATTGCAACATCTAATAAGTTATCTCATTTCTACTTTATAATTTGAATTTCTTTCATTCTCATTGTTGTTCTTGCAACTCCTTAGGCCTCAGATCATACATAAATAATTAGAGAAGGTGAATATGCAGCTGATATGGCAAAATTGCACAGTGAATGGCAGTTGGTATTAGCTTTAACTATCATAGATAATTTTTTTATTAGCCTGACATAATATTCAACAGTTAGAAGAGAAAGATTCAACGGTGCTTTTAGTGTGCAAAAGTTTGCCTTTTTTAGTATGACGAAAACCATCATTATGTCGATGAATCCATTTTAAAATCTTGGGATCTTCATTTTCTAAATGCATTAAAAAGGGGAAAATTCTGAAAATATTTTTTTAATTTTGAGAATCTGGTTCTAAAGCTGGGTGGAATGGAAAATGCAACGCAATACGGTAATTCTGAAGGTCATTGCTCGTGGTAGTACAAAATGAACAGTGATAACTTGCATGCTGTAGAAGACGACACAAATTGCAGTTTCAGATGCATTAAATGCTTTGAGGTTTAGGGAGTAGCAGTGGACAATAATAAGAGTGAAATTCAAGGTATAGGGAAGTAGAAATGAAAATTATTATTATTATCAGATACTGAAATGTTAATGTTACTAAGCATTCTTATTGGAATGTAGGTCTCTTTTAAATAATAATATGATAGTTACCGGTAGTTCATTCATGGATATTTTTAATTGGTTATCTTACTGTAATGAGCTTAATGTAATCACATCCTTCAAAATTAAATTGATTGCTTAATTTCCCCCTTGCTTTTCATACTATAATATTAGTAAAAAGGAAGAAAAAAGTCTGCAAGTAAACATAACTCCTCTTTCTCTCTCTCTCTCTCTCTATATATATATAGGCATGTATCTTCGTGTGCAACTAAGCAAAACAAATGTGACTTTTTCTTCTTTAAAAAAATTTGTGTTAATAAATATGATGAGAATTAAGTTCATTTTAAAGACTTATGACACGTGAAATATACATGATGAAAATAAATTAGAAAATTATAAATTACGTGTTTAAGTTGTAATAATTAATACTAACAAAACCAAACATCATATTCCCGTTCTGCAAAGTATAAAAATTCTTCTGCAAAACTGCAAAAATTACCAACACTTTGGTTTATTTGATAACTTTCAAATTCACTCCTTTGTTTGCATTTAGAATTTATAACTTTAATTTTCCACAGAAATTTGTTTTTGATTTTAAAAAATTTCATTGGCATAATTTTCTGCATATTCGTATCATTTAGATTGATAGAATATGGCAAAGCATGCAAAGGCTATCAGCCTAAAGGAAAGTATATATTCATGGACTGCTTTGTAAGGAAAAGTAGCTTACATTTCCATTTATTCATGTGTGTGTGTATATATATATTTACTTGTTAATGCTAAAATCAGTGCTTCATTAAAATTTTATTATTAATCTATTTTTACTACTAACATACAGATACAGAATTGTTTTAAATTCCAATAAACAATCATAATTTATTTTAAAAAAACTTATTTTATGATTTATATATTATATTACATCAATAACATTTGTCAAGAAATGTATTAAACTTGTATTAGCAGATTCATGCTATCCTAGTAACAAGACTATCATACTTCAAAACTGTATTAAAACTGGGCAAAATAAAATCAACATAAATTCTACATTAAATGTTTAAAACTTATAAGTATGCAGTGGTAGATATTTATACAATATAATAAATTTTGTCATTTATAAAATATTAATGGAATGATATTTTTGGAAATAATGTACAAAATTTTAGTTTTCGTTTATAACTAGTTTAACGAATTTTTATAAAAATATTTTAGGTCATTTTCATCTTTTCCCTGTTGATATTGGTATATTAAAATATATGGAATAATTAAGTTGCATCTAGTTAGTAAAACAGAGCATTACGAAAAGTATTTGATGCGACATATTTTTAATCAATATAATTACTTCATTTTGGAATTATAACATTTTCTTAAGAAATTAATACCAGTGAAAAAAATAATATTATAACACTAAAGAATAAATGAGATTCTCGACCGCGTTGTTCAAGTTTTTGTAATTTTACTTCATAACACACTCGTACATAAACATATTATTAGACTGAATTATAAACCAAGTATAATTAATCAGGTAATCCTAAAGAAAGAATAATCTAAACCTAGCAAGCAAAAAATATGTACATTACATTCAGAATTCTAAATTTTTACATAAACTTTTTTCGCAAGGCCTGCCGGGAAAAAGATGTCAAACGTTCTTTGGTCAGACGATTGCAAACGAACGCTAATATAATTAATATTGTTTTCAACAACCACATTACCGGTTCAATTAAATACCACAACAGTGATTAAATTTTGGAATAATTAGTTATAAATAAAAATACGGGCAATTTAAGGCGTAATTTATCGGATGCACAATGACAAAATACTACTATTAGATCTGCATTTGGAATAAATATTTTGCACTCTTTCATTAGACATTAAGAACACTCATATTAATTAATCGCTAAGCTTAAACGTTTACATGTACTCACTACATGTAAGAGTGCAAAGTGCATGAGAATAATTTGCATAAAATGAACAAAAAAATATTTCAAACAGTAATTGTAAACATTTTCTTACTTACCTGCGCTATACAATCAATATGCATTCAGCCATCTTTTTTTCTGGAACTAGCTTTCAAACAGTTTTCTCCTGATTGGCTAATTTTCAGTCAGTCACGTGATTCTTCCGCGCGGCTTCTGAAACATTATCTGTAATGCTACAGGCAAATCTGCTGTACCCGCCACAGTTTGCTTTCAACCTGTTACCATTACAGGAAATTCTTGTGTAACTTTTTGATTTCTGTAACTTCACAAAACCTTTGCCTGTAAAGAGTGAACTTTTTTTTTTACCGTGTGGTGCATTTTTTATAAATTGTTGTAATTGTAAATTTCTTTTGTAGTAATTGCGTTGTGATATACAGGGTGTTCCAGCAAATCAGTTACAAACTTTCAGGAGATATAGAGTATACCTAGATGAAGAAAAAACACATAGCAGTGCATGGTCGGAAGGCTTTCCTGGTGCGGTAGTGACGACACAAAGCACAAGAAAGGAAAACCGCAACAAGGTGAGAATATATGTTTACTATGCTTGCGGAAATGTATGACTGGCTCTTGGAGATACAGCATAGAGTTTGAAATTATTATTATAGAACTCATCAGTTTTAATAATTCTTGTCCTGGTTAAGTTTGGCGAAACATATTCTCGACTGAAGAAATAATAAACAAAAATCTGAAGATTAGTAAAAATTATTGAATGGAAAAAGAATATCATTTGGATTTATGATTTAATGAAATTCAGAATTCAATCAAATACAAGTAAATGAAATATAAAGAAGAGTAAAATGACTTTACAGTTTTCATTCTGTTTCTTTAAATCCATAAGTATTATTACATAACTCTAAAAGGAAATGATGTAAAACGAATTTTTAGAATGTCGTAGACACTTCATATAATTAATCTATGGAACTAGGATTTTAATGCATGTTTTTTTCTTTGAGAGATATATGAGTATTTGAATATTGAAAGGAAAGGCATCAAGAGATATTTCAATGCACTCGTACGACACCGATTTTAATAATTTAAATCACTCACTAATATTATTTCTCGATTTGCATTTTTTTCATATCAAGTTTTGCTTGAAATTAACTCTTGCGTACGGTAAATATGCAGATGAGTATTCTAATCTCTTATGCATCTATTTATTGCGGTAAATTGAATAGGTCGCATCCGCTATCTTACTCTGGGGGTGTGAGAAAAAAGGGAACCACTAATAAAACTGCACCACCTCTTCACACGCGCCATTCATGACTGTACTATTAAAAAACGAGAAAGAACACAAAATCCAAGAATCAGCCCTAGCAAAGAATACTTCCAGAATTGTCCAACACCTTTTCTATATACTTGGGAAAGGTTGCCAGACAGGCATCCCCTTTAAAATAATAAGAAAAAATAGTAATTCTCTCTTTCACATCCCCACAACCGCTAATAGAGATAATTTGATTTCATAAACGCCAATGGCCTGTCTTTTCCATAATGAATAGCACTTGTGAGGTCTCTGATTTTCTTTCTTGTCTTTTCTTTTCTTGTCTGTCTGTATTCCCGCTTGGAACTTCTTGAGGATTGCGCTACAAAAACCTGTTGCAGCACTTCGTTGGCGGTCTTTATAAGCTATGGCGTAATTTTTTTTTAGTACATAGTTAATTAAAAAAGAAGAAAAAATATTTTTGCGTGATAGGACTGTGCTGTACGCTCGTATACATGCATTTATATTTATTCCCAAGCAAGAATTTCTTTCTTTTTTTTTCTTCAGCAATTACCTGATGGTAGTGAGCTACTTTTTCTTTCCCCCCTCCAGACTGTAGACGGATGATGTGGGTAGGTTTTTACAAATTCTAAAGTGTGATGTCTTAGTTGAATCATGTGATTTGATTGTTGCCTTGACGGATGTACTATTTTTGAGACCAGTAATTACTAGTTTGTGTTAAGTTGCTTTTGTGGTGACGCACAATAGAGTCAATGAAAGTTTTAAACGTGTTGGAATGATTCTGTTGGTCCCGCTGCCTTAAAAAAGCGGGAGGGGGGATGACAACTATCTTTAATTAATTTTTCTTGTCATATTTTCTGCACTTTGTTTTCAGTAGATATTACGTTTCTAGTTTGTTGGTAGATGAAGAAAAGTAATTCTTTTGCAATTTATTTATCTTTTAAAAATTTGTTTTGTTTTAATGCAAAGCGTAAAGATTCATACGTTTTAAAATATCTTAATAGTGTTTTTGGTAGAGAGGAGATAACATTTTTGTTTTATATTTCAAAAATCTAGGATACATTGGAAAATAAAAGCACTTATTTAGAGCAGTTTTTTGACTTTTCCACAATAATGAAAATTTTTTTAGCTGTTTAACTACGTGTAAGCATGTATGCAGATTAAAGATTTCAGAAAAAGAAAGGCTTTTACATCCTTGCACCTAGGAAGCAAAAAATGGAAGAAGACCCTTTTAATTAGCTTTTTCGCTTATAGACAGTTCCTTCTAATATTGAATCTAGTGCTGTTGTTCTATTATTAGTTAATAAAAATCTTCACACCTAATATTTAGGATTTCAATCTAGTGTTGTGAAACTTAGAGTTGTAACATCGCATTTCTAATGAATCACCAAGAGCGCTTTTTAGTATATTGATGCCTGAAAACGGCAACTTATCATTCTAATTAAAAAAACTGATATGTTAAATTTAAAGAATAAATATGCTAGTTTTAAAACAAAAAAGTAATATCTTAATACACTAACTTTGGAGCAAAAAAAAAAAAAATAATATTTTAATTAAAATTAAAAAGAAGATTTTAAGAATTAATTAAAATTCTAATGTACGTTATTAATTATTCATTATTTTTAATTTATATACAGTGTCTCACAAAAGTGATGGGACACTTGTGCTTTACGAAAGGAAACTGTAGTAAAATAAATTAAAAAAACATGTAAAATTTTTGTGAGTGTGTTTCATACTTAAATTTAGTAACAATTATTACATAACATACATTTTCTCAAAATATTAAAATAGTAATTTAATAAAAATACAATTGTTTAGAACGGAGCAAAAAAATGGCTCACATAAGTGATGGGTCACTTACTTTTCCATCAAATATTTATCTAAAAATTTTACTTTTTAAAAGGTTTTAATATTTTGTTGGATTTCCTTTTACTTTTAAATCTTTATTTAATCTTCTTGGATGGATTCGACTAATTGTTTTGTGATTTCTGGAGTGATTTTACCCCATTCTTCTTGAAGCAATGATTTTAATTGTTGTTTTGAAGAAATGGTGTGTTTGCGAATTCTTGATTCCAATTCTTGCCAAATATTCTGTATGGGATTTAAGTCTGGAGATTGTGATGGTGTTTTTATTATTTCAGGACAGTTATACAGCAGCCAGAGTCTAACGTTCAAAGCAGTGTGCTTGGGGTCATTGTCCTGGTAGAATTTAAAATCGTTATGAAGGATCAATTTTCGTGCTGAAAATTTCAAATTTTGATTTAAAATGTCAATATACCTGTACTGATCCATTATACTGTCAATAAAAACAAGATTACCAACTCCAGCGGACGACATACACCCCCATACCATAACTCCTCCTCCACCATGTTTTACTGTTGGCACCAAGTTCTGTTTGCGAAATTCTTTCCTGGGTTTTCTCTACACCAAGATTCTACCGTCAGAACCAAATATATTAAATTTAATCTCATCAGCAAATATAACTTCATTCCAGTAATCAGAGTTCTTATTTATGTTGGATTTTGCGAAAGCCAGTCTGAGTTTTCTATTCTTTTCACTTACGAAGAATTTTTTCCTGGCTGCTCTACCGTGATATCCAGCAGATCGAATTACTCTTCTAATAGTCTCAGGATTAAAAATTACTCCATATAATGCTTGTAAATCAGCAGCAACTTTAGGGGCACTCATTCTTGGATTTTTTTTTAAATATTTTGAACAATAATTCGCTTTATTCCATTGGATAGCTTTGATGGTCGGCCATGTCTTCTTTTATCCTGAATCATATGATTCTTTTTATATCGTTTAATGATATTGAAAACTGTTGAGTGACTCATGTTAACTGTTTCAACAGTTTCTCTAATAGATTTTCCACATTCAATATGCAAATTAATAACTAATTTTCGAATTTCAGGCAAAGTTTCTTTTCGTTTAGCATTCATGGCTGCACAGAGCTAAAAAACACAAAAATTCTAAAACAAACTGGAGAGAAAGACTGCAGACGATTTTATAAATTATTGCCAATTACTTTTGAGTAAAAATAAAAAACCCAAAAAATATTTTTATTGTAGTACGTAGTAGTATCTAATGGTGACCCATCATTTATGTGAGCCATTTTTTGCTCCTTTCCAAACAATTGTATTTTTATTAAATTACTATTTTAATATTTTGAGAAAATGTATGTTATGTAATAATTGTTACTAAATTTAAGTATGAAACACACCCACAAAAAATTTTTACATGTTTTTTAATTTATTTTATTACAGTTTCTTTTTGTAAAGCACAAGTGTCCCATCACTTTTGTGAGACACTGTATATATATAACGTATTTGCGTTGCTACGCTACCAACATAATTCCACTAAGAAATGTAAATTACTGCAAACGATTATCCGCAAAGAATATGCGCAGACGATGCGCACGCTTAAAAATGTTTTTCGGTTATTCTCTGAGTTTTGATTAACAAATTTTGTTGTTCGTTCAAAAACGGCGAGAATTCTTTAAAACTTCATTATAATATGTAAGGTGAGCATCATGCCAAATACATGGATGCAGAATTATATCAGAGATAAAAAATTTTGCCGAGTGTTTTCCTACAATGGGGGTTAAGAGATATGAAAGCCTGAATATATATTAGTTTGAAGTTTTGCAGATGATTTATGATCAAATTAGGTATCTGGAGCTTTCATCCTTGATATAAAATAGAAATATTTCTGTAAATTTTGAACAATCGGATATAAATTAATCATTCCTATCAATTTTCATTTATAGTATTTTAAGATATATTTTTATTTTACAACGTCATTTCAGAGGGTTTTTTTTTTATCAAAGCACGTGGTACCTAATTCGATCATATTTCGTTTACAAAGTTTAAAAGCATTTTTACTAGGAAGTGTTGTAATAGAGAAACATTTCGGGTGTCATATTTCAACGAAAATACCCATTTTGATCGCTTTCGAATCGATTTGAATTATTTTTTGGTGTGACATCTGTACACACGGACAGAATAAAGAACTCTTCTTCCAAAACGGATTGTGATTTAAAAAGGATTCAGAAGAGATTTTTTTTTTTTTTCCCCTGTGTGTGTGTGACATCTCGCCTACGTATGTCAAAAATGAGTAGTCATACAACGTTCAAATATTGTATATGGGACTGCTATTACTTCTAGTTGCGCACCACCCTTTTTTCATTGCATTCGACGATACCAAACATACACTGAGCATTTAAGGGTAATGTTAAGGGAATTTTTGTCTACATACTTTGTTTGTTCTTGGCAGCTTTCTAAATGAAACTTCGTTTACTCTCGGAAGTTTTTTAGTATTCATGGTGTTTTAAAAAATTTTTAAATAAAGTCTTCGTTAGTTTTCGGCAGCTTTATATGGGTTTTTTAAAAGTAAGCATTTTGTTTTTCAGGGTTTTAATCTATTTTTTTTTCTTTTTATATTTTTAATTTTTATTTCCATCTTTGTATCTTTGTTTAATGTAGTACTGGGATTGCGAATACGTGTAGAAAAAAGGTCTGAACATTTGGAGAGTCACTAAAATGTTGTTTAGAGTGAAGATTTAATCCGAATATAGCGGTTTTGAGTCTCAAATGATTCAAAGGAACGAAACATGTATTTGGAACTCATTAATCAACTTGGTTTAATGGTTCAAGCACTTTTCCCTTGACAAGTTCTGTTTCAAGCGTTAAACAAAGGTGATTAATACCTTATTTTAGTTTTTGTATTATGGTGTTTTATTTTCCGTTTTTTTTTTATACTTATTTGAAGTTTTTTTTTTTTTTTATTTTTACATGCACTTCTTTTGGCTTGCGTCATTTATCGCGTAAGAATTGGTTAGGACCTTCATAGGGAGGAAATTATAATCTATCATATAGACCCGACTTTTCCTTTTAATTTAATTTTATTATGCATATACCTATATATACCTACTCACAAATTACTAATGTTGTTTTATTTTCGTAATCGTTGGTCTTAAACATATATATACTTCAAATTAAAAAATTATTCTAAACAGCGCATATATTCCTATTTTGATACTTTTTAATTAAAAAAATCAGGTTTATAAATATTACGAATTTCGATTAACTAATTAAAATTTGGAATAATTTAGCAAATTTTTTAAATAAATAATTACGTAGAATATCAGGTAAAAATTTCTTTGTTTTAAATGCATGTTCTTTATTTTGAAGATCATATTGCCTATTGATTTTTAAAAGGCAATAAGCATTACACCTATATAATAATTACTCCTACAATAATGAGGAAACCAAATAAATAGTTACAAGAGACCGCTTTCTCTTAAACTTTGTTTTAGATCCCGTGAAGAAAATTTGAAATAAAAATTATGAAGTTTTTTTAAATAAGCATTTTGTATTCTAGATAAATTTTTGCATTAATTGCGAATATTTTCTCTTCACTTGTTTCCCAACGTATTTTTTTATACATGCAAGAACACTTTCCCGTAAACTGTATATTAAATTAAGTAAAGGGTATTTATTACCTTACGTATAAGAATGGTTTCAGATACATGCAACTTTTCAGTGTAGTTTCTTTATATTTCAGTTACACTTAATATAGTAAATTCACGGATAAATGAGTATGCTCAACTCAAATGTTTTTCCAGTTTTTGCTTCCTGAAAAGGTTGTTCTTAACAAAAACAAAGTCTGCTACGCATTTCAACTTCAGCGTCGGTTAACAACTAAATTCCTTTTCTTACCGGAGTACAAATAGTCGTATAAAGAAAAGGTGAGCATACACATACTTCAACCACACATGGTCTCACAAAGAGACTGGATATGACAAGAGGGGTTTAGATTCTTTCTCTCTCAAGTATTTATTCATGTGAGGATTGGAACGAAACTTGTTTATATATAAGATTACTGAAAATAGAGAGGCACTTTACTCAACGCGATATTTCAGAAGACCTCTTATATTTATCCCCTTTTAAGGCACGGTAAATGAATTCTTTGTTTTGGACGTCTTAAAGGAGGAAGAAGTTTCACCGGAAATGGCACACAGGACAAAAAACTTAATAAGGCTTAAAACTATGATGTAAATATGTTTTTAAACAAAATTTACATCATAAGGGTTTGGTGGTTCTAAATGCAGCTACAGCTATTTTATATATTTAAATTTTACAAATCTTTATAAAGCATTATTTTTATATCTGTATCAAAAAACATCTAACTACAGACCTGCTTCCTTCATGATTATTTCCGCCATGATTACTCTGCCCGCATTTAATAACTTAAAAATAAGCAACAGCAATCATACTACACAAAAATTGCGCAAAAATTACACAAAAATCGATATTTGGAAGTCGCAAACTATGTATATAATTCGCTAATGCTTACTTCTGACAGATTTTAAAAAACTATTTTATCAAATGATCATACCATTTACTTCAATTCAATTACTCAGTATTCTCCCTCTTCCTTTAAAAGATAAATGAGAAGGGGCATGAAACTCAGTAGACTTATTCCAGGCATAAATGCCTTATCGTCCACCACACTTTAGTTCAAGAGCTACTATAGAGGCTATTAAGTTTTTAGAGTGGGAGTTGTGAAAAATCAATTGTTCCTTCGTCGAAATCAGAACCGCAAATCTTCGAGGTGTTAGATAGACGTGCTAATGATACACCACAAGTGAACACACAAGATGAAAGCTTTAATTCTTTATAATGTAATATAAGCAACACGTTAATGCAACGCAACCTTGTTCTATGTTGGCACATAAATGCAGTCATAAGGCCGCCTCTGTTATATTGGAAATAACGTATATCTAATTTAAAATTTAAAAAAAGGGCCACTAAATATTTACGTATTACAAAACAAAAAGTATACGTATTTATTAGTAAACGCGATTTTTTTTTTTTTAAAAAAAAAACGGTTTTGTAGATTTTTAACTGATGGAAACAAATTATGCTAGAGGTTCTAGAGAGTAATTACAGTATGTAATTAATAGAAATGAATGCAGATTTAAGAGTTTAAGAATTATTTAAAATTATTCTAGAATTTAAATATTAACATTTTTTAAAGCAAAAATTTGTCTTCCTAAAAAAAAAAAATGCCGATTTTAATTATGTTTATTTTTTGAAATGTAAACTAAGTAAATTAATTTCGCCATAATTTTTTTTTTAATTAGAAGAGAAGTGACATTGTATGATCCACTGCTCTCTATTAGGATCTAGAAGTAAGTTCCATATATTTGCTGACTGTCCTTTCCCTTTTCTGTAAGGGACATAGAGGGGGGATGTTATGGGCGGAACTGTGAGCAAGCTGGTGAATGAACACGTTGTAGTCACTTGGTCAAGCACCTAAAACGAGTGGCAAATAAATCCTAGCCTGCGCTGGGGGTTGGGGGTAGCAAGAACCTGAAAGCCAGCCTCGTTTTTCTGAAATAAAGATACCGTATACCTTGTTGTTAAGTTCGGAACACTATTAGGACTCAGCGTGGGAAAGCTTGCCTAGAAAGTTGTTGAAGAAATGTTGGGAGGTGTTTTCGAGTCGTCGTTAAACGGTTTTTAGGCACGTACAGTCAGAAGAGACTTTTTCAGGGCAATGATACAACAAGTAGATGCAATGAAATTATGATTGGAATGTATTTTTCTTATTAAATTTATAAGTAGGCATTATTTCTTAAGAAGATATATCGTTAAGACACAATAACACGCCGAATAAATACTAATTCAGAAGTTAAACAACAAAAATCAGCGTTATATTTACAAAATTTTCACAGTTTTGACTGTGAAAATTTTGTAAATATAAAGGAAACATTTTCCTAGACAGCCCTCTTCTGTTGATGCTTCTCAACAACTGGCCTAAAGCATTGATAACCTCCTCTTTACTGCAATGATCTCTCTAATGTACTCTTATTATTTTGCATCTTTAAAACAGATGTAAAAATATATTTCCGTTAACATAAAAAAAATGTAAATGGCATATCCGAATATCATTTAAATAATTATGGATTATTTTAGAACTGCAAAAATAATTTATAAAGCAGTTTTTTTATTGAACATTTTATTTCTCTCCTTAATAATTTAAAATCCGTTAGAATAACTGTTCCCGTATAAAGAGCATTAAAGTCTTCAAAAAGCCGTCAAACTAACTATTTTCGCAGTTTTAGCATAGAAGAATTTTCGCGGTTTTTAAGTCAAACGGTTTCTATAAGTATGGTTAAGAATATGCGAATTACGATCATGTTTCCGATTGCGCAACGGGAGAGTGAGTTAAAAGTACATATAATCGTAGTGTTAAAGGTGTTCTTAGTTATACAGGTAGATCATTTTTGCAGGTACGTATTTTAATATGTCAAAGAAGAAGCAGTTAAATGACTTAAACGGGAATGGGCACAATTGGAATAATGCAAAACAGGTAGAATCAATCTAAAATATTCAGACTAATAAGTATGCTCCAAAATAATCATTGCAAATTGATTATAGATTGTGAAAGCAGTTTAGAGAAACGGGAGAATACGTGGTTACCACCACTTCGATTGAAGTTAATTTTCGTGTCTTGGTTTTAACAACCAGCAAAAGAACCAACATAACACCAATATGCTCTCAGATTTGTTCACTGATTCACGGATTCACGGATTTATATAGCAAAATTTATTTGTGTGAAACTTTACACTTTACTCTCCAACTTTATTTGTGGCTGTGTGAAAGATGTCTTTACGCAAGGACCCTGTGTGGTTGCAAAACGTTACACCGGCTTTGACAGAAACAATTCTAAATGATTTTTCTTGAAACGACATTCTAGATGTTAACTTATCTGAAGACATCCCACATAAAAAAAGTTTCTAGACTTTCTAGAAAGTCCTTCTTTTAAAACTGCAGGAATCATGACCTGAGGAAGAAGGATTTAAGTGGTTGCAAAAATTTACATGTCTTTTCAGGGTGGTCCTTTAAATGCTCGCATGTACAGAGGAAATATATGGGATTTATATATTAAACATTATAGAGAAGACATCGGCGATGAATTCCTTTCAATGGATAGTAAGGTAAGACCTCATAGACTGACCTTGTTTCTGAGCGTTTGGGAAAGAGCAGTGTCTAAACAACGGAATGGGCTACCGACTCTCCTGATGTAAATTCAATTGAATATGTGTCGGATGCGTTAGACTGCAAGATTTTATAGTTCTAACCTCCTCCTAGGATACTCGGAGAGTTAAGAATTGTATTTAACAGCACTTTTAAGTAGCTTAAACAATTATTGTCTTGTTTTTCCGTTTACAAGAGGAAATCACATCTTTTAACAAATTTTGCTTTGACTTAATATAATATTTGGACCTATTATTAACTCTGTAGCTTCAAAATGTATGCTAATTTTAGAACTCTATAATATCTAACTTTTTAGTCTTGAGACACTATAAAACATATAAATATTGTCCCAGTCTCATGTTGCTGTATTTGAAACAGCAAAAATCAAGGTCGTTATTATTAACTATCTTTAAACTTTCATACCTCTGAAAATACAAATTAATGCAAATAATGAAATCTCATTTAAACACGTATGCTGCATTTTAAAGACCTTATTTTTTTTTTTTTTTTTTTTTTTTTTTTTTTTTTTTTTTTTTAAAGCAGTTTTAAATAAAATTATATTAATCTGCTACGTTTAAAATTTTCCTTTTAACCTTAAAGGGAATGTTACAGCACATCGTTTTGTTGATGTCTACAATGTAAGCGGATTATTGTATCCTTTCTTCGATAAGAAAAAATTTAAAGCGGTGCGAGATAAAAATAATGATATACATCCTTGAAGGAAACACATCTCAAGTTAAATTAATTTCATCAGGAAAAATAATGCTCCTATGAAAGACGATATTTAAAAGCAACATATTTATTCTTATTTTATATTATACTAGCGGGCAAACCCGCCAGATGAGAGAGCTGCAGTCAAAGCAAAACTTGTAAATTCTATCTTTAGCCCTCAAAAGCAAATGTATAGAAACATTTCAGTATGAATGAAATCAGTTCATTTTTTGTAGGGAAAAACCAATTAGTAAATTATTTTTTATTGCCAAACCAGGAAGCAAAAACTTTTGACACTTCAGGTTAATACTGTAATTTAAATTTACTGTAATATAACAACATTTTTTTCAATATCAATAAAAGAATTAATTTGGCATTAATATATCGTGTCAATTATAATAATCTGAAATAAAAAAGTTACCAACAGCATCTATTTATTTAAAATGCTGACATTAATGAAAAATGTTCGACATATAATGACGTGATATGCAAACGCGTGCTTTTTTCAACGTCAGACTCAGAACATAAATTGCGCCGGTACTTTTTAGTTTTGAGGATAATTCATAATTCTATAACCCTATAAAAGAAGGACCGGAACTTCTTTTATGTAACTGAACAACAATTCCAGAAGAAATGTCATCTTGAAAATTATATTTTTAGTAATAAAATTATGTTAAAAATTGCTTATTAAATTATAATTTATCTCTTTGTATTTTATTAAATTTTAATTTTAATTGTTTAATTACTTTAACTATTAATTATAAAATTATTTTTATAATGAATTATTTAAGATGTTTATTATTAATGATTTTATTAGTTATTTTATTTATAAATTTTTCTTCTTCTTCTTTCGAAGGTCTTCTATAGGGCTCTGATACTTCCAATTTTAGAAATTAACAGAGCTCCAGAACTTCTAATTTTAGAAATTAAGCCCTAGTCAGAATATGACCTTAAAATAATAATAATAATAATAATACGTTTAAAGTTTGGCAATGCTATTTTTATTTCATATTATGTAAAACTTACAAATTTTGATTAACAGATTCTACGATTTGAAAGCGAGCAGTGGCAACACTTTTCGAAATAAAGCAGATTTTCATCTCCAGCGTGCGAGACTGTTGCCACTCGAAAAAATGAGGGCGAAAATTAGAGCTTTTACGAGGCTTTAATTAATACATCTGCTAATTAAATTCGTACGGAGAAGGAGATAGGTAAAAATGGCTTGCCGCGAATTTTTGGAATCCGGGGATACCTTTCTTGAAGCTCAACTCCACGCCGTTCCGGAGGAGATAGTGCCACAAACAAACAAACAAATAGACAGACAGACGCGCATAGATTTTAATAGTATAGACTTCTCTAGAATACTTTAGCTATATGAAGTGCTAGGTCTTCCTAATCCGGAACAATTTGTTATTTCCCTACCAGAATCCGATCATAGCTGTGCCTCAAGTGAACCAAAAAGCATTACAAGCTCTAATGGCTTTCAAAGTATCTTTTCCAATATATGGCTATATGGGGATTCAGCTATTGCTTGCACGCGCACTATATCCTCCTTTACGTTTCAGCGGCTGACTATCGACAAAGTACGCGCCTTTGTACCGACATAATCCGACCTGACAGTAATCTACTCCATGTCTTGATAATTTCAATTCTGAAAAAGAGTGTCCGCACAATAGGCGGCGAGGCCTAAGCACTGCTATTGCGGATCTGTATTCTGTGGATCGTAATTATGGACTGATACATTCAGTACCTTTTTTGTCGCTTCGTGTGCGTGAATAGAACCATTTGGGGGTTACTTATGGAAAGTGGACCTAGAACTCACACGATGAGATAGGAAGATTTGGTGGGTTTTATATATATGATTAGGCAGAATGTCACTGGTTGGAATTTGGAGAAGAGCCCGTTCACATGTTCACCACAGCATTTGTAAATGGTGATAAAAGAGGATCATCTGTTTCCGTTGACGGTTTTGTTGACAAGAAGTTGTATTCTTTCGAAGGAATGCTTTTGAATGCAAGTTTTGCGAATTCTGCTTCTAATTTTAAGTATTAAAATAGAAAAAAAAAATTCCTTCAGCATCTTCACAGCCGCTTGTGAAAGGATTATGTGTTTCCGGTCTTATTTAGAAGGGATGAGTTTTAAGACATACACACTGAGTTAACAAGAAGCGCTGGGAACTAACTAAAATCATCTTCTAAATCTAAAATATTTTACAAGCGAAAAGAGCATACATTAGAAATTTCGACTGATGTAACCCAAAATAAATATTTCTTAAGAAGCAATGCTTTATTTAATGGAATACTTCAACCCGTAGAACTATATACCCCTTTTACATATTAAAGAGTCATAAAGCCGCGTAAATAAAAACATTCCTCGGGCTTTTAGTTTGATTTTTTTTAAATAAAACCTATAAATAATAGAAAATAATGGAAATTATTCAAATAAAAATAAATGTTTCTTGTGGTAAAATAAAAATTGATCACTTATTATTCATTATCACGACATCTAAATGTTTATTGTGACAGAAATAGGTTTCTAAATTTTAGTGAGAATTTTATTACATCGAACTTTTTATGAAAATATTTTTTCAAAGAGTAAAACAAGTAATTTTCTTAGGTTTGTAAGACGTTGAAAAAAATGTATCGTAAGAGTACTACATGGGAACTTTGGTATATTTTGTGAAAGAACTTCAACTTCTCAGTAATCCTAATATGATAATACATTATAGTTGTTTAAAACTATATGTTTAAAGTATAGTTTGCATCATGCTGTTTATGAACCAGCCTTCAAAACTTGTTCTGAAAATTTATGAATATTTTTTTTTGCCTTAAAATTTTCTAATAATTTTAACTAGGATTTTTTTTAATAATTTTTATTATTAAGTAGACAAAAACCGGAAAATATTGAAATCCCATTAAATACGGAACACTCAGGTAGAAATGATCGTAGATTTAGCTGAATAATCTAAAAAAGATGTAACAACAGACGATTCTAAAATCAATAATATAATTCACTCCATTCCACAGACTTGCCGAAAATTTTGAGAACATAATCAGTTTGGGCTGAAAATTCAAATTTCCGAGTTGGAAAACTCCCTTTTTATTGTTTTATTGTTTGAAGAAGGCGAGCAGTGAATTGTAAATATCTATAAAAATTAGCAATTAGATGTATTATAAGTCCTATGAATTAAATGTATAATAAAATCTATGAGATATTAAAAATAGCATTTAAATTATTTATATCAAATGGTAATATTATAAGAATTCACAAATTGCCAAGCCGCTTGAATGAAAGAATTTGAGATCATATGCTGCATGGAGTTGCAGTACTTGTCACGCTGTATAGAAGGTAACTCTGGTAACTTAAGTTAACATACCGCAACTGAAAGCGAAAAATGGATACAGTTTTGTAACGTCAAAATTTTCAATAAGCTTAATTGAATGTTTCTCTCACGTGAAGTAAAATGCCAAACAAAACTATGCATTAAAAGCTCGAATGGACCGACCAGTCAAATAAGACCTATAAAAACTGGTAGTTTAACCCGAGTTCCTTTCCATTTTCTGAATAGCGTTTTCGTCTTTTTCTAGTGAGTTTTTCTATTGAAAGCATTGTTATGTACTCGTAGATAACGCCAGTGTATTTTACTGTAGTAAAATAAGCCAATTAATTCCTCCTGAATGCTTAATATTTTTGAAAAGAATACAAAACCCTTTTTGTTTGCCAAGGAATACACCATGATAAAAAATTAACTACTGGATAGTTGTCAATAGGTATTTGAAACTAAATAAAACAAAGTAGCGATATTTTACGTTATTTAAAGCCCAATAAACTATTCTGTGAATCTCCAAATGACGATTCTTGAAATGAAAATGAAATAATAAATGAACTTCTAAAAACCAAACGACATTTGTACTTTTTCTGCAATGTATACAAATTTAATAGATAATATGAAAGTCAAATGAAAGAGAAATAAATTTAATCTTTATAAAGTAAGACCAGAAATCAGATAATTCTGAAAATAATTTTAATACTTGCAGAAAGTTGCCAGTTTATGTGCTTTTCATGTAAAAATGAATGCGAAACATAGAATCGTTATAGCATGAGCTTATGATTATGGATTGAATGTATGGCATAGATGAAAAACAGACAAAAAATGGTCAAAGAAAAAACATAACTTTACATTAGTACTCTTAATTTTATAAAAGTACAAGTCTGACAATTGTAAAGAACTTAATTACGAAAACATTTACTAGGAATATAATATGCTATGTAATTCGGTTAAGGATTTGTATAAACCTGTGTATATATATAATTAATTACCAAACCGTTTTTTACCAGCAAAATATCTTGTTTGAAAAGTTTTGGTTTTTAACATTTTTTAAATTCTTTGTAACATTTAATGGATTATTTGAAATTTATTAATTATTAATTTTAATTTTCGGTCTTTGTGAAAAATTAGTTCCAAATTTCTTACTTTATATATATATACACGTACTTTTGGTGAGGCCGATTGCAACCGAAAAGGGAGGTGAACAACTACGTGTTATATAAGTTCCATATACAAAATTTGAATGTTCTGAGGCTACTCGTTTTTGTGTTTTGCGAGATACATACGTACGTGTCTACAGACGTCACGAAAAAAAGTCTCTTTTGAATCCTTTTTACAAACCGTTTTGGAATAAATAGGGCTTTATTCTGCCTGTACTTACAGATGTCACGCAAAAGCATCGTTCTAATGGATTCGAGAGGGGTCAAATAGATATTTTCGTTGAAATATGATACCCGACATTTTTCGCGATTACAATACTTCCTTTACTTTGTATAAGGAAGTAAAAACGAGATTATAGGAGCCGTTTTTGAGTAATCATTAAAAAGTTGAAATGTACGTCTTTCCTCAATGATGGGACATTTAAATAAAAAAAAAATTCGGGGGCTTTAAAACTAATTAGAAAATAGAGGCAACAGCTTTGTACCATTTAAAAATATATAAATAACTAATGAACAATCATTAACATAAGTGAAGCAAAAATAATTTGGTTATAACTAAAACAATAGACTTCTAATTCTGAGAAACAAGCATTTTTGATAAAAAGGCAAATCAAACTTCTTAGTAAATAACAAACCCACGGAAAGTTGTAAGGATTCATTAAATTTATCTTACAGTTAATTTTTATTTTAAAGTACATTTCCTTTGATTCCCATTTTGCACCGACGCTTTCTTGCCAGAATGTTAATAAGCTAGCGCTCTTGTATTCAAATCGGATATAAAGTAGTAGTATTTAAGGGAAGGTTTTGGAAGGAGATTTTAGAAAGTGTTATGCCTGCTTGAAGACTACGTTGCTGTCTTGATATACTAGTCGTTAGATTTCCGTAGTTTTCAGAGCTTCTAGCCATAAGCTTGTTTACGCAGACTTTCAAGAGTCAGAACCTTCCTACGCGTTAAACTGTCCTGTGAGCCGTTAAGCTAAACTTACTACATTTAATTTTAAGTTCAACATTACCTTTTTGAGTTTAATTAGAAGTGCTGGCTTCTATAAGCACCAGTCGGTGCCATCTGTGAGTATATTGAGTTAATAAAGAGTCATTCACACGCTTCTCTGGACTTTTTCGGACTTAAGACTCGAGAATGATTCCTTCCACGGTCTTCTAGAGTCTCGTTAGTTTATGCTTGCGAATAACGCGAGAAGCAATAAAGTTTTTTTAGGCAAATAACATCAAAGACTTTCAATTAAGCCTTTTTTTTTTTTTTTTTTTTCAAACAAGATTTTGATATAAAAGAAGGAAGCTTAAAGAAAATAAAGCTATATTTGAATCTAATCAAATTTTATTAGAATTTGGTTATTGAATTTTGTCACCTTTGGTTATTAAAACTTTATCAAATTCTCTTGGATTGTCTGTAAGTATTCAGCAGTTAATTTTGGCCGGTACAGTTAACTATTCATGTGTAAAATCTATCGTTCTCTAATTTTACCCAAACTAATCAAACCCTCTAATCTGAAAGATCCTCTTTTGAAGATTTAAAACCAGGATGGGAACAGCGCAAATTAATCATAATAAATATAATAATCAAATCATAACAAAACAAGCGTTTCTTTCTTAGATTATTATTATTATTATTATGCAAATGAATATATGTTATTGCCGAATTAAATGTTTGAACAGAAAGGCGTATAAACTTACATTAGAGCCGGACATCATTATGTTACTGAAAGACCTGGAAAAAGAAAAACATATTTAGTAAATTTGAATAAAATAACTATCTAACATCTTTATAAATGCGAAACTTGTATAAAATACGTATAAGTACTTTCTTTTATTCTGTTTAAAGTTATACTTGCACTAAAAATGAACTGGTAGTGTTAAGCTATTCCTACATTACAAATGTAGGGATTCCTACATTATTCCTACATTCCTACATTAAAATAAAATATAGGAATTCCTACATTAAAATAACTTGAACAACAGAGCTACATTTAGTGCGGAACAAAAGTGTACACGTTAAATCTAAAAATGCGTATGAAAGCATAGCGGTAATGGGCAAAGATAAAATCATTACAATATTTAACAAGCACACAAATTATAATAAAATAACATAAAATAATCTTTGATAAAGTAACATAGTGGAAATTCATTTGTGCAGTATAGATTATATTTAATGTACAGCAATCTGGAAAATTTATTCAAGCTTTCTAATTTATACATATAAAAATAATGCTATAGTTTAGCTGATTTTAATTCATTCATCTGTTTATTTACACTGTATGTATACACACAAAAGCAAAAGTTAAGCAGATAATTCATATATGATATAAATATAAATAAAAATATAAATGAAGTTAAATACAAGTAGAAATGATCCAAAAAATGGAAAGAAATTATTAGATTTCCAATCAGCCTTTAAATTTTGCTGCTTTCTTTAATGTTATTAATTAAATTGTCTTACATACAACGATAAACTGTGAAAATATTTTTCCATAGCTGCTGTAATTTACGAGGCTTTAAGATACTGTAATAAATACTCTTGAGATTAATTATTCATCACTTCTCCTTTAATTCCTTATATAGGTGCTCATCTTCTTATTGCATACCTCAAACGATGACTAATCTAACCACCAGAGCATACCTTTCATTACTAGAAAATACATGCCTACCTTCTAGGAAAGCATTTCTGATATATTCATTAACGCCTTAAACTCTGCCATTGTTATATGAACTCAAAACCACAACTCTAGCAATTAAATTTTCTCGATATGCTGCAGGAAGTTTGGCCGATGTTTCTGACTCGAGTAAGTGTCAGTTTCCGCTTTGGTGAGGTGCGAAATGGCTTCGCATGTCTCTTAGTATTTTAACGCGGAAGTGGCAATTTCCTCAGGTAACTCCTTAGGTAATCAGACACTTTTAAAGCACTGTTTGGGCGTTGGACTTTAGCATATCCGCTCATAGATTTTTAAATGGCGCCATACAAGTCTTGAACTAGACGATTTGCTCAAGTCGTTACTATCTAAACTTGATGACAAAAACTGCTAATGGAATTTATGAAAGAGTTTTACATTATTTATAAATTATTACTAATGAGCATTAGCTATAACTGTAGATGGAGATGTCAGTTCATTCATTATACTGAGTCATTCCTTAAACTTTTGATAAAACATAGTGATTATAAAAATGATGGAAACACTTTTGGGCTATTCAAATGAACTACAATTAAGTGATTAAAAACAAATAATTATAAAATAAATCAAAAGGGTAGCAAACTAGTCGAAGCTCATTTGCGAATAAATTTTTAAATTTTACATAATAAGGTTCTGGAAGAAATTATTCAAACATATTATATAGAAAAATTTTCTTTACTTCTTGACCCCCATAAAAGAATATAAATCACATTCTGCTTTCCAAATTCTATTTGAATGTTGTTTAATAACTTTTCTTCTTTGCCGACTGAGAAAATAACTCTAACGTTATTACTTTCACACGAAGAAATATATATATATATGTGATGTACCAGCTTTTGTCAGGAATAAATAGATTGTTGAAGAATCATCAATGTAGTCGTAGCTTAAATTATCAGACGATAGTTTTAAAAAACAGGATCCATTTATTAGTTTAAAAAGACAGGATCCATTTATTAGTTTAAAAAAACAGGATCCATTATGTATTTCAGGAGAAAATAGCAATTACAAAAATCTGATCTCCGGAGTAAATAAAAAAGAACTACTAATAACATTTTGTATGAAGTTTTACTGCATCGTGACATTTAAGAAAAAAGCCCCGATATTCATTTTGCGAGTCATTTTATAGCCTCTGGAAAGGCGGAGCTTCCAAGAAATGACGTCAGCCTCGTCAGCCAATCCAGTTCGCTTGAAATATTTCCAGAACATTCTAAAACTGTACGTGTAGAAAAGGCGGGAAAAACAACTTAACTACGGGGCTGTGGATTTAATTCCACGTACTTTCAAATAAGAGAACGTCGCCATTAAAAATGAAAAGAACATACAGTTAGAATTTTAAGTGTATTCTTGATTATGGAATTTTATTATTACATATATATATGTATATGTATGTATGTATGTATGTATGTATACAATAATAAAGTAATTTCTCGAATAACTAATTCAATACTGGAAGAAGAACACGCGAATGAAAAATTTAAAAATTTAAAATGAGGTTATAAGAAACACACAAAAAAATTATATGATTGGACTAGATTTTTAATAAAACTCTACAGATTTCGAGGGCATCAGCCTAAGGTTGCTTTGTTTGCGTAATTCTAAACTTTTTAATAGAAGAGACTATTTAAAATAATTATTAGAATAAAATGGCAATTTTTTTAAATTAAATTTTTAAATAAAGCCTCGAAAATAACCATTAGAGACATGTTTTTTGTCAAATTGTATGTAACATACATACATACGTATATGCGTATTATTGCATGCGTACTGCTTCGGAATGGTTTGAATGCGCACAGAAACGATGATAGCTTGATAAAATTTATTTCACTAAAAGAAAAACTTTACATTTCTGGAACTTTCCACAAAAATATTCGTACAGGTTTTCTCAGTATCACAGAGCACAATCGGTAGTTACACTTCAAACTACTGAGAACGTTAAATACAAAACAATGCAAAGCGCATCTAAAGAAAGGAGCTCACTCGAAGATATCTCAATACTTGGAAGTCGACACTGAACAGAGAAAACTGAGAATTGATCCTCTCTTTAAGCTTATATATTTTTCTCCCGGCCGCCGAAAAAGCTCTATTACTTTTCATTTCTCGAAATTCCTGGAAAGCATGTACGACTAAAGTTGCAAGGGCAGGATACGGTTAGAGTTACATATAGCAATCAATTACAGTTATTCGATTACAGTACCGGCTACAGAGGCTGAACTAAAATGTTTTGGAGTTTTCTCGCCAAATTTGGAGAAAAAAATTAGTTGCCAAAACCATTGCCAGCTTGGCGATATCTCGCCAGTTCAGCAAGGTAGCCATTCACCTCAGTGTTAAACAGACTTGCTTTTGTAAACTTATTTTTCGGGCAGAACTTCGTCTCTTTCAAGCATTTCATGTTACAATATAAATAAATAAATAAATAAATAAATAATAAAAAATAAAAAATAAAAATTTACAGTTTTACATGTAATTTCATTAAAATTACATGTGAAATAAATTATTGTTATATGAACTCAGAACCACAACTCTAGCAATTAATTGCCACTTCCGCTACAAGATTTGTAACCCGAATATAAAATTCGTAATAGTATGTTAAAAAAAATCTTCTGGCTGTAAGTGCATAATTCTCTTGGGTATAATTCTGGAAAAATTAAACTAATTATTCAGTAAAGTTACTGCAAGTTAACTTTAAGGTATTGAATTGAAATTCGATTAAAACAGGCATATTTATGAAGTTGCTCAAATATGCCTCTGTTAATTTTAATCCTTACTGCGAAGGATCCCGCCTTTCAAGTCACCGCCAAATTATTAATTAATTAATTACCTTTTTTAAAATTCCCAAACATACCTTGCGTTTTAAGCTGAGGACCCACCAAAATTTAAGATGAGGTTAAACATTCCCTTCATAAACGCGCCAGTGCATATTAAGAAAGTTTGTCTTTTCTATGGTCCGTTTTCTTTGTAAGCTGCGCACGCACATTGATATGTATGATATTGATATGTATGCTTTTAATTTCAATGCACAGCATCCTATTTCCGCACAGGAATATATGAAACTTTCATGACTTAACTAAATAAGTTACTAACAACTATAATGAAAATTAGATGAAACGATGTTATTGATAAAATCTTAATTAAAAGCATAACATATAACACTGATAAGAACTAGAAAGGCACAAAATGATAGATGGAGCTGGCTGAATACACAAGAAAAAGAAGTTATTTTAGTGATAAAAATAAATGAAAACCACATTTTGTTGCCAATTACCAATCTAAACGAAGGGTGGTAGTGAAAACAGATATGCACATGCCAAGATTTGTAACTGATTAGAGCCGAAATGTTCATTATCTCAAATAATGTACTTCATGATGCAATTTTGCATTATTATAGCCTGAATAAAAATTTGCGAGAAACAATCGAAAGGATAACTTAAAATACATAACATCACATTTTTAAAAAAAATTTGTCATAAAACGTTTGCATTTAATATTTAGTAACACATAAATTTAAGAAAATTATTATGAGGCCAGCACATATCCTCCCTCCAATGGCAGTATAGTAACGAGCTTTAATTAAACGATTTATTCAGTCAAACCATTTGTAAATAAAATATAATTTGTTTATAAACTTTATGGCTCAGTGTTACTTATAAACAGTACTCACTTTTAGCCCAAAGGGGCGGTAGCCGATAACGGCCATTAGTTAGTTCCGAAACGACATTGTACGTTGCTTCACTCTTCACTAGAAATCACTTCACTTTTCACTTTTCAAATTGTTACCACCAAATATTATCGCAGTGAATTATTTTTAAGTAAATTAAATAATGAAGAATCTGCATGACTGTATCTCTGCTTCTCGCATTGTGAAAAAACAACGGTACCTACAGCCATCAAATTTTTAGTAATGTAGTCATTCATCCAAATAATGTGCCCGAAATGTGAATTTTGAATTTGTTTTATTATCTATTTCATAATTTGTAAAATTTCAACGAATTTTTGATTAACAAATTCAAGGATTTCAAAGCGAGCAAGGGCAACATTGTACAGAAAATAACATTTTTATCTCCAGCACGGTCGACTTTCTGTTGGAAACTTTAAAGGTATGCTTTTTCTAAATATTTTGTGACATTACTGTTGAATTGAATTTCATGGAGTTTAAGTGCGAAGAAAATGATATTTAATAAATAAAGGTAACACACAAAACGTTAAAAAAACACCCCTTTGGGCGCATGCTTTGATTTCAAAATATCGCATTGATCGTAGTATATCTTCTGGTCATACAGTGTTTCGAATTCTCAGATCAGTGACTTATCAATCATAAAAACTTTTAGAAGCAGTACATCTTTAGAATTCCTTGACAGTGTGTTTAAGTACTGCCTCACATTTCTTTTTATATTCGCTATATTATTTCTTTAAAAAAATAAATAGAGGTAACATTTATTGGCAGTATCCTTTTTACTTGGAAAGTGATTCCACAGGAAAGTGAAAAGGAACAGAAAGTTGAGGATTAAGCTTAAACAAAGTTAATTGCCTCATTACGAGAGCTCGTCTTCACATTGATCTTTATTTCTTTACATCTGGTATAATTTCAAGAATATATTTAATGCTTACAAATGCAATATGTTGTTCTCAGTCATACACTGACTACCAATAAGTATTTGGATACCTGTGATAGAAAAGAAAAACTAACTTTATTCAAAATCAATAGTTGTTAGAGCCTCTACGAGAGGTAATTACAGCGTGGACCCTCCGGGACATACTTTCCACAAGTCTTTATATGACAGCTAGTGGTATTTTCTTCCACTCGGCTTGGAGAAGACATAGAAGTTCCTTCACCGATTTTGCACGGGTAATGCACCCCTGAATTCGGCGATGCAACTCGCCCCAGAGGTTCTCGATAGGGTTCAGGTCTGGACTCTGGGCAGGCCAGTCCATTCGATGAACTCCATTGGCACCATACCAAGCCTTGGTTAACGTCGAAACATGACAACTGGCATTGTCGTCCTGAAAGTAACAGGGGTCCAACCCGTAAAACTGCCACAACGTAGATAGCACATTAATTATCATCCAAAATAGTGCAGTAGGCATCGGAGTTGAGCTTACCATGAATGGGAACCAAGGGTCCCAGCCCATACCAGGTGAAACAACCCCAGACCATAATTCCACCTCCGCCGAACTTGACTGTTGGCACAATGCATTCTGGCAGGAGACGTTCTCCAGGTAGACGCCAGACCCAGACCCTGCCATCCGAACGGTAAAGGGTGAACCTTGATTCGTCACTCCAAAGAACCCGTTTCTACTAATTTACGGTCCAATTTCTATGTGCTTTGCACCACATTAACCGAGCAGCGCGGTTGGACTTTGTGATCAAAGGCTTATGGGCAGCAGCACGACCATGACAACCAAGTAGACGTGCTTCCTTACGGATGGTATTCATTGAAACAATACTCCCGGATGCCTGTTGAAACTCCTCGCGGATGAAGGCCATCGGTTGGGTGCAGTTCTTCCGAATTTCTCTGGACAGCACTCGTTGGTCTCTATCTCCCAGTTTTGTTGGTCTGCCGACTCGGGGCACATTCCGACAATCACCGCTCACCTTCCACTTCTTAATCACATAGGCCACTGTCGATTTTGGGTACTTCAGATCGCTAGATATGTCCCTTAAGGATCGGCCACATTTGTGATACCCGATAATTATACCTTTCTAGAAATCAGAGAGCTCCGAACTGCGAGGCATCTTGCATGCGACTAAAGCCGATGCTGTTTCCTACACGATATATACCGGCGGAGTCCGTGACGTACCTTAGGATCGCAGATATCGTCACTTGCATAGGTGTCCAAATACTTATTGGTAGTCAGTGTAATCCATTTTAAATGCCAGACTTCAGAAGTTTTCATAATGTACATAAGTTTGTTCAGTAAAGTATCACTTCAGATGTATTAGTTTAACAAATTCTAATATCTTGTTCCAATTGATATAAAATCTTAAGAACTAACACTGAAAATTTGGATAATATTTCAATACAGTTTCTCATTAAAAACGGTTATGGGCATCAAGTAATGTACTACTTTTTGTCAACTCTTTCTATGAACGTACAAAGCTTAAATACGAGAAACAGAATTTTTTTTAAGTTTGAGGCAAGAGTTAAGGTGGACAAAAAACTCGTCGCACTCATTCACGCATACACAAGCAGATAGATATCATTGTAAATAAAAATAGCAAAAGTGTGTTGAGGGAACTCTTAGCAGTGCTTATTAAATGAAAACTCATTACTGAACTTTTGAGTTGAAAACATTACCTTTCTTACCTATATATATCTAAGTTGGTTAAAGGTAAAAATAGCGCGTGCTCCTTTTTTTACTTCCTTGTACGAAGTAAAGGAATTATCGTAATCCCAAAATATTTCGGACGTCATATTTCAACGAAAATATCAATTTGACCGCTCTTGAATCCATTTGAGCGATGTTTTTGAGTGACATCTATACATCCGGGAATAATAGAGGATTCTTTTTTCCAAAACGGTTTGTAAAACGGATTTAAAATAGATTCAGAAGACATATGTTTTCGTGACGTCTGTACGTACGTATGTATGAACCTCGCAAAACTCCAAAACGAGCAGTATCCTTTTCCTTGGCCTCAGAATGTTGAAATTTTGTTTATGTGACTTATATAACATGTAGTTGTGCACTTCTGTTTTTGATTGCAATCGGCCGCACCAAACATATATATATATATAAAGTAAGAAATTTAGAACTAATATTTCATAAAGAACTAATTTCTCTTTATTTATGATTATTCTAATGTTTCTAATTACAATTTTTTCCTTTGCTTTGGGGAAGGGCCAGAATTTAAGTGTGAAATATTATAATTATAATTCAAATACTTTGAAATGGTTCATCGGATACAGAAAAGCAAGGATTTTTGTAGAAGAGAGATTTCAATTAATTTCAAAGTTCCTCCCCCCCGATGAACTTTAAATTTCATAATTTTTGAAGAGGGGCTTTGCTTGTTTGAAATGTTTTGGTTTTGACATTTTTAAATTTACTGTTGCATTTCTATGATTATTTGAAATTTATTAATTATGAATTTCAATTTCTGGTCTTTGTGAAATATTAGTTCTAAATTTCTTACTTTATGTCTTTAATGATATTTTTTCTGCAGCTTAATGCGCGAAAATAACTAGGCATGCCTGTGTTTTGTTTTCAAAGAATTGTTTTGTAATCATATATATATATATATACATATTCACTCTGTTACCCGGCTCTGTGAGCTCAGTTATTTTATTCTTATATTTTGTATATTGGCCATTTTTTGCTTTAAAAGTCATTGAATTATGATGTTCTTATATTCCGCTTAAGGTTTTCATGACTTCAGTTAATCTCATGCAATAGTTGTAGGATTATCAACAATTCAGAAGTTGTTTATGTGCTACTAAGCAGCCATTTATTTACATTTAAAGCTCTTTAGTAGAATAGTGAATTAAGGCAGTTTCTGCACCTTCAGTGTCTTTTTACCTTCAGTGCGACGAAATAAAAATTTTCAGTTTTTTGTACCGAAAAATCTGCCTTCTTGTCGGCTGGTCGAACTGCTTCTTTTTGCTCAGAAACTCTAATTTTGACTGTAAAAATTGTTTTTTTAGCTGTTTTAACTGTATTTGGTATTTTATCGTTTTTCTGGTTTTTACAATTTTTAAGGAAGATGTTTAGAGTTTAATGTATTTTTGCCTGGCCGCGAAGTGAAAACTGAATTAATTGAATGAGAAATATATCTCTAACGAAATTTAAAGAAATAAGTCTTACCTTTTCGTTTCTGTAGTGAAGCCTCAGGTGTCCCATGCACTTTTACCTGTTTCCTAACATATGTAAGTAAATAAGAGGTGGGAAGATAATAGTCTCTTTCGGAACTTCATGTCCAGTCTCAAGCTACAAGTCGCTCCTCAGGGCTACATTTTTCTTAAGTTATCCTCCCCGCATGACGGCAATAAAAATGTCAGCAGAAGACCACGACTATCAGTGGTCAGATCATCTTCTCGTCCCCTACGTACGCAGAGTTCCTGTTAAATTTATCTGAGCTCTGCTTTTTAACTGCGTCCTTGCTCTCATTAGCAACATTCTATCGTAGTTTTCGAACTCTGGAATATTTTATTTTAGTTATCATGGCTTCCAAACTAAGATTAGTGATGCTACCTTCTCAACTTAGAAGAAGCCATTAGCGAGAAAGCAAACATTCTTTCGAGAGTAAGTTTTGCATTATTTTATTAATAAATTTTAATTAATATTTGCATTATTTAATACAGCATATGAAGCGATACAGGTAACAAGATAATTATCATAATTTACTAGTATTAGTAACGTCGTATCAAAATAATCTACCAATTAAACGTCACCTAATTTATGTATGTTGCATGAATACCCGTTCTACGTGGCATTCGCTGTTGTCTGCGATATGTCCTGAAAAGAATCACCCGCATATTCAAGGATACTATTTTATAAGTATATAGTTTACATGTTATATATAGTCATATCAAACTAAACTATTTAAACGAAATAGATGTAATTCTTATGAATATTATCATTTACTTTTTAATCTGATTAATGTTTTAAAAAAATGCATTTAATTCATAATATAGCTAATTCAAAGAATTAGCAATGGAAAGTGTTGCCACAGATAAAACAATCTTTTAACATTTATCTTCCATGCGGCTTTACTAGCAAATTTTCAAATTGCTGCATTCGTCAAAATAAAGATCTTTAATTTACCTTGTAGAGACATTAGGTATTTTTTGGAAGCAGGCAACATGAAAAATGAGCAATCGCCTTCGCCGGGAATCGAACTACGGACCTCTGGAATACCGACCCAGTGTGCGGAACCAGTACACCACGAAGGCACGCCAAGAAAGTGGAAGAAATACCTGATATACTCCCCCTTTTAAAGGACGACTGTGGTTTTTAGGGACCCAATCGCCAAATCATGGGTGAGGAGAATGAATCATGATCCACCACCCTTTTAGTTCGCGCCACTGTAAAGGCATTAGGATTTTTTTGGAAGTAAGCGAGATGAAAAATTAGCAACTGCCTTAGCCGGGAATCGAACCACGGACCTCTGGAATACCGGCTCAGCGTGCAGAACCACTACACCACGAAGGCCCGTTAAAAAGGCGGGAGAAATACATTATAACCTTTTACATTTAATCAGTCTTTAAATGTTTAATGACCTGTTTAACAAATAATAGTTTAAAAATTTCAGCAGCCTCCAATAAAGTCTTATATAAGTTTAAAAAGAAAAGAGAAATACGTAAAGTACTGGACAATGCAATCTTGTAAACCAATACAAATATATAAAGCATTATGAACCGAAATATGTAATCATTGAGCCAAACCAAAATTTAATCCTATCGGAAATATGATTTTGACATGAAACAATTTACAGCAAAAATTCTGCTTTCATTGGAGAAGTAAAATCCAATTCATTAAACTTATAGAATCGCTCCTCCAACCTATATACGTAGGTATGGAAGGTAATTTTTTCGATCCCAAACTTCACCACAGAATCAAACAGGTATTATCTCAATACGCTTAGCAGCTAGAATTTGAAAATTTGGAATTGACCGTATGCTTTTTCTCCTAAGGAACTTCGGAGTTGTTACACTAAAACATAAGCGGATAATAACACAAAAACAGACAAAGTTACATAATATAATACAAACTGTTGCATATACTCGTTACAATATTGGTTTACGTAAATACAGTTGATATTTTGTAGATCGTTGCAACTGGAATTTATGTAAGTTGGTAAACATATGGGATTTGATTTTGCTAATGTATTGGGGTATTTGATTCTTATTATGTATGTACCTTTAGGTTAGACTATACAGAGCTCAGATCTTTGAGTTCATAAAATTCATGAGCTCAGCTTAGTACATTTGGTGTTAGGAAAAATGTATGCGCATTCATATAGCCAAGATTACTGTGAAAATACAGTGCTTAGCTTGTTTCAGAGGTTCAGTCATGTTTGGAAATAGCAGTTTATCAATTGATGTACATTTTGAAACTTAAATGGATTTACTTCTCCGTTGTAAACCTCTCATAACTAAAGCAGGAAATAAGGAGCACAACTATACATGAGAAAAAATGAATTTACCTCTGCTTGCAGTTGATCAGTATGTATATAGTATAATATTAATATTATTTAATACTTGACTGAAACATAACATCAGTGCTAATGAAGTTACAATAAACTTCAGCCATTGATATAGTTTTGTGTAATATGCTAATCTGGTATTTAAATCACTTATGTCAATGGTCGTATCTACTGAGTTCTTCAATAGAAGTGAAAAACGAATTAAACGAGCTGAACTGTGAGACGTTCCGACTCTAGCTGAGGAAAACAATGTCACAAGAATGTCATTTCTCTCATCATAAAAGTAACGACTTATCAAATCAAAACATAATTCCTATTATAAAAAATTGTTATCAAACTCAGAAACTCAATTCATAAAACCAGAGCTCGGATATTTGCATTGAAAACCAGAGTCTCCGGTCAAAACTGAAAACATGAAGTCTGCGATCCTCATCAGCAATTACGAATATTCACGATTCTAGATGATTTTTAGCCCACAGGGAGTTTTTTTAGAAGCACAATTAACTTCGTTTAGGCATTTCGCGTTGAAAACTTTAAATGTCGGTTCACTTTTCAAACTGTTGCTACCAAATATTACAGCCCTGTATTATAATTAAAGAAGTTAAATAATGAAGAAATTTTAAAAAAGCATTGAGAAAGAATTAATTTTCTCAATGTTAGATTTCAAATAATTTGTTTCATCATAAATTACTTTTAAATATGTTTTCAACAATGTGTAATCTGTAAACGAAAAGTTATCTGAACAAAACAACAAATTGTTACTCGTATAACATTCAGGTGGCGTTTAAACTTTCGGCAATTCTATTCTTATGTTTAGAGGCTGAGATCATTAAACAAAATCATCATTCTAAATAAAATTCCAGCGAATTCACACAGTCCAAGTGTTAACTGTAATTTTATGACAATTTTAAATGCAAAGATTGGAATTTAGCTTAAGATGAAAGTTACTGTTTTTAAATACTGTTTCTTTTCAATACAAATATTCCCTTTTAAATTTATTTCAAATCATTTCAAATTTCTAAACTAACAAAAACAGAAATACCATCTTTTAGGAACAAAAATTAAAATTCGTGAAATTATTGTTACGCACAGAGTGTTAATTAAAAAAAAAAAAAAAAAAAACTCCAGACGCGTTCTTTTATTCACTTACAGAAATGGATTAAATTTCATTAGCGGAGAAAAAAAGTCAAGTGATATTTTTTGCATATTTATTTTCTCAATGCGGTTAGCTTATGTTAGTCCATTAATCAAAGCATTCTAGGAGCTCTCAGCCTCACAGGAGAAATAGTTTCGCGGAGGATGTTTAAAGGAAACGTTTAATATTCACGTAACGGAAGGCAAATTCTCATGCAGTCAAATTGTCAAAATTTGAACCCGGATGATCCGCTGAACCCCTGGTTGGCATTTTCTCACTATGAGATGAACTGAAAAATATTCACTCCAGAAGATGTTGTTGTTGACTTATTCTCATATGTCTGATTTATAGTCAGCCCAAGCCCACGAAATTCATCGTGCCAAGGAGCTCAAGATATGCCTGTCGTTGGTAACAGCCTTCTACACCTTACAGGTGACAGTGTGATTTAGCTTGGTTCCGCCCCCAATTTTGATGGAGAGCACCCTGGGGGGACGGTTCGGAGGGTCTCCCACCCCTCTTTCCCTATCACCAACCCCTCGAGAGGAGTTTCGGCTCGCCGCATATTTAGAGTGCCCCCATGCCGCACGAACACAAACATTCATGCATTTTCCGGGATTCGAACCCGGACTCTTCGGTACGATAGTCAGCGAGGCTAACCACTATACCGGTTGGGAAGTTATAAATCTATTTACCAAATTCCCACGACCATGATAGGGCTCGGTTGGACTGCACTTTTAATTCAAAGCCTATTATTTCGAAAGTCTATTTTAATGCTCTCCAGTAATGAAAATATCATATTTACGCGCGTATAAGCGACATATGTGTAAAGACCGCGTCCTCTTTCTGAAACGACACTCATTAAAAAATGAAAATCTTAAAATTTTTCAAGAATCAAAATTGCAGATACAGGTATCTTCAATTTCGATCCTCGAATCGGGCAACATTGCAAACTTCAAATAAAACGATTAAGTGATGGTTTATGCTTAGCAAAGTTTAAACTGCAGGTGGCGGATTACGCACAAGAAAATGGGTATCGAGCACCACGAATGAAGGTTGGTGAAGATGAAAGGAACACGTGTAAATAAAGCATTCAAACAAAGAACGCTGTTGAGAAAGCGTTACAAAATCGGCAATTGTTCTCGTAAAGGCAACTAAATATTCCAACTTGAAATATTTTGTTGTTTTTACGCCAAAATCGTTGCCGTTATGCCATCGTGGAAATGCCAAATCGTTTGAAATATATCTATGAAATTCGGGCAAATGGGTTTTCTATGTCTACCTGAGGCAAATTAGTTGCAAAGTCGCGATGGCAAGGGATCCAGTTTTCCAAGGGCCCAAAATCATTACTTAATTTTTTTTTAAATAATTAACTCTCTGTGTTAAGAAGAGGAGCTCCCAAATGTTCACGTGAGCTTCCATCTTTATAAACTGGCTACTGGTATCTGTTGAAAAGTTCTAATTCGAAGCCTGAAGGATTCTTCAAACAGGAAAATAAACAAATAATATATAAATATCAAACAGGACACTGATTATAATTTTTACAATTCTAAGGTATGTTTAAACAATGAATGATAATAAAGTGCTTTAAAATTATTCATTGTCTCGAATGGGCTTTAATTATGGTTAACATTGTTGGATAAAGGTGTGCGGCCTATGCATGCATAAAGATATTTAAAATAGTGTTATTCAAGCTAAATTCTAGTAGCCTGAAGTAAGCTCTAATTATACTCTTATAATATCAATGTAAAATATTTAAGTAACAACAGGAAAATAAGCGAATGTAAATTTATCACAGTAGTGTAAATCAAAAAGAGGAAATAGTTATCAAAAAATGTGAAAGACACCATTCAAGAAAGTTAAAAAATACACCTCATATCATTACCAGTTAGTATATTAAGATAATTAATTATGCCATTACTTCTTTGTAGGATGTGTGTTCCTGTTTGAAATTTTTTTATTAGAATGACCTGAAATATTGAATAGCTTAAACTCCGAGACAGACCTCAAAAGAAATGAGATTCTTTTTTTAACTTCTGAATACTGTAGCTGTTCCAATTTATTTATTGAACGTCAGAAATAATAATAATAATAAATAATAACAATAATAAAGACTTGTGCTTATAAAAGTTATATAATAATGTCGATTAATTTTGAGTATTGCAAGTTAAACTATTTACAGGACATGAAAGCGCCTGTAAATAATATTTCACTACTTGCGTATCAGTTTGGCTGAGAAGTTTCTTTAGAAGTAATATTTCGATTAATCTAACATGTTTTGTAGCATACTCTTCTTTACTGGCAAAATTATATCTTGCTTAATACATTATTTTTTGGTATTAACATGCTTGTTTTATCTGTTGATAACCACAGGATAATTTCAAAATCATTGTTCCGAGATAAATGCATTTAAAGAGAAGACTAAAAAGATTTTAAAGAAAATCGAGGAATTTTCATAACTTTCGTAATGTATTTTAAATTATATGTCTAATTTTTTGAAGAAAAATATAAAATGCAGGAGAAGAAATCTGGGAAAAGAATATGGGAAAGCACAATGAAAAATTTATTTTCATATTTTTCGGCATAATGTCAATAATATTACATTTTATATACCAAAAGTTAAATGCTATTTTTGAAAAAGCCCTTAAATTTAAATATGTGTCTCAATTTTGCTAGAATAATTTCTACGGATATTTTAGAATTTTCGTACTCCAGCCTCAAAATTTAATTTTGCTTTTGAAGGAAAATATATAATAACAAAATAATGTCTTCGAGTATTTCACGCGTCAAAGTAAATTGAGTCAAAATATGCCATATGTTTTCATCTGCGACATTTCTCAAATTTTGCAATAAAGGAACTAATCCGAAGATCGCTAAACAAAGTAATTTAAATAAATTTTTATTGTATTTGGAAATGTAATGGGAAAAATTTGGAAATAATTTTCAGAAAAATAAGGAATACTTTTAACTTCTCCCTAATAATGCATAGAAATTTGTGACATAAGTATATTTGTAAACAATATTCGAGTAATTTCAAGTTAAAAATAGTTAAAACTTTTCAAACATTGGAAAACAAGGTATTGTATATGACATTTCATTTATGTCAGAAATAAAGCTTTTTCAATATACATTTTTATCAGTCTGCAATGAAATTGTTGCAGTATCTGTTAAATAATGTAATACAAATGAAACAATCGAAAATTACGGCAAATTTGAAAGATTTTAACACTACGAAATCTAGCGTTTTTTTACAGAAAAAAACACAAAGAGAAAGTTTTAAGACTAACTTTAATAATTAATTGCTGGAAACCTGTCAAACGGTAATTGAAACCTTAAGTAATGTGACATCTCAACTTGCTTCTCCTAAAATACTGTTTGCTTGTGGATATAATTTTCTAAGCAGTTAATCATTTTTCTTGATTCAGTGAATACCCGATGTCGCGGATCTGAAAACTGAACAAAGAAGCAGGTTATGATTTGAAATAAATGACAGATCTTAAGCCTAATTTCTTTTTTCCACTAAATAGAGACAAATGAAACTCGGTACATTATTTGTGATCCTGAGACAAAATATCAGTTATCTGGTTGAATTGAAAAGGATTAATCATGGCCTTAGAAACTTTAATTTCAAAATCTAAGTAAAGAGCATGTTGATGACTTTATTTGAAAGGATAGGGATACTTTATAAGGAATTTTTCCTGTGATAAAAACGGCGAACTCCATATTTGATACAGACGTTATGAACAGATTTCAGAAGAGAATTAAACACGTTTTCCCTGGAAAAATCTCTATCGAATAGCTGGTTTTCGCTACCCGATAACGTGGCGTCACACAGCTCCAGTCGTTTCTAGCAAAGAAAATGGTAACAATTTTCATCTCCGTCTTCTTATTCATCAGATACAGCACTTACAAATTACTTTCATTTCCAAATAAAAGGAAATTTGTTCTCAAAAGTCATTATTTTAATCGCATTAAAGAGTTTCCGAAAAACGAAACTAAAGCCTTAAGCCTTAAACATATTCTAAGACACGAGTTCTACGAAATAATAAGCAGTTGCATGAATGTGCCAACCGTTATACAAATTTACGAACATTCCACGTTGAAAGCTAAGAAATAAGAAAATTGTTTTCTTCACCTTTCGATTTTGTACATTTTTACTTATTCCTAAAACTTTGCAGACGCATTATATATGCAAAATTTCAGCTGTGCTTAGCAAGATGAATAAAAGAAAATTCAATTCATTTTGGTAGGATAGGTACTGGTTTGTACATTATCTTTTCGATGTTAAATTTAATGGTATTTCACCCTCTTTCCTTCATTCTTACGTTTAATTACATTAAATTGTGCAATCAAATATCCGTTTAAAAATCCATCATTATTATATTAACATAAATACTTTTTAAAGTTCTGCCCTAAAAAAATTGTGTGTGTTTATAATTGGATATACATTGTAAACGATATGCACATAAATTTGTTGCACATAAATTTTCTTTAAAAAAATTGAGCGGCATTTCCAGTTTTTTTTCTTTTATTTTTACGCAAAGTTACATTGAATCTGCAATAAAATCATTAAAAAGAATATCATTATTATGTTAATACATTTTTTAAAGTCAAGCCTCAAAATGTTTTTATTAAAGTTGGACCCATATAGCTTTAAGAAAAGATCCTTTTTTTATCTTTTTATAATAACATACAATTCTTTATTTTTTATTATGAACTTATATATAAAGCATGTAAATAAATGGATACTTTTTTCAGAACTGTTGCATTGAGATAAGTTTAATGTACAACCGGGTTAAGCGTTCATAAATTAAAAAAAAAGGCAAATGAAATTGTCAAAAACATTCTTAATTAGACACTGCGCAATGAAAGCAGAAAATAAAGAATTCAGTATACTTTTGTGTCCTTGAGGGATAAAAAGTTTCTATTTTTTAGTATAAAATAAATTTCAAGATAATGAATTTAATACTGCTTCATTTATTTGATCATGAAGATAAATTTAGTTATTTAATTTTTCTATTATCTTTTTTTCATATATTTTATTGTTAAATTTTTGAGAAATTTCAAAAATAAAGAAAATTACTTTATCATTTCTAGTAAGTAAAAAGACAAAAATAAACGTTAAAAAAATGCTTTTTGTTTATTTTTTAAACTTTATAGAGTTTAATTGCAGAAATTGTAAAAAAAAATATATTCAAGGTTTTTTTAATGAGAATAATTATTAATCAACAGTACAGTCAAAATTTTCGCAAATATTTTTATGTATTCAAATTTTAACTTGTTTTACCTTTGTTTGTTAAGTTATTTCCCTTGCGCTCCTTTATTCAATATTCCGTCATAATTTTGTGTATTATTTAGAAAATAAACCAACTGCATTATATTTTAATTAATATTAAGAGCTGATTAAGCATTGATTATTATGAAGCATTGATTAAGTATTTACAAGTAGTTAAAACTAAGCAATTACCTAAGAATATTCACCAAGTTTCCTTTCTAGAAATTCTTCACAAATTAAATATGCAGCATGAACGCATAACACCAGCAGTTTTATTGATGAAATGAATAGTTTTATTGCAAAAATAAGTCGTTATATCTAGATGATTAAATTATGTCATGTATTTGCAGCATAAATGTATTCCACACATACTGTTAATAATATATAACGGAGGTATAATATAATATTGCAAAGTTCTGCAGTTTAAATGAATTATTTCCTTTTTTTAATTACTTTATTAATACTAATTTAATTTACCCATGAGAAAAAATATTTTGAAACGCATTTTTTTAAGGAATGAATAATAAAGCAATGCTGGGAAATATATTTTATATATATATATATATACATAATTTAATAAATTAATAGAAAATATAGAGGAAATTACCTCTTATGAAATTCGAATTGAAATTTAGAAAGCAAGTGTGCACTTCTGTGGTAAAAAAATACTAAAAAATATTAATAAAATAATTTAAAATATTTTTTAATTATGAAAATGATAAAAATACCTTTATTAAAAAATAAAATATCAATAAAATAATAAAAATAGTTCTAATAAATTGTGGTAGTAAAAATGGTAATAATAAACAGTGCACACAAATTTGCACTATTGTGGTAATAAAAAGTTTCAGTTGCCAATTTTTTTACCACAGTAGTGCACATTTGTTTTCTAAATTTCAATTCGAATTTTCTAGGAGGTAATTTTCTTTATATTCTTTATTATTCTGTTCAATTAAATATTATCTTTGCAGCAAAAGCACAGGATTTTACTTTTTATTCTAATCAAATAAATTTCTAAAATTCCCTAATTTTAAAGTTTTTCTTTACATTCATACATTAATATATATGTATAAATCTATTTCTCTCACTCTCTCTATATATACATTTGCTCGGAAATTTATAATACTATACACATACACACACACACACACATATATAATAAAATTAAAAGGACAGGTATCAAAGCTAAATTTTGACTACAAAGTAAAAGAAATTAATTAAGTACTTTAATAAAGAAAATAAAGAAGCTTTTTAAATATCTGAGAGATGTACAGTAATATACATAATATTTACCGCAAAACGCAAGTAAAAATATGCATCAAGAAAGCATTAAAATTATTATCTAGAAAAAGTATGCATCGCAAATCCTATTAGGTATAACTCTGGCCGAAAGGAGCAGGTACCCAACTTCTTATAAAAAACAAAGTTATGTAACACGAATACTTTCCAGTTTCATTAAAAAATTTAACTAAAGTAGAACTTAGACAGTTTAGTAACTTCAATAACACAGAACTAAATTAAATGATAAAAATGCAAATAATACTTTACCATGCTGCTGATTCTACTAATACTTCCACCGTGACCACCAATATTATAATATTTTCTGTCTTCATCATTGATGTATGTGCGAATCCTTCTTTGAAATACGAAACTTGTTTTTACCTATTCAATTTGAATCACCTATTCAGATTTGAGTAAGTCCTGAAAATTGTCTTCATTTCTCTGGTTTCAGCTGGTTTTTTATATAGTAGTCAAATCGTCTTTCTTTGTAGGAAACGTGTAGTTTTATACACAAAGTGCTAAACTTCCAAGTTTTACTCAAGTCACAAACGTTAACTTTTACAGTTCTGTCAGTTTCCAATCCAGTGACCTACTTCCTTAAAAACTTTTAATATAAGATAATTTTCATTTATTGAAAATTAGCTCTTTTCATTTCAGAGATAAGTAGAACCTAACTTTAAAATAATATATATATATATATTATATGTGTGAGTTTTATTCTTTAAAAACTAAAATTTTATTAATACTGATAAAAATTTATTTTAGTTTCATTAATTATATATATCGGAAGATATTTCGTTAGGAGTCAAATAAAATTCAAGTGCCTTTTCTGAAATTTCACAATTTAAATTTATGAATACGCTTTATTGCACTCCGGTTGAAGCAGGACAAGAAACAAAACTCAAAACTGACCACCACAAATACATTCCACATTATGGTCCAGAGTACTGTTATATGGCTAGCGGCGTGCCAGCACCGCATGAGCTTTTCACACTATTTTAGCAAGAGTTTTCTTGCCTTTTTCCTTTCTTTGCACACTTTTCATTCTTTATCGGCTTTTCGCCGCTATGTTTCGGTATTTGATCCCTCCCACCAGGACTACGTCACAAAGCTCTCAGACCTCCCAATTCGCAAGCATCCTCAGAGCACTGCACGCGAGTGGTAGGCTGGAACCACGCCTCCATTAGGCCTCAGGCTATTGTCGGACCCCTCAAACAGGGCGTGTGAAACTTGGCAAGAATGCCGACGGTTTTCTCTCATTCTGCTTCGGTTTTTGCGGATGGTATTCGAGGCGATCGCGCTAGCTCTATTAAGAGGGGTTGCTTAACAGATGAGCACTTTTTTAACACACGAGTTTGAAATGTAGGTAATTTATTTGTAGGTCGGATTCTAATGCTTATGTCTGCATTTGCTGCAGCTGTCCAAAGTTAGTACAATTCTGTTCAAATAAAATGCTCTCAGCTGCTGCGGGAAAATGTTAAATCGTAAACAGTGTTTTTTTTAAACCTAATAATAATAAATAAATTAATTAAGAAAATTCGAAAGATTACAGATTTCAACGATAGCCGAAAACAATACATTAAGGCTTTTTTATGTTCTCGGTGAGCTCACAGTCTACTAGCCTGCTGTTGCACTAACGCTTTCTAATACATTTCTTTTAGCTCCAGTATTAAGCATCACACTTCAAGTTCAACAGCAAAATTACAAACATTTTAAAGCAGCATGTGTTTAGGCTATTCCAATGCAGTGTTAAGTGTTGGTACAATTTTTGTACTTTTTTTTTTCAATATTTTCTCAGTTCATCATATCAATGTTCAGTTTTCTTAGTAACATGGCTTGTAAATGTCCTTTTTTTTTAGTCCAAAGGGATTTGAATCCCGAAGTACTATTAGTTTCGTTTTGGCATTTTGCGTCGGACTCATAAATGTCGGTTCACTTTTCAAACTGTTGCCACAAAATGTTAGAGTCCTGCATTATATTTGAAGAAATTAAATAATGAAAAATCTGCATAAATGTATGTATATTTCTCGTATTGTGATAAAACAACGGTACATAGAGTCATCGAATTTTGAATAACGTAATCCTCCAACGAATATGAGCATGTGGAAGACCAAATTTGAAATTTGAAATTTGTTTTATGATCGATTTCCTATTTTTTAAAACTTTGACGAATTTTTGATTAACAAACTCAAGGATTTCAAAGCGAGCAATGGCAACGTTGTGCAGAAAAAACATTTTTATCTCCAGCGCGTGAGTCTCTGTATCGGAAATTCTAAAGATATGCTCGTTTTAAAACTATTTTGCGATATTGCTGTTGCACTGGATCTTATGGTTTAAGTGCGAGGAACATGATATTTAATAAAGAAAGGTAACACACAAAATGTTAAAAAAACGCCCCTTTGGACGTAATTTAAAATCTGAAACATTTCAGATTTTTTTTTTTTTTTCCCTGGATGAGGTGGTCTTTTTATTATTAACTTTCTGTGCGTTAACTTTATTTGGTCAATACCACGTTCATCGTATTTACGCCACATAAAATTGAATTCAGCAGCAAAACCACAAAATATTTAAAAAACAGCATATGTTTAGAATTTACGGTAGACAGTCTCGCACACTAGAGATAAAAATATTTTATTCCGCATAATGTTACCATTACTCACTTTCAAATCTTTGAGTTTGTGAATCAAAATATTTACTAAAGTTTGACAAAATATGAAAAGTAAAACTCTTAATTCAAAACTCTGGCTTCCAGGTGCACATGTCCGACGGGACGGCTACCTTATACAAAATTTAATGGCTCTAGGTACCGTCGTTTTTTCACAATGCAAAAACATACATACATTCATGAAGATTCTTCATTATTTAATTTTTTTTAATATAATACAGGACGATAATAGTTGATGGCAGAAATTTGAAAAGTGATTTAACTCTTTTAGTGATTCAACACAAAATACCGTTTTGAGATTAACAGCCTTTTTGGACTAAAGCCACTTTGGCTCAAAGACAGTTTTTATAGGTAACTAACTCAACGTAATCCGTCAGTATTTATAAATAGTGTCAGGATCAAAAGATCTTTTCCTACAAGTCAGAAAACGTAGTGTTAAAGAAAATATGCGTGAGGGAGTTCGTAATATAATATATTGATCGTATTGTACAATATATATATATATAAATGCTCTCTCTCCCTCTCTCTCTGTATGTTGCAATACTTATTTGGTTACATGCCAGTTATTTGTAGTTCTACTTCAGATAGAATGCATTTTGTTTTTGAAATTGTAGTGTAAGTTCTCGACCTTGAACGTTTCACATGATTGTTGTGTAATTCCTAGTAGGCGAATCATTCTCGAAATTTCCTGATTTAGTCCCACGAAGGCCTCCTAAATTTCACTCCTTTTTTTTTCTGCTGTTCAATTATTATCTGTTAATAATAAGAATGCCTTCTTGAGGATATTCCACCATAAAAGGTACAGGAGCCTTTACGAAGCTTGCTCAGCACCAAGACAGCAACTTCATAACAGTGCCCTGCTAAAGACCCCTCACCTTTTTAAAAATAAGACTGATATGAATGGAGCAACCTTCACAAAGGTGGCTGCAGATTTATGCTTGGTCATCATTATGCAAGTAGATTTTTAATCCCCTCCTCCTAATTTGTTTATTAAGCGAAGTATGAAATAATAAAATTATTATAAAATAATTTTATTATGAAATAATAAAATTATTTTATAATAAAATTATTTATTAAGCGAAGTATGAAAATTTTATTCAAAATTGCTTCACTTGTGTAATAGTGCAAAAACATTTATCCAGCTACTTTTGCCAATACCATTATGATAGTCACCATTGCGAGGATATTTGTCTTTGAAGAACACTAGTTAAATTTTGTGAAGATATCAGTATTATTATGCAGTAGTTTTATCAGACATCTTTAAAAATAAAATTATAGTTAGTTAATAAAAATTGATTCTAGTATCATATATTGAACATATTTCTGTTATAGACGTTGAATTATTTGAATAGTTATTTGAATATAGTTGAAATTAATAAAGGGTTACTTTCACCTTTCTTCTGTGCTGGTATTATTTCACGTCTATCCGAGAAGTCGCCAGGTTCATTAGTAGGATCTAGTTTAGTTTATGTCACCTAAGAGCGTTACATCCTATCACCTCATGAGGGTATACTAAGTATAAATTTCCGAATTCAGACGTAAGTAAGGAAATTATAAAAAATTGTCTTCGCTAAGTACAAAAAACGATCTTATTTTTTTTCTCTCCCGAAGGTTGAATAAATTAATGAACCCAATTATTCGAAGTGTTTGTTTGTAGTATTCGTATTCCAAAAGAACAGAAACTGTTGCGTTGTAATATTCATATTAGCATGAAGAAGTTATCATAAATGATTGCAACATAATTTTATGCTTCTTTTGACACTATTTCATCACTAATACAATAATGCAATTTGTATTAAGTGGTTCTTTATGTATCTATGATAAAAGATTTGTCTTCACAATGTAATTTTTTTCTGAGTAAGGAAGTATTCTTAATTTTGAAGCAAAGTACAGAGAGATTATTTTTTATTTTAAAAGTTGCCTGTGATTTTTTTCATTTTGATGAGAGTCATTTGAAGATAAATACAGAACTGGGGTTTAAATGATTTAAGCACTAAATAAACAGTGCAAAAGAAACGTGGAGTTTAAACATTTTAACACAAGAATAAATAATGTTGATCTTTAAAATAGTCAGTCACAGTTTATATACTGTTTGGAAAAATTAAAGAAATAGCCATGAAAATGCGCTTTATATTAATTCTATTAAGTGATATCCAATAAGAAGAGGTTGGTATCTCAATAGAAATTTGAGGTCATTTTTGCTTCTCAGAAATACAAATTTAAGCTGTGTACTTTTCAGCACGCATCAAAATGAGTGCAAAAGAGTGGCTTCAAATTCTAATTTCAAGAATTGTATGAGCAGTTAGGTAAAATTTTCGAGGTAAAAGGTGGAATATGTCACTGAGAAGGAATTTGATGGCTTGTGAGCAATAACGTGTGATTTGGAGAATGGGATCAAGACAGATACTAACACATGTTTATAAACATAATTAATAGCCAAAAGCATTATACCAAAAATTTAATAACAGTTTAAAGACAGTGGGGGTATGCAGGTAACAGGCCAAAGTCGAAAACGTGCTGGAAGAGACTCTCAAAACCGTTACCTGGCAAAAAGAATGCAAGAATGACCTAAAGCCCTACTACAAAGGAGCTGGCAGAAACTTCAGGAACTGGACTACGCATACATACCGCGAGAGACAGGCTGCCTAAAAGAGAGCTGAGGTTTCTTTGCATACACAAATCGGACACAAACCGTCGTTTATAGTGCCTCGCCCTTATGCAATGGTGCAAAGATCATCGTAATTAGTATACTACGCACTGAAGCAGAGGTTTAGTTATTGATGAGTCTTGTTTTTGTATAATGAGACTATTGAGAGGACTTTCGGCTCTTTGAGCGGTATTCTGAGCGCCTCATCCTTGCCGAACAGACACTCTATGCTTACCAGCATCTATACATTCTCTGGGATTCGAACACAGGGCCATCGGTACGACGGTCGTCGTCATTAACCATTCTCTAACAATGCGTGTTACATAATAGTACAATATATCTTAGTGATGCTGAACACTTGGGTACTTTTATAATACCCCTTCGACCATGAAGTTGTCGACAATGAATGCTATTTAGCACCAGTTGTAGACAAAAGGGATGTCACAAAAAACTCATAATGTCAGAACTTTTGTTTGATGTAACCTCGATAGATTCTCGACCCGCCTTTTTTTTTTTTTTTTTTTTTTTTTTTTTAATGAGCAAGGGCATAAAGTAATTGTTATGGCTGGATTTCTCATTGCGTTTGAAAAAAAAAAGGGGGTGCTCGAGGACTATAAAATCATATTTGCGTCTGCACTCTGATTTATTTACAACTGGTCAAGAGAATTAATATCTGTGAAACTAGAAAAAAGAATAGCTGCATATGGCCTACATAAGAGCAATAGATTGGAACAATATCCTGCAGGAAGTTTGCATTAATAAAATTCTAAACAGAGCTTCCGGTAAAATGAAACGATCTAATTAAAACAGCAGAAATCAGCGACAGAAGTAAAGCAGGACGAATACTTCTGCAGTAGTGACTACTTGGAGGATTACGCAGAGAGACTGACGAACGTTTTATTGTAGCTGCATAGAGAAATGTGGCTCAAAATTTAATTGTAATAACTGGAGCAATTTTGGCGAAATTTCCGCCAACTTTCATGGTCTGATGGTAGCCAAATTTTACGGTCGACAGGATAGTAAGTAAGTACCGATATTTAAACTACTTATATTTGTACTTCGGAAATATGTTGTATTTTGTATTTGTATGCATGTTATAAGGTATTTTGTCTCTTCTACGAGCATGCCTTCGTGGTATAACGGTAGCACATTCTACGCATATTCGAGAGGTCCAGGTTCAAGTCCCGATGAGCGCATAGCTCATTTTCCACGTCTCCAGAAATTTAAAAAACCTGAAGACTCTACAGCGGCTCCTGAATTAAAAGATGGTAGACAATAATTCGTCATCATGAGGATCTGGCAATTGGATCCCCTAATCTTCAGTCGCCCTTTAAAAGGGGAAGTATATAAGTTATTCCCTCCCTCCTTTCTGCATGTCTTCGTGGTGTAATGGCCAGCACGCTGGGCGCGTATTCAAGAGTTCCAAGGTTCGAGTCCCGGCGAGGGCACTGCTAATTTTTCACGTCTTTCTCATCAAAGAAAAGATTCTACAATATGTAGTAAAACTGAACCAGTTGCTCTGAAAGGGTTTTCATGGATTTCTCTTGTGGAAGCTAACAATTCTGAAAGCAGTGTGAACATCAGTTTTCCATCTGAGAGTTCCTTCACAACATTTGGAAGGTGGGGAAACTTATTTTAATTTATTTATTGTAGAATAAAGGATATCCAAAAAAGTTTTTGTAGGCTTAGTTCCTGTAGTACTGATCCTAAGTAAAAGCATCAAATTATATTTCTCTTAAAAAAGTAGATAATTTTTATGAAAACAGCTTTCAAGTTGTAGAAAATAAGTCTGTGTAATATAATAAAAAGTCTGCGTAATCTGAAATAATACAATATAATTTTTATATGGCTTTCTTCGAACAGAAAGTTTAGCTGGTAAAATATTTATTATAATTTAATTTAATTAAATAAATAAGGAGGTGATCCGCGTCTTTGAGAACAAAATTCACTAAGCGCTTTTACGACCTTATGCTTAATAGCGATTTTACAGCTTGCTCACTGCAGTATAACTACTGACACAAAATGTGTCTTAAAGCCTAGAATGATTTTCAGTTAGAATTCCTTAGTTTGGAAAGATCCGCCATTTTCCCCCCCTTCACTACCACCGTGAAAGCAAACATTTGAAATTTATTATATCCCAAGATTGAAACACATGTTCATCACCTGTTTTTTTCACAATTGCAACTATTGGGTCCTTCATCATGTGACATACTCTTCCCAAGAGTCCTCATTTAAAACTAACTGCTTCCAATTACTGCGATCTCCAGGATTTCGTTTGCTCATTTATGATGTTCTAAATCGTGTAGTTCGAGTTTTACACTGTTGTTACTTATTATGCTCACTACTCTGACGTAGTCATCTCAAGCTCACGAAATTCCTCTTGGCAAGGAGCGTAAGATTACGCCTGTCGTTGGCAACAGCCTTGAGCACCATTCAGGTGGCAGTGCGATGTAGCTCAGTTCCGCCCCCAATTTTGATGAAGAGCACCCCGGGGATGGGCGAGTCCGAGGGTCTCCCATCCCTCTCCCCTTTTACCAAACCCATGGAGGTAGGAAGTAAGAAGGAGTCGCCCTAAACAAGTTTCTCCGTACCCTGCTCTGAAGCACCGGCGATCCCTACGTGGTGACCAAAACATTGGGTCATTTACCATTGAGTTCTATGGGATTTGACGCGTTCGGGTGTAAATATTTTGTAATTACGTCGCAAATATACATATAAATGTATATATTTTCTTTTTCTACAACACTTCAGAGTCCTAAGTATGTGAAAACAACATATTTTTAAACAGCATTTCATTCTGAACGGAATTAAGTGCTATACTTTTCACAGAACAGTTTTCTCAGAATGGTCTAATTTGAATGAAATATTTTCGCAAGTTTTCGTTAATTACATTACGTTAATTTAAGGTAATTCGATTTGATTCGGTTAAGGTACAAAAATTAAGATCAAAGTTTATTGTATTATTAATATTAAAATTATGCATTATTTCTTTTCTATTTATAGAGCTTCTTCCTAAAATACTTTCTTAAATATGACATGATTTTTTGGCTTCTTTTAAATCGAAAAATGTAAGTCAATTTATAATTAATACTCTATTCGGTTCATTTTAAATTAGAGAATTATTAGGAAAATAGTATTTGACTTTCTCTGAACATTTCTGAAAGGGAATAAAATAAGTTTTTTTTTTTTTTTTTTTTTTTAAGTATTATTTAAAACTTGTAACTGAGTTATTATAAAATGTAAAGGGAATAATTCTTTTAATTATACTTATCAGATTTTTTTTACCCTTCATTTCAACAATACATATTCCAAAACTCTTTATTACGTTCTTAAGTGCGCATCTCATAGCATTTGCTTTACAATACCTTTTAACAGATTGCTTTCCAATACGAACAATTCTTGCTTAAATAGTTTTATAACGTATTTGTCAACAGGATTTCAATTTATGTTTACAATTCAATATTAAGGTTATTATATATTTAGATAACATTTATAATCATTATAAATTAGATACATTTAATCATTAGATTTCTTCACAGTACTATCACAGTTGTTTCTAAGTCAATAAATTCTTCATTTCAAATACATTTATAAATAATTTAATGAATATTTAAGTATTTTGTCAAAGGCAGATACATGCTTTTTGCAAGCACATGCATAAATACCCATACATATTTCCTATTTATCATTTCCGGCATGTGCAAATCTTTAATTTCTGTGCATTCACTATATTTTTCGTGTAAAGTAATTTACACTAATTTAGCATACACTCGAAAGTTTTACATAAAAAATATATATGAATATAATTTGAATGAAAATTATAAGTATTATTTTTAATACCCACTCAAAGGTCAGTTTTTCTTCAAAATTCCTCTACGATGGCATCTCTCTCTTTAGGCAGATAGCCCTTGCATGCGTTACTCTATTTAATAAAAACTTAATCTGACCTATGTGCCTAATTACAAATATTTTAACATACATAATTTTATATTTACATTTAGCCATCAAGTTTCAAACTTTTCAAATCTTCTAGAAAATAAATTTTGGCAGATCTCTTTTAGCAATTTTCTTAAAATCTATATTTTTGTAGTGCAACAGCTTAGAATTTTATAAAACAAATTCATAATCAAAATCGCTGTTCTATTTAATCTATTTAATAAAAACTTAATCTGACCTATGTGCCTAATTACAAATATTTTAACATACATAATTTTATATTTACATTTAGCCATCAAGTTTCAAACTTTTCAAATCTTCTAGAAAATAAATTTTGGCAGATCTCTTTTAGCAATTTTCTTAAAATCTATATTTTTGTAGTGCAACAGCTTAGAATTTTATAAAACAAATTCATAATCAAAATCGCTGTTGTTAGTTATCGAAAAATAACCAAGATGTGATTTTTGCGTAAATGTCAGTAAACTATACAAATTGCTATTATCCATCACACTATGAATGTTTCTTTCATGCGAGAGTGTCCCTTTTTCGATTTCTATGGAACTGTCGTGTGTCGAAATACTATCAGAATTTTGTCAAGCGAGCTTCTGAATGTAAACAAAAAACACCCCGTCTGGTGACCCACAAGCTTCAAAGCAGTGCTTCACTTCTAGCGCGGAATGGCCCCTCCTCCCTTTCCTACCTCCATGACCAAACCACACGAGAGGACTTTCGGCTCGCCGCATATTTAGAGCGCCGCCATACCGCAACAAGACTATACGTTTAAAAACATCTATGCCTTCTCCGGCATTCGGCACGGCAGTCAGCGACGCTAACCACTATACCGGTTGGGCGGCGAGTTTTGCACTAATCACAATAGCCGTTTGTTATTCCTATTTTCAGAAATGCATTTACTGCAAGAAAGTCTTAATAATTTTCATGCGGGCTTTCAAAAATTATACTGTCAACATACCTCTCTCTTCTCCTTGCCTCTAAATAATTCCTACGTCAGAAGATTTTTTGTGAGCTTTCAAACATTCAGACTAGTATTTGAGATAATAACACATTATCTGGAAGGGAATTTGCAAAAATTTCCAAGGCACCGTTACCTGTGACTTTGCTTTGTTACCTGATATCGATGGTTTGAAAAGATGAAAAATTCATTCTCACTGTAGAATCCATGTCTCAATAAGTAATAAACTCACAGGAAGAAAATGATTTATTGTCACCCTAAAATAAAATCGAAATATAAGATAAGAGTAACCCTATTATCACTCAATGCCTTAACTCCGTCGTCGTAAACCTGTCTCGAGTTCTTAACTGTTGAATCTAATTCTGTATTTAAGTACATAAAAGAAAATAATTTCCATGTCTTTCTAAGCAAATGATTTCATAAAATAATATAAAGATTCCTGCAGCTTTATGCAAGCAGGCAACTGTTCTCCAAGATTAAGACCTTCACATATGTGTCCCAGCAGTCTTGATGAGGGTTGCCTTCTTTATGATACCGAACTTTATAAGAATTCTGCATATATGTGCCTCTATGTCGGTGCACCCCTGTGTCTTGTAGCTGCACCCCTGTGTCTCGTAGCTGCACCCCTGTGTCTTGTAGCTGCACACTTGTCAAACTGCACAAAGGTGCCAGCACATTCATAGCATGGCAGTCTGTAGGTTTGACCATTATAACACACACACTGGGTTTGACCGTTATAAAAACAGACGAAGATACAGAAGTAGATACATATGGAACGATACAAAAAGTCAAAATAGATATTTCTATTGAAATTTGATAATCGGAATTTTTTTAGCAATTTACTTCCTTTACTTCGTACAAGTAAGTAGTTATGTAAAAATGGCTGTTTTATTACAGAAGGCATATGATGATTTTGTAGCCTTACATGCGATGGACTGAAATTCATAGCTATGGTTAATTCCTAGAAACGCATGAAATGCGCAGGTGTGGATCATAATTTACTTAAGTCTCAAATTGTTAAATATTATAGCTTCCGTAATGTTTATTTCAGATCCCATTTTAAAGCATGTGCAGCAGATCTTTCTTTCCCCGATATATTCCTATACCTATGTGGATGATGGTTATTTACCTTCAAAGCTTCATTGTCATAGGTTCCAGATATTTTTAACTTCATAAATATAACAGCATAAAGGTACTGATACCTTTATGAAGGTTGCTTTCTTCTGGTTAAGACCTCACCTTCAAAAGCATGCAGTCATCTTTATACCTGAGCACCCTAATAAAGCCTTCTGTTTTGATGAAATAATGGTCGAATTTTCGTAAAGTGCCTTTACGACGGAACACCGTTATGACTTATAATTATGTGTATGATATTATTTTTTCAAAAATATTGAATACTAAGAAAAGCCTTCATAGCAGTGTTTCATCTTAAAAAGAGAGTAACTTTACATTAGCTCGGGTACTGTTCGCCAACAGAGAAACGTGAGTAAACACTTATGAAGATAACTTTGGAACTTGAAGAAAGCAGCCTTCATAAAGGTGCCTGCACTTCTGTCTCGGGAACCTGTTATTCAAATAGGATTCGCATTTGCTTTAATAATCGCAGTAGCTATTTAAAAACTTACATTTCATAGCTGTACCGAGACCTAAAAAATCGCTATGAAGATTATTTTCTTCTAGTTGAAAACTCATCTTCATAAGGACGCAGGCATCTTCCTTATGATGGAACATCATTTTGATCTTATTTTGATGGTTTCTATCTTATCGAATTACATAAAAGTGTCAAAATTTTTTAAGAATTATTTTTACTGTCTATTGTGAACATAAAATTTTAAAAAAGCAGTTTTTAGAGGGTTTTACGGAATGATTCATAAATCATTTGAGAGCCTACATAATGAAAAAATTACAAGAATTCCTGTAATCTGATTCTGCAGACATCGATCTAAGATTTCACGAACTTCATACTGATGGTAATATATTGCAACAATTTTTTCAGCCCTGCCAAATAATTTGCTGATTTAAAAATATGCATTAAAAACAAGATTGCTGCCTTGCTGCCGTTCATTTAGTGAAGAAACTTTTTTTTTTTTTTTTTTTTTTTTTTTGTTGTTTTCTTACCGGTAAGATTTAAATATATACTATTACATTTTAATGAAGTTTAATTACAGCTGCAATATATTTTTTCCCAGAGCACTGTCAAATTTATTTTAAAAATGGCTATAAAATATGAAAATCAGAAAGCGAAGAAAAACAAATCTATATATTCGTGGAGCTATAAGATTTTTTTGTTTGTCACTAAGTTTTATTTTTATGCAGACATTATGCCAAAGCAGCAGTATAAAAACATGGAAGGAATTACCAATAACATTTTTAATGCTCAGACCTGATCTGGGAAACAAATTTTATTTGATCTTTTAATGCAGCGTTTCTGAGTCTCTGGTACTCGCAATCCGCCCTTGTGATCTCGAAGATTTAAAAAAAAAAAATAGATAAAAGAAAATCAAATTCAAATTAACCTGCGTTATACACCTCTATACGTGCTAATATATAATGTCAAGTTACAAGTATAGTTGAAAATCTCAGAGTATGGAAATTGTACATGGCAATCGTTTAACAATTTTTCTCCTAAGACTGATATTTTATGATATTTTATTAGTAGTAATTTCCCATTTTAGCCTTAGCAACAAAAAGGAGTTTTAAAACACTATAAGTATAGTTTTTCTTACCAGCTTATGTCGAAACAGAGAACAGTTATGAAAGAATAGGCAGGCTCATCCCCAATTATTCAAACTCTAGTAGATTGAACTATTAAACACTATATAAATTTTCTTCTATCATCTTAATTATATTACACCAATGTAAAATAAAGGGAATTTTAATTTATTGTATTTAAAAATGTAAACATACTAGTGGAATATATGTTAAGATCCGCAGAACATTCTAATTTGTAAAAGTGGTCCTCATTTAGAATTAATGCATCTGATTCCTACTGTAGCCAAACGACTTAGTATTTAAGTAACTATCTATACTTATCTGTAATTTTTAATGTAAATGCTTAGAAATAACAACATTTCTGGGCAAGAAAATAATTTATCAAGCTTATGTTATATTTAGATTACAACGTCTTAGTTTGCATCTGCACACTTTTACGTGCCTAATTTTAAGTAAAGTTTGAGATTTCTGTAGAAAATTCTCTACAGTTCTCAAGAGAATTTTGCTATGCATTCCACAAGAAATTTCAGGAAATTTTCTGAGACTATTATGCATAGATTCAATTTTTTTTTAACTGATACTTTTTGAATTTTGACTTGGGATGATGTTGAGTGTTTTGGTGTAGTGTGAAACTTGATTGATTCCTTACCGAAAGAGCATACGTGCTGTAAAACATAATCTTTAATCGGTGCTTTCCTTGAGCTTGGAGCCCATGAACAGGATATGTCAGCCTATGGCATCTGAGAAAACATAACATGAAGAAGATGGGAGGATGGATAACGGTCGATTAACTTGACTGATTGTTTGTATCAGGTAGTTGGCAGCAACAATTACCAATAACTTTTTTAATGCAATATAACCCATGCAATACTTCATATAAATGGTATCTTAGACAGCCGGCCAGATTTCTGTTTCCATTATAATCTTCGACAGCTCCTTTCCATTTCAGAATTCCATACATCAGATCACCGTACTACGCTGAACAGAATTAAGGCCACTGGCCATGTTCGGTAACCAGAACGTCGGGAGGACACAGAGAGAGAGACGTTTTCTTTGCATTGCGGGACCATATAGCGTTAAAGTTTACGCATCTTCAGCAGTGTGCAGCCACAAAGGAGAAGTGCAAATTTCCCAACAATTCTTAATTAATCGGGCATCAGTTTTTTCGCTGTAACATGAAAAGAGAAAAAAAAAATATGAAAATAAGTAAAATACTGAACGTAGTTTAATAAACTGAAAAATTAAATTCAAATTTCTGATTCATCAAAGTAACCAACAGTTGTCTATTTCATTTTAAGTTGTTACATATGGCTTTATTGGAAATATCAGTCCAAATATATAAAGTAGCTCAAGTATCACACATGAACAATGATAAATATTCACCTTAAGTTTCTATATTTAAAATGCTCTTCTGAGCACATTATGGGTAATGTGTAAGCCACTTAATAATATTTACAGTTATTTCCATGAATTACTAGTAGTTATTAGACGAAATTAATTAAATTAAATTTAATTAAATTACTAGTATTTATTAGACGAAACAAAAGCAGGCGATTTTAAATCCTTTGAAAAATGATATGTGGCAAATTAATGCTATCATCATGTGCAATATTCATAATGTTACGAATTTTGTACATAGATAGATGATTTTAGTGCAATTACATGTGAAATTCTTGTATTTTTCTGTGTAATGTAACGTAAAAAGAATCTAAAAGAAACAAGTTATAGAAAAGTAAGAATACAGAGACCGAGATATCCTAGCATTGAGTAAATGGATATCTCGGTGATTTGGCAAGATATCGCCAAGCTGACAACGGTTTTGCTACTTATTTTGTGGTTAAATTTGGCGAAAAAGCGCCAAAAGTTGCTAAACTTGGCGGCATTCTGCTTCGGTCCCTGTATTACCGTAATATGCATTGTAATTGAATAAATGTAATTGATCACTATATTATGCACCCGTAATTCTATGCAAACTATGCAAACGCATTTCGACCCTGATATTGCCTTCCAGTAAAACTGTACAAGGCAGAATAAAGCATTTGCTGTCAGTTGTTTAATTGTTATTGTTGCGAGTTGTTATTTCAGCGTGAACGTGAGATATCTTCGGGTTAGCTTTCTCTCTTTAAATGTTGTTTACATTGCGTTGTGTTTAACATCATTAATAGTTGTAACTGTTAGTTATACTCCGTGATACTGTGAACACTTGTACGATTATTTCTGTGGGAAAAATTCCAGAACTTTGAAGTGTTTCTTTTGATGAAATAAATTTTATTAACTTATAGTCAGACCCGTGTGCATTCAATCTATTACGAACCCATACCCACGCAACAACACTCTATCTAATTCAGAAGTCAAACAACAAAAACAAACATTTGCACTTTTGCAGCTGAAGATGGTGGTTCGGTAAAACCATCGAAACTAGTCCTGTGAAAATTTGAAAATATAACGCTGATGTTTGTTGTTTGACTTCTGAATTAGTATTTGTTCTGCGTGTTAATGTGTCTTAACACTCTATCTGTTGAGAAAATTGAAGAGGTTCAACATTCACTCTTTACACGTAATCGAAGGAACAGTTTAAATAACACAAACAAGAAAAACGTTGATGTTTGTGATCAAAATTTTCTTTAATCTTCTATTCACAGCTGTAAGACTAATCATCCACACTGCTTAGCGAATTACTAGTGTTGAGAGCACGCATCATAGGGTCTTTTATACATTTTTATGCTTATATATGTAACATATTAAGCGTTAAAAAGAACTCTATGTTCCCATTAACTTTGTTTTACAACAATATATCTAATTCGTAGCTGTTTAAACTGCTGTTTTACAATAATATATCTAATTCGTAGCAGTTTTAAACTTTACATCACTGGCGTAGTTAAGAAACTAATATTTTCTAACATAATATGTCATATAACTCGTTTACAAAATAATATTTCACGCAAAGTATAATAACGAGTTTGTTACGCTTATGTTTGTTTGCTTAAAAACTGCCGAGCTTATGAAAGATGACGATAAAATTAACTTCCATAAGTTTTTAAAGGAGATATTTTGGAGATTTCAAAGTTTTTCGAAAAGTAAGAAATTAAAAGTTTACATTTTATCAGCCATAAAAATCCTTTGTTTGTGCACAAATCTTGTTTAACTAGCCAGAGATACAAGAAAATAAGTGTAAAATTATCATATATTCTTTGATAAAAGCTTAAAATATTGGTGCTTACTCGAAATGATTTGTCAGCTATCATATTTCTCATGATACTTTCTGTAAAATAAGTCATGGTTTGAATGAGGACAAGCTACCCTCATCTATAGAATTTATTCTATTAATTTACAGGCTTTAACAATTATTTAGTAAGTAAGATTAAATATATACAAGAGAATTGTACATTTATGTAAGATGTGTAGTAAAACGTTTGCTTCTATGTCTAGCTCTAAATACCTTGGTCTATAGTTTCCCTCAAAGGTAATTTTCTCTCAAATATCATTCACCATTCTAGTTCCGAATAAAGTTATTTATCGTTATTTACTCTGAAATTCATTGTTCATCGAATGGTTATCGTATTAATCTTTTTCCAATTAGTTTGCGACGTAACATTTTCCCTAGAGACTGTTTTCGGGGGGAGGAGAAAGAAAGGGGGAAAAGAAAAGGACAGAGGAAAAATTACTTTGAATAGAATATGGATTCAATATTTGCTTTATCTTTGGACTAAAAATCTGACATTCAGTAACGTTTCGCTTGTAGCCTCAGTTTTGCGTTCGCATTATTAGATTCATTTTGTATATATTTCATTACATGTCACATAAAAAATAACTGTTGTTAGTTTTCATTAGTTTATTCATGTTCATTTTCAAAGATATCAGGGATAGTTTTTGGTTTGGGTCTACAAAGAGAATGATGAAAGAAAAGGATAAAGAATTAAAAGAGATGGGGTCGAGCTTCATTAAATTTTACATGAAATTTTGCCAAAGATTAAAACGTTTTTCTTTATAAAGTCCAAAGTGATAATAATTTTTTTTCCAATGACGGGAACTTGCCCATAACGGCACTGGCCACTACTAAGGCCAGCAGTGGTGGCCATATTATTGTGGAGGCACCTAATAAGCGGCCACCGCTACAATATTACATCTATGCCTTCTCCGGGATCCGAACCCGGGACCTTCGGTATCGCAGTCAGGCTCCCCTAACCACACATTAGGTTCTAACAATGCCGTTTCTAAGCACAGTTCTCTTAGAAATAGACATCGCACCTTCAGTATGGCATTAACTCTTCTGGAACTGGCTCATTTATTAACCTGAAGAACAGATTACTTGCTCTGCAAAGCATAGCAGCATGCACGTTAGAACTATATAAGCTATTTTAATATGTCAGCAACAAATTATGTGATATGTATGTTCAATATGTAATTTTGTATTTATACTGTGCCAGGTTTTCATACACAAAGTTTGTACTGCATCTGAATGCTGTACTATGTCTGTACATGTTTATATCTTTTATTAATGGTACCTAATTTATACTAAGAATCACAAGTACCTCAATGGCATGCTTCATGTAAACTTTAACTATCATGATAACATATATGCATAAATGTATATGTGAATAAGAGTGGGAGTATGTATAATTTTATTTGTTTCGGAATATATGTGTATGTAAGTGTGTATATATCTGTATCTGAGTTGGCATTTATATGTATATATATGTTTCGATTGTACTCTTCTTCAAGTGCTTCGTATACACATGTATATTTCTTTTTTGCATTTTATAAATGTCGTCTGTCAGGGCTGCGGCCTGGCAGCTAGGGGTGAACTCCCGCTGAGTTGGTAACCAATTCTGCATGGATATGTCTATATCTGGCTCGGAAGTCAACTCAGCGGTTTACTCCCCTAACCACTATACCGTCTGGGCGGCTTGATAATAAATTTGACCAAGAAAAATTTTAAGTCCCAAAATGTTTCAGTAGAGGCAAAATTCAACCCAGAAGAATATGTAGTTCTATGTTAAACTGAAGTTTTCTAATGCAGTAAATTCATTCTAAAATACCAAACATTAGTATTTACAGTATGTTATTTATTTGCAATATATGCTAATTTCTTTATTTAATCATATTCCTACAATTATAAATTTTCTATTAGACTTAACTTTTTCTCACTGAAAAACGATAAATGGAGGTTCTACAATACTTCGCATACCTTCAGTCATAAATTTCTATATAATATAACATTAAATGCAGTTTTTAAGCTAACAAAATGATGGTATATTTTGCAATGTGAATGCGTGGCTTTAATTCAGCGTATAATACTTTTCACCGGATTAAAATTCACACGAAGGTTTCGTAAGAGCGAATGCGTAAAAGCAACGCAGCGAAGTGCCAACGGGGCTTTAAGGTTAATTGAAAAGTTAAGTCTAATAAAACACTTTTACAACACAGAAGACATGGCAATAAAAAAGAGATGTCACGCTAAAATTTAAAAAAAAAATAAAGAACCAAACAAACGTTTATCACCTACGTCGTCCATGAGAATTCTTTTAACTAACAGAATGCCTCTCATTTTGTGTGCAAATGCATTTCCATGAAATTGTTGCGTGATTTCTGTGGCGGGGAAATAACAACACTCCAATCACTTTTATTTCCCATAAGTAAGGCTTAGTAACAATATTAAGGAAAGCAGACAGGCTTAAGTAATAAAGTATGGAAATCCAATGAAACTGTACAGGAAATAGACCTTAAGAAGTGGCTGCCTGGGTTCATTTACATATTTATGCTTTCTTTATTACAGACGGGGTTTTCCCTCGGAGACAATAAGACGGAAAACAAATCCGATGAGACCTATAATATTGTTTTTATATGGGTCACAATGTATTCTCGGAATGATATATAGTTTCTAGAAAACAGTCTCAAGATGATATTCAATAGCTAACCTGTTTAATCTTTTATATGTATGAGTATTTCCTATACTTCGCAGATATATTGTACACGTTTTCAATCAAATTTAACTTTATGTTGTATTTGAGAAGGTATATAGTCGTATATTTTTGGCGTATTGCAAAACCGCTCTTAACCTAACACTGTACTAGTGACTCTAAAAATCACTCATTTCGAACATTTCATTGTAATTTATAATTTTTTTAAAATAAATTAATTTTATTATTGTTTCTACATCATTTAGAGATTAATACAGCAGAATCAACTGAAGAAGTTTTCTAAGGTATCCAAAAAAAAAAAAAAAAAAAAAAAAAAAAAAACTTTTTAAATGGGAACACGTGTTTTCAGAATTATAGTTACTCACAAAACAGCTTAGTAACATAACATTAAATTTATAACTTAAAAGCTGTTTTGAATTTAAAACTACTTATTTTAAATTTAAATTGAATTTAAATAATTCATACTAAATTTTATTTCAATTAACTGTATACATTAAAATCTTTTTTTTAATTTCAATTAAATTATTTTAAAATTAGTTCCTTAAATTGTATTTAAAGAACAAGAAAACCACTATTTTTTACAGATTTTTTTTAACATGTTTTTCTTCAAATCTTTCATTAATTAAAATTTTTATTCTTTACTAATTTTTTTCATTAATTAATGTGTAACAAAAAATGTCTAAAATCTGAGAAATGCACAATAACGTTCTAAAAAAGAAATAGAAAAGATAGAGTAGCGGTCTTCTTTTTTCCTGTTCTAAATGTTTGTCTTTTCCATGCTTCATATTGTAAAAGAAAAATAACAGGAAATGGACCATAAATTAAAAGGCAACTTAAACGGCTATTTTGCGTAGGGACCTTGTTGATCATTATAATCATAGGAAGTGTTATATACTGAGTCGAGAAACATTGGCAGCAATAGAAAAAAAAAAATAATCCGTATTCTGAAATCAAAATTGATAACTTCTGCTTTTAATTCAAACTTGGGGTTTTTCAAAATGAATGGTTTTATGCGAGAAAATTTAATATTATTGTAATAACAAAATATTTAGAACTTAGTGAGATAACTTTTTTAAGTGGAAAAACTATTTAAACTGAAACTTTTAAAATTATAAAATTTATTTCACTGTATATATACAGTGAAATATTACATATAATACCTTGCAATACCAATAAGCCAGTTCCATGAATGAACTGGATGAAAAAATTGCGGACTGCGAAGTGGAAATCTTTGCCTGGAGATGATTTTCAATCGCAGTCCATCAATTGGAATAGAAATGTGTAAAAATAACAGAAATTATCCTGTTTTAAAGATTCTTGTGAAGTAATATTTTTGCTATGTGCCAAAATTGTAACAGAAGTAGATTTAATGAGTATAAAGGAGTTTTATAATACATGCCAAGTTTAAAATTGAATTAATACAGTTTCTGAATTGAAGAATGATCCGACTTAATGATAATTTTCAGTAGTTCCTTGATTATATTGTGAGGTTTTACTTTATTCTAAGCAGTTATTTTTAGTTTGACTTTCCTGTTTCTCCTGATTTCAGTTTCCTTTCGAAATGTAAATTTTGTATGACGTAGAAGAAAATTTTAAACGTGTTTCGGGAGCAGTATTTAAGCTGCGTTGTAAGTAACGATCTTAGTTCCGATGTTTATGCTGCCACTTTAAAATGAGCTCTCTAGTTCGGTGTTTGCTACCTTTCCGTTTAGACTGATATTTCTCGGCTCGGCTTTTTTGTGTGCAGTCAATTTAGCGTTAGTTTAAGCTAAGAAGCCAGTCATTAGATTATCTTAATTTTGCTAGTGAATTGTTAGATTCTTATTTTCTGTTACGTAGCCACAAGTAGTGGAGATTTGTTAGCCATAAAATGGGGCCATATTCACATTTCTTGCTAGCATATGTGAATTACAATTTGCTTTGTATTAAAAGGATACTTGAAAGTAAATAAATTGCCAAATAGAAATATGTAAATAATAAAATGAAGTAGATTGAACTCCTTAGTAGCGACCACACTGAAAATAACCAGCTCTACTGAAAAAAATTAATATTGAACAACCAAACATAACTCTAGAAGACAAAAATCAACTTCTGTTAAAGATGCATATTCAATAATGGGCTTGTCCTTTTGTGACAAATTTGTCAGTGGAGGTTAGTGATTTCAGTGATTCTGAACATGATTTCTGAAACTAGAAATTTGAGGAAGTTATTTGTGGAGCACTATGAGTTTTTAATTTCATGTTTTTGTAAGATAAGCTTATTTTTTAAGAAATTTATTCAAATATTTAAACCTACTTTATCATAAAATTCTATCACGATTTCTTCTAACTTCGCCTTTGGGAAAATAGTTTAACGTTTAAATAGTTATAAGTGAAAGAAAAGTTTAAAATGTATTTTAGGTAAAAGTCACTAATGAAATTGATATACATAAAAATGGGCCCTTCTCTCGGTATGTTTGTGTATATATGAGAAAAGGCTACAAAATATATGAATAAAGAGGTCAAAAGTTTTCAACTTCTTTCAATCTCTTAAAGTGACTTCGGCACTTGTTTGGAACTGAAGTGCGCCTAGCCCTACCCTCTCAAAAAACGGGAACAGTTCTATATCTACCCTTCTGCTGGACCGCTTGATGAAATTTAATGTCAATTTTTCATGTCTCAAAAGCGCGACTTAGCGCTATCTAATATATATTTAGATTTATATATAGCATTTTTCTACCATTGGTATTTTGTCACAAAATCGGACTTGCCTAATGACATACCTATTTTTCTCATATTTCGATTCTACTACTCAAATAATGCCAAATTGACAAGTTTTGTAAAAATAGCATGGATAGTTTTTTAAAAAATTTTAAAATTATTAAAAGTTCCTCACTCGATTCGTGCTTTCACAATTCAAAATTTAGGTTCAATCCAAATAAAATTCGTAGCTATTTTTCTGATTTGTTTTTAAAATTTATGGTTTTTTTAGTAATTTTTATGAGTTCCCCCCCAAATTTGAATTATAAACCTATTTAATTTTTACTATCATCTTAAAGTAGATATGTTTCTAAGCATACGTGCAAAAGTTTAGTTTTTTATTCAAAATTTCCAAAGTTATACGTGATTTTATATATTGGCGTATTTTGAAATTTGGCATAGTTGTTACAAGCAATGACGACGCCAAATGTGCTTTACGTACTTCGTTAAAATTATTTAAAAGAATGAACGCTGCACCTTTTATTCTGTCGTGGATAGTGAAAGGGAAAGGAAAATTGGTTACCATAAATTAAGAATTTCGTCAGGTGAATTATTCTTAGCGCAAACTGAAAAAAAGTGCGCAAAGACAAATTTTAAAATTTCTCGGTAAGTTTCTCATCAAATTTTACAATATTTAGACATAATTTGAGTAGTAGAATCGAAATATGGAAAAAAATAATTACACCAGTTTAGAAAAAGTCTGATTTAGTATCCAAATATCTATGTTAGAACAATTCTATGTATAAATCTAATTTATATCGTAAGCTGCGCTTTCGAGACATGAAAAACGCAAGTTAAATTTTGTCAATCGACCCAGCAGAACAGGAGTTATAGAGCTGTCCCTTTTTGTAGTTCAATTATTAATGTCACTAGTGTCGTAGTATACTTTATCTTCTACATAGATCACAATTGTTTTGCAATAACTGTGACTTCATTCCCACACATGATTAAACATATATTATTGCAGTATGGGTGAAAACTTTTAAATCCAATTTCATAATTAAAAACCCGAGACAGATATTTGGCATAATTATGAGAGAGATTAGACATTATTCTGTTAATAATTTCCTCTGATAGAATTTTCCTTCAGCATGATATCCATATGGATTCTAAGTTACCAAATATTTCTTCTTAACTTGCTATGAGTAGACAATTTTGGACTATTTTTATGGAAATTGTAGTATTAAATCAACTTGCATAGCCTTTTCAGAAAACCTTAGCTTGAAGTGCGAAGCATTTTTATTCTTTGAATAGTTAATTAAAAATTCCTTTTTTCTCACAAATTACAGTATGGTAACTTTTTATATAAGTTTTCTATCTGTATTTCAGGCATGTACCTCGCGGGAGGAAGTATAAAAATAGAAATCTAACCACTACCTTAGGTAAGATAATAAGCTGCATATACCTTCATAAAAGACATTTTGATATTAGAAATATCAGTTGTAGGTGTCCAAGTACAACTCTCGGGATAGTAGCTCTAGTTATGAGCTCTATCAGTCTCGAGCTCCAAATCAACAGCTCTCGAGATACATGTGCTCTTTGGTTCTTCAGATTCCATTTGCGTTGTGACAGATAACAGTCTTATTTCTGAAATAGAATCATCATTTGAAACACCGCGCTGCTGTATGCTTTATTAATAATTAAAGTTAATTTAAGCGTATTACAATTTTAATATAATTTCGAAATGTACTCCGTACGCTAATCCTCAAGTAGTAAATAAAAGGGACGTATAACGTTTCACTTATTACCGAGGCTAATTTTAGAATCAGTGCAGACTATCCGAGCAGCAAAAACACCAGTAAGACAATATGACGCGTTGACGAACCACATTAAATCTTATCTATTGACATAACCAAATATAAAGTAAGCACTCTACTATCTGGTTTCGTTTTGACCAATCTGTTTTTAGAGCATTCAGAGTTAAATTGACAATTCTAGAAAAAAGTAATGAAGTGCATTACACTGAAATACATGTTACTTCTTCCAGAAAGTATATTAAAAAAAATGAGAGCATTGCTAATCACAATTTTTTTTTAACTTTTCAAGTTTTTAACCTCAGTTAACGACTGATGTATTTGTTCTTTCTTGGGTCATAGTGACATCGCCTTCATACATTTTTTTTACTTATTTGTACGAAGTAAATGAAGTATTATAAACGCAGAAAAATTTTGGGTATCATATTTAAACGAAAATATCCATTTTGACCGCTCTCGAATCCATTTGAACGACTATTTTGCGTAACATGCGTATGTAAGGACAAAGTAAGGGATTCTTTTTTCCAAAACGGACTATAAAATTTTTGACATCTGTACTTACGTACGTATCTCGCATAACTCAGAAACGATTAGCCGTAGGAATGTGAAATGTGATCTTCGTTGAAATTTTGTATATGGAACCGGTATAAAATCTAGCAGTGCAGCTCTCTTTTTCATTGCCGTCAACCGAACTGAACATATATAGGGTGGGAGTATATTTATACACACCACCCTCTAACCCAACTCGGTAAGCTTTTTTTTTTATATGTGCTTTATATATATATATATATATTCTTGTATATATGCTTTATTTTATACACTTACATATATATATTCTTATATATTGGGAAATTGTACATTTTTTGCTTTAAAAGCGATTGAATTATGTTCTGGTGAAGTTTTTTATTCCTTTAGTTAATATGCAATAAATGTAGAATTATCAACAATTTAAAAGTGCAAGTTGCTCTAGGCCTAACGTGTCGGCTCTTTGTTCACGTTTGAAACTCTTAGTAGTGTCAGCTGGTGCACCAGATCAAGTCAGCTGGTGCACCGACTTAAGTGTCTTTTTACACAAAGGAACCAAAAGTTTAAATTTTTCTACACCGAAAGTTTTGTGTTTCCGAAAGGACTAAAAATAAATAGAAAAATATATGCCAACACTTAACTCTGCATAGAGAACTCTAGACATATGCTGCTATGCTACTTTTAATATTTTTGTAATTTTGTTGTTAAATTGTATATGGCATAAATGTGAAAGAAATGATGCTTAATAATAAAGCTAAAACGGCAAAACTAATTGGATTAGCAAGAGTGAGTGCAGCAGCAGGCTGGTAGACTGCGAGCTCAGTGAGAGCGCAGAAAATTCTTAACAAATCCTTTTGAGCGATCATTAAAATCTGAACCCTTTCAGATCTTTTTTTCTTTTCTTTTCTTTTTTACCTTCGTACTTTTCTTTTCATTCCTCAACCATAACAAGAATGCCAAATAGGTTGAGTTTAAATACCGTGGTGAGTCTGTAGACTAGAGTGTTGTGGCAGTCAGCCGTGTAACTGCATAACTTAACACGCCCACGTGAACAACCTGTGACATTCGTAAGTAAATTCTGCATTTATATAACGAGCAAGGTTAAAATTCCCATTATCTGGAGTGCAAAACGTAAATTTCATTGATGTCCAACGGAGCCTGGCTCAGTATTCTTCAATTTTTGAGATTAAATCGTAATTCTAAACGGAGCTCGCCCTAAACAAGAGGGTTGAGGCTCTACTTTTATGAAACTGAACCACAATTTCAGCAGAAAATTACTTTGATTTCCATTTTAATAGTATGTAAGCCTTAAAAATTAGCAAGAGCTTGAGACCTCTACGGAAAGAAAAACTTACATTCAGAATTTTATTCTCCAAGGAATTACAATAAACTCATGAGAGCTTGTTTGAGAAGATGTAAATTTTTCGATCCTGAAAATACTAGAAATGATCACCCTGGCCATGCCTTCGTATTCGCTGATTCAGTGTAGGGCGGGGGTTAATCGTGAGTTAAAGTACAACAAGAAAGGATAATAGTTGTTTATATTCCTAAATGGGCTTCGATTTACATCGTTCTTAACATAGTGAGATACTTGGACAAACGGCTCGGACACGTTCACCGCTACTGACTTTCCACTGAAAAGAGCACCTGCAGATCATTCGGAACGACATAACCAGACATGGCGAACACAAATATTCACTTGTACAGAATTATTCTCAGCTTGCAGATCAATCCTCGGATCCGGAGGTAATTTGTTCCTCTGTTGCATTCTGCTCGACAGCTAGCTCTTCTGTTTTTCTTTCATACATGATACGTTTAGACAAGACACTTTGATTTTGAAAATGTTCTTCCATACTTTTAGTTAAAATTTCCTTAAAAAGTTAAAATTTTAGTTAAAATTCCTCTCAAACTCTTTCTAATATTTTCTCTCTTCTGATTAGTAAATCTTTAACTGTTTTACTCTTTTTCACGGTGCAATGGAAAAAGAATGATCTTTGTTTCTGTCACCTCTCAAAACAGCTTATCAAGTTGTATATTCAAGGCTTAAATTCAGCTGCAGGTCAGCTGAATGAAATGTTTTGAATTAATTTTTGAATGAAATTTAAATATGAATAGTTTTGAATGAAACCCTGCAAGGAGAGGTGGCAGTTGCATGTCAGTTTTTAGCTATATTACAAGACATAATTTAAAATAATACGATGAGGTTTAGTTAGATTTTTGTTTAATAGGGGAGGGGAGCTGACAGATCAAAGGAACATTAAGCAAGTGCAAATATATAGCTAATTAGATTTAACATTACGAGTTTATTTTTTTAATTTCCAAAATAACATTCATTTATTATAGAATATGCTATTACATCTGTATAAAAACAAGGCATTTCTTTTTGGTTCTAAGGATATAGAGGATAAATTAGATAGGTCACGGTAGCTAAATTGGTTAAGGTTGTAATAGTGCACTTTAATAATAGCATTGAGATATGGGAACCATACTATAAAACCATAGCATAAAATTTTTGATTTCTATGAAATTAACTGAAATAAAATGAAATAAAATTTTATTGAATCATACCAAAAAAGTATTGTTTACTAACTCCTAACGAGGACCAGATTATTTTGATAAGTGGATTAATTTTGTTGACTATTTATACTGCCCGTTAATTACATTGAATGTAACGTTGTATATGAAATAATCTATAGCATTTGCTTTGAAAGAGAATCTTCTGAGCACAAATGTGACCACAAATTCAAATTTGCGCAAATGAGTGCAACTTAGAACTGCTACTTAAAATTTAATTATTATTTAATGCAAAACTGGTAGCCTTTAAAATTTTGTTTCATTTTCTAATTTTGATGTAGTAGCTGTTGTTTAATTGTGAAATCGGAAAGCTCAGTTATAAGTTCTCTGCTTCTGAGTACTACTAACCGAATCATTGAAATAAATTGGGAATTAGACAGTTTTTAGAAGAATTGACTAATTTGATTTGTTTCTTTTTAATTCGACGATAGAGGGAGTGTTTCGAAATGATATATAGGTAACACAAATTATTCGTTTTTATCATATTTTAACATTCATTTTTTGTATCATAAATTTCCTTCGTTCGTAAGAATATTTATTTATAACGAAAAGCGTTTATATTACTGTCAGGCATGGAAAGCTTTTGTTCGAGAAAACGTGCTGTCATTAAAAAAAGGGGCTGTGAAAGAAAAAACGTTTACCCCTCCAAAAAAAACCTCTTTTTTGAAGTACTTGTTTATATTCTGCCAAAATTTTACTGAATGAATTAGTATTACTGTGATAAAAAGAAACTGCACTGCTTCGCACTAATAAAAAATCTCTTACAACGTTTTTTTTTTTAAAAGTTACTGCCCCTTTCAGCGGCAAATGTCCACAACCTGTACTTTCTTTCTTTTCATTACCTATGAAATAATTCAAATGAATTAATTTGTAGGTGATGAAAGGAGAGATTTTTTTTTCTGTGATGACTTAACAAAACGGAGTATACAATCAAGCAAAGAACATATATTAAATATCGTTTTCGCAATGATATCTCTGCCACTAAAAGTTTGAAATATTACAAAAAGTCTTTGGGAACATAACTTTATCATAAAATAAGAGCTTTTAAGTGGCAGAGAATTCTTAGAAAATCCAGAGAATGTCTCAAAGACGAACCATGCGCTGGTAAGCAATTCATTTTAACTAACCATCAACATGTTGAATAAGTAAGAGATTTGGTGCTAATTAACCGTCATTTAATGATTAAGGATTGAAAGGTAATTTTGGTTTGCAATTTATCACTTTATAAGGTTTTTCCCCCTCCCTCCTTCTAACATGCCTTCGTGGTGTAACGGTAGCATATTCTGCCCACATTCGAGAGGTCCGGGTAGGGATTTGTTCATTTTTCATGTCTTCTGCTTCAAAGTAACATAATGACTCTACAGTGGCGCCTGAATTAAAAACCTTGTGGACAATAATTCGTCACCACCAAGATTTGAAGATTGGATCCCCCTAATTCCCAGTTGCTTTTTTAAAAAAGGGAGTGTGTAAGATATTTTCTCCTTTCTTCCAGCATGCCTTCGTGGTGTAACGGTAGCACACTCGACAAGTATTCGAGAGTTCAAGGTTCGAGTCCCGAGGAGGGCATTGCACATTTTTCACATATCCTTCTGCAAAAATAACAAAATGACTCTACAACTCCTCGAGTTGTTTAAAAAAGTTGAATTATTTTCAAAAAAGAACAAACTTTAGAAGTGGCCCGTATAGTGCTTTTACGAGACGAGTTCTTCTTAAAGCATATAACTACTGGTGATGAGACATGGATTTATTAACTGAATTTCAGAATCAATAAATTCTGAAAGAGTTCAAAAGTCAATAGAAAGATACACATAAGAGTGTAAATCCATCTTTTATCATAATTTGTATTAAATACAACTCGTATTGTCAGTTAATAAATACAGCTCGACAAGACACCTTGTGACTTTTACATTTTCCTATTTGCCTGTAAATGCTGCTTCATGATCTCCATTTTGAGTCTATTTGATGCAATAAAATTTGTTCCGAATCTTTAAAGGTTTTCGCAAAACGACCTCAAAGCATATTTATTGAAAAGAAAATGACGGAATAAGTGCATTGCAGATACAGGGATTATTTTGAAAAGAATGTAATAAATATTGAATAATAAATTGAAATCTTGGGTTTTATGGAAGCATTTTTAATACTTTTTTATCACTGAAGGAGATTCTTTCTCTTGTTTAGTGCACGCTGTAGCAATACATAAATAGCTATATTGCACTAGGATGCTTTATTGCAAAAGTTTTTATTCTACAGATTAGTGCACAAAGGATCATAGGCTGACAATTAATTATAAAGTTTTAATATGCAAAATATTGCAAAATTCTTATTAGAATATGAATGACTAGCTAATACGCAGAATACTCTCGGATCCTTCGTTTTGTGATGACTTAAAGCACAAATCCTCTAGGAGAAAGCTATAAGGGTCGTTCATAGTTTTGTATTTGCTACTATAACTCCTAGCTTAAAAATTAAATACTATATAATAAAAAATAAAATATGCAAAGGAAGTAAATAAAATCTCAGACATTAATTATCAGGGCTTTGTGATATGAATCGGCTACATCGAACATTCATGAAAGACGTTTTGGATTTTGATTGGACATCACACGGAGTTCAAGATTTTCATGCATAAGATGCAAAGATTCGCCTGATGCCTTCTTGATATCTAGAATGCTTCCAGAACGGTACATCTAATTCGAGCATGTTCTTCATGATTATTCAGTAGTGAGGATCGATTGAGGAAATCTGAGCCTTGTCCTTTTAGGAGTTCCTAAAGCCTATTTGTCTTCTTCTTGAGAACATAAAACTAGTATTGCAAAGATATATAGGACGACTTCAGGGCTTCCTAAGACTTAAAACTGTTGCTTTGGGCATTGAGGACAAAAGGGGTAATTTCCCGTATTTACAAATCTTAGGGTACCTAGAGGATAGTAAAAAACTTGAGTGTTACTCCCATCTTTGCCTTGAGTAGATTACTATAGACCAACAACAGGAATATACTGAGCATGTCTAGCATACTTTCTAGCAATTTCTCATTCCAATGATTAATTTACTATTAAATTCTTTGTAACATTTATGTTTTTTCTCTGTTTGTATAATTAAAATTTCATGAGTCCTTTTCTATGTATGACATTTCATTCGTTAATCCTCAGTTTAAAGTGCAGAATTAATTAATATTAATTAACTCTAATTGTATAGACTCCAAATAACCTGAACTCTAATTATCCAGATGCTTTTCACTTCTTTCTAGGTCACGAAAACCTAATATTGCTAGTTTATTTAAACATTTTAAAAATTTCCATTTATATAAATAAATAACAAGATAATACAGTGTAATACTAATTTTTAAGAAGCTATTAAATAAATTTAGGTAAATGTATACGATAATGAACATTATGAGTTTACCATGGCCTTTCGCACAAACAGCTATTTAAAGTCGTACGTTTCGTCTGCCTTGGACGAAAGTATATAAAGCATGCGATATATTTCAATTAATCCAAAATTAAGCAGTTAGATATCTCGATTATTAAAAGTAGCGTTTCCACAACAAAAAAGATAACCTTTTTATATTAAAATCAAACAGTTATCATAAACTGCAAAGGAAACAATAATATGTACTACATTATTAATTATTTTATTATTTTAAGTCATAAAAATGTCTTAGTTTAACTTTTATTGATTATGTATAAATTAGTTTCTCCTTTAGAGAAAATAAAAGTTGAACTTTCTTTTTTTTATCTTAGTTTAGTTAAAAAAAAAAAGATTAGGCGCATACTTTTAATATAATGAGCTTAATTTGACTGCTTTATTTTATTTCGAATAAAAGTGAATGAGTTTAGACAATTATGTTAATTTTCAATGTTTAAGTTTTTGAAAAATGTAAGCTTTTTGTTTCATTTCACTGAAAAAGAAATTAAAGTCATAAGGTATTTCTCCCACTTTCCGAGCGTGCCTTCGTGGTGTAGTGGTTCTGCAAGCTGGGCCTTTTCCAGAGGTCCGCAGTTCGATTCCCGGCGAAGGCGATTGCTAGTTTTTCATCTCTCCGGCTTCCAAAAATCCTAATGTCTCAACAAAGTGTCTAATTGTTTCTGAAACAAAATACGCTAAACGAAAAAATACCATTTCCTCACTTAGAATACGTTCAAATTATATTAACCAGATTTTTTTGAAAATCAAACTAATATGCGGTCTTTTTATCTCCATATATCAATCCAAAATGCACACGTTTGATACAGGATAGCATTGTTAAACACTTTGCTGATACAAAATTGGCACAGTAGATCAAAAACCGGTTTCGATTTATTATCTGTGTAAATTCCCTGAGAGTGTCCATCCCATGGAGGCTCTTTAAAAATGAAAATTTAATAAAATTTTACTTTTCTCAGGTACAGACTTTCCTTACACACTGCTGGTACAAATCATGTTACCTATATCGACTCTACGCAGTGACAAAGTATGCCTGTGCCAGTCCTACCCCTTATCCATACTACACTGATGTCGATCCTGCGCAGCGTCGGTCTTAGCAAGGCAAGTTAGGCAGGTTATTAGCACATAATCTATTATTCATTTTTACAACATTATCGCAACTTATATTTTATCGTGTCGGTCATATGCCGATAACAAGCATCGGCCCTATGCCGGTGTCGATACACTTCTAGAACTGATTCTGCGTCATGTTGACACTGCGTAGTATCAATCCTACGTAGCTTCGATCCTGTGCCTTATCGATTCTATGCAATATCGATCCTTTGAACGCAAGGTCAGTCAGAACTGAATGCAAGATATAAAAGCACCTATGTACAGAAGTCACAAAATTAGCATGCTGACAAGTGAGGAGCTTAGACGAAATGTTTGTTCTATGAAATTCGATATCACACACACACACACAAAACAACTCTTGGATGTCGGTGTCGATACTGTTCCAGTGCCGGTTCTATGTCGTGTCGACATTGCGTAGTGTCAATCTTACGTAGCGTAGATCCTGTGTCTTATCGATTCTATACAATGTCGATCCCTTGAATGCAAGCCCCTTCACCACAGAATGCAAGATGTAAAAGCACCAATGTACAAAATTCACAAAATTAGCATTCTTCACTAGCAGTTGCGCAGCTTAGATAGAATGTCTGTCCCAAGTAGTGTTTTTTTTTTTTTTTTTTTTTTTTTTTTTGTACGCCGGTGCCGATATTGTTCCAGTGCACATTCTACGTCATGTCGACACTGCATAATGTCAATTCTGTGTCGTGCGAATTCTACGTACTGTCAATCATTTTGAAAGCAAGATGTAAAAGCACATATGTACAAAATTGACAAAATTAGCATGCTGACTAACAAGTACACAGCTTAGATAAAGTGTCTGTTTCAGATACGTTGGATATAACAAAATTAGTATGCTGGCAAGCAAGAGAGCAGCTTAGAGGAAGGGCCTACCCCATGTAGGTTCAATGTCACATACACAAAAATTGTTTGCTAAAGTTTTGATATTTTTAATTTTCAAATAAGTTAATTGAAGAACAGTAAAATCAAGCTACAAGACAAACCAAACAACTATTTCTTCTCTAGTTTAAAAGTAAATCGTATGAACACCATGTAAGGTTACTTTTATTATTTTAACTAAACAGTTACTATGATTTACATCTTTACTGTCACTTTTCCTTTCCGCTTCCTTATCAGAAAACAAATTTATTTTGGGTACTTAAGCTGAGGCTTTCAGATTGTGAGAGAGAGCATATTTCTGCCTCTCAAGGTCACGTTTTTAGATTTCGCCATGCTGCCGATGTTTAAATTGTCATTCCAGTTAAGATTCTGTGCCAACCTAGTTAGATTAAATTGTATAGTCTTATGACTACTAAGTTCAGTGGCTAATCCTGTCAGGTACGAGAAATTCGTTTATGTTCAAGTTCTGATACAATAAAAAACTTAAATATTTTTGATTTTAAACCTTAACCGACTGAAGAGACTGTCTTTTCAGACACAGTGATAATTCGCTCTAAGTCTGTTAGGAATTTAGACTTAGTTTAAACTATTGGCTTCAATTTTCTCAAAGAGAAAAACAGAGATAAGGTAAATCCTCTTAAAAATATAAAGAGTAAATTTTAAAGCATTAATCACTGGGCAATCGTGCAGTTCTGAACCCACAATTTGGCTGACTCTAAACTGATTCACACAGCTCCGGGAAAATTGCTCCTCTGGCTTCAAAACGCGTTTTCCGGAAGTTTCCAGAAAGGTTGGCTGGAAACAGCCAAATTTCTACAACTTGGAAACATTTAAAGACTGAGAGAGAGCCAAAGTGTAAAAATGATTTCGAGGCTACCTTTTCCAGCATAATTGAGTTTTAGAACCATGGACGGATTCGAAACAGATCAACAGCAGTTTGAAGTTACAAGAAGGATAAATGTCAACCGTTCCATGGTAAACCAGTTATGGAACCAATTTCTAACTACCTGTTCAACCTCATGAAGTCGCTTCAATCTATAGAAGGTAGGCCAAGACTTCTACTACTACTTCTGCAAATAACAAGACTATTTCTGCAAATAACCGGTCTTTGAGACTTAGTGGACGTCACAATAGAACTCCAGTACCATCTCAGCTTAGATCCGCTCTTATTTTTAGTACTGTATTTCAGTACTAGTATTTATACTGCATGAAAGAGGTCTGTATACTAAGCGACTGGCACTGTGTGTCCCCCTTCCCGCCATCGTAGGGAGCGTTTGATTTTTGTACGTAGTAATGTGAACTGGACTAAAAATCAATGGAGATCTTTTCTGTTCACTGATGAGACCCACTTTGCTTTCCAGAGTGATTCTCGTCTGTTCCTTCTAGAGTCCCTGTGACATATGCTCATTAAGCGGGACTAGACGTCGAAAGGGACATTTCTCAGAATCTGCACATTTCTACGAAACCTACGCAGCTAGGTTACCATTTTCCTTACTAAACAGACTTGAACGCCAAACAGTAATCGATTATCGCTCAGATTGGGATCACGTGATCCTTCAGAAGCAGAGCTTTCGTCTGATTAGTTTACGCGGGACAGAGCTGCACACGGAACATTTTCGGGGAACATTTCAAAATATCCCACATACCTGGGACATCGTTTCCGTAGGTAAGCCGGACTTCGCTTCCAGCAGAGCTATTTCTTCTAGGAATCCTCCCGTTTAAACCAATGCTACTAGAATCTCGTTTCTCAGAGAAATCCCGTTTAGCGGGGACCGTCGCTATATCTGATAACCCCTTCACATATGAAGGGAAGTAAACACTCGATATATTCCTTCTAGCAAACGCAAGAGGAATACCTATGGAGGAAGTAGTGTTTTTGTATGGAAAGGAGTATCCTTAGGTGGGCGCACAGATCTGTATGTGATGCCACATTGAACTTGTTGATTCTATAATCCATAGCTTCTATATGGGAGAGCTATTTCGGCATATATATTGTTTCAAATTACAACTTAAATTAAGTCTTAATGATTTTTATTTACACACATATTACAGTATTTACATGATATTTGATAATTACTTTAAGACAGTACATTTTAATTGTTTTCTAAATCAGAAATTCATCTTTACGTTCCTCCGAGCGGTTCGAATCTAGTCTTCTTCCCAGATCTCAATTAGAGAAAAAAAAAGGAAGAATGCCCCTCCCCCATCTAGTGGCAAGAATGGGACAGAACTCTCAATGTTCAGAAGCACAGAGACGACATACAGGAATCTACTTCTCATTCGTATGCGGCCGCTTTTAGCGATACCTTCATTTTGTAAGCAGGTAATATCCGCCTTCCTACTGCTCGCATTGTGCACCAATTTCGTGAAGAAAAATCTGCGGTCTAAATGGAATGGTCAGCACACTTTCCTGATCTTAGTTCCAGCATATAATGGGACGCTCTTGAAAGGAATGTCGCTGGCCTCTAGTTCCGCCTCAAACCTTAGGTGGGCTTAAAACTACTTTAAGTGAGCAGATGGCAATCATTTTCTTGTGTTTTTAAATTTCAAATGGTATAATAAATATTATCACCACGGTTTGTATAATTCGCTTGCATACTTTTTGGAGTATCGTCATTTTCCCCTGTTTGTTGTTTGACTTACAAATGATATTTAATAAAGTGCGTAATAAAAACTCTTGAAAATCTTAAACTTTATTTTCTCAATATAATTTGACAGAAAATATTAGATTGAATTTATCTTTAGGGTTTTGTGCGTAATGACCTCTTAGCTTACTTTTCCTACTTATCTTATTATCACTTCTCCTTTCGTCGACTTCCACCAGGATGAAAATTTACCCTAGAAACGTGATTTTGTGATGAAACACTATAAAAGACTGTATCACTTTTCAAACAGCTGCGACCAAATATTATCTCCCTGTATTACTTTTAAAGAAACTAAATAATGAAGAATCTGCAACGACGGTACCTAGAGCCATCACATTCTAAATAACGTAGTCTTCCATTGGAACATTGGAACATGTGTACCTGATGGCAGCCCGAATTTATTTTATTATTTGTTTCACATTTTGTAAAAATTCCGGAAATTCTAAAATATGCTGTTTTAAAATATTTTGTTATTTTGCTGTTGAACTGTATTTTATGTACTGTAAGTGAGAAGAAAGTTCGATTTTCTCACAATGTTCATTTATAGTGTTTCTTACTATGTTCAGTCTTTAACAATGTTCATTTTTCTTATTAAGACGGCTTTTTTTTTTTTTTTTTTTTGATGGAAACTTTTTGGTCTTTTTAACTATTAACGTTTTGTACTAACGTTTAATTTACAAATGTTTAGTATCTGAAACGTGAACATGCTATATATTGTTAACATAAATTTTTGTTTTCTAAAATCAAAATTGTAAAATCTGTTTTACGAAGATAATTTGCCCAGAATAGCTAATAATTTCGTTTTGGCATTTTGCGTCGGTTCACTTTTCAAATTGTTGCCACCAAATATTAGAGCCGTGCATTAAGTTTAAAGAAATTAAAATGAAGAATCTGCATGAATGTATGCATGTTTCTCGCGCTGTGAAAAAATCAGCGGTACCTAGAGACACCAGATTTTGAATAGCGTAGTCCTCCATTCAATATGGATATCTGGAAGCCCAAATTTGGAATTTGTTTTATTATCTATTTTACATTTTGTCAAACATTAAAGAATTTTTGATTGACAAACTAAACAATTTCAAAGCGAACAATGGTAACACTGTACGAAAAAAAAAATCAATTTTTTAAATTAAATTTTATGGTTTAAGTGTGCCCTACTAAAAATGCCCCATAGAAACCAGTAAAACTTTTTATGGGTTTTTATTGACTTTTACTGGTTTCTGTTGGTCTCTGTGGGTTTTTTTTACTGGTTTCAAAATGACCCATAGAAACCAGAAAAACTTTCTACTGGTACCTATAGAATATTTGATGGTCTCTACTGACTTTTACTGGTTTCTATTGATCTCTGTGGGTTTTTCTTACTGGTATCAATTGACACCCATACAACCAACATTTCAATGGCAGAGCTTTGTACTGGTTTGTATAGGTTTATATTGACTTTTACTGGTTTTCTTACTGGTATCAATATAATAATAAATCTTCTGTTGGTGTATATGGGTTTATGCTATTTTTTTATCTGACGTTAATAGACTTCTTGTAAACAATAAAATTAACAGAATGAAAATATGATCTCTTTAAGACCATCAGAGTAACCTGGAAACGCAGGTGGCCGTTTTAGAGAGGGTTTTTACTAAATATGCTTATTTATTTGATTTAAAATTTTTTTCGGAAACAATAACAGTAATCATATACACCACACACAACGAGGTCTCTCTAAGGCGACCAGCCGCAAATAAAAATTCATGTTTGCAAGTGGTCGCCTTAGAGAGGTGATGCTCAATACCAATATATACTCACGTTCTTAGAGATACGTTTATCTTTTAGAGGTGGTCGTCTTAGGGAGATTGCATCTACGGAATGAATCTCTCTAAGGCGACCAGACACACTTGCAGAATTTTCTTTGTGAATGGTCGCCTTACAGAGGGAATATTCAATACCAAAGTATACTTATGTTTTCAGAAATACTGGTCTCTTTCAGAGGCGGTCGTCTTAGGGAGGTGTTTTTTGCTACGAGTTGGTTCTCTGATTACACACACATAAGCACTTACATTTCTGAATTACAAATGAACACAGGTATCAACCAACATCTCTTTAACGCGAACAAGTTCATTCACAATCGCAAAACTTTTCTCCCTGTTAACGCTGACGAGAGAAAAAAAATTCCCCTCCCTCCCCCACTCTCAGAAGTTTCTCAAACAAGCAATATGGCGCCGCTCTAGTTATTGTTGTGCGATGGTGGTGTTATTTTCTTCGTGGTTGTAGTAATGCAATATATTATTTACTAGGATTTACTGTATTACAAATTTTACTATGTTTTACTGTTTAGAAATTAGTAATAAATAATAAAATACCAGCACTGACTATGAATATACAACTAAAGCCATGCACGTGTAATCGTGTCTAATGTTTGAGAGAACGTTGCTGATAACTGACTAGTTGTGAAATGGAGTTTTTGTGCGTGAAATTAATGTTCCATCTTTACTTTTAACCTGAAAAACAATGTGCTTAAAGAGTGAAAAGTGATAATTTCAGACTTGATAATTTGGTTCAGTGTGCAGATGCAGAAATATAGTTTTTGCATTCTACTGAAACTGTATTTCGGAAAATTTATTTTTTTGATTACAGTTTAGAAATACTTTTTTAAAGCTTGTTCATGTAGATGCTTTATCATTTGAATATTATGTACTAATAAATTTGAGCACACCTTACTTAAAAATGATCTTGCATGATTCAATTTTTCGACTAATGTGATGTGGCCGAGCAAAAAGAATGTTTTTATATGTTTTAAAAAATGTACTAATTATATTTCGCGAGCAAAAAAGGTAAGTTTTATTAATGAAATAAACATTGAAATATTTAATGTGTTTATTACTTGTTGAATGGGGTAGACAAGACATACAAGCTTAAGGAATTTTTTTTTCCACTACTAAAATTATGTGAAAATTTAGATGATCGTAGTAGCTTACATTGTTTTTTTTTCTTTTTGGTCTATTTTTCTTTACAAGTATGAGACTAGAACCACATTTTTACATTAAATATTTTGTGCTATTTTATTAAAACACATATAATCATTTTTATGCATACTTTAATTTTCATTATTATTAGTTTGATGAAGAAAATTTCAAATGTGTTTATCATAAATTGCTTTTGAAATAGAAATAGATTTGTGAATAAGATTTATGTAATATTAAATGTACTGGTCTTGGGAGTATAAAAAGGGAATTATTTATTTAAAAAAATTACATTAAGTTGAAACCTCATATAGTGGTTATTTTCTTAAATGACCACCTCTGATAATGGCACATTTGTCAGGACAATAATTAAATAACAGGACTTAAAAAATCATTCATAGTTTTGTCAGGCTACAGGAAACTGACATTTTCTCGAATTGTGGAGTTGATTGTTTTAGGAACGTTTTACTGTATAATCAAATGACTTCGGTGTAGTAATTTTTACGTGGGTATGAATTTTGCAGAAGTAATTGAAAGTTTTTACGAGACAATTAAAACCAAAGCTTTTTGGATCATGAGTCTTATAAGGGCACTGTTATAGCATTGCTTTCAGATATAGTTAGAGTAATATTTAAACATTATTTTCGGAAGCACTTCCACAGAGAATCTGGTTGTTCTCTGCGGATGAAAACCCATATAAATAAATCTTCTGTACAGTCTTATACAAATGCAGTTAAAATTACTGTCATTACAATTAAGCGAATATAGCTACATTTGTTTACAAAAGGTTATTATTGCTAAATACTGCACTATATAAATTTCATTTGCCATTGTAATTTCAGAAAATGCTCAGCATGAGGTATTTTTATAATCTACAGTCAAAAACAATAGCTACCTTTTCAGTACTTTAAATTTTACTATTTAGAATTTTTATTGTTCAAAATAATATTTCTATACATTTTCTAAAGTATTTTTTCTACAATAGAAATCTAAATAACTTACACCTAAAACACTGACTCAAATTTATTCAAATAATGCATCGCTTTAATTAAATTTATGTTCCTTTGAGATGATATATGAAAAACCTTGTGTAATAATAAATTATTAATATATATAGGTAAATGGTATTTTTATATATTTTTTTGGGTAAAGTGCAGAATCGCCCACTTATTTATTTGGCACTTTTGTAAAAAGTAAAAGAAATTGGATTTTTGTCAATTTTCTTTTGACTTTTTAAGTGAAAATAGGTCGATGTGTACATGAATAAAGTCAAAGGAGTGCACAATGGCATTTTTGTGCAATTCTGGTATGTTTTTTTAAGTGAAAATAGGTCGATGTGTACATGGATACCGAGTATGTGCAATTCTTAAAAACACGCCAAGCAGTGGGCGATTCTACACTTTCCCCATTTTTCTATAGGAATTTAGTTTCATTAAATTAGTTATTTACTATAATTATGTGTATATGAGTATATTCATACTTATTCACATAGATGGAATTTTTACAGTACGAAAGTTGATCTTTTGAGTTGATTTTTTTACAGTACGAAAGATGATCATCAAGAACTACATATAGTATAAATACCCATTATGTTATAGATTTTATTTATATAAAATCTGTGGAAGATTATATAGCACTAAAAGTGAGATACGGAATGAAACATTATACGCTATGAGATATTTCCTTAATTCCCGAACTGTGGGGTGAGAATTGGTATTTGTTGAAACTTGTAAATTTTTTAAAATTCGTTTTGTTACAATATAATTTATTGTATTTTGGGTATTATTAAGTTTATTATATGTTATCTTCATGTTTCATTTATCTTTTGAGAGATACAGGTAATATTCAAAGTATTGTAATAAGGGGTCGACACAGTGTTTGTATATTATTATTTCTTCACTACATTATATTCTAGGATTCATCCTTTCTTCCACGCAAAACATCTATGTATATGCGTATCATAATAAGCTGCAGGGTGTTACTATCATTGGTAAGCGAGCTTTAAGGGGATAGCAAGTATGCTAAATTTGAACTCTATGTTAAGTTTCTAATTTGCAAGTCCCGTATTCTTTTTGCTTGCTTGTTAATAATGTTTCTCTTCCTGAAAATTTGGGTTTCTTCTAGTTTTGTTTTTTAATTTGGTTTAGTGCATTTTAGGTAACTTAAAATTTAAGCAGATGCTAGAAAGTACCATTCTTTGGCAATACATTTCTCATTAGGTATCAAATTGTTAAACAAGCTGATGTGATTAAATACAGTTGTTTAATTTCCCAATTAAAGAACTGAAATACAAATATATGCAGTGAGGTACAGTACTATATGTATATATTTATAATGAAATCAATAATATATATACAGTCAAAGTAATGATTCGCAACCATCAAATTAAATGATATTATATATATATGTAATAGATTCTGTAGTCGAATACAAGCAGCTGAATCCGTAATGAACAGCAAGAATTTTGATGGCTTAGAGATGTTGAAACTCCAGTCCACAATGAATAAGAAATTTGGCAGTCGAGGTAGATTTAATTCAACTTTTCTTTCAGCAAATATGTTGCAGCCACAAACAAGTTGGCACATTATTTATGCCTATTCCAAAAATTAACATTTTTGATAAATGTGTAGTAAGAAACAAGGAGCAGACAGACTGCAATCCAGCTAGACCAAAGCGTTAAAAAGCAAATGCATTATGTTAAGGGTGAAATCTTAATTCAGACCGAGTTAATTTTGGTTCTTGATGCATTTTTACTCGTATTTGATAGTTAATACTGCTGTAAAATTACTATTGGCTGTTTGAGTTTTAGTTTCTTTCACATCAAATTATGTAAGAGTCGTATGACATGAATTAATCTCGAAATGATGCAGTGCAGAAAGATTACTGTTTTTAGAATAGAGAAGGAAAATTAATTTTACGTTGCTAATTTAATCTTTTGCATATTCCTTATTTTTCTTACATATATATATGTACATATATCATTCAATGGTTGTGAATCATGACTTTGGTTATTATCTTTCTATTCATTTTATTTTCAGAATTATAATGGTAGTTTAAAATTTTGTAAAGAGAATTTATACATATATTTTGTAATATGTTTATAAATATTGACGTGCATTAAGAAGGACGGGCTCGTACGCTTTTGGATATTTTAAAATTTTTATTTATTCGCATTGAGTTTTATTTAAAATTACTTTACATGCTTTCTCCGCCATTTAGTTCTGTACATTTCATCAGTGCTAATTATGTACTTCTGCTGGTTTATGTTTTATGGAAATTTGATTTACAGTTCTATTTTTGTGTATTGTTTTTTATAGGGATTCTGTATATGGATACCCGTTCTATGTATGGATACTCCACTATGGTATAATGCTATTGGTTCTGTTTATGGGTTTTTGTTTACTGTTTTGTGCAGCGATTTTTCCAAGAGGTACCTTTATTGGTCTGTGGACTTTTGTGTAGTGGTTTTTACAGGATTTGGCATATGGGTGCCTGTATAGGTGTACATGCTTTTGTTTACTGGTTTTTACAAGGCATAGACCTACGGAATATCCATTTTTTAATGGAAATTTGGCCAATAAATATGCATATAAAGTTCTGATTTTCGGCTATGGGTTTTTACTGGGATTTTGTTTATAGTGCCTACAGTTCTACAGGTTTCTACAGAGATTTGGCCTACTCGTATCCGTACAGTCGTATGGGTATCTGTTTACAGGTTTTTTATGAGTATTTGGCCTACAGGTACCCATACAGCCGTGCAGGTTTCTTTCTATGGGTTTTTACGGGTATTTGGTCTATGGGTACCCGTACAGTTGTACGGGTTTCTGTCTGTGGGTTTTTACGGGGATTTGGCCTACGGGTACCCGCAGAGCTGTACGGGTACCCGTAGGCCAATTCCCCGTAAAAAAAAAAAATTATGGGTTTCTACGGGGCATTTTTAGCAGGGTGAAGAACATGATATTTAATAAATAAAATTAACACACAAAACATTAAAGAAGTCCCTTTTGGGCGTAATATAAAATGTGAAAGCTTTGAGATTTTATTTTATTTTTATTTTAAGTTAGAATTAAAAACAATCGAATAAAAAAGTCCCGATGATTCGAATATTCGTATCTCGAATCTTTTTCTAAATTTGTGGCATTCAAGGATTCGAAAGTGCTGTCTCTAAATTTCACTTTTTAGATTGTCCTATGTTTGTCATCTTTCCCATTGTTCATGAAGTTAGTAAAACGTTTCGAATCTATGTCCATCTTGGCGAGTTGCAAACCGTAACTAGCACAGCACAGATAAGATATACGGGAAGGCAAATGTTTTGTCACGCCAATTATAGCTTAACTTGCTATACAATCGCAGGGACTTTTTATCATCCCTGGACGCCACAGGAAAGACATAAAGCTACCTGTTACGCTCTTTCATTGAGAACAATGTTACCTGATGCCAAGGCACAGCCAGCCGTTTGTACAAAAGATACACGCAGTGAAACATAAGCCTTTGTGGCAAACGCTGAATAGGAGGTGTGGATCGAAAGAGGGAAGATGCTCTCTTCCTCATTTACGGAAGTTAGGCCCACTTCGAAACAGTATATACTCTCATAAGGCATTCAAGGTCATTTGATAATATAGTTCGTGTCATCTGGTAAACCGTCGAAAAGAACAAGACCGCCCAGTTTAAAGTTAATTGAAAAGATTTTGTTGGACACGCGAGCTAAGAAGGGCCCCTATAGAAAAATACACCTGGAAAATCCTCAAATCCTCTTACGTTTGCTATGCATTAGTCTTCTCATTCTTCTAAAAAGGAGTAAATTTGATTATCTATTTGAGAAAAGAAATAGTTTCCTAAGTTAAACGTTCAAGCACGTAATTTAAGAAATAAAAAGTACTTTATTAAAAAAGAAAGTATTACTGAAAAGCTAAAATTAAATTCAAATGCTTTATAAATATTTACAAGGGTTTACTTTATTTTATGAAGTATGGGAAATTTACAAAAATTCGTATGTTTTAAATAAGCATACGACAGTCGAAGATAGATCTTGGCGAATTTTTCGGTGTTTGAATGTCTTTCAAAGTCTAATTAAAGAGATGTTTAAATTTTCATCTCAAAAAGTTTGGAAAGAATACTCTTATCAATATCCAATAGTAAAACAATTTTTGTTTTGTTTTGTTTTTATTTTTTTAAAAAGTCTTTTCGATTTTTCTTAATTCTAAGACTTAAGAATTAATTTATTGAAAATTCAATTAAGAAATATATTAAAAATATCTGATGTGGACACCACATGATTTCCTTATATAGCCTATTAAGTTATACGCATTTTTTGCTGCATTTCATTTAAACTCATTTCCTCGAATTTCATTAGAGATATATTTCTCATTCAATTAATTCAATTTTCACTTCGCGGCAAAGCAAAAATACATAAAAACTCAAAACATCTTCATTAAAAAATGTAAAATACAGAAAAAAAATAAAACATCAATAAAGTTAAAAAAATTTACACTTAAAGTTGCAATTTCTACACAAAAGCAGTTCGGCCAGCGAGGCAGAAGGCAGATTTTTCGGAGCACAAAACTGAAAGTTTACTTTTGTCCCACTTGGCAAAGAGACATTGAAGGTGCAAAAACGTAATTCATTATTCTACTGAGTTTCAAATGCAAACAAATGGCGGTTCGTTAGGCTTATTTCGCCACTTAAACTTTTAAATTGCTGCTAATTCCTAGAAATATTCCATGCAGATTAACAAAAGGCAAAAATCTTTAACTGGAATATGAAATCCACATAATTCAATCACTTTTGAAGCAAAAAATGCACAATTTATTAATATATAAAAATAAATAAACAAAGTTCGAGCATGTGGCGAAAGTATTATGAGAAGGTCGAACGTGTTTTTCAACATCGTAAGAAATTCAAAGAATGGCAGAAATATGTGCCAGATATCTCCAGAAACAGACAGTTAGAAGCAACAGTGACAGGCGACATTGACAAACAAATAAGAGCGTAATTAAATCCGAAGAATTCTAGATGAATCGTGAAACAAGATAATTTTAATCGAAAAAATGAGAATGAGAGTAATTTCTACGAAGGTTTTGCTTTATTTGTACAATTACAAGTTCATGTGCAAGAATTTTTGACAAAAAATGCGACTACCTGGGAAGACTATCCTGCTTATTCACCTGAATTAACTCTCTATGATTTCTGAGTATTTCCAATATTAAAAACTTCTTCTAAATTATGAAGTTTATGAACCATAATTGATATCCAATAGAATATGAAACAGGTAACCAGTAGTGTTCCAGGTGTGTTCATTTAGCGGAAAATGCGAATGGGTTGGCTAAAGAGCGCTTTCGTGGCTTTTCTTATATGTAATGGGAGTATTCCAGTTCCGCTTAAAAAGGTCATCCCCTAAGGCCTTTTCCATTAGACAGATAACCCTTGTGTGTTTTGTTGTAATCCAATAAACCAAACCAAACCAATGTTAAAATACTGACTAGCTCCTAGAATTATAACATACTCGTACCTTCGATTCTTATGAGCTTTCAGTAGAAATCTTTTCCAGTATCTCTTTTTCATTCATAACTATTTTTATCACTAGATAACTAAATTTCAAGTCATTTAAACTTAAAGCGAAACGATTTTGATAATTTTTCCATTACTTAGAAAGAAAACATGTCCAGGCAAAAGTTTAATAATGCACGTAAATCCGTTGAGAAGTTGATAAAGTATTTTACATTTTTTGGAAACCTTGATCAAATTTTGTACCCACTTGTGATTTAAAATTGTCTCGGCTGAAATCATAATAATAAGAAATATGCAGGATGAAATTTTATTTCGAAGTAACTGTTGGCTTGGAAACGTCCAAGAATCAAAAGCAAATTACAAAATAAAAGAAATATTCAATATTTGGAATAGAGACATTCTAAAATTTGAATTTAATGTATAACTTTCTGAGTGTAAGTAATAAAGATATAAGTAAACTTCTATGATATTATGACAACCTTCTAAACTCCATCCTTTTATTAAAGACTATATTGTTATTTAAATGCAATATAAAATAATGTATTTTTTCTGTGTAAAATACAATTATATCGTAATTATGTATGAGCTTTAAATACTTATACAGACTCAAATTTCCTTCATTATTTCATGTTCACAGTAAATAATTTATCTTCAGTAGACTTCATTTCATTAAAACTTTTATCAAATATTAATTTCACAGATTCGTTTATAGTAATGAAGGAAAGATAATAAATTCCAAAGCATACAGTTAGAATTATTGCTTGTTCAATTTTCAAGGATATATGCTAAATACTTAATGAAAAATGTGGCTGTCAGTCTCTTTGGATCTCAAACGAATCATTATATCCACAACCCCCGTTTTGAAAACGATATCAATGAAACCTAAGCGCGGTAAGGTGAAAGGGGTGGATCTACTAACAAAAGACGCCCGCAAACGATTCGGGCGAAAAAAAAAAAAAAAAAAAGAGAGAGAGAGATAGAGAATGCCATGCGAGGGGATATCCGAAAATGAAGGACCACAGGCGATCTGGAAACGGTTGATTAGTGGGTCAGTGATCACTGTTCTGGTGGTCCAGAGCCGTCCCTTTTTGTTCACCTCCAGGTAAGCATGGGGCAAAGTGCGAAGCAAAGAAGGGGAACGGAATTTTATTTTTATGGCGAATTTGACAACATAATCTGGGAGCAGGTTGGCTTTAAGTGAGAAGTACCCATCCGCTGAAGGATAATTACAGTAATGGTTTTGGTGCACTTCATTAAGTCGCTTTACACCCGCGGGTCGGAAGTGGACTAGGAGTTCATTAAGGAATGTATCTAGTGACCGCCTCCACGCTCCAGACACAATGGCTTTCAAAAGTTGTGCGGAATTAAGCCTCATTAGCCATTTGCCTCGCTTTGCTATTCTTACTTAATCGGGTCTTAAGTGAAGCGGTTAGCCGTATGGGCCTTAAAAGAACGCCGCCACTGCGTCATTTCCGATCGGGATTTTTACAACGATTAGTTGTGGGTTTTCTAACCTCTGTGAACAAGAATTGACCGTAGGCGAGTAGTCGTATTCATATTACACGATAGGTTACGCAGTAAAATTTATCGGCGTGTGTGAATACATTTTAGTTTTACCGAACAATTTTGTTGCATTCGTAAAAAAGGTAAATAAAACTGCATGAGTCTCACCAGAAAATTACTAAGAATACAAGGAAACAATTTTTAAAATTACGAGAAAGGAGATTGTGCAAAATATTATTCAAAACTGCATGAGTCTCACCAGAAAGTTGCTAAGAATACAAGGAAACAATTTTTTAAATTACGAGAAAGGAGATTGTGCAAAATATTATTAAAAATCTAGTGTTTTAGGATTTATATTTAATAAAAATTTTATCTTAGAATAAATTTTACTATACAACGTACCGTTGCCCGAAAATTTTCAATTAAAATATTTGGTCTTCTTATTAAGAAAACTGAACATCGATATCAAGAATTGAGAGAAGTTTAAAAAAATATATCTAGCAGTATTTTAACGGGAATTCGAAAAAGATATGCCTCTTCTAAAAATTTCGTGATTGTTAAGTAACTTAGTTGTGAATCCTAAACACTACATTACAAGAAGATATACTACAATCGATGCGAAATTTTCATATGAAAGAATGAGAAAGAATGTGTATATGAGCATGTATAGTTATCATTTTTCATAGCATGGGAGAATAGAACAATAAAAAAAAATTTGAAAGGTTTCAGATTTTAAATTACGTTCAAAGGGACATTTTTGAACGTTTTGTGTGTGACCTTTATTTATTAAATATCATGTTCTTCGCACTTAAACCATAAAATTCAGTTCAACAGCAATACCGCAAACTAATTTTAAAAAAGGCCTATCTTTAGAATTTCCAATACACATTCTTGCGCGCTGGAGATTTTTTTTTTTTTTTTTTTTTTCCAGTACAATGTTGTTATTGCTTGCTTTGAAATCGTTGAGTTTGCTAATCAAAAATTCGTTAAAGTTTTACAAAATATGAAATAGATTATAAAACAAATTCCGAAATTAAAATTTGGGCTTCCAGATGATGGCTCTAGGTACCGTAGTTTTATCCGAATGCGAGAAGCATACATACATTTATGCAGATTCTTCATTATTTAATTTCTTTAAATATAGCACAGGACGATAATATTTGGTGGCAATAATTTGAAAAGTGAAACAACGCTTATCGGGAATCAACGCAAAATTTCAAAACGAAATTAATAGGCCTTCTGAGCAAATTGCCTCTTTAGACTAATAAATACCGAACAGAAATGAGTGCAGTAGTAAACTGATGAACTACGAAGTCAGAAAGACCATATTGTTACGAAATGTACAGGCGCGGTAAGATGGCTTCCCTGCAAAGCAATTTTAAGGTTGCCATAAAATGGCAAGGGAAAGCAGGGTTGCCACATTTGGCGAGAAATCGTCCATTTGGAGACAAAATTGGCTATATACCATGGACGAATGGAGAACCTTCTGGAACGAATTCTTACCGGTTTAGCCCTGAATGTTCTCGAACACAAGCCGAAAGCTATATAAACCCTGCTGGTACGCAGTCCGTTAGTGTATGTGCCTCGTCTAGCGAGCTGATAGTCAGTCATTGAGTGAGTGTCTCAAAGTCTAGCGCCGAGTTGGTCGTCGAGTGCATCGAGAGAGTCTTTTGGTGCATCACGAATTAGTGCATCTTCGAGTTTTGTCTTAGATTGTGTTGAGTCGAGAGCTATACTCTTGTGTATCGTCGAATGCATCGCATGGAGAGTCTCGAGACTACGTAGAGTTCCGAGAACGACCAAGCAGTGTTGGGAGCTGTACTTGGGTGCTTTGCAGTGAAGCTGTCTCCACCGTTATTGCCTGACAGTGTAATGGCTGTGTCGCTGAACGTGTCAGCGTGTTTATAACAGCTCGACGACTGTAAAAGTGATTTTGGAGCTATCTGATTAATATTGGCTAAATAAAATGTGTTTCGATACTTCATCAAGTGTCGTCGTTATTCACTCCAAATCTACAAACCCCGTACGAACGTGAAGGAAGAAAATAACGTAACAATTGGTGTCAGAAAGAATAAAAACGCAACAATATTAAACCTTAAAAATTAAAAAATAAAAAAAAGGGAGAGAGATAGTCTTTCTGAGTAAGGTTAAAATCTAAACCTTTTCAGTTTTTTTTTTTTTTTTTTAATTTTAATCTAGCATTTTACTTACTCTCCTATTTCCCTTTCTGCTTTGTCAAAAGCGAGATTATTGAATCTAAAATCACTACAGAAGGGAATTATTGAAACCTGAAACCGCGCTTGAAGTGATGAGATATAAATCATTATACTCGTATATTTCGAATGTGATTTTTTGCCTCCAGTCGAAAGTCTGAATATAGCAGAACTGATCATCACACGTGACCATTCGACAAACCTATTTGCCGAACTTTTATTAATGTAATTCTACGCATTTCCGCAAAAATCTGTTAGAGTTTCAAATAAAGTACCACTTCCGGTTTATCATACATAATCAAAATCTAATGTGATATTCTTAATCATATATGTAGATAATCAATATATAACTTGTATTTTGAATATAAAATTTGAGAAGTTTTGAATTATATCATAATGTATTTTTTCATGAAAATCTGTTCGTATCTTCAAGGAAATTATCCCTTCTGGTTCATCAATCTTGCCAAAATCTAATATGTTGTTCCCATTGATATAATAATCTTAACTGAATACTAAAATTGAGAAGTTTTGGATTACATTTTAATGCAATTTTTCATTAAAAGCTAGTATGGTCATCAAGTTAAGTACCACAGTTAATCAACTCTTTATCTGAACGTAGAAAGTTTAAATACGGAAAACGGAAGTTTTTGGTATGTAAGAGTTACAGTGGGCGAAACAATCGTCATACATATACAGAAATCCAGACAGAACCCCCCAGACTTCACTGTAGTTGAGTAGAAACGTGTTTTGGGTACCCTTATTCTTGCTTAACCTTCAGTATACAAACACTACATTAGTGCGTTTATACAATAGTCTGATTCCTATGCTGAACTCATCTTTAATGATGTTTATGTCTCTGGTAATGGTTTTATAAATCTCTTCTATGCTATAAAATTAACGACCTTTAAGGTAAGACTTCACATCGGATGAGATTTGTTTTGCCATATTTGAATCTGCTATCCTCTCATTGATTATTTTCTGTATATCTGGGAGTTTGAATTTTGCCTCTCGTTTTGCCACTAAGAAGTAGTCTACAAATTCCAAGTGAGGTGAATAAAGGGGATGGTTGAAATCTGCGACACTTTTCTTTGCTAGAACCTGCTTGATGATAATGAAATAGCGAGAAGACCCATTATCGGGCAGCAAAAATTAGTTACTCGATTGAGTTCATATCTAACGAGCTTAATTATTTTTATATTTTTATCTCTTATGCCTTGATAAAATATAGAAATCAGGAAAGAATTCTTGTTATATTATGTCTTTCCCCCCATACTGGATTCCCATCCTGGATGGGGAAAAACGATCCCCCAAAAAATCCTATTCCCAGACCAGGATGGGGATCTTATTCCCAAAAAAGATCCCCATCCTGGTCTTTATTCGGAATTTCTGAAACAGAAATTTCCTGGACTAAGGTGAACCTTCTCCAACCTAAGTAGGTGATTGGTGTTTTCTATCAAAATATCAGAAGTAAAGCAGCAAGTTCCCCGCCTAAAATTTAAAAAAAAAAAAAATATTAAAAGGATTAATATCTGTAATTTGTAATCAAATCGCAGATCTTAATCCTTTGTTATATATTTATTTTTTCATGCCATGCAGAAATTTGATCTTCTTTCTGTTTTGCAGTGAATCCATGAGAGAAAAAAAATGACTACAAATTTTTCTTTTACTAATGTTGTAGAGTCATTAGGTTATTTCAAAGCAAGAGACATGAAAAATGAGCAATGCGCTCGCCGGGACTCGAACCTCTCGAATACGTACCGAGTGTGCTGACATTAAACCACGAAGGCAGGAGAAAATACCTTATATACTCCCCCTTTTTAAAGGGCGACTGGGGATTAGGGGACCCAATCGTCAAATCCTGGTGGTGGACAATCATTATCCACCACCTGTTTTTTTAAGTTCGGGCGCCACTGTAGTGTAATTTAGAATTTTTTCGAAGTCAGGAAACTGAAAAAATGAGCATGCTCTCGCCGGGGCTCGGACCACGGACCTCTCGAAAACGAGTCGAGTGTGCTGGCCATTACACCACGAAGACATGCTAAGAAGGCGGAAGAAATGCCTTATAATGTTAAGTTCATAAACTGTCTTTCGAAACAGGTGACTATATTTTCAGCAAAGGAATCGTAAGTTTTTTGATGTTTTCATCCGTTCGAGGTAGCGAACAGGAACCGTTCGTAGGTTCTTCGTCAATATAGTCGTGTTCTTTATGGAATCTTCTGGGAAAAAGAAACATATTGATGATCTACATATCCTCTGTACATATTAAATGTCTTTGTTGTTGTTTTTCCCTCTCCGCATCAAAATTTTGTTGTTGTTCTTTGCCTAACTTGTCTGGGAGTGTGAATGAGACTGTTTGAGCGTGGGAGTGAGACGTATGAAAATAAAATAAAATTATTACATTATATTTTAACGAAATATAGTCAATTATATATAATATTATATCTATCTTATTTGCATAAGCATAATACACTATCTATAGCAGCAGATATTTTATGACACGGTAATGAGTGAAATTAATAGCTAACATAATTCCAGCTCGGTTTTTCAAGTTCAGAATAACAGTTCGACATCAATCACAGTTTCGAAGTTTCACATGAAATGCCATTCTAAACATCTGGTTATCAAAGTTTCAATTTGATAACTATTAAAAATTACTGCCTTACTTGGTAAGCTACATTGGACAAGATGACCATAAATTTAACATGAACTTCAAGTCGGAGAAACTATAAAGCCAACTTCTGCTGAGACTATTTTGTGCACTTTGATGCGTCAAAGTACGCATTATCGTTTCATTTTGCCTGAACACATTGTAATATCACAGATTATCGTGAAACTCAGGACTGCGAAGTTGAATGCATAAAACCTTTATTTCTGGATTAAAATACAACGAATACTATTAACAATTAAAATCATCGAAGAGACATCTTTAACTCACTATTGTCTAACGGAGCTCATTGGGAATTCTTTTCCACGAGACGACGGTGGTTTCTGCAGAAGCGAAAATCTTCTTTTTGGGGTGCTCGCACACTTTTATATTGCCGTGAAATGGAATATCAGAAACCATGTGATTTAAGTTTTGGCTGGAAAGAATAGTACTGAACATTCACCGCGGGATTCTTTTAGAAACCACATAGAAACACTAAGCCTAATTATCCACATGCATGTAGAAAATGAGTATTCTCTGTTTTCAGAATTTGTTTGATTTTGTCATTATGTAAGATACATTCTTCTAACAGTTGCATATAGGCCTGTAAATTCATTCTGGTGGAAACTAAATTAATTGTTATTTGGGAAGACAAATCTAACCTAAACTTCCCCGCATTTGGCAGTATAGATTAATCTGATAACGGCAAAGCACACGAGGGCTACTTTCTTAAGGAGAGGTGGGCCTTCGTAGAGAACTTTCCAAAGAAAACTGGGTTGTATGACATTACACATAAGGAAAACAACAAAAACGCCCATGCAGCCAGCTCGTTTGCCTAGAACGAACCGAGGGAAGTCGAACTACTAGTGTTCAGCGACTTGGCGGTTAATTAGAAATACACGGTTTGGATATAAAATAACACCTTCCATCTTGACTGAAACCCAAAGATGCTCTTGAGGTTAAATTTTTTATTTGAGAAATATGACTTTACGATTTCAAACATATAACTTTATCACGCTTAAAAGCTCATACCTCAAAACGTAAAAATTCTATCGAAAGGTTATAATGGAACTTACTTATGTGTTTGGACATATCAAAGATGAATGAAAATGATTTGGAATTACTGTTCAAATGAATGTAAACTATTTTGAATATCTTAATATTAAAGCGTTTTTTTTATCTTAGGGTGTTCAAAATGTCTTTTTTATCAACTCAAAATGCTTTTTATCAGAGGCGACAGCTTATTCTAATCAGAAATGCACATATTAAGATTTTTCAAAAATACATTTTTCTCCCCGCTTTCCCAGATTTTTCAGATTTAGTCAAATTTTAGTCCAAAAGCTTAGACTTTAATTTTTAACTGTATAAAAATAGCTGATTAACATTTTGAAAATTATACAGCTTCCGAAGTCGTAAATAAAATATTACTTAAATTTAGAAAAATTGGCTAGTTATATTAATATAGTTCAAAATAAAGATATTGTCTGTGAGTTTGTAACATTTTCTAATTACAACTGTAAATAAAATTTTAAATAATAATAATAAATGCAAAAATTAGGTACCTTAAAAGAAGAAGAAAGGACTTTTGAAATTTCGCAGGACTTTTATCACTAAGATTATAGAGACATTAGGGTAATTGGAAAAGCCGGAGAGATGAAAAATGAGCAATCGCCTTCGCCGGGAATCGAACCACGGACTTCTGGAATACCGGCCCAGAGTGAAGAACCACTACATCATAAAGGCACGCTAGGAAGTCGGGAAAAATACCTTATAAGATCAGTTCACAGTTTATAATAAAACATTCGCAGTTTAGATGGGAAAGTGATTAGTGATTCTGTCTGCTGTATCGAAGGGCCCACGTTAAAACAGTTAGTGTCCGCCATTGGAAATAATGGTTAAAAATATATATAAAGTTAAAAAAAAAAAAAAAAAAAAAAAAAAAAAAAAAAAAAAAATGTGAATGCTTTCAGATTTTACATTACGCCCAAAGGGCCATTTAACGTTTTATGAGTGTCCTTTATTTATTAAATATCATGTTCTTCGCACTTAAAATTCAGTTCAACAGTAATATCGCAAAATAATTTTAAAAAAGCATATCTTAAAAATTTCTGATATACAGTCTCGCGCGCTGGAAATAATTTTTTTTTCGCACAGTGTTGCCATTGCTCGGTTTGAAATCGTTCAGTTTGTTAACGAAAATTTCGTTAAAGTTTTAAAAATTATGAAATAGATAATAAAATAAATTCCAAATTTGGGCTTCTAGATGCCCATATTTGGGTGGAAACGTACGTTATTCAAAATTGGACGGCTGTAGCTACCGCCGTTTTATCACGATGCGAGAATCATACATACATTTATGCAGATTTTTCATCATTTAATTTCTTTAAATATAATACAGGGCTGTAATATTTGGGGGCGACAGTTTCAAAAGTGAAGCGACATTTAAAGTTTTCAACGCAAAATGCCAAAGCGAAATTAATAGCCCTTCTGGGCTAACGCTCTTTGGGTTAACAATAGCAAATCAGTGAACAAAAACGGAGATATAGTTCTTTTTGTTTCAGTGGATGTCGGTGGAATGTTACGCTCATGAAGTTAGGAGCTATATTGGCAATAATCTACATATTTTTCGCTTATTTATTTATAAATTATTATTATTACTATTATTTTTCAAAACCAGCCTAAAAATATGTGTAATATTGAACAAAATTAAAAAATTACCCAGCCAATGTCTTTGACGAGTTCTCCCTTCTATCTTGTCTCTCGATATTCATTAGATATGTGAGTTGTTCAATCCCTTGATTATCTCCGTTTGCTTTAATAACTAAGTACCAGTAGTCAAGGAATATTATCAGTGAGAAGTGTAATCATTGCCAGCTTTGTAAATTCAAACACAGGTAAAAATAAGAGTTCGTGTTTCATAGAAAAATTAGTGTTATTTCCACCAGTATTTTTCCATCAAAAATGCAGTAAATAAAATTAAAACCATCTCTGTAAAAACCAAAGGAACAAGAACTCACTGTAACTCAACAAACTGAGTATCTGCATTTACTTTCCAAACAGCCAGGTGTTGAATATTGTATTGTATTGGCGACTGATTTATCGCCTCTAATGACCAAATTCAACTAAAAATAGGATACGACCATACTGCATTGCTTATTTTTACCGTAAAAGATGAACAGACGTGAAATTTAGGGGGTTAATTATTGGCAGTTCGTCTAAAAATTTCACATCTGCATCCCTCATTTGAAGATTGGTCGTCATGCTTTTGCGCTTTCGTATGTAATCAATTACTGCTGCTGCAAGATATTAGTGTTGATAACAAACAATAGAAAAGTTATAACAGTTAACCGGTAACAAAAATTTATAACGTATTTCTCCGCCTTCTTAGCATGCCTTCTGGTGTAATGGTCAGCACGCTCGGCGCGTATTGTGAGGTCCGTGGTTCGATTCCTGGCGAGGGCATTGCTCGTTTTTCACGTCTCCTGATTTGAAATAACCTACTGTCTCTATAGTGGCTCCCGAACTAAAAGAGGTGGTGAATAATGATTCTCCACCACCGGGATTTGACGATTGGGTTCCCTAATCCCCAGTCGCTCTTCAAAAAGGCGAGTATATAAGGTATTTCTCCCGCCTTCTTAGCATGCCTTCATGTTTCAATGGTCAGCAGGCTCAGCGTCTAACGAGAGGTCCGTGGTTCGAGTCCCGAGGAGGGCTTTTCTCATTTTTCATGTCTCTTGCTTCGAAATACCTAATGTCTCTACAAATTTATTACAGACACAAAGTTCCTGGCTTTTATGTTGATTAGTCACGTTCGTAAACCGGAAAGAGATGATCTGTGTGAAAACTGTTCTTATATTCCGAGTAACCTGTTGTAATTGAAGAGAAAAAGCCACATATGCACTGAATGATAAAAAGAAAAAAAATAAGGGCCATAAGATAGTTTCGACAACGAAAGAGCATACAAATTTTCGCTATAAATAACCTGAATATTTTCCTTGTAAAACTCGTTGCGTAGTTAAAAATATTTGTTCATAAAAGCTACACATTATTGTTAAAAGTAAAAAATTGGGCTTTAATCCTAAACAGAGCATTTTGGGGCTTTCAGTCTTTTAAAATAGGCCTCCAAATAATATTAGATTTCTTATACATTGTTACATATACGTAAAAGTAAATATTTTTCTTCATTACAGAAACACTTTGTCATATGCACTGTCATTCAATGTACACATTTTTTTCACCTCTCCTGCTTCAAAATAACCTACTGAATTTACAATGGTAGCCGAACTACAAGGTGATGGACAATAATTCGTCACCACCAAGATTTAGCAGTTGGGTCCTCTAATTCCCACTCGCCCTTAAGAAGGGAAAGTATATAAGATATTTTCTTTCTTCTTCTAGATGTGGTCCAGGTTCAAGTCTCCCAGCGAGGGCATTGGCGAGATCATTTTTCCCATCTCCTGCTTGAAAATAACCTAATGACTCTATAAGCTTATTCATTCTCACACTGAACTGAAAGGCATACAGATCGTCTATATAAAAATAGCATTAATTTACAATTCCACCAGTATTAAGAATTTTAAAGTTTACTCATTCTTCTTCCTCCTTTTTTCTTAGAAAAAAAGTTGAAAACTAATGTTCCTACGAAAGTTCGAAGAATAGTAAGTCGTATAACTTACCGACGCATTTTAACATTTACTAATTTCTGGTGGTAAATGCTGCGAAGAAAAAATATTTAATAAAATATTTATCAACAGACAGTGATAATCGTTCAGATTTACGGATGAGAAGAAAAATAAGTTAAATTATTGCTGATCTGTTTTATGCTGAAATTTCTCTGTTGGTTAAAATAAACGATTTTATCAGGAAAAAAAAATTATGAGCTTTTAATAAAGTGGATAATAAAATAGTTTACATTGAACTTATTTAATTCATAAATATTCTGTTGAATGACGGAAATATGAGAAAGGCTTTCTGGTAACTTATAAAGAATACCGTCACAGCATATACTCGAAATATTTTGATCTGATTTTCTTTGCTATTTTAAATGTTATTTTCTTTTCATTTATAGCAAGCTAGAGTTTAGGAATTTTTATATAAGAAGCATTTGATTTTTATATAAGAAGCAGCAGACTTCAAAGATCACGTGACTTATGTATAGCTAATGTAAACAAACAAGGCCATTCTTCCTGTTCTTCTCTTGTGGAATGTATCTCATTATATTTTTAAGCATCTTTGAGTTACTCTTTCCGTTAATTCGCGTTAGTAAAATTACTTTATTAAAAGAATAGGATTTCTTTTGCAACACCTATCAGCAAATCTTAACACTTACATCTTTAGATAAAATCTGAAACAATCAATATTTTTCTAAATATTTACAAATTTAAAATATTTCTTACCAAGTATTTATCTTTCGAAAATTCTCGTTTAATTTAATTCTTATATAGATCTATCATTCAACCTCAATTTAACGGTTGTCAATGAGCTTTTGATAATTATTGTTAAATAGTGAGCTATTGTTAACCTTTTGATGGACATCAAGGAGCTCAGCTCGCAATCTATTTACACACTGCAGTGGGCGAGCGCAAACGAAAACGCGCATTATAAATTTACACCTGACAGATATCTCATGTCTTTGTAAAGAAAGAATTGCTTAATCTGGCAACCGTCAAAGGGGTTAAAATGCAAAATCATCTTCCAGTTTTAAGCACTGATATGCTGTAATTTTTATTTGCACTTCCTAGTTATCTAACACTTTTGTGTCTTAAGCCTATGTTCAGTTAAAATATAACATTAAAAACATTTTTTTTTAATGTAGTTTAATTTTTCATTGGTTTCTTATATTTCGAGCCAGATCATTAAAAACAATTTTTAAATCCTAATATAGGAATAAATCACCGTTGAAATGCAATACTTAATATCAGGATATTTTGGTAATATATGCAACATCAAGATTATTGTGGGCGTTTACGAGCAAATCTTGATACTGATAATTGCCACGCTACATAGGCAAATTCCGGACTCCTAGCTTTCGCACAAATTTGCGTTATATAAGAGATTCTGCTCATGTAAAAAAAAACAAATACTTTTTTCTGATATTTTTAACAACCACATTTCACCTTATCTAAAAAGATCTAGACTAGAAGCTATACGTTATTATTATTATCTTTTATTTTATTTCGAAAGCATTTTTCTACTTTTCCAATGCTCCATTGGGAAAAGGTCACCAACAACAGTTACCATCGCTTCTTTCGATATCTACAAGATCCACCTGAGCTCTTAACTTCTGTACGGCGACCCCCCACCATGGCGCATGTAGACAATAATTTACACGCGATAAGGGTTAAATCGGATGTATATTATCACCTAATGAGACAGTCCTTGTTTTCCCTGTTGACTGTTCCAGTGATAAAAAGTCACCGGTTGGAACTTGTCCTACTCGGACACTTTTTACGCCTTCAACTGAAAGTCTCTTACGTGATTATTCTAGTTTTCGAAAAAAAAAAAAAAAAAAAAAAGACCGCTTTGTGTTTGTGAGGGATCACGTAAAAATTAAATCTTAGGATAGTTCGTTCATGTCCCGTCAAGCAGAAATTCAGATTAATTCAGTAACTGTTTAAGACAGATCTTGCAAGTTGGAGATTCTCTTCTGCGAATGTTAAATCAGTATTTTGAAATAATATGAGCACATATATAAGAAAATAACTTCGTTATTAGAGAATTTTCTGCAACTGAATTATATTTTTGAATTATGTAGATTAATTTCCTTTCTTCTTTATGCAGTTTTTTTTTTTTTTTTTTTTCATCTTCGGTTTGCTTGAGTGATGACTTTGTTGAGGTTAATTTTACGCACTTGTGGTTTTTGCCTGGTATTTATGCATTTTCCTGCCGATCGTGAAAGTTGGCGAAGATTCTGTCAAACATAAGCCAATCATTATGTTTGAAGGAACAAGGACTCTTTATTTAGTTAAATAACCAATAGACACGAATTACGCTGTAGAGACATTAGGTATTTTCTTTTTTTGGAAGCAGGCAAGATGAAAAATTAGCAACGCCGGGAATCGAACCACGGACCTCTGGAATAGGCCCAGCGTGCAGAACCACTACACCACGAAGGCACGCTAGGAAAGCGGGAGAAATACCCTATAACGCTTTTTGCCGTAAATTACACTATCGAATGGTCACTCTTGTCACAACAGATTTTCACGCTGAATCGTTACTATTTATCCGTTTTCAAGTAAAGACCATACTGCGTCCATCAAATCTCAAATTCCGCCGGAACCCACCGTAACCTGGTTCCAGTACCTCCCAGTTTCTGAGTTAAATCGTAATTCTAGCCAGAGCGCTGCGGAGCCGTAAATAAAAAGGATCCAGTACTTCTTTTACGTAAGTGAAATGCAGTTTCAGCAAACAAATTTTATTCTAAAAATAAATATATGCCTTTAAAATTGATCATAACTTCCGAATTTATGCCTGTCTTTCTCTGGGGAGCAAACATTTTGTCGGAAATTAAGACTTTTAAGGAAAGAAAAGCTCTCATTCACATGTCAACGGCTTATTTCCCAAGTAGTGCAATTCAAGGAAGCAGGTGAAATGTTTTGTGCCTGAAAGAACTAACAGTAATTACCTTGGTCTTCCACATTCAGTGCTAATGATCTCTCAAAGCAGAGCTTCTGAATGACATGAACTCTGTAACCCAATACAAGGAACCAAAATTGTCACTTACGCAGATCTCATTTGTTCTCATGTTGTCATCAGATCGGAATCGGGAGGGGGAAAGTTTTTTGCCCAGTCGTATTCTGCTTGACAACTAGAACTATATTGGCAGGGCATAGCAGTCAGAAAACGTTGAACTCTTATCTGTTTATTTTCGAAGCTACAAGTCTCCATTAAAATTCCTGTCTCTACTCTCATACTACTTCTAGCATTCTCTCTAATTTCATTAGTGATGTTTTAATCGTTTTACTTTTTTCCACTGGGTGTTGGAAAAAGAATAATTCCCCCCCTTTGAAATAGTACGTTATAGTGTATATTTCGCTCCTAGGAGGCCAGCTGGGCTATTTCTTAGATTTTGTATGAAACTGTATGCCCAGTCAAAGCCACAAATTAGGACATGGTCCGATATTTTATTTCTTTCATTTAACTGTTTATAATTAATTTAATAATTTATTAAAATTTTATTTATATCTTTATATTTGAATTTAAATGTTAATTTAATTGTTTTAATTATTATTTATTTATTTATTTTCCACTCTTCTTCCTGACGACGTATCTGATTTTAGAAATTAAGCTCTGGCAAGGATCCCGTAATTTTGAAAATACTCCACTGCCTCCTATTTCGTAATATACCTTACAAAATTTGGCTTGAAAAGGTAAATACCTACCTTTTTAAGCCAAATTTTGACAATCTGGCTAGTTCCCATACCTACGTGAGCAACATTTTTAAGATATCGTACTGTAAATTGCTATTTATAATTAACAAGCTTGAAATGTGTTAGTCATATGCTGTTGCTACCGTCTGTGCAGATTTATAGAAGTACTTCACAGCATAGTTAGTAAATAAAAAATTCTGATGTGGACTCCACGTGGCTTCCTTATATGGAATATTAAATTATACGCAATTTTCGCTGCATTTCGCTTAAACTTATTTCCACGAATTTCATTAGATACATTTCTCATTCAATTAATTCAGTTCTCACCTCATGGCAAGGCAAAAATACATAAAACCTCAAAATATCTTCATTAGAAATCGAAAAATGTGGAAAAAGATAAAACACAAACTACAGTTAAAACAATTCAAACAACAAATTTTACATTTAAAACAGAGTTTCTACGCAAAACAAGCAATTCGGCCAGCGGGCAGGAAGGCAAATTTTTCAGTGCACATAACTTTACTTTTACTTTTGGTTCCACTCGGCAAAATGACACTGAAAGTGCAGAAACTGACTGAATTCACTATTTTGCTATGTTTCAAATGTAAAGAAATATGGCTGTCATGGTAAAATAATTAGGCTTAGCTGCAATTAAACAGCTTTTAAATAGTTGATAATTCTACAACTGTTGCATACAGATTAACTAAAGGCATATAAACCTTAACCGGAAGATAAGAAAAACATAATTCAATCATGTTTTAAGCAAAAAATGCCCAATTTACCAGCATATAGAATAAAAAAAGAATTGAGCCCATAGAGCCGAGTAATAGAGTGGATATATATGTATATATATATATATATATATATATACTTTTAGTTTGACCGTTTGCAGCCAAAACGGCAGGTGCACAACTGCATGTTATAGCAGTCCTATATATGAAATTTCAAAGTTCTGAGGCACTCCTTTTTTGAGTTATGTGAGATACATACATACGTACATACCGTACGTACAGACGTCAGTAAAAATCTCTTCTGAATCCATTTAAATCCATTTTGCAGCCCGTTTTAGGGAAAATTGTTCTTTATTCTGTCCTTAAGTACAGATGTCACCCAAAAATATCGTTAAATTGCATTCGATAGCGTTCAAAATGGATATTTTCGTTGAAATATGATGCCTGGAAAATTTTCGTGATTACAATACTTTCTTTACTTCGCACAAGGAAGTAAAAATGCTAAATTTTAATAGATGCTTAACCCTTTCCGGCATACTACCTTTTAAAGTTGGAGTTTTGATAAAAAGAAAAAAAAAAGGTAAGCAGTCTAATTAGGCCTAGAGGAGTACACAAGTAAAATTTTGTGAAGAGAGCACTTATCGTTTTAATTCTGTGGGTGTGCCCAAGTGGGCACACTGATTAAATAGAGCTTCGAAAAGAGTGCTGAAACGAGCATTGTTGTCAATGAACTGACCAATGAGATGGGGAGAAACAAAGAAACACTCTCAGTTGTCATAGATTATCGGTGAGCCCGGTCTAAGCACATCTAGGGTTCGCCGTTTGATTTTAGGCAAGATTTCAAGGTAAAAATTTAAAACTAATATAGAATAAGGAGATTAGCATACAGCCAAAAAATAACATAGAAATTTCTTTTCAAACAATTCCTTTTATACCCTAAAAATAATCTGGAAGATTTCTTTGAAAAATGAGGATCTTAAAAAACTAAACATGGCTAGGACTGGTTTGTGTTGAGATGCCATCTACTATAAATAAAGAAGGTTCAGAGTAACCTATAGTAACTTATCAATCCTTTTTCATTAAATTTTTCTGTGCGTACAGAAGGAAATTCTTAGGTGTGTTCAGACCGGACACACTGTGCCGCAAAGGGTTAATTGTTAAGGACTTAAAACTTAATAAGAAATGAAAAATGTTTCAGTACAAAATATAGGCATAATATTCTCATTCCGATCACCCTCATCACTGATTTTCCTTGTTTTTATAAGACAAAAACAAGAAGACTATAGAGACTTACAGGATAGTTTGGGCGCATCGTAAATCCCAGGATCTTAGGATTTTAAAGTTTATTAGCCCTGACAGTAACTGAAAACCTGTTTAATCTTAAAACTCAAATAAAATGGTTTTTCATTGTAATGCTCGGAAACTGTTAATTTAATAGTGAATTTCTAAAATCACTTTTGTGCATTTCACTCCTGTAATTTTATGGAACGAAAAAGTGCAAAATGATCGGTACGGGAGCCGGTTAACTTAGTGAAAACTGGAGAAACGTTCGCAACTGAAGATTTACAGAAATATTTTTGCAAAAACTTTCACATTCGAAGATCTATATTTGCGTTCCAATAGGTAATACATAAAGAACAGGAAATCATAACACAAGCTGTAATATGTAATACAAATTTTATTATATATTTTAACTGGAATTTACATTCATAAACCAATCAAATTCCTCAAATTTATTTGACTCCGTTTTTTATAGTTATCATTTAATAGGATGCTGTTAATATAGACGCACAAGTCATTATACTCTCTCAACATATACAGATTTTGTAAAGAAGATGGTTACTTGGTATCGAAATAGTTTGTCGGAACTGACACACAATAGAAAACTGCTTTGAGTAACTTCGGGAAACGAATTTTTCTCTTATTTCAAAAGTAACAAGGAAAATTTAGTCTGAATTTTGGAATAAGAATTACTTTGCAGTATATGTTTTGCGGAAATCCAAATGGAAAGTAACATAAAATTATCAAATAATTATAACATAAATTAAAATGCAATAGATAAAAATCTGAAATTGGTCTATTTATTCAGTGTTTGGAAAAATCCTTTATTTGCTAAAATCATAGAAAATCTCTTAAAATACGAGCACCCACTAGTGGCTGACCGGTAAAATCGCTGAACACTCTTATTTCGACCTCGGTTCAAATCTCAGCGAAAGGCTGGCTGCATGAGACATTTCGTAGTTTTCTTCATTTCGTAAATACAAGGAGGGTGCCCTTAAAGAACCCTCCAGGAAGGCACTCCTTCACTTAAGCATATAGTCCTTGTTTGCTTCTGTATAATCCATTCGAATCTTAAAATTCAATAAAATAATTGCTAATTGACATGCCGCATCAAGTTATTTCCCTACTCATGTTCGTATATATGTAGGTAAGTTATAGTACAGATAAACTAAAATCATATTATGCAGATTAAAAAACCCGAAACCTTCGCTAACTTGTATGCTTAAAATACCGAAACGCCCTTCCCCGTCCATTAACGTACAAAGAGATGTGAAGATTTCAAATTATATCCTTTCTGCTTCCGAACAAAGAAGCTTCCATTAGCATTTTAGGACAAGCTGTCTGCAATAAACTGCTACAAAGCATTTGGGTGAACTGCACCTGCTACTTCATACCTTAGGGGAAGGGAAGGAAACAACGTAGCAATCTCGATATCTCGATCGTTGCGGACGATTGTGGTCTTCTGAAAGAAACGTAATCTCGGGCGTTTTGGCCTTCAGAGCGATAAAAGAGTTTATTGATGTTAAAATGTATGAAAGTTTCAGTTATCTGCAACATACACATAATACATAAGCAGATAGATATTGCAAATTTTTCAAAAAAATTTCTAAAAGATTCACCAGTAGTTTGGGATTTATTCTCGCAATTTTGCTTTTCTGTAAAATTAAATTTTTATCTGAAATCTGTGAATAGGTTTAATGTAATTAAACTTTGAATTCCTAAGTAGCTAAAAAGTGTTATTGCTAGCTGAGTTATTTCGGAGCCGTGCTTATTACATATGGTGTTAGAAACGTATTCATTATAACCGAAACCATAATATAATGAGCAGTATGAACCCAGATGCAAACTGGATCGATCTACCAGTGTTCAGCGGTTTCGTCCTCTTGATTGCTGGTTGGCAATGTAAAACAAAAAAATGGGAAAAATATTGATGTTTTTACTTGAAAAGATAAAGGAGCCACAGTACTGCAGTTTTGACATTAAAAAGTAAAAGATACATTTCAGTTATGTCAAACTAATATATAATGAGAACTTATCTTGAATACAATTTTCTTGATTTCAGCATCATGGGATAAATATAGCTAATAATATAGAAGTATTAACATCTTGTGCACAGCAGTTATTGAAAGATATGGTTACTTCGTAAGAAATTTTATGCTAAATATTTCAGTTAACTGCAACATCTAAAACAAGCAGGGTGCAATTCACGAGTTAAAAAAAAATGGGTTCATTGACAAGCGAAACGATAACCAATTTTCCGCATCGATATCCGCTCACTTCCAAACATTTCCCAGGTTGCTTCTCACTCACGAAATAACGTTTCACATAATCGTAAATAAAACGTCATCGCATTTACTTCGATAACCAGTGATATCCTTTTAAGAGCATAAGATAAAAAAAAAGTTTTTACCTCCCTTCTTTTGCGGGCAATTGACTCCTATTTCTTACCTACGTGAGTCTATGTTTAAAAGGGGGGGGTGATTCTCTAAACATTCAAAGAATTTCCCACGCTGGAGATTGAGTGACCCTTGAAATCACGACACCTAAGAATCCAACAACAACATCTAGGAAAAAGGAGAAATCACTCTTTTTTTTTTTTTTTTTTTTTTTTTTTTTAATTATTTTTTTAGAGATTTAGTTTTCCATTTAATAAGGTGTAACAGTAATGTAAGGATGGCACATCATACCATGAAGACATTTTAATAATTTTATTTACTGGAAGAACACACTAATGCAGAAATTTAAAGTTAGGCAAAAAAAAAAAAATCTTAGATAAGATCAGATTTTAATAAAATCAATTTCGATGGCAATCAGCTTAAGAAATAAAAATAATCCTCCCACCTGAAGAAGAGGGTTTGATCTGGCTATTGTAATATGGAAAAGCACATGAAGGCCTATGGAGAGGGAGGCCTTTGTGAAGAGAAAATGGCACTATTCACGTTATACTTGAGGAAATACCATGAAAACTAGCCATACAGCCAACGCATTGCTCGAACCCAGGACTAATTACTAGCATTCAATGGGTCTACTACTCGGTCACTAGCGTGAGTCCTGAAGAAAGAGGGACCTAGGTCTGTTCGTCCTGGAAATAAACAGAGTTTTATTCAAAATCCAAAATCTATGCCAATCTAAATTTGGGGAGGGGGGTCAAACTTTTGTTTTCTTACATTAGCGTATTTGTCTTAAAATTACCTCCAAATATTGAATCTATCCTACATCGAGTGATAGTATGAATGTCCAAACTATAGAAGGGAGTGGAACTGCGGGGAACTCGGTTGCGGGGCTTCGTAAGAAACACAGAGGGATCCCTCAGGAAGTTTTCCTTTATCTAGTACAGTAGAACGACAAAACTATACCTGTGATATCCTTTTATCATTAGAAGAAAGTTCTAATGTTCTGTCTAGGAGCCCACCAGCGGCCGAGCGGTAAAGTTGCTGAACACTGGTAGTTCGGTCCGAGGTTCGAATCCCGCGAACGGGCTGGCTGCATGCGTGTTTTCGTGATTTTTCCCATGTGTAACGTGTATGCGAGCCAGTTTCCTTTCGAAAGTCCTCCACGAAGGCATCCCTCCCCTTAGGCAGATAGCCCTAGTGCGCTTTCCCATTATTAAATACACCAACACCTAGTGTTCTGTCTATTTACTTCCATCCTACCTTACAGACTCAAAAGTATTTTGCTTTAATTTTTAAGCTGAAATTTAGATGACGGAATTGCAATTGAAATTAAAAGCAAAGAGAAAAGCAATTAAAAATTAACAAGTTTAATGCAGTTAAACCTTAGTTCACGAATTTGATGCGTTCCCAAAGACTATTCAATCGAAATGTTCGTAAACCTGTAAGACCTATCTCTATTATTCCAGATAAACTAAATTAGATCCTACAATGAACCTGGCGAATTCTCACACAGGCGTGAATTAAATACCAGCACAGAAGAAGGGTGCTAAATAGCCCTTTTTTAAATCAAGTTACTAATTTAACAGAAAGGCACAGACTTCGTGCGTTACAAAAACACCGTTCACTTGCGGTGGTAACTAAACTTAGACTGTAATTCAAGTCAAACCTGAAAATAAATAGTGCAAGAACGCACTTCAATTTACTCCTAAGAGGTGGACTCACAGAAATCTAACCGGCGGGATACTAAACTGACTAGGCCAAGAGGCTTACTAGCATGACCGCTAAATAAAAACGAAACGTGCGCTTGGCTAGCGAAACACGCTCTGAATAAACTGAGATATTCACACGTTTAAATAGCACTTCCCTTAACTTTAAATTTACATCCTGGCGAGAGAATGAGAGGGGAAGTTGAGAAGTTAGAACAGGAAAACTTAAAATAAATTTGTTATGCAAAATAAGGAAAACCCTACAAACGGAAACAATGTTTCTCATAGGAATTAACGTAAAATGAATTCATTCCTTCTTAAAGCACATGTAATTCGTTATTTAAAATAGAAATAGAACTATGTGCACAAATTCATGACCCAAAATAATGCAAATCAGTAAACATAAAACAAGAAAGACAAGTACATTATTAAGCGGGTAAAATAATTGAAAATTTACCTTAGTTTTACAGTATATATACGAAGAAGAGTAGACGGGATAAATGGTAAATGATTAGATGTTATTATTCAAATACAAAATACCCTTCCATAAAAATACCTTTAGGCAGCATTACCTGAAGGGGATTGCTATTTTAGTAGGCATAATATGTTATCTTTTCTTTGCCTCTAAAACACCATTCGATTGCGCTTTAAACGGTTTGGACCTATGTTTCACTCAAAGTTTCCCAGTGTGATTTATTGTTGTCTTCCTTTTAAAACCTTTTAGTCCAAAGGAGCAATTTGCTCTAAAGGACTATTATTTTCGTTTTGGCATTTTGCGCTGAAAACTTTAAAAGTATGTATCACTTTTCAAATTGTTGCCACCAAATTCTATCTCACTGTATTATACTTAAAGCAATTCAATAATGAAGAAGCTGCATAAATGTATGTATGTTTCTTGCAATGTGATAAAACAACGGTACCTAGAGCCATCCAATTTTGAATAACGTACGTTTCCACCGGAATATGGGCATCTGGAAACCCAAATTTGGAATTTGTTTTATTATCGATTTCATATTTTGTAAAACTTTAACGAATTTCTGAGTAACAAACTCAACGATTTAAAAGCGAGCAATAGCAACACTCTACGGGGGGGGGGGAGCATTATATCTCCAGCGCGCGGAACTGTGTATCCGAAATTCTAAAAATATGCTCATTTTAAATTACTTTGCGATACTGCTGTTGAACTGAATTTTATGGTTTTAGTGCGAAGAACATGATATTTAATAAATAAAGGTACCACACAAAACGTTAAAAAAAGGCCCCTTTGGGCGTAAATTAAAATCTAAAGCTTTCAGATTTTTTTGCGTTGGTTCACTATAAACGGCGTTTCACTTTTCAGATTGTCGCCACCAAATATTACAGCCCACAAGGCATCTGCATGAATGCATGTATGTTTCTCGCACTGTGAAAAAATAACGATACCTACAGACATCATATTTTGAATAACGTAGTCCTCCACTCGGATCTGGGCATCTGGAAGCCCAAAAATTTGGAATTCGGAATTTGTTTTATTATCTGTTTCATATTTTGTAAAACTTTTAACGAATTTTTGATTAACAAACTCAACGATTTCTAAGCAAGCAATAGGAACACTATATATATATATATATATATATATAAAAAAAAAAAAAAAAAAAAAAAAAAAAAAAAAAAAAGAAAGAAAGAAAGAAAGAACGCCAGCGTGCGAGATTGTGTATCGGAAATGCTAATGACATGTTTTTTTATAATTATTTTGTGATATTGCTGTTGAATTGAATTTTATGGTTTAAGTGCGAAGAACATTATATTTAATAAATAAAGGAAATTAAAAATGCGCGCGTCACTTTGGGTTTAATATAAAATGTGAAAGCCTTCAGATTTTTCTTTTTTTTTTTTTCCTGAAAATAAATTTTCCACAATCGCTTGTTGTTCAGTATTACATGCACTTAATAAAACGAATTGTCCCTCTAATCTTCTCAATATTCTCATACATTACTTTCATATAGAGAAAGCATATTCATTTATAACAACATGATAACCAGCAAAAAATTTACTAGAGGATGTCCCCAAGGATCCTGCTTGAGTGCTGATTTCTGGGCCTTCACCTTTAATGACGTCTTAAAATATGAATTTCCCCATCATACGAAGATCTTCGCGTTTGCGGATGACACTGCGTTGGTTGTTAGTGGTAGGACTAGAGACATCCTTGAAAGGAATGTGAACGGTTCTCTCAAACAGCTTAACATAGAATGCCAGAGGTTAAAACTCTTCATTTCGCAAGTGAAGTCCAAGGCTATACTTTTTAACAAGCCAGGCCAAAAGCTCTTAAGAAAGCCCACCTTCAACCTGGACGGAAAGAAAATTAAGATTACCCAAGTCCTGAAGTTTCTGGGTATCCACATAAATAACCAACTTAATTTTATGTACCATCTCACGGAGACTCAGAAAAAGACAAATCAAATCGCTTATAATTTCAGAAAAATGCAAGGTAGTAACTGGGGACTTCGTCCTCACATTCAAAAAATTTTATTTACAACAGTAATTTCAAGTATAGTGAATTATGGGGCTGCAATCTGGGCGGAGACTATGACAGAAAGGAAGAAAAGGAAACTTTTCGCCATTCAGAGACCTTTTCTCCTGAGCATTTGTAAAGCCTATAGAACGACAGCTAATTCCTCTCTATGCGTTCTTACTGGGATTCCTCCCCTTCATTTAATTGCGACAAAGGATTCAATAAAAGCCAGAGTACTCCAGTTGAAAGAAGATGCTTACCTGAATGGCACCACCTTTTCTGCCTCAAAGTATGAGTCTCCAGCCATATCATTGACCTACCATCCTGCAAAGTATTGTAATTTAATAATCAATACGGACGCTTCAGCAATCAGCAGTAAAGAATATCCAAGAGCATTTACAGACGGCTCTAAAATTCATGGAGAAGTGGGCGCAGCATCAATAATCTATTCTTCTTCCTCTATTCCAACAATATGGCAAGGAAAATTATCTCCAGAAAATTCTGTTTATCAAGATGAGCTGTCAGCAATTCAATCTGCAGTAAAAAAAGCTATATCAAATAATTTCAAGACAATAGCTATCTATTCAGACAGTCAATCTGCATTATATGCCCTGAAGGACAGAAACAATAAGAACTAACTGGTTCAGGATATTCAAAATACAATAAGTGCCCACTCAGAAACCCAGTTTATTCTCAATTGGGTGAAAGCCCACAACGGAAACGACGGCAACGAGGCAGCTGACCTCCTTGCAAAGGATGCAACGACTAACATCAACAGTGAGGTAATTCATGTCCCGTGGCCCAAGTTCCATTTAAAATTTACACTGAATGCAATTGTCGACTCAAAGTGGCAAGAAGAGTGAGATTCTGCATTGCAAGGCAGAAGAGTCCACAATTTTTTCTCAAAAACTGACAAAGATGCACTACACTATGACCATGTTCTGAATCAGTATATCACAGGGGACGGTCCTTTCCCCACCTACTTCCATGACAGAGGCATGTGCCCTACGGATCTCTGCATATGTGGCGAAAGGGGTGACCCTGATCATTACATTTTTGACTGTAATCTAACAGACGGCAAACATCTGATCAAGCCTAACAACAATCTAATACCATTTAAGAAATATGCAATAAAGAACAGACACCTTAGGGCCAAAATCAGAGACGTTCTTATACATATCCAGACTCAGACTGGATATTTGTCATATCTAATGCTTATTCATCTCCATATGTTACTATACCATATTTGTCTTTTTTATTTTATTTTATTTATTTTTATTTTTATTTTTATTTTTTATTTTATTTTTAATTTATTATTTTTTTATTTCATTTCAATGTTCCAACAGTTTCATTTATCTACGCAATGCTGATGAATGGGAGCTCCAAAGACTTGCTTATTGCACCTTCCGCCTTAGAAAAGACATTTATTCTTACATTTATGCTTTTGGAAGCATCAGTTGTCGAATTTTTCAAGGACAGTCTTTTCTCAATATGATTTGTGTACACTATTAATACCAGAACTCAGTTATCTCAAGTGATTGATGGTAAAAAAAAAAAAAAAAAAAAAAAAAAAAAAAAGAAAAGAAAAGGTGGGCGGAAGAACCTCGGACCACCCCCCAGGGTGTTCTCTCTCAATATTGGGGTGGAAAGTGTAACAGTTAGCTAGGTTCAGCAGTATCTCAATTACCTGTGGTACTACGGAGGTGCTGGTCTAGCTTCTACCTGTACCTGTTGCTATTTCTAAAATTTTTGTAGTACTTTTTTTCTTATTGAGCTCATTTTATCTAGGAATATCTTAAGGCAATATCTTAAGGAATAAAATAATAATAATAATTCCTAAGTACCATAACGCTATATGTCTGTGCCTGCAATCCTATCTGGGAATAATTAATAATAATAATAATTTCTAAGTATCAAAGCGCTATATGCCTCTGCCTGCAATCCAATCTGGCAATAGTTATCTGTTCTCCGAATTCGTGCTCCTGTTAGTGACTTGCTTTCAGGCTCTGTTAGTGAGAGCTAAACAAAAGAAAATATAGTAAAAAACAAAAACAACAAATGATTTATGTAAAAAAATGAAAATATAGTATATTAAAATTATATTTCCAGAAGTTCCTGAGGGTTAATTCTATATTTTGTAGTTACATCAAACACATTTGAAAACTTATATGCTGCCGAATTCATTGTTCTAATCTGAGACTCTCTTTATCATCTGAGGCGTTTCTTATTCAAGTAATTTATTCTTCAAATATAGAGTTCATGATATTCAAACGTACAATAATGGAATTAAGCCTTAAAACAAATTAACAAAATTCTTTCCTTGAAGATCGAAAGAAAAGCAATTAAGATCTAATAAATTAAATATCAAACATTTTAACTAATGGAACCAGTTAATATATCAACCTATATTCAAATATACAATACTGAAAAGAGTTTTAAAAGCAAACTGAGATAAATTAAACCAAATCGCTTTTCTCGACGATGAAAATGAAGCTCAATCTACTCGTAATTTTTATTTTGTTTCGTCAAAGCAAATAAAATGAGGTAATACTTTTACTGCCCATTTTTTTAAACATTGCTATCCAGTCGTAACGGCAATTTATCGTAACGGAATAAAAATCGGTAAAAATTGACCGAAACCGAAGCGGAAAACCTGTTGGAAAATTTTTCCATCTTCTGCCTCGATACGCTAATTGGCTTCAGTGTTCATTTAAACTCTGCTTCTGAAAGGGAAGAAGTCGCTCCATTTAACATTCTTTGGTTCAGTCAGAAAACATTTCTCTTTCTGGGCATAGTATTTGAAACTTAACTGTGATCTCAAATTGGAGAGAATAGGCAAAAGCCAGGGAGGGGCGAAGGTTAAAAATGAAGCGTGGAAATAGTGGATGAAACGAGGCTTTGGCATCATTTAGTTCCGAAGTCTCGCTAATTGGCGACCGCCTTGGCACGTCTGGTTATAAATCATTCGAGCGCTCTGTTCGGAACACCCGCTCTGCAGCAAAGGGTCATATATAAAGTTCGTCCATGCTTGCAAATACTATATGTTTACTCAAAAGATATGAGGTTCATGAAACTGATCGTATAAGTGAAAATTGACGGCTTCAAGAAAATTTAACTTCTTAATTGAAGGGATCATTGAAAAATTTAAACAAAAATTTCAGTGTTTGAGAGTTTAAAGAAAATGAACTTTTTAACAATCTATGAAGCCCTGCTTTTAAGTTTTAACAGACAGCGGGCAGTACGAGAATTATTACTATGGCCCGAAATGTGTGAAAGTGTAAACTTATACGTATACCTATAGCAGTACATACAATAAACTCGCAGTTTCCGTATTTCGTTCAAATTTAACATAAAAATGATCCAGTTTCTCACAGAAAATCCTCAGCGAAGGCATCTATTCTTTAGGCCTGTTATCTTCTTAATGGAATGCGATTCTACTAATACATTAGTAGCACCTTAGCATTCATGGTGTCCCGAACCCATTTTTTTTCGAACCATATTACAGCATGTTTTATTTGTTGGGCAAGATTTGGGTTTGGAGGGCAAGATTGCGTCTGTCGTTGGAAAGAGCCTTGAACACCATTACAGGTGACAGTAAGACTTCACTTAGTTCCACCCCCTCCAATTTTGACAAAGAGCCCCCCCCCGGGGAGGATGGATCCAAGAGTCACGCATCCCTCTTTCCCTTTTTCTATTTTTCTTTTTTCGTTGACCGTCAACCTCTCGAGAGAACTTTCGGCTCCCCATGCATTTAGACTGCCCCATCCCGCACAGACACTATACTTTTACAAGCATCCATGTCCTCTCCAGAATCCGAAACCGGGCCCTTCGGTACTGCAGTAGGCTCTCTTAACCAGTACACCATCTGGGCGGTGCTAGAGCAGCATAGTCTGTGGCTTCCGAGTATGACCCTAATGCTCTTTGAAAGTCCTCCAGGAAGGCATTCCTTCCTCGACTGATATCCATCAAGTTTAATGACGTGCTTGACTAATTATACGTAGCCTTAAAGCTGTTGTACAGAATTTTTTTTCATTTTTTCAATTTTAATTCCGACACAGTTGTTTAATACATTATTTTACCTTCCATCCGTATGTATTAGTTTAATAATTAATAAACTGATCGTTACTATAGCGGGTGGTAGTATTAGCCATACGAACGGGTTTCTTGAATAACTATTCGTGATTGTATTTGTGCTTGTCGTTGGTCCTAGATCTCGAGAAGCAAGAACTTGTCGACCCTGCCATAGACCTTGAGATCTATCCCAGGTTTGATCGAAAAATATCGGCCAATGAAATTTAAAGATTTCTCCCCTCTTTCAATAAAACCAACCTCTGTGGATATTCTGGCTTAGGTATCTCCATACGGAAAGACTGTATTCCCACACGCCCTTACCTCATTCTATGTCCAATTCTGGGACCTTCGTTGACCACCATACTGATCCGTAAACCACATTGATGAAAATGTCTATCAGATGTTCTTACTTTATTTAATGCTTGTAACGTTGTAAATCCTTTCTGAACCTATTGCTATACTTGAGGTTCATCTTGAAGAGTGAAAAAAGCTTTACTTAGTTTTATTAAATAAAACTCAAGTTGAATTTATTTGGCATTGTGGTGCCAAGAGAGTTCCTTCTGCCTTGATAACCATTAAATACTTAAAGATACATTATGTGCTTCCTTTTCAACTGTGTATTATGAGTTAAAAATAAGATGATGTTAATGGAAGCTTACCTGTTCTCCGCTTGCCCACATCACGCAAAGGCTAGACTTTGCTGTGATCATTTTTACTCCCCAAATTCTACTAATTAGTGTTCCTTCTGACACCATACAACAAATCACAGCTCTGCTTGCTAGATCCTTTTTATCCCCCATCCCTCCGAGCCATCAAGTGCGAGAGTGTGTGCTTTCTTGTGTGCGCTTGGAAAGGGAGTTGACGGCAACAGCTACACCACCTCCTTGACTTCCCGCAGCGTTGTCCAGGTGGGAGGTCCTCCACAATGAGCCCCCCGAACTGTTGGCTGAACCATTGTTGGAAGTGCAACTCCGTGTCCGAATTAAGATAAATTGTCTGGCTGGCTTCTGAAATAGATGTTGTAGCTACTTGCAAGTAATGAAAAAAGGGAAAAATAAAAACATTTTTGGCATATTGAATGTTAGACTACAAACCCCGTTTTTAAGTTTTTCTTTTTGATACGAGGGGTTTCTTGTTCGCACCCCTCAGGATTCCTTTCTTTCTTTCTTTGCGGCTCTAAAGGGGGGAAAAGGAGAATAAATGTTCGGAGAGCTGAGAGGTGGTCTGATAAACTGGAACTGAAACCGCAGGGCACAAATAAACAGAGCTTAGGAATTTATAGATTGTTAGCGCAGAGTACTGACAAATTTATAACGTTTTGTATCTCAATGTTGAGTGAGCTTAATTATTTTAACTAGTGAAACTAGTTTCCTGTTTCTAATTGATGGCAGCTAGTTTTAAATAAATGTGTTGCTGGACGCGCTAGATCTGCGAGGTAGATGTCCTCTGCTTACATGAGAATAAGTCTTCCGTCAAACCTGTTTCTTAACACAGAACTTTTATATATTTATTAGTCCTATATATATTAGGACGTGGGCAAAAGGGAAAGTTAAATTCAGTGCAATGCGGTTTATTTTGTGCAACGGAAGGATTCGCTTCTCATATATAAACATGCAAGACATGTCAATCACTATAAAAAAATTGTGGGTAACTAAATTTGTATGTAGCCTATGGTGATAGACCTGCAATGAATGACCTGTAATAGATATTGCAAGTACGTTGTTGTTTTTTAGAGTTAAGAAGAAACGGGAGAGGCTTCTAGGATTAATTGATACGCAAATAGAAATGAATACGATATCGAAATGGATGAGGCATTAATTAAAATGCTAATTTGAGTTCCATCGGCCACGATTTTTTTTTTTTCTTTTGTATATCTTTCTTTTTCCGCAATTCCTGCTTCTGCCGTTGTCAAAATCATTCCTGTTTCCGCGAAATCTTCATTACCCCTTTTCCCAAACGGGTTACAAAGTGGGGGGAGGGGAAGTGGACCTTGGCCTCTTCCGAAAGGTAGGAAAGCAAAAAAAAAAAAAAAAAAAAAAATTAAAAAGAAGAATTTTTAAAAGAAATAATCGAAAAATATTTACGACCTCAGACTTTGCATGAATAAAGATAATATTGCATTTAAAAGGAGAGAGAGATGTTCAAACTCTGCGATGATTTTGGCAATGAACTAAAAGATTGTTTCCTAAAGTAAAAACCAATATTCTTCCAAAATTCTGCATAAAGGTGAGTTATAATAAAATCTTTCAGAATAAATATTCGTTCTAAAACGACGACTTCTTGAGTCTTAATTGCGCTTTTGAAGCTTTTAATTCTTTCATTTATGCAAATCCAATAAACTACATTTTCCTTATTTTTATTCTGAAATCGATACTGATAACCTTTATAAAGGGCTAAAGATTTTTTCCTTTTAGTTCCAATAATAACTAAAACATTTATATTGATTAATATAAGATTTGAAAATAGCAGCTAATATTGTAGCAGAATTACAAATGAAATGAAACTTAAGATTTCAAGAAGAGCCTAAACTAATACACGTCTTCAATCTAACGAAGACCAGGGATAAATAGAATATCTCTTCTAAGTCCTGACGAAGACTAACTTATTAACAAAGAAACTGCCCGACTCTTCTTAATGACTCATCATGACATCTCCTCAGAGCTGTAGGAGGGGTATTGTGCTCTCCGATTTCGCGGGAACAGGAAGCGTAATGGCAAACCACACATTGAGTTGATCAATGTTAAACGAATTTCGTTTACTGTGCATGCCCAGGATAGAAGTTGGCGCAATTACGACTGTGGTTCAATTTTAAAAGATAAATACGGTATACGGTTGATATTGTGGTATCTGGACGTAAACATTTCGGGGTTTAAAAACTTGTCAAGCTGTAAGTTGTTTCATTACTTAAAGTGTAACTATCGATTGCAAACTACGCAAATTTTGGTTAATTTCGCAATTAGTACTTATTTTATTTCATAATCTTATTTTTTTAGTTCTGGTTTATAGCATAAAATAGCGGAGTTTAAGAATAAAATGGCTTTTAAAGATGTTGATACGCCCTTTTCTCAGTATTTCATTTAAAAAGTTGATTTTCTTAATTTTATTGTGATATGTATTGTAACATTATATTCTTTTTTAGGGTTTCAAATTTCCAGCATCGAACAAAGTTTATGTTTCAAAGTTTTGAAACTTTCACAGGTTTTATAGGAAACAAACTCTTCGTCCTCTTATAAAACAAGAAGGATCTTTTTAAAAATGTGTTAATTAGACGGTTTCTGGAGTTTTTTCCCTAAATGAGCCTACTCACCAGCGGTCGTGCGCTAAACTCATTGAACACTGGTAGTTTGGTCCGGGACTCGAGTTCCTACAAATGGGCTGGCTGCATGGCGGTTTTCGTGTTTTACCCATGTGTAACGTGTATACGAGTTTCCCTTAGAATGTCCTCCACGAAGACATTCCTTCTGTTACATCTCGAGTGCTTTGTTATAATCAAATGAACCAATATACCAGACCCTAAACGAACCGTTCGTGTGGTCAGCCTTCAATCTGGCAAACATAACTCGGCAAACCGAAGGCTGTCTTCGCAAGCGGCTGGTGTTATAAATGTCACGAAGTCAGTATATAGATTAATTTTTAGCAAAAGGGGCAACAGCTCTCACAACTAATACTTGGCCAAGAAACATAAATTAAAATTTGCCGCAACAATTTTCAGAAGTGTTAGTCTCTCGATTCGTATAAACTATTATTACTTTAGTAATATAGCGTAAAGAAAAATGTGTAAGGAAGAAAAAAATACTTGATGGAATACTTCATACAAACCTAAACATACTTCAAGCAATTTGGGACCATTCCCGTCACATGATTAAAACTGCACAAGTCGGGTGTGTCGAATGCTATTATGTCAAAAACCAGTCGTGGAAGTTTGTCAGAGTTAATAACATCTTAAATATTACAATGGTATAACACTTTTTCTAGTCGCAATGAATTGATAAGTATATGTATCTATTTACTAGAGTTAATTGACATTAACTGAGCTTTTCTTTGTTATAATTTCTTTCTTCTCTCCCCTTTCAGTTTTTATTGTTTAAAATTGAATGTCTGAGCATTTCATAATATTTTGTCTCGACTGTTCCATTACCTATTTTCCTTTAAAAACTGAAGAAAAAATAAATTCAAGACGGCCAAATTTATCTCAGATACTGATGGGGAAAAAAAGTATGTAAATAAATAAATAAATAAATAAATAAAAAACTGAAAGGTTTTAGATTTTAAATTCCAAAGGGAAGTTTTTTTTTAACATTTTGTGTGTTACCTTTATTTATTAAATATCATATTCTTCTCCCTTAAACCATAAAATTCAGCTCAACAGTAATATCGCAAAATAGTTCTAAGTTGAGCTTATCTTTAGAATTTCCGATACACAGTTTCGCGCGGTGAAGATAAAAGTGTTGCAATTGCTCGCTTTGAAATCGTCGAGTTTGTTAATCAAAAATTCGTTAAAGTTTTACAAAATATGAAATCGATAATGAAACAAATTCCAAATTTCGAATTTAGGCTTCCAGATGCCCATATTCGCAGGGGGGATTACGTTATTCAAAATTGGATAGCTCTAGGTTCCGCGTTTTATCACAATGAGAGAAACATACATACACTTATGCAGAATCTTCATCATTTAATTTCTTTAAATATAATATAGGGTGATAATATTTGGTGGCAACAGTTGAAAAGTGAAATAACAACGCAAAATGCCGAAGCGGAATTAATAGTCCTTCTGGACAAATTGCCCCTTTCGATTAAAAATTTGATGAAAAGTTTGTGCAATTTTAGGAATCATAAGACTCTCTTCTTATCATAAGACTTCTTAGGTTCTCTTCTGTCTTTATACCGCAGACACTCTACGAATTATATTATATTCTCTGTAAAAATTTATCCTATTCTGCTGGCCTATATTTTACTTCATTCTGTTTATCTGTTGTTGTGACTTATCTCACGTGTCTCACAGTAACATCAGAACAAGCCTACGAAATTCATTGTGGCAAGGAGAGGAAGAGCCTTTGAGCATCATACAGATGCCAGTACAGCTTAGCTCAGTTCCTCCCCAATTTTTTTGGATAGCACCTCGGGGAGGGGACGGGTCCGAGAAGCTCTCACCCCTTTTCCCCTACCACCAACCTTTCAAGAGGACTTTCGGCTCGCCATCTATTTATAGTGCCTCATCCCGTAAAGTAACATTTACAAACATCCATGCCTTCTCTGGGATTCGAAACCGGGCCCTGCGGCACCACAGTAAGCTTCCCTAACTATTTTAACCGTCTGGGCGGCTCATTCTGTTTACCTATTTTAATATAACGTTTATTCAATATTTGAATTTCCGATGGAGCATCAAGTATTTGAATACATGAAAAATCTTGAATTTGGGTTAATGTTAAAGAGCTGTATGCCCAAGCACATCTGTCATTATGTAACATTCGGGCTTTAATTAATGAAAATATACTTAAATTAATGTTAATGTTGAAGTCATAAAACAAATGAGAGAGAGAAAAGGCAAAATATACCTTATGAATCAAGTTTAGTAAACTGAATTATATCCTAAAAAAAATTCAATCTCTTTTATCCCATTTGAAAATAAAGCTACAAATTAAATTATCAAGTAAAAATAACGTATATTCTTGGTTTCATTGCACTGCAGATAATTTTTAATAGAAATCTTAAGATTATTTCAGCCTCATTTCAGAGCGATTAAATATAATTCAATCTCCTAATAACTGCATAATTTTATAATTACAAAATAGAAATTTTAATTTTTATCATTCGCAGTAAGCATTCCTGTGAAATATTTTCCTCATAATATGGTAATGCCATTTTTCTTTATGCTGGTTACCTTTTTACTGTAAATTACTGTTTTTCTGTATTATATAATTTCATATCTTTTTGTGTAAGTCATTAATAAATTTACTTTAATATGCTTAGAATCAGATTTCCTTAGTTACCTGATTTTTAAAATCTGATTAGTCATTGTTCAATAGTGAGAAAGCAACTAATTTCCTTATTATTTTCACTTAAAGGATTTCCAAGGTTCTGAAAATATCAGTTTTACACTAATTTGAATAAATCTCCAAATTTTGAATTTCCTTAATATTTTTTTGTTTTATTATAATTGTCAGACTATTTACATATTTAAGTGGTTTTTAAGATATTTTCTCTTGGAATTTCCACAAAAGTCCTGGAAAGTAACTCTGATCCAAAATCTAAATAAGAACTTTGAATTACATTAAGTTTTTTTGGCCCTTGGAAAATGATAAGTTCTTTACAACTTGCACCCGATGAGTAACTTTTATCTTTTCATCTGCAAAAAATTACCAAATTGCGGTAAGATAATTGCGCAAGCTAATATTCATAAAGATTATAGAGTAGGTAAGTCACTGTAACCAATATTTATAAATAAAGTGAACATATATATACAATGAACCGGCACATTTAGTCAACATTATAAATATAGTGAATGGCAACTACCTTCCTATGACGACCATCTCAGAAAATGACCTGTATTTCTTAGAAAATAGCAAGCATCAGTATTAAACACGGCTTCTCTAAAACGACTACCTTCACAGGTACTCTTAAAGTGAGCTTCACTGTATTCCAGATGTTACTTTAGAAGTCAAGCAACAAAAGATGATTGTTCCAGATGGTTCATACCAAAACCATCTAGAACCCTGAGTGGGCTCTCACAGAGGGTTCATAGTACTTCAGTGCTGATATTATAAATTTTAAAGTTTGCATATATATATATGATATATAGCGAACCCTCTCGTGGCGACCTTTTCATTAAAATGATCATTTCGGAAAGTAAACAGTAATCTGTTTCAAAATAAACATCGCTGTTGAAGATCAATTCTTTAAGACGACCACTTCCCATAGAAAACCAAAATCATCTGCAATCAGGATTGATCGGCAGAGTTCACCGTTTACTGTTTTTAAATAGCTTATTTTATTTGTTTCGCCCTGATAAACAATACAATGGTGTAATTTTCCCGATAAAGAGTAAAAAGGTATAAAAAGGATATAAATTTATTTTTAATAGCCGAGTTCATTGTTTTGAAAAGCTATAGCTGAAAGACATATTAAAGATTTTATGTTCACACAAGCGTAACAGCTTTCAGAATTGGCAAATTGCGAGACTTCCCCCCCCATTGGGGATTAATGCACTAGTAGGGTAACGTAACATAACGTTCCGCTAAAATGAATGAATACTATAAATATTTATGAAGTCAGACTGTAAATATATATGACGTTAAACATTAAGAACTAAAATTGATCTTTCAATTGATTGATAAAAGTGTAACAAAGAAAATAAATAAATAAGTCTTCAAAAAATCTTTATTCCGCCACTTATCAACCTTCCATTTTTATGCGTTCTCTCATCTGGACTCTGCAATACTAAAACTCAGCAAGAATGTCTGACCAATGATTTCTTTGAAACCAACTGCCGAAACCATGCTTCTAGTTCTTTCGAGCCCCACAGGTCAGCCATCTCGATTTATTATTATTACTATTATCACCAATTCGTCGCGCACAAACACACGCATATAAGAGGGAGAATTCCTCAGATTTTCAAGAGAATGATGAATTGGAGGTCTGAAAGGACTTCATCGTCGTTTTTGGAGCCGTGAAAAGAAAAAGCAATGGTCGTTGGCGGAGGTTGTGTATAGTGGCGCTAAGCTGAACGGATTACGTGAAAATGAGTGTAGAACAGGTTTTCTTCTTTTTTAAGGTGATTTTATTTTTACGGTATGGGAATTCCTTTAGATGGATGAGAATACGAACAGGAAGTTGCGACATTAAGGGGGACCTGTCACTTTGTTAAATGTAAAGAAATCACAAGGATAATATTATCGTTGTTACAATAGGAATGTCTGGGCAAAAGATGTTACCGTTCAACAGCAATGTAGGGCAAGGAAAAAAAAAGGTAAAAGAATTATTATTCACAATATAAACAGAAATCCTTGAAGTCACGTAGGCTGGAATCAGCGAAATCATAAATGAACAGTTAAATCTGCAAAATGCCCCAAAGGTACAATACACACTTTGAATGCTTATAAAGTGAATAGACATTAACATATGGTTTGCTTTCAAAATTTAAAATTATCTTCAGAAATGAATACATTTTTTATAACTGTCTTTTTGCAAATGTTGCTTCTTCGCTTCAAAACCTCCTTTGTTTTAAGCTTTGCATCCTCGGTTCATCTTGCGAAGTACCACTTACAGAATTACACACGTCGATTCAGGTTACTTTTACTGAAAACATGGATTATTCTTAAAATATAACGCATCTAATGACAACATTTCAAAATGCAATGGACGCATGATTGTGAAATTCACCTCTCACAACTCATTTGCCATACAGTTTTCTTCTATTCTAGTAATACGTTTCCACTAACTTTTCTTGAATTGCGAAAATTATTGAAATCCGAGATTTCCAGAAAATTTATATGGATATTCTTAATAGTTTCGTCTGCTTCAGATTTATCTTAATTCCAGCGTGACAAGCCGCATTAGTGTATATGTTACCGTGAAAGACCGAAATTGGAGAATGTTGACTTTCACCGGAGAATGTCAACATTCACCAAATACGTCGGTGAAAGATCGAATATTTCTTTACATTCTTGTACATTCGGACCCTCACCGGTGTTTGTCGACAATCACAGATATGCTCTAGCGTAGGTCGAAAAGAGAGGAATATATGTACACGCTGACATTCCAAAAGGAAATAAATGCAGTTGTAAAATCAAGGGCCTCTTGTGCAATTCAAAGTGTCATAATAGTTTAAGCTGTTGCAATAAATAAGATTTGAATCACATAATTTGGTAAGTTTATAACTTCTATTATTTTCCCTTCTTATTTTGAATGTACTGTGTGCTTTAAGTTCTTATATTCTTAAGTTCTTATTCTGAGTCTCAAGTGCGTTTTTTCGCGAACGAATTACGAAGAAGGAAATGTAATATTCTTATATGTTCAACATTCATCATTAGTACATGGTGAATGTCGACATTCACCGGTGTAAGTCAGAAATAAGAGTATTTGGAAAATATTTCGGACATACATCAAGCGACTATGTGAATGTTGACATTCGCCGGTGAAAGTCGACATTTTCCAGATTTCGATGTTTCACCGTAATATATATATTTGAAAGCCTGGTTATGCGCCTGGTTGGTAGAGTGTGGTATATTCTGAAAATTCGGCGATTTCTACTAAGGTGGCTGCGTTAATACGTAAATACCCAAAAAGTCCTTTCCTATGAAGTTTCTTATTTTAATGATATAAAAATAAAAAACTGATATATATAATCGATTTTGCCCGTCAAAAACCCTGCGCATAACTCTGTCTTTGGATTTTTACTGCATTCCTAAACTTCTTATAGAATTTTACGAAGAATTTTCTTTGCTCAAAGCTTAGTCAGACTTCGTTAATTTAGTTAAACTTTGTCAAGTCTATTATATATGACTGAACGCCAAAATTAGAGAAATATAATCTGTTAAAGTATGTATTAAGTTTTTATGTATAAAGTATATATATTTTACTTCGTTTTATAATTTACTTTTTATTTCGCATGTAGCCTAATATATTACCTCATTCAATTGGTTAGTTTTTTTAATACTGTGTTAAAATTTCCGGAAATATTTAACATATAGCTTTTATTATTCGAACTTGTAAATATATATATTTTTTTTCCTTTTTAACACTATTCATAACTACTGCATATGCTTATGTTGGAGTTTTCTTGGAGCCACAGCTTTTGGTAACTTTTTGGCGAGCTTACTACAATTCATCTTCTCATTTCCTTAATTTTGTAGCACATTGCGCAAAAATTTTGACCAAAATTGGTCTTTTTTGTATTGTTCTCACAACTTTTCTTATAATTATGTATATATATATATATATATATATGTAATGATATTTTTAAATCAATTGATTAAATTACATTCTATTAATATTGCTTAATAATGTGTTGGCGATTCTCTACCTAAATTGCATCCCTGTTCCTAAATTTTGGCGAAATTCTTTCTTTAGTATAAAATATATTAACCTGTTGGCGCCCGCCAAATCGCCAAACTCATAAATCTGTCATATTACATAAAGTACTTAAAAACACTCCTGATGAGAAGATAGCGTCACCTCGTGATTTCAATTAATATCGCTGATTGGAGGAGCTTCGTGACGTACACATATGTATAAGTAGGGTTTCTGCTCAAGGTACGAGGAGAACGCTTACGAGATGGATGCTAAAATAAACCTACCACTTTATATTCCAAAATTTGTCTCATTCCTGTTGCCCCGGCTGCACAAAACAAATAATGTATGAGAAATTACATTTCAGAAAGCCGGTAGGATACCACCTTCAAAGGGATTATCTAAAAAAGAAGATACCCCAAGGATTATACGGATAAAATGTTACGCACTTTAGATGAATTTGCCGCTGTGCGACTTCTATGTTTCTATATTTTTCTCTAGGCGTTCTTGCTTCAAGAGAATCATCCTTCTATTACCTGTATTCTGGTATTCTGCAGATTAATTTACGTCCAGAGAAGCATCCTTCTGCCCCCTGTGATGTGTGATTTGTGTTTCCATCGAAAGTTCGTCGTTCATCAAATGTGCTCTTACCGTTGACCTACTTTTGAGGATGGAAATCTTTCCTTACGTCTACGCCGTTCTGTATTGCTCTCGAGAGCTTTGTGCTTGTGTGGTAATTGATCGTGTTTTGCGAAAATCTAATCAAGAGTGCACAAAAATGTGTATTTTCGTGTCGATTTCATCACTCGTATTCTCGTCACAATAAGTCAAACAGAAGCAATTTGTAAAAAGACTGGCGATGCAAATGATATTATTATTATTGAATTATAATTACTGATTTAATAATAGTGTTTTTATTTTGAAAATTTTAAAAAGTATTATTTTGGTATAAATGTATTTTAAATTTGGTATTTTTGGTATTTAAAGGATGTATTTTGGTTTTAATATCGTTTTAAGAAAATTTAAACAGTATTATTTTTGAGTTAGTTTTATTTATGAATGTATTATTAGTTTTATTTATGAAAGTATTATTAAAAGAATAATGGCTAATGAAAACATCTCTGATCCTGATGATTCATTAAGGGCAGCTAGCGCTGAACCTGAAACAAGTATAATTCCCTTTGACGCGCAGAATGATATGGATATAAATTCATGGCTTGAGTACTTTAACAAAACTCATTTAGATAAAGATGAAACGTGGAAGCTTAATAATGTAGCTCGATATCTAAAAGGTAATGCACTTAGCGTATATGTCAAAAACTGCCATAAAATTACTAAATATGTGGAATTAGTCCAAATTTTAAAGGAAAATTTTTTCGACCCCACTTTAACTACGTTTGGTGATTTTGCCAATTACAAGTACAATCATAAAGAGGACATAACGCAATATTTTCGCAAAAAATTAGATATTGGTAAAAAATTAAATCTAACTCATGAAATGATCTTGGAGGGTCTGACGGATGGCCTTCCTACAGAATTAAAATCCTTAATGACGATCAACGCACCCTCTGACCCCATCTCTTGGCTTACTCATGTCCATAAGCTTATTAAGATTAGAGAAAATCAACAAATCAAAAGTGCACCTCCCAGATTTGTTACTCCGATTGAGAACAGTCCCCAAGATTACAATCGATTTAATAGAAGTAGAATTTCAGCTACTGTGAGACAAGATTCTCCTAGACCCAACAATTTCCAACGTTTTCAGAGACCAAGTAATTTTTATAATCGGTTCAGTGGTCCAGGATTTACAAGCCATCATAATTCTCAAAATAGATTGCCATTGCCACCTAGTCCCTGTAGACTTTGCACCCGGAACGGAATCCCAAATGCTTTTCACTGGTTTCAGGTTTGTCCTTTCAGAAGGGAGAGATCTGATACACCTAATGTTACGCCCCTTGCAATAGAACCAACCCCAGAAATCCCTCACGGTAGTTGACTATTAAAGGTGTCGGGATATTTGCCCAATAAGAAACGTCTAGAGTATGTTGTAGACAGTGGTGCCACCATATCAATAATTTCTTCCAAAACAGCTAGACAATTATGTTTAAAAGTACAAAGAGTTAGATCATTTTCAGTAAACCAAACTAAAGGAAAAATAATCTTCAACAAAATATGTTGTATACAAATGAAAATTGGACGGATTAGTAAACAAATTAACTTGTTTGTTCTTGATAATAATTTGAATTATGTAATTTTAGGACTTTATGAATGCAAATTATTTGAGTTGAGTATTGATTATACTAATTTAAAAATTAAACAGAGAGCTATTGTACTTAATGATGACTGCCATTTTGACAGCCGACCCATATCTCTACACCTCCAACTTCAAGGTGGTACAACAAATGTTTATCCATGTGTTAATAATAATGATGATGATGTAAGAAATTTTCCAACCTGTAAATCTCGGACTACAAATCCAAAGGAATTAGTTTCTCAGTCTAACATTTATGTGAAAAATGCTGTTTCTAATACTGTCGATAACAAAGAGTATAACTTGGAAAAATTGTTAAATGATTATTCGTCCGTGTTTTCTAAAAATAAGTATGATGTAGGAAAAATTAATATTGAACCTCAACGAATTAATTTAAATTCTGATTTGCCTGTATCATTAAGACCTTATAGAACATCCCCTATGGAAGAAGAGGAAATTAAGACCCAAATTGATCAATTATTACAAGCAGGTATAATTAAAGAAAGTTGTAGCCCATATTCGTCCCCCGTGACTTTAGTACTTAAACGTGAGGAAGGAAAAAAAACTAGATTGTGTATAGATTATCGGAAATTGAATTCCCTGGCTAAAACAGATGCAAACCCTCTTCCTCGCATTGACACTTTGTTAGACAAATTAAGTAAAGCAAAAGTATTTTCTACAATTGATTTGAGATCTGGTTTCTGGCATATCCCGATTCACCCTGCAGATACTGAGAAATTAGCTTTTTGCACGAATTTTGGATTATTCGAATGGTTAAGACTCCCTTTTGGTTTCAAAAATGCTCCTGCAATTTTTAACAGAACAATTAGACGAATATTAACAAAAAATAAAATTAATTTCGCTTGCAGTTACTTTGATGATATAATCGTTTACTCTTCCCCTGAGAAGGAACATTTAGAACATTTAAAAATTTTATTTGAGGTGTTTAAAGAGGAGCATATTAAATTGAATCGAAACAAATGTGTGTTCGCCCGAGATCAGATCACATTTCTTGGCTATGAAATAAAAAATGGTAGAATAATTCCCGATAACCATAATATAGAAGTTATTAAGAAACTTAAAAACCCCAGTAACACCAAAGAGTTACAAAGAGTTTTGGGAAGTGTGAATGTGTATCATAGATTCATTCCGAATTATGCAACTATTAGAGCTCCATTAAACAGACTCTTGAAAAAAGATGTCAAGTGGGAATGGGATGACCAATGTCAAAAAGCTTTCGACGAAATGAAAAGAATACTGATTTCCAAACCTGTTTTACAATTGTATGATTCCAGTAGGCCATGTCATATTTTTGTTGACGCTTCTCAAACTGCTGTTGGAGCTGTTTTGAAACAACCAGATGAAAATGATGTCCTTCACCCTGCATTCCCGAAATTTAAGAAATTATGAGAAAAATTATACGATTACTGAGTTAGAATGTTTGGCCATAGTAGATGCCCTAGACAAATTCTATTACTATCTGCATGGACAAAAATTTGTTATACATACGGACCATGCGGCCCTCGTTTGGCTCAAAAATGTTAAAAATTTAAAAGGTAGACTCTTCCGTTGGTCACTCAAACTAAGTATGTTCAATTATGAAGTAAAGTATCAGAAGGGCTCTACCAATATTGAAGCTGACATGCTTTCTAGACATCCTGTTTCACAGCACCTCCAACATTATGTACATTTACTTGATAGAAATGAAATAATCCAACAACAAAAAACTGATAATGTCTGCGGAAAAAATTACCAAGAGATAAATGATATGATGGTAATTAAGAAAAAGAATTTTTATAAAATTGTAGTACCTAAATCTTTAAGATTAAAATTGTTGAATAAAACCCATGAAAATTTTGGTCACCCGGGAGTTCAAATTATGCTTAACTTAATCACCCCTCAATATTATTGGCCTCATATTAGCGAAGATATCGGAAATTTTGTTAAACATTGTCATACTTGTCAACTTAATAAAAAGAAAAAACAGAAAAAATTTGGTCTTATGCAAGACGTACCCCCAACCGACAAACCTTTCGAATGTCTCTCTATTGACACTGTGGGAGGATTTAATTATTATAATTCTACAAAAAAATATTTGCATATAGTTATTGACCATGCAACAAGATATGTCTGGGCTTTTCCCTCTAAAAGTGTAACTTCAGAAACCTATGCCAATTGTCTAAAACAAATATTTCAAATACAAGTCCCCGAAAAAATTCTGAGTGACAGGAATGCAGCCTTCACTTCCTCTAGATTCAAAAAATTTCTTAAAAAGCATAATGTTAAACAACTTTTAACTTCATCTCACCATCCCCAGACAAATGGTAAAGTAGAAAGAGTAAATCAATCAATAGTAAGTCGACTAAAATGTAAAGTAAATTCTTCTTCTAAAAAAGTACCATGGGCTAAAGTGCTAGAGCAAGTTGTTATCGAATATAACAACTCCCCTCATACGGTAACTAAGTTCACCCCAGCATACTTACTATTTGGTAACCTCCCTTTTGAATCTCCAATTGATCAAAATAAATACCCTTCCTTAAATGAAGCAAGGGCTTTAGCAAAGAAAAGAACCATCGAATACCACCGAAAGAATAAAACTAGATATGACATCAGATTTGTAGAATCTAAATTTCAACCTGGAGATTTTGTCCTTTACGAGGAATTTGAATACCCAAATACTAGAAAATTGACTTCACCCTATTCAGGCCCTTATCAGATTATGAATAAATTATCTGAAGTTAATTATGAAATCGACAGGGAAAATTTTCACACGAAGAAACCAACTGAGATTGTACATGCGTCAAAATTAAGGTTCTATTATCCACCCGAGAACTTTAAATTACATCATGAATAAATCAAAATTTATAAATCAATAAACTATCCATAACCCTTCTTTTAGTTTTCATCCTGTTGTCCCCCTTTAATAGTTGATTTATCTCTCAGTGCCTGAAAAGTTTGTCTGCTCTTTTCTTTTACTGGGCTCCTTCAAACTTGAGTTTCAGGTTCAATGCACTTTCCGTGTGAGAAACACTCAATTGAGGCTATACTACAAGTAGAGTACTATACCCTCACATTTCCTTGAGCTCATGTTTTCCTATGTTTGTGTTATAAGTTGTAACAACAGTTGAAAAAGTTAAATTTCAGTTGTTGAAACTTCTGAATTTCATTTTATGTTTCTGCAGCATCGTGTACAAAAAACTGGTATGGATGTTGGAAGTTAAATTTTGTTTTGTTATCATTAATAAGAGAAAAATAGAGTGACAAAATATGTTAAAAACCTAGCAAAATGTGTATTTTCAACAAGAGTATAAGAGCTCTAGTATCGTGACATAAAAACTCAAATGTTTTCAGTGCCAATGCTGATCCATAATTCTAGCGCTAATTAAATGATCCGGAGATCTCCAAAGGCCAGTAAAAGACTGAAGATGAGCCTGAATGACAACTCTAATGATTGTACGGACTCATACACAAACTGTGAATGGCATGCCCTAAGATATAAACTTACAAATTCAGTTATATTACTATTTCCTATTGCCGCGTAGCTAACCAGCAATATGTTATTAGTGCTTTATTTGTTCTGCACTTAGTTACTATATTATGATTTCATTAATCATTTATTATATTTTATACTGTATTAATAATTTCATTAATCATTTATTATATTTATATACCGTATTAATTATATTCAAATATTTTATGTCATATTTTATATAACATTTTGTGTGCCTTGAGGTAAATCCAATCAGTTTTCCTACTCACTTAATTTCCTAATAACTAAATTTTCTGCTCTCACTATCTGGACTGTCTTGTGTCGACGGCCGCGACTGCAAGCCTTTTCAGATGGGGGGGGGATAATCTGTAATGATATTTTTAAATCAATTGATTAAATTACATTCTATTAATATTGCTTAATAATGTGTTGGCGATTCTCTACCTAAATTGCATCCCTGTTCCTAAATTTTGGCGAAATTCTTTCTTTAGTATAAAATATATTAACCTGTTGGCGCCCGCCAAATCGCCAAACTCATAAATCTGTCATATTACATAAAGTACTTAAAAACACTCCTGATGAGAAGATAGCGTCACCTCGTGATTTCAATTAATATCGCTGATTGGAGGAGCTTCGTGACGTACACATATGTATAAGTAGGGTTTCTGCTCAAGGTACGAGGAGAACGCTTACGAGATGGATGCTAAAATAAACCTACCACTTTATATTCCAAAATTTGTCTCATTCCTGTTGCCCCGGCTGCACAAAACAAATAATGTATGAGAAATTACATTTCAGAAAGCCGGTAGGATACCACCTTCAAAGGGATTATCTAAAAAAGAAGATACCCCAAGGATTATACGGATAAAATGTTACGCACTTTAGATGAATTTGCCGCTGTGCGACTTCTATGTTTCTATATTTTTCTCTAGGCGTTCTTGCTTCAAGAGAATCATCCTTCTATTACCTGTATTCTGGTATTCTGCAGATTAATTTACGTCCAGAGAAGCATCCTTCTGCCCCCTGTGATGTGTGATTTGTGTTTCCATCGAAAGTTCGTCGTTCATCAAATGTGCTCTTACCGTTGACCTACTTTTGAGGATGGAAATCTTTCCTTACGTCTACGCCGTTCTGTATTGCTCTCGAGAGCTTTGTGCTTGTGTGGTAATTGATCGTGTTTTGCGAAAATCTAATCAAGAGTGCACAAAAATGTGTATTTTCGTGTCGATTTCATCACTCGTATTCTCGTCACAATAAGTCAAACAGAAGCAATTTGTAAAAAGACTGGCGATGCAAATGATATTATTATTATTGAATTATAATTACTGATTTAATAATAGTGTTTTTATTTTGAAAATTTTAAAAAGTATTATTTTGGTATAAATGTATTTTAAATTTGGTATTTTTGGTATTTAAAGGATGTATTTTGGTTTTAATATCGTTTTAAGAAAATTTAAACAGTATTATTTTTGAGTTAGTTTTATTTATGAATGTATTATTAGTTTTATTTATGAAAGTATTATTAAAAGAATAATGGCTAATGAAAACATCTCTGATCCTGATGATTCATTAAGGGCAGCTAGCGCTGAACCTGAAACAAGTATAATTCCCTTTGACGCGCAGAATGATATGGATATAAATTCATGGCTTGAGTACTTTAACAAAACTCATTTAGATAAAGATGAAACGTGGAAGCTTAATAATGTAGCTCGATATCTAAAAGGTAATGCACTTAGCGTATATGTCAAAAACTGCCATAAAATTACTAAATATGTGGAATTAGTCCAAATTTTAAAGGAAAATTTTTTCGACCCCACTTTAACTACGTTTGGTGATTTTGCCAATTACAAGTACAATCATAAAGAGGACATAACGCAATATTTTCGCAAAAAATTAGATATTGGTAAAAAATTAAATCTAACTCATGAAATGATCTTGGAGGGTCTGACGGATGGCCTTCCTACAGAATTAAAATCCTTAATGACGATCAACGCACCCTCTGACCCCATCTCTTGGCTTACTCATGTCCATAAGCTTATTAAGATTAGAGAAAATCAACAAATCAAAAGTGCACCTCCCAGATTTGTTACTCCGATTGAGAACAGTCCCCAAGATTACAATCGATTTAATAGAAGTAGAATTTCAGCTACTGTGAGACAAGATTCTCCTAGACCCAACAATTTCCAACGTTTTCAGAGACCAAGTAATTTTTATAATCGGTTCAGTGGTCCAGGATTTACAAGCCATCATAATTCTCAAAATAGATTGCCATTGCCACCTAGTCCCTGTAGACTTTGCACCCGGAACGGAATCCCAAATGCTTTTCACTGGTTTCAGGTTTGTCCTTTCAGAAGGGAGAGATCTGATACACCTAATGTTACGCCCCTTGCAATAGAACCAACCCCAGAAATCCCTCACGGTAGTTGACTATTAAAGGTGTCGGGATATTTGCCCAATAAGAAACGTCTAGAGTATGTTGTAGACAGTGGTGCCACCATATCAATAATTTCTTCCAAAACAGCTAGACAATTATGTTTAAAAGTACAAAGAGTTAGATCATTTTCAGTAAACCAAACTAAAGGAAAAATAATCTTCAACAAAATATGTTGTATACAAATGAAAATTGGACGGATTAGTAAACAAATTAACTTGTTTGTTCTTGATAATAATTTGAATTATGTAATTTTAGGACTTTATGAATGCAAATTATTTGAGTTGAGTATTGATTGTACTAATTTAAAAATTAAACAGAGAGCTATTGTACTTAATGATGACTGCCATTTTGACAGCCGACCCATATCTCTACACCTCCAACTTCAAGGTGGTACAACAAATGTTTATCCATGTGTTAATAATAATGATGATGATGTAAGAAATTTTCCAACCTGTAAATCTCGGACTACAAATCCAAAGGAATTAGTTTCTCAGTCTAACATTTATGTGAAAAATGCTGTTTCTAATACTGTCGATAACAAAGAGTATAACTTGGAAAAATTGTTAAATGATTATTCGTCCGTGTTTTCTAAAAATAAGTATGATGTAGGAAAAATTAATATTGAACCTCAACGAATTAATTTAAATTCTGATTTGCCTGTATCATTAAGACCTTATAGAACATCCCCTATGGAAGAAGAGGAAATTAAGACCCAAATTGATCAATTATTACAAGCAGGTATAATTAAAGAAAGTTGTAGCCCATATTCGTCCCCCGTGACTTTAGTACTTAAACGTGAGGAAGGAAAAAAAACTAGATTGTGTATAGATTATCGGAAATTGAATTCCCTGGCTAAAACAGATGCAAACCCTCTTCCTCGCATTGACACTTTGTTAGACAAATTAAGTAAAGCAAAAGTATTTTCTACAATTGATTTGAGATCTGGTTTCTGGCATATCCCGATTCACCCTGCAGATACTGAGAAATTAGCTTTTTGCACGAATTTTGGATTATTCGAATGGTTAAGACTCCCTTTTGGTTTCAAAAATGCTCCTGCAATTTTTAACAGAACAATTAGACGAATATTAACAAAAAATAAAATTAATTTCGCTTGCAGTTACTTTGATGATATAATCGTTTACTCTTCCCCTGAGAAGGAACATTTAGAACATTTAAAAATTTTATTTGAGGTGTTTAAAGAGGAGCATATTAAATTGAATCGAAACAAATGTGTGTTCGCCCGAGATCAGATCACATTTCTTGGCTATGAAATAAAAAATGGTAGAATAATTCCCGATAACCATAATATAGAAGTTATTAAGAAACTTAAAAACCCCAGTAACACCAAAGAGTTACAAAGAGTTTTGGGAAGTGTGAATGTGTATCATAGATTCATTCCGAATTATGCAACTATTAGAGCTCCATTAAACAGACTCTTGAAAAAAGATGTCAAGTGGGAATGGGATGACCAATGTCAAAAAGCTTTCGACGAAATGAAAAGAATACTGATTTCCAAACCTGTTTTACAATTGTATGATTCCAGTAGGCCATGTCATATTTTTGTTGACGCTTCTCAAACTGCTGTTGGAGCTGTTTTGAAACAACCAGATGAAAATGATGTCCTTCACCCTGCATTCCCGAAATTTAAGAAATTATGAGAAAAATTATACGATTACTGAGTTAGAATGTTTGGCCATAGTAGATGCCCTAGACAAATTCTATTACTATCTGCATGGACAAAAATTTGTTATACATACGGACCATGCGGCCCTCGTTTGGCTCAAAAATGTTAAAAATTTAAAAGGTAGACTCTTCCGTTGGTCACTCAAACTAAGTATGTTCAATTATGAAGTAAAGTATCAGAAGGGCTCTACCAATATTGAAGCTGACATGCTTTCTAGACATCCTGTTTCACAGCACCTCCAACATTATGTACATTTACTTGATAGAAATGAAATAATCCAACAACAAAAAACTGATAATGTCTGCGGAAAAAATTACCAAGAGATAAATGATATGATGGTAATTAAGAAAAAGAATTTTTATAAAATTGTAGTACCTAAATCTTTAAGATTAAAATTGTTGAATAAAACCCATGAAAATTTTGGTCACCCGGGAGTTCAAATTATGCTTAACTTAATCACCCCTCAATATTATTGGCCTCATATTAGCGAAGATATCGGAAATTTTGTTAAACATTGTCATACTTGTCAACTTAATAAAAAGAAAAAACAGAAAAAATTTGGTCTTATGCAAGACGTACCCCCAACCGACAAACCTTTCGAATGTCTCTCTATTGACACTGTGGGAGGATTTAATTATTATAATTCTACAAAAAAATATTTGCATATAGTTATTGACCATGCAACAAGATATGTCTGGGCTTTTCCCTCTAAAAGTGTAACTTCAGAAACCTATGCCAATTGTCTAAAACAAATATTTCAAATACAAGTCCCCGAAAAAATTCTGAGTGACAGGAATGCAGCCTTCACTTCCTCTAGATTCAAAAAATTTCTTAAAAAGCATAATGTTAAACAACTTTTAACTTCATCTCACCATCCCCAGACAAATGGTAAAGTAGAAAGAGTAAATCAATCAATAGTAAGTCGACTAAAATGTAAAGTAAATTCTTCTTCTAAAAAAGTACCATGGACTAAAGTGCTAGAGCAAGTTGTTATCGAATATAACAACTCCCCTCATACGGTAACTAAGTTCACCCCAGCATACTTACTATTTGGTAACCTCCCTTTTGAATCTCCAATTGATCAAAATAAATACCCTTCCTTAAATGAAGCAAGGGCTTTAGCAAAGAAAAGAACCATCGAATACCACCGAAAGAATAAAACTAGATATGACATCAGATTTGTAGAATCTAAATTTCAACCTGGAGATTTTGTCCTTTACGAGGAATTTGAATACCCAAATACTAGAAAATTGACTTCACCCTATTCAGGCCCTTATCAGATTATGAATAAATTATCTGAAGTTAATTATGAAATCGACAGGGAAAATTTTCACACGAAGAAACCAACTGAGATTGTACATGCGTCAAAATTAAGGTTCTATTATCCACCCGAGAACTTTAAATTACATCATGAATAAATCAAAATTTATAAATCAATAAACTATCCATAACCCTTCTTTTAGTTTTCATCCTGTTGTCCCCCTTTAATAGTTGATTTATCTCTCAGTGCCTGAAAAGTTTGTCTGCTCTTTTCTTTTACTGGGCTCCTTCAAACTTGAGTTTCAGGTTCAATGCACTTTCCGTGTGAGAAACACTCAATTGAGGCTATACTACAAGTAGAGTACTATACCCTCACATTTCCTTGAGCTCATGTTTTCCTATGTTTGTGTTATAAGTTGTAACAACAGTTGAAAAAGTTAAATTTCAGTTGTTGAAACTTCTGAATTTCATTTTATGTTTCTGCAGCATCGTGTACAAAAAACTGGTATGGATGTTGGAAGTTAAATTTTGTTTTGTTATCATTAATAAGAGAAAAATAGAGTGACAAAATATGTTAAAAACCTAGCAAAATGTGTATTTTCAACAAGAGTATAAGAGCTCTAGTATCGTGACATAAAAACTCAAATGTTTTCAGTGCCAATGCTGATCCATAATTCTAGCGCTAATTAAATGATCCGGAGATCTCCAAAGGCCAGTAAAAGACTGAAGATGAGCCTGAATGACAACTCTAATGATTGTACGGACTCATACACAAACTGTGAATGGCATGCCCTAAGATATAAACTTACAAATTCAGTTATATTACTATTTCCTATTGCCGCGTAGCTAACCAGCAATATGTTATTAGTGCTTTATTTGTTCTGCACTTAGTTACTATATTATGATTTCATTAATCATTTATTATATTTTATACTGTATTAATAATTTCATTAATCATTTATTATATTTATATACCGTATTAATTATATTCAAATATTTTATGTCATATTTTATATAACATTTTGTGTGCCTTGAGGTAAATCCAATCAGTTTTCCTACTCACTTAATTTCCTAATAACTAAATTTTCTGCTCTCACTATCTGGACTGTCTTGTGTCGACGGCCGCGACTGCAAGCCTTTTCAGATGGGGGGGGGATAATCTGTAATGATATTTTTAAATCAATTGATTAAATTACATTCTATTAATATTGCTTAATAATGTGTTGGCGATTCTCTACCTAAATTGCATCCCTGTTCCTAAATTTTGGCGAAATCCTTTCTTTAGTATAAAATATATTAACCTGTTGGCGTCCGCCAAATCGCCAAACTCATAAATCTGTCATATTACATAAAGTACTTAAAAACACTCCTGATGAGAAGATAGCGTCACCTCGTGATTTCAATTAATATCGCTGATTGGAGGAGCTTCGTGACGTACACATATGTATAAGTAGGGTTTCTGCTCAAGGTACGAGGAGAACGCTTACGAGATGGATGCTAAAATAAACCTACCACTTTATATTCCAAAATTTGTCTCATTCCTGTTGCCCCGGCTGCACAAAACAAATAATGTATGAGAAATTACATTTCGGAAAGCCGGTAGGATACCACCTTCAAAGGGATTATCTAAAAAAGAAGATACCCCAAGGATTATACGGATAAAATGTTACGCACTTTAGATGAATTTGCCGCTGTGCGACTTCTATGTTTCTATATTTTTCTCTAGGCGTTCTTGCTTCAAGAGAATCATCCTTCTATTACCTGTATTCTGGTATTCTGCAGATTATTTTACGTCCAGAGAAGCATCCTTCTGCCCCCTGTGATGTGTGATTTGTGTTTCCATCGAAAGTTCGTCGTTCATCAAATGTGCTCTTACCGTTGACCTACTTTTGAGGATGGAAATCTTTCCTTACGTCTACGCCGTTCTGTATTGCTCTCGAGAGCTTTGTGCTTGTGTGGTAATTGATCGTGTTTTGCGAAAATCTAATCAAGAGTGCACAAAAATGTGTATTTTCGTGTCGATTTCATCACTCGTATTCTCGTCACAATAAGTCAAACAGAAGCAATTTGTAAAAAGACTGGCGATGCAAATGATATTATTATTATTGAATTATAATTACTGATTTAATAATAGTGTTTTTATTTTGAAAATTTTAAAAAGTATTATTTTGGTATAAATGTATTTTAAATTTGGTATTTTTGGTATTTAAAGGATGTATTTTGGTTTTAATATCGTTTTAAGAAAATTTAAACAGTATTATTTTTGAGTTAGTTTTATTTATGAATGTATTATTAGTTTTATTTATGAAAGTATTATTAAAAGAATAATGGCTAATGAAAACATCTCTGATCCTGATGATTCATTAAGGGCAGCTAGCGCTGAACCTGAAACAAGTATAATTCCCTTTGACGCGCAGAATGATATGGATATAAATTCATGGCTTGAGTACTTTAACAAAACTCATTTAGATAAAGATGAAACGTGGAAGCTTAATAATGTAGCTCGATATCTAAAAGGTAATGCACTTAGCGTATATGTCAAAAACTGCCATAAAATTACTAAATATGTGGAATTAGTCCAAATTTTAAAGGAAAATTTTTTCGACCCCACTTTAACTACGTTTGGTGATTTTGCCAATTACAAGTACAATCATAAAGAGGACATAACGCAATATTTTCGCAAAAAATTAGATATTGGTAAAAAATTAAATCTAACTCATGAAATGATCTTGGAGGGTCTGACGGATGGCCTTCCTACAGAATTAAAATCCTTAATGACGATCAACGCACCCTCTGACCCCATCTCTTGGCTTACTCATGTCCATAAGCTTATTAAGATTAGAGAAAATCAACAAATCAAAAGTGCACCTCCCAGATTTGTTACTCCGATTGAGAACAGTCCCCAAGATTACAATCGATTTAATAGAAGTAGAATTTCAGCTACTGTGAGACAAGATTCTCCTAGACCCAACAATTTCCAACGTTTTCAGAGACCAAGTAATTTTTATAATCGGTTCAGTGGTCCAGGATTTACAAGCCATCATAATTCTCAAAATAGATTGCCATTGCCACCTAGTCCCTGTAGACTTTGCACCCGGAACGGAATCCCAAATGCTTTTCACTGGTTTCAGGTTTGTCCTTTCAGAAGGGAGAGATCTGATACACCTAATGTTACGCCCCTTGCAATAGAACCAACCCCAGAAATCCCTCACGGTAGTTGACTATTAAAGGTGTCGGGATATTTGCCCAATAAGAAACGTCTAGAGTATGTTGTAGACAGTGGTGCCACCATATCAATAATTTCTTCCAAAACAGCTAGACAATTATGTTTAAAAGTACAAAGAGTTAGATCATTTTCAGTAAACCAAACTAAAGGAAAAATAATCTTCAACAAAATATGTTGTATACAAATGAAAATTGGACGGATTAGTAAACAAATTAACTTGTTTGTTCTTGATAATAATTTGAATTATGTAATTTTAGGACTTTATGAATGCAAATTATTTGAGTTGAGTATTGATTGTACTAATTTAAAAATTAAACAGAGAGCTATTGTACTTAATGATGACTGCCATTTTGACAGCCGACCCATATCTCTACACCTCCAACTTCAAGGTGGTACAACAAATGTTTATCCATGTGTTAATAATAATGATGATGATGTAAGAAATTTTCCAACCTGTAAATCTCGGACTACAAATCCAAAGGAATTAGTTTCTCAGTCTAACATTTATGTGAAAAATGCTGTTTCTAATACTGTCGATAACAAAGAGTATAACTTGGAAAAATTGTTAAATGATTATTCGTCCGTGTTTTCTAAAAATAAGTATGATGTAGGAAAAATTAATATTGAACCTCAACGAATTAATTTAAATTCTGATTTGCCTGTATCATTAAGACCTTATAGAACATCCCCTATGGAAGAAGAGGAAATTAAGACCCAAATTGATCAATTATTACAAGCAGGTATAATTAAAGAAAGTTGTAGCCCATATTCGTCCCCCGTGACTTTAGTACTTAAACGTGAGGAAGGAAAAAAAACTAGATTGTGTATAGATTATCGGAAATTGAATTCCCTGGCTAAAACAGATGCAAACCCTCTTCCTCGCATTGACACTTTGTTAGACAAATTAAGTAAAGCAAAAGTATTTTCTACAATTGATTTGAGATCTGGTTTCTGGCATATCCCGATTCACCCTGCAGATACTGAGAAATTAGCTTTTTGCACGAATTTTGGATTATTCGAATGGTTAAGACTCCCTTTTGGTTTCAAAAATGCTCCTGCAATTTTTAACAGAACAATTAGACGAATATTAACAAAAAATAAAATTAATTTCGCTTGCAGTTACTTTGATGATATAATCGTTTACTCTTCCCCTGAGAAGGAACATTTAGAACATTTAAAAATTTTATTTGAGGTGTTTAAAGAGGAGCATATTAAATTGAATCGAAACAAATGTGTGTTCGCCCGAGATCAGATCACATTTCTTGGCTATGAAATAAAAAATGGTAGAATAATTCCCGATAACCATAATATAGAAGTTATTAAGAAACTTAAAAACCCCAGTAACACCAAAGAGTTACAAAGAGTTTTGGGAAGTGTGAATGTGTATCATAGATTCATTCCGAATTATGCAACTATTAGAGCTCCATTAAACAGACTCTTGAAAAAAGATGTCAAGTGGGAATGGGATGACCAATGTCAAAAAGCTTTCGACGAAATGAAAAGAATACTGATTTCCAAACCTGTTTTACAATTGTATGATTCCAGTAGGCCATGTCATATTTTTGTTGACGCTTCTCAAACTGCTGTTGGAGCTGTTTTGAAACAACCAGATGAAAATGATGTCCTTCACCCTGCATTCCCGAAATTTAAGAAATTATGAGAAAAATTATACGATTACTGAGTTAGAATGTTTGGCCATAGTAGATGCCCTAGACAAATTCTATTACTATCTGCATGGACAAAAATTTGTTATACATACGGACCATGCGGCCCTCGTTTGGCTCAAAAATGTTAAAAATTTAAAAGGTAGACTCTTCCGTTGGTCACTCAAACTAAGTATGTTCAATTATGAAGTAAAGTATTAGAAGGGCTCTACCAATATTGAAGCTGACATGCTTTCTAGACATCCTGTTTCACAGCACCTCCAACATTATGTACATTTACTTGATAGAAATGAAATAATCCAACAACAAAAAACTGATAATGTCTGCGGAAAAAATTACCAAGAGATAAATGATATGATGGTAATTAAGAAAAAGAATTTTTATTGTAATTGTAGTACCTAAATCTTTAAGATTAAAATTGTTGAATAAAACCCATGAAAATTTTGGTCACCCGGGAGTTCAAATTATGCTTAACTTAATCACCCCTCAATATTATTGGCCTCATATTAGCGAAGATATCGGAAATTTTGTTAAACATTGGTCATACTTGTCAACTTAATAAAAAGAAAAAACAGAAAAAATTTGGTCTTATGCAAGACGTACCCCCAACCGACAAACCTTTCGAATGTCTCTCTATTGACACTGTGGGAGGATTTAATTATTATAATTCTACAAAAAAATATTTGCATATAGTTATTGACCATGCAACAAGATATGTCTGGGCTTTTCCCTCTAAAAGTGTAACTTCAGAAACCTATGCCAATTGTCTAAAACAAATATTTCAAATACAAGTCCCCGAAAAAATTCTGAGTGACAGGAATGCAGCCTTCACTTCCTCTAGATTCAAAAAATTTCTTAAAAAGCATAATGTTAAACAACTTTTAACTTCATCTCACCATCCCCAGACAAATGGTAAAGTAGAAAGAGTAAATCAATCAATAGTAAGTCGACTAAAATGTAAAGTAAATTCTTCTTCTAAAAAAGTACCATGGACTAAAGTGCTAGAGCAAGTTGTTATCGAATATAACAACTCCCCTCATACGGTAACTAAGTTCACCCCAGCATACTTACTATTTGGTAACCTCCCTTTTGAATCTCCAATTGATCAAAATAAATACCCTTCCTTAAATGAAGCAAGGGCTTTAGCAAAGAAAAAGAACCATCGAATACCACCGAAAGAATAAAACTAGATATGACATCAGATTTGTAGAATCTAAATTTCAACCTGGAGATTTTGTCCTTTACGAGGAATTTGAATACCCAAATACTAGAAAATTGACTTCACCCTATTCAGGCCCTTATCAGATTATGAATAAATTATCTGAAGTTAATTATGAAATCGACAGGGAAAATTTTCACACGAAGAAACCAACTGAGATTGTACATGCGTCAAAATTAAGGTTCTATTATCCACCCGAGAACTTTAAATTACATCATGAATAAATCAAAATTTATAAATCAATAAACTATCCATAACCCTTCTTTTAGTTTTCATCCTGTTGTCCCCCTTTAATAGTTGATTTATCTCTCAGTGCCTGAAAAGTTTGTCTGCTCTTTTCTTTTACTGGGCTCCTTCAAACTTGAGTTTCAGGTTCAATGCACTTTCCGTGTGAGAAACACTCAATTGAGGCTATACTACAAGTAGAGTACTATACCCTCACATTTCCTTGAGCTCATGTTTTCCTATGTTTGTGTTATAAGTTGTAACAACAGTTGAAAAAGTTAAATTTCAGTTGTTGAAACTTCTGAATTTCATTTTATGTTTCTGCAGCATCGTGTACAAAAAACTGGTATGGATGTTGGAAGTTAAATTTTGTTTTGTTATCATTAATAAGAGAAAAATAGAGTGACAAAATATGTTAAAAACCTAGCAAAATGTGTATTTTCAACAAGAGTATAAGAGCTCTAGTATCGTGACATAAAAACTCAAATGTTTTCAGTGCCAATGCTGATCCATAATTCTAGCGCTAATTAAATGATCCGGAGATCTCCAAAGGCCAGTAAAAGACTGAAGATGAGCCTGAATGACAACTCTAATGATTGTACGGACTCATACACAAACTGTGAATGGCATGCCCTAAGATATAAACTTACAAATTCAGTTATATTACTATTTCCTATTGCCGCGTAGCTAACCAGCAATATGTTATTAGTGCTTTATTTGTTCTGCACTTAGTTACTATATTATGATTTCATTAATCATTTATTATATTTTATACTGTATTAATAATTTCATTAATCATTTATTATATTTATATACCGTATTAATTATATTCAAATATTTTATGTCATATTTTATATAACATTTTGTGTGCCTTGAGGTAAATCCAATCAGTTTTCCTACTCACTTAATTTCCTAATAACTAAATTTTCTGCTCTCACTATCTGGACTGTCTTGTGTCGACGGCCGCGACTGCAAGCCTTTTCAGATGGGGGGGGGATAATCTGTAATGATATTTTTAAATCAATTGATTAAATTACATTCTATTAATATTGCTTAATAATGTGTTGGCGATTCTCTACCTAAATTGCATCCCTGTTCCTAAATTTTGGCGAAATCCTTTCTTTAGTATAAAATATATTAACCTGTTGGCGTCCGCCAAATCGCCAAACTCATAAATCTGTCATATTACATAAAGTACTTAAAAACACTCCTGATGAGAAGATAGCGTCACCTCGTGATTTCAATTAATATCGCTGATTGGAGGAGCTTCGTGACGTACACATATGTATAAGTAGGGTTTCTGCTCAAGGTACGAGGAGAACGCTTACGAGATGGATGCTAAAATAAACCTACCACTTTATATTCCAAAATTTGTCTCATTCCTGTTGCCCCGGCTGCACAAAACAAATAATGTATGAGAAATTACATTTCGGAAAGCCGGTAGGATACCACCTTCAAAGGGATTATCTAAAAAAGAAGATACCCCAAGGATTATACGGATAAAATGTTACGCACTTTAGATGAATTTGCCGCTGTGCGACTTCTATGTTTCTATATTTTTCTCTAGGCGTTCTTGCTTCAAGAGAATCATCCTTCTATTACCTGTATTCTGGTATTCTGCAGATTATTTTACGTCCAGAGAAGCATCCTTCTGCCCCCTGTGATGTGTGATTTGTGTTTCCATCGAAAGTTCGTCGTTCATCAAATGTGCTCTTACCGTTGACCTACTTTTGAGGATGGAAATCTTTCCTTACGTCTACGCCGTTCTGTATTGCTCTCGAGAGCTTTGTGCTTGTGTGGTAATTGATCGTGTTTTGCGAAAATCTAATCAAGAGTGCACAAAAATGTGTATTTTCGTGTCGATTTCATCACTCGTATTCTCGTCACAATAAGTCAAACAGAAGCAATTTGTAAAAAGACTGGCGATGCAAATGATATTATTATTATTGAATTATAATTACTGATTTAATAATAGTGTTTTTATTTTGAAAATTTTAAAAAGTATTATTTTGGTATAAATGTATTTTAAATTTGGTATTTTTGGTATTTAAAGGATGTATTTTGGTTTTAATATCGTTTTAAGAAAATTTAAACAGTATTATTTTTGAGTTAGTTTTATTTATGAATGTATTATTAGTTTTATTTATGAAAGTATTATTAAAAGAATAATGGCTAATGAAAACATCTCTGATCCTGATGATTCATTAAGGGCAGCTAGCGCTGAACCTGAAACAAGTATAATTCCCTTTGACGCGCAGAATGATATGGATATAAATTCATGGCTTGAGTACTTTAACAAAACTCATTTAGATAAAGATGAAACGTGGAAGCTTAATAATGTAGCTCGATATCTAAAAGGTAATGCACTTAGCGTATATGTCAAAAACTGCCATAAAATTACTAAATATGTGGAATTAGTCCAAATTTTAAAGGAAAATTTTTTCGACCCCACTTTAACTACGTTTGGTGATTTTGCCAATTACAAGTACAATCATAAAGAGGACATAACGCAATATTTTCGCAAAAAATTAGATATTGGTAAAAAATTAAATCTAACTCATGAAATGATCTTGGAGGGTCTGACGGATGGCCTTCCTACAGAATTAAAATCCTTAATGACGATCAACGCACCCTCTGACCCCATCTCTTGGCTTACTCATGTCCATAAGCTTATTAAGATTAGAGAAAATCAACAAATCAAAAGTGCACCTCCCAGATTTGTTACTCCGATTGAGAACAGTCCCCAAGATTACAATCGATTTAATAGAAGTAGAATTTCAGCTACTGTGAGACAAGATTCTCCTAGACCCAACAATTTCCAACGTTTTCAGAGACCAAGTAATTTTTATAATCGGTTCAGTGGTCCAGGATTTACAAGCCATCATAATTCTCAAAATAGATTGCCATTGCCACCTAGTCCCTGTAGACTTTGCACCCGGAACGGAATCCCAAATGCTTTTCACTGGTTTCAGGTTTGTCCTTTCAGAAGGGAGAGATCTGATACACCTAATGTTACGCCCCTTGCAATAGAACCAACCCCAGAAATCCCTCACGGTAGTTGACTATTAAAGGTGTCGGGATATTTGCCCAATAAGAAACGTCTAGAGTATGTTGTAGACAGTGGTGCCACCATATCAATAATTTCTTCCAAAACAGCTAGACAATTATGTTTAAAAGTACAAAGAGTTAGATCATTTTCAGTAAACCAAACTAAAGGAAAAATAATCTTCAACAAAATATGTTGTATACAAATGAAAATTGGACGGATTAGTAAACAAATTAACTTGTTTGTTCTTGATAATAATTTGAATTATGTAATTTTAGGACTTTATGAATGCAAATTATTTGAGTTGAGTATTGATTGTACTAATTTAAAAATTAAACAGAGAGCTATTGTACTTAATGATGACTGCCATTTTGACAGCCGACCCATATCTCTACACCTCCAACTTCAAGGTGGTACAACAAATGTTTATCCATGTGTTAATAATAATGATGATGATGTAAGAAATTTTCCAACCTGTAAATCTCGGACTACAAATCCAAAGGAATTAGTTTCTCAGTCTAACATTTATGTGAAAAATGCTGTTTCTAATACTGTCGATAACAAAGAGTATAACTTGGAAAAATTGTTAAATGATTATTCGTCCGTGTTTTCTAAAAATAAGTATGATGTAGGAAAAATTAATATTGAACCTCAACGAATTAATTTAAATTCTGATTTGCCTGTATCATTAAGACCTTATAGAACATCCCCTATGGAAGAAGAGGAAATTAAGACCCAAATTGATCAATTATTACAAGCAGGTATAATTAAAGAAAGTTGTAGCCCATATTCGTCCCCCGTGACTTTAGTACTTAAACGTGAGGAAGGAAAAAAAACTAGATTGTGTATAGATTATCGGAAATTGAATTCCCTGGCTAAAACAGATGCAAACCCTCTTCCTCGCATTGACACTTTGTTAGACAAATTAAGTAAAGCAAAAGTATTTTCTACAATTGATTTGAGATCTGGTTTCTGGCATATCCCGATTCACCCTGCAGATACTGAGAAATTAGCTTTTTGCACGAATTTTGGATTATTCGAATGGTTAAGACTCCCTTTTGGTTTCAAAAATGCTCCTGCAATTTTTAACAGAACAATTAGACGAATATTAACAAAAAATAAAATTAATTTCGCTTGCAGTTACTTTGATGATATAATCGTTTACTCTTCCCCTGAGAAGGAACATTTAGAACATTTAAAAATTTTATTTGAGGTGTTTAAAGAGGAGCATATTAAATTGAATCGAAACAAATGTGTGTTCGCCCGAGATCAGATCACATTTCTTGGCTATGAAATAAAAAATGGTAGAATAATTCCCGATAACCATAATATAGAAGTTATTAAGAAACTTAAAAACCCCAGTAACACCAAAGAGTTACAAAGAGTTTTGGGAAGTGTGAATGTGTATCATAGATTCATTCCGAATTATGCAACTATTAGAGCTCCATTAAACAGACTCTTGAAAAAAGATGTCAAGTGGGAATGGGATGACCAATGTCAAAAAGCTTTCGACGAAATGAAAAGAATACTGATTTCCAAACCTGTTTTACAATTGTATGATTCCAGTAGGCCATGTCATATTTTTGTTGACGCTTCTCAAACTGCTGTTGGAGCTGTTTTGAAACAACCAGATGAAAATGATGTCCTTCACCCTGCATTCCCGAAATTTAAGAAATTATGAGAAAAATTATACGATTACTGAGTTAGAATGTTTGGCCATAGTAGATGCCCTAGACAAATTCTATTACTATCTGCATGGACAAAAATTTGTTATACATACGGACCATGCGGCCCTCGTTTGGCTCAAAAATGTTAAAAATTTAAAAGGTAGACTCTTCCGTTGGTCACTCAAACTAAGTATGTTCAATTATGAAGTAAAGTATTAGAAGGGCTCTACCAATATTGAAGCTGACATGCTTTCTAGACATCCTGTTTCACAGCACCTCCAACATTATGTACATTTACTTGATAGAAATGAAATAATCCAACAACAAAAAACTGATAATGTCTGCGGAAAAAATTACCAAGAGATAAATGATATGATGGTAATTAAGAAAAAGAATTTTTATTGTAATTGTAGTACCTAAATCTTTAAGATTAAAATTGTTGAATAAAACCCATGAAAATTTTGGTCACCCGGGAGTTCAAATTATGCTTAACTTAATCACCCCTCAATATTATTGGCCTCATATTAGCGAAGATATCGGAAATTTTGTTAAACATTGGTCATACTTGTCAACTTAATAAAAAGAAAAAACAGAAAAAATTTGGTCTTATGCAAGACGTACCCCCAACCGACAAACCTTTCGAATGTCTCTCTATTGACACTGTGGGAGGATTTAATTATTATAATTCTACAAAAAAATATTTGCATATAGTTATTGACCATGCAACAAGATATGTCTGGGCTTTTCCCTCTAAAAGTGTAACTTCAGAAACCTATGCCAATTGTCTAAAACAAATATTTCAAATACAAGTCCCCGAAAAAATTCTGAGTGACAGGAATGCAGCCTTCACTTCCTCTAGATTCAAAAAATTTCTTAAAAAGCATAATGTTAAACAACTTTTAACTTCATCTCACCATCCCCAGACAAATGGTAAAGTAGAAAGAGTAAATCAATCAATAGTAAGTCGACTAAAATGTAAAGTAAATTCTTCTTCTAAAAAAGTACCATGGACTAAAGTGCTAGAGCAAGTTGTTATCGAATATAACAACTCACCTCATACGGTAACTAAGTTCACCCCAGCATACTTACTATTTGGTAACCTCCCTTTTGAATCTCCAATTGATCAAAATAAATACCCTTCCTTAAATGAAGCAAGGGCTTTAGCAAAGAAAAGAACCATCGAATACCACCGAAAGAATAAAACTAGATATGACATCAGATTTGTAGAATCTAAATTTCAACCTGGAGATTTTGTCCTTTACGAGGAATTTGAATACCCAAATACTAGAAAATTGACTTCACCCTATTCAGGCCCTTATCAGATTATGAATAAATTATCTGAAGTTAATTATGAAATCGACAGGGAAAATTTTCACACGAAGAAACCAACTGAGATTGTACATGCGTCAAAATTAAGGTTCTATTATCCACCCGAGAACTTTAAATTACATCATGAATAAATCAAAATTTATAAATCAATAAACTATCCATAACCCTTCTTTTAGTTTTCATCCTGTTGTCCCCCTTTAATAGTTGATTTATCTCTCAGTGCCTGAAAAGTTTGTCTGCTCTTTTCTTTTACTGGGCTCCTTCAAACTTGAGTTTCAGGTTCAATGCACTTTCCGTGTGAGAAACACTCAATTGAGGCTATACTACAAGTAGAGTACTATACCCTCACATTTCCTTGAGCTCATGTTTTCCTATGTTTGTGTTATAAGTTGTAACAACAGTTGAAAAAGTTAAATTTCAGTTGTTGAAACTTCTGAATTTCATTTTATGTTTCTGCAGCATCGTGTACAAAAAACTGGTATGGATGTTGGAAGTTAAATTTTGTTTTGTTATCATTAATAAGAGAAAAATAGAGTGACAAAATATGTTAAAAACCTAGCAAAATGTGTATTTTCAACAAGAGTATAAGAGCTCTAGTATCGTGACATAAAAACTCAAATGTTTTCAGTGCCAATGCTGATCCATAATTCTAGCGCTAATTAAATGATCCGGAGATCTCCAAAGGCCAGTAAAAGACTGAAGATGAGCCTGAATGACAACTCTAATGATTGTACGGACTCATACACAAACTGTGAATGGCATGCCCTAAGATATAAACTTACAAATTCAGTTATATTACTATTTCCTATTGCCGCGTAGCTAACCAGCAATATGTTATTAGTGCTTTATTTGTTCTGCACTTAGTTACTATATTATGATTTCATTAATCATTTATTATATTTTATACTGTATTAATAATTTCATTAATCATTTATTATATTTATATACCGTATTAATTATATTCAAATATTTTATGTCATATTTTATATAACATTTTGTGTGGCTTGAGGTAAATCCAATCAGTTTTCCTACTCACTTAATTTCCTAATAACTAAATTTTCTGCTCTCACTATCTGGACTGTCTTGTGTCGACGGCCGCGACTGCAAGCCTTTTCAGATGGGGGGGGGGATATAATCTGTAATGATATTTTTAAATCAATTGATTAAATTAAATTCTATTAATATTGCTTAATAATGTGTTGGCGATTCTCTACCTAAATTGCATCCCTGTTCCTAAATTTTGGCGAAATCCTTTCTTTAGTATAAAATATATTAACCTGTTGGCGTCCGCCAAATCGCCAAACTCATAAATCTGTCATATTACATAAAGTACTTAAAAACACTCCTGATGAGAAGATAGCGTCACCTCGTGATTTCAATTAATATCGCTGATTGGAGGAGCTTCGTGACGTACACATATGTATAAGTAGGGCTTCTGCTCAAGGTACGAGGAGAACGCTTACGAGATGGATGCTAAAATAAACCTACCACTTTATATTCCAAAATTTGTCTCATTCCTGTTGCCCCGGCTGCAGAAAACAAATAATGTATGAGAAATTACATTTCATATATATATATATAAATTGTAGTAAGCTCACCTAAAAGTTACGAAGAGTAAAAGTTTGCTGCTCCAAAAGGTTCAACACGTTTTAAAAAAATTAATACATATGAAAATCAAACCATTAGACATGTAAAACATTAAAAAAACAGTAACAGATAAAAAGTAAGCGGAAAATGGTAAATTAGCCCAATTCGACTTCCAAACTGGCTTTTCAAGGGAAATTTCATTTATTTGAACGTCGAATCAAGCTAACCCCATTACGCGTTTCGCCGAAACAGACAATTGAAACGTTTTCGCTAAAAATTTTTTAAAATTTAGACAAAGTGTCTTGGAAATTTTAATAGTCTCAATTCTCTGTTCCAATTTCCCGACGCGTCCGCACAGAATGACACATTAAGGTGTTAAAATATGTTAAACAATACCTAAACTTCCTATATCTAGACTAAAATCAAAATTAAAATCAAAATAAAAACGAAAATAAATAGCGATGAGCTATTAGTCCTAAAAATACAAAAACATACGGGCTTGGCCGTATTAAAGATTAACAGTTTAATTTTTAAATTATAGATTTTAGAAATCTGTAATGAAAACCTGTAATTAAAATAAAATATTTATTTGCGTTTAATAACTACAACAAAATAGAAATAGCTAATATCTACCCTGCTTGCTTAAAACTAAATAAAACCAATACAGAACAGCATAATGTAGTCTACCTTGATTTACATATCATAGATTACCATTTTATTAAAGTTTACGACAAAAGAAGAGAATTTATTTTTTCCACACTTAAATTAACTAACTGGAATTCAAATATTTCCAAAAGAGTCATACTCAACACAATTTATTCACAGCTACTTAGAATAAAAAGAATTTGCAATACTGCGGAACACTTACAAGAAGAAATTCTATACTTCGTAACTATTTTAAAAAGTAACCTAATACCTCATAAAATAATTAAAAATTCCCTTACAAAAGCTGGCATTAGCCTTACCTATTTTTAGATTTTTTGAATTAGATAATGATATTTTATGCCTAAAGCTACGGACGGTTTAAGGTGGATGACTAATTCAGAGAATCTATTGTAAAAATGTACAGATAATTCTTATTTATTCATTCTCTTTCGTCCAAAATTTTGGCACTTTAATCTTAAATACTATTGTGTACATAATTTTAAATATCTATAATGGCCAATTTTACTGCTTTTATTAACAAATCGGGCTTTTTTCGTTTTTCATAGTAGCTTGATCGCCCGCTAGCTTGAAGAATTACGACTTTTTTAACAAATGACTGTTTTTTCCTTTTACTCTTGCTTTAATGGCCAAGTTTTTATAGTTTTAGCTGAATTAGCCATTTTCCCTTCTTTCACATCCTGCTACAAGCCAAGCGCCATTTTTGAGATCTTTACACGTTTTTCCGAGGTTTCCGGCCCCCTTCGATAATAGGAGACGAGTTGCAGATAACGAAAATCTCTTCGTATAGGCTAAATGTCCACAGAACTTCGCTCCCCCTACATACGTCATCCGAATGAAAGACACAGAAAGAATTGCAGCCATTTTTCAACAAGTTTTAAGAGGGACAGCTTTGCATCGCCACAGGTCAGGTTTTTTTTTTTTTTTTTTTTTTTGTTACAACTTTTTCTTGGTCTTAGCAAGACCCACTTAGTTTGTTCTCATCTTAATTTTTGTTTTATTTTATTTTAATTACAGGTTTTTCATTACAGATTTCTAAAATCTATAATTTAAAAATTAAATTGTTAATCTTTAAGCTTGCAAGCCCAGCCCGTATGTTTTTGTATTTTTAGGACTAATAGCTCATCGCTATTTATTTTCGTTTTTATTTTTATTTTAATTTTGATTTTAGTCTAGATTTAGGAAGTTTAGGTATTGTTTAACATATTTTAACACCTTAATGTGTCATTCTGTGCGGACGCGTCGGGAAATTGGAACAGAGAATTGAGACTATTAAAATTTTTAAGACACTTTGTCTAAATTTTAAAAAAAAATTTTAGCGAAAAAGTTTCAATTGTCTGTTTCGGCGAAACGCGTAATGGGGTTAGCTTGATTCGACGTTCAAATAAATGAAATTTCCCTTGAAAAGCCAGTTTGGAAGTCGAATTGGGCTAATTTACCATTTTCCGCTTACTTTTTATCTGTTTCTGTTTTTTTAATGTTTTACATGTCTAATGGTTTGATTTTCATATGTATTAATTTTTTTAAAACGTGTTGAACCTTTTGTAGCAGCAGCTCTTAGTAACTTTTAGGCGAGCTTCCTACAATTTTTATATTTTACTTATTTTGCAGCATATTGTGCAAGATGTTTTCTAGACCAAAATTTTAGAATTTAAAAATTTTTAAAATTATAATCACTACTTTGCTTGATATATATATATATATATCAGTTATAACATTAAAATAAAAAACTTCAGGGAAAATATTTTTTGGGTACTTACGTATTAACACAACCATCATAGAAGTCGCCACATTTTCAGAATGTTCCAAATTCTGGCAGCTTTGCACATAACCAATCTTCCGGCAACCATATTCGTAACAACTGTTTCAGTCAAGCAACGCTGCCATTTTCGCATGCAGTTCAGACAAGATTTTATAAATAAATCGTCATATTTTTTTTTTTTTTTTTTCCTTAAACTTAGTTTTAAAACATGAGTTTGGGGAATTCGCCAACAATGGATGAAAGTGGGATAAAATTTCTGCAGGAGTACATAATTTTGGTAAAAATTCTCTAAAGAGAACAAAGAGGAATTGCTTTTCCTAGACAGTCTTTGCCAAGTGTCGCACTAAGCCAAGTCTCCGCAATTCTCTGATGTTTTTTAGGAGAAAATAAATCGCCGTATCCTTCGGGATAAGAACAGCGAAAAAAAAAATACAGAAAGATTTTTTAAAGAATATAAGTGTTTTATTTTTTAATGTATCACGTAATCCTTATTTAATGATCCAAATTTGTATTTTAAAAAGTATGTTTTCTTTTCATATGCTGATAAGCTTTACTGATTTACGAAATCTTTCTAAAAAAATCTGATGTGTACACCACATGACTTCCTTGTACGGAATATTAAATTAATCTTGAATTTCATTTAAATCTTGAATTTCATTTAAATTGATTGGATTGAATTGAATCTACTTCGTCGACAGCGCATAAACCACAATAGAATAAATGCACTCTTTAAAATTCACTATATTTGTTAACTTTAACGACACTCTGAATGCACAATATTTATATCATTTGAAGAATTATCGTTGCCACATGTTCTATTCAAATACTATAATAAAGCTAAAACGATGTATGAAAGAAATTAAGCAAATAAAACAGAAAAGAAACAGTTTTTCACAGACGATTTAGTATTTCTCATTCAATTAATTCAGTTCTCACATCACGACAAGGCAAAAATACATAAAAACTCAAAATATCTGCATTAAAAATTACGAATGTTAACTTCCTTTTGTAGTTAAATTAATCACTCATAAAATGGTTGTAAAAGACAAACATTTATTTAAAGGTAAATCTTAATAACCTACACGTAACGTATTCGTAAACGTACATAACATAACAAATGTACTTACTGCATCGTAAAATTACTTCCTTTCTCCTCTCCATTTCTTAAATCAAAACGGCCCATTTTTTAATCTTATATCGCAACTGAATCTACACATAGTTATAAATTTTTTGAAATATATACCATAGATGCTTTGGTAATTTAAAATAATTTTTCTTTAGAAAATTCAAGTAGGTGCACGATATTCCAATCGATTAATTATTGATCCATTAATGTTAATTAATAATTAATTAATTAACATTAATTCATTATTGTTTCTTACATTGATATTTCTATGTGAATTATTTATCAGTGAGCGCGCAGATGCAAAAGATTCATACACAGCGTTGTTCGAACATACGCACTCTGACACAAAATCGAATTTTATCTTAAATGAAATGGCGATTTTTTTCCACATTTTGATTCTATGTCCAAAATGAAGCCCAAATGTCAAAATTTGTAATAATCATACAAACTGTTTCTGTTCTGACGGCGAATCACGAAGAACAGAATGCTGTATGGACGGTTTTCGGGGTTTTCCTCATACTTAACATGAATACGAGCCAATTTTCCTTGCAAAATCCATCTCGACCGTATTCATTTTCTTAGATGTATAGCGCTGGTGTGCTAACTATAACATTAAATATTTTTCTTTTAAAGTTTCCCACTAGAAAATCTCTCCTCTCAAACAGATACCATTCTTGTGTTTTGCCATAGTTTGCTGAATGTAGCTTGAAACCTTGAGACAGAAAAACGGGGTCTGAATTTAAAGAAAGCTTGAAAAATCACACAGAAACCAAAGATAATTGTAAAGAGGTTAGAGAAAATTAGGATTTTTTTAAGCTCTGTAGTCTGTAAGTTAACATCGCAAGATGCTAAATGCGTATGAATCCGCTGCTGAGGGATAAAAAAGTGATTTATCAAATTAAAAAATATATATATATTATTCACAAATATTAGGATTAGATACTTAGAGTAGTGTTTAACTACAACATCTAATGGTTTCTGTTCGATTCGCACAAATAACGCTACTCAATTGTTAATTTAGGTCTATTTTCATTTTATACTTAGCAAAAACTTTATATGTTCAATAGTGAGCTACATACATGATGTTTATACAGACAAGTTAATATTAAATATGTCTAATAAAGTCACGATTTCTTTATTAATAAGACTATACTGTATGAATAAATATCGATATAATTCGATATTATAAAATGCAAATGTTAATTATGAGAAAAAGGAACGCGCAGATGAAATTTATCAATTAAATAAATAAATATGAAGAGAAATCTATAAATAGTTACTAATAAATTCAATAGATGGCAGCACTACGATCTATGAAACGACTTTGAATACGAAAAACTTGCGAACTCGGCAATTGCTGTAATTATTCAACAAAGAGTTTACAGCACCTGAAGAAAACTGAAGATTTCGCATCTCTTTCTGCTTGCTAAGAATGGAAAATATTTAATTCTAAAATTTTGTAATATCAATTGGGCTCCCCTGGATGCTGCCACCGTTTCAGATTTCCCCACGAGTTACGCTATTGTTATTGAAATGATTATCCTAGAAATAAAATGTTCGGGCTCTTCGGCTTCTGTGCTTACTCTGATATCCCAATGTAACTTAAGTTTCATTTCAAACATTCGATAGTATAAGTCGAGAGATGACCAAGTGTTTGATGGTAGAAATTATAATTAGAATAAACTATTTGCAGCTGTCGCCATCTATCGGAGGTTAAGTAGACTAGCAGTAAGAAACGACGATTGATTATTTTGACAGGTTAGTTTTGATTTGAAAAGCAGTCGAATATTACCTGCTTAAAGTAAAGTTGATCGCTGAATTGTCCTATAGAACTATATTTCAAGTTTTATGATTTTAACATAATTGAACAGTGTAAATAAATAATTCTAACATAACAAAAACTAAATCAATATTTATAGAACTTACTTATTAAACTTATTTATGAAAAGTTGGTTTTACTCATTAATGTTCGCTATACGTCTAGTGATGAAAGAAAAATTCCAAGGAATAAGTTCAACAGTTCATTATTCAGCGAAGGAAGAAGAAGGGGGTAAAAGTTAGTTTTCTCTTTTTCATTATCAAAAGGAAAAAAAAAAAAGGAACCATTCTATTTGACATATAAAATGTTAGAATTAGTACTAATATGTTATTATTTTTAATTTGTTCTTCTTTGAATAGGCTTGGTTAATTAACATTTGTCTTTTTTCCATACTATCATCGATATATGTGTGAATCAAAAGGTTTCATTAATGGTTTTTGGGAGATGATTGGGTATTATCAATTTAGATTTCGTTATACACTGGTTATAAAGGATGTAATAAAAATTTTAAAAAATTGCATATGTCTATGTAATACTTTCTTCTATTCTTAAATTCTGTCAAATCGCCTGTTAAGTCACTAGATAAGTTGCACTAATTACCATTGTAATTAGTATCTTCTTTGGATCAGCGGCATGCCGTCGCTTTCATCAAAGGGGATTAAATATAAAGGAAAATCTTAATCCTCTCTTACTTGTGCACGCTGGGTTTCAAATGAGTTTCTTTCTTAATCTCAATGGTCATCTAACAGAGATGAAATTGTTAAGATTCGAGGTAAATTAAAGTTACTTTGTTGGCTAGGTATTTACTCGAAGTGAAAAGGGTGAATGGACCCTTTTATTCAACTCGAGGAAAGTATTTATAGTCAGCACTCCTGGTGTTTACACACTATGGCTGACACTTTTGGCTGTAACTTAAAACAGAAATGTGAAATTAAACCTAGGTTAAATAGTCAGCCGAAGCTGCACACAGATAATTTACGCGATTTGGCTCTTGGCTCTACCACCGATACCGACAAACCGGCTATTAATGTGCGAAACCGTAAAATAGCAAGCCTAATTATTAGCGAAACAACGTGGCTGAATTGCGGAACTCGCTCTGTTTGAAGTAAATCAAACTCTAGCTGAAATAGTATCTTTCTGGCAAGAAAAGCTAGTTTTTTTTTTAAGTCCAAAGGTGCTTTGTCCCTGAAGGACTTTTGCGTTGAATCACTATAAACGGAGAATCACTTTTCAAACTGTCGCCACAAAATGTTAGAGTCCTGCATTATATTTGAAGAAATTAAATAATGAAAAATCTGCATAAATGTACGTATATTTCTCGCATTGTGATAAAACAACGGTACATAGAGCCATCGAATTTTGAATGACGTAATCCTCTTATGAATATGGGCATGTGAAAGACCAAATTTGAAATTTGGAATTTCTTTATTATCAATTTTCCCTTTTGTAAAACTTTAACGAATTCTGATTAACAAACTCAAGGATTTCAAAGCGAGCAATGGCAACACTCTACGGGGGGGGGGAGAAAACCTTTTTATCTCGAGCGCGCGGAATTGTGTGTCGGAAATTCTAAAGCTATGCTCATTTTAACATTATTTTGCAATATTGCTGATGAACGGAAATTTATGGTTTAAGTGCAAAAAACATGATATTTAATAAATAAAGCTAACACACAAAGCGTTACAAAACGCCCCTTTGGACGTAATTTAAAATTTGAAACCTTTCAATTTTTTTTTAACTTGATTTAACGTGAACGTGAATTGAAACCGAGAACAACAGGAAAGGTTGTTTCAAACTAAAATTAACTATTAAGTAAACACGCCATCGATATCACGCCACTAAGCTTATGCAGTATCACGCATTCATCATGAATTTATTAGAAGTGGCATCTGTTTATTTAGTGAGTTACGGCGAAGCACGCAAGGACAAATATGTCTTACAGGATAGCTTTCGTGGAGGATTTTCTGAGAGTAACTGGCTCATTTTCACATGAGACGCACGGAAAACCATAAAAATGCCCAAGAACCAGCACTTGTTTTAGCACTTGTACGTGGTTCGAACTACCATATTTCAGCTATCTTATCCAATCAACCATGTGATTCATGTGAGCATATTATACACAACTAATAACAACAATGTGAATAGACTACATATTTAGGCATACGGTCTAATCTAGACAAAGGGTCCTACTGATGAAAACTGACGCTGTCTAATGCCAATTTCTTAAACAAAATATAAATAATCATAAATTAAAACATTGCCATTATTATTTTAATATAAGAAAATTGTTCGTGAAACTCATATTTTTAGAAAAATTAGTTTAAAGTTTTTCTGACAGAGCACGCTTTATACGAATTATACAGGATTAACTGTTTGTTTATCAACCGTGAATCGCAAATTACTTACAAATTTCAGCTTGCATCTCATCTCAGCTTTTTTTTTTTTTTTTTTTTTTTTTTTTTTTGGTAATAATATGAGAGCTGGTGAAACAATATTATATAATCAAACTTGTTTATGCCGAATTTCAAAATTCTATCCTAAATATCTTAGATGAAACAATTCGGCATATAATTTAAGGTGAAAAACATCTTCTCGAAGTCGAATAAAAGTGATTTAAAATTTTTAAATTTAATTATAAAATTGTATTTGTAAATTAAACATTCATAGTTCCATGGCATTACATATGAACTAACTGAACATGTTTATTAAGATAAATTATTTAATATGAAAATTATTAGTGCTTTTTATTTTATTTTATTCATTTATTTTTAACTTAAAGGCACGTTAGGCCCGAAGGGCTATTAGTATCGAAAGAGCATTTTGCGTCGAATCACTAAAACCGTTGAATCATTTTTCAACTTGTTGCCACCAAATATTTTCGCCCTGTATTATACTAAAAAAATTAAATAATTAAAATCTACGTGAATGTATGCATGTTTCTCGCACTGTGAAAAAACAACGGTACCTAGAGCTATTAAGTTTTGAATAACATAGTCCTCCAATTGAAAATGGGCAACCGGAAACCAAATTTTGAATTTCGAAATTTTTTTATCTATTTCATATATTTGTACTTTATATATCAGTAGCTACACTTCAAACTAAGAATGTTAAACACAACGTAATGCAAAGCGCATCTAAAGAGAAAGCTAACTCGAATATCCAAGTTCACGTGGAATTAAACAAATCGCAATAAAAATAATAAGCAACTGCTTTTATAGTTTCCAACCGGCCGCGGAGATATTTCAGGTACTTTCTGCTTCTCGAAATTACTGGAAAGCAATAGGAGAGTGGAATTACGGTTACAGCTAACATAGTGGTCAATTACATTTATTCAATTACAATTCTTATTACGGTAATACAGGCACTGGACCAAAATGTCGCCACATGGTCGCCAAATTTGGCGACTTTGGGCAATTTCTCGCCAAATTTCCGAGAACCCATTTACTCAATATTAAATGCACTAGCTCCTGTATTCTTAATTTCCGGCATAGCTTTCTATTAAAATTCGTCTCGTGCTACATTACACAGACAAATATAACAATTTTACTTATAATTCTATTAAAATTATCTACCTAAGTACAAAATACGTAACAGTATTAATATGTATCCTTAATAAATAGTATTAATATAAAAGAAAATGTGATTGAATTTATAACGGAAAGCTCAAAAGAAAAGGGTAATTAGGAGAGTGTTAAATACAAGGGCTAAAAACAGTAATATTGCGTTATCATATATGCCTAACATTTGTGATAATTGGATGTTGGAAGAAATGATTGAAATGAAACAGTTAGGAAAATTTAAACAATAAGAAAATTATGATGTCATGCAATTTCAAAAAGAAAATACTAAATATGTTGGCTGATGTTGCATTAACGCTGTTTCGAAGAGTAAAACGCTGTTTCATGTCCAAATCAAGAAGTAGATAAAATAATTTCCGTATATGCTAAGTTATGAAATTTCTCTAGGTACAATAAGAAATTGGCAAAACAACGAGAAATTTAAATCTGAAGCGTTCTTTTCAAGTGTTACGTACGTATTACCATTTTTATTTAATTGTCAGTTTACTATATTTTATGATGAGTAGAAACTAAAGGAAAATTTAAATTCATTTTAGAAATTAATAATGAATGTAATTTTAATCTGATATAGAAAATTTAATTGAACTTTTTTACTTCCTTGTGCGAAGTAAAGGGAGTATTCAAATCGCAAAAAGTTTCGGGTATCATATTTCAACAAAAATAATTAATTTTGGCCGCTCTTGAATCTGTCTGAAGGTTGTTTCTAAGCGAGATATGTACGTACGGACAGAATAAAGAATTTTCTCAGGTTTCTTATTCTTATATGTTAGAAAATTGTGCATTTTTTTTGCTTTAAAAGTGATTGAATTACGTTGTTCTTTTGCTCCAGGTATTATTTTTATGTGGTTAGTTAATTTACCTGCTGCCTGCTGTAGTTGTAGAATTATCAACAATTTAAAAGTTTAAGTGTCGCTAAGCCTAGCGAGATCGCCATTGGTTTGCATTCGAAACTCTTAGCAGATGAGTGAATTAATTCATTTGATGCACCAAATAAGTGTCGTTTGCTCGGTGGGATCAAAAGTTTACCTCCAATTTTTGTGCGCCGAAAAATTTGTCTTCCTGCCTGTCTCCGAATTGCTTGTTTTTGCATAGAATTAGAAACTAATTTTAAGAGTGAAAATTGTTTTTTTAACTGAATTTGGTGTTTTATGTTTTTATGTATTTTTAAATTTTTAATGAAAATCTTTCGAGCTTTTATGTATTTTTGCTTTGCCGCGAAGTGGGAACTGAATTAATTGAGTGCGAAACTGATCTCTAATGAAATTCGAGGAAATAAGTTTAAATGAAATGCAGCAAAAATTGTGCATAATTTAATAGGCCATGTGGTTACCAAATTAGATATTTTTATTTTATTTTTAAGCAAGATATGTAAACATGTGGCGTTTGCTGCTGAATTTTACTAATAGCTGACTTTGTGTTAATATCCATCATGTGTTTCTTCTCTCAAAATGATACTCGCTCAGACTATAGATTTATGCAAAAGCGATATAGCTTAATGTTAAGCTGTTTTCACGATTCTGACGCATTGCTGTAGAAGCCGCTCCCAGAGTAGTGATAGAGATACCAAATGTTTGACGGAGTTCTGTAAGCATTAAGCAACTTGACAACCTTTTGATCCGTTTCTGAACCCAGCGTGGATTTTAGACTTGTGTAGGATTTGTTATTATAATCTCATATTAATCTTAGAGTATCAGCAAACGATGGTTGTCGTAATCTTGAGAGAAGATTTTAGTTTTTGTTGTAACAATCCAAAAACTTATATTTAAGTTTACAAAAGTTTATATTTAAGTTTTAGATTTTAATTCTGTTTTGTGTTTAACTATTAAGTAATACTGGGAGGAGTTAACTCGCTAATAAGTATTCATAACTCCTGTGGTAACCGTTACGCGTTAAAAACAAACTGTTCTAAATAATTTATATCACGGAAATTTTAAAATTAGTATAAATAACAGCGTATATTATATGCTTATATATACTTTGGAAGCATATCTATGTAGTTTAGAAATTTGGATCTGACTTATAGAGACAAACAGACGACTTCTAAGCTGACCGTGACCATAGATGATAAAATTAAGCCTTGAATTTTTTAGTGTCAAGCATATGTATGAAAAGAAGGGAAATTTTCGCTGTGCCGCGTCTGTATATTTTTTCTTTCCCCCTCTGATGTGTATGTGTTTAAAAAAGGTCCCAGAAGAATGTTTAAAGATTGTTTAAGGTTTTAGGTTTTAAGTTTAAGAACCTTGCCTAAAAATAATCTGTTTTTTTTTTTTTTTTTTTTTTTTTTTTTTTTTTTTTTTTTTTTTTTTTTATACTCTACGTTTTACCTTAGCCATAACATAAAGCGATATTTTCTCCTTTAACATGAATTTTCAAAAATTACCTCCCAAATATTTTAAAAATCATAGATCATCTACAGCTTATTCTTTAGTGTTTCTAAATGACGAATGCTACACAGTTTTACTCCAAGACACGCCGCCCAGCGGAGTAGTGTTTAAGGACGAAGGGCCCGAGTTTGAATCCCGAATAAGGCATGGATGTTTGTAAATTTATGGGGGCACTTTAAATATGCGACGAGCCGAAAGTCCTTTCGAGAAGTTGTGGTAGGAGAGGACGAGTGGGAGACCCTCGGGGTGCTCTCCATCAAAATTGTGGGGAACTAAGCAAAGTTGTACTGTCACCTGTATGGTGCTCAAGGCTCTTGCCAACGACAGGCGCATCTTGCTCTCTTTGGCACGATTAATTTTGTGGGCTTGCTCTGATGCCACTGTTAGACAGGTGACAAGTGACGGAGGACGGGGACGCCTGGTGTCTAATAGCATAGGTAAGCAGACATGTGTCCCGCGTTGTCCCCTATTTAGAAGCTCCCTACAGCCACAGAAGGCTCCACCGGGAGTTTATTATGATTTAAAACATAGAGATTACAATGTCATACTGGAGCGGTTTCAGCTTTACATAGGTGATAGGCCACTGTTAGACAAGTGAGATAAGTCACAACAACAACACTTCAAGGCGTTATATTTAGAGCATTCTTGCTAAACACCTTAAATATATTAAGCCGCAACAGGCAAGTTCTTTTTGTCTCTGTGTAACATATCTCCAAGTATTTAAGGCCATTTTGTATACGAGATCTTGTATTCTCACCAGATCACCATCCTAGTTGGTAAAGATTTTGGCGAAGTTGACGTACGTCAGTACGTAGAGTCGCCATCCTTATGCGCGTAAATTATTAGTTGTTAAACTTCAACGTATTTTAGCATGTTGACTGAATGCTGCTTTATCTGTAGACTGTTCAATAATATCCGCCATTATACGTAACGTAGAATATGAATGCCCAAAGAATTATTCTACGTTCTATTAAATAAGATTTCACTAAAGAAAGGAACAAAGTCCAAGGATATTCTTATCAAGGATATTTATATTTCTGGCTGGAAGCACGTGAAAAATAAATTGAATTATGAGCATATTTATAATGAAAGTAAAAATAAGAGCAAAATACTTTCACAATGGTAACATAGTTTCTAAAATTGCATATTTCCATAACAAATGCTTTTTTCAGAGAGGGCGTTCATTTCTTTTCCAGCATGATGCGTCCCAAATTGCCCTAACTTATGAATAAGATTGCGTAGCCAGTGACGTCACCAGTTGTCAATCCGGGCGTGACTGATAAAGAGGTGTCAGAATTTCTTTGTCCGAATTCCGAATTCGAAGAAAACTGATGTTGCATTCGGTTACAAGTATGAGAAATCTTGCATATGCGGGCTAGTTGTTACTTTTTTCCAGCTGGTTCCTGGAGCTTAGTAAGGACTTTTGCGGAAAACATTGCTTAACTTTTAATAAAATCATGAAAGATACGGGAACATTGATTAAAATTTTCTGCACTAAAGCTTCATACAGTATTTTATGAGAAAAGAGGCTTTTTGATTGAGGCGATTAAAAATGAATGAGATTAACCAAGTTTTTCCTGTACTGTAATGTATAAATAATTTCATAGAAATATGTAAAAGGTAACGTAGGAAAAATTTCATGAAACCAGAATATGATAATTAAAATAACTGCCATTAATTACTCTCAGAAACAAACAACTATAGACTTACAGTATAGTGACTCCTTTCGTATCGAGTACATCTCTAAAATGATTACCTCGGAAAGTGATCAATGCTCCTGAAAATACACATAAGTAAATATACGTACTGAACATATATCTCTAAGAGGACCATTTTCACAGTAGACCAAAATAATCTGCAACCACAGGGGTGCTAATTTGGAAGAAATGAAAAACAAGTTTTAGTTTTTAGGCTTCTGAACTCGAAAGACAAATTTCATCTGTCGAAATTAAAGCTATAGTAAGTTGCATAACATTTCGTCTTTTATTTTTTTGTTTTATTATTTTCAAATAATAAACTTATAACAGGAAATTTAATTGCTTTGAAAAAACTAAATTAAAACTTTTTAGCAAAAGCATTCGCTTGCGTCATTTTAATACTAAATTACCAAGATTTAGGTGATGTTTCTAATCACATTTCGTGCCTATTTCTCTTTATGATAAACATGACTTGCGTATTTCATACAAAAAAAAAAAAAAAAAAAAAAATCTGAAAGGTTTCAGATTTTAAATAACATCTGAAGGAGCGTTTTTCTTAACATTGTGTGAGTTACCTTTCTTTATTAAATATATGAACTCAAACAATATCGCAAAATAATTTTAAAATGAGCATATACACTGGTTATCATAAATTAAGGAAAAATCACAAAAATCACGATTACTGAAAAAGTTGCATGTAGAATTTTATGAAGCTTACCCACAATATATAACACAAAGTAAGGTATTAAATAACATAAAAGTAAATTACCAGACAATTATGGTAGTATAGAAAATAGCACATGTATAAAATGAACAAATCGAAGGTGTCAGTTTGCTGTAGGAAAAGTACCTTCAATAGGGAATATGGTCGCCTCTAGAAGCAATACAGCACATACAGTGATGCGTGATGCTTTCAATTATGCGGTCTAACAGTTCCATGGGAAGCGAGAGCCATTGCTCTTGCAAAGCTGTTGCAAGCTCGGCAAGGGTCTGAGAGGGCAGACTGAGAGCAGTTAGACGTCTCTCTAAAGCATCCCAAACGTGCTCGATAGGATTCAAGTCCGGGGATCGAGCTGGCCACTCCATGCGCATAATTGTTTCCTGTTGAAGATAATCATTTACGATGCGAGCCCTGTGTGGTCTTGAGTTATCGTCTTGTAACAGGAAAGAATCACCTATTGTCCCGGCACATGGGCGCACATAAGCATCAAAGATGTCATCTCTATAAACCGGAGCATTCACGGTTTCCGTTGGAAAGACATGGAGGTCTGTGCGTCCAACCAAAGAGATGTCATCCCAAACACAGACACTGCCTCTTCCGTACGCATCTCTTTAACGGATGTTTGACGGATGATAACGGGTTCCAGGTTCTCTCCATATCAAATAACGCCTACTATCGCTTTCTAGACTAAACCTGGACTCATCCGTAAAGAGAACAGCCCTCCACTGATCAAGCGTCCAGTGGACATGTTGTCGTGCCTACTGCAAACAGTCCCTCCTATGACGTGACGTGAGCGGCACGCAAATGGCTGGTCGTCTCGCATACAGACCACCTTCGTGAAGCCTTCTACGCACAGTTGACGTTGACACCGATCTTCCGGTGGCTGCAGCAAGGGAGGATCTAAGAAGAGTCGAAGTAGCGGTTCTACTCCTGAGTGCACATAATGTCAAATGTCGGTCATCAGCGCTCGTCGTAGCAGTTGGCCGTCCTTCGCTGAACCTCCTAGAGGCCGAACCTGTGGTTTGAAATCGCCTCCAAAGTCTATAAACCACAGAAGGCTGACATTTAGCCATCTGGCCACTTCTGTTTGACTTTATCCTGCCTCTAGTCTCCCAATGGCTCTCCATCGTAGTTCTGCAGGCAAATGATGCCTGGAGGTCATTGTTACGAATTGGCTATCTCAGATTTCTGATATCACAATCACAGTGAAATATGTGAACTTGCTCTCAAACATGGACTTTTATTCTCCTCGCAGATGACGTATTCCGAGTGTAGCGCCATTAATTTGCATATTGCAGTTTTACTCAGCTACTTTTACTTGGCAACATATTCAAATTTTACACGGTTTGGCTTGAAACAGTTATCGCTATTTTTGTGATTTTTCCTTAATTTATGATAACCAGTGTATTTAGAATTTCCGACACAAAGTCTCGCGTGCTGGAGATAAAAACGCTTTTTTTTTTCCTTGTCCAAAGGGGATTTTCCCTGAAGGACTATTGTTTTCGTTTTGCGATTTTGCGTCGATTCACTACAAACGGCGAATCACTTTTCAAACTGTTTCCACAAAGTATTATCGCCCTGTGTTATATTTAAAGAAATTAAATATTGAAAAAAAATCTTCATAAATGTATGTCTATTTCTCGCATTGTGATAAAACAACGGTACATAGAGCCATCGAATTTTAAATGACGTAATCCTCCTACGAATATGGGCATATGGAAAAGACCAAATTTGAAATTTGAAATTTGTTTTATTACCGATTTCCTATTTTGTGAAACTTTAACGAATTTTCGATTAACAAACTCAAGGATTTCAAAGCGAGTAATGGCAACGTTGTACAGAAAAACATTTTTATCTCCAGCGCGTGAGTCTCTGTATCAGAAATTTTAAAGAAAATCCAGTTCACCATTTCTAGAGGCATTTCATATTCAAAAATATCTCTCAGTTCTAGTTAACGACCCTAATTCCAATCCATCGTTGTCTTCAGCCTTTAAAGAAATTATATTTTAGTTCTAGTTTCATCAACAGATGGCGCCAGTGGCTTATCTTCTGTCCAGGCTTTCTTATCTTATCTCTTTCATTTGCACTTTTGCAGCTGAGGATGATAGTTCGGTAAAACCATCGAAACTAGTCCTGTGAAAATTTGAAAAATATAACGCTGATTTTTGTTGTTTGACTTCTAAATTAATATTTGTCCGTCGTGTTATTGTATCTTAACTGTACGGTATATTTTAATTTTATAACAGTTATTTTAATTTTAAAGTGCTTTCCTATCGATTCTTGTTTCCACTTACAACTCCCTGCCACAATCGCTTTGAATGCAAATGAGTTAGAAGTAGTATTTATGGAAGGTTCCACTTACTTCGAGAAAGAGAGCTAGGAATCCTGAGTAGCGCGTATTTGCCTTTGGGCTAAATCTCTCTTGGAGCTGTTGCGCTCGATCGTATATTATGTGCCTTTTGATATTCGCCGGCTAGTTTAAATTAAGGGCCAAGTACGTTAGATTTGTGTTAGCTTCGACCAAGTCTCTTATTTAGTTATAGTTTAGTCTTTATTTCTTATTCTGAGTTAGTGGGAGTATTTCTTATTCTGAGTCTCCAGTGAACCCAAATGGAGGCTTTGCTGAAAGCCCGATAAAGAGGCCAATTGTTCATCTTATTTTGAGTGAAATAATAAGACGTAGACTCAAGGAGGGTAGTTAACCCTTCTTGAGTCTACGTCTTTATTTATTTGAACTCAGCGATAAGTCGCTTAACAGTTCACAAGGTTCCTCAACGTTCACTTAGTAGAATGAGACTGAGGAACTCTATATGTGGACCAGTGCTTTGAACCCTCCAGTGAGGAACACTCTTCAATAAATAATAATGAAACATCCTCATATAGAAAGACTACTTTGTGAGGAAAACAGCTGCTGCAAATATATACAAATACGGTAAAAAATTATCAATTTCGAAGAATGCGACAGCTCATTTTAATATAATTAAAATGAATTTTAATAAAATTAAAGAAATTAGTACGTTGCACTACTTCCCCTTCATTTTATACAAGTAACAGCTGTCCAGCAAGTCTCAAGCGTGTATATTTTATGCATAGGCGTTTTGTTTAGTTTATTTGGCTACGGCTAAGCACACTAGGGCTATCTCGCCTAAGGGAAGGGATGTTTCCAAGGAAGACTTTCTAAGGGAACCTAGCTTATATACACATTACACGTAAGCAAAACCATGAAAACGCTCATGTAGCTAGCCCATTCAAGAGGATTCGATACCCGGACCGAACTATCTGTATTCAGCGACTCTATCGTTCGGCCGCTAGTGAGCTCATGCATAATGTTCTGAAGTAACATGTTTTGGGCAGTGGCTGATTTAGCACGTGAGAGGCTCCAAGCGTAGTTCAGTTTTCAGGTCTTTTCTTTCCAGCACCATTACAGTTTGCATTCTACGCATAATTTTCTGCTGCACCAAGCACTCTGGATTATTAATGAGAAATGATAGTAATAGATATACATGCATGGTTTATTGAAAATGTTTATTAATAAAACAACATATTTATCAAACTGTTTATTAAACATTCAAAACCATTTCGGAATATAATATTAACAATAATAAACTGTTTCTAAAGCAGTACTTTTATGTAATAATAATACATACATACATACATACAGATGGAGGACAAAATAATGCCAACACCTGTGAAAAAGTATGACGTATTTCACACCTGCAGTACAGCCGCGCAAAGAAGTCTGCCACCTAGTGAGCGTGAAGAGGAAGGTATCAGTCTCTCAACAGCTGTCACCTGCGTTGCATGCTTCAAGCGAACTGTCTGTGAGAAGTTGAAATGTCAGGCCTGTCAGTGTTCCAAAGATGAATGATAGTTGGAGCGCGTTTAAATGGAGCATCGGTTATGGAAACAGCAAACCTTGTGGGAAGTGCAAGGAGTACGGTATCAGCCGTTATGACAGTGTATACGAAATAGGGTAAGACGACGTCTTCAAAGCACAACAGTGGCCGAAAGTCAAAGGTGGCTGATAGGGATAGACGGGTCATGAAGCGCATAGTAGCCCGAAAGCACAAGCAATCGTTATCCAAGATAATATTCGAAATGAACAGTCATCTCCTGGACCCCGTTTCAACAAAAACTGTCAAAAGGGAACTTCATGCTGCGAACATTTATGGCAGAGTGGCAATTTGTAAACTCTTGGTGAAAGCAACTAATGCTTTCAAGCGACGCCAATGGTTCAGTGATCACAAAGGCTGATCCCCATAGCAGTGGCAACATGTAACATGGTCAGATGAATCGTCATTCACCCTATTTCAGACAACCGGACGCGTTTATGTCTGAAGAACGCCCAAAGAAGCGTTTCATCCTGACTATGTCTTGCCGACTGTGAAGCATGGGGGTGGCGAATGTGAAGTATGGGGTGCGATATCTTGACGCAGTCTTGGGCCACTTGTTATTCTGCATGAAAGGATCACATCTAATCACTATCTAAGCATTCTAGGGAATCATGTCCATCCTTTTGTCCAGACTGTATTCTCTGGAAAGAGACCGCGGTTTCAAGACTACAGCACCCCTATTCACACTGCTAGGTGTATTCAAGAAAGGTTCGAAGAGCACGACGATGCAACTGAACATCTTGCTTGGCCCCTCAGTCTCCGGATTTGAATATTATTGACCATTTATGGGCATATTTGGAGTCCAAACTTCGTTCCCGATTTCCACCTCCATCCGGACTTTCTGAATTAGAGACCGCTCTGCAGGAGAAATGGCTTAATATTCCTTTAAATATTGTCCATGACCTTTATGCATCTATCCCACGTCGCATTCAATATGTACTTCAGTCAAAGGGTGGTCCAACCCCCTATTAATAAAGATTTTCCATTATTTCACAGGTGTTCGTAGTACTTTGTCCTCCATCTGTATTGTTTAGCAGTAATATATTGATTTGAATTGATTGACAATTATTCTCAATGATATTTATAGAAAATGTTTCAATTTGGAATATATATAAATTATAGTTATCACTGCTTAGTGTTAGCAAATTTATTAATTAGCGATACATAATCTAAAAACCGAAAAAAATCGTTTTCAGGAAACATTATTGACTTAAATTTAATTGAGATAAGGAATTTCGTAAGTTATTTTTAACTCTACTGAGAATTAACTATCATTGAGTTTTGAACATTAAATTAATTAATATTTGTAACATTTTCATCATCATTTTGTTTAGCTTACTTTAGCGTCAAATATGAGGGTACTGTTAGGCAACGTTAAGTATTTTGCCTCCCATGAAAGGTAACTGCATATTCCTCCACCCATGAGATTAGAATAATATTACAGACAGTTCGGAATGACATATATATATCATCCCCAAAAAGCGTATAATGAACATATTTTATATTTTATAATGATTGTCAATAGATGCTGTAAATATTATTAAGTTATTTCGCATACTTACTTGATAACAAAACAAATATATTTCTACATTAACTGAAACAACACCCTGAACTGAGCTGCAGCATTATTTCTGTCAAATTCGAAATGATTCACACGCGTGAAATTAAGAAAACATTGCTACCAACAATAAGTCTATAAAAACATTTTATCTTTATCTCGTCAGTAGAACGAACTTACATATGGTTGAAATACGACAGCTAGGTCACGACAAAACATATGTCATAGATAATATTATTCTAGGGTAACCAAAAACATATGTCACAGATAGCGTTATCCATTTGTCATTATAATTTAGAGAATAACTTATTGATTATTAGAATTAACTTATTGTTATTAGAAAATCAATAATGATAAATAAAGTGAAACTATGTTCATCCCAAAGGGGCAATTTGCCCAGAATTTCTTATTAATAAACTCAATGATTTCAAAGTGAGCTATGGCAACACTATAAGGAAAAAATTATCTCCAGCGCGCGCACGCGACTGTGTATTGAAAATTCTAAAGATATGCTCATTTTAAATTATTTTCTGATATTGCTGTTGAATTGAATTTTATGGTTTCAGTGGGAAGAACGTGATATTTAAGAAATAAAGATAACACACAACACCCCTTTGAGTATAATATAAAATCTGAAAGCCTTCAGATTTTTTTGTATTTTTTACTTCCTTGTACGAAGTAAAAGGAAGTATTGTAATCGCGAAAAGTTTCAGGCGACATATTTCAACGAAAATATCCATTTTGACCGCTATCGACTGCAATTTAACGATATTTTTGCGTGATATCTGTGCGTAAGGACAGAATAAAAGACACCTTTCCTTCAAAAAAATTATAAACTGCTTTAAAATTAATTCTGAAGAGAATTTTTCGTGGCGTCTGTACGAACGTATGTACGTACGTATCTCGCATAACTCAAAAACGAGTAGCCTCAGAACGTTGAAATTTTGTATATAGGACTGCTATAACATGTAGATGTGCACCTCGTATTTTGGTTGCAATCTGCCGCGCCAAACGTATATAAATATACTTATATATATATATATCCACTCTGTTACCCGGCTCAGTGATCTTAGTTTCTTTACTCTTATATGTTTGTAAATTGTACATTTTTTGCTTTAAAAATAATTGAATTATGTTTTTTTATCTTCCGGTTAAGGTTTTTATGCCTTTCGTAATTCTGGAAGCAATATTTTTACAATTATCAACAATTTAAAAGCTGTTTAACTGCGGTTAAGTTTTAAATAACATAGCGGACATATTTGTTTACATTTGAAACAGCAGAATTGTAGATTTGTTCCCAATCTAGAGAAACTAAGCTTCGCAACACAAAAATAACGCCTTCAGTTATTATTGCGAATTAAATCATGCTTAATCCTTTCTGGAATTTTTTTGAGGAAATAAGTGTTTAAGATTTAGTTCGTAATTTTTAATGCAGATATTTTGAGTTTTTATGTAGTTTTGCCTTGTCGCGAAATGAGAACTGAATTAATTGAATGAGAAATACTAAATCGTCTGTGAAAAACTGTTTCTTTGTTGTTCTTTGCTTAATATCTTTTATACATCGTTTTAGATTTATTATAGTATTCGAATAGAACACGTGGAAACGATTAGATAATTCTTCAAATGATATAAATTTTGTGCATTCAGAGTGTCGTTATAGTAAACAAATATAGTGAATTTTAAAGAGTGCATTTATTCTATTGTGGTTTATGCGCTGTCGACGAAGTAGATTTAATTCAATCCAATCAATTTAAATGAAATTCAAGAAAAAATGCGTATAATTTAATATTCCGTACAAGGAAATCATGTGGTGTACACATCAGATTTTTTTAATGTAAGATGGTGCGCTGGGAAAAAACGGAAGGAATTTGTTCTTAAAACTTAACAGTTTAATAAGTTTTTATTCTAAAGGGGCAATTTTGGCTCAGAAGGACTATTGATTTCGTTTTGGCATTTTGCGTCGGTTCACGGCAAGCGTTGTTTCACTTTTCAAATTGTTGCCACCAAATATTTTCGCCCTGTATTATATTTAAAGAAATTAAATAATGAAAAATCTGCATGAATGTATGAATGTTTCTCGCATTGTGATAAAGCAAAAGTACCTGGAGCCATAAAAATTTCAATAACGAAATCTTGCATAGAATATGGGTATATGGAAGTCCTAATTTGAATTTGAAATTTGTTTCATTATCGATTTCATATTTTGAAAAACTTCAACGAATTTTTGATTAAAAAACTAAACGATTTCAAAGTGAACATTGGCAACACTGTACGGGAAAAAAATAAAAATCTTTTTTTATTTCCAGCGCGCGAGACTCAGCAGGATACGACACCGGAGAACACAGCCTAGATATTATTTGTTGGAATGCGATTAGAAATGCTATGATAAGAATTGTCAAAAGGTAACCAACTGTAGAAAGATTCAGTGCCAATGAGAGCCAACAGTATCTGTAACAAAGAGACCTAAGACATGTGTACTAAAGAAAGACCAAAATATGTGTTTTTTTTTATCAGAGAGATGATAGTGATAGATATAAGGACAGAACGAATTTTTTGACTGAGAAGAACTTAAAATACTATCGAGTTCCTTTTATTTCGCAGATTAATGTGTAAAATTGATTCATATCCATTTTTAATAATGTTAGCGCTATTTTAAACAGTAATTGAATTATGCGAGCATGGTCTGGATCTTATTTGCGGATTTTGTTTGAACAGTAGTTAACGAATTTAATATTTTGATAAAGAAAAAAAACGGCATAGAAAAAATGAAATGTTATAAATAATTTCATTTTCACAGTATAAGAAAAAAACGAATATTTCTCTCACAGAAAATTAAATTTTTTTTGCTGTTGCTCCGTTTCGCATAGTCTATGCTAAACTACGCGCCAGCTATGAGAAATGCGTTTTTTAATCAAAAGAAATAGTCGTTTATAATAAAAAATAAGTAATTTAATAAAGTGTTCAATGAAGACATACAGTATACGAAATAAAACACTTCTGTAAAAATATGCAGCGAATTTTACGAATAAAGACTTCCTCCGTATAAATGAGATTAAACCTCTGATCTGTTAAGAAAGAAAATATTTGTTTTGATGAAAAAGTAAAGTGGATTAAATTTTTATTGAATTACAAAGCATCTATTCTGCTACTAAAAAATATCAGTTCGCGACAAAAGATTCCGGAGGGAGGGGTGATGGAAGAAAATAAAACATAATAAATATTTTTGTATTTCAGAATTTGATAGGAATTTCCCTCCTAAATATTTTTTATGATTAGAATAAATACAGTGAATCCTTTAGAATATGACCAGACAGGGTTTAAGATGATTTTAACCCTCTATGGAAGTGGTTGTCTTAGACAAATAATGTTCAATACCGATGTTTATTTAAGTTCTCAGAAATGCTGACACTTTCAGAGATGGTAGCTAAGACACACACACACACACACACACAAAAAAAAAAAAAAAAACGCATTTCCTTCCAAATTCCTTAAATTACATGAAATTATAGTCTCAGATATATTAGAAAATAGTACAAAGTGCAATAAATGTAAGCTCGTAACAAAGTAATTGAATATTCATGCCTTTTTAGCTAACTGCTTATTTAAAATGTGTTCATTTTCATGAAATTTGACTGGTAATGAGAAATTTAGGAAATAAAACTAGGATAATAATTTTGGCATGTAAATAATCAAGCCAAAATACTGATAAGAATATTAACATTTAGAATACACATTATATGAATCTTTTGGTTTGTTAAACCGCTTTGCATCTCTCCCTGCATTTCTCTGTAAGGTCTAGATCTTAAAATATTGTAACGTGCACGGTTAAGGGGATTTGGTACCTTTTGAATGATTTTTCGTATATAAGAACTTTCATCTGTGTTTTATGAGTTATCAAGTGGTTTTGTAAAAAAAAAATATTTTAAGCTGAATTTTTTTTTTTTTTTTTTTTTTTTTTTTTTTTTTGATTTGAATTTTTTGAAGAAAAAGTTAACAGTTAAAATGTCTTTCTTCTCTTACAATGTTCAGTGCTTTTCCCCAATTTTTTAATAACTTGGATCAATTTTGCAATTAATGAATAGGTTTCTGAGAAAAAAAATAAAAGCACATTTTTATATAAAAATTTTGAAAAAATATATCTTAATCACATTTTCACTTCCAATAATTTTTCTTTTCAGAATTTTGAAAAACCGATCATTGTGTCTATTAAGTATATATTTTTAAGAAAGCAGTAAAAAATCTGATGTGTACATCACATGAATTTCTTGTATGGGGAATATTAAATTATACGCATTTTTTCCTCCATTTCATTTAAACTTGTTGAATTGAATTGACTCTACTTCGTCAATATCGCATAAACCACAATAGAATAAATGCGCTTTTTAAAATTCACTACATTTATTTATAGCGATACTCTGGCGCTAGGTTCACTTAATAGCATTATATCCCATTCATTCAATTATATAAACTCAAAATGCGAAAAAGTTATATCATCTGAAGAATTATCTAATCGTTGCCACATGTTCTATTTAAATACTATAATAAATCTAAAACGACGTATAAAAAGAAATTAAACAAATAAACGGTTTTTCACAGACGATTCAGCGCTGCTTACCTAATGCACATGCGCAACTCGTAAACATTCTCCTCTGCCCGAAACAGACTGGCAACAGTATTTTCTGCTAATATGAAACACTTATTTCCTCGAATTTCATTATTAGAGATTTCATTATTAGAGAATTAGAGATGTATTTCTCATTCAATTCATTCAGGTCTCATTTCGTGGCAAGGCAAAAACGATAAAAACACAAAACATCTTCGTTAAAAATTTATAAAGATATAGAAAAACATAAAACACCAAATACAGTTAAAACAATTAAAAATATCGAAAGAGGTCTTACGTGTCAAAACGCTGAAAGTCTCTGCCTGCAGCCTAATTTAACCAGAATTTTCTCCAAACCGAATTTCTGATCGTGTATGTTACTTGTCTCCAAGCTTCTTTAATTCTGTGCCAGAAGTTACTTAAAAACACCTTTGAAAATTGTGAGTTTTAACCTTAGTGTTCGTAACTTGAGACACTATTTGTCATCCAAGGCCTTTTATTATTCAAATAATTTGCTGGCGAACCAAAATGTTCATGAGTTGAGGATTTCGTGATCCATGTGACAGCAATAAAACTCTTTAGCTTTCTTATTTGTTCATTTATTGTTGGAATAACACTTCACATTTCTTCAAGATACTTTTTTTGTATTCCTAGAGTATTTAACTATCCAGCACAAGAGTCCTAATTTTCAGCCATCGTTGCATTTTATTAATCTAACTGGAGCCATTTTCGGTACTTTTATATGGCTTCGGTTAACTTCTGAAATGAAACTGTAAGCAACAAATTAAGTAAGCTCTAGTATTTTGAAGTATAACAGAAGTGATATTATCGGGATATTGTATCATTAATGCAATAATTCTTTTAGCAGTGTGTAAAACCATTGACACTAGTTACTAAATAATTACTTCCGGAAATGTAAGGCATTTCCGGAAACAGAAAAATAGGCAGGAAAGTTTGAGCAGCAAAGGAAGAAATCCTCTACTATGTCGAAGTGCTGCTATGTTTATGGGATGTATTTATAAAGTCAAGAAGGCTCTGAATGAATTAAAGGCAATCTGACAACGAAGAATAGAACTCAAAGTATTTGCCTTTAATTCATTCTCAGTATTCTGTATTATCATCATTAATTTCTTTAATTTTTTTCCATATTTCGCTTAATATTTGTAGCTTAATTTAATTAAATTTAGAAATATATTTTATTTCTCTATTTTATATGTAATTTTAACTACTTACTATTTGTCCTTCCATCATTTATGCGCTGCTGTTAAATTTTCTGACGTCCTATCAAAGAGCTCCAATACTTATAATCTTAGAAATTAGACTGCGTGCATTCCTTATATTATTTGCTTTTAGTTTTATGAAGTTAAGCCGTAAGATTTTCCCCTTCATTTAAATTTTCAAAGGGAACTGCGTAAGTATTATTTTAAAAATTTAGTAGATATTGAAAAAAAATCAGATAAGTCTTCTCTCTCTCTTTCACCTTTTTTTTTTTTTTTTTTTTTTTTTTTTTAATATTTTTGTGAGAAGGCTGCACAACAACTTCAACAATAAGATTTCACAGGCCAATTTTTGTGTTGTCCACCTTTGACTTATATAATTATGCTTTTTGATTATTTTAATGTTGGATTACCTCCATAATAATCTGACGGAAAAAATTAAGACATTATTTCAGTTGTACGCGAATGCTTTTATCTTTGAAACTACATTGTTACAATCAGTTTAAATACATCATTAGATTACACAAAAGAGATTAAAGACAGACACGTTACACAAACAGCATGTTAGAAAAAATAAATAAATAAATAAAAATTTGGACAAAGGGTATGTGCATAATAACGCGTCAAAAATTGAAGTCAAAGCTGCGTGCGCATGTGCCATCGCCTGTGAGTTGCAAGGTCGTCTGGTAGACAGTCGCGCGTAAAAGTAGTGTGTTCGGATAATGTTTGCCGTAGAAATTTGACGAGTGTAGCAGATTATGTTATACGATACCAACGGAATACCAAAGGAATTTACTGTTAAGTAGTGTAAGAGAATACATGTATCAGAAGCAGGCGATAGTTGTATGGTTGAGATAACTGTTAATGGACAGTCAAGATGTATGCTAGCATTCTTACATATTCATCTACTGTTAATTCAGGAGCTATGAAGATGTTCTTGTTTTGTAATTTTGCTAAAAAATTCTAAATTTAATAAAATTTTTGCAATTTTGCTGTTGAATTGTATACGGCGTAAGTGGGAAGAAAACGATGCTCACTAATAAAGCGAAAAAGAAAAAAAAAATGTTTTAACAGGAGTGAGTGTAAACAGCAGACCTTTACACAGCGAGAGCGTAAAGAACCTTTAAAAAAAAAAAAAAAAAAAAAAAAAAAAAAAACATTTGGCGACTGTTAAGGTCTGAAACTTTCCAGATTATTATTTTTTTCAGTGCTGATACGGCAGGCATCAATGGGATAATTCGTTTCATCCTATATGAGTGTCGGTACTTCAACTATCGACTCGACCCATAGCATCAGTGTTATGTTTCCCAATATTCTAGAGATAGCAGGAAATGTAGGCGGAAAGGAATGATTCTTTGGCAAATATCCTTAAGAAACAGCATTACCTACTTGTCCGGAGTATACTATCCACTTCTGGGGCAAATTTTGATTGAGATGTTCTCGCAATTAATCTCTACTATTGCGCAAAATTTTGACTGAGATATTTTCGCAAATGGTCTAAATAATGATCTTTGTGGTGGTGATTTTGTTTCGGTGAAAAAGGTTGCGGGGTCATTAGAGTTTTTATGTTGGAGAAGTGAAAAATGCGCGAAGCCCTCTGCGGGACTCGAGCCTAGATCTCTCGAATACGCGCCGAGTGCGTTACCGTTACACCACGAAGGCATGCAGAAAGGAGTGATGAAAAATTTATCACTTCAACTCTAGCATCACCCATCGTTCCAATAACGTCCTAGTAAATCCTCTCAAAAATTCATACATGACCGCCATATCAACAAAAATGGACATATTGAGTATTTTTGAAACTTTTAAAAACATCGCTGAATTTATCCCTGTACTTTGAAAATAGAAAGTGAAAAATGATCTCAGGCGTTAAATTAAATTTATAATTTTTTAAAGAATTTTATTTAAAAAAACTCAGAAAATTTTGCATTTAGGTTTTTAATGTTGTTTCACTAATATTTCACTAATTAATGTTTCTAATTGTACAGGATCGCTAATGTTTCACTAATTACTGTTCGGGGTCATACAAACGCGTAAGGAAACAGTTTGAAATGGTAAGAGGAAACATGTACAAGTATCATATAAAATGTCACATTTTATTTTTATGAAACCATGTCACCCACAGATGGAAATGGTTTTAAAAAATTGCAATCTTATTTTAAGACACCTTGAAATTGAGAGTAAATATCTAGAATCAATAATTACAAAAAATAAGCTTGAAACTGCTTTTCTTGAGCACCTTGTATATTCTTGCTTTTGTTTTTTGAACATGAGTGTTTTGTTGCTTACTGACGAGTGCTTTATTAACTGAATTACACTTTAACTTTATTAACAATTAATTACACTTTAGCTTTATTAACTGAATTAATTAATTTATTTTAATTTCTAAGTGATTTCGGAGGACTGAGAAAATTGCAAACTTTTAGAATATTTTGTCTAATCTAATCATTGAGGAAGCTAAATTCTTCAAGAGCATAATTTTGCTCTCCTGAAGATGGCCAGTCGTAAAGCATTTTGCAACCAATTAAATATATAAGAATTTTCTAGTGGAATTTTATTTTTCATTATCGTGCCTCATTTGAAGCACGCTGCATTTGTCTAGGAACTTGACATGTTCTTCTCTCGTTATTTAACAATGCTTAGTATGATGTGTGACAATAAACATAATTTGTACGTTACTTGTATAAAAAAGTCTGACGTGGGCATCACATGACTTCCTTGGACGGCCTATTAAATTAAACACTTTTTTTTGCTGCATTCATTTAAACTTTTTTCCACGGATTATTCTAACTTAAGTAACCGATCCCTCAAGAGTTGAAAATAACATAAAAAATTGCAAATTTTGAAATTAGATATTCGGGTCAGTTTTTGTCGTAAGGAAATCAAACTTCTTATAATTTTATTTTTTCATAACGAGTATAAAACGTTACTAAATATCAGCGTAGGAACCGCAATAAAAGTTATATTTCGTTGTTTTTCGAAAATTATTTATCCAAAGGGGCAATTTGCCCTGAAGGACTGCACAGCTTGAAAAAAAAAAAAAAGGAGAAAAGAAGGGGGAACAGTTCTATAATCTCCCGTTCTACTGGGCCGATTAACGAAATTTAACTTTCGTTTTTCATGTCTTAAAAGCGCGACTTAGGATATAGTATGTTAGATTTATATATAGCATTGTTTTAATATAGGTATTTTGATATAGAATCAGATTTTTTCTGAAATAACGTACATATTTTTTTCCTATATTTCGATTCAAAGACTCAAATTACGCCAAAGTGCCTAGTTTTGTAAAAATCGCACGAGTAGTTTTTAAAAAATTAGCTCTCAAAATTTTAGCCCTTCAGTACTAATAGAATTCTTATATATATTTATTAATATCTCTTTTTTATTAACTTACTTGATTCCCTCTTTTACACTTAATTTAACTTACTTGATTCCCTCTTTTACAATTAATTTAAATTCACAGCCATTTTCTGATTTATTTTTATAATTTTTTAAGTAATTTTTATAAATTTTTTGAAAAAGATTTTGAATTTATAACCTATTAAACTTTTGATAGGTATGTGATGATGTCAAATGTGGTTTATGCACTTAAGCCATTTCAAAAAAAAAAAAAAAAAGGAAAGATGTACACTGCTCAAAAAAAAAAAAAAAAAAAAAAAAAGGGGGGGGGGACAGTTCTATATCTCCCGTTTTACTGGGCCGATTGACAAAATTCAAATTGCGGTCTTCATGTCTCGAAAGCGCGACTTAGGATATATATAAGATTTATATATAGCACTATTCTAACATAGGTATTTTGACACAAAATCGGACTTTTTCTGAAATAACATACCAATTTTTTTACATATTTCGATTCTACAACTCAAATTACCAATTTTTTTACATATTTCGATTCTACAACTCAAATTACGCCTAAATATGAAATTTTGTAAAAAAAATCACAAGAAGACAAATTTGAAGAACACGCAGGACGATTGAATACACATACTTATTTTCGGAACACAAGCGGTTCTCCGACTGGTTATTGAATAATGAAAAGATGCATTGTCATGCAATGCAAAACATTTGGAATACGTTTTCTGACTGAAACCGTATTCCAAATGTTTAATTCACACTGCTTAATTCACAGCCATTTACAAGTCAACTACTCGGGCAATTGCAGAATCGTTTTGATCCTAAGCTTGTAAGACAAACCTAATATCACTGCATTTAAACACTTCTTTAATCTTCCGAGAACGTTCCTTCTTTAGCTCATATTCCAAGAATATTAAGTGAATACAATTATTGCAAAAGAAATTGAATATTCATTTGCACTACGGCTTGGTAGTTTACTAACGAGTTAACAAAACTTAAATTCTGCTTTTTGTGTCTAAGAATACAACAATAATTTAAATATTTACAAATAAAATATTAAACTGGAGATTTAATTGGAGCCTCACTAGTTGCCTAGCATTTGAAGATTGTTAAATACTAATTGTTTGGTTCAAATCTAACCCAGGCTTGCATGGTTGGTTTTCGTAGTTTTCTAGGTTCTCTTTACAAAGGTTCTCTATGAAAGCATCTTAATCAAATAGCTTCCATGTTCTTTCTATGTTCAAATAACCAACTAACCTAGTTTAAGCGCGATTTCCAAGTGAAGTTACTAGCAAAACCCGAATACTCATTAAAAATCATGTAGCTTGCCAATCGGGGGTAACATGAAAGATACGGCGCCAATAATTGAATTGCTGCTACGGTAGGCTGTTTCTAAACTTAGATGGTCATTCCTTAATTAAATAGCCCACCAGCGGCCGAGCGGTAAAGACGCTGAACACTGGTAGTTCGGTCCGAGGTTCGAATCCCGCGAACGGGCTGGCCGCATGGCCTTTTTCGTGGTTTTCCCCATGTGTAACGTGTATACGAGCCAGTTTACCTTAGAAAGTCCTCCACGAAGGCATCCCTCCCTTTAGGCAGATAGCCCTCTTGTGCTTTGCCATAATAAAATAATCCTATCCAATCCAATCCTTAATTAAATATAATTGATTTGTAATTTCTTCTAGAACTGACGGTAAGAATTGAAGTGCAAATAAATAATATCGTGTGCAATCTTGATTAATATAAAATTAAAAATATTTGCATAGAAAACTATTTGCATTCAGACAGAAAGTTTTTGAAATATTTGCAATTGCTTTATAAGAAGGATTTATTAATAACCGTAATAATTACTTATTATATTACTGATGATTAGGATTCAGTTCTTAACAATTACATTCTAAATTAGAATTTTAAGGATATAATGAAAATACGCTACGCACAAAAATACATTTTAGTATAAAAAATGTGTTGATTTTTTATGTTTTAAAACTTCTTAAATTCATTTAATAAACATCGTATCCTCGTTGTTAATTGAATCCAGAATTTTGGGTGTCGTTTATATAATTATTCTTATTTGCCCACACAATCTGCTGATTTATCCAGCCATTAAGTAGCTGCAGATCATTTCTACATAACCATTGAACTTCCATTAATTCAGTCTCTAGAGGGTTGTATGTTTATATCATAATTTGACTTTTATAAAAATGATTATTCTAAATCTTATGTTTCTATAAAAATATACTGTGCTTTAAAAATGTGGATGATAGTATCAGCCGCTGTTTCAGCCACTTCAAAAGGAACAGTTTGTTTAGAAATAAATTATGCAGTTAATGTCATAAAATTCAAATAAATATCAAACGAAAATCCTCAGTTTTAGACAATTCGATTTAAACGAAGCAGACGATAAAACGCCGAAGGTAAAAATTTACTCTTACAAAAAGTTACTCTTATTTATTTAAAAAAAAATAGAGAGAAATTAAAAAAAATAATTAAAAATTTGAATAATATCATCTATAATTTAAAAAATATAGCTTTTCATATAGTATTAATAAATATTTATTACGTATCATTGAGGGAAAAAATGTCATATAATTAATTCTCCGTAAAATTTTACTTGAAATTTAAGGTTAAAAGTAGCTGTGGCAATTCAGTGTAACAAAAATCCATAGACCACATTTGGCGTTATTATCGCTCAAAAAAAAAAAGATGCCAAATTTCAAAAATCGAAAATATGTAAATTCGTGTATACATCTTAGAAAGTTTTGAATAAAAAAGTCTAATTTTTTGTAGATATGCTTAAAAATATACCTACTTTAAGATGATGGTAAATCTTTTATAGGTTATAATTCAAAATTTTTTTCGAAAAATTTATAAAATTTATTTAAAAATAGAAATTTAAAAAATAAAACACAAAAAATGGGTAAATTTTATTTGGAATGAACCTAAATTTCGAAATGTGAGAGAAAAAATCAAAAAAGTTTAATGAAAAAAGAGATCTTAATAAATATTTGCCAAATTCAATTAATATTTAGGAGCTAAAATTTTGAAAGCTAATATTTTAAAAACTACTCGTACGATTTTTACAAAACTTGGTATTCTGACACAATTACAGTCGTAGAATTGAAATATGGAAAAAAAATTGGTGTGTTAGTTCAGAAAAAGTCCGATTTTGTGTCAAAATACCTATGTTAGAATAGTGCTATATATAAATCTAATATCTATCCTAAGTCGCGCTTTCGAGACATGAAAAACGCAGTTAGAATTTTGTCAATCGGCCCAGTAGAACGGGAGGTATAGCACTGTCCCATTTTTTTTTTTAATTTTTATTTATTTATTTATTTATTTATTTATTTATTTTGAGCAGTGTACCATTTTTTCCCGCTCATGCGCAATGAATGGAAAAGGAAAATAGGATACTATAAATTAAAATTTTCGCAAAGTGAATTATTTTTGGTGCAAACTAAAAAAGAGTAAAAAAAATAAATTTTAGTTTTTCACCAAACTCTACAAAGTGTGGTATTTAGGAATAATAAGGAGTCCTAGAACTGAAATATGGAAAAAAATTCGGTATGTCATTTCAAAAATAGTCTGATTTTATATCAAAATACCTGTGTTAGAAAAATGCTGTACATAAATTTAATATATATGTTAAGTCACGCTTTCGAGACATGAAAAATGAAAATCAAATTTCGTCGATCGGCTCAGTAAAATGGGAGATATAGAACTTTCCCATGTTTTTTTTTTTTTTTTTTTTTTTTTTTTTTTTTTTTTTTTTTTTGTCTAGAGTGTACCTGAATTTTATACCCCTTTTCTTAGTAATCTATGCGAGAGGACGCTTTTAAAATAGTATTGTATATGAAACTGCTAAAACAAAATACTGCTGAAATATGAAGATATCTAATTAATACTTATTTGACTCAAATATGGTAAAAAATTTTTTTGCTTGCAGTTCATTTTCGGATACTATGAAAACATTTATAATCAGGCTAAAAATAGCAATAATCAATCAGTCAACTATTACATTAACATGTTTCTTTGTTACTATTTACATTAAGCTGCATCTTCCTGGAGAAAAGGTTTAAGTATGAGAGTCGATAGCACAGACTAACTGAAATTAAACTATAATCTAACAACACTATAGGAAAGGAAATTTTCATTCTGCAATCGAGCAAACAATATAAGTCTCAGACTATATCTATGCTAATAGTCCAAATGTTGTAAGATATTTAATGGATGCGAATTCAATAAATGATATTATTACAAGCTACAGCTTCGTGGCGTACTCTTTACATAATAATTTTAGATAAGCAAAAAAATTGACAGTTTATTATAAATATTAATAATGACACACAGCAAAAATAAATAGCTGTAGCTCTCGGAAGCCTATTTATATAAAGTTTCGCCGGTTTCTGGAAGCTTAGGAAAAAATCGGTGTGGGTTTAGAAAATGCATTTACCCGAATCTGTGAAAGGGATGACAAAAGTTGTCATCAAGGCCTGTGTAGGAGTGTTTTTTTCCATATCTCGCTTTCTACTTAAGTTATTTCTGAATTCATACGTTGCTGGATCAGAACTGAAAGAATTACAATTCTATTGAAATAAACATTATGTACAAAAATACGGCCACAAATGCAATTACATAGCAAATAAACCTTTAAATTATCAGCGCATAAGCATTAAATATAGCAATAGAAAATATTACAATAATACATGAAAACAACGACATAAAATGAAAGGATTTAAAATGTTTGTAAAAATTTACAGCAATATTATAAATACTTTATTGCTGGTATTTACATAAATTATTGCTGATATTTGCAAAAGGATTTTAAATGTTTGTAAAAATTATGAATACTTCATTGCTGGTATTTACATAAATTATTAAAAACCATGTTTTTTAAATAGCCTTTTTTGTTAATAACAAACAATATACTGTTGCATGAAAATTATTAAACAATTAAAGCTAGTAAAGAAATTAGCATGATAGCGCAGCGGAACGTAACATCAGACAAAAAATAGACAGTGTGGACTAAGTAGATGCTTCTAAACTTCAGCTACTAAACGTAGTGATAAACAAGAGGTCGAAAGGAAACACGAAATTAACATTATAATTTAGTAAATCATCCCCATAACAATAAACATAAGAAACTAATAACTGACGAGGAAAGAAAAAAATGGCGCGTAGGATTACAAGGCCAAGGATATTTCGATTCTTAAAAAATCATTCCTTTGTTCTCAGCCAGTGACCTTACAACAATCTTTTCCCGATTTCCAGCATCGAATCGAGTACTTTTCCAACAACTTGTGCTCATTAATAAGTCCCTCACGCACTTCTCTACACACATTTACTTCTTGCAAACTTTCGAGTAGCACTTCAAAGGTCTGTGGACAAATTCACAATCAGTTACATCGACCGTGAAGTTTCCTTCTTGTGTATTGTAGCCACTCGGAGCATGTGGTCGTTGTACGTTAAGTTATGTGGAACAAGGTGTCTTGGAAGGAAATTGTGGAGCTAAATTTTATACATCTATATAAACATTTGTAAACAATGTAGAGTTTATTTCCTTTGCTTTTTCAATTTACATCATATGAAAAATTCTCTAAAGTTCTAAATAGATAGTAGTTTAATAATTAAAAGCACTAATTTGACTCTGCTAATTTTGTTTTCACTCTAAAACAAAATAAACATTTCCTTACACATTCATTCATAAAAGTGATCAGTTGGTTGACAGATATTTATTAAAATGATAGGGATTTAGTCGATTAATTGGTTAAAATGACGATGATATCGACCGACTTAACAACACAATAAAACCGAATGTGCATTCCATAAGGCTTCTTTGTATGAAAGAGCTTCTGAATTTTTCTGAAGATTCTAACCAAGGTCATATTGAATATTCAAATGCACTTTTTCCTTCCCTTAAACTTCGGTAGTCATGCTAGTCTAACCTCCCCCTTCTCTCATTACTACTGGGCAAAGTTACGTCACAACCACTTTCCGTGTGATGATGTACATCCCCCTTTACTTCATAACATTAAGAGCTTCTTTCTGAACTGTTCTGATTTGCAATAGGATTTTGATATCAGAGTTCCGTTGTACAATTCACACAGCTTTTACTGTCAAATCCTAGAATTATAAAGACCAATCAAGCGACTTATTCTATCGTAACTTTTAAGTAGAGTAATCACAAAACGCATTAAAGAAACTTCCTCTTGAAGCAATAAATCATAGAAATTGAAACAAATTTTATGATTCCGCTCAAAATTTCTCGGTGCCCTGCCTGCAGTTGAACATAATATAATCTGCCTATGCCTCTGTGTACGAAACCATTTAGTAGAGTGGAAAACGCCTTATAAACTGTTTAATTTACTAGTGCTTTAAGTTAGAATCATTTTTATGATTGTTTAGAGAATTTCATTTAAAAATTGGCTGCATATTAAATTTTAAACTGATATCAAGGTTTGGTATGTTTTAAATTTAAGAAAAATTATGGTGAAAAATGTACTAAAATAGAATTGCAAATTTTCTAAACGAAATATTTTTTTTTATAAATTATAACCATAAACCTTTTCGTACAATTATTTACAGATTTAAAAGTCCAGTAAATAAAATTATTGAAAGTAAAAAGATTCATTCAAAAGAAGAATTTTTCGAAGTTTTTTGGGATTTTCCCCATGCAAAATTTAATCACTAATGCAAAATTTCATCGCTCTTTAGACACTAAAATTACTCACTAAAATTATATCAGAACATGCGGTTCTAAGAATTTAATTGAAAATCAAAATCAAGTATCGTAATAATTTTCTAACATTGTATTTTGCCCACGTAGTTTTCAAAATCGTATTGTATGTCTTTAGAATATTAAAATATCTTTTAAACATTAATATTTTATAGAAACATTTTGAAGAGATTATAGATTTTACGAAATAATCTAAATCCTTATTATGATGACCCTAAGAAAGCACAAACTTCCCAAAACTACTATGAGAAGAAATTATTTTTTTGATTTAATGTAAAAGCTCTCCTAGTAATTCATACCCGAATTTGTGTACTTTTGATATATTGCCTTAATTGCTTTGACATATTTTCATATGCACGTATATATACGTTCATACAGATATCACAAAAAATATTCTAGATATCACAAAAAATAATTCATTCAGCCTATAGAGACATATTAGGTTATTTTGAAGCAGGAGTACATAAAAAATGAGCAATGCCTTCCCTGGAACTCGAACCTGGACCTCTCGAATATGCGCCATTACACTATGAAGGCATGCTGGAAAGAGAAAGAAAATACCTCACATACTCCCCCTTTTTAAGGGCGATTGGGGATCAACAAATGCTGGTGGTGACAAATTTCTGTCCACCACCTTTTACTTCATGCGCCACTGTAGAGTCATTAGGGGGTTCTGAACATGGAGGTAGAAAAGGGAGGAGGGGCCAACCCGCGCTAAAAGTGAAGCACTGCTTTGAAGCTTGGGTCACCAGATGGGGTGTTCTTTGTTTACATTCAGAAGCTCGCTTGACAAGATTCTGATAGTATTTCGACGCACGACAGTTCCATAGAAATCGAAAAAGGGACACTTTCGCATGAAAGAAACATTCATAGTGTGATGGAATGGATAATAGCAATTTATATAGTTTAGTGACATTTACGCAAAAATCACATCTTGGTTATTTTTCGATAACTAACAACAGCGATTTTGATTATGAATTTGTTTTATAAAATTATAAGCTGTTGCACTACAAAAATATAGATTTTAAGAAAAATGTTATGCTTAAAGAATGAAAAATACCTTACGGTACATTTAAAATTGTATACGTCTTTCGATACCCTTGATAGAGTATTCGCTACTTTTATTTTATTTTCCAAACGTCAAAATGTTTTAAATAAAACAAATTTTCTTCACATCTATATATTATTGTAACATGTACCTTTTAAAATTTTTTAGAGGAGAGGCTTTACTGCTGCTGATTTTAAACCCATCGTTTTAATTTTATATATCTGAAAAATAATCACTTTGGGCTTACACGTTTTATAAATATAAAATTATGTATGTTAAAATATTTGTAATTAGGCACATAGGTCAGATTAAGTTTTTATTAAATAGAGTAACGCATGCAAGGGCTATCTGCCTAAAGAAAGAGATGCCATCATGGAGGAATTTTGAAAAAAAAAACTGACCTTTGAGTGGCTATTAAAAAAAATACTTATAATTTTCATTCAAATTATATTCATATATATTTTTTATGTAAAACTTTCGGGTGTATGCTAAATTAGTGTAAATTACTTTACACGAAAAATATAGTGAATGCACAGAAATTAAAGATTTGCACATGCCGGAAATGAAAAATAGGAAATATGTATGGTTATTTATGCATGTGCTTGCAAAAAGCATGTATCTGCCTTTGACAAAATACTTAAATATTCATTAAATTATTTATAAATGTATTTGAAATGAAGAATGTATTCACTTATAAACAACTGTGAAGAAATCTAATTATTAAATGTATCTAATTTATAATGATTTTAAATGTTATCTAAATATATAATAAATAACCTTAATATTGCTTAATATTGAATTGTAAACATAAATTGAAATCCTATTGACAAATACGTTATAAAACTATTTAAGCAAGAATTGTTCGTATTGGAAAGCAATCTGTTAAAAGGTATTGTAAAGCAAATGCTATGAGATGCGCACTTAAGAACGTAATAAAGAGTTTTGGAATATGTATTGCTGAAATGAAGGGTTAAAAAAAAATCTGATAAGTATAATTAAAAGAATTATTTCCTTTACATTTTATAATAACTCGGTTACAAGTTTTAAATAATACTTAAAAAAAAACTTATTTTATTCCCTTTCAGAAATGTTCAGAGAAAGTCAAATACTATTTAATACCTATTTAATTATTAGGAATTAGCGAAATACTTTTTTAAAGTATTTCGCTAATTCCTAATAATTCTCTAATTTAAAATGAACCGAATAGAGCATTAATTATAAATTGACTTACATTTTTCGATTTAAAAGAAGCCAAAAAATCATGTCATAATTAAGAAAGTATTTTAGGAAGAAGCTCTATAAATAGAAAAGAAATAATGCATAATTTTAATATTAATAATACAATAAACTTTGATCTTAATTTTTGTACCTTAACCGAATAAAATCGAATCACCTTAATTTTTTTTTTCTAATGTAATTAACGAAAACTTGTGAAAATATTTCATTCAAATTAAACCATTCTGAGAAAACTGTCCTGTGAAAATTATAGCATTTAATTCCGTTCAGAATGAAATGTTGTTTAAAAATATGTTCTTTTCACATACTTAGGACTCTGAAGTGTTGTAGAAAAAGAAAATATATACATTTATATGTATATTTGCGACGTAATTACAAAATATTTACACCCGAACGCGTCAAATCCCATAGAACTCAATGGTAAATGACCCAATGTTTTGGTCACCACGTAGGGATCGCCGGTGCTTCAGAGCAGGGTACGGAGAAACTTGTTTAGGGCGACTCCTTCTTACTTCCTACCTCCATGTTCTGAAGCAGGGGACATAAAAAATGAGCAATCCCCCCCGCCGCGACTCGAACTAGGACCTCTAAAATACTCACGGAGTGGGCTACTGTTACACCACGAAGGCATGCTGGGAAAGAGGTAGAAAATGCCTTACCAGCCCTTGTAGAAGCCTTCGTTATTCAATAAGTCGGTTTTTAGACCTCTTGATTTCACCCGCTTCGGTTGGAATTCAATAATGTAAAGGCATGAAAAAAAGAGGGGGTAATATTTCTTTCTTTCTTTGTTTCTTTTCTTTTTTTTTTATGTGTTTGTGTGTGTGCGCGTTTAGGGGCTTAACAGTTCTAGTTACGCCACTGTGAACTTATATGCTTTAAGTAATTACATTTGGCCGGAATTGACGAACGTAGAAACAAAATAATAAGGTAACTGGTTAATTAGCACACAGAACAACATGATTAGTTTCACAGGGTTCAGGTGCTTGGTGTTCGGATAACATTAACCAACAGCGGAGTTACCAAGAAAAATATTTACTTCTGCTGATTCCGGTTGTAAAGTTAGAATTTCCTATTTGAGATTATCTTTTTTTGAAAGGAGAATTCCCATTGATGGTAGGTTTTAGTCAGATTAATATATAAGTTAGCTAGCCATTTCAGTTTATCAAAACATTTGTTTAAGATACTGTCGTCAAGATTAAAATGATATAATCTTCCAAAGAACACAAGAATTGTGTAATTTATTTTCAAATGCAAGGAAAGGAAATTTTAAAATGCTTATATTCGAAAAAGAAGGATAATGTATATTTCTCTGATTTAGACGCATTATTTGAAGTTTTAGAATAGCAATACAATTCTGAAAAATGAAAGTTCTTCACAGATTTGAAAACAATTTCAACTCTAGATAAAATGTTTAAGACACAAACGCACAATGAGAGAAAGCCATATATCATTTTAATTAAATGTTTAATATGTTGCATATTTTGATACTATTTTCTAAATTATTGCAATCTGACTACGTATATAAAAATATAAAACTACAGTAATGTACTTCATTGTTTTACCTAATTTCAGTCACTTATTTGCCTACAGAGCAACTTCATTTAAATAACTCGTGAATATTTTTGTGGTAATATGATCTGATTTATATTAGATTTAGATTTAAAGTGTCGGCATGATTTAAGAAGTACGAATGAAATGCTGCCCAACTGAAATAATAAAAATTGTACTTCACTATAACTAATCTTTTCTCTAATTCTAATAGCATAGCAATTCTTCTCTGTTGATCAGCACAAATGAATTACAGGAAGTAATTTTTTCACTTTGGTATTGTGACCAAGAATGGCAAAAAGAAACGTCTTAGAATTTCAATTTTCAGGAGTTCAAAATGGCACTTTACGTTTTGATATGCTATTAGCTTTCGCCCAGATGGATAGTAGTCAAGGGAGCGTACTGTGTTACCGAAGTGCCCGGGTTCGAGTCCCGAGGAAGACATAGATGTTTGTTAAATGTCTAGTGTTCATGCGGCATAGGAACACTCGAAATATATGCGGCGAGCCGAAAGGTACTCTCGTATGGTATGGTGGAAGGGGAGAGGGATGGGAGACCCCCGTACCACCCCTGGGTGCTCTGAAAATTGGGGTGGAAAATAGAACTTCAACCTTTCTGTGGAGTAGGATTTGGCAACCATTGTTCCATGTAATATAGACATAACAACAACAACGTATGCTATTAGTTAATGCAATTGTTTTGATAGGCTATAGAGACAATTTTGTTGAAATGGTGCTTAGTTTCTTTATTCTTGTACTTAACTACGAATTTCTTTGGATATATAATTAGTTCAGATGCTTGCTGGCATTTCATTCTTCATACATTCGATGGATAATCCAGTTTTTATCCTCGAGAAAGTTTCATGTTTCCTCTGCCTAACACAAAACAATTCTAAGCAGCCATTAGATAGATTTTTTTGACATTTCAAAAATGCTTTATTTTCTTCTTCAAAACCTTGGTCTCGTCTCACTTGAAATAGATCCTTAGCTCCCGTTGTTTAAAAGCCAAAAAATTAAAATCAATAGACCAAATTCTTAAACATTCATATTCATTCTGAAAATTTCCTGTCCTTAAAACAAAAACGTATCCCAAAATAAAGGCAAATAGTATTCTTTCACTTATGACAAGATATATAGATTTAGCAGAAAAGTTCCTTCACTTATTGCAGGATATAAAGATTTAGTAGAAGTCTTCCTGCATTTATTGCATTATAATTATTCCTGGACTTATTGCAAAATGTATAGGTTTAGAATATTACATTATCATCTCAAATATGTAGTACGAAAACTTTCAAGAAAACCGACTTAGTAGAAAGGGATGAAAAATTAAATTCAAGGGTTTATTTAAGTAAATAAACAGAAAATAATCTAAATAAAATAATGCAATTAGCCTCCATTTCCGTTTAGACTGCAGTACAGTAGTATATAAAATATTTATGAGCTTTAGGAAACCAAAATATAAATGTTATGTGCTTTATTGCAGCGGAACAGAAGTGAATCTGCAATATCTCTGTATACGCCTGCTTCATATTTATTTTCCCCCGCATTTCTTACTACTAACTTTGTTTATAGCCCCTCCTGTGCTCAGAAATATAATGAGTTCAGTTTCCAACAACTTTATATCAAATAATTCCGTTTTCCAGAATGTTAAGCAGGAAATACTTAAACATACAATTGCTCTTAATCTTGACCTTCGCGATGCGGCGAAGAATATTAAGTATATCGATGAAATTGAGCAGTTTGAGAGGAGTGGCTGTCAGTGGCTAAAATCATTGACGGTCACAATAAAAAACATTAAAAAAGTAATTTGAACGGCAGTGCTGAACTTTAAAACTAACGGAAAAGAAGACGAATTGAAACATTTGCATTTAGATTTGCAATAAAATCTGGCTTGTCCATTGATGTATGAAGCGATATTACTTCGGCTAATGAAATTTGAATTTTCGATTTTGGATTTTCGAGAAGAAAAAAAATCTACCACTTTATGTAGAAAGTTTTCATTTCGAGCATTTTTTCCTTTGATAACATTGTAAGGATTTACTTATCTTCGCTAAAGAGTTATTTTATATTAATTATATTTGCTGTCTTTCTCGCTTTCGATTTTCCTGCCAGAATGCAAATTTCTAGTTTGCTTGTATCCAAATGAGGTAGAAGGAGACAGCCTTTAAAGGAGATTTTTAGAGGATAGAATCAGAAGCTCTATTCAACACAATAATGCCATTTCCAAACTCCAGGATTTTGTTTCAGATATTGAGGACTGGTATAAAAAATGGAGATTCAGTATAAATATCTCAAAGCTCCTATTGGAAAGGAGGTGGAAGATACTGAATATAGCATTGAACAACCGCTATTTATTCGAGAAGGTTGTTAACCATGTAATAATGTATGTTGTGTAAGGGTTATCATTAACCAAAGGCTCACATGGATATGTAATAGTAAGCACGTCAAGGAAAAGCCTGTGGTATCGCCAACCAACTTTCTGCACACCTAATTCTATGCTATCCATCTACAGCCTGGGAGTCAGCCTCAAAAGCAAACTTCCGCAAACTTCAGATAGTACAGAAAAAGATTCTAAGAAGAACTGTGACCTGATTAGAAACAAATTGATCCATGATGACTTGAAAATTGACTCTATAGTGGACACACTTAACATAGCGGACCACACTAAACATAGCGGACCACACTAAACTTAATAAGCGTTTCTTCAAAAGTGGGCTTAGCTGTGATATTGAAAATTTTCAAAAGTTCTTAGTTTCAAATTATTCAAAAGACAATCTAATCAGACCATTTTCTACTCACATGCTCAGAGACCATATCTTTATAACCTAGTTTTGGTTGCAAATGTTTATTTGTTTTCTTGCGCGGCGCGACTTTTCTCTCTCGTCGCTTTCCATTAGATCAGCACACATGCAGTAAAGGACACAATAGTCTCCTCATTTTTACCTTACTTTCTTGATCGTTCCTGGAATTTCGCCTGCTAGCTCATCATCAAGTCATGTGCTCTCAGTGGCTTAATTTTCTTATATACCTTATTATTATTTATGAGGCCTTATAAGCAACTTCATAATCAGTAGCAATATCAGGTAGAATCAGAAACATCGAGCTTCACGGGGTAATTCAGCATTATTTTACTAGTGGTACTGGTATTGGGTGGATAGAATTAGAGTGTGTTCCGCCTGCTGAAGACCACGTTTGCTAATTGAGTCTCTTGGGAGCTGTATATCTGCAGCATTGCGTCATTCTCGCCATTAAGCTTATCACGATGCCTTTTAGATCAGAGAGAGTTAGAGCCAAACCGTTAACCTTTAAAGCCAATTTTTGCGTTTCTTTATTTGTGTTAGCCGTTGGGCTAACTTACATTTACTCAGTTATCTTAGTTTCATTACCTTTCATTTAAGGCCATAAATGATGGCTATTCTGTAAGCACGAGCGTTGCCTTCTGTTAACTTTTATTTGAGTTAAACAAAAGGATCTTTTATACCCTTTCTCAGTTTATGTTGTAATTTGCAAGACCTAACGATAAGTCACTTCAGTCCTTTTAAGTTCTCGATCTAATTTATGCTACAGAAGAAAATGAGACCTTTATAACCCGTTTCATTTTACCTGAGCTTATGCATGCGTATGTGTATATATATATATATATATATATATGTTGTATGAACTTAAATCCATTTAGTGCGAATACAAGTTATTATTACTTGCGCAATTGCTGCAAAGTTAGTTAATAATAATTTATTTCCTAAACAGTATTGATTAATTGATTATATTATCTCCTAAGTTTAATTAAAGTAGAATTATTTTAAAAGTGTGCATCCATACTGGTAAGTTATATTTTGAAAGATGTTTTGAAGTAATTTGAAAGCAAAATGTTAATAATGTTTTAACGGGGACTGGAGTTAAATCATCACGAAGAATAATATTACAATTGTAAAAGTAAAAATTAAAACATGTAATTATTGTCATTGATCGGAAATTAGTTGACTTTTCAAGGGGAACAAACCAATTCCCGTTCAATGATCAATAATTGATAAAAATACGTAAATATGAAAGTGTTTCGTCTTTACTCGAGTTATAAGTTAAAGCCAAACCGGCAATTCTAGTCAGGCCAAATATTTCCGCGAATAGTTGTTACTCAAAGAACTGATTCTCATGAAGCATTTTAGTCAATTCAATTTGGAGTAAAAATCAATTACTGTAGAGAAATCTTGTAAAACTCGAGTAATCGTCCCCGACACTATCATCTTTATGTATTTGAGTACTATATTATTTGTAGAAATTAAACATTGGAAATTGTCATTATGAAATCGAAATCAAAGTAAAGTTGAAATAAACATAGAAGATTAAGATTATAAAAAAGATAAATAATGCAAACTTTGCAAAAACAAATCAAAGAGAACATAAAAATAATATAAAAATAATATAAAAATAAAATAGAAAATAATATAAATAAGATCAGTGAATGTACATGAAGATATAAAGGCCTTTATATCTGCAGCAACTGTGGAGCGAGATGTCTCAGGACATCATATGGAACTTGTATGCCTCAATGCCCGCTCGTATCGCATCGTGCATTCGCGCTAGAGGTGGCCCAACAGAGTACTAAAACTTCCGCCCATGTTTACTTTTTTCTGCAATAAATGATCCTTTTTTATTTTATTTTCTAATAACTTATTTATATCAAAGTAGTACTTATATATGTAAAATTTCGTTTCATTCTGACAACTCTTTCTTGGTGCGCAAATTTTTATGGCAATGAGTGTATGTATATTTAAATAGGAAAGGAATTTAAACCTTTTTTTGAGAATTTAATTCGTTCCTCAAGGTCTTTCGTCAACTTAAATATTCATAAACTGAAATAATTCCTCTCCTTCTTTAGAAATTAATGTAAAATGGATTAATTTGTTCCTGGATCACAGATGATTGCTAATTTAATTTTTACGACAGTAGTTTGTGCACAAGCTCATAACCCAAAACCAATGAAAGTCATTAAATTAAAAAAAAGTTAACACAATATTAAACAGATAAAAAGGATGAAAACTTTATTTAATTTTATTGCAGTTGTACAAAGAAGAATGTCAAAGGAAATAGTATACGTACAGAATGATGAGGAAGATGTTAGTGATTTAATGCAAAAAGAAAATAGCATAAGTGGAGAATGATGAGCAAGATGTTGGTGTTTTGATGCATAATTCCCTACCATGAAAGCATCTTTTAGGGATATCTTCTTTTATCCTCCTCCCCTTTTTTAAAAAATTTCAATTAGACTTTGCTTGCTCACTGATCATGGGGCTTCTGTTTCATTCACAGTTTTTCCAATAGTTTTCCATGTTGCCAATGTTTTAAAATGTTTCTAAAGTAAGACATGGCATTGTCATTGGAAATGCATATGCTGTAGCTTTCCACTCCTCTTTTGCACGTGTTTTACGAATCTGAGAACTAAGATCATCTTTGTTCTTTCCTTTTCTTCTGAAGACATTTCTTCCACAGCCGTCTTTTGTTACTGCCTCAGAAGTTGCTGCAGTTCTTTCTTGTTGGGATAATTTTTGTGAATCTTTAACTTCTCCCCATGTTCAATGTTATTTTCCTAATCAATGCTTTTGCTTAGAGACCCAGTATCATAGATATGAAAAAACGTTCAAAATGGCAACGTGGACAAAATCTCCTCCTGGTAATCCAAACTGGCCTGCTACTACTACAGGTTGAAACAGCTGTCTTGTAAGTATCTTTCTGACAGCTTTTGTTCACAAAAAGATTAAAAATGTTAAAACGATGCTTCCAGAAGGACACGAGTGTCAATTATGTAGTATAGTTCACATCAAAACACATTTCAAAACTATATATTGCCGAATTGAGAGTTTAGAACTCGAGATATTGTTCGTTATTCAAGGCATTTTCTACTCAGATAATTTCTTCTTGAACCGAATTGGTGGTCAAATGAGGCTTTTATGATGCTAGGTTCCACTGTACATATATATATATATATAGAGAGAGAGAGAGAGAGTTCACGCATCGAGGCAAATAAAGGAACCAATGATTTATCTTTATATTCTGAACAATTTATTAATAGGATGTGCCTTGTTACCTTGGCCTACACAAATGTTTTCAACATTTAAGGCTTATTATATAGTTTATTATCTCATTATCATAAATTTTGGATTCCTATTTATATTTCAAAAGTATTGTTATTTCGATATTAACGGTTAACTGGGTGTCGGTTACGTGGAAAATTACTATATATATCCGCTAAGGGAAGTCAATATAGTTGAAAAACATTCTGGATAAAAAGCAAATTATTGGATTATTAGAATTGTGAGAATCCCTATCTCTTTCAACGTGTTAAATAGTTAACTTTCAAACTTTATCTGTTTCTGGTTAACAAATTAGACGACTTATGCATCAAATTAAATTTTTAATAATGTATTATTTTACTTTTCAATCTGATTGATTAAAAAGTCCATTTACTTTCCTTGCCCAGCTCGCGCTAATAATTTCTACAGAAATTCTTCAATCTTCATAGTGCTTTGTCCATCCAGTCTCTATATCTTGTAATAATATAGTTTTCATTCCTTTTTCGTGGTTCATTCAGAAATATTCCCCAGGCTTGGTTGCCTAGGCAGAGAGAAAAAAAATATAACAAAAGTATTATATAAGATGATTGTTACAGAGCGGCCATTGCGTACCCTGTCATAATATTCTTTATAAAAACAAAAGTAAAATAAAATGAAACAATTGATAGTTGAGCTAATATCAACACTGAAAATATAAAATGAAAAAAACAATAGCATACCAAAAATAATATAAATATTGTTCAGCAATAAGCTGATCCATACTTCGTATTCCATTTTTTTCTTCAATGTTGCTTTTGCGCACTGAAAAATAAAACGATTTAAAGTATTTTTATTAATCCCATACATTTCTGAAAAATAATTAAAAGCAGTTGTCATGTTAAAGAAAGTGTACATTATAAATAAAGTCTCGAATCATTTGACTGGAACTATTAATTAAGACCATAAAAGAAATACTTTTGGTTTATTATTAAAATCATCAAAGATTTTTATGGAATTATACCAGCTGCGCCCAGTGAAATTACTGTAACTGGACTCATTAAAATCATTATATATATTTTCTTTTTATAATAAGAATTTTAGGCGTATACCACGTAAGCAGCTAGGAACATAAGTCTATAAAATATATGCTAATAGTTGTGAAATATATGTTTGCTTTATGATGCTATTCAACGAAATATGTTTCAACAGAATAGTTTATGGAATCTTTATTAATCATCTACTTCTTCATGCAATATCTACATCACTATCTAAAAATAATATCATTATATATACACTTGATATTTAAAACGAGATATTAATACTCATTCAAGTGCTTAAAAATAATTTAGTACCAGATAAATGTATTAATTATTGTTTTAAGAAAGCTGGCATTGATAAATTTTTCCTAAACCTTCAAAAGAAGTTAGATACCTAAAGATTTATAAATAATTTTTGTATATAATATAAATTAAAATTTTTTCTGGCATTATATTCTGTTACTAATTAATGGGCCTATTTCATATTTCTGTCAGTCTGGTAAACAGCCCTTTACCAGTGAAGATACCTTCTTCTTCTTTATGCCTTTTAAACCGTTACCAGAGAAGAATTAATTAATTTCTTCTGTTTCATTAAAAAGATTTTTACTAAAAAAACTGACGACAACTTTAACTAACAGTAAGGTTATCTCGCCAATTTAAAGCTACCATATCTAAAATGACACACGCACTGAGGAAACGGTGTAGCACCAGGGACCCTACCCCTTGTAGAACAGATATGTTATTTCAAATACTGTCGTTAGTAACTAGTATATATTTAGAATTTATATATATATATAATAAATCATGTTTTCAACATTTTTTTAAGTTATAAGAATAGATATAAGATAAGAGATAAATTAAAAGATACATTTCTAAAACGACTAAAGTGTGCGTCAAGTTTCAATAGACCTGAAGTGCTATCTGGGAAGTCAAGGACCCTACCCCTTGTAGAACAGATATGTTATTTCGAATACTGTCGTTAGTAACTAGTATATATTTAGAATTTATATATATATATATATATATAATAAATTATGTTTTTCAACATTTTTTAAGTTATAAGAATAGATATAAGATAAGAGATAAATTAAAAGATACATTTCTAAAAAGACTAAAGTGTGCGTCAAGTTTCAATAGACCTGAAGTGCTATCTGGGAAGGCCGAGAAAGGATGAATGAGCTGGCTATAGCTTGATGCATAAAAAACATTCATATAAATAATAGGCAAAGTATTGTGAGCCTCTTGGTGCACTAGTAATAATTAAACCTTAAATCTATAATACAATATTAAGAGATACATAACGGATTAAATAAGTTATACAATATGGGTGCTAAGTATGGCCATAGGCCGTGCTAAGTATGGCCGTTTACTATTATTTGGGTCATTAAAGTTGTAATCTTAAATCTTTATAACTGGGTTGTTGATATTAACAAGATTGGCATAAAAGTTATTGGGCGAGCCGGCAGTGAAAACACTTAAAGTTGTTCTATACCCAATTTTTCTTGTAACTTTTGAATTCGAACGTACTAGGGAAATTGGTAATCTGTTTTAGGACAGAATTTTGTGCCTGTTGCAATTTTTTTCTATAAGATTTGCATGAATATGCCCAAAATATCTAAAATAGAGAACTAAACTTCACCAAACACTTATTATGACAACCCTATTACATTTCATCACTGAATACACATTTACGTTTCCAGTCAATTCAGTTTAAATTTCGCAGACAAGTTAATTTTAATTTCCTCCCTTCCTCTTAAATAAGCACTTTTAAGTTAACGTATTAATATAAAAGAAAATATAAATTTTGATTTTGAAATTAACGATTTACCGTCAAAGAATGAATAAATTTTGTTTTTAATTGTGATTTTGAGTTTGATATAAAAGAATATTTTAATCTAAAATAATATACTCAATTTTACTTTTCATTTTGAAATTAACTTTTTAATATAAAATAATATATAACTTTTGTTTGTATTTTTGATTTTGAGTTTGATTATAAAAGAATGTTTTAATCTAAAATAATATACTTATTTATACATTTTTCTATTAATGTCTTCTTTCATATATATTAATTTGTACAAGTACTGAGAATGTCAGGGAATATTTTGTCTAAAATAAACATCTCAACGAATACCTTAAATTAAGAAGAATATTTTACTCATTTTTATTTTAGATTTTTTTTATGACAAAAAATACTTTTGCGTAAGTAAAATAATATCTTTCTAATAATTGAGTATTGTTCTTAGCTTCTGATTTAACTCTAGCAAAATAACTAATTTGATCCTTATTTGTAAAAGGCCCACCAGCGGCCGAGCGGTAAAGTCGCTGAACACTGGTAGTTCGGTCCGAGGTTCGAATCCCGCGAACGGGCTGGCTGCATGGGTGTTTTCGTGGTTTTCCCCATGTGTAACGTGTATAAGAGCCAGATTCCCTTAGAAAGTCCTCCACGAAGGCATCCCTCCCCTTAGGCAGATAGCCCTACCGTGCTTTGCCATAATTAAATACACACCTTATTTGTAAAAAGACGAAACACTTTCGCTTTTTGCGATCAATGACAATAGTCACTTTTCACCACTTTAAATTTTATTTTTGTTATTTAGATTTTTTACGGTTAAAATGTTTTTGTAATACTGACATAAAATAATTTAAAATACTCACTATAATTTTTTCTAATAATTCATACCTTTAATTAAGTTTCTTTTCCTTGGAGATTATATATAAAAAAACTTTTTCTAATAATAAATTATATATATATATATATATATATATATATATTAACATATATAAGGGTATATCATTTTTCCAAAGATGTGACTTTGCTTACGCCTTGAGTCTCAGTTATCTAAAATATATATATGCCAAATTTCAAGACGATTGCATAATATATAACGGTTGCACACATTGATCACTTTTATCTCCAACTAGTGAAATTTCTAATATTGAAGTGCTTTTTACTAATGTACTACAGCATCTAATACAGGACTGATACAAGTGGCATGTACCAAAAATGTTAGGGAATTCGGACGAACAATTGCTGTTGTTGGCTTGCCGTCATCACACACATGAATTAATACTGAAAGGGTGTTCTGGCATACCATCAAGCGGTCTTGATATCCAGAGTTTTTGGAAGTCTGTGGCTTCACTTGATAAGAAGTTATATACGCCAGTGTTAGATGAAGAAAGTCCCGTTCAAGGCTCTCTAGAAGAACAACAAGTGAAAATGATTAACTGCATCTAAAATGTTTTAAAAGACGGAAGTCATCCAAGAGAAGACTACAAAGAGTTATGACGACTCTCACTCCTGTACCTGGGAGTTTGGTCTTAAAACCACTTCAGTTTGCGGATCTTCATGGACTCTGAAAATTGTTGATATTCTTAAAATTGATCATTAAAGGTAAATGGCAAAGGCAATTTATGCACTTAAAAATGTCCTCTTCACTAAATAGTTGAATAATCCTCAACGAGAATTGAAAGAAATGACACAGGTTGCACATTTTGTCAGCCTCATTCATTTTCCCTTTTGGCTCGAGATAATTTTATGTCGATAGTCTCCAAATAATGAATTGGATATGCTAAAGTTTCTGAGCACTTAACCCAGATGCAGGCGTCAAAAATGCTTTCACAGTTGATTAGAGATAGCTTTGGATTCTTCGGAAACAAACCTAGGATTGGAGTTTTTGGGCAAAGGCTGATAAGGAAAATATGACTAAAAATTTATAAACCAAACCCTGCAAAGGAAACGGAAGTGGGATGATGAGAGGGTATAAACCTAGTGTTTGAAGGAAAAGACCTAAGTCGTTTCATTACTGACCAAAATAAAGACGTTCTTTGAATTATTTGGGATCCACGACGTGATGGATTACTGCAGTGATTCTCTACGAAGACATGTATAAACGCTCTTAAGACGATCAGTGATACCGCAGAAAGTGGAATTGCTCTGATAAAAAAAAAAAAGGTTTAACGAATCGGTCAGGAACGAAAAACAAACACAATTCTTGTTGAGATAATCGAGCATCAAGGAAACGTTTTCAGCGAGCGAGCAAAAGAAGGGATTACAAAGTTGATTAATTTAACGTTGATTCAAAGTTGAGTCATTCAGAGTTACTTAATTTAACACATATTTTGCCTGTCATAGTAACTGCGCCTTGTACATATCTTAATCTCTAATTTTAATACTATTTTAAATTTATAATTTTTGGTTTTCCCAATAAAAGTAACTAACGTCGAAAAATAGTAATTTTTGTCTGCTTTTAGAAAATTGATCAAGCTGTGCAACCTCTAAATATTAACCAATCTTCTTTTAATTTGGCATATATATCTTTTACATCACTGACACACGGGGAGTAAACAAAGTCTGCAAAAATTTTACGTTTTACTTTTCCCTTACAAAATGAAGCACCCTAATAAACATGTGCAATTATTATTAGAATAAAAGTGTGTATCATTTTAAATTAATTTAATTTAAGGCAGTTACCCTGAGCCCTTTTCCTTCGCTTTCTCCCATATGGCAGAGTGTGCATTTTCCGAAACATTTTTTGTTATTATTTAGGTGATATATTCCTAAATAAATACAAAAAATGATTAGGTGGTATTATTTGGTGATAACACGTAACATCTAAATCGAAATTTAATAATTTTAACAGGCTATAAATTTCAGATTTATCATAGATAATTAACACACATAATGTACAAATGAATTATTATTGCATTTAATAAAAATAATAATAACTTATATCATTGTATTTGCATGATGGCTAACTTAACACTTTCCTCCCAATGGGATCTTGTAAACTCACCCGTGTTTAAAATTTTCTTTGCCATAAGTTTTTTTGTTAAAATTTGAATGTACAATCTTTGTCGAACAATTCCTCCATTGAGACTTTGCCAAATGGAAATCCTATTCCTGAGTCAATGAAACCACACTCGGGGAAAATATCTGCTATTGAGAATCCTCTGGTTAGAGTAAATAATATGTTTCATGATGTAGTAAATTAAAGGATGTAATAAAGTAAACAGTTTTACACGATTATATTATTGCTTTAAATTTCCAAGGTCAGTGGACAGGCAAGTTTTCCAACGCTCTAGTTAGTGATGTCATTTGGCTTACAGAAGTGTTAAAAACGAAAACAAAATTTCTTTAAGTTCTTTTTCAAGTTATTTTTGGAGAAGACTGTGAATCGGTGACGTCATATTCTAAAGATCTGGCCGGGAAATGTAAATCTTGCAGTACAGAAAAATTTTGAATTTCCTTAAGTGTTCATCTGGGGATTTTCGTTTTCATAACTGTTCTCCTTCTTGCTGCTATTGTAGGGAAATGTGATGTCATACGGCGATAGGACCGCCTCCACTTGAAGTAAAATTTAATTAGATGTTAGGTGCTATACGGGAATGGCGTATTAAGCCATTTCGTTTGATTTGTAGAATTTTCATATGCAGATTTATTAACTGATTAACTGTGTATAGTGTACAAATAAATAATTAACTTAACCTTGCTTTCATATCAATTATAGGCCCACCAACGGCCGAGCGGTAAAATCGCTGAACACTGGTAGTTCGGTCCGAGGTTCGAATCCCGCGAACGGGCTGGCTGCATGGGCGGTTTCGTGGTTTTCCCCATGTGTAACGTGTATACGAGCCAGTTTTCCTTAGAAAGTCCTCCACGAAGGCATCCCTCCTCTTAGGCAGATAGCCCTCGAGGCTTTGCCATAATCACACACACACACACATATCAATCATAGATATAGATATAATTCTCTTCATATACAAAGATAGATTTTAGATACGGCAGAAATTCTAAGTAGAATTAGCCTTTCGTGTTAGCTATGCGCCTACAGCTTCAAAACTTACAGGTGCGTTTGTAATATGCTGTTCAAATTGCTGATGTATTGTTTTGATGGCATTTATTCCAACTTGGAAATTATTCTAGATTTTTTGTACACTAACTGAAATTTTGAAACAAACTGAAAGAGTAACATGCTAATATAAAATTTAAAACTAAGCAAAAAACAAAATAAAAAATGAAACAGTGTGATGAATGCCACCTTATCTATCAAGGAAAATCATAAAGAAACGCATTAAATTAAGATATTAGAATTCCTAAAGCGTTAGGAAGAACTAAATTAGAATTAATGTCATTGACGAAAGATGATACATTTTTGTGAAAATGAAAAGGTTAAGGAAATTCTATTCATTAACTAAAAAATTTAGAATAAGTGCCCCACTAGGACTAGTTAACGAAAGTTTGTTTATGTTTTCCTTTTGAACATACGATTTTTGTCCCTTTTTTAACCTTTTTTAGTTTATCCTATATATGCCAAACTACCCTCACAAGATATGTTATAAATTCTTCAAGAACTAAAATCAGAGAGAGGAGCTTCAAGAATCGGAAAAACTGAAAAATGATTCGTGCTAAGAAATCTGAGAACAAACTTTAGAAAATCGAAGTAAATGAACTGAGCCTTGTTGCATAATGAATCTGATGTAGTACGACTAGTTTTATCAGAATGTGATGTACTACTGGAATGTTATAATATAAAGTTATAATAAATGTTGTGTTTTTGTCGAAATAATCCGAAATTCATTTTAATGTAAGTTAGTTGCTAAACATCGGTTGATGTATAGAACTCACCTCATTCCTTTAATCTTGTATTGTAAAGTATTGATTGATTTTACAACCTCAATGTTAAATTTCTGAAGAATAAGAGAGATATCAAATACATATAATTATTATACATAGCTGTAAAAAGAAGAATTTTTTACTTCTTTGCGCAAAGCACAGGAAGTATTGTAATCGCGAAAAATTTCGGATATTATATTTCAACGAAAATATTCATTTTGACAAGATCTCGAATCTATCTGAAAGATGTTTTTGCTTGATATGTGTACGTACGGACACAAGTTAAATTTTCGAATTTCTCCATAAATTTCGCACCAAATTTGACAAAATTTAATATTTAGGCGTAATTTGAGTCTTAGAATCGGAATATGGAAAACAATTGATATGTTATTTCAGAAAAGTCCGATTTTGTGTCGAAATACCCAAGTTAGAACAATGCTATATGTAAATCTAATGTATATCCTATGTCGTGCTTTCGAGACATGAAAAACACAATTTGAATTTCGTCAATCGCCTAGTAGAACGGGACATATAAAACTGTCCCCCCTTTTTTTCGTAGTGTACATTTCCTGAAGTACTCGTATCAGAAACTTAAAAAACTACATTTTTAATCCTTGGAGTCAATGTCTGTCTTTTAGGTTAAAAGTTGTTCACATGTAGTACCTCTTTAAATATGTTATCCCACTTACACAGAAGGCGGTGCTATCTTGTGCATCAAGGTTACTATAGAAGAAGCAAAATTATTACTTTCAGATTCTTCAGATATGCCATACGTATTTCTGGTACTTTACGCTGCTGATCAGAAGCTTACATTTCACATGATTCTGTCAGATGCATGCACAATAAGCATGAATAACTGAAAAATAGTCTTTGTTACAAACTAGAACTGTTTTTAAACTTGGTTTCGAAAACCCCATGAATATTCCTCATTCTTCATTTCGTGGTGACTTCCAAATACTTCGTTGGGTAATGAATATATGATACAATTACATTTTTTTTTTCGTTTTCTTGGAAAGAAAAATATTTTTAAATTAAATATCTCTCTTATAGAAATTTCGAATTTTGTGCTTTTCCTAAGAGATTTCATTTCCTCAATCGTGATACTAATGCCTCAGCTTAGCTTTACCGTGCATTAAGGGGCGAATAAAATCATTTAAGCTAAACTGGAGAACAGACAGTTTATATCGCGGTTGAGAAAGATAACCAAACTTTTAGAGACATTAGGTATTTTTTGAAAGTAGGAGAGATGAAAAATGAGCAATGCCCTCTCCGGGACTCGAACCACGGACCTCTCGAATACGCGTCGACTTTGCTAGCCTTTACACCACGAAGGCATGCTAAGAGGTCAGGAGAAATACCTTATTAAACTGACCACTGACTTTGAATTATTTAATTTAAAGTAAGCAAACGAGGGTTATCTGTCCAAGCTTCACCTAGTAAATCCCTTGGCTAACGGAGTTTGAAGGTGCTCTATAGTTCTTCTCCTATATCAAACTCTGTAGAGCTCTTTCAGCTAGACAAATCTGTCTAATGCCCTCGTACCTAAAAAAAATTGCAGTAAAATTGTATATGCTTTACCTGAACTTCAAAACTGGACGCAGTAAACATCTGACATAGAGCATTAATATGAGTTAAAATCTTTGTTACAAAACAGCTGAATTTCATCGAAGAAACTCAATGATGAAAACTTAAAGCAATGAACATACTTGAAAATATAGTTAACATTTTATTAAATTTATAATACAAGAATTTCCATATAAGATTTTTTTCTTATTTTTAATTTCAGGTAAACAACGAATAAGTTTTAGAAACCCTTTTGTTCTCATTTCATTCTTCAAATGAAAGGTTATTGAACTCTCTCCCTTTTTTTCCTCAGCAGGATAGAAATGAATTAGTGCCATCGTTTAGTAGACATCGATTCATAAAGAGGCATCGATTCATAAAGACTTTTCTTCTACTTCACCGACTGTTTAGATAAACTAAATTAACCACAGTATAAACAGTATTCTGTTTGTTTTGAAGTTGTCTAATAACACATTTCGAAATGACAAATGACATATTTATGTCTGACAAAATAACACGAAGACAGTAGCGACACATTTCACCGGTCTCTTTCTGTTTTCTTTTTTGGCAACCCACATTAAGTTTCTTTCAGCCATCTCTCTCAATATTTTTATTTCGGAAAGTAAATTTACTCATATCTTCTTCTCTAACGATTCATAAGAATGTTTCAGAAAGACAAGTTTTTCTGGAAACAGAAACTATGAGGAGGTTTTAAGAACATTACTAATACTTTCAACAAACGATTTTTCGCTCTTCCTCCGTTCTGTCTATATTTTAGCTTTATTATTTTCTTGTTTAATATTTTTATTTTCGTTCAAACATTATATTTTTAAATCTTTATTTTATGCATGATACACAAGTTGCTTTATATCGCACGATACAAAATTCAGGTACCACACTTCCTAAGTAATGAAAAGATACAATGAATCCTATATATAATTCTTATCACAAAAGTACCAGTTTCCGAATGGCTCTTAAGTTCTTGAAGTACTACAACTTTTTGAAGAGAGAATTTTTAACATTGGTTTAACGTAAAGCTTTCAAAAATCGGAGAGTCAAAGAAACTGAGTACCTGTTACAATTGGTTCAACAGACTTAAGTATTTTTTGTCTGTAACTCTAATAATAAGGTTAAAACCTAGGTGAAAGCAAGTACTGAAATCAGACCAGAAGAGAAAATGAAGTTTCATTCCCACTCCTAATATTCCCTCGTTTGAAAATACAGTCAATAAATTATTTTTATTACCTAATTAAGGGTACATCAGAGCATTAGGAAATTAGGATTTAAAAAATTAACAAACCAATCTGTCTATATCTAACAGTAATAGAAATACAACAATACAAGAACATTCCTATGTTTTTTATTAAGTGTTATGTAATAGTATATACGTATAAAGCTGAATCTGAGGTGAAGCATTTTCTCATATGCATTTATGTCGCCATTAACGACTGGATATCCACTGGAATGTAAGTAATGTCATCGATGCATGTCATGATCCAACGAAAGAACCCATGAAATCACAGTAGATTATGTATACCAGCAATTCTTCTCAAAATGAATCTACGATGCAGCTTTAGCAAGGCTCAATAATTGTCCATCGGCCATTCCATCAGTGAGATTTTTGGTAATATTTGCCACCTCTTTGCAATAGTGAGGAATACTGTAGTGAAATAAAGGCAATACAGAGTTATACATTCCAACTCCTTCTTAGAAAGCTGAAAAAAATGACACTGCAGGATTTTCCATCTTTTCAACTTGTGATAAAGTCAAATCAGTAGGCCCCATTAGGAACTGTAGCTATTGCTTCGGGAACTAATATCAGGTTTTATATGATTCGTCTAAACATGTTTTGCTCTTGGACTCTGTATTCCATTGGCAGCTGCATCATATAAGCCAATGATTACAGAAGGGAAAGATGCCCGTCGCTATACTGAAGGAATACCATAACTGAAGGAAAAGCTACTACAGTTACATAAAATATGTCAATAGGTGAACTTAGAGAACGGGAGAACATATTTTGGAGTTATAGCGGGAAGAATCATGCTACGTATACATGATAAATATATGTGAACATGCTGATTACTACAGGAACATTACTTACGAAGTGTATTTTCCCTACTGTGAGGTTTGGTGTTTTCTTGTGAGTCCGTGTTTCTTGGTTTGATCTTTAGACTGCTAGATTTTGTGCCTAGAGACTGAATGCTGAGGAAGCAACACTGGATAATTCCTATTCTGTAACAATATTTTGGAAGTAACCTATTTCAAGGCAAATAAGCAACCTTATTTTAAAATAGGCTTTGAATGAAACGCTATTGATTTCGTAGGTGATCATACGCAGATCCTTATCTACAGGAGCAAAAGGAACCTGTGTCTGATCTCCCTAAATCAATAGAATTTTAACTAAAACCTCTACGAAAATAAGGCTCCTTATTTTTTTAATTTTAAATTTAACGTTAGCGTGCTTCTTTTATATTTGATTTAATACATTTCTCTTTTAGCGGACAAAGTACCAATTCATAAGACAAGAAGGTAGTGGTCTTAGTTAATGGATGTGAATGAGTTTGACTAAGTGGCTCAAAGCTTGCTTTCAGTTCATTTGAGCAATTTGGAAATGAATTGGAGTTCCGGTTGTTAGCTATGCGAAGCTGCTCCAAAGCTAGTGTGGAGCTTTTTACGATATTCTAGGACAGTTAGTGCAGAATAGCGCTTAATATTTACGGGAACATAGAACAGTCATTCCTGAAGGGTGTGACAGCCGCAAATGCTATGCAAACTATTTAAGCTTCTGTTAAAGATATTTTTATAGTGGTCCAGTCAGTGTTGGTAATATAGTAGATATAATGCTACTGGGTATAACATGTTAAAAAACTGACTTCCTCTAGCCCAGGTTTTGTGAAAAAATGGTATCATGACATGGTTTCAGTGTCCTCTTAAGTCAAACGCAAACAAAGTTTAGCTCTTTATGATGAAAAGGTGCTAAGGATTTACTGCACGCCAAGAATTATGTGTCATTGCTACCACTGAGGTTTTAAGTAAACGGAGGTTTTCATAAATCTTGAACGTATTTAAGACTAGCCCCCTCTTTACTTTTATTATGCTGCTTCTTTAAACTGATTTGAAATATAGGAGTCTATAAAGCCTATAATTTACTAAATAATGAAATTAGATAAGTTAAGAATTTTAAACTGATTGATAAAAATAATTAGAAAAACCTCCACTGCAAAATGAAACATGGTGTAGCAAAAATGACGTAACAAAAATGAATTATTTTGTAAACATAAAGAGGAAAAATCATCGAATTACCTGAATTACAAATCCGGAAAAAGTTCCTATTAGCTGCGATAAATTTAAGTGAAGAATCAGTTCGCTTCAGTTCAACAAATGGAACAAGTTTCAGTGTTTATTTCAAATATTGGGATAAGTTGTAATGCTAAATACCAAAATAATTTTTTTTTAATATTCAGTGATCCAGAAAATATTTTGACAAAGAAAAAATTATGAATAATAAATAAATTCGAAGAAGCTAAATAATTTTGAGGAAGTTGGGAGCAATCGCAGAGAATTCAAAAGAGAAATCTAACAAAAATATTATAAATTATGGGTAATCTAAAAGAAAATAAAGGCAGAAAACGAAAAAAACTATAAAATATTACCTAATTCAGATCTCATTGGAACGGGCTTTTATGAGACTTAAAAGATGAAGTAGGCCAATTTTGATAATAAAAGAAACATATAATTACTAGAGAGTGTAATCTAAATTAAAATTAATGTAAGAAATTTGATATAAATGTCTAATTCAATTGTGTAGAAGACATTCAAGCTATGCCGTTTAATGATTTAGATGAAAAACAGAAGTTTGGTACTGAAAAAAATTTTGAATTAATTTATTTATTTTGCATTTATTACTATTATTATTATTAGGCTATTTTATATATAATTAATTTATTCGGATTCTATATGTATATATTTATGTCTGGCATTAAAGTGCCCATATTTCAGTCTTCGTCCAGTTGTCGTTACAATGACATTTATTATTTATGCGGCCTGGCAAAGCATTGCCATTTCAAAGTGTATAGATCTAATTTATCTCTGACTTTGCTTGGCAAATTGACATACCTCAGAGGTTTACCATTAGATGTGGTATAATTTCCTTAATTTACTTTTCAAATTAAATCTTGACTAAACTAATTTCAGCTATATAAAACCAATGAAAATGTATTTTAATTTATTTTTAAAACTGTCACTAATGTAATTTATAACATATCTGTCTCACAAAAAATATACATAGTATCTAAATAATTTCGATAAACATTTACGTGATTACATTAATTAACAAAACATATTTCTAGCACATTTTAAACTTATTTTAGTACCAAAAAATAGTTTGAATTCTATTTAATAATATTAAATTTTCCAGGTTAGTCAAGACACCGTTACTATAATGATAAGAGAAATATGTTAAATTAATAATAGCATTTAGAGTTGTTATTTATCAGAAATATAAATCGTACGCTTTATAATCTTTAATTTACAATAATATTACAATACTATTTGTTCTAGCATTTTAATTAATGAAAGATGTTTCTAATGCCAATATTTGTGTTTACTAGTACCTTTTATTTTCTTGTATAATTGTTGCATTTATTCTTGTAATTCGAGTTATTATTAATCTTCAATATGTGAAACTAAGTAATAATCCTTAGCCTTTTGGAAGGGAAATCTTGTTAGATTAGTTAGGTTGTTGTCATTGGAAAGTGTGAAAACCCTTTCTCGTCTCTTCCCCGTATGAGAAAGTTAAATTCCCCAGACAAATGGGTCATTTCCCCGGTTGATTCGTGCAATTGAGCTAGACCGTTTTAAATATGATCATGTATGTTATAAACAGACCTGCATTCTAAACATTTTATTATTATTATTATTCGGCACTATTTTCACAGTTGTTGGATAAACACTGCATTAGTTTAACAGTTATTATACACAAAGGATTCCATTCCACTATGGTGCAGTTTGAAATATATACATGAATATAAAATATTAATCATTTTGAATAAAAAATAATATACGTTTATTTATTGATGTCGAAAACATATATCTGGCATTTGCTCAAAAGCATTAATTTGAATTAATGGGTGTAGCATTCCTTGTTATAATGGTATTATTTAGCATTCGATACATTTTCGATTTCCTAATAAGCAAACAGGACAGAAAGGATAGCTTTTATTGCAGCTTCAAACAATAAATTCTAAGAAGGAAAAGAAAGATGCTTAGCTAGAGTAGTGTCGAAGGTAATACCAAAATTCTCTTTAACACAGAAATAAATACTGCAAATTCATTCCAGATATGATACAGATTCACCCGCTGACGAAGGAACAGAAATCGAAGCTTAAAAAGCGCAACAGAACTGCAAACTTGCTCACGAAGCTAAAGTTAAGATATATTCTGTTTGGATATTTGATCCTAAACTCATTTAGTAATCCTAAATTGAGCTGCAACATGAATTCAAAACCAAAATAATTTTCGCGAAAATGATTTTGCTTCTGAAGAAGACTTATCGCCCTCGACGTATTCAATGCGCATACCAATCTACGTTTGCATTTTTGCCTAATCATAAATTTTGGTCTAGTATGCTCTTTATAAAATTTGAAAGAAATGAAAGCAGAAGTATCAGAAAAAAATTCTTAAAAATATTTTGCAGGAAAGGTATTTTTAGAATGAAATTTTCAGAATCCCCCCTAAAACAAATGCCATATTTTGAAGAAATGAATTGGGCTACTTATTTTGGTTATTTGTAGAAATGGCTCTTTTCACAGCGAACGGATAGATTTCTAATACTTGCAAAGATGCTGAGAACTACAGAAAATGCGATTTCTATAATCATGGTAATGAGATATTAATATTTCGCAAGGAATTTTTACCCTTAATTGTGCTAGCCATCTAATAAGAATTCAAGTGGCCCTGTGAGAATGAAGTATTATAGGCCACTTTGACCTCCACTTTTAAAAATATCATTCGCATGTTAATGAAATATAATATTTAGCCAGATAACAAACTCCCTAGCCGGTTAAGAAAGATGAGCTTTGAGTTTTTAACGACAAACCCTCCCCACAACTGTCAGTTATTTGACGGATTGGTTGGGCGCGTCAGAATGTGGGGTGCCAGCATCGTGCTTCCCGGTAGTTCTCTTGAACCCTACTAAACAGCAGTATGTTGCATACTATGACAGAAATTGTTCCTAAATAGAAGATGGTTCGTGCTGGTTAACCAAAAATAATATTATGCGTGATTTCTTTATTTTTATATAAACTATTGTTCTTTTCGTTACGTGATGGAAGTTATTAGATGATGGAAGTTTTTATTAAAAGTGCTAAGATTGATTATTATTGCTGTATCTAAAATAGCTTTAAAAATGCAAGGCACAAAATATAAGGTACAATGAATTTTCACTTCGCCACTACTTACTCTTGTGGTATAATTTCGTAGCATGTCCGGTTAGCAATCGGAAGATCTGGCGTTCGAATCTGGGCAAGGAGTTAGTTGATTTCTTCCGTTTCTGGCTCAAATAACATAAGTTCTGCAAAGTTATGCAAATATTTTCATTTCTAAGAAATTTTTTATAACACATTTGAAATATAAAGAACATTAAAATACTCTGATGCAATTTATTATAAAAACTATCTACCTGAGAGGTCAGCCTCCTAAAATAATTAATATATATATATTGTTGCGTTTTTCTTTTTTCTGACACCAGTTGTTACGTTATTTTCTTCCTTCACGTTCGTACGGGGTTTGTAGATTTGGAGTGAATAACGACGACACTGGATGAAGTATCGAAACACACTTTATTTATCAATATTAATCAGAACAGCTCCAAAAAACTTTTACAGTCGTCGAAGATCTACTATAAACACGCTGGAACAATCAGCGACACAGCGACTGTCAGGCAATAACGGTGGAGACAGCTTCCTGCAAAACACCCGACTCTGCTTTCCGGAGTACAACTCCCGACTCTGCTTGGTCGTTCTCGGAACTCCACGTACTCTCGACACTCTCCACGCTACAACTCGCGATGCACTCGACGACACACGAGCACAGCTCCTGACTCTTAGGTTCAGTCGTTCCCGGAGCTCAACACGCTATCTCGACGATGCACTAACCGCGCTACACTAACAGATTCGAGAAGATTCTGGGCTAAACACGTAAGAATTCGTTCCAGAAGGTTCTTCATTCGTCCATGGCATATTGCCAATTTTGTAGCCAAATGGGCGATTTCTCGCCAAATGTGGCAATCCTGCCTTCCTTTGCCATTTTATGGCAACCATAAAAACTGCTTTGCGGGGAAGCCATCTTACCGCGCCTGTACATTTCGTAACAATATAATATTTTAATAAATCCAACTACTGTTATTTCACGAATCCTGCTAGTAAATACAAATAATTTCTGTTTATTGCTTTTAAATTGCTTAGTTTGTTATTTATTAATAATAAATTTTAAAAAATAAATATTACTTTACCCTTTGCTAAACGACAATGAACTGCCGCGTGGGAGATAAAAGTATTTTAATTCCAGCGATGGCAACACATTTCTTCCTGACCGATAAGTTTGTCATTAAATTGGAAACACAAATATTTTTTACTTTGCAGAGGAGCAGAACTCTTCTTCTATATTGCACCATTTTCTAATTAAATTTAAACATAAATATGCTACGCTTTGCCAAGTGGTAATAGAAAGCTTTCATATTGCTTGTTTTTTTTATTATTATTTATTTTTTATTTTATTCTTAAATTCCACAAATGAAATAAATAAAGAAATTCTGAATTCGTTCGAGGGGAACACTATATGTGTTCAAAATTTGGTGGTTCTATGTGCCGCTGGTTTTCCACCGTGAAATTGAATTAAAAGGACAAATATGCTGCGTTTTGGAAAATGGCAACATATTTCATTTATATCGCTGAGTTTTCTGACTAAATTTGAAATACAAATAAATATCTTACACTTAACAAAACGGTAATGCAAAGCATTTAAACAGATGAGTTTGAAGTCCTTAAATTTGCGCACAAATTAGGAAAAAAATAAAAAACAAAATTCGAAATTTATTCTTTTGATTTTCTTGCATTGCGAAGCCTAATGAATTTTCTCTCTGAAGGAAAATTATATCTTTAGCATATAATGTTTTAGAACTTATATGTTATTTTCTTTGTTCTTTGAGTTGTGTTCCTTTAAGAATCGATCTGCTGTGTCTCTTTTTCCTTTAACATTTATCGAATTTCTGAGAATTTATATCTTGAGTGATACAGAGGAAAACTGGGCTTTCACACAATTCTGATATTGAAACAGCGCAGATGTGTCCTTACTGTCAAGATATAGCAATGCCACCCGAATCACCAACACAGGAGGTAAGCCCTTCTTTTGCTTTTAGAAGTAGTGATCAGTTATTCCTAGAAATAGATATAGGAGCATATAGCCTATAAAATAGCAATTTAGAAGCTTTTACATAAGATAAACGTCAGTTTGAAGAATTTATGGCTAATAGCTCCAAAAATTTCCAACAGATTGAAATAAAACTTTAACAACTTAACAGATAATTTTCCAAACTCCTACAAAGTATGCAAAGACACGAAAATCATTTATAAAATGTCTAATATTCCTATTTCAAATTAATTTCAAAACCTAGACGTTAAAATAAATTGAAATTCAGATCGAAGAAACCGAAATCCTCTGTCAAACGAGCACTTCATCTTTGGCAGCATCTCAGAAGCTCAATATTTTCCCTACAATTGTTGATAATGTTATAATTCTAAATGAGCTTTTACAGATTAATTTAACAAATTAATCAAGAATTATTGATAACTTCAATGGTCAAAGACTGGCAACTAATCCACCTGACTTTAATGTTCGTAGACAAATCAAGACCATGCTAGTATTTTGCCGTCATCAGTGTCATACCTACGAAATTCTCGAATGTGTAACACTTAAAATCATCCCAAGAGGACTGCCAGTCACAGAAATCCTCAAAGAAATTATTCAAGATCTCAGTGCTTCTGGATTCGAACCTACACACATGGCATATTTAAGAAATCGCAAGGAAAATAGGAATATGGTTCTGTTTTTTAATATATCTCCCATGCACGGAGAAGATAAAAATCTTTAATCTCACGGAGCTTTGTTACCTTAAAAGCAAAACTGAAGCCTGGACATGTTTTCGCTGTCAGGAATTTTATCATAGCTCGTTCTGTTGCACACGACCTTGTCCACAACTAACACAGCGTGTGTTAGTTGTGGACAAGGTCCCTTTTAAATCAGCTTAAATTACCTGAAGATCATCCTGCGAAATATCCCATTCGGGTGAATATCACCCAGCAAATTATATAAAATATTCTCTTTATCCACGTTAGAATAAATCATCTCCAGCAATCAAAACTTCAATCTACTTTATTTCTAATTCACCTCCAATCAACAATCCTTGGATTGCAAAGAATATGCAGATTACAGTAAATGGTCATAATTACAACTAACAGTTTCCATTTCTTTCTGGGATGTCGAATCGCGCAGATCAGCTTCGGCTTCCCCACTGACAATACAAGCGATGCCACCTGCTCAACATCAGATCTATTTTAACTAACAATTTCAGATAAATTTAGTTCAAAATTACAAAACTTCTGCAGGAAAAGATTGTTTCAGCTAACTGGATATTTGTTCTTAGAGTTTATTGGATTGTCCTATGTGAAAGAAAAAGGACATTTATCTCATGTGAAAATATTAAATGTTTACTCGTTGAGACGGTACCATCAGTAGCGTTATCGTTAGAGCTACTTTCACATTCAGGAAATAAATGTCTTTCAAAAATTCGCTATCTGAAAAATATATAATAGAACTTCAATTAACCGAAATTCAGCAAAGTTCTACATTATCCAAGGCAAATGCATCGAGTATAGTACATTGTATTTCTTGTAAGTCATAAATTTTTTGTCATGAACACTGAAATAACTTTAGTTCATGTAAGACGTCTTTTACAAGTGACCGAAATATCACTGAAATAAGACCTTTTGCACACTGAGCAGCCGAAAGACATACTGACATGTTGATGCTTAGACCAATATGAAACGTTTCAGCAAAGAAATGAGGAATTGTCATAAAACAAAAGATAATCTGAAAGATACTTATAAGAAAATTTGAAACTTAAAAATTGTATAGCATTTGTTTCAAATGATTTTTTTTCATTACATTCGCGTCATTTTATTCTTAACGTCAGTGAAACAGACAACATTCATATTGAAATGCAGCTGCAACAAAACCTTTTCATTTAGAAATGCCTATAGTTTAGTTTTTCTTTCTTTCTTTCTTTCTTTCTTTTTATTTATTTTTTTTTTATTTTTTTATTTATTTATTTATTTATTTTTTTACGTTACGTTACAAGCGTATTGATCATCGTCTGAAAAACTCCCATTTCTAAAAATTTTTTGTCATTTTATATTCCGTGTGATCTTTAACTGTCTTTAAAACTAAAACAATGTTTATAAATCAAGAGATCTAAAAACAAAATACATACTTCTTAGTAATTGTAAGCTTTATTTAGATAACTATGTCTATAGACGCTACGTACATAACTTAAAATTATTCGCAAAGAAATTTATTATGCCACTTTTAATTTGTCCATTTCATAAGGTTATATACATTTTTCTCAATATTTAACTTATCTGATTTTTCTTAATTTTATAGTGGTGTGTAATACCATATTCTTTTATGGGGCATAGCAATTCTTACATCCGAAAATCTTATTGTTACGAATTTTCTACAAATGTTAAATTGTAATGAATAATGTAAATGTACTTTTAATTAAATTATATGTAAAATTATAGTACTTTTTGTATAATGTAACATAAAACGGTTGCAATAAAAGATGCTCTGCAGGAAAACTAAAATTACAGGGTCAAGTATTTTTAACATCGAGTAGATCGCTATCTCGCTACATTGGCGATGGTTTTGACGACTACTTTTTGTCGCCAAAATTGGCGAGAAACTGCCAAAAGTCACCAAACGTGGATACCGTTTGGCGACGCTTTGGTCCGGTTCCTGTGTAATTGTAATGAGTACTGCAACTGAATAACTGTAATTGATCCTACATGTAACAGTAACTGTATCCGGCCCGCATAAGCCTTCCAGTAATCTCGAGAAGTGGAAGGTACTAGAGAATTCTCAGCGGCCCAGGAGAAAACTATATAACACCGGAGAGAGCATTAGTTACTCTAGTAGCTGTTTAGTTCAACGTGATTTCGGAGTATTGAGACATCTGCATGTGAGCTCTGCTCTTTATATACTCTTTGCATTGCTTTGTATTTAACTTTCTTAGCAGTTTGAAGTGTAACTACTGACTGTATTCTGTGATATTGTGAAGAGCTGCATGAATATTTTTGTGGAACGCTCCAGAACTATGAAATGTTTCTTTTGGTAATATAAATTTTATTAAGATATGATAGCTCTGTGCATTCGATCTATTACAAAACTGTACGCAGGCAACAATATCTATTATAAACATTTGAAATGTCAGAGGTTATAAAACAAAACTCTTTCGAAACAAAAATGATTAAAAATATTAATTAGGCAACTTTCTAGAATTTAATTTAACTCGCTGGGTTTTTGTATACGTATTTTAGTTATCTAACTCATGTTTTTTTTTCCTATGAGCCGATCATTTCTGTCCATTTTTCAACTATTCTGTTCTAAGATATCAAACTCAAATTCGGCACACACCCTTCTCCACATTGTATTATCGACATTTGATTAATTTGATTTAGATTGTAGAGACATTAGGTGTTTTTCTAAAGCAGGAGAGAGAAAAATGAGCAATGCTCCCGCTGGGACTCGAACCAAGACATCTCGAATACGTGTTGAGTGTGCTGACCATTACACTACGAAGGCGGGAAAAATACTTTATAAGATTTTTTAAAATTTAATGCTGAAACGATTTTTCGCATATAACTTCTTTGTTTAATGTAACCTTGCTTAGAACTTTTACGATTAATGAACAGTGCTTAAATTGCGCCGGAGCACGGCTGCGGTACTTCTCAATTTTTAAGATAAACTACAATTCTAGCCGGAGCGCAACAGAGTCCTAAATAAGATGAGCTCCGGTACTTCTTTTTATAAAACTGAGCTACAATTTGAAGAAAAAAATTTTTTAATTCCTAACGTTTTAGTTTAACAATAAGCAGACCTTTCTCTACTCTATTTCTCTAGAAATACGAGCTCATAAGAACATGACACGTTCAAGTAAAGTCCCCTCACTCACATGCGGAAACCTTTACCTTTAAGAAGGGCAATAAATTTGGGGCAGTTTGTTTAGGAACGCGTATATTTCTCGTGATGCAATCGTATCCAGTGTATTGTTATCGATGGTTACAGTTAGTTATTCTCGCAGAAAGGAAAATTTGTGTTATTAATTGTGCGTTACGGGACAGCGAGTACAATAAGAGTGAAATACTGAGATAAACTGCTCAAGCACTTCCTATACATCGTCTATCCCACAGTATCCACTAATGTAACCAAATACGGGGGGAGGCGAAAAGGCGTAACCAGCAACTTTACATTCATCCTTAGGAGTCAGATTCAGGACTCATTTTTACCTCTGAAATACATCTACTTGATCGCTATAATTACATCAACAAACAGCCGCTGTCAAAGAGAACGGACTCTCTCACCAAGATTCTTCTCATTTTTTGTTTCCACCCACTCATACCCTCACGCCCTCATTCTGTTTCGCCCTCGTTTTAGCATTATCTGAATTTTCATCAGCTATGTTTTTATTTAATTTTTGAGATGATAAAAGAACATTTTTACCCTATGATCAGAGCTAACATTGCGCCGAAGCTCACCGGATCCCGGCTCCGATTCTTGTTAGTTTTTGTAATAAATCATAATTCTAGCCGGATCGCACCGGAGCCCTAAATAAGAAGGTTGCGGCACTTTTTTATGTAATTAAATAACAATTTCAGTAGAAATTTTATCTCCAAAATTTTATTTTTAGCAATAAAATTATATTAAAAATCGCTTATTAAATTTTTAATTATTTAATTATATAATTATTATTGATTAAATAACAATTTATAAACATTAATTAAATGGCTATTAATTAATTTGATAGTAATTAACTATTTAATTTTTTTAATTATTAATGAGTTTAACAGTCATTTTATTTATTTATTTACTCTTGTTCCTTTTTGCTGACGGTCTTCCATAGGGCTCCGGCACTTCTAATTTTAGGAATTAAGCCCTGTTAATGAACAAATTGAAACTCTCAAAATATAACTGTTTGCGACATCGGATAAAACAGAAAAAATATTTTAATGAAGTCAATTTGAAATTTTATCATAAAGTCTGATTTTTTGATAAAATTGCTGCTTGATAAAATGTGTTTCAACCACTTGACATAAATGAATTGTCGGAAGTAAAAGAGTGATTATTCATTGTTGAAAAGCCATTCTTACGTTGAGTAATTTGATTGATAACGTGTGTAACTGAGACTAAAAAGATGAAAGTGAAAGAAAAAAATTTAAAAAAAAAAAATCTGAAATGTTTTAGATTTTAAATTACGTCCAAAGGGGCGTGTTTTAACATTTTGTGTGTTACCTTTCTTTATTAAATATCATGTTCCTCGCACTTAAATCATAAGATCCAGTGCAACAGCAATATCGCAAAATAGTTTTAAAACGAGCATATCTTTAGAATTTCCGATACAGAGACTCACGCGCTGGAGATAAAAATGTTTTTTCTGCACAACGTTGCCATTGTTCGCTTTGAAATCCTTGAGTTTGTTAATCAAAAATTCGTCAAAGTTTTAAAAAATAGGAAATCGATCATAAAACAAATTTCAAATTTCAAATTTGGTCTTCCACATGCTCATATTCGTTGGAGGATTACGTTATTCAAAATTCGATGACTCTATGTACCGTTGTTTTATCACAATACGAGAAATATACATACATTTATGCAGATTTTTCATTATTTAATTTCTTCAAATATAATGCAGGACTCTAACATTTTGTGGCAACAGTTTGAAAAGTGAACCGACATTTATGAGTCCGACGCAAAATGCCAAAACGAAACTAATAGTCCTTCGGGATTCAAATCCCTTTGGACTAATAAAAAATAGTTTTTACAAAATAAGCTTTTATTCAAAATAATTAATGAACAAATAAGAGAAAATTATTTAACACATGAGATTTAATAATTCTCTTCAATTCATCTACAATTTTATATCACGAAAAATAAAAGCATGGATGCCTAAATAATCAAATGGAATAACATTTTAAAAAGCTTAAGCTTTTACAAAATTTATCAAGGGAAAGCACGCTTTTATTACTCGTATATTACTACTTTATTATTACTTCTAGTATCATTGGGTTATATAGATGCAGGAACGTGTAAAATGTGTAATTCCTTTGCCGGGATTTGGAACTCCAGAACTCCCTAATACATATCGAGCATGCTTCAAATTACATCACGAACGTACGCAGAAAAAAGGGAGAAAATACCTTACATATTTATAAATTATTTTTCTCCTTCTAATTCATTAATTATTTTAAAAGACTTGAATAAAAGCTTATTTTATCAAAATTATTTGTTTATTTTTTAATTTTTATGCTTGGTTTCTAGATGATGTAAAATGAGAACGTGAAACTTCTGATTTCAAATGTTTCAAAACTTTCTTCAAAATATAAAAGAAAAATAAAATACAACACATAATGTCTTTAGAAAGTACATAAAGCTGTTGTAATATAAGTTAATAAATATATAAGGCTTAGCACACACATATAAGCACATTTAAATATAAACAGCGTACTTTAATAAATAATAAATCGCACGAATTTGATACGTTCGGGGAACGTATCAAATTCGTGCGATTTATTATACACATTGCTGATCATTTTATAAATATCTGAATATATTATAAATATCTGTTAAAATTTATAAAAGAATATTAACATCAAATGAAACCCGTTACATAATAATTGTTCGCGCGCCAACAAACAATGAGGTTTTATTTTTTTTAATTTTATTTTTTTTTTAATTTACGCTTCAAAAATGAAACAACTATTTGCCAGTTAAATTAACAGCTTTTATTTATTTACTCGGAATTATAACCGTTTCGACTTTTTAATTTTTTCCAGACAACATCATTTCGCATAACCTCTGATAATTGGTATTCTCTTTTATTTTAATATGTAGTCCTTAAAGCCATATTCAAAGTGAATATGGCTTTTCTCACTTAACCAAGTTATAACAATCTAAGTAACATGTTTTCTCTCGCTATTTTTTTTATCTCAGAGAATGCATATGTATGTGAACCTTGGAGCTACCGGCGACTATCATGTTCAAAGCTAGTCATTGTATCAATTAAGACAATGGTTTAACAGTAGCATTATCCCTAACAAGAATCTCCACATAAAAGGCCCTTTGTGTCAGAAGCGGACAATTGGGCCTTAATGAAGATGGCTTGCAGGCACAGACAATATACGTCCTTGGAGTGGCGTAAAATAATCACTTCTATTAAGTACCGTTTCGTAACTTTTCTTTTTGAAAACCATAATACAAGTTTAATGGATAGTTAATTAGCATGTTCCAGGCTTGCAAATGAGATTTTCAAAATTACCTAACAGAATTTCATTTCGCAATGCTAAATGCTGAAATCGATAAATAGTCTCTATAAATACACTTAAAGCATAGAAAATAAAATATTTAATTCTAGAAACTTGAAACTCACAAGCTTGCACACATTTCTCGAGAATCGAATTTGAACGGAAATATACCTAATTTTGTTTTTAAATAATAGAAATGTTTCCGAATATACCGCTTCCTTCAGAAAGATCACTCTGCACGAAAAAAATGAGGAAAGGTTCTAAGCATAAAATCCCGGGGTAAACAATGACTTTTTTATGAATTATTTGGTACTTTAACTGTGTGTGTTTGTTGTGCAAACCTTACAGCATAAGCAGCAGCAACTGTCAAAGTTTATGATGCATTAATCGCAATCCTTCAATATGTGAACACAATACACACCTACACGGTAATCAAATTCTTCCCATACTTGGTCTAACATGTCCGCCATGATGGTCTACAGTGCTTGCTTTATCCGATCACAAACTTCCTCAAAAAAATACCGGCATTAGCATTATATAAACTTCCAAAGAAAACCAGCTTAAAAGCTGTTCAAAATGGGAGCTAAATGGGATAAATCAAGCTAAATGGGAGTAAAAATTGGTTTGTTATTACATCATTGTAAATTAATACCTTATGAAGAAGAGTGCCCGCGGATTTGCTTATTTTATTCATTTGCTTATTTTATTTAATGAAGCAAAGATTTAGTTATTCAAAACGTAGTTGTACATTCATTTCATAGGTTTTTTTTTTATGCGCAAAGCTTGCTTCAAATTTTTTGTTCTTGAAACCAATAGTTGCTATTTTGCCATGACACAGAATGCGCTAACTAAAAATAATAAACACGCGAAGAAGCTTATAAAAACCAACATGCGATCAAAATTATCCAAGATATCACTGTTGCGAGGTACGATTTCGCGGATTTCTGTTTAAGTAATCACTTTAAATGAGCAGAAAGAAATTGATAATATACGTTGTATTGATAATATACATTATAATTAATAATATTACATTATACTGTAAATTACTTGAGAAGAACGTACATGTTAGGCAAATCCTCCCTAACACATGGGAAATATGAATTACCGATTCGATACCAAATTTTACTTTAAAATAGAGTCCAGCTAATTATTTTTGAAACACAGTCTTACTGAAATCGCTCAAAACTGAATAACAATTAAATATTTGCTTCGACTGGATACTAAGATTAAAAGATTTACTTTACTGGAGTTTTCTAACGTAACTAAATTTACGCCTCAATGAGCTGGCCTGATTTTGTAGCATTCTGAGTTGTGGGTCCTATAAATGAGGAGGGAACTCATTTATAGGTATTTATTTATGAAAGCTAGTGAAGGAAGTGGAGGCATTTTGCTTACAAAAACATCTACAGGAAAAGCCAGAGCTTCGATTATGTAAAAGAAAACAAATTTCATAATGCAATCTAGAGTACTGTATATGTAACGCCTATATAGCTAGTTGAACAAATGTTATTAAGTACAGTGTTACTGGATAAATGGGAAAAAACTTGATGAGAATATTTACATGCGCTTATAGAGACATAATTTTCTTGATATAAAAGTTGCGCTAAAATGTAGCATAATAATAAATTTAACATAATAGCACACAAAATAAACTTAAAATAACATTATAAGCACAGGAGGGAAAGAATACTTATTTCGGATTTTCCAGATAAAGTAACTGTCAGTTGCATTATCCATCAAGAAGACTTGAAGTTCATGTTTTTTGATGAAAATACTCTGCACTCTACAGAGAAATGTTACTCGGAGAGCAGTTATAAAAACAGTTTCTATTTATGTTATGCCTGAACATTCATAGTTATTCTGAGCAGTGTTTCGGTAAAATTTATTAGTCTTCACTCTTTGATTTTCACTAGAGCAGCAAATATAGCATCCACAGTCTTCTTTGCCTCATTTATTTGTCCTGAGTGTTTAGAGCCCAAGGATTTGGCAGCTTCCAGGTACGTCTTGCTGGTGATGATTCTTTCAGGATATCCATGAGATTTAGTAGTAATAATTCTACCGAATTTGGATTCGGGAAAGGAGGAGCAACCTCTGTAAATAGTTACGTACATCCTCCGAAATTGGCACATTTGAGTTCTGCTTTGTCATTTGAGCAGTCCTCGATTCATGGGTCTTTACGCAACGAACACAACAGAAAGGGCCCTCTTTTGCGTGGGCCCTCTTTTCCGCAGTACAACTTCACTTTGATCCTCAAATGCATCAGGTGTTGGAGATTATAGGCTAGTTGTGAGTTATCCTTTATCTCAAGTTTGATTAAGAAGAGAGGTGGAGGAGTTAACTTGCCATATTTTCTCTGGAGAAACTGAGACTCTCTTGACTCTCTCTTCTTCAAACAGAAGTTATCTTGTATATTCACCAGTAGATGGTCTGTAGGAAGGCTGCGAATGGCTACTTTAATATCCTTATTTTCCGGGAGAATGTAAGTGTGGCACCCGATTCCTGTGGGGCTTGGAACTTCATGACCTAACTATGCGCATCTGCGGCGAAGACTTTCATTTCATGCTTATTCGGAGCTTTAATTTTTCCTTTGTAATCAAAAATATGATTTTTCTCAAACAAGTCAATGATTTGAGAACACCTGAATTTGCAGTGCTTGATGAAATTCGCTGGAATTTATCACAACATCTAGGGTACTGAAATTTATTAGTGCTGTCCTGTTTGGTCTTTGTTTGGGATGCCCTTGGTGCATCTTTCATAGAAAGGATTTCATATTCATCTTTATGGACAATTAGATTCTAACTGATTGCTGGCTGTCAGAGCTGTATCTACAACGCTGTTCCAGGCATTCTGAAATCTTAGAGGAAAATTGTGCCTAGAGCTTCAAAAACTAGTTTTCAAAGAAATAATATAGCTAATATAAAAAAAATGTATGGCAACCCTTAGCACTCTATCGGGATAATACTGATGATGAAAAGGCATAAGAACAACTAACTAAAAAACATCTATTGCTTTAACTATATTTACTGATCGCGCAACTCGTGATAGTCGCTCTTCAGCTCTAATTCCAGAAATAAAAGAACACTGTTTGCTGGTTGAACATTGTTCACTTAGGGATATTTGCGCAGATTAAAATGAATTTAGATTGGCTTGATACTATAGAAGTAACACATACTATAGATACTATAGAATATGAATAGGCTTGATACTATAGAAGAAGAGAATTAAATTATGGTATTCGCTTCAAAATATTTATTTTAAATATATTAGAAGTATCTAATTTTGTTCAGTTAAAAATCCAATTAAATTTTATGTTATTCAACTGCCCAAGAAAATGCAATTTTTAATAAAAAGAAGTAAAGCAGCAAATATTTGATTGGGTTAATATAAATTTAGAAAAACTAGTTTTTATACAGGGTCATTTATACTAATAAAACATAGTCCACAATTTCTCGTTACAAACCTTTATATTTATTATAACAACAAATTAGATTTTCTTTACAAACGATCAACCGGAAGTGATACTCATTGCTTAACATTCGTTGTTGATCAAAATGGAATTAGCAGCAGGTCATGTACTGACCACATCTGGTTTTTTTTCTCCATAGGGCAAGTAATTATTATTTATTGCCATGTGTATTTTAACATTTCAAAGGTGATAGATTGTTTACCATTAATATGTAAAACACATTCTTACAAAATAAAATCCGTAGACATGATTATTGCTGATCTACTACTCTGTTTACACCTCTCTTCTAGTGGCTGATATATTGCTTTTGATAAGAAGATACAAAGAGACCATAAATCTCCTCGTTATCCAATTGCCACAGACCGAGGAGTTTCTCCCGTGGTTATTTATAAAGCATTTAAAACATTTTTCAGCTTGCCATCAAAGAAGACATTTCGCTGTTAGAAATAACATTAACAAGCTTTCCGTGCTTCCATTTCAGCTTTCTGTCAGTTGTAAAATTGCCTTGATTCTCCAGATCAGTGCTCCGCAACCTTTTCTCACGTGAGACGCACATTCTTTCTGGAATTTCGTGGCACATCAAAGAGTTCCGAGTTATCAAGGAAGTGCCGAAAAATTCAAATGCTGACACACGTACAATCACACACACAACCACACAACAGTGAAATATATAAAAACCTTTAAAATAGACATTATTAAGGAAAAAAATTGTCATTGTGTATTAAATACATGATAAAAAATTGCAAAATGTCAAATACATGTATTTGATTGCGGCACACCTATATCCTACTCATGGCACACCGGTTGTGGAGCACTGCTCCAGATGTTCAGTTTTTAAGTCGTTTTCTCGTCTATCAATATCTGTGGTTCGATTCTTAAAGAATCCCATTCCTGACTTTAAATCTTTCGGAATTTATGGTATCTCATGTCAGTGTGAATTGAGATATATCTGCAAAACTTAAAAAGCGTTAAAGTTTCGGATTAACAAACACGAATCTTATGTCCGAAACGGCGAAATTAACAAGTTTTCGATATCTTATCATACTTGGTAATTTAATTATAATTTTCACTTTGGATCCGCAAAAATGATCCAAAAAGTTTCTTCCCTTGGTGAATTAGATTTTCTTAAAGCTTTTCATCTTCACAAAAATTTATCTTGTTTAGTTAATGACTTTAATCCTTCCTAACCTTTTTTGACCTCGAAATCAGTTGAATTCTTCACTAAATATATGCCAAACACAAGGTTGTTGGTTTGGTAATTTTATATATTAAGTCGCATGTACGGTTTTGAGGAGAAGATAATTAGCAGTGGGCCTGCGTGGAATTTTTGCAGTTTTCTTGTATGTAGCGTTAAAACCAGACAGATTCACTTAGAAAATGCACAATGAAAACATTTCTAGCACTCAAATGCTTTGTTAAAATCGATAAAAAAAAACTTAAATATAAAGTATAATGCATTTCTTAATGCAGATCCTTTACTGAAATAAAATTCTACGAAGAAAAAATAAAATTATATCATTTGCAATACTATAGTAATATTCATTTGGTCTACAGAAAAAAAAATTCAATTATTCGAATTCTTCGAATATCCGTTACTGACTCATTTGATCCCAATATTTGGAGTTTTATCAGTGAAAGCGAAAAAGCACAAAGTTTATTTTAAAGAAAACGTTTTTTTATGTAAATTCTTATCTGCAACTTTGCTTCTTCCATTAGCTTTTATCAGAATAAAAATTAGTTGGAGTGTAAACAGTAAGCGAGTGCTGTTAAGACTTTGGCAACGCACCAGAAAGCAAAGTATTTCGTGAGCTGTCCACTTTTTTGCCAATCTTGCTTTAGGGGCCGATTTCTTGCATTTCCTTTGACCTACAGTTTGAGGGCAAATGAAGGCGGGGTCTTCAAACGTGATATTATTTGTTTAGTTATTCATATTTAAACATTTTCATTTTTCATATCTATAAGTAGCAATGGATAAATTTTGCTGTAGCTGCAAGACGCAGTTTTAATAAACTTTTTTTTATTAAGTTTTCCTTTTGTGTGTGCGTTTTTGAATTTAGAGTTCTAGCTAAGAGAAAAGATGAGAATTCGTTAGAAGTGCAGGAAGCTTAAATAAGGTGTAGTTAACAGGTAATTATATTTAATTTTGAAGACTTACAAAGTAATATTTAAAAATTTAACGTTTATGAAAAGCACGTTAGGAAGTGAAACTACAGAAATTAACTATTTATCAACAAAAAATAAAACAGATTGTTTGCAAAATATTGGTTTACAGTTTCTATTTTCATAGCTAAAATTTAAATTGACAGGTACTATATAAAAAATCTAAGTAATTTAGAAGGTAATTTTGAAATTTTTGCTATCACATCTCGATCAGAATTGTTTGTGAATATTTACTTAAAGGGGGGGGGAAGAGGAAAACTGAATTTTTCATGTAGTATATTTTACTTTTATTTTTTTTTAACTGAGATCATTCCAAAGTCTAAAATTGGAAAGAAAATGTTTATTTTATCTTCACGTTTTATGTATTCTAATTGCAGATAGAAACATGCAAAAGAATTCTCCAGGAAAATTAGAAAATTCAGGCTTATGCAATCTAACTATTAACCTGCATGCACTATGCAAACAATACGAAGCATTACAGTAAAAATAAATACTTAACTATTTCTAGTAATGTGTCTGATTCACTGCGAGTGGTAGAAACACATATTAAGTCAAATTATCTCCCCCTCTCCGCTTTACTGCAAAACAAAGTGGAACCTACTTTCGTGGACACTCACTGTTTCTTGTTTCTGATTCAAAGCTAAAACTGGTTCCACGGAGTGTTGATTTAAAATATATTTTTCCCTCTCTTCAGTGAGCCAAAAGTTTAATGCTGAAAAGTTAACAGTGGGATAGAAAGAACTGAAGGAAAAAGAAGACGGCTCATTCTCGACCTAATTACTTGCATGCTGACATATCCAGTTATTTACTGCGGGCGTTATGCGTTTAAATTTTTTTCTTTAAATTTGTCTTGGCGAAAACTATAGCAGCGACTTGGCGAAATATTGAAAAGAAGGAGAAGAAAACATATTTATTCCCAGTCTTCATTTACTGCATACTTGTAGACATATATAATTAATATAAAAGTTTTTGTTTAAATTGGATTGTCGAATAATTGAAATTTGTATTTCTTTCACACTCATTTTGCTTTAATTAATAATTTATTCCATAATTCTTTTATTTCATTTTATCATTTATTCATCATTTTAGTTTCTTTTTATAGTCATTATATTTATATAACATATTTATATTATTTATGGGTTTATCTCTGAAGTTACATTACTTCTTAAATGAAAACAATAAAAAATTTTCTCTTAATATCTCTATTTTTAGCCCAAAAGTGATTCTAGCCTCGCATGAGATATTAGTGTCGGAACGACATTTTGCGTTGGATCACTATAAATGGTGTATCACTTTCTAAAATTTTGCCACGAAATATTATCGCTCTGTATTATATTTAAAGAAATTAAATAATGAAGCATCTTCATGAACGTATGTATGTTTCTCGCATTGTGAAAAACCAAAGGTACCTGGAGCCATCAAATTTTGAATAACGTAGTTCTCCACTTGAACTTGGGCACTTAGAAGCCAGGATTTTGAATTTCGAATTTGTTTTATTATCTGTTTCATATTCTGTAAAACGTTAACGAATTTTCGATTAGCAAACTCAACGATTTCAAGGTAAGCAATGGCAATACTGTACGAAAAAGGGGAGAAAAACGTTTTTATCCCAGCTTGCGTTTTATGCTGTTTTTTAATATTTCGTGATTTTGCTGTTGAATCGAATTTTATGACGTGTAGCGCCAAGAGCGTGATATTTAATAAATAAAGTAAACACACAAAACGCTCAGACTAAAAAGGAAAGAAAGTTCTTTAAAGCCATCTTAGCAGGAAAACTGTACATTGATTTCACTACTTGAGAAAAGACTGAGAGAAAATAGAAAAATAAATGTCCACACTTAATGCTGCGTTGGGAATTCGAAACGTATTATTTAAGGGCATTTTTTTTTTCGTAATTTTGCTGTTGAATTGTATATGGCGTAAGTGCGTAGAAAAGGGTGCTTAATAATATAGCTAAAAAGACACAAACGCACGCACACAAAATGGGTTAGTAGTAATGAGTGCAGCAGCAGACTCAGCGAGAGCGTTAAAAACCTTAACAAACACTTTTGGGCAACCGTTAAAATCTGAAATTTTCTAGATTTTTTAAACAACTTTGAGCATAATATAAAAATATATACGTTTAGATTAATTTTACACAACAAAACTGCGTTGGATTTTTTTTTCCGTTATGGGACAACACGCTTCGTCTGCTAACCAAAGTACTATATAAGAACTACAGCATCTCCCAAAAACGTATCTGCCCTTATGGATTACTTTTATGATCGGAACTGTAACGTAAAGTATTATTTGGTGAATTTAGGCAATCACAAGTATGTTATATGCGTGGACGCTTATCACATGTTCTTGCTAAATTAAAATATGCTTACATGCACTACAGATAGTGTGAATGACAATTAGTCTAGTGAATGCACTAAGTTTCACCCTCAGAAAAGATGTCTTCCTTCGGCCGTAGTAAGCCGGGTATAACTAAAATTGCATATGCTGAATCAGCAGTTTTGTCATCATTATAATTCTACTTCCTTTTCATTAAGCATAAAAAACTTATATAAAGAGAAAACATTTAATAAGTATTGACCAAACTATTAAATATAAGAGATATTTCATCTTTGGATTGTCATTAAACATAATTTACATTTCAAAATCAGTTTAAATACACGTCTAGATATGCTGCGAATAGTGAAGATTGCAGTTGGCCTAATCAATGCTCATTCAAAATTATTTATATAGACGGCTTTTAAAGTTGGCTATAGCGCATTCGTATCCGAGCTATAGCTTTCCTTGTGAATCGAAAAAAATGTCAGTAACTAGTCCTTAATTTGTTATTATGAAAAAAATGATAGTCACTAAAGTAGATAAACACTTTTATACGGAGAACAACACAAAGCACTTTCTGCACAGCAAAATTAAAAGCTATGTGCTCACAATTTTTCTTGTAAGAACTTGTGATAATGCATAAAAGTTTCCAAATTAATTTATTTTGTCCATAGGAAAATTCCTCTAAAGCTTCTCAGATTACATACAGCTATATCAACATGTATAATATTTTAATTATATATAAATATATATATATGTATGTGTGTGTGTGTGTTTATGTGTAGGATAAAAAGTATATAAATATAAAAATTATAATTTAAAAACTAGCAGTAACCCTTCATTCCCCTTCTCCATTCTAAAAATAGCAGTAACTTTCTTGGATTGAGTCATTGCTAGATCAGTCCATGTCATGTGACTGATGAGATAACTAATGCGGAATCTAAATCGAAACTTTGACGTAGCTAATTCGGAACTTAGCATTTTGAAAACTCAAGCCTATCTTCTGGCAAGCTTCCGAATTGGATATCTGGTTACTTTAGCTTCTACCTCACTTCCCGTTAAGATGTTATTTCGCTCTGCTCTCTTCCTGTCGCAACAGTATCAAAAATGTAAATTTTCTTGAAAAGTCACGATCAAAGAGCCAAGTAAATATTGACTGCAAATATCAATTGAAATAAAGATGAATATTTAATCCTCCTCCACTGCTAAGTTTGCTGTTCATTACGGATTCAACTTTCTGCGGCGTCTTATTCATTACATACATCTGAGCTGAAACTTGGTAGAAGATACTGGTTGTTATATACTGAGTGTGGTAGATAGGTGCATAAACCAAAAACGTGCGGAAGTGGCCGAATTCAATTGTTTATTTTTTATTCACGGTTGGCTTACATTTTTATTTAATCCAACACAAATCAAATCTACGCTACAGCGCCTTCTTTTTAAAGAACGTTTTATATCCGATAAACTTGAAAAACAAAAACAAAAAGAGAGCGAACAAAAAGAAGTGACTAAACGAGAGCGAAATTGCTCAGCAAAGACTTCTATACAGATTACATTTCGGATCACATTGCAAAAGTATTGATATTAAATGAATTAACTTTCAGATACATAGCAAATTAATATTCGGATCCTAGATTAAGATTCGATCGCCTTCCAGAAATAATTGCACAATAAAAATCTGATAACGGATTACTTTTGAGAATCACAGGAAATACAGATAAATAGATATTGTTAACTTAATATTATAAAGGTAGATATTTTATATTTTACAAATATATTCTTACGAATTTTGTATGTAAGTAAATAATGTTAGAGAAATTTTATGTGAAATTTTAGTATTTTTCTGTATAATGTAACACGAAATGCTTGAAAGAGACGAAATTTTGCCGGAAAAATAAGTTTATAGGAGCAAATCTATTTAACATTGAGTAAATGGCTATCTCGCTAAATTGGCAAAATATCGATAAGTTGACGACAATGGCCCTGGCGAATAATTTTTGCCGCCAAATGTGGCTAACAATCGCCTGAAATTGCCAAAGTTGGCGACCATTTGGCAATTTTCGGTCAAGTTCCTGTATAACTAATTTACATTCTAATTGATACCTATATGTAACTTTGACCGTATACGCCTTCCAATAATTTCAAGAAATATAAGGTACTACAGCTTTCTCGGTGGCCGGGGGGGGGAACTATATAAGACGGGAGATGTTTTCTAGTTGGCTTTAGCTGAATGTTTAGTCTATATAAGACTTAAACATTTGTCAGTAATAGTTGTTAACTCAGGTTGTAAGTTGTTAACTCAACTTACTCCGAAGTTGAGTTTCTCTCAGTACTCCGAAGTTGTTAACTCAACTTCGGAGTACTGAGATATCCATAAGAACTTCGCCTTCTAGATGCACTTTGCATTGCGTTGTGTTTAACGTTCATAGTTGTAGTATAACTGAACTCTGTGATACTGAGAAAAGCTGTACGAGTACTTTGTATTTTTGTGGGAAGTCTTAGAACCGTAACTCTTCTAGAACTGAATTTATTAGTAAAATAAAATCAAGCTCTCCTCGGTTCTGAGTGCATTCAATCTATTATGAACATATACGCACACAACAATGTAGATTTACATTTGATTATCTTTCCTATAAGAGATAAAATATTTAATCTATTTTCCATGCAACCTGAAAATTACTGTTTTTCAAATTAATGTTATAATTTGTACTGAGATTGATGTAATTGCGTATTCAGTGAGAAAACGTTTAACATTGTTGTAAAGAACATATGTGGAATAGTGGAATATCTTGTTGGACGACTCGCTTCTAGTGCTGGCCAATTGTGCTTATAAGTAGGTACACGGTATAGTAGTGCGGCGGAGCAATACCTGTAATATTACTGACGTTCTGGTGCTCTGTCCACTTTTCCGCGTCCCTGCTTTTCAAACCGTCGACGTGACAGATGACCGTTAATTTATTTTTCATTTTTCACATTAAAATTGTAAGGATCTTAAGTTTTACTAACGTTTATTTTATTTTAAATCTTTACTATCACTTCTTATTTTCTACTTCCGGCCAGAATTAAAAGCGTTAACTTATTTATGCAAAATTTGTCTGGCCAACGCCAAGTACTTAAGTTGTGGTTTTTTGCCAAGCGAGAGAGAGGAAGGAGTTAGTCGAAGCAGGCCGCTTACCTTAGAAGTTTTACTCAGTTGCTGGTTGCCTTCCAGGCCAGAGGTTTAATCCTCTTGATAATTTTAAACGTATTGTAGTGTTAACAGTTCTCTGTACTACATACGGCTTCCTGTTAATATAAGGCCAATCTTACACGTTTATTATTTCAAAGTTAAGTTAGAGTTTAGTTATATTTTTATATTCTTACGTTTAGACCACAAGTAGTGGGTCTTTGTATTCCGAAGTACGGAAATTATTGTAAAGAGAGAAAAATAAAGGGTTTTGTATACCCTTCTTGTGTATCCTGTCTACTTCCCACAGTTATTGAACATAGCTTTAGTAAGCTCTCTGTTCCGAGTCAGGTCCTTGCATGTTCCCAAAGAAAGTAAGACGGAACATTGAACCTGATAGTGGCGCCCAACGAAGAAGAATAACCATGGCCGAGTTTCAAGAAGAACCTGTGCTGCCTGCAGAAGCGGCTCAGAATCCAGAAATGCCAGCTGCCGCCCTGGAAGGATTTGGTTACATCGTCCAGACCATGCGCGCTTCGATGAAACCAGAAGCAACATTTAATGGAAGCTCACCGGTAACCAGTTTTTTGGAAAAATTGGATGACCACTTCATGCTCTACCCCTTGCACGAGTTTCAAAAAGTTACCTTAGCTACCAGCGCTTTGAGGGGCCAAGCGCTTAACTGGTTCAAATGTATAGGCAGAAGTCTCTTGGGTCAAGCGGGAAGTCCCACCTATACTTACGAAAATTTCAAGACTGCCCTAGTAAAAGCCTTCCCTGTCGTGAGGGATCGTGCAAAATTAGAAACGGAACTTTTCAGCATATACCAGAAACGAATTGAAAATCTCTCAAGCTTTATTTTAAGAAAAATTCACGTCTTCAAACTCTTGTATGGAAACCGTCCGGATCCTGAGATAATTCAAGTGATTTTGCCGAGGTTACTGCCCCAAGTGCAAGACTTTATTGAATTAAGAAATCCGACTACACTGGAAAAGTTATTTGAGCTAGCAATCCAGTTTGAAAGTAGAAGAACGGCGGACGTCAAAAGAAGACGCCAATATCAACAGCGAAACCAATTTGGTGCGCCAAGACTACAGCAAACTCAAGCACATAGCTACGGAAATTTGACTCTTCCGAAGATTGAAGTGTTGGTGAATAATATCCCAGCCACCGCACTCCTGGATACAGGCGCGCAGTGTTCCTGTGTGGCATAAGATTTTTTTAGGAAGTATTTTCGTAAATATCATATATATAATTCGGATAATACGACAGTGTTAGCTGCGCAAGGAGAAAGATATAAGTGTATATGTAAATTACCGCTGTATGTCCGTATCAAGGACGAACAAGTAAAGGTTATGTTTTTCATAGTAAAGAATCTGCAAGCACATATTATCTTAGGAATAGATTTTCTTTCAGAGGCACAAGCAACGCTAGATTTTAATGAAGCGTCCCTTAAGCTGACAATGAAACCAGTTCGAGAAGAAAAGGCTGAACCGCCGATGTTAAACCTTGACCACCTGCCTAATGAAGAGCAACGAAGAATCCGACAAGTGGTAAGTGAATTTGCTTCGTTATTTAGTGATATTCCAGGATTTACTCAGGTTACTAACCATAGTATTGACACCGGAGATTCAATGCCAGTTCGCCACAAAGCATACCGGTATGATAAGAATAAGGAAAAAATTATAGAATGGCATATCACCGATATGCTACGTAAAAAGATCATAACGCCCATCTCAAGTAATTATGCTAGCCCGGTGATTTTATGTAAAAAAAATAATGACTATCCATTGACACATCCAAAAAGGTGGAGATTCGCAATTGACTACCGTAAATTAAACTCCATAACTAAATATCCGGTATATCCGTTACCTATTATTGAAGAAATTCTAAGGAACATAACATCCACCAAATATATGACGACTTTAGACTTAACGACTGGTTATTTTCAAATAGGGGTTAGGCCTGAGGACGTGCCTAAGACTGCTTTTATAACCAAGTCTGGCACTTATGCATTTCTGCGTATGCCGTTTGGCCTTTCAGGGGCACCGGCAACATTTCAGCGATGTATGGACATTGTGTTAAGGCCTGTTCTTGGAAAGTCCACATTTATCTATTTAGACGATATCATTATTACTAGTGATAATCTCGACCAACATGTACAGGATTTAAGACAGGTGTTTTCTTTATTAAATGAGGCCGGTCTAAAAGTTAATGTCGAAAAGTGCAAATTTGCAGCCCCTGAATTAAAATGTTTAGGTTACAAAATATCTCAGAAAGGAATCGAGACAGACGAATCAAAAATAATCGCTGTACAAAAGTATCCGACTCCAAACACGGCGAAGAAGCTCTTTTCTTTTCTAGGACTTTGTTCATATTATAGGTCCTTTATAAAAGATTTTGTAGCTATTGCTGAACCATTGCTAAAATTAAAAAGGAAAAAGGCAAGATTCTCGTGGACGGCCGAAGCCAATAGTGCTTTCGAAAAATTAAAACAAGCATTAACGCAAGCCCCTGTGTTGAAATTTCCTGAAAAGGATGAGAATTTAGAAATTTCAGCGGATGCTTCGGATTATGCGGTAGGAGCGGTACTTTCGCAAAATCAGCAGCCCGTGGCATTTTTTAGCCGAACTTTAAATCAAACACAAAGAAACTATTCCGCGACCGAGAGAGAGGCACTTGCAGTTCTGTTAGCAGTGCAAAAGTTCCGAGTCTATTTTGGAAAGGCGCCAATAACAGTGTACTCTGATCATGCGGCGGTAACTAGATTGTACTCAGGGGAAAACTTATCCCCAAGGTTAATAAGATGGGCACTCAAGCTACAAGAATATAATCTGGTAATCAAGCATACCCCCGGAAAGGAAAATATCGTAGCAGATGCCCTATCCAGAATTAAAATAGATGAAGAAGGTAATACTGTAAAGGTGGCAATGCTCACAGCATGTACAATAAATTCCCGAGAAACTGTAATAACCGAACTGGGTAAGGATCCTGAGTTTGGAAGCATATATGAGTATTTAAAGGATCCTGAAAATTTTAGTCACCAAGATGTTGTAGCGATAAGAAATAGGGCGGCCCATTACGAACTAATAGATGGTCTATTATTTTATACAAAAACTACGAATTCCAACAACGAATTTCGACCTGTTATCCCAGCTAGTCTTAGATTAAATATCTTGCAGGAGCTCCATGACAGCCCTTTAGCTTCTCATGCTGGTATTCGAAAAACTATCCAACGCGTACGCGAGGCAGTCTATTTTCCTGAACTGCAAAAGTTAACAAGGGCGTATGTCCAGTCCTGCCCAACATGTCAAGCAGTTAATTATATTAATTTCCGCCCGGCCGGGTTTCTAAATAGTATTAAATCCGAATTTACAAATGAAATAATTGGCATCGATTTATTGGGCCCTTTCCCAAAAAGTCAGTTAAATAAAAGTCGCTATCTCCTTGTTATGGTTGATCATTTTAGTAAGTGGACCGAAATTGTTCCCTTAAAACGAGCCTCCGCGAAATTAGTTACTGATTCTATTTTAAATAAATATATTTTAAAATACGGGGCGCCCCTAAAAGTTATATCGGATAATGGTCCTCAATTTGTAAGTAATGTATTTGAAGACATGTGCCAAAAACTGGGCATACGTCATTTAAAAATGGTCCCGTATCGGCCGCAATCAAATATAGCGGAACGGGTCAATAGAAATATAATGAAAATTATCCGTAGTTATGTTAACAATTTTCATAAAAGCTGGGATAACTATGTCAATAAATTTGCTTTCGCCCTTAGGACCGCAAAACATGATACAACGGGCAAAACTCATGCTGAGTTATTTTTAGGCAGAAAGATTATAACGCCGTTAGATAAATTATTTTATGTGCAACAAAGAGCCCCAGAATTTAAAATGGGTGATATAGAAAAACTAATTAAAGAAGCGAAAAAGAATACTGAAGTAGCACAGAGAATACAAAAGCTGTATTATGACTTGAAACGACGGGGAGTAACTTATAAAGTAGGGGATGAAGTATTAAAAATTAAGCATTCACTTTCTTCAGCACCAGAAGATAAAACTGCCAAATTTTTTCCACGATTTGAAGGACCATATGTCATAGAAAAAATAACTCACGCTGTAGTAGTGTTAAAAGCCAGGAATGGTGAAACCTGCTCCGCAAACATTGATCAAATCAAACCCTACTATGATCGTAATAAAATGCAAATATTTACAGATCTTTTGCAGGATCCGGCACGGCAGAAACGGCAGGCACAACCTCCAGAGGTGGAACAACGAGAAGTACAAGGGCAAGCCATTAAGAGGCAGGAGCAAGTGAAAAGAAAGTTTCCCCGCTGGAAAAGTGAAGGTAACAAGAAAAAGAAGCCGTTCCACCGTCCAGAAAAGAGAGCTCACGAACACCCCCAGAAGGAAGAATGGAGAAGGACGACGTATGCAAAGAGAGCCAGGAGAAATGACGGCAACTATAACCCGGCTCTAAAACGGAAGATCTACTCATCCGACAGGACTCTCCGCAGCAAATGTCGCCGAACTGCGGAAGGGCCACCAGCGGCGGAGGAGAAGTTACAAGGAAAATTTGAACGGCCAGCAACGAGGTCCAAGCAGGAACGCGAAAGAAGTTTTCCGGTTCCGCCAAGACCAGCTGCCATCAAACGGCCAAGACCACAGGCAGAAGCGAAAAAAAAGGTATTCAAGGGTGACCGAACTGGAGAAAAAAGAAAGCTTCTAGAGGAAGGCACTGAAGGGCGAGCCCGCACACGAAGGAGGATAAATCAAACGAGAATCTACGCTACCTTCCAGGACTGGGCTCAGAAAAGAATGTCCGAATATCACAAAGATAAGTAAAATTTTATGTTACTTTGCAAACTTAAGTTAATCTTTCATTCTTACTGCAAGTGGCAGATTTCAAGAAGTTTTACCTCATGCGAGGTCTACCTTTATCGCCAAAAAGGCGAGAAATGAGTTGTTACCGATTTTGGTATTATGTTTTTCAATTATTCGCGCGTAAAACTAAAGTTGATGTATAATAGCGATGTGTAAATACTTAAATATTGTAAAAGTTATTGTATAAATTTTATTTAAAACATTCTGGCAAGAAAGGAGTTTTAGTCTGAAAGACTTTTTGAAATGTAGTATTTCAATGTAGAAGAATTGGCACTTGCTTTGAAAAGAATAGAAGTTAACAATGTACTACTAATGTATGTTTTCAAATGCGTAAAATTTACGGCATGTTAATATGTTCTTATATACAATGTGAACTTTTATTTTAAATGTTAAGAAATACCGTGATATGGTAAAAGTGAAAGTAATGTTAAAATTTTTTTTTTATTCGTGTGACTGTAAAAAGACCAAATCATGGTGAATATGTGTTAAAGGTTGAATGGATGTAGTTAGGCTCTCTGACGCTACACTTCAGAGTTAGCCACTTTCAGAATAGTACCTCAGGGTTTAGAGTTGAAGTTAGGGTGTGTTACGAGGTCTTGGTATGTTGAATTTTTAACACGTTAGTGTTTTGATTGTAGGAGGAAGTGTTGAACACGTATACATAAACACATTCGTGTTTGGTGTTCTTTTACAACACATGTCAGAGAGCACGGGAAGAGATAATTAAAATAGTCATGAATGAAATAAGAATGTTAAGAGAAATATAAATATGCATGTTACTTGCCATTTCATTGTGTAACATTTCATTAAACTAGTTTTCCTTCCAGATCTCTGGAAGGAACCAGATTTGAATAAAAGCTCCTGTTTAGATGCAGTACAGATGAAAAAAATTGCGTGTCCTTGGAGCTGCTATTGTAAAAACAAATTTCTTTTTTTCTAAATTTTTAGTTTCTAGTGAGAAATGTTTGTAAAAGATTGGCCTCGCGTTAGATTCTAGAGCTAAAAGTTTTCAACAAGGTCGTTTTAGACCTCAGTTTCAAACTAATTAACTCTGGCGGGAAGTATGTAAGGATCTTAAGTTTTACTAACGTTTATTTTATTTTAAATCTTTACTATCACTTCTTATTTTCTACTTCCGGCCAGAATTAAAAGCGTTAACTTATTTATGCAAAATTTGTCTGGCGAACGCCAAGTACTTAAGTTGTGGCTTTTTGCCAAGCGAGAGAGAGGAAGGAGTTAGTCGAAGCAGACCGCTTACCTTAGAAGTTTTACTCAGTTGCTGGTTGCCTTCCAGGCCAGAGGTTTAATCCTCTTGATAATTTTAAACGTATTGTAGTGTTAACAGTTCTCTGTACTACATACGGCTTCCTGTTAATATAAGACCAATCTTCCACGTTTATTATTTCAAAGTTAAGTTAGAGTTTAGTTATATTTTTATATTCTTACGTTTAGACCACAAGTAGTGGGTCTTTGTATTCCGAAATACGGAAATTATTGTAAAGAGAGAAAAATAAAGGGTTTTGTATACCCTTCTTGTGTATCCTGTCTACTTCCCACAGTTATTGAACATAGCTTTAGTAAGCTCTCTGTTCCGAGTCAGGTCCTTGCATGTTCTCAAAGAAAGTAAGACGGAACATTGAACCTGATAAAATAACTGAGCGATGTAAAATTCTTAAACGCACTTTTTAGAAATTTAAATCTTTATTTTTAATACCATACTTATTTCATAAAGTGTATTTAATTTATATGCTAGTTTTATAATTTTGAACGTTTGCAGCATTATTCTAATAAACAAAAGTATTTGTAACTGAATACATTTATGTGTTTTGGCGTAAAATTATTAGTGCAATGCGGCTTTGTCCCTGAAGGACTATTGTTTTCACTTTGCGATTTTGCGTTGAATCATTATAAATAACCGTTTCACTTTTCAAACTGTTGCCACCAAATGCTAGAGTCCTGCATTATATTTGAATAAATTAAATAACGAAAAATTTGTATAAATGTATGTATATGTATGTTGTATGTTGTATAAAAGAGCGGTACACAGAGCCATCGAATTTTGAATAACGTAATCCTACTGCGAATATGGGCATGTGAAAGCCCAAATTTGAAATTTGGAATTTGTTTTATGATCGATTTAATATTTTTTAAACCTTTAACGAATTTTTGAGTAACAAACTCAACGATTTGAAAGCGAGCAATGGCAACAATCTGCGGAGGAGGGAAAAAAGTAACACACAAAACGTTAAAAAAACGCCCCTTTAGACGTAATTTAAAATCTGAAACCCTTCAGATTTTTTTTTCCCCTGAGTCATTCCTTAATTTATAACGAACCGTTTTTGTTACAGACGAAAACGGTAATAAGATGCAGTATATCATTATTATGATATTCATTGAAACAATATGGAATAGTAAGAAGTGGTTGGGATAAAAGAACTTCACCCACAGCTCACTGAAAGAGGTAATATGCCAATTATTGCATAGCTGCACCTCAATTTTGATGGATCGTGCCTCGTGTCGAAGTTATCTTTCTTCTCCTTCCACCAATCCTCTCAAAAAGACTTATGGCTTGCCAGTATTTTGAGTGGTCCCCTCATGTTGAATAAGCATCCAAGCCTTCTTCGGGATGGAGCCTGAGTCCAGCGACAGAGTAGTCAGCATAACGATCAGAGTGGTTATTCAGTGAAACAATTCGGAGCCAACATTTGGTGACTTGTGGCCCTGTTCTAGCGTTGAAAGTTTGTGATTTAATTTATTATACTATAGTGTGACGAGTATTATATCTTTCAACTTTAAATATCAACAAAAAAGCAGAAAGTGTCTTCAGTAAGTGTATATGATTATGAAATAGTAGTATAAAGACAGACATTTCTTGCATTATATAAAACAGATAACGCAAACATCTGAAAATAATGTCCCTAAATGTCCTGATTCTGCGTGGATGGACAATTTAAGCTTTGGAAAGGTTCTCCATTATACACCTCGACATATCCTGTGGAACAGTTTCGGAGTACAGTCATATTTGAGGTTGCTGTTGCGACATTCTTTGGAGCCACATCGTATCTTTCAAATTGTTCACAATTATGTCAAACTGTTCTGTCGCAGTACCCACAGAACATCAGTGGCAAACCATGATTTACTGAAGACTTCTACTGTCGCCTTTGAGCCGGCCAATGATCTCTACTTTGACGGAAGAAACGACGACATGATGTTAATTAAAAAAACATTAATTTAAAGCGATTTCGAAGAACTAAAAATGAGGATAATTATTCCTTTATACAGGAACCAGAATCAGAATATATCGCCATGTTTCTCCCTCAGATATACTCTCTACCATAATTTCTCATTTCATGAGATTCTCCTTGAGAACTTGTTGTGATAAAGAGCGATGGAACTGCAATTAATACTGGTTTGGAAAATGCCATTATCCGCCAGATCGAAATGCACGTTGAGAGACAACTGAAGTGTGCTATATGTCTATTACACTTCAACGAGCTGCACTTCCGTTGGTTATTTCGTCACATGGATGGTGTTAACATATGTCCCGAATCCTTCAATGGGAAAAAACTCGCTGTCTGTGAAAAACTTCCAGTGGTTAGCTTTCAACATGTTGAATTCTCTATTCCTTATGTTCACAGAAAAGTGTTGAACAAGGATCAATTTTATTTACTTGATATTTATGTTGCCACAAGATCAGATAAAATTTATGAAGATTTAGCAGCTGATGATGCTGGTCTGCTTTCAGACTCAAGACGACAGCAAATTGAGTTCTCAAAATTTACTTTAGCTTAGAAAAATATACTGAAGAAATTAATAAGGCTGTTGATACATTTTATTTTGAATTGTTACATGCTTCTCTGATTCAAAATCAGAACTGCCAAAAATTTCAATGACGATCGAAAGATAGTTTTTAAAGCCATCAGAACATCCCGATATCTAACTCAAAATTAACGACAAGTCACCCATTAATTCAACGGAATTTGTTCTTTTGCTCATCCCGAAAATTTGATGCTTATAGTACTGCTGTTCAAAGAAGTATCAGAAAACTAGGGATGCATCGATTGTTAAAAGCACAATTAATTTTCATGAGCAAGACTATTCGAAAATTTACCAAGCCAGTACTTAAGTGTGAAGCAAAAGATTACGTCAGCGTGATTTGGTGGAAGATTTGCACTATCTCGCCTCTTCTAATATTAAGGAACATTACTGATGGCATCAAAAGGCTATTAGAGGCTGGCACATCCATGCAACCAGATTTCTAAAGCTGTCCTTATCACACACAGGCTGTAGAACGGTGTGTCAAACTTATGAGCGAAGTATTTAGAAAGGTATGTGGCCTGACATAAGAGATAATTAAGACCACCCTCCTATCAAGATGTATCATGCCAGAATTTTCCCGAAAAAACTTCAAGGTGCACTCCTTTGAATAAAAGAATTAAAAAATTTTAAATATATTCACCGTTAGTTTACAAAAAAATAAAAAATTTAAATTATCAAAAATTGTGAAATATTGCTATTTTTACCAAAAAAAAGTATTTTTTAGCTTTTTGCGCAAGCATTAAGTAATTTCAAATTACAAGTTTGAAACTTCTTTCGTCTTCTTCACGCCGCCAAATTTACATTAGGAACAAATGCATTTTGACAGTAGTGAGTTTAGTAAGCATAAGAAATTGGAAAAAGAAAAAGCAAAATTTCGCTATTTTTCGAAATTCTGAGTACGATGCTCGAACAAAACATATATTTTTATATGAAAACGTTTTACTTCATTCTGCATAGCTAGATGATATATAACGTTTCTAGGGTATATCGATAGAAAAAAAGGCTTTTTTCGGCTCAGCCTAATTCTGCATTCTACAAGATGATCAACTCAAAGGGGTGCATACAGTCAACGCCCCTTAGAACTTAACTCATGTTCCTTCTAGGGGGTGCTGATACAGTATATTCCACCCTATACTTTAATTGATTTGAATAAATGTTTTATTAATTTAAGAACAGTTAATCATACTTCAACATCATTATCATTTCCTTTTTTAGCGCTACAAATTCCATAAAGAAATGTTTTCACCATCAGTTAAAATAAGTATGCTAGATACACGTTAAAAGAGATTGTTCAGTGTAATCACATTGTACATATTTTCGTGTGCGTATATAAAAAAATCTGTTCTAACTATATTCAAATTACTATTAGTGGTACAAGACTTCAAAAATTAATTATTTTTATAAGAAAACTAATGGAAAGTGATAATCTTCAGATAAACGCTCTGAAAAATGCGCGCGAGTATAAATCTCAGTCAATGACTGTTTCGGAAGCGTTCAGCTGCTTCCTTTATTATACTGAAAAGGGTCAAGGTTACTTCCATTGTTACGGTCTTCGTTTCAACTGTACAGAGACAGAAAAATAGTTATCTCTTTCTAAAACTACATCTAGATTATGTTTTGGTCTCTCGTTTTCGGTTTTCATCGTACATCCATCAATTCTTGATTTTACAGTTTAAAAATGAAATTATAGATGATAGGGTACTTAATATGATATTGCTTTCATTATTTAGGGGATGCATCAAGATATATACACGTATAATGCCCTCAATGTTCTGTTTTTAATATTATTAATAATACTTCCAGGTTATAAAATGTAGATTACTTTAGAAAAATTTAGTTATTTCCATAAAATGTATTAATATTACTTTTTTGCAACTGCATATATTTAAATATTTATAGCTGTGGTACATATTATTGTATTGTATTAACACAAACGGTTATAAAAATGGTTTTATTTAATAAAATTATAAGCTATTTAAATATATGCTCAATTGTTTAAAATACATTGCCATGCAAATTATAAGGACTGAAAGTTTACAACCATAGTTTTAAATTGGAAAAAGCCTGGATGTGGAAAATCGCTCGTAAATATTTCATAAGATACTTAAGACATGAGAAAAATAATCAATAATGATAGCAAAAAATATATAAAAATAATTTATTAAAAATGGTTTCGCTGCATTGATACAGATGAATTATAGCTATTAAGCAAAAGTAATAAGTTGTCTTCAGTCAGCAGTATAATCATCCGAAAAGGCGACGTATGTTTCTCATTGGCTATTTACACTTTAAATGAAGTTGTTGATAGGTTCGTCTAGTGAAATCTCGCATTCTAGGACAGTGCTGTTCCTAACACTTAAAAAGTTATGGACTGATATTCATTTGGTTACATTTTGAGTTAGGTATTACAACTGTTTTCAGTTGCTGATCTGTTGCCGATGGATATGACTGTGTTGATTTGCTCAGATTCAATGACATTTGGATTGGAAAACTATCAGGACAGTAATTACAAACAATGTTCTCGCTTTCCAATTGAACATCAGTAGCCACAGTATGATAGGCATCGCGTTAATGCCACTAAAATTGAGCTCGGGGCTAGTAATACCTCGCCAAAAATGTACAGGGAAAGGATAAATTAGCATTTCACTGGCACGTTTTTAGTGTTTTAGTATCTATAACTCTGAATATCCGTCCAACGAACGGAAAACAGTAGTACTGAAATTAGATTCATTACGAATTATAAGAGTGGAAGGGTATTATCAGATTCAGTTTCAAAAGTGAACTGGATGGCAGAATATGTCGAATTTGGAATAGATAAAAATCTGAGATAAATCTCATTTATTACGGTCAAAAAGCGCGTTAGTGTCGGCTATGTAGCGAATCCAAAGACAAAAAGATAGTTTCTCAACTAATTTGACTTCCAAATAGTACATGTAAATGTTAGCAAGTATAGGCCTGAAAGGACTATCTATAGCTAATCCTTCAATTTGGCGAAAGTATTCGTTTTGGAGAAATTAACTCTTAAATTTCTGTATGTGCGAAATGGAATACTTGTATCCTCTTTTTCTTTTTTTTTTTCTTTGTGTGTGTGTTTGTGTGTCTAAATCTACCCAAATGCAAGGTTGTTTCTTTGCTAAATATGTATTAGATAATAATGGCAGCAGGAGTTTGGTAGAGAGAAATCTTGATCTGTAAGCCCTAGACCAGGGCTTCTTAAACTTTTTCTGTCTTGACCGCTTTTTATCACTGAGATTTTTTTTCATGACCCCAGGACCCCATAATATTTACGAAAATTTTATGGCACCCCATAAGTATTGCGCAAATCCGACACACGCGTGAGTGAAACTGTCAATTTTCTCACTTGTACTGTAATATGCTATAGCAAGTTTTAGGTCCTTAACTTTAATTTCTAATTTTAAGACATAGAACAATGTGAAAATTTTAAATAAATAACAAACGAACAGACGAAATGACAGCGTCATGTGCAAATCAAGTAAAATGAGCGTTTATACTATAAACAGAAAATATTTGGTACGTGTAAAATTATTATAATCAGTTAAAGGAATATCAAAACTGCTAAAATTTTTAGCGACCCCCTGCTGCATGTCCCGCCACCCACAGTTCAAGAAACTCTGCCCTAGACTATAGCTGAGCGAGATTTTTAAGCAATCGGAACGCTAACTATTGCAGTGAAAGGATATGTATAATAGAAACGTCTTTATGGGCATGAATTAGATACTATGTGCTTGTAGTAAAATTTAGTTAAACAATATCACTGAGAACTGGAGAGAATACATCACCACATAGGAAATGCGTTTACAATATTGAGCGAGGTACTTATCGTTCCCTAAGATTATGTTCTCTGTTTCCATGAACAATGGTCTCTTTACTTATACCTATATCAAGATGGTCGATATTTATGAAAATTATGCATATTATAAATAATAGATATCAAGATGAAAACTTTTGTACTTTACTTCTGTGTATTTTATGATAGTAAATAATAAAATAAACGAGTTTCTACGAATGCATAGCTGACTTATTTTAACATCAAGATTTCCTTTATTTTTAGTTTTATACAAATTCTTTTAGTTTAAATTTGCTTATTTTTTTAGTCTTAGTTTGCTATTTTTAGTTCAGAGTGTTCCCAGATTTTCAGTCGCATATCTTCAAACAATTTTCATGAGATTATTAAAAAAAGACTGGTGAACATTGTTAGTTCGGCTTGGATTCAAATCCCATAAAATAGATGGCGCAGTGGTATAGTGATAATTTTCTTGATTTCCACAAAGTGTAATGTGAATATGAGTCAGCTTCCCTTAGAAAGGTTCCGCGAAAGCATATTTCCCTTGATATATAGCTCTTATATGCTTTTTATTAATTAAAATCAAACGTAAATCAACGCTTTATCGAAATCAAATCACATATAAACGAATGTCGTAATCCAAACAACTACTGTTCAAGCTATAATTGCAAATTTTAAAATTATATTATAAAAGAGGAGCTAAAAAATAGATAAAAATTAATTACAGTATCTGATTACAGATTTATCGCATGCCATGTATGTTCTTTATAAAGTATATTTTAAATGTTATACAACCATTTTGAAATTTACAGTGAGTGAAATAGTGTAACACTGCACTGAAAATTTTTTCATTATATTTTTTTACGAGAATAAAGGTTTCGAGTGTTCTTTTTTTAGCTACTCTTATAGTAATATTTTGGATTTTTTAGAAATTTTCAGCAGTGATTTTGTTTAAATCTTAATTTTTGTTCTGCATATATTGTAAATAATTTTAATTTTGAAAATTTGTTCTCGAATAAAACTTGCTCAAAATATGAAACACCTGTGAGCGGAAATTTGCAACTGATCAAAACGTAAGCAAAATAAGCTGATAAGTTGTTACTACGGGGAGGTAAATCCACTGAAAAGTAAAGTTATATTGAAAACCGAAGAAATCTCTGATATTTTGGGATAAGAATATTTTTGCGAATGTTTTAACAGTTTTAAGAAATTTGTATTAAGTGAAACTGCATGAAAGTCTCTTCGTGTTATCATAACGACATAGATCCAATCACCAATCTCTTGTTGCTTTGTATAAAAACATGTGTATACTATTCATCATAATTACATCACCATGTATGAGGACCTAACTAGGACTTGGGCCTCGAGGCTTCGTGAAGGAGCCAATACGCCCCCGGGCTAAAAGGTTTCCCTGGTTTAACATGTTTTTGCCCCTTTCATGCAAACACTGATACAAACAATGAGACACTGTGCATTCTTTTATTACTGTATTCTGTTTTCCGGAATTGAGTATGGGATGGATTTTAAAAGTTTCATTTTAATTCCTTTTGCTTAATTATCACCATTTGTTGGCTGCTGTCAAAGCGCATGTGGATTAGGTTTTGAACTATTTTTTTAGATATATGTATGCATGTATATTCTTGTGAGTAAAATTGAGTTTGGTAGCAAGAGATGGCGATGTAAGAAAAGGAGTTTGCATTATGTATTAACTGCTTAGCAAAATACTGCAGAGGGCAACAATGAAATCTTTACTAAAATGTGAAACAGAAGTATAATGCAACTGTTTTGTCAAAAACTTAGTTGAAACTGACGAATTACTTGCGAAGTTGAAACTGACAAATAATCGTAGGCAGTTTCTGCAGAATGTCACTCTACGCTGCGGAACTATAAAACATATCATGGTAAATTTCTAAAACGATTTACTAAAATAGGAAGAGAATATTATAATACGCAAATACTATTTTAAATATTATGTTAAAAATGTATGGCTTAAGTTCACTATTATGGTTGGAAGAAGAAGCACATGTTTAACATTTACCTCGCCACCCACGTTGCAGTCACAAAAAATCTCCGGATCTAACTTAAATCTACTCACATAACTTTTAAAGTTTGCACGGCCAGTTATGAATGTAAGAAAAAATGTATTGTGTTGTCTTGTACGTTACAGAATTAGTAACTAAATTTAAAACTTGTATAAAAACATACTTATGTTCGAATTCTAACATCTGCATGTCGCATTGCTTACAAAAAGAAAAGAGCTACTAAATGAGTAACTAATGTTCAGTAAATACAATTCTACGTGTAATGAATGCTCTGTAGTATATGGGCTGAATAGAACTAATAAAAGGTATAGTACGTGGATTCATGCGTAGTTAATCATATGGTTATAGGCAGAATTATTGGAGACTGGACTTTTGGACTCAGTAGGCGGTAGCATGTTGATGCAGATACATAATAATACAAATAGCTCAAGCGAATATGTGATGCACTGGGAACAGTTGGCTCAGATGAGCTCTGCACATGCTCGTTTGAGATACATTATTACTCTGGGAGCAGGGGATTAAAATAGCATAATACTGTCGTATTCAAGAATAGCCAGTAACTAAGGAGGAAACGGTTACTGTCCAAGTGCAAATGAGGTTGCATCCATTTTATCGGAGTTGATATTTGGCGCGCAATTTTGTTATAAGGACTTTGTTATAAGAACTATTTTGTTATAAGGCAACACACGTTGATTATTATGCAATAGCCAGTCTATTAAAGTGATGTTCTGCCATTTCCAAGTTAGTCGAAAATAAAGTGGTTTTGGATTTCTTCCGCACTACATGTACAAAGATTCATATGCCTCTCATATAAATTTTATATGCTCCGACGATTTACGCACGAAATAAAAAGAAATCGCCGAGTTTTAGTTAAAAGCTTTTTTTTTTTAGAGTTAAATTAATCATCCCAGATATCGAGTGGTTAAATTTACTAAGCTAGTATTTCTTTACAAATTTAATTTCCAGTGAATGAACTGAATTTTCCATCAATTAAATCAAACTACCAGCTGAACCCTTCAATAATATGAACAGCTTCAAAATGGCTGCGTTTCCTGCTATATGTACCCCCAGATTTGTTATTTTTTAGAGACATTAGGTTATTTCGAAGCAGGAGAGATGGAAAATGAACAATGCCTTCGCCAGCACTCGAAACACGGACCTCTCGAATAGGCGTCAAGCGTGCTGACCACTACACTACGAAGGCATGCTAAAAAGGCGGGAGAAATACTTTATATACTCCCCCATTTAAAAGGCGACTGGGGTTTCAGGGAACCCAATCGCCAAATCCTGGTGGTGAAGAATCATCATTCACCACCTTTTAGTTCGGGCGCCACTGTAGAGACATTAGGTTATATGAAAACAGGAGAAATGAAAAATCAGCAATTCCCTCACCGGGGCTCGAACCATGGACCTCTGGAATACGCGTCGAGAGTGCTGACCATTACACCACGAAGGCATGCTAAGAAGGCTGGAAATACATTATATACTCCACCTTTTAAAGGGCGACTGGGGATTAGAGGACCAAATCGCCAAATCTTGTTGGTGGAGAATCATCAACCCCCACCGTTTTTAGTTTGGGCGCCACTGTGGAGTGATTAGGTTATTTCGAAGCAGGAAAGATGAAAAATAAGCAATGCCTTCGCCGGGACTCAAAACACGGACTCTCGAATACGCGTCGAGCGTGCTGATCACTACACCACGAAGGCATGCTAAAAAGGTGGGAGAAATACCTTATAATTTGAATAATAAATAATGCTTTGAAGAGTATTAAGAATAATTTAGGTAAAAATCTGTGTTTTGAAGTAAAAGCTTTTCTAATAAATATTCAAAATATCTATTACTTGGTTCCTTTTTCTGTGCTTAACGATAATGCGCTTTTTTATGGTAGATGACAAATGAATGAAAAATGAATGTGACGCAATGTGACGTCAAAGTCAAATCCATTGTTCAAGTGACTTCCATATTCTTCTTAAATTCACTTATCCGGGGGGGGGAAAGTCACACTAAGTCGAATAGATTATAAACACAGATAAAATTGTTAAGCTAATCCATTATGTAACAGAGAGAATTATATTTCAAGCCAACAATATTATTTTACTGTCAAGCGTTTCCATGATTTTTCAGCTTGTTGCTTAATAGGAAACGATATACTCACCAGATAGATAAATAGAAGTTAAAGTTATTTTTAGTACAGTTTTCCCATTTTGTGAAGTGAGTAATCCCACGCTAACAGTTTAGTATTTTAAATGTTTTTTTTAATGTTAAATGCAAATTTAATTTGGATATAAATGCAAGATTTTAAATCAATTTTTTAAAGTACGAGATGGTATTTGCATAAGAAATAAACAAAAAAATTTTTTAAAAAATAAAAATTATAATATTTGCACTTGATTTTTTTTTTTAATTTCAAGGAAAACTTCCTGTTTCTGAAATTTATTTTAAACGCATTTTTAGTTTCTTTATGGAGCTGTACGGTTGACATTACTTAAGTTTCTTTTGTTTCGTACATTGAGCTGGAATGTTTGTACTTCGAATTTCTGGCCCATTGTGTAAATTAACGCTTTTATATCATCTTGCGTTTGCTCATGTACAGAAGCTGTTTACACATTTTTAGAACTATTTCGATAAAGAATTAAGAAAAGGAAAATGATCTGGAAAAACATTTCTGGCAAAAGCTTATTAGTTGAAGCAAAAAATACCGTCTGCTACTTTTATATTTATTCTTCTTTCGACAAGCCACATGTAAACAAGCTGTGGATCGAAGGATATGTTTTTGCGCTTTCCGAATAGAAATATTCTATAATTAAAAAACGTTGTGAAATGCATGCTATCAAAGTTTCTAAGTGCAAAAAGCAAGGTTATTAATCGGAAAGAGAAAATCCGTTAGGCATTACTTTTACTTCTTCTTTCCAAACAAAAATCCAGAGGTATATGCTGTGTATTGTGTTTCTAAATTTAAATCGTTGGTAACAGTAGAAAATCCGCCAACGTGGAAATCGATTGCAAAGTCTAGCTACAATAAAAAAGATAATAAACTAAGATTTATAATTCTAAAAAGCTGAAAAACATAATGTTCATTAGCTTTTGCGTAATCATGGGACTCAACGCAGAACAATTTGTAGAGCTTTTTATGATAAATGCAAAAACATAATGACCGTTGTGAAGCATTGGTTTACCTTGCAATAAAAAAGGTTTATTTATTGTCAAAAAACAAAGAGAAAATATGTGCAAACCTGTTTCCGTCAATGCAAAGAAAGTTTCAATAGGAGGTTTACAATTATCGCAGGAGTTTCTTACAGTGGGAAAGAAAAGTGAAAAAAAAAGTGTTAAAATCAACTGAATGAACTCTCAAGAGAAAATTTACTTCCGATAGAAAAAGAATCCCATTTCTTTATCCCAGTGACCTTTAAAGAATAAAACTTCATGAAGAAAAAGCAAAAAGTTATACTTCGAAAAGCACCACTACATTTCTTTAAAAAATTCAGACTGATACAGGTATTACATATATTTTTCAATGTATTCCTGCAAAGCTTCCTGCCAATTCACCTATTGGTTACTGTAACTTTGATCTCTCGAAAAGAGCTCTTGCTAAGCACAGAATCACTACAATCGAATTTAGCAGTATGACAAAACATGCCTTCACAATAATACCGTATGCGACCCAAAAGTTCGTTAGCATTTGAAAATTCAATAATTCATGGAATAATATATGTAGTTAAAAAAGTGAGATAAAAACTAACACACATGCTTAAAATGATATGGGGTTTTATTTTTAAAAAATGGAAAAAAAAAAAAAAAAGTCTCAACATATGTCACTGGGCAGCAAAATGCCAGCGATGCCGCATGAGAATCGTACATGAAATAAGCTGTAATGAGATAGGGAATCAGTCCCTTCATGACTTTGAATTTTTCGATCCTTCCCTCCAGGTGTTGGTGACAGTGTGATGTGGATTTATCACGTCAGTCGTGATCGCATCCTTTTTCTTCGACGAAATGCGTGGTTCTACTATTCAAAATGACAGTAGGACGGGTGTGAGGTACGCTGATATGTAACGAAATCGCATCACTCCTAATCTGGCTGATAAAAACACTTTATGACTTTTATGCAGGATGGCGCTCCACCCCATATTGTTACGCGTGTGAAAGATCTCTTGCACACATCGCTTGGTGAGGATTGCGTGCTGAGCCGCCACTTCCATCATGATTGGCCTTTCAGCTCCCCGTATCTCAATCCGTGTGATTATTGGTTGTGGGGTTACTTGAAATCGAAAGTCTACCACAATCAACCGACCTCATTAAGGATGCTAAAAGACTAAATCCGACGGCAATTTCTCACCATACCTATAAATATGCTGTACAGTGTTGTTCCCAACATTGTCCCTTGACTACAGATATTATTGATGAGTGACGGCCCACATGTTGAATATTTGTTATAAAGAGCATAGTCTTTGTTAAAAATGAATTGTTGTGCTAATTATTGCTTTTGTTGTCATATGATGCGCCATCTGTTGGCCGTTTTAAGCACTTTTTTTGCTCCATGACATTTGAAGCATGTGTGTCAGTTTTACTTCTCTACCTACATTATTCAGTGAATTACTGAATTTTCAGATGTTAACGGACTTTTGGGTCAGCCGGTATTTCAGGAAAAGTAGAAAAAATTTTTCTGAAGATACTGTTTAATATTCAATAAAATTATAAATATCTTTAAGCATATGCAGTTTTCGTAAAAAATGATAATCATTAAAGTCTGAAATTTTTATACTATTACTAAATATTTCGTAACTGCAAAATGTATCGTACTTAAACAATACCTAAATAGTACTACCTTCTTTCCCTACTTGACGTTATAGTGAGTAAAGATATTATGATGTTTTAGAAGCTCGGAATTACTATGTTGCAAATCTACTTATTAAAGGAATAAATAGTATTTTAATAAAAAACTTGCTGCTCAATAAATTCTTTGAATTCCCGGAATTCAGCTTTAGCTGCATAGAAAAAAGTGATGCACGTGAATTCTGTTTCAAAATTCACCGAACAAGAAAGTTCTGTATCTTTCATATCTCTGTCTGCAATTTACTTTGCTTTTAGGATTAAACTTTTTGATGTAGTTTAAATCTAAACATTTTCTAGAAATAGACGTAGTGAGCAATAAATCTTTCTAAGATAAGCTACACTAACGCAACTATATACAATGAAATATATATGATTTTACCACCAGAATTTGAGTATGGCTGTCATGACACAAAGGTTGACACAAAATCGTTTTAATTCTGGTCTCTTTTTAAGCAGATATAGTTGGAAAAGGACAACAGTAAAAAATCTGATTGATAGTTTTTAGTATGTGAGTGACATCTTTTTTATTTTTGAATTAATGACATGTTATTTTCTTTATGAAGAATCAGTTACTTCACATATAAAGAGAGAGAGAGGTTGATATATATAAGTAGAGACATAGATGTTTATGCACTTATTAAATAACAAACGCATTTGAATGAATAAAATTTTTATATATATGAATAAATTAATTATGCAATTTTAATAATTATTTTTGGAAAAAAATATTATTCATACTGAATTCTCCTTTTGAAAAAAATCATCATGAACACTAAACGTTTTTACCAGATTTTCTTTTGCATGGTGTTTTGAGAAACATATTTACATTATAAAAAGAAAACGAACTGTACACTGGTTTAAAAATAAATAAATAAATAAATATAATTAAATTTTATTTATGAACTTCACCAAAAGCACGTTTTTTAAGTAAAAAAAAAAGCAGTCTATATGTAATAAATCAAAACATGTACTAGCCATTGAGAAAAAATATACATACTATTTACTTATATTGCAATATTTTCTTAAAAAAATTAAATAAAAAGAACAGGATATGTAGTACATTTCTCCTGCGTAATTTAAGCCACTAGCCAAAAAAAAAAAAAAAAAAAAAAAAAAAAAAAAAGTTGGAACTTTTTACTTTTATTTATTGTACAATAAGATTCACTGCTTCAAAGAGTTCTCTTAGTTTACGCTTCTTTCTCGCACTTTCTCTTAGTTCTAGGATATTTTTTTCTTCTCATCGCGACTTAACAATTGTTCAGTAGGTCAACACACTACATAAAGATTCCGCTCATTTGGCGAGAAACGCAAGCCCTTGGCGACAAACCTGTCCTGGCAAAACATCATCGCTGGCAAACCTGTCCTACTTTTCCCACTCACGGGCTTTGGGAAGTCATGAGCGGCAAACGTAAATCCGTGCTAGTCCCCATGAGTGAGTTATTTAACTCTCCCGATGCCACCGTCGTAACAATCACTGTCGTTATTTATTAATAAAATCGCTGCTGTGAAATTTTAAAGAATTCATTTTAAATTTCATCAGTGTCTTATCATATTTTTAAAAAATGAAACTACAAGTGATTTCAGTTATTTCCCAATAGATAACTGCGAACTTGTTTTAATTACAACACGATCAAAGTGTTGGACCCGCCAAAGATATCATTCATCAGTATTTAAATAAAGATGGCCAAAGTCTTCGTTCCACAGTCATCTTGCATTTTTGCTGTCATCATCTTTCTGCTTCTAGTGTTAAGCGTAGGCCTTCTCGTTTTTGTGCTAAAAGGCCAATTGCACCATGAAAATTCGATGTCTTCAAGAGATATGGGTCATGTCGGCGATTCAGCTGTTGCAGGTGTAGTCACTCATACGCCTAGTCCTCAAACTGCGTCCAAAACGGTTACAAACCGTTCGACAGAGAGCCAACTGGATGTTGATCATACTACAGAAAGTGTACCCGAAGACCATCGTCCTTGGGAGGATTTCAGGCTTCCAAAGTATATCATTCCAATACATTACGACTTATTATTGTATCCAAACTTGGAAACGGACATCTTTACTGGAACAGTAAACATAACCGTGAATGTGACGCGACAGATAAAACATTTCGTTGTCCATGCCTATAGACTAACTGTGAAGGATTCCAAAGTGTATGATAAAACAGGTACTACAGAATATGGTGTAAACAAGCACTTCTTGTACGATCTTCACGAATATCTTGTTGTTGAAATGGACAATATAATTCTTCCTACCACCTATAAGCTATCTTTCAGTTTTAATGGTTCCCTGTTGGGAAGCATCGTTGGATTTTACAAGAGCCGTTACACTAGCAGCAATAATGAAACGAGGTAAGATCTTTTTAGTCTATTATCACTATATCTAAGGTATCTGTAAAAGAAATGTCTTAAGGACTTTTTTAATCACTTTTATCTGTCAAAAGTATGCATTTAAAATTTAAACATAAAACATGCTATAAATGATTTGTAACATGCTTTATCCTTGTATCTGACCACAGGACCAGTGAAATAGCGCGTTAAACATTTATTCTGAATAAATGCGTGGAACGTTCTTATCGTGCTTAGTGGTACATTAATGCGGCAACCACTAACTCTTTATCAGTTTGTAATTCCATTTGCAGTTTATGATTTCATTTCAGTCAAATTCCCCGTTTTTTTTTTTGGGGGGGGGGCTTTTTTGTTTTGTTTGTTTCCGCGGTTAGTGATATTTTAATATATATTGCCTTAAATTATGAAGCTATAGGCTTTCATATAAGAAGAATCCTAAAAGGAAAGCAGGCAGTGTCTTTCGCCAGAACTTGATCCAAGCAAATGAAACTCAAATTACTAATGAAATTCCCAGCATTGTGCTATTTTACCAACTATTGATCATATTTGAATGTTAATACAAAGGGAGCATGTTTCATTTTCCGTACCAATGAATTTTGAAAACTAAACCTTTCGTGAAGACCCCTTTGTAAAATGGCCTGTTGCTCTATAAACATAAATAAACATCGGTGCTTAAGATTTCTTCTCTAATATTACTACCTTCAAAAATGACAAAAATCATCTAAAAAATGAGAGCAGTAGTCTTAAAATGGTTTCATTGTCTCCTGTATAATAATTAATGAAGTTTTGGTACTTTTTCAGTAATTCTTCTTCACGTTCTATTCCTCAAAAAGGCTGTTTTCTGTATGCGGTTTTTCTTTTCTGTTAATCTCATTTTAGTTGAAAACAACTCACTTTTTAAAATCTCTTAGAAAAGATTTCAATGCCAATTTGCATGTTTTTAGGAAAAGTTACTTAAATTTCGTCAAGTTTCTAAACCTTAGGGGTAGAATAAATAGAAATATTTTTAGGGATTAATATTTTCGTTATTCTTAAAAGGATACAAGGTTCCTTTCTTCTTTTGATACACATATTTATAACAATTACAATTATAATAACTCTTTCTATTTCTTTTTCATTTTGATGCACATGTTATAAAAATAATAATATGATAGTATCTTTTTAAATAGAAATGTCATAATTATTTATTAAGTACAAATATAATTAAAACGCAACATTAGAAGGACATCGGTTCTCTTCCCTGTGATGATCTGAGCAGACTGATGCAGAAGTCTCATTAACAATTTTGGACATTAGCCCTTTTACACCAAGGCACAGATTTATCAATGGCTCATGCAAAATATTTTTTGGTACTTCTACGAACTTTAAAAATTTAAAGTCATCTGAGAGTATATTTGATTTTTGATGTATACTATGAAAAGGGCAATGAATAAAGACTATTTGTATGTATTTGATAAATATAAAAATTGTGTTATGAATATTACATAATAAAATTGCTAAAAATCTTCGTACAACCAGCTCCTTTCCCTAGAAATACAACCCCCGCACAAAGTTATCAGGCAACCCCCTAGACGCTACGGTGGTTAGCGAAGGATGACAACTTTTCAAGGCATTGGTCGGAATTCTAATCTCATTTGAACATAAACGTTTGTTACTGCAATGACTTCGCTTCGTGATGTTCTTAAAATCTATCGAATCAAAAGTTATGCTATGAGTTTTGCCGAAATTAAATAATCCTGTCCAATCCATAAAGCTATCAGCATTTAGGGTTTTGACAAATTTGATGATTTGTCATATGTAAATATGTTTATGATTTCTGTTTGATAACAGCTGTCACGTATGTTTTAAAAATAATGCTTTCTTTAAGATTTAATTAACAATATCTAGGATTTTTGTTCTCTTAACATTTTGAATAACTAATTAGATATTTCATCCTATCTGACAATAAAGGGAATAAATTCGTTTTAATTTATTTATTAGCTGTATTTCTTACTTTCTAGTAAGTTACAACAAGAAACTTGTATTTTAAGTACTGTTTGTTATTATTATTATTTTTATAATATTACGTTTTGTGAGTAGCGGCTGGAAATGAACTTTTATTTGACAAAACATCAAAAGTTTGCTATCATCAACAAAATATTTTTTAAAATTTATTTCGCGAAAATTTGGGTGTTCTTTTTTTAGATGCATATACGGATAAATTTACAATTAGAATTGTTTGCTTATAATAATAATAATTATTATTATTATAATAACAATTATAATAATAGTCCATTATTATTACATACAGATTTTAAATAAACACATACAGATTTTATAAGGTATTTCTCCCGCCTTCTTAGCATGCCTTCTTAGTGTAGTGGTCAGCACGCTGGGCGCGTATTCCAGAGGTCCGTGGTTCGATTCCCGACGAAGGCGTTGCTCATTTTTCATCTCTCCTGCTTCCGAAATAACCTAATGACTCTACAATTTTAAATAAAATGTTATGTAACTGTCTAATTGTAATATCTATTATATTGTTATGGATATTGCTAATTGTTGTTTTCTAGTTTATTAATTAATTAAATGCGGCAAGGCAAAGGCTATCTGCCTAAGAGGAAAGATGACTGTGGGGGGGGGAGGATTTTCAGAGTAGCATCACTTCGTATTTACGTTACATACAAGGAAACCACGAATGCATCTTGCATCCGGCGTATTGTGCCTATTTAAACTCACGACAGGACAAAATAAGACTATTCCATTGGCCCGACCCACTGTGTCACTTATGAGATAATTAGAGGTAACAAATGAATGTCTTAATTTAAAGAAATTTATTTCCAAAGTCCTGAAATTTAAAGAAAAATCATAATAATGTAGTGTGGCTTTATTGCATCGAAAATATACGATTTAGTATGCAAGAGATAAAAATAAATTGAAAAGATTTTATATTGTTACGCTAGTCTGAACTGTGTTTAAGTGTTGCTTGAAATACTTTAAAATATACCATTTACATTTTTATACATTGTTTTTACAGAATTCGTTGTACTAAAAACTGTACCATAATTCCAAAAATATCTATGCAGTATAAGGTATTTTCTTCTTCTTTTTCGCATGACTACGTGGTATAATTTGTAACCATACTCACCGCGGATTCGAGAGAGCCAGCGTTCGAGTCCCGGCGACGGATTACACATTTTTCTTGTATCCTGCTTCAAAATAACCTAATTACTCTTAATTGCCTTTTATAATTAATATTATCTAATAATAGCAAGTTTGATTCAATACAAAATTCTGAATCGATTCCGAAATACGATCTTTGAAAAAATTAAATTTTCTAAATCTATTCGTAACTATTTAAACCTAAATAACTGAAAAAAAAAGAAGTTTTTAATAATGTTCATAAAATAGAGACCTAAAACAACACGTATGCAAAATAACAAAAAAACTTCAGTTTTTTCTTATTTTATAGAAAGAAATAACTTTTAATAAATCTTTTGATAAAATTTTCCTTCTCGTACAAAGTGCTGCATCACTCGTGCGAAACAAGTTTTCATTCCACAATAAAAATACGTTTCTGTCGGATAATGACTTCAATTTCTGATACATATCAATTTTCTCCTCATTAAAATGCTAGTTTCTTTTAGGCTTGACCTCATATAGATAGTTGCATAAGTATTTTCCATTTGATATAACATTCGAAGACAACAAAAAATATTAAAATAACGATGTTTGATTTAACTGCATCATTTGCTGCTTAATAACATATTTCATAAGTTTTACGTTAATCAAAAAATGCTTAGCTTAAATAAAGAAAAATATTGTATTTAAAACAGAACTTTTGAACCCTATAAATATAATATCTTAACAGATAAAACGATGGAGGAAAATTAAGATGTCTAATTAAATGTTTACAGTTTGGGTGTGCTATAAATATTTTTAAAAGCCTTTAGTAGAACTTGTAATTAAATCAGAATTTATGTTTTCAAGTTGTCAGAAATTCTTTCTTATACCTCGAAGGAAATCTGTTTAAGATTTTTATTGAACCGAGTTCGCGGATTCAGTGCCGTGACAAAAAATTTAAAAAATTAAAATAAATAAAATCTGAAAGGTTTCAAATTTTAAATTACGTCCAAAGGGGCATTTTTTAGCGTTTTGTTTGTTACCTTTATTCATTAAATATCAACCATAAATTCAGTTTAACAGCAATAACGCAAAATAATTTTAAAATGAGCATATCTTTTAGAATTTCCGATACACGGTCTCGCGCGCTGGAGTTAAAAATGATTTTTCCCCGTACAGTGTTACCATTTCTCGCTTTGAAATTGTTTACTTTGTTAATCAAAAATTCGTTGAAGTGTTACAAAATATGAAATCGATAATAAACAAATTTCAAATTTAAATTACGGCTTCCACATGCCCATATTCTATGGAAGATTACGTTATTCAGATTTCGACGGCTCTAGGTACCGTTGTTTTATCACAATGCGAGAAACATACATACATTCATGCAAATTCTTCATTATTTAATTTCTTTAAATATAGCACAGGGCGATAATATTTGGTGGCAACAATTTGAAAAGTAAAACGACACTTATCGTGAATCGATGCAAAATGCCAAAACGAAATTAATAGTCCTTCTGAAAACTACCCCTTTGGACTAATAAAACTATTAAGGAGAATTCTATATACTATAAATGGATATACCATATTTTTAGAAAGATTCAATAAAGAATTTTAAAAAAGCAAATGTTTTGGAAGAAAATTCTGCTAACATTTTCTATTTGAAAGGAGAAATATCGTCTGTTACTTTTAAATTTATTCTTCTTTCAAAATGTCGCATGTAAAAAAGCTCTTGATTGAATGACGTTTTTGCCTTTCCGAAGAAATATATTCCTATTCAATAATTCAGAAACGTCGTGAAATGCATCGTATTAAAATTTCTAACTGTAAAACAAACAAAATGATCAGTTGGAAAAGAAAAAAAAAACATCAATCGTTACTTCTACATGAAAAGATGACTTTAAACGAAATCTGAAAAAAAGGCACTTGTTTCCAATGTTTCTAAAGATAAATTGTTGGTAACAACAGAAAATCAGCCGACTCAGAAATCAATTGCAAAATCTTTAAATACATCAATAGCTTACAATAAATGGAATGATAAAAAAATATTCATAACTCAAAATACCGGAGCATATGGTTCATCGCAGAAGAATTTGTAGAGCCTGTATAAAAACTACTTAGCAGAAGATAAATGATAATTATCGAAAACGAAAACAAAAATGTACAAACCTGGTTATGTCAATGCAAAAAAATTTTCAGCGAGAGGTTTATGACTGCGGCAGGTACGTTCAGATTTCATGCAAAAACGTCGTTAAATTGCATTCAGTATTCCTCAAATGGATATTTTCGTTGAAATATGATACCTGGAAATTTTCGTGAAGGCAATACTTCCTTTATTTTGTATAAGGAAGTAAAAACAACGATACCTAGAGCCGTCAAATTTTGAATAACGTATCCTTCATCCAAAATGGGCACTTGATCCCCGAATTTTGAATTTCGAATTTTATTATGTATTTCATCTTTTGTAAAACTTTAATGAATTTTTGATTAACAAACACAATGATTTCAAAACGAGCAATGGCAACACTGTACGGAAAGAAACATCTTTAACTCCAGTGTGCGAGAGTGTCTGTCCGAAATTCTAAAGATATGCTGTTTTAAAATAGTTTGTGATTTTGCTGTTGAATCGAATTTCATGTCGCGTAAGCGCCAAGAATGTGATGTTTAATAAATAAAGTAAACACACAAAATGTTAATAATAAAAAGACAAAAAAAGCTTCGTGAAGGCATCTTAGCAAGAAAACTAAACACTGATATGATGAACTGAGAAAAGACTGAAAAAACAGAAAGGGGTAATGTGTAAATACCAAAGGGGTACTGTGTAGGTCTTCTACTTAATTCCTCATACTGTTCACAAAAATCTTTTTAGTAGCTATTTATTTCTTGTTGATGCCGACAAACCTCATTCTCGGACTTAATAGCATTTTTATTTTCTGGCACCTAGTAAATAGTTTGCACTGGGACACTGAATATCCGAAGGCAATCATAGAAATTCCCCGTTTCCCTGAACTCGAATAACTCATTTATGGACTTTTATTCAGTTACGACGTTATGTATGTGCAGCTTTCCAAATCTATATTGGCTCCAATAATAATTTGCCCTGGTGCATTATTTATCCGTATATTTGGCAGAAAATATTACGAAATTAATCTTAAAATTCAATCTGGAGATGTTGATTCCCGTCATGATAATTAATTATTTAATTAAAAAAATTTACAGAATAAATTCATTTAAAGTGTTAGTTGCTTTTGTTACAAAAACTTTAATCTTTTTTCATTTCTAGCAGTAATTATTAATATAATGCAATTAACTAGTTGTGAAGAAACCACATAGCATAAATGCAAGTGGAATTAAAAGCGTATAAAACGAGATATAAAGGCTTAAACAGAAATTAGCAGACATAGCTGAGTAAAAGTAATGTAATACTATTGTGTTCCTCATTGTCTGCAGTATGAACAATATGCACAAGTTTAAAATAAATAAGTATGTAAAAATATGGAAACTTTCATAGATTTCTCCAATTCTTTTTCTTTCTTTTGATTACAATGAAAGAAGGGTTAAAACAGCATAAAATTTTTGTTTTATGATAGGTTCCATTCTAAGTAACTGAACCGTCTAGGGTGGTTGTCTGTGGATTCTATAGTTTTCCTAATGTACAACTCAGCTGCATATTTCCTTAACCAATCCCCCTTGAAGACATCCCTTAATGTGTTTTGTCACAATTAATAACCAACTAATCTCTGAGAACCTCTGATTAAAAAACGTTTTCAAAAAGGCCTTTTGAAAAAATTTATAAGAATTTAATAACTTATACATTGTTTCGGAACCGACTGATTGTTGCCAATCCCAGGACTTGAATACTGTGTCTAGCAAACAGAATTAGCCGATTCATTTATGAAGCGGGAAGGAAGTCTCAAATTTCGAGGTTGACTGTGCTTACGATAAAACGGACAACTAGACAAACCGTACTGGCAGTGTTCAATGCTTTCGAATATTAAATGTGTTAAAAACTTATGCATTCGTTTGTTGGAAAGAAATGAAATGCTCGAACTTATTCTTTCTAAATAAGTAACTAAAAATGATTCAGCTGATTTTTGTCTTATTGGATAAATTATTTCATTATTCACGTGAAATAGCTTAAATAATAAAAACTATTCAAGCAGACGAGATTTTGCTGCTAGGGAAATTGAAAAAGAATGCGTATGAAAATAATGCCCGGTTTGTCAACAAACTTGACGTTCTTCAGAGCAATTATATGTCATTTTTGTAACGTATTCGCTAAGGTCAACAAGGAAGAGTAGGCGAGAGTTTTAAACTGATTGGCTGAAAGGTAGGTGTGTCATTTTATGAAGAGAGGGCGAGGCCGATTTGGGTTTGGAAAGGTAAATAAGCAGAATGCAGTGAGTGGTTTCATTACACAAACTAGGAGGAAACTGAGTTTGAAGACTTTAGATTAAAAGTCTTGAAGAAAGAATTAATCTGTTTATTTTATTTATTTATTTATTTTAATCTGTTTATTTTTTTTTTTTTTTTAAATTTTGAAATGTAAAATACAGTTCTGGTATTTTAACTCTGTTCTTAACTAAAGTAATATCTGATATTAACAAATCATAAAACTGAATCTTTATTATTGAATGAAATTAAAACTCCCTTAAAATTAGTTTTGCAGGCATCAGGGTTTGATTTTGCATTTGAAGGTAAAAAAAGTAAACAAAAAATATCAAAACATTCGAAATGTGCTTCTACGTTTGACTAAAATAAAAAGGGGAAAATGTTGAAAGTGAAGGATTTTGCGAATAATTTTTCAGCTAAGCAATTTCTATTATAGCAATATGTATTACTTTTGCTCATTTTGTGTGGTTTTGTTTAGCGCAAAAGTGTTTTAAATTTTTTCGCATTAATTTTTAGTTTGGTTATTCCATTAACTGTGATGTAGCGTCTACTTATAGATTAGTATATAAACTATCTGTTCATACGTGTGAAACTTTTCTGATAGTGAACTGAAGAAATTAATTCTAAACAAACTTTTTTCTAAGCATAAAATTAAGAGCATTATTAGTTCAGTATAAAACGGCGAGTTATGGCTGCATATTGCAATTAAAATTAACTTGCTTAATTATATAAATATTTTAGTTAATAGTAAGAATTTCTAAAAGAAATTAAAGGATAAATGTGATTTTGACAAATTGTGTGCTGCAGTGATGTATTTGATACTGAACTACGGATAGGCATTTTTTTGCTTCATTCTCATGGTACTGTAGAACATTCTTACACATTTTTAAGTATTTATACTGCTTTAACTGCTTTATGAGGTGGCAGTAACGGGCAGCTACAATCAGATCATTGTTACATTTAAGGATCATTTTTTTATCCCTTCAAATTATTACAATATTAAAATAACAAAACTGTCTGAAATTTTTATGCAAATTTTATTTTTACTGCAAATAGCACTAATTAAAATAAAATTAAAGTGATTAATCTTTTAAGCTGAAATGCTAAAATTTTCTCCAAGTATTATGTATTAGAAAAGAAACTTGCATCATTCCAGCATTTTTTTATCTCTTTTATATCATCTATATACGTGTTAAGTGCAAACTACCCATCTTTTAAAATTAAATGAAAAATGCTGTGAAAATTGTGAAGACACTAATACCTTCAAGTTGTTACTAAAGATACTACAAATATTTTGAATCTACAGCTTGTAATTACTTTCCTATTATCAGACTTCTTCTGAGCTTTAAATATACTTTAACCCTTAGAAAATCGAAGCGTTCGCTAAACTGCATGGCTTAAAATACCGAAATGCCCGTGCCCGTCCATTAACCGGCCCGTCCGTTTCATCCTCCTTGCCCTTCCATCAACTCACAAAGAGGTGTGAATATTTCAAGTGACATCCTTTCTACTTCCTAACAAAGTAGCCTCCATTAGCCTTTTAGGACAAGCTGTCTGCAGTAAACTGATGCAATGTATTTGGAGAAACTGTACCTGATACTGCATACCTTAGGGGAAGAGAAGCAAAACTCATCGCAATCTCTCGGACGTTTTGACGTTTAAAGAATTAATAGAATGTTGAACGAATCCATAAGAACTTCAGAGGATGTGTAGTTTCATTCAGTAACTGCGGTAAAACATGCAAGGCCTATGGGAAGGGATACTTCCGTTGATGACTTTCTGAAGGAGACTCACCTGTATTCTAGTAACATACGGGAAAAACTAAGAAAATTAATTCAAAAATAATAAAATATTCATAGATCCAAACATTTCGCTGGATTTCGAATACAGGTCGAAGGGCCAGTGTTCAACATTGTTATCCACTCAGCCAAAGGGGACAATATACCAAGTGATACTCTAATAATTTTAAAGGCATGTTGAATTCACATGAAAGTTCATAGTCATTTAATGAATCGATGGAACCTCTTAAAGTTTCCATAAAACTAGAGCTCTCTGTGAAAGTTAGTTATGAATTTTATCCATGAAATTTAACTTGATTGATTTAAATTGCTGGAATTAATTTCATGACAAATAGCAATGAGAGGTATAGGTTTTCAGTCAGTCAGATAAAGTATCAGAAGACAAATGCAAAATCCCAAAGAAAAATTTTAAGAGGTGTTATTTCTTACATTAACTTGATATGTCTGCTAATGAATAGGATCAAAGGAAAGAACATTTCAGTGAAGTGTTTGAAAGAAATTTCACCATTTTGGTCGAATATGAAACTCTTTTTAGTCCAAAGGGATTTGAATCCCGAAGGACTATTAGCTTCGTTTTGGCATTTTGCGTCGGACTCATAAATGTCGGTTCACTTTTCAAACTGTTGCCACAAAATGTTAGAGTCCTGCATTATATTTGAAGAAATTAAATAATGAAAAATCTGCATAAATGTATGTATATTTCTCGTATTGTGATAAAACAACGGTACATAGAGTCATCGAATTTTGAATAACGTAATTCTCCAACGAATATGAGCATGTGGAAGACCAAATTTGAAATTTGAAATTTGTTTTATGATCGATTTCCTATTTTTTAAAACTTTGACGAATTTTTGATTAACAAACTCAAGGATTTCAAAGCGAGCAATGGCAACGTTGTGCAGAAAAAACATTTTTATCTCCAGCGCGTGAGTCTCTGTATCGGAAATTCTAAAGATATGCTCGTTTTAAAACTATTTTGCGATATTGCTGTTGCACTGGATCTTATGGTTTAAGTGCGAGGAACATGATATTTAATAAAGAAAGGTAACACACAAAATGTTAAAAAACGCCCTTTGGACGTAATTTAAAATCTGAAACATTTGAGTTTTTTTTTTTTTTTTTTTTTTCAAGTGGCAGATTGTGAACAATTACAAATGTAATCCAGTCCATTAATCTATACAAGGCCGAATGTGGTGGTCTTTTTATTATGGAGGCACCTAATAGTAGGCGCTCAATCCCGGAACAAATTTTATTGTTTGGCTGGAAGAGTCAAGATTTGTAGGTATGGTACGTGAAAGTAGGGATGAGCTTAGAGGAGAAAGGAAAAGGGATTTTGAGTATAGGGAATCTCAGTTGTTCCGGGATTGAGCGCCTACTATGAACAGGCTCCTGCTTTGTGAGGGTAGCTAGAGTTTTGTTAGTAAGTGTATTATTTATTATTCTTATTGATTGTCTGCCCTTTTTCTTTACAGTTACAATTTTCTAGAATACCTTAAGTAAATAAAAACTTTACAGTTGCGTATTGTAACTTCATGTAATACTCTGTTACATGAAATTTCGTTGGAATAAACAAAAATATGTAATTTCGCCAAAACGTTATGCCTTTAAGCAAATTTTAAATAAGCATACAATTTTACATTGCAAACACGTATTTCTCTACGAAATATTTTTTTTTGTTTCATAAATTGATAAAAATCAATCTGTCCTTAAACAAAATGTTCAATAAAACATGGAGCATAAAAATAAGCAGTGAAACTCCTTCCACGGTTCGGGAATAAGTCAGTGAGCATATCCCTTTTTTCCCTAGTGCCCACTGAAAGCCATTCCACGATCTAATTATTTCCGTTGGAAACCATTCCTCAACCTTTCTTTCTATTCCTCTCACCTGCGTATATTGAACTCTCCCAGCTAACAATAGCAGGCGTTCCGAGATTGACGGTCTAGTGGCACCTAATAGGTGGGCCACCATCGCCTTTCCTATGAAGGGACGGACAGTTACAACCATGCCTTCTCTTGGATTCGAACCCAGACCCTTCGTCATCGCAATCAGCTTCCCTGACCACTATACCGACTGGGCGGCTTTTCGACTCATCTTCAAGCCAACAGCGCGAGAACTTTTACATTTCTCCTTGACTGTTTAATTCGTAGCTTAGCAACACAACGACGTTACAACATTTATAAACTTAGAAATCTTTAAAAATCATCGTCCTTTACCAGCCCATAGTTTCATATCGTTTTTGCCTTTTCGCAAACCGAGTTTTCTCAAATACTACTAACCCAGATGCATTCATAAACTAAAATTCTTTTAGGGAAAAAGGCCTTACAGTTTATGTAAGTAAAAAATAAAAATTTAATACAAATTACCTGTTAACTCTTAACTCTTCTTTCAATGCGTGCAGCTGACGATAATTATGTAAAATCAATGATTAAAATTAACCAATGATTAATTATTATTAATTAAAATTAATAATAATTGGTTATTTAATCATTGGTTTTACGTCAATGGTTTAAACCAATGATTAAATCATTGATGTAAATCTAATAATTAAATAACCAGTTATTATTAATGATTAACACAAAATATTCATTATTCCCTTTGTCTGTGAATAGAATAACTCTGAAGCTTTTATGAAGTTCTGAAGCTGTGTGTATCATTCAACTAATTAGTTTGATGATGTGTAGAGTCTAGAATTACACACAGTTAAGATGACACAGTTTCTTAACTGAGTACATAGTTAAGAAAATTAGCTAGGAAGCCGGAGAAGAAAGTTAGATGTTTCAAACTGAAGTATTTAAAATCATTCTTACATAGTCCTATTTTTTTAAATCTAAATTTAAAGTGTTTTCTTTATATTCTAAAATCCTTTTTCTTCACCTACGACCTTTAACACTATTTTCCGGTTTCATTTCGGAATACTGACAAGCAGAATGTTAAATAACTTTTCATTGAAACCTACTCGCGTACGCCTTTAAAATACTCTAGCCTACCCTTGGGAGGTACAAGCGCCTAATTTGAAATTCCTTGTTGTAGATGACTAGATTGTTGAATGAGAGGATTTCTAAAAATAAAATAACATAAAATCTGAAAGCTTTCTTACTACTCCCCAGAGGGACTTTTTTAACGTTTCGTGTGTCACCTTTGCTTATTAAATATTACGTTCTTCGCACTTAAATCATAAAATTCAGTTCAACAGCAATGTCACAAAATATTTGAAAACATGATATTTTTAGAATTCCGGATACACAGTCTCGAGCGCGGGAGATAATTTTTTTTTTTTTTTTTCCTCTTTTCGTACAGTGTTGTCATTGCTTGCTTTGACATCGTTGAGTTTGTTAATCAAAATTTCGTAAAGTTTTACAAAATATGAAATAGATAATAAAGCAAATTCCAAATTTGGGCTTCTAGATGCCCATATTCAAGTGGAGGACTATATTATTCAAAATTTGATGCCTCTATGTACCATTGTTTTTTCACAATGCGAGAAACATGCATACATTCATTCAGATTCTTCCATTATTTAATTTCTTTAAATATAATGCAGGGCTTTAATATCTAGTGTCAACAATGACGCCGTTTTAAAGTGGACGACTCAAAGATTTATTTGATTTCCTTACGATTATATGCAACTCTTATCGGAAAGTACACAAACTTTGACTAAAACCGGAATAGCGATTAGCTGTCCTTTACTGCCCAACCTTTGTTCCGGTGCCATTTTCTTGCTGAATGTATCTTTGCTGAAAAACCTGCGTGAAAAAAAAAAAAAAAAAAAAAAAAGAATGCAAACAACAGTCTCACCTATATGCGATAATGTAGTTCAGTTCAGTGCAACTATCGTCTCGGGAAAAAAAAATTAATATCTTTTTTAATGTAATATTTCTAGTACGCAGATAAATTACTATAAGTGAGTTAAAAAGATACGTTTATGATCATGGCATGGCATTTAATGTGTTTCAGTGAAACGTAAAAAAATGTTAACAGATTTAGCCTGTTAAAAATCATTTAAGAGATAATTAATGTTATATAGTGTATAAAAATTGCAGGAATGAATATCCAGGTTGCTCGCAGACTCAAGAGTTCATTTGGAGAAAATAAAATAAGCGTTCAAGCTTGTTTATGATATATTTTAGTAAAACTAAACAAAATCAAAATTTTTAAATCCGTCCGTTAGAAAGTTTGGTTTGCATTATTTGATTACGGCAAAGCACTCGAAGGCTACCTGCTTAAAGGGAAGGATGTCTTCGTTGAGGACTTTCTAAGGGAAACTGGCTTATATACACGTTAGACATGGGGAAAACCAAGAACCTGCTCATGCAGCCAGCACGTTCGCGGGATTCGAACCTCGGATGTCTATTAAAAAGAAAGTTCTAGTTACAAATGTGCATCTAATATTGCTAAAGAATGTTTTATAAAAGCCCCAGTTCTATGATAAGTAAACTCTAAAACCAACGTATATGACCCAAATCCATCTTGCTACATTTAAAAACTGTTACGACGTCGATCAGGCCGTACAAAAATTCAGTTAAGTTAAAAGACCGTTTTTCTACGAAGTATATATATATATGTATATATATATATATACATATATATATATATATGTGTGTATATATATATATATATATACATATATGTGTGTGTGTATATATATATATTTAATTTAATTTATTTTAATTTAATTTAAATTTACTATTTATTCTATTGAAATAATGTGTATGTACTATATGTGTGTGTGCATATATTTAATTTATTTTATTTAAATTTAATTTAACTTTACTATTCTATTGAAATAACGTATATAGGTATATATATGTGTATGTGTATATATATATATATGGTGTATATGTATGTGTAATATAGATATATATATGTGTGTGTTTATATATTAGTTTTACTAGAAACCAATTATATCAAATATATTAAATGTACTACGTCACTAAAATTCTTAACCAAAAAAAAAAAAAAAAAAAAAAAAGAGCTTCCTCTTCTATCATTTTATTTTTTTTTAACCGGAAACATACATCTACAAGCAAATCATCAAGAAATACTCAATCGTACAAATTTTTTGAAGCATCTTGTAATTTTTCATTATAAAGCATGTATTACCTCTAAAGAAAGAAACAGTGCAGAAAGTTCAATTAAAAAAATAAATGGAAATTATCTGTTTTTAGATTATCTGAATAAATAATATTCTTTTATCGTTTCTATAAAATCGGTTTTCAGTTAAGTCTTGTTATAAGTTTTGTTGCGACTCTAAAATTCACAATAGTTTCGAAGCTTTAACAATTTAACGTATGAACTTTTGATTATTCGCATTTCCATAATATGAAATTTTCAGGAAATCGAATTGAATACTATTATTTAGTGGCCGAATGAGAAAGACTTACTAAACACTGTTAATTTGACTGGGGATTGAAGTCCAGTGAATAGGGAAGTAAGTACTAGCCGGCGTTCCTTAGAATGTTTTCTACGGAAGTATCCCTTCCCTGCAGTAATCTAATATTTAGTCTAATCGAAGTCGAAATAAAAATTTCTTCCCGATAAAATCCAATCAAAAGTGATACTAGGTTTTTCTGAAAATTTCTTTAAATCTATAAATCAAAATGTTCGATAGCTCAGACTGTTTAGAGTGACACTGAAATTGTTTTCCTTACATTTCTTGGGTTAGAGGGCATACCTTACACCTGTTTCGCAGAAACGTGAAATGAAAAGTAATTTGTATTTCTATGGTTTTCACGGTCATTTATTCTCCCACCCCCTAAAACCACTGTTGTTATATATGAAAGGCGTTCGTTATAACGACTCCTAGCGCCTTGGAAAAGGACGTTCTAAGGAAGTCCATTGTTAAGTTATACTTAATTATCTATTAATTTACTCGTGTTCCTACTTACTTACGTATTAAACTACTTCTGCTAAGTCTTCCCATACCCATCTTTGTACTTATTCAAAGTCTAAACTCCCTCCCACCCCGAAAAAATAAGAGATAACATTTAACTAAAAGATTTATTTATGCCTTACAATGCAACTAAAATTCATAAATATTAACTATCGCTACTTAAGGGATCTCAGAAACTCAAATATACAGATGCGTACAACACAGAAGATAAATTTCAAAACCGTCTTCTAACCCGCCTCTAGCTACTGTGGCTTCTAGATGTCTCCGCTCAAAATATAGACTCACTCATTGAAGCGCATATCAGCATCACAGCTGAACATCTTATGGATAAACAATTTTCCGATGGATTAGCATCGCTCTCCCTTTTTTTCTTATTAACTACAAATTAGCTCGTATTAAAACTCAAACTAATTTGTATTTTGGTAATGGCCGACGGAAAGAAAGGTAAAGGTTTCCAGCTCTCCCCGCTAAAAATACAAAACTCACTGAAGCACAGATCAGCATACCTGTCGTTGTAATGGAGTGGTCTCTAAAGTGAATGACCGTTATGGCAAACGTCAGCTGCAGTTTTATAATTATGTTTTAATATTTATATGTATAAAAAACTTTTGTATTTAATCTGTGCAATAATTTCCATGGTCCTTTGTTAAATATATTTATATGCATATAATATTTATCATGAGTTTCATTTTACGCCAAATTACCCAAAGTCTGGCTACTCCGAATGTTTTACCATATTTTTTTTAAATTTATTTCTGCTCCCTACAGTTTCGGTTTATTTAAATTCAAATTACGTGACAGTAGTTTTCTAGCGGTGAACAAAAATAACTTATACGTTCCTTTGCTTTATTGTTTAAGAATAAATCAATGATTTCTATAAAAATAAATATGAATTTATTTCACTTGCTGCAAGCAGTATTCTGCAGGTATGATTGCATTATCAAAGCCTTTGCTTTGTATCGCAATGAGAGATTTCTTTTGCTTCAGGCTCCGAGACTTTTTCATAGCCTTTTCATTCTGCATCTCATAAATTTAATCCACCCCATTGGTAGGAGGAAGTAGAAGAAGAAAATACGAATTTTCCTTACCGGCACCCTGAGTTTGAGTGCAGCTTTTCAACAGCTGTGCGCCTAAGTTGATTTCCTGTCAGCGGGATATACTATTTCAATATCGTTCGATGCCACCGCATAATTTAATTCAGTAAGAATAAAAATTTGAAACTCTCAGCTTTCTTGCTGAGTAATACAAGTAAAGTTCATTTCGTTATAATATTTATTTTATAATATTTTAAGGAAACTAAAATTGGTTACTTTTTATTATGGTATCAAAAAACACTCCTTAAGGTTTACATTGGATATTTAGATAGCGATATATGTATATTCATTAAGTTACAGATCATTAGAGCCATCTACAAAAACGGTAATGGCTGTAATTTGGATTCCAAGCTTTGCTTCGTAGACGAGCTGTTCTTAACTACTGACTTCACCACCAGCGGCCGAGCAGTAAAATCGCTGAACACTGTTAGTTACGACCTGTATTCGATTCCAGCCAAACGGGCTGGCTGTGTGGGCATCATCGGGGGGTCTTCCCTATGTGTAACGTATATACGAGCCAATTTCCCTCAGAAAGTCCTCACGAAGGCATTCCTCTCGTTAGACAGATAGTCCTAGTGTGCTTTTCCATAATCAATTAAACTGAAACTTTAACCGCTGAGCTATTCAAACATGCAACCGAATCAAGTTTCTCTTTTAAGAATGAAACTAGAATCTGCCATCTTGATGAAATGATCTGTTCACATAAGTGTAAATAAGTAATCTCTGAGCTACGATTACTAAAATGTATTAGATTAACAGAGAATTGTAATTAATTACACTTATGCATTAATAATAATGAAAGATATTCAGGGAAAATATTTGTGGGAAGATTTCTTATTAAACATGCTTTTCGCCTTTTTATGATGCACCTTACAGTAATCCATCTCAATAATATTGAAACATTATAATGAATTTCCGAGCTGAAATACATAACATTGAAAAAAGTTATTTACTAGATTAGTATTTTTAGAATTGCAGTGATAAGATATTTAAGATAATTTTATGTGCAAAGCACTGAGGCCAGTCAATAATAAAGTCCTAGTGCTCTATCTTAATTACGTGATAATTATGCATTTCACAAATAAAAGACAATGCATTGGAAAGGCCAGCAAGATAAATATGACGATACGAATAATGTAGTTTGAAGTGTTTTAAAAAAACGCATTTATCATCAGAATTTAAATTACTACTCTATGAGCTTTAGACATTTTGGCTGATTGGACTAATATGTGCCTTAGTGTGACAGACGAGCGAATGTGTTAGCGATATAGGAAAGACAAACTTTCTCCTTATCAAAGTTTTTATAGTAACCAAAAGGAATAACTGTGGTTGAAAAATCAGATTTAAAAAAAAAAGCGCAATGTATGATATTCAAGTAGCATCTAGAAGGAAAACTGTAAATTTCTATGACTGTTTTCGGAATTTTAAATATGTATGCCTATGTCTCATCATGTTTAAATATCATTATCAAGTGCTTGTCATCAGAACGCTGGATCCGCATTAGCCCTTATTCGCATGGGATATGCCACTGCCTGATTGCAAAAATGTGACTGAAAAACAGCTGTGATCAATGCGTTTAATCTGCACTAACCTGACTATTGTTCTGCAATGTTCTGATAATGGCATGAGGTCTAGTCTGTGATCTATTTTAAAAATATAATCAAGGAAACACACCTGCCATTAAAACTCTTGATCAACATAAATCTTTAGTTAATCTTATTGGACTGTTTTATTATTGATTTTCAAACATTTTCCCAAGAAGTGCCTGGCATCGAAACATTTGATCTGAAATTTATTTACTTAAGCCTAATTTTTTCTTTAAAATAGGCCCACCAGCGGCCGAGCGGTAAAGTCGCTGAACACTGGTAGTTCGGTCTGAGGTTCGAATCCCGCGAACGGGCTGGCTGCATGGGTGTTTTCGTGGTTTTCCCCATGTGTAACGTGTATACGAGCCAGTTTCCCTTAGAAAGTCCTCCAGGAAAGGCATCCCTCCCCTTAGGCAGATAGCCCTAGTGTGCTTTGCCATAATTAAATACATCAACATCTTTAAAATAGTTAAGGCATCTTAGTACAATATTCGACAGATGACAAATACGAAGAGGTTAGGTGATATTGTCTTGCAATCCCACTTATCTAGCATTAGCAAATACATCAAATAACATTGTAAAATATTGTAGCCGTTGTGAGTCGAGAAATAATTATGTAATTTACATAATTATTACATTATTTCAGGTACTTAAATTATTTTACTGCAGAACAATAGTAGACATTACAAGTGCACTGTACAAAGACAACACTTTACAGAAATTTACAAACGTATATTGAGCGATAACCAAACATAGTTGTAGTACAGAGAGTTAAACTTTTAGGGAAAAAAACTGAATGAATATTAAGTTCTTACTCTAGACACTATTCCTGTTGCCTGCCCTAACCCAAAATAAGGTAAAATAAAATAAAAAATAAATTATATAACGAAGCATAGTTCAGCTCCGATAGCCGAGTGAATCCTAAGCCACTAAGTATAGATAAATAAGTGTTATTTGGTGTTCAGTTTTGATTTAACACTTTTGCTGAAATAAAACTGAACGTCAGACACCATAATGACTTTGCTTGATATGCCATTTTCCCCCTTTCTCCCTAAAAACTAGTTGCATGATATATTTCATACCTCTTCAAATTTATATTTTGGTATTTTATTTGATAAATAAATGCTTTTATACAATCTTAAAACCGCAAATATTATATCTAAAGTTTATCGGTTTAACTTTTTAATTTCTTTGAACTTGGGCCGTCTCTGTTTTTCCTGGGATCAAGGACAGGACGGTTACTTTTACTTTTAAGCAGTTAGTTTATTGTTATTGATGCGAAATATTTTATGAAATAAGTCAGTAGGTTATTTGGTTGATTGGTTAATTCCTGACAGCAAAGTAGGTTATCTCAAGCATTATCTGGCATAATAGGAGAAATACCATCGTGAAGAAATTTCTAATGGAAACTGGTTCCTATTTATTTTATACATGTATGAGAAGCAACTATGAAAACCTCGTGTAGCAAGTTTTTCCCACGGAAACGGAATTCTAGACGAATTTGCAGATTTAGTGACCATATTCACTTAATCAACCGTGGGCTGATAGTGGTAGCGAAAATTGTAAACAAGCGCCAATAGATATTTCTTAAAAAGAACCATATTGATTAAAACAAATATAGTGGCTTTAATTCATAAATTGTTGATAAAACAGCAATTGCATATTTAGCGAAAAGTGATTTATTTGGTAAAAAAAAGGAAGTAAGGAAATTGGCTTTCTTAAAATCAATATTGCTTAATGTACGAGTATGTTACAAACGGAAAATTTATTTAACTTAATCTAACTTATTTTGTAAGGAAAGATGGTTTGTTTAATTTAAACATATATTTAACAGAGCCCTTTTAGTAAATAAGTTCCTTTTGGTAGCTCATTCATTAGGGAGTATTTAAAGAAATTTCCACAGAAAAGATACTTAAACCCTTGCTAATAAGTCATCCAGACGGGAAAGTGGTTAGTGACTCTCAGTGCTATACTGAAGAGACCGGGTTTGAATTCCGGAGAAGGCATGGATGTAATTTGTCCGTTGCTTCATAGGAGACAACTGTCGTCCACTTGTTAGGTGCTTCCGTAATCAAGAAAGCGCCCACTATCGGCAGAGCGGTAAAGTCGCTAAACACTAATTCGGTCCGAGGTTCGAATCCCGAGAATGAGTTGGCTGTATTGGCGTTTTCATGGCTTTCCCCGTGTGTAACGTGTATAGGAGCCAGTTTCCCTTAAAGTCTTTCACGAAGGCATCCCTCCCCTTAGGCAGATAGCCCTTGAGGCTTTGCTATAATCACGTAAAACAAACCATAATCAAGAGAACACCAACTCCTGCTTTAATAGTGGTCAACACCTATGAACAGCTAAAACCCGACATTAGGGGAAAAAGAAACCTTACTAACAATTACGAGATAAACTGCAACTAATTACACTAAACTATGACAAACTAATAGCTGATGTTATATCCCGGGGCTTGTTACTATAGACGTTGAATAAAGAAAAGAAAAGAAAAAAAAAAAAACGCAACAGCGAATTACCAACATCCACAAAATTATTTTTGAGAACTTTGCTGAGTGATCTTGTAGACCCTTCAAGGTAGTATGAGATCATTTTTACGAAACATTTCGCAATTTTTTTAATTGCGTGTAAATTATACCTCCGTCTCGAAACAGGAGACACTCCTAACAATCACTGCCAGGAAGACTGAGTCAGAGTAAAAAGAATACCAAAAATCTTGTGATTATGTTTCAAATGTGCAAATGTTACACTTTTTAAGCCGATTAAATCTTTTTTTTGAATGGAAAAAAAAAAAAAAAAAAAAAAAAAACAGTCACTTGTCTGAAACAATTCACTTGAACCAGAGCTCAGTTTTTCGAGGAAGAAAATTACCAAATTCCAGACAGGTAAGTCAGAGTTCGTTATTGACATTAGAAAATTTTCCATTTTTCGTGACACGTTACATTACGTTATACTTCTGCAACATCAATAAAACACATCCTGGCGTATATTAAGTTCAAATAAACTTCCTTTCTTGAGGCAGAGGATTTTTCTAATTCAAGTTTTAAAAAAGTACGTTGCGCTTAAGATCATAAGTTGAGTGATTTTAAAACAATTTAATTCTTAATCATATTCATCTCTATTTTATTCTTTAATAATATATCTATTTGAAATAATTTGTAATGCATCTTAGAGATACCGTTCCAAACACGTATATAATAAACTGCAGTTCCAAAAAAGGCGTTTCTATCGCTGTATGTTACATGATGGATTTCAAAATAATTTTAATTATTTTCTTAATTTTTACGTGTTCAGCATATCTTAAGAAGACTGTAATTTTCTGGCTCTTTTCTGACTTTGTAATTAGTAAATTTTAAAGTATTTATTTTGCTTTATTTTTTGTGTTTTGCATTTTATCTTCTACTTTCATCTGCACTTTCTTGTGAAATATTTTACACAAATAGCATAATAAAAATATTCTATAAATACACAATGAAAAATTATGCATGATATCATCCCAAAATGAAAACCGCGGAGAAATGTTAAGAAAGCGAGATCTATTTCCCCAAATTAAAATTTGTGCATTTCCCCACAATTTATTCGGATCTACAAGAAATTCATGAAGGAATAAAACAATAAAATCTTACCGAAACATGTAGTCTAACTACTGAATTTACCTACTGACTTTACTTACTGAAATATTTAGTTTCCGATATTCCAGACTGGGAATGTTTTTAGAGTATATAGAGAGTGAATTATAAATATTGCTGTACATTTAAAGAAAATGTAGTGTATTGTTGTATACTGCAGACGAAAATGTTCACTGGTGTATTAATTAAACTTAAAAACTCAATATTTTCATTTCAAATAACATCACGACCTTGAACTTACGCCATTAGTTACCGCTGAATAAGTTAGAGTTGCAACATTGTGATTGCATAGATCAGCGATTCTCAACCTTTTGACTAACACGTACCATCTAAACAAAAATTAAAAACTTTTAGTACCACCACTACAAAATACTAATACCACCACCACTCTTGAACATAGCTCAGATCGCATAAATTTACGAGTGTTACAGAAAAAACTCAGTCAGGATGTTGGAGTTTTAATTTAATAGTTAAAATATTTCGCTCCTTTGCGTACCGCCTATTTTTTTCTTGCGTACCACCAGTTGAGAACCCATGGCAAAGATTGAATGTGAGCCACGATATTGGATAGCCGGAATTTTAAAGCAATATTTTTGCTTGGGAAATGAAGAAAACGTCGTTTTAAAACGAAAAACATTCAGAAAAGAAAACATTCGCAGTAGTACTAATGCAACAATATCGATCAAAATTATGGAAGCGCTTGAAACGGCAGGAAGTCTGAGGCAAAAAAACGAGTCCAGTTGGTATTGTTGTACATTTTTATTGTGGTAATATCTTATTTTCTAGCTGTTATAGTATCATCGAGAGATGCGATAAAACATGTAGCCATATTTTTGACTCACAATATATAACTGTAATCATCCTGATGACTGGCGATCGTTGTACAAGATTTGGGTAATTGTTTCGCTGCGTAGTTTGAATGATGCATAAAGAAGGACAGACTTGAAGACAGAAGTAGCGGAATAATTTTTATCGCCAAATAATTTTATACATAATTTTTATTGCTGGACAACGAACTAATTAGTAAAACATATTCTTCTTTAAACATCATCAACAGGCGCAATATGCGCCACAAAATTTTATATAGCGTATCAGAGTTTAGATAACGACGTAGGTATAAAGCAAAGCGAGAAGACAAGTAATTAGTAGTAGTTAGTACAAGTAAACAAATAGTTACAAAGCAAAGACAGCGGCGAACCAAAGAGCGGTCAAGAAGAAGAGTCGAAGCAAAAAGAGAACGAGATTGCCTAGGGAAAACATTTTACACCAGATTGCATTACGGATCACGTAACGGATTAGTATCCGGATGCTGGTTAAGATTTCATGGACAAGTGCGCAACAGAGATTGGAGGACGGATCGTTTTCAGAGTTACAGGGAGTAAAGATTTTAGTAAAAAAGTTATGGCTTTGTTATTTTTAATATGAAGAAGAGAGTTAAAAGGATATTTTTAATTTACTATTTGAAAGGTAGATATTTTTGCACACATACATATATAAATGTATGCATGTATATATATATATATATATATATATATATATATATGTACGTATGATACGTATATATATATGATATGTATAAAGTAAGAAACCTTTACGTACTAACTTTAATTTGGCTACGTCCCTATTTTAAAGATACTAATATATGAATCTAAAGTGCGTCACCAGAAAATTAATACGTTTCATTTCTCTTATGTTATCATGCTGCAGGGCAACAGCTTTTGTCCATTCAGATTAACGAAATTTTTACTATAAATACCGCTGCTACTAACTGCGCATCGCTTTTTTTTTCACTTACGCCACTCGCTGGTGCTGATACGTGTTGCTTTGCGGCTCTGTTTGGCCTCCATTGTCGGAGAATGTGAGTTTTCAAAATTGCGCGGGCATATCTTCCCCGTGATTATATGTGAACTTAATCTACCTTTGCTCGTACTTCACAAATCTGCGCGCGATTGGGAGGATATACTACACAATACAAAGCTGGTTGATGCTACTTTGAAACTGATAATTACATATTTTAGAGAAACAGTGGCTGTCTCACTATTAAACAAACCTTTTACGAGAATATTTCTATCAAAATTTCATCATTACGTTAGAATGGATGTCCAGGGAGACGCTTTCTTAGTGGCATGGCCACCTTAGTCTTCAAATAAGATTCCATATGTCTTTTTTTTAGGGGGGAGGGTAGAGGAATTTGTCAAGTTGTCGAGTATACATTTTGTCTCCGCTTCTCATTGATCGTCGCATTTATACTCCCAATACTGTTGCACTATTCCAGTGATCTTCAAATATTTCAACTTACAGAACCCTTAGAACTGTAAGTTTTTTACAAAGAGTACATTCCACGCTTACAAAACTATATCTTAAAGTAATATTTAAAGTATATTAGTATGTTATAGGTACTTTACGTAAAGGCAATTAAAGAAATGCATGATAGCTTTTATTACAAAATTTTAACATAAAGTTAATGTAATTTACTCATTCATAACATTAATTCGTGCTCCAAGTGTCACCTACCCTTGCCTTATATTTAGTGACAGAGTAGTGCATGCAACTTTTTTTACACATATTATCGAATCTAGCTCTATTGATGTTATCATCAGTAGCATTTTATATTCTGCATTCAATTTGCTTCTCTATATTATTTCTGTTGCCACATATGTTGAGAAAATTTTTCACTTAAATGCGTAGTTCCGAATAACATTAAAATGTTTACAGCTTAGTGAAAAACTTCTGCTTGAATTTGCATATAAAAATTTAGAAAGTCATATACACGTTACATACGAAAAATCACGAAACCACCCATGCAGCCAGCCCGTTCGACTGGATTCGGACACAAGTCGGAACTACCAATGTTCAGCGATTTTACCGCTCGTCTGCTGGTGTGTCCCACTAGCTATAAAACGAACTCTAAATTTTCTCAAATACGAATCCTGGGAGGATCTCGAATGCTTCATGTAATATAAGAAGGAGATGAAGGAAAATCATAAAAGATTTTATTTGTGTCAAAATCTGAAAATTGCGATTTAAGTAAAAGTAAATTTAAGAAAATGGTTTTAAAAATATGTCCATATTCACCAAAAAGATAAAAATGAAGTTTTGTAAGCGAAGTACATAATTAAAATCTTGAATCTTCAAATTAATTTCTACAATATGAAATTCCTAAACGATATTTGAATAATAGCTCCAGATATTTTCAATTTTCCAGAATCTTTCTTGAATCAGAGCAGCTTGGAGATTATTAAACGTTAATATAGATGAACACTAAAGATGAAACTCTTAAGTTTTGTCCAGATTATGAAAAAAAAATTCGAAAGCTTATTTATTTTAAAAATTCATAAAAGTACATTAGTTATGTAGCGCTGAGGCAAATATGAAGTTATGTTAGTGATCCAGGCAACTACACTGAAACTGCCACAGTCTTATACCCCGATCTTTTTAACGATGACTTCTGTGAAGCCTTGACATACTGGAAAAAGGCATTTATCTTTAAAAGTATTACGACTTTTAATGCTTATTTGGGATTCAAAAGATTTCAATGTCTTCAAAGATTTGAATAAAAAGAAAGCGAAATTTCAAATTTCGACCATTTTTTCAAGAGTTTTAAGAATCATCGTTTTTTCCTATCACAGAACTTTTGAAGTCATTATGCCACTGTTGTTATTGAGCCTAATTTCCATATAATAATAACACTTTGTTTGAAATCTTCTTGACATAATGGAGATGTGCCATAGATGCACGAAGCAAGCAAATGCAGTTGTAAAATAGCATCGATTAACTGTTTGGATGCAGAATTACCCCAATCTTTCTATTTATAAAAGAGAAGGAAGAATGAATTTGCAATGCGCTTTAAGATATATATAGCCTCGACTATTATTTTTATTTCATATCCACTACAAGAAGAAGTTTTAATAATGATACATTTTAAGTTCAATATCAATAAAACTAGACCAAACATTCTGCTAATTTTCTTAATATAGACAGACTAATGAGTGAAAAGAAATATCTGCATTTATTATTTTTCTCTCCTCAAAAGAATTTAGAAACTTTATTATACATCAACATTCAGCCGAGCAATCGTTATGAAATTGTTTTCCTATAAACTATTCCAACTTCTATTTACTTAATCTATATTATACTTTTAAAATGCTCAGAAGGAAAATTAAATTGAAACAATGAAAATGTATTTTATTAAAGCAGTCGGAGAGAATGAATCACATCTAGCGATAAATATCTCTTCCTAGCAACCCTGCAGTAGGAAAACCGACCTTAAACAACTGATGCGCTTTATATTTTGATTGTATTCATTCGCTGACTGAGACAGGATATTACTAGGAAAATTAAAAATATTAAAAAAAGAGAAAAATGGGAATCTGTACAGCTGATTTTCCTGTTAATTTCTTAGATAAATGACAAAAACGGAAAATTTGAATTTATCAGTATTTAATTATTCTTTTCCTATACATTTATTTATGAATAATGCTATACTTATACATTTAAAAATTAATCATTTTTATAAAAAAAGAGATTTTAGTCCCAAATGGGATATAGTCTCCAAACTTTATTTTGCGTTGAATCGCTATAAACGGCGTATCACTTTTCAAACTGTTGCCACCAAACATTATCATCCTGCATCATATTTAAAGAGATTAAGTTATGAAGAATCTGCATGGATGTATGCATGTTTCTCGCATTGTCAAAAACAACGACACTTGGAGGCATCAAATTTTGAATAACTTAGTCTTCAATTAAACATGGCCACCTGGAACCCTCAATTTTGAATTCCGATTTTGTTTAAATATCTACTTCATGTTTTGTAAAATTTTAACGAATTCTTGATTAACAAACTCAACGATTTCAAAGCTAGCAGTGGCAACACTGAACGGAATAAAACATTTTTATCTCCAGCGCACGAGATTGTCTATTGGAAATTCTAAGGATTATGCTGGTTTTAATTATTTTGTTGTTGAACCGAATTTTATGTGGCATAAGTGCCAAGAGCGTGATATTTAATAAATAACATAAACACACAAAATATTAATAATAAAAAGACAAAAGAAGTTAAAGTTTTGTAAAGCCTTCTTGGTAAGAAAACTGAACACTGATATGATAAACTGAGAAAAGACTGAAAAAACAGAAAAATGTATGTCAATGCTTAACGCTGCATCGAGAATTCTAAATGTATAACTGCTATGCTGCTTTTAAAATTTTTATAATTTTGCTGTTTAATTGTATGCGGCGTAGGTGCGAAGAAAATGATGCTTATTAATAAGCTAAAAAGAAAAGAATGGGTTGGTAGGAGTGGACGTAACAGGAAATTGGTAGACTGCGAATTGGTAGACAACGAGAGGGTAAAAAACCTTAAACCCTTTTGGGCGCCAGTTAAAAGTTGAAACCTTTCACATTTTTTTCCTTATTTGCAGTTAATGTGTTATTTTATTAATTAGTATTTTAAGGAAACCTTGAAAAGATTTTAAAAAATAGAAAGGAGTGAAAATTCATTTAAAATACACATTTAAAACACTGTTAAATAAATTTCTAGACGAAGAAGTTTTTTAATAAGTTTAAAACGTTCTAGAAACGACATATGAAATAGAATTTAAGAATATTAGCAATTATGAATGGCGAATTTCTATTTCAGAAAATCTCTTTAAATAATAATAAATGAAACTTCTTAGAAATAAAATTATATTTCTTTGTTGAATTGCATCAGAACATATAAACCATAACAAAGCGAAAATGATCAAGTTGATTTTGAATTTTTAGCAAAATGAATGACTACAATAAACCTCCTCAAATGCTTTTTTAAAAATTCTTTAATAAGCAGAAAAAGTAAAACTTATTAAACATGAAATATAACGGAAATGCATAGGTAACTTTCTTTTCAGTAAAAATAATTAAATTTCATTTAAAATCTGGCATTAATTTTTCTTCGAGCTTCGATCTGATTACGGCAAAGAACTCGATGGCTTCTGCCTAAGGGAAGAGATCCCTTCATGGAGGACTTTCTAAGGCAAACTGACTATAATATACGTTACGTATGGGGAAAACCATAAAATTTTTTAAATGAAGTCAAATGTTAAATCTCTTATATCGGGGTCATTTCACAATGCATTGTTACGGTCAGTTAACTGAAATCTACACTGTTAAAGTAAACATTCATGAAACTTTATAAGTGTGATAACAACAATGGTGCCAGCTGAATTCTAAATTGGTTGGTAAAAATGCAAAGTTCTTGAAAACTAAAATTTTAAGGCACGTTAATCTCTGGTGAGTTGCGGGTATATCGAGAAAGTGGCACAGGAGCATTAACAAAAGACAACTGTCTGAACTTTATTAACATTTATTGAAACTTAACAGATAAAATACAAACCAAAACAAATATAATGTGCACTCTAACCTCTGCTTTTAACAACCCTGCCCGCGACAACATTTTTATACCATAGATTCTCTGGAACATTAAGAATGTATACAAATATTTATATAGTTGCTTATTGCCACAAATTTGTTATTCAAGGTTCAGCGTAATCATGAAGACAGGAATGAGCGTAACAAAATTGTATGAGAGACAGTTTTAGGAATTAAATGGAATTAGAAAAGATAAGTCATGATTATTTAATTTATTTTGCCAAGCTGCTACTAGCCTTACCTATTTGGAAGGGTAACTGTGTAGGTTAATAAGGGAGAGGGAAAGGTGTTATTAATGAACACTTCGAAAGAAATTTCGGTACTTACGTATTATCCCATCGATCATTAGTGAAAATTTCGGCAACGGCCGCCAATCGCCAATTATCAATTGTGGAATTCTAAAGGAAGTGGTGATCCATAATTGACGCTAAATCGCTCTAGATGTACGGTCAACGGAATAATACGTAAGTACTGAATCTTCTTCGATGTATTCATTCTTTTCATTCTCAGATTTATGTCTTGACGAAATAGAAATAATTGCCATTATAGAGAAATACTGATTGAAACCCTCATGCGGAAGAGCTGCATTGAAACAGATGCGCAGCTACGTCTTGAATTATTAAGTCTTTTATTTATTAAATAATTTTAGAGGCCGTCAAAACCTAGTGTTAATTTATAAATAAGAAACGTCATAGCAGCTTTCTTCCTATCGTTTAGCTTTCCCATTTTTAACAACTCACTTTTATATATAAGATTTTTGTTTGGCCTGTATGAATTTTGCTGGACTAATATTCTTAAACTAATACGCGTATCGTAACTATGTAGCTTAATTTTTTTTCTGGGTTAAATTAAAATCTGCGTACTCGGATAAAATTAGAATTTCTTTTTTAGTATTATGCTTTTTATATTTTAGACTTTATTAATGTATATTTTTAACTTTCTGAAAGTTTAAATGCTTCGAAGTAACAGAATGTAATCTGAAGCTTTCAAATTTCAGCTTATCATTAAATATAATCACTTGGCAACAACTGCAAAGTCCATTTAGCTACTATGAATCGAAGTGGGATGCATATTCACAAAGCCTACAGACCATTTCACTAGGGTCTGCTTTCATTGGATGAAACATCTGCTTGGCGATCATATTTGCAATGGCGAGTTATCGCTCTGTAGGCATGGTAATTAACGCCAAACAAACAGAGACACAGCGTTTATTTTATACGATATTTTTTTAGTTTATGAATGAAAGCTTGGAGGAATTGTGTGAAATATATTTTATATAACTTACTGATCTTATTAATAGTTTATTTGTATTTGAATTAAACTTTTAAAAGTACGTAATTGTTTTACAAGAAAAAGGTGTTACATGGAGATAGCATATGCACTTTTTCGTCATTTCTGTTAGAAAGAGCCTATTGTGTAAATTTCCATAGCGCATTAATTTATACAAATAAAGGAATATTAAAAAAATAAACCAAATGAAAACATTCAGTAAACATTTAAGGGCGTCGGATACCTATTCTTTTTTACCTAAATTATGAAAAGTAATTATTAACTAAAATTATATTTTATTCCATTATGCGCTATTTCTATTGATAGGCTTTTCGGGATCTTGGATCGTAATCTTGCTACTGGTACCTACTAAAAGAGTACAAACCAGTAAATAAAAATAAGAAAAATTAACAAAAATAGAGAAAATAAAGGCGTTTAATTTTTAACACCGCACCCAAACAAATAATGACGAAGTCATTCATTAAAGTTAAAATAAAAATAAATCCGTGTAGAGCAGAGTTTATGATAGCTACGAGAGGGGATAGAACCGGCGATCAAGAAATCTAAGACTTTTTTCGCGCTCGTTACCTCCGAGCTGCGGTTTCTCCGGTGAGTCAAGCACAATTTTTGGTACACCATGCTTTATTACAAATTCTAAAGGCGATGAACCAAAAGTCGCCAAGCACTAGGTTCTTTAACCCTACGTTTCCTGTTTTAACCAATCGGAGCAAACAGCAGTAGAAACGGTCTGTAGGCTTTGTGAATAAGCAAGTGGGATGAACGACCAGAGTTTTAGACCACAGTTTTGGTAAACCTATATACTTTAAATTAGAAGAACTGTTATATTAGGTAACACATAATATGTAATTACATTTAGTGATATGGTTCATGTATAACAATATAGTAAACAGGCAAAAAAAGCTGTGTGAATTTCAGCATAATAGTGAATTCTCAATATCTGAAGCTTGACGGACATCATAAAGGACTCATGAATTCCGAGCTTCATAAGTTCTATGTGCGGTCTTAAAATTTATGGTTCCAAAGGTATTTTTTTATTGACCATACTTAGAGAATGATTTCTTAACTTTGCTTTGCCGCTGGTGTCATTATGAATCGTTGAAGTTCCTTTCGCGAAAGGTATTTTACCCCCACTGCAAATGATTGGAAAGGAACGTTCCAAACATATAGAATAGGTATGATGTACAAATAAAAGCAAGTGTGGGAAAAAATACAAGAACAGAAAACAAATTTATTCAGACATCATGAAGCCGCAAGTAATAAGCTAATAAATGAACGCAATGCTAGTATTTTCAGTCGCTACTAGAAAATTATAATGTTTTTTACTATCTGAAATGAAGTAAATTTTATTTCAGCAGCTAAATTTGAGGGTTTGATGATAGTTGGTCTAAAAAGAATAGGCAGTAGTATTCTAAGGAAAGCTTTTCTTTATCTTGTAATTAAGTCTAATTGATAAATTTTTTTCTTACGGTCAAAACTTATTATACTCCATTTCCATTAAGGAAATAACAGTCATTAAGAGAACAAGTAGATCTAATAGAATTTCATTAAATAATATAGAGAATGTACGTACCTTTTTAATTCGAATTTTTTTTTTTTTTTTTTTTTTTTTTTTTTTTTTTTTTTTTTAAGCGAAAGAGAATTCCAATCAATTCAAACAGGTAACCATTGTAGTATAGTTATAAATTATTTAAAAGTATTCATATCAGCTGTGATGTAACTTTTTATGAAGAGTTATTTTTGAGAGGTTTATGTTTTTCAGTGTAAATTCGCAGGAGAAAATGGGAGTAAGATAATAGCATACCAGAACTTAATAGTCAAGTATACAGCTATAATCTTATTGCACTTATGTATATATTAAACGGGAGGTGAGTATAGATTTAATGGTTTGGTTTATTTAATTATGGCAAAGCACACTAGGGCTATCTGCCTAAGGGAAGGGATGCCTTCGTGGAGGACTTTCTAAGGGAAACTGGCGCGTATACACGTTACACATGGGGAAAACCACGAAAACGCCCATGCTGCCAGCCCGTTCGCGGGATTCGAACCTCGGACCGAACTACCAGTGTTCAGCGACTTTTACCGCTCGGCCGCTGGTGGGCCCAGAGATTTAATGTAGCGGTATACACAGAAATTTTGCCATTATGATTATAGCATAGAGACAAATTGTATTATTGCATATATATATATATATATATATATATATGCAATAATACAATTATATATATATATATATATATGATACCATTAATAGTGGGTCAACTTACTGTTCTTAACTACTTTGAAAGGCCCGGTGGCGCAGAGACTAGAGCATCATTTAGCAGGACCACAGGTCCGGGTTTCGATCTCTGGGCTGGGCAAGGTTGGCTCAACCTTTCGTCCCTTAAACGTGTCGATAAAGTGAGTACGAAGTTCGCTTGGGTACTAAACAAGATGACCACGTGTCCAGGGTATATGCTCATGCTCTCCGGGGCCCACGATCAAGAAGGCAGAATTCAGGGCACTGCAGGCCATGTCTCTGTAAGAAATATTGCTATTGCGCCACTGAATTTGGTTTAATTACTTTCAAATCACTACATGAAATAATTGTATTGATGTGTTTATATTCTGTTGAAAACATAGTTCCATCTCCTTCATTCAAGATAACTTCTACATGATTTTAATGACCTTGTCTTAAATTTTTGCTTTTTATTCATAAGGACATAAGTACGTAAATTGCTTTCAATCCATTCAGTAAGTAATCATTCATGTAAGCAGTTTTTAGATTTAGAAACTTTGCGAGGAAAAATAGAGATTTTCTTTTGCAGGGGTGGCAACAACTATGAAAATTTGTTCATTACCGATTAATGTGGCAAATGGATGAAAAAGGTAAAATCTCGACTAACGACTTTTCTAGTATTAAAATTCCAAAGGAATTCCCTATAAATTCCCTATAAGTAGGAGGAAATCAAAAGGGAAGTGTCAATTGTTCAGTTTAGAATTAAAAACACGTAGATGATAGTTTAGTTAAAAAAATATTTTCATCTGGTTCAATCCACGATCGTAGAACAAACAAAGCTGACAGTGTTAGGATTTAATGGATGAAATTAAATTTTGTAAACTGATATATTGAAATGAAGTACTCTAAGCTGAACGTTTTATCAAATTAAGCAAAACTTGATCTCATTAGTTACAAACAAAGGAATAAATTCCGAAATTCCGTCTAAAGGAAATATGATACAGGCTCTTTCAAATGAGGAAAACATATTCTACAACATTTTTCATAAACACCTTACTTAAGAAGTGGAGATAAAAATTTAAAAAAATAAAAAAATGGAAAAGAAGACAACAGTTTACCAGGTATAAAAATCTTACCTGATGTTTTTCGCGTATTTTCTATTTTATTGAGTACACAGCATCGTAACATTTGCTTTATTATTATTATTTATTTACTTTTCGTATTTACATAATGTATTTTACTAATTCAGAAGTCAAACAACAAAAATCAGCGTTATATTTACCAAATTTTCACAGGACTAGGTTCGATGGTTTCACCGAACCACCATCTTCATCTGCAAAACCGCAAAGTACAGGCTTTCTTATCTTATCTAATCATTATTTCCTATCTGGTTTTTTTGCGGTTTTGCAGCTGAAGATGGTGGTTCGGTGAAACCATCGAAACTAGTCCTGTGAAAATTTGGTAAATATAACGCTGATTTTTGTTGTTTGACTTCTGAATTAGTATTTATTCGGCGTGTTATTGTGTCTTAATTATAATGTATTTTTTTAAAAATGGCGCAGAACTGAAGATATCTTAATGTTAATCTTTCGAAATTTCTAGAATTTCTGCTAACTGAAACTGTTACACAAAAAATCTTTAGCACAGGCATTCAAAATTTTCACTAATCGGCAATTTATTGATTTGGGCTTTTTTCAGCAGATTCTTTGTTTAAAGAAAGCATTTCTTACTCTGAAGGTAACTTCGATCAATTTTTGTCGTCCTAGCACTTTCATTGCATGTATTTCTCTTTTTCTGGATGAAAACAGCCGAAACATCAGAAATGTCGGAGGGTTCATTTCTAAGGTTTCCCAGATTAATAAACGCATAGCAAGCCGCTTTAAAAATCGTTCTCTGAATATCATTTCTCTAGAATTTGCGCTTTTTTGAGCATCAGCCAGTAGCTGCAATTGTTATTATAAGATTATTCATTTTTTGCTAATATATTGATAAGAGTACTAATTATAACAAAGTATATTTTCTAGTTCTTCAAGGCGACCGTTAGAAAGGTCCTTCAAGAAGGCAACCCTCCCCTTAGGCAGATAGCCCTAGCTTGCTTTCTCATAATAAACTAAACCAAAGCAAACCTAAACGCAGCCGTGGATCGTACTCATAACTTTCAGTTCCCCTATCAGATAGGAAGCAGCTGTGGTTGTGTGGTGGTAGTGGAACCGCTTGCCATATCGTTGACCCTGGGTTCGAATTCTAGGATTGGATTGGATTATTTAATTATGGCAAAGCACACGAGGGCTATCTGCCTAAAGGGAGGATGCCTTCGTGGAGGACGTTCTAAGGGAAACTGGCTCGTATACACGTTACACATGGGGAAAACCACGAAAACGCCCATGCAGCCAGCCCGTTCGAGGGATTCGAACCTCAGACCGAACTACTAGTGTTCAGCGTCTTTACCGCTCGGTCGCTGGTGGGCAGGTTCGAATTCTAGAGAAGGCAGCGAGGTTTGTAAGCGAAGTCTTTGCCGGCACATGTTGGGAGGCCCTCAAAACACCGTTACTTTTAAAGGCCTCTCGTGAATATATGGTAGTAAGGGAAAGGAGTGGAATCCGTTCCCTAGAGAACGAGTGGGGCGTCGTCTATCAAAATGGAGACTGAATGCAAAATCGGCCACCCTTTGTAGAACGTCATGGATGATGTTTTCGCTGGAGAACAATACACATGGTGCTTCATGGATTCGCCTGGGTCAGCATGGGAAATGATCTCTGTAACGCGGCTTAATGATAGATGGGTTCGGCCTTGGCAAGCCAGGCAAATGCAATGTGGAGTCAATGAATGCTTTGGTATGCACTTAATACAATTTAATGCTATGATGTGCTTGTGTCTAATTTATTAAAAAGATTATGAATATTTTCCTGTTGGGAAAGGGCTGCCATGAAAACGGTTTTGATATTCTCACCCTAACACTTGCAGAAGAAACGAAAAAGCCTCAAATGGCAAGATTTTGTCGCCGCCTTCGAGAAGCCTGAAGTCGGAGAGGCTGAAATGGAACATCGCGTTAATGCCATCTGTAAGACAGAATAGAAATGAAATTATTATTCTTATAATAATTATTATTAAAATTATATGTTAAGGATTTTAAACATTTTGGATAAATTGGATTGGGGATAAAATAATTAAATAAAACTGTCAGATTTTGGTTAATGGGAGGTTTCAGGAAAAATCTAATGTACCAACTGAGGAAGTTTCGTAATTCTTCTTTGAAGGCGTTAGTTTTATAAAACTATAGGCTCACAGTAGAACTGCTACAAATAGTAGTGTTGTTTAGCCTACTAAAATACCTAAAATTGGCTTTTAAATTTATCTTCAATCTTAGGGAAGAAAATGTTTAAGTTGATTATTAAATAACATAGGTGAAGTATAACATTGATTAATAATGATCTAATTCTTAATGTAGAAAAACGCCATAAAGTTTGTAATGTTGCGCGCTCCCAACCTGCACGCAACAATAGTGGTGACTGCTATGAACTGGAAAGTATACAAAGTCTTGAGAAGGGTTTAAATCCCTTTTTATTCAACTTTAGAAATTACAGATGCGTGCTCTTGACGCTCACAAACTACGCCGACCCGGCGGTAAAATAAAAATAAGAAACTAAAAATGAATACTAACAAGTGACTACCTACGAGGCTCTCTAAAACGTAACTAACCTAACTGCGTTCTAAGATACCGCTGACAATTCAGCAAACTTCTGAATATTACGTTGAAAGATTTAACTATCTACTGAGGCAAGCACACAGGCCAAAACGCGTGGTTCTTCAATTTCTAACTAGCCACCTCCACGCTCGTGAAGCAAGAAAGCACACTTTCGAACTCGTTTCCCTTCTATTTAACTCAGAATACTTCCTCTGACTATTTTGAATACTTTGCGCGTTCTACTAAAATTTACATACTCTGGCATTGGCAATTCCAGGGGAAAGTAAGGCTTGACAGGAAAGATAGTTTAAACTTAAAATAAATGTTAGTTAAAATAAATATAAACCTTACATTTGCCGCTGCCAGAATTTGGTAAACTTGGAAGCAGGTCCTAGAAACGACCTGTTGAAAAGTTTCCACAATTCTGGACTAAAATTTAAGAGCCTCGTTTACATAAAAAAACTGTTTTTTCACAAAAGGTAGAATAAATTTCTGTAGATACTTATTTAACCCTCTCTTCTTACAGCAACCTTTCCTGGACTTCAGCGATCAATCTGTTCTCTTCCTTCCAGCATCTGGAAGGAATAAGTATCAGTATCTTTCTAAATACATTATAATTTACACTTTCTTGACACTGAATAAGCTTTTGTTTTTGAACGATTTATTTTCCTTAGTTTCTGCTTAATTTACATTCATTCAAGTATTCAAACATGAATTTAACTTTACCCTGGCTCTCCACCATGTGTGGTGTCAAACGGGAATATTCGTGTTTTAGTATTGCAACACTTTCCCTAACCACGATGATTTGTTAGAATTCAACGACGAAATAGACACACCTTACTCGACATTCTACAACTCGATGAGCTAGGATTAACATTCTTAAAATTCAAGTGTAGGTGGAGAACCCTACAAAACACATTCATTCTAACTTCCCCCTCATTCATCTTTAGACATGTAGGCTTTCGCTCTAAAGCATGATTTTATCTACAGTTTAATACTTAAATTTGAACTCATTTCTTTTGAGCATTTACTTTTAGCATCTAAAATTTTATGCTTCTAGACTAAATTCTACTTTTACATAACTTTCAAGTATTTACGTATATTTACAAAATTCTAATCCATATGATTTTTACAATTTACCATAAAATGAATAAGAGAAAAATAAATTTTTACTTTACGCAATCTTCGCCAAGCTAGCGGCACTGAAACTAAATTTCTCGTTAATACAAGAATACGAAGTTATTTTTATCTTCGGCCAAATTTTGGCTTTAACATAACAGTGTGTGTGTGTGTGTGTGTGTGTGTGATTATGGCAAAGCCTCGAGGGCTATCTGCGTAAGGGGAGGGATGCCTTCGTGGAGGACTTTCTAAGGGAAACTGGCTCGTATACACGTTACACATGGGGAAAACCACGAAAACGCCCATGCAGCCAGCCCGTTCGCGGGATTCGAACCTCGGACCGAACTACCAGTGTTCAGCGACTTTACCGCTCGGCCGCTGGTGGGCTTTAACATAACAGAATTAGTCTTTCGACCAACAGAAACTGCTTGTTCTTAGATTTTATACTTAAAGAAAATAATACTTTTGCCTTAGCTAACTAAAGTAAAACAAAACTAAGTCTCAACCGAGACAAATTGACTTCCGTCAAAACATAGAACTTCGTATTTACGCATAACATTTCGGAACAAAAGTAAAAAATTTTATAGAAGATTTTAACTTATCTTTGAGTTTTCGATGATTGGAACTCCGACATCCTTTTCTGGCAGAACTGCTCCCACGATATGGAATTCATCGACGTCAGTCGTCTCCTTTGTGTCCTTCGAGTGTCGTCCATGTTGATATTTCTTTTTCGCCCTCTGCATACTGGCCTCTTGGAGTGGTAGTCGTTGGGTTACTGTCTTTTCCGTTTTTTCCCTGGACGGCTGGTCTTGGCGTCCTCCGGTCTGGAATCATGACTGAATTTCTTCTGTTGGTGTTGATCTTTTCGTTCCTCCTGCTGTCTTTTCGTTCTCGGGAACGGCGGCCTTTTTTCCACCTGACTCTCTGGCCCTGGAAGCGATCTCCTCGATGCAGAATTTCTACTGCGATACGTAAGTGGTCTTTTCCTCTTTACCAAAGCTTCTTTACGCGGCGGCGTTGCCTTCTTGTATTTCTTAAATGCTGGAGTCTGAACGTTTTCATTTCTTCTTTTCGGTACCGTCGCATGACTTGTAGCAGGGCTAGGTTTCTCTTCAGTTCTCTGCTTCTTGGGTGGTGGAGCGGGTGACGTTACTTCTGGACCTTCTACTTCTTTTACGCTTGAGTCCTGCAAGAAACTTTTAAGGATTTCAAAATCATTTTGATTATAATATTTTTTCACCTGGTCGGGACTTGCTTTACAAATTTCCCCTCTCTCGGTCTTAAGGTACAATACGACTCCCTTGATTTCCTGAATTACATAGGGGCCTTCAAATTTTGGAGCTAACTTTGCAGTAAAATTGTCTGAAGCACTTGATAAAGAAAATTTCCGCTTCAACACTTTATCCCCAACTTTAAAATCTGCTTCATGGCGTTTTCTATCATAGTATAACTTTTGTCTATTTCTTGCCGTATCCGAGCTTTTAACCGCCTGGTCAATGAGTTTTTGGACATCTTTTTGTTTAAATTCTTGCTCTCTTTGTTGCACAAAGAATAATTTATCTAATGGAGTAATTAACTTCCGTCCTAAAAATAATTCTGCTGGAGTTTTTCCAGTAGTATCATGATTTGCTGTTCTTAAAGCATAAGCTAACTCATTTATGTAGCCATCCCAGCGCTTGTGATGTGTGCTAACATAGCTTCGAATTATTTTTTACAATATTTTTATTAATTCTTTCTGCGATGTTTGCCTGTGGTCTATACGGGACTATTTTGATATGGCGTATGCCAAGTCCAGTGCATATGTTTTCAAATATTTGACTAATGAATTGTTTACCGTTATCGCTAATGACTTTTATCGGTGCACCGTATTTTAAAATATACCTGTGTAAGAATGCATCTGCAACTGTTTTGGCTGATGCGCGTTTAAGTGCAACAATTTCTGTCCACTTTGAAAAATGATCTACAATTACTAAAAGAAAAGGATTTTTATTTAACTCATTCTGGGGGAAAGGACCAAGAAGATCTATGCCTAAAATTCCATTCGGAAATGTAGCGCGAATGCTATTTTAAGTACCCGGCCGGGCTGTAATTAATATCATTTATTAACTGACATTGATTGCAGGGCCTGACATACGCAGTTACTATTTTGTATAATTGCGGGAAATATACCGCCTCGCGTACCCTTTTTAAAGTCTTTCTGACCCCTAAATGATCCGCTGTTTTCGCGTCGTGTAATTCCTTCAAAATGCTTAATCAAAGCGAGGCTGGGATGACTGGTTTGTACTCGAGATTTTCGTTTGTTGTTTTCGTATAAAATAATAAATTATCTGTTATTTCATAGTTTTCTTCTCTATTTCTTATCGCATCGATATCTGTGTGCTCAAAGCTTTCGGGGTCTTTCAAATATGCATAGATACTTCCAAATTCAGGATCAGCTTTCAATTCAGCAATAATTGTTTCTCTAGAATCTAAAATTTTTGGAGTCAACACAGCGCATTTGAGTTCATTTCCTTCATCGTCCAGTTTTATACGAGGAAGTGCGTCAGTTACATTGTTTTCCTTACCCGGTTTATATTTAATTATGAGATTATATTCTTGAAGGTTTAAAGCCCATCTTATTAACCTTGGCGTTAGGCTTTTCCCCGAGTAAAGTCTACCAACAGCCGCATGATCCGAAAAGACTGTTACTGGCGCTTTGCCGAAATAAACTCGAAATTTGTGTACAGCCATTAATACGGCTAATGTTTCTCTCTCTGTAGCTGTATAATTCCTTTGTGTAGGGTTCAACGTTTTACTAAAAAATGCCAAAGGATGGCCATTTTGCATGAGAACAACACCTCCAGCATAGTCCGACGCATCTGCTGCAATTTCCAGGTTTTCGTCCCCCTCCGGGAATTTTAAAACAGGGGCATTAATGAGCGGTTTTTTTAATCTTTCAAATGCGGTATTTGCTTCCGCTGTCCACGTGAATTTACTTTTCTTTCTTTTAATTACTAGCAAGGGTTCAACAATATTAGCAAAATCTTTTATGAATGACCGATAATAAGAGCATAACCCAAGGAAAGAAGAAAGTTTCTTGGCGGTGTTGGGAGGTGGGAAATTCTTGATGGCTTTTATTTTTGAATCTTGAGTTTCTATACCCTTTTGCGAAATTTTATAACCCAGATATTTAAGTTCTTTAGTTGCGAACTTGCATTTTGAGGCGTTAATTGTAAGACCGGCCTCTTTTAATAATTTAAAAACTTCTTCTAGGTCTTTAATATGTTGTTCCAACGTACTACTCGTTATAATTATATCATCTAGATAGATTAAAGTCGATTTTCCTAGGACAGGCTTTAGAACAATGTCCATAGCTCTCTGGAATGTTGACGGGGCCCCATACAACCCAAAGGGCATGCGTAAAAATGCATAAGTACCCGATTTTGTTATAAACGCGGTTTTATGTATGTCTTCGGGTCTCATAGCTATTTGATAGTAGCCAGACGTTAAGTCCAACGTAGTCATGTATCTTGTAGATTTAATCTTTCTAATAATTTCCTCTATAACCCGCAAAGTGTAAACTGGGAATTTAGTAACACTATTAAGTTTTCTGTTATCGATAGCAAACCTCCAAGCCCTTTTATCCGAAGGAGAAAAATCGTTCTTTTTTCTGCATAGTACGACTGGACTCGCGTACTCACTATTTATTTGCGTTATTATTTGGTTCTTTAACATTTCCTGAATATGTTCTTCTATGATTTGCTCTTTCTGTTTATCATAGCGGTAAGGTTTAGTCCTACAGAGTTTGTCGGCAGTTAACTGTATCTCATGCTTAACTATTTGACAACTACCAGGCCGTTCTGAAAACAAGTTTGAAAAAGTACTCACCACTTGCTGGATGGCTTGGCTTTCATGGTCATTCAAATGGCTAAGGTCGACTTGCGATTGTTCCACTGGTTCCACCACCCTTCGGTCCATCTCCAGCACAATAGAACTTTCCTGAAAATTCAGTTTGGCCTTCGCGGCTTTTAAAAATTCCATACCTAAAATAAGTGGACTTTGCAATTTTTTTACTACAAAAATTAATACTTTAAGGCTTTCGTTTTAAACCTGTATTTTTAAAGATAATTTTCCAATACACGTTTGTCCTTGCGCTGCTATGATTTCTGTGTTTTTATTTTTAAATATTCGTAAACTATTAAAATTCTTCTTAAAAAAAATATCACTCATAAAATTACCTTCTGTTCCTGTATCGATGAGGGCTTCAACTGGTACATCGCCAACCTAGACTTGTATAATTGGTAATTGTGAGATTTTACTATGACCGTATTTAAGTATCTTCTTGAGGGTTCTTTCAAAACTTCCGGGGTCTGGACCCTCGCTTTCACAGGCCCCTCTACTCGTTTAAAGCTTTTCTTTCAACTTCTGCCTTCTGGGTACGCGGACGGTTGTTTTCAAATTTCCTTTTTGGGCCTTGACCTTCGAGCTTCGATGAGTTAGCTTGATAGCTCTTTCCCCCATAAGAGCGGTTTGCATTTCTGGTCTGCTCATTTGAAGATTGCCTTCGGATACTTTGAGAATACGATGGCCCTCTATCTTTTTCCGCTATTCTGCGATTTTGGAACTTGACCGCCAATTCGAAGAGCTCCTGCAATGTGCTTGGGTTTCTAATTTCGAAGTAATCTTGAGCACCAGGTAGCAATCTTGGTAAGATTATTTCAATAATCTCCGCGTCGGGTTTCTTCCCATACAGCATATTCGTCAGCTTAATTTTTCGCAGAATAAAGTCCGTCAACTCTTCTATATCCCTTTGATAAAAACTATACAGTTCGGCTTCTAGCTTTGTTCGATCTTTCACTATGGGGAAGGCCTTTAATAACGATTTTTTGAAATTTTCAAATGTATATGTCTGGCCTCCGAATTCCCCTAATAAAAATTTCCCTATATTCTTCCACCATAGCGAGGCCTGTCCTCTTAGTGCATAATTCGCGATGGCAACTTTTTGTCTTTCAGGCACAGGGTAGAGCTGGAAGTGATTTTCGAGGCTTTCTAGAAATATCGCCACCGAATTTTTTCCGTCGCAATTGACGTTTGGCTTGATTGACGCTGTCATCGTCTGGACCAGGTATCCAAATCCTTCCAATTGGCTTGCCATTTCTTGTTGTTGTCCAGCAGTTTCCATCCAATTTTCGGCCATTTCAGTTCGACAAGTGTTCGGGCGCCAATGTAATGTTGCGCGCTCCCAACCTGCACGCAACAATAGTTATGACTGCTATGAACTGGAACGTATACAAAGTCTTGAGAAGGGTTTAAATCCCTTTTTATTCAACTTTAGAAATTACAGATGCGTGCTCTTGACGCTCACAAACTACGCCGACCCGGCGGTAAAATAAGAATAAGAAACTAAAAATGAATACTAACAAGTGACTACCTACGAGGCTCTCTAAAACGTAACTAACCTAACTGCGTTCTAAGATACCGCTGACAATTCAGCAAACTTCTGAATATTACGTTGAAAGATTTAACTATCTACTGAGGCAAGCACACAGGCCAAAACGCGTGGTTCTTCAATTTCTAACTAGCCACCTCCACGCTCGTGAAGTAAGAAAGCGCACTTTCGAACTCGTTTCCCTTCTATTTAACTCAGAATATTTCCGCTGACTATTTTGAATATTTTGCGCGTTCTACTAAAATTTACATGCTCTGGCATTGGCAATTCCAGGGCAAAGTAAGGCTTGACAGGAAAGATAGTTTAAACTTAAAATAAATGTTAGTTAAAATAAATATAAACCCTACAAGTTGATACAGAAAAAATGCGAGGAAATTTTAAAAAAAACCGGACTTCAAAGATTAATTTTAGGATTCTGGAGAAAGAATTTTGTCTTATCTTTGGGTTTAATTTACCAATAATTTTCAAAAAATAAAAACATGAAAAGGTTTGCTCTAAAACTTTCCTGTATATCAGAAATTTCTAGTGCAATAGGAAAGAGTACTCTTATCTAGTCTGAGTTTCAGAACTTCTTAATATTATTTTTAGGATTGAATGAAATTATCTTAAAATAAGGCTTTGTTTATTTAAAAGCGTTGTTTTGAGGTCGCTGGTTAGACTGTATACTAAAGATTATTTTACAACAACAACAACAACTAATTTTATTTCGTGGACTGTATCATAACTAAAAATCTAAATCGAAAATGATAAATTCCCGACCATACGGGATCAAAATATGTATGTTACGCTAGGAGTTCGAATCTTAGCTTACTGAAATTGTGCAGAAACAATGCGCTGTACATAACTTATATTGCTGCGTAGGAGGCATACCGCCCCACATTGCAATATCTATGATATGCAAACTAAATCTAAGTATACAATTCAATATCAATAACAATTCAGCTATTCAATTTTTTTTAAGCATTAACAAAGACTTAAATTTGGTAAATCATTTACAGAATGAAATAAACAATTCAGAAAATTCGATAAAGTTGCAACATTTGTAAAATTTTTCAATAATTATGGTAAGTATATCAACATTTCAAACAGTAAAAAATATTGACATTTTTCATCAAAATTACCAAAATATAACTATAATAAAGAACAATGTATATTTTATTAACAATGAAACTTAATCCTTGAAGTTATCCTCAATAGGCAATAAACAAATTTTTGATATTGGCCTTTTAATTGGACCAAACTTTGTGTTAATAACTGCTACTCGTATCTTACCATCTTTACCAGGAACTGTCTGATCAATTCTTCCTAGTAACCATTTAAATGGAGGTAACTGATCATCTTTAATAATAACCATTGTATTTTTCTTTATATTGTCCATTGAAAAATACCATTTCTTTCGTTGTTGCATCGTCACTAAACAGACACGAGCTTTTACCTCTACGCGAGAAAAATCGTTTTAAACATGCAATAAAGGCTTCAGATGTTAAGTCAAATACTATTTCTAAATGAATCGCTTTTGTAACTAAGCAAACAAAGAACTATATATTGCTATATAAACTTTATGTAAACTACCTTTCCTTTGATTTCTATATTTGATTAGAAAAGGGCCTGTGAAATCTATCCCTGTGTTATGAAAGGTTAGATTTGGATTTACACGTTCAGGAGGTAAATCGGCCATTAATTGATCTGAAATAATAGGTTTATGACGAAAACAAATTACACATTCGTGAACTATTTTCTAGCTAAGTCCTTGCCACCAATAGGCCAAAACCTTTCCCAAACAAAATGTAACAATGCTTGAGGACCAGCATGAAAATTTTTCAAATGATAATGAATAAATATTAGCTTGGTAAGCTTATGATTTTTGGCAATAAAATTTGATGTTTAGAATCATAATTAATTGTGGCATGAGTTAAGCAACCGCCCACACGTAATATATCTTTTCCATCTAAAAATGGATTTAAAGTTTTTACCTGACTTTTGATTACTCTCTGATCTTGTAGTGATTTAATCTCCTCTGCAAATTCTATTACCTGAACTATTTTTATCAAGTGCATTTCCGCATCTTGATATTCCGTGCTACTAATGGGGCCTGTTTTCTTCACTGGACCTTTCAGATTGGGCAGAAACCTGAAAATAAGACTTAAAATTCTAATTAGTTTAACATAATTATTTGTTAATTCAAAAAAGGTATTCCAAAACAAGTTTAAATTGCAGTTCAAATTAACGTCTAAAGGTTTTTTAAGTTCATCCTGATAAGCAGGAGAATCTATGAGAGTCTTGTCAAGTTCAAATAAAGAAGCATCACTAAGTTCGTTCCGTTCAGGACCATTCCACCACAAGGAAGATGTCACAAGTTCATGAGGATAAGCACCACGAGAAATCAGATCTGCCGGATTATTTGCTGATGATACGTGCTTCCAGTGTCGCGGTTCTACTAGTCTTTGGATTTTGGAGACTCTGTTTGCAACAAAGGTCTTCAAAAGATGAGGAGAAGTCTTCAACAATGACAGTGCTATCTTTGAATCAGTGCACAGAATGATGTCATCTAAATGCATCTTCAATGAGTTGCTAACTTTCAAAATCAGATGAGCCAATAACAAACATGCACAAAGTTCCACTCTTGGAATAGATAAGGTTTTCAATGGAGCCACACGAGATTTGCTGGCTAGTAGATGAGATGACGAGCCGTGATCTTCATCGACACAAATTAAGTAGACAACGGCACCATAAGCGGCTTCCGAAGCATCTACATATCCAATGAGTGAAATCTTGCTTGGATGATTGGAGATGATGCAACGATTAATTTTTATGTTTTCCACAGTCTTTAAATTTGAAACTATCTGTTGCCATTCGTGAGCAATAGTCGCGAAAAGTGGTTCATCCCAACTCAGTTTTTGAACCCATAATTTCTGTAAAAATATCTTGGCTTTGGTGATAACCGGACCAATCAGTCCTAAAGGATCATAAAGTCTGGCAATTGTCGATAAAATGTCTCTTTTAGTATATGATGATTTCTCCTTGATTGAGACTTTAAAGCTGAATTCATCCTTCTGAGAATGCCATGTAATGCCTAAAGCTTTAACCTTTTGGAGCTTTAGGCATTACATGGCTTTTTTTATCACTTTTGGAGGAGAATGAAAGGTCAGAGCTTGTAGAAGGGCTATCCAACAGTTCAGGAGAATTAGAGTTCCATTTGTGCAAAGTCTTTCCACAACTATGAAAAAGCTGTATAAGCTGATTTTTCAATTCCCTTGCTGAGTCTAAGTTTGATGAACCAGAGATGACATCATCAACATAACAGTCTGATAGGACAGCTTTGGCAGCTTCAGGATATTTATGCATTTCGTCATATGCAACTTGCTTTATACATCTAATGGCTAAAAATGGAGCAATTTCAGTACCATAAGTCACCGTTTTGAGTCTGTATGTCACAGGTGAGTCGCTAAGGTTTCTCTTCCATAAGATTCGAAGTAAGTCTCTTTGGGATTCATCAACCAAAATCTGCCGGTACATTTTTTGCATATCCGCAATAACTGCAACTTGATGTTTTCTAAATCTTACAAGAATATCAAAAGTATCTTCTTGGACTGCTCCCGCTAAAAGTAAATCATTCAAACTTAATCCATTTGAGCTTGGGGCACTAGCATTAAACACAACTCTTAATTTTGTACTTGACATCTCTGGTCTATATACTCCGTGATGGGGGAGGTAATATTCAAGTTCCGGTTTTGAATTATCATCGACCCTTTCCATATGGTCCAAATTTTCATATTCTTTTATGAAATCTTGATATAAATGTTGCAATGTAACCTTTTTGCTAAGATATTTAACTAATTGATTGAGTCTGATGTTGGCTAAGTGTTTTGAATCTCCTAATTTTTCGTCTTTCATAGGCATTTTTACGATAAATCTGCCATCTTTATTTCGTCTGTAAGTGTCTTTGAAATGTTGTTCACAGAATTCTTCTTCTTGGCTAAGAATTGGCTTTTCTTCACCAATATTTTCCACTAACCAAAATTTTTCTACTAATCTATTAATATTATCAACATTACCGATAAGTCCACAATAATTCTGACAATTTTCAAAGGATGTTTTTAAAGAACCAGTAGCTATATATTCAAACACAGAATTTCTGAAAACGAGTGATTTCGTAGAAGATTTAACTTGGCCATTAATAAAAATGTCATAAAATATTTCTGCTCCTAAAAGCAGATCTATACTAGATGGAGTTGCAAATTCTGGATCAGCCAAACTTGATGTATTAGGAATATCTATATTTTCAATATTTAATTTTGTAGAAGGTACTAAATCTGTAATTTTATTTACAACTAAAAATTTAATGAAGCAGAGAACGAATTATTTCCATTAAAAATAGAAGCAAAGTACGAGATTTAATGTTTGAAATTTGCCCATTTAAATTAGAAACGGGAATATTTATTCTTTTCTTTTTTAAATTTGCACGCTCACAGAATTCATTTGTAACAAAATTTGACATTGAGCCTGAATCGAGAACTGTTCTTGCTTTAACGAATTGGCCATAAATATTTCTAACCCAAACAATCGCAGTTGAAAGGAGAACAGTTTTATTTCTCGAAAAAAAGACACGCCGATAAGGCTTTTTCTGTTGATTTATTGCTATTCAAAACAGCCTCATTTTTGCAGTTGTCTGGGGAGGGAGTAGTTTCACTTTGCTTTCCCCCACTTGTTGCAGACGACATGGATCCGTCATTCCGATGAAGAAGTGAATTATGTTTTAATTTGAAAACCGAGCAAAAGTGTCTAGACTGACAGGAAGCTACTTTATGATTCGACTGTAAACAATTAATGCACAAAGAAAGCTTTTTAATCATTTCGTATAGTTCCATGGGATTTAATGCTAGAAATGTTTCTCATTTAAAAATTGCGTGATTATCTTTGCAAACCGGACACATAAATTTATTATTATTCGTTTTTCTTACTAACGATTGAACTTTATTTGGAGGAATGTTTTGTTTTGTTTTGCATATTTTCTAACATCTGGCATCACTTAAGAAGAGATGTCATGAAAGAATCCCATTCACATAAATCATTACTATTTAATGACATTTCAAATTGTTTACGCGATTCTTTATCTATTTTATTAAGAATAATATTAATCAGCAAAGCTTCGCTTAATTTATCCATATTTAATTCCATAACTTTTAATGCTCTTAAATGTTTCTGAACTTTATCAATTAATGAGCGTAAATCTTTAGGATTTTCATGAACTATTTTTTCAATAGAAAGTAATTCATTGATATGAGAATTTACAACCAGTCTCTTATTATCATATCTTTCTTCAAGTGCCTTAAATAAGGAAGAAAATGTATCATCTATTGTTTGTATCTGCTTTTCATCACCAATTAAACAAGACTGTAAATAAAACAATTTCTGAGAATCTGTTAATTGTCTATTAGATGCAATTAAAGCTACAAATTGGTTTTTAAATAAATTCCAGTCTTCGAAATTGCCAGAAAATTTAGGTAATGTTATTTTAGGCAATTTATAATTCAATGAATTACTTCTTGTTTCTGGGATACTATTATTTACATACACATTATTTGCATTCTTACTACATAATGAAGTATAAAGACATTTCAGACTTACCTGAACATTGGTAATATCCATCTCGATTTCTTCAAAAGTAGCTTCGATGTCTGATATTTCTTCATCTTTTACACACTTTGTAATAATCCAAGCGAAGTTCATCAATTTGTTTATTTAACTTGTGAACTTTTTCTTGCAATACTTTTATTTGTTCGAAACCAAAATCATCACTTTTTCCACTGACAGACGACTTTAACTTCGTAATTTGAGTTCTAATTCCACCACGTTTTCTGTTCAACGTAGTTATGTTTTCATTAGCCATTTTTATTCTAATTAGCTCAGCTTCGTCTCGACGTTGACCAATGTTTTGAGGTCGCTGGTTAGACTGTATACTAAAGACAATTTTACAACAACAACAACAACTAATTTTATTTCGTGGACTGTATCATAACTAAAAATCTACAGTGTCTCAAAAAAGTGATAGGACACTTGTGCTTTACAAAAGGAAACTGTAATAAAATAAATTTAAAAAACATGTAAAATTTTTTGTGGGTGTGTTTCATACTTAAACTTAGTAACAATTATTACATAACATACATTTTCTCAAAATATTAAAATATTAATTTAATAAAAATACAATTGTTTAGAAAATTTTACATGTTTTTTAAGGAGCAGAAAATGGCTCACTTAAGTGATGGGACACTACGTACTATGCAACAAAGATTGTCTGAAGTAAGCAATAAAAATATCTTTTGGGGTATTTATTTTTACTCAAAAGCAATTTCCAATAATTTATAAAATCGTCTGCAGTATTTCTCTCCAGTTTGTTTTGGAATTTTTGTGTTTTTAGCTCTGTGCAGCCATGAATGCTAAACGAAAAGAAACTTTGCCTGGAATACGAAAATTAATTATTAATTTGCATATTGAACGTGGAAAATCTATTAGAGAAACTACTGAAACAGTTAACTTCAGTCATTCAACAGTTTTCAATATCATTAAACGGTATAAAAAGAATCATATGATTCAGGATAAAAGAAGACCTGGCCGACCATCAAAGCTATACAATGGAATAAAGCGAATTATCGTTCGAAATATTTTAAAAAAATCCAAGAATGAGTGCTCCTAAAGTTGCTGCTGATTTACAAGCATTATATGGAGTAATTGTTAATTTTGAGACTATTAGAAGAGTAATTCGATCTACTGGATATCACGGTAGAGCAGCCAGGAAAAAATTCTTCGTAAGTGAAAAGAATAGAAAACTCAGACTGGCTTTCGCAAAATCCAACATAAATAAGAATTCTGATTACTGCAATGAAGTTATATTTGCTGATGAGAGTAAATTTAATATATTTGGTTCTGACGATAGGATCTTGGTGTGGAGAAAACCCAGGGAAGAATTTCGCAAACAGAACTTGGTGCCAACAGTAAAACATGGTGGAGGAGGAGTTATGGTATGGGGGTGTATGTCGTCCGCTGGAGTTGGTAATCTTGTTTTTATTGACAGTATAATGCACCAGTACAAGTATATTGACATTTTAAATCAAAATTTGAAATCTTCTGCACGAAAATTGAAACTTCATAACGATTTTAAATTCTACCAGGACAATGACCCCAAGCACACTGCTTTGAACGTTAGACTCTGGCTGCTGTATAACTGTCCTGAAATAATAAAAACAGCCCCACAATCTCCACAATTAAATCCCATAGAGAATATTTGACAAGAATTGTAATCAAGAATTCGCAAACACACCATTTCTTCAAAACAACAATTAAAATCGGTGCTTCAAGAAGAATGGGGTAAAATCACTCCAGAAATCACAAAAAAAAATTAGTCGAATCCATCCCAAGAAGATTAAATCATGTTTTAAAAGTAAAAGGGAATCCAACAAAATATTAAAACCTTTTAAAAAGTAAAAGTTTTGGATAAATATTTGATGGAAAAGTAAGTGTCCCATCACTTAACTGAGCCATTTTCTGCTCCGTTCTAAACAATTGTATTTTTATTAAATTAATATTTTAATATTTTGAGAAAATGTATGTTATGTAATAATTGTTACTAAATTTAAGTATGAAACACACCCACAAAAAATTTTACATGTTTTTTAAATTTATTTTATTGCAGTTTCCTTTTGTAAAGCACAAGTGTCCCATCACTTTTTTGAGACACTGTAAATCGAAAATGATAAATTCCCGACCATACGGGATCAAAACATGTATGTTACACTAGGAGTTTGAATCTTAACTAACTGAAATTGCGAAGAAACAATGCGCTGTACATAACTTTGAAGTTGCGCAGAAACAATGCGCTGTACATAACTTATATTGCCGCGTAGGAGGCAACAAGCGTAAACTGTCAATTACGAAATTTCATAAGCCAGGTAAAAGATTTTATTAAAGAAACAATTCTGGAACTTCTAAAATGAAAGATAAGAAGTTTTTTATATTGTCCTTTCAGAGTAAAGAAAAACTCATTTATTAGTAATATATATTTATTGCCCTTTAATTAGTCAAAAACAAACGAAAAACCGTATATTACACTTGAAAGCGCTTAATAAACATTTTCAAGGTATAAAACATCTTCAAAAGCATTTCTATTAATTTCATGACAAATGCTGCTTTATCTAAGAGGAAACCAGTGTCATCTAAGCAACATTTAAAACATTGATTGTATTATGTGTGTGTTTATATATATATATATATATATACACATACATAAAAGCATATACATGTGTGCATATATATGTGTAATAATTTTGAAGCGTAGTCGTGATGGCATAGTGGCAGGCTGAGAAGACGACCAGATTACTCCGACACAAAAATGAATTAGACGAATTCCCGATCTTTATTTCCTTGCATATAAAATAATCTCAGTAGATATTTATCCAATCATAATGAAATATGATATACTTCTATGATTCAATCATAATGAAATATGATAAATTTTTAGCTCTTAAAAAGAAATGACGTAGGCTGTTAAGCAAAGGTAAAGCGACGCGATGTTGACAGAGCAGCAGTTAAGAATGACGTAATCAATTCGCCAGCGGTATTTATACTAAGTCTGATGTAATTGTAGAGAAAAGCTATGATTGGTTAATTTGAGGTTGTTATGTAATCATGGAAGGATCTCGAATTTGGGAGAACAGATGAATTTAGAGGAGAGCATCAAATCTAGAATCGTTGATTTTGAGGTCGCCAATTATTTTTAAAGCAGCTATCTCATTTTGTTCTATGTTATATATACATATATATAGAATGCAAATGCTTATTTCTAGGTAGGTTAAATTAAATTATTTAACTTACCTAGAAATTTACTATACCTAGGTAAATTTATATAAGTATACTATATTTACTATACCTATATAAATTTATTTAGCTATTTACTAGCCTTTTTAGCATTATTTTTATATTTTGATAGATTATATATAGTTTATTTTAGGTTCACATGCGTAATTTGTGTAGGGGAAGTTTTCAATAGGCAAGAGTTTCTAAATTACTTTGATTTTCTACTCTTAACTATATTGACATTTAATTAATATTTTAATTCCTAGTCATTTTATTTGCATAATTTCTCAAAATTCCTACTAATTTAAACTCCTTTTTTTAGTAATTCACAGCATTTGATTTTACTTTTGGATTTGAATTTTACTATACCCTTGGCTATATGGATGACGAAACACGAATTGAGAATTGAGTTAGGTTTGGAGGCAACTTTTCCTTGATAAGTCTGTCTCCTGCCTGCTCAACAACTATTCACTTATGCAAATTAATTTGGTCTTAAAAATTCCTTAAAAAAATTTTGAGATTAATTTTTGGATTTATACATTTTTTCATAGTTTTAGATACGTGTACTTAATTTACATATTCTCTTAGAATTTAAATGATATTGTAAATTAGTTCGCAGCAATAATTTATTTTTGCAATTAAAATTTCTTAATTAAATTTTAAATTTATGTTAGCTTTATACGAATAGAGAACATTTGTTAAATTCAAATTCCATTCCTTGCAGCAATGGCGCAAGGAATATATATACAATTATTATATATACAAGCATGTATATATATCTGAATTTAACAAATATCCTCTATTCGTATAAAACTAATTTAAATTTAAATTTAAATCATGAAATTGCATACCGAAAAAAGATTATTTATTGCTGCGAACTAATTTACAATATCATTTAAATTCTGAGAGCATATATAAATTAAGTGCAAGTATCTAAAGTCATATACATGTGTACAGATTTATTTATTTTTCCACATAAATTTTACATTGTGACGTACGTCATTTCCAACTTTTTAAATAAACATTTGTTATTATTAGATCTTAGAAGGCCTCGTAACGCAAGACAAATTTAAGGTTCCACAGCACTGCAATGAGGCATAATTGCATGAGTTCTTGAAACTGGGAAAATCTGAAGTACAAATAAAGATAATGTAAAAATATTATATAGAAACTCAAACTAAATTAAGAGAAAACCGATGTAGAAAAAAGTTTAAATAAAAAGTAAGAGAAATTTCATTTAATCAATAAAGTAATTTATTCTTATCGTTATCAGCAAAACTTTAAGATTTTATGGTTATATAACACATCGAAGAATAAAATTTCGTGTGCTAATGTAGAATACCATTTATTAAAACACTTGCTGATAGAAACCACTATTTAAGGGACATAATTACTTTCAGTAGAAAAAGTTTTCTTTTCTCCCCTGCAGAAAATTCAATAATAATATTTTTCAGCTATCTCCAACCACTCCATTATATTCATTCGCTGATTTTTCCAAAACCTGTTAAATACTTTCTAGTTTCTTTTTTTTTTAAAATAATGGAGTACTAATATGCTCTATTTAGTGCTATAAAGTGTTATACCAGAAGAAAAATAAATGTAAATATGCGACAGAGATAACAAAAAGAATGATCCGAAAGTGTACTGGCGCGTTAAATGAAGTTACGTGCAGTAAAACTTTTGTTATCTGGCGAAAAAATGTTTATTTACCTCTGAAATTTACTGGAAGAAATGTGCTTTTAAAAAGTAAATTAGTCGCCGTATATTTCTTTTTCCTTTCCACCCATTTCCGAAGTTTCCCGAGAGGCATCCTCGTAGTAACACTTTTTTTAATGTTTGGCATGTAATAGGATATATTTGTTGAATATTTTATCGCCTTATTTTGCAAGGATTAAATGTTAATCTGCTTAACTGTAACCGTACGCTAGAAATAAAAATAGAAACACGCTTTTCAGTGCCTGGATATTAAAATTTTACGTCATGTATGTTGCATTAGTTCCGTTTTAATATGGAATTTTTTTAATGCATAATATAGTCCTTTCGCGCCAAAATTCTATCTTTCGTTCTACAAACTTCAGTTATTTGAATTAACGGGAGGCATTTAATTGAAATGGTTTTCCAGATCAAAAATATTTTTATAATCAAAACTGTAGAAACGACACACATGACGATGATGTGCACATTCATGATCACGTGACCTACATGACGGTAATGTTCTTTTTGCGCCAAATGTCAACTTTTCTCTTTTAATTATTTTTTTACGTAATTTAAAGAAAGAATAAGGGTATGTATATGTGAAAAAAAGATTTGTTCAATTTCTATTTTTATTTCAATCATTATTTTTAAATTTCAAACTAGACCAGAATCAACTAAAATGGGGGTATTAAGAAGAAGTTTCGGACCAGTGGTACTTTCATAATCTTTCTTGGTGAATAATAAGTAAATTTTCCTGAGAAATTAATTACAAAACATTTTAAACTTGACATAAAATTTTAATTCTAACGTTATAAAAACAAGCATAACTGAATGAACTTTACTTTTCTATCCATGGATTCCCAGATACAAAACTTAAATTTAGTCAATTTTGTCAAGTCTGGCTTACATTTAGTCGTGTTAAAGCCAAATTTTTGGAATTATGATTTTGATTGGTGTTGCCAAACTTAACCGATTTCTGCTCAAAATTATGTTATGCCATGCTCGTTACTGCGATTTCATAAGCAAACAAAAATGTTATTATTTATTATCTTTTTTATGTAATTCTTCAGGTGCTTGTTTCATATTGATGTTTTATAATTTATTTTCGTATATTATATTTTATTTTCAGAAATCAAGTGGGTCACCGGAAACTGAAATGGGTCACTCGTTAACTCTCAGCTTATAGGTTTTCGAGGCCTTAGCATGGTCTAGTTAAGACATAAATTTTCACTATGTCCAGTCTTATGAGTGACTTATGATGTGGTCATAGACTGGCAAGAGAACATGATGACAATGGTCTCAAGCTCATCGGGCAAAAGAAGCAATTTTACACGGTCCTCGAATACATTACCTAGCGTTATTATGACATTAATTATTATGACAAGAATTTGAAAGAAAATGCTTAAGTTTTTAATTATTCGGCATCTGGTTTTACATTATTTTCATTGCCACTAAAAGTGATCGTGAGTAAAACCCTAGAAAATCTAAACAAGGAGAATTAAGTGAGACTGGGATATAAATCTTATCCGAAGATTTCAAGATACAGATTTAATTAAGATTTATTCGTAAAAGTAAAATGCCCTCAGTTATGAATTTTTGCTGTTAGAATAATCGCTTTGTTTGGGAATACATTTATATGTAAACAATATTTTTCACATTGAAAATTAATTAAATCTATAGTAATTTTTATTCGAGGCTACTATCACAATCGAAATGTCATTAAAACTCAACCTGTACTAAGAAATAAAGAAGGGTACTCTTCTGTTATCGAGGACAGATTCAGGAATATATATATATATACACACATGTATGTATGAAGCTATGTGTTTATGCATGCGTGTATATATGTGTGTGTATATACAACCACACACACAGTATATGCTACCGTTACACTACGAAGACATGCTAGAAGGAGTGAGAATATCTTTATATAAATAAGCGGCTAAAGTGTGTGTCGCTGATAGTTTATTATTGCCACTCGGAAAAATGAGCGCGGAAATTAACGTTTCCGCAGTTTTTAATTAATATCTCGGCCGATTAAAGTCGTACCAAGATGAGAACGGTATCGATGGATTCGGAGAAGTTTTTGGAATCCGAGGATACGCGTCTCGAATTTCAACTCGGCGCCGTTCCGTAGATATTCGAGGAAAAAGAATTTGGCACGTAGCCAAATCTCTCCAATAGGGATAACCCAAAAAAGAAAGTGGAATATGTAGGGAAAACGTAGGGGAAAATTAGTTTTTAATTAACATCTCGGCTAATTAAAGTCCCAAAAAGACGCGAATAGTCAAAATGGCGGGCCACGGATTTGCGGAATCCAACGGTGTGCTTTGCTAAGCCCGGGAGCCAGCCGTTTCGGAGGAGATGATGTTACTTCACCCCATACATATATATGCGGCTTAAGTGCCTGTTTGTCGCCGATAGTTTATTGGTTGCGTTCGTAACTGTACTAGCCAATGGGGTGAAGTTGTCACTACCCGGGGTTGCCGTTTCAATTGAGACGTAGACAATTTCCTGTAAAACTTGCCTTTGCCATTAATAAATCTCAGGTCTTAAGCATATTGGAATTTTTTCACCTGAGCCTGCATTTGGACACGGTCAACCTTATGTTGTCTGTTCAAGAGTTTGTGAAAGAACGTACGTAAAATTAAAAATAATTGATGGTCCTCTGCAAGGCGAGCTTAAAAATGATGGAAAATAAGAAGAAATGTTACAAAAGAAATGTTGTGTACAAAGAGATCTTTGACATGTGAATTAAAATTTTATTATTTAAATCACCTTTATTTATTTAGCGAGCTGTGGCTCTTAAGAAATGTACCGTCAGTGGTTTCCTTCATTGCACTCTACTTTAAGCAATTAAGCAAGTAGAAGGGGGAAACCCCGTGGGGCAGTAAGCAAAGAAGCGTCCTCGCCGCCTGCCCTGGGTAATTCAGTTTGAATTAGCAGACACCTTTGCACAAATCATTTTAATTACAATTTAAAATATCTACAACAGCGGTCATTTCGTATGAACGCCGGGCTTTCTAGTACTTTATAAGACAACGTCGACATCTTCGAATGAATGGTTTACGGTTTTTGCTGACTCTAATGTCACTTTTGGGTCATTTTCAAAAAAATTCGTCTCCTAGATGTCAGGTGGCGTTGTTTTATCCTCAGTTTCGTGGAGATTGTTGTAACGAAGATGGCTAGTGTCTGTGCAGCATGAGAGCACTTGTAGCTAGCCAAAAGTTATTCCGAGAGATTCATGGTAAGGGAAGAGGAGTGGGCTACCCTTGGATTGTTCTCGATGAAACCTGGGGTGGAGCTGTGCAATGTAAATGGATTTGGACTACAATTGTGAAACCGTTCGTTAAATTCTGGTATCGCGCTGTAAAGTCTCAGTCTTTTGAAAAGCATACACTCAGTCGAGACTGAAAGACTTGAGCTAATTATCGCTATGTCTATAATTCTCACAGAAACGTATAAGTTTAGACAAAAGCTTCTCAAAAATAATTAAACGCAAGTTCGCTCAAGCCTATCCCGACGTGTCAAGCTCTATTGGCTAGAGAAGAACGGTAACATAGTATTTCAGCTAGTAAACTGGCCTTCAGCAGACGGAGCACGCTATGCCTAATCATCTAAAACCTCACTTCAAATACTATCTGCGCAACCTAAAATTTACAATCTGGCAGAAAAACAGAAAGCGAGAAATAACAGTATAGTTTCCTAACATAAAATAACTGGTTAGATAAAATAAGTAATTACTACCTTAAACTGACTATTTCTTTCTGTTCTATTCTGTAAGAAAGATGACAGAGAGCAGTAGCTACTTCGCTCTCTTAATTGGTATATAGGACTTGTCCCAGAGAGTTATGGTGCTTTCGACTGGTGTCAAGGAATGTAACTTTTAATACTTTCAACAAAATATTTTTCACAATGAAATACTATGCTTTTTTGTTTATTAGTTGAATGTTTCGTCAGCTGAAAATATGGCTTTCCGAGACTTAAAATGTTTTTTTGCCATTCGCGTTTCCACTTTGCTCCCCCCCCAAAAAAACGCTTTAACTTTTAAACTTTTGTAAAGTCTTACTTTTACAGAACTGTATCTATTTGTAAACGCTTTAGCTTTCTGTAAAACCTTTTAAATCTAGGTGCAACTTGTCACCATCGCTTGTTCATTTTGTAAGAATTTTACGTTTTACTAGCATTTATTTTATTTTAAAACTTTGCTATTCTCTCTTATTTTCCCTTTCTGGTCAGAATAAGCGCGAAAGAATTGTTTATGCTAATGAGGTTGCAAACTGTGTAGATATTTTAGTATATGGCTTTTAGCGAAAAGAGAGGGAGAGAGACCTCTCGCTGCCTTACCACGCGCGTTCTTTTCAGTCAGTTCATGTCTGCCTTTAAGGCTAGAACTTAGTTCTCGGTGATAGTTGAAGATGTGTTTTAGTCTTTTGTATTTCGCTCACTACATACGTAAAGTTAAAAAACCAATCTTCGCGTTACTACTCTCTGTAAAGCATCTAAGTTTAGTTCTTATTTAGTTTAGTTTAGTTCTTAATTTCTACGTTTTAGACCATAAGTGTTGGTCTTTGTATCCCGTAGTGCGGGAACGGCTGTACTTTGTGAGAAATAAAAGGTAAATTTAACCCGTCTCAACTTTGTCGTATCTTCTACACACGCACGAACATTATAAAAGTTTTGAGTAAACTCCCTGTTCCTACTCAGGACTCCAGTTATTTTTCCAAAGGCAATTAAAAGGAATAGCAGTCCTGACAATTTCACATTTCATCTCCTTTCTCCATGTTACATGCAGGCCCAAACTAAAATGTGATGAAGCTAAACTAATGAACACTAGCAAGAATAATGTATTGTAACTTGAAAAGAGAAACAGCATTCAAAGGTGAAGCTAATTACGTCGATGAATAGCTGAAGGCCGTATATGAAGCTTTATTGCATTACAGTGTTGCCGAATTTCAAAGAGAAAATAATACAAATAATAGATCCACACAGTCAGCTATCGATTAACCGGTTTTCGGATTAACCGGCCATGTCCAATAAAAAAAATAACTTTCTTTATTCCAGTTATGGAAAATTTATTACCAAAAATCAACAGAATAAAACAGTATGTTATATGTGACAATTATTTTTAAACTTGAATTCAATCGCATTGTTTAAGTGCTTTTGTATATATTGTTCTTTAATGGCATTTCTGATTTAGTTTCTTTATTTCTAATGATGTTGATTCTTTAATAAATATTTACGATATATTTTGTGTGTTTTGAACATTGATTAATTTATGTAACCAAATACATTTGTTCTCTAGATTAAATTGCTTGAAAATAAAGGGATATTGTTAATAGTATTTTTCTGTTAAATGTTATTATTCTTTTCTGCGATTTTTAACTGTCCTTAGATTAATCAAAATTTTGCTGTGGATATCGTCCCTGATTTTAGCCCAATTTATCGGAAGCTGACTGTACTAATACTTGCCTTCACAATTTTTCCCAAACGATCCATGCGGGAAATACTGCGCCGGGAACATAATTTACAAAGAACTAATGGAGTAAGTGATGGGTCCAGGAAAAATGAATATAGAAATAAATTACTTATACAGAACTTCATCTGAATTTAAATATGCCAAAAACTATCATTGAATGATAGAAGAAGTTTTGCTGTATTTAAAAAAATATGCAACTTATAAAAATCTTCCAACATTCAATAGGAACCGTAAATTTAAAGTTTCAATAGCCTTCTTAAAATGTAATGCTGTCGACATCAGTGGAAGATCATAGGTAATTAACGGTAAAAATCCCATGGGGATCCCATTTAAATCAAAAATTTATTAAATTTTTTGAATTGTGTGTTTTAGGTATTTTACTCGCTTTCATTGAACTCACCGAGTGCAAAACAAATTTTGTTGACTTACGTAATAATGAACATAGATCTTTAAATTTTTAAATTGTATCTGAACAAAAAAGCCTCATAGTGCATAACACTATACTGAGATCAATTGTTTACATAATTTGGTATGTAACTTAAACCAAAGAATAAAATAAACGCTTAAAAACAATTTAGAAATGCTTCGTTTCCAAATTCACTGATTCAATTATTAAAAAGCAGAATTATTGGGTAAATGTTATTCGGCCTTAATTTAGTAAAATATCTATAGGAAAGCTGTAATTTTTCCACTAAAGAAGTTACTTTATTAAAATGCACTCAAAAATCTTTTTAGATTATTAAAAATCATTTTAGAGTTTATAAGGTATTTTCTCCCTCCTTTCTGCATGTTTTCGTGGTTGTACGGTAGCACACTCAGCTCCTAGAGGTCTAGGTTCGAGTCCTGGCTAGAGCATTGCTCACTTTTCCCGTCTCTTAAAAAAAAATTATGACTTTATAGGTGGTGGATGATGATTCTTCACAATCAAGATTTTGGGGAAGATTGGGTCCCTTAATCTCCAGTAATTTTCTCGCTTCTTTCTGCATGCTTTAGTGGTGTAACGGTCGTGTACTCGGTGTGTACTCGGCGCGTATTCGAGAGGTCTAGGTTCGAGTCCCGATGAGATGAGAACTGTACGTGAATTAAATTTGACTATAATAAATTTAATTGATCCTATACGTCAATTAAATTTGGTAAGTTTACCAGGGACGCTTTCCACCAGGAGTGCCAAATGCGTTTAAGAAGACTGAAATCACAATCTTTTCTTTGGGCTAAAGCACCCGAAATATAATTGCCATGTTTCTGACATTTAACGTATGCCTTGAGAATCTTTAAAGCTAAAAACATTTCTTTAAAGATTTTATAGCGCGTACGATGAAAAACACTTTGAAACTGTAACAGTAGTTGAATTTCTTTCTATAGCTACATAGAATTTCTATAGCTGCTAGAACTTCAGTTTTTGGAGCTTATAAAATTTTAATTAATTGAGCTCTAGGAATTTAAATGCGGTAACAAATTTTATCAATATCTTATGTACTAAATGGACATATAATTTATTTACCTTAAAAAATTTAATACTTTTGAGAGTTTGGGTAGTTATTAAAGCCATTTCTCTTTATATAAGGTAAAAGACGGTTATTCCATGTTATTCGTAATATGAATATGTCATTTTATGTAACAGTTCGTATTATACGTGTTGTCAATTAGGTTTGATGAGTTCATGCAATTAATGCAAAAGAGGCTTAATTGATTTCATATTTATATATATTCTTACCAGTCGCAAATTATATTTTGGCTCATATTATTTTGTCAAAAGGAATTCACTTGACTTATTCCATTTTTAAATCTATGCAGAAGATATTTAAACTCTAGTCTGAGAGTTTAAATACATAAAGATACATAGAAATTTGCAAAATTTCATTAATTTTATAAAAATGAAAAAGAATGATTTATGATATCTGCATATACAGACTTATACTGGAGGTTCCATAGGCAGCAGAAAAATATACTATTTTCGAAATTTGCTGCAGGTACCAATAAATTAGATATTTATGCAACACCATTTCATGGGTAACCAGTTCGTTGAAGAAGATATTAAATTCATGGTGACTGAGCATGGTTTGGTGATTTAGTATGGCTATAAAATCACACCTTCTTCTGGAAGATTTTTACTGGAATCGAATTCTTTCCCCGATGTGTACGATCTAGCTTTTAATGTGACATAATATTTGCAGCGGTTGCCGCCTAGACGGAAAAGTGGTTAGTTACAATGACTGCCGTACCAAGTTCGAATCCCGAAGAAGGCATAGATGTTAATTGACTGACCCTTCAGATGAGATAACGGCATCCCACTATTAGGTGCCTCCATAATGTGACCACCGTTCTTGCCGTAGTAGTGGTCAAATCCTATAATGGCTTGTGCCCACCACTGGAAAAAAAAATGAAAGAAGCGTTCTACAGATCTGATAATTCCAACAGCAGCTATAAAGATTTAAAAGACAAAATAAGAAATATAAAAAATAAAAACAGAGAAGAAGAGATGTGATACCTCTTTAACAATTTGAAGAAAACAGCAATGATGGAACACAGCAATAACTTTTATTTTACACTAAAAAAATGGCGACATATAAACAAGAGAAGAAAAAGTACATAAACTTATTTTTTAAGGCTCTCGAGCCTGCGTTTCAATATTGACAGTAACCTGTACATTATTTTATATTCATCTAATTCAAATGCACGAGAGATTAATAACGATATTAAAGCTGTTACAGAGAAGAACCGTATTGCCACCAGGTGAAATACCTAGTTTGTTACATCAAAGGAATTAAAGGAAAAAAATCTCATTTTTAAAAGTGCCTTAATAAAGGAAATTCTAAAGTCATCTTTCTTATTTTAAAATTGCATCTATTAAGAATCATAAACACACAAATACAGCCGGAGATCTGAATCACCAAAGATTTAAATTACGCTTGGAATATGAAACTTTAACTAACCGCTTCCTTTTGCAAATCTGTGTTATCCTTATTATTCCGTGAATTGTCTCAAGAATATATAAAGCATAGTTACTAACATTTTATAATCATTATGTACAAATAGCATCATTGCAAGTGAACATTTTCTCCGTCATTTTCCAGAGCATTTTTAAGCAGTTTTGCCATTGAAGTTTCAGTCAAAGGTTCTGGTCTTACAGTTAATATTTAAAAACAACATCTCAGGAAAATCGGAAGTTTGTTTTCATTACCTGTACCTGTGTTCCATAATCGCAAAATAAATAAATAAAGTCAAATAAAAAATTTAAAAAATTCCAACTGAAAAAAAATCACATGTTACATCTATGTACTATTTAGTAACAGAAGAATCTAATTTTATTCTTACTATTTATTCCCCGAAACATTCATTCTCTGAATTCAATTCTCCGAGAAAAAGCTTAAACCAAAACTATATTTCCCAGCTAGTTCCGACTGCTCAGATTCCAAAGCTAAATTCCTTAATTGTTATCATACCCACCTTCACTTGCATTCCTATCAATATTATTCCAAATTATACGAGGAAGGTTTCGAGAATAAATTTCAGAGGTAATGGGAAAATTTCCTGGAAAACAGATATCTTTTTGTGGTTATTCCTAGTTTCACATAGAGAGAGTTGTTCTGTTTTGGTTTGAGCCGCTAGTTCTCTAGAAGAGATAATTTTAGTTTTTAGTTCCGGTTGGGGAAAAGTAATAATGAGAACGAATCAGATGCGGTCATCCTTGTGATGATTTCAACTGAAGAATTATTTTAAAGATATTTCATGTACCGTGTCATACAGGTAATTTAAAGTTCTTATCCATGACTTCTGTTGCATTCTTCGAGCAATGTTTAGGCTTATTCATAACTTTCAGCTTCTGCTGAGTAAAATCCATTCTGGAATTCTCTTTTTATTTGCCTTTCGATTTATACTTTACCGTATGTAGAGTCTGTCGGTCTTATCTCGATTAAATTACTCAGAAACGTTAGCATTTTCTGTAGTGAAATAGCTTCGTTTTTTTAATATACTTATGTACTTTCACAAAATATGAGATCGAGGATTCTCTTTAAATAAAATATTACGGAATGTATTCATGTATATAAAATTTTGTTTCCCTTTACAACTGATAAATAGCATGTTCAATTTTAATCAATAGTGTCATTTATAAAAAATTCAATGAATATAAAATAATTTTAATGCACGGTCATTTCGTATTACTTTTCGCTGTCACTGATAGTCGAAATCTTGTACAAATAATTTTTTTTAATTAAAATTGATATTTCAGTAATAATTCGAAGAAGAGAATATCTTGCAATTTTCCTAATTCTATCATATCATAACATATACCAGTATCAATTGGTAAAGATTCAATGTATTGGTAAATTATGATAATATATTCCTTAGTATGGTAAACTAATCACATTGTCACTGCTTTTTACCAGCAAAGGAATCTTGTCCGTAAATTAAAATTGCATGCCTTTTTTATATTATCTTTTCATTTTTGATTTCTAATGATACTAATACAGTGTTTCATATACTGTCAGATCCTACCAATATACACTTCTGGCCAATAAAATTGCAACACCAGAAAGAAGTGATCCATCGACGTCTGTGAATTTGAAATTGTTGTCTCCAAGTATTATCGCCCTTTGTTATATTTAAAGAAATTAAATAATGAAGAATCTTCGTAAATGTATGTATGTTTTTCGCATTGTGAAAATATGACGGTACCTAGAGACATCAAATTTTGAATAACGTAATCTTCCACCGAATATGGGCATCTGGAAAAGACCTAACTAACACACAAAGGGATAAAAAAACGGCCTTTTGGGCGTAATATAAAATCTGAAAGCTTTCAGTTTTTTTTCCTGCCTCATTTATAAGCATAAAGTTTTGAGAGCATTCGGGCTAATATTCCTTTAGGCTAAAAATATTTTAAAACAGCATATCTTTAGAATTTCAAATAGACAGTCTCAAGCGCTAGAGATAATTTTTTTTCGTACAGCATTGCCCTTGCTCGCTTTGAAATCGTCGAGTTTGTTAATAAACAAATTCTTCAAATTTTACAAAAATGAAATAGTCAATAAAACAAATTCGACACTTAAAATCCGAGCTTCCAGGTTCCCATGTTTGGGTGGAGGATTACATTATTCAAAATTCGATGGCTATAGGTACCGTTGTTTTTTCACAATGCGAGAAACATACATAAATTCATGAAGATTCTTCACTATTTAATTTCCTTTAATATAATACAGGGCGATAATATTTGGTGGCAACAATTTAAAAAGTGTACGCCGTTTATAGTTAATCAACGAAAAATGCCAGTTCGAGACTAATGCTCCTTTGAGCTAAAAAAGTTTAATTCAAAATCTTCTCCAAAGTAAAGTTGCTTATAAAATAAGGTATTTATGGTGAACTTCCTGGCTAAAAGTGTCTGCTATTTTAAAATTCACCAAGCGAACATATAAATCAGCCATGTAGACAACCTGTTTTCGTTCTTCGATGTTCAGATAAATACCAACATTCATATTTTGTTACCTGTTCGAACCCTAATAGATTCATCATTTTAACCTAATTCATAATACTGCATTTTTAAAGCTACTGCTTAGTAACATAAATTCATGTATGTAGTAAATGTTTTATCTTGTAATTCTTTAAAAATGCATTAATACATGTAATATTAAAATGGCTCAAGAACATACATTTGGCAGCGTGAAATAAGGTTATCTTCGTTCATTCATTTTCCCTGAAAAATCTGCGACGCTTGAAAGTTGAGTTAGGCGTAAGTAAATACAACTTTTATCTCGTTTTTATCTCTTTTTTACCTTGCCAATCCAAATAGATTTAATGCTCCGTTATGCAGACCTTGAATTTAACTTATCTCGTTGAAACGGAAAACAGGTGATTCTAGATTACTCCATTAATGAGCTTATTAGAAATCACTCAACAAACGCTTTGTCTATTGGAAAGCAGGTCAATGTTTGCTTTCATTTTGAGTAATGTTTCAGAATGACATTTCATGTTGTTTCAAAGAAACGTAATCAGTCACTGGTAAACTCTCAATGAAGGGTTAATCTCTCGCTGGATCGTAATGATGAAGGTCTTTGTCCTTTATTATTTGGTTCAAAGAAGTCCATCAGAAAAAAACAATTCGTAACGCTGTTTATCATAAGCTGCATGAGACATTTGTTTAAAATTTGAACTTTTTTGAATTCTTTTAAGGATTTCTCGAATTTATTTTTTAGAAAACTTAACAATACAGAAGCTTCACAACCCTATCTTAAGATTTTCCCCGTGATTCTAGATGATTCAAACCATCTATAAATGGTTGCTTGAGCAAAGATTTCGAAATTGTTATCGATTATAAAAATACAATTTGCTCAGTTCTTAAAATACAGACGGTCACATTCAGAGTCGGTAGCCTTACGGAAATGATCGCCACGAGTTGGTTCACTGTAAATCTCATATCAAATTTTTTTATCTTAAACCATTGAACTTGCTTAATTATCTTTTGTCAAATTAGGGTGGGTCTTAGATTATGTCAAAGAGGTCGCGTCTATAGATTGATGGCTAAATACCTTATGGAAGCAGGTAAACTGATGTGCTAAAAATCTCTGGGAATTTATAGAACTTTCTCCGAGAAAAGTGTGTTTGGATATTCATCAGCATTCCGAAATACTGATAATATTGTGACGCAAGTATAAGTTTGTTTTGAAATTGCAAAGAAAACGAGGAATCTGGAGCTAGGTACAGCAGGAAAACAGACCACACTTCGAATTCGTAAACTTAATGTCTAATTGTCTCGCACTCTTTCCGTACCCACACACATACACACAAAGTATTAAGAGGCCAAGAAACCCCCTCGCTGACAATCCTAGTGTGAGTACAAATAGTTTTAGCAATTTTTAGTTAGGGCATTAAGTGTAGAGAAGAAGATATGCATATAGTTAGGTATCGTAGGCAATTAGACCGAGTGTCATTTTGAACTAGACTGTGAGACCTTTGAATTACCGGGCCAATGGATTATATCACCATAGCACACGGATGAAATTGTTTAAATTTCTTACAAATTCACTTCTTTGGCAGTTTCTATAGTCAGAACATGTTTCGGGTGCCATCTGGATCGCCTTTACTTCCTTCAGATGCAAAATTTGTAATCTGATAAAGAGGTGTTAATGATGCCTGCATTGCTGCTAATTACCACAGGCACGGTGTTTCTTTTCAAATGATTGGTTCTTAATCGGAAACTCGCTATGGCATTGGTTCTCCCAGGGAAATAAGACTTATTGTTTCATAACTGCAATAATTGGCCTTCGAAGACCAGTTCGCCAGCAGTGTCATTACCATCGATTCGTATATAACAGAAATCCATAGTATTAAACAGCTCTTCTTCGGCTTGCATGAAATAGGTGGTGAATAAGCTGCGTATATCAGGAACAAAATTATTTAGGAATACCTTAATGATTCACGGAGAATCGTTAAAAGATTCTGGGCACATACCGCAAAGAATCCTTGAAATTCATAAATTGTTATTGATTATAAAAATATTACTCTTGTTGATTACGAAATCACTAATTAAGATTTTCGCAATTTTAAACAAAGATTTAGTCATGATAGTTTCATACTGTTATCATGAACTATTTTAGTAGTTACTATGTCTCTTAAACTGTAAAATGTTCACAAAATTTAAAATTATTTTCATTTCGTAACACTTAAACCATGCGTTTTCATTTTCAGAGAGTCTTCATATTAGTATATTTCTTAGTATTTTAGACTACTTATTAGAAGGCTACCTGCTAGATTTAAATTCGAGTTGGATATTATGAACTCAGTGTTTCACCCTACTCTGTTAATAATATACGCAAGCTTAATAATCTATATATATATATATAAAGTGTGTTTTAAATGAAATAATATAAACACTGAGAGCGTTATTATAATAATAGCATGAAAAGTGTCATTAGCACTCGTTTTGAAATGAAAGTACACAAATGTCAGAAATATGGATAAATTTAAGAAAAACTCTAAACAATTATCGAATAAATAAAACTACTTAGTAGAGAAATTTTCAAATAAAAATCTTTTAACTGTGATTACCTTATCAACTTTGGTCAATCATTTCCAAATAAATATTTCTAGTTTTTAAAACTAATGTTAAGATAATTGCTTTGCGTATTGCCCAATTTCTAGGTTTGATTTTGCTGAAAAGGAGACACATAAAAAGTGTTTTCTATGTCTATGAAGTATCGTTTCAAAGAATATTTGTGGTAGAAAGCTATCGGTATTTTAAAAGAAGGGCTACGTTTATTGTTTGTCAACACTCTTTAGTTGGGTTTACAGTAAAAAATTTAACTCAAAGCAATCACGCGCATTGATCATCACCGAGAGAAAAAGCTCAGGAGAATAATAGCGAGGATCCATCTTTTCAGGAGAAAATTTTGTGTTGTGATTATCAATAACCCAGAGTAATTTTATCCCATTATATAGCGTACATCAGGGTTGTTATTCCTGAAAATTTATTGAACGCATTTTTGTTAAAAATTACTGCCAAATTAAAATTGAATTTTAACCGCATATATCACATTTCATGTTAGTATAAGTCTTTTATATTTTTAAAGCATATTTTTCAAAAATATATTCATCGAAATGATAAAGAAATGTTCCTTAACTTCCAGTACACAAGAACTGAAATGACGCTTCGAAGAAAATGCTGCCAAGCATGGTCATTCGATGCGTGATGATAGAAAAACTGTGTGTTTATGTACATAATGTAGCGCTTTAAATTCAGCCATGCGTGTAATTTGAAATCTTCTGTAATCTTTACTTACTGCTATTATTTCGAATACCCTTCACATGGATTAAGTATCGCATTCAGGCTAATGCTTGCCAACAATGAAGAAAGCATTGTATAAATCTCACTAACATACGATGCAAAAATGTTTAAAATGAATGCAATCTCTGCGTTTGTAGTGCAGTTCCATAACTTGATTAAAGTGATCTGTAAGGTTCAGGAATAACGTCATTAATAGGAAATCACATTTTAAGCTGTCAATCAATTTTTCTTAAGGTGAAGAGCAGTCGACCAACAAAAAGGTCAAACATGCAACACCCTTTACTAAAGGAATACAAATATAGGGTGCCCAAAAAAATATGCAGACATTTTTAATTATCATAGGGTTTATTAACACGTGGTTTGTATTTCTATTCTAAAATAATCCATAAAAAGAATAACTTTTTTTTTTCAAAATCTATTTATTTTTAAACACAGCCTCATCGCTTCAAATGTTCTACATTAGAAACTATGCATACTCTGCATATCAAATATTACTCAGAGAACTGTACTCTTCTGTTCGGATTATGAGTATATTCAGAATATGCACTATTCTTACTATGTAAGTTTTACAAAGATACCGTTTCAAAATGTGATAAGCATGTGATTTTTAAAATTCTTATAACAGAACCTACTCATCTCTGATTTTTTTTTTATCTCTGGCGATGCATGACATTGTGATAAGGGAGCAAGCTGGTATACCCTTGAGCCTGTGTTTGAATCCCAGACAAGTTAGGGATGCTTGTAACTGTACGGTGTTTTTGTGACACGGACGCGTTTTAATTAAAGTAGATTCGAAACGTCTGTAAAGAAATTGGTAATAAAGGAAGGAGGATAGAAGACCCTCAGATCTTTCTCCCAGGGGTTTCCCCTTTAAAATTGGGATGAAGCTAAGCAACGGCGAATTCAGTAGCTACCATGCCAAATCATCATTTGACTATTGACCAGGCCGACATCAATTGACCAGGCCATCATTGACGCAAAAGCTCCAGGTTCAAACTTACTTTAAATGCTGGTTACAGTAAGACACGAAGGTTGTTTAAAATTGTTCTAAACTGGCTCTGCATTTTAACTACATTTTCGAAATCCCTATGACACTTTAGGGTAAATCTGTAAGTAAAATTTTCTATACTTTATTTCAAGCCTAAAAATAGGGAAAATTAAGCAAATTATCAGCTGTTAAAGTGTGTATACATTTTAAGACTGTATGCACTGCTATTCCTTAAATATTGAAAATTAATTCTGCAGTATCGAACACACTAATAGGCCTTTGGCTACCTTATCACACACTTTGTATAGTGAGCTAATTTTTCACGCTTTTAGCTATTTGTCATTGTTTATATGTTTCTATGTTTAATACTAAAATAAATTATGGCAACAATAACAAATTAACAAAATTATAACAACAATATAGTAATATTATGTTCAAAAAATTATAGCAAAGATATGTTTTTTTTCTCCTGCACAGTTACTTTTGTATCCAGCATTTGTTCTAACTCAGACCACCAGCGGCCTAGCGGTAAAGTCGCTAAACACTGGTAGTTCGGTCTGAGGTTCGAATCCCGCGAACGGGCTGGCTGCATAGGCGTTTTCGTGGTTTTCCCCATGTGTAACGTGTATACTAGCCACTTTCCCTTAGAAAGTCCTCCACGAAGGCATCCCTGACCTTAGGCTGATAGCCCTCGAGGCTTTGCCATAATCACACACACCGAATTTTGTTCTAACTCATCACCAAAACTGTGTTTTAGAAACAAACGTTTTCCAATCTTTGAGAAATGTATTAAATTCCGGTAATCTATTTATTCGTCAGAAGTCTTGAGATATGTAAACTCGTCCGTTTCACTAACTTGTAAAGAATTAAGACAACATCCCATTTTTATAGTCTACAAATCATAGTCCGACAATCTGAAGATCTCAATTTGGAATCTTTACAAAGGTGTGTTCTTATCAAATACATGCCAGATATTCGTCTTCGCAAATGTTGCATCTGCGCGAAACATAAGGTCTTTAATACATCTTTCACATGGCCTGGCGCATAGCTAGCTTTTAGTTTAAGTTAGATTATCCATTATTTTATGGCAAAATTAGGCTATCTTCTTAACAGGAGATATGCTTTCGTGGAGGACTTTCTGAAAGAAACTGACTCTTATTCACATTATAGATGGGGAAAATAAACTATGCACTCTACCAATGTGTCTGGATTCTAACTCAACTAAGTCGACCTAGCAATATGCAGTGTCTACCACTCGGCCATTGGTAGGGGCTTGCCAAATTTCAGAGTATTTTGCTAATCAGTTAAGCATAAGATCTTTCTTTCAAATTTAATCAGCCAGAAGTTCCTTAACAAACTGAGCGATTTAAAAGTTGTAAATGAAGTTCTTATTAAATTAAATACTTACCTTATATTTAGATATAATATTTAATTTACAAGAATTAATTTACAGTTCATTTGTAAAACATCCCATTGATAATTTTATTCGCAGCCTTCTTGTAATTAATAAAAGATATTTATAAAGTTACCTGTTATATATGAGATGGAAAATCGTTAAGTATTTTAAATCTGAAGTATGTGGCTAAGCATTTACAAATTATGGATTTACATAATTCAGAAAGGAAACTTCTACGCCATCTGAATTGTAAACAACCATAAATAATAGTATGTTTTTCCATGTTTGCTTTAGGTTAGAATTTTAACTTATTTAAATTGCAAAAAGTGCAAAATTTTAATTAAACTGTACATGCGCATATAGAAATATACATAAAAATTAATATTATTACGTAATAAAATTTGTAATTCTAAAGTAATGTAGTCCAAGTTATTCGTGTGCTTTTAAAAGTCTTCTTAATCTCCCACCAAACTGTTACACTGGTAACAGAGATAATGATTTTAGTCCAAAATTTTGATAGTGACTTTTCAGTGTCTAAGTATCAAATAGGGTCCTCATAATTACAACTTTTACCATGAATGTCAGTCTGTATATGTATGACTTTTTTTAGTTCACGACAACTCTTATAACGAACTTTCAAAAATTTCTATCTTCCATATTTAAGCTTTCCGCATTTATATAAAGAGTTGAAAAGATTTTGGATAACATCGGACGATGAGAAATGTTACTTTAAATGAAGCTTATGCAATTTTCCATAAAAACTGGATTAAAACAGATGCGAAAACTTTACAATTTTTTAACACTTTTACGTTGATGTGAACAACATATTAGATTTGGAGTAAATTGATAAACCACAAGTAATACTAAAGTATTTTGAACAGATTATGGTGAAAAAGAAAAACCATGATAAAATGTTACAAAAAAAATCCGAAATCTTTCAGCTCTTATATTACGCCCAAAAAGGCATTTTTTCAATTACACACACAAATACACGTTTCTAGAGCATTTGGGCTAATGTCCTTTTGGTCTAAAATATTTAAAATTTAAAAACAGCATATCCTTAGAATTTCAGATAGACAGTCTCGCGTGCTGGAGATAATTTTTTTTCGTACAGTGTTGCCATTGCTCGCTTTGAAATCGTTGAATTAGTTAGTTAAAAATTCGTTAAAGAATAACAAACCACGAAACAGACACTAAAACAAATTTCAAATTCGGGGTTCCAGGTTCCCATATTCGGATGGAGGTTTACACTATTCAAAATTTGATGGCTCTAGGTACCTTTGTTTTTTCGCAGCGAGAGAAACATGCGTACATTCATGTAAATTTTTAATTATTTAATTTCTTTAACTATAATACAGGGCGATAATATTTGATCGCAACAATTTGAAAAGTGGAACGGAGATTTAAATGAACCGATTAAAAATACATTTTCGAGACTAATAGCCTTTCTGGGCTAAAGCCCCTTTTGGCTAATAATTCAAAATTTCTGTTTGAGAAAGAGATATTAGATATTATCAACATATGATAAACTGGTAGTTTTTTAAAACATGGAAATGGCGGGAGGTCATGCGCTGACTACATTATATTTTTTCATGCATGCATAGATTTTATTAAGGAAAAAGAAAGATAATGGATAGAAAATAGATAAAAGATAATCCTTTCCCAGGACTTACATATTTTGTTTTATTTTATTACAGATATCATATGAGCAATGCACATAGAATATGTTTCCGCTTTAAAGATGCTTAATACGTAGCAAATATGTAAACACTTGCTTAAAAATATTGTAAGTAATACGGACTTATCGAGAAGTCTTTAGTAAAAGGATATTTATTTATAAGCATATTTTATTCTTAAATGTGATTAAAAATTCTAAAGCATTTTCAAAAGTTAATGATTCTTCTCAAAGTGTTTGAAAAGGTTTTCAGCTTTTGTATTTTTTATCTAAAGTTGTTTAGAACCTTACCATTATTTTTTAATATATGCTCTTGCTGCTTTATATTTACAGTTTTTTTAAGAAAAATCATATATATGAGCTAAAACATGTATAAATAAGGATTTGATATAGATCTTGTTTCATCTTTTACATCTTCTTTCATAAGTTTTGATGGCATATACTTTTTTTCCCGAGGAGAGATGAAAGATGTTTAATTTACAATACACAAAAACTTCTCTTTCTAAAAATTAGATATTGCAGCATTTTTAGGACCTAAGTTACATGAAAGACGAACATGCATAATACCTATCTGTCTGAATAAAACTAAAATATACATACATGAATACTTTTCGTCTTTACTGCAGCTTTATGTTCTCTATATTTCAGACTCCTTTTTTAAAAACAAAATTCATATCATTTCTTTATTATAATGGACCACGTTTTGAATAAGCTGATACCTAAAGAATAAAATTACAGCTTATCGATTGGAAGAAAAATATATTAATGTGAAATTTAATTTTAGGCAAAAAAAAGCAGTCTTACTTGGCAAAGATTTTGATTGCAACTTTATGAACTTTGAGAGCTATCATTCATGCGTACCTTTTTTTCAGGAGCAAAACATTTTTTTTGAAAAACTGGAGAAGCGATGACGGATTTTATGACGAAAGGTATATGCAGAGCAAAATGATCACGAACGTAGCGTCATTTAGCGAAGAAAATACTAATGAAATGAGTAAAACTAGAAATAAAAACTTTCAATATGTTAGGAAGTGTTTGAATGTGTTCATTAACAGGACTGCAAGTTAATATCATTAACTAACTAATAAATTTTTATGAAAATTGAAAAGTTCTAGGAAATTAGAGTCGCCAACTGAAGAAGCTTTGTAGATAATTATTGTAAGACCCACATCAAAAGTGTGATCACATATCCAACTATGATTAGCTATCGAAGATTTCTTTATTTATCCTTTTCAAACATAAGATTCGTGTTTTTGGATGCAAACTTTTAACTCTCTTTTGTCACATATCGGCTAAACTAAAATAGCACTAAAATTTCGCGCCAAGGAACTTTGATTCTGTTTCTTCAGCTAATAAAATGGATTTCTCTGAAGTTTTCATTTTCGCAAAATTTTTCTTCTTTAGTATATAACATTAGTTACAACCTAATCTTTTCAACGCTTTCAGAATATTTTTGCCTTAGTTTTTCACATTTTATTACCATTATTTTCCTGATGCCAATACATTCGTGATCGCATTGCTTCGTCAATTTCTTTTATTGTAAGATCGATCGCTTCTGAACATCGATATATTTTGTTGATCTCCCAAAAAGAAATTTAAAATACATCCAGGCTGTTTGGTACGAAAATCCACTTCGAAAGTCTCAAGCTTCGTTTTGGACCTCGACAGTGTTAGCGCTGTCAAAAGTACTGGCGAACCCAAGCTGGTGCTTTAACAAGCCCAAATGTGAGAGATCTAAAGGAGCATATCCTTTACAATTGTGACTCAGAACAGAGAAAACGAAGTGTGTCAACTGCAGTAGAGAACACTCTACATCTTACAAAGGTTGCTCAAACTACCCGAAGGAGAGACTTTACTAGAAGAAATTATTCTAACTAAGAAAAGAAAAATTTCCCACAGCATCTCCGAAAGTTTGCAATGAAAAAGCAACAACCCAAAGAATTCCTAGAGATATTATTTAATTATCCATTCCTAAACATAACTTCTGTTGCATTGAGATAGGTTATTTGTTGTGTAGAACATGAAAAAAAATGCACTTTAAAGGAAAAATTTTCAAAAGAGAGTATGTTTAGGTTTAGTATTTACATAAATAAAACTAAATGCATTTGTTTCATTTTGGTTTTCTCAAAACAGGATATATGTTTAAGGAGATAAAAAATTGTTTTATCATTTAATTTTGTTCAAAATTGTTTTTTTAATACCTCAAAGGAAATCTTTTCAATGTGTTTATTGGCCCACCAGCGGCCAAGCGGTAAAGTCGCTGAACACTGGTAGTTCGGTCCGAGGTTCGAATCCCGCGAACGGGCTGGCTGCATGGGCGTTTTCGTGGTTTTCCCCATGTGTGACGTGTATACGAGCCAGTTTCCCTTAGAAAGTCCTCCACGAAGGCATCCCTCCTCTTAGGCAGATAGCCCTAGTGTGCTTTGCCATAATTAAATACACCAAACACACCAATCAATGTGTTTATTCTTTTCAGTTGGCGAATTTTGTGTTTGGGTAAGACTAAAGTATTGTCACTTTAGAGAAATATTTGCTGCAAGCTTCTGCGTAAGCAATCCGATGAAATGATAATTGCACAGCTAAGTTTTGAATAATTAAATCTTTTACTTTATTAAATAATTGCTTAAGTCTTTACGCTGAGTAAATTAAGAATGAAATAATATCGTAGTAAGCTTTCTCTCTATTATTTGGCTTTGCTACTTTAAGTAACTCACTTTAAATGGAAATCGCTAGAGGCCTAATACTTAAAGTAGTAGATAATAATATGATGAACTAAAAATCTTCATATTAAGATCACTTTAGAATTTCCTTTGAGTTTCACCGTTTTTACATTTTTTTAATTTTTAAAATTACTTTTTAATGATAAACTCTTCGAGATATCCGACTGAAGTTTTCATATTGCAATTTTCTGCATTAGTATTTATTTGTCGCACGTAGATAAAATTATTTTTTTAATTTTAAAGTATTTTTAAAAGGAAATATGAAAAAACAAATAAATAAGATAACATTTATCGCATGCATTATATATTTTGCTACATTAAAATAAGGACGCACTCATAGAAAAAATACTTACCAGATTTTTTAGTATCTGTATGCTTTGCGGTCCCAATTTATGAGACTGTTTAAATTGAGATTGCGTATTTTGTTAAAAAAATTATCTAAGATCTGATCATCTCCAGCATAGTGCATCACTTTTTTACCGTAACATTTTATACATCTCTTCGTGCTAAAATGTCGCTGTTTTAGCATTCCTTAGTTACTTGAAACTTTTATTTTGAAGCTCATTACAATAATTGCGCGAGCGACTTCTGAAGCATAATTGCCAGTTTGCATGCAACGTTGATTTAGAAAATAACTCTTTAAAGAGAGGTTGTGAATTGTAAAACTCATGTCTAGTGCAATAGAGAGTTTTTAAGTTACGACACATTCGCCTAATATACGACATATTCGAAAAGGAAAACAAAGTATTTCCCTGTCTAGCAAAGAGATTGAAGTACGTTTCTTCACTTTCAATTGTTAGACTCGAACCTAATAACATGGTAATCACGCTTTCATAGCACAACGCTTCACAGCGTATCTTTCTACTAAGTTCAAGGTTAAAATCATGCGTTTTGATAGAAGTGATAACTGCAGAATAAATTAAAAATGGTGGTATACCATTTAGAGCTTGATATGCTAATATGTTACCGACAGCGAACTTGTTAAAAACAGGAAAATTTATTAGAATTTGAACAGATTTTATTTGCAAAGTTTCCTTTAAATGATTGCATGTTTTATAACACTCGTTTCACTCGTGAATTATTTTAATCTCGTGAATTATTTTAATTTTTTATTAATTTAATCTTTCCTGTATTTCTATATCACCTTCCATTCTCCGAGTTACGATGTCCATTTCACCCTCAAACACTTATAACTCACCCAGTGTTTGATTCTTAGCTACTGACTGAACCGACTAAATATATAAAGGTTTTGCGTTTTTCCGTTACGAATATACTTTTGAAACATATTGAAAGATGATTTTTCAAAAAATTTCCTCCACAAAATAATCCCTTCTTATAACTAAATAGACAGTGTGTGATATATGATTATAAATTATAATAATTTATCATCATTACTGAGTGAATGATGTATTGCAGGTAAAATTCTTCAAATATTTGCCCAAGCTTTATCTTTTTTAGAGTTTGCTTTAAGCTAGAGTTTAAAGCAGGTTAATGTATTACTTAATTGCACATTTGGGACACATAAATTCATGTCCAAATGCGTCTTTACATATTACATACAAAATTAATGATATTCCATAAAACCCGCAGTCCACGTAATCCATTTTTGCAGAGAATGTGTGAATAGCAAGTCTCATTAGCATTATCTAATCAAAGGAGATCAAGACTACGACATCTGACAGTGAATCCCGTGTTTTGCACAGAGTGAATATCTGAGTGAATTTGTGTAGTGCAGAGTTTGATTTTAGTTTTTAAGGACTCAAAACGTTGTGCGATGACTCTAAAGCATTATTTGGAAAAATCCGTGAAGGAGGAGAATCATTTAGAAACAGGGCAGACAATCTGGAGGCAGTGAGATGTGTGAACATTTCAAGATAGACAGTCTCTACGCTATGGAAAGAATTTCAGAACTCTGGAGCTGTTATAAGTATGCCTGGGCATAAAAAGTAATAACTCAAGATCAATATCTGGCAATAACTGCCCATCCTAACAGAAAGTCTACTGCTTGTCAGTTAAGTTCAGAGCTTGCAGCCGACATTGAATCTGTTCTTTCATGACAGACTATGTATAGAAATCTCATTGAAAATGACCTTAATGCCAAAAAGGCAAGGATATGTGTTTTAATGTCATCACAATAAAAGAAAGCTTTAAATGGTACAAAGGACATCAGAACTTGAGAGAACACTAATGATTTTATATTCTCTTCACTGATAAATCGAGGCTTAATTTAACATCTAATTCTGAACGTGTTTACATCTGGAAGGAATAGGAACGAAAAATCTTCGTTCGAATACTATGGAACGTCAGCTTTTCGGTAATGCAGATTTAGTGGTATAGGGAGGAATAATGATCGATAGAATCTAATTCCCTGAATGTTTTCAATAGAGGATCTGTGATCAGCCAGAGATATCAAGATGTGGTCCTAGAATCATATCTAAGACATTTTATAGGTTTGTATGGATCTGATTTGTATTTTAAGGACCCTAAAGGACCCTAATGCTCGTCCATATCGAACAGACCTCGTTGTAGAATTCCTAAAAAGAGAAGACATTGAGAGAATAAGTGGCAACCAAAATGTTTCACAGTGCGAGAAACATACATACATTCATGCAGAATCTTCATTATTTAATTTCTTTAAATTAATTATGCAGGGCTCTAATATTTAGTGGCAACAATTTGAAAAGTGAAACTCTGTTTTATAGTGAACCAATGCAAAATACCAAAACGAAATTAATTGCCCTTCTGGGCAAATTGCCTCTTTGGGCTAAAACTAGCAGACGATAAAATGGCGAAGGTAAAAATCTACTCTTATGAAAGAAAAAAAATCTTTAAACGTTTGATTAATATTCTTTATAAAAATGAAAAAGTTGCTTTTCATATATTATTAATAAATATTTGTTAGGCGTGATTAATGAAAAATTATTAATAAATAAATTCCAGATGAATAATTCTCAGTAACAGTTTATTTGTAAATTAAGATTCAGAATATATCTTGTATTTTATTGAAGACTGTAAAAAAGGGTGCGTGAACATTGGGCATTATTATCGCTTATAACAAATATGCCAAGAACGCACCCACATATAAATTCACGTATACCTTGGTAAAATTTTTAATTAAAAAAACTCTTAATTTCTTGCAGAAATGCCTCTTCTCTAAATGCCTAGAAATACTTCTACATTAAGATGATAGTAAAATTTGTATAGGTTATATTCAACATTTTTTCTAAAAATTTATAAAAATTGTTTAAAAATACAGATTTTAAAACTAAATCCTAACAAATAAGCGAATTTTATTTATATTGACCCTAAATTTCGAGTTCTAAAAGAAGGAATGGAGTAAGTTTAATAAAAAAGTTATTAATAAACATATACCAAATTCAATTAACATCGAAAAACTAAAAGCTGTGGACCTAATTTTCTAAAACGAACTTGGGCAATTCTTACGAAATTGGCACTTTGGCATACGTTAAGGCGTAATATCGAAACATGAAAAAAAAATTCGCTACATCATTTCAGAAAAATCTTATTTTGTTTCAAAATTCCTATGTTAGAACAATGCTATGTATAAAATCATATATATGTTCAAAATAGCGTTTTCGAGGCATGAAAAAAGCAGATTGAGTTTCGTCAAGTAGAACGGTTGACTCGGTATACAAGCAAATTTTTTTTAATTTTATTTTTAAATAATTATCCTGAATTTACTATATGCTTGCATCGTTAGATCTAAGATCAGTATTTTACTGTTCTAGTATTAGAAATTAGATTTTGCAAAAAATTATGTATTTTTTCTCCAGAAGTGTTTTAAGAGTGACTAAAAATGCATTTTAGAATTCATCCTTTTTATATCACTTTAAATTTTCTTCTTCTTTCTTTTCTTTTTCAGAGCCAATTTCATTATTATGTGATCCTAAGTGATCTTTAAAGCGAGTCAAGATATGGAAAAAAACTATTTTATTCATTAAAAAAGAAGTAGAATTCTAATTACATTCTAGATCACCTTATAAAATGTTAAATTTACAAAATCCTTCTGCCTCTGTGTTGAATCTTTTTTCATAAAATTGTTGTTGTTGTGACTTATCTCACTTGTCTGACAATAATGTAAGAACAAACACACGAAATTCATAGTGGCAGGAAGTGCATGATTGTTCCTGTCGTTGGCAAGAACTTTGAGCACCATTCATGTGAAAGTACGACTTCGCTCGACTCCGTTCCCCAATTTTGATGGAAAGCACCCTGGAGACGACGGGTCCGAAGGTCTCCCACTTCTCTTCCCCTAACACTAACCTCTCGAGAGGACTTTCGGTTTGCTGCATATTCAGAGTACCTCACGGACACTATGCATTTACAAGCATCCACGCTTTCTCCGGTATTCGATTCCAGGAGAATCCAGACCCTTCGGCACCGCAGTGGGCTCCCTTAACCACTATACCGTCTGATCAGTTTTTTATAAAATTCTGTAACTTATCGTTGAAAAGCATCGTAACTCAAAGAACATATCTAGAACCTACATTTAAGTAAATACAGTTTGCGAATTTCCGCATACTTAACCACATTTTCGAACAGCTTTTATATTTAAATAGGCATGACCATATACCTCGAGCCTCGAAATTTTCTAGAAATTAATAAAACATTTCTTTCTGTTCTGATTTTAACCAGTACCTGATCCTGAATCAATCTTTCTTTAAAAAAAGCAAATACGATTACTAAACATATAATTAAAAAACTCTGAAAGGTTTCAGATTTTAAATTACGCCCAAAGGATTTTTTTTTTAACATTTTGTGTTTTACCTTTATATATTAAATATCTTGTTCTTCGCACTTAAAACATAAAATTCAGTTCAAGAGCAATATCGCAAAATAATTTTAAATTGAGAATATCTTTAGAATTTCCGATGCACAGTCTCAGGCGCTGGAGATAAAAATGTTTTTTCTGTACAACGTTGCCAGTGCTCGCTTTTGAAATTCTTGAGTTTTTTAATAAAAATTCGTTAAAGTTTTGAAAAATGAAATATTAAAACGATAATAAAACAAATTCCAAATTTCAAATTTGGGCTTCCAGATGGCCATATTCACAGTACGATTACGTCATTCAAAATTGGATAGCTCTAGGTACCGTTGTTTTATCACAATGCGAGAAACATACATACATTTATGCAGATTATTCATTATTTAATTTCTTCAAATATAATACAGGCGATCATATTTTGTGGCAACAATTTCAAAAGTGAAACGGACATTCAGAGTGATTCGACGCAAAATTGCAAAACGAAAACAATAGTTCTCAGGAACAAAGCACCTTTGGACTAAAAAAAACTAAAAACATTTTAAATCACAAATTTATTTAATGCAGTTGGAAAATTTATTGTTTAAATTAACCAGTTATTTATAATTTCAGCCTTTATAATTTTTCCTTTCCGTTTCTTCACCAGAATGTAAATTGAGTTAAAGAGAATTAAAACTGAGGCTTGGGGACTGTAAGACAGAACGTGTTTCTGCCTCTAGAGGCTTTGGTACATAGTTCTTGGCAGCTCTAATAAGTTTATAATTATTCGGATTTGCGTTACTGCTGCCGACAAATGAATTTTATATGCTGGCTAGAGTTTTTGAGCCTGCTTAGATTTGAATTTGTATAGTCTTAGACTACGATTCTAAGTTTTAAATTCGGATTTGACTCATACTTCGCCCAAAGTAGTAATTGATTTTGTTAGCACAAGAAGTATATTTATGTTTCAAATTCTGTTTTAATAAAAAGGTTGTTGAAACTTTTTCAGGTCTCTGTAGTTAACTCAGACGTAGCGATAATTTTATTTATGTCTGTTAAGAGTTTGGAACTAGTTTATGCTTCCAAAATTAGCCAAACTCTACACAGTAATTTTCCTATATATGTCTTTAACTATATTGCAGTTTTTAACGAGGTACAAGAATCTATGTTGAATAAAAGCATAGAAGAAACATTCGCATACTTGGTAATAATAGTCTTTATAAAAAGAGCGTAATCTCAAAAATAATTCCTGAAATAGATGACTGATTTTCAATTCAAGGTCTTTTTCCCATTTCACCGAGACCGTGACCGATACCTTGTCTGACTTAACTACCTCGGTTTCGGAAGCAGCTTTCGGTCGAAATGTGATGTGTAACAGGCTCTTACTTTCTTTCTTCTTGAAATATTTTTTGTAATAGGATTTAAGTATTTCAACACCCTACGTTTTTAAAAGTAGTAATAAAATTATATGGCATGATTTCTTAAAAAATGTTTCAAAGATATGGCTCAATTACGTTATTGGATTTCTTAAGTAAATCTATTTAATTATTATAAGAACTTTATTCTATATTATTATGACCTATTTCCATGGCCAGGCTATGCTTTATTTCTGTGTATTCTATATATGAATCAGGTATATTATAATTAATAATCCGTAACGGAGTACATAATATATATTGGGGTAGAAATGCCTTACATTAACTGTGTATGTATTTACATATAACGACCTCAATGTGTATGTATTCATTAAAATTATCATCTTTAGGATTTATAAATTATAAAAATTACACGTCTTGTTAAAAGGAGGCAAAAGGTAAAACCTATTAAAATGTATCAATATTGTATTCAAATCCCTTAATTTTTCTCAGTAGATGAAATGTAATTTTATTTATAAGTAGAGGCATAAACGAAAATTATTCTCTCCTAAACTTGGCAATTTGTCTTGAAAAATATGTTAAAAATCTGATAGCAGCTGGGAGAAATGAAAAATTTCAAAAGTGCATGAATGTTGTACTAGAGTAACTAAAGGGAATGTAAGAAATATATTTTGACGAGGAAAATGGTAAAACTCCTTTGTAGACATTTGTAACATCAAAACAACAATCAGAAAACCACAGCGTTTTTGGTGTCTAAAATTATCGGGCTTTTTCTTGCTTATAGTTTTGCGAACAAAAACCAATCAAACAAACACTTAAGATTGTATTAGTAAGACTGAAAAACAATCATCATATTATTTATACGAACGTTTCCAGCTTTCATTCTGTTTTAAAAAAAGTATTTTATAATCCAACCTTCTAAGGATATTAGGTATTTTTTATGCTGGAGGAAGGGAAAATGTGCAGCCGGGACTTGAACCTGGACTTCTCGAACACACGCTGTGCTACCGTTACACGACGAAGGCATGCAGAAAGAAGAGAGAAAATATGCTATATACTTCCCCTTTTAAACGGCGACTGGGTTTAGGGCACCCAATCGCTATATCTTGGTGGTGAAGAATCATCATCCCCCACCTTCTAATTTGCGCCCCACTCTACTGCCATTACATTTCTTTTTTATCCTGGAGACCCTGAAAAATGTGCAATGCCTTCGCCAGGACACAAAACTGGACCTCTCAAATACGCTGAGTGTTCTACCGTTACACCACAAGGCATGCAGAAAGGAGGAAGAAAATACTTTACAACCTGTAGTATATTTCTTTCCAAAGTAGTGAACACTGTCCTAGAAGCGAATTTTTAAGTAACTGCGCCAATGAAAGATTTTTTTTACCACAATTAAAATTTGTATAATTATTAAAATATTGCACCGAAAGGAAACAAACTAACAAAAATGAAAGTGCCAAATACTTTAGTAAATTATAAAACAAAACTCACAGTTCATTCCAAGTAGAATTTTATTTGTGAGGAAGTAAGCCGTTTGCCATTCAACATGATGTTATAAAATTTTGCTAAATTTCGTTTCTCCGAGGTTATAAAACCTTTAATTGATTGTTGCTTACTATGAACAGTTTTAATGTTTTAAAAATACCTCGTGACTTTCACAACTACCGTATTTATCATATTTTGAGTTTGAAAGTCATAAAACCATAAATATATCAGTTTTGGAAAAGTTGTTGGCAAATTCTTCACTCCGGCAATGAACTTGAAATCGGTGTTACTCAATTACGTAAAATTTCATTTATTCCTGTGCACCAAATACAGTCATAAACCGGATTACGTTTATCGGCTTAATCCTGTGTTGGTCTATAATGATTACACATTCTTAGTAAACTTGATTAAATAGGCGGATTTCTCAAACATTTTGTCAGTGTTAAGGTACTAGATATTTTTGATTCATATCTGATGAAATCAACGTTGTTTTAGAAAAATCTAGATGCGTTATCATTAATTAATTAATTAATAGCGTGAAATAGTGTCAATTAATTATCTTAATAAATAGGCAATGTAATATCCCCATTTATTGAGTCATATTTGTTTATGATCTACATACAGAATTTCAAGTCGCTGAATTATAGGCGAAACTGAGTGTATGTCTGACTCTTAAGATATCAAATGCATCTTTATTTTGTTAATATTATAATCAGCAAAAGAAGTAAAATATATAGTAATAAAGTGAAATATTAGTAAAGTTGATAATAAATAAAACTGTAGACTCATTAGGTTATTTCGAAGCAGGAAAAATGAAAAGTGAGCAATGCCCTCGCCGAAACTCGAACCACGCACCTCTCAGAAACGTGCCGAGTGTGCTGGCTATTTCACCAGGAAGGCATGCTAAGAAGGCGGGAGGCATGCCTTATATACTCCCCCTTTTAAAAGGCGACAGGGGATTAGGGGATCCAGTCGCCAAATCCTGGTGGTGGAGAATGATCATCCACCAACTTTTAGCTCAGGCTCCACTGTAGAGACATTAGGTCATTTCGAAGCAGGAGACATATAGTGAAAGATAGTGGAGACATATAGAGAAGTGGGAATAAATATATAGGATTGGTGCATCCGATTGCAACGAAAAAGGGAGATGCACAATAACATGTTATAGCAGTCCCATATACAAAATTTCAAGGTTCTAAAGCTTCTCATTATTGAGTTATGTCAAATGCATACATGCATACCTACACTGCTCAAAAAGAAAAAAAAAAATGGGACAGTCCTATATCTCCCGATCTACTGGGCCGATTGACAAAATTCAAATTGCGCTCTTCATGTCTCGAAAGCGTGACTTAGGATATATATTAGATTTATATATAGCACTATTCTAACATAGGTATTTTGACACAAAATCGGACTTTTTCTGAAATAACATACCAATTTTTTTACATATTTCGATTCTACGACTCAAATTACGCCTAAATATGAAATTTTGTAAAATTTGGAGCGAAATATACGGAGAAATTCACAAATTTATGTTGGCACTTTTTTGTCAGTTTGCGCCAAGAATACTTCACTTGGCGAACATCTTAATATATGGCAACCTAGTTTCCTTTCCCGTAAGAGGAAAAAAAGTCACCATCGTTCCTTTTTTCCAAATAATATTCTTTATATTATATTTTTAATTATAACTTATTATTTTAAGTAATTTTTTCTTTTTCGAATTTCATTTTAATTGTTTAAGTTGCATTTTTTTTTTTTTTTTTTTTTTTTTTTTTTTTTTCGAATAACTGTTTCAAAAATTTCTATTTACCTATTCGAACTGCGTAAATAAAGGTGCAGCGTTTATTTTTTATTTTTTTTTTCAAATAATTTTCTTTATATATATTTTTCGTCATAGTTATTATTTTAAGTAATTTTTAAATTTTTATACTTTTATTTTAATTGTTTGTGTTGCATTGTCTCTTCCGATAATTGTTTTAAAATTTTCTATTTATTCCTACGAACTGAGCATTTTAAATATATTTATTAATATCAATTTTCCAGAATTTCATTTTATTTATTTGAACTGCGTTTCTTTCGGAAGAATACTTTGTAACCCAGACTACGATGAGTTTGAAAACTGCATACTATATTAAAAGAGAAAATACAGTAAAGCACAGTTTTACACGCCTTTCAATGTTCCGTTCAGAAAAGATATATATAAATAAGAGAGATGTATAACCGACATTTTAACTTAGGATGACTTGCATACACTGCTTTAAACAGTTTTATCATTGTGCCCATTGCTTTACACAATTTTATCCTACAGTTGGTTTCTTAAAATGTTATTCATATTTTAGTCAAATATTTTATTTTTGAAATCGCAAGAATCAAATATCATAACACTGAAAATTTTTAAATTAAAAAAATACAAATACTAAATTTTACGAAAAAATTTATTTTTCTTCTCTTTTTCTTTAAGCATTCTGAAAGTATATTAAAAAGTATCCCACTTTTCGAAACATTTTGGTATTTCTGACAATCATTTTAAATAAAGTTATGGCCTTCCATTTCATAAAGGCCCACAAACGGCCTAGCGGTAAAGACGTTGATCACTGGTAGTTCGGTTCGAGGTTCGAATCCCGCGAACGGGCTAGTTGCATGGGTGTTTTCGTGGTTTTCCCGATGTGTAACGTGTATACGAGCCAGTTTCCCTTAGAAAGTCCTCCACGAAGGCATCCCTCCCTTTAGGCAGATAGCCCTCGTGTGCTTTACCATAATTAAATAATCCAATCCATTCCAATCCAAATCCTTAATTAAATATAATTGATTTGTAACTTCTACTAGAACTGACGTTAAGAATTGAAGTGCAAATAAATAATATCGTGTGCACTCTTGATTAATATAAAATTAAAAATATTTGCACAGAAAAATATTTGCATTCAGACAGAAAGTTTTTTGAAATATTTGCAATTACTTTATAAGAAGGATTTATTAATAACCGTAATAATTACTTATTATATTACTGATGATTAGGAATCAGCTCTTGACAATTACATTCTAAATTAGAATTTTAAGAATTATTAGAATTTTAAATTAGAATAATGAAAATACGCTACGCACAAAAATACATTTTAGGATAAAAAATGAGTTGATTTTTTATGTTTTAAAACTTCTTGAATTCATTTAATAAACATCGTATCCTCGTTGTTAATTGAATTCAGAATGTTGGGTGTCTTTTATATAATTATTCTTACTTGTCCACGGAATCTACTAACTTATCCAGCGATTAAGTAACTGCAGATCATTTCTACATAACCATTGAACTTCCATTAATTCAGTCTCTAGAAGGTTGTATATTTATATCATAATTTGACTTTTATAAAAATGATTATTCTAAATCTTATATTTCTATAAAAATATACTGTGCTTTAAAAATATGGATGATAGTACCAGCTGTTCTTTCAGCCACTTCAAAAGCATCAGTTTGTTTAGAAATAAATTGTGCAGTTAATGTCATAAAATTCAAATAAACATCAAATGAAAATTCTCAGTTTTAGACAATTCGATTTAAACGAAGTAAAGTAGCATACGATAAAACGCCGAAGGTAAAAATTTACTCTTACAAAAATTTACTCTTATTTAAAGAAAAAAAAAGATAGAAAGAAATTTAAAAAAAATATTAAAAAATTTATTAAAAAAAATAGCTTTTAGCTTTTCATATAGTATTAATAAATATTTATTACGCATCATTGAGGGAAAACATGTCATATAATTCATTCTCCGTAAAATTTTACTTGAAATTTAAGGTTAAAAATAGCTGTGGCAATACAGTGTAACAAAAATCCATAGACCACATTTGGCGTTATTATCGCTCAAAAAAAAGATGCCAAATTTCAAAACGCGATAATATGTAAATTTGTGTATATCTTAGAAAATTTTGAATAAAAAAGTCTAATTTTTTGTAGATATGCTTAAAAATATACCTACTTTAAGATGATGGTAAATCTTTTATAAGTTATAATTCAAAATTTTTTTCGAAAAATTTATAAAAATTATTTAAAAATAGAAATTTAAAAAATAAAACACAAAAAATGGGTAAATTTTATTTGGAATGGACCTAAATTTCGAAATGTGAGAGAAAAAATCAAAAAAGTTTAATAAAAAAAGAGATATTAATAAATATTTGCCAAATTCAATTAACATTGAGGAGCTAAAATTTTGAGAGCTAATATTTCAAAAACTACTCGTACGATTTTTACAAAACTTGGTATTCTGGCATAATTTGAGTCGTAGAATCGAAATATGTAAAAAAATGGTATGTTATTTCAGAAAAAGTCCGATTTTGTGTCAAAATACCTATGTTAGAATAGTGCTATATATAAATCTAATATATATCCTAATTTTTTCGCTTTCGAGACATGAAGAACGCAATTTGAATTTCGTGAATCGCCCCAGTAGAACGGGAGATATAGCACTGTCCCTTTTTTTTTTTTTTTTTTTTTTTTTTTTTTTTTTTTTTTTTTTGAGCAGTGTACGTAGGTGCGTTACATACATGCGTAGCTACGTACAGATGTCAAGAAATAATCTCTTCTGGATCCATTTAAAATCCAATTTGCAATCCGTTTTGGAAAAAACTGTCCTTTATTCTATCCGTACGTACAGATGTCATGCAAAAACATCGTTCAAGAATTTCGGGAGGCCCACCAGCGGACGAGCGGTAAAAGCCACTGAACACTGCTAGTTCGATACGGGGTTCGAGTCCCGGCGAACGGGCTGGCTGCATGGGCGTTTTCGTGGTTTTCCCCATGTGTAACGTGGATACGAGTCAGTTTCCCTTAAAATGACCTCCACGGGGCATCCCTCCTTTTCCGTGTAGTGCCTAAGGGCGGAGCACGTAACAATAAGCAAGTGTTTCGGGAGCGGTTGAAATGGATATTTTCATTAAAATATGATACCAGAACTCTTTCGCAATTCCAATACTTCCTTTACTTCGTACAAGAAATTAAAAAGGAAATTGAGGTGCTTACTTCTGTATTGTGGGTGGCAACATCAACAGTCTCTAACAGGGATAATTATTTGCATAGTGTTTCCCATCATTATTCACCTCTCGTTTGAATGTTTTTATATCATTACATATAAGATAAGAGCTTTCATATCTAAATGTAAATTCATTTGTAATGCTTGTTTTTAAGATTATACTTAATTTTCCTTTATTCATTAAACCTTCTCTCAGTGAACTAGATAATCGCATTGCGAAGTTTGAGGAGCCTTAAAGTGGCAATGATATCTTTGTTTTGTTGTACAGGTATCGAAAGCTTTTTCAGTGGTTCTTATATAATATTAAATAAATGACTCACGCAAATATGGTCTCTTTAAATAATGCTTTTAATAACAGTTTAGGTAATGATACGTTGAATTACATTCAAGACTATTTATCTCAAAAGTCCCTTTCACTAGCAAAGCTTTATAATTTACGAAATATTCAAAATGTGTAATAGTAATGAATGTTACCTTTTTTTTTTTTTTTTCCTTCGTTCAAAATGGTTGTATACCACGAATGAAATAACTGGTAGTTAACTAAGCTTCCTTTGAAACATTTGAAATAGATTTATTCCTAGTTTACATTTTAAACACCTCGAAGATGTATTTATGGTTTTCAATAACGAGGGTTTAGTATAATCGTGAAACAAAACAAACTCTCACTAAGGGTCTGCTTCTTTGAAATCTCATGCATAAAGGATCCAACGAAGTAAATGTTAAGCTACGTCTTAAATAATTAAGTTATATATTTAAAAAAACTTACAGTGGCTTAACATTTTATATATATAAATTTTACTATTATATAAGTTATATAGAGTGGCGCCGCCCAAGAGCTGCATAAGAATTCTTGATTTTTTTTAAATCGCACACTCGTTTGCTCTTAATCTTTAAAAAAAGTGGCAATATTCCTTTATAGCTTGTCAGGTTCGAACATTTTCCCTCTTTTGTATTTGTTCCGCTCGTAACTGTAGCGCTGGACGCGGCAGGAAACTCGGCTCATTATTTATATTTTTATTAAATTATTGAAAGTATAGCTCGACTGAGTGTCCCGGTTTACTGTGGCCAGACGAGTTCACAAAGATGTATTATTCATCTGCCGTAATGAATGCTGCGTACCATAGGTAGCAGACCATCGGCGACACCGTTGACAATTGTGTAAATAACACATATATTGGACATCTCATTAATGGAGTCTCGTCATCTTTACAGAGGAAAATCGTTTCAGCCTTGCAAACAATTCTAGGCGCCATTTGATATGAAGAAAGGTAGGGACATGCTTTCATTCCACCAACATCAGGGGAAAAGACTATTGGAGTGTTCCTGCCTTGCTTGTACGAGGAGACACTATGGTTAAAGAACAGAAGGTGCTCGACAAAGGTTCACTACCGGAGATCATTTCTGTGATTAAGTTATCCTCTTCACGTGCGTCTTATTATTACTTACGTCTCAACGTACCAATGGTCGCGACTTTATTTTTATGGATGGCAATGCATGGTCATACAGGATTCATGCTGTTACGGAGCTCCTGGAAAGTGATGATATCCACATAATGAATTGACCAGCGTGCTTCCCTGATACGAATCCTATAGAACGTGGGCGGGATATTTTAGGGAGACGCTTGGCGGCATGATCTTGCCCTCCAAAGAACACCAGAATACTAAAGCAGATGCTCCTTAAAGATTGGGATCTCTTCCCCAAGAACTGTTAGATAATCTGGTGTGGAGTATCGACAGATGGTGCAACGCAACCATTGCAGTTAGGGAAGATCATCTTTTACTAAGGCCTTTTGGTTTGCTGCTCTTCCTCTTGGCTAGATAGTTTTTTGTACCTACGCCGTTCTGTCAAGAAAACCTTTTTCAATTTATTTCCTACTGTACTCGTTCTTTCTTTTTTTCTCTTATGCTTTCCCTATTGTACCTCTGTAGTGTGAAATTCATATCTCCCAGTTGATTGTTTCAGAAATAATGGGCAAAATGCCAAAAGTTGCTTACATTTTACACACTAGTGTATATAAATAAGTATACAAGTCTGAATTTGTTATTAACTTACCATAAGATATATTATAGCAAATTTTTATCGTCATTTGTTTTTACCATTTTGAACAATTAAATTTGTTCAAAATTTGTATACCATTTTGAACGTTTAAAATTCCAGCTTTTCTGTTCTGTTTATTTATATGAATGGTATTAATTCTTAAACCAGTAAGTGAGCAAGTAACATTTTACCTTAAAATTATTGCAAATGCTGAACTGATATCCACGTATCAAGATCAAAAAGCAATTTTTTAATTTTTTAATTTATTTTAGAAGTTTCAATAGTAAACTTCTCCGAGATGTTGAACTGTAAGCTAAAATTTTCAGTTTGAAATTTTTTAATTATATTCGTTTGATGCTTAAAGGAGGCTTTAAGAATAAAGGACTTTTCTAGCTCTGAATGCTAAATTTTAAAACTATAATTCAGATAGTAAATTGAACAACATGCAAACAATTTCAGAACGTTCCATTCGAGGTTGAACTTAGTGAGTTTGTCAATAAGAATCCTTCAAGTATTTTTAGTAGAGACCTTTTTATTTTTTATTTACTTTTCCACTAATCATGACATTACATTTTTTCAGGCTATTAAAATGAGACTTAAATGCAGTTCAGAGTACCTTAGAATAGAGAATAATGTTTCCTTTTTGCACTTATATGTTGAAAACTAAGACCTTACTCTCGCTGCCTGTTACTGGTACAGATAATGAGAAAATATTACAAATGATAAAATAATGTTTTTAATCAAGAGGTACAGTCTCCTATTTGATACTAATTTCTTTTTTGAAAGAAAGTGATTTTCTCCTGTTTCGTGACTTTTATCATCATATAAGATCAGTTTACTGATTTTTACGAAAAGATTTCAGAATATTATATCAAAAAAATTACAGTCTGCTCCTTGTGTAGTTAGTTATATCATTAAGAATTTGCCTGTACTCCTCATTTAAGGAGGTACGTTTTGAGTTCTTATTTCTTTGATTCATTTAAGAAAAAGTAATTGAAGTGCATGACGTCTCGCGGTGTAAACTAATTGTTCAATATTTTAATTGAGCGGTTATTTATAAAGTTCTTGATAGCTAATTTTCAGTCGAAAGTCAATTTATATTTTTAGCCCAAAGGGGCAATTTGCCCAGAAGGGCTATTAATTTCGTTTTGGTATTTTGCGTTGGTTCACTACAAACGTCGTTTCACTTTTCGAATTGTTGCCACCAAGTATTAGAGCCCTGAATTATATTTAACTAAATTAAATAATGAAGAATCTGCATGAATGCATGTATTTTTCTCGCAATGTGAAATCCCACAGTACCTAGAGAAATCAAATTCTGAATAACGTAGTCCACTCAAATATAGACATCTGGAATCCCAAATTTGGAATTTGGAGTTTGTTGTACCATCTATTTCAATTTTTGTAAAACTTTAACAAATTTTTGATTTACAAATTCAACGATTTCAAAGCGAGCAGTGACTAAATGGAAAAACATTTTTATCTCCAGCGCGCGAGACTGTGTATCGGAAATTCTAAAAATATGCTCTTTTAAATTATTTTGTGATATTGCTGAACTGAATTTTATGGTTTAAGTGCGAAGAACATGAAATTTAATAAATAAAGGTAACACACAAAACATTAAAGAAACGTACCTTTGGCCGTAATCTAAAATCTAAAAGCTTTCAGATTATTTTATTTTTTTGGGTGTGTTATTATGTTATTGAAATAAATTCTGTTCTCCCTTTTACAATAAAACTGTATTTGAAAATTTATTGTTAAAGAAGTCTCCGCTTGGCCTTAATTTACGATGAAATAATATTATAGGAAGTATTTTTGTCTGTCCCTTAATTTTGTCATTTGAACAAGTCATTTTAAATATAAGTTTTATGCTGGTGCCTTTGATTTCTCAAAGATTAATTCTCAAGCTATTAAGCGTTCGTAACTTCTCCTTTTAGAATTGTTTCAGATGTTAAACGGAAATCTTTGTACAGTGTTGCTAATGATCGCTTTGAAATTGTTGAGTTTGTTAATCAAAAATTTGTTAAAGTTTTACAAAATTCCAATTTCTTTTTAATCTTAAGACCTTTATAGCTTATTAATTTTAAATATTTTATAATCTTCTGAAACTTTAATTTGTAACTTTTTATAACATTTTATAGCTTTTTACTCGGTAGCTTTTTTTTAACTTCTGGGTTGCAATTTAAAATTTTTAATTTAAATGTTGCTGTTCTTTTCTTTTCTTTTTAATAATAGTTAAAGAAGCCGATATCTGGCTTTTGAGGGTTAGCACGCGGAAAAACGCAAAAACAACTAAAATTTAATTCAAAGGGGAAACATTTCGATCCAAAAATGCTAATGACGTTAAACGTTTCACTCCAATAAGTTCCATTTTTTCTATTATAATTCAAAAGAAAAATCTAGCATTATCTGCGAAAGAAAATTCATCTTTACGACACAGCTTCTTTTAGTATTAAAAGTGTGACTTTTTTTAAATTTATTTCTTTTAGATTTCTTTAATTGGCATAGAGATATTCTTAATATTCTGATATTCATAGACATTAGATGTTTTGCTTGAAAGGTAAACTAATTGACTGCTTGTTCCACAAAAAAGCAACAACAAAACATCTGAAAAGAATTCATCACGATAAGCCGAAAAGCTTCGATCAAGGTATTGCAATATTGTTACCATCTTTCCCAAAGATACAAAGACTGTTCACACATTATAAGACGAATTTGCTTTGCTATAAAATAAAATCTTCAGCTTGGAATCTTGTTTTTAACTGCAGGTATATTTCTGAAAGTATAAATTATCGTTTGTTACTTAACAATTTTAGAAGAAGCAATTGATGAAAGGCTATAATTGTGTTCTTTCCGAAGAAAGTTATTCGTATCTCGTTATTAAACAATTAAGCTTAGCCGCATTTAAACAACTTTTAAATTGTTGATAATTCTACAAATATTCCATACAGATTTACTAGAGGCATAAAAACCTTAACTGAAAGATAAGAATAACATAATTCAATCATTTTTAAAGCAAAAAATGCACAATTTACAAACATATACGAATAAAGAAACTGAAATCACCAAGCCGAGTAACAGAGTGGATATATAGTATATATATATATATATATATATATATATACATACTTTTATTGCGACCGATTGCAACCAAAATACGATGTGCACATCCACATGTTACAGCAGTTCTATATACAAACTTTCAACGTTCTGAGGCTATTCGTTTTTGATTCGTTTTGCGAGATACATACGTACGTCCGCACAGCGCCACGAAAAATTCGCTTCAGAATTCATTTTTAATTAGTTTTGCAATTTTTTGGGGGAGGAAGAGCCCTTTAGTCTGTTCTTACGTACAGATGTCACGCAAAAATATCGTTAAATTACGTTCAATAGCGGTAAAAATTTGATATTTGCGTTGAAATATGATGCCTGAAACTTTTCGCGATTGCAATACTTCCTTTTTACTTCTTTGTACAAGGAAGTAAAAACGTTATGAAAACCATGGTATTTCGACATCTACCGCTGCGATAGGTAATGTTGTCAACAACAACGGGAAAAAAACTTCAAAATTTAGTTTCAAGTTGAAAAATTGTTCCAAATACGTATCCAAGGAAACAATGTAATGTTTCGAATGTTGCAAAAGTAAAATCTTTAATATTAAAAAGAATCCGCCAAGTCAAAGGGCAGTTGCAAAAACATTACAATGATCAGTGCCAACTGCAAACAAAATAATTAAGTTGATTTGAATCTTAAAAAGGCAAAAAAATATAATGTGAATCGTCTTTCTAGACGACATATCGCAGAACGCGCTGCTGAATTCTTTATGAGAAACATTGACCCAGACAAAAGTGTAAAAATATTGTCACAGTAGATGAATCTTTGGTGTACTTAAATGACTGCAATAAAAAGAGATCCATTTATTATCATCAAAGAGAAGGAAAACTTAAAAACATAGTTCAAGGAATCTAAAGAAAGTTTTTCTATTGGATTTATGATTGTCGTTGGTTTTTTATATAACGGTAAATTCAAAATAAAGAGCGTGTAGGAAAAAGTTAAGATCAACTAAACGTATTATCAAAAACATTTTTATATCCAATTTTCAAATATGAAATATTTCTATTTACACACAGTGTGATGAATAACAACGACACGTTAAAATTTACTGTTAATTTCATATGAAAAATGGAACAAAATGCTGGTGTCAATGTCTCTTCACTCATATCCCTACTACTTCTGATCCGTCACCAATGTGATTTTCCGCTTTTGGAATTTAGAAAGCCGGTTGTTCGAATGTAGACATATAACCTCTTTGGACTTCGGAAAGCTGTTCGAGAGCATTGGGATAAAATACCTCTTCCGATACTACAAAAGGCTTTATTGTTTATTTTTATTACGGTGTATAAAGGTAGTGGAAAATAACGGTTGTCAAACAGAACATTAAAAACATAAAAAGTTTCAGTAAAATATTTCTGTAATTACAATGAAAATAGTCTAAAAAGTGAGCGAAAAGCCTCTGTATTACAGGCCTTTAGTTTGCAAACAGAAGCAAATTTTTATTAGTTTTCCCGTTAGTCTCGAAGGTTGGTATATTACAGAAACTACATTTCTTCCCGTCGTATATGATTAGATAATATTGACGTGATTTCAAGAACTCGGAAAGAGATAGTAAGAGAAGAAGTTGCTTCTATGAAAATATTCAGAAGATATCAAGCGATAAACAATGTTAAAATATTAATATTATTACTAATAGAAGAAATATATGTATAAGAATAATTAAACAGTGATAAAACTGATTTCTTCAATGAATTTATGAATTACCTTTATCAGATTCAATGAGAATATTATCAATGCGGTTAACATTATCCAGTTTTGAAAACTCATAACAAGTCCTTAGGTTTTTATTTGACAATGGAAGCAATAATATTTCTTTTTCCAAATTTTTCCAAATTCTATCTCTCTCTTTCTCTCTCTCTCTATATATATAGAGAGAGAGATGGATATATATATATATATATGTTTAACTTAAAAAGTCCATTTTTAAATTTTAGATAAGTGACATAAGACATAATACAAATCATAATAGCGTCAAAGTTTATGTTGAAAAATAACGTAAACAAACTTTCTTTCTTACTCTCTCACAATAATTGTTTATACTTTTGAAAAGTATAGCTAAAAATAGGTACTTTTTTCAAAAATTGTTATTTCTTTCAAAAAGCTGGAAATTTTGCAGTAAATTAAAGAAATAAAGCAATTGATTGTTTTATCATTTTTACTGTTCATTCCAACATCCGGGCTTTAACTCCCTTCTGCGATGTAAAGGAAGTATTGTAATCGCGAAAAATTTCAGGTATCATTATTTCAACGAAAATATTCATTTCAACCGCTCTCGAAATCATTTGAACGATCTGTTTGCGTGACATCTGTACGTACGTATGTATCCTGTAGAATAAAGGACTGTTTTGCCAAAAAGTATTTAAAATGATTCAGAAGAGATTTTTTCCTTGACTTCTGTACGTACGTATGTATGTATCTTGCATTACTAAAGAACGATTAGCCGTAGAACATTGTAATTTTGCATGTGCGACTGCTAATAACATGCAGTTTTAAAAATTCCTTTTTCGTTTCAATCTTCTGCACCAATCGTATATAAGTATATATATATTCCCACTCTATTACTTGACTCGATGAGCTTAGCTTTTTTATTCTTATTTGTTGTCAAATTGTGCATTTTTTGTTCGATTGAATTTTGTGGTTTTTTATGTCTTTAGTTAATCTGCATGCAGTAGTTATAGAATTATAAACAGTTTGAAAGTTTAAATGGCTAGTTAAGCCTAACGAACCACCATTTGTTTACATTTCAAACTCAGTATAATAGTGCTTTAAGTCAGTTTCTGCACCTTCAGTGTCTTTTTACCGAGTGGTCGGTCATACAAGGAAGTCACAACATTATCTTAGATTCTAAAATTATACAAATGTAATGGCAGGCAGCATAATTAAAAAAAAAGTATTAAGTTAATTTTAACAATAAAACTATTGCAGTTTCCGCCACGTTGCCGTTATGTCTTATTGAGTTCATCAGTGGCTAATTCTATCGTTTTGTCATGGTATTTTGCGAAATTAGACGCAGTGTGACTAGCCAAGTATCCGCTTTTTAATTTAGAAGCTTATCGTAAATAATTCGAATCTTCGCGGCTAGGTCAACTTTAATTTTGTAGAACGAGAAATTCATCGTTTTAGCTTTTGTTAACATTTTAGTTTGTAAACTATGAGAGGTAAAAAATTAAACATTTATTTGATTTTAACACGGATATTTTTGTGCTGAATACAGTTAAAAAGTTTGTAGGATTCTCCACTGTGTAATTCTAAGTTACAGTTGAAAGTGAAGAATCTTAAGAACTAGTAAGTGAATAATCGCTTGAGCTCGTGTACAGGAAACAACAAATAAGAAAGGTGAAATAACCCTTTATTATTCCAATTAAAGTTTAACAAAATTCCGTCTTGGAGAGTTACAATAAAGCCGCCACTTGGGTTGGAACTTAAGAAATTAAGAATTAAACTAAACTAATCTTAACTAAAGGGATATAGCCGAAGTTATCAAAATTAATAGGCCCACCAGCGGCCGAGCGGTAACGTCACTGAACACTGGTAGTTCGGTCCGAGGTTCGAATCCCGCGAACGGGCTGGCTGCATGGGTGTTTTCGTGATTTTTCCCATGTGTAACGTGTATATTAGCCAGTTTCCCTTAAAAAGTCCTCCACGAAGGCATCCCTCTCTTAAGGCAGATAGCCCTCGAGTGCTCTGCTGTAATCTAATAAACCAAACCAAACCATCAAAATTAATATTGTGAAAAATACTCAGAAGGATACAATAGAGATTAAGTCAAATCTAACTGTTAGTAAAAGTTAAGAATAATTGTCTAAACTTAAAAACTAATGTGCGTTCATTTTACATTAAGTTATCTAATACTGATTTCATAAACTTTTTCCCTTCAAACATTATTGCCACATTTTGAAACTTTCAAAGCAATATATATGTGAATTCCTTTTTAAGTAAAAGCTATGGCACCTTGCTATTGGATTTGAGAGTATTTGGGTTATTGTAGTCACTACAGCTAGCTCTGTAATTTCTAATTACTAGGTGCCACTGATTTTCCTTGTACGAGTTATCGTTATGAAAGTGATATTTCTAAGTTCATGCAGGCAAGAATTCGATAAAATTTAAGAAAACTTTAACTCAAACTCACTTCTTGAGATAGCATTCAGCTTCTCACAGAATTAGATCTTTAGATGGCAGGCTCGGGCAACTCTCCGGTTCCAGTTAACGCATATTTATACTCTTGCGCTCGTCTAAAAACGCAGTATTACCATCTGGAGAGAACGAGCTATGTAATTAAGTCAGAAGTGATAGAAAAGATGCAAATTAAAATAAAAAGCCAATTTGTTAATTAAAATATAAACTAACTTGTCAAAATACAAAGTCAGTTTACTTAATTAAAAAGTTATTAGACAGCATTTCTATATATAAAATTTTAAAATTACTGTATTTCAATTGACGAGCTCCCACAACTTCAGAAAGAAATCCTGTTGCAGATTTTCCTGCTTTTGTTTAAATAACATATTTAATTCCATCAGGTGCTATAATTACCAATTTTTGTGTCAAATGATGAAATGTTATCACAGTATTTCTCCATTTAAGACATGCTCTTATACTTGATGTAATATATGTCGTAACTGTTCTGTGTGATTTTTAACATAAGTATTAATCCTGTACTTTTTTTTCTTGTTAATATTTTTCAGGTTCCTGGCTACATCAAAATTCCAACCAACCTATGCCAGAAGAGCATTCCCTTGCTTCGATGAGCCTAGTTTTAAAGCAACGTTTTCTGTTTCTCTTGTTCACACACCGAGTTACATAGCCCTTTCTAATATGCCTGTCGAGGTAAGTTCACATCCAGTAGAATTTGATTACATGATACAGATTTCACAAAATGTTGCTCTGCTGCAAAGAAATATATTCATTTATTATTTTTATGCAGTTACTGATTGTAATTTAGAGTTATTCGTAATGAGTCTGTCTCATTCAGATGAGTGTAGCTGTATATTTATCAAAAGAGTATCAGTTTCGTATACATAAACTGAAATAAATGATATGGAAACTATATGACATCCTTGTACGGTCCATTAAATTATATAAATTTGCTGTCGCATTTCATTTAAACTTATTTCCACGAATTTCATAAGACGTATAATTTTCATTCAATTAATTCAGTTCGCATTTCGCGGCAAGGCAAAAATACTTGCTCAAAGCATCTACATTAAAAATTGTAAAATACAGAAAAACATAAATGCCAAACACTTACAATTTATTAGAGTTTCTATGCAAAAACAAGCAATTCGGCCAGCGTGCAGAAAGGCAGCTTTTCCGGTGCACAAAACTGAGTTTACTTTTGGTCCCACTCCTGCAAAAGACACTGAAATTAGGGCACATGCTGACTTAATTCACTATTTTATTAAGAGTTTCAGATGTAAGCAAATGGCGGTCTCGTTAGGCTAAGAACTACTTTTAAATTGTTGATAATTCTACAACTGTTGCATGCAGATTAAATAAAGGCATAAAAACCTTAACCAGAACATAAAAACAACATAATCCAATCAAGTGTAAAGTAAAAGTGCACAATTTATGGACATATAAGAATAAACACTTGAGCTGATCGAACCGGGTAACAGAGAGGTAAAAAGTAAAATAAGACATCAGAGAAAAATAAGACATCAGAAAAAAAAGAATATAAAAGAACAAGAAAAAAGTGGAATTTCTGTATATGCATACATATACGTATATATGTATATATGTGTAGTGTAGCCGATTGCAACCAAAAAGAGAGGTGCTCAACTACACGTTATTGTAGTCCCATACATAAAGTTTCGAGGTTCTAAGGCTACTTGTTTTTGAGTTATGCGAGATACACACCTACGTTCGTAAGTACAGACATCACAATAAAGTCTCTTCTGAATTCATTTTTAAATCCTTTAAATCCGTTTTACTATCCGTTTCGGAAAAAAGAGTCCTTTATTCTTTATTTTCGTAGGTTCAGATCTGGCGCAAAAATATCGTTCAAAATTTCGAGAGCGTTCAAAATGCATATTTTCGTTGAAATATGATACCCGAAATTTTTCGCATTTTAAATATTTCCTTTACTTCGTTCAAGGAAGTAAAAAGGAAACCTCTGAGTTTTAGAATGCCTTCAGAGTACATGTAAAATACCCTATTATTTTAAAAAAGCTCTTTCTAAGCTGAATTAGTCTCACGATACCTCAGCGTTTCACATGATTTAAGCTGGCCACCTGTGGCGTCAGTTCTTATTCTGCGCAACCTTTTGCTCTAAAGATAAGTAAAACACATCGGACATATTTGTCCACTCGTCAAAGTGATTTTAAAAGCGCATTATTGCTGCTGAGAAACTAGTAGTAAAAGATATACAAAAGCAAATATACCAAATAATTTGGTCATGTAATTAAAGGAAATTACGTAGTATAATTAAAGGAATTACATAGTGTAATTAAAGGAAATTACATATTAATGATTTTTCAATTCATTCACCGCTTTTCACTATTGTTTGTAAATTGCAAAAATAAAATCTCCTAAAATCGGCTTAACCACTTCGAATAATTCTGTATTTAATTTCTATTGGAATGATGTATTACGTCTTCTAATGAAGATAAGTATTAAAATATCCACATGGTACCGAATTTAGATTTTAGATGTATTAAAGTAATATGGTTGTGGTACAACTCATAGTGCGAGGCAACTCTGCCCTGGCTTCTTGGCCTTTCAGATTAGTGCCGCCCCACACAAAATTCAATTTACAATGTGGCGACCCCACACAGCAAGGGCAGACTAAGCAGTACCAGTACGGTCCCTGCCGAGCCTTACTCTGTCCCGAGAGCATATTTCACAAGTGCACATCTACATAGCCACCGAGGGAGTGGCTTCTAGAATGGACCAATGGGTATCCAGTAATATTTCTGTCATGTTACATGATCTTTCGCGTACTTTTAGATTTGAACAAGATGGTTGAAAATATTCTGCCACGCAATTTTCTGTATAAAATAATTAAAGCATCGTCGATTTCTTTTGAAAATTTTCATTGCGAAGTTAGATCAAACATAAGCAATTGTGAAGATTTCACTACCTGGCTGAAAGAATTTGAAATAAATACAAACACATGTTGGATACTCAGCAAAACTATCAGTCTGAAATATTACTTAATAAATTGTAAATAAGATGAAGAAAGAAATGTGTGATAAACATCTGAGCCCAAATGCTATCTTTATATAAAACTATGCATATGAGAAAAATATTTACACCAATAATATATGTAAATAGAAGTAAGCACTTTTTATTGCAGTCTATATGAGAAAGATGTTCTATAATAATAGCCAATGCAGAATCTTATTCAAAATGAACTTTACTAATTTTTCATTTGTATATATTTAGTGTGTTAAATTTCACGTTTAATTACTGCTCACTCTTATGTACTGTGTGCACAAGAAATACTCATCAAACAGAATAAATTTATTTTATTCACAACGAATATATTCAGTTTATTCAAATATAACTTTTAATATTAACGATGAATATAATCAGATCATACACAATATGTATTCTGAATCTTACACTTTAAAAATCAAAAGAAGCAAGCACTGAAATAAGAAAACATTAGATTCATTGTAACACTCCCAGCCTTTCTCAGCTCAATTAAAATAAAACTATACACTTGAATTCTCTTAACCCACAGGTGTTAATAAATTCATAATATTCGAGGCTAATTGTAGCTTGAGTCGTTTCCTCGAGAGCGATAATATGCCGTGAACATCAATCCAAATGTTAATGCGTGATAAGAATCGCAAAAGTGAAATGTTGGCAATTAATTAAACTCATAAAACGAAAGCACTACGAGATTTTGTACTATTACGCCATACATTTATAACTGCGAAACAAATACAAATTAAAACATAAACAACATACGCTCACATGCACGAAGATTTAGCGTCACAATTGCAATAGAAGCTCATTGGTCCATTTTCGAAACCCCTCCCTCAGTGGATACGCTGATGTGCACTTGTGAAATATGCCTCCCGAGAGCCCTCAGGTTCTGTAAAGTCTGTTTTTATGTCCCCGTGGTTGAATACTGGTTAGAATCAAGGTACAGATCCTAACCAGTACTTCCCAAGCGTTCGCCTGAGTCAAACCCCGGGGGGGGGGCGAATGGTTGAAGAAAATATTGAATTTTGGTTAGCTTGTGAAGATTACAAGCGTTCCAGAGCTAACAAGCTCAGCTCAAAAGCTCGAAAATGTAGTAATTTTGTAGCTGTACAAGCACTTAAAGAGGTAAGACGAGCTTAATAAAATCATCTTCTAATTATAAGAACCTAAGTGATTTTAAGGGTTTTATTTTTCTGTGCATTAGGTAGCCTAGTTTAGATGCAAATGAATTCTACGTGAACAACAGTAAATACGATGACGTATGAAAAGCTTGACATTCAAGCGAATCAATGGTATTTGCGTGAATATACGGCGTAAATCAAACAAATGAATTTACATTTTTATTAGATTTTTTATACAGCTATTGAAGATAGCTCTTGCCTTCAAACAATTCACAGAATTTAACAAGCAATAAATTTATTGATTTCGTGTATATAAGCGTAAAAGGAGAAAGCAAAGGTTCACCATGTCTAATAGCAGCTTGTGAGGGTCTCTTCTGACGCTCGCTGCAAGGTTAATAAACTTTGTTATTGTTTTTATTAATCCGGAGCTGGTTAACAACTCCATGTAGGTTAATTTATAGAGCACGTTCGCGGTCTGAAAATCCTAATCACATCCTGGTTAAAAAGAGCATAAGAAAGTGGTGGTGTTGCTTAGATTGAAACGATTGTTATGAATATGGTTGCCGAAAGAATAGTTATGCGCATGGTTGCCAGAGTTTGGCTCATTTTGAAAATTTGGCCCCTTCTGCTAAAGTTAATACGTAAATACCCTTTTCTTCAATATCATTCCAGAATTTTGCAGACTTTTGCTTTGATTCACAATATTCTGATAAGCTTACATGATGCATTTTTAGGTCTCAAATATTTTACTGAAAAATGTATTTAAAATAGCACTTTAGTTTCTTTATATGGGTTTATGCAATCTAACATGCGTTTTTTGGTATTGTTTGGTACTACTTGATTTTCAAGGCTCCCCTTATCAAAACGTCGCCAAGATTATAACCAAGCTGCCATATCTCTCGATTGCTTTTAATATGATATCAATAAGTTTATCTTTTCTCCACAGGACTTCCACCGCATGAATTCCGAAAGATAGATTCTTAATGGTGTCAAGCCGTATCAATTTGTTTTTTGTTTTGTATTTAACAGGTGTGGTGTTGGTGTATTTAATTATGGCAAAGCACACGAGGGCTATCTGCCTAAAGGGAGGGATGCCTTCGTGGAGGACCTTCTAAGGAAAACTGGCTTGTATACACGTTACACATGGGGAAAACCACGAAAACGCCCATGCAGCCAGCCCGTTCGCGGGGTTCGAACCTCGGACCGAACTACCAGTGTTCAGCGACTTTATCGTATTTAACAGAATCCCACAATCTTTCCATATTTTGGTGTGAATACCCATTGTTAGATCAACAAAATTTAATATGCAATTCACAGTTAAACGGCTGTAACTAGCCTTTTCAAGTTCGTCATTTTTACAGACTCGCCAACAATTTAAATACATTTTCGAACTTGATTTCGAACATATCCTTAATATATCTGTATGCCTAACATGTACCATAATAGTGTACTGTGTTCCCCTTAGTCTCAGTAGTCTCCACCATGCAGCTTCTTTCCATGTTCTGGTCCTTATTTCAATGTTCCTCGTTTAGCGTAGTCAATTGCAGGAGGACACAGTACTAAGCTCTTTATTTATAGTTATATATTATATGAATTTATTTTTAATTCCATCAGCGGGATCCAACAGACTGAAAAGCACCTAACCCAGTTGGCCAGCTGTTCCGCCGTTGGCGAAAAGAAAAGAAAGTCGTTGACATCAGTGTTCTTGCTTCCCGATTTGGAACCTGAACAAGAAAGCAATAGCCACTTTAACGTCATAACCCACAGACTTTTGTGGAACCACTTTTGTGGAAGTACCCTGCCAGCCTTAGTTTTCGCCGCGCAATTTCGACTATATTATTGTATTTATTTCAGCTACTTGTTATTATGTTTATTGTTTAATGTAGGATTTATTTCAGGTATATTACTGCACTTAATATTTGTAATCATTTATTCCTTAAATTCCGCAAATAGATGTGGAATGTAAAAGTGTTTATGGTTGCCCTTTGTTTGGCTATCCGTTTTTACATAATCTGGCGATTTATCACGGGGACCTTGAAAATCAAGTAGTACCTATGTCTTATAGCTGACAAAATTTTTACAATGATATTTGTTACAAATGTTCCTGTCTTGAAATAATCTGTGTTTATTATTAACGGACATACTTCTAAACTCTACATAAACAATAGAGATTGGCTATTCCCCACGACGCCAAAATAATCTTATTCTTGTCCCCAGACATATGGGAATTTGGCTCCATTAGTTTGGAGTATTTGTGATATTAAAATAAAATGTGTTGTTTAAATTAACTAAGTAACTGATTGTGGCATAATTTTTGGTAATTAGTATGTGCTTTAAAAAAGCTGCTTCATGAAAGGTATTTTGATACTAACTTTTTATATAAGTTGCAAATACACAAATTGTTTTTGTGTAAAAGAGGCAGTAAAATATGTAGTATATAGCTACATTATTTTGCTTCAGAGAAAGGTAATAAATTAACCTACAAATTGTCAGAATTTTATTTTGCTAGCAATTAATATACAGGTAGACCTCGCTGTACACTATTCTCTTTTCAACATCCCGTTTTCTGAGAAACTTAAATTTTTCCCTATTTGGATTAATAAAAGGCATTTGGGAGAATTTTAGCTTTCCAAATAGAAAGCGAAAATATCGTTTATCATTTGTTTCCTGCAATGATTTTACAGAACATTAAACATTTTTTATGAAACAGATATACAAATTTAGAGAAATGTTTCAGTATATTTCGATCAACTATGAGGAACTGAATTGTAGAAACAATATGTCAATATCAACAATGAAGCATACTTTCGTTTTTCAAGTCCCACGAATTGACTGGTTGCATGGGAGTTTTCATTGTCATGAATAAAAGCTAGTTTCCTACAAATAACCCATTGTATACGTTGCCATAATTTAATAAATCCATTCGTCCTTTCTTTCGTAAGTTCCGAGTTTTCCCATTATCAAATTTCTGATAACTAGATTTAATGTACCGTTATCACTGCCTCTCCCTTAGTGAGTTTTGGAGGGTTCAAAATACATTATTCTCAATTTTTTTTCTTCTTATAAAGACTTTTTTTACTTTTACGCTGCTAAGGAGGACTACTGACCGGGAACAAGCCCTTGCAGTATGATGTCCGCCCTGCAGACATTTATTAAGTCTAAATTTAAAAAAAAAAAAAAAAAAACATATTATGCAATATATTACTATAATATTGAACAACACACCAACATAGTAAAACTGATACTACAAATAAAACACACCATATACACTGCTCGTATCACAAAAGTACACACTGACATAGTAAAGCTGATACTACAAATAAAACACAACATATACACTGCTCGTATCAGAAAAGTAGACAATTCTGTACATGATGCTGTACTGTAACGCTAAAGCTAATCAAAAGAACACTAGATAATAACCTTTGAAAACAGTCACAGTGAAATTACGAATATAATATATTGTAGCAGAGTTAGAATACGAGTCATTTCAAAACATTAAATCCAGCAAAATATTTCAATACATATTTACAAAGTTCTACAACCAAGAAAGTCTGGTTCAATACTACTATTATACATCACACTTACTTATCATTATACGACCCTAAACTATTATACTCCACATCAATAGAAAAAAATTATACAAGATAATTAATGGAATACTGTACATACACTGAAATAAAATGGCGAATACTACAAACTAACAATCAATATACAATGTGCTCATCAGAAAGTTGGTTCTGCGGCCACGAATATTTGTTAGAAACTGTTGCATTTTGCACAATACTAGAAACTGTTACAAAACATTTGCACACAATATTTCATGGTACTAGCCGAGAGCTCTATATATGTATTTACTATTATATCGCAAACTTAATTTGAAAATATAACACAACGCACTTACTACTTAACAGGTCAATACACTAAGACAATATGTAAATTGAAATACACAGAATACAATACAAAAATTAAGTAAACACAATAAAATTTAAAGATTAATAATAAATAGAAGCGACACTGAAGTACAAATAGACAGGCATTGATTGTGGTAATCTGCATCTAGGGGGTAACATGTTCCAGCAAAGTTATTCATGTACTGCATTAAACATGGCTGTCATGCATATACGTAACATAGGTACAATGGCATGCCATTAGTCTCTGAAATTGTCCTAATTTCAGTAGTTGAATATTATCGTATATAGTAAGATACCAAATTTGTAAGGTAAGAATTATGAAAGTTGTTGGTATAGAATTGCCTGCTGTAGCTGCTGTTGACACCGCTTCTGTTCAACAGAATTCACGAGCACAAATGTCCATTACTCGATGAATCTGATTCTTATAAAGACTGTACATTCATAAATAATACAGTAAATTATTCTTTTTAATGTTATTTTTTAAGTTTTTATGGTTTGTTTGGTGTAATCTGATAGGAGGCTTCCCTCCATTCCTTTAATAAAATAAAGATCTTGGATCTATGAATTTTTTTTCTATAAATGAATGCTAGTTGTTACATGACTTTATGCCATTTCTGCGTGAAAAAGTTTTTACTTTTTTAAAATCGGAGGAAAGTGCTTAATCAGCCCTAACTTTTCAGAAAATGCTTAATTTAACGTTCTCTTGATTTGAGCAGAAGATTTTGAAGCTAATATATCAGTGTTTAGGATAGTTAGCGCAAGTATTTTATTTGCCTTTTCTCGGTTATTTTATCATTGCTTACTTGTTTGCTTGCTTGTTGCAGATATTATTCTTCCTTCTCTTTTATTACTGTTTATTTTTATCTTGCCTGTATGTTTTTATTCAGTTGATAATGTATACTGAATAGTGGATAAATTGTGTATTCAAACACTACTGCCACAAATAAAAACTTATCAACCATGAGTAGAGATGATAATTTGATAATTTGTACTGAATGGTGAATAATTTGTGTATTCAAACACTGCTGCTACAAATAAAAATTTATCAACCATGAGTAAAGATGATAAATATTTTATTTCTGAAGAATATTAGATTTGCATTTCTTCTCTTTCTCTTTCCTTAACTCAACTCCATGTTTCAGACTCAAGAGACCCTATAATTTAAGCAAGTAATTTACTACTGAAAAGTGTTTCTATGCCTATAAAGTATTCTGCCTTAAGAAGGTTGCTTTAGAAGAATATTTTCTAACGGAATATTGGATCACGTTTACACTATGGGTAACTAGGGCATCTGATCATATTTCTCATAATTTTTATAAAGCAATGGCATCAGTAACCTAATACATAAAATCACTGAACTCTGAGTTAATTCAACAAAGGCATCAGTAACCTAATACATAAAATCACTGAACTCTGGGTTTGATCATGGCTATGATTTCTGCATACTTATCTGAAGTAGTTGCATTGGTTGTCCCGATAAGCAACTTAAAGAAAAGCTAATTTCTTTAACCAAATATTCATCCATTCTGCTGTTCAAAATCAACAGAAAAACTTTAAGCGCTTAATAAAACACTTTATAACCACAAATAACTTAGTAAACCACTTAATCAATAAACCATTCTGTCTTCAGGACTCAAACCGTGAAGAAATTCTCAGTGTTCAGAGACCATTCTGCTTTTGGAGGGCAGAATTGCCTTACAATATGCTTACGTAGCTTTACAAGTCAGTAGTTCTTAAAGTTCTGTAACTAAAATAAAACATGTAATAATGACTTAGCAAGACATAGCAATAAGCGGGATATCTCTTAGTCAGTCATAACCTATATTTTTATTTATGATATGTGTTCATTAAATTTATTTTGCTTTCTGCGTTGTTTTCTATTTTCAGTATGCTTGTAATAAAGTGATATTGTTTTCGTTTCTTATTTCATTATTACTGTTAAGGAATCAGATATTATTGCAATAGCGTTAGAATTCATCAGCTGTAGTTGCTCTTTAATGTCAAATACCTCATCCGATCCCATAGACAGATATACCAGAGACATTGCAAGCTTAACAAAGTTGATGTAATTCTTCTTAAACATGCAGTATAGCAGATGATGATTCTTTTTATCTTGCATAATTACTATTCACGTTTCATTTGTTACACTGTAAATTTAAATGATTTGCCATTTTGTAAATTTAAACATTTATCTATACTGATGTAAGTTCTAAAACTGTGAAATGTTTTGATCTCATTTGAACTGATAGGATGACGAAATTTTATGGACCTTTATTTCAGGTTACAGAATCATTTCCTGATAATTCGCAACTACTTGTAACAAAATTCCAGAAGTCAGTACCAATGGTGACATATCTCGCATGCTTCATTGTCTGTGATTTCAAATACAGGAGCACCAAAACTTCGTCTGGGAAAGAAGTAAGCATTTAAAGAAATATTTTGCATTACCAACTGAATCTAAGTAATTTTTATCTTAACCGTAACTTTTTCATCATAAAAATTTTTATTTTTTTTAGTTCCGAGTGTACTTGGTTCCAGATCAAGTGAACAAAACTACCTACGCTCTAAATTTTGGAACAAGAGTTTTGGAGTATTTCGAAAATTACTTTGGTATAGCTTATCCATTGCCTAAGCAAGGTAAATCATATAGATTTTGTATGAAATAATCATTTAAAATGCGCCTCTAAATGTACAGATTTTATTCATCAGTCGCTGGCTTTAATTGCGATCGGAAATGTCGATTAAACATCGTTGTAGCAATGACATTTTCAATCTAGTCCAGATATATTATTAACTTTACGAAAATTATTAGTAAATTGTATTCGTTGTTATTTACCTTTAACTAAAATCCAATCCAAAATTTAATTAATGCCAACTACACTAACGCAAAAGGAACGACTTTCTTGCCCAATCTCAGTTTTCCTGACTTTGACAGTCCTATGAACATTTGAATTCACTCATTTAACTGACATTGAATTATTTTCAAGTAGTGCGCGCATATATCATTACCGGTCTTTATATAAATGTCAGTCATAGTTTGAAAGCTTTTGCGATGGAAGATTTAATTTCGATGGCGGAGGTTTTTGAATTACGCTTGACGTATCTTGCGCTCTTTGTATTATTCAATTATAGAGCTGTCTCCATTTAATGTTATAATCATATTAAGTTAGTAAATAGGATTTAGAAAAAAATTCTAATAATCTTTATTACATTAAATATTATCTACAAGTTAACACACATGAAAAGTTGAGAATGCAAGTATAATTTAAGGTTATTTCTTAAAAGACGTATAAAAAGTCCATACATTTCTATTTTTAAATTTAAAAAGTCCTTTATTTTCGACAATGCTTTGATAAACTGGAACTTATTACTGTAATGATATCTATAAATAAATGACTAATGTGAGTTAAATTATTGTCTTCTATTTTCAGATATGGTGGCAATACCTGATTTTGTATCTGGGGCTATGGAACACTGGGGTGTAATTACATTCAGAGAGACGAATCTTTTATATGATAAGCAGAATTCGAGTCCGCAAAACAAGCAGAGAGTGTCTACTGTCATATCCCATGAAATGGCGCACATGGTAAGTATAGAATATTTTAATCGGGTCAGATACAAGCCTACGGGGTAACAAAACAGCGCCGTTGACAAAGTTGGTAAGGCCCTAATGTTTTAAGTGCGAATTTTAAGTTCTTCCATTCTTTAGAGATACTATAGTCACAAGCCTATGACTTATCCAGGATCTGAGCCAAAACCGATTGGCGTGTTGGCTAGTTGGAGTTTAGAACACAGAATTCCATCCACAAATGCGTTTTATTTGCATTTCCACAAATGCATTTCCATCCACAAATACATTTCCATTTTATTCGCAATTATAAATATTAAATTATACTTATTTACTTATACAGGGTGTCTAAAAAGGTCGCTGCCAAACTAACATGCTGGTCTGTCATACCATGATAAACAAGATTTCGGTGACCGCTAGAGGGTAATGTTCATAGGCTTATAGTAGAGTGGGAAGTGTGATCATTTTAGGTAAGGACGTTGCTGGAGAAAGATGAATCGGTTTACTAACTCAGTTCTTTATAGACTTGTGTGACATTCTGTGGAAAGAGTGTTGTAGGATCTGATGGTTGATGTTCCAGCAGCTACACGCCGAGACATCCGGTTTCAGCATGATGGAGCACCTACACATTTTAGTAGCACTGTGCGGTAATACTTCGATAGAGTATATCCTGATCACTGGATTGGCAGGAGGTGGATCAGTCGTATGGCCACCGCTATGCACAGACTTGATTTCCCTGAATTTCTACCTATAGAGATACACGAAGTCTATGATGTACGAGAAGACAGTAACATCGGACATGGATCTCGCCAGGATCGTAAATATGGCGGCAAGTGTCCGTGACACATCTGCCCATTTTGAATGGGTTCGTGAATCCATGCGTGGACGTTATGAAGCATGCATTGTGACGAATGGAAGGAATTTTGAACAACTTCTGTGATTTAACCATCTTGTTATAATAAAAGTCATATTAACATCGCTTTCCACATGCTTTCTTCACCCCCCTCCTCTACGATTGCGAACATTGCCCCCCAGCGGTCGCCATTCGCATTTTCGGAACCAACTTCCTACATAAATCTTGTTTGCCATGGTATGGCAGACCAGCATGTCAAGTTTGGCAACGACCTTGTGAGAAACCCTGTATATATGTATAAGCTTAATATTTTGGAAAAAAGATTGCATTTTTTAGAGACTGCTACATTGTAGATATATGAATAATAGTATAATGAAATGGTGTATAATTTTTCCTTTTTAAAACTATAGTTTTTTTTTTTTTTTTTTTTTTTTTTAAAGAAATACATTTTCTAGTAAAAATATTTAAGTGAATTTCGGGAAGCATTTCTTTTAGATCATAATTAATGATGAATGTCGATGTTGAAGTATCAACGAGATGAGTGCGATGTTGAAGTATCAACGAGATGAGTGCGATGTTGAAGTATCAACGAGATATATGCTCAAGAATAAATTTTCAACAATGAAAATCAGTTTTTACACCATCGGTTTAGCTCTACGATCTCAGCTACTAGTCTTATTTTACATTTCACTTCAATAAGTTCAGGAAGACGGAATTTTTTCCTTATTGACACTTTGTTTCCTTTGTAACTACATTTCTATGACTGACATATCGGTGATTTATTTGACATTTTGACATTTGTTATCTCATAATGACATAAGTTACCATATAAACTTTAAGGAACACTATTTCGAGAAATATAATAAATAAATTTCATAATGATTATTTAATATTTCGCTTTATAAAATGCTTTTAAAACCATCTGACCGGCATACGTTTATACATATATTTTTAAATCCATTCCCTAAACTTATTCGATACTATTGCCAAAGCAACAATTTTATATATTCAGGATTTTAAAAGTTGTTTTCCTCATGGTACAACGGCGTATATGCAACTATCTACTTCAAATTCTTTTCAGTATGTTCAGTTTTTTTTTTTTTTTTTTTTTTTTTTTTTTTTTCAGAGGGTGGGACGTATTTGGTAAAGTGTGTTCTCGTCTTCTAGTATTGCGAAAAACATGGATTTTATTCATATTTGGAATCAAATGGATCTTTGGAATTGCGACAGATTGGGAAATATATTTACTTCTGAGAAATGGAAAAGGGATCATATTTTTTCATGAAATACGTTGCTTTTCTGCGAAAAACAGAGGTGATATTTCAACCGAAATAGGAATTTTGGTGACTTTTGTTTTTTCTTGGGGATATATCTATAATAAATTTGTACATGTCTTGAGAAAAACTGCGTTGGCTGATTACATTTTAACTTTTTAAGCTGATTTTTAGTATTTTCTATTCCTAGTTACGACTTTATTCATAAGCAGTTGTATCTAGATAAATTTACTGAGAAAGTGTGTTATTCTTTAATTATTAATTTCAAAGAAAAATATATTTTAATCGTGTGACATAAATATCTTATAAAGAGGAAAAAATCTATTTTTATTTTCCATTTTTTGAAAAATTGTACTGGCGTTCTTTCCATTTCACCGCTTTTTCAACAGTTTTCTTTATATTAAAACCCGTATATCCAATCTTCTCTTTTTTTTCGTGAATTATTTAGATTTTATTCACCTTTGAGATGATATAATAAAGAGTTTTAACTAACTTCACGGACAGCAAAATACAGGCTGACCCAAAAGGCCGTTAACATTTGAAAATTCAATAATCCACTGAATAATGTAAGTAAAGAGGTAAAAACTAACACACATGCTTAAAATGTCATGCGGTTTTATTGAAAACAAAAAAAAGTGCTTAAAACAGCCACAGATGGCGTTTCATATGACAACAAAAGCAATAAATAGCATAACAATTAATTTTTAGCAAGGATTATGTTCTTTATAACAAATGCTCAACATGTCGACCGACATTCATCAACACTACCTGTAGTTCAGGGACAGTGTTGTGAACAGCACTGCACAGCATCTGTGTAGGTATGGTGAGAAACTGCCGACGGATATTGTCTTTTAGCACCCATAATGAGGTCGGACGATCGCGGTAGACTTGTGATTTCGGGTAAACTGGCAACTAATAAACACACGGATTGAGATCTGGGGACCTGAGAGGTCAAGCATGACTGAAGGGGTGGCTCAGCACGCGATCCTCACCAAACGATGTGCTCAAGAGATCTTTCACGTGTGTAACAATATGGGGTGGAGCGCCATCCTGCATAAAAGTCATAACGTGTTTATTGACCAAATTAGGAGTGATGCGATTCTGTTACATATCAGTGTACCTCGCACCCGTCACACTGACAGTTTGAATAGCAGAACAACGCATTTCCTCGAAGGAAAAAAGTCTCATCACGACTGACGGGATAAATCCACATCACACCGTGACCAATAGCCGGAGGCGAGGATAGAAAAGTGACAAAATCTTCTACCTACATTATTCCGTAAATTAATAGGATTTTCACATGTTAATGGTCTTTTGCGTCACCTTGTATATTCACTGACAAAAATGTCATGTTCGTCTGTTTCTGAATTTCATTTCGTAACCTGTCAAATAAGCAGAAAACATCTATAATTTAATTGTGTAAGTTCTGATTTCATCTTATCTTCAAACTACTCTGCTCGTTAGCTGGGTTAAAGTATTTTATCCCTTTTCATACTGCTTGTTTTTTTTTAAATCCTGAATTAGAATTATTTCAAGAATATTTCATCGAATCGCTACTGTGCTAAGAAAACGCCTTCCATTAGTTATTGTTTTTGCCATAGGAACACAAAATGTCTAACAAAGGAAACTGATTATTTACCTTAGCAGTTCCAAACTTTGGCGCTACTCAAGACATCAGTTCAATGACCAGTAGAGTAGCCGAACACTAGTAGTTCGATTGGTTTCGAATGCCAGCGAACGTGCTGGCTTTATGGATGTTTTTATAGTTTTCCTCGTACGTAATGTGGATACGAGCCAGCTTCTCTTCGAAATCCTTCACAACGACATCGCTTCCCTTACGCACATAGCCCGTGTTCTTTGTCACCATCAAATAGAACCAAAACCAAGACATCAACTCATAGTTTCTGGAATACGTCTTGACAATATTATTTAAACTTTAAGAGTAGAGCACCTACTTAAGAATTCATCTGTCGTTAATTGATGAGAATAACTCAAAACATTGTTCAAAGAAGCTATAGTCTCTAGCTGAAGAAGCTGAATGCAAAACAATCAAATCCATTCAAAAGCCTTAAAACACGCAGCTGAAATTTTAGCAGCATAAATCACATAAGTCTGTAGGGTTGTTATCATTTTAATCAACCAGTTATTTATAATTTCTACTTTATTAGCATTCTCCTTTCCGTCCTCACCAGAATGCAAATCAGTTTGAGAGAATTTAAATCGAGGGTTTGGGATTGAAGGACAGAGCATGTTTCTGCCTCTCGAGGTCACGTTACTAAGTTTCCGTAACTTTGGTACGATTGGAATTCTTCGACTTTAAATTGTGCTGACATTTAAATTGTGATTCCTGTGAGAAGTTTTGAGCCAACTTTACGCTAAAGCAATTATGTAGTCTTTAGTTTTGAATTTCAGTTTGACTGTTACTTTTAAGCTTCATCGCCACAAGTGATGGATGTTTTGTTAAGCGTCAGACATGCATTTATATTAAAGTTCTGATTTAATGAAAAAGTTGTTTTAAATATTTTCGACACTCAATTGTTACTTCAGACAAATCGATAATTCGCTAAGTCTGTTAGGAGTTTGTTGCCAGTTTATGCTAGCTACCAAAGAAGGTCAAAATCTATAAGTCTCCTTATTTTGTATACAGACCAGATCTTGTTTCTAGACAACAGCATACCTTCAGTCCAGAAAACCATTCTGAATTTCATATTTATTACTACCTATTAACTATATTCAGTGAAACGTCGAGTGTCAAAAATAACAGAAGCATCTTTTTTGGAAAAAACAATCTGCATTCTCGTTACCATTTTGTCATTCTGTTATACCGCAATGTGCAAGAGCCTACTCTTGCACACTGCGAGATTGCACATTAAGAGAAATTAATTAAATGTGCTTCAGGGCTGAAATCTGCAGTCTGTTCCATGTGATTTTGAACAAAGATAACTCTGAGAAAATGCCTCTAACATTGAAATGAAATGAGATAAAATTACAGCCCTGATAAAAGAATCCTGTCTAACATGAACTTTAATAGCTATAAATAACTAAGAAAAATTCCGGTATAAAACTAAACTGACGAGCTGAGAGGATCTCAAACGAATGAAAATAATCAGACATACGTGAGATTTTGTTTTCAGCCAGAAACTGCTAAATTTTGAAGATACATTGGTTACGTAGAAGATACAAGAGTAAAGAACCATTCAAGCGTTTGGACCAAGACGCTGTTAAAGAAGAGTTAATGCTAGTTGTGTTTGAAACAAAATAGCAGATACATTGCTTATATTAAGTTGATATCTCTTCTTCTATTCTATCTCTTCTTCTATATTGCTTATATTAAGTTGATATATCTTCGTTATAATTAGACGTCCTATAATCATAATGGTAATTCTTCATTCCCTAGTCTTGGAAAGTCTCCGTGACTACCTGTGATACACTTCCCCAGCTACAGAAATCCGAAATTTTTTGCAGTCTGAAAATTTAAGGCTAGAGCCCAGAACCTCAATAGAAACCATTAAAAATTTTTTAAATTGAAAAATATTAAAACATTTTATATTTTAAGTTTTAAAAAATCATAAAAATAAATACTTTGTGCCATTCACTTAACATGTGGCATGAGAAACACTTTTATTAACTACAACAAAGCTGAAAATATTCATTCATTTTATTTGGTGAATATAAGTAAATGTATTTTAATTTTCTAATTAGATAAATTATTTTAAAAAGTAAGATACAAATTTGAATTGTTAAGAAAGGAATTAAGTTAAAAGTTTAAATCTTTCAGTTTGTTGATCAATAACAGACTGATTAAATTTGAAAGAAAAATAAAAGACTATGCGGCGAAGCGAAACGGGTGAGGCAAGTAAGTCGAGGACTAGGACACCTAAGGAGTCAGGTATGCTTCCCATGTCTAAAAATGGGGGGAGGAAGTAGAATAATTTCAAAATTAATTGTACAGGTATAGTCCTACCGTACTTATAGTACAGCTGCTCTCCAGTTTTAATGCAGGACACCCCGGGAACGGATGCGAGGATCTCTCATCCTTTTTCCTCTACCACCAAACGACTTGAGAGAAATTTCAGCTCGCCGGCGTTTTAAGTGCCTGAGGCCTCACAGACACTGTACACTTACAAACATTCATGCCTGCTTTGTGATTCGAGGCCGGGAATTTCTCCCACTTTCCTAGCGTGCCTTCGGGGTGTCGTAGCTCTGCACACTGGGCCGGTATCCAGAGGTCAGTGGTTCGATTCCCGGCGAGAGCGATTGCTAATTGTTCACCTCGCTTATTTCCAAAAAATGCCTAATGTCTCTACACATTGTTTATAGCTAAAATATTAATTATATTAACTAGTTATTAGCTTATGGGTGCAAACATCAGCTGACTAAGAATGAGGAAAATGTCTAGTTTATAGTTTTTACTTAAAATTGTCCTTATTTGTTTACTGGTTTTTCTTAAAATAACGTTAATTTATGTTTCTAAATAATTTTTTCTAAGTTTGTTTAATTTCTTATAATCCAATCACTCAAGCAATTACTCAAAACATTATGCAGAACTGTTTACCTAGGAAAAGAGACATTTACTGTTAGCTAGAAAGATAACTGCTTAATTTAAACCATCCACAGCAAAAGTAGGTACAGTTTTATGAGCGAGAAACTCCATAATCTTGTCACTATAGGCTGATTAAATGAGGTTTCTAAAAAGTGGATGTTTTATCATATTTTACGCAGTGTAACTTGCGGGAGGATTTGTTACGCTCTTATAGTTACAGCAGAATCAATTGGTACTCATAGTTATAATAGAATCAATCAAATGCTCATAGTTACAGTAGATTCAATTAATGCTTCGTTTCCAAATATCTAAGGATCTGTTGCTTATTGTTATATAAGAAGCAATCAATTTTATATTGTTTTTATTTGTGAGTTAGAATATGTAGTGGTTAATATTTTATTTTGATTTGTGAATTAAAACATGTAGTGGTTCATATTTGATTTTGATTTGTGAATTAGAACATGTAGTGGTTTACATTTTATTTTGATTTGAGAATTAAAGCATGCAGTGGTTTATATTTCACCCTCGTTAACTAACTACTGTCAGTAATCTATACATTTACTATTGAATCAAATGAGAAAGAAATTGATGCATTGAATAAGTTAAAAGCCCTTCAGCAGTTTCAGTTTATTTACACGGTAGAACAGGGAGGGGCAAACTTTTTCGCTCGCGGGCAAAAAATCGGAAAAAAAATGTTTCGCAGGCCAAGATAAATTTTTCTAAAATTTTAAAAACAATATACAAATATTACAATTTAAATATTGTTGCGTGCGTACAGTTTCGTAATAGATTGAATGCACAAGTGCGATAAAATGTTATATTCTTTGAAGACTGCTACAGCTTCATTGCAGATGAGACACACTGGTTTATCTTTTACAATAGTAAAAAAAAATATTTCCAGGTCCATTCATCATTAAATGTACTTTAAATCAACTTCACGTTTTTAGTAGCCATTTTAGGGATGAAATATTTTACGAATAACCAAACAAGCACTAGTTACACTACACTTTAATAATTTCACCACTATTCCCAATGATGCTATATATCCGCAATCTATCCATACGCAGTAAATAATATTAGAAATCGCCCTAAAAGAAAAAGACGCTGGCTGGAGCTTAAAATGCATAGTCTGCCACATGGGGAGGTTTAATTCAGCTATATTGGATTCCCATATGTCTGCTCCCCGAGAAAGAGAGAACACTTGTTGGAGCGAATCTACAGCTATAACTAACTAAGAATTTCCGCTTTTAACACTTTACTGATTGAAATCTGTATCTGGTTGCTATTTCTGTCGATATATGTTTTGTAGAACAAAACTAGCGAAAATAAAAAGATTGAGAAAAAGGAAGAAAAAAATAATATTAAAAAAAGTAGAAAAGGAGATGGATATATGATATATAAATATATTTTTCTTTTATTTGTCTCGGACCGGCAAATTAAAATTCTATCCGCGGACCGGATAGAACCTTTCAGCGGGCCGTAGTTTACCCATTCCTGCGGTAGGCTATTTTTTTTTCAAGTCTGCTCAACTATGGTGCACATTCCGGTCTAGAACGTACCGACATTTGAAACCCTAGGAGCTAGGCACTTGGTCTAGTAGCTACGCCTTTTCTTAATTTATTTTTATTTAGCTAGTTTTTTTTTGTTAATTTTATTACAAATGAATGAAATGAAAAAGAAATCAATGTTAAACTTAAAACATGGAGCTATTAGTAAAATAACAAAGCCTTATTTCATATTTAAATCGATTTTGCATTGTTTACAACGGAAGCAGATATATCCTTAAAAATCTTAAGGTCTCCAACTAAAAAAATATCATGTTTATTTTCATATTCGGTTATTCTTGGCACATTCCATTAGTTCGATCTTCCATTAAGTTGTAAATAGAAGTGAAAGTTCTTACTTACAAGTTGTTTTGTAACTTTAAATACTCTTCCGTGTTTAATCCCATAATTGGAATGCGCAGTTAATCAGATGAATATTTTTTTACAGTGGTTTGGCAACTTAGTGACCATGGAATGGTGGGATGACCTTTGGCTCAATGAAGGATTTGCAAGTTATGTGGAATACAAAGGAGTTAACGAGCAACATCCAGAATGGGATGTGGTAAGATAACTTCATACATCTTACTTAAAACTTTTAAAACAAAGCTCACGACATTAAAAAAAAATAAAAACAAAGCTACTTTATTTTATCATCTTCTAAATTCAGTGTGTTTCGTCGTCAGTATATCGTTAAGTTTGCGTTTGGTTCAGCTTTTTTTTTATAGAAAACTTTACAGAAGTTTATCGAAGAAAAATACCCTTTATAGAAAAAATATTCGAGTTTCCAAGTATAAGTTTTACTATCTACAGTTGACAAGCTTCACTAAGACCGACTCAAATATAATCGAGATCAGCAAGTTGCTGTACATTATGACTTATTTCACTTGTCTCATAACAATATTAAATCTACAAATTTTATCGTGAACAAAAGGCAAGGATTTCTTCTGTCGTTGGTTTAAAGGTCTTGGGCACCTTCTAGTTGATAGTACGAGTTTATCCAGCTCCGTCCGAAATTTGGAGGAGAATCTCCAAAGGAACGAATCCGAGGATTTCCCACCCTTTCTTTCCTTCTACCAACCCTTCTAGAGTGCTTTTGGCTCTACATTATTTTAGGTGCTTGCCTGAAGCAAAGCCATCATACCAAATGCCCATGCATTCTCTGAGATTCGAACCCGCGCACAAGTCCATACAGTCGACTTTCCTACCGTCATACCATCAAGGCAGCTCAGTAATTTATAGCTTTATTAATTCGATAATAATTATCTTTCGAGAAGATATTTTTTCTGTGAAAACATTTTATTTAGACCACTGCATGCACTTACATTTTATGTAAATACATCCTTCTTAAACGGGAAATAAATACTAAGGACACTCAACAATGCTCGATGGAAAAAATGTCCTAACTTTTCATTTTTTAAACTTCCTGACAAATTTAATTGTGTGTTAGTTTTGTGACTCCAGAACTCTCGCTGCTAATTTCTACTTTGCAAAACAATCTAAGGAATTCTACGGAATACAACAGAAAGCTTCCTTTATTTAAACTAAAAATCTGATGTGGACACCACATGACTTCCTTGTACGGAATACTAAATTATATGCATTTTTTCCTGCATTTCATTTAAACTTATTTCCTCGAATTTTATTAGAGATATATTTCTCATTCAATTAATTCAGTTCTCACTTCGCGGTAAAGCAAACAAAGATAAAAACTCAAAATATCTTCATTAAAATTTGAAAGGTATAGAAAAACATAAAACATCAAATACAATTAAAATACTTTTTTATTGTACAATTAAAATTACAGTTTTTACACAAAAACAAGCAATTCGGCCAACAGGCAAGTAGGCAGGCTTTTCGGTGAGCAAAACTAAAAGCTTCCTTTTGGACCCACTCGGCAAAAAGACACTGAAGGTGCAGGAAGACTTAACTCGTTATTCTGCTAAGTTTCAAATGTATACAAATATGGCTGCAATGGTAAAAAATAATTAGGCTTAGTGTCACTTAAACAACTTTTAAATTGTTGATAATTCTACAAATATTGCATTCAGGTTAACTAACGGAATGGAAATCTTACCGTAAGACAAGAACAACATAATTCAATCATTTTTAGAGCAAAAAAATATACAATTTGCCAACATATGAAAATAAAAATAAACTGAGCTCAAGAGTAACAGAGTGGGTATATATACGTAATGAAACTATGGTTCGATGACACGCGATGAAAGATTTGATTATTCATGCGGCACAAACTTGCATTAAAATTTTCGGTGAAACAGGACTTTTCCCATGATTCACTGTGAACGCAGAATAACAAACCGGTGTAGATTTCTTCATAATTAGAACTGGTAGAAGAATGTAGCGGCAAAACAAGTTTGGAAGCATTGAAATACGAACGCTGAGACGTATATGAGTATAAATACTAATTGCATAGATACTTGATGCTTAGAGCGTCCATCCACTTCTGAAGAAGCAGTCGAGCCGGATTAAACTCCTTTTATTTATTTAAATTCCCATTTTGTGGCCACAATTCACTTGGCACTCTACTCGTGCCTATTAAAGAACATTTACAATTTTGATATTATTTCCATAGAAGCGAATATAGCAGCACACACATGATTGCAGAAAGACATCTGGCCAAGAGGAAAGCACAAGCAAAAATGACGCATCAGTTCATAGAAAGTAGGAGGGACTCAAAAGTTTCAGTTTTTAATTTTGATTTACAATTTGGTGATTGGTCAAGAGACATCTTCATTAAGGGTTATGTAAGATCGCATGATTAATTTGAATGACGCAGTTTAGACTTACAGCGCTATATTTAGGACAGATAGATGAAGTTCCCAAATGAAAAAAAAAATAAACGAGGTTATAGTGAATTAGATTTTGAAGTTTGGTTTCATATTTTTTACCTTACATATATCTTTATTGATATTTATACACTTTTGGTTCTGCCGATTTCAATCGAAAAGAGAGATGCACAGCTATATGTTCTAGCAGTCCTATAAACAGAATTGCAACGTTCTGAGGCTCATCGATTTTGAGTTATGCGAGACACATACATACGTGGGTACGTACGTACAGACGTCACTGAAAAAAAATCTCTTCTGAATCCATTTTAAAAACTTTTTGCAACCCGTTTAGGGAAAAAGAGTCCTTTATTCTGTCCTTACGTACAGATAGCACGCAAAACCAGCGTTAAATTGCATTCGATAGCTGTCAAAAGGAATATTTTCGTTGAAATATGATACCCGAAACTTTTCACGATTAAAATACTTCCTTTATTTCGTGCAAGGAAGTAAAAAGAAATACAGAGAGATATATTTCACAGTAAAAATACACTGTTTATCATAAATTAAGGAAAAATCACAAAAATCACAATTACTGAAAAAGTTACATGTAGAATTTTATGAAACTTACCAACAATATACAACACATAGTGAGGTATCAAATAACATAAAAAGAAATTACCAGACAATTATGGTAGTATAGAAATTAGCACATGTATAAAATGAAAAAATCGAAGGTGTCAGTTTTCTATAGGAAAAGTACCTTCAATATGGAATATGGTCGCCTCTAGAAGGAATACAGCACATACAGCGATGTGTGATACTTTCAATTATGCGGTCTATCTGTTTCATAGGAAGCGAGAGCCATTGCTCTTGCAAAGCAGTTGCAAGCGCGGCAAGGGTCTGAGGGGGCGGATTGAGAGCAGTTAGACGTCTCTCTAAAGCATCCCAAACGTGCTCGATGGGATTCAAGTCCGGGGATCGAGCTAGAAACTCCATGCGCATAATTGTTTCCTGTTGAAGATAATCATTTACGATGCGGGCCCTGTGTGGTCTTGAGTTATCGTCCTGTAACAGGAAAGCATCACCTATTGCCCCGGCACATGGGCGCATATAAGCATCAAGGATGTCATCTCTATAAACCGGAGCATTCACGATTTCCGTTGGAAAGACATGGAGGTCTGTGCGTCCACCCAAAGAGATGCCACCCCAAACACAGACACTGACTCTTCCGTATGCATCTCTTTAACGGATGTTTGACGGATGATAACGGGTTATAGGTTCTCTCCATATCAAATAAAGCCTACTATCGCTTTCTAGACTAAACCTAGACTCATCCGTAAAGAAAACAGCCCTCCACTGATCAGGCGTCCAGTAGACATGCTGTCGTGCCTACTGCAAACGGTTCCTCCTATGGCGTGACGTGAGCAGCACGCAAATGGCTGGTCACTTCGCATACAGACCACCTTCCTGAAGCCTTCTACGCACAGTTGACGTTGACACCAACCTTCCGGTGGCTGCAGCAAGGGAGGATCTAAGAAGAGTCGGAGTAGCGGTTCTATTCCTGCGTGCACAAAATGTCAAATATCGGCCATCGGCGCTCGTCGTAGCAGTTGGCCGTCCTTGGCTGAACCTCCTAGATGCCGAACCTGTGGTTTGAAATCGCCTCCAAAGTCTGTGAACCACAGAAGAACTCACGTTTAGCCATCTGGCCACTTCTGTTTGACTTTATCCTGCCTCTAGTCTCCCCATGGCTCTCCATCGTAGTTCTGCAGGCAAATGATGCCTGGAGGTCATTGTTAACAATTGGCCATCTCAGAATTCTGATGTCACTATTACAGTGAAATATGTGAACTTGCTCTCAAACATGGACTTTTATTCTCGTCGCAGGCGACGTATTCCGAGTGCAGCGCCACTAATTTGCATATTGCAGTTTATTCAGCTATTCTTACTTGGCAACATATTCCTATTTTTACATTTTTGGCTTATTTTTGAGGGAGTTATCCCTATTTTTGTGATTTTCCCTTAATTTATGATAACCAGTGTACAATGATTCTTAAATGTTTGATTTAATGAAGGCAAAATACGCGAGATCTATTTGCCAAAGGACGTATATGTTCGTGCTTTATTTGTTTGTATAGTCGATTAACACAAAGTTTTCTAAGAGATACCTTCGTGGATAGTTTTTAAGAGAAATGGGTCTGTAATTATAACATACCTGTTGGAAACAACATCAAAAAATAATTCGTGCAATCAGTTCTTTTGTCAGAAACAGGAGCTGGAAGGAATTAATTACTTCTGTTCAACGACTTTAAAGATACTTAAACATATAATAACGCTTGAAGAAAAGCTAATTAGTTAGTTACTTTAATTACAATAAATCACTCGAGATCTATCTGCCTATGAAAAGCTATATACTGAAACTGATCACTGCCCAGAATAATGTTGCGGCCGTGATACCTAACGAATGTGATGTTAATGCAGCATTGGTCGCCTTCGACTATACTGAATCCGAGAAAATGATTATATATAATGAGAAACATTCATAAAAGAAAATTTCCTGAAAGGAGTTTCAGTAGCACACTTCCAGCATCGGTAAGGATTTAGAAACATTGGAAATGGGGAGTGCCTTTCGGCAGTGAAGGATCCGGTTGGTGTTGTTGTGCAAAGTATTTCATCTTGAAGTTTAATTTTACATTATAATAGGACTAACTGACTTTTACCAAAATACTGCCATCACACGATGCAATCAAAGGCGAAGACATATTTACAACTCGTCTGCAAATTAGCCAAAAAGAGGGCGGAACTCAGTAAATGAAAATAGTATGGAGTCCACTGGCTTAAAAAAAAGCAAGTACAAAATATGCAAAAAAATGTCTGCTTCCCTAAATGCTAAAATTTTAAATAAGAACATTTTTCGAAACAAAGTTAATGTTTATTTATTTAAAAAATTATTGTGCAAGAGGAATATAGCGTGCTACTCCTTTTTTAGTATTAACACAGTTAATTTTCTGAATTCATAGTGATATCCTGGAATTCCAAATACAGTAAGCTAATTTAAGGAAATCTCAAGTCGAGAAAGAAACTAAGAACTTGAAAAACTCTACGACCAAAACGATACTCTCCTCTGGATCTTATCATTTAGTGTTTTATAAAAGTATAATTGAATAAGTTCCACCAGATGGGAAAGTGGTAAGTGACGCTGACTCCGTATCGAAAGGCCCCAGTTCGAATCCCGGTGAAGGTATGTATATTTGTAAATGTATAATATTTATGCGGCGTAAGGGGCATTCAAAATATGCAGTAAGCTTAAAGTGTGGAAAGCCCTCTGATTCGTCCACCGAGTGCTCTCCTTCAAAAATGGGACAGAACTGAGCAAAGTCGGACTTTCAAGACTCTTGCCAACGGCAGTCTTATTCTCCTGGCCATGATAAAATTCTTAGGCTTGTTCTGAATAGATCAGACAAGTGAGATTAGTCACGACACATAGCTGAATAAGTGAAAATTTCCACATCTACCATTTTTTAATGTATTCCATTCCGAAGATAAAACAACTTTAATCGCAGTATCTTAAAGTAATATTTGTCTTGTGTAGAGTCGAATGATATAAAAAGGTAATATTATGTAAGTTTAAAAGATATGAAAACTAATATTATATAAGTTTAAAAACGTATTTTAATTTTTTAACCATTCGCACAGACTCAGCAACACAAAGAAGAAAAAACATATAAATCTTTTATTTTTCGAAAGGAAAAAAAACTTTATTCGGAAAAAAAACTTTATTCGGAAAATAAATAGTCTTCTAGGATACAAGAATTTTGTACCTGAGTTGCTTTTATCTAATAAATCTTAGGTTTCAAAAGAAGCTGTTGTGTCGAACATCTTTTTTAAAAAAATTCTTCATGGAACTGTCAAAAACAGATATCTCGGTTGAGAGATTTTGTATGAAACTTAATAAATTTCACACCCATATTATAGATAGTTGTCTTGCCAACTTAGAACGCTACGTTAAATCTATAAACTCTGTCAATCACAGTTGCTCAAAAGCCTATTAAATTCGAGGTGCACGTAATACGCCATGCTAGGGACGAGGACTATATATATCGTGTTATATTGCTTCAGTAATGGTATTTTGTACTTTTCTTTCTTAGCGCTAGTATCGTTGAGAACGAGAATTTTACTTATGGTGAAATGTTTTTATTTCACGCTTTCGATCCTTGAATTTAATTCATAAAAGTCTATTTTTAACTGCTTTTGTTACAGAGGAATGCTTCGGTTATTACTGATCCGATGCAACATTTTCAAGCAGTCTCCCCGTGTAAAATCATTAAATTTACAGTGATTCATTACCATTGGCCCTAATGAATAATCTATTGGTGCTACTTTGGTAGACGGTTGCACGGATTTTGGCGATTTTTTTTTTTTTTTTTTTTTTTTTTTTGCGAGCGATGACTTATGGTAAACTCATTGCTAGACAAGTTATTCATGGTAACCGATACTTTGTTATCATTTTATTTTTAAAATAATGCGTTTTATTATGCATAAATTCCGTGTATTAAATATTATTTATGGCTTCTAAATATTAAAAATCAATTTAATTTTGCATTTTTTATTTGAAATTAAAATTTTATTGTTTATGATATTTTATGGAATTTTATGCTGTGGATGATGTAATGAATGACGTCACATTACTTTAAAAGTAATTGGTTTTAATATCTATAAATTTAATCTAATGTTTTAAACATTATTTATGGCTGTTAAATATTAAAATACAATTTAATTTTGCATTTTTTAAAAGTGATTTTATTATGTAGGATTATTTAAATAATTTTAATTCTATTCGTGATGTAATCAGCTCCATGGTTGGTTACAGAATATTTGTGCATTAACAAGCTGTAATCAGCTCCCTGAATGGTTACTGAATATTTGTGCATTACCGCGCCATTTTAAAATTTTATTATTCATCTCTTCAAATTCCTTAGATTACATTTTTCAAACTTTTTACAAATTTTTTCCTTAGATTACATTTTTTAAATTATATTACATTTTTCAAATTTTTTTCATTGTTATCTAAATTATGATTCCGATTTTTTGTGGTACTTATCAATATACGACAGGTTAAATGCTCAAAAAATGTAAGTACATATTTTTCTTTTACTTTATAATTGTATACTTCAATTTTTATTAAAAAAATTGATAGCTGTTTTCAAAAATTGCCGAGATATTTATTGTCAGATATGTTTTAATCATATGTTTTAATAATTATATCCTATAAAACTTATTTTAAAGGATTTGAATTTAAGTAATATTTTTATTCTTTTAAACCTTAATATGATGTTTTTAATTCAAGTAATATTTTAATTCTTTTAAAAGTTGATGTGATGTTTTTAATTCGATATTCAATTTCACTAATATTTTAATCCAATTAAACGTTGGAGCAATGTTTTTATAGCGGTGTTTTTATTCTATTTCTTAGCTATATGAAAGTAATGATTTAACTTTATTTTAGTATTTTATACTCATAGTAAACGTATTTATTTACATTTGCCTGCCTTCTTAAAAAAACGACAATTTCAACAAAAATTTAATCCATTATTTTTAACGATATTTATTTTTTTAAAGTTTCGAATACTTTACTATGCGTAAACTACGTAAAAACAGCGTTTTTCAAGATGGCTGACGATTGTAAAAACCGCGCCAACAATTGCGCCAACGTAAATCGCCAAAAATCCGTGTAACCGTCTACCAAAGTAGCACCATGTATTAATTAATCGAGTAATTTATTTACTTGAGCCATTTAACAGTTTGATTACCGATTAAGAGATTGAATATTTTCCAGCTATGAAACTGACACTCTTTGATCGATAGCTCAGATCTATATTTTCTGAATAAAATACCTGAATACAAAAGAAAAGATAAAAATAATGAAATGCTGAACACCCGTTAAGTAATATATTCCATGAAAATGCCTTAGTTACTAAAAAAGCAGAAAAATTTTAGTTACTAAAAATTGTTTAAAAACTCAAAAACAGCTGAAAGCAATAATATCAAAACCATTAGAGCCTTTTGCTGCACAAGAGTAGAGTATACCGCATTTACTCGCGTATCCCTGCCTTTTTGTACTAATTTTATCTTTTGAAAAGCAAGAAAAAGAGATTACGTCATACGTGTAATACAATTTCTGGGATAAAAGCTAAAATGAAGTACGTAATGAATTAAAAGAGCATGCGGATAGATATTCCAAAAATCGTTATGCTTTTTGTCTCAAACAAATCAGTTAAAATTAGAAATTTCAATAGTATTTTTTTTACTTATGCAGTGTACATTCCTGCCTATACACATTTTTATTTCCTTGTACGAAGTAAAAAGGAAGTATTGTAATCGCGAAAAGTTTCAGGCAGCATATTTCAACGAAAATATCCATTTTGACCGCTATCGAATGCAGTTTAACAATGTTTTTGCGTGATATCTGTACGTAAGGTCAGAATAAAAGACTCGTTTCCTCCAAAAAAAATTATAAAACTGCTTTAAAATTAATTCTGAAGAGAACTTTTCGTGGCGTCTGTACGAAAGTATGTACGTACGTACGTATCTCGCATAACTCAAAAACGAGTAGCCTCAGAACGTTGAAATTTTGTATATAGGACTACTATAACATGTAGATGTGCACCTCGTATTTTGGTTGCAATTGTCGCACCAAACGTATATAAATATATTTATATATATATCCACTCTGTTACCCGGCTCAGTGATCTCAGTTTCTTTATTCGTATATGTTTGTAAATTGTACATTTTTTGCTTTAAAAATGATTGAATTATGTTGTTTTTATCTTCCGGTTAAGGTTTTTATGCCTTTAGTAAATCTGTATGCAATATTTTTAGAATTATCAACAATTTTAAAGTTGTTTAAGTGCCGCTAAGCTTTTTTTTTTTTTTTTTTTTTATGGTGGCCATTGATTGTTTGCATTTGAAACAGCAGACTAGTGGATTTGTTGCCAATCTAGAGAAACTTAGCTTCGTAACAACAAAGATAACGCTTTCATTTATTATTGCCAATTAAATCATGCTTAATCCTTTCTGAAATTTTTTCGAGGAAATAAGTGTTTAAGATTTACTTCGTAATTTTTAATATAGATATTTTGAGTTTTTATGTATTTTTGCCTTCTCGAGAAGTGAGAACTGAATTCATTGAATGAGAAATACTCAATCGTCTGTGAAAACTGTTTCTTTTTTGTTTTGTTTGCTTAATTTCTTTTATACATAATTCTAGCTTTATTATCGTATTTGAATAGAACATGTGGCAATGATTAGATAATTCTATTCTTTAAATGCTATAAATTTTATGCATTATAAGTTATAATATGAACGAAATATAGTACTGTTAAGTGAATCTAACGCCAGAGTGTCGCTATGGTAAACAAATACTAGAGTGAAATTTATAGAATGCATTTATTCTATTGTGGTTTATGCGCTGTCGGCGAAGTAGATTTAATTCAATCCAATAAGTTTAAATGAAATGCAAGAAAAATACATATAATTTAATATTCCGTTCAAGGAAGTCATGTGGTGTACACTTCAGATTTTTTATGTTGTTATCATAAATTAGTATTCTCTGTACAAAAGGCTGAAAAAGACGGAGGAAATACACGAAGGAGGAAGAAAAGGCGAGCAACTACGATGCATTTATGTGCAGGCATACGATTACTTAAGTTAGTATGAAAAGTAAAGTTGTACGGTTCTTAACTCCTTATCTAAGATTAAAGTCAGGGAACCTAGCGACTTGTTGTTGAGTTCAAAACAACTAAGACGTAGCCTCGAGAAGAGCTAAAATACCCTTTTATTCACCTCAAATAAGAATAACAGTCGGCCCCCTTCTCGTGCCTAGAGAATGCCTCTACTCGGGCTTTAACTCAGAATAAGAAATAAGAAACTAAACTATAATTAACTAAACGAGGCTTAGCCGAAGCTAGACACAATTATCTAACACAGTTGGCCCTTAAATTAAACTAGCAGGCGAATATGAATAGGCATATATAATACGGTCGAGCATAACAGCTTCCAGAGTGACTTAGCCAGATATCAAACACGCGCTACTGAGGACTCCTAGCACTCTCTATCGAAGTTAGTTGAACCTTCTTTAAATACTTCTTCTAACTCATTTGCATTCAACGCAATTCTAAAACGTCATTCTGGTAGGGAGTTTAAGTGGAAACTAGAGTTCGTAGGAAAGGGTTTCAAAATTAAAATAACTGTTATAAAATTAAAATATACTTTCCAAAGTGAGTTTTAAAACCGACTTTGCTTATTGTTGATCACGTTTTCGCACATTCGAATTTTTATGAAAAATAAAAGTCTAAATCGAACCATTATTTCAAATAAGCCTTGTTTATTGGTCACGTTTCTTCATGCCTTTATTTTCCCTGTTTTAAAATGGCTCCGGCTGAATCTAGCACATCTTGAGCGCTAAATTGGAGTATTTCTGCACTTGTTGTAAACGATGTTTAATTTTAACTACTAAACTGTAAGGTGTTTTCTCCCTCCTTTCCGCATGCCTTCGGGGTGTAACTGGAAGCATACTCGACGCTTATTTGAGAGGTCCAGGGTTCGACTCCCGGTGAGAGCATTGCTCATTTTTCATGTCTTCAAAAAAATCCTAATCACTCTATAAATGGTGCTCGAACTAAAAGGTGGTGGACGATAATTCGTCACCACCAGGATTTGGCGACTGGATTCTCTAATCCCCAGTCGCCCTTTAAAGGGAAAAGTATATAAGATATTTTCGGTGAGGGCATTGCATATTTTTCACATCTTCTGCTTCAAAAAATTCTAATGACTCTACGAAATTAATCCGGTTCTTCTTAAATACAACAGCCTTTAATATGACTTTGATTCATTTTAAAGTCACTTGCATTAATATTTCAAAGACGCCTAAATTTGCATATCATCAAAGCTTAATCGTATTTTGATACACAATGAGAAATCGATAAATTTTTATCCAAAGAGACGTTTAAAGTTTAAAAAGAGAGACAAAATACTACGTATTTTATTGCTTTTGCATACATAGATATCCTTTTAAGTCTCAGACAGTGCCATCGTCTAGATATTTGTGTATTTCCATCACTGTCATTCATTTTTAATGTGAAATTGGGTATAAAGTCGCAACTTTTTAAAAATGCACCTGTGACGTTTTATATTAACTAACCAGTTATCTTGCCGTTTTGCCTTTAGTGTCACTTCTTTTTAAGTCGACTAGTTAATGTATTTAAGTACAGAGTTCTTGAGTTAAAGGCAAAAATCTTCTACTATTTCTTTCAATATCTGAATAACTTAATAATCGACTTTAGCGTTGCTGGCCGTGATAATTTATATAAATGAAAGGCCTGAGGCAAAATTTGTACCCACTCGTGGTATGTTAAATCTCATATTTTAATACTTTAAATTTTAATCTTATAAGGTTATTATTTAAATCAACCAGTTATTTATTACTCAAATCTTTACTATAATTTCTCCTATCTGCTTCCTATCTGCTAAATGAGTTAGAGAGTATTTAAGCCGCGGATTTTGGACTGTAAGACAGAACGTTTTTCTGTCTCTGAGGCCACGTCACTTAGATTTGTCAGCTTTGATAAGATTGTAATTGTTCGCCTTTGCATTGTAGCTGTCGTCATTTAATTTGTTACGCCGGTGAGAAGTTCTGAGCTAACTTAGAGTTAAATTAAATTGCGTAGTCCTTGTCTGCTAGGTCAAGTTTCAAATTTGGGCCTTGACTATTACTTTAGTTTCGTCACTACAAGTGGTGGCTGTTCCATCAAGCACAAGACGTACTTCTATTTTCAAGTTCTGTTTTAATAAAAAGATTTTTTTAATTTCTTCAAGACTTTGTAATTAATTTCAGATGCAGCGAAATTAGCTTTACGTCCGTTAAGAGTTTGGATTTAATTTATGTTTCGGAAGAAAGTCAAACTCCGTAAGCTTTATTTCTCTTATTCCTGCAAGCGGAGGAATTTCAGTTCTGTATTTTCACAGGTTGTCTAACTGTTAATCTGGCGAACTAATAAAAAGCTTTGTGTTTTAGTTTCTACCTCCTTCTATGTTAGAATAATTTAATGAAATATTAAAAAAGAGGGATATGTCATCTAACTGTCTTCGCGGTTCCGGAGATTAACACTAAAGTTAAGTTAGGAAGCATACATACATACTTTATTAGCTCCGTTTAGCATCATAAAGTTCAAATACAACCTAGCATGTGTATTTTTAGTACAGGCAAGCCCATTTTATTAAAATTTTTATGAATTTGTACCTATTTTCATTTGCAAAAGAATTCCAGGTTATATATTCACTTTTATGGAATAAGATAAATATCGAAAGTATAGTTCAAATTTTGTTTGTATAAAAGTTACATAAATGCATGGCTCTAATTTTTAAAACGACGTGTAGTTAAATTCAGGTTTTTAGATGTTTACCAGGATGCAAAAGAATTCAGCTATAAGCTGAAGCAGAAGTATTTTATGTGACATAGAATATTTAAAAACAGGTTTTTTTTTTTTTTTTTTTTTTTTTTTTTTTTTTTTTTTAATTCCGTTCTTCTCCCTTCAGTGTTATTATATTTATTTTTTTTTTTCATCAGCAGCTATAAGCTATCTATCAATCTATTAATATCTACTACTGTGCAATTATTCAGAAACAAAAAGTACTTTATAAAATATACAAATAGTTTTTCAATTTTATTTTTTTAGCTTTTTAAATTTCAGTTATGTATTTTTCTTTGATATTATTTTGCGTTTGCTTTGTCTTTTCATTTCCTTTCCTTAAATTTTCCCCCTGTTTTTGCTGGTATTTTTCTGTTGTTAAAGGATACAGGAAACTGCAAAATTGAAATAATTGAAATAATGTTTTCTCTACAGGCATCATATTAATTAAACCAAACAGGGTTCAGTGTTAAAATAATCTTCTATAAGGTGCCTCAATCTTGCGGATAAAATATGTCTTTTACTTTTCAGGTACAAGTATTAGAATGAGGATTTTAGGTCGGTGAAGCGTATAACTTTGATTAAAAAGTATGATAAGAGAACATTTAAACAAACATAAAACTGAAACATATCCGTAGATGGGAAAACTAAATACAAAATGTAAATACAAAATACAAAACCTGAGGGAAAATATAAGATTATAAAACAATAACTAAAACGAAAATTTGGAAATTGGATAAAAAATCTATTGGGTTTGAATGGATAATTTATTTCGTGAGTGGTACGAGATTACGCATGCTTTAAGAAACTACAATCTAAGTTCATGGCACCTTTATGATAATATTGTAAAATTTAGAATGCTAATAAACACAGTCAACAGGTTTGACTAATTAATCATAGAGACGACTATGTCCAAAAGTGCAAAATAAAAAATAGAATAATTAACTCAAAAATTTTTATTATTCTGGTTTATCATTTCTCAGATCCAATTACTTTACAAAATATTATAGTAAAGGAGAAAGGCAGTTATTTTCCGCATACATCATCCAATGTCATGCGCATATTAAAACCGAGTAAGAACTTTATTTACGTTAATGATGTTGTCGCTGAAATTTTGAAATCGGAAATGTGACATGATTTTAATTAACGCAAGTTACAGAACTCCTGAAATGGGAGAAAGTAAACTTTAAACCAGATCTCAAAACTTCAACAGATGTTGAATGTGCTGGACAAATATCGATATACAGATTCAAACGAAAAAGAAATATCCAAATGATATAGTGAGAGTGGTTAAGAGTGTGTGTGATATTATGGACATTTGTCGCAGCTTGCTGACAGATGAAAAGTTGTATTGCGCACTTTAGCAAATATAACTTTTCAGGAATTTGAACGTGTTCCCTCAAAGAGAAAGATTGAATACTTAAAAATTTTATTTCATTCCGAAATTATTACATTTACTGCAGACACTTTTCGTTTTAATATACGAAACTGCTTCTGTTAAAATTAAGGCGTAAATTATCAGAAAATTAACTAAACAATCAAATTAAAAAATATTAGTTTGCATTAATTCAAATATTAAATTACAATCCAATAGCTTCCAGATTTTATATTACACCCAACGAGACTTTTCATTAAATATCATGTTTATTAAAATATCATGTTATTGGTACTTAAACCACATAAAATTAAATTCAACAGCAATATCTCAAAATATTTAAAAACAGCGTATCTTTAGAATTTCCGAAAGACAGTCTTGCGCGCTGAAGATAAAAATGTTTTTTTTTCGCGCAGTGTTGCCGTTGCTAGCTTTGAAATCGTTACTAAGTTTGTTAATCAAAAATTCGTTAAAGTTTTATAAAATATCAAATAGATAATAAAACAAATTAATAATTAAAAATTCCAGCTTCCAGGTCCCCATGCTGGAGTGGAGGATTACGTTATTCAAAATTTCGTGGCTCTAGGTACTGTCGATTTTTACAATGCGATAAATGTACACTGCTCAAAAAAAAATGGGACAGTACTATATCTCCTGTTCTACTGGGCCGATTGACAAAATTCAAACTGCGTTTTTCATGTCTCTAAAGCGCGACTTAGGATATATATTAGGTATATATATAGCACTATTCTAACATAGGTATTTTGACACAAAATCGGACTTTTTCTGATATAGCATATCAATATTTTTCCATATTTCGATTCTACGACTCAAATTATGCCAGAATACCAAGTTTTGTAAAAATCGTACTAGTAGTTTTTAAAGTATTAGCTCTCAAAATTTTAGCTCCTCAATGTTAATTGAATTTGGCAAATATTTATTAATATCTCTTTTTTTACTAAACTTTTATTATTTTTCCTTTCACATTTCGAAACTTAGGTTCATTCCAAATAAAATTGACCCATTTTTTGTGTCTTATTTTTTAAATTTCTATTTTTAAATAATTTTTATAAATTTTTCGAAAAACATTTTTAATTATAACCTATAAAATTTTTACCATCATCTTAAAGTAGGTGTATTTTTAAGCATATCTGCAAAAAATTAGACTATTTTATTCGAAATTTTCTAAGATATACACGAATTTACATATTTTCGAGTTTTGAAATTTGGCATCTTTTTTTTTTTTTTTTTTTGAGCAATAATAACGCCAAGTGGGGTTTATGGACTTTTGTTACAGTGAATTGCCACAGCTATTTTTAACCTTAAATTTCAAGTAAAATTTTACGGAGAATTAATTATATGAAATATTTTCCCTCAATGATGCGTAATAAATATTTATTAATACTATATGAAAAGCTATTTTTTTAATTACAGATGATATTATTCAAACTTTTAACTATTTTTTTTTAAATTTCTCTCTTTCTTCCTTTTTTTTTAAAAAAAATAAGAGTAAATTTTTACCTTCGGCGTTTTATCGTCTGTTACTTTACTTTAACTTTGTTTAAATCGAATTGCCTAAAACTGAGAATTTTCGTTTGATGTTTATTTGAATTTTATGACATTAACTGCATAATTTATTTCTAAAGAAACTGTTGTTTATGAAGTGGCTGAAAGAGCGGCTGATACTATCATCCATATTTTTAAAGCACAGTATATTTTTATAGAAACATAAGATTTAGAATAATCATTTTTATAAAAGTCAAATTATGATATAAATATACAACCTTCTAGAGACTGAATTAATGGAAGTTCAATGGTTATGTAGAAATGATCTGCAGTTACTTAATCGCTGGATAAGTCAGTAGATTCCGTGGACAAGTAAGAATAATTATATAAAAGACACCCAACATTCTGAATTCAATTAACAACGAGGATACGATGTTTATTAAATGAATTCAAGAAGTTTTAAAACATAAAAAATCAATTCAGTCCTGTGAAAATTTTGTAAATTAACGCTGATTTTTGTTGTTTGACTTCTGAATTGGTATTTATTCGGCGTGTTATTGTGTCTTAATTATAAAAAATCAACTCATTTTTTATCCTAAAATGTATTTTTGTGCGTAGCGTATTTTCATTATTCTAATTTAAAATTCTAATTTAGAATGTAATTGTCAAGAACTGAATCCATCAGTAACATAATAAGAAATTATTACAGTTATTAAATCCTTCTTATAAAGTAATTCCAAATATTTCAAAAAACTTTCTGTCTGAATGAAAATATTTTTCTATGCAAATATTTTAATTTTATATTAATCAAGATTGCACACGATATTATTTATTTACACTTCAATTCTTACCGTCAGCTCTAGTAGAAGTTACAAATCAATTATATTTAATTAAGGATTGGATTATTTAATTATGGCAAAGCACACGAGGGTTATCTGCCTAAAGGGAGCGATTCCTTAGTGGAAGACTTCCTAAGGGAAACTGGCTCGTATACACGTTGCAGATGGGAAAAACCACGAAAACGCCTATGCAGCCAGAACGTTCGCGGGATTCGAACGAAGACCGAACTACCAGTGTTCAGCGTCTTTACCGCTCGGCCGCTAGTGGGCTATTTAATTAAGGTGTTGGTGTATTTAATTATGGCAAAGCACACGAGGGCTATCTGCCTAAAGGGAGGGATGCCTTTCGTGGAGGACTTTCTAAGGGAAACTGGCTCGTATACACGTTACACATGGGGAAAACCACGAAAACGCCCATGCAGCCAGCCCGTTCGCGGGATTCGAACCTCAGACCGAACTACCAGTGTTCAGCGTCTTTACCGCTCGGCCGCTGGTGGGCCTATTTAATTAAGGAATGACTATCTAAGTTTAGAAACAGCGTACCATAACAGAAATTCAATTATTGGCGCCGTATCTTTCATGTTACTCCCGATCGGCAAGCTACATGATTTTTAATGAGTATTCGGGTTTTGCTAGTAACTTCACTTGGAAATCGCGCTTAAACTAGGTTAGTTGGTTATTTGAATATAGAAAGAACATCTGAGCTATTTGATTAAGATGCTTTCATAGAGAACCTTTGTAAAGAGAACCTAGAAAACTACGAAAACCAACCATGCAGCTCGGGTTAGACTTCGCAACAAACAATTAGTATTTAACAATCTTCAAATGCTAGGCAACTGGTGAGGCTCCAATTAAATCTCCAATTTAATAATTTATTTGTAAATATTTAAAGTATCGTTGTAGTCTTAGACACAAAAAGCAGAATTTAAGTTTTGTTAACTCGTTAGTAATCTACCAAGCCGTAGTGCAAATGAATATTCAATTTCTTTTGCAATAATTGTATTCACTCAATATTCTTGGAATATGAGCTAAAGTAGATTAAAGAAGTGTTTAAATCCAGTGATATTAGGTTTGTCTTACAAGCTCAGTATCAAAACTATTCGGCAATTTCCCGAGCAGTTGACTTGTAAATGGCTGTGAATTAAGCAGTGTGAATTAAACATTTGGAATACGGTTTCAGTCAGAAAACGTATTCCAAATGTTTTGTATTGCATGACAATGCACGTTTTCATTATTCAATAACCAGTCGGAGAACCGCTTGTGTTCCGAAAATAAGTATGTGTATTCAATCGTTCTGCATGTTCTTCAAATTTGTCTTCATATGATTTTTTTTCTTTCCCAAAAACTAAAGTTGCCTCAGAAAGGAAAGTCTTTTGACATTGAAGAGACAAAAGGAGTACGACATCTACTTTTAGAGGCATGTCAGAAACAGATCTCTACAAGCCTTCTCTTCCATGTTGTGCAGTCAGACAAAAAGTTGCGTCAGCGTAAATTCTATAATCTATTTTTATTATACTCTGATTACTTTATTAACATACAGTGAATATATACTAAATCTTTTACTTCAGCTTACGTGATTCGGAATTGTTGTCGGAACTAGGACTTAGAAGATAAGTGAAATTAAATATTTCGATAACCCAATAAATTCAAGGTCGAAGTTTCAATATTTTATTTTCAGAGGGAGGGGAAGTTTTTTCAGTTTTGGTCCATTATCCTAAGTATATTTGCTTCGATTCTTTATTTTTCCATAAAAGCGAAAAATTTACGCATGGTATACATATAATGCATAGCTTCAAATTAAAATTTAATAATATAGAGAGTGGTTATAATTAAAGTTCCACATTGAAACGGTCATAAAAGGAAAACTACTGGATCAAATATTATCAAGCTTGGTAATCGTGTAAAGGAGGTCATAGGAATTTATTTTCCGGGAAAAACCTCACCACAAGGGGGGGAAATGGCGCTGTATGCAATATTGTTAAACAAAATATGGGTCGGAATCAAACTTAACCTTTTGTTGCACGGGTTTAATATGTTGTATACCCTTAAGAAAATTTTGAAGTAAGCAAATTACCATTTAAAGGTGTTAAAGTCGAGTGCGCCATCCGTATAAGGGAGAAATTCGTCCGTGAAAATCACGAATTAGCGATTAGAAAATGTGACATCGCAAATCACTCGCACAAGTGCGTACAATCTGGAAATCGTTTTCTTACAGATCGCTAATTTGTAATTTTTGAAGCCTGAATTCGGCACTAAAACATGAAGATACTGATTCAAAACGCTTTTAATCGATTTGGGCTAAAGAAATTCCTCATGTTATCTATCTAGTTCCATTGCATTATCCTACTGCATTCGATTGCATAGAAGTCATTCTACACCGTTTATTGTTGAATGACAGCTAGTTTTATAACTGAACCATTTTTCTCTGAAGAGGAGTCGACAGCTGGACCACTGTGATTGCAGCTCACTTAGAGTCAATGTTAAAATGGTTCGTGATACATGAACTGCAGTAACGTAGCATTTTAGATACTACGATTTTTATGCAGGGCTGGGCCCCACCTCACGTGTGTCGCACAGTTACTTAGGCAACATTTCACGAATGAACGTCTTATAGGCCGATACTTCCCCTCTTCCCATCAGACCTCAACCTCTGTGACTTTTGGCTATGGGGTTATCTCAAAAGCACTGTTTATGGTGATAATCTAAACAATTTGGCAGAAATGAAAAATGTGATACACTGACATGTCCTTAACATTCCTCTTGATATGCTAAGAGCTGCTGTTGAGAATGCAATAACAGGATTTAACTTGCTTTCGGAAAATGCTGGACGCTACATTGAACATGCTTTGTAACACGTTTCGGAAACTATTAAACACATTTTAAACAGATGTTTTCATGTCTTATTTCATTTAACAATATTATATACAGCGCCATTTTTCCCCTGGTGGAGAGTTTTTAAACATTTTTCCCGCGGAAAATAAATTCCCATAACCTCCTTTACACGATTTCCAAGTTTGATAACATTTGGTCCGGTAGTTTTTCTTTTATGACCATTTCAAATTGGAACTTTAATTATAACCACCATGTAAATTAAACTTTAAAAGTTTGACAGTTTGGTTCAAGTCCCAGCTTTAAAAATTTATATATAAATATAATCTTTTATATTAATCCTCTTAGAAAGAATCTTTTAAGAAGCTAATTTTTCTCTCGCGTTATAGATTGTATAAAAAACATGATCTTTAATATGATTTAGATTGTTTCAGCCGATATATGAATTGGACCACTCGGTGGTACAGAATAAACCCGGCTGGACTGTTTTATTTCTTTGTCATTTAGCAGAAATCTTTTAATTAATATATTTATTCTTTGGATTTCGCTTTAAACTTTATTTATAGTTACAATGACTAGAATGTGAAAAGCTGTCTTCAGCTAAAACGCAATTCACGTAACTGATATTTTAAAAACTTGACAAGAAGGCAAAATTTATGGAAGTCTAGCAATCGAAAAATCTTAATTTTCTTGTGTGAGCACTGAAAATAACTGTAGAAGGAAAGAATAAAATTAGGGAGAAAAGTAAGCAAAAATTTGCGGGGAAATTTGGCTTTCAGACATAACAATATGTTAAAAAAAGTTGGACGCTTTTGAATATACTTTCAGGATACTTCAAATAATTTAGGTGTTCAAAGAGAAAACACTTGGACGTGTACACCAGCAAATACCATCAATTGAGCTTGTGTTAACAGAAAAGGCAAAAACGATATCTTTGCAGATTAAAGGGAAGAGCGACTTATTTTAGACTATATGGTTGTATAAATTTAAATTACGTTATAGAATATCATATCGTATCATAAATGGAGAATCTCATGATTTTCTCAGTCGAATTATTTGAAGATTCATGAGTTTATCCAGTGATGTATGTGGATCTCACATAAAGATGTTTTTTCTTTCCTCCTGATGAAACAGCGGCCGAGCAGTAAAGTCGCTGAACACTGGTAGTTCTGTCCGAGGTTCGAATTCCGCGAACGGGCTGACTGCATGTGCGTTTTCCTGGTTTTCCCCATGTGTAACGTCTTTGCGAGCCAGTTTTGCTTAGAAAGTTCACCACGAAGGCATTCCTCCCCTTAGGCAGATAGCCCTAGTGTGCTTTGTCATAATTAAATAAACCAGAACCTCTTGAGGAAACCATTCTTTTCTTTCATCTCATACCTTGAAAATGTTTAGCCTCTAAAGACTGATAAAGGCTCTGACCAAATACTTCGTGAAGAACTTTCTAAGGGAAACCAGCTGGCATACACGGTACACATGAGAAAATTCACGAGAACGCCCATGTAAACAGCCCGTTTACTGGCATTCGAACCCCGGTGTGAACTACCAGTGTTGAGCGACTTTACCGCTCGGCCGTTTGTGAGCCTTTATGAAATGGAAGGCGATAACTTTATTTAAAATTATTGTCAGAAATACCAAGTTATTTCGAAAAGTTGGATGCTTTCTAACACACTTGCAGAATGCCTAAAGAAAAAGAGCGAGAATAAAGTAGAATGCCTGAAGAAAAAGAGAAGAAAAATTAATTTTTGCGTAAAATTTAGTATTTGTATTTTTTTTTTTTTTTTTTTTTTTTTTAATTTAGAACCTTTTAATCTTATGATTTTCTCAGTCGAATTATTTGAAGATTCATGAGTTTATCCAGTGATGTATGTGGATGTCACCTAAAGATGTTAAGTTTCAAACCGCATGAAAACTGTATAAAAAAACTATGCTTCTTTATTGGGAAGTTTGATTCTTGGGATTTCAAAAATAAAATATTTGACTAAAATATGAATAACATTTTAAGAAACCAAATGTAGGATGAAATTGTGTAAAGCAATGGGCACAATGATAAAACTGTTTCAAGCAGTGTATGCAAGTCATCCTAAGTTAAAATGTCGGTTATACATCTCTCTTATTTATATATATCTTTTCTGAACAGAACATTGAAAGGCGTGTTAACTGTGCTTTAGTGTATTTCTTCTTTTAATATATGCAGTTTTCAAACGCATCGTAGTCTGGATTGCAAAGTATTCTTCCGAAAGAAACGCAATTCAAATAAAAAAAATCAAATTCTGAAAAATTTATATTAATAAATATATTTTAAATGCTCAGTTCGAAGGAATAAATAGAAAATTTTAAAACAATTATCTGAAGAGACAACGCAAACAATTGAAATAAAAGTATAAAAATTTAAAAATTACCTAAAATAATAACTATGGCAAAAATATATATATAAAGAAAACTATTTGAAAAAAAATAAACGCTGCACCTTTATTTACGCAGTACGAATAGGTAAATAAAAATTTTTAAAACAATTATTCGAAAAAACCATGCAACTTAAACAATTAAAATGAAATTCGAAAAAGAAAAAATTACTTAAAATAATAACAGTTATAATTAAAAATATAATATAAAGAATATTATTTGGAAAAAAGGAACGATGGTGACTTTTTTTCTCTCACGGGAAAGGAAACTAGGTTGCCATATATTAAGAAGTTCGCCAAGTGAACTATTCTTGGCGCAAACTGAAAAAAAAGTGCCAACATAAATTTGTGAATTTCTCCGTAAATTTCGCTCCAAATTTTACAAAATTTCATATTTAGGCGTAATTTGAGTTGTAGAATCGAAATATGTAAAAAAATTGGTATGTTATTTCAGAAAAAGTCCGATTTTGTGTCAAAATACCTATGTTAGAATAGTGCTATATATAAATCTAATATATATCTTAAGTCGCGCTTTCGAGACATGAAGAACGCAATTTGAATTTTGTCAATCGGCCCAGTAAAACGGGAAATATAGAACTTTTTTTTTTTTTTTTTTTTTGAGCAGTGTACATACATTCATGTAGATTCTTCATTGTTCAATTTCTTTAAATATAATACATAGCGATAGTATTTGGTGGCAATAATTTGAAAAGTGATTTGCCGTTTATTCTGAAACGCCACAAAATGCCGTTTTGAGACTAGTAGCCCTTCTGGGCTATCCCCTCTTTGGGTTCATAGGATAAATGAATTGATAAGTAAGAATTTTCAAATGCTTTATTATATAAAGTATTTTTATTATAAAACACAATCGACCTATTATAGGTCGAATGTAGGATTTCTTATTCTGCTCATAAGTGAGAGAGCTTCGATCATAATTTTGAGTTCGGTAAACTCTTCTCATAAATAGTACAAATTTATGAGAAGTTTTATATTCGTATTCATTGCATTCGTAAATAATATAGGCTTCTAAAACTCAAATAAAGAAAGGGATGAAAAATTTTTAGATTTACTTCTTATGCACATATTCTCTGAATCCAAAAGGAAATCCAATGATTAAGATGAAATTTTGTATAGTAAAATAGAGATTGCAAGTCTTTCACTCTCTATAATTTTTAATTTTTTCATATGCTAATATTCTTTTTTAAATTTTAATATTTTTTAGTTTAAAGGGACTTTGTCCCGGAAAGACTATTATTTTCGTTTTGCTATTTTACGTTGAATCACTATAAATGTCCGTTTCACTTTTCAAACTGTTGCCACCAAATTTGAGAGTCCTGCATTATATTTCAAGAAATTAAATAATAACAAAGCTGCATATGTCTATTTCTCGCATTGTGATAAAACAACGGTACATAGAGCCATCGAATTTTGAATGATGTAATCCTCCTACGAATATGGGCATGTGGAAGACCAAATTTGAAATTTAGAATTTATTTTATGATCGATTTCATATTTTGTAAAACTTTAACGAATTTTTATTAACAAACTCAAGGAGTTCAAAGCGAGCAACAGCAAAACTGTATGGGGGGGGGGAACCGTTTGATCTCCAGCGGGCGAAACTGTGTATCGGAAATTCTAAAGATATGCTCATTTTAAAATTATTTTGCGACATTGCTATTGAATTGAATTTTATGGTTTAAGTGTAAAGAACATGATATTTAATAAATAAATGTAACACACAAAACGTTAAAAACTTTCGACGTAATTTAAAATCTGACAGTAAAAATCTACAGTTAAAAAAATCTGAAACCTTTCAGATTTTTTTTTTTTCTGTGTATATTATTTTATATTTGAAAAGAACTACAGAAACAAATACCGACGATTTTTAAATCGATATCTTTAACTGAACTCTATTGTTTGTTATCCAACAATAAAATTTCAATTGTATGAATCTGCAAACAGTTGCTACTACTTTTAGAAGCTTTCTTTCAGCTTACCCATATTGTTGGTAGCTACAGTTAAAAGTTTGTCATCGGTTTTAAAATTATTTTCCCAAGCGCTATCAAGCTCAGATTTCGTACACACACTTTTTGTGGATGTCAATATAATGCAATGAAGCAAGTTTCGCAAAATCATATTTAGATAATTTTTAATTTAACCTGAAACCTTTTTCCGTGTATGTCTTAGTTTAATGAGCTAATAAATTTTATTGTTTGCATTAGCAGATAGAGCGGAATACAATCTTTTAAATGAAAGTATATGAAATTTTTAATGGAATTTCTAATATTGCGGCAAATTTTCAAAAATCTCTCTTTTATTATTTTTATTTTAACGTCTAATAGTATATCTGTAAGAAAGTTTTGAAATTTCTCAGTTTATAAAAAACATCTCTTCACTCTCTAGAAACTCTCTTCTTAAAAGATATTTATTAGGCAGTTTTCTATACTTAAAAAAAATATACTACAGTTTTCAGCAGAGTGGGAAGTACATGTTTTTCTGTTGGTCATAGCTTAAAAACATAGCTGCAAGGTTGCGATGTCATTACATCGCAATACTTTCCTCGTTTCAGTAAAAATTGCTCTCATATTGATTTTGTTTACATATTTATAAAAATAAAACTTCCCTCTTTGCTAAAAAAAGATTGCTTAGAAAGAATGTAATCGTAACAAATCTGTCATTTTATAAATTCTGCTTCTTCCGCCCCTTTTTTATAGATAAATTCCGCGTTTACTATTAATTTCATTTTCTTTGTATAATAAATGAAAGAGTTTCAGGATTTATTAGGTCAATGAAATTAAAATTATTTGCAATGAAATATATCGTTCCATTTTTTATATTTTCTGTTTTCAAATTTGTATTTTTTTTCCCTTAGCATTTTATTTTAATAGCAGATTTTCTTAATTATATCATGACACGTAATAACATACCATATTCGTTTAAATTTCAATTTATCTATAAAAAAGTATAATATAAATTCTATAATCCAGAAATGTTATATTTTATAAAGATTTTATATTTTCAAAAGTTAAAATAAAATCTGACGTAACACCACACGACTTCCTTGTACGGCCTATTAAATTATACACATGTTTTCTTGCTCGAATTTCATTAGAGATATATTTCTCATTCGATTTATTCAGTTCTCACTTGGCGGCAAGGGAAAATTATATGAAAATTCAAAACATCTTCATTAAGAATTGAAAAATATAGAAAAATATTAAACACCAAATACAGTTTTTCAATTAAAATTAGATTCTATGCAAAAACAAGTAATTCAGTCAGCGGGGGAAGATTTTTCGGTACACAAAATTCTACAACTATTTCATGCAAATTGATTAAAACTATAAAAACCTTAACCAGAACATGAGAACAAACTTTTAAAGCAAAGAAGGCATAATTTACCAACATATAAGAATAAAAGTTCTGAGGCTAATTGTTCTTGAGTTATACGTAATACATACATACGTACGTACAGACGTGATGAAAAAAATACCTTCTGAATCCGTTTTAAATATACTTTTTAGTTCCGTTTTGGGAAAAGCAAAGCTTTATTATGTCTGTACATGCAGATATCACAAACATCATTCAAATAAAGTCGAGAGCTGTCAAAATGAATATTTTCGTTGAAATATGATACCCGAAATTTTTCGGTATTTCAATGCTTAAAGGAAGCAACAAAATCTTTACTCTTTATTAAAACGTTCCTTTCAAAAAAAATTTTAAAAAAAATCCATAAATTAAAATTTTACTTAAATTTATAATTTTTTAACTAAGAGAAGAATTATTTACCAAATAATTTCAAGAGAACAAGAGACTAATTAATTCGTTTTATAAAATTTATCTAAAATTTTGTACCACTTGTAATAAAAACGTTGGCGACCAAATAGCGAAAGCTAATAATTGAATTGCATTGTCAAAAGCATAAGCCATTGTCTTTATAAATTCATTTAAAGGGCTCTCCAGGTTTTTTTATTCTGGTTTATTTTACGAGCTTTTATAATACGGTTTTTTTTTATGGCCGAACGCTTTATATTATACGGCCTTTTTTAATGCTTGGGCGCTTTATATTATACAATTTTATTACGAATAAAAAATATATTTTTTTATTTATTTAAGAAGAGAAGCTAAATATTTTTCTGTGTTTTTCATTTTAAAATGCCCACCAGCGGCCGAGCGGTAAAAGACGCTGAACACTGGTAGTTCGGTCTGAGGTTCGAATCCCGCGAACGGGCTGGCTGCATGGGCGTTTTCGTGGTTTTCCCCATGTGTAACGTGTATACGAGCCAGTTTCCCTTAGAAAGTCCTCCACGAAAGGCATCCCTCCCTTTAGGCAGATAGCCCTCGTGTGCTTTGCCATAATTAAATACACACACACACACACATACACACATTTTAAAATATTTCGAATTAAGAAAACGTTTAATTTCTTTTTTAGAGGTATTAGACTGTTATCTGAAATTTCTGGATTACATGATTTTCCTAATTTTTGTTAAATTCTTTTGTAAGAAATGTTAACTGACATTTCTAGATCGCAAGATTTTTTTTTCCAAATTTATCAGAATTCTTTTGATGTTATTTCATTTGTAGAAGAAATTTTAAATCTCTAATAAAGGACTATAAAATTTACAGTTATCGGGATTTTAGATATCTGGAACTGCAATTGCATCATTACTTGTTCTTTTTTAAAAGTGAACTAAAATTAAGCATTCTTTAACAAATTCATTTTTATTAAACAGTTAATTGATTAATCTTAATTGTTCTTATTAATTATTCGGTCTTCATTAATCATGCTTAGTTAATGCTGATTTATTTGAACAGTTTATTTTATTTGTAATTTTAATAAAAGGGGTCTTTTACACCTTTCTTATGTTATCTGTTATCTAACTGGACATAGGGATAAGTAGCTTAGATTCAACTTAAGTCTCCTTTTAGTTTATGGTTCCCAAGAAGGTGAGACTCTACAAGATGATAAATTGATTCAGATAAATTTAAAGTTATTTATAAGTTTGCGCCTTTCTGAAACATCAAAGATTACCTTTGACAATTTTGTTCATCAAAATTATAAAATGTCAGTGGAAAAATTGAATAAAGCGTAATATGTATATATATATATATATATTTTTTTTTTACTTTGCATCCAATACTAAATAATTTCTTAATTTTACATAGATGAAAGAAAAACTGGGCGTTTTATTACGCAAAGATTAAAATTATTACCTTTTTTCTTGTATTAAAATTACGAAAGAGATTATGTAACTAGTTGCAAAATCTATGTATTATACTATATGTGTGCGTGAGTAAGATTGCAAAATATGAAAGAAGATTATTATTTGGCTTTAATTTGGCAATATTTTTTTTTTATTATTCATTTAATTTGGCTCTTTTCCTTCCTGTCCTAAAAGTAAAAATTGATTGTAATATTGTTTATAATAACTTCCTAGACTGCCTCTTTTTATTTCATGCTTGTTTATGCAATTTTGCTGCAATGTTGATGGCTCTGATGTAGTCAGATTAAAGAAACATTTTATTATAAATATCGTTACTGCTAATGCGCAGCCCTTTTTTCCCTACTTCGCTCCCTTCTTGGTAACACATGCATTGTTTGCCGCTCTTCTTCGTTCATTATCTAAGCGTATGCTAAGGAATACAAAATTGTGTGGGTGCATATCGCACTCATAATGATGTGTAAACAAGAGTATATGACTTAAGAATTAGTTATCAAGAAATAAAATTAAGTGTAGTACTTGTGCAATGTATGCTAAGTTTTCTTCTTCTTCAGTATGTCATCTTAAGTATCCAAGCAGCATTAAGTTATATTTACAGAAGTTAAAAAGTATGTAAATCAAAATTATAATTTAAACTAACGGGTAACCCTTTAATTCTCCTTCTCTGTTCTAAAAATTGTAGTAACTTCTCTGGATTGCGCACATTTCTAGATCATTCCATTTTGCATGGACTGCACAGAGCTGATGACGTAATAATTGGGAACTGAAACTTTTAACTCAAACCAAAACCTTTCTCTTCGAGTGCTTCCATATTGGATAACTACGCACTTCAGCTTCTCTCTGTGCTGCTTGGACGTAATTTCGCTGTGCTCGCTTCCTGTCACAAATAATATCAAAAATGTAAATGTTCTTGAATAGGCTCGACTAGAATGTCTATTGAACTGTGGCCACAAATATCAATTGCATACAAAAACGGAATTAAAACTGCCTCTACTGCCAAGTGTGTTAGATATTATGAAGTTAACATATTAGTATACTACGCAATCAGAATTCTTCCTCTTCAATATGGATCTACGATCATATTATATATCTAGCTATTACGCATCAACACTTCAAAAAGTTATATATAAACATATAACTTAATTATTTAATTTTGCCGAACAAAATATGTTTGGAGCTTTTTATTTCGTAATAAAAATATTTTATTTATACTAATTGTGTTGTAGGGTTTGTATTTATTTTAACTAACATTTATTTTAAGTTTAAACTATCTTTCCTGTCAAGCCTTACTTTCCCTGGAATTGCCAATGCCAGAGTATGTAAATTTTAGTAGAACGCGCAAGGATTCAAATTGTCAGCGGAAGTAATCTGAGTTAAACAGAACGGAAACGAGTTCGAAGGAGTGCTTTCTTGCTTCACGAGGGTTGAGGTGGCTAGTTAGAAATTGAAGAACCACGCGTTTCGGCCTGTGTGCTTGCCTCGGCAGATTGTTGAATCTTTCAACGTAATATTCAGAAGTTTGCTGAATTGTCAGCGGTATCTCAGAACGCGGTTAGATTAGTTACGTGTAGAGCGCCTCGTAGTTATTCACTTGTTATTATTCTCTTTTTAGTTTCTTATTTTAATTTTTATTTTACCGCCGGGTCGGTGTAGTTTGTGAGCGTCAAGAGCACGCATTTGTAATTTCTAAAGTTGAATAAAAAGGGATTTAAGCCCTTCTCAAGACTTTGTCTACTTTCCAGTTCTCAGCAGTCACCACTATTGTTGCGTGCAGGTTGGAAGCGCGCAACATTACATTGGCGCCCGAACACTTGTCGAACTGAAATGGCCGAAAATTGGATGGAAGCTGCTGGACAACAAAAAGAAATCGCAAGCCTATTGGAAGGATTTGGATACCTGGTCCAGACAGCGTCAATCAAGCCAAACGTCAATTTCGACGGAAAAAATTCGGTGGCGATATTTCTAGAAGACCTCCATCGCCACATCTGCACTAAGAGGACAGGCCTCGCTATGGTGGAAGAATATAGGCAAATTTTTATTAGGGGAATTCGGACGCAAAACATATACATTTGAAAATTTCAAAAAATCGTTATTAAAGGCCTTCCCCATAGTGAAAGATCGAGCTAGACTAGAACCCGAACTATATAGTTTTTATCAACGGAATATAGAAGAGATGACGGACTTTATTCTGCGAAAAATTAAGCTGACGGATATGCTGTATGGGAAGAAACCCGACGCGGAGATTATTGAAATAATCTTACCAAGATTGCTACCTGCGGTTCAAGATTACTTTGAAATTAGAAACCCAACCACATTGCAGGAGCTCTTCGAATTGGCGGTCAAGTTCCAAAATCGCAGAATAGCGGAAAAAGCTAGAGGATCATCGTATTCTCAATGTATCCGAAGGCAATCTTCAAATGAGCAGACCAGAAATGCAAACCGTTCTTATGGGGGAAAGAGCTATCAAGCTAACTCATCGAATTTCGAAGGTCAAGGCCCAAAAAGAAAATTTGAAAACAAACGTCCGCGTACCCAGAAGGCAGAAGTTGAAAGGAAAGCTTTAAACGAGTAGAGGGGCCTGTGAAAGCGAGGGTCCAGACCCCGGAAGTTTTGAAAAAACCCTCAAGAAGACACTTAAATACGGTCATCGTAAAGAACTCACAGTTACTAATTATACAAGTCCTGGTTGGCGATGTACCAGTAGAAGCTCTCATGAATACAGGAGAAGAAGGTAATTTTATGAGTGATATTTTTTTAAGAAGAATTTTAATAGGTTACGATTAGTTAAAATTAAAAACACAGAAATCATAGCAGCGCAAGGACAAACTTGTCACTGTATTGGAAAATTATCTTTAAAAATTCAAGTTCAAAACGAAAGCCTTAAAGTATTAATTTTTGTAGTAAAAAAATTGCAAAGTCCACTTATTTTAGGTATGGAGTTTATAAAAGCCGCGAAGGCCAAACTGAATTTTCAGGACAGTTCTATCGTGCTGGAGATGGATCGGAGGGTAATGGAACCAGTGGAACAACCGCAAGTCGACCTTAGCCATTTGAATGACCATGAAAGCCAAGCCATCCAGCAAGTGGTGAGTACTTTTTCAAACTTGTTTTCAGAATGGCCTGGCAGTTGTCAAATAGTTACGCATGAGATACAATTAACTGCCGACAAACCCTGTAGGACTAAACCTTACCGCTATGATAAACAGAAAGAGCAAATCATAGAAGAACATATTATAGAAATGTTAAAGAATCAAATAATAACGCCCATAAATAGTGAGTACGCGAGTCTAGTCGTACTATGTAGGAAAAAGAACAAGTTTCCTCCTTCGGATAAAAGAGCTTGGAGGTTTGCTATCGATTACAGAAAACTTAATAGTGTTATTAAATTCCCAGTTTACCCTTTCCCGGTTATAGAGAAAATTATTAGAAAGATTAAATCTACAAGATACATGACTACTTTGGACTTAACGTCTGGCTACTATCAAATAGCTAAGAGACCCGAAGACATACATAAAACCGCGTTTATAACAAAATCGGGCACTTATGCATTTTTACGCATGCCCTTTGGGTTGTGTGGGGCCTCGTCAACATTCCAGAGAGCTATGGACATTGTTCTAAAGCCTGTCCTAGGAAAATCGACTTTAATCTATCTAGATGATATAATTATAACGAGTAGTACGTTGGAACAACGTATTAAAGATCTAGAAGAAGTGTTTTAATTATTAAAAGAGGCCGGTCTTACAATTAACGCCTCAAAATGCAAGTTCGCAACTAAAGAACTTAAATATCTGGGTTATAAAATTTCGCAAAAGGGTATAGAAACTCAAGATTCAAAAATAAAAGCAATTAAGAATTTCCCACCTCCCAACACCGCCAAGAAACTTTCTTCTTTCCTTGGGCTATGTTCTTATTATCGGTCATTCATAAAAGATTTTGCTAATATTGTTGAACCCTTGCTAGTAATTAAAAGAAAGAAAAGTAAATTCACGTGGACAGCGGAAGCAAATACCGCATTTGAAAGGTTAAAAGAAGCGCTTATCAATATCCCCTGTTTTGAAATTCCCGGAGGGGGACGAAAACCTGGAAATTGCAGCAGATGCGTCGGACTATGCTGTGGGTGCGGTTCTTATGCAAAATGGCCATCCTTTGGCATGTTTTAGTAAAACGTTGAACCCTACAAAAAGGAATTATACAGCTACAGAGAGAGAAACATTAGCCGTATTAATGGCTGTACACAAATTTCGAGTTTATTTCGGCAAAGCGCCAGTAACATTCTTTTCGGATCATGCGGCTGTTGGTAGACTTTACTCGAGGAAAAAAACCTAACGCCCAGGTTAATAAGATGGGCTATAAAACTCCAAGAATATAATCTCATTAAATATAAACCGGGTAAGGAAAACAATGTAACTGACGCACTTTCACGTATGAAACTGGACGATGAAGGAAATGAACTCAAATGCGCTGTGTTGACTTCAAAAATTTTAGATTCTAGAGAAACAATTATTGCTGAATTGATACCTGATCCTGAATTTGGAAGTATCTATGCATATTTGAAAGACCCCGAAAGCTCTGAGCACACAGATATCGATGCGATAAGAAATAGAGCAGAAAACTATGAAATAATAGATAATTTATTATTTTATACAAAAACAACAAACGAAAATCTCGAGTACAAACTAGTCATCCCAGCCTCGCTTCGATTAAGCATTTTGAAGGAACTACAAGACGCGAAAACAGCGGGTCATTTAGGGGTCAGAAAGACTTTAAAAAGCGTACGCGAGGCGGTATATTTCCCGCAATTATACAAAATACTAACTGCGTATGTCAGGTCCTGCAATCAATTTCAGTTAATAAATGATATTAATTACAGCCCAGCCGGGTACTTAAATAGCATTTGCGCTACATTTCCGAATGAAATTTTAGGCATAGATCTTCTTGGTCCTTTTCCCCAGAGTGAGTTAAATAAAAATCCTTTTCTTTTAGTAATTGTAGATCATTTTTCAAAATGGACAGGAATTGTTCCACTTAAACGAGCGTCAGCCAAAACAGTCTCAAATGCATTCTTACACAGATACATTTTAAAATACGGTGCACCGATAAAAGTTATTAGCGATAACGGTAAACAATTCTTTAGCCAAATATTTGAAAGTATTTGCACTGGACTTGGCATACGCCATATCAAAATGGTTCCGTATAGCCCACAGGCAAACATAGCAGAAAGAGCTAATAAAAACATTGTAAAAATAATTCGAAGTTATGTTAGCGTACATCACAAGCGCTGGGATGGCTACATAAATGAGTTAGCTTATGCTTTAAGAACGGCAAATCACGATACTACGGGAAAAACCCCAGCAGAATTATTTTTAGGACGGAAGTTAATTACGCCTTTAGATAAATTATTCTTTGTGCAACAAAGAGAGCAAGAATTTAAACAGAAAGACGTGCAAACGCTTATTGACCAGGCGGTTAAAAGCTCGGATGCGGGAAGAAATAGGCAAAAAGTATATTATGATAGAAAACGCCGTGAAGCAGATTTTAAAGTTGGGGATAAAGTGTTGAAGCGGAAATTTTCTTTATCAAGTGCCCCAGACAATTTTACTGCAAAGTTAGCTCCAAAATTTGAAGGCCCCTATGTAACTCAGGAAATCAAGGGAGTCGTATTGTACCTTAAGAACGAGAGAGGGGAAATCTGTAAAGCAAGTCCCGACCAGGTGAAAAAATATTATAATCAAAATGATTTTGAAATCCTTAAAAGTTTCTTGTAGGACTCAAGCGTAAAAGAAGTAGAAGGTCCAGAAGTAACGTCACCCGCCCTACCACCCAAGAAGCAGAGAAATGAAGAGAAACCTAGCCCTTCTACAAGTCATGCGACGGTACCGAAAAGAAGAAATGAAAACGGTCAGACTCCAGCATTTAAGAAATACAAGAAAGCAACGCCGCCGCGTAAAGAAGCTTTGGTAAAAAGGAAAACACCACTTACAACGTATCGCAGTAGAAATTCTGCATCGAGGAGAACGCTTCCAGGGCCAGAGAGTCAGGTGCAAACAAGGCCGCCGTTCCCGAAAACGAAAAGACAGTGATAGTGATAGTGACGGAGGACGTGGCCACCCCCCCTTTACTATTAAGTTAATTAGCATATAGGGCCACGTCCGCCCTTATACAGAGTAAAGCCAGAGAGGCCACATGGGAGGCTTGCACAAGGCGCCCAAACCCAACGCCTGGACCATCCGGTTGGCAGTTCCGCGAACCAAATGTGCCCGGGTAGACACCCGTCCAAAGTGCCCGGGTCCAGTGATTTTGAATCTTCAAGAATAGCATTGTACATGGCTAAACAAGGGCAGATATACATTAGTAGTTATTTACATGCTTCTGTTAATACATATTTGCTGACATGCAATCCAGCACTGTTACATACATATACTTTCTAAATACCTACATGACATTACCTTAATTTGCTTTGAAATAATAAGACAGAGCTAGTATATACACCTAGCACAATAAAGATAAAAATAAAAATAAAATAATAATAATAATAACATACATTAGGACACGCTTGCCCACACTATATACGCACATCGCAGACATACCTAGATTACTTATGCTTGAATGATACTGATTTACATTGAAATTTGTTGACATACTGACCAGTTATATTTACACATGGCATAAGTCTGGACCCATGTCCATTAGCTTATCTATTATATGAGTAATTTTGTTGGTCTGGTGTCGCTGCTTGACCATAAATCTGTTGAATGCCTCCCTGATCGTCTGCGGGAACAGAATGTGCATTCCCTCCGTGAGAGGACATTCATGAACGTGGTGCCCCACGCAGCCTGCAGAGTGCTAGAGCTGTGGCGCGCAGATTTCGTTTTAAATGTGAAACCGGCCATGGGATTTGTACTGGGACTGCTTCGACGTTATGGGCTGCTTCTTTTGCAAGCCGATCTGCAGTCTCATTACCATGATTCCCGATATGGGCTTTCGTCCATTCTAGATTAATTTTTAATTCTTTATGAGCACGGAGGTATTCCTGAATAGCTGCTATTATTGGAGAACTGTGGGTGGGGTTAAGGATGGCGCATAACGTAGACAGGCTGTCTGTTATTATGTAACTATTGTATAGCCTCTGCTGAATTATCGCTTGCAGTTCATAGCTTATAACTGTGGCCTCGTTTTGGAAGACACTATTGTGTGCTTCCAAATGCCCCTTCCATTGGCTTACTATTCTACCCTCTTTAAGTGCTGCATATGCACAGCCCACACTGTCGTCTATTTTAGATCCATCCGTATAATAGGTAACATCTATGTTCGTGGATCTTGTGGTCTGCTTTAGGTTGACATTAACACCCCGTCCTTGCAAAGACGGGTGCCTGTCAAGGCTGATAACTGCTCTTTCGAGGTTATCTGCAGTAAACACCTCTTCCCCAAATTGCGTTGTTTGGCCGAGTTGCTTGACAATCTGGTACGTAGCTTCCTTCTCCACACTAATCGACAAGGGTAGTATGCCAGCCAGGACTGCCAGTGCATTGGTCGGGGAAGTTCTAAATGCTCTCGTGATATATAATAAAAACGGCCGTTGGATGCTTTGCAAATGCTTTACTTTTCTGCCCTGCATCGGTAAGGCCCAGGCAGCTGCTCCATACGTCACGATCTTCTCAGTGACGGTGTTATAGAGGATCTTGAGGATATGGGGGTTGAGACCCCAGCGATATCCTTTCATCATCTTGAGCTGCTGAGCGATGCTTGCTGTGCGCTGTTTTAGGGAGAGCACATGCGCTATCCAATTCAGTTTGTCATCAAATATTATTCCCAGGTATTTGAGTTCTCGCTTGATTGCAAGTCGTTTCCCATTGAGCGTGATGCGTGGTTGTAGCGTTAAGGAGGCTCCCTTTTTTGGAATCAATAAAACTTGGGATTTTTCTTCGGCAATCTTCAACTTCAGCGTTGTACATCGCTCCTGAAAAAGGTCGCAGGATTCTTGGCAGTTTCTCTGCAATTGCTCTCTAGTGGGGCCTTGTACTATTAGTGCCGTGTCATCGGCATATGCAACTATTTTCGTGTGACTTGGCCACGGCTGTGTAAGTATACTATTGTACGTTAAGTTCCATAGGAAGGGTCCCGCGCAGGAACCCTGCGGACATCCCCTTGTTTGATTATTTTGTAGTATGCCACTATTATGCTGCAGAATTAGTTTTCGTTCTGCGAGATAGTTCTCTAGTGTCCGATAGATATTCCGTGGACAGTGTGAGTTCCTTAGTGCCGGTAGGATTGCCGGCCACCACAACGTGTCAAAGGCACTTTTGAGATCGACTGAGATGAACGCGGTGTGATGACCGAACAATCTGTTTTGTAGGAGACATTCTTTAACCTTCATGAGAGCATGGACGGTGGATCTGCCTGTACGGAACCCATATTGATTCTCGCTCAGGTAATTACTAGAGTGCAAGTGATGTCGGAGCCTGTTCACTAGCAACTTTTCAAATGTCTTACCAAGCGCTGATAGTAAGCATATTGGTCTGTAGGCATCCGCTCTTCTCGGATCCTTGTTCTTTTTAAGGAATAGAATTACTTGGCCAATCTTGAAGCACCTGGGGAAGGTGCCGGTACTTAGTAGCTTGTTGAATAGCTGTCGAAATAGATTGATATCCGAACGCACAATGAGTTTTATTATACGATAGTCTACTCCGTCCGGCCCAGGTGCTTTCTTTTGCAGTAGGCACTTTAAGACTTGCAATATTTCTTGTTTTGTGAAACAAGCATCTTCTGCAGTATCAATGTCCGAGGTATCATATCGGATTATTCTATGTGCTTGCGTGTCTTCGGAGGGGTCGTCTGTGGCGAAAACCGCCTTCACGATTTCTGCAAGCATGGTCTCTGTGAGTTTATTGGAGATCTTTGGGAGAGGTAGCAGATGAAAGGAGGCGGGTTTGAAAAGCTTACACGTGGTAATCTTGTGGTGTATGCCATATATTTCGGTATTTTCCGTGCAAAATTTTCTCCAGCTTTCCAGTTTGTCCTGTAGGATCATTTTCTTATATTTTGCTCTTTCCTGTTGAAAGGTGATGAGCGTGTTAGAAGAAATATTGTGACGCCGCTCCTGCTTAAGACGGCGTCTAAGGGCGCGAACTTTCTGCTGTTGTTCTCTGAGGTGACTGCTCCACCAGTTTAGATTAGAGATCTTTTTGTTTGTTCTGGTTGGCAACATTTCATTACAAACTGTTCTTATGGTGGACATTATGTCACTCGTGATAACTTGTAAGGCTTCGGTGGTAGTTGCTTGTTCGATCAACTCTGCGAAGTGGGCAAGTTGGGATTTAATGGCTGCAGCAAATGTCCTTACTTTATTACCTGGCAAGTTATACCTCTTGATTATCGAGGTGGCTGTCTCACTGGCGATAGAAAATCTAATATAATTGTGGTCTGAAAGGCTTAAGCCTTCCACGACCGTCCAATCCTGAATCTTTTGCGCAATTTGCAATGTTGCTACCGTAAGGTCGGGCCATCCCTGTGAGTGGACGCAATCGAAGGTGGGTGCAGCATCAGGATGATTAAGTACGCTCATATTTTGACTAGAAAAGAAATCTTCTAGCATCCGGCCTTTAGGATCAGTGCTGGCATATCCCCATGTGGAACTGTGGGCGTTGAAATCCCCAGCACATAAGATGTTATGGGACTTGTACCGCTGAAGTAGTTGCTGCATTCGCTGGATAGTTGTATCTATATTAGCTGTCGGAGGGAAGTATAGTGAGACCAAGAGAACCGTTATGTTGTGCATCTCAAGAAGAATAGCCACGAAGTCTCTTTCTGTGGTGATGATAACCGGTGTTCACGCTGGGTTGCAATTGATCAGTATTGCACGGGGTGAATCGTTAACATCTTCTTTTTGGTACACTGTCCATTGTAGAGGATAGCCTACCACTTTTCCCTTCAATCAGTATGGTTCTTGGGCAAATATTAGATCAACCCCTTCGGTTGCGGCATATGCGGCAGCTTGTGCCGTGGCTGCTTTGGCATGTTGCAAATTAATCTGAAGGCACCTTATTGGTGTTTGAACTGGGATCGTGTCCATATTAATGTCCGTTGTCAGTGCAGCGTCCAGTTGCTGAGGTGACTGGGTTAGACTATTACTGGTATGAGGTGCAGATGTAACTGAAGGCTGTGACGTACTTGCTTCTGTATGGGTGTTAACAGACACTTTCTCTTCAGTATTCCGTTGCGCTACGGACGTTGTCAACTGCCCGTTGATAAATTGCGCATTCTGCTGCATAGGCAGGGTGGTGGAGTATCTGGTACTCAACCTGTAATTTGCGTCTCCGCAATTAATGCATGATGGTTGGTCTCCAGTGCAGTCTCTGGTTGCGTGAGCGCCGGAGCAGAAACCGCAGAAGATCTTGGAGGACCTGCACACGTCCTGGCTGTGTCCAAACTGTTGACAACGATAGCATCTTCGTACTCCAAAGAACTCGGAGATGCCATGCGCCTGCCATGCCGTGAATATGCGCTTTGTCTTGATTGCTGCAGCAAATCCTTCTGTGGAGCATGATCCATTTGACCCTCTGTGGGCGTCGCTCACGCAGACGGAAGAGAATCTTGAAATGCAGGGCGGAGATTCCTGCTGTCGTGCTGAGCTCAGAGATGAGTTCCTCTGGTTTGGTATGGTCCCCGACATTATGTACTGCTATTCTTGGTCGACGTCGCTGTTTCCTCTGTATATCTATATCGATGTCTGCTTTTTGAAGATGGTCCTTTAACTTGTCAACTTCTTCGGGGGTATCACAATAGACTTCCAGACCTCCTTGCGGGGCGGGCTGTATTCTCCGTACTGCTACGGGGATTTTGTCCAAAGGGACCTTGTCTTGTAGAGCTCTCCGCAAATCGTCCGTTGGCCTTTTGGTCTTTGGTTTAATCACGAGACTGGGTTTACTATTCTTGCGCACGGCCTCTGCAAAGCTTTGCAGTGTACTGTTTACTGTTTGCGGAGGGGCCTGCTCACAGGCGGGCTGTTGCGCAGATGGAGAGGGAGTATGCACCGTAACACAGCAAACAAAAGTAGAGGTATTGGTACCTGCCTCTATTGCTGGCGGTTTGGGGCGATACTCTGGACCCTCTAAGGCAAGGCCTTGGAGCACAGATAATGCGTCTTTCAGTCTATTCCTTAAATCTTGAGGGAGAAGGTATCTACCTCCTCGGCTTGTATCGGTGATATTCCGGATCTCGTTGGCTAGTGCAGCGATCTTTCCTGGTGTTGTCCGATCGAACTCTAGCAATTCTGCTGAATTAAGCTGTGTTGAATTACTGGCTTCCTCTGGGAGTTTGGACTGGCGTGTCATGTCACAAGTAGAAGCGTGATCCTTTAAATTGACACTATGGAGTCGCTGGGTAACACGTATAATGCACTATTGAAATCACTCTTGACACTGATGTGTACACTAAAACACGCTTATTTCAGCGTTTTATGCACTTAAAAACACTGTACGATACTATTCCCACTAGTTTCGCACTTTAAATCACTGAAGAGAAAACTAACTTCACTGAAGCAAAGCCTAGCGTTGCTTGGTCACTGCAACAAACACTATATTTCTAGCTGAGGGCTTTAACTATTGGCCATGCACTATTTATTCACTTAAAGACACTGAAATTGATATTGGAACAATTTGCATGTATTTACACTTGTGATGCACTGTATCGCACTGAAATGTATAATAACTTTCACTGAGATGCATAACGTTGCTTGAACACTGAACTAAATCACGAACTATACTTTACCGACGCTTTGACTAGGGGCTGGGCACGATTAATTCACTTATTAGCACTGTTGTTGACACAATTTGCACATATAAGCACTAACGAAGCTTCAGTCGTTGAGCTATAGCACACACTTATCGTGAACTGAAGACTGGTGGTTATGCACTATCAGCTCACGTTGTAACACTGGATGTGACTCTAAATAACGCTTGTAAATTGACGCTTAATCACTGAACTAGCACACACAATACATTAAACACTTTCACTGTAAAGAACACTGTTTCACTCAGCACTGTAATAACTTTGTAAAAAGAATGGCACTTAAATACCTTGTGTAATTACACGTATTATCTTATTTATGCCAACGTGGAGACTCTAATTGTACACTATGTGATAGTTTGTCTAGTTCACAGGAAATTACAATCTGGTATACTTAAATATTTACTCATAACACAAAGTAAACATGTAAATAGCACTAAGAGTTAGAAAATTACTACAATTTAACTGAGGATTGCTAATTGAATAGGACCAATTAATACTAATTAAATTAAAGTACCGAATATCTGGTAAACAGTCACTCAAATACTGTAAAATCTGAGTGAATACAAGATGCAAAAATCAGAGTTATATAGGTACGAAATACAATAATCAAAACCAGCACTGTTAATTAGCTTAATTAGAGGCGGTTAATCAACGGTGAAACACTTTTAAAGCCTGTAGCCTGAAAACACATAAATACATGGTAACAGATACTTGATAAATTTGGCCAGAGTACCAGAACTGTTATAAGGATACTGTTATTTGGTTAGTTAATTAACAGTAATTAATTAGAATACAGTACTGAACGACAAGAATTAAGAGTCTACAAGTACCTAGTCAAACTTGGGTCTGTAACAGTATTATTAAAGTACTAGTTAAGAATTATTGCCAGAAGTTAAGATTAGGTAGGTTGTAATTAAAATTAATTAGTTACTTAATCAGCGCTTAAAGCCTACCTTGGCCGATATCGCTTTTCTGTTGTCTTGGTCTGCTTCTATATACACGCAATCCAAACAAATAGCACACGCACATAATATACACCACACCTTTGCATATAAACAATAACGCGCAGTTATCAAATTTCAAAGTCCGGAATTAGCACAAAATTGTTATCTCGGGTTATACACGTCCGATAATTAAGAAAGATATGTCTCCGTGATCCTTGAAACTTCAGAAATCCGAATCCGTTAGTTCCAATTAGCTGCTTTAATTAGTTGACTAATTAGCAAAATTAGACAAGGAGTCCCAGTCCTTTCTCCTTCCTTTGTTAGATGGAGAATGAAGGACTTCCACGGGGGGTCAGTGGAATGCGGAAGACCGTTGTACGGATGTTGAAACGTTGGAAAGGTCAGGGGTCATGGGAACCACGTGGCTGTAAATTCTTTTAATTTAAGAATTAATTACTCCCGTTCTAATTGTCCACGGGCTTGTAATTAGCATCAAAATTCTCCTTGGGAAATCCTCTTTCCAGTGATATCCAATTTAATAAGCGTTGGCTTCCAATGGCTGCTCGGCGATCGCTTGAAGACTGCTAGCTGGAATCACCACGCTGAACGTATTGCTATAAATATTAATTACTTCGTAATTAATTAACCGTTTGACGTATATCCAAAAATTCGGTATCCGCGTATTCATCAAGCTGTTATCTATCCGATGCAGTTTGTTTCAGAACCTGAAAATAAAAATTTCCGCTACTACGGAGGAAAAAACACGGAGCTGCAGAAACACGACCTGCTCCTGGCTCTGCTGCCGACACAGCAGGAGGAGCGATAAGACCACCACCAACAGAAGAAATTCAAGCATGATTCCAGACCGGAGGACGCCAAGACCAGCCGTCCAGGGGCAAAACGGAAAAGTCAGCAACCCGACGGCTACCACTCCAAGAGGCTAGCATGCAGAGGGCGAAAAAGAAATATCAACATGGACGACACTCGAAGGACACAAAGGAGACGACTGACGTCGATGAATTCCATATCGTGGGAGCAGTTCTGCCAGAAAAGGATGTCGGAGTTCCAATCATCGAAAACTCAATGATAAGTTAAAATCTTCTATAATTTTTTTTTTCTTTTGTTCCGAAATGTTATGCGTAAATACGAAGTTCTATGTTTTGACGGAAGTCAATTTGTCTCGGTTGAGACTTAGTTTTGTTTTACTTTAGTTAGCTAAGGCAAAAGTATTATTTTCTTTCAGTATAAAATCTAAGAACAAGCAGTTTCTGTTGGTCGAAAGACTAATTCTGTTATGTTAAAGCCAAAATTTGGCCGACGATAAAAATAACTTCGTATTTTTGTATTAACGAGAAATTTAGTTTCAGTGCCGCCAGCTTGGCGAAGATTGCGTAAAGTAAAAATTTATTTTTCTCTTATTCATTTTATGGTAAATTGTAAAAATCATATGGATTAGAATTTTGTAAACATACGTAAATACTTGAAAGTTATGTAAAAGTAGAATTTAGTCTAGAAGCATAAAATTTTAGATGCTAAAAGTAAATGCTCAAAAGAAATGAATTCAAATTTAAGTATTAAACTGTAGATAAAATCATGCTTTAGAGCGAAAGCCTGCATGTATAAAGATGAATGAGCGGGAAGTTAGAATGAATGTGTTTTGTAGGGTTCTCCACCTACACTTGAATTTTAAGAATGTTAAAATAGCCCATCGAGTTGTAGAATGTCGAGTAAGGTGTGTCTATTTCGTCGTTGAATTCTAACAAATGATTGTGGTTAGGGGAAGTGTTGCAGTACTAAAACACGAATATTCCCGTTTGAAACCACACATGATGGAGAGCCAGGGTAAAGTTAAATTCATGTTTGAATACTTGAATGAATGTGAATTAAGCAGTAACTAAGAAATATAAATCGATCAAAAACAAAAACTTATTCAGTGTCAAGAAAGTGTAAATTATAATGTATTTAGAAATATACTGATACTTATTCCTTCCAGATGCTGGAAGGAAGAGAACAGATTGATTGCTGAAGTCCAGGAAAGGTTGCTGTAAGAAGAGAGAGTTAAATAAGTATCTACAGAAATTTATTCTACCTTTTGTGAAAAAACAGTTTTTTTATGTAAACGAGGCTCTTAAAATTTAGTTCAGAATTGTGGAAACTTTTCAACAGGTCGTTTCTAGGACCTGCTTCCAAGTTTACCAAATTCTGGCAGCGGCAAATGTAGGGTTTATATTTATTTTAATTAACATTTATTTTAAGTTTAAACTATCTTTACTGTTAAGCCTTACTTTCCCCTGGAATTGCCAATGCCAGAGTATGTAAATTTTAGTAGAACACGCAAGGATTCAAATTGTCAGCGGAAGTAATCTGAGTTAAATAGAAGGGAAACGAATTCGAAGGTGTGCTTTCTTGCTTCACGAGCGTGGAGGTGGCTAGTTAGAAATTGAAGAACCACGCGTTTCGGCCTGTGTGCTTGCCTCGGCAGATTGTTGAATCTTTCAACGTAATATTCAGAACTTTGCTGAATTGTCAGCGGTATCTCAGAACGCGGTTAGGTTAGTTACGTGTAGAGAGCCTCGTAGTTATTCACTTGTTATTATTCTCTTTTTAGTTTCTTATTTTTATTTTTATTTTACCGCCGGGTCGACGTAGTTTGTGAGCGTCAAGAGCACGCATTTGTAATTTCTAAAGTTGAATAAAAAGGGATTTAAGCCCTTCTCAAGACTTTGTCTACTTTCCAGTTCTCAGCAGTCACCACTATTGTTGCGTACAGGTTGGAAGCGCGCAACATTACAGTGTAGTAATTTCTTTCTTTGTCATTGCTGAAATAAAATGCTCAAAAAGAACAAATAAATTTCTCTCTGCTACATTACAATAAATACAGGTTTCCAGAAGAAATAATCCAATTATCTAGTTTTCTCGAATGTTCGAGTGCCTTGTAGTTCCAATTAATACCAATATTTGAAATTTTACTGTATAGTAAAGGTTGTGAAACAAGCATTAGCAATTTAGATTAGAATGGTATCTCAACCCAGTAGTTTTATGCGATGGAGAATTCTCTTGCTTGCAGACATATCAGAACCAAAAAATAAGACTTTTCCTTGTTCGAAAACTTTTTTGTTCCACCATCTGTGGAAAAAACACGAGAAGTTCTTAATTAGAAGTCGCTGACAAAAAAAAAAAAAAACTTTTCCATATAAAGCATAAAAGAACTCTCTCTCTGTCTCTCTAGGAATCCAATAAACTGATCTAAACTTCTGACTTTGGTTTTATAATTCATCCTGAAATAGATTAACATATTTAGGATTCGTAGGAGTTTTAATCACGTAAGCTTACAATTTAATGGTTCTAGATTAAACATATTGTCAGTCTGTAATTAAAGCTTTGATTCTCATCTCGTTAAATATTTCGAAATGAAATTCCGTTTTTAATATTCACATTGAAAGATCTACTTACTAATCATCATGTACACTGCTCAAAAAAAAAAAAAAGGGGGGGGGGACAGTTCTATATCTCCCGTTCTACTGGGGCGATTCACATGCGTTCTTCATGTCTCGAAAGTGCGACTTAGGATATATATTAGATTTATATATAGCACTATTCTAACATAGGTATTTTGAAAAAAAATCGGACTTTTTCTGAAACAACATACCAATGTTTTTCCAAATTTCGATTCTACGACTCAAGTTATGCCAGAATACCAAATTTTGTAAAAATAGTGCGAGTAGTTTTTAAAATATTAGCTCTCAAAATTTTAGCTCTTCAATGTTAATTGAATTTGGCAAATATTTATTAATATCTCTTTTTTTATTAAACTTTTTTGATTTTTTCTCTCACATTTCGAAATTTAGGTTTATTCCAAATAAAATTTACCCATTTTTTGTGTTTTATTTTTTAAATTTCTATTTTTAAATAATTTTTATAAATTTTTCGAAAAACATTTTTAATTATAACCTATAAAATTTTTACCATCATCTTAAAGTAGGTGTATTTTTAAGCATATCTGCAAAAAATTCGACTATTTTATTCGAAATTTTCTAAGATATACACGAATTTACATATTTTCGAGTTTTGAAATTTGGCATCTTTTTTTTGAGCGATAATAACGCCAAATGTGGTCTATGGATTTTTGTTACACTGAATTGCCACAGCTATATTTAACCTCAAACTTCAAGTAAAATTTTACGAAGAATTAATTATATGACATTTTTTCCCTCAAGGATGCGTAATAAATATTTATTAATACTATATGAAAAGCTTTTTTTTTTTAAATTATTCAAATTTTTAGCTATTTTTTTAAATTTCTCTCCTTTTTCTTTTTCTTTTTTAGTCCAAAGGGATTTGAGTCCCGAAGGACTGTTACTTTCGTTTTGGCATTTTGCGACGGATTCCTATAAATGTCGGTTCATTTTTCAAACTGTTGCCACAAAATGTTAGAGTCCTACATTATATTTGAAGAAATTAAATAATGAAAAATTTACATAAATGTACGTATATTTCTCTCATTGTGATAAAACAATGGTATCTAAAGCCATCCAATTTTGAATGACGTAACTGCGAATATGGGCATCTTGAATCCCAAATTTTAAATTTGGAATTTGTTTTATTATCGATTTCATATTTTGTAAAACTTTAACGAATTTTTGAGTAACAAACTCAACGATTTATAAGAGAGCGCGATGGCAACACTCTACGGGGGGGGATCTTTTTATCTCCAGCGCGCGGAACTCTGTATCCGAAATTCTAAAGAGAGACTCATTTTAAAATTATTTTGGGACATTGCTATTGAACTAAATTTCATGGTTTAAGTGCAAAGAACATCATATTTAATAAATAAAGGTAACACACAAAACGTTAAAAAACGCCCCTTTGGACGTAATTTAAAATCTGAAACATTTCAGTTTTTTTTTTTTTTTTTTTTTTTTTTTTTTTTTTTTTAAATAAGAGTAAATTTTTGTAAGAGTAAATTTTTAACTTCGGCGTTTTATCGTCTGCTACTTTATTTCGTTTAAATCGAATTGTCTAAAACTGAAAATTTTCGTTTGATGTTTATTTGAATTTTATGATATTAACTGCATAATTTATTTCTAAACAAACCGTTGCTTTTGAAGTGGCTGAAAGAGCGGCTGATACTATCATCCATATTTTTAAAGCACAGTATATTTTTATAGAAACATAAGATTTAGAATAATCATTTTTTATAAAAGTCAAATTATGATATAAACATACAACCCTCTACAGACTGAATTAATGGAAGTTCAATGGTTATGTAGAAATGATCTGCAGCTACTTAATGGCTGGATAAGTCAGCAGATTCTGTGGACAAGTAAGAATAATTATATAAACGACACCAACATTCTGGATTAAATTAACAACGAGGGTACGATGTTTATTAAATGAATTTAAAAAGTTTTAAAACATAAAAAATCAACTCATTTTTTATCCTAAAATATATTTTTGTGCGTAGCGTATTTTCATTATATCCTTAAAATTCTAATTTAGAATGTAATTGTCAAGAACTGAATCCTAATCATCAGTAATATAATAAGTAATTATTACGGTTATTAATAAATCCTTCTTATAAAGTAATTGCAAATATTTCAAAAAAACTTTCTGTCTGAATGCAAACATTTTTCTATGCAAATATTTTAAATTTTATATTAATCAAGACTGCACACCATATTATTTATTTGCACTTCAATTCTTACCGTCAGTTCTAGTAGAATTTACAAATAAATTATATTTAATTAAGGATTGGATTGGATTATTTAATTAAGGCAAAGCACATGAGGGCTATCTGCCTAAAGGGAGGGACGCCTTCGTGGAGGACCTTCTAAGGGAAACTCGCTCGTATACACGTTACACATGGGGAAACCCACGAAAACGCCCATGCGGCCAGCCCGTTCGCGGAATTCGAACCTCGGACTGAGCTACATGATTTTTAATGAGTATTCGGGTTTTGCTAGCAACTTCACTTGGAAATCGCGCTTAAACTAGGTTAGTTGGTTATTTGAATATAGAAAGAACATCTGAGCTATTTGATTAAGATGCTTTCATAGAGAACCTTTGTAAAGAGAACCTAGAAAACTACGAAAACCAACCATGCAAGCCTGGGTTAGACTTTGAACCAAACAATTAGTATTTAACAATCTTCAAATGCTAGGCAACTGATGAGGCTCCAATTAAATCTCCAATTTAATATTTTATTTGTAAATATTTAAAATATTGTTGTATTCTTAGACACAAAAAGGAGAATTTAAGTTTTGTTAACTCGTTAGTAAACTACCAAACCGTAGTGCAAATGAATATTCAATTTCTTTTGCAATAATTGTATTCACTTAATATTCATGGAATATGAGCTAAAGAAGGAACGTTCTCGGAAGATTAAAGAAGTGTTTAAGTCCAGTGATATTAGGTTTGTCTTACAAGCGCAGGATCAAAACGATTCTGCAATTGCCCGAGTAGTTGACTTGTAAATGGCTGTGAATTAAGCAGATGACTTTTAATCTTACGTTATTCAGCCAGAAAACTTATTCCAAATGTTTTGTATTGCATGACAATGCATCTTTTCATTATTCAATAACCAGTCGGAGAACCGCTTGTGTTCCGAAAATAAGTATGTGTACTCAATCGTCCTGCATGTTCTTCAAATTTGTCTTCTTGTGATTTTTTGTCTTTTCCCAAAACTAAAGTTGCCTCTCAAAGGAACGTTTTTTGACATTGAAGAGACAAAAGGAGTACGACATCTACTTTTAGAGGCATGTCAAAAACAGATCTCTACAAACCTTCTCTTCCATTACATGTTGTGCAGTCAGACAAAATGTTGCATCAGCGTAAACTCTATAATCCAATTTTATTACACTCTGATTACTTTATTAACATACAGTGAATATATACTAAAACTTTTACTTCAGCTTAAGTAATTCGGAATTTTTGACGGAATTTTTGTCGGAACTAGGACTTAGAAGATAAGTCAAATTAAATATTTCGATAACCCAATAAATTCAAGGTCGAAATTTCAATATTTTATTTTCGGAGGGAGGGGAAATTTTTTCAGTTTTGGTCCATTATCCTAAGTATATTTGCTTCGATTCTTTATTTTTCCATAAAAACGAAAATTTTACGCATGGTATACATATAACGCATAGCTTCAAATTTCAAATTAAAATTTAATAATATACAGAGTGGTTATAATTAAAGTTCCACATTGAAACGGTCATAAAAGGAAAACTACTGGATCAAATGTTATCAAACTTGGAAATCGTGTAAAGGAGGTCATGGGAATTTATTTTCCGCGAAAAAAAGGAAGTTCGAAACCTCACCACCAGGGGGGAAATGGTGCTGTATGCGATATTGTTAAACGAAATATGGGCCGGAATCTAACTTAACCTTTTGTTACACGGGTTTAACATGTTGTATACCCTTAAGAAACTTTGAAGTAGGCAAATTACCATTTAAAGGCGTTAAACTCGATAAATGGCGAGTGCGCCATCCCTGTAAGTGAGAAATTCGTCCCTGAAAACCACGAATTAGCGATTAGAAAATGTGAGATCGCAAATCACTCTCACAAGTGCGCACAATCTGGAAATCGTTTTCTTATAGATCGCTAATTTGTAATTTTTTAAGCCTGAATTCGGCACTAAAACATGAAGATACTGATTCAAAACGCTTTTAATCGATTTGGGCTAAAGAAATTCCTCATGTTATCTATCTAGTTCCATTGTATTATCCTACTGCATTCGATTGCATAGAAGTCATTCTACACCGTTTATTGTTGAATGACAGCTAGTTTTATAACTGAACCATTTTTCTCTGAAGAGGAGTCGACAGCTGGACCACTGTGATTGCAGCTCACTTAGAGTCAATGTTAAAATGGTTCGTGATACATGAACTTCAGTAACGTGGCATTTTAGATACTACGATTTTTATGCAGGGCTGGGCCCCACCTCAGGAGTGTCGCACAGCTACTTAGGCAACATTTCACGAATGAACGTCTTATAGGCCAACACTTCCCCTCTTCCCACCAGACCTCAACCTCTGTGACTTTTGTCTATGGAATTATCTCAAAAGCACTGTTTATGGTGATAATCTAAACAATTTTGCAGAAATGAAAAATGTGATACACTGATAACATTCCTCCTGATATGCTAAGAGCTGCTGTTGAGAATGCAGGATTTAACTTGCTTTCGGAAAATGCTGGACGCTACTTTGAACATGCTTTGTAACACGTTTCGGAAACTATTAAACACATTTTAAACAGATGTTTTCATGTCTTATTTCATTTAACAATATTGTATACAGCGCCATTTTTTTCCCTGGTGGAGAGTTTTTAAACTTTTTTCCCTCGGAAAATAAATTCCCATAACCTCCTTTACACGATTCCCAAGTTTGATAACATTTGGTCCGGTAGTTTTCCTTTTATGACCATTTCAAACTGAAACTTTAATTATAACCACCATGTAAATTAAACTTTAAAAGTTTGACAGTTTGATTCAAGTCCCAGCTTTAAAAATTTATATATAAATATAATCTTTTATATTAATCCTCTTAGAAAGAATCTTTTAAGAAGCTAATTTTTCTCTCGCGTTATAGATTGTATAAAAGAAACATGATCTTTAGTATGATTTAGATTGTTTCAGCCGATATTAGAATCGGGTCACTCGTTGGTACAGAATAAACCCTGCTGGACTGTTTTATTTCTTTGTCATTTAGTAAAAATCTTTTAATTAAAATATTTATCCTTTGGACTTCGCCTTAAACTTTATTTATAGTTACAATGACCTGCATGTGAAAAGCTGTCTTCAGCTAAAACGCAATTCATGTAACTGATATTTTAAAAAATTGGCAAGAACGCAAGATTCTAGTCTAGCAATCGAAAAATCTTAATTTTCTTGTGTGAGCACTGAAAATAACTGTAGAAGGAAAGAAGAAAATTAGGGAGAAAATTAAGTAAAAATTTGCAGGGAAATTTGGCTGTCAGACATACTAAGATGTTTCAAAAAGTTGGACGCTTTTGAATGTATTTTCAGGATACTTCAAGGAATTTAGGCGTTCAAAGAGAAAACACTTACTTGGATGTGTACACCAGCAAATAACATCAATTGAGCTTGTATTAACCGAAAAGGGAAAAACAATATCATTGCAGATTAAAGTGAAGAGCGACTAGTTTTAGACTATATGGTTGTATAAATTTAAATTACGTTATAGAATATCATATCGTATCATAAATGGAGATTCCCATGATTTTCTCAGTCGAACTATTTGAAGATTCAGGAGTTTATCCAGTGATGTATGTGGATGTCACATAAAGATGTTTTTTTTTTCTTCCTGATGAAACAGCGGCCGAGCGGTAAAGTCGCTGAACACTGGTAGTTCGGTCCGAGGTTCGAATCCCGCCAACGGGCTGGCTGCATGTGCGTTTTCGTGGTTTTCCCCGTGTGTAACACGTATGCGAGCTAGGTTCCCTTGAAAAGTCATCCACGAAGGCGTCCTTTCCCTTAGGCAGATAGCCCTAGTGTGCTTTGTCATAATTAAATAAACCAAAACCTCTTGATGAAACCAGTCCTTCGTTTCATCTCATGCCTTCAAAATGTTTAACCTCTAAAGACTGATAAAGGTTCTGACGAAATACTTCGTGAAGAACTTTCTAAGGAAAACCACTGTCATACACGGTACACGTGAGAAAATTCACGAAAACGCCAAGAAACTAAATGTAGGATAAAATTGTGTAAAGTATTGGGCACAATGATAATACTGTTTAAAGCAGTTTATGCAAGTCATCCTAAGTTAAAATGTCGGTTATATATCTCTCTTATTTATATGTATCTTTTCTGAACGGAACATTGAAAGGCGTGTTAACTGTACTTTACTGTATTTTCTCTTTTAATATATGCAGTTTTCAAACGCATCGTAGTCTGGGTTGCAATGTATTCTTCCGAAAGAAACGCATTTCAAATAAATAAAATCAAATTCTGGAAAATTTATATTAATAAATATATTTAAAATGCTCAGTTCGAAGGAATAAATAGAAAATTTTAAAACAATTATCTTAAGAGACAATGCAACACAAACAATTAAAATAAAAGTATAAAAATTTTAAAATTACCTAAAATAATAACTATGACAAAAAATATATATAAAGAAAACTATTTGAAAAAAAAATAAACCTTGCACCTTTATTTACGTAGTTCGAATAGGTAAATAGAAATTTTTAAAACAGTTGTTCGGAAAAAAACATGCAACTTAAACAATTAAAATGAAATTCGAAAAAGAAAAAGTCACTTAAAATAATAAGTTATTAAAAATATAATATAAAGAGTATCATTTGGAAAAAAGGAACGATGGTGTCTTTTTTTCCTCTTTCGGGAAAGGAAACTAGGTTGCCATATATTAAGAAGTTCGCCAAGTGAACTATTCTTGGCGCGAACTAAAAAAAAGTGCCAACATAAATTTGTGAATTTCTCCGTAAATTTCGCTCCAAATTTTACAAAATTTCATATTTAGGCATAATTTGAGTTGTAGAATCGAAATATGTATAAAAATTGGTATGTTATTTCAGATAACGTCCGATTTTGCGTCAAAATACCTATGTTAGAATAGTGCTATATATAAATCTAATATATATCCTAAGTCTCGCTTTTTAGACATGAAGAATGTAATTTGAATTTTGTCAATCGGCCCACTAGAAAGGAAGATATAGAACTGTCCTTTTTTTTTTTTTTTTTTTTTTTTTTTTTTAGCAGTGTACTTACGAATTGCACTATATACCTCTTCCAAAGTTTAAATGCTTGTAAATGTGTTAAGAGTAAAATGTTGGAGACTTATTGCTAGATAAAAGGCAAATGAGTATTCTGTACGGGAGTGCATAATACACGAAATGAGAAATTTCTTTAACGTTAATGATGTAACTTATTCTTATAATTGCATGGAAATTTAGTATGCATTAGGTTTAGTCTATCTAGTCAATTGTCTATCTTATGATATTACTGCTAAGCTTCTTTCTTGAACTTTTCTAGAGTTCATTGATACAAATATACTCGCTAAGCTGCATGAAAGTGATAGAGAGAAAAAAGCTATTTTACTGTTAAAGGATATATATATATATATAATGCTCGCTACATAATTACTATTCTACCCCTTATTATCAATGTGTTCAATAGAAACGAAAGGTAAAAAATAAAATAAGCGATATTAGGCCTAATACCAAAGTTGCCAATATACGTATACACTGGAAAGTAGAAAAATATGCCAAACGTAATATAAATACATTTAAGAAGATCTGAGGGAAAGAAATAAACTTATTCATATTCTATTCTCAGATTTAATTGTTAAACATTAATATTCTGTTCAATGAAAAATAAGATAACGTACTTATTTTTTAATATAAAAGTGGCTATTAGTATCGGATCTGATTTGTTTCTCCGAATCATTGATCATAGCTGCCCGTATCGCTTTTCGAATAAGCAGATGCCTTCCATGACTTCGGTTAATCCGACAGGAAAAACGATGCTCTGAGTCATTCATGCTGATCAAGGTTGCCAGATTTTACTTGAACAGCTTTTCAAAATATCACGTGATCGGAAGTTTCACGTCTCTTAAAGCAACCAATGAACATTTTTATTTTTCATTATATGGGAGAACAGATTATCAAAAGAAGGAAACATCAACAGTACAAGAACAGACAAAACAACTGTGATGTTAGTACAAACAAATAAAACTTTTTAAATTTTTTTTACCTTGCAAGTGACTTTAAAATCTGAAACTTTCAGATTTTATCTATTTATTCGCTCAAAAGGATTATAGTCTCGAAACGTGATTTTGCGTGATTCTCTTTAAATCGCTTTCTTACTTTTCATTCGAGTCATTTGCCATTCGACAAAATGTATAGCTTTCTTTCATATTTAATCTCGTTCTTTATTGATTAACAAACTAAGTTGTTTAAAAGCAACGGATGCATTTAAGAATATTATTTTTGTACATTTTAATCTTATTGACTTAATGCATTTAATTCATGATATATCAAATTAAAAACATTAAATATTTGTATTATATTACGTCAGATATTTTTTTCAGTTTCTAAGTATACAAAAGATGTATAACGTTCCCACGTTAGTTTAAATATATATTCATCTATAAACTTATAAAATATTTGTTATTCAGTCTATTTCTATTCTTACTTCTATTGATACTCTCGACTGAAATATTAAACTTTAAAAGAGCCTTTTTATGCAACAGTTAAAATCTAAACCCTCATATTTTTATTTAAATTTCTTCAACTTGCAGAATTTTATTGGATGCAATTTTCATATTTTAATCTCTCATGCTAAGGCGCATGCATGATAATAACAGTGAGTATGTGGAAATAGAGCATCCATTGATTTCATGAATCTTATCAATACGATAAGTTCGCACAAAATATAAAATAAATAAAACACAAGTTCGAATAAAATTCTGGCTTCGAATTGCACATGTTCGGATGCAGGACTACGTGTGTTCAAAATTTGCTGTCTTTTCACATTGCTACGAATTCCTCTCGGATATATATTAGAGATATTAAAGAAGTATAGCGTTAAAAATAAAATAAACGTTTAAAAGTACACACATTGCTCTTAAATCTGTTAGCGCATCACTTGCTATATGCAGGGCGCTGTTTTTATTTAGACTACGTCCATTAATTTATGCAATATTTACACGCATATAAACCTTAAATTGATGTTGCCTTGAATTCAAAGCTTAATTTAAAAAACACTATCCTATATGTTAATATAGGAAATTCTTCGTTAAAGAAGCTTACTAGTGGGAAATAAATTAAAACTAATGAACACTGGTAATTCGTCCCGGATTCGAGTCCTGGCGATTGGACTGGCGTTCGTGGTTTTCCACAGGTGTAATTAAATAAGAACTAATTTCCTTTAGGATGTCTTCATCAAAGCATCATTTTCCCTTAAGCAGATTAGCATAGCGCGTTATTCAGTATTCACATACAGTGGTGTAGCTAGGGTGGGGCAAGAGGGCATCTGTCCCTGGGCGCAGCATCCAGGGGGCGCCAAATTGATGTTACCACATTTTAGAATGAAATGTTCCCTATACTTGGGGCACAGAAGGAGGCGCTAATCTTTAGCTAGCCCCAGGATGCTGAGAACCCTAGCTACGGCTGTGTTCACATATACAAACAAACAAGCAAAGTAAAATCGTTTTTCGCTCTTCCAGAATTTAAAAGCAGATCAGTATGGATCCCACAAAAGAACTAAACTAACAAAGCATTTCAATGCATAATGTTGATACTTTGATACTTGCATTTACGCTGGCTTCAGCGTGAACTGCATCACGTTATTACCAGGGGAACCACACATAAATATTCCGCAAATAAGAGCCCCTCTGGGTGAACTGCATGTAAGATAAAATAGTGTAGGCCCCTGCCTATGTAAATTTGTGTGCGGTAAATATTAAATGTACTAAGGAATGTAAGAGAAAAATACATATCAAAAGGGGAAATGGGACGGCAAACACAAAGGAATGGAAGAGAATGCAAGTGCGGAGAAATACAAGTCATGTGAGAAGTCGATACCAAAAGGGTAAATAATGAGACAAAAATAAAGAATATAAAGTATCCAATATATACCAGTCACACACGAGAGGTCGATACTAGTCCCGTGAGAGATCACCTTCCCAATTCTGACCACAGCCTGATTTTTCCTTTTACACTGGTGTGCAAAAATTAAGGACGAGACGGTTTTTTCAATATAACTTTGTACAAAACTTTCCAAATCAACACATTTAATACCGTAAGATCCCCAATACGTAAGGACATGAGTAATGTAAGCAACACTTACTAAAAGAGAAATCAGAGGGATAAAAAGAAGCTTTATTGAAAAAGTACCATGGAGCGCAATGCGACTGAAGGCCGAAACATCCCTGTGATGGGTGTCCAGCAAGAAACATCCGGCCTTTAATAGGGGATATGATCTCCCCTGACTGCTAGGCAGGTCTCACAGCGTCTGCCCATGCTGAGAATGAGAGTGTTAATGAGTTGTTGAGGCATTGCTGCCCATTCGTCTTGCAGCGCCAATCGAAGCTCCGGAATCGTTACTGGTGGTAAGGTACGAGCTGCCAAGCGTCTGCCTAGAAAATCCCATACATGCTCGATGGGATTGAGATCCAGAGATCGTGCCGGCCAATCCATACATTCAATATCCTCACTCTCTAAGAGCTGTTCGGCAGCTACTGTGCGATGACATGGTGCATTGTCAGACTGAATCTGCTCTCATCTGTAAAGAGTACTCGTCCCCATTAATTGTCTCTCCAATTCCGGTGTTCCCGGCACCACAGAGAACGCCTTCTCCGATGTGCAGGCGTTAGAGGTACACACCGTACAGGGCGTCGTGCAAACAGACCACCACCGTGCAGTCTTCTGGCCACGGTAAAACGCGATATCGGTCGTCCAGTCGCCTGTGTCGTGTGTCTAGCGATTTCTCTCGATGTCTGCCGCCTGTTTCTTCTGGCCTGTAAGGCAATATACCGGTCATCTGCGGGTGTGGTGCCTCGTGGATGACCACTACTAATCCCCCGAATAGCTGTTCCATTAGTTTTAAATTGTCTCCAAAGTCGTGAAACGATGCTGTGAGCAATTCCGAACTCTGCAGCCACACTTGTCACACTGCGGCCTTCCTCCAACTTCCCAATGATTCGACCTCGGGTAAAAGCATCCAGATGTCGTCTAACAGATTGATTATTCGCCATTTCTCGCTGAGGCAGCAACTCGGTGTGATTTTAACTGCTATACGGCGTGCAATCTCTTTGCCAGAAATACTGATCTTACACCGACAACATGCTTTATACTACTCAGACACTCCCCCATTACGTCTACCTGCATATCTGCGCATGTGCTACCGTACATCACCTTACTTAATCTCCTGATTGGTCTTTCTGTCCGCTCTGCCTCTTCGTTCAGCTGATATGCTAATTTTTTGACTTCGTCCTTAATTTTTGCACACCAGTGTACGAATAAGTCAGATAAGATTTCGGATTCTCTGTCATATTTAAATCAATAAGTGATCTGAAACATCGATCTTCAGAAACCGTTAAAAACTTCTTTTTCTTTGCAAATAATACTAATCTATTAAGAAAATAACTCAAATTATAAACGACACCCCACAATCTCAGAACGCGCTGGAGATTGTTTTGATAAGCTTCCTTTTCTCGAAAAATTAAATTTCGTTAAAAAAAAAAAAAAAAAAAAAAAAAAAAAAACAGGATTATTCGTCTAAAAGTCCTAACTTTTAAAAGTTAGTAATTCACTTTTACCTAACAAAAACTTGTCATGGCTTGTTATATTTGACTGAGGTTTTTTCCGGTCGCGCTTCTTAATTCATTAATGTGACAAATTTCTGATTTTTAAGCATCCTGGATGTTTAATTAGTATATCGCCGGTTTAGGTTGCTGAGTCAGCCTGTTAGATTAAATTAAATTGTATAATATAGTACTACAAGTCCAGCACACGGTGTCTATATATCCAACATTAATCTTGAATCCAAAGTGGAGAGCTCCTTTTTTCCCTTAAACTATATATTTATGAAATGTTTTTATTTTGTAGTACTGTAGTACTGTACTTTTTATGCTGTAGTTTTCCTTATTATTAACTTCCATTATCGTAAACAATTTCATTATAATTTAGCTTGTTATATTACTGTTTTAAATAAAAAAACAGTTGATTTTTTATGTTACTGGCAATGTATGATATTCCGGCCTTCTATAGAAAACCTAGGTATTTTATAGAATGCCAGGGATAACGAATTATTACATACTTTACTTAAGCGTTGTGTATAATATCTAGGCATTCTAGAGAATGAAAATGCTCTTTAGACAAAGTATGAAAAGAAGGTCATGTTAAGTCTGTTACTTAAAGGAGTTCATTCTTTAAAAACACAAATGTTTTTTCGGGAAAATAATGAAAGACTGCTATTAAGAAACTTCTACTCAAAATATGTAAAAACAATTAATGAAATGATTTTGGTACACCATAATAAATTTGTTTTATCTATCTGGCTGAGACTGAAAATCAATAAGATCTACCTGATAATGGGAATTAAATTTTAAAAAAATCATTGGTTTCAGAAGAATGTACTTTTAACACCTTTTTTTTTTTTTTTCTGGTACAGCTCACAAATATGGATGTACAGTACAGTATCATTGCATGTAACGCTTTTGTATTTGGCTGAAAATTCGTTCAACATTCTGTTATGTGCTCCGTGTCCAACAGCCAAATGAGTTTCATGAAGTATGTGAAATAACTCAGCATCCGTGAAGTAATACTGCATAGTACTGACCCCTCTTTAATAGGATAAATGAGTTTACTTTTGCTTTCCACAAACATCACGACATAGCAATTTAGCAACCAATAGTCCAGTGGTTCCTTCTTAGCAATCATTTTTTTTACATCATTAATTAACTTCTGGTAAGTAGTTTCAGTTATTCGAAACGAATCGGTAAAGAATTTCACACTTTGCCGGTCTGTCGTATGGCATTCTACAAATGCCTAGACAATGTGTGAAATGTTTAATCGTAAATGTCCAGGTATTCTACAGAATGCCGGATTTTATACTTTCCCGGTAACATGTACGTGACATTGCAATACAAGTTATAAGACGGCAATCTACAATGTATTTGTAGAAGGAAAAAGAAACGGATTTTAAATGTGACAACGTTGAACGCCATTGTAGTAGAGAATGCTTCTCATGAACTTAATGTCCGAGTAATATAAAGTTTAAACTGCAAAACAGCATTGTATAAACCTGTTTAAAACATTTTTTGTTCCATATTTATAACATTTACACCAATCGAAATACAAGGTGTTCAATTTATACTCGCTGCATGTGCATGCATTTATCAAATAACCGAAAAATCAAAACAGATTTGTAAAGAAGATGGCAGTGGTCATCTTAAAGGGATCACGTGAATACCTTTGTTAATATTCCCTGAAATACTACCTCCTTAGTAAGATAATAGCCACAAGAGGGATTGCTGTGCATATGTATATGCATGTGTGTGCGCGTGCAAGGAACAGAAAATGGAAAATATGATAATTAAAAATCATAATCCGTGATCCTTAATCAAAACTGTGAACATTGAAAATAATTTCTATATTCAGTATCAATAACAGTGTTTTAAAACTTTCTTTGTAGCTCTCACAGTTTGTGACAGAGGATGTACAGCCAGTGATGGATTTGGATTCAACAATGAGTTCTCACCCTATTGTACAACCCGTCACGCATCCTGATGAAATCACAGAAATATTTGACGATATTTCCTACGGAAAGGTATTTTATTTTGCTTAGTCGTTTGATAGATATTTAACATAATCCTCTTCACTGCAGATAAATGTGTTCATTAACTCCGAGATTGGCAAAACTTATTTAATTTAATACACAGTCACTGGTGCGTTGTCTCTGTTGTCTCTTCGCCAGCTTTTGAACATCGCCAGCTCTTGAACTTCTTATCGGTTGTTGTATGTTTGCTACGCTTAAACTCGCTGAACTGATACATGAATGCTGCAGTGCTACTTCGTCATTCTCCGACGAATGACTGCCGATTTCTTCCTTTAATACAAATAAATGTTAGATGTTGTTTGCTAATGCCATAATTTTCATTAGGCTAACAAGCATGTACACATTAAAGGAAGGCATAGTACAAACTGATGTATAAACATTAAGCATGAAGTAAATAAATTTATACAGCAGCGGAACGAACAGGCAGGACCGAACGAATAACAGTCAAGAGATAATTAATTGTGCTATAAGGCGCATGCAATGCAAATATCCACAAGTAGTGGCTGTCGTAGGAAGGATATGCATAATGACAGCAGTCTCTTCTTAAAATTTCATTTGAAATTATTACTAAATAGGCATTGTCTTGAGAAGGTCAAATTGTACTCCCGGGGGATATATCTAACGGACAGTTTGGTAGGCATCTGGACGATTTTACCTGAAGTCAGATAATAGGGATGTTGAAAAAAGAGATCGAAGTAGCGCCGATGAGTTTAGGATCTCCATTAGCATTGTGTCTCAAGCTTGAATGGCATTCTGAACGGCAGGAGTAGATCTTCAGAGAATTAGTAGTCCTACACGTGAGAAGAAAACGAAATTAGGTAACGGATGAATTCGCTAAGCAAACCTGTACCCTCAGTATCACATTAATGTACCCTCAGTATCACACTACTGTACCCTCAGTATCGCATTATACCGTAACCATGACAATGTTCATTCGGTGACCAGTCTAATGTGTGCCTTGGCTTTTTCTGTAGTACTAGGAGCGCAAGCAGTGGGAAGCTCAGTAACTCTGATGAGAGCTGTCTACGGACCAGAGCCGATTTATTCTTGCTAGCGATTCCAAAACGCTTCAGTATCTGGAGAAAAAAATGGAACGGTCAATCTCTCTTTTAACATCGCCGAAAAGCATCAATTTGGAGGTAATGGTGTTTTCATTTGGAGAAGTAGCTAGTGGCGGTAGGGAGCTTTCCATCTTCCAAGAAAGTTCAGTCAGTGGTGACCGCAACTTTATCGGTGCTTTTCTTTCTCGCGACATCTTTCCTTAATTGCCTGAGTTTGCTTTCATAGATAACAGCGCTACGTCTCCTCATATAGCTGATATCAATGAACTGTTGGAGAATGAAAATGTTCGCTGCGCGCATTGAACCGCATGTAGAACCCAAACAAAACCCCAATAGAACACATGTAATACGTTCTAAGCAAGCTTTGGAAATCCCCGCCAGCAGCGATTCCGTAGCTGCAATTGTTGCTATGTAAAATAAAGGCCACGATGATTCAAGAGCTCATTGACGATCTTGTACTCAGCACACTTTGAATCGTAGTTATACTTAATCATATTTCCTACTGAATGCTGCACTTTTCTTGCTTGCACCTGTGATACGTTGTTTCTATCTTCCATTTGTTGTGTTCTAAACTCAATTTTTTAATAAAGGTACATCTTTACATACTTGCATGTATTTAACTTTTAAATACTTATATTCTAAAACATTTATTTCATTATATACGTAATTTTAATAGAATTATGATAATAAAATAAAATGTAAGTTTAAAAATACGTTTTTCAAATGTTTTATTTTTTTATTAGGGTGCATCAGTCCTTCGAATGCTGGAGTTTTTTGTTGGAAAAGACAACTTTCGTAGAGGTATATCGGTAAGTATCTGTAAATATTATAACACGAAAAATTATGTAGTTGAAGAAGATCTAGTTATGTTCAGAAATAAAAATATCTGGTAACGAACGTTTTCTGCCAAAAAACATTCTTAAGAAAGTTATAAAAAAACATGAAAGCAGTACCTTTAGTGTGAGTAGTATTCACAACCCAAATCTAAGATTTTCTGCCGACGTTTTGGTAGCTTTTAAAGCCTTTGTGCAGAAGTAAAGATAACACCAGCAAGATGTAGCTGCAGTTGTGAAAAAAGACAGATGTCCGAAGGAGCGATGTCGGGTCTATATGGTGGCAAAACATCCTATTCGACAGAGTCCAGTCGGTGAATGCAGACTTACATTCACCAACTGTCTTGCATTATCTTGATGGAATATTACCTTTTTCCACCGGAACTCAATTCGACGTTTTTCCTTCATAACAGCGTCAACACGGACTAGCATCTCGCTGTGCACCTTACTGTCGAGTGCTCTATCTTCTTCCAGATAATACTTGTGGATACATGGCAATCCCACCAGACACAAAGCTTAATATTCTTCTTAATCAAATTGCACTTTCTGACTCTGCGGACGGGCTCACCGGCCGCAGACAATCCCCCTTTTTGGTCTGCGTTGTTGATGTAAATCCACTTTTCATCACAAGTGACGATCCGGTCCAGAATTTTGTCCTCGCGTTGATATTCGGTCAAATTAAAGCAGGCCCGAACACGTCTGTCCTTATCTGCTTGAGTCAGCTTATGCATCACCCAGCGATTGAACTTGCACGTCACGTTTATGCGATGCATAGCGCGACTAATGGACATGGCACTAACGTTTAACTCCTTAGAAAGTTCTCGAGTGTTTGCATACTGATCTTCTTCCACAAGGTCTCGAAGGCAGGCCTCATCAACACCTGTAGGCGAGCCAGAACGCTCTGCTTCTTGAATATCATAGTCCTTGTTTTTGAACCTTCGATACCAAATCTTCATAGTATCATATGATACAACATTAGTACCTAAAGCTGTATACATGATTTGGTGACATTCTGTGGCTGACCTTTTGCAACGGAACTAGATGTAAATGATGGTTCTAATCTGGTAGCATGATAGTTCCATTTCAGACACCTTGTATTAAACGATAACGATATTCATTTCACAAATTTCACAACACAGTGTTCTAAAGCAAGTCTCTTCTTTCAAATTCCAAAATTCGTTTGACAAAATATGATTAAACATGCCAATGCAAACTGTTTTCACAGGCGATATTTGCGGTGGCTGGAAACTTTCGTTAAAACTCGGTAAAAATCTCCTGTATTGCCTGATTCATATTAAATTTTTAATAATTCATTGCATCTCTATTAGTGTAACTACTAGTGATCTAATATAGAAGGAAGCAGAAAAATCACATTTTTGCGCAAACCAGAGGAGAACTGTCTTCATTTTTTATAACTTTTTACCACACGGTCGAAAAAGAACATGAATTATTTTTATTTTTACTTCCTTGTACGAAGTAAATGATGTACTGCAATACCCATTTTTGACTGCTCTCAAATCCGTTTTGACTGCTCTTTCGCATGATGTCTGTACGTACGGACGGAGTAAAGGAGTCTTTTTTCCAAAACGACCCATTTTGACTAGATAGACTATAGATACCCATTTTTGACTGCTCTCAAATCCGTTTTGACTGCTCTTTTGCATGATGTCTGTACGTACGGACGGAGTAAAGGAGTCTTTTTTTTTTTTTTTTTTTTCCCCAAAACGGATTGTGAAATGGATTTTGACGTCCATATGTACGAGTATGTACCTCGCATAACTCAAAAACGATTAGCTGTATAACGTTGAAATTTTGTGCATGAGAGTGCTATAACACATAGTTGTGCATGATCCTTTGCAATCGGTAAAAGTATGTGTATGTGAATATATATATATATATAGATATAGATATATATATGTGTGTGTGTATACCCTCTTGCTAACCCGGCTTAAAAGTCCTTACTCGGCCTTTATTTTCGCAATCCTTGATCGTAGTAATATCCTTTCAATTACAGAAATGTTTTAAATAACGAAAATAGCGTCGTCGAGCGTGCTTCCACTTCCAAAACGAAGGCATGCGGAAAGGAGGAATAAAATGCCTTATATATTAAGAATTCAAAGCAATTTATATCTTTTTTTTTTTTTAGTTGTCGATGCGAGAAAAACTTAGATGACCCCTTCCGAAAATCGGCGTTTGAGGCGGCTCCTATGGCGACTATGCTTGTAATTTCCCTAGGCGTCACTTACCTTATCATCCATTGCAGTATAATCTGTTTTTTTCCTTGATAGCAACATAGTATTATTCACTATGCCCAGATCTGTTGAATAAGAAATCTTCGCGTAAGTTTCAATGTCAGAAAACATGTTTCTAGATTTAGAAATAAATCGTTTTCTGGAGTATTACTTATCTGTACGGTTGATAGATAAATTTTTATCTATGGTTGGGCAATCGCAAAACTAGCTTTATATATCATACAAAATACTTTTATAACGAATTCGAATTGATACTTCTGATCTTGGCAATTGTAATTGATAAATTAACACTTCTGACACAATACGAATTTTAATTAACATAAGTGAATATAGGTACTTGAAGCTACGTACAATATATTGACGCCGTCTGCTTCCATTGCAAAAATGTAATTACTTCTAATGGAAAATGTAATAAAATATGTGGTAAAGAATACGGAATTAATCTTTCGTACTCACTTTTAAATATTAATTTGCTGTCAGCTGAAAGCTATGTAATTCATTTTGTAATAGCGGTAAATAAGTTGTATGTGCAGTATGTAAATCACGCTGCAATATTTCTAAGTTTCTATAGCAGTGTCTCTACACAAATGCAAATTCTGTCATATGAACTCTGAAAGAAATGTAAAAGTGTAAATGTTGATCGCTACCCTAATCTATTTTACAATAAATTAGTATTTATAAATTAGGTTAACTTTCATAATACAAAATGAATAAGCACTTTATCATTTTTAATAGCTTGTACATAACAATTATTAATACAATACTTAATTTGGAAAATAAATACGTGTTGATTCTTAGTTTACCTTCTTTGATACCATATGTTCGATGTTATGCAAATTGTATTTCTTTCTTTGTACCGAGGAGCGGCGCAGACGCAAATTTGTTAGGTTTTTAAAGCTCTCGTTTAGAGCTTTGAGGTTGCTGTGAATTACTGGAGTTTCATCTAGGCGGAGGTTCTTCTGAGTTTGTGTTGGTAAGCCGCCACTGAAGTCGGAGTTTGTGTGGTCTTCGCCGTTCCTCAACTAACTTACTATTTAAAAGTCAATAAAGAAGTTTCGGTCAACGTTAGGAGTCTGAGGTTTTTTGGGTTCTATACTGAAGTAATATCAAGTCAATTTACAGTCCACTATATTTAAACAACGGAACGTACATGTTTTATGGTCCGTCGGCTACGGAGTCACAGTAAATTTGGTGAGTCAGTGTGTTTTTTTATCTTCTTATTAGATAATGGAATTTACAACGCTTAAGACTAAAAGGGTGTAGCTAAAGCTAAGTTAAGTAAACTGAAAGAGAAAATTACCGTGACTTACGATTCTGCTGATGTTGATCAGTTAGAACTTTTTAAATCTAGATTAAATGACTTAATGACAGAACTTTCGGATATTTTTAGTAACATATTTGTAGTGTGTAAAGAAAAAGATATTGATGTATTTATAGAAGAACAACAGGTCATACAAGATACTGTTGATGAGTTAATTTTAATGCTAACCAGAGTTAAGAATGTTAAAGACATTAGTGTGGAAACTAAATCTTGTGAAATAGCGAGTATACGCTTACCTAAGCTAACTCTTCCTGTATTTAGTGGCAGTACTGAAGAATGGTTATCATTTTTTGATTTATTTAAAACGGCGATAGTGGATAATGACCATTTATCAGGTGCACAAAAGCTACAATATTTAAAGGGTTCTTTAAAAGGAGATGCTTTGCGGATTTTTCAAGCTTTAACTATTTGTGACAGGAATTTCGAAATAGCGTGGCATTTATTGTGTCAAAGATTTTCACATAAGAGAGAATTACTTTCATCGTTATTAAAGAAAATCTTGTATTATCAAATTTACAATCTGAAATTCCTAGTCAGATATTAGCGTTAGTAGACACTGTAAGAGAGTGTGTATGTTCGTTTGAAAATCTAGGATTCAAAGTGGAGCAATTCGCGGATACTATTTTAATGTTAATAGTTCAGTTTAAATTGGATTCTTCGACGAGAGGATGGTGGGAAAGAACATTAAAGAGTGAGGAAATACCAACACTTAATAATCTGCTAGAGTTCTTGAAATCTCATGCCAGAACCTTGCAAGCAGGTAAAACGCAAGGTGTTAAAAAAACAAGTTACAAAAGACAAATTAACTTCATTGGCTTCAGAGATTCGCGCGCAGTGTACGTATTGTAAAGCCGGTCATTCAGTTTTTAAATGTAATAAGTTTTTAAATCTGAATGTTCAGGAACGCGTTAATTTTGTCAAGAGAAATAATGTTTATTTTAATTGTTTGGTTTCAAACCATAAAGCTTTCGAGTGTAGAAGTACACATAAATGTAAAAAGTGCTTTAAAAATCATCACACTCTACTGCATTTCGAAAGAGTTCAAAATGAACCAAAGGCACTTAAAGGAGTTTCGAACAGTTCGAATAAATTATCAGTGACGGCTAAGCCATTTTTCCCTGGGCCAGAACCTCGCGCTCAATCGGCTGGGTCAGGGGAGAATATCGCAAAATCTAGTCCAGTAATTAAATCTTGTGTTTCAGACTTTAATTTTCAGAGTGAAGTTTTATTATGTACGGCTGTTATTAAAGTGTTAGATTCATCGGGTGAATACCAATTGTGTAGAGCCCTCCTTGACCCTGGCAGTCAAGCAAGCCTGATTTCTGAAGATTGTGTACAAAGGCTAGGGTTAGCAAGAAGAAATGCCAAAGTTTTTATTTCATGTTTAGGGTCTTTGGATACGAAAACTAATGGAATTACGGAAATAAACTTCGTTCCGCATTTTCCGGCGAAAGTGTCATTTAAAACACCAGTATTTATCATCAATAGAATTATTGGAACTTTGCCGCATTTTACATTGGATAAGAAGTACGTTGAGGAATATAATGATTTAATGTTAGCAGATCCAACGTTTTACAAAAGTGGGCCTGTTGATATACTTTTAGGCGTAGATATTGCCTTACCTCTTTTAAAGGGAGAAATAATTAAATGCGAAGAAGGTAAACCGGTAGCTTCTCGTTCTGAACTAGGATGGATTATTTCAGGTAGTATGAATAATTCAACAGAAATTAATCCTACTATCTATGTTAATAATGTACAAGTGGAAACTGATCAGATGCTGTCAGACTTTTGGAAATTGGATGCTGTACCTACGTTTGACATGCTTACTAAATCGGAGAGAGCATGTGAAGATTACTTCAAATCTACATATACGAGAGAGGAAAGTGGGGTATATACTGTGAAATTACCGTTTCACTCTCCGCCTTCTCAGCTTGGAGATTCCAGACAATTAGCTATGCGTAGATTCCAATCTTTAGAAAATTCACTTCTAAAAAGGCCTCAGATATATGAACAGTATAAGGATTTCATGAGGGAATACCTTGAGCTGAGACATATGGAGGGAGTGCCTGAGGGAGAGATTCTTATTGACTCTACGTATTATATGCCTCATCATGCCGTATTAAAGGAATCAAGTACTACGACTAAACTGAGAGTTGTTTTCGATGCTTCAGCTAAAACGACATCGGGTCTTTCATTGAATGATATTTTGATGGTTGGGCCAAGAGTTCAGCAAGAGCTGTTTCCAATTCTTCTACGATTTAGAACTCACAAAATTGCAGTATGTGCTGATGTAGAGAAGATGTTCAGACAAATTCGTGTCCACCCAGAAGATACAAATTGGCAACGAATGCTTTGGAGGGATAGTCCTAGTGAGCCCTTGAGTACATTTAGATTAGTGACAGTTCCATATGGGACTGCCTGTGCGCCATATTTGTCTACTAGAGTAATGAAACAACTTGCATTAGATGAACAAGTGAGATTTCCTTTAGCATCAAAAATTGCCCTTCGTGATTTTTATGTTGATGATTTGCTTTCAGGGGCACAAAGTGAAGAGGAAGCGAATGTTCTAGTTCAGCAGTTGAATGAAATGATGAAAAGGGGTGGATTTCGCTTAAGGAAGTGTATTTCAAACAGTTCAGCTATTTTAGAGAATATTCCCGAGTGCTTACGAGAATCCAGTATTTCTCTTGAAATAAACAGTGACAAGAAAGTAAAAGTATTGGGAATTAATTGGAACAACTCTAGTGATACGTTTCATTTTTCGGTATGCATAAGTGATAAAGAGTTTACTAAGAGGACTATTTTATCAGAAGTAGCCAAAATTTTTGATCCAATGGGATGGTTAGCGCCAACAATAATATACGCGAAAATATTATTACAAGAGTTATGGAACTTACAGCTTGGTTGGGATGAACTCGTTGATAAGAGAATAAGTAGGAAATGGAAGCGTTTCTATCTAGAATTGCCCTTTCTTTCAAGCTTACAATTTCCGAGGTATGTCTTGAGTCCGAAGGCAGTAGTGATAGATATCCATGCTTTCTGCGACGCTTCAGAAAAGGCTTATTGTGCAGTCATCTATCTCCGTACAATCGACCTTGATTCGTCAGTCAAAGTCAGCCTTCTGACATCGAAAACCAGAGTAGCGCCCTTAAAAACCCAGTCTCTTCCGAGACTAGAGTTGTGTGCTGCGTTACTTTTAACAAACCTCTTACATGCAGTATTATCATGCATAGAACTGCCTTTTAACAATATTTACGCATGGACCGACTCGCGGGTTACATTGGCATGGGTTTCGTCCGAACCTCGCCGTTGGCTACCTTTTGTGGCAAATCGAGTTGCAAAAATCCAGGAAACTGTTCCAAATATTCAATGGAATTATGTTGCTGGGAAGAAAATCCTGCAGACTGTGGGACCAGAGGTTTTATTCCATCAGAATTCCTACAATGTGAGTTATGGATGAAGGGACCGCAGTGGTAAAACGAATCCGTACTTCATGTACAGCAAAATTCAAGTGTAGAATTAGAGGGTGAAGTTATGTTGAAGGAATTGAAAAAGAGTTTCAGTTCACATATTTCCAAATTTGAAGAGCCTAGTGTGTTTTTAAGATTTTCATCATGGTTAAAGTTATGTCGAGTGTTAGCGTGGTGTTTAAGATTTAGAAATAATTGTAGTAAGTTACCTACAGAGCGTATAAAGGGTTATTTATCTACTGAAGAATTCTGTGAAGTTACTTCTATGATTATTAGGATTGTGCAAAGAGCCGAATTTCCAGAAGAATTATTCTGTTTAGAATCTGGTAAACCCTTGAAGACGTCAAGTAAATTACTGTCTTTAAGTCCTTTCTTGGATTCCGCGGGAGTAATGCGTGTAGGCGGAAGGCTCAGAAACTCTGCAGTTTCAAATAATCAGAAACATCCTATGATTTTACCTAAGAATCGCAATGTTACGCGTTTAATTATTAAGCATTATCATGACACGTATCTTCACGCAGGTACGCAGCTACTCACTTCTGTCATACGACATAGATTTTGGATTGTGAATGCTAGAGATATTATAAGAAAGTGTATAAACCAATGTGTTATCTGCCGTAGAGTTAGAGCGCAAACTGCAACTCAGCTAATGGCAGATTTACCCGCTTCAAGAGTTACTCAAAGTAGAGCTTTTTCTCGTGTAGGGATTGATTTAGCAGGACCATTTAACGTAAAATATCGTCCGGGTAGAGGAGTCAAAATCTTTAAGTGTTACGTATGTCTATTTATTTGTTTTACTACAAGAGCAATACACTTAGAATTAGTTGGAGATCTTTCAACAAAATCATTCCTCGCGACACTTAAGCGGTTTATAGCTCGTAGAGGCAAACCGTGTGAAATTCAGTGATTGTGCAACGAATTTTATAGGAGCTAATAAAGAATTAAGGAAAGCCTTTTCTATTGTTCAACGTGATGAACAGCTACAGGGTTATATTTCTTCAGAAAATATTAAATGGTTATTTAATCCTCCCTCTGCCCCTCATTTTGGAGGGCTTTGGGAAGCGGGTATCAAGTCTATGAAACATCACTTAAAAAGATGTTTAGGAACACTTATTTTAACATACGAGGAATTTTTGACATTAATAACCCAAATTGAATCCTGTCTTAATTCTATTCCTTTAGTACCAGCTTCAAGTGATTGTAGCGACTTGGAGGCGATAACACCAGGACACTTTTTAACCGGAGCGGCTTTAAGCGCTATTCCAGAATCTAACCAAATTCAAGAAACCATGAGCTGCAGTGACCGTTGGAGGAACGTGCAAAGGTTATTTCAACATTTCTGGAATCGTTGGAGCAGTGAGTATTTATCTAGATTGCAGCAGAGACTCAAGTGGTGCAAGGTACAACAAGACCTGAAGATTGGTGATATGGTTCTTATTAAGAACGAAAATCTACCTCCGCTACGTTGGAAATTAGGTAGAATTATTAAAGTGTATCCCGGTCTGGATGAGAAAGTTCGAGTGGTGAGTTTACGCACGTCTAATGGTGAAATAAAACGACCTATAGCAAAGCTATGCGCTTTGTCATTTAATTCTTGATTTAGAGACTTTAATTTTTATTTTTCAGGTTTATGCAGTTCAACAGTTTAAATTTATTGTTTGAACCCTCTTGGGACTTCAAGGCTGGGGGTATGTTCGATGTTATGCAAATTGTATTTCTTTCTTTGTACCGAGGAGCGGCGCAGACGTAAATTTGTTAGGTTTTTAAAGCTCTCGTTTAGAGCTTTGAGGTTGCTGTGAATTACTGGAGTTTCAACTAGGCGGAGGTTCTTCTGAGTTTGTGTTGGTAAGACGCCACTGAAGTCGGAGTTTGTGTGGTCTTCGCCGTTCCTCAACTAACTTACTATTTGAAAGTCAATAAAGAAGTTTCGGTCAACGTTAGGAGTCTGAGGTTTTTTGGGTTCTATACTGAAGTAATATCAAGTCAATTTACAGTCCACTATATTTAAACAACGGAACGTACACCATATTTAAAGGAAACATAATCATCAGAGGAATAGGTATAGCTCGTTTTATTGAATTTTATAAAATATTAATCTTTTTATATGTAAATGAATATTAGAAACACTATATTATGTTATTTTCTATATTTCCAGCGATTTCTCAAGAAATATCAGTTCAGAAATGCGCAAACAGCAGATCTGTGGCAGGAGCTTTCAAATGAATGCGGGTATCAGGTATGTAAATCATCAATATGTTTACCATAACACTTTTATAAATAATTTTAGTGATCAGAATTTCATTTGAAATATATAAAGCAGCAGTTTGAAAACGAGGCTACTTAGATGAAGTAAAATATGATTCTGTTATCTATCAATTAAGTAACTGAAATGTGAGCTTTGTCACTGATGCCAGATCCCAAGATTACATTTCCAGGCGGTAGTTTTAGAGCCTGAATTATTATTTTGTTTCTTTAGGAGAGTGTGGCTACATTATTTGTTGAATAGTTGAATAGTATGTATACTGCAAGCGAAAGAAACCCATATTTTCTGAATAACTTTGTTGTATGCTACGAGACGTGAGTATAAATCGCGATAAATCTTCGATTGCTGCAAATTCTTGCTCTAAAATAAAAACTCAGTACAGTACTCATTGCTTTCTAAGACATAAAAGGAATCGTGAAGAAAAAATTATTGCTACCGCCAACAAACCCAGTGCAATGAAATGTATTTATAATGAAAAGAATGGAGAAATGAGTCTTGTCCCTTCTCAGTCGCGGATTCAAAGATAGAAAGTGTAAATCTATTGGACAGATCATCGAACAGCTACAGCCTTATGCTTAGAAATAAGAAATGGCTTAGATCGTTTTATCTTGTTGTGACAAAACACGCGAAGGTTATGTGTTAAGATGCCTTCGTGGAGAATTTTCCAAAGGAAATTGGCTCTCGTACCTAATTTACTGATGGAGAAAATCACGGAACTGCCCATGTAACCAACCCTTTCACCTGGAATTAAAGCTAAGTCCAACTAACAGAGTTCAGTTAATTTACCACTCTGCAACTGATTGTCTACAAAGTGAGAAATGGTGAAGAAATTTAATTTGCAAACAACTGCTGTTGTCGCTTGATAGTTTTTTTTACTTAGCAAATCGAAAACCAAGTAGCCAATGAATGCATTTGGAATGTCGTCAAGTTTGTCTTACCAGCCCTGACAAAAAAAGAATGGAAATGGATCAGGACCAAAACTGGCAGCTGTTAATCACAAAGGTAGACTAAACTCTGCCATTACCTTACAAACTCTTCTCAAGAAAGGTATTCAAGCGGTGGACAAAAAGTAAAGTTTAACTGGATGCAAGGAATGTTCACGTCTGAACTTCTTTCCCATGTACAATGCGCCAAAAAATAAAAAAAAAAAAAAAGGGGGAGACAGTTTTATATCTCCCGTTCTACTGGGCTGATTGACAAAATTTAACGTGTGTTTTTATGTCTCGAAAGCGCGACTTAGGATATGTATTAGAGTTATGTATAGCATTGTGCTAATATAGGTATTTTGACACAAAATCAAACTTTTCTGAAATGGTATGCCAATTCGTTTTCCTATTTCGATTCTAAGACTCAAATTATGGGAAACTGCCAAGTTTTGTAAAACTCGCGGGTGTAGTTTTTAAAAAATTAGCTCTAAAATTTTAGCTCCTCAATGTTTATTGAATTTGGTATGTATTTGTTAATATCACTTTTCTTTATTAAACTTATTTTACTCTTCCTTTAACTTTTCAAAATTTAAGTTCGTTCCAAATAAAATTCGCCCATTTTTTATGATTTATTTTCTTAATTCGTATTTTTAAATGATTTTTATACGTTTTTCGAAAAAAAAATTTAATTATAACCTATAAAATTAACATCATCTTAAAGTAGATGTATTTCTAGGCACACCTGCAAAACATTAGAACTTTCTATTCAAAATTTTCTGATATATAAATGACATATTAGCGCATTTTGGAATTTCGCTATAAACGATAATAACGCCAAATGTGGTTTACGCACTTTGTTAAAATTATTTGAAAGTATGAATGTCTTTTTTCCGGCTCCGTCTACAATGAAAAAAGGAAAGGAAAATAGGTTGCTATAAATTAAGTTCTCCAATTGAATTATTCTTGGCGCAACTTTTAAAAAATGCACCACATTTTGAATTTCTCCTTAAATTTCGAACCAAATTTTACAAAATTTAATATTTAGGCATAATTTGAGTCTTAGAATCGAAATATAGAAATGGCATGTCGTTTCAGAAAAAAGTCCGATTTTGTGTCAAAATACCTATATTAAACAGTGCTATATATAAATCTAATATATATCCTCAGTCGCGCTTTCGATACATGAAAGAGGCAATTTGAATTTCGTCAATCGGCCCAGTAGAATGGGAGATATAGAACTGTCCTCCCCTTTTTTGCCCTTAGTGTAGCATATGAAACACAGTTGTAAAACCATAAATTTATAGGCATCATTTTAGCCAAAAAATAATCCTTAACGTTCTTTAATTTTGCATACGTTTAATACGAAAATAAATTATCTTAATAACTCTATTTTTATTGTAATAATAATTTTAAATATTTTTAACTACTTTCATTTACTTACTTGTATATGGTCCATATTTATTAGAAAAATTGCGACAATCGTACATGAATACTTTTCCTTTACTGTTTTGGCTGATATCTCTGAAGTGACCAGTTAGAAGGTCGAAGCATGAAAACGCAATCATGGAAATTAAGTCCGATATGAATTTCTGCTTTTAAAAGGTTAACTAGCATTCTTGTATCTCTTTATCAATACTTCTCTTCACTTCAAGCAAAACTGTTTACAGAATTAAGAGAGAAGTTACTGAAAGTCCCAAGCTGTCATCGCATGAATCAGAATCAATAATTTACCACAAGGTCAGTCTGATTTCCAGATTACTGTGTACTAACTTTTCTTAATACCAGCTAATCTTTAATTCAATATTGCGTTTGAAAATACTGGATCTCTTTTATAGATACAGCCCTAGTACTTTTTACATATTTCAAACCATGTTTGTATAAAATTGAAATATCGGCATTATTTTTTTTTCACCTTTCTTGAAACTACGGTCGCTATTCTAAATCTGTAACTCATACGATATTAACTTCTACTGAAACACTTTTGCCTATAAATTACACTTACCTTGCGAACTACTTTAGTTGCAATGAAGTTATTATGTAAAGCTATTAGATATTTATTTGGAACCGGAAATACGAAACATGAACTATGCCCTTCCCAGGATTAGAACACCAGATCTTGTTACTACTACTAGCTGGACTGCTACCAATTACACTACGTGAGCACGCATTAGAGAAAACGAAGATTCTTTACATTCTTCCCACTTAAATGATAGCTGCACTGAGGGGAACGACCGACCAAACTCAGATAGATACGAATTATCGTCCACCACAACTTTAGTCCTGCGCTGCTGCAGAATATTAGAATTTCTTGGAAGCTGGAAAATGTAAGAAATAAACTATACCCTCGTCGAAATTCGAACTCCGGATCTCCAGACTACTAGCTGCACGTGCTACAATCGGAAAATAAGTCACATAATAGTAGAAAACAACGAAAATTTTGCTATCTAGAGTCTAATATATGATTTCTGGAAAACAGTTCAATGTTCTAGTGTAATCATCAAACTTTGCTCAGGAGAGGATTGTCTATGTTAACTAAAGCCAAAGCTTATTAGTATTGTTAGCGTTCTTCCTAACTTGCATTTTCAACGTATGAAATTCATGTCTAAATGAAAGACATGGATATAAATTATTATCCAACATGTGAATTTCAAGCATTTTGATTTCCTTGTGTAAAGTAAAGTATTGTAATCGCGAAAACTTTATGGTATCGTATTTCAACAAAAATATCAATTTTGACAGCTGATGCATTTGGACGAATTTTTTGCGTTACATGTGTAAGTACGGACAGAAGACGGCCACCGCTTTTTTCTATAAAGGGACAGACAATTTTACATCCATGCTTTCTCCGGGATTCGAACGCGGGCCCTTTGGTATCGCAGTCAGGCTCCCCTAACCACTAACCTTACCTTGCTTGTATTTTCGCGGTCGTTGGTGTTAGTCGTATACTTCCAATTACGGAAGTGTTTTAAATGACGAAAATATTCATGTTATGTCAGGTAATGTCAAATTTTAAAAAAATAATAATTTTCGACAAATAATGAAATCTAACTTTTAATTCGATCTTCTGGTTCTATACTTATATTTTCTAACGTTTTATACTCGTTACGAAAAAATGAAAATACAGAAGTTTGACTCCCTTACGGGAAAAGTTGACTAGGATATTTAATTTCAAAATTTGCAGATTTTATAATTAAGTTAAAATAACTCTAGAAAATAAATTTAAATGAAGTGCAGCAAAACAGTGTGTGTAACTTAATTCGCGTACATGTGGTGTCCTTATCAGATTTTTTTTTAATATTTATCCAATAAAATTTCAGTAGATGCCAAACTTTTATATCTAATTATATGATTACACGTGCTCTGGTCATAGTACGTTTGTCCTATAAACCTAACAGACGTGAAAGGGATTATCGCCATGTCTGAGAAAAACGACATAAAGTGTTGAGATGATTAACTTTACCTTTTTTACTTCCTTGTACGAAGTAAGAAGGAAATATTGTAATCGCGAAAAATTTCAGGCATCATATTTCAACGTAAATATCTCTTTTCACCTCTATCGAATGCAATTTAACGATGTTTTTGCCAGACAGCTATACGTAAGGATATAATAAAGGACTCTTTTCACCCAAAAAATTATAAAACTGATTTAAAATGAATTCTGAAGAGAATTTTTCATGGCGTCTGTGCGTACGTACGTATGTATCTCGCATAACTCAAAAACGAGTAGCCTCAAAGCGTTGAAATTTTGTATATAGAACTGCTATAACATGTAGATGTGCTCCTCGTATATTGGTTCCAATCGGTCGCACCAAAAGTATATAAATATTTGTATATATATATATATATATCCACTTTGTTAGTCGGCTCAGTGATCTCAGTTCCTTTATCCTTATATGTTTGTAAATTGTACATTGTTTTCTTTAAAAATCATTGAATTATGCTGTTCTTATCTTCCGGTTAAGGTTTTTATGCCTTTAGTAAATCTGCATGTAATATTTATAGAATTATCAACAATTTAAAAGTTGTTTAAGTGCGGCTAAGCCTAATTATTTTTGCCATGCGGCTATGTTTGTTTACATTTGAAACCTAGCAGAATAGCAGATTTGTTGTCAATCTAGAGAAACTAAGTTTTACAACAATAAAGATAACGCCTTCTTTTATTATTGCGAATTAAATCATGCTTAACCCATTCTGGAATTTATTCGAGAAAATAAGTGTTTAAGATTTACTTCGTAATTTTTAATATAGATAGTTTGAGTTTTTGTGTATTTTTGCCTTTTCCGAAGTGAGAACTGAATTAATTGAATGAGAAATACTGAATCGTCTGTGAAAAAGTTTCTTTTTTTTTGTTTTCTTTCCTTAATTTCTTTTATACATCGTTTTAGATTTATTATAGTATTCGAATAGAACATGGGGCAATGATTAGGTAATTCTTCAAATGATATAAATTTATATGCATTCTGAGTTATAATATGAACGAAATGTAACGCTGTTAAGTGAAACTATCGCCAGAATGTCGCTATGGTAAACAAATATAGTAAATTTAAAGAGTGCATTTATTCTATTGTGGTTTATGCGCTATCGACGAAGTAGATTTAATTCAATCCAATAAGTTTAAATGAAATGCAAGAAAAATGCATATAATTTAATATTCCTTACAAAGAAGTCATGGGGTGTACACATCAAACTTTTTATTTAAACAGAATTTAGAACAAAAGGGCTATCTCTTGTGTTACAATATAATTATATTTCGTGGCGGTACAAATACATCGAACAGTCCTGTTTAAATCAAACGCTGAACTGTTGTCAGGGGCTACACAATTAAATACTACAAGAAGCTCCCTCACTAATTCTACCGGAGCTTCAGATTAAAAGTTTCGGAAGCGAGAAAACACAAAACCAAATAATTACAAGTAGAAGGAAACTAGCAACCTAGCTCACACTCAGTGCCAGAAACACGCTCTGTCTCAAATCCCAAAACATCAGTTTAAATACTTACTAATAATTTGCATTCTGGTGAGGAATTCGGGGAGGAGAAGTTATAGTAAAGGCTGAAATCAAAATAACTAATTAATTAGCATAAGATTCCCTACAAATTGATTAGATGTAGTTCTGACTCTAGCATTATTTCTATTGTGTTTCTATTTAAGATTAATTCATATAAAGTAATAACTATAATAAATAGTAATTTAATACGAAAAACCTTTAGCGGAAAATTAATTACTTGTATGTTTTCTTATATTTATTAAAAACTGTAATTTACATTAATGAAGCTAATTTTCATTAAAATTAATTTTTCGTGTGTTTTTTTCATAATAATTAATCGTTATTTTTCTTAGGGAAACCATACCATTGCCAGTATCATGAAAACTTGGACAGAACAAATGGGTTTTCCGTATATTGATATAGGAAGGAGTGCTGAAAATTCTTCAGTTTTTGTTGCAAAACAGAAAAGATTTGTAAAAAATGAGGCACTTTATCGCCAAAAAATGAACTCTTCAAAAGAGTAAGTCTTATCACTACTAAATGATTATGCTATGATACTGTTGTAAATTCTTATTGCCGCCATTAACATGACTCGGCAAATTATAGTTACTTATGTGTTATTTTTTGGCGAGTTTTATTTGAAATGTGAAGTATACGAGCAGCAAAGAATTATGGTAATGCTGTAAAATTTTATTACTGTCATTTACACAATTTAGAAGTTACGGTCATTTGTTTTTTTATCTTATATTTATTAAAATTTTACTCGAGAAGTGAAAAATACATAAAATTTATAGCGTTTTTGATAATCTGAAGCATATCATCACTGGAAACTGTATGATTTTTATTTTGATAATGAGAGGCCGATGTTCATTCTGTTTTACAGGCTAATTTAGAAAAGAGTAGAAATAACAAGAACGTCCCATAAAATTATATTTTACGAGAGGCATAAGCGAACTTTATCTGATTAGTTGCAATTTGAGGAAAAGTATGACCTAATAGTTATTACTGAAGTTCTTAAGGAAATTCAGTGCGACGAAGTAAAAAATATATAAGAAGCACATTTTTATGAATTAAAAATATGATTTAATTAATTTGGAACTGACTGTTTTAGCTAAGCATTAGTTTAACATTGAAAACTCAAAATAACATTTTATACCGCTTAAAAATCTATATAAAATCAATTGTTATAGTAAAGATATCAGGCTAGGCACTTCCTATTTTTAGATAATTTTAACATCTTTATTCATCACTAATTCTATTGTAATTTGAACTACTATCCACTCCATTAGTTGATGTTTGTTCAACATCGATACTATTAAAATCTGCGCGTGTCTATCTGTTTGTTTGTGGCATCTTTTCCTCCAGAACAGCAGGGAGTTTAGTTTCGAAAGAAGTACCTTCTGGATTTCAAAAATCCGTGGGAAGCCGTTTCGACCATTCTCATCTTCGTACGACTTTAATAAGCCGCGATATAAATTAAAATCTCTAAACGCTAATTTTCGCTCTCATTTTTCTGAGTGGCAACTGTCTCGCGCGCAAGAGATAAAATCTGCTCTATTTCGAAAAGTGTTGCCACTGCTCGCTTTCAAATCGTAGACTTTGTTAATAAAAAAATTTGTAAGTTTTACCAAATATGAAATAAAAATAGCATTGCCAAACATTAAATATATTATTATAATATAAGGTTATATTCTGACGTTGAAAAAAGCAAAGATTGTATGTCGAGAAGTTTTTGTTAATGTCAGCATTTTAAATAAATAACTGCTGTTGGCAACTTTTTTGTTTCAGGTTAGGATAATTGACACGATATGTTATTATTACCACATTAATTCTTTTATTGATATTGATAAAAAGTTGCTATATTACATTCAATTTAAATCATTATGTCATACGTATACGTATTAACCCGATGGGTCCAAATTTTTTATTTCTTGGTAAATTAAAATTAATTATTAATTAGTCGTAAAATTATTTAGGAATTGGTTATTTCTTGGAAGGACTGAACTGATTTCATTCATGTTGAAATGTTTTTATGCATTTTCATTTCAGGTGTACATAGAACTTACAAATTTTTTTTAGCCACAGCCGCTAGTAATTTTTAAAATATATTCAATTAATTTTCAACATATTTGTAATTCTATGAGTGAAGTGGTACATTTGCTACTGCCACTATAAAAGCGTTAAAGTACACTCACTTCCAAAAGTTAAGCACGAAGATGTAAAATGCAAAAAAAAAAAAAAATCAACAAATACTGCTTTGATTGTCACAAATTCGGCAGGAAAGTAGCATATATATTTATGCATAAAACAAAATCAATAATTATTATATACAGAAATGAAAACGATATTAAATTTTTGTAAGTTATCAGATAATGACATACTGGAGACTTAAACAGAATTATGTATAAAGTGAAAATAAACAGCATAAAATAAAACAAAAGGGACGTTAATAGGATATAGCCCCCCCCCTCATCTGTATACAAAGTTTACACCTTGTGACCATGCTTTCAATTAGGTGGTCAACCACCGCAGAATTAAGCAATCGCCATTCTTCTTGTAGAGCAGTTTCCAGCTCAATAAGAGTGAAGGTGAGAAACGGGAAAATACAACACGGCGGAGAGCATCCCAAAGATTTTCAATGGGATTAAGGTCGGGCGAATATGCTGGCCATGCCATATGCGCAATCTCTTCACTCTAATGAAATCCCTGTCCTAATGAATGTCATCCTAATGAAATCCCTGTCCACACCATAATGCTTAGGCCTAGGAATGTGTGATGTGTGTTCGTTGTTCACGCCATATACTTACACGCTTGTCATCTGGCTCCAGAGCAAATCTTGACTCATCAGTAAACATGACATTGCTCCAGTCAGACACATTCCAATTGACATGTTCCCAGCACCACTGTAATCGTGCCCCTCTTGATTGGACGGATAGAGGAGCACAAACTCGAGGTACCCGGGCGCACAGTCCACTCACATGTAATCTTCAGCATACAGTAGCTGCAGATACCGCCTTACCATTGGACGCTGTAACCATAGATGTCACACGTGTGGAGGTCGCTCTGCGATTCCGCTTGGCTACAATAGCAATATATTGATCTTCCGCAGGGGTTGTAACCCTTGGGCGACCAGCTACGGGCCTTCGGACAACTGTCTGTGTGGTTTGGAACTGTTTCCATAAACGTGAAATTACAGAATGATGAACGCCGAAGAAAAGAGCAACATCTGTGATCGACTGTCCTGCTTGAATGCGTCCACAGCAAGCCAGCGCTCATAATCTTCCATTCGTCTTCTGGAAGTCCTAGAAACACGTATGTCTTGAAAACAAATTGTACGAAACACCTTCTATCAGAATTACAATCAACTTCTGTAACCCTTCGTAAAGCTGGCTTCTTATAAGACTGCCTTTTTTGCATATTTCTTGACATGAAAGCGCGATTGACTGTTACCTAACATATTTGCATACTTCCATCTACCTCTGCAGCGAATTGCATCCTCTTCAATTCTGATTGGCTTCCGGAAATTAGCGTTTTCCTCTCCGTGCTTAACTTTTGGAAATGAGTGTACATTGTTGAGTACAGTGGAAACTGATGCCTCCAGTTCATCCAAATTTTCTTCTGTATACTTCCTTCTTTTTTGCAATCCCAGAAAAATAAAATCGCAGTGAATTAGATCCAAGCTTCGAGGGGCTGTTTCTGCGCACAACGCTCGGCAATTCATTTACCTGTATCATATAATTAATAATGGAAGTCATCTGCAAGATTTGTAGTGACGATGTATTTTCACATTTTGTGAACGATGCGCTTCATATTCTGAGACTAGCCGTATGACCATTTGCCACACCTACAGATTGGCAGACTTAACGCATACAAATAGCCCGTTTACAGCTCAGGTCTCATTCTTTGTGGTATTCTGCACTGGAAATAAGCCAAAACGAAGTATTTCTTAAAACATATATCTCCCAAAAGCAATCTAGGATGAATCAGAAACAATAGTTTCCAATGCGATGAATAATTTCCTTAAATCTTTTTCAAGACGAATGTAAAAGTATTAAATTATTTAAAGAAATACTCTAAAATGTTAGAGCTTATGTGAAATTAAAAACTATGATAAACAAAAAGTCAAGAAACAGAATGTATACAACTCTTATTTAAACAAAACTAGCTAATAATTAAATAAGTTGATGTCTTTAAATAAATCAAAATAGGAAGCGACTCTTCAGACATTCTGTATATAGCCGTTAGATGAGTATATATATTTGTTATAAGTATGCAGTATATAAGCGTACTGAGAGCTATTAGAAAATAACTAAGTCCTCCATTCTCTGACGTATCGAATAAAGCTATAAATTAAAACGACCAGCCAGCATACCTGTGTACTGTTCAAGGTTCAACTCTTGTTTCAGTCCCCAATGATCAATCTCGAATAACTTTCTTAATGTGTTGATAGTGAAGTAAACGCATCAAATGCATAGATAGAAATAACTATTTTGACTGCATATTGTTGATGTTCTGTATATAGCCGTCAAATAAGTATATGTATTTGTTATAAGTATACAGTATATAAGCGTACTGAGGGCTATTAGAAAATAACTAATAAGTTATTTTCTAATAGCCCTCAGTACAGAACACCTACAGGAAGTTTTCTGTAGGTGTTAGTAGATTAGTTTTGTAGTCAAGAGCACCTACAGAACTAATTTTTTTACTGCTCAATGATGTCTCTTAGGTTGTTTTTGGTGACTCTCGTTTTCGGATATATTACTTGCAAACTTAAAAGTTGATCAGTTGAGTGCGTTGACGCCACACACATCCTTTTCTCTTGCCTTTACGTTTTTCTTTACCATTTTTTTCTTCGCCTTATTGAATCATATTAGCCAATCTGCGATGTCGTTGCTAACACTAGAAATAATAACTAAAGTAATAATAAATAATACACTAATGTTGTGAAAATTTCAATACTATGAAGGAATTATACAAGTTGAACCAAACTTAGAGAAACTTAAAATGAGGTAAGATATGCAAATGATTAGAATTACAAAGCGATTGCGCATACGTGGAATAAGAACCGCCTGCTGACTTGTTTAATGTATATAAAGGACTGTACAGTTGCTTTGAAATCTGTTTACCGTCCTCTGTCTGCGGTGAACGTTTAATTAGTGAATATGCCTCGTCAACAGCGGAAGTTGCCATACCAACAATAATGAAATTCGAACGGGACCGCATCGTCGGTATGCGAGAGGGTGTACTTTTGTATTTATCAATCATAGCCCGCACGCAACGTAGTGCCACGACAGTAATGCGTGCTTGGAAGAAATGGATAGAAGAGAACCAAACAAGGCGAAGTCCTGGCAGTGGGGCATGTAATAGCACAACCGCACGGGACGACAGACTCCTCATCCGCATGTCTGTGACGGAACGTACAGCGTCCTCTCGTATGTTAGTACAATCTTGGAGCATGGCTACAGGTACTGTGTTGTCTAGCTCCACGGCTCGTCGCCGTCTGCTGCAGCATGAGTTGCGCGCAAGTGTTTCTCTACGCAGGGACTTCTCTGTCAGTGAATGACAGCATGCCTCCGACCCTGTGGCAATAAGTTGTTTTTTCCTATGGATCTCGCTACAGTCTGGAGTGCAATGATGGATCTCGCGTCAGACTTTGCAGAGGTTAACGTCTGTGGGTTATACAACGCCATACCGCACAAAACGCCTGGCATCAAGGTGTGGAGTCTATTGGGTATAATTGTCGATCCCATTTCGCAGGTTTCAGGTGATCTCCAACAGTGATCGCTACATAAGGAAAGTTGTGGAGCCAGAGGTCCTTTCCATATTTCGACTCATGCCGAGCGCTGTATTTCAGCAGGATAATGCCCGTTCACATATTTCTCAGACTGCACAAGCTTTCCTTATAGCCGAACAAGTTTCGCTTCTTCCATGGCTTGCTTATTCGCCGGATATGTCGCCTACTGAGCATGTCTAAGATTTCATTGGTTGGCGACTCGCTCATACAGCTGGTATGTCGCACGCTAAGACTAAACTTTGGCTTCAAGTAGAAGCCATATGGAGTGCCATTCTCCAGGGAGCAGTATGATTCAATGCCACGATGTATACAGGCTGTCATCGCTCAGCGTGGTAGACACACAAAGTAGTGATTTCCGGCGTTCATTTTGCTTTCTTTTTCTTGTAAATTCGACAGTTTCTTGTACTACTGTCCATAATATGTATAATAAATTTCAGTCATTTCCAATAATTCCTTCATGGTGTTGCATTTTTCACAAACATTAGTGTAACTAAAATAGGCAACTCATACTTTAAAGCTCATCCATCTCCTAATATCTTAAAATGAACATCAAAAGTGTACGCAGAATGCAAATTGTAAAATTAAATCGTAATCACTAGGCTTATAACATCCTGTTGAATGTATTACTGGAATCTTGAAATGTACAATTTTAAATATATAAAAATCACATCTTATCTGTTTTCCAGAAATGCTTTATAACTTAGGATTCCATTTTAAATTACTTTACAAATCGTTATTATTTTCAGCTTGAAAAAGAATAATTAAATTAAACAGTTTTATATTTTCCAGTGTTTTCAGATACTAAATTAGTATCTTGCCAGTCCATAGCTGGTATAAATTTTCTGAATAAACATGCCAAAAAAGCAAAAATATTTTTAAAAAACGTGAAGCGCTTTTTTTTTTTTTTTTTTATTTTTTTTTTTTTACAAATCCAAGCAGTAGCAATTTTTATAGGTACAGATATCCGAAGCAAATCCGGATAATTTCACCAATTTCCATCTCAAATATAAATACCAATTTCCATCTCAAATATAAATACCAATTTCCATCTCAAATATAAATACCAATTTACATCTCAAATATAAATAGTATAGCGAATATAAAAGTATGGTAACATTTCGTTCACATGAACATAGGTCAACTCTGACTGAGACCATAGCGCATAATTTTTTTTCCTTCGCCTTTTCTAGTATAAGATCATAAAGATTATGAGCCTTTGTTTTTTAACGTTTTTATAATTTGTCACATGTTATAACTCTATGCTTCCAACAGTGATAAAAATACAGTGTTAAGATATGAGGAACTGCGTTAATTGCAACATTTATGGAAGACTATATATTATCACATAGTATAGAAATGTGAAAATCTTTTGGCATCAATGTAATGTCGTATGAAAATTATGCCACTTATAGAAATGTGAAAATCTTTTGGCATCAATGTAATGTCGTATGAAAATTATGCCACTTATAGATAACGATCGTAAATGTTACTGAAACAGAAATTTAGACGTGCAATTATTCTGAACTAAATTCATTCGTAAATCCCGACAGATATGATTTGATTGCCAAATCAAACTGAATTGTTTGTCATCACGTGCCATGATACCAAGGATCCATCTTCCCGATGATACATACACTGTTCAATGAATTAGAAACCTTTGAGATTTTCATTTGAATGCGTCCTAGGGATAAAGTACACAAATTATTTTATGACGGGGGTTAAACGTGGTTAGAATGCTACCATAAGTAAGGTGTAAGAGTGCTTTGTCACGATGAATGAAGTAAAATGAGAAAAAAACGGCAGATCTTTCATAATTTGAAAAAGGGCTTATTGTTGGTCCCGTTTTGGAGGAACTTCGATTTAGAAGACCGCAAATCTCACCAGATTCTCAAAACCAGCCATATAAAATGTTTTCAAAAGTTGGAATCAGAATCCACGATCCTTCTCTCGAAGACTCAGTTCGATATAGTTTTCCAAGAGAGTGGTCGGCATCTTCTCTGACGAATTGTACCGCAGAACAGGGTCTCTACTGTGCTTCAACTGACACATATCATCAACCAAGGCTTTTCCCAACAGATTTCAGCTCGAGCCATGCGCAGAGAATTGCAGAGGATAGGAATGCAAAGTCGGGTGGCAGTAAGAAAACCACTCATTTCCTTCCCGACATGCAAGAATTCGTTTGCAGTGGTGTCGGGAAAGAAGACGCTGAACATCTGAGGATTGGAAACGGATAATGTGGCCGAATGAATCACGCTACACCAGGAGTTCTCAACCGGTGGCACGCAAGAGAAAAATAGATGGTACACAAAGAAGCAAAGTATATTTAACTATTAAATTCAAAAATTAAAACCTCGACATCCTGATTGAGTTTTTTCTCTCTAACACTCGTAAATTTAGCTTTGTTGAAGAGTGGTGGTGGTACTAAAGGTTTTCAGTTTTTATTTAGATGGTACGCGTAAGTCAAAAGTTTGAGAACCAATGCTCTACACCTTATTTCGCACTGACAGAAGACGCCGAATTTGGCAAGAGCCCCATGAAGCCATGAATCCATCTTGCCTTACTCGCATTGTGCAAGGGTCTGGTGGGACTAACATGATATATGGCATGTTCTGCTAGCATGGAAGAAGTCCCCTGGTGTTCTTCGAAGGTAAGCAAATAGCCATGAAATACCTAGACATACTGGGAGATCAAGTGTACCCTGCAATGTTGCCTTTTTGCCCTGATGACGACGGAAGATACTTCATGGACGATAATGCAACTATACATCGTGCCAGAAGTGTTCAAAATTAGTTTTCTGAACATCAGTCTGACTTCCAACACCTCCCCTGGCCATCGCATAGCCCAAATCTTAACTCCGTATAAAATGTGTGGGAAATGGCGGAAAAACACATCAGACAGCGCTCTCATCTTCCATCTAATTTACAAGATCTAAAATGTTGCATAAGCAATGCATGCTATTCTCTGGACGTAATGTACCAAAAGCATGTAGACTCGATGCCCAAATGAATCAGAAGTGCAAAACGTGGTCCAATAAAATGCTGTTCTTGTATTTCTAATTTATTGACCAGTGTATGTATTAGGCATCGTAGTATAATATGAATTATTCTTTCAGTATTCTAGTAATACACTTTTCATCGAATGAATAACGAAATTAAGATCTTTTCCAGTCAAAATGGGATCTATATATCTATAGTGTTGCGAGCCCCCAACTTATCAGCAACAGTGGTAGTGACTGCTATGAACTGTAAATTACAAACTCGTAAGAAGGGCTTAAATCCCTTTTTATTCCACTTTAGAAATAACAGCTGCGTTCACTTGACGCTCACAAACTACGCCGACCCGGCGGTTTAACAAAACAGATATGGGAAACTAAAAATAAATGACAGGATGAATAAATAACGAGATCACTACCTACGAGGCTCTAAAATCGTAACTAACTTAACCGCGTTCTAAGATACAGCTGAGATTCAGCAAGCTTACTGATTAAGCAGTTGAAGATTCAACGAACTGCCGAAATAGGCACACAGGCCGAAACGCGCGGTTCTTAAATTTCTACCTAGCAACCTTCACGCTCGTGATTCAAGAAGCACACATACAATCTCGTTTCCCTTCTATTTAAACTCAACTTACTTCTGCTAAAATTTGAATATACAGCGCGTTCTACTACAATTTACATACTCTGGCATTGGCAATTCTAGGGGAAAGTAAAGGCTTGACAGGAAAGATAGCTTAAACTTTAAATAAATATAAACCCTACATTTGCCGCTGCCAGAATTTGGTAAACTTGGAAGCAGGTCCTAGAAACGACCTGTGGTAAAGTTTCCATATTCTGACCTAAAACTCAAGAGCTCCGTTTACATAAAACAAACTTTTGTCTAAAACAATTATAATGATTTCTGTAGATAATTAAAATACCATATCTTCTTACAGGATCCTTTCTGGAATTTGGTCTTCATCAATCAATCTTTTTCTCTTCCTTCCAGGATCTGGAAGGAATAAGTATCAGTATATTCGAAATACATTATGATTTACACTTTCTTAACACTCGATACATTTTCGTTTTCGATCCTTTTCTTTTCCTTATTTAATTGCTTACATTCACATTCATTCAAATATTCAAACATGAATTTAACTTTACCCTGGTTCTCCACCCTGTGTGGTGTCAAACGGGAATCTTCGTGTTTTTGTATTACAACACTTCCCTTAACCACAATGATTTGTTAGAATTCAACGACCAAATATGACACACCTTAATCGAACATACAGAATCTCGATGAGCTATGTTTAATATTCTTAAAATTCAAGTGTAGGTGGAGAATCCTACAAAACACATTCATTCTAAATTCCCCCTCATTCATCTTTAGACATGCAGGCTTTCGCTCTAAAGCGTGATTTTATCTACTGTTTAATAATTAATTTGAACTCGTTTCTTTTGAGTATTTACTTTTAGCATCTAACATTTTATGCTTCTAGACTAAATTCTACTTTTACATAACTTTCAAGTATTTACCTATACTTACAAAATTCTAATACATATGATTTTTACAATTTACAATAACATGAATAAGATAAAAAGTAAAATTTTACTTCACGCTTTCTTCGCCAAGCTGGCGGCACTGAAACTAAATTTTACATTAATACAAGAATACGAAGTTATTTTACTTTCGGCCAAATTTTGGCATTAACATAACAGAACTAGTCTTTCGACCAAAAGGAACTGCTTGCTGTTAGATTTTACACTTAAAGAAAATAATGCTTTTGCCTTAGCTAAATACAGTAAACAAAACTAAGCCTCAAACGAGACAAATTGACTTCCGTCAACGCATAGAACTTCGTATTTACACATAACATTTCAGAATAAAAGAAAAATTTATAGATTTTAACTTATCTTTGAGTTTTCGATGCTTGGAACTCCGACATCCTCTTCTGGCAAAATTGATCCCAAGTTACAGAGTTACAAGTTACGTTAATCTCCGCTTTTGATTTCTTCGAGTTTCCTCCATGGTGACGTTCCTTTTTCGCCCTCTGTACGCCGGTCTTTTGGGGTGGTAGTCTTCGGGTTCCTATCTTTTCCGTTTGGCCCCTGGACGGCTGGTCTTGGCGGCCTCCGGTCTGGATTCCTGCTTGAATTTTTTCTGCTGGTGCCATTTTTTTCTTTCCTCTTGCTGTCTTTTTCTTCTCGTGAATGGCAGCCTTGTTTGCTCCTGATTATCTGGCCCTGGAAGTGGTTTCCTCGACGCAGATTTTCTACTTTGTGAAGTTGTAACTGGTCTTTTCCTGTTTACCAAAGATTCCTTACGAAACGGCGTTGATTTCCTGCACTTCTTGAATGCTGGTGTGTGACCATTTTCCTTCCTTCACTTCGGGACCCTAGAATGACTTGTAGAAGGGCTAGGTTCCTCTTCTGTTCTCTGTTTCTTGGGTGGTGGGGCGGGTGACGTTACTTCTGGACCTTCTACTTCTTTTACGCTTGAGTCCTGCAAGAAACTTTTAAGGATTTCAAAATCATTTTGATTATAATATTTTTTCACCTGGTCGGGACTTGCTTTACAGACCTCAGCTCTCTCGCTCTTAAGGTACAATACGACTCCCTTGATTTCCTGTATTACATAGGAGCCTTCAAACTTCGGAGCCAATTTTGCTGTGAAATTATCTGGGGCACTTGATAAAGAAAATTTCCGCTTTAACACTTTATCACCTACTCTAAAATCTTCTTCACGGCGTTTCCGATCGTAATAAAGTTTCTGTCTATTTCTTGCGGTATCCGAGTTTTTTATCGCCTGATCGATAAGTTTTTCTATATCTTTTTGTTTAAAATCTTCTTCCCTTTGTTGCACAAAGAATAATTTATCTAGTGGCGTAATTAACTTACGTCCTAAAAATAATTCTGCTGGAGTTTTGCTGTTCTTAAAGCATAAGCTAACTCATTTATGTAGCCATCCCAGCGCTTGTGATGTGTGCTAACATAGCTTCGAATTATTTTTTACAATATTTTTATTAATTCTTTCTGCGATGTTTGCCTGTGGTCTATACGGGACTATTTTGATATGGCGTATGCCAAGTCCAGTGCATATGTTTTCAAATATTTGACTAATGAATTGTTTACCGTTATCGCTAATGACTTTTATCGGTGCACCGTATTTTAAAATATACCTGTGTAAGAATGCATCTGCAACTGTTTTGGCTGATGCGCGTTTAAGTGCAACAATTTCTGTCCACTTTGAAAAATGATCTACAATTACTAAAAGAAAAGGATTTTTGTTTAACTCACTCTGGGGAAAAGGACCAAGAAGATCTATGCCTAAAATTCCATTCGGAAATGTAGCGCGAATGCTATTTAAGTACCCGGCCGGGCTGTGATTAATATCATTTATTAATTGACATTGATTGCAGGACCTGGCATACGCAGTTACTATTTTGTATAATTGCGGGAAATATACCGCCTCGCGTACCCTTTTTATAACCTTTCTGACACCTAAATGACCCGATGTTAGCGCGTCGTGTAATTCCTTCAAAATGCTCAATCGAAGAGAGGCTGGGATGACTGGTCTATACTCAAACTTTTCATTTGTTGATTTCGTATAAAACAATAAATTATATATTATTTCATAGTTTTCTGCTCTACTTCTTATTGCGGAGACATCTGCATGTTCAAAGATTTCGGGGTCTTTTAAATAACATAAATACTTCCAAATTCAGGATCAGCTTTCAATTCAGCAATAATTGTTTCTCTAGAATCTAAAATTTTAGAAGTCAACACAGCGCATTTGTGTTCATTCCCTTCATCGTCCAGTTTTATTCGGGATAGTGCGTCAGCTACATTATTTTCTTTCTCTGGTTTATATTTAATTATTAAATTATATTCTTGAAGTTTAAAAGCCCATCTTATTAACCTGGGCGTTAGGTTTTTTCCCCGAGTAAAGTCTACCAACAGCTGCATGATCCGAAAAGACTGGTACTGGCGCTTTGCCGAAATAAACTCGAAATTTCTGTACAGCCATTAATACGGTAATGCTTCTCTCTCTGTAGCTGTATAATTCCTTTGCGTAGAGTTTAAAGTTTTACTAAAAAATGCCAAAGGTTGACCATTCTGCATGAGAACCGGACCTACGGCATAGTCCGACGCATCTGCTGCAATTTCCAGGTTTTCGTCCCCTTCCGGGAATTTCAAAATAGGGGCATTGATGAGTGTTTCTTTTAACCTTTCAAATGCTGTATTTGCTTCTGCTGTCCACGTAAACTTACGTTTTTTTCTTTTAATTGCTAACAACGTTTCAACAATGTTCGCGAAATCTTTTATGAATGACCGATAATAAGAACATAACCCAAGGAAAGAAGAAAGTTTCTTGGAGGTATTGGGAGGTGGGGAATTCTTGATGGCTTTTATTTTTGAATCCTGAGTTTCTATACCCTTTTGCGAAATTTTATAACCCAGATATTTAAGTTCTTTAGTGGCGAACTTTCATTTTGATGCGTTAATTGTAAGACCGGCCTCTTTTAATAATTTAAAAACCTCTTCTTAGTCTTTAATGTGTTGTTCCAACGTACTACTCGTTATAATTATATCATCTAGATAGATTAAAGTCGATTTTCCTAAGATAGGCTTTAGAACAATGTCCATAGCTCTTTGGAATGTTGACGGGGCCTCACACAACCCAAAGGGCATACGTAAAAATGCATAAGTGCCCGATTTTGTGATAAACGCGGCTTTATGTTTATCTTCAGGTCTCATAGCTATTTTATAGAAGTCAGACGTTAAGTCCAACGTAGTCATGTATCTCGTAGACTTAATCTTTCTAATAATTTCCTCTATTACCGGCAAAGGGTAAACCGGGAACTTAGTAATACTATTAAGCTTTCTGTAATCTATAGCAAACCTCCAAGCCCTTTTATCCGAAAGAGGGAAATCGCTCTTTTTCCTACATAGTACGACTGGACTCGCGTACTCACTATTTATGGGCTTTATTATCTGGTTCTGCATCATTTCCTGAATGTGTTCCTCAATCATTTGCTCTTTCTGTTTATCATACCGGTAGTGTTTAGTCCTACAGAGTTTATCGGCAGTTAGTTGTATATCATGTGTTACAATTTGACAGTTACCAGGCCGTTCTGAAAACAAGTTTGAAAAAGTACTCACCACTTGCTGGATGGCTTGGCTTTCATGGACAGTCAAATGGCTAAGGTCTACCTGCGGTTGTTTCACTGGCTCCACCCCCCTCCGATCCATTTCCAGCATAATCGAATTCTCCTGAAAATCCAGCTTGGCTTTCGCGGCCTTCAAAAACTCCATGCCTAAGATGACTGGATTCTTTAAACTTTTCACCACAAAAATTAATACTTTAAGGCTTTCATCTTTTATCTGTATTTTTAATGATAATTTCCCGATACATTGACAGGTTTTTCCTTGGGCCGCTATGATTTCCGCGTTTTTATTTTTAAATAATGGTAACCTATTAAAATTCTTCTTGAAAAATGTATCATCATAAAATTACCTTCTGCCCCTGCATCAATGAGGGCTTCTACTGGTACATCGCCAACCAGGACTTGTATAATTGGTAATTGGGAATTCTTTACCACGACCGTGTTTAAGTATCTTCTTCAGGGTTTTTTGGAAACTTCCGAGGTCTGGACCCTCGCTTTTACAGGCCCCTCTACTCGTTTAAAGCTTTCCTTTCAACTTCAGTCTTTTGGGTACGCGGACGGTTTTTTTCACATTTCCTTTTTGCGCCTTGACCTTCTAGCTTCGATGCTCTTTTCCCCATAAGAGCGATTTGTGTTTCCGGTCTGTTGATTTTAGAATTGCCTGCGGGGACCTTGAGAATACAATGCTCCTCTAGATTTTTCCGCTATTCTTCGGTTTTGGAACTTGACCGCCAACTCGAAGAGTTCCTGCAAGGTGCTTGGATTTCGGATTTCGAAGTAATCTTGGACAGCAGGTAGCAATCTTGGTAGGATTATTTCAGTTATCTCCGTGTCAGATTTCTTTCCATACAGCATATCCGTCAGCTCTACTTTTCGCAGAATAAAGTCCGTCAACTCTTCCATATTACGTTGATAAAATCTATACAGCTCGGCTTCTAGCTTTGCTCGGTCTTTCACTATGGGGAATGCATTTAATAATGATATTTTGAAATTTTCAAAGGTATATGTTTGGCCTCCGAATTCTCCTAATAAAAATTTCCCTATACTCTTCCACCATAGTTAGGCCTGTCCTCTTAGAGCAGACGTGGCAATGGCAACTTTTTGTCTTTCAGGCACAGGGCATAACAGGAAGTGATTTTTGAGGCCTTCTAAGAATATCGCCACCGAATTTTTTCCGTCGAAATTGACGTTTGGCTTGATAGAGGCTCTCATCGTTTGGACCAGATATCCAAATCCTTCTAACTGGTTCGCCATTTCTTGCTGTTGAAGTTGTACAGGAGCTTCCATCCAGTTTTCGGCCATCTAAGTTCGTAATATGTTCGGGCGCCAATATAGTGTTGCGAGCCCCCAACTTATCAGCAACAGTGGTAGTGACTGCTATGAACTGTAAATTACACAAACTCGTAAGAAGGGTTTAAATCCCTTTTTATTCCACTTTAGAAATAACAGCTGCGTTCACTTGACGCTCACAAACTACGCCGACCCGGCGGTTTAACAAAACAGATATGGGAAACTAAAAATAAATGACAGGATGAATAAATAACGAGATCACTACCTACGAGGCTCTAAAATCGTAACTAACTTAACCGCGTTCTAAGATACAGCTGAGATTCAGCAAGCTTACTGATTAAGCAGTTGAAGATTCAACGAACTACCGAAATAGGCACACAGGCCGAAACGCGCTTTTCTTAAATTTCTACCTAGCAACCTTCACGCTCATGATTCAAGAAGCACACATGCAATCTCGTTTCCCTTCTATTTAAACTCAACTTACTTCTGCTAAAATTTGAATATACAGCGCGTTCTACTACAATTTACATACTCTGGCATTGGCAATTCCAGGGGAAAGTAAAGGCTTGACAGGAAAGATAGCTTAAAATAAATGTTAGTTAAAATAAATATAAACCCTACATATCTATTTCTGTTTTCCACGGCTATCACACCACCGTTTCCTCAAAGAGAAAACTATAAAAATGAAGTGCACGCATTGGAAGTCTTTGAATTTGGCCATACAGGAGTTTTACAAAATTCTGATTTTGATCAAAGAGCACGACTGATTCTGGTTAAGCTCCAAGAATATCTTTAAATTAGAAAATTTACCGCCTACTTTCTTGCAACTACCGAAGATAACGAAAAACCTTGAATTTAATTTTGTTCCATCACTCTGAAATGAACTGTAATTATAAATTTCACACTAATTGCACAAAGCATTATTTAAGCGTTTCTTAATAGCATTATGTCTTAGCAACAGCAGTGGAAATTCTTGAGCCGAATTTGCATTTCATTATTTATTCTGTGGATGCTTTTAATTGAATTTCATTACCTTTATAAATTCAGTATTACCATAATATAATCCGAGAAACTTCTCCTGAATACCACTAAATATTAATCTTCATCTTTTGATAATATTCAAAGATGGCGGAGATTTTGAATGCTTTTTGTCATGCAATTATCAAAACTTTGGCTGTCAAACCTTTATTTAGTTATTACCCATACAATTTCTTATTCTTAAAATACATATGACTTGTTTTAGTATGCATTTAATATCGTTTATATAGCTTACTATGTAATCTAGGAGTTTCTTTGAAGTTCTGTTGCTCATCCACATAACTAATTTCCCTTTTTCTTTTGAATTTTCAACTGCGTAAATTATATATAACTCTGACATAAATTTTGATATTCCTCCCTTTCTACTTAAATTCGTTTCAGGTATACATGGAGCATACCTCTAAGTTACATAACTGAAAATGGGCAAACTGACATAGTCTGGATTTTTGATGAAAAAGAAGGTATGAATTTGTGTGATTTTCATTAAGAGTTTTAAATCAAACCACTTGCACCATATGCAGTAGAAGTTGTTTATCTCAGCTAACTGAAGCGGATGCACTTCAAATCATTTTTTTTTCTGGATAAATCATAGCTCATTATGCAGTTAAATATAGAAATAAACATAACAGTAGGTGTCAAAAATATAGCTAAATAAATATCATGCGTTGCTGTATATAGTCAAGAGAAATGGTCTATGACATAGGTTCCCAGTGGGGTCGATGAAATTTTGAAGGGGATCGGTGATGATCAAAGTGTCGAATGAGGGGCGAAGGCCAAAGATACGCTGGCAATTGATCGTCATATTCAAGATCCCACTGAGTATAAAAATATATTATTAAAACTGATAATTTTTGTTTATTGATAAAAAGTTTTACATACAAATAAATCATGTTTTATTCAATATACATGGGTGCGCTAACTTTTGGAATTTAAAAGTCATCGGAGAGAAATATCCCAAAAATAAACCTGTTACTGAACCAACATTATTGACTTTTTCCTTTTCTTACCCAGTTTCACGAAGCTCTCGTAAAGTACTTTCTACGAAAAATAAGAAACGGTTTGAACGTTTTTGAACAAGGACATTTAAGGATTAAGTTAAGCAGTTTTACTCCAAATATTCAAAACATTGCATCAACACATCAAGCGCAGCCGTCATATTCACGAAAATCAAACTTTTGGGCAATTAGAATACGTGGTTTTGTATCCGAAAATTTGCTAATATTTTTAAAATTAAAAATAAAATATAAGTATAATAAAGGCTTTTTTAAGCTTTTGTTCGTATTCTTAGTTTAAATGTTATCTTTAAATTATTGTTTGTGCAATTATTTATTTGGTGATTGTACTGTATGCTATATATTATAGAAAAAATATGAGGTTATGTTAGATTAAGTTAGGTTAGGTATAAGTGCAGAGACTACCTATTACTTACTCTGAGCAAGTGGGTAAAACCCCTTACACTAGCTATGCAAATATCGCTTTTCTGGGGCTCATGGTGCAGTTCTGGCGCCCAAGTACTACTCTTGGCTAGTGCAACCGAGATCGGAAGCTCAGTCACCGCTGGCAGTGACATCAGTTCTCCTAATTAAGACACAATAACACGCCGAATAAATACTAATTCAGAAGTCAAACAACAAAACTCAGCGTTACATTTACAAAATTTTCACAGGACTAGTTTCGATGGTTTTACCGAACCACCATCCTCAGCTGCAAAACCGCAAATCAGTTCTCCTGTCTTATGTTCGTTGGCAGGTATATGACTGCATGGATTATATATTAAACATTATATACACACAACAGGAATAAATTACGCTGTTAAGTAATATGTTAGCCTACTTGTGCTGGTGAAGCATTTAAATGCGTACGAATTTATTACATTTTCATCACATGAAGCCATTCGTTGTTTAGAGATACGTAAGCTTAGCCATTGGCAGTATTTAGAAGTAATTTGAGCCCTGGTTCATGCTGTTAGCAGTGTTTTTCTTTCTCGAGAAATTGCACGTGCAAACATTGTTGGAGGTCAATGAAGAAAATTATTCTTTTAAAAGGGGTCGATGGAAGAATGAGTTTGTGAATCTTTGTCTATGGTATTCTGATTTTCAATGGTCTATAGCAGGAGTTCTCGGTGGTACGCAAGAGAAAAATAGGTGGTACGCAAAGAAGCAAAGTATTTTTAACTATTAAATTCAAAAATTAAAACCCCAACATCCTGATTGAGGTTTTTCTCTAACACTCATAAACTTATGCGACCTGAGCTTTGTTCAAGAGTGGTGGTGGCAGTAGTACTTTGTAGTGGTGGTACTAAAGGTTTTCAATTTTTGTTTGGATGGTACGCGTTAGTCGAAAGGTTGAAAACCGCTGGTCTATGGTATTCTGATTTTTTCATTTGGAATAAGACTAAAGTGCCCGAGATAATGCCGTTATTTAAAAAAGAGCTGAACCTACAACGGTTATTTAAATTTGCAGCGTGGGCATACCAAAATATCTTGTGGCCATTGTAGAGTCATTATGTTATTTTGAAGCAGGAGACATGAAAAAATGAGCAATGTCCTCGCCTGGACTCGACCCTGGACCTCTCGAATACTCGAATAGTCATCATCAATATTTTCGCGTCCGTCACTAAATCTCCTATATGAACGAAAAGCATTAGAACTTGTTGGAGACGCTAAAGCAACAATAATTATTATAAGACACATATCATACTTTATATGACGAAAGAAGAATATTTGGAAATATCCAACTTTTGATCATTCATTTATTAGCAATTAAATATAAATTATGCATTGCGCTTTGAAAGTTTCCGAACTCGTTTAAAAACTATTATTATTATTATTGAATCAGAACAGACCTTTATCCTTTTTGGAATCAAAACAGATATTTTGTATAAGAAACTTATTTCAAAGCAGGAAAAATTTAACTGTTTAGTGTAATTCTTTTAGAAAACTTCATTTATCTTACAATACTATAAAAAAAAGGTTGAGAGATTTATTGATTAAGGTTAACGAATCTGAGGACTAGCTGTCTAAGAAAAGCGTTAAATTCAACAAGACAATCAAAAGAATTATCTTGTTGTAAATAGCTCAGTCAAACAATGTACTTGTCAAATATTTACTAAACATTTACCATCAAACTGGAAAAATATTTTTAATTAAACGAGAAAGTAACCTTAGTCAGGATATATTTTAAATAAGATAAAATGCTACCGATTTCAAAAGTTACCAAACAAACACATATCTTTTTTTTTTTCCTTTAAAAGTAAAAAAAAAAAGATTTTTTTTATTTATTTAGTTTTTTATTGAAAAGGAGGGACCAGTTTCTCACAGCCGTAGAAATCGATTGATTTTTATTTAAAATATATGCCAAAATTAATTTGCTATCACGTTAATATATTAATATCGACATTTCTTGACACACATCATAGGAACTACATAGGAACTTTCATAGGAACTTTCTATCATTCCACACACATCCAAGTTGTGGTTCCTTGCGAATTGGAATTTGATTTTGGGAGGGGGAGGGTCACTATGTTAAAAATATTGTTTTTGTGCCAGTCTTGTCTCTGATGATGTTGAACTCAAAATCTGCAGTATTCATGATCACATACGATAGACTTCAACTTGTATAGATTGAAATGGACTTAAGTAGATACGTTTTGCTTTACCTAGAGCATCTCTAATACATGGCAAGAAACTTGAATAATTTAATTTGATATATGAATAATTTAATCGGCATATTAAATTGTTAATTTGTATATTAAATTATTTTAGATAATCATTTGTAATAGACTGACTCTTTTCGGTTTATCTTGTATTCTTGCTTTTCCTTTCAGTCTGATTGGCCTTGGGTGCACAATTCGCATTTTTTCCTTTTAAAATGTTCTTCTAAATATGTATTTCTATGCTCTTTTGCTACTGGGGGCTGTTTAATTTTAATTTTCTCCGTTTCCCACGCATACGAGTCGTCATATATTGGTTAACATGAAGTCCAACTGACTTTCGTACGTCACCCACCTACAAGGCAATTCTAAATAGTTGGAAAAAAATGATAAACTGAAATAAGTCGATTTCATAAGAGAATGTGTACGCGGAAATAGCACGTTGAGATAATAGAGGTCGCTGTTATCGGCAGAAAAAATGGTCTGATGGCGTAAATAATCATTTACAATCGGAGAGGATTCCTCACACGTAAAGATCGTGTTTTTTCGAAGCTCTTGCTTAGTACTCACCACGTGCTTTTACTAAGAAGTCCGCGCCTCGTGTTTTACCACGTGCTTTTATTTACTCATTATGAATACTTCTCATCACTCGGTTCAGGTCGACCAGTCGTTTGCAATTCCGCATAAACTTGATACAAAGAAGACCAAAAAAAAATGGAATTGAGGTTTTTCCCTGTCTTAATAATGTTACTATTTACAGGAGATAATAAAAGCTGGAAAACCAGTTCATGCTAGCTTACGTAAAGCGCAAGGTGATTTTTTCGCCTTAATGTACGAAGGACATTAAGGCGAAGATCTTCAACAACTATAGGATCAGTTTCCCAAAACTGATCCTATAGTTGTTGAAGACAGTATAGTTGAAGACAGTATAGTTGTTGAAGACAGTATAGTTGAAGACAGTATAGTTGTTGAAGACAGTATAGTTGAAGACAGTATAGTTGTTGAAGACAGTATAGTTGAAGACAGTATAGTTGTTGAAGACAGTATAGTTGAAGACAGTATAGTTGAAGACAGTATAGTTGTTGAAGACAGTATAGTTGAAGACAGTATAGTTGAAGACAGTATAGTTGAAGACAGTATAGTTGAAGACAGTATAGTTGAAGACAGTATAGTTGAAGACAGTATAGTTGAAGACAGTATAGTTGAAGACAGTATAGTTGTTGAAGACAGTATAGTTGAAGACAGTATAGTTGAAGACAGTATAGTTGTTGAAGACAGTATAGTTGAAGACAGTATAGTTGAAGACAGTATAGTTGAAGACAGTATAGTTGAAGACAGTATAGTTGAAGACAGTATAGTTGTTGAAGACAGTATAGTTGTTGAAGACAGTATAGTTGTTGAAGACAGTATAGTTGTTGAAGACAGTATAGTTGTTGAAGACAGTATAGTTGTTGAAGACAGTATAGTTGTTGAAGACAGTATAGTTGTTGAAGACAGTATAGTTGTTGAAGACAGTATAGTTGTTGAAGACAGTATAGTTGTTGAAGACAGTATAGTTGTTGAAGACAGTATAGTTGTTGAAGACAAAGCTAGATGGAAAAATAAGAAGCCTAATATGTCAGCGTTATTAGCCAAAGTAAATAATTGGGACTCGAGAGCTTCTCCGCCGCAACCGAATGAAGAAGCATGGACAGCAATTTTGAACTAATTCTCAGAGGTGCATCAAATATAGTAAAAAGCATTTAACATTCACTTGCGACTTACGAAAGACTAGAAACTGACCTGCATTAGATACATTCAAAATTCCGTTGCTTCCATTAAGGGTTGTGAGTTTTCTCCAAAAACTCGCAAAAGAAAAATTGATGAAAAAGTTGCCTAAGAGACCAGCCAAAGAGGCTCCTGTACGTAGGAAAAAATATTCTGACACTGAATCTCCAGCGCAAGCAACCACTGTACCAGCTTTCCTGTTGGAGTTCCGATCTCTAACGGACAAGATTATGAAATTCTCAAGCATTTTTTTTTTTTTTTTTTTTTTTTAAATTTTCGGGATACTTTAAGAAGATGAAGAAACCAGAGGAACAGCTACAACTTGTATTTCACATCATGAAGCTCTTCAGCGGAGCGCGATTTTAGAATTCCTTCGCCCTGAGATAACCTCTTCTGGGCACGGTAGGCGGTGCCATTAGTCATTGGAGTGCATATGTTCAACAAAGTCACTTTTCTCTGAGATTTGTTTCCCATTCTTGTGATGTACTGGATGTCCTCGTCTTTTCTCGTCTATTACTGCTTCACGCTTGTGGGTATTACTGTCAGGACTTTTCTACTTTATGCTTCCATTATGGCAATATTTTTACCAAGCGAAAACGTTGTGCTCTGCGTGATATCTCCGTGATACGAGTTCCGATTAGATTAGTTATTTGAGGGTTATCTTCTTACTTAAAGGCTACGATTTTCAACGCTCTTGCTTCGTGGTCACCACGTTCAGAAGCACCTTACTGTGAGGCATCCTGCCTCGTACGCTTTCGACGTTATGACTGCCGTTAACTTTCCTATTAATATCGCGCATTTCAAAGATATAGTTAATATATTTGAATATGATGAAGATTATTTAGATTGCCAAGATTCTGTTGAGATCTTTCTCATACTTAGAATTATTGAAGGCTTGAAACTTAAAAAACGCTCATGAAAACCAATTACGAAAGCTCTGGGAAAAATTACGAAAGGCTGAATCAGACTTCCTAGCACTGATGGCTAGAAATAGGTTTTTCACTAACTTCATTAGTAATTTTTTTTTTGAAATTGCTGATAAATTTAAGAAGATGGAATCGTCATTACAGAAGTTAGAACTAGCACTCCTGATTGTGGAAATGCTTCGAATTTATTCTTCTGCTTCGTTCGTATAAGATAATTTTCTGAAGTTCAAGGTAGGTGCGATAGTTGGCGCCACTTATCTGACAATACTTCTCTTCACGTATTCGGATTTTTTTCCCTTTATCTTTCAGACCTATGATATTCTAGCTCTCCACTTCTGCACCTTCGACCCTGAATGAGGCTACGATCCACACTTATTTATTTTATTAAAAGAATCGATAATATCAGCAAATAGTGGTAGTTGGAGTTGAAATAGTTGTTCTCCGTGCGTGTGGTGGTATTCATATCCCTGTCCTAATGCGGAGATGGCCGATATGCATTTTTTCAATGAAACTGTGCACAGAAACGGCGTAGGTACTCAAAGGAGGTGCATAGAATGATTCCTGAGTGCCTCCATTTTTGTTTCCATCTGCAGCCCCATAAATCAAATGTATGACAGTGAGCTTCGGTTTCCTACAGCGATACGTACTGTTGGAAGTCCGCAGCTTAATGCGCCGTTTCTGCACAACAATCTGTTAAAAATTCTGTTCATTTCAGTAGACTCAGGCGAACGCAGTTTAGGCTCCCGCGCGTGAATGCGCTATCCCTGGATAACAAGTAGTTGATTTTCTAACAGTTATTCCATAGCATAAGTTCGAATAGCAGAGCGAAGCCCTGAAATAGTTCATCCTAAACGGGAAGTAAAAGTGAGAACATTTCAACAAGTCGATCGAGTCGTAGACGAAGAATTCACCACAGTCCTACACACAAGATAAGACAAGAAAGTGCTAAAAATACAAAGCAAGTATTGGCCAGATTTTTAGGGAAAGTCAAGAATTCACAGGTACATAACATAAGAATATAAGAAATAGGTAAAATGTAGTAAGTGATCAAAAAGAGAATATGGTGCAAAATAACATATCAAATGGGAGAAATTAGACATGAAACGACACAAAAAATATACGATATTTGTCGGTGACGTAAGATCTTAGTTTCTCTGAACAATGTTGTTAATTTCTTCCAATATCTGGTAGAAAATGTTTGTTTTCTGCCCGAGGTCATTTCCGCAGTTTTCCCTGTCTGGAATTTTATTCCTGACATTTCGGTGATGATTTGAGTGATTTTGTTTAAATTACTACCAAATAAGACTAGAAGAGAAACACGCTAATGTGACAATCAAAATAGTAAAAAACAACCTTGTATTTAGCGTAGAAAGAAGAAAGAACTTCTTTCTATGTATTTCTTTCTCCTGATGAGGAGGGACCTTTAGCTGCCCTCGAAATCGATTGAGTGTTTCATTATACCTACGCTAAATACAAGGTTGCTTTTTACGATTTTGATTACTACCAAATAGTTTTTGAAATTCAGTCATTATTTTCATAAGTAAATCCCTGACTCCGTTCATATTAAAATTAATCGTAGGATTTGAGCTTGCGTCAGTTAGATCAGAATTCGTATCTACTAGAGCTACTAGAGATACGTTTGGTTTGGTTTATTTAATTATGGCAAAGCACACTAGGGCTATCTGCCTAAGGGAAGGTATGCCTTTGGGGAGGACTTTCTAAGGGAAACTGGCTTGTATACACGTTACACATGGGAAAACCTTGCAGCCAGTCCGTTCGCGGGATTCGAACCTAGGACCGAACTACCAGTGTTCAGCGACTTTACCGCACGGCCGCTGGTGGGCTACTAGAGATACAGGCTCACTCGTCAGCCATTTTGAAGCTAAGCTTTACGGTTGCAATTTAGGTTTGGGGCGCCAACTTCGGCTCTTTAGCGCTGTTCGCTAAAACCTTATTATTTAACATTCTAGAGAAACCGAATTTCAGCCTTTTTTCTGCACTCAAATAAAGATGTGTGGCTTTTCCCCCTTCTTTTGTCTGCAGTTCAGATTCTTTCTCTTATTTTTTTTAAACTGAGAAATTTCTGGTATGATTTAAGTTATTTTAAAAGTTTCTAAAACATTTTCATATATGATATTTCAAATTTGTATTTTTAGTTAAAAATACTTTATTTTTGAATTCCTTTATTGAATTTTCAATTTTTACTTTTAAATATATAAGCATAATGTTAGGGATCTCGAAATGTATTTTTGGACAAAAGATTTCCCTCAACTATATTCTTAATTTTGGATGAGGTTATACTAGTTTTGAAATCACATTTTCATATTTATTTAACTATTTTTCTTTTAGAATTCAATGCAATTTCATGTGTTATATAAAAAATTACAAGCCTCTCTGTACTGTATTTGTATGATAATTCTTAATTTCTCAGCTATAACATTTCAGTATTGATGGCGTTAAACATATTACTTTTATTTACATTACACATTAAAATATTTAGATGGCATTAAAGCTGTGGATACAAATTGGTATGAAGTTACAAATTGGTATGGTTCAGTAATTTTTTAATTTCTAAAGCTTTTCTTAATCACCAGATACTTTTCTAAAATTGTAAACAAATTTTACGTGACAAATACATAAGTGCATGCTGATGATTTAATATATCTAGCCAGTTCACATTTTAAACCTCTGGAAAATTTAATAGCTTGTCTGCATGTTTCTTTTTTTTAACCTTTAATCTAATTCTTGTTTTTTATTTTTAATATGTTATTTGAAGTTTGCTGACATGGAATCAAACGTCTATTACTATAGCAAATTTGTTAAAAATGTTATTGTGTGTGTGCTTCCAGAAAAGGCTGCTAAACACTTTATGATTTTAAATACTGATTCAGGATATACACCTTTAAATTATAATGTTTTTAGAGTGAAGTGCAGAATGCTATAGAAACTACTTCAATGATCAGATGACTGATGGATTCTATATTAAAAAATCAGTTTTTGTATAGATTTAGTAGAGTAAAAATTCCATTAAATTTTTTTTGTGCTTTATTTAGTTAAAAACAATATTAAAAAAACACGCAAATAAATAAAACTAATACCTTTACATACATATTTTACAGATACTATTTACTAATACGTTTATTTGCTGTTGATGGTTACTTTTTATTATACTTGGAAAAAATACTGTAAATTTATAAGAACTTACATACATATGCTCTTAATATTATACGTATCTGAATATTTAAATATTAATTCCATAACATAATAAGACTCAATCTATATCACAGCAAAGATAATACTTAAATCACAGTTCTTTTTATTAATTAATTTGCATAAGTAAAAACATAAAAATATTATTTAGCTTCAAATCTATAAAGTAAATCCTCTAGTAACAAACCTATGAAAAACACATATAGTGAAAATAAGCAAAAAATAGAAAATTTTTCGCTTTTTTATCTAATGTAGTGCAATTTATTCTCTTATATCCAAATTTTATTAAAACATACTGCAGTAATTGAATTTTTTTCCATTATTCGTCAAACACTTTATATAGAATGATATTATATTAGTTTTACTTTATTGAATTCTCATTTATATGTGGAGATGTCGGAATAAATGCTAAAAACCATCTGAATAAATCTTAGCCAACACTATTCAGATAGCAATCTTGTTTTCAAGGTATATACTTTTTCTTTAGTTCTTTTTGCATTAGAGGAGCTAACCTAAGAGACTTATTTCATTTACATATCTCATTGATATATTATAAATATAGCTTAAATAAGTTTTATGTGCATACTCAAAAGGGAAAAAAAAGAAAGCCTTGATTCAAAACCTGTTTTAAAGCAATAAGTAAGTACTGTTATGTACGCTGTAAACAAATCCAAATTATCATATCATACTACATAACACTAGTACAAAAGAAGAAATGTCTGATTATGAACATACTCTATTTATTTGATAACAAACAAGAGTAATGTTAAAAAATGTTATCAACTTTGCACTATTAAAATTTTTTGATCATTAAATAGATAAGTGAAAGTTCACTTACCTTCTAAATAGGGCTGCCCTGAACTGCTTTCTTTCCTTCTTGTCGGTATCGGTCTCTATAATGAACTTCGATTCACTGCGCAACACAGCTATAAACTTTTTAAGAAATTTTAATTCATATGAAAGATATTTACAAAATATTTACAAGTTATAATGATTACAAGCATAATTTATACGGAGACGGTCTATCGTTATACATCTGTTGAACGGCTGACGCGTCAAGTAAAACTATGCAACATCACATTAGGAAAAATCCTGCAAGCCATTACAATACTATAAGACATTGATTAGTAAGGTAAACATCAGTTGGTCATTCTTTTACCGTAGCAATAAATGTTTCATTCAAAATTCCTAATAATATGCCAAAACATATTTACTATTGGTGCCTCATATTTAAGGTCACACAAAAGTCAATTTGATTTAGCTGACTGTGAGATTTTCTACTGTGGAGGACCTTCTAAGGAGAACTGGCTTGTAGTCACATTACACATGGAAGAAAACCATAAAAAACCAACCATGCAGCCAGCCTGTTAAAGCAGATAGTTAATAATCATTTCGATACTTCATTAGAAATCAAGTGTTATAGATGAAAAACAAGGTTGTAAACTGAGTTTATGTCACATACGAAACGCACTGAAAAAGCGAAAATTATCAATATATTAGCACTAGACTAGGAAACAAATTTTCAAAGATAATCAACTGGTATGAAAATTAATCAAAAAGTACAACATGTACAAATTTTCTTTGCAATAACTTGTGAATGTTTCCGTTTCAGTCGGAAAGTACAAATTTGGTAATGAAACACTCATTTCAGTCTTTGAGATTTTATCAAAAAGTGCAATAAACACATGTGTGTGATAATAAAATTCTACTTGAAAAATGAGCATTTAGGGGAAAACATGACTTTCTTCTCATAGTAATTTAATATGTCATACAATAAGTTAAAATATAACACTGGTTCATCAGTACAATATATTACTTATGTACGGTTAGTTTTTCATTTAGAAAAGATATGATTCATTAGAAAAGATGATAAAGAAAAAACTTTTGAGTCAAAGAGAAACATATTTACAAAACAATGATTCTTACTTTCCTAGTAATTTAAATCAAGGTGCTGATGTTTCTCATGAATGTCAGATATTTTCTTAGACATGTTTCTAATGAAATTAGTATATAAACTTCTTTTAAGAAAGAAATAGACTTCATGAGGAAAATCTATATTAGTGCAACTCAGTGATTCTTTGCAACTTCGAGAAAATATTCTTTATGAGCTGGGTTAACAGTCTCTATTCCCACAGTAAACTAAGATAAAAAAAATTACATTTCTTTCCTTAATTTTCTGATTCAGGGTGGTAGTGTTCTTGAAGTCAAATCTTCCAAACGTGCAAAACGTTATTAAATAAAACAATATATCTATTTAATAAAAATTTATTCCCAAATCTTTACATGGTAATGTAAAAGATAAATAAGAAAATATTCGAAAATTCAATGATTTGTAGTGGCCGTAACATTAAAAATTGGTAATACTCAAAGTTTTCAAAAGGTTTATGGAAACACGATAACATCATAGTCATCCGCAAATAACTTCCATCGAAACTGAAAACTTTATGCACAAAATTTACTTGGAATGCAGGAAAAAGAAACATTAGAGGATTCAAAATGAAGATACTTTCCGGAATGAAATGTACAGTATTTCAAGAAGAATTCACTTAACTTCTAACTTGGTTGTAATGAGCATATGTGAGACACGAAATGCATTCGGATGTGAAAAAAAAATAACAAACATTTAACTATCTGGCAATGAATCAAATTTCATTGGAAATGTAATGTCATGAAAAGCAGAAAAATATATTTGAAAAATTTTCACTTTAATATTTTAAGAGGAAAAATCTCCACTGTTATTTCGTCTATGGGAAAACCCATGTTAATTTCAAAATGTAGTTATAAAAATAACACTTTTAAAAACGTGAAAAAAAAATTCGTTTAGATTTTTTAAGTCGAAAAAGTTTCAGTTTAATTTTTTGGCAAGAAAAATCTCCACTTTTATTTTGTCTATGGGAAAACCCATGTTAAATTCAAAATGTAAGGGGAAAAATTTACACTTTGATTTTGAAAAGTCGAAAAATATTCATTTAAATTTTTTTAGGTTGAAAAAGTTTCACTTTAATTTTTTTAGGGAGAAAAATCTCCACTTTGATTTTGAAAAGTCGAAAGAAATTCATTTAGATTTTTTTTTGGTGGAAAAAGTTTCACTTTAATTTTTTTAGGAAGAAAAAAAATTTTATTTTTTACGGTATACTTCATTCTCGCGCTAACCTTTTTTCTTTTGAGTTGTAATATTTCTGAACCTGAATCTTCAGAAAACGAAATCATTCTGATTTATTAAATTCCTTCTCAAACAGAATATTTTAGTATAAATAAATGCATTATAGCCAAAAAAATAAGATTGGAAATACTTCATTATTTTTCAGGCCCTATTCCTGAAACTGGTTAAGGTTCTTACTCCTGACTTATCCCATTCGGCACATTTTCAGAAAAAATATTCATTTCTTGTTCATGTTTTTCATACTCAAACATTTTTCCCCCTTCTTATATGTTATATTTCACTATTGCTCTTTGGCCTGGTAGGAAGTCTTTTCATGGATATTGCATACCTCTCCTATGCGTCTGCGGCTGTTCTAATAAATTACATTACCAACTAGTGTAAATAATATCTCTAGATATATAGTATTCTCTTGAATGTTTGCTTAATATGTAAATTTGTGAAGCATTTCTGTTTGAATACTTGCATTTGAATTTTTCTTTTTTAAATTAATTCATACTAAAATGTATTAAAGGTTCATTTAAGTTACCAACGTTGGACCATGATATGGAGTTCATTTCAATATTATATGTTTTGTATGGTACTTATGCAAAAATGTTTCTCATATCAGTGAAAAATTAAATATCAGATGACCTCAAAGAGCTGTAAGAACTCTAAGTAAAGGAATGTCAGTTTGAAATGCATATCTTCAGTTAAATTGAATATATTGAAGTTACGTTGTATTATTATTTGGAAATTCATGTCAATATTCCCTGTTATGTAGAATTTTATTTGCTATGTATCATAACTTAAATCATTCTCAAAAAGCTGTAAGAGTTCAGTGTTTGTCAATTTGAAATGCATATCTTAAGTTAGAAGGAATATATTAAAAAGCTTTGAGACTTATAAAAATAATGATCGAAATATATATATATATATTCCTAGCTGAGAAATTTTTATATTCTAAGTTGGGAAAAAGATGACAAAGTTTCACTTCCGTGACTTACATTAATTCCATGTCCAGACATCCTTTCTTTTTAGATGTTTTACACAAATATGGCTCTATAGTGAATTTAAAATATTACATTACAATGTAGATATTCTTCTCTGTAGTTAAAAATTCTGTAGCTTGTTAAAAAATAATATCTGTGTTAAGTTCAAATATAGCAGTGTTTATGAAGGTCTGCGGTAAATGGTGGGATCACATTAAGAATCCGGGTGAAGATTTCCCCATGATAGAAATCAAAATTTAACGTATGTTCGGGGATTTAAATACAATGTATACAAGAAAATCCAAGATATTTTTGTAAAATATTTCAAAGAGTCAATCTGTGTTAGTAATATATCTGAAACCCCATGCTCAATTAAAAGGAGTGTTCTTATATAGTCGTAAATGTCTGTAATGTAAAATAATATGAAATGAAATGCTGTTGGTACGTATTAAACTGGGGTAGACAATAATAAGAAATTTCATATTGTTTCGTATGTATTTGAACTAAACTGGCTAGAGATGTCCATATATTAGTTCAAGTAGATTTTATATTGTGAAAATTTATTTTTTCTAAATTAGAAGTTTTAATTCAAAGTCAGTAGATCTTTAAAAAATCCGTATAAGTCTGTATTTATTTTTAGGAAAAAAAGAATCAGAAATATTAACAGAGATATGTTTTAAAAACATTATAAAGCTTAAATGTAAGGCAAAATGTCTAAATGGAAAATAGAAAGTTAAAAATTTACATTTGTTTGACACATTTCGTGAATCCTTTGCACAAAAATGAGATGTGTAAAAGAGAATCCGCGACGTTTTGTATAATGTTTCAAAAAGTTAGTATAATACGTTAGAAGAGAAAGTTCGGAGTATCACCCGTTAAGTGTTAGTAGTATGGTGTAATACATTAGAAGAGAAAGTTTTGTATATCTTAAGTATTAGTAGCGTAAAAAAATAAGAAATATAACATACTGGGTAAGTACGCTAATAATAAGAAAGAAGATAATAGTAGAAATAAGTAAGCTATATGGAAGGAACATCGTACTTATTGGTTTAAATTTACAGAAAATATTATCCATGAAAGCCTCTAGAGGGAAATTATATGCGTGTAAGTTCCATCTTAAATTTCATAGACAGAGAAATATATATGTAACTTAACGTTTCGAGAAATGGAGGTGTAACATCAATAGATATTTAAAACATTAAGAAAAACCTTAAGAGGAAAATAAAAGAAAGAAAAAAGAAATGAGAGAAGAAAATTTTTCAAAGAATTAAAAAAATACTTTTATATAAAAGAAAAGTTAAAAATTACTTCTTGAAGTAAAATATAGAAAAAATACTGAGTTCATAAAAAAGAAAGAGAAAATCGTATGAAAATAAGTACAACTTTTGTAAAACAAATAAAGTGAAAAATGTAAAAAACGGAAAGGAAAGATTAAACTGAAGGGAAAAAACCTTTTGTAAAATAAAAAGAAAAAAAAAATTAAAATTGTGAAAACATATTACTTTTATAAATTCTATTACTTTTGCAAGTTAAACGTAGGGTAAAAGAATGTAAAACTGAAAAATGTGGAAAGAAAAAAAAGTCTTATGTTTGTATATAAAAAATATGATATGAAAATTAGTACATTTAATTTAACGGCGAGAAGAAAAGAAAATTACGTAAATTATGTTTGTAAGATAAAGAAATGAGAAATTTAAAATATCTTAATCTAAAATAGAAACAAAATAAATTTAAAGTTATGAATTCATTTATTATCGAGGATGTACAAAGGTCTGAGCAAGTTGGAACAGAATTGCCTATGTGCAATCCATCAGCCTCATGTTGGTTTCCGCTGCACAAAGTCAGATGAACAAAGAGGATAGATCAAATAATAGAATTCAAGAGATAATTCAAGAGCTTTGTGTTATCGTCCACGTTTTCCATGCCATAGATGGACAAATACATAAAATTTACATATAAATACATGAACTTTTTCATTAAATATATTAATTATTAAGTCAAATAGTATAATCAATTAAAAATAATGGTTAATAACTTGGTCAGGATCCACGAGAACCAATCAGAAAGCGCTATGGATTAGACTTCTGCCCTCTAGCAGCCATTGCTGAACTAAATAGAATGTTCTAGAAATTCTATCATGTTGCAATCACGTGGCGCATTTGAATTAATAGATAAGCGCGGACATGAAACCGGATTACAACACAAACAGGATGAAACATGCATAGACCTTATAAGAAACAGACTAACCCAAGCGGGTTTTCTCCCTCGTCTGAGGCGTTGCCGGCTGTCACCTTGATCACATCCGGAGGAGTAGGGACGACGTGCAGAAATTCAACATTGGTTGCCTATTGCAGCGTGTATAATTGTCAAGTAAAAGCTGGTTGTAGCGCCTCATTTCACAAATTAGAATTTCTACATATTTTTATTTTTGAAATTGAGATTGATTTTTAAAAATTTAGCATATTTATCAAGCATAATTAACGTTCCAAATAATTATAAAGCTATTGCATGCTTTCAGGGCTGGATATTTTTTTAGCTTTTCCTATACTGTAAGGAAATTTGTAACCACTTCTTTTAGAAAATAATATTTTAAATCTGAACTAATAGAAAATTTCAAACAAGCAATTTTCTCTTGCAATTTTTATGCTTTTTATTGGTGTAAGTAAGTAAAAAGCACTAAAATATTTAAAAAGAATTTTTGAAAGTTTTGCTTAAAATTCTAAATTGTGCTGCTTTTTTAAAATTATAGATGAGTATTATAGCACAATTTCTATAAAGGAATATTATTTTAATTATATTTCATAATACATCATAGTGATAAACACTTTTGACTCCTAAAAAATTTTTATGCATTTAATTCTAATAATAAAATAGTATTTAACCGTAATAATTAATTTTGCCTGTATTTTATAGTGATTATTTTTTTAATTTATTTTTAGTCTTGCATAAGATTTTTTTATTTACTGTTAATTTAATTTATTAACTTAAAGCGGCGGTCGCCTAGAAAGTCTGTTAATTTCGAAGCGGCATTTTGCGCTGTTTTACTATAATTGTCCCTATCTCCTTGCAAATTGTTGTTACCAAATATTATCGCCCTATATTATATGTAAAGAAATTAAATAATGAAGAATCTGCATGAATACATGCATGTTTCTTGCACTGTGACAAAAACGACGGTATCTAGACCCATCAAATTTTGAATAATGTAACCCTCCACCCGAACATGGGCATCTGGACGGCCGATTTTCGAATTTGTTTTAATCTATTTCATATTTTGTAAACCTTTAACGAATTTTTGATTAACAAACTCAACGAGTTCAGAGCGAGCACTGTACGGAAAATAACAGTTTTATCTCCAGTGAGGAAATTCTAAAGATATACTGTTTTCAAATGTATGTGGTTTACGGCCGAAGAACATGATATTCAATAATTATAGGTAACACACAAAACTTTAAAAAAAAAAAAAAGTTCCTTTTAGGCGTAATATAAAATGAGTGCTTCTAAATTTTATTTTAGCTTTCCCCCCCCCCGTCATTACGCTCAGAAAATTTTATGCTCCGAATTTTATGGATTATTAAAGTAACTAATCCACTTTAATGTTAATAATTTAATGATGATATAATTAAATAAATATGATCGTTTTGTAATGTTATTATAGTTTGGAAAATCAATGCCTGAAAATGTTCATTAAATTTTTAAAAAAAATTATCAGATTTTGTTTAATTTTACCTTATTTATTTCAAAGCATCATGTACTATCAATCTTATTTAATTTACTTTTACGCAAAATTAAGTTCATAAATTTTGTGCTTTGAGTTTTCCCCGTTTTACCAAAGTAAAGATGTTTGTACGAGAATTACGCGTGAAAAAAATGTGCGAAATGCAGTGAAAAGTACTTTAATGAGATACATTAAATCCTATTTGGAAAAAACTGTGGCTTTCATAATCTCATCACTATACTACGTATCACATTTAATAATTAAAAAGAGTTATGTGATACAAACGCCATAGGTTTCAGTGTTAAAGTAAACCAGATCGTCTCTACTCTTTCTCGCCGACATGTCGGTGACGCGTGCCCCGCCCACTGGGTTAGTCTATCTCTTATAAGGTCCATGGAAACATGTGGTTGACGTAGCAATAGCAAGATAATCCGAGCTGATAAAGCCATGGACCTTATAAGAAATAGACTAACCCAGTGGGCGGGGCGTGCGTCACACACATGTCGGAAAGAGAGAGTAGGGACGATTTAGTTTATCGTAACATTGAAACATATGGCGTTTTTATCACATAACTCTTTTTAATTATTAAATGTGATACGTTGTATAAATGATGAGATAATAAAAATCACAGTTTTTGCTAATAAGATTTTATATATCTCATGAAAGTTTAGTGCATTTTGAGTATTTTTTTTTTTTACTGCATTTTGAGCATAAGCGTAATTCTTGTCTAAACATCATTACTTTGATAAAACGGTAAAAACTCTAAACAAAAAATTTATGAATTTACTTTTGCCTACAAATAAAGTAAAATTAAGTGAGATTGATAGTACATGATGCTATGAAACAAATAAGGTAAAATTAAACAAGATTTGGTAATTTGTTTTTAATTTTATGAACATTTTCAGACAGTAGTAGCAAATATTTATCATTTCAAATGTTTATAGAAACCAAGGATTGTTTTATTTATTTTTTCTGTTTTCAAAATTATTATGGTATTAAAAGATGATCATTTATGACAATATTAATAACTCATAAAATTCGGAGCATAAACTTTTCTGAGTGTAATGAAAAATTTTTTAAAAATTTCGCAGTAAATAAAAAAATCTTATGCGGAACTAGAAATAAATTTTAAAAAATAATTACTATAAAATACAAGATATTACATGTCCAATCTTAAATTTTTATTAATGCGCCTAAAGTAACCTTGTAATTTTATATACCTGTAAATACTTTAAACAGAATGACTATACATCTATAAATACATATGCATGAAAGTAAACAATTTAGGATATTTGCTGCATTGAAAAATTCGCTTACTTTACTTTTTATTTCAAATATTTGTGAAAGCAAGATTATATATATTTATCTATTAATGTAAATACACACACCTATATATATATATATATATTTAGAGAGAGAGAGGAAGAGAAACAGATAATATGGTTTATTGATGCTTAAATAAAATTAATTTAGTAAATCTGGTTCGAATATTTTCTCTCTGTTTAGATTCATTGTAACATGCAACTGCATGATGCATTCTGATTTTTAAATATTGAAATATCACTGCTTTAATTAATTTAATCAGGTGGTTTTTATCTGGCTCATCATCATAAATATGGTCTTGAAGAGAAGGAAATATATCTGTTCCTACGCTTTTTAAGACTTTTAGAGTCATGAAATTTAAATTTTTTTTTTATTCAGTTTAAACTCTTTTTCAGTCTGCCTAAAAATTATTTCTGCACTTTTGCAGATCATTCGGACGTCACTGGAAGGATAAATCAAACCTTTACATACAGATTTATAATATTTGAAACCTAGCAAACCATCATATGGTTCTGTTGAAACTAAAGCTGAGAAACAGATATTACATTTTACTTTATAAGCTAAGCTTTTAACAACAAAACCAGCTATATAAGATGTATATTTTTCGTTCTTAAATATTCTTATTTTTGATTAGTTATAATGCTAGGAATTAAAATTTCCCTATAATTTAAAAAAGCAGCAAAAAATTATAAATTTTAAAGAAAAACTTTCAAAAATTCATTTTTAGGCATTTTAGTATTTTAGCTATAGTTTAGTATTAGTTATAGTTTTAGTAATTGTAAGAGAAAATTACTTGGTTAAATTCTTCTGTTAGTTCAGATTTAAAATATTATTTTCTAAAAGAAGTTACAAATTCGCTTACATCATAGGAAAAGCTAAAAATATATACAAGCCTGAAAGCATGCAATAGCTTTATAATTATTTAGAACGTTAATCATAATTCAGAAGTCAAACAACAAAAATCAGCGTTATATTTACAAAATTTTTCACAGGACTAGTTTCGATGGTTTTACCGAACCACCATCCTCAGCTGCAAAACCGCAAATGAACAAGATAGGAAATAATGATTAGATAAGATAAGAAAGCCTGGACAAGAATAAGCAAGTGGCGCCATCTGTTGGTGAAACCAGAACTAAAACATAATTTCTTTAAAGGCCGAAGGCAAATTTGGATTGGAATTAGGATCGTTAACTAGAACAGAAAGATTTTTATGAATGTGAAATGCCTCTAGAAAATCCAGTTCTCCAATAGAAGATGTTTTTTGAATAATTTTGGCAGCAGAAAAATTGAAAGTGTGATTTTCAGACCAACAATGTTGAGCAACAGAAGACTTCTGGGTTTCCTTTTTTCTAACATATGCCTCATGTTCCTTGACGCAAAATTTAAAGGCTCTCTTAGTTTGGCCAATGTAAATTAAACCACACTGGCAAGGAATCCTATAAATACCCCAGGAATTCATATCCGGAATGGGGTCCTTGAGTATTGAACTCGGAATTTTATTGATGGGAGAATAAACAACCCGAAAGTTAAATTTCTGCAAAATATGTGCACCTTTGTGGCTAATTGATGGAAAGAAGGGAATGACAACAGAATTTTTATAATCTCCTGAAACAAGAGTGTGCCTTTTAGTGTGTTGAGATGAGAATTTTTTAACTGCTTGATTAATAATGTTGGGTGAAAAGCCCCTGTCAATAGCTATTGCTTTTAAATAATTTAGTTCTTCATCAAGGGCTAATTTGGAGGAGCAAACTTGAAGAGCACGGAAAACATAGGAATAAAATGAAGCTAACTTTTGTTTAGTCGGATGACATGATTTAAAGTGTGGTGAAAGGCAAACCGATGAAGGTTTACGGTAAACCGTAGTACTGAAGTTGGATGTGTTAAGAGTGACCAGAATGTCGAGAAACGGAAGAGAATTGCAAGTCTCAAGTTCAAAAGTGAACTGAATGGCAGGATCAATAGAATTCATTGTTGAAAGAACTTTATTTAAATCATCTTTATTACCTTCAAACAGGGTAAAAGTATCGTCTACGTATCGGAACCATGCCGGGAATTTTAAAGTTTCAAACAATTTTGATTCATAATAATGCATGTAGATATCAGCCAGGATGGGACTGAGGGGGCTTCCCATGGCTAATTCCTCAGTTTGCTTGTAATATTTATTTTGGAAAACAAAATGTGTTTGTTTGAGAGAGAACAGAGTTGAGTGAGAGAAATTAGCTCATCAATTTCGATGCAAGAGAAATGAAATTCGCGAAGTCTGGTTTCTAGACATCTTAATGCACCCTCCACTGGGACATTGGTGAATAATGATTTTACATCAAAAGAAACCATGAGTAAATTACTAAAAGAAATGTTTTTGACCTTTTTAACAAACTCTATTGAATTTTTTATGGTGTAAATGTTATTGTCTAATAGAGTTGAAAATTCTAGAAACTAAATATTTAGCTAATGGATACGAGGCAGTACCTAAATTTGATACAATAGGGCGGAAAGGAATACAACATTTATGAATTTTGGGAAGAGCATATAATCTGGCACATTTCGCAACAGATGGAATAAGCGAATGTTTTAAGTTGCTTGAAATGTTTTGCGAAGATTTGATCGCAGTTTTTATTTTTTTATATAATTTTAACTTCTCACAAACCTGTAAACCCTCGATTCCAAAGATTTTGGCTCCTATCGAAAAAGCTTTCAAGTTCAGTAAAGTTTCAGATTCACAGAAAGAAATGATTAGGCATCTTATCGCTCATAATGTGAAATTTAATAATAAACCTTTGAAACCAAATCTAACTGCGAGAGAAAGAGTTACAATGCGCGAAATTCATTCTAACCCGGATATTATCATTTCAAAGGCCGACAAACGTGGCCAGATAGTCGTCATGGATAAGAACACTTACATCGATGGTGTCACTAAACTCTTAAACGAAGGACCATATAATCCGATCCCTAAAGATCCTTCACCTTCGGACTTGTCAAAAATAAAAACTGCGATCAAATCTTCGCAAATCATTTCAAGCAACTTAAAACATTCGCTTATCCCATCTGTTGCGAATTGTGCCAGATTATATGCTCCTCCCAAAATTCATAAAAGTGGTATTCCTTTCCGCCCTATTGTATCAAATTTAGGTACTGCCTCGTATCCATTAGCTAAATATTTAGTATATTTAGTTTCTAGATTTTCAACTCTATTAGACAATAACATTTACACCATAAAAAATTCAATAGAGATTGTTAAAAAGATCAAAAACATTTCTTTTAGTAATTTACTCATGGTTTCTTTTGATGTAAAATCATTATTCACCAATGTCCCAGTGGAGGGTGCATTAAGATGTCTAGAAACCAGACTTCGCGAATTTCATTTCTCTTGCATCAAAATTGATGAGCTAATTTCTCTCACTCAACTCTGTTCTCTCTCAAACAAACACATTTTGTTTTCCAAAATAAATATTACAAGCAAACTGAGGGATTAGCCATGGGAAGCCCCCTCAGTCCCATCCTGGCTGATATCTACATGCATTATTATGAATCAAAATTGTTTGAAACTTTAAAATTCGCGGCATGGTTCCGATACGTAGACGATACTTTTACCCTGTTTGAAGGTAATAAAGATGATTTAAATAAAGTTCTTTCAACAATGAATTCTATTGATCCTGCTATTCAGTTCACTTTTGAACTTGAGACTTGCAATTCTCTTCCGTTTCTCGACATTCTGGTCACTCTTAACACATCCAACTTCAGTACTACGGTTTACCGTAAACCTTCATCGGTTTGCCTTTCACCACACTTTAAATCATGTCATCCGACTAAACAAAAGTTAGCTTCATTTTATTCCTATGTTTTCCGTGCTCTTCAAGTTTGCTCCTCCAAATTAGCCCTTGATGAAGAACTAAATTATTTAAAAGCAATAGCTATTGACAGGGGCTTTTCACCCAACATTATTAATCAAGCAGTTAAAAAATTCTCATCTCAACACACTAAAAGGCACACTCTTGTTTTAGGAGATTATAAAAATTCTGTTGTCATTCCCTTCTTTCCATCAATTAGATACAAAGTTGCACATATTTTGCAGAAATTTAACTTTCGGGTTGTTTATTCTCCCATCAATAAAATTCCGAGTTGCATACTCAAGGACCCCATTCCGGATATGAATTCCTGGGGTATTTATAGGATTCCTTGCCAGTGTGGTTTAATTTACATTGGCCAAACCAAGAGAGCCTTAAAATTTCGCGTCAAGGAACATGAGGCATATGTTAGAAAAAAGGAAACCCAGAAGTCTTCTGTTGCTCAACATTGTTGGTCCGAAAATCACACTTTCAATTTTTCTGCTGCCAAAATTATTCAAAAAACATCTTCTATTGGAGAACTGGATTTTCTACAGGCATTTCACATTCATAAAAATCTTTCTGTTCTAGTTAACGATCCTAATTCCAATCCAAATTGGCCTTCGGCCTTTAAAGAAATTATGTTTTAGTTCTGGTTTCACCAACAGATGGCGCCACTTGCTTATTCTTGTCCAGGCTTTCTTATCTTATCTAATCATTATTTCCTATCTTGTTTATTTGCGGTTTTGCAGCTGAGGATGGTGGTTCGGTAAAACCATCGAAACTAGTCCTGTGAAAAATTTTGTAAATATAACGCTGATTTTTGATGTTTGACTTCTGAATTAGTATTTATTCGGCGTATTATTGTGTCTTAACGTTAATCATGCTTGAAAAACATGCTAAGTATTTAAAAAGCAACCTCAGTGTCAAAAATAAAAATATTTAAAAATTCTTACTTGTGAAATGAGGCATTACCACCAGCTTTTTCGTGACAATAGTACGCGCTGCAATAGCCAACCATTGCTAATTTCTGGAAGTCGTCCCTACTCCTCCGGATGTGATCAAGGTGACAGCCATGAACGCGCCAGACAAGGGAGAAAACGCAATTGGGTTAGTCTATTTCTTAAAAGGTCCATGGATAAAGCGTGATGACGTCACAAACAGGTTGCAGCGCGTCCGTAGATAGTAACATAGCATCCCCACGTACTCTATTCCCTCCCCCCTCTGCGCCTCAGGAGGCTCCGCCCATCGGCTCCCCGCTCCCTGTGGCCCCAAACCCAGGACTTAAAAGAGCCCCAAACCGGCCTATTATACCTACTATCATTAATATACTATATTGTTGGTGATATATTTTATGAAGAGAACTGTGAAATATAACATGAGAAAAGTGTTATCATTCTTCAAATATTTTGATTTAACATAATTACATTAATGCATTTTAATGCTAATATATATTTTTAATTTCCAGCCGAATTTACTGTTCCTGTCGTTCATAATGAATGGGTGAAATTCAACGTGAACCAGACTGGATATTATTTGGTTAATTACGAAGAAAATGACTGGAATAGACTGACAGAATTATTGATGTCTAGTCATGAGGTAAATTATCCAACAATTGCTTTTCATTACAGAAATGAAAGGTTTAAAATATCTATTTTATTAATGAATCAAACTTTTATGAGTCATTTGTATAAATAGTTTAGAACATTATCTCTCCTAGTTTGTGTAACAGACGACTTACGCAAATTAACAGCTATGTAAAAACGCAAAGCCGTAACATTCTCTCTGAGACCTTCCAACGCGAAATAAGGACTGCGTAAATAATTCCTCCTTTGTTCGATCTTTACTCTGAATCTTTACACTAATCTTTCTGTCTGATCTTTACACTGATCTTTTTACACTGAAATAAACTCATGCTGTTAGTTTAATCGCTTGTATATCACAGTTCATTCGTTGTTTATACAGGGTGTTTCAGCAAATCGGTTGAAAACTTTCAGCAAAGATAGAGTACACCTAGCGATTGAAAATCACAAATAACAATGCACGGTCGGAAACCTTTTCCTGAAATTTCTATCAAGAAGTTCAAAAATTTATCTTGGCTCACTGTTTTCCGTTTGCGCCCACTTGGCGAAATTCTTAATTTATTTATTATTAATTCTTAATTTCTAACCCATTTTCCTTTCCCATTCACTGTGCACGAGGGCAAAAAAGGTGCATGGTTCATTCTTTCAAACAATTTTAGCAAACTACGTAAACCACATTTGACATTATTATCGCTTATAACAAATATGCCAATTATCAAAATGAGCTAATTTATAAAGCCACGTATTTTAGGAAATTTTGAATACAAAGCCCTATTTTTTTTCAGGTGTGCTTAGAAATGCATCTAATTTCAGGTGGTGGAAAAATTTTAAAGGTTCCAAAAATTTTATGAAAAATTACTAAAAAATATAAATTTTAAAACCAAAGCAGAAAATATCTGCGAATTTTCTTTGGATTGAATACAACTGTTTCTTTCTTTCTTTTTTGGGTGTGTGTGTGTGTGTGTGCAAGGTAATCTGAAATCAATCAATGTTTCAGAATATTTGGAATAAATTTACGATTCTGGGAGCATTTTTTTTTTTTTTTTTTTTTTTTTTTTTTTTTTTTTTTTTTTTTAACAAGTGATAAGTAAATTTATTGAGCTTGAGAAAAAAAACAGTACTCGTAATTTTAAGGAATTTATAGAAATCTCTACTTTACCTTAAAATTATTCAGCAATTTCTATCAATTTTCTTATGCTATCATATCGCATATTTAATATTTGCAAATCAATCAGAAGACACATTTAAGTGTTTACATTTCCTGATGCTCAAGATTCTTATGAATGAATCGAAATTTCTATCTGTGCTTTTAAAACGCCAATATTGAGAATCTTAATCAGTTATTCTGTTTTAATTGTTTTTAGTAGTTCTTCCTGTTCTGGCGGTGTCAGAACAAGACTAACAATCCGCTTATCTTCAACACATTCAAAATTATATATTAAACCATAAAATGTTACCGTCAATGCATGAAAGTTCAGTCATCAGAAAACGGCAATGATTTCATAAATAAAACAGTCTGAAAAGCAACTTTCTCTCTATTGAAGAGCTTAATATTTGTTATGAAACACTTGCAATTATGACAAAGCATTTTTGATATAGTTTCGCTCATAAAATCTGTGGCAAATGCCAGAAATCTTGGGAAGAATGACTTATGGATCAGAGAGTATTTTCCATGTTGTTGTTGTTGCTTATGCTCACTTGTCTGACGTAGTCAGCCCAAGCCCACGAAATTCCTCGTGGCAAGCAGTGCTAGATTGCGCCTGCCGTTGGTAACAGCCATGAGCACCATTCAGGTGATAGTACGATTTAGCTCAGTTCCGCACCCGAATTTTGACGGAAAGCACCTCGGAGGGAAGGGTACGAGGGTTTTTCACCAAACCGCACGAGAGGACGTTCGGCTTGCCGCATATTTAGAGTGCTACTATGCCGCACACATCCATGCCTTCTGCAGGATTTGAACCCGGGCCCTTCGTCATGGCAATCATCGACCCTAACCACTATACTGTTTGGGCGGCTGGATTTTTCACACTTTGTTATTCTAAAATTTGTCTTTTGTTGTAACTTGCTGAAATTTTAATAGATTAAGAGCTATCAAGATCACCAAAGTGTCAATTTAATCCAACCGGATCGCAGTGTTACTCTCTTTTTAAGATCATTGAGGTGGAGAAGGGAGAAGAAAGACATTGTTGCGTTCTACGGGGTTTGTAGATTTGGAATAATTGATGATAACACTTGGTGAAGAATCAAAACGCTATCTATTTACCAGTAAGCACTATTACACAGGACATTTCCAAAGACACGTTTACACTCGTCGAAAACCTGCGACAAACACGCTAAAATAATCAGCAATACCGCTTTCAGAGAATAACGGTGAAAGCAACTTTATGGCAGAGTACGACTCTGTCTGTCGATCGCTCTCAAGCTAATCTCTGAACTCAAGACACTACTTTCTCCCCGTACTGGCAGGATATATATAGCTTTAGTCTACGTTCGAGAATATTCCCGAGAGAACCGTTAAGAATGAGTTCTAGAATGCTCTAGCTCCGTTTATGACATAGTGCCAATGTTGTCACCAAATATCGCCAAATGGATGTTTGCGCTAAATCTGGCAACCCTGCCTTTCCCTGCCACTTTCTGGTAGCCCTAAGCTCGCTTTGCAAGGAAGCTATATCACCGCGCAACCGCTGGGCATTTTGCAACAATATGTTTTAAAAATGGATTCAGTGTACTTTGAAGTCTTTTTCAGTTTTTAAGGATTTTAATACTCATATTATTTTTAAAAGTTGACAATTGTTCAAAGCTTGAAACTGTCTGTTATGTAGGTTTTTTTCATTTAAATCAGTTATCTAGTTATGATAGCTCAAAGCCTCGTAAAAACTACTAATTTAGATTTATTATTAAACTATTAGGGTGTTTCATATATTGTGTTTTACCTTTAGTCGCTGTCGCCATCAGATAGATCCAATCTTCTCTTCGACACATTCCTTTTGGCGGAAGCTGGCCACATTCAGTTTGATGTATTCTTGTCCATGACCAAGTACCTGAAAAATGAAACTCATCTCATACCTTGGGAAACTGCCTACGCCTCTTTTGTTTACTTGTGCCAATTACTTGAATTTACGGATGTCAACTTTTTGCTGAAGGTAAGTTCCGTAATTTTGATTATTTTTTATTTTCTGTAAAAATACGGTAAAAATATTTGTATTAAACTGAAAAAGAAATACACTAATTAAAATATTTTAATTAGGTAATAAAAGCCCGCATTGGTATGGTTTAAATTTTGAATAAAATTATTGATCTCAAAAGCGATCAGAAACACATCCCTATCCTTCAGAAGCAAAGAGAGGGATTTGTGTGTTATTTCCCTCGAAAGCGACAGAATTTTACTCAAAATCTACTCCAAACTCTGGTCGCCCTTTTCTGCCTAATGTTAACTATCTCTCTGAATTTAATCATTTGTAAGATTCGGTTTTTTTGTTAGATATTGAACCCATTCGATTAATTCTGACACTGATTTCTTTGTTGTAGGTCATATGGACCCGTAGATGTACAAAATGCTAGAAAACGATAGTTTCAAAGGAATATTCGTATCTTAGAATAAAATTTAACTGTCTTCACAAATAATCATTTAAAGCGTGAAGGAATGTTCTTGAATTAGACAATTAAAGGTTCAATAATTAGTTTTAGTCCAATCGTTTAACACTAGGATACGGAATTCGCTTACATTTATGTAACAAATAGAAGTTTGGAAGAATAATAACCAAACACATATTCAGTTTTAAAAATATGTTCAAAATTTATGTTCGATAAGCATATGCAAAAAAATATATGTCAATATTATTCGCTCTTTTTACATTAAGGTGAAAGAGAAGAAATACAAAATTTAAAAATTTATTGTGGAAAATCAAAGGTTAGTTAACAAGTTTAATAAAAAAAAACACAAAACGATTCTATATTAATTACAATAATGTATTTTATTTTATATTAGTTTATATCATCTCTCTCTCTCTATCTCTCACTACCCCCCCTTTTTTTAATGTTACATGTATCTAACTCTATCCAACTATAAATTCACATTGAAAACGTAAATGGTACCTGCCGTCTAACAGATATTCTAGAATGTGCTCTTAGGGACAAAAAGATTAGAGACTCCTGGTCTAATAGTATATTCTCTAGAAAGAACATTCTCTATAAAAACGTTTACTTCCAATCAACGTACTTTCATCAGGTTGTATTTGAAACTTCTAGTGAGAAAATATGCTTTTATCATCATATTGATTATGATAAAGATTTTTAAACATAAAAAATATATCTCTTAAGTTAATTATTTCAATAAACAAACAGCGAAACAAAATGCACACTTTACAAACTTCTTGCTGGCAATGATTAGTTTGTGGACGATAACACTGTTATACGAGATAAGAACACATTTAATTTAATGCTGGGCAGTAGAAAGTGTTGACACGTGTTGTCCCATAGGGGAAAAAAAGATGCAAATAAAGCTCTAAACTGCTAAAAGTGGATTTATTTGTTTTAAGTTGTTCAGTTTGTTGAGCAATTTCGGAATGATTCAATTTGAACGATGAATTAAACGTTTTTGCACATGACAAATATATGAAAATTTTTTATTCAAGAAGCATGTAGAAAACAGTTTAAATACCTTACCTTTTGTGACGCGACAAAGCTTGCTTACTGTATGATACTATGGTTATGGTAGCATAACATAATATAACTATTCACAAATTTTGGATGCACCGCTCTAAATACGTTTTTAACGTCAAAAAAGCAACCATTGAAAGCACTTAAAAATTCCCTTTTTCCCGCTATGAGAGACTCGAGATTTTCTATGGAAATTTTCATCAGCCGAAATAGCACAAAGCTATATGAAAATCATTATTATTTAAATAAAAAAAACTTTTAAAATGCTGGGGTCTGCACAATAGCATAGCAATGGTACCAAAAAATATACAAATGTATAAAACCTAAAGTAGGACTATAATAAAAATAAAAATGCTACAAATGCACTACCTATATATGTAAGTATAATAGAGAATCTATGCTATCATTTAACACACTAGATGAGTGAAAAACACATATGCAAAAATTTCTATTGGAAAGGCTATACAATGAGTCTCAACAAGTGGTTACAATAAAATTTTATAGAACATTCAAACTTTTCCAGTTACTTGGGTATAGTAGTGTTTCCTTTTTGATAAAATTTTTACGATCTCATTTAGAACGCAATACATTTTGAGTACAGATAAGTTAGGTAGTTTGACTATGGCAAAGCAACCGCGGTCTATTTACGTAAGCCGAGGGATGCCTTCGTAGATAGATTTGTAACGAAATTTGTATTCCTATTAGACATGGTGAAAATTCCGAAAACCAACCATGCAGCGAGTCCGTGACTTTATCGCTTGGCGACAGGCGGCCGAACATGGTTACTCCGGTTTCGAAATAGAATGCCGGTGAACGGTCTGGTTGCATAGGCGTTTATGTGGTTTTGCTCATGTGTAACTTGTATATGACCCACTTTCTCATAGAAAGTCCTCCACGAAGTCACCTTTACCCCGAGGCTAGTAGCCCGCGAGTGCTTTGCCATAATCAAATACTAAACCAAACCAAAATCGAGCAGCCAGCCCGTTCGCCTGGGATTGGACTTAAGTTGAACTCTCAGTATTCAGCAATCTTAACTGCTTGGCCAGTAGTGCGCCGTATATAACATACGTTAGTTATACTGTATAAGGTGTTTTCTCCTTTCATCGCATGCTTCCGTTGTGTAACTGAAAGCACGCTCGACGCATATTCGAGCGGTCCAGAGTTTGAATCCCGGCGAGGGCTTTGTGGATTTCTTCAGTTTCCTAATTTTGAAAAATCCTCTACAAATATTTCGTTTAGAATTATTGAAATATATGAGATTTTTATGTCTAATTTCAAGGCCTATGATATTATTAATCCTACATATCAAGAATGTAAACAAAAAAACTGAGTCCTCAATTCAGTTAAAATTTCAAAGAAAAAGTTGTTCTTAAACATAAATAAGACACACTCACCTATCCTTAAATGCATAAGTTTTTTAATTAACAGTAAAAAAAATCATTTCTACTTTGTATTGGAACATTCTCACTTTCATGGTAGTAAAGAAAGTACTATAATTGCGAAAAATTTTGGCTATGACATTTCAACGAAAATAATCCATTTTGACCGCTCTTGAATCCATTTGGATGATTTTTTTGCGTGATATCTGTACGTATGTACGCAGGGACATGTTCAAAGACAACTAACATCTGTTCAAAGACTATTTTTGTTGTCTTTGACGAAAGCATCACTCCTACAAGTACTTTACAAGTTATTACAGGTATCCCACCAATACCTTTAATGGTTTTAATGGCTTCTTTTCGTACGGTATCGCAACCATACGAAAAGAAGTAATTAAAACAAAAATCACAAAACTAAAACAAACAGGGTACTTCAACAATAATACTTATCTTGCATCCAACTATGAAGATCTCAAGTATAACTTTGACATACATCCCTCGCAAATGTTTATGAAAAATCTAATGCTTAAAACATCCGTAAAATATTATTCAATACATGTATACACAGACGGTTTTAAAACAGAAATAGGAGTTGGCAGTGCTTATTGTGTTTACTGTAACGGTACCCAAATCAAAAATTGAAATATCAAACTTACTTAATAATAATAATTCAGCTTCTCAAACTGAACTACTAGCCGTCAGAGAAGCAATAAAATACATAAAACAATTCTCGGAAAGAAGTGTTATTATCACAGATTGTGCCTCTGGAATACAAGCTATAACAGGACAGCATCGATCACCACTAATTAGAGAAATTCAACTACTACTGACAAATTTTCCTCAACAACAAATACCAAAACTGCATTGGACACGAGCCCATGTAGGCACAATGAGCGATGAAATAGCAGACCGAAAAGCAAAAGCAGCAGCGAACAGCTCCATTAATGCAACCGATAATCACACCTTACCCAATTTCTTATTTAAAAGCAAGTTTAGAAAGAGATATTTTTATCATTCTGGAATGCAAAATGGTCACAAGAAGCAACAAGTAGAAGAAACTTCAAATTCATATCTACTCCAACAAGACACCTTATCTCGACTAGCCGCGCCATAACATTCTTTTTAACAGCCCACCGTCCTTTTGCATCATATCTACATTTTTTAATTTACATCACACAGATAAATGCATATGTGGAACTACAGGAGCTATCGATCATTATATGTTTGAATGTGATATAACCAAAGATTTACATTTTCAACCATATACATCAGAAAATGCCAAACTATGGTTCAAACAACTATTAAAAAGAGTAACATCCATATAAAAAAGCTAATAAACTATTTATCAACAAACTGCACCAATTTAAAAGCAGCAAAAATACTTTATCATATACAATGTAATAAAATATTTTGTATTTACTTGATCAAAAGTAATTGTTATATTACCAAAATGTTACCAATACTATTATGTTACTTATATGGAATTGATATATTGTCCTTATTATGCAAATAGTGAAAATTTTATAATAAATAGCAGATAGTGGAGGGTCCCACATAATAAGCTAATAAGTCGTCATGACGGTGTAGCTGCTTATTGCTTGGTTTCCTGTCCTGACCTATACGTATGGACAAAATAAAGGACTCTTTTTCCGAAACGGATTGCAAAATGGATTTAAAATGGATTCATGAGGGATTTTTTTTTTTTCGTGACGCCTGTACGTACATGCATATATATGTATCTCGCAAAACTCAAAAACTCGTAAGTTATCTCTCAAACCTTTCTCTCAAAAAGGATTGGACGTAGAACGTTGAAGTTTTGGATATGGGATTGCTGTAACATCTAGTTGTACATCTCGTTTTATCGAAAATGCCAGCTCCAAACGTATATATATATATGTTTAGGTAAATAAGAATAAGAGGATGGATATATATATCCATCCTCTTACCCGGCTCGGTAAGCTCTGTTTTTTTTTTATTCTTATTATGTTGGTAAATTATGCATTTTTTGCTTTAAAATGGATTGAATTATGTTGTTCTTATATTCTGGTTAAGGTTTCTATGCTTTTAGTTAATATGCATTTAATAGATGTAAAATTATGAAGGATTTAATGTACGTGCATCGAATTTGTTTACATTTGAAACTCTTAGTAATATAGTGAATTAAGTCAGTTGGTTCACCAACTCAGTGTTGTTCTGCCCAGTGAAACCGAAAGTTAACTTTAAATTGTGTATTTCCACCCGCTGGCCGAGTTGCTTGTGTTGGAGTAGAAACTCTAATTTTAGTTGCCAAAAAAAAAAACTTTTTTTTGACTGTGTTCGTTATTTTTTTTTTTTTTTTTTTTTTCAATTTTTAATGAAGATGTTTTCAGTTTTTTTCTATTTTCGCCTTGTCACAGAGTGAGAACTGAATTGATTGAAAGTGAAATGTATCTCTAAGGAAATTCGAGGAAGTATGAGTAAGTTTAAAATAAGTGCGGCGAAAAATGTGTATCATTTAATATGTTATACAACATGGTGTCTAAGTCGCATTTTTTACTTCAAAGAAAAACATGTTTTGCCTACGACCGTATCCCGAATTATTTTTAGGCATGGAAACTGAATCGTATCTTTTACCCAACTATTTTGCCTTTCTAGCTGCCTCATTAGCGTTTTTTAAATATCAATTAAAGATTCAGTATCTGATATGCCTACATCATTATCCTAACAATCTAATTTTCTTTTCTGTGAATTTCCTGGACATCTTAAACAGACAATACGATCTCTCTTCATTTAAACTTCGACGTCTAGAATCATTTCCGTCGTCTCCTATCTGCCCATTAATTTAATTTTATCGCAATTCATGAAGAAATCTATCTCTATCATATCAATATTCATCTCATTTAGATTTCTTTGTATTTTTCTTTTTACTTCCTTCTATGAAGTAAAGGAAGTACTATAATTGCGAAAATTTTCGTGTATCATATTTCAACGAAAATATCCATTTTGACCGCTCTCGAATCCATTTGAAGGACATGCATACGAACAGAATAAAGGACTAATTAGTAAAAATCCTTTCCTTATTTCAATATAATGAATATTGAATCTTGTAGGAAGAATAAAGCTAATTTTTCAAAGTAAACAAAATACCTTTATTTAAATTTTAAAACAGAACCAAAAAAAATAAATACTGCAGCTCTAAACTATCAAAATTTTAAACTCTTAATTACTGCAGTTAAAACTCTTACAACTATTCAAAAATTAAAAACATTCAACTCTCTAAACAAAAATATATATATATAAATCTTTCGAATCCTCTTCTTGTTGCCACACCGTAAAATGCAAGTTCTTGTCCTATTATTTATATTTCACGTTCTCTTTAAGTCACGATCTTCACAAGTCACGATCTTTACAAGTCTCCCCACAAGAAGCACATTCGTCACCGTAGAGACAATGTTGCTCAGAGTTCATTGAGAGAGAAAGAGTTAACAGCTAACCTTGACAAAGCATCAGCATTCCCATGTCAACTTCCTTTGCGGTATGTCACAGTCATGTTATACCGTTGTAACGCTAAGGCCCAACGAGACAGTTTAGCACCATGAGGGGCGCTTTGGGTCAAGTAGGTGAGGGGATTGTGATCAGACACAATCTGCACTTTGGCACCGAAAATCCATGTGTCAAATTTTTTCAAGGCTTCGATGACACATACTGCTTCTCGTTCGAAGGTTGACCATCGTTGTTGACAGGGCGTTAGTTTCTTGCTGAAAAATGCTATGGGCATTTCTTTTGTAAATGGTTTATCTTCATTATCATTCTCACCTATGGTAGGCAATTCTAGTAGCTGTTGTTCCTTATCATCTTTCTTCTCTTCTATCTTTCCAATGGCTTTGTCGAGTAGCTCATACCATTCATCAATTGTTTCAGCTCTATCAATTTCTTTAAATATGGGATTTCTGTGCTTCGTGAAAGTCCTATAAACTAAAAAAAAATCTCAGCAATTTTTTCTTCTTCTTTTTCTAATAATTCTTCATCAACATGATGTAGATTGTCTACCTCGGACTCGGGCTCTTCTATTAATTCAGCAATTCCTTCCGTTTCTTTCTCGTCTTCCAGTTCTTCGCTGTCATCCGAATAACTTTCTGTTCAATCTTCCATGTTTTCACCCTTGAACTTGAAAGGTTTCTGTGGTTTTCAGTTTCATTGTGGATGACATTTTCCTTTTCAGTTTCAACTTTTGTTGTATAATCCACACTTTCTTTTTCATCTCCCAGTTTAACAGTATCTATGCTGTCCTCATTATACTTTTTGTTTCTGTTATCATCCAGAATTTCTTTTTCAGTAAATTGTAATAGTTCACTGTTATCTGCAAGTTTATTTTCAGTTTCAAGATCTGCAGCTTCTGTGTGATTTAGATTTTCATTTTCAGTTACTAAGTCAGCTTTCACACTTTCCTTATGGATTATTAAGCCATTCTTTTTATCATCTACTTTTTCCTTTTCGTTTCCAATTTCAGCAATATATTCTTTCTCTTCTATGTTCTCATAATCAAGATTTACTTGAGTTTTATTGTCATCTGCAATTATTTCTTTTTCAGCTGCAGTTTCAGCATCATCTGTATTTTCTGTTTTGGTTACTGGCTTCACTTGAGTTTCACTTTCATTGACAGTTTCTTTCTCAACTGGGATTTCAGTCTCACCCATAAATTCGTTTTTACTTTCAGGTGGAATAATTTCTACATCTGTTATTTTGCTGTCAATTAACTTTTCCTCTTTGAGTTCATCTTCTGTTTCTACCCTCTTAGTTTCTTCAGTTATAATTTCTTCCTTCTGTGCTTCCTGTTCAACAATTTTATCTTCTATCATTTCTGTTTTCTCTATTTTTGTAAAGGCCAGTTCTTTACAACTCTCACAGAATTTTTTAACATCTTGCTTAATAGTAGGCCAAAAGAATGAGTACTTGATTCGTTGAATTGTCTTTTTCTCACCGAGGTGGCCGGCAAGAGGGATTTCATGTGCCATTCTTAGGACTTCCCTTCTTTTTTCTAAAGGTAATACAACTTGCTTAAAGTTTTCACCACAGATATATTCGGAATGAAGTAATATGCCATCATCGAAAGTATATGAATTTTGATTTTTATTTGCCCATTCAAAGCATTTTTTCAGAGTTTCGTCTTGTTCTTGATGTGTCTTGAATTCTAGTCTTACCTTGTTCGTTGTTTTCAGAGACTCTATGTTTTCTTGGGAAATCTGATTAACAACAGCCAAATTTGTAGTAATGTCTTCAACTGGTGAGGGTTTATCATCTGTCTCTTTGTACTCTAAGGGGGATGCATCCCAATGACGATCACAGTTCCACAGTTCGATATTTCCACAGAGTGTTTCATAAGCTGAAGAACTCAATAGTAAGTCGGTAACTAGCTTTTTTGAAACAGCACACGTAATGGACACTCTACCGTGAAAATCATCGTCAATTTTCATCTGGAAAATCTTTAGTGGAGTAATTTCGTTTTCACCAAAAGCAGAAGATATCTCTATTTTACTTTCTCCTTCTCAAGATATGTTGTCAACCAATTTCTCACGGACTACTGAAATTTGTGCTCCCGTGTCTACGATTCCATTTAGAATAATATCTCCACATTTAACTTTGACCAGTTTTAATTCATCTATGTTTCTAGATACGTCCACTGATTTTGAGACAGGAATAGAGATCTTGGCAGTTAGCACTTCTGGTTTTTCTTTTTCTGCTAGGGGTGCTTGTGTTTGTATTAAGTTGTTTTGTGCTGTTGCAGAAGCACTTCTTGGTATCCGATTTTTGGTACATAACTTAGATGTATGACCTTCTTTTCCACAATTATAGCAAGTTAATTTGAAATTAGTCTTTTGTGGTTCGTCACTCTTACGGGATGGGTACACTCTTGGCGTGTTTTCAGCGTACAGCGATTTATTTCTGAAAGCTCTTTCTGGAAGTGGAGAACGAGGTTGCCATTTTTTATTAGTTCTGTCTGCTGATGGATTACCACCATTCTGTTTTGAGATATTACGAACACTGTCATATTCGTCAAGTTTATCAGCTAATTTGGTTGGAGAAACGAATTTCGCCCAGTCGTCAAGAAGATGATCTCTTACTTCATAGGGTACTCTTTTCTTAATTTGGTCAGTAATAATCAAGTCTTTTAACGCGGCAAAATTTGTGATTTCAAGACCATTGATCCATTCTTCAAAATAACTTGTAATTTCGTAGCAAAAATCTCTCCATGATTTTTCAGCGCTCTTTTGGTGCATCACAAATTTTTTTCTAAAGCTTTCAGGATTTAATTTAAATCTCTTCAATAAAATGGCCTTAATGTACTCATAATCTTCAAAATTTTCTTCAGATTCCCTACAATTAATTGAATGATTTCAGATGGCATTAAAGTCAATAAACATGAAACCCAATCTTTAGGATCAATCTTTGTCCTTTTAGCTTGTCTTTCAAATAAGGATAAATAAATCACAATATCATCGTGTCTTAAATTGAATTTGGGAATAAGCTTAATTAAATCAAAATTATGATGTCCATTTTCATTTGTTGGTGGAGTTTGTGTTAGTCGAACACGAGATTCAATTTCGAGTTTCCTCAATTCAAATTCCATTTGCTCTCTTTTCTGCTGTGCTTCTAATTCTTCTTTCCTTCGTCTTTCCTCAATCTCTTCTTTTTCCTTTCTTCGGTGTTCCTCAATCTCTTCTTTCTCCTTTCTTCGCTGTTCCTCTTCTTTTCTTTTCCTCTCTTCAATAATCGTTAAAAACACTTCTTTGGCAAATGCTTCATCATATGTATCACTTTGAATTATTTCATTTTTTATCGCCACGATTTTCATACTTGGATCTACTTGAATTTCTAATTCAGCAGCTAAAGCCAGCAAATCCTCTTTTTTCCCACGTCCCATAAAAGCCATGTCTCGATTTTATTCAGCCAATAGACTCTTAGTTTTATGAAAAGCTATTTTTTTTTCTTTTCTTTTTCTATTTAAATATAATTCACAATGAATTTAATTTTATTCGACACGAAAATCAATCAGTAGAATCAATACTTAATGTGTTGTTCACCTACTCTGGCGAGTCAAACGAAATTACATTTGAACACTGGCGTATTCATTACTTTGAAAATTACATTTGAACACTGGCGTATTCATTACTTTGAAAATTACATATGAACACTGGCGTATTCATTACTTTGAAAATTACATTTGAACACTGGCGTATTCATTACTTTGACAAGTAAATAAACTAAGATTCCATGACGGAAACAATAATTAACTTTTCATAATCTTAATTAACTATTTTACGTTTCCAAGGTAAATTGAGCTCTCACCTGAGTTATTTTGGTTCGTAATTATATGCGGGGAAACTCCGATCCTGTCGACTGCGCTAGTAAAAATCCTTTCCTTATTTCAATATAATGAATATTGAATCTTGTAGGAAGAATAAAGCTAATTTTTCAGAATAAACAAAATACCTTTATTTAAATTTTAAAACAGAACCAAAAAAAATAAATACTGCAGCTCTAAACTATCAAAATTTTAAACTCTTAATTACTGCAGTTAAAACTCTTACAACTATTCAAAAATTAAAAACATTCAACTCTCTAAACAAAAATATATATATAAAGATCTTTCGAATCCTCTTCTTGTTTCCACACCGTAAAATGCAAGTTCTTGTCCTATTATTTATATTTCACGTTCTCTTTAAGTCACGATCTTCACAAGTCACGATCTTTACAAGTCCCGATCTTTACATAATTTTTCCCAACAAGACTGTAAAATGGATTCAGAAGAGACTTTTTCGTGACGTCTGTACATACGTACGTGTGTATTTTGCATAACTCAAAAACGAGTAGCCTCAGATTGAAGCCTTCAGTTGAAATTTTCTATATCGACTGCTATAACATGTAGTTATGCACCTCCCTTTTTAGTTGCGATCGGCTGCACCAAAGGTATATATATATAGGATGTTTCATCAGATCGGTTATAGGAGAAATCGAGTACGCCTAGACGATCCACACACACAGTAAAACGCACAGCAATTACATGGTCGGAAACGTTTTCCTGGCATGTGATAGTGACGTTACAAAACATAAGAGAGGGAGGACACGAGCAGGGTGGGAATAATGTTTATTTTGTTTACTGCAGCGGAAACCAAGAAATAAGAACAAAAACAGACGATCGTCATCAAAAAAGGTGTTCGAAATTACGACTCGGACCGTGACCGTCACGCATCTTCCATACTATCTTCTTTGCGTGAAGCAGATCTTCTATGCGCCGGAGATGTGAGGTCTGCATCACGGTCCGGGGTCGTAATTTCGAACATTTTTCTTTAATGACGATTGTTGTCTGTTTTTGAGCTTATTTGTTGGTTTTGCTGTGGTAAACATAATAAAACATGTTCTGTCACATTGTTTCTGTACTTCCTTTTTTTGTGTTTTGTGTCGTTACTACCGGAAGAAGAAAGCGTTTCCGACCATGCACTGTTATGTGACTTTCCATCGCCTAGATGTACTGTATCTCTCCTGAAAGTTTGTAACCGATTTGCTGAAACATCCTGTATATATTACAGGATGCCCACTAAAGTCCGATATCACTCGTTTAACTGCCAAACGGCTGCAGCTATATTCATAAAATTGGTATCTAGGTATAGTAAAGTGGCTATGCGCTACTCGATGAGATAAGTTACAGCGCCACCTGGTGAAAAGCGGTGTAGTTAGCCTCCCTATCTCGAAAACGATAGGAGATAGGAAGAAAAGTGAATTACAAAGTTGTAGAGCATCGTCAATTTAGTACGAATAGACACCTCGTCAATATGAATGCTAAAAACAGAACACTGAAAACGCACATTTGTTTCTCCGCGATTTCCAAAATTGTGACGTCACGAAATTGAACGAAAGGAGAAAAGATTATCTTTCGAATGAAAAACATGGCCGTATCGCGGCACAGTGATGTCGCTTGTAAATCTCTTTCGAGACGACTGTAGTTCAAACCCCTCGAGGTTCATCCTTGTACTGATTGTCTTTACAAACAGAGTAGACAGATCGCGCCCAAGCATGTCGCGAAACGCATCAACTCAACTCAACTTGAGCTTGGTGTGCGAATTTGTGCATTATGAAAATAGTATATGAAATGTCACACCTGTTCACCTGAAACAGGCATAAATGGATATCTGCTCGTGGTTGTATGTTGAAGCTATTGGTCATGGAGCGATTTTCAAAAATTATTATTGTGAGATGGTTCTACTTACGGTGAATGTGGGCGCAAGAACGATCGGCAGCGCGGTTGCATTGGCAACGTTTTCCTGCAGGCCCCGCATCCTTCATACAAAATCATCCTAAAGATTGTGAAAGGTTTAAGGGAGATAGGCTGAGTGACTAGCCGACTTCGATCCAGCAGACCAGATAAGGTAGGGCGGAAAGTGCAACCGGAAGATGTTTTATCATACGACTTCACATATTCAAACAGCGGCACAAGAGAGATAAGCGAAAAATGTGGCCTCTCAAAGAGGGAGGAGTCGCTTCTGGAAAATCCTAAATTAATTAGGTGCTCATCCATACCGACCAACACCTAATCAAGCATTACTGGACGGGGATACCGAGAGACATTTCGCATGGTGCAACTTTGTTATGAACCAAACAGAGGTCCAGCCAACATTCTTGGCGAGTATAATGTGGAAAGCATTATACTCGCCAAGGCATGCGTTTTACAGAATGAAATGTAGAATAGGCAGAACACCCATTACTGGGCACTGGGAAAATCCATCTTGTTCTGCCGATGTTTGACATCATCAGTTTTCAATTAATGTTTGGTGCGGAAATTATAATAACCGGATAATCGGCCCAATAGTTTACCAAGGTACATTAACGGCCGCACAATATTTATAAATTCTGTAAGACATATATACCGTGTTTTGCTGAGAACCTGCCATTGCTTCAACTCCCGAATGGATGGTTCCAACATGACGTCGCAAGTGAAGCAGTACCTGATGGAGGAATTCGGAAAACGAATAATCTTGTACGGTGGTTTCGAAGAGTGACCTGCATATTCACCTGACCTGACTCCAACGGGCTTTTCTTGTGCAGATACCTCAAACAGCAGGCGTATGCGACCCCACCACAAACATTGCAGGACCTTCAACGACGTATTACATATGCTTGTGCAAATGTGTCACCAAGGGTCCAGATGTGCATTTCAGCTGATGGAGAGAAGTTTAAAAGATCAAAAATAAAGGTAGCTTGTTATAACTAGTTATTTTTTTCTTTCTAAGATCGTTTCGTGACGTCAGAGTTTCGGAAAATGGCGAAGAAACAAATGCGTGTTTAAAATGTTTTGTTCTTAACCTTTATGTCCAGGAATGTGTCTTTTCGTACTAAATCGATGATGCTCTACAACTTTGGAATTCACTTTTTCTTCCTATCTCGTATCGTTTTCGAGATAGGGACGCTAATACCGCTGTTTTCCACCAGGTGGCGCTATAAACTATCTCATCAAGTAATGCATAGCCACTTTATACCTGGACACCAATTTTATGACTACAGCGGCAGCCGTTCGGCAGTGAAACGGGTGGTATCGGACTTTGGTGGGCACCCTCTTTGTTACCCAGCTTAGTTCTTTTATTCTTATATGTTAGTAAAGTGCGTATTTTTTACTTAAAAGTGATTGAATTGTGTTGTTCGTATGTTCCGGTAAAGGTTTTTATGCCTTTAGTAATCTGCATGCAATATTTGTAGAATTATCAACAGTTTAAAAGTTTTTTTAAGTGGTACTAAGCCAAAAGAGGGCGCCATTTGTTTACATATGAAACTCTTCGTACAATAGTAAATAAAGTCAGTTTCCGCACCAACTTCAGTGTTTTTTTGGGGGGGGGGCCGAAGTTTACAATTTATTATGACGAATATATTCTTAATCATATCACTTAAAATTTTATTATGACAAATTTACCATTTGCATAAAATGTACGCTTTTGTCATTTTAGTTAGATAAGTACATTTATTGGATGCATTTTCCATGTGTGTATTTATTGTTTCCTTTCCGCTTCTATTTCAGAGCTATGTAAAAGATCTCACAGATGCTTTATATAAAACATTAGGTTGGAAAACTACAGAAAACCATTTAGACAAGTAAGCTTATATAACATGCATATTTAAAAAATTTTGTCAGTTGTATTTGTATTTAAATAAAATGTGTTTAATTGTACTTAACCAATTTAGTGATATTTATAGTCCTTAATCCATTTTCATATGCTACAAAATGGGCTATAAGTTAAACATAATTTGCGAGTTTATATGTTTATTTTCAAAGTCAATAATAACTTGTTAAATTTGTTTGCAGTTTGTTAAGAACAACTATAATTGGTTTAGCATGTCACAGTGGAAACCAAAACTGCCTAGCAGATGCATCACAGTTGTTTCAAAATTGGACTCAAGGTCAAGAGTGAGTAGTACATTATTCTTTAATTAAGTGGGTTGGTTCAATGATAAGAACAAAACAAGCAAAAGCAATCTGCCGTTGGAAAGATTCTTTCCAACAAAATGTTTTTATGGAAATTGGCTTGTATTTACGTACACGGGAAAACAGAATTTTCTTACGGAATATGGCGTGTATTTGCGTACGTGGAAAAAACTCCGTAAATCGCATGTAGCCAGCCTATTCGTCACGAGCATGTTGCAATTTTTTTTGCTAGAGATGCACTTTGTGAGTGTTTATTCTCTTGGGGTTTGCTATGATTCCCATCAAATGGCTAGAAAGCAAGGTACATTTCCTTTCTGAGAGTTAGTTCTAGATTACTGATCTAGCTAAAATCCCTATATGTGTTTGGAAAATTCTAATTTATAATATTAAATATATGGCGTGTTGTACCTCTTAATGTTTTTATAACAATATGTCTAAAAGTATATTTGTGATGAGTTCACCTACAGCAGACAACTAAAGGAATTAATTCAATAAATTATCCTACTGTTTGCCTCTGTTTCTTGTATAATAAAATTGTTGGAATCAATCATAATAACGCAATTTTTAACAATTTCTACGTACTTCATAAAGGAGACTGGGGAAATATAAAAATTCCATGAATTGGAGTAAATAAGAAAAAAGAAATGTGAAAGCTTTAAGATTTTATACTACGCCGGAAGGGGCATTTTTTCAACGTTTTGTGTCTTACCTTTATTTATTAAATAAATTACTCTTCGCACTTTAACCATAAAATTCCATTCAACAGCAATATCACAAAATATTTAAAAGAGCATAGCTTTAGAATTTCAGATACACAATCTCGCACGCTGGAGATAAAAATTTTCTTACCCCCCCCCCCGTACAGTGTTGCCATTGCTCGCTTTGAAATTCTTGAGTTTGTTAATCAAAAATTCGTTAAAGTTTTAGAAAATATGAGATATATAATAAAACAAATTCCAAATTTCAGCTTCCAAATGCCCATATTCGGGTGGAAACGTACTCTATTCAAAATTTGATGGATCTAGGTAAGGTCTAGGACTTTTCGCCGTCGTCATTTCACCGTGGTCGTTTCGCCGACGGGAAGTTTCGCCGTCAAGACATATTTCCCTTTGCATAACTGTATTGTATCTTGCCGTATTATACTCTTATTAAATTTGTTTAGTTAAATAATTCTCTTTACTTTTTGTATACTTAATAAAGGTTGCTTGAAATGTATATAGTTGTTTACGAGTATGAGATATAAAGAAATTACAGTTAAAAAATTATGTCAAAGAGAACTGCGGCTAAACCTCTGATATAACAGAACTTATATTATTGATTTTAAAATTATGAAAGTACAATATTTACATGATTCGACAAAATTTCTTGAAATTTTAATCGGCTAGTTCAGAGGAATCACTCATGCAAGCAGGAAAGCAAGAAATTAACAATTTTTTATTGTAACACTATTGTATACATATAATATATTTAATTATCACACTGAGAAAACCCTTTCAAACAAATTCTTTTCAGAAAAAAGTCATTAGTTCTAGTTAATATTTTAGTAATTTTATAAGATGTGTTTAATTACAAAAGTCACTCTGCAAGCAGGAAATTGTCATTTTTATGAAATCTGAATTGAAAAAGGAATTACTTTGCAATCGTGTCAGCACATTACTCTCTTAAAATTAATATTTCATGTTTAACGTTGTATCTGTATAAAATTGTGCAAAAAAAATTGTATCAAATTTTTATTAAATTAAATTGAATTATTAAACTAAACAGAATTATTAAACGAAATCAACTTAATATAATATGGCAAGATATAGTACAGTCGTGTAAAGAAAAATGTGTCTTGACGGCGAATAGTCCCATTCTCCTCTAGGTATCGTTGTTTTATCACAATGCGAGAAACACACCTATATTTATGCAGATTCTTCGTTATTTAATTTCTTTAAATATGATACAGGGCTCTAATATTTGGTGGCAACAATTCAAAAAGTAATTCGCCATTTACAGTGAATCAACGCAAAATGCGAAAACGAAACTAATAGCCCTTCTGGACAAATTGTCCCTTTGGGCTAAAAACAATTATAATGTAAATTTGAAAAACAAGATTTGTCTTTCGCGAGACATTAGTTATTCATATTTCTTATTTTATAGCTTAATCCTCTCGCTGCGCATCCCGCGATTTCCACGGACAACGTAGAAGTAGCAAAATTTGCGCAACCCACGATTTCCGCGGGGATGAATTTTTGCCGTCTATTTAACTGTGCAACGCGCTCTTTCCCGTTCAAGGTTTCCTTTCGGCTTTTCTGTGGTGTTTAATTGTTTACTTAGATGTGGACTAACAGATGGCGTTAGTTACCATCTGCCAAATATTACAAGAATACGTAATGTAGCATTTTGGGCGCGCTTTTCAGAGCTGAAAGATGTCTGGCAGGAAGCGTTTCGCGAGTGATATAACCTATATTCCTGACGATATTTCCAACATTGATAGTAGTTGTGACTCTGATTCAAGTATATTGAAGATAGTTATCCGCGATTCAATTCACCTATAGGTGGCGCTTTTACACATTAATGTGGCGGATAAAAGCCGGTATTTTGATTTGTGATCTGACTTCGTACATTCAAAAATGGAGTTGCTTAGCTTTTCCGAAATGTTTGATTTTGTTCAAAGAGGCGTAAATTCTCACTGTGTTACTGAAGCAGGGAGAATTTTAAAAAGCGGATCATTTGGTAATGCACGGAATTTTACTTGAAAAATCCAATTTACAAATTTTGGCTTCCTATTTAAGGATAAGTTGTATAGCGTCCTGATCGCATGAAATGGAAGGACATTTCATCGTTAAAAAGGAAAAGTAAAATAAAATAATAAAAAAATTCTTGTTCATGTAAAGGAGGAACTGTTGGCTGTTGTAGGAAATTGTGCCACTGTTTTATTGTATTGCGACAGGTAGCTTATTTTAACGTTCACTGATTGTAAACAAATGATTTCATATGTATTTAACTTGGGATTTCCAGAAAATCTGTGCAGTCAAAAGTGTCTTTTTTTTTTCCATAAAAATGATATTGAATCAATATATATAAAAAATATATTGATCTATTATATTCGTCTATTGTATTTATATCTATTATAACCATAATAGCACTAATTATCAGATGCAATTTTGAGAATATCAACAAGCAAAGCACTTAAAAATTAAAAACGACACTTGTAATAGAAATATTAGTATTATTTGTGTATTATAGAAAATACATACAATGAATGATACCATGACCAAACATTTAAAAAAACTAAAAAAAAAAAAAAAAAAAAAAGCAAATTAAGTATTACCTATCCTTCAGTACTTGAGAAAGCAATCCTGGTATATAACATATAGTTAACTTTTGATTACATGATATTGCATTTTCTTTAGATTTGTCTTACAAGTGGTTAAAACGACTAAACACATAATGCCCACAACAATAAAAAATAAACGTTTAATTACTTTTCGATCACAACACGCTTCACAAACTACGTAGTATTGTCAAAAGTAAATACCGATTTTTAATGTTTCCACCTTTTAGCCACTAGATGGCGTATCAGAGCGCTGGAATCGCAGATAGCGAAACTGGTGAGAATTTCTTGGATTCCTTTGCAGATAGTGATGAATCTGAAAATTCAGTTTCTATTGAAAACGTGCAAAATTCGACAGTGGTGCAAAATTGATATGCAAAATATTACATTATGCAAATATTTTCATTATTGTATATGTTTTATCTTTGTATTTTATAAAATAAATATGTAATAAAAAAATACGCAATTTTTGAACGTACTTTGATTTAAAAAAAAAGTACGCAGTGAGAGGGTTAAGCAACGAAAATGTAAAAAAGAAAATGAAAAGAAAAAGCAACATATATACATGTAGACACATATGCATGATATAAATCACAAAAACAAGTTCCTATTAAGTTCTTTAACGCACTTTAATATTTGGCTGAGGAAGAAGAAGGTAGGTAATAACATAACGTATCATAAATAAGAGACGCGTTGTATGCGTTAATGAAAGTAATCCTTCCCTTCTTCCTGATCAGCAGTAATAAAAAAAAGAGAAAGAAATTTTCTTGCTACCAGAATGGATCCAGCGCTTTATTATTTTTTTTTCTTTGTTATTTTGTCTGCTTTCCTTTTGTTTTACTTCCCTTATCTTTCCCTGTCGTCATACTGAAGACAAATAATTAATTCAAATAAGAATATATTTTAATAGTCCTTTTCAAAATACTGATTAAAATGTGTATTTTTCTTCTACATGCAAAACAAAATATGTTAATTTGACGGTATTTCTGCTGATGAATTTAAATATTTGATTAGAATTTCTCTCTCACGCAAATATTTTATGACGTAATTGAAATTACAGGAATATACGTATAAAAAATCGTCGTTCCTCGAAACATGTATCGATATTCCCCATATGATACGCGTATATGACATCCTTATGAGATCTGCAGAGACAGATTTGATATAATTCATCTGTTACGGAAATGTTCTAGTGAAAGTGCTCAGCCGGCTGCATGGAATTTTTGTGATTTTCCTCATAGCCAATTGGAATAGGAACCAGATTCCCTTAGAAAGCGCTCCACGAAAGCATTCTTCTTCTTAAGAAGACAGTCTTCGCTTGCATCCCAGTAATTCAATTTCAGTCCAATCCAGTCAATGAATATATCATTTACAAAAAGTTTAGGAAATAACATTTATAAATGAGAGATTTAGTTAAGATATGGAATAATGTTTTATATAACTTCAAACTCTCAATAGGTCGAAAAAATTTAATCGAAAATTTCTACATTTATATCTCTTGATATTTTTGACTATAATATACATAATGACTTAAATGTACATGAATTAAAGCTAACGTGTCTTATTTTTATTCTAGAATTCCGTCGAACTTGAGAAGTTTGGTATACCACTATGGCATGGCCGAAATCGGAAGGGAAGAACATTGGAATTACATGTGGAACAAGTTCCTTAAGGAAGAATCTCCTCCTGAGCGAAAAACTTTATTGTATGGTCTCGCTCACGTCCGAGTTCCGTATCTTATTCACAGGTCAATAAAATTATGTCCAAAATTGTTGTAAAATTTTCATAGGGCATTTTCATTTAAGACATCCGGGTACCTGCGCGAACCCTAGCCCGAATCAAAAAATACAAAGCTTGGAAATAGTATCTCAACTAACTTAAGATTTATTATAATAAAATTCTATATAAATTTATGCTAATATTTTTTCTTCAGAAAAGCATAGCAGAGCATGGGATGCGAAATAGACTTGCAAATGAGTAATTTGTTATGAATAAATAGAATGCTGTTTCGGGTAGTTAGGAGGTAAGTTGAAATACTTATGTGAACAATTCAAGCAGTGAATTTCTCAACTATCGGTAATGCAAGTTAATCTCGCCGCTAGTTTTTGAGCTAATAAATGATGACTATTCTCTTTGCTAGTAACAAAAAGATCAAATAATGGAGCAGCCGTACAAGTATTTTAAAGCCGTACACGTTTCGTACCAAAATTTAAAAGATGCTGATAAATGAAATTGAACTTAATTCTTTAGTTTTCTAAGTCTACCAGTTTTTTATCCAAATATTTCTGCATTAATATTAAAGTATAATTTTATAAAAAATTTTACATAATCCTTTGAATATATGATTATTTTAAATTCCTAGTTCATATAATTTAGAAAATTTTAGACCTAGCAACTGTATTTTGTTAATTTACAAACAATAATCTAACACATTTTTTAATTTCAAATATTTGTTGCTCTAACGTGACATACTTTAAGAATAAACTCCTCCTTTTATATTTTATTTTTTAGGTCTAATTTTTGTTTATTATTTTTTTATATTTTGGATTTTTTTTTTTTTTTTTTTTTTTTTTTTTTTTTTTTTTACTCGACCCACTCAAATTGAAAAAATAGCAATTATCATTAGATTTTAAAGTTTTTATCTTTATGATTTCGATGCTATAATTTTTTAAAAAGCTTAATCCTGCGTGTGTGGCTTTAAAATTTTCATGCTTTTATTTTTTCTGTATTGGATTGCTTGTATTTACATTTTTTTTTTCGGGGGGGGATTCAGTCTATTCAAAATAATATTTTAAGCATTTTTTTTACTGCTCTAATTTTAGAATTTTGGCATTACTCTCCTGACAGAGACACAGATTACTTTGACTGCTTTTCTGAACTCTAATTTGTGTCTTTTTTAATTCAGAAACAAGCTGTTTTATTTACTTTTTTTCGTCGCACTAACCCCCTTATGACGATGCAGCGAAAGGTGTAAATTTCCTTTTTATTTTTCGTTTCGGCATGTTTTGCTCCTTTCATGCAGTTTGCCACTCTATTTCTATTTTTTGGTTTTCCGTATATGGCTTTCAGCGCGCAATTGGATTAGGTTTTGAACTGCTTTTTATTTATTTATTTATTTATTTATTTATTCATATATATATATGCATTTTTTGTTTCTGTCAGGTATTTAGAATATGCAATGGATGATACAAAAATTCGAAGGCAGGATTTCTTTGCCGTATTAAGCTATATTGCAGGTAATCCTGTAGGTCGGCCTTTCGTGTGGAATTTTATAAAAGAAAAGTGGCCAGTATTAGTGGAGAAGTAAGCTAAATATTTCTCTTTTTAATATACATTAAATTTTTTAACTTTTTTACTTTTTATGTACTTAAATCTATTGTACATTTTAGGTTCACATTAAATGACCGCTATCTTGGACTAGCAGTAAAAAAAGTTTGTAGTTACTTTACATCGGATTTAGAATTGCAAGAGGTAAGATTCTTCTATGTACTTCACACAATTGCTTCTGCGTTTCCCTATGCAAGATCTGTTTTAATTTACGCGCGTTTCCTGAGTCCACCAAAATATTTTAAGTTAGTGTAAGTGAATCTGAGTGTAAAGAAGTTATCATCGTCAATTTAAACTCACAATACAGTTAGAAATAAAAGGATAAATCAAAATATTTTTTAGGATTTTAGTACATGGATTTAACAAAAAATAATTGATTTGTCAATGGAAAGAAAAGTGTTTCGAACTTTCTTTAGAATTTTTCTTTTTTTAGACCAAACAGCTACAGTTTTACATTTGACTATTTTTAGGGATTTTTCTTTCATTCTACTAACTCATACTCTTGCAACAGAAATGACCTTCTCTTTTCCAAAACAGAGTTGTTAAAAAAAATTATGCTTTTCTTTTATGTAAAACTCCTATACTATTTCTAGAATGGCACAGAATGTAGTTTTTTTTCAATTCATCAATTAATCTATAAACTGTAGCCTACCTTTCCATAGTATCATAGTTTTACTATGGGAAACTTTTCATTAATTTTTTATCATCTATTTTAAACTTTTCATTATTTTTTTTTATTTTCCTAATATTTTATGTGTTAACTTTAAGTCACATTTTGAATTTCTCAACAGATGAAAGCTTTCTTTGCTAAATACCCAGACGCTGGTGCAGGGAAACGAAAACGCCAGCAGGCTTTGGAGAATGTCCAGAACAATATCAAATGGCTTAAGACTTACAAACAAAGAGTAAAATCATGGCTGGAAGTAGAAGGAACAGCACCATGGTATTACTATCGCCTACCATCTCATATTAAACCAGAGCACTACGAAATTCTTCTTTATCCGATGCTGGAAGCAGATACCTTTAATGGTACTGTAACAATTACAGTAAATGTGCAAAAACCAACAGACTGCTTTTTGGTACATGTGCTGGATTTAAATGTCACCAGGTCTGAAGTAAGATTCGCCTTAGATGATTCACTTTTGATGTTAGAAGATGTATTTCCATATGAAGAGAATAACTACCTTGTATTGAAAGTTAGCGATAAAGTGCCACCTGGTAGATATAAACTATTTTTCCAGTTTGAAGGACCCTTAACACTCTCTTTAAAAGGACTGTACAAGAGTTCGTATGTGGATCCTGATTCAAAAGAAAGAAAGTATGTATAATTGTTTTGTCCGTTAATGTAAAAAACTTTTATATATATTAATTTAGGCACAATGAGTTTGTCTTTTCTGTTATTATTTTCATCTTGACAAACAACAAATAGATAGGAAAATTCGCAATTTGGACAGCGGTCTGTTGAAAACTGCTGTTTTGTGGCAGTTAGCTTAATACATCATTTTTCTGTTTGTTCACTTATACTGTCAAAATATTAGATTTCTAAGTACGTTTTAAAGGGAAAAGCAATATATAGTAGGGGTATCTGGTTTGTTGTGAGCCGAAATCTTAAAAAATCAACTGGGCCAACACTGGAAATCGAATCCAAGATCTTTCATTTGCTAGCTATATACTATCATCTCTACAATTGAAAGGCATATGTCAGCAAACAAGGACATATGACAAGATTGCATGCACTTACTTATAACATTATAAAATTTATTTTACATATTTGTTTCAAATAATCAAATATATTATTGAACTATAGTAATAAATAAGTGTACTGGCATAACTCGAAACCGCTGATTACAGAAACGAAAATTAGTATTGTATTTTTTCATTATTTCCACGCTTTAGACGGCTTATTGTAAATGCTGCCGAAATTCCAAAGCGCAGTTTATTCTGGAGATAAAAAATGGAATAAAAACAACTTACGAGTTAGAGTAGGGCTTGTTGGAACATCCATGCAATACGTAGAAGAACATATTTTATTAGTCTGCTTTCAAAAGCATTTTTCAGAGTTTTACGAATGGACTATGACACAATCACCATAAACTAGTGTTTTAATATATGATACCTGAGAACTAAAACTATTTCTCAAATAAAAGGTTGATCAAGATGTATTAGTCAACTAGATAATACTCATGTCAAATAAAAAGAATTTGTAGTAATTATAACTATCACCTGCTGCATTAAAAATGAGCATTTAAGTATGAATATTATAATCATACATTTAATTAAAGTGAAATCTTCATGCGTAGAAATATCAAGTGGATATAGTACGTATATTGATATAACCATTTATTTTACTTATTTCCATTATTATTAATAATAATATAGTGATTTAACCAATTTAAAATCGATATACCTTTTTTTTTTTTTTTCAGATATTTAGCTGTAACGCAGTTCGAAGCCATAGCAGCAAGGAGAGCCTTTCCTTGTTTTGACGAGCCGATATTTAAATCAACATTTACTGTCCAAATCATTCATAATGCTAGCTATTTCGCTCTCTCCAATACAATGGCGGAGGTACATATATTTTGGAAACTTTCGAGATTTTATTGAGGTTCTTTAGTTTAATTATATCACATCTGCCTCAATTATATTCATTATTTTATAGCATATAAGTCAATATTCTTGTAAATAATCCTTTCATTCGAGGAAATCCATGTTTGCATGCAGTGATTAATTTAAATCTCTTTCACCTGCGTTTGGAAAAAAAAATATTTACAAATAAGAATTTAAATCAATCTAAAACAGAGCAAACAAAATTCTTAATTAAGTAGAAGATAAATCATTTAAAAAAATCATTCTTAGTCGTCTGCTAAAATTTTCTGTCTAAAAATAAAATAAAATGTTTTTTAATTAACCAAATGAAGAATTTAAGAAAATGATACATGAAGATTAAATTTAACATGTAATAGATTCAAAATCAACATATAAATTATGCAGTGCTTCTCGAAAAGTTTATAAGATAAAATATCTCTTGAATGATTGATCATGCAGCTATGTTCTTAATTTTAAAAATGGTTCAATAAGCGTAAACTTAAAAGATATTCTCGTAGTTGTCCAAGCTTATGAAATAACCCATGTAGTTCGTCTGTCAAAGAGCAAAACAATTGCTTGCGCGTTGTTTAACATAGACAAATTACTGACACGTTAAGTTCAATTAGTTCAAAGCTGTCATATGAAGCGCTTTTAAGACGAATATTTTTATAGCGTTTTTTATATAAAATGGCATTCAGTTATTCAAATGCGATGATCTAAGCACAGATATTTCTGTGATTTTCTAATGATATTTATGACATTATAAGAAAACTTCAGTGAGCAGGTATGAAACTACTGTACAATATGTTATGTAAAAAGGTAAATAATAAAACATTAAACATCTAAAAAAGCATTAAAAATATAACCCTTTGAAAGATTTTATTTCTTACAGAAAACATTCGAAAGAGTTCGAATTTTTATATAATTGAATAATATAACACACACAGCATATAAATATGTAATGCATGCAGTATAAGCATATAGTATGTATAATATATGAATTGCTTGATAAATAGATGCACTTTATTATCTTAATTCTAGAAATGATTTTTATTTGATATATTATAGGGTATTTTCTTCCTCCATTCCGCATGCCTTCGTAGTGTGATTGGAATCATGCTCGACGCATATTCAAGAGGTCCAGGGTTCAAGTCCCGGCGAGGGCACCGCATATTTGTCCCATCTCCTACTTTAAAATAACCTAATGACTCTTACAACATTATAAATGGTTGTTCCAATAACGATACGACAAATACACTTCCCTGAGAATTCTTTTCTGTAGAACATTTAAGGGTGACTGTGAATCCATGAAGGAAATGAATGCATTTTGCACTTCGTTATCCGAAACTAAGCGCTTTCCTTTCTGGACTCTCTTCTTTGGACCGAACCAATGAAAAGCACAGGGTGAAGATGGAGGATGGGGTAGCACATCCCAGCGGAACTCCCCGATTTTTGGCAAAATGTCAGCTACTGTATACAGCCTTGCATTTTTCTGCAAAAGAATGACGCCTCGAGACGGCTTCTGGGTCGATTGACCTCAGTTTTCTTCCTCAAATATTCCACTCTTTCATAGTCATTTACTGTGGTGCCTTTCGGCAACCAGTTGATGAAGATTTATCCACGATAATCACTGAAAAGATTCAACAAAACATTTCAAGGAAACCTCAACTGGTATGAGTGATGCAGGAATTCAGCGCTGCACTCATTTACGTACGTTTTGAGGGTCCAACATTTAATTGCGAATAAAACTGCTTGCGCAAGAATCAGCCATATAATCGTAGTTATAAAGGACTAATTATCTGCAGTTAATATCACTTAATATCTCAACAGCCAAGCGTATCAATTAGCACAATCGGTCTTTCTCTATTTCTATATTGTTCTGAAATTAAGGCTTAGTCCACTTATTTATAAAATAACACTTATATAAACCATATTAACAGGTTTCCTATTGGAGCTTCCATGATTGTCTAGGGTTCCGCGAGTGATAGGATCTAATACTTATTAAAATTCAGATGAAAGGATCTAGCGAACATCTCTATAGAAATTAAAATTTTGTTTTAACTTGTAAAGCTTGAGCTACAGTTTGCATTTTCAGAACCATAAACTAATCGATATTTTGTAGATTATCTTGTGCAGGTTAATTTCTAATTAGCTAAAGCTGAATTTATAGTACATTATTCCAAAACTATACCTTCCTTCAGGCCAGGGTTAACGCTGAACGGGAACCAAAACGGGAAGTAGAATTCATAATTGTCAAGGAAATATTGTCCTCTGTCATTCTCTGAACTGTTCATTTTCAGCTAAGAATTCTTATGTAACTTTATCCTCCAGCAACACAGGATAAACTCAAAAGAAACAGTAATTGAGCAGCTGTCTTCAGCTATTAAATATTGATGACACAACTCAAATCTTTCATGGAATACGATTAGTTTAACTTGTATGTTTATTTTAAATACTATGCTTTAAAAACGTTTTGGAAAGTAAAGGGTAACTACGATAGTAATGAACTATTTCTTTGTTCTATAGATGTTATCGCAAACTTTGCTTCTTTGTAATAGCATCAGTGTTAGTTTGTAACTTAACATATGAATGGCATAAGAAAATACGTTCAATATTTAGTTTACGAATTTCAATTGAATAAAAATGAGATTGACATGCATTTTAATAATCATGCATTTAATTCATAGTAATACTCATTATTAAATCAAAAATAAACATTCGAAAAACATAACACATATTCTATGTATTATCATTTTTTTAATTTAGTAATGAATAGATCAGCAAACTATTAAATACAAAAGGTTTTTATTGCGCTTATAACTTTCCTGACTTTATATTTTTAGGAGATCGTTGAGCTGGATAATGGTCGTCTATTGACAAAATTTGAAAAAACAGTGCCCATGGTAACTTATCTTCTGGCAGTGGTTGTCTGTGATTTCAAATTTAAAGAAACGATTACAGAAAATGGAGTCAGGGTATTTAAATTTTGCGAAAATTTATTTTTATTGTAAAAATAGTAGTTACTTGTATAAACTCGTGCATAACGGGTAATTTATATTTTGTTCCTTGCAGTTGAGGATTTATACCGCACCACATCATATCGAGAAGACAAGTTACGCATTAGAAATGGGGAGTAAAACGCTCAGCTATTATGAAAAATATTTTGATGTTGCTTTTCCTTTAAAGAAACTTGGTGAGTGTTAATAATTGTTCATTTATAATTATCCTTCATATTAAAAAGCGAATATCGTTTGAGGTATTAACCTTTCAGTGAGCTGAGCCCACCCTATTGGCACGGTGGCAGGTAAGTCAGTTGCCACTTGTACCTGAGTTCGAGTCCCGGAGAAAACATGAATGATTGTAAATGTATAGTGCCTTTGTTGCATGGGGGCACTTCAGATACGGTCGAGCCGATAGTCTTCTCAAGAGATTTCTGATAGGGAAATAGAAGACTTTCGGGTTCGTCCCTCGGAATGTTCTTCTCAAAAGTAAGACAGAACTTCTGTTTTCCAGAGCCGTAGCTAGGGTTTTCAGCGCCCAGGGACAACTGAAGATTTCGCGTCCCCTACTGGTTGCCAAGGATGGAAAACATTTAATTCTAAAATGTCGTAACATCAGTTTGGCGCTTCTTGGATTCTGCGCCCGCGACAGATGCCCCCCCTTGCCCCCCTCTAGCTACGCCCCTGACATGGGTATATTTCGGTCGCCTCCTGCGGTACACCTTGGACAACGTTTTCGGTGATAAGGTGGCTAAATGACCGACGAGTTTAGCCATCCCCGAAAATGTATAAGTTGCAAGTGTCCGGAACAACTTCAGCAACGACGTTTGAGTGATACTCTAAGGCTATCTGTAATCTTCGTAGGAGGCGCATTATGTAAAACTGTTTAATGCAATATAAAATCATAATTAGTTTAAATAATAACTGCAATCCACAAATTTTTAAGTTGTCAAATGTGACACTAAAAACAAACTTTTCTTTGTAATCGGAAAAGAAACAGGATATAATATTTTAATTTCTCACTGAATTACCTTTGTAATCTATATATACATAGTATGTTTGTTTGTCCTCTAATAACTCAGTCACTACTTGGCTATCGTTACCAAACTTTCTACAATTCTTTTCTGGGTCCTGGAATAAGTCGACGTCGACTTTTTTCCAAAAAAAGTAGATAAAATCAGAGATATTAATTAAAAACTCGGAAACACGATAATTTCCGCCCTCGTTTTTTCGAGTGGCAACAGTCTCGCAAGCTGAAGATGTAAATTTGCTTAATTTCGAAAGTTGTTGCCACTGCTCGCTTTCAAATCCTAGAGTTTGTTAATAAAAAATTTCTAAGTTTTACGATGAAATAAAAATACCATTGCCAAACACTAAATATATAATTCGCAATTCCAAAAATTTGTGGGAAGCCATTTCGACTATTCCCATCCTCGTACGACTTTAATCAGCCGAAAAATTAATTAAAAATTATGAAAGCGCTAATTTTCGCACTCATTTATCCGAGTGGCAACAGTCTAGCGCAGGGGTTCTCAAACGGTGGTACTCAAAGATGCAATGTATTTTTAATTATTGATTTCAAAAATTAAAACTCCAACATCCTGATTTAATTTTTTCCCTAACAGTCGTAAATTTATGCGATCTGAGCTTTTGTTTAAGAATGGTGATGGTAGTAGTATTTTGTAGTAGTGGTACTAAAGGTTTTTAATTTTTGTTTAGATGATACGCGTTAGTCCAAAAGGTTGAAAACCGCTGCTAGCACGTTGAAGATTGAAATGCTTTATTTCGAAAAGTGTTGCTACTGCTCGCTTTCAAATCGTAGAGTTTGTTAATCAAAAATTTGTGATTTTTACAAAATCTATGTACATATATATAAAGAAGAATGCCTCTGTGATTGTGCGTTTGTTTATTTGTTCGCGTTATTGATTTCTGATGCATTTTTTGCCACATTTAATCGATTAAATATAGGTGAAATACTGGATGGAAGAGCATTTACGACCATTTGTTCAGAAAGAGGAAAATCATTAAAAACCGAATGCCATTGTTTCTGATATAATGAGAGAGAATTGGCTTTTTTTTCTATGGAAATTTTTGATGTGCGTTCCATATCACACCAGAGTGAAAAATGTATGACTCTGAATCGTATTTTTTGCTTTGTCATTAGAGAAGGATTACAACGGTATCGTTCTCTCTGTTGTTATGCATTACTCTCAATCTAACTTAATTGGCATCGAGTACTTCGGCTAGTTTTAAATAATTAAGTAAATTGTGTTAATAATGTGACTTTATATTTCTAGTTTTTATTTTGTTTTTTGTTTAAAGCATCAAATCGAGAGATCTGATGTTTAAAATATAATGGATTTTGCTTTCACATTTTTATGCTATTTTTTTACAAAATATATGTTGGATTTTACTTTCAATTTTTGCAATTTTTCAGTTTTACTTCCAATTTACACTCGTTTCATTAAAGAAAAAGAATGCTTTTAATTTTCAAACACAGATTTTTAAGTGAAAAATTTAGTGATCCGAAGGGTTCAAAAATATACTTTTAAAATGCCTAATTTTTTTGTATTCTTTGCAGATATGATAGCAATTCCAGACTATGGAGGAGGGGCTATGGAAAATTGGGGCTTAATTACCTTCTCTGAACCTGGTTTGATTAGTGAAAATATCTCTTCTATAGCAAGTAGATTTCAAGTGTCTGAGTTAATCGCACATGAAATAGCACATATGGTAAGTTTGGGAAACAGCGTCTGTCAGAATTTAAATTTAATTTACTATAATGTACTAAAAGGTAAAAGATAATTGATTAAAACGTTTTTCTACAGTGGTTTGGAAATCTAGTGACTATGAAATGGTGGGATGATCTTTGGTTAAATGAAGGTTTTGCTACTTATATGTCGGAGAAAGGACTCAAAAACATGGATCCGGAGCTCGATGAAGTAAGTCTGCGTGTGCAGTGCCGTTAGCTGTACATTTCACATCTAATAATATCTTATATAGTAAATACTAGCAACTTCAAACATCAGACCAGTTTTTTTTTTGTCAAATTTTTTTATTTTAATTTACATGAAAACAAAGAGATTTTTCATTAGTCGAACATAATTTCCACTAAATTTAATCGCATGTTATCCCGAGAGCGAATGTTCCCCATTAAAACACCTCTTGCATTTTCAAATCAAATGAGGTGGTCATCGTTATGGTTTCCTTACCTTTAAATAAAAAAATCGTAAAAAAAAAAGTTCAAATTCTGAAATAAAAAAATCTAAAAGCCTGAAAGGGTTCATATTTTAAAAATTGCCCAAGAGGGCTGTTTTGTAGCTTAATATGGTTTACCAGTAGGTATTATCTATAGAGATGGCCCAGATGGAATAACGAAACATTTTATAGGATATTATATTGAACGTGCTTTTAGACTAACATGGGTGTTCGTTTACGCGTCAAACTATTACACTACCAGCGTATCACGGACTCTAAAGAGACTACTATATTCTAAAGTATTCATTTATTTAATAAAACATCACTCAGGTATATAACATATAATTAATCTTCAATAAGCCTAACTAACTACAGAAATATATTTTCCTAATTCTATGAATTGCCCCGCTGCCACTTTCATGAAACCAAACTAACAACAATTATTAGTGGCCAAAATGTAAAAGTAATAAGTATTGTAAAATTATAAGTATAATTTAAAGGAAAGTAAATACAAAATACAAAGTACATTGTTTTGATATCCAACATCAGGAACGTTATATATCTTCTATATTTTTAAAAAGGAAAAAGTAATTCTTTAAAATATTTAATGCTTCTTTTAATTAGATATATCATGAATTAAATGCATTTTTATTTTTATTTCAGTCAATCAAATTAAAAATTAAATAAATTTCTTCTTAAGAACCGCGTCTGTTGTTTTTGTTTGTTAGTTTAGTTTGTTAATTAACAGTAGACAGAATAAATATGAAAGCATACTATCTTACATTTGTTACGAATGGCAACAGACTCAAATGAAAAGTGAGCTGAAACAACGCATTCACATTGGACCACTCAAAATCGCATTTCAAGACCAACAGTCCTTTTGGGATAATAATTTCTGTATACATTTTACTGAGGGAATCGAACGATTCCAATCTTCAGACGTAACGAACCTTCTGTAATACGATCGTTGACGAAATTAAATAATTTTGGTCTTTGGTAAGATAATCGTTTTAGAAAGTTTATCGTTCATACCGCTGTCTGTTTATGTTTCTAAATATGCTTATCACTTTCAGATAAGTTGATTGAGGCAAAATAACTCGAGAGCTATCTGCCTTTGGGGACGGATGCCTTTGTGCAAACACTTTTTAAAGAAAACTTGCTTTTATCCACCCTACACATGAAGCAAATCCCTCTACTGTATTCCAACCCGAGTCGAATTTCCAGTGTTAAACTATTTAACCGTTCTCCTGCTAATAAACGTGATTGCTAGAAGATGGTCGCGACGAAAGCGCTCATTTTACTATGCCAAAAAATGTTAATTATAGATGAATTTAAATCTGTGCAATCGCATATATTAAATAAAAATCTGTTGTGTGTACACTACATGTGTACACCACATGACTTCCTTGTACGGAATATTAAATTATACGCATTTTTTCTTGAATTTCATTTAAATTGATTGGATTGAATTAAATCTACTTCGTCGACAGCACATAAACCACAGTAGAATAAATGCACTCTCTAAAATTCACTATATTTGTTTACTATAACGACACTCTGAATGCACAAAATTTATATCATTTGAAGAATTATCATTGCCCCATGTTCTATTCAAATACTATAATAAAGCTACAACGATGTATGAAAAAAATTAAGCAAACAAAACAGAAAAGAAACAGTTTTTCACAGACGATTTAGTATTTCTCATTCAATTAATTCAGTTCTCACTTCGCGAGAAAGCAAAAATACATAAAAACTCAAAATATCTGCATTAAAAATTACGAACTAAATCTTAAACACTTATTTCCTCGAAAAAATTCCAGAAAGGATTAAGCATGATTTAATTCGCAATAATAAATGAAGGCGTTATTTTTGTGTTGCGAAGCTTAGTCTCTCTAGATTGGCAACAAATCTACAATTCTGCTGTTTCAAATGTAAACAAATATGTCCACCATGTTATTTAAAACTTAACCGCACTTAAACAGCTTTTAAATTGTTGATAATTGTACAAATATTGCTTCCAAAATTACGAAAGGCATAAAAGCCTTAACCGGAAGATAAAAACAAGATAATTCTATCATTTTTAAAGCAAAAAATATACAATTTACAAACATATAAGAGTAAAGAAACTGAGATCACTGAGCCAGGTAACAGAGTGGATATATATATAAATATATTTATATACGTTAGGTGCGGCCGATTGCAACCAAAATACGAGGTGCACATCTACATGTTATAGCAGTCCTATATACAAAATTTCAACGTTCTGAGGTTTCTGAGGCTTTCAACGTTTTTGAGTTATGCGAGATACGTACATACGTTCGTACAGACGCCACGAAAAATTCTCTTCAGAATTAAATTTAAAGCAGTTTTATAATTTTTTTGGAGGAAAAGAGTCTTTTATTCTATCGTTACGTACAGATATCACCCAAAAACATCGTTAAATTGCATTCGATAGAGGTCAAAATGGATATTTTCCTTGAAATATGTTGCCTGAAACTTTTCGCGATTACAATACTTCCTTTTTACTTCGTACAAGGAAGTAAAAGTAACGTACTTTGTAAAATTTATTAGCGCATATTCTATCAAATGTATCAACCTCAATCAAGTAAACGCTTTCTTGCCTGTCACTTTTGAGAGTGGTCACTGTTTCTAAGAGTATAAATAAACATTGCCATTGGATAACATCGACCACTTTCAAAAAGGACTCATTTTAAAGAGGGTTCACTGTGTTAGATTATAAAATAGATACATAATCCTCCATAACAAACTAATGCCTAGTAAGAGCTCTGTCTTTTAATAATACTAATAAATCCGCCTCTTATATAATATTTTGAAGTAGAATTACTGTATTAATGTGTTTATGTTTCATTTGTAAATGGCTTTTTCTTCTCTGCAGGTAACAATTTTAAATAATTAAAGATTGTTTTTATTGCTCGAGTAGTGATAATACAAGTATATGTAGAATTTGGCTTAACTCAGAGAATTGAGAGCACGGATCTTGGTATGGTACATACCTTTATTTTAATCATAAGAAATAAAAGTAAAAAAAGTAAATGAAGTAAAGATGAAGTTAACGGTATGCAGGATTAATATAATGATGTAGTCCATTTACACAAACATTCGTGCATAGCTTTAAATAGTATGATCATCGAAAGTCGTCACAGCTAAAGGTGAGAATTAAAACGAAGAATCAGCTCCATAAACTCTTGAAGACGCATGAGCCGTCTGCTCACGTCTGCACTCCGCTCTCGACCAGGTCTCAGCGCTGTCTGGGATGATTCTTATTGCGTTGGGCTGTACTGATGACGTCATCTGGTATTCTAATTTGGCATTGGATGTTATGATTTCCCACATATATGTTAATAAAATATAATATTCCAAATAAAATTAGAATACAAGAAAACAACGAAAACTGTCGTACGGATTAATGAAAGAAAGCGCTTTCAGCAACTTTATTGCATTTCATTTTGCCACCAAATACTGGTAGCAGCTGCAGCTATAGCCAGAGTAAAACCCCGTCTATACGAGGGAATACATATCTCCCAACGAATATCTCTGCAAGTTTGCAGCGCCTGCGTCAGTCCGTCTTTATACACGGAAACATACGAGGTGTGAGACGAAAAAAAACGAGACTAAGTGGTGTGTAGCTTGAAAAAAAAGAGTGGAGTTAGCAACAACTGTTTTGGTGAAATAATGCCACACACTTCCTCTATCCATAAGGCCAGTTTCGACTTAACCGATCACTCCAGTGGAAGTACTGCATTATTGAGTTAACACGTGCAACTGCATTTTTCCGGAAAAATGTCTAATTCAAAAACTGAACAGCGGATCAACGTCACGTTTTTTGTGAAACTTCAGAAATCAGCCGCGGAGGAAACATTTCAAATGTTAACCAAGGCTTATGGAGATGAAACTTTGTCTCCTATACGTGTGTTTGAATGGCATAAGCGGTTTTTATGGGGAAGAGACAGTGTGGAAGATGATCAAGCGTTTAGCTTGGTGATTGAGTGCGCTTCCAATGGTCAGACTGTTAATCAACAGTACTACATTGAAGTACTAAAAAGACTTCGTGAAAAACTAGGGGAAAAAGACCACGATTGAAGAGTGATAAATGGCTGTTGCACCAGGACAATGCGCCCGCTCACACGGCCTGTCCCGCTCACACCGCTATCTGTCGAGCAGTTTCTGACCAGCAAAAACATTACTGTGATGGGGCATCCTCCTTATTCACCTGATTTTGCACCATGTGATTTTTTTTTTATTTCCTAAAGTTAAATCTTGCTTAAGGAAAACCCATTTTACCACAGTTGAAAAGTTTCAAGCGAAAACGGAGAATCTCTTGAAGGGCCTTCCAAAAACTTCGTTCCAGAACTGTTACCAGCAATGGCAGCACCGGATGCAGAAGTGTGTGCATGCTGCAGGGGACTACTTTGAAGATGATAATGGCAAGGAGAACTGATTCTGTAAGGCCAATGATTTATTGGACTATTCTCGTCTCTTTTTTTTTTTTTTTTTTTTTTTTTTTGTGTGTGTGTGTGTGTGTGTGTGTCACACTTTGTATGTCTAGTGCATCAGACTTAAGTCTGCGGCGCCTCAGCGGAGTCTTTGTCATTGCTCATTACGGAATACATTGCCATCGAAGATGTATTTGGTGACAGACAATGAAATTTCGTATGGAAATCAAGTTTCCAAAAAACAATAGTGGCTACTCTGAGCGTTTAGCTTGGTGAAACAATAAGGGCCGAATCGTTTTTGAGTTTCTGTTATTATTTTGACAAAATTAATTTATGATGCAATATTTGTTTTGGATCTTAATTTCCATGACTTCTTTATAAAGAGAATATTTTCCATATTTTTTCTATATTTTTTCATTCAGTTTCACTGATTGGCGTAGTAGCTTAAAGGAACTTTAATACAAGTACCCTTGTGTAGATGAAATGCAAATGCTGTCGGGGGACATGTCTGCGAGGGATACTTGTTCAGAGATATGTCTCCTCGTGTAGACGGAGCTTAAGAGGTCAAGTTATCTTTGAGAACCTTCTGCTACTTGCAATAAACGCCCACTTTAATGAAGAGTTTAGCCAACTGTAATCGGGTAATATGTGATGATGACAAAGCAGAACAATGAGGAGATCAAAAACACAACGCCATCTATGTATATAAAAGTGAATCAGAGATCAAAGAAAATCAAGAACTGATTTGTTTGCATAGGAAAATACGAATTAGAATTCCAGTACTTGATTAAAGTGAATTAGAACAATTAGATTAAAATAAATTAGAATTTTATTGATACGAAAAGCCAGAAGAAAATCGAGTTTATGAAAGGAGAGGAGTAACGGGTAATTTTGACATAAACAAATTGGAATACGCTGGTTTGCTGTTCAACAGTGCTGTGAAATAGATGAGTTATTCATTTTTTTCTTCAAATATAAAATTAGTTTTTACTGATGCTAATTTTTTTAATTACACTTAGTTTGACGGTCTAATAGTAAGACGCGGTGGCAAGGACTACTATATAAAAATTTATGCCTGAAATTGAGTTTCGATAAGAGATTTATTTATGTTATCCACTGGTGGTTTTGGGAACTGGTGGAGGGAAACAAAGGAACAATATTTTCTAAATTCTTATTTATACGAAGTGCTTGAAGTAGAAGAGAATTTTTGCTTTAATAAGAAAAGAAAATTACTTGAATGCTTGATCCGTATTATTAGATGAAAAAGCTTGGATCACTTTGAATGTCTCTGAAGTTGATTTTTGATCAAAAGCTGATTTAGATGAGTAAATCGTGAACGCTCGAAGGACGATAGTATAAAAAGAAATCAACTTTTGTTTGGTAGAATGTCTGAATTTGACATATGGAAGAAGACAAATTAAAGAAAGTTTCCAAAACAATGTAATGACAAAACTGAAACTGTTACCTGTAACTTAACTACTAAACTGCCAAGAAAACGAAATAAATTCAACGTACTGAGTTTCAACTGAAAAGCTAGAATTCAGAGGCCACAAAATGTAATATTAATCATCTTGTTGCCTTCAAAAAGATCGAAAGTTTCATTAGCAAAACGAATTTAGTAATAAACCTAGTTAATGCAGATAAAATTTCAGCTCCATATTTCTGCATTTTCTTAATTTTTTTATCCGTAGATGTCACTATGCTTTTTCCCTTCCCCTTTTATTTTTATATTCTTCTTCAGGTTGCCATTACAACCAATGAAAGCTGCTCAAAGTTCCTTTGACCTCACTCTATTAATAACGCCCATTTTGCATTCATTTTCAGCCAAAGAAGACAGTGTAAAACAACTTGCTGAAAACACTTCTGCTTTAGTTAATGCATAGAGGATTTTTTATGAGAAATATATGTTATTAATAATTATAGTATAATTATGTTAATAAACTCTGTAATATCATTTAAACACAGTGTATTAATGTTTCTTTACAGTTTGAGCATGAAGCCACAGATACTTTGTGCCGTGCAATGCTGAGTGATAAGACTGTTAATTCTCACGCTATAGTTCAACAAGTAACGATCATCAATTCAGATATATTTGATAGCATAGCATATTCTAAGGTGAGATATTTATTTATCTATTATACAATGTGTAGTCTTGGATGTGTTTATCCTCAATATATAATGTAAAATATTTTGAAAAATTATATTAACTAATTAGTTGTTCAAAGTTTAATTTTTATTTTTAGTATTTTTTCATTTTGTCAGCACTAACAGTTGAATTATAAATAATTTTAAACTTGAAAAATTTATATGGGTAAGCTGATAGAAAATTGCGCTGTTTTCTGGTATTTATACATCTATACATTTAAAAGCCTCTATATAAATGCTTCTTGGGGTTTCAGTTGGATGATGTTTTTTTTTTTTTTTTTTTTTTTTTTTTAAATTTGCGAAAGAGTACTGTAATTCTATAAATTTTATGAATGACTTTAAAATTCGTTTCTACAATATGTTGCGACAGAATGATACTGAAGGCTTGTAGATTACCAGAATTTCAATTGAAAATACCAATTTACCAAGGTAACCAAAAACGTTTTTGCCATTTAATGAAGTGTTCACAGACAGGACGCGAAATGGTTCACGCATTGGAAAAGCAATAGAGGATTAGTGTAAATCTTGAGCTGTACTAATTCAGGCACAGCAATTACAGCCTGTCCAGTCTCCAAGAAAAATAGAGGTATTGAAGCAGCTCATTCGTGGTTGTTTGTTGTATGACTATCAACAGCGGCATCAAGTCATCGGATATCTCAGACACTTGGGAAGGATGCCATGGAATGAATGTGTTGCTAGACATTGGTTCGAGAAGGTGACGTCGGAAGATCTGATCATTTGTGACGAATCCCTCGGAGATCGACTACAGCTGCTGAGTGACGAGGCTCTGAAGGCAACAGTAGAGAAGTACAGCTGTTAAACGTGTGGTTAACTTACCGAATGCTTTCAGGTTTCCGAGGAAACTGTCAGAATTCATTTGCGCGTTACAGAGAAGTGAGTATCCCACGTATTGTCTGCAGCCAACAAAGACTAAGGAGTAACAGACTTTTCGTCATTGCCGTCTCGATAGCACAATACACATATATATGATTGAGTCTTATGACGATACATTGGTCCATTATGACTCTTCCAAGTGTACCAGACATTAGTTATCATAATCTGTGTCTGGAGTTTTGATCATATGACGCTGAACATTACTGATGTCCTTTCCATAAAAGGCTAGAATTTCTTCTTCAAAAATTAGTTCTAAAATATTCTTCTGATTATATAAAGAATTTTAGCCTTATGTGAGATATTTCTGAGTTTATTAAAACAGTTGTAATTAAACCCTGCATCTGAAATCTTGCATGAATCCCGTTGGGAACTTTTCTGTACATTGATGAAGCCATTTCTTTTGGTCATTTTCGTAAGCAGAGCAAAAGAAAATTAAATTTTGTTTATTACAGTCACTTAAATATACTCATACCTCATATAGCATTGCCACAAATTTCCGTTTATCAGCAGCAATAGTTTTTCATACAATTTTCTACAATTTGTTGTCCCCTTTCTCGGTATACTTTATTAAAAGTATATAAGCTTTAGATTTGAATATCTTTTTTTTAACTTCAAATATTTATGAATGATTTTACTTACAGTGCCAAAAGATATTCCCAATTCCGATGCAATGATCTTTGAGTCGGTGGATTTTCTTTCACAATCATAAACTTCAGTTTTTTTTTTTTTTTTTTTTTTTTTTTTTTTTTTTTTTTTTTTTTTTTTTTAAATATTTTTCCCACGTTCGAACAGTCTTAACACACAGTCAAGATGATGTTTATCAGTTTTTAGCCATTTTCAAATAATTCTCTTATTTTTCATTCCAATCAAAACAAAGCAATAGCAGACGATTATATTAAAAATCGCGAATCTTTATCTCAAAATGCTTACGAGAGTAAGCAGAAAACCGCTTCCATAAAAGGCTAATAACCTTCTGTATTTACACGTATTACCTTCATTAGTATTCCCTAAAAGGGAAGTTACTTAAGTAATGCAAAGTAATTTTATATAGTTGAAAATTCACGTAAATTCAAAATAGGCAATTAATTTTCTTCTGATATATATAAGAAACTCCCAGGCATAAATATCTTTAATAACCCAAACCAAAAACCACTTTAGTCAAATAAATTGTATTTTCAGTAAACCGTATTTGGTAAATATTCCGTACAGATCTATTTCTTATACAAACTGATTCTATGTCCTATTTTTTTAATGAAGGCATCATGAAAGTTTGCTATTAATCATCTATCATTCAGGAAAGAGATGCATTTAATTTTTGAAGTTGAATACCTTTGTTGTAGTCATTCAAGACCAAACAATATAACTTAAGAATTTTTCCTGGATATCATCCTAACCTGATATGAAGTTGTGACATTTTATTTGAGTTTTACTAAACAATTTGATTTTAGTTTACATCTTTCCTATTGCCTCATTTCGTCACAGGCTTGTTCATTTTAGAGATTATGCAGATTTGAGTTTAACGTTTGCTACACAGCCAGGCCATCTTGTTATTTTGCAAATAGCCGTTGCTTCTCTTAAGACTAGAATTTTAGGACATGCTTAGTTACTAAGTTGAGGTTTTGAGTAGCTGTTGCTAGTTGATTCGAGACTCAATAACCTCCCTTAGAAATTAAGTATTCTAACTGGGAGACTTGTAAAGGCCAATTGTGTGTTCACCGTTAAGTTCAGGCGATTGGTAATTTGGTGTTGTATTATTTTTTATTATTTTTAACCTTCACTAGACACACCAGTGGTTGAGTGGTTAAGACCCCTGAATACTGGTTGTTCGACCTACTTTAGGTTCGAACCCAGGCTAAAGGCGCGGTCTACGTGGCTGGTTTTCGTGGTTTTCCCATGTGTAACGTAAACACGAATCAGGTTTCCTCAGAAAGTCATCCACGAAGACATCCCTTCTCTTAGGCAGACAGCTCATAATCAGATAATCTAGCTTAACTTTCACAAGTGCTGAGGTAAAATAAATTAAGTTGAACACTTGTTTCTGAGTATTTTCAGAAGTAATTTCTGAGTATTTTCAGAAGCTAGTAGTGAATAACTCCCTATGTTGACTTTCACGTGACACCAGCAAAATAGGAGTTGAACAAGTTAACGATTAGATATACCTCCATACGGGTGTTACAAAGGAAGCCCAGACTTAATGAATTGATCATAATGCCAGTAGGCATAGAACCCATTTAAGAAAGCAATAGTTAGAATATAATTTAAGATACATAGCATAGTAAGCTATATATCGTATGCTATATTATAACGATTGGTAAGATACGTGACATGAGCTTTGGGCAGAATTCCTTTATAACTGTTATTTTGGTTAGTGGCAGCGAATAACAATGCATTCCTTCACTTCTAGCTCTTTTCTCTCTTATTAATTATAATAATTTATTTCTAGCTCTTTGAAAATTTAAAATTAGTAGGACCAACGTTATTAAATCTACAGTAGGGCAATCATAAGTAGTCACACTTTTTATCACGCATACTTTTTAAAAATATCTGATGTGGATACCACATGACTTCTTTGTACGGCTTTTTAAATTATACATGTATGTTTTTTGCTGCATTTCATTAAACTTATTTCCTCGAATTTAATTAGAAATACATTTCTAAATCAATTAGTTCAGTTCTGACTTTGCGGCATTTATAAAAACATAAAAACGCAAAGCGTCTTCGTTAAAAATTGTAAAATACGGAAAAATATAAAACACCAAATAAAGTTAAAAACACTAAAAACATTTTCCAATTAAAATTAGTAATTGACAGAAACAAACTGACAATAAGAAGTAATATTCGGCTAGCGAGCATGAAAGTGCACAAAATTAAAAATTTACTTTTGGTCCCACTCGGTAAAAAGACACCGAAGTTGGTGCACAAATTCACTTAATTCACTATTCTATTAACAATTTCAAATGTAAACAAATAGCGGCCTTGTTTGCCAATATATAAGAATAAAAAATCTCATCTGACTGAACCGGGTAACAGAATGCGACCGATTGCTACCCAAAAGGGAGGTGCACCATTACATGTTATAGCAGTCCCATATGCAAAATTTCAACGGCTAATCACTTTTGAGTTACGTGATATATATATATATATATACGTACGTACAGACATCATGAGAAAAATCCCTTTTGAATCATTTTAAATGAATTTTACAATCCGTTTCGCAAAAAAGAGCCCTTTTTTCTGTTCATACGTAGAGATGTTCTGCAAAAACATCGTTACGGTACGCGAAATTTTTGGTGATTATAGTGCTTTCTTTATTTCGTACAAAGAAGTAAAAACAAAGTTTTCCTAATGATTTAATTTTGGTATCATGTTATTATTCATTATTTTGTTCCTCCTTTGCTTAAAATGTGATTATATATTTATAATTAAAGATATATTTAGATATTCGATGTATAAAATATAAAAATACATGCTTCGTTTTAGATAAGCATAATTTTAACTTTCATTTAATATTATGTACACTATTTTTTCTTGATTATAATCATCACTTAATAATTTGAATTTTTTTAATCTTTCAGCTGCCTTTTACTTATCCAAATTATTTTCCTTTATTATTATTATTATTTACCTGAATTATTTTCTTTCAAACCTTTAAGGAAATATTACAAGATAATTATAGTATTAACATTACTAAAGACCCCTTAGTTATTATGCAAGATTTACTAATCAAAGCAAAGGAAGTAACATTATTGTTAATAATATTAACTATGAGTATAAATCGCTAATGGACTTGATTTTAAGCTAAAGAATTTCATTTACACACAGAACCTACGGTGTTATCTTTAGAAAAGATAAAATCATATTATAATCGTGAGCATCTGTATCACACGTACAAAAACAATTGCATGCAAAACAGGAATATTGTATTAAGAAACTGAAGTAATATATTACTCCTGTATTTTTATAGGGATCATCAATTCTCAGAATGTTGGAGAACTATATGGGAGAAGATTTCAGGCAAGGTGTATCTGTGAGTAGTTTAATTTTAATAATATTTATAATCATATATATCACTATAAAATTGTATATTCTTGTTTCAAAAATTATGCTTTTGAGATAAAATGATCTCATTTTTCAGTTTTTGAATATTTTGTCTAGTTAGTGCTAATAGATGTTCTTAATACTCTATTACAGTGTAAGCTTTTCAAAATGATAATAATTTAATATATATCATAAATAATCACAGCATTCCTCCAATATTTGTCCTTGTTGCGTTAGCATATTCAGCAAGAGATGCGTGGCGTGTATCCCATTGAGGCCGCAGTTGATGTTTGAAGTTCCGTACTTCAAAAAGGTTAGTAATCTCTACAGCAGGGGTCTCAACAAGTGGAGAACTTACTCCTTCGAAGGGATGGGATATCATAGTTTCAATGAGGAATGCGATTAGCCTTTTGTTTAGCTGCTAAGTATAGTTTTAGTTCACGGAAACAAAAAACTACTTTTATTCGAATTTTGGTATTTAACAGCATTTTCTATACCCCCCCCCCTTTTTTTTTTTTTTTTTTTAATATATATTTTATAAAATTGGTTTGAAAAGTCATCTAAATCTAGAAAAATGTATATATTTATTTTTCAACTTTCGAGAAGGAGAGGGTGGATGATTTTCTGGCAGTAATAAAAGCGGCGTATAAGGAAAAAGGCTAAGAATCGATGCTCTACAGTGACGCCCAAACTGTGATGGATAATAACTCATCACGTAAATTTGACAAGCTGGTTGATTGGTTGGTTTATTTAATTACAGCAAAGCCTCGAATGCTATATGCCTAAGGGAAGGGATACCTTCGGGGAGGACTTTCTAAGGGAAACTGGCTCGTATACATGTTACATATGGAGAAAATTACGAAAACACTCATGCATCCAGGCCGTTTGCGGGATTCGAACCTCGGGCCGAACTACCAGTGTTCAGTGAACTACCAGTGTCTCATGCTCTTGCGAGTCATTCTTTAAGAGTGACATTCCTTCCATGTCCGCCTTCATGTACGACAGAATATTCAACAAGTTAGTAAACGATCCATGGCTCAATTCCCGTCGAGCATACATTAAAGTTTTCATGTTCTCCGCTTCAAAAGGCCTAGTAGTCGCTACAATATTATGAAAGCGAGTAGCTGTTCCTTCAGAAAATATGTTATATGCTTTACTAGATTAGACTAATGTAATATACCATCTCTTGCATTGATATTAGAAATTAACAAAAAAAGGTATAAATTTTCTTAATGTAAAAGTAGTATTTTTTTAAACGATTTTTGTGGAACTATATACACTAAAATATCTATTACTGGTACAAAAAAAAGTACTATTTTTTTAAACAATTTTTGTGGAACTATATACACTAAAATATCTATTACTGGTTTTGTGGAACTATATACACTAAAATATCTATTACTATATCAGAGAAGACCCTATCAATAATTGCTTAAAACGGCATATACAACTGTGTTAAAAATTAAGAGGATAGAGAACTTTTACGAACTTCTCAATAAATAAAGTACTGTGCATAATTTGATGAAATTTGTTACGAATACAACATAATGTATAATAGCAATTTATACCTTACAACAATGAAAATACCCACTCATGGACATTATTAATGTTCATGGAAGTAAGAATATGCAAAGCTAAGTTTAAAAGATTGCGTGTAAATTAAATCTAATTGAAGTATGATTACCTCTAACAGACATGCAGCTAGTACAGTGAACCTTCACAGTATTAACGAGATAGCTCATTTAGTTTTTGTGGGTGATGCACATACTCTGCTTAAATTCTGCATGGTTCTCGAAGGCAATGGAAATTGCAACTGCCATTCAAGGGGCACCCCAGATATGTTCGATTGGCAGACCATTCAGACTTTGAGGATATTTATCCATTATCTAAATCTACATAGACGTGGGTTATCATCCATTAAAAACCTGACCCACAAATGTGTCTTTTAAAAACCACGTATAAAGCTGTAAGATCTTCTTTCTATGCCAGTAGTGGGCAATCAGGAAACTTCTGTCAATGGCATGATGTAAGCCCATTCATTATGTTCCGACAATATAATAATATATATATATATAGCGAAAGGTTATAATTTTATTAGTAATTATAACTATTTAAGTGTCGTTTTTATTTTTTGCTTTATTTAGTATACATACATTTTTATGGAGTATTAATTTTTATAACTATCTAAAAATAATTGTTAATGATATTTTATTTTAGCTCTCACTTACGTGCAACTAATCATTTGCCTAATTTTAATATTTCAGAATTATTTGAAAATGTACGCATATGGCTCTGCAAAAACCGACGATTTGTGGACTGAATTAACAGCAGCTTCGAAACAAGTAAGCTCGAAAATATTTTTTCACTCAAAAAAAAAAATAAATAAATAAATAAATAAATAAAGATTTCAAGAATGATTTAAATAAAGATTTCAAGAATGATTTAACGATTGAATGCAAAAATATTGTATTAAAACGCTGAAACTTACTTTTGTTAAAGTTTTACTTTAACACATTTGTTTAATAATTTACTTTAACACATTTGTTTTCAGAAGTGCTCTTCTCTGCTGTTTTACAATGATTTATATAACTTAAGTTCTCTTAGATTTGAATCAATCTTGAGAAATTCCACAGGTTATCACAAGTTTATATTTTCTTTGTAAGAATAAAATGAAGCTTCCTTTAACCACAAAGGAGCATCTTACAAGTGTTTAATTACTTCAACGTTTAACACGTTTCCAGTTTGTCATTCTTAGCAAAATCACCCATGGATTCGGATAACCTCCAGCTAATGCTGTGATCAGCAAGTATTTCTTTGATGAAAAAGTAATTCAGTTTGCTAGCAGTACATTCTTTCCTTTCAAAGAATTCATGTATTCGCAAAATCTTCCCTAGCACCAGATACTAGTCACAAAAGAGAAATTTTCAAGTAATTAATTAAATAAATAAATAAAAATTTTAAAGTATTTTAATAAAAGTGTCAAGTTGTAAATGTTGATTGGACAAATTTTATTCGAAAATATCAAGGTTCATTGTTCATAATAGGACATTCTTATTCGAGAAAGACTACGTTTAGAAAAATATAAACTACGTAAAATTTCTGCGCAAGCTTAGATTTTGCTTTCTCGCAAGCCGTAAACATGGGATCATGAAACTTAGCCCCCCCCCCCCCAAAGAAAACTCATACGACTGATATCTTGAGAAGCAAATGTTAATTTATTAAAAGATACTTTGGTATTTTAATAAGCAAGCAAGATAGTTCTGACCTATCCCAGCTATGAAACAACACTATACAGCATGAGAATAAATTTCTATTCAAAGTTTCACTCAGACTTTCTGTAGAATTTTAAAAATTTAATATTCTACACGAAGTTTGTAAAGTACACAAAGATCGTAAAGCCAGTGTCATTTGATATTACACCGGCTTTGCGATCTCACGCCTAGTAACATAATTCTGAATATGTTGAATTAGCTTTGTATTAAGAGTAATTCATGTTTTATATTCAGGACACAGCCTCATTATATCTTAAGCTGCCGAAGCCTGGGTGTAAGATCTCTGGTTTCCCGAGGCCTCAAAATCACTTTCCAACTCTCCTCGTAATCTGGTTCTTATTTCATGAAATCAAGAAGAGTGAGCGCTAAAAGCCTCTGAAAGGATAGGGGCCCTAAAGGGCCTAAAGTCCCAGATTTTGTTAATCGTGCCCTCATTCAAAGCGACTGTGATTGTATCAATAGAGTAGTGAAGAAATATAGACGACTTACGTCAGCTTAACGGTAAGCAAGTAATTAGTTCACGCCAAAGACAAGTTCGCATTTTATATTAACGTTACACGTCTTCATTTGTGCAGCAGGGAATTCACTACAATGCGAGTAGGGTTTTTATCTATGGGGCTTTTTCTGGAGTATCCTAGATCTCTCATCATTCAACAAATGACTGATTAGTTAACGTCTGTTTTTCATTCTCATCAGCTATGAACTCCTACAACTGAATATTCAACAACTCAGCTTCCCACTAAGTGGCAAGAATATTTTTGTGATATCTGTAAGAACGTATATATACGCGCATATGAAATACGTCAAAGAAATTAAAGCAATATATCAAAAGTACACAAATCCAGGTACGTAATAGCAGGAGAGTTTATACATTAAAAATAAAAAAAATAATTTGTTTTGATAGTAGTTTGGGGAAATTTGTGCTTTTTTAGAGAAAACCCTGGCCGCTCAGAAGCTGAACCGTAACAGAAATTAGGTTGTAAAAGATAAGTGCACTATATTTACTGCCATTCCCTTTCTTCCAGTATGTCCTCCAAGTTTAGAAGGCAAAATAATATTAAATACGTTCTTTCTATATATTTGGACACATATTTCTCATATATATAATTTTTTTTGTTTAATGTTGCTTTAGACTGCATGCATCGTTTGTCATCACGTGACAAAATTTTTGGAGACCTGAGATCTCTTAAGAATTTTACACAAAAAATTCTTAAGAGATCTCAGTTAATAAATAATATTCTAAAATAAGTTAACTGCTTCTTTGCTTTACACTACTGTGACTTACGAATAGTTTCCCAAAAATGTTTAATTTAGTAATGTCTTAAAATGTGAAAGTGTCAGTCCTGATGCGATATTTAAACAAACGAGATTTGCTTAAACAAATTAGTACTTTTTTATATTATACATTAATTATATTTATATTTTATTCAATAGAGTTTAAATGTCTCTTTGATAATGGACACGTGGACAAAGCAGATGAATTATCCCTACATAAATGTAGAAAGAAGTGATGATGGCGGGTATGTCGTTCAGCAGCATAGATATTTAGAAGACCCAGAAAGTAAAATTTTTGCGACGAAGCTTTCACCTTATAAGTGAGTTCCCTTATTTTTTTTACTAGGAGTTTCATGTGTATACCTTAAAACTAAGCTTTTATTAGCGTATCATAAAGTCGTAATTTCATTTAGTAACTGTTCTAATTCATTACTTTAGAATATTTGTCTGGCCTAATGGGCTGATCCATTAAGCCTTTCTTTCTCTTTTTTAACTATTGTTTTTCAAAGTTATATGGTATTTTCCCTCCCCTTTCTGCGTGCCTTCGGGATGTAAAGGTGGCACACTCCGCGCGTATTCGAGAATCCAGGTTCGAGTCCCGGCGAGGGCATTGTTCATACTTCATGTCCCCTACTTCGAAATAACCTAATCTCTCTACAGTGGCTCCCGAACTAAAAGGTGGTGGATGATGATTCTTCACCACCAGAATTTGGCGATTGGTTCCCCTAATCCCCAGTTGCCATTTAAAAGGGAGAGTGTATAAGGTATTTTCTCCCTCCTTTCTGCATGCCTTCGTGGTGTAATGGTAGCACAATCGGTGCGTATTCGAGAGGTCCAGGTTCGAGTCCCGGCGAGGGCATTGCTCATTTTTCACGTGTCCACCGTCAAAATAACCTAATGACTCTACAATGTCTTCAGATAATTTTCACTTTTTTGAGAGGGGGGAATAAAAAGATTTTTTTTAAACAATATATGCATTAAGTTCTTTATGCTGCCAAATAGACATGATTTATATCCTGGAATGTATTTAAAATAAAGTTAATGAGTTTATTTACTTAAAATAAGGGTATTTATTTTGATAAAAACGTCCTGTGCATTAAAATTCACTCCCCTTTATTTAGAAACATGCTAGGCGCACCACTTTGCACAGTTTAATTGTTTCATAATGAGCAGGCCCTTTATATCCATTGAACTAAGTGGGCTGATCGATTGTGCCAAGGGCGTTATTGATGCTAGGGAGATGAAGAACCGAATATGTTGAAATGTTTTTCTGTTTCAATTTGTAATGTAATAATCTCTATTTAACCTAAATATAGCCAAAATTAAACAAAAATATTAGTAATATTTTTATACTGCTAACTGAGCATATCATTAATAACATTTCCATTAAATTTTTAATCCTAACGGTTGCTTAGTTATTTTTTAAATGAAAGCATCACATTTATTTTAAAAACTTCTAACAAAATATGCAGTTTTATTTAGGGTTGCTCCAAAATCATTATATTATACAGTAGATGTATTTGTAATCAGAAATGAGAATACCAAAGGATTACCCAAACTAAGGGACAGTGTTATAAAAGTATGGAAAAAGCAGTATAATTATGCTGAAAATTTTTTGAATGAAAATTGATCGGCTAATGTAGAATGTACGTAGCATCCAGTTTTGAGAAACAAGTTTTATAATAAATCTTCAGTTTATCTGGAAAGTGGACTAACTGAAGAATATTTGCATTTTAAAAGAAAAATTTATTAACCGATGTGAAATTATTGAAAGCCGAACGCATTCTGTAAAAAATAATTGCTTCCTCATGTGCAACGTGTATACAGGCCAGTTTCTGTTAGGAAGTCCTCCACGAAGGCATCCTTTCCTCCTTAGGCAGATAGCCCTCGTATGCTTTTCCATAATCTAATAAATAGATAAACCCAAAACAAACAACAACTTACATGCATACATAAAAGAAAATTGATGTTGTACACATTATACTTATGCATTACTTGCATCCCGTTAGAAAATAAATTAATAAAAAATATGTATTGTATTGTAAACTTTTTACAAATACAACAAAAATATGTATTGTAAACTTTTGAATGAAAATTGATCGGGAAAATAAAACAAAGAAACACTTGTTATACTATGTACAAAAATACGCAACGTTGATACAATTTAAAATACTTTTTGCTCTGAAAATTAATTAATTAATTATAAATGATATTTAATGATCAGTCCAACATGATTAAAGAGCTCTATTTTTAATACAGGAAATTTCATATCTTTAGTAGTGAGAGTAATACCAATTATCTGTTTGCTCAATTTAGTTTCTTCAATTACCGCACTGTGTATCGTGCAATAAGTGAGAAAATATTTATAAACACTTAAGAATTCCTTAAAATTTTATGTGAGAACTAACATTTGTATGTCTTTTGGCAGCTACATTTGGCAAATTCCTCTTACATACAGAACAGCAGAAAGTGAAGATGTATCGTACATTCTTCTAAATACATCTGAAAAAGGTAATTTTAGCTTCTGTATGAATATAGTCGCCATTTATCTTTAACTATGTTTTAATTAGTTAAATTTTAATCACTAGTTTGTAGGGTTTATATTTATTTTAACTAACATTTATTCTAAGTTTAAACTATCTTTCCTGTCAAGCCTTACTTTCCCCTGGAACTGCCAATGCCAGAGTATGTAAATTTTAGTAGAACGCGCAAGGATTCAAATTATCAGCGGAAGTATCCTGAGTTAAATAGAATGGAAACGAGTTCGAGGTGTGCTGTTCTTACTTCACGAGCGCGGAGGTAGTTAGCCAGAAATTGAAGAACCCCGCGTTTCGGCCTGTGTGCTTGCCTCGGAGAATTGTTAATCGTTCAACGTGATATTCAAAGTTTGCTGAATTAGCAGCGGTATTGTAAAACGCGGTGAGGTTAGTTACGTTTAGAGAGCCTTGTAGTTAGAGTCTTGTTATTATTTCTTTTCAGGTTCTTATTTTTATTTTACCGCCGGGTTGGCGTAGTTTGTGAGCGTCAAGAGCACGCAATTGTAATTTCTTAAGTTGAATAAAAAGGGACTTAAACCCTTAGCAAGACTCTATTTTCCAGTTTCAACAGTCACCTCTTGGTTGCGTGCAGTTTGGAGGCGCGCAACTCTACAAGTTTAATATCAGATATAAATTGCAATTTGTTGTGTGGTTCTGAAATTTTACATTTAGTCTTGCACACTATAAAATTTTAAGTATCAGTTGTTTTATGATATTAGGAATTATTGCGGACTATGTCTGAAACTGCGATTACGAAAACTACGTCTCATGGTAATTAAATGAACTAAATAATAACGTTATTGATTCCACATTTCTAACATTGATTCTGAAGGTTGAGCCAGAATAAATCACATTCGCTGTTCGGTTTAAGAGTGAAGTTTGAGATTTAAATCGTTAGTGTATCAATATTTACTTCAGGCTGACTTTATAGGAATTTTATTGTGAACTTGGACAAAGAAATGGTAGCATGCCTTTCCATGAACGAGATGACGTTAGGCCTCAAGTTAAATCGCGTATTTTACCGTGGCACTCAACTAATGGAGTAGGAAATTCCACATCGGAGTAGGAAAAACATTCCACTCCTTTATATTAGGTTGTTACAAATAAAATGGCTGTTGAATGATGTCTGATATCTCTTTATTTTGGAAGAATTCAAGCGCTGACGTTTACGTAAATTTTTTATGTCATGTGACAACATAACATATAAATAATACAACAGTAGTATTTTGTTTCATTTAACAAGTTAAAATTTAATATCCGTAATAGAATGGAATGCATTGAACAAAATTGCTATAATTTACTAGTGTCAACTGGGAACTTTGAGACAGCATCAGTAGAAATCATCAGTAAAGCATTCAGAGGAGTAACAATTAATCAGAGATCCTATCGTCATTGGTTTGCAAAATTTCGCTCAGGAAGTTTGAGATTACAAGCAGACCCCGCGGCTATCGTCTTTCCTTCATTGAATCGAATGAATTAAAGGAATTATTAAACCTGAATTGACACAAACTCTACAAGAGATCGCCCAGACTCTAAATACATACTTTTCTCGTTGTTTCAAGGCAGTAACAACTGAAAAAATAACGAACCTCAACAATTGGATGCCTCACAAACTCATTGATGAAAATAAAGCATTGCGTGTGATTTTTCTGTCTTAAGAAGAAGAATCAAAGAAGAGAGGTTCCTGCATCAAAATATTGCTTGATATGAGAAGTGGATATTCTATGATAATTGTGTACGTGATTAAGAGCGAAAAATGATCAAAGAAGTACTCCAAAGTCATGTTTGTAATCCGAAGAAATGTTCTTTACTGTAAGTTAATGTTATTCACTATTCTTTACGAAAGGGGGTGATAAACACATCTTGGTATTGCGCACATATGATCCACATGATGACAAATATACCTTAAATAACAAGCACTTGTGAATAGACATGGATTCCCATTGCTTCTAGATTAGGCCCAACCACATGCTACAGTGTCAATCATGTAGCAAATTAACAAATTAGGATACGAAATTGTGCCTCTTCCTCCATAGTATCTTGACATTTCTCCAATAGATTACTATTTTTTCTCTACTTAAACTATTTATTCTCCAAAAACTGCTTTGACAATGACGCGTCAAGTTATCTGCCAATGGAGGACTTCATCACTTCCAGAGGTACTGATTTTTACAAATGTACTGCAAATAACCTTACCACGCTTTGCAAAATCTTGCTGAAGATTAAAATGATTGAATAAATATTGTTGTTCTTCATTTTTATCTTCTCTTTCAAGCGCTTTAAAATGGCGATTATTAGGCATTTAGTTTGAAGCAATCCATTACGCATCCCCCAACAAAAATAAATAAATAAAACAGAAGAGGGAAATTTGAAATATTCATTGAGCTCACCTTTACTCATCATTAAATACGCAAGCGAGTAATGGTTTGGGTACAAAACATAACCTCAAGTAAAAATCTCGTCCGAAGCTAATTGCCCAAGACGGTGATCAGAGCTCGCGTCTTGGAAATTTTGGAAAGAAGTCCTAGGTTCCTTTTCATCAAGAGCTTTATTTGTTTACTTTGAATGCATATTTCAAAAACTTAAAAAAAAATTTGATCTGAGACCATTTGGAAAACAAGTTGGTTTTATCAAAGAATAAATTCAGGAACACATTATTTCAGTATTGTAATAGATGGTTTGAGTTGCTGCATTTCATCCTTTTATAAGTCATTTGCAGCCTTTTGAAACTTAAAATCTTCTTCCGCTTGTTCGCCATAAATCACGGAAACCGAGTCAGAGTATATAAAAGTAGAAGTTCATATTCTGATTAGAATTTCAGACGTTTAGATCTTTTCTGATCGTCAGAAATTTCCTGGGTTCATTATGTTTGTCTCTGTTAGCTTAAAAGGAAATATCTAAGTAATAGTGTAAAATATTGAAGCATATAGACTTTCATTTCTCTGTTTATTATGTCTTACAAATATTATCCATTATTTTTGTAAGATTCTACATACACTTCTGAAGAAAATTTTTCAAATATTATTGAAGATTAAGATGTAGTTTTCAGTTGGATTTAATCTCTGAATAGGTTTCTAGAGTAAAAATAATTTCCTAATTTATAATCCTAAAAATATGTCTTCTGATTCTACCACCACGTATGGTAGGAAGTTTGTCCATCAAGTTATAAATCCTACCTCATCAGTATCTACTGTAAACACTGTATTAGTAAACAAAACTTTAGTTAAGTCATCTGCAATGGGTGGAAATAATTGCTGGAAACCACAAATGCTGCTGTGATTAATTTTATTGGCAATAATGATGTATTTTTTTGTTTTATGTTTTAAGTGCACTGATTTTTTCTGTCTTTCTGTCCCCCATTCACGAAAGAAACTAAGTTAATTTACATAGCATATTTTAAGTCCAAGGAATGTAAAAATTATTTTTAAATCATTATTTTCTATTCCATTTCAGTTTTTAATACAGGATCTATTAAATATATTTTGTAACTTTTATAAGAATAAATTGAATTTAATTCAAAAAATTAAATTTAAATACAAATTTAATTAAATATTCTTTGCGCCATTGCTGCAAGGAATGAAATTTAAATTTAAACAAATTTTAATTTAATTTTTAACAAATACGTATAAAAGTAAAAAAGCAAATTTAAATCCTAAAAAAAGGAAAAAAGCCAAAATAATTTTTTAAAAAAAATGTGCAAACATATAAAAGATTTAATACTCGAACTAATCTACAATATCATTTAAATTCAGAAGCAAAAGCAAATCAAGTGCAAAATCAATCCATGAAAATAAATTTACTAATTTAATAAATTAAAATTAAATTAAACATTTAAAAAAAATGCATATGTGAATGACCGTTGAGTAGGCAGGAGACAGACTTATCAAGGGGAAGTTGCCTCCAAACCTAACTCTCCAATCATTCAATTCGTGGTTTCGTCATTCATGCAGGCAAGGGTAAAAGTCAAAACCAAAAGTAATTCCAATATAGTGGTTCCCTTAGAAATTAACATTTAAGAATTAAAGTTCAAAAAGGAAAATACTAATGAAGTCTTTTGAGAAACAAGCAAGTAAAGTCAAGAATTAAACTTTCTTTTAAAAAATTATATTTTTTAAAAAATTAATTTTTTATAAAAAATAATAAAAAAATAATCTAGAAACCAATGTATTTTAGAAACCGTTGTCTACAGAAACCTCCCCTACACGAATATGCATATCAATAAAAAGAAACTAAAAAAGAACTAGACATAATCCATATAAACCAATAAAAGAAACAAAAAGAACTAATTCACAATTTTTAAAAAACAAATATATATTTAAGAATATAATTTCATATTTAGAAAATACTTAGATACTACATAAAAAATTTAAAAAAATACTTAAAGCAAGTAAATAGTAAGTTTTAATTCTAACTTACCTACTATATGAGTGTTGGGGTCTGCAAAAGTGTTGTAAAAGAGAAGTAAGTGTGTTTTTCAAATTATATAGATGACGCTTATGTAGGTAAAGTTGAGTGCCAAGTGCTATCTTTCTTATAGTAAAAAAATTTTTTTGTAAACATTAATATTAAAAATTAAATTAAAAATTAAAAATCCTAAAGTAGTAATTATCAATTTTTAGGGAATTAAAAACTGAGCCAATCAAGAGATGTAAGTTTGCTTGAAGGAAAATAAAGTGAAGTGGAATTGTGAATAAAATGTAAACTGTTGTTTGTAATGTGAAATGTGTGTTCTGTTGAAAAAGTGTGTAAAAATTGTAAAAAAAAAAAAAAAAAATTAAGTAAAAATTTTTTTGTGTGAAAATTGCAAAAAATTAAAGTAATTAAGAAAACTGAAATGTTTAATATTAAAGTTTTAAAGTAAAATTTCCCAAAATTTTTTGAAAAGAAGTCCTTAAAAAACCTCTAAAAAATTCCAGAAATTTCTCAAAAATTACTTTAGGAAGTTAATTAAAACTTAAATTTAATGAAAGAAAATATTAAAAGTTTAATGAACTTGATTTCAATTGGTATATCAAAACTTAACTAAATACTGGCTAAAGTACGGAAAATTAGAAGAAGGAGATTAAAATCTTCACTCAATTCGGGCTATAATTGAGACTTTTGAAAAGAGTTGGCCCTTTATTAGTAAAAGGAAAGAATCCAGTATTGATTAAATATACATATTTACAAAATATTTACAATAAAAATTTACAATAATTTCTCTACTCTTTTATATCCTTCATTACCCTCCAGCTAAGGTTTAAAGTAATGTTATCATATCCAAAAGAGCCAAAAAATTATAAAGTAAAGTCAAGGCCTGCCTTTTTAATATACAAATCAATAAATTTTGGTGGTACTTGGTTATCAACTTGTACATTAATTAGCTTTATTATTTCTCCCTTTAAATCGTCTATTTCAGTACATATATTTTTTATTCTGATAATTTGGCTATGAAACGTGTTTTCTATTACTTTCCTTAGAGATATTAGAGTTCCAATTAATTAGTTTAATAGTAGGAAAATGGAAATTCCTTCTTTTATCAAGTAATTTAATTTTGCTGCGTTTAATAATTTGCAGGTCTAGGAATTCAATAGTATCTTGATTCGTATTCGTTTTATTAAGTGTTAAACTATTTGGGTAAATTTTGAATTGCTCAAAAGTAGAATTATTATTGAAAGTTATAATATCATCTATGTATCTAAAAGTATGAGCAAATAGCTTTAATTCATTTTTATTTAAACTTAGTTGGAATTTATATTCAAAAGTAAAAAGAAATAGGTTACAAATTTGTGTAGAACTGTTTGCTCCCATAGGAATTCCTCTAACTTTTTCTGTAGGAGGTTTCTGTAGACAAGGGTTTCTAAAATACATTGGTTTCTAGATTATTTTTTTATTATTATTTTATAAAAAATTAATTTTTCGAAAAAAAAGTTTAATTCTTGACTTTACTTGGTTGTTTTTCAAAAGACTTCATTAGTATTTTCCTTTTTGAACTTTAATTCTTAAATGTTAATTTCTAAGGGAACCACTATACTGGAATTACTTTTGGTTTTGACTTTTACCCTTGCCTGCATGAATGACGAAACACGAATTGAATGATTGGAGAGTTAGGTTTGGAGGCAACTTCCCCTTGATAAGTCTGTCTCCTGCCTACTCAACGGTCATTCACATATGCATTTTTTTTAAATGTTTAATTTAATTTTAATTTATTCAATTAGTAAATTTATTTTCATGGATTGATTTTGCACTTGATTTGCTTATGCTTCTGAATTTAAATGATATTGTAGATTAGTTCGAGTATTAAACCTTTTATATCTTTGCACATTTTTTTTTCTAAATTATTTTGGCTTTTTTCCTTTTTTTAGGATTTAAATTTGCTTTTTTACTTTTATACGTATTTGTTAAAAATTAAATTTAAATTTGTTTAAATTGTAACTTTTATAGATATTTTTCACACGGACAGCATAATTTAATGCCATAAATTGAAATTTCATTCCTGTATTAAGAATTAATACGTAGCTTAAAGTCTGGTTAAGAATTAAGGCGTGCCTCATAAATAGTCACAGCTAATTAGAAACCAAAAATCAACTCTTAAGCCGAAATAAAGTATGAAAATAGCTTGCAGATAAGAATGAAAAAAAAATCCGAAAGCTTTCAGATTTTATATTACGCCCAAAGGCGTTTTTTAATGTTTTGTGTTTTATTTTTAGTTATTAAATATCATGTTCTTCACACTTAAACCACATAAAATTCAATTTAGCAGCAGTATCACAAAATATTTAAAATCAGCATATCTTTGGAATTTCTGATAGACAGTGTCTTCGCGCTGGAGATAAAAGTGTTTTTTCTTATACAGTGTTGCCATTGCTCACTTTGATATTGTTGCCCTTGTTAATAAAAAATTCGTTAAAGTTTTACAGTAAATAGTAAATAGACAATAAAAAAAATTCCAAATTTCAAATTCGGGCTTCTAGGTTCTCATATTCAGGTGGAGGACTACCTTATTCAAATTTGATCGCTGTAGCTACAGTTTTTTTAACAGTGCGAGAAACATGCATACATTCATGCAGATTCTTCATTATTTAACTTCTTTAAATATAATAGAGGGCGATAATATTTGATGGCAACAATTTGAAAAATGGAACGGACATTTATAATAAACGCAGTTTTCGAGTCATGTAAATCATATGATGTTTCCCTCCAACTTTCTTTTTCACTTATTTCTTAGAAGTTATATCTCTTTTTGGAGAGAAAGAATAGACAAAATTTTGATCTGTCCTCTTATCAAAGGTTAGCTGGGCAAAAAACCTGGAACTGATGCTTTTACTGGAGAACGTATTGGAAACCGGAAATTCGTACTGGAGGAACAGCAGCCAATATATCAGATATAATGACATCTTTTAAAACTCGGTATTGCAAATTTCGAATGAAAAAGTTTTTTTTTTTTTTTTTTTTTTTTTTTTTTTTTTTTTTTTACTAGAAATATTATAATGATCCTGGGAAACTTAAAGTTAACCCTCAAACTGATATGGAGCTAATTTGTAGAAGATGAAAAATAATAAATAAATCGAAAATATTGTTTTCGCATGCAAAGTATGATTTACTATTTTAACCTAAAAAATCTAATTTTGAAATTCCTAGATTAGTGCTTGAAAAGATATGACGTCAAAGACTTTAATTTTGTTTTCCAGACACAAATTTTAGATTATTGGAATTTCTAATGAAAGTGTTATCATCTGATTACGAAAATGACAGCGGAATGGTTGAAATGTTATCTCAGCTAAAAATAATGGTTCTCTAATGGTAATGTACCTGATTATAATATAACACATTCTCTACTGTTGGCAATGGAATAATTAATATTGCTTCGAAATGTGTAAAGAATTTTTTATTAATTTTTGTTTGCTTAGAGTGTAAAAGTCTTACATAGCAAATAAACACATATACAAATTTTGACATTCTGTAATGAACATCATATTTAAAAATGAATTACTGTGCATACCCTTAACGAAACTTTCTATTTAATTTTAATTTTCTTTAGTACTTGACGATTCTGTGTTCGACTTAATTTGAACTTCAATATAATCATACGTTCTTGAAGCATTTACATACTGTTGAGTGTTATTTGATACTGTAGCTGATAACAAAATTGTGAATGCAGCCATGAAATCAACATGTCAGAATACACAGAGAAAAGATCCTTATTTTTCCTGTAAGAACGTCTTAGTACGATCATTATGCATAACTGATTTGACGTTAATTAGTGTTAATTTTTTTAAATACGTAGAATTTCTTTTCCATAGTTACAGTTTTTATTAATATTATAGTTTCGTTAATTAAATCTAGCTACTCATAAGAAGTTCTAAAATAATTCGCATATAGTCGAATTTTCAGAGTTTTAGTTCCTTTAATTTAAATTACGGATTCCCGATTTATTCCTCCGTATCCAAAACTTTCAGTTTCCGATAATGACTACAAAGTAAGATGCATGATTTTAGTAAATTTTAATATGAATTCTGAAAATTGATAAAGAATTTAATGACAATTTTTTAAGAACAAATTCTTCATATATGCCAATGCATGCATTTGTTCATCTTTTAATAAAGAAAATTTCATGATAAAATATCTATATTTTTTGTTTCAGTGAACCTGTCTTTACCAAAATCAGAGTGGATAAAATTTAATGTTAATTTTACTAGTTATTATTTAGTAAACTATGATTCAAAAGATTGGAGAAAATTTATTCATATTTTACAAGATGATTATACGGTAAGTTCTTAACTTTGTCTTTTTCTGTAACATTCCTTTATTTTATTATTTTACTTTTGTAGTTATTCTAACTAAACATATAAAAATTGTTAGAAAAATTATTCCCAAAATATAAGTTTTAAAAAATAAATTTACATACTTTAATTTCTTAAATGCAGTACGCTGCAGGCTTTCATTTTGTTTCGAATTTCGCTTTAATAGGTAAAACAAACAAGAATCCTTCATCAAATATGTTATTGCTGTTGCTGTTTCCTTTACTTGAAGTATCCCCTGTCCTCATTTAAATATCGGAATATCTGTTGTTATGCTACTTTAAATATCGCTTAATTTCTAAAAAAAGAAGTGCCAGAGCGTATGGAAGGCCATCTGAAAAGACAAACAAAAATAAATAAATAAAATAGCTATAAAACAATAAAATAATTAATAATTTGAATAATAAAATGATTTATAATTTAAATTACATAGAATGTAAAGAAATATATAAAATTTTCATTAAGTTAAATTAACTATAAATAGTTAAAAAATAAAATACCAGACCTCCTTTTATTCGAGACTCCGACTGGAATAACAGTTTCAAAACAAAGAAAACAAAGAAATAGCATAACGGAAACTCCGAATGAAGATCTGAATATACGACATAATGTACTATTTCAAGAGATGGCACAAAGATCATTCTTTTCTGACATATCAATCAAAGAAAGCAAAATGGTTAAAGCGTTACTATTGAAAACAGATAAAATGCTAGTGCCAGTATGAAACTAAGAAAATTTTAACCAAAACGTGTTTGTACGAAAACAAAACGAGAAGGCACCGACATTTTCTGACCAGATCTTCTGCCAATAGGATAAGAGCTACCAAGTGGAATACCATAGAGGAAAAAAATTGTCTCCGAATCTGAAAGTTGATTGGTAAGCTGAGAATAAAAGTAAAATTCTAAACAAACAATCACTTTCATTAACTATATATAGTTGCATCTTTTTGAAAGGATACGCAGGTGCTCTTTTCCATGAGACGTTACTAGTGTTGGACGTATTTCAGCCCTTTATTTCATTATTTTGTGTTTTAGTATGTTAATATGTTAAATGCATTGTAATTTGAAGTTAATTTACAAGCATGAGCAACGGTTATCCTTCCATCTTCTGCTGTAAATTGGCGAGTCGCTAAAACCGCTGATACCGAATCGTCAAATGCAGCACTACTATTGTGATCACTTTTAGTACTGAAACATTTACCCATTTCTAAACACACTCTCCTGAATTTACCGTACTTCCTGGAGGATAAGATTTAGATAAATAGATGAGGATTTTTGTTTCCCTAAGAAGCTCGACATCGCCCATTTTTAAGGCTTGCTTTTTCTAAAAAAAGATTTATGAAATCATTTTATTATCTTAAAAGACTTTGACGAAAGTTTTTGCGTAGTATTTTTTTAAAATGAGATTTTACAGAATTTTATAAAACTTACGTTCTAAATACAGAGTCAGGCTTCAAATATTATCACATAGGTAACTTATTACAGTATTTGCATAAATTAAAAATGAAAAATATTTGTAGTTCTGTCATTTATTTTACTGACTACCATATTATGTTCCTTAAAGTAAGCATGTGAATATTATTAACGCATTTTTAGAATTAGAAAACGTATAATTTATTTGTATGAAAATGCTTTCGGTATACCAAACGTACGCAATACTTGTGAACAAAAGAAAGGAAATGCTTAAGCAGTTTTCTTTAAAGGTCTATAAATTATTCACTTTAAATTAACCATTATAGCTAGAATTTCAGTTTCATTCTTTCTTACAAGCAGCAAATAACACCATTATCACTTTAAATGCCTTTTTAATATAAATATATTTAAGTTATTCTTTTACTTCTGTTATTTTACAAACGAAAATATGTAAGACTATTTCTTGATTAAATTTTCTTTTCTACTCATCAGATTTACAGCTTGCAGTTTATTTACCTGAAAATAGGGAACTGTCGATTACTATATATTAAAATTAAAACTGTAGAGTCGTGTATTGTTTCAGATATAGAGTATAGTCGTAGAGCATACTCAACTGACATCATGATATATGCTATAACTTAGTTTTTTTTTTTTTTTTTTTTTTTTTTTTTTTTTTTTTTTTTAAAGGTATTCTCTTCGTCTGACCGAGTTAATCTATTGTTTGAAGCATTTGCTCTCGCTTCCGCTGGGCACCTGGACTATGAAATACCTCTGAATTTAACCTTCTACTTGAAAAACGAAACATTCCATGGGGCATGGAGTATTGCTCAAGAAAAATTAGTCCACATAAAGGAGCACTTCAGAACAGATCGAGAAACACGTGATATTATAAAAGTAAGGAAATTCAGCAAATTATTCTCCTCTAATGAACTTTGCTTTATAAAGCATTCAGCATTTGCTTATTCTATTTATTATATATTGCATTTACTCAGGTAATTTTTCCTCTTTTTACTACCTATCATATTCTCTTTAAACCAAAGAAAAGAGTAGTATATCCCCCACTATATGCGGCCAAAGGATGCCGCCATGACGTAATAGAACAATAGATAACGCAACAGGGGTATACCTTTTTGATGTGCCGCCACCGCCATCTTGGATCACGTGACAACCGAAACTGACGATATCAGCGCCATCTTCGATTTCTCCGAAAGGGACACATTGGAATGACGTCATAATAGTTTCGTTTTGATTCTGTGGCAACGACCCTATTTTTGAAAGTTTTTATTTTTTCGTAGCAGGGACAATACTTGTTTATGTTTATGGCAACGGTATCTTCAACCACGTGTTTGGAATGACACCACTTTTAATTTATTATTTTTAATTATTTGACACGTGATTAGTTATTTAATATGTCATTATTTTAATTATTACCCATTATTTTTAACTATTTAGTATTATTTTAATTATTAACTTTATTGAATTTTTATTGAATTTAATATTATTTTCCCTCACTTTTAAAAATAACTCGACGAGAGAGATTCGAACCCGCCATCTCTGAGATGGGAGGTCTAGCGCTTTACCGCTCGGCTAAGTCCTCCATATTATCAAACCTGTTATTTTTCTGTTTGGAGCGAAAATCACCATGACGTCAATAGGCTGGGGAAAACAGGCAAACGTCATCTCTTTCACGTTGCAGCATGCCGAAATCACTTCACGCTTTCTACATCTGCCCTGGCGAACGTATACAATCTTAACAACCGATCAGCATTTTGCTAACAATATCTATCTTATTTCAGCCAATGTTTTCATTTTTCATCTTATTCTTACTATTTTTTAAGTTATTAGTTAATTTATTAATTTTTGCTTTAATATGTTTTTCCTTTCCGAAGCATGAATTTTATTTTTAACTTTCGCAAATTGACGTTTATTTCTACAAAAGTGAATTTGCATTTTCTTTTTTTTTTTTTTTTTTTTTTTTTTTTTTTTTCCCTCCAAATTTATTCCTTTTTGTATTTTTACTTTATTTTTTTTTTATATTTAATTTTCTTTTTGGTTTTACAAAAGTAATATTTATTTTTACGAACTGAATTTTTCCTTTTCACTTTTTTATTTTGAAAAGTATTTTTTTTTCCAATTTTTTTTTTCCTTTTCGCGTTTTTACTTTACTTTATTTTAATTTTTTGTTTAACTCTCTTTTTGGTTTTACAAAAGTAATATTTTTATGTACTTTATTTTATTTTTTTTGTTTAGACTTTTTTTTTTTTTTTTTTTATTTTACAAAAGTAATATTTATTTTTACAAATTTAATTTTTCCTTTTCGCTTTTTATTAAAAAAAAGGTGTTACTACATTTTTAACTTAATTTTTTTACAAAAGTAATATTTAGTTTCATAAATTTAATTTTTTTGAGTTTTTTGTTTACACAAATGCAGTTTTTGTGTTTTCCCTTATACATTTTACTTCCTAAAGTAAATTTCATTTTTTCCCCCTTTCCTTTAAGTTTCTTGTTACATTTTTATTTTAACCTTAACTTTTTCCCCTTGTTTTAAATACAATATAGTGTTACATTTCCATTTCTCCAAAAGTAAACTTACCTACATTTCTCTGTCTTTGAAATTTTAAGCTTGAATTTACATGCATATAACTTCACTAGATAATATTTTCTGTAACTTTAAGCCAATATACACAATGCTCATTCTATATAGTTTAACTGGAATACTACATTTCTTATTTTTTTACTACTTAAGTTGGAGATACTCAGAACTTTTCCTTCTAATGCATTGTACTAACTATTAATGACTGTATTAACTTTTTGGCCAACTATACAAAACCTTATTGATTCCCTTTTACACGTCTTACTTTTATTCAAAGGATTCACCAAACTATGTCTGACAAGTGTAATTTTTACACTTTCCATTTACACATTTACCCTTATATTTAACTTATAAAACATATTTATGCTGTATTTCTGATTCCTTTTTCCCATAATAAATACAGACTTACACATGTTTCTGTATTACACATTATTCTTTCGGTTATAGAAATTTCAAACTGACATTGCTTAATAATGAACTTTTACAGCTTTTTTGACATTTAACTTCTCATAGATAATAAATAAAATTACACACAAATAATTATACAAAATAGGTAATAATGACAGAAAGTCCATATAATGATCTACTATAGTCACCAACTTTAAAAATTTTAACGCATTTTTAATATTTCATAAGAAAGACCACACTTTTTTGAAAAGCATTATTTTAATTAACATTGGAACCACGCAGTCCTGCGCACATGTATAACATTTTTATTTATCATGAGCATGACACATAATAAGTAAACAAAATTTTCACAAAGTACGAAACACATTTCTCTTTTAACTGAACTGTACTCTTAAGAAAAATGCAGTATGGAATGCTTAGAACACTCAGGGCCACAGTTCCTCATTTCCCCACGCATTGACCAAAATATACACGTACTTTAAAATCAGTTAAACAAATTCAAATGTTAGTATTCAACCAGGAATACTTCACAAATTAGATGAAAGAAAGGTACACAATGAACTTGAGTGATAAATACAGAAAAGCATGTAAGGACCGAGAAAAAGATGTATTCGTGGAGAACTTTTTTAAGATAAACTATTTTTGCACATGGGTTACATTTTGCATTTCAGATTAAGGAAACATTCAAGATAATTCCTGTATAACTAGGGATTTTATTCACACTTGTTAGTAATGTAATTTATTAGAACAGTCACAGATATATAGGACAAGTATGCCATTTCCAAGGAAAACAATTTTCCCAAGCCAGACTTTAACAGTGAAATATAAAATGGAATAAGAAAATCCCATATTTTAAACAAAATTAGTATCTGAGTATGCAAAAATATGAACAAGAAACGAATATTTTTTTCTGAAAATGTTCGGAATGGTTTAAGTCAGGACTAGTTTCATGAAGAGAGCATGAAAAATAATGATGAATTTTTAATTTTATTTTGTCTGTAGTACATTTACTTATGCTAAAATCTTCCATTTGGTTGACTGTACTTTACATTTAGACTCAAGTTGATAAATCAGAGTGATTTTGTGTTTTAAAGCTTCAAATTCAGAAATATTACAACTTCAGAAATAATACAACTCAAAAGCAAAAAGATTAAAACGACAAGAGAATATACTGCAAGCAAGTGAACGTGATTAAATGACATTTTTGGGCCGATTTTCATGAATTCATAGATCGGGTGCAAAATTTTAATGCGCTGTATATGAACTATTTTTCAAATGTATTACGATCACTGTTTTCCAACTATACATAGACTTTAAGTAAACATTTCATGTTAATTTACCATTTTTCCTGAGATTTATCTACGTATTTACTAAATTTTTGCATTTTGTTTATAACTATAATGCCAAAAGGACATAAGAGAACATTTGTTTCTTGAAAATGTCCATATTTTTTACCCAACTTTTATTTCTTTCATAGCTTTGAAGCAACCTATTAAACACATAGTTATCCTGTATTGACCAGACAGCCGTTGGTCTTGCCAGTGTCTGAGGGAAGTCTCAAAGCTAGAGAATTTAAGTAATATTTTACCAGTACGGAGAACTTCTTACGGCGTTTTTGATGAAAATTGACCGAATTTAGTAGTTCATTACTAACCTAGGAGCCTTTAAGTATTTTTTTTATTCGAAAAAAACACACAGAAATTATCATCAAGATTTTCCATACAAAATACAAATCCATACAATTTTCCATAAAAATTTGTTCCCAAATCTTTACAAGGACTTGTAAAAGATAAATAAGGAAAATATTTGAAAATTAAATGATTTGCAGTGGCCGAAATATTCAAAGTTTCAAAAGGTGCTTCACACACAAAAAACAAAACAACAACAAAAAAAAAAAAAAAAAAAGGTTTATGAAAGCACGAACACATCACAACCACCCACAAATAACTTCTATCACAACTGAAAATTTTTTACTCAAAATTTACATTGAATGCAGGAAAAGAAACATTAGGGGTTTCAAAATGAAAATTCTCATCTAAACTTTCCGGAATGAAATGTACAGTATTTCAGGAAATATTCATTTAACTTCCAACTTGTTTGCAGTTTTGTTAAATCATATGGAATGAGCGTATGTGAGACACGAAATGCATTCGTATGCAAAAAAATAACAAACATTTAACTATCTGACAATGAATCAAATTTCATTGGGAAATGTAATGGCATTAAAAGTAGTACAATATATCTGTATGGAAAATCTTGATGATAATTTCTGTGTGTTTTTTTCGAATAAAAAAAATACTTAAAGGCTCCTAGGTTAGTAATGAACTACTAAATTCGGTCAATTTTCATCAAAAACGCCGTAAGAAGTTCTCCGTACTGGTAAAATATTACTTAAATTCTCTAGCTTTGAGACTTCCCTCAGACACTGGCAAGACCAACGGCTGTCTGGTCAATACAGGATAACTATGTGTTTAATAGGTTGCTTCAAAGCTATGAAAGAAATAAAAGTTGGGTAAAAAATATGGACATTTTCAAGAAACAAATGTTCTCTTATGTCCTTTTGGCATTATAGTTATAAACAAAATGCAAAAATTTAGTAAATACGTAGATAAATCTCAGGAAAAATGGTAAATTAACATGAAATGTTTACTTAAAGTCTATGTATAGTTGGAAAACAGTGATCGTAATACATTTGAAAAATAGTTCATATACAGCGCATTAAAATTTTGCACCCGATCTATGAATTCATGAAAATCGGCCCAAAAATGTCATTTAATCACGTTCACTTGCTTGCAGTATATTCTCTTGTCGTTTTAATCTTTTTGCTTTTGAGTTGTATTATTTCTGAAGTTGTAATATTTCTGAATTTGAAGCTTTAAAACACAAAATCACTCTGATTTATCAACTTGAGTCTAAATGTAAAGTACAGTCAACCAAATGGAAGATTTTAGCATAAGTAAATGTACTACAGACAAAATAAAATTAAAAATTCATCATTATTTTTCATGCTCTCTTCATGAAACTAGTCCTGATTTAAACCATTCCGAACATTTTCAGAAAAAAATATTCGTTTCTTGTTCATATTTTTGCATACTCAGATACTAATTTTGTTTAAAATATGGGATTTTCTTATTCCATTTTATATTTCACTGTTAAAGTCTGGCTTGGGAAAATTGTTTTCCTTGGAAATGGCATACTTGTCCTATATATCTGTGACTGTTCTAATAAATTACATTACTAACAAGTGTGAATAAAATCCCTAGTTATACAGGAATTATCTTGAATGTTTCCTTAATCTGAAATGCAAAATGTAACCCATGTGCAAAAATAGTTTATCTTAAAAAAGTTCTCCACGAATACATCTTTTTCTCGGTCCTTACATGCTTTTCTGTATTTATCACTCAAGTTCATTGTGTACCTCTCTTTTATCTAATTTGTGAAGTATTCCTGGTTGAATACTAACATTTGAATTTGTTTAGCTGATTTTAAAGTACATGTATATTTTGGTCGATGCGTGGGGAAATGAGGAACTGTGGCCCTGAGTGTTCTAAGCATTCCATACTGCATTTTTCTTAAGAGTACAGTTCAGTTAAAAGAGAAATGTGTTTCGTACTTTGTGAAAATTTTGTTTACTTATTATGTGTCATGCTCATGATAAATAAAAATGTTATACATGTGCGCAGGACTGCGTGGTTCCAATGTTAATTAAAATAATGCTTTTCAAAAAAGTGTGGTCTTTCTTATGAAATATTAAAAATGCGTTAAAATTTTTAAAGTTGGTGACTATAGTAGATCATTATATGGACTTTCTGTCATTATTACCTATTTTGTATAATTATTTGTGTGTAATTTTATTTATTATCTATGAGAAGTTAAATGTCAAAAAAGCTGTAAAAGTTCATTATTAAGCAATGTCAGTTTGAAATTTCTATAACCGAAAGAATAATGTGTAATACAGAAACATGTGTAAGTCTGTATTTATTATGGGAAAAAGGAATCAGAAATACAGCATAAATATGTTTTATAAGTTAAATATAAGGGTAAATGTGTAAATGGAAAGTGTAAAAGTTACACTTGTCAGACATAGTTTGGTGAATCCTTTGAATAAAAGTAAGACGTGTAAAAGGGAATCAATAAGGTTTTGTATAGTTGGCCAAAAAGTTAATACAGTCATTAATAGTTAGTACAATGCATTAGAAGGAAAAGTTCTGAGTATCTCCAGCTTAAGTAGTAAAAAAATAAGAAATGTAGTATTCCAGTTAAACTATATAGAATGAGCATTGTGTATATTGGCTTAAAGTTACAGAAAATATTATCTAGTGAAGTTATATGCATGTAAATTCAAGCTTAAAATTTCAAAGACAGAGAAATGTAGGTAAGTTTACTTTTGGAGAAATGGAAATGTAACACTATATTGTATTTAAAACAAGGGGAAAAATTTAAGGGTAAAATAAAAATGTAACAAAAAACTTAAAGGAAAGGGGGAAAAAATGAAATTTACTTTAGGAAGTAAAATGTATAAGGGAAAACACAAAAACTGCATTTGTGTAAACAAAAAACTCAAAAAAATTAAATTTGTGAAACTAAATATTACTTTTGTAAAAAAATTAAGTTAAAAATGTAGTAACACCTTTTTTTTAATAAAAAGCGAAAAGGAAAAATTAAATTTTTCCTTTTTTAAAATATGGTAAAAATAAATATTACTTTTGTAAAACCAAAAAAAAAAATTAAACAAAAAATAAAATAAAGTAAAGTAAAAATACGAAAAGGAATAAATTTTGGAAAAAAATCTTTTGCAAAATAAAAAAGTTAAAAGGAAAAATTCAATTCGTAAATAAAAATATTACTTTTGTAGAACCAAAAAGAAAGTTAAACAAAAAATTAAAATAAAGTAAAGTAAAAATACGAAAAGGAAAAAAAATTGGAAAAAAAACTTTTGCAAAATAAAAAAGTGAAAAGGAAAAATTCAATTCGTAAAAATAAATATTACTTTTGTAAAACCAAAAAGAAAATTAAATATAAAAAAATAAAGTAAAAGTACAAAAAGGAATAAATTTGAAAAAAAAAGAAAATGCAAATTCACTTTTGTAGAAATAAACGTCAATTTGCGAAAGTTAAGAATAAAATTTATGCTTCGGAAAGGAAAAACATATTAAAGCAAAAATTAATAAATTAACTAATAACTTAATTAGTAAGAATAAGATGAAAATGAAAACATTGGCTGAAATAAGATAGATATTGTTAGCGAAATGCTGATTGGTTGTTAAGATTGTATACGTTCGCCAGGGCAGATGTAGAAAGCGTGAAGCGATTTCGGCATGCTGCAACGTGAAAGAGATGACGTTTGCCTGTTTTCCCCAGGCTATTGACGTCATGGTGATTTTCGCTCCAAACAGAAAAATAACAGGTTTGATAATATGGAGGACTTAGCCGAGCAGTAAAGCGCTAGACTCCCATCTCAGAGATGGCGGGTTCGAATCCCTCTCGTCGAGTTATTTTTAAAAGTGAGGGAAAATAATATTAAATTCAATAAAAATTCAATAAAGGTAATAATTAAAATAATACTAAATAGTTAAAAATAGTTACTAAATAGTTAAAAATAATGGGTAATAATTAAAATAATGACGTATTAAATAACTAATCACGTGTCAAATAATTAAAAATAATAAATTAAAAGTGGTGTCATTCCAAACACATGGTTGAAGATACCGTTGCCATAAACATAAACAAGTATTGTCGCTGCTACGAAAAAATAAAAACTTTCAAAAATAGAGTCGTTGCCACAGAATCAAAACGAAACTATTATGACGTCATTCCAATGTGTCCTTTTCGGAGAAATCCAAGATGGCGCTGATATCGTCACTTTCGGTTGTCACGTGATCCAAGATGGCGGTGACGGCACATCAAAGGCATACCCCCTGTTGCGTTATCTATTGTTCTATTATGTCATGGCGGCATCCTTTGGCCGCATATAGTGGGGGGTATACTACTGAAAAGGCTTATGCGATGGGTACCACAACTGAAAGGAGGAATAAAGGAAGAACTTATACAATAAAAAAAGCATATGCTGATAGATGTATTAGCATTCTAATATTTGTTGTCTTCAAATCTTATTTTTCTGGCTATTATTTTTATATTTCTCGCTGTTACACATTCTTGATTACAGTTAGAAGCAAAACTTCTTGTTGAGTTACATAATTTAAATCCTCAGAATCATATTACCGGTAAAGGCTTAAAGCAATAAATTTCAAAAAGGTCTGAGAAAGGAAAATATTGCGTATTATATCTACAGTGTCCATGGTATCCTTCAATAGTTAGTGCCGGTGGTAAATTGCACGCAGTGCGATGGCACTAAACCGTTTTCATAGTTTTTCCACTGTTGGGAGGAGAATAGATGCCTATTCTTGAGCAACATAAAAAATATCTTATATTCGCATTTTTATCAATACCTCTTGAAGATTGAATCTTGAGGAGGTGATGTTTATCCACTCCTTCAAAGGAGTGGATAAAATGAAAATTTCCTTTCCTTCAAAGGAGTGAATAAACATCACCTCAATTCAATCTTAAAGAGGTATTGATAAAAATGCGAGTATGAGAGTATTGATTATAATGCGAATATAATTGATAAAAATGCAAATCTTGAGGTTATACGAAAACATGATTGTTTAAAAATAAACTAATGTGTTATTTATTACTAGCTTATTATCTATAAAAAATTAGCAATTTCCATAACAGCAGCAAAAGCTCAAAATTCTTAGAAATTTTCATTTTATAGCAAAACATACTATACTCATGCTAATTACGAGTCACCTTCAAATTTAAAGATGTGAGGCTTTTGAGATCTTATCTTTCAAACTTCCGCAATGGCATGCGGCAGTATATCATTAGAATTGCTAATATAGTCCTGCATACATATTGATGATGCACTCTCCAACTGCAAAGATTAAAATTCCAACCTCTTGAGGGTTAGAACTACGCTCATGCTAAAAAAATAAGCAACAAACGCTAAAAGAGGCACAAATGTAAAAAGGGAATTAAAACATATAATTTACATATGGGTTGCATCTTCAATGCAAACGGGCAACCAAAATTAGCATATAACGCAATCTCGCAGTCACACCGCAACGCATTGAAAGGGGCATGCTGGACCCATGCGTCAGTTCGTAAGCAGAGATAGTACTGTGTAATCGGAGATATCTAAAGTAGAAAGCAAGAACCGAAGACCATTTGCACGACGAAATGCGTTGGAGTGCTGTCAGAATGTTGCAAGCTGATGCAAGACAGTGCGTTATTGCGATAGAACTGAATGCGGATCTGTAGTGTCATTGGTAAGCTGTGGAATCCTCACCAGAGGGATCAAACCCATGTACAAGACGCAGGTCTAGTCGCCAGAGGGTTACCGCAATGGCAAACGATCGCTTCCTGTTGCTATGTGCAAGACACTGTAGATCACTAACAGCACAACAGCTGGCGTCGCATTATCTCTGTTGCAGAACGATGCATATCCAGCCAAACTCTGTCGCGTCGGCTGCATGAAGGCGGACTTTACGCCCAATAACCTGTGGTTTGTGTTCCTTTGTCCCCATCGCATGTTAGAATGCGGTTGGTTTGAGCCTGTGAACATCGCACTTGGACACATAGTAGTGGACTTGGACACCACGTACTCTTTAAGGATGAGTCTCGATTTAACATCCAGAATAATTCCGGTTGGATAATGATATGGCGAGAGCAAGTGATATGCTATCGGGGTCCAAATATTGTCGAAAGAGACCATTACAGAGGAGGAAGCATACTTGGTTGGGATAGCAACGAACGGGCACGCTGACCTCTACGTGATTCCTGGTGGTTCCATCACAACCGTCCTATATGGTGACAAAATTTTAAACCCTCATGTGCACCCTTTTATCGCTGCAATAGGTACCGACGCCATATTTATGGACGATAACATCCGCCCGCACAGAGCTTGAACGGTGCGGATTTATTTGGTGTGTGCGTATTTAAGTATGGCAGAGCACACTACGGCTATCTTTCTAAGGGGAGGGATATTGTCGTGGAGGACTTTCTAGGGGAAATTGGCTCGTATACACGTTTCACATGGGGAAACCACGAAAACACCTATGCAGCCAGCCCGTTCGCGGGATTCGAACCTCGGACCGAACTACCAGTGTTCAGCGACTTTATCGCTCGGCCACTGGTGGGCCCGAGGAGTTATCTGGAGAGTGGAAACTATTCCACATCTACCGTGGCCTGCTAGATTAAGGGGGCTTTAGAAATGCTGTCACGAAAGGGTAAAAGAGCTGCCGTTGACGGCGTGTGTGAAGGTCGTTCCTTTGTTGCTCCGTTTTCTACCCCAGCATTCGCGGAAATACGCAGCGCATCTAGCTAAAATCACCTGCAGTGGATAGCCAACATCTTAAGGAGCACATCGATGCAAAATTTTCAAGATTGGTCCACCGTTTAATTAATTACAGATTAATTGCTTCATCTACGCTTCGAATACCCAAGTAAGCCTTACAACGCGTATTTGATCGCCCGCCCAGCAATCACCTTTCATCGATGAGCCTGGATTTTCATACTGCTAGACGCTCCACATCTTCACGAGTATTTTGATGGTAATTTCATAGCAGTCAGATAATTAGAAGTCGCGAAATTAATTTTTATATGATTTACCACGTTTTAATTTGGTGAACTCTGACCTTTTCCCACTCCGACGGTCAACCGGATGTCATCTACCCCCCGTCGTCCTCGAATTGAAACCAGTCTACAAAGGTAAACAAGAGGTACTGGAGTAATACTAATCAGCCTGCTAATTAAGCCCCTAATTGGCGTAGCATTCTGGAATAAACGGCATTCTTCAACTCAAGCCCCAGGAAGTGGAAGTTTCAAAATTTGGAGAAAATCCGTCAATAACTTCTGAATTTACTAATTTCTTCAGCAATTTTCGGGACTTAAGAAATTCTTCAATTTTTGCGATATTATACAGTGCAGTGTGAGTGTGTTTTTCTCAACCGGATTACATTGGATTACCTGCAGTGCAAGCAACAGATGAAAACAGAAGAAACATAACGGCCAAGGTAGGCCTTTCGTTCTTTAATTTTTTAATTAGCAGCAATAATTAATTATCTCGTCTCCCAATTACCGCAAATATCTGCTATTTAACTACATTAAATTTACTGGTCATCCTTAAGTGACGAATAGTATACAGACTTCTAGAGAAACCGGACTATTAGGTTTTCGCTTAAATAAATTAATTAATTATCTGTACTTATCGGTTCTACCAAATTTACTCCAATTTGCTATGTATCTCAGTTCTCCTATTATCTGTACTCAAGTATAATTGCTTTATTTTTCTTGCATTCTGATAACGTTATCAATCACAATGTATTAACTGGCATTTGTGAAAGTAATGATCTAACTTTAGTTATTCAAATTAATTAATTATTTGTGATTATCGGTACCACTTAATTAACATTTATCTTCACTGAACCTTGGTTCGCATATCTACTCTGCTCAACAGTGTTTTCACTTTTGTGCAATATACAAGGTAGCGAATGACAATAATATATTAAGTATAGAGTGCCACATTAATTCAGTGTTCAAGTAATCAAAACTTTATCTGCACCACAGTAACCTTAGTGATTAGTGTAATACAAATTGTATACAATTGCTTAAATAGGGTATTTAATTGCTTAAATAGTGTAACTGTGTAATAATTGCTTAAATAGTGTAACTATGTGCACGATCACCAAGAATAATGTGTAGTGCATAATGCAACACTAATTTAGTGCCGAAGTGTTAAAGTGTACAAATGTCATACTGTGATAATATACTGTGCAAGTGTTAGCAAAAGTGTTCCGGGCAATCAGTGTTTAGCACACATCCCAAGTGTTTATAAAAGTGCTCTGTGTTCAAGTGTATAAGTATTTGCAACAGTATTCTACCCAATCTGTGTTTAGCACACAGCTCAAGTGTTCACAACAGTGTTCTCAGCGACAAAGTGATTATAATTTACTTTCTCCTGCAACTAAGCAATTGATGAAATATGCAAGAAAGTGACAACTCCATTTTAGCAAGGGACTTCGACCTTACAAATCTAGCCCAGAGAGACACTCTAAGCTACTCGGAGAAGATTCATTCATTTGCAGACGAGGCTCTGCGCATCAACAAAACAAAGTGCGGCAAACGAGCAGTACTTCCAGCTGACTTACGAGACCAAATAAGATTTATAATAGAAGCACTCAGAGAGCTGGCCCTACAGGGTCCAGACAGCGATAACCCTCGGCCTACTACTGAAATAGGTGTGAACACTGAGGAAGAAGTTCTCACAGCACCGATCACCATACAGAAGGCAGCTTCCAACAGCACACGCATTAAATTTTACGCACAAGTTGCCGCCCCGAAGCTGAAGCATACTATTCTCATTTATCCAACAGAGAATACAGCAACCTCTAGCAAAGACCTGAAAACAGTCCTCAACGAGAAATTTCCACTACAAAAGCTGGGAGTCAAAATTAGCACCATCCGGAACCTGCAGAAGGGAGGATTAGCGGTAGACTGCGTAACCAAAGAGGACGCAACGAAATTAGTCAACACCCTACAGAGTAAACAGGGGCAAGATCTGGTCAAGACCAGACAACCACAGACCAGATTACCGAGAGTGGCCATACACAGTGTGTCACCTGATGTCCAGCCAGAAGAATTGGAAAAAGCACTCAGCTCCGAGTTCCATCTATCCAAAGCATCAGCAAAGATCCTCTACCGTCTCAAAGACAGAGAAAATACTGTTAAATGGATCGTGGAGTGCCAGCCAGCAGCTTACCGAAGTCTCCTCCAATGGCCCAAATTGTTCATTGGTTGGCAAAGACACCGCATCGCGGAACACTTCAATACCAAGAGATGTTTCCGATGCCAAGAGTTCGGTCATACTCAACAAGGCTGCACGAATAAAATCTACTGCGCCTTCTGTTCAGGCAACCACAGCATCAAGGACTGCCACGCATGCCAGCCCACCTGTATCAACTGCGCAGATACAAATTTCCGAACACATAGTACAATGCCCTGCAACCATCCAGCATACGACATCCGATGCCCAACCTATGCACGGTATGTTGAGCGAATCCGACGAAGCACAATCTACGAATAACGCACAACGACCAAGTACCTCCGCACCAGCATGGACGCCACACAAAACGAAAAATACACCCACTGAAGATCGACCAGAAAGAAAAGTGGAAACCACCCAGCACCAGACACCCATACGATGCGCTCAAATTAATATGCAGAGAGCAGAAGCTGCCTCAACCCAAGCCATACAACATGCAATACATCATAATTTAGACTTTCTTCTAATCCAGGAACCATACTGCCGTGAAGGCCAGGTGGCAAGTTTTCCCCTGGCATGGAAGATCTTCCATAGGAAATCCACAGCAGAGCAGGCACCCAGAGCAGCCATTGCCTGCTGTAACCCTACCTGGACACCTTTCCTGGTTTCAATGGAACGAGATTTCGTGTCCGTACTAGTTATCTTTAACAATCAACAGTTCATACTAAGCTCCGTTTATTCCTCCCCCAGCGATGACCTCACTGACGCAACTACAGCATACAATCACGTTAGACTGAAATGTCCTACGGTACCACACATCATTGGAGGCGACTTCAATGCCCACAACGTCATTTGGGGCTACCGTGACACGACTCCTAAGGGCCACGAAATGGAAAACTTCATGGCGAGCAATAACCTGCATTTGCATAACAGCCCCTGTGCACAGCCGACATTTGACAACTCGTATCATAAAGGCTGGCCCGACTTGACCCTTTCAACATCGGACATTGTCAACAATATTTACTCTTGGACTGTCATGGATGATGAAAGCAATTCCGATCATAAGTACATCCATTTCCTCATTCAAGTAGACACCAGCATTAGCATTTTAAAAAGGTTTAAGCTTCCGGGTGGCAAGATTAGGCATCTGCATCGCATTCTCAGCGAAACTCTCAGAAGAGAAGAGATGGAGCTTAATACGCATAATGACCAGTATGATATGAATATCTACACAGATAATCTTCTCACCACTCTCAAGGACACATGCGAGCGAATTCTACCAATCAGGACTGCCAAGAAACTGCAAGGTATTACGTGGTGGACTAGGCAGCTGAGACAAATGCGCCAAAGGTGCAGAGCATTACGTCGCTGTCTCCGAACGGCTGTAGACGGCACAGAAACGGAAAGGTTGCTAACTGCATTCCGACAAGCACGGGCTACTTATAAAAAAGCAATTCTAGAAGCTAAAATCAACAGCTGGCGCAATTTTTGTACCAGCAATAGCAATCCTTACGGAATCCTGCATAAACTGGCCACGCAGAAAATCTTCCAGCCGGCACAAGTGCCAGTGCAGCCAGGGAATCTACCACAAACAATTGACTTAGCAGGGTCCACGGCCACAGCACTGCTTGATGCAATCTTCCCAGCGGATCCAGAACAGGATGACACGACGGCCCAGCGACTTTTGAGAAACTCCACAGAGATCCCAAGAACGCCAGAAGATGTCATTACAATGCAGGAAATCACTCACATCTTCCGGCATCTACCACTGAAGAAGGCACCGGGTCCGGACGGACTTGATTATGCAATCTTAAAGGTCGCCTTCCGAGCACGGCCCACCTTCTTTCGCCTCTACTTCAATAAACTCCTGCACCACAGAGTATTTCCACAAGCTTTCAAGAAGGGACACGTGGTACTTTTTCTCAAAAAAGATAAGAACCCAATAGACCCCTGCTCCTTTCGTCCGATCTGTCTCCTTTCAGCGTTGGGTAAGATCTATGAAAAGATCATAGTTAACAGGCTGAAGTATCATATTCACAAAAACAACTTCCTCAGTCCCAAGCAATATGGCTTCCGTTCAGGTTGCTCAACCACACATGCCCTTCAACGAATATATGATGAAGTCCAGCTTAATCGCTCACAGAATCTTCAGACTGCATTCATCTCAATAGACCTCCAGAGCGCTTTCGACACCCTTTGGTGGCCCGCCATCAAGCAGGCCCTCAGAGAGGCGCAATGCCCGGAGAACATCTACCAAGTCTTTGAAAGTTATCTCACAGATAGCCAATTACTTATGGCAAACAATAATGGCGTTGTTACTAAGACCCAAATCAGAGGCTGCCCACAAGGGTCCTGTGCAGGTCCCTTGCTCTGGAACCTGACATTTAACAAAATCCTCGAAGCAACGTAGCCTGATCACACAACTATCATTGCATATGCTGATGACGCGGCTCTCCTTGTTAAAGGTCGCACACGAGACGAAATTGAAGCCAATGGCAGCGAAGCGTGCGCCAAGTTCGCAAGCCTATGCAAAGACCTTAAGCTGAGGATTTCTATCACCAAGTCTTCTGCACTCCTCATCCCAAGACCGGGCACGAGGCCTGTACGTCGTCCCTGTATCCGATTACTTGGCCGCAACATTAAATTCATGGATACACATAAGTATCTAGGAGTGGTCTGGGACTCTGGCTTAACATGGGTGCCACATTTGCAGCAACAGAGAGCAAAAACCTCCGCTATAGCCAGAATGACACGGAAATTTCAAGGAAGGAATTGGGGACTAAATCCCCACATTCAAAAAGTGCTTTATAGCACGGTGGTGGAAAAGATTGCGCTGTACGCAGCTGCAATCTGGGCTCAACCGATGACAACGAGGAAAATCAAGCAGTTAACATCATTCCAACGCCCTTTTGTCATAAGCATCTGCAGGGCATACTGCACAACAGCCACGAGCTCCGCCCTTATTCTAGCAGGTATAGTCCCTCTACACATCCAGGCCGAGCTAGAGGCGACATATACGAGAGTCCTTCACTTGAGGAAAGACGCCTCCTTCGCAGGTACTCTCTACAGTCCAGCACTTTATGAGCACCCCAAGACACCGCTGCACACACATCCAGCGCATAAAGGACTAGGGGTCCAAACCCACATCATGCAACAGCCCAACAAGGAAATACAGCACATCAGCAACCATACACTTTACACTGATGGTTCTAAACATGCTGAAGGCGTTGGCAGTGCTTTCCTGCACTGTTGGCAAAGCCAAGAATTACATAATGGGAAAGGCCACCTAGGTGACAGCAATAGCGTCTTTCAGGCAGAAATGATAGCAATTACAGCTGCTGTTGAATATCTAATAAGCCGAAAAATCTCAAAAGCTTATCTCTATACGGATAGTATGTCTGCCTTGCTGCTTGGTATTCTGTGTGGGTATTCTGTGTATATATCCATTGTACATAAATCTTTAATGCACTATCTTCTGTTTTGTATTCTGTTAATACCTTTGTATACGTATTCCGCTCTGTATATCACATTTTTAGTGTTGTGTACTATTTCTAAAGTTGCATCATGTTTCATGTATTTTATCAATGTATTTCATGTCTCTTGTATTTTATCAATGTATTCCGTGTCTCATGTATTGTATCATGTATTTTGTCCTGTATTTTATCAAGTATCATGTTTTTACTAAGCTTTTGTTCACTGTCTGTACACCCTGTAGTAAGTATAGAATCTCTAGATACCTCACTATTCCCAATATACAACACTATCGTGCATTGGCAATATGCTTAAGTTTATGTATTGAGTGAAGAGTATTGGCATCTAATTACGCCTTATGTTTATGTGATTAATGTTTTTTTTTTTTTTTTTTTTTTTTTTTTTTTTTTTTTTTTTTTTTTTAAATTTAAGACCCTTTCTCTTTATGTCTTGCACTTGACTATTTATGACATGCTAATGTAACCTGAACTGCAATGTAACACAATCACTCATCTGCTCTTGTTGCACTGTAAATACTTTTATTAATTTAAAGTTGCTGCTTCTACACATGGGAAGGCGTGGGACATATGCCTGTTTACCACTGTTAAACACCAGGCGTCCCCGTCTTCCGTCACCTGTCACCTGTCACGAAAGGGTCAAAGTACCTTTGAACGATTCTAGAAAATAGCATACTTACGGGAAGCTGATATCTTGAATTTAGGGGTTAGAAATTATGAGAATCAGTTAAAAGATTCTAAATTATAAGTTAAAAATGCTTAGGGGAATATCTAAGGAGGAGAAATATGTAAGTAAATAAGATATATAAAAATGTTCTCTGCTTGCTTGATAAGTCAAAAAAAAAAAAATATCTAACTGATACTGAAGGAGATCTAATTTAGCTGAAGATCTTTTTTCAGTAATTTTGCCTTAAAAATTATTAAACGAATCATCAATATCCTGGTGTAAACTGATATTAATTACTATATACGTAGTTTGGCATTAAAATTTTAATGTACTTCGGTGTTCATGTACTAGAATAGAAAATGATAATAGTAAATAAGAATATTCATGTAAAGTAAAAGAAAATGGTCATGATAAATAAGACTATTTACGTAATAAAAAGGGTGTACTTGTGTATTCGTGTAATATAAATATATTAATATAATAATAATTCATATAATATTATAAAGAGAATAATGGCAATAAACAGAGTATTTTTTATTACTTCATCACATCGATTTAAATAATCTGTAGATATCAGTTTTAATTAATTTTTCAGTAATTTGAAAGCATATTTTAAGTTTGTACTTATCAGAGCAAAGCTGTCTTTTATTCAAATTTCTCTGTTCTGCAGGAATATATTAGAAGCCTCAGCAAAGATCTGTTAAGGAAGTATACATGGAATGATACAGGAAATTATTCGGAAAGGTATTATTAAGGTTTATTTATTTATTAAGAATTTAAGATCAAAATGCAGTCGTATTTTTGATAAAAACCTAAGTAATTAATAAAAAATAAAGTAATTCCTCCATTGATCAATGCAGTAATGATTATTTGTATAATGAAGTTATAATAATGAAAAATTCAAAGCGTTTAATTAAAACTCATCATTTATACTTTTTATGATGGACCTTTATGGACTGATATGTCTCCTTCTCACTTATTTTAATTTTCATTTGTTTATTTTTCTGTTAAAACTGTTTCTTTATTTTATAAATCTGAAAAATTAATGCAGTGGGAGCTTGCTGTGAGTCAAGTGAAGTATTAGGAATATAAATGTTAATGAAAAATCAAGGGAACATCACATCTTTAGTAAATAATTCCTTTCAGAAATACCAAGAATATGATATGTAGAACTACGGAAACTCAGTTTTCTTATGAGTTAGGAATGAGATGAGGCCATTTTAGAGCGCATGTGCGTGGGCGCATGCGCGTTTAATGTATAACGGACGGTATAAGCTAAGCTAAAATTATCTAGTTATGTATTTCATTTACTGTTGCAGATTGCGTTGTTCCTTAATCTTCGGATTGGATCCGGCTTATTATTTTTTGCAGACTGTTAGAGCAATTTTATAAAAGTAAGCTTGAACTTTCTATTATATCAAATAGAATTTCCGATGCTGGAGCTCCCAAAGGATCTACAAAGCGAAAGTATATTTCGATGTCCATCAAGCAAAAAGTGGAATTGCTGCAAAAAATAGATAAAGGCATATCCTTCGTTTCTCTAACCATTCCGAAATCTGTTTATCAATTTCACGCTGCTCTGCGGAGGGGGGGGGAGGGAACGTCGCGGAGCGCAATGAATTGGAAGTTGATCTGTCAGCACTATCCTTATCTTTAGGGCAGATGTTTTTATTTTATTTGGCTTATAATTCCTTACTAAATGTAGTATTTCATCTCGATGTACTCCGTTTTTGATGTGATTTAAATCAAATTCCTCGTCATTATAATTCGCTTCCGATAGTGAAGAAAGTGACAGAGAGGTTATTGAAGACGAAAAAATTTCGATTGACAAATTAGTCAGTATTCTCGACACAGCAATTATAGGACTTGAACAGCGGAACTTTGTAACTGAACAAGAAATTATGTGTGTTTATAGAATTAAAGAGAAAGTATTATCACATAAAACGAAGCAACTTAAACAACTTACATTGAAAGAAATGTTTAATAAAGTAAACAAATAAATATTAAGCTTTTTTTTTTTTTTGATACCCTTTAAATCATAATTGTTCTTTATTTCCTAAATTACGGTTTCATATTTTTAATTTTATAATTTCTGCATGCGATCTTACCAGATTTAAACTGGTGATCTATAATCCGGAATCGCCGAAGTCCCGACGAGTCCGGATTAAAGACTTTTGACTGTAGAAAATTATGTTTGAACAACCAACGAAATGAAGTTATGCTTTAGCGATAACTCGGTAGCGAAATAACGATGCAGGAACTCATTCAGTTATATTTTGCCTTTTTTTGTATAAATTATAATAATGATCTGAAATAGTCATTTACTCTTATGCTTCCATTCAGTTATGTTTAGCCTTTTTTTATATAAATTATAATAATAAAAAAGTATTATATGAAATTAACCTTTCATCTAAATTAAAACAATAAATTTAAATAATTATCTACTATTATACTTCCTTTCTTGCGTTAAGGTTGCCGCAATTATTTTTGGCACCACTGGCATCAAGAATAGTTTGGCGATATTTTACGGTCCTCAAAACGGAATAGTACCCTCATTTTGAATTTCGTATTTGTCCACGCTTTTGGTTATTCATATACAGGTAAAGAATAGGATGTTGAAAATAATAATAAAAGGGGATAATCAATGAAATATTGTAGATTACGTCAATATCGTCGGAAGAATTTTATCAAGAATGTCGAAATCTCGCCAACAGCAGCCAAATGCAGTATTATCGTACCCACACCAAAGATCGTATCGTAGGATCTGTGCCCTCTGCCCTAATAGTATTCAGATTGTTGAGAATAGGTATTGTAAGCTAACTGTTGAATTTACTTTTAGGATGCCAGTCCCACAAATTACTTCCATGAGAGTATTAGATAAATGCGGTGTTTTTAACCTCACCAAAGAGATTGTGAAAATAAAATATAAACAACAGCCTGTTGATTAGTGAAGAGGTGAAATGCTTATCATATTTATAAACTAAACTTACCTTGTAAACATAAAGATGCAGATTTTCTTAAGTCTTTCACAGGTATTCATTATCCTGAACCACAAAGCTTTCATATTAATAATCATATTTAATTAATAAAACAGTTCAAAACAATTTTTTTTTCTTTTGGTCTTATCTTTCTTTTTTCCTTTTCTTTTATTTATTCATTTGACTGCTGTTGTTATAATGAGTTTTAATAGCCGAATTCCTCATTAGACATAATGAAAACAATAAAACAGTCAAATAACAATAATCAGGAAGTAATATGCTGAAGAAATAGGAAATTTTAATTGTGCAGGCTCTCATTTCTCTCCATATTTTAAAATCTAGCTGAAAGGTAAATTTAATGTAATTTTTTATTACTGAAATTGTATTATAAAGTAATTAATAAAAAATTATCATTTGTTATATTTCTTAATAATTACATTCATAAGAAATTATTAAAGAGCCCATTTTTAAAAAATTGTCAAATATTAGCTGACTCTAAGTTATGTACCCATTTTATGTTTAGAATATTAAATATTTTCACTCTTAAATTATATACCATTTTGTTATCAATGCCTTTTTTTCCCCTCCCTGTTTCATTTATTTGATTCAGCCTAACCTGTGTTTCTTTTACAACAGGAAACTAAGACGTGTGTTAATCCATGCAGCTTGTGGGAATGGAAATTATGAATGTTTAATAAATGCTGGAAAATTATTCAAACAATGGATGGCAGGTGCAGAGTAAGACTTTTATACATTATTTGAGAGCATATTCTTTCATAATTATAAATTATTTTATAAGCAAAAATATAAATGGAATAATTTTATGTTATTGACTTTTAAAATATGTGCTTTTTTTATTTCTCTTATTTATTTATACACCTATAACCTGTGAACAGAGCCAGTTTAAAGGCCTCTCAACATTTGATGCCCAGACATAAGAGGGCCTTCATCATAAACAGTTTGTTAGTAAAAACAGGCTAAAGTTATTGTTGAAACAATATTTCTTCTTTTTAAATTTTAACATAACTGAAATTCCAATTCCACAATTTCTGTACATTAATAACAATGTGATAAAATCTGAAAGTTGAATTGTACATGTCTACAGTGGTGGCCAAAATTGTGGACACTTTTGGAAATTTTTATGTTTTTGAACTTTGTATGCTTATAAAAAATTTTATGTTTCGCAAAATGCAAATTGTATATCATTTTAAAGAGAATTTATTACTGAATTTCATACAAAACACAAAATTCAATTATTTGCAATACAAAAAAGTTATATGTACTTTAATATAAATAAAAAAACACAGTTATGAAGTGGTTTGTAATGTCTAGCTTTCCTGGCCAATCACTGTTCTTGTTCTGAGAACCAATCAATTGTTAGTAACTGCCAGTAGAAGCTGACATCATGTTTACACTTGAAACAATTCATTATTTTGCTTTGTTCTGTAGAAGGAGGTCCTGTTTCTTATACACTGCAATTACAAGTAGGAATTTTTGTAAAAATTTTTTATATTTAGTAAGAAGCAATGACATCAAGTAAAAGAGTAGATTGGACACCTAGAAAGAGATGTAATATTATTGTGTTACGAGAAAGTGGTCTTTCCTATGTTGAAATTGCAAGACAGGTAGGTGGTTCAGTGACTACATCTGGAGTCCGAAACTTTGTTTACGATATCAGGAGACAAATTCAATAAAAACCAAAGAAGGAAAAGGCCGAAAAAGGTGCACCACATCTATTGATGACAGAAGAATAAAAAGACTATGTCTCCAAGATAGAAAAATGTCATCAGCGGCCATCAGAAGTGATCTGAATGATGCTGGTGTTTCTGTGAGTTCAAAAAAAATTATGGAGAAGATTAAGAGATGTTGGACTGAGAGGTAGAATTCCACGAAAAAAGGCCTTATCTTAATTTTCAGCAACGAAAAAAAAGACTGCAGTGGGCAAAGGAACACATTAATTGGTTAGATGATCAGTGGTCACAAGTTATATGGAATGATGAAACTTAAGCTATCGTTATTCGGTAGTGATGGGTGAAAATATATAAGACGTAGAATAGGAGAAGAGCTACATGCTGACTGCATTCAAGCAACTGTGAAGAACCCAGTTAGTGTTATGATTTGGTCATGCATGTCAGCAGATGCTATTGGTCGCCTTCATGTCATCGATGGGATACTGAATGCCAGAAAATACATTGACACTATTCTATAACCAAAACTTCTACCTTCCATCAAAGATCTCTTTCCCAACAATGCTTCATTTATTTTTCAGCGGGATTTGCTCCATGCCACACGGCCAAAATATCGAAAGAGTGGTTACGTACAAAGAGCATTAAACTGTTGTCATGGCCAAGAAACAGTCTTGACCTCAATACTATCGAAAATTTGTGACACCGTTTGAAAACTCTTGTCCGAATGAGGCGCCCATCAAATAAAAGGGAACTAATTGAGGCTATAACTGTTTCCTGGCATCATGTAATAACGAAAGAAGAGCTTAAAACTCTTGTCAGCTCAATGAAACATCGATGTGAAGCTGTAATCAAAAATAAAAGGTACCCTACTAAGTACTGATAACTCACTGCAATCATGACTATCTAATGTATGTCGATAACTATTATCGTTTAACTTTTTTTGTATTGCAAATAATTGAATTTTGTGTTTTGTATTGAATTCAGTAATAAATTCTCTTTAAAATGATATATACAAGTTTGCATTTTGTGAAACATAACATTTTCTATAAGCATACAAAGTTCAAAAACATAAAAATTTCCAAAAGTGTCCACAATTTTGGCCACCACTGTATATTTTTAGTCTCATTGGCAAACTTACTGCAGGCTATTAACAAAAAAAAAAATCTGATGTGTACACCACATGACTTCATTGTACGGAATATTAAATTATACGCATTTTTTCTTGCATTTTATTTAAACTTATTAGATTGAATTAAACCTACTTCGCCGACAGCGCATAAACCACAATAGAATAGATGCATTCTTTAAAATTCACTTTGTTTACCATAGCGACACTCTGGCGCTAGGTTTACTTAATAGTATTATATTTCATTCATATTATAACTCAGAATGCACAAAATGTATATCATTTAAAGAATTATCTAATCGTTGCTACATGTTCTTTTCAAATACAGTCAAAAGTCGTTAATCCGGACTTGTCGGGACTTCGGCGATTCCGAATTATCAATTTTTCCGGATTATAAATCATCAGCTTAAATCTGGTAAGATGGCATGCAGAAATTATAAAATTAAAAATATGAAACCATAATTTATGAAATAAAGAACAATTATGATCTAAAGGGTATCAAAATTTACAAAAAAAAGCTTAATATTTATTTGTTTACTTTATTAAACATTTCTTTCAATGTAAGTTGTTTAAGTTGCTTCGTTTTTTATGTGATAATACATTCTCTTTAATTCTATAAACAGACATCATTTCTTGTTCAGTTACAAAGTTCCGCTGTTCAAGTCCTATAATTGCTGTGTCGAGAATACCAACTAATTTGTCAATCGAAATTTTTTCGTTTTCAATAACCTCTGTCACTTTCTTCGCTATCGGAAGTGAATTATAATGACGAGGAATTTTATTTAAATCATATCAAATACTGAGTACATCGAGATGAAATACTGCATTTTGTAAGGAATTATAAGCCAAATAAAATAAAAACATCTGCCCTGAAGATAAGGATAGTGCTGACAGATCAACTTCCAATTCATTGCACGCCGCGGAGTTAAAGATAAACAAAGTTTAGATAAACAAAGGATATGCCTTTATCCATTTTTTGCAGCAATTCCACTTTTTGTTTAATGGACTTCGAAACATACTTTCGCTTTCTAGATCCTTTACATATTAGTAAATATATATCAGAAATTCTATTTGACAAAATCAAAAGTTCAAGCTTACTTTTATAAAATTGCTCCTAACAGTCTGCAAAAGAATAATAAGCCGGATCCAATTCGAAGATTAAGGAACAACGCAATCTGCAACATTAACTGAATTAGATAATTTTAGCTTAGCTTATACCGTCTGTTATACATCAAACGCGCATTAGTAAACGTATTTTGTGCACACGCACACACATATTCGCAGCCGTAAAGGTCTTACGCGCATGAGTCAACGCTACCCATGCGCAGAAAGTTTGTATCTTTGAGGTCCGGATTATAGATCATTCCGGATTATGGGTGTCCGAATTAACGACTTTTGACTGTACTATAATAAAGCTAGAATTATGTATAAAAGAAATTAAGCAAACAAAACAAAAAAGAAACAGTTTTTCCCAGACGATTGAGTATTTCTCATTCAATTAATTCAGTTCTCACTTTGCGAGAAAGCAAAAATACATAAAAACTCAAAATATCTATATTAAAAATTACGAAGTAAATCTCAAACGCTTATTTCCTCGAAAAAATTCCAGAAAGATTTAAGCATGATTTAATTCCAATAATGAATGCGTTATCTTTGTTGTTGCAAAGCTTAGTTTCTCTAGATTGCCAACAAATCCACTAGTCTCCTGTTTCAAATGTAAACACCAATGGCCGCCATTAAAAACAGGCTTAGCGGCAATTAAACAACTTTTAAATTGCTGACAATTCTAAAAATATTGCACACAGATTTACTAAAGGCATAAAATCCTTAACCGGAAGATAAAAACAACATAATTCAATCATTTTTAAAGCAAAAAATGTGCAATTTACAAACATATAAGAGTAAAGAAACTGAGATTACAGAGCCGGGTAATAGAGTGGATATATATATAAATATATTTTTTATATATAAATATACGTTTGGTGCGGCCGATTGCAACCAAAATATGAGGTGCACATCTACATGTTATAGCAGTCCTATATACAAAATTTCAACGTTCTGAGGCTACTCGTTTTTGAGTTATGCGAGATACGTACGTACGCACTTACATACATACGTTCGTACAGACGCCAGGAAAAATTCTCTTCAGAATTCATTTTAAAGCAGTTTTATAATTTTTTTGAAGGAAAAGAGTATTTTATTTTGTCCTTACGTACAGATATCACGTAAAAACATCGTTAAATTGCATTCGATAGCGGTCAAAATGGATATTTTCGTTGAAATATGCTGCCTGAAACTTTTCGCGATTACAATACGTCCTTTTTACTTCGTACAAGGAAGTAAAAAGGCTCAGATGCTCTTTGTCTATTAAAGCAGCACAGTTCTTTTTTGCATAGAAAGTGTTTTAAACCTAAAGCAAAACTATAAATAAAAAGTAGAGAAAAATAAGTTTTATTGGAATTTTTAAAATGCTGCATCTTTACAAAGCATAAAAGCTAACTAAATATAAACACTATGCTGCAGCCTGGAAACCTGAAAACTAAAGTATATGTTATTATTATTCTCTGTCTTTATGTAATATACTTTAACACTGCCTATCAAAGTATCTTGTAAATATGTTAAATACGGAAAAAAATATTTATTAAATGTGTAGTGGCCCAAGTATTGCATGAGAAATAATTATTTTTTATTTCATATATTTGTTCATGTGTTTAATTATTTTATAAAATTAACTTTTATTTTGTTAATATTCATATTTATATTTCTTTTATGCTGAATGGCAACAAGTAGTTCATATTTTTATGCTGAATGGCAACTAGTTCTGATTCATGATTGGTAGGTTTCGGTTTCAAAATGTTCCTCGTTCCTCGTAGTGTCGCATTTCGATAGCTGGAAAATAAAATGCTATAAACTTAACTATTTGAAAATCCAAATTGTAGTAACTCTTATCCATACTTCTGCCAAAAAATAACTAAGGCCAGTTATAAAATTTTGAACTAAGAATAATCACTGCATTTGGGAATGCATTTATATGATAACAGTTTTCTTCACAATTGAAAATTAAGAAGACAAGAACTCAAATGACACCAATGAGCATGTGCAATCCACGATAAATGTAATTTCTAGTAGTTTCTCTCAAAAACTAAGCAGACATTTATATTTTTATTTATATGCTTAAAAAAATTAATAAATTAGAGAAATAAATGAGGTTGTCATTATTTATTCTCAAGTTTGGTCCCACTTGGAAAATTTTCTCTGAAAACTTAAAACTTTTTAATGATTAGTTTTTAGTTTAATTTTACATTAAAATAAGTTCTTTAATGATTAATTAATAAACATGTTAGAATTATTTGAAACGAATGTCAGTTTAAAAATTTAATATTTAGCTGTCAGTATATTTGATTTGCAAAGTGTAGCCAACAAACATATCTTGCAGGCACCAAACTTTAGATTTCAGGTAGAAAATAAATATAAATTTGAATTTTTTTCCTCTGTGATATAATTATTATTTTTCATGTTTATTTTGATAAAATTTAGTAAATGTAATTTGCATTTCATTTAATAGATTTTATATTTTGTTAAAAAAAAATTTGGCCGATGAGCTGTTTTTAGATTGTGCATTCAGCCCACATACAATTTGACTTTGATAATGTATGTAAATGGAAGGAATTGATTGTTTTTTGGGAGTTGGAGCTCATATTTGATTGATTAAGTTTCATAAGATCAAATTGAAAAAGACAGAGGCTAGTTTTAGAGAGAATGTGTTTTTTACCATTATATTTCTGGCAAAAAGAATGTAAAGAACTGTAGCACTTTAACTATACAAGCTTTCATATTCCAGAGATTAGTGCATCCAAAGAGCAACTGAAAAATGGAAGGTTTAGTTCTGTGACCATGATTGATTTTTCATATACAGTCAAAAGTCGTTAATCCGGACTCGTCGGGACTTCGGCGATTCCGGATTATCGATTTTTCCGGATTATAGATCATCAGTTCAAATCTCGTAAGATGGCATGCAGAAATTCTAAAATTAAAAATATGAAACCTTAATTTATGAAATAAAGAACAATTATAATCTAAAGGGTATCAAAATTTACAAAAAAAAAAAAAAAAAAGCTTAATATTTATTTGTTTGCTTTATTAAACATTTCTTTCAATGTAAGTTGTTTTAAATTGCTTCGTTTTATGTGATAATACTTTCTCTTTAATTCTACAAACAGACACAATTTCTTGTTCAGTTACAAAGTTCCGCTGTTCAAGTCCCGTTAATTGTTGTGCCGAGAATACCGACTAACTTGTCAATCGAAATTTTTTCGTTTTCACTAACCTCTCTGTCACATTCTTCATGTCTTTATCCATTTTTTGCAGCAATGCCACTTTTTGTTTGATGGACATCGAAACATACTTTCGTTTTGTACGATCCTTTGGGAGCTCCAGAATCGGAAATTCTATTTGACATAATCGAAAGTTCAAGTTAACTTTTATAAAATTGCTCTTACAGTCTGCAAAAAATAATAAGTCGGATCCAATCAAAGATTAAGGAACAACGCTATCATCAACATTAACTGAAATAGATAATTAGATAATTTTAGATTATACTGTCCGTTATACATAAAACGCACACGCGAAAACGTATTCTGTGCTTGCGCGCACGCGTATGCGCAGTGGTAAATTGTCTTATGCGCATGTGTCAACGCGGCGCATGCGCAGAAAGTTTTTAGCTTTGAGGTCCGGATTATGGGTGTCCGAATTAACAACTTTTGACTGTATCATATTCTGAAAGCCTCTAAAATCTGCACAAGATATCACTTTTTAAGGGAAAATCAAGTAGTGAAGCAGAGAATTCCAGCCTGTGTGAACTTTCTTGAATAATTTGAATTCATGTTGAAATGTGATGCTGTATTAAATGAGCATGTTTAAAAAGCACCAAAATTTGAAAGACAAGTTACATATTTTTGCAAAGACATTTAAAATAAAACTAAAATTATCTCTACTATGAAAAATTATTTTAAAAGAAAAAAACATTATTCAGTAGTAGCTTATCTGTAACTTTATTCAACAGTAGCTTATTTTTCCAAACTTTGTAGAAGAAAATTTTTCTGCCAAAAAAAGTTCTTAATAAAGTTAGGAAAAAAAAACATGAAAGCTGTATCTTTAGTAATCACCACCCAAATCTATGATTTTCTGGCAACATTTTGGTATTTTTCAAAGCCTTCGGTCCAGAAACTTGGTGGCCGCGTGTGCAAAAACAGATTAATCTCATTTCGGACGTCCTGCACAGAATGTAAGATAGCGCCAGATGAGTAGCTGCAGGTGTGAAGAAAAGTAGAAGTCCGAAGGAGCAATATTTGGGCTATGTAGCAGAGTGGCAAAACATCCCATTCGAGTCCAACCAGTGAATGCAGACACATGTAGTCTTGCATTGTCTTGATGAAACATGATCTTTTTGTGCCAGAACTCAATTTGACATTTTTCCTTGATAGTAGTTTTAATATAGACTAGCATCTTGCTGTACTCTGTATTATCGAGGGTTTTACCTTTTTCCAGATACGTTTTGTGGGATAATACCATGGCAGTCCCACCAGATACAAAGCATGATCTTCTTGTTAGTCAAATTGCACTTTGCGACACTGCTGATGGGCTCAACCAGGTGTAGACCAACCCCCTTTTCAGCCTGTACTGTTGAAGTAAATTAACTTTTCATTCCAAGTGATGAATTTTGTCCTTGCATTGATATTTGAGCAGATTAATGCAGGCCTGAACAAACCTGTCCTTATCTGCTTGAGTAAGCTCATGCGGCACCCAGCAATTCAACTTGTACATCAAGTTTATGCGACTCATACCTTGACTAAAATGGCCTAATGTCTAACTCCTTAGCAAGCTCTAGAGTGGTTGCATACTGATCTTCTTCCACGAGTTCTCGGAGGCGGACCTCATCAATATCAGTATACCAGCAAGAGCATTTTGTTTCTTGAATGTCATAGTCCTTATTTTTTAACTTTCAATACCAAACCTTCACAGTGTCATGTGATACAAAATCAGAACTTAAAGCTGTATACATGATTTGGTGACATTCTGTAGCTGACGTTTTGCAACAGATCTGGAATTAAATGATAGTTTGAATCTGGTAGCATTATTGTTCCATTTCAGACACCTTGTACTTAATAATAACAATATATATATATATATATATTTTTTTTAATTTCACAAGACTGTTCTAAAGAAAGTTTTTTTTTTTTTTTTTTTTTTTTCCCCCAAATGCCAAAACCTGTTTTACAAAATATGATTAAACATGCCAACGGGAACAATGTTTGCACAGATGATATTTGAGGGAAACTTTCATTAAAAACGCAATATTTGCAAATTTCCAATTTCTTCCAATTGTAATTTAAATTTAGATTATTTTTCATAATCAAATAAGTTTAATAGTATCTTAAACTAGAAATTATGTAAAGATTGTGTTGTGATATAATTCTGTTTCAAAATCCAAACCAAAACTTTGAATCTTAAATTGCAAGGTACTTACAGATACACAAACTAAGTGAAGAGTAACTGAACTCTGGTTGTTTGACCAAGATTCGAATGCAAGCATATGGGCTGGCATCATGGCAGTTTTGATGGTTTTCTCCATGCATAACCTGGCTATGAGCCAATTTTTCTTAAAAAGTTCTCCATCAAGGCATCCTTCCCCATAGCTCTGTAGCCCTCGAGTTGCTTTGCCTTAATCAATTAACCTAACCTACTAAGTACTTAAATGCTAGTGCCATTTACTTTACTAGAATTCTCCAAAATTTCAGAATGGGTAAAACATTCTAACAATGTGTATAACAATTCTTCAGGTGGACATGAAAGTAACAACCCTTCAGTTTTAATAATTAGTATAGCCATTTTTATATGTGTTCTTTTTGGCTGTATTTTAAATTCCAGAAGTTTTTATAAATAAATCTTGATATTTGTTACCTTAGACTCCATTTTGAAATATGCATTTGTGGAATTTGGAAGCAATAGAAGAAATGGTAAAATTTCTGGAGAATGCAATAGTTTGCCACAAAATTGTTAATTAAAACTATTGCTTTGAATCTATTTCTTAAGCCAGTTGTCTGAAACTTGTGGACTGCATGCTGCCCCGAAAGCAATTTTGACACACAAATATATTTTAATTATATATTTGTTGCAAAGATTTCAAGATCTTAATTATTTGAAGGTCTGACTTTACATTATTATCTTTACCATTAAAAACAAACATGGATGACATACCAGAAAATCCATAAACTGAGCTAATTAATTTACAATGCAATGTAAATCTTATTCAAAGATTTGAAGATACAGATCTGATTAACTTTTATCCCCACTACTTCAAGTAATAAGTACACTCCGATAAAAATTTTTGCATTAAGAATAATTGCTTTGCTTGAGGTTACATTTATATGTGATCAGCTACAGAAAATGCAAATGCAAATCGTTGAAAGCAATGGAATTTTTCATCACAAAGTACTAATATATATATTTATACCATATATTATGTAAGAGATTATATACTGTATTATATAATAGATGTAAAGTATTTATACTTTACATTTGTTAAGAAATACATCTGTTATTTAATAGGCCAAAAAAATTTTACAAAAGTTAACTTTACATCTGTTAAGAAAGACATACTATTTTCACTGCCTGAAAAATCTGATTTCTATTTTGCTCGTGCTAAGACCATTTTGAAATTTAATTATTGTTTATCTGTATGGGCTATTTTAATTGCATATTTTTGAATTTAGTTCTTTATATTTGCTATCATAATGTATTAAAGTACATGGTGTAAAATGTTTATGTTCAGCTCTTTAAATTTTCTCGTCTTTTCAGACTTAGCCCAGAAATTGATGTATTAGTTTATACATATGGATTGCAAGTTTTAAATGATGAAGATTCATGGAACTATGTTTGGCAAAGATACCTTCAAGAAAGTGATCCAGATGAAGCACTTAATCTGCAGTATGCTTTAACAACTGTCCGGAATGCAACTTTGCTTGAAAGGTTTACAATCATTTCAAAGTCATGAAATATTTTCTTTAAATAAAAGTGAAAGAATGAATATGATGCACTTAACGAAAGTATTCATATATAAAAATATTACAAAATAGGTTTATGTAATCTTCCTGTGAATGAAACCTTTTATGAGAATGTAACTAATTATTTAGTTTGTTTTATATAAGAAGTATTTATAGAGTCATCATGTAAAATTTTTGACTTATTATAAAAAATAAAGTATAGTAGAATTCTGACAACTACCTGGATGATAAACAAAAAACTAAAGATTTGAAAGCTTGATTAAAATAATCGAACACCATTGATAGCTAATTTGGTTTAAAGAGTGTGTGTCTGTAATACAGCAGTTTCTGAATTACATGTGTAATTCAAATTTTCTGCATTATTTATTAAACTAATGTGATATGCATGTCTTTTTTAACTTTAGATAAACAACCTTGAAAACAGTTTTTATTCATATGTATTACATCATTAGTGTTTTACTTATATTTTCGCATTAAGGATTGTTTTAACTGGTCATTGTCATCCAATTTTCTGATTATTTTGATTCAGTAACTATTTACACCCTAAAGGGTTTTTTTGGGAGGAAGAGAGGAAGGTTTACTCAACTGCATTGCATAGCATTGAACTTCGATCACAGCATATTCTAATTGCTGATGATAATTTACGTATAAGTTTTTATTGTCTTTAGAAAAGAAATTAAAGTAATATTGTAAAATAATACTTTTTTTAAAGCAAAAGAAAATTATAAAATGTATAGAAATAAAAACAGAAAATACAGAAAGACTAGATGAAATCAATTGATACATTTAGAAAATCAGGCATATGTCATCATCACATAATAATCTCATTTGTTTAATGGGCTACTTCTTGATCATAACTGTATGTATAAAATGTGACGTTTGGTAGGTAATGAAATTATGATATGTGATAGGATTATTTTCATTGAATAATGTAACAAGTTCGTAGTATGATAATTCTGATGCATTTTCAAGTAATTAAAAGATTAAATCTTTTGGGGGGGAGGGGGTAATATATTTGCATTCTTGGGACTGTTAATCTTTTATCTAATAAAAGGTTATAAAAATTTTAATTACTTTATATTACACTTTTTGTTAAAAAATTCTTTTAAAATCTTTGGATCTTCTGAATTGAAACTTTGGCTTGCAATTCAAACTTATACTATACTTTTAAAAAGAAAAGAAAATAGAGTATAAAAAAAAGCCTAAATTTCATTAAATTTATGAATTAATCATAAATTAAAGAAAAATAAAATAAGCTTTATGAACATATATTACTTAAAACCAGACAAAAGAAATAGGCTTTAACAATATTTAACTCACAATAACAATTAATGATGCATACATATTTTCTGAAAACACCTTTCTGAAGTATCCAGATATGAATATAAGTTTGCATTATTAAGTACTATATTTCAGGTTGGTGGAATTTGCAAAAAATGAAAGCTTGATTCGCAAGCATCACTACTTTTCTCTACTGCGAAATATAGCTGGAAATCCAAAAGGTTTTGCTCTTGTCACCCAGCTGATATATAATAACTGGACTGAAATAGTCAAGTAAGTAGGCCTATTATTCTGTTTTAATGTTACTGACTTCTGAAAATATCTAGTTTTATAAATCATAATTTTTGTTAGAAAATATATAATTTCAGATGTATTAAAAATGTGTATGAAATGGGAAAAGGATTACAGTCAAAAGTCTTTAATCCGGACTCGTCGGGACTTCGGCGATTCCGGATTATAGATCATCAGTTTAAATCTGGTAAGATGGCATGCAGAAATTATAAAATTAAAAATATGAAACCATAATTTATAAAATAATGAGCAATTATGATCTAAAGGGTATCAAAATTTACAAAAAAAGAAGCTTAATATCTATTTGTTTACTTTATTAAACATTTCTTTCAACGCGCGCATGCGTAAAGCATACATTACGCATAGCCGAAATTAGAAAATTGCAACCAGAAAACTATTTGATTTGTATTCGTGATATTTATAATGACGAGGAATTTGATTTAAATCATATCAAAGACAGAGTTTCTTGGGACTGTTAATCTTTTATCTAATGAGATGAAATACTACATTTAGTAAGGAATTATAAGCTGAATAAAATAAAAACATCTGCCCTGAAGATAACAATTGTGCTGACAGATCAACTTCCAGTTCATTGCACGCTGCGATGCCCCCCCCCTTCCCACGCAGAGCAGCGTGAAATTGATAAACAGATTTCGGGATGGTTAGATAAACAAAGGATATGCCTGTATCCATTTTTTGTAGCAATACCACTTTTTGTTTGATGGACATCGAAACATACTTTCGTTTTGTAGATCCTTTGGGAGCTCCAGCATCGGAAATTCTATTTGACATAATCAAAAGTTCAAGCTTACTTTTATAAAATTGCTCTTACAGTCTGCAAAAAATAATAAGCCGGATCCAATTCGAAGATTAAGGAACAATGCAATCAACATTAACTGAAATAGATAATTAGATAATTTTAACCGTCCGTTATACATTAAACGCGCACGCGAAAACGTATTCTTCGCTTGCACAGACTCATATGCGCAGTCGTAAAGGTCTTGCGCACACGCGTAAATGCCTATGCACATGCGCAGAAAGATTTTAGCTTTGAGGTTCAGATTATAGATCATTCCGGATTATGGGTGTCCGAATTAACGACTTTTGACTGTATTATGTGAAATTATGTGTAAAGCTGCTTGGCTTTGGTTATCAAATTACTACCAAAAATATCATCTTTCTTTGAGAAATATATTCACATACAAAGTGACGTAATCCAAAAAATATACCAACTGATAAACCATTAATAACATAAGTTTGAAATCCAGACTGTATTCCATTATATTTAATATTTAGAATGGTAACAGTTCTTTTTGATAAATGAAAGGACGCGAAATGCCAATATAACAAAATCACTTTAATAAACATAACAGAGTATGAATTAAAGCATCACAAACGACAATCAAACAAGTAGAAAATATCTGCATGGGAAAAAATAGTAACTTTTCGATACGCAATCTTTTGTGGAAAGCTAAAGTAGCTAAGCAGTGGTATAAAATATTATAGTGCATGCAAAATTTTACTGTAGTTTTCATTCATTTATATACCGCCTCTGAAAACATTTATGTGAGCATTTGTCCAATATTTTTTCAAATGATCAAATAATTTTTCTTTTAAAAATTAAGTATGTCTATGTTGTTGAGATGGATTAATTATTGATTGGTTAATATAAGGATATTTATACGTATTTTATTTATCAGTGGGCTTATTTACATGAGCTTTTTTCTGTGTGAGCAATTTTCCATGTGAGGTTTTTTTTTTTTTTTTTTTTTTTCTGTGTGGGCTTTTTTCCTGTGAGCGTTTATACCAGTGAGCACTATTCAGTGAACATTTTTCCTGTGGGTTTTTTTCCTAGAACTTCAAAAAGAGTTCTTTTTTTTTATGGAAAAGTATTTTATGGAAAAAAGATTTTTATGGAAAAGTATTTCAAATGCGTATATTTATTAAACTGTATAACATATGAATATGAAACTTTACAACATATGTATGAACTTCTCAAGTTCAGATTACAGATGTTCAATATGTTCTCCATCAGCGACATGACCAATATCACATCCATATTCAAATTCCTCCCATACTCGAGCAAGCATGTCCGTCGTCACTGATGTTATGACAGTACGGATCCGGTTCTTCACCTCTTCCAAGTTCTGTGGGAGTGGTGGTATATAAAGGATGTGTTTAATGAAACCCCACAGGAATAAGTCACACGGTGTCAAATCCCGTGACCGTGGAGGCCAGCTGAGACATGCTAAGCTCTTTGACGACCAATCCAATGGTTCAGTAGAGTTTCATTCAGATAATCACGCACTTGGTGACACCAGTGAGGGGATGCCCAGTCTTTTTGAAAAATGTTATCTTTTGCACAAAACACATTGATTTGGGGCAAATCTCATACATGTTCAATGACTGCATGTGGGTTCTGTAGGCCCCAAATTCGAACATTGTGTTTGTTTATATGACCACTAACATGAAAAGTAGCTTCATCACTGAACACAATGCGTTGTGCAAAAGTGTTATCATTGTCAATAGCATCAATAATCTCGTTACAAAATACCACATGTTTGCGCTTGTCATCAGGGCGCAGAGCCTGTAACAAATGTAACTTGTACGGCTTCATAACCAATTGTCGTCTCCAAACACGCCAAATTGTTGCTGTAGGCAGTTGTAACTCCCAACTGGCACGAGGAGTTGATTTTGAAGGACTATGCTGGAAAGCAGTTTGAATTTGTGCAAAATTTTGTCGGGAACATGAGGGCAGCCAGGACTCTTTCCTTTACATACACACCCTGTATTTACAAACTGTCGATACCATCTGTGAGTATTCGGAGGATCACTTTGATACCTCAACTTGAAACAACTTTGCACTGTAATCACGGAATTGCACTTTGCAAACTCGAGAACACAAAATGGTTTCTGCTGCGGAGTAGCCATTTTAAAAATGTGACTATTACCACGCAAAACAGAAGACAACTGATATCTAGTCTCTATTAATATAAACTAGACTACGTATTCGTTTAGCCAATAGCCGAGCAGAGGTGCAGTGATTGATAGTTTGGACAAAATAATACTTTGTAATACGTATACTCTTTTTGAAACATGGTGTATTTAATCTACACAGGGTACCAACGGTACCAATTATCTAAGCAATCAAATGTGTTGAAGCCAAGCCTCTATGAGCACATATTATAGGAATTTAGGTAATTGAGAAATAGTATTTAGCTCAATTATTGCTATATTTGATGTAATTTTAATGTGTATCAGTATTAGCTTTGACAGTTTTCCTGTGTACTGAAAGAATGTTTTAATAATTGTCTTTCAAGTTTTAATTGGTGTTTTTTATATTCTTTTGTTAGAATACGTTGTTAATTTTAAATTTTTTAATTAAAATAAATTATTTTTCCTTTTTTATTAATGAATTTTTCTTATCTTTCTAGGAGGCATGGTATTCACAAAGCTGAAGTGTTTGCTTCAGCTGTATTCAGTCGATATGAAACTGAAAGAGATTTAGGAAAGGTGAATTTAAATATATATATATATATATATATATATATATTATTTTTTTTTATAATCTTCTGCATAATCAGCTAAATACAGAATTTTTGCTACAAGTATGTGTAGGGTTTAACAGTAAAAGTTTTATATTATTGCTTTCAAACCAAATTCAAAAAGCCATTCTAAAAGTTTTCCCAAGCTAGATGACTGTCATATTTTACCACAATGAGGGTGCATCAGTAAACTTGTATAATGATTTTCAAAACCAAAAGACGGCCATGTTTTATGATAATAAGTTACTTCAATAAGCTTTTATAACTAAGCATTACATAAGTGCAGTAATTTTTTTAACTGAGTTGAAGAAACTGGACCTATATTTTAAGACTTGATTACTCTTTAATTTGGTATACCAACTCCACTTTTGTTATATTTATGGAAAATATTATAACAATGAATTTATAAATGTAAGATAAGTAATTTAAGGCTTACTCTCAACTCTCAGCTTTGCTGGTTATACTGTTTCTTGAAATTAATACACAATTAAGTATTCCAAATTCATAAATAATAAGTACCTGTATGAGAATTGATTATTTTCAATGATACAGCATTCATATTTGATTAGCATTTTATTAAAAGCCCTTTTAACCTTTCATATTACTCCCTAGCTGTATTCAGCACTAAAACTTTACTGAGATTATAAGATTGTGCAGGGGCTTTGTTTCCACATGCTCAAAGAATTGGCTAAAATCTTTATCTCCTTAAGTTTTGATTTTAGACAAATGTTTCCCCTGAACAAAATTAGTTAACCTTCCATTCTTTGAGTTGGGTAAAACAAACCCATTAATTTTTATTCTTTTATATGATTAATACATGGTATGAAATGATCTAACCTTCTGTTATCTTAAATAGTGGGTTCGCTGTCAAATTCTATTTTTGTTTAGTTAGCTATTTTAGTTTCCAAAATACAGTGAACTCTTTCTTAGAAAATTCTCCTCAAGACATTCAATCTGAAGATGACCAGTATTTCCGAAAATATAAGTAAGTATTAAACATCACCTTTCTAAGATAACCACTTCCATAGAAGACTAAATTCATCTAGTGATTTGGTCCAGAGGGCTCACTGTAATTGTATGTTAATTTTATCCTGAGTAATTCTTTACAACTTATGGGATGAGTAATTTTGTCACCTAACGAATATCTACAATAACTGTATATTTCTGAACTTTTATGAAAATTTAAGTGCTAAACATAATTTTTAAATTTCAAAATAAAATTAATGTTAAATTGTCTCAAAATGCAATGATTTTTACAATCTCCAAAAAGATAAAATTGTATATCTTTTGAATAACACATTTTGGAGGAGAAAACACTTAATGATTCTTATTGAGCTCATACAGATTATGTGACAGACAAATAAAAATGCTAATTTCATAAAGTGATAGTGTAGAAGAATTTAATAAATTGAATAAATATAAAATAGTTTTTACTCTATAAGTAGTTAAAAAATTCCTTACCTTTATCAGCAAAATTATGTTTTTTCAGAACAAATTTACTAATTAGTATTTTCCTTTGCAAACAACTGGCTTAGATTCAAAGCTTTTGAGGACATTATTAGAAGCAATTATAAAATAGAAGTGATTTGTTTAGTTAATTAAGGTTAAATTATTCAGCCTTAGTTTACATTTTTTGGTTTACATGGTTAAATTATTCAGCCTTGGTTTACATTTTTAGCTTTGTGTATGATTTGCATTTGAAAGTATGTACAAAATGTGTCTGTACAAATTTTGTATGTTAAGATGTAGAATTTTTATCTAATGAATGCATAGTTAAAATTTTACTAACTGTAGTTTGTATGATACAGAGAAATTCAAATACAACTGTACATAGAATTCAGAAGTACATACTCAAGATCAGTACAAATATAAAGCTTTTAGCTATTTTTTTTTTTTTTTTTCCTGCATATGTAAACTCATTATAATCTTGCATTCGACAAACTGTGTGAGTATTTATTAAATTAATAATTTCAATATGTAAGAATACAAAATAGGTACTTTTTCCTTTCGACGGCGCAAATCTCGCCGAGCAGACTTTGTTGGCGACAACATACAGCATACGCACAAAAAATTTGAACAAATGTTAGTCGTAAGAATTTTTTTTTTTTTTTTGAAGGCATAAACATTTTAATATCATTTAAAATTTTGTAAAGCAATAAATTTGTAAAAAGGCATTAATTTAAGAATTTACTATGCTTTCATGGTTCAACATCCTGATTCGCCGGTTCATATCACGTGACCTCATCTCATGTAAACTACGCTACAAAAATCTAATTCTCTCAGTTATTATCTACATTAATTTCAATTTAAATCTTAATTTAAAATACAAGTTTAAATACAAAAATTATTTCAATGTCTACGAATAGCTTATTCAGAAATTATGTAAAACCATAGTACTTTTCTTCGCTAGTGCATTCTTACTAAGAATTTATAAATTTAACCCTTGACTTTGCCTGTTCTATATTTTTGCCTTCGGGTGAACGATGTGATTGCATCCTAATTGACTTAATTACCGCGAATGGCTTTAGGGCATAAAATTGAACTATCTGGTAAAACTTCTATGTGATTATATGCCAGTATTGAAAGAAACAATCAATCTGATAAGAAATGGCTGCGACTTGTTTTGAAAATGAGGCTACCAGCAAGGATATTCCGTTTAGCATCAGTTGTACCATTATTGACGACTTTATCGCCTGCACCAGCAAAACGGAAAAGTACCAAAAAATAATAACAAAATTATTTAATATTGCCGAAATATGTAAAATGGACATGTCCTTGCAGCTAAGTAAGATAATAATAGAATCTTATTCAATATGAATATTCTTAAAATATTCTTCAGAATATTATTTTAAAATTCTCTAGAATTATTATTATTACTTCTGAAGAAAATATGACGAAAGTTTGTTTTTTAGGTCAAACAATTCTACAGAAAGCACAAGAAAACCAAAGATGCAGAAATTTCACGAACTCATGCTATTGAGAATATTCTTGAAAATATCAGATGGCACAAGAAACACAAAGACAGCATAAAAACTTGGATGGAAAAGAATACATATATGCCATGGAATCGTATCCGACTGCCTAGACATATAATTCCAAATCATTACAACTTGAAATTATTGCCAGATATTATCCATTCTACATTCAGAGGAGAAGTTGAAATAGAAGTTAATGTCACAAAAGAAACTGATTATATGCTGATTCATGAAAGTAGTCTTAAAATTCAGAGAACAGAATTAAGAAATGTGGAATTTAATGAAAGTATTTCTATTGATGAAGCTTATCCTTTCAGAAGAAATCATTTTTTGGTGATCCGTTTTGCAGAAGCATTGCCAACAGGTGTTTATGTATTGAAAATTATATTTTCTGGAAAGTTTGTACATGATGGTAATGGGATGACTCGTTATTATTATATCCACAGAGAGACTAAAGAAAAAAGGTAAGATAAATTAATGTTAATAACTAATTGCTCATTATTACAGTTTATTTACAATCAATTCACATAGTAATGTTTAATTGAAAATGTAATACCAAAACAGGTATGTTATTACAAGGAAAAGATCTACTTAATAATATACTTGTCATGAAATATATTTCTGTTTAATACTAAAGAGTGGACTTGGTGTAACTATTTTTTCATTATTTGTAACAGCTCCAGTTATTCCTCATGCTGATGGTCAACATTTCCTATTTTATCATGCTGAAAAGAATCTTAATTCACATCATTTTAGTGACATACTTATCATTCATTTCAATTATTAAATGCTTTTGATGATACATTTTGATAAATTGCCTGTCTATTGAATTGAATTGATATTGAATCTATGTCAGAATTTTTTTCGTTCAACTAGATTATGAAAATGCTGTTGATTAATCCTCATTTTTATGAAAATTAATAAATCTGAGCTCTAGCTTTAAGGTCTCCTGTTACCTTTATCCCCTTTGAAATGCCCCCTTCTCTAACTGCCTCTAAAAAAGGAAGAAAAAAAACAGTAGCAGTGATCAATGGACCAATAGGATAAATATAAGGATATTCTCCTTATATTTTATCTAATTGCAATGTTCAATTAATTTATACTTAATTTTTTTAATGCTAAAGAGAATTAACATTTTTATTCTTTTGAGAACATGGGCTGTTCAATTGCAGTGCATAACTTTCCTTTCTAAAGTTCTATCTTTACTTGTAACTAAACTGGCCAGTTTTCACTTGTTTTGATCATTACCATTTAACTGGAAGAACTAGGTCATAAGAAATTTAATTTTTTTTAAGCTTCTTACTAATGGTATTGCTCTTGTATCCTAATATTGTTGTTTGTATTCATGAAAGTGTTCTTCTTGTGTATAAAAAGATTAAAAGCAAATAATTTTGTCTCAGAAAAGGGTCTCTTTAGTAGAATCATTACAGAGCATGCATAAGCAGTCAGTGAGGTCACTTCAGATCAGCACATTGTGTTCTTTTACACTCATTTACAATTTTAACAATCAGTAATTTAATTCTTTTAAGTTTTACATATATCAATATATCAATATATATATCAATTTTACATATATCAATAATTTCAAACTATATGATGCATGTTAATTATCAAAGTAACAAATAAAAGATAAATATCCAGGGAACTCTGTCATGGCAATTGCTTTCCACAAATGAGTGGAATTGAGTACTGTTTCAAAGAATATAAAAATCATCATTATTGAATATCATCTCTATAAAATTACTTTCTCCAGTAAAGACCAAAATCACCTGCAACTATGAGTGTTCATTTTTAAATAGGTTTACTGTAATTCTATTTCTGTGCTTGTCCACCATATCTTTGTGACTTTAAATTTTAAAAAATGTTATTATAGGCTAGATTATTATTAAGCTAGATTTTTCATCAGTTGTTTTTGTCTGTACAGAAAGGAGTGTTACATGTATCATTTCAAAATAGGATGATAACCTAGGTACAGTGTCAGATGTTAAGAATGAAATTTTATAGATTAAGTATAGATACAAACTTCTGTTTATATTTCTTTCTTAAATTTTATTAAAATAATCATTAATAATAGTCTGGTATTTTCTAATAAATAACCTTTTAGTGTTCTAAAAGAAATTCTGAAACAAAAATCATAGCTTTCAAAAGTGAAATTCTTTTTTCCATTAAAATTTTAAAACTAGCATTAAGAATTTAGTTTTTAATTTTATCAGTTAGCAGCTATCAGTATTATTTTTATTTATTTAATGATAAAATTCTTTCTGATACTCTGCAATCTGAAGTTTACAGATTCGAATTTTATTATTATTTTTTGTTAAAGCTATATATTTATTTTTGTTTTGTGGATACAGTGTTATAAAATAATTTTCTATTTATTTTTGTTTCCCATTATAACATTCATCAAACTTAAAAAATCTCTTTAGTAGTCTTTCTGAGTATTTTCAGTTACAGCAGAGCATGAAACATATTGCTGTTTTCATGTTCAAAAATATTTTTTCTTCATAACTAGATCTCTTTGATGAAAATTATAGCATATCACTGTGGAAAAGAGACCACAGTTATCAAAAAGTGTCAAATTAATAATACTATTGTATTTTGATGTATTAAAATTAAATTTTGTTATTTAACTATTATATGAGGTTTTTGTAAAATAAAAAAATATTAAATGGAGAATAATTTATTATTACAAGGCTTGATCAAATGAAAAAGTACGAAACGACGTAAAAACGTAACAGTTAAATATTTGCGTATACCGCTATGGGAAAACGTAGCGAGACATCTCGGGACGCGATTGGAGTCTCTGACTGGGATCGAAGCATGCGCAGGAGAGAGCAGAGGCTCTTATCAAAAGCGCCGTCCAAATGATGCGACCGTCCGTATGAGGACAGGATGGCGTTTGCATTGCAAAATTCGACGACTGAGGAGCAGCGAGGTGTTATCCGATTTCTGACAGCGGAAGGTGAGAAACCGGCAGCTATTCATCGCCTGATGGTGACAGTTTACGGGGAGAAATGTGTCTCCAACAAGTCTGTCAGAAAATGGAGTGCCCGTTTTCGTGCAGGCTGTGAGAGTGTGGGTGATGACCCGAGACCAGGCCAGGCAAACACTGTCATCACGAGCGATCTCATTGACAAGGTGGACGACCTAGTGAGAAGTGATCGGCGTGTCACATTGCGAATGTAGGCGGTGAAGGTGGAGGCCATCAACAGGCAAGGAGTTGCTCACCGTCTTCTTCGACATTCAAGGTCCGCTACTTGTGGAATTCCTCGAGCACAGAAAAACCATTAGCTCTGATGTGTACTGTAAGACACTCCGATGCCTACGCAGGTTCATCAAGAAGAAAAGACCGGGGCTGCTCACGGAAGGTGTGGTTCTGCTCCATGATAACGCGCATCCACACGTCTCCAGAGTCGCACATGGAAATGGCCAAGTTCAAGTGGTAGACGTTGGACCATCTGCCCTACAGTCTGGACATGTCGCCTGCGATTTCCATGTATTTGGTCCACTGAAGAAACACCTGAAAGGGAAGCGCTTTAACTCAGACGATGTACTCAAGGACGCTGTGAAGGACTGGGTCTCGTCACGGCCACAGGAAATCTGAGAACAAGGAATCCTGCGGCTTGTTCATCAGTGGAATTGTTGTGCTCAAGCCTATGATGTATATTTTGAATAAAATCTACATTTGTACGCACCGTGTCATTTCGTACCTTTTCATTTGATCACCCCTTGTACATATAATATTTGTTGTGGAAATATAGCTTATGAGGCTAGTTAAAACCTAATACAATTCATCCAAAAAAAAAACTGAATTTCTTAAACTTCTGCATGATACAAGGCTAACAAAGACATAAGTATCATATATTCTGTAAGCCATGTTATTGAGACAGACTGTTGCTACGTTGCAGTCGGTTTTATATAAAAAAAATACTTATTTTTGAATTAAGGTACTTTTTATGATGAAATTTGAAGTCATTTAGCCACCAATGTAGCATTATATGTGGAAGGTTGGTTGGTTGCAGATCTCTTGCTCCTTAAGCCAGGCTAAAATCATCATATTCAAACAGCCCTTAAATCATCATATAATGATATTTTCCCCATTAGAAGAGCAATGAAAGTTACTTAACAATATGATATGCTAGGGCTACAGATATTGGGTTCTGGTGGGTTGGTTTATTTAAAGTAGATTATGAAAAGCAAGTATGGTCATGCACAATATTTCACATGTAGCTAAAATTCTTATAAATCTAGTTTGTTTAGTTCGGTCATTTAAAATGTTGCTTTTTTGGTATATGGTTTCTTAGAGAAATAAAGGCAAAGCAAACACAATTTTCATTTTGAAAGATAAATTCACAAATTAAAATAGTATTGATAAAAAATATAATTTTTGTTGTAGTCAAATTACATTATTATGAATAATATTTCTTCCTGTAAAAAGGGCCTCACTCACTAGAACATTATAACTGATTTATTTGCTACAGTCTAATTAGGTTAATCACTGCTAATTTAAACTTCTGTTATTTCTTTTAATTATTTTCCTTATTGTTTTTTAGATACTTGATTGCAACTCAGTTTGAACCAACAGATGCAAGAAAAGTATTTCCGTGTTTTGATGAACCAGATATGAAAGCAAAGTTTAAGCTAACTATTGTGCATGATGAAAAGTATATTTCGATATCAAATATGCCTGAAGAGGTATAAAAGTGTTAATTTTTTTAATTTAAAAGTATTTTTTAACTAGTTTTATGATGAATTTCATAATAATATTCTACAAAGCAATTAAATAATAAAAAAGAAGAAAGAAAAGAAATTGTAGCTATAAGTGCATGTTTGATAATATAATATATAATTATACAAAAATCAACTATTAAATGAATGTTGGTTTTATAGAAAAAATTCAGCAGTGTCAAAGAAGAAACTCATGAAATCTCTTTACTTCAAAAAGTAAAAAAGCGTTTTTGACTCAGTTTATGCCAATATGATATTATATATTGCTCAGAAGAAAATTTAATGTAATAAGCAATAGTTTAAGTGTATAGATACTCAGAACTGTAATGAGCTAATATTGTGAAATTATAGATAATACTTAACATTTTTTTTTTTTTTTTTTTTTTTAATTTTATGCTGAATAATACAGCAGTATAATAGTCTCTGTAATCTAATTCATTATATTTTACTACTGTTCTATGGTTCAATAATAGTTTCAAATTAGATTTGCTTTATATCTGATGGATATTATTTAAAATAATAAAATGGTTACACACAGCTAAATGTAAGTATATAAATTTAATTTATTGTGATATAATAACAATAAAAATATGATTAAAACCTAGCTGACATCCTGCTCGCCCACACATTGTCAAAATCGATTCATGGAAGAACCACAGTTTACCAACCACCGGAAGAAAATTTTTATTTTTAGTTAAATTCTTTAAGTCTGTATGAGTAAATAAATATTTTTTATGTGGCAAAGCATTTTAATTGCATGGTTTACATAACTTTTCCTTTCTGCACATGATCAAGCATCAACTGTAAATTTGCCAAAATTCATGCTTTTCTTAATATATGAATTGAAATAAAATTATTTTTTCTTTATTATCCTAAAGAATGAGAAAGGTTTTAAAAATTCTGTAGTATATATTTATGTATTTCAGTATTGCAAAAAGTTTTCTTAAATTCCCAGCTTAATCATTTCAGATCCTTTAAAAAGTGAAAATATTTCAAAAAGACATTTGTATTATTTGTCTAAATTCACTGAGGCTTTTATTTGAGCTAAATGTAAAATGCATATTCAATTCTCCCCCACTCCCATTCAATGCTGGTACATGTATAAAGGTTGGCATGCTCTTATGTACTTACAAAATTATGTTCATGTGAAAAAAATAATTTTTTTGACTTATAATTCTTTGTATTAAGGCAGAGGCATAAGTAGAATATATTGTATACACTTTATACACCTTTTTTTATTTGTTTTGTTTCTGTCCCTAGTTATATGACTGCAAAGTAATAAAACATTTTAATTATTTTCAAATTTCGCATTTCAGTGAAAATCATTTTTCTATTCTTTGAAGAGATTCCAGTGGACTATTGAAGTTGTAATTACATTGCAGGTTCTTAGTTTTATTGCTTTTTTATCCCATTAAACTATAAACTACATTTAAAACTAAAATTATTACTTCAGTATCAGTTTTCTATATATCTGTAAAAAAAAGTCAGCTGTCTTGCAGCAAACACCTCCTTAAGTTGGCCACCTCTGAAGGTTACTTATATTTCTCAGAGCTTAAATGAACACTGGTGTTGAATATCAGCTCCCTAAAATCATCACCTTCACGTGAGACCAAAGTCATCTGGAATCATGGGTGGTGGTTTTAAAAAGGGTCCACAGTAGTTCAGTTTCTGTTGTAATGTAGTTTAGAGATTTGAAAATAAAATGATTTTCATTATAACACAAAAATATTGATCTTTTGCATTTTATTTATTTATTTATTTTTGGCATGTATTTTTATTTGTTTGTTCAATTTTTATTAGTTTTATTTCTAAACTATTCAGTTGTATTCCAGTGCTACACTCAAATTATGAAAAGAAATTTATCGCTGATGCATTTTGATTTTTTATTAGTGTTGATACTTTTCATTTGTTACTGAAACTCTTTTACTTATGAAAAACATTAAAAATACATATTTATTAATTCTTATTTTAGGCTAGAAATAACTTGAATGACAGTATGGTTGAAACAATTTTCAGTGAATCAGTTCCTATGTCAACATATTTAGTATGCTGTGTAGTCTGTGATTTTGAGTATTTAGAAGCTGAATATAAAGGTAAAAAGGTAAGTTTTATGCAGAATGATAATTAACAATAAATTTGAAAAGCATTTATATTTTAGTTTCTTTATTTTTGAATTTAAAAGAGATCTTATTCTTCAGTTTATTTATTGATTCAGTACTTTAAATACTTCTGTTCAATAAATGAATTTTATATTTTACTGAATAGCAGTCATTTGATTATCTTTTAATTGAGAAATACCTATTTAATGTACTTTAATAAAAATCTGAAAAATAATTTAAATTAACTTTTAAGATATTAATTGAAAAATGTAATGGTTTCTTTTTTAATCTCTAAAACTTAATAAAATTTTCCTGTATTATTTGTAAATCTAAAACATTGTCTGATTTTATGTTGTTTTTCCTTTTCAGATAAGAGCGTATGCTCCATCAGATCGAATTCAGGAAACTGAACATGGTTTGAATATGACAGTGAAAATTTTAGAGAAGTATGAAGAATATTTCAATGTTGATTACGTTCTTCCAAAACTTGGTATGACATAATTGCTTGACAAATTTATCATAAAAATTCTCTAACATAATTTAGGATTATCTGTTAATAATTTAAAATGTGTTAAAATATTATTTTATACTTTATAATTCTGTCTTTAGGGTTGGCTTCAGAATTCTACAGCACATAAATCTGCGATAGCCCCGAAACTTTAGAGGGGAGAGTAACTTGCATAAAAGTCTAGCAAAATCATATATAAATGTTATTAAAAACAGGCTGAATTTCCTTCTGAAGCAATATTTCTATTTTATTTATTAATTTGTATTGTGCATACTTTGAAATTCCAAATTCGACGTCCTGTTTTATTGTGACATCCTATTTGTTAAAAGAGACCACAGCATTAAAATTTTTTTACATCTTGTAATCTGATACAATATTCATCTCAATAACCATAGAATTTTGTCACTTCCGCCATTGTTAGCAGCTGTTAAATTCATTAAATTACCCCTACCTATAAACTAGCTAAATTTCATAACTTACAAGTCATAAGAAAATGAAATTTGGGAAACTGGTAACAAATTTTGGAGGCCTGTAAGGTGCAGATCTGCTAGATCTGAGATGATCATCTCAAAGATGCTGGCTATCGTTCATGATCAAAATTTAGAAGGAGAATTATCTTATATTCCCTCTGTCCAACACTAAATATCTGATTTAGGGTTTCTGTTTGTCCATTAATAAGTGCTTGTATTCTAATCATTTAACTCGGCATTATTTATTTTACAAATTATAAAGCATATTTCAGAAGTTATATTTATATAATAATTATATTGAATTTATTATACCTTGTATTTTTGGCACGAGATGCCATTGATATTAAATCATGATTAAGCATTAATAATGAGTGATATAGAATTTAGACATTCATTTAAGTACAAATATAAGTTGCAGTATTTTAAACTGTAATTTAGATTTATTATGCTTCTTTTAAGAATGTGTTCCCTGGACATTATTTCTACTGTCCATATTATTTCTACTGCCCATATTCAGATCATAAGGAAATCTGAATTTTTCGAGAGGGGAAATACTTTTAATTTCCAAATAATGAAAAATAATGTTTGCAAAAAATCAAGTAATTACATTTATAAGTATCATGCTTAACATCCATTTGTTAAAAATCAAGACTTACTTTCCTGAAGTTATTTTTAAAATTGTAAGTTGAACATATTTCTTGATAAGATTAATTAATTTTCTGAAATACTACTGTGAGTAAACAGTGTTTTAAAACATGAAAAATAGATCTTATTTAAAGCCAGCAGAGTAATTACTAAACTTTACATAATAAATTCTGTTTAGTAATTCAGAAACATTCACTGCTTATTAAAATATTTATCTAATAAAGTCTGTCTACTTGTCCTTATTATTTAGCTATTTGCTTCATCTTCGTAAGCAGTTTGAACATCATGAAATAAATTTATCATCTTATTATTATCATCTTTCTCTCCTGTTTTTCTGTCAGCTTCCTTTGCACCAGACTGCCAGCAGCATCTTCGTTAATCTTTGTGTTTCAAAATATATTGTTTTTACTTTGTGTTTTCCAAATATTTTTAGTCTAATATGAAACTCTAAAGATATGTGCAATTAAAAATAACAAAAACACATGCATATGTGCGCTAAACTGTCATGAACAGTATTTGTGCCACTTAATTTTTTTACCAGTTGTTGCATGTTGCCATTTGTAGATCCTAAAAATATCAGTACAAATAGTTTAGAAATGTACTGAACGATTTTAAGAGTGTTGCATCATAACTGCCAGACTTAGATGGTAAATTATATGCTGAGAAAGAGTAAAATTAATGATTCTGTAGTAATTATTTATTTTATTTTATTACTTTTTTTAAATAAAATATTGGGAATTTTTGCCTTCCCTATTATGTGCTTTTGTTGTGTAAGTGATAACATGTTTGGTTGACATTCGGAAGATCTGGAGTTTGAATCCTGGTGACAGCATAGTCGATTTTATGTGTTTCTTACTTCAGAAATCCTAGCAGACTTTACATAGTAAAAACAGAAAGCATAGATTCTTAATTTGCTTTGTTCTTAAAATGCTAGTGTGGTGTAGTGTTAATGCATCAACGTTGTGGTGTTGAACTCCAATGAAAACGCTAACGACGGAACACCACATGAAAATTTTATTGAATGCCCAAAAAATGGCTACATACCATCAACAAGAGAAAATCCTAAATCTTTTTCTTAAAATCAAATTCTATACATTTTACGTGCGAGAGCAATACGTGGCTCTCGAGTTTGCGTTTTTAACATTGCCAACAATTTAATTATTTTAATAACAACTATTTTAACAACTATTGAAAACGTATTTGTAAGTTAAATAATAATAATTTTCAGCTTATGCTCACGAGACATCCTTGTCCTTATTAATCTTCAGTTTTTTCTTCCTTTATGCGACCTTGTCACAACTGAGTTTGATACACAATTAGACATTTTAGTCTTTTCGGGCTAACTAGCATGATGTCCAGATTCAGCACCACAATAATTTTTAATCTTGCTTCAGATCTGAAATCATTTTGAACCATTTTTAACCTTTAAATATATACTATTTTTGAATATAAAGAAAAAAATTATTTTTTGGAAGTATGTCTAAAATAATTCTGTTGTGATATTTTTAAAGAAGATATGCAAATTTCCATAATTAATAATCTGGAAAAAAGTTCATTTAATTGTTTAAATAGAAAATCTGAATTTTCTTTAAGCCTAAAATACAGATTGTACAAAAAGGAACCAAAGAAATTTAGTTAAAAAAAAAAAAAAAGAGAGAGAGAGATTCTATCAGGTGTAAACCAAATTCAATGAACATCGAAGAAACAAACTTTTGAGTATATTTAGGAATAATTTGATGTATAGAACTGGACTATGTAAAAATTGGCATGCCATTTCAGAAACAAATCTGGTTTTGTATCAAAAAACATATGTCAGCATAATGCTATGTATACATATAATATACAGGGTGATTCAAAAATATCTGGAAAAATGTAAATGCAAGTAGAGGGGATAGTAATAAGTAGATTTTGTAATGGGAATGTGTGTGCAGAAATAGCATGTTGAGTTGGTACAGCAGTCTGTTGAGAAGTAGATAAATGCATTCTACTGGTTGAGAAGTAGATAAATGCATTCTACTGATATAAATAATCTTTCTCAGCATAAATTTCAAACAGTATGCATTGTTGCGTCAACATGCATTTTGTCTATGGAGCTGCAGCTAACATCAAACAGCTGTGCAAAGGAGGGGCAGAGAATAGTTCCTGAGTATATCCTCTGAGCAGTTTTTCCATATCAATCCACAGCTTCATGTTACCCATGCATGTTGGCATGCTTTGTGTTCATGTAGTGATGCATACTGCTTGAAATTACATGGTTACATGGAAAGGATAATTTATGCCAGTAAAATGCTTTTAGCAGCTGCTTGATAACCACACACATTCCATTATAAAAACTTGTGTGTTTCACCACCCTACCTGCATTTACATTTTTGCCAGATATTTTTGATATCTCTGTTATCTTAGCCATCCAATGTGAGACATTAAAAATATTTATTAATTGATTGAATAATTAAAAAAAGACATGAAGTTGTCTCTTTCTTCTTTTCTCCTTTGTAAAATGTATTCTAGTGAAATTCTGCATTTTATTACAAAATTTTGTAAAAAAAAATCTGAAAAATCTATGTAACTATCAAACATCATATAAGACAACTCATTAACTGATTATATGCAGGAGTGATTGCAGTTTGGATATAGACAGAATTGCTGAAATCCAATATTGCTATATCTGTGAAATCTTTCTTAAATTTTATTTTAGAACAAGTGTATCTTCCAGAGATTACATAAATTTAAAGCTTTTGGATACTTGTCATATACCGAAACAGTAGAAACTGATACTCTAAACTTCTGGGTTGACAGAAGGGGGAACACAGAAATACCTTCCTGCATTGGCACAACTGATTAAATTTGCTTTAATTTGCTTCTGTAGGCCCAGTGAATTTAACTATATTGGTGATAGTATGATAGATCGTAGAACGTCTTTGTATGCTGATAGCATAGATGCTGGCAGGTTGTGAAGTATTATTTATTCTCATTAAACAAAAATACATATGAAATTTTAGGGTCAGAAAATTTCTCCCAAGCCCAATTGGCAAAGATTTTAGGAATAATTTATCGAATAGCTGGCCAAGTTACTAAAATTCTTTACATTCTAAGAACTGTTCACTTCCTTTATGAACTCCTCATCTCCAACACAAATCTATTATTAGAAAATAATATGTATACTCAGGTTCTAATCTAGGTATGCTGTGCTTTAAGTGAAAAACCATCATTTACAGCAAAATGTCTTGCTAATTGTAAAACAATTGTTGCTGCTTGCATGTCTTGATTGTACTATAGTCTCTCGCCCCTTCTCTCCAAGCAGCAATTTGCAAAACTTGAACTTTCCCCAAAAACAAATTAAACATGCCAATTACTTTTTTAAACTTTAAGAAACTAAAAAGATAAGCAGTTTTGTGAGGTGATACAGTGAAGCATTAAATTAACTGATTTTTAATAAATTTATACTTTTTGGATAGTAATGAAATTGTTAGGAATGCATGATAAAACATGTATCACATTAATATCTTGAATTATTTGAGATTATAGCAGTTTTTCATATACATTTATTGCTCTTTTTCACTCATTTCTTTTTTCTCAATCTTGGTTTAGTTGCACCATTCCATTATAAAACCAGAAATGGAAATTTTTTTGATGATCTCCTTTCTTTGAGTTTCTAATGGCCTTTTTTGTTTCCTTGATGCTCTAAGCTCATACTTATTTTGCTTAACCCCTTTGCGCTGACTGTCACGTATACGTGCCAGCAACGAACACACTTACCTACCGGCCGACATGCAGGCATGCCAGAGGATTGTTCCGTTCTCTACCGACTGTCACATATTGTGCCAGTACTTTGGAACGTTTTTCAAACTATAATTTCTGCCACAAGATGGCACTGTATGTCCATATGGTTTCAGATACATGTACATTAGACCTTCTACTCAAAATGAGAGAAGCATGACTCACATACACGTGTTTTTGATTATATAAACAAACGGGGAAATAAATGTTTCCGAATGGCGTGATTTATGACGTCTCTTTAAATCGCACTTTATTCGCACGTGGTAGTTGTTTACTGTAAGTAGAGAAGTTTTATTTGCTCTAAAGCGTTGGGTATTTCGGTTTGCAGTTCAGTTTTTAGAAAATAATTAGATCTTGTTAGACGTGAATTCTTTGTTTTTACCGTTGCAATGTCAAAGCGTCGAAAATGTTTAACAGAGCATGAAATAGCAGAAATGATGCAAAATATTTCAGATATTGATTCTGAAATTCTGATATTTATTCTGAAAGATTAACTGAAAGACATTTTCCAAAACTTTGTTCAGAAGAGACTGATAAGAAAATGGGACGACGATGCTTCGTTTGTTCACATTCCCAGAAAAATCCTCCAAAACGGCAAATGAGTTATTACGAGTGCAAGGAATGTAACGTAGGACTGTGTGTAGATCCCTGTTTTCAAATTTTTCATACGAAAAGACAATTTTAAGTAAATGTGTAAAATATGCATTTAAACAAGAAATAAGGTAATTAAAATATATATATAAAAATATTTTTAAAGCATAAGCCGTTTAAATACTCTATAGAGCATTATTAAACAATGCGTTGATACTTCGGAAATTTCGTGGATTTATGCTTAGTAGCAAAAAAGCCCCCAGCCCTGGAGAGACGCTCGCGTAAGACACTGCCGGCCTCAGCGATAAGCGCGCGTTTTCGCTACCTGGCTCGAAGGGGTTAATGGTTAATCCAGCTCTGAGCATGGACAATGATTACTCACCAACCCTTAGTAAAAGAGAGAAAAACCATCAGCTTCCTTGTAATAACATGATGTTTGATACACAAGGTGCATATGTATATATATATGTTACTCCATATTTTGTCACCAGTTTGTCTAGTTAAAACTCATTAAAAATTTTTATCCATATTGCAAATGCTCATAAACCAAGTTACTGACAATTCAAAGTTTTACCATGAATGTGTTGTCCTTCAGTTGTAAATTTTGATCTCTGCAAAAAATTTGTTTAGTTTGTTTTGGGAGAAAGTTCAAGTTTTGCAAATTGCTGTTTGGAGGGAAGGGGCGAGAGACTATAGTACAATCAAGACATGCAAGCAGCAACAATTGTTATACAAATAGCAAGACATTTTGCTGTAAATGGTGGTTTTTTGCTGTAAAGTATGCAAATGTAATTGTGAAACTTTATGTAGTTATATAATCAAAATGGTGGTCATTACTTCCCTTAAGAGAGAGAAAAAGTGTTAGGATGTTATTAAAATAGCCTTAAACTGCAATGACTCCTCTCTAAGATATCCAGCCGTGGTTTCAGATAATTAAGATTTTATTTGTCTAAAGATATATATGGTCAGCTTAGATCTTATTTTAATTTGTGAAGAGCGTTAATTAAAATGAAAGGCTTTTTTTAAACTGTTTGCTGATAAATCATTTCACAGAGTCAGACTGCAAATTGTTTTATTGGATGATATTACTGAAAATTTACGATGGAGAACTGGAGAGGCAAAAGTGAAAATTTAGTATTGTTATTTGAAAACTATACAAAAATATTTTTCTTTTCCAGATTCAGTTGCAATACCGAATTTTACAGTCCCTGCTATGGAACACTGGGGTGTTATAACATACAACACCCGGAGCTTCCTTGTTGATGAAACAGTATCTCCTTTCAAGCGAATGGCAGACATTGACCGAGTAATTGCTCATGAGCTAGCTCATCAGGTAAAATGATTTCTTTTATATTTACCTACTACTTTCAGTGACTTAGATAGTTCTGATGATTACTCAAATTTGTGTAAATGCTGTAAATGAATATCAATTTCTGGCATCCATTAGCTACAAAAAATACATATAAAAGTTGCTATGGGCATTTATTGCTTTAAATATTGATCCTAAATATGTATTTCCAGTTACAAAGGTTCTCAAAATAAGGTGCAGAATTTTATGAAAATTGTTTCGCCTCTGTAACCAAGTTTTATATTTTATTAAATATAGAAGATTTTTTATGTGGTCTACATCAGGAGAATGCAAAAACTTCCCCAGAGGCAGGAAGCACCCCTTCTAATTGCTTAATTGGCCTATTTGCATCTCTTTCTTATCCAATTTTGTATGCAAACTTCCAAAATCAACAGCACAAGTGCATATCTATTGCAACAGTACATGTTGTAGAATCTTCTAGTATGTTTTGGAATCATACATTGTAGACTCTAGTTGAGACTAAATACCAATTCTTGCTAGGTCTTGGAAGAACAGATGACTGCAGAAGGAGGTTTAAATAACCTTTTTATTTGAACTTAACAAAAAATGCACTCACTCGGTGTTCACAATCTAACACCACTTGTGGCTAAGTAACTTAACAGAAAATAAGATGTAAAATTGCAATAAAATTGTAGGGACATTAACAGAAAAATAAAATGTAAAATCACAATGAAATTGTAGAGACATTAGGATTTTTTCGAAGCAAGAGACATGAAAAATGAGCAGTGCCCTCGCTGGGACTGGAACTTCTTGAATACATGCCGAGTGTGCTGATCATTACACCATGAGGACATGCTAGGAAGGTGGACAAACACCTTATATACTCCCCCTTTTAAAGAGTGACTGGGATTAGGGTACCCAGTCGCCAAATCCTGGTGGTGGAGAATTATCATCCACCACCTTTTTTAGTTCGGGTGCCACTGTTAAGACATTAGATTATTTCGAAGCAGAAGAAATGAAAAATAAGCAATGCCATTGCCAGGACTCAAACTACAGACCTCTCGTGTACGCACGGAGTGCGCTAACCATTACATCACGAAGGCATGCTAGAAAGGCAGGAGAAATACCTTATGAAGTAAGATTGGCTGCACAACTGGCTCCTTATTTATCTAAACTGCTAAATTTGCTGCACATAGCAAAGCCGAACCTAGAATATCAATATAATCTAAAAAGAATGGCTAAGCATCAACTATTCTTGTACAAAGCTACTTCAAACACGGGGCATAAATTCGGAACTAACCTCCTCCTCAAGTCTTAAAACTGCTGCTTAAATACCGATTCCAAACTTGCTTAGATTTACATTCTGCGTCATTAAAATTTGCATTCTGGCAGGAAACTGAAATCAGAAGGGAAACGAATGTTCTAAAATTAAAAAATAATTGGTTTGAATAAAATGAGGTCTTTACAATGTGAGCATATATATATATATGTATGACTGTATTAGCAATCAATCAAAGCTGAGAGCACTAGATATGCTAGACAGCATGTACATCTGCCAAAGAATATAGTCCTATAATATCTAGAAGCTTTAATTTAGAAATTAAGCAATGCAATATGAATATTGTGTAGATAAAGACTTATCAGAAAAGAGAGATTTTACTTCTAACATTTATTCTAGAATGAAACAGTGTGTATGTAAATAATCAGTGGCGTAAATAAGGGTATGCAAGCAATACCGTCGCATAGGGGCCCGAAGGCTTAGGGGGCCCTTAAATGTCCTGTTGAACTACATTTACATGTTTAAACTTAAAAGACGAATTCTATTACATACATATAGAAGCTTTAATTCATTTTCCCCTGATGAGTTCGGAATTGGAGTTTCAAAAAAAGAAGATTGATTATTATTTATATATATTTTTATCTAGTATTTTTTTCCCTTTTGTATAGTTCTCACAATGTAATAAATGACAGTACTTGCAATATTATTATTTATATATATTTTTATCTAGTATTTTTTTCCCTTTTGTATAGTTCTCACAATGTAATAAATGACAGTACTTGCAAGTGCAGTCGCACCAGAGGCAGGGTAAGGGACAGAAAAAGTTTAGATTTAGAAGTACAATTGATATTACAAAATGGCAAAGTTAAAGGCAGATCGATTTTTTTCCTCGGTTTTTTACACTAATAAGCTGGAGGGGGGAGAATCATTCGTAAGTATCAATTGCTAACATCTAACTCCAGAATACATGCTTTTCTTTCTTAAGGACACAAAATCATTGACGTAAGTTGAGCAGTTGTGCTATGAAAGGACTTTGCCCCACCCACATGTCGAAATGCCAGACAGGAAACGCAAAGAATTTATGACACCACATTTGGAAAGGAGAGATTTCCCATTTGGCTTAGGGATCTTTGAATGAATTCAAGGGCCGAAAAAAGGGGGAAGTTTTACGACACACGAGCTAAGAACACAAAGTTTCATTCAGATGCTCAAACATTAAGCGGAGAAATATTTCAATTAATTTCCGAGGTAAATTGCTTTTGTACATTAAATTTATTGAAATTCATTACTTTTTCTTCACTCATGGGGGGGGGAGGAAATGGAATGGATAAATATTTTTACTTGAAATAATGAGTAAATCAATATTTATCCAATTTTTCAAAATATTCTCACATTGCAGATAAAATGTCGGTTAGGAATTCTTTAAAATCCCTAATCGAGAATGAAATATGAAGGCATAGAACTCGTAAAATATATAACTTACTTACTAAGCATATTTTAATGCTGGAGGATTTAATAGATTTGCTTTAGAAAAGAAAAGAGTTGTGGTGTTTCTTAACCTGTAAAATTACCCATCTACCAAAAATTCACACTTATCTGTAAAAGATAACTCTGAAGACATTAAATTTATTTTGAAAGTAATATATTAATTTCTCTTTGTTTGAAAAAATACAATAAATTACAATTCATTTTAACAACGTGAAGCATTTAAGCGTATAATTCAGTAATGCGCAATAACTTATACGTTATTTTAATGGAATTGAATTATTATATAATAATAAAGCACTTGAGGACTATTTGCCTAAGGGCAAGAACGCCTTTCTGAACGTTATTTGAAATGAAATTTTACAATTTACTTTACTTTTGCTTTTAATTTACTTTCCACAGCACTCAGTACGCGAAACCATCAATAATAATATAATAATGACAATAAAAATGGCATTACTCAACTAAAAGTAGATACTACTTCATAAATGTCGATAAATTAATTACTGAAAATATTAAACATATCAATGGCAGCATTGCCCTAATAGTTTTAAGTTGCATTTCAACATTTGAAAGAACGCGAATTTCATTGCTATTTTCACCACACAAATGAATGGAATATTTCAGAAAAGAATTCTCCCCTGTTATTCCAATATTTCAATAATTTTCGCAAATTAAAAAATTTAATTAATACTTTTTAATAGTAAATGATGCAATTTTCACACATAAAATCCCTTTCTACATTATTATCTTTCATTTCAGCACCACAGCATTACTTTTCTAAGACATAAATAACTTCCGTTAATATATGTTCCCATACATTATATTTATTTTTTATATTTTTGTCATTAATAAATTAATGATAGATAGATAAAAAAATCGATACTACTTAATTTATAAACAATGTAAAAACTGCAAATCTGAGGTCATTAATTTCTGAGACATAAATAGCTTTCCAAGATGCAAATAAAACAGGTAACAGAAATCATAAATATTAATGCTCCTAAAATATATCCACTTTTCCTAATTGATTTTTGCTTTTTGATCCATCTGGGGTACAATAAACCTATTTTCATTAAAAGAAGTTTTGCGCATTTCTCTACAAAGTGCGCAAAGCTTGTTTCATACAACTTTATTTTAACTAATTATGAAGAAACGTTATACTTGTTTCCTAAACAAGTATTTATGTGTACTACTTTTAGAAACCGCGCCACAGAGTGTGAGTACTCATCTTCAATTATACGTTAGTGTCGATAAGCTTAATTACAAATTATTAAACATTTCTGGGAACTTGAAACTTAGAAGGGAATCATCATATTCTGCTACAGTGGGTATCTAAATTTAGATAAATCCTCATACCGTAAGTATTTTGTGTTTAATTTTAAAATTTCCACTTCGTATTACACAGTCATCTTCAAAGTTCTTTGGATACAAGCCAACAAAATTTGTTTCTACCTGTTTATTATTTTATCCTAAACTTGTGGAAGAATTTCCTAAAATTATTCGAATATCCATAATTTTTACTGTTAAATATTTAATAATTATACATTAACTGAAATACATTTATAGTACGGAGGAAATGTAGAAAGATATTGCAGGTCATGTATTATGTATCATTGGAATATGACAATAATAATAGTACAATTTGACTGGAAAAAAAAACCAGATGTTTCAGCTTTTTAAAAGGGAAGTAGACATCTTTACAGTGAAATCTTGGATGAAAGTTTTACTGTGACTGAACTTGGGAAGACACTGGAAATTTATGATGGAGGTGGGGTCCCTTTCTTCGCTAAACAGCTGTGTTGAAATGTGAAACGCTACCCCTCAAGTATACTTGTAATTGGCTGATGACTCAGAACAGTAAACTGAACTTAAACTTGCTCTTGTTCTAATGCCATTTCTCTAGTCTGTGACGAGAACGAGCAGAAGTTTTTCTTTAAAATTAAATGTTATCTCAAATATAATTCTTCATTATAAAGGTAAGTTATTGATTTGTAATATTACACAAACTAAATTCTTATAATTTAAAAATTCAATTCAGCTAAACTTTTAATCCATTTATTTGAAAGTGCAAACTTATCAACATTAACAATGCAAATGTCTACTAATATTAATAACGTATTGTTATATTAACATGAAATATTTTCATGATAAATATGAAATATAATATATGTTTCCATACATTAAGAAACATAATAACAGGCCAAAAATTAAAAACAAAATTGTTTAAAGATGTCCTGCGCTATAGCTGTAGAATCGATCGAGTCAATCAGTCGAGTCGACAACTGAAAATCAATCGACTTAAATGGAGCTCATCAACATCTAAAAAGTATTTCTATTAATATGCAAGATATGAGAAACAAGTTTGAAGACATTATGAAATAAGTATGCATTATTGCAAGTAATGGGGCATAGAAACTAAATTTGAAAAATAAAATAAAAATAAAGACAAAATTTTGATGAGTTATGTGAGAATAACAGGCTTGAAAATTCCGAAATATCTTTTAAAGTAACAGTTTTTTTATGCTGCTCTCGACATTTTAAATTCTCAGTTAAAGTACAGAATGATTCAAATGACAAAAATCGCAATGATGTTTTCATTTTTGGAACCTAAAACACTGTCATCGTTAACAAATATGGAAATTATTAATAATGTTTCAAAAATACAGAAAACCTATAAAGAAAACTTTGCTAATGCACTAGAAGCATAACTTTTATTATTTATAAGTACTTTCAGAACAGAAATCCAAAATTTGAAATCCGTTGTGTGCAATTCACTTATATTGTATTTATCATTACCTGTAACCACAGCCATGAGCGAGAGGTCATTTTTCAGTAATAAAAACATATTTAAGAAACACTATGACACAAGATCGATTGTTAAACCTATTGAGCGTTGAAGCTGAGATGGCTGAGAAAATGGACATCCAGGTATTAATAAATAATTTTGCCGAAATGAAGGTTAGGAGACACAAATTTCAATAAAGAAGGATTTTTGTCTTTATGATGAATTTTGGCCACCAGTGTTATAATTACACTTATTGGGGGAATTAGAGAAGAAGAGCAGTATGGGCTGAGAGAAAATTAAAAGGAAACAGGAAAAAAATTTAGCATTCATATTTTTTTATAAAAATTATGTATTCAAGTAGTTTAGTGTACCAAAAGGATTTTTAAAAAGACAGAAAAAATTTTACATATTTTCTACAAAAATTGTATTTTTAAACAATTTTCTTTATGAAGTTTATGATAAATATGTTTTATATTTAACAAATGTATCATTTACAATATAAAAGTTCTTATTTATTACTTATATATTATTGCATAAATCATGTTTGTAAGCTGAGTAAATCACAGAGTTCTATATATTAATGTAATATCTTTTCTGTACGTTTATCAATTATCTTGTCTGTCAGTTTATAATATAACCAATTATTTATAAGTTTGCTAAATGAAGCGAAAAAAACAGATAGGCGCAGATTTTATATAAAAATTTAAAACATTAGTACGTAAAACTTCTTGGATTTTATATAAAAATCTCCTCAAATCTAGGCTTTTTTCCTTTTCTTAATGCTATACTGTATGTCGACATGTTTCTTTTTTATATAGACTTATTCATTTATTATCAGTATGTATCTCAGTGAAAGGAGAGAAAAAATCATGAAAACATAGGCTCCTGGAATCCTTGATTTTTTTTTTTTTAATTTTTTTTAATTCCCTCCCCCACATTAAATGTATTGGACATTAAATTATTAAGCACATTAAATTTATTGGGATTTTTTTTTTTTTTTTTTTTTTTTTTTTTTTTTTTTTTTTTTTTTGCATAGGGGGCCTAAGAATTCTAGTTACGCCACTATAAATAATATGATGACCAAAAGGAACAGATCCCATTTTTGGTGTAGTCATAATTTTTTTTAATATATTCCAGGAAAAGGTGTTCCCATCTTCCCCCTCCCTTCTCCATCATGTTCCATGAACAATAAGAGCATGGCAAAAGTTATCATCATGGTCCAGCCTATATGATGCATTAAAAAGACTTTTTGTGCCCTTGGTTAAATGTATTTGCCCACCCCTGGTCTATATAAATCAAAAGTCTAATTTGTATAATATTTATTATGCTTTCAGAAATGCAAAAAGTTCTGAAATTAATAAAAAAAAAAAGTGCTGTAGTACTCAGATCAGTCATAATTACTAAAATGAACTACATTTTTTTATAGTTTCTCTTAAATCTGAACAAAATTATTTAAATTTACTTGCTTATGTGGGTTGGAAAGTAATTTAAGCCAATTTATGTATTTTTTAATGGCTCTTGACAATTAGCATGGAAAGAATGTTATTTTTTTAACTTATAAAACATTTTGCTTAGAAAATTAACAAAATTCTGTCTACAATATTAAAACTGTTTTCAAAGAATTCTTTATATTTTTTAGCAACTTTATAATCAGAATATCACTATTTAAAAAAATAATACTTACTGCCACTTTTTTAACACTTTTATAAAAGCCGCATTAAAGCTTGCTTTGTATTTCATTCTTCTTCAGTATGAGAATAGCAAAGAACTTAACTGACTTTATAATTTTTATAAAGTCAGGTAACTTTATAATAAAAACTAAATTTTTTCACCTGTATATATTCAGTGCATCTCTGAAATAGTAGTGCTAGTAAACTGTTTGTGGTATGTAGTAATTAAGGCCTATTAAAAAATATTCAAAAATAGTACACTTTAAGGGATTGGTAAGATGTTGGATAAGATGTTTCATTGATGCAATAGCTGAGAAAGCCATTTGACTTGTTCTACTCTGTCAGGAGTGATACTGTGGTTCACTCTCAGTTAAATGGTAATGATAGACCCATTAAGTTTAAAACACACAAACATAGTTTTGCTTGATCTGTACTTGGGTTTACAATTATTTATCCTTAACATGGCCCAGATTTTTATAACATATCCATTTAGTTGCTCTTATATATTTTCCTCTTTTCAAGCATTTTTTAGGTTTTTAGAGAATTTAAGGTCTTTCGGGACATTTTTAAGCATTTCAAAGCATTTTAAGGCATATTCTAGTAATCAAACTGAAAAGTAAAGTTACTTTGAAATAACACTGTCTCAACTCCTATGAACTCATTTTTATTAGGCAGGCATATCCTATCTGTAGAGAACTTATTATGTAATCTGGTTAGTCATGTCTAACATAGCAGGCTTTTTCCACAAGGTATGAGTGTCACTTCTATGCAAAGTATGCAGAAGGGGAAAAAGCTATTCTATAGACATATTCTTGAAATTATACACACCCAGCTGTGTGCAATTCATTTTTCTGCCTCAATAAAAGCCTCCCCCCCCCTCAGCTGCTATACTCCTGCTTCGATTCAGATGAAATATTTTCTCCTTAGCCAAAATTGAAGAAAACGTTGCATACATCAGATCCAATTTCAGGGTCCTAATAAATTCTTACAAGAGCAAAATGTGGAACTTACCATTGCAATAAATGACATTCATAAATTAGATGATGTATTTAAAAAAGGTCAAGGGCAAAGTTTCAGATACTGTATTGCTGAATTCAACACTGTTTTGACTAAAAACTTTGGCTTCCAAACTACGCATTAAAATCCCTCATCTTGACAAGAGAAGCAAACGGTTTTGAAATTAAAGAAGAGTTAACAAGTGGTGTAGGGATTTTCTCCTTCCCTCCCCCCCCCCCAAAAAAAATATCCTGTAATAACTCCAGTAGGTATCTAGAGAAGCTTCTCATGATGTAAATTGATATGTATAACTCCAGTAGGTGTCTAGAGAAGCTTCTCGTGATATAAAATGATATGTACTGATAACAGATCTTGCACTTTGAAAAATATCGAGAAGCATTAAATAATTCAGTGCAATTGAATAATACATTTGGGTAAGGTTGAAAATTTGGAAGGAAAAATAAAAATCAAATTATGGGTATGTGTAATTGTTTGGGTTTAAATCCATTTGTTGATTGTGCCATTTTTTATACTATAATTTCTTATTTTTGAAGACACATTGGAGGGAGATTTTTGTCCTTTTTAAGTACATTTTCTGGCTATTTTTAAGGGCATTTTCAGTGAATTTTTATGTCATCAACATCTGGGTCCTGATCATTACAAATGCTTAATGTTAATTAATTATTAACATTATGACAGTTATGATTTCATTATCAGATTAGCCTTTTTTTTTCATGCTTATGGTCAACATTTATTCAAGGATTCTTTCATTCAAGGCAGAGCATTTTTGTTTCTAAAAGAGAGGGGACCTGCGTCTGATCGCCCTCAAAATTGGTAAAGTTTTGCTAAAATAAAGTCTCTTTTTTGCTTAATTTCAAATTCTTTCTTACCTTACAAGGTATTTCCCTCGCCTTCTTAATAAGCCTTCGTGGTGTAGTGGTCTGCTCGCTCAGCGCGTAATTGAGAGATCCGTGGTTTGATTCGTGGCAAAGGCGTTGCTAATTTTTCATCTTACCTGCTTCCAAAAAACCTAATGTCTCTACAGTGATGCCCGAACTAAAAGAGTGTTGAATGATGATTCTTCTCACCCAGGATTTGGCGATTGGGTCCCCTAAAAACCCCTGGCGAGTATATAAGGTTTTTCTCCCACCTTCATGGTGTAGTGGTCTGCACGCTCAGCGCGTAATTGAGAGGGCCATGGTTCAATTCCTTGTGAAGGCATTGCTATTTTTTCATCTTGCCTGCTTCCAAAAATACCTAATGTCTCTACAGCCTCATTGCACTGTGAGTCACACTGAAGCCCAGTGAATACCCAAAGAAAAGCTACTTCTATACTAAAGAATAGCTACTAGCCAAAGATAACCACCTCTGGGGAAAAAAAGAAAAGTTTTTCTTAGAACACGGGTAATTATAAGTATTGAATCTAAGTATGATGTGGATCACTTCCATACAAGATAAAAATATTGAGTTGTAATTTAGAGAGTCCAGTATATATGGAGGGAATATGATGATTTGGATGATAATTCTTTTCTAGAGAGCCACTGGATCTATCATCCTCATAAAGCAAATTTTGACTGCTCACAACTGCCTGAACAGAGTGCCTGATTTACCTACTAATATATAGCAACTGTTATCTTGCCTTCTTTGGTAAAGGTTAGATTTTTCATAAAAGCAATAGTTTTGTATCACTGAAAAAATTAAAGAACGATTCTAAAAATATAATGATGATTTGTCTTGATTGTTTTTCTTCTCTGGAGTAGAACTTGAGTTCAGTTGAGTTTTGTCATTAAGTTAGGTTTAATTAATTTAATTTATGGGAAAACTGAATCTTTGTTTGAAGTAATTTAACTAAATATAAAGTGGCACCTACAAACATTTCTTTTAATGTTGTCAGATGGAAACTGCTTTGGTAAACTTGATGCAGATTTGCATCTTATTATATAGGATATATTAATAGCTTGACTGGTTTTTACATTTGTAGAAAGATCATTAAATATGAGTTGTGTTTAAGATGTGCTATTCCATCAAGAAATTTTGAGTGAAATAATAATTTAGCAAGAGTAGTTGCAATTATGTTAATAGAAAATAAAGTAACTTATAATAAATAGCTTAGTTAACCTTATTATTCAATAAGAAGCATAATATTACTTTTTGATTACAATTGAACCGTTACCTTAAGGTCATTAGAGAAAGGTATGCTTCATCATCATTTCAGCTGGTAATTTACAAGTTTTGCAACTGAAGTATCTTGGAATCTGATTCTTTACTATTGTCTCTTCAACTTATTGCATCTCTTGTATATTTATTATGTAAGAGTGTGGTCTAAAAATGACGGCAGTTTTATGCAGCCCATAAATGCATATTAACGATGTGTTTGTTGCAATTACTGTGTTGCAAAAATTTCAAGATTTTCATTACTTGAAGTTCAAGTTTACATTATTTTCATTATAACTAACATGAATAGCTAACCAGAAAGTTTGTAAATGGAACTAATTATTTGAAGATATGGAGTTTTTAAAAAAGCAGCAGAAAACAAGCTTTCAGGCAACAAAAACAGAGGTGAAAATGCTTTTTTTCCTTATATAAAGATTTGGTTAACATTTTGGTTCAAATTTCTCTCTGTTAGTTATTCAAGGTTTCAGTTTCTAGATTTCAACATTATTGTTGGCTGATGAGTTAGTAGCTTTATATAAGAATCGTATATCACAGATTAATTTTAATTTATTACTATTTTTAGGATAGAAATGTGTAAATTGGGAAATGAATTGGTATGCAAACAAATTGTAATTTAAAAAAAGCATATGTGTATACATATAAATGCATTAGAAATTAGAATATGAATACAAGCAGTTGGGAAAAAGGGAATCAATGTTGATATAGAAGCAGATATGATTTTGCAACTCTGAGTGCAAACATTTATTAAACATGAGAAAAATGTGCTGTTAGTGATTGAAAAATATAATTTAAAAATAAGTAGTTTTAAAATTAGCAAAAAAAAAGGGGGGAACATAACTCTCATTTTTCCATATGTTCTTAGCACACTTGAACAACAAATAACCTGAAAAGTATCTGCCTACATTTAAAATCTCTTTTATAATGGCAAATGTTTTGTACTTAAAAATTACTTTTTTTAAATTTTCCTGAAAATAGAAAAATATTAATTTTTTCAGAACTATAAATTATTATTATTATTTTTAAGTGGTTTGGAAATCTAGTGACAATGAAATGGTGGAATGATCTATGGCTTAATGAAGGTGTTTCAACATTGATCATGTACATACCACTGAAAGAATATCATCCTGCAATTGGAGAGGTAATATAATTAGAGTATTTTTTATGTAATGTATTATTCAGTATCAAATTCAATAGTATTATTTCTTATTTTTAATACTTTCTATCTTCATATCATTTTCTATAGTTTGTTATTGCTATATTCATAGTTCATATTGACTGGATGATTCATCATTGCTAGAAATAGTTTCTGATAGATTTTCTGTTGAAATTCATTTTCAAGAAATGTTTTGTTGCAGATTGTGAGCTTATTTGTTTCTTCATTTTAATTTATGTACGGCATTACACTAATTAAAGGAAGAGGGTGAATGCTAAATTCTGAGTAATGTGAAAAGGGGCAAAATATCCTAATACTCTTTATAATACAAATCCAAAGTATACATATTCCAGTTTTTCCCAGTAACGTCCTCTTTTAATGAATGTGACCTAGCAAGAAACTATTAGTGGTTTTTGTCCATTTTCAAAACAGAATTATTCAGATAACCAAATATGAACATGTCTTTGTGTGTTATTGTTCTAATTAAAATGGGAAAAAAAACTATTATGAATTTTTATGAAAATATTTGTTTATTTATTTTCTTGTTTGAATAGTGCTATTCATCTATTTTTTATTATTCTGTATTTATTTTTATTTATTTATTTAGCACATAATTTGTGGTAACTTCTATTTGTTTTTTATTGGGTGTTTCTTCTAATCATTAATTTCTGGTCACTTTTTGTATTTACATATTTTAATATTTTTAATTAGAATTCTGAGTTAATAGACATTGAAAATATTAAAACAGCATAAGGATTACTGGAATTTTAAGCTTTTAATGTTTACTGGGCTTTGGAGCAAATTTTCATTACATGAACTTCCAGAAAATGAATTTTTGATAACCTAAAATGAATTTTTCTAAAATGTTATAGTAGTACCATTTTCTGCTCCTAGCTGTGGTATATAAAGTATCAGTAGTTAGTTAATAATCATTCTGCTTAGGTTGGGGTGTTACTGGGTAAAAGTGTTGATTGATTCTTAGCATTTGGCTGGCTCTTTGAGCGATTTGATTTTGTAATTTGTAAGATTCTTCTTATGTTAGACAGAATTTTAATGTGATTTCTCTATTGTCCTTGGGTTGTTTTTGAGCAGTTTATATTCACTTAATAATCATTTGGAACAATATAAAAATAATAATTGTTTGGAACTGTTATGATGGTTCAAATTTTTCTTATACTTATCTATTTGTTTAATAAGATCGTGACCAATCTATAACAAAGAAGTTTGTTACAGATCTTGACAAATCTGTAACAAAGTATGCTATATATCTGCATTAGTTAATAAATAAAATTACTTTAATCTGTTACAAATGTTTTACTTTCATGTTTGTTTTTACATGTTTACATCATTCCACACCTCCCCCCCCCCCACACACACACAGACACATACTGATTGCCAGTTAGCCAAATTTTTTAGAAGTATTACTTTAGGAAATTAAATCAAGAGTAGTATGTTTTAATTTTATTTAGTGAGAAATAAGTAAATGCTTCAAAATGATATTTATTTAAAATGTTAGCCTTCAATTTAAGAAACAAAGCTACATGCAAGAATGCAAGCCAAGTAAAATCAGTACTGCCACAACTCCTTTTCTCTGTCTTAGCATCAGAGGTTTCTAGTGCTCAGGGACAACTGAAGATTTCGGGCCACCTCCTTCTTGCCAGTATGAATTGGGAAGAGAAAGAAAATGCCCGCTGGATGCTGCAGCCTGAAACAGATACTTGCTTCTCTCTAGCTACACCACTGCTCAGCATCTAGAAATGTTTAGTTTTTAAATCACTACTCAGTTGAAATTAATCCCCAAATATGTTTAATTTGATGAGTTATTAAAAATGACACAAACTGTGCAATAATGAAATGGTGAGCAAAATTTTCTTAACTTTTGTATTATCAACTGCTGCTGTGTATGTTTAGTTAAATGCAGGTATTATTAGCAGCTTTTTATAGTTATAATATTTAATTCTCAATCACGTAGGAACAAACATTGTGCTTCTAAGTAAAATCTAAGTATGGTTTTGCAGATAGAACAGAGATAAATGAACTTGAGGAGTAAGTCTCAAGTTCATTATGTCATTCAGAGCCTAATTTTCTTTAGCTAATTAAAATTTGTTTAAACTATACATTTTATATAATATTCTATATTCATTCTCTGTGCATAATATTCATTATCATATATGATGAGCTCAGTGTAATTTATTAATTCCTGACAGCATAAAATAAGAAGGTTCTGTCATTTGAGAGGTGGTAGCATAAGCTACTATTCTCAAATGACAGAAGCTTTATTAAACCTATTAATATAACCTCTAGCTTTACTAAAGCTATCACCTCTAGCTTTATTAAAGCTATTAATATAAAATGTAAACTGTGCAATAAACATATTATACAGTTTACATTTTATATATTTAAGAAATATATATAATAAACAATGTAAAATCTTTTGTAATCCACTATTTCAGTATTGTCAATAATATATTATATCTCTTTGTTTATAAAACTCATAAATCTGACAACATTTAAAACTTTAGTAATTTAAAAAATGTCTTTAAAAAAATTGTTTTTAAGGTATTTGGCAAACTAACTCTCAAAAACTATAAATTATGCTTTTAAATACTTTAACTGTTAGCTATCAGCAATATTTGAATGTGTTTAAAAGGCTGTAATGCATTTTATATGTAATTTTGCCATAACAATATAAAAATAATTATATTGCCTTTCCCCCTCCTATTTTTTAGAGTTTTTGGATGTTTTGGATTACACTTTTATCTATCTACGGATTATCCATATACTATGAAACTGTGCATTATCCTTAACAGAAGTCTCAGAATGAAACTTGATGAATATAAGAAATTTTTAGCTTTTGAAAGCAATTCCTGTTTTTGAGACATTGATCCCATTGTCAAAGCTTGGAATGAAGTTAAAAATTGATTTCTGATAACATATAAATGAAAATATTTTTCAGTAATAGTGGAACAACTTCTGATTTCATTGAAAGTATTTATGATGTTTAAGAATTTGTAAATTTGATTGAAGAAAACATGTAAATGTAGATGGCAAAAGACAAAGCAATGAAAGAATCATAAGATTTTATCAAACCAATCAATCGAATTTTACTCACCACTCCTGCGATCTTTCGCAACTGTGGGAAACCTGTTTTGACACTCCCTCTGTCTGGGGAGGTCCATCCTCCGTATTAGGCGGGAGGATGAGGTCTGAGCGGACCGGTAACATTGGCTCGTAAGTGGTTTTGAATCCACGTAGACACTTGGTTTAGTCCCTCTCCGTATCAGGCGGGAGGGAGCTGCAACTTAAGTTTGTGCTGATTTAAATGGCCGGTTATTGGTACTGGTCTTTGGGTGCCGTGTTTGTAGATGCCCTTAGGCTGATCATCGTATCTTGGAGGGCCTTTCGGCGAAATCTCCAAAGCATCACACACCATAGTGCGATCCAATGACTGAAAGATTTGTCGGGAAATTATATATCTCACCAACAAATAGTTTTATTTGGGGATCGCAATCTAGATCCTCTTACTTTTATTTATCTTTTTTCATTCTCTTATTTTTATTATTATAATTAACAAATACAAAGAAATACTATTTACAATATTTACAAGACTTAGACCATATTACATGAGTCATAGTTTATCTGAGGGATGCCTTATCGCGGCATCTCCTTTACAATTGTATTCTGGTTGTCTGCTACAAATTTTATTATTCGCTGGATGCCCTTGAGGCCTGCTGGAAATTTCACTATGTGGTTAATCTCCAATGAGGAGAAGGCGTCTTTGAATACTTCTTGTCTTAGCCCTTGGAGGAGTGGGCATTTAGTGACATAATGCAATGCATTTGCTAGTGATGCACTTGTGCCGCATGCACATTTCGTCTGTCGTTTGAAGAACCGAAGATAATAGCTGGGGAACTTCCCGTGGTTTGTGAGTGCCTGTACTTCGTAATAGTCTGTTCTTGTTCTTTTGGGGGAGACTGTCGGGAATATTTTGAATGTCCATCTGCCCGTCTGTTCTTGTTCCCATCTCTCCTGCCATTGTCGAATCATTTCTTGTTTTAATTTTGTTTTCATTGCTAATTCCGAGAGGGGGACTTCCGTGTCCACTTCTATTTGTTCTGTTGCCCTTTTGGCCTCCGTGTCGGCTCTTTCATTGCCCATTGTGCCCTCATGCGCTTTCACTCAGTGGAAACTTACTGTGTGGGAATCCTGGAGGGTATGAAATAATTCCTTCAGGGCTCTGATGCTCCTGTTGGAGTTTTGCATCTTATGGATGCTTTGAAGGGAACTTTGACTATCTGTGTATACATTTATCCGATTTTCTGAGCTTATGTTGTGGCTTAGCCATATACATGCTTCCTTTAGAGCCAGGACTTCCGCCTGGAAGACCCTGGCGTCATTATTTAGTCTGATTCTTTTATTATATATTTAATGCGAGTTGTTAAAGATCACAGAAGCCGCCCCTACTTTATCTTCCTTCTTCGAGCCATCTGTAAATGCTTCTACTCCCTGTCCTTCTGGGGGGGGTCTTTGTCCCATTTTAAGTGAAATTTTCTAGCCGGGTGTTCCGAAGCTGCCGGGAGTTTTTCCTCTATTTCATTAGCCCAAATTATTATTTCTCCTATGTTTATGTTTTCTTTATAGTGCTGTACCCTGTACAGGCTTACCTCCATGTGTGCTTTTAAGTCTAGCGGCATTAGACCAGCCAAAACTTGTAGCGCTGATGTTGGGGCGGTTGAGAATGCTTTCGTAATGCAGAGAAGCGCCACCCTTTGTATTTGATTAAGCTTTACCTTTTGTCTTTCTGTGCCCGTGTACCATATGGGGCACCCGTAAAGAATCATTCTTTCTATTGCTTGAAGGTACAATGTCTTTAGAAGTTTCCCTCTTATGTTCCACCTATGCGTAATCATCTTATTGAGGTTGTTAATGAGGCATAATGTTTTATCCTTAATTTCTCCTAGGTGGGGGATCCATGTTAATTTGGGATCCAGTGTAAAACCCAGATATTTCAATGTCTCACATCTTGGAATGGTGGTGTTGTTCCATTTTATCCTGGGGGGAGAACGGTGTAATTTATTGCTTTTGGGGAAGAGAATTTGCTTCGTCTTTTCTATACTGAACTTTAATTTATAGTCTGAGCTCCATTTTTGAATCTGGGAAAGGGCCTTATGAGCCTTTTCCTCCAATCTTGTTCTATTTCCTCCCGCAATTATGAGTATGAAGTCATCTGCGTACGCCTGCAGTTTAATGTCCTCTTCGAATTTTATTTTGAGTGCGGAATCTGCCACTACGTTCCATAATATGGGGCCCAGGTTTGACCCCTGAGGGGCTCCCTTCTCGTATGTATGTGTTACGTTAACTCCATCCCTTTTATATGAGATTCTTCTATTGTTTAGATAGCTTTTAATTATTTCATATAAATTCTTGGGACATTCCATCTCTAGGAGTCTTTCCAGAACCCCCGGCCACCAAAGGTTGTTAAAGGCCGAGGCTACATCTAGTGCGATTACACATGTGTGAAGATTGCGTCCTTTGTTCCTGTGAATCTGATTAATTAGCTCATTTAATGCATCTAATGTGCTTCTGTCTGGTAAGAAGCCGAACTGCTGCCCATGCAGCTTTTTGTTCGAGACTAGGAAGTGGGTAAGTCTTTTTGCTAATAGCTTATCGAGCACTTTGCCCCACGCCGACAATAGGCAGATTGGGCGGTAGGCGTTGGCCTTAGTTGGATCTTTACCTTCCTTTCTGAACAACACTAAGTTGCCAGACTTCCACGTGTCTAGAAAATAGCCTTCGTGAAGGCAGAAGTTTAGCATCTTGGTAAATTTTTCCCTGTCCGCTAGGAAGAGTTCTTCTGTGATATCTATTGAGAGCCCATCGTCCCCTGGGGCTTTCCCTCTTTTGGTGGACCTTATGATTCCCTCTATCTCTTCTTCCGTAAATGGAAGATCGTCTTCTGTATTGGGGTGGTATTGGACTTTAGCTCTTATTTGACTGTGAAACCCCGTGTCCTCATCTTCCTTGTCCTGGGGAAAATGAAATCTTATAATTGCTTTAATTGTTTCTGTTGTATTTTGTGTCCACTGCCCTTGATCATCCTTTATTCTGCATAATTTGAGAGGGGAGTATGCTTTACCCTTTGCCAAATTAAAGTACGTGCCGAAAGGGGATGTCAACTTTAGGCTTTCCCAGTATGTGTCCCATGACTTTAGTTTTTCTATTTGGATTTGTCTTCGGTATGTGGCGGCAACCTTTTTGTAATCTTGCCTTTTGATCTTGCGATCCGGGCCTCTTGCGTTTTGAAAGATTTTTCGGAATCTTCTAACTTTTTTCCTAAGTTCTGTGAGATGGGTCGACCACCATGTTTTTGTGCCTCCTCTGATATGTTGTTTCGCACTTTTGATTGAGCACTTAAGATTATTTTTATATGCCTCTTTGATTTTGTCTGAGATTATTTGAATTTGCATGTTTAGATCGTCCTTACCCTGCGGGTCTTGTATTTCACTGATGACTTTTGATATGTCTCTTTTTAATAAGAGCCAATTTGTATGCGTTAATTTAATTCTTGGTGTTGGTCCTGTTGTTTGAAATTTATTCTGGACTTGGAAGTTGACCGCTTGGTGGTCACTAAGAGTCTCCCTTTTATCAACTTCCCATTGGTCTATGAAGATATGATTCTTCTGTTGAAGTAGAGTTAAATCTATCCATGAATTACCCCTTGGCCCTGAGAATGTGGGGGGGGGCTGTCTGCTTCATTTAAGACTGTTAGGCCTGTTGCGGCAATGAAATCTCCTAATCTTTGTCCTCTTGTGTCTGTGGGAGATGGTCCCCAAAGAGGGTTCTTCGCATTAAAATCTCCGCAGACTATCGTGGAGATCTGAGATCTTTGTATGTGTTCTTCTAAGGTAGGAAGAATCTGATTTAAATCGTCATGTGGTGGACAATACACTGAGATTAAGTTAAAGGGCGTGTCGCCGTCTATTTTGACTATCACTATTTCTTTGGATGTGTGAATTTCTAGTATTGGTATTTTGGGATCTATTACTAGAATCGCACTTTTTGCTCCTTCTGGGTGATAGTACTGTCTTACTCTCTGTGGAAAGCCACAAAGTTTATTTTTAATTAGGAATGGCTCCTGGATGCAAGCTATTGAATAGCTGTTATTTTCTTCCAAGTCCCTTCTAAGTTGTAAGCTCGCACCCCTTGAGTGCTGTAGATTAACTTGTGTGATTTTAATTTTATCCATAATTTATTTTCCTCCTTATTATCTCTAGTTCTCTCATTTTACTTGGACATTTATTGTCTCTCCCATTATGTTTATGGTCTAGATTTAATCCAAAATTCTGGTTGGCTTTTCTACAGTTTTTACATCTTTCTTTTTTGGACTTACAGTCCTTTTTAAGATGCCCTGTCTTGCCGCATTGATGGCAGCACTGTTCTTCCTTACAGAATTTTTTGGTGTGCCCGAAGCCTAAACAGTTTTGACATTGTGTGACCTGAATGTATTCTCTTACATTTTTCCTGGTCCAAAATAGATTAATCTTTTTATTTTTCATTAGAATTTTGAATGTCGTTGGGTCTACGGAACATACCCAATGTTTTCCATATCGTCCGTTCAAAGACATACTTGATGTGATGAATTAAATTATGTGAATTTAGGAATACAAAAAGGAAATTGAAGAAAGGTGAAATAATATTGGAGTGGCAAGGTAAATGAATATGCAGACATTCTTTAGACTCAGGGCTTTTAACAGGGTCAGTATTTGGTCATACACCCTTAGGGGTCAAAGAAATTTTAAAGAGGGTCAGTTATGATCAAGGGAGCTTTTGTGTGCTGATAGCCAAATATGCAAGGGCAACTGATTGGCATAATGAAGATCCCACTGATTAGGAAAAAAATATTAATATTGTAAAACTGATAACTAATTAATTGATATAAAACTATATCATGTAGTAAGGAAGAAATCATATAAAATAAATATAAGAGAAAAGATACACATAAATTATTAATTATATATTTTTAAATATATAAATTTTGTATGCAAAAAGCGCAATATAAAGAAATAAAATGCAGGAACAAGAAAATGCAATAAAAATTATAGAACTTCCTCAGAAACTATATTGTTACATACAAGTCCCTTGCAAAATTTAAAAGAAGATTTTAATATGCGCTTCCAAAGCATAAAAAGTTTGAATGTGTGAGCATGACTTACACATTCTGCAATACATTTGGCCTCGATATTATGAGGGAGGAAAAGTTGATTCCATTGAAGAGGGATGTTTAAGCACAAGAAATAACACATGTGTATGCTAAGTTTTGGAATTTAAAAGGCATCTAATGGAAATACTCCAAAATTAATGTTGTTACCGAACAGCATTATTGAATTTTCCTCTTCTTATGTACTATAAGCAGACCTTAGTCAAATCAGTAACCTACTATGGAAAACAAGAAAAAGAATACTTTTTAATGAGATGATTTAAGAATTAAGCAGTTTTATGCCAAATAAAACAATTACATCAGTAAGTAAAGTGCAGCCATTACATTAATTAAAATCGAACTTTTATGCAGTTAGAATGACTCAATGTACAGTTTAATTTTTGGAAGCTTGTTTATAATTGTAAAATTAAAAATAGCAATAATGCAAAAATTAATAAAACATAATTCTGATGAATAAATCTTCAAGTACCTACCAATACTGCTTAACATAATGTTTCTCAGTAATCCATCTGGTCAAGAAGACCAACTGCAAGATAATTCACAGTTGCTAAACTTGCCTTTTTTACATAGCTACATTTTTATTTCTAGCACATAAATGTAACTAATTAGTTTTGTGGAAGAAAACAAAACAAAAAAAAAAATGTCAAGGCTGGCATACTTGCATAAAAAGTTTATTTGTACATTGAAAATCAAATGTATAGAAATAGTGTAATTTATATTTTTTGTGATCTTTTTAAAAATAGCCTTCCACACCAAGGGCTGCTTTCTCTTTGCTTTAGCTTAGCTTTATGACACCTAAATGTATTGACAGACAACATTTTACACAGCACATTGTATAGGTCATTTAAAACCTCTAAAGAGTTCTTTTTCTAAGGTAGATGTGTATTAATCACAAGTTTACAAGGTCATATTTTCTGTTTTCAATACATTAACTATGTATTAACTAGCATGAATAATTACTTGTTCAGCACACTGTGCTTAAAGTGTGTGCTTACATTGTACACTTGCACTTCATGGCAAGTAATGAAAATTTCAATAAAGATAAAAATAATGTGACTAGAGGTATATCTGAATTTTCTCATTCTGTTCCTTGGTATGATAATTTTATATACTAAATCGTTTTTTATCTTGTTTGCAGTTGGATGTAAGAAAAGTGTCCAAGATGATGTGTTCAGATTCCAGCCTTGACTCACATCCTATTCTGCACAATGTCAGTAACCCTGGAGAAATATCAGATCTCTTTGACACAATATCATATGAAAAAGTGAGAAATGTTTTCTCATTTACTCGAGGATTTTCTTTGTAATATGTGTTGTCTTTTTTCATAATTTTACTGATGTTTTATATAAATTATCTTCTTTTTTTTTTTTTTTTTTTTTTTGTGTTTGGATTGTTATTTATTGAAATTTGAAAAGTTATATAATCTCATTTATAGGAATCCAAAGTTTTATCACATGATTCTGATTACCCATTAGTTGATATTAATATAATTTATGCAGATTATTTGTTTAATTAAATTTTGAAATAGTTTACCGTCTGTAATTATTATTAATAATTATTAAAAACTTTTTGAAGATATGAATTTAATTTTACACTATTAAATGAAGAGTTTTTAAAAAAAAAGCTGAAAAGTTACCACGTAATGGAAAATTTCATAGACTGTTGATGTTAGAAATATTATAAAGTTCTAAAATATAAAACTGAAATATTATTATTATTATTATTATTATTATTTTGAAGTTGTATTAGCAGAAATAAGGAGTCAAGTCTATTTCTATTTATAAAGTATTTTTTCAACATATAAAGTTTTTTCAAGAAAGATTTTCAAAATCAATTTGCTCAAATTTTTATTTTGAATTTTTTTCTCAAAAACTATTGTATTTAATAAACTGGAATGTTATAAAACTGTGTTGGGAAACAAAATAAAAGGTCTGTCTTTTACAGTTCAGTATTCTCAGTTGATTGATTACTTGCTGAAATGTCAACATTTTCAATTAAAGAAATTTCTTGCTATTTATTCGTAGTACTTTTGTGGACTTAGGTTATTGAAAATAAGTGTAATAACTATCAAACTATCAAATGTGTAATAACTGTCAAAATCAGAATGATACATTAAAAACATTAAAAAAATATGAATTCACAGAATTCATTCATTGTTGTAAAACTTGTGGTAATTTAATATTCACAGTACTAATTTTTTCATAACAAAATGTGTTAAACTTGTGTGTATCATAATTTACCTACAAAATTTTTTAATATATTTTATAATTTCCATTTTATTTCAAATTTGCATTTTAAAAATATGTTGCAGAATGCTTTCTTTCAAATGTATTCATGTGTTCTCTGCTTACCATATAATATTCACCTACAAACTTTCTGGTTTTTATGGAATTTTTAGACTTTTTGGCTGATATTGGACTCGAAATCTGTGATTTATATATATATAATAATAGATAAAAATATTAATATATATATTAATAGTAAGTGTATAAGACATGCCTTGCCTGTAGTTTGTGTCGGAAATGATGTTCCTCTCCCTGCATCTTTCACAATGCTCATCTGTATTTAGGAATTATATTTATTCGCTTGCAGTAAGGTAATGAATTGCTAGAGAGTAGCTTGTTAGGTCTCAGCATACATGGTTGTTTCAAAGAGCATGGTCCCAATAAATTGCTGCTTTGATATGGCATACAAAACAATACTTTTCAGAAAATGCAGAGGAGAATAAATAGATGGAGGTCTTCTGAGCTCCATGTTTGGTAAATTTTCTCAAACACATTCCTTTTAATATGACCACAAATGTATTCCGTTTGATATAACTATGTTTCATCTATAAAAATGCCTGATCTAAAATGAAAATGTTGCCAAGGATGAAGTTCTTACAAAACTAAGTCTATACAGCATGTAATATGATAATACTCTACACTGCTTTCTGCAAAAGATTGGCGAATTTCCTTTCTACTTAAAAAGAATTCATATTGCCTCCTCACCAAACTGGTGTGTCAACCTCTTACATGCTATAATAGAATAATGTAGAAACCAAAGAGCCACTGTAAGTAAATATCTGTTAAATTATGTATCATAAATATCTGATCTTAACTTGAGAACCCTATATATGCTGATATCTAAAGTTATTTTTGTATGCCCAAAATGCTTACTGATTTCTCAAAAAGTGTTAAATAAAATTAAATTTTGGGGGCGATAGAAATGCAATTTTACAAATTGTATGTGAAAGCATTTAACATCTAATATTCTCTATGGCAATTGCAAACTAAACTCATCTTGACCTGGCAGTAAAGTTTCTGTTGCAGTGGGCAGCTAAGGACAGAAAATGATCTTAAGAAGCATTTATTTTGCTTTCAAGATCTTGTTCTTGCTTCCTAAGAACTGTTCCAGGTTTGTTCATGCGATGCGTGCGTTGTTATACAACAATTTCAAATTAACTAGAAGTGGACTGTACTAAATATTTTATTCGACAACTTTAATCAAATGCGTGCCATCTTTCAAGCGATGACTTACTACTAACAACAACAGCAATAAAAAATAAAACTGAGTAAGCGTTTACAGGGTTGCTGTAATGAACATCTGCGCCATGCAAGGCGCCAAGAAGAGAAAAAATGACGTAATCTTACAGTTAAATAGTCTTAATGACTTAACATACCCCCCGGCATTGAAGGGTTACTTCAATAATTTCGTGCGATAATACTCATAATAACCCACAAAATTGTACAATTACTACCTTATACAATAATGCAATACGCATAATATCTCTTAATTCAATATAATAATATTCAATTTTCAATAAAAATTTTATACACAATACAATGTACAAGTTTTATAATAATAAGTTAACACTTAACTAACTTAGGAAGCTTCTTCTTGGGGTAAAATTGCAATTTTTGTAATTCCACGCTTAATGATGCCCTTTGCTGTCTGTATTTCTACTACTCTAACCTTACCGTCAACTCCAGGAAAAATTCTTGTAATGCGCCCTAACACCCATCTACAGACAGGAAGCTCATCCTCCTTAACTAGTACTAACATACCTATTTTAATATTCGTTTGTTCTACCTTCCATTTTGAACGCTGTTGTAGTGTGTTTAAGTAGTCCCTATGCCAAAGATTCCATATAAACTGGACAAATCTGGTAGTTCGTTTCCATCTTGAGAGTCTGTTTTCAGGTATATCAATTAATTCGGGTTCTACTATAGCATTCAAGGGTCTTCCAATGAGAAAATGACCTGGTGTTAATGCCTCTAAATCATTTACATCGGAAGATAAGGGAGTAATAGGGCGAGAATTTAAAACAGACTCTATCTGAGTTACTACAGTTAATAACTCCTCGAAAGTCAACCTTGCATTACCTACAATCCGCTTTAAGTGATATTTCACGGATTTTATTCCAGATTCCCATAGTCCACCAAAATTAGGTGTCCGTGGGGGAATAAACTTCCATACTATTCCTTCTTCACCTAAATAATCTGCTAATTTTTTGTCAGGATTTCTAATTAAATTGTTAATTCTTTGCAATTCGGCATTTGCGCCAACGAAGTTTTTTGCGTTGTCTGAGAAAATGATTGAGCATTTTCCGCGCCTAGCAATAAATCTCTTTAAGGTGGCAATAAATGCGTCAGTGGTGAGATCACTCACTAGTTCGAGATGCACTGCCTTTGTTATAAGGCAAATGAAAAGAGCTAAATATACCTTATGAAGAGTTCCTTTCCTCTGTCCCTTGTACCTAATAAAAAATGGACCGCAAAAATCGGTGCCGACATGATTAAAGGGTGAGCTTGGATTTACGCGCTCTGCAGGTAATGACCCCATAATTTGTTCGATAGTGACTGGTTTATTTTTACTACAAATTATACATTCATGGGTAATCTTTCTAGTTAAATTCCTACCTTGTAATGGCCAAAATTTCTGTCTCATAAAACACAATAATGCTTGCGAACCTACGTGTAAATATTTCCGATGATAATGTTCAGCAATCAGCTTAGTTAGTTTGCATTTAACAGGCAAAATTATTTGATGTTTTTGTGAAAACATTACATTGGCCCCTTGTAATCGGCCTCCTACTCTCATTACATTATTTGCATCCAAAAAAGGGTTCAAAGAAAGTAAATTACTTTTATTATTAATGGGTTTACCTTGTGCGAGGGAGTTGTATTCTGAATAAAAACTACATTTTTGAACCTCTCTTACTAAAAAGGATTCTGCCTCATTTAACTCCTTTGAACTTACCCCTTCTGTTCTTCTCTGTGCTCCTTTCTGTTTTGCACACCTAGAGTTCCAAATGAACCTGAAAATATAACTAACAATACGTAATAATTTTAAATAATTGTTAGTGATATCTAGGACATTATCAATAAATTTTGAAGGCAAAGTGCATAAACAAGCAATGTCAGTTCTTTTTCTCAGTTCATTAGAAAATGTCTCTGTTTTTTCTAATTGTTCAAAGTCAATGTTCTTGTTAGGTATGACACCTTCACTCAAGAATGGAAGACCTTTCCACCACAGACCAACATCATGCAGCTTGTCAAAATTCAGTCCTCGGGAAATAAGGTCTGCCGGGTTCTCCTCTGAGCGCACATAATTCCACTGGCATGTCTGTGTTAGCTCTTGGATCTGCAACACTCGATTAGCAACAAAAGTTTTTAGTACATGCGGGGGATTCTGAAGCCATGCTAACACTATGGTTGAGTCACACCACAGACATATTTTACTGATGTCCAATTTCAATAAAGGCACCACCTTTGCAACAAGCTGTGCTAGCAGTACAGCTGCGCAGAGTTCCAGTCGAGGTACTGTCAGCGGTTTTAGTGGAGCTACTCTGGACTTGCTGCAAAGCAAATGTGAAGATAAATTATTGTCACTTCTACAGCGTAAATAGATCGCTACTCCGTATGCATGTTCTGATGCATCTGAAAATCCATGAATTTGTATATCAGAAAAACTATCCTGTAAAACATATCTACTGACTTTCAAATTGTTGATAGATTGCATTGAATCAATAAAAAGTTGCCAATCCTTAATTATCCTTTCGGGTAGCGGATCGTTCCAATCAAGCTTCAATAACCAAAGTCTTTGGATGAAGATTTTTGCTTTTGTTACCCCTGGACCAAGCAGTCATAATGGATCATAAATGCGAGCAATATCAGACAACACTGTTCTCTTTGTGTAAGTAATTGGTTTCTTGATCGTTGATTTGTACGAAAAACAATCTATCTTTGGATTCCATAATAATCCTAAAGTTTTGATGCTCTGATCGTCATCGAAATTACTGAAAGAATATTCCTCTTGTCCATCCGGAAACTGCAAAAGATCAGGATGATTAGCACACCATCTGTGCAGACGCATTCCTCCACGTGATAATAGGTTAATTAATTGCGACTGTAATTCTTTAGCCTCTATTAGAGTATGGGCTCCTGTGAGTACGTCATCGACATAAAAATCCCTTTGTACTATTGGCGCTGCTAACGAAAAATTGTTTTTCTCGTCTTCTGCTAATTGATTAAGTGTGCGTGTTGCTAGATATGGTGCATTGGAAGTACCGTAAGTTATAGTCTTCACTCTATAGACCTTAACTGGTTCTTCTTCACTACTCTTCTATAAGATGCGTAATAAATCTCTTTGATGTTCTTTAATCAAAATCTGACGATACATTTTTACAATGTCTGCTGTGAAGGCAATTTTATGCGTTCGAAATCTGGAAACAATATCAAATAGTTCGTCTTGAACTAACCCTCCATTCAGCAGAATATCGTTTAACGAAATTCCAGTAGTCGTAGGAGCAGTGGCATCGAACACTACCCTAAGTTTAGTGCTAGGTTTCTCGAGTCTGAAAACCCCATGGTGAGGAAGATAATATGAGAAACTAGAGCTACCCCCTTCATCAATTTCTTCGGAATGGCCTAATTTATTATATTCCTTAATGAAATCTTCGTATAAGTGTTTCATCGCGGGATTGCGAGTGAAGCGTTTAAGTAGATAATTCAGTCTTTTGCTAGCGTTTTCTCTCGATTCCCCTAAAAGGCTAAGTCCTTCCTCCTTAATTGGCATTTCCACTACATATCTGCCATCATCTTGCCTCGTGTGTGTACGAAGAAAGTGCTGTTCACAAAATTCCTCTTCCTGACTTTTCACTTTTTTTGCTTCATTAATACCTTCAATCTCCCAAAACCTTCTCATGTTGTCAGATAAATTATCCCCATTTTCCACAAACCCACAATAATTATCAACACTGCCTTGCTGCGGCATGCGTACTGACCCGCTAACGATGTATCCAAAAACTAACTGATGGAGAATCAGGTCTTGCATATTTATTCTATTTGTTTCCAGTAAATCAAAAAATATTTCGTTAGATAATAAAACATGTATTTGACCAGGTTTATAAAACTCTGGATCAGCTAAACCAATGAGTTGCAACTGCTTAACATCAGAAATGTTTATATATCTAGCAGGCGTTACGCGAGTTATTTTTGGAACAACAAAAAATTGTAATGTACGAATAAAATCTCTAGTAGCGTTAGCGATGGTTGCTATAGCTTTTTCCTTAACACCCATAACTGTACCATTGATACCTGAAATAGAAGCGTTTATTTTTCTTTTCTTCAAATTCAATAACTCAGCACCTTCTTTAGTAATGAAATTATTTTGAGAACCGGAATCCAGCAAGGCTCTCAGCGAGATAAATTTTCCATCATTACCCTTAACGAAAATAATTGCAGTTGAAAGTAGAACTTGTTTATTAAAAGAACTGGAAATATTCAACGCAGTACCATTAATGGACTTTGCTTGGTTGGTTTCATTAGTGTCACTAACCTTTTGGCTGCTTGCCATTGGAGTAAATGTATCAGCATTTGGAGAAAGATTACTGCTTAATTTATTAGTCTTGTTTGTGATTTGATTCGATGTGCCATTTGCTTTATCGTAATTTTCTTCATTTCGATCAAAATGTAAGAGCGAATTGTGAAATTTCTGACATTTTCTGCATGTATTAGAACTTTTACAGTCCTTGATTGTGTGGACCGAAGATAAACAATTGAAACATAGTTTTTTTGTCTTTACAAATTCAAATCGTTTCTTGACTGTTAGATTTAAGAATTGCGCACATTTCAACAATAAATGATCAGCTTTACAATAAGGACAATTTTTTGAATTTTTCGAAAGTGATGTAAGAGCTTTGGTATTAAATGAACGTTTCGATTCCCCATGCGGAGGTTTGTAATGTGATAGGGTGCGAGCGTGTTCCTTCAAAAAACATGTCAGTTGTTTAACCGTTCCTATCTCGTCTTTTTTAAGTGACCTTTCCCACCAACACCGAGTATTTCTATCCAACTTTTCAACTAATAAATAAACAATTAACGTGTCTGAAAATTCTTCCACCTTTTGCTCCAATGCTTCCAAGGATCGTAAACATTCATGCACCTTATCGATAAATTTTAAAAGCGACGAAGTAGAATCACTCGTTTGAGGTATAGAAATTAATTTCTTTATGATAGAATTGATCAAATCTTTTTTGTTGCAATAGCGATCAACCAACAGATTCCATGCTATGTCATAATTCGAATCTGAAATTGGAATGGACTGAATAATATTTAAAGCATCTGCCTTACACGAACTCTTTAAATATTGCAATTTTTGCGCATTAGTTAATTTGCTATTTTTATGCACAGCAGCGGAAAATAAATCCTCAAATTCAATCCATTCTTCGATTTTCCCACTAAATATTGGAAGAGACAATTTAAGTAATTTTATATCCGAAACAATTATGTCTTTACTCGAACCGTTTTCATTTGAGCAGCTATTCCTTTGAGAATGGATCTCAGAAATTTTTCTTTTAATTTTCAAATGAATTTCATCGAGATTATCTACTACATTTTCCTTTTCCTTAATGAATTCGTCAGTGTCCTTTTCTTCACAATGTGCAAATAAAGAATCGAAAATGTTACTTAATTCCTTTTTAAATTCTAATATTTTTGATTCGTATAACTCCAATAAGGAAATATCTGCTTCATCCACTGTAGAATTTACCTTATTTTCAAACTTTCTGATACTGCATTTTAAACTTTTTTTGTTAGCTTTAATTGCTTTCAATTCACTCATCATGAACAAATAAATAATGTATCACTTACCGTGATTGCAGATTTCTCGACAGCAACACCGGAAATGAACGATGACACAGTATTCAATCTTAATTGCGTAATCCACATGAAAACGAAAGCATTCCAAACACTCTATATGAAGTTATGCGTAATGCAACCAAACGAAAGTATTCTAAATGTTCTAAAAAGTTAATTTTAGCAACGATGTCTTTTACCTGTGGCTCGGCGGGCCATAAAGTGTTCATGCGATGCGTGCGTTGTTATACAACAATTTCAAATTAACTAGAAGTGGACTGTACTAAATATTTTATTCGACAACTTTAATCAAATGCGTGCCATCTTTCAAGCGATGACTTACTACTAACAACAACAGCAATAAAAAATAAAACTGAGTAAGCGTTTACAGGGTTGCTGTAATGAACATCTGCGCCATGCAAGGTGCCAAGAAGAGAAAAAATGACGTAATCTTACAGTTAAATAGTCTTAATGACTTAACAAGGTTTTTAAAAATATTTGCAGAGGCAGATGGTCTGTCTTGAAATATTCAAATATCTTACAACTTCCATAATTGCTTTTAAAGGAGCAATAAAACCCAGTGACTCATCCAAATGGTATTTTGCCATCATAAAAAAATGTTTTTTTGGTTCAATAAATGCTGAAATCAAACTATGAATTGGACAAATTCAAGGTAAATGTATTTTGTGCAAAGCATTTGCCATGCCTTTGGATAATATTATCTTATTATACGTAAGTGTTAAACAGATAGATTAAATTGTATTGGGTAGTTACAAATAAGTTTGTGTTCTCATTCAAATGAAGAATAATTCTGATTGATAAATACCACATGAAATATCAAAAATTTTATGTACTTCAAGATTTTAAATACTAGTACATTTTCATGAAATTTTATTGACAATAAAGAAAAATCATTTTGCTTGGTGACAATAATGTGGGGGAAATTTTACTCTTCAGAAGAGTTTATATTTTGGCATACTTTTAACTTTCATTAAAAAAATTAGAAATGTTTTATTTATTTACCATTTCTGCACATTCCTTCTTTCAAAAATGGAGATGTTAAGAATTGCTGAAATGGCACATATTGCATATTTTATTGCAAACTTTTTCATGTTTTAATTTATACATTGCAGTATCCATTTATGATAATGTTATTGTTTTCTACCAGGGAAGTGCTGTGTTGAAAATGCTTCAATATACCTTGAAAGATGACTTCAGACTAGGTCTTTCAGTAAGTATATTGTGATTATAAATCAGACTATATCTAATTTTCTTTCTTCATTTCATACTGTTTTTATAATGATTGCACAGGTCAGTCTTAGCTCATTTTTAAGTAACAGTAAGTATAGCAAATTCTTTTAAACTTGAATATTCACATTTTATGATCTATGCCAGGGTTGGCCAAAGTTTGGCTCGCGAGCCTGATACGACTCTCGTGAGCAATTTGTGCGGCTTATTATGTGTATGAAATATGGTAAACTAAAACTCTTAAGTGTCCAAAAGGAAATAACTAATTAGTTTAGACTCTTTTTTATAAAGTTATCAGGGATTTCTTTCTATTTGAAACCTCCTCCACTACTTCTATAATGATGTAAATATGAACTTGTGGCTTTTAGAAAATCTAGATGCGGCTCTCGAACATTCCTGAATTCAAATGTGCGGCTCGTACTGACATGAAGTTTGGCCAACCCTGATCTATGCTTAAATGCTCAGTTGCTAGCCAAAAAAAGAAAAGTCAGACCAAAATTGTCTGAAAATGTGGGTGGTCATTTTAAGGGTGTTTCACTTTATTTTGAATTAAATAGCTTCCATGTACATTTAGAAGTAATCAATATATTGCAGTCAGTATACTGCGTATATATGAATATATTGCATGCATGCTTTGCCAAGTAATGATTTGCAGAAAATCAATATATGCATGTATATACATATAATATCTCTAGCAAAGTATTTCGATTTCGTAAAATGTAAGTTCTATGAAATTAAATCTGTGTTTGAATAAATTTGTCTTTCAGCAGCATAAGGGCAAGTCTTCAGTAACTTTCTCTTTAAAAAATGAAAAGGAGAGATAGAAAAAGTTTCACATACAGTTAAAATGGAATAACTTCCATTTCACATATAAAGTTTTTTACTATTAATTTTACTATGTTAATTACTGATGTTATGGTATTCATTTAAATAAATTTCTACTTTTACAAATCCAGCCAATACTTAATAGATAATGCTTGCTACTCATTAAAATTCCTGTCAATGCAGGATGTGCATAACAAATCTGAAATTTGCATGAAGGATAGAACATATTGCACTATGTAAATGATTATTGTTTTAGTTATGCACACATTACAGACAAAAGTAATGGTACATCAAAGCAACATAAAATGGCAGATTGAAAGGCTAGTTTCACATTTAAAAATTATGTTTATTTATTGCCTTATCCATTAGAAATCAATTTTATATCTTATATGAGGAGAAAGAACTCATACCAACATGTCTCAGAATTCAGTTACAGAGGAATCATAGCCTATACCATTTGTCGATTATCATACTGCACAAGAATGTGATATACACGAATTTACATATATGCGCAGTTTGAAATTTGGGATCTTTTTTTTAGCAATAACGCTAAATGTGTTTAAGGATTTTGTTACAATGAATTGGCCATAGCTATTTTTAACCTTAAATTTCAAATAAATTTTTACGGAGAATTAATTATATGAAATTTTTTCCCACAATGATGCGTAATAAATATTTATTAATACAGTACAAAGTCTGAAATCCGGACTGGTCGGGACTTCGACGATTCCAGATTTGGGATTTTTCCGGATAATAGATCATCAGTTTAAATCTGGTAAGATGACATGCAGAAATTATACAATTAAAAATATGAAATAAAGAACAATTATGATCAAAATTTCCAAAAAAAGCTTTGTTGTTTATTTTATTAAACATTTCTTTCAATGTAAGTTGTTTAAGATGCTTCCACAAAAAGTTTCTTTTTCTTTTTTCTTGTGTCATATACAGTGGACTTTCCAATGCCATACTCCTCGCCTTTATCCATTTTTTGCAGCAATTCCACTTTTTGTTTAATGGGCATGGTTTCGCTGTGTAGTTCCTTTGGAAACTCTTTTCAACATAATCAAAAGTTCAAGCTTAGTTTTTGTAAAATTGCCGTAATAATAACAGTCTGCAAAAAATAATAAACTGGATCAAATTAGAAGATCAGAGAGCAGCGTAGTCTGTTACATTAATTGAAATGCCTTAGAATCAGTAAAGATAATTTTATCCTAACTTAATAGCATCCGTTATACATTATTGGATGTGTATCACAAGATTGCTGACGAAAGCCAAGTTGTTTCATTAAATTTTGTCTTGCTCCTAAGCCTGAATTGTGTTAGTTTAGTTATTTACTATACCTACATTTATTTCTTGCACATGCTTCAAACTAATCCGAGTCCTGAATAAATAAAATCCTACATATACTTAAGTCTTTATCTAGGGCCGGTAATCAATATCACCTGGTGCAGTCTCTGCGGGTCCTAAATTCTGCTACAAAGCGCTTTCCTAAGTTCTAAATTTTCACCGTGCCTAAACTTTGGATCCCAGTGCTTTCCCTAAATCATAAATACTTCTCATTCCTTAACTTTGCCGCTCGGTGCTTCCCCAAATTCCAAAAATTTCGTCTTCCCTAAATTCTGCCATCCGGTGCCGACATATTGGATGCCGCTTTTGGGTTTATGGTGAATAACATATCAGTTATTCTTAATTAATATAGCACTAAATGTAATCTTTTGGCCTATGGGTTTCATTAAGAAAATTTATTTTTAGCATATGAAAAGAAATTTTTATTGAATTTTTCCTCATCAACATTTCTTCGAGCATTTAAAAATCTATAATCATTGCCAAGCGTAATGACAGCATAAAAGGCTGCCATACTTTTGTTATTCAATTACCAATATAGAAAAAAGTTTAGATATTGCAGCATGAGTTATTACTGAAGCTGTCATGTGTTGATAAACATGTGGTGATGAAAGCAAAATATAATAAATAACGACTCACCAGGTCGGCGTCAGGGATGTAAAAAATAGGTGAATGTTTCGGTTTGAGATGTATGCCAAGTAGATACTCAGCTACGGAGCCAAATTACTAATCTCACAAATATATGCCTACATTATTGTTTTTCCATAATGAGGTATTTTATTTTGTGCTTAAGTGAAATTAAGAATCAGAATTTTTAAGTGAATATCTCCACATGTTTTATTATGGAAGGGAAAATCAAATGCGCATGCGTAAAGCATTAAATTTTAAAAAAAATGTTTGTGCCTCTGAGGTCCGGATTTTAGATTATTCCGGATAATGGACGTCCGGATTTCAGACATTGTACTGTGTTATATGAAAAGCTATTTTTTTTTTAATTATGGATATTTTTTAAATTTTTCCCCCTTTTATCTATATATAAAGTAGATTTTTACCTTCACATTCTTATTGTCTGCTAGTTTACTTTAACTTCATTTAAATTTAATTGTTTAAAACTGATAAAAGTTCGTTTGATGTTTATTTTCACAATATTTTTATGCAAACAAGACGTTGACGCTTTAGGTCATGTCCCAGCTTTAAAAAACATATATAAACATAAATTTTTATATTAATCTTCTTAGAAAGAATGTTTTAATTCTTTAATATAGAAATTATTAGGCTTAAAAACTCTAGATAATATGATTTGAATTTTTTGCATCCGATATAAGAACTGAGTCACTCGGTGGTACAGGATAAGCGCTACTGGATTGGTTTATTTCTTTCTCATTTAACAAAAATCTTTTAATTCAAATATTTATCCTTTGGACTTTGGTTTAAATTTTATTTATAGGTAAAATGTCTAGAAGCTGTCTTCAGCTGAAATGCATTTAATGCAACTGATATTTTAAAAAATTTGACAAGAATGCAAAATTTATGGATGTGTAACAATCTAAAAATTTTAATTTTCTTGTGGCAGCACTGAAAACTAATGTAGAAGGAAATTAGGGAGGAGGGAAAGCAAAAATTTAAAGGGGAATCTACTTCAAGGAAGTTGGGTGTTCAAAGAGAAATCACTTGGACAGTTACACCAGCAAATAGCAGCAATTGGGTTTGTGCTAACGGAAAAGACAAAAACGATTAAAGTGAAGAGTGACTGGTTTTCGACTGTATGGTTGTATAAATTTAATTTACTTCATAGAACATCATTTTGCATCATAAATGGAGCATCCCATGATTTCTCAGTTGAATTATTTAAAGATTCTGGAATATATCCAGTAACATAAATAGATATCAACTAAAAACGTTTTCATTCTTGATGAAATCAGTCTTTCCATTCATCTCATGCCTTCAAAATGCTTAGCCTGTAGAGACTGATAAGGACTCTGACCAAATACTGATGAAATGGATTAATATGGATTGTTAAGTTACAGCAAAGCCTGGCTATCTGCCTTAAAGGAGAGATGCTGTCGTGAAGAACTTTTTAAGTGAAACCAGCTCATATACACATTACACATAAGAAAAACCATAAGATTGCCCATGCAACCAGCCCGTTCGCCGTAATTTGAACCCCAAAGCGAACTATCAGTATTCAGCTACTTTACCGCTCGGCCATTTGTGGGATCTTTTGAAATGGAAGGCGATAACTTTATTTAAAATTAATGTTAGAAATGCCAATATGTTTAGAAAAATTGGATGCTTTTTAGTATGCTTGCAGAATGCCTGAAAAAAAAAAGAGAGCAAGCCATTAAAAAGAAAAAATAAATTTTTGCATAAAATTTAGTTTTTTTTTTTTTTTATGATATTTAATTCTTGCAGTTTCAAAAATAAAATATTTGACTAAACTATGAATAAAATTTATAAAATTAAATATAGGATGATAACATTGTGTAAAGCAATGGGCACAATGATAAAACTGTTTAAAGCAATGTATGCAAGTCATCCTAAATTAAAATGTCGGATGTATATCTTTCTTATTTATATATTTTTTCTGAATGGAACATTGAAAGATGTGTTAACTGTGCTTTACTGTATTTTCTCTTTTAATACACCGTGTTTCAAAAAGAATATACGTCTTATAAAGTGTTACTTTGTCCAAACTATCAATCACTGCGCCTCAGCTCAACTATTGGCGAAACAAATACATAGTCTGGCTTATATTAACAGTCGCTAGTTGTCAGTTGTCTTCCATTTTGCATGGCAACCATCACATGTTTAAAATGGCTACTCTGCAGCAGAAATCATTTTGTGTTCTCGAGTTTGCGAAGTGCAATTCCGTGATTACAGTGCAAAGTTGTTTCAAGTTGAGGTATCAAAGTGATCCTCCGAATACTCACAGATGGTATCGACAGTTTGTAAATACAGGGTGTGTATGTAAAGGAAAGAGTCCTGGCTGCCCTCATGTTCCCGACAAAATTGTTGCACAAATTCAAACTGCTTTCCAGCATAGTCCTTCAAAATCAACTCCTCGTGCCAGTCGGGAGTTACAACTGCCTACAGCAACAATTTGGCGTGTTTGGAGACGCCAATTGGTTATGAAGCCGTACAAGTTACATTTGTTACAGGCTCTGCGCCCTGATGACAAGCGCAAACATGTGGTATTTTGTAACGAGATTATTGATGCTATTGACAATGATAATACTTTTGCACAACGCATTGTGTTCAGTGATGAAGCTACTTTTCATGCTAGTGGTCATATAAACAAACACAATGTTCGAATTTGGGGCCTACAGAATCCACATGCAGCCATTGAACGTGTATGAGATTCGCCCAAAATCAATGTGTTTTGTGCGAAAGACAACTTCATTTTTCAAAAAGACTGGTCATTCCCTCACTGGTGTCACCAAGTGCGTGATTATCTGAATGAAACTCTACTGAACCATTGGATTGGTCGTCAAAGAGCTTAACATGTCTCAGCTGACCTCCACAGTCACGGGATTTGACACCGTGTGACTTCTTCCTGTGGGGTTTCATTAAACACATCCTTTATATACCACCACTCCCACAGAACTTGGAAGAGGTGAAGAACCGGATCCTTACTGTCATAGCATCAGTGAGGACGGACATGCTTGCTCGAGTATGGGAGGAATTTGAATATCAATGTGATATTGTTCATGTCGCTGATGGAGAACATATTGAACATCTGTAATCTGAACTTGAGAAGTTCATACATATGTTGTAAAGTTTCATATTGGTATGTTATACAGTTTAATAAATATACGCATTTGAAATACGTATATTCTTTTTGAGGTTCTAGGGAAAAAACCCACAGGAAAAATGTTCACTGAATAGTGCTCACTGGTATAAACGCTCACAGGAAAAAAGCCCACACAGAAAAAAAAAAACTCACATGGAAAATTGCTCACACAGAAAAAAGCTCGTGTAAATAAGCCCACGGATAAATAAAATACGTATAAATATCCTTATATTAACCAATCAATAATTAATCCATCTCAACAACATACACATACTTAATTTTTAAAAGAAAAATTATTTGATCATTTGAAAAAATATTGGACAAATGCTCACATAAATGTTTTCAGAGGCGGTATATAAATGAATGAAAACTACAGTAAAATTTTGCATGCACTATAATATTTTATACCACTGCTTAGCTACTTTAGCTTTCCACAAAAGATTGCGTATCAAAAAGATACTATTTTTTCCCATGCAGATATTTTCTACTTGTTTGATTGTCGTTTGTGATGCTTTAATTCATACTCTGTTATGTTTATTAAAGTAATTTTGTTAAATTGGCATTTCGTGTCCTTTCATTTATCAAAAAGAACTGTTACCATTCTAAATATTAAATATAATGGAATACAGTCTGGATTCTTTCATGAAAACATGGTTAACAGTCAGTAGTATTTCACTATGTTACAAAACTGGTTGTTTCCGAGGCTGTACAAAGACAACTTCATTTTTCAACAAGAAACCCCATCACTGGTGCCGCCAAGTGCATAATTATCTGAATGAAACTCTACCGAACCATTGGATTGGTCGTCAAGGAGCTGGCAACTTAGCATGTCTCAGCTGGCCTCCACGATCACCGGATTTGACACCCTCTGACTTCTTCCTGTGGGGTTTCATTAAAGACAACGTTTATGCACCAGCATTCCCACAGAACCTGGAAGAGATGAAGAACAGGATCCGTACTGTCATAACATCAGTGACGACGGACATGCTTGCCTAAGTATGGGAGGAATTTGAGTTTCCATGTTATATTGTTCATGTTGCTGATGGAGGACATATTGAACACCCGTAGCATCTGTAATCTAAACTTGAGCGGTTCGTACATATGATTGTAAAGTTTCATATTCTTATGTTATACCGTTTAATAAATACAGTAAAAAGTCTTTAATCCAGATGTCCATAATCCGGAATAATCTATAATCCAGACCTCAAAGCTACAAACTTTCTGCGCATGCGCATAATACCTTTATGCATGCGCATATGCATTTACGCATGCACATAATACGTTTATGCATGCACGTTTAATGTATGATGGACGGTATAAGCCAGGCTCAAATTGTCTAATTATCTATTTCAGTTAATGTTGCAGATTGCGTTGTTCCTTAATCTTCTAATTGGATCTGGCTTATTATTTTTTGCAGACTGTTAGAGCAATTTTATAAAAAGTAAGCTTGAACTTTCAATTATGTCAAAAAGAGTTTCCGATTCTGGAGCTGCCAAAGGATCTACAAAGCGAAAGCATGTTTCTATGTCCATCAAACAAAAAGTGGAATTGCTGCAAAAAATGGATATGGAAAAATTTTGAATTTCTCCATAAATTTCGCACCAAATTTTACAAAATTTAATATCTAGGCATAATTTGAGTTGTAGAATCGAAATGTGTAAAAAATTGGTATGTTATTTCAGAAAAAGTCCGATTTTCTGTCAAAATACCTATGTTAGAATAGTGCTATGTATAAATCTAATATATATCCTAAGTCGCGCTTTCGAGACATGAAAAACGCAATTTGAATTTTGTCAGTCGGCCTGGTAGAACGGGAGATATAGAACTGTCTCATTTGTTTTTTGCGCAGTGTACATAGACATGTCAGTGTTATGAGTCAGCTTTCCTAATGAATCCCACTCTTGCTTATGGCATCATGAGGGCCGTAGCAATGTGTAAAAGCATAAAAGGTAACAAATGCTGGAAACTTGCATTTTTCATTGCCATAACAACCCAACATATGTATTGATAGTATAGGGTGCCACTGGGTATACATCCTGTTCAACTTTTGCCATCATATCGGCCACCATTACATTACCGAGTTTTTGATGCTTGTAGCTGTCCTCTCTATTTTGAAATCTTTGTTGTTTCCCTTTTTAAGTGGGATAATCCAAAATTGCATGTTGCTTTTGCATTTCTACATTTCCTTAATACACTGGGTGTTGATTTCTGCCTTAACAAGCACATTTTCCTAATTTCTTGTAACTGAAACTACTGGTGATGGTTGGAGAGAGACTGGCAAAATAACACCTGACAGGCATTATGACTCATAAAATCTGCATAAACTGAAATATCTATAATGCTCGTCAAAATTTGTTTGATTTCATGCCTAATTATACCCCTTAGAGTTGCAAATACTGGCTTAGTACTTTACTCTGATAGTTATGACTCTGGGGGCATAAAATACACAGACCCAGTTCTTACTGACTGAAAGAGCATCCTATGCTGTTCCAGAGAGTAGTGGTTCAAGCCATCCAAGTTGGTAGCTTGATTAACAGACTACAGTTCATCAAATAGTTACCTCACCTTCCATGGTCTCCTTGCCCACGGAAGCTGTTTGTCTCCTTGGGAAGCTGTTTCAACATTGGGTGACAAGAGAGTGTTCAAAATTCAAAAATCTGACATCCATAGAGTGGGCTTCCATGGGCATTGCAGCAAGTGATATAATTATTACCCTCTGTGAGGAACATTTGACTGTCCACAACCCATCTTCTGCTTAATGCGGAGCTTAGCGGCCAGTCTATGGGGTTCCTTTTAGTATAGCTGAACACATAATTAAACTTTACTTGCTTTCATACCCAATTATATAACAGCTACTATTTTTGAGTGAAGCAGATGCTCAGAGTAATGATTTTTACATGTTCTGTACCTCAAAATACCTGAAATTTAGTGATTTTATCCTTTATTATTGTAATGTATTTGTAGAATAAATATTATTCTGCCAACAACTTTCCTCTGTTGAGTAGCAATTTTAATATCCAGCAATGTGTAATTTTTACCATAAATATATGCTATATAAGCAGCTGGAAATTATTAAAATGTTTAATGACAACATACAGTGCCATTCACATGTAAATGATATGAAAACAAAAGTAAAACTGCTATTTCAAATGATATCTATGATATAATCACATTTAATTCTTATCTATAAACTATTGTATAAAATTAATTATGCTATTCACAGAAAAATATTTTAAAAAAATAAATGTAAGCAAACATAAATAAGCAATATTAATTTAGCTCAGTTGCTATTGTTTTTTGCATAATTTTTACTTCAGGATTACCTTCTGTTCTTTACTTTCTGTTATAACATATATTTGTAAAATAGATACGATTATGCTTTCCTTTGTGGTACAATAATTTTAATGGCCAGCAATGTGTGTTTCTGATTTTACTTTTTTTTTTTTTTTTTTTAGCTGAAGAAAGTTTTAATACATCAAGAAACTGTAATTTTTCACTAAAAAGGCAAACCATATATTTTATCTTGAAATATGCTTAATCTTATCTCAAGTAGGTTAAAATTAAACTAAATTTCAAAAATATTTAAATAAATTTCTGTGGGGTCATTTTGTTAAAATTATATTATTTGCAGTTTTTTAATAAATAAACAGCCTTCATTCTGTCTTTTTTTTTTTTTTTTTTTTTTTTTTTTTTTTAGAATTACCTTAAGAAATATGCATACAAGAATGCTGAAACAAAAGATTTGTGGGTTGAGCTTTCTAATGCTTCCAAAATGGTAAGTTGCCACCAGAATCATCTGAATCACTGTCTATTCTCTTCCTTTTAATAAATGTAATATACAGAGTTGCTATATTTGCTTCAAAATAGATGTAAATTATACTGTAAAAATATAAATATGATTACAGGTAAAAACATAGAAATTACATAAGGCACTATTATAACATAAGTATCTGCTTATCTTTTAACACACTTTAGTAGAGTTTAAAGTAAACTTGAAATTTTTACTAACACCATTCAAGTAGAACAGTGTTTTACATTTTAAATACTTATTTGCAGGGTATACCAATATTTTGATATTATCAACCCCAAATTTCTTATTTATTGTAATGATTGAAGGAAAAAATGATACCAGGTGTTCTATAGGATTAAATTATTTTTTGGTTTTCAAATGTGAAATTATACACTGCAGTGTCAATTTAATGATAACCTTGATTTAGCACTTAAACTGAAGTTTTCAATGTGTCCAGCCTGAAACTTATAAAAACAGGGTCAAGTTATCCCCAATTACATTATTAAATAGAAAAGATATACAAGACTATTATTTTATTGAATACATATGCAAGAAACTGTGAAATTTGTTCACAGAAATTACGACACTATTAGCAAGTCCACAATTAAGCATTTAGCAAAGGAAGATTTTCTCTTTCAAGCTAAGATGATGAATTGGAAGTTACTGAGTTAGCTCTTTGTCACCTCATCAGAAGCACATGGTATTTTACAATGTATGAAAAATTATTAGATGATGACAATTTTTAATGCATATACTATTTTTGATTAAGGCAATAAGCAATGACAAATATAAAATGAAACAGGGCTACATTAAAAATCTTTTAAAGATAATATTTTTGTTATGTATGTGTTTAACAGTACTAGATAAATGGGAAATACGAACAAAACTATTAGCATTTTAAATAATATATATTGTGCTTAAAACAAGATTCTGATTTAATGATACTTTTTGTTAATATATTAGTGATCACTGAATTGGGATTTGACTTTATTTAAATGTTGAATGCTTTAATTAAAGCCCATGAGAGCTCTCTGAGAGGGGATTAATTGTGCAGAGAATTTTCTTAAAAAGAATGGTTTGTATTTATATTAAACATGGGAAAAACTATGAAAACATCTATGTGGCCAGCCTATTCATTGGGATTCAAACTGTCAGGGCTCAGCTGTCTTATTAACTCAGCCATTTGTATGTGACTATATTTAAAACATTTTAGAAATATCATATATGTTTAAAAGTATATTATTTTTAATTACTCCCCTAGTTAGTTAGTTAATTTCTAAATACAGAATTATGTTATATTCCTGTACAATATATGAACACTTACTGTGAAGACTTATTGCAATTAATGGTATAAATTTCTTCAAAATACAATAACACAAAAATTTTTGTTAACTTATTATAAGTTAACTTAAGATAAAAGTATGCTTTAGTAGAGTTATTTGGCTACAGTATTTAGTTTCTAATAGCTTGAAATTAAAAAATTTTATCACACTTGCAAAATATGTAGTTGCTTGTTTACAAAGACTACAGATATTGACTTTGATATTTAATTTATTTCATATAAAAATGAAAAAGAAGATTAATGAAAATTTAGTTGAAATTTCGTCTTCATTATAAGTGTTTTATAATGAAAATGAAATTGCACTTGTATAGATTTGGTGTTGATGCTACTGTTAGTAAATCGAAATTTGTAAACTGTAAGGCAAAAAAAAACCTGTTACCAATTTATTTTATTAAAATCTTCAGTATATAATGTCTTTCATTTTAAAGTCTTTATTCTCTTAATTTTCCAGTTGAAACAAACTATAAACAATGAAAATAGTTTTCTTGATAAATTAAATCTCAGCCTGACATGAGATTTTTTATATCCAAAACCAGGGTAGTATTTTTATTTATAAATTATCAGTTGAATAATTTGCACTGTAATTTTCTATCCTGTAGAAGCTAGCTCCTCAAAATAAGAATTCTCATGTAAAATAACTAATCAAATTATTTAATAACTTCTTTTTATGTATTACCAATATGGAAAAAGAAAATGTTGCTCATTTGGGAATATGTGATATAAAGTATTTTTTATCTCCTTTCTGCATACCTTCATGGTGTAACGGTAGTACACTCAGCGTGTATTCAAGACGTCCAGGTTCCTGGCAAGGGCATTGCTCAATTTTCATGTTTCCTGCTTCAGAAATCCTAATAACTCTACAGTGATTAGTATTAGGAAAAGTATAAAATATTGCTGAAGGCCCTGTACATCTTTTATTTTTAATTTTGCCATTTAATATTTTTTAAAGCTGAAAAATATATGCTGCAAAATAATATTTTCCTCTAAATTTTAGAGCATTCTGTTGAAGGTACTACTGAATTTCATCTGCTGAGTTCTGTGTCTGATCTTCTTTTCACAATAAGCAGACACAGTGAAACATTTAGAAATGTTTTAGATTTGTTCTTTGAAAAAAAATATTAGAAAGACCTCTTTGATATACAAAATTAGCATCTTAAGAATGATCTCTATGAATTAAGCATACATATTTTCTTGTAGCAATTATTTTAGAATATGTTTCCCTGCAACAAAATAATATCTCTATTTAGTTACAGTTTTCGTGAATATTAATATTTTTATTTTAGAAATTAAATTTTATTAAAATAGCTTGGACTGCATTAAATTAGAAACTTTCTATCTTTCTGAAAAACTCATTTTTGTTTGCTCATTTGGAATAAATGATATGTTGTTTGATAGGAAACAACATTATGTTAATATTTTTTGCATCTAACTGAAAGAAAGTTATTAAAAGTGTAGATATATTATATCAAACAGAATAAACTTTGGTATCATGTTTTTGGGTCAAATGAAAACCGTTTTTGAACCATCAGCTGAACATCTTTATATATGTCTTAAACCTTTAGGCAAAGGCATATGTTTCACTGAAGCTATATTAATACAAATCAACAGATTCAAATTGCTAATAAATTTTTGAGGTTCAAAGGTAAAAGAAAACATGGAAAGTATTTTATCTATTAAACTCTTGCTTATTATCATAGCTTAATTAGCTTCAATATTTACTTTTTTATCTCATAAGGCTTATATTTTTATCTATTTATCTTTTATGATTTTATTTATTAACTTAATACATCAATTGACATCTATTGGTGCTGCTAAGATTTTACTGCTGTTTATTATTCAAGCCCTAGTGCTCTTATGTTTGACATTCTTGTTGCTGTTAAATAAAAAGTTATTTTTCAGTCACGAAAAACATTTTGTTAATAATAAAAAAGAGCTAATTTTTTACTTTATCACTGCATGTATTTTAGGATGTCAACATCACTGAAGTCATGGATACCTGGACACTGCAAATGGGTTTTCCTTATGTTGAACTTGAGAGAAAAGGAAGCACACTTACAGTCACTCAGCATTGGTTCCTAAGAAGGATGAATGATACTACCATTGATGGCCTGTCAAAAATCTCTCCTATGTCACCATTCCAGTATGTATTATTTTAAGCATACTGTTGAATTTTTGGAAAAATTCTGATTTTTATATTTCAATAAAACAGGTTATAAATGCCCATGATGTTTATGGCATTTGTTTTGCAGAATCTAAAATTTGTAAAAATGAATATTAGATATCATGTTCATTTAAAATGCCATTTTGTTTTACTATTAATTTTACGAGCCTACCTTAGAGGGTGCATTTAAAATAACGCATACATCTGCAATAAAGATTTGACAAGGTGGTAAGAAATCTGCTTCCAGTCTTTCATTCTAATCTTCGAAACCATAAAAAAATAATCAGTTTAATTCTAGGACAATATGAAAAAATGCACTAAAATATATTACATTAAGAATGCATAATGTAATGTACTGTATATTTTATCTCATGTTGGTAATGTCTTACTATACATAATCAATCAATTAAACTCCACTGTATTCATGTGTATTACTTGAATGTCACATCATAGATAATGGTTGGTATTATTGTAGTTACACAAAATGACAGCGAAACTTCCAGCACAGTTATATATGTTAATTCATGCTGTTATTATTAAAATAGTAATTCTGCTATTGAAAGTAGCCTGTTATGGAACACTAACAGGCTATTTTCATTTCCATATGTTATTATTATTCAGTTTCATAGAAATTGCTTTTGTAAGAAAGTGTAAAGCTTTTTCCCCCTTTCTTTAGTCAGTTTTTGTTAGAGTTACTAAGAAACTAAAATTATAATTATGTATAAAACTTTGTACTTTGCTTGTGAATTCATTGGAATTACTGTACACCTCAAAACAGGAGGGAAAACTGTTTCATGATATTTGGGTGTTTGTTCACAAAACAGACAAGTCACAAGTATGATCAAATTTTATATTTCTATAGCTTCTAAACCTCTGATTTTTTTTTTTTAATTAAACTTCGCGCACATGTATATGAAAAGAGGCTGTAACAAAAAGGAAAGCAAATATATTGAAGAATGTTGAAATTTGAGGAAAGAAGTGTGCAAATATTTATTTTAAGTGTAACTGAAAACCCTAAGCTATACTCAAACAATGACTGCATAAACTATAAATCTGTTTTCCTACAGAAACTTGTTATTCATAGATATTTTTATCTTACAGTTTCATTTGGAAGATTCCTCTTGTCTATAAGAATTTAGCATCTGGGAATGAATATACTTTATGGCTGAATGATAAGAATGGTTAGCAATTAAATTCCTTATACATATGTATGTATTTTCTATCATTTGCTTTAAAAGATAATGATGAATAAAATTAAATTTCCAGCCACATTCCATATTCAAGCTGAAGAAGATGATGTTATAAAGTTTAATCCTGGATTTGTAGGATTTTACATAGTAAAATATGATGACTCAGATTGGGAAAAGCTTAACAGAAGGCTTCAAGAGAGCCACACGGTAAAAATTCTTCTGTATTTTATAATGATAGTACAAACGGCATACATGCTAATTTATCCTCAATGAGTAAAGCAGATATTATTATCAATATGCGTCTGGGGTCATTATACAAATGAACATAGAGAAAGGAACAAATAGGAGTTTCCAAATGTGCAATGTTGGGATGCTTTACCCTGTACCATACGATGTAAAATCTGTTTCATATAATAAAATTTTCCAGAATAATAGGTGTACTTATAGTAAATCGATCATTGAGGGGGACATATGTATCCCACCATTGACTATGGCTAAGACATATGTGTCCCAGACATTGGCTTGAAAAACCGTTTATCAAAAAATCCCAAATGCTAAATTTACCTTATTTATATGACATATTTTATTCACTTGGATAGAAAACGGGATAATTTAGTTTTTAATTCATAGCCAAAGGGTACTGTGTATCATACTTGTAATAGGCACGTATATATACATAATGTTGTCACATATATATATTGCTTGTTGCATTGTGCTGTGTAGTAGATAAGATTTAAAATGTTCTCCACACGCACACACTAAATATAGATAGATCTTTCATTTTATTGTTGCGAAATTCCCAGTTGCAGTGAGATAGCTTACAGGCATAGCAGTGTTGGGGTTGCCAGAAAGTTGCAGATAAAGGCAGCATTGCCACATTTGGCCAGAAATCGCCCATTTGGAGATATTCGGCGACAGAATTGTAATTATGCCATAGACAGAGCAAGAACATTCTAGAATACATTCATAGCTGTTTTCTCGGGAATATTCTCGAAGGTGGGTTAAAACTATATATACCCTGCCTGTCCTGGGAGAAAGTAGTACAGTAGAATTCCAGAAATCCGCAAAGCTTGGGACCAGAGGTTGTGCGGATTTTAGGATTTTGCAGATTTCAGAACAGAAAAAATAAATCATAATATTCAGACTGTAAGTGCAAAATAAATAAGGTGTATTAGATACATTTAATTAAATTAATATATATCTTACTGCAATAACTTATTATATGCCTTAAATTATTATTACATATATAAATTTATTATATTATTCATTGTATTATATATACATAGCAGCAAGGTTTGCCGATTTCACCTCATGCAAAGATTTCTGGTTTCGGATTCCGGAGTTAGAATCACAGTTGCTGTAAAATTTCAACAGCTTTTCTTTATTTTTCTGTATATCATACACAATCATATTGCATTTCCATATGATTCTGTTATAAACCGATGAGTAGCACCTGTCTCCATCTTTTGCAGAATTTGCACTTTTTGCATTACCGTCAATGCAGCATCTTTATGTTTTTCACCATTGCAAGCAATAAAATCATGAGTGCATTTATAATCTGTAATTGTATTAAAAAGGGCTGAAATTTAAAATATTCTTAATTTATCCACAAAATAACCGGATAAAAAAAAAAGCAGCACTGAATAATCTTGTGAAATAAGAAAGTTTAGAAAATACAACAACATGAATTGTGAACTTGAAAGAAGAGTTGAGTGAATCATCTGCTTTCTTACCTAGATGCAGATTAGAGGAGAAAAAACTTCTATCGTCATGTCAATAATTTGGTATTTCCATTATGACTCATTATTATTCAGTAATTATGACGTTATTATTCGGTAAGTATTTTTTCTTCGATATTTTGTACTCAATGTTGCGGTTTCCGGAACCTATAAACTGCATGTTTATATTTTGAAAGGCAATGTGGATTTCAGGTCGCCAGATTTTCAGTATTTGACTATATCTTGAGTTCAGAGATTAACTTAAGAGCGACTGACCAAGCTGAGAGCTGTACTGTAGTGCTTTGCTGTGAAGCTATTTTCACCTTATAGCCTGAAGGCTGTGTTGCTAATTGTTTCAGCGTGTTTATCATAGTTTTTACTTCCTTGTACGAAGTAAAAAGGAAGTATTGTAATCGCAAAAACTTTCAGGCAGCATATTTCAACGAAAATATCCATTTTGACAGCTAATGAATGCAATTTAACTATGTTTTTGCATGATATCTGTACGTGAGGACAGACTAAAAGACTCGTTTCCTCCAAAAAAAATTATAAAACTGCTTTATAATTAATTCTGAAGAGAATTTTTCATGGCGTCTGTACAAACGTATGTACGTACGTATCTCGCATAACTCGAAAACATGTAGCCTCAGAACGTTGAAATTTTGTATATAGGACTGCTATAACATGTAGATGTGCACCTCGTATTTTGGTTGCAATCGGCCGCACCAAACGTATATAAATACTATATTTATATATATATCCACTCTGTTACTCGGCACAGTGATCTCAGTTTCTTTACTCTTATATGTTTGTAAATTGTACATTTTTTGCTTTAAAAATGATTGAATTATGTTGTTCTTATCTTCCGGTTAAGGTTTTTATGCCTTTCATAATTCTGGAAGTATTTGTACAATTATCAACAATTTAAAAGCTGTTTAAGTGCCGTTAAGTTTTAAATAACATGGCGGACATATTTGTTTACATTTGAAACAGCAGAATTGTAGATTTGTTGCCAATCTAGAGAGACTAAGCTTCGCAACAACAAAAATAACGCTTTCATTTGTTATTGCGAATTAAATCATGCTTAATCCTTTCTGGAATTTTTTCGAGGAAATAAGTGTTTAAGATTTACTTCGTAATTTTTAATACAGATATTTTGAGTTTTTATGTATTTTTGCCTTGTCGCCAAGTGAGAACTGAATTAATTGAATGAGAAATACTAAATCGTCTGTGAAAAACTGTTTCTTTTCTGTTTTGTTTGCTTAATTTCTTTCATACATCGTTCTAGCTTTATTATAGTATTTGAATAGAACATGTGGCAACGATAAGATAATTCTTCAAATGATATCAATTTTGTGCATTCAGAGTGTCGTTATAGTAAACAAATATAGTGAATTTTAAAGAGTGCATTTATTCTATTGTGGTTTATGCGCTGTCGACGAAGTAGATTTTATTCAATCCAATCAATTTAAATGAAATTCAAGAAAAAAATGCGTATAATTTAATATTCCGTACAAGGAAGTCGTGGTGTACACATCAGATTTTTTTATGACTGTAAACTTATCTTTGGAACTGTCCTGTGTGACAGTGCCTACTGGCAAATAAATTGTGTTTTGATTCTTCATCAAGTGTTGTCATCAATTACTCCAAATCCACGAACTCATAAAACACGACATTATAAAGTCTGAAAGAGCATTAATGATCAATTCAAACATTTGATGGTATTTATCAGCTCATTCTTTTAGATTATCTAGAGGAATAAATTATATAAACATTTGAATTCTATTCTAATGGGCATGGCTACCTAATGAGTATATATTACATTGCTCATTAGATAGCTATCTTATTATAATAAAATACTATAAACTTGTTATGATAGAGTTCAATGTCTGTGATGAGCAAAATAACATGATAATAATTTATGATTATTTTTATACAAATTTTAACACAACACAGATGTAATAAAAGAGGGTTTCAATGAAGGCATTGATTGCTACAGGACAAATCTTTATGATGTGATGGTGAGAAAAAAATAAACAAATGGATAGATCAATATTTTTTTTTAATAAAAGATGTGGAAAAACTGTCATTCATGCAAACCTAATAGAAATTTTTACTTCAGTTTATAATATGTTTCTTTTACTGATATATATTCTTTATTTTGTTTAAACTTAAAACTTTGTATAAACTTTAAATTTCAAAAGGTATGTGGTTTCATAATAGAGAGCAGTAATCACAATTATTTTTATACATTGTTAAGGTGTATGTATCTTATATTATTATGTGAATAAAGTTTTTTTCGGTAAATTTTTTCAGTATACCTTTGAGAATAGATGAAATATTAGTTTCTCTCATCATCATTCTTTTTTATTTATTTATTAATTTTTTCTAAATAGGAAAATATTATACAATGAATCCTATCATCTGCGCACATAACATGATCATCTTGAAAAGCAGAGAAACATTAACAAACATGTACGTATCTCTCTGAAATGCTCACTCTTATAGATGACCAGATTAACTGGAGATGTGAGTGATTGTCTTAACGAATATTCACTATACTTATCATAAATCATTCCTATTCAAATTTATAGACCAATAATGTATTTATTGTAGAAGGTGCAGGAGAAAAAAAACTTCTGTTATGACTATTGTTATTGTTTGAACATTCATTATATAATATTTTCTTATATTCTGCTTAAATAACAATCTAATGAATTAGTTAACATAAACAACTTAACATATTTTACATTTGTATTTCAGAAGTATAATGAACCCTCTCTAAAATTATCACCCTTGAATCTAGAAAATGATTTAAACTATCTTAGAGAGTTGATGTTTAGTATAATATTTATTTATGTTTTCAAAAATGCTGGTAAATTTCAAAGGTATTTATTTGAGGGAAGTGACATTTTAGGGGAGGTTCATTGCCTTTTAATTTAGTTTCCTGTCTTTAAGCAACAGAGGGCTTAAATCCTTTCATATCTACAAAGCCACTTTGAGTTTGAAAATGGATTGGTTGATACATGTATTGGTTTGAAAACATATTGGTTGTATGAATATAAAGAACTAATACCACAGTAATACATTCATAAAATAAAATTTTCCTATTTTTATAGCTTTTTCTTTGTATAAATATGTATGTACTATATTTAGGATTTCAGTGTAACAGATCGCTATAACCTTCTCCATGATGCTTTCTTGTTGGCTGAAACTGATCGATTGATATATGACATTCCACTAGAATTGACTAAGTATTTAAAGAAAGAAAAAGAAGTGATGCCATGGAACCTTTTTAGAGATCATTTCATTCATTTCCTTCGACGAATGGATGGTCAGTCTGAAACTGTGCAGTTACTGAAGGTGACTTGACTATTATTGTTATTATTGTTTTGGTTATTATTATTACATTGGCACATAAATCTTATATAATGCATATCTGTATAACATAAAGCATTATTAATTATCTTGTGAATAAATAAAAACATTATGGCCCACAATATAATATGACATTATAGAATTATAATCCCTACTACTATGGGAGAATTAAATAAATGAAGGTTTCTGTATAAGTTCCTAGACATATGAAAATGTAGATATGTTTGTCCTCGATGTGGAGGAAAATAAAGGTTAATATCCGAATTCAGTATTAGGACATTTCATTCATTACATGTAATCGTGTATGCATCTGCATTGTTTTATCTTGCTTTTATGTCAAAAATCTCATCTTTATTTGAATTTTACTTTATAGGATTTTTCCAAATTTTTAATCACTTGATTATTCTCACAGACATTACAGTAAATGAAGTTTCATGAATAGCTGAAATATTTAAACAATTTAGTTGCAACAGTCTATAGTGTTAACATTTTTAGGAGAATCTGGCCATCTGTTTCATGATTCTATATGATTAAAAGCATGATCGTATGTTAAACTGACTGACTTTTGTTCATTACAGTCAAAAGTCGTTAATCCGGACTCATCAGGACTTCGGCGATTCCGGATTCTCGATTTTTCCGGATTATAGATCATCAGTTTAAATCTGGTAAGATGGCATGCAGAAATTACAAAATTAAAAATATGAAACCGTAATTTATGAAATAAAGAACAATTATGATCTAAAGGGTATCAAAATTTACAAAAAGAAAAAAATATTTATTTGTTTACTTTATTAAACATTTCTTTCAATGTAAGTTGCTTCGTTTCATGTGATGATACTTTCTCTTTAATTCTATTAAACAGACGTAATTTCTTGTTTAGTTACAAAGTTCCGCTGTTCAAGTCCTATAATTGCTGTGTTGAGAATACCGACTAATTTGTCAATCGAAATGTTTTCATTTTCAATAACCTCTGGGTCACTTTCTTCAACTATCAGAAGCGAATTATAATGACGAGGAACTTGATTTAAATCATATCAAAGAGGGAGTACATCGAAATGAAATACTACACCTAGTAAGGAATTATAAGCCAAATAAAATAAAAACATCTGCCCTGAAGATAAGGATAATGCTGACAGATCAACTTCCAATCCGCCGCATGAAATTGATAAACAGATTTCGGATTTCAAAACATACTTTCGCTTTGTAGATACAAATTGCATATTAGTAAATATATATCGGAAATTTTATTTGACATAATCGAAAGTTCAAGCTTACTTTTATGAAATTGCTCTAACAGTCTGCCAAAAATAATAACCCAGATCCAATTCGAAGATTAAGGAACAACGCAATCTGCAACATTAACTGAATTAGATAATTTTAGCTTAGCGTATACCTCCATTACACATTAAACGCGCATGCGCACAAACATATTCGCAGCCGTAAAGGTCTTACGTGCACTCTTAAACGCCTGTGAACGCGACGCATGCGCAGAAAGTTTGTAGCTTTTTGAGGAAGTTTTGAGGTCCGGATTATAGATCATTCCGGATTATGGGTGTCCGAATTAACGACTTTTGACTGTATATGAAAAACAATAGGTAAATAAGAGCTAAATAGGGGGTAAGAAAGATGTTTTTAAATATTTATAGTCTCGAACTGAAATACTGAATGAACCATTTATAAACTGATTGAAATCAAAATGTTTGGTAAAAATATGTAACATATGCAGCTATAGTTTATATTCACCGCTTAAAAAAAAATAAGCTTTATTATCCCATCAACCATGAAAGTCAATGGAGATCCTGCTAAAGCTGCACCAATTGTTTTCATAAAATTTTAAAGAAACTGATGCCTTTTTTATCTAACAAACAGTAAGTATTTGACCCACTCCATTGTTGCACTTCTTAAAAAAAATTTCGTTAATTTTGACCAGTTTGTTAAGCCCTCCGATTTTACAGGAAGATCTACTTAGAATGCTATGAGTGCCAATTTCCCACTTTTGCTTCCAGTCTGTTACTGTATTGTCAACCATATTCAGCTGACTATATTTTGTCCATTAATACATACTTTTTTGATGGTAGCATCCCATAATTTTGAAAATTATCCACTGTTTATTAATAAAATAATAATAAATATTAATAAAATAAGCAGATGATGCTATTCTGTAGAATGCAGTCCCCAAATTTTAATCTCTCTTCCCCCCCCCCCAAATTCAAGAAAAAATACAGCAGTAACAGTTAAATTTTGTACCCTTGATCATAAAAACAAAAGGTGGCTTATTGAAAATCAGTCAGGATTCCATCAAATGAAAGCACAGATGTTATGAGTGTGTTGTTACATCATGCTTATCCATAAGGTACTAAATTACACTGCTTGGCAAGAGTTTCACGATCAATGCGATAATATGTAAGTATCAAAAGAAATCTTTCTATAGGTGTGTAACAATATGATGTTAGAAATATCTAATAATTATTAATTAGATATATTATAAATAAATGCATTTAAATTTTAGTTGTTGGATATATTGCCAAAAAAGCAAAATAATGTTTTTAAGTATTAAGAACTGCATCCATTATATGAAACAGTGTTATCATGTTAAGCAATTACAAGTTAATTAAGTTTGAAATATAAACAAGAATGTAACAAAACTTTGAAAACTGACTATTTACAAAACTTTTATTTTTACTACTGCAATATGTGTTCACTCATGTGGCTGGTAAGTGTATAAAAGTGTAATAATAACAATTCTTAAAATTTTGTAAAGACTCCTCTCATCATGTTTCTAACATAAATATGTTTGTGAATTCCTTTTGCCAATGCTCTCATAAAATTCTTCTCGTAATTAAATTTTTGTTCTAAAAATTATTCATGCAATACAAAAAAATATTGATTTTTTTGCTATTGTCTAATATAATGTTTTATTATTTGATTTATAAATGCCATTTTTAAAGATTTTTCAGTAAATTCTTTTTCGTTCAGAGATATGCTCGAGCTTTAACTGCAGATCTTTATGATGAATATGTCTGGACTGCAAGAAATAACAGGTAGGAGAAATATCAATATACTAAATATGTTCCTGTATAAAATTTTAGTAAAATATACTGAGAACATGATCTTATATTCTTACAGCATTTTCAAGAAATGGGATATCACCCCTGGCAGCTGCTCTTACACATTTCCTGATTTGTAAGTTTAAAATATTTTTGTCCTAAATAAGTGCAAATTTTGATAGAAAATCATGTTTTGGAGAATGCAATAACCACAGTAAATATACGCATTGCAATCTTGTCCTCACATCCATTGTCTCAGCAGCAGACAGGTGTGGCAGCTTAAACATGCCTATTAGTGTTTTTCCGTGTAACTTTAAGTGAATTTTGTACTAATGTAACTAAATTCAGAAAACAGAAATAGTAATTGTGGATTTTTTGTGTTTTCTCCTTAAAAAAAGCTCTAAAATTGAGGTCACATCTCAGCTTGATGACAAAAATATGTTTTTTAGAGAGTCATAGCTGTTAGAGGTCAAAGAGTATTTGACTTACATCTTTGTTTCCATATTCACACTTTTCTATTGAACTTTACGTTACTTCTCTCTTTCTGCTTGTTCTTATTAATGTTCTTCACTTCTATTTATATAAAATTATCATGGTGTAAAATAATACATTATGCTGCATAGGATGGCAGACTTTTTTAGTTATTTACTAAAAGTTTAGAAATTTTTACTGCAGAGATAGTACTTTTCTTTAACCCGTTCGTGACCAAGGTCGTGTGGACGCGACGCAGCGATTCCACTCTTATCAGCCCAGCGTCGCTTCCACGCGAAGAGCTCCGATTGATATGGAGAGACCAGCGTCGCGTATGCGTAATCGGAAATCGGAACGTTTTATTTGAATTTTTAAATGCTACTAGATGGCGTTAAACGGCAACGGTTTTCACAACGGTCGACTCATATGGTATTTGACCTTCATGAACGGGCATTGGTTTCTGTTCTATGCTTCTGTATTTGATATATTTATTGATGTAAACAAAGTGAGAATCACGGCTCTTTAAAGGGCTGGGATTTATTGCTCGCTGTGTTTATATTTTGACAGATTGTGGAAAGTTATGGAACGTTTATTAGTTGAAATGTTGAAGTAGAATTGCGTTTGTCTTTTGAGGTTTGACAGAGCGAGATTTCGAAATAGATGAATTAATCAAATAGTGAAATGGAAGAAAGAATTTCTTCTAGTTAATATAAACAAACTGGGAAACACGGGTGTTTGAAAGGGCACGTGTGAGTTCAAGTGACTTGTTTATTGCTTTGTTTTTTTCATTAGGAGAATATGGGGGAGTACATTCAGCGGATTAGCAACGGGTAAGAGTAAAATATTTGTGTTCGGTTTTGGCGCCTTTTTTTTTTTTTTTTTTTTTTTTATGTGTGTGTTTCGTAGAAGTTTAGGGATATGTGATCGGAAAATTCAGTGAATTTATTTGCATTTAATGACAAAAAGAAAAAAGTGCTGATGTTATCAACTATACATGACGGCGTTATTGTGCCAATTGGTAAAAAAGACCGAAAGACTGGAAAGGACATTTTGAAGCCACTCTGCGTTGTGGAGTATAATCACAATATGGAGGGTGTTGACATTGGCAATTCTATTATTCATCACTATCCAGCATTTAGAAAAACCGTAAAATGGTATAAAAAGCTGCTTTTTGGTTTGTTAGATATGGCACTTCTAAATGCAAATGTAATATATTCGAAGGTAAAAGGCGAGAAAATATCTGCTTTGGAATTCAGATCCAGAGTTATTCATCAAATAATAGGAAAATTCGCTAAACCAAGGAGCTCAAAAACTTGTTCAAAATTACCGGGCATTCAACCATTTCGTCTAACTGGTAGACATTTTCCAAAAATTTATATTGATGGGAAAGGAAATAAAAGTAGAAGAAGCTGTGTCGTACGTGCTAAAAAAAATCGAAAACAAACATCATATTATGAGTGCAAAATATGCAATGTTGGACTCTGTGTGGATCCTTGTTTTGAACTATATCACACACAGCAGAATTTTTAAATTTCGATTTTATTCAGAATATATTATTATTCTTAATTTCCTCTTTTTTTATTTTGTGTTTGTAATATTTGCAGCTTTGTTTTATTGTGTATAGTATTTGTTTTCATGTGCATAGTAATAATTTTAGTTTTTTGCATATTTCATTCATTTGTATTAACGTTATATTTCTTATTTTAATACATATTAAATAGAAGTATAGTATATATATAATTTATAAATTTGGAGTCTTTATTAAAATGCTGATTTTATACGAATTTTTTTGTAAACTTAGGCTTAACTGCTTAAAATGTGCGGGCCGGTAGTGACGCTCCGTTTCAGAGCGTTCGTTCCCGTGACTGAGTTTTATTTCCGGCGCGCTGGTCCTCAGGGGGTTAAATAAAGTATAAATGTTTTTACATTATCACAGTTTTCATTACAGTAATACAAATTAAAGTGAACTTTATCTAAAAACAATACCTGTGCTTCCAGATGATTTGATCTTCTGTGGAGGAGACTGTCTTAGAGAACTTAGGTTTAACACTAATGTTTGTTTATGTTCTTCAAAACATTAGTAACTCTTAAAGGTATTTACCACAAGAGGGGTTAGTATAACCTTCTCTAAAACAACTACCCATAGTTCTGTGTAAAGTTTATTCTTCTGTGTAGGTGATCGTTTTAGAGTGGTTCTATTTAATACCAGTCAGTGTTTATGGTCTCAGAAATCATTGTTGCTTACACAGGCAGTCATCTTAGATAGGTAATTAGAACTAGAAAGCTCATTGCAATAGATATAAAATATTAATTGCATAAATAATAAGAAAATGCTTTAAATTATATATTTATATATAATTTTAACTTCATTTAAGCAATCTTAAAGCATTGTTCATATTTAATGTTTTACAAATGTATTATGACACAAAGTCTGAATGAAACACCTGTCTGATGGAATTTTTTCATTAATATATCTAGTGCTCTGAATCTGTCCTCTATAAAATGTGAAAGAGACGTAAGATAATATTGAGTTACTTTTAAGACATTTTCTTTATTAAGCAATGAAAAAAAATATTTTTCAAATATTTATGATCACCTCTGTTGCTTTATTTTTATACACTTCTAAAAATTCCAAAGTTGAATGTTGTAGTGCTGTTTGATGACATACTAAGGTGCAATTATCAACATCTATGTAACGAATAATGATCCATTAACATCTATGTAAGGAACGATATGTGTACTTCCATTTACTTTTTCTACTCTGTCTGATAATGAATCAAAGTAAAGCCTGAATAACTTAAAACAATTTCTCATAGTTTCATACAAAACTAAATTCCAACACGTATCAGTATCTGTGGTTCAAAACAGTCTATTCAAAGTGGATATTTTTACTGAAATGTTTTTTCAAGAGAGAATTTCTTTTATAGCCACACTTATGAATAAATATGTGATTGAGAGGTTGCGGCAGAGCACTAACAGTTTGACAGCTTTCAAATTTTCTGGATAGATTGTAGTAAAACTTTTCACGTTTGTCAGTTGTAACATAAAATAATAATTTTTTGTTCATTTAAATGAACATTAAATTCTGTATTTTAAAATTACATTTCCAACAGTTAAATATAAAAAATAAGTATTTTGTATTAATAAAAATAGGAAAAAACATTTTAAAATTTGAATTCATGTCTTGGAACATTTTAATTGCACCATTTTTCACAAGTGACTTTGTTGCTACAAAACATCACAATCTCTTACATACTATTCAGTAAACAAATGACCAAGATAGAGAGAGATCCCACAATTTCATTTATTTAAGTTAGTAAAACCAGAATAAAGTCATTATTTAACAATGAAATCACTAAATTTAGCATGTACTCAATACCTCACTTTAGTGAATAATAATATAGGAAACTTAACTTCAGTATCCCCTTTCAGTCTAAATGATGAAAAAAATCCATGTTGAAATTTCATCTATACAGCAAGAAATTCTGACATCTGACATACTCATCAGCGATAAAAAAAAGTTGTTCGAACCTATGAATTCTTTTCTTTATTTATAGCAATTAGTTATAACTTTTAAATCATTTATTCAGTGTTCCAGTCATTTGTAAATCTTAATAATCCTGTTTTGAGCATTTATTTGATGTGTTAAATGGTAACACTAGCACACAGTGCACAAAAAAAAATAAATTCTTAATAATCTCGCACAGTAACATATAATGAACTTAATATTTCAATTCAGTTAAAACATAACTTAAATTTCCTTCAAATGTGAAGCTGTGTATTTCAAATCATAATCATACAAACATTACATATTAAATCATTTAAAACATAACTATTACCTGCTTCTAGATAAAAACATATCCGAATATTCCTATGGTAAACAGCATCTATGATTTGTGTATCTTCTAGGTTTTAGCTTAAATTTCTGCTAGATTCAAGTTTAAAAAATGCTCAGCTTCTATTTAATAAATGTAGTATAGTTCTTTGTTGCAAAAATTATCTTTTTCCTTTTCTTTCTAGAGATTTTGTTTCAACAGTCGTTGATGTAGCTTGTGAATCTGGCAATTCAAAATGTTTACAAACTATGAATGAAGAGTTACAGTTATGGATGCTTGGAAAAAAGTAAGATTGTGCATTTTGTATCTATTGTTATAAAAGAATATTAAAAGGAATCATAGTTACTTCATAAGAATGTTCTGATCAGTATTAGAATTTCATAAAAATTAATATGAGATGTGGCTATAGCAAATAAAGGGTTAAAAAATATAACTGTTTAGTATAAAAACACAGTTCTAACAACTGAATTTAAAGCCATATTAAAATATTATTTTATTTAATTTGTGCTCTGATTATTTAATAATAACTGTTACTTTAGCTGGTTCCATTTTGCAATGTTTTAAATTCAGCAAATTCCTTACTACATAATTCTCTTCCAGAGTACAATTGTATTGTCTCTATTGTTTCTGAATAAATTTTTATTGGCCATTGGTGATTTCAGTTGTTAAATATGGTAGTTTCTTGTCATATTCAGCCTTCGCTGAAACAAACTAGCTAACCAGTATTTTTATTAGTTTCCTTTTAGTAACAGATACCAGCTTTCTGTTGAAAATTCCCAATTTTTATGTGTTTGGGTATAATTGACTAATGAAAAGGTATATGATAAAGCAGGACAGTAATCTTTTATTCATTTCATTATAGGAATTTATTTATTTATCATCTACAATAATTACATTTATTTTACAAAATTTTATTGCATTTTAGGGATTAACATAATGCTTAAGGCTTAAAAAATGTAATGTTAACGTAATGCTTAAAAGCATTGTGTACATTAAAAAAACATATTTGGTGATTTTAGATTTGTGCCAAGATCTCGGCTAAAATTTTGCCAAGCTTGTGAAGCGAGAATATACAAATAAACAGCACAATATATAATAATAACAATAATACTCATATTTCATTTCATAAGAATATTTTTAAGAATTCTTATCCATATTATGTTATCATATGTAATTGTTACAGTAAACTGCAGCACATACTTAGCTGTTTATCAGCTCTTCTGCCCAAGAACACATAGATCTAATAGCAGTAGTAAATGATATTCTGGAACTGCTGAACCAATTTCCAACATGGAGGCCCTTCTTCTTTTTGCAATTTTTAACATTGCATCTCCAAATGGTTTCATCTTTAACATAAAGTTTTATGTCATGGCCATTTTCACATACTTGTTTGTCACCAAAAGACCTCCTTCTTGAAAAAAATTATATGGCATCCATTTCATTACTTGGTAAATTAACTCCTTCACATCCAATTCGCTCGACATGGCCCTACATTGAAACAACCAGAACCGCCCGAAAACGGCCGAGATTGTAATCTTCTTTTCTCCCCCCCCCTAAGGTATGCAGTAACAGGTGCACTTTCCCCAAATGCATTGTATCAGTTTACTGCAGACAGCTTGTCCTAAGATGTTTTTTTTTTTATCTTTTGGTTAATCGTGACATTCCGTTGTTGATTCTTTTGTTGTACAGTGTGCTTTTAAGCTTTAAACAGCAGTAAAAGAGCAGTTTAAAAATTTAAGGATTATATTTATTTTTAAACAATTTATTCCTTCCTATAAAAATAACAAAAATAAACAAAATCTCAGTTGTGATCATAAAGCCGGAAAGACTCTTTGATCTGATCTTCAGAATAGTTTTATAAAGAACAGAGTCAAAGGCTAATGGAATCTTTATTAGAAAGTACAAAGGATGTCATTCGAAATCTTCACACCTATTTTCTGCATTAATGGACTGGGAGGGGAGGAAATTGCTGTGAAACTGGAAAAGTATTTTGGGTGGTTCGGGTATTTTGAGGATACAGCTTAGCGAAGGGTCTGGATTTCAAAGAATTAAAGATTGTTAACATCATATTCACAAAAAAAGTAACGTAATCAAAAATGAATAATATAAGAACATGTGTGAGAGCAAAAATGTAACATAGTGCTTATATATGATTACATTATGAGGTATAAGAACACACAGCCAGATTTTGGCGAGATATCTTGGTTGATTTCAAATTCAGTTTCAGGAGCCGCTATAACAAAGAAAAACAAAAAAATTACATACTTTCTTACACATAATTAGTATTTATCATGATAATCAATAAATAAACCTATTTGTGAGTGGGCTTTTGGTTTGTTGGAAAATTCATGGCAATATTGGAATTAATAATAATGTATATTAATAATATGTTTTAATAATAGATACAAGCAATGTTCCATTTACCAATTTGTTGAGAAAATACTATATCATGCAGAAATTTTAGTTTGTTTTCCTCCATTTTAAGCAGATATTTTAAAATTGGATTTAAGACAAAAAAATTTAACGATTTGTCTATAAGCATCACTGGAACTTGGAGTACAGCAAAAAGAACATGTACAAAAAATGTAACCTTTACTAATGTTGTAGCACTAACACTGTCACAGAAATCATTAACAAATAAAAAAATACTCAAATTTTACAAGGTGTAGAGAAATTGGCAACAAATATACTATAATTCTCATACTGTAAAGATGAGGTATAACAACAAAAAAAAAAAAAAATAGTCTGTTATGATGGAGCAAAAAAGAGCAGAAAGTTCTCTTAGTTATAAATTTCATAATTGTATGAATCTGCCACTTGCTTTATTGCATGTTGCGAATTGAATGCAGGGCATGCGGTTTTTTTTTTTTTTTTTTTTTTCCTAATGCTTAGGTATGTTTTTGAATATTGTCATTTCAGTTTTAAATAAATCTGTACAGAACAAAAAGCAAAGACTTTTCCTATTCACACAGCATAACAAATTTAATTTGTCTTTGAGCTGCTGACTCTAAACTGTGATTACGAAAAGAATAAATCTGAAAACAAAAAGCAAAGACTTTTCCTATTCACACAGCATAACAAATTTAATTTGTCTTTGACCTGCTGACTCTGAACAGTGATTATGAAAAGAATAAATCTGAAATGATATTTGAGAAAATTGACATGCTTTGAATGCTCGACAAATGCTTTAAGTGCGAAATTGACTTTGCTGTGAATATTAAAATCATCTAGAAGTTAGTTACCTATAAATGTTGAGTAAAACATATTACATATCTGTATATGACTTTAAAGTTTTTGAAAACTTCTTGGATTTACTTTATGTAGAGATTAAATAGTTTTCTTTTTCCATATCTTTTTGTAATGTGTTAAGCAAGGAAATATGCTGTTACTTTTTAGAAAAACCCTTTAAGTTGTGATTGTGCAATTCCATCAATGAATAGCTCTTTCAGGGCGACCTTTAATCAGTGGCGTAAATAAGGGTATGCAAGGAATGCCGTCGCATAGGGGACCGAAGGTTTAGGGGGCCCTTAAATGTCCTGCTGAACTACATTTACATGTTTAAACTTAAAGTTTTTTTTTATTATTTTTTTCCCTTTCGCTTTTCATTTTTATTTTTAGAGTTTGTACTACTATGAATTCTTATTTTAATATAATAGAATTCGTCTTCTTTTAAGTTTTTAAGGGCCCTCTTCCTATATGGTGCAGTGACGCAGTTCCGTATAAGACGCAGAAAAGGGGCCCTTGGAAGAACATGAAACAGTTAAATTCAGTAATTAAGACACAATAACACGCCGAATAAATACTAATTCAGAAGTCAAACAACAAAAATCAGCGTTATATTTACAAAATTTTCACAGGACTAAGTTTCGATGGTTTTACCGAACCACCATCCTCAGCTGCAAAACCACAAATGAACAAGATAGGAAATAATGATTAGATAAGATAAGAAAGCCTGGACAAGAATAAGCAAGTGGCGCGATCTGTTGGTGAAACCAGAACTAAAACATAATTTCTTTAAAGGCCGAAGGCAAATTTGGATTGGAATTAGGATCATTAACTAGAACAGAAAGATTTTTATGAATGTGAAATGCCTCTAGAAAATCCAGTTCTCCAATGGAAGATGTTTTTTGAATAATTTTGGCAGCAGAAAAATTGAAAGTGTGATTTTCGGACCAACAATGTTGAGCAACAGAAGACTTCTGTGTTTCCTTTTTCTAACATATGCCTCATGTTCCTTGACGAGAAATTTCAAGGCTCTCTTAGTTTGGCCAATGTAAATTAAACCACACTGGCAAGGAATTCTATAAATACCCTAGGAATTCATATCCGGAATGGGGTCCTTGAGTATGGAGCTTGGAATTTTATTGATGGGAGAATAAACAACCCGAAAGTTAAATTTCTGCAACATATGTGCAACTTTATAGCTAATTGATGGAAAGAAGGGAATCACAACAGAATTTTTATAATCTCCTAAAACAAGAGTGTGCCTTTTAGTGTGTTGAGATGAGAATTTTTTAACTGCTTGATTAATAATGTTGGGTGAAAAGCCCCTGTCAATAGCTATTGCTTTTAAATAATTTAGTTCTTCATCAAGGGCTAGTTTGGAGGAGCAAACTTGAAGAGCATGGAAATCATAGGAATAAAATGAAGCTAACTTTTGTTTAGTCGGATGACATGATTTAAAGTGTGGTGGAAGGGAAACCGATGAAGGTTTACAGCAAACCATAGTACTGAAGTTGGATGTGTTACGTGTGACCAGAATGTCGAGAAACGGAAGAGAATTGCAAGTCTCAAGTTCAAAAGTGAACTGAATGGCAGGATCAATAGAATTCATTGTTAAAAGAACTTTATTTAAATCATTTTTATTACCTTCAAAAGGGTAAAAGTAACGTCTACGTAGCGGAACCATACCGGGAAGTTTAAAGTTTCAAACAATTTTGATTCATAATAATGCATGTAGATATCAGCCAGGATGGGACTGAGGGGGCTTTCCATAGCTAATCCCTCAGTTCGCTTGTAATATTTATTTTGGAAAACAAAATGTGTTTGTTTCAAACAGAGTTGACCGAACCACCATCCTCAGCTGCAAAACCACAAATGAACAAGATAGGAAATAATGATTAGATAAGATAAGAAAGCCTGGACAAGAATAAGCAAGTGGCGCGATCTGTTGGTGAAACCAGAACTAAAACATAATTTCTTTAAAGGCCGAAGGCAAATTTGGATTGGAATTAGGATCATTAACTAGAACAGAAAGATTTTTATGAATGTGAAATGCCTCTAGAAAATCCAGTTCTCCAATGGAAGATGTTTTTTGAATAATTTTGGCAGCAGAAAAATTGAAAGTGTGATTTTCGGACCAACAATGTTGAGCAACAGAAGACTTCTGTGTTTCCTTTTTCTAACATATGCCTCATGTTCCTTGACGAGAAATTTCAAGGCTCTCTTAGTTTGGCCAATGTAAATTAAACCACACTGGCAAGGAATTCTATAAATACCCTAGGAATTCATATCCGGAATGGGGTCCTTGAGTATGGAGCTTGGAATTTTATTGATGGGAGAATAAACAACCCGAAAGTTAAATTTCTGCAACATATGTGCAACTTTATAGCTAATTGATGGAAAGAAGGGAATCACAACAGAATTTTTATAATCTCCTAAAACAAGAGTGTGCCTTTTAGTGTGTTGAGATGAGAATTTTTTAACTGCTTGATTAATAATGTTGGGTGAAAAGCCCCTGTCAATAGCTATTGCTTTTAAATAATTTAGTTCTTCATCAAGGGCTAGTTTGGAGGAGCAAACTTGAAGAGCATGGAAATCATAGGAATAAAATGAAGCTAACTTTTGTTTAGTCGGATGACATGATTTAAAGTGTGGTGGAAGGGAAACCGATGAAGGTTTACAGCAAACCATAGTACTGAAGTTGGATGTGTTACGTGTGACCAGAATGTCGAGAAACGGAAGAGAATTGCAAGTCTCAAGTTCAAAAGTGAACTGAATGGCAGGATCAATAGAATTCATTGTTAAAAGAACTTTATTTAAATCATTTTTATTACCTTCAAAAGGGTAAAAGTATCGTCTACGTAGCGGAACCATACCGGGAAGTTTAAAGTTTCAAACAATTTTGATTCATAATAATGCATGTAGATATCAGCCAGGATGGGACTGAGGGGGCTTTCCATAGCTAATCCCTCAGTTCGCTTGTAATATTTATTTTGGAAAACAAAATGTGTTTGTTTCAAACAGAGTTGAGTGAGAGAAATTAGCTCATCAATTTCGATAAAAGAGAAATGAAATTCGTAAAGTCTGGTTTCTAGACATCTTAATGCACCCTCCACTGGGACATTGGTGAATAATGATTTTACATCAAAAGAAACCATGAGTAAATTACTAGGAGAAATGTTTTTAACCTTTTTTACAAACTCTATTGAATTTTTTATGGTGTAAATGTTATTGTCTAATAGAGTTGAAAATCTAGAAACTAAATATTTAGCTAATGGTTAGGAGGCAGTACCTAAATTTGACACAATAGGGCGGAAAGGAATACCACTTTTATGAATTTTGGGAAGAGCATATAATCTGGCACAATTCGCAACAGGTGGGATAAGCGAATGTTTTAAGTTGCTTGAAATGATTTGCGAAGATTTGATCGCAGTTTTTATTTTTGACAAGTCTGAAGGTGAAGGATCTTTAGGGATCGGATTATATGGTCCTTCGTTTAAGAGTTTAGTGACACAATCGATGTAAGTGTTCATATCCATGACGACTATCTGGCCACCTTTGTCGGCCTTAGAAATGATAATATCCGGGTTAGAATGAATTTCGCGCATTGTAGCTCTTTCTCTCGCAGTTAGATTTGGTTTCAAAGGTTTATTATTAAATTTCACATTATGAGCGATAAGATGCCTAATCATTTCTTTCTGTGAATCTGAAACTTTACTGAACTTGAAAGCTTTTTTGATAGGAGCCAAAATCTTTGGAATCAAGGGTTTACAGGTTTGTGAGAAATTAAAATTATATTTTAGAATTCTCTCTTGTTCTTCTGAAAGACTAACATTAGAAATATTAACTATTGGTTTGATGTTTACAATGGGAAGATTTTTTGAACTACTTGAACTGGAACACTTTTTGAACTACTTAGTCCTGTGAAAATTTTGTAAATATAACGCTGATTTTTGTTGTTTGACTTCTGAATTAGTTAAATTCAGTGTTTGCAAAAGTTAATATTCCATCATTCGACTATGAAATAGTAACTTCGTGACCTATCTCAGTTCAGGCATAGGAGTCAGCAGATAATAGGAAAAGTTCCTTTGTATTTCTTAGTTTCTTACCTGAGAATTTTTAAAGGCGACCCTCTGAAGGAAAGGTTTCTCCCTTTGCAATCCCTATTCAACAGGGGGTGGAAGTTGAAATTAATTGTAACTATTTATTATAATGTAATTATTTTGTATATTAATTTATTTCTATATACTTCGTTATTATGATCGAATAATTAATAGACACATTTTCTAAGTATAAATAAAGAAGTAACTAAACAGGATTCTGGTACTTAATTTCGAATGACCTTTGCAAATTAAGAGGAAGCGTGGTATATTATTTGCAGTTAGAAATTTTCATAATATGTCATTCCGAAGCGTTTAATTTTGTTCATATATTGAATCTGTTACTAGCACTTCCATTAAACCCAAGTCCAAAAATCAGGACTAATATTAAGCTTGAAATTGAATTTATTAATGTGAACGATTTTTACAAAGTTAATATAACATGTATTGCATTGGTTCACTATAAATGGCGTATCACTTTTCAAATTGTTGCCACCAAATATTTTCACCCTGTACTATTTTTTAAAAAATTAAATAAGGAAGAATCTGCATAAATGTATGTATGTTTCTCACATTATGATGAAACAATGTTACCTAGAATGTTTGAATGCATGGTTCTCCCAATGTAAAAAACGATGGTGCAGTCGCACCAGAAGGCAGGGTATAGGGATGGGAAAATTTTGGTTTTAGAAGCATGAAACATTCCAAAATGGCAAAGTTAAAGGCGGATAGATTTTTTTCTCTTTTTTAGACTAATAATCTGGAGGGAGAAATCATTCGTAAGTATCAATTGCTAACTCCAGAATTTATACTTTCCTTTCTTAAGGGGACAAAATCATTGACGTAAGTTGAGCAGTCGTGGCATGAAAGGACTTTGCCCCACCCACATGTCGAAATGGTGTCCTCGTCCAGAAAAAGCAAAGAATTTATGACACCACATTTAGAAAAGAGAGATTTCCCGTTTCTTAGGGATCTTTGAATGTATTCAAGGTCAAAGAAAAAAGGGGCATGTTTTATGCGACGAGCTAACAACTCCCTTTGCGATCCCAATTCAACGGGTTTTGTTGTGTTTCAACAAAGAACACAAAGTTTCATTCTGGTTGATTAAACATTAAGCAGCAAATATTCCAGTGATTTTTTTTCCCTTAAGTTTATCAAAATTCATGACTTCTTCTTCACTTATGGGGAGAGGAAATGGAATGGATGAATATTTTTACTTGAAATAATGAGTAAATCAATATTATCCTATTTTTCATATCAAAATTTACAAAATATTCTCACATTGCAGATAAAGTGAACGAGAATTAAATCTGAAGGCATAGAACTCATAAATTGATTTGCTTTAGGAAAGAGAATAGCTGTGGTGTTTCTTATCCTGTAAATTACTCATCTACCAAAAATTCACACTAATCTGTAAAAGATAATTCTGAAGATATTAAATTTGTTTTGAAAGAAATATTTTAATTTCCCTTCGTTTGAAAAAATATAATAAATTACAATTCATTTTAACAACGTGAAACACTTAAGCCTAGAATTCAGAATTGCACAATAATGTGTATGTTATTTAAATGGAACTGAATTGAATTATTATAAAATAATAAAGCACTCGAGGAATATTTGCCCAAGGGGAAGAACGCCTTTGTGGAGTACTTTCTAATCGTTATTTGAAATGAAAAAGTGTGTGTGTGTCTGATTGTAGCAAAGTCTCGAGGGCTATCTGCCTAAGCGAAGGAATGCCTCCATGGAGGACTTTCTAAGGGAAACTGGCTCGTATACACATTACAAATGGGGAAAACCACAAAAACGCCCATGCAGCCAGTCCGTTCGTGGGATTCAAACTTTGGACCGAACTACCAGTGTTCAGCGACTTTACCGCTCGGCCGCTAGTGGGCCGTTATTTGAAATAAAACTTTAAAATTTACACTTTCGCTTTTAATTTATTTTAATTTTTATTCTACTTTTACTTTGCACAGAGCATTCAGTACGTGAAATCATCAACAATCATATAAAAATGATAATAAAAATGATATCATACAACTAAAAGTATATACTACTTCGTAAATTTCGATAAATTAATTACTGAAAATATTAAGCATATCAATGGCAGCGTTGGACCTAATAGTTTTAAGTTGCATTTCAACATCTAAAAGAACACCAATTACAATACAATTTTCACTACACAGACGAATGGAAAAGAATTCTCCCACTTTTATTGCAATATTTCAATAACTTTCGCAATTAAAAAAATTAGTTAAAACGTTTTAGTGGAAAATGATGTGATTTTCACTCATAAAATCCCCTTTCGCATTATTCTCTTTCATTTTGGCACCACTGCGTAGCTTTTCTAAGACATAAATAGGTTCTGTTAATATATGTTCCCATACATTATATGTATTTTTCATATTTTTGTCATTAAATTAATGTTTAAGATAAAAATGATATGGCTTAATTTATAAGCAATGTAAAAACTGGAAATCTGAGGTAATTAATTTCTGAGCCAGAAATAGTTGTTTTAAGACATAAATAAAAAAGATAACAATAATCAAAAATATTAATGCTCCTAAAATATATCGTGATTTTTGCTTTTTGACCGACCTGGGGTAAAAAAAAATCTATTTTCATTAAATGATGTTTTTCGCATTTCTCTAAGAAGTGCGCAAAACTTGTTTCATACAACTTTATTTTTAATAATTATGAAAAAACTTTATACTTGTTTCCTAAACAAGTATTTATTTATGCTAATTTTAGAATCTATGCGCCAGAGTACTCATCTTCAAATATACGTTAGTGTCAATAAGTTTAGCTACAAATTATTAAACATTTCTGGGAACTTGAAACTTGGAAAGTTTAACTTTAAAATTTCCATTTCACATATTACACAGTCATCTTCAAAGCTCTTTGGATACAGGTCAATAAAATTTGTTTATTATTCCATCCTAAACTTGTGGAAGAATTTCCTAAAATTATTCGAATATTCATAATTTTTACTGTTAAATATTTAATAATTATACATTAACTGAAATGCATTTATAGTACAGAGGAAATGCTAAAAGATATTGCAGGTCATGTATTATGTGTCATTGGAATATGACAATAATAATAGTAGAATTTGACTGGGAAAAAAAAAAAAAAAAAACAGATGTTTCAGCTTTTTAGATAGGAAAGTGGACATCTTTACAGTAAAATCTTAGATGAAAGTTTTACTGTGACTCAACTTGGGAAGACACTGGAAATTTATGGTAGAGGCGGGGTCCCTTTCTTTGCTAAACAGCTGCTTTGAAGTGTGAAATGCTATCTTCAGTATACTTGTAATTGGCTGATGACTCAGAACAGTAAACTGAACTTGCACGTATTCTAATGACATTTCTCTAGTCTACATCACTACATCGAGAGCATAAAGTAGTTTTTCTTTAAAATTAAATTTGAAAGGGATCTCAAATATAATTCTTCATTATAAAGGTAAGTTATTGATTACATAAACTAAATTCTTATAATTTCAAACTTACTAAAAATTCAATTTAACTAAACTTTTAATCCATTTATCTAAAAATCCAAACTTATCACCATTAACAATGCAAATGTCTTCTAATATTAATAATGTATTGTTATATTAACATGAAATATTTTATGATAAATATGAAATATATAATAATAAATATGTTTCCATACATTAAGAAACATAATGACAGGCCAAAAATAAAAAAACAAATTTTTTTAACTTGTCCTGCGCTATAGCTGCAGAATTGAAGTAAAATAAACTTAAAGCATCTAAAGTTAAAATTAAATTGGAATCAAAGGAAGGCAATTCCTTGACGCTATAAATAACTGCAACCGTGTATAAGAGGCTTAACACAATATCTAAACAAATTTAAAATAAGAATTCATAGTAGCACAAACTCGAAAAATAAACATGCAAAAGGGAAAACATACAAAATTATAAAAATTATTCTCCTTTTACTGAAACTCCAATTCAGAACTAATCAGGAGAAAATGAATTTTAAAGCTTCATAATAGTCGATTAATACATTTTGAAAACATATTTCGTTGTCCTGGTTCACTTGAGATCTAAAACCATAAAAAGAATCAATTAAATTTTCATTTAAGACATTAAAATTCATATAAAACCAAAAAATTGAATCTGAAATATACGAGAATTTTCTCTACACGCTTTCGAAACACTTGGAAAAAAGAATAAAACTTAGCATTGTGCCAAATTGACTACTCAAAAAAATCATAAAACTTTTCATTATGCAAATTGACCTTTCAAAAAAAAAAGAAATTTGTTTAAAGCCATTATATGCAAATCCGAAATTCAAAAGCAATTACAAATAAAGAGCAAAGCAAATGTACTTTAAACCAAATTGTCATTTAAACAACACTAAAAAATTGGGTGATCTCCGATTATGCTAAACTGAACTTCTAATACCAAGAAAACAAAAAACTTTTCATAGAGATTTCTATTTTATTTTTCATATTTTTGTCATTAATAAATTAATTATGAAGATAAAAAGAAAATTAATAGGGTTTAATTTATAATCAATGTAAAAACAGGAAATCTGAGGTTTTTCATGATAATTCATAGAAACTAAATAGTGTTAAAGTAGGTCCATTATGTCAATTGATATGCATTAATATCATTTATTGTCCTGTGGCTTAATTTTAGAAAACATCTGTTAAACGAATTACTCTTGGCTTGAATAAAGGTGTTCTGGTAAGGATATGTATGAATTCGAAGCAGAAGTTGTTTTTCAGGAGAAAAGTTTGCAGATGAAATAGTTCACATATTCTGAGTATATTGTCTAAAAGATAATGCAAACATGATTTTTTTTTTTTTTTTTTTTTTTTTTTAAGTTTTTGATATGTATTTCTAATGTCTAATGTCTTCGAACTGCAAATTCATCGGCATATCTGAACTCCAATAATTCAAAACATAAACAATTCGTTTAACAAATGAAATAAGTGTCTAAAATTATTGAAAACTTTAATTATATTAATGCTTTTCATGTTTTATTGCATACATTTAAAATATTTTTGAAACATTCTTATTTTAGAATTTAATTATACGGCTTAGAAACAATGAAAACTATACTTCAGCTTAAATTGTAATTGACAGGAAAGTAATGCAATACATTAATATTAAGATTATTATATAAAAGTTTTAATTGTCAATTTTTTTGCTTATGTATGTTTAAATATCTTTAATTCCATTATTTTCGGTTTTATAGCTATAATTCTGCCTAAAATACAAATTTTTCTTATGTCCTTTCATTCTTTTATTGCCCACCAACGGCCAAGCGGTTAAGACGCTTAACACTGGTAGTTCGGTCCGAGGTTAGAATCCCGCAAACGGGCTGGCTGTTTGCGGGTTGATTTAAATAATCCAATCCAATCCATTCTTTTATCATTAAACTAAAGTGTTTATTTCTGTATATTCTAAATTTGCATTATCCTTGATTTTTAAAACGATGCGAAAAACTAAACTCTAAATATTAAGCAATATTAAATTCGATAACAGGCATAAAAGTCAGCAAAATATAAATTCCAAGTTGCCCGAGATATGTTTTTGCTTGTATATGTGTGTATATTATGTAAATGTGTGTATTCAATATCTTCCTTTTTTTTGTCTTTCGTATCCTATCTTACTAATTTTCTTACTTTTCATTTGTTTCAATATTCATATAAGTTTTACGATTTGCTTATTATTTCTTTATATACCATTAGTTTTAAAATTAAAGCATACCTTTTAATTTTACATTTTATTTGATTTCAATTATTCCTTGTTTTACTTGTTTAATTTATAATCATTTTTCATTCACTGTTCTTGATGGCTTACAGTAGGACTTTGACACCTTTAGTTCCTAAATTACGCCCAGGTTTAATAAATATCAATGTGCATAATTTTAACCTCTAAAGACTTGTATGCTTTTTCGGATTATCCCGGCAAAGATTAATCACCCAGAAACTACATACATTGCAGAAGCTAGTTAATCAGAAATTTATTGTAATGAATTTTTACATTAATCCTTCCAGATTTTAGTTCAGGAAATAATATAATAAAATGAGTTAAAAAATTAATATAGCATTAATTCAGAAAAAATCTGAAAGGTTTCAGATTTTAAATTACGTTTAAAGGGGCGTTTTTTTAACGTTTTGTGTGTTACTTTTATTTATTAAATATCATGTTTTTTACACTTAAACCATAAAATTCAGTTTAACAGCAATGTCGCAAAATAATTTTAAAATCAGCATATCTTTAGAATTTCCGATACACAGTTCCGCGCGATTTTTTTTCACGTTATTCAAAATTGGATGGCTCTAGGTACAGTTGTTTTATCCCAATACAAGAAACATAGATATGTTTATACAGATTCTTCTTTATTTAATTTTGTTAAATATAACACAGGGCGATAATATTGGGTGGCAACAATTTGAAAAGTGAATCGGACATTTATAGTGAACCAACGCAAAATGCCAAAACGAAAATAATAGTCCGACAGATCAAATTGCATATTGTTTGGACTAAAAAATTAATTTATTTTGCTTAATTTTTATTCGTTAAATATTTATACTGGTTGCAATAATCTTTTTCACAAGCATATTACTCTCTCCTGATAGTATAACAATAAATTTTAAAAATTTAAATTTGATCAATCTTACCTTCATTTGCGCTAGATTTTTCACACTCAAAGTTTTAATTTTTAGCCCAAAAAGGCTATTAATTTCGTTTTGGCATTTTGCTTTTGGTTCACTATAAATATTGTTTTACTTTTCAAATTGTTGCCACTAAATATTACAGCCCTGTGTTATATTTAAAGAGATTAAATAATGAAAAATCTGCCTAAACGTATCTATATTTCTCGCATTGGGGTAAAACAACAGTACCTAGAGCCATCCAATTTTGAATCATGTAATCTTGCACCAAATATGGGCATCTGGAAGCCCAAATTTGGAATTTGAAATTTGTTTTATTATCGATTTTATATTTTATAACTCTTTAACATGTTTTTGATTAAGGAACTCAACGATTTCAAAGCAAGCAATTGAAGTTTTGTACGAAAAAAAATTATCGCTAGTGCGCGAGACTGTGTATCGGAAATTCTAAAGATATGCTCATGCGATATTGCTGTTGAATTTAATTTAATGGTTTAAGCAGGAAGAACATGATATTTAATAAATAAAAATAGCACACGAAACTTTAAAAAAATGCGCCTTTGGGCGTAATGTAAAACCTGACATGTTCTTTTTTTAATATAGACTTATTCATTTATTATCAGTATGTATCTCAGTGAAAGGAGAGAAGAGTCTGTCTCTCGCACGCACACAAAAAGTCTTAAATAACTGATTAAAATCATCTGATATCAAATACCCAGACTAAAGCAAATTTCACAATTGATCAAGGGAAAATATTTTCCTTTTTATTCTTTCTTCATGTTACGTACCTTTCAACGGGTTCCCTAAGGATGTGCTTTTATTTTTTAACAAATAATCTAGATGTAGTAAAATTCATCATTAAAACACTGGCTCATTAAATCCTTTATTTTTTTTAACTTTTTAAAAATTTTTATTTTAATTTTTATTTTTAAGCACATTAAATTTATTGAGGGGGGCCCAGGAAAAATTTTTGCATAGAGGTCCAAGAATTCTAGTTACGCCACTGCCTTTAATGTGTAGTTTTTAACAGTAAGATATTTTAAAACCTCTATGTTTAAGTGCAGAATTCATTAATGATTGTTGTTTATCATGAATTTATTTTTAACGTAAACTTTTTATTGTAGCAAAAGAAATCAAAACATGCAAATAAAAAAGAATCCTATGTCTATTATACTCACATGTATTATTGTAATGCTTTAGAATCCAAATCAGGAAGTGAGAATTAATGAAAATTTCTTTTCTTCCAGTAACTTCAAAAACTCTTTAACTGCAGTTTAAGTTGAGGGTTTACTTTTCATAAGATTATCATTATGGGTTGTTTTGATGATAATATTATAATGAGATTTTGTATATATTTTGTAATAGTGTGACATCTATTACCACTGAATGTTTGTATAGAGGGTTTATTTTAAAAAGTTCTGTATACACATGTGTAAGTTATGGGCAAATTTTTAATGTATTCTTACTTTTAAAGCAAACTTTTTCTTCATATTTTAGCATTTCATCAGACTTGCACTTCGTTCTGAAAATTGCTGTCCCTGAATTTGGGAATGATACTTTGTGGGAGTATATGTATGAAGAATTCATAGGTGATGATCTGACTCATAGAGAGAAACTGCTATTAGCTGAAGGATTTGTCAGTTTCACTGGATCACTACAAATTCGAAAGTAAGTATTATTATTTGTTCTCCATTAAGATAAAATTTTGGAAATTTTTCAGTTAATATCAGTTACATTAAATAAAGTCAACTGAGTTTTAAGTCAGTTCTAGTCAAGCTATAAAAAAAATTAAATATTGTTTTTTCAATTGTCTTTCATGAAATTTATTGTAATGAATATCCTTCAATCACATTAAATAATAAATATTCTTGAAATGACATGAAGTATGTACAGAACCAATGCATTATGGTAAATACTTTTAAAAATTCTGCTCTCTCTATAAAATATCAGATCTCTTTTACTTATTCACTGCCTTGAGAATCTTATCAAAACTTACCCTTCCATTTACACAATATAATGAAGTGAAAAAGAGAGGAAATTTTTTTGTATATAATTTTGTAACGACTGTATGATAGATCTGTACATTAAGAATGTATAATACACTGTTTCATATATTTGCAGTATTAATGATCATGTTTAATGATATTGGAATAAGCGTAATAATGGTGGAATAATAAATTAATATTTTTACAAATGACTATATGGCCATTGCACTGAATTTTATTGAAGCATGCCCAACACAGTGAGGGTTAACACAACAGGATAAAATGTTGTGATCTTTCATGAATATGTGCAATTTGAAAAGTTTGCTCTGCCCATTACCTACAATTCATATATTAAATTATATGAGTATTCAAAATGCATAATATTTAATGCATTTTGTATAAATTAATTCTGAATTTGAAATACTAAAATTTATTTAGTTAACTAACCTAATGTGAATATGTGCAATTTGAAATGCTCGCTCTGCCCATTACCTATATTTCATTTATTAAATTATATGAGTATTCAAAATGCATAATATTTAATGTATTTTGTATAAATTAATTCTGAATTTGAAATACTAAAATTTATTTAGTTAACTAACCTAACGGCATCAATTCTGTTGATTAACTTATGTTCTAACTTTAAATGGCTTTTAAAATTTTGATACACCAAAAGCACTGCAAGTGAAAAATGTTTGAGAACCATTGCCTTAACTCATGGAAACTGGTTTCTTCTTATTTAAAAATGCTGTCATTCTAACAATGCTTTCTTGTTGTCAAGGAAATGTTATGAAAAGAATTCGAAATCTTAATTCGAATAACTTTTTTTCCCCCAGAACTATAGATATAATGATGAAAGATCCAGCTGTTGATACTGATATAGCCAGAGCTTTGTTCCGAGGTCTGGGGAGCAATCCTGTAGCTTTACCAATTCTTTGGAACTACACAAAAAAGAACTGGGATTTGATTCTTGACAGGTATAGTATTATTTTCTGAATAATTAGTATACTATTTTTTAGACATTGTCCAGGAATAGTTTTGTGCTTTTCCGCTTCAAAGACATTTGCTCATACATAAATATTTAATCTTTCAAGAGGCTTCGGTGATTATAATCCACGTAATTTATTAAAGACCTAAATTAGTACCTTTTTTGGTTAATGAATAGACTTGACTGTAAATGTTCATACAGTTGATTTGTTAACTACAAGTCACTCCTCTTTTCTCTTTCAGCTGTTTTATATATATCTAAAGAGCAAATCTGGTGCAATTGCAATCATAATTTCCGAAAATGCGAAACAAAATTGAACAGAAACCTGATTTTCAACTTAAAATAACTAAATAGTAAGAGTACTCATTGAAGAAAAAGCAAAAATGGCCAAGTAAATAAAGATAACTAGCTAAAAGTATATAGGTTTCGGATGAGAAAAATCAGAGTAATTCAAGTAATATCAAGAGAGATTGTCAGGCTTAAGTTTTTTCTTCAAGAGAGCCAAAATTAATCAAAAATATAAACAGAAACGTAATTCAATTTTTAAAGTAACAAATAAATATATTTTTAAATAGCATATTTCTCCTGCTTACTTGCTGTCCTGTGAACATCCTGCTGATTAACTCTCTCTTTTCATCCACTGTATTTTCATAGGATGTAGAATAAACAAATATGTGACCAAGATATGTTATTCATTTTAAAATTGTGTTTAATCAGTCTGACTTAAGAAATTTTATTGCATTATTTGTAATAGCATCTGACTTACAATTTAATGGAATTTTTTTATTATTTTTGAATAATTGAATGATAATAGCATCAGTGGTTATAAGGAAAATGCAAATATTGTCAGTTGACACATTTTTAAGGGGGGGGAAGGCGCATGGTATTTTCAGAGGTAAATGTGAGAACAAAGATTATGCTATTGATATTAGATTAAAGAAGTGTAAAGTTTGTCTTTCTCAACAAAGGATATGTATCACTTTATTACTATTAGTTCAATTAATTTTTCAATTTAATTATAATTGGTAAAAGGAGTTTACTTTCACTTTGCTGTTATAGAAGAATACAGTATAAAATCCGAGATCCGGATGTCCAATATTCGGAGTGATCTAAAATCTGAACCTCAAAGCCTCCACGAACTTTGTGTGTGTGGTGTGTGTGCTTTACACATGCTCATTTGATTCCCCCTGCACATAATAAAACATGTGGAGAGTCCCAATTCTTAATTTTACTTCAGCACTAAATGAAATACCTTGTTATTGAAGAAACAATTATTTCAGCATAAATTTGTATGGTCAATAATTTTGCTCCGTAGCTGTGTATCTGTTTGGCATACATCTCAAACCGAAGCATTCTGCATACATATCATCACCGCATGTTTATCAACATGACAACTTCAGTCATGATTCATGCAGCTATGCCCAAACAATTTTTTTATATTAGTTATTTAATAAACAAAGAGTATGGTAACCTTTTATGTTGACATTACGCTTAAGAGTGATTACAGATTTAAGTTAAATACACTAAGAAATGTTCACAGAAAAAATGTAACAAAAATTTATTTCCATATGCTAAAAATAGATTTTGTTAATGATACTCATATGCCAAAAGATTACATTTAATTCTATTTGAATTAAGAATAACTGATTTGTTATTCAAACCTAGAACCAGCACCAGAGCTCGTATGGCCGCCTCGAGCAGCAGAATTTAGGGAAGACAAAGGGAGGTGCTTGGTAGCAGAATTTAGGACCCTCAGAGGCTGCATCAGGTGGTAAGCCCTCAATAAGCCTTAAGTATATGTGGGAATTTATTTTTTCAGAACTCAGATAAGCCTTAAGCTTGTGCAAGGGCTAGGCATAAGTATAATAAATAACTAAACAATTCAGGCTTAATTGTCTTAGTGCACAATAGAAGCAAGATAAAATTTAGCGGAACAACTTGTCTTTAGTCCCCAATCTCATGATACATAGCCAAATATGTATAATAAACGGTAGCTAAATTTTACCATGATAGCTGCGAATCTGAAGGTTTTTGACATCAGAAACCAAAGGGGAAATTTTCTAATTAACGGATTTTTAAAGAAATGTGGAGAAGCTGTAATAAATGAAGATGATATAGAGGAAGTTTTTCATTGTAATGACAATGCTCCTCAATCATCAATCAATTAACAGATGGCAAAATCTGTAGTATCATTCTAGATCCAGAAAATATCGCTACCGATAGTTGAAGAAAGTGACAGAGAGGTTACTGAAAACAAAAAAAAAAATTCGATTGACAAGCTAGTCGAAATTCTAGGCACAGTAATTACAGTGCTTCAACAATGGAACTTTGTAACTGAACAAGAAATTATGTCTGTGTATAGAATTAAAGAGAAAGTATTAGCACAAAAAAACAAAACAACTTAACTTGAAAGAAATGTTTAATAAAGTAAAGAAATAAATTTTAAGCTTTTTGTTTCCTAAACTTTGATACCCATTAGATCATAAGTGCTTCATTATTTCATAAATCACGATTTCATATTTTTAATTTTATTATTTCCACATGCCATCTTACTAGATTTAAACTGATGATCTAATATCCAGAAAAATCCCAAATCCAGAATCGCAGGAATTCCCGATGAGTCCGGATCTCGCACTTTGTACTGTATATATGTATCATTAGTATTTTATATGTGTCATATGCCAGGGATTAATTTTAAAATCATGCACTTTAAGAAGAAAAGTATATTATTATTTTTAGGCTAGAAAGAGTAAATAACTAGAATAAAAAGTATTCTTAAAATTTGTTTAGACTCCCTTTTTTACACATATATATATTCTTGCACATGAGTGCATATAATTTCGAAATGGATTGAGTGTACACAAAACCAATGATAATGTTTATTTTCTTAAAAGAAACACTTAGCAATTCTGAAACTTTTCACAATATTCACAATAATAAAAGCTTGCTCTGTGTATTAACTGTGATAACTCATGGAACTGGTTTCATGTTATTTAAAAATATTTTTCAGCTTCAGTTTTCATACAGCTCTCCTCAGTATGGCAGGGCAAAATCAGTATTTACCACTTCAAACTACTGAGAATGTTAAATAATAGACAATATAAGAAATAAGCGCCAAATGCATAAGCTGGTTCAGCGATCTCTCAATACTCTGAATTAAACTAAACTGATACTCTCTCTGGTCTTATATAATTTTCCCCCACCTGCCTAAAAATTTCCTGTACCTTTGATTTCTCGAAATTGCTGGTAGGCATACATAGTTACAGTTACATAGGGTTAGTAATATAGGGATCAGACAAAAATGTCGCGAAGTTCAATGAGTGGACCTAAGTTTTTATATTTTTATGCTACATGTATGTATAATATTTTTTGTAGAAGCTTCCAGATTTATTCATTATTAATTGTTTAGAGGTCTTTTCTTGTCTCTAATTTACATATATTTTTAAAGACAGTTTTATGTAAAAAATACTGCTCAGAAAGGTATCTTAATTATTAATTGTGATCATATTTTTATAAAAATAAATTAGTCTTTTTTTATATATTTATTGTGTTCTAATATGTAAAATTTCTTAAATTCTGTAATGTTAGCATTATAAAACATTTAAAATAACTGAAGCTTTTAACATAATTTAAAAAATACCTTTTGATTACAAACATTAAGTATTAATATGAATTAAATATTAGAAAACATGTAGGTAAATTAGCCTTAAAAGAGAGGACATTGTTAAAGCAATTGAGTGAAATCCTTCTTAATGATACCTCTTTTAATTTGTTCACAATCTAGTGTTCTATATTTTTGTTATAAATCCTCTTGTGTAATTTATTACACAAGATGTTAAACTAAAGGTTAAATTAAAGAATATATGTTGTGTCTTTTCGTTAGATTGGATACAAAAAATAGTCCAACTGTTGGAATTTCAGTATTTTGTGAAGCTTTCAGGACTCGGGAATATTTAAGTGATGTGAGTATCATATATTTGAGATTAATTTTTATCACAGTGTGCTTTTTATTTTATACTGATAAAATCTTTGTAATATTCACACAGTGATCTTTTTGTGTTAAACTAATTTAATGCAGTATTGATGCTCATGGAGGAAAATATGAGCTTTGTTTCATATAGTTATTTATTCAAGTTTATCTATTAAAGGAGATTTATCAATCAGTTCTTATCTTAAAGGAGCACATTTTTTTTATGAAACCATTAGTGTATTATCTTTCTCACTGTTAACTATTTGAATACTAGTGTGTCAAATTAAGCTGAATAAATTCACTGAATAGTTCATGTGTCAATATTTGATTATCAGTATTATAGTTTTAGCACTCTAAAGTAATTTATAAGCTGAATAAATTTGCTGAGCAAATCATTTGTTAATTCCTGAACTCTAAGTTGATTGCATTAGTTATATTTGATACAGTATTGCAAGAGGAAAGTGACAAATGCAAATATGTTTGAGGTTAAAACTCAAATGTGTTTTGGTCACATGTGACTGGCATGACTGCAGTGACATTAAATATTAGAATTATTTTCAAATTATATAAAACACATTTATATAAATGTTTAATTGAGATCTTTGAAAATGTATTTATTATTATAGATAAAGATTTCAGTAAAGTGTCAGTCACATAAATGAAAGAAAATAGCTTGCATTGTAAAGCAAAAACCAAATTGTGTATTAAAAATAAGCATTCTAATATATTTGATATTTTACTACATGATTTTATTTTTTTATTTTTTCTAGTTTGTAAAAGTTTTGAAACATGTATCTCAAATTAATGAGTTAGTTATGGAAGGCTGTATACAGGAAATTGATGTTGCTGTTTTGTGGTCTGAGAAATACGAAGACACATTACAGAGTTGGCTAAGGTGGAATGTATCTTAACAGTGTACATAAAGCATTTCATTTGGTGTAGATTAGTTCATAAAATATTTTTACATAGTCATCAACATGATTTAAATAAATGTTTGTTATTCATGTTTCTCTATTTTGTTGTGCTAATCTTTTTATGAAATTTAAAACATTAAATTCATGTAACAAAAAACACCAAAGAAATTAAAGAGTAAACAATTAATAATAGCAGCAACAAATATGCAGTGGTCATTGATTTATTGTAGTATGGTTTTAAAGTTAAACAGAACCTTCTTCAGTTACAGGAGGGAAACTGGGGAAAAAAAGAATTATGTGCCTACATAAAAACAACAGAGAGCAATTAGGGAACGGTTTAGTTAAATGAAAGACAACAAAGTTGTTAGTACCATCATTTGTCAGAAAATCAAATGAAAAGCAAATAAAGGGCACATTCTTGAAAAGCTGATGGTAAAGAGGAATTAGAAATGAAACCATTAACAACAGATGAATATTTTTATAAATTCTTATTTTTCATGATTATCATTTAGATGTCAATTCTGTCAGTCTATCCAGCTGTTGGCAGAAAAGGTTATCTGCAGCTTGCTCAGACACAGCATCTCCCAGTTGAATATTCCCCAAACATTCTACCAGGGATGGATGGAGCTGATCAGATTGATGCAGAAAACTATCACAATAGCATTTTAAGTTTAAAAATTTGAAAATGCTGATACTTAAATAATGGTAAATTAAATATGTATTTTGTATTGTAATAATTGTCAAGTATAAAAAGTAATTATAACAAAAATATAATAAAAATTTTAATGAATTTAATAAACCTATGACATGATCGTAAAATATTTTAGGTGTTGCATTTAAAAAAACAAATTTTACTGCTAAATGTACATTGAATTTTGATTATGCAGACATTTTATTTAAATTATAACATTAAATATTAAAATGATTTTCAAAATATATAAACGTTTGATTGAGATCTTCAAAAATACGTTTATTAATACAGATATAGATATTAATTTAGAACTCAAACAACAAAAAACAGCGTTATTTACAAAATTTTCACGGGACTAGTTTCGATGGTTTTACCGAACCACCATCCTCAGCTGTAAAACCGCAAATGAACAAGTTAGGAAATAATGATTCGATAAGATAAGAAACCTGGACGAGAATAAGCATGTGGCGCCATCTGTTGGTGAAACCAGAACTAAAACATAATTTCTTTAAAGGCCGAAGGCAAATTTGGATTGGAATTAGGATCGTTAACTAGAACAGAAAGATTTTTATGAATGTGAAATGCCTCTAGAAAATCCAGTTCTCCAATGGAAGATGTTTTTTGAATAATTTTGGCAGCAGAAAAATTGAAAGTGTGATTTTCGGACCAACAATGTTGAGCAACAGAAAACTTCTGTGTTTCCTTTTTTCTAACATATGCCTCATGTTCCTTGACGCGAAATTTTAAGGCTCTCTTAGTTTGGCCAGTGTAAATTAAACCACACTGGCAAGGAATCCTATAAATACCCCAGGAATTTATATCCGGAATGGGGTCCTTGAGTATGGAACTCGAAATTTTATTGATGGGAGAATAAACAACCCGAAAGTTAAATTTCTGCAAAATATGTGCAACTTTATAGCTAATTGATAGAAAGAAGGGAATGACAACAGAATTTTTATAATCTCCTAAAACAAGAGTGTGCCTTTTAGTGTGTTGAGATGAGAATTTTTTAACTGCTTGATTAATAATGTTGGGTGAAAAGCCCCTGTCAATAGCTATTGCTTTTAAATAATTTAGTTCTTCATCAAGGGCTAGTTTGGAAGAGCAAACTTGAAGAGCACGGAAAACATAGGAATAAAATGAAGCTAACTTTTATTTAGTTGGAGTGACATGATTTAAAGTGTGGTGGAAGGCAAACCGATGAAGGTTTACAGCAAACCATAGTACTGAAGTTGGATGTGTTACGTGTGACCAGAATGTCGAGAAACGGAAGAGAATTGCAAGTCTCAAGTTCAAAAGTGAACTGAATAGCAGGATCAATAGAATTCATTGTTGAAAGAACTTTATTTAAATCATCTTTATTACCTTCAAATAGGGTAAAAGTATTGTCTACGTAGCGGAACCATGCCGGGAATTTTAAAGTTTCAAACAATTTTGATTCATAATAATGCATGTAGATATCAGCCAGGATGGGACTGAGGGGGCTTTCCATAGCTAATCCCTCAGTTTGCTTGTAATATTTATTTTGGAAAACAAAATGTGTTTGTTTCAAACAGAGTTGAGTGAGATAAATTAGCTCATCAATTTCAATGCAAGAGAAATGAAATTCGCGAAGTCTGGTTTCTAGACATCTTAATGCACCTTCCACTGGGACATTGGTGAATAATGATTTTACATCAAAAGAAATCATGAGTAAATTACTAGGAGAAATGTTTTTAACCTTTTTTACAAACTCTATTGAATTTCTTATGGTGTAAATGTTATTGTCTAATAGAGTTGAAAATCTAGAAACTAAATATTTAGCTAATGGATACGAGGCAGTACCTAAATTTGATACAATAGGGCGGAAAGGGGGCTCATACAAAGTTAAAGCGTTTACAGAAATTGATTAGAAAACCAGATGAGGAGTTATCCAGCTATTTCACCTCAGAATCTATAGTCTGGAAATTAATTCCCCCTAGATCACCGAATTTTGGTGGACTGTGGGAAGCGGGAGTTAAATCCTTTAAGTACCATCTTAGAAGAACTATGGGAAGTACTAAGGTTACTATGGAAGAATTTCTTACAATCATTACTCAGATTGAAGGAATTTTAAATTCACGCCCGTTAACCCCTATAATGATATTAATGAATTTGAAGTTTTAACGCCAGGACATTTTTTAGTCGGCCATCCAATCACGTCTTTACCAGAGCCTGAACTTATTGAAATCACTGATAATAGGTTATCAAGGTGGCAACGGACAACAAAATTTGTTCAATTAATATGGAAGCGTTGGCAAACAGATTACCTCAATCACTTGCAACAGCGCAATAATGGCAGTTTCAGAAATCCAATGTAGAAACAGGTGCAATGGTGTTACTTAAGGATGAGAATTTGCCGCCTTGCCATTGGGCCTTAGAGACAATCCCTGGTACTGATGGTAAGGTACGTGTAGCTAAAGTTAAAACTGCTTCAGGAATCTGCACTAGATCTATATCAAGGATATGTTTATTGCCTATGTAATATTCAAATTTCTACTGACTTTATATATATTTGTGGAATCAGTTTATACATTACAAGAATTTAATAATGATTATATGTTTAAAGGATTTGTATGGCTTATTTTGAAATGTCACATGTAACACTGTCACACATGTATTGTAACACTTTTTATGTCAACTTAGTATATATTGTTTGCATAATTACTATTTTCAATATTTAATGTTCTTAAACTCCATAATTCAGTTTTAGATCTGTAATAATCTGACAATTATTTATGTGATTATCAGTTTTGAAATATTGTGATTTGTCACTAATTAATTAATTAATTGAAATTTTTGTATCAAATTTCAATGCCGGGCGGAATGTTCCATCTCGGTTAGAATATTTATGTCTATTTGGACTGGCTTAATGCTTGCAGCGCTACGTAATGTTAGTGGCGAGAGCCCAGTACTAATCAGTAAGCGATAGGGATGCACTCGGTCTACACCGAGTCTCCGCTCCTCTGCCCGAACAAAGCGGCAGTCAATTGTTAATTGTTCCTTACTCACTCTTTGCCCATTTAAGCGGCATTATTATTTTTGAAAGAAAATAAATGTTGTTAAGTTTCTCAACTTGACTTTTATGAATTAATATACAGTCCACAACTACCAATTGCTATCAACAACTTGGAACTGACAATTGTTTAGTGAACGCACTGCTATGCCTTTGTAAATCTTTCAGTTTCCTACTAAAGAAATCGCGAGATTTGTCGACCAACTTAGAGTGAATGGTCTCAAGATGCTGCTTTAGCTTATTTGGATGCATACATCTGTTATATTTGTATTTCATCATTATTTAGTTCTACTAAAGTAAAAGCAAAGTAACTTTTTTTGTAGTTACGACATTTTCGCCTCTTTTATTCTCCAATTGTCAAAAGCAAGCGAAAAGCTGTGCCGGAAAAGTAAAAATGCAGGGCCAAGTCTGTTTAGCATTGAGTAAATTGCTATCTCACTAAATTGACAAGACATCGTCAGAAGTCTCCAAACTTGATGACATTTTGGTTCAGTTCCTATATAACTGTAATTGGTATCGTAAATGAATAACTGGAATTGATCTTGATGTAACTGTAACCATATCCAGCCCACATAAACTTTCCAGCAATTTCGAGAAGTAGAAGGTGCTAGAATTTCTCAGCAGCTGAGAGAAAACTATGCAGGCTGATTTTTAAATTAATGGTACTTAAAGGGGAAGTACAGAGCAAAGATACGAATGATAATCACATAGAAAGCCCAGTTTGCAATCCATTTATTTAGTCATAAATACAGGGTGTCTCACTTCAACTGAAACCAGATGTTAACAAGAACTGTTCAAAATTCCATCCACCAACAGCAATACATACTTGACAGCATCGATGGAGCAACTAGCGTACACTGCCAAAGATGAGGTATTTCAAGCACACATGGAGCAGCTACTGATATTCAAGCAACGAGATCCTCAGTCGAGTCATCTGGAGTCGCATAAACAAAACTCTTCCCAGAAAAAGTAATCAAGGCTCAATAAATTGGGAGATCGGGTGGCCAAGGGACTGTCCACCACAGTGTTAGTTTGGTACATTTATATTTACCGTATTGGCAACACCAAGTTCTCTCTTCTCTGTGTGTGAGCTATGGATGCCGATGTAATGTTGTGCACTTGTTGTTAAGTTTCAATAAAAAATGTGAAAAGATACGTTTCTTATTTTTCGATTTGCTTCTTCATATGATATCGATTTATTTAACATGGTAGCAGTTCTCGTGGTTTGTGAATATGAATGAAGAATTTAGTAGTTATAATTTGTTTTAAAAGTTACCGGTACTAGCGTAAAAATCGCATGTACAAGAAGCAGCGATATCGGCATACCGCTATTTGATGGTTCGGACTATTTTAATTGGAAAGTGCGTATGATGAAATTTCTTCAATTTAAAAAGTGTAAAGATGTGGTTCAGCGAAAAGTCAGTGAAAATGATGACGTGGAAAAATGGGAAGAAAAGGATATCCAAGCTACAAATTACATTTACGGCGCCATAACAAACAAGCAATTGGAATATATTCACGAGTGTGAGACTGCATTTGATATAATTACGAAATTTGATGCAATGTATTTAAAAACTTCAACATCTCTACAAATTGTTTGTCGAAATAACTTAGAATGTGTTAAACTGAAAAATTATCCTGATGTAAATATATTTTTCGATGATTTTGAGAAGTATGTGAACGAACTGAAACATGCCGGCGCCACAGTGACGGAACAAGAAAAATTGAACTATATGCTAAGAGCATTACCTTCAAATTACAGTCACATTGGTGACTTAGTAGATGTATTACCAGAGAAGGACAGAACAGTCGATTACCTAAAGAGCAAAATCAAATCAAAATTACTTGAAGAGAAAAATGATTATGAAGATTGTGCACCAGCAGAAAAATCAAATGCGTTCAAAATTGAAACAAGCAAATCGGGCCCACAAGGGAATGTCTGTTATAACTGTGGAAAACCTGGTCACATTAAAAAGAATTGTTGGCGTGTCCATCAAAGGAACTATCTTTGTAATGGCTCCACTAATTATCGCGGTCGAAGTTCTTCAAACAATCGAGGATGTAGTCATGCTTTTAGTGGACATCGTGAACGTGGAACATATTCTAACCAGAGAATAAACAGTCATCAAGGCAATAGTTTTCACACCACTGTTATCGAAAGTAACATGACAAGTTCCAGTGCAAATATTGTGACAAATAAAAATGAAATCGATTGGTTACTGGATAGCGGATGCACAGACCACATTATAAACAGTGATGAATATTTCAAAGAGCAAGTCACTTTGAAGGATCCTATTCAAGTGAAAGTCGGTGACGGAAGGATTTTGAAAGCTACAAAGGTTGGCAATATAATAGTTTCTTTTCCTGTATATAACTCTGAATATATTGTAACATTGAAGATTGTATTTTATGTAAAAGAAATGAAAGCAAATTTATTAAGTTATTCGAAGATTACTGATAATCATAAAATAGTTTCAAAAGAAAAGTTTTCTAAAATATATGATGTCAATGGTTCATTAGTAGCAGTAGCAAAGAAAGAAGAAAGATTATATAAAGTAAAGAGTTATGTTAAAAATAGTAAAATATTTGCAAATTTGACCAACAATAAGTTAACATTAAAAGAAAAACTGCACCGTTCATTTGGACATGTAAATTTTAAATATCTGGATATTATGTGCAAAGATCAGCTATTAGAAGGAATCCCTAAAGAAATAGAAACCGAATATATGAAGTGTGCCATATGTATTGAAAATAAAATGCACAATTTACCATTCAAGAATAATAGAAGAAAAGCAGAAGATATTCTGGAGATTATACATACAGATGTAAATGGACCTCACAGAACAATTGGATGTAATGGTGAGAAATACTTTGTGAGTTTTATTGATGATTATAGCAAGTTGGCAAAAATTTATTGTATAAAATCTAAGGATCAAGTCTCTGATTGCTTAATTGAATATGTAAATGAAATTCAAAATTTAACAGGGAAGACTATCAAAGAACTAAGATGTGATAATGGTAGTGAATATATGAATAGCAAGATATACAAATTTGCAAGAGAAAAAGGTTTCAAGATAAAGTCATGACCACCATATGTACACGAATTAAATGGTACTGCTGAGCGTTACAACAGAACTATAATGGATATGGCAAGATGTCTTTTAGCCGAAGCAAAAGTTGACAGACGTTACTAGCCTGAAGTAATTAAAGCTGCTGCTTATTTGAAAAACAGGACATTAACAAATACTATTGTAAAGAAGACACCATATGAAATATTTTTCAATAGGAAACCATCTGCTAATGAATTGAAATTATACGGAAGTAGAGTGTATGTAAGAATACCAGAAGAAAAGAGAAAGTCGAAGTGGGATAAAAAGGCTGAATTTGGAATTTTACTTGGGTATACAGAAGTTGGATATAGAGTTTTGATGAATAACAGAATAATAGTTGCCAGACATGTTGATATTATTGAAGAAGACATAATGTGTGTAGGTTGTGATGATGAAGATAAGAATGATGATACAAATAAGAAGAATGAACCTCAAGAAGTGTCGTGTGAATCGAGTAATGATAACTCCAAGGACAGTGTGATAAATGAAGATGAAACAAAAAGTGGAATGAGACCAAGAAGGCAAATCAAACCACCAGTTCGATTTCATGAAGAATTCGGGTACTACTGTGTTAGTGCAAATTTTTGTGATGCTACAGTTCCAGGTAACTTTGAGGAGGCGACAACATGCAGTGAGGCTGGATATTGGAAAGAGGCAATGGACAGTGAAATGAACAGTCTTGTTAAAAATAACACTTGGACACTAGTGACTAAACCAGAGGATAAAGCAATTCTAGATGTGAAGTGGGTATTTAAAAGGAAACCAGGTAATGTTTTTAAAGCTAGATTAGTGGTTCGAGGTTTTCAGCAAAAAGATAGTATTGAGGACACTTACTCCCCTGTCATCAAGATGCAAACCTTAAAATTGTTACTTCATATTCCTGTCAGTATAATTTAAATATTCATCAAATGGATGTTGAGACTGCCTTTTTAAATGGTTATGTTGCGTCTGAGGTTTATGTTAAACAGCCACAAGGCTATAATGATAATTCGAATAGAGAGTATAAATTAAAGAAAGCACTATATGGGTTGAAAGAAAGCCCTCGTGCTTGGTATGAGTGCTTTAACGAGTATATTGAGAGTCTAGGATTTCGTAGAAGTAAATATGATTATTGTCTTTATGTAAAATCTGAAAATGATGTATTTGTATATATTCTTTTATTTGTTGATATGTTGCAGAGATACTCGGGTAATTAATGATATTAAGGAACAACTTCATAAAAAATTTAAAATGAAGGATTTAAATAAAGTAAAAAGCTACATTGGAATTGATATTGAATATGATAATGAGAAAACTAATACAGTCAAAAGTCGTTAATCCGGACTCGTCGGGACTTTGGCGATTCCGGATTATAGATCATCAGTTTAAATCTGGTAAGATGGCATGCAGAAATTACAAAATTAAAAATATGAAACCGTAATTTATGAAATAAAGAACAATTATGATCTAAAGGGTATCAAAATTTACAAAAAGAAAAAGCTTAATATTTATTTGTTTACTTTATTAAACATTTCCTTCAATGTAAGTTGCTTCGTTTCATGTGATAATACTTTCTCTTTAATTCTATTAAGCAGACATAATTTCTTGTTTAGTTACAAAGTTCCGCTGTTCAAGTCCTGTAATTGCTGTGTTGAGAATACCGACTAATTTGTCAATCGAAATGTTTTCGTTTTCAATAACCTCTGTGTCACTTTCTTCACTATCGGAAGCGAATTATAATGACGAGGAACTTGATTTAGATCATATCAAAGACGGAGTATATCGAGATGAAATACTACACTTAGTACGGAATTATAAACCAAATAAAATAAAAACATCTGCTGTGAAGATAAGGATAGTGCTGACAGATCAACTTCCAATCCGCAGCGTGAAATTGATAAACAGATTTCGGATTTCAAAACATACTTTCGGTTTGTAGATACAAATTACATCTTAGTAAATATATATCGGAAATTCTATTTGACATAATCTTTCTAATCTATCATAATCTAATAATGACGTTTCTGCCCCCCCCCTCTGCCGCAGAGCAGCGTGAAAATGATAAACAGATTTCGGATTTCAAAACATACTTTCGCTTTGTAGTAAATATATATCGGAAATTCTATTTGACATAATCGAAAGTTCAAGCTTACTTTTATAAAATTGCTCTAACAGTCTGCAAAAAATAATAAGCCGGATCCAATTCGAAGATTAAGGAACAACGCAATCTGCAACATTAACTGAATTAGATAACTTTAGCTTAGCGTATAACTCCGTTACACATTAAACGCGCATGCGCACAAACATATTCGCAGCTTTAAGGGTCTTATGCGCTCTCCTAAACGCCTGTGCGCATGCGTGAACGCGACGCATGCGCAGAAAGTTTGTAGCTTTGAGGTCCGGATTATAGATCATTCAGGATTATGGGTGTCCGAATTAAAGACTTTTGACTGTATCTTAACACTGAGTCAGGAAAATTATATTGAATCTTTAGCTAAACTGTATGGTATTAAAAATTCAAAGCTTTATGATACACCAATGGAGACTAATCTTAAACTAAGCCAATCTAATTTAAATCAAAATGTCAAATATAGAAATCTAATAGGAGCACTCTTGTATATTAGTCATGGTACTAGTCCAGACATATCTTTCAGCGTAAATTATTTAAGTAGATTTCAAAATTGTTATGATGAGACACAGTTCAAATATGCTTTGAGAGTTTTAAAGCATTTGTACTTAACAAAACATCTAAAATTAACCTATAGTAAAAATCTTAAAACTGTTATTATGAATTGTTATGTTGATGCTGATTGGGCAGGTGATATTGTTGACAGAAAGTCAACTACTGGGTTTGTTATTGAATTATTTGGTAATCCTATTTACTGGAAATCCAAAAAGCAAAATTGTGTGACAAAATCTTCCACTTTTGCCGAATATATTGCTCTATCTGAAGCTGTGACAGAAATTAATTTCTTGAAAAATGTTGTGAATGATGTTTTTGCTGATATAACTCACCCCATTAAAATTTATGAAGATAATTCAGGAGCTTTGGCCATTGCTAATTATGGGAACTTCACTAAAAATTCAAAACACATAGAAGTTCAATATCATTATGTTCACGAAAATGTTCAAAATGGAGTAATTGAAATTGTAAAGATTGATTCAGAATCAAATATTGCAGATATCTTTACTAAGTCTTTAGGAAAGATTAAATTTATGAAATTTAGGGAAGGTTTGAAATTGAAATAAATTTTGTGTACTGTTTATTTAAGTGATGTTTATTTAAATATATTTGCTTGAAATGAAATAGATTTTGGTAATGCCCTTATGTAAACTAAATTGTGTTTAACTTTGATTTTAACATTTAAGTTAATGAAAGAAACTTTTTTTAAAATAATTTGTGTTAAGTGTTGAATGTTATTGTTTATATCTATGCTTAATTGTAAATGGTAAAGATGAAAAGATTGCTTATATCTATGTTTGTTTGTAATTAGTAAATATAAATGTAAGGAGGCGTGTTAGTTTGGTACATTTATATTTACCGTATTGGCAACACCAAGTTCTCTCTTCTCTGTGTGCGAGCTATAGATGCTGATGTAATGTTGTGCACGTGTTGTTAAGTTTCAATAAAAAATGTGAAAAGATACGTTTCTTATTTTTCGATTTGCTTCTTCATATGATATCCATTTATTTAACACACAGCCAATCCATCGCGCGTCAAAAGTGGCAGTCAGGTTATTGCGAACATCAGTGCTGAAGTGGGCTGGCACTCTATCATACTGGAACCACGTTCAGTTACAAATGGAGATCAGAATATTTTGCAGCAGTTCTGGTAACACATGTTCCAGAAAAGTAAGATAATGTTGGCCATTGAGTCACTGCTGCAGTAGTAGGGCCTATTAAAAAGTTGTGGACGATACCGCTCACACATTCACATGGATTCATTGTTGAGACCCATGTAGTTGCTTTGCGTTTGGAGTCTCAGTTGCCCAGGGTCGTAGCTAGGGTTTTCAGCACCCAGGGGCAACTGAAGATTTTGCGCCCCCTACTGCTTGCCAAGGATGGAAAACATCTAATTCTAAAATGTCGTAACATCAGTTTGGCGCCCCTTGGATTCTGCGCCCAGGGACAGATGCCCCCCTTGCCCCCCTCTAGCTACGCCCCTGCAATTGCCGACACATGAGAATTGTGTGCATTAAACACACCCTCGCAGGTAAACATCATCTGTAAATAGAACATGAGTTGTGCAGTCCGGCTGCAATGCAGATTGCTGCAAAGAGCCACTGGCAGAAGTTCAGGCACAAAGGACAATCTAGCGAATTCAAAGCTTTTACGTGCTGAAAATGGAAAGGCTGCTAGCGATTTTCATTTACACTCTTCAAATGGCGTGTTGACTCACACCTATATTTTTTGCAACTGCTGTTCTCCTTGACTCGGATCTATCAGTCACAATGTTCAAGATGCTTTCTTCAAATCTCAGATTGCGTACAGTTCGTCATTGACCAGCATTCTGCCTGGTGAGGTGGAAAGAACCTGTTTCACAAAGCTGACGATATAACCCCGGAAACATTCTGTGATTCAGCATTCGTGTATTCGGAAACTAGCTCTAGGGTTACTCTTTACACGGCTGTATATGTAATGCACGTCTGCACCCTATTGCCCTCTACCGGCAATGGTGCAAATTACTAATATGCAATTGTGTTTTATGAGGTAGTTAGAAGCAAGATAGTTTCAAGGGTGTACTCCAACTGCACTAATCAGGGTTCGTACGGTCCTTAAAAGTCCTTAATTTTTTCAAAAATGATTTTTGGTCCTTAAAAGTCCTTAATTTTGGCCAAAATGAATAAACGGTCCTTAATTATGCTCATTTGACATTTCTTATCATTTCTAATGATTGCCCTTCTAAGTGTGAATTACGATTTCTCATGAATATGGAATTAAAATAACACGGCTCTTAACCAATCTGTTGGCGGATTTGCGTTGCAAACGATAAAAAAAAACAATTAGCTACCCGAACGAAAATATCGGTGTCTGATTGGCTATTCACCCAATCTTTCGAAACAGGTGTTATAATAATAATATACATAAATTTAGGCAGATTGTGACGAAAGCGTGAAGCCGGAAGTTCTTTAAGAGGCGAAAGTGATGATGAAGGTGCTCGAGAAAAAAAAGGGGGGGGATTCTGAAAATATTTGCTAAAATTAGAGCAATTCCAACCTGGAATGCCACAACCCTTCCGACGCCAATAGGAACGAGATGCCTGGAAAGTGCATTTTCAATAAACTGTGGCTTCATCAAGCTGACTACAAAGACTGGATATTGATGGATAGCAATCCTTTAATGTGGTCTTTGTGTGAAACAAATTGAAATTTCTAGAATGGAAGAGTCAGCGCTGAAAATTCACATGAAAATTAAGTTTCGTTTTATCATTTCAATTTGTTTTACACGGTTTTGCTTAGCTTAATTTCTGTGTTTGTTTCAATTAAGCCATAAATTAATTTTTTATCACCTACGGAGTTTATTCTCTTTTGCACATACTATATGTATGGGATATCGGGATTATGAGTTTATTTCTGCAGAGGGTCTGTTATCGATTTCGCGGGAAATCTGTTGGCTCCATTTCGATTTTAGGTCGCCAAGGGCAAATTCGGTAACGCTAGCCGAGAAAAAGTGAAGTTCGGAAATACGTTTTGAAGCTTCAATACACAATTAAGTATTTGGTTTAAACCTATGTTGTTCATAGTAATGCATAATTTTTGCTAGTGGCGATACAATTATTAGTTGAAAATAACTAACTAATTAAAAATTTTTAAATATTTTTAAAGCTGAAAACAACTAATTGAAACTAATTTTCCTGAATTAACTAGACGCAAAATTAACTTTCATGAATTACTAAAGTTATTGGGTAGAAGTTTAACTGAAAATATACATTCCGTATTATATATATATACAGTACAAAGTCCGAGGTCGGGACTTCGGCGATCCCAGATTTGAGATTTTTCCGGATATTAGATCATTTTAAATCTACTAAGATGGCACGTAGAAATTATAAAATTGAAAATATGAAATCGTGATTTATGAAATAATGAAGCATTTATGAATTAAAGGGTATCAAAATTTACAAAAGAAAAGAGCTTAGTATTTATATGTTTACTTTATTAAACATTTCTTTCAATGTGAGTTGTTTGATTTGTTTTCTCTGCTAATAATTTAGACTAATACTGTAGACATATAATTTCTTGTTCAGTTATTAAGTTCCATTGTTCAAGTCCTGTAATTGCTGTGTCGAGAATTCCGAATAACTTGTCAATCAAAATTTTTTCTCGTTCAGTAACCTCTCTGTTACTTTCTTCACTATCGGTAGCTGTATTTTCCGGATTTAGAACCATACTACAGATTTCGCCCTCCGTTAATTGATTGATGATTGGGCATTGTCATCGCAATGAAAAACTTCTGTTTAACTTTGCTAAATTCTGCCGCTTGGTGCGGCCATGCGAGATCTGGCGCTGGTTCTGGCTTTATGTGAAAACAAATTAGTTATTCTTAATTCAAATAGCACTAAATATAATCGTTTGTCCTATGAGTGTCATTAACAAAATCTATTTTTAGCATAAGGAAAGAAATTTCTGCTAAATCTCCCCTTGTCAACATTTTAGCGCATTAAACTTAAATCTGTAACAAATGTTTCGGTTTGAGATTATGCCAAGGAGATACGCAGCTATGGAGTCAAGTTACTAATCACACAAATTTATGCTAAAATAATTATTTCTTCAATAATGAGATATTTTATTTAGCGCCAAACTGAGATTAAGAATCGGGATTTCCGACATGTTTTTTTATGATGAGGAAAAACATCTAATAAGTGTGCGTAAAGCATACCCCTTCCCTTCAAAAATGCCCTAAAAAATTGGTTGGTGGTGGCTTTGAGGTCCGGATTTTAGATTATTCCAGATATTGGATGTCCGGATCTCGGACTTTGTACTGTATATATATATATATATATATATACACATCTTTCAAAATATAACTTACCAGTATGGATTCACTCTTTTAAAATAATTCGACTTTAATTAAACTTAGGAGATAATATAATCAATTAATCAATATTGTTTAGGAAATATATATATATATATATATATATACATAGTAAAAAAATGTATATTTTCACTATTCAAGTATTCACTGTGACAAGTATTTTTATCTTGTCACATGAACAGGCCTCTGTGGAAAGGGGCTTCTCTGTAAATAAAGCAATTGAAATTGAAAATTTAAGTGACTCATCATACATTTTTCAACGCACAGTACTTGATTACATAAAATTTTCTGGAGGTGTTCTTAATATCGAAATTAATAAAGAAATGATATCAGCAGCAGCTTCTGCAAGAAGTGGAGTTCGTTATTTAGAAGTTTAGTATTTAGAAGAACGTTCAATATTTAGAAGAACAAAAATCTAACTAAATCTGAAATTCAAAGAGGAAAAGAAATATTATTGAGGAAGAAATTGATTATATGAAGCAGAAGAAAAAATTTCTTCAAAGGGACATTAAAGATATTTATGAAAAAGTAGATGCTTTAGCAGATGAAGCTGAGACCAGCAGGAACATTGATTTGTTTATCAAAGCAAATGAACTTAGAAGAATAGTTAAAGAAAAGGAAATACACATAAATAAATTAGATGTTAAAATAGCTGAAAAGATTTCAGATTTAAAAAAAAAAAAAAAAGCACAAATGTTTTGTATCTTTTATTGTACAGTTTATTATTCTAGTATCTTTCAAAAAAAAAAAAAAAAAAAAAAACCAAGGAAATAAATTGTATGTTTACAAATCAGTTATTTTAATCGGCCCACCAGCGGCCGAGCGGTAAAGTCGCTGAACACTGGTAGTTCGGTCCGAGGTTCGAATCCCGCGAACGGGCTGGCTGCATGGGCGTTTTCGTGGTTTTCCCCATGTGTAACGTGTATACGAGACAGTTTCCCTTAGAAAGTCCTCCACGAAAGGCATCCCTCCCCTTAGGCAGATAGCCCTAGTGTGCTTTGCCATAATTAAATACACCAACACACACCAGTTATTTTAATCTGCAAAATATTCTTACATTGTGATTATAATAGTAGTTGACTGTGTTTAAATAAATATCAAATAAGTTAAATAATAATCATGGAAATCTCTAAAATAGTGACTGTTATTAGTGTAAAATACACTTATACATGTTTTTAAAGAAATTATGTTCCTAATTTAATGTTATCTACTTCATAACTTGTAGGGAGTTAGTTTAATTTTCAAAATTGTTTTATGGTAAGTATTAAATTGAATTTAATAATAGTGCATAATACATACTTCTGTTAGTTTCTTAAAGTGAAATTACGAGCATGAAGTCGGTTGTATGGATAATTGCTTTATTCTATTCATTTTTTTGTTTGCTGATAGTCCTTAAAAGTCCTTAATTTTCATGTAAGGAAATGTGTACGAACCCTGACTAATGAAAATCCCCCCCGGGTCGAGCTATAGTCCAACTGCGCCAATCAAAATTTCTTCCCCCCTGCTGCCTACAGGGTTGCAATTTAACTTTTCGAAGCCAATTGTAGCCAAGAGGAAAATAAAAATAAATAAATAGAATTAAATATCACAAAAACAAGTAAAAAAATATCTAACAAGGAGGCTAATTACTTGAATAACAGTAATAAATGCGAGAGCTAACAAAGAAAATAAAAGGTATTGGTAAACATACATATTAGCATTACAAACATCTTTCATTTATGATAATAATATAAATTAAATAATTATAAAGCATACAAATTATATTTTTAATAAATTACATCAATAATAGTCCAGATGTCTGAACTAGAATGGAAAATTTAATAGAGTCCAAAAAATTATTCCATATCAAAGTGTGTTAAAGTGTGCTAGAAATATTTTTCGTTAATTAAAGCAATCATGTAAATGTTTGCAGAAATTAATAGTTAAATTAAAAGAAAAGCTTAGCATGAAATCTATTATAACAACATTACTATGCGTTTGGATCACTGACGTATAAATTGTAAATAAATTTAAATTATTATGCTAAGAAGTTTTTCTAAAATTTATCTAGAAGAAAAGAATTAGATAAACAGTACTGCAAATTAATATAATCAATCAGGTCTCTCAATAAATAAAAGCTTATTTTTTTAACCAAAAACTAAAAATTAGGATGCAAAAGTTTGTGTAATATACTTGGAAATATCTGAACATATAATTAGATAGAAACATACAATTAAATTAATAACAAGCTAATTAACAGTAACATAAGCTTAATTTCATTCAATCTAAAACAAGCAATCGATCAGGAGCTCCGCATAACTGAAGTTTTAATGCTGTTTTACACAGATCTGCGTATAAAATAAAAGTTGCACTCGTGAAACAAGTGAATAATGTACTGATAGTCAACAGGAATTAAAATACAGTGGTTAAAAATATAACTACTTGTCAGAAGGTATGCAAAGTTGCCACGGCTAGAGAAATTGAATGATTATAGAAAACTCATAAAGTTAAGCGCTACAGTGTGAAAAGAAAATTCTGGAATAAACATGTTAAGAAAATTAGATGGAGAAATAATCCTTAATTTATTGATATCCATATAAACTCTATGCTTTTGGAAAAATGTTACATATAATTTGCACCGAGGTATCAATCACCGAAACTGAGTTAATTTCTTTCCTTATTTTTTTCTTGTTAGAGGGATTTGTAAAAAGATATGCTAAGGTAAAGGTGAAAATTTTTGCAATATTTTTAAAGAATAAATTTAAAAAGTATCTTCATGAACTGAAATTTTTACGCTACATTTTTATAGAGTAAATAAGTACAAAAAAAGAAAGAGCTGGGGGATCACTGGGACTAGAAACTCGGGTCGAACTACCAATGTTTAGTGACTTTTCCACAAGACCTTTTGAAATTAGGCTGAACAATATATTAAAGAAAATAGAAGATACAGCACACGTAAGAACAAAAGTGGGCTGAATTGGAGATTTACATGTTTGGTGAATGAGTTAAACTTACCTGTATGCCATTATGAAATATTAGGAATGTAGCATAAAAGCATGAGTGAAGAAGGCAATGGCAATCTAAATCATTGTAATCTAAATGTATATCATTATCAGTATCTGCTATTAATTTCAATACTGCTGAAAATATTATAAATGAATTATATTATAAATTACAACAGTTAGAAATATTATTAGCGTGATTTAGCGACCATCTTTGTTAACAAATATTTCAAGTAATTAATTTTACAAATAATTCAACCTGAAACTAGGTTGGAAAATAAGCTACATGCTGAAGATTAAGCTTTGCCATGGTGTTAGAAACATCTTCTGTTAACTAGAGTTGTGATGCAAGAATTTGTAAAAATTATCATTTAAATATAAATTGGCATAAATACAATACAAAGTATATAAATTCTACATACATGAAAACTTGAGTACAGTGCAACAATATGTGAAAAAGGAATGGATTAAAAGGGAACTGAAATTTCCAGGATATGAATATATGGGAGTTTATTTTTATTTATTTAATTTATATATTTATATATTTATTTATTTTTTTGTTTGTTAATTATGAAAATTCTGCTGACGCTCATAATTATTAATTTATTAATTAAATGTGTATTAGAAATTAAATGTATGCCAAAGTACATCAGGTGGAAAACAGAATAAATATTTAAATGTTTCTAGTATTAAAATATGAAATTTGTAACAGAGTTAGATAATCTTAAAATAACTTCAATGATTAAAAATGGAAAGCTTAATACGGGAATATATTGCAATAATATTAGTGTGCATTTAGAACGACTTAAGAAGTCCAATTTTTAGATTTAATAAAGATAATTTTTATAATTAAATTAGAACTGTTTCCCTAAAATGGTAAATTTGAAAGTTAAAACCATTCTGCTATCTAAGAAGATTTGTTAATATTTATCTAGACAAGAAACTTATTTAAGGTGAGCTACAAATCCGATATTTGATAGGTTGATTATGTATCAGTTTTGCGTATGTCTTTAATCTATCAAGTTTACTGTTCAAAACTGATATATATATTATATATATATATATATATACACTGACTACCAATAAGTATTTGGACACCTATGCAAATGACGATATCTGCGGTCCTAAGGTACGTCACGGACTCCGCCGGTATATGTCGTGTAGGAAACAGCATCGGCTTTAGTCGCATGCAAGATGCCTCGCAGTTCGGAGCTCTCTGATTTCGAGAAAGGTATAACTATCGGGTATCACAAATGTGGCCGATCCTTAAGGGACTTATCTAGCGATCTGAAGTACCCAAAATCGACAGTGGCCTATGTGATTAAGAAGTGGAAGGTGAGTGGTAATTGTTGGAATGTGCCCTGAGTCGGCAGACTAACGAAACTGGGAGATAGAGACTGACGAGTGCTGGCCAGAGAAATTCGGAAGAACCGCACCCAGGTGATGGCCCTCATCCGCGAGGAGTTTCAACAGGCATCCGGGAGTATTGTTTCAATGAATACCATCCATAAGGAAGCACATCTGCTTGGTTTTCATGGTCGTGCTGCTGCCCATAAGCCTTTGATCACAAAGTCCAACCGCGCTGCTCGGTTAATGTGGTGCAAAGCACATCGAAATTGGACCGTAGATCGGTGGAAATGGGTTCTTTGGAGTGACGAATCAAGGTTCACCCTTTACCGTTCGGATGGCAGGGTCTGGGTCTGGCGTCTACCTGGAGAACGTCTCCTGCCAGAATGCATTGTGCCAACAGTCAAGTTCGGCGGAGGTGGAATTATGGTCTGGGAGTGTTTCTCCTGGTATGGGCTAAGACCCTTGGTCCCCATTCATGGTAAGCTCAACTCCGATGCCTGCTGCACTATTTTGGATGACAATGTGCTTCCTACGTTGTGGCAGTTTTACGGGTTGGACCCCTGTTACTTTCAGGACGACAATGCCAGTTGTCATGTTTCGACGTTTAACCAAGGCTTGGTATGGTGCCAATGGAGTTCATCGAATGGACTGGCCTGCCCAGAGTCCAGACCTGAACCCTATCGAAAACCTCTGGGACGAGTTGCATCGCCGAATTCAGGGGTGCACTACCCGTGCAAAATCGGTGAAGGAACTTCTATGTCTTCTCCAAGCCGAGTGGAAGAAAATACCACTAGCTGCCATACAAAGACTTGTGGAAAGTATGCCCCGGAGGGTCCACGCTGTAATTACCTCTCGTGGAGGCTCTACCAACTATTGATTTTGAATAAAGTTAGTTTTTTTTTTTTTTTTTTTTTTTTTTTTTCCTATTACAGGTGTCCAAATACTTATTGGTAGTTAGTGTATATCAGCGACTAAAATCTACAACTTGGAAAGTTTTTAATTCTTACAGAGAATAAAAAAGATCTGGCTCATCATTCCTTTAAGCATCATAAAACTTTAAAATGAGTCTAAAAGAAATTTATTTTTTAGCACACGCCAGATTTTAAATTAATATTTGTTTTACATGCACAATTTTTACAATATTGATAAACGAAAATAAAGGCTTGCAGTCTCAATAGAATGTCCCATTAATAGCGATAAACGACATTTTGTACCACCCAATCTTCATGGAAAGAAATGGGGGACAGGAAACGTCCCGCAGTTCGTGGATTAGAAAAAAAGGGGGAGACGGGGATTTTCGATCAAATTTTTCGCAGTTCGTACCCTACCATTTTCAAATGAGTGATGAAAGGTTCTGCGGGCACTCTTCTTCATATGAAGCAATTCATACGAGATGTTATGTGATCTCAGTCTTATTTTAAAGTTTTCTTATCGTAAACGTATTTTAAGTTGTATTTATGACTAAATAAATAGATTGCGACCTGGGTTTCTAATGTGAATATTGTTCGTATCTTTGTTCTGTACCTCGCTTCCAGTTTTTTAGGATAATTATGGAATGACCCTGTTTTGTTGAGCATCAATTTCTCAGTTGTTGTTTAGTTCAGCCTGAGTTCGGAGATCTCTATAGAAGCGTCGCCTTTTTAAATGGGCTGTGCATGTATTTTTGTGGAAAGTTCCAGAACTGTAAAGTGTTCCTTTTTGTTAAATAAATTTATCAAGCTATACCATCGTTTCTGTGTGCATTCAATCTATTGCGTATCCATACGCACGCAACAATATTATTCGATTGTTTTGCTGATTATTATCTTTATAATTGTTTATGTACAGTTATACATGTTTAACTGTTCTATTGTGAATTTATGAATAATAATAAAAACTAGTATAATAACGTATTCTATTTTAAATTTTTACCTAAAAAAAAAATGTGTGTACATGTATGTGTATATAGTTTGAGTAAATTCGAAAAAAGTAATCCTGATTACTCTATCTAAAAAAATGTAGTAAAGAAATTAAAGTAGTAAAAATAAGTAAGTCTTTTGTACAGAAATCTTGAACAAGTCGCCGGAATAAAAGGCATTTCCAAAGCGACTAAAAAAGTCTTCTGGATTGGGCAGGCCTAATCTAAATTATGTTGCGATTTTTTATTCGGTCTGTGTTTTTGACTTGTAAGACGACAACAAATTTAATTCCATATGTATCTTAGAAAAATTTATTTATTATTAAAAAGTAATTCAAATAGTACATATAAAATATTCATAAGCAATATTATCAAAATTAATTCAGATGATACTTTAATATACAGTTATGAAAGAAAAACTGATGACTGAATGAATAGTTTACTGAGCAGTACAGCAAATAAACTTGAAATATCTTCACAATGAACTTGTTTGGTTTCTTAGGTTAACGTTCTTCCTGGAAGTAAATACACTCATGATGTCGTTGTAATTAATTTATATTTCAAAATATTATTCAATAAATGATACCATCTATTAAAATCTGTAAGTTTAGTAAGGAATACACCATGCAGTAGAACTTTATATATCTGGAGTATCTAAAATTATAGTTCATAAGTGTATTTAAATTAACTGGATTTTTCTTTTTCTTGTAAGTTAAACAATTATACTCAATTAATATTAGTTAGTAAACAGTTTTATTTGTTAGTAATTTAGAGGGATGGGATATTAAAATCTTGTATCCCATAACTCAAATAAAGGTTAAAAACTTGAACATTTGCAGCTTCCTTATCTTTCAAATCCTGACCTAAAATCCGATGTGGACACCACGTGACTTCCTTTTACAAATTATTTAATTATACACTTTTTTTCTGGCTGCACTGCATTTAAACTTATTTCCTCGAGATATTCTAACTTTTAATTAACCAGTCGCTCAAGGCAAGAGGAAAATGACATCAAAAACTGCAAATTTTGAAAGACCCCGTTCAATTTTTGTCGTACGGGAAACAAACTTCTTGTATTTTTATTTTTTTCATAAAGAGTATAAAACGTTCCTAAATATAAGTATTGGAACCGGGAGACTGCATTAAAAGTTATTTTTCTAAATTTTTTAAAAAAATTTTACATTGCCCAAGCATGAAACTTTTCGTTATTTAAAACACTTCTGAAAGTACACTCATGTCCATAAATTAAGGATAATGCAAAATCAGGTCAAGGAAGAGTTAGAAGCAAAACAAATTTGACTTATTTGAAAAGCTTATTTATTAAACAAAAGGTAAAGAGCAAAAAAAGATGCTATATGTGTGATATTATTAAAAGAATTAGCGATTTTTTCTCCCTGGAGCAAATTCTAAAAAACTCCTATTTACAAAAAAACAATATTACATGGTTGGTATGATTGTTAATACATTGTATGTCTCCCAGACGATGCAATACAGTCCGTACAACGCCTAGGCATTCTGAGTATCAAATTATCGATCTGATCTTGGGGAATATTACACCACTCAAAAAGCAATGCTCTCCGAAGTTCTGTTAGACATGTAGGAGGAGGTTGACGGGCTGCAACTCGTCGGCCAAACATGTCCTACACGTGCTCTACTGGATTCAAGTCCGGTGAGAATGCTGGCCGGTCCATACGGGTGATATCCTCCGACTGAAAGCATTCGCTTACGATGTTTGCAAGGTGAGGACAGGCGTTGTCATTCATAAACACAAATCGTACGTCCATGGTGCCCCGAAACAAACGTACCTGTTGTTCCAGAATGACGTCCCGATAGATTTGGCTTGTCATGGTTCCAATTTGAACATGCAGGTCAGTTCTGGAACCCAGAATAATTCCACCTCAAACAAGCACTACTGCACCACCGTAACGGTGTCGTTCAATGATGTTTTCTTGGTGGTAACGGGTACCTGGAGCTCTCCATATGAAAGTCCGGCGAGAATCAGACAGCAAGCTAAACCTGGACTCGTCGGAAAACATCACACAAGCCCACTGTTGCGGTGTCCACAATGCATGCTCTCTACTCCAGGCTAACCGCAGGCGACAGTGAGTTGCAGTAAGTGGAACGCATCTGACAGGTCTACGAGCATATAGACCAATCTGCCCTAAGCGTCTGTACACGGTGTGCCTTGAAATTGTCCTACCAGTGGCTGAAGAGAGCTGACGAGGCAGGTCTGAGGCTGTGCTCCGCCTGCTTCTTTTGGCAGTAATGGCCAAATACCGGTTCTCGTTCGGCGTTGTAACTCTGGGGAGACCTGTGCTGTAACGTCTACTCACATTACCACCATCTTGGAATCGTTGCCAAAGCCTGGAGATGACACTCTGGGCAATTCCAAGTTCATCTGATACTTCCAGTTGGGTACGCCCACATTCCAGACGGTCGATAATTCTACCACGTAAAAAATCATCCAAATGCGTCCTTTGTGTCATAACTATTCGGTTATTGCACTGAAATGCTTATAAAGCGCCTGCGAACAATTTTACTTCTTTGCCTGTATTCCTTATATATCACTCTCTTACACTCTCGTCATTGTGACGTACCATCTGTGTCATCTGGTTACTTCCTGAAATTTGCATATGATTCTTGAAGATGTGTGTAGTGATTTTACAGGTGATATATTTATTTTAGAGTTCGATTTCCGCGTGACTCCGAATTATCCTTAATTTATGGACATGAGTGTATATAACTACGACCAACGATTGCGAAAATAAAGGCCGAGTAAGTGGGGTAGGTATATATATATGTTGTATGATCTTAAATTAATAACAATTTACATATAACAATTTACATTCAAATTAATTAATAACAATTTACATTCAAGTTACTTAAAAACATCTTTCGAAATAGAACTTACTAAGTATGGATTCACTCTTTTCAGATAATTCTACTATAATTAATCTTAGGAGATAATATAATCAATATTATTTAGTAAATAAATTATTATATACTGCTGGTCATTAAGATTGCAACACCAGGAAGGAGTAATCTGACAAACGTGAAAATCACAGGAAACGAAGAAGGGGTTGTGATATGCAAATGATTAGTATTTCGACGCATTTAGACGACTCAGGATGGAGAAATGACATCTGAAGCACTGCATAAAAGAAAAGCTGTGTAGTGGATTTCTCATTCGGAAAACGCTTTGTAAGGTCAAGGTTTGCTCAGAATGTCGTGTTATGCCTCGAATAAGAGGAAGAAATGTTTATTAGCGAGTGTTTGGATTCGGTAGAGGTAGGATCCTTGCCTATCAAGAGTGCGGATTATCGTTCCGTAATACCGCCCGTCACACTGGACGACATCCAACCACTGTCATGCGAATATGGAATCAATGGGTTGCTGAGGGTCATACTGAACGGCATGTAGGATCTCAGCGCTCTTCCATGAAAAACGAGAGGACAGACATATTGTGAGGTCATCCCTGTGAACCCGTACGACCACATCACGGGCCATTAGTCAGGAAATAGGTATGTTTGGAGCACGTCCAGTATCCGCTCGTACGGTGCATCGACGTTTGCAGTCGCGTGGACTATCAGCACAGTGACCGTTACTTCGTCTTTCCTTGACGATGCAGCATAGATAGGGACAGTAACTCTGGTGCGCCGAATGACAAAGTTGGATACCGGAGTGGCACAATGTCATCTTTTCAGACGAGCCCTGGCTCTGCGTGCAGTATTCTGAAATCTAAAGCCTCAAAGTTTTTTTTTTTTTTTTTTTTTTTTTTTTTTTTTTTTTTTTGTGATGGTGTGTGTGTGTGTATTACAACAGTTGTATAATTTTTTGTGTATAATGCATATATTATTATTATCATCATCTACAGATAGATGGATGTCTTGGAAATTTTTTCTTCAAAATTTTGCAAGTTTTGTTATTTGAGCAAGTTTATTTACTCATTAATTTTATTTGTTTGCTTGCTGATTTGTTTGTCATTTAAATTAATCTCGAATAGCTAATTCATATTAGTTGTAAAAAAACATTTTAAATACTGCTTCAAATTCTTTGTAAAATTCATATTCAGAGTAGAAAAATGATCTTACTGCACTGATTACACGATTTCCTGCAGTTGGTTAGCATCCATGTTGGATTTTTCTCACATTCTCCACGCTCAGCCCAACCTCTACATTGGCTGTTAGAATCGACGCAAGTTTCTATCAATAAAAAGAATAATTTTAGTTTTCTACATTAATAAATAAATATAATGGCAAAATATTTTAACCTCCGTAATTATTAAAAATGCATTATCTCTTCTTTTTTATTACAGGAATAATATTGGGAATATACGATACATAAATAATAAAACAGAATCAGTAATCTAACTGATACTGAAATTACTACTAGTGGTGTTAACGCATCCAGTAATCTTATAAAACACCTTATAATTCTTATAATCCTCCTACAAATATGGCTTAACGTTTCTTGTTGTAAATGAGATAAATGCCTTTTCGTCACTTGGCATTTTCAAATATAAACTGAAGCGATCGTTTATTTAACGTAAAAAAAACAGGCAAGCATTATTGAATTCCTTGGCTATTTTCGACAAGATTTTACCAATAGCCTTTTCCTTTTAATTTTATTATATATTATTTATTATTATAAGGTTGTAAAAGCAAATGAAAAAAGACCAATTTAGGTCAAAATTTTGCGCATTGTGCTGCAAAATTAAGGAAAATAAATATATATATTTTTTAACAAACATAAAATCGAAATAGAAATTGAAAAGCTAACAAGTAATGTGACGTAAGACCTATTTGATCTTCAAAATTTTTTGCGCAAAATGCTGCAAAAATTTGAAATAAAAGGAAGAAATATTGTAGAGAGCTTGCTGAAAAGTTACCAGGAGCTGTAGCTCCATAAAATAGTTCAATGCAGTATTTTTAAAATATTAACATAGAAGTAATTTTTAAAAAATATTAACATGGAAAAGTGAAAAAACAGCTTACACGCGAAAAAAACTGTTAAAATCAATGTTGGAAAACATGTGAATGCACAAGTAAACTAATCTGATCGTTGTGATATGTGAAAAGTTAATACATATAAAAACAGATCGACGGAACAAGTTAAAACAAGATTTAAAAATAATTAAAACATAAATTGCAAAAATTATAATTAAAACATAAATTGCAAAATTACAAAAATTACAAAGTGGAAAATGGTAAATTAGCCCAATTGGACATCCAACCAGGCTTTTCAAAGGAAAAATAGTTGAATGTCGAACCAGGCCAAACACCATTACGCGTTTCGCCGAAACAGACAATTGAAGCTCTTGTTTGACGGAAATTTTTTTTTTAAATAATATGAATTGTCCCGAAAAAATCTTTTGGAGCTTCAATTCTCTGTTCCAATTTCCCGACGCGTCCGCAGAAAAACACATTAAGGTGTAAGAAAAAGTAAATGCAACTCCGAGCAAAACAAATTAAAATCAAAATAAATAGCGGTCTGTTATTAGTCAAAAATTACAATAACGTACGGGCTGGTCCTGCTAGCTTAAAGAAGAATAAAACCTTTATAAAGATTATGGTACTGAAATCAAATTAAAATGAAATTAAATACTAATGAAAACAAACGCTGTGGGTCTTGCTTGGACCAAGAAAAAGATTTTAAGAAACACAAAAGGCATAAAAAACGTAAAAAAGAGACCTGTGGCAGTGCCGACCTCTGGATCGCGAAACATATTTGAAAAGGGGTGTAATCCCCTAAGTGTCCTACCAAGCCATCCCTCTCGTCGTGTGACGTAGGCGGGTGAAACAATGCCATTCCGTACCGCCCAATGCGATTAGATTGTAACTTTGGCGGGAACTCTTATCTCCGCCCTTTGCTAAAGAGGGTTTGAGAGACTCGAAAAGACATGGAAAGAATTCAAAATGGCGTCAGTCAAGTTGTTAGAAGAACAAAACAGCTTCAAAATGTGAAAATGGCTAATTCAGCTAAGATTATTCATTATGGCCACGAAAGTAAGAGTGAAATGGAAAAAAGTCATTTGTTAATAAAAGTCGTCGTTCTTCAAGCTAGAGGGCGATCAAGCTACAATGAAAAATGAAAAGGTCCGATTTGTTAATAAAAGTAGAATTTTGGCCATCTAAGTAATTCAAAACTATTAAAACAATAGTATTAAAGTATTGTGAAAAAATCTTTGGAGGAAAGAAAACGTAGTGACGAGAATTATCTGTACATTTTTACATTAGATTATCTGAATCAGCCATCCACTTTATATCGTCCCATTGGGCTTTAAGTATAAAATTTCATTATCCAAAATAAATTATCTAAAAATTGGTAAGGCTAATGCCAGCTTTTTTTAAGGTATTTTTAGTTATTTTATGAGGAATTAGGTTATTTTTCAAAATTGTTACGAAGTAAAGTATTTCTTCTTGAAAGTGTTCTGTAGTATTACATATTCTTTTTATTCTAAGTAGCTGTGAAAAAAATTGTGTTAATGATGATTCTTTTGGAAATATTAGAATTCCAGTTGGTTAACTTTAGTGTAGAAAAAATGAATTCTCTTCTCTTGTCGTAAACTTTTATAAAATTGTAATCAATAATATTTAAGTCAAGGTAGACTACATTATTTTGCACCGTATTTGTATTATTTAGTTAAGCAAGTTGGGTAGATATTAGCAGCTTCTATTTTGTTGTGGTTGTTAAAGGCAATGATATCATCAATGTAACGATAGATGTGTTGGTAAAATTAATGTTCTTCTTTACTTAGTGAACGGACAAAGGTCAATTCTTTTGTAAAAAGGAATAATTCACATACAGCACTGGAAAAATTACCTCCCATTGAAATTCCTTGAATTTGTCTAAAGATGCTATTGTTAAATTGAATAAAATTATTGAAAAGCATGCTTGAAAGAAAAAGTTGCCATTTTTCGGTATTTATTATTGTCGAAATTTGTGGAATTATATCCGGTAGAGCAAGTAAGCTTGTATATATTTCTTCAAGTGGTAAGGTAGTATAGAGGTTTTCGAAATCGTAGTATTGTATATGGTCTAGCTCGTTGTATATGGTCGAGCTAGTCTTCATAACTAGCTCGTTACTTGAAATCATCCAGTTGCAATGTAGATCCTTAAAATCATAGTTATTAATTAAGTCACGTATTAAACGAAGTTTTTTTTTGCAAAAAGATAATCTATTTCTTTAAGATAACTTTTGGTACTATTGGCAATGAACCTGAATTTAATAGGAGACTTATGAAATTTTGGTAGCGCATAGAGATTTGCAAATCTGTTATTATATTTCCGGGGGTGTATCTTGAGTCTTTTATGTAGTGCGTTAAATTTATTGAGAAGAATTTTAGTGCTGGCAGTTATTTTTTGGTAAGTACAATTGCTATTTAATTCTTTATGCAGAAGGTTGAAGTAAAACTTTTTTCATATAACACTAAAATTGTTGCTGGCTTTGTCAATTTTTGTAATGATAAAGTTATCTTGTTGCTTTTTAATAAAATCATAGAGTTGCTTCTTGTTGTGTAAAGAGTTGAAAGAAGGCGTCTTGAAAATTAAATGTTGAAATTCTTTAATTAGTGCAGTTTTCCATTCAAGAAAAGTAGTAGTAGGTAAATTGGATTTATTACTAACTAACATGATAAATTTATCTAGATCTTAATTGAATTGTTTGAGACAAAAGTGTTTATTGATACTGAAAGTAGGACGAAATTTGGTGCCAAGTTGTAAAAGGGCTCGCAATTCTAAGTCTTCAATGATATTGAGATCTCCGGTTATAACATGTTGGTGGAATATATATATATATATATATATATATATGTTGTATGAACTTAAATCCATTTAGTGCGAATACAAGTTATTATTACTTGCGCAATTGCTGCAAAGTTAGTTAATAATAATTTATTTCCTAAACAGTATTGATTAATTGATTATATTATCTCCTAAGTTTAATTAAAGTAGAATTATTTTAAAAGTGTGCATCCATACTGGTAAGTTATATTTTGAAAGATGTCTTGAAGTAATTTGAAAGCAAAATGTTAATAATGTTTTAACGGGGACTGGAGTTAAATCATCACGAAGAATAATATTACAATTGTAAAAGTAAAAATTAAAACATGTAATTATTGTCATTTATCGGAAATTAGTTGACTTTTCAAGGGGAACAAACCAACTCCCGTTCAATGATCAATAATTGATAAAAATACGTAAATATGAAAGTGTTTCGTCTTTACTCGAGTTATAAGTTAAAGCCAAACCGGCAATTCTAGTCAGGCCAAATATTTCCGCGAATAGTTGTTACTCAAAGAACTTATTCTCATGAAGCATTTTAGTCAATTCAATTTGGAGTAAAGATCAATTACTGTAGAGAAATCCTGTAAAACTCGAGTAATCGTCCCCGACACTATCATCTTTATGTATTTGAGTACTATATTATTTGTAGAAATTAAACATTGGAAATTGTCATTATGAAATCGAAATCAAAGTAAAGTTGAAATAAACATAGAAGATTATAAAAAAGATAAATAATGCAAACTTTGTAAAAACAAATCAAAGAGAACATAAAAATAATATAAAAATAAAATAGAAAATAATATAAATAAGATCAGTGAATGTACATGAAGATATAAAGGCCAGAAAGGTATTAAGTAACTTACATTCTTTCTAGTGGGGGAGTTGGCAATGTGTTCTCTTCGTGTCTGACTCAGAAGTGTAGGGTGTCCGAAAATTCTTAGCGGCAGTAGGGGCTTTGAATTATATCAGTCGGTAAGACTTGGGTGAAGAAATTTATGGTAGTGGGTGGGACTTGGAATTCTTGAGGGATGTATTTTGTGGAGTTCTTATTATTTTTATATTATTTTTATGTTCTCTTTGATTTGTTTTTACAAAGTTTGCATTATTTATCTTTTTTATAATCTTCTATGTTTATTTCAACTTTACTTTGATTTCGATTTCATAATGACAATTTCCAATGTTTAATTTCTACAAATAATATAGTACTCATATACATAAAGATGATAGTGCCGGGGAGATTACTCGAGTTTTACAGGATTTCTCTACAGTAATTGATCTTTACTCCAAATTGAATTGACTAAAATGCTTCATGAGAATAAGTTCTTTGAGTAACAACTATTCGCGGAAATATTTGGCCTGACTAGAATTGCCGGTTTGGCTTTAACTTATAACTCGAGTAAAGACGAAACACTTTCATATTTACGTATTTTTATCAATTATTGATCATTGAACGGGAGTTGGTGTGTTCCCCTTGAAAAGTCAACTAATTTCCGATCAATGACAATAATTACATGTTTTAATTTTTACTTTTACAATTGTAATATTATTCTTCGTGATGATTTAACTCCAGTCCCCGTTAAAACATTATTAACATTTTGCTTTCAAATTACTTCAAGACATCTTTCAAAATATAACTTACCAGTATGGATGCACACTTTTAAAATAATTCTACTTTAATTAAACTTAGGAGATAATATAATCAATTAATCAATACTGTTTAGGAAATAAATTATTATATATATATATATATATATATATATATATATATATATATATATGTTGTATGATCTTAAATTCACTTAGTGCGAAATCGAGTTATTCTACTACTTTCGCAATTGCTGCAAAGTAAGTTAATAATAATTTATTTACTAAAGAATATTGATTATAATATCTCCCAAGATTAATTTTAGTAGAATTATCTTAAAAGAGTGAATCCATATTTATTAAGTTCAATTTCAAAAAATGTTAAAAATGTTTAACGGGGACTTGAATTAAATCATGAATAACAAAACTTCAATTGTAAAATCAATATTCTTTAGTAAATAAATTATATATATATAATGTTGTATGTTCTTAAATTCACTTAGTGCGAAATCGAGTTAGTCTACTACTTGCACAATAGCTGCAAAGTAAGTTAATAATAATTTATTTACTAAAGAAATATTGATCATATTATCTCCTAAGATTAATTTTAGTAGAATTATCTAAAAAGAGTGAATCCATAGTTTGTAAGTTTAATTCCGAAAATTGTTTTAAAATAACTTGAATGTAAATTGTATAATTTAATTATTTGCTTTTAATTTAATTTCTTTTTACAATTGAAATTTTGTTATTCATGATTTAATTCAAGTCCCCGTTAAACATTTTTAACAATTTACATTCAAGTTAGTTTAAAACAATTTTCGGAATTCAACTTACTAACTATGGATTCACTCTTTTTAGATAATTCTACTAAAATTAATCTTAAGAGATAATATAATCAATATTTCTTTAGTAAATAAATTATATATATATATAATAAAATTAAAAGGAAAAGTTGGGACTATCTAGCTTATAATTTCTTCCCTATGAAGGCTCTCACCAATTCTTCCTTAATAAAAGTCGCAACCCAAAAGGAGTTCATGTAAAATTAGAAAACTGAAAATAAAACAATATAGAACAAAAACAAAAAATATGTATTCATCTTCTTTGTTTAACGCTTCAAACAGAACTTGTCAAGGGAAAAGTGTTTTGAAGCATTAAACCAAGTTGATTAATGATTTCCGAATACATGTTTCGTTCCTCTGAATCATTTGAGAGTCAAAAACTGCTATATTCGAATCAAATCTTTACTGTAAAACAACATTTTAGTGACTCTCAAATGTCCATACCTTTTCCCTACATGCATTCGCAACCCCAGTACTACAATAATAATATGCAAAGATAGAAACAAAAATATAAAACATGAAATGCCAAACATATATATATATTTCGTTGATGAAAACGTTTTCTCTGAAATGGTAATTAGCTTCCTTATATGCTGCTGAAGCGGCTGTTTAAGTAATACAGTTAAATCCCGCTTAACTGAAATAGTGAAGTAAGACAAATTGATCTTAAATCAGCCATTTCCAATACTTTTAAAGGGAATTTTTAAGCCCGTATTGAATCTGTCCTTATTCCTTAGCTCAGAAACTTAGCTCCCGTCTTGGAAATACATTTGCTGGTTTCACATACCAATTTGCTGGTGGTAACCACCTATTTTCGCGTATCCTGTATTAGCAATCAGTATTTGAATTAAAAAAATAAAAATAGTATAATTTTTAAATGCTGACAATAAAAGTTTAAGAACAAGCATACTATTCAGTCTCCAGACGAGTTCTGAATGCAAAGAAATTCATCAAAAGAAGACGAGATGAAACACAGAATTGTGTACCAGTTTATGGCGTGCTGACTCATACGAAGTTGCAAAATTAATTTCTTTGATCATTAGCCCCTCAGTGTTCAAAAACCATGCAAAGTTACAATTGCCACATAAAGCTAACAAGAAATAAAGGGAAGAAAAAACTTTATGGAATAATTAGTGGCACATGAAACACACTGGAGTACAAAATTTAAAGATAATTTTAATATTCACCATTATTTATGATATACAAACATTTTGAAGTTCTAATAAACTTTCAAAGGTTCTGAAATAACACAGTAAAAATCTGTTTAAAGTATTACACCATAATTTGCCACCCCCCCTATTTTTTTCAAACTAAACGCCGTGACAACAAAGTTTTTTTTTAAATTAAATATATATATATATAGCACCTATGTTACTTTGAATAAAAACAGTGTAATGTGTAATCACTACAGTCTTCCATGAAAGGCAAGAAATGTTTCCGCTTGAAATTATTAAATTGATAATTAAACTATTCGTTTTTCCAGAAAGGCAGACATGAGTTCCTGAAGGTTTTGAGGAAGGAACAAGCGTACTGCTAACTCGTGCTTCTAAAATATCCCTCACATGTTCACTAAGATATAAATCTGTCAAGTATGGTAGTTATGGAATTATATCCTTGCTTTCAAGGTATTTATTCACCAGAGATTCGATTAGTCTTTATCACACATTAAAAAAAGAAACTGATATATCTTTTAAGACTTATACTTGAAGTATGGGATATCATCTAATGACTCTATAACCAGCTGCAAAAGTTTTCGTGGAGAAGATTATTGATGCAACCATCTAGTGAGATTCTATTCCAGATAAGTACTACGATGAAAATTGAGCTTTCACGGTTTTTCGGAAGATATTTGCTTCCGAAATTTTAAGCTCCTTTCGTATAAAAATATGTTGAGAATCGTTGTTTAAATCGAATTATTCATTATTCATCGAACAGAAGTAGCGTAGTGTGAAATAACCTTCAGAATCTTACCCTAGTAATAATTTCAGAAGAAATCCTAATATTCTGAAAGTATTTTTGGCATCTGCAACATTAAGGAAGTAAAAGAATTAACAAATATCACCTTAAATTCAGAACTGCTTTTTCATGTTTTCCTTGCAACCAGAAAAATGGTTATCGCGACAGAAATGTGGAACGTCGATAAACAGGCCAAAAGACCTACAAAATAATCTATCAGTGAGGCATTTCAAGTAGATGTGAGTTGCTGAATGGGTAAGAATAAGAATAACATTTGAAATAAGAATAGTATTTGACATAAGGATCATCAGACATAAAAATAAAATTTTGATTGAATTTGAATCTGCATTTTTTTATAAATTGAATTTGCATTTTTTATATATATATATATACCAAAATATGTAACTGTATGGGCATTTGATAGTTAAAACTGAGTAGACATCCTTAGGTCTAAATCTCAATGGAAAATACATAATTTATTAATAAATGATACAATAAAAATGCGACTTCTATTAAGGTGGTTGAGATAATACATAAGTACCAATTTGGCTAATGCTATCAAAATAGCCTTGGACAAACGTGATCGCATTAAGCGGAGCCTACTATACATATATAACGATGTTCTACTGTAATATTTTCTTATGTTTTAAATGAGCTTAAAAGTCTGCTTATTTCGGATCTTATTTTTAGCCTTGATATTATAAGTATCTTTCATTTGTGTCTGATAACCAGTTGATGTAATCCCGGTTGATACATTGAAAAACAGCTTGAAAAGTAATTTTGTAGTGAGCTTAGTTATTATTCAATGGGTAGTGAATTTTTAGCTCAACCTATATGGTAATGATAAGAATAGGAAGGTATTTTTTTTTCTTTTTCACTTTGAAGCATATTTTAAAAACTTAGAATTTTTTTAAATCAAGAAATTTTTTGATTTTTAGAAATTTTTTAAGATCAAGAAATTGAAAAGAAATTTAACATACCAACTGGATATGTATTGCATTGATACAACTTGTTGATCTTTCTCACGTCTGTTCGGCTGAATCCTAGGCGTTGGCCAATGAAGACGTTGCGTTGCTTTGGAAGTATAGTAGGACGATTGTGGAATCGTGTGAAATCGTATGCTCCATAATGCATAATCGAATCATAATCATATCGTTCACCTAAATGGTGCAATCTTCCATCGGTATATTTAGCAAAATTGTGAGTTTGACCTATGGATAGAAAATTCTCAAGATCAGTTTTAGTTATGCATCATCTAAATTTTATATCAATGTGAAAATTTAAGAATATGTTAGGGGAAGTTGAGATTTTATATCATATATAAATAATTATGTTATTTCTCGAAGTAATTACAAACTGTATCTTTAACTTCAAAAACATCTTGCACTTGTATTTTGTGTGGATAGAAACAAAAATGTAAAACACAAAAGTATTTTACATAAATTCAGCTGATTTTCAAGTATATTACTTAATTTCATAAATAAAATTAATAAAAATATTTAAGCGGTTAAATTATTGGCAAAGTAGACAAGTGCAGAGATGCTTTCTTGGAGGACTTTCCAAGGGCAATTGGCACAAGTTCATGTCACACATAGGAAAAACCTCGAAAACCAGCTATGCAGCCTCCCATTTGTTTGCCTGTGTGAAATACGTACAAAAATGGATAGCGTCAATGCTATCTACCTCCAAAACAAGTTTGCGCATTTCTTCTAAACGATTCAATTGAATATTTTGAATTTAACCCGCATCACCAGAAACCGATTAAAATCTTACAGGTTTACTTTATAATATGAATACAGGAAATATTCACTATGCCCCAGCTGACTGTGGGTATGACGCGCACGAAGTTGTGTGGTTGACAAAAAAAATAGGACCGACACGCCGGCACCGGCATTCTAGATCTAGTTTATGAAAAATACATGCTTTTGCAAAAGAATCGAAGCACCTTGAAAGAAGTGGTTGTTTTTGTTGAAATTGAATAGCTCATACACAGATAATAAAATGATTAAAAAATCAAGGTCATAGTACTTTTTCACGGCTCACAATCACCCATTGAGTGTTCAAATTAGTAGTTGGCCGAACCGCCCCTGGCGGCAATGCATGCTTGAATTCGTCGAGGCAAGGAGTGGTAGAGGTTTCTAAAGTCATCCTGCGACACATTCTGACAGGCATTCATCAGTTGTCGCTCCAGGTCTGCGATATTTTGAGGTGCCCGAATCAGGCGGCCTACCATTCCCCAGGCATACTCGATTGGTGAAAGGTCTGGTGACCTTGCTAGCCAAGGAAAAGTAACAACCGCACGGAGACAGTCCAGAGATATGCGAGCGGTATGTGACCTGGCATTATTTTGTTGGAAAATGGCCCCCAGGATGACGTGCCATGAAGGGTAATAACAACCAGCCGCAGAATGGTATCAACATATCATTGAGCTGCTAAGATGTACGGAGGATGACTAAAGATGACCTGCTGTCATAAGAAATAGCGCCACACACCATCACACCAGGGGTTATGGCTGTATGCCTTTGTAAGACATAGGCTGATTGAGACTGCTGGCCCCGTCCTCTTCAGACACGAACACGGTAGTCATCTGCTTCAAGAGTGAAGAGGGATTCATTGTTAAACAGTATACGACTCCAGTCTGATGGCAGCCATGATGATCGTATGCGACACCACTCCAGACGACTTCTTCGATGTTGTGAGGTCAAAGGAAAACGTCTTAAAGGCCTCTGTGAGGGTAACCCCGCCTCAGACAAGCGCGGTGAGTTGGTGGACTATACCACGGCTATACCACGGGAAGTATAGCCGTGGCTGTAGTGCGCTGAAGAGTCGACAATGATACCGTTGGGGCGGTTCGGGCCTGGTGAACAATTATCCTATCTTGCCTCGCATTTGTGCTCCTTGGCCTTCCAGAACCTTTATTTCGCCGACAATTTCCTTGTAGCAAGCATTATTGCTAACACCTTTGCACAGCAGTGTCTGTACGCTGCAGGTGGCGGCCTATTGCTCGGTATGACCACCCAGCTTCACGCAAGCCTACAATGCGACCACATTGGAAGTAGTTTACTTGTCTACAAAGTCTTCGATATCGTCGTAATGGCATCTTTAGTTGCTTCTTTACGGAATTGCAATGGCGAGCAACAAAAAAAGATAAATTTTTCGCCTCTATTACTGGTTTTATACTTAGCGAATTACGCACTAGAAATGCTCGCTATGATCGAAATTCCCGTTCATTTGCCTTGAAACTTTGATCATTTGCATGTTCGATCAAGATGTTTTTACATACCAAATTTCGTTACGATCGCAAAAGTCCTTGGTACTTCGTTTTGTTTGCAAAAGAGTGTAATAAGTTTGAAGAAATTTACCAGACGATCACTTTTTCTACCAAGTGGAGAAATAAGTTTTCAAATACCAAGTCCCGCAGTTTTTCAGCTGCCAGGAAGGACACTACTTGTCCAAGAGTTGTCACTTTGGTCACGATATGTCAAACGGAATGGAACAAATGGATGGTCAAATGGAAAGACACACATTTTTTTGATTGTGATCAAAATGGACATACAGAAAATTCCAAATGCACGAACTGACCCGAAAAGTCATTCAGCAAGTACCGTGGTTGTCCAAAATTCCCTCCCGGAAAAAAAATCTCAAAAACCGTCAAACCTTGTTTCAATTGTGCTTAAACGGCAAACTCTAATAAAAATTCCAAGGAAATGGGGTATGATCAGGCTAGAAAAACTACTACTGCTGCACAGGTTAATAATACGGATAACAGTGGGAAAATTAATTCTAATGGCTTTGCCGATATCTCTGAGTTGTCGAAAGTAATAACGGAATTTCAGATATCCTTTGGCGCTGAATTAAGTAAAGTCACCCATGGAAATTAAATGCTATTAAAACTATAATGTTATTTTCCTGAAAGCTAATATAATTTAACCTCGTTTGCAGGGAGATTAACGGGCTAATAAGAAATAATTAAATTTGGATTTAATTTTAAAATTGTAACATCAAACGCAAATCACCTCTTCCATAAAATTCACGAATCACGGAAGTTTTTAGATGAATATCGCCCTGAGGTAATTCTCCTCCAAAAACATATGCTTGATCCTAATGTATAGTACTTGTAATTATATTTTTTATCGTCTGGGTCGTGTAAGAGCAACAAGGCACGCTGAAAGTGGATTAATTGTCTTAATAAGCATTCCATTTCCCTAACCCCGTAGCAATTGCACAGATTTTAACCGAAGGTCTAACTATACCTATCACACTACACAACTCTCGACCAATCATAGTTGACTGTGCTTGCAATTCCACAGAACAAGAGCACACAATGTAGCACCTGATTTATATTTACTATTCCAACTCAGAAAACAAATGTCTCTAGATGGAGACTTTAACGTATATCACCGAGAGTGGATCTGAGCTAATAACAGATACCTAGCCAATATAATTCAGTGATCTGCCATATCATCCGGAATTAGAAGGGCAACTCCACAGATACCAATATGTTAAAACGATACTTCAGTTTCAGTCATAGATTTCTTCTTATAGGTGGAGCAGCTCATACACACACGTGGAAAGCTTAAATGAATTGTCGTCAGATCACAATACTATGGTCATTAATTTGGATTTCTCATGCTATAATACACCACACAAAAAGGTCTTTATTACAAACCAACTTGGAATATCAAAAGCCCTAAGCAACATCCAGTTGTTTAGGGCTTTCCCTCAGTACTCAATACCTAAATGAGACACTCTCATCATTAATCTTATCACCGAAATTCATAATTCCGTCAGTAATGATATTAAGTATGTTGTTGACAGAGGCAAGTACAGAACTCAATGGTTCTTGACCTAGTTAAACGGATAAACGCTGTTAGAATTTAATGGTTGATATAGAAATTCCCAGGAAAAACTGAACTTAAACACGAAATCAGATCCCATACTCAAGTGCAACTTGATTGAGCTAATTATCCGGATTCATTCTCCCCAGATGATAATTCTTTCTGCGAAGCTACTGCCAATTCAAGATTATTCTGTTCTGCATGGCGCTACTACATTATTCCAATCTTTAATGGCACTAAAAGCCTGCCAGTAGTAGGTAAAGGCCGATTGTGGAATAAAAGAAGCTCCGCAACTCCCCAATTTCTCCACCCTCACCTCCTCCTCCCAACATGGAGGTAGGAAAGGTCTTACTTCCTACCTCCATGCCTCCCAAGCACTCCTCTTCCCCCAACCCCTCCCACTCCTTCTCATCCCCCAACCCCACCCTTTCCCTTCCAAGTGCTTTGCTTCTTCCCCCCTACAACCTTCTACTAGGGTCAGAGGGAGTCTTGTCAAAGCGGTTTTGTCCGAATGTTGATGAAAGGGACATTAGTTATTATTTTACTTAATTGCAGTAAATTAACTGAATTTAAACAACAAGATAGTCTTAACGAAAGTTTGCGTTACATCATTATACCGTGTTAATTAATAAATTTGCTTTTTATCTTCACACAGAAAGTTTCTTCCATTTACTTTAATAATCATAATTTACATGCTTCATAACGATATTAAATTTTTTTTCCTGTGTAAATTTTATTTTATTTTTAAAAACTAACCTTAATCACACACAAAAAAAAATTATCAAAATATTAATTTTGATACGATGTATTATTAGGTTATTTGAATAGGTATAATAACAGATTGTAACGTATTCGCAAAGGCACATTTTTTTAACATAAAAAAGGGAGCATACCCGAATATTCTCTATTTACATGCAAAGGAATATTAATTTTATTTTTAGACACAAAATTGCATTGAAATGTATATACATTTAAATTTTTCCCACTACCAAATTACATTTCATATCAAGAGCAAGTTAGACTCTACTTTTCTGAGCAAAGTATTTGGGTGTGTATTTAATTATGGCAAAGGACAGTAAAGCTATCTTCCTAAGGGAAAGGATGCCTTCGTGGAGAACTTTCTAAGGGAAACTGGCTCTTGTACACGTTTCACATGGGAAAAACCAAGAAAACACTCATGCAGCCAGCCCGTTCGCGGGATTCGAACCTCGGACCGACCTACCAGTGTTCAGCGACTTTACCGCTCGGGCGCTGGTGGGCTGCAAAGTATTTGGGAGTGTCAGTAGTAAAAATGTTCAGTAAACAAGTGAGAGTATATTTCGCTTCTACCTTTAGAAAACACACCTATTGTAAATATTTCGATTTTCCCGCGCTTTCTCCGTTTTGTCCTCGAAATAAACTTTGCTGCTTTTTGACTTCGGACAGTTACATTTTACCATGCTTAGGATATATTAGATATAGTGGTATTTGGACAATAAAAAAAATTACTTAAAAATTCATGTTTTAGAATCCAGGAAGACCGAATTTCTAAAGTATTCACTTCTACAGCCGCTCGAGTATTTCAGCACCTGAGCAACTGAACATGTGAGGTAATAATTTATTTTTTTCCCTCTCTAATATTTGTGATAGAATATTCATTGAATATGTATTAAACATTACAGTCAGATTAACCTTCTCAAACTTAAAAATTGTGTTCTAATGAAGAGAAAAAGAACGTGAGTATTCGCATTTGGTGTATAAATTTGATCAAGAAATATTACTTTTTAAATACTCCAATTTACTCTAATTTATGAGAGAAAAATGTCTATTTTATTGTAAATAAGTACGCAAATGTATTTAGTTCCCATTTTTTTTGTCTATATGTAATGTCTCAGATTATCTATAAACATTCTAAGTGAATATCTATTAAACGCTACAGTCGGATTATCCTTCTCAAATTGAACCTGTTATTCTAATGAAGAGGGGAAAAAAAAAAAAAAAAATGAGTATTCGCGGTTTGTGTATGAGTTTGATCAAGAAATATTACTTTTTAAAATGTATTTGTGGGAGAAAAATGTCCATATTATTGTCATTAAGGGCGCAAATGTATGTATTTTGTGTATATAATGTCTCTGGTTATGTATAACTATTTAATTGAATAGATATTGAATATCTATTAAACATAACAATTCGATTATCGCTTTCCATTTGAAATTGGTAGTGCAATGAAGGAAAAAAAAATGTTTATTCGGATTTTATGCATAAGTTTAGTCAATAAACATTAATTTAATAATATTTATGTGAGAAAAATTTCTATTTTACTGTCAACAAGTACACAAATATATTTATTCCCCATTTATCTTGTGTATATAACGTTTCAGGTTTTATATAAATATTTTACATGAATAGGCATTGAATATGTATTAGATACTGGAGTCATATTATCTTTCTCAGATTGAAATTTGTTTTCTAATGAAGAAAATGAATGAATATTCATATTTTCTGTATAAATTTAATAAAAAAAATACTACTACCTTTTAATAAATAAATTTTTTTCGATATGTTTGTATTTTTTATTTGTTAGTTAAGTATAAAACAGAATTTATCTTTATTTATTTTCTACAAATAGACTTCTCAGAGTAAAATGATATTTATCTGATATGGAGTTCCTATATTTGAAACCACCTCTCTCAATGATAAATAGCGGTTCGTCTAATTCAGGCAAAACTTTTTTTTTTGTTAAAAAAATAATAGATGAAAAAATTATAAAACCCTTTCCTCGTAAAGTTATTTGGTGCTATGGAGCATATCAAAATCTGTTGCATGAAATAACTGGTGTAGAATTTTATAATGGGTTGCCCTCAAATATCAATCGAATATCTAGTGCACTTATTATTATTGACGATCTTATGTCTGAATTAGGAAATGATTCTATACCATCCAAATTATTTACCAAAGGAAGCCATCACAGGAATTTGTCTGTTATTTGTATAGTACAAAATATGTTTCATAAGGGTAAAGAAATGAGAAATATTTCTCTAAAAGCTTCTTTATTGCGCTGTTTCAAAAATATAAGAGAGAAATTACAAGTTTACTATTTAGTAAGGCAAGATGTATCCAGGTGAAACGAATTTTTTTCAGGAAACTTTTTACGACACAACTAGTTTACCTGATGGTTATCTTTTCATATATTTAAAGCCGGAAACAGAGGAACAAGTTCGCTTGCATACGGTGTATTATTTTCTCTGGTGATAAAAACTTCGCGCATGTTCCACGGAGATCAGTTTTGACTTGAAACATCATGATGCTTGCCGGTATTGATTTCGAAGGATTTCAACTCAGGCCAGAATGTTTCATTATTAAAGAATTAGCGTTTCAAGGTACTGGTAATTCCTACTTTGGATTCCTACTGGACATTTCTGCGTCCCAAGTCATGGGAAAAAGCTCAACACAAAGCAGAAAATCGTTTTTTCATGAGTGGAACGCAATATACTTGGAATGCTATGGAATTCTGGTGAATTTCCTAACGAAAACCTTCAAGCCATTCTACGTTATTTATTAGATCGCTATCATAGCGCATTTGTAAAAGGATATGAAAACTGTAAAGTTTTAGAACAAGTGGTCAAATCATGAAATTTTAAATCTGGATAACTTTTGTTGCCCCAAGGTGTATAATTTACTGGCAGATCCCTTTAAATGCAGATTTCATTCTCCAAATCACTCGCACTGTGCTTTATTCAAGGCAACTACTTTTTCAAAATTTATTTTAAATATATGCCAGTGACTTAAGATATATGATATTCTTCTCCGTCAATGTGCCAACGTGTGCAGATCGACATTTAAATGAATTAGAGATATTATCTAAAAGTAAAAGGAAAGCAAATATTCTTCGAAACTATACAAATCCTGTAATTAAAGCTGTCCGTGAATACGTGACAAATGACTTAAAAAATCAAATTACTTTTATTTATATCAAAAGAAAGAAATAATAAGTCGAAAAACACCATCTTTATGCGGTACAAAATCTTAACTTAGAACAGTCATAAAAGACCTTTTAATTTATTACAAAAGTTTAACTGTTAGAGGACAAAATAGCCTCTTTTGAAGGAATAAAACTTTGCTTTAAAAAGTCCAAAATCACCCCAAGAAATATAATTTTACAATGTAAAACCCAATAGATTCCTATAAACATAAACTAGTCTTTAAAAGAAGAAAATTACCTTTTATTTATTAAAAGAATTTTATATTTAAAGGTAGAAAAACTCCTTTTTTGTCTGATGTGAAACTTTAATTTTAAAAGAGAAAAATTGCTTCTATATTTATGTTTAAAACTTAAATTTCATAAAATATAAAATGACCTTACATTTTACTTGATAGCGTTGTGAAATTCATAGATGTCAGGACGATCCTCTTTCTCTTAAACAAAGTTGTAACCAATATATATATATTAAACAAGATTTTGGAATCCACAATTTTTAATTAAAATGTAACCAATATATATATTGGTTACAACTTTGTTTAAGAGAAAGAGGATCGTCCTGATATCTATGAATTTCACAACGCTATCAAGTAAAATGTAAGGTCATTTTATATTTTATGAAACTTAAGTTTTAAACATAAATATAGAAGCAATTTTTCTCTTTTAAAATTAAAGTTTCACATCAGACAAAAAAGGAGTTTTTCTACCTTTAAATATAAAATTCTTTTAATAAATAAAAGGTAATTTTCTTCTTTTAAAGACTAGTTTATGTTTATAGGAATCTATTGGGTTTTACATTGTAAAATTATATTTCTTGGGGTGATTTTGGACTTTTTAAAGCAAAGTTTTATTCCTTCAAAAGAGGCTATTTTGTCCTCTAACAGTTAAACTTTTGTAATAAATTAAAAGGTCTTTTATGACTGTTCTAAGTTAAGATTTTGTACCGCATAAAGATGGTGTTTTTCGACTTATTATTTCTTTCTTTTGATATAAATAAAAGTAATTTGATTTTTTAAGTCATTTGTCACGTATTCACGGACAGCTTTAATTACAGGATTTGTATAGTTTCGAAGAATATTTGCTTTCCTTTTACTTTTAGATAATATCTCTAATTCATTTAAATGTCGATCTGCACACGTTGGCATATTGACGGAGAAGAATATCATATATCTTAAGTCACTGGCATATATTTAAAATAAATTTTGAAAAAGTAGTTGCCTTGAATAAAGCACAGTGCGAGTGATTTGGAGAATGAAATCTGCATTTAAAGGGATCTGCCAGTAAATTATACACCTTGGGGCAACAAAAGTTATCCAGATTTAAAATTTCATGATTTGACCACTTGTTCTAAAACTTTACAGTTTTCATATCCTTTTACAAATGCGCTATGATAGCGATCTAATAAATAACGTAGAATGGCTTGAAGGTTTTCGTTAGGAAATTCACCAGAATTCCATAGCATTCCAAGTATATTGCGTTCCACTCATGAAAAAACGATTTTCTGCTTTGTGTTGAGCTTTTTCCCATGACTTGGGACGCAGAAATGTCCAGTAGGAATCCAAAGTAGGAATTACCAGTACCTTGAAACGCTAATTCTTTAATAATGAAACATTCTGGCCTGAGTTGAAATCCTTCGAAATCAATACCGGCAAGCATCATGATGTTTCAAGTCAAAACTGATCTCCGTGGAACATGCGCGAAGTTTTTATCACCAGAGAAAATAATACACCGTATGCAAGCGAACTTGTTCCTCTGTTTCCGGCTTTAAATATATGAAAAGATAACCATCAGGTAAACTAGTTGCGTCGTAAAACGTTTCCTGAAAAAAATTCGTTTCACCTGGATACATCTTGCCTTACTAAATAGTAAACTTGTAATTTCTCTCTTATATTTTTGAAACAGCGCAATAAAGAAGCTTTTAGAGAAATATTTCTCATTTCTTTACCCTTATGAAACATATTTTGTACTATACAAATAACAGACAAATTCCTGTGATGGCTTCCTTTGGTAAATAATTTGGATGGTATAGAATCATTTCCTAATTCAGACATAAGATCGTCAATAATAATAAGTGCACCAGATATTCGATTGATATTTGAGGGCAACCCATTATAAAATTCTACACCAGTTATTTCATGCAACAGATTTTGATATGCTCCATAGCACCAAATAACTTTACGAGGAAAGGGTTTTATAATTTTTTCATCTATTATTTTTTTAACAAAAAAAAAAGTTTTGCCTGAATTAGACGAACCGCTATTTATCATTGAGAGAGGTGGTTTCAAATATAGGAACTCCATATCAGATAAATATCATTTTACTCTGAGAAGTCTATTTGTAGAAAATAAATAAAGATAAATTCTGTTTTATACTTAACTAACAAATAAAAAATACAAACATATCGAAAAAAATTTATTTATTAAAAGGTAGTAGTATTTTTTTTTTATTAAATTTATACAGAAAATATGAATATTCATTCATTTTCTTCATTAGAAAACAAATTTCAATCTGAGAAAGATAATATGACTCCAGTATCTAATACATATTCAATGCCTATTCATGTAAAATATTTATATAAAACCTGAAACGTTATATACACAAGATAAATGGGGAATAAATATATTTGTGTACTTGTTGACAGTAAAATAGAAATTTTTCTCACATAAATATTATTAAATTAATGTTTATTGACTAAACTTATGCATAAAATCCGAATAAACATTTTTTTTTCCTTCATTGCACTACCAATTTCAAATGGAAAGCGATAATCGAATTGTTATGTTTAATAGATATTCAATATCTATTCAATTAAATAGTTATACATAACCAGAGACATTATATACACAAAATACATACATTTGCGCCCTTAATGACAATAATATGGACATTTTTCTTTCACAAATACATTTTAAAAAGTAATATTTCTTGATCAAACTCATACACAAACCGCGAATACTCATTTTTTTTTTTTTTTTTTCCCCTCTTCATTAGAATAACAGGTTCAATTTGAGAAGGATAATCCGACTGTAGCGTTTAATAGATATTCACTTAGAATGTTTATAGATAATCTGAGACATTACATATAGACAAAAAAATGGGAACTAAATACATTTGCGTACTTATTTACAATAAAATAGACATTTTTCTCTCATAAATTAGAGTAAATTGGAGTATTTAAAAAGTAATATTTCTTGATCAAATTTATACACCAAATGCGAATACTCACGTTCTTTTTCTCTTCATTAGAACACAATTTTTAAGTTTGAGAAGGTTAATCTGACTGTAATGTTTAATACATATTCAATGAATATTCTATCACAAATATTAGAGAGGGAAAAAAATTAATTATTACCTCACATGTTCAGTTGCTCAGGTGCTGAAATACTCGAGCGGCTGTAGAAGTGAATACTTTAGAAATTCGGTCTTCCTGGATTCTAAAACATGAATTTTTAAGTAATTTTTTTTATTGTCCAAATACCACTATATCTAATATATCCTAAGCATGGTAAAATGTAACTGTCCGAAGTCAAAAAGCAACAAAGTTTATTTCGAGGACAAAACGGAGAAAGCGCGGGAAAATCGAAATATTTACAATAGGTGTGTTTTCTAAAGGTAGAAGCGAAATATACTCTCACTTGTTCACTGAACATTTTTACTACTGACACTCCCAAATGCTTTGCGGCCCACCAGCGGCCGAGCGGTACAGTCGCTGAACACTGGTAGATCGGTCCGAGGTTCGAATCCCGCGAACGGGCTGGCTGCATGAGTGTTTTCTTGGTTTTTCCCATGTGAAACGTGTACAAGAGCCAGTTTCCCTTAGAAAGTTCTCCACGAAGGCATCCCTCCCCTTAGGAAGATAACCCTACTGTCCTTTGCCATAATTAAATACACACCCAAATACTTTGCTCAGAAAAGTAGAGTCTAACTTGTTCTTGATATGAAATGTAATTTGATAGTGGGAAAAATTTAAATGTATATACATTTCATTGCAATTTTGTGTCTAAAAATAAAATTAATATTCCTTTGCATGTAAATAGAGAATATTCGGGAATGCTCCTTTTTTTACGTTAAAAAAATGTGCCTTTGCGAATACGTTACAATCTGTTATTATACCTATTCAAATAACCTAATAATACATCGTACCAAAATTAATATTTTGATAATTTTTTTTTTTTTTTTTTTTTTTTTTTTTTTTTTTTTAATGTGTGTGTGTGTGTGTGTGTGTGATTAAGGTTAGTTTTTAAAAATAAAATAAAATTTAAACAGGAAAAAAATTAATATCGTTATTAAGCCTGTAAATTATGATTATTAAAGTAAATGGAAGAAACTTTCTCTGTGAAGATAAAAAGCAAATTAATTAATTAACACGGTATAATGATATAACGCGAACTTTCGTTAAGACTATCTTGTTGTTTAAATTCAGTTAATTTACTGCAATTAAGTAAAATAATAACTAATGTCCCTTTCATCAACATTCGGACAAAACCGCTTTGACAAGACTTTCCCTCTGACCCTAGTAGAAGGTTGTAGGGGGGAAAGCAAAGCACTTGGAAGGGAAAGGGTGGGGTTGGGGGATGAGAAGTAGTGGGAGGGGGTGGGGGAAGAGGAGTGCCATGGAGGTAGGAAAGGGAGGAGGGGCCATTCCGCGCTAGAAGTGAAGCACTGCTTTGAAGCTTGGGTCACCAGACGGGGTGTTTTTTGTTTACATTCAGAAGCTCGCTTGACAAAATTCTGATAGTATTTCGACACACGACAGTTCCATAGAAATCGAAAAAGGGACACTCTCGCATGAAAGAAACATTCATAGTGTGATGGATAATAGCAATTTGTATAGTTTACTGACATTTACGCAAAAATCACATCTTGGTTATTTTTCGATAACTAACAACAGCGATTTTGATTATGAATTTGTTTTATAAAATTCTAAGCTGTTGCACTACAAAAATATAGATTTTAAGAAAATTGCTAAAAGAGATCTGCCAAAATTTATTTTCTAGAAGATTTGAAAAGTTTGAAAATTGATGGCTAAATGTAAATATAAAATTATGTATGTTAAAATATTTGTAATTAGGCACATAGGTCAGATTAAGTTTTTATTAAATAGAGTAACGCATGCAAGGGCTATCTGCCTAAAGAGAGAGATGCCATCGTGGAGGAATTTTGAAGAAAAACTGACCTTTGAGTGGGTATTAAAAATAATACTTATAATTTTCATTCAAATTATATTCATATATATTTTTTATGTAAAACTTTCGGGTGTATGCTAAATTAGTGTAAATTACTTTACACGAAAAATATAGTGAATGCACAGAAATTAAAGATTTGAACATGCCGGAAATGATAAATAGGAAATATGTATGGGTATTTATGCATGTGCTTGCAAAAAGCATGTATCTGCCTTTGACAAAATACTTAAATATTCATTAAATTATTTATAAATGTATTTGAAATGAAGAATTTATTCACTTATAAACAACTGTGATAGTACTGTGAAGAAATCTAATGATTAAATGTATCTAATTTATAATGATTATAAATGTTATCTAAATGTATAATAATCTTAATATTGAATTGTAAACATAAATTGAAATCCTGTTGACAAATACGTTATAAAACTATTTAAGCAAGAATTGTTCGTATTGGAAAGCGATCTGTTAAAAGGTATTGTAAAGCAAATGCTATGAGATGCGCACTTAAGAACGTAATAAAGAGTTTTGGAATATGTATTGTTGAAATGAAGGGTAAAAAAAAATCTGATAAGTATAATTAAAAGAATTATTCCCTTTATATTTTATAATAACTCAGTTACAAGTTTTAAATAATACTTAAAAAAAAAAAAAAAAAAAAAAAAAAAAAAAAAAAAAACCTTATTTTATTCCCTTTCAGAAATGTTCAGAGAAAGTCAAATACTATTTTCCTAATAATTCTCTAATTTAAAATGAACCGAATAGAGCATTAATTATAAATTGACTTACATTTTTCGATTTAAAAGAAGCCAAAAAATCATGTCATATTTAAGAAAGTATTTTAGGAAGAAGCTCTATAAATAGAAAAGAAATAATGCATAATTTTAATATTAATAATACAATAAACTTTGATCTTAATTTTTGTATCTTAACCGAATAAAATCGAATTACCTTAATTTTTTTTTCTAATGTAATTAACGAAAACATGTGAAAATATTTCATTCAAATTAAACCATTCTGAGAAAACTGTCCTGTGAAAAGTATAGCATTTAATTCCGTTCAGAATGAAATGTTGTTTAAAAATATGTTGTTTTCACATACTTAGGACTCTGAAGTGTTGTAGAAAAAGAAAATATATACATTTATATGTATATTTGCGACGTAATTACAAAATATTTACACCCGAACGCGTCAAATCCCATAGAACTCAATGGTAAATGACCCAATGTTTTGGTCACCACGTAGGGATCGCCGGTGCTTCAGAGCAGGGTACGGAGAAACTTGTTTAGGGCGACTCCTTCTTACTTCCTACCTCCATGAGGAGCGCTTGGGAGGAGGAGGGAGGGGGAGGTGAGGGTGGAGAAATTGCGGAGTTGCGGAGCTTCTTTTGTTCCAGAATCGGCCTTTACCCACTACTCCACTAAATCAGAGAGAGACGATTCTCTCGTGATCGCCATGCTTCTCAGTTTTGCACTAACAACATTTCCCACTCTCCAACAGAAAATATTTGTCACTTAAACATTAATAAACTTTATTTCAACACACAGACAGACAATATTTCTTCACTTCAGCTATTAGAAGTACTTATCGCTAAATCACTGTCAAAAGCACTACAAGAATTACCAAAAAATTTGTGAACTGACGATGTATCAAATAAAATGGTTCAAAACATGGAATTTATCATGATTCTGTGAGAATGATTAACATCATCATGAAATTTGGACATTTTTAGAAGTTTTCTAGAAATTTGAGCATTTGGAGTCTAGAAGAGTATTATCATCTCGCCGATTCTTAAGCGAGGAACATTTCCCGGTGACCCCGTTTTACACTGATCAATCCCTTCGGCACTAAGTAAGATTGTGGCACATGTAATACTTCACCAGCTACTCCTATTCATTGAACAGAACAAGATTCTGATTCCCGAATTCAAGCAGAAGCATTCTCCGGTTCATCAACTGTACCGAGTTACTGAGGAGACTTCGTATTGAAACAAGACTGCTTACAGCCTTACAGCAGCACAATTAATCTTCCTTATCGTTTTACATTTACTATTTTCCTCCTTCTGACAATGATACCATATTTCTACAAACAGACAAAAGACTTTTCCTAAAAGGGCATCTTCGCTTGCTTCGTCAATCGGATACATCCCTATATCAGTTCCTTCAAGACTGAGTAAACGTAGGTTATACTGCCCTCGAAGGAAACTTTGTGATCACCCATTCATAATAAAAAGTTTTTATTTTGAGTAATGGAAAAAAGAATACTACCTGGTTGAATGTTTTCCCATAATATAGACACGAAATCATCTCTATCAGCTCTGCTCTGTTCATGCCAGAAACCAACAGCATGCATAAATTCATGTATCACAATACCAACAAACAAACAGCCGTTTCCTAATGACAGCAGCTGTTCTCCACCATCTCTTCCGATCATAGAAAAACATCTAAAAGAAAATAATACACTAATTCATAAATTTTATACTTTTAATTTCTTGTTTGTCAATTTTTTATTTATTTTTAAGGTCTTTTGTGTTTTCAGAAATTTTCGCAGAAAACAAACGGAAAGCATCGTCGAAGAAAAAAGAATGGAAGGGCAATAACTCGTAGTTTTAAAACATTGATGTATACTAAATGTAATAGGAAAAACAAAGCGTCAGCAAATAATTTCGAAATATTTGCGGGCAAAATATCGAGATATAATATAAACCAACTTCAAAAGCATATTTATCTACAAAGCTGGGTATAATTCTCTATTTAATACACGCACTCTATTTAATCGAATTGAATACTAATCTTTGTTTAATCGTGTGCAAAATAAGAGAATTTGTAAATTATGTCTACTTTTACGAAAGGTATTGAACCAAAGGTACTTATTATGTCGCCAAAGAATTATGCAAATTTTCAGAATAGAATACATAAGTGTATACATGTGTGTCTGTGGAGCTATGATGAAATAAGATGCAGAATTGTCGGTTGATTGGAGGCAGGCCCTTCACAAGTGCATGTGGCTACAGAGCTCACTGTAACGCCCAGTGTCTCTGCAATTTATGAAAACAGTTTAGGATACTGAATCCATATCGAGATGTCTCGGACAAGGTCGACCACGATCCCCAACGACGAATGAGAATCGTTATTTTGCATTTTCAACGAACTGATACAGGACAGTTACAGCTTCACAACTCTCACGTGAGCTGAACCCGAGTTTGAGGATCAACCAGCAGCCCAAAAGTTTATGAGATAGAGATGTATGCCAGAAGAACTGCTGTTTGCGTCCTACTCATTGTAGGACACGAGAGAGCGCGTTTAGTATGGTGCAGACAACATGCGCCTTAGACTAGACTACAGTGGAGCACCGTGCTTTTTACAAATGAGTCGAGATTCAGCCTAAACACTGATTCTCGGCTTACCTGTATAAGTGAAAAGCCTGGAAGACGATACCTGAAACCTCCTTTCTCGGAGAAAAGGATTATTGCAGTGGTGGAGATTAACGCAGCAATAAATTGAGACGTCTCCACATCCCTGCATATGTTGACAAAGGCTCCTTGGCTGTTATGAGGAACAGAGAGGAGATCTTATAGCCCTATGTTTGCAGTTTGCAATCAGTTTCGACAGAGTTTGAGCCCTGTTCCCGAGTATTCTAGTAATTATAGCATTGAACCCTTCAATCTTTGAGCGCGTATACATAAAAAATTCAATAAATTGTTGCAGTGCAGTCAGAAGTTATGACTATTGATTTATTGGTTATAAAAATGTTTAAATCTTACCCTTCTCTCCTGGTGACGAACACATAATCAAATTCGAAGCTTCTAGGAACAAATCGAATGCAGGTTGCTTTATGAAATTCTTCTATGGCACGAGCAATGATACTGCGGTCTCTCCTGTCTAAAGAGACTGCATGTATTACAATTAAATTAAAAAAGCGAAATGATAAAAATGATTGTTATAAGTATTTTTATATGAGACATATTTTGGTTTCATAGATATAAATCCACAGCAAATGCTTAAGTTCGACAGTCTGATGATCATCGAACGCGAATTTACAGACATGCAGAAATGAAAGCGTTATTCACTTCTGCGTTTTATAAATTTGTGTGGCTACGAACCGATGACTATGGAAACAATATATTATACAAAGGTCTTGAATGATAAATATATAATAACTGAACTGAAACCTTCTCGTCAGTATTTCGTTTTGTCTCGACATGAAACTGTTGTGTATAAAGTTTAATATTAATATTTAGGAAGTTAAAAGTATAAAGTTATTATAATCTTAATTCTTTAGTCCTAGTTATGTCTCAGAGCTCATGAATTTTAGAATGTGACAAAGAGGTGCGTGAACAAACAGCAGTGTTGGGAAAAAGAAAGGGGGATTAATACGTTTTTTCTCGGTGTGCACAGGTCGGAAATTAACGTGGGGAGCTTCTTAACGGTATAAAGTCTCATATCCTTAGCGAGCATAAACTAACGAGATGCTAGAAGACTGTGTGAGGAATTATCCTCAAGTTTTAAGTACCACAAAGTCCAGAGAAGGGTGTAAAACACCCTTTATTAACTCAATCTGGCACAGACGGCACCGACTCATGCTTACAAAAGCCAACACTTAGCTTAACTCAAAAGGTAACAAGTAACTTAAGACAGATTAGAATTAAATCAACCTAACGGCCTTTCGCAGATTACTTAATGCGTAGGTAGGCTTGTAAAAATTGGCGTAAACAAGCTTAATGGCTAGAAGCGCTCAACGCCGCAGAAATCTAGTAGCTAGAAAATCAAAGATAGAAACGTGGCCTCGGGTGGCAGAACATGCTCTCCTCTCTTTCTGAATTCACCTTCCAAAACCTTTTCTTAAATACTAACTTCTCTTAAATTTAACCTTATTTAAATGCACGCGCGCTGACTCATTAACATTCTGGCAAGAAAGCGTGGATTGAAAAACGAGAATAATAGGAAAGGTTGTTTCAAAAATAAAATTAACTATTAGAAAATAAGTAAAGCAAACTATCCACGAGAGTAATGAAAATAAAAAACTAAAATCTGAAAGCTTTCAGATTTTATATTACGCCCAAATGGGCATTTTTATTTATTTTTTTTTTTTTTTCCATTTACAGAATGCGTTTCGAGAGCATTTGAGCTTAAAATATTTAAAAACAGCATATCTTTCGAATTTCCGATAGACAGTCTCTCGCGCTGGAGATAAAATTATTTTATTCCCTAAAGCTTTAAAACTGTTGAGAGCTCCACTGCTCTCTTCGAAATCGTTGAGGTTTTTTAATCAAAAATTCGTTATAGTTTTGCAAATTATGCAATATACAATAAAATATCCAAATTCTTCATTATTCAGTTTCTTTAGCCCAAAGCGGCATTAGCCTAGAAGGTTTGTTAGTTACGAAACGGCATTTTGCGTTGAACCGCTTAAATGCAATGTATCACTGTTTTGTTGAAACAGTTTTGTGCAATGTTTTTTCAAAGTGTTGCCACCAAATGTTATCACCCTTTTTTATATTTAAAGAAATTAAGTAATGAAATCTCTGCATGTATGTATGTATGTTTCTCACATCGTGAAAAAACGACGGTACCTAGAGCCATCAAATTTGAATTACGTAGTCCTCCACCCAGAAAAGTAAGAAGGAAACTGAAGCATTTAAAAATTGAAATGCAACGTATAGCACTTAACAGAATTTTAAATTTAGATCGTTAATTAACAAAGGTCATTCATAAATTAATATTTTTATAAAGTTTTATGCATAATTCTTGATGAAAAATACAGCCTTAAAATGCTTAGAAAAAGGAAGATAAACAACTGCATGAAGTTACCTCTATAAAAAATTTGCTTAGTTAATTATGAAATTATTTTCTTTCACATTTGTTAATCTGATATTATTTTGGTGGAAATTATGAAATTGTTTTGTTTCCGTTTATTCTTAAAGTGTCTTTCACGAGCTTTCAAATCTTTATGCGAATATGCATTTACAACTTTTAAAACCCGAAAAGCGCATGTTATCGTCATGCGATGATTTGTAGGAGCTTTATTTTTTACCACTGATATTTTCAACGACAATGTTTTTAAACTGCGAAGTTTTTGAACCGCTTTCTTTCCGACGACGAAATTTTGTACCACGATACTTTCAGAACTGAGATGTTTTCTCTTTGCTTTGTTTTCTCCCAGGATGTTTTGTATCGCCTTGTGTTGGTTCTCCGTGACGTTTTCGTCCGCGATGTTTTCGGTTGTAACCCCGTTCTCGATATTCATCTCTCTTGCGGTATTCGTCTTTCATTCACTAAGTGGTTAAAGAAGATGTTAATGATGATTCGCTCAAAGTGCCTCCGTTAAAAATAAAATCAACATCAATAATTTCTAGTTTTCTTACAGTCTGTGTATTTATAAACTCGGAAATACTGATCCCATTCGGGTGGTCGTCTAGAGAAGTGATTGCCACGACATGATTCTATTGAGTTACTCTGGAGATTTGTATGATGCGCTTAGTTTATATTCGAAATAGGAGTCTGTTAACCACGACGATATAAGTTAGGAATTTAAAAGTCCTCTTGATAATTTTTATTGTGCCTTTTTAATATTCAGAATACGTATCTTCTATTAAATTTCTGTTAGCTTGTGGATTAAATGAAATAGCAATGCAACTTTTTACCGAATATGAGGTCCATTGGACCGAAATGAATCCTTAAATATTCTAGATTTTTTCACCAAGCATACAACTCAGCGTTAGATTCGAGTATTTTTTCAATTAGCTTACTTGTCGTAATATCTCAATGGCATGAATTCGAATTATCATTAATCATCTATTTTGTCTAATATTACATGAAATATATTACATGAAAGCTGCATTAGGTAATCAGTGTCATGCCTTAATCTTGCTTCCCAAAACTTAAAAGCAATAGAATTAAAATGTAATAGTGCAGTGCATTTGTCAGTATTCTCCCTATCCATGGACTGCCCAGAGTTACCAAGAGTACAGACAGAAAAGTCCTTAAGTCGAATTTTAAAATATATTCATGCAAGTGTTTTATAAAGTTTTTAACACTTTTGAAACAACCAAGCAACATAGAGAAAGAAGTTTGCATGATAACCCATTCTGATTGATTAATATGATGCAAAAATTGCCATTTACACCTTGATAGAATATATTATGGTGTGAATAGAAATCAACAAATATTTATGAATTACGTTTTGTTAGAATTTTAATATGGAAAGCAGTAGTGTTTGATTAAATGCATATCAGATTTCAGACTTTTGAGCGTGCTGCTAATTTCTCTAAGGAAGGAGGTGGGGTATATTTTTACTTCTTCGTACGAAGTAAAAAGCAAGTATTGTAATCGCGAAAAGTTTCAGGCAGCATATTTCAACGAAAATATCCATTTTTACCGCTATCGAATTAAATTTAACGATGTTTTTGCGTAGTATCTGTACGTAAACACAGAATAAAAGACTTTCCCCGCAAAAAAAATTATAAAACTGCTTAAAATGAATTCTGAAGAGAATTTTTCGTGGCGTCTGTACGAACGTATGTACGTACATACGTACGTACGTATCTCGCATAACTCAAAAACGAGTAGCCCCAGAACGTTGAAATTTTGTATATAGGGCTGCTATAACAAGTAGATGTGCGCCTCGTATTTTGGTTGCAATCGGCCGCACCAAACGTATATAAATATATTTATATATATATCCACTCTGTTACCCGGCTCAGTGATCTCAGTTTCTTTACTCTTATATGTTTGTAAATTGTACATTTTTTGCTTTAAAAATGATTGAATTATGTTGTTTTTATCTTCCGGTTAAGGTTTTTATGCCTTTAGTAAATCTGTATGCAATATTTTTAGAATTATCAACAATTTTAAAGTTGTTTAAGTGCCGCTAAGCCTTTTTTTTTATGGCGGCCATTGATTGTTTACATTTGAAACAGCAGACTAGTGGATTTGTTGCCAATCTAGAGAAACTTGGCTTCGCAACAACAAAGGTAACGTCTTCATTTATTATTGCCAATTAAATCATGTTTAATTCTTTCTGGAATTTTTTCGAGGAAATAAGTGTTTAAGATTTACTTCGTAATTTTTAATATAGATATTTTGAGTTTTTATGTATTTTTGCCTTCTCGCGAAGTGAAAACTGAATTAATTGAATGAAAAATACTCAATCGTCTGTGAAAAACTGTTTCTTTTTTGCTTTGTCTGCTTAATTTCTTTTATACATCATTTTAGCTTTATTATAGTATTTGAATAGAACATGTGGCAACGATTAGATAATTCTATTCTTTAAATGATATAAATTTTGTGCATTCTGAGTTATAATATGAACGAAATATAATACTGTTAAGTGAATCTAGCGCCAGAGTGTCGCTATGGTAAACAAATACTAGAGTGAATTTTAAAGAATGCATTTATTCTATTGTGGTTTATGCGCTGTCGGCGAAGCAGATTTAAGTCAATATAATAAGTTTAAATGAAATGCAAGAAAAAATGCGTATAATTTAATATTTCGTACAAGGAAGTCATGTGGTGTACACATCAGATTTTTATTTATTAGTCCAAAGGGGCTTTGTCCCAGAAGGACTATTGTTTCCGTTTTGCGATTTTGCGTTTGAATCACTATAAATGTCCGTTTCACTTTTCAAACTGTTGCTACAAAATGTTAAAGTCTTGCATTATATTTGATGTGTGATGTGGTGGTGTGGTGTATTTAATTATGGCAAAGCACACTAGGGCTATCTGCCTAAGGGGAGGGATGCCTTTCGTGGAGGACTTTCTAAGTGAAACTGGCTCGTATACACGTTACACATGGGGAAAACCACGAAAACGCCCATGCAGCCAGCCCGTTCGCGGGATTCGAACCTCGGACCGAACTACCAGTGTTCAGCGACTTTACCGCTCGGCCGCTGGTGGGCTCGCATTATATTTGAAGAAATTAAATAATGAAAAATCTGCATAAATGTATGTATATTTATTGCATTGTGATAAAACACGGTACGTAGAGCCATCGAATTTTGAATGACGTAATCCTACTGCGAATATGGACATGTGGAAGCCCAGATTTGAAATTTCGAATTTGTTTTATTATCGATTTTATATTTTGTAAAACTTTAACGAATTTTTGATTAACAACTCAAGGATTTCAAAGCGAGCAATGGCAACGTTATACAGAAAAAAAAAAAAAATCTCCAGCGCGCGAGAGTTCGTATCGGAAATTCTAAAGGATATGCTCAATTTAAAACTATTTTGCGATATTGCTCTTGAACTGAATTTTATGGTTTAAGTGCGAATAACGTGATGTTTAATAAATAAAGGTAACAGACAAAATGTTAAAAAAAAAAAAAAAAAAAAAAAAAAAAAAAAAAAAAAAAAACCCTTTGGATGTAATTTAAAATCTGAAACCTTTCATTTTTTTTGTAATTATTTTTTTTATTTTTTATTTTGAAGTTATCGTATTTAGTGTCTGTTTCTTTGTTTTATATAAGCAATAAACAATTACAAACATTTAGTTACAAATGACTATTTCGTTTTCGTGTTATGATTGTTTATATTGTTAAATGGTATGTAATGTATATAGAGAGACAGAAAGCAAACTAAACGATTTTGTGTCTCCCTTCCCAGAATTTATATGAACTAATACCATATGGAATGCATTAGAATAAAAGTTTAGTTTTTATTCGTAAATCAATTTCTAAGAAATTTTTGTTGCAGCCTGAATTTTTAGATATAAAAGGTTTTTAAATATTTTTTTAATTTTTCAAAAATATACATGTTTTCCGTTATGAAAAGGGAAACTCATTTACCAAATGTCCTCGATATAATGTAAGGAATTTCACCAGCCGGCCATTTCATGCGGTTATCCCGGATTGCATTTCTGCCCTGAAAAGAAAAATTCGATTTATGCATGAAAATTGAAGTAAAATCTTAAACAGCACGTTTGTGTCTGTCTGTATATAGTTTTGAACTTAGCATTCGTCTAAATACAATGTAGAAATGAAAAAGTCTTAAAGTCGAAAATCCTTAGAAATACTTGCAGAGTCATAACACGCCCATTGCTGTCCATATAAATTCAGAAGGCTGCCATTTCCACAAATAGCCATTTGTAGAACTGTGTATGTCATATAATGAGAATAAATAAAATACTCAGAGAAAACTTACGGAGGAATTTGCTTAATGTTAGAAGTGTTTCACTACCCCTTTTTCCCATAAAGCGTCTGCGTGATATCCAGAGCTTAAATTGCTCCGGAATCCATAAGTTACTTTGATGATCGTACTTTAACACTTTTAAAGAAAGAAAAATCCTACATCCACATGGTTTATTCTCCAAGTAGTGCAATAAACTTATGAGAGCGAGTAAAATGTTTTATTCCTGAAAGCACTAAAAATGATTACCTTGGTTGCGCCTTTCCAGCGCTAGTGACCTCTCACTGCAGAGCTCCTGCAAACTTGAACTATGGAACCAAATATGAGGGACAAAAATTTTCACATGTGCTGACATTACATTTGTTCTCATGTTGTTATCAGGTAGGAATTGGGGGAAACTTTTTTGCCCAGTCACATTCTGCTTAACAGCTAGAATTATACGAACAAGTCATCGCGGTCAGAAAGCTTAGGACTCTTCTTTGTTTTCGAAGCATTTCTTCATTTAAATTTCTTTCCATGCTCCCATAATGTTTCTATCATTCTCTCTGTTCTCATTAGTGCCGCTTTAATGGTTTTAAATAAGCAACAGACGAAATGACAGCGGCACGTGCAAAGCAAGTAAAATGAATGTTTCTATTATAAAAAGACTGCGTAGAAACGTTTTCGTTTTTTCTTTGCCTGTATTGTCGTATCTTATCTATTTTCAGATACATTGTGCAAAAATTTTTAGTAATTGTAAAATTATTATAATAAGTTTAAGAAATATCAAAACTGCTAAAAATTTTGGCGACCTTTTGCTGCAGGTCCCGTGACCCACAGTTTAAGAAACCCTAAATGGAGGATAACGTGTCCTCGCTTTCTAAGTTCCAAGCTTACTTTCGAATATAGATCATAATGCACATAGATTTTTAATAACGTAGTAATTACACGAACACCCGTAACATCAGGAACACATATAACAGTAAAGAAAATTAGAAGGTAATTAGATCAAACCAAAAAATTTCTGTTGCTGATTAACTATATTCGAAGACCGTGCGCAGAATGAAGAAATTTCGATTTTTAAATACAAAAAATGACATTCGAAATGTAAATTTAATAATTAATTTGTAGTTTTCGACTTTCTGTTGTAGTGTTGGTTGTTAACTTTTAGCGTGATATTCCACAGGAACACTCCTCCACAAGGTATTAGGTAAGTCGTTATTAATTATAAAATAACTATATAATACTTTCTCTTAATATCTGAAAACCATTAAGAAAGCAAAACAATAGTCTTCTAGTGTCACAAATATTTATTTCAAAAACAAAAAATTTCTATTTAGTTTGAAAAGCTTGATTGTTTGATAGAGGAAAGAAATTTAGGGTGATGATTCAGATTCTGACAATTTCGACAATCAAATTAAAGTATTTGGTAACTAAGTGATTACAGCATAGAATCGGCACGTTGCCATTTCAAAGCCAAAAAATCACGAAAATTAATTTATCTTAATATGTGTTTAAAATTTTCAAACTTAAGACAAATCGAGTTACAACTCTTAAATATTGTCATTTTTTGCCGCCATGTTCGATCTGGTAGTAGAGGAACAGGCCACCATAGCGCTATTTCTGGAGACGATGGATGTTTGTAAATGTATAGTGTCTTTGCAGTATGGGGGCACTTAAAATACCGTTGAGTCGAAAGTCCCCCCCCATAGAGTTTGTTGTAAGATAAGGGGTTATACAGGATATTCTGTATCAAAATTGGGACAGAGCTGGGCAAAGTTGTAGAGTCACTTATATGGCGCCCAAGACCTTCGCCACCGACTGGAACAACCCTTTCCTTCTTAACTATGTTACTTTCGTGGAGCGACCGGTATGATAGTCCCCGAAAAGCTGTCACGCTGAGATATCCATATTCGAGCACCAGGCAAGACATGGAAGTAAGTGACTGTTTAGCGTTTTCAAAAAAGAGGGCACTTAAAATCTGACGTCTTGAAGGTACTGTCAATTGTTCCCTCATCAAGACGGAAAAGGGGCAAGAAACTCTCAAATTCCATCACATGCAAGTATCCTTCATCAAAATCAGTCTGAATCATAATAAAATAGTCCTATTATCAGTTCTATTGTATTGAATTAATCGTACTATTACCAGTTCTATCGAATTTAAAATATCGCTGATGACATTTCGAGGAGCTGGGTAAAGAAAGCATATATCTACAAACATCCACGTAAAAATCTGAGTCAGAAAATTGATATCTTTGGATTTTGGAATAAATAACATGCATTTACATAATAGAAATAACTGAGTAGTACTTTTGACTTGGTGCTTACGACTAGATGTTTTTCAGAAAGGCAAATGGTGTAGCTGCTTAGTAAAATCCTATTTTAGTAAGCAATAAAATTCAGTTTTACTAAGCAGCAGAAAAGTGTTCCAAAGATGATAATCTGAGACTATGTCTCTTTGTGAAATTTCACTTTATATCGTTCAGTTATTATTATTATGAAACACATACTTTATTATTTTTTTCGGTGTACGAACAAATTTAGTGTATTTTCGCTTTCAGGAAAGATGGCAGCAAACAAAAATATCATCTAGCATAAAGTGACCACACGTCCCGATTTCGGCGGGACAGTCCCGATTTTTGGAGGACTGTTCCGCGTCCCGCCGATTTTTAAAAATGTCCCGCTTTTTAGAAAACATCTGCATTTCTTATTTTAAATATACTACCTATTATTTATTAATTATTATAGTAAATATAAAGAAATAAAAAATACGTAAATAATAAAACACATAAAATGCATGCAGAGTAAACTAAATTAGGCGATGAAACGAGTTAGATTTACTCGGTGGTGTTCGATCATTATCGTTACGTCTTGTCAAAAGGAATATGTATTGTTAACGGAGGAACAGCTAGCATTAGGCTGAAGGGCTATTTGCTTTCCACACCCTAAACCACAATCAGACGTTTCAGATCAATTGATTGTATGTCGTAAATGATCAAAATATTGTACGACAAAAAATTTGCATGTGCAAGGACAAAAACCGAAGCAATTATTTGTAATGTTTTTTCACTATATTCGTTTTCACAATTGCAGAAAGAATTAGATAAATGCACAGTTATATCCATATATTATGATGCTTCTAACCACAAAGATTTAATATTATTTCCCACAATTGTTAGACATTTTGATCCAGAAACAGGAATTAAAATTAGAATATTAGATTTTGTTTCATTGCCGGGTGAAACTTCACAAATATTTTTTTATTCAACAAGTAACTATTTTAAAAATTAATAGTTTGAACAATAAAATTATTGCCTATTGTGAAGATAACACTAACGCAAATTTTGGTGGAAAAGCTAGAAGAGGCATCAATACGGTTAGGTTGTGCGGCGGACATTGGTAGATAGAAAATGCAGGTTCACCCACACGCGGTGTGGGGTGTGGGCGTGGTCAATGACGTCACACAGAGGGCGGGACCAAAGGCACCGTCATCACACTAGGAGGCGTGGTCACGAGTGGAGTTGAGGTGTTGGTAGATTGCTGATTGAGTTGTAGACCTCCTGCTTTTCATTTAAAGTTAGTTTTTTTTAATTGGCAACGGGGTCATGGCGTCCTCTAGGGATGAAAAATGAAAATAATCTGTTTAGGAATTGCTCATGGCGTCCTCTACGGACGAAAAAAGAAAATAATTTATTTTAGAAATTTCTTTTTTTAAAAAAAAAAAATATTCTCTTATTCAAAATATAGAATTGAACTCTCAAACAAAATATCTCACCAGCTCAGCAGTTTGAAGATTTTAACCACTAAGCTGATGTGATACATTCAGATTCAGGTAAAAAAGCCTATTTAAGAAAATGGAATTTGAATCGACTCATCAATTTATTCTGATACTTTTATCCTTTCTAGTTTTTCATGAAACTTTAACTTATTTCTCAGGTTTTCTGTTTCATAATAACATATTCATTTACTGTCATATTTTTTTAATACTTAACGTTTCTAATTTATTTGTAATATTTTATTTAATTTCCACATACTATTTTTTTTCATACCTTCATAAATTTCAGAATACCTGATTTTTAACTTATACGTTATATTTCACAAACGTTCCCGCACGTGCTGTTTATTTGTTACATTACTTAATTTTAGATGCAATTTCACACTTTTTTTTTTTAACGTTATAATGTTCAATATATTCTGAATTTTAACTTCATTTACTTTTTTTAAACCATTCTAGTATTCTATACACACTTTAACTTAGTGGTATGATATTTTATTTAAAAAGAAACGTTTATTTTTCATGATCTTAGTTCTTTTACTAAATTTTCTACAGAATTTCTAATTTCTTTCACGTGTTTAACAACATCTTCCTTACATTACCGAATATTTTTTTAAAAAACTTAAGTCTATAACTGTTAATTGCTTTTCTTACGTTCATGATTTCCCTTCTGTGTTTATATTTTTTAATTCTAGCTTAACTTATTTATTATAATGTTTTTATTTCTGTCTCATCACTCGTAATTCCAACATTTTATCCCTTTTTATTCATTTTAACGATATGGATTGTTTTCATTTACTCCATATTCAAATATTTCCTTACAAATTTTATAATACTTGTTTTATTCCTCGATCATAATAGATCATCTACAGGTTTTACTCAGAAATTTCCATTCACAACTTTACAGTTTAATACCATTTATATCTAAATGTATTTCTTTCTCATATAGTTTTATGGTCTTCAAAGTTTCTAACACCATGTTTAGTTTTAAATCCCGATTACCTTTAAGTGTGTTGATAATTTTCATTTCTAATTTTACAACCACGTTCAGTGTTTCATCCACACATACCAAAATATTTCTTACATTTTCTGATATTTAGTCTATGTCATATTTCAGTACTTCAAATGAATTTACACTGCTCACACTATTATTTTTTCATGTTTTAGAGACACTAACTATACTAATTTTACTATTTTTCCTGCACTAATTGCATCTATGTCAGCACTCATGATAAACTAGCAATTGTTTTGCATCACATGCATAAAGAAATTCTTAAAACCAACTTTTTCAATATCGTACTCAAATTACTGTTTTCCAGATGGGAATTACCAGTATTCTTTGGTTTTACTCTGTTACATCTTTTTAAATTTTAACATCTTACTTTTAATTCTAACATACATCTTTTAAACAGTTTTTTCTTTTAATGATAGCCTTACCTTATTTGTTCAAATTAATTCTTTCATTCACCTTCTTTACTACCTTTCACTACCTTCATAATTCACTATGCAAACGCAATGTCTTTCACTGACATTCTGTTTAATAATACCACAAGTTTCCTTAATTGATAAAAAGCGAATTATTTCTCATTTCAAAATAGAACTACTATATTTTTGCACAAACATTACCTTTATTCATTCAAGCCACCCCTTAACCTGTAACTGACATAGCGATAGGAAAGGAGATTCTTATCATATGCTCTTTCGACTTTTGAGGTTTCTAGAACTTCTTTGACAAGTATATCAATACCATCAGAAAATATACTTAACACTTTTACCCCGTTTAAAGGCAACATACTGTTATAAGAATGGTTTTAGTTAAATTTATAACACAAATAAACGCATTTTGTGCTAAATAGGCATAAACATTTAGATTCAGAATATTTCTTTTTAATCCGATGTAAGACTTGAATTTCATTCATGATACGGATTGTCTCTTGATTTTCTTTTTGTTTACCTTACACTAATAGAAAATTTTTATTTTACAAGTTCAGCTTTTAATGAAATAGAAATAAAAACTACGATACACCTGCTGTTTTTAAGAAAAGGAACTTTGATATATTTCTGGAAATGTAAATGCTTTTAGAGGTTTCTTTCAATAACGTTGATTTTCATTACTTTACTAGCTTCAATAATTCTCTTATTAGCTAATATGAATGAAAAAAGATTGTCAAAAATCTGACACAGTATAATTCTTACGAACATACGTACCTTTACCAGCATATAGATATTACCGATTGAAATGAAGAAAGATACAGATATTTTACTCCAACCTTCATTAAATTAAAAAAATATTTAAACTTTCATACATTCCAAAGAATAAACGAAAACTCAATAGATATTGTCATGTTTGTATATATGAGATAAAAGTTTTATGAATGGTATTTAAAGTAATGCTTAGAACTTCATAAAAGCGAACATTCACTATGTTAATACACATATCATCAGTTATTTACATTAATCAATGTAATATTAATCATTACATGTACTATATGCATATATATTTAAAGTTTAATTGTCTTACAATTGAATAATTAACTATTGAGAGAAAGAGGTTCATATCTTACACTATTTAATTCACATGGAACAAATTTTTCCATCAACCACGTTTATTAAATTCGCCAAAGCTCTTTTATTTCTGCATTTTCACACTCACGACACATTTTAAATGTAACTATTGATTACCATTTCAAACACCGATATCATAACTCAGTGTAAAACTACATCATAACTCATTTTTTCCCTACTAACTACAATTTTATATATTCAAGAAGCACATCTAAGACATGATCATTTTCTATGTTCTAGCAAATCGATTCAATTGCGAACATACTATTAAGACTTGCGATTTTAGAAGACTTGCATGTATTAACGATGTCAACGTTTCTTCGTTTTTGTAAGATTCGTATCAAACCATGTCGCATTCGAATGTGGTGTAAGAGATCACTTTTTCTTTTAAACACTTCTAAACAATAAATGCAATTTATAAGAAGAGAAGTATCATGCTGTTTCAAAACATCATCATCAGCATATTTCTGTTTCTTTTGACATTAGCAAAATTTAAAAAAAAAAAAAAAAAAAGGTTCGTGAGATTTTCTTCAAATCAATCATGCTGTTTCAAAACATCATCATCAGCATATTTCTGTTTCTTTTGACATTAGCAAAATTAAAAAAAAAAAAAAAAAAAAAGGTTCGTGAGATTTTCTTCAAAACTAAGTTTTGAAATTAATAGGACTCAGTATGTTCCACGAAGAAAAGTACTCGGTTTTGGTGATGAAGGACTTAGTTACGAATTCTCTGGAACGAGTTTTGTGCAGAACCATGGACTCAAACTCTTCTAAATGTAAAAGATTATGTTGAAACGATAACTGGCAAAAAATATAATTTTGCTTTATTGAACTATTATCCTGACGGAGTGGCGAAAATTTCAACGCATAAAGACAATGAAACTTGTCTCGAACCTGAAAGTGATATACCTATCATCAGTTTAGGTTCAAAACGTCAAATGGTATTTACCAGGCGAAATTTCACATCTCGAAGCGTGGACTTAACTCATGGAACTCTCCTTGTAATGAAACCCCCAACGAATCAATTTTGGATGCATGGAATACCCTCTCAACCTGACGTTAAAGATCCTAGAATTAGTATCACATTCCGAAACATAAAAATTTCGAAAATTAAAAAACGACGCTTGGAAGATAATGAGGATGAACTTCCAGAGGATGATTGGTTTACCCACTATATGAAATCTGTTCCTGAAAATATCTTCATGCCGAATAATCGAGAACAGAAAAAAGAAAGTTCGAAGTTGATTGCACAGTGGACTCTTGGTTGGGGATATTTTGTGTCCATAAATCAGTTTGAAAACAGAATGAACATTCATCTACGTGAATGTGTGGAACAAAATAAAATATTATACCCTACTACGCGCGGTGTTGTTATAACTCCTGCAACATGGCAAGAATTTTCCTCAAAAATATATGAATTTAATCTTCTCTATACGAGTGCCAGCATCATTTGCAATAATGAGTTGGTAGTTTTCAACAAAGAAGGTGAGTGTATTTTTCAACAAGTTTTTAAACAAGATGAAAATTCTTTTAAACTAAAACCTACATACCTAAAAGTAAACTGTGATATTTTAAAAAAATTGAAAGAAATTATTCCTGATGTATCTAATACTTTATATAAAAGTATTTTTGAAATTATTTTACCGTTGCAAATCAAATGTAAAAACAATTGTTCGGATATGGTAAGTGATGATGATGAACTTTTTAAAGAACTCATAAACTCTATCAAAACTGAATTAAATTCAGTGATTAAAAAACTATTTAAATGCGAAGGTTGCATTGTAAATCATCCTTCACAAACAAGACATGATTGCATTATAATAAGTGTTGATAATAGAATTAAATATATTGGTGAAGATATATTTTTATGTATTAATTTTAAAAATATAAGAGATTCTTTAAGGCAGAAAATAATTTTTCATTTATTTTGTGATAGGTTTTTGAATTGAAATGTTATGAAGATTATAAAAATGCATTAATATAAGTACAGCTATTCTATTTATATTTCTTTGTTTGTTTGATGTTATGACTATGTTTTTTTCCTTATGTTTTTTTTAATAGAAATATATTGAAATTTTAGTTTTAATTTTAAAGCAAACATGTATATCAAATGTCAGTAAATGGATATTGCTGTTAATTTGATGTTAATTAATGTAAGAAAATTCTAAGTATATTTTATGTGTAATACAGAAACTTGTTCTTTGGAAATAAATAAATGTATTTAAATAGAAAAGCTTCTTGGTGAAATGAATGTATTTTTATTTTTTATAACAATTTTTTTAAGTATTGTATGTTAACAGTGCAGTATATGCTTCAAGTGATTCACTCGTGTTAAAAATTTAAGAGTTTATGAAGCGATTATTCGCTGAACTTATGTGATATATTTGTAAGGTTTCTTGAATACGAGTAATCTGAAGAGATATTTGAAATCTCATGAAAGAAACATCAGATATAGTGTATGTCCTAAGAAATTTAAGTTTATAGTTTGAAAAGTCGCGAAGCTTCTCGTCTTAGAATTTTGTAGTGAATAATCACAAGTTCTTTTCATGTAAAAAGGATATGAAAACTTATAAAGTTACTTTTAAGAGTAAATCATGATAAAAAATACTTAGTGAGCATAAGAATTTAAAACAATATGAATCTTTACATCGTACTGAATGTTCGGACATTTTTTCAAGTAAAACAGAATTTGAAGAAAATCTCACGAACCTTTTTTTTTTTTTTTTTTTTTTTTTTTTAAATTTTGCTAATGTCAAAAGAAACAGAAATATGCTGATGATGATGTTTTGAAACAGCATGATACTTCTCTTCTTATAAATTGCATTTATTGTTTACAAGTGTTTAAAAGAAAAAGTGATCTCTTACACCACATTCGAATGCGACATGGTTTGATACGAATCTTACAAAAACGAAGAAACGTTGACATCGTTAATACATGCAAGTCTTCTAAAATCGCAAGTCTTAATAGTATGTTCGCAATTGAATCGATTTGCTAGAACATAGAAAATGATCATGTCTTAGATGTGCTTCTTGAATATATAAAATTGTAGTTAGTAGGGAAAAAATGAGTTATGATGTAGTTTTACACTGAGTTATGATATCGGTGTTTGAAATGGTAATCAATAGTTACATTTAAAATGTGTCGTGAGTGTGAAAATGCAGAAATAAAAGAGCTTTGGCGAATTTAATAAACGTGGTTCAATGTGGTTGATGGAAAAATTTGTTCCATGTGAATTAAATAGTGTAAGATATGAACCTCTTTCTCTCAATAGTTAATTATTCAATTGTAAGACAATTAAACTTTAAATATATATGCATATAGTACATGTAATGATTAATATTACATTGATTAATGTAAATAACTGATGATATGTGTATTAACATAGTGAATGTTCGCTTTTATGAAGTTCTAAGCATTACTTTAAATACCATTCATAAAACGTTTATCTCATATATACAAATATGACAATATCTATTGAGTTTTCGTTTATTCTTTGGAATGTATGAAAGTTTAAATATTTTTTTAATTTAATGTAGATTGGAGTAAAATATCTGTATCTTTCTTCATTTCAATCGGTAATATCTGTATGCTGTTAAAGGTACGTATGTTCGTAAGAATTATACTGTGTCACATTTTTGACAATCTTCTTTCATTCATATTAGCTAATAAGAGAATTATTGAAGTTAGTAAAGTAATGAAAATCAACGTTATTGAAAGAAACCTCTAAAAGCATTTACATTTCCAGAAATATATCAAAGTTCCTTTTCTTAAAAACAGCAGGTGTATCGTAGTTTTTATTTCTATTTCATTAAAAGCTGAACTTGTAAAATAAAAATTTTCTATTAGTGTAAGGTAAACAAAAAGAAAATCAAGAGACAATCCGTATCATGAATGAAATTCAAGTCTTACATCGGATTAAAAAGAAATATTCTGAATCTAAATGTTTATGCCTATTTAGCACAAAATGCGTTTATTTGTGTTATAAATTTAACTAAAACCATTCTTATAACAGTATGTTGCCTTTAAACTGGGTAAAAGTGTTAAGTATATTTTCTGATGGTATTGATATACTTGTCAAAGAAGTTCTAGAAACCTCAAATGTCGAAAGAGCATATGATAAGAATCTCCTTTCCTATCGCTACGTCAGTTACAGGTTAAGGGGGTGGCTTGAATGAATAAAGGTAATGTTTGTGCAAAAATATAGTAGTTCTATTTTGAAATGAGAAATAATTCGCTTTTTATCAATTAAGGAAACTTGTGGTATTATTAAACAGAATGTCAGTGAAAGACATTGCGTTTGCATAGTGAATTATGAAGGTAGTGAAAGGTAGTAAAGAAGGTGAATGAAAGAATTAATTTGAACAAATAAGGTAAGGCTATCATTAAAAGAAAAAACTGTTTAAAAGATGTATGTTAGAATTAAAAGTAAGATGTTAAAATTTAAAAAGATGTAACAGAGTAAAACCAAAGAATACTGGTAATTCCCATCTGGAAAACAGTAATTTGAGTACGATATTGAAAAAGTTGGTTTTAAGAATTTCTTTATGCATGTGATGCAAAACAATTGCTAGTTTATCATGAGTGCTGACATAGATGCAATTAGTGCAGGAAAAATAGTAAAATTAGTATAGTTAGTGTCTCTAAAACATGAAAAAATAATAGTGTGAGCAGTGTAAATTCATTTGAAGTACTGAAATATGACATAGACTAAATATCAGAAAATGTAAGAAATATTTTGGTATGTGTGGATGTAACACTGAACGTGGTTGTAAAATTAGAAATGAAAATTATCAACACACTTAAAGGTAATCGGGATTTAAAACTAAACATGGTGTTAGAAACTTTGAAGACCATAAAACTATATGAGAAAGAAATACATTTAGATATAAATGGTATTAAACTGTAAAGTTGTGAATGGAAATTTCTGAGTAAAACCTGTAGATGATCTATTATGATCGAGGAATAAAACAAGTATTATAAAAATTGTAAGGAAATATTTGAATATGGAGTAAATGAAAACAATCCATATCGTTAAAATGAATAAAAAGGGATAAAATGTTGGAATTACGAGTGATGAGACAGAAATAAAAACATTATAATAAATAAGTTAAGCTAGAATTAAAAAATATAAACACAGAAGGGAAATCATGAACGTAAGAAAAGCAATTAACAGTTATAGACTTAAGTTTTTTTAAAAAATATTCGGTAATGTAAGGAAGATGTTGTTAAACACGTGAAAGAAATTAGAAATTCTGTAGAAAATTTAGTAAAAGAACTAAGATCATGAAAAATAAACGTTTCTTTTTAAATAAAATTTCATACCACTAAGTTAAAGTGTGTATAGAATACTAGAATGGTTTAGAAAAAGTAAATGAAGTTAAAATTCAGAATATATTGAACATTATAACGTTAAAAAAAAAAGTGTGAAATTGCATCTAAAATTAAGTAATGTAACAAATAAACAGCACGTGCGGGAACGTTTGCGAAATATAACGTATAAGTTAAAAATCAGGTATTCTGAAATTTATGAAAGGTATGAAAAAAATAGTATGTGGAAATTAAATAAAATATTACAAATAAATTAGAAACGTTAAGTATTAAAAAAATATGACAGTAAATGAATATGTTATTATGAAACAGAAAACCTGAGAAATAAGTTAAAGTTTCATGAAAAACTAGAAAGGATAAAAGTATCAGAATAAATTGATGAGTCGATTCAAATTCCATTTTCTTAAATAGGCTTTTTTACCTGAATCTGAATGTATCACATCAGCTTAGTGGTTAAAATCTTCAAACTACTGAGCTGGTGAGATATTTTGTTTGAGAGTTCAATTCTATATTTTGAATAAGAGAATATTTTTTTTTTAAAAAAAAAAGAAATTTCTAAAATAAATTATTTTCTTTTTTCGTCCGTAGAGGACGCCATGAGCAATTCCTAAACAGATTATTTTCATTTTTCATCCCTAGAGGACGCCATGACCCCGTTGCCAATTAAAAAAAACTAACTTTAAATGAAAAGCAGGAGGTCTACAACTCAATCAGCAATCTACCAACGCCTCAACTCCACTCGTGACCACGCCTCCTAGTGTGATGACGTTGCCTTTGGTCCCGCCCTCTGTGTGACGTCATTGACCATGCCCACACCCCACACCGCGTGTGGGTGAACCCGCATTTTCTATCTACTCACATTCTACACAGTACTATTCAAACAGCATATGACTTACTTCCACTGGATCTTGAAAATATTAATGCAAAAATTTATTCGTATTTATATATATATACACTGTGCATGTTGAAAGTTTGAAGGAATTTTGTGAAAGCGCAGAAATCGAATATAAAAGAATTATTGGCTAGAGCAAAAGACCATGGCTAGCTCTTTTACCAGCTGTAGAAAATATTTTAAAAATATACGAACTATTAAAATCATACTTTTTATCACAAGATAAGTATCCAAGAATATTGCAGTTGTTTATTGAAAATGACACATCACAAATTTGGCATCAGTTCATCCGCAACCAAGCTACATTATTTCACAATGCTGTGAAAATTATTGAAGGGGACAAAATTTCAATTACGGAAGTCTCAAATGAAATCAATAATTTTAAAACAAAATTGCGAGAAAAAATTGATAACGATTACGTTTCTTTAGTTATTCGAAAGGACATCACTAGGTTGAAGAACAAGGTGTCATTAAACAACCTGATTTTCTGAAGGAAGTCAGAAATTTTTATTATAACTGCTTGGAATATCTTGAAGAACAGACAGTTCAATTCGAGGATATTAAAAATTTTCATTGGGTGACATTAAAAAAAGGAGATTTTATGGGAATACGTGGAAAAATCTTTTTAGTATATTAGTAACCATTTCCCGAAAAATAATATTTGCGAAAGTGATCTTTTTGATGAGGTGTCATTTCACAAAATATACGTTACTAAAGAAAAAAATAAATGTTCGTTGCCTGCAAATGTGGAAACAGACAAAAAATGGCCGGAGTTATTCCTTCATTTTAAACAGATTCATTTATTCCTTATGAAAATATTTTGAAAATTGTAGAACATGCGCTCTCCCTTCCAGGAACAAATGCAGTTTTTTCTAGTATCAATAAAATATGGACAATTAAAAAAACGCAGTTGAGCATTAAAACTTTAAAATATATATTAAGCGTAAAATATAATTTGACCAATTCACGTGAGAAATTTCACGACATTTTAATAAATGATCCGAATCTATTGCAAAGTATTCACTCGGATAAAAAATGTGACCGTGAAAGAAAACTATAATTGTTTTAAATAAAATTTTAAATTAATTAAAAAACATAATATTCAAATTATAGTTTTTAACAAATATTTTAATGGCTACCAATAGTTAATAATAAATATATTTTTGTATATTTATTAGATAAGTAAATGAATGTATACGATAAAATACATTTTTTTGAGTTATTGGTCTGCTTTCATAACTAAATTACAATTCTCATTTCATTCCATTTGTCCCGCTTTGTCTCGATGAAAATGTGATCACTTTAATCTAGTACCTGTTTTCTACAGTAGAAAATGCGCACAAGTTTACAGGCAAATTTTTCTAGAATGTTTTCTTCATCTAGCATGATAGAAGAAAAAATTCATTCTAAGCCATGACCATAAAGCATATTCTTGTTGCACTTAAAAAAGTCTTTCAATCATTGTAATAAATAAAATAAAAATAATACTGTTTTCAGTTGGGGATCGAATTATTTATAAATGGTTTTGAACTTTTTTATAACTTGATCCTCAAATTTCAGCTGTAAAAATATTTGCTCAATTGTGTCTGCTTATACATGGAAATATATGCGGTATATGCTTTTAGGCCTAGAAATGCTTATTTCGTGAACCGAAACAAAGTATATGCATATCTTCTGATCATCAGTATCATAAAGATTATAAGAAAATAATAAAAATAAAAAATATAGGCATATACTGGAACAGTTCTAACGAATTTCATTAAACTATTATTGCTCGAACTGTTCCAATATATGTCTATTGACTTCACAGACTATGACTTTTTGAACCTCAACTGATTAACAAACACGACGAACTATTAACACCTGAGCTATTCGATTATACTTTCATTGACTTTATAACATATGAATCATTGACTGTTACAACATGAAATATTGATAACACGCAGAATATAGTATTATAGTATATGATTATTGATTATATATGAACTTTATAAGAAACTCTTTATAAGCTATTGACAGTAACTGATAATCTGAATATGAACAGTAACAATTTAAAATTCTTCATCAGACTATTGAAACTTACAAATGACTATTATCTACTAAAATTACCACTGTTATGACCTTTAACTATGAACTGATTACTAACTACTAATTGCCATAGGCTTTGATCATTCTCTTAATGCTAATCCTGTTAAAATTTATAATACTCTTATATTCTTGGGTATATTACTAAGCAAAACTGTGACTTTGCAAAAGAGATGCCAGTCTTGGCTTGCCAACCCCGGCACTTGGTCTGGGATTGCTAGGTAGTGGATTACCACAGAATGGCAACCTTGGCTGAAAGTGGAAATAGGTCAGCTGCCATTCTTGCTAAAAACCAAGTCTTCTCGATCATCATGAGCTTTCCTAAAATACCCAAAGTTTCGTCTAGCAATCTTAAGGGCTGTTCCCACTGGGGTTTATCTGACCTAACGGAGATAACTAACGTAGCGGACCCATCTCCAAAAGCAGTTTTTTCCCATAGGGCAGCAAGTTGAAAAATCTGAACTGCAGGCATAACGGACCTAGTCGACATAGGAACTGACTCTGTTAGCTCTGATAAATCCGAGTGGGAACGGCCCTTAACAAAGCCGGTCAACATTCAAAAGATCAGTTATATCATTTAAGCTACGATGCTGCGTTTGATGTTTACATGATATACAAATATTTTAGCTTAGAGTAGATTCTAAAAGGGCCGTTCCGACTGGGGTTTATCTGAGCTAACGGGAACAACTAACGTAGCTGACCATCTCCCAAACCAGTTTTTTTCCCATAGGGTAGCAAGCTGAAAAATCTGAACTGCAGGCATAGCGGAGCTAGTCGACACATGGAACTGACTCTGTTAGCTCTGATTAAACCCCAGTGGGAACGGCCCGTAATACTTATATTGGCAGGACCGGCGCTAGGCATTTTGCCGCTCGGTGCATTCTTGGCGGGTGCTAAATTATGTTGCCCGGCACCTCCCTAAATTCTAAATATTTTGCCGCCCTTAATTCTGTTGTCCAGTTCTTTCCCTAAATTCTGAAAAATTTGCCATCCCTAAATTGTGCTGCTCGTTGTTTCTCTAAAATCTAAAAATTTTGCCATCCCTAAATTCTGACAGCCGATGTGACCATACCGATTGCACCGGCTCTGGCGCCGTTCCTGCATATTAGTGAGAAGTAGTGCTTTAATAAAATTTATGGAATACTAATAAAATTAATAGAATATACGTAATATATTTTTTCTCATAATGTAATACATAAACTTTTATACCTCAATAAATTCTGGATCCTTGATATCTCCTTCAAAATGACCGGAATTTGGTAAGGGGTCTGATCCAGGTAAGGGTGCAAAATCTTCATCTGAAAAATTTTAAATACTAAGAATCGAGCAAAAGTCACCTTTAATAGTTACCTAACATTCGAAAAACAATATGAATAATGATGTTACAGATTTTAACCTCAATCTACAGATTTTTATTATCATTTTATACAAACCTAGGATTGAAAAACCAGGATCATTCTGTTCGAAGGAAAAGTTATATGAGGTATTTTTCCCGCCTTCTTCCCTACGTGGCTACATGGCTTCTTGCCTACGTTGCATGTCTACGTGGTGTAGCGGTCAGCACGCTCGGCGCGCATTCGAGAGGTCCGTGGTTCAAGTCCCGGCGAGGGCACTGCTCATTTTTCTTCTCTCCTGCTTTCAAAAAATACCTAACGTCTCTACAAGGTTACTGTTATTTACTGAGCTATCTGAAGCCGAGAGTAAGTTTCGCGTAATTTCTGTCTCATTGTAATTGGATCTTAACGCTATTATCTGAAAGATGCTATCAGTTCCATCTATATTGGATATGCCCTTTACAGCTCAACTGTAACTACTAATGATCCTTGGAAGCTTCAGAAAGGGCATGCATGCTCCGTTTGCTCTGCATTTAGCTTTTTGTTAAACTAGCCGCTTGCTCAATCAGCCGTTTAACATAATTCTGATTTATTTTTTTAAAGTTATCTAACGTTTTAATGAATCCAGCTAATGTAATTTCATGATCCAGTATAGTAATTAATAATAACGGAAAGGAATCTGCGTTTATTGAACTTAAATCGCTTAGTTTGCTAATTAACGACGGAATAAATTTAAAAGAAAAATTAAATATCGTATGCTTTAGTGAACGGCAACACGCCGCCGCTTGGAAAGTAAAAATACTTTAATTCGGGCAACGCTAACACATTTCTTTTGAATCGCTGAGTTTTTCAATTAAATTTGAAATATAAATATCTTGTTGAAGTGGCACCAAAGTTTATAAATTGCTGAGGTTTTAACCAAAAGTTCCTTAAATTCGGCCAAAATATGAAATAAATGAAAAAATTCGAAATTCGGGCTTCGAAGTGCACATGTCTGAGTAGAAAATTATATGTATTCAAAATTTGATGGCACTGGGCGCAGCCATTTTTCCACAATGCGATAACATTCGAAGAACTACATTACCTTCTGTCCAGTGGGCACGCTCTTCTTACATGTCGCGGAGTTTTGCTGATTAAATACGAAACATAAACATCTTACCCTTTACGGAGTGACAACACAGTTTTAAAATCGCTGAATTTTTAATCAGAAGTTCATTAAATTCGCAAAAAATATGAATTCAATAAAAAAAATTTCGATATTGAAAATCTGGGCTTCAGTGTGCATAAATGTTCGTGTGGAGGATTACGTGTGTTCAAAATTGGGTTGCTCTGGGTGTCGCCGTTTTTTCCATAGTGCAAAAAATATATATACATACATATATATATATGTGTGTGTGTGTGTGTAAGATAAAAAATAGGAAACTCAAAATTACTAATTTTAGTTTGCCTCTACGTTTCCTTCCTGGAATATATTGCGTCACTTGAAAACTAACCCGCATTATGTCATTTGCAGTGCCGTGAGCTATTGTCCAACCATCGCTTAAAACTTTAAAAAAGGATTTCAAATCTATAAATACGCTTTGCTGAAATTCACAGTCAATTTTCTACTCGCTCTTGTCCTGCTAGCGTGTCTCATTGCTTCGCTGTATCATCTATTGTCTTGAAATGTAATAAGTTGTGTATAAAATTGAGGGGTGCATGTCGCAACCGTAGTAATGTGAAAAGGAGAGATGGACATCACATCTTAGCAAGAACAGAGGCGAACCGAAAAGAGAAGAAAATAAGAGCGCATTCAGGTAATTAGTTAAAAGGTTCTTTAATCTGATTGGTGAAAAAATATGTTCAATGTTACGCTGACATAAGATGACAAAATGCAGATTAATTTAGAAAGACGTAGTCTAGAAAAATTAATATAAACAGATTAATTTGGAAAGACGTAGTCTAGAAAAAATAACATAAACAATTTATGCATTGAGAACAAAGAAGAGGAGGTACACAAATTAAAATGAAGAACTACGAGGCTATTGTTAATTTAAGCTATAATTTTGAATTCCATTTCTTCAGCATCCATATCATTTGGAGATTTAAGTGTTAAATTAGAAGCTGCTGCCTTTAAATTACTTAAATTTAATGAAATAAATTGTTCACCAGTTAGGAACTGAAAATCGGAAGATATATTATTTAATTTTTCGTACCGCCGTTTCAAATATACGTTCTTTAATTTTTAGCACTTTTTAAATTTTCATTATAAAATATGTATTTTTCTGAAAAACTATACTTCGTTTCAATTCATTCTTCGCAATTTAACTTATCCTTTCCTTTTCGTTTCTATTCACATCATCTGTTCATCATCGCCTAAGTTTTTCATTTTTCAAGAAAGCGTTAAGAAATATTTTCTCTTATTTCGTGTATTGAAAGACATAATCCTTCTATTAAGCGCGCGGCTGTATAGACAATATAATTATTCACTGCAAGGTTTTATTTGCTTTTTCGATTTCTTAAAGTATTATATTCCACGCAGAGACGCAGATAACAAACATAAAAAGTTAAAACTGATTTGTTTCAAAGTGACATTTTTTTCTGACCACAGCAAAGATTTGTCATTGAATGCCATTTTAATAATCGACGTACTTCAAATTCAAACTGTGATCCGAACAAGGAATGTATGTAACTTCAATCATTATTTTGACAAATAATGGCTTGCGCACCTTTGTACAATCGAGCCATATTGGCCTCATTATCATATCCTTGATCCCCAACATTTTGTATGTCTAGGCCATCCTTTTCTAACTTTACAGATAACTTCGTTTGCTGAACCGCTATCAGTTTTCTCTTTTGTTTCTATAAAATTTATAAAGCTTTCTTCAATAATTATGAATTCGTCTTTTACCTATACATATCTAATAATCTAAACTATTCATGATTCGATGCATCTGGTGTGCAAGAAAATATAAAGAAAAATATTTTGCTTTTTTTTTTTTTTTTTTTACTTATTGAATTTGAATGTCTAGCAATTGTAAAGCACAGCTTTAATGAACTTCATTTTTCAAATTTTTCTTCTTTTATATTCAGCAGCACTGGATTTTTTTATGCCTTCTTGCATGAATTTTTATTAATAAATTATTTGAATTATATTTTTGTCATAACAAAATTTTAAAAAATATTGTTGAATGAAATTTATATATTTATTCCGAGGGCTTGGGCTAATGTTACTGTCAAACAAGTGAGCATAAGTAACAACAACAATTTGTTAATTTAACTTTATTTAAATAAAAATATATTTCTGATTGCAAAAATTCTTCTTAGGAACTACTCAGTGATAAATTATATACTCTTAGTACTTCCGTTAAGCTGTTAAGTCTTTCCGTTAAGTTATGTATGCAAGCTGTGTTGTTATTGTTGTCTTGTCCATGAATTTCATGGAAAAATGGTTGTCAGAGACTCAAGGACGTTGGACTTTTATTTCCATCCCAATTTGGAGGGAAAGCACCCGGAAGGGCCGAGGGTCTCCCACCCCTTTTCCCTTCCTCCAAACCACACGAGAGGACTTTCGGCTCGCCATACATTTAGAGTGCATATATATATATATATATATATATATATATATATATATATATATTATTTACTAAAGAATATTGATTATATTATCTACTAAGATTAATTTTAGTAGAATTATCTTAAAAGAGTGAATCCATACTTAGTAAGTTCAATTTCGAAAAATGTTTTAAAGTAACTTGAATGTAAATTGTTAAAAATGTTTAACGGGGATTTGAATTAAATCATGAATAACAAAATTTCAATTGTAAAAAGAAATAAATTAAAAGCAAGTAATTAAATTAAATGCAAGTAATCATTGCCATTGATCGGAAATTAGTTGACTTTTCAAGAGGGAACAAACCAACTCCCGTTCAATGAACAATAATTAAGAAATAAATACGAAGGTGTTTCGTCCTTTACTCGAGCAATAAGGCGATGCCAAACCGGCAATTAAAGCTAAGCCAAACATTTCCGTGAATAGAAGGGATTAAGAACCAATGCAGAGAACCAAAGAACTCATTCCGCTTAAGCATTTTAGCTAATTCAATTTTGAGTGAAAAGCAATTTCTGCAGTAAAATTGATATTGCTCCAGTAATTGTCCCACGGCACCCTCGTGTTTATGCATTTTAGTTCAAAACTATGTGTAAAAATTAAACATTGGAAATTGGCATTATGAAACAGAATTCAAAGTAATTTAAATAAACATTAGAAAATTACAAAATATAAGAAAAATAATGCAATCTTTGCAAAAACAAATCAAAAAATAAAAATTTTTGAATATATAATAAGAAAAGGGAATGTACATGAAGATATAAAGGCCAGAAAAAGCATTAATTAACTTACGTTCTTTCTAGTAGGGAGTGGGCAAAGTGTTGTTTTCTTCGCGTCTGACTTAGAAGGGTTGTGTTTCCGAAATTCTTTATCGGCAGCGGGGGCTTTGAATTATATCAGTCGGTAAGACTTGTGTGAAGTAATTTATGGTAGTGGGAGGGACTAGGAATTCTTGAGCGACGTATGTTGTGGAGCTCTTATTTGAGTGAAACCGTCTGTTAAATTTTTTTTGAAAATACTAGTGAATGGAAATTAATTAATTTCTGGCTAATTGTCGTGTCGTAACGATTAAGAAATTAAGAAAAGGAAAAAAAAGGAATTTTCACTGTCAAAGAGCTAGTTGACAGACTAAAGATTATGAAATAGGCCCATTTTTTAGTAACAGCATAAGTCTGAAGACAATTAGCTTTTTACATTATATACACCTTAGTAATTATACTATGTACAAATCCTTCAACTGATAGTCATCCAACGTATACCGCCTTCTCAGGTTTAGGAACAAATTCTCATATCCCTATCAGTTAAATCAGTGCTCCGCAACCGGTGTGCCATGAGTAGGATATAGGTGTGCCGCAATCAAATACATGTATTTGACATTTTGCAATTTTTTATCATGTATTTAATACACAATGACAATTTTTTTTTCCTTAATAATGTCTATTTTAAATGTTTTTATATATTTCACTGTTGTGTGGTTGTGTGTGTGATTGTAAGTGTGTCAGCATTTGAATTTTTTCGGCACTTTCTTGATAACTCGGAACTCAAAAATATATAACTTTTTTTTAAACATAAATTTAAACGAAATATATTGGTTTCAGACCATTTTAATTAAAAATAATAGCTCTAAAACTGTTTTTTTAAAAATTTGAAATAAACCAATCAAATTGAAGAATTTTTGTTTTTTAATTTTTTTAAAAAAAATTTCACAGTCAGTAATAACAAAAAATGGTATACAAAAATTACTTGAATTCTAATAAATTTATATAAAAACAAGTTTTTATCAACAATTATTTTTAAATATACTATAGAAGGATTATTATAAGTAAATAATTATTCAACGGTGCATCGTGAGACGGTTAAAAACTGCATAGTGTGTACGTGTACAACCAAGATCCACCTAATTAATCACAGAATAAAGCAGAATACCCGTTATGCGCATGTGTTATTTACACTGCCGTCCGGTACATCACGTGCAACCATACGTTACTGTTGTCAATATTTCACAACACAAAGTTAAATAAACACGTTTTTACCATTAAAGATATTTTATTATGTAAGCGGAGACATTATTCGTAGCCTCGGCTTCGTAAAAATGGTTTGTTTTGGATTTAATATTTTTATTTAGTTTATTTTCTGTCATTGAAATCATAATCTTCAATCCCCTTCCGGGTTGTTTTTCCTTTTATAATAAAAATAATAAGTTTTGCAATTGTTTATAAATGACGGTTACGTCTGTCATAAAACTGTCATAAAACAAATAAAAGGACGAATATGAAATTAATAGCAAATGCTGTTGATTCAATGTTGCGTCGGTTTGTTGTTACTTTAAAACTCCTCTTTAATACGTCATCCTTCTGATCACCAGGTCATGCTTAACGAAGAATGTGGCGGCCATAAGACCACATTCTTGTCGTCGCACGACGTATTATCTTACTGAATAATGTTTTGTTAATGTTCTTCGTATAAAATTTTTTTTAGTTTTTACCCCTTTAAATATGGATAAATTTTTACGCCGGAAAAATTCTTCTTCACGTACAGATGATGAAGATCCACCAACAAGCGTTACAAAAAACCTGAAGAAAGTAGTGAAAAGAAAGTACGACGAGGATTACATTAAATATGGATTCTCGTGGTGTGGCGATGAAACATCTCCAAGACCACAGTGCATCATTTGTGGCGATCAGCTATCAAACGAGTCAATGGTACCCAGTAAATTAAAGCGGCATCTATATTCAAGCCACCCCAGCTGCGCCAACAAAGACAAACAATATTTTAAGAGGTGTTTAGAACAAAATAAAAAAAACAGAAGAAATTTATGAAGTCGGCCGTAACAGTTTCTGAAAAGGCACTAGAGGCTAGCTATCATGTTTCTAAATTAATTGCACGCCAGAAGAAGCCACATACTCTCGGCGAATCGCTTATTAAACCAACATGCATGGAAATTGTCCGACTTATGCTTGGGCCCAATGAAGCTGAGGAAGTGAATAAAATTCCATTGTCTGCTGATATAGTTAAAAGACGTATTTGTGATATGTGAAGCGATATTTTAGAAACATTGATTAAAAAACTGTTATCGGCTGAAAAATTTGCGCTTCAGATCGATGAAACAACTGATATTCAAAATAAAGCACAGCTGATAGCTATTGTACGTTTCGTTGATGAGGGCTTTATTAAAGAACATTATTTATTTTGTAAGGAGGTTCCAGAGCGAACAACTGGCGAAGAAATTTTTCGAGTAACTGATGATTTCTTCAAAATTTGTAATATTCAATGGAGCAACTGCATCGCTGTTTGCACGGATGCCGCTGCGGCAATGACAGGTAGCAAAAAAGGGTTTGTCTCTTGTGTGAAACAAAAAAATCCGACGGTACATTTTACACACTGCTGCATACATCGAGAAGAATTGATGGCCAAGAATTTACCAGAAGAACTTTTGAACACGATGAATGAATGCGTCAAAATCATAAACTTAATTAAATCAAGAGCCACAAATTCGCGAATTTTTGGATTACTTTGCGCAGAAATGGGAGCCGAATATGAACCATTATTATTTTATACAGAAATTCGCTGGCTATCCCTTCTCCGAAGTTCCATTAGATGTTTTCTGGATTTACGTTAAAAAAGAATATCCTCATATTTCCGAAAAAGCAATTTTAACATTACTTCCATTTTCTACGACATATTTATGTGAGCAAAGTTTTTCAACTCTATTATTAATTAAAAATGATAAGCGGTCATGCTTAAAAGATCTTGACCAAGAACTTCGTGTTGCGTTGTCAGATATTGAGCCGAATATAAAACTTTTGTGTTCATTGAAGCAAGCGCAGGTATCACATTAATAATTATTATGATTGCATATAAATAAATATGTTATGGTTTTATAATTGTATATTTTTCAAATTAAAAACAAAAATTTATTGTAAATTTTGTGTATAAATCAATACATATATACATTAGCTTTTGGTGTGCCACGAAATTCCAGAAAGATTTTTTGTGCGTCGCAGGTGAAAAAAGGTTGCGGAGCACTGAGTTAAATGATTTAGAGTGAGTATTGAACGCCTGCTCTTTTAAGGCAATGGTTAATAAATTGATTGGGTATTAGATTATTTTTTAGAATTTTAATAAGGAGCAAAATTTCGCGTTGTAGATCTATCGTATCTGTGCAGATATTTTTAATTCGTTGTATTTGATTTATTATTGTATTGTTAATTACTTTTTTGGATATGTTGGAATTCCAATTTATTAATTTGTTAGTATTGAAATTGAAGTTTCTTGTTTTGTCAAAAAGTAAAATTTTTTTGTAGTTAATGATTTGAAGATCTAGATAGTCTATGCTATTTTGTGAATTATTAATTAAATGTAAGACAATTTGGATAAATATCGGAGTGTTCAATTTTATTAAAATTATTAATTGTAATAAGGTCATCAATATATCTGTAAGTGTGTTTGTAGTAATTTAATTCTTGTGGTTGTAGATTTTTTTGGAAGTTAAATTCTTTGATAAATAAAAAGATATTACAGAGCAAGGTACTGGAATGGGATCCCATTGGTAGACCTCTGACTTGTTTAAAAAGTTGATTTTGAAATTTGATTTAGCTATGAAAAAGTGTGCATTTTAGGTAGGTTTTCCATTTGTTAAGATTCATAATCGTGAGCATATCAGGGAAGAGTTTAGGCAGATCTAGTAGACTAGTATAGATTTCTTCTAGAGGAAGTGAGGTATATAAGTTTTCAAAGTAATAGCAGTTAATGTTCTGTATGTTAGTTGTCTGAATGGCATTAATGACAGGAGTGTTATTATGGATGATCCAATATATATATATATACATTTGATGCGGCCGATTGCAACCAAAAAGGGAGGTGCACAACTACATGTTATAGCAGTACTACATTATAGTATTATCTTTGGGTACCTGCATCAATAATGAATAACAGTGTATGGTTTGATTAACATTGTATATTATTTCTTAATTTTGTAATTATATGGCTAACTAGTACAGTGTGAATTGTAATCAAGATATAGAGCTACTGTATTTACAGTAATTGTTCAGTATATCTGTATAAGTTGTAGTATGAGGTTATGCGACTTTAATGCTTATATATTTTGTAAATTTTGTACATATATATAATAGAATCACAATGTATTGTACCCAATGTAAAATGCAATTCTAGCCGAGTTTGTACTTTTGTAGCTTATAGTACTAGAGTGTAAAGTTTTGTAGGCATTGTATGTACTCGAAATTTCGCGATAGAAAAATTATCTAATATTATCGTATTATATTTATAACCAGGTTTACTATGTCTTGCATTTATATAGGATATTCTATGTCTTGCATTAATATATTCTTCTATGTCTTGCATTTATATATGATATTGTTACAATGTATAATACTCAGTGTAAAATGTATTGTGGTCTAGTGTAAAACATTGAAGTAGTATTGTAGTGTAAAGGAAGTATAGCAATATTGCCCATGTTAAAGTAGTGTAGTATAGTTAGCAGCGTAGTAGTTAAAATAGAACTTGAGTTAACAACCAGGCAGTTATAGATACTAAAAACCTGTGTAAAATAATGAGTGATTATGAAACCTAAGATTTTGAAATAATAAATGCTGTCGGATCAGCGAGTCATGATTAAACAGCATCTGCCAAGTGGAAACAAATACCGTAAGGCTTACTATAGTTAAGGGCGGCAGTCCACTTGAGCAGCGTTCAGCAGTACTACATACAAAATTTCAACGTTCTGAGGCAACTCGTTTTTGAGTTATGCGAGATACATATATGATTACGCGAGATTTTGGAATTATGCAAGTACATATACGTACAAACGCCACGAATAATCTCTTCTGAATCCATTTCAAATCAGTTTTATAATTCGTTTGGGGAAAAAGAGTCCTTTTTTTTTTTTTTCTGTTCTTACGTACAGATGTCAAGCAAAAACATCGTTAAATTGCATTCGATAGCGGTGAAAATGGATATTTTCGTTGAAAAATTATACCCGGAATTGTTCGCGATTACAATACTCCCTATACCTTCGCACAAGGAAGTAAAATAGCTTTTCAGATATTATTAATAAATATTTCTTAGGCATTATTAACAAAAATAAGAATAAAGTAATTCCAGAAGTTTTTAAAAATTTAAGGTTTACAAAACTCTTGTATTTCTTTGAGAATAAATAAGGTGTGTGAACTACATTTTCGCTATCGCTTATAACAAACATGTTAAATTTCAAAACGCGCCGATATATTAATTCGCTTATATCTTCGGAAGTTTTGAACAAAAAACTTATTACTAAAACTATAATTAAAAACTGTTTCAAAAAACTATTTAAAAACATAAATTCTTTAAACAAATTAGAAAAAATATATGAACTTTATTTGTATTAAACCTAAATTTCGAATTATGAAAGGTAAAATTAAGTACGTTTAATTTAAAAATAGGTATTATTAAATAAATGCAAAATTTAGTAATTATTATTAATTAAATTTAAACACTGTGGTGTTAAAATTTTGACTGCTAATTTTTAAAGATCTTCTGCTGTGAATACGAAACTTAGCATTAGAACCGAAATATCGAGACAAATTGGCATATCTTTTTTTTTTAAAAAAAAGGGACTTCAATTTTTTTCTGTATTTTGTTTTTGTTGCCACATACGTTGAGAAAAATTTTTCACTTAAATAATTCTTTCCGAAAAGCATTTAAATGTTTATAGCTCTGTGAGAAACTTCTGGGTATTTTGTATGAACCTGCAACCAAAAATGTAGAAGGTAATCTTGTTTAAATTTAGATTTTGAACGCCGAATTTCTTGATACGTCGATAAGTTGTTTGTTCTCTTTCCTTCATTGGCAAGCTTTCTGATTTATCTAAGGATAAATCAGAAAAAATCGAAAAGATTTTTTATTCAGTCATATTTAGTTTTTAGCCGAAAAGGGCAATTTGCCCAGGAGGGCTATTAATTTCGTTTTGGCATTTTTGCGTTGGTTCACCATAAACGACTTTTTATTTTTCAAATTGTTGCCACCAAATATTACAGCCCCGCATTTTATTCAAAGAAATTAAATAATGAAGAATCTGCATGAATGTATGCATGTTTCTCCCACTGTGAAAAAACAACGGTACCTAGAGACATCAAATTTTGAATGACGTAATCTTATTGCGAATATGGGCATCTGGAAACACAAATTTGAAAACTGGAATTTATTTTATTATCTATTTCAGATTCTGTAAAACCTCAACAAATTTTGATTAACAAAGTCAATGATTTCAAAGTGAGCAATGGCAACACTGTGAGGGGGGAGCGAATTAAAAAAAAATAAAATCTGAAAGATTTCAAACTTTACATTACGCCCAAAAGGGGCGTATATTTAACGTTTTGTGTGTTATGTTTATTTATTAAATATCATGTTCTTCGCACTTAAACCATAAAATTCAGTTCATTGGCAATATCGCAAAATAATTTTAAAATGAACATATCTTTAGAATTTCCGAAGCACAGTCTCGCGCGGTGGAAATAATTCTTTTTTCGTACAGTGTCGTCATTGCTGGCTTTGAAATCGTTGAGTTTGTTAATCAAAAATTCGCTAAAGTTTTACAAAATATGAAATAGATAATAAAACAAGTTCTAGATTCCAAACTTGGGGTTCTAGATGCCCATATTCGAGTGGAAACGTACGTTATTCAAAATTTGATGGCTCTGGGTACCGTTGTTTTATCACAATGAGAGAAACATACATACATTTATGCAGATTCTTCATTATTTAATTTCTTTAAATATAGTGCGGGGTTGTAATATTTGGTGGCAACAATTTGAAAAGTGAACCGATATTTGTAGTCAACCAACGCAAAATGGCAAAACGAAATTAATAGACTTCCTAGGCAAATTGCCTCTTTGGACTAAAAAACTTTCAGTAACATTATGAACTGCTAAACGGCTAATATTCATGCATTATGTAGTTTGGAAATGTTTTCTGATGCCTTTTTATATTTACTGCACATGGCCGTTAAAGAACAGCAAGATCTATCATCTTTCATATTTATTTTAGAAAAAGGTAAAAGCTAAAAACCTATTAATTTATATCCTTTTAAAGCATGTCACTTTTATTTTCAGCTGTCCTTCAAATTTTAGAGAAGCTATCTAGTTCTATTTGTAGAATACGCTATTATATGTAACGTAGAATTTAGGACGTAAGGATTAGCCATTTGTAGAATCATTAGGATTTTCGATGCAGGAGATATGAAAAAGCAACAATGGCCTCGCCGGAACTCGAACCTGGACTTCTCGAATACGCGCCGAGTGTCCTACCGTTACACCATGAAGGCATGCTGGAAAGAGAAGATCCCCTTACATAATGATATACGCTAAAATACAAAAGTCTATTACAATCTAGTCTCTACTTTTTAAAATATAAAGAATTACACCCGCTTTAACTGAAAACTGATTAATTGTCAAAAGTTTTGTTGAATGTCTCAAAATTTACATTATTTTCAAAGTATAAAAAAAATTGATAATATACAGAATCAATAAGAATCGTTATGATTTAATGATACTTTGACGATACTATTTTTTTTTTTTTTTTTTTTTTTTTTTTTTTCCCTCCTGTCTCATTTAACGGATACACAGAGATTTGATTTTTCAGCTGATCTTTTCAAAATAAAAGCAGAATATATTTCTTAAAGATTATCAAATATTATGCACTGAAATACATCAAATTTTACCTGTCAGATTTTGTCCGGCAGCGAAGTCATCAGGTGACAAAGGGACACCTGAAAACAAAAACCAAAAAAAAAAGAAAACTATAAGAATTAATATTTTTTTAAACTTTAACTCTCTAGTTTTTAATACTTTCCGTATATTTAAGCAAATCATTCAAAAAATCTTACCGATGTCATCATGGTACTCCATTTTGGATTTTCGGAAATCATGAGCAACCTGAAAAGAAATGCAGGCAAGAATGAAATGCTTCTTTATGCAGTAACCCATGTTAAAAATAATGCTATTATACATTTAGAAAACGGCATTCAATTTGATAGACATCTAGTTGAAAGATTTTTCACTTATTACTGAAACCAATAAATAAAAAGAGTGAAATGTTTCTAAGAATTCCTTCCCCCATATTTCTCGACGTGTTTGCTCTTCCGTAGAGGTGATCAGGTGGTCATCTCTTACAGATGACATTTAATATCTATGTGTATTTGTTCTCGGAAATAGTGGTCTCATTCAAAGACTTATTGCCGATCCATCCTCTGCTCAAATTCGTGCCCATTCGTCCTCTGCCGTTCCCAACTGATTCCTTCTTTCGCGTTTCATCCACTTCTCGAAAAGTTGCTCTTTTAGATAGCGAATACTGACTTTTAGTAATTACAGAGGTTTAGAATTTTATTATTCTCGTTTTGTTCTATTTATTAGTTAGTTCTTTCGATAATGTATTTTTTTGAGCAGAATAATTTTCATAACTACACAACATATGTATACTGAATCTTAAATAATTTTTATACGTAATTCTTTTAATGCACCGTAGAGTCGTTCGGATTTTTGAAGTAGGAAATACGAAAAATGAGCAACTGTAACAATCCTTCACCCGAATATGGATTGCCTCCACCCGAATATGGGTGGCCTCCACCCAACACCCGAATATGGGCACCTAAAAGACCGAATCTTGAATTTCGAATTTGTTTTATGATCTATTCCACATTTTAAAATTTTAACGAATTTGTGATTGAGAAACTCACCGATTTCATAGCGAGCAGTGGCAACACATACTGTACGGTATAAAATATTTTTATCTCCAGCTCATTTTCTTTTTTAAACTATATATATATATATATATATACTTATATTTTAAACTATATATATATATATAACTATATATATATATATATATACTTATATTTTAAACTATATATATATAATATATATATATATATATATATATATACTTATATTTTAAACTATATATATATATAATATATATATATATATACTTTTTTATCTGATTTTGTTTTTTTAATGTTTAACTTGTTACATGGTTTGATTTTCATATGTATTAATTTTTTAAAACGTGTTGAACTTTTTGGAGTAACAGCTCCTGGTAACTTTTAGGCGAGCTTACTACAATTTCTAATTTACTTATTTTGCAGCATATTGCGCAAGATGTTATCTAGACCAAATTGGTCATTCAGTATTGTAATAACTACCTTGCTTGTTTGGCTCCAAAAAATTCAACACGTTTTAAGAAACAATGTCATTGAATGTGATGATTTGAAATGCGCATTGAAAGCAGTGGACTTCCCAACAGCTTACGATACTGCGTAGATGACCGAGAAGGCCGCAGTGGCTTGAAGGTGGCAGAGTGGAAAGCATGATGACGCAATTTAGCACAACATATCTTTAAAAATCACAATCTTTATTTTTTCCATGCATATCAAATAATCCTTTTTCAGACAAGATATTTCTTAATAATATTTGAATAGAATAACTCCCATTTTGAAGTACGACGTCATCTTAAGCAAGTAAGCGGCAGCAGCATGGACGGAAAGCGTTAGCTGACCAGCAGAACAGCTAACGCGGGAAAGAGGAAGGTTATAGTACTTTCATAGCAAGAAGACTGAAGTTTCAGTTCACAGTTTTGGTTTAGAATTAATTTGATTGGACGAGAGGCGTTACATAAGATAGAAAAGTCTGGAAACTGTGAGAAGAGATGAATTTAGGGGCAGATTACCAAATTTAGAATGTTAATTTTGAGATCATCAATTGTATTTTGAAACAGCTTTCATATTTTGTTATATCTTATATATATAAGATTTATTGCTTCTAAATCACAGCATTTATTGAAATGGATTTCTAATCCAATTTTCTTTTTAATAATCCTGAGAAAAATATATGTTGAAATTATTTATTATTGAAAAACAAAGATTTTTAATCTCGGATGCTAATTCTTCTTTTATTTTCCGTTAGAAAACTTTCTAAAAGTGGTAAAAAGCTTCCAAAATATTATTATCCAATTCTTTGAAAATTAGCTCGAATTTTTAGTCCAAAGGGGCAATTTGACCAGAAGGACTATCAGTTTCGTTTTGGCATTCACAATAAGCGTTGTTTCACGTCTCAGATTGTTGACACCAAATATTATCGTTCTGTATTAAAAAAATAAATAATGAAGGATCTGCATGAATGTATATATATTTCTCGTATTGTGATGAAACAACAGTACCTAGAGCCATCAAATATTGAATAACGTTATCTTCCGTAGAATATGGGCATGTGGAAGCCCTAATTTGAATTTGAAATTTGTTTTATTATCAATTTCCTATTTTGTAACACTTCAACGAATTTTTGATTAACAAACTCAATGATTTCAAAGCGAGCAATGGCAACAGCGTACAAAAAAAAAAAAAAAATTATCTCCAGCGCGCCAGACTGTGTATCGGAAATTCTAAAGATATGCTCATTTTAAAATTATATTACGATATTGCTGTTGAACGGAATTTTATGGTTTAAGTGCGAAGAACGTGATATTTAATAAATAAAAGTAACACACAAAATGTTAAAAAAACGCTCCTTTGGACATGATTTAAAATCTAAAACCTTTCAGCTTTTTTTTTCCATCACACTTATTTTATTTCTAATGGTAAATAAATCAACACTTTGTCCTTGTTATCCTAAATTTAATTCATTTAACTTTCAAAAAATATCAACTAAATATGCTAAACGTGCAAACCATAATTCACTAAATAAACGTTTTTGCAATTCAAATTTTGAATCACAGAAGAAAATGTGAATTTCTGATCGAATTTCAAAAAGTCGATTTAAAACTTTGCTTCTGGACAACCACATTACTTCGGAATGTAGCAAAAGCGTTTCATGTTCAGTACTCATGCACTGAACATGCATAAAATAGCAAATATTCTTGAATTTAAACCTCGGATTTAATAACAATTTGCACAGCTTGATTCAAAACGGTTTTTAGGTTTTTCGGGGGGTGTGGGATACTAAAGCTTCACGATTAATGGAATAATGAGGAAATTTAGTTTCAGGTACTACATCTTTATTTGAGAAACTACACCGGAGCCCGGGCTCCGTCACTGCATACGGTAATGCACTTATTCCAAGAAATATCATTCTCAGACATTAAATTGTCAATTACTTTGAAAAGTTCATTTGCAGTTACTCTATCATGAAGAGATTCACAAAATAAATACTTTTCGCCAATTCGTTTATCTTCTTCAAAACGTATTGTTACGAAATGTACAGGCGCGGTAAGATGGCTTCCCCGTAAAGCAGTTTTGGGGTTGCCATAAAATGGCAAAGAAAAGCAGGGTTGCCGTATTTGACGACAAAATTGGCGATTTACCATGGACGGATGGAGAACCTTTTGGAACGAATTCTTACCGATTTAGTCCAGAATGTCCTCGAACACAAGCCGAAAGCTATATAAACCTTGCTGGTCCACAGTCAATCAGTGTGTCTCAGAGAGTGTGCCTCGTCTAGCGAGCCGTGCGGAGTCGATCGTGTTGACAGCCGGGCAACGAGTGCCGAGTGGGTCGTCGAGTGCACCGAAGGAGTCTCTTAGAGTATCGCGGTTAGTGCATCATCGAGAGAGCGTGTTGAGCTCCGGGAACGACTGAACCGAAGCTCGTGTGTCGTCGAGTGCATCGCGAGTTGTAGCGTGGAGAGTCTCGAGAGTACGTGGAGTCCCGAGAACGACCAAGCACAGTCGGGAGCTGTACTCCGGTGCTTTGCAGTGAAGCTGTCTCCACCATCATAGCCTGATAACCTGAAGGCTGTGTCGCTGATTGTGTCAGCGTATTTATAGTAGTTCTTCGACGACTGTAATGTGATTTTGGAGCTGTCCTGATTAGTACTGACTAATAAAGTGTGTTTCGATACTTCATCAATTGTCGTCGTTATTCACTCCAAATCCATGAACCCCGTACGAACGTGAAGGAAGAAAATAACGTAACAACTGGTGTCAGAAGAAAGAAAACCGCAACAGTATGTAAACTAATAATTGAACAAAATTCGGTCGTGCTAGTAGCTTGTCCTGGATCCATCACCTGTGAATAATCACTCTTCCGCTTAGTCAATCCTAGCCGTTTTTCCATTTTAAAAAATCTATTTTTATTTATTATTTTTTCACAAATATTTAAAAGCAGAATGTATTAGGAGTTCTTCAAAAACAAACGACGATTTTCTCAAATCGCGAAAAAAGCAACAAAAAGACAAAATACCTGCTGTCATAGACAGCAAATCGACGTTAAAAAATGATTCTATGCTAATAGAATATTTGTGAAAATAGAAACGGATTGGTTTGCTAAAGTTAATGAGCTGCTATTGACTTTAAACAAAGCTCAGATAGGAATGTTTGAGAAAACAACTTACAGGATGTTGGGGTATTTAATTTTTGAATTTAATAGTTAAAAATATTTTGTTTTTTTTTTGCGTACCACCTACTTTTCTTTCGCTTACCACCGGCTGGGAACTGCTGGTCTATCGGAAATTCTAAAGATATACTGTTTTTAAATATTTTGTATTTTGATGTTGAAACGAATTTCATGTGGCTTAAGCTCCAAGAAAGAGACATTTAATAAATAAAATAGACACACGAACGTTAATACTCAAAAGACAAAAGTTTCGTAAAGCCATCTTAAAAAGAACATTGAACACTGATATGATGAACTGATAATAGACTGAAAGACAGAAAAATGTATGCCAACACTTAATGCTGCATCGAGAATTTTAAACTATTCTAACTTTTTACTGTTATTCTGCTTTTAAAATTTCTGCAATTTTGCTGTTGAGTTGTATATGGCATATGTGTGAAGGAAATGATGCTTAACAGGAGAAAGTGTAATAGCAGATTGGTAGACTGCGTGCTCAACGAGAGCTTAAAAAACCTTAACAAACCCCTTTGGACGACCGTTAAAATGTGAAACCTTTCAGATTTTATTTTATTTATCCCCTCCTAAGAAATATTTTTTATAGTTTCCTTCAATTGAAAAAAGTGCTCTAATTTGTAATTTTTAACATTTTCTTATAAATTCGATTAATTTTCAAATAAAAAATTGCTTAGTTTTGAGAAGCATTTGACATAAAAATCAGTCTTGACATAAAAATAACTAAATGCAGCTTTTACTTAAATATTAATCAAGTAGTGCTTTATAATTTTCTTTTATAATTTTTATTTTGACTCGTGGAACCCCGTGATTTGACAGGTGGGTCTCTGAGTTCCGCGGAACACAGTTTAAAGACCACTAATCTAAGCAATTCGTAATAAAAATGCAAAACTTAACAGATTAAGCATAATAGAATGCAGTCATTTAAGAATAATTTTCACATAATTTTAAGCACGGTATTCTTATGATGCTACCTAGTCATCAAGTTTATTCAGTCTTCTCCTTAAAAAATTTTTCATACGCTATTTTTCTTTTAAATTCTTAATAAGATAACATTTTCTTGTTTAGTTACTTATACCAGTAATTATTTTGTGCAATATTATTAAATTTTCTTCTGTGCTTGAGAAACAAGCTTCTGGCTATTTGAAAATAACGATAATAATGGTGAAAAAAAAATTTAAAAAATAAAATTAAAAAAAACTTAAACCATAAAATTCACTTCAATAGCAATGTCGCAAAATAATTTTAAAATGAGCCTATCTTTAGAATTTCCGATACACAATTCCGCGTACTGAAGATAAAAAGCTTTTTTTTTTTTTTTCCGTAGAGTGTTGCCATTGCTCGCTTTGATATCCTTGAGTTTGTTAATCAAAAATTCGTTAAAGTTTTAGAGAATATGAAATCGACAATAAAACAAATTTCAAATTTCAAATTTGGTCTTCCACATGCCCATATTCGTAGGAGGATTACGTCATTCAAAATTCGATGGCTCTGTGTACCGTTGTTTTATCACAATGCGATAAATAGACATTCATTTATGCAGATTTTTCATTATTTAATTTCTTCAAATATAATGCAGGACTCTAACATTGAATGGCAACAGTTTGAAAAGTGAAACGGACATTTATAGTGATTCAACGCAAAATCACAAAACGAAAACAATAGTCTTTCCTTTGGACTAATAATAATTTTCTTTTACTTCTTAGTGCATTACTTTTTTACATTTTATGTTAATAGATTGATTGATTGTTGTATTTGTTGATATTGTATGTAATATATATTTTTCTATAATAATTTATTGCGACATTATTTGGTGCTTCAGTCAGGTGAACAAAACTGGATACAAGTAAGTGATTAACGCAAAATCCATACTCGGTTTATAAAATCAATTTAATTTAAAAGGGAATCTACAGGTAAAAACATTCTTGAAAGGGGTTCACGATTGAAAGAAGTTTGGAAACCCAGCTTTATATAAATATATCTAACATCACTATCGAAAGAGAAATATGGAAATAATGCTTACTTACTGGTGCCTTAAAAAAATTCTCCTTAAATGATTCCATTGGCAAATCAAGTTCCAGAATCCTCGCTTCTCGCCAATTATCATATGACATTTCATTGAAATTATCACCGATTGCCATTACATGAACATATTGTATCAGCAATGAGAAGGTTACAATAAGGTATATTAGTAAAGCGTTATCTGTCATGGTTAGTTCAAGGATAAACGTTAAAAAGACAATTAATACATGTTTGTCGTAACTGTTAGAGACTTATATAGTTGAATTACTCTTCCGTAAATAGTCCCCTATAATTAATCAAGTAGGTGTTAATCGACTGTCTTAATGATTTAATTTCCAGCATGACTCTTCCGCGGTGATTTTTCACTTTTTGACGCATCACCCTTTCAAGTATCCCGAGAAGAGTATTGCCCCTGATGTTGTTTTGATAAGCCGCCATGTTTACAAAAATTGACTTGAGTGCGTTACAATGAATATGCTTTTCAGCATTAAGCATAAGATCATTACTGCCACGCCAACCTGAATACAAATTTTTTGTTGTATTCAAATAAGTGCATTTTTATACTGTTTTTCTATGTTTTGCACTTTAACAAAAGAAAGAAAGGGTTCTCTGAAATGCCTTAAAAGGAATTATAATATTAGGAAGGTTGGGAATGATCGTTCCTTTCCCCAGTTTTTTAATTTGTTCCCTCTCTGTTCCAAAGTAATATTTTTAAAAAACGTTTGACAAGATTATTAGTGAGCTTTTTTCTTGCAAAATATATTTCTTAATCGGCAATAAATAAACAATATTTTAATGAATGGAAGTTTTAGTTTTTACACCCTTGTACGAAGTAAAGGAAGCATCGTAATCGCGAAAAATTTTTGGCATCATATTTCAACGAAAATATCCATTTCAACCACCCTCGAAACCATTTGAACGATGTTTTTGAGTGATATCTGTACGTACGGACAGAATAAAGGACTGTTTTTGCCAGAAAGGATTGTAAATTGATTTAAAATAGATTCAGAAAAGATTTTTTTTTTTTTTGACGTCTGTACGTACATAGTTTTTTTTTTTTTTTTTTTTTTTTTTTTTTTTTTTTTTTTAGTTAGTTATTCTTAGTTTTTTTAATTTTTTTATTCTTATATGTTGGTAAATTTTGCATTTTTTGCTTTAAAAGTGATTGAATTATGTGGTTTTTAAGTTTCCGTTAAGGTTTTTATGCCTTAAGTTAATCTTCATATTAATAGTTGTAGAATTATCAACAATTTAAAAGTGGCGAGTTAAGCCTAACGCGCCGCCATTTGTTTACCTCTGAAACTCAATAGAATAGTGAATTAAGTCAGTTTCTGCACCTTCAGTGTCTTTTTGCCAATTGGGATAAAAAGTAAACTTTCAGTTCTGTGCACCGAAAAAAATCTGCCTTCTTGCACGCTGGCCGAATTGCTTGTTTTTGCAAAGAAGATTTTAATTCTAAAAATTGTTGTTTTAACTGTATTTGGGATTTTATGCTTTTCTGTATTTTACAATTTTTAATGAAGATGTTTTGAGTTTTTATATATTTATGCTTTGCTGCGAAGTTAGACGTGAATTAACTGACTGACAAATATATCTCTAATGAAATTCGAGGAAATAACTTTAAATGAAATGCATAAAAAATATGTATAATTTATTAGGCCACACGAGAAAGTCATGTGGTTTCCACATCAGATTTTGTTTTAAGAAAAGGGATTGTATAGCCTCATATGAAATGATACTTGATCCAGCTCGAAAATTCTGCAAAATTGTGGTTATAGATTTCATTACATATCTTTTATAACTTTAAATAATATTTTTAATAATTTTACATAACTAATGCAATATTTTAAATTAATTTAGATTCTAGTTTTTTAATCTCATTTATAATTAGGATAGGTTTTGGAATATGGCAAAGTATGCGAGGGCTATCTGCCTTAGGGAAAAGTCGCCTTTGTGGAGAAATTTTTTAAGAGAACTTCCATGCAGCCAAACTTTCGCCATGATTTGATCTCGGACCGAACTACCAGTGCTCAGCGATTTTAATGCTCAGCCACTTGTGGGTAATGAATATAATTAAGAAGCAGCCTCTAAACAAACTTTTTTTTAATCTCACTTTCGCAAATCCGCGTAAAATTATGAAAACAAATTTAAAATATACATCAAAGTAAATATAAACAAAATAATTTGTAATGTAAATAATAAAACATTTATAATATGAATAAAAGTTAAATTAAAATTACCAAAGAAAAACACCTCTTTCTTAAAGAATTAAGGACACACAATCGCTCTAGTAAGCGCATTGAATGAAGCATGACAAAATTAACGGAAATTTTCAAACACTAAAAAGTTATAGCAATGATAAAGGTTCACTTAACCGACTGGATAAGGCAGTTTCGTGAAGTTCTTCTCATTAATTATACTTTTGTCAATTTTTACAGAGAGATTGAATGATTAAAGTCTGGTAGGGAGAGCAGGAAATACAAAAAATCAATAACAACCTTACTAGGATTCGAACTGTGGATGTTCTGCTTGTAGCCAAGACAGCACACAGTGGAGAAGGCGAAAGTTTCTTATATTCTTCCCCACTTAAGGCAACTAGAGCAGGAGAGCAGACCTAGTCTCCAAATCCAGGTGGTGACGAACTATCGTCCATCACGAAGTCTATTAAGGTGGATATCCCCAACCTTTTTGTACCTTAGAGCCCATTCTAGAATATCGATGGGATTGCGGGCACATTTATGCTTTGAAGACAAATTTGTAGGATGACATAATTAGTAATATACATAATATCCAAAAACTTTTTCCAATATGATTTCAAGATATAAATATTATTAATGGTATTCTTATGTAAATTAATAATTACTAAATGCAAAGGCTGTTCGCACATTTTTTAAATGATTTTACTTTGCTATTAACAATAATCTTCTGCTTGGAAATTTTTGTTTCAAACGCTTTTTGAAAGCATAAATTATCATCTGTTACTTGACAGTTTTTATGCAAAATGGCGCTGTTAAAGAAGCAATGGATAGAAAGCTATGTCGTTGCTCATTCTGAAGAACATTATTCGTATTTGGTTATTAAAAATGCTTTGAAAGCCATGGCTTTTGTATATGAAAGACCTGACAGGTAATATTGTCAACAAGAAAGTAAAAAAAGGGGTCAGAGTTTGGCGTGAAGAAGAAAATTTGTTTCAAATAAATATCCAAGAGAAAAACGGAATGTTTCTGACGTTCTAAGGCAGTGATGGCGAACCTGTGGCACGTGTGCCACAGTCGGCACGCAAAGCCTCATCCTGTGGCACGCAACTAAAATATTACTTCTTTAATCAGTAATCACAATAAAATGATACTATGTAATTTAAATAAGTGTTTTTGTCTGTTCTTGAACATTTCACTTACTCACATAATGCCATTGGCATAAGGCCTAAGTATAGGTATAAGATTTTCATATATCGCCAGAGAAATGATATATACATATTTATTGACCCAATTTAAGACATTTCAATTGTTTGGGCCAATCATATTACATGTTACATGGCAAAAAATACGCCAAAGTTGAAGCAGCTAATGTTTGCTAAACGAATTCAAATTTATTGCAGACTGCCGCTGAGTTTTAATACTTTCATTATTAAATAGATTCCAGTTTTCAGATCTAAGCATTTTGAGGTAACTTATGAATAATTCTAATTTAATATCTTAAACGAAATGGCACGCGGCCATTCCATTTTGGGTACGCGGTCCTAAAAACGTTCGCCACCACTGTTCTAAGGTATAATCTTTAATGTTAAACGAAAATCTGCTAAATCTAGGGACAGTTGCAAAATCATTTAAACGCTCAGTGTCAACAACTGTAAACAAAGTGATTAATGCTGATCTGAATCTCAAAAAGGCGAAAAAATATAATGTGCATCGTCTTTCTCCACTATATATCGCCGATCGCAGAACGCGCTGCAAAATTCTATATGAGAAACATTTATCCGGATAAAAATGAAAAAATATTGTCACGATAAATCTTGGGTGTACGTAAATGAATGCAACTAAAAGAGATGCAGTTATTATCAACAACAACAACTAAAACTAAGGAGAAAACTTAAAACACGTTCAAAGAATCTTTTCAAAGGTATTTATGATTGTTATTGGTTTCTCATATAACGGCAAACGAAAAATAAAGAGAGCGGAGAAAAGCCAATCAGAAACATATTGTAAACCCAATTTTCAAATATGAAATACCTTCTCTTTATCAGCAGGGCCATCAATCAGTAGAACTAATATCAAGACAAAGCAAGCAGCCACACGTCAAAATCTACGGTTAATTTCCTGGAAAAAATGGAATAAGAAATAAGTATCAGGAAAATGGAATAAGAAATAAGTATCAGGAAAATGGAATAAGAAATAAGTATCAGGGAAATAAAATAAGAAATAAGTATCAGGAAAATAGAATGAGAAATAGGTATCGGTTACCCTTCATTCGTATCCCTATCAATCTCCTTATGTATCACGCATGGATTTTTGTGCTTTTGGATTTTAAAAGGCGGATTATCCAAACGTCGACCCACAACATTTGGAACTTGGACTTAGGAAAGTTGTTCAAGAGGAATGGGATGAAATACCTCTTCCGATACTATAAAAGGCTTTATTGACTTGGAAACTACGGTGTAAAAAGATAGCGAAGAATAAGTGTTATCAAATAAAACATTTGAAACACAAAACTTTTAGATAAATTTATGTTGTCAGACTCTAGAATAGAATATGCAAATTCTTAACAAATGGCTTAAACAAGCATCGTATAATCCCAAATTGCTTCATGCAGTTGCCAAAATATTGTAAATAAATAGGTAGTTACCAAATAAATAATATTTTTTTAATATTGCATATGTTTAATTTAGCAATGATCTTATTCCTGTAAAATAATACGATATAAAATACCGTTATTTACGTTGTATTTTTACGTAGAATATTTTATACAGCCGAGAGCATCTTAACGAGCAGAAAAACCAAAACTGTCTTGACTTTTGTGCAAACAAAGGAGAAGCGAGTGTAAAATTTGTGTTGTCAGAAAAATGTCCGAACAGCGTCTGTAGTATAAGCAAAAGTTTACAGATTCTTCGGTCAACAATTCTTTGACATAAATTTTTTTTGTAAAAATGCAGTTCGTAAAGTCAGTCTGATATTTGGTATTGCATTTCATAGGACACAGCTTCATAATTAAGAGAGTTTTATGACAATCTTACTCGTAAGCAATCGTCAAGTTGTTCATCTGTAAGTCCAGATCTGTACTTTGAATTTAGGATACTTATTGTTGAAAGCAATGATATTTGACATTTTTTTAATGTTTAACAAATAATTGGGTCAAAATGACAAATTGGACGGTACAACAGGACTATCGCTTCAAAGTGGAACAATCTCAATCAAACCGGAGCCTCTGGCAAGCCCATTTAAAATTATAAACAAATGCGCCTTTATTTCCGTAAGTAATTGCTATCTATAAAAACATACATATCATTTTAGTGAAAATTTAAATAATTTTTTATTGTGGTTGCGCACACGTAACACACTTGGATGGGAGCAGCGGTGCTCGCGGGCATAGGGTTGGGGACCCTGTGTTTAAAGTATTTAGGGCAAGAAACACGAAAAATTAGTTTTGCTCTAGAAACATTACATTCGAAACCTAGATTTTCCGATTACTCGTCGCATGGGTAACCACTTACATAAAAAATAACGCAGTGAAGAAGGCCCAAATTCCTTGAAATGTTAATACTTTTTTCTTAAAAACTAAATTTCATAATCAGGAAACCCAACTTTTTTTTTCCCTAAATTTTTTGTTTGCCTGATATAATGAACCCTTTTTTTCTTTTCGTTCAGATTTGATTACAACAAAATGATTCACATTTAAGAAAGAATCATTTAATTTCGCTTCTTAAGGTTCATTAAACCAATGAATTCCTCTTCCCTTGAATCATAATTATTATCAGCAGATGAACTATCTTGTAGTTTTTTATTCTTGGCTTTTAAATTTGGTCGGACATTTCTTTTAGGTCTGTAAAGCGTTATACAGTGTCATATACTGTAATGACAGAGCACCAGAGGCGAACTCCTGACCTGGTTTATACCTTTCAGGAATTAGCGTCTAGACTCCGGAGACGATCCAAGCGTGAGCAGTCCTGGCAGTCTCCTCCAGGCTTTGTAGAAAGGATGAACTGTAAACTCAGACTACAATAAAAAAAAAATGAAAACTGTCTGCTCAGGCACCTTTCCGGACGCAACAAATGTATTCACAAAGGTGTTTCATCCGCTCTGTCAGCATTATATAGTTATAGCTTTCTCTATGTAATTATACATCCAGTCTCGGAAAGAAATGTTCAAACAGTTTCCGTATTTAATGTAAAAACTGCATATAAACGGCTGTGATAAATCTTGCGCCTTAAGCGCTCGGGGCACACCCCCCAGCCGCTCCCTTTTTTATTATAAATACTTTTTTTAACTTCTCATATATACACTGATTTCGTATAAAGTCGATTGATTAGCAGGGATTTAATATAAATATCAACGACCTACCCTTATTCCGGGTAACCGTAACTGTCGGCCGTGATGTTTGCTGTGTTTGTTGCGCTTGTGTAGAAGGGCTTATATATTTGTGCATACTGATTTTTGGTGTCTAAAAGTGCTGTATTTGGAATCTACAGGCCTTTCGGTTTGTGAAGATGTCTTGCTTTTGAAGATTCGAGGATTTTTGACCGAGTTACAGGCATTTTAGGATTCATGCGTGTTTGGGGGCTCATTTGCATATGACTTTAAAGTTTTGGCCTGTATTCTTTTACATCGACTTGGTGAAGTACTTTTGTTTTGATATTTAGTTTCTATACATCTTTTGCTATCTGTATGGTGAATTTGATTCAATTTCATGGCCTATTTTTAAAGTTATTTGTATTTGAAAATTTAATACTACGTTTTGTTTACGTTTGAATCTTTGTGAATTTGCACCGCTGGCATGTCAACTTTTAGCCAACTGGAAAATATTGAAAATTCGGATTTTTAAATGTTATGGCAGGAGAGACTTATATATAAGTTGGTGCATTGATTATATATGGTTTTCAGCTCGTTGGACAATTTTTGGATTTTTCGCATGTCAGATTGATTTTATATTTTACTATGAATGCTTTTGAGATTTGAGGTGTTTTTAAGTATTTTTGATTATTTTAATTTGTAAATCTCAATATTTTCAGCTTTTAAGGCGTTTGTAGTTTTATTTACTCCTGATATTTATAAAATTGGATTGTTCGGATGCTAAAGCTGGATGGATTTGATTGTGCTGTAAAAACATTTTTGATGAGTTTTGCAACCATCTTAATTTTGTAGAATGTATATGTTTTGTGTGTGTTTCTGTGATACAAACCACTCTGTATTTTACTGAATTTTATTGTACATATGAGAGTTCTTGTCATTTTATCTAACTTTAAATTGTAATTATTGTAAATGTTACATTTGTATATATGTTTTTATTCTGAAAATTTTAATACGGCCCCGTCGCAGTTATATTAGTGAATAATAGAGTGAACTTTTCGTGATTTTTGTGATGAGTCAACTGAAGAGTAATAGGGAGAGTAAACTTGTGGAAGCTGAGGGAAAGACTTTGGAGAGTTCGGATGAAATAAAAAAAATTATGGACTGTGGTAATGATAGACCTAACGATGAAGGAAAAATTGAGAGTATACTCGTTGTTGTTAGATCATTATATGATTATATGATTTTGTAGACAAGTTAAAAGCTAGACGAGTCTCACGGGAAATTACCGATGGCCTAGCTAGAGGTATAGATAGAGTTTTGGATTTGCTTGTCTCACAGAATTTAAAGACTATTGAAGAGGACATGGTGCAATCAAGAACCAATATTTTATTTGATATTAAACAGGATATAGATGAAATTAAGGTTATTTTGCAGAAAGATCGAGATACATGTGAAATGAGGGATAGAAAGAATAAAGTATTGGATGTACATGATTGGAGAGAAAATGAATTAATAGTTAAACCAGCTGCGAATGGCGTTGATGTATACGAGGAGTTAATTGCTAATGTTAGACCAGAGGATGTTGATATAAAAATAATGAGCTCCCATACGAGAAAGAATGGTGATTTGGTGATGAGGTTTAAAGATAGCAGAGAAGTAGACACGGTACAAAATGTTATTGAATCCAGAAAAAATTTAAGGGATAAACATTATACAAGGGAGAAAAGGTTTATACAACCGAAGATTATTGTATATGGCGTATGCAATTTAATAGATGATAAGGAGATTATGGATAAAATGAAGGAGGAGTGCGTTTGTGATGGAAGTTGTGTTCGTCCTCTCTTTAGACAAAAATGTAAAGAGTCCGACGAGATTTCTCATCGCGTTTCCGTGTAGACCCTCGATGTCAAGGTGTTGTCCTGGAAGACTGCAGAGTTCGTATAGGTTGGAAGGCATATTCGGCTAAGCTCTATCTTAATCCGAAGAGGTGTCTGCGTTGCTTTCGATTCGGACATACTACCAAAAATTGTAAAAATGAAATTGTATGTTTTAGATGTTCTGAACCACATGAATTTAAAAAATGTAAAATGGATGTAGAGATTTGTGTAAACTGTAAGAACTCTAACTCGAAATATGGTACTCATTTGGATGTTCATCACCATGTTTTATCACGAGATTGTGAACTATACAAACGTGAAGTTAGATTTATTTCAGAACATATACGTTTAGTGGAATGATTTATTTTGGGTTTTAAGGGTTAGAACTGCGATTGGGCTGTTTTATTATATTTTATACTGATCATTATCTTATGGTGTATAATTTTTTGTTTTTTATTATTAGTTATTGTACTGTTCCCTTGATTATGAAAGTGCTAAATATAAACTTGAATCACTGTGCGGTGGTAGCTTGCCAGTTGGCTGCTGTTGAGGATATTTTGGAACAGAAGTTTGACTTGATAACTGTCCAGGAGCCCTATTATGTAAATACAGAAATCCCACATTTAAAAAAGGGTTGGAGAGCGGTACATGATGTAAGGGGAAGATCTGCCATAATTGTTACCAAAGAAGAGATTGAATTTATTATAGATTATAAAACAAATGAGATAGTAGTCATCTCCTTGAGAATGGAGAACTTTACAATGGGTGTTGTGTCGGTATACTTCTCCCCTGCGGAAAACTTGAATTTACATTTGACAAGACTTGAAGATGTTTTGAACAAGTATACATTTTATTTTATTGCTGGAGATTTTAATTCGAAACATTTTAATTGGGGTTCTAGGACCGTGGATGATAGGGATGTTTAAACCATGGATTTTTTAATACAGAATAATATTATTTTATATAATCAATCAGACTCATTACTAACTTTTGTTTCCACAGTAGGGAAAGGGTGGACAGACTTGATTCTCAGTTCTGCCTCTCCCTCCCCGTTTCGTATTGAACTCAAGATACATGAAGAGGAGAGTCTTAGCGACCATAGATATGTTGCTGTTGATATTGAAGATGTTCAACCTGTGAGACATGAGAGTACTGTTTTTACAAAAAAATCTTGTTAGAATAAATAAATTTTGTAAAATACTTAAACTGGATATGGAATTAATGACGGATAGACTGAGATCAATAGATGATGAAAATAACTTGGAGAATTTTGTGGATGACTTTGAAAGGTTGATTGTCCAGAGGGCTAAGAGGTACCTGACTATACGTGGAAATAAGATCAAGAAAAACTATTGGTGGAATACGAGTTTGCAAAAAATGAAGCGACGGACGAGAGCATTGAGAAAGAGTTTTCAGTTCAGAGATATTGATGAAGAAACAAGAAATAAGAGAAAAGTTTTATATAAATAGGCACTTTATAGAAAGCAGATTAAGAAGAGTAAATATGAGAGTAAAATTAAACATTTTTTGGAAAATAAGGTATATCATGACTGTTACTTTCGTTTTGCCCAGGGAAAGCGTCGGCTACCACAGATAATAAATAGAGTCCAGGAAGGTGAACATAAGGAATACACTGAGGTGATTGAGGAATATTTTAATAAGAATTTTGACTGTGGTGAGTTTGAGGATGGTATTATTGATCATGAATTGTTAAAATTTTCAAATTGTTGTGCTGATGATCTGCCTTTTACTTCTAATGCGATCGGATATGTAATTAATAAACTAAAAAATAAAAGTGCTCCAGGACTGAACAATATTTCTGCAGTGGTTGTAAAGTGCCTTTATAAGTATTATGAAGAGTTTTTTGTTTTATGATATAATACATGTTTCCGCTTGTTGGTTTTCCCGAGGGCGTGGAAAATATCAAGAATTATATTTATACCGAAAAATGAACATGCGGTTAGACCAATTTGCTTGTTAAAATTTTTTAGTAAGGTCCTGGATAGACTTCTCACCAATACATTGTATCATTTTTTCTACAGAGAAAATTTTATTTCGGATAGACAGTTTGGCTTTGTCGCAGGCAGATCAAACAATGATGCTCTGTATAAATTGATCAATATTATTTCTGAGAAAAAAAGAGATTATCATGTAACTGTTGTCTCATTTGATATTTCAAAGGCCTTTGATTCCATTATATGGTCATCGCTGCTCTCCACCCTCGTGAATTTTAAGATTCCTTGCAATATATTAAAAACTTTTTGTAGCTACTTTCACAATAGGAAGGTTGTTTATTCATATGGTGGGTATTCTGAAGTGGTTAAATCAGTTTATAAAGGTTGCCCACAGGGATCCTCGAGTGCTCCGCTGCTCTGGGGTGCAATAATTTACAACTTGCTGAATACAAGTCTTCCCGAGGGCGTTGAAATCATCTGTTATGCAGATGACATACTTTGTGTGGTTTACGATGTGTCTCTTGAAAAATTCGAAAAAAGATTTACATTGGTGTGTGATGTCCTTGAGAGATGGGCTATAACAGAAAGACTCATCTTCAACTTACAAAAGACATCTTTTTTGTTTTTCCCAAATGGGGGAAGAAAGACTAGACCTCCCAGATTACGATTCCAGGGAACATTATTAAAAAGAGTCGAACAACTCAAATACTTGGGAGTCATTATAGATGATAAACTGAATTTCGAGTCACACTTCAAGGAAATTTAAAGGAGAACAGATTCAATACTCTTATTTTATAAGAGAAATTTTCCAGCGGGTGTCATCGACTTTAAGAGAGATATTATTAGAACTATTTATAGAGTAGTTGTTGTTCCTATTGTGTTATACGGAATTGGTTGTTGAGAATCAGGAATAAGTTATTGACGATTCAGCGGCCCTGGCTGCTGTCACTGGCTAGGTGTTTTAGGACAACTCCAACTGAAACTGCCTGTGTATTGGCCGGCACGCCGCCCCTCTCGATTTCTTATAAGTTCTTTTATGATAAATTTTTGTTATCTACATGTAAGAGAGATTTTATGTATTATGGTGATTATTTAGCTTGTTGTACTGCATTTTATAATGTTAATCCTTGCTGCATACGCCCAGCCAAGAGAATGAGCATTAATTATGAAATGAACTTTGATTGTTTTGGTGAACTTGATATTTTCACTGATGGTTCTAGGTTTGGGGAAAGTGTTGGCCTATCTTTTGTTGTTTACTATTATGGTATAGAAATTGATTATCCAAAGATAAAGTTAGAAAAATTTAATTCTGTGTTTCAGGCTGAACTTGCTGCTATTTATTTTGCTATGAAATGGATTCAGAAAAACCTATCTAAGAGTTATAGTATTGTAGTTTATAGTGATTGTTTATCTGGATTACAGGCCTTGAAAAGCTACGATTGTAATCTCTTTAGTTATGGATATTAAGTGTTTATATAAAGAAATTGAAGGTTTGCATAATATTAAGTTTAGATGGGTTAAGTCCCATGTGGGTATTGAAGGTAACGAGAGGGCCGACTCTGTTGGCCAAAGAGGCGACTTTGGATGTTTCCATGGAGTGTTCCATTGTCCAGCCTTCAAGAAAAATGGTTATTACTAGAATCAAACAGTATTATATTGATTTGTGGTATGATAATTGGAATAATTCGAATAAAAGAAAAGAATATGCCTATTATTTAAAACCTATGTTTAATAAAAGTATTTCTTGTCCTATGGATTTTAATCAAATTGTTACTGGACATGGGCGCTTCCCGGTGTATCTTAACCCTCCAGGCGGCAAGGCCGTATATATGCGTTCGAAAATAATGGCTCTCATAGCGGCAAGGCAGCATATATGCGTCCAAATATTTTGGCCCTCATGGCGGCAAGGCAGCATATATACGTAAACCTAAATTTTGGCACGAAACGGCAAAGCAGCATATATACGGCCTGTCTCAGAATGCCCTCCCCTCACTGCTCTTAATGTAAACTGACAGGTGATAATTTTTCTCTGCGGGAGGTAATTGAGGAGAGGAAACTATCTATTCGCTAGGGGCAAATGGGTTTCATCGTTAGGTTTTGAATAACAGTTCGAAATAAATAGCTCGTTCAAAACTTCCAGCTGTTCTGTGCTTATACCAGCTATAGTAAACTTAAATGTTTATATATAAATGTAAAGAGAATTTTCATTTTCCAGCCTAATTATTCTCCAAATTTTAGATGTAGTTTGGCAAAATGTAATTGGAATTAAAATTAAAATTGCAAGAAACTGAAACAATATTTTGAAATATGTGATTTCAATTATATTGCAATTGTAATTAGCTTCGCAATTACAATTAGAAAGTAAGTACTTTTTAAATGCAACAATAATGTATGTAATTGCATTTTAATTCTTAAGTCTTACAATTACAATGCAATGATAATCACAAACATTATAATTATATAATCTAATTACAATTAAAAATTTTATTGCATCTAATCACAACTACGGTAATATTAGCTAATTATAACGTAATTTTAACTGCAATTGCAGTTGGTAATTATAACTACGTAATTAGGAAAGTAATTGTCTCTGATAATTAGAATTATTTAACATAGTGAAATTATGATTATAATTGTAATTCTAAGTGTAGTATGCAATTGTAATAAAATTATGCAATTACTAAGTAGTTATAGTTAAAAAGTAGCTGTTTTTTTAATTACAATTACAATTTACGTAATTTCATTTAAATTACAATTACTCTATATTTGTGAAATCCAATTTCATATTCAATGCAACTGCAATCATATAATCTAATTACAATTAGACTGTCATTGTAACTCCAGTAAGTAATTATAATAATGTAATTAGGATAGCAATTGTTTCTGATAAAAGCAGTTACGTAGCCCAGGAAAATCATGATCTTAATTGCAAATGTAATTACAGAATGCAATTGAAAACACATGGTAATTGGAATAATATTATGCAATTATCTTGCAATTACAATGTAACAATTTTTAATTACATATACAATTTACTCATATGTATTTTAATTATAATTGCATTTTAATTGTGAAATCTAATTGAATAAACAGTATAACTGTAATTATATAATCTAATAAAAATTACAATGCAATTGTAATGACCTCTTAATTAAAATTGCGCAGCAGATGATTGTAACTATTTAATCAGAAAAACAACTGCCCCTTATAATTTCAGTGACATAGGCTAAGGAAATCGTGATAATTTTTGAAAATTGCAGTCAATAATATTATATTCAAAATGTTTCTGCATTTTGGATAATGAGTTTTTAAATAATACAACGGGATAATCACCTATAAGAAAAATATTAATATTTTCTGTCATGTCTTCTGAATCATCTTACATATATTGTAGTTTGTGGTACCAGCATAAATAGGAGTTTATTTAAAGGAAATATTTTATATAGACCGAAATGCACATAACGTTAGTAAGCAAATATGTATGTTTATGATCTTCGATATACATGTGAACTTAAATTACAAGATTAAGGGAAAGCAAGCAAAGAGTTTATACCAGTGCAAAGGGATGTTTTCGCAAAGAATTTGTTACGGGACGCTTGTCTTGTTTACATTACACAAGAAATAAATTATAAAAATTACATTTATCCTTTTCTTTTCAGAAAGGTTTGGTTTGGTTTATTTAATTATGGCAAAGCACACTAGGGCTATCTGCCTATGAGGAGGGATGCCTTCGTGGAGGACTTTCTAAGGGAACCTGGCTCGTATACATGTTACACATGGGAAAAACCACGAAAACAGCCAGCCCGTTCGCGAGATTCGAACCTCGGACCGAACTACCAGTGTTCAGCGACTTTACCGCTCGGCCGCTGGTGGGTCTCTTTTCAGAAAGGAGATCATCAAGGACTAAACTAAGCCTCATAATGTTATCCAACCTATTGCTTTAACTGGTAAAAAAGGATTCTGATCAGCAATCAGTATGCTTAATTGCTGTGTGTATTAGACATTTTACTAAATCCATTTATTATGAATTACCGCCCAGACAGTAAAGCGGTTCGTGACTCTGGTTGCCGTACCGAAGAGCCTGGGTTCGAATCCCGAATAGGGCATGAATGTAATTTCTTCGTCTTCTTCATAGGTGGCAACGCTGGTCCACGTATTAGTTCCCTCCTTAATAACATGACCGGCCTTAGTAGTGATCAATGTCTATAAACGGCTACTACCTGCCATTGGAAAAAAAAATTTACGAATTGGTCTTTTATTCAACATAACATACATTTTCCATAAATAGTTAAAATGCATTATTCAGTTACTTGCATGAACTTGCATGAACTATTTTCCATCATTGTTTCACGTAAGAACAAATAAAAGTACAATTTTCTTATGCACCTGTGATTGTCATATTATTTGGATTACTGTAAAGACTGCAAAGATGCTTCTGTGGAGGACTTTCTAAGGGAAACTGGCTCATGTTCACATCACCCGTTAATAAAAGCAGAAAAAGATCTTTACTTAATTGAATGCAACGAAACGTTTAAGAAGAATGATGTACTCATAGAGAACTTTCTAAAATAAAATGATTTGTATTCATGTTACACATAAGGAAATCCACGGAGCTATCTAAACATTTAGATTGTTTGCCAAAATGGACATCCGATTTGAACTAGTAGTATTCAAAAGACGACTTATTACTCTGCTGAGCGAAAAATCTAATTGCTTTTGAAGTTATATTGTAATTCGAACAATCATTGTATTACAATTGTTATTATTATTTTTTCCCCAAAGGCAGATTGTGAACAGTTACAGTGAAACACATTCCATTAGTCTATACAAGGCCAGAAGTTGCAGTCACTTTATTATGGAGGCATCTAATATGTGGGATCATCGCCTCCTATGAAAGGACGAACAGTTAAAGCCATGCCTTCTCCGGGATTCGAACCCAGGCCCTTCGGTATCGCAGTCAGGCTTCCCTAACCACTATACCATCTGGGCGGCACAATTACAATTATAACTGCATTAGTTGTAGTTTTAACTACAATGGATAACCAGCTTTTCTCAGTCAATAACAGATAGCTTAAACTTTAAAGATAAAATGGAAGGTCTTATAATTTGTCGAATGGCAATATTCTAAGAAAGTGTAGTCTCCAGGATTTTCGAAGTTTAATTACAGTCTTACATTTCGCATACTCGCAGCACTTGCCCAAAGGCTGTTCCAAGATTATTTCTGTTCACCTCATCCATTAATTTTGGAGCAGAATCATGTCTAGAGACATTTTTTTCTGAGGACAGTATTTTATATAATAGAAAAAAAATAATAATAATAATAATAATGCGTCTCCCTCAAGGTGCAGGAAACAACAAGTACTGATAAATTTAATTGAAATTACAATTATAATTTTAGTTAATACAAATACAATGTTATACTTTAACGGTTAGAATTACATTATAGTTCTAATGGCAAAAATATCAAATGAGTGTTATAGATTAGTATACTTTTATTTATCACAATATTAAACTTTTAATGCCGTTTTATTTTATTTAGCTTATCACAATATTGAGCTTTTTAATACCGTCGGTACTGAAAAAATGTTTTACTACTGTCATGAAATGTATATTCGATAATAGTTTCTAATTGATGTTTTTCTTATATATATTTTTCTGCATAATTCATAAATGTTTGCAATGGAAATAATTCTGAGGCTTTTATAATACTTCTAAATTTTCATGAAATAAAGTTCCATTAAGGTTTACTTGAAGGAGACTCTCAGTGCAAGCACTCGAAAAGAAGTTATGCTACATTTACATATTATGAAACGGTTGAATGTAGAGTATTTACTTGTAACAGCGGTGCTCAATATATCGCGTTTTCTGAAAGAATGCATATGTTGCCTAAAATCGAATTTAAATCACTATAATCAGAATAATTGGCTAAAGTATTAAATTGTAATTTTTACAGCATCAATCGAATTAGTGGATTTTATTGAAGATAAAAATGTGTTGATATTGACAAGCTATATTAGTTTTTGTACTATAATGAATGCTAGCTAGTAGCTATATGAATATAATGAATGTACTATAATGAATGCTACCTAGTAGATACTCTAGTTAATAGCTAGAGTAAAACTCAGGATATGGTAACATTAAATAAATAAATAAATTAAATTAAAAAAAGAAAAGAAGCAGAAAACGAAAGCGAAAAGGAACTGAATACATTCGGAAAGAGAAGGCTTACTATGGTGAAACATTAGAAACGTGTAGACAAAGTATTAATACTATATGTGATAAAATACTAAGGACAAATTGAAATACATCATAGCTACGTTTGGTGCTTTCTATATTATTTGTATCAATATTAATATAAGTACCGAAAAATACTTAAAAAATAGGTATTTTCGAAACTTTAAAGGAACAAAATTGCAGTCTGAAAATTTATAGCAGCGGAACTTTTGAAGTAATTTCATGCCTTCTGAAGGTCGCCATGAACATAACAATTTATAACTGTCAGCTTTTACAACTAGGAATCAGATAAACTCTATTGTCTGTTAAACCGGACTGTCTAGTAATGTTTTCGGTACTGTCTAGTTTCCGGGAATGGCGATGTATGCAAGCTTTTTCCTCTTTCTGCCCTAAGAATAAACAGCTCATAGGGGAATTCTGAAAAATATATAACCCTTTCATATATGTACTCATACCCTGATATTTACAATAGCGTTTCTTTATTTAAATAGCTTTGAGCATGCAAATTCAGTAAAAATCAGAAAACAAGTACCATACTTATAACAAAGCAGGTTATCTCAGTAAATGAAGGGAATTAAGTACCGGCGATGGCAAGATTTTCCCATGGTTTGAAGACTAAGTAATTTATTCCTTTCAGAAAATTTTCTCGGAAAGCAAATCATCACTTACAGATAGAAGAATGTTCTAAGAACTACGGGACAAATTTATAATGGGAATAAAAGAATGAAAGAAATCGGAAACTCTTTTCTAGTAATCATTTTACTCCTCGAAAGTTGGTTTCAGTATTACCTTTTTAAGAAAGTGACACATGAAATGGATTTCAGAAACTGAATCTCGAAATCATCAATAACTATCCAATATTCTGCATTTGTAAATATTTAATTTGCATTTCAACCAAATGTTGAAAACAAAGCGCAAAAAAATCTCCTTACAAAAGGAAAAAAAAAAAAAAGATTCCCATTTTTTTACAGTGATATTCCATTAAATTATATCAGAAAATCATATCACTGATGGATGCAATAAATACTAATTTCAGACATGTTGCCTGTTTATGTTGTTAACTCTCTTTTGCAACTGAACACTGGTAGTTTTGCCTAAGTTTGAATTCCGGCGAATGCGTTCGTTGCTTGGTATTTTGGTGAATTTTAGGTTGATATATCAAACCAGTTTCTCTGAAAAAGTCATCTACAAACGCATCCTTTTCCTCAAGCAGGTGCCCATCGTATGCTGCCTGACGAATGTGCAAGAATTTTTCTTCTTTTACACAGCTTTCATAATCATATATTACCCACCAGCGGCCGAGCGGTAAAGACGCTGAACACTGGTAGTTCGGTCCGAGGTTCGAATCCCCCGAACGGGCTGGCTGCATGGTCGTTTTCGTGGTTTTCCCCATGTGTAACGTGTATACGAGCCAGTTTCCCTTAGAAAGTCCTCCACGAAAGCATCTCTCCATTTAGGCAGATAACCCTCGTGTGCTTTGCCTTGAATAGCACCATACCAATAATACCATAATCACATAATTATGTTATTGAACATTTTTAATTTGCAAAAACTATAAGTTATGGAAAACTCAATGACATGTTTATTTAGCTAAATAAAAAGATAAAAATTAAATGCGTCATCGACATCATTTTGTTAGTAATATCATTATATAATCTATTGTACTTTTTTTTTTTTTTTTTTTTTTTTTTAGTGTACTGGGGAATTAAAGAAAATTTCTCAAAAGTATCAACATGTTTTCGTAAACTGATATATAGTGTTAAATTATTATATTAAATTTCAGTTTATTATAGCAGAAATCGTAAATAGCTGCATTATGTATAGCTCTTGCTTCGCTGAGCTTTCAGAAGTTAATCTGCGTCCATCCGCATAATCGAGGAGCAGGTCGATTTGTTTCTCAGTGCAATCGCTGTGGGATCTTAATTCTACTGACCGATGTTCTATAAATTTAAAATATTTTGCCCTGCCGAAATTCTGTAGCTCTCTACATTCTAAAACTTTTGCCGTTGTCAAGTGCCAAATTCTTAGAATTTCGCCATCCCTAAATTTTCTTGTTCGATGCCTCTTTAAATTCTAAGAATTTTTCAGCCATTAATCTGCCTCCTGGCCAAACGTGTTTTTCGATGCCACATATGTCACTGAAAAAGTTGAAAAATCGGAATTTTAAAAGCAAACTTCCTACTTTTCATAAAATAAATTTTATCGATTAGCAGTGCTATGGAAGCATTAAAACATTTATGTAATAAATACACAAATACTTCAGAAACATTTTTTTCTCTCTACTGAAGAAAGTCCTGTCTCTGACTACCTGCGAATTTGATTAAGTTTTATCCAAAATCTACGTCAAAGCGTTTCTTTTTGGCCTAATATTAAATTTTACATTGGCATGTTCCTGTCCCTGCTTGATGTTGACAAGATTTATTCAAAACTTACTGTTCTTATTTTTTATTTTAAAACAAACAATTTAAATGGAAATCCTCAGCTTGCTTTTATTTATTTAAATAATAACATTTGATAATGTGAATTGAGATCAAGAAGTAATTTGCGTATTTGAACCCCAAAAAAAGTTAAACACCAATTTTGAAGCTTTTGTTTTGGTTTGCTTTATTTTTCCTTCAAAGCACGCCAGAGCTATCTGCCTAAAGGGAGGAATGCCTCCGTAGAGGACATTCTAAGAAAAACTTACTCGCGCCCACATTATGCACAGAGAAAACCACAAAAATTCCACTTTGAAAGGTAAAAGTGTCTAATTTTTTAGAGAGAGATTTTCCTAACAATGAATTTTAGCCATTTAATATAAGTGCTATATTTCATTAAGAATTAAAACAATGTTCTTTTGTGATTAACGTAAGGTAACTCTTTCTGTCAAAAATAATCATATGAAAATGCACCGAATTTCATTACCATGTAATTTAGTTCGGAAACTGAGAGGTATCTGTGACTTCTTGTCTATATGTAGAAAATTTTTAATAAGGTTATTATGACTGAAATTTGTTTCAAAATATTCAATATTTCATAACTTCTATCAACCAATAAATGCGATAAAGGTAAACTCATCTTTTATAAATATGAAACAAGATAAACGAAATAAATTTGTGGTAAAATGAATTACAAACATTATGTCGAAATGACTGACACTGAGCATGTGTTTGTTATTTTAATAGTAATTTAATTATCAATTACATGTAGCTTTCAATAGGAATTAGGTATTTTAAGCCGCCTCTTATAAATTTTTCCTTAGCGTTAAAGCTCGATAACATGAATCAAAAGCAGAAAATTAGTTAAACTACACTGTCTCACTAGTCGTAAGATTATGTTACTGAAATATGCATATAAAAACAAATTAACATTTTATAAACGTACATTAAAATACCGAAACGCAATAAAAATCCATAACATTTATACTTAAAAAGCAACAAAGCCGGGCTCATGTGAGTCACTAGAAGAGGCGCCAAATTGGTTATACGAATTCGAAAATTACCTTAATTATTAGAGGAAATAGGATTCGTCAAACTTAAATCAATAAAACAAACCAAAAAAATTGCAAGAAAACCTGGAAATTAATGCAATATGCATTTCAGTGTTATTTCTTATTTATCAAAAACGAATTTTTTAACGTTTTCATTTGAAAATTATAAATAATTGGCTACATTATTTCTCTGAATTTATAAAACTACGATTAAAAAATACTTTAAGAATTATGGTATAATTATGCTATAAGAGTTATAACATTTTGATTTAATACAATTACTTTTGCTTAATACAAGTGTAGCTATTTTTATATTTATATGGACGCGCATTCACCTTTCTGCCTCAGGTGAAAAATTATCTTGGCACGGCTCTGATAAGCAATTAAGATTAGAAATATGCACAAAATTAGTAACAAGGCAATACAAAACTTCCTTTTCTGTTTTGGATTTCCAGAAAAAAATATCTTTTTTCGTCTAACCAAAGCATGGACACAAAACGTGTTCCTTCCTCCGTAAGGGCAAAAGCAGCCCATCTGCTTACTCGCCTCTAGGTGGTAATCAAAGGACAGTAGGAAACCATCACTTAAGTGAAACCACTTGTTGATCGCCCTACAAGAAGGGGGGAAGAAAATCTAACAAAGGCCGTTTTCAGGACAATTTTGGTTCACACTAAATGAAAAAAAAAATTGTAAACATGGTTAATTTTTACTGCAGTTTTCGAGACGTAAATAGATTTGAATGCGAGCCGCCCGGTGGGTTAAAAGATTTGGCATACAAGAGAATGAATATTGTTATAATTGTGGAGTTGTCGGATCGGTAAGGCACTATGTGGAAGAATGTACACTTACTTATGACATACGAAAAAAATATAATTTTATTAAGATTTTTACAGGTGCTGAAAAAGAATTTAAATTTGCAAGGGAACTTATGTGTTTTCTAAATAATAATCGCTCTGATGTTGGTATTTTTATTTGATAAAAGTTTGTTTTTAAATTTTGTGTTACAATAATTTAAATTGAGATATTGGTGTTTATATGGAATTTTAGCATAATTTTATTCAGTGCGTTATTGAATGGTGTATTTTATGCGTTTTTATAATTATGTATTTTATATGTATTTCATGTATAATTATGTATTTTTATATGTATTATATATATATATATATATATTTTTTTTTTTTTTGCTTGGCGCAGCCCTTGTTTGTCATAAAATCTTGTCGATTAGGTGGATGGGGCTGCGCCCTATTTGTATTTGTATAAATATCAACAGCTCTCTAATTAGAGATAAAGAGCCGAATGCCCGAAATTAGAATTATGAGATAGAGGATAAGAGCAGTTTCTACAATTAGCAAAAATCTGACCTTGGGCCTTCGCTGGTCACCCGACTGCAAGCGCCATAATGGCTATTGTCATTTTTAGAGTTCTTAGGGGTCTCGCTACTTTTTTCGCTCTGTCATTTTGAAAAGATAATTTAGCTTAAGGAAATTTAAGTTGGGAGTCAGTAATCCTAAGATTAATTCAACAGTGATAGGATCGCCTCAGGATCATCCCAAGTTGTTCATATAAATGTACTTTTCCATTACCAACAGACTGCATTTCATTTTTTTCAGCGTATTGCGAAATAATTTGGGAAATTATTAATTTAAAAAGTAAAATTATAACCGTGCTATTATTTTAATAAATCAAAATAAATTAGTACTTAAAATGATATTTTCTACGTTATCTGCTAGTGAATGAAATCCAGAAACCTTATGGTAAAATCTCAGCCTTTATAGACATCATAAACAAAGGATTCTTGATTAATCGTCAACCCCCCTTCTGCCGCCATCTTATTTTAAATCAACTCATTTTATTTCCTTTAGCCCAACTGTTGCATCATTCTTTATAAATGCATGTTCTAATTAATTACGCCCTCCTCTGGTCTTATAAGACTATTTCCATTACAGTTCCGGCTTCAGCAATTTTGGTGCCCTAGGGCCTAGGCTATTGCTATAGTTGGCGTTCAGTATACATTCATAGAAAAACATAAGTTTTGTTAGCTGTTGCTTTTGTGGACAACTTAGCTGGGGCCAAATCGGCATCCTAGGTGCGTGTCTATGACGTCTATACCTAAAGCTGATCCTGTTCAATTTAATGGTAGACTGGCAAATCCATAACTAATTTCCACTTCTATAAATATTGTTACCGATTTTTTTTTGTATTTAGTTTGCTATTTTTAGTAGAATTTGTAATTAAAATTATTTTATATTCCCATGCAATGCAGCACGAGACCTATCTGAAGAGAAAGCTACGCCGAAAAAATTAAAATACAGGAGCACGCGCATTTAACATTTTAATAAATAGATATCTCGTAATTGTACTCTTTTGCTATACAGAAAAATCGAGAAAATACCATAATGTTCTCGTGCACGATTAAAAAGCTTATAAAAGCCAAAGAGAAACATCTCAATTCAGTTGTTAACTTAGTGCTGTTATTGATTGTAGTGAATTCGCGGTGAGATCAGATTAGCTTTCTCAGTGTTTTGAATTCTATTCAACGTTTTAGTAGTTTACAATATAACTACTGTGAGATATTGAGATATTGTACGAATATTTCTGAGGAAACTTCAGCATTTTGTTTTATTTCTTGTAATTTTATTCACTTTTCATCGGACTTGTGCATTCAGTTTATTACGAATCCATACGCACGCAACCATGTACAGTACACGGCGATTCCGGATTTGGGATTTTTCCAGATAATAGATCATCAGTTTAAATCTAGTAAGATGTCATGTAGAAATTATAAAATTAAAAATATGAAATCGCGATTTATGAAATAATAAAGTATTTATGATCTAAAGGGTATCAAAACTTACAAAAAAAGGCTTAATATTATTTTGTTTACCTTATTAAACATTTCTTTCAATGTAAGTTGTTTTAAGTTACTTCGTTTTTTGTGCTAATACTTTCTCTTTAATTCTGTAGACAGAGATAATGTCTTGTTCAGTTACATTGTTGAAGTCCTGTAACTGCTGTTTCGAGAATTCCGACTAACTTTTCAATCGAAATTTTCTCGTTTTCAGTAACTTCTCTATCACTTTCTTCACTATCGGTACCGGTATTTTCTGGATCTAGAACCATACTACAGATTTCTCCATTTATTAATTGATTAATGATTGAGAAGCATTGTCATCACAATGAAAAACTTTTTTTATATCATTTATTACCGCTTCTCCACATTTCTTTACAAAATCCGTTTACTGGAAAATTTCACCTTTGTTTTGCGATATCCGTAAACCTTTTAAAATTATCGGCTGTCATCATCAAATTTAGCTATTCTTGCATCATGAGCTTGGCGACTAACGACAAGTCGTTAATTTTATCTTGCTTCTATCGCGCACTGAGACAATTAAGCCTGAATTGGATTAGTTTAGTTATTTATTATACTTATGTATATTTTTTGCACATGCTTAAGGCTTATCAAATAAATAAATTCCCACATATACTTAAGCCTTTGAGGGCCAGCGCTAGATATCTTACCGCCTGATGCAGTTTCTGTGGGTCTTAAATTCTGAAATCGGTGCGGCCATACGAGCCCTGGCGCTGGTTCTGGGTTTATGTGAATAAAAAATCAGTTATTCTTAATTCAAATAAACCCTAAATGTAATCTTTGGTTCTATGAGTATCATCGACAAAATCTATTTTTAGCATATGGAAAGAAATTTTTGGTAAATGTTTCCTCGTCAACATTTTTTAACGCAACTGAAATCTGTAATCATCGCCAAGTGTAATGTCAACATAAAAGGTTACCACACTTCTTTATTATTCAAATACTCAACGATGTATCTGTGGATCAGATCAACGATGTATCTGTGGGATGTTTCGGTTTGAGATGCGTGCCAAGCAAATACACAGCAACGGAGCCAAATGACTGATCCTACAAATTTATGCTAAATTGATTGTTTCTTCAGTAACAAGGTAGTTTATTTAGTGTCGAAGTGAAATTAAGAATCAGGACTCTCCAGATGTTTTTTTTTTATGCGCGGAAGGGAAAATCAAATACGCGCGCTGCCCATGCCTACGAGAAAAATTTTGTTGGTGGTTTTTGAGTTCCGGATTTTGGATCATTCCGGATAATGGACGTCCGGATTTCGGACTTTGTACTGCATAAGGATCTGAAGGATCATCCATTGGAATGTAGGGTTTTTGCTTCCCTGGGTTTCAATATCCCTGGGTTAATAAAACTAAATTTCAATATACTAACACTTTTTTTCGAAAAACTTGTTTCATAATCAGTATAGAATAACGCAACAAGCGAAAAAGAAGGAAGAAACTGCGGCTAAAATTTGGAAGCTAAAGAAAGGTCAAATGTAAAGCTAGCTTACACAAATCATGTGATTGTTTTGATAGAAGAAACATAATGTGAAGAATCATTACTTGGATCTTGGATTTAGCTACTAGGACCTCTTACCAGTATATTATCATTATACCATAGGCCATAAAGTTAAAAATTTAAGAGGTGTATTTAAAAATACATCGCACCCAAAGGCGAGATCAATAAATGAGAGAACTCATAAAATAAGTTTTGCTAAATTGCATATCATGGCATATCATGGGTGATTATATAAATGGCGGCGAGAGGCGAAATGAAAGTCTAAGCTTCTGGGTGAGTCTAGAAGAGCAGAAACACGTGATCAGCGTCCGGCATTTAGATTGATCGAGGAGTCAGAGTTCGAAAAATTAAGTTTTTTGTAGTTTTTGGAAATAAATAAAGTTCAAACATAGTAAAAGCAACATCTATCTGTGAATTTAAGAGTCCTATGTCTTTTGAAACACTTGAAAATCATCTAAACTTCCGATATAACCATTAAATGAATAAGAAACTGTAAAAGGCGAAAATGAGGTCATGTAGCTCACTAGGGCTAATGAGTTAGAGTAAGCACTTGGTGTTACCACGAACTTTGATTTTAAAACACACGATACGAAATAGTAAAAACAAAAAGTAAAAAATCTTGGTTAAATAAGTAGTAAAACGAAGAATTCATCGGTGAAAAATGAAGTCCTAACTTTGCAAAGTTCTTGAATAGTAACTGAAGAGTAATAATAGTAGCCCAGGCTGGAACTGCATAGAGGATTATTGGACGAATAAGTGAGATGTAGATATTTTTCTTGGTACGGAGGTTTAACTTAGAGTTTCTTCCAATTAATAAGTAGAGAGCAGCGTTAGCCTTATTTGTAACATATTGACTATGATCTTTGAAATTTAGGGTTTTGTCAATATAGACACCTAAGTATTTATAGGAGTTGGCAACAGGAATATCTTGGTTATTGAGTCGGATATTTATATTCACTGGGGTATTTTTCCTGTATCTGCGGAAAAGAACTACGCAGCATTATCAGCATTTAGTTTGATTTTCCAGTCTTGACAAAATTTGTTAATAATGTTGACTTGGAGCTGAAGTTTCTCTAAAGCATTATTTGGACTTCGTGAACTGGTGAGGATGACTGTGTCGTCGGCATATTTGAGTATATTAGAATGAAAAGGTAGAGGTATATCATTTATGAATTTTGTAAAAAGCTTCGGTCCTAAAGAAGAATCATTAACTCACCTACCTTTACTTTTATACGAGGAGATGGATAACGAAGCAGAGCTTTGAATAATGTTTGTTTAAAGGATCGTTTTAGTTCGGATTGAATTAGGAATAAAATTTTCAGGCCTGCGAGGGGGAAAAGGCTGAATCGTGACTTCATCATCCTGCCACTCTAAGACAGCCATTTCTGAAAGCAAATAAATTTTCTGAAAATATAAAGATCTGGAACTGTGCGTGGTCGTTTCACGGAAAGAGCTGATTGTGAATCAGTTTTGTAGAGGTAATTAAAACATATTTTTATCTCATTCATGGACTGCAAAGTTTAAATTATTTATAATGATAGCCCCGCATTACAGTTGTACCTTTCATTTTTAAACCATAAATTCATATCTTGTTCAATTTAATTGTGATGTTATAAAGTCAGCGGCGATGGAACACCCAACCGTGACAATTGCATGGCAATTTTCCACTATATTTAAATAAAATTTAGCATTTAGTTGATAAATCTTTATTTGATGTAATAACTTTTAACCTATTCGACATAGAACGAACTGATTTTGGCCAATAATTAAAAGTAATTTTGATCATTCGTCTCTTAATGTCTTTTGAACTGGATATGACATGATTTTTTTAAAATTTTCTTCGAGATGTGCCCATAAATTTTCAACTGCATATACTTTTGGATATTGAAGGGGCGTATCTGTAACATGTTAGGCAATTAGCAGTCCAACGTTTAGGTTTTGTACTTTGAATCGTTGTCTTGATAAAAACGAAAACAATCCTCTACACCCAAATTTCAAGAGTTCTGTTTAACATTTCCTTTCAGACTTTGTAAATATTTATTTTCATCCATTATTCTATCAGTAGTAAGAAAATTACCTGTACAGTGTCTGATATTGATCTGCATAGTATCATTATGGATCACCAAGTTTAAGAGTTGGTTTTAATTTTTTCTTAAACTCTTTATACGGCATTTTTCAAACACATGTTTTCCCATCCGAAAACGTATTAAATTTACATTTCGTTTCGTTTATAAATAAAAATATCGTCCAGAATGAACAATCTGCATGTTTATGAAGTTTCGAAAATTTCAAATCTTTTCAAACGACTGATTTTGCTCGCGAATAATTTTTTTATTTGCAACTCATCAACTGAAATTCCTTTCTCTTAAAATAATTCTTCTTCTTTCTGGATTATCTCTTTTTCCAAAATGCTCTTTTTGTTGTCACAGCCAATTTAGAAGCACTTAATTTTGGGCTTGGCTTTACTTCTTGACCATTTTTCAGAATCTGTTGAAATATTCCGTTTTCTTTGTTACCTTTTATTTTCGATGGTGTTTATTGCCTTAAATCGCTTGATTATATCATGTATACAGTGGAATGACGTCGTTGTACTATTTTACTTACAACCTGTGTAATGCTTTATTATATCCTAATAAATTTCCAAACAGGTTTGTCCAGATTGCCTTTCCGTCCATATTCATTAAAAAAAAATTCCCAACGAAACCTCAGATTAATATATCAAATACTAACAACAGGAAATTCATGAAAATTTGGAAATTTTTACATTTTCACTAAGAAAAATCACAAAATTATAAGCTGTCCGACTTGAGTTTTCGTTCTTTATAAATTAATTTTTTTTAATTAGTTAAAAGTTAGAATTTAATTTTTTTTAACTTCCTGTTTTATTTATGATAAATCAATATGTATTCGAATACTGATTTATAAATGTTATTTTACATTTTATTTAAATTATTTCTTCCGATGAAAATGAGTTTGTAAAATTTTAAAATATTGGTAGGTGTCCAACTTTTACTTTAAACTGCACGATCAAATTTCTGCACCTTTTCAAAGAAATTAAAAGTTTAAAAAAAGAAGAGAAAGAAAGAACTCTAAGTCACTATGTGCATGAAACAGCTCCCATAACCCTCTTGACCCTAAGCTATTAAAATAAATCTTTCGCTTAGCATGATGGAGCAATTTTTGGAACTTGATATATTGGTGAGCGCTAGGAAACAGACGGCATATTCCAGAATGAGAATAACATGAAAAGCACGTAGTAGCAATTGAGGGAGAGAACTTGAGTGTTTTTAATTTATTTTCTATTTTACAAATTAAGCCAAGCGTAGCGGACTTCGACATTCAAGAGCATCCGTTCTCCCCTCCCCTCCCTATATTTGAGAGCCTATGCTGAAGTAGATCTCTTGCATATTTTAATGGTACTCCCAGGAATTCAGTAACAATTTAAAGAGCATAAAAAAAACCAAAGCCTTACACCTCTGTAATTTTTGATTGATGTTACTATGAGGGATTTATGAACAAGGAGGATTTTGTAGGAGTGCTAGATAAGCGACCTCAAACTGGAGGTCCACGGACTGCATGTGGCCTCCGAAGCAATTTCATGTGGCTTATTCATGTGGCTTTCATGTGTTATTTTCATTACCATTAAACACGCATAGAAAATCTACAAGTGGAGCTAATTAATTTACATAGAGATATAAATTTTATTCAGTGTTTTAAAGATACAGTTTTGATTGATCTTTTACCATCGTCTTCAAAATATAAATATCTCTAGTTACAAACTTTTGCGATATGAATAATAATCGCTTTGTTTGAGAATACATTTATATGCGAACAGCTTTTTTTCACAGTTCAAAATGAATAAGAAGCTAAATTGACCAATGAGCATCTACATTCTCTGGTGAAGATAATTTCAAGCAATTTTTCACCAAAGCTACAAATTTATTACAGCTAAATGCCATAAAGTGTCATGCTGTACTAAGAAATAAAGAAGTTTATAATTATTTACGTACAAATATATGTAATTTTATTTATATGACAAAACAAAATTCACTAAATAAGAGAAAAGTGCTAAGTTGTTGGCAAGCCTTCTGAATGAAACAACTGTGCACTTGCAATTTGGTTAATGATTTTGAATGCCGGGGTTGTAGCGGGCTGTAACGTCTGAACAAACGTGTTGGGTGAAAAAAAAATTGTTGTCTTTTAAATATTTATTTTAAAAACTTCATAAAAATTTCTTGATTAGTACTAAATAACATAATCAACCATTACAGCCATAAATTCACACAATGGCTGCTGGATGCAGCCACGATGCTGTATTGCGTCTACTTCCGAGTCTTTCACTACATAAAAAGCTCACACAAAAGATCCTCTCTTTCGTTTTATACAAGGCATTGTCGGAAAATACCTGGAATGGGATAATTAGTGTTCGGAAACCGCACCAGGGGATTTCCGCAACACCTTGCCTCAAAGTTCTATCTGACGATTAGTCTCTGAACAAAAACAGGAAGTTCTTCTCATTAAGCAACTGTGTGTCAGAGGTGAGTACATGTTACAACCCTTCTCCTCCCCGAGGGGAGAGGTTTCAGAACTTCAATTCCTCGTACCTTTTACCACAGCAAGTTCTCAAAAGTGAACACTAATTTATAAATATTAACTCTAATATATTTTTTTTCACAACGCTGGGTTAAGTACCAAGGATAACACAATAAGATCTTATATTGAGACCAGTAAATAAACATATAAACAACATAATACTAAGAACTAATCATACACATACAATAACGAACGTACAGTTTTCTGAAATATGTAATACACAATATACATTCCTAAGTCTAATATTAATTAGAGATCTAGCCAGGCTGAAAAGGGAGACCTTGCAGATGTTTAATTTTCAGTTTGTGATAATCTCTTAAAAGTAACCCCACGCCTGGTCCAGAGCTACTACATTTGACCTCAAAATAAATACCTGGAATGAATATACATTTAGGATCAGAAAAAACTACTTCAGTACAAGTTGGATTTATATCATTCATGAAGTAGCTATATTTACTCCCTTTTGGCCCATCAGTATCAGGCACTAACCTAGATAAATGATGAATAGGGTATTCTTCTATTTTCCTTGGTAAATTAACACTACTCGACGTCTTGGGCAATTCTCTTATGGAATTTTTAGGCATTTGCAAATTTACCGAGTCTGGATGGTACGAAACATCATTTCGCATATCTATAGTTTCTTGTTCGTGCCTAACCGAAAGGGAAATTTCTAATTTGTAAACATTTCCCAAGGGGTTACTTTGATCGTCTAACGCGACTTAGTCAACAGATGGTTTTACAACGTCACTTTTCTTTTGTAGATCAGCTAACTGCGTCTGGTCTACTGTAAGCCGTGACAGTTCGTTCACCTCGGTTTCAGGCAGAGCGAAATTGGTTTTCTCCAACCCCTTTTGTTTCAGACAAAACGATATTTCTTTCGATAACGAAGGGAGAATTTTTCTTTCGATAACGAAGGGAGAAGGGAGGAGGGTTCGCTCTCCGACTCTTGCGGTTTTCTCCACCGCGTTTACTTGAAAGAGAAGTCTGTTCAGTTGATCTGATTCCATTTTCGCAGCCGTTAATAAACGCGCGCGTCTATAGAAGTGATAGGGCCCTAACAAGTACCGACCTTGATCCAACTCATTTCGAATGATTGCTGCTTTTGTTATTACCCGTCCAAAATTTCTTTCTATTTTAACGTGTGGTAAGGGTAAGCCAATTGGGACCGCATCAAACGGTTGTTTTACTCAGTCTCGCCCATCAGCATCGAAATAGGGACGCATTTGTTGCATATTATGTCAATGCATGATTCGGTATCTTTCTAAACTGGGAGATCGAAACTTAGCCATCGTTAGATACGGGGATAAACAATCTTCTTCAATCTCCTGGACTCTGTTTAAAATAAATGGTAATTTGAAATCGTTTTTAACTTCCCGGCATTGAGGTCTTAAGTGTTCGGTTGAACCACAAGATTAACACTTAAGTGGTCTTCTTATATCAAATTGACGCTCATTCTGATTTCGGTTCATTCTGATTTACCTTTTTGTCAAAGGCATATCTATCTTTCTCTCAAGACAGGTGATACTTTTGCCACTCTCTTGAATTTGAATGGTTTTTATTGCCCCGTTGTGACTCCGTACCATGAACAAGTAAAATCTTCCGGGGCTCCCGTATATTTTCATACTCTTCTAGCATTTCTGCTAATTTATCTGGAGTCATTATCTTCGACCTTTCGTCAATAAAATGCTGCCGTACTTCGATATTTACACGACGCTTCATTTGATCTGTTATCATGAGATCTTTTAAAAGTTCAAAATCTGTAACTTCCAAACCTGCAATCCATTCTTCAAAATAATTCCTTAATTCAAAAGCAAAATCTCTCCAAGTTGTTTGAGTGTTTTTCTGGGATTTCGTAAATTTGATGCGAAATTTTTCTGGACTAAGCTTAAATCTTTTAAGCAGTAACCCTTTTACGTAAACGTAGTCATAAGCCTGCTGCTCTGGTTCTCGCGTAATAAGCTGAACTATGTCAGTTGGCAAAATTGTCAATAAAACAGAAACCCATTCGGCTTGGTTTGGCATTCAAACATAACTAGATACAAACTAATATCGTGCTTTTCAGGATCAAAGTTTGGAATCATTTTTTTCAAATCGTAACGGCTTTTTTCAGGTCCATTTACTTCATTCCCACCATTTACAGAGTCATTTCCGTTAGTGGCTAGTAATCTTAATTTCGATAATTCAAACTCCATTTCTTCTCTCCTAATTCTGTTCTGTCTCTCTGCTTCTCTTCTAATTCTTTCCAGCCACTCTGCTTCTTCCTTCTTAATTCTTTTCTGCCTCTCTTCTTCTTCCTTCCTAACTCTTTCCTGCTTATCTTTTTCTCTCTCAAGCCTCGTTGAAGTGATATTTTCTAACAGGCCTTTCACTAGTTCCTCCTCATAAGATTCATTTCCCATAATCAGCTGTCTTAAAACCAGTGTCCTAAGTTCAGGGCTGACTTTTCCCCCTAACTCTTCAGCCAAGATTTCAAGATCCTCTTTCCTAACTTTTGCTAGGAAAGCCATTATATAAGCCAAAATTATAATAGCAACCTAACAATTTTAGCACCCTCACACTACCTATATATAAGATTGCTTTAAACAAATATCATTTTCACAAAGAGAGAGTAAAATTGAACCCTTAATTTTTTTCACAACATATTCTATATCTAAACACAAATGCAAAACAATTTACGCCATAGTATGCACATTATAATTTGTTACTTGAGAGCTTCAGATTATAAATACTATTAACGTTTTACAAACTTAAAATTCAGTTGCGTTAACTCAAAAGCTTATGATAAAACCGTATACTTTCATCAAAATTTGAGATATGTTAAAATATGCATTCAAAAGTACAATAAATTACACAACACATATCCACATGCTCATAATTAACACTGATTTCGCACACGCGATTGAAATAAGACACTGGGTTTCTAGCTTCCCCTTTTTACCAGCTCAACAGAGAACCCAAAAGAAATGTTCAGTTCTTAAGATCAAATTTTACACCTTACTGAAAATATTAACATTTAAAACGTTCAATTTAAAACAACACAACGTGTAACCCTTTAGATATTAACTATCTATGAACACAGATTCAAACCTAAATTTTGTACGTCTTAATATAAAAATAAACCAAACAACACCTTTCTTTACTTCTTAATATAAAATAAACCAAACAACACCTTTCTTTACTTCTTAATATAAAAATAAACCAAACAACACCTTTCTTTACTTCTTAACATAAAAATAAACCAAACAACTTTAAGTTTTACAGAAAACAGTATCGGCCGAACGGTTAATTTACAGAAATACTTAAACTACTTCACTGCCTCAATATAAAAAATCCAAGGTACTTACCTGCTTGGATTTGTAGGCACTTGGTGCACTGTGGAATACTGATGATATTTGACTCTTATCACTTATCACACACATCACATAATTTGCCACCAATACATAGAAGCTGATGATTCAGACCGCTAAATCACTTTTATCACTACACTACAAATTCACAATAATGTGATGATTTTCGGACAATGTTTGTCCCACACACTTCACTGCACTTAATTTTCTCGGGCACAAAGATGATAGCACAAATTATAAAATTTGTTGGCGATATCTGGATACCCTAAATTCAGTAGATTGAAAATCTGGCATCCGTAACTTTCCCCGTGGATTTGCTAATCCACCTGCTTCGAAGAGCTGTAAGCACTTCGTGGATTTTCTAATCACACTTGCTTAATGAATGACGTGTTCCCTTTTTCGAACTAATGTTCGTAACTTTTCGTGGAAATTCAGAACCTGGTGGTCTGTAATATCTGCATGGATTTTCTCATATGTTCCACTGTCACTATTTTAATAAAGCTGTAACGTCTAAACACCCGTGTTGGGTGAAAGAAAAGAACTGTTGTCTTTTAAATATTTATTTTAAAAACTTCATAAAAATTTTTTGATTAGCACTAAATAACATAATCAAATATTACAGCCATAAATTCACACAATGGCTGCTGAATGCAGCCACGACGCAGGATTGCGTCTACTTCCGAGTCTTTCACTACATAAAAAACTCACACAAAAGATCCTCTCTTTCGTTTTATACAACGCATTGTCGGAAAATACCTGTAATGGGATAATTAGTGTTCGGAAACCGCACCAGGGGATTTCCGCAACACCTTGCCTCAAAGTTCTAACTGACGATTAGTCTCTGAACAAAAACAGGAAGTTCTTCTCATTAAGCAACTGTGTGTCAGAGGTGAGTATATGTTACAACCCTTCTCCTCCCCGAGGGAAGAGGTTTCAGAACTTCAATTCCTCGTACCTTTTACCACAGCAAGTTCTCAAAAGTAAACACTAATTTATAAATATTAACGCTAATATATTTTTTTCACAACGCTAGGTTAAGTACCAAGGATAACACAATAAGATCTTATATTGAGACCAGTAAATAAACATATAAACAACATAATACTAAGAACTAATCATACACATACAATAATGAACGTACAGTTTTCTGAAATATGTAAAATACAATATACATTCCTAAGTCTAATATTAGTAAGAGATCTAGCCAGGCTGAAAAGAGAGACCTTGCAGATGTTTAATTTTCAGTTTGTGATAATCTCTTAAAAGTAACCCCACGCCTGGTCCAGAGCTACTACATTTGACCTCAAAATAAATACCTGGAATGAATATACATTTAGGATCAGAAAAAACTACTTCAGTACAAGTTGGATTTACATCATTCATGAAGTAGCTATACTCCCTTTTGACCCTTCAGTATCAGGCACTAACCTAGATAAATGATGAATAGGGGATTCTTCTATTTTCCTTGGTAAATTAACACTACTTGACGTCTTGGGCAATTCTCTTGTGGAATTTTTAGGCATTTGCAAATTTACCGAGTCTGGATGGTACGAAACATCATTTCGCATATCTAAAGTGTCTTGTTCGTGCCTAACCGAAAGGGAAATTTCTAATTTGTAAACATTTCCCAAGGGGTTACTTTGATCGTCTAACGCGACTTAGTCAACAGATGGTTTTACAACGTCACTTTTCTTTTGTAGATCAGCTAACTGCGTCTGGTCTACTGTAAGCCGTGACAGTTCGTTCACCTCGGTTTCAGGCAGAGCGAAATTGGTTTTCTCCAACCCCTTTTGTTTCAGACAAAACGATATTTCTTTCGATAACGAAGGGAGAATTTTTCTTTCGATAACGAAGGAAGAAGGGAGGATTATTTTTTTGCTAAAACTCTTGATAAGTTGATTACAAAAAGGATTTATCACCATTTATTTATTAATAACTTAATTTCAGAAAGACAGTTTGTTTTTGTCCCTGGTTGGTCAACAGAGGGCGCTCTCTACCGGGTGGTTGATTTTATAAGATATAATAAACCTAATTTACACGTCGCGGTGGTCTCCGTCGATATTTCCGGTGCCTTTGACGCCGTTTCTTGGCCTTCTCTTCTTTCTTCCTTGTGTAATATTGGTATTAGCTCAAATAGTTTCGGACTCATTATGGATTTTTTCAATGATAGGATTATAATCTATAAACCGAATAACATGATTGAAATTAAAAGAAGTATCTTCAAGGGATCACAAGGATCTTGTAGTGCTCCGCTCTTCTGGGGCCTCATAGTTGATAAATTTTTAAAGACAGAATTTGATTTGGGGGTCTATGTGGTTGCTTATGCGGACGATTTGGTTTTCCTAATTACAGCTGAATCATTAGAAAAAGTTGAAAATTTAATAACATCATGAAAATTTTTAATCAACGGTTCTCTGAGGAGCAAGTGAAATCAAATGCTGCCAAAACAAAATTTTTATTTTTTTTTAAGTCCGGTCGCCACACTTGGCCCCCTAGATTAAGATTTAACGGTGAAATTTTGAAAATCAATCAAGAATTTAAATATTTAGGTGTTTATTTGGATTCAAAACTCAATTTTAATTATCATCTTAATTATATTCAAAAACGAACTGATTTAATTTTAAATTTTTACAAAAGAAATTACCCATCCAATATCTTGAATAAAAGAAACGATATTTTAAGACTTCTTTATAATAATGTTTTTATACCCATTGTTATGTATGGAATTACGGCTTGGGGTCGCAGGGCAGAGGAGTTACTACACTTACGTACGAAACTCAATTCCATTCAGCGGAGCTGGCTTCTCGAGCTCACCCGTTGTTTCCACACAGTCTCGAGTGAGGTGCTTTGCGTCCTGGCGGGCACTCCGCCTCTCTCGATAATCTACAAGTTTTATTATGATAAAACTATATTAAGAAACAATATTTCGGACTTAGTGATGAAATCCCAGTTTTTGCTGACTCATTTTCTGTCTTTAATTTACATGTGATCCATCCGGCAAACCGTACTATCAATTATAATATTTATGATCCTTGTTTAACGAAATACCCAATTTTTACTGATGGAACGGGTTATGAGGGCGGAATGGGTTCGGCTTTTGTTGTATATTATTTTGATACTGAGATCTATCACTATAAATTGGGCCTTGAAAAATATAACTCTGTTTATCAAGTCGAGCTCATCGCCGTCCTCTATGCCCTTAAATGGATATTGAAAAGTAATTTTGCAAGAAATTCTAATTTCTATATTTTTACAGATTGCATGTCTTGTTTAAATGCACTTTATAATGCAGAAAATAATAATGGTCTGATTATCGATATTAAAGATCTTTTCCAAAAACTATCCTTATCCTTTAATATTAAGTTTGGTTGGGTTAAAGCCCATATCGGAATATACGGTAATGAAAGAGCGGATGTGCTCGCAAAAGAGGCTGGGCTGCCATAGGGAGTGTTTCGGGGACGCCTTATGTTCAGGGTTAAAAAAAAAAAAAAAAAAAAAAAAAAAAGCAACTAAAGTTATTTATTCGTTTTATTTTAAGCAATGGCAGTTACAATGGAATTCTTCTGAAAGGAAAAGTCGCTATTTGAAACATTTAGAACTGATTAGGAAAAAAAAATATCTTTAATGATTTTGAAGTTAACCAGTTTCTTTCTGACCGGACATGGGCGTTTCCCGGGATACTTCGCATCTTAAACCTAAGATACAGAACGACGATAAATGTAAACTATGTGATCTGTTTGGTGATGCTAAGCATTTCCTCGAGCTCTGTCCCTACTTTGATGGCTTAAGAAACAATAAAAATATTGATTTTGAAAATCCCTTTTTATGCTATAAAGATTTCGCACAATTATGTAAATCTGTGATGAAATTTATTGACGGTGAGCGCCGGGCAGTGGGAATCAGTGTATGATATTTGCATTTTATTGCCATCACTATTTGGTATATTTTAATAATTTGTTGTTACCATTGTTTGTGTTTGTTATTCGCTTTTTTGTTTTTGTCTTTAGTGTCTGCTCTTGTCTAAATGTTTGTATTTGTTCCTTTTCTTCACTTTTATGCTTATAATTATTATTTACACATGATTATTCTCATTTAGATATTTTATGTTTCATTTTTTCATTTGTTGAAATGGGCATGGCCTGTCATGAGCCATAAGACCAACTTGTTTGGTTAGGCGGGTCGGGCTGCGCCCGCTACTGATACTGATACACAAAAGATCCTCTCTTTCTTTTTATTCAACGCATTGTTGGAAAATACCTGGAATGGGGTAATTACTGTTCGGAAACCGCACCAGGGGATTTCCGCAACACCTTGCCTCAAAGTTCTAACTGACGATTAGACTCAGAACAAAAACAGGAAGTTCTTCTCATTAAGCACCTGTGTGTCAGAAGTAAGTATATGTTACAGGGTGCGCATATGTGTTTTTCTTATGCACAGTGGTGTAGCGAGGGGGGGAAAGGAGGTGTATAATGCCCCGAGTGCCGCTCGCAAAGGGGCGCCAGATGGTCTCTAAACAAGATTTTTCATCATATCACTGTGTATTTTTCGGGGGGTGGACGCCAAAAGGGTATTTTGCCCCGAGCGCCAGTTATGCTCGCTACTCCACTGCTTATGCGCAAATGAATAAGAGCTCTTTTTTCTAGATAATCCTCCCTGAAGGCATACCTCTTTATGGGCATATAGCCCTCATCGCGTGCTTTGCCGTAAGCTAATAAACAATCGATTCGAATACATGAATGTAAGCAGATTGTTGATGGTTGAGGACTAGATTGAAAACACTTTTGATCTCTTTCCCTCTTCCAGACTAATTTAGCCTTTAACTTATGCTACAGCAATTTTTCTTCTGTCTGTGCTAAATTTTTCTAGAATTTCCTTTTCTATTTCGTTTCTTCTTTCCTGAATTAGCTTTCGATGTACAAACCCACATAGCTTATTGAAGCGATTCTCTGCTAGTAAAGGTACTAAATGGAGGCTCAAGAATACTCACTGTACATGGTTGAGACCATGTACAACGAGCGCTGTTGAGGAAGTTTGTTTGTCGGGGGAGGGGGAGGTCGTCCATCCTTTAATCAAATCTTCCATTCTTTCCATCTTTCATATTGTCGAATTTCTTCTCTTTTCATAAAACAGTGCCGGATTTCTGTTTTGAGTGCTATCCGTTGGTGAAAAAAAAAAAGGGCATTGGGAAAAAAAGGCACTATTTATTTTGCAATAGCGGAAATAATGGCAGTTTTTTTTTTTTTTTTTTTTTGTTTTTGTTTTTGTTTAGTGTCGCCAAACTGAAAGAGAAAACTTCCATATTATAGCCATCATTTTGGGAAAGTAAATCCCTCGTGGTGTTGATTGCAAGGAGCTAATCCTACTGTTAATCTATCCAATAAGAGAACAGTATTGTCGAGATGCGTCATCGTCAGCCCATCAGAAAAGATTTTGACTTCATATAGTACCTTAGATTGTGGCTATATGAAACACTGATCGTGATATAATTCGAGTTCATCTGACAATAAATATGAAATCAATGTTAATTTTAAAGAATTCCACGATAGTGTCTGCTTAAAAGTCATTTTTATGATAAGAATATTACTCACTTTTTAATAAACTGATTTTCACATATTCTTTCCCTCTGATTTTAATTAAAAGCAGCGAATTTTTAGCACAGAAACAAATGCTTATTGCAAATGCAAATTGAATATTTCCATTTCATAATATTCAGGCTTAGCCTTCACTAATAATTTTATGACATAGCTGTATTATTTCAAATTATTTCACAGATAAATTTAACTCATTATAACCTATCAATAATCTATAAGTAGACTTTAACTGAACGTGTTTCTTTACTCATTTATTACTGTTGTTACTTAGTTGCTAGTCTGGTTATTAATAAATCCTTGTACTACTTGTATTTCCTTTACTGAATTTTCTGTTTTTTTATGTTTAATAGGTATTCCATCTTCATTTTAGGCCCACCAGCGGCCGAGCGGTAACGTCGCTGAACACTGGTAGTTCGGTCCGAGGTTCAAATCTTGCGAACGGGATGGCTGCATGGGTGTTTTCGTGCTTTTCCCCATGTGTAACGTGTATGCGAGCCAGTTTCCTTTAAAAGTTCTCGACGAAGACATCCCTTCCTTAAGGCAGATAAGTCTCGAATGCTTTGCCGTAATCTAATAAACCAAACCAAACCACCTTCATTTTACAACTTATTTTAAAATATACATTTTCAGTATGGAATATACTTTCGTGCTATTGTCCATTCATTTAAAACGGCTCTTCATTTTACCTAACTCACATTTATTATATACTGTAATAACTTTCTAATATTTTCCAAATTTCTTAAATTAATTTAAAAATTGCTACTAAACTTTTATTTTTTGATAATCTTTGTCTGAATATTATTTTACTTTATCTGTATACAGCAGGCTACAGTGTATTGTGTAAATACTTTTTTAACAGTTAGCATTATTATGGCGTTTAACATAATGGACGTACCGTGCGTTAAATTAAATTTTAAAATTTAAAAACTATTTGTTTCTCGGGTTTACATTACATAAAAGACATTTCAGCTTGCAAATTCGCACGTGGAAGCACACTTTAAAAGTTCCCTCACTAAAAGTGTTACGGTCAAATTATAGTATTTATTACATTAATATAATTATTGACATTTGTTAATTATATCAACCTATTATATAGAAGAATGCTACAATTAGAAATTTTTATATAGAAGCTGCCTATTTACTTAATGTTTAAGCAATAAATGTTAGTTGAAGTAAAATAGAACTTCATATACAATAAAATAAGTTCTTCTTGACTTTCTAAATTAAAATTAAGATATCTGAAGTTAAAATTAAAATTTATTTTACCCACACAAATGCAGAGTGTCTATAAAATACCTGTTTTCACATCCGTTGGTTGTCTTCGTTTCAATTTTCCGTTACTTTTACGACAGTTACGGGCACATTCCATACTTTAAGCTTGTATTTGCCAAATAGTTTTTTTTTTTATTTAATATTTTTGTATACGCATTTTCAGCACTTTACTTGATTTTGAGTAACGTATTATAGCTTAAAAATGCATTTTTCGCATAAATATTTTAATAATTTGAATGTAACAACTTTAATCTTAAGTTAGACATTTATTTCTTCATAATTTTAAACCATAAGCAAAAATAAAAAAAAAAAAAAAAATACATAGTTAACTTCTTATGATAATAGTTAAATAAGTGTAATAGCATCATTAGTTTCACAAATTAAAGTTCCATATACATAAACTAATGCTTATTTTCATGCAATAATAAGACATTAAAAGATCCTCTCTTTCGTTTTATACAACGCATTGTCGGAAAATACCTGTAATGGGATAATTAGTGTTCGGAAACCGCACCAGGGGATTTCCGCAACACCTTGCCTCAAAGTTCTAACTGACGATTAGTCTCTGAACAAAAACAGGAAGTTCTTCTCATTAAGCAACTGTGTGTCAGAGGTGAGTATATGTTACAACCCTTCTCCTCCCCGAGGGAAGAGGTTTCAGAACTTCAATTCCTCGTACCTTTTACCACAGCAAGTTCTCAAAAGTAAACACTAATTTATAAATATTAACGCTAATATATTTTTTTCACAACGCTAGGTTAAGTACCAAGGATAACACAATAAGATCTTATATTGAGACCAGTAAATAAACATATAAACAACATAATACTAAGAACTAATCATACACATACAATAATGAACGTACAGTTTTCTGAAATATGTAATATACAATATACATTCCTAAGTCTAATATTAGTAAGAGATCTAGCCAGGCTGAAAAGAGAGACCTTGCAGATGTTTAATTTTCAGTTTGTGATAATCTCTTAAAAGTAACCCCACGCCTGGTCCAGAGCTACTACATTTGACCTCAAAATAAATACCTGGAATGAATATACATTTAGGATCAGAAAAAACTACTTCAGTACAAGTTGGATTTACATCATTCATGAAGTAGCTATACTCCCTTTTGACCCTTCAGTATCAGGCACTAACCTAGATAAATGATGAATAGGGGATTCTTCTATTTTCCTTGGTAAATTAACACTACTTGACGTCTTGGGCAATTCTCTTGTGGAATTTTTAGGCATTTGCAAATTTACCGAGTCTGGATGGTACGAAACATCATTTCGCATATCTAAAGTGTCTTGTTCGTGCCTAACCGAAAGGGAAATTTCTAATTTGTAAACATTTCCCAAGGGGTTACTTTGATCGTCTAACGCGACTTAGTCAACAGATGGTTTTACAACGTCACTTTTCTTTTGTAGATCAGCTAACTGCGTCTGGTCTACTGTAAGCCGTGACAGTTCGTTCACCTCGGTTTCAGGCAGAGCGAAATTGGTTTTCTCCAACCCCTTTTGTTTCAGACAAAACGATATTTCTTTCGATAACGAAGGGAGAATTTTTCTTTCGATAACGAAGGAAGAAGGGAGGATTATTTTTTTGCTAAAACTCTTGATAAGTTGATTACAAAAAGGATTTATCACCATTTATTTATTAATAACTTAATTTCAGAAAGACAGTTTGTTTTTGTCCCTGGTTGGTCAACAGAGGGCGCTCTCTACCGGGTGGTTGATTTTATAAGATATAATAAACCTAATTTACACGTCGCGGTGGTCTCCGTCGATATTTCCGGTGCCTTTGACTCCGTTTCTTGGCCTTCTCTTCTTTCTTCCTTGTGTAATATTGGTATTAGCTCAAATAGTTTCGGACTCATTATGGATTTTTTCAATGATAGGATTATAATCTATAAACCGAATAACATGATTGAAATTAAAAGAAGTATCTTCAAGGGATCACAAGGATCTTGTAGTGCTCCGCTCTTCTGGGGCCTCATAGTTGATAAATTTTTAAAGACAGAATTTGATTTGGGGGTCTATGTGGTTGCTTATGCGGACGATTTGGTTTTCCTAATTACAGCTGAATCATTAGAAAAAGTTGAAAATAGATTTAATAACATCATGAAAATTTTTAATCAATGGTTCTCTGAGGAGCAAGTGAAATCAAATGCTGCCAAAACAAAATTTTTATTTTTTTTTAAGTCCGGTCGCCACACTTGGCCCCCTAGATTAAGATTTAACGGTGAAATTTTGAAAATCAATCAAGAATTTAAATATTTAGGTGTTTATTTGGATTCAAAACTCAATTTTAATTATCATCTTAATTATATTCAAAAACGAACTGATTTAATTTTAAATTTTTACAAAAGAAATTACCCATCCAATATCTTGAATAAAAGAAACGATATTTTAAGACTTCTTTATAATAATGTTTTTATACCCATTGTTATGTATGGAATTACGGCTTGGGGTCGCAGGGCAGAGGAGTTACTACACTTACGTACGAAACTCAATTCCATTCAGCGGAGCTGGCTTCTCGAGCTCACCCGTTGTTTCCACACAGTCTCGAGTGAGGTGCTTTGCGTCCTGGCGGGCACTCCGCCTCTCTCGATAATCTACAAGTTTTATTATGATAAAACTATATTAAGAAACAATATTTCGGACTTAGTGATGAAATCCCAGTTTTTGCTGACTCATTTTCTGTCTTTAATTTACATGTGATCCATCCGGCAAACCGTATTTCTATCAATTATAATATTTATGATCCTTGTTTAACGAAATACCCAATTTTTACTGATGGAACGGGTTATGAGGGCGGAATGGGTTCGGCTTTTGTTGTATATTATTTTGATACTGAGATCTATCACTATAAATTGGGCCTTGAAAAATATAACTCTGTTTATCAAGTCGAGCTCATCGCCGTCCTCTATGCCCTTAAATGGATATTGAAAAGTAATTTTGCAAGAAATTCTAATTTCTATATTTTTACAGATTGCATGTCTTGTTTAAATGCACTTTATAATGCAGAAAATAATAATGGTCTGATTATCGATATTAAAGATCTTTTCCAAAAACTATCCTTATCCTTTAATATTAAGTTTGGTTGGGTTAAAGCCCATATCGGAATATACGGTAATGAAAGAGCGGATGTGCTCGCAAAAGAGGCTGCCATAGGGAGTGTTTCGGGGACGCCTTATGTTCAGGGTTAAAAAAAAAAAAAAAAAAAAAGCAACTAAAGTTATTTATTCGTTTTATTTTAAGCAATGGCAGTTACAATGGAATTCTTCTGAAAGGAAAAGTCGCTATTTGAAACATTTAGAACTGATTAGGAAAAAAAAAATATCTTTAATGATTTTGAAGTTAACCAGTTTCTTTCTGACCGGACATGGGCGTTTCCCGGGATACTTCGCATCTTAAACCTAAGATACAGAACGACGATAAATGTAAACTATGTGATCTGTTTGGTGATGCTAAGCATTTCCTCGAGCTCTGTCCCTACTTTGATGGCTTAAGAAACAATAAAAATATTGATTTTGAAAATCCCTTTTTATGCTATAAAGATTTCGCACAATTATGTAAATCTGTGATGAAATTTATTGACGGTGAGCGCCGGGCAGTGGGAATCAGTGTATGATATTTGCATTTTATTGCCATCACTATTTGGTATATTTTAATAATTTGTTGTTACCATTGTTTGTGTTTGTTATTCGCTTTTTTGTTTTTGTCTTTAGTGTCTGCTCTTGTCTAAATGTTTGTATTTGTTCCTTTTCTTCACTTTTATGCTTATAATTATTATTTACACATGATTATTCTCATTTAGATATTTTATGTTTCATTTTTTCATTTGTTGAAATGGGCATGGCCTGTCATGAGCCATAAGACCAACTTGTTTGGTTAGGCGGGTCGGGCTGCGCCCGCTACTGATACTGATACACAAAAGATCCTCTCTTTCTTTTTATTCAACGCATTGTTGGAAAATACCTGGAATGGGGTAATTACTGTTCGGAAACCGCACCAGGGGATTTCCGCAACACCTTGCCTCAAAGTTCTAACTGACGATTAGACTCAGAACAAAAACAGGAAGTTCTTCTCATTAAGCACCTGTGTGTCAGAAGTAAGTATATGTTACAGGGTGCGCATATGTGTTTTTCTTATGCACAGTGGTGTAGCGAGGGGGGGGAAAGGAGGTGTATAATGCCCCGAGCGCCGCTCGCAAAGGGGCGCCAGATGGTCTCTAAACAAGATTTTTCATCATATCACTGTGTATTTTTCGGGGGGTGGACGCCAAAAGGGTATTTTGCCCCGAGCGCCAGTTATGCTCGCTACTCCACTGCTTATGCGCAAATGAATAAGAGCTCTTTTTTCTAGATAATCCTCCCTGAAGGCATACCTCTTTATGGGCATATAGCCCTCATCGCGTGCTTTGCCGTAAGCTAATAAACAATCGATTCGAATACATGAATGTAAGCAGATTGTTGATGGTTGAGGACTAGATTGAAAACACTTTTGATCTCTTTCCCTCTTCCAGACTAATTTAGCCTTTAACTTATGCTACAGCAATTTTTCTTCTGTCTGTGCTAAATTTTTCTAGAATTTCCTTTTCTATTTCGTTTCTTCTTTCCTGAATTAGCTTTCGATGTACAAGTAAATCCCTCGTGGTGTTGATTGCAAGGAGCTAATCCTACTGTTAATCTATCCAATAAGAGAACAGTATTGTCGAGATGCGTCATCGTCAGCCCATCAGAAAAGATTTTGACTTCATATAGTACCTTAGATTGTGGCTATATGAAACACTGATCGTGATATAATTCGAGTTCATCTGACAATAAATATGAAATCAATGTTAATTTTAAAGAATTCCACGATAGTGTCTGCTTAAAAGTCATTTTTATGATAAGAATATTACTCACTTTTTAATAAACTGATTTTCACATATTCTTTCCCTCTGATTTTAATTAAAAGCAGCGAATTTTTAGCACAGAAACAAATGCTTATTGCAAATGCAAATTGAATATTTCCATTTCATAATATTCAGGCTTAGCCTTCACTAATAATTTTATGACATAGCTGTATTATTTCAAATTATTTCACAGATAAATTTAACTCATTATAACCTATCAATAATCTATAAGTAGACTTTAACTGAACGTGTTTCTTTACTCATTTATTACTGTTGTTACTTAGTTGCTAGTCTTGTTATTAATAAATCCTTGTACTACTTGTATTTCCTTTACTGAATTTTCTGTTTTTTTATGTTTAATAGGTATTCCATCTTCATTTTAGGCCCACCAGCGGCCGAGCGGTAACGTCGCTGAACACTGGTAGTTCGGTCCGAGGTTCAAATCTCGCGAACGGGATGGCTGCATGGGTGTTTTCGTGCTTTTCCCCATGTGTAACGTGTATGCGAGCCAGTTTCCTTTAAAAGTTCTCGACGAAGACATCCCTTCCTTAAGGCAGATAAGCCTCGAATGCTTTGCCGTAATCTAATAAACCAAAGCAAACCACCTTCATTTTACAACTTATTTTAAAATATACATTTTCAGTATGGAATATACTTTCGTGCTATTGTCCATTCATTTAAAACGGCTCTTCATTTTACCTAACTCACATTTATTATATACTGTAATAACTTTCTAATATTTTCCAAATTTCTTAAATTAATTTAAAAATTGCTACTAAACTTTTATTCTTTGATAATCTTTGTCTGAATATTATTTTACTTTATCTGTATACAGCAGGCTACAGTGTATTGTGTAAATACTTTTTTAACAGTTAGCATTATTATGGCGTTTAACATAATGGACGTACCGTGCGTTAAATTAAATTTTAAAATTTAAAAACTATTTGTTTCTCGGATTTACATTACATAAAAGACATTTCAGCTTGCAAATTCGCACGTGGAAGCACACTTTAAAAGTTCCCTCACTAAAAGTGTTACGGTCAAATTATAGTATTTATTACATTAATATAATTATTGACATTTGTTAATTATATCAACCTATTATATAGAAGAATGCTACAATTAGAAATTTTTATATAGAAGCTGCCTATTTACTTAATGTTTAAGCAATAAATGTCAGTTGAAGTAAAATAGAACTTCATATACAATAAAATAAGTTCTTCTTGACTTTCTAAATTAAAATTAAGATATCTGAAGTTAAAATTAAAATTTATTTTACCCACACAAATGCAGAGTGTCTATAAAATACCTGTTTTCACATCCGTTGGTTGTCTTCGTTTCAATTTTCCGTTACTTTTACGACAGTTACGGGCACATTCCATACTTTAAGCTTGTATTTGCCAAATAGTTTTTTTTTTATTTAATATTTTTGTATACGCATTTTCAGCACTTTACTTGATTTTGAGTAACGTATTATAGCTTAAAAATGCATTTTTCGCATAAATATTTTAATACTTTGAATGTAACAACTTTAATCTTAAGTTAGACATTTATTTCTTCATAATTTTAAACCATAAGCAAAAATAAAAAAAAAAAAAAAAAAAAAAACATAGTTAACTTCTTATGATAATAGTTAAATAAGTGTAATAGCATCATTAGTTTCACAAATTAAAGTTCCATATACATAAACTAATGCTTATTTTCATGCAATAATAAGACATTAAAAGATCCTCTCTTTCGTTTTATACAACGCATTGTCGGAAAATACCTGTAATGGGATAATTAGTGTTCGGAAACCGCACCAGGGGATTTCCGCAACACCTTGCCTCAAAGTTCTAACTGACGATTAGTCTCTGAACAAAAACAGGAAGTTCTTCTCATTAAGCAACTGTGTGTCAGAGGTGAGTATATGTTACAACCTTTCTCCTCCCCGAGGGAAGAGGTTTCAGAACTTCAATTCCTCGTACCTTTTACCACAGCAAGTTCTCAAAAGTAAACACTAATTTATAAATATTAACGCTAATATATTTTTTTCACAACGCTAGGTTAAGTACCAAGGATAACACAATAAGATCTTATATTGAGACCAGTAAATAAACATATAAACAACATAATACTAAGAACTAATCATACACATACAATAATGAACGTACAGTTTTCTGAAATATGTAATATACAATATACATTCCTAAGTCTAATATTAGTAAGAGATCTAGCCAGGCTGAAAAGAGAGACCTTGCAGATGTTTAATTTTCAGTTTGTGATAATCTCTTAAAAGTAACCCCACGCCTGGTCCAGAGCTACTACATTTGACCTCAAAATAAATACCTGGAATGAATATACATTTAGGATCAGAAAAAACTACTTCAGTACAAGTTGGATTTACATCATTCATGAAGTAGCTATACTCCCTTTTGACCCTTCAGTATCAGGCACTAACCTAGATAAATGATGAATAGGGGATTCTTCTATTTTCCTTGGTAAATTAACACTACTTGACGTCTTGGGCAATTCTCTTGTGGAATTTTTAGGCATTTGCAAATTTACCGAGTCTGGATGGTACGAAACATCATTTCGCATATCTAAAGTGTCTTGTTCGTGCCTAACCGAAAGGGAAATTTCTAATTTGTAAACATTTCCCAAGGGGTTACTTTGATCGTCTAACGCGACTTAGTCAACAGATGGTTTTACAACGTCACTTTTCTTTTGTAGATCAGCTAACTGCGTCTGGTCTACTGTAAGCCGTGACAGTTCGTTCACCTCGGTTTCAGGCAGAGCGAAATTGGTTTTCTCCAACCCCTTTTGTTTCAGACAAAACGATATTTCTTTCGATAACGAAGGGAGAATTTTTCTTTCGATAACGAAGGAAGAAGGGAGGATTATTTTTTTGCTAAAACTCTTGATAAGTTGATTACAAAAAGGATTTATCACCATTTATTTATTAATAACTTAATTTCAGAAAGACAGTTTGTTTTTGTCCCTGGTTGGTCAACAGAGGGCGCTCTCTACCGGGTGGTTGATTTTATAAGATATAATAAACCTAATTTACACGTCGCGGTGGTCTCCGTCGATATTTCCGGTGCCTTTGACGCCGTTTCTTGGCCTTCTCTTCTTTCTTCCTTGTGTAATATTGGTATTAGCTCAAATAGTTTCGGACTCATTATGGATTTTTTCAATGATAGGATTATAATCTATAAACCGAATAACATGATTGAAATTAAAAGAAGTATCTTCAAGGGATCACAAGGATCTTGTAGTGCTCCGCTCTTCTGGGGCCTCATAGTTGATAAATTTTTAAAGACAGAATTTGATTTGGGGGTCTATGTGGTTGCTTATGCGGACGATTTGGTTTTCCTAATTACAGCTGAATCATTAGAAAAAGTTGAAAATAGATTTAATAACATCATGAAAATTTTTAATCAATGGTTCTCTGAGGAGCAAGTGAAATCAAATGCTGCCAAAACAAAATTTTTATTTTTTTTTAAGTCCGGTCGCCACACTTGGCCCCCTAGATTAAGATTTAACGGTGAAATTTTGAAAATCAATCAAGAATTTAAATATTTAGGTGTTTATTTGGATTCAAAACTCAATTTTAATTATCATCTTAATTATATTCAAAAACGAACTGATTTAATTTTAAATTTTTACAAAAGAAATTACCCATCCAATATCTTGAATAAAAGAAACGATATTTTAAGACTTCTTTATAATAATGTTTTTATACCCATTGTTATGTATGGAATTACGGCTTGGGGTCGCAGGGCAGAGGAGTTACTACACTTACGTACGAAACTCAATTCCATTCAGCGGAGCTGGCTTCTCGAGCTCACCCGTTGTTTCCACACAGTCTCGAGTGAGGTGCTTTGCGTCCTGGCGGGCACTCCGCCTCTCTCGATAATCTACAAGTTTTATTATGATAAAACTATATTAAGAAACAATATTTCGGACTTAGTGATGAAATCCCAGTTTTTGCTGACTCATTTTCTGTCTTTAATTTACATGTGATCCATCCGGCAAACCGTATTTCTATCAATTATAATATTTATGATCCTTGTTTAACGAAATACCCAATTTTTACTGATGGAACGGGTTATGAGGGCGGAATGGGTTCGGCTTTTGTTGTATATTATTTTGATACTGAGATCTATCACTATAAATTGGGCCTTGAAAAATATAACTCTGTTTATCAAGTCGAGCTCATCGCCGTCCTCTATGCCCTTAAATGGATATTGAAAAGTAATTTTGCAAGAAATTCTAATTTCTATATTTTTACAGATTGCATGTCTTGTTTAAATGCACTTTATAATGCAGAAAATAATAATGGTCTGATTATCGATATTAAAGATCTTTTCCAAAAACTATCCTTATCCTTTAATATTAAGTTTGGTTGGGTTAAAGCCCATATCGGAATATACGGTAATGAAAGAGCGGATGTGCTCGCAAAAGAGGCTGCCATAGGGAGTGTTTCGGGGACGCCTTATGTTCAGGGTTAAAAAAAAAAAAAAAAAAAAAAAAAAAAAAAAAGCAACTAAAGTTATTTATTCGTTTTATTTTAAGCAATGGCAGTTACAATGGAATTCTTCTGAAAGGAAAAGTCGCTATTTGAAACATTTAGAACTGATTAGGAAAAAAAAATATCTTTAATGATTTTGAAGTTAACCAGTTTCTTTCTGACCGGACATGGGCGTTTCCCGGGATACTTCGCGTCTTAAACCTAAGATACAGAACGACGATAAATGTAAACTATGTGATCTGTTTGGTGATGCTAAGCATTTCCTCGAGCTCTGTCCCTACTTTGATGGCTTAAGAAACAATAAAAATATTGATTTTGAAAATCCCTTTTTATGCTATAAAGATTTCGCACAATTATGTAAATCTGTGATGAAATTTATTGACGGTGAGCGCCGGGCAGTGGGAATCAGTGTATGATATTTGCATTTTATTGCCATCACTATTTGGTATATTTTAATAATTTGTTGTTACCATTGTTTGTGTTTGTTATTCGCTTTTTTGTTTTTGTCTTTAGTGTCTGCTCTTGTCTAAATGTTTGTATTTGTTCCTTTTCTTCACTTTTATGCTTATAATTATTATTTACACATGATTATTCTCATTTAGATATTTTATGTTTCATTTTTTCATTTGTTGAAATGGGCATGGCCTGTCATGAGCCATAAGACCAACTTGTTTGGTTAGGCGGGTCGGGCTGCGCCCGCTACTGATACTGATACACAAAAGATCCTCTCTTTCTTTTTATTCAACGCATTGTTGGAAAATACCTGGAATGGGGTAATTACTGTTCGGAAACCGCACCAGGGGATTTCCGCAACACCTTGCCTCAAAGTTCTAACTGACGATTAGACTCAGAACAAAAACAGGAAGTTCTTCTCATTAAGCACCTGTGTGTCAGAAGTAAGTATATGTTACAGGGTGCGCATATGTGTTTTTCTTATGCACAGTGGTGTAGCGAGGGGGGGGAAAGGAGGTGTATAATGCCCCGAGCGCCGCTCGCAAAGGGGCGCCAGATGGTCTCTAAACAAGATTTTTCATCATATCACTGTGTATTTTTCGGGGGGTGGACGCCAAAAGGGTATTTTGCCCCGAGCGCCAGTTATGCTCGCTACTCCACTGCTTATGCGCAAATGAATAAGAGCTCTTTTTTCTAGATAATCCTCCCTGAAGGCATACCTCTTTATGGGCATATAGCCCTCATCGCGTGCTTTGCCGTAAGCTAATAAACAATCGATTCGAATACATGAATGTAAGCAGATTGTTGATGGTTGAGGACTAGATTGAAAACACTTTTGATCTCTTTCCCTCTTCCAGACTAATTTAGCCTTTAACTTATGCTACAGCAATTTTTCTTCTGTCTGTGCTAAATTTTTCTAGAATTTCCTTTTCTATTTCGTTTCTTCTTTCCTGAATTAGCTTTCGATGTACAAACCCACATAGCTTATTGAAGCGATTCTCTGCTAGTAAAGGTACTAAATGGAGGCTCAAGAATACTCACTGTACATGGTTGAGACCATGTACAACGAGCGCTGTTGAGGAAGTTTGTTTGTCGGGGGGGGGAGGTCGTCCATCCTTTAATCAAATCTTCCATTCTTTCCATCTTTCATATTGTCGAATTTCTTCTCTTTTCATAAAACAGTGCCGGATTTCTGTTTTGAGTGCTATCCGTTGGTGAAAAAAAAAAAGGGCATTGGGAAAAAAAGGCACTATTTATTTTGCAATAGCGGAAATAATGGCAGTTTTTTTTTTTTTTTTTTTTTTTTTTTTGTTTTTGTTTAGTGTCGCCAAACTGAAAGAGAAAACTTCCATATTATAGCCATCATTTTGGGAAAGTAAATCCCTCGTGGTGTTGATTGCAAGGAGCTAATCCTACTGTTAATCTATCCAATAAGAGAACAGTATTGTCGAGATGCGTCATCGTCAGCCCATCAGAAAAGATTTTGACTTCATATAGTACCTTAGATTGTGGCTATATGAAACACTGATCGTGATATAATTCGAGTTCATCTGACAATAAATATGAAATCAATGTTAATTTTAAAGAATTCCACGATAGTGTCTGCTTAAAAGTCATTTTTATGATAAGAATATTACTCACTTTTTAATAAACTGATTTTCACATATTCTTTCCCTCTGATTTTAATTAAAAGCAGCGAATTTTTAGCACAGAAACAAATGCTTATTGCAAATGCAAATTGAATATTTCCATTTCATAATATTCAGGCTTAGCCTTCACTAATAATTTTATGACATAGCTGTATTATTTCAAATTATTTCACAGATAAATTTAACTCATTATAACCTATCAATAATCTATAAGTAGACTTTAACTGAACGTGTTCCTTTACTCATTTATTACTGTTGTTACTTAGTTGCTAGTCTGGTTATTAATAAATCCTTGTACTACTTGTATTTCCTTTACTGAATTTTCTGTTTTTTTATGTTTAATAGGTATTCCATCTTCATTTTAGGCCCACCAGCGGCCGAGCGGTAACGTCGCTGAACACTGGTAGTTCGGTCCGAGGTTCAAATCTCGCGAACGGGATGGCTGCATGGGTGTTTTCGTGCTTTTCCCCATGTGTAACGTGTATGCGAGCCAGTTTCCTTTAAAAGTTCTCGACGAAGACATCCCTTCCTTAAGGCAGATAAGCCTCGAATGCTTTGCCGTAATCTAATAAACCAAACCAAACCACCTTCATTTTACAACTTATTTTAAAATATACATTTTCAGTATGGAATATACTTTCGTGCTATTGTCCATTCATTTAAAACGGCTCTTCATTTTACCTAATTCACATTTATTATATACTGTAATAACTTTCTAATATTTTCCAAATTTCTTAAATTAATTTAAAAATTGCTACTAAACTTTTATTCTTTGATAATCTTTGTCTGAATATTATTTTACTTTATCTGTATACAGCAGGCTACAGTGTATTGTGTAAATACTTTTTTAACAGTTAGCATTATTATGGCGTTTAACATAATGGACGTACCGTGCGTTAAATTAAATTTTAAAATTTAAAAACTATTTGTTTCTCGGGTTTACATTACATAAAAGACATTTCAGCTTGCAAATTGGCACGTGGAAGCACACTTTAAAAGTTCCCTCACTAAAAGTGTTACGGTCAAATTATAGTATTTATTACATTAATATAATTATTGACATTTGTTAATTATATCAACCTATTATATAGAAGAATGCTACAATTAGAAATTTTTATATAGAAGCTGCCTATTTACTTAATGTTTAAGCAATAAATGTTAGTTGAAGTAAAATAGAACTTCATATACAATAAAATAAGTTCTTCTTGACTTTCTAAATTAAAATTAAGATATCTGAAGTTAAAATTAAAATTTATTTTACCCACACAAATGCAGAGTGTCTATAAAATACCTGTTTTCACATCCGTTGGTTGTCTTCGTTTCAATTTTCCGTTACTTTTACGACAGTTACGGGCACATTCCATACTTTAAGCTTGTATTTGCCAAATAGTTTTTTTTTTATTTAATATTTTTGTATACGCATTTTCAGCACTTTACTTGATTTTGAGTAACGTATTATAGCTTAAAAATGCATTTTTCGCATAAATATTTTAATACTTTGAATGTAACAACTTTAATCTTAAGTTAGACATTTATTTCTTCATAATTTTAAACCATAAGCAAAAATAAAAAAAAAAATAAAAAAAAAAAAACATAGTTAACTTCTTATGATAATAGTTAAATAAGTGTAATAGCATCATTAGTTTCACAAATTAAAGTTCCATATACATAAACTAATGCTTATTTTCATGCAATAATAAGACATTATTGTTGATTCCCATAATCTCTTCATTTTTAATGTCAAACGAGATTAATGCTGAGTAACATTTCGGAAATGGGGATTTTAAAAACTTATTGAGCAGAAAAAAAATGAACTGTTTAATTAATAAAAGGTAACGACTCAGTTTTTCGCTCATTAAAAGAAAAAATAATAATAAATGAAAAATAAAATCTGAAGGATCTCAGATTTTATATTACGCCCAAAAGGGCGTTTCATTCCTTTACAGACACATTCACGTTTCGAGAGCATTTGGACTAATGCAACATTGTGCTAAAAATATTTAAAAAGAGCACACCTTTAGAATTTCGGATAGACAGTTTGGCGCGTTGAAGATAAAATTGTTTTATTCCTTACAGTGTTGCCACTGCTCGCTTTGAAATTGTTTTAGAGGTTTTTAATCAAAAATTCGTAAAAATTTTACAAAATATGAAATAGACAATAAAAGAACTCCAACTTCCAAATTCGGGCTTCCAGGTGCCCATGTTCGAGGAAGATTATGTTATTCAAAATTTGATGACTCTAGGTACCGTTGTTTGTTCACAATGCAAAAAACATATATACATTTATGTAGATTATTCATTACTTATTTTCTTTAAATATAATACAAGGCGATAATATTTGGTGGCAACAATTTGAAAAGTGATTCGGACATCTAAAGTGATTCGAAGCAAAATGCCGTTTTGAAAATAGTAGCTCTTCTAGACTTAAAAATATCCTTTTAATACACGACTATTGTGATTTTGTTTATAATTCTTAATAAAGAATTATGGAGCTAAGAATTTCTTTTCATCTTCCTAAATTCTTTTATTTAAAAAAAAAATTGCCTTTATTTATGCAAAGTAATTCTTTAAGAAAAAGACTCGCTGCTCGGAATTTACTTATAACGTGAAGAGGAATGAATAGCTGGCAAAAAGCATTCCAATCCTTCTGCCACGGCTGATAAGTTTTGAATCTCAGCAACTAATCAAGCCTAGTCTTCTTAAAAGGTAGACAGCTTAATAAAAAATATGGTCCTTTAATTTAAAATCCAGTTTTAAATTTCATATCAAATCAAATTCGCGTTCATCTTCACACCCCTGACATATTGTAATATTAGAATATTACATTTTATATGTACTTATTTACTGTATACGTCTGTAATCAAGTTTTAAAGAACTCTCGCCATTTTTGAACGAACAACAAACTTACAAAATAACTGGAAAAACGTTTTTAAGCGCACGCATCGTCTGCGGTAAATTACATTTCTTAGTGGAATTATGTTGATAGCGTAGCAACGCAAATACGTTACAATAGGTAGAATAAATTTTTATCTGTTCAGCCTACGTTAAAGTAATATATAGAAGGATAGCCAAAATTTTGATCATTTGCTACCAGTAAATCAAATCGTAATAATAAAGTCAAATCGTAATTCGCGAAACACGTAATGAATAACGCTGTAGAAATAAATTTGACTTAAAGCTGAAGCTATTCAGCTGCATCTGGAATTATCCCAAAAAACAGAACTGGAAAATCATTCATTTAGCTAAATGATGGAGCGGTTACCGTTATAATAGAATAGAATATGCAAATTCGTATAATCCCAAATTACTTCATGCAGTTGCCAAAATATTTTAAATAAATAGGTAGTTACCAAATAAATAATATTTTTTTTAATATTGCATAGGTTTAATTTAGCAATGATCTTATTACTTTAAAATAATACGATATAAAATACCGTTATTTACGTTGTATTTTTACCTAGAATATTTTATACAGCCGAGAGCATCTTAACGAGCATAAAAATCAAAATTGTCTTGGTTTTTGTGCAAACAAAGGAGAAGCGAGTGTTCTTGGGAAGGGGGTAGAAGTGATTTAAGCGAAAGGGAACCAAAGAGATAAGGAGGTTGAATCCAGTCGTAAATTAAGAAACGAAAACAAAAAACAAGGACGCTAAAGCAGTCATTCTAGTTCCTTTTATAGAGATTTTCCAAAGGAAGAACAAATTTGAAACAAAGTTGTTGGGTTTTGTTGGATACGAGGCAAAAAAATGTTTAAAGGTCATCAGATCTTAAGGTCTTAGTAAAATTTAGATTAACTTCAATCCCAGGAATAAATAAATATGTCAAGTCTTAATTGCATTTCCAAATGATAATCAGTTTCATCATTTATTTTCTTGGTTAATGGAAGTGTATTTTTGATATTCAAAAATTCAGATAAAATTTAAATAACATTGCAGTAATGAGAATTATATATTATAAAAGTATGCTTATGTAATTTCTTTTGAAAATAAGCATCTGCCAGTAATACGAAGTCATTAATCATTTTCCGTTCTCTGCTGAAGGAAGCATCTGCAAAAGGCACTTTTAGATACGACTTATTGCATGATAAAAAGCAGATCAATTTTGCCCCTTAGGGTAGAAAGCGATTACGTGCTTTGCCATATAGAATAGCAAAACCAATAATTACGGATTAAATAATAATTACCAGCTGGGCCTTTATCAGTTATATATATATAAATTATTTAGTTTGTTGGTTGCACTTTCGTTTTTAAAATTTTTAATTTTTCAATTTTCTCTATACTCTCCTATTACCTAATTCAGTTTTAAATATGATAATGAGTAAATTTATCACAATCGAATTCTAACTTCTTTTTTCCCAATGAGATAATATATGTTCAGCAATTTACTAGTAAATAAATTATTGTTTTATTACTTAGCAGCTTTAGCGCAAGGCAATTAATTACTAATAATTACCTTGTTTTATATATATGTGTAATTGATATATATATCATAATTACAATACAGTTTTTTAAAATCTAATACTGGTTATGTAAAATGTCTAATATAAATAATCTAATATAAAATGTAAACTTGGTTCTAAATTTCTTACTTTATGTCTTTACTGAGACAAAAAAGTAAGAAATTTAGAACCCAATTCACGAGGACATAATCAAAACCAGTAAAAATAAGGTCGCTGTAAAATAAAGTAGTAAAAATAAAACCAGTAAAAATAAAGTCCCAAAATTTCCTAATAGAATATCAGATAATTGTTTTCAAACTAGAAAAATTTCTAAAAACACTATAAAAATAGAAAGATGGAAAATTCTTAGCGAACCGGTATGGTAATAAAAACTCAATTTTAGGTAATAAATGTAACACATGAAATAAAAGTAATACATAATCAGTAGTGTTTTGGTTTATTTGATTACAGCAAAGCACCGTATGGCTGTTTAAGTAAGGGGAAAGTAAGGCCTTCGCGGAGGACTTTCAAATGGAAACTGACTTATATACAAGTTACACACAGGACAAACCACGAAAACGTCCAATGCAGCCAGCCCGTGGGAACTACCAGTGTTCAGCGACTTAACCGCTCGGCCGCTGTTGGACTCGTGATAACTTTGTGGCCCATAATAGCAGTTTTCTCGCAGGTTTCTAATACAAGGTTCTATATGCTTTGAAATAGTAAAAATTTATAAATACTACGTTGCAAGCTTAAATAATGTTAAAGTTTCTGAGAATCATAACTTTTCAAATTTACCTGGAAATATCTTCCCTGCTTTTAATTAAAAGTTTAATTTTTTCTATTTTTGAAAGTATTTAGCACAAATAAAAACCTCATGTTCGTAAAATCTTGAAAAGTATTTATGAAAGCGAAATGCTTACAACACGTCTTCAAAATACGAACATCAGGTTATTACTTCCAAGAATATATGTATAATAGAGATATACTATATATGGAGAAATTAATTCTATACATTAGAATTCGTTAAAACGCAAAATTGAATTTTTTTATTAATTTAAAATTTAATTTAATTTAATAAATTAATTTCAGTTTAAAAATTCAAAAGACATGTTAATTGTTTTTAAAAGGTTTGAATTTGAATCGGGTTCTGTATATCATAAAAAATTAACCTGTATTGGAGAAATTCCGTTTGAACAAACGGGTACCCCCCCCCCCCCCAAATTCAGGACTGGCTACGCCTCTGCCTGATGAAAGTTTCTGTGTTTTCGAACAGCGACCTTATTTTTACTTTACTTATAGTCCTACATCCTTTTCACACACAACCCCCACCGCTACAGCGCAAATAATTTAATTTGCTTTACTTTTTATGAACATTTGTGCTATGCTGTACTTAACAATAGACATTTCTAGGCTTTATTTTTAATTGATTAGAATAGGTCTGTTTAATTGGTATATTATAGGATCATTTGTTTCGTAATTTTTATGTCTGGTTTACAAGTTAAAAGTTTTTCATATTTTTCCAATGCTTTGAAATTTTTAATTGTAAACTCTTCTCTGAGTTTTTGAACTGCAATCTGAAGTTCTCTATTACCAATATATATATATATATATATATATATATATATTATTTTAACCAGTAATTAACAAGATAAGACAGTACGTACAGTGGGAGAGTGATTATTTCTGGAAGAATATGCGTCTTAGGAAACAAGCAATACAGGATATAATTTTTATAATGTCTGATATAAAACATAGTTAAAATTTTTTTAAACAATCATAACTTAAAATCTAATCAACGTCTCTGGAAAATAAAAATCGAAAATGTTACTCTGGTTCACTGTTTTGGAAGCAACAAACTGCGTAAACTGTTATAAATTAGGAGAAAATAACTTACTACTAAATTCATTAAATTTGTAATCTTTACTTCTAGCTATGCGAACGATTACTGGAAAACAGTTTAACCCAAACCTCATGGAATACCTTATTCGCTCTTCATGTCACATTTAGATAATAGTAAAAAATTTCATATAAAGAAGTAGCACGCTCTACATTTTAACCTAAAATTAACTATCAAGTTCAACTACAGTTCCATCGCATAAAAAGACTGTTAATTAAATATGTTAGGCTTGGCAAGAAGTTGCCGGATGTGTCGAAATGGAGGATACCAATCCGCGGCGAACAGTTTGATGCTTATGGATGAGTACAGGGTGAAAGTAGTGAAAAGGTCCGTCTAAGGTAGTGAAAAAGGTCCGTCTTGTATGTGTTCTCAGATTCGATTTTTGTGAGGTATACTACAAGTGGTACATGTGTACTGCCGATCGGCTGTCCACGTGCAAATTAAAATGGGTCGCCCCTTTTTACAAAACCTTATGCCAGATTTTCAAGTTAATAATCATTTCGCCGCCCTCGTGCTGCGCACCATTTTGCCACCCGTTAAGATCGGCCCTGGGTTTATGATAGTAATTTTTCTATCGTTTTGCAAAAACTACTTTTTTAAAAAGGCAAAGCCAGGTTAATCCACACATTAGTCATTTAAAGCTTTCACTAAAGGATGGGGAGAATGACGGTCCTTTGTATTTCCCCAGTGGAGGGAGCTAAATGTTCTCGCACATAAGGTAAATAACCCTCGCAACAGATCAACCACCCTCGCAACAGATTCCCGAGTCTTGCCCAATTAACAAGCCTGAACCTCCTCAGCTGCGTTTTAAAGGTAATAAATTTCCTGAAAGAGGTGGCACCCTGCAGGTGGTGATGCGTATGTATACGTCTTCTTATATTCGGAAGCGGCTGTTTGAGAACATCTGGTTGGGGAAGAGTTCCCCCATTACCACTTCGTGAAAATACAAACGTGGCGACAGACAAAGTGCAGCGTTACTGTAACAGAAATTTAACTCACTTTGGCCTTGACAGAGTTGTGTGTTATTTTCTCCCTCCTCGAAGTTTTCGAATGTTTCCACCTCATGTAAGAGGTTTGGTTTATTTGTTCAGAAAAGATTTGACGTTTTTAACATCTGTAGAAATATTTCATTAATATTCTTTACAGCTTTGAAGTATCATTCCAGTCTTAAGAACTTATTTAGGATTTAATTTAATGGTAATTTAATTCAATAGAACCTTAGGTAAATTATTAAAAATCTGAAGGAATATAATATTATTTTTTTTATTCTGTAAAAATTAACGAAATCAATATATCAGGAAATAAAACGGGAATTCGGAAACAGTAATCTTGTTAGAAGATGACAGAAAATGAAACGTCATCATCAAATAGATTACTACTCCACTTATTTTTGATACTATAACTATCGATCAACTAACAGTGATTATAAAGCTTTAATAACTTTGTAGATAGCAGAAAATGTTAATTATTCGTGGTATGATGGTAACTTTATTCATAATGCTTTAAACTGAATGGTAGGAGCAATTAGATATGAAGTGCAATTTAGCATTTAAAAAATGGAAGCAGCTTCTCATTATTTATGTTTTTCGATCATGCAGCTGTTTGCTAATGTTTACATTCTTCGTATAATAATTCGAATAACTTCGTATATTTGTTATATTCACTAATCGTGTTTGTACACCGTAAATGAAACGGACAGGTTTAAATTTTTAGTTTTTAAGAGAATGATTTTCTCTCGCGAATTTTCATGACAAAAGTGTTACTGCGACGAAAGTTGTACGAAAGTGTTGCTGTGCAACTTGAAATTACATTTTTTTAAAATTTCAAATTATAAAAGTTATCAATTTTCAAAAAAATATAAACTTTTAAATTTATGCAAGAATTACCCTTCGGTTTATACAAGGCTTAATTTCTAAAATCAGAAGTGCCGGAGCCCTCTGGAAGACAGTCAAGAAGAAGGGGGAATAAATAAATAAAATAAGTAATAATTAAACTAATTAAATTAAAATTAAATATAGGTAAAAATACAAATTTAATAAGTTATTAAAATACTGATAAACGGTCAAATAAAAGAAATAATATATCGGACTTCGTCTTATTTCGGGCTCTGATTGGACTTACAATTTCACAAAAAAACTCAGCCGATCTCCGGCTGAATTTAGACCCTAAATACAGTATAATAAATGAAACGGACATTTATAGTCATTCAACGCAAAATCGCAAAACGAAAACAATAGTCCTTCAGGGACAAAGCCCCTTTGGACTAAAAAATTTAAAGGTTTCAGATTTTAAATTACGTCCAAAGGGGCATTTTTTTAACATTTTGTGTTTTACCTTTATTTACTAAATATCATGTTCTTCCCACTTAAACCATAAAATTCAGTTTAAGAGCAATATCGTAGAATAATTTTAAATTGAGCATAGCTTTAGAATTGCCGATATAGAGATACAAATGTTTTTTCTGAACAACGCTGCCATTGCTCGTTTCGAAATCCTTGAGTTTTTAATTAAAAGTTCGTTAAAATTTTTCAAAATATGAAATCGATAATAAAAGAAATTCCAAATTTCAAATTTGGGCTTGCAGATGCCCATATTCGCAGTAGGATTACGTCATTCAAAATTGGATAGCTCTAGGTACCGTTGCTTTATCACAATGCGAGAAACATTCATACATTTATGCAGTTTCTTCATTACTTCACTTCTTCAAATACAATACAGGGCTATTTAAATGGGGAGGGGAAGGGAAGAATGATTCTTTTTCCAGCACACCAGTGGAAAAAAGTAAAACGATTAAAACATCCCTAACGATTAAAACATCCTCCTCTCCTTCCCCCCCCCCCATATTTTTTAATAGTTCAAGTTTGCAGGAGCTCTGCTGTGAGAAGTCAGTAGCACTGGACGTGCAAAACCAAAGTAATAATTTTAGGAACAAAACATTTTACCCGCTTGCACTAGTTGGAGAACAAGCCTTTGACATGCAGATGAGGGCTTTTCTTAGCCCAGAAAAAGATATGCATGAATTCGGAAGTTATAAATTTTAAAGGTATACTTATTTTTAAAGTAATATTTTTCTGTTGAAAATGTATTTCATTTTCATAAAAGAAGTACTGGAGCCCTTTTATTTAGGGCTCCGTTGCGCTCCGGCTAGAATTACTATTTACCTAAGAAACTGAGAAGTACCGGGGCAATTTAAGCTCTGATTCTTTTCATTGCTCTCGGTGTTTTAATACCTTTAATTATGGATATGGATGTTTATTTTTATATCTAATAAGCAAAAATATTTCATTAGTTATCCACATAGAAACAAATAGATTGCAATCTGAAATTCTATATTACAGTCTACAACCTTGAAGAATTACGTTCAAAGTTTCCAAAAAACTAAAATTTAAAAAAAAATTTAAAAAAATAAATAAAAAGGTTTTAAAAGATAAAAATCATAAAATTTTTCAAAAAGTTTAATCTCTTCGTATAGCTAATTCCACTTCAACCAAAATAATTTTTAGCAAAACGCTTACAATTAAGACGACTTAAGAATTAATCCCACAAAGAATTCAAAATATTTATTCAAATGAAACGTTAAAAATCTCAACGCCAAACTGAAGGAAAGAATCTTGTATGATGTTGTTTCATCATAAATTATCGACACATGGAAACGCTTAATAGAAAAAAAGGATTATTCAAAATAAAGGGTAGATTTTATTTCATTGGATCATCTGTGCACGAGGCCTCGCAGAACTATTCTTCTGGCAATAATTTTTATATTTTGCCAAGACGCCACCCCTTACAGAAAGTATTATATATGCTTAGAAGATTTTTGCTTTTAGCGATTTGCATACTTCTATACCACAACACTCATAGAAAGTAGATCTTCAAACCGCTAAAACAAGTAAAAGAAGCTCTGGAAATTGTTTATCGAGCTGTTTCATTTTCCCAGAAAATTGAATACATTAAATTCAAGGACTTTATGCTCATAAATTCTCTTTCAAAGTATGATTTTAGATGCACGTGTGCCATCAGGCTGAGTATCTTAGAAATAATTTTGTTTTGTCCAATGTTTTTGACATGGAAAGCTAAACATACGCTACTCACTCATAACATTATCTCTGATTTGTTGCCATACACGTGCGTGGGAAAACGAGTGTAAATAAAATGCCCCGGCTGCTCTGAACCTCGAAGACGTCATAATGTCTCATTATGCCATATGCCCAAATGATGTTAAACATTTTTTTATGAAGTTTAGAACCCAGAAGGATGACTCAGTTTTGCCGAGTGACCACTAACGTTTGGAAACATGCGTACCTTTATTATCAACACTCCCATCAGGCCTACACTTTTGCCTTTTCGTTGAAACAGTTATGCACTAGGAATTAACAGTTGCAGGCTAATGAACTATATTTTGAGAGAGGTCTGTAGAAGTGGTTATAGGTTAATTTTTAGTCCAAAGGGGCTTTGTCCCTAAGGGAGTGTTGTTTTCGTTTTGCGATTTTGCGTCGAATCACTCTGAGTGTCCATTTCACTTTTCAAACGGTTGTCACCAAATATTATCGCCCTGTATTATATTTGAAGAAGTGAAGTAATGAAGAAACTGCATAAATGTATGAATGTTTCTCGCATTGTGATAAAGCAACGGTACCTAGAGCTATCCAATTTTGAATGACGTAATCCTACTGCGAATATGGGCATCTGCAAGCCCAAATTTGAAATTTGGAATTTCTTTTATTATCGATTTCATATTTTGAAAAATTTTAACGAACTTTTAATTAAAAACTCAAGTATTTCGAAACGAGCAATGGCAGCGTTGTTCAGAAAAAACATTTGTATCTCTATATCGGCAATTCTAAAGCTATGCTCAATTTAAAATTATTCTACGATATTGCTCTTAAACTGAATTTTATGGTTTAAGTGAAGAACATGATATTTAGTAAATAAAGGTAAAACACAAAATGTTAAAAAAATGCCCCTTTGGACGTAATTTAAAATCTGAAACCTTTAAATTTTTTAGTCCAAAGGGGCTTTGTCCCTGAAGGACTATTGTTTTCGTTTTGCGATTTTGCGTTGAATCACTATAAATGTCCGTTTCACTTTTCAAACTATTGCCACCAAATTTTAGAATCCTGCATTATGCTTGAAGAAATTAAATAATGAAAAATCTCCATAAATGTATGTATATTTTTCGCAGTGTGATAAAACAAGGGTACATAGATCGAATTTTGAATGACGTAATCCTCCTACTAATATGGGCATGTAGAAGATCGAATTTGAAATTTGGAATTTGTTTTATGATCGATTTCATATTTTGTAAAACTTTAACGAATTTTTGATTAACAAACACAAGGATTTCAAAGTGAGCTATGGCAACGTTGTACAGAAAAAGGCGTTTCTGTCTCCAGCGCGCGAGACTCGGAAATTCTAAAAATATACTCAATTTAAAACTATTTTGCGATATTTGCTCTTGAACTGAATTTTATGGTTTAAGTGGGAAGAACGTGATATTTAATAAATAAAGGTAACAGACAAATTTTTAAAAAAAACTCCTCTTTGGACGTAATTTAAAATCTGAAACCTTTCAGATTTTTTTCTCTTCTCATTTTTTGCGTCCGTTGCTTTACACTACACTACCTATCGGCTACTATCATTCCAGAACGTATGATTTTGCCATGTGCATGATCTACCAAATTACCAATTCTTAAAAGGCATGTCGTCGATGTAAGAATCAGGTCGGTCATTTGCATCTTTGACTAATATCCATATAATGCATTTGATTGGCAAGGTTTATAATTATACTCATCAGATAATATTTATAAACATTTGCATCATAATTATAATAGGTAAAGATGTTTCTAATGACAAATATTATGGGTAGCCAACCTTCGATTGATTAAACGTGTTTATTAAGAAAGAACAATTGCTTAAGTTTATATGATTGTGTTAAAGAGTACGGGGGCAATTTTCCTAATGAGAGGATGCCTTCATGGAGGACTCTCTAAGGGAAACTGCCTCGTATTTATATTACACATGGAGAAAACAACGAAAACGCCATGCAGCCCATCCATTTGTCGAAACTCGAACCCTGGTTGAGCTCCCACTGTTTAGCAACTTTACCGCTCGATTACTGGTTAGCCCGATATAAAAATTACTATCATAAATTATGAGCAAACGACAAATTGTTAGCGGAAAGTACAAAACTGAAAAGAAAATTTCGTCGGGTAACAGCCATAATTGTAGAAGATATCATAGCGATTAGAAATTGTTTTTAACATTGTTCAATCATGCAATAAAAGTAAACTGCTCAAACTTACTGCTTTAAAGTAAATCGTATAACCATAAAGCTTCTGTTTCATATCGACGCCTATCAAAACAAAAGAAACGGAAAAACTATTTCTTTTTTGTTTTGAATTTGGATTGAATTTGCATAACCAAATGAACTTATTCTTCAGATTAAACTGTTTGAAAATATAAGTAACTTGTTAGTAGTATTTTTCTGTTAACAGATCTGAGTTATTCCTTTTTCCTGTATTTTTTTAAAGCGCCCTGATCAACGGAGATTCTGGGTTTGTTGTGGATGTAATCAACGTATCCTAATTTACCACAGTCTTTATTCACATTTCTAGTTACCCGAGTAATTCAACTCTGTAGAATAGGAAGTTAACTGTAATTTCAGTCAGAATAGTTTGTGTGCCTTCTAACTTTGAGTTACCAAAAGCCATTTCTTTTAGACTGCCATCATAATTGGGCAAAATGTAATTGCAGTTACATATATTTGCGCTGTAATTTTGATTAGATTATATAATTAATTACTCTGTAATTGCATAATCTATTTACATTTTAATTAAAATTATAACTTAGTTATAAATGATATTGCAGCAGATCATTGCTATAAATGTACTTAGGAAAGTAATTGCTCCCTGATAATTACAATTACATAGCTTTGGAAAATCGTGATTATTTATCTATACTGTTAAAATCTCTGCGCGTCTTGTCTGTTTGTTTGTTTGTGGCATTATCTCTTTCGGAACGGCGGGAAATTGAGCTTCGAGAGAGATACGCCCGGATTCCAAAAATTGGTAGAAAGCTATTTCGATCATTATCATCTTCGAACAATGTTAATCAGCCTAAATATTAATTAAAAACTCTGAAAACGCTAATTTTCGCATTCATCTTTCCGAGTGGCAACAGTCTTGCGCGCTGGAGATAAATATCTGCTTTCTTTCGAAAAGTGGTGCCACTGCTCGCTTTTAAATCATAGACTTTGTTAATGAAAAATTTACCAAGTTTTACAAAATATGAAATAAAAAATAGCATTGCCAAACTTAAACATATTATTATTATTATTATTATATAAGGTCATATTCTGACGTTGAAGAAAGCATGCTCTTGCATGTGACGTCACTGTTGTATGGCGAAAACTGACCGTTAACGTCAGCATTTTAAATAAATAGCCGCTGTTGGCAACTTTTTTGTTTCAGGTTTGGTGTAAGTAACACGATATATTATTGCCGCGTTAATTCTTTTATTGATATTGAGAAAATGTTGCTATATTACATTAAATTTAAATCATGATGTCATATGAATTAACCTGAAGTGTCAAAAGTTTTTAGTTCCTGGTTCGGCAATAAAAAAATTATTTACGAATTGGTTGTTGCTTGGAAAGAATGAACTAATTTCTTTCATACTGAAATGTTTTCATACATTTGCATTTCAGAAGTAAAACATAGAACTTACAAATTTTGCTTTGGCTGCAGCCCGCTCATCTGGCTAGCTTGCCTGCTAGTTATTATGAATTTCAGTAAAATTCAGTATATCCAAAATATTTGGATAACGAGTTGCTAAATAATATGAATGACTGGTAACCTCAAAGAGAACTATTAGAATTGTCTTCCTAATAAGCATCCTACTATTTTCTGCATGCACTGCTGTTTCTATATAAAATAATAATAGTAATAATGATAATAATAGCTTATTTCATTAAAGCTTTTAGTATTATTAATCTTTTAAAATCCATAAAATGAGAAACTAGAAGGAGAAAATAATTTATCATATAGAGTTTAATGGGAACAAGAAATTAAATAATTCTATTTGCAGAATTCATCTACAATATTATATCACGAATAATAAAAGCGTAAGAGCCTAATAAAGACTTTTTTTATCGAATTACACATTGTCGAAAGTATGAAACATTATCTTTATATATTTGTCAAGAGCGCTTTTATTATTTGTGATAAAATTGTAGATAAATGTTGTAAGGAGAATTATTTAATCTTTTGTTCCCATTAAACTATACAACAATGTATTCTCTCCTTGTAATTCATTATTATTCTAGGAGTTTTAAATAAAAGCTAATTTTATAAAAACTTTTTTTTTTTCGTTCAATGAGATCAGTTATTAAAGGAAGTAATCTCGGCTGACTTGTAGCAGAACAATCTATTAAAGGCGTGATCATTTTCTTTGCTGTTGACCATTCTATAAATTCTCGGAAAAATATCAGATGAGTAAGTCAGCTGTTCGAACACTTATTCCTGGTCATCCAAAGCTCATTCTACCACCTGATGATAAGCATATGATTTTATTAATGAGCGACCACATCAGTTCTAAAACAATGGTTATTGCAACAAATAGAACTAACTAAGATTTATACCGCAGCTCGTAAACCCAATCACATTCTGGGAACGGGATAAATCCCGTAAGCGTCACCCACCGATGACTTGAAACATTCCTGCTGGGCCCAGGGTCCCACACTCCCGAGACACCAACAATTTTATGGTACCCTCTATTGATCGCTCAACGATCAAAAAGCCCACCGCTAAACACGGGCCGGTCAAGACCACCGTCCCGGCCGGACCGAGACCACGGTGGGGTGGGCGATGGAAACTTAGGGTCGATGACCGGCCGTTAATTTGGGCTACCTGCCAGCACTACACGGGATGCCCCTCTCCTTAGGCTTTACATGGAATTCCAAGGACAGCAGTGACCAGACGCTCAATGGTCCAGTTTGCTGTTTGGCTACCAATACCCTGGTGGAAAGGACTTACACCTCCCAGCCCATGAAGAGCAAGTATAGACTTACCCCATGGACCATCGGGAACCGCCAAGTTCATAAATTTTATACCCCCGTGGCCGAGACTGCCTAGGTACAGATCCTAGCCAGTACTGCGCAGAGTACTCTACGTCGACCCCCGGGGGGGGAAGCAACAAATAGAAGGTCAACATCAGCGACTACTGTGCAGCAAAGACAATACAAGTAAGAACAGTAGCACCGCCTACAGAGGTGAGTCCCTTTAAGCATCAAAAGCAACATGTTTGTAACTGGAGCTGTCAACATGTGAATTGAATGTCCTAGTAATATCATGAAACCGAGTAATATCGTGACCTTGCTGGTAGTATCATGCTGTGGGTTAGATTTTCTTTGAGCCATTGCAACGATTTTCATGTCCGCACAAATACGTACGCTTGAAGTTGTCAGAATGAAGTTCTTTTGCAAATTGTAAGAGTGTGACTTGCAGTAGTTGATTTCGCATTTATTCTTATGGACGATAATATACGTCCATCCAGAGGAAACCTGATGCATGAGAGAGTGAAGGAATTGTTCGCATGGAGTGGGCCACCATATACGCCCGACACCACACATATTTAAAGTCTTTGGAATGCTTTTGGACGTGCTATTTCTGCTTATCTACCCAATTATTCTTAAAAAGTTGAAAACTGTTTTATTAGAGCAGTGATTTCCAAAGTGGGGCACTTGGAGGTACGCCAAAAAGTGAGTTCACTATCACTTGCGAGTGTATGATCTTGTATATTAATATTATATTGTATTACATGGTGTACAATTTATAATTATTTCCGTCTTAGGGGTACACGATCGAAAACGTTTGGAGTTTACTATTACTAGAGAATGGCAATTATTGCCGTCTGGGGCGTTTGGCCATTTAATTTAAGGGGCAGTCGTTGCAGTCTTTGTATGAAGATCACGTATGGTCTTAGTAAAGGAAGTTTCATTTCTTTGCATAGCTCATCGCCCAGACGGTATAGTGACTAGTAAAGCTGACTGCTACACTGTTGGACCCGCGTTCGAATGCCGGAGAGGGCATGAAGATTTTTAAGAGTATAGTGTCTGTGAGGCAAGGGAGCACTCAAAATATACGGCGAGCCGAAATCCTCTCAAGAGGTTGCTGGTAGAGGAAGAAAGGTGGCAGATCCTCGGACTTCACCTTGAGGTGTTCTTCCATGGAATTCCGTCAAAGGGGGAGCCTTAGCAGTTGGCAAGGCCCGGCAGCACCTAATATACCTACTTGGATGCACAAGTGACAGTCTTGCTTCAGTCTGTGCTTGCTTGTATTCATTTAATATGTACATATTAATGATTATAAATACGCCTACATATGTTTTTTATAGAGTAACAATTTTCTCATGACAATACGATCGAATTGTCTGCTTTCATGTGGAATTTTGAATCAGTCAGAGCATAAATTTCCGGTTAGGTCAAATTCACTATCAAGTGCGTAATGTTTGGAAAACAAGGTACTATAAAGAAACGCATTCCAAGTTTCGCTACATACAACTGATAATTAATTAAAACAGGCAATACAGAAGACTTTTTACGTTGGTCGTACTTAAAATGACGATAAAGGACTTTGATGTATATGAGCGTGAGCGTTCAACATCAGAAAGTACATATGCCCTCCTTGGCTAACTAGTCTTTCATTATATATAATATTAAAGTTCAAAGATTTCCGTTTTCAGAATCTCTTTATCCGTATTACAAAGATATATAATAATTAAATTTTTGTATTTCATAATTATTGTTCCTTTGAACTACATCTGCCATTACTGGCTGAGAGCAATCATTATTTACTAGGTTGTTTTGCCAAAGTTGCAATAAGAATTCCATAAGTTAAGAGTGATCCAAAGATTGTGGCAATAAGAGAACTATGGATTGCATACATATTCCACAGTTTTAATACAGTCAGTCGCACAGGAAGTCTTCTTAAAAGAATCTTCAATTCTGCATACTGGTTAGGAAACCGACCTGGCAAGGATTGTAAAACGTCGCCTACTTTTTCAGATGTCTTGTTTACTACTGATCCGGATACAATGACTACACATATAAGGGATGCAAAGTAAAGCAGTTTCCATGACATATGTATAACGTAACTTAAATGGAATTCTTCTGATGTTAAAAATCGATATCCATGACGAAATAGTATAAGAAGACAGCATAAAATAACTGCAAATATTGGAAACGAAAAGATAGTGTTCATCGATCTCAATACCTGGTTAATATCTACATAAAATCGAAACAAATATCTGCGTTTCTTTGACAAGTGAGGACATTGTAAGAGCAAGATAAGCTTTTTAACTAGATCTGCAAGAATCCAGCACGAATAAATATAGGATAAAACAATAGAACCTAAAAGTAGTTCTGTGTATGTAGACACTAATCGCAGAAAAAATAGCGAAGACATTATCAAATAATGAGGCAAAACTTCATTGATGTCATATGATAAGCTTCCTTTTAACCATTCATTATTGAATCTGCTTGTTGTTGTTGTACAAATATGAGTAACAATCCTGGCTACGACGTATCCTATCATGCAAAATGTGATGATTTTCATCCGGTGGTTAATTCTTGTAAAATAATTCTCAGGCAACAGATTTTCGCAAGAGTGAGAAAGTCTTTTAATAAATTTAAGAATATGGTTTCGTCTCTTATAAGAAGATTTTAGAATGGAGATTTCACAGATAATTTGAAATATAGAAGACGCTGCTAACTTTGGTTTAAAGAGAGCAATGCTGAGCAAAATAACGATCACATTAAATATAGTAAAAAGAACAATGAATACATATTTTCGAATAGTTCTTGAAATAGATTTAGGTACCTCCATTTTTCCAGATGGTATAGTTAGCCCAATAACGTTGGAAAATAATAAAAATGGCCAGAGGAGAATTCTTATTTTGTTCATCACGTCGCAAATAAGATTGGCACAGTCCATATCGCTTTGCAAATTTGGGGCAAAAACTTTCCTTTTGGCGTATTACTAGTTCATTATTAGTGATTCATTGTTGTTTTGTGAACTCAAAGGAAAGACTTCTATGCAGATTGAGCACAGTTTCGATGCAGAAAGAGAGAAATGGACACAGCAAGGTGAAAAGTGAAGGAGAACTTCAATGATACGTTGAATTTTCTAATATATATGAACTTATTTAAATCTTTGTCATAACGGGTATCCTTGGAACAAGTTCGGAACGATAACGTAGCGAATAGTTGTTCAAATAATACTAAGCCAGTAATAATCGGAAAGAATAATTTCAATACAATTTGCAAAGTGCATTTTTTAATTTCCTTAAAAGTTTTTTACAATAAAAATCAAAAATCAGTTTCTTGCTGCTAAGAGTGAGTTTTATTTTCTTGTGTTTCGAAGCAACATTGAATTAATACAGTTGTAAATAAAACGCTAAAAAAGCGTCCTGATTGTTAAAAACTCTGATAATTACAGTGTCCGACAAATAATCAATAGTCAACCCTTAGATGCGGTCAAGAAGGGGAGAATGAGGTTTATTGCGAAAGGGAAAGTAAACGGGTGTGCTAAAGCTCTTGGGGGGGGGAAATCTGTAAAGAAAGTTGTTTTTAGATTGTTGAATGTCAATATATCAGGCAAGAAATGAGAAATTTTTTTCCTGATATTTTTCTCATTAATTTCGCACAAGGCTTACCACCATAGGTTAAATATAACAATAAAAACTACAACGGAGCTACAAAGAAAGCTCTCATTTGTTCTTTACTGTAAATCAGTAGTTACCAAAATGTGTACGTGGTACCAAAATTGAGACAAATTATATAGAAAGCGAAAAGTTTTGAAGTGCTCTTTTTCTTATAGGTATTATTATTGTAATAATATTATTATGCGTTTTTTTTGGATTCTTAATAGCATATATCTACTTGTAACTGCGAATTAAATTATAATTATCAGATGATTTTATTGTTTATATCTATGTGTTTATCAGTATTTCATTATTACATTATTTTTGTCTAGAAATTTCGTTTCCCTCCCCTGAGCAGTATATACATATAGGAACGGAACTGGAAAACTTGGAAAATATTGCTATAAACAAAATAATCCGATCCTGTTCCAATTAACAGCGCTTAATTTTAGTACTGTAATTGTTTAAGAAAAGTATCTTAGTTTTTAAAAGGCTTTGCGGCATTCAACGTGAAATTAATTGCTTAACCTTTTGAAGACAGGATGGCCATTATAGTGGCCATAGAATACTCTCTTTGAAAAGACGGGGTTGTCCACTTTAGTGGCCATGTCTTATTCCCCCATTTTCCAGGCTGAAAAGTGGGGTGAAAAGTCAAATTTGACGTCCCTAGGGTTTTAACCACTTATCTCTTTCAAAGGTCTTCCTTTTGCGACATAGATGCACCCCAGTAGAGGCAAATGAGAGTTCTGGATCGGGATCTTAGGGATCTGGAGTTGAGGGAGATTCCGAGAAGGAAGGCTGAGTCGTAGGAGGGAGGCTTATCTGAAAATGGGGACAGGGAGCCTTATCAAGAGGTGGATGGGAGTAGAGTAGTTGCTAAGTCACAGAAAAACGACGTGTACTGAGGTTTTATTAATTAGGTGATTTAGGCATTGAGTAGTTATATGATAATGTGTACTTATTTATATTGAATTCTTGAAAGCATATATCAAGTAGGTGTTTTAAGTGACTGATACAGTTCATTTACTTAAACAGATATACAATGAAATGTTTCCTTAACAGTTTTTGAAAAATAATTATTCCAAACCTTTCATTTAACCAAAGGTTGAATGTCTATAATACTGCTCCATGTAATGGGTTTCATGCAGACATTCTAAACCAAATCATAAGTTTATTAAAATACAAATCATATTGAGTACTATGTTGTAATTTGGTGATTTAGACATTTAGTAGTTATATGATAATGTGATCACTTAGTTATTTATATTGTTTTCTTAAAAACGTATATGAAGTAGGTGTTTTATTTGACTGATACAGTTAATTTCCTTAAACACATATATAATAAAATGTTTTCTTCACAGTCTTTGGAAAATAATTATTTTGTTACTTGCATTTTACCCGAAGGTGGAATGTCTATAATATTGCTACATATAATGGGTTTCATACAGACATTTTAAACCAAATCATAAGTTTATTAAACTACAAATCATATTGAGTACCATGTTTTAATTTAGACGTTTAGTAGTTATATGGTAATGAGTGAACTTATTTATATTGAATTCTTAAAAACATAAATCAAGTAGGTGTTTGAATTTCTTTAAACAGAAATTACTATACAATAAAATGTTTCCTTATACCTCTTTGGAAGATAATTATTTTCTTACTTGTATTTATTCTATGACTGAATATCTACAAAACTGCTATATGTCATCACAATTATCGTTTACTGATTTACTGGAGGTGATTTCCTTCGTTAATAAATTTTTAGCCTTTGTGTTTTTTCTTCGTATTCCAACTGTTTTACTACGAATATAATTGTTATTTCCTAGGTACCCTTAACGACGATTATTTTCGAATTTAATGATTGAGTGATCCTATTCACTTAGAATTTTAACTTAGTTCTTCAATCTTCTGTTCATAATATCAGATATACTTTCGATAATCTTAATTATATTACTCATTTTTATTATTAAATTCATTTTACCCAGAGTTTTTCATACTTGTTAGCCATATTTTGAACTTATTTGTTATATTTTACTATTGTAATTACTAAAACACGCGTTTTTGTGTGTTATATTATTCAACTTTAGATGTAATTTTTAACTTTTTCGTTCTTTTTAACGTAAGTGATCTTCAGAATATTCTGCATTTTATCTTATTTCACATATTTTCTGATCATATACTTGACTTGTTTAATTTTAGATGTAACATTTCTACCTTCTTTTGTACATTTTTAACCTTCACACTATTTAATATACTCTAATTTTTAACCAATTTATATTTTCACACTATATACATGACTTTTACTTGATTTCCCTCATACATTTTAGTCTTCAAAATTTCCAATATAGTCTTAATTTTAGCATAATTCCTATATTTTCACACCATATACCCGACTTTTATTTAATTTTAGGTGTAAATTTTAACTTCTTTTCTATATTTTAACGTTTTTAGTTTCCAATATACTCTGAATTTTTAACTAATTTGCTATATTTTCACACTATGTACATGACTTTCACGTAATTCCTCTCATACATTTTAACCTTCATAATTTCAAATATACTTTTAATTTTAGTTTAATTCTGATATTTTCTGACCATATATGTGAATTTTATTTAATTTTAGATATAATTTTTAAGTTTCATACATTCTGAACCTTCATAATTTTTAAAGTACTCTAATTTTGAACTTGCTTATTACATTTTCCATATACCTGACGTATTTAATTCTAGATGTAAATTTTAACTCCTTTTCTATTTTTCATCGCTTTTAGTTTTCAACATACTAAGAATTTTAACTAATTTGTTATATTTTCACATGAGTTTCCTTTCATTTGTAACGACTTTCATGCGTTTTAACCTTCCTAATTCCAAACAGGCTCTTAATTTTAGCTTAATTCCTCTATTTTCTTACCATGTATATGAGCTATATTTAATTTTAGATGTTATTTTTTACTTGTTTTGTACATTTTATACCTTCGTAATTTTTAAAGTACTCTAATTTTGAACTTGTTTATTACACTTTCCTACCATACGCATGAACTTTAGTTAATTTTAGATGTCATTTTTATACTTTTCTGACACTGGGTTTCTTTCTAGTTTCCAACATACTCTAAAGTTTAACTCTGTTTCATAATTTTTGATTGTAATTGCGCTTTTGATTTTACTATTTCAGCTAAATTAACATGCTTAAATTTCTTAAACATAGAGGTAGATTTCAATTAAGCATTTTATTTTACAACCTTTAACTGTTATTCATATCCCATTCGTTGAATACCCCCTACTTAGTCCATATTTTATAGTACTATTTTAATTTACCAATTATACAATTTATCATTCTGTAGTACGTTTACCATGACCTATCCTACTATTTTATTTCATTATTAACTTCATTCGCATTTTCGAACTTTAACATTTCCTGCATATTCTGGTATTTCCTTTTAATTCTTAATACCCTTTATATCTGAATATATGTTTTTGAACTCTTCAGTGTTACCAATGTTCAGTTTTGAATCTTGATTCTCATTAAGCTAGTTTGATAGATTCCGAATTTTTAGAATGAAATCTCTACTTTCATCTATAATTTTAGAACCATATTCATTCTTTCATGTACTCATACAAAATTCGTTCTTATTATTTTGAACGCTCAGTACCTTTTAATTCAATAATTTGTACTAATTGAATGCATTCTACATCACTTTAAATGTCTCGACTATGCAAATTTTCACTTTATTACCTTTTCCTATACACTAAGTATTTATGGGTTTTTTTTTTTTTTTTTTTTTTTTTTTTTTTAACCACACTGTATATGTACTACCTGTATGTAGAAATATAAACAGGACAAAGCTGGAAAGTGGTCTTCATTGAAAATTTTGACGTTTATTTGGGAAAACTGGCTTTCAGGAATCAGTCTCTTATATTTGGTACTAAAGACTTTTTTGACAGTGCGTATTTTAGTTGCTTCTTGCTAGGAAAGCTTTTCAAAGTTGAAGTGGATTAAAAGCTATCTCCGTTACAGAATTACAATACAATAAAGCAGGGATTCTCAATCGGTGGTACGCAAAGAAACAAAGTAGTTTTAACTATTACATTCAAAAATCTCGTAAGGAAAATGAACAACTGATATAAATTTTCTGCGATCAAACTCTAACTGAAGATTTAAAAAATAATACACTTCTTGGCTGTACTGAAAAAAAAGAATTTAAAGACTTTTCAAATAAAGCTATTACATTTTATTGCCGTTTTGCATAACCTATTTGTGTGAATAAAGATTTTTTTCCATGTTATATTTGAAAAATAAATACAGAATAAAATTAAAAGTGGATCCTAGTTTACGGATAAAACTAAGTGAAATAAGACCAGATATAAACAAATTGATCTCTCATAAATCACAGGCAATTTTAGAATTAAGGTATTATAACTTAAATTTTGATAGTTAAAATGATAACCAATTTTTAATCTAAGTTTCCTCATATGTGCGTATTTAATACAACTAGCCGATAGGTTGTGCAAATGGCAAAATATATTTTTTTTAAATATTTCTATTCAAAAACTGAAAAATAATCATTGTAAAATGTAGTGATGGTACTAAAGGTTTTCGGTTTGGGGTTAGATGGTACACGTTAGTCAAAAGGTTGAGAACCGCTGCAATAAAAAAAACCAAAACATATGGTTATAAATTTTGTATTTAGCTAGCTAAATTTAGTAGAATTATAATTAAAATTGTTGTATTTCCCCGTGCAATGCAGCGCGAGACAAATTTTAAGGGAGAGCTATGCCGGAAAAGTAAGAATACAGACGCACGTGCATTTAATAAATGGATATCAATAAATGAAATCAGGAAAGACCAGCTGGAAGATGGCGACATTAAACCCATAATTGATTTAATGGAGTCTTCAAACAGAAAACCTACTTGGCAGGACATTTTGATCTACAGCTGATACTTCCAAGATACCCGATCCCGGAAGGAACTATATAGCAGCCCTATAGGAGATTACTACGGAGTAACGAAAACTTTACAAAGAGTTCGAGAACGCTTCTACCGGAGTAATGCAAAAGATGACGTGCAAAAGTGGTGTCAATCTTGCGATGCCTGTGTGGGTCGGAAAGGACCCAAAAAAGTCAGCCTCTGTAAGATGCAATGTTACATGGTAGGAGCGCCTTTTGAACGCATCGCCTTTGACATTCTGGGAGCTCTGCCACGACCTGCTGGTGGCAACAAGTACATTCTCGTTGTCACTGATTGCTTCACCAAGTGGCCTGAAGAGTGTCCTATTCCTGATCAAGAAGCTGTCACGGTAATGATACAGCAAGAGGTAGTAATACAGCATTGGATTTTCAGGTTCGAAGTGCCTCTTCAGTTACATTTCGATCAAGGACGAAATTTTGCATCGGTTGTAATAAAAGAACTCTGCAAGCTACTCGGCATTGACAAAACACATACGACACCTTTATATAACCCAGTTAGACGGTATGGTGAAGAGGTTTAATCGAACCATCCTTAATAACCTGTCGTTGGTGGTTTCCAGAAACCAACAGGACTGGGCCTAAACAAGTTATCTCTGTTTTTACTGGCTTATCGCAGTGCTGTCCACGAGACTACTGGCTATTTCTCATCTCAAATGCTCATCGGTCGTGATCTCCGTCTGCCTTGTGATCTCTTGTTTGGTCGTTCTCCGGATGCGCCTTCGTCGCCTGAGGAGTACATCCAAGATCTCCAGGCCCGGTTTGAAGGGAGGCACAATTTTACACAAGAGCGAGTCAGCCTCGCGACAGAGGAGATGAAGACCTGATACGACAGAAGAGCTACAGGACATCGATTCAACGAAATAGATAAGGTGTAGTTGTGAAATCCGATTGGACGGAAAGGACTCTGTCTTAAACTACAGTCATCTTGCAATGGTCCTTACACAATCCTAAGGCTAAACGACGTCGTAGTTCGGATCCGTAAATCATTGAATTCTAAACTTAATGTCGTTCATCACGACAGGTTAGCTCCTTACTGTGGCCATATTTCGTAGTGTATATAATATAAATAGTATAAGACCATGGTGCTATTTTTTATTTCTAAATTTGTAAATTTGTGCAATCATTTATTGATTTAGTATTTGATTTGTTTTATTTTATTTATTACAATTATTGTTTATGTTGTTTTTTAAATACGGTAATGTTTATTATTGCATTGATGCCTTAATTGTAAGTATGGCTTCCTGTCTAGGCATTGTACTCCCCGGCATGTGCAGTCCTTGGGAGAGGAGCTGTGTTACGAATTTAGTATTTAGATAGCTAATTTTAGTAGAAATTGTTTAGTAGGAATTTAATAATTGCTGTATTTTCGTGTGCAATGCAGCGCGAAACAAATTTTAAGAGAAAAATATGCTGGAAAAGTAAGAATACAGGGGCACATGCATTTAATAAATGGATAGCTCGGTAATGTGTATTGATTGAGACGTGTCCGTTATTTTAATACTCATAAGCATGTAAGTTAATTAGTTCATCTTCTGGCCATTTATGCATATTATGTACATTTTATTATACCCTCTTCTCTTCATTAAATTTTTTTTCAACTTGTGTATTTAGAATTTTTTTAATAATTTTTTGCAAAGATTGCATTCTGTTTAATATGTTTATAAACATTACTTTGAATTAACATTATTAAAAGTGAGAGTGTCGGGGGACACTTTACTCAAGAAAATAATACTACTACTCATTTTTAAAAAAATTAAACACAACAGAAGTGCCACTTTCATCAGTAATTCTATATAGTACATCAATTTAAATTCATCTCGCTTAAAATCTACCTACTTGGTTTATACTCAACTTACATAATACCAGTTTAGCATCATAATTCTTACTTGACTACAAAACGAACACCTTCGATGTATTAATGATTATTAATTGATCAGGGATTGTTTTGTTTCCCTTGAAAAGTCAACCAATTTTCGATCAATGACGATAATTACTTGGTTTGTTGATTACTGTTTCATTTTTTAAAAGTTTCCACTTTCAAAATTTTTTCATGATTGATATTTAATAGTTTTTAAAAGTTTCCATTTTCAATTTTTAATAATTCATATTTGATGTTTCATTTAAAAATTTTTTTGAAGATTCATTTTTAAATGCTTATGAGTAACTTCATTCAACTAAAATTCTACTACCTTTCTCAAAGGAGATAATATACTCAATCATCCATTAATAAATAAATTATTATTTTATTACTTTGCAGCTTTTGCGCAAGTATTAGGCAATTTGTTACTATTAATTAATATTTTTACTTCAATCTTTGATATATATATATATATATATAATATAAAAATGTGATCGAAATTTAATTAAACTTAATTGGTACAAATTGACAATAGACCTTTTAATTCATAGCTTTCAACCCCTCAAGGCAACCCCTTCGAGGCATCTGAAATTTCCTTGCAGTAACCGCATTGCTGCAGAAATCTTGCCCAGTCACTGTGCAGGATTAAAACAAAGCGCTCTCAAGTTATAAATACTCCAACTAATACGCGCTCTCTTGTTTAGAACTTTACTCAAGGAATTCTTGTCGCAAAGCCCGTTTGTGGATTTATTTGAGGTTTTTGGGAAGTATACTTAGATAGTAGAACCCCAGGATAAACACAGTGTCAAACGTATCAACTCACTCTCTTTGCTGCTCATAAGATGTGTTTGAATAACACATCTTATGAGCAGCAAGTAAAAAAAAAATGATCGGATTATGAAGATTTTATGATTTTTCAAAAGTGACATCTAGTAAGTAATACAATATGTCGGCCGTTTCCAGTTATCTGCAACGCAGACTGCCAGCTGTATGCTAGCGAACGTTCAATGCCCAAAGTTTTTGACCACATAGGTCTTTTATAGTTTGTTCTCTTTTCTTTAATTATATATACATATGTATATATTTGGAACGAGGCAATTTAAAAACTCAGCAATTTAAATCTAATTTAAAGAAAAACTGCATCAATACACCAACTGCAACCAAGTATCACTTGGTTAAGTCAAATCGAACTTTTGTGCAGTTAGAATCTGTGATTTTCTGAAAATTTGTTTGTATTATGAGGTATTTCTCCCGCTTTCTTGCCTGCTTTCGTTGTGTAATGGTCAGCACACTTTGGCGCATTCGAGAGGTTCGAGTCCTGGCGAGGGCGTAGCTGATTTTTCCTGTCTTCTGCCGCGAAATAACCTAATGACTCTTCAGTATTTGTAAAATTAAAAATAATAGTAATACAAAAAAGCCATTTTTCAAAATTGTTTATACGCAATTGTTACCTTTAAATTATATGACGAAAATGCTCCTTTAAAAGTGTTCCATGCAAGAAAATGTTTGGGAATCCCTGGTATATTATGTATCTTCTGTACATTTGGAAAGTGAAAAAATGCATAACGTAAATCTGTAAAAATATTTAATGCTTTTAATTAGATGTGTCATGAATTAAATGCGTTTTTATTTAAATTAATCATATTAAAAAGTTGAAAAGATTCTTAAAACTACGTATTTACAGTGTATGACATTTAAAATGAATCAACCAAAATCGTGCTTTCAGACTAATAGCCTCTTTAGGCTAAAAAAGCAAAAGAAGAATAACCCATTTTACAATTAATAGAAAAATACTGTTAACAATGTACTTGTATTTTCAAGAAGCAGTTTAATTTGGAGAATAAGTGCATTTGGTTACCTAAATTAAATCAATATATCAAAATAAAAAATAACGCGCTTTAAATAACAGAAAAATGAACATAATTAGAAATGAAGGAACTATATTATTCAAATGAAGAAAAAAATGAATGTTATTGTATTCAATCTCGTGCAAAAAAGTCGGTTAGAATTTTTTATTTTTTTATTGTACAATGTTTATGAGCCTGTTGTCACAAAGTCCCGCAATAAACGTTTTTTTAGACGATCTGATGAACCCACAACCCCGTTAATCCGTTCTCAGTTATCGACAGTTCTCAATTCCACAAAACGTGCCATTTGCTATTAGAAAAATTCACGCATCTAAAAATTTGTTCGATGTGTTGGTGACTGAATATAACTAACCCAGCATGAGGTTAATATTAAGCAAGTGTTGAATCACCAAGAGCATTAAAACCATCTCAAAGACATTAAAAAAAAGTCATGTGGCCAGCTAATTGAAATGTTTATGTTACTGCCATAAATCTATAAAATGAGTGCAATCAATAGGATGGACTTTCCCATTACTTTTAACGAATACTGTTTACTTTCAATGCCAGCGCGTAGAAGAGGAAGGGAAAGAAATGGAGGGGGGAGCAAGAGCGATTCACTTGGCCCTCACCCTCTCTCATCCCTTTACAAGTTATTCGATTCCTCCCCTTTGAAGGGAGGGTTCCTTACAGAAAGAGATGTCAAAGCAAAAAATAAAAAAACACGAGCATTGGGCATATGATTGGCTAACTTTTATAATCTTATTCTACTTTCGTCAAATTGTTAGGCCAGCCGATAATCACTTGGATCAGATCAGCTTAGAAAAGATCAAATCTTTAATTGGGATTTTCATCAGTCGTAGAAATGTCGGGCGGCCTGTCTGTCGAGACATTAATTATTAATCGTTTCTGGAAGCCATATTTTGTCAACGTAGTTTCAAGTAAGTGATTTCTTATTATTTTTTGTTTATCTAATTTAATTAGCAACTTAATGAGTGTGACTGTTTTCAATTAATGGTTTTTTGTCTGCTGTATCATTTCATTTTGTGGTGATCGCGATGTTGCTTCTGTTTCGGCATATGAAAGCAAATCAGTGTGTACTTCGATAGTATATTTTAATAATATCACACTACTACACAACTGTTGTTTTTATTATTAGCTTAATAAAGTGTTTTTCTAATAGTTTGTAATATACCGATGGCAAAGCTGTATCAAAAATGTTTGTATAATCGATGGCTTGTAATATACCGATGGCAAAGCTATACCGATGGCAAAGCTGTAACAAAAATAAAACCTAATGATGGTAAGGATGTATTAATATGTAAATTACGATCTTCTCTTTATAAGTTCTTTTTAAACCAGGGATTATTAACATCTAAACCTAGTGTCAGAGCCCTATGGAAGGCTGCAAGGAAAGGCAAATAAGAAATAATTAGTAATGTAAATAATAATTAATTAAAAGGAAGTAAAATGTAAAGAGATGAGTTAAAAAATAAATATTAATGATAAATAAAGTGAAGTACGAGAGCTCATCGTGTTTAATGCACTACCTGTAATTGCTCGGACACACGAAAATTTCACATAAAAATCACATTTCACGTGTATATAAAGCATTGGAGCCGGGATACGTCTGAATGTAATTGCTGCTCATAATTTAATCCAAGTAATCACGTAATTAATTCAAATAATGGCATAATTTAATACCTGCTTTAAATTTTATTCTAAATGTACATTCTCAAATATTAATGAAAATATTTTGTATTTCACAATTTGGTGCATCACCTTATCAAATAAGGAGTGCGAAAGAAGAAAAGGTGGAATTAAAAAAAAAAAAAAAAAAAAAAAAAAAAAAAACAGTAATTTTAATTGTTATGCTATTCATTTAAAGGATTCATTTTATTCATTTGTTAATTTTTATGCTATTCATTCACAGTTTAGTTTTATTTGAAAGACTTCAATCGTTTGGAAGTGCGGGTGGTGGTTGTAGAGCCGCTACCCACACAAACTAATATGAAAGATATTTACTTGATATTCTTTTATCGTTATGGAAACTTAATTGTTGCGACAGTGTGTTTCAAAAATACTGGAATCCTCCTAATGGGGATTTTTTTAACATGTATCTGCTGTTTGTGAGCAGTGTTTTAATTTTTTAATGCTTCTAAAATTTTTAAATACCCATTTTAAATGAGGAAGAGTCACAGTGTGGTGGTGACAGAGAGACAGGGTGAAAATTTTTACCTTATCTAAACATTGTGAAAAATGGTTTTAAATATTTTTGCTTGAAGTATACGAAAAAACCGCTAGTATTTTTATTCATCATATATCTTCTCATATTAGTTTTAAGTGTTATGAAGTTATTTCAATAAAGCCCGAAGGGGCGTTAGCCCGGGCTATTATTAGTCTCAAAATGGAATCACTTTTTAAGTTGTTGCCACTAAATATTATCGCCCTGTATTATATTAAAGAAATTAAACGATGAAGAATATACGTGAATGTATGTGTATGTTTCTTGCTTTGTGAAAAAAACGACGGTATGTACAGCCATCAAATTTTGAATAACGTACTCCTCCACCGAGTATGGACAAGTCGGAATTTGGAATTTATTTTATTCTCTCTTTCATATGTTGTAAAACTGTAACGAATTTTTCATTAACAAACTCAATGATTTCAAAGCGAGCAATGGCAGCACTTTTTTTTTGGGGGGGGGGAATATATATCTAGCTCACGAGTCTCTCTATCAGATATTCTAAAGATAAGCTATTTTTAAATGTGTTTAGCCCAAATGCTTTCGAAACGTGTATGTGTGTAAATGGGTTGTAGGAAAAAAAAGTCACCCGGAAAAGAGGGAAACGGAAAGAAATGTGGAAAAAAAAAAAAAATCTGAAGGCTTTCAGATTTTACATAATCGGGCTTTTTTTAACGTTTCGTGTGTGACCTCTATTTATTAAATATCATGTTCTTCGCATTTAACCATAAAATTCTGTTCAACAGCAATATCGCAAAATAATTTTAAAATGAGCATCATCTTTAGAATTTCCGATACACAGTCTTGCGAGCTGGAGATAATTTTGTTTTTCTCCCGTACAGTGTTGCCATTGTCGCTTTGAAATCGTCGAGTTTGTTAATCAGAAATTCGTTAACGAAATGTGAAATAGATAATGTTAATCAGAAATTCGTTAAAGTTTTACAAAATGCGAAATAGATAATAAAACAAATTCCAAATTTGGTCTTCCAGATGCCCATAATCAGGTGGAGAACTACTTTATTCAAAATTTGATGGCGCTGTGTACCGTTGTTTTATCACAGTGCGAGAAAACATACCTACATTTATGCAGATTCTTCATTATTTAATTTCTTTAAATATAATATACTTGATATTGACTCTAATATTTGATAGCAACAATTTAAAAAGTGAATCAACATTTATAGTGAACCAACGCAAAATACCAAAACGAAAATAATAGTCCTTCTGGGCAAATTGTCCCTTTGGACTAAGTCCCTTTGAGCGTAATATAAAATCTGAAAACTTTCTGATTTCCCCCCCCCCCTGCTTAATTCGACTCTTGACTGAATGTGTGATTTATTTATATACGCAGTTTCGACGTTGCATCTGATTTAAGTAATACGGAAAGGTCTTTTTAAGAAACTAAACGGCGTGGTAAGTACCGCTCGTCTTCTTTCAGAAGCTACTGGATTAATTTAGGTGCATTTGACTGACTTTGACTTGCATATTGATGTAGAATGCGCACGAAGGTCATTCTGAAAAATTTTGTTAAATGAAGTTGCGTGTATTTTGTTATGAAAAAAGTAAAATACATTTTTCAGATTTGTTGTTTTACTAGTTTATTTCTCAAGTTATTATGACTTGAATAAAGTCAGAGAAATCAAACAAAAGAGTCGGTTATAGAACATTTAATGTCCAAAGTCTATAAATTTCACTGCAGCTAAAATACATGTTGTTGTAGACAAATCATCTGACAAATACTACGTCAGTCATCGTATGGACGTCACTGTTGTTATTCCACGTATATTTCTTTTCCTTATTTGTATTTCCATGGATAGTTAGTTCTACGTAGTTCTACGCTGAATCATAGTTCCATCGTTCGGCAGTCCCGGTTGATCTGCCTGCGGTTAATGAGGAATTGACTGTAGTTTTGTTTTTACATTTATTTTATATTCTCTTTTCCGCATGCCGTCATGGTGTAACTGGAAGAACCCTCGACGCGTGTTTGGAGGACCGGAGTTCAAATTCCGGCGAAACATTGCGGATATCTTCAGTTTCCTGTCTTCGAAAAATTCTGAAAGACTCTACTGGTGGCGCTCGTATTAAAAGGTGGTGGACGATAAATCGTTACTACCCGGATTTGGAGATAAGAGTATCTTAATAACCTGTCGTCCGTCATGCGTTCATGGTGTTACTGGACAAACGCACGACAGTTTGGAAGGTTCGGAATTTTCTTCAGTTTCCTGACATCGAAAATTTCTAACCGATACGATATAATTTCTTTCAAAAATGCGAATCAGAGGACTCGCCAGACTGGATCAGAACACTACAAAGATGTCAAAATTTAGTTTCTGCTGATTGAAAAAAAAAAATCTATTATTTTCAAGTATAATAATAAAAATTTGCGCAATAAGGTAGTTCTCCCGCCTCCTCGCATGCCTTCGTGGTGTAACGGTTAGCACCCCTGGCGCGTATTCGAGAGGTCGAGGTGTGAGCCCCGGCAAGGACACTGCTCATTTTTTACTTCTCCAGCATACAGAAAAGATCTTATATTTGTACAGTGGCGCCCGAACGTAAAGGAATATGGATGATGATTTTTCACCACCAGGATTGGGCGATGAGGTCCCCTAATCCCCAGGTGCTCTTTAGAAGGAGCAGTATGTAAGGTATTTTCTCTCTGTTTTCTGCACGCCTTTGGGGTGTAACGGTTAGCACACTCGGCGCGTATTTCCAGCTGTCCAGGTTCGAGTCCTGGCGAAGGCATTGCACATTAGTCTCTTTTTCTGTTTCAAAGATACCAAATGACTCTACATGGTTAGGGCAATCAAAAAAAAAAAATACTAAAGGAGAAAGAATGCACAGTATGGAAGAAAAGTCACCCCTAATTATTAATGAAACATTTTTCCCTCTGCACTTTTCTGTTACCGAATTCAGAAATGTATGTGATGTATGTATGTGTTCATATATGTAGTACGTATGTTCATGTATACTTTTACGTACACCAGTATGTACTTGTGTAACTGTGTAATGCCGATTCTAGACCGTCGGGCCGCTCGCGTGCAGATTATAATTGACCGCCCATTTACAAAAGTATAATACATGTGAAAATCATTTCATCGCTCTTTTGCTCTGCTCCATCTTATCCCCTTTCCAAGATCATCCCTGTATGTGTGTATACGCACATACATACATACGTATACATACATACATACATACATACATACATACATACACGTGCATGCATACATTTCTGAATCCGGTCCCGGTATGTGTGTATACGCACATACATACGTACATACATACATACATACATACATACACACATACATACATACATACATACACACATACACGTGCATGCATACATTTCTGAATCCGGTCCCGGTATGTGTGTATACGTACATACATACATACACGGGCATGCATACATTTCTGAATCTTGTCCCAATAAAAAAGTTCAATTTGTTCAATAGGATCAAAGTTGATTTGAGGAATATTTTGAAATGTCATCTGAGAAATATATGTATTAAGAGTATGTTTCTTCAAATTTTTTTCAAGCATAATGACGAGATATTTGAAAAATTTACTTTCAAGTATATTGAAACAGAACCAAAAAACTAAATTGAACAAATTTGTCAGGTGCAAGCTACGCTTCATTTAAAGATTTTCTTGTGTCGTTACAAATAATGAAGAAAATTGAAATGAGAGAAAATTCCGAAGAGTTGAAATTCGAAAGCTTCAGATGTTTCTCATTGAGCACTCACAATATACTATCACATTATTAATACCTATGTGTACGGCTGAGAATCTATTCCAGTTGCCTAAGATAATTTTAGTAAGAAAGGAGCTTTTAGGGTATGTAACAGAAAACCGAAATAACGTTTAAACGGATGGGAGTTTTGAAAGGAATTGCTATGCTTTCTGTATTCAGGGTTGGCCAAATTCATTGCACACAAGGCGCTAGTTAGCATAATTCATTAGCCTCGTTTATGTTTTGCTGAAGCTGTCTGTACTTGAAAAATAAGTTCTAGTAAGTAACAAGAGATTATTTCAAAGTGACAGGCTACATTAATTTCAGATTATCTTAAAAGGAATTTTGCAGTTACAGTAATACTTTCAGCAATTAATAAGCCAGTTTCAAAAAGTTTCTTAGTTAGTCATGCCCTTAAATTTTATGGTATGAAATACAATCGAAGTGAATCGAAGTAAAACTCGAAAATCTGCTCTTTTACAATAAAGGAAATTTTTTTTTTCATTTTTAAAAAATAAAATTTCAACAAACAATGAAAATTACTTCAAGATTAAACTCGAAGATAATTGTAATTAGTTTGTGTTATATAAATGAAATTTAGTATTTGGTTGCTAAGCCTCTACTTGCTAAACAGCTTTTAAAATCTGTTTATCGATAAACGGACTAATTTTTCACAATAATTGAAATTATTTTACAGTCGTTCATCTTTAAATGTCTTTTTTAAACCTTTCGAGTATGGCATGATTTTTAAAAATTTTTCTTGTTAAACGTGCCCATAAATTTTCAGTTGCATTAAAGTCTAGAGATTGATGGGGCATGTCTGGTTTAGTTGCACTTCCGCACATGACATTTCCATGCAAATATATTCATTTATGGGTAGGTAAAGGTCAAACACTGGAAAATAGTTGCCAAAAGCAAAAATCAGGGCTTATCGTAGATTATCGAGCCAGTGAAGTATGTTTCTTCAAATTTTTTTCAAGCAGAATGACGAGATATTTGAAAAATTTACTTTCAAGTATATTGAAACAGAACCAAAAAACTAAATTGAACAAATTTGTCAGGTGCAAGCTACGCTTTGAAAATGAATGCTCTTGTATAATATCAACCCAAATTGTTTGTTTAAAGATTTTTGTGTCGTTACTAATAATGAAGAAAATTGAAATGAGAGAAAATTCCGAAGAGTTGAAATTCGAAAGCTTCAGATGTTTCTCATTGAGCACTCACAATATACTATCACATTATTAATACCTATGTGTACGGCTGAGAATCTATTCCAATCGTAGTTTGTATAAATTAGCCTAAATCACCTTCCTAATTTAGTGCTCTAAACCACCTTCCTTAATTATTTTTCAATAAACTTGGGATGATTGTGTTGAATAACAACTTCAGAAGAAATTTAGTTTAATTTAGATGCATAGATTTGTAACAATAGATACTAGGTTGGTGACGATTTTATATAAAATTATTATTTTGAATTTTATGTGAGCAAATCTAAAGTTGTTACTATTTACTTTTTATAATACGTCCATTTATTAGCTGACAAATATGAATTATACAAATGTTTTAAGTAAATTATTATTTTGAATTTTATGTGAGCAAATCTAAAGTTGTTACTATTTACTTTTTATAATACGTCCATTTATTAGCTGACAAATATGAATTATACAAATGTTTTAAGTAAATTATGAACCCTTCTAATAATATAAAGTGTGTATATCTAATGTTAAAACATACGTATGTCGAAATTTATTAAACAATATTTCTTGTATGCGTAATTTTATGGAAGATATTTATGCTGAAGACCTTCCCATATTCCACCCACCTTTTATCTTCTCTTTCAGATTACTTCTCTTCTTTCCCTCTTTTCTAATTTTTCGATAATTTAGATAATACTGCAACTCTCTAATGTAATGGGTAAATCTGAGAGACAAAATTTATCAGACATTATTTTCTTAGTCGCCTGAACGCAAGATAATGCAATAAACTTGAGGAAACCTGTAATAAAACTGAAATACACAGCTTAAAATTAAACTATTTCATACATTCTTCAATTTGTATATTGCGTAAACCATTAAAAGCCTATGGTTAAATAAATTGCTGAAAATTGCTTTCTAGATTTAGTGTTTGATTAAGAAACATTTAACTGGATGTATGGCTTTCTGCTATGTAGCATAAGTATAATCAAGCTTTTTAAAATGATTTACCACGAATTTTTCTAGGAGGAAAATTTCAACACTGAACGCAGATTGATTACCAATTCCATCCCAGAGTTGAGAAAAAAATTAGAAAAAGAAAAATTTAATAAAATTTATATACGATTACAAAGACAAATCGATAAAGGTCTCTTGCAGGTTTATTTCTTTAAATATTGATCCTAGAACCAATTACAAAATTTCTTAAATTACCATTTTTTTGGAGGGGAGGGAAAAAAACCTTTTGTGCTGTTAATGGAAAGTAATAAAATATAATTTATTAATTCGCTCGTTATCATCGAGTAAAATTAATAATACATCCCTTTGATTAATTAATTTCAAAATGCCATACCTTTTGCGCGCAAAATTTGTGAAGTTGGAAGATTATTCGTCAAATTAGTAGATAACGAACATGATTTAGTAGATAAGAATATGCATTTAGAATTCCTTTAGTTATGAAGGTCTCTTAATTTTTTTAATCAGTTGCCGGCATATCAAAACTAATCAATTAAATCAGTTATATAACCTCGTTATTCGTGCTTTTAACCATGGGGTTTCAACGCATGTTTTTCTCAGATATATATTTAGTATGCTCTAAATCAGTTTAGTTCAAATTTTGAAGGGACTCTTTCTTGCTTTCTGAAATGCATCTAGCGGAGAAAAATCTAAACTTTATCTTGTGTTTCTAAAAATTACCGATAGCACATCTGGCTGTTCTCCTTGCCTGAAGATAATTTCTTTGTCAGAAGATTTTCATTAGCTTTTGAACCTTCAAACTAGGAATCAAGGTAATGGTGAGGGGCGATGAATGCTGTTTGTTATATTGTTGAATTTTATTGTTAAGTTAAATACAAGTAAAGAAACTAGGAATGAAGGTAATGGTGAGGGATTATGAATGCTATTGTTCTGTTTTAGTGTTAAATGCAAATGCAGAACTTTATTAATTGCATGCTATTAACTCGTATTAATTATATATTATTGCAGTAAAAAATTTATGGCATTCAGCATCTAAAGCTAAGGGTATTGTTACGAATTTTGTATTTAGTTAGCTATTTTTAGTAGAATTATAAGTAAAGTTGTATTTTTCCATACAGCGCAGCGCGAGACATATTTGAGAGAAAGCTATGCCCGAAAAGTAAATGCTATGCCCGTAAAGTGGTCCACTTACCATTTTAATAAATAGATGTGTCTTTAATTTGTATTGGATTTGAATAAATGTAATTGACTATTGTGTTAGCGGGCAGCCGGAGAGAGTTTAGTTAGCTGCTGTTATTATTCCTGCGAGCTCAGCGTGAGATCGGATAAGCTTTCTCTTTTAAATGCGATGTGCATTGCTTTTTCTTCCCCTCTTCCACAATGAACGCTTTTCAGAATCTGTAAAAATCTTGTTTGCCTATTGCTTGTTTATTTTTTATTTATTTATTATTCCCCCTTTAAATAACTTGATTATGTCATGAATAACTTCGTTTTGTAGAGACATTAGGATATTTTGGGTTGCAGGAAAAATGAAAAATTAGCAACACCTTCGCGAGAAATCGAACCGCGGACCTCTGGATACGCGCCCAGCGTGCAGACCACCACACCACGAAGGCATGCCAAGAAGGCGGGAGAAATACCTTATATACTCCCCCCTTTTAAAGGGCGACTGGGATTTTAGGGAACCCAATCGCCAAATCCTGGATGTGGAGATTCATCATCCACCACCCTTTTAGTTCGGGCGAGACATTATGTATTTTTGAAAGCAGACAAGACGAAAAATTAGTGACGCCTTCGCCGAGAAACAAACCGCGGGCGTCTGGAATACGCGCCCAGCGTGCAGACCACTACACCACGAAGACATGTCAAGAATGCGGGAGAAATACCTTATAGTTTTACTATTTTTGCAGTATCTGTTAATGAAAATCCATCTTAAAATGTTCTATCATAAGTTCAGAATTTCCAAAGACTAGATTTAGATTGCATCTCCATTCTTAATCATCAGAACGATTAGCAAGAAATGAACATATTGAAATAATATCGTAGTACTACTGACATCAGAAACTAGGAAAAAATTCGAAATTTTTGCATTTTAAAGAAGAAAAAGCAGAAAAATTATAAGTATTCAGTGTATATTTTGAGATTAGTTTTCACTTTTTCTAACTTAAAAAGTTGTGGTGAATTTTTTCCTGCTTTGTGAAGACAATTTTATATATTATGTAATTTATTTATTAGCTTGAAAATTGCTGTATAAAATATAAAAATGTAAATATTCGACTTTCATTTTAAGCCATTGTATGATGAAGGTTGAATAGAACCTTGAATTTGCTGGTTGTGAAGAACAAGTGTAGTAAAGATATATTTCAGTATTGGTTTTCTCAACAAGCCTTGAAATGATCTTATGATCCAGAAGGGAAGGTGAGTTAAGTCATTTGCTTTTGGGGGGGGGACATAATTGAAATGTAAAACAGTACAAAAATATTAACCAACATATGGACATGAAAGGTTAAAATAAAATAGGCGATTTAAATAATCCATCAGCAAAAAATAGCATTGCATAGTAAACCTCAAAACAGTTTTCGAACGTTTTGGTTTTACATGTTAACATCAATAAAATCATATTTAGTTGCTACTATGTTTGAGTGAGTCGTCACATAGTCTGCATATCTATGACTCGGGAGACTAAATAACGGTTGCGTGGGACGGGCGACCGGTGCGTGCATAGTTGGCGCCTAATGATACTGTGGGATGGCACTATAAGAAGTTAATATTTATTTCCATATACATGTTCTTGTTTTGATGCTCTCCTGTATATTATGAACATTTGTTTAGCAAGTAATGTTGTGAGCATGAATTTTAAGAACGTGAGTGCAGGTTTCAAGGAGAGGCATACGACGCACCTACTATAATCGTGTAAAAAAGAAAAAGAATTCTTTTCTTGGTAGTACTCAATGCATGTAAAATAAATATATAAAATACGTGTTATTATATTATGCAATATTGTGTCTTGCAATTTACTCCCGAGTTAAGAAATTAGTAAGCTTAAGAATTTGTCTCCTATAGCTACCACATGTCGACGACATTCCAGGAAAATTAATTTTAGAGATTAAAAAGCATTCATCACGTTCAAATCCACTGCACGAATATATGGACTTAACTTTCAGTTTTAAAAGTTGTATAGCGTCATTAGACTATTTTGAACAGAAGATGTGAAAAATGGGCAGTGCTTTCGCCAGGACTCGAACCCTGGACCTCTGGAATAGGCGTCGAGTATGCTTCCAATTATGCGTCCTTTGTGCAGGAACTGATGCGTTTAGCGGTAAAGCTGATCAGTTAGACAAGACAGTTATGCGTATTTAAAAATCCCGACACAGTCACTGACGTAACAAATCCCTGAAGTCCAATAATGATACGTTTATGCGAGAAGTGGGACGCCGTAAAAATCAATGTCTTGCTTTTGAACTGAATGTTTACTGATAACATAAATATTACATTCAGACAAATTTTGTAATGTAGGACAGTAGCTTACTGACTCTTTAACGTTCTAACTATTATGGAGGAGGTGGACTTTTCTTGCTTGCTTATCTCATTTGTATCAGCAGTGGCAAGTATCACCTTGTAGTATGGTGTGGCCCTAACTTGTCAGCAACTGTGGTAATGACTGCTATGAACTGTAAACTTACACAAACACGGAAGAAGGGTTTAAAGCCCTTTTTATTCCACTTTAGAAATAACAGCTGCGTTCACTTGACGCTCACAAACTACGCCTACCCGGCGGTTTAACAAAAACAGAAATGTGAAACTAAAAATTAATGACAGGATGAATAAACAACTAGATCACTACCTACGAGGCTCTGAAATCGTAACTAACATAACCGCGTTCTGATATACAGCTGACATTCAGCGAGCTTACTGATTAAGCAGTTGAAAGATTCAGCGAACTGCCGAGATAGGCACATAGGCCGAAACGCGCGGTTCTTAAATTTCTGCCCAGCAACCTTCACGTTCGCGATTCAGGAAGCACACATACAATCTCGTTTCCCTTCTATTTAAACTCAACTTACTTCTGCTAAAATTTGAATATACTGCGCGTTCTACTACAATTTACATACTCTAGCATTGGCAATTGAAGGGGAAAGTAGAGGCTTGACAGTAAAGGATAGCTTAAACTTAAAATAAATGTTAGTTAAACCTACATTTGCCGCTGCCAGAATTTGGTAAACTTGGAAGCAGGTCCTAGAAACGACCTGTTTAAAGTTTCCATAATTCTAACCTAAGACTCAAGAGCCCCGTTTACATAAAACAAATTTTTGCCTAAAACATTTCCAATCGTTTCTGTAGATGGTTAGGATACAATGTCTTCTTACAGGATCCTTTCTGCTGTTTGGTCTTCATCAATCAATCTTTTTCCTTCCTTCCAGCATCTGGAAAGGAATAAGTATCAGTATATTCCAAATACATTATGATTTACACTTCTCAACACTTGATAATGTTTCCGTTTTCAATCCTTTTCTTTTCCTTAATTAATGCTTACATTCACATTCATTCAAATATTCAAACATGAATTTAACTTTACCCTGGTTCTCCACAATGTGTGGTGTCAAACGGGAATCTTCGTGTTTTTGTATTACAACACTTTCCCTAACCACAATGATTTGTTAGAATTCAAACGACCAAATATGACACACCTTAATCCAACATACTGAAACTCGATGAGCTATGTTTAACATTCTTGAATTCAAGTGTAGGTGTGAGCATTTACTTTTAGCATCTAAAATTTTATGCTTCTAGACTAAATTCTACTTTTACGTAACTTTCAAGTATTTACCTATATTTACAAATTCTAATACATATGATTTTTACAATATACCATAAGATGGATAAGAGAAAATAAAAATTTACTTCACGCTTTCTTCGCCAAGCTGGCGGCACTGAAACTAAATTTTACATTAATACAAGAATACGAAGTAATTTTACTTTCGCCAAATTTTGGCTTTAACAAAACAGAACTAGTCTTTCGACCAACACGAACTGCTTGCTCTTAGATTTTACACTTAAAGAAAATAATGCTTTTGCCTTAGCTAAATACAGTAAAACAAAACTAAGTCTCAACCGAGACAAATTGACTTCCGTCAACACATAGAACTTTGTATTTACACATAACATTTCAGAACAAAAGAAAAATTTATAGACGATTTTAACTTATCTTTGACTTTTCGATGCTTGGAACTCCGACATTCTCTTCTGGCAGAATTGATCCAACAAGTTACAGAATTCATGGAAGTTAATCTCCTCTTTTGGTTTCTTCGAGTTTCCTCCATGGTGACTTTCCTTTTTCGACCTCTGTACGCCGGCCTCTTGGGGTTTCGGGTTCCTGTCTTTTCCGTTTGGCCCCTGAACGGCTGGTCATGGCGGCCTCCGGTCTATCTGGCTCTGGAAGTGGTTTCTTCGACGCAGATTTTCTACTGTGGAAAGTTGTACCTGGTCTTTTCCTGTTTACCAAACATTCTTTACGAGGCTCTGTTGATTTCCTGCATTTCTTGAATGCTGGAGTCTGACCATTTTCCTTCCTTCTTTTCGGGGCCCTAGAATGACTTGTAAGAAGGGCTAGGTTCCTCTTCTGTTCTCTGCTTCTTGGGTGGTGGAGCGGGTGGCGTTAATTCTGGAATTTTCACTTCTTTTGCGCTTGAGTCCTGCAAGAAACTTTTAAGGATTTCGAAATCATTTTGATTATAATATTTTTTCACCTGGTCGGGACTTGCTTTACAGGTTTCCCCTCCTCGTTCTTAAGGTACAATACGACTCCCTTGATTTCCTGTATTACATAGGGGCCTTCAAACTTCGGAGCCAATTTTGCAATGAAATTATCTAGGGCACTTAATAAAGAAAATTTCCCCTTTAACACTTTATCCCCTACTTTAAAATCTGCTTCACGGCTTTTTCGAACATAGTAAAGTTTTTGTCTATTTCTTGAGGTATCAGAACGTTTAACCGCCTGATCAATAAGTTTCTGTATATCTTTTTGTTTAAATTCTTCTTCCCTTTGTTGCACAAAGAATAATTTATCTAGTCGCGTAATTAACTTAGTCCTAAAAATAATTTTGCTGGAGATTTTCCAGTAGTATCATGATTTTCTGTTCTTAAAGCATAATCTAACTCATTTATGTAGCCATCCCAGCGCTTGTGATGTGTGCTAACATAGCTTCGAATAATTTTTACAATATTCTTATTAACTCTTTCTGCGATGTTTGCCTGTGGTCTATACGGAACCATTTTGATATGGCGTATGCCAAGTCCAGAGCAAATGTTTTCAAAAATTTGGCTAACGAATTGTTTACCGTTATCGCCAATGACTTTTATCGGTGCACCGTATTTTAAAATGTACCTGTGTAAGAATGCATCTTTAACTGTTTTGGCTGACGCGCGTTTAAGTGCAACAGTTTCTGTCCACTTTGAAAGATGATCTACAATTACTAAAAGAAAACGATTTTTACTTAACTCACTCTGGGGAAAAGGATCCCAGCGCTTGTGATGTGTGCTAACATAGCTTCGAATAATTTTTACAATATTCTTATTAACTCTTTCTGCGATGTTTGCCTGTGGTCTATACGGAACCATTTTGATATGGCGTATGCCAAGTCCAGAGCAAATGTTTTCAAAAATTTGGCTAACGAATTGTTTACCGTTATCGCCAATGACTTTTATCGGTGCACCGTATTTTAAAATGTACCTGTGTAAGAATGCATCTTTAACTGTTTTGGCTGACGCGCGTTTAAGTGCAACAGTTTCTGTCCACTTTGAAAGATGATCTACAATTACTAAAAGAAAACGATTTTTACTTAACTCACTCTGGGGAAAAGGACCAAGAAGATCTATGCCTTAAATTTCATTCGGAAATGTAGCGCGTATGCTATTTAAGTACCCGGCGGGCTGTAATTAATATCATTTATTAACTGACATTGATTACAGGACCTGACATACGCAGTTACTATTTTGTATAATTGCGGGAAATATACCGCCTCGCGTACCCTTTTTATAGTCTTTCTGACCCCTAAATGACCCGATGTTGGCGCGTTGTGTGATGTTGGCAATTCCTTCAAAATGCTCAATCGAAGAGAGGCTGGGATGACTGGTCTATACTCAAAATTTTCGTTTGTTGATTTCGTATAAAACAATAAATTATCTATTATTTCATAGTTTTCTGCCCTACTTCGTATTGCGGCGACATCTGTATGATCCAAGATTTTGGGGTCTTTTAAATAAGCATAAATACTTCCAAATTCAGGATCAGCTTTCAATTCAGCAATAATTGTTTCTCTAGAATCTAAAATTTTAGAAGTCAACACAGCGCATTTGAGTTCATTCCCTTCATCGTCCAGTTTTATTCGGGATAGTGCGTCAGCTTACATTATTTTCTTTCCCTGGTTTATATTTAATTATTAGATATTATATTCTTGAAGTTTTAAAGCCCATCTTATTAACGTGGGCGTTAGGTTTTTCCCCGAGTAAAGTCTACCAACAGCCGCATGATCCGAAAAGACTGTTACTGGCGCTTTGCCGAAATAAACTCGAAATTTGTGTACAGTCATTAATACGGCTAATGTTTCTCTCTCTGTAGCTGTATAATTCATTTGCGTAGAATTTAAAGTTTTACTAAAAAATGCCAAAGGATGGCCATTCTGCGTGAGAACCGAACCTACGGCATAGTCCAACGCATCTGCTGCAATTTCCAGGTTTTCGTTCCCTTCCGGGAATTTCAAAACAGGGGCATTGATGAGTGCTTCTTTTAACCTTTCAAATGCTGTATTTGCTTCCTGCTGTCCACGTAAACTTACTTTTTTTCTTTTAATTACTAACAACGGTTTAACAATATTCGCGAAATCTTTTATGAACGACCGATAATAAGAACATAACCCAAGGAAAGAAGAAAGTTTCTTGGCGGTATTGGGAGGAGGGAAATTCTTGATGGCTTTTATTTTTGAATCCTGAGTTTCTATACCCTTTTGCGAAATTTTATAACCCAGATATTTAAGTTCTTTAGTCGCGAACTTGCATTTTCATGCGTTAATTGTAAGACCGACCTCTTTTAATAATTTAAAAACCTCTTCCAAGTCTTTGCTCCACTCGTTATAATTATATCATCTAGATAGTTTAAAGTCGAGTTTCCTAGGACAGGCTTTAGAACAATGTCCATAGCTCTCTGGAATGTTGACGGGGCCCCACACAACCCAAAGGGCATGCGTAAAAATGCATAAGTGCCCGATTTTGTGATAAACGCGGTTTTATGTATATCTTCAGGTCTCATAGCTATTTTATAGAAGTCAGACGTTAAGTCCAAGGTAGTCATGTATCTCATAGACTTAATCTTTCTAATAATTTCGTCTATTACCGGCAAAGGGTAAACCGGGAACTTAGTAATACTATTGAGTTTCCTGTAATCGATAGCAAACCTCCATATCTGAAAGAGGGAAATCGTTCTTTTTCCTACATAGTACGACTGGACTCGCGTACTCACTATTTATGGGCGTTATTATCTGGTTCTGCAGCCAGCATTTCCTTAATATGTTCCTCAATAATTTTTTCTTTCTGTTGATCATACCGGTAGGGTTTAGTCCTACAGGGTTTATCGGCAGTTAGTTGTATATCATGTGTTACAATTTGACAGTTGCCAGGCCGTTCTGAAAACAAGTTTGAAAAAGTACTCACCACTTGCTGGATGGCTTGGCTTTCATGGATACTCAAATGGCTCAAGTCTACCTGCAGTTGTTTCACTGGCTCCACCACCCTCCGATCCATTTCCAGCATAATCGAATTTTCCTGAAAATATAGCTTGGCTTTTGCGGCCTTTAAGAACTCCATGCCTAGCTTGGCTTTAGCGGCCTTTAAGAACTCCATGCCTAAGATGACTGGATTCTGTAAATTTTTCACCACAAAAATTTAATACTTTAAGGCTCTCGTCTTTCATCTGTATTTTTAAAAATAATTTCCCGATACATTGACAGATTTTTCCTTGGGCCGCTATAATTTCTGTGTTTTTATTTTTAAATAACCGTAATCTATTAAAATTCTTATTGAAAAATTTATCACTCATAAAATTACCTTCTGCCCCTGTATCAATGAGGGCTTCCACTGGTACATCGACAACCAAGACTTGTATAATTGGTAATTGTGAATTCTTTACCACGACCGTGTGTAGATATCTTCTTGAGGGTTTTTTCGAAACTTCCGGGGTCTGGACCCTCGCTTTTACAGGCCCCTCTAATCGTTTAAAGCTTTCAACTTCAGTCTTTTGGGTACGCGGACGGTTTTTTTCAAATTTCCTTTTTGCGTTTTGACCGTCGAGGTCTTTCTCCCATAAGAGCGATTTGTGTTACCGGTCTGTTGATTTGAGAATTGTCTTTGGGGACTTTGAGAATACGATGCCCCTCTAGATTTTTCCGCTATTCTTCGGTTTTGGAACTTGATTGCCAACTCGAAGAGTTCCTGCAAGGTGCTTGGATTTCGGATTTCCAAGTAATCTTGGACAGCAGGTAGCAAATCTTGGTAAAATTATTTCAATTATCTCCGTGTCGGGTTTCTTTCAATACAGCATGTCTGTCAGCTTAACTTTTCGGAGAATAAAGTCCGCCAAATCTTCCATATTACGTTCATAAAAACTATACAGTTCGGCTTCTAGCTTTGCTCGGTATTTCACTATGGGAAGGCCTTTAATAATGATATTTTAAAATTTTCAAAGGTATATGTTTGGCCTCCGAATTCTCCTAATAAAAATTTCCCTATACTCTTTCACCATAGTGAGGCCTGTCCTCTTAGTGCAGACGTGGCAATGGCAACATTTTGTCTTTCAGGCACAGGGTATAACTGGAAGTGATTTTCGAGGCCTTCTGAGAATATCACCACCGAAATTTTTCCAGTCGAAATTGACGTTCGGCTTGATAGATGCTCTCATCGTTTGGACCAGGTATCCAAACCCTTCTAACTGGTTCGCCATTTCTTGCTGTTGGAGTTGTACAGGAGCTTCCATTCAGTTATCGGCCATCTGAGTTCGTAAGATGTTCGGGCGCCAATGTAGTATTGCGTGGCCCCAACTTGTCAGCAACTGTGGTAATGACTGCTATGAACTGCAAATTTACACAAACAGGTAAGAAAGGTGTAAAGCCCTTTTTATTCAACTTTAGAAATAACAGCTGCGTTCACTTGACGCTCACAAACTACGCCGACCCGGCGGTTTAACAAAAACAGAAATGTGAAACTAAAAATTAATGACAGGATGAATAAACAACTAGATCACTACCTACGAGGCTCTGAAATCGTAACTAACCTAACCGCGTTCTAAAATACAGCTGAGATTCAGCGAGCTTACTGATTAAGCAGTTGAAAGATTCAGCGAACTGCCGAGATAGGCACATAGGCCGAAACGCGCGGTTCTTAAATTTCTACCTAGCAACCTTCACGTTCGCGACTCAAGAAGCACACATACATTCTCGTTTCCCTTCTATTTAAACTCAACTTATTTCTGCTAAAATTTGAATATACTGCGCGTTCTACTACAATTACATACTCTAGCATTGGCAATTCTAGGGGAAAGTAAAGGCTTGACAGGAAAGGATAGCTTAAAATAAATGTTAGTTAAAATAAATATAAACCCTACAACCTACATAAAAACAAGTGTAACTGATTTTTGTATATATGTAAATAATTTTAGTCTAATTATGTTTAAAATTGTAGTATCTTTTGTATAACATAAAGGAAAAATTTGAAGAGTCGAAGCTGTGCCGAAAAAATTGGGTTACGGAGCAAGTCATTTTAACATTGAAGATTGGTGAGATAGCGTCAAGCTTGCGTCTGTTTTGGCCATTAATTTTTGTCGCGAAATTCGTCATGAAATCGTCAAAGTCGCCAAATTTGGTGATCTTTTGGCTACATTTCGGTTTGGTTCGTGTATGACTAATTGATACTGTAATTAATCCCTATGTGTAACTATAACCGCATCCGGCCCTTATATGTGTAAACTGTATGTATCTTCGAGGAATTTCAAGAAATGAAAGCTACTAGAAATTTCTCGGCGGCCGGGGTAAAACTGTATCAAATCGGAGAGAGGCATCAGCTCTCAGTTGTTCAGTTAAGTATGCGTTAGTAGTAGTAGTAGTAGTAGTAGTAGTATTGAGAGATCTCCGTAGGAGGTTCGCCTTCATCAATGCGCTTTGTATTGGGGCTGCCTTTGGTGTTAGTAGTTTGTGTGTGTGTGTGTGTGATTATGGCAAAGCCTCGAGGGCTATCTGCCTAAGGGGAGGGATGGAGGACTTTATAAGGGAAACTGGCTCGTATACACGTTACATATGGGGAAAACCATGAAAACGCCCATGCAGGGATTCGAAAATCGGACAGAAATACCAGTGTTCATCAACTTTACCGCTCGGCCGCTGGGTTAGTAGTTTGAAGAGTAACTACTAGTTGTACTACTAGTTGTTACTGAGAACAGTTATACGACTATTTTTATGGAAAGTTCTAAAACTGTAAAATGTTTCTTTTGGTAAAATAAGTTTTATCAAGCTGTCATCCGTTCAATGTGCATTCAATCTATTACGAACCCGTGCGCAGTCAATACAAACAAATAATTAAACATTTTCACGGGAATCTCTCTTGGACGACTACTTCAAAAATTGACCTATATTTACGAGAATATGTATTATATAAGCACATTGGTGTTGAAGATCACTTCCCAGTACGTCTGCTTATACGGAAAACTCAAAATTATCTGGAACCGTGGGCGGTCGTCATAAATAGGTTGTAATTTAACGTTCAAGTATCTGTTTTAAAAATCTTTCCCTAGAAGTTAAGCTGTGTTGTAACCTTTGTCACAAGTTATCGTTTTGCAGTTTTTCACTAAAAAATTTAAACCTCAAATTGTGCAGACGCACTGTGTATAGGGCCGTCGCCAGAGCTGATGAACCGGGCGGCAGAATCTTTTAGAATAAAGGATTGACCGTTGTTGTTCTAAAGCAGAACTTAACGGTAAAGAATTAGTTGACGAACTTGCAATTTTCGGTATGTTTTCCCGACATCACGTAGACAATTTAAACCCGTGGCCGCGTTATTAGCGAGAGTAACAGATGTTTGTAACGGGTTTTGACTTCCGTCACCGTGTTGTTTCAGACCGTTAGGAATCAGTTCAGACAAATGGAACATGTAGCAAACGTCACGAGGAAGGTCGTGTCCGCAGCACAACCCTTGCAGAAGATAGGTTTATAATGCTATCGACAAAAAGGAACCGGCGTAGACAGATACCGAGGTAGCAGATCTGTTAATGGCAAGCGAATGTCCCAAAAATCTGTAGCGAGACGTTTGCATCAAGGAGAACTATACGCCCGCCGTCCTATGATGTGCATCCCATTGTCTAGACGTCACCGTTCCACCTGTTCGCAATTGTGTCATCAGCATTGCAGTTGGAGGAAGACTTCTGGCTTGAGTACTCTTCTCCGATGAGAGTAGGTTCGTCTGTCATCGGATTGTAGACGTCAGTTCATATGGGAGTGGTTGTGCATACAGTCCAGCAAATATACAGGAAAGGGACGGATAACCTACAAATAGTGTCATTCTATGAGCTGGGGTCATGTCGATGTAGGTGCATCCAACTGAGAGTTTAATTGGCTAGCCATACATTAATAGTGTTCTGCTGCCACATGTTCACGTGTTCTGTGGTGGTGTCGGTGTTAAATTTGTTTTACGTGGATGGCAACATAACATGGCATCAAACAGTCGCTGTCCAGGAGTGTCTGGAGAGCGAGGATATTCAAAACCTCGTATAGCCAGCATGTTTTCCGGATATAAATCCCAATGAAAATGTTTGGGATGCTCCAATGAAAATGTTTGGGATGCTTTGGGGAGGAGCTTTGCTGGTCGACAATGCCTTCTAATAAAGAAAGACATCCTCATCCCTGCCCTGACAGAGGAATCGGATAAATTACCCCAACTGCTGCTGTATAATATTGTGAAAAGCATAAAAGGACGTGTGCAGTCTTGCACTACCGTCCAAGACGGCCATATCCCGTATATTGACATCATACGCCCGGATGCCTGCGGATGGTAACTGCATTTTTTTCACTCCTACAGTTGAAAATGACCATTTTGTCTGTTGAACAAGTTTCAAAGCCATCTGGATTTCAGAGTATAATAAAATACCTTTAATGGTTATTGCTATGTCCTAATACTCTGGCATTTTATTTCACTTGGGATCCAAGCACACTTCCTTTTTAAAGCCCTATATAGCCGTTTTGTGATTCGTTCTTAAAAATTGTTCATCATTGTATAAAGAAAGTTAAAGACAAGTAGATTTGTAATGTTTAAAGCAGGTTATAGCATTTGAATCCATCCAATCTGTGATAGTAGGAGGGAGCTGTAAAATTGGCAGTTATATATTGCTATTAATTTATATAAGGGCACATTTATCTTTTATGTTCGTTTACATTTTTATTGGAACTATAGGCAAATATGACTTTCGGAAGTGTTTGAGCTCTGAAATAGTAGTTAATTTTAACTCTATTATTATTTTATATTCTTTATCTTACTTCTAATTAATCAAGGTAAAACAAAACTGCTTACCTTGTTCCAATGGGTTCGGCCAGGGCCACTGGATGCATTCTTCTCAGGGACTCTATCTGCAAAATCTTGAGATGGATAATCCATAAATGATAAACTTTCTTAACACAAATATATTTAATGAAGACGCAAACGGTTACAGAATATTTACATAATGAAAGGTTTAAATGATCGCACGACGCAGCGTGCGACTTCTCAGTCCCGAGTTCTCGTGATCTTCAGTGAGAGTTCATAGTTCGAGATGACGTCACTCAGCCATCGGATGTCAGCAAGAGTTGAGTTGCAACATCCTCCCGCCCGGAAGGACAATTGCCGTAATTGTCCTTATTACATTCCAGCTCCACCGGATATAGTAATTGCACTGGTCTTTTAATCGTATGTCCATTGGGCAAGCGGACAGCACAGGCTCTCACCTTGCCATCTCTCCCAGGAAAGACTTCCATTATGATGCCCATTTTCCACATCAGCCGTGGAATTTTATCTTTGTGCACTAATACAATAGTTCCTTTATTCAAACAGGTTCCTGTTTTCACCAGTTTAGAATGATGAGCAGATTTTAAATTCATCAAATAATCCTGCCTCCATTTTCGCCAGATTCTTTCTACAAGTATCTGTTGATGTCTAAATCGACGTGTAAGACTCTCATTTGAAGTTAATTTAGAGCTTCCTTGTGGCAATGATAGTAATCGTCTTCCTATTAAGAAGTGACCAGGGGTCAAAGATTCTGGCTCTCCTAGATCCGAGTATGTAAATGTTAAAGGTCTGGAGTTCAATATAGCTTCCACTTCTGTTATGACTGTTTCTAATTCTCTGAATGTTAAGGATGATTTTCCTAAGATTCTCTACAGAAGAGCTTTAAGAGACTGAACCATACGCTCCCAAAAGCCTCCCCACCATGCCGCCCTCTCAACTGTAAATTTCCATTTGATTCCTTGCTTAGAGAACTCGTCTTGAACTTTATTGCTTTTCATCACCTCGTTCAATAGCTCTAATTCTTTTTTCGCTCTTTTAAAGGTTTTGGTGTTATCGGTGTACACTATTCGCCACAAACCTCTTCTCGCTATGAACCGTCTAAATGCAAGCAAAAATTTTTCTGTGGAAAGGTCAGCCGTAAGTTCTAAATGCACGGCTCTGGTTACAGCACAGGTAAACAGTAGTATGTCTTAGATAATTCTTTTCCACTTTTCACGAACAGTGGACCCGCGTAATCCCGGAGTTTTCAAATGGAAAGGCTTCTCGGCATCTGTCTGGTGGGAGAGGTGCCATATCTTGCATGACAGGTTTAGTTCGAAATATCTTGCAGATATTGCAATTGTACAGAACACTTTTAATTTTTTGACGAGCCTTCAGCAACCAAAATTTGTCTCTTATCTGATTTAAAGTATCTGCTATTCCTCCGTGCCCTACCACCTGATGACTGTGAAGAATAATTAGATCAGTCAAATGATCTTTGTCGGGCAACACGATTGGATGTGCTTGTTTGAAATCCAAATTTGAATTTTCTAATCGTCCACCAACACGAATTACACCACTTTCGTCTACAAATGGATTGAGACACCTTAGTTTTGATTCTGAACTTAATTCATCGTTGTTCTTCAATGCCCGTATTTCATTTGTAAAAATTTCGCTCCTGAACACGTTTGATCCAATAAGTTTCTGCCATTTCCAATTCGGTAACCTGCAAACATCCTGATAATTTCGAGGTATTTTTAACATTGTTGATGAACCTTAAGCACCTGCAGTAATTCGGTAAATTCTGTGTAAATTGCTGTAATTTTGGGTTTTAAATAAATATTCGGAAGGTTCGGTAACGCATGCATTTACGAGAACTTCCTTCGATGTTTTTCTTAGTTCCTTGTTGGAATCTTCAATATTCTTTGTGGAACATAAATTCGGTTTTGGCCAGTGTTCCATTTCTTCTTTCAACCACGTGGGCCCTTCCCACCATATTCTATTCTGCTTCAGATGTTTGACATTTTCACCTCTAGTTAGTAAATCAGCTGGATTATGTTCACCAAGTAAATCAGCTGGATTATGTTCACCAGGCGTATATCTCCAGTTCAAGACATCTGAATTCTTCTGTATTTCCTTCACTCTGTTCTGAACGAATGGCGTCCACCTTTTCACATCACTTCTAATCCAATGTAACGTTATACTAGAATCGGTCCACATATATACAATTAAATCAATGTCCCGAAGTTTCTTTTGAATGTAATTTGACAAGCGCGAGCCTATCAAAGCACCCATCAATTCCAGTCTGGGAAGTGATAATTTTTTCAAAGGTGCTACTCGTGATTTTGATGTAATGAAACTTGTATGAATGACTCCATTTTTCGAATAACGAAAATACAGAACAGCCCCATAGGCCTTCTGACTCGCATCTGTGAAACAGTGTAACTGTAAACCATCCTTTATATCCCTTTTCCCAGCACCTGCAAACTGATGTCTTGGTATTTCCAAACTAGAAATATGAGCTAATTCAGCACACTAGCTTTGCCAATTCTTTCTGAGATTTCAGTGTCCCATGCTATCTTTTGTTCCCATAAATCTTGTAATAAAATCCTAGCTCGAATGGTGTATGGATTTAAAAACCCCAGTGGATCAAAGAAACGTCCTACAAATCTCAAGATTTCTCTTTTAGTTGGTATGTTATCTATCCTTTTGGCATCTTTTACCAACTCTTCAATTTCTATCAAAAATGTATCATTTGATCTATTCCATATGTATCCCAATACTTTAGAACAAGTCGTCGAATCGTGTGAAAAATCTTCTTCATTCCATACCCTTTGTAAATTCGTTTCATTCGTTTTCCACTTCCGCATGTTAACTCCACCTTCTTTCAGTATGCGTTTAATAAATATGTTCCGATTCCTCGAATGCTTCTGATTCTTCATCTGCTCCAGCGATTAAATCGTCAACATACATATTTTCAGTTAGCATGGAAAATACGTTCGGATACTGTAACTTGTATTTGTCAACATGTACATTAAGAGTTGCTCTGAGAAGAAACGGACTACATGTTGCTCCAAAAATTACCCTTGTCATACGAAGAGCCTTTATTTTGGTTCCATTTTAATTCACCATCGTTCCATAGAAACTTGACTGCGTTTCTGTCTTCATCAGCAAGAGCAATCTGCAAGAATGCTTGTTCGATGTCAGCTGTAAACGCAATTCGATTTTGACGGAACTTAAGGAGCAATTCCAGTATGTCTGGACATATCTTAGGACCTGAATGTAAACAGTCATTTAATGACAAACAATTCTCCGCATGTGACGAAGCGTCAAAAACCACACGGAGTTTTGTAGTTTCCTTGTTTTCTCTTATAACGGCTTGATGCGGCATAAAATACGTTTTTGGCCCAATTTCAATGTTAGATTCTTCGGCGATTCCTTCTTTTAAGTACCTATCAATTACTTCGCGATATCTGTCATAGAACTGTTGATTATTCTGAAATCTACGACTTAAACTCTTAAATTTAATTTTAGCAATCTAAACTCTTAAATCTAATTTTAGCAATCTCCAGATTATCTCCTAGCTCATTTGAATTATGATTCCAAGGAAGGCGCACAATATAACGATTGTTTTCAAACTTCACAGATCTTTTGAAATTATCGAAAACTAAATTATCTTCTAATTCGAGTTCCTTATCCGAATCATAATTTATCCCCATAGAATCGAGCTCCCAGAGATTCTTCAGCAACCTAGACAGTGATTCATTCTGTGTATCTTTATTATTATGAACCACAACCTTCATAGTATTCACATTACTTGGGAAAATTCCGTAAGCCCGTTCTGTTCCACTAATGGTCCAACCCAATTTTGTTTCAACCGCTACTAAGAAATTAGACAGTCTGTGAACCTTACCCGTAGCTATTTTCCAATAAAAATCCTTCGGCGGTTTATTCCCTGGTCCCCATTCATCGGAAAGTTGTATGCCCTGTTTTTTAATAAGATTAACTATTTCATTTCTAGGGGAATGAATATGTGATCCATCAATGACAGGAATAATTAAAGCTTCTATTTTGATTTTATATCGAGTCTTCGAATTACGCAAAATGAGCCTGGTTTTTTTAACATTCTGCGCTTCAGACGTCGTACAACCGAAACAGAATATTTTTATTTTTTCTTCTCCAATAACGGGAAGTTTTAATTTCTTACAGATGTTCTCTCTAATAAATGTTCGCTGCGATCCTAAATCAAACAACAAGCGAACGCTTTGCTGGCGCCAATTGCCTGTGTTTATAATTTCAGCTCGTGCTGTCAGAAGAAATGAGTTATTTGCTGTTGTGCAATCGGAAACAGAAGAGACTACTGCCCCTTGGACGGGACTCTTGTCTGACGCATTCGTTTCGTCAGAATGTATCAATGTATGATGTCGCCGATCGCAAATACCACAAGTTAGTTTCGATTTGCACATCCTCGCTAAATGGTAGCCTTTCAGGCACCTGAAACAAAATCCCCTTCGCCTTAACGCTTCCTTTTTTTCTGGCACAGTTTTTTGACATGATTCTGACGTATGATTTTCAAAACAGAATAAACAGCTATTAGATAGTGATGTGTTTAACGCTGCCGCTGAAGGAATTCTACCCTTATTATAATTCCGATTTCTTTCGCTGTCTCGAAAACGTTCTCCAAACTGCCGCTTATTTTCCAAATGGGATTTCTTTTCAGTGACTTCAGAATCTGTTGGCTTAATTAAAAATCCTTTACGTTCTCGACTTTCTTTCTTTTCTTAGAAAATGGAGCAAATTCGTAATTTTTGTCTGATTATCATATTTCCTATTAAATTCTAGTGCTAAATCATTCGGAATCACCTTTATTAATATCGGATACAATAAGGTACTGTACGAATCCGGTAAAATATTACACGATTCTAATCCTCTAATTTGTACTTCACAACGATCATATAATTTTCGAAGTGCTGTCACATCGCCAGACCTTTTAACCGGAGTCAGAGTTAATAAATTGTTCATATGGGTATCTATTATTAGTTCTTTGCGTCTGAAGCGATCTTTCAATATTTTCACAGCCTTCTCGTAATTCTCCGTTGTTAATGTCAACCCTTGTATTGCAGTTTCTGCATCGGAAGTAAGAATTGACTTTAAATAGTTGAATTTATCTACTGCATGCAGACTTTCGTTTTCGTGTTCAGCTGTCTCAAATCGTGTCCAAAACCCGGGCCAACTGCACACGTCCTTTCCCGAAAATGTTTCCAGGGCCAATTTGGGAAGTTTAATTTTGTTCTGCGATTCAGTGATAGTTCCATATGAAGTAGAATTAGCGCTATGTGGATTAGTATCTAAATATCTTTTCGCTCGTAATTTCCAAACAATAATTTTACTTTTATACTCTTCTCTAGACATTATTTCATCTTCTACATTTCCTACATCAATTAAAGTTTCAATACCATTATCCGCTAAGATTACTTTACTAATTAACTGAGCAACCGTCTCTTCAATTACATTTTTATCCCCCTCATTAGCAATTTCTGTTATCTTGTTTATCAGCCTCGTAACTACTGCTCTTATAGCAGATCGTTTCTTTTTTAATTTTTCTAAATCCATGTTTTTGCTTAAGCAAAATCTATTAAAGTTCAGTTCAAATTCAACCCAATGGCCCCACGTTGGGCGCCACATTATTATTATTTTATATTCTTCATCTTACTTCTAACTAATTAATCAAGGTAAAACAAAACTGCTTACCTTGTTCCAATGGGTTCGGCCAGGGCCACTGGATGCATTCTTCTCAGGGACTCTTATCTGCAAAATCGTGAGAGGGATAATCCATAAATGATAAACTTTCTTAACACAAATATATTTAATGAAGACGCAAACGGTTACAGAATATTTACATAATGAAAGGTTTAAATGTTCGCACGACGCAGCGTGCGACTTCTCAGTCCCGAGTTCTCGTGATCTTTAGTGAGAGTTCATAGTTCGAGATGACGTCACTCAGCCATCGGATGTCTGCAAGAGTTGAGTTGCAACAAACTCTTCTGTGGTATGGTAGTGAATAATGAAAAAATAAATTAGAATCTTTATTTTTCATGCATTTATAACATACTTATTTTTTAAGTCGTCTTTAATCTCACGAGCTTTTTATACTAAGATGGCCATCCAGGGTTCCAGATAAGTTTAGTTTCTCTTGGGGATGGTCGTTTCTAGAGTGGTGGTGTTCAAAACTGGAATTTATAACTGCTATTTTTTATTAAACTGCATTTTTATGCATTTAATTATATAGAAGGATCATTCATTACATTACAGAGATAAATGAAAACTTTACTCTTCAATGAGCAGTACGAATTAAATTATTTGGGAAACGAATAAATGAAATCGCAGTTCACAGTTCAGAAATCACTGGATCGTATCTGGAGTTGTTTGTTATTGAAAACGAGAAAAAAAAATTTTTCAGACTATTTCGCTGAGATTTGAGCATTTTATTTGGTCTCTGGGTTTTTATTTGGATCATGAACTGACTGCTTAGTTGCAAGACTACATTTCAGCTTTCGTTGTGTGCATTTATATCCATGGGGGAATTGGAAGTTTTGACAGTTCAAGAATAGTCCTTTGCCGTCATGTCGGTATGGTGGTCAGGGAAGCTGGCTGCGATGCCGAAGGGCCTGAGTTCGAATCCCGGAGAAGGCATGGTTGTAACTGTCCATCCCTTCATAGGAAAGGCGATGGTGGCCCACCTATTAGGTGCCTCCATAATAAAATGAGACCACTACATCTGGCCTTGTATAGATTAATGGACTGAGTTACATTTCTAATTGTTCACAATCTGCCATTGGGGGGGGGGGGGAAATAGTCCTTTTATCCGAAACTGATTACGACGTATCATTTTCAGATAGCATTTTCTTCGAAAAATCGATGGTCTACGATGGTCTAGTATTATTCGTAAAAAATTGAAAGGGTACTTCTGTGTACACTGACCTAACGACAATTATGTTCTTACTTCTAAACGCATTTTGTTTGAGATATATTCCAGCCATTATACCATTATATTGGGACCATTTTATCTCGGACATAAGTTTAATTTTTTAGGTATTTTATGAATGTTACCAGATAATTATAATTCATGAAAATATTTTTTTCCGACGTGATCTACGTGTTTACATCCTATAATATTTTAAAAACTGTTATCAATTTAAAACATTTCAGATAATTTTATTTCAATGTGCTTTCCCAAGTACGAAATGCAGCTTGAAGCAAAAATGCAGAAATATTTTTACAAACCGTTGTATTTGTGTACTTTGAATGACCTAAAACCTGTATCTACAAAGCATGATTAATTGAATATTAAATATATAGGCAGTTCCTGATTATCCGCACCCAGATTAACTGTTTTAGGAAAATTGTTTATTAAGGAACGATGGGAAAACAATTATTGCAAACCATTAACCTAAAACAAAAACAAAATTAAATAAAAAAGTGTCATGAACTAACAGCACTGGTAACAGATAATGTTATAGTGCATAACTTCTTAAGCTTTTTCCTACAACCCTTGTTTTAATCATCGAAACGTTTTCGGGGTTCCAGATATTAAATGTAAAATAAAGATATAAAATAAATATTTTTCCATAAATAATTTATTTCTTTGGAAAACGTTCTACATACGAAAAGTAAAGGCGTTGGATCCAGGGTCTCCTTTGATGTATTTTTTACCTTGGAAAGACCATGGATGCAATGGATTGCTGTTTTGTGTAAGATAAACTGTAGGGGGGGGTACGTACATTCGTTTGTTAATCCTCCGTCTGCTCACCCATTAGTTTGGAAACTCCATAAATCTAAACTTTTGGATAAGTTATTATTACAAATAAAATACCATCAGCTCAAAAGTAGTATTATTTGCGGTGGTTTCACTTCTTCAGATATTCATTGTTCAGGTATCCCAAGGCAATTCCATCTCTTCCTTTTTTACCTCCTCCTCTGTTCGATTTGCATAGTTCCCTTTTATGGATTGTGTAGAAATTTCCTTTCCAAAACATCTTGCTTTGAGAGCACTAACTCTATTTTTTCCAGTTTTGCTAACTTCGCCATTGTCTACCATACTTGTTCTATGTACTTTCGCAAATTTGTCTCGTATTTTTATTCTGAGGGTAATCTCGTTTTTTGTCGTTGCCACTCTCGCTAGTTTGATAAAAGTCTGCACAAGCCCACAACATTCATCGTGGCATGGAGTGAAATGCGCCTGTCAAGCGCCTTGAGCATCATATAGGTGACACTCCGGCTAAATTCCACCCCCCAAATTTCGAGAGAGATCACTTCGGAGGAAAGGGTCCGCGGTCTCCCACCCTTCTTCCTTTACCACCAGCCTCTCGAAAGGACTTTTAAGCTTGCCGCATGTTTAGAGTTCCCCATGCTGCACAGATACTATACGTTTACAAACATTCATGTCTTCTGCGAGATTCGAACCTGGGTCTTTCAGTACTGCAGTCAGCGTTCCTAACCAAAGTACAGGTTTAGCGGCACTGATACTATAAATTTAAGTACATTTCAACAAGAAAATACGAAAGGTTAAAATTATACGTTGTTGTTTTCCTGTCTCATTTGTTTGACATATTCACTCACGATTATTATCTTTTCAAAAAGTGCATTTTTGAACCTGTCATTTAGCATAAGCAAGCCTTGAGCACCGTGTCTGCTCAATTTCGACCCAGATTTGTGAGAAAACGCGCTGGGGTTGGGTCCAAGGATCTCCCATTCTTCTTTCCCTACCACCAAACTACATGAGAACATTTCAGCATTTCAGCTCACCATATATTCACAGTGTCTCCGTGACGTAAATACACTATATATTTACAGTATCCCATGCCTTCTCTGGAATTCGAACCCGGGCCGTTCGGTACGCGAGTTAGCATCGCTAACCAGTATCCTGTTGGGCGGCGCACTTCTAAACATGCGAAATTTTTCATAGGATCTACTTTACCTCTCTTGTACCATGTTGAACCCTGCGTTTCTGTGCTAAATTTATAATTTTCTTTTGTCTTTAATACTTTAAACCTATCTTGTGATATTCACTGTATAATGTCATTCTCTGTCCTCCAACATTTAACCTAAGATTTCCCGGTCGCCGAAACAAAAGTGTCGCACTCTCTCGCTAAAATCCTTTGGTTTCCACCAACCTTCTCCCAGCCTGATACTACTAACACAAGTAGCAGTTTCTGTGTCGAGCGTTTCTATTAACATGTAGCAACTACCAACTGAATATTAATATAGGCTATTCTTCGTCCTGTTTTTCAACTGCCCTCACGTTATCATTTTGAGATGTAAACGAGTATTAATACGGTTAATCGAAAGTTGACTATATTTCTAAGCCAACGAAAAACATTTTCATGTCATTTTGATTCCGTGTAATTAATTAATAACTAAAACCTCTGTAACTAAAACCCCTTAACATTTATATTAACCATTTTTTGAAAATATGGGAAGATTTAAAAAATGTGGGGCACTCTCATCCTGAGGTTGGACACTGCGTTAAAATGCGAGACTACCCGTTTGGTCTCTTGATTTTTGCTGACATTAAGATCAAGCCAAATTTCATCAAAGTGAAATTAGTTGACTTTGATTTTATTTAAAATGATATAATAGGAATGTTAGACAGATGAAATACTTAGAAATATACACATCTTTTAGAAATATACACATCTTGTGTAGTTATTCTTGTTGTTATGCCAGATTTTTGGATTGGAGTTTTCGAATCATTTAAAAAGGATTTTGGCCTAGTTTGAGTAAACCTAAAAAGGCATCTTTAAGTCTGATCACATTAGGCCGCCATGAAAAACAGAACCGTCGTAAAATACCCGACAATTCCTAGTAATCCTTTATCCTGAATAAAAAGTTATAACCGGATATCCACTGAAATAGTCATGGTCCCCTGTGAAAGCAAAAAACCTTGATGTTGGTGGAAACCTTGGAAGGCATTTTATGCTCAGGGATCAATACTCTGTTGACTGGACCTTATTCTTTTGCATGTGCAAATTGTTGTTAACTTCCTTTTGCTTGTAAGAAGTGCGCATCATGTTAGGTTAATTCAGATTATTTAAATCCATTCATATTACTTAAATCCATTCATTTTTATGGTAGATCTTTAGGGACCTACCTGACTGTGTGCTTTAAGAAAATCATACCTTCATGAAGCACTTTTTAAGTGGTCCTTGACTTGTCAAGTAGAAGCCTTTATTTTCACGAGAGGTTTTCCTTGCTTAGTTTTTAAGGAGGAATATTGCAGGACTTGACAATTGATATCATTTTAATTATTCTGTCCGTCCAATTAGAATTATTCCTTCGTCTGTAATTTTTGGGGACCACCTCTCTAGGACAATTGACCTCCGGATTATTATTTATGTTGAACATCGATACCAGATATCACCTCACTTAAAACGACTGTCTGCATTGCAGATCAAAATCATCTGAAACTTGGGGTATTCGTTATAGAGGGTATCTGTACTCTTGTCGTCTCATATCATCTTTATAGACTCCTACTCTCTCGTCTCATATCAAGTCTTCAAACGCGTACCTATATAGCTTGAAGTGACAACCCATATTTGAACATGAGGAATTTAAATTTGTGTACGTTCATCCAGCACAGCTTTGATAGCCACAATATTGAAGTTCAATAGAATATTCTTTACGCTTTTATTTCTCATTTTATCTTTAAATGATATCTCGTTCAGAAACGAGCAAAAAAAGTAATAATGAAATATGTTTTGTTATTTCTTAAACTGTACATGTGAAAATGGTCACTGGCTAGAATGTTTCCGTTTTCGAATTTTTACATGAAAAGTGCATCTGATGACAGTGACAGTAAAAGTTCATCTTAAGTAAGTGGGAGAGAGAACTGGGGAGGGTTGCGGACTCACTGATTATTTTTCTTCCCAGTTCCTCCATTAAGTTCGGAGTTCAGTGAAGCAAGTTTGAACTGCATTAATACTGCACGCCACGAAAACTATTAAGACATGTGTGTTGTTCTTCGGCAGGAAACCCATACCCGAGTACATTTATCTGGAAGATCTTTCCAACGATAAAAGGCAAAGCACTGGAATGATCAGAAAATAACCCTTCGATTACTTCTAAAAATTTATATAGAAGCTATAGGGTGTAGTGAAGCTGATTGCCGTACCGAAGGGCCACGGGTTCGAATCTCGGTGAAGTTATGGATGTCTACATTATATGTATAGTGTCTGTGCCTAAAACACGCGGCGAGCCGAAAGCACTCACGATTCATTTGTTGGTAGGGGAAGAAGTGTGGGAGACCTATGGATCCGTCCCTATGACCAGATTTCCTTCAAAATTGGGGCGGAACTGAGCAAGATCGTATAGTCACCTATATGGTGGTCCAGGCTTTTGCCAACGATAGACGTAATCTTGCACCCCTTAAAATATTACTTAACCTTAAATATAACCCCCCCCCCACGATAAAATTAGCGGGCTTGTTCTAGGAGATCGGACAAGTGAGATTGACTACAACAGTAAAAGATGAGCTATAAAACTTGCTCAAAGGCTTTGACTACAACAGTAAAAGATGAGCTATAAAACTTGTACAAAGGCTTATTTTTAATTTTTTAATGACGATTGAGTGTCGATTAATTTTTAATGACTTTTTAAAGCGATTGACAACGGTTCCAGAGGATTTTGCTTTTGGATTGGTTGGCAAAAGATGATGTTCGGTAGTGATGTTCTTATTTCTTGCAGCTGTTTGAAGTAGCTCTAGCCTTATTAAATTTACCCAGAGGAATTAAGGAGATGGAATCCTAGAATCTCGTACTTCACCAGTTTCCCCACCACAGGCCTTTAATAAAAGTTACTAACTTCTATTCGTAGTTTAAATGCACAAACCCAGATCCAATAGGATATGCAGTAACTCTTCGCTAACAATAATATAGTCCGAGCCGTCTGGACTTTGCTAATTTTCAACGCATTGGAGGTACTAGTATATATAGATATTCTTTAAGAAGTGAGCAATATTTTATCGAAGGATTTCTTACAAACCATCTCCAGTCTTTTTAGTTATTAAGCATTGGATCATTATAAATGGCGAACGACCTAACTCTTAATTTCAGGTGTTTTGGTTAATGATCCGCATTGAATGAGAATGAAATTTACAGGAGTGATGTCGCACTTCCTGTGAGGAATCAATCGCAGTAAACTAGCCCTAATGATGCCGAGTTGGTTAGTCCCATTTCAGCCACTACGCGAAACGCACTAAGAAAATGAATGGCTCCTAGGAACGCGTTTTCCCGGAATTTGAACAGCAGATTTCTAGCCTTTCACTACCCTGGCGAAAAAATTACTGTAACACGCTTCGCGTAACTCAATCAGAAGGAAAGAATTATCACGGAATATAGGTAACCACTATAAAATGCCTTAACTGTTAGAGCTGGGAGTTTTTGTAACTCAAGATCTGTTTCTAAATTAATTTCGACGAGGTGTTTCGGGAACTATCCTACGGTCGGAAACACACCGAAAGTCACTCATTAACATATTTTAAAATGGAAAGCTTTCGAGGAAGTTTCATATTTTTGAATTTTGATTTCACAGTATTTAGAATGAAAAAATGTGCTTCAAAATTTAGGTGCTGCTAAATAATTTTATAGTTTCTTGCCTGTGATGGAAGCTGGAGGGCATGTGAAATCTGCTTTTGTGGAGACGTTTATGTATACGGGTAAAATTTGCTACTGAATCAGTTTGAATTGGCGATTAAAATACAGCGAGAAAAATCTTGCAGTGATTTCCCACACAGGGATTTCCCCTCTTCCCTTCATACAGCAGACGTTTTAATTAAATTTGCACAATATAAAAATAAAACTTTTAAGTAAGTCAAATATTAGTTAAAATATCAGACTGTTTCGCAACTAACAAATTTATTACGTGTAGTAAAAATATGAAAAGAGAGTGACGTGCTCTTCTAACTAATTTGGCCGCCATTCTACCATCAATGGCCGAGTGCTGCATTTCTGTGTTTCTTGTTGAGTCAAGTCTTCTGTTAATGAACTCTGTATCCCAAAGCTATATGGTACCTTCACTATCAAGCTGCATAAAAAGAATTGCATTATAGAATTATTAATTTCCTTAATAGTTTATGACTGATGTTCCCTTACCGTCATACGTTTAAAGTTACAGTCGATTTAATATTGATTGAATTGTTAGCAATATCATCAATAACGAAACTCGATCGTTTTTATCTGAAGGAAAAGAAAAGTTAAGTGTTAACGGGGAAAGGCAAAATTAATTGCTGTTTATTCTTAAAATTTTTAATATTATTATTCTCTTTCGATAAAATTTTAATTCGACACTGCAAAAAAACTTCTTGGATGCCAACGGGGAAAAAGGGCATATTGTTATGAAATGGATTTTAATTCCACAAGGTAAAAAGGAAACTTCAGGGATGCCAGCAGGAAAAAAGGTGTATGTTGTTATGAAAGCGATTGACAAGATGTACATTGTTATGAAAGGGATATTCGTTGTTGTGACTTCAACAATATTCATTATTATGAAAGGGATTTACAATACAATAATAATATTCAGTATTATGAAAGGGATATTTGATATTTATGATATCCTAAGAAAAATTCATTCCGAACTGTTGTTAAAAGAAGAATCTGTAACACAAAAGAACGCTAAGAACTTATCTTAATTTTCAGTAATTCAATAATCTATGAATTATAAGCAAATAGCTAAGTTATTGCATTTTATTTTCCGGCTATCGAATTGCGACGCTACGAGCAACGTTTTGAAACCAAAACCGAGCAATCATGAATCAGAACTAGAACTAGTTGCCATTCAGCATAAAGAAATTTAAATATAAATATGAACTACTTATTGCCATTCAGCATAAAAGAAATATAAATATGAATATTAACAAAATATTAAAGTTAATTTTATAAAATAATTAAACACATGAACAAATATATGAAATAAAAAATAATTATTTCTCATGCAATAACTGGGCCACTACACCATCATGCCTTTAAAGTTACTGTCGATTTAATGTTCAATTCTTAGAGGTATCGTCAGTAATGAAACTATATTATTTTAAGCAAAAGTTAAGTATTAACGGGAAAAGGCAAAGTTAATTCTTGTTGAATTCTTCAAATTTTTATTATTAATCTTGATAAAATTTTAAATCGACGCTGTTAAAAAAAAATCATGGATACCAGCTCCCCAGCTGGTGATCCATTTCATAGCAATCCATTTCATAGCAACATACATTTACCCCCAGCTGGGGGGAAGTGTATGTTGCTATGAAATGGATTTTAAATCGACAGCGTTTAAAAGAAACTTCGTAGATGCCAGCGAGAAAAAAGTGTATGTTGTTATGAAATGGATTTTAATTCGACAATGTAAAACGAAACTTCATGGATGCCAACGGGAAAAAGTGCATGTTGTTATGATATGGATTCATAACATGTTCATTGTTATGAAAGATACAATGATTTCAGGAATATTAACTGTTATCAAAGAGATTTTTAACGGAAACTTAACCTCCTTTAGTGAACTTTTGGTACCGTAAAAAAAAAAATCGTTCCGAACTGTTTAAGAGAAGAATCTGTTACACGAAAGGGCTAAGAATTTATTGTAATTTTCAGTAATTCTATAATCTCTGATTTCCAGATTGGTCGCCAGATGGCAGCAGTACTCACCTTATTTTAGATTAAGCTTAGAACTTATCTTTCTCAGGAGAAGAATTTCGTAGTACATTAGAATCTTTCATAACCGTTGGTAACAAGACATACTTTTGTAATTTCCTTTCACTGGCGGAAAAATATTGGCATAATTAAAATTTATCAGGGAATTTCGTTCTTTGTCGTTGAGACAAACGTTTATTTATTTATTTTAAATCATGATCAGAGCCTGATTTTCACAGGGCCAGATAAGGCAGATCTCCATTTTCAAATGGGGGTTTCCAAATTCCCCTTATCGTATCTTATTATGCATTAATTTCAGAAGTAAAAATGAAATGTCAAATGTCGAATTTTATTTTTTATGCTTTTCTTTAAAAATCAGACATTGGGCCTTCTGATATTACTGAGAAACACAGAATAAAAAAATAGTCTTTTCAGTTAAAATTATCCATTATTATACTGAAACTACATGATTTTTTAAACAAGTCCTAAGAAATAATTAAGATGGTCAAGACATGCAAAAAGCGCAGAATAATGACCCATCAAAAGAAACAGTTTTTTCACATTTGTAAAAATCTAAAATTATCCTTTGCTATTTAATTAATGAAAACTTAATTGCATTGATTTGGATATATATCTGTAATTAAATATAAGTTCGTTGTAAAATCAATTAGAATACTTTAGGCACATACAATTTTTCAGTTTCTTTAGAGAAGATTTTCAGATGGATACTAGAGCTTTTAGGCACTTCTTAAATATTATTTATTCGTTGCCTTAAGTTCATCAAGACATTTTCTGTTTTCTTGTTAACTTTATTTATTTATGTTTTATTTTGCCTTTTTACGTAAAATTTAAATGTGCATAATCGATTTCTTAGTTGTTGCATTCTAAATCTTCTCAGACTTTTTTGATGAGTTCTTTGAATGGATGGATGAGGTCTCTGAATTAAAGGTACTACTGAAACGAGTTGGAATATTGTATGTTTAATGAGTTGGAAGATTATCTCTTTAAAATGAATAGTAAATTCTCCTAGAAAATCTGTGTACTCTGAATTTTCCAAGAAAACTTCCCAAGGGGTTTCATGTCTGCTATTGGACTCGACAAAGAATCTATATTGTAATACAGGACATCTCTGCTCAGTTTTCCATTTCGCTAGACCACTTGAAGCGAGCCCAAGATCTTGTGAAGGAAGTTAGGAAAACATTTGTAGCGACATCTTGTGGCACAAGCTCCTTGGCAGACTCCTAGTGAATCGCAGCCGCCGTAGGCATGTGTACACCTTTGATCTGAAAAGAGAGTAGCGATGAGTTATGGAAACAGCTCGGGCTTTTAAAATAAAATTGATGGATTGAAAGAAAACTTACCCCCCTTTTTTTGTAGAGTCCATCATCTTAATAAATTCTGCCACCGTATGCACATATGGGGATAGTTGCCTTTTATTCAAGTTCATGCCCCACCTGAGAAAAAAAATTCCGACGTAAATGAGAAGAATAATACTAATATTAAAAAAAAAAAAAAAAAAAAAGATTTTTCAAAAATTTTAGGTACAACAAAAATCATCTTACCTGCCCCCAAAAGTATTTAAAGCCAACTTGGCTACTTGGCGACGCCCCAGGGTTTTTACAAATGTTACCAGCGTTTAACCTAACGCCTTCTCTTTCTTCATACCGGCAAATGTACTTAACACCAGTGGTTCTCAAACTTCTTCCGACTTAAGGCGCCTTTTTTCATTTAAAATTTGGCACCATACCCTAAGTAAAAGTGTGACTAATCATAAGTAAAAAGTGACTAATCAAATTTTCTTATTTAAGTATTCCTCAATGATTTCTGTATACTACGAATAGATTTCGGGATTTCTTTGAAATTTTATCTCAAATTTATGGAAGCTAAAGAGAAAATTGTCGCTTTATTCTTCCCAGTTCCTTTTCCAGCGGAGGGGTAGTTCATAAAGGCCATTACGAAATAAATGCTGTTTTGTTGAAAATGTTCATTGATCATCCTCGAAGTTGGGAATATCATCTTGTATGCCTAAATGCTTCGAGCTGCGAAAATAGCCTCAAATCTTCGTCTGACAGTCTCAAATTTTCACTGTGACTGATAAGATAACAATGCGTCTTTCTCTTGACGAAATAAATTGATTCTGGCAGCCCATTGGAACGTTTCATTATTATCTTAAATGCAGTTTGTTTCAACATTTTGGGGAGGGGGGGGGGAATTCTGTTCCTATTAAAGGTTGAATTTTGTTTGGGTGAAACTACATAATCGTCTTTACTGCTATCCGCCAACGGTGGCACAATTCAAATTCGAATCTTAGGGGGGGGGGAGGAGAGGAAAGTCCCCGGAAGTTCAGAATGAGGGGAATAACGTTAAAAAGTTAACTTTCCACCTGCTGTGGTACGTAATAATCAATATTTACTATTTGTGTCTATTTTTGTTATTTAATTTTATTTTCTATGTTATGAAAAAATGTTCAATCTTAATACTTTTTAAAAAAATCTGATGTACACCACATGACTTCCTTGTACGGAATATTAAATTATACGCATTTTTTGTTGCATTTCGTTTAAACTTATTGGATTGAATTAAATCTACTTCGCCGACAGCGCATAAACCACAAAGAATAAATGCATTCTTTAAAATTCACTTTGTTTACCATAGCGACACTCTGGCGCTAGGTTCACTTAACAGTATTATATTTCGTTCGAAAAGATCTGATATAATAAATTTTAAAACTAATCTCAGAAATTTACATACAGGATAAAGTTCAGTGTTTTAAAGTAATACATCATTTGTAAAGTTATAATAATTAAAAAAAAAAAAAAAAAAAAACGTGTTCTATGTAACTAAAACGGGGTTATGGAAGTTCTGCATCATTTATAATGTGGCGCTAAGTACCATGCATGGAAGGAAGTAATTATTTTGTGAATAATTTCGAAAAAAGCTGAATACGATGAAAGTACTGCAGTAAAATGCATAAAATGAATTTTTTTTCATATTATCTTTTAACATTAAAAGCAACAAAAAGTGAATTATATCTACTAAATAAACCTGATTCCCTAAATTAAAAGTTCTAAGTAGTGAACAAACAATTTTGATAATGGCCCTTGCTTCCGCACTCTTTGTAATACAAATAAAAGTTAATCTACTGCCAGTATTTCTTTTTGTTCATAGCATTTAAATAACGCTTTTATTACTAGATATTAATTATTACTGATATCATTCACTTCAATGTACAATAAACAGTGCTTACCTGAAAATGTAACATAGACGGTGTGTTCGGTGAACAGAACTAAAAAAAAAAAATAGTCGTGAAAATCCTTAAGACAAACAAACGCTAAGCAGACTACAAACTCTTTCGTTAGTCTCTCTTGATAACACGAGATACGTTAGAATGTGAATCATTCACCAGAGAATATAATTCAATGATTTCGAAGTACCACATCAATAAAAACACTTCAAAAACTGTTAATATTTTTAATAAAAAAGAAATGACTAAAATTTCAAGCTATTAGTGTAAAAGAATCATTTATTTAGAAAGTTTTACTGAAACACATAGCAATGAATCGGGGGGGGGGAGAGGAAAGTCAACGCGCAAGAATACCTCCCATTAAAGAAGAATTACGCGAGCAAGGTCAAGAAAGGTCAGGTTGGGGAAGACTGCGAATTTCTTGTCTTCACATTAAACGTTTGCTGCGACGTGTATGTGACATCCGTACGACATTCACATCCACATCAAAATGCGACATTTCTGCGACGTTTTACCGTGGTCACAAATGTAATGTGAAGAAAATGCAACGTTGAGAGGTCACTGCAACGTCATAGCAACTGTGCTGTATGGGATAATTTCTTAATAAGTTTATTTATTACAAATATAATACATACATATAGTCTTACTTATTAATCAATCCTTTTCCTTTCTTTGGGCGTTAAAGAACATGTCCAATGTCGATTGTTTTTCTCTCTCCTTCAGGACAATCAGGAAATGATTGATAGCATGGCAATGAGATCAGCAACCCTACTGACATTAGCTTGGCTTGGGTGGCATTTAAAGACCGTTGCTCCGACATCCTCCCACTTCTTCAAAAGATCTTTAATGGCAGATGTCGGCATTGCTCGTATTTCGTCTTCCTCTTTTTCAGAAGAAAACACATTTCGCTGAGTTTCTTGGTGTTCTTCATTCAGGATTTTTTGGAGTTCTGCCGTCAAGTCACCTTCATGTTTCATTATGAGCTCTTTTATGTCATCCTCGTTCACCTCCAATTCCAGATCTCTCGCAGTTGTTACAATTTCATCCATAATTTCAGGGGTGTCAACCTGATCACCTCCGTCTTCTTGAACGAGGGATAGACACAGCTTTCGCCAGGCAGAAACCAACTGTCTTTGAGTGATTTCTGACCACGCCTTTTCAATAAGACGAATATCTTCGAGAATGTCAAATTTTTATATTCCAAACTTTTTAAAGTCATTTTTGAGGAGAATTGGCATGCTTCAAAACATCGCCGTAACAGCGCACGATTGTATAATTTCTTGAAACCTGCAATAACCTCTTGATCCATTGGCTGAATCAGTGAAGTCATATTCGGAGGTCAAAACTGCACTGTCAGCCAGAGAAAGTCTTATCAGCAAATTATCTTCAAGGTCCTTTGGGTACCCTGGTGCGTTGTCCAAGCAGCAGTGCTTTCAATGGCAAGTCATTGGTATCAAGGTAGTCCTTGATGCTCGGGGCACAAACTTCAAATAAGCACTCTTTGAAAAGAACCTGCGTGACCCATGCCCTCTGATTCGATCTCCACATCACTGGCAGCTTTCTCTTGATTATGGAATTTTTTTTTAATGCTCTTGGGTTCTCAGAGTGATAAACGAGAAGTGGTTTAAGCTTCATATCACCACTAGCGTTAGTTCCCAAATGTAACGTCAATCGGTCTTTCATGAGTTTAAGCCCAGGAACACTACGGTTCTGCATGCGCTTCCAAAACAAACCAGTTTCATCACACGCACATCCATTTTCAGGACGAATTGAGTTCCGAGAGCCGAGAGGTTTTCGTTAGAATTAATTTTTGTTCGTTATCCGAATATTGTTCGTTGTCCGAAAGTGTTCGTTGTCTGATATGTTCGCTGTGCGAACTTATCGTTAACCGATGACTCACTATATTTGAAAGCTAGATTTTATATTTTACATGTTAGATATTTTATATTCTACATATATACACCCAATCTGTTACTCGGCTCAGTGAGCTGTTTTTAAAGGAAGTATTGTAATCGCGAAAAATTCCGGGTATCATATTTCAACGAAAATATCCATTTTGATCGCTATTGAATGCAATTTAACGATGTTTTTGCACAGAATAAAGGACTCTTCCCCCCAAACGAATTATAAAACTAATTTAAAAGGGGTATGTACGTTTTTATCTCGCATAACACAAAAACGAATAGCCTCAGAACGTTGAAATTTTGTTTATAGGACTGCTTTAATGTGTAGTTGTGCACCTCTTTTTTGGTTGCAGTTGGCGACACCAAAATTATATATATACACTCACGTTTGTGAAAATTGCAACACCATGAAGGACTTACGCGAGTGAGCTGAAATTTTCCGGAAATGCAAAGTAGCGCATGATATGCAAATGATTAGAATTGCAAATCCGTAGCGCATGCGTATGCTGAGCAGCGCCCTCTGAACGGCTGATGGATCCGAATAAATAGACGGCTGTAGCGAGGCGTGTATGGTTATCGGTGGTTATCTGCTAGTGGTAAACGTTAACTCAATCTGTACTTATGCCTCGTCGACGAAAGAGAGCGAGATTTGAACAACTTATAGAGTTTGAACGAGGGAGAATCATCGGCCTTCGTGAAGCTGGATTGTCGTATCGTGCAGTAGCCTCTCGTGTGCAGCGTAACAGCAGCACAGTGATGCGCGTTTGGAAGCAGTGGACGGACGAGTGTCGGACAACTCGGAAATCCGGGAGTGGACCCCGAAATGTGACGTCAGCTTGCGATGATAGACACCTGGTCCGCATGGCGCGGACGGACCGTACAGCTTCCTCTAGACAATTGGCAGCACTGTGGTCAATAGCTACAGGTGTTTCATTGTGTGCTTCATCAATTCGTAGATGTCTGCTGCCGTGTGGACTGCGCGCACGGACTCCTTTATACAGGATCCCCCTAACGCACGACCATCGCCGCCTGCGGCTACAATGGGCCAATCAGCATAGAGACTGGCGTGCTGATTGGCAGCATGTCGTGTTTTCTGACGAATCCCGCTTTAATTTGTGGTACCATGATGGCCGCATTCGTGTCAGACGCTATGCCGGTGAACGCCACCTTCCGGAGTGCATTATCGAACGCCACAGTGGACGAACACCCGGAGTTATGGTCTGGGGCGCCATAGCATATCATAGACGATCTCAATTGCTACGAATTGTGGGCAATCTGAACAGCAACCGGTATATCCGTGAAGTTCTACAGCCCGAAGCTGTTCCCTTCCTTCAAAGCTTGCCAGGCGCTGTATTTCAACAGGACAATGCCCGCCCTCATACTGCTCGGATTGTTAAATCCTTCTTTGCAGCGCAGCAGGTACAGCTTCTTCCTTGGCCTGCGTGTTCCCCGGATATGTCGCCAATTGAACATGTGTGGGATGTCATTGGTCGGCGTCTTGCTCGTGATCCTCGTCCTGTTGCGTCTGCAGACGAACGTTTTGTACGCGTACAAACGATATGGAATGCTGTTCCTCAGTCAGACATTCAAACTTTGTTTGACTCCATGCCACGTCGTGTAGCAGCACTTATTGCGGCGCGTGGTGGCCACACAAAATACTGATTCTGATCTCTTGTTATTGTTTGTTTGCTTTGAACATTTAATCATTTATTTGTACCACTACCACTCAACTGTGTATTAAATTGCATTCAATTATGACGATTCCTTCTTGGTGTTGCAATTTTCACAAACGTGAGTGTATATGCAATAGATTCTGCAGTAGAACGCGGACGGTTGAATCCATAACGAACAGCGAGAATTTTGATGTCGTGGAATGTTGAAACGCCGATCCACAGTGAATAAGAAATTTGACCGTCGAGGTATATTTAATTCAACTTCTATTTCAGTAAACATGTTGCGGCCACAGTCAAGTTGGCACATTAATTGCGCCTATTCGAAAAAAATTTAACATTTTAAATAAATTTGTACCAGGAAAGAAGGAGCAGACAGACTGCAGTGCAGCCAATCCAAAGCGTAAAAAGCAAGTGCGTAATGTAGAGGGTGAAATCTTAATTCAGACTGATTTAGTTTTGGTTCTCAATGCATTTTAATTGGATAGTTAATATTGATGTAAAATTACTATTGGTTGTTTTAGTTCCATTTACATCACAAGAATTACGCAAGAAACATCATCAGAATTACGTAAGAGTCATATGACATAGATTAGTCTCGAAACTGACGCAGTGCAATATTATTAGAACATACAAGGTTAATTTAAGCTGCCAATTTAATCTCCACAATGTTACTCCGCTCCGTGAGCTTAGTTCTTTTATATGTTGGTAAATTACGCATTTTTTCCTTTAAAAAATGATTGAATTATGTTGTTCTTATTTTTGGCTTAAGGTTTATATGCCTTTAGTCGATAGCAATAGTTGTAGAATTATCAATAATTAAAAAATTGTTTAATTGCGACTAAGACAAATTTTTGTTTATCATAACAGCCATATTTGTTTACATTTGAAACTTACCAGAAAAGTGAATTCAGTTTCTGTATCTTCTATGTCTTTTTGCCGAGTGGGGACCAAAATTAAACTCATTTTAGTGCACCCCAAAATCTGCCTTGTTGCCTGCTGGCCGAATTGCTTGTTTTTGAGTGGAAACTCTAATTGTAATTGCAAAAAATTTATTTTTTATTGTTTTAACTGTATTTGGTTCGAGGAAAATTTTCGTATTAGCAGCAAATATTGTCGCCAGTTTGTCTTTGACTGAGGAGGATGTTTACGAGTAGCGTATGCGCATTAGGTAAGCGGCGTTGAATCGTCTGTGGAAAACTGTTTCTTTTTAAGTCCAGAGCCCTGTATTATATTTAAAGAAATTAAATGTATCGTAAACTCTAAACAGTGTGCTCATTTTAAAATTATTTTGCGATATTGCTGTTGAACTGAACTTTACAGTTTAGTGGAAGAACATGATCTTTAAATAAAAGAAACACATAAAACTTTAAATAAGCTGAAAATGAATTGTAAAATCTGAAAACAAATTTCTTTCATTTGTTTAATTTCTTTTATACGTCGTTTTAGATTTATTATATTATTTGAAAAGAACATGTGGCAACGATTAGATAATTCTTCAGATGATATAATTTTTGTGCATTCGGAGTTATAAAATGAATGAGATATAACGCTGTTAAGTGAACCTAGCTCTAAAGTATCGCTATGGAAAACATATATTGAATTTAAAAAAGTGCATTTATTCTATTGTGGTTTATGCGCTATCGACGAAGTAGATTTAATTCAATTCAATGTTTAAATGAAATGCCGGAAAAAATGCGTATAATTTAATATTCCAAGCAAGGAAGTCATGTGTAAATTGTGCATTTTTTGCTTTAAAAATGATTGAATTATGTTTTTCTTACCTGCCGGTTAAGGTTTTTATGCCTTCAGTTAATCTGCATGCAATAATTGTAGAATCAATAATTTGAAAGTTGTTCAAATGCGGCTAAGCCTAAATTTTTACCATAGCAGCCCTATTTACGTTTGAAACTTAGCAGAATAGGGAATTGAGTCTTTCTGCATCTTCAGTGTCTTTTTGCCGAGTAGGACCAAAACGAAACTTTTTAGTTTTGTGCACCGAAAAATGTGGCTTTTTGCGTTCTGCGCGAAATGCTTGTTTTTGCGTAGAAACTCTTAATAGTAAAAATTATTATTTAATTGTGTTAACTGTGTTTGGTGTTTTATGTGTTTCTGTATCATTCAAGTTTTACTGAAAATATTTTGAGTTTTTATGTATTTTTTGCCTTGCCGCGAAATGAGAACTGAATTAATTGAAAGAGAAAATGTATAAATGAAAATCGAGGAAATAAGTTGAAATGAAATGCAGGAAAAATGCGTATAATTTAATATTTCGTACGAGGAAGATATGCGGTGTACATATCAGATTTTTTTCTCTTCGTTTTCGATAATAAGTAGACCTGTATGTTTAGTACGTGCTTGGGCAAAAGTTGGTGAACATTATATATTTTTTCGCCTTTTTAAGTTGTAAATCCTTGGTTTATAATTTTATTTTTTGCTGCTACAAATGCATCGCAATTTCTGCAGATTTTCTCGAGTTACAAACGATTTAACTTTAGAAACAGTAATTGTCGTTTCCCGGTGCACCTTTGGAGTCATCTTCTATTTTGGACTTAAAAAATAATTTAACAAGATGCATTTCACAGCTTTTTTCAATTGCGGAATAGGAATATTTCTCTTCAAGAAAGCGTAGAAACATATCCTTCAATCCACAGCTTCTTTACTTGCAATGTTTCTGAAGAAGCATAAATTTAAAAGTAGATAGCCTTATTTCTCATTTCAAATAATAGCTGTTGCCAGAAATTTTTTTCCAAAACGATTGCTTTTTTCAAAATTCTTTATCAAAATTGTTATAAAAATGTAAAAGGTAATATGATATGGACTAATCATAATCTAGAAATGACGCAGTTTAGAAAAAATAAAAATGTAAAAGGTAATATGATATGGACTAATCTTAATCTAGAAATGACGCAGTTTAGAAAAAGTTATTACAATTTTTAGAATAGAAAGGGGTAATATCCAAATTAAAATTAAGAATTAGGAGCTATTGCTAATTTAATTTATAATTTTGATTTACAAATTTTTTATCTACAACTGATTTATAAATTTGACTTAAATTTTTTACAATTTTTTTATCTGCATTAGTGTCTGAATTTAATGGGCATTTTTTGTAATTCGTTTAAGGTTTCATGAAATATTCCATGCTTATTTTCATTTTATTTATTACTGATAAAATTAGAAGAGGAAGGATATATTTAAACAAGAAGTAATAATCTAAATATACGTTAAATACTAAGAAGAGAAATAAATGCCATAATTAAATCGTCTGCTGTATCCAAATCCAAATTCATAGATGGAGTATAAATGTACATCCTAATTTAACTGTCATGTTCATTTTATTGTTATTACTCGGAAACAAGAAAAAAATTAAAATTGTTGTATCTAGTGCAATGATTTGCTTGTACGTTTAGTCAGAGGAACTGCTCTTAACCACAGCATTTAATGAGGTAACTGAAAAGTCGAATTTTAGCACTTGCAGTGTACGGTTATAGAAATCGCGATTATATTGAGCCAAATACCATATTTATTTTAAAGTGTAATTTCTGTGCATCTTTTAACCCATAATATGTATATCAGCAAAATATTGAAAATGAAGGGTTATGAACACACACATACTGAAAAAACAAATTCGTCACTCATCAACAATCACGTTCGACTGAATTTCTGTTCATAAGAAAACAAAGGATTAAAGAATAACTGTACAAAATTTTATATTTGGTAAATTAAAATTAAATTATAGAATTATAGAATTAAAATTAAAATTATAGAATTTAAATTAAAAAGAAAAACCATTATACACTTGTAATTTTCTAAAAAAATGTAGTTTATAAATGGAACATTTTGTTCCTGGTGAATGAGGAAAGCTCTGTTTTTTTGTGACGTATAACAATCGTAAATTTTTTCGTAAGGAAACGAAACTGGGATTCCTTCAATTAAATAGGAAGATGTTTTTAAGGCGTGGCATTGAGAACTGTCGCAGTCAGTTCCCGAAAAAGGTTTTTTCTATATGCATTTCCTGTTTGCAAATCAGTTACAAATTATACATCCCGTTTTTGACGCGAGGAAGAAGAAAATCTTATTCATTCGTTTGATTGTTGTTTCATTTTAAAGTGAGATTTTTCTGAAACTATCCGAGACTAGTTAGTTCCGGCGACTGAAATACCAGCAGTCAGTTCCCGAAAAAGGTTTTTTCTATATGCATTTCCTGTTTGCAAATCAGTTACAAATTATACATCCCGTTTTTGACGCGAGGAAGAAGAAAATCTTATTCATTCGTTTGATTGTTGTTTCATTTTAAAGTGAGATTTTTCTGAAACTATCCGAGACTAGTTAGTCCCGGCGACTGAAATACCAGCAGTTCCGATATTTAATATGTGTCTAAATGCAGTATTTAATTGAATAATTTACTCTTTTAAATATTTTCTTTGTCTGTGCATTCTAGAAATGTTTTCAGAAGGAGATATTAAAATTCTTCGATTTTAAAGTTCTAGGGATGACTTAATTTCACAACAGAGATTTTCCAAGTATGAAACGTTGTTGGAATGAGAATCCAGAAAAGTTCAGTACGGTATTTGATTATTGAGTATATTTTTTGATCTCCACCTCCCCCCCCCCCCCCCCCCCCCCCGCCAAGAAAAAGGGCAGATTCTAATGGCCTTTGCTCAAGTAGTAACAGCTGAGATAATCTAAAATCATAATAACTATTGAACTTGGTTTAAAAAACCTCGTTGTCATTTTCTTCCGTTTTCTTGTTAATAAAATTATTTAAAGAAGTTCGTTCTGTTTATTACACGAATACAGTTGCCATTATTCAGCGGACTTCAAAGAATAATAAACGTCTCTCCACTGAAAACTAGTATGTCTCGTTTAATATGAGTACTCGTTACCGCAAAGACACGGTCATGGTGCCACGATAAGTCCTCTAATACTAAAAAAACGTAAATTAAACAGACAACAAGAAGATACGCTGAAAAAGCTTGAGCTAATGCTTTGCGCAGTATATGTATGATAACAATTGCCATTAAGCATAAAAGTAATCAATTTCGTAAAGAGGAATGAGTAAGTATTAAACACTTTTAGGTTCAGTTGTAGAGTTAAATAGGTCTAAATTATGCAGAATGTCTTTTGGCAGTTGAAAAGTATTTTGTTTCAGAACAGCACTAGTTGTAGCTTTCACGCCAAAACCACGAATAAGCAAAATCATTACTATAGGCACATGCCTAGTTTTGAGGAAAATTAATATATTCTGAAATATACGCTTTTGTGTGCATTTCAAAACATGAATATTTCTCCGCTTTTAACATGATATCAAACTGCATAATTCAAGCATTGGAATATTGTGGACCTGTGGTCTTGATCACGAAATATTCTGTACGTGTTACTCAAACATGCGTAAAATTTATTTAAACTCGTTTACTAAACTTGAGTATTTTAAGTAAATTCAGTTTCAGCAGCCAAATTTTATTTAAAAAAATAATACCTCTAATTTTTATTATATCTTCTGAATTCATGCCTGTCTTTGGGGAACAAACGCTTTAATGGAGGTTAAAACTTTTTTAAAGAAAGAAAATCCCCTATACACATTATTCTCCAGGTAGTGCAATAAATTTATGAAAGCCGGTAAAATGTTTTATTCCCGAAAGTATTAGCAGTATTTACCTTAGTCTTTAACGTCCAGTGCTAATGATTTTTCAGTGCAGACTTTTTACTACGTAACCAAATGCGGAGGACAAAAAATTGTCACTTATGCGGACCTTACATTTATTTGTTTGCATGTTATCATCGGATCGGATTCGATTGCATTCTGCTTGACAGCTAGAATTAATTGTATTGGCAGGGCATTGAGGTCAGAAAGCGTTAGACTCTTTTTTTTTTTTTTTTTTTAAATTTTCGAAGCCACAATTCTCAATTAAATATTCTTTCCGTACTCTGGTATTGATGTTTATTAATGACCTTTTTTTAATCGTTCTTTTTGCTGAGGAATGAAGTTCCTCTCCCCCATTCAATCATATGTTGTACTGTCTAGGGTTAAATTATGTTAGGGTCTGAATTCAGTCGAAGGCTGACCGAGATACTTCTTAGTTTTTGTTTGAAATTTAAGTCCAATCGGAGCCCCCAAATATGACGAGTTCTGATATTTTATTTCTTTTATTTAAATATTTATAATTAATGTAAAATTTATTAAATTTATATATATATATATTTATGTTTATTGAATTTTAAATTAATTATTTTTACTGTTTTATTTATTTATTTTTTCCCGATTATACGCGACAAAAGATATTTGGTACCTGAGCTTGATTTCCAAAAATCATGCTCGAGGCAATACGCTCTATTTTTTTTTTTTTTTTTTCCCTCGATGTATTAAATGTCCTAGAACTGAAAATATGCGCGAAAATGTGCAAAATGAAAGCCCCCTTGAAAGCCTCGGCTCACGCGGCTAGTTTGTTCCAAAATAAATCAAGCTTCAGGACTCTTAAATTGTATCACATTTGCTAATTTACTGCATTAAAAAAATATTCGTTGCGGAACTAATAAATAAATGCGAATTCCGATTTTAATCGCCTTATTAAATATGTACGAATATAGTATCATTTATTGTAATTTCATTTCCCCTTCTTTTCTGTCTCCATTTATATTGTTTTAATATACATTTTCATGCAAAGCAAGTTTAAGTAATTTTAGGTATAATTTTTAAATTTTGCAACAAAAATTATCCTGTGAGAATTAGCTGTGATTTTCGAACTTGGCGTAATAAGCCAAGCGCGAAGCTTTGGCGAGTTCATTTTTTCTTGTAACCCTAAAGCCATGTGATAGTTGGTTTGTTGTTATAAGAAGTTTTAAGAGTTCTGTGTGGATGATGGATGTGCCGAATTATAGCTAGAATAAATGCCGACCAGAATAATTAGCTATGGAAGATATAATAAAACTAGATCGGTTAAAGCTATCGGGTATGTAAATCTTCTATTAATGAAAGATTATTATTAGTTAGAATATTGTTATTAACCGATTTGGCTAACATGAATGTTGACGACAGTGCTCGATCGGTATCACGGAATGTCATTGATAACAAAAATCAGTCTGTTCTTCGCAATGCAAAATTTTGAATGAAACAGGAACCACATACCCGGGGGGGGGAGGGGATCTATTGATTAGATCTTTTTCATTCTTTCTTGATAAAATTCACGTTATTAGTTTCCGGACTATGTTCAAAGCATGGAATCTGAAGAGTGTTGCTGGCATGTACTGTCTTAATCGGTTGTATTTTTATATTTTGAAAGTAAATACAATTTTTTACGTACCTTATTAAAAGCATTAAAATTCTTGCTTTCTCATTTGTATTAAAGTTTGCTTGTTCCTGTTATGACTTTGAAGCAGGAAATTTAGTGAGACAATTTATTTTAAAATGTAAATGTAACATTAAATTTAATGACTATACTGAAGTTTACATGCTTGAAAGATGCATCTGTTAAGTTTAATTGCAGGAAGTAATTACATTTATCAGTTTATTTGGTAAAAGTAATTACATTTATTAGTTTCTCTGCATGAATTCCCATGAATATTTTACTAATATTTTGAAAAGTATGCAGATTTTCATATTTTAAGTAATAAAATAAATAAATGCGTGTACACTATAAAATCTCTTTTCCTAGTTTTAAGCTTTTATTTGCAGAAATGCTTTTTTGAACTGACATTGTTTGCCTAGTCCTTCAGTGGTGACAGCAGCCTCTGAAAACGACTAGTATTTCTCAGAACTTGAACAAATAATGATATTGTTGTTAACATTATTTTATACTAATTAAAAAAAAACTTTGAAGATAATTGAAGAGAAACGTGAAATTGTGAGTGGGCATCTCTTGGATATTAGGTAGATATTCATTTTGTTTTAAAGTTTTCTTTGCTTTGTAAAACGTGTTGTTGAATTGATTGATGTAAAAAATAGTGAGATAATTGGAATGCATGCTGAGTATTTTAAAAGGAGAGCAAATTTTCATATTATTTAACAAAATAAATGAAATTCATGTTGCATAATGTGTAATATGGCTTGACACATTAAAAAGTGTGAATTCTCTGAGAAGTTAGTCTTGATTCCTTCTTAAAAAATTGAATTTACATGTCATTTTTTAGCTGCGTTTTGTAAATTTTTGTTATCATTTAAGGTTTTTAAAAATTTCATAACATTCATTAAGGTATATCAAAATTGGCAATAAATCATCACTCCGTACAAGCAGTCATGCCTCTAGGTGATTGAAGAAGTAAAGAAAAAAAGACTCTCGCCCCCCTTTTAAATAGTGGGAATTTAAAAATGTACTAATACTAAAGAAAGCAACATAATCATTATTATTTTTTTAAGTAATTGTTATTTAGGAAAGAGGAATCAAACTACAAGTCTTCATAAAAATAAAAACTCTGATAAGAATACGTGTTCATTATTGATCAGTGTGTACTTGAAGGTGTTAAGTAGTATTTGCATCATGAGTCTTAATACGAGTTAGTAATTTTAAAGCAACTTCAGATTGTTATTAGTTTGCAAAGGCAAAAAATTATGTTCTTGTGACTTCATATCATGCAATATTAATTTTAGAATGGGTAGTAAGACATAAGCAGCAAAAAACCCAAGTACAGTGGCAACTTAGTACATTAATTCTAAATAGAAATATGAATATGTACAGTTATTTATTGCACTGGATAAAACAAAACATATCTGGGAGTCCAGCATACATCTAATAATTTAATTAAATGATTCAAGGATAGGTATGAATTCAGTACATTAGTTCTTACATATACAGTGCATGAAAAACTAAACTATTGTTCTTTATACCAGAATTATATATGGGCAAAGAATAAAGCTAAATCAATTAACCTATTTTTTAGATTACTCCATTATCCCTCATTTAAATGAAAGTATTTTAAATTTAAAAAAAAAAAAAATCCTTCTTCCTTTGTTCCAAGTTTACTTTGATTAAAATCATAGAAAAATGGTAATTAGGAAAAACTTTAGAAATTACATATAATAATGTTTGATTCTGTATCTGGAAAAAAATGAGTGTTCAGGTTTAGCATTCTTTTTTTATGACTATGTGCTGCATCAAAAATAAAACCTGATGATAAAATTTAAAATTCTGTATCAGTATATAAATTTTATTTAAAATTTGTTATCATAAAAGCCTGTTATCTTAAACGGAACAGCAACAAGATTTTTTTTATAAATACCTTTAATAATTTTACATTATAAGATTTAAAAGGTTCAGAAAGTTTCTGATGTATACTGGACACAGAAACATTGATATGATAAATGTGAACTTGTTGAAGTGTTTGGGCCCTAATTTGCTATATTTTCTTACAAATTTTGTCCTAGAGCTTCTTTATTACAAATTGCTATCTTTACTAGTACTGCATAATTCATTTTCAGTATTTTTAGATAAATATAAAAAACATATTTTCTTGTATTTCTCTTTTAACCTCATAGACACACTTTTGAAATGATACACCTCGTAATCAGCAAAATTCATTTACAATTTAAACAAAGAAACACAAAAATAGAGACAACAGTAAGTAATTTGAATGAGAAATTACAACATAAAGCATGATATTTTTTAAGCACATGAGAATTTAATTAATTTAGTGACAGGATAACCCACAGATAAAAGATAATCGTTTTCTTACAGTTTTATTTTCGAGAGTTTCAAAATTATCAATGAAACTTGGAAATATTTTCAGAAATTATATTAAACTGGTCAGTATCTGTAATAGCAGGAATGTTGTTATTCTCTATTTTAACATTCAGGAATGTTGTTATTCTCTATTTTAACATTTTAAACTTAAAATGTTGTTATTTATTTTAAGGTGAAGTTTAGATTTCTTTGACAGAACAGACTTGAAAATGTTTTTGACACTGAACTCTGATTAAATAAGTATGGTTATTATGTATAAGTTCTTCAAGTCCATTTGAATGATTAAATGTCTTTAAATCATGTTAATATATTTAATTTTCTTAGTCTGTTGGCTCATTTATAATTTTCTTAGTCTGTTGGCTCATTTATCTGCTGGCTCGTCTCTTGTCTCATCATCAATTTCAGAATAAGTTAAATTGCAGATCTCATTTAACTTGGAAACTGAACTCGTATGAGTGTATTCCGTGTTAAACATATCTTTGTTTCTATAGGTTAAATTGTTCCATAGATTACAATGTTACTAGTAATTTTTTCAATTTGTATAATGCCATATCACTCAAAGTAAGGTCATTATTTCAACTTGAAGCCATTTGTTTAATTTTTCCCACAATCAAAGCAGATCTCTGCTATTCCTTATTTTTATTGCCGAGTGTTTTTTTGGTTATTCTTAAAATATGGCTTCTGGTATTGCCACATTCAGTTGTTCTGGGCTCATAGCTGGCTGTAACTGTTATAAGTAATATGATGTATCTATCTCAATGAATCCGGTGCCATCACTAGGTTTTTCCCCCCCTACCATGTGCAATCTAAGCTGATCTTGAATTTTGCTGCCCACTCTTTGCGTAAATTCTAAAAGTTTTGTAACTTCTTTGCATCAGTTCTGGCACTGGCCCTGATGTTATCATATTCATGCATTATAAATCCATAAAAAGTAATAAAGTGGGTTATAGGATTACATTTATTATTGTTCATTGTTGGTAAAAGTAGGAACTTTGCCATTGTAGCATTAGTAACACTCTGGGGAAATGGTTGTGAAAGAGTAAAAGTCCAGTGTATGTCCTTCCATCCGTCCAGACATCCCAAGAGTACAGGATGAATGGATTTTATTACATCTGTTTTCTTTGCTAACCATGTAATCACTAATGAATATTTTTCAGAATTTGTATTAGCCTGTCAATGTAATGACCACCACTGCTGATTTTCACGATGATTGACTAACTGTAACTTGTTAACTGATCAAAGAGTATGATATAACAGTTAAAAGATGATGAGTACATGTTATCTCTGAGGCTTTGTAGCAAGATGTTTCTTTGGATTTAGAAATGGTTAGACAGGATTTCTTAATTTAGAAATTTCTCTTTCATATTGTCATTTAGAAATGGCTTAATAATATTTTCCATTTTTTTAGTTCCTCAGCATTTATGTTACTCTACAATAATGCTTTAAGGACATTCTTCATTCTTGTGGCTTATTAAAGTGGCATTTCTCAGACATGGAATTATTTAATGTATCATAGTAATACCAGTATTCAATGTATCATCGCCATCAGTACTATTTATCTTAATCAGTTTGAAAGAAATAGTATGTTGTTTAAACTAACTGAGTAATTAAAGGCAAAATGAAACAAAATCTCTCAGAGGTGACTACAAGCTATTATTCCATTTTATTTTGTGGTAGTGGATATCTTAGAGAAGTGATTTTTAGTACCTTTTGTTATTTATGCTCTCAGTATTTTACAGTGACTACCTGCTTTAAGACTTCTACCTCAGAAAGTGAGAAGTATTTCTAAGAATGGAAATAAGTATATGCATTCAACAACTCTCTAAGATGACTAAACTTATCTGGAACTGTGCATGGTTAGAGAGGTTTTTATTGTGAAGGAATGTGCAGATGCCAGTTTTCATCAGTTTCTTATAGACAACTTATTAAATATGATAAACAATGCATGTATTTATTACATGAATCCTTTCTAAGATAATCAGCCATGTTTACTGCCCTAACATGGAAAATAATTTTATAGATGTGGCAGGTGACATTTAATACTGGTATTTGTTGATGTGTTCAGAAGTACTAGTAATTTTCAAAAATGGTTGTGTTAGAAGTGTCATATTGCTGTATGTATATGTATGTTAAAATGTTTTTAAGTTATGTATATTGAATAACATAACAAACAGAATAAGCAGTTTACCCAAATCTTTATGCTAGTCTAGTTCTCTATTTGGAGTACAATAATCTTATTGTAGTTGTACGTCGTCATCTAACATGCGTCCTGCATTCCTGTTAATGTATTACATATTTCTTAAAGCAGTTAATGATAAGAAACAAGTCACAAATATTTAATAGGTTTTTATTTAAATTTTTATTAAGTTTGAAGATGCTTGAAATTTTGTGGTTAACAAGATAAGGGATCAGATGATCTTAGAATATCTTGGTGTGATAAAATGTTGATAGTAACTTTTTTCAGCTAGTTTTTGATGTTTTCATTATTTAGCATTCTGAAAAACGTGATCCCGAAATATAATGTAACAAGATACTATATGTTCCTTCCTTAGCAAAACATTCTTTATTTCTATCTCACTTCTTTGGTGATGATGTCTTTGGTATCGGTCGCCAAGCTTTTAACTGAATTTGATGTCTTAAGAGTGAAATTCACTGACAAATTTTGCATCTTCAAATACTAGTATTTAAAGGTTCTGTCTCATTAATTTTTAGACAGTGCATGCGACATCAAAAAATTATGTAGAACTGAGTTTTATTTCTGACTACAAATGGTGCCAAATGGAAGAGCAAGTACTCTTTTTGGTAAATACATGCTTGGGGAGAGGAAAAGGTCAAGGCGGGAGTTAGCGGAATTTTTCTCCAAACGGTTGGTCACAGATCTCCTCTTGGGGGAAGGGTGAGTTAGTGTATGTGTGTGTTCGCGCGGCCGAATGTGATCGTGTTGCGTTCCATTCCAGTTTTTAAAAAAATCCCCCTTCCCTTTCAGTCTGTGAAATGTTTTATTTTGTCTTGGCTGCAAATATTTCTCAGGACGTCTGCGTTCTTTTCCGTCGTTTAATTATGGTATTCCCTGAATTTTTTACAGTCTGTCTGTGAATGTAAATCTGAAAGAGAGAAGGGGAAAAAAAAATCATCTTAAGCGTTAAAAAATAATATCAATATGTGTCTTCTGGAATATTTCGTTCTACACCTTTTTTTAAAAATTAGGTAATTTCGCTCTGTAATTGTTATTTTGTAGCATAATAAAACGATCGCATTCCTAAGGTGGACGACCTGTGAAAATTACTAGTATTTTGGAGAATATAAACAGTGTCACTTCTAAAAAATGGCCATCTCCATAGAAAACCACAGAGAATCTAACATCGTTCGTTATCTTAGAGAGACTTATAGAAGGCTATCTGCTAATTTTGGCATTATGTAGCTTTAACCGGTATGTGAAAATGAAACTAAGGGTAAAAGTTTTTTTGCTACGATTCTACAAATAATATAAAGGGAAAAGTTCCAGTAATAAATAATATAAAGGAAATACTTAAAAGAACTGTTAAGATAATTAAAAAAATGAATTTCCTTTTTTTATCGAATCGAACAAATTGATTAAATTACCTTATAATTTGAAATAAATTTACAGAAATACACATTCGTATTGAATTCGTGATAAATGTATAAACGTATTCATATTGACATTCGTAATGAAGGAATAGTTTGTCATCGTGCAGATTAAAGGAGGAAGTATTTCCGCATAATTGTATATCTTTAGTAATAAAAACGCTAAGAGTGATAAGGTGTTACGCATCCTATACAGAGAAAGCAAAAAAGAGAGGACATTATGCAGGGTTCCGATCGCTGGGGCAAATGCGTTGTTAAGTCTTCACAGTTTCTTCAGCTAGAAATGACAGCCACCCAGACGGTATAGTGGTTAGAGAAGCCGAAGCATAATAACCTCTCTTAGCTTATTAGGTGCCTCCCAATAAAATGGCCACCATTTCTGGAGTGGCCAATGCTGAAAAAAAAGGCAAGCATTCGATTAAAAAAAAAGTTAGAGATGGCACATAAACAGCGTCCTTGACATAGCCGAGTGGGAGGAATGTGAATCAGTCAGCCAGCCTAACTGCAGAATGCTAAGCGAGTTTGCAGTAGAAAGCTGGATAATGGACTCTCTTCCGATAATAATAATACTTCAATATTTTTCTTGTTAATTTATAGCTTATCATTTTTTACTTGCAGACAACTGCAGTTATTCGGACTTCATGAAACTTAAGTTTATGGGAATCATTTACAGGAATCTTTCTACGTATATTTCTAAGCCAGATAAAAAAAATCGTTTGAAGATAATTTATTTACTTGTCTGTTATTAATTTATTTACTTGTCTGTTATGTTTTCATTAATTTCAACAATATAGTGTTCATTAATTTAAACAATGCAGTACAGTGTTCTAAGAAACACAGCCACTTGGGCTAGTTATCTTAGCAAAGTAATCCGCACGTGTTTTTTTTTTCCCCGTTCCGTTTCTGATTGTGTAGAGCAAGTTGATTAGCCTACAGTATTTGGAAGACAAAGCGAGCTCTTTTCTACTTCCCTCCATAGACAATCAAAACCATCTTTAGCCGTGAATGGGCATCATAGAAAAAATTTATGTATGCGATATATTAACTTTAGGGAAAAAGTAGTTACATTCATCTAAGTGATGTCATCTACTTTTCTAAAACCTCAGAAATCAGCATTTCTGATCATGTATTTGAAAGATCGGTACAAAATGTTTCCTGTTTAAGATGACCACATCTGTAGAAGAGTAAAATTGTAGAAATAGCCTAATATGCGGTCAGGTCGTAAATTTAGAACCCCTTTTTTTCACGGGGGGGGTGCTGAAAAGGAGGGGACAATCTTGCTCCTGGTCTTGAGAAAATGTGGGGGTCGTTTAAACATCTAACTTCTCTACATTCAGTTTTTATACAGAGGAAAATACAAATTGAATTCTTCGAATGAATGCAATTTTGTACAATGAAAATGTGTTATTGAACTCTAAACTGTAAGCAAATAACATCTTTTTTTAAGTAGCAGTAGAAAGGCAAATATTTGTTACATCAAGACTTTGTAGTAAATATCGAATTTTTCATTTTAAATGCTATGTTACATGTATGCGAAGTAGCTGAGTATCTGAGAAAATAGTCTTAACCCAAATGGCTTGCAACCTTTTCACGTCTAAGGACTGTTTTTCAATTGCATTGTGGTCACTGCTTTTTGGTTAATTTTCTAATGGCATAAAAACATTAAATTGTTTTTTAATTTGAGTCTTATGAATAAAATAACGCAAACTAGACTGCAGAAAATTCTTCAGAATGAAGTTCATACTGAAAAATACATTTATCCAATTTTATCCTACAACAAATCTTTTAAAAAGTGTGGAATTAGCAGTGCACTAGGTGGAAGTAAGGATGACATTGTGTTTTAGAAAAGTGGCAAATCTAGTTACAGTGACAACCTAAGTGTAAATAATTATGATTTTAGCAACAGTGATGACGAATTTCTGGGATTCTAAGAAACGCTGATGTATTTGCTAATTTTTTAATGCAATAGTTCTATTTTCGTTGTATAAAGTGTTATCGTTAACATAAGTACTTAATTCTTTTCTGTCTTAAGTATTTTTCTTAAGCTTTAATCTGATAAATCACTGCGCGTCTTACAGGCCAGGAAATTGAGGTATAGTATAAATCGCCCTTCATTTCGTATCAGTGCCGACGATTTCGATGAAAAAGGGTACCTTTTTAAAAACGAACTTCTTAACGAAGAAAAGCCGTTTATGTACAGCATAATGTCTAAAAATAACGTCAAATTAAACAGTAATCTTGACTTTAATGTTTTTGTATGCATTTCTTGAATTGATTAGTAAATGTAAATTTGTAATTTAAAAAAATGTGTAATATTAGTTACATGCTAGTTATCTGTGTTATTGCTTCGTTTCTGGTATAGAACCCCCCCCCCCCCCCAGAAAAAAGCGTTTTGCTCCTCGATCGCAAAAATTTCTCGATTTTTCATTACTTAACCAGTGGAATATCTTAGTTCCCCCCCCCAATAAAATTACAACTCTGCTACAATAACTGAGTAAAATATTTGCAGCTATCTACACATAAATTGAATGTTTATTTAAAAATAAAATATTTCCTAATTTTTATATCCCTTTTCTAGTTTATATGAAATTTCAAAATTTAACAATATCAGTTACTGAAATACTTGCAAGTTTAATATAATGGTTCTGCGAAATATATCCTTGATTCCAAACCCTTACTGCTAGGCATCAGCCCATCGCTCTTAGAATACATTATTAGTTCAAAGGGGAAATTTGGCCAGAAGGATTATTAATTTCATTTTGGCATTTTGCGTTGAAAACTATAAACGGCGAATCACTTTTCAAATTGTTACCACCAAATATTATCGCCCTGTATTACATATAAAGAAATTAAATGATGAAGAGTCTGCATGAATGTATGTATGTTTTGATAAAACGCCGGTACCTAGAGCCATCAAAATTTGAATAACGTAATCTTCCATAGAATATCGGCTTGTGGAAGCCCTTATTTGAATTAAAAATTTGTTTTATTATCGATTTCATATTTTATAATACTTCAACGAATTTTTGATTAACAAACTCAGCGATTTCAAAGCGAGCAATGGCAACACTGTACGGGGGAAAAAAAAAAATCATTTTTATCTCCAGCGCGCGATATATATTCCTGATATACTGGTACTGAATGAGACCTAAAAACACTTTTCTTTTAAAATATATCTCCCTTTATGATCCTTGACACAGCCGTTTACTTTCCCCTTCCGTAATTAACGTCATCTCCTGCTCTTAACCGCATTTGCAAAGCCACCGTTATAACCACTACCCCTAAAATTGGTAATAAGCATTAACATCAAAGTGTCAAACGATTACCTCCGCAGACCAAAATCTCCTTAGAAACATGGTGGTGTTTTTTTATGGGTCTCAATGTATTTTTTAGGCGGGGAACCCCATGTTATTAATTTCTGAAATATCCATGTAGACTTTAATAGCAGTTAGTTGGGATGTTTTGACTTAGTTGGGATGTTTGTGTCAGATGCGAAAAATGGAATAAAACTCCCAACGTTCTTTAAAAAAAAAAAAAAAAAAAAAAAAAAAAAAAAAAAGAGTAACCTATATACAGTGCTCTTGAACATCACCGTTTCTAAGGTAATCACTTTCGTAGAAGACAGAAATACCGAAAAATCGAAATGAGTTTTTGTTTAAGTGAGGTTTCATTGGTATTTTCGTCTGTCTGATTATCAAAATGAGAAGTCGGTTTGGATACTTGAGTAATAATTTTTTTTTAACCTGCTAATGTCTTATGTTGTAATGTAAGGTAATCTTGATTATACGCACAAAGTACGTAGAAGATGGATATGCTTTGTTTGCAGCATGCCTATATTTTATGTACTTCGCCGTCTATTGCATAGAGAGGTATGAATTTCTTTAATCGTTGTGTGCAGGTTTTTGTCTTGAATCCGTCATCACTTATGCTAAAAACTCTTAACGCCGCCCTTTTGAATTGTCAAATATCACAGGCAAATTGTTTAAGGAATACGTTTTCAGATAGTCATTTATATATGCAATCATGAACCCGTTTACACTCAGCGATATACAGCAAACACCTGACGAATACGGTGGGCTGGGGGGAAACTTTGTGCGTACGGCAGAATCACTTTCTGCAAAGTTAATTTTCTTTCGAAAAAACGGGATAAGTATAGTTCAGATGAAGGTGGTATGCATAATTTATACAAATCTAAATAATATTAAGGAAAATGAAACAGATGTTAATTGAAAGAGTTTCTGCTACTACTTAATAAGTAGGTACATGATACAATTTTAAATAGCTGGTGACTTTTGCTTGGAACAGTGTTTTATGCAATTAATTAAACATTCCGTAGTAAGGATGCAAACTCCAATGCTCTCATAAAGTATCCTCTTGTTTCCTCATTTGGATCAATTTCCATTACAAAAACAGATAGTTTCTGTGCCTTTTTTAAACATAGTTCCTGTGCCTTTTTTAAACAATTCTTTTAACTTTTTGTACATTGAGAGGCTCATTTCCTCGTTCACTGTAGCTGCTTTCACCGTGATTTTCTATTTCTTTATTTATCATGTCACGATTGTTATTCTCGATTAATTCTTTTGAGTTCCAATTCTTTCGTATGTGGAAATCCTTCGTCGCCTATTGCTTTTGCAATTTGTGCGATTTCCTTGGCTTGGTTTTCAGTCACTGGAAGTCTTTTAAAATTGTGGAAATTTTTTGGCCAGAGCTGATGCTAGCAAACATTCATTGTGAATTCACTTGTTCCCGTGCGAATTTAATCATTTCTGTGGAGGGGTTGTTAAATGAATTTCCTTTCATAATACCATTAGTTGTGTCATGCTGCAGGTGTTCCTAAATCTTTTTTTCTTCATACACCCCTTACACTATTGGTAAATGATCATTTAACTTTTCCTTTCCAAAACTCCAAAAATACACATCTATATCTTCAAATTTAGATTATTTTTTAATATATTTTATAAAAACACGAAAAAGCAAAGAAATTTTTTATAAATAGCAAAACTTAAATAATTTTTTTTTTTTTTGTTTTACATTCATAAACTAAAAGTAAAGACTTAACATCTAAATAAAAGCCCGACTGCATTCCTTCCCTCCAAAACTATAAAATCCCCCACCCCCCGCTTGAGAGCATGGAGTGTCTCTAACCGGTTTCCCCCATACACTACTTTGAAGCACTGGCGATCCTTTTGTGGTGGCCAAAACATTGGGTCATTTACCATTAAGTTCAATGGGTTTTGACACAATGGGATGTAAATATTTTGTAATTACGTCGTATATATACATATAAATGCATATAATTTCTTTTTCTACAATATTTCAGAGTCCTAAGTATATGAAAAGAATACATTTTTAATCAACATTTCACAGAACAGATTCCTCATAACGGTTTAATTTGAATGAAATATTTTCACAAGTTTTCCTTAATTATATTAGGAAAAAATGTTAAGATAATTCGCTAAGTTTTCCTTAATTATCTTAGAAAAAAATATAAGGTAATTCGATTTTATTCTGTTAAGAATTACAAAAATTAAGATCAGAGTTTATTGTATTATTAATGTTAAAATTATGCATTATTTATTTATTGTTTAACAGAGCTTCTTCCTAAAATACTTTCTCAAAAATGAGATGATTTTTTAGCTTCTGAGACATCTTTAAAATCAAAAATTTAAAATCAAAAGTCAATTTATAATGAGTGCTCTATTAGGTCCATTTCAAATTACCACCTTTTATTTTAATAGCGAGATACTTTAAATAGTACTTAACTTTCTCTGAATATTTCTGAAAGGGAATAAAAAAATGATTTCTTTTTAAATATTATTTAAAACTTGTAACTGAGTTATTATAAAATGTAGGGGAATAATTCTTTTAATTATATTTATCAGATTTTTTTACCCTTAATTTCAACAATACATATTCTAAAACTCTCCTTTATAACTTTATTATTTATTTATTATTATTACTTTATTAATTATTTATTATTATTACTTTATTTATTATCTCATAGATTTTGCTTTACAATACCTGCTGTCCAGTACGAACTATCAATAAGAGGACCATTCATGATCGGACCTCCTTTGGCCAGGATACACAAATGTCCTCCTTCGATTACCCTATTTTTAAATTCTTAATAAAGCTGTCTTGATGTGGCACGTTCACATAGTCACGTCATCTTGACCGCACATGTTACTTCCGCCGAATTCGCAAATGTATGCGTCTTGTGTAAAACTGTACATAATTTTAAACAAATGTGTGGTTACAAATCAAGGAAAAGTTAACTTATTGGCATATCTGTGTGTATATTTATTAATTTTGACGAGGATTGCAGCATTTCGTGGTAATTTTATTTTTTTAATAATTCAAATAAGTAAAACGTGTAAATCCAAAATGGTTATTTTTAAGTTATATAAAAATAAAATGATGAGTTTAAAATGAGCAACTATAAAGTCTCTCCTCTAAAAATTCTTAAGAAGTACATGTCACAATAATATGTAGATAACAAAAAAAAAAAAAAAAAAAAAAAAAAAAAAAAAAATTTAATTAACACATTTTGGCGTTTGGAACATAAAATAAAAAGTAGCGAATACTCTATCAAGGGTATCAAAAGACGTATACAATTTTAAAGGTACCGTAAGGTATTTTTTATTCTTTAAAGCATAACATTTTTGCTAAAATCTTTATTTTTTCAGTTCAACACCTTAGAATTTTATAAAACAAATTCATAATCAAAATCGGTGTTGTTAGTTATCGAAAAATAACCAAGATGTGATTTTTGCGTAAATGTCTCTAAACTATAGAATTGCTATTATCATCACACAATAAATCTTTCTTTTATGCGGAAATGTTCCGTTTTTTGATTTGTATGAAACTGTCGTGAGTCGAAATACTATCGAAGCGCTGTTGAGGGAGCTTCTGAATGGGGGAAATATATATATATATATATAAATGTAGTAAGCTCGCCTATATATATATATATATATATATATCCGGAGACCGAAGCTTCGGAGCAGTGCGGAGCTCTTAGTACCGAGCTGGCTACTGCTTCCTTTCTTACCTCCTTGGATGAGAACATCTGGTCTTGTAAACATGCCTGACATAAATAAGCTTTGATTGTTTTTATGATTCTTTCATCCATTGGTTGAATTAAGGAAGTAATATTCGGTAAAAGGAATGAAACCTCTTCATTTGAATGCAGTTTTTTGAGGGCTTCAGCACCGTTCCCTTGAGCATTGGAAGAATTTGAAAGCTCAGGTTTTGCTGTTCTAAGCAGTGCTTGACTTTTCTAATGAATAATTTTCAAATCATATCTTAAACACTATCGCAATGCGACCGACTCTTTAGCGCAGGGGTTCTCAACCTTTCAGTCTGTAACCTTTTAGCCTTTTAGTCATATTCTAGAATATTCGATAGACGGCACACACACACGCATGCACGCACGCACCCCCGCCGAAATGGGTCGCATTTCTCTTTGTGCTGGTATCTGTGTTGGTCGCAATTTCTATTTCTTTAAATATGAGAAAATTTTCACATTGAATTTCATTGAAAACTTTCATTTTTATTGTAATCGTACAGCGGCGGGCACACGTTAAACGATCGGCTGGCGCCATGGTGCCCGTGGGTAACCCTTGCTCTAGAGCATACCATGTATAATTGATATCGGGTTGTCCGGAAAATAATGCAGGTTTGTGCAATTGTCTATCTTTCATGTAAATTTTTAGCAGCAAAAATATTTTGAATTACGCTGGTTTATATATATCATTTTGAAGCTCTATAATAATCATTTTGTTCCAAAATTATGAAAAAAAAATTTACTATGTGTTTTTGTTTAGATGTCAAAACGGGATTTTCTGCACATTTACTTTTATGAGTACAAGCTAGGCCACGGCACAACACAATCGGCTCGAAATGTCAACGAAGTATGGGGCGAGAAAAGTGTTAATGAATCTACAGTTCCAATGGTGGTACCAAAAGTTTCGTCGTGGAGAATTTGACTTGGAAGATAAAGAGCGTCGTGGACGCTCTTTAGCTGTTGATGACGACGATTTGAAGACTTAAGTTGAAAGAAACCCGTGCACATCTATTCGAGAGCTTGCGGAAGAGCTTGGCGTAAGCAAAACAACGATTTTTGATACTTGAATCGTATAGGAAAGTCAAAGAAGCTCGATAAGGGGGTGCCTCACGAATTGAGCGAAAATGAAAAAAATCGCCGTTTTGAAGTGTCGTCTGCCCTTCTCCGCAGCAAAAACGATCGTTTTCTTGATCGAATTGTTACGTGCGATGAAAAGTGGATTCTCTTAACAACTGGCGACAGTGGTTGGACCCCGGTCAGACACCACAATACTTTTCAAAGCCAAATTTGCACCAAAAGGAAATTATGGGGACTGTTTGGTGGTCTGCGGCCGGTCTCATCCACCACAGCTTCCTAAATCTGGTCGAAACGATTACGGCAGAGAAGTACTGTCAGGAAATCAACGAAATGCACCAAAAATTGCAACGCATGTTCTCGGCATTGGTCAACAAAAAGCGGCCAGTTCTTCTCCATGTCGATGCTCGGCCGCTCGTCGTGCAACTGTGACCATACAGAAATTGGAACGAATTGGGATACGAGACTCCCTCTTCTCCATATTCGCCTGACCTCTCGCCGACCGATTACCACTTTTTCAAACATCTGGATAACATTCTGCAGAAGAAATGGTTCAGAAACCAAGACGAGGTCAAAAACGCCTTTGACAACTTTATCGCGTCCAGAACTCCAGAATTTTATTCTACCGGCATAAATAAATTTATATGTCGTTGGCAAAAATGCATTGATTCGGCTGGTGCTTTTTTATTTTGATTAATAAAATTATTTTTGAATTGATTTATGATATTTTAATGATATTTTAAAGTTATGATAATTTAGTCAAAAACCTACATTATCTTCCGGGCAACCTGTTTAATTTGTCTAACACAAGAGTATAGACAAATTAAACAGAGGTACCTTAGAGAGCGCTTATACGCGAAACTGCTTATCGCTAGTCCACTTTGGCAAATGGTTTACTGTATAAACCTGCATAATTTAAAAAGTTTAGTGAATTATTATGCACAGTTTAGTTAATTGCAAGACCGGGTTAAAAAATAATATGTGCCTTTTGTTGTCTCTGCTGTAACTCGACTGTTATCGTCTCTTTCATTTTTAAAATAAAAATTTTTGGTTGTTTCTAAAACTGAAGTGAATCTTTTCTAAGACAACCAGCGGTTCTAGGTGGTTGGTTATCTTAGAGGTGACATTCAATACCAATAGTTGTGTATGCTCTCACTTTGCTTTATGTTGTTGTTGTATGTTGGTCACTTTCAGTGGTGGTCACCACGGAAGAGTTCACTATATTACACTGGTGAAATAAATTACTAAGGGAATTTTCATATTTGATGTACGATCTCCAGAACTATTGGATAGATTTTAATAAAATTTGGTGTGAATATAGGTTGATATAATGCAAACAAAATAAGCATCCAACAATTATAGACACACATCTCGTGTGTAACACTCATGGGAGTCTGAAGGTCTGAAACAGCGGTTGCAGAAGACACCAAAGAAATAGGTTCATGGGGGTATGTCATACTGGAAATGAGGCAGTTTATCAGTTCATGTGGCATTTGGTTCCACGCATTCAGCAACGTTGTTTTCAGTTCCTGGATGGTTCTCGGAGGGCTGTTGCGAGTTACATTACCCACCCGAGAGCGTCCCAAGCGTGCTTTATAGGGTTGAGTTCTGGAGACCTGGCTGGCCAATCCATCCGGCGAATATCCTCATTTTCGAGAAATTCGTCGACCAGAAGAGCTCTATGTGGCTTCGCGTTATCGTCCTCTAAGATGAATTCGGGACCCACTGCACCCCGGAAAAGGCGAACATAGGGCTCCAAGAACTCATCACTATACCGGGCTCCAAGAACTCATCACTATACCTCACACCAGTCACAGAGCCTCTGTCAAAGACGTGGAGAGGTGTGCGGCCACCCAACATGATGCCTGCCCATTACACTGCCACTGCCATAATTGTGGATTTCGCGGACATTGGAGAGTAGGTAGCGGGTCACTGTCTCTCTCCATGTAAAAGTACGGCGAGAATCGGTATTTAGGCTAAAACGGGACTCGTCGGTGAACAGAACGGTCGCCCGTTGCATCGTACTCCAATCACTACGCTGTCTGCACCATGCTGATCGGACTCTCGTCCGTAGACGTGAATGGGACGCAAACGGCCGTTCTTCTGGCAAACAAGCCTTTGTCATTCATTCTTTTGGAAACAGTCACCCTTGTTACATGGGTTCCTGTGGCTGCATACAGATCCCGAGAGAGCTGAGAAGCTGTAGCCCCTCTGTTACGCCTCGCTAAAATGGACAAAGTTCTCTGGCCGTCGTTGCTCTTGGACGACCTTGCCCAGGCTTTCTCTCGATGGATCCAGTATCCTGGAATTGTTTCCATGGGTTACGCTGGGTGTTAAATTAAACTCTCTGCATATGTGGACTTGCGATTGGCCTGCCTCTAGCCTCCCTACAATTCGCCACCTCATTCCATCATCTAAACGTTGGTGGTTACTCATTTTTACTGTTCCGATGTGAATTTAACCGATTGTTGCAAGTTAACACCAAGAAATTCGCCGAGGTATGCTAGCGAATGCAATTCGTCTTACCCATCTCGCTATTATAAAAGCCTGTTTTTCTGCTGGTTCCGCCTACAAACACATGTACGCTTACGTATTTGTAGTACAAGATTTGCATTTTTATTTAGAAGCAGTGTTTTTTTTCTTCAATTCAGTTCTTTTCACGCAATTCACTAAAATATGGAAATTCTCTTATTTTATTTCACCGGTGTATTTGACATCACCTTTAGGTATTGATATTTTTTATTATTTGACATCGCCTTTAGTTATTAATATTTTTTATTAAAATATACCTAGACTTGTAAATACATAAAAAATAGGGAAAACAGTATTCGCGGCAGTGGGCAATGTGATTTATGTATCTGTATATTAGAAGGGATTTCAGCGTTAGAGTGATCATTCAGATGCAAGTTTCTGGTGACGCAAGTTATCGAGTATTTTTAGCTCGAAGAAAATTGAAAAGCATCCTTTTTGCGGGGGGGGATATATATGAGTACTTCCGAGGGTAGGGTACGAACTGCGCCAAATTTGATCGAAAATCCCCGTCCCCCTCTTTTCTAATCCACGAACTGCGCGACGTTTCCTGTCCGCCATTTCTTTCCAAGAAGTTAGGGTGCTACAAAAAGTCGTTTATCGCCATTAATGGGACATTCTATTGAGACTGCAAGCCTTTATTTTCGTTTATCAATATTGTAAAAATTGTGCATGTAAAACAAATATTAATTTTAAAATCTGGCGTGTGCTAAAAAATAAATCTCTTTTATACACTCATTTTAAAGTTTTATGATGCTTAAAGGAGTGATGAGCCAGATCTTTTTTTATTCTCTGTAAGAATTAAAAACTTTCCAAGTTGTAGATTTTAGTCGCTGATATATATATCAGTTTTGAATAGTAAAATTGATAGATTAATGACATACACAAAAGTGATACATAATCAACATATCAAATATCGGATTAGTAGCTCACCTTAAATAAGTTTCTTGTCTAGATAAATAAAAACAAATCTTCTTAGAAAGCAGAATGGTTTTAACTTTCAAATTTACCATTTTAGGTAAACAGTTCTAATTTAATTATAAAAATTATCTTTATTAAATCTAAAAATTGGACTTCTTAAGTCGTTCTAAATTCACACTAATATTATTGCAGTATATTCCCGTATTAAGCTTTCCATTTTTAATCATTGAAGTTATTTTAAGTTTATTTAACTTTGCTACAAATTCCATATTTTAATACTAGAAACGTTTAAATATTTATTCTGTTTTTCACCTGATGTATTTTGGCATACATTTAATTTCTAATACACATTAATTAATAAATTAATAATTATGAGCCAGCAGAATTTTCATAATTAACAAAATAAATAAATAAATAAATAAACTCCCTTATATTCATATCCTGGGATTTTCAGTTCCCTTTTAATCCATTCCTTTTTCACATATTTTTGCACTGTACTCAAGTTTTCATGTATGTAGAATTTATATAATTTGTATTGTATTTATGCCAATTTATATCTAAATGATAATTTTTACAAATTTTTGCATCACAACTCTAGTTAATAGAACTACAGTTTCTAACACCTTGGCAAAGCTTAATTTTCAGCATGTAGCTTATTTACCAACCTAGTCTCAGGCTGAATTTTTTGTAAAATTAATTACTTGAAATTATTTGTTAACAAAGATGGTCGCTAAATCACGCTAATAATATTTCTAACTGTTGTAATTTATAATGCAACGAGTTCATGTGATTTATAATATAATTCATTTATAATTTTTTCAGCAGTATTGAAATTAATAGCAGATACTGATAATGATATACATTTAGATTACAATGATTTAGATTGCCATTGCCTTCTTCACTCATGCTTTTATGCTACATTCCTAATATTTTATAATGGCATGCAGGTAAGTTTTAACTCATTCACCAAACATGTAAATCTCTAATTCAGGCCACTTTTGTTCTTACGTGTGCTGTATCTTCTATTTTCTTTAATATATTGTTCAGCCTAATTTCAAAAGGTCTTGTGGAAAAGTCACTAAACATTGGTAGTTCGACCCGAGTTTCTAGTCCCAGTGATCCCCCAGCTCTTTCTTTTTTTGTACTTATTTACTGTATAAAAATGTAGCGTACAAATTTCAGTTCATGAAGTAAAAATACTTTTTTAATTTATTCTTTAAAAATATTGCAAAAATTTTCACCTTTACCTTAGCATATCTTTTTACAAATCCCTCTAATAAGAAAAAATAAGGAAAGAAATTAACTCAGTTTCGATGATTGATACCTCGGTGCAAATTATATGTAACATTTTCCCAAAAGCATAGAGTTTATATGGATATCAATAAATTAAGGATTATTTCTCTATCTAATTTTCTTAACATGTTTATTCCAGAATTTTCTTTTCACACTGTAGCGCTTAACTTTATGAGTTTTCTATAATCATTAACCACTGTATTTTAATTCCTGTTGACTATCAGTACATTATTCACTTGTTTCACGAGTGCAACTTTTATTTTATACGCAGATCTGTGTAAAACAGCATTAAAACTTCAGTTATGCGGAGCTCCTGATCGATTGCTTGTTTTAGATTGAATGAAATTAAGCTTAATGTTAATTAGCTTGTTATTAATTTAATTGTATGTTTCTATCTAATTATATGTTCGGATATTTCCAAGTATATTACACAAACTGTTGCATCCTAATTTTTAGTTTTTGGTTAAAAAAAATAAGCTTTTATTTATTGAGAGGCCTGATTGATTATATTAATTTGCAGTACTGTTTATCTAATTCTTTTCTTCTAGATAAATTTTAGAAAAACTTCTTAGCATAATAATTTAAATTTATTTACAATTTATACGTCAGTGATCCAAACGCATAGTAATGTTGTTATAATAGATTTCATGCTAAGCTTTTCTTTTAACTACTAATTTCTGAAAACATTTACGTGATTGCTTTAATTAACGAAAAATATTTCTAGCACACTTTAACACACTTTGATATGGAATAATTTTTTGGACTCTATTAAATTTTCCATTCTAGTTCAGACATCTTGACTATTATTGATGTAATTTATTAAAAATATACTTTGTATGCTTTATAATTATTTAATTTATGATATTATTATCGTAAATGAAAGATGTTTGTAATGCTAATATGTATGTTTCCCAATACCTTTTATTTTCTTTGTTAGCTCTCGCATTTATTACTGTTATTCAAGTAATTAGCCTGCTTGTTAGATATTTTTTACTTGTTCTTGTGATATGTAATTCTATTTATTTATTTTTATTTTCCTCTTGTCTACAATTGGCTTCGAAAAGTTAAATTGTAACACTGTAGGCAGCAGGGGGGAAGAAATTTTGATTGGCGCAGTTGGACTATAGCTCGACCCGGGGGGATTTTCATTAGCGCATTTGGAGTACACCCCTTCCGAGATCTAAGAGAGAAGTATAAGAATTTTAGATCAGAAAGAATGTCGCTAAGAACGCAACGCAAAAAATGTATATATGACCGACTGGAACCATAGAAACAACATAAAAATTATTATTATTATTATTTTTTTAAAACTCCCATCGTGTTTTTTTTTATTACTGATCATTGATATCTCAGCAGCGTCAAATTTAGTAGCAGCAGAGCTAAATTTAAATGTTGTCTTTGGAAGTATTGTGGTATCTTTCGATTTGAAAGTGCAAAGCTTGTATATTGGTAACCAGATCCTAAGTTTTACGCGATTGGAATATTTGTAGGTCTTATCATTTAATCCCGCTTTTTGAATGAAAATATACTTGTTATTACGTGTCGCAACGTCAGTAGTTCAATAAACTTTTTATGTTATCTTACGGGGCAGCATAATATCTGTAGATTTTCTCTTTAGATAACAATTATTTAATATGATGCTTGAGGGGTATACATTCTTTCATCGTGAGTGCGAAAAATGTGGCTGATAATTTCAAATAAACGGTTTGTGATGAAAAATGGGTAAATCGGAAAAAACATTGAGGATATTATATTTTTATCGCATAGAACTAAGCCAAAGAAATATAGTGAACCCCGAAATATAATTTAAACATAATGTAACAGGCATAAGTAACATAATATAACAAAATGCAGTAGCGTAATTGAACAAATGATGTAGTAAACAAAATACGTGACAGTATGTAGTAAATATAATGTAACAGACGTAATGTACACGTGCCATCGTAAAACGTAAAATTAGGAGGGGGAAAATAAAGCAGGAACTTCTTAACCGTTCTTCTTTCCACCCCTTCCTGACTATTGGTTGTACCTTTTAACTTTCGGTTCTCAAGTTTTTCTCTCTACTTTTAATTCTCTCCAACTCACTTAGATTTACATTAGCTAGTACTTGGAGAATAGCATCGAAGTTGCGAAAAATCTGGTATTTAACAGTAATAGAAAAATTTATACTCCATGGAGCTTCTGTCTTGGGGATTTAATCTAAATAAAACATGCTGAAAGACAGCATTCGTTCAAAGACGATTTTTGCCCTCTTTAACCAAAGCATATCGCACCACTCCTACAAGTGCTTTACAAGTTATTTTCAGGTATTCCACCAATACCTTTAACCATACGAAAAAAAAGCCGTTAAAAATTACGAAACTAAAACAAACAAGATACTTTAATAATAATACTTATCTTCTATTCAACTATGAAGATATCGAATATACTTTGACATAAATCCCTCGCAAGTGCTTATGAAAAATATAATACTTAAAACATCCAAAATATAATATTTAAAACATCCGTAAAATATCTTCCAATACACGTATGTATACACAGACGGTTCCAAAACAGAAACAGGAGTTGGCAGTGCTTACCGTAATGGTACCCAAATCAAAAACTGCAATATCAAACTTGATAATAATTCAGTTTTTCAAGCGCCATTGGAGAAGCAATAAAATTCATAAAACCGTTCTCGGAAAGAAGTGTTATCACAGATTGTGCCTCTGGAATATAAGCTGTAACATGACAACATCGATCATCACTAATTAAAAAAATTCAACTATACTGAAAAAATTTCCTCAACAACTAATACCAAAACTGCATTGGACACGAGCCCATGCAGGCACGGTGGGCAATGAAATAGCAGACCGAAAAGCAAAAGAAGCAGCGAACAGTTCCATGAGTACAACTCGATAATCATGCCTTACCCAATTTCTTATTTAAAGTTAAGTTTAGAAAAAGATCTTTTATCACCCTGGAATGCAAAATGGTCACAAGAAGAAACAGGTGGGAACCTTCAAATTTATATCTATTATTCTAACAGGACACCTTACCTCGACTAGCCGCGCCATAACATTCTTTTTAACAGCCATGGTCCTTTTACATCATATCTACATCGCTTTAATTTACATCACACAGATAGATGCATATGCGGAACTGCCTGATCATTCATTATATGTTTGAATGTGATATAACCAAAGATTTACATTTTCAACCTTATACTTCAGAAAATGCCAAACTATGGTTCAAACAACTACTAAAAAATAGCATCCTTAGACAAAAGCTCCAAAATCTGAAAACCTATTTATCAATAAACTGCAACAATGTAAAGGTAGCATAAATACCATTACTTTATCATATAAACTATTTAATAAAATATTATATATTTACTTAATCAAAATTAATTATTATATTTCCAAAAATGTTACCAAAAAAAAACAACTAACTATTATTTTACTTATATGCAATTTCTATGTTATTGATATATTATTGATAGTGTTGTTATGTTAAATTGGTGATATTATGTAAATATTGCAAAATTTATAATAGAGAGTAGATAATGGATGGCCCCATATAATAAGCAACTAAACTGGTAAGTCGTCATGACGGAGCAGCTGCTTATTTCGTGGTTTCCTGTCCTGTCTTCTTCAGGAGGCCCCCCCCCCGAAAAAAAAAAAAAAATCTGAAATGTTTCAGATTTTAAATTACGTCCAAAGGGGCGTTTTTTTAACGTTTTGAGTGTTACCTTTATTTATTAAATATCATGTTCTTTGCACGTAAACCATAAAATTCAGTTCAAGAGCAATATCGCAAAATAATGTTAAATTAAGCATATCTTTAGAATTTCCGATATACACAGTCTCGCGAGCTGGAGATAAAAGTATTTTTTTTCTATATAACGTTGCCATTTCTCGCTTTTAAAGCATTGAGTTTGTAAATCAGAAATTCGTTAAAGTTTTACAAAATATAAAATCTATAATAAAACAAATTCCAAATTTGGGATTTCAGATGCCCATATTCGCAGTAGGATTTCGTCATTCAAAATTCGATGGCTCTATGGTACCATTGTTTTATCACAATGCGAGAAATAGACAATCATTTATGCAGATTTTTCATTATTTAATTTCTTCAAATATAATGCAGGACTTATATATATGCAGGATAACATATATAATATAATGCAGGATAACATTTTGTGGCAACAGTTTGAAAAGTGAACCGACGTTTATGAGTCCGACGCAAAATCGCAAAACGAAAACAATAGTCCTTCAGGGACAAAGCCCCTTTGGACTAAAAATTTGATTCTGAAGGAGAGTGACCTTAATAGCCCTTGAAAATCGCCAGTGACCTTAATAGCCCTTTAAAATCGCCTTTTGTTCAAAATATACGCTAGAATAAGGTTGCTTTTTGGGGAGGGGTGTAACTTTTATATAATGAACCCTCTCTACGCCAATTATATACGTTTCTATATGAGCCGCCCTGTGTGACTCTGCCTGCGGTACCAAAGGACCCGGTTTTCAGAAGGTATAGATGTAAATTGTCTGTCCTTTCATAGGAAGCGAAGGTGGCCGCCTATTAGGTCCCTTCATTAAAAAAAAAAAAAAAAAATTCTTGATGATACTGTTTTCTTGTAGAATTGCCGTCGTGGCGGGGGGGGGGGAGTTTCCAGATGATTTTGTTCGCTTTATGGGACATGCCGTCGTGGCAGGTGCTGATGCGTAGTGATGTTCTTGACATAGTGACATGCAAGATCTGTCAGATTTAAACCTTAGATACAAGCTTATTAAAATAGCTGAATAAAATTTTTAAGGCCTTGGCAGCATTTTAGAATCGTCTGGAAAACACATTTTTAACAGCTAAGGGCGAATTTTTCCAATATGTTTGTTCTGTTAGTCTATTCCTCTGTGGGCGGTATAAGAACTGGTATTATGAGAAAGTCTTGTGCCATTATAGGATCTCTATCGTAGGTCTTTTTGTATTCGGTGATTTTTTTTTCTTTTCTTTTCTTTTCTTTTTTTTTTTTTTTAATTTATTTGGTTGGCAAGCAGTTTTTGTAATTCAAATGATTTCTTCCTGTATTTTAAGCAGACTGAGCAGTATTTTCTTGCTTTGCTAGAATAGTTTTTGATATATTTATTCATCTGTAAAAATAATCGTGTAGAACTGCAATGAAGGATCGTGTTTTTTCTTGATGCTTGCCCGATGCGTTCCAGAGGATTTCACGAACCTGCACGGCATGAAGTCGCCTGCTGACATCTACAATTAGAACATTAAATATCTTGATTAACTAACTGGATTGCAGTCTTTACAAATATTCGGAAATTTAGCATAGTTAGAAAGTGAAATTATTTTTTTATTTATATTTATTTAAAACACGATATGTAATCCCTCTGGTTTTCATTTTTACTGGGCTGAAGTTAAACAAAGACAGCATTATCTACAAAACGTGTAATTTACTTCTGTGGAATTGAAACTGAGCTATGATTATATTTTATTTATTTATTTTTAATTGATGTAAAAATAAAGGAAGCAGTATAAAATCCGTTCCAATAAATTTTGGCATTTGAAGTTTGTAATAAATTTATAATTTTTGTGAATCAAAAATACATAATATGTCAATAAATCAAAACCAAACCTTTTCATATGTTTCACAGAATTTTGAACAACCCTACAGAAACAAAAGACAAAAAGCGATGAAAGTTTCTTAAAATTCTATGCAGGATTTATTTAATTTACTTAACAGTTAATTTTATTTTGGAGCAACCTTTCCTATCGCTCTTCCCACAGTTTCTTACCTGAATGATATTTCAATTTCTCCCGTTATGCAAAATAGGATAGAAAGGTACTATTTAAGCTTGTGTCTGAGTTAGTTCAGACAGAGTGTGTTCTTCCTTTCGGCCACGTTGTTGCGCTGATATTGAAGCTTGTTATTTTACGGCCGTGCATATTAATTGCCGGTTTGTCTACGTCGGTGGTAGGGTTTAGAGCCAGCTTGCGTTAATTACGTGTGTGCAGCTTCGGCTGATTATTTAACTTATTTTTATTTCTATTTCGAGTAGCAGCCAAAAGTATTGGCTGAGTTTTGTAAGCATAAGGAGTGCTGACTGTAAGTCCTTTCTTGAGTTGAGTAAAAGGATCTTTTCACCCTTCGCATGCATTTTCATTGATACAGAACTTCGCGAATAATCTCTTCACAGTTCAAGCAAAGATCTAGGCAGCACAAGTAAACTTAATTCACTGAAAATCATTAACAGTTAAAGCAGTAAGTAGTGAATGAGTTATTGAAAAATATTTGACAGCACTGGGTGACAACTATGAGAGGGTTCACTATATTTTGTCAAGTAATTTAGCAGCCATTCTGCATTAATCATATATTCTTTATTAGAATATCTAAATACTAAGAAAATATTGCTCCTCCACGACCTTCCATTTTGCTATATTTTACAATTTGTTTCATTCCGTAGCAGATTGAAATGAGTTGTCTGTTTTTTCCAGGAGCTAAAATTCGTAAATTCACGTATTTACGTCGATCGTTCTCTAGGGCCAAAATTCATTCAAATGCCCGATCTAAAAATATGTAAAAAAGTGTTCATTTGTTTCATTTTCTAATTTTTTTTTTGTTCTGATCCCACGAAAATATCTCCAGCAATAAATGGTTCCGAACTGACAAAATTAAAGACTACAAAAATCCAGCCTTTCTTGGAGCCATTACTGGAACTGGACATTCCGAAAAAAATCTGGTTGAGTTCAGTACATTACATGACGTGTGGTCACCCGATAAATGTTATTTAACATCTGCGATTGTGACGAATGTCTTTTAATTTCCTTAGACAAGTGCCCGCCATTAGGTATACAGGAAAAAAGATGGGCCTTTATAATTTCCGGTTTTTTCAGGTGTGCTTGTTTATAACTGCTGATTTCGAATCCTTTAATGCCTTTAATCATCTCAGAATGGTGGCTTTTAAGCATCAAAGCATTGAGTTATGTTGAATACTTATGCCATTTTAAGTTGTGTTGTATACACTGATTATCATTAATTAAGTAAAAATCACCAAAGTGATGATTACTCGGAAACTTGCATATAGAATTAATGATAACCTACAGTATACAACACATAGTAAGGTATAAAATAACATGGAAAGAAATTACTAGACAATTATAGTGTTATAGAAATTGGCATATGCATAAAATGAAGAAATCTGATGTGTCAACTTGGTAGGAAAATTACCTTCAATAAGGAGTATGATCTCCCCTAGAAGCAACAGAGCACATACAGCGATGTGTGATGCTATCAATTATGCGGTCTTATCAGTTCCCGTTGGAAGTGAGAGCCATTTCTCTTGCAAAGCAGTTGCAAGCGTGGTAAAGGCTGAAGAGTACGATTGAGAGTAGATATATATCTTTCTAAAGCATCTCACACATGCTCGATAGGATTGAGGTACGGTGATCAAGCTGGCCACTCCATGCCCTGAATTGTTTGCTGCTGAAGGTAATCAGTCATTCATGATACGAGCCCTGTGCGGTCTAACATTGTCCCAGCGAGAAGTCATTACTTATTACCCCGGCTTAAGGGCGCACATAAGCTTCAAGGGGGGCTATTTCTGTAGGCCTAAGTGAGCACTCAGGGATAGACATGGATAGACATGGAAGTCAGTGCCTCCACTCAGAGAACCACCCCAAACACATACACTGCCTTGTCCGTATGCATTTCTTTTACGGATGTTTGATGAATGATATCGGGTGGCAGGTTCTTTCCAAATCAAATAACGCCTGCTACCGCTTTGGAGACTAAACCTGGACTGATCCGTAAAGAAAACAGCTCTCCATTGATCAGCTTTCAAGTGGACATGCTGACATGCCCACCTCAAACGTTCCCTTCTATGACGTGACATAGCGGCATACAAATGGCTGGTTACCTCGGGTACAGATTTCCTTCGTGAAGCATTCTACGCACGGTTGACGTTGACACCAACCGTCCAGTGGCTGCAGCAAGGAAGGATCTGAGTTGAGGTTCTATTCGTACGTTCGTATAACTACAAATATCGGTCAACATCGCTCGTCTTAGCGACTGGCCGTCCTTGGCCGAACTTTCTGGATGCCAAATGTGTGGTTAGAAATTGTTGCCAAAGTCTATGAACCATAGAAAAACTCACATTTAGCCATCTGGCCACATCTGTCTTTTGGCTAGTCTTTTGTCCAGTCTCCCAATAGATCTCAACGCAGTTCTTCGGACAAAATGGTAGAGGTCATTGTTACAAATTGGCTCTCCCGGATGTCTTCTCTCAGTATCGCAGCGAAATTTGCATTTTTGCTCTGATGCAATTTTAATCTCCTGTCAGATGACATATTTCAGTTGCAGCGCCACTAATTTGCGTACTGCAATTTTACTTCGCAATTCTTAGTTGACAACATATTGAAATTGAACGAGTTACTGCTGTTTTAGAATTTTCCCTTTAGTTTCGGAAACTAGTATATCTGAATGGAAAATGATCTCGCTTCTTTCCACTTTCGTTTCTAAAAAATTTTTCTTTTTTGTATTATTCGTTGGCATTCATAGTATTTGAGAAGAATTTAATGATGTGATGAAACACCGTTTCTAGTATAATAAATGAAAATGAGGTAGTAGATGTCTCTCTAAAGTGTAATGAAAACTAGTGTTTAGAGAGCTGCTTGTGTCAGTCCTTACGAAGGTTTTGAGAAATATGACATTTTATTGGTTACATAATAACCTCCGCCGGAGAGAATAAATGAGCAAGTTACTGAGGGTTGTGAAATGCGAGCGATGACGTGAATCATGAAATAACCGCAATTTCCTTTCTGCTGCTGAACTTATAATTTACCCCAATCTCTACCCCCTCCCAGAGAAGATTAGTCTTGATTTTCATCCGCTTTGTGTAAAGTTAGGCATGTGTCGCCTTTCTGACTGTTATGTTGAACAAAAGTTTCCTTTGATGGGTAAAATTTTCACGCGCAAAGTTGGAGAGAGAGTGTGTGTGTGTGGGAGGGAGTTCTTGCAGTTTGTAAAGCATGGTTCATAAGGGTGCACCCCTCCTTAATGTAGCCCCCTCTTTTAATAATGAAAGACTCTACTAACGTTTGGTTGAGGAAAGTTGTAGTTGTATTCCTGAAGGTGTATTTTTTTAATCTTTCTTGGGAGAATGGGGTAAGTCGTCGTCTGTGTGTGCACCCCAGATTCTTCCTGAACTCTCTTCGGAAGAAATATATATTCTATCATTCTCAATATGAGATATTAAATTCTCAACTCAAAGACATTGTTTTTTTTTTTTTTTTTAATTTGTTAAAACGAAATTTAGCGGTTTACTAGACATAGATTTTTATAACAATTTGTTTTTTCATGTACTAGAATTTTGTAGAATTTCGCAACGACCACTTAATTCTTTTGCTATTGATTTTTGCCTGTGAGTGTAGAATTTCGCAACGACCACTTAATTCTTTTGCTATTGATTCTTGCCTGTGAGTGGCGAGGGAAATGCTTTACTTGGTGAATATTAAGGGATAGGGACTGCTGGTATTTTAAGGGTCTAGAGCTTTTTAAAGATTTCTTCATACTTTAATACGAGAAAACAATATTTCAGTTACTCATATTGTTTTTTCTCTTTCTAGCCCTTTTTAAACTTGTTTTTAATTTATTTAAATATATATATATTTTTTTTGACTAAAATAATGTAAAAGAGTTGGTAATACAAAATGTGAAAGGTTTTAGATTTTGACGATCGCCCAAAAGAGTTTGTTAAGGTTTTTTTCCACTCTCGCTGAATTCGCACTGTAGCAGTCTGCTGTTACACTTACTCCTACTAACCCCCCTTTTTTCTGTTTAGCTTTATTATTAAGCATCAATTTCTTCGCACTTACACCGTATACAAATCGACAGCAAAATTACAAAAATTTTTAAAACAGCATAGCAGTAAACGTTTAGAATTTCCGATGCAGTGTGAAGTTGTTGGCATACATTTTTCAGTTTGTTTCAATCTTTCCCCAGTTCATCATATCAGCATCCAGTTTTCTTACTCTCTCCCCTTTTTTTTTGCTTTATTTATTAAATATAACGTTCTTGGCGTTTGCGCCACACTCAGTTTGATTCAACAGCAAAATCACAAAATACTTAAAAACAGGATATCTTTAGAATTTCTAATAGACAGTGTCGCGTGCAGGAAGTAAATCCCCCCCCCCCTCGGTACAGTGTCGCCATTGCTGGCTTTAAAGTTATTGAGTTTGTTAATCAGAAATTCGTTTTAAGTTTAACAAAATATGAAATACACAATAAAACAAATTCAGAATTCAAAAATTGGTCTTCCAGGTGCCCGCGTTTGTGTGGAGGATTACGTTATTCAAAATTTTGTGGCTCTAGGCACAGTTGTTTTTTCGCAGTGCGAGAAACATGCATACATTCACGCAGATTTTTCATTATTTAATTTCTTTAGATAAAGTACAGAACGATAATATTTGGTGGCCACAATTTGAGTGACATGCCGTTTATAGCAAAGAAAGATGGTTTTTATGGTTAAATATCGGATGGATTGTATATAGCAAGGATGGTTTATATTGACTTGAATAAAAATGGCGTTTCGAGACCAATATCCCATTTGGGAGTAACTTCCCTTTTGGGGTAAAAATGTAATATTAATATGTATATTACATAATTAAGAAACTGCATTGTGTTGCTAACTACTTTTATTTTTTATACCAATAAAAAATGTAGTAAAAATAAGAGGTGTGTGTGTGTGTGTGTATATATATATATATATATGTTGTTTCTGTAGTTTCAGAACTGAGGCAAATAGAAATTAATATATCATTATTTTATTTTATCTGAAGTAGAAATAAATGAGTTGTGCATTCAAACAAATAAAAAATAATTTCATTGTTTAATTTTCTTGAAAAAAGGTTTTATAGTCTTGTTTGTCATTTTTTTAGGTCCAAAGGGGCTTTGTTCCTGAAGGAGTATTGTTTTCGTTTTGCGTTGAATCCCTATAAACGGCGAATCACTTTTCAAACTGTTGCCACGAAATGTTAGAGTCCTGCATTATATTTGAAGAAATGAAATAATGAAAAATCTGCATAAATGTATGCATATTTCTCGCAGTGTGATAAAACAAACTCAACGATTTAAAAGCGAGTTATGGCAACACTCTAGGGGAAACATTTTTATCTCCAGCGCGTGGAGATGTGTATCGGAATTTCTAAAGATATGCTGATTTTAAAATTATTTTGCGACATTGTTATTAAACTGCATTTTATGGTTTAAGTGCAAAGAACATGATATTTAATTAATTAAAATAGCAAACGAAACGGGGAAAAAAAAAAAAAAAAAAAAAAAAACGCCCCTTTGGTACGTAATTTTAAAATCTGAAACCTTTCAGATTTTCTTTTTACTTATGTTTTTGTTTAGGATATCCTAGGTGTTTTTATTATTTTTTTTTATTATTATTATATAAATCTGCATAATCTTCCGTGAAATAGCAACTTTTTCATATGCGTTGCTAGAATTTGTTTTTGCAGATAAAAAGACAGACCACCCAATTACTTGCATTTTTCGAATGTCCGGATAAGCTGGAATTTTACCGAAATTTTTTGATTTTTTTAGAGAGAGAATTTTGTATTAATTCAGTTCTCCAACGTAGTACAGCATTCATTCGCATATCGCAAAATTCTTGCATTTCTTTAACCTTATTTTTTCAATACAACGGAAAGCTAGGTTTTTTAAAGAAAGGTAAATACGATTGAAAGTAACTTTATCGTGAGGCAAATTTCCACTTTTTACTCAAAACTGCCAAAATAATTTGGCAGTTTTGAGGAAGTTTTCCCCGAAGAATATCTTGATTTTCCTCGAATGTGCAATAAGTTCGCTGATATCGGGTTTTTTTTTTTTTTTTTTTTTTTTTTTTTTTTTTTAATATTTAAAAAAAATGCCCTTCTTAAGATTTTTTTTATTTTTTTATGTTTAAATATTTTACTTTCCGTTAGAATTTCGATAAAAAAAATGCACTGCAAAGCTATTTTGAAAATCCAAACTGAAAAAAATGGAACCTTGAATTGCAGTAAGTTTTGTTGGATTTCTGGAATATGAGAAAAGGTCTTTTCCCGAAATTGCGTTAAATGTCGACTTCTGTTGATTTTCAGTGCCAGAAGCAGTATCGATGCTGAAGGATCGTTTTTTTTTTTTTTTTTTTTTTCCTTAAATTAAAATTGTCACTCATTGAAGAAAATTTGCATATGTATACAGTTTAATACTATCATGGCATTGTACATGTAAACTGCAGGGAAAAGACCTACTTCGACGCTGTTGTGATCTATTCTGTGAATATGTGTAAAATATTATGTTTATTAGACTTTTCAAGTTGGCTTAGGTTATTCCTGTAAAAAGGAGCCTGAATGTTGTGTGACTATGATGTATACGGGAAGAGAATAAGTTATGTACAATATTTAATCACATGTTTCCCCCGTTTTTATGAATTGTATCGTATGAAATGCGATTAATTTAATTTCGAAGGACATGTTAAATTAAAAGTATCATAGATAAACTACCGCGAGATATCACATTCTAATGAGAATACATAAAATAATATTAACATTACAGTATCTAATAAGATAGCTTCATTTCTACTTTTGTGTTATTAAGACTTGCCCGCTCGTATTGCTGTCCACTACTACTCCTGAAGCCTCATCAAGTGTAATAGATATCCCTGTGTCAAGTGTAATAGATATCCTTGAAGCTTTTCACTAATTACTGCTTCATCAAGCAGAGCTCATTCACCCAAAATTCGTGAGCAAATCAATTAGTAAGACGCAAACGACCACTACGTGGACGAATCCATAATGAAATTTAGCGGAGCTTGCTTTATGAAGCTTTCAACAAGCTAGTGGAGTATGTGAGTAATTGTATGGTATTGAAACACCATCCAGTTAAATGCCCTCCGGTTTCCGTTTTGGGAGAATTATTTTTTTTTTAAAAAAAAGCTCAGCTTTTTTGTTCACACTGAGAATAATTCTATTAAAATGATGAAATTTGACTGTGACATGTTCTTCCGTTATTAATTTATTTGTTTTAAAGTATAGAATCATATTTATCATCAGAATTTGTATTTATTAGTACTGTATTATTATTTTAAATTAGTAATAGTTCCTATAACTTATTCATTTAAGGTCTGCCAAGTAAAAATTTCTTTAACTTACTCATTTGAGGTCTACTTAGTTATAGTTCCTTTAACTTACTCATTTAAGGTGTACTTAATTAATTGCTATAATGTACAAGTGTTTTTGTCGGGCGATTTATGTTCTTACTTAGCTTATAGTCAACTAACTACTGGGCCTTCAGTGATGCGTTTTCAAATTTCAGAAGTGTAATTTTTCTCCTTAAAAACCCACACTCCTTAAAAAGTGTGGAATAACGGAAAAGAAATTTATAAAAATGCAAATACAGTATACTCTCATGTCCACGGTTGTCTCCAAATCATGGTTAATCCGACAGCAGTTAAAAAATGGACATGGAAGAATAATAATTTATATTATTAAAATCTGTGTGCGTCTGTCTGTGGTATTATCTCCTCTAGAACGGCGGGGAGTTTGAGCTTCCCGAGAGGTAACCCCCCCCCCCCCGAATTCCAAAAAGCCATTTCAACCATTCTCATATTCGTACGAATTTAATTGAAATACCCTCATATGCGGTCAGGTCGTAAATTTAGAACCCCTTTTTTCACACGGGGAAGGGGGCTGAAAAGGAAGGGATAATCTTGCTCGAAAAATGTGGGGGTCGTTTAAACATCTAACTTCTCTGCATTCAGTTTTATACAGAGGAAAATACAAATTGAATTCTTCGAATGAATGCAATTTTGTACAATGAAAATGTATTACTTAACGATAAACTGTAAGATAAATAACATCTTTTTTTAAAGCCATAGGTGTAGAAAGACAGATATTTGTTACACGAATGAATTTGTAGTAAATATTGAGTTTTACATTTCGAATGCTATGTTCCATGTATGCGAAGTAGCTGAGTATGTGAGATAATAGTAATAACCGAATGGCTTTCAACCTTTTCACGGCTAAGGACTGTTTCTCAATTACATTGTGGTCGCTGCTTTTTGGTTAATTTTCTAATGATATATAAACAATAATTGTTTTTATTCGAGACTTATGAATAAAATAACGCAAACTAGACTGCAGAAAATTCTTAAGAATGAAGTTAAATAATACTGAAAAATACATTATTGATGCACTTTTGGGTTTTATAAGTAGTAGTATTAACTACTACTATAATCCTTAAAATGGAATCCTTAAATTATATATATCTATGTATAGGTATATATAAATGGAACCAAATATAGAACAAGGTATAAAATATCTTTATTATACAATGTTCATTACCATACGTATATTTACGTAATATCAATATAAACAGTTAGTTAGGTTTCGTACATATATAATTTATATTTTGTATTTTTTGTATTAGATTCAGTATTGTATACGTATCTAAAGTAATTTCTCTTTTTGGGTTACGATTTTTAAGTGAGAAAGAATTGTTAAGGCCTTCATAGGGATTATATACAATCAGTTAGGATCCGACTTTTCTTTCAATCATTATATATATTGAAATACTACTTGATAAGTATACATAAAATATAGCAGTTTTTTAAGCTACTTATTTATATACCTTTTGTTTGGTCTGGTTTGTTTGATTATAGCAAAGAATTCGACGGTTATTTGCCTAAGGGTAAGGCTGCCTCGTGGAGAACTTTCTAAGAAAAACTGACTCTTATGCACGTTACACGTGGGGAAAACCTCGAAAACGCCAATACAGCCATCCCCGTCGATCCAGATTCGAACCCCGGATCGACCTGCCTCAGTTCAACGACTTTACAGCTCAGCCGCTAGTGAGCCACACACACATCCACACATACACATTAAATAGTATTTACATGTCGTTTATAAGGTGTAATTCAGTGCAATTTAATCATAAAGAGTTAGAAAATATTCTACGGAATTACTTCACTTCGTAGACTTTTTGTTAAGCTTCGCCATATTTCTTAAAGAGTATCTCAATACTGTTTCCATTTCCAAGCTGTTTATGTACCTTATTTTTCATGCTTTGAATTATATTTAGAAAATTATTTCACTTGGTTATAGCTGAAAATGCAGTTTTTTTATTGAAGAACTTAAGGGTAAGAAGAGAATTATGCCCTTTTCTAATTATTCTTGAAGCATTTAAATTAAAAAAAAAAAAAAAAAAGCGCACCTTAATACGGATCACTGAACTAAAGTGCTCGATACAGGACAGATTAATTAGCTACTAAATTTTGATTTTCGTTGAGTAAAAATGAATTCATCTGCATTCTATAAGAAAGTAAATATTCAAAAAATGTTTTTTTTTCCTGTTCTCGCAGTCATAATATTTTTCTTAAATATTCAGTTAATTCATATTCAAATATTCCAATTCATTACAATAAGTAATAAATCGATACAGTAAATAAATAATTAAAACTAATTAAATGGAATTTTAATTGCCATTTTCCCTCTGATAAACCCCTATTTAGAGTTCAATAGCAGTCGATCAGCTTTTGTTAGGGGTTCATTTTTCTTTATGGTATGCTTACGTTATATATGTGTGTATTATGCATTGCTCATACTCGTCAATTGCAGCTTTTAATATTTTTTGGAAAAAATCAATATGAGAATCCAGAAAATGATTCTTAGCGACGCTAAAAACTATTATTACTAGGCACTCTCATGCCACAGTGTTTAAAAAAAAAATCCCATTTTTTAAAGGTAGATTCTATGCTCATATTTTAGTCTAAAATTAAAAGCTGTGAGTCAAAATTAAGGGGGTTGCTCTTAGAGGCCTCAATTAGAAGTAGTTATAGGAAATGTTAATCAATACTTATAATTTTACGGATTAAACACTTATTCTCTATTTGATCACGTGTATGGCAAACAGATTTTCGTCATTCATAAAGTAAAGAAAGGTGAATCAAAATGAGTTATATTCTTGTTTTTCCAACTGCAAAAACATCTTAAGATATTATCGGATTTAATCTTTAAATTATTCCAGTAATAATCAGAACAATGGGAGCCATTATTCTTAACTATAATTTACTAATGCAAATCCTATTTTGGTTTCAAATGGCTTTCATTAATTACGTTAATGGATATACTGATACTGAATGAGACCTAAAAACACTTTTTTTAAAAAAATATATCTCCTCTTATGATCCTTGACACAGCCTTTTACTTTCCCCTTCCGTAATTAACGTCAGTCTCCTGCTCTTGACCGCATTTGCCAAGCCACCCTTTAATCAGTCAAGATATTAATTAAAAAATCGAAAAAAAGGTAATTTTCTCCCTCATTTTTCCGAGTGGCAATGGTCTCGCACGCTGGATATGAAATCTGCTTTATTTCGAAAAGTGTTGCCACTACTCGCTTTCAAATCTTAGAGTTTCTTAATAAGAAATTTCGTAAATTTTACAAAATATTATAAGTACACCTGTTATGAATCTTCAGTTGATACAGCGTAGTAAGATGCAGACAAAATTTTACTGTTCCAAGGACATTTGTCTGAACTACAGAAAATAAAAGATTATCAACACCAATTATAATTTTTATTCACCAACTCAGTAGTCAAAAACTTATCTTCTATTTTTAAAAACAAATTGGATTCCCAAGATAAAAGCTGTTGCCAAAAACAATAATACAATAAATATGCAAAGTAAACATTTATAATTATTAAAATATTTGTGAGTTACTTTCAAGCTAATTATTTACATTTTATGGCGTTATAATATGAAATAAAAATAGCATTACCAAGCATTAAATATTCTGTTCCCGATTCCAAATTTCGTGAGAAGCCAATTCGACCATTATCATCTTTGAACGACTTTAAGAGGACTGTAGTACTGCAGTACGTCTGTACCTACGTACAGAATAAAGGACTGTTTTTTTCCAAAACGGGATTGCAAGATGTATTTAAAATGAATTCAAAAGGGACACTTTTGTGTCCTCTGTACATATGTCCATATATATGTATTAAACCTATTAAACCTCTGTACATATGTCCGTATATATGTATGTATATATATGTATATTATATATCACGCGTAACTCAAAAACGATTAGCTTTAGAAATTCGAAATTTTTATGAGACTGCTAACGTCAAATTGTGCACCTTCCTTTTTTACAGTAATCGGCATATATACAGTGTGTTCCAGCAAATTGGTTGCTGACTTTAAAGGAGAGAGAGGAAGTACACCTGAATGGTGGAAAAGTACACCTAGATGATGGATATGCATGGCTGAAAAAGCTATCCCAGGGCGGTAGTGGCAACACAAAACACAAGAAAAGAACATAAACAGTATGGGGAAACATGTTTATTATGCTTAGTACAGCAAAAATCAAGAAATAAGAACTATATAGACAAACGGTTGTCATCAAAGGTGTTCGAAATTACGACCCCAGGCCTTGATTGCAAGCCTCGCATCTCCAGCACATTGAAGATTTGATGTTCTGGAAAATACCAGATGAGTCCCGGACTTCCCCAGCAACTGTCACGATGCGTGCAACAAGTTCCTCAGCATTGCTAATGGGGGGTTGTACACCAGTGCCTAGACGTATATTGAGAGAAAGTAGTCAATGCAGGTGAGGTCTGGCAATCTTGCTAGTTAGTGCACTGAACCATCCGTGCCGATCCTATATATTGAGAATACATTTTGAACATAATGATCGTTAAGTCTTTTTTTCTTATTTCTGGGTTTCCGCTTCACTAAGCATAATAAACATATATTCTCACTTTCTTTGTGTCCTTCGTTTCTTGTGTTTTTTGTCTTCACTGCCATGCCAGGAAACGCTTTTCCAACCATGCATTGCTGTTTGTTTTTCCATCATCTAGTTGTACTCTGTCTCTTCTGAAAGTTCGTAACCGATTTGCTGAAACACCTTTTACAGTCAAAAGTCATTAATCCAGACTCTTCGGGACTTAGGCGATTTCGGATTATCGATTTTTACGGATTATTGGTAAGATGGCATGCAGAAATTATAAAATTAAAAATATGAAACCGTAATTTATGAAATAAAGAACAATTATGATCTAAAGGGCATCAAAATTTACAAAAAAAAAAAAAAAAAAAAAAAAAAAAAAAAAGCTTAATATTTATTTGTTTACTTTATTAAACATTTCTTTCAATGTAAGTTGTTTAAGTTGCTTCGTTTTATGTGATAATACTTTCTCTTTAATTCTATAAACAGACATAATTTCTTGTTCAGTTACAAAGTTCCGCTGTTCAAGTCCTATAATTGCTGTGTCGAGAATACCGACTAATTTGTCAATCGAAATTTTTTCGTTTTCAATAACCTCTGTGTCACTTTCTTCATTATCGGAAGTGAATTATAATGACGAGGAATTTGATTTAAATCATATCAAAGACGGAGTACATCGAGATGAAATACTACATTTAGTAAGGAATTATAAGCCAAATAAAATAAAAACATCTGCCCTGAAGATAAGGATAGTGCTGACAGATCAACTTCCAATTCATAGCGCGCCGCGGCGTTTCTCTCCCCCCCCCCGCCGCAGAGCAGCGTGAAATTAATAAACAGATTTCGGAATGGTTAGAGAAACAAAGGATATGCCTTTATCCATTTTTTTTTTGCAGTAATTCCACTTTTTGTTTAATGGACTTCGAAACATACTTTCGCTTTGTAGATCCTTTACATATTAGTAAATATATATCGGAAATTCTATTTGACATAATCGAAAGTTCAAGCTTACTTTTATAAAATTGCTCTAACATTCTGTAAAAAATAATAAGCCGGATCCAATTCGAAGATTATGGAACAACGCAATCTGCAACATTAACTGAATTAGATAATTTTAGCTTAGCTTATACCATCCGTTGCGTAAACGTACAATGTGCATGTGCACACGCATATTCGCAGCCGTAAAGGATGCGTAAACGTCTATGCACATGCGTCAACGCGGCGCATGCGCAGAAAGTTTGTAACTTTGAGGTCCGGATTATAGATCATTCCGGATTAAGGGTGTCCGAATTAACGACTTTTGACTGTATATCACTCTTTACCCGGCTTTTATTTTCACAGCCGTTGCTCATAGTCCTTCCAATTACAAAATTGTATAAATGATGAAAATATTCTTGTTTTGGCAGTGCCAAATTTCAAAATAATTTTCAAGAAATAATGATATATAACTTTTAATGCTTTCCTGCGATTCCTATATGTATATTTGGGAAAGTTTTATAGTGGTGGTTATGGAAAAACAAAAGTATATAAGAAGTTTGACTCAGATATGTAGGCTACAAATTGATCAGGATATTTAATTTGAAAATTTGCAATTTTTGTCATTTTCAACTTGCTCTTGTGGGATTGGTTAACCAAGGCAGAATAATTCCAGGAAAGAAGTTTAAATGAAGTGCGTGTAATTTAATTTAACACTATTTGCCTGAACTAACTGTGGCTAAGTCTTTCCTGATCACACGTTTTTGGGTGTGTGTGTGAACTATTTTCTGCCTTTAAAGGAAGAACTAATAGGGTCATTGTGTATATACTACTACAAGGTGCCACTATTAATTTCCAGGACTGATACATACGAGAACCGTACATCACCAGAATGCGGTAATGCTTGTATTTGGAAGGTTGTATATTCGCACGTATACAATGAAGCCATTGCTGTCCTGTAAACACATATTGAAACGTATGTGTTAAAAATTTTCGTCTAAGTTGATATGGAGCAGAGAATTAACATTAAATTTTGCTTTATATTGGCCAAAACTGCTACCGAAGCCTGTGAAATAGAGAGAAAGTGTATAAGGAGTAAGCATTATCCCATCCACATACTTTTGAATGATTTAGCCGTTATCAGGACGGTCCGCGAAAGTGCCAAAATGACGTGCGTATTGGATGGCTGCATTCCTTGTACAAGCCAGTAGCTATTGAAAGAGTAGTGCCGAAATGACGTGCATATTGGATGGCTGCATTCCGTGTACAAGCCAGTAGTTATTGAAAGAGTTCGTGACCTAGGATAGTCGATTTGCTATTGGAATAATCGACAATGAGTTGAATATTTCCAAGGAGGTTGTTCGGCAAATTTTGACACAGGACCTAGGGAAACGCAAAGTTTGTTCCAGATTCATTCCTCACTGTTTATCGGAGGAACAAAAGCAATTCAGAGTGGGCTTCATGCAATGTTGTTACCTATGCTCATTTGTCTGACAGTAACATCAGCCCAAGCCCAAAAAATTTCTCGTGGTAAGAAGTGCAAGATTTGACTGCTGTTAGCAACAGCCTTGAGCTGCATAGTGACAAGTGACAGTGCGATTTAACTCAGTTCCTCCCCCAATTTTGATGGAGAGCACCCGGGAGGGAAAGGTCCGAGGGTCTCCCACTGCTCTCCCCTTCCATCCAACCACATAAGAGGACTTTCGGCTTGCCGCATATTTAGAGTGTCGCACTGAAATTATACAGTGGTACCTCGAGATACGAACACCTCTATATATGAGGAAAGTATGAGCGAAGCATTCATCTTTAAATATGAGCACTGACTCAAGTAACGAGCAACGAGTCAGGCTATTGGCATGTGGGGCGCGTTTCCTGATCCGGCTCGACTTCAGAAATCTCCTCGTCAGATCACTCAAGTGTTCTTTGATCTACGTGTTTGTGCGCTTGTGAGTTACGCTTGTGTAGTTTTTTTACATTTAACGTGAAAATAATTATTTCACGATGCCTCCCAAGAAGATTATTGCCTCTGGTAGTGCTGCAAATTAAAAGAAGGAAAAAGTGCTGCAAATTAAAAGAAGGAAAAGTGCTGCAAATTAAAAGAAGGAAGCCATGGCTAATGAAATTTATAAAGAAATCATAGATAAACTTAAGTGTGGTGTTTGAGTGAGGGAATTATCGAATACCTAATGGCCAGTCGACATTGATGATTTGCACTATTCTGAAAAAGAAAAAAAGAAAAATTAAGAAACTTGATGCGACCAAAGGTGTTACTGTTACTTCTAAGCAGCACCCAAAACTCTTAGAAGACGTTGAGAAGCTGTTGTTGGTGTAGATAAGAAGGAGTTAAAAGGCAATTTGGCGTCATAAGCTATTATTTCTGCTAAGGCTAAGAATCTGTACTTTCTCTGAAAAACCATTGACTGAAGGTACATTGACCCAGGTACATTGACTGAAGGTACATTGACTGACACCCAGGTACATTGACTGAAAATGAGATGGCATTTAAGGCAAGCCGTGTATGGTTCGAAAAATTTTAAAAGCAAACCAGTGTTAACAGTGTATGTTCTACATGCGGAGGTTGTGAGCTCTGGTATAGCTGCTGCTGATAAATTTTGGCCAGAATTCCTACAGTTTATTACTAGTGAGGGTTTTCAGCCCCAGCAAGGGTTTAATTGTGATGAAAAAAGTAGTTTTTGGAAGAAAATGCCTAAGAGGATCTACATCATGCAGAAGAAAAAATATAGACCTACCCTCTTGTTTTGCGGCAATGCAATTGGAGATTGTAAAATCAAGCCGTTGCTCGTCTACCTGAAGAAAATCCATGAGTAATGGGAGGATGCAGAAAAACCAACTGAATGTGATGTGTCGGGCCAACACCTGGCCTGTGTAATACGGCAATTTTTCATTGAGTGGGTTAGTGAAGTTTTTGGTCCTTCAGAGTATTCCTGACTTAGGTTTCGATCCTCAACCTGTGGGCAACACAGTACAGCTAGTCAAAGAAATTGTATCTCTGGGGAGAAGTGTGGATTTGGATGGTGCTGATCTGGATGAGTTAATGGAGAAACACACTAAAGAACTTAGAACGGGTGAACTTAAGGAACTTCACAAGGAGCAGCAGAGTAGGTGGTAGAAGAGCTTTCGTTAGGAGAGGTGGAAACAGGAAATGAAGCCTTCTCTTCCAGTAAGATTAAAAGGCAAAGTGGAAAGAAGCGAAAACTTTCTTTGAAGGAAATCATCCTAATAAAGCAGTGTGTGGGGGCGCATCATGAATTTGTGTAGTGACAATGTAGTGTCGCATTTTAGAAGTAACTTACAAAGGAGACAGAAGCAAATTTTGACAAGTTTTTGGTAAAGCAACCTGCAACTAAAAGAATATTAAGTGATTTTGACCCAGAACCTGCTTCCAGTGGGTGCTTTCAGAGAGCCTTCCTGAATCAGAGGGAGGACTCCCCTTCCCCACATCCCTATTGCCAGTCAGGACACTTTGTAATGGTAAACTACGGTTGTATTATTTACCAGTGTTCATTAGGAAAATTGATTTTTTTGTCGGTATTTTTGGGGACGCGGAACAGATTTTCATTGTTTTCAATGGGTAAGTTTGTTTCTGGATACGGAAAATTCTCTATACGAGTTCAGTGCTGCAACAAATTAAAAATCTCGAGGTTCCACTGAACATTTACAAACATCCATCCTTCTCCGGAATTCGAACCCGGGCCCTTCAGCATGGCAGTCAGCGATGCTAACCACTATACCGGTTGGGTGGCCCACATGCGATGAACTCCTTGACAACACCCTGTATTTCTCGATTCGATAGTAATAGGAGAGAAGTATTGGTGCTACCATTATGACACTGGAAGCAAACAACAGAGCTCCAAATGGCGGTCTCTAAGCTCACCAAGTCCCAAAACATTTCGATTCAAAAAGTCCAAAATCAAGGTAATGCTAAATCCCTTTCTTAAATAAAATAGTAAAGAACTAAATCACTGGAGAGTTTTATCCAGAAGTTCTTGCCAGACTTTGACAAAGAGTTTGGAGACTAAGGCCTAGCTTTCAACAGAATGGGGGTTGGCTGCTTTTGCTGACAATGTCCGGCCCCACATTGCATTACCTGTGAAGCAGTTTTTGGCCAGCATGCGGTCTTGGAGATGCAGCATTTTCCATACTGTTTGGATTTAACACTGCGAAACTTTTCTTGTTTTTAAAAATTTGCTGAAGGGAACAGGATTTGTGGATGTCGAAGCCATTCCTAAAGAGAACTTTAAAAAAGCTGTTTCTGAAACTTGTACACTTGAGCACAGGAGTGAATTAAGTCTGGTGGGAATTTTCAAAACGTATTAAATGGATTTGTATTCCTTATGGAGTTATTATAGATCAGTTCTGGAAATTAATGGAAATTAATGGTAGCGCCTTGTATGACAGTGCATTAAATATTTGTTTAGAAGTATATTTTTATATCTGTATTATTTAAAATAATTTTACTAGTATATAATTATTATTATACTGTATACGTGTCTGGAAAATGTAGTCAAAGGGTAATTAATTTTTTCTCAATGTAATTATATTCGTGATGGGATGTAATAATGTATGATTTTGTTTTTTGCAAATATATTATTAAATCTGTATAATAATTAGCGATTTTAGCTTCGAATACAGCAGATTTTGTGAAATATATATAATTTAGTTCCTAGTTTTTTTAAATACTAGTTTAAAATAATTAAAAAATATGTAAGATATTTAAACTATTAATTTAAATATCTATGGAGTGACCCTCACTGAAAATGGCACTGTGCCTGCACATGCTTTGATATGCATGTAAAACATTTATCTCCTGAACCGAGATTTCACAATTAACTCTTCTACATGCATTCATATATATATTTTTTACCTACATCATTATTTATATTATAAAATACACTAGTGAACTGTGTTTAAGACAGCTAACTACCAACAATTCTACGTGATTTTACATTTTTATGGGAAATGTTCATCTTAGAATGTTTTTGAGTAATGCTGTTCATATTTAGAGATGTCACCAAGGCTTGATTTTCACAGGGTCTAATGGAGCATGGGGCCCAGCTATCCTTCTTATCCTCCCAGCCATCCTAGTCGTGCCTTCCAAATCCTCTTAAAAAATGTAATGTTTTCTTCCCAATTCTAAATTCTAAAACTGTAAAATTAGAATATTATAAAATACGTCAAAATTCCAATGTGTGTTCATTTAAGATGTTTTGTAAAATTATCCTGTTAATAAAAATGAAATATTTAATTTGTAATAAAATTTAATTGCAGGGGCTTCGAACTCTCCCGATACTGCCGACAACATCTTCCGAGAAGTAAGTTTATATTATTATTATTATTATTATTATTATTATTGTTGTTGTTGTTGTTGTTGATATTTCTTCTTCCCCCATATAGAATATTTATAATTTTAAAATAATAACTTTTTGAAAATTTATTTATTGCTTTGAACATTTATTTATTGCTTTATACTTGCTGTTTACCACTTTATGCCCACCCATCTTCCAGTAGTGAAGCATCACAGCTAATTTACAGGTGGGCATTAAAATTACTATACCATCAAGGTGAAATGAAACAAATATAATATTTGCATAATAGATGCAGCATACTGGGATCTTCAACTACTTTGATAGATGCCCTGGCCATGAGACAGCAATCTCCTACTTCCCACTTGCCTCCTATTTCTCTCCTAGGGAACTTCACGTGATGTGCCTATGAGGCATAAGCTGAATTAGCTCAGTTTTTCCTTCTAGGAGAAGTACAACTCCTTGATTTCAAAGGAGGCCAACTTCATCTAGCTTATAAAGGCTTAAATTTGTTGGCCAAACAAGCATAAGCATTCTACCATTCTGGTTTATCATTTGTGAACTGCATTTGAGCATTGGTTGTTTGTATAGAAAATAGTGTTCTACCTTGTTTTTTACTAGCATGTGTTGAAATTCGATCGTGGCTGGATTATTTACGATTGTGGATTATTGTTTTGCAACATTACTGCTTGTGTTGGTTGGGATCTTGTGACTCTCGAATGAGTATAGAATCCTTGGGTCCAGGAGAGCCATACTGAATGCCATGCAGGATTTAGTGGCACAGGACCCTCTAATATAGGAGAGGACAGACATATTCTCATCTTGGCCGTGCTAGATTGTTATCCGCATCATGTACTATGAATCAGGAAATTGACCGTGCAGAACAACAAGTGTCTTCACGGTTAGTGTGACGAGTTTGCAGAACTGGGGACTGCTAGAAAGGCAACTATTGTTGCGGTTTTTCTTGACACACTTACAGAGATTGGTGCAGTTGCAGTTGTGCAATGAGCAGTGACATTGAAGACAGGACTGGCACCGTATTCTCTTTTTAGACGAGACAAATTAAGGTTCTGCATATAGCAACATAATGGATGTATCATGTGTGCAGGCACCGAGAACAAACATTGCCACCTTGAATTCATATGGGGTGCCGTGAGTATACATCCCTGTCATCTCTTATAGCCAGTAATATGGATAGCTGGCGTTACATTTCTGACTTAAAAATACTCACATTTCTGACTTAAAAAGACTCACATTTCTGACTTAATAAGACTGATGTCGAGGCTACGCCATATCTTTGAGACCAGTGTGACGTCATCTTTCAGGAAGATGATGCATGACTACATGTTGTCTGCTTGTGGCCTGACCTTTCTTGATACAGAGGATGTTCTACTGTTGTCCTGGCCAACATGTACTTCAGATCTCTAACCCATTGAAAACATCTGGTCATGATATACTGAGAGCAGCCACTGCAGTTGACTTATTTTGGTGTAGAATTGAAACCACATGGAATCAAGTACCGGTATCTGCCATCCAAATTCAGTTCAGTGCCTTGCTAGACTACAAATACATTGTTGCCAGAGGTGGTAATTCTGTGTTATTGTTAACCCCAGAAAATCTGCAAATTTAATCATGTAATAATCATGTATACCGAGGCTTATATTTCTGGCCTAATAATAATAATAAAAAAACAAATGTTTATGATCGAAATTGGTTTTATTGCTTTTCAAAATATTCTCCATAAAGATCAATGCATTTTTGTGTGCGTTTGAACCAATTTTCGAAGCTTTTTTCCCACTCCAGTTGAGGTAACTACTAAACATGCATTTTTAATTCATCAACTGCTTCTTCGGGTGTCACAGGTTGCTGAGACCATGTAATTTATTTTTGGGAAAAAAAAAAAAAAAAAAAAAAAAAAAAAAAGCATTGGCTTCCAAATCAGGGCTGTATGGCGGATGACCCATCAATTCAATGTTTTAGACTTGTCAAAAATTCCTTTGTTTGAGCTGATGTGTGAAAGCTTGCATTGTCATAATAAAAAATGATTTACCTACTCTTCCACTTTTTTCGTATATCTCCTAGGAGTCCTGGTAAACAAATGGTAGTGCACCATTCAGAATTTTCTAGCTAATGTTGCCACATGACCGATAATGCCAAAGAAACAGGCAAATTTTGCTTTGCTTCTTCTGTAAACAACTTTTGTTAAATTTGGCTCGCCTTGGAAGACCCATACAGTCGACTGCTGTTTTGTTTAAGGCTCCCCTTTAGGAGGTTTACAGGGGGGCGAATTTAGCAGAAGCAGCTGCCATCCCTGGCAGCTAAAATGGCTGTTGCCCGGTTAGGCATGGAGTCAGCCTAGGCTTGGATGACAGAAATGGGCAACTCATTCCGTGCTGCTTTAAGTTTCTGTGCTACACTTCATCAACCATATTTCCTAAAGAGGATTGGCAGGCCAATCTCTCAACAACCCAATGACGAGATGTTTTTAGTGGGTAACAGATCTGGAGACCGTGCAGGCCGGAGCAGCAGTCGAATACCTTATTTATCAAGGAAGGTCAGAACACAACGTGCAACATGTGATTTTGTTTATCTTGTTGGAAAATGGCGTTTGGGGTCCTCGAAGATAGGGCACAACCACTGGATGTAATATGTCAGAAATGTATCCATCTGCATTCATATTACCGTCGATCCAAACTGGAGATGTGCTTGTCGTGCACCCAATGGCTGCCCAAACCATCACACCAGGTGCAGGGCTCCTATGCCAATATGCTCAAATTGCAGCAGTGCAAGCAGGCAACATGTGGTTTCCTCAGGCACTGCAGACACGTATACAGCCATCTGAATACTGCATGTAGAACCGGGAGTCGTTTGAAAAGGCAACATTGTGCTACTCCTGTACCCAGCTTAGGTGTTCGCCGCACCAGACTCGCCGTTTCTCTCTATGCTGCATTGTCAAGGGAAGCCGAAGTAATGGTCACCCTACTGATAGTCCACACTGCTGCAATTGTCAACGCACCTTACGAGCTGATACTGGGTGTGTTGCAAACATGCCCATTTCCTGACTAATGGTCCATTATATGGTCGTATATTTGCAGGGCTAACCTCACAATATGTCTGTCCTCTCTGGTGTTAATCATGGGAGGGCATGAGATCCTGCATGCTGTTCAGTATGACCCTCAGCAGTCAATTGATTCTATATTCGTGAGACAGTGGTTGGATGTCGACCAGTGAGACTGACGATATCAGAGAATGATAATCTACGCTTTCGATAGGCAACGATCCTGCATCTATTGAATTTTGAAACTTGCTGGTAAGCATTTTTTCTTATTTGAGGCCTAACACGATATTCTAAGCAAACTCCAACCTAACATGAAAATCTTTAAGGAGTTGAAGCTCTGCTGAAAAATTAAGATTATAGGGACAAATCTGTTAAACACTGAAGTAAATGACTATCTCAGCAAATTGGCGTTATTTCTCCAAGCTTTTGATGGTTTCTCTTTGTTGCCAGATTTGGCGATTTCTTGACTAAAATCGCCTACCTTGGCGACGATTTGACTACGTTTTGAGCTGCTCCCTGTGTAACTGTTATTTCAATTTTCGAGCAGTTTATGGAGAATAGTTTCCTAGTATATGTAAATTAAGTCAGTGTTTAAGTTTTAATTTTGTCTCAAAGACGCATCCATCTTCTCTTGTTCTTCCTCTCTACAGTATTTGTTTCTGTAACATTACTCATAGATTTCAATAGGCGTCATTATAAAACCGAAGACTGATGGCTGTACACTTGATTTATGTAAGATTGAACAGTTAAATTTTAAAGCATGATTTAATAATGTTTATATATTCAAGATTACGTCTAGTCAAATAATTGATGTTGTTGTGGATAAAAAACTATAAATATTGGACACCATCTGTTTCCGCCCCATTTCTCGTTGATTTAGTTAATGCTGATATTTTATGATAATTTTTCCATCTCTCCACAAGAAGGAATTTTAGTTTCAACCTACAAGGCCTGTTTAATCCAGTCCAATTAATCCGCCTGAGTAATTGGGAATTGACTGTGCATCATTTAAATAAAATTTAAGAACTGCCTTTCACAGTTTTACATTCCATATGCTCTTCAAAACAAGTCACTTTTTCCATGTTAAATTCCATACCGCAGGCAAAAGTGTTCTCGCAAAGCAGCTTAAAGCTATCAAAGCGAAAATAACTCTTCTCCCAGTGGTGAATGCATCGCAAATATTTGACAGTATGTATGCAAATAAAAATATCAGTGGGTTTGTATATTTGCCACCGTGTCACAAAGAATTTTTTTTTTTAAAAAAAAAAGTATGTGTGCCTCTCCTTTTTAAGTTTAGCAATTTCCAGATGAGATGCCTTTGATACTTTAAATACAAAGTTTGGCTATTAATTTCCAGGACTCATGGAATAACTCGGAAGAAAAAAAGCTTAAACACATAGCCATTTAATATGATTCAAAGTAATCCCCATCAGCCGTAGTGCACGTCTGTGTTTGGCTGTGCAAATTTCGGAAAAAAGTTTTAAAGTTCTCTTTTGAATTGCTCTTTAATAGTGACATTACACTTTTCTTGGTGGCTTCGAAATCTTGTTCCCTTCAGCGAATTTTTCAGCTTAGGAAACAGGAAAAAATCTGTGGGTGCTAGGTCTGGAGAGTATGGTGGATGCTGCATTTCAACGACACCATGCTGGGCTACAAATCGCCTCACAGGCAACGCAGTGTGTGGGCGGACATTGTCATGTAGCAGTAGCCAACTCCCATTTTGTTGAAAATGAGGCCTCACTCTACGAATTCGTTTTCGAAGTTAGTCAAGAACTTCTGTGTAGAACTGTCCGTTGATAGTCATGTAAGGAGAAAAAAATTCATGATAAATGAGTCCATCGCAATCGAAGAAAGCGATTAACATGATCTTGATTTTGGACTTTTCAAATCGAAATTTTTTCTGTCTTGGTGAACTTGGAAACCGCCATTCAGAGCTTTGACGTTTCGTTTCAGGCTCATATTGATAACACCAAGACTCGTCTCTCGTGACTATCCTATCCAGGAATGCAGGGTCAGCATCAGCGCTGTCGACAAGTTCGCTTTTATTCATCCCTTAAATGGTGAGGAACGAATCTGGAACAAATCTTGCGTTTGCCTAGGTCTTGCGTCAAAATTTGCCGAACCGTCTTTTTGTCCTTGTTGAATTCATTGGCGAGTACTCGAATAGTTAAATCGATGATCACATTTCACCATATCGCGAACTTTTTCAATTGCTTCCGGCGTGCGTACGGACTGCGGCCGACCTGTGTGGATCAATATTCGATGCTTTTGCGCCCGTCCCGAAAGCAGTTAAACCATTCAAAAGTTCTTGAGCGAGATAATGCTTCCTCGCCGTAAACTCGTTTTAACATTTTGTAGGTCTTGTTGCGGAAACCTCTAATGTTAATTCTTTGCTCCATATTCACTTTGATAATAGGAATTTAAGAGCTACGTTTTAATGTGCCTTTCCACGAGAAACCACTTACATCAAAATGGCGTTGATTGCACTGCACATGTGCTAGAAAATGCTCTCCAATATGCAATCACTAGCGTCATCTATCGCAAATCGACTTTTCGTTCTCCTACAGTTATGTCAGTCCTGGTAATTAATAGCTGTACCTTGTATATATTTATGCTTTAATTTTTTTTTAAAGTTGTGCAATTTCTGAATGCGTTTGATACTTCAGTTTCGTAGTTATAGCACGCAGTGTTGTGTTATTTTCTCTATCGAATACTCAGTCATGAGAACATAACGCAATACTGAAACAAAATAATATTTTGAGAACTAAATTTGATAGCATATTCATAAATGAATCCGAACAATGGTTATTGTATTGCAGTTATTATGTGCCAGTTTTGTATATTAAGTTAACCAGTTCATTGACCGTTCCTTTAAAAAAATCTGGAGATATTTTTTTTATTTTTTTTATGGCTTTCTTTAACCTAGCAATTTACTGACTAGTGCATTAAAATTGTCAGAAATGATTTATCTGTGTTAGTATACCATAGTAATTATTAAGTTCTTGTGCAGATATCAGAAGAAACAGGCGCAGAAATTGATTGGGAAGAATGCCGAAAATACAATACTACAAAAAAAGGTAAGCTCTCCGTCTCTTTTGAGAGATTTTGTTTCCATGTAAAAATGTAAGTATTTTATACAGTGTTAGTAAAATAACATTTTCTTTGCGGTTAATTCCACAAGGACGAGCACCTTTGCAAGTGACCTGCTCTCTCTCTCTCTCTTTTTTTAAGAGTGTAAAACAAACTAAATATTGGGATTCAGCTCCATAATTACCATCTTTACAGAAGATCAAAATTACCTGGAATAGTGGATGGTCATTTTAGGTTGGGTATATGTTTAGCTTACTTAATTATTTTTTAAAGAAATAGATTTTAATTAATAACTTTAAAATCAGAATTTCTGAAGAGGATGCATCTATTTCACCATGTAATGTGAATATGGGATACCTCCCATGTGAACTTCTGTAAGGATTCAATTTGGCTACTGTAATTAGGAGTCAAATAGTACTCTAACCTGAACTGAGTGGTCTAAGTGGCCATTTGTTTAAACAGCTACAAATAATTCCCATAACTTCTCATAAACGACCACCTCAAAAAGTGAGTTCTATTTATTAGACCATAAAAAACATCAATATTCTGTATGATAAAAGCACAACTTCTTTAAGGTGACCATTTTCACTTTTGTCCAAAATTATCTGGAGCAGGGGTGGTAAAAGCTGGCCTGTTCTGAAATCCCTTGCAATGATTTGTTACCCCTTTTTCTACCCGATATTGTACGCAAACAACCAAAATCAGCAGCACGAGTGCACATCTATTGTTGCAGTGTATACACACATATATGTGCATGATTTACACTAGCAGTCAACCTAAGTTGAGAACACTAGATATGCTAGAAAGCATGTACATCCGCTGAATAATAAAGCTCCGTCATTTCTAGCAGCTTTAATGTAGAAATTAAACAAGGAAATATGAATATTGCTGAGATAGAAAGACTGATCAGAAAAGTAAGGTTGGTATAAGAATACAGTCAAAAGTCGTTAATTCGGCCACGCATGCGCATAGGCGTTTACGCGTGCGCGTAAGACCTTTACGGCTGCGAATATACATGTGCGCATGTGCATAATACGTTTACGCATGCGCGTTTAATGTAAAACGGACGGTATAAGCTAAAACTATCTAATTTTTTATTTCAGTTAATGTTGCAGATTGCGTTGTTCCATAATCTTCGAATTGGATCCGGCTTATTATTTTTTGCAGACTGTTAGAGCAATTTTATAAAAGTAAGCTTGAACTTTGGATTATGTCAAATACATTTTCCGATGCTGGAGCTCCCAAAGGATCTACAAAGCGAAAGTATGTTTCGATGTCCAAGAAACAAAAAGAGGAATTGCTGCAAAAAAGGGATAAAGGCATATATCCTTTGATTATCTAATCATTCCGAAATATGTTTATCAATTTCACGCTGCTCTGCGGGGGGAGGGAAACGACACGTGCGCAATGAATTGGAAGTTGATCTGTCAGCACTATCCTTATCTTCAGAGCAGATGTTTTTATTTTATTTAGCTTATAATTCATTACTAAATGTAGTATTTCATCTCGTGTACTCAGTCTTTGATATGATTTAAATCAAGTTCCTCCTCATTATAATTCGCTTCCGATAGTGAAGAACGTGACTCAGAGGTTATTGAAAACGAAAAAATTTCGATTGACAAATTAGCCGATATTCTCGACACAGCAATTATAGGATTTGAACAGCGGAACTTTGTAAGTAAACAAGAAATTATGTCTGTTTAATAAATAGACTTAAAGAGAAAGTATTATCACATGAAACGAAGCAAATTAAACAACTTACATTGAAAGAAATGTTTAATAAAGTAAACAAATAAATATTTAGCTTTTTCTTTTTGTAAATTTTGATACCCTTTAGATCATAATTGCTGTTTATTTCATAAATTACGGTTTCATATTTTTAATTTTATAATTTCTGCATGCCATCTTACCAGATTTAAACTGATGATCTATAATCCGGAAAAATCGATAATCCGGAATCGCCGAAGTCCTGACGAGTCCGGATTAACGACTTTTGACTGTATTTCACCCATAAAGTTTTATTTAAAAAATGATGTTCCAGTTCAGATTTAGTTAGAACATTGATTTACAGTAGAATTATTTGTTAAAATAAAAAAAAATAAAAAAAAAAAAAAAAAAAAATTAGTTTTATGTTTGAGTACAGGAAGAATAAATGTGGATCACAAATTGTTGATGAAAATTAATATTCGGTATTAAAGATTGCTAAAGGAAATTCGAACCTAATTTGGATAAAATAATCGCAAACGAACATTAGAGATTTCATATCTCACCTTAAGTGCAGGATAGTCGCAAAAAAAACTTCCTTGATATATAGCCCTAGTGGCCTGTCCGCCCAACCTATCGAAATTAATTTTCAGGTATTGTTATTTGAAAGTTTGCACTCGAGAATTTGATGACATATAACAATAGAACTCTCACAGTTACAGTGAAAAATTTTCGAATGATGGCACCAACATTTTCCATGCTCAAATTGATAAATGCTCTGAAAAGTCATTAATGGCGTTTAAACGCTACACGATTGTGATGAAAATTACCGTCCTTAAACATTTGCAAAGAATAGCATTGTAAAGGACCAGTGACAACACAGAGTGGAAGTGCATTGATGCACTTTGCACAATTCACAGGGACAGATCGGCAAAAACATAAGCCAAAACCATAAAATCTGTTCCTCATGTTCTATAAAATCTGTACGTGATTTGGTGTTTGGTGGGGAAAAAAATGAGGAAACTGGATGGACCGAAATCGGGATGACTGCATGGGAAGTTGTTGCTGAAGTGCATAATACGATTATTGCAGGCTCATTCTATAATGCAAGAAGTGTTGCCGTCAGTTTAGATGTACTGAAGACCTTCATCCGCAAGTTTCTGCGCTCTATTCTGAGGGTAGGTCCCTGCCGATTCCAGTGCGTCCAGATATTTCAACTTGGAGACGAGTAACAGTGTACTAACTTTGTAATTTTTTCCTCATCAGAAATGATGAAGATAGTACGTGGCCGTAGTTTTTTCCTCATCAGGAATGATGAAGATAGTACGTGGCCGCTGCGAATATTATGGACAGATGAGGCACATTTTTCTTTTAACTGGTTGTTAAAGAATATTCTTTGATATTGCCAAGAGATGGCGTTAAGAGTCCATCTATTGGCTTACTTAACCCTTCCCCTTCTGAACACATGACTTGGAAAAATATTCTTCTTCTTGAAGGTAGAATTTCGATGCACTACGCAATAGAATTCGATTTAGATTCTTTGATGGAACTATTCAGTTCTTGCTTTTTGAGTCTTAATATTCGATTCAGGCATTTTAGCGTGCATTTGTATGTATGTAAATATTAAGTTTAATTAAAATTTATGGAAAACCCTCCAGGCTATGCCATGCATCTCACTTTTGGATTATGAGTGATTCAACTGATCTAGAATACTTTCATTTCACTGGTAACTTAAATTCTAAGAACTGCCTGCACTGGGCTGATGAAAATCCTCATGATGTGATATTAGCGCCTTTATATGAAGCTGAAGTGACTGCTTGATGCGGCATCACAAGCACATTTCTTTTCTGTTCGTACTTCTTCGGAGAGGTCACTTCCACAGGTGTGAGAACGGGCTGCATGACAAGTTCTTGGTATACAGCAATGTTGCAGAATTACATAATTACAGAATTGCAGCAGCGAAATGTCGTTAATGACATTGTATGGACGCTAGACGGCGCTTCTCCTGATGTCGTCACGTGATTGGCAAGTGCATCAGCAGCACCTTGGAGACATCCCGTAACTTTGAAGCTTTTCGTGGTCACCGTGATCCTCCGACCTCAGTCCGATAGATTTGTGATCTTGGTGTTGTCCGAAATCTAAGGTGTGCACACCAAGAGGGATTTGTCATAATTGAAATTTGCCGTAAAACGTGAAGTTATGCTGATTCCTCCTGCGATATTATGTTCGTCTGTATTGGCAACAATCTCGCATGCAGCGAATTATCATCTGCGAAGGTGGACATGTTGGAAACTTTAGTTACAATAAAAGCCTTTTTTTCTCCCTTTCACTCTTTTGTGCTATGGTCCTTTATAATGCTCTTCTTTGCAAATGTTTTATGCGAGAAATTTTCGTCATATGTGTATTGTTTCAGCGCTATTTATGATTTTTCAAAGAACTGCACAGGAAAAATGTGATTGTTGCTATTCGAAAAATTTTCCGACTGTATCTGTAAGCATAAGATTCTATTGTTTTTAAATTTAAATCATCACAATCTAGAGTGCCTGCCTTCAAATTACAAAATTTCATTTCGATTAGTTGTGGATAGCCGCTAGGTGTCGGAGAAGTTTTTTTTTTTTTATGATCATCCTGTGTATATTAATAATTCCTTTTACAACACAGAATTTGTAATTAACGAATGTATGTGCAAAGTTATATATTAAAAAAAATTATCATTCATCGATGCCTTTACTTCCTTCATATTTCTTGAAATTTAGTTGTACATTCTGTTTTTCCATTGGCTGACCCACATGCAGGTTCATTGTGACCCCGTATGCACCATCTAGGATTAACTTAAAAACAATGAAATTAAATGCATAAAGTACTCTTTTAGATTAATTAAAAAAAAAAAATTCTACGTGGAGGAGTGTTCTTCCCAAAGCATTGTGGCAAAGAGTAGAGACACCGCAAAAGGTTTTTGTACGAGAATCATCTCAGCTTATGGCGTCCTGCCAGCGTAATAACTTACCTTTTTGACTCGAGGTTAAAAGTATTTGCCCACCCCTGATCTAGAGACTTGGATGGAATGACAGACAGGATTAACTTAAAAACAGTGAAATTAAATGCATAAACTACTCTTTTAGATTAATTCTTTTAAAAAAAATTTCTACTTGGAGGAGTGTTCTTCCCAAAGCATTGTGGCAAAGAGTAGAGACACCGCAAGAGGTTGTACGAGAACCATCTCAGCTTGCGGCGGTCCTGCCAGCGTAATAACTTACCTTTTTGACTCGTGGTTAAAAGTATTTACCGACCCTTGATCTAGAGACATGGATGGAATGACAGACAGAGTTCATTATATTTCTTAAGGTTCCACCTCAACCTAGTAGGCACCTAGACCATGAATAATGGTCATGGGAAATATAGTATGTTTTTTTCTGGGGTAGAAATGGACAAAACTGGGACACTTTTCCATAAATCAGAAAAAATTATGATGGTATAATGTACATACACATTATATATATTCTAAATAAAAGTAATATGAGTAAATTAAAAAGCCTATAAACCTACGCTAAAGCTGCAAAATTTTTCTAACTATATATGTATATGTTCCATATAAATATGCGTACCAGCGGCCGAATGGTCACTAGTAGTTCGACCTGGGTCCGATTCTAGGCGAACCCGCCGTCTGCATGGGCGTTTTCGTGGTTTTTTCCACGTGTAATGTATATACCAGCCAGTTTCTTTCAGAAAATCTTCCTTCCCATGAAGACATTCCTTCTCTTAGGCAGATAGTCAACAACATCATCATCATCTTTGCAGTTTTTTGGGAAACCAAATCGTGAAAATAGACTACACACACACACATATCAGTACCTCGATAGTCCTTTTAGAAGTTTTCAAAACTAAGCGAAATATATATATATATATATATATAAACTTTTATAAAGCAGTAAAATTAATTTTTAACACCTAACTGATCGATTTTTCCAAAATATGAAATCAAGCATGTTTCCCCCAATTTTTAAAAATTATGATATTTTTAATTTTGAGGTTCCCTGCTGTACATTGCACGGGGAAGGGGGCGGTAGGACAGTTTTTTATATCTCCCGTTCTACTGGGTCGATTGACAAAATTCAAATTGCGTTCTTCATATCTCAAAAGCGCTACTTAGGATATATATTAGATTTATGCATAACATTGGTATTTTGACACAAAATCGGACTTTTTCTGAAATAACATACCAATTTGTTTCGGTATTTCGATTCTACGACTCAAATTATGCCTAGATATTAAATTTTGTAAAATTTGGTGCGAAGTTTTCGGAGAAATTCAAAAATTTATCTTGGCCGATTTTTTTTCATTTTGGCAAACATCTTAATATATGGCAACCAATTTTCCTTTCCCTTCCATTTATGCGGGAGCGGAAAAGAAAAAGCACTTCGTTCCTACCTTTATAGATTATGCATGAGTGGAAAAAAGGTAACATCGTTTTTACTTCCAAATAAATTTAGCAAAGTGTCAACCACAATCGCTTTCAATAAATATGCCAAATTTCAAAACGCGCCAATATATAAATTCACGCATATCTTCGAAAATTTTGAATAAAAAACTGTAATTTTTTGCAGAAATCTAAATATGTTGTCTACTTTAAGATTAATTTAAGACTCGTATGCTTAGAAATATGTCTACTTTAAGATGATGGTAAATGTTTTATAGATTATAATTCAAATTTTTTTTTTGAAAAATTTCTAAGAATTATTTAAAAATACAAGTTTTAAAAATGATTCATAAAAAATGGGTGAATTTTATTTGGAATAAACCTAAATTTCGAAATGTGAAAGGAAGAATCAAATAAGTATAATAAAAAAAGAGAGATTAATAAATATGTACCAAAATTAACATTGAGGAGCTAAAATTTTGAGAGCTAATTTTTTAAAAACTACTCGTACGATTTTTACAAAACTTGGTAGTTTGGCGTAATTTGAGTCGTAGAATTGAAGTATGGAAAAAAATTGGTATGTTATTTCTATTTCAGAAAAAGTCCGCTTTTGTGTCAAAATACCTATATTAGAACAATGCTATATATAAATCTTATGCATATCTTAAGTCGCACTTTCGAGACATTAAAAATGCAAGTTAAATTTCGTCAATCGGCCCAGTAGAACGAGAAATATAGAACGAGAGATATAACTGCCCCCCCCCTTTTTTTTGCGCAGTACATGTATGCACTTATGCTCGGGCCGTTCGTTCTTGAAGTCTGACAACTACCGCTGGAGGGGACAAATATCTTGTAACGAAGTTTTGGAAGAGCTGTGACACCAAAAAAATTACTAAAATGTAGGTGAAGCATGGCATGAAGTCACGGAAAGCAACATCAGAGCAGTAAGGAGGCATATTATGTAATCAATCACAGTGTGCAAATGAATTTCATTGGTTATAAAACTAATTTTCCGGAAGTCAGTTGTAACATAGGTAATTGAGTGTATGAAAATTGAACCCTAATGAAATAATGAAGCACATTTCAATGTAGAGATGAAGAACGTGTCTATGAGAAATGGAAGGACAACATAGCGACGGCAGACTAGAAATGCGCTCCCAGAAATTAATAGCTGAAGAACTAAGAAAAAATTACTGGAATAGATTGAAAGCTTTTGAGAGCAGAACGTGGATGTTAATTCTGATGTTAAACCATAACCTTCGAAGGATAAACAATGCAATTGGCAGTTACAAAGAATATGAAAAAGCCAAAACAAAAATGCAGAAACGCTGATATTGCATTTCTTAGGGGGGGGAGGAATTCCGAAAATCGTGCATTTTTAATGTTATTTTTCATACTGACATTACATTTGAATTTATTAATCTCGTTTTATTTATTGATATATGGGGAGGAACCATAATAGATTCATGGAGGTAGGAAGTAAGATGGAGTGGCCCTAACCGGTTCCCCCCCATACCCTGCGCTGAAGCACTGGTGAGCCTTACGTGGTGACCAAAACATTGGGCCATTTACCATTATTAAGTTCAATGGGTTTTGATACGATCGGATGAAAATATTTTGTAATTACGTCATAAATATACATATAAATGTATATATTTTCTTTTTCTACAGTACTTCTGAGTGGTACGTATATGAAAAGAAGACATTTTTAAACAACATTTCATTCTGAACGGAATTAAATGCTATACTTTTCACAGAACAGTTTGCTCAGAATGCTTTAATTTGAATGAAGTATTTTCAGAAGTTTTCATTAATTACATTAGAAAAAAATTTTAAGGTAATTCGATTTTATTCGGTTAACGATTACAAAAATTAAGATAAAAGTTTATTGAATTATTAATATTAAAATTATGCATTATTTTTTTTTTCTATTTATAGAGCTTCTTTCTAAATTACTTTCTCAAATATGACATGATTTTTTAGTTTCTGAGGCATCTTTTAAATTGAAAAATATAAGTCAATTTATAATTAATGCTCTGTTCGGTCCATTTCAAATTAGAGCACATTTTATTTTAATAGCGAAAAACTTTAAATAGTACTTAACTGTCTCCGAATATTTCTGAAAGGGAATAAAATAAGGATTTTTTTAAAAAATATTATTTAAAACTTGTAACTGAGTTATAAAATGTAAGGGGAGTAATTCTTTTAATTATACTTATCAGGTTTCTTTTACCCATAATTTCGACAATACGTATTCCAAAACTCTTCTTTATTACTTACTTAAGTACACATCTCGTAGAATTTGCTTTACAATACCTTTTAACAGATCGCTTTTCAGTACGAACAATTCTTGCTTAAATATTTTATAACATATTTGTCAACGGGATTTCAATTTATATTTACTATTCAATGCTATATATTTAAATAATATTTATAATCATTATAAATTTAGATACATTTAATAATTAGATTTCGTCACATTAACTTTCACTTGTTTATGAATGAATAAATCCATTTCAAACACATTTATAAATAATTTAATAAATATTTACGTATTTTGTTAAAGGCAGATACACGCTTTTTGCAAGTACATGTATAAATAAATACCTATACATATTTCATGTTTTTCATTTCAGGCATGCGCAAATCTTTAATTTCTGTACATTCACTATATTTTTCAAGTAAAGTAATTTACACTAATTTAACATAAACCCAAAAGTTTTGCATAAAAAATATGTATAAATATAATTTGAATGAAAATTTTATGCATTAATTTTAATACCCAATCAGAGGTAAGTTTTTCTTCAAAATTCCTCCACAGTACCATCTCTACCTTTACTCAGAATAGCCCTTGCATGCCTTACTCTATTTAATAAAAACTTAACCTGACCTATGTGCCTAATTATAAATATTCTAACATGCATAATTTTATGTTAACATTTAGCCATCAAGTTTCAAACTTAAACACGTTTTAGGATACATTCATCATCAAATTCAAGTCTTCTAGTAAATATATTTTGGCAAAGCACTCAATACCTCTTTTAACGATTTTACACAGTTTAATAATTCTCTGATAATATAATAAATAATAACAATTAAGTAAAACGTGTAAGCCCAAAGTGATTATTTTTCAGATACATAAAAATAAAATGATGAGTTTAAAATGAGCAACAGTAAAGCATCTCCTCTAAAAAATTTTAAAAAGTACATGTTACAATAATATGTGGATGTGAAAAAAATTATTTTATTTAAAACATTTTGGCATTTGGAACATAAAATAAAAGTAGCGAATACTCCATCAAGAGTATTGAAAGATGTATACAATTTTATAGGTACCATAAGGTATTTTTCATTCTTTAAGTATAACAGTTTTGCTAAAATCTATATTTTTGTAGTTCAACAGCTTAGAATTTTATAAAACAAATTCATAATCAAAATCGCTGTTGTTAGTTATCGAAAAATAACCAAGATGTGATTTTTGCGTAAATGTCACTAAACTATACAAATTCCTATTATCCATCACACTATGAATGTTTCTTTCATGCGAAAGTGTCCCGTTTTTCGATTTGTATGGAACTGTCGTGTGTCGAAATACTATCAGAGCACGGTTAAACGAGCTTCTGATTGTAAACAAAAAACTTCCCGTCTGGTGACCGAAGCTTGGGATCAGTGCTTCACTTCTAGTGCCGGTTTGCACTCCTTCCTTTCTTTTGGTTAAGTTTATTGCGTAAATGAAATGATGCCACCTTTTGGACACGCAGCTGTAGATTTAACATAATTTATTGCAACACAACCAATTCTTGCGACACGTATTTAATCGCTCATCATTATGGATGCAGTCATCGTTCACCCCTGACTTTCGAGTTAGACGGACGCTTTTCTCCTCACTGCTGAAAGAACGACCTTGGGTGTGATTCTGAGTTCAACGCGGAGCGTGAAGGAACTTCAGCCTCCCGCTTTGCGTACTTCCTTTTGCTGTTAGGGGCTAATAGTAGGTTGGTGCTTTGGCCCCGGCTACGAGCACCGTAAAAAGGCCTAGCGAACCTAACAGCAGGGCCACGTGTCTGTTGTTTCTACGACCTCTGCTCTTTACCTATTGAACAATGATTGAAAAGCTCTTTGACTTTCTCGGCGTGCTAATCACGGAGTACGAAGTGAGACCTGATGTCAAGCCACTCACTGATAAGGAGAGTATGGAACTACGAGTACTTCGCGGTTTCAGAGCCACACTCCACAAAATGACTCTCCAAGCATCTGAAAACACTGACGTTAAGGAAAATATACCTGCTAGGAACCAACCGGAACTTGGGCAATCTATGACAAACTTGGCTGCGGAATCTATGATAGTGGATGAGACGCGGACTAGCAGTAAACGCCCGCTCAGTCACACCATTGAATTCAATATTCCAGTTGCTAACAGATTTTCCTTTGCTGAAGAAGGAACTCCACTGGACATGGACAGTTCGGATGATGGAAATTACACAGATATTAAGAAATCTGTCCGGAAAACTAGGCGAACGCACGGGAAACGCCGTACCCCGGTTATAAACCCAAAATGTAAAGAAAAATATGTGAATCCTGTTCCTCAGGAAGAGAAACTTCTGAATCCTGCCGCTCAGGAAGAAGAACCACGCGATTCGTCTGCCGTGATCGACATTGCCTTTCATCAACCAATCAGTGTGGATGGCCCTAACACTCGAACACACAAGGTTGCTACCAGTGGTCATGATAATGTGGCGCCATCTATTGGGGCTACTGAAAAGTCAGCTCACGCGAGTATGTCTTTGGCGGAAAGCGTAGCTCGGCCAATCAACATCTTGGATGAGGTCACGTGCCCGGTTGGGCCAATGGATAGTGATGCTCGTGAAACTCTGACTGGAGCAACCCGAACTGAGGATCAGTTCACTTTCCCGCACAGGACGGCGAAAATGCCGTCGATTTGCATTCGAGAATGCAAGTACAACTGGAAATCTTTCACTGAACTGCTTGAAAAGGAACAACTGACCGATTTCACCGCGAAAAAGAAAGGTGAAGGCAAGTATGAAAAACACACAAAAAATTCGGATACCTTCCGAAGCATGACTGCCCTTTTCGACAAAAAAGAATTTTCTTATCACTCGTTCCTTCTCCCTGAGGAGAAGAACCTCAAAGTTGTGATAAGAAATCTTCCCATTGATGCGAAACCCACGGACATTCAGGAGAAACTCCGTGAAAAAGATTTCACTGCGCTCAAAGTGGAACGACTGATGAAGGGCAGAGGAAAAGATAGGGCTAAAATGCCCCTATTTCTGGTCACTCTTTCTAAGACCCCTAAAAACAATGAGATATATCATCTGAAATACCTAATGTACTTGCACATTAAAGTCGAAAGATATCGTGGTCGGCGTGGGCCGACACAATGCTTTCGATGTCAAAGGTACCATCACGCGCAGGCAGTGGCGTAGCAAGCATGACTGGCGCCCGGGGCAAAATACCCTTTTGGCGCCCCCCTACAATAAAAAATTTCAGTAATATAATGTATAGAATATATTCGTAATAAGAAAATAATGCAAATAATAATAAAATGCTGAATCTGCCATAAAATACTCAAAAATATATTAAGAATAGTCACTACCTAACTACACTAGCCTTGGATTCGGAAATGCATCTGTGTCGGCGGAAAAATCAGACATACGATGATCTAGAATTAGTTCAAAAGGTGTTATATAAGTGTTTTTTAAAAAGTACAGTTTTTAAACAATTAAAAGTTTAATATACATTATAGATAAATAGATATGTAGCAACTACAACTCAACTCTGCCAGTCTGGTAGCCCATAGCAACAAAGAACAAAATAATATTTATTCTATTCAATTGTTATAATTATTTAATGATCTGTCTCAAAAAATAGTACTATTATAATTGGTGACACGTACTTATTACGAATAACCTTCAATGTTGCACGAATATGGAGTTCATATGTCAAAATTCTGAGCAGCAGTAAGTTATCCAGTGTGATGAGATGCAAGTAAGACATTTTACCTGTCATTTAAAGCGTTGTGCCGCATTCTGGTGAGTCAACATATTTCTGTCATAATTTCAGTGGATATATGTATCGTCTACAGCATTTGAGCCGCCAATTTCTCTGATTTCAAGTACCAAGAAACTGTGTCACTATATACATATTGATTATTTTTCTATACATATTATTATTGTGCGTATTTGATTGATATAAAGTGGTTTACAACGATGCTGCTTCACAATTGGCGCGAGTGGCAGTTAAGCCATCACCTTTTTGTCGCCGAGACCCATCGTTATGGTTCATTCAATTGGATGCGCAGTTAAGTCACATTACTGCCGACGAAACTCAATTTTATACAGCGATCGCCGGGTTAGAATCAGAGGTACTGCAATCAGCTCGTGAAATAATTTTGAATTCACCGGCGACGGACAAATACAAATCTTTAAAAAATATTAATTTCTGTTTATGAAGAATCATAGACAGAATCAAGCAGTTGTTGCACGATTTACGGTTGGGTGATATGAGGCCTTCTCAATTGCTGTCTAAAATGTCAGGCTTAGCTGCCGGTAACCTAACGGATAACATTCTTAAAACAATATATGGATGAATAGACTCCCATCTAACATGCAAACCATTTTAGCGGCCAGTAGGGAGCCACTTAAAAATCTTCCCGCAATCGCTGATAAAATTCACGATTTGGCCATTCCAGCGCAAATACACGCAGTGCAGGCTCCTGCTATTGTGGCGTTACAGGCTCAAATTGATGATTTGCCCAAACAGGTTGCTCAGTTAGTAGCCATCCAAGCTGAACCTTTTCAGCGCAACCGCTCCACATCCCGTGGTCGAAATACACGTCTTAGCCCACTGAGGAAACGTTATGAAAGCCGGGTATTCGTAACCCGGCTACTTGTTTTTACCACCACAAATTTGGAAACAAGGCAAACAAATGCCGCCCACTGTGTCGTTATAACGACCAGGGAAACGAGAAGAGCCGTTGCTCGAAGTTGTGAACGACAGCGGCCGGAATTTTGCACGCCTTTTCGTCATCGAAAAGAATTCGGGCTTAAGGTTTCTTGTAGACACCGGGGCTGATGTTTCTGTCGTTCCACCACATTTTCACGAACAAAAGGGCCTTACCAAGCTATAACTTTATGTAGAAAATGGAACTCCTATTCAAATTTTTGGTGAACGCCTGATATCTGTTGATTTAGGATTGCGCCGCAACATCCAATGGCCATTCATTTCAAGTCCTATTAGTGGCGTTTCTATTATTGACGTTTTTCAAAAATTTTCTTTGCTTGTCGATCTTAAGAATCGCCGTTTGATAGATTCCACAACCAACTTGACTTATCCGGGAGTAATTCACAATAGTCAAGATTTGAGCATTAAACTGATTTCGGGTAACTCCCCATGGCGTCAACTTCTCAGAGAATTCTCTACAAACACGCGCCCAGTTATGGGTAGTTCCGAATCCAAACACGATGTACTACATTATATTGAAACTACCGGACCTCCAATTGCAGCTAAACCAAGACGCCTACCTCCAGACAAGCTTAAAGCCGCCAAAGAGGAATTTCAATACATGATGGAACAGGGAATTTGCCGTCCTTCAAAAAGTTCATGGGCCAGTCCGCTCCATCTAGTTCGGAAACGAAATGGTAACTGGCGCCCGTGTGGCCATTACCGTCGGTTAAATGCAGCTACGATTCCTGATCGTTACCCAGTCTCGCACATTCAAAACTGTATGCAAGTTTCAGACGGAAAAGCTATTTTTACAACCCTTGATCTTGAGTGGGCGTATCGCCAAGATCCCGTTAACCCAGCTGATATTCCAAAAATTGCGGTTATTAGGCCTTTTGCACCATTTGAGTTTCCGGTCATGACTTTCGGCTTATGCAGTGCTGCTCAAACGTCTCAACGCTTCATGAATCAGGTGTTAATCTGCCTCGACTTTAGTGTACCTTATTTTGATGACGTCTTAATCGCCTCCTCTTCAGAGCAAGAACACCTATCACATTTGAGAACAGTTTTTGAACGTTTTCAAAGGTACGATGTCAGTCTTAATCCTTCCAAATGCGTTTTTGGCCAACCAAGAGTATCCTTTCTTGGTCATGAAATTTCCGCTGATGGCGTTTGACCCCTTCCAGATAGAGTTACCGCTATCCGCGATATACTTGAACCATCTTCAGTGAAGGACTTAAGAATCTTGCCATGCTCAATTTTTATCGACGTTTCTTACCTCATGCAGCGACCATACAAGCACCTCTAAATTCTTTTTCGGTTGGAAGCAAAAAAAAAAAAAAAAAAAAAAAAAAATAATAATAATAATAATAATAATAATAATAAAAAATAAAAAATAAAATAAAAATAAAAAAAATTTTAAAAAAATCTGAAATGTTTCAGATTTTAAATTACGTCCAAAGGGGCGTTTTTTAACATTTTGTGTGTTACCTTTCTTTATTAAATATCATGTTCCTCGCACTTAAACCATAAGATCTAGTGCAACAGCAATATCGCAAAATAGTTTTAAAACGAGCATATCTTTAGAATTTCCGATACAGAGACTCACGCGCTGGAGATAAAAATGTTTTTTCTGCACAACGTTGCCATTGCTCGCTTTGAAATCCTTGAGTTTGTTAATCAAAAATTCGTCAAAGTTTTAAAAAATAGGAAATCGATCATAAAACAAATTTCAAATTTCAAATTTGGTCTTCCACATGCTCATATTCGTTGGAGGATTACGTTATTCAAAATTCGATGACTCTATGTACCGTTGTTTTATCACAATACGAGAAATATACATACATTTATGCAGATTTTTCATTATTTAATTTCTTCAAATATAATGCAGGACTCTAACATTTTGTGGCAACAGTTTGAAAAGTGAACCGACATTTATCCGTCCGACGCAAAATGCCAAAACGAAACTAATAGTCCTTCGGGATTCAAATCCCTTTGGACTAAAAAAAAAAAACGATAAACGCGTTATAACCTAGACCACAGAATCTCGCGAAGCGTTCCAAAAATGCAAAAATGATTTAATTTCGGCACCAAATTTGCAGTATCCTTCCGCATCTAAACAATTATCACTCTTCGTTTATAAGGTATTTCTCCCGCTTTCCTAGCGTGCCTTTGTGGTGTAATGGTTCTGCACACTGGGCCGGTACTCCAGAGGTCCACGGTTCGATTCCCGGCGAAGGCCGTTGCATATTTTTCATATCTTCTGCTTCCAAAAAATAACCTAATGTCTCTACACGATGATGCATCAACAACAGGTATAGGAGCAGTTTTACAACAGAAAGATCAAGAATTATGGAGACCATATTTTTCTAAAAAACTCTCACCAGTACAAACCAGATACAGCACTCACGATCGCGAATTATTAGGAATTTATGAAGCTGTCAAATATTTTCGACATATGCTACGAGCAATATATATCAACAGATATCCGTTATATTGAGGGTTCGCAGAATATTGTTGCAGACACCTTATCTCGTATTGAACAACTAGCCGTTCCTTCACCAATAAACTTTGCTGCCCTTGCGGATGAACAACACCGGGATTCAGAACTACAAACCCTCTTGAAAAGCAAATCTTCCACCAATCTCAATTTACAGCCTATGCAGCTGTCACCTGGAAAATCACTTTATTGTGATGTTCAGGATTCAAGATTTCGACTTTATGTTCCCTCCGGGTTTCGCCATGCCATTTTTAGTCAGTTACATCGTCTGTCACATCCTGGCATCAAGGCTTAGAGGAAACTGATACAGCAACGTTTCGTATGGCCTAGCACGCAAAAAGACATAGCCAACCGGACACGTTTGTGCTTGGAGTGCCAAAGATCTAAAATTGTCAGACACACCACCAGCCAACTTAAAAATTTTAATTTGCTCTCATCTCGCTTCAATCACGTGCACCTCGACTTGGTCGGGCACTTATATTTATTAATAATAATATAATACATGAATACAATTAATTACTATGTATACATTTTTCTTACCTTGGATGAAGCAAATTTATCATTTACTTCATCAAAGTCGATCCTTTCAAATTTTTCTCTTTCCACACTTAAAAATGCTAGATGACTTAGGGGATCTTGACCCATAGTTGATTGTAAATATGTGAAAATTTATTTTAAGTTGCTGAACGAACGTGATAACGAAATAGTAAGTAGTATTTAAAGTGCGACTCTTAGGTTTGGAAAAACATTTTCTCTATAGATATGTAGTGGAATTTTAGGTTCCGTTTCTTTTCTACTGCGGAGTAACGTCATGAAGTAATATTCACTAACTGCTCAAAACAATTAGGGGATATTGTGGGTTCGGTATGAAATAACCATATAATCGATAACCTTTTTGAACAAAAGGAAATAGAAGAGATTATAAAGGGAAATTATAACGTTTAAAAAGTTGGGAATATGCAAATTTAGTCTGTGACGTCGAAAACTATGAGTTTAAGATAAGGAGTGAAAAGCGACCTGCAGCATTCCTTTTGTAGTAGGAGATTAAAAACAATTGACAAGAGTTGACTGTTTGCAGCAGTCAGTCCGATGTCTCAGCAAGATGACTTAGTAGAATCAGTAGACTAGAAGGCCATCAGTCGTTTACAGGAGAGTCAAATGCAATCCATTGTAGCGGAAGCGTTAGGATTTTCCCAAAATGTCATTTCCAGATTATGGAATCAAATTTTGGAAACTAGATATGTTTGAGAAATTCGGGAGAAGGTCGTGTTATCGTTTTTAAATAAAAAGCGAGAGATATGCGTGCATTTCGTTTAAAAAATAAAAATATATGTCTACTTTGGAGAAATAAAATGGTCAGAAAGAACGTTTTGGTTGATGTACTGCAAACATTTTATTACACATTTATCAGACAAATCAAGAAAATAAATAATTATATTACAATAGTTATTAATTTTAAATATATTTTCCAGAAATCGAACAAAATAAAAACTGAAAATTTCAGGAAAATTTTGTTTGGATACCATTTGGCGCCCCTCTACGAGCGGCGCCCGGGGCATCATGCACCCCTTTGCCCCCCCGTCGCTACGCCACTGCGCGCAGGCGGCGTGTCACCACCCGCCTTGCTGTTGTAAGTGTGCAGGCCCTCATGAAAGCCGGGATTGCCCGGAACCTAAAGATTCTGAGCCGAAATGTTGTAAAGCATACCAGCAACTGGAGGGGTTGCGAGGCCTTCCCAAAGCAGAAACCCAATGCCCCCAAGTTTGATGAAAGGGTCATTGTCAATAAATCCTACGCCCAGGCTGTTCAATCTGATATTTTCGTGGGGAAAATTCAGAAAGCTGTAGCGGACGCTCAGCAGGTTATGAAGAACCTTGCTGATCTTATAGCGCTTCTACACAATACAACTACCATGGCAGAAAAGCAAACTACAGTGAGGCCCGATACTAAGATAAATTATGGATCGTAGGTCCTTAGTAAAAATGACCCCAGTGACGATCATGACATGGAATGCGCAGAACATTATCACCAAAATTAGCGAACTTCAGAACTTTCTCACACACTACAACATCGACATTGCACTAATCACTGAGACACACGCTACGCCAGCACACTCCCTGAGTATTGCTAACTATCGCAGTTATCGCTGTGATAGGATCAGACATAGAGGCGGAGGTGCCGTAATCTATGTTAAGCGGAGTTTGGACTCCTGCTTCTACGCTTCTGACAATTCTCACGGGTTTGAAGAAGTTAGGGTAGTCGTTCGGATCCCTAATTGGGGAAATATGCTTGTATGCGCCCTTTACAACACTCCAGATCTCGGGCTGCAAGATCAACACTTACAAAATTTGCTAAATAACCCCCTTCCCACCATAATAGGAGGTGATGTTAATGCTAAACATGTTAGCTGGGGGTGCCGCAAAGCAAATAAAAACGGTGATATCCTTCAAAACTTCCTGTTCAATTACCCATACTACATTTACCCTCCAGAAGATTTTACTTTCCGGCCTACTCACCCAAGACAGTATCCAGACATACTGGATCTTTTTCTCACATCTGATAACTTACCGATCACTACGGAAGTAATCAATGATCTTTCTTCAGATCACGTGCTAGTTCTGGCACACCTTGGTATTGGCAGGCCTGAAGCAAGCACCACTTACAAAATTACTGATTGGGAAAAATTCAAATTTGAAATTAACAATCACCTCCCCAAAACAGAGCAACTTAAAAATACGCATGATATCGACCAAGCTATCACAAATATCACCACCTGCATTGATACGGCATTTCAAAATTCTACTACAGAAATTATTAATAAAAATCATCACTTCAAACTTCCGCAAGAAATTAAATTAATTAGCCAAACACGAAATAGACTTCGCAAGATCTTCGCCTACTCACGTGACCCAGCAATTAAATCGCAAATTAATAAACTTAATCGCAATATTAAAAAGTTAATTGACTCCCACCAGACTAAACTTTGGAATAACAGAATTGGAAAATTAAATGCGGAAGACGGAGAATTCTGGAAGCCCCTCCGTTTAATGAAGTCGACAAAAACAAGCAACAAACCTCTACAGGGCGACACTGGATTCAAATACAGCAACGAAGACAAAGCTAAAGCCTTTGCCACCCACTTCGCCAAGCAGTTCACTCCAAATGAGAGCCCTTCAGACCGAAATTTCATTAGTCACAGTAACATGTTTGTCGATAATTGGATTAACCAGCCCAGTGTCAAAAATCTCCCTGTTTTTACCTCTCCCATAGAAGTTAGCTCTATTATAGCTAAACTTCATAATAGAAAAGCACCTGGGTTTCGCCCAATCAGCTTGCTTCCTGCACTGGAATCTAGAATTATCAGCAAAAGACTACACCCTAAACGCGCTTCCAAACCAGTAGTTTAGATTCCGTAAAGGATTGTCTACCACAATGCAGCTTGTCAGAATCGTTGAATTTTTAAGCCCAGCTATTCATAAGCACCAGACAACTGCTTTCCTTATGCTGGACGTGGCAAAAGCCTTTGACCGCGTCTGGCATAACGGACTTATCTACAAGCTTGCTTCCCTTGATCTCCCCAGGGAAACGATTTTGATTCTTCACTCCTTTCTAAGTGATCGATCCTTCTATGTCAGGTAGGGCGAAGTTTATTCTGAAAACACATTAATTAAAGCCGGCGTCCCCCAGGGAAACATCCTTGGGCCTATTCTCTATCTTATATATGTTAAGGACTTCCCTATGATTGAAAATACAAACTGCATCACCCCCTGCTACGCGGACGACACCGCCATTCTTTCTAGTTCACTTAATCCACGACATGCCATGATCAGAATACAAAACCACACACACGAGATAGAGGAATGGTGTCGCAAATGGAGGACGTCCATTAATGCCACAAAATCTAAATTATTACTGATAGGACGGCATAGAAGAAAAAACACTGATGCAGATCTGACCCTCTAATGAAACGGTGCCCAAAGTCAGAGAGGCTACATACTTGGGAGTTCGTTTTAACGGCTCGCTTACATGGGGTCCTCACATTTCCATGACCATCGGGAAAGCCATAGGAGTCTCTAGGAAGCTCCGAAACTTTCTTGACGCCTCTTTACCACTGGATCTTGCTCGCAAGAAGCACATTTACACATCAATATTAAGACCCATCCTTACATATGCCTCCCCTGCATGGTGCTCTGTTCCCCCTTCCGTATTAAATAAATTGCAGGTTTTCCAAAACAACTACTTACGAAAAATCACAGGAGCACCCTGGTTCGTTCGCAATGAACAGCTACACAGAGACCTTAAACTCCAAAATCTGACGTTATTCATCAATAAATTAAGTAATAATTTTTTCAAGAAAGCCATCACCAACGCGGAGGTAAATTATTTTGACAATTTTAAGTACGAGCTCCTAGAAATTGACATCAATTTAAGGCCCTATGCAACCCACATTTATTGGAATCCCCAATAAATAATCCTAACTTCTGCCAGCCAATTTCTGAAGTTTCAAAGTATGACTTCTTCCTTTACACTGGCCTGGGCCACATCTACACAATCTTCCTGCAGTCCCTTATCAAGGTATTCCTGCGAAGCACTGTATGTTTATGTCTCCTCTAACCGGGGTTATTTGAGGTGCCTGTAATAGCGGGATATAATTCCTGCTGAAACAGGCATATCAGAAGTATCAAAGATGCAATCAATATACACCCCACAGTTTTTGGAAGCTTACACCTTTAAAAAAAAAGCTTGCGGCAACGTGTTGCTTTGATGCAGTCAAGAGGGGAAGTCTGACGAATTCAGAAGCGCTTTGATGCGATCAAGAGGGGAAGTTTGACGCATTCAGAAGCGTGGGAGATATGCAAAAATTTTGATTTAAGTAGAGATCTTATTCATTGATTGGATAAGAGGTGGCTGCATTTCGGAGTTACGTAAAATCTTACGATTTTTTAAACAAAATGTCATCAGATATATGTGAGAATCTGAAGATCATTTTGAACATTTTAAAATGAAATAAAACCGTGAGAACCTAGGAACATTGCTAACGGCCCCAGATCATTTTTGTCTTTGGTGGTGGTGATCTTATGGGCTGATGTTCAATACCAATATTCATCTGCGGTTACAGATGCGGTAGAGAGAAAATCGTGATGAAAGGGTTCCTGTTTGCGTGTATTTAGGTACTTATATATTATTATGTATGGCATAATTACATGGCTAATCTTAGCGTCCAAGGAACAGTTTAGGTGCGTTGTATGTTTTTCCGGATTTCCATCTGGTGTAGTTATTGTAGGACTGATTGAGAATATTCTTTCCTACTTGGAGCAGTAAAATTTTCAATCGATTCATGAAATGAAAATGCAGAATAGTTTATTTAAAGCATGAGGTACTGAAAAATATATTTTGTCTTATTCTTTAGTGGGTAGTGATTTTCAAAGATTTGATGGTGCCTGCCTGACATGTTTTCATGTGTTCTTTTTAAAAGCATTTTTCTTTTTCACCATAATAGGTTATAAAATCATCATCTTGCTTCCGTAAGTGTTGTTATCATCATATGTTGATTGTATTTCACATTTTAATAGTTCATTTAACATTAATAGAAGTTTGCTCATTAACTTCTGATTATAAGTGCATTTGAACGCAGACAGAGAAAGCCGCAAACAAAAGCATCTTAAACATATAAGTCCGTAACTGTATCCCCCTTTTAAATTAAAAAAATTATCCACCTCTTAACCAAACCAAAATCTGTTTATGTCAACTTCATCCACCGCAGACAAACGCGAGTCTGTTACTGACATAAGTATCAGCAGCAGTAAAAACTGTCGTTAGCGGTTTAAAGTCTGCTTTCATTTGAGCTGTTGAAAGGGTTATTATCTGATTAGTTTGTGGCGATTGGGTGGGTGGGATTTACGTGCAGGATTAATGTTAGCGACCTTCGCTTTTGTTTCTGATGGCCATGCGATCAAATTGCTTTGCTTTAGTGCATTAATAAGTCGTTTGTTGACATTAATAAGTATTCGTTTTCGTAGTTAATTTGACTTATAGTTTTCTGTAGTAATTTTTTTTTTAATACGCAGTGTTATCTCATATGGCAAGTATATCTGATTTTTTTCAGTATGTTCTATTTATAGAAATCCCGAACTGAAAATAGATTCTTCAACGTGTTAAAGGTTGACATTTTGTCCATCAGTTTGGGAAATGCAATGAGCTGGTCATATTTTCGTCAGTCCAAAATGGGACGTTGGGATCGTACGAATAAGACCGAAATTTAATACTCATGGTAAGGAAGGGTGACGGATAATGAAGGTTTCTCCGTTGGCCACGTATTTTTTCAAACAGAAATTAATACTTTTGATACACTTTAGAAACTTTCTGACAGATACGGAAGTGTCCTTTCTATTGCCTCACAGTTTTTTTTTTTTTTTTATGATTGCTTGGCAGAAGCATATTTGCAACTTTTACCGTTTTATATTCTTATATGTGCCTTAAAACACTGCAGTGAACAATTCAGATACTACAGTTCCATAATTATCGTGGCTTACGGATCGTAATTTATGATTGCTTGGCAAAAGCATATTTCTAACTTTTACCGTTTTATATTCTTATCTGTGCAGTGAGGAAGGTCATAAAAACTCTGTTTTTGGCCGATCGATGAATGGTTGTATTGGAACAAATTACATTACCATGCCTAATGGCTAACAAAATTTACGCCTAAATTTTTTGAAAGTAAGTATTTAGTTTCTAATATTGAAGGTTTTTCAGTGGCGAATTGGGCATCGAATCCGGAAGAGCAGGCTGGCTGCCTGGGCGTTTTCTTATTTTCTCTATGTTGTTGTTGTTGGTGGTGTTTTGTCCATGAATTTCACGGGAGACTGGTTGCCAGAACCTCAAGGAGGTTGGACTTCTACTTACTTCCATATCCCAGTTTTGAGGCAGAGCACCCCGAGGAATAATGGTTCGAGAGTCCTCCACCCTACTCCGCTACCACCAAACACACGAGAAGACTTCCGGCTCGCCACATATTTAGAGTGCCCCATGCCGCAAAGACACTATACATTTACAAATATCTACGTCTTCTCCGGGATTCGAAGCTGGGCCGTTCTGTACTGCAGTAGGCTCCCCTAACTACTATAGTGTCAGGACGGCTATTTTCTCCATGTATAACATAATTATTATCGAGTTACCCCTTCCTCCGCGAAGGCATTTCTTCAGCCTGTGTGCCTTGCCAAAATTGATTGAATGAGTGAGCAAGCCTGATCACGGAATTATATGCTGAAATGTTATTTACCATTTACCAGATTTGATTAAATACTATTTTAGAAAATCTCTAAAAGTGTCTAAAAAAGGGATAATTGATATAAAAATATTGTACATGAAACAAGAAAGTAACATGGATTAAAAAAGAAAAAAGTGAAACAGAAAATAAAACAATGAAGTTTACTGAAGAAGAAAATAAAAGGAAGTTTCAGTCGAATCTCTATGAAACGAATCTATGAGAGGAAAAAAGTGAATGTTAATTAAAAAAGGAAAAAATCTGATGTGTACACCACTTGACTTCCTTGTACGGAATATTAAATTATATGCATTTTTCTGCCGTTTTATTTAAACTTATTGGATTGAATTAAATCTTATTTCGTCGATAGCGCATGAACTACAATAGAATAAATGCATTCTTTAAAATTCAGTGTGTATGTTTGTTTACCAAAGCGAAACTCTGGCGCTATGTTCATTTAACAGGGTTTCACATTTCGTTAATATTGTAATCAATAAATGCAGTTTATGCGGGGATGTCCCTGTGAGCACGCGACGTATCCGACTCAATGATACTTATGCCGCGAGGGCACTTGACAGTGTAAATTCAAGGCCTGGTAGAAGGAGTTTCAGACTTAGATTCATTTTGTAACTCAGAATGCACAAAATTTATATCATTTGAAGAATTAGCTAATCGTTGCCACATGTTATATTCAAATACTATAATAAATCTAAAACGATGTATAAAAGAAATTAAGCAAACAAAACAAAAAAGAAACAGTTTTTCACAGATGATTCAGTATTTCTCATTCGATTACCGTATTTGACGGCATATAAGACGCACTTTTTTTCCTAAGTTTGGTCTCCAAAAAGTTACCTGCGTCTTGTACGTGAAGGCCACAGGTTAACTTTCATTACTGAATGCTATTTTTAGCCCGGATAAAGGTCTAGACACAAACAACTTTTTCTACATCTGCCATAATTATTTTGCGCATGCGTGAAATATCTGTCGCCAAAAAAGCGCCAAAGCTTGAAGCTGATGTCGAAGTTCGAACAGGTTTGACGGTAACATTACATCTATGGAGCCTTTCCTTCTTTACATAGACTTTCTTTGACTCAGCCGACACACGTGTCGGTATCGGTGCTACTCTGTATAAACGTGTCGGTATCCGTGCTACTGTATATAAACGTGTCGGTATCGGTGCTTAAAACTATTTGTTTAAAAAAATACCCTGGAAAATATGACTACAAGAAACAAGAGATTAAGTTATACAATTCAGTATAAACTAGGAGTGTTAAACTACTCCAAATTGCACGGAAACAGAGCAGCAGCAAGGCATTTCGGTTCACCTACCGGAAAAATGATACTTACTTGGCGACTGCAGGAAGATCAACTGAAGACTGCTAAAAAACAAAAACATAACCTTCGATGCCCAGCTCCATCTTGGCCTGAACTTGAAAATGCCGTAAAAATGTGGGTGATAGATAAGAGGAAATCTGGGATAAGTGTTTCAACCAAAATGATAATCAATGAGGCCAAAGGATTTGCAGAAAAACATGGGAATCAGAACTTTTCAGGGTCTGAGGGCTGGTGCTACAGGTTCATGAAAAGGCAAGGCTTATCAATGCGCACAAAAACAACTATTGCACAGAAAATGCCAGCAGATTATGAAGAAAAATACTGGCATTTCATAAGTTTGTTATAAATGCATGCAAGAAAACGTCTTTTGAGCTCGGTCAAATGGGAAATATGGATGAAATTCCACTCACATTTGATGTACCATCCAACAAGACTGTGAGTATTAAAGGGTCTAAATCAATAACCATAAAAACCACAGGTCATGAAAAAAACCCGATATACGGTAGTTCTAACATGTTGTACTGATGGCACAAAACTACCGCCGTTTTTCATATTCAAAAGAATAACTCATCCGAAAGAAAACCTTCCAACGGGTGTAATTGTTCATGTTCATCCGAAAGGCTAGGTGGACGAAGCTGGAGTGAAACTGTGGTTACAGAACGTATGGGCGAGGCGACCTGGTGGACTCTTAAGAAATTTCTCTTTTGGTTTTGGAGATCAGTTTAGCGCCCATAGAACTGAAACCATAAAGAATAAAGCGAGAGAATTAAGATAGCTGTCATTCCTGGTGAACTGACTAGCCAATTGCAGCCTTTAGATGTATCGGTGAATAAGCCATTTAAGGGAAAAGTGCGAGAACGATGGAACGAGTGGATAGGAGAGCCACATCACGCCCTCACACACTCAGGTAGAATGAAGCGGCCCTCTATTTCACAAGTGTGCGAGTGGGTAAAAAGATCTTGGGAGGACGTAAAGGCTGAAGTAATTGTTAAGTCCTTTAAGAAGTGCGGAATCAGTAATGCTCTTGACGGAACAGAAGACGACGCATTATTCGTAGAAGGTTATACTAGAGATGACGGAAACAGTAGTGATGGCGATATTCTCGTTTTCGATGATGATGATAGTGAAAAGGATTTTTATGGTTTTGAAAGTGATTAAAGTCTAATTTCATGATAGGCAACGTTTTCCTTGAATCTGTGTTTTTTGTTGTTTCTGCTTTTATTTTGTATTGTGTTTGATTGCTTGCCGTTCATTCATTTGTTCATTATTGAAATTTACATATCATGTTCAAAATTGCTTGCCGTTTGTTAATTTTCCTTAATAAAAATATGTTTGGTAATTGCATTCAATGATTTTTTATTTGGCTTTTACGAAACGTGAGAACTAAAAGCAACCACATTTTAAGTTATTGCGGACTATTGAAACTTTTTTTTCCTTCTGTGTGGCCTTCTAAATAAGGGTGCGTCTTATATGCCGTCAAATACAGTAATTCAGTTCTCACTTCGCGATAAGGCAAAAATACATAAAAACTCAAAATATATATGTTAAAAATTACGAAGTAAATCTTAACTTCCTCGAATAAATTCCAGAATGGATTAAGCATGATTTAATTCGCAATAATAAAAGGCGGCGTTATCTTTGTTGTTGCGAAGCTTAGTTTTTCTAGATTTGGCAACAAATCCGCTATTCTGCCAAGTTTTAATTTATAAACAAACATGGCCTCCATGGAAAAAATAATTAGCCTAATTGCACTTAAACAACTTTTAAATTAATGATAACTCTACAAATTTTTCATGCAGATTTACTAAAGGCATAAAAACCTTAACCGGAAGATAAGAACAACACAATTCAATCATTTGCATTGCTTTAAAGCAACATCATTGCTTTAAAGCAACTAATATATAAGAGTAAAGAAACTGAGATCACTGAGCCGGAAAACAGAGTGGGACTTGCACTCATGTCCATAAATTAAGGATAATTCGGAGTCACGCGGAAATCGAACTCTAAAATAAATATATCACCTGTAAAATCACTGCACACATCTTCAAAAATCATATGCAAATTTCAGGAAGTAATCAGATGATACCGATGGTACGTCACAATGACGAAAGAGTGAAATATAAGGAATACAGGCAAAGAAGTAAAATTGTTCGCAGGCGCTTTATAAGCATTTCAGTGCAGTAACCGAATAGTTATGACACAAAGGACGTGGATGATTTTTTACGTGGTAGAATTATCGGCCGTCTGGAATGTGGGCGTATCCAACTGGAAGTATCAGACTAACTTGGAATTGCCCAGAGTGTCATCTCCAGGCTTTGGCAACGATTCCAAGATAATGGTAATGTGAGTAGACGTTACAGCACAGGTCGCCCCAGAGTTACAACGCCGAACGAGAACCGGTATTAGCCAGTTACTGCCAAAAGAAACAGGCGGAGCTCAGCCTCAGACCTGTCTCGTGAGCCCGCTTCAGCCACTGGTACGGCAATTTCAAGGCAGACCGTGTACAGACGCTTAGGGCAGATTGGTCTATATGCTCGTAGACCTGTCAGATGCGTTCCACTTACTGAAACTCACTGTCGCCTGCGGTTAGCCTGGAGTAGAGAGCGTGCATTGTGGACACCGCAACAGTGGGCTTGTGTGATGTTTTCCGACGAGTCCAGGTTTAGCTTGCAGTCTGATTCTCGCCGGACTTTCATATGGAGAGCTCCAGGTACTCGTTACCACCAAGAAAACATCATTGAACGACACCGTTACGGTGGTGCAGGAGTGCTCGTTTGGGGTGGAATTAATTATTCTGTGTTCCAGAACTGACCTGCATGTTCAAATTGAACCATGACAAGCCAAATCTATCGGGACGTCATTCTGGAACATGTACGTTTGTTTCGGGGCGCCATGGGCTCACAATTTGTGTTTATGGATGACAACACCAGTCCTCACCGTGCAAACATCGTAAGCGAATGCCTTTAATCGGAGGATATCACCCGTATGGACTGGCATTCTCACCGGACGTGAATCCAGTAGAGCACGTGTGGGATATGCTTGGCCGACGAGTTGCAGCCCGTCAACCTCCTCCTACATGTCTACCGGAACTTCGGAGAGCATTGCTTTTAGAGTGGTGTAATATCCCCCAAGATCAGATCGATAATTTGGTACTCAGCATGGCTAGGCGTTGTACGGACTGTATTGCATCGTCTGGGAGACATACAATGTATTAACAATCATACCAACCGTGTAATATTGGTTTTTTGTAAATAGTTTTTTTTTTTTTAATTTGCTCCAGGGAGAAATAATCGCTAATTTTTTTAATAATATCAAACATATAGCATCCTTTTTTGCTCTTTACCTTTTGTTTAATAAATAAGCTTTACAAATAAGTCAAATTTGTTTTGCTTCTCACTCTTCCTTTGCCTGATTTTGCATTATTTTTAATTTATGGACATGAGTGTATATTAAATTTATATATATAGCACTATATTAACATAGGTATTTTGACACAAAATCGGACTTTTTCTGAAATAACATAGCAATTTTTTTACATATTTCGATTCTACGACTCAAATTAAGCCTAAATATTAAATTTTGTAAAATTTGTTGCGAAACTTACGGAGGAATTCAGCAATTTAATGTCGGCGCTTTTTATTCAGTTTGCGCCAAAATTAGTTAACTTGGCGAACTTCTTAATATGTGGCAACCTATTTTCATTTCCATTTCTACATAGTGCGTGAGAGGAAAAACAAAGACTCAATCGTTCCTTCTTTCAAACAATATTCTTTATCTTATATTTTTAATTATAATTGTTATTAATTTTAAGGAATTTTTTTCTTTTTCGAATTTGTTTTAATTGTTTACGTTGCATCGAATAACTGTTTTAAAAATTTCTAATTACTTATTTGAACTGCGTAGTTTAAATCAAAGGCGCATCGTTTATTTATTTATTTTTTTCAAATAGTTTTCTTTATACTATATTTTTAGTCATAGTTACTATTTTAGGTAATTTTAAAATTTTTGGACTTTTATTTTAATTGTTAGTGTTGCATTGTCTCTTCAGATAATTATTTTAAAATTTTCTATTTATTCATTCGAACTGAGCATTTTAAATATATTTATTAATATAAATTTTCCAGAATTTGATTTTATTTATTTGAATTGCGTTTCTTTCGGAAGAATACTTTGTAACCCAGACTACTTTGCATTTGAAAACTGCATATAATTAAAAGAGAAAATACAGTAAAGCACACTTAACACGCCTTTCAACGTTCTGTTCAGAAAAGATATATATAAATAAGAGAGGATATATGTAATTAAGAGAGATGTATAACCGGCATTTTAATTTAGGATGACTTGCATACACTGCTTTAAACTACATTTGGTTTCTTAAAATGTTATTCATATTTTAGTCAAATATTTTACTTTTGAAATCGCAAGAATCAAATATCATAAGATTAGAAAGTTTTAAATTAAAGTACAAATACTAAATTTTACGCAAAAATTTATTTTTTCTTCAGGCATTCTGCTTTATTCTTGCTCTTTTTCTTTTTAGGCATTCTGCAAGTATATTAAAAAGCAACCAACTTTTCGAAACATCTTGGTATTTCTGACAATCATTTTAAATAAAGTTATCGCTTTCCATTTCATAAAGGCCCACAAACGACCGAACGGTAAAGTCGCTGAACACTGGTAATTGACTCCAGGGTTCAAATTCCGGTAAAAAAAGGGCTGGGGAGCATGGGCGTTTTCGTGGATTTTCTCATGTGTAACGTGTATGCCAGTTGGTTTCCCTTAGAAATTTCTTCACGAAGGCATCCTTCCTTTTAAGCAGATAGCCCTGCTTTGCCGTAACATAATAATCCAAATCAATCCATTTCATCAGAGCCTTTATCAGTCTTTAGAGGCTAAGCATTTTGGAAAAGGAAAGACTGCTTTCATCAAGAGGTTTTGGTTTATTTAATTATGACAAAGCACACTGGGGCTGTCTGCCTAAGGGGAGAGATGATTTCGTGCAGGACTTTCTAAGGGAAACTCGCTCGTATACACGTTACACATGGGAAAAACCACGAAAACGCCCATTCAGACAGCCCATTCGCGGGATTCGAACCTCGGACCTAACTACTAGTGTTCGGCGACTTTATCGCTCGGCCGCTGTTTCATCAGGAGGAAAAAAAAAACCGTTTTTAGTTGACATGCACATACATCATGCGATTCTCCGTTTATGATACGATATGATGTTCTATAACGTAATTTAAATTTATACAACCATATAGTCTAAAACCAGTCGCTCTTCACTTTAATCTGCAATGATATCGTTTTTGTCTTTTCTGTTAACACAAGCTCAATGGATGGTATTTGCTGGTGTACACGTCCAAGTGTTTTCTCTTTGAACACCTAAATTCTTTGAAGTATCCTGAAAGTATCTTCAAAAGCGTCCAACTTTTTGAAACATCTTGATATGTCTGATAGCCAAATTTCCCTGCAAATTTTTGCTTACTTTTCTCCCTAAATTTTTTCTTTCCTTCTGCAGTTATTTTCAGTGCTCACACAAGAAAATTAAAAGATTTTTCGATTGCTAGACTTCCATAAATTTTTCATTTTTGTCAATTTTTTTAAAATATCAATTGCAGGAATTGCATTTCAGGTGAAGACAGCTTTTCATTTTCTAGTCATTTTAACTATAAATAAAATTTAAAGAAGTCCAAATGATAAATATTTTAATTAGATTTTTTGCTAAATGATAAAGAAGTAAAACAGTCCAGCAGTGTTTATTCTGTACCACCGAGTAACCCGATTCTTATATCGACTAAAATAATGTAAATCATATTAAAGATCATGCTTTTTTATACAATCTATAACGCGGGAGAAAAATTAGCTTCTTTAAACATTCTTTCTGAGAGGATTAATATAAAAACTTATATATATATATATATATATATATATATATATATATTTATATATTTAAAGCTGGGACTTGAATCAAACTGTCAAACTTTTAAAGTTTAATTTACATGGTGGTTATAATTAAAGTTCCACTTTGAAAATGGTCATAAAAGTAAATCTACCGGACCAAATGTTATTACATTTGAGAATCGTGTAAAGGAGGTTATGGGAATTTATTTTCCGCGGGGGGGGGAGTTCAAAAACTCACCACCAGGGTAAAATGTCGCTGTATGCAATATTGTTAAATGAAATAAGACAGGAAAACATCGGTTTAAAATGTGTTTAATCGTTTCCGAAACGTGTTACAAAGCATGTTCAATGTAGCGTCCAGTATTTTCCGAAAGCAAGTTATTTTTTCATTTCTGCCAAATTGTTTAGATTATCCACCATAAACAGTGCTTTTGAAATAACCCCATAGCTAAAAGTAACAGAGGTTGAGGTTTGGTGGGAAGAGGAGAAGTGTCGGCCTATAAGACGTTCAATCGTGAAATGTTGCCTAAGTAACTGTGCGACACATGTGAGGTGGGGCCCCGCCCTGCATAAATCGTAGTATCTAAAATGCCACGTTACTGCAGTTCATGTATCACGAAACATTTTAACATTGACTCTAAGCGATCTGAAATCGCAGTGGTCCAGCTGTCGACTGCTATTCAGAGAAAAATGGTTCAGTTATAAAACTAGCTGTCATTCCACACCAAACGGTGTGGAATGACTGCTATGCAATCGAATGCAGTAGGAGAATGCAATGGAACTAGATAGATAACATGAGGGGTTTCTTTGGCCCAAATCGATTAACAGCGTTTTGAATGAGAGTATCTTCATGTTTTAGGACCGAATTCAGGCTTCAAATATTACAAATTAGCGATCTGTAAGAAAACGATTTCCAGATTGTACGCACTTGTGCGAGTGATTTGCGATTTCACATTTTCTAATCGCTAATTCGTGGTTTTCACGGACGAATTTCTCCCTTACACGGATGGCGCACTCGACGTTTATCGAATTTAACGCCTTTAAATGGTAATTTGCTCACTTCAAAGTTTCTTAAGGGTATACAACATATTAAACCCGTGTAACAAAAGGTTAAGTTAGATTCCGACCCATATTTCGTTTAACAATATTGCATACACCGCCATTTCCCCCTCTAGTGATGAGGTTTCGAACTTTCTTTTTTGTCGCGAGAAATAAATTCCCATGACCTCCTTTACACGGTTACAAAGTTTGATAACATTTGATGCAGTAGTTTTCCTTTTATGACCGTTTCAAAGTGAAACTTTAATTATAACCACCCTGTATATTATTAAATTTTAATTTGAAGCTATGCATTATATGTATACCATGCGTAAGATTTTCGCTTTTATGGAAAAATGAAGAATCGAAGCAAATATACTTAGGATAATGGACCAAAACTGAAAAAATTTCCCCTCCCTCCGAAAATCAAATATTGAAACTTCGACCTTGAATTTATTGGGTTATCGAAATATTTAATTTGACTTATCTTCCAAGTCCTAGTTCCGACAACAATTCCGAATTACTTAAGCTGAAGTAAAAGATTTAGTATATATTCACTGTATGTTAATAAAGTAATCAGAGTGTAATAAAAATAGATTATAGAATTTACGCTGATGCAACTTTTTGTCTGACTGCACAACATGTAATGGAAGAGAAGGCTTGTAGAGATCTGTTTTTGACATGCATCTAAAAGTAGATGTCATACTCCTTTTGTCTCTTCAATGTAAAAAAACTTTCCTTTGAGAGGCAACTTAATTTTTGGGAAAGAAAAAAAAAAATCACAAGAAGACAAATTTGAAGAACATGCAGGACGATTGAGTACACATACTTATTTCCGAATGCAAGCGGTTCTCCGAATGGCTATTGAATAATGAAAAGATGCATTGTCATGCACTACAAAACATTTGGAATACGTTTTCTGACTGAATAACGTAAGATTAAAAGTCATCTGCTTAATTCACAGCCATTTACAAGTCAAATACTCTTGACATTGCAGAATCTTTTTGATTTTGATCTTGTAAGACAAACCTAATATCACTGCATTTAAACACTTCTTTAATCTTCCGAGAACATTCCTTCTTTAGCTCATATTCCAAGAATATTAAGTGAATACAATTACTGCAAAAGAAATTGAATATTAATGTGCACTACGGCTTGGTAGTTTACTAACGAGGTAACAAAACTGAAATTCAGCTTTTTGTGTCTAAAAATACAACAATATTTTAAATATTTACAAATAAAATATTAAATTGGAGATTTAATTGGAGGCTCACCAGTTACCAGATCGTTAAATACTAATTGTTTGTTGCGAACTCAGGCTGCATGGTTGGTTTTCGTAGTTTTCTAGGTTCTCCTTACAAAGGTTCTCTATGAAAGCATCTTAACCAAAAAGCTCCCATGTTCGTTCTGTGTTCAAATAACCAACTAACCTAGTTTAAGCGCGATTTCCAAGTGAAGTTACTAGCAAAACCCGAATACTCATTAAAAATGATATAGCTTGCCAATCGGGAGTAATATGAAAGATACGGCGCCAATAATTGAATTCCTGTTGTGGTACGCTGTTGATGGTCATTCCTTAATTAAATTTTATCGATTTGTAACTTCTTCTAGTGCTGACGGTAAGAATTGAAGTGCAAATAAATAATATCGTGTCCAATCGTGATTAATATAAAATTTACTAACGAGGTAACAAAACTGAAATTCAGCTTTTTGTGTCTAAGAATACAACAATATTTTAAATATTTACAAATAAAATATTAAATTGGAGATTTAATTGGAGCCTCACCAGTTACCAGATCGTTAAATACTAATTGTTTGTTGCGAAGTCTAACTCAGGCTGCATGGTTGGTTTTCGTAGTTTTCTAGGTTCTCTTTACAAAGGTTCTCTATGAAAGCATCTTAACCAAATAGCTCCCATGTTCTTTATATGTTCAGATAATCAACTAACCTAGTTTAAGCGCGATTTCCAAGTGAAGTTACTAGCAAAACCCGAATACTCATTAAAAATGATGTAGCTTGCCAATCGGGAGTAATATCAAAGATACGGCGCCAATAATTGAATTGCTGTTGCGGTAAGCTGTTTCTAAACTTAGATGGTCATTCCTTAATTAAATATAATCGATTTGTAATTTCTACTAGTGCTGACGGTAAGAATTGAAGTGCAAATAAATAATATCGTGTCCAATCGTGATTAATATAAAATTAGAAATATTTGCATTTAGACAGAAAGTTTTTTGAAATATTTGCAATTATTTTATAAGAAGGATTTATTGAAAACCGTAATAATTACTTATTATATTACTAATGATTAGAATTCAGTTCTTGACAATTACATTCTAAATTAGAATTTTAAGGATATAATGAAAATACGCTACACATAAGAATACATTTTAGGATGAAAAATGAGTTGATTTTTTTATGAAAGTCATTTAATAAACATCGTACCCTCGTTGTTAATTGAATCCAGAATTTGGGTGTCGTTTATATAATTATTCTTACTTAAAGTAGCTGCAGATCATTTCTACATAAGCATTGAACTCCCATTAATTCGGTCTCTAGAGAGTTGTATGTTTATATCATAATTTGACTTTTATAAAAATAATTATTCTAAATCTTATGTTTCTATAAAAATATACTGTGCTTTAAAAATATGGATGATAGTATCAGCCGCTCTTTCAGCCACTTCATAAGCAACAACTTGTTTAGAAATAAATTATGCAGTTAATGTCATAAAATATTTTCATAAAATTCAAATAAACATCAAACGAAAGTTCTCAGTTTTAGACAATTCGATTTAAACGAAGTTAAAGTAAAGTAGCAGACAATAAAACGCCGAAGATAAAAATTTACTCTTACACATATTTTTTTTTTTTAAAAAGAAGAAAGAGAGAAATTAAAAAAAAAATAGTTAAAAATTTGAATAATATCATCTATAATTAAAAAAAAATAGCTTTTCATATAGTATTAATAATTATTTATTACGCATCATTGAGGGAAAAAATTTCATATAATTAATTCTCCGTAAAATTTTACTTGAAATTTAAGGTTAAAAATAGCTATGGCAATTCACTGTAGAAAAAATCGCTCAAAAAAAAAAAAAAAAAAGATGCCAAATTACAAAACGCGAAAATATGTAAATTCGTGTATATCTTAGTAAATTTTGAATAAAAAAGTGTATAATTTTTTTGCAGGTATGCTTAGAAGTACACCTACTTTAAGATGATGGTAAAAATTTTATAGGTTAAAATTCAAAAATTTTTTCGAAAAGTTTATAAAAATTATTTAAAAATAGAAATTTAAAAAATAAAACACAAAAATGGGTAAATTTATTTGGAATGAACCTAAATTTCGAAATGTGACAGGAAAAATAATAAAAGTTTAATAAAAAAAGAGATATTAATAAATATTTGCCAAATTCAATTAACATTGATGAGCTAAAATTTGAGAGCTAATATTTTAAAAAACTCCTCTAACGATTTTTACAAGAATTAGTATTCTGGGATAATTTGAGTCGTAGAATCGAAATATGGAAAAAAATTGGTATGTTATTTCAGAAAACGTCCGATTTTGTGTCAAAAAACCTATGTTAGAATAGTGCTATATATAAATCTAATATATATCCTAAGTCGCGCTTTCGAGACATGAAGAACGCAATTGGAATTTCGTGAATCGTCCCAGTAGAACGGGAGATATAGAACTGCCCCTTTTTATTTATTTATTTTTTATATTTTTTTAGCAGTGTACATATATTTATATACTTTTGGTGCGGCCGATTGCAACCAAAATACGAGGTGCACATCTACATGTTATAGCAGTCCGATATACAAAATTTCAACGTTCTGAGGCTACTCGTTTTTGAGTTATGCGAGATACGTACGTACATCGATGTCGAGTATGTACGTATGTATAATTCATTTTAAATCAGTTTAATATTTTTTTTTTTTTGCGGGGAAAGAGTCTTTTATTCTGTCCTTACTTACAGATATCACGTAAAAGCATCGTTAAATTGCACTCGATAGCGGTCAAAATGGATATTTTCGTTGAAATATGATGCCTGAAACGTTTCGCGATTACAATACTTCTTTTTTACTTCTTACAAGGAAGTAAAAAAGGTCCAGAGTTAAGTGAATACTAGAAATATAGTGGAAGACAAAAGAAATGGGGGAATGTAATAAGAAATAATTATAAAATTAGAGGAAAGACTTAATAATCTTTTCGCGTGATTTTTGACATACATTGTACCTTTGATTTAGTAACAAGTGCAATGGTCTTGTGAAATTTTGGATGCCCTTTAGGTCAGTATGTGCCTAATAATAGCATGAGCCATGCCGTCTAATGAATGCGTTTAAGGAAGTACAAAGTCAAGCTGAGATCGCTTTTGATTTTTTTCTTCCTGTCCATGGGGGTTGTCTTTTGGAAAGAAAGAGATAATTACACAATTTTGAATCAACTTGCATTTAAAACTGGCCCACCCCCTCCCCAAAAAAAAAAAAAAAAAAAAAAAAAAATCTATCAACTTGGATTGAAAAATGGTTTCTTAGTAGGAAATGACTTCTGTGTAAAGGCAGAATTAAATCGTGAAATAAATGTACTAATTCGAATATCGTTTAAACAATTATTAGTTTTTAATAGGTATTTATATACATGCAAACCTTTGTGTGTGTTTATGTGGAAGGGGATTTTGCATCTCGAAATTTCAAAATATTGTTACGGATTTGATATTTAAAATAGTTGAATTATAAATTAAATTGTTTTATTCCCCGTGCAGTGCAGCGCGTGACGAATATTAAAGGAAAGCTAAGCCGGAAAATTAAAAATACAAGAGCACGTGCATTTAACATTTAATAAATAAATATCTCTTTTTGATTTCGAGAAAGTTCCAGAAAATTCTGGCGCGCGATTTAAAATCTTACAAAAGGAGAAAACCTCTCAGTTCGTTGTTATTGTGATTTTAGTTAGTTTGTTGTTGTTTTAAGAGTTTGTGTAGAAAACTGCTCTTGTTGACTGTAGCGAATTCGTGAATTAGCTTTCTTTAGTCGTTTTGAATTAAGTTCTCTTGAACGTTTGAGTAGTTAAAAGATAACTACTGTGAGATATTTGTAATACAGTATGAACATCTGAGGAGTTTTAAGCATTTTTGTTGTGATAATAGTAAATTTTGTTCATTTTTCATCGGACTTGTGCATTTATTTCGTAACGAACCTGTACGCATGCAACAATATAATTTTTTTGTAGCTGTTTCTAACTATATTAAAATATCGTCTTAAGCAGAATAGAGAGTAATTTATTAACATGATGTTTATACGAGATCAAGATGATGCTTTTCAGTGCTTGTTACATTTTAAAAATACGGTCGGTTGAAGTTGGCACGGTTAATGACGGAATTTGGCACAACCCTTCCAAAATATTACCAACTACTGGGAAGCATTATACTGCATTAAGAGGAGTACATGGCGATTGTGTACCTGCGAACTTACAATGCGAAGACCAGGCTGCATGACCTATGCCAAGACCAGGCTGCATGAACTTACAATGCCAGTATGGTATCGCCTGCCAAAGTTGTAAGGGTGAAGTTAATCATTTCAAATTAGTTCAGCTTATGCCGTTATGCAATGGATTTTGCTATTTGGATGCGTGTCTAGAATTGTTTTCCAAACGAAGCATAATACATCAATGAAGGGAACTATCCACATTTCCTGTGTCCAGTAGACAGACGTACGGACTAAAGGGCGTACTGTAATCGTTTCATTGACCTTGTCCAAGATTTCGAGTTTTTTAATGACATTTGGCCTCAGCAAGCCGTTTTACTACCTCACCCGTATGCCAACTTTAAGCGTTATTACCTTAATATTTCAACTCAGATTTTTTTTGAACCACTGTTGCGTTTTCGTTTCCAAAGTGAACTTCTGTTAGTGAAGTACAGTAAAACCTCCTAGGACGGTCGCTTTTTATTCCAGACAATTACGCGGAGGTTGGTTTGGTTTATTTAATTATGGCAAAGCACACTAGGGCTATCTGCCTAACGGGAGGGAAGCCTTCGTGGAGGACTTTCTAAGGGAAACTTTCTCGTAACAACGTTACACATGGGGAAAACCACGAAAACGCTCATGCAGCCAGCCCGTTCGCGGGATTCGAACCTCGGACCGAACTACCAGTGTTCAGCGACTTTACCGCTCGGCCGCTGGTGGGCCCTCAATTACGCGGAGGAGAGCGCCTTAAAAGATGTGCTGACCAATGCAGATGGTTTACACACGAGGACATTTCGAAAAGTAAAGATACACCGTACGCCAGAGGAAAAGAAAACTTTTGGTGAGCAAGTTGGCAACACAGGTGTTAACCTTGAACCGTTAGCTTTCTCCTCGCGGTCGTTCGGCATTTCAACGTTGATTCTGGTTGGAGTAGGTCGTGTTTAAAATGGCTGTGCCGATTCAGAATCCCGCTAAATGCGAAGTGCGTTCCGTCATACGTTTTCTTCATGCAAAAGGTCAGCTACCAGCGGATATTCACAAAGAAATTGTTTCTGTTTATGGGAACATTATGAATCGACAAAATGTAACGAAATGGTGTCATTTCTCTAAAGGTAGTACCGATGTTCATGACGAACAAAGAAGAGGTCGGCCATCTGTGATCTCTGATGCTCTTCTTCAGAGAACGCGAATAGACATCTCAAATTGAAAGAATTGCATCAGATCATACCGGAAGTGTCAATGACAACTCTTTATGAAGTTGTGACTGTCAAGTTAGGGTACAGGAAATTGTGTGCGCGCTGGGTTCCAACAGGCGGCAACCTTCTATAACTGTGGGATACAAAAGCTAGTGCACCGACTTAACAAATGTTTGGATAAAGGGGGTGATTATGTCGAAAAATAATAAATAATCCAGTTAATAAGATGTAACTTACGTTTTCTAAATAAATGTTTTTTTAAGGAATGCGAGCCATACTTTTCGAAATGCCCTCGTATATGATTATTTAAAAAAAAAAAAAAAAAATCCTTTCACTTTCACGGGTAGTCGCTAAAAGAAGTTTTACTGCATTTCAAGTCTGTGTGCTTTGGAAGAAGGCCTTTCTGCTCTAATTTTATCGTATTATGTTAACATCTATGAACGTGGCTGCAGTAATATTTTTCCTGTTTCAGACATTCAGTAATTTTAATGACTTTAAAAAGATTCAGATGTGGAACTGAATGAGCATAATGGAAGCTCAACCATGTGAGTTTTACCATTAATTAAATCCTGACAGACCGTCATAATCAAATGTTGGCAAACAAGGAGAAAAACGAGTTAGTTGATATAGTAGAGCTGAATATGGGATATCTCTTTTAAAAGACATGTTTTAAGATTGCATTCTAAAAGGAAATGGTTGAGCTTATGACGCATATTCGCACTTTTTTTTTTTTTTTTTTTTTTTGTGAAAAAACTCATAAATCTGTGGTTTATACATTTTTTGAAAACTTTTTGCAACCAAACTTGCTCCCTAACTGAGAATGCAAAAATGAGTAATTTTATTTACCGTTACTTACTGGCATATCCCATAGAGTTTTTGGCATATGATTTAGAAACTTCTGGTGTGTAAAATGTATGCTGAAATAGGAAAGTATTTCGAAGTAATAAGAAAGATAATGAAATTCGTAAGTTCTTTGAAATATACAATCCAGTAATAATACTGTGTATTTATGTGTACTTTTTAATATGCTGTTTTATCATTTAACCCGTCTCTTCAAAATAATGTACGCCGCGTATTTTTCTCCTCCCGGTTTTCAAGTTAATTAATAGGAAAAGGGGGAATATGCTAGTAAATACGGTGTTAGTCTTTTAAAAACAAAAGATCTGGTTCGAATGTACGAAAGTTTTTTTATAAAAAGCTCATAATTGTGCATCTTTAGAGATCTACAGAAGTCAGTTTCGGATATAAATAAATAATAATATCTTAAGATTGGAAGAACTCGCAAGATTTACGTAAGTGCATGATCTCATCGTCGTGCAGCTTTATTGCCAGTCATTAAGAGTACCGGAACGAAGCTCCAACACAGGAAAATATCGAAATATTTACAGTTGGATCTAAGATTGGTAAACATGTAGATGCGGCTTTCGTTATGTACAGTCAAAAGTCTTTAATCCGGACTCGTATGGACTTCGCCGATTCCTGAATAGCGGTTTTTCCGGATTTTAGGTCATCAGTTTAAATCTGGTAAGAAGGCATTCAGAAATTATAAAATTTAAAATATGAAACCGTAATTTCTGAAATAAAGATCAATTATGATCTAAAGGGTATCAAAATGTGTAAAAAAAAAAAAAAAAAAAAGAGGAGGAGCTTTATTATTTAATTGTTTACTTTATTAAACATTTCTTTCAACGCGCGCATGCGTAAAGCATACGTTACGCATAGTCGAAATTAGAAAATTGCAACCAGTAAACTTTTTGATGTGTGTTCGTGATATTTATAATGACGAGGAATTTGATTTAAATCATATCAAAGACTGAGTACATCGAGATGAAATACTACATTTAGTAATGAATTATAAGCCGAATAAAATAAAATATCTGGCCTGAAGATAAGGATAGTACTGACAGATCAACTTCCAATTCATTGCGCGCCGTGTCGTCCCCCCCGTAAAGCAGCGTGAAATTGATAAACATATTTCAGAATGATTAGAGAACGAAAGGATATGCCTTTATCCATTTTTTGCAGCAATTCCACTTTTTGTTTGATGGACATCAAAACATGCTTTCGCTTTGTAGATGCTTTGGTAGTTCCAGAATCGGAAATTCTTTTTGACATAATCGAAAGTTCAAGCTTACTTTTATAAAATTGCTCTAACAGTCTGCAAAAAAAAAAATAACCCGAATCCAATTAGAAGGTTAAGGAACAACGCAATCTGCAACATTAACTGAAATTGATAATTAGATAATTTTAGCTTAGCTTATACAGTCCGTTATACATTAAACGCGCATGCGTACACGTATTATGCGCTTGCGTACACGCATACGCGCATGCGTAAAAAATATTATGCGCATGCGCAGAAAGTTTGTAGCTTTGAGGTCCGGATTATAGATTATTCCGGATTATGGGCATCCGGATTAAAGATATGTGACTGTACAACAATGGGCACGAAGTTCATTGAGAAATTTATAGATTAAATGATACGGCTTCCGTGTTCCAAGCAGAGATTCTTGCTTTAAAAAAAAACTCTCATTTGGATAGGTTCCAAAATAACTAACAGTATTCCTGTTCGTATTTTTACAGATAGTCGTAGTTCCATTCAAAGTTTAAATAGTGATAAAATTACGAAAAGAAGCATTCTTAGCCTAAAAGAAATCATAAAAACTCTTTTAGATTCTTATTCTGTGGAGTTTAATTGGATTAAAGCTCACATTGGAATCGCAGAGAACGAAGGAGCAGATTCCGACGCAACACAACAAGGTCAGATAGATGTTGAAGTGCCACTTTCAGAGATTTCGGCCAAACATCAAATCCTGCAAGAATCGCTTAAAACAAGGCAGCAAAGATGGGATGAGGACTCTACAGGACGTTCGACTTATGCCTTTTTCCCACAAATTTCTCTCTCTCTCTCTCGTATACAATCAGATCACATTTTAAATCAAGTATTGACAAATCATGGTAAATTTCCGCAATATATTCAAAGATTTCATAAAAAGAACACAAGATGTGGCTGTGTGTGTGTTTTCAGAAGCTCTCTATTACATCACGTCTTGTCCAATAACAGTAAAAGAAAGAACATCTCTTTTTCCATCACCATTGCCTTCACTGGGAACATTGGCAAAGTGCAATTCTACTCTTAATGCCATGAAGTCAATTATGCAACTACGACTGAGACTTTATTGTTTATCGTTAATCCTACAATGTTTATGTCATTCTGATTGTTATTTTTCCTTCCATTTACTTCAATGTAATGTTCAATTATTTAGTCTCTATGGTGTCTACTTACACCTGCAGCAAATTGTATATCTGTTTATAAGTTTATTTGAATTTTTCTATTATTTTGTTATTATTGTTATTTATTATTTTGTTATTATTTATTTGTTATAATTATTATTTGTTATGGTTATTATTTTGTTTGTATATATGTTTATTTTAATTTTACTCTGCTTTAATTAATTGTTCATTTTATGTAAAAAATGTCATGACTTCCCCCCTTTTTTCTTTTAAGTTTACAAAGCTTTCTCTTTCCCTTTCGCCGTTTAGCCTTCCCTCTCAGCCCCTTTTAGTCGATAGCATGGAGGTAGGAAGTAAGACCCTTTCCTACCTCCATGGTCGATAGGTTTTGCTTCATTTCGCCTGTTCCCCTTCTTTTTTATTAGTCGTAATGGCTCTTCCCTTCTTCCAGTTTTTAGCTTTTTGCTTCTTCCCTTTTTAGCCGAAAGGCACCCCTTCCTCTTTTAGCCACTTGGCTTTTATTTTTTTTAAGGCCCTTTTGCTCAGCTGACGTTGCTCTGCCATGTTTTAGCCTAACGCTTTTGCCCACTTTGGTAGTTAGCACCTGTCTCCTCCTGCCTCACTCCTCCCGGAGTGAGATAACGGAGTGTTTTAGAAGCGTGGATTCAAACCCACTTACTGGCAGCAATCGTTACAAAACACCACAGTTGCTTTCAGTAGCAGAAGCGGTTATAAGAGTATGTTGTTGTTACTGTATCTTTTGATAACGGAATATTATCAAGTTCATTAAGCCGCTTTTTCGTTGAATAATGTTAAAACGATATTTTTAGCTGTTGATAATATACGGTTTTCTTCAATTTCTCCTGCCCAGTCTTAGCAATTCTTAGGCCTACCAGGTTACTAGCTTTAAAAGCTTTTTCACTTGAAGTAACAAAACCTTTCATTACTTGTGTACTATTTTTAAATCCCATAATTTCCCCTTAAAATATTCTTCAGATTTATTCTTTAAATTGACATGCTTAGATTTAAGATGTCTTTTAAGAAACGATGGTTTCATACTTTGATTGGATAATAGTTCACTGCAAACGGCACATTGAGGGTCTATTTCATCTCCATTCCAAGTAAATCCAAATGATAAATAACTTTCATTATTTTCACTATTTTCTAGAAACAATTTTTCTTTTCAGTATTCCTAGTGCTAGTAGATGGTCCTGGATCCATCACCTGTGAATCATCACTTTTCCGCTTAGTTCAACCTAGCCATTTTTCGATTTTGAAAGTCTAATTTTGTTTTATTATTTTTTCACAAATATTTAAATGCACAATATTTTACGAATTCTTTAAAAATAAAAGGAAGTGGAGTAGTGAGCAAAACTGGCGCCCGGGCCAAATACAAAGCAACAAGAAGACTAAATATCTGCTGCTATAGACAGAAAACCGACGTAAAAAATGATTATCGTTGAAAATGGAACAATACGAGCCCGGAAATGGCGTATAAAGTGCCGACGTGCTAATAAATCGATAAGTTCTAAGAGAATGAGATGCTATTACCTTTTCTATAGGAACTTATTTTTTATTGCCTATTAAATACAGCATCCATTTCTATCACTTCTTTTAAAAGCATCATTTATGGCAAATTTTGTTATGTCTAAGGCTAAAAGAATATTTGTGAAACGTACAACTTGGAAGAACCACGAAAAATGTCATGCAGACAGATCGTTCACCTCTTGCTATAAAAATAAGTCTGTAAGTGACTTCTAAGTCTATAAGTGGCTACCTTGAACAAAGTTCAGAATGCATAAATTTACGAGTTTTAGAGAAAAAACTCAATCAGGAGGTTGCGGTTTTAATTTTTGAATTTAATACTTAAAAATATTTGCCATCTCTGGTTAAGAAGCCCTGCACTAGAGGATTATCTGCCTAAAATAGGAATTCTTCCTGTGGTGCTAATTTACGTGGGTGAGGAGCATTGAAATTCCATGCAACCATTCTACACTTTTGTCTGGATTTCCTTCCAAGTCGAACTACCAGCGTTTCAGGGTCTTACCTACTCGGCCGTTGGTAGGCGAAAAAAAATTTTCTTAGCCGGGTCTGTATGAGTGAAATTTATTGTTAGCTGTTTAAGGGTAATAGTTTTTTTAAACACTTTCATCATTCAAGTGCATGTCCAGAAAGTCGACTGCCTAATGATTTCAAAGTTGACTGGCTTTAATAACTGAAAGGAATTGCAAAAAAGTATTAAGATTTTTCGATATTTCGAAAAGTAGGAAGTTTTTAAAAATTTTCAGACATGCTTCTTATTTGGCTCAAATATTTCTTCTAGAACAAATAACGTTTTAATAAAATTTTATCATGGCAAACTGTATCATTATTAAGCAAGCATTAAAAATTTTGAGGGCTCAATATCTGAAATGTTTTAAAGATCTTTTTTATGCTGGTTCAGATTTTGTATGTAATGCAGTCAAAAGTCTTTAATCCGGACCTCAAAGTTACAAATTTTCTGCACATGCGTCAACGCATAATACGTTAACTCATGCGCATAGGCGTTGACGCATGCGCATAATACGTTTACGCATGCACGTTTAATGTATAACGGTCGGTATAAGCTAAGCTAAAATGATCTAATTATGTATTTCATTTAATGTTGCAGATTGCGTTGTTCCTTAATCTTCGGATTGGATACGGCTTATTATTTTTTGCAGACTATTAGAGCAATGTTATAAAAGTAAGCTTGAACTTTGGATGATGTCAAAAAGAATTTCCGATTCTGAAGCTGCCAAAGGATTTACAAAGTGAAAGAATGTTTTGATGTCCATCAAACAAAAAGTGGAATTGCTGCAAAAAATGGATAAAGGCATATCCTTTGTTTCTCTAACCATTCCGAAATCTGTTTATCAGTTTCGCGTTGCTTTGCCTGGGGGGGGGGGGGACGTCGCGGCGCGCAATGAACTGGAAGTTGATCTGTCAGCACAAGCCTCAAGGCAGATATTTTTATTTTATTCGGCTTATAATTCTTTACTAAATGTAGTATTTCATCTCGATGTACTCAGTCTTTGATATGATTTAAATCAAATTCCTCGTCATTATAAATATCACGAATACACATCAAATAGTTTTCTGGTTGCAATTTTCTAATTTCGACTCTGCGTAAAGTGTGCTTTACGCATGCGCGCGTTGAAAGAAATGTTTAATAATGTAAACAAATAAATATTAAGCTTTTTTTTTTTTTTCTGTAAATTTTGATACTCTTTAGATCATAATTAATACTCTTTGTTTCATAAATTACTGTTTCATATTTTTAATTTTATAATTTCTGCATGCCATCTTACCATATTTAAATTGATGATAAAAAATCCGGAATCGCCGAAGTCCCGACGAGTCCGGATTAAAGACTTTTGACTGTATAATCTATGCTAGCAATTTTTTTGGTTGTTTAAAAGTAGTAATTATGTAATATTTTTTTAACTCCTTTAAATTATGTGTGTACTGCATTGTCGTTTTATGTGACTTATAAAAATTTTAAAGCAGTAAATTAATCAGAATTCTAGAATGCTCTAGTGTATCTTTACACAGAGAAAGTGATGTTTTTCTTTTTATTTAGATTCTAGCATAAAAATATGTGGAACACCAGAAGCTGTGAAAAAGGCTAAAGAAATGTTGCTAAATAATATGGAGATGCAGGTAATAATTTTACGTGTACATTTTTAGACTGCCATAAATTAAAGTATATGGAATGTTAGTGTAATTGATAAAAGGTGTTTTTAATGGTGCAGATTGGTCTGGTGCTGAATCATTTAATTTTCTCTAAAATACACTGTAGTGCTAAAGCATTATGACCTTCAACACATCTTGCCATGAACTCGCCCAGAGGACATGAAAAGGCACATGATCAGCTGGGAATGCCATTTAATTGTTGCTCGGAAGTCTCCATTGGAAACGTATTTGCAAAACAAAAAGAAAAAAAAAAATTTTTTTTTTCACCTTAAATCTTCAAATGTAACATTCTTTATTTAAACTTAAACTACTTTGACTGCCTCTGTTGAGAATATGGCATTGGAAAACATAGTTTTAATAAGGCGGTTACGCCACGCCATATAATGCGAAATTTAGCAGATGCATATGCATGTAAAGTGAGAAAGTTTTTTACATAAACATTTTCTTCAGGTGTAGAGAGAATGACGGCAAACAGTCTGAGCTGAAAATCTTCGAGGTGACGTGGAAGTAGATTCGCCGAGGCCAGTCACGTGACCCCGAGAAACTGACCCCGAGAGGAACTGCTTGAAAAGGGAGTTTGCATGGAGCAAGGAGAGAGGGAGGGGATCTTCCTGTAGTAGGAATGAAATTTAATCTTCAGTTTATGCTACTTGCATTAAATAAAGAAAGATCTGAAAGCCAATTTTAAGTTTTTCTGTGGTACTTTTAGAAATTTTACTATTTGTGACATCACATTTTGTAAATGACCTGTGATTCCTGCATCTCAGGATGTTGACTGAAGATTTTGAAATGCGGCGTTAATATTATTTTCTTCTATTTTATTCTTCAGGGTGTTACTATAACTTGACTTTTTAGTGGTGTAAGTAACTGTGGGTTGTGTTAGATTCAGGAGCGGGAAGTTTTCTTCATCTTTAACAGGAGCTTGAGTTTTCGTAGAATTTGTAAGTGTATTTCGTAGAATTTGTAATTTCTGTAAGTGATTTTTTGCGATGTTTCTTCTTTTAATTTCAGCAAGTCTGTCTATTCAGATATTCCGTACATCCAGTAAACGAACTTACATGATTTAAATTGCAAAAAACGCATTTTGGTGTGTCAGTTTTCTTTAAGTTGCACTCATTAGTCCTGTGATTAAGTCCGCATTTACAGCAGCGTATTGGGTGATGGCATATATGCTTAGTATGCCCGTACCGCTATCATCTAAAGTAGGGCAGTTTCCATTATTTCTGTATTTTTCAGTTCTTACATTAAAACTAAATATATTGTTAACATTGTAAATAGCATTTCCTTCTTCTGAGTTTGTAAATAGCATTTCCTTCTTCTGAGTTATCAAGTTCCCCAAAGTATAGGGGTAATTTTTCAAGAATTTCACCATGTCTTCTAGTAAATTGCTTTATTTTTCTTACTGGAAATTTTCTATCTGTTAAATTTTCGAATATAGCTTCTGCGGAGATAATTTCTGGAATACCTTTTATAACAACTTTGTAGTTTTTTTTGTGATCAGATAAGTAGGTGTGGTAGTTACGTTTGAGTTTATCAAACATTGCAGTTATGTTTCTGAAGTCTTCTGCATTTTTAGGGTACATAAAAATTGAGTTTCCTTTTAAGTTGTGATTCATATTCTTCACTGCATATTTAATTTTAAATCGTGATCAAGTTCTAGCCAATTTAGTTTTTCTTTTGTGATTATAATGGGTGGAATTTTGCTTCCTGTACCATAGGTAAAGTTATCTGTACGATTGTCAACTGATATTTCTGATTGTAAGTTACTGAATCTGTTATTTTTAGTGATATCAGATCTTATATCGTTATCTTCATTTGCTCTAGCATATTTCCTGGGGATTGTCCATTCGGAAGAATTTTCTGACTGTTCTGAGTTATCTGGTTTTTTACTACTTTCGGCAATACCTTTCATAAGGTTAGGGAAGATTTTCTGAAGTTTCTCGTTTTTATTTTCTCGGTTTTTATCAGCGGTTTTTTGCTTTTTATATCTGCGAGAATGTCTATACTGAATATAATCTTCAATTTCTGCATTGTAAATTTTTTTAAATTTCGGGTTATCCATCTCTATTTTCCCCTCAGGTCCATATGTTTTAATAAAAGCTGTGACTGCATTCTTAGTGATGGCTTGCTCTTCTCGATCGTTTTCTGTCAATTTGAATTCCATGATTTTCTGTAATATTAGTATCCATTGGGCTATTGTCAATCCAAGTTTTATCAGGAGGTTCTTTTGCCAACGACATCGTGATCAAATTTGCAGCAGAAGTTCGAAAAGGAAAAATAAAAATAAATACTCACGGAGCGTATCAGGATGCCACCTACACGTTCCAAAGCTGTCCGTGTCCAAAAAAATGAAATGAAGACTTATTATTTGTGTTTATATGGGAGTTTAAGGATACCTAATCATATCGAATGCTTAAGGAATACCCAATCATATCGATAATCAAGGTTGTACAAAATATGGAGATTTCTTTATGCATAGACCTTTTTATAATCTTTATAAGAGTTCCTAAAACAGTTCATCTGTCTGTGAATGTAATGTGGCTTGTGTATGGGTTTGTATAGCCAAAACATGGCACAATTCTGGAACTTTTTGGAAAAATACATGTACACCTCCTCTAAGTATCACAGAGTACAATCAGTAGTTACACTTCAAACTGCTCAGAATGCTAAACATAGCATAATACATCTCTAGTCAGAGCACATCTAAAAGGCGAAGCTTAAGGTGAATATCTCTATACTCTGTACTCAATGCTGAACTAAACAACTGCTGAGAAACTGATGCTCTATCCAGTCTTATATAGTTTTCTCCCGGCAGCCAAGAAAATACCTAGTACCTTTCATATCTCAAAATTACTGGAAGGCATTTGAGAGTTGGATATGGTTACAGTTACATATATAGAATAATTACATTTATTCAGTCACAATACAAATTAAAATTATACTGGACTGAAACCATGGTGACAAAAATTAGTTGCCAAAACTGTCACCAGCTTGTCAGTGTCTTACCAGCCATTTACACAGTGTTAAATAGATATTCATTCAGTTTATTTTTTCAGCTGTGCATTTAGTGAGATAGTGATTTACTTAGTGTTAAATAGATATTCATTCAGTGTATTTTTTCAACAGTGTATTTAGCGAGAGAGCGATTTACACAGTGTTTAATAGATAATCATTCAGTTTATTTTTTTCAGCTGAGCATCATCTCTTTTAAACATTTTATGTTATGTTACGCAGAAAATACTACAGTTTTAACTTTAGTTACGTGTATACAGACATTTGTGATGTTTTATGTGCCTCAGTGTATTCATAGTCAGTACTCTATTCATACTCAGTGCCTCAATACTCTATTCATATATGTAATATTAATACAAGAGTGATGAAGTTTTTATAGAATGATTTTTAAATAATTGTATTACAGATGGTATAATTTAAATAATATGCAGAAAGCATTTTTTCTAAACTACTAAAAGCTGGATAAAAATGTTTTAAAAAGATCTTTTTTGCAAAATTGATTTTAAAATGTGCTTTTTGTTCATTTTAGAGTAATAGAGTGACGATGAAAATGGATGTTACACATTTAGAGCACCCATCACTCATAGGGAAGTGTGGGAATTTGATCAAAAAAGTGATGGAGAACACAGGCTGTCATATACATTTTCCTGATGTAAATAAATCACTTGCTAAGGAAAAAAGTAATCAGGTACATTGTTAAATAAAGTAAATTTTATTTTCTCTCTTTCCCTGTTAGTTACTTCATGCTTTTTGTATTAAAAAAAAATCTACTAATTGCAGGTATCCATATCTGGAGAACCAACTAATGTGGAAAGAGCAAGAACTATACTACGAGTGAGTGCTATTTGCGTTTAATTAAAATTAAGTAATTAACGTTACAATGGTTTTCAGTAGGTTATATTAGTATTATATTTCAATATGTATGCTAAATCAGTTTTCCTCAAACTGAAAGTGCCATTATATTAATAAACATTTGTATTTTTGAAAGTATGTGAACATAAATGGAAAAAGTAATTTTATGAATATTTTTCAAGAATCAGGGTGTCACTATAAAAATTAGTGTACAAAAGTACTTCTTCTTCTTCTTCTTCTTTTTTTTTTTTTTTTTCACTTTTTTAAAAAAAATATGTTAAAACTGTATTCTTTATTTATTCTTTCGTGCATTTTAAAAATTATTTCTAAAAACTGTAGTAAAACTATACTATTTAACTCTTTTTGGTCATAAATTCTATGCATGTGTATCTGTGTATGTCTGTTGTATTAGGACTTACGAATATTAGTTACTGATTTTATTTATATATGTACTTTTTTATTTTTCCAGGCCTTGATTCCAGTACAAATCTTTTTTGATAATCCTGTTTCAGACGGTCTTAATCACGTTTTGAACCCTTTTTTGGCATTAGAAAGCAAATTTATAGAGACAGAACTAGGCTTGAGTATGTACTTATTTTCTGTAAAGAATGGTGTGGTAACTATCGCAATACGATGTGACCAAGATCAGTTTCGAAGTCAGAAGCAGAATATTTTGATGCTAATGGAATACATTTGTGGTAAAAGAGGTGTAAGTTGAAATATATGAAATTTATTCTTATGTTTAGAGTGCATAGCTTCAGCACTTGATTTTGTCCTCCTTTGTAATTACAGAGGATTTTATCCTTTAGGTACTTGTTGCGATTGTTACATATTAACTTTTATTTAAAACATTTTTGTTACCTTACTTTATTCTGTAAATTAAGTATGATGCTAATGAGTGAGAGTTTTTAAAAAGAACCAGTAAAATACATTATTACATATCTAGCTAATAATTGTTGTTGAGTTATCTAGCTAAATGGGTATATTGTTTAGTGCAATTATGCAAATCTGACTCATAGATTTTGCTTGAGTGCAACTCTGAGTTAATTGTACGCAGCCATTTGATCTGACATAGACTTTTTTTCTGCGTTGTAGTCCATAACCATTTTTGGGTTACTTAACGTTTTTTGTCTTTGTTCCAATGGTTTTCCTCTTCTATCAAATGTTTGGTAGAAAGTAACGTAATACCATGCTTTTCTGTTCTATGTAAAAACTGTGATCCCTTCTTTAGTCTCTTGTACTGTTGGAGCTGTAACAGTGAGCATGAAGGTTGCACTTTGGATAAGCTCTGTTACTTTGTTTCGAGTTAACTCAATCCCGTAGGCGGTCAACAGATAAATAGTTACTTGCAAGTTACTTGCAGTATAGTTAACTTCATTTTAGTGACTAGGTGGAATGTTTTAGCGTTCTGGTCAATCCTTAGCGAAGAGTGCAGCTTTCATCTGGACTATTGGTAAGACTTATTTATTGTCTTTCTAGTATGTATTGCCATGCCAGCGCAGCCAGGTAGCAGCAGCGTTGGGTTTCATGATGAATGTTGACGATGATTTAGTATGCAAATTTGTAGTGCAGTTACGTGAGAGCTATGGTCTAACTAGTGACTTTGAAGGTATTAATCTTAAACTAATGGAGGAGCACGATTCGCTTCTAAAGGCAAATTGCCCCAGCTTAGAAGGCACGATTAAAGCAACTCAGCGAGAGTGTAGCTATGATTAAGATTTATCAAGAGACGGAGGCTAGGAAAAAGGCTTCAAATAATGATTACTCAAAGTAGCGATAAGGGTAAAACACTAGCTAGAAGCTCAAGCGGGAAAACTCGCAAAAAGCAGGCAGTAAATAACAAAGGTTTTGTTACACCTAGAATTACGCATAAACTTAAATTTATCTAATTCAGAGATTGAATACCCGTCTCAAAAAAATAAATTTGAACAATTAAATGCAGAGGAAAACATGGATGAGGATTAGGATGATACGCTGTTGTAATTCCAAAAAAGACAGCTGGTCACATACCTTGTATAGCTTTCGCCGATTTCACTGGAATTTGAGATAAGCTAAAAGAGGAGTTTGAGAAAGATTTAAACATAAAGAAATATAATGGAAATCTAAAAGGTGGAAGATTAACCCTCCGTGTTTTTGAGGTTGATCATTATAGAGAGATCACTAAACTCCTAAAATCGCATGAAATACCCTTTCACACAATAAACTCTGATAAACCCATAAAGGCTCTTATCAAATAACTTCCAAAAAATAGTGACACTGAAATCATAAAACAAGAAATAAAAGATTTGGGATCCCAAATCTTACGCAAAATATCTTGAGAAAAAATGCCAAATTACAAAAAAAAAAAGGATGTCAAAATCATTAAACTTCCAGTTTTCCTAGCTGAAGTAAAAAGAAATCTGGAAGGAAAAAAGATTTTTGACATTAAGAAGCTGAGAGGGCTTGATGTTCAAATAGTTAATTATAAATCAAGGAATTATAAATCAAGGCCTGGCCCTGTGCAATGCCATAAATGCCAAAGGTACGGGCATACGCAGGACCTGTGCCATTACACGCTCAGATGCCTTAAGTGTGCGGAAAATCATGAAACCTACTTGTGTAAAAATAAGAAAGATGTTAATCCCCCCATCTGCGTTTTGTGCGGAAATAACCACGTTTCGTCCTACCGTGGGTGCGAAAGGAATCCTGTTAACATTAAAAAAAGAATAGAGGAAGAAATAGCCGCTAAAGTGGCAAAGGAAAAAGCGAAATTTAAGCTTAACTTAGAAGAATTTCCAAAACTCCCAAGTACTAATTCAAAGGAGATCACAAACCCCTCACCCTCATGGAGTGCATCAGGAACCAATCAAAAAGCTCCCTCGTTTTTCAAGTGGCTAAAGACCCAACTAATGCATGTAAAACTTTTCTTCAATAAATTTAAGTCTGTAAAGACCATATTTGAAAAATTTGAGGTCGAAATGGTCGCTATCGAGCACTTCTCAAATATCAATTATGAATTCTAGGCCCTCAAATTATTCTCGAAATCTTATGTCAGCTACTGCAAGCTTCCTAAAAAATTTAACGCCAACGGCGTTCAAAAGCAAATGCAAGATCTCATCGCATATATGAATACATACAACATCGATGTTATGATGATAAACGAGACCCATCTATAAAGGCAAGTAACGTACAAATATTCAGAGCTACAGCTTCCTTCGTGACAACCGCCAACACAACAGAGGTGGGGGCACAGCAATTTTAGTCAAAAGACAAAGACACCTGAAACATGCAAGATTTAATCTCCCAGACACAGGAAAATGGAAAAAACACTATAATATATATATTCAGGTTTTAACGAACCATTTTTTAAAATTTATTTCGGTTTATAATCACCCGGATAGAACTCTCAGAGCTCAAGATTTGGACGCTCTCACAAACTCCAATTTACCGATGTTGATCGCAGGAGATATTAATGCCAAGCACTATTCCTGGAACTGTAGACATGGTAACAGAAATGGAAGAATACTGTGTAATTATGCACTTAATTCCAGGAGAAGAATTATCACGCCGGATATCTCCACCAGGTATCATCAGGAAGTGGAGATATTTTGGACCTCCTAATTCTAAATAATATCAGTGCAACTCCCTTACTAGAAGTTAAAGATGAACTTTTGTCTGATCACAGGCCAATTAACTTCGATTTTTATGAGTGCTACCCACCGCTTCAGAAAATTCAGCAAAAGGTCAAGTGGACGCTCTTCAGAAGCCAACTTACTAGCATACCTTGTAGAATCTCCATTAATCACTGTGCAGACTTGGAAAACGTGGTCCACAACCTGAACTCAAAAATTCAAAGCGTCATTAAAAAGGCTTCTTTTACTAGCACGGAAAATAATCATCAGAAGCTCCCTATGCATATTATTAATTTAATCAAGCAGCAAAACCAAAAAAGGAAGCAATGGCAACAGACTAGGAACCCGAGAGATAAAAGCTTTGTTAACTATCTCAAGAGGATGATAAAGCAGGAAATTATTGAATACAGGTCCAGTAACTGGAATAGGTTACTAGAAGACATAGATCCAAGCACCTACGCAGTATAGAAAATTGCGAGATCACTGAGGATCACAAAGACAAGATATCTGACTTCAGGGGGCAAACTCGTCACTCCGAGGCAGAAATCACAGAAATTTTAGCTTTAAACCTCAGCAACGTCTATGAGAGGCATACAGATGAAGATATAGACATGAAAATCAGATTTATCAAGCAGTTGACAGTATCAAAAGTAGGCAAAATTCGGATTTTGTTAAATTTGCATCCCTGGCAGAAGTAAAGGATATTATTAAAAAATGAAAGAAAAGAAAAGCGAAAGGTTTCGATGATATAAATAATGAAGCATTGCAAGCCCTCCCAAGAAATTGTATTGTTTTGCTCTGCAACATTTTTAATGCTTGTATCAGACTTGCCCATTTCCCGCAGCAGTGGAAACACTCCCTTGTAATTACCCTTCTAAAGCGAGGAAAAATCCCTCGTGATGTGAATAGCTACAGGCCCATCAGCTTACTCCCAGTAATAGGAAAGGTTTTTGAAAGAATTCTGAGCATCCGGCTGATGAAGCATCTGGGAAGATTAGATCTCATTGACCCGAATCAATTTGGATTTCTTTCTGAACATTCTACCACTCACCAAATTATCAACTTAATTGAACGAAAAGTACAAGAGTTCCAGAAAAAGAACTGGGTCGCTGCATGCTATTTCGATTTCGAGAAAGCCTTCAATCGAGTGTGTCATGCAGGACTCATCTAGGAGCTTTCAAATTTTATTCTGCCAAAGAGTTTTCTCAAATTAATGATCTTCTTCTTAACCTTTTCGTGAAGGCGCACCTTCATTTAAGATGCTCGTGTGCGATGGAAGGGAATCGAATGCAGTCACCGTACAGGACAGAAGTTTTGCATCGCTAAGCCTAATTTTATTTAAAAAAAAAAAAAAAAAAAAAAAGTTTCACTTCTAGCATTGTAATTTTTGGTATCATATTAGATTATTACTTGAGCTCTTATATATATTAAAATTAGCGCTTGAAAATGTTTTTTTTTTCTTTATTTTGCATGAAAATATACTTACAAAATTGCTTATCTTGTAAAATAATTTTCGGAAGCGCTATTTAAATTATTTCTAATTGATAAAACTCATCAATAAAGTTTAAAATTAATAAAACAACACAATAAAGACTATTTACAGTAAGAAATAACAAAATTTAAAATGAAGACTGAGTGTGGTAAATCTCGAAGCACGGAGAAGTATCACTTTCTAACTCTTAGAAAAAGTATCACTTTCTAACTCTTAGAAAAAGTATCACTTTCTAATGCTTTAGAAAATGAATCATCACTCTCATCTGCGTTAATAAATGGTTCATTGACCATACGAGGGTATTCTTCTTCTGATAAATAGCGCCTTCCCGCCATAATAGACTGGAGGTGAGGCTTTCGAAAATAAAAAGAGAAGAAACAGAAATATATCTGAAGGCAATGCAAAACGTAACAGTACTCCACATACTCTCGAAAAGGCCATACATAGTAAAGGAAAGAATAGAATTAAAAAAGGAATTGGATATAAATCAGACACGCAAATGTTTTCATTAGCACGCAGCGATTTAAAGAGCTCACCTCTGTTTACGCTTTCCCCTCCTCCCCCTCGCAAGAGGTGATGAGTAAAATACCAAACTCAAGCAGAATATATCAAACTCAAGGTCAGGAACCTAAAACTGTGTTCATTTCAAAAGTATTGGACATAGGATGCCATCTAGTGGCCTTCAGAAAAACGCTCCAGCTTAAAATGCGTATACGCATCACCCGTCCTCTGGATGCAATCTCTCGCGATGCGTGGATGGGACGCCCGGCTGTAAGAGACATATGCGTATATGGGACACCTGTCCTGAAAGGGTTAAAGCGGAGGACCTTTTAAGTAAGATGTGGAGAGTCATTGTCAAGTAAGAAAGTCATATAAAGGCGGACCGGAAGGTAGCGTCCTCTCACCTAAATTATTTTCAATTTATATTAATGATATGCCTCAGCCATTCTCAAGTAAGGTCCTAAAATATGCTGACACGGTTATTCTCAGAAATTCGTGAAATCCCCAAAATGCGGTGGATAAGCTTCAGTTTCAGAATAACCAGGTTGATGCATGGTGCAAACTGTAGTAAATAAAAGTTAATCCTTCTAAGTGCAACGTAGTGCTCTACCGGAGGTACAAGAAAAATCAACAAGTAAATATTGATACCAAAATTGACGGTATTCCTATTCCTTCAGCTAATTCTTACAAATATCTCGAATTGTATGTGGACAAGACTCTTTCCTTTCATGAACATGTTAACAACATGATCAGTAAAGCAAATGCAGCTTTTATGGCTATCTGTCCGCTAATTGGAAGGAATTCGAAGTTAAATCTGAAGATAAAATGCACGCTTTATGTTACTCTTATTTGACCAATTTTACTTGACGCAGTCCCAGTCTGGGCCACTGCCACTAAGATGGATAGGCAGAAAATGAATGTTTTGCAAAATAAAATACTCAGGTCAATCACAGATGCTCCTTGGTTTATTAGAAACTCCCAACTTTACGATGACCTAAAAATTAGACCCATTCAAGAGGAAATACTCACTACAGCTCATAACGTTTCTATGAGAATGTCAAATTCTCCCTACCCTGCCATCAGAAACCTAATTGAATATGACCCTACTCAGGAGAGAGTAGTCAAACGACCTCGTTCAATACACCAGAACCCCAGGTGGTGGTGATGTAAATATTGTTTTCATTTTTATTATCCAAGAATTATTAATACCAAGTATTTAACTGCATTTACCCAAGTATATATTCAAGTCAGTGTGTGTTCGTGCTGTGTTTATTACCAAGTATTGTGTTAGTGTTTAAATTATTTTTGGGACTTCGTATCCAAGATGGACTGGATTTGGCAAAGCCACCTTATATAATTGTGTAACTATTGAACAGGAAATTTACTCACTCTCTTAAAAACAAGAAACGACTCTGTTAATTAACGCCTATTGGCTCTCAGGATCATGTGACATCCCGCCTCTTGCATGTTTAGTGAGGAATTCAAATGTTTTAAGATTAATTTATATTTAAATACATTTCAAGATTTCAAGGATATTGATTGTGCGGTTTATATCAGGACTGTTTACTCATGCATAATTATAAATACAATATGTTTTCGCAATTTCATGAATTATGTTAGCGTCAAATAAGATTGTGACTCTCACGTACTGCGCTAGTTTTCGCCGAAGTAGCAAAAATTGTATACTGTCAGCAGATGCGCTAGACACCTAATGCAATGATTTTTAATCAAAGCAAGAGGAAACTCTTTTCCCCTGACCTGCAGGGATAAATAGAAGGGCTAGCTCATTTCTTTGTTCGACTCCTCGCCGACGCAAGCCTAATGGGGGGACGTAACAGGCAATAATCTGACGTCACTGTGATGCCACCTGTCCTGATTTCCTGCGTTTAAAACAGTAGTTTCATTGAGCTGCGAGACGATTTTCTAGAAGTTACATATCCCAAATTAATTTTAATGATATATATATATCTGTTTTCTAATAATGTATATACAGTCAAAAGTCGTTAATTCGGACACCCATAATTTGGAATGATCTATAATCCGGACCTCAAAGCTAAAATCTTTCTGCGCATGCGCATAGGCGTTTTATGCATGCGAGCAAGACATTTACGACTGCGCATATGCGTTTGCGCAAGCGCAGAATACGTTTTCGCGTGCGCATTTAATGTATAATGGACGGTATAAGCTCTAATTATCTAGTTCAGTTAATGTTGATGATTACGTTGTTCCTTAATCTTCAAAATGGATCCGGCTTATTATTTTTTGCAGACTGTAAGAGCAATTTTATAAAAGTAAGCTTGAACTTTCGATTATGTCAACTAGAATTTCCGATGCTGGAGCTCCCAAAGGATCTAGAAAACGAAAGTATGTTTCGATGTCCATCAAACAAAAAACGAATTGCTACAAAAAATGGATAAAGGCATATCCTTTGTTTATCTAACCATTCCGAAATCTGTTTATCAAATTTCACGCTGCTCTGCGCGGGAGGGGGGGGACGTCGCGGCGCGCAATGAACTGGAAGTTGATTTGTCACCACTATCGTTATCTTCAACGCAGATGTTTTTATTTTATTCGGCTTATAATTCCTTACTAAATGTAGTATTTAATCTCGAAGTACTCCGTCTTTGATATGATTTAAATCAAATTCCTCGTCATTATAAATATCACGAATACAAATCAAATAGTTTTCTGGTTGCAATTTTCTAATTTCGGCTAGTTGAAAGAAATGTTTAATAAAGTAAACAAATAAATATTAAGCTTCGTTTTTTTGTAAATTTTGATACCCTTTAGATCATAATTGCTTATTATTTTATAAATTACGGTTTCATATTTTAAATTTTATAATTTCTGCATGCCGTCTTACCAGATTTAAACTGATGATCTATAATCCGGAAAAATCGATAAACCGGAATCGTCGAAGTCCCGACGAGTCCGGATTAAAGACTTTTGACTGTATTTAAAATAATTTATATATATGTAATTTTAGTCAGTTTTTATTTTAAATTCTATATTGTAAAGTATCGTTTATGTAATATGGCTTTTTGCACTGCAGTAACGTGCCGTAGCACTTACAGAAGTATGAAAGGATGAGATATTTTATTTCATGGGACCAAAAGATCCAAATGAGAGTTTGCTTTTGATGAAAGAATGGATACACAAATATCAAAGAGAAGATTCTATTAATGTGAAGAGCGGAAAAATCTGCAGCGAACATTTTCTATGCAGTGTTTATGAAGATGATATGAAAAATCGCTTGTTTGGATAGCCACAAAAAGAAACTGTTGAAATAGAATGCTGTGCGAAAGTAAATTATGATGACAATAATAAATCAAATTTTAATGATTTTGAAATAAAACTCACAAATGAAAATGTAGATCATCCTGAATGTTTAAAGGATAAACAAGAATGCATTGATAATTTGAAGAACAAAATAATATCCTTAGAAAATTGTATTAAACTGTATTAAAGTGTTGAAAAATAGAGAAAAGAAAAATTTTAGAATTTTTGTTCAGTGACAAAGAAGGTGGACGACATCTAGACAGAAATTAAAATCTCAAATAGCGAAATTTGGGGGGGGGGCACAAATCGGAGAATTTGGAAAAATGTCTAAAGCCTATTTTTATAAAGACGCAGATTAATGCATTACTGAAAAATCAGGTGGACTAGTGAAAATATTTCACGTTGCATTGTCATAAGAGCTCTGTCATCTTAAAGCTATGATTTTTGGAAAGAAAAAAAAATAAGAAAAAAATTGGAATATCTTTACCTAATAATATCAAATTAAAGAAATGGTGTTTATTTTATTTTTTAGTGTTTTCTAAATTTTAGTGTAGTCCAAGAATTTAAAGTAATGTTCTTACTCTAAAGAAGGAAAGAGGTGAATATTTGTATTCTGTAGAAAAAATATGCGTTCTCAGTTTTGACGAAATGCATATAGATTGAAAACTCTGCTATGACTCTAAACTGGACTAAGTTGGTTCTTTTACAAAATGAGCAGTTTATTTTAATCAGAGGTCTCATTTCGCGCTCTGCCTTAAATTACTGAGAAACCGCGTGTTAGATGATAGAGGATTTGTTTTAGAAGATGTAACTGTTTTAAATTTTGATATTATTAAAGAGGTTTTAAATAGAGATTGAGAAGAAATCAAATTGTGTTACAAACTAAAACCAAATTATTTAATGGTCAAGGGAAACGTGAAACAAAAAGTCGCTCCAGAGAAAACATTATTTTCAAAAAGTACCGCAAAAGGTATACTCTACCCCACAGGAAATCAGAAAGCATCTGACTTCTATGAGTTAATCGATAATATCTTCGGTATTATGAATAGTACCAAAATAGTACCAACAAGAATAACAAGTATTTAACAAACTAATTTTGTTAAGTACTTGTTAAAGTTATTCTTATTGTATCCTTTGTAACTAATTATTGATTAGATTTTGTGCTAGATTAGCATTCTAGATAAAATATAATAGTATAAAACATCAAAGTAGTTGGCATAAAAAGACCTGCTTCCTTTACTCACACTTTTGAAAAATTAAATAGCTGTTTTAGGTACTCTGAATAAAGCTATTTTGTCAAAATTAAGTTAACAATCTTATATACATTTATTTAATTGTAATATAGATATAAGTATAAATTACAAAATTATTTAAAAAATATCTGTTATATTGAATCAGAAGAGAATTATAACAATGTAAAATTTACAATTAGGCAAAAAATCAAACGTAGGTTAGCAGAAATGTTGCCATATATGTCATATATGTTTAAACCTATGTCAGTGTTAAGTTTTTTTTTTTTTTTTTTTTTTTTTGAGTAAATTTAAATAGCTGCTATTATAGTTATCTTAGAAGCAGTATAAAAATTCTCTCAGTTAGCATGCAAATAAAGAAATTATTAGAAATAAACGTGCATTAAATAAAAAAACTTGCAAATAAAAATTAAAAAAAAACCAAGGAACTTAATGTTTAAAGAGTAGCACATTTTATCTATTATTTTAAAATTGAGTAAGCATTATTAAATTTTTTAATGGTTCAGTCTAAAATGCATAAAGCAGTAACATTGCCTCTTCCAAATTATAGCTATCTTTCACACACAGCTCATTTTAAACACTGGTTCAAAAACGCTAATTTCCAAGCTGTGAATTATATTGGCGCACTCAGTGTCATCATGGCTACGTCATCACTTCTCACTTTCTGCTTCAGGGGGAAAAGCTCTATGAGCTAGCCCTTCTCTTCAAAGTCCTGCTGACCTGCCACCTTGTTTTAAAAATATATCTCATCCCTAGGACGCGGTGCAGAAGTTTGTACCTTTAGTTAACTTATATATATTAAATATTGCAAAATATTGTTAGTGCCCAAGGGCTTATAAATGGCTAGTTTATATTTTATGAAGTAGATACCAGAATCAGAATACAAGATTCCAGATTCTAGTCTCTTGTGTCGGTTTGGGATTGGCATATAAATGATATTCTCTATGAATTATCTACCTCTAATTAAAAACATATTATTGTAATATATCAAAGAAAACTTTATTAAATATGATTAGTCATAACAAATCTTACCGCATTCTACAAACCCATAACCCACTCTGTAGATGCCAGATACATTTTTTAACTCATTCTTTTACATGTTAAGAACATATCAATGTTGCCAAGATATTAAAACTTAAAATTATACTTGGCTCATTCTTCTCATTTCATTTTTTTTAGGCACCCCATCTTTTGAGTTATATTTGCAGTTGTTTGAAAGAGTACCAATCAAATGGAATTTTTTTTATGAGTTTTCCCATATGCATTTACCCTTGTGCACCAGTTGTCCTTGCGTTACTTTATGGAATATATCTTTGCACAAATTCATGACTTCATTTGTTGGCGGCATATTTACTTTGTCGAAAGTTCTGCTACTGTAGACACAAAAGCTGTATGTAATATCCAAGCCCCAGCTGAGTTTGGAAATTTTTATGCTATATCTGTGTGTCTTCTTCATGTTGTACTGTCAGAATATAATTCGTCCGCAAAATGGGATCATTGATTCATCAGTACAAATCAATTCCATTGGCTGATAATACTTTTTGAAATTTTAGTTCAACTCGTTTATAATTGTATGGATTTTCCACAAATGGTGGTTTTATTGCTTGTAAAATGAAGCATCCTCAAAAGAATCTGAAATCGGTTTGTGCTCATTACTTTGTGTGGGAATGAATGGGTCCCTGTCTAACGACCATCCAAAGGTTAACTGTAGTTTAGGACAGAGTCATTTCCGTTGAGTTGGATTCCACAACCACACCTTGTCTCCTTCATTGAATCTATGTCCCGTAGCTCTTGTATCATGTCTTCATCTTCTTTGCCGTCTTCTAAGGTGACTCTAGCTCGTGCAAAATTGTGCATCACTTCAAACTGGGCCTGGAAACCTTGGATGTATTTCCTCAGGCAAGAAGGTGGATTTGGAGGGTGACCAAACGAGAAATCAAGAGCAGACGAAGGTCATGACCGAAGAGCCTCTGTAATGGATAATAGCCGGTAGTCTTGCATATCTCTTTGATCCTAGTATTCCCTATTTCATATACCGTATGTTGGCAGCTTTCTGAGCAGGCCCTTTCAGACAAGGTGTCTGCGTTTCCAGATGAGGATCCCCTTCTGATGATGGATAGTTGTGTCCTCTGATGCTGAAAGCAGTTTATTGTTTTTGAAGTCCAGGAAAAAATTGTATTTTCTCAAAAAGTCCAATCCGAGTATGCAAGGGTCTGTAATCTATGCCACATAGGCCATCTGATGGTATTATTAGTGGCCGTATTTATTAATAAAAACTGGTATATGCATATAGGATTGTGATTGAAACCAACATGACTATATGCAATAAACCAGATGTAGTACTTTACTTGGAACTCTGCCACTTAACAGGTGTTCATTGAAAAATATTGAATCTCTGTCACCAGAGTTTAATCTAAAGTAATGCAACACATATTAAGGCTATGTAGACATGTTTGTTTATATTGGGAATGATTTTTTTTATAACAGCATTTCATTTGCAGAACTTAAAACAGTTTTGTAATGCAGGTACATTACAAGAAAGGGCACTTGTTATTTTCTCTGTTAATGATGAAGAAGTGCAAGAGCAAATAGCAAATTCGAAAGTGTATGTTGCTACTTCTTACTGGCCCTGGAAGTTGCGGTGTTTGTTTCAAAGCATTTATTTTAAATATTTATTATAAACACTTAATTTTCTTAATTAAAAAAATTAAAATTATTACATAACTGCTGATTAAAATACAATTTCTGATGAAAACAATAAATAAATAAATAAATAAATAAATAAAGTTGTAAGTGTCGCATTACATTAGTATAAATTTAATTAGTATAAATTTGGTATTAAATTAGTATAAATTTAGAAAGACATCTTAACACAGGGTCAGTTATGCCTAATAAAGTATGATACAAAATTTCTTATTACCGAATCTTTCTGTTTCGAGAAACATCAAAGTAGATTGTGTTTGCAAACAATCAGCTTATATCTTGTTGCAATTTTAAATATGAAATTTGTGGGAAGTTATGTTCCTGGCCACATCAGATTTTTTTTCAAATTATTTAGCATAAAATTGCTTATAAAATAATTATTAAATCACTTTTTCCAGGAATGTTTAACTACTGTAATTTACAGAAGAAATGCTGTGGCGTTTATGTGTTTAATACTTAAAATTTTCAGCGGGTGCGGCGTTTCTACCCATGCGACGTTTAGGTGCACTAAAAATATTTCCTGTGATGGTCATTGTACATAGTTTGGATGGCCTTGTCATTGTATATAGACTGGTGCTGTTCCCACACAAAAGACCACTCAGTTGCTTTTTGCGAACATTATTTTGTTTATATTCTTTCCCTTGAATGGACCTACATGCCTTATTCACTCTAAACAGGATCTCAGAACAATAACATTCTTCCCCCTTTCAAATCAACATTCTTATCAGTTTGAATAGTCTCTCTCCTGTGTCATTCGATGAATCTTCCAGGACCCATCCTCTCCCCGCCCCTGCCTTTTCTGCAATTTTTTTTCAAAGGCGGACACGACTCCACCTGCCTCATAATAACGAACTCTGATGTATTTACCCTTCAGCATGAATCGAGTTTTCTTGGCATTTTGCAAGATACAGATACCATCAGTTTGGGTACAAGTACTTGTTGCATAGTTTTTAACTAAAAAGAGAGCGGAAATTTTTTGAAAAGATTACCTAAACGGCACAGAAGCTATACTGCTGGTTTTAAGCTTCATGTAATTTCACGTGCTGAACAAATTGGAAATATAGCAGCAGCTCAAGAGTTTGAAGTGGACAAGAGATGTATTTGACATTGGAGAACCGAAAAAAACTTCTTAAAAATGTGCCACAACAGAAACGAGCCAAAAGAAGTGGTACTGTAAGGTGGCCGAATCTAGAGGACTACCTTGCAAACTGGATAAAGGAGCAAGAAGGAAAGGGAATGGCAATTTCAAATGTAAAAATTCGCTTACGAGGAAAATTTTTAGCAAAACAAATGAACATAAATGATTTCAAAGGAGGACCTTGCTGGTGTAGAAGATTTATGAAAAGAAAAAATATTTCTGTGTGTACTAGAACAACAGTCGGGCAACAATTACCAATGGACTGGCAGGATAAAAAGGCATCTTTTCTAAAATATGTTACAGATATTATTGACAAAAATTACTTCTTCGGTTACAGGTAATGTGCAAACGAGAACGGCTGGATATGCGAAACAATCATGCATGAGTGGCTACATAAAGTTTGGCAGTGTTGTAAGGGATCTTTTTTCCAACCAAAAGGGTTATTGATAATGGATTCCATTCGTGCTCATTTACTTGAGTCAGTGAAAACCAGATGTCAAAAATTGTCTACGACCGTAGCAATAATTCCTGGTATTTTGACAAAAATCTTACAACCATTAGATTTGTCTGGTAATAAATCCTTCAAAGCTGAAGTCCAAAAGTGGTGGGAGTGTTGGATGAGTGAAGGATTGCATACGCATACCAAAAGCGGTAAAATGTGTAGAGCATCTTATGAAGAAGTTGCAAAGTGGGTAGGAAGTGCGTGGAAATCAGTAAAAACACCGTCAATAATAGTAGGGTTCAAAGAAGCTGAAATTATATCCTTAGATAAAGAGACTGTAAACCAAGAGGATGAATGTGACGTGTAAACCAAGAGGATGAATGTGACGATCTGGAAGACTTGGACTTAGATCAGGATTTACTACATCTTTTTAATTCAGATAGTGAAGAATCAGATTTTGATGGCTTCATATAATGTCTAGTTTGCTGTAATTCCTTTTGAAAGTAAAATTTAAAATTTCCTTTTGTCATCCAAATTTAATATTTCGTTGTTGCAACATATGGACTTCTTTAGTGGATAAATATAAGTATATACGTGAGCGTAAATATATTTTCAACATTTCTTACCTTTAATTTATTTTTGAGTTATGGTTTCATTTCATGCATTTTTTCTTAACTGATATGTCATATATTAGGACTTAGGTCGAGATTTTGCATCTATACGGCCCATGATGATAACATACACAATTTAATCTGTTGCAGCGTTTCTGTGTAATTTTAATTTTTCTCCACCATTTTTCTCGAGTGCGGTGTTTCCGCTGATGCGGCCTTTCTTCTAGAAATTGTGGTATATCTTTTCATTAGAAGAGAGTAAAATCAATAATATCGTAATGAACTTTTTATTATGAGATTCTCCTTTCAGTTGACTTTTTAGTTCAAAAATTTAATGCACCCTGTTTTTTCAATAAGGCTTTTATGATTAAACATTCTCCTTCAGTACAGTCAACACTTGCATCATAATGGCAAGATCATGAATGGTACTTCCAAATATTTTTTTTTTCTTTTATGCAGGTTTTCTTTTATTCAGAATTTTTGGGAAAGAATGTACTTGTTATGCATTTCTTATGCAATAAAAATGTCTTTGGTTTGCTAGATCTGTAGAAAATTGTTTAAGATTTGGGGGGGATAGATGAACTGTGGTGTACAATAATTAATTAAAAAAACATGCATCTAATTTCAGAGTGAACTACCGCATGTTTATATGGTAACTGATATTATGCCATATCACCATGCATTTGTGAAAGGTGCAAATTCAAGTAACATTCAAGATATAATGAAAAGAACTGGAGCAAAAATTGTGTTTCCACCATTGAATGCTTCTGGATTGGAAAAAAGTTCAGTGAAAATACATGGAAGTTTAGACTGTGTGTATATGGCATGGCAAGAAATTATGGTATGTAAGCCAAAATGAGCTAAATTATTTTATCTTTAATGTATGAAAATCTAAGATAAATGAAAAATATAGTGAATTATTTTGTAAAAAATTGATATTTCATTTTATGGTATATATTCAAAATTAAATGCATTAAATGCTTTTTATTATAGTTTTGGCTATTTTGTTACTTAATTAGCTAAAGATATTGTATATTAATGTGAAATTTTTGATAATTTTTTTGTGGTTTTTTATTCAGTTGAATGCATTTCCATTGTTATGATTATAAAACCCTGCTTAATTCAGAAATGAAAGAGAAATACAATATTTATGTAATAAATCTAAAAACTAGTCATCATGTAATTTTTTCAAACTCAATTCCTTTTTCTGCTATTTCTTCTCCCCCCCTCCCGAAAATTTTTCTGTAGTGAAAGCAAAAGATTTCATTTCATTATATTGAATAAAATAAGTAAATTATGCATTCATTATCTGACTGAAAATGCCATTTTTATGACTTGATATAATGCTAATTAAAACAAGCATTTGTTCTAAAGGATAAGCTATCAAAATAGAGCATCACAGGTTTCGATAAAAAAATGGAATTTTAACCATTGCATGAAGAAATTTATAGTTATCAAACAGAAGTAGTGGAAATATTACAGATGAAACTTGTGAAGCTGAAAACTTGTGAAAATTATAAAATTATTTTAATTATCATAACTATTTCATATTTTTTGTAGGTTGCATTTTGTGGTAAACAACTTGTGTTTATAGCAAAATATGTTGATTTTTTGGCAGTTGTTTTCAGTTTTATATCTGGGATATTATTCCAGCAGTTGAAGAGTGAAGTGATTAAATGTAAATGTAAATGAAAATTTTTACATTCCTACACTGTAATTACTGGCTGAGACAGAGCCGGGAATTCTCATAACGATATTCATTTCCAAGGTTCAGGGTGTTCAACTAACCATAAAGTTCAAGTAACTGGAATATTTTAGAATAACTTTTCATCCCTTTGAAAAATTTAGTGAATGAGAGATTTGTAATACTTTTATAGAGCCTGTAATGCTATTCACATGTATTCATTGTCGATAAACAGCTAATAATGGAGTTTAGTGCTAATAATGGATAAGCATGGCATCACAGTTGAATCATACAAGGTTCGTTTCATCTGTACTCTAAATTTTTGTAAGGAAGGATATAAGTGCTATTTTCCCATGTTGTTCTGAAAAAGTTACAAATGTTCAGCACAGGTGGGCAGGTGATGAGGACAGGGGCATCTGGCATCTGCCAGAGGTAAGCAGGTGTATGCCTCTCATCCTTCACTATCCAGAATTTATTGAAGAATTAAAGAATTCAAGTAATTTACATGGCTATACATGGGTTAGATGGCAATATAATTGTTGTTAATTTGGAAACAGAAGATGCAATGAACATGTTTCAATAAATATGACTTAAAATACGTATAAAGAATATATGAAACAGAAAACATAATTATGAAAACATTGCACATAAGATATTTAAACAATATTAAGCAATTGTGTACAGAAGACCAAAGTTTGCTCATAATTAAGTACAGTTTCTGCATTAAACTTGTTACTCATCAATTGTGCTTCCATTGAGTATCACATGCATATTTGGCACAAATGAGATGATATCATATGAGACATATCATCTCATTTGTGCCGAATACATAGACATGCAAGTTTTATGCAGTTGAAATCCATGCTTAGTGAGCCTGGACCCTGTCAAAAGGCCGGTAGTGAATCCAGGACCTCGCAGATTTTGATGATTGCTGCCTGATTTCTAACCAGGATATGTTTGTATGCCACTATATTGTTTGAGTAGATGCAAAGAAATGCTAATAGGACAGCTGTACATGTAATGATCAAGGTTGCCCTCTTGGCTGTAAACTCAGACATAAGTGTTAGTGATGCCATGCCTTTTGAAATAAGTTGGAAAAAGGTCATGGCTGGTGATGAAACTTGTGAACTATGGTATGAAGATGTGGCAATCAGTAAAGATGTTTGGAATTAAGGAATGCATGCAACATCCATTTTTGCTGCCAGAGGATTATTGCCTCATGGTAGAGAATACATATAAATTGAGATGAAGGTGCTGAGATTTGGCATTGCCTTGCATAAGTGTCATATGCTGCCTCTTTGGCTAGATGGTCAGCTGTTTCTATTGCCTTCATCATGTGCTTTTAGTTGGATGCTGGTATGTGTTAAAGTTTAATTTCCCTTGAATGGCCATTGTGAGAGAAAAAGTGGATTGGGATGGCCAGAAGAAATGTCAGAGTAGATAACTGTATATGGATTATGTTCTATTGTAGTTTGCTCAATAGCCTTTATGATGGCGAATGCCTCCACTTTGAAGATGAGGAATAGTATTAGTCTGAGGATGATGAATTGTATTAGTACTGAATATAATAGTCTTTACTTTTAGGTGCTGAAAACAGTCCCTTTTCTCTTGAAATGCCTGTATCAGTTAGATAAACATGTTTTTTTTTTTTTTTAAATTGCACTTCATTTATTTAATGCTGCATCCTGTGAGATAGAAGGCAACTTAAATGTTTTATTTGCTATTTAAAGTTTTTGAGTAAAAATAAGTAAAAATGTGATTTTGTATGTATTTTTAACCATATTCATATATTTATATCATTATTTCTGCTCTTTCTCTTTTCCCTTTTTTTTTTTTTTTTTTTTTTTAAGGTGTGCTTTTGTGTGTGTGTGTGCATGCATGTGTTTGTGTAATTTTGTTAACTGTTCCTCCTAGAATAGTATTTGAAGCATCACTGATAATTAGAAAAACCTACTTTCATATGAAAAACAAGCTGCCAGCTCATTTGATTCGTAACTGTATACCCAACCCAATTAATATGTCTGCTGATTTTTTTATGACTTTTATATAGCATAATATTTCTCACAAATTTTAAGTAACTTGGCTAATTCAGTATTTGTACCCAGAAGCATTATTTCTGGTATTATTTTAGATTGCCTCTTAAAGGAAAACAAGACCATTTATATCACATGAATTAGAAAATCAGAAAAAGGATAAAGTTTTGAAAATGTTGCTTTAGTTGCAACTGAATAAACTGGAGTCATGGTTTTGCAATATACAGTTAAAAACCTAAAACTGGAGTAACAGTTTTTCAATATACAGTTAAAAATTTTTGGTAAAATTTAATCAAAACAGCAAATCTAAAAGAATAAAAATATTTTTCAATCTGCAAGTGTTTTGTACCTTTTACACTTAAGAATTAGTGACCACACTTCAGATATTGATTAGGCACCATTCAAATTTAGCTCATCATCTAAAAATTACTTGTGCTAAGTTCTGATTTCTTGAGTAGTTGGTTGGCATCTATAGAAAACTATTTAAAAAAAATGCTATTAAAAATGCTAATAATCTGTTAGCTAGGAAAGGATGTGCACTCAGATATACAATATATTATTATATTGTATGAATGTATATTAAGAATGCATATTGTATTATCTTTCCAGAATTTTTTGCCATTGTGTGTAGCTTTTGATATTGTTGAGACGAGAGATGCAAATGGAGGTGCGTATTCCAAGTTTTATGTTAAAGTATTAATATTGTAATAATAAGCCAGTAAAAGAGGAGTTCAACTTCTTATTAGATTTTCATGTTAAAGGGGTACTATACAGCAATCAAAATCATTCTTCTTAATTTTATTTCATTCTGTTCTTAATTTTATGTCATTTTACTGAACAGATTCACATTTTTTAATGATGTGCTAATTTAGTTCTGTGGATTTTTTTTATTACAATTCATTTTAAAGTAGGTAATACTTTCATGTGAAGTCTCTTTCTTCACATATTTAAAAAAAAATGCTGAAATTTTTTTTATTTATAAGAATATTTTGTAGTTTGATTCTAGTAAGATATCCGTCAGAGCAAAGGTGTTCATTCAGCCTGCGACCCTAAGCTAGTATCAGTATGGTCCAAGAAGTAAACGTGAAGCGCAGAAGGATTGTTGAGAATTATATTTGTGATCGAGTTTTAAAACTGGCCTTAAGTATGGATGGATGGGTTATTTGATGCTTTTAATTGAAGTGAAATGAAATAAATTTTGAGTGGTGTGACTTGTGCACGAAGTTGTAGAGACATTAGGTTATTTTAAAGCAGGAGACATGAAAAATGAGCAATACCATCACTGGGACTCAAACCTCAGACCTTTTCAACACGTGCCGAGTGTGCTGGCCATTACACCACGAAGGCATGCTAAGAAGGCGGGAGAAATACCCTTATAAAGTGATTGATTACCTTCGTTTAGATATATAATGTTTGTGTGTATCTTTGTGGCTGCTCTAAAAAAAATAATTCTATATTGCTGTCATTATATTAAAAAATCATAAATTAATAAGTTTAAACTACTTAAATATGTTTCTATGCCTTTTTTCTCATCAGCCCTCATTAGTGTTCAGCAGTGGCAGCTTACCATATGAATCAAGTGAATCACTGAATCAGTTAAAAATTTTCTATATATGTACTTTTATATCTAGTAATACATTGAGAAAATTTGAACTAAAGCAGTTACGCCTGCACATTTCTCTCAGAGGTGAAATGCAAAATTTCTTTCAGTGGTCAAACTTGAGCAAGCCCAAAACTTTTGAGTGAAACCGATGCAGTAGGTGTGATTTATTTTGAAAGTCACAACCTGTCGCTGGCGTATGACCCAAAATGTCTAGTCGTCTTTCAAAGTGGTCCAGAAAAGCTAAAATGTTGGACAGCTTCGATTTAGAGCTTTGATTTCAGTATGTAAGACCAAATTGTAAATATACAAAAATAAATCTGCTTTTAATTGAAGAATTGATTTAAAAGATTTTAAATGTTTTGTGTTTTCTTTCTTCTGTTTTAGCATTATCGCTATCATTTTGAGTGATTGAAGAAATGTAGCTTTAAACTACAACTTTTTTTTTTTTTTTTTAATTAGACACATTATTTAATGTGTAAACTGAAATGGAAAAAATTAGTTTTTATAACAAAAATAATTTTAATTGCCTTTTTGCATTTTATTTTGTTTTTGTTTAATGGAAGGGGGTAAAGGTAATTTATTAAGCCTTTCTTGTATGAATATTTCATAGTTTCAAAGTAGATTTTTCAGTGAATGTGATTTCTCAGAAAAATTATAACACTTATCCAGGGTATCTTTACATCTTGAATTACTCAAATTCAGTTTCTAACCCTAAAATATTACTTAAAGCTCTCGTTACCACTACTAGTTTTAAGTACTTTTTGAAAAGAGACAAACACTCAACTTTATTTTACATTACCACTTGTGAAGTTAAAATAAAAATATTACAAAAGAAAGCTACCAATCACTTTTATTTTGCAGTGAAATAAAATAGACCTTAGACAGTCTTTGAAATTTACAAAACTATATATAATGCATAAGCAAGGCTACAATCATGTATGAACAAAAGCTAGCCCACTTCTTAACTGAACAAAAGCTAGCCCATTTTTTAACTTAACCAGGTATGTTTTAATCTTAAGTGAGGCAGCAGCTATTCATTAAGCAACAAGATGGGCAGGCAGTGAACAATAATCCAAACTCTCATGTTGTTCTGAGTGCTTTAATGAAATATGTTCTAAACTGCTTGTTATTCAAATCTGAATAACCATGAATAACCATTTTTTTGAATCACTCAGTGTGTGATGAAAATGAGGCATATAGGAAAGATATAAATTAAATTGATCTTTGTAAAATTAAACTATAATGACACAGAATAAATAATGTTCAGTATTGGTGCTTTATGTACCAAGAAATACTGGCCCCTTTTTGGAGGTGGTTATGATAACGCTTTAAGACATTTTTCGTTTAAATATAGCGGTTGTTTCTCATAATCTTAGTCCAAAGTGAAGTATATTTTTAAGTATTAATTGATTTTTAATTAAGATTTTCATTAAACTTTATGAATTCCAGTATTTTTTTAAGTATTAATTGATTTTTAAATAAGATTTTCATTAAACTTTATTAATTCCATTACAGAATAATTATTGCATTAAAATAATTTGTCTTGCATAATATGTCTTTAAAATATTATAAAAAAATGTAATTCACTAAAAAAGTACTTACTACGTACAGTAACCTGTTATAATTTGAACATTTATTAAAATTTTTTATGATAAATATTAATGGAGGTGGAAGTAAAATTTCATGTCACATGTTCTAATTTTGTTTTGTGGAAAATCAGGATTTTCAGGTATTTGGGTATCCTGTAATGAGTTCATTAAAAAGAGGGGTCAGTTGTAGAACAGTTGTTTAGTTAAAATTTCTTGCCTTTTGTTTGATAGTGCCTGCTCCTCCTCCCCCAAGCTAAAAATAACTGCTATTATACATAAAGTCATCTGTTAGAGTATCAGTAATATGCATATTTTTCAATCTGATGTCCAGATGTTGCTTTTGTTTCTCTTTAGTAATAATAATAATAAAAAATTAAAATTGACTCTAAAGACAATGTGTCAAATAACCTTTAATGTAAATTAAATTTTTTTTCTTTAATACAAAATGTATCTACTATGATATAATAAAATAGCATCTTTTTAATTGTAGAATATGTTGAATTCCTTAATGATTGCAATATAACTGTGCAATCTCGTCTCAAGCCAAAGTTTCATATTAAGGTAAAACAAAATTTTCTATTTTTTCTATTGTTATATAGTTAAGTAATGCATCTTATAAGTTACATAAGAAGTCTTGGATCGTAATGTTTGTGTTTTTCAGAGTGTTACTATAAAAGGACCCGAAAAATTTTCACGCCAGATGCTTCAATATAGACAACATTTGCTTCATTTATCTGCATTGAACTTCACACCTGACATACAGGATATCAACTTAGCATCAAAATTTCTTTCATCTATCAAAGAGCATTATCCACAGCTAACTGAAAATCAGAATACAGTTTGTAAGTTGCATTTCTTATTGTTTTTCACTGTTAGATTTTTATTATAGTAAAATATATTTATTACATGTTATTGTACCTTCTAATTTTGTTACATAATTTTTTTGTAGTGGCTAAACAATGCATAAAATAACTATGAATTTGAATAAATATCTAGTGAATGGAATTCATGAAATTCCCTAAACTTTTAATATGGTACTTTTCTCTTCCAAACTTACCATGCCTTGTCCTCACAGCTGTTGGTTGTAGAGGTGTACCTTATTTTTTCACACTTTGAGTTTGGGGCCTAAAAAAATGAAAACAAATGAATAATTATTTGAGTGACAGATTATTGGCATGCTATAATAAATGTATTAATAAAAACATTATTACATAAAAGTTATTGAATCAATGTTTATTCATTATACAACTTCTATTCACTATGAGAACTGCCACCTGCCCCACCAGTGGCCAAGTGGTAAAGTCTCTGAACACTGGTAGTTTGGTCCGGGGTTCAAATCCTGGCAAACGGGCCTGACTGGATGGCTGTTAACAAATCCATATGTGAAATGTGTATACGAGCCAGTTTGCCTTAGAAAGTTCTCCATAAAGGCATCTCTCCTTTCAGAAAGGAAACCCACAAGAGCTTTGCCATAATGGAATAAACCTTAAATAAATGAAACCAGAATTCCCATTCATTAGTTGGACTTCACCTGTGTCTGATGACAAATCACTGTTTCATATATTGCGTCGGAATTTGAGATGCAGTATATCTTAAATGACTTGACAGCAATCTCAGTCTGTCTATTCTAGGATTTTTTTGACTCAAGTATGAACTTCTGTAATTAATTGGCTTATTCACTCTTCCTATTTGTGTCATATTGTACACAGAAAACTTCATCACCTATTCTTTCTATTCTCAGTGCCAGATTTTACGTATAAGCTGCACAAGCTATAGCTTATGATCCCCACTTTTCTGAGGCCACCTCAGAAATCAAGGGCCCCATACCTCAAGTAGTTTAGGATCTCATCAAATCTAAATCTGGTCATGTCGATTCCTCTCTCATGGTAGCACTGAAGGTTAAATGCTGATGATAAGAGGCTGGAATTAGCATGTCAAGCTTCTAGGTGAGTCAGCAAGTTTTGATAATAGGCCTGCTGCAGTGTTTTTTTATGTCATATCTGTTATGTGTGCTTTGAACTCATCAAGCATCTTGATCCATCCAAGTATGTCATAATCATGCACAATCACTCCTGTAGGAATGTCGTTTTTTTGGCATTGTTCATTGTTTAAAAATCAATTTGAGTGGCAGCTTGTTTCTATCAGCACCACAAGCTAGAGTAACTGTATCATGGCTTTTTATGTAGACTTTCTTCACAGTACGATCTTCAGCGTCTTCATATTAACACTTGGCATGTGGTTATACTTCGCTGCGAACTTACGCGTGCAGCAGGCATTTTTTCGTGAATCGCACGGAAGTATGGTTATTCAGGAAAATCGCAGTAAATTGAAAACTACTTCGTTTTTATGAATGAAACTTTTTTTATTTTACACTTAAATATATACTGTGTGATTTAAAAATAATAATAAGAAGAAGAAGAAGAAGAAGAAAAAAAGAAAGACAAAATCACAAAAATAAATAATATTTAAAATTTTACAATGTATTCAAAAATATTTTTTCATAAGAAGTACAAATAGAACTGATAACACGTTAATAGTTCTTTACAGTACGGTACCATTCAAAGCATTTTCCTGAAAACGGCAGAAGCTACATATGAAACACGTTTTACTGCAAACACACAACATTGTCTTTGTGGATTTTTCTTCTTCCCGGCACCAACAATTTTCTCCAATACGTGTTTTCACATATCCATGGGCAATCTTCCAGGAGGGTCGCGTTTTGATATCATTTGCTCTGGTTCTTCAGTGCTGATTTCAGGTGGTTCATTTAAATATATACTGTGTGATTTAAAAATAATAATAATAAGAAGAAGAAGAAGAAAAAAAGAAAGACAAAATCACAAAAATAAATAATATTTAAAATTTTACAATGTATTCAAAAATATTTTTTCATAAGAAGTACAAATAGAACTGATAACACGTTAATAGTTCTTTACAGTACGGTACCATTCAAAGCATTTTCCTGAAAACGGCAGAAGCTACGTATGAAACACGTTTTACTGCGAACACACAACATTGTCTTTGTGGATTTTTCTTCTTCCCGGCACCAACAATTTTCTCCAATACGTGTTTTCACATATCCATGGGCAATCTTCCAGGAGGGTCGCGTTTTGATATCATTTGCTCTGGTTCTTCAGTGCTGATTTCAGGTGGTTCATCAATAACCCAATGCCGTGCGAAGTTGTGCAAAAATTTCTTGTATTTTATTTTTTGCGTCTTTGTCGAATTGTATACTACATATTCATTGAAAAATGCACAATTCATCATATACATAGCTAAGCGCTTTGTCCACTTCACTGTTCTACGCAAAATACTATAGTAGGACAAATACTGATCGGCCCAATCTACTCCTTTCATGTACAGGGTGATTATAATTAAAGTTTAAGTTTCAGAACGCTATAAAAAACAGAACCACTGATGAAAATGATGTGAAATTTGAAAGGAATGTTATTGAAGAAGGCGGAAAGCATATGGCAGAAGAAAAAAAAAATTAGTTTCAAAAGTTAGCAACAGATGGCACTGTAAGTGGCAGAATCACGACGAGAAACGAGAAATGATTTGTAAACAACGGCTAAGGTGGAAGTTACACATTAAAATGCATTGACAAATTAGAATTGTTGAATAATTTTATTTGCATGACTGTACATATAACATCGAAAGGGACAAATCGGTTTCAAGAGTTTTGCGGTGACATACCGCATAAGAACCATTCAAGAAGTTCGGAACTGTCGCGAGACTGGTGCAAAACATGTTCAATATGGTGTCCACCATTGTGTGCAACAAGTTGAAAGCGACAAACAGCATGTTCCACAACGGATCGCAGTGTCTCTGGGGTGATGTTCAGAATGTGTTGCGAAATGCGTGCCTTTAATTCTGCTAAATTTGCAATTGGAGCACGGAACACAACATCCTTCAGACATCCCCACAGCCAGAAATCACACGGAGTAAGATCAGGCGATCGGGACGGACAGGCTGTAGGGAAATGACAGCTGATAATTTGAGCATTTCTGAAATGGCGCCTCAGCAGCTGCTTCACGGGATGTGCAATGTGCGGAGGAGCGCCATCTTGCATAAAAAGGATTTCATCCACACGTCCATGCTGTTGCAGACCTGGAATCACGTGGTTGCGCAAAAGAGACGCATACCTCTGACCAGTGACGTTTGCGGTAACAGGACCGGAAGCACCCGTCTGCTCGAAAAAATATGGTTGTAGGATGAATGATGCCGTAAAGCCACACCATACCATGACCTTTTCAGGATGAAGTGGCACGGGGTGCGTTGCCAGTGGATTTTCTGTTGCACATATTCGACAATTCTGGGTATTCACATATCCTGTCAGATGGAAATGGGCTTCATCTGTCCACAAAATTTTCCACGGCCTTTCATTATCCACTTCCATGCAAGCCAGGAATTCTAATGCAAACGTCTCCCTACGCTGTCCGGTGAGACGGAAGAAACTCCTGCACATGGCCAATTTTGTATGGATAGCATTGCAGGATGTTTCGTACAATTTTCAGCACTGTGCTCTACCGTCGAATGCACTCGTTTTCTCCCTTTACCAGATTGCACATCAAACGAACCTGTCATTTCTAATTTTTGCATAATTTTCTTTAGACCTACGACACTCATTGGACCAACGCTTTCTTTTATACCCTTCAGTGTCCTGAATTTTTGCAGAGCTGCTCTTGCACAATCATCATTCTTGTAATACAGCTTTACCAGCAGAGCGCGGTCCTGCAGTGAAACACCCATGGCGAATGTCTGAGACATGAAATGAGGAACAGCCTGGTACCTGGCGGCTTTATAACACTGAAATTTAACTAACATTTTAATTTACGTCTTCTTCCGCTTGCAGTACCATCTGTTGCTACCGCCTTCTTCAATAACATTCGTTTCAAATTTGACGTCGTTTTCATGAGTGGTTCTTTTTTTATAGCGTTTTGAAACTTAAACTTTAATTATAATCACCCTGTACTTGTTGTAGTCGATCAAAGCATTTGGCTTTGTAATTTTTTGTCTCTTGATACGATCAACGTTGCTACTTTCTTTCATTTCCATGAAATGAATTGAAGAGATGAGACTGACTTCTTTCTTGGATTGCCAAACTTGTACCAGTATATCATTTTTTCTTTGAAAGATTGTTTCTCTTTTTTTCAAATAAGTTTTTTTGAGGCACTCTGGTAGACCTCTATTCTTCCTAATTGTTCTGCAAATTCGTATTTTTATTTAAAAAAATTTTTTTTTCTAAAAGGGCTTCCATGTTATCAACGCTGTAGTAGTAATTGTCCATGTACAAGTGGTGCCAGACATCAGTATATGGCAAAACTACTGTGAATATCGTTTCGATCAAATGTAATCCTTGAGCTACATAAACTTCAAAATTGCAAATATAACCAGTGTCACTTCCAGACAATATTCTTATGAGTATGCCATATTTTATAATTTTTTTAGCATTGTAAACTCTAAAAAACAATCGTCCTCTCCAAGGTATTATGCCCTCATCTAACGATATATGTTGTTTCGGTTTGTAAATGTTATTGAATTTTTCAACAAAATAATTTAGTATAGGCCTGACTTTGAATAATCGATCAGAATCGTGATGTCTTCATTGTTTATTGAAATGCCAAGCCTTCCATATTTGGCAAAATCTATCCCTTGACATAGTTTTTGAAAAAAAAAACAGTGTACTTAGTTTTTGAAAAAAACAGTGTACTTGTGCAGACATCAGTTGATTCGGGCGTCTTTACGAACTTGTCCTATGAAAATAATAAGCCCCAAAAATTTCTTCATCTCCGGAATCGTAATATTTCTCCATTTCATGCTTTTGGGAGATATTTTGAACTGATTCATATTTTGATAATAATACCTGTTTGATTCCGTGACTAAATATGCTAAAAAGTCATTGCCTATAAATAACTTTACTGCATCAGCTGTGGATTCAGGAACATTAGCCATGTTAGTTATCCCAGGATGACCCAAAAACTCTTCAAGGTCTGGAGTATTGTCAATCTATGACCATTCATCTGCTTCATCAGAAGTTGTTTCAGAACTACTAGAAATTCTTTTTTGGATGAGCACTCGAGAACGTGGAATAATTTCAACATCTTCACTTCCTTCGATATCTTGACTTTTAGAATCACTATCATACAAAAAGTCCAATAATCTGTCAGCGCATATTTCTTTATCACTACCTCTGTCACAACAGTTCATTTTATCAATTTATTTAATCAATAATAAAAAAACCAAGCTTCATATTGACAAAACACGACTTGTACGTTCTGGAGCTAAGAATTTGATTGAAGATGAAGTAACAAAAGACCAAGTATCTCGACCATTCGTAACTTGTTGAAAGAAAAAATGCAAAGCGTTGCCTAGCAATGCAAACAACACTCCTATAATGTCTAGATTTGTGGTGGTTAGCGGGTATCCATCACAAATCTACTAAATACGTATTTTTACGTGACCCGCACTCCAGTGACAGACTGCAAAAAACGCAAAAATACATTGCTCGCATGCCATACATATTTTTACGTGACCCACGCTCCAGTGACAGACTGCAAAAAACATAAAAATAAGTTGCCCCCATCCCAAGTGTTAACAGATTTATTACTTGGAACATTAACACATTGGCAGTGGCACAGATATTCATTGTTCTTTTCGTGCAGCGGCGCTTAAATTTGCGGTCCTCTTCGTGGGATGAATAGAAACAAGGCCGTGAATAGAGCAAAGAAAGTAACTACATATTGCGATAATTGTAAGGGCGAGCCAGCGCTTTGTTTAGCCTGCTTTAAAAAATTTCATAGAAAAAATTAATAATTATATTTAATTTATGAGTTATTTGTTTTTTATTGAATGTTTGATGTTGAAATGTTAATGTATACAGTAATTAAAATAAAATTTTATACTATGTATTTTTTGGTATACAAGCGTGACCCATCCATGAGTTCGTGAAGCAGCATGACCCACTGCCCCACGGAACAGACAAGTATGACCCACCGATGGGTCAGGCCGGCATCAACGTGTTAAATTGAAGGTGGACTTTCATGACTAAATGATGAAATTCAATAACCTTTTACTCAAAGCTTTCAGGCATCTTTTGGCCGTGTCTTGTATGCATATTTTAGTCCATTTCATGAACCTGAAGTACCAGTTGTGTATTTTTTTCACACTATCTGCATAGAAACTCTGTTCACTTAATCTCTTAACTGCAACTGGTGTTTTACTTTTATATATATACAAATTCAAATATCTTCAGTCTGCATATGGCCTCTAAATATGATCAGCTTAAATGTCAAATATCTCCTGTGTTTATTAGAGGGGAGTTAGGCAAGTTGCACTTTTTATGTTTTTGTTTTATATAAGGAGAATATTTTTTTTTTCCCTAAATAAAAAAAAGTTATATTTTGTTATTTTTTACCAAAATGATTTCTTTAAAATTACAGAATACATGAATACCAAGACATGAATATTTTTATCATTTAAAGCATTTTTGTGAATGATAGTAGACGTCTGTGACCAAGGATTGGGGAAGTAAAAGCTGGGTATTTGTGGTCTGGATATATATTGCTATATGGATATTTTGTACCACTATCTCTAAAGTATATTGTTATCCCGAGCTTTAAATCAAATCGAACAAGCGATGCACATTTAAAAATATCTAATTTGTATGAATAGTTAAGAAATAATGTATATTCTTACAAAATCTGATTTGTCATCATTATGTACTTATATATTTGTATAAATGCATAATTATGTATGGAAAATATATCCTAATAATAAAACATAATTAATATATACATGTAAAATGTCTAACTGCTGTTGATAAAAGTTATTAAATAAATGCTTGATACAAGAAGCAGATGCTCCAGTTACGAAATGTAGGGACTTCCTTCATATCCAGAATGAACAAAAAGCATTAATTTAAGATCAAATTGTGTAGATCAGTAAGAAACAGAAAGAATCGAGAAAGATAAGAAAAATTTTTACATTTTCTGTTTATTTTTAAACTTAGAATTATTGCTGAATTTTGAGTATTTTTATGTTAAGCAACAATGGCTCATTTCAACCTTAACAAGAAATAGATTGTTATTAATGCAAACAAGAAATTAATTCAGTATCTACAGTGCACAATTTATATACTCGTACAGAAGCAGTTTCATATTAATTTCTTATATATTTAAATAAAGAAATATAGAAACATCCTGAAATTCATTGTAAATAGATACTTCCTGGTGACCACAATTCATCAACTACTGCTGATAATACATAAAATACGTTATCATAACTCAACTCATGTGATAATGAACGTAAACTGTGCTAAATAGGACTATAGATATTGCTAAGCCATACTGATGTCTCTTTCATTCCATCTTTTGTGTCTGTTACTGATGCTTGAACATGAAACTCTGATAAATAGTATCCTAGATTAGCAAGCTTTTGTGATTTTTATTCCACTACTTCAGTGAGCTTCTAAATCTGAAATATTAATGACTCTTATGACTAAATATTTAGCAATGAAAAATTAAGAAAATTTTTATTGGCTGAAGAAACATGAAACTATGCAGATCGGTAACCATTTATTTTTCATCAGGGTGGAAATGTTCCAGTTTTCCCCCCTTTTTTGGCCACAGACACTTACTTGGAGCATTATGTTTCTTTTGTATAATATATATTAATTTGAAGAAAAAATTAATTGCATTAAAATTATTTAAAAAGTATTTTGTTATGTTTAATTAATTGTGAATTCTCTTTTTGCCAGCTCTTGGTGCATTGGTTTCGAATAATTTCTGCAATCAAATACTTGAGCAAATAAATACTACTGTGATTCAGGAGCATTCTTTAAATATTCCTCATACATCATTTATGGGTCCATCCTTTGGTATAGTAATGGATGGTGAAAACTCTCAATGTGACAAAAACCTCATAGCAAAAGTAACTGAAATTGAAGGTAAAAACATTGAAAACCTTTTTAAATTTTTTTTTTTTTTTGGTGTATGTGCATGTTGGAGGTATTATTTGTAATACAGTCAAAAGTCGTTAATCCGGACTCGTCGGGACTTCGGCAATTCCGGATTATCGATTTTTCCGGATTATAGATCATCAGTTTAAATCTGGTAAGATGGCATGCAGAAATTATAAAATTAAAAATATGAAACTGTAATTTATGAAATAAAGAACAATTATGATCTAAAGGGTATCAAAATTTACAAAAAGAAAAAAATATTTATTTGTTTACTTTATTAAGCATTTCTTTCAATGTAAGTTGCTTCATTTCATGTGATAATACTTTCTCTTTAATTCTATTAAACAGACATAATTTCTTTTTTAGTTACAAAGTTCCGCTGTTCAAGTCCTATAATTGCTGTGTTGAGAATACGGACTAATTTGTCAATCGAAATGTTTTTGTTTTCAATAACCTCTGGGTCACTTTCTTCACCATGGGAAGGGATAATGACGAGGAACTTGATTTAAATCATATCAAAGACTTGCAAAAAATAATAAGCCGGATCGAATTCGAAGATTAAGGAACAACGCAATCTGCAACATTAACTGAATTTTTAGCTTAGCTTATACCTCCGTTACACATTAAACGCGCATGCGCACAAACATATTCGCTGACGTAAAGGTCTTACGCGCACTCTTAAACGCCTGTGCGCATCTGTGAACGCGCGCATGCGCAGAAAGTTTGTAGCTTTGAAATCCGGATTATAGATTATTCCGGATTACGGGTGTCCAAATTAACGACTTTTGACTGTAATAATAAAAATACATAGTAACAACACCAAAAAATAAAAATATTGTTTAAATAAATGAAAAAAGCATATAAGGGAAGTGCAAAAAGAGAAAATGTTCTATTAATGCATTTATTTATTAAAATACTAGGTAATGGTTTTTTTTTAATTCTTATTTTCTTTCTTGCTTATTGCTGAAGAAATAATGAAATTTAAAGCAGGTATATTTGTTTTTAATGTTATTTGTTCATTTATTTAGTATGATTTGTTCCTTAGTAAATGATTAATTTTAAATGTGATCTGTAACTTGAACATTGATTGTATGAAAAAGATTAAAGTTGAATTGAAATCCAATTCTTTTAGGTAAGCCTTTCACTTAATTAATCATATTTAAGACTGTTCTTTTCTCTAGAGATATTTTTGGCTTTGTAAGAGATATTTTTAAAAAAGTGTTCAAATGTTTTATGTTTTTATAGAATGTGAGATTCATTCAACATAGGCTAGTAATGTATAGGAATAATATTCCAAAAAATGTAATAAGGCTTGTATGAAGAAGAGAAAGATGTCGGAATTGTTTGAATAAGTTTTGAAACAGTTTTGTTGACAATAACAAAGGAAATGAAAGTATGCAAGACAATCACACCAGTTGTAGGAACCAATACACTGAGCATTTTATCCAGAAGTGCTGGATCTCTGAAATATATTAATTTCTGCAGGTGTAATACTGCTTTATCATTATAACCATTGCAGCAGTCAGATTGATTGCTAGTAAAGGTTGTATCTTTATAATATCCAAAGCATTCTGAAAGTGAAACTATATGACTTTTCATGAAATGAAACATGCAGCATTTGAAATTAAGAAAAGAAGTATGTTTCAAATTTGAACTTAAAGATGTTTATACCTGAAACTAAGACAGCAGTATGTTTAACCATTATATCAATATATGACTGAAAAACTTAAATTAATTATTCCTCATGAAACTAATTTATTCTTTGTAAATGTTGTTTCTAGTGATTAAAGGAAATAAAATATGCATATCTAAATCATTTTTTCAGGCATTTCCAAACTGAATTTCCATTTCTGTATTCATACAAGGTACCCTGCAGTAGTTTCTGTTAATGTGGAGTCTAACTTCACAGGGATTTCTGAAAGCTCAAAATGCCTTTTCCCAAAGTATAGAAATGTTCTGGATTGTTGAGTGGAATGCACTTCGTAAACACCTGAAAGCCTTTGAGCTTCAACTGAATTCCCATTTCTATGGTTTTACAAGATACACTTTATTATTTCTAGTTTATGTTGAGTGTAATTTCTTGGAACACAAAGTATCCCCATTGCTCAAAATGTCTGTCTCAAGCAACTCAACAGTTCTGTAAATGTAACTTTTCCTTAAAATTTCTTTTCATGGATTGAAAACATGGCATAGACGTGACACATTTTAAGTGACTATGAAAAAGGTTATCTTAACATTGATCTGTTGTTAGGGGCAAGATTATTATAGTAAAATGCTTACAGGAAGAATATATATATTGAAGTCCAGTTTGGTTGATGGGAAGCCCATTTAGGATGTGTTATTAAGGGCAGCATGTTAGGAGACGAGTTTGACAAAACTTTGACCCACTTAACGACCTCTTTATTGATTAAAGATTCTTCTGTGTTCTTAATTGTGAGAACTAGGCACTGCAGGTATACTCTTCAACATTTCCATAGAGATGAAAGTGGCTATTATGTTGTCAAACTGCCTTGATTAGAGACGTACAGGACTTTAGTGAGTGAGAAGTTAAAACTGAAAAAGATGCACTACCTCTTCTCAGAAGCTTCTTAAGGGAGGGAAATATGATGACTATAATACTGTATTTAAGGAAAGCTTACAGGAAAATATCACTGAAAAAGTACCAGATATTGAATCGGAAAACTCTTTATTTGCATGATACATCTATTTTTAAAAAGAATTCTACTATAAAAATAGACCGTCATAAGAATTAAGAACTTACCTTCACACAAACATTGTCAAGAAGCATAGAAGCAGAACCAAATCTTATGGAAAAAAATTCTTCCATTTCTTAGAAGATATCATCAGAAAGAAATTGATGTAGTTTCAGAAAAAAGCCTTTTTTACAGTAATCTGTGGCCAAAAAAGACCTGGATTTTCTAAGATTATTATGAAAGGAAGGGGAAAAAAATGGTCACTGACGAGCAGTGTTGGCAGATTGTGCGATTCGCAAATTTGCAACTTTTGACAAACTTGTGCTACTGAATTTTTGTGACATCCATCATTTTATGCTACTTTTTGCGACTTTAAAAGATTTTTTTAATATATTGTAAAATGCTTTTATTTTAAAATAATTTATTAATTAAATATAATTTATGTTAAAAAGTAGTTTATTTAGGCTTAAATAGAAGTTGACATCTGGCAATCTTATTTAGATGTGGGCTTTCCTTTTCAATTCTGTACAGCCTGATGTCGGTATAACAAGAAAGGGGTAAAGGAAGTGAAAAAAGTAAAAAGAAAGAAAAGTGCTTGTAAAAAGAAAGAAAAGTGCTTCGGGACCTCTCACCACCCTCCCTCGTCCCCTGTGCATTTTGTTTTTCAGTCCCCCCAGTTCTATGGTGATAATGAATCAAACCAAAGAACTTGCAGCTGTGCCATATATTTGGTACCCAAACAGAGAAATAAATTCATACTACTGATTATAATATTGCTAAGAACTAAGCAATGGAAATAACTTGAAAATCAAAGCAACAGCATTTTTCTAAATAACAACAAAAATAAATTTAACAGTGAAAGAACAAGGCTTTCGTAAGTGATCAAAATCTGAAACAGATCTGCTACACAGAACGGAAAACTCGCTGAAAAGCATTCCTCAATTAAAATGTTAACAATTAAGCAAAAAACAATTAATTTAAAAAATTAACTGCCAACTAAAAAATTTTATTACAAAGCTAACAGTCTAAACGTGAAGAATCTCTTGAGAATGGATATCTTCAAATTAATTTTAAAACTGAAACTAAATTAAGTAAGAATTAATTAAAACAGAAATGGATATTTAAACAATTGAAAATGAGCAATATGGTTTTAAATTTTTTGTTAAAGCTAAGGTATGTAATTATAAAGACTAATTGAATACAGCCTGTAACTTGCAGAACCAATAGATGGTAAATTTGTGATGACGTCAGAGTTCATGTGAGCCTGCATAACTATGATGTAACAAAAATCACATGATCTCTGATGTCATTTGTGATTTTTTGCGACATTTTTAGTCTTCTTTTGCTACTTTAGTTGAAAATTTTCTGGCAACACTGCTGACGAGTAGTATTTGGACTTACAAGCAGTCCTTACCTGCTAGCTGCCATTCTCAGTTTCCATTTGAAGCAAAATGAAAGCAGTTTTCCTAAAACTGAAGAAAATCTGAGGAATGTATTCCTTATAGATAATTGGATAACTCTTTTGTTTAGTCCGGATGAATTTTTAAAATTTATGTATGAAGCAAAACTGATTCTATCTATAGGTTGCTTCATGCAGCGATGATTGGAACACTGCAATCTAATGGGAGAAGAGTGACCACAGAAACCTATACCTGTTCTTAAATTTTATTGTGGGACAAAGCTATTCTTTTTCATGATCTTTTTTTAAAATACTAGACGATATATATTCTTTTAACAATTCACAGTATCTTTGATTCCATTGGAATTGTGTCCAGCAACAATTTATTTAAAGGTAGAATAGCTTGATCCAGAAGACTGGCTGGGATGAAATTTGGAAGCTATTCACCTTCAGTTCAGTACATTGAAGATTTGCACTTATTGATAGAGATCAAAATTCCAAAATATGTCCAAGGTAATGCTGGTGTTCAAGGTATACTTTTACCTTCTGATCATCAAGTTGTAGAGGAATTAATTTTTGAGTGACATTTGCTGTAGCAGATATTCATCAGCATTTTTATGGTCTAAGAGGGCACGAAAAGATCAGAGGGTAATTGCAAAATGCATTCAATGCAAGAGATATGATGCAAAGAAAATTGAACCAATTCTAGTCATGCTGCCTGGAGATAGGGTCCAAGATGCTTTGGTTTGGAGGTAACTCGAATAAATTCAGCTTGACCTCTTCGTCTTAAGAATGGCAAGAAAAGCTGGATATTTTTATTTACCTGTGCCGTTTATAGGGCCCTAAACTTTGAACCAACAGAAGGACTTTCCAATGGTGATTTTTTTTTATTGGCATGCATAGCGTTCATAGCTAGATGTGGACCACAAATTATGTATTGACAATGCTATAGATTTTGTTGGAACTAACAACCTATTCTCTTGGTTGGACCAAAATTGTTCAAGAAAGTTCCCTTTTGAAGATTGCATGGAAATTCAATCCCCCCTACAGCTGTGTGGTGGGAGTGTATTGTAAGACAAGAAAATTTTGAAAAGAATATTTGGAAAAAACTTGCTTTGAGATTATGAGAAGCTGTTAACCATTCTCTATGATATGGAATCAGTAAGCAACACAAGATTGTTAAATTACTAATGTGAAGATTCTGAAAATTTAATTCCTTTAACCTCGTCAATGTTCATTCAGGATATAAGAAAGGGAGCATTCCAGACCTGGTACCGTGTAAATGAAGTCAATATTACTAAAGAGATTCAACAAGATCTGAGTGTGTTGATCCAGTCCAAAGATAATAAATAGATACATTTCTAAATCCATACATTTAGGAGATGTTGTAGGAAGGTACCCCCATCTCCCCCCGAAAATCTGAACTGACCCATTGGGGGAAGTTATATAACTATTCTATATTCAGTATGATTGTGTTAAGAGTTGCTAAGGTGAAAATAGTTGCAGATAAATGTATCTATGTGGAATAATTGTACCCTTTTGAAGTGTTAGATGATGAGAGCTAGTTTCTACATAGACAAAATCAATTTAATATTTATGCTAGTAAAGACATTAACATTTGAAAAGACAGTTAAAACTAGAAATGATAAGACATTTGTAAAACCTTTGCATTGTAAACAGTGTTTTTTTTTTTTTTTTTAATTTGGATGCACAATTTACTAAGTATGTTGTTGTTTAGTCTTTTTGCTAAGTGTATTAATTTATGTTGATTGCTAAATATATTGATTTCTGCTGATTTTGGTTGTTTGACTTCTAAATTAATCTTTGTTCGGCATGTTATTTTAACCTAAAATATTGATGTGTTTTCGTTCACCTACCATAAATCAAGAGGTGGGAGGAGATGTCGTGACCATCTCAATGGTTGTGTAAACATAGTTCTTCCTTAAAGTTATTTCACATGGTTTGGCAACACTGTATTAAAATAATGGCGGAGTTGCACCATGTTTTTGCACTGAGGTGGATAGCCTGTTTTATTTTATAATTAAGTGGATTGCCTGCATTATTTAATTAGTTACTTTTTTTTTTTTTTTTTTTTTTTTTTTTTTTTTTTTGTCTTTCTTGGTTGAGAACCAATTAAATGAATGGAATGCAGTTAGTTTCTCTCAACAATGGTTTTCCTGAAAATATGGAAATGTTGAGTATTATCCATTGGAACAGGCTTTGTAGAATTCACTAAATGCCATGTTTAGTTTGGTCAGTTACATTATTTATTGTGTAGTGTGTAAATATTACTTATTCAAGAAGGAAAACATTGTTTATGTAGTATCTGCTACAGAACTGAATGAAAGAATTTGAACAGTCTCATTTATTTCTCCTTTTTATGTACATTTAAGCACCTTTTCTCCTTTTTTCATCATTCAAGAATTAAACCTTTGCATTTGTATTAAGATCATACGTAGGTAAGGTGGCTGAGAGCAGACATTCGTCTGGAATGATAAAAAAGCTTCGGTGGCTGAGAGTAGATATACAACCACATAGAGTTCATAAAAAATGTTTATATAATAACTGTTACAGAACTGAGTAAAGGAATTTTATCAGTATTAGTTTGGCATTGTTTTATGTGTATTTATTTCCTATTATTCATTAGTAATTTTTTCTCTTTAACATTTTTAATCATAACAATTTTTTATTTGACAAACCTAAGTGATCTTTATAAATTTAAAATTATTCTATTATGAGCAAAATATGATGACAAAACATTTATTATGCTACAGAGGTACTTGCATGTTATTGCAACCACCTTAATAGAAGTTGCCAAATATTCAGTATGTGCCAAACGCTAGCAGCCATGTGTGGCATGTGTTCAGGCAACCATGCTCATAGCAGTCCCCCAGTCAAGCAGTGTTGTCATTTTAGTATGCGCTATTTTTTGTTATATTCAATGTTCCAGTGTTTAAACAAATGGTGATAGTTTTTGCCTTAAATTTTAAAATATGGTCTTAGAGAATTTGCCAGCAATAGGAGAAACGGTGGTAAAATTTCTGCAGGAGTACATTTTTGCCACAATTTTTAAAGGGAACAAGGAGGAGATGCAGTTGATAGATAGATAACCACTGTTGCTGAGTCTGTATAATTCTCTGATTTTTTTTCAGAAAACAGATTGCTATGTACTTGGGGAGAAGAAAGTACCAAAAAATAGACTTTGATAAATATCAATAATTTGACAATCACCCCCCCCCCACAAAAAAGGCACAAAAACCACCAACTTGTACCTGATAAGTAACTGCCTTTTTATCTCTGAAAAATTGTGAAATTGCACCAGGTGGTTGCTTAATACATAAGTACCATTACAACATTTAATTTTACTTCTGATATTTATAAATTACAATGGAAAATCTGCACAAGATGATTTTCATTGTTAAAAGAGATTAATTATTTTATAAATAATATATGTAATAGTTTCCAGGTAAATTTCTAAATATGGGAAGCAATATCAGTACTGAAAATTTGTTTTCCTAACATTTGCTGTTCTTTAAAATCTAAATGAACAAACTTATAACAATGACTTGTTCCAAAAGCGAAAAGTTTCATGTTAAGGAATGCAGAGCTTTTCAGTGCTTCTCATAAAGTGTTCTTCTTCTTCATTTGTTTCAATCTCCACTGCAAAATTGTCAGTTCATGTGCCCTTTTCAATAATTCATTTAATGTTTTCACTGTTAAAAGCATTTTAAAGCTGTTCCTTATTATTACTGTTTTCCCTGTGAAGCTGATGTGATTATATTATCTGAGTCGTCATTTGCCATTCATTCTTTGTCTTCTCCTTACAAATCTGAAAATCCAACAGTTGCTTAGCAATTTATACAATTTTTGTAACTTCATTTTTAGTCGAGGGAAATCTCTAAATTGTTATTAACATCTGGCCAGAACTGATGCAAATACTCATTGTTGATAAATGAATGCTTAATTTAGTATGAATGAAATTCTAGTATTGGACAAATCAAATTATTGCTATTAAAAAACCGCATATAAGTGAAGTTGTTTTCAACATGTCCGTGCTTGGCATGGGTTTACTGTAACACAATTTAACTGTATTTCATAGAAAATGGATAAAAATATGTGGAATGCTAAAAAATATCGAAAAAGGCTAAAATATATTCAGTAATGGCATCTTCTATGCATGAGCTAATACAAGTAATTTTCTTCAGACTGAAATAAATGAGTATTTGCGTAGGAGGAAGTGCCTAAGTTTAAAATTATCAGAGTTAAAAGACCTTGCAGTGATGATTAAAAGAAAATTGCTTAAAAGAAAAATGCTGGCAACCATGTGCATATTGTTTAGCAACCATGCTAATAACAGTTCTTCAGTCAAGCACTTGTCGTCATTTTAGTATGCATTATTTTTTGTTGTATTCATTGCTCCAGTGTTTAAACAAATGGTGATATTTTTTGTCTTACACTTAAATTTTAAAATATGATCTTGGGGAATTTGCCAGCAGTAGGAGAAACTGTGGTAAAATTTCTGCTGGAGTACAGTTTTGCCACAAAATTTTTAAAGGGAACAAGGAGGAGATGTTTCTAACACAGAGCAGAAAGTTTCTGAACACAGAGCAGAAAATATAGAGGAATAAGGACTGAAAGTGCTGCTAATGCTAATTGCAAAAATGCATAAATAAAGTTGTAGTCATAGCTAAAATGCATATGAATAAAATGCGTATATGCCATGTTGGTATGGTAATTGTATATTAATTTGATAAAAAGTACAAATTCATAACTTTTTGTTAGGAATTACTAATTTTTTTAAAATTATTACTACTTAAAAATTATTATCCTTGTATTATTTTCATTACTACTTAAAAGGTATTGAACCTCTTAAGAAATTATTATCCTTGTATTTTTTTCCTCACAAGTTTTAATATTTGAAATTAATTATATTGTGAAAGGTTAATTAATGCATCCATTTTAAGTTTGTTCTTAATAGGGAAAAATGATAGCTGCCACAGTTCTAGGCTGAGAAAAAGCTTTCATGGTTCCAAATTTTAAAGTGAATTCAAAAAACTTTTTTACCCCTGTAAACCCTCTCATCAAAGATTTTTTTTTTCTTTGGATGCAGGGCAACAAAAGTAAACTTATAAAAATGCCCCAAAGGAACTACTTCACCACAGAAATTGGTGAAGTTTTCCATCCTAACAAGTATGTTTAATTTTCTCCCTAGAGAATTGCATGGGTTGTTTTCTTTTTTACTACTGGTGGAAGAATTATTTTTAAATTGCTGTTTTAATTTTTAACATAGCTCAGTTACATGATGATATATTAATTTCTGTAAGTGTAATAATTAATTAGTGAAATAACATCTTCCAGGATACTTAAATCGAACTTTATGTGATTCTGTCAAAAAGACTGAAACGGATTTTAAATCCAGTTCTTTTGGATATAGAATCCCACTTGATAATGGTAATTAATTTAATGTTGTTTAATTTGTTTTGTTCAGATTCTTTGCTTAAATTATGTAACTTTTTATTTTTTTGTTTTATTTATTTATTTATTTTATTTTTTTATAGAATACAGGCAGGCAACATCTGCAGTTAATGCTGAAGTCGTCAGTGGTCAGGTTGTAAAATGCACAAACTGGAGTCAGAGTGCTGCAAACCAAAAAGGTTTCTGTACTTCTTATTCATAATTTACTAATTTGAAACCTTTATGCATAAGTGCAGTTGTTAGTCTAAATAGTTATCAATTTTAATTAGGTTTTAAAGAAACCTGACATTTGCAAGATTAACTAAGTAAATTTGTAAATAACAGTTTCTGTGTATGATTATTTCATTACCATATGAAACAACATTTGGTTATCCTTCAAGTTCTGCAGTTTTTTAATCATAAATCCAAATGAAGCTGTACAAAAACAAGAAAATTTCCTTGAATCTTTAATTAAATAACATAAGTACTATTTTGTTTAGTGACTTTTTGCCATCTCTCCAGCAGCTGTAAAATTCCTTCTTTAAATACATAATTAGATTCATTCATAAAAAAGTTATCAATGTTCTGTTTTGAGTCTCAAAAGAAATGAACTCCAGGCTCATCAGAATTTTGGAAGTGACCTGAAGAAATAAAAATTGAAGGGAGCAAGGTCTGATAAATATGAGGATGACACAAAACATCCAGCCAACTGCCTAAAAGTCTCTGACATTCATCAAAACGTGGGGCGATGTATTGTCATAATGGAATATGAACACCATGATGATTGGTCAGTTTTGAATGCTGTGCTTTGATATTTTCTTTCAAAACTTCCGTTTGGGAACAGTATTTTTCTGAATTTATTGCTGATTTGGTTGCAGCAATTCACAGTATATATATCCTTTGGATTTTCATCAAATACAAGGAATTATTTTTTGGAGATGTGGCTCCCCTCTGAATGTTACTGAAGGAGGCTCTAATGTCTTACCCCATGATCTTTTTTTTCCTTGTAATATTCTTGTAACTTCTTATCTCCAATTATTAAAAAAAAAAGTTAAAAAAGGAGTTTTCTTTTCAGTGAAGAATCGCATGCAAAAATCCAAGCAAGCCTATTCTCTGTTAAACTATGGGGTACCTAATTTAACTTGCATGCTGATCGCTGCACTTACACACATTATCACCGCATTCTTCTGCATAAGATTATGTACTGTACCATTTAAAATATTTAGTCTGACTGATAGTTTCTGAACTGCACAATGTATTTTCAGTAACAACTTCTTTGAATCATCTCTTAATAGGTCATTTTTTACGAAGGGATGGTCATTTAGAGCAAGCATCATCTTTAAGGCTGAAATTTCCACACTTAAACTTCTCCTTCAAACTGTGTCGTCAGAAACAGTACTTCATCTATGTATAGCTGAAGTAGTACAAGCAGTCTAACTGGCATTTTTCCTTTTTTTGAAATGAAAGAGCATGAAAGTTCCATTTTTTAAGCCCTGGACTTAAAATTACAATGATGCTACTATACCTGGAATTACTATATTAACATGACCTGGCTGTTAAACATCCACTTTGATCAAGGTCGCTCTTTATCAGCAGTAACAAAGTAATTTAAAGAAAACATGCTTCAATTTGAAGAAGTACACAACTTTTTGGATGACCTAGTTTCTTTAAATTCACGATCACTTCGTCCTCAAGTACTTAAAATCTGCATTCATTTCTGGGCAAACAAATTTTAGAAAATTTAATATGGCAAATTTAACAATGATTTTTTCATATATATATATGATTATGCAAATAAACCTTTTTTAAAAAATTAAAATGCGCTATAAAATGTTTTAATAGAAGAAGCAAAGTATTGTTGTTATTAAAGCTATTTATCATGTTCTGTACATGATTAATGCTGTCTTTTTACCAAAAGACATTGTTCATGAATCTGGAGTTTTCTGGTTTAAAGTAATTGCTGCTTTTGAGTTTATGGTGACATAGGTAGACAGGGCAAGGAGGGACATCAGTCCCCGGGCAGAGCATCCAGGGGGTGCCAAACTGCTGTTAAGAAATTTAAGAATTAAAAATTTTCCATTCTTGGCAAGCAGAAGGGGTGCGAAATCTTTAGTTGTCCCCAGGCGCTAAAAACTCTTAATTATTCCTCTGCTGTTGTCTTTTAAAATTACTTTTGAATTTATATTGGTAAAATGCATACGGAATTTATCTGCAGTCTCCTTTTCAGGGGATGAGCCTCAACTTGAAAAGCACTTGGTTGGTTTGTTTACATCAGCATTTTAAAAATAGCCTTAGTATAGATATTACTGCTGTTAAAAAAGGAGTTAAAATAGAAATTTTCTTTTAATAAATCTAGTATTTCAATTTTAACTTTCTTTCCAAGTTCCTAATTGTATTTGTTGACTCAACTGCATATGTGTGAAATGTAATGGTAGAATTTGTGTAGGGATTAAATTTAGGGCAAATAGTACTGCTACGATTTTTGTAAAGAGTGAGTTTATTTATTTATATTTTCCTTCTCATTTGAAAATGTAAAAATTGCACAAAAATAATTTTAATGTAGATATATTATGGATTTTATTCATGGATATATGATTAATAAATTATGGATATATTTTTACATACAGTACTTCAACATATTTTTGTATTGATAATTATTAATAGTTTTAAGTTTTATGTTGTCTGCAGAGGAGGGAATCATTGCAAGATCTCCATTAGTATGTTTACTGTAGAATCTTACTGCAGACAAATATGAGACTACAGTGGCACGCAAAGAATGACTTTCATTGTCTTTTCAGACAAATCTAGACTTAACGTACAAAGGCATAATGATTTTGTCGTTGTCTCATGCTGTGTAACTACAGATGTCATGACCAGAAAATTACGCATCGCCTTATTGGTCCTTCACCTGAGTTACGTTTGGTTTGGAATGCCACTGGATATTACTACATTCCCATTTCATGTATCTGGAATTTGGCCTTTCCCAGGTATTTCAGAACTTTTTCTGTAATAGGTGAATGAGGATGTTTAGTCTTTGTGACATGTATGGGAAAAAAAAATCTCTTAATAGTCTAAGAAAGCTGAGTGATAAATGAAGAAATGTAGTTTCACTATATTGCTTAGTTTAATGTACTGTTTCAAGGGAAAGTAGAAATAAAAATCATGCTTTTTCCAGTAAAATAATGATGAAAGTAATATAGTTAATGGAACTCTGTAAGAATATTGAGAGTGGCAGAAGCAGAGTGAAAGCAAATTTAAAAATGTGAGAATAGAAAACTGAGAAAGATATGTTAGATTGTGATGCGTAGGTAGTTTCTTACTATTTGTAGTATTTATGGCTATCAATCTAGATATCAGCGTAGGTAGTTTCTTACTATTTGTAGTAATTATGGCTATCAATCTAGATATTAGGTAAGAAATTTATGAATCTGAGGAGAGAGGGTTAAAATGTTAAATTCAAGAGTATATGCAAGATTGCACATTGCTCATTTTTATTCTTCTGTTTGATATAGTTAAAACTGAAACTAGCGTGCATGTGCTCATAGCCATGGTTACTGTTTTTGGAACAGGACTTTTTTCTTTGTTTTACTGACCCTGGGGGGGGGAGATTGAAAGGTTTTAAGAAATTTATGAATCTCAGGAGGGAGGGTAAAAATGATTAAACTGAAGAGTATATGCAAGATTGCACATTCCTCATTTTTATCTTTCTGTTTGATATAGTTAAACTGAAACAAGCATGCATGTGCTCATAGCCATGGTTAATGTTTTTGGAACAGGACTTTTTTCTTTCTTTTACTGGGGGGGGGGGAGACTGAAAAGTTTTCAGATTTTTAAATTATTTCCAAAGGCACTTTTTTTAACATTTTGTGTGTTACCTTTATTTATTAAATATCATGTTCTTCACACTTAAACTATAAAATTCAGTTCAAGAGCAATATCTCAAAATAATTTTAAAATGAGCATATCTTTAGAATTTTCGATACACAGTCTCGTGTGCTGGAGTAAAAAAATGTTTTCAACACCCTACACTGCACCCTACTTTATCCGTTAATATTCATCTCCACATTCAAAAGAGAGCTACAGGGAAAACTTTCATCAGTATGGAATAATTTCGTAATCTAATTAATGAGGATTTGCATGTGTAGAAATTCACAGCTAATTTTGTTTGCATTTGTATAAATATAACAAAGAAATATAACTCATTTTAAAATAATAATTATGTCTAGAATTTTCCGCTCTGCCCCCGTTTTTCTAAAAAAAGTTTTTTAAAATTAAGTATTATAAAATATATAATATAAAATTAAAATTAAGTGTTATAAAATATATAATATAAAGTATTATAAAATGTATAATTCTTGAATAAATGTGTTTTGAACCTAAATAAAGATGGATGTTTTATTTTAAATATGTAATTGGTATATTTTCCAATGAGGAGGATATTTCCTTTTAGTCATATAGTATGTGCCCTTATGAAAATGGTGATGTTTTAGAAAAGTGTCCTTCCTAATAAAAGTAGAATCTTTGAGAAATATTAAAGAATTGTTATTTATATTAATTATTATTGTAGAAAATAAGAATTTTCATTTGTGATTTGCTTCTTTTTTTTTTTTTTTTTTTTTTTTTAACATTTTAAAAATTCTTCTTCCAGCAAGTAGCAGCTATGATAATATGGTATTAGAACAGTCATCAACATTTCAATCAAATACAAATTATGAAAGCATGAAGAGGTTTAGAGAAAATTCTCATGTTAATGTATGTTCCAGTTTTTGTTCTTGTGAGAAATGTGATGGGACTCTCTTTTCTGGAATTGACTATTACCACAAAAAAATTTTGGCTACCAAAGGTAAATTCATTTCAGTTGCTAAGATAAATTATTTTTATTTGGTTATAAATTGTTATGATCACCTACATTTTAGTTGTCTGAATGGGCACCATTGTAAAGTCTATTATAATTTTTATTTTCTGTTAAATATATTATTTTAGTCTCTTTTTCAGAGTAATATAAAAAAAAGAAATATTTTTATCAAATATTTCTTTGTGGTCTTTTTTATTTTTTTTATAATTAAACGCAGCGTGCTTATGCAAGTAATAAAATATTTAGCCGTAATGGAAGAAAATATTTTTTCTAAACAACTGGTTCATGAAAAGGAGCTCTAAAAATGTCACTGTTCATAATCAGAAGTTATTTTTAGGGTGTTCAATGAAAACTTGGCCACTAATACAAGATCCAGATTTCTTTGTCTGTATTGTATCAGGTGCCTGGTTTTCATTCTTATTTGTTATAGTGAACATATTTCATTCTTATTTGTTATAATTTAGATTTTCTTATTGAATGCAGTATCTGCTGTATTAAGTAGCATTTTTTAATTAACATGTTGTTGGGCGCTTCGCGGCGGTGCATTATGGCGGGAGCGGGCGATTTTTTGAAAAATCCTCGCAAATTTTGTCATTTAACTTGAAAAGTACTTTGAATTTTTTATGAATGTGATTTTCTTAACTTAAAATGTATTCTTCATCGTTATTATGAAAGATAGGCACTTTGTGTATAAATGAATATAGAATATGCAGTTAAAAGTACCCCCCCCCCCAAAAAAAAAAAAAAAAAAGGAAAAATTTATAATTTTCGTAATTATTATTTATTACCAAAATTTTTCAATAAACAAATAACTTAATGAAGTAAATAATGAACACTTATAATGTGTTATAGTGTGATAGCGCTCAAAACATTTACCTCTATTAAGAGGTACCCCACAAAATTTATACATAAAACAAGTTTCACTTCGCACTTCAAATTTTTTCTCTCTGGTTCCAACAATTTTTTATAGAATGTTTTTTTTCCTCATATCGATCAACAATCTTCCTGGTGGATCTTGTTTAGGCGCCTTTTTTCTGAAAATGGAGGGTCCTGGCTCTTGAATGTTATCTTTGGTTTGTACCAAATCAGTAACCCAATGCAAAGCTACTTCATATTAAAAATTTCTTATATTTTGTCGCCTTTTGTTTAATTATAGACAACAAAATTGAACAATGCACAATTTATCATGTACATTCTTAATTGTTTTGTCCATTTCATCGTCTTTTGTAGTATTGAATAGTAAGACAAATACTGATCTGCACGGTGGACACCTTTCATAAAAAAGTTATAATCAATCAATGTCAATCAATGCATTTGGTTTAGTTATTTTTTGGCATGTTGTTCTGTCAATATTGTGATTCTCTTTCATTTCCACCAAATGTATAGACGATATAAGGCCCACTTCTTTGATTGCCAGATTTGAAGTAAAATATCCCCTTAACGACGAAAGATTGTCTGTCCTTTTCTGAAATTTGTCTTTTTGAAACACTCCGGTAAACCTCAATTTTTTCCGAGGGTTCCACATACCCACATTTTTTTTCACAAAAGTCCTTGAGTGTTATCAACACTATTATAAGAATTATCAATAAACAGATGGTGGCAGACATGTATATGGAGATACAACTGTCTGTATTGTGTCTATCAGCCGTGACCCCTGACTAGAATAAATTGCAAAATTACAAATGTATCCTGTATCACTGTCACATAGCATTCTCACTAATAACCGTCCTCTCCAAGGTATAATGCCTTCATCCAAGGATACTTGCTGTTTAGGTTTGTATAAGTTCACAAATTTTGGGAGAAAGTAATCATTTATGGGCCTGACTTTGGTCAATCGGCCTGATTAATCGTTGATATTCTCGTTATTGTTGTAATGCCAAGCTTTCCATATTTGCCGAAATCTATCTCTAGACATTGTTTTTGCAAAGAATAGCATTTTTGTGCAAGGATCTGTGGTCTAGTACTCGTCTCTTCTATCTTTTTGAACTTGCCCCATAAAAATAATTAGTCTCCAAAATTTCTTCATTTCCGATTTTCTGATATCCTTCCATTTCACACTTTTTTTTAGGTATTTTGAAATTATTTATATTTTGGTAATACCTGTTCGATTCTTCTACAAAATATGTGAAAAAGTCATCTCCTATAAACAAGTTCAACGCATCGGTTATGGATTCAGGAACAGTATCAACATTTATCCCAGAGCGACCTAAAAGCTTCTCTAAGGTCAGTGAATTATCAGTGGATGATCATTCTTCATCATGGAATAATGTCTTCATCGTCATTCTCCTCCTTACTCTGCCTATCGATATCACTGCCACACGAATAATCTGACAAATTGTCCACACAAATTTCCTGGTCGCTTTCATCGTCACTGTATCTCATTTTACCAGTATTTAGAGTATATGTAAAAAATAACTGTACCATTTCCAAAGATAAAACAACTATTGAAAGAATTCAATAACAAATTCGACTCGAGATAATTATAAAAAATACAAATTATCACTAGAAAACTCTCAATTTTTGAAAATAATATAGGTTTGCAATGTGGAAAATACCATTCTTCCTAAGGAGACGTCTAAACACCGAAAGCTACCCGAATTCACTATAAATAAAATGGCTCATAATTCTTAAATTTGCAGGTATAATGAGTTGTGATGAGCTCATTTATCCTATTATTTATGACCTTACTGTCCCATACCTAATCTATTGTGGGAATGTTTATATCTGCATAGTACTATGTATAAGTAACGAACTTACGCACATGTAGTAACTCGTATTAGCTATGTGTCCCACGTTCTACGACCAGTCCATAAAAAACTTATTACTACGTGATCGCCCTCTATGCACAGTTGGCGAAAAATGTAATTTTACGTGTCCTGACTACAATGTGTTAAAAAGATCCTTCTGCATCAAATTATTAACAAACATTAGGTGGCAGTTATGAAAAAGTTTTCACTTCTGATGTTGAGAAACCTTTGTTTGCATGAAGTTCTTTTACATTTGGTTTACATGAATGAGATTCCTATTTGAATTCATCCTCAGCATTGAACAAAGAAATGTTTAAAAAAAAACTCTACGTTCTTCATTGTTTAGAAGATCACAGAATCTTCAGGCAGGAGTGGCAAAGTAAGGAAAGGCAGCCAGTATGCCTTTCCTCACTTCAAAAGGTGGCAAAGGCAGGATGGGCAAAAGGCAGTTCCCAGGATGAATCTAGTCCATTAAGAATGATTTCCTGTGTGACATTTTCATCTCTGTCCTACCCAGTTTTGTATGCAAAGTGAGCAGCATGAATGCACACACACAGTCATACTAGTGAAATAAGCCTAAGATTTCTTTAGTAGTACTGCTTTACATCTTCACGCTCTTCCCATTTTTTACATTCTTGAACTTACTATGTGGTTAATTTAAAAATAAAAAGTTGGGGGGAAGCCATTTTCTATTTTAACTATTGATACAACTGTTGACAGACAGCAATAGATTGTCAGTTTCCACATGTAGCAGTGATGAAAGGTGATAGTCAGGAAAGTGGGCACATACATTCTTGTGTTGAATGTGTAACCTGACATCTTGAAAGGTAGTGTTTAGCTTGGCTTTTGAATTATAAAATAATAAGGGGACAAGGTCTGAGTTTTTTTTTTTTTTTTTTTTTTTTTTTTTTTTTTTTTTTTTTTGTGGGGGAGTGAGATTTGTGAAATCTTAAGAAAATTTCCTAAAATTTCATGAAAATAATCACAGATTTCATGCTAGTTAATTATGTTTTGGCTGTGCATATTCAGCATATTTTCAGTTTGTTTTCACTTTTTTGTCATTGATACTTTCAAATGGAAGAGATTCAGTTATAATTATATCCAAATTTTAGGTAGCTGTGGTCCCCAAGTCTTTACTAAAGTGTATTTTGTGATAAAAAGTATAAAAACAGAAAATACTGCTGCAGGGCTTGAATTTTATAAATAAGCAAAAGATGTTAATTTTGACCCCATAAAAAGTCAAATTGCATTGTATTTTTTGTTTTGGATACCAAACACATACTTATGCAAAGACTTTCCAAAAAATAGCCTTGCATAGCAATGAAAATTAATTGTCCAGAGATTTCAGATAAATGAGATATAGTGCAGAAATTAATGTAGAATTGGAATAATGATAAAATTGTGTTATTTACATTTCCTTTACAACTTGGAAAATTCTTTAGTTTGTAGAGGAGGGTCAGTGACACTTAGCCGACACAGACACTTAGTTGACAGGACATTAGCCGACATGGACAGTTAGCCGACAAGGACATTTAGTCGACAGGACATTTAGCCGACACGGACACTTAACCGACAGGACATTTAGCCGACCCAGACGTTAGCCGACAAAACGTTTGGCAGACACAGAGAGTTAGCTGTTAGGACATATAGAGCTACGGGACACTTATCTGTCAAGACATTTAGGCAACAGGTTACTAAGCCGACAGTGACGTTTAACTGACACGTACCCAAAAATTATTTAAACTATCAATTACAAAATTTCTCGACTACCCCATAAGTTCAATATATAAGTCATTTTTTTACCTATCAGTAAAATTCATTTTTCGATTCTTAAATATCTCATATGTGCTATTAATTATTGTGTTAATTTAGCATTGTTTGATATGTATCGTGCTGTTTGGTGTACATTGGCCAAATTGAAAAAGCGCTGAAATTTCTAGAAAATGAATAAAACAAAACCTTAAAAATATTTTACTTCTAAATTAAACATTATGCACTAGTTTAGGGCTATAAACATTAACCTAAGTAAGTATTTTAAGCGAGAGGCGTGGTCAATAAAATGTTACGGAATTTTTATCTCAAGAATGGTGGCATGAACTGCAAATTATAGAGGTCACAAATAATTTATACCTCTGCTTGTCTTAAAAATTCACTTTTTTTAATTGTTTTTAATAACAAAATAAAAGATATTTGCTAAACTAACGCTCACTACTATATGTTTCTATAAAAATTATAATTCAAGAATAACAATAATTTTTATTGCATTATTCAGATTTTTCATGACTGGGAAAGGAAATTTTATTAGTGGAGGTAGCCAAACGATTTTGTAATGTAAAGAATGTAACATGATGTGATGTGTAAAATAGTAATGAAACGTAAAGGTATTAAAAAATTCGAAAGCATTTGGAAGAGCGAGATTGGAAAATTAATATCATTAAGTAAACAAGAAAAATTATTAATGATGTGAAAGTGTTCAAAAGAACCCAGTTGATTAAATGAAGAAGCTTTATGGATAATTTTGAAGATCTCACATTAAATTGTAATTAAGTGACTGCCGTACTTAGCTAAAAAAAATTCTTTTTTCCTTTCAAAATTTCATTCATATTCCCTGACGAGAAATTTCAGCACTTTATCAATTTTGCCAATATACACCAAACAGCACGATACATACATAGATAGACTAACCCAGTGGGCGGAGCGTGCGTCGCCCACATGTCCGCAAGAAAAGAGTGGGGACGATCTGGCTTACTTTAACACGGAAACCTATGGCGTTTGTATCACATAACTGTTTTTAATTATTAAATGTGATACGTTGTATAAGTGATGAGATTATGAAAGTCACAGTTTTTGCAAACAAGATTTAATATATCTCATAAAAGCACTTTTTACTGCGTTTTGCGCATTTTTTTCAAGTGTAATTCTTGTATAAATTTCTTTACTTTAGTAAAACTGTAAAAATTCTAAACGCAAAACTTATGAAATTATTTTTGTGTACAAATTGAGTAAAATTAAATAATACTGATAGCATATGATGCTTTGAAACAAATAAGGTAAAATTAAACAAGGTCTGATAATTTTCTTTGATTTTATGAGCATTTTCAGGCAGTAGTTTTTAAAATTATTATAACATAACAAGACGATCATTTATTTGACTATATGATCATTAATTATTAACATTACAAGATGATTATTTATTTTAGTAATTCATAATGTTCGGAGCATAAACTTTTTTTGAATGTATTTGAGGGAAAAAAAAAGATAAAATCTCTGGAAGCACTCAGCAATATAATTTTATATTGTGCCCAAAGGAGCGTTTTTGTAATGTTTTGCATGTTACCTTTATTTATTAAACATCATATTCTTCGCAAGTAAACCACATAAAATTCAATTCAAGAACAATATCACAAAACATTTGAAAATGACGTATCTAAAGAATTTCCATATTGGAGATAAAAATGTTATTTTCTGTACAGGGTTGCCATTGCTTGCTTTGAACTCGTTGAGTTTGTTAATCAAAACTTCGTTAAAGTTACAAAATATGAAATGGATTATGCAGATTCTTCATTATGTAATTTCTTTAAACATAATACAGTGTGATAAAATTTGGTGGCAACAGTTTGCAAAGTGAAATGGACATTTATAGTGAAACAAAGCAAAATGCTGTTTTGAAACTAATAGCTTTTCTGAGCTGCCGCCCCTTTGGACTAATAAAATAAATTAACAATAAACAAGAAAACTTATGCAGAACTAGACATAAATTTAAAAAAATAATCACTATAAAATACTAGCACAATTAATTATTTCAGTTAAATACAATTTTTAACATCAGAATAAATGCATAAAAATTACTAAAGTATTAAAAGTGTTAATCACTATGATGTATTATGAAATATTATTGAAATAAAACTTCTTCTATAATATTCAGATATAATTTTAAAAAAGCATCAGTACAAATAAGAATTTTAAGCAAAACTTTCAAAAATCCATTTTTTTCGATTTTAGTACTTTTTACTTATTTATACTAATAAAAAGCATAAAAATTGTAAGAGAGCTAAATGTCTTGATGGCTAACTCTCTGTGTCTGCAAAACGTCCTCTCGGCTAACTGTCCGTGTCGGCTAAATGTCCTTGTCGGCTATGTGTCTTGTCGGCTAACTGCTTGTGTCGGTTAAATGATCTGTCGGTTAAGTATCCATGTCGGATAAGTGTCTGTGTCGGTTAAATGTCCTGTCGGCTAAATGTCCTGTTGGCTAAGTGTCCCTGTCGGCTAACTGGTGTCGGCTAAGTGGCTGTCGGCTAAGTGTCCGCAACCGTATAGAGGAGTGTGAAATCATTTTTGGAAATGAAAGTTTAGTTTCATTCCAAGCCTTGTAGTGCAATACATTATTTAAATATAAAAGTCCTTAGGTTTTTCAAAGCGATTTTTGGTCCTTAAAAGTTCTTAATTTCGGCCAATATTGCCAAAAGGTTCTTAATTTTAATCACCTGAAATTTCTGTCTGTTTTTACGACTGCTATTTTGAGTGGGAATTAGCACTTCAGAGGAAAATTTTTGGTGATTCACTGACAAATATGGTTATCTTTTGAATGGGTTATAATTTGTTCCTATTTCTAATATAAATGGTAGTTAGGATACTTGAGTTTCATAGTGAAAGAAGTGCAACATTAGAAATTCGAAATTATTTCATTTTTCTAATGAAGAGGTCTTGAACAACTTTTTGCTTTTAAAGATGTGAAATCTTTTATTAAACGGTTCTAAATTTGGCAACCTATCAATGGCGATTTTGACCAGTTTCTATAGAAAATTTCTTAATTCCAAGATCTGGGAATTTTTCGATGATTTTTTTTAAAACATTGTAACATTTGATTAATTTCATTAAAATAATAGTAATATATTGAAATTATATTTAAAAAATAACATTAAAATAAAACATTTTTAATTTTGCCTCTCATATTATTATAATGTTCCATTTTGGCCACTTATTACACAATATTTTGAATCTGAAAAATAAACAAGGTATAAGTAATGCTATAAAGCACTATTTATGAAATAACAAAAGCAAAATAGGTATGCAATTAATTAAAAATGCCTTTTTAAATTTTTTTCATGGTAAGATTTTTTTCCCCATTGTCTTGGAATATTCGGAATTCTCAGAATATGCATCAGTTTTTTTCTATAAAATTAATTTTACACTTATTTCTTCTAATTTTTTTTTCAAAAATATTTCTGTGTTTTTGCTGTTGCAGAATTGGTAGGGGTAATTTTTCTGTAGGATTTTAGACATTGCAGCGTGGAAAGTTCAGAAGGATTTTAAGGCAATATTTGTAAGACCCATGATTCTAGAAGATTCCAGAAAATGTGACAAAATGAAAAATGTCTCCATAATATTAACACATAAAGGATGTACTTTACAGAAAGTTTGTGATGAATTTCTTACTTTTTGGAGAGCATCTGAAAGAATAATGAAAACATCATAATGAACAATGAAAACGTAATAATGAAACGTATGCAGAAACTAGTGAAAACATTGGTTTGTATATTGAGACAATTTTCTCATTGTTAGAAAAGATGCCTAAAGCGAAGGAAATCAATATAAATTACCCAAAATGTCTGGGTTATTCTAATATTTTTTAACCCCTTCGCGTCGACTGTCACGTCTACGTGCCAGCAACGAACACACTCACTTCCCGGCTGACACGCAGGTGTGCCAGAGCATTTTCCTGTTCAACGCCAATTGTCACGTATTTGTGCCATTGTCCTGGAACGTTTTAAAAACTATAATTTCTGCCACAAGATGGCACTGTATGTCCATATGGTTTCAGATACATGTACATTAGACCTTCTACACGTGTTTTTGATTATATAAACAAAAGGGGAAAATAAATGTTTCCGAATGGCGTGATTTATGACTTCTCTTTAAATTCGCACGTGGTAATTGTTTATTATTGTAAGTAGAGAAGTTTTATTTTCGCTAAAGCGTTGGGTATTTCGGTTTAAATTAGATCTTGTTAGACGTGAATTCTTTCTGTTTTTAATAGAAACAGACCGAATAAATATTTTTAATAGAAAATTTGTTAGACGTGAATTCTTTCTGTTTTAGAAAATAATTAGATTTTGTTAGACGTGAATTCTTTCTGTTTTTACCATTGCAATCACACCAAGATCAGCAGAATCATTAAATCCGCTCAGATTAACTGAAAGACGTTTTCCAAAACTTTGTTCAGAAGAGACTGATAAGAAAATGAGACGAGGATGCTTCGTTTGTTCACATTCCCGGAAAAATCCTTCAAAACGGCAAATGAGTTATTATGAGTGCAAGGAATGTAACGTAGGACTGTGTGTAGATCCCTGTTTTCAAATTTTTCATACGAAAAGAGAATTTTAAGTAATATATTTAGTTTTCAGATGCATAATGTTAAAAGTCATAAAATGGTGAGTAATGAAAATAAAATGCGTAAAATATGCATTTAAGAAAGAAATAAGGTAATTAAAGTATATATAAAAATATCTATAAAGCATAAGCCGTTTAAATACTCTGTAGAGCATTATTAAATAATGCGTTGATACTTCGGAAATTTCATGGATTTAGGCTTAATAGCAAAAAAGCCCCCGGCCCTGGACAGACGCTCGCGTAAGACACTGCCAGCCTCCGCAATAAGCGCGTGTTTGCATTACCCGGCGCGAAGGGGTTAAGAATCAATGCCATAAATTGCATGTATTTTAAACTGTGAAATTTTATTAGATTGTGATTTTAATAGAACATTTTTCAACATATTGTTTAATAAAATAAAATTTAATAGTGACCATGTAAATCCATTATGAGTAAGGTTATCTAACTACTTAATTAAATTATTTATAATTATTCACTCTTAAAGTTATGTCTGCATATTAAAGCGAGTTATTGTATCTCATTAATCCTTACCATGGTCACAAGATAAAACCACAAAAATATAAAAATTCTTGTAATACTAATTTTTTTTTTTTTTTTTTTTTTTGCATCAAGTAAACAAAACAACTTATCACCTCTGGTGCTTTAGTGGTTTATTGGAACCTTAAAGTATATTAACTGGATTACAACCCCTGGAACTCTATACAAAGCCACACTGCACCAGACAGAGCCTAAGTAACTTTTAAAAACTTGTAAACTGTGCCTACATCAGGCCTTTCAGGTTTGTTCTGATCAGCAGGTGTCTTCTATTGGCAAGCAGCAGCTGTGACAACAGGCAGTCTTTTGTTATGAATCAAGCCGATTATGATTTTACTTTCATTTTAACCTATGCGGCTTGACATAAAATCTAACTACAATTTACGAAACCTCTAGACTGAGCAAGTATGTGACAAAATGAGACTAAAAGAAAAAAATAACACAAAGCTAACTGTTAGTAAAATGTAAATAAAATATCCCTTACCTTCTTTCAAATATATCCAGTTATTATAAGTGTAAAATATTTAATGCTACCTGATAAATTCCATAAAGTTTATTTTATTCTCAAACTTACTAATATATGCTAATTAAGTTATGTTTCATAACAATGGATCCTACTTTCAGATCTATCTATATTTAGGATGTTATTACAAGAGTGAAGTTCAGGCATAGATTTCATTGTTTCAGGCATTAATTTTTTTCATTAATGGTCCTTAAAAGTACTTAATTTCTGTGTGCAGAAATGTGTACGAACTGTGGATATGATCTTTAGTGAATTGGAGTTGTTAAAGCCACATGTAGAGGAGGAGCAAACTTTAAAAATTGTCATTCAGAAATATAGTTGTTTTTCTCAGACTTTTTTTGTGTTGTGTAATCATGCCCTTTTTTGAAAGTGTTTTAAACCACCTCTTAGCTCACAAAATTTTAGAAATCTGTCCAAAACTTTTTATTCCCCCCTTTTTTTGAATATATGAAAAATATCATTCATATGTGAAGAACATAAGAAAAGAACACAGAAAGGACACAGAAAAATTACAATTACTATTATTATTCTAGCTTTTTGCATGCGTGGGTAGTAAAGTTTATTTTACTTCAAATACCCCTGTAATATTGACCTTTTTTAAACCTTTACACATACTTAGGTAGTAAAAAATATTTTACGTAGCTTTTATAATTTATATTTATTGCATATCTGGAAATTTTAGCAATAACTTGCTATTTCATCTGGGTTAATTATCTATTTTGGGACAAGGAACGATGCAGGAAGGGTACTTCTTGTATATTTTAAGATACAAATGAACAAAAGTTAGAACATTCAAATTGTAGTAACATAAAAGCTGTTCTATATGCATAGTAATAAAATTATATAAGATGAATAATTTGTAATAAAAATTTAATAAGCAAAATGTTAAGAAAATTCAGTTTCTTCAGTGTAATATTTTTAAGAAAGCAAGTGTTTGCTGTGGATTCAGTAGCAAAAAAGAAAAGCAAGGGCAACCTGTAATGCCATTTAGGAACAGAAAAAGTAAAATAAGTAACACGAGATAGTGAAAAACTATAACTTTATTATTATATTATGATATTAGATGCCTGTATAATGTGCTGGCACGTTGCGCAAAAAGGTTGCTTGCATAACTTATGGGCAAAACTGCTAAGCAATTAACTTTATTCTTTCTTTTTGTATGTATGTGTCACTATTATATATATACTGAGTGGCCAAATTATTTTGACCACCCCCTCAGTACAATATTGGACCATATTTTATCCTTAATACAGCATAGATTCTTCATGGCAGGGACTCTTATGAGATGCTAGTAAGTGGTGTGAGGAATTTGAAACATATCTGATGAACTGCACGTAACAGTTCCTTAATACTTGATGGAACTGGATCCACCTGATCTCATCTCACAGATTCTCATTTGTTTTGAGATGTGGTGATTATGCAGGCCAAAAAACCAAGGTAATGTCCTTATCGTGCTGTTCAAACCATCTGCAGACAATGTCTGCTTTGTGATAGGGAACATTGTCCTGCTGAAAGTATCCATTCCCAGTACGGTACACCATCAGTATAACAAGATGTACTTCATCTGCAATAATACTTTTTAATACCCTTGTGCATTCAGATGTTGTTCCACTTGAATCAAAAGATCCATGCAATGCTAGAAAGCATCCTTCCCAAACCATAATATTGCATACCTGGGGTTTATGCTTTCATGCTGTTTTTTCCATTTTCACAACCTGCCATCTGCATGGTGTGTTTGAAAACATGATTCATTTATTGTCCAATCCTTGTGCTGCTTTGTGAACTGGACCTGTCGTCCAAGGCAGATGACTTAGACAGTAGAGGCTTCTGAAAAGATTGTTGCTTTCCGTAACCTATATGGCGTAATGTGCAGTGAACAGTTCATTCAGAGACGTTCATAGTTGCTCCTTGAATAAGATTCCCTGCAATATGATGAACTGGTGCTTTTTTGTTGAACTGGACAACTTGGGCAATTCTCCTTTCAGAGAGAACATTCAGTAATCAATCTGTCATGACCACAAGCCTGACATTGAGACTCGATTTTCTGCTTGCTATGTAAGGATTAATAACTTCTGCTCTTGAGCACTCCACAAGTGCAGCTGTTTTGATAATAATGGTTTAAAAGATTCGAGAGCTTGCTATCATTCCACATTCATATGCAATGCAATTAAGTCACATTTTTTGCCCATTTTTTCGCTAGCCACACAATGCAATTGATGCTTCACTTCCTTTTTGTAGCTGTCTTGCTCTCTAGCGACAATAGTGTGAACGTAGGCCGTTCTGCATATAAGTGTCAAGTGGTCATCAAAATTTGGCCCTCATTATAATTATCATGTCGTTTAGTTAATTATATTAAAAAAGGTAAAATTTGTATACCATTTTTTGTGTTGGTCCCCCCAAAAGTGTACTTATAGCATTAGTAACCAACTTGATAAATCAGTGGATGAGTGGGTCCATTAACAAGCAAGCAGGAGAATCCACTGAGCATAAATAATTAAATACAGGTTCCTTAATGATTGAGCTGGCTGCATGGGAGTAACTAATATTTCTAGTTGGAAATTTAATCATAATTTTGACTTTGGGTTTGCAAAAATTATTTAGAAAACTTATCTTATTCCAATCTATTCCTTCCTTTTTCTTTTAAAACTTTATTAACTTTTCAGTTTTGTTACTATATTTTTGCTGACAGATGTTTCTAAAGATCAATGATTTTCCCCGTAAACTTAAAGAAGTTTCCAGAAAATATGATTGTCTTAGACTATTATTTTATCAAGTTATTTGATTATTAGAGTTTATCATGAACTCCATAGTTTGTATTATGGAGCCATGAAATATGATTTTGTCGTATGGACCCAGTAAAAACTGTGGACCCAAGTTGAGAAATACTTGGATTAAATGAACCTTTGGTGTGGATTAAATGAACCTTTGGTGCATTTTCAGTGCCCAAGGTTTAGTGTTTAATGCTAGTTTTTGTTTGATTTGTTGAATCATGTAAACAAAAAGATTTTGTTAGTTTATATTGGATAGATATATTTTTCTTTCTGATGGTTAGATATACTTTTTCTTTACTATTTGTGAAAATTTCATATTTTGAGAAATTTGTATATTTGATTTCTGAGTTTCAGATAATCTTATCACGATCTGGCTTTCTGTTGTCTTTCTGTCATCAGTGTTCTCCATAGTGTGCTGCGTGAAGTGATGCTTGGATATATGCCAAAGAAATAGGATCATGATCACTTGCATGTGTATGATCATTTATAATGTGAGTGCGGGGTTCTCTCACTGATTGCAGTGTTTAGTTTCATTGACTTCTGGTGAGCTCAGAATCATAAATGCATCGGGTATAGTTTTTATTATTTTCACCAGACCAGAAAGTTTGGAAATCACTACTCTAGCTTAGTGCTCAGTTGTAATTTTTGTTTTAGAGTTAACTTGTGATTTATGTAGTTGGGTGAAAAAGTATTACAACATGCAAAAGATTTTAAGATTTAGCAATTTTTATATTTAAGTTTGGTTTGGTTGGTTTATTGTGATTACGGCTATCTGCCTAAGGGGAGGGATGCCTTCGTGGAGGACTTTCTAAGGGAAACTGGCTTGTATACACGTTAAACATGGGGAAAACCATGAAAACGCCCATGCAGCCAGCCTGTTTGCGGGATTTGAACCTCGGACCGAACTACCAGTGTTCAGCAACTTTACCACTCGGCCGCTGGTGGGCCTTCAATTTAAGTAAAAGTGATATACTCATGATGATATATACATTAATCTATCCCTTGAAATTAAATTGATGCTGATGGTTATGATATGTTGATTTGTGTTTCTATCCCATTTTCTTAGAGGATGCGTGGTGCTTAAAAATTTGATGTGCAATAATTATGAGAAAATATCCTCCGACTGAACTGACAAACATACAAGAATAAACTATTAGGATTGCATATTATAATCTTTGTAATAAATTTTGACTTGAATTAACATGGTAGATTATTACTCTTTACATTATTCAGAAATGTAATTTGACATTTTAACAAGGAAAATAGACCAGGGAGTAATAGTTTCAACAGTAAACTGTGAAAACTGCTGATAGACAACTAAACCTCCAAAGGAAATGCAGAGGAAAGTAAGTTAACTCTGTAAGGCCAGTTAACACATGTTGCAAGATGGCTGCAGTTAGTTGTTATTTTATTAATAATAAAAGTATGTGAAATCTTCCATAGCAGTGATGCTATCTGAGCAGGAGATGAATTACAAGAGCAGAACAAATGTACTGTGCATATTAAAAAAAGATTAATGTTAACACCAACTATTAATTCAATAAGATATGCCTATATTGTAGTTCAAAATTGTAGTTCAAAGGTGGAAGATCTGGTTAGTTTTCTCTTCTAATTTTTAAAATCTTCCAAAGCAATAACATCAGTTGTTTTCCCTTTATAAATGTATCACTTATTCTGTTCAGAATTTTAGTTGAAGAAACTCTACTAGATTTTTGTTTATTTTTTTACTTCTATAATTAACCAAGTTGTGCCGTTTCTAATTAAAATACCTCTTGAGTAATAAGATACCAATAAAACAAATTCAGTGTGACCAGTTCAGATCAAAATATAAATAGAAACACTTTCAATGTAATTCTTGAATTATGTGAATTTTCTGTAAGAAAATTGAACCCTAGTTTGAAATGTAAATCTTCTATGAAGCAGGTGAGCATTGGGGGACAATACACATGTTACACTGTAATACCCAGCACACTCTTAGAACATCAAAACATTAACTAAATAAAACAAAGTTCTTATGCATGTATGGCATCATGCAAATTAGTAGTTTCAGATTTTAAATTACGTCCAAAGGGGCATTTTTTTTTAACATTTGTGTTACCTTTATTTATTAAAATATCATGTTCTTCGCACTTAAACCATAAAATTCAGTTCAACAGCAATATCACAGAATAATTTTAAAATGAGTATATTTTTAGAATTTTCGATACAGAGTCTTGTGCGTTGGAGATAAAAATCCCCCCCCCCACTGGTACAGTGTTGCCATTGCTCGCTTTGAAATTGTTCAGTTTGTTAATCAATTCGTCGAACTGTTACAAAATATGAAATCGAAATTAAAACAAATTTCAAATTCAAATTAGGGCTTTCGCATGCCCATATTCTATGGAAGATTACACTATTCAAATTTTGATGGCTCTAGGTACTCTTGTTATATCACACTGCAAGAAACATACATACAACATGCAAATTCTTCATTATTTAATTTCTTTAAATATAATACAGATTGATAGATAATATGTGGTTGCAACAATTTTAAAAGTGAAATAACACTTATCGTAAATCGACGCAAAATGCTGAAACGAAATTAATAGTCCTGGCCAAATTGCCTCTTTGGACTAAAAAGGGACTGTTCTATCTCTTGTTCTACTAGGCCGATTGACTTAGATTTATATATAGCATTGTTTTAACGTAGGTATTTTGATACAAAAATCAGACTTTTTCTGAAATAACATACTAATTTTTTTCAATATTTCGATTCTACAACTCAAATTATGCTCAGGTATTAAATTTTGTAATTTTTTTGTGAGAAATTCATGAAGAAGTTTAAAAATTTGTCTTGGCTCTTTTTTTTTTTTTTTTTTTTTCCCAGTTTGTGCCAAGAATAATTCACTTGGTGAACTTCTTAATTTTCCTTTCCTTTTTGTCATTGTCCACGAGCGGGAAAAAGTCATCTTTCATACTTGCAAATAATTGGTAACAAAGTGCGTAAACCACATTTTCATTATTATCGCTTTTAATAAACACAAAATGCAAATCAATAAATCAAATTTCAAAATGTGCCAAAATGTAAATTCACGTATATTTTAGGAAATTTTGAATAAAAAACTGCAATCTTTTGCAGGTGTGCCTAGAAATACATCTACTTTAAGATGATGTTAAAAATTTTGAAGGTTATAATATAAAATTTTTTTGAAAAATTAAAGCAAATATTAAAAAATACAAATTTAAAAATAAATCGTAAAAAAAAATCCTAAATTTTAAATTCTGGAAGAAAGGAATCAAGTAAGTGTAATAAAAAAAGAGAGATTAATAAATATATAACAAATTCAATTGACATTGAGGAGCTGAAATTTTGAGAGCTAATTTTTTAAAAAGTACTCATGCAATTTTTACAAAACTTGCCAGTTTGGCATAATTTGAGTCCTAGAATCAAAATATGGAAAAAAATATTCATGTCGTTTAAGAAAAAGTCCGATTTTGTGTCAAAATATCTATGCTATATATAAATCTAATATGTATTCTAAGTCACCTTTTTGAGATATGAAAAATGCAAGTTGAACTTTCTCAATCAGCCCAGTAGAATGGGAGATATAGAACTGTCCCCTCTTTTTTTTTAGCGCAGTGTACAATCGGAGTACAGCTACTGTTAGTTCCTCTGTACAGATTATAATCCAAAGTTCTACAGTGGTATTTCAATACTGGATTTGAAAACATACATTACTTCACATCAGACCTTATTAATGAATTGTATTCAGTGTAAAATCATATAATTCTGGTAAAAGTGAATAAATTATTATTGTTCTTAGAAATGAATCAAACTCTTAAAAGCAGTTTCTGTTCTAGTATATAAAATAGTACTTTAGTACTTTTATAGCATTATTTCTGTAATTTTTTTTGTCTTCCTTAATGAAATGTAGCTATGCGTAGACCTATAGAATCGAAGGAATCTACTCAAGTTCCGTCAAGCCTATGGGCAGGATATGGTTTTTCACAATCAATGCCAGCTGCTGTTATAAAAGATGGTTTTGGTGCTTCGAGTCCATATAGTTATTTAACTTTAGGTGTAAGTACAATATTAAATTATAGTTATTTAACTTTAGGCGTAAGTACAATATTAAATTCTTATTAGCTATTGTAGTTCTGTAATAAAATATAATATTAATAATAGAAACATGATCAGTGATGTTATTTCCTGAATTATATTAAAGAAAGTGTATATTAAATGCTAGCTTGTAAGGATTTTGGTTAATCTGAAATTAACATATCTTAAAATTCACTGTTTAAAGGAAATGCAATGTACACTGGTGTGCAAAAATTAAGGACGAGCCGGTTTTTTCAATATAACTTTGTACAAAAGCTTTCCAAATCAACGCATTTATTACCGTAAGATCCCCAATTCGTAAGGACATGAGTAATGTAAGCAACACTTACTAAAAGAGAAATCAGAGGGATAAAAGGAAGCTTTATTGAAAAAGTAGCATGGAGCGCAATGCGACTGAAGGCCAAAACATCCCTGTGATGGGTGTCCAGCAAGAAACATCCGGTCTTTAATAGGGGATATGATCTCCCCTGACTGCTAGGCAGGTTTCACAGCGTCTGCCCATGCTGAGAATGAGGGTGTCAATGAGTTGTTGAGGCATTGCTGCCCATTCGTCTTGCAGCGCCAATCGAAGCTCCGGAATCGTTACTGGTGGTAAGATATGAGCTGCCAAGCATCTGCCTAGAAAATCCCATACATGCTCGATGGGATTGAAATCCGGAGATCGTGCTGCTCTCATCTGTAAAGAGTACTCGTCCCCATTCATTGTCTCTCCAATTCCGGTGTTCCGGGCACCACAGAGAACGCCTTCTCCGATGGGCAGGCATTAGAGGTGCACACTGTACAGGGCGTCATGCAAACAGACCACCACCGTGCAGTCTTCTGGCCACGGTAAAATGCGATATCGGTCGTCCAGTCGCCTGTGTCGTGTGTCTAGCCATTTCTCCCGCTGTCTGCCGCCTGTTTCTTCTGGCCTGTAAGGCAATATACCGGTCATCTGCGGGTGTGGTTCCTCGTGGACAACCACTACTAAACCCCCGGATAGCTGTTCCTGTAGTTTGAAATTGTCTCCAAAGTCGTGAAATGATGCTGTGAGCAATTCCGAACTCTGCAGCCACGCTTTTCTGACTGCGGCCTTCCTCCAACTTCCCAATGATTCGACCTCGGGTAAAAGCATCCAGATGGCGTCTTAACAGATTGATTATTCGCCATTTCTCGCTGAGGCAGCAACTCGGTGTGATTTTAACTGCTATTCGGCATGCAATCTCTTTGCCAGAAATACTGATCTTACACCGACAACATGCTTTATACTACTCAGACTCTTCCCCATTACGTCTACCTGCATATCTGCGCATGTGCTACCGTACATCACCTTACTTAATCTCCTGATTGGTCTTTCTGTCTGCTCTCCCTCTTCGTTCAGCTGATATGCTAATTTTTCGACTTCGTCCTTAATTTTTGCACACCAGTGTATATGGATAGGGCTTCCCTTCTCTTTTGGAAATGTTTTATATATGATGGCAAATACACTGAATTTTCTAAAATGATGCAAATAAACTCCATTAAAATTGCTGCACCAAGAAGGAAAGCAAACTGTAGAATCTAATTTGGTATATGTATACAGTGTAACAGGAAGAAAAAAAAATTAATTTGCAGGTGGCTTAGAATACATAGCATGCAGAATTAAGTACACAGAGCTGTCACCTCTAGCCGCAACAGCAGATGTAATCCTGTTAGGCATTGTCTTAAACTGAGTTAGAATGACAGATAATTGAATGTGGCTTCAACTCTCAGAGTTCAACAATTGTAATGTCTGGCGAGTGGTTGGAGTTTTTCGACTCCGTCCTTAATTTTTGCACACCAGTATATATGGATAGGGCTTCCCTTCTCTTTTGGAAATGTTTTATATATGATGGCAAATACACTGAATTTTCTAAAATGATGCAAATAAACTCCATTAAAATTGCTGCACCAAGAAGGAAAGCAAACTGTAGAATCTAATTTGGTATATGTATACAGTGTAACAGGAAGAAAAAAAATTAATTTCCAGGTGGCTTAGAATACATATCATGCAGAATTAAGTACACAGAGCTGTCACCTCTAGCCACAACAGCAGATGTAATCCTGTTAGGCATTGGCTTAAACTGAGTTAGAATGACAGATAATTGAATGTGGCTTCAACTCTCAGAGTTCAACAATTGTAATGTCTGGCGAGTGGTTGGAGTGCCAGTTGCTCGGAAGGCTATGGCTTGATATGTCTGGAGAATGTGCTGACCAGGGCAATAGTGAAGCAAGCATCTTCTGTATTGAGGAATGCTAGAATAGCATGGACAACGTGCATGATCTTGTTGAAAGATGTCATCAAGCAAATAAAGCACGTTTTCCGGTAGGTTCTAACACGTCAGAAATTTAATGATGGCTGTCCAGGTTGGCTATGTGAAAGTGACCCAGGATGTGTACCCAGTGGCATCCCATACCAGCATGGTGGCTGCTGTGTCCGTATGACCATGGTGAATGTAACCTAGCAACATCCATTTTCTTTAGTGGCGCCACATAACCATCATGATGCTGCATGCAGAACCGAGGTTCTTCTAAAAAGAATGTGGTGCTATTTTTGTGTCCATTGTCATCATTTGTCTCTCCACTTTATGCACACTTGGTTGGGGGGGGCTCTTTTACTCTTAGCTGTAGTAGAAGAGGCTATGAAAACTGCAGATTCTCGGAATATAATTCTAAATCATTTGCACAGTTATGCCATATGTCTTCCCAACTGGAAATGGAATCTTCTAGCAGGACAATGTCCCATGTCACTGTGTTGGAGTGATTTGAGGAGCATAGGGTGAATTAAATTAATATCCTCGCCACCTAACTCACCGAATCTGAAACCGATATGGCACATTTGGGATGTCATGGAGCACTAGCTCAGAACTCAAACACCATCATATTGAAATACCCCTATTTAGGGTGACTGCTGCTTAGACATTTGGTACAACCTGTCTCCAGTCATCTGCCAGAACTTGTGCTGTCAGTGCCAATTCAAGTTGCAGCTGTTTTGCAGGTTAGAGGTCACACACTGTGTTATTGAGTAGGCGGTCATGATTTTTTGTCTTTTTATACGTACAGACACACATACACACATAGACACATATATATATGTGGCATTAGTTTATTTTTTAACAATTCAGATTTTTTAAAAAATTTTAGTCCTATTGGATGTATCTTTTAATAGTACTTTGATAGAAGTTGTGTAGTAGTTCTAGATCAGCATTTGTGAATCTGTGGTATGCATATTTTGGGGTATGTGACATGGTCTCGGGGGCTATGCAGAGGAAAAAAAAAAAAAAGCTGTTGTAACTGCCATTTCTTATCTGAACTACATTTCATAATGAAAAATCAAAACTGAATCCGAAGTAATTTTAATTAAAAAAATATGTATGTTTTAAACTCTGTTTAGGTATGTATTTTATCTATAGGACCACTTGTAACTTGTTGAGAGGGATATGACCAACAGCTGACACCTGACAATAATATGTATATTTTAATAATTCTGTATCAAAATGGACAGACGGTTATCGTTTTTGACATATTAATGAAAAATTTTTTTCTGTGAAGAATCTAAGATATTCCTGTCTGTGCTCGTTGAAATTTGTCCATTTTTTTTGGTGTCAGTGTTGCCAGCTATACTATAAATATAGTATTTATTTGATGACTAAAACTTCGTGCACACTAAAATTACAGAGTGGATATAATACCATTCATTATACTATTATTTTGTGTTATCAATATACAAACTCAGAATATTACAAATTATAATAATGTACTCTATAATTTGAAAAACTACTCATGCCACCATCTAACTAGCAATAGTCGGAAGTGATGTACAAAGCATCTGTCTTCCTGTGCATTAGCAAAGGGATTCATCGAACTATGTAACTTTCGGCTATAAGGGGATTCATCAGATATGGAAATTGTAGATTAAAAGCTCAGTATGTAAGTCTTATTTCTATGATTGAGGGCTTATTTTCAAAGCCTTTTGCATGCTTTTTTATACATAAAGTTCAAAGAATATGTTATATATTGTGAAGTTGCATAACTGGTAAATATAAAAATATCTATTTTTTGGGGGTAGATTTTCATGTTGTTTGATATGTTAGTATAATGAATTTTTTATATATTCTTTCTAAAATGTGTTTTAATACTTCTGTACAGTATCTTGTAATTTTTTGGTTGTTGTTGTCAGTGTGTCTACAAAATTTTTTGACTAAGCACCGGAGAGGGGGGGGGGGAGGACTGAGTTAAAAAAAGTCATTCTTATTTTGTAGCTTTCAGTATAAAGTCTTTGCAAGTATAAGCAGTGTTTGGCATATTCATATACTTGCTTGATACCTTTGTAAAATATGTCTTTTAGAACAGTCTCTTGATTTTAGTTTTTTGAGTCTTTGTAATAAAGTTAATGGATTAGCCTGCTGGCACATTATTAAGCAGCAGAAGCTAGTATTGGTGTTATGACATTTACCAACGGTCTTTCTAGAAGAAATTCCTCCTGAATTATCTTTTTCCAGCTCTTCTACATTCCAAAAAATCCACCAGTATTTAAATTATTTGTCATTATTGTCATAAAACTTGAATTGTTTTCTTTTATTCCTGTGAATATCATTCTTTTTTTTTTTTTTTTTTTTTTTAACACCTTCAAGAATAAGGTCAGTGGCATAGCCGTGTTTAGCCTGATAAATAAGTAAACTCGCCAGATACATCTACAATCGCAACTTGTTTGAAAAAAATTAGGTTTAATGTCTGCCCTTTGATTCAAATCATGATGTGCAGAAATTTGATCTTCTTCCTGCTCTGCAGTAAACGTGTGAGGAAAAAAAAGAATTTTGTGTTAAAGAGTCTTCACAATAGTTCATGAACATTGTCATCACTCAATGTTAAGCTCAACAGCTGTCATTTGAAGTGGAGTATTCTGCATCTGTTGTGTATACATGAATCCTTCACTTAACAGACGATACTAGTGAAAAACATAAGAATATATTGTTCTTGATTCTCATATGACGTACACAACATTTTGAATTTTGTTTGTTTTTTCTGTTTGTTTTTTCTGCTTTGCATCATCACTTTATTGCTATTTTTTACTTAGTTTTTGAATTCATGACTGCAGATGTTCACTCGATTAAAACAATGAAGTGCTTAATAAATTCTGTCTGTAAGCAGAAGACAATATTTTAGGAAAAGCCAGTTGAGATTTCCTAGCAATAAATGCTGTCAATTATCATTTTGCAGGTTGCTAGAAATTGTTTTTAAAAAGAATTGGCTCTAAAATTTTGTAGATGCACTGTATCTAATAATGAATATTGATTGAAAAAGTTTGTATCATAATTTGAAAGAGTATTTTTTTTAATTGCTTTCCAAATGAAGGACTGTCCACCTAATAAGAGGTAATTATTTTATTGCTCAGTAGCTTTTTCTAGGCTGTAATAGGTGTGGTTACATATATATTTATATTTAAGATAGTCTTAATTTGTAATAGCCTCAAATATTTTCTTTAACCTTGGTAATATTCTCTTCCAGTCTTAAAAATAATAACATACTAATAAATAATTTTTCTGTAGTTTAAAAGAAAATCTTCTTCAGACCATGAGAGGTCATAGGAGTCTAGAACTCCTAGAACGATACAGGATATGCATTCACTTGAAATTCTGTTCTCAGGAACAAAAGCTCATAGAAAGCATGTGATTCGAAAATTATTTCTTCTTCTCCAAATATTTTTTCTGTATGGACGAATGATTAAAATTCTTTTTGTGTGTGTGTTAAAATTATTGCCCTATTTTTTTTTAACGAGAAAAAAAAGAAAATTCAAGAGTTATTTCTTTTGGAATCGCATAGCAGTGAAAAAGAAACTTGTGATTCTTAACAAATTTGTATAGTAGAGATGAGAAACAGCTAAGACTTTTCAGAATGAAAAATGTAAATAAAATAATATCGTCAGATTCTGATTTGGAAACTGATAAATGCAGTGATAATGAATGTAGTGTAGATACTATATGTCCTATTTTACGAGAATTGATTGTTGAATAAGAAAAATTGATACTGAAAAAAAGTAGTTAAGGGAATGGAAGGAATTCAGTTGTCAGCAACAATATTTTTTTTTCTTTCTTTCATCATTCAACGTATCCTCACTCAAATAAGTATCTCACCCAAATATGGGTGACATGGGCTGATCAAAATTTTTGTCGACAACTGATGTGGCAGTCAGCATGTTAGTTATGCCTGGTTTTGCTTATGTGGAAGTTTCATAGTGAGGCAAAGACACATTTATAAAAATATAAACTATGTTAAGCATAGCATAATGATACTTCGACGAGAAAACTGAGCTGCTATGTCATTTTGCCACACTGCTGCAATTCTCATAATTACTTTTAGAACCAAAAGTACGTGTATTGTTTCCATAGCGACATAATATTTTATCGTATTGGTTGTATCATTTCCGTAGCAACATCACAGGTATCCCCCCCTCTGTAGTAGGTGGTAGACATACGCTGAGAGAATTTGACATGTCATCCCAATTTTGGGATAGTTTTAAGAATAGTTGATGTGGTGTTCTTCAGTGTGTCGTCTTAGTGGAAGGTTTAGTGTTATGGATTAAAGTTTTATGACTAATAAACTGATGAAATCTTTGTCATGTGGCTCAATGACAGGATGGGGACCTGAGTATGGTTGTTAGAGAGGAGGCTTGACTGAGTCAGTTATCAAATAAATATATGCTTTTAAGGATGAATGAATGTGAATAGGTTTTGAACAGTGTCTTGGTGTCGCAATGGGAATCAGAGAAGATATCCAAAGGCTGCCTTGAGGTAGTACCTTGACTTACTCAGAACAGGTTGCTTAGATGTCATCTTTGACAGAAGATCGAATGCCCCAAAGTATAAGAGGTAATGATTCTGTCCAGCAAGGGTTTTCTTGTGCTTTTATGCTTTTTTTTTCAGCTGGCGATGGAACTGTTGAATGATTCCATTTGCTTGAGGTCTATAGGCAGTGGTATGAATACGATGAATGCCCAACAGGTGTGTGAACTCCCTGAAAAGACGTGATTCAAAGTTTTCAACCCTTGTTGGTAGTGATAGTGGAAGGACATCCAAAACGAGCTAACCATCCACTAATTGGAGCTTTAAAAAGTTGTTTCAGCTGATAAATCAGACATGGGAATTCGAGCCATCACGTGAAGTGATTAATTATGGTCAAGCAATACCGATAATCTTCATAAATTGGTAATGGGCCAATAAAATAGATGTGAATATGAGAAAATACGGCATTAGGAAGTAAACATGTTGAAATTGGGGATTTTGTATGCCTAAATATCTTTGAATGTTGACATTTCTCAAGCCTTCACAGAGTTTTTGATAAAAGTACCCATATTAGGCCAAACGAAACATTTGCATTATCAGTTTTGAAGTGACAGATACAGCTGGATGTGAAAATTTTGGAAGATGATAGGTCTAATTGAAAAGGGAATGAAAGGTCGAGGAACATCAGTTGTGGAGTCACAGTAGAGATAAATATCTTCAAGAGGGTAATACTGTTTAGAGAGCTTCAAAAAAGATCAGGAATTTAGCAATTGTTGTAGTTCATTGTCTGTGAGTTGTGCTGGGGCTAACAGTTTGAAATCTAGAATAGGTGAGCGAGAAACAGAATCTACTTCTGTTCGGGAGAGTGTGTCAGGGATAACATTTTCTCTAGTTGCATATTGCATATCAGTGGAAAATTGAGATATAATCTAGGTGTTACAGTTGTTGAGGAGAGCACTTTTCTGCTTTTTGTGTAAAAGCAAATGTTTGTGGTTTTTGGTCGGTAAATGTGACAAACTTGAGACCTTCTAACATATGCTGAAATTTCCTGATAGATTTATATATTGCCCAAGGTTCACAATCATATGTAGACCATTTTTGTTGACTCTTATTCAGTTTTTAAACAAAGGAATACTATTGGCTTCCATTGATCATTTTGGAATTGCATGAGAGAGCTTACCAATAGCAACGTCAGATGCATCAATCCAAAGACTTGAGGAGCAGGAATTCTGAATATCTTAATTAGAGGGTAGCTTTAGCAAGAGTTTCTTTAGCTGCTAAAAAGTGCCTACCACTGGGAAGGATTTTCAGTCTTTTTAGTTGGACATAATGATTTCTTTTTCTTAGAATGACTTTCGAGAAACTTTGAAAACTTAATTAAAAATTACAAAATGTGTGAAGCATGGGAAACAGATCTGTGATAAAAATTGAATAGGCCAAGAAATCTGTGAAGTTGTTATTAGGCTTTGTTGCTCTAGGAAATTTAGGAATTCCATCAACTCGATCTTGAATTGGAGAAATACTTTCTTTAGAGACTTTAAATCCTAAGAAATCTTAGCAACTCCAAATGTACACTTCAAGGGCTTCATTGCTAAACCATAATGATCTAATCTTTTAAAGAGAGATAGTAGATGTTCAGTATATTCTTCGTTGCTGTTTGAGGCGATCAAAATAGCATCAATAAATGCATATACACCATTTAAACTTCTCGTGTTGAGAAGTGCTCGATGCATTGTGTGTGTACAGATAGCAGTTTTATGGACATCCTCGGGAGCAATTAGAATTTGATGAAATGTTTTGACTAAACCTATATGGGAGAATGTGTTGCACCTATGGAGTTCACTTAGTGAAATCAATAATACCAGGGATTGGATACTTGTTCTTTTTGGCCTGAGCATTAAGGGCTGTAAAATCACCAATATATCACCAATCATTCATATAGTCAATCATTCATATTCATATATAATATTTTTTATGGGAACGATATGTAGTGGCGAAGTGTAATTGCTGTTTAATGGGCTCATGTGGCCTAAATCCAACATATGCTGAAACTCCATTTTTGCAATTTTCAACCAATGTGGTTTGGCAAAAACTGGAAGGCTAAAATTTTCAATATGATGCTGAACTGAATATTTGACAATTTGGTTTTGTGCATGGAGCTTGAACAATACAAGGAAATTCATTTAACAACTTAGAATAATTATTATTACAAAATACTGATTTCACAGAATGTAAATAGCAACATGCTTTAGAAGCAAATTTTCAGTGGTACCAACATAAATTACTTTTTTCATAAGATTTCTCATGATTTGTAGTATGATGAAAATTATGATTACAACACTTTTTTTATCAAACATTGTAGAAATGCAACTTCCTTGTGAACCGATTTTATCTCCTTAAGCAGTTCAGACTTCGGTGTAACAATAGATGTTGCACAGTAATCAAAAACTATGTTTAACTGAGCTGGAGACACTTTCATTATTTTATCCACCATTTCAGCAGCCTTTTGTATGTTTAGAGGGATGATTGATGTTAAAATAGACAGCACATCCATAGGCAGTTGCTGTAGAAATAATTCCAAAACAAGAGTGCCCGCCACATTATTCATATATTTTAATTTTAAATATAATAATATTTAATAATATAATATAATATAATATAATATTATTAATATAATATAATATAAATATAATATAATATTTATTTATAATAATATTTAATATAAATTTTCCAAATGTTGCTGCATAGCATGTAAAAGTTCAGACAGGTTTTGATCCCCTAGTTGTTCACTGGCAAATAAATGATGTACTTCCTGTGATTTACTTTCACTACAGGGAGCGAGGACTTTCAGTTTCCCATATGGATCCAATTTATCAGGAGATTTGATGATATCCCATACGGTTATAGTGATGTTGTGAGGCAGGTTCACCACACAGTGATAATACTTGGTTCTGAATTCTGTTATAGCCTTTGGAATCGCTAATTCAAAAGTGGATTCTTTCACCATTGTGAACCACAGAGACAGATTGGGAATGAAAGGAGGGATTTTCACTGCTGATATTTCACCCATTGTTTATGATGTATAGTTCCATTTTCATATTAGGCCAAATCAGGGGCGTAGCTAGAGGGGGCCAAGAGGGTCATCTGTCCCCGGGCACAGAATCCAAGGGGCGCCAAACTGATGTTACGACATTTTAGAATTAAATGTTTTCCATCCTTGGCAAGCAGTAGGGGGCACGAAATCTTCAGTTGTCCCTGGGCGCTGAAAACCCTAGCTACGACTCTGGGCCAAATCCTATGAAACAGTTGGAAAGAGACACTTATCCAGTGTCGGTCACCAATGTGGAAGTTCCATAGTGAGGCAAAGACACTTTTATAAAAATCTAAACTTTATTAAACAAAATATGATGATGTTTCAATGAGGAAACTGAACTGCTGCTTGATTTTGCCACTCTGCTGCAGTTCTTATAATTATTTTTTAGAACCAAAAGTATGTGTGTTGTTTCCATAGCAACATAGCATTTCATCTTATTGGTTGTCTCATTTCCATAGTAATGTCCTTACATTTGTAGTCTTTTCATAGCAACACCACACCTGTAAGCAAAATCCATCAGTTATGTAGGATTGATAATGCTAGTGCATATGTTGCTCAAACTTGCATAATAGCATGAAATGAAAGTAAAATTTTTCAGCCAGAAGTTTCCATCTGAAAACTTTTAATAACCAGTTAAAGTATTTTATGCCCTTTTGTTAGGAAAAAGTTACCACTATTTTAAAATCTGTCTCCCTAGTATAATTGTTACCTTTCATTCTTATGATTACTAGAAGAAGGTAAATTTCATGCATCAGGTTTTTAAGGTGATTGCCCACTTCCATCCAACAGTATTTTTATCTCGCCATTTGGTTAGCTGTGCTGCTATGAATTGCATCAATTTTCATTGAATTATGAGGAATAATGAGGAAATTGTGTCATAAAATGAAGTTGATGCTTCATGTGCAAAGCTGTCTATGACATTTTACAATGCGACTGGTTGAACTTCCTGTACCGCCATTAGAAGCTTAACAGGGCTTAGTGGAGCTATTTAATTAAAAAACACCGAGATCTAAAACAAGGCCTAAATCAGGCCCATTAAGCAGTAGAACTACCATGATACTACCTGAAATAACTTTAAATAGAATAAACAACTAAAATATGAACTGCAAGTCTAGGAGCTGGTGAGATTTACCAGCTGCACATTATTATGTACTTTGTAAAATATAACACATGTTACTTACATGCATGAAAATATATTACATATACAAAGAAATAAAATAATAGAATATCATAAACATCCTAGTTTTCCTTAAAACGCACAGGGAAATATTAAACACAATCAATATATAAATTCATTTCATTTACAGACACATATTTTATGAAATTTAACAATTTCAATTTAGTCACTGTGTATTTTTACTTAGAATCCTTTAGAGTATTAAATTTAGCAATATCTGGAATAAATCTTAGAGCAATATTTTTTGTAGAAGAGAATCTAAGCAACGGGTGCTCAATATCGACATTACTCATGCCACATGGACAGGCAAAATTATTAATCGAAAACCTATTATAATAAAAGAGAAAGTGTCCATGATTAAGACATCTTCTCTCACTTATAGTTGAGATTAAATTATATGTGAATCTTTCTTTAGAATCTGGGTCGTTCCACTTTGCTTGCCATGGTGTCAAACGTTTTCTTTTCAACAAGGATTTCAAACTGTCAAAGGAAGTCTTTACTTCAAAATCAATAATTTGATTTTCAGTGGCAGCCTTTGCCAATCTATCTGCTAACTCCTTACCAATGGTACCAATATGACTCTTCGTCCAAAAGAGTTTAATATCTCTGAAAGTGCTAAGAAAAATGAGCATGTCTTTTATCTGTTTAATTAGATCGTTACTTGGACAAACATCCGTAATTGAAACAATTGTGCTTTTGCAAACGCCACTAACTCTGGCTGATAGACAGAGGCACTGTCAGAAAGTCCCATATTTCCTTTGTAAGCTTAGTTTCTCATCTGAGAACACACAAAAGGCTGCCCCCACATGACCATTTAATTTAGATCCATCTGTAAAAACCGTGTAGCCTGTCATATTGGGAAAGCCTTTATGCCAAATCAACCATTTCAACAAAGCTGGATGAATGTCTAAACCTTTCTCAAAGTCAAAACCTCTAGCTGAGAAGATCTCACTGAAACAATCGACAGTTTTATTACCAGCTTTTAATTTAAAGCTAGCATATTCCTTTTCCACTAAAATATCGATAGCATATTCATTTTCTGCTAAAATATCGATCGGAGGACATCCAGCCAAAATGAAGAGCTACTGTGGAAACAGTTCTAAAACACTTAGTAATCCCCAATAAAGCGATTCTTTTAATTTGTAAAATTTTGTTATGCATTTGGACCGTTTCAGAATTCTTAAGAACTTTACCTTGGAGATTCATTTTACTAAGTCTATTAAGAATATGCCGGCATTCGATCTTCATTTGATCTAGGTGAGGTATAAATGTGAGCTTTTCATCGATCGCAATGGCCAAATATTTGATTATCTTAGAAACTCTAATTGGTTGTCCATACAGTTTGCACCTAGGATGTATTGATCTAGTATTAGTTTTGAAAATACCCAATTGTCTTAGAAACTGTAATTGGTTGTCCATGCTGTTTGCAACTAGGATGTATTGATCTAGTATTAGGTTTGAAAATACCCAAAAGAATTTACCTTATATAATATGCATGTATAACGAAAAAGAAGAGAAAAATCATTGTCTTTGATGAAGAGAAAAGTCTCCCACCCACCAAATGGAGAGCAAGAACATACACGTGTCTATCTATTTAAATATATCTGTCTACTAGAGTTGCCCAAAATAATGAAAAAAGGTTAATGAAGTAATCTTTTAATGAAGATATTTAATTTTTTGAGATCACGTTCAGAGATCATACACAAATTGAAGACTGAAGTGTGGGCATTAGTACAATGGAATACCAATTCGGTGGGGGGGGGGAGATGTCAAGCTTTGTGACAAGCATTTATATGCAGACTACTGTAAAAAGTATTGATCAGTGTATATTCCCTCCAAAAGAGAATTTTATTTTCAAAGTACATGATTCATGTTCAAGAAAACAGTGACAAGCAATAGTGGTATCATGAAGTCAGCTCATAACATGATTTGCAGTATTAAAAAATATTCCAATTTTATTGAATATTTATGTATGATAATTACACTGAATCTAAAAATTTTAAAGTGTATGGGAATATCATGTTTTTAGCTTTTGAAAACTTCCAAAGTTCTATGAAAATTCTTTTGGCATGTCATATGTAATAAAATTTTAGATTAAGAAATGTTACAGGTTGCTAAATCATGAAAGACTTAATACTGAAGGACATTAAAGTGAAAAGAAATCAATCTGGAATTGTTCTAATGCTTAGCGAAGACAAAAATTCCAAACTTTGTAATTAAATATATCTGGTACGGGTGTCAGACTTTTTTTTTGTGTGTGTGTGTGTTTAAGAATAAGTATCAAGTCTTATTAAGTGTATTTGTATGGACCAAGAAGTATAAAATGTTAAATTTTACAATTTTAACAAATTTGATTTTAAAAATTTAAATGTCAAAATGCTTTGCTTCATTTAAAATACTTTTATAACAGGAAGTAAATGTAGCGTTCCGACAGATACTTCAACTTCTATTCATGAGATGGCGCCACGTGTAAAATCCAGTTCTTAATCGGAGCAGCAAAGTGACATCTTTACTCACTCAGACTTCTCGTCACACAACGGTACGCGAAGGTAGCATGAACTGTGTTCCGAGCTCTGTGTTGATCTCTTCAATGTAATTTAAATTGTAATTTAGTACTTAATATATTCTTTTGTTATAGGAGATTGTCTATTCGTATTTTCTTTAATTATATCATGCATTAAGCACACACGACCACCAAAAGTGGTGACCTTTTGACTGAGCACGCTACTGACAATGGATTTTCAACGACCCTAAGCCACGTGCATCCAAGGCATTCTGAAGAACTGACTAAAAATAACAACGCATATGGACATTAAACATATGCTACAACGTACCCCTTCAATTATTTCTAGCAGTATTGATATATATTGCTTGTGTTTTTTCCAAAGTCGTGCATATCATCGCAAGGAGCTTCAGCAAATCATCAATGTGATCTATTCCGTTCCGCTGACTTCGCCAGTCGTGCAATAATTCTTCGATCATTCAACGACAAATGTGCTACAACAGTGATTTTCGCTAAATGTGCCACATCAGTAACTTTTGTGCAACATGCTACGGCAAAATTCTTCCCTCAGTGTTCGAAAGTAGTGAATTTTTTTCCCATGTGCTACAGGAGTGATTTCCTTTTTTCCTTCGAAAGTGCCTTAGCAGTGTGAAGTGGTGATTTTGTGTGTGCGCAATACAAAATGAACGCATCATTTTTTTTTCTCAAATAAGGGTTTCTTTTCAAATGCATTTCGGTAAAATATTATTTGTGTGTAATTGCTGACCCTGTATTATTTGTGTGTGTATCGTTACGTAAATTTTTTCTGCATGGTTAAAATATTTATTGTTATCATGGTAAAATATCAATAGTGTATCCTCATGCTACAATATTTGTGCTGATAAGTGTTTATTAATTAAAGTGAAAATTATCTATCAGTATGCCCGACGATATTCCACCAGAGCCACAAATCACACGCGTTGCGGTGAAGCCACCGCCTTTCTGGAAAAATAATCCTTCATTATGGTTCGCTCAGATCGAAGCACAATTTTCTATCACTCGCATTAGTGAGGATTCTACAAAATTCAACCATGTAGTTGCAGCAATTGAGTCTGATATTCTGAATTCAGTGCATGACTTAATTCTCAAACCACCTGATTGTGATAAATACTCCAAACTGAAACAGCGGCTCATTGAAATCTATTCAGAAAGTGAATCTTCAAAAATACGTACTTTACTACAAGGACTTGAACTTGGAGATCAGCGACCTTCATACTTGCTGTCACGAATGCGTGATCTGGCAGGAAGCCATTTTAGTGACGACTTGTTGAAGTCACTATGGCTTTCGCGTCTCCCTAATAACATACAAATAATTCTTGCTGCTTCCAATGAAGATCTAACCTGTTTAGCAGCAATGGCTGACAAAATTAATGAACTTGTTACTCCAGCTTATGTCAGTGCTGCTAATGCTGCACCTTCCAGTTCATCCCTCGAACAACAAGTGGCTGAATTGACCAAAAAAGTTTCTGAACTCTCTACAAGTCTTCCTGCTTCACGGAGATATAATCGATCAAATCAGGGCCCACGTAATAAATTTCGTGCTCGAAGCAGGAATCGATCTCGTCACAATACTCGAACGCAGTACAAAGATCCCACAAGTGGCATATGTTTTTATCATATGAATTTTGGCGTGCAAGCTCGCAAGTGTGCCCCTCCATGCACTTTTGAACAAGCGGGAAACTAAATGGGCGGTCTTCTGCTGGCCAACAGAATGTCCGCCACATTGACAGAATAGTACTGGCTGATCGTTCAACTCAGTTATGTTTTCTAGTAGATACTGGAGCTGACATATCAGTGCTCCCGAGAACTAAAACAAATGCTCACCAACTTAATAAACTTGTACTGTATGCAACCAATGGTACCCAAATTGCAACCTACGGCACCAAACTATTGACACTTGATTTAAACTTGCGCCGGACTTTCAACTGGCCTTTTATTATTGCGGATGTAACTCAAGCAATTATTGGTGTCGACTTCTTGACACATTTCCACCTTCTAGTGGATGTCAAGAATAATTGCTTAATTGATGCTACAACTCAGCTGACATCACAGGGCCAAGCTTCTCACATATCAAACGTACTTACCAACATAAGTGTTTTATCGGGCAGCACACGGTTTCATCGGTTATTAGCAGAATTCCCTGACATTTTAAACCCATCCAAATCAGGGCAGCATACTCATCAGCCAGAAGTGTATCATCACATTGAAACACATGGCCCACCTGTATTTTCCAAGCCTCGTCGTCTTTCTCCAGAGATGCTAAAAGCTGCTCGCAAAGAATTTGAATTCATGCTAGCACAGGGAACCATTCGCCCATCTAAAAGTCCATGGGCCAGTCCACTTCACATGGTTAAAAAGTCTAATGGTGACTGGCGGCCGTGTGGAGATTATCGTCGACTTAATGCCGTCACAGTCCCTGACAGATATCCAGTCCCACATATCCAAGACTGTACCCATCTTTTTCATGGAACAAACATATTTTCTACCCTCGATCTTGCCAGAGCATATCATCAGATCCCAGTGCATGCTGAAGATGTGCCCAAGACCGCAGTGACTACACCATTTGGTCTCTTTGAGTACTTATATATGCCATTTGGCCTTCGCAATGCTGGCCAAACATTTCAGCGTTTCATACACCAAGTACTGTCTGGCCTCGATTTCTGCATCCCATATTTTGATGATATCCTGGTTGCATCTACAGATGCGGAAGAACATTTTAAACATCTGCGTCAGATTTTCACTCGCCTTAAAGATCATGGATTAAAACTAAATCCATCCAAATGTGTACTTGGTCAACCCTCAGTTTCCTTTCTTGGATGTCTTATCACCCAGAACGGAGTGAAACCTTTACCGGAAAGAGTCAAAGCAATTAACGACCTACCCCAGCCCAAAACCATCTCTGAACTGAAGCATTTTCTAGCAATGTTAAATTTCTACCGACGCTTTCTGCCAAATGCCGCAAAAACACAAGCCTGCCTACACGAGTTTCTGAAGTATAGCAAAAAAAATGATCAACGAGCTGTCCCTTGGACTGAATCTGCATCTGCAGCATTCGTGCAATGCAAACACGATCTGGCAAATGCAGCCACACTTTCTTATCACTCACCTAGTGATCAGCTCTCTATAATGGTAGATGCATCTGACACGGCCATAGGAGCAGTGCTTCAAGCCCATACCACTAAAGGACTTTCCCCAATGTCATTCTTCTCCAGAAAACTTATTACTGCAGAAAGGAAATACAGCACATATGACAGAGAGCTACTTGCTGTACTGTGCTGTTCAATACTTCCGGCACAACTTGGAAGGACACGACTTCATCATTTTCGCCGATCATCGACCATTAACCTTCGCTTTTAGGAAAAACTCTGACTCATGTTCTCCTCGTCAGCTTCGACATCTGGATTTCATCGCCCAGTTTAGTACAGATATCAGATATGTCTCTGGTACTGATAATTGTGTCGCTGATGCCTTGTCTCGGGTAAACAATATCAACCTCACTACCCCAGATTTCTCTGAAATTGCAAAAGCTCATTTGCATGATGAGGAACTCAAGAACCTAATCTCAAATCCACAAACCTCCCTTCAGTTACAACCGCTGCACATTGATCCAACGCTTAAAATTTACTGTGACATAGAGAACAATAGAATACGTCCCTATATTCCTGTCAATTTTAGACGTGAAGTGTTTAATGCCTTGCACAATTTGGCACATCCTGGAATCCGTGCCACCAAAAAGCTGATCGCAGACAGATTTGTCTGGCCAGCGATGAATCAAGACATCACAGAATGGATTCGTTCATGTATTAGATGTCAACGGTGTAAAGTATCCCGTCGCACTTACAGTCCCATTCAACAATTTAACCTTCCAGCAAGACACTTTGATCATGTACACTTAGACTTGGTTGGCCCATTGCCTCCTTCAAATGGTTACACTTACCTCCTCACTTGTATTGATCGGTACACAAGATGGCCTGAAGCCATTCCTATTGAAAATATATCCGCTGAAACTGTAGCTCGAGCATTCATCTCCCAGTGGCTTTCAAGATTTGGCATGCCTACCACCATCACTACTGACCAAGGCCGACAATTTCAATGTCACTTGTTCGCATCCCTCACCTCTCTTCTTGGCATTCGCCATATTCGCACAACACCATACCATCCATCTGGAAATGGGATGGTGGAACGCTTTCACCGATCTCTCAAATAAGGTCTGAAGTGCCACAGTAGCACACACTGGACAGAAGCCTTACCCCTAGTCTTGCTTGGTCTTCGCACAGCATTCAAAGAAGACATTGGTAGCACTTGTGCTGAAATGTTATATGGTGCAACCCTCCGTCTGCCAGGTGAATTCTTTCACCCAGAATCTACTCCAGTTATCGACCCTCCAACATTCCTTCAACGTTTACGTGAGACCATGAGCAATATCTTGCCAACCCCAGCATCTTCGCATAACCAGCCAAGCTATTTTGTACATCCTGCGCTTGAGACATCTTCGCACGTATTCGTGCGCAACGATGCAATCAAGCCAACTTTAACACCTTCATACGATGGTCCATTCAAAGTTGTCAAACGAACACCGAAACATTTCACCATCATCTGCAATGGCAAACAATCAGTGATTGGAATCGATCGTCTCAAACCAGCATTTCTAATGCAAGATCCAACAACTTCCTCATCAACATCACTCCCGGAAGAAAGCTTACATCCCGTAAAAGAGCAACCTAAAACTACCAGATCTGGAAGAAAGGTTAAATTTAACCCAAAGTACTTATAACGTACCGATGGTACTTGGGGGGGGGAGTACTGTAGCGTTTCGACAGATACTTCAACTTCTATTCATGAGATGGCGCCACGTGTAAAATCCAGTTCTTAATCGGAGCAGCAAAGCGACATCTTTACTCACTCAAGACTTCTCGTCACACAATGGTACGCGAAGGTAGCATGAACTGTGTTCCGAGCTCTGTGTTAATCTCTTCAATGTAATTTAAATTGTAATTTAGTACTTAATATATTCTTTTGTTATAGGAGATTGTCTATTCTTATTTTCTTTAATTATATCATGCATTAAGCACACACGACCACCAAATAAACATCCGTGACCATCAATTGTAAAATTTTTAACATAAAAGGACTATAAGTACACACACACACACACACACACACACACACACACACACACACACACACACACCCCCTCCCAAAAAAGTATATACACATTTATGTAAAAACTCAGTAGTGAATCACTTAAGATTAGTAATGAAGTTATATTTTGTATAGCATGATGACTTCCAAATGGAATTAATAATGAAGCCATGTCATAAGTAGTCTCACTTCCACAAAACATCTGAAAAGGATAATTTTGCAACCAAAGGGAAGTGTTTTTGTTCCCACCATTTTTATAGTTGGGAGGGAAGGCTCTTTAGTTTGATAGCTGAGCATAAAATATTTTCTATTATATTCTTCTGCTTATATATTTGACTATATATTTAAAACGTTGGCTGATTCCTTAAATGTTGTTATCAAACTTCCATATCCAGAAATTTTAAAATATATATATATTTAAAATATAATTAATATATTCATGAATATAAGCAGGTTTTCTTTATATATATCTGTTACATCTTTGGGGAAAAAAAAGTAATTTTTTTTTAATCTCAAAATTTTAGGGCAGTGGCAATAATAGCAGTAATAGCTCTTCAGAAGATATTGATGACTGGGATAAAGTTGTTTTCAAAAACTATTTTGATGAAAGCATATGGTCTAACAAAAGTAAGAATTTTTTTTATTTATTTGTGTGTCTGTAAATTGTAACTGGTTCATTTGTTTAACAGATTAATGACATGGGTTATCATTTTGCAGAAAGCTTTGTTGAGCATCCGTTATTTGATATAATTTCATAATTCTGCCAAGGTGGTGGTCTGTCATCTTAGATATGAGAATGCATTTTTAATTCAGTAAAGAAATTTTCTTGTATTCCTTAAGCTGTATGTAGAATTTGCAGAATAAATGAATGCATTCATGTTTGAAATTTGTTCCACTGCATTCCATTCACCGCTGTTACACTGGGCCTAGCCTGCGTGAATTTGCAGGCTTTTTGCCAGTTGTCTTTAAATATGGCATCCTAGAAGTAAAAATATCAGTAAAGGTATCACAGAGAAGATATGAAGGATAAAGAGAAAGGTGGCACTTTGCCACTGCAGAGTTTTATATCGTGGGGAAGTGTAACATAAACATTCAAATACAAGTTGAGTATGCAAAGATAAAGAAATTACTAAACATAAGTCAGCAAAACATAGTTTTTCAAGTGAAAGTACTGATTAATGAGTCTTGATTAAATATTAGATATACAGTATTTACAATATTTACATAGACAATAATAGTCTAATGTAGAACCATGTCATGTGATGGCTAAGAGTTCATGCCATAGGCTAGGGCAGAAAACATATAAAAAACATGTTTTTAAAATTATCTGCCATGTAGAAATATGAAAACTTATTTTTCATGTATTGGTAATAGTCCTGGTAAGTGAATACCACAATAATTTTACATATATTGTTCGTAAAAGTGTTGTGATATCCAAAATTTATGAGCGGTAGGCGGAGCTTAGTATTTAAAGTTCATCAGCCTTAGGCTCGCCCAGATGACAGGAGCTAATGCATGTAGATGTATTTTAAATGCAAAAGAAGGTATTCATACTTGAAATATTTCATCAGAGATTAAACAGCAATAAATATTTACAGGTATATACAAAGGAAAACACAGCATGGCTTGCAAATGCTAAATGAGCAGCGGAGAGATGACGAAAACATGAAGTCCATAGTCACGTGGGAGGTCATCCTCCCGGGCTGTGGCTTCAGTGAATGCTGCTTGGTTTTGATAGTACGATTTACGTTGGGTGTTTTTCGTCAGAATTTATAGAGAAAAAGCTGCGAAAGGTCACAGATATTGATCTTCTTTGAGGATGATATAGTTGAAGATCTGGAAATAATTTAGGGGTTCGCAATCGAGAGCTTTATGGTAGAAGTTTTCGTTGCTCCTATGAAGGTATTCACTCAAGGGTTCAATTCGGAGATCATTGTGAAGAACAGAGTTCCTTACGTAGTAAGGAGCATTTATAGCAATACGGAGAAATTTGTTTTGAACCTGAAGCTTGTTGATGTCGGTTGGCTTGGCCGCATACCCGGCAGATGAGGTGTAGGTGAGAATATGTCGTACAGTAGTAAGGTAAATGAGTCGCTTTTGTTGAGATCAAGATTTGAAATTTTTTCCCAGTATGGGTAGGAGGCAGTTAATTACTCTTAGTGCTTGTTTTCTAATATTACTAATATCCTGGGTCCAGGTAAGTTTGACTTTAATTGTGATGCCAAGGTACTTTGCCTGTCACACAATGGGAACTGGTTCGTTGAAGAACTGCAAGTTATTCATAACAGGGCGATTTCGTTTTTTCCTTCTACTCAGGAAGAATTGTGATTTGCTAGCATTTATTTTAATCTTTCATGTACTGCACCAGGTTTCAATTTTTGGGGTGAAATTCTGGAGGACTTTGATTGAGTGATTGATGTTAGCAGATTTCACAACAATTGCTGTGTCATCTGCGTAGCAGGCCAGGATGGAACTTGAGGACTCAATTTTATTGAAATCAGCTGCATAAAAGAGATACATGACAGGTCCAAGAGCACATCCCTGTGGGATGCCACTTTTGATACTCCTTTCAGCAGAAAAGGTGTTTACGTATACTTTAATGTCCTTTGGGTAATGAAGGAGTAGAGTATATGGAGAATTTCAGTTTCAAAGTTAAATTTCATGAGCTTGATGATTAAACCTTCATGCCAGACACTGTCGAAGGCTTTCGCCACATCTAACATGAGGATAGCCACATTTAATCTATTGTGCATCGCCGAACCAGCAAACTCTTGTGAGGATGATTCTTTCAAAAATTTTACTGAGAACACGGAGCAGCCTTAATAGGTCTGTATCCGTCTGTTTGAGTATGATTGTTCCCTGGTTTCGGGATCATGATAATCTTTGCTGTCTTCCATGCAGTATGGAAGTAGCAGTTGGTAAGTGCTGCGTTAAAAATGCTGGTAATTTGACAGATGAAATTAGCTGGCAAGAAAGAATTTGATAGATTTATTTGTGATTCCATCAATTCCAGGGGCTTTTCTGGGTTTGAGCTTTTTAATGATAATGGAGACTTCTGCTGGAGAGCAAGTGGGATCAGATTCTTGATAGTTCTTTCTTGGGAGAATTAAGCCAACCTTGAATTTTAGTAAGGAAAGCTTGTTCAAAATCCTCCAAATATGAGGCGAAAGAATCAGCTTTTTCCTGGTTCGTGATAGCTGGGTTCCCATTATGAATAATAGGTCTATTTGTAGCGTAAGAATTTAAAAAATTTTTAACTATTTTCCATAGAGAACCATCCTGTGCATTAAGATTGGTGAGTACGTGCTGGATTTTTATACAAGCAGCATTGTTACAATGGAATTGCGATCCATTTTGTTTTCAGGTTTAACTCTGAAAACCATTGTTATGTATCGTTTTTAATCAATTTATTCAGTGTAATGTAAAAAAAAATTAAATGAGAGAAAAAGTTTTATAATGAATTGAAATGCTTAAATTATTATTTCAAAATAAAATAATTTGTATGTTTGGGTTAACATAGCAAGACTTCATTTCAATAAAATGAAAAAAATGATGAACTTAATTATTTTACACATTTAAATAATATGAAAAAATACTGAACTTAATATTCATTATTTCATAATATTATATTTCACTAGAAAGTTAACTGACACAGCATAAAACTACATTGTCAGCCACATGTCATATATTCGCTTTTTTTTTTTTTAAATCAAAAATCTGTAAGCAGGCCAAATTTAAAAGCTGGATATGATGAGGTGATTGAAAGACTCTTGCTTCCACACCATGTTTTTGGGTGCAGTGAAAGTCAGATAATCGAGCATCTGATGGTTTAGCACATATGATTACTTGGCATTCTTTTCCCCGACACTTCTACCACAGAACATTGCTATTAGCATTTCATATGGAAATTTTCAGAAAAGCTTTGCAGTTACTTTTAATTTGTTCTCCATTTTCACAAAATCCTTTGGAATGTGCAATATTTTTTTTTTTTTCTTTTTCTTTCTCTCTCTCTCTTTATTTATATATATATATATTTTTTTTTGATTCATTTAGTATTTAGAAATATACTGATTTATTTAATACATGAAATGTTGAAAATATGTGTGTACAGAAAGGAAACATATTAAGATGAAATCTCGAAAGTATAATATAAAACGGTTTCCTGCTTTAAGCTTATTATTATTGTCGCAGCTTTTGATGAAGTTTAATTGTTGCCACAGTATTTTGTTTTAAACTTTCATATTTGTGGTATTCCAAGTTTGTATGCATTATAATGTTTTCAAGATTTCACTGAATTATTGATACTGTGTTGTTCCTAGTATATTCCAAGCTTTCCTCATTAGAATATTTTCAAGATTAGGGGAAAATCTTGATATGAAAAAAAGGGGGGGAAATGTATTTACCATTTTGCCAAAAGTGTCAAGTGATTATATCGCAATGCAAAGGTGTTAAATGCACACAGAAAGGATAGTTACAAAGAAGTATAAGATTTAGCCAAGATCACTTTGGCATGAGATGGTGAAGCATTTGTGAAATTCACTGAGGAGGGGGGACAGAAATCATAATACTAGAGAAATAATAAATATTTATATTCCACAGCATTTTTTTAAATACTAAAATACGTGGAGCAGATGGAATTTAAGAATGGTTTAAACTTATTTATGAAGATTTCATGCACAGGCAATAAAATTAATTTCAGAAGAAAGGAACTGCTGAAAAATAATTTAACTGTAAATACATTAATTTGCTACTGGCTAATAAAGTATGCTTGCAGAATTAGCATTTTTTTTATTCATCAGTACATTCAGTAATGTGAAAAGGGGATTTTCTTACAGCATTATACAATTTTAGTTAGAAAATCTGTCAGATTGAGAAATCTGACATCTCTGAAGCCCAGAAATTGCTGAATTTTTCAGTTTTTACTGTAGTTTATTGCATAATATTAATATGTAATATTTTTATGTAAATGTGGAATATCTGGATTTTAATTTCGAATCAAAGTAATTTTAATAAACATTTTCAGTTTCAAAATTTATGAAAAGTGTGCAGTTTTGTAAAATAGTGAATTTAGTTGTATCTTTCATTAAATTATTAGCTTAATTATATTTACGCAAAGAAAAAGGTTTGTTTTACAGCGTTTTGTGTGGTTGTGTGTAGTGAATTATGTATATAGAGAAGAAGTGTGTTTAATAGTATCTCATGCCAAAATTATCTTTATGTGCAGGAAATAATGAATTTCTAGGAAACTGAGAGCTATAATTTCATATGTATTTGTGTGGAATCTAACATAACATCACATGAATACAGAGGGAAAAAAATAGACCATTGCATATGATAAAACAATAAAAACACAACGATAAAACAATAAAACGGTAATAATACATTAGGAAAGTTCAGGGGAAAAAAATTAAGGATTATGAGTTCAATATGGAATACATTACTAATCACAGTTTGGAGAATTAAGTTCCAATTCAGCCAGCAGTATGGCCATCAGGGTATTTACATCTTTAGGAGGAGGATGTCATCTGTGCTACTACTTTCCAATTTCCGTAAGTTCTCTTTTCAGGTTAAGGTAGGGGATTTTGCTGTTTGCATTGTTTCGCTCAAGATCTTCAATTTTAAGGAATTTGTCTATAAAGCTGCTCATCTGGATGAGAATTATCATCCATAAATGAAAAATCAGATCTATGTGCATCTCTGAAATGTCTTGTATAGGATAGTGCAGAAATTACACTAGGGCTGCAGTGCCTCATATCCTTTTTTTAAATTTTGTTTAATTTTTTTTTCTTTTCAAGACTGTGAGTAACATTTAGGAGATACACTATGGAGAGATTGAATCCTAAACAGTACACAGAATTGATTGAACTTTATTTTGAAAGTCAAAGAGCATATTACTGGCACTTCAGTATGTGCAATTGTCCTCATCAGACTACAGTTCTCCATGCTTTCTGCAACATTATTCAGTCTGTTATTGTGCTGTCCCTCTCATTGAGTGTTTTTGAGAGTTCAAACCAAACCATCTACCTATTCTTCAGCAATCACATGCTGAATAATGTTGCCGAAAGCTTGCAACTAGGTGAAGAACAGTAATCTGATGAGGACAGCTGTACACATTGAAGTGCTGATGGCATGCTTTTTGAGTGAGGATGATGGACTTTGTGAAGTTTTCAGCTTCATGCACTGTTTAAGACTCATTCTCTTTATCATATATGTACTTCATAGTCCTGAGAAAGAAAAAAATAACTAAGTAAATTTACCCCCCCCCCGAAAGAAAAGAGAGAGAACTATGAGGCATTGCATCCCAGGCACGACTTCTGTGCCACCCTGTATGAGGTTCTAAGACTTCATCCTGATATCTCTGGCAGTCACAGATCTGCTGTTATTGAAACTGTGTAGGAGCATATGCACATTAATCATAATTCCTCCCCTTACCATGACATCTGCATTACCAAACAGCCCTATTCTAAAGCTCAAAGGAAGATTTTTGACTACCTCCAGGTGTAAACACATTTTCTTGCAGAATCAGAAGCTAAATTCAAACCTGAACTCATTAGTAAAAAGAACATGGGACATTGGTATTTACTGCAGTTCTAATGTTAAAGTGATGTGTCTTTCATTAGGAAGACAGTGGAAGATGCAGCCTTTAGCTTTGGCCATAAAGGCCTTTTTTGTTAAGCATTTTTTATTTATATTACAACAGTTTCATTGGTGGCTGCAAGCTCTGAACTTAATTGTGGAGCAGTAGACTTCCTGTTACGACGAACAGTTATTGCTAGAAATCGATCTTGAGAAGCAGTTGTTATTCTTTTATGATCTTGTCCAGAGTCTTTTCTTCTTTAGCATAATTCCAGAGATTGATTGTCTTGAAATATTCACCTATTCTTACTGCTTACGTTTGTCTGACCTGCTTTCTAAACTATCGATGATTTGCTGCATTTTTCCAGATGATACTTTTTTTTTAATTGAAAATTTCAAATCCTTGTGCACCACTTAGTATATTACACAAGGTTTACAGAAGTAAGTAAAAAAAAAATAATAATAATAATAATAATAATAATAATAAAAAAATACAACACAACACAAAATAAAATAAACTTACAAATTCACAGATACACGTAAGAGATGAATTTACAGAAGAAAGAGAAAGCCATTTTATGTTGGACAAATACGTGAAGAGGGGGAGGAAGTGTAATATTCACAGAGTTTAACCTAGAAATGAGTTCTTTTCGTCCTTCTTTGAGCTTTGAACAATAGAACAACAAATGTTCGACATTTTGCACTCCCCCGAAACTGCATGAACACAAGTCTGTAGTAGATAATGTGAATCTCTTCAGATATGAATTGAATTTACCATGTCCAGTTAGAAATTGAGTAACTTCAAAATTGTAGAAAAAGTGTTTATTATTCAGTCTGTGAGGAATGGAAGGAAAACATAGTTTAGTCAAAGAGGCAGTAGTAGAATTCCTGTTTAGTTCATTCAACTTGAGTATTGTTTTATCCCTATTTTTGTTCTTGTAAAATGACTTTGGAAGTATCATTGGAGTAATTACTTGAAGATGTGTAGCTTCTTTTGCCAAGCAATCAGCCCTTTCATTTCCTAAATTGCCAGTGTGGCCACGTACTTGAGAAAAGATAGCATCAACACCTTTATTATTAAGGTCTTTAAGAAGGGCATAGGAAGTGACAATTAATTTATTATATGAGAAGATATTCCTAAGAATATAAAGATAAAAGAGAATCAATGTAAATAAGAAATTTAGCACTTAGCGAACAGTTGTTAGGTGTCCACTTAATTGACTCACTAATGCACAGTAATTCGGCTTGCAAAATACTGCAGTCATTGGGAATTCTAAAGAGTTTGTATTCCAGTTCAGAACCATGCTGGAAAACGACATAAGCTAATCCAACTCGATTATTAATGTTACTGCCATCTGTATAACACACAACAGGGAAATTATCATCAACAGAATTCTCATAAATGATAGTTTGAATTGGCAGGATGAGGAAGATCTTCAAACAACACCTTGGTATCGAACATAAATTTGCTGATGGTATCTTTAAACATTTTGTCATTTAAAACATGAAGGTCAATCGGAGGAAATCCTGAAATTGCAAAACAGGGTTCATAGCTAATTGTTCTGTAGCCATACACAACTCTTAGTAAAATTCTTCTTTGAATTCTGCGAACTATACGGGAATTAATCTTCTTTTCTAAAGTTGTTCCCCACACTCTAGAAGCATAGCAAATAAAGGTGACAATACCCTGCTTATAAATCATATCAATAGCATTAGATTTTAAATCAAAAATATTGCAAGAGATATGATTAAGTCCCCTAAGTATATTTTTACGTTTATTGAATAAATACATAATATGATTTTTCAAAACTTATGATCAGGAATAACGCCTAAATATTTAATTTCATTCACTGTTTCGAGTAAGGTATTATGCAAGTACTGTTTTTGGTTTGTATAGCTAACATGCTTTCTTTTAATTATCATAATTTTAGATTTCTTAGGATTAAATTCCAATTTCTGTTCTCTGGACCAATTGGAAATAATATTAAGTGTGTTCTGAGCCGTATTAAAGAGAGTAATGGGACACTTCTCTTGAAAGCAAATTAATAGATCATCAGCAAAAGCAATTGTTTTACAACTTGGACAATGTGATAGTCTATTGAGTAGATCATTCATAATTAAATTCCACATTAAAGGTCCGGAAACCGAGCCTTGAGGGCAACCTCTTTCCAAAATGCGGGAGGAAGAAACATGGCCAAGGGAGAGCAATGCAGATCTGCCATGCAGAAAATCTTTAATAAGGCAGAAAATATTACACAGAGTACCACCTTTCCTTAAAAAAAAACAAGTATCGTAGGCCACCAGGCATGGTCAAATGCACCTTTGATATCAAGGAACATTAAAACTGTGTGAAAATTTCTCTTTGTACACTATGTCTTTTAAGTACAAAAGAGCAACTTCACAACTCTTATGAGGGGTAAAACCAAACTGTGCTTTGTTTAGCAGTTTTTTATTATGCAAGAACCAGGCAATTCTATTAACAAACAGCTTCTCTAGGCATTTTCCTAAACTGGGAAGAAGACTAATGCATCTCAAGTTACCTAAATGCGGGATACGAGGACCAATATTCTTAGGGATTAAAATGACATTCGCTGTTTTCCAGCAACGAGGAAATGAACCAAGCCTCAGACAAGTATTGAGGATTTTGGAGAATAAATTTGGAAACATTCTATGGACTTGCTTCGAAATTTTGTTTGAAATAAAATCAAGACCACGAGCTTTATTGCATTTAAGGTTTTCTATAACACTATTAATTTCTGACATAGTAAATGGAGGATCTGGATTAGCAACATAATTTAACAAAGCTTCAGCCCTAATCATTCTATGGAATGAATTATCCGTGCTAAAAGGGTCCGTGAGAAAGCTTCTGTTAAGAACCTCATTAGGAATTCTCTCCAAGTGTTAAGCTTTGCATCTTGGCCCAAGGCGATATTTTCCGGAGTACCTTTGCAACTTAATGCAATTACCTCCACAACTTTGTTAAGAAAAATGAAGTAATTAAGAATGAGCAATGGCTAAAGGGTATCGAACAAAAACTGTAAGGGGGTTAAACGAAGAAGAGTTGAATAAGGAGTCCACACTGGGGACGAAAAATTTCTTTCAGCTTTCAACTTGTTTTGCAAGATTGAAAGTGAGAGAAGAGATAATTGAGGCGAATTCCTGAACGCATTGTGTTAATGGAATCGGAAAGGTTGGAAGACAATCAGCCGGGAAACATATTTTTCCAGGGCTTGGGAAAGGTATATTAGGTATTACGGAAAACCGCAGTAATTGCTAATGCCTTGGGGATGGGGGGGGAAGAGTCTTGCGACTAAAACTCGAATCCAGGGATGGAGGAGCGAGAGGTGGGGGGGGGAATAGTCAATTCAATGAAGGCGAAAAGTTCTCCGACCATCCGTGGCGAGTTGAATAATAGGAGCAACTTTTCAAAAGGAAAGAGAACCGCAAGGAAAGTTATCTGTGAAAAAGACGGAGAAACTTTTTTGAGAGGATTTAAAGGGAAGTCAGCGAGGTAAAGTGGCTTAAGAAGGAGGTAAAAAGTAGAATTAAAGGGGGAGAATTAATTTTAAGGGCAGGAATAAGTTAAATTTTGGGAGTAAGGATGTGAATTGAAGATATGCAAGCTTGTAGGTTTGATTACGGAGTATTGAAAGATAAATTTCTAAGCAGAAGAATGTTTGCTGTATAGATTTAGGATAGATTAATTTTAATAATTACAGATCTGACGTGAAGATTATGAATTAACTAAGTTTCATGGAGTGGCATTAAATATTAATAAGTCAGTTATTCTATTGCAATTATGAATCCTAATTGTCTGGACCGTGAGATGTGAAAAGCTGAGGTCTTGGCAAGTGGAGGAGCATGTTATGTATAGCAGCACAGATATAGTACCGAAGAACTAGGCTGAATTAAGTCCGGCGGGTAATTGAAAATTAAGAAATAGTTAAGGGTCGCCGGGTTAGTGCTGGTTGATTTTAAAAATTAGAAAGAATTCCTAGTCAAGCAAACACCTCCGCTTTGGCTTCCTAGGAAAGATGTTAAATGTTCTATCTAGAACGCTCCTAGGTCGCTTAGTGGAGCTGGGCTCCGCTGGGTCATATGCAGGAAGTGAGTGCAAGACTGGGTTTTCAATCTGTGAAAGTCTATTGAAAAATTTGGCCGAATTTTGCCGAAAAAAGGCATCAAGGGGTAGAATTTTGAGATCGTTATGAAGCACTTCATTACGGACGAAATAATGAGCATTTGTCAGAATACGAAACGTGATGCTCTGGAATACCTGGATTTTCTTCAGGTGGCTATTGGCGGCAGTGGACCAGACGACGGCTGCGTACGTCAGGATCAGGAGGATGGTACTCTTGTATAGAAGGATCTTGTTGTTGAGGGAGAGGTTGCTGGTACGTTTGAGTAGTGACATCAGTTGGGTTCTTGTTGTTCTGGCTTTGGATATTGCATAGTTGATATGAGTATTCCAGAGAAGCTTCGCATCTAGATAAATTCCCAGATATTTATAGGAATCTACCCAGGGTACATTTTCATCAAATAACCTGAGTGGAGGGAGTTGACTATGAATATTCCTCTTTCTGAAAAAGAAAACGGTGGCGGCACTTTTTGCGACATTAATTTTGATTTTCCAGGTAATGAGCTAGGACTCCAAGTCTGTTGAATACAGCTGTAGGTGATTGAGAGTGGCGTGCAGTGTTGAGTGCTGTGAAATGATGGCTGTGTCGTCTGCATAAAGTGCTAGATCGACACTTGGTGATTGCGGTATGTCATTTACATACAAGTTGAAGAGTGTGGCGCTAAGAATTCCTCCCTGAGGCACACCCGCCAGGATAGGCCGAGGAGAAGAAACAGAGTATTTAACTTTGACAGAAAAGGTACGATTAGTGAGGTAAGAGTGCATTATGTGCACAAAATTAGCCGAAATTTCAAGTCGCATGAGCTTGAATAAAATTCCGATATGCCAACACCTGTCGAAAGCCTTTGCTATGTCTAAATAAACAATAGCTGTAGGCTTTCCACTGCGAGATCCTGTGTGAATGATTTCTACTACCTTCGGTTTCGACAGAAATCATTCAGGTATCTAAGCAGTATAGCTTCGTAAATCTTACTAAGTGAAGACAGGAGGCTGATTGGTCTATAATTTTGAGGGACCTTTGGGTCCATTCCAGGTTTTAGAATAGGAATGACTAATGCATTCTTCCAGCTATTAGGATAATATTTTAACCTTAGCATTGAGTTTATCAAAACTGCTAGGTAAAATATGAATTTTACTGGTAAGTTTTTAATCATGCGATTAGAAATCCTATCCAGGCCAGGTGCTTTTGCAGGTGTGAGATTTTTGACAAATGCAGAAATCTCAGTCATTGTTGTGGTAATGGGTTCCTCAGATTGTGTATCTGAGGAGAGAAATTCTTCAACTTGGTGTTGGACTTCATACGTGTGCTCTGCACAGGAATCGAACATGAGTCCAGTGTTGGGTGAAAATTGTGTTTGAAGACTGTCCGCAATGCGTTCAGCCTTCTCAGTGTCTGTTAATGCCATCTGGTCATTGACCGTGCCCATTAGGGAGGGAATGTCATATTTTGGTTTGCGAAGCCGTGCGCTAGCTACCCAAAGGCTATTGTCAGAAGTCTTTAAGGACTTAAGATAATTTGTGTATTTATCGTCTGTGTATTTCTTAATATCAGACTTGATCTCATTCTGGATTCTTCGCAGTTGCACTCGAAAGTCTTCCAATCGTGTATTTTGCCAATCTCTGTGAAGTTGGTTTTTAATTTTGATTTTGTCTTTAATGAAATCAGGTAATTTATAATAATTTTACCTGAATTTGGGCTTGGAAGCAGCTGTAAACGCACTTCCCAGGGTTTGGTTGAGCCTGTCAATGGCTAAGTCAACCTCCTGATTATCGTTAATTTTGATAGGGAGGAGAATACCATTTTCCAAGACATACCGAAAGTTGTCCCAATTTGTAGAGACTTGCGCTGGTAAATTTTGGTTGATTTTGGATGTTTTAAGGGTGAGGTGAACCGGATAATGGTCAGAGGACAATTCCGGGATCACTTCGATCGAATAATCTACTGGAATATTTTTAAATAATGCCAAATCAATAATGGAAGGAGCACCTAACCCTTCAGGAAACTGGAAATGGGTAGGTGTGTTCGGCGCTATAATTTAGATACGAGTGTCCTGAGCCCAAATTTTGAGTTTATCGCCATAGTTGTTGGCAGTGACACAATCCCAACTTCTATGACGGGCATTTAAATCTCCTGTGATAATCAGGTTAGTTGCAACACCACTTAATTTTCTGAGATCAGAGATAAATGCTGGTCCCTGTCTCGGAGGCATATAGCAGGACGCTACTGCTATTGGGGGGCAATTTTGAATATGAATTTGAATAATAGTCGCTTCTAAGGCCTCCAGTGGTGACGTGGGAATTCTAGAATGTTTTAAAGAGCGTTTTACATAAATGCTAGTACCGCCACTAGCATGAACAGTGTCACTGATGCATACCTCTTTGTCATTTCGGTAGCAGAAATAATTCGCGATGTTCGCGCAAAGTCCCTCAACCAGATGTGTCTCTTGAACGAGGAAGAGGTCCATGTGGTGCTCATAATAAAATCCCGGACTTCGTGAATCTTCTTCTTGATCCCGTTGGCATTCCAGAAGAAGATCAGGAGGGTGTCAGTTAGTTTAAGAGGCCACAGTATGCCTCATAAATATAAAACGCTCTCTCAGGCCCCGTGGAGACATTTCGGAGCTTTGGGAGAGCATTTCTGAAGGCCTGCAGGAGTGTCTGATGATAAATTCCAAACTCTGAGGCGATTTGGAATACACTCCTGAGGGTGTCTGTACAATTGCCATCATCTACGGTTGGGGCTAGAGCCTGGGCCGGTGGTGTTGGCTGGAGAAGAGGACTCTGCTTCGATGCGTGCTTCGCTGCAGGGGCTTGCTTCAGGTCCTTCGTAGATGGTGGGAGTCCGGGATTTTTCCGTCCGGAAACGACTTCGCTAAAAGAGGGGTCCGTGCTGCTATGAGGAGCTTTAGCCGGAGCCGGTACAAATTTGGTTTTCCCGCTACCCGGTCGAATGGGGGGATTTTTATTTTTGTTCATCGGGTTTCGAGGGCAGTGAAACCAGTTGGCTGCGTGCCGCCCAAGGCAGTTCGCGCAGGTGTTGGCTTCTTCCGGGTCTTTAGTGCACTGGTACGCGTAATGCGGGCCAGCACACCTCAGACACCGGATTGGTTGTGTGCACACTGCGGAACTATGAAAGAAGCCCTGGCAGCGCCAACACTGGCTCGGCCCCTTCTTCCCGATGTGTTTTTCAAATTTTATTTCAATACCAAACATTGAGGTTTCTTCGAAAATGTCATATACATTTAGTGATGGATTTAATTGAATCAGAAATAATGGCATGGGATAGCGGGATTTGTGCCTACGGAGTTGCGTTACATTAATGACAGAGTATCCCAACATCTGCAGTTCTGACTTTATTTTTTCTGCTTTTGCAGTGTTGTGTAGGCCGCGGAGAATAGCCTTTACGGGCCGATCCTGCTTGAGGTTAAATGATTTGTACTCGGCGCCCTGATTAGTAAGAATTTGGGCAACCGAGCGATAATCTGCTTCGTTCTGCATTTCAATTCGCAGGAACTTTCCTTTCATGTGGCAAATTGCCGTAGGCACAGTGGCTTGTACTAAAGAAGTTAAAAAAATTCAAAATCTTTTGGCTCTATAAAGAAAAAAGGAATTTTCCTCTTACTGCTACTAGAGCTCTCATTAGGGGGGGGGTACCGTCAACGGATTGCTCCTCTGGTTTTTCTTTCTCCCTCTGAGGGGGGATAGCTGCTGGCTGGGTGGGAGGTTATTCCTTCTCCGATCGATCGCTCCAAAATGGAGGCAAGGCATTGTTTGGAACCTGTTTTTCGGGTGAAATCGGTGCACCTCGTGAGATAAGATGGCGAGAAGGCTGCTGAAAACCTTCATCGTCAATTTTTCGAATTTTTTTATTTTTAGGTAAATCAGTATTTTCTCTGCTATTGATAGTTAGTTTTTGAATTTTTTTGGTGCTATTAATGATTTTATCAGCTTGTAACTTTGCTGGTTTAAGGATTGAATTTGAATTTTGGGTTTTAGCCGAAACGTTTGATTTTTGAGAGTTATCACTATTATCACTGATTTCGTTAGCAGATTTAAGAAGTTTTTTGATGCATTCATCTTCGGTAGGTGGGATGGCAAATAGAGGCAAGTTAAGGCATTTGGCAAGATTAGTGAGAGATAAAAGCATTACCTGCGACTCCTGCTTGACGCATTTCATGTCGAAGCTCGCAAGTGGTGTAGATCGTCTGGCTCTGCTCAGGTTCTGTTCTAAATCCGTAAATCGGGCCTTTAACAGATAGAGTTGTTTTATCTGCAGAAGTAGATCATCCGGATTAATTTGCTCATCTTGGCTTGTATCAGAGACAGGGACCGTCGAGTCTGTAGACACCGATGTAGCCATGGCAGAGCTGATATCAGGAGGGTTGCCTGCCATTATTTCCGGCGTCGCTTCGCTGTTGGTGGTTGGCGTGGAGCTCACGTCCTTTCTCCACGAGAGTCACCCTGCGAATTGCGTCTTGGAGCTTTAAGCTGTAACTATGTCTTAAGTGAAGATAATTTTCTTTATATAACTCTCTAAGAGTAGGGTTACAATTTCGTTGAAACCTACGTCTAGCAGCATTAACCTGCTCTCTCATACATTCGATTTCAGTAGTCCACCAAGGTACCTTATGAACTCTTGACTTTTTTAGAGGCATGAAAGCCTTGGATGCGTTATAGAGAATCGAGACAAAATTTTCTAGTCAAGAGTTTAATGCATGCTTATCCGTACAGATAGAGAATCGAGACAAAATTTTCTAGTCAAGAGTTTAATGCATGCTTATCCGTACAGCATTGAATAAACTGCGACAACTCATCAATTGACTGCTTACATGTATTGTAAAAAATATCCCAGTTAGCTTTCTTTACACTGAAGGCAATCTTGCTGTTTTTTCTGTCATAGAGAGTGTTATTAGAAGCTACAGATAGTTCAAACTCAATCGTACAATGATCAGAAAGGGATTCATAATCTGGTTGACATCAATGCAAAATATCTGCAAGAAGATCAGATCCTACAACCGTAATGTCAATATAGCTTGAACCTTGAGTACTACAGAAAGTAGGACCACAGTCTTCGTTTATAATGAACAAATTATTCATACTTAAAAATTCGCAAAGTTTTAACACCTCGATAATCTGAAACTGGACTATGGCAAATTTCAGATTGGCTGTTGTCATCCATAGCCCAAATCAATCTATTACAATTTTTTGAAGTTAATGCTACATTAATTTTATGCAAATCCAAGACGATATTTCTGCTAGGTTCAAAATAATAGGAAAAAAAGATAAAATTATGAGTATTGAGAGTAAAATCATGAGTATTGAGAGTAACATGAAGAAACACCATATTATAATCAAGATTATTAGTATCAAGCAGAGTAGACAGCTTTTGATTCTGTACAATAATAGCAGCTTTAATGGTATCACTAATAGCATCAAAGTAAACCTGGTAAGAGGTAGGCAAGTTAGGAAGAGCATTTATAAGAGTGAGGCTTCTGAACAAGAGCGATATCAATGTTAGAATTTTCCGTATTTAAAACAAGCTGCTGAGTAGCCATTTTCGAACGATGAAGATTAAGTTGAATAATTTTAAGAACAGAAATGGACAAGTTAAGCCATAATTAATTTGAGAAATAATTCTATTCTTCATAAAAATGTGAGAAGGACAATTTTCGGTGAAAGGCTCATGCTTGACATCAACTTTCTTACCAACATCCTTGATTTTGCTATTATAACGAATGCAATTTATGCAAACGTGGTTTTTTTTATTTTGGCAGTGCTCACTTTTATGTTATTTGCACATTTGAAGCAAGCAACAGAATTTCTGCCCTTTGTAATTATAGCCAAGGCATTTAAAGCATCTATTTATTATGATAAACTCCTCTACTTTACAAGCCGACCACTCAAAATTCAAATATCCCAAAGATAGGCATTTTCTGTATAGCTCGAATTTCATTTTGACAGCGATGCTTTGAGTTTTGGAATTTTTTAAGAGTATAACATAATTTCATGTCATTAATACTTTCATTACCATAAAAATGTCAGGATTTTGATCAAAGGGAACAGTTAATACATCTTTATCATCAATTTCATTTGGCACATTTTTAATAAGTAGAGCAGGATTTTTCTGTCTTGAAAGAGAAGAAATTAGTTCAGGTTTGTTGTTGATTTCATCTTTTAGTTTATCACGATCAGTTGAAGAGCATTGCACTAAAATTCTGTTATTAGAAATCGTCCTAATATTTTTTATACTTAATTTCTTTTCTGTAGGATTAATTATTAATCCTAATGAATGAAAGTTTTCTAAAGTTTTTTTAACATCAAGGAATGTAATGTTTTCCAATCAAGTAGCTGCCAAAGCAAGCAAATTACAGTTATTTGACTGTTTGTTTAAATTTTTTCCCCTAGATGACGATACCACCTCAGCATAAGAAGGTCTCATAACAGAGGTTTTCAAACTTGCCACACAAGCTTTGCGATAACTAGCAGATTGTAATCTTTCAAAATTTTTAATTATAAGAGGTTTTAACTCACCCAAAGCAGTCCTAGCATGTTCATGCAGCTCACCGTTCATATTAATCTAGATGCAAATGCTGTGTTGATAGTATCATAAAGTTTTTCAAGAGACGTGTAAAATGCGTCAAACTCTTAACCACCATCTTGAGTCCTCATCCAGATGGAGCCATAAAAACCATTTTGAGGCCTTGCATACTGACATCAAATGCTGTATTGCAGAAATTCACTCAGGTATTCACTTTGCATAAAGTGCTTGATTCATCATTAGAAGACGTAATACCTTAATTTGCATATCAGAAATTGTTTAATCACTCTGCTATAGGCTTGTATTCAATACATCCCTTCAGAAATGGATTAGGTAGTTCATGGAATATTATTTTTGGGCATGTAAAAATGAGGTAAAGGTCATGAGAGTTTTTTTTTTTTTTTTTTTTTTTTTTTTTTTTTTTTTTTGTTTGTTGTTGTTGTTGTTATGATTAATCAATTCTATTATTGTTAGATTTGTGTAATGATTTTTGGGCAATGTATTTTAATTCATACTATCAAAACATTGTTAAAAAGATTTAGACATATTAGTATTAACAGATCAAATATTTTTATTAGTTTTTTTTTAAAAGTATGAAGTAGACAGAAGTTTAATTTTTTAAAGCTTTTTTATAGTAGGTGATTAATTTGTAAATTTAAAATTACATGATGCTGTTATGAAATTAGAAGTTTGGAGATCTTTTCTATCATCATATTTATGGCTGATTGGAAATATCCCTCCAGCTTGGCCATTTAAATCTGATTTTTAAACTTTTTAAATCTATTAAACTTGTAATTATGATGTGCAATTTGGAAATATCCCTCCAGGTTGGCCATTTAAATCTGATTTTTAAACTTTTTAAATCTATTAAACTTGTGGTTAATTATGATGTGCAATATAATTTTGTCTTTTTTTTTTTTTTTTTTTAAAGAGGAGAATGTGTTTAGTCATAGCAACTATTTTGATTTTATGCCGGATGTATCTGTTCCATTGAATGATACTTCAAAAAATATCTTGCCTGAGTTATTGTGGCAACATGGGCTGCATAATTACCTTGACATTTTCACTAAAGAAGAGGTAAGACTATTTTTATATGGAAGTTATACCCTGTTCTTAATTTTTTTTTTAAATGGTAGTTTTGGTTATGTTAACAGTTACACTTTTATTTAGAGCACATTTTACCAGTAAAGCAATATTTTAAATATGGTAATTAGAAAGGTATTTTTCAAAGCGATTATTTATTTTCAGTTTAAATTCCCCCCCCCCCAATCCCCGTAAATTGCGTTGTTCTACATTCAAAAAGTGGTTTATGACTGTGCATAGCTGTTTTGGAGGAAAAAAAAACAAAGAATTCCGTCCCCCGCTGAAGATAGTATGCCACGAAACAGAAAAATCTGAAAATATGTAGCTAAAAGTCACTAGGTGTTTATTGTTGATATTTGCTAAGGCTTTATTAACAATATATGGAACTCTCTTTTACTTTTTTAAAGCGGGCATTTGAAGTGACTCTGCCTTCATGTGACATCTGTCGTCATCATTGCACAGAGGCAATTAGAAGGTTTTAGCAAATTAGGTAGCAAAAAAATAAGTTAGCAAATTAGGCAATTAAAAGGTTTTAGCAAATGAAACGTCTTTTCTAACCTTTCCATTCAATGCCATAGTTATGAGTATTTGGGAAAAAATTGCCATAAAAATGCTTGTTCTGAAGTAACAAAACTATAGCATTGCTGTTCTTCAAGGTAGGCTGTCTACTAAATTTCAGTAAAGTGCTATGGAAATTTGTTTCCATATTGCAAGTGCATAGCTAACAAATGTTAAGTTACCAAACAATTTATGCAGTTACAGTTGTCCCAGGAAACATAAATGTATTACAATTTCTGGTGAAGTCGAAACCAATTCTTTAGTGGTTGGTCTATGCTGTTCCCTTTGCATATGTTTACACTCTGAAGCTAGGATCTTTTCTTATGAGTATGTCAATAGACAAAATGAAACAAAACAAAGAAAGATTAGATAGTTGCTACAGGGTGGGGTGTAAGAGTTTGTCGATAGTAGTTCATAACTCTCATACTTAAAAGATACTGAAATCAAGAGATTAAGTTCTAATATGGGAAAACTGTAAACTTATGTGTTTGTTGTAGATTTAGTCAAGATCTCAAAAGGGTAGACAGGGTACATCCTTCATCAAGAACAAAGAAATCTGCAAGGCTTTGTTAAATTTCTTCGGTTGTAATGAAGAGGGACCCGTGATCTTGACTTTATCTATGCCAAACACAAGGCTATTTATTGTGATGCTTATTTTACCTTTTACTTCTTTCAAACCTCGCCTTCAGCATAGTGCAAATCCATAAAATGCCATTAGCAGGAGATTCTTAATCCAGATGCATCTGAGAATGCCATGATCACAAGTCATGACTTATATATTTTAATATAGAAATCCCTTTCAGTGCAGGTGGGTTTTGCTTCATTTACTGTGTTTTAGATTTATAATGATAAATACTGGTGCCATCATACAACTGTCTTTTGAATAGCTTGCTGCAAAATCTATCTGCAAGGGGAAATAATCTTCTTATTGATTTTGTTCATAAGTTGAGGTATTGATATCATGCTTGTAGACTTTGGTAGTGTGGATCTCTAAGGTTCTTCGCCCTGCTTGCTTTAACAAGAAAGGTTCTGTGCTTGCTGTAAATCAAGGCATGTGAAAATATCTCTGCACAGAATTGGCCATGCTTGTGTTCAAACATGACCTGTTTGAAATGATTCATTTTTTTGGGGGGGGGAGGTCCATGTATGTGATAGTAAAACATATTCATAGTAGTTATGCATTATTTTTGTCATATATCCGTGAAATATTGGAACTAAGATTTGTCCAGCAATGTTAGGCTTTTATGAAGAGAATGCTAATAAATTTAAGGATTTAAGACCCGTGTTTAGTTTTATAGCCCTCGTGAAAGAATTCCAAATGTATAAAAAATTTTTCCAAATGGTATTTATTAAGAGAGCTAGAACCTGTTTAATTTTCAACATAATCGTAGAACATGGAATTTCAGGATAATTCAACATAATCGTGGAACATGGAAGTCAGGGTTGCTTGGTGCTGTCTGCTATTTTTAGCTTTTTTATATTGTCCACGCTTCATTTGAGCATGAAAATTAAATAAAAGCATAAACTAATAAAAGAAATTACATATTGAATATTAAAACATTTAAATTAATCAGAAGCTTATAAGCTTTGCAACAACAAAGATAAGGCCTTCATTTATTATTGCGAATAAATCATGCTTAATCCATTCTGGAATTTATTCGAGGAAATAAGTGTTTAAGATTTACTACATAATTTTCAATACAGACATTTTGAGTTTTTATGCATTTTTGCCTTGTTGCGAAGTGAGAACTGAATTAATTGAATGAGAAATACTAAATCGTCTGTGAAAAGCCTTTTCTTTCTTGTTTTGTTTGCTTAATTTCTTTTGTACATCGTTCTAGATTTATTATAGTATTTGAATAGAACATGTGACTATGATTAGATAATTCTTCAAATGATATAAATTTTGTGCATTTTGAGTTATGAATGAAATATAACGCTGTTAAGTGAACCTAGCGCCAGAGTGTCGCTATGATAAACAAATATATTGAACTTTAAAGAGTGCATTTATTCTATTGTCTTTTATGCTTTATAGATGAAGTAGATTTAATTCAATCCAATAAGTTAAGAAAAAATGCGTATAATTTAATATTCCTTACAAGGAAGTCATGGTGTACACATCAGATTTTTTATATTGTCCATGCTTCATTTGAGTATGAAAATTAAATAAAAGCATAAACTAATAAAAGAAATTAAGTGTTTAATACTAAAACATTAAAGTTAATCAGATGTCATAGGTTTATGAATCTGATTGAAAATCTAACTAAAAACTCTGGCTAAAAAATGTTTAGTTCACCTTTTAAAATTAGCTGATGTCTTTATGATGCTGGTTTATTTATTTATTTTATTTATTATTTTTTGATTTTTGAGAATTAAGTATTAGGCATTCTGTAGCTAAAGGATTATCTGCTGCTAAAGTTGTGTAGTGGGTAATGATGATGGTGATTATGATTTTTATTTTCTTCTATATTTAATTTTTGTTGTTTTTCAATTTTTAAGATTGACTACAAGACATTCCTATTGCTTAATGATGAAGATCTGTTAAGATTGGGTATTGGATTTCAAGCCAGGATGAAACTGATTTGTTTAATCAGAGGTAAATTCCTTTAGATTTTATGTTCAGAAGATTCTCACAGCATTGTGAAAGCTAAGTTTAAAACGAAATGTTAGATTGTTTTTAAAATAAATTTCATATTCTTTCAAAAGAAAAGGTGACAAATATGTTAAAAATCTCCTTTTCACCAAAGATACAGATTAATCGTTTTTATGTGTTGACTTTATCTTACTGAATGTTACAAAAGAGAAATATGTTTGTTATATTATGTAGGGGAGAAACAGCTGACTTCAGTAGTATGTGGCATTAATTTGCCTTCTGTTGGATGATAGGTGAATGTGTCGCTTGTTTCAGTATTGAAGTTCTTCAGTAAGCTGACAACATGCAATCCTCTCATATCAGCTAGATGTTTTATCAGCTAGAGGCAATAAATTGATTAACATCTTACTGTACATTGGTAAAAGTGTTTTTTAAAAATCTCTATAAGCTTAATGCAGTTTCATAAAAGTCATGAAAATGTAAAATGGTCAATAAAATATGACAATTATACTTAAGGAATAGGTGGATGAATGCATTGAAGTGGATTGTAGAGTGATAATATGCTTTCTGGAACAGATATTCAACATGAATCATAGTAGACTATGGATAGTTATGCATTTTGGAAGTGTTGGGATGTTGCAAATTTGAAATGCAGGAACGTGTGCACACACGCAGTAAGCGCATGGAAAATATTGCTCCCGGTGAAGCATAAAAGTTCACAGTAAAAAACATTGGATATACAGAAAGTTTTCAAGTGGGCTTAGGATGGAACTATTTCCTGTAACATCAGTGATTTGCCCATGTTTTCCAAATTAGTGTGGCCAGTCTAATACTCTGCTCCATTTCCCATGAGGCACTAATTATTCTGGCGAGATTTTATTTAGAGATCTTAAGCAACTACCTTATCATCCTATGATTGAGATCTCATTTTATTGCTGTGGGGGAATACTGAAATATGACATTTCTAATTGAGGCTGAATTGTATGGTCATGTGATAGATGGATGCCTTTCTAAATTCAAACACTTTTAAGAATGATATGCACAGTTATTGCATCTTTGGGACTGCTTTCTGTATGCCTGTGACAGTTCATTTTAATTGGCCCTCTTCTATAGCTTTTTATGATACATAACTTCATGTACATTTTTATGATTGTTGTCACATTTTCATCTGAACACACCAAATGATATGCTTGTTATTGAAAACTTTGAATAATACTTCTGGAGACTGCTGAAAATTGTTAAAGCAGATTAAATTTCTGTAGGTGCTTAATTTTGATTTTCCTTGAATTAATTGAATAAAAATAAAATGATTTAAAATAATAATTGAGATTTTCTCTCTCAAGGTGATATATATCATGTGCTGATTATTTGCATGAAAATGTAATGGTATTACCTTGCCAGAGTCCCATAATATATGGAATTTTTATAGTAATTTTGGAATTTTATTCTAAAAGATATCAGCTAGATGTTAAAAAAATTAACTAAACTTGCTGTAAATGTCTTAATTCTTTCTAAAATTATAAAAATATAATTTTGTATGTAACTCAGAAAAAAAAAATGCTTTTATTTGATAGAATTGCAGGATACAGAGATGTTGAAGATGAAACCAAGAGATTTTAATGCTGCTCCTGGTGCTGGTAGAAAATAAAAACTGGAAGAGAGAACTTGCTATTTTTTGTTTTGGTCATATATTATACTTTAATGAAAAAATGCAGAAAGATTTTTTTTAAAGTAATGGAGGACATTTTTTAATGGTGATATGATCTTTGGTTGTTATCATTTAAGTATAATACTTAGTTGATTTTTGTGCTGATGTTAGATTGTGTATTGGAAGTTCTCAAGATTGTGTATTGGAAGTTCTCACTTTGTGAGCATATTAATTATTAACAACAATATCATCAATATTCTCTTTTTGTGTGCATCAAAAAGAAAATGTAAATTAAATATTGATTTTTATTGCTTTATTTACAAAATCTTGTTTATTGGGCCAGTGCATTAGAATTTACAAGCTTGTTGACTCCTATGTGTTTTACTTTATTTTCTATAGACTTCTAAAATGTCTTGTCATTTTTATATGTGTGTACATGCAGTTAGGAACTAACTTCCATGTCTGTCATGTTTGATATCTCCGTTATCACTAGTATTTGTGATTTATGTGTCCAGTAACATAAATAAGACTTCAAGAAACTGAAAGTATTACAATGCATGCTTTATTTTATGAAAATTGTTAAATCTCTGTATTGAAAAAGTGAGAGTAGTTTTAATGTGTGGTTTTGTTAGTCATCGGTATTGATTACCATTTAAACTGAAATGTTCATCAAATCTAAGAAACATTTTATATGAATATAACTGTCTCTTTGCATGCCTGACAACTTCATTAAAATGAAATTCAGAAGGCAGAGCACAGAGGGAATTTCAAAAGAGAAAACTGAGACTTACCTGATGTTTTGAAGCAATTGAAAGATTTCCAAAGTTCTGCTTCGTTAAATCAACTTGTTCAAATTTCATAATAGAAATATCCAAAATTAGGAAACAAGAAAGCCTATGGCATTTTAAAACTTAAAAAAGGAAAAATATGAATTTTCATTTCCCTAACATAAGTGTTTTTACTGTATTATAATTTCTTAAGATTATCATAAGCGTTGTTATATTTGATAACAAAAATCACTACGGATGAAGTGCATAGAATTAAAATTTTTACAGTCAAACTAGTTTCAAAATCGCAGATATTGAAAAACCATTAAATCACATGACATTCAAAAAGGAAATAATTTGCTTTCTTCACCGTTAAAAGGACAAAATGGAAAAATAAACTAAATATTTGCTGAGATTACTAGCTTGATATATAAAAATCTGACGAAAAATTAGCAATTTGGCACAACTTCTGGTGTGTGTACAAAAAAATCAGAAATTGTTTAAAAAAAGTGTTTCATTTTGCATGTAAAATTAAAAACTACAATAATTTCAGAAAAATTGTTGAGATCTTAACAGTTCACAAATGTAGCATTCTTTTGCTTATTTTGTTTATATTTTTAGATTAAAATTTTTTTCCCCTTCTGAATTTAAAAGCAAAATATTAAGTGTAATGCATGCACCTGATAATCCTTTGTATTTGGGTCGTATCATTAAACTGATTTTTTTTGGGGGGGGGTAGTTTTGGACAGTCCTTTGTTATTAGGATTTTTAATTTGTATCTGATAATCTTGTCATTTTAGTATGCCTTAAAAAAGTCTTTTGAAGATAATAGTTACAATTCTTTGTTATTTAAGTATGGCTTCTAAAAACAAAATGTCTTGGTCTAAGATAACAGTTACTATAAGAATAAATTATTAGGCTAAAATTTTAGTTATATATTCTATAAGCATAAATTTTTGGACTAAAATTTATTTTATTAATAATTTTAATTTCAGGTACTTTTACATGGTATTTTACTGTGTGAATGCTTTACTATTTTTACAGAATTAAATGAATTTAAGGCATTTACTGTTAAGCTGTCTGGAATTTGTTCCAGAGTAAATAAAATTAAGTATAAAAATGCCAAAAATGTTATATTTTTGTAAAATAATAAAATATTTCTGTGTAATATGTATACTTTCCTAAAGAGTAATTTGAAGTAGATTTTATGCCTAAATTATGTATTATGCATTTATCAATGTGCATCTAGAAACCAAAGATATTTTCTTGTTTATGATATAAGAGTATAGTCTTCAAGTGCAATTTGAACCTTTGTTTCCTAAAATATCTAATCACTTTTTGTTTAATTTTTTTTGTATTAATTTTGAATCTCTGTTATCATGTTACTTAAAAGTGTAATTCATATCACTTTGTTTTTATGTATATAGTTAATTGTGCCATATGTTTTGACATTATTCCATATCATGTTATTGATATTATTTTTTATATCTGTGTTGAGTATGTTAATAAATGTTTTTATTCTTCATTTTTGTATATCTTTTGTAAACAATTTCAACAGATATAAACTTACTTTTCACTGTGCTTAAAAAAAATATTTATGGTATAGGAGTTGTTGAAAAGAAAGAAATTTTGTGGTGTAATCTGTATTTCTTGCGGTTCCAGGTCAGGCAGTCATAGTGAACAACAACCCCTTTCCAAGATGTTCTTCGAAATACTTGTCAATTTAGTAAGTTGCTGTGTTAACATAAACTTGGCCCTGTAAAAATTTCTGTGAAACAAAATAACATGTCTGATATTTGGTGATAAGGAAGGTGATAACCTATTAAAAGAATTGTTTAGCACTAAAAGGTGTTGTAAAAGCTTGAATATTAAATATGTGGCATCTTACAGCATCTATTATAAACCATATCAATAAAAAATCATTTCTTTCCTGACTGTTTTATTTTAAAAAAAGAGAAAGAAGCAAAATCCCAGTTTAAAAGTTCTGAAATGAAGTACGGTTCTGCACATCAGTTTATTGATAATAGCAATGCATTCATGGTGCATTCATTCAAGTTTGAATTAATGAAGAAACAAGGATTCTTCATTAATTAAAACTTTTTATTTTTAATACAAACACATCATTCAAATAAAGGCTTATTCTGTAAAATTAAGAAAAAATAAAACTTGCATTGACTTCAGTTGTGCAGATCAGGGGTTCTTAAACTATGGTCGGCAAAAATTTTAGTAGTTTTGATATTTCTTTAACTTATAATAATTTTATTCAGTTTTATTAATTACCAAATATTTTTACACAATGTAGCTTAAAATAAAGATAAGACAATACAGACAAACAAAAAAATGAAAACGTTTCAACGTATTCTTTTTATAATAAAAACGTTAATTTTCCTTGCCTTGCATGTGACGCTGTCATTTCGTCTGTTACTTATTTAAAATTTTCACATTGTTGTTCTATGTCTTAAAATTAGAAATTAAAGTTAATGACCTAAAACTGCAATAGTATATTGCTGTACAAGTGAGAAAATTGACAATTTCACTCACGCGCATGTCGGATTTGCACCATACCTATAGGGTCTCACAAAATTTTTGTAAATATTATGGGGGTCCTAGAAGTCATGAAAAAATCTTTGTGATAAAAAGGGGTTGCTACTGAAAAAAAGTTTTAAGAACCCTGGTAAAGGTGATGAGTACGGAACTATGTATGTGATGGAGAGTTGAAAATATTGCTATGTTACAGTAAATTCCTTACCTTTAGCAAAGGTCATGAAAATCGGAGTAAAAAAAGAACTGTGAGAAAAATAGACATTGCTTTGTGAGTTTTTAGAGTGACGTAAAAATGATTCATATAGCGAAATTTTTTTTATGAAAAAAAGAACTAGATTTGGAATAGAAGAATTTGCCCCAAAATGAGCTTTTAAAATACAATGGGTGAAGTATGAATGACAGAGGATATTCTATATTGTTCCGTCCTACTACAGTTAATAACTCTCTTATACAATAGGTCAAGTATTATGAATGACAGAGGATATTCTGTTTCATCCTCCTACAGTTAAATGGATTACCAGTTAGTTTCTTAATGGTAATTGTTTTGAACATAAACTGATTCATTCCTTTTAAAAAATACCACCGGTTTTACTTTTTAGTCCTACGGCTATAGGATCATTTCCTAAAATTGCCGATAGATGGCTGAGGCTCACAGTTTTGTCTCGCCAAAACGTGTTTCGGGATTCATTAAGCAAATAAGACATTCTAACATTTTCTCTCTTTTGCAAATGAAAGTCGAACTATTGTAATTGATGAATGCAAAATTGAAGTTTTGCCATACGAATGAATTTAGTCGTTATATCTGTAACCATTTGTTCTGCTGACATATAAGAAAGGTTTATTCATGTTCTTGCTATGCTAGTCGCGTATTTGATGATTTCGTGTCAATTTGTTTTATACACAAACAGTACTTTACAGGTTAATTTTTTTTATTGATTGATAATCTTAAAAAAAATTGGTAGAGTTTCGGGTAGAATAATCATTAAAATCTTGTGTAAGTTTCAATAGCCGCAGAGACTTTCAATAGTGCAGTATATTCAGCTTCTGCTGAGGATAAAGAGATGCTCATTTGTTTTCTTCTAAACCATGAAAGGCAATTGCCTTTAATCAACATTTGAGTAGACTGCAAGGATTGGTTCTAATTTTTGTGGAATAGAACAAAAATGTAGAAAAAGATCTTTTCTTTCATTTAAGTATCTAATATGATTTTTCTTACAGCATTCCAGTCTTTTTGTTGGCAGTTGTTACATCTTCTGCTACGTATGTGAGTTGAAGCTGTAATATCTCATGATAGGTAATAGATACAGAAGACTTTAAATAGCATGGTGAATTTTATCATTTGAAGGTAGATTTTCTTATCCTAGTCTGTAATAATTTCTTTGCTTTGATTGTATTAAGGTTTCTCTTCTTCTAATTAAAATTGCTTGCTAAATTGATTTTATTTTTCCAAGGTAAGAGATAATTTCTATATTCTTTTAGATTTATTTCCATGTGTGAGAAATATTTAGCTTCACCCAAATATTGATAGAGTTTCTTTAAATCATTGATTACCTGAAGAATTAATGCTGCTTGAGCACTTATTAAAATATCATCAACATACACAATTACATTTATTCTTTGATCACGCTTCCTTTTTCTGAAAGACATGGATGTGCTTTATTTTAGTTGAACTCAAAATTCTTAGAACGCATTTAAATTTCTGCATTCCAGCATCTGGCTGCTTAGTGTGAGACCTTGATTTCTTCAGTTAACGAATTTTGTCTCTTTCTTTCGAAACTACATATCTTTCTAGTTGTTCTTCATTTAATTTAACATCTAGTAGAGTGGCGTTTGTGTTGTAACACAGTCAGTGCTAAGAAAACAATTGTGGAAAATATCAGTACTGAAGAGAATATTTCATCATAATCGTTTCATGATTTGGGTATAATCTTTGGCAACTGTTTGCTTTGTATTTTATCCTCTTACCAGTTTTATCATATTTGGTTTTAAGCGCCTATTAGCTGTCGACTATGTTTTCCTGATGGTAAATCTGTAAGTTCATAGGTATATTTCTCATTTAAAGAGTTTTTCTTCCATTGCCTTTATCCAAGCTCCTCGTTTTGGTAAGCTTAAAATTTCTTCAAAGCTTTCTGGATCTCTATTTTGAGATAATGTTTATGCTTCATTTTCTGCATTGCATGAGAATCTCTCCAGTGGAGCACCTTTAGTTGCTCTACAAGAAACTCATCTTTCTACATATTCTTCTCTATGTTTAATTAATTCTTCATATGTTTTTGAATCTGCTGTCACAGCATCTCCAAAGAGCAAATAACATAGTTAATTGTATTGTGCAGCAGTAACACTTATATAATGTAATTCAAATTGTTTTTCAACTTTGAAAACAGGCCTAAAAATTCAATAATTTCTAGTAGTCAGAATCATAATATATATATTCTTTTCTAGAAAGCCTCTGCTGAATATGTGCTTTTCTTGTATTTGAAGAAGGTACTGTTGACTTGTTAATAAGACTGATTTCAAAGCAGTACTGTTTTCTTTGCATGCATTCTTGTGAAGTGATTTCTCCAAAAATTAAGTCTGATTTGGATCTTTTCACATATGAGGATGTGGAATCAAAATTAGATTTGCATTATAATGACAGTGAAGGGTTCGTCTTGCTAATGAAAATGCAGTGAATTCAGTTGTGGCAACCACCTTCCTAAGCTTTCCATTTTTGAATTTTTGAGAAATACAGTGAAACTTAGATTCATGAGCTTAATTATTTCCTGAAGGCCATTCGTCAACCGAAATGTGCATAAACTGAAACAATTTTCCCTCATAGAAATTAATGTCAAATGTGTTAATTCATACCTGGATCCCCAGAGGTTTGCCTATTTTAATTTACAGCATTACTCTGTGCACAACTTTATAATCCGAAACCAGTGGAAATCATTAGGTATAGCACTTAAAAAAGATGAAAATATAATATTACTGAACCTATATACAGAAGAATGTAGGAAGAAGAGGGCAAAAATGGAAAATGATGATTATGATGTTATCAGAATGCAAAATTTCCTGTCATAAAGTTATAAGGTAAATATTAAATTAAAGAATATGTACTTGCAATTCGACTCTTTTTGAAATTCATTTGGCTTCTCTTTCTCTCAAAATTTGTGCAATATGATATGTTTTAAATGTAACTTAACACATGGCATTATCATTTAAAATGCTTATACTGTATCTTGCTTCTGCTTTATCAGTTTAATACCGTTATGTGAAAACTTTGCGTCTACCATCGTGCTTTGCACAAATTCATAATTAAATCCTTTATTCAAAATTAGCAAACTGCGAGATTACGTGTGCTACTAATTCTGTGGTAACTTCACGTAAAGTGACGTGGAAAACAGGAAGTCTAAAGCATTAAAGTCTTTAATTGCATTTCACTTAAGAAATAAATATGAAGAAATATTTCTTTTCATAGACTTTTTTACAGAAAACGAAAACTTTTTAATCTGCGAAGGAGAGACAGTAATGTGAAAAGAAAATTGTGGACGAAATGTCTCGTATAACACTGGATCTCGTAACTATTTATAGATCATAATTTTGTAGAGAAGTTCTGATGAAGATAAAATACAATAACTTTTTAATATCAGCTATGTGTTCTAATCACTTCCTATGATAATTGCTAGATGGCAGCACTACTCATGCAATAAATTCCTTGTCATGGTTTTTAGATCCCCCCCCCCAAAAAAAGGTAACAAGGTTAATAAAAAATATTTATTAACAATAGACAGAAAATACTAAAGGAAATTAAAGAGGTGTCTTGGCTTTCATTTTTCCATATACGCATCAAATCTATTTAGGCATTTATCTGTTAGAACAACTTTCACTTCATCATCTTACCACTAGATGGCTGCACTATGCAGGAAGCAGTTATTCGAAGATGGCTCGAATGCTTGCTTGAAATTGTAACAAATTAATAATAAATTATAAAATAATGATTAATTGTAAAGGAAAAATACTGGTTAATTGTAAGCATTCCAAACTAATTTGTAAAGTGTTTTTTTGTATCTTTTCTAATTGTTTATTAATTTTCACTCAGTATTTTTTTAACTGCAGTTCAACTGTAACTTTGAACTGTGAGAGAGTTTGTCTGTCTCGCAGTTAGGAGCATGTGTAAAAATAAAACTCTTGCATTATTTCAATTTAGTTCTGCTGATTTGTTTTAATGTAGCAGGATCTTCATTAATATTGCGCGTACATATCTAAATGCAAGACCAACTTGTTTAACGTGGCTTTGTAGAAATCACGTCTCTGAACTAGTTCTCAGTGTCTGTTTTCACATCACTGTCTGAAGAAAAGCTCATTCTAGCTAAATGTTCCTTCAGTTTCGGAGAAAAGTAAATGGCCACTGGGTTGTATTTGGGGGGGGGTGACTGCAGATATCCTACTTTTGCAGTAATTCTTGAGTTTGGCTAGCAGTATGAGGCCAGGCATTGATTACCATGCAGGAGGATGACACCGTGACTCAACATGCCAGGGCGCTTGCGTTGTATTACTTCACGTAACCTTGTCTAAGTGGCACAATAACAATAGGCAGTAACGGTACGACCACCCTCCAGACACTCGATCAGGACAAGGTATCGCGGCTCGCACCTCCAAGCGAGGCCACTTTTCTAAACCATATTCCTCATTTTGTCATTTAATTCGCTCTGACGCGTCTGCCAACTTACTTCACCCACCTGCACAACCGCTGCTAGACAACTAGTGCCATCTGCCTACAGTCTAGGGACACAGTATTTCCTTCACAATAATTATTTTTCAAATGCTGATGCTTGTAACCTTTTTTTTTTTTTTTTGATCCACTTATGTAATATACATAACTGATATATATATATATGTTATCGGCAAAGTTTGAAATCGGGCATTTTATAGTATGCCTAGGCATTTATATGATGCCTAAAACTAGTCGGCAATGTATGAAGCGATTCATATTTCACACATTTCCTAGGCATTCTGTAGAAGGACCAAACCGGCAAAGTATGAAATTCGTTTCGAAAAACCGAAACTACTTATCAGAAGTTAGTAAATGACGTAGAAAAGCCAAAATGACTACTAAGAAAGAACCACAGGACTACTGGCCGCTGAATCGCTAGGATAAAATGTTTATTGAAAACAAAAGTGCATTCATTTACCCTGTTAAAGAAAGCGTTACTACTTTACAGTATTACGTCACGGACGCTGTATTCCATTTTTCATGAAAACTCATTTGACTACTGCAGAGGAACGACGTGACAATGTCGAAAGAACTTTCAACCAATTACAAAAATGTTACACGTAATGATATTGAACTGTAACAACCATCATTGTGAGCCCTGACAAAAAAAAAAAAAAAAAAAAAAAAAAAAAAAAGAGTATTAAAAAGGGCACTGATATGAAACTTACGTGTTTGTTTTGTAGTGGCCCAGTTATTGCATGAGAAATAATTATTTTTTATTTCATATATTTGTTCATATATTTAATTATTTTATAAAATTAACTTTAATATTTTGTTCATATTCTTATTTACATTTCTTTTATGCTGAATGGCAATAAGTAGTTCATATTTATATTTAAATTTCTTTATGCTGAATGGCAACTAGTTCTAGTTCTGATTCATGATTGCTAGGTTTTGGTTTCAAAACGTTGTTCATAGCGTCGCATTTCGATAGCTGGAAAATAAAATGCAATAACTTAGCTATTTGTTTATAATTCATGCTGTTACTAGTCATAAATTAATTTTAAACATTAGTAGCCAAGGCTACATCGTGATGACCCTGATTAATTTTCGAAATGTCAACAAATGACTCTTCTGAAATCTGCTATGAAATTCTGCTATGAAAGATACGATGCAGTCACCGGAGCTTCATAAGGTGAGTGTAAAAATACCTCCTTTTTAAATTGATAAACCGGAAATATGGTTTTTTCAAGTTGAAGCTCAGTTCAAAATTAGTAATATCGTTTCAGAAGAAACGAAATTTGATTATTTAGTTTCACAGCTTGAACCTAAGTTCGTCGAAAATATTTGGGACATTGTAACGAACGACAGTGCCACAAAATATTCGGATGCTAAAATTAGGTTATTACATTTATTCAAAGAAAGTGAAAATGTACGGATTAAACGTTTGATTACTGGTATCGAACTTGGAGACATGAAACCAAGCCAACTTTTGCAGAAGTTGAGATCAGTTGCTACTACAGATGTGTCTGGAAATTTAATCAAAACTTTATGGCTGGAGAAGCTACCTGACTCAATAAAAAATATATTATTAGTTAGTGATGAAGATGTAACCAGGTTAGCGTCTATGGCAGATAAAATTAGTGATATGAAACGGAAACCAGAAGTATTTAGTACTAATGCTCCTTCCGTTCCCGCAAATGATTTGTTGCAAAGAATTACCTTTCATGAACAAAAAATTGATCAAATAACCATTCGCTCAAAACGCAGGGACTCGGATTTACGTAATTCACGTTCACGATCTCGAAGCCGATCTCGTAAACGATATGACCCTACTGGCAAATTTTGTTTTTATCACTTTCGTTTTGGAGCAAAATGCATTCCGGAGAAATGCAAGCCTCCGTGTGCTTGGGTAAAAAACGATTTCAAAAACCAGGAAAACTCGAATCTGCAGTAGGTTCAGCGGCAAATGCTGCTGCAGAAAATATGAAGGATTGTCGCAAATTTCGTTTATTCGTTCGTGACCGAAGATCAAATTTGCACTTTCTTATTGATAGCGGAGCTGACGTAAGCATAATTCCTGCTACTTCACAGAATAAATGTAAAACTGAATATAAACTGTATGCAGCTAATGGTACACATATTTCCACTTATGGGATAAAAACGCTAACTCTTGATTTGGGATTACGTCGTGATTTTCAGTTTCCATTCATAATTGCTGATGTCACAAAAGGTATTTTAGGAGCTAACTTTCTTCACAAATATAAATTGCTTATCGATATAAATAAGAAAAAATTAATTGATGGCGTAACACAGCTTTGTGTCCAGTGTGATGTCGCTGCTATTTCCAGTGATTACTCAGTAACCACATTAAATAAATCCATAAAAATGTTCGATTTACTGTCGAAATATCCCGAAATTTCTAAACCTAACCTTTTTCCTACACAAATTAAACATGGTGTTACACATTTTATTACGACTGATGGTCAACCCGTTTATTCAAAGGCACGACAGCTCGATCCAAAACGCTTAGCTATAGCTAAAGAGGAATTTAAATTTATGCTTGACAATAGAATAATTCGTCCATCAAACTCCCAGTGGTCAAGCCCCTTGCACCTTGTTACGAAAAAGGATGGTTCATATCGTCCTTGCAGAGACTACCGACGATTGAATGCGCAGACGGTACCTCATCGATACCCAATTCCTCGCATTGAAGATTTTCATCATATTTTAAGAGGTACAAATATTTTTTCTAAAATTGATTTATTCAAAGCTTATTTTCAAATTCCCATTGCAGAAGAAGACAAATGTAAAACGGCTATCATCACTCCTTTCGGTTTATACGAATTTAATGTAATGAGTTTCGGTTTAAAAAATGCTCCTGCAACGTTCCAAAGATTTATTCATGAAGTCTTTAGAGGATTAGAATTCGTTTTTCCCTATTTAGACGATATACTCATTGCATCCAGTACCCATGAAGAACACGAAAATCACCTTAAATTAGTTTTCGAAAGATTACATACATTTGGGTTAAGAATTAATGTTTCAAAATCTGTCTTTGCTGTTCCCCAAATCGAGTTTCTAGGCTACCTAATTACACCTAAGGGTTCCCGTCCTTTGCCAGAAAGAGTTCAAGCTATTCCTAACTACAAACGACCAGAAACAATTCATGAACTTAGAACTTTTCTTGGAATACTTAACTTTTATCGTCGTTATATAAAGGATGCAGCGAAGAATCAAGCATTGTTACATGCGTATCTCAAGGGAGCTAAAAAGAGGGACAAACGTAAAATCGAATGGACTGAAGAAGCTGAAAAACAGTTTGAAACGTGCAAAAATGACCTGATGAACACGGCACTGTTGTCTTTTCCCAATTCTGAATTACCTCTGGCGTTATTTACAGATGCTTCAGATACGGCGATTGGCTCAGTGTTGCAACAATATGAAAACTCCTCGTGGAAGCCAATAGCATTTTTTCTAAAAAATTAAGTGATACTCAGCAAAAATATAGCACCTATGATAGAGAACTATTAAGCATATATCTTTCAGTTAGACACTTTAAGCATTATCTAGAAGGAAGAGTATTTACAATTTATACAGATCACAAGCCCTTAATATTCGCCTTTCGTCAAAAACTTGACAAAGCAACACCTAGACAGGCTCGCCAACTTCAATACATCTCCCAGTTTTCGACTGATATCAAATATGTAAAAGGTGAGAATAATATTGTGGCGGATACATTATCTAGAGTTAATGAAATTTCATCGATAGATTATGATAAAATAGCTGATGAACAAACTCAAGACGAAGAACTGAAGAGTTTGCAAACCACTACTTCCTTGAATTTCAAGCAATGTTCTCTACCTTCGGGGAAATATTTGTGGTGTGATGCATCAACTAAACATGTTCGGCCGTATATTCCTCAGGCTTTCAGACAACACGTCTTTCAACGAATTCATGGTTTATCACATCCAGGAATAAAATCGACTATGAAATTAATGACATCAAAATTCATTTGGCCTAACATAAAAAAAGATGTACAGTTGTGGACAAGAACCTGCATTCCTTGCCAAAAAGCTAAAATCAGTCGGCACACCAAAACAAAATTAGGTGAGTTTGAAGTACCACCAGGAAGATTTTCTGTCATCCATATCGATCTCATAGGACCACTTCCACCATCTAAAGGGAATATTTATTGTCTTACTTGCATAGATAGATTTTCGAATTGGATGGAAGCAATTTCTTTAGAAAATATTTCCGCTGAGAACGTCGCAAGAGCCTTTTATAGCAACTGGATTGCGCGTTTCGGAACGCCAAGTAAACTCATTAGTGATCGTAGATCCCTATTTAAAAGTGATACATTACGAGCTTTGTCCAAAATCTGTGGCATCAATTTACAACACACTACTGCCTACCACCCCTCGTGTAATGTCAAAGTTGAGCGCCTTCATCGAACATTAAAAACAGCATTAAAAGCCCACAACACCATATCTTGGGCGGACACGTTACCAACAGTACTTTTGGGTTTGCGTACTGCTATTCAAGAAGATACCAATCATTCTATTGCAAAAGTAGTTTATGGCCAGAGTCTAAGACTTCCTGGAGAGTTTTTCAGCGAACCAAGTATCCAGACAGCATCGGAGACTTTTGCTAATAAACTCCAGAAACAGATGGAAGTTGTTGGACCGAGACTAATTCGTAAAAATTCATCTGAGCAGATATTTGTCCATAAAGACTTAAAAACTTGTTCTCATGTGTTTCAGCGAATAAATCGGGTAAAAAAACCTTTGGAACCTCCTTATGAAGGACCATTTCCTGTTATTGATCGCAAGAACAAATATTTTACTATTAGCATAAAAGGAAAACATGTTAATGTATCCCTGGATCGCTTGAAACCAGTATATATTTTAGCTGAGGAAAATTCTCAGTTGATACAACCTGACTACACTAATTTGCAGAGACCGGACTCAAATTCGGATGTGAATCAAAAACATTCTTGCACAGGCAGAACTATACGTTTACCTGTTAGATTCAAGGACTGACTAAATTATTTTGATAGTGGTTAACACTGCAATACTACTTACTACCTATTTCTCCATCTTCGTAACGTAACTTAGTTACTGGTGGGGGAGTAGTGTAGTGGCCCAATTATTGCATGAGAAATAATTATTTTTTATTTCATATATTTGTTCATATATTTAATTATTTTATAAAATTAACTTTAATATTTTGTTAATATTCATATTTACATTTCTTTTATGCTGAATGGCAATAAGTAGTTCATATTTATATTTAAATTTCTTTATGCTGAGTGGCAACTAGTTCTAGTTCTGATTCATGATTGCTAGGTTTTGGTTTCAAAACGTTGCTTGTAGCGTCGCATTTCGATAGCTGGAAAATAAAATGCAATAACTTAGCTATTTGTTTATAATTCATGCTGTTACTAGTCATAAATTAATTTTAAACATTAGTACCCTACTAAAAATGCCCCATAGAAACCAGTAAAACTTTTTATGGGTACCCATAAGATTTTATGGGTTTTTATTGACTTTTACTGGTTTCTGTTGGTCTCTGTGGGTTTTTTTTACTGGTTTCAAAATGACCCATAGAAACCAGTAAAACTTTCTACTGGTACCTATAGAATTTTTGATGGTCTCTATTGACTTTTACTGGTTTCTGTTGATCTCTGTGGGTTTTTCTTACTGGTATCAATTGACACCCATACAACCAACATTCAATGGCAGAACTTTGTACTGGTTTGTATAGGTTTATATTGACTCTTGTTGGTTTTCTTACTGGTATCAATATAATAATAAATCTCCTGTTGGTTTATATGGGTTTGTGCTATTTTTTTATCTGACGTTAATATACTTCTTGTAAACAATAAAATTAACAGAATGAAAATATGATCTCTTTAAGACCACCACAGTAACCTGTAAACGCAGGTGGTCGTTTTAGAGAGGGTTTTTACTAAATATGCTATTTTTTTATTTATTTTTTTTTCGGAAACAATAACAGTAATCATATACACCACACACAACGAGGTCTCTCCAAGGCGACCATCCGCAAATAAAAATTCATCTTTGCAAGTGGTCGCCTTAGAGAGGTGATGCTCAATACCAATAGATACTCACGTTCTCAGAGATACGTTTATCTTTTAGAGGCGGTCGTCTTAGGGAGATTGCATCTACGGAATGAATCTCTCTAAGACGACCAGACACACTTGCAGAATTTTCTTTGTGAATGGTCGCCTTACAGAGGGAATATTCAATACCAAAGTATACTTATGTTTTCAGAAATACTGGTTTCTTTCAGAGGCGGTCGTCTTAGGGAGGTGGTTTTTGCTACGAGTTGGTTCTCTGAATACACACACATAAGCACTTACATTTCTGATATTAAAAATAAACACCGGTATCAACCAACATCTCTTTCACGCGAACAAGTTCATTCACAATCGCAAAACTTTTCTCCCTGTTAACGCTGACGTGAGAAAAAAATTCCCCCTCCCTCTCCCACTCTCAGAAGTTTCCCAAACAAGCAATATGGCGCCGCTCTAGTTATTGTTGTGTGATGGTGGTGTTATTTTCTTCGTGGTTGTAGTGATGCAATATATTATTTACTAGGATTTACTGTATTACAAATTCTACTATGTTTTACTGTTTAGAAATTAGTAATAAATAATAAAATATCAGCACTGACTATGAATATACCACTAAAGCCATGCACGTGTAATCGTGTCTAATGTTTGAGGGAACGTTGCTGATAACTGACTAGTTGTGAAATGGAGTTTCTGAGCGTGAAATTGATTTTCCATCTTTACTTTTATCCTGAAAAACAATGTGTTTAAAGACTGAAAATTGATAATTTCAGACTTGATAATTTGTTTCAGTGTGCAGATGCAGAAATGTAGTTTTTGCATTCTACTGAAACTGTATTTTGGAAAATTTATTTTTTTGATTACAGTTTAGAAATACTTTTTTAAAGCTTGTTCATGTAGATGCTTTATCATTTGAATATTATGTACTAATAAATTTGAGCATACCTTACTTAAAAGTGATCTTGCATGATTCCATTTTGAATTTTTCGACTAATGTGATGTGGCCGAGCAAAAAGAATGTTTTTTTTATGTTTTAAAAAATGTACTAATTATATTTCGCGAGCAAAAAAGATAAGTTTTATTAATGAAATAAACATTGAAGTATTTAATGTGTTTATTACTTATTGAATGGGGTAGACAAGACATACAAGCTAAGGAATCTTTTTTAAAATTATGTGAAAATTTAGATGATCATAGTAGCTTACATTGTTTTTTCTTTTTGGTCTATTTTTTTTTACAAGTATGAGACTAGAACCACATTTTTACATTAAATATTTTGTGCTATTTTGTTAAAACACATATAATCATTTTTATGCATACTTTAATTTTCATTATTATTAGTTTGATGAAGAAAATTTCAAATGTGTTTTTCATAAATTGCTTTTGAAATAAAAATAGATTTGTGAATAAGATTTATGTAATATTAAATGTACTAGTCTTGGGAGTATAAAAAGTGAATTATTTATTTGAAAAAAATTACATTTAGTTGAAACCTCACATAGTGGTTATTTTCTTAAATGACCACCTCTGACAATGGCACATTTGTCAGGACAATAATTAAATAACAGGACTTAAAAAACCATTCATAGTTTTGTCAGGCTACAGGAAACTGGCATTATCTCGAATTGTGGAGTTGATTGTTTTAGGAACGTTTTGCTGTATAATCAATTGACTTCGGTGTAGTAATTTTTACGTGGGTATGAATTTTGCAGAAGTAATTGAAAGTTTTTACAAGACATTTAAAACCAAAGCTTTTCGGATCATGAGTCTTATAAGGGCACTGTTATAGCATTGCTTTCAAATATAGTTAGAGTAATATTTAAACATTATTTTCGAAATCACTTCCACAGGGAATCCGGTTGTTCTCTACGGATGAAAACCCATATAAATAAATCTTCTGTACAGCCTTATACAAATGCAGTTAAAATTACTGTCATTACAATTAAGCGAATATAGCCACATTTGTTTACAAAAAGTTATTATTGCTAAATACTGCACTATATCAATTTCATTTAGCATTGTAATTTCAGAAAATGCTCAGCATGAGGTATTTTTATATTATATAATCTACTGTCAAAAACAATAGCTACCTTTTCAGTACTTTAAATTTTACTATTGAGAATTTTTATGGTTCAAAATAATATTTCTATACATTATTTCAAGTATTCTTTCTACAATAGAAATCTAAATAACTTGCACCTAAAACACTGACTCAAATTTATTCCAATAATGCATCGCTTTAATTAAATTTATGCTCCCTTGAGATGATATATGAAAAACCTTGTGTAATAATAAATTATAATTATATATATAGGTAAATAGTATTTTTATATATTTTTTCGCGTAAAGTGCAGAATCGCCCACATATTTATTTGGCACTTTGTACAAAAGTAAAAGGAATTGGATTTTTGTCAATTTTCTTTTGACTTTTAAAGTGAAAATAGGTTGATGTGTACATGAATAAAGTCAAAGGAGTGCACAATGGCATTTTTGTGCAATTCTGAGATTTTTTTTAAGTGAAAATAGGTCGATGTGTACGTGGATACCGAGTATGTGCAATTCTTAAAAACACGCCAAGCAGTGGGCGATTCTACACTTTCCCCATTTTTCTATAGGAATTTAGTTTCATTAAATTAGTTATTTAGTATAATTATGTGTATATGAGTATATTCATACTTATTCACATAGATGGAATTTTTACAGTACGAAAGTTTATCTTTTATACATCAAGAACTACATATACTATAAATACCCATTATGTTATAGATTTTATTTATATAAAATCTGTGGAAGATTATATAGCACTAAAAGTGTGATACGGAATAAAACATTATACGCTATGAGATATTTTCTTAATTCCCGAACTGTGCGTTGAGAATTGGTATTTGTTGAAACTTGTAAATTTTTTAAAATTTTGTTACAATATAATTTATTGTATTTTGGGTACTATTAAGTTTATTATATGTTATCTTCATGTTTCATTTATCTTTTGAGAGATACAGGTAACATTCAAAGTATTGTAATAAGGGGTCGACACAGTGTTTGTATATTATTATTTCTTTACTACATTATATTCTTGGATTCATCCTTTCTTCCACGCAAAACATCTATGTGTATGTGTGTCATAATAAGCTGCAGGGTGTTACTATCATTGGTAAGCGAGCTTTAAGGGGATAGCAAGTATGCTAAATTTGAACTCTATGTTAAGTTTCTAATTTGCAAGTCCTGTATTCTTTTTGCTTGCTTGCTAATAATGTTTCTCTTCCTGAAAATTTGGGTTTCTTCTAGTTTTGTTTTTTAATTTGGTTTAGTGCATTGTAGGTAACTTATTTAAGCAGATGCTAGAAAGTACCATCCTTTGGCAATACATTTCTCATTAGGTATCAAATTGTTAAACAAGCTGATGTGATTAAATACAATTGTTTAATTTCCCAATTAAAGAACTGAAATACAAATATATGCAGTGAGGTACAGTACTATATGTATATATTTATAATGAAATCAATAATATATATACAGTCAAAGTAATGATTCGCAACCATCAAATGAAATGATATTATATATATATGTATTAGATTCTGTAGTCGAATACAAGCAGCTGAATCCGTAATGAACAGCAAGAATTTTGATGGCTTAGAGATGTTGAAACTCCAGTCCACAAAGAATAAGAAATTTGGCAGTCGAGGTAGATTTAATTAAACTTTTCTTTCAGCAAATATGTTGCAGCCACAAACAAGTTGGCACATTATTTATGCCTATTCCAAAAATTAACATTTTTGATAAATGTGTAGTAAGAAACAAGGAGCAGACAGACTGCAATCCAGCTAATACAAAGCGTAAAAAGCAAATGCGTTACGTTAAGGGTGAAATCTTAATTCAGACAGAGTTAATTTTGGTTCTCGATGCATTTTTACTCGTCTTTGATAGTTAATACTGTAAAAATACTGTATTGGCTGTTTGAGTTTTAGTTTCTTTTACAACATCAAATTATGTAAGACATGAATGACATGAATTAATCTCCAAATGATGCAGAGCAGAAAGATTACTGTTTTTAGAATAGAGAAGGAAAATTAATTTTACGTTGCTAATTTAATCTTTTGCATATTCCTTATTTTTCTTACATATTTATATATATATGTACATATATCATTCGATGGTTGTGAATCATGACTTTGGTTATTATCTTTCTATTTATTTTATTTTCAGAATTATATAAAGGTAGTTTAAAATTTTGTAAAGATGACTTTGGTTATTATCTTTCTATTCATTTTATTTTCAGAATTATATAAAGGTAGTTTAAAATTTTGTAAAGAGAATTTATACAAATATTTTGTAATATGTTTATAGATATTGACGTGCATTAAGAAGGATGGGCTCGTAGGCTTCTAGATATTTTAAAATTTTTATTTATTCGCATTGAGTTTTATTTAAAATTACTTTACATGCTTTCTCCGCAATTTAGTTCTGTACATTTCATCAGTGCTAATTATGTACTTCTGCTGGTTTATGTTTTTATGGAAATTTGATTTACAGTTCTATTTTTGTGTATTGTTTTTTATAGGGATTCTGTATATGGATACCCATTCTATGTACGATTCTATGTATGGATACTCCACTATGGTATAATGCTATTGGTTCTGTTTATGGGTTTTGTGCAGCGATTTTTCCAAGAGGTACCTTTATTGGTCTGTGGATTTTTGTGTAGTGGTTTTTACAGGATTTGGCGTATGGGTGCCTGTATAGGTGTACATGCTTTTGTTTACTGGTTTTTACAAGGCATACCCTACGGAATATCCATTTTTTTAATGGAAATTTGGCCAATGGATATGCATATAAAGTTTTGATTTTTGGCTATGGGTTTTTACTGGGATTTTGTTTATAGTGCCTACAGTTCTACAGAGATTTGGCCTACTCGTAACCATAGTCGTACGGGTTTCCGTTTACAGGTACAAGGGTATTTCGCCTACAGGTACCTATACAGCCGTGCAGGTTTCTTTCTATGGGTTTTTATGGGTATTCGGCCTATGGGTACCCGTAAAAACCCATAGAAATGTACAGGTTTCTTTTTATGGGTTTTTACGGGGATTTGGCCTATGGGTACCCGTACAACCGTACGGGTTTCTTTCTATGGGTTTTTACGGGGATTTGGCCTACGGGTAACCGTAAAACCGTATGGGTTTCTTTCTATGGGTTTTTACGGGGATTTGGCCTACGTGTACCCGTACAACCTTACGGGTTTCTTTCTATGGGTTTTTACGGGGATTTGGCCTACGGGTACCCGTACAGTTGTACGGGTTTCTGTCTGTGGGTTTTTACGGGGATTTGGCCTACGGGTACCCACAGAGCTGTACGGGTACCCGTAGGCCAATTCCCCGTAAAAAATTTTATGGGTTTCTACGGGGCATTTTTAGCAGGGTAGCCAAGGCTACAGTTTCTGAATTTAACTTCTGTTGTGAGGTAGATCTTACCAATTCCGAGTCTCAGCCAGATACAAAATACAAATTTATTACTCTGTATCAAGTTCACCTCACTATCTTTTTTTTTTAGTATTTCGAAGAACAATTTTTTAATGGCACTCTTTCATTAATTTTTTAAAATAACATTTGTATTTTAGAGGAGTGAACGTCTTTTAACTAATAACCTTATCATAACCTCTTTTTCATACTTTGCCTAAAGAGCATTTGTCGTTCTATAGAATGCCTAGGTATTATATACAGGGAAGGTATGCAATAATTCTCTCATTTCATACTTTGCCTAAAACCGTTCGGCATTCTATACAATACCTAGACAGTGTGTAGAATGCCGGTGTTTCATACTTTGCTGGTAACATATATATGACATATTTTGTACATTAAAAAGAAACATCTCAACAAAGAATTTGACCACCTATGTTTATACATGCAGTGCAGGCACGCTTCGTATTTTCAATGACGGTATCAAGTACACCAGAGGGCAATAATTCGCTTGCCTCTAATGAGATAATTTACAGCTACAAAAGAGTAGTTGAAGAAGGTACATACATAGAGATGTTGTGTAGATAATTGTCTTATCGCGTTATAAAAAACTAGGTGAATTATTTTCTGATTTAAGAAAATCTTAATTTTATTTGATTCTGAATTATTTATTTTAATGCTTTAATTTCGGGGAAAAACAGATGCTTCTAAGAATATTATTTAGTTTCAAAGAATATTATTTATTTTCCTTTTATTTGCAATTTTTGTCCAAGCTTTGATTCATTGTGAAAAGAAGCAGGGAAGGGAGGCGATTTTGCTAAGTCATGTTTTCGTGCATTGTTTTGTCCTTTAGAATGTTCTAGAAGAAATTTCTTTTGTGCAACTGACCTTTAGACAGGAAGTACGTGACAGAAGGGTCAGAGGTTGCCACTTAACTTTCGATGTAAGTCATTCTGGTTTTGGCGATCGGGGGTCCGGTTGTTGGCTAAGTGAAGAGGGGCGCGCATGTGTGATCCCCCTAATTCTGTCATTCGGGGAAAGAAACGCAAATTTTGTCCAGATTAAGGGGGCGATAAATGAAGCCATTGTGGGAACCCGTGTTTGTGAAGGAGACAAAGAAAATTCGAGTTTGAATCACTTTTCGACTGACCTTTTTGACTAAGACTTGGAACATCGAACTTGCTCTTGGGTTGAGCGGTAGGAAGTAGGAGAAGTAATTCGTCGGGAGATGTGTTTTCCAGTGGGGAGCGGCAAATATGCTCCCCGGCCGCATTTTGGCTAAGAGACGAGATTGAAGAGTGGGCGAGTTTTACTGAAATATCTAAAGAGACTTTCTGGACTGACTTTTCGACGGTGAGGTACTGCACTTGGAGTTGTGATGAATAAAAAAGGGTAGTTCGTCTTCCAGTTGTGCCTACGGCGGGGAACGGCAGTTATGCTAATCGGCCGCATCTGCATCGGAAAAACCAAGGACAGCTGTGCGGGGCAAGTGGCTCATTTGTCTTCGAGAGTAAAAATTTTTCGTCTATGGAAACCAGTTACCCGGCCGCGTGTTTCGCCAAAAGTGAGAAGCCAGGACAGGACGTTGTCCTCTGAACTTCGACTTGTAACCGAGGGGCAGTGCCGTTCGTCGAAAGCCTAGAATTAGTATACGAGTTCTGCACTTCAAGATGTCTACCTAAGATAAGTCCTTTTTCTGTGTTTGATGTAATCCTATGAATTTTAAGTAAAATTGCAGAAACTTCCTTGGAATTTTAAAACTAATATTTGAATCTAAAAATGAATTCTAAATGGCTGGAAATTGTCTTCACTTCCCCTTCTTTCTTTTCTGAAACTAAAAATGACAAAGCTTAACAAGTTAATTTTGGTATAAAATTATAGTTTGTTTTGTGAAATCATCCTTAGAATAGATGTTGAATTTCAGATAATGTGTTTCTTTTAACATCCTAGAAATTACAGCAGTAGTTCAAGTTAAATTAAATGAGTCATAAAGTAGATTTGCAAATCCTTGCTTTAAATGCGTAATAAATGATAAATTGAAGAATTCACATGTGTAACTAAAATAAAAAAATTGAGTATCTATTACCTAGGATGTGAAATTTAATTTTAATTGTTGAGGAATTTGAATAAACTTGTATTTTAATCTGGAAACCTATTTCTTATGTTTTCTTTATAGCTTTTGTGTGTTTTCTTATATGTATATTGATTTTACATTTTGTTTATACGATCCTCTCACGGCACGGTCCCGGATGCTTAATACACAACGCAATGCCTATATTTTCACTTGTACGATCGCTAAAAGTGTGGAAATTAGCTAACTCTTAAGAGTTTAGTTCTCAGTTTGATATTTAGTTAGTACGGTTTCACCAGTATCTGTTTCTGCATCAATTTCCTCCTTAAGAGGAAGTAGAAACAGAACAGAGATAGCATATCCAAAAGCGTCTTCTTTTTAAGGGGGGGAGGCGCTGATTGTACGACTCGCGTGCTATTTTCTTTGAAATCGTCCAGCCAGTGGGAAGTTATTTACTACCTAGCCAACCACAGTACAAAAAGCAGGGTTGGCAGGCCAGACAATCGGGCATTAATCTCTGTGTATCAGTAGAATTTTGCAGATGCAGTTGTAGAACTGAAACCTATAGACACTGGAGTTTTATAAATCTTGAAAACAGAATTTTACAAATATTTACATTGATGTTTGAACAGTTGTAGTGTCAGATGACAAAACTGAAGCTGTGTATATGAATCTTGAACAGAACTCGAAATTGTGATATTAGGTGAACATACATGGTTCTTCAAAAAAGATTTTCTCTTTTAATCAACGACGGGCTGCGCCATGTATTGTATTTTTATATATGTTGGATATGTGCTCAGTGATGATTACAAGACGTACACAAACATCGTTTATTCTACATTGCTCATCTACTATTCTATATTACAGTTATGATTAAATATAATAATAGATACAGTATATAGATAATTATAAATGATATATAGATGATGCATATAGATGATTAAATATAATAATAGTACATATATAACATGCATCGATATAATAATCAAAACATGAATGTTGCTTAGAAGGTCCAAAGAGGAATTTTCGCCAATGAGGAGGCTTAATTTGAAAGGTACAATATAAGCTTTTTCTACACGTCTTTGTTAAATGTATTCGAAGCAAAAGATGTATCTAGAGTCAAAAACTAACATGTCAAATTTCTTCACCAATGGTACTTAAACGCGACACAAAATGAGCTGCTGGTTTACATTATGCTGAAATTTTCAGTTTAGAATGTTCCGCGTTGATTTTAATTTCTCGTTTGGAATACCACTCCTTTTTATTTTGCATTTTAACATTAAGCATGAGCATACAAGGCCCTTGTAGGAAATACGTTGGAATCCCGTGTTGCTAGAAACGAACGGTATATCATAAGCGTAAAAATTGTACTTAATAAATTATAGGATTATTTACACCAGTTTCATAAAATCACTTATTGTGCCAGATACTATAGGAACTTTTAACACAGTGCATGCAAGTATCAAAATAATAATTGGAACAAATATTTATAGTATTCGCAAAATAACGGTTTAGACAACGTGAAAAAAATATGCACGTTACAGATTAAACGTTATATGAGACTGAGCATTGTACTTCGCAATGGACAGTTCCGAGTTACGAGTAATAAGCTGTGCGAAAGACCTCAATAATATCAGCATTAGCTTTATGTTATGCGTATAATCTCAGACTCAATATTTTTTAAGCTAATAGTATGATTTTATATGATATATTTTCATCATTTTGAATAATTTTTCAATATTCATATCAGCTTCATAATATTTTCATATTCATATAATTTCTATATTTTTAAGTTATATGTATATAAAGGCTTACCTCCAGCTCTGCGATATTAATGAATACTGACTGATGGATTCAGTGAGCTATGCATATATAAATTAGGGTACAGTTAATCTTGTAGTGTTCATGTCTAGTTACAAGGTAGTTAAATGCAACATATTATACTATTAGCATAATATGTTGCAAACAAGCTTAGTAGCTATAATTGTTGTCAGCAGTTTTATTGTATCAAACCTTTTATGTTAAATTGTATTTTTCCTATGATATCTAAGTAAAGCTTTATTTTCGACCCAACGGAATTAGATTTTCTATAGGCGTTTCACGACATTCATAACCAAATTTCAGTTCTGGTTAGCGATCCCAATTCCAATCCAGCTTTTACTTCATCTTTTAAGGAAATTATTCTATAGTTGATTTGATTTTTTTCCTTTTTACCAACAGATGGCGCCAGTAGCTTTACTTTCTTTCTATCATTGTTAAAACCTGAATACGGAATTCTCTTTCGTCATTTGCACTTTTGCTGTCGAAAAAGGTTCCTATACCTAAATCTTTGAAACTAGTTCTGAAATTTTATGAATATTGTTGCCTTAGCATCTCCACTAATCTTCCATTTCGTTTCGTTTTCATTACTTCCTTCTAGTCACTGCTTACAGTTAGGCTATCCCACACTTCAAATGGCATTCAAATTAGTGGTTTAATTGTGAATCAAAATTATTACTACTAAATCTAAATTATTATTATCAAAATTATCGTACTTTAATTAAGTACCTTTGAATGGTTTCGTTATAACTGCAGAGGTAACATTTACGCAAATTTTCCTTGAATATTTGAAACCAACACCATATTTTATACAGCGCACTCAAATTTTTCACTTTTAGTCCAGTTAATTAAATCTGATACTGCGAGTTTGTTGCTCATTCCTTTAGCTCCTTTTTATATTTATCGATAGCTGAAATTGTTCCATAACGATGATAGTATAGAATCAATTAGATATTGATGAATGAACGTAACTTTAGTACATTTCTGAGATCAAATATAATCATATTGCAAGGAATCACCAAAATTCATGTTTTCATTTAAGAATGGGGGGAAAAAAGCGTTATATCGAACCAGTGCTAATCGGAATAGAAGTGGAAGATTATTGTATATGAAATTCATTATTAGTCCAAAGGGGCTTTGTCCCTGAAGGACTATTGTTTTCGTTCTGCGATTTTGCGTTGAATCACCTATAAATGTCCGTTTCACTTTTCAAACTGTTGCCACCAAATGTTAGAGTCCTGTATTATATTTGAAGAAATTAAATAATGAAAAATCTGCATAAATGTATGTATGTTTCTCGCATTGTGATAAAACAACAGTACATAGAGCCATCGAATTTTGAATGACGTAATCCTCCTACGGATATGGGCATGTGGAAGATCAAATTTGAAATTTGGAATTTGTTTTATAATCGATTTCATATTTTGTAAAACTTTAACGAATATTTGGTTAACAAACTCAAGGATTTCAAAGCGAGCAATGGAAACACTCAACGGGAAAAAGAAGAAAAAAAAAAAAAAAAAATCTCCAGCGCGCGGAACTGTGTATCGGAAATTCTAAAGATATGCTCATTTTAAAATTATTTTGCGACATTGCTGTTGAACTGAATTTTATGGTTTAAGTGCAAAGAACATGTTTAATAAATAAGGGTAACACACAAAATGTTAAATAAACGCCCTTTTGTAATAAACGCCCTTTAAAATCTGAAACCTTTCCGATTTTTTTTTTATATTGCTTTATTTTCATCAGTTTTCTCGTCTGTAGGTATAGGATACTATTGGTATTTTTGTTATTCATAAAAACATTACCGTAAGATTGATATTTATGCACAGATGTTGATATTTATGGCGTCTTAGAGCTGGAAATTATTTAAAAGAGGTCGGCAGGAGGAGTTTCTAAAAAATGCCGTAAAAGTAAAAAAGTAGTAAACCGAATACTATTCTACAAAGTAATAAAATAATTTCTGAACAAGTAATGTTTTGAGGAGTGATTCCCGAAAACGTATTTTACGGCTTCCTTATTCTGTCTCAACCCGGAAAATTCCAAGTTATTACATTCCCGCTAATTGGTGCCTATAAAGTCCTTTCGTTCCATTTTCTGATCGTAAAAGGATATTAACAGCCTCGAGAGTGTCGTAACAAATATGGGCTGAATCCGAAGAATTCTATCCGATAGCATTATTGCGAAATGGATTGCAAGTAGAAGCTATTTTGCGTATAATTATACAGATCACGCTCGACTAATAAATATACAATTCCCTTCTGCCCCAAGGTGCTCGTTACGACAACCGCTAATTTGACATTAAAAGTTATATAGGGACGGATTAGAAATTGTCGTACTTTGTGCGACAGATTTTGATGGAATGCATTACGACGTGAGAAGAATAGCTGAAGAAAATTCAAGATATTTTTTTCTTATTTCCTTACGTTTGTAATATCTTATAGAGTTTCTAAAATTTAACTTGTATTTAAACCTGTATTTGTTTAATAATTTTAGTGGCCTACATTACTATCCTTTCGAACTGTGTCGAGATTAGGAAATTCATCTAAATTCCATTTACTGTAGGTTTGTAGTTTATTACATCAGACTGTAATTAGATTCATTGTTTGTTACGTACACTGTGACATTTAATAAAAATTGTTAGTAGAAAACTGCGCAAAACTGAACATGTGTGTATTTTGGTTTCGCCCAAGAGAAATAATTTTTGTTTAATTACGTTCCAGGTAAAAGTACAAATTGCTTAAACTGCGAAAATTTTTGTTATAAATTAAAATGATGGCTCAGAAAAATATTGCTTTTGAATAGATTAAATGGCTTTTAAATAGATTAATTGAACAGACTAATGAATAGATTTTGATTAGACTAATTGAATAAGGCAAAGCATATGAGGACTATCTACCTCGTATGCTCTGTCTTAGCGAGAGAAATGCCTTCCTGAATGGGCTTGTATTCACGTTATTGGGTGAATACGTGGTAATTCGTGGAGAAAACCACGAAACATAACTAGCAGCTAAATCCTGGTTGAACTCCCAGCATTAAAATGTCTTGATCACTTTGCCACTGGTAATGTCTATTGTTTTTGAATTCATGAAATATCGACAGGGAGATCAACTTTGAAATTTCGAGTGTACTTTATTTACCCCATTGTTTTTCTTCTTGCGTATACTTTCCTAACTTTTTCAGCTTACAGCTGTAATTTGTAGGAGTCGTTCGACTGTATCTGGGTTTTTATGCATTTCATGCTCTTTTTTTTACTTATTTATTCACTTAGCGCATTTTGTTCTGCAATTTTATGTTTATTTTGAATTTGCATCCACTTAAAGGATTTGTAGGGTATTTATTTCCTATATTGTATTGTAGGTCTTTTAATTCTTTGTCAACTGATATTAGAATTGCAAAAGTAGCTCAAGTAGAACTACATATATGAGCAGAAATAATTTTACATATTCCTTGGAGACAATTTTTGTCACCAGCTTGGTGACAATCTGGAAATTTCTAGAAGGTCTGTTTCTAAACCCTGCCAGCAATTTTCTCCGAAGCTTCTAGCAGCTCTTACCCCTTTTCTTGAACAATGCTATAAATAGGAAGCTGTGAGCTGCTGTCAGTTAGTAGCCTACATGACTATCCTTTGACTGTCAGTCAGTAGGATCGGAATTCCTAGCGTTTCTACAATTTTTGAGTTTCTACTCGATGATAACTTTTTTGGAATTTTCTCTTCAAGAGATTTTGGTGATCAACGATATTTCTCACTTGTTTATAAGAATTTGGCCTTATCACGTTTTACTTCCTTGTACGAAGTAAAAAGGAAGTATTGTAATCGCGAAAAGCTTCAGGCAGAATATTTCAACGAAAATATCCACTTTGACCGCTTTCGAAAGCAATTTAAGGATGTTTTTGTGTGATATCTGTACGTAAGGACAGAATAAAAGACTCTTTTCCTCAAAAAAAAAAAAAAAAAAAAAAAAAAAAAAACTGCTTTAAAATGAATTCTGAAGATAATTTTTCGTGGCGTCTGTAGAACGTATGTACGTACGTATCTCGCATAACTCAAAAACGAGTAGCCTCAGAACGTTGAAATTTTGTATATAGGACTACTATAACATGTAGATGTGCACATCGTATTTTGGTTTCAATAGGCCGCGCCAAACGTATATAAATATATTTATAAATATATCCACTCTGTTACCCGGCTCAGTGATCTCAGTTTCGTTATTCTTATATGTTTGTAAATTGTACATTTTTTTCTTTAAAAATGATTGAATTATGTTGTTTTTATCTTCCGGTTAAGGGTTTTATGCCTTTAGTAAATCTGTATGCAATATTTTTAGAATTATCAACAATTTAAAAGTTGTTTAAGTACCGCTAAGCCTGTTTTGATGGCGGCCATTGCTTGTTTACATTTGAAACAGCTGAGTAGTGAATTTGTTGCCAATCTAGAGAAACGTAGCTTCGCAACAACAAAGATAAACGCCTTCATTTATTATTGCGATTTAAATCATGCTTAATCCTTTCTGGAATTTTTTCGAGGAAATAAGTGTTTAAGATTTACTTAATTTTTAATAATTTAGTTTTAGTTTTTAATAATTAGTAATTTTTAGTAGAGATATTTTGAGTTTTTATGTATTTTTGCCTTGCCGCGAAGTGAGAACTGAATTAATTGGATGAGAAATACTCAGTCGTCTGTGAAAAACTGTTTCTTTTTTTATTTTGTTTGCTTAATTTCTTTTATATATCATTTCTAGCTTTATTATAGTACTTGAATAGAACATGTGGCAACGATTAGATAATTCTTTAAATGATACAAATTTTGTGCACTCTGAGTTATAATATGAACGAAATATAATACTGTTAAGTGTACCTAGCGCCAGAGTGTCGCTATGGTAAACAAATAGAGTGAATTTTAAAGAATGCACTTATTCTATTGTGGTTTATGCGCTGTCGGCGAAATAGATATAATTAAATCCAATAAGTTTAAACAAAATGCAAGAAAAAATGCGTATAATTTAATATTCCGTACAAGGAAGTCATGCGGTGTACACATCAGATATTTTTTTCTTGAGCTTGTTTATGTTTCTTGAGCTTGTTCCTATGTGTTTAGCTTGCTAGCTGAGCTGTTATTTTTCTGGGTAAGAATTAAAATCTTCCTGGTTATCTGACCTAGTTATTTAAATAACTTTATATGCATGAGTATGCACGTAACAGTAAAAATTCCTAAGCATCTGTTTTATGATAGCATTATATAATGTATGGCTGGGAAGTAAAAAGAACAATCTGTAAACAACCTCAGAAACCGATTTCCTTAAAATACATATGTATTACATAGTCTAGTAATAATAAATGTATCCATTCAAATGCGCTTTTTAATGCGATTAATTCGTCCTCCCTCCACCTGAAATGGGGAACACTTGGTAATTTTCCACTCTCAATTTTTATACAATAAATTAAGGGATAGGAAAGGAATATGCGAGTGTATACAGTATTTCTAGTATTAACATGCTCAAAACGGGCAGGTAGTAGGTAGGTAGTTATTAAGTTGAGATACTTTGAATTTCAATCTTGATTTCAGGAAAGTCCGAAAAAATTAATTAAAAGTGCTTTAAACCTCAGTACATTTTAATAATATCTTTGCAAACACTGTGGGGCGATGCAGTTGGGGGAAGCTAGTTGTCGCACAGGGAAAACACTCTTAAGTGATGCATGCAAATAGCCATTTTCTAAATTTCATTGTCAGGGGAGTTTGAAAATAATCTGTCGACACGAGAGAGTGGGCTAATGTGACCAATGCGGCCGCAAGCAGAATCTAGGTGAAAAAATATAGTAAAATCACTGAATACTGGTAATTTAAATGAGTTCTAATGCCTTCGAACGGGGTGGGAGGTTTCGTGGTTTTCCTTTCATGAGTAATGTGGACACGAGTCAGTTTCTATTAAAAGCTGATTCCGGAAGGCATTCCTTCCCACAGACAAGTAACTCTTGAGAGTTGCTTTGCCTTAATCAATGAACTTTAGAATTTAAGAAGAATTTTAGAATTTAGATTTTTGAATTTTTTTTAATAATTTAAGAATTTTAGAATTCTTAAATTTTAGAATTTAAGAAGGCACTGTAACAGAATTCAGGAGTTGCTGTGGCATTGGAGTAGAATTTAGGAGTACCAAGCGACAGAAAGGTTAGCGCTGCTTCCCGCTTCCCCAAATGAAAGATAATACTATTGATAAGTAACAACCGTAAAAGTTAAAAAAGATATACACACATTTTTATTTTGTTTTCAACTGTTAAAAATTATGAGCGTGAATGTAATAGTTATTAGCTCTCTTAAGAAATGTTTTTTTGGTCATCAGTTTTAAAATAACATAATCATGAAACAATTATTTTGAAGGAAAATTTATGTTCGTCATACTTGACGTAGAAGCTTATTAATTCTATAAAAAATTGTAAAAACCACATTTAAGTATTTGCCTTTATGGCGACAAAATTTAGTACTGTGCTCAACTTATACAGACATTAAGCTTTTTGGAGCAAGGAATGCGAGAAATGAACTATGCTCTCGCTAGGATATGAATCACGATCCTCCAGTGCTAGCTGAAAGTATTACTTTTTAAACCAGAACAAAGGAAATGAGATAATTCTTTAGAAACTTCGTCTTTTTTCAGGTTTTTGTTAAATGACTTAAACTGAAGTTAAACATTGATAGTTTTATCTTCCAAACTCTCTCAAATGTTTATAGAATTCAGGTTATTGAAGAATATATTCTCAATGTCAAAAAGGCAATAATGAAGCTCTCAATTGGCTTTTAGAAAACTGTAGCTTGATAGATTTTCTGCGTTTTAGGATACGGAAATCTCATCATCAACATATATTTTCTTTAGTTTGTGATAATCATTCGCATATATTTCCGTCTTTACTGTGAAAAGTAATCAGTCTTTTCCATGTCTAAATTTATTTTACCTTCTTTCTTATGGCTGTAATAGTTTTATTGCTTGAGGATCAATTCCGTCACAGTTTTAGAAACTGTTTTATTTATTAGAAGGCATTTATTGTCTTCTGGCTTTTGTTATCGGGACCGTTATATTACCTACAAGTCGCATTTTTTAAAATTATATGCATAAGTGGGGAAGATCCTTGGATCACACACCGGTGTTTCTTTCTCGGAATCCGACAGGGACTGAAAGTTAGCGGTTAGCAATGCCTGGCGATATCTAAAAATGCCTACTTGGAGGCACAGGTGCTGACCGTGCTTCAACCAGTATCTGTCTCTTCACGTTTGGTAGACGGATTTAATTCGTGGGAACGTTTCACTTGTTCAGCTTTGTCACAGTTAAAGCACAAAATTTTCTGCTTTCACTGTTCTGTTCTATGTCCTTTCTTTTTACAGTGAAAGCAGAACATTTTCTTTTAATGTGTGTAAGCGCAACATTATCTTTAGTTGAACGATAATTATCCTCAGCTTCCACGTGGTTAAAGATCTTCCGCATCTCTAATCCACGTATTAACAAATTTTCTAATGCAACATTTACAGCTTCAAACGTAAGTGAACTGACACTGTTTGGGTCTCATCCCAAAAACCACACACTAAATAAATTCGCTGGTTCGATTCTTTATTAATTCTCATAATTAATTACAATTAACTCATAGCTGTGACCAGCCCTCTTACACCGTCGATGGCGATTCTCAAACTCGTCTGATCATCACATAACAGATGCGCATGCGTAGATTACATTACAGATGCGCAGGCGCGAACATGCCGCCCCGCGTTGCAATGTTTAGCATTCAACTATTGTAATTAAGATATAGCATAAAAAATTAAACAAGTATATCATAAACAATTTTGAATAAGTACTATTACATAAAAATCATTATTATAATTAGACATTTACCATATACATTAGCGTACAACTCAAAGCAATACAATATAACATTTCAGTTACATAATGACATTTTATGTGAAGCACATTCAATACTGTACAATAACTATAAAGACAATACTCATTTTTGTATTGGTAAGACACATAATTTGGTAATTGGTCGTTTGAAAGTTCCAGTTTGAGTTTTTACATTACACACGCGAACCTTTCCATCTTTACCATAAAATACTTCTATTATACGACCAACCGCCCAATTACAACAAGGCAAATTATCTTTAATTAAGACCATGTCTCCAACTTGTATATTGGTTTTAGAACTTTGCCATTTAGATCGATTTTGTAAATGACATAAATAATTGGAGTTCCATTTTTTTCAGATAATTTGTACTAATCTTGTGATCTGTTGCTGCAATTTTAACCTGTTAATGTTAACTTCCGTGATATCTGGCTCAGGGATCGAATTAATTGCTCTACCAATTAAAAAATGCCCAGGTGTTAGAACCTCTAAATCATCAATGTCCGAAGACAAGGGTGTCAATGGTCGGGAATTTAAAATTCCTTCAATCTGAATCATAATTGTTAAAAATTGTTCAAATGTCAATTTTGCATTACCTACGACACGTTTGAAGTGGTACTTATAAGATTTAACTCCAGCCTCCCAAAGGCCTCCAAAATTAGGTGCTCTGGGAGGGAGAAATTTTCATTCGATATTCTCAGAACTCAAATAACCAGCCAAAACCTCATCTTGTTCGTTCACTAGTTTGTTTAACCTCTTTAATTCTGCATTTGCACCTACAAAATTCGTAGCGTTGTCACTAAATAGTGTTAAACTTTTACCTCTTCGTGCAAAGAAACGTTTCAAGGTAGCTATTAATGCTTCAGATGTTAGGTCTGTTATAAGCTCTAAATGAATGGCCTTAGTAACCATACAAATGAATATACACACATAAACTTTTTGATACATACCTTTTCTCTGGTTTTTGTACATAATTAAGAATGGGCCACAGAGGTCAACTCCAGTACAATTGAATGTAAGATTAGCTGTGATTCTTTCTTTGGGTAAATCACCCATGATTTGCTGAGCTACAATGGGATTGGCTTTAAAACATATTAAACAATTTTTTACAATTTTTCTACAAACATTTCTACCACTTACAATCCAAAATTTTTGTCTTATATGATATAACAAAGATTGAGGACCCACATGCAAATATTTTAAATGATAGTAATTAACTATTAACTCTGTTAATTTATGTTTAGAAGGCAGAGTAATAGGAAATTTTTTCTCAAGTTAAATTGCTATTTTTTAATCTACCTCCAACTCTCAACAGTCCATTACTGGCAATGAAAGGGTTAAGACTTTTAATAGAACTATTTCTTGGAACAATACCTGATTTTTTAAGATCATTTATCTCACTTATAAAATACTCACCCTGTACTAATTTTATTAAAGTTTCTTCAGCTGCTCTCAATTCTCCCACTTGTAAATTACCTACCTGCTTTTGTTCTTGCTTACAATTCTTGTAAAACCTAAAACAAAAACTTATAATACGAATTAATTTTAAATACTTATTACTGCAATTCAATAAATCATTAATGAAATTATTCACATTCAGATTTAAACATGTAGATAGTTCAGAATCAGCAAAGTTTTTAAGTTCATTACTGTCCTTTTCAGTAATTGCGTCAGGTATAACTCTTATAGGGTACTCATCCTTCATTAAGAAGTCAGGCCCGTTCCACCACAGTTGACTTAGTTGCAGTTTTTTTGGCAGACATACTTCTAGATATGAGATCTGATGGGTTTTCTTCAGAAGCGATATGATGCCACTGTCCTATTTCAGTCAGATCCTGTATCTTTGAAATCCCGTTTGCAACAAATGCAGATGTGGCTCTTTGTTGATCCATGACAGCACAATCATAGAATCGGTCCAAAGGTGGATAGTAGTAAGCTCCAATTTTAACGATGATTTTACTCGATGCATTAGTTTAGCTAATAGCACTGCTGCGCAAAGCTCAAGTCTTGGGATTGTAGTCTTCTTTAGGGGTGAGACACGCGATTTAACTGCACACCAACCTCACTGATGTATGGTTTGTTGCTGATGTTGCTTTACAGTAGATAACTGCTCCATAGGCGGCCTCTGAGGCATCACAGAAACCATGTAATTCAATCTTGATTCTATCTGGTAATAAAATACATCTATGGACTTCAATGTTGTTAATTAGCTGCAAGGTAGTGGAGAATTCTTTCCATTCTTTAGCCTCCTTTTCTGGCAAAATATCATTCCAGTTCAATTTTAACAGCCATAATTTCTGCATAAATATTTTTGCTACAATTATAACTGGGGAAACTATACCCAATGGGTCAAAGATGCGAGATGTGACGGATAATACTTGCCGTTTCGTAACCTTTACGTTGTCTTCGATTTTAACGTTGAAGCTCAAACAATCTCCTTTTGACTTCCATAAAATACCCAATGCTTTAGATTCTTCTGATTTACCAAAGGGATATGTTTTTTCGTTTGTTTGACATAGTTCAGTAGCATTACATCACCACTTATGGAGTAACATGCCTCCACTCTTCAAAGTGCCTATTAACTGATTTTGAAGTTCTAATGCAGAACTTAGCGACTCAGCTCCAGATAGAATATCGTCCATGTACACTGCTAAAAAAAAAAAAAAAAAAAAAAAAAAAAAGGGGACAGTCCTATATCTCCCGATCTACTGGGCCGATTGACAAAATTCAAATTGCGTTCTTCAAGTCTCGAAAGCGCGACTTATGATATATATTAGTTTTATATATAGCACTATTCTAACATAGGTATTTTGACACAAAATCGGACTTTTTCTGAAATAACATACCAATTTTTTTACATATTTCGATTCTACGACTCAAATTACGCCTAAATATGAAATTTTGTAAAATTTGGAGCGAAATTTACGGAGAAATTCACAAATTTATGTTGGCACTTTTTTGTCAGTTTGCGCCAAGAATAGTTCACTTGGCGAACTTCTTAATATATGGCAACCTAGTTTCCTTTCCTGTGAGCGGAAAAAAAGTCACCATCGTTCCTTTTTTCCAAATAATATTCTTTATATTATATTTTTATTATAACTTATTATTTTAAGTAATTTTTTCTTTTTCGAATTTCATTTTAATTGTTTAAGTTGCATGGTTTTTGTTTTTCGAATAACTATTTTAAAAATTTCTACTTACCTATTCGAACTGCGTAAATAAAGGTGCAGCATTTATTTTTTTTCAAATAGTTTTCTTTATATATATTTTTTGTCATAGTTATTATTTTAGGTAATTTTTAAATTCTAAACTTTTATTTTAATTGTTTGTGTTGAATTGTCTCTTCAGATTGTTTTAAAATTTTCTATTTATTCCTTCGAATTGAGCATTTTAAATACATTTATTAATATAAGTTTTCCAGAATTTGATTTTATTTATTTGAATTGCGTTTATTTCGGAGGAATACTTTGTAACCCAGACTACGATGCGTTTGAAAACTGCATATATTAAAAGAGAAAATACAGTAAAGTCAAATATTTTATTTTTGAAATCGTAAAAATCAAATATCATAAGATTAAAAAGTTTTAAATTAAAAAAAAAAAAAAAAAAAAAAATGCAAATACTAAATTTTACCGTAAAATGTATTTTTTCTTCTCTTTTTCTTCAGGCATTCTACTTTATTCTTGCTCTTTTTCTTTAGGCATTCCGCAAGTATATTAAAAAATATCCAATTTTCGAAATATCTTGATATTTCTGACAATCATTTTAAATAAAGTTATCGCCTTCCATTTCATAAAGGCCCACAAACGGCCGAGCGGTAAAGTCGCTGAACACTGATAGTTCACTCCGGGGTTCGAATCCCGGTAAACAGGCTGGTTGCATGGGCGTTTTCGTGGATTTTCTCATGTGTACCGTGTGTACCGTGTATGCCAGCTGATTTCCCTTAGAAAGTTCTTCACAAAGGCATCCTTCCTTTTAGGCAGATAGCCCTGCTTTGACGTAACTTAATAATTCAATTCAATCCATTTCATCAATATTTGGTCAGAGCTTTTATCAGTCTTTAGAGGCTAAACATTTTGAAGGTATGAGATGAAAGGAAAGACTGGTTTCATCAAGAGGTTTTGGTTTATTTAATTATGACAAAGCACACTAGGGCTATCTGCCTAAGGGGAGAGATGCCTTCGTGGAGGACTTTCTAAGGGGCACTGGCTGGCATACACGTTGCACATGGGAAAAACCACGAAAATGCCCAAGCAGCCAGCCCGTTCGCGGGATTCGGACCTCGGACAGAGCTACCAGCGTTCAGTGACTTTATCGCTCGGTCGCTGTTTCATCAGGAGGAAAAAAAAAAACATCTATAGGTGACATTCACATACATCACTGGATAAACTCCTGAATCTTCAAATAATTCAAATGAGAAAATCATGGGATTCTCCATTTATGATACGATATGTTGTTCTATAAGGTAATTTAAATTTATACAACCATATAGTCTAAACCATATTGTCTTTTCTGTTAACCACAAGCTCAATTAATGGTATTTGCTGGTGTACACGTCCAAGTGTTTTTTCTTTGAACACCTAAATTCATTGAAGTATCCTGAAAGTATCTCAAAAGCGTCCAACTTTTTGAAACATCTTGGTATGTCTGACAGCCAAATTTCCCTGCAAATTTTTGCTTACTTTTCTCCCTAATTTTCTTCTTTCCTTCTACAGTTATTTTCAGTGCACACACAAGAAAATTAAGATTTTTCGATTGCTAGACTTCCATAAATTTTGCTTTCTTGTCAATTTTTTAAAATATCAATTACATGAATTGCGTTTCAGCTGAAGACAGCTTTTCATTTTCTAGTCATTTTAACTATAAATAAAAAAAAGCGAAGTCCAAAGGATAAATATTTTAATTAAAAGATTTTTGCTAAACGACAAAGAAATAAAACAGTCCAGCAGGGTTAATTCTGTACCACCGAGTAACCCGATTCTTATATCGGCTGAAACAATCTAAATCATATTAAAGATCATGTTTTTTTATACAATCTATAACGCGAGATAAAAATTAGCTTCTTCAAACATTCTTTCTAAGAGGATTAATATAAAAGATTATATTTATATATATATTTTTAAAGCTGGGACTTGAACCAAACTGTAAAATTTTTAAAGTTTAATTTACATGGTGGTTATAATTAAAGTTCCAGTTTGAAATGGTCAAAAAAGGAAAACTACCGTACCAAATGTTATCAAACTTGGGAATCGTGTAAAGGAGGTTATGAGAATTTATTTTCAGCGAGGAAAAAAATAGTTAAAAAAACTCATCACCAGGGGGTAAATGTCGCTGTATACAAGATTCTTAAATGAAATAAGACACGAAAACATCTGTTTAAAATGTGTTTAATATTTTCCGAAACGTGTTTCAAAGCATGTTCAATGTAGCGTCTAGCATTTTCCGAAAGCAAGTTAAATCCTGTTACTGCATTCTCAACAGCAGCTCTTAGCATATCGGGAGGAATGTTACGGACATGTCAGTGTTTAACATTTTTCATTTCTGTCAAATTGTTTAGATTATCACCATAAACAGTGCTTTTGAGAAAACCCCATAGCTAAAAGTCACAGAGGTTGAGGTCTGGTGGGAAGAGGGGAAGTGTTGGCGTATAAGACGTTCATTCGTGAAATGTTGCCTAAGTAACTGTGCGACACACGTGAAGTGGGGCCCAGCCGTGCATAAAAATCGTAGTATCTAAAATGCCACGTTACTGCAGTTCATGTATCACGAAACATTTTAACATTGACTCTAAGCGATCTGAAATCACAGTGGTCCAGCTGTCGACTGTTGTTCAGAGAAAAATGGTTCAGTTATAAAACTAGCTGTCATTCCACACGGAACGGTGTGGAATGACTGCTATGCAATCGAATGCAATGGAACTAGATAGATAACATGAGGGATTTTTTTGGCCCAAATCGATTAAAAGCGTTTTGAATCAGTATCTTCATGTTTTAGGGCCGAATTCAGGCTTAAAAAATTACAAATTAGCGATCTGTAAGAAAACGATTTCCAGATTGTACGCACTTGTGCGAGTGATTTGCGATCTCACATTTTCTAATCGCTAATTCGTGGTTTTCACGGACGAATTTCTCACTTACACGGATGGCGCACTCGACGTTTATCGAATTTAACGCCTTTAATGGTAATTTGCCTACTTCAAAGTTTCTTAAGGGTATACAACATATTAAACCCGTTTAACAAAAGGTTAAGTTAGATTCCGACCCATATTTCGTTTAACAATATTGCATACAGCGCCATTTCCCCCCTGGTGGTGAGGTTTCGAACTTCCTTTGTTTCGCGGAAAATAAATTCCCATGACCTCCTTTACACGATTTCCAAGTTTGATAACATTTGATCCAGTAGTTTTCCTTTTATGACCGTTTCAATGTGGAACTTTAATTATAACCACTCTGTATATTATTAAATTTTAATTTGAAGCTATGCGTTATATGTATACCATGCGTAAAATTTTCGCTTTTATGGAAAAATAAAAAATCGAAGCAAATATACTTAGTATAATGGACCAAAACTGAAAACATTTCCCCTCCCTCCGAAAATAAAATATTGAAATTTCGAACTTGAATTTACTGGGTTATCGAAATATTCAATTTGACTTATCTTCTAAGTCCTAGTTCCGACAACAATTCCGTCAAAAATTCCGAATTACTTAAGCTAAAGTAAAAGATTTAGTATATATTCACTGTATGTTAATAAAGTAATCAGAGTGTAATAAAAATAGATTATAGAATTTACGCTGATGTAACTTTTTGTCTGACTGCACAGCATGTAATGGAAGAGAGGGTTTGTAGAGATCTGTTTTTGACATGCCTCTAAAAGTAGATGTCATATTAATTTTGTCTCTTCAATGTCAAAAAACTTTCCTTTGAGAGGCAACTTTGAGAGGCAAAAAAAAATCACAAGAAGACAAATTTGAAGAACATGCAGGACGATTGAATATACATACTTATTTTCCGAATACAAGCGGTTCTCCGACTGGTTATTGAATAATGAAAAGATGCATTGTCATGCAATACAAAACATTTGGAATACATTTTCTGGCTGAATATTGTAAGATTAAAAGTCATCTGCTTAATTCACATCCATTTACAAGTCAACTACTCGGGCAATTGCAGAATCGTTTTGATCCTGAGCTTGTAAGACAAACCTAATATCACTGGATTTAAACACTTCTTTAATCTTCCGAGAATGTTCCTTCTTTAGCTCATATTCCAAGAATATTAAGTGAATACAATTATTGCCAAAGAAATTGAATATTCCTTTGCACTACGGCTTGGTAGTTTACTAAGGAGTTAACAAAACTTAAATTCTGCTTTTTGTGTCAAAGAATACAACAACATTTTAAATATTTACAAATAAAATATTAAATTGGAGATTTAATTGGAGCCTCATCCGTCGCCTAGCATTTGAAAAAGAAAAGATTGTTAAATACTAATTGTTTGCTGCTCAGTCTAACCCAGGCTGCATGGTTGGTTTTCGTAGTTTTTTAGGTTCTCTTTACAAAGATTCTCTATGAAAGCATCTTAATCAAATAGCTCCCATGTTCTTTCTATGTTCAACTAACCAACTAACCTAGTTTAAGCTCGATTTCCAGGTGAAGTTACTAGTAAAATCCGAATACTCATTAAAAATCATGTAGCTAGCCAATCGGGAGTAACATGAAAGATACGGAACCAATAATTGAAATGTTGTTACGTTACGCTGTTTCTTAACTTAGATGGTCATTCCTTAATTAAATAGCCCACCAACGGCCGAGCGGTAAAGACGCTGAACACTGGTAGTTCAGTTCGAGTTTCGAATCCCGCGAACGGGCTGGCCGCATGGGCGGTTTCGTGGTTTTCCCCATGTGTAACGTGTATACGGGCCAGTTTCTCTTAGAAAGTCCTCCACGAAGGCATCCCTCGCTTTAGGCAGATAGCCCTCGTGTGCTTTGCCATAATTAAATAACCCAATCCAATCCTTAATTAAATATAATTGATTTGTAAATTCTACTAAAACTGACGGTAAGAATTGAAGTGGAAATAAGTAATATGGTGTGCAATCTTGATTAATATAAAATTAAAAATATTTGCATAGAAAAATGTTTGCATTCAGACAGAAAGTTTTTTGAAATATTTGCAATTACTTTATAAGAAGGATTTATTAATAACCGCAATAATTACTTATTATATTACTGATGATTAGGATTCAGTTCTTGACAATTACATTCTAAATTAGAATTTTAAGGATATAATGAAAATACGCTACGCACAAAAATACATTTTAGGAAAAAAAATGAGTTGCTTTTTTAGGTTTTAAAACTTCTTGAATTCATTTAATAAACATCGTATCCTCGTTGTTAATTGAATTCAGAATGTTGGGTGTCTTTTATATAATTATTCTTACTTGTGCACAGAATCTGCTGACTTATCCAGCCATTAAGTAGCTGCAGATCATTTCTACATAACCATTGAACTTCCATTAATTCAGTCTCTAGAGGGTTGTATGTTTATATCATAATTTGACTTTTATAAAAAATGATTATTCTAAATATTATGTTTCTATAAAAATATATTGTGCTTTAAAAATATGGATAATAGTATCAGCCGCTCTTTCAGCCACTTCAAAAGCAACAGTTTGTTTAGAAATAAATTATGCAGTTAATGTCATAAAATTCAAATAAATATCAAACGAAAATTCTCAGTTTTAGACAATTCGATTTAAACGAAGTAAAGTAGCAGACGATAAAACGCCGAAGGTAAAAATTTACTCTTTCAAAAACTTACTCTTAAATTTTTTAAAAAAAGAAAAGATACGAGAGAAATTTAAAAAAAATAGTTAAAAATTTGAATAATATCATCTATAATTTAAAAAAAATAGCCTTTCATATAGTATTAATAAATATTTATTAAGCATCATTGAGGGAAAAAATGTCATATAATTAATTCTCCGTAAAATTTTACTTGAAGTTTAAGGTTAAAAATAGCTGTGGCAATTTAGTGTAACAAAAATCCATAGACCACATTTGGCGTTATTATCGCTCAAAAAAAAAGATGCCAAATTTCAAAACGCGAAATTATGTAAATTCGTGTATATCTTGGAAAATTTTGAATAAAAAAGTCTAATTTTTTGCAGATATGCTTAAAAATACACCTACTTTAAGATGATGGCAAAAATTTTATAGGTTATAATTCAAAATTTTTTTCGAAAAATTTATAAAAATTATTTAAAAATAGAAATTTAAAAAATAAAACGCAAAAAATGGGTAAATTTTATTTGGAATGAACCAAAATTTCGAAATGTGAGAGAAAAAATCAAAAAGGTTTAGTAAAAAAAGAGATATTAATAAATATTTGCCAAATTCAATTAACATTGAAGAGCTAAAATTTTGAGAGCTAATATTTTAAAAACTATTCGTACGATTTTTACAAAACTTGGTATTCTGGCATAATTTGAGTCGTAGAATCGAAATATGTAAAAAAATTGGTATGTTATTTCAGAAAAAGTCCGATTTTGTGTCAAAATACCTATGTTAGAATAGTACTATATATAAATCTAATATATATCCTAAGTCGCGCCTTCGAGACATGAAAAACGTAGTTTGAATTTTGTCAATCGGCCCAGTAGAACGGGAGATATAGCACTGTCCCATTTTTTTTTTTTTTGAGCAGTGTACATGTGTTCTCTCAGTACAGATGCTGCTAAAGGGAATTTATCTCCTTCGTCCTTTTACAGCTGTATAAGTGTTCTCATTGCTAAAAATGGTGCACTCACAGTTCCATAGGTAACAGTGGTTAGCTCAAAGTTTTTAACTGGCTTATCAATGCCTTCTTTCCATAAAATCCTTTGCAACTTCCACTGATCTGGATGGATAGAAATAGCTCGATACATCTTTTGTATATCAGGAGTGAAAGCAAAAATATATTTCCTGAATCTCAGCATAATTGAGAATAAATCATCTTGTATCACACCTCCATTATACTATATAGAATTTAGAGAGTTTCCTTTGGTTGTCAAAGAAGAAGCGCTAAATACTACCCTCAAGGGAGTCGACTTACTTTTCTCTTCTCCCCTATATACTCCAATATGAGGAATGTAATATGAACCTCGTTCCTCCTCGCTTTCACTCACCTCAACCATATGTCCTAACTGTTGATATTCTTTTAAAAAATCTGAGTATAATTTTAAATATTCGGGATTCTTTACTAAGCGTTTCCATAAAGAATTTAATTTACTCGTTGCAATTTGTTTAGAACTTCCTAAAGTGTCCGGATCCTTTAAAGAGCATTTTAACAACGTACCTACCGGTTTTATCTCGTGTATAATTTTCTACGAAATGTTTCTCACAAATTAAAAATTCTTTGTTTTTGGGTTTATCAGTTTCAATATTTAATTCCCAAAATTTTCTAAGAGTTTTATCTAAGTTGTCTTCTTCCTTTATCAACCCACAATAAACCCTGTTTTCAGTCTCTGTTGGAATACTTCCAGACACGATAAAACCAAAAACTGTATCTTGAAAAATAAGATCAGGATTATTCATTCGAATTTGACTCGGTTTCAAAAGTTCATAAAAAACTCCCGCTCCCAACAACATATCTACCCTTTCTGGAACATTAAATCCTTCATCTGCTAATTTTAAATTAGGAAGATCTTGCACTGAAATTTTAATTTTGCGCGAAGGTGTTAAATCAGCAGTTATTTTTGGAATTACTAAAAGGTCCAAATTCTTTATAAAAGTTCCTTCTTTATTGCATATCGAAGTATTAATTTTAATCTTTATTGTTAAAGCAGCATCATTTATTCCCGAAACGGAAATGTTTGTTTTTTCTTTCTCTAACTGCAAATGCTCAATAAAATTCCGTGTCAAAAAGTTCGACATACTGCCCCCGTCCAATAGACACTTCACTCTGTTTCCTTCCCTCGTTATCAATTAGAAAACATACGACTGTTGAAAGCAGAACTGTATTCTGTTTATTCGAATAATTGCTAATAAATGCCTTTTGAACGAACTCCTGCGCATTAACATTCAAGGTCGATGAGTCATCTCGTTTGGGAATGTTGCAGTCAGATACATTTTTTTGTTTTTATTTTGTTCCGATGAAGAACATTCTTTCTCCTTTACGATATTATTTGCTTTCGGAAAGTGAATAGTTTTGTGGTGCCGTTTTTGACAAAAACAAGAATATTTCGATGGGCAATTTGATACTGAATGCATATGTAGACAGTTAAAACATAATTTATTAGATTTCACAACCTGTACTCTTTCTTGTACCGGTAATTTAAATACGATGGGCATTTTGCCAATCCGTGATTCTCGTGGCATAAAATACAGTTCTCTGTTTTAACATCTGATAAAAACACTTTAGCTACACTTTTTGAGCTATTATACTTACGATTAACATGAGAATTCTCAGTAAGAGGTTTTCCTCGTGACGTGAAATATAAATCTATTTCTTTACCTAACTCACTACGTGAAAACCATGAATCACCTTGCGTCACTGCAATGTGAGAAGCTGTTCCCGTATCTAAAGATTGGTATAACCTATCTGAAACTATTAGTTGTTTGAGGGTCTCGAAGTCAGTTACCTTCCTTAATTTTAAATAATAATCCCAGGCTGTTATTAAGCGTGAAGCAAACTGCACATGAGTTTCATGTGATTGTTTTAACAGTTTTTATAAAGTTTTCTAAACACGAATATGGTGTTGGCTGAAACTCCTTCAGAACTCCTTCTTTTACTTTTTCATAATTCGCGATATCCTTATTATGTAAATAGGTTATTATATTCGAAGCCTTGTCTCCTAACAGATTTAACAGAATTTCTGCTTTATAGTCCTCCGAAACATTTTTTGTAATAAACGCTCGTTCTAATGACGAAAAGAAAAATCCCCAACTCTCAGGCCGTATAGGAATTTTTACAGTTAAGGTTCTCATACTTTTTATTAATTGATCTAGTGACTCTGATTTTGTTTCGGTTTCGCTTACACCATCAAGTTTAGTTTCTGCTTTAAGCTTAGCCAACTCTAACTCATTCTTTGATCTCTCAAGTTTTATTTTTTCTAACTCGACAAGTTTTTGCTCTTTTTGCTCTTTCTGTTTTCTATTTTCGATAATAGAGTTTGCTATCTCTTTTACTAAATCTTGTTTAGCTTTGAAAATTTCACTATTCTCAATAATATCAGTCAAATCTGCTATAGTCATTTTTTCGTCACCATTTAGATTTATTTCTAAGGCAATAAGCCTTAAATCTTCTTTTTTAGCACCCTTAAATAACATTGTTATTTATAACAGAAGAAGCACAGAATGTACAGAATTAACAAGAGAGGAATCACTTACCTCTGCAGTGATTCACTTTTGATGAATATCCGTATCCAAAAATCAGCGATATTCGTTGAAAAGAACAAGCTGGGAATACTGGCAAACACAAACACTCCTGTGTTCTCAAAAACGAAACACTATTTACTCATGCACAAACTCACGCTCCGGCTCGACGGACCAGATATGTTTGGGTCTCATCCCAAAAACCACACACTAATAAATTCGCTGGTTCGATTCTTTATTAATTCTCATAATTAATTACAATTAACTCATAGCTATGACCAGCCCTCTTACACCGTCGATGGCGATTCTCAAACTCGTCTGATCATCACATAACAGATGCGCATGCGTAGATTACATTACAGATGCGCAGGCGCGAACAGACACCAAAATATAAAAAATCGTATGCATGTGACTAACTTCCGCAACTGATAGTCGAAAATCCGCCACTAGTTCTTTTGTTTCATAGACATGCTATATCTCATTAGGACTTTACAAGTTTTTTTTAAGGTAGCTAGATGTTTCCTGGTAAGTATTTAGTTCATTGCTGATTTCAACTCGAAGTTTCTTCCATATTTGTTTTGCCTGTTTTCCTTCATGCAATGCACAAAAGGTTTATTCAACTTTGATCATTCAGTAGTTTCTTTGACTATTTGAGAATCTTTCCTTGCTTCTGGGTTTTATCCTAAAATACGACCTAGTTTCTTTGGTGCAAATACTGCTTTAATACGAGAACTCAAAATAGCAAAATTTGTTCTATCGAAGAGGTTCACAGAATATCGGTTTTTATTGCTGACTGTTGCTCAAAAATAAATAATTTCGGAACGATACTATTTGTACAGCTAAAAGCATTAAACGGCTTGTTTCTTGAAACCATGTTCTTCTGTCGACGAATATATGAATATTTCAGAGGTTTTCCATCGTAATAAATAAGGAGTTATTTAAATACGTAGAAAAATGCACAAAATATAGAACTAAATAACATCAAAGATACACAAGAATTGTGCAATAAAATTTAGCCTACAATTACTAACACTGAACCGGACTAACAGCATCCTTATTTTATATCTATTTATAGTTCACTGAATCTACTAATCACAGTCAACAAGGTTTGCGGACCTAGAGGTGAGCTACACATGTTTTCTATTTTATTTTATTACGTGAAATAAAGTTGTAGAGACAGTAGGTTATTTTGAAGCAGGAAGGATTAAAAAATGTACAATGCCTTCACCCGGACTCGAACCTGGAACTTTCGAATACGTGCCGAGTGTGCTAACCGTTGCACCACGAAGGCATGCTGGAAGGAGGGAGGAAATACCTCATAAAGTTATAAAATTAAATACGAGATACGCAATGGCATAATACACAGAGAAAATAGGAATAGTTTCGGTCTTTAATCTGGAAACACAAACTGATTTTAATATGCTATTTAATCTGGGAAGATCATGAGACACATTGCAATATCTTTCATATGAGGAAAAGAGGTAACCATGATGGAGCAGGCATCTCAGAACCGAGTAGTGTCTTCTTAAGTGGTCATATGCCATTTCACATTTTTGATCGAGTAACTTCTCAACGCTTCAGAGATGAGATCCATGCAAATTTTGTGAGATTTTTACCGTGTGCTGCTTGCTTTGAGTTTATTTCATGGACGACAAAGATAAAGCATATAGGTTTTAGCTGGTTCTGGATTTTTTCGAAGAACTGGATAGTACGAAGAACTGGACGTAACCCAAAGGCAAACGCCTGCTATTCAGGTTATCTTCACTCTCTGAAGTTATTTACCTATTGAATGACAAGCTAGATATACAGACTTCAACTTTAAAATTATCCATGGGCCACATTAATGGAAGCTATCTGAGCACATCAATTCCTCCTAAAAGTTCAACATGTTAAAAATCTCTCTTTTAGGAAAGTAGGGGTTTATTACCACACAAAAAGTTTTGTTCGAAATTAAGAATACAAACACATTTTTATTCTTAATGGTAAAATTTCTAATTCACTAGAAATCATAAATAATGCTCATGACAGCAAGAAATGCCCAAAATTGAATTTCCAAAATAACACCTAAAATGACACTAGTAGGAGGTATGGTCACATTTGACTGATAAATAGGTAGCACAGAGAACTATCACACTATTAAAAAGATAGAGACTTTCTGTGGAAGACGCAAACACTCTTGCACCAAGGGAGCTCTTAACTCCTGAATGGTTCTCGGAGGCAGTTGAAAAAAAAATGCAGTATATTCCTCCGGATATGTTCAATAGGTTCAGATCTATATATCTGGCTGGTAAATCCTTTTTTTTTTTCTTCACACTCTCACCCTGAAAATCTTGAAGCACCTGTTATGTCCTATATGGACGAGCGTCGTCAGAAAAAGAGCTGAGAGCCAGTTTGGCATCTGAAAAATTACAAATAGGGCTTTAAGCTTTCCTCTCTATATCGATGCGCAGTTAAAGAGCCTGTGTCAAACATATGGAGTGTGTTGAGCCATTCAACATATACTTGCTTAGAACATGACGCTCCAGTGTCATAATGACTCCTTTGCCTCATATTGGAGAAATGTAATCGGGCCCCAGGTAAGATCCAGATGACTATACGTCGAGCATCAATGTCAAAGTTGAATATAGATTCATCGCTTGGAGCCTTGAAGTTGGGTTCAAAGCAGATGTTCTCTGCACCTTGCCAAACCCGTTCTCTTGACTGAAGGAAGGGACGGGATGCATATAACAAGTTTTCTTGAGAAGCCCTCTTTTGAAGCTTTGAAGAGCAGATTTATGTTCAGTAATTAAAAAAGAGAAAAACATCTCTATTTACTTATTTCTTTATCAAAAGATAGCCCTGGGAACTGCAATCCAGAAAATTTTGAAGCAAGGATAGCTCCTATATGGCTCATTTACTAATTGTCCCAGTGAATCTGCTGTCCTGTCGGGAGTAAGTTAAGGGCTTTTTAAACGGGGCCACAAATTGCAGAGGATACCAAGCGTTACATTGAACTCTCTTGTAAGTTGAACTTGGGATTATGCTGATTCCAATCTACATAACAGATTCTTTACCTCTTTCCATCATCTAAACATTGGTAGTTACTCATTCTGTGCTTATGATATATGCAGTATATGCTGTGATTATCACCAGTACATATGAACGAAGTAAGAACAGAACAATAACTAGTAGCGTTTCGTACGTATTGCTATCGTAGTGCCACTTGCACATACGAGTACGACTGCGCATCCGATATCAGTGCTATCGCATTATTGTTTGAAAACATACTTTCTAGTTTGGGTTTAGTATTTCTTTGAGAATAAAAATAAAATGTATTTATTTTGAGAATTTTGTTTTCAATACTTTTCAACAAAATTGACAATAGATTTTTGAAGGAAAATTCTGTAGCTGTTCAAAATGGATATATTCCCTTGTCTTCTTATTAGATCTGTTATAATACTTTGGATAGCTTAAATCATATTTTCATATCGCAAGAATGTAATTTTTGTAATGTTGATCTATCGTAGTATAAAATATCTCTGTACACATTTCATTCAAATTTGCCAATTACTTAAGGGCATGTGATATGGGATATATCCGCTGTGAGGTGGGTTCTGAATATATTTAACATTGACGGCATGCGAGCACTTTCACGCAGATGTAGGACTGATAAGAGAATAATCTATTAAGTTCAAGAGCAGAAATGTAATCTAAAGAAGGGTTAATTACTCTTTATTCACTCAAAGTATGATTAACAGTCGGCACCTTTCTTTGGACGTACAGTAAAGAATTCATTGGGCTTAAACTCGAAAGTAAGAAATAAGAACTAACTAATGACTAACTAAGAGATTTAGTCGAAGCTAACACAGTTCTAAAGTAAAGGCCGTAATCTTAAATTAGCCAGCGAACTATCAAAATGCATGTAATAGGGCCGAGCGTAACAAAAGCTTGCAGAGACGTAGCCGAAAGGCAAACGCCTGCTATTCAGGTTATCTTCACTCTCTCTGTGTGTGGCTGGAGAGCCTAACTTACACACATTCATTCTTCATTCTATACTTTCTCTCCAATCTTTCATTTAAACAAAGTTTTCACATATTTCAATTTAAACAAAGTTTACATTTTTAAAGCATTTTTATATTCATCATATGAAATTTACTTTCAGCACAAACATTTTTACACATATAACATATGAAATTTTAGATTCATTTTACATAACAAAGTGCACAGTTGCTATACATAGCTTACACTCTTTTCCTACAATTTAATTTTAAATTTTAGTTTACAACAATTTTCATCGTAAATTCAAGTCTTGACGACTAAAAGATATTTACAATACACTTTCTCGCAATCTTGCGAACTCAAAAAAAATCTTGCTACTAGCAGCATCTAACAATTGTTCTCACTTTAGAAAAGCAATTTTGAACAAAATTATATAAATTGAACTTCAATTCTACATGAGAAAACAAAGAAAATTTTCATTTATCTTTTTGCTTTTTGTAATCCTCCATTCTTTTATGTCAAAACAGTTCCTAGCTGGAGCAATTTAGGTTCTTCACTGTAATTTTGCTCCTAGGACGGCTTGGTTCCCAAAGGTTGGATAATACCTCGGAGTTTTTTAAAATGAAACTTTTACTTGGACAATAATATTTTAGGATACAAGATAACTGGGCTCAAAAGTTCAGCGGTATCTAATAATTCGTGAGCACTAGATTTGGGATCTAATAATTAGAGAGCACTAGATTTGGGATCTTTCGCGTAAATGGCGTATTTACACTAGTGTGGTTAAGTTCATCAACACATACGCTTCTCCAGCTTGAACAAATGCTTCGGAAAAAATATTTTTTCTCTTAACACTAAAAGTAAATTTCTGAGGATCATTACAGGTGCCCTATTCTAACTGTGTAATGTTGCTCTACATTAGAAATTAAAGCTTCCCGCTGTTCAACAGCATATAAAAAATAACAAAAAATCCTTTTCCAAGGCACTGAAGTTCCTGAATTTTTAGAAGGCAAACTCCTACTCCTGAATTTCAAAAACAAAATGTAAGATCGCTAAAGAGATATTTATGTGTGTCCCTATGTCACTCATGTCCTCCAAAATGCTGAACTTCCGAGGTAAGAGAATAACGATATTAACATACTATTTATTACATCTCTTCGTTTACCCCGTGCTAGTGACATTTTCTCTGTAATTCATATCACCTTTTGGGCTGTTTGTCTTGGACATGACAAATCTCTGTACTTTTCAAAATTATTGGATGATTATGTGCGTCTGATGCAAGTGTATCAAGTCATACGATTACAGTTTTCGCAGAGAATTTGCACCGTTTTGTCGAGGATTTTTATGTCTTATATACGGTGCACTTTTTGAACTATTACTGTAATTATGATATTTGAACATGCAGTTTTTATTATATATTTCCTCCTGTGCTCATGTTATAGAGATTCATTTCGAGATTTCCCGGCAAGATGCCCCTTCCTATACTATACCAGCTTCTCCTTTTTGATTATACGGGCTACTTACTCTAGGTTTGACTTTAAGGACTAATTTGAGTTACTTCAGGAAGTATTGCTTGAGACAATTTAGAAAATATTTATTTAATATCCAGATGTCCAAATACAATGTACGAATTCAGGCTAAACTAACACGTGGAATAATGATTAATGGAGAAGTCAAACAACAAGAATCAGCATAATATTTGTAAATTTTGCAGGACTAGTTTCGATGATTTAACTACAGAACCATGGACACTAGTCCTGCAAAATTTACAAATATTACGCTGATTCTTGTTGTTTGACTTCTCCAATAAAACGAACTAATGTTTAGTATTAGCTTATTATTACTATTACTAACACTATTTAGAAATTTGATTGAGTTATTATTAATTTCATAAAACTTTATCCAGAATTTCATTGCAGTTGCAAGCTGGATGTTAGGCGAATCTTAACTTTCTTGTGAATCAGACTATTCATAAGCTTTTAGTAATTTATTTTAATGTAGAACTTTGAATTTCCGGTTGCATTTTAATGTGTGCATAACTAGCATAATATACACCATTGCATGTGTAATTTTATATGACGTGTTCACTGCTCTATAGACTAGTAACGTAACGGAATTATTGCATGGGAGTTCTTATAGTTTCTCCACATGTAATGTAAATGTGATCCCGTTTCCTTTAAAAAGTTCTACATCAAGACTCTTAAGGCAAACAGCTCTCGAAAGCTTTGCAGTTTTGAATACAATTAGCCCTGTATAAGAAGGATATCCATAGCTCTAGGCATTTTTGGGTTTGTATATGATGTTATCTTACAGAGGTGATACTTAATACCAATTTTTATTTATGCTGCCAGAAATTTTGGTAAAATCTGGAGGTGTTTGACACGAGAGGGTTCATACACCTAACCTAACCTATTTCCGACTTTCTGAGGTTTTGAATAAATGATTTCTTGATCATTGATTTCGCTATAAACATAGTGCTATCAGCAGTATATTGTGCAATGGCAAGTTTGTATTTGAATAACTTTGGAACCACCATTTTCCAGACTTATAAATATATCTTAGATATTCACAGGTTCTTTTGCGCTTTGACTATAAATTCGTAATTTCAGGTGCCAGGTATAATCCCTTTTGAGTTTTTCCTCCCTTTCTTTTCACAATGGTCCCAGTACGCATGCAGGGCGTGGTCAATGACACGAGTCTCGAAATGGTGCTCTAAATGCCCGCTTAAATGACACTAATGAGGTTTATATTAGATGATGATGAGAATGTGCGGCGATCTCGTTAAAGTTTCGCGTGCACCGATTTAATCTGTGCTTCCGCCCAGCACGCAAACAACTATAAGGGCAATTCAGTCGGATGCACGAATTGTAATTGACGGTCATTTATCGCAATTCTGGGGATACAGAATGCCATAGAGGTTTACAGTTTACCTAACTATGTGAATAACATTTAACACGCTTTCTTCATAATAATATATTTTTTCATGTTTGCATTGCATAGCTATTTGCATAAAATAAGCAACATCCTATTTGTAGTCTGATGTGGTAGATCAGAAGTTGCTAACTTTCTTTAATTTAGGATTTTAAAACCATTTAATTTGTGATATTTTCTTCATGCCTCTAATTTCAAAAATTTAAATTTCCCCTTTTCATAACACTTCCTATTGTACCTTTTAAAATCTACTGTTTAAAATACATTATCAGAAAAAAAATGTGAAACTATACGCACATCAACAACTTCATAGTTAATCATAATGTGGTGTAGTGTTAATGCTCAATGTTGTGACGTTGAACTCCAATGAAAACGCTAATGACGGAACATCACATGAAAATTTTATTGAACGCCCCCCAAAAAATGGCTACATATAATACAGAAGAGAAAAAACCTAAATCTTTTTCTTAAAATCAAATTCTATACATTTTACGTGCGAGAGCAATTCGTGGCTCTCGAGCTTGCGTTTTTAACATTGCCAACGATTTAATTATTTAATAAAGACTACTTTAACAACTATTGAAAACGTATTTGTAAGTTAAAAAATAATAATTTTCAGCTTATGCTCACGAGACATTCCTTGTCCATATAAATCTTCAGTCTCTTCTTCTTTTATGTGACCTTATCACAACTCCTTCCCTCATAAAGAAATTTTTCTTTATGAGGATTCTAAATACAATACTATGGAAGGAAAAATTCTAAATACAATTCACTGCTCTCAAAACACAAGTTGTGACCATTTAAGTGATAATAGAGAAGCCAGTTACATTACCCTGCACTTATTTCTAGATAACATAACCGCATAAATACAACAAAAATAATTTAAACTACTCCTAATGTCTGCCTTATACAAAGCATATTCCTCAAATTTTACTCGATGCTAATACTTAAGGCGGCTCATACACCTTAAACCCCTTATGAGCTTCCAATTATGTGACTGTTGCAAGAATTGAGATATTTTATTTATTTTAAAAGTAATAACCTCCAACCTTTTACAGCTGACTACATAATATAGCTGCTTTGGAAACTAGTAACCAGAAATTTTGTGTTGCCACAAATATTTTTGTAATTTAACCAGCTTTGTGACAAAATGTTTGTCATTTTTCCACTTTGCGCGCATGATATTTTAAAAATGGCTAATGGTACATACTTGAAATTGGATGGAATTCTTTATGTGGGCACTATTTTCTAACTGAACCAAAAATATGATGAATATTTTAATACTGAAAAATTTTATGCATGAAAATATTACAGATATTTTTAATAAAATACATTTTATAAACTCAACTCCAAATAAAATAAAAATTTAACATGAAATTCTCAGTTTTTTTTGTTTACAGTAGTTTCCAAATGTTATAAAAGCTATATATAAACTATGGAATTAAATAATGCAACAGATAATTTTAAACTGTGCGCGCAAGGTGGAAACATGACGAAAAGTTTTGTCACAAAGCGGATTAAATTATAAAAATATTTGTGGCAACACCAACTTCCTGATTACGATTTCAGAAAGCAGCTATATTATGTAGTGAGCCATAAAAAGTTGGAAGTAATTGCTTTTAAAATAAATAAGTTATCTCAATTCTTGCAACAGTCACATATTCGAAGATCGTAAGGGTTTAAGGTGTATGAGCCCCCTTAAGATAAAACATTTAATTCCAACAATTTTTTTGAAAATGAAACACACAATGCAAACAATTTTGAATCTACACAAAAATAATTCCAAAACTCTACAAAAATCATTTTCACCCATTTTCATTACTTTTTACCTTACTTTGTATCCACTAGTGATATTCAGTCACTAGACTAGGGCACGACTCAAGCCATCTGCATTACCGTGTAATTTGCCTGGCCTATGAACAATTTCAAAGTTGTACTGCTGGAGACACAATGCCCAGCGAGTCAAACGAGAATTTGATCCCATCATTTTGTTTAAAAAGTCAACGGATTATGATCCGTCTGGATCTTGAATTTTTGTCCGTCTAAGTAATGACTTAGTTTCTTCAGTCCATAAATAATGGCTGCTAGTTCTCTTTCAATGGTGCTATAATTTCGCTCCGCTTTAGTAAACATTTTTCTAAGATACAGTATAGGGTGTTCCTTCCCATCCTGAATTTGAGACAACAGAATACCCGCACCATATAAGTTGGCATCTGTCTGCACAATAAATTCTTTAGAATAATCTGGTGCAAATAAAACCGGACTTTTTACTAGTTTGGTCTTCAGTTTATTGAAAGCCTCGTCGCACTCTTTTGTCCAAATAACTTTTTATTTTTTGTTTTTCCCCTTCAAAGCGTCTGTCAAAGGTGCCGCAATACGGGCGTAGTCTTTTATGTACCTTGCATAGTAGCTCACAGTACCAAGGTAGCTACGTATCTGTGTTTTAGTAGTAAGGATCGGAAAATCTCTGATTGCTTGAATCTTGGCCTCACTAGGCGACCTTTTCCCAGACTTCATGACCCAGAAATTTCACATGGTCTTGTGCGAATTTGCATTTCGAGGGCTTAACAGTCAATTTAGCTTCCTGAAGGCGACCTAAAACCACATCCAAATCCTTCATATGCCTGTCCCAAGTCGGCGAAAAGACTGCGATGTCGTCAATATACGGTAGAACAAAATTGTTCAGCCCTCCTAAAACTTGAGCGATCAATTTACAAAAATAGAAGGGCGCATTTAAAAGCCCAAACATCATTTTCTTCGAGATAAAAGATCCAAAAGGCGTCACAAATGCGGCATACCTCAGTGCACGCTCTGTGAGTGGTATCTGGTAGTATCCTTTGGTTAGATCCATGATTGTGATAAATGGAGCTGCGCTGACTTTTTCTACCACTTCTTCAATATTGGGAAGAGGGAAAAATTCGGTCATTATTTTTGAATTTAATTTTCTGTAGTCTATACAAGGATGAGTATCTTTACCTGGGACCTCTAATAAGATCATAGGCGAAGCATAATCAGATTGCCCGACTTCTATGACCCCTAACTCAAGCAACAGCCTAATTTCCTCTTTTAGGATGTCGGTTTGTCTCGCCGACATTCGATAAGGCCTGACTCTAACCGGAGTCTCATCCAACAATTTAATATCCATTTCTACCAAAAACGTACAGCCGGGGTCGGACGAAAACACCGCTCCATACTTTCTTACAACTTCTTGGAATTTTCCTATTTCCTCTGCCGAAGCTCTTTCTTCTAGCTTACTATCTCCAACTATTTTCCAAAAGTCTACCTCAGTTGGATCAGCCAAGGGATAAGGAATATCGACTTCTTTCTCAATATCTTCCATGACCTCCTCCATCACAAGATTCACAAACTCGGGGAGCTGATAATAAGGTTTCATCAAATTTACGTGATAAATAGTGTCACTACTACGCTTACCCGGAATCTCTACCGTATAATTGGTTTCGGAAGTCACACTAGTTACTTTACCTGGCCCTATCCAGTTCAGAGCCATTTTGTGTGGTTTAGACGTGGCTAAAACAAGCACGAGATCTCTGACCTTAAACCTTCTCGTAACAGCGTTGCGATCATACCAGAGTTTCCTTTTACTCTGACACTCTTTCATCCTCTCTACAGCCAGCTCCTGACACTTCTTTAATCTGTTTATTAAGTCTAGAACATACTCGACCACAGTTGGGTCTGAACTTTCTTCCTCTAGCCAGTTTTCATACACAATCGTTTGAGGCATTCTCAAATTTTTTCCATGTACTAACTCGCAGGGACTAAAACCTGTGCTCTCATGGCTAACAGTTCTGAGGGCGAATAAAGCACATGGCAAACATTCTTCCCAGTCCTTCCCGCTTTCCAAGCACAAAGCCTTCAATACCCTTTTCAAGGTGGAATGCAACCTTTCAACAGAATTGCTTTGAGGGTGACACACAGAAGAATGATACACCTTAATTCCGAACTTAAAAAACTCAGATGTAAGTTCACTGGTAAACGATCTACCCAAATCACACTGAATTTCCTTAGAGTAACCTGATCTAGAAAAGATTTGTATCAAGGCTTGAATCATACATTTAGAGTTTAAATTCTGTACAGGAATGGCATCTGGATATTTGGAAGCAACACAAATAGACGTAATTAAGTATTTATTTTCACGCGAACTAGGGATCAGAGGTCCTACTGCATCAATATTTAATCTGCTAAACACTTCTGATATAACAGGCACAATCTTCATAGAAGATTTCTTTTTATCCTTATTGTGACCTACACGCTGACAAATATCGCACGTCCTCACAAATTCTTCAATTTCCTGGTAGCAATTAGGCCAGAAATAGTGTGTCAAAACTCTATCCTTGGTTTTTCTTACCCCTAAATGACCAGAGATTTCCTCGTGGTATAACTTCAAGATTCCTATCCTAAAAACGAGAGGCACACACAGCTGACTCTTATCTTTCCCTTTTTTAGAACCTGCCACTCTGAATAGTCTTTCCTTGACTATTATAAACACTTTCTAATTTTCACTTTCCCCTTTCTTCCACAGGGTCGCTAAACTAGTGCAAGTTTTTTGTGCTTCCAAGAATTCTGCTGGCGAAACATCCGCAAGGATAGACCTTTCTTCTAAACTGATGTCTGCAATTTTAATTGCCTCCTCCGTATTACTGGTTAACTTCCTTTCTTCCGAATGCTCATTATTGATGGCCCTTTCACTTTCTATCTCTTTCTTTTCTTCCGATCTGGAATCTAAGTCTTTTGCACTCGCTCTCTCTAGACTCCTGCGCGCATGCGCCTGACTACCAGTCTCCACAGCATTCAAGAGAACCGATCGTTCCCTAATTTCCTCAATCAACCGGGCAGTGTTATTCCCTAACAAATAGTACTCTTTATCTAACTCTACCGGAGTAACCGCTGCCTTTGTGGTGACCACACCAAAATCACCTTCAATGGTGACTTTCGCCAAAGGTAAACATTTACATTCTGTGTCCAAAGGCTGTTTCACCCATACAGTTTCCCTTAATAAGTCACTAGTATTAATCCAAATACTATTACACAGATCTATACCAGCTCCAGTATCTCTCAGATATTCTCTTTCTATCCCATTAATTACTGCTTTCTTGAAATACGGCTCAAAACATTTTCCTAAACTCTCCGTTCCTAGATTATTCACTAGATTAGCCTTATTCTTTTCCAGCGATGGACAGTTAGGTCGGATATGTCCGTCCTTTCCACATTGGTAACACCTTATTTTCCGCTGTTTCTCGAAACCTGCTTCATTGAAAACTTGCTTTTTTTTAGGAGCCTCCACTTTTCTATGCTCCTCTGATTTAATTCTTTGATGACCACTACTTTTCTGATTATAAGTACAGTTAGAATTTATATACCGCTTTCTATCTTTCTCAAATGGTTTCTTGCGATCCCGCTCTCTGTTCTAACTTCCTCGTATATCTTCTTAAAGCCTCATACTTGTCGCATTTCTCTGCTAAAATGGAAGCTGTTTTAAATTCTTCCTAATTGTCTAAGTAGTGCTCTCTTATTTCTAGAGGGACTCGCCGCTTAATTTGCTCAGTGAGCATAAGTTCCCTAAGACTTTCAAAATCTTGAACTTCTACTGAATCCAACCAATTCTCTAAATACACTCTCAATTCATACACTAAATCCACCGATAACATTCCTTTTTTTCTAGAATGTTCTTCAAATTTTGTTTTTAGTGCCCAAGAACTAAGCTTGAATCTCTGCATGAGTAATTTCTTAACATGCTGATAATCATCCCCTTTATCCGCTGGTTCTTTCACTATTAACTGGGCTACATCGTGAGGTAATAAATGAATTAATTGCGAGACCCAATCAATCTCATTTACGTTTTCTTTTTGAGCTTGTTTCTCAAATAGCATAAAGAATAATGAAATATCTATATTACTCAGTTCAAAACGCGGTACTAGATCTTTCAAATTAACCTTTTTTTCTCTAGATTGTTCAACTTTCGAAACCGTGGAAGCTAGGATATTAGTCTGAACCACATTCATCAGTTTTAACCTTTCCAATTCAAAAACTCGCTCCCGTTCCCGTTCCGCTCTCTCTTGTTCACGTTCCCGTTCTGCTCTCTCTTGTTCGCGTTCCCGTTCTGCTCTCTCTTGTTCACGTTCCCGCTCTGCTCTCTCTTGTTCGGCTATTTCTTCTGCTTTTGTATGCTCAGCCGCAGCCCAAATTCTTGCCGCGTATTCTTTCGCAGCTTCTTCTTCATAGTCCTCGGCATTTAGAATAGCCTGCCTAATTTCTCTTACTCTATTTGCCTGAGACACATTTGTTTCAAACTCCTCCGCTAACTCCAATAGCAGAGCTTTAGTAAATTTCCTCATAAACTCACCCATTATGGAAAATTAAAGAAAAATAACCTACCCCGAAATACAATAACACAAAAACAACAACAGGTCTGTCTCTCCAAAACTGAATAATTCCCTAACAATTCTGAACACAAATTGCCTTACAACACTTAATGATAATACCTATGCCTACATACAAAGCGTATATAAAAAAATGCTAATTAAGAGGCAACCTTTTCCTGCTTTATATCAACTGTATAAATATTGTTCTCTAACTCTGGACTGATTTAAAACTAAATTTTTCTAAAGCATACCGTTACAATACTTCGTACAATTTAAACAGTTACTAAAACAATAGAACAAACAATTTTTTTCAATTAGCAACAGTAACCACAAGCTTAACTTTCAATAACCACTAGAAAACTTTTGATCCCCAAAAACAGAACTATATCCAAAATAAACCTAGTCTCGAATAACTGGCATAACTTCTCCAAAATCACAAAAATGGTACTCACCAATTTTGAAGACGCCTTCGATTGACTCTCCTGGCACTACTTGGATATTCTTCCGGGAAATTTCACTATTTTGCGGCACTAGACCACGCTTCCTCCGTCGTTCCCTTATGACACACTGTCACTTGTCACTGAAGAGGCTTCACCACGCGAACTGTCCTTGCAAGCAAAATTAGATCGTTCTTGAAGAGAAGAAAGTCTTGACTGTTAACATAAAACTCAAGTTCACAAGCGAAAAACTCCGTTCCTAAATTTACTCTCAGGAACAATCCCTAAAAGCTGCCACCAACTTTTAATATTTACTGCTGTGGTGTAGTGTTAATGCTTCAACGGTGTGATGTTGAACTCCAATGAAAACACTAATGACGGAACATCACATGAAAATTTTATTGAACGCCCCCCCCCCCAAAAAAAAATGGCTACATACAACACAGAAGAGAAAAAACCTAAATCCTTTTCTTAAAATCAATTCTATACATTTTACGTGCGAGAGCAATTCGTGGTTCTCGAGCTTGCGTTTTTAACATTGCCAACGATTTAATTATTTTAATAAAGACTACTTTAACAACTATTGAAAACGTATTTGTAAGTTAAAAAATAATAATTTTCAGCTTATGCTCACGAGACATTCCTTGTCCATATAAATCTTCAGTCTCTTCTTCTTTTATGTGACCTTATCACAATAACAATAAGAAGAACAATAATAATAAAAAAAAAATTAACTTTTTTTTCGGTTTAAGAAAGGGAACTCTCTAAACGACCTCTAAGTTAAATGATAAGAACCATGATAGGGCTTGAATTTTATATGCTATTACTTCGAAAATAATTATAAAAGAATTTAGAAAACAGGAGTGCTTTGTGATAGTGATAAAACCGCTAACTGAAAAATAACTTTACTTGTAAATCCCATTCTGTCTTGAGATAAATTAAGAATTTGCTTCCCATGTGTTCACTGTAGGGTTAAATAACTTTTCTTTATTTATTGCAAGCGTTTTATGCACATTCTATTGCTAGTGATAAATATTCAGATTTTAACATGATTTCTGCTGCAATATTAATTTTCTGTTATTTCGTGATCTTTGAGATAATAAAATGCGGTTGCATAAAAGTCAATTAAATAACTCTAATTTCTTTATGATATGACAAATTATAACTGATTCTTGAAAACAACATGAAAGCAAACGAATGTTATTTTTGAGAAAAGTAAAGATTTTGGGGAAATTTATTTTGCTCCAAGAAGAGAACAAACTAACAAACAAACTTAATAAATACTATGATAGCGACAATACATGCCCTATGGTTACAGCATGGTAGAGCACCGGCGCATTTCAACGTTCCTGTACGTAATTGGCTGGATATGGAATATCCAGGCCATTCAATTGGACGTGGGAATCCGGGTTTTGGCCTCACAATAGCCATATCTCACACATTTGGATTTTTTCCTATGGGGCCTTCTGAAGGTATTGGTCTACAAAACTGCAAAAAATTACTACTACTACTACAAAAAAAAATGTTTATCTTTATGCTGCGTGCACTTTGGTGAACACCACACAGCTGTAACGTGTGCAGACAGTCAGTCAGTCATTCCACGCAATGTGCATTCATACCTCAATATGCGCGGTGGACATTTTGATCATCTTCCTATGTAAATATAAAATGTAGATACCAATATTCATGTTTCCCCTAAAGTTTTTTCTTCCACCGGATATGAAATCATACTTTTCTTTTGCATCTATCTCGAAAATCATGGCTATAAGGTATTTCTCCCACCTTCTTTGCGTGCCTTCGTGGTGTAGTGGTTCTGCAGGGTGGGCCGGTATTCCAGAGGTCCGTGGTTCGATTCCCGGTGAAGGCGGTTGTTCATTTTTCTTCTCTCTGGCTTTTCCAATTAACCTAGTGTCTCTAAAGTGGCGCCCGAACTAAAAGGGTTGTGGATGATGAATCTCCACACCCAGGATTTGGCGACTAGGTCCCCTAAAACCCAAGTCAACCTTTAAAAAGGGGATTATATAAGGTATTTCTCCCATCTTTTTTGCGTGTCTTCGTGGTGTAGTGGTTCTGCACGCTGGGCCGGTATTCCAGAGGTCCGTGGTTCGATTCCCGACGAAGGAGGTTGCTCATTTTTCATCTTACCTGCATCCAAATATACCTAATGTGCCGCCCGAACTAAAAGTACTAAAACTACAGTGCCGCCCGAACTAAAAGGGTTGTAGATAATGATTCTCCGCACTCAGGATTTGGCGATTGGGTCCCCTAAAAACCCTAGTCGCCCTTTGAAAGGGGGAGTATATAAGGTATTTCTCCCACCTTCCTAGCGTGCCTTCGTGGTGTAGTGGTCAGCACACTGAGCCGGTATTTCAGAGATCTGTGGTTCGATTCCCGGCGAAGGCGATTGCTAATTTTTCATCTCTTCTGCTTCCAAAAATCCTAATGAATGGGTCGTTCAGGTTACTGACAATTTTTGTGCATTCCAAGCGAGGAATCTTGCTTTGCAAAGTTTGGGCCATCTTGATGGGGCACCTTGTCTTTTGCTGGATATGAGAAAAAGAAATTCACACGCTGCTTTTGTAATTCATATACACTGAAACATTTCAAAAAACAGCTTCATATGGAAAGTTTATCTCTGTTGAACGAACACAGCTGAAAACGTATTTTTGTTTTCTGCATACTCAGAAAACAGCATGAAGTAGTATTGTACTTTTTTGTGTTGTATTACGTTTTTCTAAATCTTTCGATTCTTAAATTTGTCTCTCTTTATTTTCTAATTATACACAAGCATTTTTTCAAATATAGCTGACATCATCGTTCAAATCGTTAAGATCACTGTTAATTGCAAGGAAGGTTTTGTGGTTTTTCTCTCACGTGTAATGCAATGCAAATTGTTTCCTCTTAAACATCCTTTACGAGACATTACTCCTTCTAGGCACATAGTCCTCGAGAGTTTTACTGTAAATAATTTTAACCTAAATTTTTATGATTTAAAGTTTATATAAAAATTAGGCATATTCATTAGACATAACTTTGGTGTATATTATATTTACGAATACATGCCCGCAATTAATACTAAGTTTACTGTTGATATAATTTATGATAGAATTAAGATTGAAAAGTATTGTTTAAGCTAAAACCCGAGCTGAATCTTTTTCCATTACAGGGGTAACACATGCCAAACAATTTCCGGTAGAAATATATAACTATGCTACCTTGACACATCGACCAGAAAATATATTATCGTCATCAGCGGCTAGAATAATAGGTTTCTATGCTAAAGATTTGGGATTATGGTAAAGCACACGGGGGCTATTTGCATAAGGAAAAGGAAATCTTCGTGGAAGATTTTTTGAGGAAAACAGATTGATAATTCATGATGCACTTTTGAAAAACCCCTAAATCTCCCATGCAGCCGCTAGGATTTACTGGTGCTCAGCCGCTTGGAGAATAGTGAGCTTTTTGAACTTATGAAATACGTATCTGAAGTTGGTTATTTGCATAAAAAAAGAACAAAATAAAACGGCAGATTGTAAATAGAATATTTTACTGAAAAAATTTTACTTTGAATAAGGAAAATTATTGAGAGGAATATCAGAACAATGTATTTAATTTAACAGCGGCCAATAAGCAGCGCTGATCATATATTGCAGAGAAAATTATTTTACACGTATTGTTGTATAAAGGAAAATACCCATAGATTATATTTCGGAATTTTTAAAAAGTCATGGGTTATCTGTTTTAAGAGAATACCTTCGTGAGGAATTTTCTAAATAAAATTGGCTTGAATTGACGTTACGCTTGGAGAAAATTATAAAGACACTAAGCAGCGAAATTGTTTGGTTGCCAACAACAAACTACCAACATCCAGCTATCTTATTCACTCAACAATAGTGAACTTAAATTACTGTTTGTATATTATTAGTATTAAAATAATAAAAACATTTAGTCTAATAAAAATTTTTGTTAAAATATCCTCCTAGTAAGGCATTTTTTTTTTTTGGCTGGGGATTTGATTTGAATAATGAATGTTGTGTTCAAACAGGACATTTATATAGAATATAATGCTTCAAAAATGAATGCTGGGATCCTTAGAAAAAAATATCTCCCACAAATAATATTTAATTATTCATATTCTTATGATGAATTATTAAGTAATCAATAATTTTTCAATAATAGTTATTAAATGCAATGCTTATTTATTCTTTACTAAATGTACAATAACACGCTTTCTTTACAAAAATTTATGCATTTGATGGGGAGGAAAACTGCAATGGTCTTCCAGACCTTTTAAGAGAGAATAAACTGTAATTTTTCTGGAGACTATTGTGTATTTACGAAGCAGAAAATGTAAAAAATTAGCTATGCACGTCCTAGATTCGAACCGCCTATTTTCCATTTTTTAGCTGCATGATGTTAATTAAGCATACCGTGAGCACATGGTGAAAATGCGATAGTTTCTCCTTTGAGGCGTCTTAAAAAGACTGCAGTCTGCTCTGTCAATATTCCCAGAATTCGATGTGGAAATAATGTTATCGTTTTTCACGTTTAACAACTTTCGTATAATTTTTTTCATACATACGTTCACCCACGGTTTCAAATGATTTTGTCGTCTGTGAAGATGGTTGTTTTGGAGATGTGATCTTCACAAGCAATGTTTATCTGTATTTCCGGAAACACTAGTCAGATTCAAAGGTATCGTCTTAGGAAGGTGATATATACGAGAGGGTTTCATAATATATTCAGGTTTTATTAAACCGTTCCTCGAGAATTTTGGAACTTATCTCTTAGGAATTTATATTTTTCAGATGCAATTTTCTTAATTTATTCCTAAAATCTTGTTTGAAAACTGATGAAAGTGTCCGCAATGTACATTTTAATTTCTTATAACATTCATTCTGTAACTAATATTAAAACCCTTATTTGAACATAACATATGAACTTTATACTCATTGTCTCAATGAATCTCAATGAATGTCTCAATTTATTAAACATTACTTCTTATCAGAGCCGTGCCTACATATTTTTTCACCTGAGGCAAAGCGGTAAATGTGCGCCCCTGTATATAGTGCAAGATTATTTATTACCTATTTGTGTGTGGGGGGAAGAATAAATAAATAATATTAAATGATGTTTGAAAACATAACATTATACAAACACGCGCAATATATATAGACAGATAAGAAAGGGATCCCTTTCTGTGATTAGCTATATGATAAGCAATATTTATATCAGAATGACTTATTAATTCAAGTAAATTTAGGAATATTCCTGCACTTGAACTGCCAGTAATTTCATGCGTACCTCTAAGAGATAAATTGAGTATTGCACAAAACAAAATGCCATCTAATATAACGCTTAAGATATGTCGCCACTTTTCATTTTCTAATTCTAGTGCTTTATGAGGGAATCATCTATGAAACAACCTCCTTTAATTTTTTTTCAAAGCATTTCCATTAAAGATAAGCATCACGATGAACACGTAGAATTTTCGTGACTAGAAATTCTGTTTAAGTTTTTCCAATCTTTGAAACTTCATTTTGGATTGGGAATAGTAGAATCTGTCTTACTTTTAGTAAAAAGAATGTATGGAAAGCAGAATAACGACAGAGATCTTTTTGAGTAAATAAGCCAGTTGCGATGTATTGCCTCCCCATTAGAACTCTTCTTAAAAAACCATTCTCTGGAAAATCTTCTGCCATCCTCTGAAGTAGATTCCCTGAAATCAGCTTCTTGTCCTTGATCTGGTCCATATTCTATTAAGAAAAATTTTATTTTGTCCATGATGGAGAATCTTTTAAGTTAATTAGTTTAATGGCTACTTGATCCTTCTCGTTTCCAGAAATTTCAGTTACTTGTTTGCTTTTATTTGAATCAAAGTTGCTATATTCTCCAACTTCAAACACATTTTCTTTTGAGCTATCTGTTATTACTTTTCTTTATGAATTACTTATTTCAGTTGAATTTCCGCATTTCGCGAGCCAGCCTTGTAACTGTAAAGTGCAGCTTTGATGAAGGTAATTTCTTAATTTTCCCCTTCTTTTGTATTCAGCACCACTCGGGGTTTTCGATGCCATACGTGAAAAATTCCATTTTTGAATGATTTTGATTAAAAAATTATCTGAATTTTACTTTTTGTTATAAGAAAGTTGATAAAAATTTATTGTTGAATGAAATTCACATAACGTTAAAATTGAAAAAATATAAAACAAAAAGTATTAAGAAAATATTTTAAAAATATTATCGCGCCAGAAAGTTCTTTCAATGTAGCATTTGATATTTCTGTTTGACTATGAACAAGTCGCGCCGAAAAATTTTCTCCAGAAAGTTATATTTGCCAACTTGATATTTTCAGCGAGAAAAACATACTTTCATAATCAGTTCATTTCAACCGCAGTAAAATTTGTCTTTAGGGTTAATGGTCTCAGTAAACCGTGAACAACGAACTGCCATACTTTAAAGAATTATTCACAATACTTACTTTGTAAACAACAATATAGTCATAGCAGATCGGAATTTAACAGTATATTCTATTACACTAGGCAGCGCCAGCTCTGAGAAAATTGTGAAGTTCGGGTTGTTATGAAATGAAAAATATCACATACTTTAATACGAGCTATGGTTTCGTTACATAAAGTTTGCTCTGTTGCTTTACCACAGTTATGTTATTAATGCATCAAAATCCATTACAATTGCTAATTTAAATTACTAATCCTCTGTACATTGCAATATTAATGAAACCTGAGTATGGTTATTATATTGAAACCATTTCACATTTCTAAAATTATACGAACATATTTCTGTCATCGGTTGAAATTCTCTTATGTGAAATGAATTTTATAGTTCTTTCATTTTCTTTCTCTTTTTTAAACATTTAACGCAGTTCCGCAAATAATCCTCTTCGGTATGTTAAGTAAAATTGCGACTTTCATTTTAAGCACTTAAAGAGATATTTTTGATTGCGGAAACTCTTCTTAACAGCTACTAAGTAATAATTTATACATTTCTGGTCTTTCCATTAATATTCGCGTTCAGAAGTAGTCGAGGGGTAACATAGGCCAACTTGTTGAAATAATTTATTATAGTGATCGGATTGACTGCATTTAGACTTCTGTACCTTGAATATCAGACAGTTCTATCAGAATATCCTCCACGAAAGCATCGCTTCTAAAGCATATAATGTAGCGATCATCATTATAATAGATTAACCAATGAAATCAGTCTTTAATATTCACAGAATCTTTCATCAGTTAAATTATCCACCCCCAGCGAAAAGTGTATTTGAGCTTGAGCAGAAATTCATATGCCACCTAATTTAAATATGCCAATAGATTAGCTGTTAGACACTTTTTTTGCTAACAATCTCGTGATATGTCGACAATAAAAGCATAACTTTAACAAGATTTAATGATACTTGATATTTTCTCTTTACTTTTAATGTGCCTCATCAATTATTAACTCAAGAAACTTTTATGTGTTAAATTTCGAAACTATGACAGGTGTTTATCATTAATTATTATTCACAGCAACGAATATTTGTTAAATTGGTTTAGCAAGAAGCACAAATATTTAAATTTAATAATTTAAATAAAAATAAAGATAAAATAATAATAATATAATAATAATACTATATAATATTAAATATAATATAATATTAGATAAAATATAATAATAATACTATGAGAAAATAAAAATATAATGATAATAAGCTTTTAATAATGACTATGAGAAAAAAATACTATGAGGAAAAAAAATAATACTATGAGAAAAAAATACTATGAGGAAAAAAAATACTATGAGAAAATAATACTATGAGAAAAATAAAAAGAATATTACTAACAAATTACATTGTATTCTTAGAATTAAAGATTTCTTCAGATATTGTAAACAATATAAATAATTTATCTATGGCATGCAGCTCCGGAAATTGTGTTGATATTTTGTTCAATATGCTTGTCACTGGAAAGTTTTTAAACATCTTATACAGTTCTGTAAGAAGGTTGAGAATGTTTGTAATTGCACTAAGGCCCACACCAGTGGCTCGTTTTTTTATCACTTTTAATATCAGGAACAGTTTTGTTAGACTTTGCACATTTTTTACAGAAGTACCAGTCTTGCTTTTTACCACACTGGCATAGCTAACTTAAGGAACAGCATAGGAATTTTCATTATTACTGTTATTATCTGAGTCAGAATTTAACACATAGTAATGTTTTTATGAGATTTAAGAGATATTTGAAAGAGAGCTTTAAAACTTTTAAGAATTAACACTCATCTGAAGAGCACGAAATTAGCGGAGTAATTTGTTTTGTGATTTGCTTTTAAAACGAGTTTCTTATACAGTTGCAGACACTCGTATTAAAAGTTTATTATCTTATAGAATACATCACATTTTAGTCTGTAAATTAATGTAAAAACAAAGAAGAGACCATTCTTTTAGAGCAGGGATGGCCAATCTGTGGCACGGCGTAGTTTTAAGTGATTTGCGAAGATTTAGTGAAAATTTACCATAGAAGACGTTAATTGTTACCCAACTGAAATCCAAATCGAAATTATTGACCTACAGTAGCATACTACACTTATCAGGACTATTATTTCATCTAATCGGCTTTGGCGAACATGTGGGCGTCCTGAGTAGATCAGTGAGTTTACTTTAAACTGTGTCCGATGAAATTGTAGAAGATATGACAAAGATAGGAAGGGTTTAATTACCCATTATTCTTCACAGTTTACAGCTGCTTCCGCACTTCGGGATACAAAGACCAGTACTTGTGGTCTGAAACGTAAAAAATAAGAATTAAAAACTAACTAAATTTAAATAAGAGTTAAACTCAAATACTTTACAAAGATTAGTAACGGATTGGCCTTTAATAAAAGAGATAAAGATTGGCCTTTTAGATCTTTAAGTATGTAGCACGCAGAATGCAGGAAAACTACAATACGTCTTCAATATCAAGAAGACTAAATTTCTGGCTCTTTAAAGACGGACAGCAACTGAATGAAAAGCGCGCATGAAATAAGGTGGCGAGAAGTCTCTAACTCCTTCTTGGCTAAAAACCACAACTTAAATACTTAACAGTTTACAAGCTCAATTTGCATACTAAAACTAACCGCGTTTATTCTGACCGGAAGTGGAAAATAAGAGGGGACAGTAATTACTAAAACTTAAATTATACAATGAAAAGCAAATATAAGGAATTTTTCAACTGGAAGTGATCCAAATTATATTGTATATTGGAAATTTGTACCAACAAGCGATTTTCCAAATTTACACGATTTGGCTGTCCTATATTGTTGTAGCTTCGGATCAATATATGTTGGTGATTAAATGTTATCTATTCTGAACATAATAAAATCAAAATATTGTTCAGGCTTAACTGATATGCACCTAAAACACCTGATTTTGTTAGCAAATTGGAAAACTAATCGTAATATAGATGACTTTGTATAAAAAACTACATTAATTAAGTACTGACTGTTTAATAGTTATTTAGAATTAAAATGTTTCAAATTATTCATTTTTATTTTATACATAACTTATCTGACTGAACCATTACAAATGTTTATTAACAACAGAACTCTAGTTTGCACGTTTGATTTATTTATTATTTTTTAAATGTCCACTACTCAGACTGCGTAAAAAATGTGCTATTTGCGTAAAAATCCCACAATCAGCCTACAAATAGCACTTATTTTCGCCTTTTTATATTTTTTAGTATGTTGCAAAAATTGGATTTGACAAGCATAACTTTTTTTTTCAGATAATGGCACTCTTCTTAAATGAGTTGGCCACCCCTGTTTTAGAGTCATTAAAAATTCGAGCTGTGCTTTTCTCGAAATTAAAATTTTTTCCTATCTTTGAGCTACAAGGTGGAGATTCTGACCTTTGACACCACAACAAGCTGCGGGGTATATATTACTCGGATGAATTCCTTTCAATAACTGACACATAATTGGAATGGAAGAAATTCTTTAATTCTTTATATGAATTTTGTAGGACACCACATAAATGAAAGAAACAGAAAAATTTATTTTCATCAATAAGGTAATTTTTATGACATCCCTTAACGAAACATGGTTAAAAAGTGAACGGAGATCATCTCCTTATTCTCGGTCTAACAACGTAAATCCGTTTGGAAAAGCTGACAGTTAAAAATGATCAACGATTGCACCTCACTGTGACTGCAACATGAATCAAAGATTACAAAATTCGAGTAGCCAAATGAAAACTCATTATGACTTCCGTTACAACTTCCAATTGGGTTCATTATGAAAGCATTGAGCGGTTTTGTATTAAAGTTGTGTAACACTCGCGTGTGTAAGTTATTGTTCCCCACGAAAATTGGGATAAGAAAAATGTACCTAGTCAGCGAATGAGATTAAAACCTTTCCTTTTTCACTTTCTTTCTGCTTTATTGGACAAGAGATTGCAAAATTGAGTTTGAAAGGGTCTTGATGACTAGAAAGGAAAAGAAATGAAACGAAATTTTTGCTGCTCTATAAAGCTTCCGAATTTCATTTCTGACCCACATTGCATTTTCATTTCCGTTTTATCTCCAAATAAATTTGTTAGATCCAGGCCTTATATTTAGCTGACAAGAAATGAAAATCAGTTCAGTTGTAGGTAGTATTAAATATAAAGGCAATCTGATAATACCTTGGTTGTTTAATAGCATTACTGATACATATTTCTCATGTAGAGTAATATTTCTCCCGTTATGCAACCATCATTTGAACAAATGCATATACTATAAATAAATATTTATAGACGAATTTTATTGCTTTTTTCCCTATCCTCTTCAAACTCTGATTGCGAAAGTTAAAATATTTCTTTATAAAGTTCATGAGATTTCTAAAAGCCTCTGTACAACTTTGAGCATTAAAAAAATTAAAATAAAAATAATAAAAAAAAAACAAAAAAACAAAAAAACTGAAAGGTTTCAGATTTGAAATTACGTCCAAAAGGGGCGTTTTTTTACCATTTTGTGTGTTACCTTTATTTATTAGATATCATGTTCTACATACTCAAACTATAAAATTCATTTCAACAGCAATATCGTGAATTAATTTTAAACTGAGCATATCTTTAGAATTTCCGATACAGTCTCGCGTCCTAAAGATAAAAATGTTTTGTGCTTTTTCGTACAGTGTTGCCATTGCTCGCTTTAAAATCGTTTAGTTTGTTAATCAAAAATTTTCGGAGCCCGTAAACCGGCTATGCTGCGGTGTATCGAGATGTAGGTTATCTGAATTAAAGGAGAGAATGAAGAGACTCGTATAAAAAACAGTTAAAATGTTTTGAGCTTTTCAGGGAAGAAGTGATACTAGATGTAGTTAAAATTTTGTAGGATGTTAGATTAAAACTTTATCACATAATGTGCGAACGTTTATGAAACTGATTTGTTTTCATTATTAACTGTTGCACTCTTCGAATTCTGCCATTTTGTTTTCAGCTGCAAGAATACTGTCCTAGTTCTCAGCCACCATTTTAGTTTGGGCTTCAGATAGAGGAGAAAAACTTTCCTTCATTTTTGTTATTTGGGAAACAAGTTTTTATATTCTGACATTATTTATTAATAAATGAAATGAAATAAATTAAACTGTTATTAAATTTTATATTTTTCTTATAGTTTAAATAAATTAAAAATATTTAAGGAAATCGTATTATATGATGCTTATAATGAAAATACATCAACGCAGCCATTTTCAATAGAATTGCATTTCTAACAACTTATTTAAAAGTTATGAGATTCTTCCACAAAGCAAAGTTGAAGATATTAAGCATTTATTATATATAATTTTATAGAGATCATTAGGCGATTTGAAGCAGTAGAATAGATGGAATAAGCATGACATCACAAAAATGAAGCTAAGGTAATGTAAACATGACGTCATAACTTATCATGGCTGCCATACAGCATACGGATAAGTCGATGAAACAAATTATTAAATAAAATTATGCTGACTCTGAGAGCAAATATCAACACTCGGAGGCTCAGAAAAATGTCTTTAATTTGCGTAAAATATCACTGAAGCTTCCACTGGTGCTCTACATGATACCATGTCGTACAGTTACCATTTACACATTTTCATGTGCCTAGATTTTATTGAATTTTTAACAATTATTTGCAATCCTTATAATTTTTGTATGTACTAAACAGGAAATTATTTATATTAAGTATTAAAATTTAAATGGGAGACTTATAAATATTCAATGATGAAAGCTAACATGTAGACAACAAAGATTAAAATGTAAACAAAACCAACCAGAAGATCGCCTATGGCAACGGCCATGATAAGTCGTGACGTCATACCATGACGTTTCATGGCTTCATTTTCATCGCAAGGGGCATACGGAGAAGGCTTACTCTATTTATTGTAACCTCCTCAAGAAAAACCAATATATCACCTATGTCAGGATTCGAATTACGGACTTTTTAAATTACTAAATAAATTAAATTACATGGCAATCATATACAAAATGATAGCGAACATGAGTGAATGCGATAATTCGGTTCAAATTTTGAGTGTGAATTTCGCTAGCAGTGCGTTTTATATAAGGAATGTTTTAAACTCTCACAATGGTAAGTGCTAAAAGGAAAAGTAAACTCTAATGATGGGGAATTTCAGTCAATTCTTCATAAACTCTTGGGAACAGATTATACTTAGCTAATTTTAATGGACCGATTTTGATGTAACAATACCAGAAATGTTTTTAAATTAATTTATTGAAAAGTGGAAACCAATAATAATGCACACATACTTATATAAGGTGGAACAGAAATGTTAGTAATTTTGGCTTTACCTGTTACTTTTTTACATGTTACTTTATTGCATTTAGGTTAAAAGTTTGTTTTCTACCTTTCATTTATGCATCATTTTATCACCTACCTACACAGTTCAGAGGTTTATGCATATTTTATGGGCAAGCGGCGTAGTTTAAATTGGGAAAAAGTATCCTAGCCGCATTATTTACGGAATAGGAGCTTTGCTGTTGCTATTGTCCGAGTCTTGCCTTACTTCAGAAGCCTTTGTTAGGTTAAGAACAATCGCCGGACACTAGACCGGACTGGAAAGTGGGATTTAATTTAGATTGCCCAATCCAAGTATTATTTGTAGCATAGAATAGGAGGAACAAATGTAGCCAGCTACATTGTTGGACGTTCCAGCCAGTAACTGTAAGTCGAAGCGATTTAAATTTATATTTGTATTGTTTTAATTTAATTTAGAGGTAGCGAAAAAAAACAAAGTTAATAATTTATATCTTTATATGTTTGTTGTTTCCATTCAGTTTAAGATAACTTGCCATCTCAGTTAAGGTAGGGTCTGAAGGTGAGTGGCTGTTAAAGGGACTTAGATAGGATCCCTCAAATCATTACAGTTCATTATTGATAAGAATATGCAGAGTTATGTATTATACTATATTGTTTATCGATGAAATGGAGTTATTTGTAATGAGCAAGTCATATTACTAATTAAAACAATAACTATGCTGATGATAAATCGATAAATACACTGGTGTGCAAAAATTAAGAACGAGACGGTTTTTTCAATATAACTTTGTACAAAAGCTTTCCAAATCAACACATTTAATACCGTAAGATCCCCAATACGTAAGGAGATGAGTAATGTAAGCAACACTTACTAAAAGAGAAATCAGAGGGATAAAAAGAAGCTTTATTGAAAAAGTAGCATGGAGCGCAATGCGACTGAAAGCCGAAACATCCTTGTGATGGGTGTCTAGCAAGAAACATCCGGTCTTTAATAGGGGATATGATCTCCCCTGACTGGCTAGGCAGGTTTCACAGCGTCTGCCCATGCTGAGAATGAGGGTGTCAATGAGTTGTTGAGGCATTGCTGCCCATTCGTCTTGCAGCGCCAATCGAAGCTCCGGAATCGTTACTGGTGGTAAGGTACGAGCTGCCAAGCGTCTGCCTAGAAAATCCCATACATGCTCGATGGGATTGAGATCCGGAGATCGTGCCGGCCAATCCATACGTTCAATATCCTCACTCTCTAAGAGCTGTTCGGCAGCTACTGTGCGATGACATGGTGCATTGTCGTCCATGAAAAGGAACTGCGGACCCATAGCGCCTCTAAAAAGACGCACATATGGAAGAAGAATCTCGTTACAATAACGGGTCCCGTTGACTAAACCTGCGTCGAAGATGTGAAGGTTTGTACGACTACCAAGCATGATGCCTTCCCAAACGAGAACACCGCCACCTCCCTACCTGTCCCTTTCAATGATGTTCGAGGAATGATTGCGGCTTCCCCGCTCTCTCCAGATGAGTATGCGATGAGAATCGCTACTCAGACTGAATCTGCTCTCATCTGTAAAGAGTGCTCGTCCCCATTCATTGTCTCTCCAATTCCGGTGACCACAGAAAACGCCTTCTCCGATGGGCAGGCGTTAGAGGTACATACCGTACAGGGAGTCGTGCAAACAGACCTCCACCGTGCAGTCTTCTGGCCACGGTAAAACGCGGTCGTCCAGTCGCCTGTGTCGTGTGTCTAGCGATTTCTCCCGTTGTCTGCTGCCTGTTTTTTCTGGTCTGTAAGGCAATATACCGGTCATCTGCGGGTGTGATTCCTCGTGGACGACCACTACTAAACCCCCGGATAGCTGTTCCTGTAGTTTGAAATTGTCTCCAAAGTCGTGAAACGATGCTGTGAGCAATTCCGAACTCTGCAGCCACGCTTGTTACACTGCGGCCTTCCTCCAACTTCCCAATGATTCGACCTCGGGTAAAAGCATCCAGATGTCGTCTAACAGATTGATTATTCGCCATTTCTCGCTGAGGCAGCAACTCGGTGTGATTTTAACTGCTATACGGCGTGCAATCTCTTTGCCAGAAATACTAATCTTACACCGACAACATGTTTTATACTACTCAGACACTCCCCCATTACGTCTACCTGCATATCTGCGCATGTGCTCCCGTACATCACCTTACTTAATCTCCTGATTGGTCTTTCTGTCCGCTCTGCCTCTTCGTTCAGCTGATATGCTAATTTTTCGACTTCGTCCTTAATTTTTGGACACCAGTGTAGTTTGCGAGTTTTATATTAAGCGTGCAGCTGTCAATCATGGGCAAAATGAAGCTTCCTTATGATTCTGTTATAGATGATTTGATGACTAGTTTTGTTCTAAGTTATTAATGGGCCCATCAGCGTGGCTGAACATTGGTAGTTCGGTCCGGGGCTCGATTCCCGGCCAACGGGCCGACTGCACAGGCGCTTTCGTGCCTTTTACCATGTGTAAAGCGTATACGAGTCAGTTTCCATTAGAAAGTCCTCCACGAAGATAACCCTCCCTTTAACAAACTTTGGGCAAATAGCCTTAGAGTGATTTGCTTTAATCAAATAAACCAAACCGAACCAAGTTATTTAAGTTTTGTTACTTTGAGCGTAATCTTTAAATTTCAATTTCAGTTTTTTTTCGTTTTCTTCTGTTTTCATAATTTGTATCACATTGTCATTTTGTTCTTTTAGGTAGTAATAAATTCTCCAGCAAAGCTCATTTCACCGAAATTTTCATGTAAATTTGATTGTTGTATTGAGAATAATTTTTTCTAGATCGAGAGCAACAATATGTTCTTACGCTAATGAGAATAATTTTATTAAACTATGGCGTGAGAAGGCTTTATTCTGTTATTTTGAATTACTTTATTTTTTAATATGAATGAAGTGATGAGCATTTCATTAATAAAGATGTGATCTGTTTTTGAAATATTTTACCTGCAGTATCAATGTTAAAAATTACATAAATGATTTTTAATACAAAATATTAAGCTAAGCACAGCAATTACTTCAAAAATAGAACAAAATGCGTAAAAGTTCTAAAACGTGTACTCTTCTTGCGCCATCCAATCCTTTTCAGAAGTTGTCAAAAGATGCCTGAATTAAACACTTCGTCTGCTGACTTTTCTGTAACCCAAACATATTTCTCCAGATCATTCGAAAGTGAAATGCTTAGAACCTCTAAATTAAAATATTCATACACTGGTTATAAGATACTGGTTGGCAGAAAGATTTCATTTTGTGAACTTTAAAAAATAAACTAGTTCTAGAAACTTTTTATCTCGTAAAGGAGAATGAGAGAAATCGCAAAGCGTATTGGAATACCACGGGACCAATACAGAATGGAAAGGTGAGAAAAGAGGTATTTTTATTGAATGGATGAAAAATATAAAAGGAAAAGTAGGATGACTCTGTAAAGGGGTCGATTCCTCATTGTGGTTTGAATTCTCTTCTTCAGATATTTTGCTTTCAATTTTATTTTGCTAAATTAAGAGCTTAATTTTTAAAATTAGAAATGCCGAAGCTCTATAGAGGCCATCAAGGACAACGAAGACAGCGAAGTAACTAAACAACATTATAAATAATTAAAACAATAAAACAATAAGTAACTAATAAATAAAATATTCATGAATTAATGTAAATTCATGATTGTTACAGTATTTATAAATTAAAGGATTGAATCGTAAAAATTAAATAAAATTTTAAATGAGATGAAGTATAACTAAATGGTTAAATTAATGATAAAAACACCTGATACATCAAGGATGAAAAAAGATTTTTAATGCTAAATTATGTTTCCGCGCTCAAATAAAAGTGTTTCCTTATTTTGGCTTCTCGTTAATTTAGGACCCTTTTTAACCGGCTAGCTAGAGTCCATAAAATTTCTGTTTTTATTAAGAGACAACATACAAAAATAAGGAATTTTCTCCTCAGATACTTAAGTTTTCCCGTTTATCGGATGAAAACTCTCCGGAGAGAAAATGAGGCATACATATAGTAGCTAGTACAGTTTTTACGAACTGCTAAAACAACTTTGGCACTCATAACAGAATTTGTCAGTCCATACAGTGGTTCTGCTATATACCGAAATTCCGAAGCTCATCTTACTTTAGACTTTGGCAGGAATAAAGATGTCATTCTAAAACTGCGTTCTAAAACTGAGAAGTACCTGAGATAGGTTGTGGCTAGATTAAACCTTTAACTAAACTTTCATGTTTGTTAGGTTTATTATGTATGCCATGGTTATTATTACGTATATGATACGTATGAGCGCCGATAAGTCCTAATACGAACGTCTCGCTTAAAGAGAATGATAAAGAGAGACGATTAGATCCTCGTGGCGTCTCAGTCGAGAAACAAGTCCCAGCAAATGTACTCATTGCCATAAAAATCTGCACACTGAAGAAAGAGTTTCAGATCGGAATAATAAACTTTACATATATGTGTGCAACGTTAATATAAGTAAGCGGTTACAAAATCAAAACAAAAGAATAATTTTTTACAGAAAATACTACAAATGAATGGAGGTTCTAGTATCTTGTTGGGCCATCTCTAGCGTGAATGCATGATGCGAAGCGAATGGGCATTGAGGCATTCAAGTTCCGTACAGCGTCCTGCGTCTGCGTTCACAACTGATGTAAGCTTGCCTCTAGTTCAACAAGATTTCTAGGTTGTCCAACTTGCCATCTCAACTGATCCGAAATCTGGGTATATTGCAGGCAGGAAAGGGTGATAATGTAGCGGATTCATTTCTGTTATATTCTTATTGTGTGTGTGGATCAGCATTGCCCGGTTCAAAATGCCTACTCGAAGCCCTTCCCTGCATGGAAATACATGCGTCTGAAGGATGTCATGAATGTATTGCTTGGCTTTCATGGTGCTGTGGATCAATATCAGATGAGGCATTCAACCACGGGGCCTTTACACATGTGCACGGTTGCCATCATTTCCCGAACTGAATTTCGATTTGTTGGCGTAGACAACCTGGTTCCATTCGATTGCGAATCAATACCGTTGAGCGCGATTACTGCAGACGGAGGCCTTGCAGGTGGGTGTCATTGGCAGCACATGCGATGGCCTTTAGCCAGATGCCTGTAGATGAAACAGATACACAGGTGTTCATATCTAAAGTACTGCCTGTGTCCGGATGGCGGAAAATTGTGCAATCGCCTCTGTGTGGGCGATTCAGCTAATATGATGGTCCTCTCAGCCTCTGGTTTGCCAAGAGAGTACTTTGCCTCCCCACAATGTATGCAATCTCATTCTGGTCCAATGGTTCCTATACCTTCTTACGGCAAACTTATAATGGCCTTTGGGGCGAACTGCTCGCCAAGCTGACAATCCGGCTTCCATCATTCCAATGACTTCTCGAGTTCTGATAACTTAATCATAATGTCTTCAGTGGTGGTGTAACAGCATCCGTAGTGAAAACGACGTCCCTCTGCAACATATTAGATGCAGGAAAAAATGCTTTAGAGTACCTTTTGCGCGAAGGAGAAGGAATTTCAAACACCCTGTGGTGGCATTATGCAACTCGCAATCACATTGTGTTTTTAATAATTTGCATGCTTATATATTTAGTTAGGATCTGATAAGTAGTTCTTGGTGAGCAAATTTTGATGGCAATGCGCATAGTGGAGACGAAGTGGTGGACAATCGATGACGAAGCGGAAGCGAGGCATTTGGGAACTTACCGATATCCATGTTTCAAGCTATCAATTCCTAAATGACTGAGAAGTCGTAGGCATACTATCTCTAACAAGCAAATAAATAATAGCCAACAGGCGAGCCGAATGCGACTCATACGTTCTTTTGCTGGCATACACGTCTAAGTTAAATAAATATATTACTATTGAACAAAATTCTCAATTTTGTCCAAATTTTCATGTTTCTCACAATTTTAGAACTATATTTATACAATGATTGCTTGAAATCAATGCCAAAAAGTCTTAAAATTAGCGGTATATATTAGTTCATTGTAAGATTTTTAAGTGAATGATAAATATAAAATATTGATTATTTATTATTGCAGAATATAGCAAAGGATTATTCTAAGATAGGATTCCTAAATATTTCTAAATATAATGTTTTGTGTGACCTACAGTTTCAAGGCGCAATTTAAATTGGCTGTTATGTACAGAATTTGGCCGCCATTCAGCCACAACAGCCATGATTTATAATGCGAAAATTCTGTCGGTCTCTATGACGATGGATCCGACCTTTCGATAGGATCTGAACTTTAATACAGATCAGCTGGTACTCCAGAGATGAATTTAATCCTAACACCTCAAAATTTCGTATGCACATGCACACCGAAGCAGTTTTAAGTATTCTTGAAATTTCTGTCTGATGTCACATGTAGCTTTCTAACTCAGTATTTGCTATCAAATCATAGTAACATTTAATCTAAGATAGAATTTACCAACCTATTAGATTTACGTGCCTAAATCATCTAGGTTCAAAAGATTCAAAAAAGATTCGGAAGAAAAAGAAAATTTAAAATGATGCAATAGTAACAAGTTTTGCATTTGCGTTGAACAATAGTTTATAGCTGAGAACAATGCGCTTCAAGCTGGTAACAACAGTTAAGAAGTACTAACTAGCATAAAGTAAATTTTTAAAAGCCTACAGAGTCCAAAATCCGACTCTGAAATCTTTCCATTTCTAACGCAGCTACTAATATAACTTCTGTTGATTTTCTATTCTCCGTTATTTATATACTTAAAATTAGTAAATAATATCTTGTACCACTGTCTCTATGAATGTTATTACTTTGCAAATTTTATTAATTGTCGTTCGGTTGGTAATTATAAACCTCTTATGTGCGTCAACGTTGTTGGTAGGAAGACGCAGATGACTTAGCGGGAGCTAAAAAGTAAAATGATCAGGATAACCTTAGTTTCTGCTGGCACAAACATCTGTGCCTGAGATATTAAAACGATAAAAATACGTTGGAAATAGGCCATGGCCAGTAATATAATTGATTAGTTGAGAGATGCTCATTTCACATGCTGATGAGACTTTTGGTATCAAACCATGTTTGTCATCTTATGTCATCTTGGTCCCATTCCAGTTGACATTTTTGGTCCTCTATGTCAACAGTGCCTACTTCGAATGTAATGATGGCGTTGGGATGTTAAGTTCTGCTGCCTTAATATTGCTAGTTGCTGCTTTGGCAAGCATATCTGCTGTTTCGTTTTCGTCTAACCCGGCATATACCTCATTCCTTCAAAGTAAGGCTTTCTCAACGAGACAAGGAGACCTCACCTCAAAACCCCATCTGATCTACGCCGGCGTTCCGCAAAGTACAATCCTCAGGCCGTTTCTATATCTGATATATGCAAATCATTTTCTAAAATTTTTAGACGACCACTTCGCCACATTAGCCTATTACGCAGACAACAAAGGCGGTTATCACCCGTTCCAAAAGACCTACCGTATTTGACGGCATATAAGATGCACTGGCATATAAGACGCACTGGCATATAAGACGCACCCTTATTTAGACGGCCACACACAAGGAAAAAAAGTTTCAATAGCGTGTTTTCTTTTAACTCTCACGTTTCGTAAAAGGCCAAATAAACAATTGTTGAATGCAATTACCTTCACGTATAAGACTGTGTCCTTCACGTATAAGACGCAGGCAACTTTTTTGAGACCAAATTTAGGAAAAAAAGTGCGTCTTATATGCCGTCAAATACGGCAATCATGGAAAGACTGTAGATCATAGGTTCCTAAAATTTTATTTGATTCGCCTCCCTTCCAAATAATTGGGAAAGCAGTAATTATTTTAGGCCAAAATCTTACGCTCCCAGAGTTGGGAGCGTAAGATTTTGGCCTAAATTGGTTATCAATTATCCGTTCCCGCTGTGATCGAATTCCGATGATAAATTATGTTAGAATGTCTTCCTCGTAATTTTAAGTTCAATGAATTCAACGAATCGAAAATATTTGATAAATGAGCCAATACAATTTAAACACTTTGCTTCCCACGTACAATTCAGTTTAATTTTGAATTTCGAAGAACTGAATCACTTCATCTCACGCTAACTCTTAAAAGGAAATATGTTATCAAATTCAAATAATATTGGCAACATATTTCCTTTTGAGAGTCAGCGTAATTCCGTATGAAATAATAACGTTTTTTGTTCTGCTCTTAAATCTCTATAAATTGCCGTAAAAGACGAGTATTTAACGCACTCTTTTAACATGATTGACTCCATGATTGTGTATTTATATTTCGTTGTTCTTAAGTATGCGTTTTATTGATATCATAGAGGATCTTATTGAATGCATGTGTAAATATTTCATTTCATTAGTCTGTAAAATAATTCCACATTCTACTATGAAGTGCAACTATGGCTGCAGTTTAATTTCCTTGATCATTCAAAACACTTCCTGAATATCCAGTTTACAAGCTGCCTATTATTGTTAACAAGAAATGGAATATAAAATTAAGAAAATAAAATATTTCATTGTAGAGACATTAGGTAATTTTTGGAGGCAGAAGAGATGAAAACTGAGCAACGCCTTCGCCGGGAATCGAACCACGGACCTCTGGAATACCGACTTAGCGTGCAGAACCATTACACCACGAAGGCACGCTAGGAAAGGGGGAGAGATAACTTATATCATTATCTTTTCTATTTAAGTAACAATGGGTATTAATAATGCATGATAAGCTGAGAAAACGTAGGGCCAGAAACAATCGAAAGCCTAGATAAATCCATCCATACTAGAAAATTAAACCGTGTTTTAAAAGCTAACAATAAATACAATATTAGAAAAATTCTAAGAATGATTTTTCTCGTTGTTATTTGTTATTATAGAAAGTCTTCGATTTCATTTTATCATCATTTTCCTGCACAAAAGAGATTTAAATTTTTAACCATAGTATTTTAGTTTTGGAAAAAAAGAAAAAAAGAAATCCTGCACACTGTACAACCACCTTTATTAATTTCAGTTTAAAACACTGAAAATCATTTGACATTGTTTTCCGAAATGCTCGACCGTATTTGTGGGACATATGTAAGCTAAAAGAGAAAAATTATGAAACACTCCGATCTCAGTTAGTTTCATTTGAAAGGAACAGCATCTTCAAATCAGTTATTATCATATCTAACAGGTATTTACGCGTAACTAGTATGAAAAGTGCGTATTTAAATTCATGAGACTAAGTTGTCGTTGTCTTCAGCTTTATCTTCGTTAGTTTATCATAAATTTCCTCGGAAAGTATAGATTCCTTTCTCGAGAATGAAGGGTTACTAAATTTGATATTTCCTTTATCAATAACAGACACAATCGATACGCAGTAGTGCCTCATTATCTTTGAATAAGATGGTCCAAGATATGAGGCGAAGACCACTTGACCATTCTGAGTTAAAGAGGTTACATTAAGCTGCGGAAAATATTCAACGCAATGCAAACGTAGTATTCAAAACATGCATAAAATTGACGAATTACGTTAATAAGACGGTACCAGCATTAAAATATAAATTACAGTAAAGTGTAGTGGGCTCTACACTATACTTTACAATTCCTTTTCTCTATTTTTTATTAGGTAGTGGAGCAGTAATTGGATTTTTAAGGCACGAAATATTAGCAGTTCACCGCGGATGCCGCTTTGATCCTAATAATGTGGTTAGCAGGGCTGTCTGCAACATCTTTGGGCCCACTTTCGATTCTTTGATAATGGGATGAGGGATGGAGAAAAGCATTTGAGGGCTATCTAAATATGGGGATTAATGCCCTCGTAGAGGACCTCACGTTATCCATGAGGAAAACTGTGAAACCTCCCATGCAACCAGACCGTTCGACGAGATTTGAAATCCAGGGTGGAAATACCAGTATCCAGCGCTTCTACCGCTCAACCACCGAGGGGGGGGGCTGTAGAAAACGTTCCTTGGAAACGTTCTCGTTGCTGAGATTATTGAGTGAAACTTAATATTTTCTAGTCCTATCTTCAAGTGTTCTGTACCAGTAACCGGTACAAAACGCCAAGCAGATATAAAACGGTGCTCTGTATATAAGGTAACCGTACATGTTTTGCAATGAGCATATAAATTTTCAGCTCTACGCACTGATTTGTATTTCTCAGCGTCACCTTTAGTTATCGATCAACTTTACTAAGTAACTTTACAAATTACGCTACAAATATCTATATTCCATGCTCCATGACAACATGGCTTTGCAGATAAATCATTTCATCATACTTAATGATCTTGGCTTAAATGGGTTGGTTTACTTCTCTCGGCATTTAAGAACTTTTCATTCAAGTATTTTCCGTCGCCTTTTAGCATTTGAGTCATTTCTATCAATTAAAGAATTTTGAAGAAAGATATAATATATATATTGCATTTAAAAGGCTTTTCTATGCCCATTGTGTTAAAACAGTTTTCAACAATATGTGCACTAGAAAAGTGAATCATTTCCAAGGCGAGCATTGACAATTCCAGGCCATCTTAGAGAAGCTGACAATTCATGACAGAAATTATTGATTTGCGCAAGGAATTTACTTTAATCTAGGCTACAGAAAAATAACAAAGTGAAAAATTACCTGTGAGTTCATTAGTAACTTATAAGTCTTATTTAAAAAATGACAAACTAATTACAAACATAAGTAGCGAATATTCTAACTGTAATAAAATAAAATGAATGAATAAATAACAAATCACTTCATACAGAATTTTACAATACACCCTAATATTTTAAAATAAAAATAAGGATATATCTATAAAACAAAAACACAGTTAAATGAAACTTTAAATGTTCTAAATTTCAGTGCAAGCACTATTTTTATAAAGTTTTCCTGCGCTGATATCTACTAGACCGATTTGAGCGGCCCAGACCATATAATGGATAGGGGAGCTTAGTGTGGTAACGAAGGGCTTGGGTTCGAATCCCGGAGAAGGCGGACGTTTATAAATGTTTGTTTTGGGAGCACTCTAAAGATGCGGCAAGCCGAAAGTCCTCTGGAGAGCTTCGTGGTAGCGGAAAAGAAGGGCACCTTGGACCCGTCCCCCCGGGTGGTCTCGATCAAAATTAAGGGGCAGAATTGAGCGAAGCCGTATTATAACTTGTATTGTGCTCAAGGTTCTTGCCAACGACAGGCAAAATCTTGCACTTCTTGCCACGATGGATTTCGTGCCTTGTTCTGATGTTACTGTCCGACAAGTGAGGTAAGTCACAACAACGCATCTCAACGGCTTTGATAACCAACAATAACCTTCATAACTTTTAGTCCTCTTTATAACCTTAAAATGTTTATCTTTTGATTTAAAAGCTTATTAATCTAGAATTAATCATTTCAGATTTACGATATTCTTACTTCTTTGTACGAAATAAAAAGGAAGTACTGTAATCGCGAAAAATTTTGGGTCTCATATTTCAACGAAAATATCCATTTTGACCGCTATCGAATGCAATTTAACGATGTTTTTGCGTAACATCTATACGTAAGGACGGAATAAACGACTCTTTTTCTCCAAACTAATTATAAAACTAATTTAAAATGGATTCAGATAATATTTTTTTTCGTGGCGTCTGTACGTACGTATGTATGTATGTATCTCGCATAACTCAAAAACAAGTAGCCTCAGAACGTCGAAATTTTGTATACAGGATGGCTATAACATGTAGATGTGCACGTCGTATTTTGCTTACAATCGACAGCACGAAAAGTATATAAATGCATGTATATATATCCACTCGGTTACTCGGCTCAGTGAGCTCAGTTTCTTTATTCTTATATGTTTGTAAATTGTGCATTTTTGCATTGAAAATGATTGAATTATGTTGTTCTTATCTTCCGGTTAAGCTTTTTATACCTTTAGTTAACTTGCATGTTATAGTTGTAAAATTATCAACGATTTAAAAGTTGTTCAAGTGCGGCTAAGCCTTATTTTTTTTACCATAGCAGCTATGTTTGTTTACATTTGAAACTTAGAAGAATAGTGGATTTGTTGCCAATCTAGAAAATCTAAGCTTAGCAACCACAAAGGAACGTCTTCTTTTATCATTACAAATTAAATTATGCTTAACCCATTCTGGAATTATATTTTAAGTTATTAAATTATCCCATATATTGACTCAGGTAGCATTCACAACAAATTAAATCAGTTTCTACGCCTTTGGAGTCTTTTTGATGAGTGAGACCAAAAGTAAACTTTCAATTTTGTGCACTGGAAAAGCTGTCTTCTTGCCTGCTGGCCGAATTGCTTGATTTTGCGTAGAAACTATAATTTTAATTGTACAATTTGTTTTTAAAATTTTTAACTGTATATAATGTTTTATGTTTTTATATATTTTTAAGTTTTTAATGGATGTATTTTATGTTTTTATTATTTTTTCCTTGCCACGAAGTGAGAACTGACTTAATTGAGTGAGAAATACATCTCTTATGAAATTCGAGGAATTAAAGTGTTTTATATTAGCAGAAAATACTGTCGCCAGTCTATTTCGGACAGAGCGCAATGTTTATATGTAGGACATGCGCATTAGATAAGCAGCGCTGAATCCTCTGTGAAAAACTGTTTATTTTTTTATTTGTTTCATTTCTTTTATACATCGTTTTAGATTTATTATAGTATTTGAATAGAACATGTGGCAAGGATTAGGTAATTTTTCAGATGATTTTTTAGACATTAAAATGAATGAGATATAACGCTGTTAAGTGAACCTATCGCCAGAGTATCGCTATATTAAATAAATATAGTAAACTTTCAAAAGCGCATTTATTTTATTGTGTTTTGTGCGCTATCGAAGAAGTAGATTTAATTAATTTCAATAAGTTTAAATGAAATGCAGGAACAAAAATGGGTCTAATTTAATATTCCGTACAAGGAAGTAATGTGGAGTTCAATCAGATGTTTTTTAAAAAAAACAGTATACACAGATACATCAATTTATTCCATTCAAAATTAACGCGACCGATTCCAATAACATCGAAAATAAAAGTGAACTATTTCTGGCGGTATTCTGATACTGATTTTTTATAAAATACTCACCTGCCCAAGCATTGAATCAGAAGTTTGTATAAACAGTATAGAAATGATATAAATCAATCAAGTAAGCAGTTTCATAACTCATACTATGTGAAAATATAAGCGAATACTTATGTGAGATATAAGGCGCTATTAAATAACTAGGTCTCCGTGAGTAAGATTACACTCTAATTTCTCTCTCAGCAACACAGTAAAGTCTCTCTCGCTGACACAGCTCTCCGTCTACGCTGGCCGATTTTTCATCAAAGTTTCTTAGAGCAATTATGTCAATCAGAGTAGTCAAAGCAGATGACATCCCTTGTGTCCAACAAGAATAATAATTAGCAAAGTTTTAATACCTTTATTTTTCATGGCTTTATCTTTAAATGCGTTGTAATACTACTAATAGTAATAATAAACAGAAGGCTTAGTAGCCAAAAAAAAAGTAACAGTGATGAACAATGCAAAATAAGAAAAATAAATTGCATATTAAAAAAACTGAAAACGGAGAAGCGAGAAAAGAAAGCAATTAATTAAGAAATGTAATGCACACACACATATATATGCATTATACTTAAAAGCATTTTTTATTAAATAAAAGAAGAAAATAAATCAATTACTTCACAGATAGCATATAATGTAATATACAGTACTGATAATGAGACATCATTTTAAGTACATGAAAGAGGAAAACGAAATTTTATCACTTTATAAATAATGTAAAAATGTAATAATTTGTAAAGTTGCGCGCTTCCAACCTGCACGCAACAAAGTGGTGACTGCTGAGAACTGAAAATTAGACAGAGTCTTGGGAAGGGTTTAAGTCCCTTTTTATTCAACTTTAGAAATTACAAATGCGGGCTCTTGACGCTCACAAACTACGCCGACACGGCGGTAAATTAAAAATAAGAAACTGAAAAGAGATAATAACAAGTGACTAACTACGAGGCTCTCTAAACGTGACTAACCTCACCGCGTTCTAAAATACCGCTGATAATTCAGCAAACTCTGAATATTACGTTGAAAGATTAACAATTTGCCGAGGCAAGCACACAAAGCCGAAACGCGTGGTTCTTCAGTTTCTAACTAGCCACATCCACTCGTGAAGCAAGAAAGCACACTTTCGAACTCGTTTCCTTTCTATCTTACTCAGAATACTTCCGCTGATAATTAGAATCCTTGCGCGTTCTACTAAAATTTACATACTCTGGCATTGGCAATTCCAGGGGAAAGTAAGGCTTGACAGGAAAGATAGTTTAAACTTAAAATAAATGTTAGTTAAAATAAATATAAACCCTATATTTGCCGCTGCCAGAATTTGGAAAACTTGGAAGCAGGTCCTACAAACGACCTGTTGAAAAGTTTCTACAATTCTGAACTAAATTTTATACGGCTCGTTTACATAAAAAAATCTTATGTCACAAAAGGTAGAATAAATTTCTGTAGATACTTATTTAAATCTCTCTTCTTACAGCAACTTTTCCTGGACTTCAGCAATCAATCTTGTTCTCTTCCTTCCAGCATCTGGAAGGAATAAGTATCAGTATCTTTCTAAATACATTATAATTTACACTTTCTTCACACTGAATAAGTTTTTGTTTTTGAACGATTTCTTTTCCTTAGTTACTACTTAATTCACATTCATTCAAGTATTCAAACATGAATTTAACTTTACCCTGGCTCTCCACCATGTGTGGTGTCAAACGGGAATATTCGTGTTTTAGTATTGCAACACTTCCCCTAACCACAATAATTTGTTAGAATTCAACGACCAGATAGACACACCTTACTCGACATTCTACAACTCGATGAGCTACTTTAACATTCTTAAAATTCAAGTGTAGGTGGAGAACCCTACAAAACACATTCATTCAAACTTCCCCCCTCATTCATCTTTAGACATGCAGGCTTTCGCTCTAAAGCATGATTTTATCTACAGTTTAATACTTAAATTTGAATTAATTTCTTTTGAGCATTTACTTTTAGCATCTAAAATTTTATGCCTCTAGACTAAATCTACTTTTACATAACTTTGAACTATTTACGTATATTTACAAAATTCGAATACATATGACTTTTACAATTTACCATAAAATGAATAAGAGAAAAATAAATTTTTACTTTACTCATTCTTCGGCAAGCTGGCGGCACTGAAACTAAAGTTCTTATTAATACAAGAATACGAAGTTATTTTTATCTTCGGCTAAATTTTGGCTTTAACATAACAGAATTAGTCTTTCGACCAACAGAAACTGCTTGTTCTTAGATTTTATACTTAAAGAAAATAATACTTTTGCCTTAGCTAAATAAAGTAAAACAAAACTAAGTCTCAACCGAGACACATTGACTTCCGTCAAAACATAGAATTTCGTATTTACGCATAACATTTCGGAACAAAAGAAAAAATTTTATAGAAGATTTTAACTTATCTTTGAGTTTTCGATGATTGGAACTCCGACATTCTTTTCTGGCAGAACTGCTCCCACGTTATAGGTTTCATGGACGTCAGTCTTCTCCTTAAAGTCCTCCGAGTGTCGTCCACGTTAATTTTTCTTTTTCGCCCTCTGCATGCTGGCCTCTTGGAGTGGTAGTCGTCGGGTTGCTGTCTTTTCCGTTTTTGCCCTGGACGGCTGGTCTTGGTGTCCTCCGGTCTGGAGTCATGCTTGAATTTCTTCTGTTGGTGGTGGTCTTTTCGTTGCTCCTGCTGTCTTTTTATTTTCGGGAACGGCGGTCTTGTTTGCACCTGACTCTCTGGCCCTGGGAGCGTTCTCCTTGATGTATAATTTCTACTGCGATACGTTGTAAGTGGTGTTTTCCTCTTTACCAAGGTTTCTTTACGCGGCGGCTTTGCTTTCTTGTTTTTCTTAAATGCTGGAGTCTGAAAGTTTTCGTTTCTTCTTTTCGGTACCGTCGCGTGGGTTGTAGAAGGGCTAGGTTTCTCTTCAGTTCCCTGCTTCTTGGGTGGTTTAACGGGTGACGTTACAACTGGACCTTCTACTTCTTTTACGTTTGAGTCCTGTAAGAAACTTTTAAGGATTTCAAAATCATTTTGATTATAGTATTTTTTCACCTGGTCGGGACTTGCTTTACACATTTCCCCTCTCTCGTTCTTAAAGTACAATACAACTCCTTTGATTTCCTGAATTACATAGGGGCCTTCACATTTTGGAGCTAACTTTGCAGTAAAATTGTCTGGGGACTTGATAAAGAAAATTTCCGCTTCAACACTTTATCCCCAACTTTAAAATCTGCTTCACGGCGTTTTCTATTATAATATACTTTTTGCCTATTTCTTGCCGTATCCGAGCTTTTAACCGCCTGGTCAATAAGCGTTTCCACGTCTTTCTCTTTAAATTCTTGCTCTCTTTGTTGCACAAAGAATAATTTATCTAAAGGCGTAATTAACTTTCGTCCTAAAAATAATTCTGCTGGGGTTTTTCCCGTAGTATCGTGATTTGCCGTTCTTAAAGCATAAGCTAGCTCATTTATGTAGCCATCCCAGCGCTTGTGATGTGTGGTAACGTAGCTTTGAATTATTTTTACAATGTTTTTATTAACTCTTTCTGCTATGTTTGCCTGTGGTCTATACGGAACCATTTTGATATGGCGTGTGCCAAGTCCAGTGCATATGTTTTCAAATATTTGACTAATGAATTGTTTACCGTTAACGCTAATGACTTTTATCGGTGCACCGTATTTTAAAATGTATCTGTGTAAGAATGCATCTGCGACTGTTTTGGCTGACGCGCGTTTAAGTGGATCCATTTCTGTCCATTTTGAAAAATGATCTACAATTATTAAAAGAAAACGATTTTTATTTAACTCACTCTGGGGGAAAGGACCAAGAAGATCTATGCCTAAAATTTCATTCGGAAATGTAGCGCGAATGCTATTTAAGTACCCGGCCGGGCTGTAATTAATATCATTTATTAACTGACATTGATTGCAGGACCTGACATACGCAGTTACTATTTTGTATAATTGCGGGAAATATACCGCCTCGCGTACTTTTTTTAAAGTTTTTCTGACCCCTAAATGACCCGCTGTTTTCGCGTCGTGTAATTCCTTCAAAATGCTAAATCGAAGCGAGGCTGGGATGACTGGTTTGTACTCGAGATTTTCGTTTGTTGTTTTCGTATAAAATAATAAATTATCTATTATTTCATAGTTTTCTGCTCTATTTCTTATCGCATCAATATCTGTGTGCTCAAAGCTTTCGGGGTCTTTCAAATATGCATAGATACTTCCAAATTCAGGATCAGCTTTCAGTTCAGCGATAATTGTTTCTCTAGAATCTAAAATTTTAGAAGTCAACACAGCGCATTTGAGTTCATTCCCTTCATCGTCCGGTTTTATTCGAGATAGTGCGTCAGCTACATTATTTTCTTTACCTGGTTTATATTTGATTATGAGATTATATTCTTGGAGTTTTAAAGCCCATCTTATTAACCTGGGCGTTAGGTTTTTCCCCGAGTAAATTCTACCAACAGCCGCATGATCCGAAAAGACTGTTACTGGCGCTTTGCCGAAATAAACTCGAAATTTGTGTACAGCCATTAATACGGCTAATGTTTCTCTCTCTGTAGCTGTATAATTCCTTTGTGTATGATTCAACGCCAAAGGATGGCTATTTTGCATAAGAACCGCACCCACAGCATAGTCCGACGCATCTGCTGCAATTTCCAGGTTTTCGTCCCCCTCGGGGAATTTCAAAACAGGAGCATTGATAAGCGCTTCTTTTAACCTTTCGAAAGCGGTATTTGCTTCCGCTGTCCACGTGAATTTACTTTTCTTTCTTTTAATTACTAACAAGGGTTCAACAATATTAGCAAAATCTTTTATGAATGACCGATAATAAGAACATAACCCAAGCAAAGAAGAAAGTTTCTTGGCGGTGTTGGGAGGTGGGAAATTCTTGATTGCTTTTATTTTTGAATCTTGAGTTTCTGTACCCTTTTGCGAAATTTTATAACCCAGATATTTAAGTTCTTTAGTTGCGAACTTGCATTTTGAGGCGTTAATTGTAAGACCGACCTCTTTTAATAATTTAAAAACTTCTTCTAGATCTTTAATGTTGTTCCAACGTACTACTCGTTATAATTATATCATCTAGATAGATTAAAGTCGATTTTCCTAGGTCAGGCTTTGGAACAATGTCCATAGCTCTCTGGAATGTTGACGGGGCCCCACACAACCCAAAGGGCATGCGTAAAAATGCATAAGTGCCCGATTTTGTTATAAACGCGGTTTTATGTATGTCTTCGGGTCTCTTAGCTATTTGATAGTAGCCAGACGTTAAGTCCAAAGTAGTCATGTATCTTGTAGATTTAATCTTTTTAATAATTTCCTCTATAACCGGCAAAGGGTAAACTGGGAATTTAGTAACACTATTAAGTTTTCTGTAATCGATAGCAAACCTCCAAGCCCTTTTATCCGAAGGAGGAAACTCGTTCTTTTTCCTACATAGTACGACTGGACTCACGTACTCACTATTTATGGGCGTTATTACTTTGTTCTTTAACATTTCCTGAATATGTACTTCTATGATTAGGTCTTTCTGTTTATCATAGCGATAAGGTTTAGTCCTACAGGGTTTGTCGACAGTTAATTGTATCTCATGCGTACTATTTGACAGCTGCCAGGCCGTTCTGAAAACAAGTTTGAAAAAGTACTCACCACTTGCTGGATGGCTTGACTTTCATGGTCATTCAAATGGCTAAGGTCAACTTGCGGTTGTTCCACTGATTTAACCACCCTCCGGTCCATCTCCAGCACAATAGAACTGTCCTGAAAATTCAATTTGGCCCTCGCGGCCCTTAAAAACTCCATACCTAAAATAAGTGGATTTTGCAAATTTTTTACTACAAAAATTAATACTTTGAGGCTTTCATCTTTTACCTGTATGTTTAATGATAACTTCCCGATGCATTGACAGGTTTTTCCTTGCGCCGCTATAATTTCTGTGTTTCTGTTTTTAAATAATCGTAACCTATAAAAATTCTTCTTGAAAAATGTATCACTCATAAAATTACCTTCTGCTCCTGTATCGATGAGGGCTTCTACTGGTACATCGCCAACCAGGACTTGTATAATTGGTAGATGTGAGTTCTTTACGATGACCGTATTTAAGTGTCTCTTTGAGGGTTTTTTCAACTTCCGGGGTCTGGACCCTCGCTTTCACAGGCCCCTCTACTCGTTTAAAGCTTTCCTTTCAACTTCTGCCTTCTGGGTACGCGGACGTTTTTTTCAAATTTCCTTTTTGGGCCTTGACCTTCGAGGTTCGATGAGTTAGCTTGATAGCTCTTTCCCCCATAAGAGCGGTTTGCATTTCTGGTCTGCTCATTTGAAGATTGCCTTCGGATACTTTGAGAATACGATGGCCCTCTAGCTTTTTCCGCTATTCTGCGATTTTGAAACTTGACCGCCAATTCGAAGAGCTCCTGCAATGTGATTGGGTTTCTAATTTCAAAGTAATCTTGAACAGCAGGTAGTAATCTTGATAAAATTATTTCAATAATCTCCGCGACGGGTTTCTTCCCATACAGCATATCCGTCAGCTTAATTTTTCGCAGAATAAAGTCCGTCAACTCTTTTATATTCCGTTGATAAAAACTATATAGTTCGGCTTCTAGCCTTGCTCGATCTTTCACTATGGGGAAGGCCTTTAATAACGATTTTTTGAAATTTTCAAATGTATATGTCTGGCCTCCGAATTCACCTAATAAAAATTTGCCTAATTTCTTCCACCATAGCGCGGCTTGTCCTCTTAGTGCAGATGTGGCGATGGCAACTTTTTGTCTTTCAGGTACAGGGTAGAGCTGAAAGTGATTGTCGAGGCTTTCTAGAAATATCGCCACCGAATTTTTTCTGTCGAAATTGACGTTTGGCTTGATTGACGCTCTCAACGTCTGGACCAGGTATCCAAATACTTCCAATTGGCTTGCCATTTCTTGTTGTTGTTCCGCAGCTTCCATCCAATTTTCGGCCATTTCACTTCGACAAATGTTCGGGCGCCAATGTAAATTTGCGCGCTTCCAACCTGCACGCAACAAAGTGGTGACTGCTGAGAACTGGAAATTAGACAGAGTCTTGGGGAGGGTTTAATTCCCTTTTTATTCAACTTTAGAAATTACAAATGTGTGCTCTTGACGCTCACAAACTACGCCGCCCCGGCGGTAAATTAAAAATAAGAAACTGAAAAGAGATAATAACAAGTGACTAACTACGAGGCTCTCTAAACGTGACTAACCTCACCGCGTAGTAAAATACCGCTGATAATTCAGCAAACTCTGAATATTACGTTGAAAGATTAACAATTTGCCGAGGCAAGCACACAAAGCCGAAACGCGTGGTTCTTCAATTTCTAACTAGCCACATCCACACCCGTGAAGCAAGAAAGCACACTTTCGAACTCGTTTCCTTTCTATCTTACTCAGAATACTTCCGCTGATAATTAGAATCCTTGCGCGTTCTAGTAAAATTTACATACTCTGGCATCGGCAATTCCAGGGGAAAGCAAGGCTTGACAGGAAAGATAGTTTAAACTTAAAATAAATGTTAGTTAAAATAAATATAAACCCTACAAATTATATTTATATAATCCATATAAAAATTTTTTTTAAATATAATAATAAAATAATGTTGTTGTTGTTACAAATCTCACTTGTCTGACAATGCTCAGCATAAGCCCGTGACATTCAGCGTGACAAGGAGTCAAATGCGCCTGTCATTGGCAAGAGCCTTAAACACCATAAAGGTGGTGACAAACCGACTTTATCTCAGTTTCGCCCCTAATTTTGAAAAAGAGCACCTCGAGAGAACGGATGCGAGCACCTCTCTTCCCCTACCGTCGACCTCTCGAGAGAACTTTCGGCTCGCTATATATTTAGGATATCTCCATGCCGCGCAAACAACACACATTTGCAAACATCCATGCCTTCTCCAGGATTTGAATCTGGGCTATTCGGTACAGCATCAAAGTCATTAACAGCTATCCCGGTTGGGTGGCTAAAATAACGTAAATTTACTATATGTTACATGTAAAAATTTCAGCAGTTTTAATATTAACAGAATTCTGTTAATCACAGAATTACAAAAACAAAAAAGGACTTTTTTTCGGTGGAGAAATCAAAAGATAGCTCAGCTGGATTCATACCCACAGTCTGCTAGTTCATGCAAAATTTAACGCATTAATCATCGCCCAAGCGATCAAGGTAGCTAGTAGAGACTCAGTCTAGATGTTGAAAAATCCTTAATAATAAAAAATCGGAAATGTAACCAAATGCAAACAGATTATAAATTAAGCCTTCCTTGTTTGTCAGACTTTTCAGATGATAAGAATATAGTAAGTAATTCCTTTAATTATTGAAAACTATTCTACCATTTTAGTTAATCATATCTAATTAGAGCTAAAAATATGTCGCTCTATAGCTTATTATTCAAAAAATTAGCGGCATATATTATTTAAAAAGCAAAACCTGATTCAGTAACCATCATTTCGTTTTTCGAATACATGATTTTTTCACACGCAGTTTTATCGGCTGTCGACAAATACGTTCCCTGGAACACTGTACGCCGTCATCTGTATCAGTATGGATTCTGACGCAGGCACCGAAGACATGTATCTGAGGCGTCGGATATGTTTTTCCCTTTGTAGACGGAATGGTGCTATCGCCTTAAATGTCGAGAGATATTTATTTTCATATATTGAAGTTATAATTGAAGGGGATAACAAAAAACTCCTGCTGTCTACGGTTTGCTAAGTATAATTATAGCTCAATAGTAAAAAATAAAAATATTAAATACTAAGAACACGAGTTCTCGCTAGCGTTCTTCCTCAAGTAATAGAAGCCTGCTCCCTAATATAGTGGCTATCGTTGCTGTCTGCCATTTTGTTGGGCCGGAGTTCAAATTGCTGAAAGGCTTTTGCTGTTTGTGAGTGTATAGTGTCTTTGTGACATGGGGGCATTTAGTACACATGGCAAGCTGAAAATCCTCTCAAGTAGTTTGGTGGTAGCGGAACAGTGGTGGGAGTTTATTGAGAAAGTGGTTGTTCCTTGAGATTTAATCCTGGAAATTTATTGAGAGAGTGTGCGGAGGAAAGAGAATTTCTTGGCCGAAAATATTTTTTTTAAATACTGGAAGAGAAACACGCCAATGTAAAATTTAAAATTAAGAAAAATAGCAATTTTAGTTTGGTGCAAAGTTTGAAGAAAACGCTACGATTTCAAAGGCGATTAGACACAGGCTCTTCTTCTTGAGGAGTAAATGCTTTGCTGTTTACTGATTCCTGAAGAAAAATCTGATAATTTTTTTCGTCTTAAAGAAGAGAGGCCTGTGTCTGACCGTGCTCAAAATCGATAGAATTTTATTTAAAAACCTGCTCGAAAATAATATTGCCTTTTTGCCTAATTTAAAATTTTATATTGACGCGTTTTTGTTCCAGTTTGAAAAAACTCATTTATAAATATTTATTTTGCTTTTCTAAAAATATATTTATTTGATAAAATATATCCAATTGATATCATTTAGGAACATTTGTAATTAAAAAATAATTATTAGTTTTGTTAATGAAGAATATTTATAATAATTATTACTCATATTTTTTGTAATTAATAAAAAAGCGCTTCTAATACCATATTTTATATGTATCTCGGTGTAGAATAATTATTTGTATTAACTTTCCTATACTTTTTAGTAACATATTGCACTGCTTATAGATTATAAATACTATTTGTCTTATCCTACTTATTAATTTATCGTTTTTCACTGAGAGTTCAAAGGTAATTTTTAAAATGTCATTAAAAATTGTCAAAGAAAGATTTCCAAACAAAGATATGTTCTGCATCTTGTATGGTTACTCTTAGGGGAAAATTTCGAAAAAGTGTCGAAACAACAGAATACAGCAGTCCATACGCTTAGAAACTCAGAGTGGATATGTTAATTCACGAAAATGTTTCAGTGAAACGTTGCTTAATATTATCATTGTAAGTACCTTTGAAGGAAGTTTATAATTTGCAGTAGTTGTAATTAAATAGAATGCTAGTGGCATGCGAAGTTTTCATTAATTTACGCACTGTTTGACATTAAAATTTTAACTTTCGGTAGTTTAGCAGAATATAGGTTTATACCAAAAATAGTATTTTTATTCTCAGCGTGGTGTGTCTTAGCGAATGCTTTGATATGATTATTGTAATATGAGGGTTGAGATACTAGTACCGAAATGATATCCTTTATTTTTGTTTGACAGTTACGAAATTTTCAGTGCTTTCAGATAAAACCAATGCAACTATCGTTTAAAGGTGCCCCCCTCGAATTTTTAGAGGAGAGTAAAAGGGTGAAACGTTCAAATATTACCTGAAGAAGTGTACAACAATAGAAGAGGAAATTTATAATGGATTTAACTTGACAGCAAAAATAAATAGTTTTGATGCTGAATGTATGCATTCACACTTTAGTGAGAGTATATCTCAAGTAATGTGAGTAAACTTGATGCATCATTAAAAGAGGAAATGAGCTCATGTTTTGCGCATCAGAAGCGCTGATGGAACTGTGGTGCATAATACTAATACCTATGTTCCTAACAGTTGAGAAAATGCGCACAGAATTAAGAAATCATATTAAGTAAATTGTGATACTTTTAAGCAAATAGAGGCTCAGATGTTACTGTAAATATAGAAGATCTTTAGGTTTTAAGCACACGGTGAGCTGGTTATTTACTGATATTAAAGCTGCTGTTTTTAAAGGTAAAATAACAACGATATTGATGCAGACATTCGTCATAGCCAAAAAGGAAAACTGTTTGTCATTCAACCAAAGGATAAGCACCTTATAGGTAACAATACGAGTGTGTCGATCCTAATTTTGATGGAGGATATCCTAAGGAAGAAAATCAAGGAGTTTCGTACCTCTTCTATTCTATCTCTAACATCTGGAGAGGACTTTTCACTCAATGGATTTTAAGTGCGCCCATGCCGTAAACGTGCAAGCATCCATGCCTTCAACATGATTAAACCGTGAGACCAATGACATATAACCGATACTGCTTATTGAAAATCAGGTGCCCTGATCAGTTAGAGTGGCTAGCGATATCGGTTGCATATCATTGGCCGCGCGGTAGAATGATATGCAACCGATATCGCTAGCCACTCTACCGTAACTTAAAATCCGTCGAGTTAAATGTCCTTTGGAGAGGTTAAAGGTATAGGAAGAAGAGGTATAAAACTTCTGGTTTTTCTTCCCTAGGATATTCTCCATCAAACCTGAGGTAGAGATGGGTAGAGAAGTATTGTTACCTGCAATGTGTCCATACTTTCGGTCAACGACAGAGACTTTCTTCCTTTTGGCTATGACGAATTTTGGTCATGTCGTGGGACTGCCGCGTGGTCCAGACAATGTTCCAATCAGAAGGATAAGTAGCAGCAATAATAACTGAGAGTGCAGAATATTTTCTCAGAAAAGCGTTTAGTTTCGTATCATACTATACCAATCTTGTTAGCTAATAAGTGGCATATGTACTATGTAGTTTATATTAAGTTACCCATTTCAGTCAAATTTCAAATAATACAATTAATAGTATCTTTGAACAAGAAGAGGTATTTCTCCCCTCCCCCTTAGCGGATGACTCTTTTTTTTTTTTTTTTTTTAAATATTGGTAATACATTTACGCTTTTATTGAGGAATTTTTGCAAATACGGCCCCTGCCGTGAATTCCATTCCACGATTGTCAACTAAGGTCTTAGTTCCAGCTCATTTTTCACAGTTTTATACTAGTGTTGGTAGATGATGGAAAATTGCTCTCCTCCGAGCAATTCTGAAGCAGCCAATCGGAAGCGGGGATTTCCCGACCAACCTCACCGCTCTTCTTTTTACCGCCTATATCTATACATTTTGTTGTTTTCGATAAGGCTCATTATAAAACCTTCTTTGCTCTCCCCCTTTTTACTTTAATACTCTCTCTCTTTCTAGCTTCGCCACTTGTCAGCTGAGACTAATAGCGGCCTGGTTTCGAAGGGTTGCCGAAGGTTTCCAGTCTTTATGTCGCCAAAAGAGTTTGCCAAAAATCTGTATCATTTTCGAAATAAGGAAACTTTATTTTGTCATCGCGAGAAAAGTGCTTCAGGTGCATGGAACAATTCTAGGATTTGAAATAAAATTCTAAAAATTTACATTTTGGTTTTACAATGGGACGGATGACCAAACCGCGTTATAAAGTTGGCTGAATTTAAAAGTAAATAGTTCCACAATGTATAAATAAAGTATTATAGAATTTTGATTATCTGAGAAATAGTACTGAATAGTGGTTAGGTAACTCAAAGTACTGAATAACATGGAATTAGCGAATGTTGTTTACAGCCAGTAAAAAAAAAAAATATTTATTTTAAAACAACGTTATAAATGACAAATATCACCAATTCATACTGAAAGCTGTTTGTATTTTTTTTTATTTTTATTTTGATGCCTATGATAATAAAATTGTTCAAGAAATAAAATGAGGCTCATACATAAATGCATCACACATAAATTATGCAAAAAGCAATATACTCTACTGGGATGGATGTTAATGGGAACGCCGTACGTTTAGCAGGTATATAATTTGTTTCTTTTGTTATCGATCGCACTAATACTGAGAATCAAACCCGAGATCGTTAAATTGTGTAATGGGTGTACTGAAAGATACAACACAAGGACATGGAAGAATACTTTTATTCTTAAGGTTTAGTTAAAAAAGGAATTACGCAGGGGCGAGAAGACATGACGTTGTCGGACAAAACAAAATGACGAGGAGTTAATCATTCAAAATATTTTAGTTGGGGGTTTTATGGCTAAATTATAAGGTACTTCTCCCGCCTTCTTAGCATGCATTCGTAGTGTAGTGGTCAGCACGCTCGGCGCATATTCGAGAGGTCCGTGGTTCGACTCTCGGCGAGGGCGTTGCTCATTTTTCATGTCTCCTGCTTCGAAATAACCTAGTGTCTCTACAAAGTTATTAGGTTTTTTTAAAACTTTATTTTAATTTTTAATTTTCTGAATAGAAATTTTGAGAAGTTCCTGACATGGGCATGATTGAAATGTGAATAATACCCCTACCGGGGTCAAACCAGGACCTAACATTTCTAGTTGTATGTAATTAAAGTACTTTGGAGGAATATATCCTCAGTATATGCCAGAGAAGAGTTAAGAAAAGAATTTCTTTAACTCTTCATGAACTAAAACTATGAGAACAAGTTAACATATTTAACAAGTTTATTTTCTAGCATTGTTATCGAAAATACTAATAATAATTTCTAATACATTATGTTTTCGCACATAATTGGATAAAATAAAGTATAAGATAACTGAAGTCAGATAAATTAAATTACATTCACAGACTTAATAGGAAATTTTATTCAATAAACTATGCAAAAAAGAAGGCATAAACATAACTAGAAATTGGTGGAATCCTCGTGGCTGCATAAAGCAAAATTACGCTATGCATGCACCTTTTAAAAAGTTTATTTTTCCTGTTCTGTCCTTCATTTGATTGCATATTTTGAGTCCCAAATTACTGCTTCGAGGCAATCACAGCTCCTGACGCCTATTAATTTGAAGATGAGAGAGCTCTAATTATCCAGGCTTCAATTATTCTCAACTTCAGTTATTCAGATCTCTTCCTCTTCCTTTGAGGCCATTTAAAATTTAGTTTGCTATACACTTATTTACATGTATTAATTTTTTTATTGATTTAAATAACACAAAATGATTAAAATGTTGATTATGTACATTTAAAAAGTTTAAATAAATATGTATGGTACACCTATAAGTACACTAAGCATATTACACCCATTCTTCTCTTTTAGTTAAATAACATACGCCTGCATGTTATTTATCAAATATATAGCTCTTAAAATTAGTAGATAAATAATTTATTGTAAATAAGTAATAAAGGCAAAAATTTTGTAATAACTTGCAGAATAAGTCAATAATAAATATTGTAATAATTTACAATAATTTTCAGACTAAACAAAGTAATGCTTCCTTTATTCTATAAATTATTATTTAACTACAAATGCTTCTAAAAGCACATGCGCATCGTGCAAATATTATATCCTTTTTTCTCTTCACGTGAGAACTTTTTGTCTTTTAATAAATGACGTCAGTCCAGTCAATTAATTTTTGCTAGCTTTTATATGTCACGAAAATTTTAATTGCATGTTTGATTTTTTATTCAATGTATGTCTACCAGAAACGATCCGTTGGTTATACGATGAAGACTGAAAACGATGAGACTCGAAGTATACTTACGGTTGAGTAAAGAATTGGGAGTAGATATGGAGATACAATGCTTAAAAACGAAATCTTGTTACATAATGTTACCAAACATTTCACTTGCTTAAAACTCACAGGCAGAAAATTAGTGAGTTATTTAAATAAATAATACAAAATAAATTTCAAACTTTACAAATCTGTACAAAGACTTTTAGAATCTGGAGAAATAAATAAATAAAAAAAGAAATAAAAGGAAATAAAAAATTCTGAAAGCTTTCAGATTTTAATTACGTCCAAAGGGGCGTTTTTTTAACATTTTGTGTGTTACTTTTATTTATTAAATATCATGTTCTTCGCACTTAAAACATTTAATTCAGTTCAGCAGCAATATCGCAAAATAATTTTAAAATGAGCATATCTTTAGAATTTCCGATAGAGTCTCGCGCGGTGGAGATAATTTTTTCCCGTACAGTGTTGCCATTGTTCGCTTTGAAATCGTTGAGTTTGTTAATCAAAAATTTGTTGAAGTGTTACAAAATATGAAATAGATAATAAAACAAATTGCAAATTTTAAATTTGGGCTTCCACATGCCCATATTCTATGGAAGATTTCGTTATTCAAATTTTGATGGCTCTAGGTATTGTTGTTTTATAACAATGCGAGAAACATACATACATTCATGCAGATTCTTCATTATTTCTTTAAATATAATACAGGCGATAATATTTGGTGGCAACAATTCGAAAAATGAAACAACGCTTGTCGTGAATCGATGCAAAATGCCAAAACGAAATTAATAGACATTCTGGGCAAATCGCCCCTTTGGAATAATAATACTGTAATTAGAAAATTTCTGCTTCAGAGAGTTAATAAATTTATTTAAAAGTTAAAAAAATATATAAAAAAACTTAAAAAGTTGTTTTTGTTACTGTGACTAATCTCGTTTGTCTGATATCAGAGTAAGCGCACGAAATTCATCTTGCCAAGGAAGCAGCCTGCCGCTGGTCAGAGCCTTGGGCACCATACAGGTAAAAGTAAGATTTTGCTTAGTTCCATTCTGTTTTGAACTAGAGCACCCCGGGAAGGGGGACAGCTCCGAGGATATCCTACCACTCTTCCCCCACCAAGGGCCTCTCGGTAGGACTTTCGGCTCATCGCATATTTTGTTTGCCCTCACGCCACACATATATTATACATTTACAGTTATTCATGCCTTCTCCGGGATTCGAAACCGGGTCCTTCCGTGGGACAGTCAGAGTCACCTAACCGCTAACCCATCGGACGGCACTTAAAAAGTGAAATCGCAATCTGATTTTGGTGCACAGATATCAGTTTAACTTCTGAAATAGTTTTAAGATAAGCAGTTACGATATGTCAACCAGTTTAACAATTATTCCCCTCCAAGAAATTAAATGTATAGACCATAAAATCTTGCATTTGAAATGAGTTGTGTGAAGCCCCAGAGCCAAATAACAAGAAAAACATGCGTTTTATAATTTCATATGAAATTAACTCCACGTGGAGACTTGGAACCTTACTGAATGAAATAAATATTTAATTATTCAGAACGTAACAATGCATTAATTTTACTGAACGACTTGACCACGAGATTTGCAGTAAATAATTTCAACACTTTCTAGCTTGTCAAGATGCGAAATTCTCGAGCTATAAATTCCTCAAAGAACTGGAAAAGATAATAAAGACTTCAAAGAGGTTTCTTAACAAGTTCATACCTATATGCAAATTTCGAAAGATACTATATTTACTTTAAATTTATTATTGAAGTACTTGTGCATGATGAGGTGGGCGAGTGGTTAAGGCAATGGCCTCCTAATTCGTTGGGCTCTGCCCGTGTGGGTTCGAATCCCATCCTCGTCGATCCCTAAATTTCTAAGATTTTAGTCTTACTTTAACATTTAATTAAATTTAAATTAAAGGAATTTTTCGTTATTCTGTCAAATATTTCGGTGTACAGGAAAATTGATCCATTTTTGTCTTTCAAAGTATGCAGTAGATTCTCAATTATATGATATGACAGCTTCGGATAATCGATTTTCCTATTTCAACAAATAATTGTTTCAGATAAATCCTTTGTTCTTACACATTTTATTATTTAATTTAACAAAGCATAAATTTGATTACAAGTATTGAATAGTATATTTTGACTTAAATTACATTTTCCAAGCAAAAGAATAGGAAAAAGAATTTAATAGCCATAACAAAAGCCAATAATTATTGATTTTATATAATTTTACTTTCTTAAACAATCCATAATTAATTTTTATTGAAGTAAAAATCTTTTTTTTATTCTGGCTGATTAATTTGGATTTTTTTATTTGTTCCTTTAGGCCTTAGCCCATAGCATACAAGAAAAATGTCTGTTTCTTGTATGCTATCCGAGGAAAAAACAGAGGGGAAAAATGCAGTTAGGTACAGGTATAGCAATTGTATATCTGTATATAATGTATACTATATATATATATATACAGATTTTCGGATGTAATGGGTTTAAACAAGTTTTAACGAGTTTAAATAACCGACGCTTCAGATAATCGAGGTAGTATTGCATTCATTATTTTGTGAGTTAATGCTGTGTCTGATATTGATTTATTTAATAAGTGAAGGGTAGTTTATTAGTGTCCAGCTTTTCCATGTGAAAAACCATTAATTAATTAGTGCAAAAGGAAGGCCTTCTTCCTTCCATTATTTAAAACTTGACGCGTGAAGCACAAATTTAAAGTGTTTATATTTTGAGACTTTTTACTGAACTGTTTTCGGATGTTTTTTCGTCTTCGAAACAATCTTTGTCACAGAGAATATTATAAAAATTTTAATAATTTTATAGTCTTTTTTTAAACAAACGCTTGAATTAGCTCAAAATTAATTTCATACGTCATTTCAGGCCAGCGAGATATACAGTATATCGCACACCATTCACTCACCCTATAAAATATTTAATACTATATACTGGAGATTAAAAAAGGGTGTTTGTGGTTTTATTCATGGACAACGCCGTAGACGTTAGGGGAAGTCAGTATTGAACCCTGATTGTTCCTGAAATCACAGTTTACGAGATCGTGGATAACGGCTGCTCGAGTACTGCAAACAGACTATTCTCGCTCTGTGTCAGAACAGGAAGTTTGTGGGTGATGTGTTGGAGAAGAATCGACAGCACCCGTAAAGTGTCCGCAGACCTGGAAATGGTAACAGGTTTTCCTTTACACACTCAGTAGTTCATACAAGACGGACCCACCAACAAACTGCAAGTGTTAGTTTCGATTTCCTGTATGCGATAGTTAATGCGACTGTAATGTTATATCTGTCTCCTGTGAACGTTACAAAGGACAATGGCCTCCGCACTGCTCGTATGCAGTAATGTTATATCTGTCTCCTGAACGTTACAAAGGACAATGGCCTCCGCACTGCTCGTATATTAAGCCAAATGATTTCTTTTTAAAGTCTTTCTTTTTAATTAAGCCAAAGGATTTTTAAAAGCTAAGGTATTCGCAAGGAAGCCTGCAAGTGTAGCAGAACTTAAGTTTCTTATTGTGCATGGTGCCGTGTAATTGTAGAAGAAGTATACCGGAGAGTCGTAAGAAGTGCTTGCAATGATTCGCTTGCAAGAAGATGTGAAACAAAATGCTCGACACATTGAACACATTCTGCTCTAAACTCTCTTTCCTTGCCCGTACAGTTAACTATGCATTTCTTTCACAATATGTCGATGATAAATTTTAATAATTGTATAGTCGTTTTTAAATAAGAGATGGAATTATCTCAAAATTAATTTCATACGTCATTTCAGGCCAGCGAGATATACACGCCCACGAAATTCATCTTGCCAGTTCCTTATAATAATTATATTGCAGTTTATATAATAATATTCATAAAAATATCAGAAGAGTTATAATACTTAGTATAATTAACTTAGTTGAATATAAAAGTGTACAGATATATTTAATTTAACTACACAGAGGCTCGTATTTGTCTTTCTGGCTCAGGTGAAAAAATATCTGGGCACTTCTCTGCATTCCATCACAAAATCGTTTTATTTCAATCCCTTCTACCTGCCTTTACATTTTTGGGAGCACTTTGTATAACACAAACAATAAAGACGTCAGCGAGTCTTGAAAATGATGTCTTCCTTCTGCTTGAAAGACTTTCATAGTGCATCTCAGCGTGTTCTGTGAGACAGCACGTACTTCAGAGCTGATGACACTACAATTCGTCAATCATTCGAATGATCGAATGATCGAGAAAGCGATGTATTAAGACTTTTTCCTTCAGGTAACCGCAGAAGAAGGAAGTCGGAGTTTTCAAATCCGAAGGCAAGTGAAATCTCCAAAGCGGTGAACCATATTATTTGAGAATGTCTGTCAGAGTACATATTTGTGTTTGTCCTTGAGCCGTCTTGTTGGGACAAGATTGTATCCATTTATTGTCTTACCCACATTTTGGGATAACCTTCATTGTCCCGTTGCAATACTATCTGAGCACTGTTTTAGAAGTAGATTTACTGTTTCTCTAATGGTTAATGGCTTATGTTGTAAAAATTGTCTGACTTCTAGCTCTCCATGAATGCAGGTATGACACATGTGTGCACGTGGTTAGTGTTACCAATTCTGGTAGTGTTACCGATTCATTCTGATAGCTTCAATATGCGCCATCCTGTATTTAGAAGCTTCATTTAAGAATCTTTTAATTCTTAAATGTGTCCTTATTCTGGATATTGAAGCGTGTCCTTATTCTGGATGACAAAGATTATTACATTCTACTCTTAATGTTTAATTTCAATTAAAAATGGTAATTTATTTGTGCATAGTTGGATATTTGCCCTCGTAAATTTGCACACGATAAAAATGAATTTTCAAGACTCTAACAAAACTGTATGTATTTTTTTTTTTATATTTTTCTCAAATTTAATGCAAACATAATCTTTAGTAAGATGGTATTGAAACTAGAGTTAAAAAATTCTAATTTTATTCAGCATTTAGACATTTAACGTAGGAAAAAATAAATGATTACCATTTATTGCATCTTTAATTAATGTTGTAAGTATTTAATGTATTTTTTTTAGTGTTTTCTCGGTATTATTAAACATAGCACATTCATTCAGCAATTTCATGATTTAGAGCTCGAGGGCACCTTAGGGAAGAGCATATTTTACGTAGATAAAACCGCAAAAGAAATCCTTTAAATCACTGCTCGGCAACCTTTTCTCACCTGCAACGCACGAAAAATCTTTCTGGAATTTCGTGGCACACCAAAGAGTTCCGAGTTATCAAGGAAGTGCCGAAAAAATTCAAATGCTGACACACTTACAATCACACACACAACCACACAACAGTGAAATATATAAAAACCTTTAAAATAGACATTATTAAGGGAAAAAATTGTCATTGCGTATTAAATACATGATAAAAAATTGCAAAATGTCAAATACATGTATTTGATTGCGGCACACCTATATCCTACTCATGGCACACCAGTGTGCCGCGGAGCACCGGTTGCGGAGCACTGCTTTAAATGTTACGTAATTCTCAAACATGAAGTGCTTCAATCAGATCTCAAATACGTCACATTTTTAATCCTTTCGCTTAAGCAGCGTCATCATAGCAATCATGTAAAATGTTTTAATAATTTTCATCAAGATATAGATTTATAAGAACTCAGTTTATAAATTACGTTAATTTTTTACATCAAACTATGTCACTAATAAAATCGAGGTAAGCGCTTTAGAAAAAGTAGCCAAAAAAGTGAGAAAATCGCCAAACACATTACCCTTTCCCATCCTCTCCTTTTCACTGAACGTATTTTTATACGCTGGAGATTATTTTACGAAACTGAAGAAGAAATTGAAAATGGCAGCGCCGAAAGTTACATTTTGCAGCCCAAAACTTATTCTTCCGTTTTCATTATTAAAAGTTATGACCAGATTCTCTTTTCAAAAGGTGTTTAGGTATTTTTTACTTTTATCTATTTATTTTCCTGCCCTCCTCCTGGTTTCAAGAAAGCAGAAACACTCCTTACTTGGTACTTGAAACTGACGTTTTTACAAATTGCAAATGTATTGCTGCATTTATTTAAAGACAGGAAATAAACATTTGTTCCAATTACACGATGAAACGAAGTACCGTTTTTACATTAGGAACCCTTGAATAAATATTTCAAGAAATCTTCCTTTTCGGCTAGAATAAATTACGGACAATTTGCTCTAACGTTTCATGCAAGGCAATATTTGATGACTTTTTTGATGAGACTATAAAACGCAAAATGCTGTTTTTATTGTGAATATAATAGCCATAAATGGAATATATGTACCAAATAATGGCTGGTGGGGGTTGTTTATTTATTTTTATGTCGTTTGGCTTTCTCTCGGGTTTTAATTTTAGGTTTATTTTTTATCCTTTAATTGCGTTGGATTTTAATAAAACCTGATTATTTGTGATAAGGTTTTTCGCCAGAGCTTTTATATATATTTATACTTTTTGCAATTTATTTTTAATTTGGAAAATGGGATTGTTTTATGTTTTCATTTTTAATTTTTAGTGGGTGGGAAATATGTTAACTGAATTTAAAAGACATTTATAATTTTGTTAATTACAAGTTAAAAGATTTTTGCTATGTTCAACTCGAGCAACAGGAATTTATTTTGTAGAGTAGAAGAAATGAATTGTGTTGTTTTAAAAATTTATTTCATGATTGGCCCACAAAATTCCCTTTGTGCCATTTCTTATTTCTCGGAAAAATAAATGTGCTCATTAGTTTTAATTATTCTTTTGTATCCTTTTATCTTTCATTGTGTTATCATTCCTTTTATCATCAGATTAAAATTTCAAAATAAAATTTAATTAGAAATTAGTTTTAAAATTTGTTAAAAAAGTAAAAACTTCTTTACAAAAGAATTGTTAAATTTTTTATCTTTTTACTTTCTTGTACGAAGTAAAGAAAGTATTGTAATCCAGAAAAATTTCGGGTATCATATTTCAGCAAAAATGTCCATCTTGACAGCTCTCAAATCCATATAAACAGCATTTTTGCAGGACATCTGTACATACGGACAGAATAAAGAACTCTTTTTTTTTTGTTGTTTTCAAAACGGATTGGAAAATGGGCTTAAAATGGATTCAGAAAAGATTTTTTTCGTGACATTTGTACGTATGTATGTATCTCGCATAACTCAAAAACAAGTAGCCGTAGAACGTTGAAATTTCGTACATGGGTTTGGTATAACATGTAACTGTGCACCTCCTCTTTCTCATTGCAATCGGTGGCACCAAACGTATATATTGCCAATGTATATAAAATATATTGCTACTCTGTTACCCGGTTCGTTAAGGTTATGTATTCTTATATAATAGTAAGTTGTGCATTTTTTCCGTAAAAGTGATTCAACTATGTTGTTGTTATATTCGGGTTAAGATTTTTATGCCTTTAATTAATATGCATGCACTAGTTGTAGAATTACCAACAGTTTAAAAACAGCTCAGCTTAACGCTGCCGCCATTTGCTTACATTTGAAACTCTTAGTAGAACAGTGAATTAAGGCAGTTGGTGCACCAGATTCAGTGTCCTTTTTCCCAATGGGAACAAAAGTTAAGTTTCACTTTTATTCACCGAAAATTTTGTCTTCGTGTTTGCTGATCGGATTGCTTGCTTTTACGTAGAAACTCTAATTTTAATAGTAAATTTTTTTTAACGATTTTTAACAGTATTTGGTGTTTTAAGTTTTTCTGTATTTTACATTTTTTAGTGAAGATATTTTCAGCTTTTGCGTATTTTTGCCTTACTGCGAAGGGAGAACTGAATTAATTGAATAAGAAATATATCTCTAATGAAATGAGAAACTATGTTTCATACAGCATGAATGATTAAACTCGTAAACAGCAATATTGCATCAGTGACATCATAAGTGTTTATTAAAACCAATTATCATGTTATATAGTTAAACAACATGGAAATATGGAAAATATATTCAATATTAATAATTTAATAAACCCTGATAAGAAATGTAAACTGTCCTTAATATATGCGTCATCGTTTTTTTTAAATGACCAGGCCCTTTATTTAATAGCCAATAGACTTGCGCCACTACAAGGGCCGGAAGTGATGGCCATTTTATTACGAAAGCACCTAATAGGTGGCCACCATTACCTCCTATGAAAATACAAACATGCCTTCTCCGGGATTCTAACCTGGATCCATCGCTATGGCAGGCAGGGTCACTAACCACTATATCGGTTGAGCAGCTATATGAGTCATCTTATTCTATATAACTATAAAGTAAGTCAAAACATAAAATAATTTCAAACAAAATTCCGGCTTTAGAACAATTCAGATAATTGTGATATCTTTATTAGAACTTACTGATTATTGGCACCCCACGAAAATTTGCATGTCTTTGATGAATTTATGAATTGGCGAGAAAAGTTTGTTTTGCTAACTTATAAATTTTATTCTGTTCATAAATTGTAAAAAAAGAAGCATTTAATAAGAGAAAAGAAATTTTATGCGAAAAAATAAAAGTCAATGTGGTGAATATTTATATTTTTAAAACCGGTAGATAATGTTTACCTAAATATAAAGCGCTGAAATATCTGTGTGCGTACCATGTATGTTACTAAAATACATGTATCGCATGCGGGTTTGGGTATTTTCGCGTAAATGCCATGGAGGTTAGAAGGAAACTAACTTTAACTGCGTCTTGACTCCATGATGTGTACTCGAAAATTTTCCAAAACAGAGCATTCTACCTAATCTTGAAATTGGAGAGCAGATATTCAGAAATTATCTATTTATTTTAATTTACTAATTTAACATATTCATACCTATTTCAAATGTAACCAACATAATATTTGACTCAAAATGGGTGAAAAGGTGAAAAATATGTTTTAATAATTATCAAAAATTCTCAAATTATCTCTAATGAAACAATTGCTCGTGATAAATACTTATGAAAATATATTCTTCTGTTTTCTTTTTTTAAATGGTTGGTACAAATGTAAGCAACGCCAGACTTCAACATGGAGGAAACTATCAAAATTAAAAAATAAAAATCAGATTTCATTGTTTCATGTGAAATACATAATTTAAAATAATGATTCATAAATTTAATATAAACTGCATATTAAAAACATATCAAAGTACTTCTTGCCACTGTTATTACTGATGCCACAAACCGTGGAATCAAAAATATCTGCTTAGAGAGATGAATGTGTTTCATCTATTAGTACAATATCTATGCAGTATTATAGTGCACCACAATTTAATCTGATGCAAAAAGTTGAACTATTAATATACTTAGGCGAAAAACATTTTTTATAGTAGTAGTATGAAGGATGCAAAATTTCTGTTCATGATACTAGTAATTATGATCTCCCTTCTTAAAACATTATGATCATGTCAACTATCGCTTATTATCGGATGCTTGAATTATTTTTCATTATCGAGTCGGGAAACATAGAGATACCATGTAAAAAGTATGAAGGAAAACTTACTTATACATACTTAATCAAGTTAAATTTATAAAATTTGTTGTAGCATTTTTAAAGTACAACAGAAATAATATGATACTTCAATTGTGATTTATAATAATTCTATATACATATGCTAATTCTTAAAAACATTGAAAATATAAAGAACAATTTTTGAAACCATTGTTTTTATCTAAAATAATATGACTGCAGTTAAAATATTAGAAACATAAAAACCTGTATTCAAAAAAACAAAACTTTTCTGACTATTAATAGATTAAAGAATTAGAATAAATGAAGCTTCAATGCCTTATTGGATTATATCATAAAACACTTCGATATCTTTATTTATTCTCAACTCGAATGTTAGAACTAGACAAGAGTAAACTCATACTTCATTTTTTTTCACCGTACCAGAACTGATTCAATCAATAACCTGAACCTTATGCTCATTGCGTAACTTTACACCGAATTATACGCAAGCCTCAGACAGAAAGTGTGCTGAACCCGACCTCTCAAAAATAGGATTAACGTGGTTCGGAATCGGATTAGCGGGACCCTGAAAAGCGGATTATATTTTCTAGAAACATTCCTGCAGGAAAGAGCCATCTATAGGGATGTAACACAGGAAAGTTGACTCAGCGCTGCCATTGTTATGTATCAGTAATGTCGAATTCTCTAAAAATGTACACTAAAGGCTATTTAGATGTATAAAAATTAAACTTTGATAGCAAGTAGTAACAGAATGAATGAAAATTTAATAATTTTACTTAAACTTCGACACTTTTTTCACAGTACTATGAATGTTATGCGTACTGTGCAAGATTTTATGTTACAGGCATATGACCAGATATTATGGATAATATTCCAATCCTACCGCAATGGAAGAATTCATGTGAATGTTTGAAATTTCATATACATTAAAGCCTCTCTCGGTAATTATTTCTATAAGACGACCACTTCCGAAAGTGATTAGTATTTCTGAGAACATAAATAAACATCAGAATTGAACACCACTTCCCTAAGATGACCTTCTTCGCAGTAGATTAAATCCATATGGAACTGTGGTTAGTTATCCTACTGGGAATTCAGTGAAATTTATTATTTTCTTGGTAGTTAATTATTAAATCCTTTTTTATATTTCTTTGGCGTATTATTTTTTACTTTAAAAATTTTAAATTCCGTTTAAGTTCAGGCTTTAATTTTAAGAACACTTTTCCATATCGCACATTATAAAAGTTTCCTTTAACTTTTGGATAGTTATTGGTAACTTTAAAGTCTTCTAACAGTAACAAAATTTCTAATCTTTTTATTCTAGTTTAACTAACCGTACCAAAGTTTTGAACGTCATTTATTTAATGAAGTGTGCCTTGATATTTTCAATCAAATTTGTGGGCGTTTATCAGAAATGAGAATTATAAGGTCTGTACGCGTCATATTTGGCGCAATCTGTATTAGATAATTTCGTATGACATATAAAAACGCATACTTCTAATCATTCTGGCGTATGGTTTTTGAAACAACGCGTGTCAGAACAATCTGAAGCTGAAGTAAGTTTTAAAATGCAGCACTTCACTCTCATTAGTTAACTGCTTGATTATGTTACTAGTTGGTAAACTTTAAGCAATCACAACTGAAAATGGCATTTATCTAGGGAATTTCTTAAAACTATGAAACTGCATATATAAATGTATCAAAGCAACAGAGGCATTTTTACATACACCTTTATGCAAACACTATGTAGGTATTCATATCCCGTAAAATATAAGATAAATACATACAAGTGAGAGACTAATTACATTTAGAATGGTGACAATCTAATAATTATGTATCTACATCTATAAAGTGTAGGCATAATTTACCTATAACTACTATTCTTACTACATACTTGTCGCCTAGCCGCTGTAGTGGTTCGTGATCTTGGCTGCTGTAGCGATGGGTCCGGTTTTGAACTCTGACAAGGCATGGTTGTAACTATCCATTCCTTCATAGAAGACAACGGTAGCCACTTATTAGGAGCTTCCGTAATGAAATGGCCACCACTTCCGGCCCTTGTAGTGGAGCAAGGCTAATGGTTATTAAATAAAGCGCCTGGCCATTAAAAAAATTAATTAAATTAAAAAAACTATATGCTTAGATACAATTATTTCAGTTCTTCGTATTTACCTTAAGATAAATTTTTTCTAAAGAAAGAACATTTGCTGTTCAAACAGTCATCGGGAGTGACTGAATCCATCGATCATTTGACCATCTTTTCATTAAGAATATTGTCACAGAAAGAAACAGATATTACGCCTCAAGAAGGGAGACATACAAATACAAAAATTCATCCTTCTCCAGGATAGGAGCTCATACTCAAATTATTACAGCTGATTACCATAACCACTATAGAGACAATAAGAATTGAAGAAACAATACGAATTGAAGAATTACTCCTGACCTAATAATAACAGGGAGGAAAAAAAAAAAAAAAAAAAGATCGTGTAATACAAGAACAGCTTTTATTTAAGCGTGCAATACTGACTCTACCGAAATCCTTGTTTTTGAAAATTAATACAAGAAGAATAGCTTCTGTTTAAGTCTGCAATACTGGCTGTACCGGAATTATACACCTGTTTTCGAAAATCGCAAAGAAATCATGCATGAAGAAACCACGTGAATAAACTGAAACTGATTGGAAATACAAAGCTGATTATGACGTGCAAATGATTAGAATTTCAGAATGATAGCTCCTACATGAATTAAGCAACTCCCCGTAAGATGTTGTATTAGCCGTATAAAGAGAGGGCCGTAGCATGATGTTAAAAGTAATGTTTTGTTATTTGCCGGTTGCAAATGTTCCCTGAGAAGCCATCATGCCTCATAGACGACAAAGGACACAGTATAAGCAGTTTCAACAGGGATGAATCATTGAACAGACGTAGTTTGAAAAGGCGAGAATGATCAGCCTGCCAGAAGAAGTATGAATTTATTCTTGTATTATTACAAGATATAATGAATGACTTGACATACAAAATAAAAAAGCGGGAAATACGCCTAAAATTAGTTTTAGGCTCAAGAAATTTAAAAGTATGGACTGTTTGCATTGGACAGCTTCGTGTATGAAGAAAAGGAAATATTCGGGGCATTTTCAACAGAGTTCAAGAAATCAATTGTAAGAACAAATTTTGAATTTCTGATCCTACAGCCCACAGCTTCGAAAATTTTGCGAAAGTGGCTGAAATTCACTCCATATAAATTGGAATTATTTCAGCTATTAACTCAAGGCCATAAAAATTAAAAAAAACCTTTTACACTTCAGACCTAGCAATTTTGTCAGCTGAATAACGTGACGCGCAATGACTGTTTACATTACCATACAGAAAACTGAAGGAAAAATCTTAAAATGTATACGCACATGCCTTTCCCGGTTTCACAATATCCTTTGCCCTATTTCTAAAAGTATTATTGGAAATGGACACTTTTCTTTTTAATAACCCAACATGTAATCACTGACTTACCAATCACTTATTCACTTATTTCCTTGGATCCTTTAATCTTTAACGTTAGCTTAATCTCCCATTTAATGACATAGTTCTGTTCTCGGCATATATCCCTGGGGACCGGCACTGGAATTTTCGTTTGGCTGGCGTCGGTCCGCGGGACCGACAGTATTAAAGTTAAAAAATAAATATAGTCTCAATGAAATGTGATCAAATTTAGTTTTAATGAAATGTATTGAAACATTCTAAACAAAAATACGGCTTAGCTCGCTGCCGGCTAAACGGAAAGGACAGCAAATTCGGCGCCGCGATCAACGTGTTAAGTAAAGCCGTAGTAAGTTACCTTATGCATGCCGGCAACTACTCTTTCCCTGGATCAGCTATTTTAGGAAAACCTTCTAGAATTTACGATTTTGTATATTCTGAAAGTAGCCTGGAAAAACCTCTAACTTAAAATAAATAGATCAATGATTTAAAAAAGTATTACATGTACGTTAAAGGAATAGCTATACCAGCTAACTCTGTCGGATTCGTCTCCTAACTGGGATAATGTTTAGCGATGCTGACTATCGGGGCGAAATGCCAGGGTTTGAATCCCGGAGAAGTCATGGATGCCTGTAAATATGTAGTGTCAATGCGGCATGAGGGCTCTTTAAATATGCGGCGAGCCGAAGGTCCACTCGAAAGGTTGGTGATAGGAAAGAGATGTGGGAGAAACTCTGATCTGCATCCCCAGTGAGCTCACCGTCAAAACTGGGGGTTGAAATAAGCAAAGTCATACTGTTACCTGCTGTAGGGTGTTCTATTAGGCTCTTACCGACGACAGACGTAATCTTGCACTCCTACCCAAGATGAATTTCTTGGGCTTGTGGTGACAATTGAGATAAGACACAACATACTCTCTCTGATTTTATTTTACAAGAGATTAAAACTCATTTAAAGATACTGATTTGAAATGTACAGGCGCGGTAAGATGGTTTCGCCGCAAAACAGTGTTAGGGTTACCATAAAATGGCAATAGAAGTCAGGGTTGCCACATTTGGCAAGAAATCACCCATTTGGCGACATTTGTCGACAAAATTGGCGATATGCCATGAACGGATGGAGAACCTTCTGGAACGAATTCTTATCTGTTTAGCCCAGAATGTTCTCGAACACAAGCCGAAAGCTATATAAACCCTGCTGGTCCGCTGTCAGTTACTGTGTGTGCCTCGTCTAGCGAGTTGATAGTCAGTCATTGAGCGAATGTCTCGAAGTCTAGCGAGGAGTTGGTCGTCGAGTGCATCGAGAGAGTCTTTTAGTGTATCGCGAGTTAGTGCATCGTCGAGTTTTGTCTTAGACTGCGCTGAGTCGAGAGCTATACTCTTGTTCGTCGATTGCGAGTTGTAGCGTGGAGAGTCTAGAGAGTACGTGGAGTTCCGAGAACGACCAAGCAGAATCGGGAGCTGTACTCTGGTGCTTTGCCGTGAAGGTGTCTCCGTCGTGATAGCCTGATAATCTAAAGGCTGTGTCGCTGATCGTGTCAGCGTGTTTATAGTAGTTAATCGACGACTGTAAAACGTGTTTTGGTGCTGTCCTGACAATACTGGCTAATAAAGTGTGTTTCGATACTTCATCAAGTTGTGTCGTCATTATTCACTCCAAATTCATACGAACCCAGTACGAAACTGAAGGAAGAAAATAGCGTAACAACTGGCGTCAGAAAAAAGAAAAACGCAACAATACTTTCGATAGGTGATAGGTGATTTAAAGATACTTTCAGATTTACAATGGTGTGTTCAAAACCTTTTTTTTTTTTTTTTTTTTTTTTTTTTTTTTTACGACATAGCGGAGCATGGTACCTGATGTAATCTTTGTAATATGTTAATCGTTTATAATTTGGTTTGGTCATACTGTAAAATAGGTGTTTTCCTTTACATTAAACTAATTTGCATTCGAATGAATTGAGGGTTGTGAATCAGAAAAACAGTATACATGGTCCACAGGAATTTTCGATAATAAAATAAAATCGTATATTTTTTAAAAAGCACGCCCTATTGTTCAGAAATCAAAAGTAGTTGATTATTTAAAAAAATATTTTTAAAATACGTTCATTCTTGAACGAAATTTACTGAATCAGGAATAACCGTCAAAACTGTCAATCTCGTATGTTATTCTGTGAAAAAAGTAATTCAGCAATTAATCGAGAAATACTATTTTTTGAATTGGATTGCAATTCTTGGAGTAAAGATTTTCTTGCAGGTGTTAATCTTTTTAACTTATCACTTATATTCAATTTAGAAATTATTCCTGTTTTATTTCTGATTTCCTTCTTGAACAATCTTTAGAAAGAGTTGAGTCGATTTCGGCGCACTCCCTATTTTACCCACTTTATGAGGTTAAAGTCAGCCAATTAAAGCTGTGGGCTGGGTAAAAAGCGAAAAAATCGTAAATGTAATTTACGTTATGGTTATTTGATATTACCTCTCCCTTAATAGCTTCTCTTCGGGAGCCGTAAAACTTTGAGAAGCCAATTTTACTGAGATTCTTTTCTTCCCTTTTTCTATTTTTTGATATCCCAAGGGAGCTCGAAAACCCACCAAAAAGCACATGTGAGTTCAGAACAAAAAATCAGAAATCTTAATCAAGAACCTATATCGTGACTCATTTCTTGAAAGTTTCATTACATGGCAATCGACTAAATTAAAAATTCCAAGAATATTAAGCAGTTTTTTTCCTTCGACTGTATTCCTCACAAGTAGTTTAATTTAAACTAGAGTTTTTAATCTAACAATCGAAGCGGCATCATGAATTATTGCTACATGTTTCCAGAAATGTTTATTTAAGAACAAATCGTTATCTTATGAAAGAAAATTTTAGATTATATGCGGTGGAATTCTGTTTATCCGAACTAAGAAAAACGCAGCCATGTTGGATAATATTTTTTTTCGAATAAATTATTGTATGATTTTTTTTATAGTTGATAGTAAAAATAATCTGTATCTCAGTGCATAATAAAAGATACATTTATTTACACATCTGTATTATTTAAAATAATGACTTAGCCTTTTCGCAGTACTTTAAATTCAGGTATTCAAGTAAATTCAGGATAAGCTTTATATTTGAATTCATGGCCTGGGCAAAAGATGTTTGTTTGCTGCTGATTTTTTACATACAATAATCTTAGAATTATCTCTTTTATCAATAATTATGTAAATACTTATTGTGTCTACATCATCTTGATTTTTAACCATTCCAGCAAACTTGCTAAACGATAATTGATGGTAATTACTACTATGTCACCTCAACTTGCTTTTCCTAAAATATGGTCTGCTTAAGGACAAAAGTTTCTAAACAGTTCATCATTTACTTTGATTCAATAAACATACAGTTTGATTAAAAAATAATTTCAGACTATTGGTTTTCGGAATCCACTGATTTAATGTTATTTCTCCCCCACGTTTTAGTTAAGCAGGATTTTATTGCATAATCTAAGTAAGATAAAAATATCTTTAAGACATCTGATGTAAATGTTTTGGTATAAAAGCGTTGATTCGATTATATAATGCAAATTCATCCAACATAGAGACATCAGATGGGCAGTAAAATGATAATATATTACTCAAACAAGAAATATATTTTTATGAATGAAACAAAAACTGTTCCATGGAATTAATTAAAAAAAATAAATCAAATTTAATAATATATGCGTAACACTAAATGTAAAGCGATTATAAAGGGAAAATAGCGAGTTTTGGCTTTGAGAGGTTAAAGATAGAAATTAAATGGAAGCCAATAATAGTAGTATCTGTCTAATAGTATGTAAAATATATTTGAGCAAAAATATAGCTTCCCAACAATGCTCTACATCTACAGTGATATTACTGACTTAATTTTACTATATCAAGAGCCATTCTTGTAGAATAGCAAATCATAGCCTGGTATTCAAAAATTCTACTTGCAATAAAACTTCTTGCCATGTTCCATCCATACCTTGTGAGAGGGATGGATTTTGCTGGAAAAGATTTTTTTAAATTAATATTTAGCTACCTATCTGTTTCGTGAAACTTCGAAATCAGTCCGACAGGGTAGAAATAATTATGCACCTTCATTGAGAGCCTTAAGAAACTACTTATAAATATGTTTATAGCAAATAATAATAAGTAAGTATAATTTTGGATTTTTTGGAGACATTTTGGATGATTTTGCAAACTTTAATATTAAATTGTATGCTTCATCGGAGACAACTGGCGAACCGAAATGACAACTCCGAAGGTAGATAAGTGCAGAATGCATTAATGTGCGTGACAGGAAAAGTTTGAGAATGAAGCTTGATAGCAAATTACAATCGAATACAGAATTTTCACGTAAGAAAATGCGGGCTAGCATTTCAAAACTGTTGTTTGAAAATGAAAAATCATTTTAGATGACGAAAACTAGCTAATGTTTCATTAGATTTAACCCTCATAAAAACAATTTCTCAATAAATGCAATATGTAGTATGTAACGTGTGAGAATATGTACCATGTAATATGAATGTATATGCATCAAGCAAGTCCGAATATGCAAGTTTGAATAGGGTATAGAACATATAATAGTCAGAATATTGTAATAGGTACCATGCAAGTCTGAACATAACGGATATAAGTACTATTAAATTTCTCAGTAATTGTAATCTGTACTACTTAATGTGTGCAATATGTACCATGCTAATATTATTGTAATATGTAACATGCTAATATTCTCAGCAATTGTATTCTTAGTAACTGTAAACTGTAAATGTGTGTAATATGTACCATGCCAATATTCACAATAAAAGTAATCTGTACTATTTAATGTGTATAATATGTACCATGTTAATTAATGAGTATGCATTATTTAATGTGTGTAATATGTACCAATGTGTGCAATATGTATTATGCAAACTGTAAATAATAATTAATGCGTAAAGCCAACCTATATGTTAACCTAAGCACCCAACTATACATACTTAAAGTAAGAATTGAACCAAACAGGTGTAAAGTACCTTAAACATAAATATTAAGTACCCTAAACAAAAGTATTAATCAATCTCTCAGTAAATGTAAACTGCACTATGAAATGTGTATAATATGTACCATGCAAGTATTAATTAATGTTATTAATTAATAATTAAATTCTTAGAAATGTAATCTGTATTATGTAATGCGTGTATTATGTACCATGCAAGTCTTCTCAGTAAATATAATCTGTACTATGTAATGTGTATAATATGCACCATGCAAACCTGTAAATAATAATGAATGCGTAGTGTTAAACTATGTGTTAACCTAAGTACCTAAGGTGTAAAGTACCTTTAACACAAGTATTAATTAATCTCTCTGTGTGTAATATGTACCATGCAAGTCTGTAAATAATAATGAATTCATAGAGTTAACCTAAGTATCTAATCATGTATAGTTAACGTAAATATTGAACCTCACGGATGCAAAGAACCTTAAACATAAGTAATAATCAATTTCCCAGTAAATGTAATGTGTAATATGTAAGGTGTGAAATATGAATATATAAATGTACCATGAAGTATGAATAAGCACATCCGAGTATGGTATGGCATGTATAATAGTCATGCAAGTCAGAGTATGGCAATATGTACCATGCAAGTCTGAATGGGTAGTGATAACCTAAGTACCCAATTATGTCATTCTAGATAAGGGCGGACGTGGTGCTGATACCAATTAACCGTAACGGTAGAGGGAAGGTGCCCACGTCCTCCGTCACTCACTCACTCATTCAAAGCTGATCCTCCTTTCATACAGAAGTAAACAATGAGAAGTTCTAAGCTGTATATTATTGCCGAGGCATGGCAAGGAAAAATAACCAGGTAAGCTGCTGTACAAATTAACTACATATAAACCTGACTGCAGTGATCTGTCAAAAGTTATTACTTGATTAACTGTTACCTATGTCAGGACCAGTCTAGTTATCTGGACCAGTCCTAGGTCGAGGCTACGGAATATGGAGATGTTCGTGCTATGTCATGACAAAGCTTTGTCTGTATGGATGAAAGCTTTGCCAGCATAGATGAGCCTGTATAGGTAGCATAAAGCTTTGCTTGTATGGATGAGCCTGTATAGCTGGAATAAAGCTTTTGCCTATACGGATGAGTCTGTATAGCTGGTATAAACTTTGCTTGTATGGATGAGTATTATCAACCATAAAAATTTAGAATATGCGTTCATTGAGGTAATAAATGGATGTAGAATGATATTGCAGTAATAAATGGGAAAATAGAATTTTTTCTTCATCCATCTATCATTCTACACCCATTAGAAAATACTTAGGTCTACTGCTTTAATTGGCTGGAGAAGTGTTTGTTGACAGATATAACGCCTTGGCCAAGTGTTGTCTGTAGGGATAGTTGTCATTCATAAATGCGGAATCTAGGCTTACAGCAGCGATGAATAAACGTATGTGTGTAGAATTTCGTTTTCAATTTTCGTTTCGATTTCTGATCCACCAGAAAGCACTCGCAAATTACGCCTTTAATAATGGACACCTTCTAAGGCATTCGAAGCCTATTTCTTCAATAAAGATTACTTTCCAAAATGTTTGTCGCACAATATGGGTGTTCTATTTTATAATAATAGTTGTTCCATTCTGGAGGTTAAATCGTCTTTCGTTTTAATGGAAAGGATGCGAGTCTTCTGATTTAGGTTGAAATCATTCAGGCTTATATACGCAACACAAGAGAAACAAGTAATAGATTAGCTCGATTGCGTGCAAGCTATCCTTGTACGACTGTGAGATTACTTGTTGAGGGAAAGAAGCTAGGTGTTGCAATGGCTGTGTCTTAGATTTTTAAGCAGAGAAATATTATTAGACAATAAAGTGCCATGTAAACTATTAACCTATGTAAACCATAAACATGCGATCATACAAACTATAAAGAGAAGAAATTCTGTTCATAGTTCACATGTATATCTTGTCTTCGTGGTGTAATTGGAAGCATGCTCAACGCGTATTCGAGAGGTTTGAGTCCCGGCGAGGACAGTGCACATTTTTCACGTCTCCTGCCTCAAAATAACCTAACGACTCTACAACATTTACTTTTAAATTCCAAGTCTTAAACATGCCTTTAAATTAAATATTTATCTAGCAACATTGAGATTAATAATTTATTAATAGTTACATAAAACATAAGAAATAGCTTTTCTCAGATTTAAATTTTTTATGATTTTTTTTTTCGCGTGATCATTTTCTTTTACTTACCAATATAACTCTTAATAGTCTTTCGAGCCTTTTTTCTGAAGCTGTGCTTTCGTGCAGCAATTTATTTACAATGAAAAATGTTACAAATCTTTTTAAAATATTATGATCATCATTTTTATTGATATTTAAACTATTCTTTATCGTTTAATTTCTAATATTAAGAAAGATTTTGCAATACTTATCAGAAAAAAGCTAAATGCTATAAAGAAGTGAGAAATTTAAATTGGAATTTCTGAGTATTTATAAGCATTTTTCTTTTTATAAAGTTATGGAGTGTACATCGGTACATTCCAAACCTATGCCAAACATAAGCTCTAACTCAAAAATACAGGGTCTAAATATTATAAAAATAAAGTTTAAATTTTATTTTTCTCATAGTTGAATGCTTTGTACAATACTATATTGTTTTTGAACAACACACTGGTAAAGCAGAAATATTTCAGGAAAGAGATGATTTATGTTTTAGCAATTACAAAGCTCCATCTCAAAGAAAATTCCACTGTTTTTAAATTGTGACTAAGATCCCTTTTTAAAGAAATGAGAGGTAAGGAATAGTTGGTTGACTGATTTAACTAATATGATGACCGCAAGGGCTAAAGGATAGTGCCCGCGGGTGCTAAAGGATACTATATGCTAAACGATAGATGTCTTTGGGGAGGATCACCTGGCTCGCGTTCGAGCAAGAAAAAAGGGTATGCAACTACCCCGTTTATCGAGATTCAATCCCAAACCAAATTACCAATTTTCAGTTATTTTATCTACGTGGCTACTAAAAGGCAAAGGAAGTTGAAAAAATGAATTAATTTATTTTTTGAAGAATATCCCCAAACAATGCTACTAATAGTTTTTTAAAAAATTAATTAATTTTCTTTCAAAAATAAAACATTTACACCAGCTTTAAGTAAATCTGGCTATAGAAACTATCAGCTACACAATTTCTTATGAACTATCTATGTTTTGTTACAACAGTAGAAGCAAAAACAAAGAATCCGAAAATAGAATTTATTGCCCTCAGCCTGAAATGGAAGAACGAAACACTATTATTTCGATATAAAAGACACCTAAGACACTGCCGAAAGGTAATTGACTCAATATGTTATCGAATTATCCCCTCCTTTAAGGATAATTTTGTTTGCCCAAGACCTCTCGACGTCTGACTTCCCAAAGGGGCTTCCCTCTGATAAGTGGTCTCCATAAATGCTGTTAGACGTCGCTGAGGGTTGGCGATGTTAATCTTTGTTAGGGGAGGGATCCTTAGATGTTCATAGCCGAAGATAGGTAGATAGATCAGGTTTTCTAAATGAATACGGCTTTTTGGATGGCATTAATCTTTGGAAGAGGGCCAGTAGTATATGTCTTCTCGTACATAAAAGGTTGAATTCTATTATATCAGAGTTTGTGAGGATATTAGTAGATCACAGCTTTCTAAGTTAGCGCATTTTTAATTCATGAACATTTTTAAATCATTGATCATTTGCTTTCAAAATAGGTTTCATAATCCAGTAGGGAAGGTATGTTGGAGTCATAGAACATTTTGAAATTTTTATAAAAAGTTAGAGAATAAGAGGTTTTATGGATATGAGTACCATGACATGTCCAACATAAGGTGTTTCGGCATTTTTAAGGTTGGGCATTACGCAAAAAAAAAGGGACTTGCATATTAAACGCTCACTGAGAGTATTAACGCTCATGAAACTCAATTATTTGAGTTTAATATAGCGAAGATGTCGCCCCCAAAAAAGTCAGAACTTCAGATACTTTAGTTAAATCGAAACAAACATCAAAATGTAAAGCTAAAATGAATGTTAATTTTTTCAATAAGTCAAAATTTCAATAGTTCGAAATTCTTTTCTGCTCCATTCAGGTTTCTGGATTTCGATTTCGACTGTAATTATATGGTCGGAATATTGTGTTTGAAGTAAACCTAAGTATTTTTTTAATATAAAAATTTAAGGGCAAAGTTATCTGAATATGCTTTCTAAGTCTTACACGTTGCATCTAAAGAGGGGGTGCTCTAAAAGCGTATTATAAAGCACAGATTTCACTTTATATCAGACCAATGTGTCCAGTATATTTACTAATTTTTAAAAAATTGAGTATAAATTAATTTCCAAAATATTCTAGATTAATCTTCCACAAACTCCTTAGATCTTATCTTAAATAAATGAACAATCTCGAGGCGATGAACAACATGACAGGATCAAAGGCACCGAATATCCTTTCTATAAGACCACCTTCATACCTGGAAATCATAGATAGTTCGTCTTAAAAAAAAGTTCATAGTCTTTAAAGTTCTTAAACTTATGTTTTAAGAGGTAGGTTTATAAGGTATTTCTCCCGCCTTCTTAGCATGCCTTCCTGGTGTAGTGGTCAGCACGCTCGACGCGTATTCGAGAGGTCCGTAGTGCGATTCCCGACTAGGGCTTGCTCAGTTTTCATATCTCTTGCTTGGAAATAACCTAATGTCTTTACAGGTTCACGTAAACAGAATAAATAAGCTACAAATGTTTGAAATAGACTGGACTGTATAACTTGAATTTCAATCTATGTTTCTAAATGAGAAGTATGATCTTATACTTAGCTAAAATGGACAATCTAATAGAGATTTCTTAAATAAATTGTGCAGCTATTATGTGGTTTTTGAGGACAGAAACATAAAAAACTGTTATACCGTCTCCAGGATTCGAATCATGGATCTTCCGATCGTCAGGCAGATTGCTATTGATTACTATCGCAAGAGAGTATATGAGAGAAAATGATAATATCTATCGAAACTGCTGCGGAAAAGAATTTTCTTATGCTTTTCTGATTTAGAGCAAAACAATATTTCAAGAGTTATCATAAGAATGTGGACACTTAAATGACCTAACACCACACACCTAAGGTGTGTGGGAGAATTCCATTCAACAGTGCCGTATGTATAAAATTTGTATGGCATCATTATATACATTTAAATTAAAAATTACAATGCGGAATTTTCAGTAAACTGTAAGTTAGAAGGAAAGAAAATGATTTTAAAATTCATGAAATAAACAATTAAACATTAGCAAAACAGGAAATCAGAATCAAACAAGACACTAAAATAATCTTGCTTTGTGCGTACGGGTTCGTTGTAAATTGAATAAATTCACACAGAACCGATAGTAGCTTGATAAAATTTATTTTACTAAAAGGAACATTTTATAGTTCTGGAACTTTCCACAAAACTACTCGTACAGCTCTTCTCACAGAGCACAATCAGTAGTCACACTTCAAATTATTAAAAACATTAAACACAACGTATACAAAAGGCATCTAAAAGTCGAAGTTCTCACGGATATCTCAATACTCCGAATTTAGCTTGAACTAACAAGTGAGAGCAGATGCTGTCTCCGCTCTTGCATAGTTTTCATCCGGCCACCGAGAAATATCTAGCACCTTCCATTTCTCGAAATTACTGGAAGGCATATATGGTCACACCAAAGAGCTAGATACGGTTCCAGTTATTACATATAAAGATCAATATGTGTGCCCTTAAGTGTGACTTAGTATGATATACGATGCTAAGTCACACCTAAGTTTTAGTATCATATATAGCCCTTAGGTAACTGAGTATCATTTATAGCCCTTAAGTGACTTAGTATCATATATAGCCCTTAGATGTGACTTGGTATCATATACGATACAAAATCACACCTAACCAGTTACATATAGGGATCAATTACAGTATCAATTACTTATACAGGAACCGGACCGAAATGTTGCTAAATAGTCGCCAATCTTCGCGACATAAATTATTCGCCAAAACCATCGCCATTTGGGGATATCTTGCCAATTTAGCGAGACAGCCATTTACTCAATGTTAAATAGCCTTGCCCTCTTTATTCTTATTTTTTTGGCAGCGCTTTGTCTGTTTCAAGCATTTTATGTTACATTGTAGGAAAAAGTATATTACAGTTTCACTTATAATTTCACTCAAATTATTCACATACACAAGATTCATAACTATGTGTATTTCTAGCTACATGTGTGTGTGAAAGGAGGTTCTCATGCAGCCTTGTGTTTAATAATTTTTGCTTCGTTCTGGATTAAGCTGGGATTTAAAAAAATTTTCACTGAAGTTTTAATTCTTCTACATATTTTATGTAAGTTTTGACTTTAGGAAAGTTAATATTATATAATTTAATTTTTGCCATCTTTCTTGCTGTGGGGAGGGCCGGAATTTTCAGGTGAACGATTAAGATTTAAAAAATGTATAGGAATTATTCATCAGCTAATTCTAGATACAGAAAAGCAAGAATTTTCTTATGGAAGAGGAATTGTAATTGATTTCAACATACCTCCTCCTGATGAGGTTATATTGGGGTTAATTGAATTCTTCTTCTTTCACGTTCTTTTTTACTTTCTTTGTTTTTGATTTTTCTTCTGATAGTTTATTTTAATTTTACTTCTACATCTACATAATTGTAAATCTACATTTATAGGATCTTTGGAAATTTATTTATTTCAATTTCAATTTTTGGTATTTATGAAAAATATTTCTAAATTTCTTTCTTTATGTTTTTACTGAAAAATTTTCTGCTTGAAAATTCTAAGAATAATTACATTTTCTATTTGTAAAAATTTTATATATATATATATATATGTATATGGCAAAAATTTTAAATTTATAAATTAGAAGAAAAAGACAATACTATCCTAGAAAATCTCTTAAAACTGAATTTAAACAGAGAAACTATAAATTTTAGAACAAAGTAAAACGACAATTAAAAGAAGAAACTTTTTGAAATATTTTTTGAAAACCTTTTAATACACAAACACACACGCACATATATATAGTAAGAAATTCAGAACTAGTATTTCACAAAGACCAGAAATTGAAATTCATAATTAATAAATTTCAAATAATCATATAAAAGTAATTAGGGTGCTAGCCTAAATTACAGTAAAGTTTATGGAGGAAAACTTTGAAAAGAATTGTTTTGTAATTATGGAATACAATGAGCATCTATTAGCACATATACTATTTTAATAATTTTACAAATTTAGGGAATAAGAACTAACATCATAAAGGTTAAACCTTTCCTCCATAAACTTTACTGTAATTTATGCTATCACCCTAATTACTTTTATATGATTATTTGAAATTTATTAATTATGAATTTCAATTTCTGGTCTTTGTGAAATATTAGTTCTGAATTTCTTAATTTATCTCTTTAATGATAATTTTTTTGGAGCTTAATGCACGAAAATATTAGGCATGCTTGTATTTTGTTTTCAAAAGAATTGTTTTGTAATTATATATATATATATAGAGAGAGAGAGAATGTAGATGGAAACTACAACTGAAAACCACACAGCAGTATGAACGACTAAAAAGCGAATAAATCGCAAATTCCAATGCCATTGCCTTGTCCCTTATTCTCACTCTTCATCCTCTTTTACCTCATTCTCGGTGTCCATCCCTTATCAGTAAGTGCTGCAAATGTTCACTCAATTTGCATTTATTTTATCCTATTCCAACTCCTGCAGCAGAACTGTAATTTTGTTTATTGAATGAAATGGTAACTAGAAATACAGTAAAGTATGGGACTTAGACGATTGAGCAAGTTAGTTTCGAAAATGAAAACTCAGTTTTTAAGGAAGAAATTTAACAATAGGCTGAACTCTATATCAGATTTTTACAAAACTGATTTCACATGCTACCTCCTGCAGCAGACGAAACATTTCTTCACGTTTCCTCTCTGCTCTTTGGTGATCCCTTCAACCTTAGTTAGAGTAAAAGCCGAATTCGTCAAATGTTTTCACACATCATTAAAAGTTATAGGCCTTATTATTAAAAGAGAAGGGAAATAATCTTTTAACAGAAAATTATAAGCAGGCAAGCTCAATCTAAGCATAATAATATAAAAGGAATATGATTGAGATCCGTTTCAGGAAAGCATTATGAGAAATGCATACTATTGCTTGCAGAGATTACTAATTTATTAACCTAAAATAAAATTTTAAATACAGTAGAACTCCAATTATCCGAATCAAATGGGGCCCGACACTTCGGATAATAAAAAATTCGGATAATTGGATTTTTTTCTGAAGAAAGTGTCTACGCACACTTTAATTAATTACTGTATGTAATGTTTGTGAAAAATGGGAGGAAAAAACTATTTTTAAAGAAAAAGAGGTTTTAATTAATTAAAATGAAAAGGCAACACTTTTACGTACATATTATACAGCGTACTGTACACTACTTACAATACCGAAAGTAGTCATTGCTTGCTGAACATCTCGGTCAAAGTAAGCTGTTTGACAGACACAATGCCTAAACTTAAAATTTTTAGCCAGCCGTTACTTGCTTTAATGGATGAACAACCAAGCTTCTAAGCTAAGATCATAGCTTTTTCACAAAGAATCGGGCCCCCACTTGAAACGACATCTTCTAAGTTTTTGTTTGTTGTTCATTGATTTTCTTGAAGAAATTCTATCTTCGTTTTCAACCAGTGGCACGAAGTTTAGAAGTGTAGGTTTGCTCCTTTTAATGTCTGAAATCGTTGATTGTCCAACACTACGTTTCCGTCTAAATTTTTTTTCTCAAACTCTGAAAGCGATTCGGATAATCAGCAAGTCGGATAGTTGGAGTTCGGATAATTGGAGTTGTACTGTATATCTGCAATCCGCAACAAATTTTATCTCTCCCATATCTGAAAACACCTGATTACAGTTATGAAAATAGCAATGCGTAAAATGGACAGAACGCTAAGCTGAGGGGAATATTTACCGCATAATTTCATAAATGTTAATTACTTGTTGTTAAAAATGTAATTTTTAACGATACTATAAATGCGTTTTTATGATTCTATAAATTTTATTTCAATACAAGCAACCAAATGAAGTACCCAGTGATCTCTGTTTATCATACTAAATACTCTATATAAAGATATCTAGCAACAAAATTTTTGGTCCACGTTTATTTGTAAAAATGATCTCCGTATGGGATAGAGATGCGCGCATTTCAGTGAGTAACGGAAGTGTAAGCAGTGGCAGCAGGGTGCTCTAGATAAACACCCAGGGTACCAAACTGTATTGTACTCGGTTACTCTCATCTGTTCTCGAAGTGATTTATGATTAAGCGGATGACATTTGTCCCCCCTCCCCATCAAAATGCATCCTTCGGTGCGACGGAATAATTCAAGAGGCGGACTCGTCAACATGCCTCATTTCGCGCTTTGTCGAGTCAGAGATCGTCCGCCCCCCGTTCAAGTGGGGCCGTTACCAAATTGAAGGCCTCCCTTTCTGAGTTAAAAAGCGGCCGTCGGGCGTAAGGATATACTTTAATTAAGACGCTTTAGTTGAGCAGGTTAAAAATTCGATGAGATCGTGAAGTTTTTCTTCAAGAAAACCAAACATTAACCATTTAGCTGCTGAAGTGCTCAAAAGAGAATATTTATAAAATAATTATTTCAATCATTTTTCAGATATTCTTATTATTCAATAGAATATTCAATTATTTTTCAGGTTTGACTAGTAAATGATTTATTTCTGCTACTATTTGAATGAAATTGATTTTTAAAATCCCTTGTCGCAGTGAATAAACATAAGGCCCACCAGCGGCCGAGCGGTAAAGTCGCTGAACACTGGTAGTTCGATCGAGGTTTGAATCTCGTAAACGGGCTGGCAGCATGGGCGTTTTCGTGGTTTTCCCCATGTGTAACGTGTATACGAGCCAGTTTCCTTTAGAAAGCCCTCCGTGATGTCATCCCTTCCCTCAAGCAAATGATTTCAACGAGTCCAGAAAATGTAATTTCATAAAAATATTGAATATTTCTAATTAGACATATCATGATTTTAATACATGCTTATTTAAATCAGTCGTATAAAAAGTAGAGAAAATATAACTTTCCAGGCCAAATTTGGAAGTGTCATAGGCTTTAGTGAATGGAAACATACTTGTGTGTGAAAGATAAAAGTATTTTATTTCCAGCCGCAGCAACACATTGCTTTCATAGACCAGAGTTTGTTAATTAAAATTTATTATTACATTTTTCCAAGCGGCAACAGCCTTGCGCGCTGGAGATAAAAATATTTCATTTCAAACCAAGGGGATAGAATAAATGGAGTAAGCCATGCAGCTATGAAATGTCATAATATGCGTCATGACATATCATGCATGGATATTATGAGATCCATGATATCATGGCCGCTGCCATAAACGGACTTCTGGATGATTTTGTTTACTTTCTAATCGGTGGTGTCTACATGTTAGCTATTCATCACTGAACGTTCATAAGTCTCCCGTTCTAATTTTGATGCTAAATATAAAAGATTTTCTATTTAGTATAAACGAAAATAGCAAGGATTACTAATAACTGTTTCAAGTTAAATAAAACCTAGGTACATGAAAATGTGTAAATGGTAAATATAAAAACAAATGTATACATGCTAAAACGTGGAAGATCATTTCAAGTTTCAATGGTTTTTTTTTATGCAAATTATGCCTAAAGATACTTTTCTGAGCCTGCGGATGTCGGTATTTACTCCCAGTGTAATTTTGTTTAACAATATGTTTCGTAGTCTCATTTCTTGTATGGAGGACATGGTAAGTTGTGACGTGAAGTTGCTTGCATTTTCTTGGCTTCAGTTTTGTGACGCCAAGCTACTTCCATCTATTCTAACCTCTTTGTTTCGAACGACACTCTCGCTTTCAAATCGTTTGTTAATCAAAAATTCATTAAAGTTTTACAAAACATGAAATAAAAAATAATAAAACAAATTCGAAATTCAGACTTTGGGCTACCAGGTGCAGATATTCGGATGAACAACTATGTTGTTCAAAATGTTCAAATAGTTCAAAATGCCAACTATGTTGGCTTTAAGTTACCGCCGTGATTTCCCAGTGCAAAGAACATGCATGCATATATGCAGATTCTTCGTTACTGAATTTCTTTACAAATAATACAGGAAGGTAATATTTGGTGGCAACAATTTGAAAAGTGATACCGCATTTATAATGAACCAACGCAAAATCCCATATCGAGATTAGCTGCCATTTTTGAGCTTAAAAGTAAGAGTATTAATGTACAGAGAGATTTATAACCTACTAAATTTTATTCTAAATTATCTACTAAATTCCACTAAATTATTCTAAATTTTATGATTAAAACTAGATTTTACTTTTGATGCAGGTAATGTACACAAGAAGAGTTAGCAATTTTGTGTTGTACTTATTGTGTGATGTCAGAAAATGTTATTTTTTTATGCTAACGACTTAAAATAACACTTGCAGCAAAATGCTACACTGCTGGCCACCGTAAATGCAGCACTCTGAAGGAAGCATGCAAATAACATGAAATTTACAACATGCATTAGAGGAGGTGAGATATGCAAATGATTAGAATTTCAGCGCAGACGCACATCACGCGCGCCTGTGGCGCAGCTTCAAAGCGCTATTTAAGGCTTGGAGTTTTCGACGATTTCAAGTTCGGAAATTGTGTTTTTCTTATGGTTAAAAAAAAAAAAAAAAAAAAAAAACCACGATCAATTGTGCCTCGTATTAAACAGCAATCATCGTTTGATCAAGTATCCGAGTTCAACAGAGGAAGGATAGTGGCCTACCGAGAGTGTGGATTATCTTTCAGGGAAATCGGTAGTCGTGTTGGACGAAACCAAACAACTATAATGCGGATATGTGACCGCTGGAGGCAGGAGGGTACGACGGACCGACGTGTTCGATCGCATCCACCTCAGTGCGCCACTTTACGTGATGACAGGAACATTGTGCGCATGGCAGTGACTTATCGCTCAGTCACATCACGAACCACAGCACAGCACATTCAGTCTATAACGAATCATAAAGTGTCTGCGCGTACCATTCGACGCCGTTTACAGCAGAGTGGCATGTCCACAAGACGTCCATTGCTTCGTCTACCCTTGACGCAGAACCAGAGAAGTCTTCTCCGCCAATGGTGTGATGAAAGAAGGATGTGGACGGCAGAATGGAATAAAATTGTCTTTACTGACGAGTCACGCTTTTGTCTGCAAAACCACAAAGGTCGGATTCGAGTCTGGAGACACCGTGGAGAGAGGATGCTGAACAGCTGCGTTATACACCGCCACAGTGGTCCTGCACCGGGTATTATGGTATGGGGTGGTATTGGATATCACTTTCGCACTCCTCTAATACGCATTGCCGGTACTTTAAACAGCCAGCGCTACATCTCCGAGGTGTTGGAGCCAGTTGTCCTTCCTTACCTTTAGGGCTTGCCCATAGCCATATTTCAACAGAATAATGCGCTACCACATGTGGCAAGCATTGTCCAAGGTTCTTCGTCAATCGCCAGATTGAATTACTTCCCTGGCCGGCTCGCTTTCCGGATCTTTCGCCGATAGAAAACATGTGGTCCATAGTTGCTGAACGATTGACCCAGATTACATCCCAAGCTGCCACACCAGATCAACTTTGGCAACGTGTGTAAGCTTCTTGGTCTGCTGTACCCCAAGAACACATCCAAAGTCTCTTTGAGACCCACCAGCGGCCGAGTGGTAAAGTCGCTGAACACTGGTAGCTCGGTCTAAGGTTCGAATCCCGCAAACGGGCAAGCTGCATGGGTGTTTTCGTGGTTTTCCCCATATGTAACGTGTATACGAGCCAGTTTCCCTTAGAAAGTCCTCCACGAAGGCATCCCTCCCCTTAGGAAGATAGCCCTCGAGGCTTTGCCATAATTAAATAACCTAACCTAACCAAAGTCTCTTTGAATCAATGCCAAGGTGTGTGGCAGCGGTGATCTCCAACAGTGGCAGCTACTCTGGCTACTGATTCTGGAAGGAACCACACTTCACAGAAATCTATAAATTTAATCATTTGATACTTGGTCAACATGTTATCTACAAATTAAATTTTGTTGTGATATCGCTTGTCTTTCTTGGTGTTGCAATTTGGGTAGCCAGCAGTGTATTAAGAACTACTAATAAAGTTACTTTTCATTGGACTCACTTTGTTGTGCCGAAGAGAAACGCATATTAATAAAACAGAAGATAAATGTAAGATCTTAGGCCTTCGTCGGCGGAAAACAACTTCTGATTTTTGTTTGAGCCGGGCGAAAGCTACTAAAATAATAACCACTCTCCACGGCATTAAAAAACTACATGTAAATTTCCTCTTTGCGATGACGATAATTTTCTATTGATTCATTCTCTGTCGCTAACTAAATGGGTATGTGATAAGAAATAAAAAAAAATTGGTAGAATTTTGTCTAGGACGTCGATTCAAATTAAACAAAAACAATTAAATATTTTTTGTAATAACACGGACAGCAATTTAGTACTTTTTGACAGTTTTGAACGGAATATGATCATTCTTTTATCTAATTATAAATCACATCTTAGTTATTTGAAAGCGTAGAGTTCATATAATTTTTTTGTTAATTATTTTTTCTAACTATAGAAAACCAATTTTCATATTTCTTGATAGAATATCTGCAATAAAATTAGCTCACAATTTAACAGAATTAGGGAAACATGAAATAAAAAAATACAATAAGAAAGCAACAATAAAAAAATCTGATGTGTACACCACATGACTTCCTTGTATGGAATATTAAATTATACGCATTTATTCTTGCATTTTATTTAAACTTATTAAATTGAATTAAACCTACTTCGCCGACAGCACAATAGAATAAACCACAATAGAATAAATGCATTCTTTAAAATTCACTTTGTTTACCATAGCGACACTCTGGTGCAAGGTTTACTTAACAGTATTATATTTCGTTCATATTACAACTCATAATGCACAAAATTTATATCATTTAAAGAATTGTCTAATCGTTGCCACATGTTCTATTCAAATACTATAATAAAGCTAGAATGATGTATAAAAAAAATTAAGAAAATAAAACAAAAAAGAAACAGTTTTTCACAGACGATTGAGTATTTCTCATTCAATTAATTCAGTTTTAACTTCGCGACAAGGCAAAAATACATAAAAACTCAAAATATCTGTATTAAAAATTACGAAGTAAATCTTAATCGCTTATTTCCTCGAAAAAATTCCAGAAAGGATTAAGCATGATTTAAATAATAAATGAAGGCGTTATCTTTGTTGTTGCGAAGCTAAATTTCTCTAGATTAGCAACAAATCCAGGAGTCTCCTGTTTCAAATGTAAACAAGATCAATGGCCGCCATCAAATTAGGCTTAGAGGCACTTAAACAATTTTAAAATTGTTGATAATTCTAAAAATATTGCATACAGATTTACTAAAGGCATAAAACCCTTAACCGGAAGATAAAAACAACATAATTCAATCAATTTTAAAGCAAAAAATGTACAATTTACAAACATATAAGAGTAAAGAAACTGAGATCACTGAGCCGGGTAACAGAGTGGATATATTTATAAATATATTTATATACGTTTGGCGCGGCCGATTGCAACCAAAATACGAGATGCACATCTACATGTTATAGTAGTCTTATATACAAAATTTCAACGTTCTGAGGCTACTCGTTTTTGAGTTATGCGAGATACGTACGTACGCACGTACGTACATACGTTCGTACAGACGTCAAGAAAAATTCTCTTCAGAATTCATTTTAAAGCAGTTTTTTAGTTTTTTTGGAGGAAAAGAGTCTTTTATTCTGTCCTTACGTACAGATACCACGCAAAAACATCGTTAAATTGCATTCGAAAGCTGTCAAAGTGGATATTTTCGTTGAAATATGCTGTCTGAAGCTTTTCGCGATTACAATACTTCCTTTTTACTTCGTACGAGGAAGTAAAAATTAAAAACTGTGACACTGAAGCCGGAGACATATAGTGAAAGATATTGGAGACATATAGAAAAGGAAGAATATATATATAGGATTGGTGCGTCCGATTGCAACGAAAAGGGAGATGCACATCTACATGTTATAGCAGTCCCATGTGCAAAATTTGAACGTTCTGCGGCTACTCATGTTTTAGTTATGTGAGATACATACATACAAATATACAAGCATACGTGTGTACAGACGTCACGAGCAAAGTCCTTTCGAATTCAATTTAAATCAATTTTATAATATAATATATTTTGTTGTGATTTAATATAATATATTTTGTTACGAAGTAATTTGCCGCTACAAAACTATTTTTAATAGCATTAAGTTACGAAAACGTCTTCAAATAATGCATATAAATTCATATAATTTTTTCCAATAATTACTTAGTCTTCCGAAATGATTGCAATTTCCCATTTCATCCGAAATAGCATCAGCCTCCATTTCTTTAAATAATAAGGATATTATAAGAAACAAATGCGATGAAATGCCTATCAGTTTTGGAAGTGTTCATAAAGTAGTATAAAACGTTACTTTAATATTTCCTTACATCAGTGTACTCTACAGTGCATATTAATTTGGTAGCAGTTTGCTCCTGCCAACAGAATGTACTGAAATTTCTTTAGTTTTTTAGAAAGTAATTTGAGAAAATATATAAAACAGTTAAGTAAAATACTAATTAGACTATCATCTTAATAAGTTAAACTAAGGCAATACTTGCAAATGCAACAAAATTAATTCTTTCCCTAATATTTATTATATTGAAATTTGTTATTCATTTCCTAAAATTTCACAATATAGCTTAATATCAAAGTAGATCCCTCAGTTTCTAAATTTTTTTAACACAGCTTACTACTGAAATTGATTATTCAGTTTTTAAAATTTTCTAACATAATATTTTCTAACCATTTTCCAATGGAAATTTTCCCCTTTTTGAAATTCTGGATTGTCTGTTTTATTCTTTTGTTTGTGGCACAGCATTTCTAATCTTTTCTAGAAGCAAATGATGGAAAGAAGCAAAGATTTTCTAGAAGCAAAAAATTTTCTAGAAGCAAAAAATTTTCTAGAAGCAAAAAATTTTCTAGAAGCAATGTTTTAATCTGGTAGCGTGATAGTTCCATTTCAGACACCTTGTACTCAAATAATAACGATATTTGTTTACAGATTTCAAAACACAGCGTTCTAAAGCAAGCCTCTTTCTTTCAAATGCCAAAAATCGTTTGAAAAATATAATTAAACACGCCAACGCGAACTGTTTCAGCAGATGATATTTGCAGTGGAGGGAAACTTTCGTTAAAACCCGATATAACTGGCATTTATTATTCGTTACATCATCTGAACTTCCAACGTCTACATGAATACTGTAAAGCTGACTAAACTGCAGTGGTCTGACTTGAAAGTTCCATCAACAAAGCAATCTCCGTTTTTTAAAACTATTCATAGCACTGTCAGTTCCCAATGAAAGAATTCTAATTTTCAAATAACAAAATAATAAAAAACCGTCAGAATATATTTCTGTAATAATGATGTCTTCTATGTTATCTGGCAATGAATAAGAATCCAAGAGCCTTATGGCGATTTCTATGCACTGCTGATTTTTTTTGCGTTCAAAATTCGATACACTAATAAAAATATCTAAACCTTTATTTAAAACAGGGACAAAGATTTCTTTATATATAGTCGCAGTGGCTGTTAATTCTTCACGGCATCTTGTGAAACAAATCATTGTTTTTTATGTTTTCGTATTTCAGTTTTTGCTTCATCTCTTGTGCATCTATGACGTTTTTGGTCAATGATTTTCGTCTGCAATCTGATCTAACAACTGCAATGAGAGTATTAGAATACTTCCATTGCAATACTCACAAACCCATTTCCATATTTATATGAATGTTTCAATCTAAAAGATCTGTCATGTGGAACTAGGCTTTTTGGCTCTTCTGAGTATCAGTATATTCCATTTTTCTAAAACCTCGCTAAAACTCCTAACGTAACTAGTGCAATATGTAACGAAGCTACATAAAAGAGAAAAGAAGAAGGGAAGAAATCACCCCTAGAAATTGGTCTGAATGTTCAGATGCAAAGACAGACTTAATGCGAATTACGAATTACGCGATTGTCTAAGTATGACAAACGAAGGTGAAGTGTCACGAACTTAGCTTTCTTTACGTTCATACGAGAGGGTAAGCTAACCTGGGAAAGATAGTAAACAGCTAGTTTCGGTTCGGACTAAAATCGGGAATAAAACCGTCGAGGCTCTTTTGAGATAAGTGTGCTTCATCCCATCATCCTCGGCCACACTGGCAATCTAGGAAATAGATGGGCCGATTAGTTGGAAAAACAAGCTACGAATCTTTAAGTTCACATGACATTGCCTAAGTCATTTTTCAAGCAGCAATGTTTGAAGAGAACAATTCTCAAGTGGAATGCTCAATTATACAGTAAATTTTCTGCTGCTTCTCTCACGAAACTGTTTTTCTCTTTTATTCATCAGATTCAATAATAAACATCTTTTTTGCAATTTGTAAATTACTAAATTTCTAAATGGACACGGTAATTTCAGTTCATATTTGAAGATCTATCTCACACGGATTTATATTCCTCTAGCTTCGAGGGAGAGCCAAATGTCTTTCATTTGTTGTCCTACTGTTCAAAGCTTACGAAAGGAAGAAAAGATTTCCGTTTTCAGTTAAATTCTTTAAACAATGAGTTTTTGCCCCGTCTTCATGAAATTGGTTATGATAAAAGAGCACACTCTTCCTTTTGTATATTCATTCCTTACGTTTAATCTGTGAATTTGTAAATTTTATTTTATTTTGCATTATGTCATTTGAATTTTTTGTTCAAAGGGGCTTTGTCCCTGAAGGACTTTTTCGTTTTGCGATTTTGCGTTGAATCGCTATAAATGTCCGTTTCACTTTTCAAACTGTGGCCATCAAATGTTAGAGTCCTGGGTTATATTTGAAGTAATTAAATAATGAAAAATCTGCATAAATGTATGTCTATTTCTCGCATTGTGATAAAACAACGGTACCTAGAGCCATCGAATTTTGAATGGTGTAATCCTCTTACGAATACGGGCATGAGGAATATCAAATTTGAAATTTGGAATTCGTTTTATTATCGATTTCATAATTTGTAAAACTTTAACGAATTTTTGAGTAACAAACTTAACGATTTAAAAGCGAGCAATGGCAATACTCTACGGGAAAAAAACCTTTTTATCTCCAGCGCGCGGAACTGTGTATCGGAAATTCTAAAGATATGCTCATTTTAGAATTATTTTGCGACATTGCTATTGAACTGAATTTTACGGTTTAAGGGCAAAGAACATGATATTTAATAAATGAAGGTAATACACAAAACGTTAAAAAACGCCCCTTTGGACGTAATTTAAAATCTGAAGCCTTTCAGATTTTTTATTATTTTATTATTTTTTTATTTAAAACTGCAAACCTTATGTAATATTACGGGGTGCATAAGGAGTTTTAATTATCTTAAATTAAATAAATGAAAGTGCACTGTAATGTTCAACAATGAATTTTAAGCACATGAAACTTTGGACACCAGTCGGAAAGCATTTTCCGGATCTAAGTGCCTAAGTGTATTAAAATGATTGCTTCAATGTTTCAGCTTTTCTCTCCAATATATATTATAAATTTTAAATACCTTACGCACAGATGATAACAAAAGCTACAAGACCGCTTCCTTCTTTTTAGACAAGCCAATATATTATTCTTGTTTCAGAAGCTGATGTATCGTGCTATATTGTTAGACATACCGGGTTTTCAGTTCAATAACGCCAAGAAAACACATTAGAAATAAGAATGGTTAAAATAAGGATGGTTAAATAAGGTTAAATAAAGGATGGAATATTTATCCAATATTGTGGAAAGGTTACCCGGATAAATCCTGTTATAAGGTATTTCTCCCACTTCTTGTCGTGCCTTCGTTGTGTAATGGTTCTGAACGCTGGGCCAGTGTTCTAGAGGTAAGGGGTTCGATTCTCGACGAAGGCGGTTACTCATTTTTCATCTCTCCAAATTTTCCAATTAACCTATTAACCAATTAACCTCATTTCGTCAATATTAAAGAGTACGTCATAATTTTATCTTAGTTGAATAGAAGCAGGTTATACATTTCATTTTAAGAAATACAATTTTTTAAAAAAGCTTCAGAGCAGGAATGTAAGTAAAATTATACTGATTACGTTCTTGGTTATTGAACCTGCGTTAAAAAAGTCAGTGTTTTATTTCAGTTGAAATTGAAATTATTTTATTGTTTAATTTTGCTGAAAAAATAAGTTTTACAATTAATTTTATAAAAATCGAGATGTTAAATGAATAATTTTTGTCGCAATTTGTCCGGTTGGAAATTTATAATTTGCTATTTATCGCGGCAGTGAAAAATCGTATTATAAAAATCCGCTATGAGAGCCTTCTCTGCCCTCTGCTATTGGCCCTCTTTTTGTCTTACGTCTCCTTGAAGCTACTCTGTTCGATGTCGGACGAGTGTACGGAGCTTCTGCAGCATCGGTTCCTGTACCAAATTATTCAAGACTACTGGAATTTCTCAATTTTGTTCCGAGACGAAAGTTCAGTCCTGTTCCGAGCTTCACAGTCTCAGTCCTATTCCGAGTCCTAGACAAAAATTAAAGATTTTGACGAAATTCTAGTAGACTCTGAGAGTGGCTCAAACGTTCAATTAAAAAACTAAGCTTTTCGGCTACAAAAGAAAAAACCCGAATTATCCCGAATAAACCCGAATGTTTCAATTATTCGATGAATTTTAGCTCCAATTAATTTGGATATTTTAAGTTCATTATCTCTGAAAATGAAAAGTTATGTAATTATTTTAAAATACAGTCTTTATTATTTTTAGATTGATTAAAGATTTTATATTTCTTGATAAAAATAATTTAAAATTTGTCCGTACGCAATCCTGTAACCATAGGTTGAGTTATTTTTGTGAGAATTTGTATCATCTTACATCAAGTTCGTTTTAAAATTTTTAACAGCTGATTTAAAAATTTTAAATTTCAAACTTTATTAAAGTCTTTTTCAATGCAATTTTCTCCTTAATATTCATTTCAGATAACAAATAAAATATTTCAATGGATAATCGCAAACAAGTTTGTTTGAAAATAAATAGCAAATTTCTCTTCGATATACAATACAGAGAAAATTATAATTCCGAAATAGAATATCTTGTATGAGAATTGACCCGCAAAAAGTACTTTTTTTTCACCCAATGTAGTCAAATCGAACTGAACTCATTTTGTAAGGGGAATCACCCTATATGGAAACAACTAAAAAACTGGGAGCAAAATCTCATTAATCAATCTACTAGAAGGAAGAAACCCGAAAAAACTTAGATTCATCTCTATCATTCTGTCATCTTTTTCACTTTAAGTTATTCTAACAAAAGAATGTCTCCATTAATGTCTTTGATAAATGGTGCAATTGTGTAAATATGTTCTGAGCACGAGAAAGACGAAATTTTACACTTCTTGAATTATCATTTTTCAGATCCTGAGTTGTCTACTTCCTTCCTGAAGATACAGCAAATGTTGTTGCTGTTATGGTATCTTTTCCTTTCTGCAATGCATACATACATTAACGATGCATTTATATTGTTAAAAAGGATTCTTCTCAAAATTTTGGAATAACATTTGCAGTATTTTTGAAAATGAGTCGTAGTTCACTTTTCCTTCATGGACTAAATCGGTTGATTTGATAAAGAACGCAGTAGTGAATCTTTATTATTTTATATTTTTCAATTAGAAATTATCATTCTAATATTTAACTGTTACTTTTCATATACTCTTTTTTACGGCTGTATGAGGTTTTCATAATGTTGTTACAGAAATACGAGATAGTTTTCTCTGGAATGTACGCCAAAAATGCATTTCTTTTCTATGCAGGTAGCATTTGCATGCTTTCCATAATCGAATAAATAGCATTTTATTTTAGATGAGGATTTTTTTATGATTATTTTTAGCCCAGAAGGGCTATTAGTCTCGAAACGGCATTGCATCAAATCACTCTAAACGGCTGCATCACTTTTCAGATTGTTGCCACCGAATATTATCGCCTTGTCTTATAGTTAAAGAAATTAAAAATGAAGAAATTGCATGAATGTATGTATGTGTGTCGCATTTTGAAAAAACAACAATACCTAGAGCCATCAAATATTTAATAATGCAGTCCTCTACCCGAATACGGGCACCTGGAAACCTGAATTTTGAATTTCGAATTTATTATTTGTTTCATATTTTTAAACTTTAACGATTTTTTGACTAAGAAACACAATGATTTCAAAGCGAACATTGACAAGACATTCTACAGAATGAAATTTTTTATCTTTAGCGCGCCTGTTTATACTAAAGATATTCTAAAGATATGCCGTTTTTAAATATTTTTAACCCAAATACTGTCGAAACGTGTATGTATCTGTAAATGCAAAGAAATATTTAGGCGTAATATAAAATATGAAAGCTTTCAGATATTTTTCAAATTATTTTTTCTTTTATTATTAGTCCAAAGGGGCTTTGTCCCTGAAGAATTATTGTTTTCGTTTTCCGATTTTGAATTGAATCACTATAAATGTCCATTTCACTTTTCAAACTGTTGCCACCAAATGTTAGAGTCCTGCGTTATATTTGAAGAAATTAAATAATGAAAAATCTGCATAAATGTATGCATACTTCTCGCATTGTGATTAAACAAAGGTACATAGAGCCATCGAATTTTGAATGGCGTAATCCTCCTACGAATATGGGCATGTGGAAGACCAAATTTGAAATTTGGAATTCGTTTTATTATCAATTTCATATTCTGTAAAACTTTAACGAATTTTTGAGTAACAAACTCAACGATTTAAAAGTGAGCAATGGCAACATTCTACGGCGGGGGGGGGGGGACCTTTTCATCTCCAGCGGGCGCAGAACTGTGTATCGGAAATTCATTCTAAAGATAAGCTCATTTTAAAATTATTTTGCGACATTGCTACTGAACTGAATTTTATAGTTTAAGTGCAAAAAACATGATATTTCATAAATAAAGGTAACACACTAAACGTTAAAAAAACGCACCTTTGGACGTAAATTAAATCTGAAACCATTCAGATTTTTTAAAAAAATTGTTTTGGGATTATATCTTAAACGTATTCTTAATAAAACCGAATGTTTAAAAAATGATAATGAATAGTAGGAGAAAAATACAGAGCGTTCAATTTAAAACAAATTATCGAAGTACAAATATGAAACGTATGAACTCGAAGTCTGCTCGAACTCGAGGTTAATATGAAAGATAAAAGAACATGCGGTGTATACATAGCATTCTGCTGAAACCTGACTTACATCAAATGCTAGAAATGCTCTCCTTCTTTTTGTATACACATGTCCAGACGGTTTGTATATTCTTAGCAAATCTTAAGGTTTGGTTTGGTTTGGTTTATTTAATTATGGCAAAGCACACTAGGGCTATCTGCCTAAGGGGAGGGATGCCTTCGTGGAGGACTTTCTAAGGGAAATTGGCTCGTATACACGTTACGCATGAGGAAAACCACGAAAACACCCCTGCAGCCAGCCCGTTCACGGGATTCGAACCTCGGACCAAACTACCAGTGTTCAGCGACTTTAGCGCTCGGCCGCTTGTCTGCCAAATCTTAAAGAACACTCCTAGGGCCATATTCTGAACGGCAGTAATAATGTGATGCTTCAGCTCTATAGAATTGGAGAATCACATCATTATATAGTATATAGAATTAAAGTATCATTATATCGTATCATCGGGGTATACTATGGTATGTCGATTCTGCATGTAAATTGACTGCTTCAAATAATTCTCCATAGAGAAGTCAGGACTGTTGAGTTTGGCAATTTAGCAAGCAACAGTTTTTTTAGAAATAATCCTGCTGCCAAAGATTTTCTGAGGATGAAGGGGAACTTCCATAAGGAATATGTGGATTTCCGGAACTTCATATTCAATCATTTTGCCTACAGAAAAGGCTACTGAGGTAAACCTTGTTTTATTCAAAATAAAAGTGCATTCTAACACTATGATATCATTACCGATGACGGGTTTTAGCCACTTGCATGTAGAAGTCCATGGGCAGTACGAGGCACGGCTACAATCTATTTCTTTAAAATAGGCACTTCAAGGCTGTTGCCACCTTTACCTAATTTGGGATCGTAACGCGCACAGTTAGCAAATTACAGCCTTTATTTCTCCACCTTATCCGAAACTGTAGTTCTGGTCAACGTTCACTCTTTTTATGAAGCGAAATACGATAAACGGATATGAAGTGTGAGGGAAGGGAAAATTAGGGTATTCGAACCATCTGTCGTAGCTGTCGTCCCCATGATTATGAGACAAGCCAGGCGGTGGAAAATGATAATGAGTTTCTTATTTTAAGGAAGCAGACTGTGGTGCATGTTTAACATAGTTTCACGCGGTCGGTACACAGAAGTAAACACACGACAAATGGACTTTCTTTAATTACACTAATTCTAATTATGCGAAAATTGCTACAACATAGCGACCCATTCATTCCACACGGCTGTCACAAGCTCTATTCACCACTAGTCTTGTTGCCACATGCAAGAAGTAGAAAAGAGAAACTTGCACACATTCTAAAACGATAAATCATAGATTAGTTACCTGGTAACTTCCGATGTGAGCGGACTGGTTATTCAGCCATCAAATAAAGAAACCAAGAGATCTTATTTATAATATGCTGATACTCACATGAACAGACTACAACATAGTATACCTTTTTCAGTTCGCAGAAAATTTGTGAGCGGTATGAAAAAAAATTTAGCTTTCTTCTCACAGCTGTGCAGGCAGGCCATACCGAAATGTTCCTCTTTTGTGTTAAGCGTTTTTAAGATTTGTCAAGATATCTTGTTCTGACGTTTCGAAATATTTTAAACAGTTCAGAAATTGAATGTACTCTGAGGCCGAGTTTTAAATTGAATGCACATTGTAATATTTTATTATTTAACAAATAATTATATTTATTATGCTTTGATATTGGAGTGGCAACGCCATATTTGTATGATGTAACCGTTGCTCGGTAACGTAAGAAATTGTTTTAAGATTAGAATTCTGAAAGTTTTACCAGCTAGTAGATGTATGAAAACTTTTTAACTAAAGAAATTATCTATCTCCGTAAACTAAAAATAAAATTTAAGTTTTACTAAGAAAATTATCTGTTATTTTGTCAGTTACTGCAAAATACATTACAACATACATACGCATCGGATTGAATAAATAAGTAATGAAAAACAAATCAGGCGTGAATGTTATTAGCTAGTTCGTGAGTAAATTAATTTGAAATTTACATCGTCAATAATTGAAAGAACTTTCTTGAAAAGGAGAAAATCGTTGAATTTAAAACGGTATTTGCTGTAAAATCGTTCACAAATAAAGCGTGCCGCCCAGATGGTATAGACGTTAAAGACGCTGACTGCCATACGGAAGAGCCTGGGTTTGAATCCCGGAGGAGGCATGGATATTTATAAATGTATAGTGTCTGTACGGCATGGGGGGCACTCAAAATATACGGCGGGGCAAATGTCCTCTTCAGTGATTTGGTTGCAGGGGAAAAGGGGTGGGAAACTCTTAAACCTCTCCTACGAGTTGCTGTCCTTCAAAATCGCGGGGGGAAATGAGCAAATACCGTCACCTGTATAGTGCCCAAGGCTCTTGGCAACGAAAGGCAAAATCTTGTACCGCTTGCAATTATAAAAATTTGTGGGCTTGTCCTGATTAGATCAGACAAGTGAGATTAACCATGACAACAAATAAAGAGTTCTGGAAAACGTTGAATTTCACTAAAGTATTACGCCAAGTTTTATTTATTATTAACTCCATTTTCAACATTACATTGCAAGCGGCAATCATTTTTAACTTTTTAACAGTTAAAAAATCAAAGTACCTTTCCTTCAGTTATATCTAATTGTATAATTAATATAATACAAGAAACATAAAAATATTTATTGTATAATATTGTTTAAAAGATTACAGTTATGATCATCTAATTATGAACAAAGATGACGTGACTTGCCTAGTGGAAAAGAGGCACAAGCTTCAGAGTAGTCCATAATTCCAGTTTTGGGATAAACTTAGAAATATTGCTAAAATCCCAGTCACGCAACATATTATATATTATATTCACGCGCATATTATTTAGCTTGGAATTTAATGCTGGATTCTTGAAGTCTATTTTAATTACTATGATTATTTAATGGCTAAAAGTCATATATTGGAGCTTCATGTATTTTATTTTCCCCTAAAATCAGTAGAAATGCTTTATTATTGCTCCAGTCTTCAATAAATACATGCAGTATTCTTTTAAGTATGAGATCCAAAAGTGAGTAATTCAACTTATTCCTTGCATTTCTTCAAAACAAAGATTTTAAAACATTTTATTCACTTGAAAGTTATCATTTTCGGCATGTGCTCCTTTTTACTTCCTTGTACGAAGTAAAAAGGAAGTATTGTAACCGCGAAAAGCTTCAGGCAGCATATTTCAACGAAAATATTCACTTTGACCGCTTTCGAATGCAATTTAACGATAGTTTTGCGTGATATCTGTACGTAAGGACAGAATAAAAGACTCTTTTCCTCCAAAAAAACTAAAAAACTGCTTCAAAATGAATTCTGAAGAGAATTTTTCGTGGCGTCTATACGAATGTATGTACGTATCTCGCATAACTCAAAAACGAGTAGCCTCAGAACGTTGAAATTTTGTATATAGGACTGCTATAACATGTAGATGTGCGCCTCGTATTTTGGTTGCAATAGGCCGCACTAAACGTATATAAATATATTTATATATATATATCCACTCTGTTACCCGGCTCAGTGATCTCAGTTTCTTTACTCTTATATGTTTGTAAATTATACATTTTTTGCTTTAAAAATGATTGAATTATGTTGTTTTTATCTTCCGGTTAAGGATTTTATGCCTTTAGTAAATCTGTGTGAAATATTTTTAGAATTATCAGCAAATTTAAAGTTGTTTAATTGCCGCTAAGCCTCTTTTTAATGGCGGCCATTGATGTTTACATTTGAAACAGGAGACTCCTGGATTTTTTGCCAATCTAGAGAAACTTAGCTTCGCAACAACAAAGATAACGCAATCATTTATTATTGCCAATTAAATCATGCTTAATTCTTTCTGGAATTTTTTCGAGGAAATAAGTGTTTGAGATTTACTTCGTAATTTTTAATACAGATATTTTGAGTTTTTACGTATTTTTGCCTTCTCGCGAAGTGAGAACTGAATTAATTGAATGAGAAATACTGAATCGTCTGTGGAAAAAAGTTTTCTGTTTAGTTTTGTTTGCTTAATTTTTATACATCGTTATAGATTTATTATAGTATTTGAATAGAACATATGGCAACGATTACATAATTCTTCAAATGATATAAATTTTGTGCATTCTGAGTTATAATATGAACGAAATATATATGTTAACTGTTATATAATTATTGGATTATATAATAGTTAAGTTAGTTTCCGTTATATAATTATTATATAAGTTAACTCTTATATAATTATTAATACTGTTAAGTGAATCTAGCGCCAGAGTGTCGCTATGGTAAACAAATACTAGAGTGAATTTTAAAGAATGCATTTATACTATTGTGGTTTATGCGCTGTCGGCGAAGTAGATTTAATTTAATCCAATAAATTTAAATGAAATGCAAGAAAAAATGCGTATAATTTAATATTCCAATACAAGGAAGTCATGTGGTGTACACATCAGATTTTTTTCTTTAAAAATGATTGAATTATGTTGTTTTTATCTTCTGGTTAAGGGTTTTATGCCTTTAGTAAATCTGTATACAAAAGTTTTAGAATTATCAACAATTTAAAAGTTGTTTAAGTGCCGCTAAGCCTATTTTGATGGAGGTCATTGCTTGGTTACATTTGAAACAGCTGAGTAGTGAATTTGTTGCCAATCTAGAGAAACGTAGCTTCGCAACAACAAAGATAAACGCCTTCATTTATTATTGCGATTTAAATCATGCTTAATCCTTTCTGGAATTTTTGCGAAGAAATAAGTGTTTAAGATTTACTTAATTTTTAATAATTAGTAATTTTTAGTAGAGATATTTTGAGTTTTTATGTATTTTTGCCTTGTCGCGAAGTGAGAACTGAACTAATTGAATGAAAAATACTCAATCGTCTGTGAAAAACTGTTACTTTTTTGTTTTGTTTGCTTAATTTCTTTTATACATCGTTCTAGCTTTATAATAGTACTTGAATAGAACATATGGCAACGATTAGATAATTCTTTAAATGATACAAATTTTGTGCAGTTTGAGTTATAATAGAAACGAAATATAATACTGTTAAGTGAACCTAGCGCCAGAGTGTCGCTATGTTAAGGGAATCGAGTGAATTTTAAAGAATACATTTATTCTATTGTGGTTTATGCGCTGTCGGAAAAGTAGATATAATTAAATCCAATAAGGTTAAAAAAAATGGAAGAAAAAATGCGTATAATTTAATATTCCGTTCAAGGAAGTCATGTGGTGTAGACTTCAGATTTTTTATTCAACGCTTCGGTGACAAAATATCTGTAAATCTTTCAAATGATTATCTTCATCTGAAAAATAACTGATGTCCAGATATTTTCTTGAGGGAACCGTTGTATTGATATTCACCATTAATTGATGATTTTTTCGCATAAAATTTAAATGAATATTTATTACATAGTATTAGAGGAAGTAATATTTTGTAAATGTGTTTCCGGCCCCTCATAATTTCAACTCTTGGACGTGCTTATTTTGCCACACGCGTTATAAAACGCTAATTGACTTGACAGTGTCTCGAATTCGATTTCACCTCCTTCCCTTAATTAATGATTTCCCTCATTAACCCTAACCGGTTTAGAATCGGCTGATTGGGACGCAATTACATCATTATAACCGGCACTGCCTTTATTTACCATGATTAAGAATCCGGTTAAACGACGTAACAGTCCGGGCTTCCTCTCCTGGATTGTCACGATCCGGCACTTGGAGCCCTGACAGGCTACTCTCCATCAAAAACAATTTAATTGGGTTGTCTTTGAGCTCTTCAAAAGAATCCTCGTGTAATGCGGTGCGCAGTCGGAAGAGAGAAAATTGTGCATATTTTTTTTTTTTTTTTTTTTACAAAATTTGTCTCTCTTCCTATGAATAAAATTAATCCAATCATCTTTGTTCTCTACTTAATTTTTTCCCTACTCCAAAATTTGCTTCTGTGAAATTGTACTGAGCGTATGAAAAGAAATTTTCAAGTAATATCTGTCTGAAATATAACTTATATAGCTGGGTCTTTCTCTAAATATTCCTCTTCCTGAAAGGATAGTATTTCCACCGTGGTGAATTCCATTTAAGACTTTCCACGTATTTTTTTCTTTCCAGAGAAAGTGAATGAAGGGAGTTCCAGCTCTGAGTCATTTCTGATAATGTCACTTTTACTAACTGCTTACCTTTCAAAAGTAAAAATGCTTTGTCTTAAAGATATCAGGACGCTTCTTTCTCTTTTCCTCTTTTTACTGTACGAAGTAAAGGAAATATTGTAATCACAAAAAATTCCGGGTACTATATTTCAACGAAAATATCCATTTTGACCGCTATCGAATGCAATTTAACGATGTTTTTGCTTGACATCTGTATAAGAATGACATCTGATTTGCTTGACATCTGACATAAGAATAGAATAAAGGACGCTTTTTCCCCCAAACGGAATTATAAAACTGATTTAAAATGGATTCAGAAGAGATTTTTTTTTTTTGCGGCGTCTGTACTTACGTATCTATGTACGTACGTATGTATGTATGTATCTCGCAAAACTCAAAAAGGAATATATATATATATATATATTAAACACACACATATATACACAGACCCACTCTGCTACTCGGCTCGGTGAGCTCAGTTTTTTTTATTCTTATATGTCGGTAAATTGTGAAATTTTGCTTTAAAAATGATTGAATTATGTTGTTCTTACTTCCGGTTAAATGCATGCAATATTTGTAGAATTATCAACAATTTAAAAGTTGTTTAAGCTCGGCCAAGACTAATTTTTGTTTACCATAGCAACCATATTCGCTTACCTTTGAAACTTAGCAGAATAGTGGATTTGTTGCCAGTCTAGAGAAACTAAATAATTCTTCGTAACAACAAAGATAACGTCTTCTTTTATTATTACGTCTAAATCATGCTTAATCCCTTCTGGAATTAACATTTAAGTTAGTAAATTATTCTATATATTGACTCAGCATAGCGTCCAGAACAAATGAAGTCAGTTTTTATGCCTTCAATGTCTTTTTGCCGAGTGAGACCGAAAGTAAACTTTCAGTTTTGTGCACTAAAATATCTGCCTTCTTCCCCGCTGGCCGAATTGCTTGTTTCTTTGCATAGAAACTCTAATTTTAATTGTAAAAGTTGTTCTTTAAATTGTTTTTAACTGTATTTATGTTTTATATTTTTCTATATTTTACAATTTTTAATATAAATATTTTGAGATTTTATGTATTTTTGCCTTGTCCCGAAATGAGAACTAAATTGATTGAATGAGAAATATATCTCGAATGAAATTCAAGGAAATAAGTTTAAATGAAATGCAGGAAAAAATGCGTATAATTTAAAATTACGCACAAGGAAGTCATGTAGTATACACATCAGATTTTTTAACATAAAATTTCGGATTCATACTATATGAGAAAAAAGATTTGTTTCTCATGAAATCGAATCTTAACAATATCACAATTAAAAGTGATTGTTAGAATTAGATTTAAATAAGAAGAAATTTTAAGTAAACAAACATTTTTGAATAAAAAATACGTGGTAAAGTATTTTGAAAACATGCAGTAGAATAAAATCCTGTTTTATGCTATATCATTTTTAGGTTGCTATTTTTAGTTCCTTGTACGAAGTAAAGGAAGCATTGTAATTGCAAAAACTTTCGGATATCATATTTCAACGAAAATATCCATTTTGACAACTATCGAATGCCATTTAATGATGCTTTTGCGTGACATCTGTACGTAGAACGGAATAAAGGACTCTTTTTACCAAAAAGGATTTAAAATGGGTTTAAAAGAGAATTTTTTCGTGACGTCTGTACGTACGTACGTACATATGTATGTGTGTATCTCGTATAACTCAAAAAAAAAAAAAAAAAAAAAAAAACTCTCGTATAACGCTAAAAACAGAACTTCTCAAGCGAAAAGTGTTTTGAAGCCTTAAACCAAGTTGATTGACGAGTTTCAAATACATGTTTCGTTCCTCTGAATCATTTGAAACTTTAAACCGCTATTCTCGTATTAAATTTTCAATTAAAAACAACATTTAAGTGGCTTTCAAATTAACCCACTCTGTTACTCAGATCCATGAGCTCAGTTTTTTTAAAATTCTTATATGTTGGTAATTTGTGCAATTTTTGCTTTAAAAAATGATTGAATTATGTTGCTCTTTTCTTTCGTTAAGGTTTTTATGACTTTAGTTAATCTGCATGTAATAGTTGTAGAATTATGAGCAATTTAAATGTTGTTTAAGTGCGGCTAAGCCTTTTTTTTTGTTTTGTTTACCATAGCAGCCATATTTGTTTACATTTGAAACTTACCAGAATAGTGAATTCAGTTTCTGTACCTTCAGTGTCTTTTTGACAAATGGGACCAAAAGTAAGCTTCAAATTTGTGCACCAAAAATCTGCCTTTCTGCCCGCCGGCCGATTGCTTATTTTTTAGCAGAATAATTTTAGTTGTCATTTTTTTTAAAAAAAAATTTAGCTGTATTTGGTTTTATATTTTTCAATTTTTAATGAATATGTTTTCAGTTTTATGTATTTTTGCTTTGCCGCGAAGTGAGAACTGAATTAATTGAATGAGAAATATATCTCTAATGAAATTCGAGGAAGTAAGTTTAAGTGAAATGCAGGAAAAAATGTGTATAATTTAATATGCCGTACAAGGAAGTCATGTGCTGTGCACATCAGATTTTTTAAATTAGAGTAAAAACTTAAATTTGAAAAAATATTTTTCGAGTAAAAAAATTTAATATATTTTGAAAACATGCAATAGATATATATGTATTACTGAAACTCGTGCCATATGATGTTTTTAGGATATTATTTTCTTAATTTTAACTTAATAAAAATATTCTTGGACTAAAAAAAAGCACATTATAAAAAATTTTAATTTTTATTTAATGTAAGACATACTTCGTAATAAACATTTAGCCATTTGAAAGCTATTCTTTTTAGATTAAAAATTTAAATAAAAATATTTTTCGAATAAAAAACACTTTGTAAAGTGTTTTATAAATATACAACAAATATTTCGTAATAAAAGCCATTAAAACCGTGTGTGTTTTATAGGAAATGAATTTAAATTAAAGAAAAAATTTCAATAAAACATATTTTTGAATTAAAAACATACTGTTAAGTACTTCGAAAATATGCGAGAGATATTTCATAAAAAATATTTGATTAGAGTAAAAATAGATTTCGAAGTATTATGAAAGCATGAAATAGATATTTCATAATAAAAACTTGCATGTTTTTAATATTATTTAGGCTTTAAATATTTTAAATTAAAGTAAAAAGAGTCCGCCGACGAGGATGGGATTCGAACCCACGCGGGAAGTGCCCAATTGTTCAGCCGTCCATCGCCTTAACCACTCGGCCACCTCGTCGCATTCAAAAAAGGGTTTTAATCAGAAAATTACACAAAGCTTATTGCAAATATTTGTTTAGCTGGCGTTCATGTGAGGTAAGAGTTCGAGATCGCCCTTTGATACAAAGCTAGAAAATTTATCTTTATTTACTCCTAAATTCAGTAACAGTTGTAAATTCTCTTTACACTACACTAGTAGTTTATTTCATTAAAAAATGTGCTCATCATCAACTACCCTAATTTTGAGATAAATGTATTCCTTTTATTTTTCACCAATTTTCATTATTAACAATGTTTTGTCTCAAACTGTCATCCTTGTAGTCATTATCAAAATTATAACCTTTTAAATAAGTTCTCGGTAGTGAGACAGTGAAATGACCTATGGGATTGATTGCCCGCCTAACTGACAAACACCTGACAGACAGGGACGGTGGCAGTTTTATTCCGTAGCGTTTTAGTATATATTATTATAGTAATGGAAGGTTATTATTTTTTTTAAATGCCCGAGTGTTCATACTAAACCATCATGTTTATAAACTCATAAACACTATAGTGATTAATTTAGAGTCAAACAACAAAAGTCAGCCTTATATTTTCAAATGTCACAGGACTAGTTTCGATAATTTTACCGAACCATCAACCTCAGCTGCAAAAGCGCAAATGAACGAGATAAGATAAGAAAGCCTGGACAGGAGATAAGCTACTGGCGCCATCTGTTGATGAAACCAGAACTAAAACATAATTTCTTTAAACGCTGAAGGCAAAGATGGATTGGAATAAGGGTCGTTAACTGGGATAGAAAGTTTTTTTGTTGTTCTATTTTTACACAATTTAATTATTAAATTAAATTTCTGTTCTAGTTAACGACCTAATTCCAATCCATCTTTGCCTTCAGCCTTTAAAGAAATTATTTTTTAGTTCTGGTTTCATCAACAGAAGGCGCCAGTAGCTTATCTCCTGTCCAGGCTTTCTTATCTTATGTCGTTCATTTGCGCTTTTGCAGCTGAGGATGATAGTTCGGTAAAACCATCGTTAAATAGTCCTGTAAAATTTGAAATTCTAACCCTGATTTTTGTTGTTTGACTTCTAAATTAATAATATTTGATCGGCGTGTTATTGTATCTTAACTATAGTGATTATCTAATCTTGGTTAGGGTTTGCAGCAAATAAGATGACAGGTCACCTTTGGGTGAGTTGTCTTCACAGGTAATTTTCTAAATGAAAACTACAGGAATTTTTTGTTATACTGGATCATCCTTTTGTTAGCATGTTTCCTTGCTTAGCATGTATGACTTCCACTGACAGCGGGTACAAAGTAACGGCGACCTAAAGCTAAGCCTCAACGAGCACAAAGCTCCGACTGTGTTTCGAAATCTTATGTCGACAGGTATCTTCCTCTTGAAAGTTCAGACGCAATTTCATAATGCTCGGAATAAAACTGTAGATTTATATGAATTACAAACACAACACACACACACAGGGAAAAAAAAAAGAGGGGACACTCTTTTTATATATAGATGAGTTAAGTACATGTATGCATCATAAATTTGTCTCTTAACGAAAATCATTTTCAAGGAGTTCTGAATTCACACACTGCAAACTTCTGTTAAAAAATAACACTCAAAGCAACACTTAATTGATCTAATTAATTAAAGCTTATAATGACTTCTATGTCAATTAAGGATTTTTAATAAGATGAACAGAAAACAAAGAAGAATCATGTTCAAACCGAAGGAGAAATTTTCATTTTACATGGAAGCAATACATTCTACATGTCATACGATGAGGAAACCAGAATTTAATTAGGGGAGGTGTTTGCGGCTAATTAAGGGAAAAAATAAAAATTATTCTTCCATTCAAAAGTTTTTAGATTGAGACAGAAAGTTCGTTACATATATGTGTAGGTGTAAAGAAAAAAAATATTTGATTATTTATGCTTTGAAATGAGGTGCCAGAAGTATCTCGTTAACTGCGTTAAGTTGCTGCGGATGGAACTAATTAGGTACTCAATATTCTGATAATTAGCTAATTATAGCAGCTATTGAATTACACGGGTTGAATACTCTGTTATTTTTGCAGAGGGTTTCCTGTCAATTTTTGTGGAGTTTTACGTTTACAACTAACGTTAGGGAAGCAAGCTGCCAGACAGCACCTTGTTTAGAGACCTATCCGGGACCATGGTTAAGTACCAGAATGTTACAGCTGGCATCAGCGTATTATAATGAAAAGATAAGAATGCGAAAAGAAAGAGATAAAAGAAAAAAAAAGATATCTAATATCTTGAAAAGTTATTTGAAGAATATTCAAGTTGAATATTAATAGCAGATGTGTTTAAAGTGACAGCTACCGCTGTCGTGAAAATGTGAAAGTTTTCGGACGTTTGCAAATTTCTTTGGCATCCTAATTATAATTACGGATAGTAATGAAATTGTTGTTTACGTTTTGAAGTTTCCTGTAAAATTTAGCAAGCAAATTTAAATGAAAGGTGCGTAGACTTTCTATTTTAAAGTTCTTCATTGACATTAGCACCTCAAATGTACCAGACTTTATTAGATTGTTGGCAGATTTGACGTAGTAAGATATTTTGCGGTGCTTTTAGCTTGTTTGCATTTTTGCCAAATTCCTAAAAGAAGCATAAGTTCGAAACGCAATATGTTTTGTAGATAAGTAATTTATAATCGATAGATAAAACACCGTTTTGAGTAATTATAGGGCTAAGTTCAACATTACGTTTTTGAAGCTTCTGGATAACGTGAGTGATTTGTGGGGTCAATGATAAGACAGAATCGAAGATTACACAAAGTGTGGGCTTATCTTTAATGCTCTATTGGCATAGGTTAGGCATTCCGTGGATGTAAGGGTCAAAGTAAATATTCTTGAGAGAATTCGTACATGTAAGAGCCTCAGAACACAATAAAAACTTAGAGAACAAAACTCTATTAAGAAGGCTCTATTCATAAAGAGATAACTGCAGAAATTATAACTAGAACTAGCAGACAAGCTCGCCAAAATGCATCTGGGGCCAAAACAAAATTTATAAGTTCTATGTACACCTGAAATGAAAACGCATTTCAGTTTGCATGAAATCAGTTCGTTCTTTCCAAGTAATAACCAATTCGTAAATAATTTTTTGTTGCCAAACCGGGCAATTCTTGACTGAGACAGGATTGAAATACTTAAAATCTACCGCTGCATTTTGCTGCAGTTTGAAAGCCAAAACTAATACCAGGTGAAAATATAACGTAAAATAGTTAATTAGCGATTCTGACATACTTAAAATAACGACCAAAAAGGACACGGAATTCACGAAAACATTCCCCGATCAAAAAGGGCACGGAATGATTGCGGATAGTGTGAAAGGAAAGAAGTTATTTTAAATCCCTCGTTGTACTTTTCCTGAATGATATATGGTTATTCGTAATTACTCACAGATAGGACATAGAAAGCACGTATATGGGAAGAAGCTCCCATTTACAGTTCTTAATTAACAGAAAGTAGCCGCAGCTTTTTGTTTTTTTATGGTCAATTTCCTTATAAAATTTCCATAGTCAAATTTATCGAAAACGTAACATATTCTCAAACTTAAATGTAAAATGTTTAATAGAAATCAGACCAAAAGATATAATGTAATTATTTACTCTATGAGAAGAAGCATTTTATTAATATACAATCAAATTCTAACAAATCAACCATACAAAAATCTACTGTTTGTTGTCACAATTTGTATGCTGAATATCTTTTGCATAAAGACATCACGAGTTTTATTTGCTGTGGTAGCACTCACAGTAGCAGAAGGAGAGTGATGGAGATTTGCACGCTTTTTCCTGAAACATGATTTGATACATTTAACAGTGAAATATATAATTATGGAGAAATAATCGGTAAACAATTTTATAAAAACCTTTTGTGGTTTTTTTTTTTTTATTTTTTCTAGGCGATGTTATGTAGTGTTCGATCTAAAATAAAGAGTACTTTTAAGCAAATTGTAAACATAATGAATCATCCTTTAGGAAAATTTGTCAATCACAGTACGAGATTAAGTGTGTAGTGACTTTTAGATTATTCAGACGGTTCTGACCGGTAGAGATGGTTGCCTTATATATGTGATGTTTAATATTGTTGTTTATTTACCTTTTCAAAGAAGCTGTTCTCTAAAAATGTAAACAGAAGGTTGCTTTAGGAAAGTGTTCGCCACATGAAGGTTCACTTTATCTTAATTCTAAACGAACGTTTCCATTAACTTAAATTTAGCAACAAATATATGAGAAGAAAATGTGCCCAGGTAACAGAGTTACAATATTATAATATTTTAGATAATCGCAAAAGAAAGTACATAGGTAATAAATAGTACACCGTTATTTTTATGAGAAAAATAGGATAGACAAATTCATATTTATTTTTACATTTTTATTAAACTCAGAATCATCAGTCGTGAACTGGCCCAAATTAAATGGACATGAAACCTGGACCTCTCGAATACGCGTTGAGTATGCCACGAAGGCATATGCAGAAAGGAGGCAGAAAATTCCTATTAAAATTATATAGCAAAGAAGAACAATCAGAAAATGTGAGCAGGGAAAAGTTAGCGAAGCTTTTCTTTTTTAATTTACTAAACACAGAAGTAAAGATGTCTTAGTATCTGGATCAATCTAACAGGAAAAAGGCTTGGAAATTTCGAAAGGGATTTAATGAAGATGGCCATAACAGCTAGTGCTGGCGGTTCCATATATGGAAGAAAAGATGTGGTATATGGCAGCTAACTATATGTGGAGAAAAAGTTTCAGTGGATTATGAGTCTCTGAAAATTTCATAAGTTTGTAGAGACATTAGGATATTTGGAAGCATAAGAGATGAAAAATGAGCAACCGGAAATCGAACCACGGACCTCTGGAGTACGCGCCCAGCATGCAGACCACTACACCACGAAGGCATACTAAGAAGATGGGAGAAACACCTTATAAGTTGTTGAACAAGAAAAGCTTGCCTGGTGGCCAAATTTTTCATTGTTATAAGATGTGACTAAATGAAGAAATGCAACCTTCTAAAATAAACGCAGCAAAGTTTGAAGCTGCAGAACCTGGCTAGAATCGAAGTAAAGAACGATTAACGATCCTTACCTGAAGTAACCACAGCAAATTTTAAAATGAAACGGATTGGCTGTATGATTGTTTTTCGTGGCTTTCCCCATGTCTAAAATGAATATGATCCAATTTCCCTCAGGAAGAGTTCCATGATGGCACCCTTTCCCTAGGCAGATAACCCTAAAGAGCTTTGCCGTACTGGGTCACCAAATTTCATCATCATTTTTTTAAGGTATCAATTCATCTGTTACCAAGATCACATTATCTTCTGTATAATCCAAAGTTATTTTAAATTAGTAAGATATTATTATCACTTTGTCATCTGTCAAAAGAAAACTGAGCCTTTTTCTAATACATTTTTAATTTTGCATGAAATATTGTTTCTCTTTTATGGATTCTTTTCAGTTCTGGATTATCTTAATGTGAATCTTAATATAATTATATTAATATGAATTATCTGAATATCTTATCATCTGCAGCTGCGTTTCCGAACTATTTGTGCTCTTTTATGTATTTAATTTCTAATTATGAAGGCTATTTCTTCGGACTATTTTGTGCAATTTTATACAAACTAAATTATGCATACACAGACCGTTAAAGCACGAACTTGCCTAATTTGTTTTGGCCTACATTCAGTGCATTGCGAATTTGCTAATTAAATTTTATAATTATTTTTAAAAGCATGTTTCAGTATTTTAACAGCTCACATATTATAGAGGTTTAAATAGATTTGTAATGCCACCGAACTAGTTTTAAAAATATATAATAGAAATTTGGGCCTGCTAAGTTCATTACCTAATGAACGAAGTCAAAAGGTTTATGCATTCAATATACGCATATATGACATCTCAACGATTTCATTAGAAATTTCTGGTGTTTGGTTAGACCTTTGGTTTTATTTGGTTGCAAAAGGCCTTATTGGTAAGCAGGAGGCTTTATTTGGTTATCAGTAGTAGACTTTATTTATTAAATAATATCTCATAAAACGAGCAAGACTGAATATTCATCTGAGTTCAGAATTCGCTTCAATTTTTTCCCAAACGATTTGAATTATTAGTTTAGTAAATCGAAAATCAAGCAATTGATCGAAATATACAGTTAGTGGCATTTGTGGCTGTAATTACTAGAGTTAACTCCCGATTCATCGAAATAATACTGGAGACAACATCCACTGTTGACTCAAGGCCAGTTAATCACACAGCACTTAAACGAAAACGCGAAAGAAAGAAGAATGGCTGATGTAAAAATTAACTAAAAACTACTATTAACAATTTTTAAGAAATTTAATCTGGAGAACAAATTCATTTCGTTAGTGATTTAAATAAATGTCCAAAACAGAGAGAGCACGCAATAACTTAAGACAAAACCATTATAAATAAAAAACTAGTTGTAAATGGCATTAAACTATAATATTTACAAGAAAACTTGAACAGCGTCATTGAGCTCAAACTCGCTTAAAAATGCTAGTTAGTTTATACTATGTGGAAGTAATTTTTCTTTTGTTCCGCAATAAACTTTACTTTTTTAAAAATGGGACTTGGTTAATCCCCCCGGTAATTCGGGAGCTGCTCATATTATATTCAAGTGTAGTAATGTCTTATGCAAAATCCTTCTGGTAGTACTTGACATCAATAAATTCAAGCGATCAGGTCCCTGCACATAAACTTGAGAGCACACAGCGTGAATGTACCAACAATGTAGTCTAACATTCTTCCTATATATATATATATATATATATATATATATGTTTAATTTAAGTTGCATCGGATCATGTTACATTATCTGTTCGAGAGGTGGACAGTCCCTGCCGGCCAGCTTGTGGAGGCGTTGGCGAGGTAGCGATGGGGCGGAGCAATGTTGGCTGAAAGTGCTCCCTGATCTTCCTCCTTGCTTCAGCGATATCTGCCGCTTCGCCGCTACTAGAGGAAGGAGGATGTTGCGGCTGGACAAGAGGACTCGGTCGACCTGCTCCAGGACAGGGTGACAGGTGTCTCCCGAAACTGCATGCACATAGAGGAACTGGAAAAAAAGTTTAAGCATAATTATTAAAGGTTTTATTTCATATCAGGTGGGATTTTTCCCTTTAATAGAAAAATAATATAATATTAAAGTTTTTTTTTTTTTTTTTTTTTTTTTACCGAATTTTAAGAGAGAGAGCAGTAGCAGTAATTAGCGCAATTAAAGTCAAAATATCATTCGTCTAGTCAATCTAATATTTATTTAAATTTTTTATTGCTGACATCTGACAGCCTGTTAAATTTACATCGGCATTAATTAAGTATTTTTATTTTAAGAAATATATGAGTTAGTGAAGAATTGCTTATTATTCGTAATCTGCTGATGATCAGATATCAGCTATTACCTAAGTTATTCACAACTTTATTCAGCTTGGTTTATCTGTTTACTGGTTTATTTGAGTCTGAATTTGAAACTGATATTTGGTCTCTTTCTGCAGAATGAATTTCAGTAAAATTTTGGGGCGTATATTCGATGAAAATATAACATACACCGAAAATCCTTTACAGAATTCAATATTTTTTTAATATATTGAATTTTTCCGAAATTATTATTATTTTTTTTTTTTGAAAAATTAAGCTAATGGCAGAATTTTTGTTTTTGCATTAATGAGTAGATCAAAAAGTATTCTTCCAAACAAGTCTTTTTTTAGCGTAATTTACCGCATTTTCCAAATTTCCAAAAATCGCTTGATTTGTTTAACTATCCAAAGCTCTTAGAAATGTCATATTGTTAAATCAAAGATTTAATTCTTCAATATTATTATCCACTCCATTTTAAGTAAACATAAAAGAGTTTTTTTTTAAATTAAGCAGAAATTTAAATTTATTCAATGCGCTAGGGGATCGGAATGTATTCAACTTAGAATATTTGAATGAAAGATATACAAAGTCTTTTTAGAAGACAATGGATGGCATATTATTTTTTTATTAAAGCAAACATATTCATTGTGTAATTTATCTGCTTTAAACATGCCTTACGTTCTGATCAATCTAATGGTTTATTCAATTTTTTGTAATGCTTCCCAAATATATATCCTAACGATTATCAGTAATAAATGAATATGATTAAAAAGGGACTAATTATTATTGTTAATAAGATAACAACAATACGAAGCGTCCACAGTTCATTTTACATTATTATTCTTTCAAGAAAACTCACCAAAATAATACCATTATCAAATAATTTAGCTGATTTTTATGAAAAATACTGCAACTAAACCCACAGTTTATTGGTTGAACATGTATGTATATTAATTGTCTGTATATTAGCATAAAATCTCAATGAAACAGCAGAACCTCAATAAAATGTTGATGACCACTTGCTTAACAGAAAATCAATTAATATAGTTCAAAGAAGTTTGTTTGAGAAAAGTTTCGAGAGTTTACTCTTTAAAAAATAAATAAGAAATTAATATGCTTCATTTAAATTAAATCACATGCATATATAGCACATAGACTGAAGGAAAAAATTAGGACTAATCCTTGCATTCATAATCAGATGACTTTACAGGCTTTGCCCTTTTTTTAATCTCAGAACATAAAAGGAGAAAAGAATCCTTCACCCTGGATGTAATTTTTATAGCGTGTTATGAATGATTCAAAAATATGAAACAGACTCTTTCGTGTTGTTGACAAACTCTTTGTTTTAGTAATGCCGCAGTGACGTTTTCTATATCTTTACTTAAAGAGAACTTCTTTCCCTGTAGTTTTCTATTCAGATTTGAGAATTTTCAGCAGAATCATAGAGAAGAACTCAGGAGTAGTATAACATATAGCGAGATTATGCTATATGTCGTACAGATTATGCGGAGGATGTAGTGTTGTCCCATGGATTTCAAATGGTACTGATAGTGTTACACTGCCCTGATTGGTACAGCATGCAGCCTAAATCGTCATGGTTAGCGACTATGGCTGCAATATCATCGAAGCCAAGTTCAAATAATCGAGGTGATTTTGCTGTTTGTAAGTGTAAAATGTCTGATTTGTATGGGGGCACTTAAAATATCGGTGAGCCAAAAGTCGTTTTGAGAGGTTTAAGTGTGACCCTCTAGTCCGTCTCCTGAAGTGCTTTGCACCAGAACTGGAATGGAACTGTACACCTGTAAAACTATTTATAACGTCCCGGTATCCTGTTCACCTTCTTCCTGTCCTCTCTTGCCAGTGTTATAGCAGCAACATACAATCGGTATTGCCTTGGAGTAAAAAAACCGCTGTTTCTAGAGTAAATTCATTATTTTCTTCCCCGTAGTTTCAAGTAAAGGGTTTTTCAGGCAGTTTCGATAATAATTATCGTTCACCGTCTGTCCATGGTTTGGCAATGCAGGGTGGCTGACAGTCCCGAAGTTGTGATCCACTATGACAAAACTTTGTAGACGCTGCAGCCAAATACTGAAGACCATGGTTATCTAAATATGTGTTCCAACTGTATTTGGTTTAGCCAAATATTCTCCAGCTTATTTGCTGTAGCCATGTTTATTTAACTACATGTTCCAACTGTACTTGTAGTAGTCAAATATTCTTCTACTGTACTCGCTTACGTAAGTATCGAAAACCATGTTTGTCCAACTGCATGTTCAGATTCGGGGATCCTTTATAAAATTCAGTGTAGTCTTTGCCAAATATCCCTAATATATCGGAAAAGAGAAACTGAAGCATTCTTATAACTTTTCAATTATCTCTTTTACAACTTTTAGTATTTATAGTAACTTATTTATAAATACGTTTTTTATTTAAATAAACTACATAGTCAGAATATTATTAAGCATTAAATTATTTATTAATTCTTCACTTTTATGTAGTTAATAACTTTATATAGTTTTGACAGCACTCATATTTTTCAAACTCATTCTATGCGACATATTACTTGCTTTCTCAGTGATATTATCAACCAAATGCTTAAAAACGAAATGAAAGAGACAAAAGCGAAATAGAAACGAAATAAACGAAAGATAAGCTTCTCCACACACTGAAATTTTGTCACAATAAATACTTTTTTAATTCCTTACATTCCGAGAAATAAAACTTTTGCTTCACGATTCAGCAAAGAATGAAATTAAATTGCTAAAATTGTTTTAATCTAACAAATTTCTTAACTTTCTTGAAAATATCTCTTTCTCGAATTTATTAGTCCTATGTAGATTTAGATTTGAAGCTTTTAAGAAGAAATTCAGGATCATATAAAAATAACATGACAATACGTATTCCTTAAACGTTTCCTTTCCGGCACGTAATAAGTCAACACACGAAAACACCAAAAAATTCTACTGCCCAAGGAAGGTAACGGAAACGCCAAAAACATCAACTATCCACAGAAGGTAGTTCCTTAAAGACCAAATAATTTTATTTTGGATTTGCGTTTCCATGGGATATCTGTTTCAGAAGACCATACATAGTACAATGTTTCTCTACTGCCACCCCCCCCCCCTTTTTTTTTTTTTTACCTCAGTACCCAAGATCTGTTGTTGTATTCTTGCTCAGCAAAAGTCTTTTATTAATTTGGTACTCATGGACCATTTATTATTTTGAAAGTGTGCAATTGCACTAATCATCCGTTATTTTTACACCATAATTACGAAAATTCAGGGATAGCCTTAAAATTCGTTGTTTCAGAGATTCTGTCAACTTAAGTGCAGCAACTTATGGTGAAGCATTTCTGGATGTACACTGCCCAAGTACAATATGTTCCTTATCGTGGAATATCTATTATGTCTGCCCTTTCATATATTTATGTAGGATTGGTTTTTCTACAGATCTTACATGAAGTGCTAGAATTGAACCATACCAAATCCGAGACCGGTTACATTATTCTGATATGACTATGCATTAATATCATATTGAAATTTCATTACCTTTGATTGGAAAGAAGGCTGGAGAGCCCACATTTGATGCCATGTGATGAGAAGTCGTCAAATGGTGTGAAGACGGGAAGCAGAGAGGAGGAAACGGAAATCTTGGCAAATCAGCATGAGGCGACGACGACAGCAATGCCTCAATGCAGTGTTGACGACCACTTGTTTGACTGAAAGCAAATCAAGCAAGTAGGTTTTTTTTCACTTGTTTAAATGATACTGAGCTTAATGTTTCATTTAAGTTAAATTGTTTTCTCACATAATTCAAATTTTTAGTTAGATTATTTTGTTCTGAGAAAGCAGTTCATGTTTTTCGACCTTGGCGAAATGATATCTTCGTCGAGGTCTTTTTAAAATTAAACTTTAATAAAGAATGTGGAAAAAGGGCCAAAGGATAGTTTCTACATGGACCACTATAAGGTACTAAGATGACCATAATATAAAAGTAATACAAGTTAGTTGTCGATCTATGACTTTATTTGCAACAATTAGTTTGTTTAATTAAAAAGAAAAAAATTTTAAAACGAGTTAAATAGATCGTCAATAAAAAATGAAATATAGAATATCGGGGTATTCTTTCATACAACTTGTATCATGCATCTTCAAAGAAAGTAAGTCTAACTTTATAAGTGTCTCTGTTACCGGCAAAATAAAATAAATAAACTAACTTAATATTAATTAAGTTCCATTAGTTTTATAAAAGCTATCAGTCGCATCAACAATCGGTTAAAAAAGCTCTGATTTGCACAAAGTTTCTTGATTTTTTTCTATTTTGGTCAAACTTTTTTAAACTTGTATGCTTTAGATTAAGTGTGAAGGAAATTATTTATAGGCTACTTGGGAGTTTTAGTAAGTTTAATAGGCTAATTAATTATTTCTGAAATTCATTAAAATTGATTTGTATGCATGTTTACGCAAATAATATAAGAGCTTGATTGTATGGAAACTTACCTAACACCCTAAAAATTCATGAATTAACATGATAAAACCATGAATTATTTCAGAAAATGTGTAATCTTTGTGATTATTTAGAACTGAAGGATTCAATAAAATAGCCATCTGACTTGTCAACTCTATCCTTCGATGATGTGTGGACGGTTTTCTGTCGTGTTTTCACAACTGGAAATATGATCCTTAGAGTATAAGTATTTTCTCCCTCCTTTCCGCAATACCTTTTTAGTGTAACTCGAAACACACTCAACACATATTCGAGAGGTTCGGTGTTCGAATCCGGCGAGGTTACTGCACATTTTTGTCGTCTCCAACATAAAAAACTCTGATAACTTAACAACAATACACTTATTACTGTAGACTTGGCCAAATATAATTCGTCAATGATTTCTGAATTTGTTGGTCATATCCTTTTAGCACCATTAATAATAGCCCATTGAAACTTTCGTAGCACTTGGCGTGTATTAGCCTATCTTGATTAAGACCGCTGAATAAGGGAGTTCATTTTAGGTTCGATCCTTGATGAATGAGCTGGAAGGAAATAACCCCAGATTGTCCAAGTTATCCACATTCATCGATAGGACTCAATCAACGTTTATCCAGTGGAACAGCTGTCCTTCGATGGCGAAATAAAATTAAGTGGCTACAGAGTTAGTGTTCGTAGTTTTCTTCATGTGTACGTGAATACGAGCCAGTTGCCCTTAGAAAGGCGCGTCCACCAAGGCAGTCCTCTAAGCAGATAGACCGTGCCGAACTTTTCTACATTCAGGTAACCCTAACTCTCAGGTGTAGCCATATTTAATGAACATTCAGGCAGAAGTTAATGTTTGATGTTTAAGGTGCTACATCACTAACCATTCAAAGCATTATCATATTGTAAAATGTTATTCCTAAATGTTATTTCCATAACTTTTCAGTGCAACTGAGAATAGTATAAAAAGATAGAAATTCTGTATTGAACAGAAGAGTTCAGTATCAACAAGTGAGTGCTTAGTACATGTAATCAAATTGGATTTTATATTAATTGTTCTACATTTGCGAAAGTAGCAGTAGTGGAGCCAGAAGGGATAAATTATTTAAAAATTTATGGAAGAATTTTAGCATTAATTATAAAAAAGTAGGTAAATACAGTGAGCCCTCTCGTGGTCAAAAACCTTCCTAAGATTATTCATTCTGGAAATGATCAGCATTTCTGAAGACATAAATAAACACCGGTGCTTAACATCACGTCTCTAGAATGGTCAACGCCTTCGCAAGATCAACATCATCTGAGGTCAAGGTTAGTGGTCTTAGAAAGGTTTCATCTTGACGACCTTTTTAACACCACTAAACTGTATTAATAATCGGCAGATTCAAATATCATTATGACTTTACACGGAAAAATTATATTTAAAATAATTTCATAAATTCTCAGGCCTTAGATGTCATGCAAATTTTGAAGTCCAATATCACAGCATCGCTTTATCGCAATATCACAGCATTTACAGTATTTGTAGGCATGAAGATTATATTTTATGTCTCTACTTTATGAAATTATCTCATAAAAATTAGGTATTTAGAATTACTTTCTATTCTGTGTAAATTTTGGACATCTTTAACACAAGTTTGATGCATATTTCTCGATTTTTATTTTGAAAGCAAGTTATTTTAGTGCAAACACTGTTAATTGTTTTTCAAATAATCTGGTAAATAGCATGACAGTTCTTTCAGGATCAAAATACTTTGACGAATTTCTTACTAAAAGTGGTGGTTTTCTTCCATTTTTAATGTCTGTTGTATATTAAACGCGATTAGTCATTTTCATCGAATGCTTGTTGTTGAACCCTACTGGTGACTTAACTCATCTATCAAAATTTTGCAAAGTTTCCTATTTTTGATTTTGAGCCACTAAAATATTTTGAAATTATAATCTGCCAGTGGAAAAAAAGCGATAAAAGAACAAAATTCTACTCAGTTAAAAAAGAAAAACTATAAAATAGCATTATTTTGAATAAAAGCATTTCTTTTATTTTGAAAGTTTGGGTTTGCAGCTTTTGTTTTTTAAACAAATTCAAGAAAAGACATTTAATTTGCATGTTTCGCTCTGAATTAATTATCAAAATGCTAAAAGAGTTTGACAAAGAAAACGTGGCTCATATTTCAGCCTAATTTGGGAAAAAACAAATAAAATTTAAGAAAAAAGGTTAGCTAAATAAATCCCCCCTTTGACGTTATTTGTTTGTTCCAAATGATGTAGTATTTAATCTTTCAATCACGATTATAAAATTTTCAATATGTATTTATTTAGTTTTAATAATCAGTTATTTTATATTAATTATCTTTGCTGTCTTTCTCGCTTTCTATTTTCCTGCCAAAAGGCAAATCTCTAGTTACTGTGTATTTAAATGAGGCAGAAAGTATTTAACCTTTTCTAGGAAGCCGGTACATATATGTCCCACACGTTAACTGTTTGCATCTCAAAGTTTGGTAAATTATGGAGCTATAAAATCGACTCGTTAATATGAATTAAAAAGTGTTAGACCCTGTTGATTTGTTTTTCTGCATCTTTCTGCAGAAATAACTGAATGATCCTACTACATAAATTGATCCCTATAGCCCACAACAAAAATTCTTACGAGAAGGTTTTACAGGGTAGAATCTGAGCGTGTTCCGCCTGCTAAAGACCATGTTCGCAAATCGATTCTCTTAAAAGCAGTATATTTGCAGCGTTGTGTTGTCCTCGCTGCTAGATTTGACACGCAATATTAGGTTTGAGTCAACTTGCGCACATTCTGTTTATGTAGACAATACATTAGACAGACAATTAGTTAAGTCAAATTTTGTACTTTTGATTAAAGCTATAAATGCTGGCTGATCTGTAAGCACAAGTAGTGCCTTCTGTTAACTTGAGTTAAATGAAAGTCCCTTTTACACCCTTCGTACGTTTATGTCGTAATTGTACGACTTAGTGATGAGTCACTTTTCTTAGAGTTCTCGTCTATCGTACCAAAAAAGACGAAACTCTGTATATATGTATATATAGTACTTGTTTCAAAAAATTTCAAGCAGAGCTAATTTTTTTTAATTCGGTTCATCTAATATATATTGATATATAATTTCTTATGTATGAGAGTGAATAAGAAACCGATAACATACAAGGTACGATAAAGTATGAAATGTTGCGTAACATCCATTATAAAGTAAATCTTTCCATCTTTACTGATCAACTCTGATGTATTCGCAACCTACTTCAATATAACGAAAATATTAAATTAGAGTATAATATCTTCTTAAGATGTGACTTTGTTTAAATAATTGTACTAATTTAATTAACATTAATAATTATTAATTAAATTAAGAAACTATAATAAATAGTTATAAATAATTACAGTTTATTTAAATAATTATAATAATCATTAGTGATTTGTGTGGGAAGAAATAATTAGCTTACCATTCCCGTAGAGTGGACCAAAGGGGCGGAGGGATAAGGCGAGCAGGCCTTAAGGCAGGGAAGTAGTCCTTATAGAGAGATGCTGTATTAGACGGGGAGAATCCCGATCCTAAAGAGGAACATATTTTAACTGGTTCTGGTTCTTCTAGCTTATTTTCTACTATTCCGGGATCAGGTTTCCCCGATAACTGATCTTGCTGCAAACTTGAATTTTCGACCTTAAGGTTCTTGTCTTCCTGCGCAAACAACAGCGGCAAAATTTGAGTTATAAAACGTAACAGAATGTTCAATAAAGACTATTTTAATTATGAAGTGAATATCTTAAAGTAAAAATTAGTAATATTTCATAGTAATTTATTAGGGCATTCAGAGTAGTAATCTTTAGCTTGAAAATTCTGTAAACTGTTTTGCAATAAGCGTTAGTCGTTTTAATTCTTGTAAAACTACTAAATGAATATAATAATGATTGACCTCAGCGAGGCCTCGCGTTGATTATACGAAACACTTCGATCAAGAATTAATTTTTATTTTTAATTACTTAAAAATTAACTTAAATTCTAAAATAACTCAATTAATGATGCGTTAAGTAAAATGGATATTTACAATAAAGGCTAAGACTATCCCAATGTTTCATACAATACTGGAATCCATATTGGAACGAAATGGCAAGAAATATTCGAGTTTGACAGCCTAAATGCTTATAAAAAGATTTTGTGCGTGACTATGATATATTTATCCTATACGGAACCTTACAACCATATATTAAGATTTATACTTTGTGTCTCGTATTTTTTTGAATTGTCTTACGTGGCAGTATCAAAAGGAGAGTAAAGCTCGAAACATTTAGACGTTTTGTAGAACATTTTTTTTTTAAACATTTCAAAATAAGGAGCTAATTTTCCTCTGTTTCTAAATTTTAGTGATATTTATTATTTGCTATATGCTGGAAAGGTACGTTTACGAAATTTGAGACAATTAACTTCCTGGGTTAATCATTATAAAAAACTGAAAAGTTACACATAATAATTAGCCCAAATAAGTGATAATTTTATCGCTGATTGTAGTTTCGTTGCAGTTAGTCCAACATTACCAAAACATTGCTATTATTATGGTGAACATGACAAAAGTAAAATGCTTGACGTGAAAGCTTTAGTTGTCTAAGAAATGAAGGGGAGTCAAACAAGCTGAATTACAACAATTTAACAACACATTGGTAATGCTGGACTAAGCGCTTGAATGAAAACAATGTTACTACACTTAGCGGTGACACGTTTGTTTATTATGTGTCATTATTATTTGTTTATTATGTGTTTATTAATTAGTATGTCAAATCAATTTTTTACATTTACATGAATGATTTGTTTGAAAAGGTGTTCCATTTTTCATAATAAACACGACCGAAATAGTCCTGCCCACAGAAGCTTCAGGAATAAATACAGTTAATTTTTTCTCCTATTCTTTGATTTGACATAAGCTGATATCTCGCTTTTCTAAATTAGCAAAAGATCAAACGGCACGTTAAAAACGAGCATAAAGTAAGAGGAGAGAAGCCTATGTCATAGAGGAACTAAACAGCAACTCAAAAACTGATAAAGACGCTTTTTTTAATATTACAAAGCCTTTTTAGACGCTTTTTTCTAATGTTTTCCTAATGTGACAAGTTAAAGTTCGTTAAAGTTATGAAGACATGCATTGAAACTTAATGAATGCATGTCTTCATAACTTAATGATTATGGCGAAATCTGCAGAATCAAAGTGTCATGAACCAAATTATACTGTGTTTCCATTCTAATAAATAACTGAATGAAATAAGCATTTTAAGTGATCTAATGATATTTTGAACTGCTGTATTTTATTTTTAACCATCATTATACAAGATGGAAATTATCATACTATTTAAATCAGCGGTTTCAAACTCGAATTATGTGTGAGCCGAATGGTCGATCTTAAAACAGACGACCAATCGAATTAGATTTTTACTAAAATGAAATGTTTTTAACAAAACAAACTTTTTAAACTAAATTTTGAATTTTATTCACTAAATCCTAAGTAAAACAAATATAAACACTAGTAGTATTGACGTAAAGGACAAAGCATTTTGATTTGTATTTATCTTTTATCATAAGTCTCAAGGCTGGCGTCTGGAAAACATTTCTAATTATTTCACTTTGTAATTCAAAAGTTTTCACAGCTGAATATTATTGAATTTTCAGGTTGATATTTATTTCAAGTAGATCTAATACGTTTAATAAACCATTAAATAATTTAAATAAACTAATAATAAGCAAATAAAGAAAATCTTTTAAAATTTGTGACTAAATAATGACAACTTACTCCTTTTCTTTCATTTAATACATTTTTCTTTGACACATAAATCAAAGTACATGTATTTGTGTGTAAATATTAATTATAAACTTTTCTCCTTCTTATTATAACTTCTTCTATACCTCACTGCTTTTCGATTTGGATAAAGGATAAAATTTGGAGTATGTACTTGGAGAAATTTTTTAATTAGAAACTGATTTCATCACGAATTGTAGATGCTCATCGGTCAGTCTAGTTCCCATTTTTAGGCTTAAACTAATTTTTAGATGCGGAAAAAAACGTTCGGATATAAATGTGCTCCCAAATAACGCGATTATTCTTGTTCCAAAAATTTATTACTAAAGGTCATGTTATCTTTTGACAAGTGCGTTCACTAAAGGTATTTATCTTTTGACAAGTGCGAAGTTAATGATATCCATATCTTCATATCTTTGACTAAGATTTTTACCACAGTGTAATTTAATTGGCTCCATTTACCTGCAAAATTTCTAGGGCCTTACAGGAGTTTTCATGGTAGTGGAAACAATGTAAAATTGGACTAAAAATCATCAAAATCTTAAACCCTTCATTAATATCTTACCATAATAATTAATAGCATAATGATATGCTAATCAAATTCATTTATATTAGTCATAGTATATCGCTAAATTTTAGTTTTTAATAATAAAACGAAGTGCACTTCATTTATACGAATTTCTCTTAAGCCTAATTACGTGTTTCTAAAATATTTTCAAACTTACTTGTTTGCTTTCACTGTTTCCGTCTTTCATTTGACACCGCCAAGTGCAGTCGTTGTCATTGCACATATCACTATGTTCCTTATGAGTTTCAGGTGAGCTGTCGTCTGAATCCGAAAGCGATTGATTAACCAGAGGGGATGGATTCATTGCAGGGATATCAGTTTGAGAAAATTTTAAATTTTCATTCCCGTTTTCACTCTCTAAAGAAGATCTATGCTTCTCTTCCCTTTCTTTACGAAGCCTCTCCGCTTTCCGCCACTTAGCTCGACGATTCTGAAACCAAACCTATAAAACCAAAAAAATACGCATTTTAAGTACACTTAATAGCGCTTTGAAATATTAATTTGTTTTAATAACTAGAATAACGGCAGGTTCTAGTGTCATTCAAGATCTATAAGTAAGGGTGCACTCAGTTAAACTCTCATCCTCATTCAGATTACGAAGTAAAATCACTTATTTTTTAGATCCATTTCTCACATATTTTCTTTCTAATCAAAATTAAGATTTCACGTGTTGAAATCTGAAAATTAAGCGATTTTTTCAATGAAATATAAACAAACGCAAATGCTTTAAAAATTGTATGGAACGATTTTTTCCTTATAGTTTTTAGTCAAAAATGTCTTTCTTTCTACCATTTGATTTTGGAAATTTTACTTTTTTTACAGCTATCTCTTCTGTTTCTGTTTCTTTCTAAACAGTTTATTGATTCGACCCAAGATTGCTAGTTACAAACGTTTGGGAAAAAAGAGAAGTATTTGTGGAAGTATGATAATATGCAAATCTACGAAACTGCAAGCCGCAATAAAAGACGGTATTTGTGTATCACAAGTTTTTTGCGTGTTTATAAAACAATATTTTCCTACCAAAAGTTGAAGAAAACAACATTTTCACTTTATAGATTTCAGTTTATAATCGTTGTAATTATGGCCCACCAGTGGCTGACCGGTAAAGTAGCTGAACACTGGTAGTTCGGTCCGGAGTTTGAATTGCGGCGAAGATGCTGGCTCCATAAGCGTTTTCGTGGTTTCCCCATGTGTAACTTGTATACGAGTCAGTTTTTCCCTTAGAGAGTGCCTCCACGAAGGCATCTCTCCCCTTAGGGAGATAATTGTCAGAAGCTTTGCCGTAATTAAATACAATTAAATAAACCGAACAAAATCTTATAATTCTATACAGCGCATGATAAGTTCATACAGCTGAGACTTCATTATCTCACTGAACTCATCTTATGGAATATCGTTTGCTTTTTTTTCAGCTTTATTTCGTTGCTGTTTTTCCCACTTTACGAAAACACTTTACTGGTTTTCTAAGTTTCTAGTTACGGTTTCGTGAAATGTCTTCAGTGCCGTTAAAATAATAACTTGCAGGTAATACATCAATTCAGAGAAGAAAAAATAGTCTTTCACGGGGTAAAGATGGTAAATAAGAGGAGGGACGGATACGAATCGTGACACGTTTACCGTTAGCAACTACCGTACAGTAAAGGAATTGTGTGGACAATGCATTCTCATGAATTACATCCGAATCATATGATTAAGTAAGCCTAACGCTCTGAATTCTCTTCAAAAGTCTGTCCATTACATCTTCATGTAATATGAAATTTGTAGTCAGTCGTTCACAAACAAACTCCTAGTGAATTTCCTTTTCCCGATAAAAAGTAGGTCACCGACTTTCCTTTTTTCAGGATTCTACTCTCTTTCTTTCTTTTTTTTTTTCATGCTTTTTTCTCAAGATTTCTGATACAGAAATTTATGTGGTCGTAATACATCTTCATCAGCCCAAGTAAATGGTTGCAGTTTTGTCTCAGACTCATTAGCAAAGCTCTAAATTTTATCTCCATGGACAATTAATTCGTTTGAGAAGTACCACGGTTAATATCTGCCTTTTAAATCAAATCATGACATGAAAAAATTCGGTTTTCTTTCTAAACTACAATCATAGCCTGACGGATAAAAGCACATTTTTGATCTTCTATGATAGATTTGTGATCAGTATTGTTACTGTCCCATGTAGCGTGTCGTCATATTATTAGCATCAATAACCTAAATACTGTTTTAACAATTTTCGTAAGTAGCCTCTTTCTGTAGTAAAATTCCTTTTTTTTCTTTCTACCTATACAACGAAGTTTCCCGAAGAATATCGAAAAACATCGGGAAAGGAACTTAATGATAATATCGTAAGATATAAGGTAGAGTGGACAGACTAAACATATCGAATACTGAAGAACTTCCTTGCGAGTTATTAGTATGAATCCAACTTGGCAATATAGCACCTAGAAAAAGACTTTAAAAAATGTGAAAGACTAAAAGTGTTTTTAAAAGGAATTCTGCACATACTGCGTTAAAAAATCCTTGATTCTTAAAAATGCCATAGCAACTATTAGCTGTACATATCATGAATTAAATGCATTAAAAATCAATCAGATAAAAATTTGTAGGATCTAGTCTTCTTGGCTAACATATACTGCTACAAGACGTACTTGAAAGTCTGTTAGCGACTTCTCTCTAAGACTGGAAAATGAATACAACGAGGAAAAGGTGTAAAAACCCCTTTTATTGAACACAGTTATTTACAGACGACACAGTCTTTGTACTTACAAATCCAGGATAAAATTAAATATAATGGTAAACTAAACTAAATTTAAAGATAAGCTAGTAATTCAAGACTACACAAATTAATTTAACCTAAAAGGTTGAATCAAACCTAAACTGACGTGATATTAAACTTCGGCGGCATGAATGCGAAGACGAGAAACAAGAACATGCGCACTCAGTAATGAAGCACTCTCTGACCAATCATTTCGCTACTTTAGTTTAAGTACACTCTCATTCACCCTAACTCATTTACATCCTGAGGAAGAAACGCGAGAGAAACAAGAAATGACAGAAAAGGATAACAAATTAAAATAACTAAAAATAATATTCACAAAACGAATTAAAAAGACTGTATTAGTGCTTCTAAATCGCTTAGTTGTTTAAATCAATAACTTTTATCCTCATGAAATAAAATATTTTTATCTTCCACGCCCCAGTGTGTTTTCATTCAGTAAAGTGTATGCATGAAAGATACAAGAATTTTATTTCCGGAAATAGCAACACACTGCTTTTAAATAGCCCAATTTGTCGGTTAAATTTTCAAAATAAATTTCGTACTCTTTGTTGAATACGAAACCACTGGCTAGCGAAAAATATAAAGCTTTTATTTCGAGAAATGGAAACAAGTTACTTTTAATCGCTAAATTTATTAATCAAAAATTAACTATTACAAAATATGATATGAATTTTAAAAAATTCTGAATAAAATATTCGACCAAAGAATATGTATTGTTTTCTTTGATTCGGCTTTGATGTGCACATGTTTGCGTGTATGTGTTCAAAATTTGGTGGCTCTAAGTGCCACCATTTTTTCACAATGCGAGTATCACATGACACATGTACAGACAGGCTTATTCTTCATTTTTAAAAATGGAGAATAATCCATTTCAGTAGGCATTGTGGTTTGTGTGCCAGATTCTCGTGCCATTGGCTCCAGACTCAGATCCTGGGCAGGCCATTGAACATTTGCGACTTCAGTGTCTTCGTGACATTTAAAATCTGTCAAATCCAATATCCTCTCGATATATTTAGTGGTAGAGAAAGATAAGTATGAGACTTCAGACTCCTGCTCTCTGAGAGTACGCTTAGGCTATAATTGATTTTGGAAGTTATTCAAAATGTCTGTCTCATGAAAGTACCAAGTTTACATAATATTACAATAATGCTACCAACTTCCTGCGATGCGAGCGCAGCAGATACGAGAAATTCGGTGAACACAGTTGTCGGGGGCTTAGAAATTTTCTGTGATTGAACTCTAACTGAAGATTTCAAAAATAACACACTTATTAACTTTAGGCTGAACCGAAAAAAACATTTAAAGTCATTTCAAATAAAGCTATTAAATTTTTATTCCCTTTTTGCACAGCTATATGAAAAAGGATTTTCTTCCATGTTATATTTGAAAAAAAAAAAAAAAAAAAAAAAAAAAAAAAAAAAAGAATTACAAAACAAAACTAAAAGTGGATCCTAATTTACGGCTCAAGCTAAGTGAAATGTAACCAGACATAAAGAAATTGATCTCTCTTAAACATGTCCTAATTCCACAATAAATTTTAGAATTAAAGTATGTAGGATTTATATTCATTTTAACTAACATTTATTTTAAGTTTAAACTATCTTTCCTGTCAAGCCTTACTTTTCCCTGGAATTGCCAATGCCAGAGTATGTAAATTTTAGTAGAACGCGCAAGGATTCTAATTATCAGCGGAAGTATTCTGAGTTAAATAGAAAGGAAACGAGTTCGAAAGTGTGCTTTCTTGTTTCACGAGTGTGGAAGTGGCTAGTTAGAAATTGAAGAACCACGCGTTTCGGCCTGTGTGCTTGCCTCGGCAAATTGTTAATCTTTCAACGTAATATTCAGAGTTTGCTGAATTATCAGCAGTATTTTAGAACGCGTTCAGGTTAGTTACGTTTAGAGAGCCTCGTAGTTAGTCACTTGTTATTATCTCTTTTTCAGTTTCTTATTTTTATTTTACCGCCGGGTCGGCGTAGTTTGTGAGCGTCAAGAGCACGCAATTGTAATTTCTAAAGTTGAATAAAAAGGGATTTAAACCCTTCTCAAGACTTTGGGTCTAGTTCCAGCTCTCAGCAGTTACCACTTTATTGCGTGCAGGTTGGAAGCGCGCAACTTTACATTGGCGCCCGAACACTTGTCGAACTGAAATGGCCGAAAATCGGATGGAAGTTGCGGGAAAACAACAAGAAATGGCAAGCCAATTGGAAGGATTTGGATACCTGGTCCAGACGTTGAGAGCGTCAATCAAGCCAAACGTCAATTTCGACGGAAAAAATTCGGTGGCGATATTTCTAGAAAGACACGACAATCACTTTCAGCTCTACCCTGTGCCGGAAAGACAAAAAGTTGCCATCGCCACATCTGCACTAAGAGGACAGGCCGCGCTATGGTGGAAGAATATAGGCAAATTTTTATTAGGGGAATTCGGAGGCCAGACATATACATTTGAAAATTTCAAAAAATCGTTATTAAAGGCCTTCCCCATAGTGAAAGATCGAGCAAGGCTAGAAGCCGAACTATATAATTTTTATCAACGGGATATAAAAGAGTTGACGGACTTTATTCTGCGAAAAATTAAGCTGACGGATATGCTGTATGGGAAGAAACCCGTCGCGGAGATTATTGAAATAATTTTATCAAGATTACTACCTGCTGTTCAAGATTACTTTGAAATTAGAAACCCAAGCACATTGCAGGAGCTCTTCGAATTGGCGGTCAAGTTTCAAAATCACAGAATAGCGGAAAAAGCTAGAGGGCCATCGTATTCTCAAAGTATCCGAAGGCAATCTTCAAATGAGCAGACCAGAAATGCAAACCGCTCTTATGGGGGAGAGCGCTATCAATCTAACTCATCGAACCTCGAAGGTCAAGGCCCAAAAAGGAAATTTGAAAACAAACGTCCGCGTACCCAGAAGGCAGAAGTTGAAAGGAAAGCTTTAAACGAGTAGAGGGGCCTGTGAAAGCGAGGGTCCAGACCCCGGAAGTTGAAAAAACCCTCAAAGAGACACTTAAATACGGTCATCGTAAAGAACTCACATCTACCAATTATACAAGTCCTGGTTGGCGATGTACCAGTAGAAGCCCTCATCGATATAGGAGCAGAAGGTAATTTTATGAGTGATACATTTTTCAAGAAGAATTTTTATAGGTTACGATTATTTAAAAACAGAAACACAGAAATTATAGCGGCGCAAGGAAAAACCTGTCAATGCATCGGGAAGTTATCATTAAACATACAGGTAAAAGATGAAAGCCTCAAAGTATTAATTTTTGTAGTAAAAATTTGCAAAATCCACTTATTTTAGGTATGGAGTTTTTAAGGGCCGCGAGGGCCAAATTGAATTTTCAGGACAGTTCTATTGTGCTGGAGATGGACCGCAGGGTGGTGGAACCAGTGGAACAACCGCAAGTTGATCTTAGCCATTTGAATGACCATGAAAGTCAAGCCATCCAGCAAGTGGTGAGTACTTTTTCAAACTTGTTTTCAGAAAGGCCTGGTAGCTGTCAAATAGTTACGCATCAGATACAGTTAACTGCCGACAAACCCTGTAGGTCTAAACCTTATCACTATGCTAAACATAAATACCTAATCATAGAAGAACATATTCAGGAAATGTTAAAGAACAAAATAATAACGCCCATAAATAGTGAGTACGTGAGTCAAGTCGTACTGTAAGGATCTTAAGTTTTACTAACGTTTATTTTATTTTAAATCTTTACTATCACTTCTTATTTTCTACTTCCGGCCAGAATTATAAGCGTGAAGGAGTTTATGCAAAGTTGTCTGGCGAACGCCAAGTATTTAAGTGTGGCCTTTTTGCCAAACAGAAGAGAGGAAGCAGTGAGTTCGAAGCAGGCCGCTTACCTTAGAAGTTACGCAGTTGCTATTTGCCTTCCAGGCCAGAGGTTTTAATCCTCTTGATAAATTAAACGTATTGTAGTGTTCACAGTCTCTGTGCTACATACGCTTCCTGTTATTATAAGGCCAATCTTATTCTAAAGTTAAATTAGAGTTTAGTTTTATTTTGATATCTTTTACGTTAGACCCCGAGTGGAGGGTCATTGTATTCCGAAGTACGGAAGTCATTGTATATAAAGAAAAATAAAGGGTTTTGTATACCCTTCGTCTGTATCCTGTCTACTTACTACAATTAGTGAACATAGCTTTAGTAAGCTCTCTGTTCTAGTCAGGTCATTGTATGTTTCCGAAGAAGGTAAGAAGAAACATTGAACCTGATAGTGGCGCCCGACGAAGAATAACCATGGCCGAGTTTCAGGAAGAACCTGTGCTGCCTGCAGAAACGGCTCAGAATCCAGAAATGCCAGCTGCCGCCCTGGAAGGATTTGGGTACATCGTCCAGACCATGCGCGCTTCGATGAAACCAGAAGCAACGTTTAATGGAAACTCACAGGTAACCAGTTTTTTGGAAAAATTGGATGACCACTTCATGCTCTACCCCGTGCACGAGTTTCAAAAAGTTACCTTAGCTACCAGCGCTTTGAGGGGCCAAGCGCTTAACTGGTTCAAATGTATCGGCAGAAGTCTCTTGGGTCAAGCAGGAAGTCCCACCTATACCTACGAAAATTTCAAGACTGCCCTACTAAAAGCCTTCCCTGTTGTAAGGGATCGTGCGAAATTAGAAACAGAACTTTTCAGTATATATCAACAAAGAATGGAAAACCTCTCGAGCTTTATTTTAAGAAAAATTCACGTTTTCAAGCTCTTGTATGGAAACCGTCCGGATCCTGAAATAATTCAAGTGATTTTGCCGAGGTTACTACCCCAAGTGCAAGACTTTATTGAATTACGAAATCCGACTACACTGGAAAAGTTATTTGAGCTAGCAATGCAGTTTGAAAGTAGAAGAACGGCGGATGTCGAAAGAAGACGCCAATATCAACAGCGAAACCAATTTGGTACGCCAAGACTACAGCAAACTCAAGCACATGGCTACGGAGAAAAAGCGAATCAGTGGGCAAGGAAACCCGAGCATTCAAAAACAGCCGGCGAACGTCGACAGTTCAATAGCAACCCAGGAAAAAAGTCTCAAGGCCAGTGGAGAAAGAAGGAAAGCACCGAAAGGAAAAATAATTTAAACTAAAACGGATTTCTGCTGACGAGAGGGTGCGGAAATCTGAAGGCCACGAAAACCCCTCTTCCTACAAGTTAAATACAGTAATGGTGAAAAATTTAACACTTCCGAAGATTGAAGTCTTGGTAAATAATATCCCGGCCACCGCACTCCTGGATACCGGCGCGCAGTGTTCCTGTGTGGCAGAAGTCTTTTTTAGAAAGTATTTTCGCAAATACCGCATATATAATGCGGATAATACAACAGTATTAGCGGCGCAAGGAGAACAATGTAAGTGCGTAGGTAAAGTACCTTTGTACATCCGTATCAAGGACGAACAAGTAAAGGTGATGTTTTTTATAGTAAAGAATTTGCAAGCAAATTTAATCCTAGGAATAGACTTTCTTTCAGACGCACAAGCTACACTGGATTTTAATGCAGCGTCCCTTAAGCTGACGATGAAACCAGTGCGTGTAGAAAAGGTTGAACCGCCAAGGTTAAATCTTGACCACCTGCCTAATGACGAGCAAGATAGAATCCGACAAGTGGTAAGTGAATTTGCTTCCTTATTTAGTGATATTCCAGGATTTACTCAGGTTACTAACCATAGTATTGACACCGGAGATGCATTGCCGGTTCGTCAAAACCATACCGGTATGATAAGAATAAGGAAAAAATTATAGAATGGCATATTACCGATATGCTACGTAAAAAGATCATAACGCCTATCTCAAGTAGTTATGCTAGTCCGGTGGTTTTATGTAAGAAAAATAATGATTATCCTTTGGAGCATCCAAAAAGGTGGAGATTCGCTATTGATTACCGTAAATTAAATTCCATAACGAAATATCCGGTATATCCGTTACCGATCATAGAAGAAATTTTAAGGAACATAAAATCAACCAAATTTATGACGACTTTAGACTTAACGAATGGTTATTTTCAAATAGGGGTCAGGCCTGAGGACGTGCCTAAGACTGCTTTTATAACCAAGTCTGGCACTTATGCATTTTTGCGAATGCCGTTTGGCCTTTCAGGCGCCCCAGCAACATTTCAGCGATGCATGGACATTGTGTTAGGAAAGTCCACATTTATCTATTTAGATGATATCATTATTACTAGTGGTAATCTCGACCAACATATACAGGATTTAAGACAGGTGTTTTCTTTATTAAATGAGGCCGGTCTAAAAGTTAATGTCGAAAAGTGCAAATTTGCAGCCCCTGAATTAAAATATTTAGGTTACAAAATATCTCAAAAAGGGATCGAGACAGATGAATCAAAAATAATCGCTGTACAAAAGTATCCGACTCCAAACACGGCAAAGAAGCTCTCTTCTTTTCTAGGACTTTGTTCATATTATAGGTCCTTTATAAAAGATTTTGCGGCTATCGCTGAGCCATTGTTAAAATTAAAAAGGAAAAAGGCAAGATTCTCGTGGACTGCCGAAGCCAATAGTGCTTTCGAAAAATTAAAACAAGCATTAACGCAAGCCCCTGTGTTGAAATTTCCTGAAAAGGATGAAAATTTAGAAATTTCAGCGGATGCTTCGGATTATGCGGTAGGAGCGGTACTTTCGCAAAATCAGCAGCCCGTGGCATTTTTTAGCCGAACTTTAAATCAAACACAAAGAAACTATTCCGCGACCGAGAGAGAGGCACTTGCAGTTCTGTTAGCAGTGCAAAAGTTCCGAGTCTATTTTGGAAAGGCGCCGATAACAGTATATTCTGATCATGCGGCGGTAACTAGATTGTACTCAGGGAAAAATTTATCCCCAAGGTTAATAAGATGGGCACTCAAGCTGCAAGAATATAATCTGGTAATCAAGCATACCCCCGGAAAGGAAAATATCGTAGCAGATGCCCTATCACGAATTAAATTAGACGAACAGGGTAATACCGTAAAAGTTGCAATGCTGACAGCGTGTACAATAAATTCCCGAGAAACTGTAATAACCGAACTGGGTAAGGATCCTGAGTTTGGAAGTATTTATGAGTATTTGAAGGATCCTGAAAATTTTAGCCACCAAGATATTGTGGCGATAAGAAATAGGGCGGCCCATTACGAACTAATAGATGGTCTATTATTCTACACAAAAACTACGAATTCCAACAACGAATTTCGACCTGTTATCCCAGCTAGTCTTAGATTAAATATCCTGCAAGAGCTCCATGACAGCCCTTTAGCTTCTCATGCTGGTATTCGAAAAACTATCCAACGCGTACGCGAGGCAGTCTACTTTCCTGAACTGCAAAAGTTAACAAGGGCGTATGTCCAGTCCTGCCCAACATGTCAAGCCGTTAATTATATTAATTTCCGCCCGGCCGGGTTTCTAAATAGTATTAAATCCGAATTTCCAAATGAAATAATCGGCATCGATTTATTGGGCCCTTTCCCAAAAAGTCAGTTAAATAAAAATCGCTATCTCCTTGTTATGGTTGATCATTTTAGTAAATGGACCGAAATTGTTCCCTTAAAACGAGCCTCCGCGAAATTAGTTACTGATTCTATTTTAAATAAATATATTTTAAAATACGGGGCGCCCCTAAAAGTTATATCGGATAATGGTCCTCAATTTGTAAGTAATATATTTGAAGACATGTGTCAAAAACTGGGCATACGTCATTTAAAAATGGTCCCGTATCGGCCGCAATCAAATATAGCGGAACGGGTCAACAGAAATATAGTGAAAATTATCCGTAGTTATGTTAAAAATTTTCATAAAAGCTGGGATAACTATGTCAATGAATTTGCTTTCGCCCTTAGGACCGCAAAACATGATACAACGGGCAAAACTCCTGCTGAGTTATTTCTAGGCAGAAAGGTTATAACACCGTTAGATAAACTATTTTATGTGCAACAAAGAGCCCCAGAATTTAAAATGGGTGATATAGAAAAACTAATAAAAGAAGCAAAAAAGAATACGGAAGTAGCACAAAGAAAACAGAAGTTATACTATGATCTGAAACGACGGGGAGTAACTTATAAAGTAGGGGATGAAGTTTTAAAAATTAAGCATTCACTTTCTTCAGCACCAGAAGATAAAACTGCCAAATTTTTTCCACGCTTTGAAGGACCATATGTTATAGAAAAAATAACTCACGCTGTTGTAGTGTTAAAGGCAAGAAATGGTGAAACCTGTTCCGCAAATATTGATCAAATTAAGCCCTACTTCGATCGTAATAAAATGCAAATCTTTTCAGATCTTTTGCAGGATCCGGTACGGCAGACACCGCAGGTACAAGTTCCAGAGGTGGGAAAACGACAAGTACAAGGGCAAGCCAATGAGAGACAGAAGCAAGTGAAAAGAAAATTGCCCCGCGGAAAAACTGAAGGTAAAAAGAAAAAGAAGCCGTTCCACCGTCCAGAAAACAGAGTTCACGAACATCCCCAGAATGAAGAAGGGAGAAGGACGACGTATGTGGAAAGGACCGGGTGAAAGGACGGCAACTATAACCCGGCTGTGAAACGGAAGATTGACTCATCCGACAGAACTCTCCGCAGCAAAAGTCGCCGAACTGCGGAAGGGCCATCAGCGGCGGAGGAAAAAGTACAAGAAAAATTTGAACGGCCAACAACGAGGTCCAAGCAGGATCACGACAGAAGTTTCCCGGTTCCACCAAGACCAGCTGCCTTCAAACGGCCAAGACCACAAGCAGAGGACAGAAGGAAGATGTTCAAGGGTGGCCGTAGTGGTGAAAAACGGAAGCTTCCAGAGGAAAGCACTGAAGGGCGAGCCCGTACAAGAAGGAGGATCAACCAAGCTACTATCAGCTATACCTTTAAAGACTGGGCCCAGAAAAGGATGTCTGAATATTACAAAGATAAGTAAAATTTTATGTTACTTTACAAACTTAAGTTAATCTTTCATTCTTACTGCAAGTGGCAGATTTCAAGAAGTTTTACCTCATGCGAGGTCTACCTTTATCGCCAAAAGGGCGAGAAATGAGTTGTGACCGATTTTCTTATTATGTTTTTCAATTACTCGCGCGTAAAACTAAAGTTGATGTATAATAGCGTTGTGTAAAGACTTAAATATTGTAAAAAGTTATTGTATAAATTTTATTTAAAACATTCTAGCAAGAAAGAAGTTTTAGTCTGAAAGACTTTTTGAAATGTAGTATTATTTCAATGTAGAAAGAATTGGCACTTGCTTTGAAAAGAATAGAAGTTAACAATGTACTACTAATGTATGTTTTCAAATGTGTAAAATTAACGGCATGTTGATATGTTCTTGTATACATGTGAACTGTTATTTTGAATGTTAAGAAATACCGTGATATGGTAAAAGTGAAAGTAATGTTAAAAATTTGTTATTCGTGTGACTGTAAAGATTAAATCATGACGAATATATATAAAGGTTGAATGATGTAGTTAGGCTCTCTGACGCTACACTTTAGAGTTAGCCACTTTCAGAATAGTACCTCAGGGTCTAGAGTTGAAATTAGGGTGTGTTAAGAGGTCTCGTATGTTAAATTTTAACACGTTAGTGTTTTGATTGTAGGAGGAAGTGTGGCACACGTAGACAGAAACACATTCGTGGTTGGTGTTCTTTTACAACACATGTCAGAGAGCACGGGGAGAGATAATTAAAATAGTCATGAATGAAATAAGAATGTTAAGAAAAGTATATTCTATATGTTATTTGCAATGTCATTCTGTAACATTTCATTAAACTAGTTTTCCTTCCAGATCTCTGGAAGGAACCAGAATTGAATAAAGCTCCTGTTTAGATGCAGTACAGATGAAAAAGAAAAAAAAAGATTGTTGTATATCCCGGGAGCTACTATTGTAACAAATTTCTTTCTTTTAAATTTTCTAGATTCTAGCTAAGTTATGATTGTAAAAGGTTGGCCTCGCGTTAGTTTTTAGAGTTAAAAGTTTTCAACAAGGTCGTTTTAGACCTCAGTTTCAAACAAATTAACTCTGGCGGGAAGTATGTAAGGATCTTAAGTTTTACTAACGTTTATTTTATTTTAAATCTTTACTATCACTTCTTATTTTCTACTTCCGGCCAGAATTATAAGCGCGAAGGAGTTTATGCAAAGTTGTCTGGCGAACGCCAAGTATTTAAGTGTGGCCTTTTTGCCAAGCAGAAGAGAGGAAGCAGTGAGTTCGAAGCAGGCCGCTTACCTTAGAAGTTACGCAGTTGCTATTTGCCTTCCAGGCCAGAGGTTTTAATCCTCTTGATAAATTAAACGTATTGTAGTGTTCACAGTCTCTGTGCTACATACGCTTCCTGTTATTATAAGGCCAATCTTATTCTAAAGTTAAATTAGAGTTTAGTTTTATTTTGATATCTTTTACGTTAGACCCCGAGTGGAGGGTCATTGTATTCCGAAGTACGGAAGTCATTGTATATAAAGAAAAATAAAGGGTTTTGTATACCCTTCGTCTGTATCCTGTCTACTTACTACAATTAGTGAACATAGCTTTAGTGAGCTCTCTGTTCTAGTCAGGTCATTGTATGTTTCCGAAGAAGGTAAGAAGAAACATTGAACCTGATAGTACTATGTGGGAAAAAGAACGAGTTTCCTCCTTCGGATAAAAGGGCTTGGAGGTTTGCTATCGATTACAGAAAACTGAATAGTATTCTTAAATTCCCAGTTTACCCTTTGCCGGTTATAGAGGAAATTATTAGAAAGATTAAATCTACTAGATACATGACTACTTTGGACTTAACGTCTGGCTACTATCAAGTAGCTATGAGACCCGAAGACATACATAAAACCGCGTTTATAACAAAATCGGGCACTTATGCATTTTTACGCATGCCCTTTGGGTTGTGTGGGGCCCCATCAACATTCCAGAGATGTTGATGGGTCATTGTTCATTGTTCATTCTATGGTCATTGATCTAAAGCCTGTCCTAGGAAAATCGACTTTAATATATCTAGATGATATAATTATAACGAGTAGTACGTTGGAACAACATATTAAAGATCTAGAAGAAGTTTTTAAATTATTAAAAGAGGTCGGTCTTACAATTAACGCCTCAAATTGCAAGTTCGCAACTAAAGAACTTAAATATCTGGGTTATAAAATTTCGCAAAAGGGTATAGAAACTCAAGATTCAAAAATAAAAGCAATCAAGAATTTCCCACCTCCCAACAACGCCAAGAAACTTTCTTCTTTCCTTGGGTTATGTTCTTACTATCGGTCATTCATAAAAGATTTCGCTAATAATGTTGAACCCTTGTTAGTAATTAAAAGAAAGAAAAGTAAATTCACGTGGACAGCGGAAGCTAATACCGCATTGGAAAGATTAAAAGAAGCGCTCATCAATGCTCCCTGTTTTAAAATTCCCGGAGGGGGACGAAAACCTGGAAATTGCAGCAGATGCGTCGGACTATGCTGTGGGTGCGGTTCTTATGCAAAATAGCTATCCTTTGGCATTTTTTAGTAAAACGTTGAATCATACACAACGGAATTATACAGCTACAGAGAGAGAAACATTAGTCGTATTAATGGCTGTACACAAATTTCGAGTTTATTTCGGCAAAGCGCCAGTATTAGTCTTTTCGGATAATGCGGTTGTTGGTAGACTTTACTCGGGGAAAAACCTAACGCCCAAGTTAGTAAGATGGGCTTTAAAACTCCAAGAATATAATCTAATAATAAAATATAAACCGGGTAAGGAAAACAATGTAGCTGACGCCCTTTCTCGTATAAAACTGGACGATGAAGGTAATGAACTTAAATGCGCTGTGTTGACTTCAAAAATTTTAGATTCTAGAGATACAATTATCGCTGAACTGAAAGCTGATCCTGAATTTGGAAGTATCTATGCATATTTGAAAGACCCCGAAAGCTTTGAGCCCACAGATATCGATGCGATAAGAAATAGAGCAGAAAACTATGAAATAATAGATAATTTATTGTTTTATACGAAAGCAACAAACGAAAATTTCAAATATAGACCAATCATCCCAGCCTCGTTTCGATTAAGCATTTTGAAGGAATTACACGACGCGAAAACAACGGGTCATTTAGGGGTCAGAAAACTATAAAAAGGGTACGCGAGGCGGTATATTTCCCGCAATTATACAAAATAGTAACTGCGTATGTCAGTTCCTGCAATCAATGTCAGTTAATAAATGATAGTAATTACAGCCCGGCCGGGTACTTAAATAGCATTCGCGCTACATTTCCGAATGAAATTTTAGGCATAGGTCTTCTTGGTCCTTTCCCCCAGAGTGAGTTAAATAAGAATCGTTTTCTTTTAGTAATTGTAGATCATTTTTCAAAATGGACAGAAATTGTTCCACTTAAACGGGCGTCAGCCAAAACAGTCGCAGATGCATTCTTACACAGATACATTTTAAAATACGGTGCACCGATAAAAAGTCATTAGCGATAACGGTAAAGAATTCATTAGTCAAATATTTGAAAACATATGCACTGGACTTGGCATACGCCATATCAAAATGGTTCCGTATAGACCACAGGCAAACATAGCAGAAAGAGGTAATAAAAACATTGTAAAAATAATTCGAAGCTACGTTACCACACATCACAAGCGCTGGGATGGCTACATAAATGAGCTAGCTTATGCTTTAAGAACGGCAAATCACGATACTACGGGAAAAACCCCAGCAGAATTATTTTTTGGCCGAAAGTTAATTACGCCTTTAGATAAATTATTCTTTGTGCAACAAAGAAAGCAAGAATTTAAAGAGAAAGACGTGGAAACGCTTATTGACCAGGCAATTAAAAGCTCGGATACGGCAAGAAATAGGCAAAAAGTATATTATGATAGAAAACGCCGTGAAGCAGATTTTAAAGTTGGGGATAAAGTGTTGAAGCGGAAATTTTCTTTATCAAGTGCCCCAGACAATTTTACTGCAAAGTTAGCTCCAAAATTTGAAGGCCCCTATGTAATTCAGGAAATCAAAGGAGTCGTATTGTACCTTAAGAACGAGAGAGGGGAAATCTGTAAAGCAACTCCCGACCAGGTGAAAAAATACTATAATCAAAATTATTTTGAAATCCTTAAAAGTTTCTTGCAGGACTCAAGCGTAAAAGAAGTAGAAGGTGGAGAAGTAACGTCACCCGTTCCACCACTCAAGAAGCAGAGAACTGAAGAGAAACCTAGCCCTTCTACAACCCACGCGACGGTACCGAAAAGAACAAACGAAAACTTCCAGACTCCAGCATTTAAGAAAAACAAGAAAGCAAAGCCGCCGTGTAAAGAAACCTTGGTAAAGAGGAAAACACCACTTACAACATATCGCAGTAGAAATTATACATCAAGGAGAACGCTCCCAGGGCCAGAGAGTCAGGTGCAAACAAGGCCGTCGTTCCCGAAAATAAAAAGACAGCAGGAGGAACGAAAAGACCACCAGCAACAGAAGAAATTCAAGAATGACTCCAGACCGGAGGACGCTAAGACCAGCCGTCCAGGGGAAAAACGGAAAAGACAGCAACCCGACGACTACCACTCCAAGAGGCCAGCATGCAGAGGGCGAAAAAGAAAAATTAACGTGGACGACACTCGGAGGTCATTAAGGAGAAGACTGACGTCCATGAAACCTATAACGTAGGAGCAGTTCTGCCAGAAAAGAATGACGGAGTTCCAATCATCGAAAACTCAAAGATAAGTTAAAATCTTCTATAAAAATTTTTTTTTGTTCCGAAATGTTATGCGTAAATACGAAGTTCTATGTTTTGACGGAAGTCAATGTGTCTCGGTTGAGACTTAGTTTTGTTTTACTTTATTTAGCTAAGGCAAAAGTATTATTTTCTTTAAGTATAAAATCTAAGAACAAGCAGTTTCTGTTGGTCGAAAGACTAATTCTGTTATGTTAAAGCCAAAATTTGGCCGAAGATAAAAATAACTTCGTATTCTTGTATTAATAAGAACTTTAGTTTCAGTGCCGCCAGCTTGCCGAAGAATGAGTAAAGTAAAAATTTATTTTTCTCTTATTCATTTTATGGTAAATTGTAAAAGTCATATGTATTCGAATTTTGTAAATATACGTAAATAGTTCAAAGTTATGTAAAAGTAGATTTAGTCTAGAGGCATAAAATTTTAGATGCTAAAAGTAAATGCTCAAAAGAAATTAATTCAAATTTAAGTATTAAACTGTAGATAAAATCATGCTTTAGAGCGAAAGCCTGCATGTCTAAAGATGAATGAGGGGGGAAGTTTGAATGAATGTGTTTTGTAGGTTCTCCACCTACACTTGAATTTTAAGAATGTTAAAGTAGCTCATCGAGTTGTAGAATGTCGAGTAAGGTGTGTCTATCTGGTCGTTGAATTCTAACAAATTATTGTGGTTAGGGGAAGTGTTGCAATACTAAAACACGAATATTCCCGTTTGACACCACACATGGTGGAGAGCCAGGGTAAAGTTAAATTCATGTTTGAATACTTGAATGAATGTGAATTAAGTAGTAACTAAGGAAAAGAAATCGTTCAAAAACAAAAACTTATTCAGTGTGAAGAAAGTGTAAATTATAATGTATTCAGAAAGATACTGATACTTATTCCTTCCAGATGCTGGAAGGAAGAGAACAAGATTGATTGCTGAAGTCCAGGAAAAGTTGCTGTAAGAAGAGAGATTTAAATAAGTATCTACAGAAATTTATTCTACCTTTTGTGACATAAGATTTTTTTTTATGTAAACGAGGCTCTTAAAATTTAGTTCAGAATTGTAGCAACTTTTCAACAGGTCGTTTGTAGGACCTGCTTCCAAGTTTTCCAAATTCTGGCAGCGGCAAATGTAGGGTTCATATTTATTTTAACTAACATTTATTTTAAGTTTAAACTATCTTTCCTGTCAAGCCTTACTTTCCCCTGGAATTGCCAATGCCAGAGTATGTAAATTTTAGTAGAACGCGCAAGGATTCTAATTATCAGCTGAAGTATTCTGAGTTAAATAGAAAGGAAACGAGTTCGAAATGTGCTTTCTTGCTTCACGAGTGTGGAAGTGGCTAGTTAGAAATTGAAGAACCACGCGTTTCGGCCTGTGTGCTTGCCTCGGCAAATTGTTAATCTTTCAGCGTAATATTCAGAGTTTGCTGAATTATCAGCTGTATTTTAGAACGCGGTGAGGTTAGTCACGTTTAGAGAGCCTCGTAGTCAGTCACTTGTTATTATCTCTTTTTCAGTTTCTTATTTTTATTCTACCGCCGGGTCGGCGTAGTTTGTGAGCGTCAAGAGCACGCAATTGTAATTTCTAAAGTTGAATAAAAAGGGATTTAAACCCTTCTCAAGACTTCTATTTATTTTTCCAGCTCTATTTCTAGGGTCTATTTCCAGCTCTCAGCAGTCACCACTTTGTTGCGTGCAGGTTGGAAGCGCGCAACTTTACAAGTATTATAACTTAAATTTTGAGAATTAAATTGGTAACCAATTTTTAATCTTTTTTATGTGTGCATATTTAATACAAATAGCCAACAGGTTGTGCAAATGGCAAAATATATATTTATATTTTAATTTTTCTATTGAGAAATTGAAAAATTATCATTGTAAAATGTAGTGGTGGTACTAAAGTTTTTCAGTTTTTGTTCAGATGGTTCGCGTTAGTTAAAAGTTTGAGAACTGCTGGCATAGACTACTGATTTCACATAATCACAAAAAAAGTAATCTATAGGTGATTAGAGTAGCAATCAGAATTCTGATCTCTTAATTGTGATTAGAATAGCAGACAAAGATTAAATTACTTTTTATGGAGATTAGATTTTTGTAATCCCCCTTTTTTGTAATTGTGATTCAACAATCACAATTAGAGAAGTTAAATCCCAATTCTAGGAAGCCAACTTATATTTAACAAAGTTACTATTTTAACATACTCTTTGACAAATCAAACATAGAGATGAGACAAATTAAACATAGAGTGCTCGATCTGAGCTGCTAAACTGTTCAGCCAACTTCTGAATGCCCTTCCTTACCACTCTCAACCTTCTTCCCCTACCACCAAACCACTCAAAAGAACTTTCGGCTCTTCAGTATTTTAAGAACCCCCATCTCGAACAGACACTATACACTTAACATGCGTGTCTCCTCTGGAATTTGAGCTCGGACCCAAAGATATGCTGTTAATTACTACATACCGAACAAAGTGATTAAAAAAGCAGAGAGAGATTAGATGAAAGAGTAATTCAGGCGATGCACTACTAATACCTTGAACTCCGGTTTTCGGGCTTGAATCCGAGCTTCGTCTCAAATTTTTCTTGCCGTCTCTTTTGTAAAATAAGCATTCAGATTACAGTGAGTAAAATGTAAAATGTTAAGATGTTTATTTATATCAAATAATTTCAGTTCACCCTTAACGTAGCCGAGGTGACAGAATAGTTAAGGCAATGGCTCGCATGTGTTCGAATCCCGTTCACGTCACGGATATTTTTAAACAGGTATTCAGATTAGAAAGAATAAAAATATTAAATTTTAACATTTAATTTATGCTTAAAATCTTTATTTGGTATTTTTCCGTTTTGCCGGCCCAGGTGATAAAGTCGCCAATAATTGTACAACTGATGCCAAACGGAATATCCTCGCTGGTAACCTTTTACGCCTCATTTTCAAAATAAGTTGCCGCCATTTATTATCAGATTGATTGGTTCTTTCAATACTGGCATACAATTACATAGAATTTTTACCAGATAGTACAATTTTATGCTCTAAGGCCATTCGCGTTTAAGTCAATTAGAATGCAAACACACCGCTCATCCGAAGGTGGAAAATCTAGAAAATTCAAAGTCAAGGGTTAAATTCATCAATTCTAATGAGAATACACTAGCGAAGTAAAGCACTGCGGTTTTACATAATTCGTAAGAATTGAAATAATTCTTACTTTTAAATTTGTATTCCAAATTAAGATTTAACTTGAAATTAATGTAAAGAATTACTGAGAGAATTAGATTTTTGTAGCTTAGTTTACGTAAGATAAGATTACATGGAGTCACGTGCTATGAACCGGCGAATCAGCTTGTTGAACCATGAAAGCATATTAAATTTTTAATTAATGTCTTTTTACAAATTTATTTTCTTTTTACAAAATTTTAAACGATATTAAAATGTTTATGCCTCCAAAATAAAAAATTCTTAAAACTAACATTTTTTATGTGTATACTGTATGTTGTCGCCGGTGACCGGAAAAATGCCCACAGGAAAAATGCTCACAGAATAATGCTCACAGGTATAAATGCTCACAGGTATAAATGCTCGCAGGAAAAAAGCCCACAAGGAAATATGCTCACAGAGAAAAAAGCTCATGTGGAAAAATGCTCACTTAGAAATATGCTCATACGGAAAAAAGCTCACATGAAATATGCTCACACGGAAAAAAGCTCACATGAAATATGCTCATACGGAAAAAAGCTCACATTAACCTTTTCAGGGACGATAAATAAAAGCATAAAAACTGTAGTAAAATTTAGATGTACTGTAATATTTTATACCACTGCCCCTGCACGACATTTGTTACCTCTAGCTGCTAATAATTAATTTTTGTTTCTTTACTCTATTTTTGCATACTTTTGATGTGTATCTATCGAAATTTATGTTTAATGCAGTTATTCAAGTTTTGAGCCAATAAAGTTGTAAAATTTCTGCAGAAATTTAAAATTTTAGAAATAAAATTAACATTTTTAGACACTTTGATGATGCCTCTCAGTTGAACATTATGAAGCAGCCTTCGAAATATCTCCTAAAACCACAAATTGTTGCAAAGGCTCTCATAACGTACTAAATTCAATATTTAATCGTAGCCATCCCAGTATGTGGGTTTTATTTGACGGACTGAAAAAAGATTTAGCCTCTCAATGTTTGTTATTAGCCAATGTAAATACAGGATGTACTAAAGTAAAAAAAAAAAAAAAAAAAAAAAAAAAAAAAAAAAAAAAGAAAGAAAGAAAGAAAACATGAAAAACTTACATTTGGTAATCGTGAATCATGTAAGAAACTATGATGAAATCGATGATAAAATTAAATATTTAAAGTAATTTATATAAAATAATCATTCTAAATTCTCATTCATTATCCATTATTCTTCTAAATGTTTATATTATAAAATGTGTAACTTATATTTATTATTTTTTATTTTTTTAACAATTAAAATTGTAATAATTTTTACTGTATAATTCTGTTTCATGTTTATTTCCTTTCCCATCTCCTTTTAATTCAAATCGGTCCATTTGTTAATCTTGTGTAACTGAATCTACACATAAGTTATAAAGTTGTTGAAATATATACCATACATGTTTTGGTAATTTAAGTACTTTTTCGTTAGAAAATTCAAGTAGGTGTGCAATGTTCAAGTCGCTTAATTATTGATTCATTAATGTAGGGATATCTATGTGAATTATTTATCAGTGGGCTTATTTCCATGTGAGCATACTTCTGTGTGAGCTTTTTTCCATGTGAGCATATTTCTAAGTGAGGATTTTCCCATGTGAGCTTTTTTCTATGTGAGCATATTTCTGTGTGGGCTTTTTTCCTGTGAGCATTATTTTGTGAGCATTATTTCTGTGGGCTTTTTTCCTAGAAGCGTTGTCGCCAATAAAGTCTGCTTGTCGAGATTTGCGCCGGCGAAACGGAAATGTACCCTTTATTTTAAATGTAAAGTAGCAAAGACAGACAGACAACTTTGATTATGGCAAAGCCTCGGGGGGCTATCTGCCTAAACGGAGGAATGCCTTCGTGGAGGACTTTCTAAGGGAAACTGGCTCCTGTACACGTTACACATGGGGAAAACCACGAAAACGCCCATGCAACCAGCCCGTTCGCGGGATTCGAACCTCGGACCGAACTACCACTGTTCAGCGACTTTACCGCTCGACCGCTGTTTGGCCACATAAAGCAGCAAAGAATGAACGAGCGGTTAAGGCAATGCAGTTTTAATCCTTTGGGCTTTGCTGAGTGGTTTCGAATCCCTTCCCTATCCTCATCGCATGATTCTTTTTTTGGGGGGGGTCATTCTTCATATGAAACAAATATCTGAATTCCAAGGAATAAAAATATTGAGTTTTAAAACTCATATCTATTTTTAGAGCTTTTATTGCAGCTGCAGAGCAGACGAGGTGGCCGAGTGGTTAAGGCGATGGACTGCTAATCCATTGGGCTCTGCCCGCGTGGGTTCGAATCCCATCCTCGTCGAGCAAAATTTTGCTTTTTCTGTTTTAAAATAATCACTCAGACTTCAAAAAATAGAAGGCTGAATTTTTAGATGCAAATTTCTTTACGATATTTCAGTTCAAACGTAGAATACACAAGAGAAGACGATTCTAATTGTTGATTTCTAATTCATATTTTGTTCTGCGAGATTTTGATGATCTGCGAGAATATACCTTTCATGTTGAAGAGAATATTTCTTATCTCTGTTGCTCTCCTTATATTCACAGTTGGTAACTTTATTGTAATACCTGTAATTTCTTTCTAAGACTCAGTTTCTTTCTACTTAGATTGTATAATTATTGAAGAAATTTGTATGAACGTGAAGCATATATATATATATATATATATATATACTGACTTTCACATAAAATTCTCTAAACATCATTCCCTTCAGTATAGCACAATTATGAGCTGCGGATAATTTAAATCGATGATACTAAATCAGCAAATTTGGAGGAACGACTGTACAGTAAGAAAAAAGTACTGTTATTGGGACAGGAATAAAAAACGTAATGTATGGATGTATGCAGTGTATATATGTATGAGCGTGTTACAATACATACATAGTTCGTACATATACACATACGTATATGAACAAACACATCCATACATGCATGCATGGATACATACATTTCTCATCTGGTTCTGATAACAGAAGAATACTAAAAAAAAATTATGCATAGATATTTATCCAATTCTTTGGATCTTTATATCTTTCCTAAAAATTTTCTGGAATAAATACCATTATAGTTTATGTTAAGCACAAGAGGGTCATATTATTGATGAACATCCAACACGTGACTTATTATGATTTACGTCAACGTATTAACATTACAAAATAATTGTGTTTGCAAGAAAGGTTTGACAGAGGAAAAAAAATTATGTGTAATGAATAAAAAATCTGATGTGTACACCACGACTTCCTTGTACGGAATATTAAATTTATACGCATTTTTTCTTGAATTTCATTTAAATTTATTGGACTGAATTAAATCTACTTCGTCGATAGCGCATAAACTACAATAGAATAAATGCACTGTTTAAAATTTACTCTCTTTGTTTACCACAGCGACACTCTGGCGCTAGCTTCACTTAACAGCGTTACATTGCGTTCATATTATAACTCAGAATGCATATAAATTTATATCATTTGCATAATTATCTAATCGTTGCCACATGTTCTATTTGAATACTATAATAAATCTAAAAAGATGCATAAAAGAAATTAAGCAAAGGAAAAAAAAAAAACAGTTTTCGCAGACGATTTAGTATTTCTTATTCAATTAATTCAGTTCTCACTTCGCAACAAAAGTACATAAAAACTCAAAATATCTGTATAAAATTACGAAGTAAATCTTAAACATTTATTTCCTGGAAAAAATTCCAGAAAGGATTAAGTATGATTTAATTCGCAATAATAAACGAAGGCGTTATCTTTGTTGTTGCGAAACTTAGTTTCTCTAGATTGGCAACAAATCTACTATTCTGCTGTTTCAAATGTAAACAAACATATCCGCCATGTTATTTAAAAATTACGCTTAACCGTACTTAAAGAGCTTTTAAATTGTTGATAATTCTACAAATATTGCTTGCAGATTTCCTAAAAACTTAAAAGCCTTATCCAGAAGATAAGAACGGCATAATGCAATGATTTTTAAAGCAAAAAAAAATGTGCAATTTACAAACATATGAGAGTAAAGAAATTGAGATCACAGAACCGGGTAACAGAGTGGATATATATATAAATAATATTTATATAAGTTTGGTGCGACCGATTGCAACCAAAATACGAGGTGCACGTCTACTTGTTATAGCAGCCCTATATATACAACATTTCAACGTTCTGAGGCTACTCGTTTTTGAGTTATGCGAGATAAGTACGTACAGACACCCCGAAAAATTCTCTTCAGAATTCATTTTAAAACAGTTGTATAAGTTTTTTGGAGGAAAAGAGTCTTTTATTCTGTCTTTACGTACAGATGTCACGGAAAAATATCGTTAAATTGCATTGGATAGCTGTCAAAATGGATATTTTCGTTGAAATATGCTGCCTGAAACTTTTTGGGATTACAATACTTCTTTTTACTTCGTACAAGAAAGAAAAAAAAGAGTTCGGAATAATTCTAATATAATTTGAAAGAAATACACATATACAAAATATTATGCGTTAGAGGAGAATAATAGTTCAGAATCAACTTGATTGGGCAGCAGAAATCTCGAAACAGCAGGTTCTAACAAAAGTAGAATAAACGAACAGAATACCGTCCCTGGCTGTCGCACCTCAGTTTGTCAAAGCTTAGTAGAGAGAGGGTGGATTAAGTGGAATAAAGATTGTGTATTTAACACCATCGATAGACTAATCCCGAAGTTCCCCTTTTCGTGCCCCAGCCATTATCCTGCTTCCAGCCGCAACAAAATAGTCGCGTAATTGTATACGACGACATAAACTAGAAAGTTCCGCCAGCTGATGATGGAAGGGAACATTCACAAACTTATTTTGTAGAAGTGGAAACTCGCACTAATGCCCACTACGCAAAAGGAAACGAAAATGTCTTGAAAATTTGTGTTGATTATTTCTTCCATTTTTTAAGAAATATGAAAAGACAAAACAATGAAATATTTCCCAAAGATAATTCAATATATTTTGTCTGTAATTTGCGTATTAGTCTAATACCAGTAGTCTACGGAGATATCTGTACCTGTAGCTTTACATTCAAATACTCCTATCTGTACCTGTAGATGACTATATTATGTCTATATAGGTAGCATTGTAATGCCATTTCAAATTTTAAAAATACAGATGAAAAATTATCAAAATATACCGTCAAATAATGTCAGTTTTTGCTTTTTTTGGTATTATGAAGTTTTGATAAAAATGCATATCAAGATACCAAGAATAATATTCAAAACATGTTTTCTATTCCTTTTGTTTGAATTTCATATTCACAGTAGTTAAAAAAGTTACAACTTATTTTGGGGTGGTCATGTAAAGTCATTAGGTACTTTATTTTTGAGAAGGAGGCGTGAAAAATATGCAAAACCTTAGCCGGGATTTTAACGGCCTTCCGACTGCTAGTCGGGCATGTTTCCAATTATATTCCGAAGGCACGCAATAAGGAGAGAGAAAATACCTTACAGTCATACTGAGAGAAAAAGCAATCATCAAAAGACCGAGACTTAGGTAATGAACCATTTTCTAAAATTCCATCTTTCGAAAATAATCAGCTGCAACTTGGAGAAAATGCAATAGAAAAATTTACATTTCTGCTTAAAAAAGAATTCGTTTAAAAGTTTACACTGATCGAAGCCTTCTTATATTTCGCTGCGCATTACAGTGGCAATTACTGTGCTATCTTAAGCGTACAGAAGAACGAGCCATGAATATAATGCAGGTGACAAATGAGAGCGGGTGCGGACATCCGGATGGCTTATGACTGGAATTTGAGAATTTTGCACCGGTATTTAAAACTTTTACACTGGTATTTTTACACTATACAATAATTTTATATTCATGTATACACTGTAACGTTTACATAAATATTATTCACTAATAATTAAACATTTAAGCTGATGTTACTCTGATATGAATATATGTAGTACATCGAAAAATCTGTTCATCCAGCATATAGTTGTTCGTCACATCTAACAGTCCGGCACTCTTTCACCGGCATTCTTGCTGTGGAATGCAACTTCTTCTATTTTATTAGGCAATATTCGGGAAAGCTCGGTCATCTCTTCAAGTCTTTTGCCATTTTCTGTTATTCCTTTGTATGAAGCTTGACGTTTATATATTGTTTACTTTCTTTATATTTTTATATTTAATATATTTTCATAACTTGACGAAAATGATGTAAGTGAATGAAACGAAAATATAAGGCTTTGAAATTCATTCAAAGCTGAATCTTATGAACCACTTGGACATACTACTAAAATAATTTTCAAAATTTCCGCAGGGCCTTTGCACGTCTGGAAATTTGAGAAGTTGATCTTGCAACCTCTATGCGAAAAGTTACTCTTATCATTCTATCCATTCAAATTAACAACGTTGACCCAACTTATAGTTAAAAAATGTATTCAAATCTTGAAATGTAGCCTAGAAATTCGATTGGGCAAATTTTATAAAACTCTGGCTATAGGGTGTTCAGTTCAGTAAGGAAGATGGAATTTTTGCTGGTGCTATCGCTTAAAAATGTAAACGAAACAAGCGTTGCAAAAGGCTTTACGAAAATTATATCCGGATAATAAACATGAAACAAAAATTCTATCGAAGAAGGCGAAATGTTAATGATTCGATGACCAAAATTGTGAATTATTTGAAGTCTGTGAAACTCTTCCTCCAAACAATCCATTTATAATATTTTGAAAAAACAAAATTTCTGAATGGATTGGGAGTGATAAAAATAATTTTGCAAGTGTAAGGGGTGATGATATCATAATTCAAAGCATGTTAAATTTGTAGGTTGCAGAATAAAAGGAGAGTGATGAACAAAAAGATCCAACAAAGATCGCTTGTCTTCAGGAAGAACTACTCATTAACATTCAACTTCAGTTGAATGATATTTAAAAAAAAAATTGAAAATATTCAGATTTTATATTACTACCAAAGGGGCATATTTTTTTTCATTTACACAGACTTACGAGTTTCGAGAGCTTTTAGGCTAATGTTTCTTTGGGCTAAAAATATTTAAAAACAGCCTATCTTTAAAATTTCTGATAGACAGACTCGCGCGCTGGAGATAAAAATAATTTTCTTATTCGTACAGCGTTGTCTTTGCTTAATCGTTGACTTTGTTAAATAAAAATTTCTTAAAGTTTTGCAAAATAGGAAATAGGTAATAAAACAAATTCGAAATTGAATATTCGGGCGTCCAAGTACCCATGTTCGGGTACATAATTACGTCATTCAAAATTGGGTGGCTCTAGGTATCGTAGTTTTTTCACAGTGCGAGAAACAAAACATTCATGCAGATTCTTAATTACTTAATTTCTTTATAATACAGGGAGATAATATTTCAGGGCAACAATTTAAAAAGTGATTCGCCATTTATAATGAAAAGCCACAAAATGCTGTTTTGAGACTAATAGGCCTTCTGTGCTACGGCCCCTTTGGGCTAAAAAGAGCGCAATGTGTGAAGCATGTGAACAACTTTATTTAAATTCACCTAAATAATCTAAAAAAAAATATTTAATAATGTGCACTTCTGTTATAGAAAACATGTTTACTTTCTTGTACGAAGTAAAAAAGAAGTATTGTAATCTCGAAAAGTTTCAGGCAGCATATTTCAAAGAAAATATTCCATTTTGACCGCTATCGAATGCAATTTAACGATGTTTCTGCGTGACATCTGTACGCAAAGACAGAATAAAAGACTCTTTTTCTCCAAAAAATTATAAAACTGCTTTAAAATGAATTGTCAAGAGGATTTTTTGTGGTGTTTCGCACGTATGTATCTCGCATAACTCAAAAACGAGTAGCCTCAGATGTTGTATATATAGGGCTGTTATAACAAGTAGATGTGCACCTGGTGTTTTGGTTGCAATCGGCCGCACCAAACGTATACAAATATATTTATATATATATATATATCCACTCTGTTACCCGGTTCAGTGATCTCAGTTTCTTTACTCTTATATGTTTGTAAATTCTACATTTTACTTCCTTGTACGAAGTAAAAAGGAAGTATTGTAATCGCGAAAAGTTTCAGGCAGCATATTTCAACGAAAATATCCATTTTGACCGCTATCGAATGCAATTTAACGATGTTTCTGCGTGATATCTGTACGTAAGGACAGAATAAAGTACTCTTTTCCTTCAAAAAAATTATAAACTGCTTTAAAATGAATTCTGAAGAGAATTTTTCGTGGCGTCTGTACGAACGTATGTACGTACGTATCTCGCATAACTCAAAAACGAGTAGCCTCTGAACGTTGAAATTTTGTATATAGGACTGCTATAACACGTAGATGTGCACCTCGTATTTTGGTTGCAATCGTCGCACCAAACGTATATAAATATATTTATAAATATATCCACTCTGTTACCCGGCTCTATGATCTCAGTTTCTTTAATCTTATATATGTTTGTAAATTGTGCACTTTTTGTTTTAAAAATGATTGAATTTTGTTGTTCGTATCTTCCGGTTAAGGTTTTTATGCTTTTAGGAAATCTACAAGCAATATTTGTGGAATTATCGACAATTTAAAAGCTGTTTAAGTGAGGTTATGCCTAACTTTTAAATAACATGGCGGACATGTTTGTTTACATTTGAAACAGCAAAATAGATTTGTTCAAATTTAGAGAGACTAAGCTTTGCAGCAACAAAGATAACGCCTTTATTTATTATTGCGAATTAAATCAATTTTAATCCTTTCTTTAATTTTTTCGAGGAAATAAGTGTTTAAGATTTACTTCATAATTGTCAATACAGATATCTTGTGTTTTAATGTATTTTTGCCGTGTCGTTTTTGCCTTGAAGTGAGAACTGAATTAATAGAATGGGAAATACTGAATCGTCTGTGAAAAACTGTTTCTTTCTTTCTTTTTTCTTTTTCTTTTTCTTTTTTTTTTTTTTTTTCTTTTTTTTTTTTTTTTTTGTTGTTCGTTGCTTAATTTCTTTTATACATCGTTTTAGATTTATTATAGTATTTGAATTGAACATCTGGCAACGATTAGGTACTTCTTAAGATGATATAAATGTTGTGCATTCTGAGTTAAAAAATGAAGGAAATATAACGCCGTTAAGTGAACCTAGCGCCAGAGTGTCGCTATGGTAAACAAATTTAGTGAATTTTAAAGAGTGCATTTATTCTATTGCGGTTTATGCGCTATTGACAAAGTAGATTTAATCAATCCAATCAGTTTAAATGAAATGCAAGAAAAAATGCGTATAATTTAATATTACGTATAAGGAAGACATGTGGTGTACACATCAGATTTTTTTTATTTCTAATGGCAGATTACAAAAACAACTGTAGACAGAACAAGCAAAGGGAAAAGTGAATAGCAAAATTAAAAAAGAGTCCATAGTATAATCTATAAATATATGAAAATTCAATTGGCTGGTCACTTAGCGGACTTAGGCTTGGCCACTACTACGGCTGGAAGTGGTGGCCACTTTATTGCGGAAGCAACCTAATAGTTGGGTCACAGTTACCTATTATGAAGGGACGGACAATTACAACCATGCCATCTCGGGAATTCGAACCCGGTCCTTTCCCCATCTCAGTAGGCTCCCCTATCCAATATACTATCTAGGCGGCAAGTACTGTCATAAAGAACTAGTTTGACACATGTAAAAATACGTAAACACAAATTACTTCCTTCTTAAATTATTTTCTTCTTGGTCTTTTCTTTCTTTTTCTCGCTTTTTAGAGTAAATTACGATGTAAATTACGTCAATGTATGCATGTGAATCGCGATGCTAATAAGTTTGGGAAACACTGCTCTGTGTTATTTACAACAATAATACCGAAAACAAATTTTTCAGTTTGCATCTCTTGCAAAAGTTATATATAGTGAATCTTTCTAAGACGACTACTCAGAGTTTCATATACTTTTGGACTTTTTTTCAAAGTGGTTGTTTTAGAAAGAGGACGGTACAGATATGTATTTACATTCGTGAAAACAGTAGTCACTTTCAAAGATAATCCCATCGACAAGTTTTCCACTGTGTTTATAAACCTAAATCATGCCCGTATATATCTCCACAGACAGCTAAAAATCTTAAGAGATGTGGTATGATAAATTTCTAAATAATTTAAAGAATTCTTATTTCCCGCAAAAGGAAATAAGGCTCAATTTTGTTCGCTATGCTTTTTAAATTTTGACTTAAAACTACAGATTAAAAGTCAGTAAACCTCCGTGCCTCTCACAAAAGAGGAAAAGGACGACTTTCAAATAAATTCGATTAATTCTAACTATATTGTCAAATAATTTTGAACTTATATAATAATTTTAATTATGAAGATTAACTGTAAGCATGACTTAATAAGGTAAATATTGCTTTTTGCTTATAATGTAAATTGCAACATAAATAAACATAAATCTTAAACCTCATTTCAATTTCCCATTTTCATTAACAACAGCTGCAAGTTTTTTAGTTAAAAAATAGTACATTCAATTAATGTGGTAGACATCATTAAAATATATATGATATACAATTTATATAGTGTTTAAAAATATAACAGAAATTTTTAAGGAACACATTGTTTTTTAATCTTGGTCAGCCGGCTGTACAAATTATCTCCTAGTAAATTTTAAATTTTACCGAGTAAAAGGTTTAATAAATTTGTTTTATTGATATAAAAAATCTGATGTGTACACCACATGACTTCCTTGTACGGAATATTAAAGTATACGCATTTTTTCTTGCATTTCATTTAAACTTATTGGATTGAATTAAATTTACTTCGCCGACAGCGCATAAATCACAATATAATAAATGATTTCTTTAAAATTCACTCTAGTATTTGTTTATCATAGCGACACTCTGGCGCTAGATTGACAGTATTATATTTCGTTCATATTATAACTCAAAATGCACAAAATTTATATCATTTAAAGAATAGAATTATCTAATCGTTGCCACATGTTCTATTCAAATACTATAATAAAGCTAGAATGATGTATAAAAAAATTAAGAAAATAAAACAAAAAAGAAACAGTTTTTCACAGACGATTGAGTATTTCTCATTCAATTAATTCAGTTCTCACTTCTCGAGATGGGAAAAATACATAAAAACTCAAAATATCTATATTAAAAATTACGAAGTAAATCTTAAATACTTATTTCCTCGAAAAAATTCCAGAAAGGATTAAACATGATTTAATTGGCAATAATAAATGAAGGCGTTATCTTTGTTGTTGCGAAGCTAAGTTTCTCTAGATTGGCAACAAATCCACTAGTCTGCTGTTTCAAATGTAAACAATCAATGGCCGCCATAAAAAAAAAGGCTTAGCGGCACTTGAACAATTTTAAAATTGTTGATAATTCTAAAAATATTGCATACAGATTTACTAAAGGCATAAAAACCTTAACCGGAAGATAAAAACAACATAATTCAACCATTTTTTAAAGCAAAAAGTGTACAATTTACAAACATATAAGAGTAAAGAAACTGAGATCCCTGAGCCGGGTAACAGAGTGGATATATATATATAAATATATTTATATACGTTTGGTGCGACCGATTGCAACCAAAATATGAGGTGCACATCTACATATTATAGCAGTCCTACATACAAAATTTCAACGTTCTGAGGCTACTCGTTTGTGAGTTATGCGAGATACGTACGTACGTACGCACGCACGTACGTACGTACGTTCGTACAGCCGCAACGAAAAATTCTCTTTAGAATTAATTTTAAAGCAGTTTTATAATTGTTTTGGAGGAAACGAGTCTTTTATTCTTTCCTTACGTACAAATATCACGCAAAAACATCGTTAAATTGCATTCGATAGTGGTCAAAATGGATATTTTCGTTGAAATATGCTGCCTGAAACTTTTCGCGATTACAATACTTCCTTTTTACTTCGTATAAGGAAGTAAAAATGCTAAAAATTATTAATACTATTAGACCAATTAGTATATTAAGTCGTTTAAAAAATATTACATAATGGTAAAAAATAATATTAGTAAAGCAAAATTTTTGAAAAATGCTAATTTTAGCAAACCAGCAAAACTTAAAATCCTTATATTCCATCGTTTTTTGCCTCTTCACATGTATAAAAAACGCAGCATTTTTGCACTAAAGGACATGAAATTAATCAGAACTGGAAACAAAATTGTTGCATTTTAATGACCATCCCTAACAGAAGTGAAGAGTGTTGATTGAAATCTCGTTTCAGATTGCGCTTTGGATTTGGCGATGAGTGTGTCTTTGAGGGAGGGAGGTGAAGTCCGTGGGGACTTGGTGAGGTCTGCGGTGCGGAAAGACAGACGGACAGGCGAATACATCATACGACCCCCGGAGGGCCCGACACATCTCTGGCAAGCGGAAGGCCCGTGTATCCGCCGGTAACGGTAGCTTGAAGCCGACAAACGATGATAAAGGTAAAGTGCTACCTCCTGTGTCTTTAAGCAAGGGGAGAAGTGGGCCACCTATGACGCTGCGTTTTTCAGTCTTGTTTAGACAACTCACGAAGCTGATGATGATAAATTTGGGGAAACTAAGAAAGCTTGACGTAATTAAAGACTATGAAGGAAATTTTATCTCTGTGCATTTAATGTTATGCATATAAACTAACTAAATTTTGTTAATCTTAAGAATCTTAAGAACTGATAAGCGAATAATCAAGTTCGTGTGATAGGAAACAACAACATAGAAGGGTAAAATAAACCTTTCTTATTCCAATCAAGTGTAACAGAACTCCGTCTTGGAGTTGTACAATAAAGCCGACACTTGGGCTTGAACTTAAGAGACTAAGAATTAAACTAAACTAATTGTAACTAAAGAGATATAGCCGAAGCTATCAAAATTCTAACAGGGTTGGCCCTTAACGCTAATTGACTGCGAAGCTATCAAAGGCCTAAAGTACGGCCGAGCGTAATAATAGCTTACGAGAGAAAGCTTACGAGTAGCCTAAAAAGGCGGACGCTTGCAGCCAGAATATCTGGTATCTCTCTCTCTAAGACAGTAGAACTTCGCGGTTAAATAGCGCTCTTCTTCATTAGCATTCAGACGTGATTCTAAAACTACGTTCTGGCCGGCAGTGGTAAGTTGAAATTAAGAAGCGATAAGAAAGGAAGTTTAACTGTTAATAAAATTAACATAATCCTTACAAATGTTTTAAAACATTTTTTTAATGTAGTTACTTGAAATCATGAAATTAGAACCTTTGAAGAAGGAATAAATTTGATGCTTGTATATTTATTACTTCCGCTTTAAGTTCAGAATAGTTAGCAAATTAGGATGAGCATCAATTAGAATTTCAGAACTGGATATAGTTATAAAATTAAATTTAGGACTGAAAGAAATTTTACAGGTTGTCAAGCATTCAGAGGCTATCTTCACGGTTTCGACATAATTTACGAGCATTTATCTGGCTGTCAGTTTTTCTCTTTACCTTAAAATAGTTAAAAAGCATTTGTAAAATTAAAAAAACCTTAATTAGTTTTTATCATTAATTATTTTACAAATGTTAACTGAGATCAAAAATATTAATTTTTTAAACGAACTTAATATCAGTTACATTAAAAAAGTATTTCTTTGTACACCAAAATTTTATAATTAGTTTTTTTAATATTTTAATTTGAAATAAAAATCCAAAATTAAAATTAGAGAAATGTAGTCCTGTTTTTGATTATACAAATTTATTTTACTTTTGGGAAAGGAAAACACTTTTAGACTCTCTATCTCTATTATTTATATATCTTTCTAATTTTTAATGAAATCTAAAGACAAAATAAATTTTCTAAATTCTAAAAATTAATTCGGAGCTCTCAGGATTCAATAAAACTTACCAGGATATTAAAGATAAATCCCAAGGAAAAGAAGCCTGTCTAGGTGAGAAATTTAGGACAATGTTTCAAATAATTGTGGCGTTCTTATATTACGGAATAAAAATTGTTTTGTTACTTAGTACTAGAAAATATAAAATGGATGTTAAAAAAACTGAGGGCGAAAACTCGGATTTCTTAGCATTTATCTTATAAGCAATATATATGATTTTCCTGTTATTTCAAATATAATTCATAGACTATTATTATAGAAGAATTTGAAACCCTATCTTCATTTTATTTGGGGAGAGGGGATTGTAATCTATCTTCTTAAATTTTCCTTACCTTCTGAGTATTTTTTCCTGGGTAAGAATTTTTATTACTTTTCTTTCAAATGATTTTCAGCATTCACTTTAAAGTGGTATTGCGAATGCTTTTCATTTCAACCTTACAATCCTGCTTCTGCATTTACAAATTCAAAATCCAAGATTTTAGTAATTTTCGGCATTTTATTGCTTAAAATAACTTTCAAAACTAAAGAAGAAAACCGTTCATTTAGCCAGCAAAAACGGGCTCTAATATGAGATACGAGAATCTAAATTCAACAATTGCTACATTCCACTGTAATTTCCGATCATAAGCATATATAAGAGCATGAGATTTAGTTTGTTATTTCACTATTTAAGCAGTGCTTTGATGGAAAAGTAGAATTTATATTTTTCTGCCATCTCTTGAAATTGCACTCAATACCATACAAATTATTTTGTACACAACTGTGAAATAGTATTTTTTTATTGTTTTGTTGACTTTTTAACAGTTGGTTCAAACATCAATGAATCTTACTTTCATACATACGAGAGGATAAATGGGCAATATACAGACAGATATGTTAAATTATTGCTTTATTTTATAATATTACCTTATTGGATATAACTTATCAGTTACACTTTACCGTATATATATGTATATTACTTGAATAGCACATTATAGCAGCTAATTCATATTTTATAAATGACATTTTATTTTATAAAATTACAAAAGTTAACCAAAATAATAAAAAATCCTTAATAGTATAAACAATTGTAGATCTAATAGATGTAGGAGCACTTTTTGGCATGCAATGTTGTTTGAAATCGTTTTGAAATGAAGGCATACAAGTTTCGAATGATGGTAAATATATACACTGCTGGCCATTAAAATTGCAACACCAGGAAGGAATGATTTGAGGAACGTCAAAATCACATGAAAGGAAGAAGAGGTTGGGATATGCAAATGATTAGTATTCTAGCACATTTAGACGACATCTGAAGTACTGCATCGAAAGTTCTGTAGTGACTTTCTCATTCAGAAATTGCTTTCTAAGAATCACAGAATATCATGTTTGCACAGAATATCATGTTATGCCTCGAATAGTAAGAAGAAATGTTTACCAGCAAGTGTCGTAGTTCGACAGAGGCAGGATCATTGTACATCGAGAGTGTGGATTATCGTTCCGTGATATTGCCCATCGCACTGCTCGACATCCAACTACTGGCATGCGAATATGGAATCAATAGGTTGCTGAGAGACATACTGAATATGCAGGATACTCTCTTCTATGACCAGCGCCATAGAGGGCAGACATATTGTGAGATCAGCCCTACAAAACCGTATAACCACATCATGGACCATTAGTCAGAAAATAGGCATGTTTGCAGCACGTCCAGCATCCGCTCGTACGGTGCGTTGACTTTTAAAGCAGCGTGGACTATCAGCAGGGTGACCATTACTTTGGTTTCCCTTGACAATGCAGCATAGAGAGATATATGGTGCGCCGACCGACAAGCTGGATACAAGAGTGGTCCCGGTTCTGCGTGCAATATTCTAATTACCGTATACGTGTTTGGGAGCTCCGAGGAGACAACACGTCGCCTGCTTATATTCGCTATCCTCATAGGGGCCCTGGACCTGATGTGAGGATTTGGGCAGCCAATGAGTAGACGACACGCGCATCTCTAGTTCGGATCGATGGTAATTTTAACACAGATCGGTACATTTATGATTATCAAACGTCCAGTGGTTGTTCCATACCTTGAAGGCCTGCCAAACGTCATCTTCCAACAAGGTAATGCAAGACCACATGTTGCATGTCGTGTTCTGACCTTCCTTGATACACAGAGTATTCTATTCCTGCCTTGGCCTACACAGTCTCTAGATCTGTCACCCATTGGAAACATCTGGCCATAGGTTGCTGAGAGAGTTACCCACCACCCCTCTCCAGCTAACACGGTTGATGAAGTGTGGCATAGGTTTGAAACAGCATGGAATGAGTTGGCCGTTTCTATCATCCAAGCAAGTTCGACTTTGTGCCTAACGGGGTAAGGGTCGTTTTAGTTGGCAGGGGTGGCAGCTGTTTCTACTAATTTCCCACCCCTGCGTAAACCCACAAACTGCTTAAAATTTAATCATTTTGTCTTCATGCCATACTGTTTACATACAATAAATATTTGTTTTTGTATTTGTTTTCCTTCATGGTGTAGCAATTTTAATGGCCAGCAGTGTGATTAGTATTTCATACATTTTGTGTTTTTGCATTTTGAATTACAACTGGATCTTTACTTTGCAAAGGATTTTAGTATCACTTTAGCTCATAGGCAATAACTTGAAGAATTTACTTTTTAATTTTATTTCAAATTTTGCAGCTCAATTCGCAAAATTCTTGACCTCACAAGTCCTTTTTAGTTAGTTTACCTTTCTTATATCCTATATATATATATATATATATATATATATATATATACATACATGACATATATAAATGGCTCTATAAATGTTATCAATAAATGAATATATTATATATATGGCTCTATAGGTGATATTTAATTCAGAAATCAAACCTATATTAGCAGGTTTTCTTTTTCATGTAATAATTCTCCTTACCTCCCTTCTATATTTGCAGGTAAAGTTCGTTTTCTTACCACAGTTGTGCCTCGCAGAAGATGTTCCGCCGAAACTAGTATATGCTATCATGAATTTAGACACGGTACACCTTTCGTTATCTCTAATAATTTTACATCTAAGATTAGAGATGCACCAAGAAGTCGAACACCAAGTATGACCTCTTTGGAACACGGGCAATTAACATATTTTCCGCCACTATGGCATTAAGTTTTACAAAATACATTAAAATCCGTTGTTTCAGTTATACTTTAGAATATATACATAAGTTAATCATACGAAAAGTGACGGTTTTCTCTACGGGCTTTAATGCAATAAAAAACAAATTAACTTCTGTAAGCGTACTTTTCCCATTATTTTGAACATCGACAGTAACTTACTTAAATATTGCGTTATAAACAGATCCGATATTATCATTGGCTTCTCGTAACTGTGGTAGAACATTTAAATATATTGTCAGAAGATGCAGAGTTATTACTCTACTCGATTTCCTCTGAAAAATCATCTGGGAGAACTTCAAAATTACTGCGAACATTACCCCAGATGTTCACTTATCATTATTTGTTTGTTATATTTTTTTAGAATGCTATGCAAAAATTTAGAAATTTTCACACGTCGAAACATTATTTAATTTTTTTCTTATTATTTTCGAGTATCGTTATTATAATTTTTTTCTATTGGCTTTAATGACTTTTAACATTGAAATGTAATGCATACTTTGAAATTCTTTCCGAAAAATAGGATTACAAATTAAAATATTTAACATTGATTTATCTTTTAATAAATAAGATTATGTTTAGACTGATAAGTAATCTAACAGATAAGAGTCTAATAGATTACATTTGTCTTAATTACAGTACTCGAATATACTTAGAGCTCTGCATCAGAAATCAAATTTACCTGAACTCTTGCTTCTGTTAGATTGATCTTCATAGCTAAATCTTCTCTTGTAAAAACATCTGGATAGTGAGTCTGCGCAAACGCTTTTTCCAGTTCTTCTAACTGAAATAAAAAGTTAGATTTAGTTTTCCCTTCTTTCTAAATGCAAACATGTTATGTATAAAATTTTGATAACTCATGTGCAGTGAAAAAAACAAGCGTACATTGTTTATTAGAAATTTTTCAAGCTTCTCGTATGCAGAACTCTACAGCAAAACTCATTATTTCATAAAGCTAAGGTACTATATCTTTTATTGCGTAATACCTGTAATATGTAATTGCTTGTAATAACGATTTAATTTATTCCGCTCTTACAATAAAATTAAGTTAAATAGAAGTTATTTTTCGTTTTAAATCCAAGCCCACATTTGGATTTCCTTTGAAATTATTTCAGATACAAATCTGCTGAAGGAATGAGCATTAATAATGAATCTAAATGAATTTTTGGTAATTCTTTTCTGAATTTACTATTCTCGCATACAGAATTAAACATTTTTGACAAGAGAAGACTGAAGAAGGCAAGCTTTCGCGAACTAAAGCAGCAGCAAATTTCGTCCAAACATTTACAGGTCAGTTGTGGTAAATTACAGTTGACTTAAGTTCCAGAATAAACATTTATTACTTTGTAAAGGAAACCTAGTTTTAAACTAAACAGTTTTTATTCAGTTACTCATCTTTTCTGTCTTCTCACATATCTCCATTTCCTGCGAGAATTATATTTCAGTTTCGCGTGTTATGCAAAAGTAAGGTAGAAAGATACTTTTTAAGCTGGTGTCTGAGTTTCTTCAGACAGTGCGTGTTCTGCCGTTCGGCCACGTTGCTTTGCTGATTGAACCTTGGTGTTTTACGACCATGCATATTAATTGCTGCTTGCTTTGTATATATCAGTGGTATGGTTAACAGCTAGGTCGCGTTAATTATCGCTGTGCAGTTTCGGCTGATTATTTAATTTAGACTTAGTTTTAATTTTATATTTCTATTTTGAATTGCAGCCAAAAGTATTGGCTAAATTTGTAAGCACCATGAGTGCCGACTGTAAGTTCTTTCTTGAACTGAATGAAAGGGTCTCTTTACCTTTCTAACGTCTTGTCAGTTTGAACTTCGCGAATAATCGTTTCTCAGTTCAAGTAAAGATCTAGCCAGCAAAGTAAAGTTAATTTAGCTAGAATCTTAACACCTTAACTGATAGGAAAACATTTAAATGTTTAAAAACTTGAAACAAGTTTTTGGTGGTAATAATAATGACTTTTCCCTCTTTTTTCAGATTTTAGGTCCGGAATTTTAGAAATCTGCATCGATGAGTTGCGCACTTCATGAAGCTGGTAAAACATGTGAAATCGACCTTTGTACATTTTCAATGAAATTATTGTTTAGATTGTGTAAATATAAAAAGATTTGATGTGACTTTCTGTGAAAGATTAAATATGCTATTCTATAGGTCAGCATATTGTGAAATGCACAAAAAGAAATACATTCCGATGATGAGTAAAAAGGTTCTTTATGTACTACCTGTTGCACTGAAAATGTTGTCCTATTTCTTCTTTGCTTCCTCCGCATAAAACTTTCGTCGTGAAGATCATTTTGATATCCGTAGCTTGCATCTGTAATAATAAATAATAATATGAAATTCACTTTACATGAGAAAAGCAGCTGTATAATTCTTAATTTTCTGCACTTAATTATTCATTGAAAACTTTTTTAAACATCTCAAAATTTTTTTGTAAAATAAGTACCATATTTTACTGTTATATCACCTCTTTAAGAACGTTGATTAATCTAAAAAAAGATACCAGGTTAAAAAAAATCTATTCTTCGTGTTTTTTCATTCGAATTTTTCTAAACCTAACTTAAAAATTGTTGATTTTTTTATTCAAAACATTTAAAAGATTACTTTATTGAACGGCTAGCGTAAACATTTATTTAAAAAAAAACACAAATCAAAAATAACCTCAAGAAGAACTATTCAGCTCAATTTTAGGTATCATACTTAATAAAAAAGAAAAGTGGGTTGAACCCAAAATGTCTCTAGATGCTTGTTTAATTAAATAAAAAATTCTTTTTTAAAGGTTTCTACATTTTAAAATGAACCTCAAAACGTGTTTAGCTTCTAGTGCTCCTTAAAATAGGCACATTTTTTATTTATGCAACTCTTTCCCTTGAATGAGATTCAAATTTTCTTTTAATTAAAAGATTTTAATATTCAATTTTTTTTTGTTATTTTTATTATTTTAAAAGGAGAATGCGCCAGATCTGTTCGAGAGATTCAAAACAGATGAGAAGATTTTTAAAAATTTAGTATTTGTTCCCGTCTGTAGCTTCTGCGGTGTATTATATTTACGTTACTTTTTATAAACAAATTATACCTTATAAGCCGTACAGAGTTAACTGTTTTAAATTCGAAAAATGTTATTGACTCATATTTATCTGGGTTATATCAAGTTTAACTTTACGTACTCATGTTTCTTTTCTCATACCAAAAATGCTCTTTACAAGATCCTTTTACCGAGGGAAGCAATTCAGTTTGTAGTCTAAAGATATGATAGTGAGTCAAATGATAGTGAGTTCCACACTTGGCCTCCGAATTCGCCGAAGCTTAGTCCTTATGAATTTTTGAGGAGGGGAGGATATGCTAAAAATACTGTTTTATGAAACCACTGCAACTCGATCTTGAATTCAAAATCTGTATCATCCATGCTGTACTTTCACCCACATTAAATATATTCCGATGTGGGCGGACTAAAATGGCAGTAAAACTGTATTTGTGTTTAACAACAGGAGCTCACATGAAGCACATTTATAGTTTGACTAGAAATTTTGATAGTTGAAGTCTAATTTAATGTATTAGAGGTAAATATGTGACTGTTAAATTACTTTCTGTAATTGTTTGGAACAGGATGATTCTTTTTTACTTATCCTGTTCAAAAACATGTTAGGCTGTTTGGACACGGAAAAACACACGAGAGCTACCTGCTTAAGAGGAGAGGCTCTTTAAAGAAACAGGCTGGTATTCACAATACAACGAAATCCACGAAAATCAAACATACACCCAAGCTGTTTTCTCGAGCTGGAACTAGTGTCGAACTTCTAGTATTCGGAAACCACTCCCTGTTCAAAAATCAAGCAATGAACTGAAGAATTCGATCAAGGTTAAGTGTAGATTAAATGCAAGTTAGTGAACGTTTTCTCAAAAATTCAATTCGCTTTTTTTTATGCAATCTGTCTCGTTCTTAAAAAGGTATTCATAACACTTTTCTATGTGATTCTCTGCGAAATATGAAAATGAATTTTTCTGGTTATGTCCGTCTTAGAACACTAGTATCATTTAAAAATTAGCTTCAGTTTCTTTTGTTTATGATCACTAATGCCTTTGAATCCATAAATTAACATTCATACTTCAATAATTTAGTACTTGATGATGATTTCTTCTTAATTTAATTCTGCTGTTTTTTTTATTTGAAAAACAGAAATGGCTTGGAAAAGTTTTCGTGGATTATTAATTCTCATCTCATAGAAAAAATAATAACTAGATTAAAATTTAAAGTGTTTTTAGTGTTAAACAAACGTTAATAAAATGACTCAAAATTGAAATTTAGGAGAAATTTCAAATTTTATGGTAAGTTATAGATATCTCATACTTCTAGAAGTAATTCAAATTGAGTCTTGTAACAGCATACTGAAGAAGAGAATACTGCCGTGTCAAGATAAGAGTAACAGACAATAACTTTGTAGGGTTTATATTTATTTTAACTAACATTTATTTTAAGTTTAAGCTATCTTTCCTGTCAAGCCTTTACTTTCCAATAGAATTGCCAATGTCAGAGTATGTAAATCGTAGTAGAACGCGCAGAGTATTCAAATTTTAGCAGAAGTAATTGAGCTTAAATAGAAGGGAAACGAGATTGTAAATGTGCTTCTTGAATCGCGAGCGTGAAGGTTGCTAGGTAGAAATATTAAGAACCGCGCGTCTCGGCCTGAGTGCTTATTTCGGCAGTTCGTTGAATCTTACAAATTCTTAATCAGAAAGTTTGCTGAATCTCAGCTGTATCTTAGAACGCGGTTAAGTTAGTTACGATTATAGAGCCTCGTAGGTAGTGACTTCGTTATTTATTCATCCTGTCCTTTATTTTTAGTTGCATTTTTGTCTATTTTGTTCAACCGCCGGGTCGGCGTAGTTTGTGAGCGTCAAGTGAACGCAACTGGGATTTCTAAAGTGAAATAAAAACGGAGTTAAACCCTTCTTACGAGTTTGTGTAATTTCCAGTTCAATAGCAGTCACTACTACTGTTGCTGACAAGTTGGGACCTCCCAACATCATATTGGCGCCTGAACACTTTACGAACTGAGATGGCCGAAAACTGGATGGAAGCTCCTGTACAACTCCAACAACAAAAAATGGCGAACCAGTTAGAAAGATTTGGATACCTGGTCCAAACGATGAGAGCATCGATCAAGCCAAACGTCAATTTCGATGGAAAAAATTCAGTGGCGATATTTTTAGAAGGCCTAGAAAATCATTTCCAGTTATACCCTGTGCCTGAAAGACAAAAAGTTGCCATTGCCACGTCTGCACTAAGAGGACAGGCCTCACTATGGTGGAAGAATATAGGGAAATTTTTATTAGAAGAATTCGGAGGTCAAACATATACCTTTGAAAATTTCAAAATATGATTATTAAAGGCCTTCTCCATAGTGAAAGACCGAGCAAAGCTAGAAGCCGAACTGTATAGTTTTTATCAACGTAATATGGAAGATTTGACGGACTTCATTCTGCGTAAAGTTAAGCTGATAAACATGCTGTATGGGAAGAAACCCGACGCAGAGATTATTGAAATAATCTTACCAAGATTACTACCTGCTGTCCAAGATTACTTCGAAATCCGAAACCCAAGCACCTTGCAGGAGCTCATCGAGTTGGCGGTCAAGTTCGAAAACCGCAGAATAGCGGAAAAATCTAGAGGGGCATCGTATTCTCCAGGTCTCCGAAGGCAATCCTCAAATCAACAGTCCGGAAACACAAATCGCTCTTTTGGGGGAAAGCTCGAAGGTCAAGGCCCAAAAAGGAAATTTGAAAACAGCCGTCCGCGTACCCAGAAGACTGAAGTTGAAAGGAAGGCTTTAAACGAGTAGAGGGGCCTGTAAAAGCGAGGGTCCAGATCCCGGAAGTTTCGAAAAAACCCTCAAGAAGATAAAAATACGGTCGTGGTAAAGAATTCACAATTACCGATTATACAAGTCCTGGTTGGCGATGCACCAGTAGAAACCTTCATTGATACAGGGGCAGAAGGTAATTTTATGAGTGATACATTTTTCAAGAAGAATTTTAATAGGTTACGATTATTTAAAAATAAAAACGCAGAAATTATAGCGGCGCAAGGAAAATCCTGTCAATGCATCGGGAAATTATCATTAAACATACAGGTAAAAGATGAAAGCCTCAAAGTATTAATTTTTGTAGTAAAAAATTTGCAAAATCCACTTATTTTAGGTATGGAGGTTTTAAGGGCCGCGAGGGCCAAATTGAAATTTCAGGACACTTCTATAGTGCTGGAGATGGACCGGAGGGTGGTTAAATCAGTGGAACAACCGCAAGTTGACCTTAGCCATTTGGATGACCATGAAAGTCAAGCCATCCAGCAAGTGGTGAGTACTTTTTCAAACTTGTTTTCAGAACGGCCTGGCAGCTGTCAAATAGTACGCATGAGATACAGTTAACTGTCGACAAACCCTATAGGACTAAACCTTATCGCTATGATAAACAGAAAGACCTAATCATAGAAGGACATATTCAGGAAATGTTAAAGAACAAAGTAATAACGCCCATAAATAGTGAGTACGCGAGTCCAGTCGTACTATGTAGGAAAAAGAACGAGTTTCCTCCTTCGGATAAAAGGGCTTGGAGGTTTGCTATCGATTACAGAAAACTGAATAGTATTACTAAATTCCCAGTTTACCCTTTGCCGGTTATAGAGGAAATTATTAGAAAGATTAAATCTACTAGATACATGACTACTTTGGACTTAACGTCTGCCTACTATCAAATAGCTATGAGACCCGAAGACATACATAAAACCGCGTTTATAACAAAATCGGGCACTTATGCATTTTTACGCATGCCCTTTGGGTTGTGTGGGGCCCCATCAACATTCCAGAGAGCTATGGACATTGTTCTAAAGCCTGTTCTAGGAAAATCGACTTTAATCTTTCTAGATGATATAATTATAACAAGTAGTACGTTGGAACAACATATTAAAGATCTAGAAGAAGTTTTTATATTATTAAAAGAGGCCGGTCTCACAATTAACGCCTCAAAATGCAAGTTCGCAACTAAAGAACTTAAATATCTGGGTTATAAAATTTCGCAAAAGGGTATAGAAACTCAAGATTCAAAAATAAAAGCAATCAAGAATTTCCCACCTCCCAAGAAACTTTCTTCTTTCCTTGGGTTATGTTCTTATTATCGGTCATTCATAAAAGATTTTGCTAATATTGTTGAACCCTTGTTAGTAATCAAAAGAAAGAAAAGTAAATTCACGTGGACAGCGGAAGGAAATACCGCTTTCGAAAGGTTAAAAGAAGCGCTTATCAATGCTCCTGTTTTGAAATTCCCCGAGGGGGACGAAAACCTGGAAATTGCAGCAGATGCGTCGGACTATGCTGTGGGTGCGGTTCTTATGCAAAATAGCCATCCTTTGGCATTTTTTAGTAAAACGTTGAATCATACACAAAAGAATTATACAGCTACAGAGAGAGAAACATTAGCCGTATTAATGGCTGTACACAAATTTCGAGTTTATTTCGGCAAAGCGCCAGTAACAGTCTTTTCGGATAATGCGGTTGTTGGTAGACTTTACTCGAGGAAAAAACCTAACGCCCAGGTTAATAAGATGGGCTTTAAAACTCCAAGAATATAATCTAATAATAAAATATAAACCGGGTAAGGAAAACAATGTAGCTGACGCCCTTTCTCGTATAAAACTGGACGATGAAGGTAATGAACTTAAATGCGCTGTGTTGATTTCAAAAATTTTAGATTCTAGAGAAACAATTATTGCTGAATTGAAAGCTGATCCTGAATTTGGAAGTATCTATGCGTATTTGAAAGACCCCGAAAGCTTTGAGCCCACAGATATCGATGCGATAAGAAATAGAGCAGAAAACTATGAAATAATAGATAATTTATTGTTTTATACGAAAGCAACAAACGAAAATTTCAAATATAGACCAATCATCCCAGCCTCGCTTCGATTAAGCATTTTGAAGGAATTACACGACGCGAAAACAACGGGTCATTTAGGGGTCAAAAAACTATAAAAAGGGTACGCGAGGCGGTATATTTCCCGCAATTATACAAAATAGTAACTGCGTATGTCAGGTCCTGCAATCAATGTCAATTAATAAATGTTATTAATTACAGCCCGGCCGGGTACTTAAATAGCATTCGCGCTACATTTCCGAATAAAATTTTAGGCATAGATCTTTTTGTCCTTTCCCCCAGAGTGAGTTAAATAAGAATCGTTTTCTTTTAGTAATACTAGATCATTTTTCAAAATGGACAGAAATTGTCCCACTTAAACGCGCGTCAGCCAAAACAGTCGCAGATGCATTCTTACACAGATACATTTTAAAATACGGTGCACCGATAAAAGTCATTAGCGATAACGTTAAGCAATTCGTTAGCCAAATTTTCGAAAACATTTGCACTGGACTTGGCATACGCCATATCAAAATGGTTCCGTATAGACCACAAGCAAACATCGCAGAAAGAGTTAATAAAAATATTGTAAAAATAATTCGAAGTTATGTTAGCACACATCACAAGCGCTGGGATGGCTACATAAATGAGCTAGCTTATGCTTTAAGAACAGCAAATCATGATACTACGGGAAAAACTCCAGCAAAATTATTTTTAGGACGTAAGTTAATTACGCCACTAGATAAATTATTCTTTGTGCAACAAAGAGAGGAAGAATTCAAACAAAAAGATATACAGAAACTCATTGATCAGGCGGTTAAAAGTTCGGATACGGCAAGAAATAGACAGAAACTTTACTATGATAGAAAACGACTTGAAGCAGATTTTAAAGTAGGGGATAAAATCTTAAAGCGGAAATTTTCTTTATCAAGTGCCCCAGATAATTTCACTGCAAAATTGGCTCCAAAATTTGAAGGCCCCTATGTAATACAGGAAATCAACGAAGTCGTATTGTACCTTAAGAACGAGAGAGGGGGAAATCTGTAAAGCAAGTCCCGACCAGGTGAAAAAATGTTATAATCAAAATGATTTTGAAATCCTTAAAAGTTTCTTGCAGCATTCAAGAGCAAAAGAAGTGGAAGTTCCAGAATTAAAGCCACCCGCTCCACCACCGAAGAAGCAGAGAACAGAAGAGGAACCTAGCCCTTCTACAAGTCATTCTAGGGTCCCGAAAAGAAGAAAGGAAAATGGTCAGATTCCAGCATTCAAGAAGTCAGGAAATCAACGCCGCCGCGTAAAGAATCTTTGGTAAATAGGAAAAGACTAGATACAACTTTCCACATTAAAAATTCTGCGTCGAGGTAACCACGTCCAGGGCCAGATACTCAGGAGCAAACAAGTCCGCCGTTCACGAGAACAAAAGACAGAAGGAGGAACGAAAAGATTGGCACCAACAGAACAAATTCAAGCAAGAATCCAGACCGGAGGCCGCCAAGACCAGCCTTCCAGGGGCCAAACGGAAAAGACAGGAACCTGAAGACTACCACCCCAAGAGGCCGGCGTATAGAGGGCGAAAAAGAAAAGTCACCATGGAGGAAACTCGAAAAACCCAGAAGCGGAGATTGACTTCTATGAATTCTATAACTTGGGATCAATTTTACGAGAAGAGAATGTCGGAGTTCCAAGCATCGAAAACTCAAAGATAAGTAAAATCTTCTATAAATTTTTTCTTTTGTTCTGAAAGGTTATGCGTAAATACGAAGTTCTATGTTTTGACGGAAGTCAGTTTGTCCCTGTTGAGACTTAGTTTTGTTTTACTTCATTTAGCTAAGGCAAAAGCATTATTTTCTTTAAGTGTAAAATCTAAGAGCAAGCAGTTCAAGTTGGTCGAAAGACTTGTTCTGTTATGTTAAAGCCAAAATTTGGCCGAAAGTAAAATAACTTCGTATTCTTGTAGTAATGAAAAAGTTAGTTTCAGTGCCGCCAGCTTGGCTAAAAAAGCATGAAGTAAAATTTTATTTTTATCTTATTCATTTTATGGTAAATTGTAAAAATCATATGTATTAGAAATTTGTAAATATAGGTAAATACTTGAAAGTTATGTAAAAGTAGAATTTAGTCTAGAAGCATAAAATTTTAGATACTAAAAGTAAATGCTCAAAAGAAATGAATTCAAATTTAAGTATTAAACTGTAGATAAAATCATGCTTTAGAGCGAAAGCCTGCATGTCTAAAGATGAATGAGGGGAAATTAGAATGAATGTGTTTTGTAGGGTTCTCCACCTACACTTGAATTTTAAGAATGTTAAACATAGCTCATCGAGTTTCAGTATGTCGATTAAGGTGTGTCATATTTGGTTGTTGGAATTCTAACAAATCATTGTGGTTAGGGGAAGTGTTGTAATACAAAAACACGAAGATTCCCGTTTGACACCACACATGGTGGAGAACCAGGGTAAAGTTAAATTCACGTTTGAATACTCGAATGAATGTGAATTAAGCAGTTAATTAAGGAAAACAAAAGGATCGAAAACGAAAACTTTATCCAGTGTTAAGAAAGTGTAAATCATAATGTATTTAGAAGATACTGATACTTATTCCTTCCAGATGCTGGAAGGAAGAGAAAAGATTGATTGCTGAAGACCAGAAAGGATCCTTTAAGAAGAAATGGTAATCTATTCATTTACAGAAATGATTGTAATTTTATAGGAAACAGTTTGTTTTATGTAAACGGGGCTCTTGAGTTTTAGATCAGAATGTGGAAACTTTTTCAACAGATCGTTTCTAGGACCTGCTTCCAAGTTTACGAAATTCTGGCAGCGGCAAATGTAGGGTTTATATTTATTTTAACTAACATTTATTTTAAGTTTAAGCTATCTTTCCTGTCAAGCCCTTACTTTCCCCTAGAATTGCCAATGCCAGAGTATGTAAATCGTAGTAGAACGCGCAGAGTATTCAAATTTTAGCAGAAGTAATTGAGCTTAAATAGAAGGGAAACGAGATTGTAAGTGTGCTTCTTGAATCGCGAGCGTGAAGGTTGCTAGGTAGAAATTTTAAGAACCGCGCGTTTCGGCCTGTGTGCCTATTTCGGCAGTTCGTTGAATCTTTCAAATTCTTAATCAGAAAGTTTGCTGAATCTCAGCTGTATCTTAGAACGCGGTTAAGTTAGTGACGATTATAGAGCCTCGTAGGGACTTCGTTATTTATTCATCCTGTCATTTATTTTCAGTTGCACTTTTGTCTATTTTGTTCAACCGCCGGGTCGGCGTAGTTTGTGAGCGTCAAGTGAACGCAACTGTGATTTCTAAAGTGAAATAAAAACGGAGTTAAACCCTTCTTACGAGTTTGTGTAATTTCCAGTTCAATAGCAGTCACTACTACTGTTGCTGACAAGTTGGGGCCTCCCAACATCATAACTTATTGTTAAATATAAAAGCAATTCTTGGCTTTTTGAAAAATTGTTATTTTAAAATATAAGTTAAATCGCTTTGAAGACTGAAAAACTAGTAACCATCTCAAAAACAGTTTATTACTGAACTCAGAATTCTTTGATCTGGTTTAAAATAAGGAGTATGTAAATGCATTGTTTATGTAAAAGTATATTTTAAATATTGAACTCAGATATTTCAAATGCCCTCAACAGTTTGTTCTACGAAATTGATTGTTTACGCGTGTAGGCAATGAAGAATAGGAAGGATAATTATTGGACAGATCCATAATGAAATAATAAAAAATTCTTTTAATTGAAAAATGTTAAAAAAAGAATATTTTTATTAAAGATCCGATAGTCATTATTTTTATGAAAGACCTCAGATTCATTCCAAGATACTGGATTGGCTAATCAATTAGCACCAAAATAAATGAGATAAGATTCACAATTTTTGTATACCGGAACATTTGCAAGAAAACCCTGAATACTTTTCACCTTTTATATTTATTAAAGTAAACGAAAAATAAGTAATTTAATAAAATACAAAACGTTTAAATTATGCACACATAATTCGAATTTTAAAATACCCATTTCTTTCCGAAGATTACTTACAAAGAGCATTTCAAGCCTATTTTTATCAACAGAGTGCTCCTTTTATCATCAGATATGCAAATTAGGTCTCAGAACAGGATGTTGTTCTCCTGTTCAAAGTGGGTGCTCTAAATCAGTTGTCTTAAATTGGCGGCATTCGAGCCTGATGAGGTCCCGAAGCAAACTTATGCGACAATCGAGCACATTTCCCGTAAATTAATTAACATTATTATTGAAAAAATGTGAAGAAAATGCTTAAGATTTTATGGAGTCCACTTTTACGTTATTTTCATTGCGGGAAACGAACATGAATAACGCTGTGGAAAATTTAGATATGAATCTAATTAATTTACACTATGATATAAATATTATTCAAAGATTTGAAGATACAAGTAGTGGGTAAAGGCCAATTCTGGAACAATAGAAGCTCCACATTTCCTACCTCCATGTTCCAAGCCTCCTCTTCCCCACCCCTCCCACGCCTTCTTATCCCACACCCCACCCTCTCCCTTCCAAGTGCTCTGCTCATGGAGGTAGGAAAGGGAGGAGGGGCCATTCCGCGCTAGAAGTGAAGCACTGCTTTGAAGCTTGGGTCACCAGACGGGGTGTTTTTTGTTTACATTCAGAAGCTTGCTTGACAAAATTCTGATAGTATTTCGAAACACGACAGTTCCATAGAAATCGAAAAAGGGACACTCTCGCATGAAAGAAACATTCATAGTGTGATGGATAATAGCAATTTGTATAGTTTACTGACATTTACGCAAAAATCACATCTTGGTTATTTTTCAATAACTAACAACAGCGATTTTGATTATGAATTTGTTTTATAAAATTCTAAGCTGTTGCACTACAAAAATATAGATTTTAAGAAAATTGCTAAAAGAGATCTGCCAAAATTTATTTTCTAGAAGATTTGAAAAGTTTGAAACTTGATGGCTAAATGTAAATATAAAATTATGTATGTTAAAATATTTGTAATTAGGCACATAGGTCATATTAAGTTTTTATTAAATAGAGTAACGCATGCAAGGGCTATCTGCCTAAAGAGAGAGATGCCATCGTGGGGGAATTTTGAAGAAAAACTGACCTTTGGGTGGGTATTAAAAATAATACTTATAATTTTCATTCAAATTATATTCATATATATTTTTATGTAAAATTTTCGGGTGTATGCTAAATTAGTGTAAATTACTTTACACGAAAAATATAGTGAATGCACAGAAATTAAAGATTTGCACATGCCGGAAATGATAAATAGGAAATATGTATGAGTATTTATGCATGTGCTTGCAAAAGCATGTATCTGCCTTTGACAAAATACTTAAATATTCATTAAATTATTTATAAATGTCTTTGAAATGAAGAATTTATTCACTTATAAACAACTGTGATAGTACTGTGAAGAAATCTAATGATTAAATGTATCTAATTTATAATGATTATAAATGTTATCTAAATATATAATAACCTTAATATCGAATTGTAAACATAAATTGAAATCCTGTTGACAAATACGTTATAAAACTATTTAAGCAAGAATTGTTCGTATTGGAAAGCAATCTGTTAAAAGGTATTGTAAAGCAAATGCTATGAGATGCGCACTTAAGAACGTAATAAAGAGTTTTGGAATATGTATTGTTGAAATGAAGGGTTAAAAAAAATCTGATAAGTATAATTAAAAGAATTATTCCCTTTACATTTTATAATAACTCAGTTACAAGTTTTAAATAATACTTAAAAAAAATTAAAAAAAAAAAAAAGAAAAGAAAAAAAAAAAACTTATTTTATTCACTTTCAGAAATGTTCAGAGAAAGTCAAATACTATTTTCCTAATAATTCTCTAATTTAAAATGAACCGAATAGAGCATTAATTATAAATTGACTTACATTTTTCGATTTAAAAGAAGCCAAAAAATCATGTCATATTTAAGAAAGTATTTTAGGAAGAAGCTCTATAAATAGAAAAGAAATAATGCATAATTTTAATATTAATAATACAATAAACTTCGATCTTAATTTTTGCACCTTAACCGAATAAAATCGAATTACCTTAATTTTTTTTCTAATGTAATTAACGAAAACTTGTGAAAATATTTCATTCAAATTAAACCATTCTGAGAAAACTGTCCTGTGAAAAGTATAGCATTTAATTCCGTTCAGAATGAAATGTTGTTTAAAAATATGTTGTTTTCACATACTTAGGACTCTGAAGTGTTGTAGAAAAAAATATATACATTTATATGTATATTTGCGACGTAATTACAAAATATTTACATCCGAACGCGTCAAATCCCATTGAACTCAATGGTAAATGACCCAATGTTTTGGTCACTACGCAGGGATCGCAGGTGCTTCAGAGCAGGGTACGGGAGAAACTTGTTTAGGGCGACTCCATCTTACTTCCTACCTCCATGGGTCAGAGCAGGGAGGTAGGAAAGGAAGGAGGGGCCAACCAGAGCTAGAAGTGAAGCACTTCTTTGAAGCTTGGGTCACCAGATGGGGTGTTCTTTGTTTACATTCAGAAGCTCGCTTGACACGGTTCTGATAGTATTTCGACAGACGGCAGTTCCATACAAATCGAAAAAGGGACACTTTCGCATGAAAGAAACATTCATAGTGTGATGGATAACAGAAATTTGTATAGTTTAGTGATATTTACGCAAAAGTCACATCTTGGTTATTTTTCGATAACTAACAACAGCGATTTTGATTATGAATTTGTTTTATAAAATTCTAAGCTGTTGAACTACAAAAATATAGATTTTAAGATAAATGTTATGCTTAAAAAATGAAAAATTTCTTACGGTACCTTTAAAATTGTATACGTCTTTCGATACCCTTGATAGAGTATTCGCTACTTTTATTTTATTTTCCAAATGCCAAAATGTTTTAAATAAAACAAATTTTTTTCACATCCATATATTATTATAACATGTACCTTTTAAAATTTTTTATAGGAGAGGCTTTAGTGCTGCTCATTTTAAACATATCGTTATAATTTTATATATCTTATTTGTAATTAGGCACATAGGTCAGATTAAGTTTTTAATAAATAGAGTAACGCATGCAAAGGCTATCTGCCTAAAGAGAGAGACGCCATCGTGGAGGAATTTTGAAGAAAAACTGACCTTTGAGTGGGTATTAGAAATAATAATTAAAATTTTCATTAAAATTCTTTCATATATATTTTTTATGTAAAACTTTCAGGTATATTCTAAATTAGTGTAAATTACTTTACACGAAAAATATAGTGAATGCACAGATATTAAAGATTTGCACATGCCGGAAATGAAAAATAGGAAATATGTATGGGTATTTATGCATGTGCTTCAAAAAGCATGTATCTGCCTTTGACAAAATACATAAATATTCATTAAATTATTTATAAATATATTTGAAATGAAGAATTTATTCACTTATAAATAACTGTAAAAGTACAGTGAAGAAATCTAATTATTAAATATATCTAATTTATAATGATTATAAATGTTATCTAAATATATAATAACCTTAATATCGAATTGTAAACATAAATTGAAATCCTGTTGACAAATACGTTATAAAACTATTTAAGCAAGAATTGTTCGTAGTGGAAAGCAATCTGTTAAAAGGTATTGTAAAGCAAATGCTATGAGATGCGCACTTAAGAACGTAATAAAGAGTTTTGGAATATGTATTGTTGAAATGAAGGGTAAAAAAAAATCTGATATGTATAATTAAAAGAATTATTCCCCTTACATTTTATAATAACTCAGTTACAAGTTTTAAATAATACTTAAAAAAAACTTATTTTATTCCCTTTCAGAAATGTTCAGAGAAAGTCAAGTACTATTTAAAGTATTTCGCTAATTCCTAATAATTCTCTAATTTAAAATGAACCGAATTGAGCATTAATTATGAATTGACTTACATTTTTCGATTTAAAAGATGCCTCGGAAGCCAAAAAATCATGTCATATTTAAGAAAGTATTTTAGGAAGAAGCTCTATAAATAGAAAAGAAATAATGCATAATTTTAATATTAATAATACAATAAACTTTGATCTTAATTTTTGTACCTTAACCGAATCAAATCGAATTACCTTCATTTTTTTTCTAATGTAATTAACGAAACCTGGTGAAAATATTTTATTCAAATTAAACCATTCTGAGAATACTGTCCTGTGTAGCATTTAATTCCTTTCAGAATAAAATGTTGTTTAAAAATATGTTGTTTTCATATACTTAGGACTCTGAAGTGTTGTAGAAAAAGAAAATATATACATTTATATGTATATTTACGATGTAATTACAAAATATTTACATCCGAACGCGTCAAATCCCATTGAACTCAATGGTAAATGACCCAATGTTTTGTTCACCACGTAGGGATCGCCGGTGCTTCAGAGCAGGGTACAGGGGAAACTTTCTTAGGGATACTCCATCTTACTTCCTACCTCCAGGGGTCAGAGGGGAAGGCTTATCAAAGCGGTTTTGTCCGAATGTTGATGAAAGGGACATTAGTTATTATTTCACTTAATTATAATAAATTAACTGAGTTTTATCAACAAGATAGTTTTAACGAAAATTTGCGTTACATCATTATACCGTGTTAATTAATATATATATATATTTTGCTTTTTATCTTCACAGATAAAGTTTCTTCCATTTACTTTCATAATTGTAAATTAGAGTTGTAATAAAGATATCACATTTTTTTAAAAAATTTTATTTTATTTTTGAGAACTGAACTTAATTACCAATAAAAAAAAGTCAATGTGCAAAAACATTAATTTCCTATGATTTATTACTGGGTTATTTAGATAGGTGTCAAAAGATTGTAACCTATTCGCAGAGATACATATTTTTTCATTTTGCCACTAGAGGGCAGTTCTGTATTTCACATTCGTATATCGACCAATTAGAACCCCACTACTTTCTGATTGGTTAGAATTCTTTCTTTTCTTCTCAGAAAACCCTAGCATATTTTGCCTCACTTTTGTTGAATCTGCGACTCCATTATGCCCAACAGAAATTGGTTTAAAATTTTAGTTTTTGCACTTAAATAATTTTGGCATGAAGCGAACTTCGGAAAACGGTAATACTACTACTAAGAAGAAAGTTCGTTTCGCTGATGAAGCTGGAAAGGATAATCAAATTGCTATAGATCCTCTACCACCTTATCATTTTCATTTGGGAAATGAAAAGTACGCCGTTGTTTCGGACTTTGGTGATGTGAGCCGCATTCATCTTAGTACAGATCTCTTGGCAATGGAAATTTAGTGCCTGCTAAGAAAGGAATCACACTGAAGCCTTTCGTCTGGCAATCTCTGGACTTTGATTCATCTAACATATTTTCTCGCTATGTTCAAATGGTCATACGAGATGCATAGATGCTTTCAAACTGTAGTCATTGAAGTGAAACTCCATATCTCAATGCAGTGTTATTTTCAACGCAAGGATTTCACACGGCAGTTTTCACCATCCGTATGCTTGCTTACTGAAAATGAGTGGGACAGACTAAAGAACTTACGCAATGAAATCACTTCTAACGTTATTACACTCAAATTTGGAAGAATGTTTCCAAAATTAATCTTAAAGGAAGCTGCAAAGCAAGCACCTTGTGCTAGTGATCTAACCGTTGATGATGTTGAAATTCTGTTAACAACTTCTATGATCGAACTACTCAAAAACTGCTTAGCTGAAATGATTGAAGAAGTTTTTGAATGTGATGGCTGTGCTGAAGGATATGAAAATCAGCTCGGTCTAACTGTGTCACCTTAACGTATGATTTAAGAATGCTTCGATATGCAGAACTAGCTTTATGTCGAATGGACTTAAAAACTGTAGCTGCTGATTTTGTGCAACAAAATATTCACATATCCAATTATATTAATGAATCTGTTGTAAAAAATCTGGACTTTGACGTACTGTTAAAAAATGCTAAAGAGTTGTATGTAGCCTCGGATCCTAATCCTTGGCGTTTGTAAGAAAGAATTGCTTAAATAAATGTTTTTTATTTTCCCATTATATGTCATTTTGTAATTTTTGCTTCACGTGAGAAGTTGATTTTTTGTCATAATCTGATTGCATGTAATAAACAAATGAGAGCTACCTTAAACAGAATATTTAAATGAGTAAATAAATAAATACACTGGGTTGTCATGAGTTTGCAAAATACATATAGATATCCAGAACATCCTTCCAGTTTCGGTGGAATTAATGCTTTGCATCGTGCATTAGAAGGATGTTATAGTTTTAAAGATATAAAGAACTGGCTAAAAACGAAAGATTCTTATACCTTGCACAAACTTTTGAAACGGAAGTTTCAAAGAAACAGAGTGATCGTTAGTGGTATAAACAAACAATTTCAGTCAGACTTGGTAGATATGCAAACTTTAGCTCAATATAACGACGGCTACAGGTATCTGTTAACGTGCATTGATATTTTATCAAAATATGCCTGGGCCATACCGTTGAAAGATAAGAAAGCCCAAACAATTGTGTCAGCTTTCAAAAAAATATTTTCTGAGCGAACTCCAAAGAAGCTTCAAACTGATGCTGGAAAAGAGTTTACAAATAAACTTTTCCAGGATTATTTAAAGAGAAAGAAAGTACATTTTTTTACCACACGTAACAATACAAAAGCGTCAGTTGTTGAACAGTTTAACAGAACCTTAAAAACGAAAATGTGGAAATATTTTACTGAAATGAATACTAACAGATACATTGATGTTATCTGCAAACTAGTGCATAGCTATAATAACACTTGGCATCACAGTATCATAATGGAACCAGCTTGCGTAAATGGTGCAAATCAAAAACAAGTATGGAATAATCTCTACGGAAATCTAACAGTAAGGAAAATATTAGATTCAGAGTTTAAAGTTGGAGATACTGTTCGTATCAGCAAGGAAAAGTTGATGTTTGAAAAAGGGTGTGAAAAAACTTTTACAAGAGAAATTTTTACTATACATCAGATTGTTCTCAGAGATCCTGTGGTTTATAAATTGAAAGATTTAGCAGAAGAAGTGATCAAAGGCACATTTTATAAACAAGAAATTCAAAAAATTACTGACTCAGGATATTATCCCGTAGAAAACGTTTTACAAAAGAGGAAAAGAAATGGGAAAATGGAATATTTTTTGAAATTTCAAGATTATGCAGATAAATTTAATGCTTGGGTCACCGACGTCAAATTCATATAAGTGTCGCAAAATCAGTTTTCAATATCATTCTCTAAGATGTCTTTCTATGTGACGCTAGTGAGTGATAGCTCTAAGCAATTCTTTCCCGAAAATAAAATTTCACATTTTACAACTCAGCTACCTTCTCCAGTACATTTAGCCACTGGAGAATTGGAACTGGCGCTAGTGGATTTATTATACCCGCATTCTTCGTATAATGTTAGGAAAGGTAGCAATTTATTCGGCTTTGACTTGGGAAATGGTAAACTCTTGGGTAGGCATGTTCCTCCAGGATGTTATGAAACTATGGCCGAACTTCTGAAAGCCATGACTTTAGCATCTCACAAAAATAAAATTGAGTTTCAGTACCATCCAGTGACAAAGAGAGTCAAAATCAAAACAGAAAATAAAGCTAAAGTTATCCTATACAAAGGAATTTCTGAATTACTAGGCTTCGAACCCGGCGAATACAAAGGCATTACAGAAAGCCCTTTTGTCGCTGATCCTTCATCATCCTTTCCACTCATGTATATTTATTGTGATTTGGTTGAGCGACAAATTGTAGGAGATATACAAGCCCCCCTCCTGAAAATCGTAAAAGTAGAAGGCAAAGATGGAGAGGTAGTAAATGCCCATTATGTTCGCCCTCATTATATGCCAGTTATTCGACAAGATTTTCAGACTATTGAATTAGCTCTCAGGTTGCACTCGAGAGATCTAGTTCCTTTTAAAAGAGGGAGAGTCATAGTCGTTTTTCATTTTAGAATGCGAAAAATATTATAAAATATATTGCATTTATACCCCAAAGTCATTTGTTAACAGGATATATTTGAAGAAGCATCATGCTCGTTCCATATACCTGTTGTCCAAAAAAGTTCGAAGATCATTACATCAATCAAATTGGCAGTGGTGCTCCTTATTATAAAGGAGTTTCGTTTCAGAAAGGTTATGGGATTGGTGGATGGTTTCGTAAAGCGTTTCGAACTGCACTGCCTTTTGTAATGAAAGGTGCCAAAGCAATTGGAAAAGAAGTATTGCGAACTGGAACAATGATTGCTAGTGACGTTTTAGCCAGTAAAAAATTATCGACATCTGCTGAAGAAAGAGCCAAAGAAGCGGGCAAGAATTTAGCAAGAAAAGCTATTAAAAAAGCAGATGGCATGCTGGGGCATGGTAAAATAAATAAAAGAAAGAGGACGCAAATGAAACATTTCATTCCTTCAAAAGCCAGAGCAAAGAAAAGACGTGACGTTTTTGATTTGTAACGATGGCATTTTTATTGAAAGATTCACCTGAATGTGCTAAATCGGAACTAAATTTATTCACTTTACTCCCTACGCAAACAGTCATAGAAAGAGGACAATGGGTACAGTTTCATCCGCTTTCAAATGCTTCCGATGGAGGTCCAATTGAATTTCATGTGTCTGGCACTGGAGAAGATTATTTAGATCTTTCCCAAACACAGCTTTTTCTCAAAGTGAAAGTTGTTATGAGTGATGGATCCTTATTGAAATAAGGAGAAAAAGTGGGGCCAGTAAATCTTTTCATGTATTCTTTATTCTCTCAGGTGGACGTGACTTTAAACGAAAGACTGATTTCTTCAAGCAACAATACTTACCCTTACCGCGCAATCCTTGAAAAACTGCTTAATCATAACTATGATGAGAAGACTTCACAGCTTTCTGCTGAGCTCTTTTTCAAAGACACTGGAAAAGCCATTATGTTCTGGTAAGCTGGAAAAATGAATGCCATTATGTAAGCTGGAAAAATGAACGTATTTGACCCTAGTGACCCGAATCCTAAAGAAGGGTTTACTAAACGAGCTGATTTTATCAAAAAGAGTGAAACAGTTGATATGATTGGAAGACTTCACGTTGATCTATTCCATCAAGAAAGACTGGTGCTCAATCTGGTAGATTTAAAATTGAAACTTATAAGAAGTAAACCGGAGTTCTGCTTAATGGGCGAAAACAGTTGCAAGATTCTTATCCAGCATGCTTCCCTTTTTGTGAGAAAGGTTTGTGTGAATCCAGCAGTGACGCTGGCTCACGCCAAAAGCCTTAAGAAAACAAGTGCGAAATACCCAATTAACAGAGTGTTGTGTAAAATGTATTCCATTCCTCAAGGTAATATGTCTTTTGTACAAGATAATATCTTCGCAGGTCAAATGCCTAAACGATTAGTTCTTGCTTTCGTGGATAATGACGCGCTCAACGGTACATATAAAAAGTCTTCTTTTGAGTTCAAACATTATCATATGAATTGATCACTAGCACAAGGTGCTTGTTTTGCAGCTTCCTTTAAGATTAAGTTTGGAAAAATTCTTCCAAATTTGAGTGTAATAACGTTAGAAGTGATTTCATTGCGTAAGTTCTTTAGTCTGTCCCACTCACTTTCAGTAAGCAAGAATACGGATGGTGAAAACTGCCATGTGAAATCCTTGTGTTGAAAATAACACTGCATTGAGATATGAAGCTTCTCTTCAATGGCTACAGTTGAAAGCATCAATGCATCTCATATGACCATTTGACCATAGCGAGAAAATATGTTAGATGAATCAAAGTCCAGAGATTGCCAGACGAAAGGCTTCAGTGTGATTCCTTTCTTAGCAGGCACTAAATTTCCATTGCCAAGAGATCTGTACTGTCTAAGATGAATGCGGATCACATCACCAAAGTCCGAAACAACGGCGTACTTTTCATTTCCCAAATGAAAATGATAAGGTGGTAGAGGATCTATAGCAATTTGATTATCCTTTCTAGCTTCATCAGCGAAACGAACTTTCTTCTTAGTAGTAGTATTACCGTTTTCCGAAGTTCTCTTCATGCCAAAATTATTTAAGTGAAAAAACTAAAATTTTAAAACCAATTTCTGTTGGGCATAATGGAGTCGCAGATTCAACAAAAGTGAGGCAAAATATGCTAGGGTTTTCTGAGAAGAAAAGAAAGAATTCTAACCAATCAGAAAGTAGTGGGGTTCTAATTGGTCGATATACGAATGTGAAATACAGAACTGCCCTCTAGTGGCAAAATGAAAAAATATGTATCTCTGCGAATAGGTTACAATCTTTTGACACCTATCTAAATAACCCAGTAATAAATCATAGGAAATTAATGTTTTTGCACATTGACTTTTTTTTTATTGGTAATTAAGTTCAGTTCTCAAAAATAAAATAAAATTTTTAAAAAAATGTGATATCTTTATTACAACTCTAATTTACAATTATGAAAGTAAATGGAAGAAACTTTATCTGTGAAGATAAAAAGCAAAATATATATATATATTAATTAACACGGTATAATGATGTAACGCAAATTTTCGTTAAAACTATCTTGTTGATAAAACTCAGTTAATTTATTGTAATTAAGTGAAATAATAACTAATGTCCCTTTCATCAACATTCGGGCAAAACCGCTTTGACAAGCCTTTCCCTCTGACCGTAGTAGACATGAAGGTGGGAAGGGAGAAGAAGCAGAACACTTGAAAGGGAGAGGGTGGGGTGTGGGATGAGAATGAGGAGTAGGGGGTGGGGAAGAGGAGCGCTTGGAATGAGGAAGGAGGGGGAGGGGAGGGTGGAGAAGTTGCGGAGCTTCTATTGTTCCAGAATCGGCCTTTACCCACTACTGATACAAATTGGATTAGCTTTTATTATTCCTTGTCAAAAGATAAATATCATCAATTAGGTCTTTTTTAAATAAGAGTAACCGCTTTGTTTGGGAATACATTTACATGTGAACAGTTGTTTCCGCAGTTGAAAATAAATAAATATACGAAAAGTACCAGACAACCGATAAATATATATATGTGATGAAGACATTTCCTGGTAGTTTTCTTCCAAGATTACAAATTTTATGAAAATCGAAATGCCAGGAGGTGTTGTGGTAAGAAATAAAGAAGCTTATAGTCATTTACATATAAATATGTATTTTTCTGTAAGTTTCAGAGGAAAATCTAATAAAGAAAAGAAAGAGAATAGGTTGTCATTATTTATTCGCAAGTTTTATCTCTCTTGGGTGATTTTCACATATTTCTTTATAGTTTAAGTTAAAAACACGTTATTTAACAGTTACTACAATATATTTCAATTATTTGAATAAATGTCAATCGTAAAATATTTATATTTAGCTGTCATTACGCTTGAATTACAAACTGTAACCAATAAAATTTTCTGGCAGATACCAGCTTTTACATTTCAGGCACAAAATAAGTATTAATTAATTTTTTCCCATCTTTTTTGTATGCATGTTTTGAAAAAAATACATAGTAAATTTTTTTTTAAATTTTGTTAACAAATTTGCTTTGTTAAAACAAAAAAAAAAAAAAAAAAAAAAAAAAAAAAAAAAAAAAAAACCCATTTTCCCCCTTTATTTCCTTTTTTTAATTGTGGCTTGTCAGCTACTTCAGAGCGTAAATTTGACCTGCTCGCAATTTGAGTCTGAAACCACTACTCTACCATGTGCAATGTTTTTGTTGCAATAATCACTAAATCTTAATGATCCGTGGTAAAAGTGCTAAGTACATGCGAAAGAAGCTGTAATGAAACTTTTTACAGTTTCTGAAAAGTGGATTATTTAGTTGATAGAACAAAGATCACTCTTTGTCATTCCTGAAATAATAGCCCTTAAAAGAAGTTCAAATTTAAACTAAGCATTACTTTTCGGGACTAATGGCGTATCGGTAAGGAAACAATTACAAATATGAAATCATGGGCTTTTGTCTTAGTATTTTATGTTCCAAACCAGTTGTATTAAGGGGACTCATACACCTTAAAATTCATAAGTTCTTCAAATATGTGACTGTTGCAAGAATCGGGATAACTTATTTATTTTAAAAGATATTACTTTCAACTTTTTACAGCTGACTACATAATATAGCTTTGTGAAATAGTAATCAGAAAGTTTGTGTTGCCACAAATATTTTTATAATTTAATCCGCTTTGTGACAACATTTTTCGTCAAGTTTCCACCTTGCGCGCACAGTTTAAAACATTCTGTTGCATAATTTAATTCCTTATTTAATATATAGCTTTTATAACATTTGGAAAATACTGTGAACCTAAAATTCTAAGAATGTCGTGTTAAATTTTTATTTTATTTGGAGTTGAGTTTATAAAATGTATTCTATTAAAAAAACTCTGTAATGTTTTTGTGCATAAATTTTTTTAATACTAAAATATTCATCAAATTTTTGGTTCACTTAGAAAATAGTGCCTATCTAAAGAATTCCATGAAATTTCAAGTACGTACCGTTAGCCATTTTTAAAATATCATGCGCGCAAAGTGGAAACGTGACGAAATATTTTGTCACAAAGCGGATTACATTACAAAAATATTTGTGGCAACACAAACTATCTAGTTACTAGTTTCTAAAGCAGCTATATTATGTAGTCAGCTGTAAAAATGGGGAAGTAATTGCTTTTAAAATAAATAAAATATCCCAATTCTTGCAACAGTCACATATTCGCAGATCATAAGGGGTTTAAGGTGTAACATGTGTATGACACGAGGCATGGAAATGATATGTTAAACTATGATAACCAAACCAAATCCACTGAAAACATAATTTACACTAAAAGTAAGTAGATTCTTTTGTATACAGCTGGAACATAATTATATAAATTTTGCAGACCGATGGACAAAATCATGCGTAATGATGAGAAGAATTTAACCTGGATGGCCAAGTAGTACGTCATATTATTGGTATTATCTGAGGACAGAAGAGAACTTCACAACAAAACGTCTGTTAGATGGAGATATAGTGATGATATGAAAAGCCTTGGTTACAAATGTGTTGTCTATAAATTTAAATTTAATGCAAAGAACTATTAATAAATGTTAGAAGAACACTTCATAGAGAAAGAACATTAAACCTGACCGATCTGCTGTTTTCAGCAGAATAGGGTATCATCACATTCCGTTTCCTCTACTGTGAACTAATGATGTAGCCATTATCAACCCAGATCTGTATACTGTATACTGTGAAAGTACCTGTACCTGTATACTGTGAAAGGTTTGTAGTAATGATGGCTCCAGTTACACACAATACAACTTTGTAAATGACATAAAACTTATAACGGCAAATTTGTCAAAAGCTTCGATATATATTTCAGAAAGTTGAAATCTGATTCCATGACTTTTCTTCTACGGATTTTATTTATTTATTTTAGCACATAATTTACCTACCGAAAAATAGAATTACGCCAATTTTAACACACATAGATAAATTTAAACTTTGTGAAGCATCAGAAAGATAGGAAATTCATCTAATTAAAAAGAGACTGGCTACCATATTCACAGAGACAATACATCTTACTTGGAATAATTTACTTCATTTGCGGGTACTGTTGGAGATCATTACACTGCTTATTTTTAAAATAAAGTAAAGGATTGCCTTCATCAAGATGGACAACGATAGAATAAATTCTAAATATGAAACGGTCACTTATGTTTTATTATTATTCTTGTGGTTTCAATTGTCGTTTGCTTTGTAGCTTGGGTTCTTGTAAAATAAATTAGTTCTCAGTTTTTATTTTGCTGCTAGTAGCATCGTATTACTCTTAACTTGTAACAGATGCTAAGGTTCTGCATTCAAGTAGCTGAATGTCAGATCATTATAAAGTGGCTTATTAGTGTAGCAAATACTTTGAACATTTTGAGAGTTTGGTTTTTGGTTTTATTTGAGTATGACAAAGCATACAAGAGCTATCTGCTTAAGAGGAGGAACACCTTCGTGGAGGACTTTCCAAGGAAACGTGCGGGGTAACCACGTCGTACATGAGGAAAACCACTAAAACGCCTATGTAGCCAGCCCGTTTGTCTGGATTCGAACCTAGATTTAAATACCAGTGAATTTACCGCTCGGCCACTAGTAGACGACATCTTATAAGTTGAATGTTTCATTTATATCATATATAATTGTTACGGTGAAACACCGAAATCTGGAGAATGTCGACTTTCACCAGTGAATGTCAACATTCACATAGTCTCTTGGTGTATGTCCGAAACATTTTCCAAATACTCTTATTTCTGACTTACACCGATCAATGTCGACATGACATTCTCCAATTTCGGTCTTTCACGGTAACATAATCATGACACACCCACAGAAACAGCTCCTAGTCCTGCTCATCTACTGCTTCTTGTCCAATAATATTAGAATGGAATAGAATTTTTAAAAGACTGTTGACAACTGACTTCTTTTACGCAGCACTTTAGGGATAATAAGGGTCAGTCAAGATCTTTGCAATGAAATGTGTTTTTTAAAAACAGATCTTTGCAATATTTAAGGGTGAATTAATCAAGATCTTTTCAGCGAACAAAAAATTTAATTTCGCATTGTTACGAAAAGATTGCAAAAAGTAAATAGTTCCCCTGACTTTTTTAATTTTAAAACATCATTCTATATTTAAAAAAAAAAATTGTAGAAATTCGAGAGCATATTATCTATAAATACACATTTGACTTTTTTATAGGACAAAGGTGAATAAAAAAATTAACCATTTGATTTTTGCCGTACTAATTAAGACGAAATTTGACAAAGAAATGCGAAACTCGAAAACTACCAATAATTCTTAGAATTAGAGATAAGATGACAAATCTCCATGCAATATCATGATAATACAAATTCAAATGAAAATTTTAATGCTTAAATTTCCCTAATAATAAGATCAAGATGCATGGTATATACTAAGAACTGTTATTTTGGAAGACCAGAAGAAAGTGACTGCGATTCTAAGTTGCGGCATTACTCTATGCAATCACATTTATTTTATTTGGATCAAAGCAAGAAATCCAATTGAATAATCCAATCTAACCAACAAGGTGACCTCTTCTCTAAGACTACCACTACTGAAAATTTTCATTATTTCTTAGAACATAAATAAATGCTGGAACTGAAGATAGTATCTCTAAATATCCTTTAATCAATCATCTTTTACAGAAGATTTCAGTAATATCTTTAATCACCTTTCACTGGAGATAAGAATTATCTCGAACCGTGGTCTTAGAAACCATCATTTACGGTTGGAAATGGTTTTTAAGGCCATCATACATGACTGGAATTTGCATCTGCAGTGTTCCGTTCACATACAACAATAGCGTAAAGAAGGTTACAGTCGATGTTCAAGTTTGTAATATGACATTCTTTCTTTAAAAAAGTTAAGATACTGAGCTGGAAACTACCTGAAACTAAACCCTAGTTTTAAATTTCAGTACACAGAGAAATTCACAAACAGCTGAATTCATATTTTGTTTTTGTTGTGAGAGTATAAATCTAAGAAATAAAATCCAGATAGATATATATAACACATTGCGGGAAATTTTATAAGTTTATGCATCGATACATCTATCCGTACCCGGCGAATTCGAAAATGGAAGAAAATGCCTTTCAAAAGCCTTCAAATTCTGAAATCACTTCAGGGCCTGTAACGCCTTGAAGGCGAAACTGAGAAGGCCTGCGCCTCTCTTCGCAAAGCTCATTTTCCACTTTGCATAATGAGATTTTTGGGCCGGAAAAACGTTCAGAGCCATCGCGCAAATATTCCAATTGACTTAAAAAGATTATGATTTCTGCAATGCATAGCTCCGACAAGATTAGCCAGTCCGATGGAAGTGTGATATTTTTCCTGAGAAGACACTGCAGGGCACAAGAGAAACACTGGCTTTTCGAGTCCCTATGCCTTTCCCATCCCCCACGCGCTTCTAAAACCCATTAATGTTAAGGGTATGGAAAAGGGTTGCTAGAATTTGAAAAGTGGTCTGTCGCCAAGTTTTACGCTTTGTATAATACGAATTACGCAGTCTGATGCAATATAAAATTGGCACTTATTTTACTCATTTCACATTTAGATCTTTTTCATTTAACAATCAAATCGTTAATTCACTGAATTCACGCATTTTTAACTCTCGATTTGAGCATTAGAAATTTTGGTTTGATTTATCCATTAACTGATTTCAATATCCAAATCAATTTTAATAAAAAAGTCACCTTATGTTACTTTAGTTATTCATCATAGCAAAGCATTCTTGTGTTGTCTGTCTCAGGAAGAAATATCATCAAGTAGGAAGTTTTGAAAGAAACTGATTAGCAGATATATTATAGATAAAGAAACTCGCTCAACAATGGCCGAGCGGTAAAGTCGCTGAAAACTGGTAGGTCTGCATGGATTTGACCGGCATTGATACACCAAAATAATGAAGAATGCACGAAGCGTTTATGCAACCAGACCATTCAGTGATGGAAAATGGAATGAATTCCAAGTTTTCTATAGCATTATTCATTTGGATTGTTAGTAAGCGCTAAAAATGTAACGTTAAATTGGGCTGTTTTAGTTTTTTAAACATACAAGCTTAAATAGTTCACCCTGCTGTCACACATATATGCACACACACAAAGTATTCTGTTTAAATGTGAACTCATCATGGAAACAGTAAATGCGCAAAACTTAGATTTTCAAAAATTTGAATAAAATAAAAAAATTTATTTTTCTGTATAAGAAATTTATTCTTCTGTATAAGAGGTGCTTCTCTAATTTTAAGCATCCCTTTATTTATATACCATTTATCTGCATATCTCACATATTCCTAGCAATACTATGTAGCTTTTCCACTGGGATTGCAGGAATTATGTTCATACTCGGTTTAATCAAAATTTCCTTACCAAATTTACTGAAAAACTGTGCACGACGCCAAACATGCTAATTTATCCTAAAGTAATAATGCACTTGAAAATTGCTTTATTTAATATCCATCCATTTAATATCCATCTTTGGAATTTACAATATCAAAATAAAAGTCAAACAAGTAGAGCTGAGCCTACATATTTTTTCACCTGACGGAAAAAGACCGCGCACACACACACGAGTATAAATATAGGTATATAACACATAATGAAATGCGGAGTACATGTTACATACTATATCAGTAAACATTTTTACGCATGGTTCATTCATTATTATATTTCAGATCATAATGCACGGGGTCACTCTTTAATGTTTGGCATACACATAGGGTTTTAAAATTATACTTACAAAATTTTAGGAGTGTTCAAAGTAGACTTCTCCAGCATCAATGCACTTGTTTAGGCGCTTTTCCTAAAGATTAAATGAAGCCACTCATTACTTGGAATCATCGAAAGAAAAAGCATTTTTAGCCTCACCAATCTCATCTTTGGAAGGAAAATGATGTCCACGTAAGTTATTTTTTAGATAAAAAAATTTTTTAGATTAAAAAATAACTAAAAGTCACACATAACTAGGTCTGCTGAATATGGAGGTTATTCTATCAGTTTGATATGTTTTTATCTAAGAAACTCAACCGTCAATCTTGCTGAATGAGAAGATGCTTTGTCATGGTGGAACATGAGTCCTAGAAGATTCACTTCTTGAAGAACTTCTGAAAGACATTTTGTGGTGTACCAGTTATTTGTAACTGTTTTCTGTCGCACCAGCATGATGGCTTTGATCAGTCCTGTACTTCTAAAGAATATGTAATGCATAATTTTTTTCATAGCACGTTGTCTTTCCACCATTGTGGGCAAGGAATCATCTTCAAAGATCTATACTTTACTTTTTCAACGTGTTGGAAAGTCAAAAATTGGTATATACGTTTCATCACCAATTATGAGCTTAGATGGTTCTTATGCGCTCCTCTTTTTGGCGCTCAGTTAAATTATGGGGAACCCAACGGCAAATAGTCTTTTCATATGAATTATTCATGAATAATTTATATATGGTGGCGGATCCAATGTTAAGTTCCTTCTGTATCATTTGGAAGGTGCAGCGATTATCATCGATTATCATTTTTCATATTGCAGACACATAATCCGGGTTTACTGTTGACAACGGTCTTCTGTGTGTTCTTCATCCTGAAGACAGTTGCGACCTCTGTGAAATTCTGTAAAGCAGCTGAATACACTAGCACGAGATGGACTTTCGTTTTTCAAATGCTGACTGTAAACGTTGAATGCATTCTTCTTGGTATAATTCCACTTTAAAATCATAGAAAATCACAGTGCGACAAATCTCTAGCGTCAACTTCCCTTTTCCTTTTGCCTAAAATATATTATGTGCTAAACTATTTGAAATTGGCCAACAAAAAATCCTCTTCTAGGCTAAAGGAGTTCATATTTTCAAATCTAACCAATAATTTTTTTCGACCACTTATCGTCTGCGCGTATCTAAAAAATTTCAGAGTGGCCGACGTACCACAACTCTAGCATTGATAATTAATACTATTAATTTTATTAATATTATTATGATAATCATAAAAATTGATATTTTTATTTTATTACTATTTATAATTAACTTTATTAATCATTACATGATTAATTATTAATTAGTTAAAAAAATTTCAGAAAATGAAAAGCTTTAAAAATTCCTCACTGTTAAATGGCAAGTAATATCCAAAATAGTATAAATAGTATTTATTGTAACTAACGATAAAAAGCATTGCACTTATTTTTTAAAGCATTTTTGATAATTTAATTTTTCTTGCTTTTGACGAAGCAAAATCGTCAACAGTTTGTTGAAAATCTACTTGATCACTTACTTCTCCGAAGAAGAACCATGCTTGAAATAAAATATCTACGTTTGAAAGAACAGCCATGTTCAAACAGAATGTCGATGATTGGAAACATGTTTATAAAATGGCCATGTTTGAAAGTTTTCCTTGACCAAGTGGAGATCTTATTCAGTTTTGTTATTACTCTAAGTTTGCTGCATCTTCTTTTCCTTCTAGAAACATCAACCGACAACCCTAAAAATATTCTTAATACTGCTTTCTTACTCTGATCCTGTTAAACTAAATTACATTCGTGAATTAATTTTAAATGTTGCAAGTTTTGTAGCTGCTTTAGTTTCCAGAAATGTAGAAACAGCAAAGTTTTAAAAGTAAATATTTTTAACTGAATTTCTGCAGCGTTTGAGTCAATCGGATATTTAAGTGCTAAGTTATAAGATACTGCTGTAAGATACAGAAATCCAAAGATATTAATTTTTCGTCAGTTCTAAATTAAAATTGGAAGGTATTTTGTTTAATTTTTGTTAGTTCCATTTTTTTTCGGGGGGGGGACATTAAACATCTAACATTTATTTAATTTACAAAATTAACATACATTTTTCTAAATAATTAGTTTTCCTATGAATTCATAGTTGACTGTATTCGGGAATATTCTTATTTGATCGTATTCCAACCCGTATTCGGGTGACAATTTTTTATTAACTCTTTTTCCTAGTTTCTGTTTAAACTCTGATAATATATTCATTCTAAAGCTAAACTTTTATATTTCTCAAGAATACATTCAGAAACATATTCTCTCAGTACTGTAAGGAAGACATACTATTTATATTAACACTTTGACTGCCACGGCATCCGTATTCGGATAATGGCAAAAATTCTGATCCCGCCGCATCATCCGTATTCGGGTGATAGTTCTTTGAGTACTTTGTGAGGTAAAGTAGATATTTAAAAAAATGAGTGCTTATTGCTGAAAGAAAGAAATGACAATAATTGTTGCCGACAGCTAAATTCATTCCGTTCACAAAACTGAATAATATTTTTTTTTTTTCGGTATCAACTTCTCTTTTTTCCTAAACAACCATTTCTGGTAAAATATGATCAGGAGTATCTACATGACATTTATTATCACTGCATTTATCAGTATTTGAATCAGAATCCAAAGGTTTAATTTTGTTTAAATTTATCTTTCTGAAAAATTTCGACTGCTCCTTATCGCTACTATTCGATTTTAAGCCTCGCAACAGGTCTCTTCTCCACTACTGTATGATCATTTTAAAAATTACTCTCATTCTTCTTTTAGACATTGCACAAAACTACGGCAATAATTTCGACACAAAAAAAAAAATTCGACCCTTTGTCACTACAGAAAAAAGAGTTGGGGAAGAAGAAATAATTTTCAAATCTCCCATTCTATCTTAGATACTTCGTTACTGATGAAAGATTTTAAACTGAATGAATGTCCCAAAATATTTATTCTAAACGTTCTTTTCTCCTACGATCGGAAGCAACTGAAGCATGGTATAGAAGCCCTCGGAGCTTTAGGAAGATTTTCTTACAAACTTGAGTGGCAGTGAACGTGTTAAGCAGGCGACTTCGTAGATAGTTATATATATTTTTTTATTGTAAGGATATATAGAGTAACTAATTAAGTTATTTCGATCAGGAACATGGGAACTGTGCAATGCTTTCGCAGGAATTATAACACCGGACTTCCTGATGCTAGCCGGAGTGGTAATCCAGTTGCACTTCAAAGACACGAAGTAAGGAAGGGGAAAATACCTTATGGATTTATTCAGTTTTTATTTTTAGCAGAATTTTATACCACGCCAGTAATACACATAACAGTTTAAAATGGGTTTGCTTCAAAATGCTATTTTTTTCACCCCACTACAGTGATTCATTATTCGATTTCACATCGTTTAGTAAAAACAATTTTTAACAGCTTTGAGTCTTGATACCCCACGAGCATCAAGACGTGCATGTATTTGTTTCTTACCTTGAAAACAAGAATACTGTTATGAAAATAACACATTTAATTTAAAGGCGTCTACAAATATATTCTATAGAAAATTGTTTGCAGAATATTGTCTTATAGTTGAAAGTATCCCATATTTTAATATGACTTATGCTTTCGTTATATAAAATTTGCAATAATTTAATGTCACAATTAATTTATTAACGTCTCAAATTCCCTGACACTTCTTTACTTACATGAATAATCGTACGTATAATGTAACACTGAAGTAAAAAGAACATGATTTTCGTGCTAAAACTGCTTGACTTTTCTTAAAATTTTTCTAATGCGTTTCCATTGCTGGTTTAGATTTTATTAAACTGAATAAATTATGTGGCTTCTTTTTCTTTGCTTCATCTTTAACAGAAATGAGCAAGGTATCCCTTTCAGTAAGCAAACAAATCCTTCATTTAAAGAGATATTCCTGAGAACGAAAATTCTTCTTATTAGTGTTTAAAAAACAAATCCTACGCTCTTGCTTTTTCTGGCTACACAAGTAGCAAAGTGGTTAAGACAGCTGAATATTGGGATTTCGACCCGGGTTGATCCTAGGTGAACGAGCTGATACATGTTTATTTTCGTGGTTTTTTTTCCACTTGTTAAACGTTCCATGTTTATTTCTCCATTCCAGCTTCCCCTATGTTCTCCACAATGGCATCACGTCCCTTAGGCAGATAACCTTAGTGAGCTTTGCTATTCCAAACTAATCTGGCTTTTCCGTTAATGTTCGCGTTAGGTTGGGCATACGAGACAGTTTAAACATTGCTTCTGCAGCAGATAGGCCTCGTATGCTTTACTATGCAAGAATAATCAATGAAGCAGTCTTTAATATTGGTACACGTTTTATCAGTAGAATGAATTTTTGTTGTAGGAAAGACACAATTAAGCTTGAGCAGAGCTTTAAAAGCCAATTAATTCTGGTTTAAATATAGCTACTGAATAGCAACTAGGTGATAGTTTTAAAGGTAATCATTCTCATCCTACTTATGCGAGTACAATTTTGAAATTAATAAGATTTAATTATGCTTCGTTCTTTCTCCTTTCTTTCACCCCGCCTCATCAGCTAACTCGTGGGTGTTCAGTGCATTAAATTTCGAAAATATAATAAGTGATTGCAAACTAATCTTTATTCGGATCAACAAATATGTTTGATTCCTCTAGTCTACTTCACTTTGATAGTTCAGTTTCAGTTTTTAAAATTTTTTAAAATTTTTAAATCCACATCTTTTTTTTTATAGTATCAGTTATATTAGAATAAGCCATAAAAGCTTGTTTAAAAGCTTCCACATAATTTCAAAATTCTTAACCTGCTTTATTTTCTTGTTTCATTCATTATAAGCAATAAAACAGCTAAAGAAAGAAAAGCAATATTTCATTTTATATGTTTATATTACACTCTTGACAACGAATAAGACAACAGTGACGGTTCTTTAGTCTAGCTGCATCAGAAAAAACCATACTAAATCAACTGTGCAATTATAGAGCAAACCACGTATAGAACAGGAAGACAAATGTGATTGCGGGATTCCAGTTCCTGCCACATGTGTGTTAGAATATCCTTTGTTAATGATATTAGCACTTCAGTTATTTGCTACTTTAACTGCTCTTAAATGGTGGCACGAACACATTGTCTTTAACAAAGTCACACAGGAATAAATCACAAGAGGTTAGATCTGTGTATCTCGGTGGCCAACAAAGCAATGACATGCCGTTTGACCCAGCTCGGACATCCAGCGATGGGGTAGACTATCGTTCAGGTACTGGCGTACTTTTTATAACAAAGTGGTGGAGCACCGTGTTGCTACAGAATATAACCGGGAACCGCTTCCTCCATCTGAAGAAACAACCACTTTGATAGCGTATCTTAGCAAATGCAGCCGTTAATCGATGTTTCCACGAAGAATAAAGGACCAAAAACACAACTGTTGGAAATGGCGCAGAAAACGTTCTCCTTTTGGAGAACCACGCTCATGTTCCATTATATGATGTGGATTTTCCATGTCTGAAAATCGTAAATTACGGCGATTAAGTTTGCCAGAAATGAGAAAAGTGGCTTCAACTTCAAGCACAAGTTTGCTAGCGAAACCATCTAAATCCAGCTTATCTTCCAAATTCTCACGGAAAGTTTTACATAACGATTTGTCGGAAGTTTTTAACACCTGTACCATCTGAAAGATCTATGGCCGGTATTCTAGACGTTTCCGTAACACACGGCACATTGTAACGAGAGCACATTGAGTTCAGAACTCGGACGATCCGTTTATTTGGAGGGACTTCATAAAATTTCACGATTTTTTTCAACCATTTAGGTTTCGGCTGCCGTTTGTCCTGAGTTGGCTTCTGTTTGTTTTGGCTGCTGTTTGTCCTGGGTCACAGAAGATATCGAAATAAACACTTTTCTTTGTAGAATGTATGGTCGCACATTAAATGCTTTATAAGAGTTGGACAGAGCTTTCCTTTTCCTCACTATGCTGTTTTTCGCAACTGAACAGAGATAAGACGTTTTAGGTGCATGTATAAAACAGCTGGGTTTTCGAATGTATCGTCATTATTCATTTTGTTTGTGTATTTGTATTTTGTATTTTTCCTCCCATGTTTGATTGTATGTACTCCATCATTTTGTTATGGCTTTCCTTCTAAACTGATTTTTATATTCGACATTTTTTGGTTCTGGAATTCTCTCAAAACATTTGAGTACTTTTTCATTAGTCTCTTACCCGTCTGGAACAATACTCAGCTTCAGCCTGGAACTATCCTCAGCTACATTAATTAATCAAAATTTTACATTAATCATCATTCTCTCAGCAGCTTTATTTTTCACTAACTCGCACACTTTTCTCTCCTTCCGATATTCGCGACTAAATCAACAGACTCATGAGTAACGTCACGTTGTGAAGAGAAAGAGGTCTTATTGCAAAACACGATAAAAGTCGGAAGACAAAAAGCGGCATACCACTTAACCACTTAACATATGACCATGGTATATTCGACCATTCCTTAAAATTTATTCCGTTAGTTTTGAAACACCCTATACGTAATGCCATCTTTTACATAATTCTTGTCTCTTGCAAAGCACCTTCAGAAATGCAGGATCATGTTAGAAACTTTTATATTCTTGATAATGCTGTATTTCGTGTAATAATTAATTAAAATTCTAATAAAACGTAAGAGACCACAAACAAAATCGCAATAACAACGTTGTATTTAGCGTATATATATTAAAACACTCAATCGATTTCGAAGTTAGCTAATTTCAAAACAATTTCAAAAGTGAAACAACGCTTGCAATGAATCAACGCAAAATGCCAAAAGGAAATTAATAGCCCTTCTTTGCAAATTGCCCCTTTGGATTAAAAACTTTCATGCAGCAAGAATTTTGTTCCAAATGGATAACTCTTTCATAACAAGATATTAAACAAGATAAACCAGATAAACTTTCATAAACAAGATAATTATATTTTATTACGTCATAGTATTAATATATGAAAGGAACACGTAAACTTAGCTTCATAATTATTATTAAACATCCCATTTCATTGTATTTTATTGGTGTTGAATGAGACCTGTATTCTTGATGACTTCACGTGGAACTAGATGGCCTTTAATCTTGGTTCAGTTCACAGAAACAAAGAACACTTTTTAAGAAAAACACTTTTTAAGAAAATACATGTATATATATTCAGTTTCTTTACATAAACTGGGTGTTTTTGATTAATAAAAGGAGCTTTTTTTCCCTGCCGCAGTTCTCAGATTAATCTAGGACCAAATGTGTGAAAATAAAGTCTCCAGGGAGCGATGAAGAGCCAAATGTGGCAATTCTTTTCCAACTCCATTGCTTTTTATTTCATCCTGGGGTTTTCCCAAGGGTAGCGAAGAGTTTGATGCGTTTACGGGCGTTAGGATTTGATCCAATTTAGACCAATTACGGACAACGTTTCAGGAAAAGGAGCCAAAAAATGGGAGCCCACTCTATCACTCAAAAAGCAAACAAACGATGAAAAGGCGGAAATTTTTCCCAGACGAAAGTGAATCGCTCCATTCGCCGAAAAAGAAACCTAAAACGCAAAAAAGATTTCAAGCTTCTGTAGCAAGTGTCCGATTTCGAGCTAAAGTTTTATTTGCATGTTGTGTTCGCACTAACCTCAATAGGAGGTGGGTTTCCCAATGACATCTGCATACTAAAATCCTCTTTATAGGAAACGTGGTATGGTTGTTGATACTTAAAGAAATAAGTACTCCGATAAAAGCAAAGAAAATGTTCTCGGTCCAGGAGTAAATAGAGTTCCAGGTACTGACACTTTACGCGAAATGTAGGTTCAATAAACATTGTTTGAACAGAAATGAGTTTTACTCCACAAGACTTTCGAAATGGAAGTGCGTAAGGTAATGTATGAATTCCACTTTATTTCAAAACAGAAGGATCAGAAAGCTAGCTTCTCCGAAAACAAGATAAAAGTATAACTTATGCATGCAAGAAAACGTTTTGTTGGTGTCAAGGGTGTGTTTAAATTTAGTTTCTGTGTTTCATTTTATTTCTTGTTTGAGTGCCTTTAAGTCTGCTGAATAGGTTTTCTATGCAAAGCGAAACGTAGATTTAAAGTAAAAACTTTTTACAGCAACGAAATATGTATCGAAATACATTACTCTGCAATGGTTGATGCTAGTTGCAGGAGAGATATATAATTAAGAAAGATGATGCAGAGGACTGTAAAGTATGTCTACAAAGTTTGGGGATTAAATTTGTATACTTTTCATTTGTACAATTCTTCTAATTTTTTACAATATTTGGTACCTTCATATAGTTTCTGAATCTCTTCAGTAATAAACTTTGAGGGGAGACTTTCCTCTAGGGAAGAAAAGGTAATCTACAGGCATCAAATCTGGGGAATAAGAAAGATGAGTAAAAACACGACACTTCCCTTTGCTTTGATTTTGACTGAAAAGAAAGGAAACGCGTAAAGGCAGATTGTCGTGAAGCAGCGATAAAACGAGAACAGATTTTTCACGATCTAGTGAAAGTTGTGTGGGCAGTATTCCTACTGATGTTAAGCTCATCAGGTAGCATTCCAAGAGATCGATGTCGATTTTCAGCAACAATTATCGAATGTTTTCGATGTTGTTAATAGTTCAAAGCTACAAAGGACTTCTACTCCTGTGCTAATCATCAATATCTTCACATCCATCAATAAAGGGAAAACATTGGATTGGTTCAGTGCTTAATTTAGATATGTTTTGCAAAACCTCTCGTCAGGTGTTTTATTTGCTTTACAACATTTTAACGCTTTCACTGTTTTCAAAAATATGCCAGCAGATGTTTACTGGATCAAAACAAATGATTAACTGTATAGAATACTTTGTTAACAGATAGACAATAGTAATAAATGCTATCTATTATCATTTGGCAGATTTGCCAGAATTTTTTAAAAGATTATCCCTAAAACTTTGTAGATGTAAGTGCATTTTATTTCGTAATGCTTAGCAATACATAATAGTAGCAAATCAAGCTACTTATATGTAAATGTAGTATGCAATGATACACAGTTTGATACATAATGATTGTAAATGTGTTTCACTCATAGCAAATCAAGATGCTATGTGTGAAAGTGCAAATGTGGTCATACCAAAGCCAACGTATAAATATCCCAGTTTATGATTTATTGGTGTAAAACTCATTTTGAAATTAGATTGATTCTCATTGTTGAAAAGTATCATTAGAATATTGAAAAATAAAAAAAAAAGTTATAAATCAAAGAAAATCGATAATTAACAAAAAATGGCAAAGACAGAATACTTTTGTTCACTTATTAACTACTTTGTGCAACTTAGTGTCATAATTATTGATCACAGATAATAAGTTTATGTCACAGACTGAAAGTTTGTAATGTATTATTATACTTGCTTAAAAGTTTGAATCCTTTTATTTTATTTTATTTTTTCCTTTTACTGTCGATTGGACAGCTGGTCCTCTGAAAAATAAACATATCTAAGCCTGAGTAGTTCAGTCGATGGAGTTTCTAAACTATTGTGAGAGGCAACCATGCTTTTGAATACCTTTACAACTCATACACATTCAGAATTGACAGAAATATGCTCATTTCTATAATAAAGTACAGTTTTTAATTTCCGTATATGTAATCTACTTTTTCTGGGGCGAATGCATGCATACCTGCGTACATACACGCATACATATATACATACATATATTTTTAACAAGTATGCTTTTCCAAAGTTCCAGAAAACACCTCTAAAATTCAGGTTTATAGCTGATAGTTATATTCAGGTTTATAGCTGATAAAAAAAATTATAAAAAATGTACAGACTACAGTTTTGTTTAAGAAAGCTTGTTCAATTATATTTACTTCAGCTAAAAAAAGATCATAGCTTCAGCTGGATAACTAATAGCAACTTTATTATAACTGCTCTTAAAAATCTTGAGATTAAAGAAACCTGTGGCTACAATTTTGAAAATTTGTATACAATACTTCCTTTGAAAGGAATTTACAACATTCTACTACTACAGCCAAAGCCTTTTCCTGAAGTGCTTACAGTTTTAATTGAAAATAACTGGAAGAATTTCCTTAGTTCTGCTCTTTCTTATAACTACAACAAATAAACAGAATTCCTGTGAAAACAAATTTTTGCACTCTAATTTTAACCTATACTTATTTTTTTTTCAGTTTCAGAAATGTGAACCTCTTTGCATATACATTCAAATACCATCTTTGAAATTAATAATTTTGATTCCATTTTGCGCATCTAGGGTTGATAAAAAATGAACCTGTATTCCACACCTTTCTGAAATGCGAGCAATTGCAAATTATATAAATGCATGAATACAAGCAATTGCAAATTATACAAATCGTCTTATGATGCACAGATCGGGGACTTGGAGGGAAACTATAGAAAGAACTGGATTGAAGAGCAGTTGAAAGATTAATGTTATGCGGTTGCCCGGCATGGTGGCATTACAGCGGCTCAGTAAGAGCAACCAATAAGTTGCTATATATTCAACGAAGAGTATTACTATATATAATTATATATAACTAAAGCGTTTTGTACTGCATCAACAAATGCTCCTCAAACTTTAGTGGCTGTGTTTCCACTAAACATTAAAACAGAAAAGAAATTCAAACTTATTCCATTTCTTTCACTGTCAAGAGTACTTCATTGTATACCATAAAGAAATTCTGTACTGGAAGTAGAAGCCCCCAAACTGAGCAAACATCCAGCCTAATTCACATCAGTCGTGGGGCATATGAATATCCTAAAACAAAAGGAAACTGAAATTTTTACAGATGGAACAAAGATATAAGATAATGTTGGAGCTGCATTTATAGCTTATTAAGATAAGCAAGTTCTAATATGTCAAAATTTAGACTAAATGGTTGAAGCACATTTTACCAAGCCGAAGTAAAAGCTTCGAAGGAAGCCTTTTTATGGCTAAATGCCTTTCTAAAAAATAATAAGTCACAATATGCGAAAATTCATACAGACAGCCAAAGCGTTTTAAAGGCGTTATATTCTACGGGAAAACATCTTTACGTATTCAAGTTCGTCAAGAAATAAAAATTCGTTACCCTAAACTGGATACGAGAATATGCAACAGGAAATGAAGTTGCTAATGCATCAGTTAAGGAAGTCACATTAAATTGAAGGATATCCGTCTTCTATTTCAAGACTTAGAGCGAATGGCAGATCAATAGTTTTGGAAACTGACTTATTTGGAATTTCGGCTGGAATAAAATTTCTAAACTCTTTCTCTTAAAATGGCAAAGAAGATAGGATGAGCAGATACAGATTATTATCTTGATTAACTCATGAATTAACTCATGAATACTTCCCATAAGTGTCGTTTAAATCAATAACAACAAGTTTTGTTTTAATCAATTAGCAACAAATCATGGTTTCCTTCTTATTTCCAGCAGTTTTTAAGAATTAATATAAAACTTGAGTGGGAAACACCAGTACATCTAGAAGATGCTAAACGTTACATTTAGCAATGTTAATTACATTCGTTTATTAGAGCAAAGCACTTATCAGAATTTGAAACAAAAATTTCAGGTTTATTCTACAATATTAAGCGTGTGTTAGCACTTCGATAAATTATGAAATATTGTTAAAAACGAAGCCATCGTGCTGAAAAATAAATTATAATATTATATTTGTGAATTAGCAATTATTTAAGAACAAGTAAAAATTAAGACTTGTCCTGTATAGACAAGACAAGTCTTAATTTAAACGGTAAGATTGTAAATGGTAATTTAATTGTAAACGGTAAGAGAGCAAGAGGAAGAGAAAATTATATGAAGTTGTCTTTCCGTCTGTGTAATCTTGTATATGTTTTCCTTAGTTACGCCTTACTTCCTTACTTACTCTTTGTATTACTTTGCATGCTTAAAAAAGGACCAGTAGGTCCCGTTGATGAGGCTAACCAAATTTCCAATCGAGTGCGAGTAGCCATATGCACTTAGCCTTATGGGTTCATATACTGAGCGTATGGCAGGTCAATAGTTTTGGAAACTGACTTATTTGGAATTTCGGCTAGAATTATACTTTCACGCAAAAAATCGGGAATAGCTCAACCGGTCTCCGATTTAATTTTTAAGCTCTGAATATAATTTACTACTTCAAGATATGATAGATACTCTTTCCAGTACACCCATGAAAAATGTTAAAATGGTTAAAGCGTCACTAATGAAAATAAAGAGAATGCTATACGCAGTACGAGAATATAAAGAAAATTTTAACAGATGATCTATAGGTATGAAGATGAAAAGAGAAAAGTCTAACAATTTCTGATCACAATCTCCTTTCAATGTAATTCTAGCTGTCAAGCAGAATATGTCAGGGGAACAAATGTTAACAGAATCCGAGAGTTAGCTGAAAATAATTAACAAGTGAAAATTTTCATTCCCCGTCTTTGGTTGAATTGTGGTGCATTGTGTTGAATTGTGGTACTGTTGAATTGTGGTCTTTGGTTGAATTGTGGTTTTGGTTGAATTGTGTGTCCTTTGTTGTCTTGGCTGAATTGCAGGTACTCGTTTTAAAGGAAGACACTTTCGCTGGAACGAAAAATCTACCCGCTATCATAAATTCATTGTACTTCCTGGAGAATAAGAATTTGACATGTGGATGGGGGCTTTTCTTTCTGTAAAAGTCTCGAGCTCCATCCAAGGGTTTATTTCCCAAGTAAAGAGAAGTATGTATTTAGAAGTTAGAATCAATTTTTGATATAATTTTATTATTAAAAATAAAATTTTCGAGATCCGATTTCTGCTGAAATTGCTGTTGAGTCACATTAAAGAAGTGCAGAAGCCTTCTTTTTCAGAGTTCCGGTGCGCTCCGACTAGAATTGGGATTTATCTCAAAAACTAAGAAGCACCGGAGCCAGGCTCCATGGGCTCCGGCGCAATTTAAGTTCTGGTTAGATTAATAGATAGAAAACGCAGCTATGTAGTTATAAAAGAACAAAATTTTAACTATGAATCAATTAATTTCGTTTTATAATCGCACTTATCATGGCTCATTAGTCTGAAAAGAATTCTGTGGATTCCTAAGCCTTTTTGTTTTATTTTATTCAGCTTTAAAGAGTTCGTATTTTAGTGTAATAGTAATAACATGTAAATACAATAAAAGAGTCTTAAATATAAATAATCACTGTAACTAAAAATAGAATAACTATTTAATTGCTTTTTCATAGACTATTTAAACGTTCTTTAAGTTAAAATTCCCTCATTAAGACATTATCAAAAATTAATTTTGATGTGCTTTGAAATTCGAATATTTCTTTCCAAAATGAGTCAATTTTTAATGAAATCAATGATGCTCAGCTTTCGCTTTTTTCAGAACAAATAATTTAATTTTTCCGTAGTGGTTTTAAATAAGTTATATTTTAATTGAGACATTGTGTTACGATTGGTATGTATTCTGCTCGTAGTTAAACATAAAAGTGTTCATTTTCATAAAGACCACTAGTTTTCTCTTAAGAGATCACTCTTTAATCTGAAAAAGCTAAATAACATCAATATTTAAACTAACAATATGTATACTGAAATTTACTTATTAGAATTATTATTTCTTTCCAAATATCTTTTGATAAATGGGGAACATCTTTGTTGAAACTGAACGTTTTGTTTTGTATCTTCTAAAACCATAACACAGAAACTTTCAACCACAGGAATTTTCAAAAACAAATAACAGAAAAGTTTTTGAATATAATTATGATATTAAACCAATAGATCCAAACCGTAATTGTTAAATTTATGGCATTTATCGCATAATTATATAGCTAAAAATTTAATAAAGTTAGCTCTTCTACAGTTGTGAAACTTACATTGAGAAGAAGCCGCAGAGTAGAGTGAGAAGGGTATATTTTGAGGTCGAGGGGTAACTCCAGGAGAATTGATGGTTAACGGGCAGTAGCAAAACATAGTGAATTGGGTCACCTGAAAAAAATACACTTGTGAAGTATTATTGGAACATAAATAACGAATATGGCATATTTAATAGTGCATATAAAAGTATTATGAAAGAAAACTACTTCTTTGTTTTGTAATTTTAAGACAAGCTTAAATTTTAAAAATATATGTTTTCGTTGATATACGTTTATTTTTAATTTTGCGTATTTATTTCGTTTAACAGTAATATGGAGAAAATAATTCATATCATACCGATGTCAAGAGTTCTCTGTTCTTTCCCTTATTAATGATCACATAGAATATTATAAAGTTACACAATACGCAGAAAATAATTGTTGATTTCTATATAAAACAACATTTTCCCTATGATGTTTTAAGAACGTTTTACCTTTAAAACAGTTTTCAATAACTCTAAAAAAATATTGCCCTTATTCAGTGATAATCATGGAATTAAAAATAATCTTTGCAGTTTTATTTAAAATTTTGTGAAATAGTTTTAATAATTCTTTATTTCATTAGGCTTGGAAACCAGAAAACTAAATCATATCTTAGCGTAGACGAATTTAGGCATTAACTTGAATGTTTTCTTTATTATTAAAGTTTCAAGAATTTAAACTACTTCTAATAAACAAAACAACAATATATATATATACATACCAAAAAAAAAAAAAAAAAAAAAAAGACGTTTGAAGTAAACGTTAACCCAAATAAGTATAAAAAATGGTTCTTGACTGCAGTTTTATTATAACTAAGTATTTATTATAACTAAGACCAACTTTATCAAAGCAAGTGTTATTACTGCCAAGACTTATGGTAAAAAATTACAGTGTTACTCATGAAAGTTGGAGTGCTTGATTTAACTAAAAGAGGTGGAGCTCGAAGTAGACTTTTGCATGCCTTCGACGTAAACAGCTTAGAAACTATGTTACTCACGAGATTCCTATACAGTAGAATTTAAGATGCTTTAAAAAATTTTAAGTGTTAAGCTTAGTTTGCGTAACAAATTATTTTAAGTTGTGTATCTTTCCTGAATCTCTCATTTTCCTCTCGTATTTCCTCTCCTGGATGCAAATTAAGTATATAGCCGAGTATATTGTTGAGTCAACCTAATTAGCCTTAAACTAAATTGTTAGTCCAGCACTATTATTTATCTTTGAATTTATTGTTAAATTATTAACTTCCACCGCAAGTCGTCGGTATTATTCTGTGAACGAAGTATGTGCATTTGTGTTAAGAGTTTGACCAATAATAAAGGGTTTATTTTACCCTTCAGTCTGTGCTTGTATTATTCACGCCTATGCGAGAAATCGCCAGGTTTTCTCGTAAAATCACGTTAAATTTATGGTAGCCAAGATAACCAGGTTTTACAAGAGGACAAATTAATGTGAGCAATAATGTTACACTTCAAAATTAAAATCTATGACTTTCAACAACGGAATATGGTACAGAGGACTTTTTCACTACTTTCCTATTTAAATGTACATATTTACTTGAATTCTAAAGATTTATGGTTTTACCCTGTATATTCAAAACAGCAGTTTAAGGAATTTTGTACATACCATATGAAGGAAAAGCATGTAATCTGAGATATAACTTAAGAATTGCACTTTATTGACAGGTTTAAAGGATTCAAGAAAACCATGTGGTCTGAAAGCTTTTTAAAAGGAATGTGCTAATTTTAAGAGTAACAAGTGAATAGATATTATATGCCCTTAGTTAAGCAACTTAAGGTTGACGGAAAACGAATGTCTAGAAAATTTCTTATTTGCAATACTGATGCTGTAATCACGAGATGCAACAATGAATTTTACAATATTAAGTTGTTTTGCTAAGCCTCCCAGTCGGTATAGTGGTCACGGAAGCTGACGGCGATGTCGAAGGGCCTGAGTTCGAATTCCGGAGAAGGCATGGTTGTAACTGTCCGTCCCTTCATAGGAAAGGCGATGGTGGCCCACCTATTAGGTGCCTCCATAATAAAGGAACCACCACATCCAGCCTTGTATAGATTAATGGACTGGGTTACATTTGTAATTGTTCACAATCAGCCATTGGAAAAAAAAGTTGTTTTGCTAAAGTGGAGAAAGTTAATTATAATTGAATTGTTTGATGAAACCAGGTGCAAATGGCAGTACTATTCTGTTTGCACAGAATGAGCAGAACAAGCATGCCGTGACAAAGAGATAGAAAAATTTTCCGGAAAATACTCATGTGAAGTACAGTGAATTTCAGTACTTTTGCTGAGTTCGTCTTCAGAGATAAATTACATTTTTTTTCCATTTAAAGTATTTAACGCGTATGGGTTTCCACGTAAAGTCGTTACATATGATGTTTACAAATTTTTAGAACGAATTTAAAAAGTTTTAAAAAGCAAATGCTTTATAATAAACATTTTTCGCAACATCTTATTATTTGAAATGAGAAATATCGTCTGCTACTTTCAGACTTATTCTTCTATCAAATGTATGTAAACAAGCTATGGCTTGAAGGATATGTTTTTGCACATTCCGAAGAGAAATATTCCTATTCTATAATTCAAACACTTTCTGAAATGTATGGTTTTAAAATTCGAAGTGAAAAACAAGCAGTATTATTAATTGGAAAGGGGAAAACGTCAATAATTATATCTACATGGAAAGAAGACTCCAAACGAATACTCGAAAGATACGTACTGTCTCTAATATTTCTAATAAGTTAAATCATTAGTAAGGAGAGAAAGATCTGCCAAAGGAAAAGTCGATAGAAAAGTTTTTAAATACATCTATAGTAACAAAAAAATTAATAAATTAAGATTTATAACTTAAAAGAGCTAAAACATATAATGTCCCTCAGCTTGTCAAGGCTTGTCATTTTGTCAGCTTGTCATCACAAGGCGTGTGACTCAACGCAGAACAGTTTGTAGAACCCTGTATGAAAACTGTTTAGAGGGAGATAAATGGAAATACATTGGGACCCTTGATGGAGCATGGGTTTACCTATATGACTGCAAAACAAAAAGATATATTTAATATCGAAAACGGAGAAGAAAAAAAAAATAGCGGTTAATGATTGTTGTAGGATTTTATTTCAGTGTAAAATTCACGAACAAAACGAGGGAAAGGCTGGGGAAAAACTGTTAAAATTAACTCAACATACTATCAAGATAATGTTTTTTGCTCTATATTTACAGAAGAAATTCCATTTCTTTATTCCAATAACTTTCAAAAATGAAGACAAAGCAACAACTCATACTCCGAAAAGTATCACTGCATTCCTTTCTCGAAAAAATGTAGAATGATACACCTATTGCATATATACCTTTTCAATATATTACCTATCCTATATATTTTACCTGGAATGTTCCTGGAAGTTTTATGAAAAGCCCTTCTATCATGGAAATCACGATGAGTCCAGAAGAAAAGGCTACCAGATCAAACATTAAAATAAAATACTCATTACTTTTCAAACATTAATACTTTATAGAACTATAGAAAAGAAGCATGATTTTATGATAGATTTAATTTGAAAAGATGTTTATCAAACATAACAGCTTTAAAGCCCTTTCAAAATCCATTATAGTATTATTTTTGACAGCATTCTTCGTAGCAATTTAAGGCAGGTAACGTTTGTAAGTTCACGAATAAGATATAAGGTATTTATCCCGCCTTTGTGGTGTGGTGGTCTGCATGCTGGGCATTCCTCCATTTAAGCAAGCAGCCCTAGTGTGTTTTGTCGTAATGTACCAAATCAATCTTGGTCTTATTAAACTAATTTCTGATATTATATCCTAAATTTAGCTACGTCTGTGTTTAAATCTGATTTTCATAAAAAGTACAAAATAATGGAATGATCATGCACTTTTACATCCAGTGATAACGTATCCTGTGAAGTGACTAATTGTAGTTCAGAAAATTTCAGATTGTCTAGTATAATTTCTAAAAAGGCGCTTAATACTTATTTAGAATAAAATAAGACCTTTTTATTGCCTTACACGTAACGTTAAGTGTTTTCAGCAAGCACTGAAAATATTGTTTCAGTTCTTCAAATTTATATATAGGACATGGTGGTTTTTGAAGAATTTATTAATAACTGTTTCAAATCAAACACCTCTGTATGTCGAAGCATAAAGGTCATTTAACTCCTGGTAAAACTCTACAAAATATTGTGTGAAAAATGGTCTATTAATAGTAATCAATATTTAAATTTTATAACAGTATTATAAATAAAGTAATGTCAGCGAATGATTTAATATACCCTAAAAATAGTAACTTTTATCATAAAAATTTACTGAGTGGAATTTCAGTTTTAAAAAATTGTAAAACAATCTATTCCGAGAATTTGGGAAGCTGAGATAGAACATTGTTTTCTTAAATAAAAATGATTTTTATCATGCACTTACATTCACGTTTCAATCAGAATACTACATTTTGAAAAGACAAAACTTTTATGGACTTCGTAATTTCTGCATTTATTCCTAACACATAAATTTGGAAAAATCATTCATTCAATATCTGAGATAATTTTAATATTAAAAAGTTCTATTAGTTCCTGCTACTGAAAAATAATCAATCGCATATATTCAAAAATACTTATTTAAATAAGTTTAGAAATTTGCTTATAAAATTTTTTTCACATTTCGAATTTTTGGAAAAAAATTTTGTTTTTTTATTTCAGAATAAAAATTTTAATTAATTTTTAAAGTGTTTTTACGTGTCAAAATTTGTAGCATGGAAAGGTTATTCTACATCTGTCATATAAAAGTAAACAAATTTATTAGAATGCTTTTAACTTCATTGTTCAAAATAAAGAACATTGAACATTGAATAATTAACCTTAAAAATTTAACAGATATATGTATTTAGGCATTCTTAAATTACGCATTGTTTTCCATTCGAATTATAAATATTTTTACCATTACAAAAGATAAATATATTTAATTATTTAATAAGAAGGAAATTTACTTAGAGCTACCGAAGCATATAACTGGTATCGGATTCAGTTTATAAGTTTCGAAACTATTATTTCTCGGAAATGAGTCACTGATGATAGTCTTTATACATGTTTGATATGATTGGTGTTCTTTATGATGTATAATTCTCAACGTCAAATTAAAAAAAAAAAACATAGAAATGTATGATTATCTATAAAAATAAAAGGATGGATATAAACTTCGTTTTTTAGGCATCATTATCAATTTTAGTTTTAGACAAACCCATTATTGCATGATCACTGTCATGTTAATTATCACCCTAATTATCAATCCTACTTAGGTATATCAATATCATTATTAAGGTATAATCATTATTAAGGTAAGGTATCATTACTTAGGTATAATCAATATCATCATAATCCATGAGGACATTTTTATTGTTTTACTCTTCTTCATTACAGCTTTGTTATTAATTTTAGTCATCATGATTAATTAGTTAGATAAAATCAGTTCTTGTTAATTTAATTTTTCCTGTTCTTGTTATTCATCCATGCTACGATCTCAGTTAAATTATTTTCAATCCTTCTAGGGAATAATTATAAACGAAGACTCTTTCATTCATTCACAGAAATGTCAAGCAACGCTCTAATTAACTAGCACGAAATAAAATGAATATAAATTATTAAATTGTTATGTTTTATACAGGGTGTTTCATACTAAATGGGGCAAAAAGAAAGCATACCTATAAACGCTGTAATTACTTTATTTTGATAAATGAAATTTACAATGGCACTATAGTTTCTATAGATGTTCTATGTGTGTCTCTAGTGACACTGCAAACATCTATGTGGTATTCTAGTCCCTGTCTCCCTCGTGACAGAATATCCTTCGTTATTGATTCGAGCACTTCAGTTATCCGCTGTTTCAGTTTCTGTACGTCTTGAGAATATGCAGGCACGAATACTTTGTCATCTGGGGATCCCGGTGGCCAACAAAACAATGGCATATCGTTTGATGCAGCACGGCCATTCCAGTGATCGGATAGACTATATTTCAGATACTGACGTACGATTTTATGCAAATGGGAACAACCACTTTGATGGCATATTTTTGGTAAACGCACCCGTTACGCGATTTTACATAGAGGATAAAGGACCAAAAACACAACTTTTAAAAATGACGCAGAAAACCTTCACATTTGGAGAATCACGCTCATGTTCTATTACACCACGTGGATGATTTTCTGTGGCCCAGAACTGTAAATTATGGCGATTAACTTTGCCAGAAACGTAAAAAGTGGCTTCATGCGTAAATACATGTCTGTTCGCGAAGCCATCTATCACCAGCTTATTTTTCAAATTCTTACGGAAACTTTACTTAACGGTTTCCCGGAAGGTTTTAACGCTTGCACAATCTGAAAGTTGTATAGCCGGAATCATAGATATTTCCGTAACACACGCCACACCATTACACGAGGCATACTGATTTCTCGCACAACGCGTTGATCTTGTGCGGCTTTATATAAAGGTTTGACGATTTTTTTTTCAATTGCTTCGGTTTTGACTGCTACAGCCGTAGTTCGTGCTCTGAAAGTGCTTGACCCACTATTCGATGTGACGATGTCGAGTTTTTTTTTTTTTTTCCAAATTTCGTGCGGAAACATCTTTGAACGGCAATACACAATGATGTTTAGTAGTATTCTACGACACAGTACGCTTTCTCCCTTATAGATGGCGCCATTTTGATTAACAGTGTCTCTAGCGGCGATTTCATAACCGGAAGATTTTTAGCTGTTGCCAGATAAAACTTGTATAATTCTACTTTCAGAATTAATTTGTTTAGGCTTAATAAACTAATTACGGAATTTGTGTATACTATTCCTTTCGTCTCGTGAAATATGAAACACACTGCACATTATGTAGTTAAACAATAGAAATCGGAAAATGACTGTATAGAAGCAATTAAAATCTGTGAATGTATTCATTATTTTATGCAATTTAAAAGCAGTTTAAAACTTAAAATATTAACATTGACAAAAGTTATTATACCATGTGAAATAATTTATTTTAGGCATATCCTTTCATTTTACCATTCTCTAAATTTGTAACATTGTTCAGCTTTACATTTTATATATATTGATATACACTCGATATGTTCTGAAGATGAAATAAGACAGGCAGCGCGTACTTTACGTTTACGGCATTGAATCAAGCTGCTAGTCCTGCATGTTTAATAAAAGATTGTTATGATACTCTTACATTCATCGCGCAACTCTTATCAACCTATCATATAATCCAAATGATATAACATGTGATCTAAAGCAATTTATTTTCAAACATATCCCATCAGTTCAAGCAATTTATTTGAAGCATATCGTGTCACTTCTCTTAACTCAGTCACAACATATCACGTCATTTTAAGTTGTAGTTAAACAAATCTCAACATTAAAGAGCCTTTTAATTGCGCAGCACCAACTTCGGATGTCAAAACTAGTGCCAGAGACGTGACCTAGAACGCAAACTACATCATCTCATCGTTCATTCCGGAAGAGTTTCGTGACCCTCGCCATAGCATAATCACATTATGTCAATTAGATGTCAGAAAAACTCACGTAGAAAGGAAGGAGGCAATTTCACTTTTTTTTTCTCATTTCCCAGCATTTACACGTATTTCCTTCCGAGCATATTCAAGGGCTTATTGAATAGCTTCCGTGATTAAGTGGGTGGCAACTGTTGTTATTAAATTATACAATTATTCTAAAATTATTTCTGATATACTTATGATACGAAGGTCAGCCTATAAATGTAATGTTTCGAGCTCTACTCTTAGACGCGTATTTACAGAGATTATTAATTTCTTGGAAGGTGAAGTTGAAAGTAAATGCAGAGATTACGTCTCATTATTTGCTTTAGACACATTTTTGCCTGAAGATGACTACTATAATTATCACAACAGCGTTTATTCAGATTCATAGGCTCTATTTCAGATGAACTTAATTCAGTATTTATTAAATGCTTGCGCGAATTCGATTTGCCGAAATTTATCTAGCCATTTTTGAAATTAAAGTCTTAATCAAAATCTTTCGTGCTGTTAAACAGTGAACGTTTGTCGCGACATAAACATAGCAACGAATTATATAAATCGCATAAAGAGATTAATATTATTAAATGCATTAAAATAAACTATTCGAAATCTGCTAGTCACATCTGTCGAAAGAATTCTTTCTTACCATTTAAATTCTTTAAATTTAAACCAGTGGGTAAACAAGTCAGAGGAAGGCCCATACTTTGATAGCTGGGTATCATCGATCCTGGATATAACATTATTAAAATTACCAGTAGGAATAATCTGACTAAAACGAAGGTTCTAGGGTAGACCTTAGCCCACTCTGGGTTGTCGTGCCTAAAAAGAAAGTGAGCTGATGTGCATGAACTGAAGAAAGAAATCTCCAAAATTTAAAATGTCACTGGAATGTTTTGTAGATTATTTTGTTTTCAGAGTGCTTTTTACGGAGATATTTCCATTTATGTCCCTTTCTTATCCATTCGTTTCTTATTGTTTATAAGAACTGCGTTTAAAAATGATTATTCTACAATATGATGTATCTTAATCACTTTTACTTTATCGTCTAATATAGTAGTTCTAAAACCAAGGTCATCGCACTTATGAATATCTACAAGCAATATTCGAACTCAGGTCGGAACTAGCAATGTTCAGCAATTATGCCTTTCGGTATACCGCTGGTGGGCCCAAGGTGAAGGATAGTCTTTAATATTTGTATTATTAATTCAAATCAAAGTAATGAGTAACAATTCAAAGTTAAGGTATTCAAAAATTAAAGACCTAATAGATTGGGCCCAAGGTGAAGGATAGTCTTTAATATTTGTATTATTAATTCAAATCAAAGTAATGAGTAACAATTCAAAGTTAAGGTATTCAAAAATTAAAGACCTAATAGATTGGGCCCAAGCTGAAGGATAGTCTTTAATATTTGTATTATTAATTCAAATCAAAGTAATGAGTAACAATTCAAAGTTAAGGTATTCAAAAATCAAAGACCTAATAGATTGGGCCCAAGGTGAAGGATAGTCTTTAATATTTGTATTATTAATTCAAATCAAAGTAATGAGTAACAATTCAAAGTTAAGGTATTCAAAAATTAAAGACCTAATAGATTGGGCCCAAGGTGAAGGATAGTCTTTAATATTTGTATTATTAATTCAAATCAAAGTAATGAGTAACAATTCAAAGTTAAGGTATTCAAAAATTAAAGACCTAATAGATTGGGCCCAAGGTGAAGGATAGTCTTTAATATTTGTATTATTAATTCAAATCAAAGTAATGAGTAACAATTCAAAGTTAAGGTATTCAAAAATTAAAGACCTAATAGATTGGGCCCAAGGTGAAGGATAGTCTTTAATATTTGTATTATTAATTCAAATCAAAGTAATGAGTAACAATTCAAAGTTAAGGTATTCAAAAATTAAAGACCTAATAGATTGGGCCCAAGGTGAAGGATAGTCTTTAATATTTGTATTATTAATTCAAATCAAAGTAATGAGTAACAATTCAAAGTTAAGGTATTCAAAAATTAAAGACCTAATAGATTGGGCCCAAGGTGAAGGATAGTCTTTAATATTTGTATTATTAATTCAAATCAAAGTAATGAGTAACAATTCAAAGTTAAGGTATTCAAAAATTAAAGACCTAATAGATTGGGCCCAAGGTGAAGGATAGTCTTTAATATTTGTATTATTAATTCAAATCAAAGTAATGAGTAACAATTCAAAGTTAAGGTATTCAAAAATTAAAGACCTAATAGATTGGGCCCAAGGTGAAGGATAGTCTTTAATATTTGTATTATTAATTCAAATCAAAGTAATGAGTAACAATTCAAAGTTAAGGTATACAAAAATTAAAGACCTAATAGATTGGGCCCAAGGTGAAGGATAGTCTTTAATATTTGTATTATTAATTCAAATCAAAGTAATGAGTAACAATTCAAAGTTAAGGTATTCAAAAATTAAAGACCTAATAGATTGGGCCCAAGGTGAAGGATAGTCTTTAATATTTGTATTATTAATTCAAATCAAAGTAATGAGTAACAATTCAAAGTTAAGGTATTCAAAAATTAAAGACCTAATAGATTGGGCCCAAGCTGAAGGATAGTCTTTAATATTTGTATTATTAATTCAAATCAAAGTAATGAGTAACAATTCAAAGTTAAGGTATTCAAAAATTAAAGACCTAATAGATTGGGCCCAAGGTGAAGGATAGTCTTTAATATTTGTATTATTAATTCAAATCAAAGTAATGAGTAACAATTCAAAGTTAAGGTATTCAAAAATTAAAGACCTAATAGATTGGGCCCAAGGTGAAGGATAGTCTTTAATATTTGTATTATTAATTCAAATCAAAGTAATGAGTAACAATTCAAAGTTAAGGTATTCAAAAATTAAAGACCTAATAGATTGGGCCCAAGGTGAAGGATAGTCTTTAATATTTGTATTATTAATTCAAATCAAAGTAATGAGTAACAATTCAAAGTTAAGGTATTCAAAAATTAAAGACCTAATAGATTGGGCCCAAGGTGAAGGATAGTCTTTAATATTTGTATTATTAATTCAAATCAAAGTAATGAGTAACAATTCAAAGTTAAGGTATTCAAAAATTAAAGACCTAATAGATTGCCTTGATTTAAAGTCTGATTGGGAAACTGTTGCATCTTTTAAGGGAAGATTCAATGCCACAAGCTACTAAATCAACTAAATAAATAGTACGAATAAGTAATGTTTCGACAGATTTCCGGCATTCTGATATGTGTATTCAACATTTTAATATTTTGGATTTATTGCATTGAAGTTTTTATTTGTTCCTCTTAGTGCAAGAACAGTTTTATAGCTGTATGATAATTTATTTAAAAAAATCTCGAATTCTGAAGTATATCATCTCCATATAGACCGATATCACTCTAATCCTCCATTTTCTGAAGAAATATTTAAAACATTTTTTCTTTAACAAGAACTATTAGAGGGAAAAAATTCTCCAAAAATAAGAAAACTTTATTTTAAGACAATAAAAATTATAGCATTCCGTTCCAATAAAATCATTCACTAACCCTTCAGAGGAAACGGACGAATTCTTACCATGCTTAATAAGTATGATTTTGCATTTAAAATTATATGCTGCGATGCTGAGATAAAAATTAAAAAAGCCACAAATAGTATCGTATTATAAGTTCATGGATAATGTCGGTTGCTAGAATCATTACCGATCACAGTATAGTTACAACAATGAGATAAAATCCTTTTCGTTTTATAACCTACAGTATGCGTAGCATAAACATAATATTTATATGGTAATAAGACAAACATCCATGTTGATCTTTTTGTTTACTAACTAGAATTTCTGCTTTACTGTTTATTATTTTGTAGTGAACTTAAAAGTCCCTAAATCGGCTGACATCTTCTATTGCACAGTAATTAGATATTTTGTATTAATTTTATTTGATAGGGCTTTCTGTTAATAAACAATGTAATGTAAAGTGTAATTTTCTATTTTGAATGTATAATGCATTAAATCTAGCAATACATATTACATAATTTACGAAATTAGATTTATTACGTGTTATAAAAGTGTATTATAATTTAAGGCACATTGTTAATCTTCATGATAAATATCTGTCATTCAAACATAAGTTGTATTGCGGTTAGTTTAACTGATTAAGGCAAAGCAACTCGAGGGCTATTTGCGTATGGGAAGGGATGCCTTTGCGGAGAATTCCCACCGACGTCAAGCAATATAAAGTCACTGAACACTGGTAGTTCGGTCCGGGGCTTCAAATCCCAGCTAACGGACTGTCTGCATAGGAATTTCTTGTTTTTCTTCATGTGTAATGTGTATGTGAGTCAGTTTCTCTCAGAAAGTTCTCCACGAAAGCCTCCTTTCCCTCAGGCAGATAGCTCTTGAGTGCTTTGCCATAACCTAATAAACCAAACCAAATTAGCCTTGGTGGAGATCCTTTTAAGTAAAACTGTCTTGTATCCACGTTGCATATGGGAAAAACCCCGAAAACCAACGACGCAGCCAGCCATTTCGTCGGAATTTCACCTCAGGTCGAACTAGCAGTGTTTAGCGGCTCTACCGCTCGGCTGCTGATGGGCTGTGTTATGAAAATTGGAAATATTTGACTGTTATTGCTTTTTGCTTGCAGCTTTAAATAATCGGGAGACTTGAGTCTTATATGGCTGTGAATGTAGAAAACGACAAATGCTACATGTATTTTCCCATAAATGCATTCCAATCAAAATATCAATAGTTGTCATAAATTCGTCGAGTTACCATAAGTTTCGTGTGACGTAACAGCTTTGAAGTTGGTGAGCTTTCTCATAATGAAATGATTGAAACGACAGACGCGGCTCCTAGGTAATGTCCAATATGGATGTGTATCTATCTTCTTGGAAATATTGGGAAAACTGAGACATGTCAGTTTCCTTTTCCTTTCACGAAAGATAACTCAGAGGGCCTGAAGTCTAGTTGAGGCAAAAATAATTCAAAACAATGGAACTACTTTGTAACAGAATATTTAAGCAAGTATCGCTGCCAGCTTGGCACAGCTAGAGAATGATTTAAAGACTTTTAGAATGATTAACATTCTTGTACTTGCTACTGGCTACTGAGTGGCTGAAAGGCTACTAAAATTTTGCTGCTTTGATTCTGTTCCTCACTTTACACGTTAAGCCCTTTATTTGCATCGCCAAGTGGACAGTGTTGCTGTAGAAGATCAAAGCTATTCATCCTAGAAAATAAAAAATTCTTCTTTTACCCAAGAGTCAGATACGTCGAATTGTCATTACAGCATTGGTGACTTGGACGTAAAATGCGTTGTGGTAAGCGTTTAAGTAGTGGGAGAGTAGCCAAGTCTTTACTTTTACAAGTGGAAGGCATTGCTGTCGAATTAGTTCAGACTTAAAGCACATATTTTGAAAAATCGTTAAGGTTAGACTGCTTCATAGCTGACAGAAAATTACAGTGTAGACTGAAAAAGATCTTGCTGTGGAATGAGTTAAGCAGAAATGAGCAGTTAACAATTTAAGTTAATTTCAAAAATAGAAGTAAGTTGGAAGTCAGCCTTGGATATGTTCGCTGAGTATAAAATATGAGAAATTATATGATCTTACTAACGAATTAGAAAAAAGTTAATTAATTAATAGTTTTATATAGTGAAATAGAGAATCAAATAGATATGAATGCATTAGAACAGGAAGTTATCCGCAGTCAGTACAATAACGAAGAAGTCCCCAATGGTTTGGTTTGTTTTAGTTCATTACGGCAAATCACACCAGGAATATCTGTTTAACAGGAAGGGATACCTACGTGGAGATTTTCTATTCGAAACTGCCTCATATACACCGTACTCGGGAAAAACCCCGAAAACGCTCATGCAATCAGCCCCTTAGAATGAATTTGAACCCCGGTCGGGTTCAAATTCAGGCTGAAGGAAAGGATTATAATTGCTGAACTACCAGAGTTCCGCAATTGTACCGTTGTGCCGTAGGCGGGAAGTCACGAAATGGCTAGGCAGGGTAAAAAAAAATACAATGTTGGTATTCTAATCCGGATCGAAATCTTAATATTTCGCAAAAATGCAATTTCTGACAGGATTAATAGATTTGCTTTCGTTTATGTGATTATGGCAAATCCTGGAGGACGCAGATAGCCTTCGTGGAAGACTTTCTTAGAGAAAATGATTCGTATAATCGTTATACATGGGGAAAACCAAAAAAGTTCCTATAAGGCCAAACTGTTAGCGCGATTCAGTCCTCGGACCGAACTACCAGTGTTCAGCGACTTTACCGCTCGGCAGCTTGTGGGCTAATTATGCTCGTAAGAATTATTGGTAACTTTTCATGTAAAATATAGTCTAAAAAGGTTAGAAAAAGGAAGATGAATAACTGCACGTGGTTATCTCTATTAAAATTGTTTAATTAATTATCAAATTATAAAATTCTGTTAGCTACTATAAATAGCATTAGTTTTCTACTCGTTTTCAGTTTCTAAATGTTTAAGTATCCTTCTTAATTCTTCAGCAAAAATTTATTATTTAATTAAAAAATATGAAATATAAAAGAATAAATATTCCTCATTCCTTCTTGCGTTTACAAATAATTATGTGAATATGCATTTACAGCTTTTAAATCCTGACAAACGCATGTCTACGATGTTACCTTCATGCGATGATTTGTAGATGCTTTATTTTTTATCACGATATTTTCGACGACGATATTTTTAAACTGCAAAGTTTTTGAATCGCTTTATTTTCGATGACGATATTTTGTACCACGATGTTTTAGAACTGCGATGTTTTGTATGACGACGTTTTCGCTTTTCATTATTTTCTTGCATTATTTTTTTGCATTATTCGAAAATGTTTTCGCCTGTAACCGAGTGACTGAAAGGCTAATGAAGTGTTACTGCTACGTCTTTGATCTTGTTCTTAATATGTTATTGCCTTGATGTACTACATCGCCAAGTGGGCTATGCTACTGTAGAAAAACAAAGCTATTCACCCTTGAAAAAAAGAACCCTTTGCTTACTCAAGAATTACTTTAGTATTTTTGTTTGTTTGATTATGGCAAAGCACTCGAAAGCTATCTATCTAAGTGGACGGATATCTAAGGGCTGTCTGTCTAAAGGAGTTATCACATCTAGCGACGGTCCCTGCTAGACGGGACTTTTCCGAGAAACGAAATTCTGGTAGCATTGGTTTAAACAAGAGGATTTCTAGAAGAAAAAGCTCCGCTGGAATCGAAGTCCCGCCTAGCTACTGAAACCATGTCCCGGCTACGCTGAATATTTTGAAACTTCGCCGAAAATGTATCGTCTGCAGTTCTGTCCCGCTTAAAGATCAACCAATCAGACGAAAGTTCTGCTTCTGGAGGATCACAAGATCCCAGTCTGGGCGATAATCGATTATTATTTTGCATTCAAATCTTTGTAGTAAGTGAAAATGGTAACCTAGCTAAGTGGGTTTCCTGGAAATGTGCGGATTCTGAGATATGGCCCTTTCGACGTCCACTCCAGCGTATCTGAAGCGTATGTGATAGGGACTTCAGAAGAGGACTTGGTTTCGTTTGCCTCTTCTACACGTTACACATGGGATAAAACACGAAAACGCCCATGCAGTCAGCCCGTTCGCCTGTAAACGACTCCAGGTCGAATTACCAGTGTTCAGCTGTTTTAACGTTCGGCCGTTGGTGTACAGTTTTATTGTAATCAGATACATCGAATTATCATTGCATCACAAAAGGACATGCGAATTGCTATATGTCATATAACTCGATCACATCTTTTAAGTTCTACATAATTTAATGATCATCGAATTCTCTCTCTATTTACCATTAATATCATTTAAAAACTTCAAAATTATTTTAAAATTAGCATACTATACATTCGTTATTACTCTTGACTAATCATAATAATATAGGTAGAATAACTTAAATCGCTGTACAACTGAAAAAGAATGCTTAGTTTGCTCGAAATTCTACTGATTATTACAGGCAATACATATTTTCACTTCTTGAATTAGAAAATAATGCAACTGCTTATAATTAGAGCACACAAAGACACTTACTTTACTCTTTTAATTTTCTCTTAAGACTATAATCAAAAACGTTCCTTTTTACAAAGCTGAAATGGAAAGCTACTAATTTCGTAACTGGGGGGGGGGAACACCCACTACAAGAGCAATTGCTTCTACTTCATTACGCACCATACGTGACATCGTGAAATAGGGGAGCCGTTCAGTCACGTGATAGGGGAGCCTATCACGCGATCTGTTCCAATAAACCCACATGCCATGCATCAGACACCCCACTATTTTTCCCAAACTCATTTTCAGCGCGATTTGTAACTTGATTCGTAATTATTCCTCTTCCAATGAGTATTCTACAAGCTTTATGCAAACAATATGTCTTTTTAAGGGGGTGTTATTGTATTTTCTCCCCTTATTGTAGTCAACCTCTGAACCTTCTACAAGCCTCTAATGATTGGAGTATTGGTCTACATGATATATTTCCGACTTAGAGTTGGGGGGGGGAGTTTTAAGGCCATAAATCAGAGCAGAAACGTCAAAAGGTCTTTTTTAAAAGGCGGAGATAGGAAGAGGCGGAAGAAAAAGTGACGAGTTTCGGAAACTTCGAAAACAGTAGCGTTAAAAATATGACTTATTACACGTAATAGCCTACTTTTTATTCGTTTATTTATTTATAAATAAGACTAAAAATTCGATCACAGTTTCAAAATAAATTTCATGAACAGGATTATTTCGGTTTAAAGAAGTAAATTTAACTTATTGTACTTTAATTAAATTAATTATACGGTAGTTATGATAGATTAATTACACTGAAATGTCATATACGTTTTTAAGTATCTATAATTTTTAAATTTTAGAGTTATTGTTATATTTTGAATATTTACGGAGAATCGCAGTTTTCTTCTTATAAATACTATCTGTTGCCTCAGATACTATACATAAGAAGATAATATTGTGAAAACCTGTAAAGACGCTAATTTTTTATGCGAATATTGTGAAGAAATATTGCGACAAGATTGTGAAGAACTGTTAAGACATTTTATATTATAGAGCTTGGTGTTCTTTGGGAGCATTAACTGGTATCCAAACTCCTAAGAGACTTGGAGCAAATTATAGCTCGTCTGAGGAGAACGGCAAAGACTTGAGAAGGTTACAAAATAACTATTTTGTTAAAACAGAACGTTGAATATAAAATCCACGTCTCGTGCTTAAGAAGTCAGGCAACCACTTGTGGCAGGATAACTTAAAATAACAGTAAATTTCAAGAATTAAAATAAGACTAGTAGCGAAAAGATATATTGCTTTATTGGGTAATTTCGCATTATCCCAACCACCTTGACGCAGTTTGGCGAAATTTATGGAAGTAAAAGAACAATTACTTTTATTATAAAAATTATATATTACATACATATTACACACATAGTACATATTCTACGTTTCAACTATGTATTTATTCGAAAACATAATTAGTTAAACTTAGTTACAAATGGGTCTTTGTTTTTGTTGTGGTGCAAATTTCGCCGCGTTTGCTTAGAGAAAGTGAGTGAGTGAGAGATTATGGCGCAAAACCAAAGATGATTATAGCGCGCCATGCTTAGAGAAAGAATTCGAAGCATTGTTCCTTTAGCGATTTTGTAGCAAAGTATATTCCTGAGTCATTATTTCGCCTCTCTCTCTTTGTTCTATTATGGGAAAATCCTACAAGCACAAATTTAAAATCGATTTCAAGACAAAAAAAAAAAAAAAAAAAAAAGTCATAATTTTTCTATAGAAGCCATTAAAACTTGAAATATAACAAAAAGAATACACAAGAAAATGACGATGCTGGAAACTGCATACTTATCATGAGCATGGTTGTCAGAGTGATTGGTTACCAAAGTCTGGTGGATTCTGAAGTTTTGGCGATTTCTATTAAGGTGGTTGCGATAATACGTAAGCACCCTTTATTGCGATGTTGGCTCAGACTTCTCACTGGTACTATAATTTAAATTTCGACAGCTATAATGCAAAGCCGAAGAAGGTAATCTGATCTGATCTGAGCTAACAGAAATCTAGAAACGTGGTCTACAGAGACAAAAATACACTCTCTCTCTTAAAATCCAGAAACCTCACTTTAAATACTTTCAAACTAATTTGCATTCTGGTAGGGAAACGGAAAGAAATAAAGATATAAAGTAAAGATATAAAGTAAAGATATAAATAGTAAAGTAAAGATATAAATAGTAAAGTAAAGATATAAATAGTAAAGTAAAGATATAAATAGAAATAACGGGTTAGATTAACATAAAAAAAAATCTTACAATGCATTTCGATGTTATGTTTCCATCATACTGAAGAATGTTTACTATACTGATTATATTTTACTTAAAATTTGAAATGTGAAGCTCAAGTTTGTTATTATTTTTATGTTATTTTTAATTGCTTGTTAATTTAAATTTTTATTTATTATGTTCTGTTTTACACCTGTTTGTTAGTCGAAACTTTTCTACAATGAATGGCATGTCTCGTTTTGGCGCACTTTGTTAGAAGTTCCTTTTTTAGATGACACTCTTTTTTTTATGTACATGAAATATATGGCAATCCTGTAACCCGCCAGTCTATCGACGTTATTCCGAGAGTTGCATTGTTCGAATCGTGCTTCTCTACCCCATTCTGATAATTTTCTCAAAATTCAAATTGTCTTCTAATTGGAATCATCACAATTAATAGCCATCGGATACTTTTTTTAAATATTATCACAAGAGCTCAAAAGGCATCTATTATGTTATTTTCTAAAATTCTTATCGGTTTAAAGCATTTTTATGAGTTTACATATTATTATAATTAATTAGGATTTTAGCATATACAAATGCTTAATTTATAAGTGCCAAATAAGTCAGAATATTATATCTCAAATAAAATAGAAAATATGTGCTTGAGTTATCAATTAACGATTTATATAGTATAATAACATGCATTATAATAATAAATAGTCTAGAAATGCGAATCATTAACTAACATTTTTTAATGAATAGTTTCTCTTTCCTACACTGTCTACCCTCCAGACACAGTTAGAGCGAATTTTGTATCAGTACCTTTCGAATGCTTTTAAATGGTATTTATTTTTCGATAAATCGTATTTAATTTCTATGTTTGTTGAAAAGTCACCCTTTTTCAAAATTTTCAATCGTACAATAGTATAATTATCAAATTCGATTCTTTAACAGTTTTTCACAGAGATAAGTAATTTTAGTTTTGAAATAATTATTACAATTTTACTCACTATAGAGTTTATAAATTAACATTTTGAACTCATTACGTAAAGATGTATTTATTATTTTTAATATTATATTAAAAGAAAACATTTCTCACACGAGCTACAGAAAAGTGCTGCGACTAGCTAATGTTGGCTCACTTCCGAAGTTTAGTGGCATAAGGTTCTTCGACTGGTAGTGTATTTAAGCATCTTTCAATTATTCCTACCACTTTAACTCGCACAAAGTTCAGTTAAATTACAATTCTAACAGTTAAGGAGAAATGAAGTTTTTATTTAATTTGCTTATTGTCAACATTTTCTGTTCCTTTTATTTCTCTTTTTTTAGAGTATTGCAATATTTCAATAGGAATGGACAGATTATTAATTATTGCAGTACTTCAAGCATTTTCATTAATATTTATGTATTTATGTATTAGTGCAACCATATTGGTTCAGTTTTGTAGTTTTTCATACGAAAAAGAAAAGGTGACTTAGTGGGTTAAATTATATATTACTCGCATATATATTTTTACATACGTAATTTTACGTCATAATTAGGCATTTATCTTGAAACATCAATCAATAAACCTGAACCTGTTTCTGTTCAGCTGGAAATTTTGCGAAGATCGCTTTAAGCAATAGATTCAATCATTGTTTCCTTTAGCGATCTTGGCCCATCAGCGGCCGAGGAGTAAAGTTGCTGAACACTGGGTAGTTCGGTCCGAGTTCCTGGCTTCATGGGCCAGCCCGTTCGCGGTTTTCCGTGGTTTCCCCCATGCGTAACGCATATACCAGCCAGTTTTTCTTAGAAAGTCTTCCACGAAGGTATCCCTACCCATAGGCATATAACCCTCGAGGCTTTGTCGTAATCACATAAACCAAACCAAATATTCAGCGATTTTATGGCAAAACACTACTGTTTTGCAGAAATCTTACTCTATTTCTCTTGTACTCTTGTTATAGGCTTATAAGCGCATATTTTAAAATTTAATTTCAGAAAAAAATTCTGATTAGTCTCTATAGATTAGACGACTAACTCTGAAACGACCATTTTGTCTTAGAAAGTGCATAAACATCGGTATCGAAAACGATAAAACGACTATCTCTATAGAAGACCAAAATCCTCTACAGACAAATTATGGTCATCTTTGAGAGGATTCACTGTATTATGCCCCTTTTTTAATATACAATGAACCCTGTTGTAGAGATGTATCTAAAATTTCCCATTATTTCTGAGAGCATTAAATAACCTTTAGTCTTAAATATCCATACTATAATATAATCCCCATCATAAAAGACCAGAATCAACTGCCACAGTAAGTGCCAGTCTCAAAATAGGTTTAATGTATTACATTCTTAAAAAGGTAGTTAAAGAAAAGACTTTAAGAAAATTATAATGGAGAGAAAATACAGTATTGAAGTGCTTTTACTGATTTTTAAGTTTACATGCTTTGTTTGTAAGATGAAAGGTGTTAGTCTTTACCTAAAAAGTCCTGTTATTGTCGCATGACAGAAATATTTTAGGTGCTATTTGTATCACGATCATAAGATCAGAAACAGTTTTTGCTAAGATTTGTGTTTATTTTCTAGTAATCAATAATAAGTGGTCGAATACTTATCATGTTATGTTGTCTTGATATTGCCAGTTTATGCAGTTCATTTGTAAGCTTCTTAAATTCTTTCAAATTTTCATGAATCCTTCAATACATTCCTTGAAAATTTTTCTTTGAAATTTGCTTAAAATTTGCTTACACTTGAGGCCACGAAAGTCACACTTTGTTTAAGACTTAACTGATTTTTTGTGTACTGAGTTCCTTCAAAATTAATAAAAAATATAGGAACAAAGAGTTGAAATAAAATTTTACTCAAATGAGTTTTACTACCTAATTCACCTACTGATAAAATCTTTTTTTTTCTTTTTTGGCAATAAATATACCCGTTAATGTTTCATAAGACTTCCCCATTTGTTAATGTAAATTTACCTCATTTTCTATAAAACTAACGGGACGTGACAAAACCCCTTTATTTAATTATTTATTAAAATAGTCATTCACGCATTGTTTCCCAGTTGTGTGAACAAGATTTGAAAGTTAGGAACACAGAATGCTACAAACCTCTTCATCAGAAGAAAGAAACACTGTATAAATTGCTTCCGTGAAAAAAGTAAAAAAGTATTTTCTAACAACCGTTACATAAACATTTGTAGCATTTTCATTTACAGCACATCACTCGCAGTTCTGTTGTTGTTATGATTTATCTCACTTGTCTGACGGTGTACGTTCCGTTGTTTAAAAATAGTGGTAGTGGACTGTAAATTAACTTGATATTACTTCAGTATAGAACTCAAAAAACCTCAGACTCCTAACGTTGACCGAAACTTCTTTATTGACTTTCAAATAGTAAGTTAGTTGAGGAACGGCGAAGACCATACTGCCAACTCCGAACTCAGTAGCGGCTTACCAACACAAACTCAGAAGAACCTCCGCTTAGTTGAAACTCCAGTAATTCACAGCAACCTCGAAGCTCTAACCGCGAGCTTTAAAAACCTAACAAATTTGCATCTGCGCCACTACTCGGTACAAAGAAAGAAATACAATTTGCATAACATCGAACATACCCCCAGCCTTGAAGTCCCAAGGGGGTTCAAACAATAAATTTAAACTGTTGAACTGCATAAACCTGAAAAAAAAATTAAAGTCTCTAAATCAAGAATTAAATGGCAAAGCGCATAGCTTTGCTATAGGTCGTTTTATTTCACCATTAGCCGTGCGTAAACTCACCACTCGAACTTTCTCATCCAGACCAGGATACACTTTAATAATTCTACCTAATTTCCAACGTAGCGGAGGTAGATTTTCGTTCTTAATAAGAACCATATCACCAATCTTCAGGTCTTGTTGTACCTTGCACCACTTGAGTCTCTGCTGCAATCTAGATAAATACTCACTGCTCCAACGATTCCAGAAATGTTGAAATAACCTTTGCACGTTCCTCCAACGGTCACTGCAGCTCATGGTTTCTTGAATTTGGTTAGATTCTGGAATAGCGCTTAAAGCCGCTCCGGTTAAAAAGTGTCCTGGTGTTATCGCCTCCAAGTCGCTACAATCACTTGAAGCTGGTACTAAAGGAATAGAATTAAGACAGGATTCAATTTGGGTTATTAATGTCAAAAATTCCTCGTATGTTAAAATAAGTGTTCCTAAACATCTTTTTAAGTGATGTTTCATAGACTTGATACCCGCTTCCCAAAGCCCTCCAAAATGAGGGGCAGAGGGAGGATTAAATAACCATTTAATATTTTCTGAAGAAATATAACCCTGTAGCTGTTCATCACGTTGAACAATAGGAAAGGCTTTCCTTAATTCTTTATTAGCTCCTATAAAATTCGTTGCACAATCACTGAATTTCACACGGTTTGCCTCTACGAGCTATAAACCGCTTAAGTGTCGCGAGGAATGATTTTGTTGAAAGATCTCCAACTAATTCTAAGTGTATTGCTCTTGTAGTAAAACAAATAAATAGACATACGTAACACTTAAAGATTTTGACTCCTCTACCCGGACGATATTTTACGTTAAATGGTCCTGCTAAATCAATCCCTACACGAGAAAAAGCTCTACTTTGAGTAACTCTTGAAGCGGGTAAATCTGCCATTAGCTGAGTTGCAGTTTGCGCTCTAACTCTACGGCAGATAACACATTGGTTTATACACTTTCTTATAATATCTCTAGCATTCACAATCCAAAATCTATGTCGTATGACAGAAGTGAGTAGCTGCGTACCTGCGTGAAGATACGTGTCATGATAATGCTTAATAATTAAACGCGTAACATTGTGATTCTTAGGTAAAATCATAGGATGTTTCTGATTATTTGAAACTGCAGAGTTTCTGAGCCTTCCGCCTACACGCATTACTCCCGCGGAATCCAAGAAAGGACTTAAAGACAGTAATTTACTTGATGTCTTCAAGGGTTTACCAGATTCTAAACAGAATAATTCTTCTGGAAATTCGGCTCTTTGCACAATCCTAATAATCATAGAAGTAACTTCACAGAATTCTTCAGTAGATAAATAACCCTTTATACGCTCTGTAGGTAACTTACTACAATTATTTCTAAATCTTAAACACCACGCTAACACTCGACATAACTTTAACCATGATGAAAATCTTAAAAACACACTAGGCTCTTCAAATTTGGAAATATGTGAACTGAAACTCTTTTTCAATTCCTTCAACATAACTTCACCCTCTAATTCTACACTTGAATTTTGCTGTACATGAAGTACGGATTCGTTTTACCACTGCGGTCCCTTCATCCATAACTCACATTGTAGGAATTCTGATGGAATAAAACCTCTGGTCCCACAGTCTGCAGGATTTTCTTCCCAGCAACATAATTCCATTGAATACCTGGAACAGCTTCCTGGATTTTTGCAACTCGATTTGCCACAAAAGGTAGCCAACGGCGAGGCCATGCCAATGTAACCCGCGAGTCGGTCCATGCGTAAATATTGTTAATAGGCAGTTCTATGCACAATAATACCGCATGTAAGAGGTTGACTAAAAGTAACGCAGCACACAACTCTAGTCTCGGAAGAGACTGGGTTCTTAAGGGCGCTACTCTGGTTTTCGATGTCAGAAGGCTGACTTTGACTGACGAATCAAGATCCATTGTTCGGAGATAGATGACTGCACAATAAGCCTTTTCTGAAGCGTCGCAGAAAGCATGGATATCAATCACTACTGCCTTCGGACTCAAGACATACCTCGGAAATTGTAAGCTTGAAAGTAAGGGCAATTCTAGATAGAAACGCTTCCATTTCCTACTTATTCTCTTATCAACGAGTTCATCCCAACCCAGCTGTAAGTTCCATAACTCTTGTAATAATATTTTCGCGTATATTATTGTTGGCGCTAACCATCCCATTGGATCAAAAATTTTGGCTACTTCTGATAAAATAGTCCTCTTAGTAAACTCTTTATCACTTATGCACACCGAAAAGTGAAACGTATCACTAGAGTTGTTCCAATTAATTCCCAATACTTTTACTTTCTTGTCACTGTTTATTTCAAGAGAAATATTGGATTCTCGTAAGCACTCGGGGAATATTCTCTAAAATAGCTGAATTGTTTGAAATCGACTTCCTTAAGCGAAATCCACCCCTTTTCATCATTTCATTCAACTGCTGAACTAGAACATTCGCTTCCTCTTCACTTTGTGCCCCTGAAAGCAAATCATCAACATAAAAATCACGAAGGGCAATTTTTGATGCTAAAGGAAATCTCACTTGCTCATCTAATGCAAGTTGTTTCATTACTCTAGTAGACAAATATGGCGCACAGGCAGTCCCATATGTAACTGTCACTAATCTAAATGTACTCAAGGGCTCACTAGGACTATCCCTCCAAAACATTCGTTGCCAACTTGTATCTTCTGGGTGGACACGAATTTGTCTGAACATCTTCTCTACATCGGCACATACTGCAATTTTGTGAGTTCTAAACCGTAGAAGAATTGGAAACAGCTCTTGCTGAACTCTTGGCCCAACCATCAAAATATCATTCAATGAAAGACCTGATGTCGTTTTAGCTGAAGCATCGAAAACAACTCTCAGTTTAGTCGTAGTACTTGATTCCTTTAATACGGCATGATGAGGCATGTAATACGTAAAGTCAATAAGAATCTCTCCCTCAGGCACTCCCTCCATATGTCTCAGCTCAAGGTATTCCCTCATGAAATCCTTATACTGTTCATATATCTGAGGCCTTTTTAGAAGTGAATTTTCTAAAGATTGGAATCTACGCATAGCTAATTGTCTGGAATCTCCAAGCTGAGAAGGCGGAGCGTGAAACGGTAATTTCACAGTATATAGCCCACTTTCCTCTCTCGTATATGTAGATTTGAAATAATCTTCACATGCTCTCTCCGATTTAGTAAGCATGTCAAACGTAGGTACAGCATCCAATTTCCAAAAGTCAGACAGCATCTGACCAGTTTCCACTTGTATATTATTAACATAAATAGTAGGATTAATTTCTGTTGAATTATTCACACTACCTGAAATAATCCATCCTAGTTCAGAACGAGAAGCTACCGGTTTACCTTCTTCGCATTTAATTATTTTTCCCTTTAAAAGAGGTAAGGAAATATCTACGCCTGAAAGTATATCAACAGGCCCACTTTTGTAAAACGTTGGATCTGCTAACATTAAATCATTATATTCCTCAACGTACTTCTTATCCAATGTAAAATGCGGCAAAGTTCCAATAATTATATTGATGATAAATACTGGTGTTTTAAATGACACTTTCGCCGGAAAATGCGGAACGAAGTTTATTTCCGTAATCCCATTAGTTTTCGTATCCAAAGACCCTAAACATGAAATAAAAACTTTGGCATTTCTTCTTGCTAACCCTAGCCTTTGTACACAATCTTCAGAAATCAGGCTTGCTTGACTGCCAGGGTCAAGGAGGGCTCTACACAATTGGTATTCACCCGATGAATCTAACACTTTAATAACAGCCGTACATAATAAAACTTCACTCTGAAAATTAAAGTCTGAAACACAAGATTTAATTACTGGACTAGAACTTGCGATATTCTCCCTTGACCCAGCCGATTGAGCGCGAGGTTCTGGCCCAGGGAAAAATGGCTTAGCCGTCACTGATAATTCATTCGAACTGTTTGTAACTCCTTTACGTGCCTTTGGTTCATTTTGAACTCTTTCGAAGTGCAGTAGTGTGTGATGATTTTTAAAGTACTTTTTACATTTATGTGTACTTCTACACTCGAAAGCTTTATGGTTTGAAACCAAACAATTAAAACAAACATTATTTCTCTTGACAAAATTAACGCGTTCCTGAACATTCAAATTTAAAAACTTATTACATTTAAAAACTGAATGACCGGCTTTACAATACGTACACTGCGCGCGAATCTCTGAAGCCAATGAAGTTAATTTGTCTTTTGTAACTTGTTTTTTAACACCTTGCGGTTTATATGCTTGCAAGGTTCTGGCATGAGATTTCAAGAACTCTAGCAGATTATTAAGTGTTGGTATTTCCTCACTCTTTAATGTTCTTTCCCACCATCCTCTCGTCGAAGAATCCAATTTAAACTGTACTATTAACATTAAAATAGTATCCGCGAATTGCTCCACTTTGAATCCTAGATTTTCAAACGAACATACACACTCTCTTACAGTGTCTACTAACGCTAATATCTGACTAGGAATTTAAGATTGTAAATTTGATAAATACAAGATTTTCTTTAATAACGATGAAAGTAATTCTCTCTTATGTGAAAATCTTTGACACAATAAATGCCACGCTATTTCGAAATTCCTGTCACAAATAGTTAAAGCTTGAACAATCCGCAAAGCATCTCCTTTTAAAGAACCCTTTAAATACTGTAGCTTTTGTGCACCTGATAAAGGGTCATTATCCACTATCGCCGTTTTAAATAAATCAAAAAATGATAACCATTCTTCAGTACTGCCACTAAATACAGGAAGAGTTAGCTTAGGTAAGCGTATACTCGCTATTTCACAAGATTTAGTTTCCACACTAATGTCTTTAACATTCTTAACTCTGGTTAGCATTAAAATTAACTCATCAACAGTATCTTGCATGACCTGTTGTTCTTCTATAAATACATCAATATCTTTTTCTTCACACACTACAAATATGTTACTAAAAATATCCGAAAGTTCGATCAGTAAGTCATTTAATCTAGATTTAAAAAGTTCCAACTGATCAACATCAGCAGAATCGTAAGTCACTGCAATTTTCTCTTTCAGTTTACTTAACTTAGCTTTAGCTACACGCTTTTTAGTCTTAAGCGTTGTAAATTCCATTATCTAATAAGAAAGATAAAAAAAAAAACACTGACTCACCAAATTTACTGTGACTCCGGCTCGACGGACCATAAAACATGTACGTTCCGTTGTTTAAAAATACTCGTAGTGGACTGTAAATTAACTTGATATTACTTCAGTATAGAACTCAAAAAACCTCAGACTCCTAACGTTGACCGAAACTTCTTTATTGACTTTCAAATAGTAAGTTAGTTGAGGAACGGCGAAGACCATACTGCCAACTCCGAACTCAGTAGCGGCTTACCAACACAAACTCAGAAGAACCTCCGCTTAGTTGAGACTCCAGTAATTCACAGCAACCTCGAAGCTCTAACCGCGAGCTTTAAAAACCTAACAAATTTGCGTCTGCGCCGCTCCTCGGTACAAAGAAAGAAATACAATTTGCATAACATCGAACAGACGGTAATATCAGAACAAGCCTACGAAATTCATCATGATAAGGAGTGAAAGATTGCGCATGTCGTTGGCAAAAGCCTTGAGCACTATACAGGTGACAGCACGACTTTGCTCAGCTCTGCCCCCAATTCTGATGGAGAGCAATTAAAACAATTAAAACAAACATTATTTCTCTTGACAAAATTAACGCGTTCCTGAACATTCAAATTTAAAAACTTATTACATTTAAAAACTGAATGACCGGCTTTACAATACGTACACTGCGCGCGAATCTCTGAAGCCAATGAAGTTAATTTGTCTTTTGTAACTTGTTTTTTAACACCTTGCGGTTTATATGCTTGCAAGGTTCTGGCATGAGATTTCAAGAACTCTAGCAGATTATTAAGTGTTGGTATTTCCTCACTCTTTAATGTTCTTTCCCACCATCCTCTCGTCGAAGAATCCAATTTAAACTGTACTATTAACATTAAAATAGTATCCGCGAATTGCTCCACTTTGAATCCTAGATTTTCAAACGAACATACACACTCTCTTACAGTGTCTACTAACGCTAATATCTGACTAGGAATTTAAGATTGTAAATTTGATAAATACAAGATTGATAAATACAAGATACCCGGTGAGACGGGTTCGAGTGTCACCTGCATATCTTCCCCTACCATGAGTCTCTCAAAAGGACTTTAGACTCGCCGCATGCTCCCATGCTGCACAGACACTATACATTCACTAACAACTATGACTTTTGCGAGATTCGAATCCGGCCGCTTTGGTACTAGAGTCTGCGTTGCTAACCAATATCCCGTTTGGGCGGTCTCATAATTCTTAAGTCACTGAAACGCATGTAGTAGACTGAAAAGAACATGCTGGCAAGTTATCGCAGTATGTGAAATATTTAACAGAAGTAGTGTCATAAATGTCATTTAAAGAAAGCATCTAATAGTTTTAATTAAATATTAGTATAAGAGAAAAAGTTTCACAACTTTATATTAGCAGTGTTTAAACAATATTTTTTAAACTGTAAGTAAAAGTAAGCGATTTTGAACTGAGGAGTATTTATGCATTTTTAATGAAATAGAAATATTTCATCAAAAGCCAAATTTAAGAAATTTGGTTATGTAAATTTCTGAAATTCATGGGAAGATTTAATTCATTAAATTCAAAAAAATTATTAAATTAAAAAACTGGGACTCAGCATTCAAAAGAATTACACTTATATGGAAATTAAGCCAAGTGAAATTAAGTTTATTGTTAATTTATTTATAGGTTTTTCCATTATTGCATTCACTGACTCAAATAATATGAAAATATAATAAAGTAATATTATTGGTTTTTGAAATAAAAGTTTGATTAATTTAAATTAATGTGTGCAACATGTTAATTTGTTTGCAGTATTCGGCAGCTATACAGCCTGCAGAGATAAACGGAAAGGAATATTACAGTGAACCTTCTCATCCCAGAAAGACCATTTTTGATAATGACGCAAATTTCTTAGAATTTCAGCGGTAAAGAACATGAGCTCTCTAAGCCTACTACCTCCGCAGGAGACCGAAATCATTCGGTATCATAGATGATAGTTTTAGGGAGGGTATCATATATTTATTTTTAATATAGTAAAAATAAAAAAGAGAAAAAATCTGAAAGCTCTCAGATTATTATCTTTCTCCCAAAGGGCCGGTTTTTGTATTTACATAGATATACACGTTTTGAGTGCATTTGGGCTAACACTCCTATGGGCTAAGATATTTAAAAACAGCCTGTCTTTAGAATTTCTCCGTTTGACAGTCTCTCGTGCTGGAGATAAAAATGTTTTTTCTAGTACAGTGTTGCTATTGTTCCCTTTGAAATCGTTGAGTTTGTTAATCAAATATTCGTTAAAGTTTTACAAAATATGAAACACACAATAAAACAAATTCGAAATTAAAAATTCGGGCATGCAGGTGTCCATATTCGGGTGGAGGACTAAGTTACACAAAATTTAATGCCTTTAGGCAGCGTCGTTTTTTCACAATGCGGGAAACATGCACAGATACATGCAAATTTTTCCTTATTTAATTTCTTTAAATATAATACAGGGCTGATATATTTGGCGGCAGGAATTTAAAAAGTGATTTAGACTTTTATAGTGATTCAACGCAAAATCTCGTTTTGAGACTAAACGCTCCTTTGGGACAATTATATTTTTAATATTAAGGTTTACATACAAAGAAATTAAGTTCATTGGTTGAAATAGAAGTAGGTTGTTGATTTAGGAGAATTAAAATTTTATTGTTTAATTTTATTGAAAAATATGCCTTTATTTTAAGAAAAGGAAAAAGGTAATTAAATATGTTTGAAATAATTCTTTTAACTATAAAATCTGTTAAAAAAACTTATGATTACCGAAAAAATTAAATCCATTCACTTGCATTACAGTAGATCCTTAAAGAATCAATTACCCTCATGTTTTAAATACCCGGGTGAATTTTGACGGAATATAGTTAAGGAGTTTGCAGTTTTACGTTAATATTCGCAAACAAAGGGAAAAAAATGTAATGATACGAAATAACATATTATAGATCAAGCTTTTAGTACTTGTGGAATTTAATATTCGAGTTTATTCATTAAAAAGTGCACAGGAAGTATTATTTTGTAAAATTTTATCTAGGTCTTAACATTCAAGTTGAGTATAATCTACAATTTCTAGGAGTTTTTAGTCTAGGAGTAGTTAATAGTTATTCTACAATGACTACGTATATTTTAAGAAAATGTGCATAAAATATTATTCTAAAAATTACAAAATGCTTAATAATTTACAAATGCATGAAAGAAATACTTAAAATTTTAAAATTTATGTTCATTATTTATTAACAATCTAACAGAAACAGTAGAAATTTAATAATTCTGTATTGATGAATATTTTTGAAGTTCACCAATTACCTTTTTCTTCTGCTTTAAATTAAATAAACTATCAATAATATAACAAAATGGAACTGTAGAGAAAATTATAGTGTTTAGAAATTTCCATTTTAGCTACAATATGAAAGCTTACGAGCACTGAAACACAAGGCATATCTTCAAGAATATTTTAATCATTATTATTAAAATATATATGTTTTAAATAATGTCTCCACATTTTTAAGTAAAAACGTTAAAAGTAACGAATACCGTTTCAGAGAAACAAGAAATTTGTGTATCTATTTAAAAAAAACTGAAGCAAGATTGTTTACAATAATGAACTCTTTAGCTATCATAATTTTTAAAGAAATAAGAATTAATTATTTAATTTGTTTGGATATGTTATGTTGAAGCGCATAGATTTATCTTACAAAACAATAATGTAATCTGATGCTATAGTTTGCCATCTAAGAAAACAAAATTTGGTGCTATAGCTCGCTGGCTGGACGTCAACGAATTTGTTTTTTCTCTTTTAACCAGTATCAAAATTAGAACTACAAATCTGACTGTTAGTCCTCGCGTTTAATCAAGACATGTGTTGACAAATTTTAGATTGGCCATTTTATTATGAACATTAAATATAATTATCAAATAAATTTAACGGCATTTCAAATAAAAAATAAATTAAAATAGACAGGAATAAGAACCATACAAACAAATAACATAATTTAATAATCTTTTTAAATTAATAATCCTATAAATATTAACCTAATTTAATAATCTTTTAAGTCACATTTATTTTGCAATAGAATGTAAGAAATACTTAAGTGCTTTCATAGTATTATAATAAGAATGCAACGTGATAAAAAGTTTAGATAATTTTCCAAAGAATTCTATTTCATTGACTATACTACGTATTAGTGCACATTTTAATAGCACATATCTAAACAATAATTACATTTTCTATATTGTTGATATTTTACATATTAACGTGTAATATAGGTTTTAAAATAAATTTTTTAAATATTTTTCTTTCCCTAGATATTTGAAAGTATTTTATTCGTTAATTGTCTTTCCTTTAAATATGTTTATTTAAAATCTTTAAATGCATGTTAACCTGTTTTAAAAGCGAAAATAGGGTCGCAGAAAAATGGGAAAAAATTGTGATAAAATATAAACTTTATTCAGTTTTCCTATACTATTTAAAATTCGACTTATGCTATATTATATATTTGTGGTAATAATATAATTAAAATATTTACCTTTCACAGAACAAATTTACTTCTCTTCCTTGGAGAATTTCAATAGTCATGGAACATCTGAGAGAGACAATATTCTACTGAACACTTTTAAGAGCTTTTGTCTTTTAAAGAAAAAGTCTGGGAATGTGAAACAAAAATAAACTTTCAAATAAATGTATGATATTAAAAAAATTGAAACAGTCTTTGATGCTGCGTTCAAAAAGCACTTTCAATTGTGACGCGATTTTCCACCATCCAGAGGATCTCTTTGCGAGGAGGTGGATCTTGCATTCATCTTTGCATGACGTCATCAGATTCTTGGGATGTAATTGGTTGTCAGTAATAGGAGGTCAACCGCACAGCTCCGCCTATGATCGCAGGAAGATGAGAGCGCTAATGGAAGCGAAACTGTATTTCACTGATGCTGGCTGCTATGTGTGAAGTATCTGAGATGTTCTGGCACATTTTGAGGTAAATTAGATAACTTGATGGAGTAAATAGGCTTTGAATTGCGTTTAATTGCAAGGTACTTAGATTCTTTAATCCGTTTTAGCGCTTAAGGTGAAATGAACTTTAGTTAATATTGTTAATGAAGATAGGTTGTTTGGATTTTAGTCTGTTAAAGCAAAGAATATTAATATAAAAAAGTTCTTTAAGTTTGGAAAGACGTTTACCAAAAATAATGTTTCATTTTATTATCTTACATTCTCCAAACAAAATTGCTTTATTTTTTGCTCTAACTATGCAATGTGTGTAATTTATGATTTTTGAAACTTAAGATCTGCGTAATAGTACCTCAAATTAAAATTTGCTGTATTGACTTTTTAATATATTTTATCTAAATTAAATACGGTGATATAATTTCGTCTCATATAGTCTCGCTTTTTAAGCACGTCAGTTGCTTCGTTTTCCGAAGTAATTGTTGAAATTAAATAAATTATCGTTTAAGAATTTCTAAATGTAGGACAAATGTTTTGCAAAATAGAAAATGAAGATGTTTGAAAGATATCAGTATGAGAACTTGTTTTTATCGTGCAACATTTATACGACTTTCTTATTTTTACAGTTAATTAAATCTGAGGCCCTTTATGACAATATTTATTTAATTGACTAATAAAATATTCAAGGTAATTATTTGGTTTGATTATCAGAAAATAAAGGAAAAGAAATTAATGCTCAAAGATACTCAAAAACGAAATTTTGAAACAGAAAACTCACTATTATTTAAAAAATATATATAAGATGGCCTTCAATCTTTTATTCTAACATTTCAGCTCCTGACTTCGAAATAATGAAAAATTTAAATTATGAATACTGATTTCCTAATGTTTACACATGATGGTGTAAATATGTTTGTGAGCTTCTGATTTAAATTATTAATCTCATTTATCATTTATGAGCAAATAATATTGTTATTCGTAGAAACAAAGGTTGAAAATAACTCTTCCATATTCATTTGGGCTCTGAAAGAATAAGTATTTCCTTAAATTATATGAGTAATCTCTGTTTATTCAAAACTCTAGATTTCAAACAAAGACATTTTATAACATAATAAATGCTTAAATTTCTTTCAAAGAACTTCCAGTTAGTAATTATAATCTGTTTTCAAAATTGATCTTTATTGATAAAATAAAATACCTTAATAAGCATCTCATAACTACTTAATAGATAAATTTTCAAGTCCAGAGTCATGCATGCATCTTAGAAAGTCATAAACCAGTGCACTTTCATTTCTTCATCATATTTAGGTTTTAGAGAAAAATATATTAAAAATTCATACCTCAGAAAAAATATGTTAAAAGCATAGGGAGATTATAAAATTTAAAATCTTTTGTTTGTGCTTTTGGAAAAGGTATAGTAATATAAAAATATGACCTTTAAAACTAAACCAAATTAAACCAATTTGTGTTTTAGTAACACAAAATGAGAAAATAGATTCTTATAAAGACTTTTATATTCGTATATTTCAGATCCAATGCCTCACCTGAATCTAGCAGTAGTTTTAATTTATTCAAATTTTAAAAAATTATAATAAGTACAATTTAAGAATTAATTCGTTACATAACAGCATTTATTACATAGTAGCCATTCGGAGAAAGAAAAAAATGCTTGTTTCACTGCATTAATACTGTTGCAGCGAAGAAACCACATATACAGGCGCGCATTGGCTTTACATGGAACTGGTGCTTGATTTGCTGAATAACCAGTTTAAAACTGAACACTGTTCCTCCAAATTTATTTTATTCTTACTACATTGAATTGTCCTAAACTTAATATTTTTCTGGGTACAAATTAATTCATAAATAGTCTACGCAGTTTTATAGTTAGGTTGCTTAGAAATTATTATGCGCACAATTTTTTAAAAATATTACAAAAATATCACACCTAATGTTAGTTTTATGCATTTCGTCTCAAATTGTATTTTTTTAAATACCATAAATAGGATTTGTTTGCTGAAACTAGCCAAAATTGTTATTAATATAATTGATCAACTGCTTCCCAAGTTGAAAGATGTTAAAAACCTAAGGCAAAAGACAAAAATAAATAAATATAATTAATTTTTAATTACATACATTATCATATAGAGTATTGCAATGTGATCTTGATAGCAAATTACTTTATAAATCAATTGGTGGCTAAAGAAGAAGAGACACATTTTTGGAATCCTTCTATAATCTTCGAATTTCGAAAGTTCAGAATCTACTGCATAATATTTCTTAGAAAATCACATTTAAGTTACTAGAACTCAGACTCTAAGACGAAGTTACTAATTCAGAAAAAATAAAATAAATTATACAACTTTGTGGTTCTCAGATGGTTATAAGAATGCTGAATGTAGAGAGACCCCACAGCTCCTGCGCTAAGTTTGAAAATTTTAAAAGTAACCTCATATTAAAATGGTCTCTATTGGAAAGACTGGTACTTAATTGTTAAAGTCAAAATTTTCAGTTATAAAAATAAAAGGAATGCATCTTATTTAAACTTTTCTAAAGTCTGTTTTCTATAATCATGTCTATAAGGGATATCTTATCCGGATTTCTGAGAAATATACAAAAATTAAGTTAACTAATAACTGTAAAACTTCTAAATGAATTCGGCTTTTCAATGCCAGTTTTCTAAGCAGATCATATTCAAATTTGCCGGATTATATTTATTTATTTTCCGTTCTTAAAGTAATTTTTATGAAATGTCTAAAGTTTAATAGAATTATTTTACGATTTGATGTGATTTGTTAGTTACTCATTATATGTATATAATCACATTTTCCCTTTAATCGGCGTTAAAAATGGAATTTTTACTGTGAATGCAGATGTAATGTGAAACTAATGAATTCGTATAGCTAAAACCTTTTTTCCCGTTTGAAAAATATATCAAGACTTGGTAAACTTTCTAATTAAAAATCAGTTACCTTTAACCGTGATCATATTACTATTTCCATGAAACTAATTTTAATTGCTAGAATGAAGGAAATTATGAAAAAATAATTTTTTGAGCTTGTGTTCATTTTGAGCACAGGAAAGAAGCTAGAAATTAAAGAAAAATAATAAGTGTTAATTCGATGTTGATTAATATAATTATTAAGTACACAACACAGCTTCAATACAACAAGACTCTACAGCTAAAATTAAATTTATATTCGATTGTTTTGGTTATTTAACACGAAATTTAAATGCTGTATCTTTATTTACATTTGAAAATTTTCTCCTTTTTCATATTTTTATTTTCTTTCCCGAAGACTCAAAATTGTCAAGATCAGTTAATAGCTTGTGAGGATTTATTTATTTATATTGAATAACAGATAAGTTTTAATTAAAGCAACTGCCCTGTCGCTTTCCTTTTCAACCAAGCCTTTTCACCAAGAATGTAAATTATATAGCGCGCGTTTGTTCAAACTAAGGGAGAAATAAGTGTTAGCTAAGTGAAGGTTTCAGAAGATGGTTTTAGCGCGTGTTATGCCAGCTTGAAGGCCACGTTGTTATCTTGATTTAATAGCGATTTAATTCTGTAGAGTTGAGAGCTCTCCAGTCATTAAGCTTGTTCCTCCGGCTTCTGCGAGCCAGAGCTTTCCTGCGAGTTTAAATTATCCTAGGAGCCGTTAGGCTACTTTAATTGCATTTTATTTTAAGTTCAATATTACTTGTTTAAGTTAATCCAGAGGTGCAGGCTTTATATAAACCCAAATGAGGTCATCTGAGAACTCTTTGGGATCCAATAAAGGGTCACTCACACCCTGCTTCAGACTTCTATATCATAAGACCAAAGGATAACTCCTCTACAGTCTTTCTAGAGCTCGTTAGTTTATGTTACCAAAGAAAGTGACACTCTGTAAGCTATAAGAGTTACACTAGGATTCGTATATTCTACTTCGTTGTTTCTGAAAACGAATTTTTTTTATGTTATTAATGGCTACAATAAGAATTTGTTACGTTTACAGTAGTTCTGTCTAAACAGCAAACATTAGGTGTTCGACTTCAATCATAAACTGACACTAATTTTTCATACATTTTATTACTATATTTGAAGATGCCGATGCAATTTTTAAATAACAGAATAGTAATTTTCTATTTTTAACTTATTTTCAGTTAGGTTCTGGGCTTCTAAGCATTTGAACCTTGTAGGGTTATTATTATTTTACATGACGAGTTATTTTACGATTTAGATCTTTACTGTCACTTTTCCTTTTCGTTTCCCTACCAAAATGCAAAATGCGGTTTGAGAATATTTAAACTGAGGTTTTTAGATTGTAAGACAGAGCGTGTTTTCGCCCCTCAAACCTAGTAAACGTTACTAGGTTTCCCTAGCTTTGATTAGATTGTAATTCTTCGGCTTTGGCCAGCTGCCAATATTTAAATTGTTAGTCCGATGAGAAATTTTGAGCCAACTTCGCGCTAAATCAATTGTATAGTCTGCTAAGTTAGAATTTGACTAATTAATTTAGTTATACTGAATGGAGTTATCGTTGCTTATGTGGGCATGACAAGTTCAAATTATGCTTAAAGTTCTGATTTAATAAAAAGGCTACTTTTTAACCTTTTCAAATCTTTTTAGTTCTTTTCAGATGCAGCTATAATTCTGTTAGCGGTTTGAACTTAGTTTATGCTACTAAAGAACCTCAAACTCTATAACCTTAATTTCCTAAAATAATTATTATCCTTTTTTCTTTTCTGTGTTAACTTCTTTTTGTCATTAATTGTAACAATCTTAAGTATTATGTGATTTATATATTTGTTAATGCGTATGTTATTATAACATTCCGTATTACAAAAAAGAAAATTCATAGCTACTAAATTTAAATATATCCTCTCTAAAAAGAAAACTCAGAAAAACTATTTTATCGAAACTTCAATATATAATCTTTTTCAGTTCTTTTGGGCCACAAGGCTGTGCCTTAATATATATTTTACATGAGACTTCTATTATACCAGAGATTATACGTCCAACAGCAGAGGTTTGTCCACCTAAGATTATCAAATGAAATTACTGGGAGTGATATAGTAATTAAAATTAACTAATGATAGATCTGCTATACATAAGCATATTTGTTGATAACAGATGTAACGGATGATTTTTATAGGCTTACAAATCTTATAAAAATCTGCTCTATTTCTAGAAAAAGACTTTGTTCAAGATACTGCAGACTTAAATCTATATCACTCTATAATATGAATGCGCAATAAAACAATTCATATGAAATTTTTGTGTCTTAGTTGCCATAAAAGTTAAGCTTGCATGGCAAATTGTTTATTCTCTAAGCACTATTTTTTTGGCTTTCAATCCGTCAGTAACAGAGCGGATAAAACCGCTGAATATTAATAGTTTGACTCAAGTAAGATAATCCCGACGAAGAGGCTGTCCGCACCCTGTATGAACCTTATATTCGGTTGATGAAACAAAATAAATAAATTCTTTCGTTTTTTAAACACCTTAAGATTATTGATTAGTCCACCAATCTTATCAACTACCCTATCAAATTCACAAGTTCCATAAATAAAATTCAGACAAATAATAATTTTGATTAATATGCCTTTCATTATATAGACAAGAAATATTTCGGATAGAAAGCACCGTATGCAATGCAACGTAGAAATAATTTTTGAAGTTCATTTTGAAATACAGACTCTGATGATGTTTCAAGTATACCATAGAAATATTCGATTTTTTCAAAAGGAAGTCTTCGTTTTTAGTACAGTGAGTGCATCTTTATGTAGAAGGCATAGTTTTTATTGTAACATCTTTTTAAGGCGATGAAATAAGACATTTATTCAGAAATTTTAAGTTTTGTAACTTGTTCAAAGCAACTACGGAAAAATTTTGAAAGACTTCTGATTTTATCCAAAAACTGATTTATAAAGGGAAAAAATACACATTAGATTCGAAATCTCAATTTCCTTCTAAAGAAGGTTGTAAAACTTACAAGCTCGGGTGATTAAGTGAATATCGGTTTCTTTTTTACGTTTGAAACCGGAAAAATTAAATCGACGAAGAAATCAAAAATGAATTACATGATATCGATATTTTTACAATCGTGTTTGAATTTCTGCCTACGTGACCGACTAAAATATAAAAAGAAGAACACTCCCAAAATTTTGCGTCAAACAGCGTTTATTAAATAACAAGAAAGCCCGGCGGTCATACGAAATAACCGCTGTTATAGATATTATAAATTGTAGTTAAAATGATTTTTGCAAAGGTGTCTGCTAATTTAAACTGAATTATCTAGGGCAGGCGGCAAGGACGCCCCTTTGCTTACTGCCCCACGGGGTTTCCCCCTTCTACTTGCTTAATTGCTTAAAGTAAAGTGCAATGAAGGAAACCACTGGAGGTACATTTCTTAAAAGCCCACCGCTAGCTCAATCAATAAAGGTGATTTAAATAATGAGATGTTAATTCACATGTCAAAGATCTCTTTGTACACAATATTTTTTGTGTAGATCTTTCCATCATTTTTAAGCTTCGCCTTGCAGAGGACCATCCATTATTTTTAATTTTAGTCCGTTTTTTCACGAACACTTGAACAGGCAACATACATTTGACCGTGTCCAATTGCAGGCTCGGGTAAAAAAATGCCAACACGCTTAAGCGTTTGGCCCTGAGACTTATTGATGGTCATAGCAAAGGCAAGTTTTACAGGAAATTGTCTACGTCTCGATTGAAACGACAATCCTGTGCCGTGGCAACTTCACCCCATTGGCTAGTACAGTTACGCAAGCAACCAATAAACTATCGGCGACAAACAGATACTTAAACCGCATATATATATGGGATGAAGTAACATCATCGCTCCGAAACGGCTGGCTCCCGGGCTTAGCAAAGCACACCGTTGGATTCCGCAGATCCGTTGTATGCCATTTTGACCATTCGCGTCTTCTTGGGACTTTAATTAGCCGAGATATTAATTAAAAACTAAGTTTCCCTTACGTTTTCCCTACATTTTCCACTTTCTTTCTTGGATTTTCCCTATTACACGGATTTGGCTACGTGCCAAATTCTTTTTTCTCGAATATCTACGGAACGGCGCCAAGCTGAAATTCGAGACGCGTATCCTCGGTTCCCAAAAAATTCTCCGAATCCATCGATACCGTTCTCATCTTCGTATGACTTTAATCGGCCGAGATATTAATTAAAAACTGCGGAAACGTTAATTTCCGCGCTCATTTTTCCGAGTGGCAACAATAAACTATCGGCGACACACACTTTAGCCGCTTATATATATAAAGATTATTTCAAATATTAAAGTATTTTTCAACAATTGAAAGCCTATGGTAGGCATGCAACGGAGCAAGAAATCACATAATTTTTGTGCATTTCTGTGTCTCTATTATCTAATTCTCCCTATATTTCGGACACTTTATGGTGAAATTGGACCGAATTATAGTCTTGAAATAATCTACCTTCTGTCACTAATATTGTTTTAAATTTTTAAATTTTCAAAAAGGCAATCGTTTAAATTTTTTTAATATTATATTGAAATTAATAATCTCTCAATTACCGAAAATGAAAGGAATAATTCCCCTTTTCTCGTTATAAACAAAAGCTGAAAATGGTTAAGTTTAAAATAAAAGACATGTCGAACGCTGATACAGACTGAAAACTGACACTCTAACGTGAGTGAGACATGAGAGAGTTTTGAACTTTTGAATATAAAGCAAAAATTCTTGGGAAAAAAATTAATGTCTATAATTCCAACGAATACACGATGTCGGAAAAAAAACGAAAGAATTTATTTATTTTATTTTACCAGCCCAATGTAAGATACATATAGGGTGCGGACGGCCTCTTCGTTGGTATTATATTACTTAGGTCAAACTATCAGTATTCAGCGATTTTATCCGCTTTGTTACTGGTGGCTCAAAAGCCAAAAAGATATTTCTTATAGAGTACAAAATGTCCAATGAAGCTTAAATTTATAGCAACTAAGAAACAAAAATTTCGCATGACTTGTATTATTGCAATATTCATGTTATAGCGTGCCATGGACCTTAATCTGCAGTATCTTGAAGAAAATCTCTTTCTGGAAACGGATTATATTTTAATAAGCTTGGAAATCCTAGCAAAACTATCCATTAAATCTGTTATCAAGAAATATGCTTATATACGGTAGATCTACCATTAACTATTTTAATTACTATATCACCCCCAGTAATTTCATTTGATAATCTTAACCCGACCCTAACTGCATTACAGCTTGCCCTGTTTCGACGCCTACAATCGATCTACGACAATAATATAGATGGCTAGGGATTAACCTTACCGGACAAGCGTTGTTTCTCCTCATTTGGCGAGCTTACGGCGCCAAGAATAATTATAATCTCTTGGTGCCATAATCCTGTACATCGCCAAGATTATGAACAATTTCATTAATCAGGTCATTGGTTATTTGTGTTATGTCATTACATTTAGGTAAATGGAAATGAACTTCAGTGGTGGAACTAGCGATGCTCATCGCAGAGATTTGAAGCTGAGGATTAAGTTTCGGATTTTAATGAAAGTTGTTTTCCAAAGCCTCTTGCCGCAAATTGCGAAGAGTTCATTCTATGTTATTTCACTGGAAACTGAATTAAAAGGTAATGTGTTTGTTTATTAAAACAGGCTCAAATGAACATGATTAATGATGCCGTTATTGTAAATCCTTTAAAAGCGTTTTCCTTGCATGCATAATATTTATGGACATTTCATCAGTACAGCTATAAGGTATTTCTCCCGCCTTCCTTGCGTGCCTTCGTACTGTAATGGTTCTGCACGCTTGTCCGGTATTCCAGAGATCCGTGGTTCGATTGCGGGCGAAGGCGATTGCTCATTTCTCATCTCTTCGACCTCAAACTTACCTATTGTCTCTACACAGCTTAGAACTGTTTTTCATGGTATACGTAGCCACATAAATAAGCCAGCAACTTCCATTACGAGAAAATTGTAGAGATTCTTAGGTTTTTGGAAGACGACCCGTTAAAAATTAATTGCATCCTCACCGGAATTTCAACTCCACATTTGCACATATTATTCATTTATACTGTGAGATCAGACACGGAGAAATGCGATATTCTTTACATTTTCCTTATGTAAAGTTGTGGACCCACCAGCGGCTGAGAGGTCCTGAACACTGGTAGTTCGGTCCGAAATTCGAAACCCGCGAACGGGTTGGCTGCATGGGCGATTTCGTGGTTTTCCTCATGTTTAACGTGTATAAGAGCCAGTTTTCCTTAGAGAGTCTTCCACAAAGGCATCCCTCCCCTTAGGCAGATAGCCCTCGAGGCTTTGCCGTAATCACATAAACCATGAAATGCATGTAAAAGTGAGAGCCCATTCCCACATTCAGCTAATGGATCCAGGGACTGAAAAGTTATCATTCACCTCATCTCAGTCCTGGACGTCACCGTATAGACCAGGAAACGTGAAATTTCAAACATAATGTACACTCGCTGGGATTCGAACCATGGATCTTCTAACAGCTAGCCGAATGTGCCGGTCTCTTACATCACAATAGAATAAACACATGGAAGAATGCGATACTTCTTTACACACTAGAAGAAAATTAGAAGATTAGAGAGAAAATTAGCAAAGTGGCAAGCGAATCATACCTGGGAGGAAGGAATATTTTCTCCTGTGGTACATTGATTTTTTCACCAGTGACGTACAATTCTTATTTCCTTGCATTCGAAATTTCTCTCTTGAGAATTTAAGTTTTATCTTATTAAATTAAACACACAAACTTTAATGGTAATAATATCAGATATAATTTTAACATCTGTAGAATTTATTTATGCTAATTAATTATTTTATGCTCCGAATTTGTACTGCTACTTCTCATTTTCCATTTTCCTCCCAGAATGCAAATCAGCTCTCGCGTATTTAAATGGGGGTTTCAGAATTTTTAGATAGAGCGTATCGTGCCTGCTGAAGGCCACGTTACTAGTCTGCTATTCTGAGATTTTTTTTTGTTTTTGTTTTTATGTGATTATGGAAAACAGTCGGGCTATCTACCCAAGGGGAGGGACGTCTTCATGGAGGACTTTCTAAGGGAAACTGGCTCGTATATACGTTACAGATGGGTAAAACTACGAAAACGCCCATGCAGCCAACGCGTTCACGAGATTTGAACCTGGACCGAACTATCAGTGTTTAGCGACTTCACCGCTCAGCCGCTGGAGGGGCCAATGCTATTTTCAGATAAGAGTCTTCGGCGTTGCTTTATTCTTACCGATAGTGCTTCCACGCCAATATAAGCTTAAAACCCAACATTCGCGTTTAAATTTCTCTGCGTAGCCTTTGGCTAAGAGACACTTAGATTTAGTTTGAAATTTAAAATTCTACTTAAAAGTTCTTGCCATAACTGCTGGCTGATTTGTAAACACCAGATGTGCGGTGTGTTCACCTTACTGAGTTTAAACTAAAAGGGTTCTTTTACAACCTTCGTGCGTTTCTGTTTTCATCTTGAACATAGCAATAAGTCGCTTACAATCTTAAGGAGGAGGATTTGCCACGAATTATAATTAGTAAAAGCATATTATTTACGCAGCTTAATTTGACCTGAAATCATCTCAACAATTGAATATAGATACATTTTTGTTTTGCTCTGATTTCTTTACTGGCTAAGTGAATTTCCGTTATATTTGACAATTTGTGGAGAATGTAAGAGTTTTTTTTAATAGCGAGAAGCGTGAAAAGTAAACTACGTACCTAGCTAGGAATCGAAACGCGGCTTGTATTTTATTCCCAGCTAATCACTACAGCTCAAAAGCACGCCGAAGATATATGCCACTAATTCCTTAAAAGTTACATGAGCTGAAAATACAGTTTTCAATTTGTTTGAAATTTATTTTAAAACATTTCCCTTTGAATTAAATTCGTTTTACTTAGAATTTGATTTTTTTCCCTTTTTTGTATCCGTGAAGATGTATAAGTATCCAATTAAACAAAAATAGCTATTCAATTTATCTTTACTTACAAGCTAACAGATTTGTAAAAAAAGCTTTAATAGTGAAATTAATTCTGGTAGGAACAATATTAATACTTTGCATATGCATGACCAACGGCAATTAATTCTGGTGGGAGCAATATTAATACTTGTCATATGGCATATGCATGACCAACGGCAATTAAACTTCAATTATATTGCACCCAAATCAAACATAATTATCACCTTGCTTTTGTTCCTCGTTCCCGAGTGCCTTTGTAGTGTAATTGAAAGCACATCTGGCTGGCAAATTGGGAGATATGGAGTTCGCAACTCTCTGAGAGCATTGCTGATCTTCTCTCCTGGGGACTTAGTGCCGATGATTCGTCACACCATCAATTTGATGACTGTGTTCCTACCTCCCCAGTCTCTTGAGAGAATTAAGATATTTTCTCCTTACTTCCCACGTGCCTTCATGGTGTAATTAGAAGCATTTCCAGCTGGTAATCGGGAGCTCCGGAGTTGGAATCTTTGCGAGAGCACTGCTGATCTTCTCACCTTTCCTGCATCAAAATAAAACTAGTGTCCTTACAGTGGCGCCAATGATTCGTCACCACCTGAATTTGACGGGGGAGTATACACCTCTTCAGTCGCTCTTTAAGTGGGAAAGAATGCAAGAAATTTTTTCCTTCCTTCTCACGTGCCTTCATGGTATAATTAGAAGTCCGTTTGGCAATCCGGATGTTCGGAGTTTGGATCCGGCTAAGGCATTATTGATTTTTCGTGTTTCGCGCTGTGACAAATGTCTAATGACTCTACAATATTACCGATATAACATAAAGCATAATCACACTTTCTCTCAAACCCAAGCCCTGCAATATATCAATCACACATATATGCTCTCAACCAGAGATACAAAAAAGGACTATCCAGCTGTCATTGCTTCGTCCTATTTTTTGCCAAGACAGCAATTTAAATATTTGCTAGCTGAAAGTCCTCCAGATCGGTTTGGTGTTACGGAAATAGAAGTGGAAACTCTCAACACTGGGACGGAAGTGTATAGTAAGTGTGGCACACAATACCTGTAAAGTCATTGGCGAAGTTTTAACGTCCAGCCTACTTCTTCCAGTAATGTCAAACTTTAAGTGGAGCTGAAAGCCTAACACTAATTCATAAGTGGAAGAACTGGTACTCGCAGGTGTAAGAAGTAAGGTTAAATCATTTAAATATGGTAAAGTTTAAATCATTTACATCATCTAAAGGTTTGAAATAGGAATGAATAAAATACGGAAGAATGGACTAAGAAAGTCAAAAATTGTAAAAGTTTACTAGCCAAGTAATTGTTGATATAATGACTTCAAGACGAACAACATAAGCTTACAAATAACATATCAAAACGGAGTAAATGAGTTTAATTCTCCGCAAATTCAAAATCTATAAGATGTTACAATAAACATACCTGTTTAAAGTCAAATCCGTAAAATCCCAAGGAAAAGCTACTTCTGGTGAAACTGATGATTGTGAAATGGTTTTATATAAAAAATTACCTCTTTTTAGTCTTTGAATGGTCTTAAAAAATCTTCTAAACTATTTTTAAGGACAGAAAAGTCTACCTAAATGCCCTCCCTGTTGTTGATTAGTCTATTTGCTGTCTTTCCTAAAGAAATGACATGAAGTGTTATTTATGAAAAATAAGCATACCGTCTGTATGTTAACGTCGTTAACGTTTCGTCCAATGATAGTGTTTTACTCAGAATTATTAGGCATGAATTTGTAAATGTTTACTGTTTCGGTTAAAATGGAAGACATTTCTAGAAACAAAAGGACAAAGCTTGTTTGCAGAACTAATTAAATTGAACTGAAACAAAGAAAAATACAAAATATGCTTAAAAATATAAGTGCATTTCACAATATATATATATATATATATCAAGGTTTTTTTTTTTTTTTTTTTTTTTTTTTTTTTTGTTGTTGTTGTTGTTTTTGTTGCTAAATGCTTGTCAAAGACTGCGCACGCCATCTTCTAAGAACCGTCCAAAGATATTCACCGCTTGTGGCCTACTAACAATAATGTATCCCTCTACAAAACAACATACACAGGACAGGAGAGCCAAAACAGGGTGAAAAGTAGCGTTTTATAAAAATTTGGGAATTAGAAAAAGTCTATTTATTACCACTACACAAAATAAAAACATAAAATTCATATAAAATTTTAAAAATCATAAAGGACTGAAATTTTAACTTCGCACCAGAGGGTTTGTTAAGGTGTTTTTATACTCCTGCTGAGCATCGCAAGTTACCAGTCTGCTCCTGGATTCACTCGTGCTAACACACTTTTTGTTCGCTTCTTAGCTTTATTATTAAGTTTTTTTCGAGCTTACGCCACATACAATTCAACAGAGAACCCCCCGAAACTTTTAAAAGAGACATAGCAACATGTATTTAAAATTTCCGATACAGTATTAAGTGTTAGCATACATTTTTTTTTTCAGTTTTTAATCAGCTTATCATATCAAGGTTCAGTTTTCTGACTAAGAATACTTCTTGTCTTGTTTTTTATTATTAATTTAATCTTCACAAAACTATTTCTTATCTTTTTATTATTAATTTAGGGATGTTTAGCTTTATTGGATATCATCCAACGTTAACCGACTTATCAGAAACTGAGAAGGGTGTAAAAGACAATTCTTTTAAAGCTAAATAAGTTGAGCAGAAGACACTCCTGGTGCTTACAGCACCGTCAGCCCTTATGGCAAGAAACTTAAAAGCAAAGCTCTTATCACCTAGTAAACTAAGTAATGTGGCCTCAAGAGGCAGAACACGTTCTGTCTTAACAATCTCGAAATCGTCCTTAAGTACACGCGAATTATTTGGCATTCTGACGGGAAAACAGAAAGACAAATGTTAAAGTACAGATTCGAAACATAAAATAACTGGTTATTCAAATTAAAAGAACCTCACAATTTTTTGTGTTTAGCTTTATTTATTAAATATCGTGTTTTTCGTGCTTACGCCACATAAGACTCAACAGCGAAATCTCAAAACATTTAAAAACCACGCATATTTAGAATTCGCATATTTAGAAGTGTTAGAGATTATCGCAACATTTTTTATATTAGCCATATTATTTCTTTAAAAACTAGCTACTGCCGCAGCCAGCCACTGAAAACAGCTATCACAAGTAAAAGTATAGTATAATGCAATATAGTTCTCATAGTAAAAGAAAAAGGGTATATAATGATTTTAATGAGTCCAGCTAGTTTAATGTCATAAAAATATTTAAAATTTCTGATTAGATATCTTATGGTTTTAAAGCATTTTTATTCAAATCAATCGTTTTAAAAAGTAGAAAAGTAGTCTTGAGGAGTATTTTTATTTTGTTTGAATCGCTTAGGTCTTTACTCAGTAACATTCCAGATTAAATCTGAAAATAAAATATGACTGAATTTACTTTGCTAAATGAAAAAAGACTGGGGGTAGAAAGTAAAAACATTTTATTTCCGACAGTGGCACTACATTGATTCCAAAAATACTCGAGTATTTTCATTAAAAGGAAAGATCAGTATCTTACATTTTGTCGAATGGCAACAATCTGGAGCACTGGCGATAAAAATGCTTTGTTTCGAACATTGTAGCCAATTTCGTTTTAAAATCGCTGAGTTTGTAAACCAGAAATTTATTAAATTTGTATTAAATATAAAATAATAAAAAACAAATCAGAAATTTTAAATTCGGTCTTCGAAGTGCACATGTTCGTTGGAAGACTACGTGTATGAAAAATTAGGAAGTTGTAAGTACCGTCTTTCTTTCACAATACGAGAAACATACATACAGATTTTTCATTATTTAACTTTTTTTAATAATACACGGGGATAACATACAGTAAAGCTAATTCAATTTGAAAAGTGATTCAGACACAAAAGTGATACGGATAAAAAATGAGCTTCTAGACTAATACTACTAGCACCTCTGATGCTAAAAATCTAAAAAATAAATAAATAAATAAATAAATAAAAATTTTAAAAAAATTTATATTACGCCCAAAGGGGAGTTTTTTAACGTTTTGTGTGCTACCTTTATTTATTAAATATTATGTTCTTAATTCAATTCAAGAGCAATATCACAAAATATTTAAAAAACAGCATATCCTTAGAATTTCCGATAGACAGTCTCGCGCGCTGGAGATTAAAAATGTTCTTTTCTGTGCAGTGTGTTGCCACTGCTCGTATTGAAATTCTTGTGTCTCTTACTCAAATATTCGTTAAGGTTTTATAAAATATTAAATAGATAATAAAACAAATTCGAAATTCAAAATTCGGGCTTCAAAGTGCCCATGTTCGGGTGGAGGATTACGTTATTCAAAATTTGATGGCTCTAGGTAACGTCGTTTTCTAACAGTGCGAGAAACACAGAATTCATGCACATTCTCCTTTATTTAATTTCTTTTAAATAATACAGGGAGATAATATTTGTTGGCAACAATTTGAAAAGTGATTCAGCCTTTTACACTGATTCAACGCAAAATTTCGTTTCGAGACTAATAGCCCATCTGAGCTTATGCTCCTTGGGGCTAAAAACAAATGTAACTTTTATACTTACTTTCTTAGCTTTTTCTTGGGAAAATTAGTACAGTCATGTGAAGAAGTTTATGACCAGTAACCGTTTTCCTGTATTGTAACAGATTGCACCATTTTCGGTCGTGATTGCCTTATCTCATGGGTTGATTGCATCAAACGTTTCTATTGCCATAAATACAATGTGGTCTCGTTTATCAGTAGCTCGTTATTGGATTTTGCATACATAGAGCTGTTGTATAATTCTTGTAATGGGTAAAAAAATCTTCACTTGCTGTTGAAAAATGGGCAAAAATAGTGTCCCTGCATGACGTTGGCTTTTCTGACCGTAAAATAAGTTTGAAGGCAAATGTCAGCAAGACAGGTGTGCATCAACCTATCAGTAAATTCAAAATTTCGGGAAATTATACGGATCTTAACGGAAGCGGCTGCCCAAGAAAAACTTGTGCACGTGATGAACGTGTGATAAGAAAGAAGGATGATCACTCTATGTCCAACAACCTTCTGAGATAAAATTAGAGCTGCTCTGACTGCAAAGGGTACCAACGTCAGTTCGAGTACTATTTCAAGACGTTTGACTAAGGTTATAGTTAAGGAAACCTCGACTTACTCAAAGTGTGAAAAAGGAACAACTGACTTTCGCCAGACAATATCAGAACTAGACCGAACAACAGTAGAGTACAGTGTTATTTTCCGATGAGTCAAGTGTGCAGCAATTTTCTGCAAGTGCTAAATGTATTCGCCTCCCATTTGGAAAAAGATATGATGACAGATATATGATTCCGACAGTGAAACACTCTCCAAGCCAGATGATATGGGGTACAATGTCTGCGTCTGGTACTGCTGTTGTATATTTTCTGTCACCTAAAACCACGATGGACGGCAATCAGTACCTTAATTTGTTACGTGACAAGTTGAAGTTTCATTTGGATGTTCATAGATGTTCAATTTCATGCATGATGAGGCTCCGTGTCACAGGGCAAGGAATGTTAAGGACTATCTGAGGGCTACTCAAATCCAAGTGCTTGATTGGGCAGGTAACAGCCGTGATTTGAATCCCATAGAGATTTGAATCCCATAGAGAATTTGTAGTCTATTGTGAAAAATAAAGTAGCGGAGAAGCTACCATCCAATGCTACAGGACTTGTTGAAGCAATAAAGGATGTGTGGTGTACAGAGATTTCTCAAGCTTACTGCCAGTCTCTTGTTCACAGCATGCCGAAAAGGATTGCACCTGTGATAAAAAATAAAAAAAGTCCGAAGGTTATTGAAGAAGACTATACTTCAATAACCTTGTAAGTCTATTTTTTCCCTTATAACATTTGTTTTTGTTGCGGAATTCCAATAAATCTGATCTTTCCATGATCTTAAACTTTTGCACACGATTGTAATAATAATAACACTATTAAGTTATTAGTAACTCGCTAATAAATATAATATAAAATACTCGAATCATTCAGTTTGCTCTCCCAGAGAAGACCGTAAAAAATATTTTATTCTTTTCACTGCTGAAAACGATCTCTCAACGTTGCAATTCGTAGCGGCAAAACAAAAGAATGCGCATTGCTGTGGCCACGTTGGGAAAGGTAGACTCAATTTTTGAATCAGTTATTGTCCTTAAAGTAAGTTCCAAAACAGATATATTTTTTTTATTTTGAAATAACTATAAAAGTTTAAAATGAAGACATTCTCCAACAGAATTATTTTCTAAATCGTCTATATACCTTTTACATTGCATAACTTTGCAGCATTCTTCCTAGTTGTGTCTTCCTTTAAATTCTTTAGATTGACCAGAAAGTTAAATTTTGAGTAAATGTCATCACAGGCTCACTTTACATTTTATACTTCTGTTAACAGTTTATCAATAATAGCATAACATGTATTTAAGCAGAATTCATTATTAACATCAAAGTCCACTACTTTCGACGTATTTTCAGTGGTGATGATTTCTTTATTTTTTACTTCCTTGTACGAAGTAAAAAGGAAGTATTGTAATCGCGGGAAGTTTCAGGCAGCATATTTCAACGAAAATATCCATTTTGACCGCTATCGAATGCAATTTGACGATGTTTTTGCGCGATATCTCTACGTAAGGACAGAATAAAATACTCTTTTCCTCCAAAAAAATTACAAAATTGCTTTAAAATGAATTCTGAAGATAATTTTTGTGGCGTCTGTACGAATGTATGTACGTACGAACGTACGTACGTATCTCGCATAACTCAAAAACGAGTAGTCTCAGAACGTTGAAATTTTGTATAAAGGTGTGCTATAACATGTAGATGTGCACCTCGTATTTTGGTTGCAATCATCCGCCCCAAACATATATATATATATATATTGAATTATATTGTTCTTATCTTCCGGTTAAGGTTTTTATGCCTTTAGTAAATCTATATGTAATATTTTTAGAATTATCAACAATTTTAAAGTGCCGCTAAGCCTAATAATTTTTTTGATGGCGGCGATTGCTTTTTTACATTTGAAACAGCAGGATAGTGGATTTGTTGCCAATCTAGAGAAACTTAGCTGCGCAACAACAAAGATAACGCCTTCATTTATTATTGCGAATTAAACCATGCTTAATCCTTTCTATAATTTTTTCGAGGAAATAAGTGTTTAAGATTTACTTCGTAATTTTTAATACAGATATTTTGAGTTTTTATGTATTTTTGCCTTGTCGCGAAATGAGGACTGAATTAATTGAATGAGAAATACTCGATTGTCTGTGAAAAACTTTTTCTTTTTTGTTTTGTTTGCTTAATTTCTTTCATACATCGTTGTAGCTTTTTTATAGTATTTCAATAGAATATGTGGCAACGATTAGATAATTCTTTAAATTATATAAATTTTGTGCATTCTGAGTTATAATATGAACGAAATCTAATACTGTTAAGTGAACCTAGCGCCAGAGTGTCGCTGTGGTAAACAAATAGAGTGAATTTTTAGAATGCATTTATTCTATTGTGGTTTATGCGCTGTCGGCGAAGTAGATTTAATTCAATCCAATAAATTTAAATGAAATGCAAGGAAAATTGCGTATAATTCAATATTCCGTACAAAGAAGTCATTTGGTGTACACATCAGATTTTTTATTTTGCGTAATCGTTTGTACTAATCGTATCTGCACAATTTTATAGCTTCAGATTTTTAAAGATTCTGTATTTCGTTTCGAATGTAAAAGATTTTCTGAAGAAGCGTATAATGTAATAATACTTTCAATTGTGGTATCTACTTTATATATTATTTATAAGTAATATATTAATTCTATGTGCGATTTCTAATATTTCGTTGTAAAACGCTATTGTAAGAGTAGTTTCCAGTGAGTTTAATTCATTCATCAACCCTGTACCTTCAAGTTTTGTTGAAGGATTTTGAAAATTCTCTTAATGAGTTTTATTCAAAGCATCTTTAAAATTTTCATAACTGGAAATCACTGATTTATTGAATCAGCTCTTGCTGAACAACGAGTGTTGTTTAATTTTGTGGGAACTTTGTTTTTTGGTGCTAGTCTGTCATTCAAAATTTCTCATCTTTATGCTGACGCGGCAAAGAAATTGCATAGATTTTGTATAAATAAAAATATTTTTTTTAGCATTTCGTCTCTGATTCGCCATTTAAATTTAAAGAATATGCAGCGCAAGAGAGGTAAATGAAAAGATTGTTTTCAGATTTGAGGAGTGTATATACCCGACATATTATAGGCATTATCATACTCTACAAGCTTGCAAGTTAATATCTAAGGCAGTTAATAAATTTAAAATACAGTCTTCCGTTTCCACACTCTTATGGCTAGTATTTTCTAATTTTTTTTTTTTTTAATTTCTTGAAAAGGGCTCCATTTTTATTGGCGTAGTTATCCATAGTAGTTATGTGATCCATGTGACAAAAATAGGACGTCGAATCTGCTATAATAGAATAATACACTGCTTCCTTTAATTCCGATATAATAAAGCTTCTAACGTTGCTACACAATATTTCGATGCACTGTGCGCAAATATTCGCTGATAAATGACAGACATGCCCACTAGCTTTATTTGCAATATTAATTATATGTAGTAGTACGATGGGCTTAAATTTTGTAAAAGATATATTCATCCTAAATAACTTCCATTGTGTTCATTATCAATAACTTGGCTGCCTCTTTTAAAAGCCAAGCCCATGAATCTGAAAATTTCATTACTTTAGCAATCTGCTCTAAAATATTCTGCCAGTAATTAGTGTTTATTTATTTATATTTTATAGCTAAATAATATTGAAATATTCACATTTCTCTGGAGGTCTGTAGACAAGTATACGGCTGTTTTCTTTTCTTTTATGCTCCGAAAAGTTTTCACTGTGTTAATTCGTTGAACCCTGTACTAAATCGATTAATCACACTACTAAATAGTTTGCAGAAATGCAATAAGCTTTTCTTGAAGAATTTGAATATAAAAACCAGTTTCGTATTTGTTGCGTTTCGTTCGTTAAATGTCAATAAAACATAGTTTCCTTAGAATATCTTCTCTGAGATTGGATTTGTAGACCATTTTTTGATGCAGTAAGTCAGTTTATAAAAATATATACATCTATGCTAGATATGTTCTTAATTATATATGGAACTTTTATTTTCGCTTAATTTTCCCCTAATACACAATCATCACAATTAACTGTCAGCATACTATTAGCTTCATCTTCATCTAAATTTTCTCTTTTCCTGATGTTCTTCTGGCCGTGGCTGTTGTATGATTTAATGCTCCTGCTCCTTCTGTTACTGCGCTTGTGTATCTTCTTTCGCTCTATTTTTCTTGTATCTTCTGTCTGATTATTCGGCATTATCATACTGTAGTTGATTTTCTCCTTTTCCTTATTCGTGTTGCTTGTGCAGTGTAATTTTGATAGAAAGTGCTTTACCTTTTTAAAAAATTTGTTCGTGTAGGGATTTTTTTCAGAAAAGCTTTACTCTTGCTTCTTTCTCTTCCTTTAAGCTATGTTTAGTGAAGCTCATTAACTTTCTCTTCCTTTAAACTTCTTTCTCTTCCTCTAAGTTATGTTTAGTGAAGTGAACTTTGCTCATTTATATTCAATGATTACCCCTGCTATTAAAAAAAGAATATTTTTAATTAACTCTAGGAAATAAAGATTACCTTAAGAGTTACAAAAATTGGATGTAGCAATTGTGTCTAATGTGAACAGTGTCCCAATACCTAGCGTGGCATGTCGTGACAATTTCTTGACGTTCGTACATCACTCCATTTCGCGCGAAAGAGCGTCGCTGCATTACACCTTACTTTCACAACGCTACGGACAAACTGTACGTCTGGACAATCATATGGCTTCACGAACGATGATTGGCAGACCTTGCCAACCAGTAGTACCAATTACACCGCACGCTAGCTATTTGTTCACCATATTTGTTGATCAATAATAATTCATACTTCCGTAAGGTTTTAGTTTTTTTAAAGGGTTATGTTCAATCAATATCTATGGCTATTTATGCTTTTGTAAATACACTTCAAAAGTGATGTGTTAGAAACAAAAGCAGATTTATAGGTTCAACCAATTCGTGATCTCGAGAGGCCACTAAAGTATTAATAATTTTTAAAAAGCTAGTTAAATGCACATTGTATTTTAAGATGAGCCCCTCCCCACCCGCACACACTTCAGAAATTCGTCATTGGTTAAGAAAATTATCACTGCGTGAATTTTCACTTCCTTTGAGTGAATCTCGCCCTTTCAGACCTATATTGAAAATAATCAGTAAAAGATGATGAAAACGTTGACCATTTTCGTATTTAATCCTTTATTACAGTAGATAGTTTTGAGCTGTTGAAGATATAAACATTTATGCCATTTGACGTTATTATTAGTTTAATTTTTAGTCCAAAGGGGCTTTGTGCCTGAGGGACTATTGTTTTCATTTTGCGATTTTGCGTCGAATCACTCTGAATGTCCGTTTCACTTTTCAAACTGTTGCCACAAAATATTATCGCCCTGTATCATATTTGAAGAAATTAAATAATGAAGAATCTTCATAAATATATGTATGTTTCTCGCATTGTGATAAAACAACGGTACATAGAGCCATCCAATTTTGAATGACGTAATCCTACTGCGATTATGGGCATCTGGAAGCCGAAATTTGGAATTTGTTTTCTTATCGATTTCATATTATGTAAAACTTTAACGAATTTTTCATTAACAAATTCAAGGATTTTAAAGTGAGCAATGGTAACGTTGTACAGAAAAAGTATTCTTATCTCCAGCGCGTGAGATGTTTATCGGAAATTCTAATGATATGCTCAATTTAATTTGCGATATTGCTCTTGAAATGAATTTTATGGTTTAAGCTCGAAGAACATTATCTTTGCATATAATAAAAGTGTCTGTGTGTCTTTCGTTCGTGCTGCGCGTAAGCTAATAGACCCAGGGCTACGAAATTTGGTATATAAGTGCATCTAGACAAGAGCCTGTGCACCTCGAAGCAATTTTTTCAAAATTCGAATCCGATTTTTTTTAATATATCTTTTCGATTTTATCGCATCATTTTGAATAGTTTCATTCTTTTACAAATGTGGTTTGGGCAACAGTTTCTCTTGCAATTGTATATTGGACTGCTGACTGTTGACTGTTGCCACTTGGAAAAATGAGGGCGATAATTCTGTGCAGTTTTTAGTCCAAAGGGGCTTTGTCCCTAATGGACTATTGTTTTCGTTTTGCGATTTTGTGTTGTATCACTAGAAATATCTGTTTCACTTTTCAAACTGTTGCCACCAAATGTTAGAGTCCTGCATTATATTTGAAGAAATTAAATGATGAAGAATCTGCATAAATGTATGTATGTTTTACGCGTTGTGATAAAACAACGATACCTAGAGACATCCAATTTTGAATGACGTAATCCTACTGCGAATATGGGCATAGGGAAGCCCAAATTTGAAATTTGTTTTATTATCAATTTCATATTTTGTAAAACTTTAACGAATTTTTGAGTAACAACTCAACGATTTGAAAGCGAGCAAACGCAACAATCTATGAGGTGGCGGGAAAAACCTTTTTATCTCCAGCGCGCGGAACTGTGTATCGGAAATTCTAAAGATGGCTCATTTTAAAATTATTTTGCGACATTGCTATTGAACTGAATTTTAAGTGCGAAGAACATAATATTTAATAAATAAAGGTAACACACAAAACGTTAAAAAAAACGCTCCTTTGGACGTAATTTAAAATTTGAAACTTTTCAGATTTTTTTTTTTTTTTTTTTAAATTTAATGTTTGTCTTAGATACTGGACGTTTTTTGAGTGAAGGCAACGGGAAGTCGGTTAACTTATTTATTAGGATAATTAATACTTGTATTAAGGGATATTGCTTATTTCATTGTAATTTTATTATATGTAATAATTTTTTTTTTTAAAGTTGTTCTGCAGAATAAAATTCTGCGCAGTTTTTAAATTTAACGTTTGATATTCCCTTCAGGCATTTTCCCGGTACATTTAAAAGCCAGACGAAGGCTGGCCACGTAGCTGCTAATATTTAATAAATAAAGGTAACACTCGAAGTATTTAAAAAAACGCCCCTTTAGACGTAATTTAAAATCTAAAACCTTTCAGATTTTTTTATTAATTTTTGTATTATTTATTTACATTTTTCTTTTTTTTCTTTGTTATTATTATTATTACTTACGAAATTTGCTCGGATCAAGGAAAGTTATTCGATATTTTTCATACAATGAAGACTTTTATGAATGATAATGTATAGGCTACTCCGCTTGCTGAAAATTCCTTATCTTTCGAAACGAATTTTAATATTGTATAAAGATATTGCAGGATTGGTTACCGTTCTAAAATTAGATAAAGAACTACCTTTAATTATTCGATTCTTTTTCCCCCTTTTTTTAGAATTAAAACAATTCTGACAGAAAATCAAAGGAAGTTTTTAATCCCGTCTTTGTAAAACTTTCATCCCAGACATTTTACTTCCTTAAAAAGGAATTGCCTACCTACAGCTGGCAATTTAGTATAAAGCAGGCAGTAAGAAATCCATCTGCAGTATTATTAAATGGCCTGTCGGTTATTTTAAAACCCCTTAAATCCATCCGACTGTCATAAAGGCAACGGAGCAGAAAATAATGATTCCTTTGGGACGATGTGATTCAGCTGCTTTAAAAAGTCTCTTTTTACATCATCTATGACGAAATGTAGTCTTTTCTTCGACAAAAACTCGATGACTGGTATCTTTATTTTAAATTCGTCCCATTGGACAGGGAGTTGAACAATCATAGTTCCGAATCCGAAAATTATAAGCAGGAAAAATAAAAATATCTAAATAAATGACCCACTTTTTTCTTGTACTAAACTTTACAACCCAAATTTAATATTATGATCCCAATGTCACTTTCATCACTAATACAAGAGTAACTGCTTTGTGTATAATGGAAAAAATAACGATAACATTGAATATCAAATTTTAACTTTGTTCCTATACCTTTAATGTTAAAAATATATTTCCTTACAGAACTATGATGGCATGATAATAAAATGGATTTCTTAGGTTCTGTAAAAAATCTCCAGAAATGCGTCGGATACTATTTAATTAATAAAAAAAATTAATAATAATAATAAAAAAAAAAGGAACGAACGCAAAAGGTTTTAAAAAATACAAATTACTTTACCTTGCATCAAAAGTGTATACATTCGCCCGTAATGGGAGTACGCATGCTTATGTAAATCAAGACTATATCATGCACATTTGTACATTTATGTAATTAATGTATACGAACATGCGTATGCTTACGTTTTCTAAAACTTTTGTTTGATATTTCTGAAAATTTCAACAATTGGTTGACTTTCATGACTTTCTTCAACTGGTCATTGATTTTGAGCTCCTATTCTTGTGCTGCCGATACTGCTTTTGCTGCTGCTTCTTTATAATTAATTTTCCCTAGCAAAAACGTTGTTTTAAAGTTGCCTAATGCGCTTGTTAAATTTGCCCAATGTGCTTCTGAAATTTCAGGGTGGCTAGCATTTGCGATGCTTCTTTGTTAATATTGTCCTTGGTCTTTTGTATCTATAATTCTTAACAGAGTCATAATTACTTAGGTTTGCGTATTGGCTCATGATGGGATTTGCCCATTGACGGAAATGATGTGGAGTACTCAAGATGCAGGTATCCAGTGTTTCAAGTTTTAGATCATCAATCTGCTGATATTAACAAACTATAAGGTATTAAGAATTAAGCGAAGTTTTTTTTTTTTTTTTTTCGAAGTTTGGTTTGAAAAATCTGTAGTCTTTCCCTGCGCGGTTTGGTTGCTACTTGTATTACCCAAACAGTAAACATGGGAATAATGTTAGCGACGAAGATAAGTTTCTGTGGGAAAATGATATTTGTATCCAAATAATGAACAAAGCAGCATTATAGCTTTCTTTACTTCTTTACTTAAATCACTGATAGGACACTGTATAAGATATTTTCTCCCTCGTTTCCGCATGCGTTCGTAGTGTAATTGGGAGCATACTCGACGCGTATTCGAGAGATCAAGGGTTCGAATCCCAGCGAGGGCACTGCATATTTTTCAAGTTTCCTTTTTCAAAAAAGTCCTAATGGCTCTACAGTGGTGCTCGAACTAAAACCTGGTGGACGGTAATTTGTCTCCATCAGGATTTGACGATTGAGTCCTTTAATCCCCAGTGGCCCTTTAAAAGGAGGAGTATATTAGGCATATTTCCCTCCTTTCCGCGTGCCTTTGTGATGTAACTGGAAGCATACTCGATGCCTATTCGACAAGTCCAAGATTCGAGTCCCGGCGAGGGCACTGCTCATTTTTCACGTCTTACACACACACACACACACAAAAAAAAAAAAAAAAAAAAAAAAAAAAAAAAAAAAAAAATCGATATGTTATATATTTTCGAATGTAAGCCGATCCGTATATAAGACAAGAAGTAAGATTTTGATACAAAATTTTAGCCCAAACTCAAATCCCGTCTATAAGCCGAATACAAAATCGCTTATAAATTCAGCTATATATATCCGAGTGTAACAGAAATAACGTTTAGTAGAAGCGCTTTCGGTAGTTTAACATTATCGCCTTCTTCAACTACGGAAAGTAGCTGTATATTTGAAAATTTTATTACCATATAAGGTATTTCTCCCGCCTTCCTAGCGTGCCTTCGTGGTGTAGTGACTCTGCACGCTGGACCAGTATTCCAGAGGTCCGATTCCCGGCGAAGGCGGTTTGCTAATTTTTCATCTTGCCTACTTCCAACGATACCTAATGTCCTTACAGTGGCGCCCGAACTAAAAGGGTGTTGGATGATGATTTCTCCTCACCCAGGATTTGGCGATTGGGTCCCCTAAAAACCCCAGTCGCCCTTTATAAGGGGGAGTATATAAGGTATTTCTCCCGCCTTCCTAGCATGCCTTCGTGGTGTAGTGGCTCTGCAAGCTAGACCGGTAATCCAGAGGTCCGTGGTTCGATTCCCGGCGAAGGCGGTTTGCTAATTTTTCATCTTGCCTGCTTCCGAAAATGCCTAATGTCTCTACAACCATATTTTAAAATAGTAACGCACTAGCTGCTTCTAGATGGTCGAAGAAACTCTACACCAGCACGCGCAACATTGACTCCCACATATGTGCCTCTTATATCACTTATGAACCAATATCATCTTAAATTCAGAGGTTTAACATCAAAGACAATCGTGTGTAGTTGCTGAGGGGAATTCGATGATGTTGTAGCTCACTTTGCATAACGTCCATTCATTTCATACAGCATACTTCAACAAACATTACTGTATTGCTTTTCTGGTCAGGTCAGCTGCTGATGTTTGTATATGTCTACCTGTACATGCATTTATGTTTACTGTCATTTTATGTTATCTACTTCTATTTTGTTAATGCAACACATGAGAGACTCTCAAATTCTGTGAGCTAAGGAATTTTTTATACACGACACGTCAATTGCTTATCATGCGCACTTACCTTCGCCTCAACGCCTGCACCGCAGGTGTGTCTCTTTGTGGACAGACATGGTCCTTTGCGGCCGAATTCTGACACGTTATGGTAGAAGTTTCTCCTTCTTACATGAGGCATACTTCTACCCAAAAAAAAAAAAAAAAAACAATGTTTAAATGCAGGTTTTAAAAAAGAAACCCATGGTGCGATCTTTCCATTTATACATAGTGTAGAATATGTTGCTCATAGCTGCACTGTGCACATGCTTTGGAATGCTAATATCGTTTGCATATTCCAGCCCATAATACTTTTCATGCAAATCTGACATTTGTTGCATGCCATCTTCATGGTGTAGCAATTTTAATGGCCAGCAGTGTATTTGGGAAGGTCTGAGAGAAAGAAATAAGCTGATCCATATTTCATATTTCGTATTTAATTGTTGAACAATAAACTGCTTTTCTGCAATGAAAAATAAAATGCTTTAAAATACTTTTCTTCAAGCCTTTTCAAAGTAATAAATAATTGCCCATTATAAATTTCTTTTGCATCTAAAGTCTAGAATTCTACCATTAAATCTTTTTATGAAATTATATTAGCTGGAGCCTACAAAATTACACTAAATGGACTACTTACTAAAACCATGACCTATTTTTTTTGTTTTTTAGAATAACTATTTTTGGTAATTGACGATATAGTATACTAGAAAGCCCGGCGGTCATTCGAAATGACTGCTGTTCTAGATATTATAAATTGTAATTAAAATGATTTGTGAAAAGATGTCTGCTGATTCAAACTGAATTACCCAGGGCAGGCGACAAGGACGTCCCTTTGCTTACTGCCCCACGGGGTTTCCCCCTTTTACTTGCTTAATTGCTTAAAATAGAGTGCAATGAAGGAACCCACTGGCGGTACCTTTCTTAAGAGCCACCGCTAGCTCAATAAATAAAGGTGATTTAAATAATAAAATGTTAATTCACATGTTAAAGATATCTTTGTACACAAAATTTCTCGTGTAGATTTTTCCATCATTTTTAAGCTCGCCTTGTAGAGGACCATCAATTATTTTTAATATTACGTCCGTTTTTTCACAAACTCTTAAACAGAGAACATAAAGTTGACCGTGTCCAAATGCAGGCTCAGGTAAAAAAATGCCAACACGCTTAAGCGTTTGGCCTGAGACTTATTGATGGTCATAGCAAAGGCAAGTTTTACAGGAAATTGACTATGTCTCAATTAAAACGGCAATCCTTTGCTGTGGCAACTTCACCCAATTGGCTACTACAGTTACGCAAGCAACCAATAAACTATCGGTGACAAACAGACACTTAAGCCGCATATAATATAATAAAGATAACTATTTATTTCATTTTGTTTTTTCATCGTTGCCGGTTTTTGCCGGTTGCATATTTCTGAATTCTATTATATATAGATGTTAAATTTATTTATTAAATGTTAAATGCACGTGCTCTTGTATTTTTAATTTTTCCGGCTTAGCTTTCTCATAATATTCGTCACGCGCTGCACTGCACAGGGAATAAAACAATTTACAATTAGGCAAGCAACCAATAAACTGTCAGCAACAAACACTTAGGCCGCACATCTATAAGATTATTCAATAATACTTTCCTCAATTTAAGCTTTCCTTATTGTGCTTGAAAGTATATCCTTTATCTTTTCATGAAAAATTTGTATTCAATTGTAATTATGAGTTATTATATTACAAATATGTTCAAGAATGCATATGAGAATAGTTTTTCCTATCAAATCACTTTACTTCTGATTAAACATACTCTGATTTTATACACAAAAACATATCTAGAGTACTTTTATTAATTTTAGTTAACATATAATACAAAATGAAACATGGAACATGGGAAAGAACAAGCCACTCATAAGTTATATTTTGTAATATTTACTTCCAGAAAAATGAAAAATAAAGCTCTAAAAATATAGGAATAGTTACAAAAACTTTCTTTCTGTAAATGAGATTATAAGGCAAAAATTCTCAGAGCTGTAAAAGCTTCGATAATTTTTTGGTCACTAGAAGTCACAAATTTCTGCATTAACTTAGCTTGTGGACGAAAAGATTAAAGTGCAATGAAATTTTATTGTAAAAGGAAAAATGCTTTCAAAATACAAAATACATATAGCACATTTTCCAAAATTAAGTTTCTCTTTTCTTAGAAATTTTATTACTTGAGATACATTAACAATATATGATGAAATTTTCAAATTAAATTTTTATTTTCTTTAGCATTATATAACAGAGTTAACATGATAATTCAATACAAATGACTAATATATTTATTTATATGCACATTTTTGGTAGATACATATTCTACATATATTATCTCATTCTTTTATTATATATATATATATATATATATATATATATATAAATTAATAAAATATCGAGACTGAGCTAAATCTATTTGCAACTAATAATTAGAAGAATTCTCAAAAAATGAATATTTTCAATACAAGGGAGATAAAATACTCATTAAATATTTTCTGAAGATGAAAAGATGAAAAATATGAAATGTGATATATGCAAACACATGCACACTCAACTTGCTTTCCCTAAAAATATTTAGTAACTTTTCTGTTTGTATCACTTTTACATGAAATAATATTACACCAAATCCTGAACAAACAAACCCCCCCCCCCGAAAAAAAAAAAAAAATCACACTTCATTTGCAGAGACAGAAATTAATGATAATTTCTTTAAACATTAAAAGTGCTGCTATACTTTAACTTGATGCCATTTAAGCTTCAAATAGCCATCAGCTTTCTGACAGTGTACAGAAAGCCACGTTCAATAACAAAATTTTAATATCTACAAAACAAATTTTAATATCTAATAGCACATAGAATAACAAAATTTTAATATCTAATAGCACAATAATGTAATTGTTCTAGATTTACTGAATATTATTTAAACATTAATTGACATATGAATATTTGAGTTAACTTACAAACAACATTTATAAAAGTAATTTTCTGAATAGACAATTAACTTGAGTAACATTAAAAGTCATTACATATGTAAATTATATACAACCATAAGTATACTCACTTAATGTACTTAAATGTTTTTAGAACAACTATTCCATTTTCTGAACTAACTATAAAGTCTAAACGTTACACAGATTTTTCTAGCAAATAAGGTAATTCTAATACTCTTATAAAATTCAACAATATCAATTTTGAGTACTGAATTTAAGAAAAGAAAATATTTAAAATAAATTTAAGAAAAAAAGGCATTTATTACAAATGAATTCTATATTTGCAAGTAACTTTATATTAAAATCTGTACATTTCCTGTTATACTTTATCAAAAAATAATAGTTGAAGAGTAAGTATTACTGGAGGACCATGAAATTGCAATAAAATCTTAGGATGCATAGCGTTTTACTCTTACACACAAGCTTTATGATCAAATACATAGTCTTTAAATACATATAAAAACGACATCTATGAAAAAATACAAAAATTCCTCATTTAATACTGTTCAAACAAATGAAGAAAAAAATAATTAATAAACAGCCAAAGGCTCAATGATATGGAAACTAAAATTAACAAGGCATAATGAAGTAAATGTATAGCATAGTTTTTGTAGGTAAAACATAATTTTTTTTTTTTTTTTTTCTTTTTCAGCTTGTGAAGTAAAAATAAGATGAAATGAAACATATATTTATGTGCTTTTGATTTCATTTTTACATTTAAAAAAGGTTTTGTTTGAACTTCAAAATAACAGTATTGCATGTTACACCAACTCCTGTTGCTAATTGTTGTTGTTTACAGTATTTAATTTATTTGGCAGGTTCTTTTGTAGTGTTTATATGAATTATTTCTCATTTGAATTTAAGTTTTGTTGAAAAAACAGTCAATTTAAATGAAGACATTAAATACACAAATTCTAGATTTGTATCTTAAGCTCTACATCTTTGGTAAAAAGCAGACTTTCATGTTACCAGTAGTTATACATTACTGATATATACCTAATGAGCTGAAGGCACAGGAACTGGAGTTCCAACCATCTTGTAATGTTCTTCAGGACTTTCTTTTTCTATTACAGGTGGTGGTGGAGCCATTTCTTCTGGTATACTATCTCGCTGTTCATTTGTTGTATCTCTTGGGGGCCTTAAACATACATTATAGTACTGATTATGTACTGAACGATTTTCATTCAGGTTCTTTATTTGTACACGACTCTCATTTAAGTTTCTCAGTTGTTTTTCTTTCTCTACAGATGTTACAATGTCAGTATTTGGCACAGATGGTAAACTATTCACTTGCTTCAGTGATGACAGTTTATTACCTATACAACAACTTTTGACTGAACAGAAACTGTTTTTATTAACTGATACTTGACAAGTACAAGCAGGTTGAATATCTGTATTGTCCATCAGAGTAGTTTTGGGAAAATCATAATTTGACGATATACTATTTGAGCGCTGGAATGGATGAAGCATAACTGATGGATTTGGAATGTCATATGATTGGTCTCGGTCACACACTGCAGTATCTTGCTTTCGTGGAGGTGAAGAAACAGGCAGTGGTGGTGGTACCAAATCATAATCTGTCTTAGGATCATTAAGTATAAAATTAGATTTAAGAGTCTTAGTAAAGTCCTTAGCAACTGGTTTAACACTGGGTCTTGGTGGTGGGGGACAGTCATAATTTGCATTAGGATCTTCAAAAGACAGAGATTCTATTGGGGAAAAAGTTTGCAGTTAAAAAATTACTTAAAGATTACAATAATTACACACATTATAAAATATTTCTTACTAAAATAATTTACTATGAAAAATTAATACAAAAATAAGGCTAAGAATTTCATAAATACACAATTTTATATACAACTGCACATTCCAATTATATGATTAACATTAGGATCTCATAATTTTTTTCTATATTTGGAAATATAATAAGAGTTATTTTTAGCACAATTGAGAAAATTTTTACTTTATAATATAAAGAATGCAAAAAATCTTCTGTATGATCCACTAAACAAGGAGGGGAAAAAATGAAATAATACATATTGAAATAGTTTTAAAAATCTTTTAACAATTTTAAAGTAATTCCGAAGTCAAACAACAAAAATCAGCGTTAATTTTCAAAATTTTCACAGGACTAGTTTCGATGGTTTTACCGAACCACCATCCTCAGCTGCAAAACCGCGGTTTTGCCACCACATGATTGATTTGCTCTGGTGAAGTATACATCGACTGTGCAGCTGGTGAGAAAAAACAAGCATGGAACTTTGGCGGAAAGTGGTTATCACATAACAATTTCAGACGCATTGCACTGTTCAATGAATAATGGAATCATCCAGTTGATGTTAAAAAGTAAAATGCATATCAAAGATTTCTATAGCTTTAGTTTCAGCCTCCAAATAAATAATAGTTCAAGGTTGAAGGGTTATACTATGAGACTGTACTGTTTGTTATCGTTTTCAAATAAAAAGTGGGAGCTATACATGCATTTTGTTTAAAAAATAAAAACATATCTCTATTTTAGAAGAATAAAGTGGTCAGAAAGACCACTAACATTTTAACGTCAGAAAGACCACTAACGTTTTGTATATGAAGATATTTGATTGATGTACTGCAAGCACAAACATTTAATACACATTTTATCAGACACATCAATACATTTTCCAGAAATCGATCAAAATAAAACTGAAATTTTCCGGAAAATCTTGTTTGGAGACAATTTGGTGCCCCTCTGCATACATCCCCCCTGTCACTACGCCATTGCTACTCACCTTTGGATTCAACAAGTTTCTATTGGATTAACATTTTCTGATAATTCAAGATGTGATGGTCAGACAAAAAATACATTCTGTTAATGATTTCAGAAATGCAGGAATGTTAGAAGTGCTGGAAAAGTGTATGTGTTAGGATGAATGTTTTTAACCCTTTGCGGCACACTATAGATTAACGTCGGAATTTCAACAAAAAAAGTTGTAGCAGTCTATTTAGTCCTAAAGGAGTATACAGGTAAAATTTTGTAAAAATTGCACTTACTGTTTTAACTCTATGGGTGTTCCATGAGGTGGAACACTGCGCCGCCAGAGCTTTTAAATGTGTGACTAACCGAGCATTACAGTGAAGCATGAAAATGAGTAGAAGCGTTTGTATAAGAATGAAAAAACTCTGTATTATGGCTATATACATGGTTTCCTGGATATACACAATATTCTTGAATATATATGGATAAATGAGATAAATATCTATATACACAAGTCCTATATACAAAAATATTTACAAATTTTCCTATTTTTAGCTTTAAAAGCAAGTCGCACCTTTTTGATGGAAGCACAAACCAACTACAATTAAAATAATTAACTATGATTAATATTAACAATAAAGAAAAATAAGCCTATAATATATACATACACAAAAAATATCTACACAATTATTGAAAATAAACGGGAATGAGACTAAAAAGCAACAGTAAAAAATTCGCGCAGGTCTAAGTAAAGATGAGTCAAGCTACTAATAAAATTCCTGCCTAGAAACTACTCCCAAAAAATTCCAGATTCCAATATTAAGGCTTTCATAATGCAAAACACACCTTACCCCTAATACTGCTTTGTTTGAATTCATCCCCCCCAAACAAGGGGGAAACAGAAAACGTAAACAACAGATGTTCTCGCCTAAGCACAGATGTTTCGCTAAAGGCGCAGTGTTCCTGCTAATGGAACACCCAGTTTTATTCAATGATTCTGTGTATGGTTTTTGTACAAAAGATTTAAAAAAATATAGAAGAAATAATTTGGAGTACAGCCAGCAAATTTATGCGTAATTTTTTTTTCCAAATAAAATTTTTTATATCATTAAAAAATAGAGAAAATTACTTGAAAAAAGTGGATTTTAATAACACATCATAAATGAAAATTCTGTGTCTCCTTGTGATATGCTGCTATCTACTGTTTAAAAAGAAAATTTCAAAGTATATTATAAAGGCATTTTAATATATTTACGGTTGAATTTAAAGGTTTCAGAAGCGATTCAATTTGGGTGTTCCATGTAGTGAAACACTGAGCCGCTAAGGGTTAAGGATTATTTTTGTATTTCAAACAGAATTACTCTATAAGCAATTTATGCAAACATTTTGAATAAAGTAGCAGATTTCTAAACTTAAAAAGAAACCTGAATTGACTCGTTATTAAAACTTCTAAAATACAGCTAATAAGATCGAGGTCAATTATTCACTGCCCTAAAATAACCATTTTTGAAAGTGACAGTATTTTGTGGAATATAAATATAGGCATAGGTATTGAACATCACTTTTCTAACTGAAGTTAAATCAGGGTAGAATAATCTCATGAACCTTTTGAGGCCAGGGCTTTGGTAGCAGTAAAAGCTACCAAAGGACGGGAAATCTTGAACCGAATGCTTTTCCCCCTTTAAGAAATCACCTCCTATTTGCAACAAAGATTCTTGTGTGTAGTTTAATGGATTCTCAGAGGGGTGCATCTATATCGCAAAAGGAAGACCTTTGAAAGAGATAAGTGGTTAACCCCAGGGATGTCAAATTTGACATTTCACCCCACTTTTCAGCCTGGAAAATGGGGGGAAAAGACATGACCACTAAAGTGGACAACCCCGTCTTTTCAAAGAGAGGACTCTATGGCCACTATAATGGCCATCCTGTCTTCAAAAGGTTAATAATCCATGCAAGGTAGTTATAATTAAAGTTACCCAATTTAGACTTATTTAGAGCCAGTTTTGGTAGACATTGAAACTTGGTATACATGTTATATGAAACATGGGCAAAAGAAAGCTGCAATAAAAAAATAACTGTTCAGATTTCAACCACCATGTGAGAAAGGCCCACATGAAGAACAAAAAACACAAAATTTTATTTACAGCTTTTGTTCAGTGTGCATTCCATTTGTATCAATCACACTGTTGAAAAATGCTACAACATGCTCAAACATAGCGCAAAGGTTTTCTTGATCAGTTAGAGCAACATGACATGTTATGCTTGTATTCAATTCAAGCAGTTTGCATGTTTCCTCCACAGACACAATCAAGAATCCCCACTACCAGAAGTCACAGGGATTCTAGTCTGGAAAACAAAGGCCAGACAGTCAGAAAACTTTTCAAAATTACCCAATTCTCTCCAAAGTTGGACACAAAACAATGCCTTCACTGGTCCAGAAATGTGAGCTGGTACACCATTTTCCATGAGGATTTTAATCTCTAAACATTCTCATTCTTGTAAGGCAGGAATGACTCACTGCTGAAGAACTTTGCAGTAACTGGCACTCATAATGGAAGGCACCTTTGAAAGCTCTGAGAAGATTTCTCCCCAAAAGAAAAAGGGGTCATGAATGAAATCAGCAGAAAAGTCATACTATACAGTAATATAATCAGGATGCAGAAACTGTTCATACATATCATTAGGACTTGCAGTACCCCATATGCAACAGTTTTGAATATTAACTGCTTCATCTAGGGTAAAATGCAATTCATCCAACCACAAACTGTTCAAAGCCATGCACTGTCAACAGCTAGTCTGTCCAAAAGAAGGCTAGCAAAATCAGTGTGTCTAGGTCTGCAGGATGCAGCTTCTGCAGAACTCAGATTTTATATGGGAACTACTTTACAATGGATCACAGAACCTTTCATAGTGTTGGTCAAGGGAGAGACAAATCACATGACACTGCTCAAACACTTGAAGAATATAATACTGAAAACCATATGCTCTTTCACGACAGCAAGAGTAACTTCTTCCACAGTTTCATTTGAAATCCATTTCCATCCTCTTCCTCGCAGCACTCACAACTCCCCAGTCTCTTCAAATTTAGCAATCTTTTTCAAATCCTGCTTCAACAAAGGCTCTTTTCTTAAAGCTTTCAAGTATCAATATTCTCGCAGTGTAGTTGAAAAATTACCGCCTTTCTAATAAAACAATTTGAGGAATAAAGCTCAATCTTTCTTCTCTATAATGATTTTACAGCATTGACTAAATACTCCAAATCTTTATTATGTCCTTTCTACAATGCATGAAAAACACCATCTGTCATTCAAAATTTGATCTGTTGCTTTTTATTGCAGATTTCTTTTCCCCCAAGTTCTATCAAACACATTTGCCAAGTTTTAACAAAATAGATCTACCAGAATGGGTTCCATATAGGTATAAATAAGGTAACATTAATTATAACCACCCATTATATCTTTACCTAGCATTCTAACTTGCAGATGAAGCATTAAAACTCCTACTGTATTTATATTAACAACAAAACTTTCATAATGTTAGACTAGTCTCAATGAAATTGTAGTCAGGATATTTTTCATCTTTAGTTGAGATAATTTTTACACTGAACCACTTTTTGTTCATTTTAGTACTGTACCTGCACTTATTTTAGTAATGTATATTTCCAAGCAGTAGTAAACAAAAAAAGGAGAAACATTTACTGTAAATAATGATTGCTGTTTAAGGTATAACAGATAACATCATAAATATATCATGTATAAAAATTATTTGAAAATTTTTATATATATAACATAATATTTACTAGCAATATATAACATAAAAGATTTAGCACATTAACATTAACATTAATTTAATAGCACATTAAGATTAATTTAATTCTGAGTAAGTTTAGCTTATATTGATTAACGTGAAAAAGATATAAAATTCAACAAACCTGTTAATAACTTAGGTTTCATTGTTGTAGATCTGAATTCGTTACAAAGAGAAGAACTTCTTGAATCAGTCTGAATGAAATCAAAAAAATTTAAAGCATCTTCAAATGTAGTGATACTTGATTTTTTTGCTACAGAATACTGAGGACTTTCAGAAACTTTGCAATCTTCAAGGCTACCATATCGAGAAACAGTCTTAGTTGGCCGAGGAGGTGGAGCAGGAGGCCTACTATTAAGTGTCAGACTTTGCATATTTTTTTGAAAACCGCTTATATTATGGCTTGAACCATTTATTTTCCTGTGCTGCTGATGGTAACGAGATTCAAATTTTTCCTGAAAAAAGACCATTGTAAAACTTTAAAAATGCAACAATATTATTTTCAAAATCCTATTCATAGAATAGCAAAGAAAAACATAATTCATGTTCAGCATATTCTTGAATAACTTATAGCAGGATTTCCCAAACTTTTTGTAAGTGGAGACCACTTTCACAAATTTGAATGTTCTGTGGAACATGCTTAACTTAAATCTTTTGAAAACAATTCTTTGGGCCTATGTTGTTACCAGTGTACATTTTTAAAATAGAATTAATTAAAAAGAAATTTATACTTGTTTTTAATAATTCAAGCTACAATTTGAGTAATCTTTATCTTATTAGCTAGCCATATTTAATTTCCACATTCTAAGATTTTTAGCAATAGTGTGGCATATGCAGTTAATTTAAATTTTACATGTCTTTTTTGGAAATGTAGAAGGACCACAAAGTTAAGCATAGAGGGCCCTGGTGGTCCAAGAACCACAGAAAGCACTGAAAAATGCTGATATATGATATCATGAGCAAGAAAATAATAAATTTATGGTATAATATAGAAGTATTTAACACAACTAAAAGCTTGGTTTTTCAGTTTATGTATATATGCTACAGATGATAATAACAGGTATAAATTGAACCAAAATGGCAGCTATAATAAAAATATAAATTTTATAAACCACTTTTATATGTATAATTAAGTAAAAACAATAATTAGTCTCTTACTTGCAATCACTTTATCAGACATGTTAATAAATATAACAACCATGTAAATCAAGTTGTTCCATTATATTGAAGGTGGAAGAAATGTGCATGCAGATTTTATACATTGAGTGTGGCATGAAATCCAACTTCCCTAAAAACAGATTTATAAAAAAGCAATTACATAAATTACTATTAGTAAACATTCACAGAAAGAATGCAATATATTCTTCCTTTTTCTCTTTGGAACCTTGTGTTACAGTTCTCAATGAAGTAACATTTTTCAAAATGCATTTACAAATCATGAAATTTTTTTCACATTAATCTGGGTTTGGGCAGCTTATGTTTATGCAAGAAAGCCTGGTGGTCATACGAAATGACCGCAGTTCTAGATATTATAAGAATGCTGGATAATTATCATTTAGTGGAACTACAATGTTTCCGTACTCGCAACATTGAGAAAATCCTTTCTTGCAACAGTCAAATTGATTAGTTTCGAACTTGAAGTTTAAGGACTGATAGTGTTCACATTTAATATTCATGTCACACCACAGAAATGCTCAAAAATTAAAGTTTCTCCGTTTGAAACTATTTTAATCCTTTTTGCATTTCGGTCAGCATTACTCTGTCTTTTTTTTTGCATTTCTCTCCTGCCTTTGTTCAAGGGACTCATTTTGTCGAGACAGGCTTTTTTGCCTTGCATCTTAGGCAAGCCTTGTTTCTCTACGCTCATCAGCCTCATTTTGCCAAGAAAGACGCATTTGCTCTGCGACTAAAGGAAGCCTTGTCTTTCTCTGCTCAGTGGTTTCCTTTTGTCGAGAAAGTCGTTTTTGTGCAGCTTTTGTTCCTTTTCTCTCCTCTTCAGTGCTGTATTTTCTAGGAGGTATTCTTAAAAGAAATTAGGTTAAGACATAGTTTTTATGTAAAACAGATGATTGCTAATGCAAACAAATGTTCACGTTTCCCCTGGCACGCTCAATTTATGTTCAGTCTTAAATTGTTTTAAAAACAGATGATTGCTAATGCAAACAAACGTTCACCTTCCCCCTGACATGCTCAATTTGCGTTCAGTTGTAAACCATTTCAAAAACAGATGATTGCTAATGCAAACAAATGTTCACGTTCCCCCTGACATGCTCAATTTGCATTCAGCTGAAAATTTTATTTAAAATACAATGTCGGAATAAAATCGGGCAAAATTTTAAACTCTTTTCACGAAAGGATATTTAGCATAAGAGTTTGGGTAAGCCTACCTGATGAGATGTACTATGCACAACTCGTTAGTTGGCTTCGTGTCCTTTAATTTCTCAACATTTGCAAGTTTCTAGGTAATTCATATGTAAATATAGTTAAATGCCAAGCAACCAATAAACTATTGGCAACAAACAGACACTTAAGCCACATATAATAAAGATGCAAAACTGTAACTATTTCAAAATATTGCTGCAAATTATTCAAAATAATGACCTACAAAAACAAAATAATGTTTAAGAATATGCCTTGTTTTGTATCACATGGCATAATGATTCATCTACACATAGTGATGTCTCAACTGCAATTTAGCATGCTTTAATGCTCTAATACTGAAAACCAGTTGCCTACAATTTGACATAAGCAATAACTGAAATTAGTTGCATTCAAATTCCTTGTGGATCAGTATAAAGAGATATCAGTTTGTATTTTTGCTGCCAAACATTGCTCATGCAGCAAAATAATGTTTAAGAATGTGCAATGTTTTGTATTACATGCAAAATGATTCACTTAACATATCAGTTTCTCAAATCAAACTCAGCATGCATTAAAGCTCTAACACTGAAAATCAGTTCTCTACAATTTGCCATTAGCAATTACTGAAATCAGTTGCATTCAAATTCATCGTGTACCAGTATAATGCAGATTTTAGCCTGTATTTTTGCTGCCATAGTCTGCTCATGTATAGTATATGTTTTGATAAAAAAAATATGATGCGTACTTCCTTGTACAGAATAATAAATTATACACTCCTTTTCCTGCATTTAAGCTTATTTCCTTGAATTAAATTAGAGGTATGTTTCCCAGTCAATTAATTCAGTTCTCAGTTCGCAACAAGGCAAAAATACATAAAAACCTTAAAACATCTTCATTAAAAACTGAAAAATATAAAACACTAAATACAGTTAAAACAATCAAAACAAGAATTTTTACGATTAAAATTAGAATTTCCTTGTGGAAACAAGCAATTCGGTCAGCGGGCAAGAAAGCATATTTTTCGGTGCACAAAACTGAAAGTTTACTTTTGGTCCCACTCAGCAAAAAGGCACCAAAGGTGCAGAAACTGACTTAATTCACTATTCTCCTAAGTTTCAAATGTAAACCAATATGGCTGCTATGTTAAAAAAAATAGGCTCAGTCACACTTAAACAACTTTTAAATTGTTGATAATTCTACAATTATTACATGCGGATTAACTTAAGGTATAAAAACTGGGAGATATAAACAGCATAATTCAATGATTTTTAGAGAAAACAAATGTACAATTTACCAGCATATACGAATTTAAAAAAAATGAGCTCATGGAGCCGAGTAACAGAACAGGTATATATATATATATAGATAGATAGATATTTACATACTCCCGGTACAGCCGATTGCAACCAAAAAAGGAGGTGCACAACTACATGTTATGGCAGTCCTATATACAAATTTTATGGTTCTGAGACTACTTCTTTTAGAGTTATGCGAGATAAATACATACATACAGATGTCATGAAAAAAATCTCTTCTGAATCCATTTTAAACCCTTTTTGCAACCCATTTTGGGGGACGGGAGTCCTTTATTCTGTCCTTACATACAGATGTCATGCAAAAAAATCATTAAATTGCATTGGATAGTGGTCAAAATGGATTAATTTCAGTGAAATATGACACCCAAAAGTTTTCACGATTACAATACTTCCTTTACTTCGTACAAGCACAAAAAAAAAAAAAAAAAAAAAATCATGAATAATTGCAGAAAACAGATTTTAATTTTTCATCATTATTTATTATAGTCCCTTTACTCTCCAGTTGCAATGCATTTTTGCAATAATTTTTTTTATGGAACTTTTTCAAGATTTGCAACAAATCCTCTTTAATTATGTCAGTTGATTCAAAATGGTGGAAATAAAAAGTGGCTATATATGGCAAAATACAAATATGGAGCTTGCACAATCTCATTTGTTAAATGTTTAGCAAAAAACTCCTTAACAACAAAAAGCACTGTAGCTGACTATTTGTTTCATGAGTTAGTTATCTTTCCACAAATCAGGCCATTTTCCACAAACTGTTTCAGGCATATGACATAAAACTTCAAATGATATTTATTGCTATTAGTCTGGCTAGTTGGCAGAAATTCATGCACAAAACAACAACAATCAAAGAAAACTATCAACATTGCTTTGACGTTCATTGGCTTTCATATGAGTCTTTTTAGTCTAGCCTCATCTATTGAGTATTATCTTAATTGTTAAACTATTTCTAGATTAAAAATGTGCATCCCTGTTTCATCATCAGCAATAATGTGCAACCTTCAGACAACATATTCTGGTTCACCTAAACATTTTATTATTTTAGAAAACAAATTCAAACTTTTTGGAACAACTAAAGAACTGGTGCATTGCAAGCTCAAATGACCTTCCAAAGTTCTTGACAAAATTCAAAAGCCTCAGAAATTCACACTCAGAAATATACAAAATTTGACATTTAAAAGACTTGTGGTATTTATTTTTCATTTAGTTGCATCTGAAAAGGGCAATAATGTTAAATCACTAGAATTACTTCAAATAGAATAAAATCAATGTCAGTCGGTGGTGTTGTTTTTACATTTAGTTTTACTTGGCATTTCATTTTTTCTCATGCCAATACAGGAAGTTGTTCAGTAATATAACTAAACATTAAAGGTTGATGCACCAGACCTTGAACTGAACAATATGTACTTGTTAACTGATGTGAATGCATTGTCAGATCTTGATTCATCTTCAACACATTCTTTGCATTCCTTAAACCCCTCAAACTTCATTTCAAATATTTTTGTATTAAAAATATCATTGCAAATACAAAATATAATGCATGTTCTTTGCTCGATGACATTTGCTATTTTGGAAAATCACCATAGCAAAAATTTTATCATTAGAAATCAATTTATTTGACAAAATAAAATATGGATTGTTGCCAGATGCTGATGATGACATATAAGTCCAGACAAAAACTTTACAAGCAATTTCTTGCACAAGTATATTTTAAATGAATCATTCCCAATACTCTCAACCAGAGTAACATCTACATGTGTACAGAGATCTTGTTTCCATCGTATTAGATTTCTTTTATGGAAGCACAGCAGGTTCTTTGTACAGCTAGGCTGAGTTCAGTAAGGTTAATTATTTGGTAAATATTTGAAAACTATCTTCTCTGGAGGAAATGCCATTATGAAGGATTTTTAATGAAAATAGTTTATATTCACACTACATTATAAGGGTAAACACAAAAAGCTCAAACAACCAGTCCATTCAGTCATTGAAGGAAGCATCTAGAATGAACTACCAATATTCAATATTCTCACCCAATCAACCCCTGATGATTGGTGCAACAACTGCACTGATCACTTAGGGTGTAAAAAAACAGCCATATTTACATATTTTAAAAACACATTTTATATTACACATTTTAAAAGACTGTTTTGTCTCAGCTTTTATTAACAGCAACAATTAGACACAAAAGTGTAGTCTATAAATCAGTTTAAAAATATATTATGTATTAATTATTTTTATTTTTACTATAATCTATATATGTGTTCCTCAAGAATGTGAGCCATGAAAAGATATCTTAAATAATACCCCCAAAATTTTTTAAATCAACAGCAATGAGACAATTAAAAATATTTTTTTCCTTTACAGTCATTAGTGCTTGACAGCAGTTTATTAAAAAAATAATATGTAATATCATGACTAAAAAATTTTTAAATATCCAACTCTTTTTTTAACAATATGGTTTTTATAAGCTAATAAGCTATAATATTGCAAACTGCTTTAAAGTTTGGCACTTAGTTATTTAAGCTCAAAATTAGATGTTATTAATCTGAATAAAAAATTATCGTTTCTAAAATCATTACTAAATCATAAAGTGGTGACATTATTAAACCAGCTCTGTTTTTCATGAGTTACTTTTGTATTATATCTTCTTAAATAAGAATATAAATAACTAATTCCTTACTCTTAATTTATTGGTGCGTTCATCAGAAAAATCAGAATGGTGACCACTATCTGATCCAGCACTAGCAGTACTTAATCTATCAAAAGAAGATCCACCTATATATTAAAAAAGATATATTTAAAGAAACCTTTAAATAAACTAAAAAATCTCAGTTTATTTTATAAAATAATAAAAGGTAAATCGCAAAGTAAGTTGCAAATTATAAAATAATAAAAATATGTAACAATAAAAAAATTTGAAAAAGAACTGTTTGATTGAATATTTTGTATATTGATTATCCAATGTACTACTTACTAGAGCTACTTGTATTTGATAACACACTTAATGTGCTCATTGGTCTTATAGCATCAGAATCAGCACAAAGTTTTTCCATTGAATTCATATCCTTTGATTGTTTTCGACTCAAACTGCCCTAAAATCAAGCAGTAAAATATTTTATTTTAACACACACTTTGTTAAATCTTATTTAATTTATTTTCATACTGTAATACAAGCATAGTTAGTTCGATTTCCAAATTTAGTGCATTTACTAAATTTATAAATTATGAAAACATTATTAAATAAAAAGGGATACAAAAAGAATAGATATGACATAGTGCAATGAAAAGCTTTTTCATTACTCAAATAATTTTTTTTTTTTAATATTGGCACTCAAAAACCAGAATTTTTGTTGTCATACAAGCTCAAAGAATAGCAAAATTATCAGTGCAGGAAATTTCTGAACAAACAAGAGATATAGTATGAATTAATCAAATAAGAAACAACAATGAAAAAATTTTGTTGTACGCATATGGGTTTGTAATAAATGAAATGCACACAGTTCCAATGATGGGTTAAAATTCAATTTCTTTTTTTTTATCAAAACGAACACTTCAAAGTTCTGGAATTTTCCACAGAAATTTTTGTATGGGTTTCACGGCATCACAGAGTACAATTGGTAGTTACACTTCAAACTACTAAGAATGTTAAACACAACATAATGTAAAGAGCATAAAGCTAAACCAGAGATAGCTCAGTTCATGCTGAACTAACAACTCATAACAGCAATAACTAAACAACTGACAGCAGATGCTTTCTCTATAGCCTTATATAGTTTTCACCCAGCAGCCAATATATTTCTAGTACTTTCTGCTTCTCAAAATTACTGAAAGGTAATACGAGCGAAATATGGTTACAGCTAATATAGTGGTCAATTACATTTATTCAATTACAATATCTATTGCAGTGAAACAGGAACAGGACCAAAATGTTGCCAAATGGTTGCCAAGTTTGTTGCCTTTTGGAGAATTATTGCCAAACATGGTGACAAAATATGTTGCCAAAACTGTTGTCAGCTTGGCGATATCTCGCCAAATTCCTGAGATACCCCTTTACTTAATGTTAAATGGACTTGCTCCTGTATTCTTACTTTTTCAGCATAGCTATAGCTTATCTCTCTAGATTTTTCATGCTACATTACGTGGCAAAATACAATTTCACATATGGTTGCACTAAAACCATCTACCTATGTACAAAATTTGTAATAATATGTATATTAATAAGAAAATGTAATCATATTTACACAAAGAAATAAAAGAATATAAACCAGTATATTCAATGAACAGATTCACTAATTTGAAAAATAATATGCTAACATGGAAATAGATATACTTAGATAAAATCACCGTTTCAAAATTGATTTTAAGCAACTGATATCACTTGCTTTACTCAAGCAAATTACTGTATATTCATGTATTAAATTACACCTTCATGTAATGTTAAAAAAAATTGAGACAAAAATTCCAAATAAAGGGATAATGTAATGATTAATGCTTATTGCTGAGTGCATACTCAATGCTGATGTGACTTCCTTAACAAAGAAAAACAACACTGTATCATAATGATGTCCATTACTGCTGACAGAAACAAACTCCCACTTTACATCTTTTTTAAGCATGAAATGAATCCTACCAAAAGGAGTACTGCCAAGACTATTAGTACAAGTTCAAGATCAAGGCCAAATGATAAAAAAGTGAAACATTCATTGGTTAAGCAGTTGTGACATCCGCTTATTACATTGGTATTTCATATTGGTTGATCATAGTTTTCAGTTATCTGACCAAAAATATGAAAAAGAAAATGAGGTAGGAAAAAAATGACATGGTTGTGATACCTACAGACAAGAATGAAATATTGCAACCACTTGATTTATTCATCAGTTGCTCTCTTAAGATTTCTTTGTGATAATTTATGCCGGAGAGATGATGCCAACTGAGTGTCTAAGTAAAATATTTCTGTCTCAAACGTGTTAACGGATTGTGGAAATAATATCAGAAGAAAGGATATTCAAAAATTAAGCCACATCCAATTCATTTATGACAAATGAATCAAAAGATGATGCAGTAAATTTTGCATCATCTGAGAATGAAAACACAAATGATTCTGATATTGACAATGAAGTTTCAAGTGAAGAAATTAAAAATTTGTCAGTTTCAAATAAAGACACAGATTACAGTTTTTCTAGCCTACAGCTATGTATAAATAATCAATTATACTAAATCACTTCAAAATTGTTTAATAATTTTTAATATAAACCAAACTTTGATTTTTCTCAAAAACTTAGGAATAAAAATTGTGACCCATACTATACATGCATATGTAAAATGTAACCACACTAGACATGTGCAAATACGACATTATTATATTTGATATTTTAAATTAATTATGTTATTACAATGTTTAATCTTCTATATGTTTAATAATTTATTTACATATAGCAATAGAAATTAGACTATACTAAATGTAGTCTGAAAATATTTTCAGAAGAAAGTTGTTTCTATAGGGAAATGGGAAAGATATAATGTTTTCAAAATATCTGAGTTTTATACAAAAGGGAAGTGCATGAAAAGAATTTATGGCTCTGTTATCTCTTTCAGCCTTTTCAGTGTGTCCCCAAATAAATCAACAAACATAAGAAAACATATTTTTGATTTTATTAATATATGACAAACACAGAATCATAAATTTTACCTTTGATCCAATACTTTCCTTTCTTCTAAGTTTAGAATTTAAAAACTGGCGTAATTCTGAGAAACTAGAGGAATGCTTCTTACTTAATTTTGCTTTCTGAGCTTTTGCATAGAGATTTCTAAGACCATCTAAAGTGCTCTATATAATATATAAAAATAAAGTTACTTTAGCATTAAAAAAAGGTAAGATATTACATTTATTTTCATCCTTAATTCTGATATTATTAGAAACAAGACAAAAGCAAAACTTTTTGTATGAATTCTATTTATATTTGCATTAAAAGTATTTTCATTGATCAGTTTTTCATGTTTTGCAAAAATTGCCATATATTCTGGTTTAATAGTATGTGTCAACCCTCTTTAAAATTATAATATACCTTGTGGAGATGTTTTTTACACAGCATAGGACTTAAAGTAAGATATGATTCGTGGTTGATATGAAACATGGAAAGATTTTATATAACCCATGGCAGCTTCCAAGAGTTTTAAGCATACTTACACAACTACACTGGTTATCATAAATTAAAGAAAAATCACAAAAATAGCAATAACTCCCTCAAAAATAAGCCAAAATAAAATTTGAATATGTTGCCAAATAAGAGTAGCTGAGTAAACCTGCAATATGCAAATTAGTGGTGCTGCACTCGGAATACGTCATCTGCGAGGAGAGAAAAAGTTAATGTTTGAGAGCAAGCATACATATTTCACTGGGATAGTGACATCAGAAAACTGAGATAGCCAATTCGTAACAATGACCTCCAGGCATCATTTGTCTGCAGAACTACGATGGAGAGCCATTGGGAGACTAGAGGCAGGATAAAGTCAAACAGATGTGGCCAGATGGCTAAATGTGAGTCCTTCTGTGGTTCATAGACTTTGGAGGCGATTTCAAACCACAGATTTGGCCTCTAGGAGGTTTAGCCAAGGACGGCTAACTGCTACGACGAGCACCGATGACCGATATTTGACATTATGTGCACGCAGGAATAGAACCGCTACTCCGACTCTTCTTAGATCCTTCCTCGCTGCAGCCACTGGAAGATTGGTGTCAACGTCAACTGAGCGTAGAAGGCTTCACGAAGGTGGTCTGTATGCGAGATGACCAGCCATTTGTGTGCCGCTCACGTCAGGCCATAGGAGGGACTGTTCGCAGTAGGCACGACAACATGTCCACTGGACGCCTGATCAGTGGAGAGATGTTCTCTTTATGGATGAGTCCAGGTTTAGTCTAGAAAGCGATAGTAGGCGTTATTTGACATGGAGAAAACCAGGAACCGGTTATCATCTGTGAAACATCTGTTAATGAGATGCATACAGAAAAGGCAGTGTCTGTGTTTGGGGTGGCATCTCTTTGGGTGGACGCACAGACCTTCATGTCTTTCCAACAGAAACTGTGAATGCTCCGGTTTATAGAAATGACATCCATGATGTTTATATGCGCCGGGACAATTGGTGATGCTTTCCTGTTACAGGACGATAACTCAAGACCACACAGGGCTCGCATCGTAGATGATTATCTTCAGCAGGAAACAATTATGCGCATGGAGTGGCCAGCTCGATCCCCGGACTTGAATCCTATCAAGCACGTTCAGGATGATTTAGAGAGACGTCTAGCTGCTCTCAGTCTGCCCCCTCAGACCCTTGCCGTGCTTGCAACAGCTTTGCAGGAGCAATGGCTCTCGCTTCCTATGGAACTGATAGACCGCATAATAGAAAGCATCATGCATCACTGTATGTGCTGTATTGCTTCTAGAGGCAACCATATTCCCTATTGAAGGTACTTTTCCTATAGCAAACTGACACGTTTGATTTGTTCATTTTATACATGTGCTAATTTCTATACTACCGTAATTGTCTGGTAATTTATTTTTATGTTATTTGATACCTTACTATGTGTTGTATATTGAGGGTAAGTTTCATAAAATTCTACATGTAACTTTTTCAGTAATTATGATTTTTCCTTAATTTATGATAACTAGTGTAAGTTAAAAAACATTACCAAACTAAGATTAGCTACTAAAGGTTTAGGTTTAAGTTTATATGATTACGGCAAAGCCTCGAGGGCCATCTTCCTAAGGGAAGGGATACCTTTGTGGAGAACTTTCTAAGGGAAACTGGCTCATATACACATTACACATGGAGAAAACCACAAAAACACCCATGCACTTAGCCTGTTCGTAGGAATCAAACCTTGCATAGAACTACCAGTATTCAGTGACTTTACTCAACCACAGTTGGACCCGATTAGCTACTGAAGAAATCATATATGCATTGAATTCTGATGATCTAAACCTCTGTAATTTTTTACTCAAGGCATACTTCAAAATGCTAACTAACCTCAAATCTCTGAAGGAACTTAGAATTGTTACAATGAATAGGGTCATAAAATGTCTGTTGATATTATTTAACAGATGTTACTTAATTTCAAAAACTGACTGAAATCACTTGTTACTGTAATAAACACCTTTAATAAAAAATCCAGGTGCATTTTATCACCTATTCCCTCCCTTTTAGTAGTACGCTGGGGGTGGAAACTCATGCCACTGATGAACAATCATGCATGAAAAGGTACTAAGAATCTGTGAAATATATTTTCTGGTCTAAGATTTAAAATAATGGCAAAAATAATTTATATTTTCATTACATAACCAGACTTTTATTAAAATAACATTCATATATAACTCGAATTTTTGACTTTTTACACAGTGATTTCTGTAACATATTATCTGATCCCAACACCACCTGTTATTTGCCTTACACTGGAAACTCACATTGAATTTGTAAAAGTTACAAATAAAGCAAGAAGTGTAATGGTCATGAAACAAAGGAATTTTGTTAAGTTTTTAGTGGAAAAAGAGATACCAGTATTCCAAATGTTGGCCAAGTTTGTAGATGCTATGGAGAATAACATTTCACTTGTGTTTGAGGCATTCTGCCATATACTCATTATCATTCAGTCTTAGATCCAGAGTCCTCTGAAAGGTTCAGTCTGATATACAGCTAATAAAATACCTTCTTTAAAAAAAGGATAAAACAGCTTTCAAAATGCTAAAGAAAAAGTACTGCATTGCAGCTGGGAGGATGATTACTCTAAATATTGGCATTCTCTTCACATATATAATTTTTTTCACTTTCCAGTCATTCCATTTATTCAGGACACACATTCAACTGCTAAGTAAAAAAGACTATGAAACACTCATAGTTCAGCTCGAGTTAAAATCCTAGGAAACAAGCTGACTCCAAGGGCATTTTCATGGTTTTTACATATTTAATATGACTATAAATTAATTTCTCTTAGAAGTATCTTAGCAAAATTATCCCTTCCCTTAGACAGATAGCTGTAATGCACTTTGCCATAATCTAATAAATCGAATCCATCCATATGATGTCTCAGTCAAATGACAAAATTGCATCGCTTAGTTATATAACAAAATTATTTTTTAAAAAAAAATTATTAATTTTTACAGTTTACATACATTTTAGAATGAATATGCAAAAATAAAATGGTGATCAAATGTGAAAATCTTTAGGGCTAACTAATCATACATTACCTTAGCATCAGCATCTGAAACTTGATAAAATGTTTTCCATTCATTATGCAACTTTTCAACTTCTATAAGAGATGCACCTTTTTTATAAGCTTCCATTATTTCAATTAATTTAGCCTGACTTTCCAGAAGACTTAATTTTGCTCTTTCTGAAAGATGATAATCATTGGTCACATTTTTATAGTAATTTTAAGATCAATTCCATATATTATCTCATAAATTTTAATCCATTTACCCAAACAATAGCAATTGAATTTTCATTAAATGTGCAAAAAATAATAGCTTTTAATATAATGCAAAAATATTACAGTAAATTAAGTCCAAGATCTGGACTTGTCAGGACTTCGGTGATCCCAGGTATTAGATCATCAGTTTAAATCTAGTAAAATGGCATGCAGAAATTATAGGGTTATCAAAATTTATATATATAAAGAGCTTAATATTTATATGTTTACTTTATTAAACATTTCTTTCAATGTAAGTTATTAAAGTTGCCTTATTTTTTGTGCTAATACTTTCCCTTTAATTCTATAGACAGATATAATTTCTTGTTCAGTTACTAAGTTCCATTGTTCAAGTCCTGTAACTGCTGTGTTGAGAATTCCAACTAACTTGTCAATTGAAATTTTTTCATTTTCAATAACCTCTCTGTCAATTTCTTCACTATCGGCAGTGGTATTTTCTGGATCTAGAACCATACAATAGATTTTGCTGCCCATTAATTGATTGATGATTGGGGCAGTGTCCTCTCAATGAAAAACTTCTGTTAACTCTTCTTTTCCCCTAAATTCTGCAGCCGCCATTTTTGGCTTCACGTGAATAACAAATCAGCTTTATGTGAATTTTGCAGCCGCCATTTCTGGCTTTATGAAAATAAAAAATCTTTTGACCTATAAGTACGATCAACAAAATCTATTTTTAGCATATGGCAAGAAATTTTTGTTAAATCTTTCCTCTTAAACATTTCTTAGCACATTTAACTTAAATCTGTAATCAGTGCCAATGTAATGTCAACAGAAAAGGTTACCATAATCTTTGTTATTCAATTACTATTATCAAAAAATTGTTTAGGCATCACTGCATCATAACTCAAGTTGTCATGTGTTGATAAACATGCCATGATGAAAGAAAAATATAATAAATAATGATTTGCCAGGTTGGTGTCAAAGATATAAAATATTAGTTTGTGTAAAATCAACAATGTTTCTATGTAGAATGTTTCGGTTTGAAATGTATGCCAAGCAGATACGCAGCTATGGAGTAAATTTATTGATCACATAAATTTATGCTAAAATGATTATTTCTTCAATAATGAGGTATTTTATTTAGTGCCTAAGCGAGATTAAGAATCAGAACTCTCCACATGTTTTATTATGAGGGGGGAAATCAAATGAACTTACCCTCCCCCCAAAAAAAAAATCCTTGAAAAAAGTGGTTGTTGGAGGCTTTGAGCTCCGGATTTTACATCATTCCAGATCTCGGACTTTGTACTGTAGTACACTGCAAACTGCATTACACTATAAGAAGAATAAAAGTTTAGTGAATAGTTTGAAATGCCACTGAACAAAAACTGGCACCTGAACTCTCTGTTTGAATACGTACTGAACAAAATTCTGAAAAATTATACACTGAAAGCTGTTAGTGTGTATGACATTGTGCATAACTGTTCCATAAGCATGCAGAGTGCAACAGAAAGTCTGCATGAAATGCTTTTATTTTGGAATGAACAGTTCTAGGATGTACACATTAGACCTGTCTCTACTAAATTGCACATGGCTGACTGAATAAAAGTTATTGTACTTGTCCCTAGGCAAATTTTAATGAGTTATCAAATCTAATTTTGCTGTGAAGTCAGATATTAGAAAAGACTAATTACAAAACTGCACAGCATCATCTAATTAACCATCAGCATCTAGAGAAACACTAATGAATAACAGTTACTGGTTATATGCCAGTGAATATAAACTAACTGCAGTCTGCACTACGTTGAATGCATTTGAAGACTTATTTCTGTCATATCTGTTGACATTTCTATCAAACATATGTGAAAAATACCCTGCTTATCTATAATATGTCTCCTTGGAATGCAAGTCTAGCTTATTGCCCAAATAATCATAACCTGAAATGATGAAATCAATTAAGCCACAACCTCGAGCACTATTAAAATATCTTATTGTGTAGGTTTATCATATTGAAGGCATAATGATGTGATGCTTGTCTGTTTGAAATGGCAAACTATGATGGATTTAATTTTGCTGTTTGCATGTAACCAGAGTAGCATCTCACAGCAATGACTCTGTCTTGAGACAAACCTTTGACATTCCAAGTTTGAATGCAGGCAATGAGGGTAATAAGTGAATTAATATGTCAGGAATGTGGAAATTTTGATCATAATTCATCACATATGACAAAAATTCATTAATAATTACACTTATGACAAAGCAAAGAATTATATAACTAATACAAATCTGATTATCTTACCAAAATGATTGTAACAATATTTTAGTGATAGTCAGTCCTTTGGGTGTGATGCATAGTAACCAAATGATGAAGTACAATTTTAGAACTAATTACTTTCTTCTTTTGCACTCTGTTGCAATTATACTTAAAAACTTTTTGAATTTTCTTTAAATGTACTATAATCCTGTTCATTTGATAAGATACTGCAATTCTATTAGAGACAGCTCTAACACCTATAACAGACAGACCATATGCAGTTTGTACGTAGCATGGGGCTTTCTGAACCTTTACTGCGGTTCTTGAACCACATGCAGTTCTTTGGTCTTACAAACGTGATTGCATTATGTGTTTATTGGTTTTTAATAGATTTTAAATTATTTGTCTTGTATGTAACAAACATTCATCCAAATAACAAACTGGCAAATAATTCTATTTTTTGTGGATTTCTACCATAGTTGTACCATTTTTAGCCAAAAAGCAGCACAAAAGTAAAATAACAAAAGTCATTTATTACTAGTAGATTATATTTCAGGCAGTTTCTCCTTGCAGCCTTGATAAGCAATCCCCATGCTTCATAATATCTATAATAATCCAAAGTCAGAAGATTTGCTGTTCCTGATAAGGTTCTATTTTTATTCAGTTCTCACTTGGCTTAGGTAACCATTGAAGAAACCTTTTAGAGAGGAGAAACACTATTCATACTGGGACTTTTTCAGTTTTTTCAGTTGAGGGCCAATCTGAAATCTAATGGACTGATGTTTATACTTTATGGTAGATGATGTAAAACTTTGCAACCACACTTGATTAGCAGAACTCTTGTAATCTTACTATGCATGGATGTGCATTAGCATTCAAAATAAATTGTTCATTCCCAAAAAAGAAGTTAATTTTTATGCATTCTTCTGTATATTACTGTACCACTCACAGTAATATGTTACAATCACTTTTCCTCATGGAAATTTTACCGTTCATGATGACTTCTAGGTATGATGGGACAAAAATCATTATTTACTTTGTTTCAAATTGTGCTTGTCAAAAAATTTGGAGTGATGGGATGAATGTACTTTTCAACTGGATAGACAATGATTTCAAGTCTGGTTCAAAGTCTCTAATTTGAATTTCCTCAGTGGCAATTATTCAAATTAGGAATCTTACTTTCATTATCAAATCTTCCATTTCAATAGCTTTGAAATATCTAGATATTTTGGTTCATCAATCAAGCAGTGAAGGGCCCATTAAACATTTCTTTCTACAAAGCATCTGCCAAAATATGGTATACTGATGCAGATGAAATTGCTGTAGCTTGTGCTATTTCCTTGCATGTTGTTCAATGATTTTTTTTTGGGGGGGGGGTCGTTCTTTCTAAATTACCTCAAGTTTCAGATTTACTTCATTTGTGATGTTTTAGGTTTTTCTGGTATCCAGTCATTTTGTAAGCAAGATGTCTTCATGAAATTGCTAGCTAAACAGAGGAATGTACTACAACCCACTTCCTGATCATCTGCACTGTGAAATTCTATATAAAATTATTATAAAGTATGATCTTTCATTTATATGTTCATAGTAACCTAGACTACCGAAAATTCCACAAATGATTTGTAAAGCCTTTAGTTTTCAGCTGCAAATAATAAAAATGTATACAACTGCTCAATGTTCTGGGCTATCAGGGATTAATACAAGACTTTTTATTGTAAATGCATCTATCATTTGTAGCAGTACCTCAAATCTAGAATCCAGCCATTACAGTATTAAATAGGCTTGGGAGGAAAAAGCACTGCACCTTTTAAATCTGAATTAAGAATGTCCAGTAGCATAATACAAGTATAATAGTTCCAAATGTGAAAATTTCTCATTAATTTGCTCCAAACATTTTTTTCCATTCAAAATTTGAACCATTATTTTTTAAACAACACAGACAAAGTTGCAATTCTTGAAATTTCCTGAATTTCAATATGTCGCTCATGAAATTTGGCCACTTATGGTCTACAACAATTCATTCTGAAATTAAAGGAATCTATATAGATTTTCTTTCAAATCCTATATCTAAAACTATGTAGTTAAACATATAAATGTAAAATTTACTTCTCTTTTAAAACATTGAGTTCTATGTTACTTGTACTTCATTGGACAGAAGAACAGCATACCAACATAACTGATGATTCTATTACTCCGGCAAAAATATCACTATTTAATTCCACAATATTTCTAATAGAATGCAATAAAACTTATTAATTAAATGAGGTTAATAATGATAAATAAGAATGGAAAAATCGTGAGTGCGAGTTTTTGTATAATCATTCCTTAAATAAAAAAAAGTTTAAAAACTTAGATTTTTAATAATTCATCTTTTTTTTTCTACATGTTACTTCAATATTACTTGCTTGGCATGGATTTTTTTATGACCAGTAACCAGTTTACAGGAAACCAAGATTCTAATTGTCCAACACTACAGTTACTAAAAAAGAAAAATAAAGGAAATACCAAAGAAACTTTGAGATTGCTGCTGCTGTGATTGTAGAATTTCTGTCATTAAATTCAGCCTCGCAGCACTTACTAGCAGTTTCAATATGCGAATCAGGTTTTTTAAGTTGACTAATGAAATGGCAAGTTTGAATTTTATTTACCTGCATTACATACTGGCACATGTATAACATCTTCATGGTCCTTTAGAGCATTATTTTCCCATAAAAAATTCTGATTTGGCATGACATTTTCTACAAAAAAGTTTTATTGAAATCATTTATTCATAAAAGAAAATAGATGGAAATAAAAAAAGTATATATTTAGATACCACTTAATTCCACAATATTTTTCCTCTTGCACATAAAAATATGAATTTAAGTGGATGTTTCTGTACCAGGTGTACAATATGTGAAATTAGAAACATTTCTTATAACTTACAATAAATGCTGTAAATGTGCAAGAAAATTCTACATTGGATAAATTAAAATTTAATTATATTTTTAAATATATCAAGTAGATATAATAATAATAATTTAAAAGATAAATTAAAGATTTTATGACATGTTAAATGGCAACATTCTAGATAATACTTACTAGATAGGTTGCAAGATTTTAGGTAAACGTGTAGTATCTGATCTACCACTTTCATTTATTTATTTATTGCTTAGATGGTGTTGTTAAAATGCTATTTTAAATGCAAACATGCAATAAAATGATGGGGAAAAATTATTACAATAACAACCAATTTTAATGCCCTTACCTAAAACATAAATATCTAAAAGATGTAAGAGGTAAATTATATACTACATGATTATCAGATTTTATATCTCATGTACTGGTAACATTTATTTGGTAGCACTGATGATAAGTGTCAGGCACATAATCAAACATAAAATAACAAGCCAAAGTTTTGAAAATGTTAAAGATAACTAATGTCAAATATTCCTATATGCTATCTTTAAACTTAATATCTTGCACATGAGTTTAAGTATAATTGCATGAATAAACAACATATAAATCAAATGAAAGGTTTTTGTTTAATAAAATCTTGTTTAAACATAGCAATATAAAATTCACAACAATGTTTGAGTAATAGTTAGTAATTTTTCTATAACTGAATCAAAATAAATGACAGATACAATGAATGCTTAACATATGGAGATGCATTTAAATATGGAAGATATTCTTTGCTATAAATGCCTTCCATTAATCATCTTAAGTGCTTGCTCCACTGCCTTATAAAGACAAGTTCATTTATGATAGCACTTTTCATAACATTAATTAATATTTAAGCCTTTCATGCTCAAATTTCTGTATGGATTTCCTCTTTCTATAATATTCTATTTTGTTTGTACATGTGGTTTGTGGCATATCTACTCACTTATGACATGCCAACGAGAAGTAATCAGAAACTGAAAGGGGTATATTTGGGAATATCTTGAAATTATCTGCTAGCTGAAAAAGAAATTATTTGGTGCTCAGGATGTCCTGCTGTGACCATACAAGTAGTAGCCACACCCTCTTAAAAGCAGATCTGAGAATCATTTACACTGCAGAAGATTTAAGAAAAAAAAAAAAAAACCTCACACCAGTAATATATACCTGTATATATCTCACACCACTAAGTCTCAAGGTGAATGACCATGATGTACCATGATGTAGTTCTCTAAGATTCTTCTGTAACCAAAAATCTGAACAAGTACCAAAAGACTATTTGCCTTTCAAATCCTACCCCGAATTTTGGCCTGCCTTGTGCTTATTTAGCTTAAGAAAATGCTTATTAAAATTAACCTTTTTGGGAACCTTTCATCTTCATGTATTCAGGTTCTTTGTCAGTTGCATTTCCAGTAGTGCTAGCAGATGGAAGATGGAGTACAGGAACAGGATGAGCTGGTATGTCATAATAATCTAAAGGATTGCTGACTTCTGTACCTACAGAATCGTAATATTGAATATAAAATATTGTTGACATTTACAGTAGACAAAAATGTTACAATATTAATCTTTTTACTATACATTTTTAAATACATATAGCTATTATCAAAATAATATAATAAGCAATGGATATGAGTAAAGTTGGATATAAGATTATTTATGTCACCACAGGAATGTAACATCTACAAAATTTCCAAGAAATTTAAAAAGCAGATTACTTCAGTTATTAAGTACATGTAGACGATGATGCTAAGAACTAAAGTAGTACCTTATGCACGCATATAAAAGAATTTCTAAATCACTTTCTACATTTTATGCAATAAAGTTTGCTTATGCCATTGTGTGCAATATCACTAGAAATTCTTTCATGTCTGTTTAAAATAATCTGACTTTGGAAAGAATCAAACTAATATTCTGACGATAGTTAAGAAAATGTAACATGCTAAGAGTGCTTCCAGTTATATATTTTCTATCTGAAACCAGATTCTTTCTGTGTATTTTCCTAATACTAAACTCCCATCAAAAGTAACTTTTCTCCATTTTGAGACTCAGTGCATGAATTTTCATCTCCGGGGTTTAATACACAGAAATAATTTCTTTCTGCTACTTTTGCATGTGATAGCACAAAACCTGAAAAATATGCAATGTTACATTCAGTTTGTCTTAAAATGCCAGTTGCCACAAAACTAGTGGTCATGTAAACCTTTTTTTTTTTTTTTTCTCAAAATACTGATGAATACGATACTTATTAACGGCAGAAAACAAAGTGAAAAAAATTAACAAACGCATGTATTTACATTTATTTCAGTGATGTATGGAGCTACCATGGAATTCAAATCCAAAATGAAAGCAATGAGAATACAAGGGGTGAACAAAGTAGAGAGAAAGTGATTATAGAAGGATATATATCCTTGTTGTCCATAACACATTAAATATTCTCACTGCATTCAGCAAAAACTTTAATTAGTCATAATACATATTAAAACTTATTCTTTATTTCGCTGCTTCAAATGCACACCACTCAAAGACAGTGTTAGTTTGGTACATTTATATTTACCATATTAGCAACACCAAGTTCTCTCTCTGCATGCGAGCTATGGATGCCATTGGAATGTTGTGCACGTGTTGTTAAGTTTCAATAAAAAATGTGAAAAGAGACGTTTCTTATTTTTCAACTTCCCTTTTCATATGACATCAGTTTATTTAACATGGTAGCAGTTCTCGTGGTTCGTGAATATGAATGAAGAATTTAGTAGTTATAATTTATTTTAAAAGTTACCGATACTAGCGTAAAAATGGCATGTACAAGAAGCAGCGATATCGGCATACCGCTATTTGATGGTTCAGACTATTTTAATTGGAAAGTGCGTATGATGAAATTTCTTCAATTTAAAAAGTCTAAAGATGTGGTTCAGCGAAAAGTCAGTGAAAACGATGACATGGAAAATTGGGAAGAAAAGGATATCCAAGCTACAAATTACATTTACGGCGCCATAACAAATAAGCAATTGGAATATATTCATGAGTGTGAGACTGCATTTGATATAATTACAAAATTTGATGCAATGTATTTAAAAACTTCAACATCTCTACAAATTGTTTGTCGAAATAACTAGGAATGTGTGAAACTGAAAAATTATCCTGATGTAAATATATTTTTTGATGATTTTGAGAAGTATGTGAACGAACTGAAACATGCTGGCACCACCGTAACGGGACAAGAAAAATTGAACCTTCAAATTACAGTCACATTGGTGACTTAATAGATGTATTACCAGAGAAGGCTAGAACAGTCCATTACCTAAAGAGCAAAATCAAATCAAAATTACTTGAAGAGAAAAATGATTATGAAGATTGTGCGCCAGCAGAAAAATCAAATGCATTCAAAATTGAAACAAGCAAATCGGGTCCACAAGAGAATGTCTGTTATAATTGTAGAAAACCTGGTCACATTAAAAAGAATTGTTGGCATGTCCATCAAAGGAACTATCATGGTAATGGCTCCACTAATTATCATGGTCAAAGTTCTTCAAACAATCGAGGACGTAGTCGTGCTTTTAGTGGACATCGTGAACGTGGAGCATACTCTAACCATAGAATAAACAGTCATCAAGGCAATAGTTTTCCCACCACTGTTATCGAAAGTAACATGACAAGTTCCAGTGCAAATACTGTGATGAATAAAAATGAAATCAATTGGTTACTGGATAGCAGATGCACAGACCACACTATAAACAGTGATGAATATTTCAAAGAGCAAGTCATTTTGAAGGATCCTATTCAAGTGAAAGTCGGTGACGGAAGGATTTTGAAAGCTAAAAAGGTTGGCAATATAATTGTTTCTTTTCCTGTATATAACTCTGAATCTATCGTAACATTGAAGAATGTATTTTATGTAAAAGAAATGAAAGCAAATTTATTAAGTTATTCGAAGATTACTGATAATCATAAAATAGTTTCAAAAGAAAAGTTCTCTAAAATATATGATGTCAATGCTTCATTAGTAGCAATAGCAAAGAAAGAAGAAAGATTATATAAAGTAAAGAGTTACATTAAAAATAGTAAAATATTTGCAAATTTGACCAACAGTAAGTTAACGTTAAAAGAAAAATTGCACCATTCATTCGGACATGTAAATTTTAAATATCTGGATATTATGTGCAAAGATCAGCTATTAGAAGGAATCCCTAAAGAAATAGAAACCGAATATATGAAGTGTGCCATATGTATTGAAAATAAAATGCACAATTTACCATTCAAGAATAATAGAAGAAAAGCAGAAGATATTCTGGAGATTATACATACAGATGGTAAATGGACCTCACAGGACAAGTGGATGTAATGGTGAGAAATACTTTGTGAGTTTTATTGATGATTATAGCAAGTTGGCAAAAATTTATTGTATCAAATCTAAGGATCAAGTCTCTGATTGTTTAATTGAATATGTAAATGAAATTCAAAACTTAATAGGGAAGACTATCAAAGAAGTAAGATGTGATAATGGTAGTGAATATATGAATATCAAGGTATACAAATTTGCAAGAGAAAAAGGTTTCAAGATAAAGTCATGCCCACCATATGTACATGAATTAAATGGTACTGCTAAGCGTTACAACAGAACTACAGTCAAAAGTCGTTAATCCGGACTCGTCGGGACTTCGGCGATTTCGGATTATCGATTTTTCCGGATTATAGATCATCAGTTTAAATCTCATAAGATGGCATGCAGAAATTATAAAATTTAAAATATGAAACCATAATTTATGAAATAAAGAACAATTATGATCTAAAGGGTATCAAAATTTACATACAAAAAAAAAAAAAAAAAGCTTAATATTTATTTGTTTACTTTATTAAACATTTCTTTCAATGTAAGTCGTTTAAGTTGCTTCGTTTTTTATGTGATAATACATTCTCTTTAATTCTATAAACAGACATAATTTCTTGTTCAGTTACAAAGTTCCGCTGTTCAAGTCCTATAATTGCTGTGTCGAGAATACCGACTAATTTGTCAATTGAAATTTTTTCGTTTTCAATAACCTCTGTCACTTTCTTCGCTATCGAAAGCGAATTATAATGACGAGGAATTTGATTTAAATCATATCAAAGACGGAGTACATAGAGATGAAATACTACATTTAGTTAGGAATTATAAGCCAAATAAAATAAAAACATCTGTCCTGAAGATAAGGATAGTGCTGACAGATTAACTTCCAATTCATTGCGTGCCACAGTGTTAAAGATAAACAAAGTTTAGATAAACAAACGTTAAAGTTTAGATAAACAAAGGATATTTCTTTATCCATTTTTTGCAGCAATTCCACTTTTTGTTTAATGGACTTCGAAACATACTTTCGCTTTGTAGATCCTTTACATATTAGTAAATATATATCAGAAATTCTATTTGACATAATCGAAAGTTCAAGCTTACTTTTATAAAATTGCTCTAACAGTCTGCAAAAAATAATAAGCCGAATCCAATTCGAAGATTAAGGAACAACGCAATCTGCAACATTAACTGAATTAGATAATTTTAGCTTAGCTTATACCATCCGTTATACATTAAACGTGCATTTGTAAACGTATTTTGCGCACGCGCACACGCATATTTGCAGCCGTAAAGGTCTTACGCACATGCATCAATGCGACGCATGCACAGAAAGTTTGTAGCTTTTAGGTCCGGATTATGGGTGTCCGAGTTAACGACTTTTGACTGTATAATGGATATGGCAAGATGTCTTTTAGCCGAAGCAAAAGTTGACAGACGTTACTGGCCTGAAGTAATTAAAGCTGCTGCTTATTTATATTAAAACAGGACATTAACAAATACTGTTGTAAAGAAGACACTGTATGAAATATTTTTCAATAGGAAACCAGCTGCTAATGAATTGAAATTATACGGAAGTAGACTGTATGTAAGAATACCAGAAGAAAAGAGAAAGTCTAAGTGGGATAAAAAGGCTGAATTTGGAATTTTACTTGGGTATACAGAAGTTGGATATAGAGTTTTGATGAATAACAGAATAATAGTTGCCAGGCAAGTTGACATTATTGAAGAAGACGCAATGTGTGTAGGTTGTGATGATGAAGATAAGAATGATGATACAAATAAGAAGAATGAACCTCAAGAAGTGCCGTGTGAATCGAGTAATGATAACTCCAAGGACAGTGTGATAAATGAAGATGAAACAAAAAGTGGAATGAGACCAAGAAGGCAAATCAAACCACCAGTTCGATTTCATGAAGAATTTGGGTACTACTATGTTAGTGCAAATTTTTGTGATGCTACAGTTCCAGGTAACTTTGAGGAGGCGACAACATGCAGTGAGGCTGGACATTGGAAAGAGGCAATGGACAGTGAAATGAACAGTCTTGTTAAAAATAACACTTGGACACTAGTGACTAAACCAGAGGATAAAGCAATTCTAGATGTGAAGTGGGTATTCAAAAGAAAACCAGGTAATTTTTTTAAAGCTAGATTAGTGGTTCGAGGTTTCCAGTAAAAAGATAGTATTGAGGATACTTACTCCCCTGTCATTAAGATGCAAACCTTAATATTGTTACTTTCATATTCTTGTAAGTATAATTTAAATATTCATCAAATGGATGTTGAAATGGCCTTTTTAAATGGTTATGTTGTGTCTGAGATTTATGTTAAACAACCACAAGGCTATAATGATAATTCGGATAGAGTGTATAAATTAAAGAAAGCACTATATGGGTTGAAAGAAAGCCCTCATGCTTGGTATGAGTGTTTTAATGAGTATATTGAGAGTCTAGGATTTCGTAGAAGTAAATATGATTATTGTCTTTATGTAAAATCTGAAAATGATGTATTTGTATATATTCTTTTATTTGTTGATATGTTACAAAGATACTCAGGTAATTAATGATATTAAGGAACAACTACATAATAAATTTAAAATGAAGGATTTAAATAAAGTAAAAGGCTACATTGGAATTGATATTGAATATGATAATGAGAAAAGTAATATCTTAACACTGAGTCAGGATAATTATATTGAATCTTTAGCTAAACTGTATGGTATTGAAAATTCAAAGCTTTATGATACACCTATGAAGATTAATCTTAAACTAAGCCAATCTAATTTAAATCAAAATGTCAAATATAGAAATCTAATAGGAGCACTCTTGTATATTAGTCATGGTACTAGACCAGACATACGAGGGCTATCCAGAAAGTAGATTACGTTTTGGAATAAAAAAATAAACAAAGTATAGGAAACAAATTTTATTATATACAGATGAAAGCCACACTCAAATACTACTTTTCTACATAGTCACCATACAAATTAAGGCATTTATCGTAGCGATGTACGAGCTTGGAAATTCCTTCGTCGAAAAATTCGGCCGCCTGCGCCTTCAACCACTTCGTTACCTCTTCTTGCCTTCCATCTTGCACAAAACTTGTGGTAACCAAGCTTTTCGCTGATGATTTCGTGCAACAAACTTCGCGAAATTTGTGGAAAACTCAAAGAAAGTTCCGTTATTGTGAAATTTCGATTTTCACGGACTTTAGCATCGACTTTTTCGAGAAGTTCGGCGGTCACTATGCTGGGTCTCCCACTTCGATCTTCGTCGTGAACATTGGTTCGGCCATTTTGAAATCTTATGACCCACTGACGCACTCCACCTTCAGTCATAATGTTGTCCCCATACACTTCACGAAGCTGCCGATAGATTTCTATCGGTTTACAGGTTTTTGCAGTCAGAAACCTTATTACTGAGCGCACCTCGCAGCTCGCGGGATTTTCAATTAACGCAGACATTTCAAACCGTCACAGTATCTGAACGGAGCACAGCACGAACCTCTCACTAGCACGGCTAGATGCAGACTGAGCTGCGCAACGCTCTGACCCAGTGGCGTAGCAAGCATAACTGGCGCCCGGGGCAAAATACCTTTTTGGCGCCCCCCCCCAAAAAAAACACTTTCAGTATATAATGTATAGAATATATTCGTAATAGGAAAATAATTCAAATAATAATAAAATGCTAAATCTGCCATAAAATACTCAAAAATATATTAAGAATAGTCACTAGCCTTGGGTTCGGAAATGCATCTGTGTCGGCGAAAAAAATCAGACATACGATGATCTAGAATTAGATAAAAAGCTGTTATTTATTTTACATATTTATACAAGTGTTTTTAAAAAGTACAATTTTTAAACAATTAAAAGTAACGATACATTACAGATAAATAGATATGTGGCAACTTGCCTACTACAACTCAACTCTGCCAGTCTGGTAACCCATATCAACCAAAAACAAAATAATATTTATTCTATTCAATTGTTATAATTATTTAACGATCTGTCTAAAAAAATTGTAAATTGTACTACCATAATTGGTGACCCGTATTTATTACGAGTAGCAATCTTCAATATTGCACGAATATGGAGTTTATATGTCAAAATTCTGAGCACCAGTAAGTTATCCAGTGTGATGAGATGCAAGTAAGACATTTCACCTGTGATTTCAAGCGTTGTGCCGCATTCCGATGAGTCAATATACACTCATGTCCATAAATTAAGGATAATGCAAAATCAGGCAAAGGAAGACTTAGAAGCAAAACAAATTTGACTTATTTGTAAAGCTTATTTATTAAACAAAAGGTAAAGAGCAATAAAAGATGCTATATGTTTAATATTATTAAAAAAAAATAGCGATTTTTTCTCCCTAGAGCAAATTACAAAAAAAAAAAAAAAAAACAATATTACATGGTTGGTATGATTTTTTAATACATTGTATGTCTCCCAGATGATGCAATACAGTCCGTACAATGCCTAGGCATGCTGAGTATCAAATTATCGATCTGATCTTGGGGGATATTACACCACTCAAAAAGCAATGCTCTCCGAAGTTCCGGTAGACATGTAGGAAGAGGTTGACGGGCTGCAACTTGTCGGCCAAGCATGTCACACACGTGCTCTACTGGATTCAAGTCCGGTGAGAATGCTGGCCAGTCCATACGGGTGATATCCTTCCATTGAAGGCATTCACTTACGATGTTTGCATGGTGAGGACGGGCGTTGTCATCCATAAACACAAATCGTACGTCCATGGTGCCCCGAAAGAGATGTACATGTTGTTCCAGAATAACGTCCCGATAGATTTGGCTTGTCATGGTTCCAATTTGAACATGCAGGTCAGTTCTGGAACCCAGAATAATTCCACCCCAAACGAGCACTCCGGCACCACCGTAACGGTGTCGTTCAATGATGTTTTCTTGGTGGTAACGGGTACCTGGAGCTTTCCATATGAAAGTCCGGTGAGAATCAGACTGCAAGCTAAACCTGGACTCGTCGTAAAACATCACACAAGCCCACTGTTGCGGTGTCCACAATGCATGTTCTCTACTCCAGGATAACCGGAGGCGACAGTGAGTTGCAGTAAGTGGAACGCATCTGACAGGTCTACGAGCATATAGACCAATGTGACCTAAGCGTCTGTACACGGTCTGCCTTGAAATTGTCGTACCAGTGGCTGAAGAGAGCTGACGAGACAGGTCTGAGGCTGTGCTCCGCCTGTTTCTTTTGGCAGTAACTGCCAAATACCGGTCCTCATTCGGCATCATTGTAACTCTGGGGCGACCTGTGCTGTAACGTCTACTCACATTACCGTCATCTTGGAATCATTGCCAAAGCCTGGAGATGACACTTTGGGCAATTCCAAGTTCGTCTGATACTTCTAGTTGGGTAGGCCCACATTCCAGACGGCCGATAATTCTACCATGTAAAAAATCATCTAAATGCGTCCTTTGTGTCATAACTATTCGGTTATTGCACTGAAATGCTTATAAAGCGCCTGCGAACAATTTTACTTCTTTGCCTGTATTCCTTATATATCACTCTCTTACACTCTCGTCATTGTGACGTACCATCGGTGTCATCTGGTTACTTCCTGAAATTTGCATATGATTCTTGAAGACGTGTGTAGTGATTTTACAGGTGATATATTTATTTTAGATTCCGATTTCCGCGTGACTCCGAATTATCCTTAATTTATGGACATGAGTGTATTTCTGTCATAATTTGCTGCATTTGAGCCACCAAATTCTCTGATTTCAAGTACCAAGAAACTGTGTCACTATATACATATTGATTATTTTTCTATACATATTATTACTGTGCATATTTGATTGATCTAAAGTGGTTGACAACGATGCTGCTTCACAATTGGCGTGAGTGGCAGTTAAGCCACCGCCTTTTTGTCGCCGAGACCCATCGTTATGGTTCATTCAGTTGGATGCGCAGTTTAAATTGAGTTACATTACTGTCGACGAAACTCTATTTTATACAGCGATCGCCGCGTTAGAATCAGAGGTACTGCAATCAGCTCGTGAAATAATTTTGAATCCACCGGCGACGGACAAATACAAATCTTTAAAAAAGATTAATTTCCGTTTATGAAGAATCCGAGATAGTTAAAATCAAGCAGCTGTTGCACGATTTACAGTTGAGTGATATAAGGCCTTCTTAGTTGCTATCTAAAATGTCAGACTTAGCCGCCGGTAACCTAACGGATAACATTCTTAAAACATTATGGACGAATAGACTCCCATCTAACATGCAAACCATTTTAGCGGCCAGTAGCGAGCCACTTAACAATCTTCCCGAAATCGCTAATAAAATTCACGAACTGGCCATTCCTGCGCAAATACACGCAGTGCAGGCTCCTGGTCCAGGTATTGTGGCGTTACAGGCTCAAATTGATGATTTGTCCAAACAGGTTGCTCAGTTAGTAGCCATCCAAGCTGAACCTTTTCACCGCAACCTCTCCACATCACGTAGTCGAAATACACGTCCTAACCCACTGAGGAAACGTTATGAAAGCCCTCCTCCGGGTATTTGTTTTGTACCACCACAAATTTGGAAACAAGGCAAACAAATGCCACCCTCCGTGGGACCCACCGTGGCAACAAATGCCACCCACCGTGACCAGGGAAACGAGAAGGGCCGTTGGTCGAAGTCATGAATGACAGCGGCCAGAATTTTGCACGCCTTTTCGTCATCGAAAAGAATTCGGGCTTAAGGTTTCTTGTAGACACCGGGCTGATGTTTCTGTAGTTCCACCACATTTTCACGAACAAAAGCGCTTTATTAAGTTACAACTTTATATAGCAAATGGAACTCCTATTCAAACTTCTGGTGAACGCCTGATATATGTTGATTTAAGATTGCGCCGCAATTTCCAATGACAATTTATTATTGCTACTGCCCTATTATTGACGCTGACTTATTACATAAATTTTCTTTGCTTATCGATATTAAAAATCGCCTTTTGATAGATTCCATAACCAACTTAACTTATCATGGAGTAATTTGCAATAGTGAAGATTTGAGCATTAAACTGATTTCGGGTAACTCCCCATGACATCAACTTCTCAGAGAATTCCCTACAATCACGCACACAGTTATGGGTATTTCCGAACCCAAGAACGATGTACTATATTATACTGAAACTAACGGACCTCCAATTGCCGCTAAACCTAGACGCTTACCTCCGGACAAGCTTAAAGCCGCCAAAGAGGAATTTTAATACATGATGGAAAAGGGAATTTGCCGTCTTTCAAAAAGTTCATGGGCCAGTCCGCTCCATCTAGTTCGGAAACAAAATGGTAAGTGGTGATTATCGCCGGTTAAATGCAGCTACAATTTCTCATCGTTACCCAATCCCGCGCATTCAAGACTGTATGCAAGTTTTAGAGGGAAAAGCTATTTTCAAAACCCTTGATCTTGAGCGGGCGTATCACCAAATGCCCGTTAACCCAGCTGATAGTCCCAGCTGTTAACCCAGCTGAAATTGCGGTTATTACGCCTTTTGGACTATTTGAGTTTCCGGTCATGATTTTCGACTTATGCAGTGCTGCTCAAACATGCCAACTCTTCATGAATCAGGTGTTAATCGGCCTCGACTTTCGTGTACTTTATTTTGATGACGTCTTAATCGCCTCCTCTACAGAGCAAGAACACCTATCACATTTGAGAACAGTTTTTGAACATTTTCAAAGGTACGGTGTTAAGTCTTAATCCTTCCAAATGCGTTTTTGGTCAACCAAGAGTATTCTTTCTTGGTCATGAAATTTCCGCTGATGGCGTTCAACCCCTTCCAGAGTCACCGCTATCCGCGATATGCCCGAACCATCTACAGTGACGAACTTAAGATTTCTTGCTATGCTCAATTTTACGTTTCTTACCTCATGCAGTAACCATACAAGCACCTCTAAATTCTTTTTTGGTTGGAAGCAAGAAAAACGATAAACGCGTTATAACCTGGACCACAGAATCTTGCGAAGCGTTCCAAAAATGCAAAAATGATTTAATTTTGTCAACAAATTTGCAGTATCCTTCCGCATCTAAACCATTATCACTCTACGTTTATAAGGTATTTCTCCCGCTTTCCTAGTGTGCCTTCGTGGTGTGGTGTGGTCTGGTGATTCTGCACGCTGGGCCGATACTCCAGAGGTCCGCGGTTCGATTTCCGGCGAAGGCGGTTGCTAATTTTTCAACTCTACAATGGCGCTCGAACTAAAAGGATGAGGATTCTCCACACCCAGGATTTGGCGATGGGGTTCCCTGAAAACATCAGTCGCCCTTTAAAAAGGCTTATGCTTTATGCTTTTCAACAGGATAAAACTTCTCCTCGTCAAATGAGACACCTAGACTTCATAGGGCAGTTTTCAACAGCTATCCGTTATATTGAGGGTTCGCAGAATATTGTTGCAGACACCTTGTCTCGTATTGAAGAACTAGCCGTTCCTTCGCCAATAAAGTTTGCTGCCCTTGCCGATGAATAACACCAGGATTCAGAACTACAAAACCTCTTGAAAAGCAAATCTTCCACCAATCTCAACTTGCAGCCGATGCAAGTGTCACCTGGAAAATCACTTAATTGTGATGTTCAGGATTCAAGATTTCGACCTTTGTTCCCTCCGGATTTCACCATGCCATTTTTAGTCAGTTACATCGTCTGTCACATCCTGGCATCAAGGCTTCAAAAAAAATGATACACCAACGTTTCGTATGGCCTAGCATGCAAAAGGACATAGCCAACTAGACACGTTCGTGCTTGGAGTGCCAAAGATCTAAAATTGTTAGACACACAACCAGACAACTTTAAAATTTTAATTTGCCCTCATCTCCCTTCAATCATGTGCACCTCGACTTGGTCGAGCACTTATATTTATTAATAATAATATAATACATGAATACAATTAACTACTATGTATACATTTTTCTTACCTTGTATGAAGCAAATTTATTATTTACTTCACCAAAGTCGACCCTTTCAAATTTTTCTCTTTCCACACTTAAAAATGCTAGATGACTTAAGGGATCTTGTCACATCGTTGATCGTAAATATGTGAAAATTTATTTAATATGCTGAACGAACGTTCATAATTAGCATTTGATAATGAAATAGTAAGTAGTATTTGAAGTGCGACACTTAAGTTTGGAAAAACATTTTATCTATAGATCTGTAATGGAGTTTTAGGTTCCGTTTCTTTTCTACTGCGGAGTAACGTCATACAGTCACATTCACTGCTCAAAACAATTAGGGGATATTGTGGGTTCGGTATGAAATAACCATATAATCAACAACCTTTTTGAACAAAAGGAAATAGAAGAGATTATAAAGAAAAATTGTAACGTTTACAAAGTTGGGAATATGCAAATTTAGTCTGTGACGTCAAAAACTATGCGTTTTAGATAAGGAGTGAGGAGCGACCTGCAGTATTCCTTTTGTAATAGGAGATTAAAAACAATTCACATGCGTTGAATGCTTCGTAGCAGTGAATATACGATGTCTCAGCAAGATGACATAGTTGAATCGGTAGCCAGGAAGGACATCAGTCGTTTACAGGAGAGTCAAACGCAATCCATTGTAGGGGAAGCGTTAGGATTGTCCCAAAATGTCATTTCCAGATTATGGAATCGGGTTTTAGAAACTGGATATGTTTGAGAAATCGTTTTAAAATAAAAGCAGAACATATACGTGCATTTCGTTTAAAAAAAATATAAATATATCTCTACTTTGGAGAAATAAAGTGGTCAGGAAGAACGTTTTGGTTGATGTACAGCAAACATTTTGTTACACATTTTATCAAACAAATCAAGAAAATAAATAATTAATTATATATAAATAATTACAATAGTTATTAAGTTTAAATATATTTTCCAGAAATCGATCAAAATAATAACTGAAATTTTCCGGAAAATCTTGTTTGGAGACCATTTGGCGCCGCTCGTGCATCATGCACCCCCATGCCCCCCTCTCGCTACGCCACTGCTCTGACCCCAAGATGGCCGCGCTAGCCCCGCCCCTAGCGGACACAGACGGAAACGTAATCTACTTCCTGGATGGCCCTCGTATCTTTCAGCGTAAATTATTTAAGTAGATTTCAAAATTGTTATGATGAGAAACATTTCAAATATGCTTTGAGAGTTTTAAAGTATTTGTACTTAACAAAACATCTAAAATTAACCTATAGTAAAAATCTTAAAACTGATAGTATGAACTGTTATGTTGATGCTGATTGGGCAGGTGATGTTGTTGACAGGAAGTCAACTACTGGGTCTGTTATTGAATTATTTGGTAATCCAATTTACTGGAAATCCAAAAAGCAAAGTTGTGTGACAAAATCTTCCACTTTTGACGAATATATTGCTCTATCTGAGGCTGTGACAGAAATTAATTTCTTAAAAAATGTTGTGAATGATGTTTTTGCTGATATAACTCACCCCATTAAAATTTATGAAGATAATTCAGGAGCTTTGGCCATTGCTAATTATGGGAACTTCACTAAAAATTCAAAACACATAGAAGTTCAATATCATTATGTTCACGAAAATGTTCAAAATGGAGTAATTGAAATTGTAAAGATTGATTCAGAATCAAATATTGCAGATATCTTTACTAAGTCTTTAGGAAAGATTAAATTTATGAAATTCAGAGAAGGTTTGAAGTTGAAATAAATTTTGTATACTGTTTATTTAAGTGAAGTTTATTTAAATATTTTTGCTTGAAATGAAATAGATTTTGGTAATGTCCTTATGTAAACTAAATTGTGTTTAACTTTGATTTTAATATTTAAGTTAATGAAAGAAAGTTTTTTAAAAATAATTTGTGTTAAGTGTTGAATGTTATTGTTTATATCTATGCTTAATTGTAAATGGTAAAGCTGAAAAGGTTGCTTATATCTATGTTTATTTGTAATTAGTAAATATAAATGTAAGGAGGCGTGTTAGTTTGGTACATTTATATTTACCATATTGGCAACACCAAGTTCTCTCTCTGTGTGCGAGCTATGGATGCCGTTGGAATGTTGTGCACGTGTTGTTAAGTTTCAATAAAAAATGTGAAAAGATACGTTTCTTATTTTTTGACTTCCTTTTTCATATGATATCAGTTTATTTAACAGACAGTATCTGCTTTCTCTACACTTCTACAAAAACTTCACCTTAGGCTTGACATACATCTGCAGCATTGTGGGCATAAAGTGTGTTCTTTATCACTATCACCACAGAATAAATTATAGGTAATTTTTCAGAAGACTGAAAGAACTCTTTTATAAAAATGCATTAAAGCATTTCATACAAATAAAATCATGTACAGAGGAATTACTTTTGAAATAAATTTTATGCTCTTAAATGAAAACAAACTTTAATTCAAAAACTCCATCTTAGGTTTCCCCTAATCCGTACACTATTTCTGTCATTGCTTATTCATCACATATGTGCCATTAGCAATTTAAGTGCTAAAATTGAAATTTTAGAATTATTAAAAAAATTCTTTATTCTTCAATTCTTCATTCTCTTTTTCTTAGAAGCTTTTCTGTTTCACAAGACAGGGAAATTTCACGAAATGCCATTTTTAAGCAATTATTTCGATTCAATTTTTGCAAACTGTTAACATACTAGCTATTACAGGCTTAGCAATAATACATTTAAAGTTAACTGAAGATCTGAAAAAGAAGGGGCAAATTCATAATACATATTTGCCATACATATACAAAGTTTATTTTGAAAGATATCACAGAATATATACCAAAATGTAGTGATTTATCTAAAATGAAATATTTGCAGAGATTCACTATACGATCTGTGCATAATAATAACAGTAATAATAAAAGCCTTACTCCACATGCAAAAAAGGCTAATAACTTCATCAATAAAATTTACTTTTTCAGCCAAAATGTGTTGTTAATGTAGAGTACTATTATTAAAAGATGTATTTACATGCACACATATATATAATAAAAGTTGCTAATAAAATTTACCACCACATTGAATTTTCATTTCTTTGTTTAAATTTGCCACCATACTGAATTTTCATTTCATTTGTTTATATCCAAAATATGCAGATAACAGGTATTCATGGATTACCAGAATTTTACTGTATAAACATTGTTTTTTCCACACGCAGCATTAGAAAAGTTTTCCTCAAACTCACAGTATTAGAGTATTCACTCATTCAGAGAAGCTAATATGCATAAATAGTGCACAAACTCACCAATTACATTCTGATTATGGCTCACAGGTATTTCAAAATTCAATTTTTCTTCACAGTGCGCAGGTTTCTGCAAATAAAACCCATTGATAAATAACACGAACAGGCGGATTCACTATTAGCTGATTTTCAATATTTATTTCATGTTTAGTAGTAATTTCAACAAATGCATATTAATAAGTTATCAAAAATCCATACTTGTAGATTTAGGTTTATACTAATCACTTTAATCATACATGATATACTATAAATGCTTAAAGATAACTCTTTAAATACAATATAAAGTCAAAACAGAAGAGAAATTCAGTAAGTGAAACATAAAATTAGCAAAGCAACAACCCTGTGTTTGGCACAGATTTAGTCAATAACTGAGTTATTGAAACTATACAAACCTTCTTGCTGCTCTTGCATATTCTCATTGCTTGTTTTTCACATATTAATATAACCCATCCCCTTCTATTTGTTTTGTTGATATAGCAAAAATTCAGCCTATTCTAATTGACAAATATAATTGCAGGAAGCCAAACCACCACCCAAAAATACCCGATTTCAGTTTTCCGATATGAAGAGCAGTCAACGTGTGTATAAAAACTTTTAAAGTGGAAGTTTCTGGCCTGGTGTGAATTGACACTTGTCGAAAGCATCTTTTCCCCATATTTCTATTTTTTGCATTAACAGACTTATGTGGAGGCAGCTTTATACAAGAAAAGTTGAGAGTTACCATTTTTTAGAATAAATTTATTTTTATGAATTATTATTTTTTACCTTTTAGTTTTTATTAAGGAAATCTGAATGCAGTTGTCAAAGAGCAGTTACATAACATAAAAAAACTGAGGCCTTTTCAAGCAACTACTCAAGTATTTTTTAACCACTAGTAGAATAACACCACCAGCCGGTTAAGGATATATCCAGTTTTAAGATAAAGAAATCTCTTTTTAGAGAATTATAGTGCCTTCATTTCACAGAAAATAAAGAATTCAAGTGAAGAATAAATGAGAAATCATAATTTTAGCCAAATAATTACAATAGTTTTGATGTTAAAAGGCAGATCACAAATAAGAAAATTAGAATGCTGTATATTTTATTATTTATTGTAATGTACCAAAATAAGTAATGATTATATAAAATTTTTATGCTTTTGATATTCTGCAAAAAATGTTTGTCTCCAAGTAATCCTACTAATTATTTGGATTTTGCAAAAACAAGAACTTCTTCAAACTGAATTGAGGCCTGAAATTTGAATAGAATCCTAAGAATTCCATTAATTTTTTCAAATATAATACTCAAAATTTATATTCTGCAATTACTTAAGAATTATTTCCAAACTTAATGATTTATATTTTCTAAATTTCATCATTGCTCTTCATTTTCTAATGCTTTATTTTCTCTAAAAAAAGGCTTTTTTTTTTTTTATTGCCAAGCCTTCGTCTCTTTGAATGGGGCGAGAGACATTTTGGAATCTTTGTTGTTATAAATACTTTCAACTGGTTAATGATATATATAATTCTGACCTTGATAATATAGAGTTAAAGACGCATGAATCTAGAATGCTTATACTACTGAATTATATACCATATTTGCCGGAGTATAAGACGCACCTTTTTTCTTTGAAAATAAGTCTGAAAAACAGGGTGCGTCTTATAAGTCGATACTCAGTTTTTGTTTACCTTCATTTCTGGAAATTTCCTTTATTCGGAGTTATGTGATTTTTTTATTGTTTCCTTTCAGAGTGTGGGAATATTACAATTACACAGAGTTCAGTGAATGCGCATGTGCTGACATCGTCGATCACACTGAATGATAAAGAGGACAATTTGTTGTATGAGGACTCAGATGCTGATTTAGAAGAGGATTCAAGTGACTTTTCATTTAGCTCTGGAGATGAGTGTCTGGGTTTTGATGAAGAAGATTAAATGGTGTTCTTTCCCAGATAGATTGGGTATTTGAAGAAAGTATAACATTGGATTTGCATAACTTTATATTTAAAATACTGTAAATTCATTATAATGATCAGTAATACAGTTTTATCCTTCAAAAATGTGTATAAAAAGAGAGGTGTGTCTTATATGCTGGCAAAATACGGTAGTTATTATTTCAAAATTCATACATTTTTCATATACATATAACCAAATCTACACTCGTGAGACAAAACATTATGACCATCCCCATATTTTTCAATGAACTTGTCTGGATGACATGAAGGGCACGTGATTAGTAAGTATAGTATTCAACTCATGCTGGAGAAAGTAAGGAATCCTTTTTCCATTTACTTCTGTGAATGATGGAGAAGGCTGCTGTTCTAAGTGAATTTAATGGAGGACAGATTGTAATGACTGGAAGAATCAGAATGAATATCTCCAAAACTGCATGACTGGTAGGTTGTGCACAATCTGTCATTGTTAGTATTCATGCAAAGTGAATTAAATGATGGTAAAGCCAGCCAGGGCTTAATTTCTAAAATTAGAAGTGCTAGAGCCCTATTGAAGACTGTCAGCAAAGAGGAACAAGAGTAAATAAATAAATAAATAAAATGACTATTAAACTTATTAATAATTTTAAAACTAAATAGTTATTTATTATCAAATTAATTAATAGCTATTTAATTAACGTTTACAAATTTGTTATTTAATCAATAATTATTATATAGTTAAATAATTAAAATTAAATGTAAAGAGAGAAATTAAAATTTAATAAGCGATTTTAATGTAATTTTATTGCTAAAAATAAAATATTTGAGATAAAATTTTTACTGAAATTGTTTCAATTACATAAAAGAAGTGAAGCAACCTTCTTATTTAGGGCTCCGGTGTGCTCCGACTAGAATTATGATTTATTACAAAAACTAAGAAGCATCAGAGCCGGCATTCAGTGGGCTCCAGCGCAATTTAAGCTCTGATCATAGGGGAAAAAATGTCTTTTATCATCACAAAAATTAAACATACTTAAAATATAGCTGATGAAAATTCAGATAATGCTAAAAAGAGGGCGAAACTAAATGAGGGCATGAGGGTATGAGTGGATGGAAACCAAAAAATGAGGGGAATCTTGGTGAGAGAGAATGTTCCGCGGCTTTTTGCTGATATAATTATAGCCATCAAGCGGATGTGTGTCAGGGGTAAAATGAGTTCTGAATCTAAGGATGAATGCAAAGTTGCTGGTTACGCTTTTCACCCCCCCCCGGTATTTGGTTACATTAGCAGATATTCTGGGAACATGATGTATAGGATGTGCTTGAGCAGTTTATCTCATTATTTCATTCTTACTAACTTTACTCGCTGTCACTTAATGCACATTTAAGAACACAAATTTTCCTTCCTGCGAGAATTACTAACTGTAACCAACAATAACAATACACTAGATACGATGGCATGGAGAGAAATGTACCTGTTCCTAAACAAACTCCCCAAATTTATTGCACTTCTTAAAGGGAAAAATTTCTGCATGTGAGTGAGGGGACTTTACTTGAACGTCTCATGTTCTCATGAGCTCGCATTTCTAGGGAAGTATATTGCAAGATCTGCTTATTGTTAAACTAAAACGTTAGGAATTCTATTATTTTTTTTTTCTTGAAATGTGGTTCAGTTTTATAAAAAGAAGTACCAGAGCTCATCTTATTTAGGGCTCCGGTGCGCTCCAGCTAGAATTGTAATTTATCTTAAAAATTCAGAAGAGCCGGAGCCGGACTCTGGCTCAATTTAAGCACTGCAGTAGATGCCAAGGCCATCCTCACATCATCAAAGAAAAAGGAAATCGGAAACTGTCCCACTTGGTATAGCAAAACTGGTGCCAGAGAGTGGCTCAGCTGACAGCACAGTACAGAGCAGGTCCAAGTGCATTCAGAACACACAATTCAGCAGACACTGTTGGATATGGAACTGTGCAACAGATGTCCCACTCATGTGCCTCTTGTGACCAAGCAACATTGTCAACTATGCCTTTAGTGAGCCCAGAAACACTGAGACTGGACCACAGATAAGTAGAAGACAGTTGCTTGGTTAGATGAATTCTGATTTCTCATATATCATATCAATGGTCGTGTCAGGATACGCTGTCTTCCAGGCGAAAAGTTGCTCCTCAACGGTACAGCAGACCATACGCAGGCTGATGGTGGCAGTATTATATTATGCTTTAAGGAACATTCCTTATAGGTGGCTCTTACCTTAGTTGTGGTAGAACAGACCATGAAAGCTGCAGACTATCTCAACATACTTGCAGATCAGGTACATCATTACATGCTTCCCAACTGGAAATGGAATCTTCTAGTAGGACATTGTCCTATGTTACAAGGTTCGAATTGTGTTGAAGTTGTTCGAGGAGCATAAGGATGAATTCCAGTTAATGTCCTGGCCACTTAACTCGCCGGATCTTACCCTGATAAAGTATATTTAGGATGTCATGGAGTGGAAGCTCAGACTTCAAACATCACCATGTCTGAATATTTTGACTCTGCTTGAACGATGCTTAGACATTTGGTACAACCTGTCTCCAGTCATCTACCAAGAACTTGTGACTTCCATGGCAAGACGAGTTGCAGCTGTTTTGCAGGCCAAAAGTCATGCAACGTGTTTTTGAGTAGGTGGTCATAATGTTTTGACTCTTCAATGTGTATATGCATATAATGAAACGCGTTTTTGCTTATGCAGATTCTAATAAAAGCACAAAATTTTAAAAAACGTACATACCAAAAATTCATCAATAACAGCAGCAACATCATTATGACCTGCATGATTAGCCAACTGAGCTGGAGTTAAACCTCTTGCATTCTTCATATTTGAGGCTGTTTGAGAACCAGGGCATGCAAGTAATTCTTTAACTAACTCATATAAACCATGGCAAGCAGCAAAATGTAATAATGAGGGGAATTCTTCCTTAGCTAAAAACAAATTATTTTATGGCTACATTCACATAATTTTTTTAACATTTATTCATCAATAGAACTTATGCATAATAAAATACAAGGTGTTCCAAAAAGGTCATATAATGGTTAGCTACTAGAGCCATAGATCATGTTAAAGAAATGAATTAAATAAAATATGCTTTCATAATATTTTCCATCCAAAAATTTTGATACATAATGTGGCTCATTCATTGTGGTAAATTTTTCTATATGGCTTATAGGCTTCACCACAAAGAAATTTTCTAATTAATGAATTCCTCCAAAAAATATTGTCAGTAATTTTATAACTCAAATCACATTTAATAACAATCACATGTAATAAAAATACAGGGATTTAATTACATAATTTTTAAAATTTTTATTAGCCTTTCTATAAATATCTATACAGTACAAAATCTTTAATCTGGACTCGTTGGGACTTCGATGATTCCGGATTAGGAGATTTTCTCGATTATAGATCATCAATTTAAATCTGGTAAGATGGCATGCAGAAATTATACAATTAAAAAATGAAACCATAATTTATGGAATAAAGAGCATTTATGATCTAAAGGGTATCAAAATTTACAAATAAAAAAGCTTAATATTTATTTGTTTACTTTATTAAACATTTCTTTCAACACGCGCATGCGTAAAGCATACATTACACTTAGTCGAAATTAGAAAATTACAACCAGAAAACTATTTAATGTTTATTTGTGATATTTATAATGACAAGAAAATTAATTTAAATCATATCAGAGTACATCGAGATGAAACACTACATTTAGTAAGGAATTATAAGCTGAATAAAATAAAAACATCTGCCCTGAAGATGAGGATAGTGCTGACAGATGAACTTCCAGTTCATTGTGCGCTGCGATGCCCCCCCCCCCCGCAGAGCAACTTAAAATTAATAAACAGATTTCGGAATGGTTAGAGAAACAAATCACCTCTCTGTCACTTTCTTCCTGCCTTTGTCCATTTTTTGAAGCAATTCCACTTTTTGTTTAATGGACATTGAAACATGCTTTCGCTTTATAGATCTCTTGGCAGCACAAGAATTAGTTATAAATCACACATAATCGAAAGTTCAAGCTTACATTTTATAAAATTGCTCTAACAGTCTGCAAAAAATAAAAACCAGGTTCAATTAAAAGATTAAGGAAAAATGCAATCTGCAACATTAACTGAAATAGATAATTAGATAATTTTAGCCTAGCTTATACCATCCGAAACGCGCATGCGTAAACGCATACGTGCATACGTAAACATATTATACGCATGTGTAAATGCATTATGCGTTTACGCATGCGCAGAAAGTTTGTAGCTTTGAGGTCCGGATTATGGACGTCCCGATTAAAGACTTTATACTATAGTAATTTTAAATGGCTACTGAGCTGATATTTTCTAAAAGTTATCTTTCAGAAATTTGGATTAGAAAACTTATTACACAGCCCCTACAACTATTTTAATATGGTTCCCAAAATTTTTGTTTAATAATATCTCAATTAAGTTGATTTAATATGGGTAAAAAATATTTTATTGGATTAATTTAGCTATATTTCCATCCTAAGACATACTTTTTTATCTGGAAGGTTCATATAAAACTTAACTGCTTTGTGCATTTTTACTAAAAGCCATCCCCCGACCAAAATTATCACAGTTTGAAAGCCCATCTTATTTGAATCCTTTATTAAACAGACATTGTGGATGCAAAATCAATCATTCAACAGATATTTAATCTAGTAGTCTTTTTAAATACTGCAAATCATTTTTTTTTATTTTAAAAATGTCAAGATAACAGTTTTTTATGATCTTATTTATTTTGAAGACATAAGATGCATATTTGAATGCAATAATAATTTTCTTAATTTTAATTCTAAAATTTTAGAATAACCACTAAAAAATTATATGTATTATAAATTTAATAATAAACTTTTATATTTTTATTCAATGCACAAAATATAGAAATTATAAAAAAGAACTCACCTTTTATTCTGTCATGTTTAACATCATGCTCTAATAGTTCAAAACCTGCTTTTGGCAAGTTTTTCTTAAACAATTTGGCTAACAAAGTATCAGCATCGTGCAAAGTAGCCACTCCTAATGTACTGCACAAAAATTCATATGGAGACACCACAGACATAAGCAGGCTGTACAATTCAACCATTTTTGACACACATTTCACAGGACTGACACCCAATAAATCTTCTCCAAGCCAAACATGGACATTTACCATGGTTTGTGCTTGCATAAAATCATCTGTAAAATCCAATATCAAAATTGTACATGTAATTCTATAAAGATATATTTTGCATGTGCTTTAATAAACATAACAAGCTACATCTTAAAACATAACAAGCTACATCTTTAAACATAATTTCATACATGGTTTGATCAGTGCAATAAAAACAATAAAATGCTTCTGCTCAAATATCTATTAAATAATTTTTACAATCGTATTCACAAATATAACTTTAACATACAGTGAGGATAAATACTTTATATAATATGAATCTTTTCCATGTTACAGCCACATATGCCAAACAACTTTCTCTCAAAAGATACATGCCGATACTTTAAATGAAAAAATGGTACTTACGGAAAATCGACCGTAAATACCGTACTGGTCGACGATTTTTGCCTATTAAAGAAGAGATGCCAAACTACATGATTTTTCACCAAAAAGAGAAAAGTCTTCCGCAAACACACTGGGTTTCGCTGGCGCGAATTGCACCATCTCTTGTGGTCAGCAGGATTTTTCGTAAGTAGCAAAAAAACTTGCAAATAAAATTACAAATAGGTACCATAATTTTGGATAGATAAGCCACAGCTCATACATGCTTAAAAGTTGAAAATTTAGGTCTGTGGTTTATCTGCCGAAACGGCGTATCTGAGGGAATTTTATTTTTCCTCTGTCCTTAAAACTCCACTAGTTCAGATCATAAGTATTGCACAAGCGAAACGGTAAGAATTTGCTGCATATCCAACCTCAGATTGTGCTAAGGCAGTGCAATAAGTTCAAACTCCCCTAACTAAGGCAGGTACTGCTCTCTAGACACTGTAATGCTCGTACCTTCTCCTAAACTCCATGTTTTTTCACGCATTTTACTATGACTTTTTGCTGTAACATTTTACAGTAATATTATTAGAATTCATATAATGAAAATAACTCTGAGAAACTAAAATCAAAACATCAGTTTAAAAAAAAAATAACACTTATAATTTAAAATTGGCAAGTACCTTGAATAACAAACACAAGGAACTTAAAATTGGCAAGTACCTGGAATAACAAACACAAGGGTATATGGATTTCTTTTCTTCACTGGAACTTCCCGAGCACCGTTAGATTCCAAAGTTATTCGTACATAAGTATTTTCATCCAGAGGACGGGCTAACATAACATAAACTTTACCGTTACCCTAAGAATAAAAGAAATACACAATTAAATCAAAATTTACACAGATACATAAACACGCAAATAATAATTAATTTAAGACAAATTTTAAATCCCACACTCACATGTAGTTATTATTAATAATGAAATAAAAATAAAATGACACTGGGCATTTTTTTTTCTTCTTTGTACGAAGTAAAGAAAAGTACTGTAATCACAAAAAATTTTGGGTATCATATTTCTACGAAAATATCAATTTTGACCATTACTGAATCCATTTGAGAAATGTTTTTGCATGACACCTGTACGTAAGTAATAAAGGACTCTTTTTCCTAAAACTAATTGCAAAATGGATTTAGAACAGATTTTTCCCCCGACATTCGTACCTCGCATAACTCAAAAATGAGTAGTCCCCAGAAGGCTGAAATTTTGTATATGGGACTGCTATAACATGTAGCTCAATACCTCTCTTTTTGGTTGCAATCAGTCGTGCTAAAAGTGAATAAATATACATATATATACATATATACCCACTCTACTACCCAGCTCTGTGAGCTTAGATTTTCTATTCTTGTATGTTGGTAAATTGAGCATTTTTTTTTTTTTTAGCTTTAAAAGTGATTGATGTGGCATCTGATTTTGAGAGTATCAGTACTCTTATACCCGAGAACTTTGTGAGCGAGAGTAGAGTAGAATGTAATGTAACTGCATAAATAGCGCATCGCTGCTGTCTTATGAATTAGTTAGAAATAAATGTTTGTGCTGTGAACTAGTCCATTTTGGTTGCGTAATGCACGTCACTGAACCCACACCGCTAGACACAACAAGTTGGCGATGAGGCTGTGTGAGAAGAAAATCGTTCCCGACTCAGCGTACTTGGTTACATGCGTAAAGTAGTAGCAAAACCGAAACTTGGATTTAGGGGATTCCCCAAAAATTGCAAAAGCTAGGAAAGTTATTTGATTTTTATTTTGAAAGGATGGAGAAGTTAATTGAAGAATTGATAAAGCAGAATGAAGCTTTAATGGTCGCATTGCAAGAGAAATTGGAACATAAACAAGACAAAATTTCTGTTTCCTTTGATAAGTTCGATGAAACGGTAGAAAATTTTGATTCATTCATAGAACGATTTGAGGCTTTTTTGGACATAAAAAATGTTCCAGAGGCAAAACGTGGGAAAGTTCTGATCTCAAGCTTGAATGCGAAATTGTATAATTTGTTGGAAAATTTACTCTCTCCGGATAATCCTTCAGATAAAAATTTTACCAAACTAAAAAAGGTTCTTAAGGATCATTTAGATCCTAAAGCTTTAATAATACCTAGTCGACACATGTTTATTAATATAAAACATCATGAGGGGGAATGAATTAGTCGTTATGTCACTGAATTACGCTCGTTAGCGATTCCTTGTGAATATAAAGAGGATATGCTAAATACCATGTTAAGGGATGTTTTCGTTAGCGGTCTACGAGATCGTAATATCTTAGATCAATTATTTCAGGAAGATGATATCGATTTAGAGAAAACATTAAAGATAGCCTTGGTGATGAAAAAGGCGGTTAAGGGTGCAAATGAGATTATAGGAAATCCCGTAGAACTGAAGGTACTTAAAACCAAGAAAAATGAGTCCAAACTGCGGAAACAAAACTTTGTTGCTAAGAATAATAAGGGTAAAAATGAAACTTGTTTGCGTTGCTTAAGAGCAAATCACAATAAAAACAACTGTAGATTTGCAACAAGTGAATGCCGCTTTTGTAAAAAAATTGGACATATTGAAAAGGCGTGTTATTTGTCTAGAAAAAACCAACAGGTTAAATAAAAGAAAGTTGAGGCAAATAATGATTATGATTTGAAAAATGAGGTCCCCATCTATGGATTTAACTCCAGAACGCACATGTTCAGAGAGGAAGAGCCGAAAAGACCGCCAATAATGGTTCAAGTTAAAATTGAAAACAAACCAGTTAGCATGGAACTTGATACTGAGGGAACAGTTTCGGTAATGTCTATAAATAAATTTAGAAAAATTTCCAATAAAAAGATTCAGCCTACAAATTTAGTTTTTGAAACTTACAGGGGTGATAAGGTGGTACCTTTCGGATATGTTCCTGTTAAAGTTGAATACCAAGGTCAAAAATTGGTTTTAAATCTATACATTGTGGAGGAAAATTTGGACACAATCTTCGGCTGAGAATGGCTGTATAAAATCAATCTCAATTGGAATGCCATCAAAGCATTGAAAACTTCTAGTGAGTTGAATTTAAAAAAATTGCTTGAGGAGTATAAGGAAATTTTTGACGGTAAATTAGGTGAAATTAACAATCACGAAGTAAAACTAAATTTGAAACCTAATACTCAACCAATATTTTGTAGGTCACGACCGGTACCTTTCGCATTAAAAAATAGAGTTGAATCAGAAATTGATCGACTTGAGAAAGAAGGTATCATTGAGAGGGTTGAGACTTCAGAATGGGCAACACCAGTTGTGCCAATTGTTAAATCTGATGGTTCCATTAGGCTTTGTGCTGATTATTCTGTGACTCTGAATCCTGGAGCAGAGTACACCTTACAAGATGACTGTATAATGAGTGGTCAGAGGGTAGTTGTTCCGAAAAATCTCTGAGTTAAAATTCTCGAAGAGTTACACCAAGGACATTTAGGAACCATTAAAATGAAGGCAATCGCCAGATCCTACGTCTTTTGGAAGGGAATTGATCAGCTTGAGAAAGAAGGTATCATTGAGAGGGTTGAGACTTCAGAATGGGCAACACCAGTTGTGCCAATTGTTAAATCTGATGGTTCCATTAGGCTTTGTGCTGATTATTCTGTGACTCTGAATCCTGAAGCAGAGTACACCTTACAAGATGACTGTATAATGAGTGGTCAGAGGGTAGTTGTTCCGAAAAAACTCTGAGTTAAAATTCTCGAAGAGTTACACCAAGGACATTTAGGAACCGTTAAAATGAAGGCAATCGCCAGATCCTACGTCTTTTGGAAGGGAATTGATCAGCTTGAGAAAGAAGGTATCATTGAGAGGGTTGAGACTTCAGAATGGGCAACACCAGTTGTGCCAATTGTTAAATCTGATGGTTCCGTTAGGCTTTGTGCTGATTATTCTGTGACTCTGAATCCTAATTTGGAAGTGCCACAGCATCCATTACCAAAACTTGAAGAAATATTTTCATGCCTTAATGGAGGTAAAAATTTTTCAAAACTTGATTTCAGTCATGCTTATCTACAAATGAAGGTGCATCCGGAGAGCCAACGATTATTAACAATAAACACGCATAAGGGGTTGTATATTTGTAAACACTTAATATATGAATTAAATGCTGCCCCAGCTATTTGGCAGCGCTATGTTGAGCGATTATTTCAGGGGATTGAAGGAACTAAAATTTTTATGGATGATGCTCGAGTGACAGGACCGGATGATCAGTTTCATTTAAAAGCATTGGAAATGTTTTTTAAAAAATGCAAAGAGCAAGGAGAAATTAGAACTTGAATTGATTTAGTTGTTCCGAATCTTAAACGAAGAGTGGAAGAATGCATCCGAAGGAATACTTATGATTTCAAAGACAGAAAGTTTGAAATCGGAGAAAAGGTTGCCATTCAGGATTATAGATCGGGAAATTCCCGATGGAAAATTGGTAGAGTGACAAATAAGGATAAAGCATTACATTATACCATTGACGTTCAAGGAACTCTACTGCGCCGGTACGTCGATCAGATCAGATCAGTAGGGAGCGAGGTTCCGTCTGCACCGCTAATCTATGAACCTCGTATGACTGCTACTTCAGATGGCAACGTGAAGCCACAGGCTCCGGACAAGGTCATTGAACAAAGAAGTGAAGCTGTGCAAACTTTAGCCGGACTTGAAACATGTCAGTTCCAAGGAAAACTGAGCCAGTCATTCCAGTGGATCCTGATAAAGAGTTGCAGCAACCTCAGCCAGGACTTAGACGATCTTCGTGCATCCACAAAGCTCCATAGAGATTAAATCTCTAAATAAGTGGGGAGGGATGTAGCATCTGATTTCGAGAGTATCAGTACTCTTATACCCAAGAACCTCTGTGAGCGAGAGTAGGGTAGAATGTAATGTAACTGCGTAAATAGCATATCGCTGCTGTTTTATGAGTTAGTTAGAAATAAATGTTTGTACCGTGAACTAGTCCGTTTTGGTTGCGTCATGCACGTCACTGAACCCACACCGCTAGACACAACAAATGAATTATGTTGTTCTTATGTTCCAATCAAGGTTTTATGCCTTTAGTTAATCTGCATGCAATAGTTGTAGCACTTAGACTACTTTTAACAATTTAAAAGTTGTCTAAGTGCTACTAAGTCTAACGTAGCTGCCATTTGTTTACATTTGAAAATCTTTAGAAGAATAGTGACTGAAGCCAGTTTCTGCCCCTTCAGGGTCTTTTTGCTGAGTGGGACCAAAGATAAACTTTCAGTTTTGTGCACTGAAAAATTTGCCTTCTTGCTCTCTGGCCAAATTGCTTGTTTTTGCATAGAAATTCTAATTTTAATTGTATTTTTTAACTGTAATTTGTGCAATTACTAATATTAAAAAATATTGCTTAAAACATCAGTGTGTGAGTCATTTCTCAAACTGCAGTGTGTTGACGGACATGCGGTGATGAAAGAAAAAAAAACAATAAATTATGCTTCACCAGTTTGGAATCAGTGACGAAATGAATTAAGAACCTAGCCTCTTCGCATGTTTTATTATGAAAAAACCTCAAATGTGGAAGTGTAAAGTATATAAAAATTTCTAAAAAATTGCTTATTGGTGATACAGAGGTCTGAAAATTAGTTCATTCCAGATATTGCAAGTTTGGATTTCAGACTTTGTACAGTCAAAAGTCTTTAATCCGGACTCGTCGGGACTTCAGCGATTCCGGGTTATCGATTTTTCCGGATTATAGATCATCAGTTTAAATCTGGTAAGATAGCATGCAGAAATTATAAAATTAAAAATATGAAACCGTAATTTATAAAATAATGAGCAATTATAAGGATTAAAGGATATCAAAATTTACAAAAAAAGAAGCTTAATATTTATTTGTTTACTTTATTAAACATTTCTTTCAACGCGCCCATGCGTAAAGCATACATTACGCATAGCCGAAATTAGAAAATTGCAACCAGAAAACTATTTGATTTATATTCGTGATATTTATAATGACGAGGAATTTGATTTAAATCATATCAAAGACGGAGTACATCGAGATGAAATACTACATTTAGTAAGGAATTATAAGCCGAATAAAATAAAAACATCTGTCCTGAAGATAACGATAGTGCTGACAAATCAACTTCCAGTTCATTGCGCGCCGCAACGCCAGGCCTTGTATGGAAAAATTATCTCCTTCAAAGTTTGTGACTGAACATAAACCACTATGGTTGTAAAGGTGTAGATACTGGACTTAAAAACTCCAGAAAGAAGCCTAGATACTAATTTTTCTTAATTATTTCTATGTAAACATTGTGTTTCCTAGTATAACTTAATATGTGTTCATTTAATGATACAATTCATAAGTAGAGGTCAATAGTGTTTAAGCATTTAATAGCAGCTACATTGTTTTTCTGTAAATGTGTACAACCACAGTGTGATTAATTTTTTATGGAAGTATGTAAATATCTTGCACATAGTGTGATTGGCAAGGGGGTGTGGTAAAAAAAATAAGATATGTGTGCTAATCACAATATTTACTTAATGTTAGTTGGCAACAACAGTAGTGTTGTCCTTAACTGGTGTGCATTACTGTAGTTGCTCGTTTCCATGTAACCAAATATTCTCAATAAATTTGTTTGTTCAGCCTGGACTAAGTCATTTATTTAACCAACGAATAATTTAAATTTTAACATCCAAACAGATTGCATATTATTTCTGAAGAGATGTCTTAAATGATAAACATAGAACATTTAAAAGCACACATAAAGACACAATAATATTATTATACTATGTATTTCAAAGGACTTAAAAATTTCAATAATATTCTTTTTACTTAACACAAAGTACTTTCCTATTTGTGCATACATTTTACTTTGTTACCATAAATCAGAAGGTGAAAAGTAAACAAAGGTGAGACTATGTAAGCATATACTGTGTCTTGGGCTTCACATATTCTATGTCAGACAGAAAATTATTAATCCCCCACACACTTGCACAGCCCTTCAAGACCCAACCCAAAACAAAAGTGGTTGCAACTAATGTCAATCAGAGTACTACCATTGGCTATGATAGGATTCGTTAGCCAGCAAATAACATGTAGGAATCTAAATTTTTTGGTAAAAAAAAAACATTTCTTAGGATATAGCTGCTTTTCCTTGAATATTACATTCTCCATTCCTAGATTTTGCAATAATAATAATAATAACATATATTTTGCTGGTGGCCGGAGGTCTGAATATGGGATGTCTGGATGTTTGACTTGTACTAAATAAGTCAATAAATAATTAAAAACAAAGTATGTAGTAAAACAAAAATTCTCAGTAACCAAACTGCATACATTAACCATATATATTTATACAACTTACAGTGGTTTTCCACGAACATTATTCAGTGACACTAATAAAGTTAGAAATTCACAAAACCAAAATGGGAGATTTCTTAAAAAAAAAAAAAAAAAAAAAAAGAAGAAGAAGAAGAAGAAGAGGTTGCAAAATAAATTATGAACATATCACAATTGACATGAAGTTGCAAATTTTGGAATGGTATACAGTTACAGTTTTTTCTAACTACTTTCTCTTAATTATATTCATACATATCATAAAAGAAAAGACACATGAACACTGTTTACTCACTTCTTGCACCTTCCTGGGGACAAGTTTGAATTTTGGTTTATTAATCCTTTCATTTTCCTTGGATTTGAGAAGTATCTCTTGAATTAATTCAATAACATCACGGACCATATTAATATCTTTATCTTTTGCCTCTAGATGGCGCCAGTCATTATAAGACACAAGCACATTCTAAAGTTTAAAAAACGTAACAATATAAGTATTGAAGTTTTTAGATTTACAGTTTATGAACACTGGTTACACATTATACAGATATGTAAATTATAGCTTATATACATTTTTACAAATACGTAATAATGTATATAAATACGTAATAATGTATATAAAACTGTTATTCAGTTTTCATATATTATAATCCCACTACTTAATAAAACAAGTTATGCTATTAACTACTTAATAAACAAGTTATGTTATTATAAGTTTAGTTATGCACAAAAATCATGCATTTTAGATCTCAATTTTTCAGATCATGTATTTGCATTATTAGAACTAGCTGCTTCCGCTATATGTTAAAGCATTTACTTTCTATACGCTATTAAAAACGCTACTGAAAAGTACATAGAAAAGATAATGCATCCTGAGTACAAACAGTAAAATTATACATCTTCAGGTTCTTCTACACTGAGCTTCATAAAATACGGTATCAGTTACATGCATAATTGGATCCCAAAGGTCTCAGGTTCCAATGAGAGAGAAAGCATGGTTTACATCATAGGCAAAGAAGGCCCATCTGTTAGGTGCTTTCATAATAAAATGACCACCGACTTCTGGCCACGCCATCCATAGGGTTTAAAAAAAAAAAAAAAAAAAAAATTGAAAGGTTTCAGATTTTAAATTACGCCCAAACGGTCGTTCTTTTTAACGTTTTGCATGCTACCTTTATTTATTAAAAAATATCATGTTCTACGTACTCAAACCATAAAATTCAGTTCAACAGCAATATCGCAAAATAATTTTTAAATAAGCATATCTTTAGAATTTCCGGTACAGAGTCTCGCGCGTTGGAGATAAAAATGTTTTTTTCTGTGCAACGTTGCCATTGCTCGCTTTGAAATCCTTGAGTTTATTCATCAAAAGCGTAAACAAAAGCCTTCGAGCGTAATGTAAAATCTGAAAGTTATCAGTTTTTTAATCATTTATTTACTTATTTTTTCAGTCTGGGAATTTGATGCCGGCCAAAATCGAAATTATTACCTTTACATGGATTGTTGCAACCCTCTAACACAAGTCATCCAGTAAAACAAATGTATAGCTATTTCATAAATAACTCTTTTTTACTTCCTTGTACAAAGTAAAAAGGAAGTATTGTAATCGCGAAAAGTTTCAGGCAGCATATTTCAACGAAAATATCCATTTTTACGGCTATCGAATGCAATTTAACGATGTTTTTGCGTGATATCTGTACGTAAGGACAGAATAAAATACTCTTTTCCTTCAAAAAAATTATAAAACTGCTTTAAAATTAATTCTGAAGAGAATTTGTCGTGGCGTCTGTACGAACATATGTGCGTACGTACGTATCTCGCATAACTCAAAAACGAGTAGCCTCAGAACGTTGAAATTTTGTATATAGGACTGCTGTAACATGTAGATGTGCACCTCGTATTTTGGTTGCAATCGGCCGCACCAAACGTATATAAATATATTTATATATATATCCACTCTGTTACCCGGCTCAGTGATCTCAGTTTCTTTACTGTTATATGTTTGTAAATTGTACATTTTTTGCTTTAAAAATGATTGAATTATGTTGTTTTTATCTTCCGGTTAAGGATTTTATGCCTTTAGTAAATATGTGTGCAATATTTTTAGAATTATCAGCAATTTTAAAGTTGTTTAATTGCCGCTAAGGCCTTTTTTAATGGCGGCCATTGATGTTTACATTTGAAACAGGAGACTAGTGGATTTGTTGCCAATCTTGAGAAACTTAGCTTCCCAACAACAAAGATAACGCATTCATTTATTATTGCCAATAATATCACGCTTAATTCTTTCTGGAATTTTTTCCAGGAAATAAGTGTTTGAGATTTACTTTGTAATTTTTAATAGATATTTTGAGTTTTTATGTATTTTTGCCTTCTCCGAAGTGAGAACTGAATTAATTAAATTAAAAATACTCAATCGTCTGTGAAAAACTGTTAAATGATATAAATTTTGTGCATTATGAGTTATAATATGAACGAAATATATAAGTTAACTGTTATATAATTATTGGATTATATAACAGTTAACTTAATTTCCGTTATATAATTATTATATAAGTTAACTGTTATATAATTATTAATACCGTTATGTGAATCTAGCGCCAGAGTGTCACTATGGTAAACAAATACTAGAGTGAATTTTAAAGAATGCATTTATTCTATTGTGGTTTATGCGCTGTCGGCGAAGTAGATTTAATTCAATCCAATAAGTTTAAATGAAATGCAAGAAAAAATGCGTATAATTTAATATTCCAATACAAGGAAGTCATGTGGTGTACACATCAGATTTTTTTTTTAATTAGATAAGTGAGAAAATGTCTGTGTAGCGTTAATTTATGATACAATTATAGCACAGCAGCATATGGCTTTGCGCTTTGGAACAGTTCATATCAAATATAAGATTTTTGCTTTCTATATCTTTAATTTTTGGATAATAATTCTTAAACTGGAAGGTCAGTTGTGATTTTTCTGCTTAAAATTGCTTCATGCTTTGAACTGAAAGTCTGCATACTAAATTCAGAGTGCAAGTTTTTTTTTAATGTTATAATTTTCATATTTTTAGTCCAAAATGGGCTTTGTCCCTGAAAGACTATTGTTTTTGTTTTGCGATTTTTCATTGGTTCACTATAAATGTCCGTTTCACTTTTCAAACTGTTGCCACCAAATGTTAGAGTCCTGCATTATATTTGAAGAAATAAATAATGAAAAATCTGCATAAATGTATGTATATTTCTCGCATTGTGATTAAACAATGGTACATAGAGCCATCGAATTTTGAATGACATAATCCTACTGCCAATATGGGCATGTGGAAGCCCAAATTTGAAATTTGGAATTTGTTTTATGATAGATTTCATATTTTGTAAAACTTTAACGAATTTTTGATAAACAAACTCAAGGATTTGAAAGTGAGCAATGGTAACGTTGTACAAAAGATTTTTTTTTTTTTTTTTTTTTAATCTCCAGCGCATATCGGAAATTCTAAAGATATGTTCAATTTAAAACTATTTTGCGATATAGCTCTTGAACTGAATTTTTTAGTGCGAATTAGTGCGAAGAACGTGATATTTAATAAATAAAGGTAACAGACAAAATGTTAAAAAGACGCGCTATTGGACGTAATTTAAAATCTGAAACATTTCAGATTGTCTTTTTTTTTTTTTTTTTTTTTTTTTCTTTCGTACAGTATTGCCATTGCTCGCTTTGAAATCGTTTAGTTTGTTAATCAAAAATTCGTTGAAGTGTTACGAAACATGAAATCGATAATGAAACCAACCAATTTCAAATTCAAATTAGGGCTTCCAGATGCCCACATTCTACGGAAGATTACGTTATCCAAATTTTGATGGCTCTAGGTACCATTGTTTTATCCCAATGCGGGAAACGCACATATATTTATGCAGATTCTTTATTATTTAATTTCTTTAAATATAGTACAGGACTCTAATATTTAATGGCAACAATTTGAAAAGTGAAAAAACGCTTATCGTGAATCGACGCAAAATGCCAAAACGAAATTAATAGTCCTTCTGGGCAATTTGCCCCTATGGACTAAAAAACATATACTTGACATATTAACGTATCATATACCCAATCGTAACATGGGGATTGGGAGGAAAAACACTATTTTCATAATTACCAACTAAAAAGATTCCAAACTGAAAAATCTGGTACATATTCACTATAACATGTTACATCATATACCAGGCAACCAAACACATCTACTTTTAAGGGCACTTTATTTATTTATTTACTTGCTAATGATTCAAAATTAAAACTTTTAGGTACCAACGAAAATTTTTATCTTTGACAGTAATACAAATAAATAATACAAAATAAAATAAATGTACAAATGTACAAAATAAAATGAAAATTTTAATATTTTTTAAAATCTAATCAATGCTTCGCTAATTTTTTGCGGCTTTGTTTTCGTTCTAACCCAATGATATATAAAATATAAAAGAAAACTGTTAACTTTAATTTAGCAATTTAACTTTATTTTTTTTTTTCATTCCTCATTTTAATTTGGCTATCTCTCCTTTCTGTTGTAAAATTAGAAATTATTTATAATATTGTTTATAATAACTTTCTGGACTGCATCTTTCCAAATTAATCCGTTTCATGCTTTCTTACGTAATCATGCTGCAATGCGGACGGCTCTCATCCAATCAGATTAAAGCAACGTTTTACTACATTATCTCGCGCTTTGCTTGGGGATGCGTACCCTTTTTTCCTGCTTCGCTTTGCTGCCCTGCCTTGTTCTTTGTCTAAAGCAGCGGTTCTTAACCGTTTGACTAAAGCGTACCATCTAAACAAAAATTGAAAACTTTTAGTACCACCACTACAAAGTACTAATACCACCACCATTCTTAAACAAAGCTCCGATCGCATAAATTTATGAGTATTAGAGAAAAAACTCAATTAGGAAGTTGGGGTTTTAATTTTTGAAATTAATGGTTAAAAATACTTTGCTTCTTTGCTTACCACCATGAGAACCCCTGGTCTAAAGCGATGTAAGCTGTATAAAAGTATGGGTGCATATCATACCTATAACGACGATATGTGAGCCTATTTATGCTCATTGAGCATACTTTATTATGACATAAAACTATATTGAATTCTGCCACGTCTCTATGTCAGTCCATCATTCCATCTCCGTAATAAAGCCTCTTTAAGCAATCATGAGGGCAAAGAATCATCGCTAATCCATTGCAGCTATACAGGAGGTATGTTGCAGCTATCAGGGATTCCTTTGCTGGACACCCTGATATAGTACCAGAAGGAATGTTTGTAAAAGACTAACAATGAATAATCGGTGCGTATGTCCCGATATTTTATTGAACTGGGTCCTAATACCTTATAAATGCACCGTGCATGTCAAGAAAGATATTCTTCCAAGAGGCAAGAAATTTATATTCTATTGAAATTTTGCTTACTTTCACGTCGGCAATGCTAGAGGACGAAACGCCGCACAACATAGCTATGGTTTTACTTGGTTTCAGCAACTTTGTAAACTGGAAACTCTCCGTCGCATGATTATCGAGGAAATGTAAAAAGGCTGGAGAAAGGATGACTAGGACAACACGAGCATCACTAAACACTGGCGCTTTTAAGCAGGGCAAAGGAAAAGTCATTTTTTCCACCTGTTCGTGCTGGATTATCGTGCCACTCCCTTCGAATTGACGAGTCAAGTAAGCATCCCATTCAACAACATCTTCGGCGAAAATGAATGTCACATCAGGTGGAGCCATGGGCTTCTGCTTAGAATCTATAAATCAAAAATAAATTAGACATTAACCAAATATCCTACGTTCAAGCTTCATAATACACAAAATATTAAACGCGTAGTTAGCAGCTGTTCGGCTAACCTGAGAAAAAGTACAAGTTAAAAAATCCTTAACTTCAAGAGAAAGGGAAATTTTAAGTAAAACGTAAAATAAACTTTTTAAAACTCATTGTTTACACTATATTAATAATATATTACTAATATTTGCATACATTCATTGAAAATCATTGATGATCTGTCTCTTCCCCTTATATCACTTTTATCTACTTATTTTAACGTATGCGCCTCCCGGTCTCTCAGTATTACAATTTCTTCCAGTTGTTATGCCAAGGTTTTAAACTATGATATGACATCTCTGCTTGCGCACTTTAACCAAACTTCAGTGACTTTAAGAGTCATTAACACTGTTTCCAGTAATTTTTTTAATTACACTGTGAAAAAACTGCATGCGTAATTACATCGTTTCATTTAGTGGATCGTATCTTCCCCCCCCAATCCAATTAAAATAACAACTTTAAAATTCCCGCGTCCCCTTCCAAAAAAGATATTATTTCGGTATAGGTATTACTTCGATTATCGTGAATGTTTCGTTTGGTAGGGTGTTCTACGTAGGGTCCAATTAACAAAACCTGAGACTGGAACAAAACCTACTACTATTACGGAGAACCATCTAATTTTTTTCAACCTAATAGATACCACCGATGCAAATTCCATTTCATACAAAATACATTACATAACGTATTTCGAGAAAGAACTTAGCAAGTTAATACTATTTTTCAAGTTAATACTATATTTCATTTAAACATAAAAATAAATTTCAACCTTTGTACATTTCGTTCAGAAATAGGTAAATTACGCTCTTTTGTACTTTTTCATGGTTTCAAATTAGAATGCGTTGAATAAAATATAAACTTGAATACTTTAAACGAGAACTTTGCATTTTCTGACAGGAACACAAAAGAAATAACCTAAAGAATTATTATTGATTTTACTATAAACGTTAAGTTATAAAAATACGATCAATTTAATGTAGTTGAAATGTTCTTCAGTTCAATAATCAAGTACATGAATACAGTGTAGAATTAAAAAATTAAGTTTCTTTCAAACATAGAAAAAAAAATCGTTCCTTCTAATGGGTTCTAATTTCATATTTTCAAAACCTTGAATTAAAAAAAAAATTGCATTTTTTAAACACTGTAAGAGAATTCACAGGCCCCTCAAAAGTGAAGGTAGGGAAAAGTATCTCATTTATTCCTGAAAAATAAAAAGTGCCGGTCTTGCAGATAACTGCATGCAAGATAAGTAGAAGCATTTGAGCAACTGCAGAGTAATATTAGGATCGTACATGCAATTTATTATAGGAAACTTTGGTCTCTACTACATTAAAACGTTTTTTCATCTATAAAAGTTGATCTTTTTCAAAATTATAAGATGAAGATGAAACAAAATCATATAGCCAAAAAAGCAGGTACATAAGAAAAAATACAGAACAATCTTTCGAGTAATTTTCTTTACTTTATATGTTTTTTAAGCGTAATGGAACTCTAGTGTCTTTCAAAGCCAAGTACATTGCTAGTCAAAATTAAAGGATAACCTGAAAGTATCTGCTCACCGATTGAAATTTTCAACCAATGTGTAACTGTACTATTATTATATTGATTAACTTTAACTGAATGCAAAACTGGACTTTTGTGCATTGGTTAGCACATGAAATTTGGAAATGAAATGATTGTTGCGCAATGGGCGCATGTTGGAATTCGAGTGTGCAATGTAGTTTAAAATTAATGTGGTTTCTGAGATTGATCAGTATTCATCAATTATGATTCAAAAGCATTATTTAAGTAAAGGGCAAATGAGGCAGACACACATGGAGTCGAATTAGATCTGAATATACCTCAAAGTGTCATATCAAGACCCTGGAACCACATTTTAAGCAGTATCGCATAGTAGACAGCCTGGTCAAGGATGGCTAGAGCAACAACTGCAATCAGAAAACATTTTCTGTCATTGTCAGCTCCAAGAAACAGTGAAGCGACTAAAAGAGAGTTGATTTAAAACCTTGAAGGTGTCACAGGAATTCGAATCAGCTCTTGCACTGCCGCACGAAGGCTTCACGAAATTGGACTTCCCGCAAGAAAGTCATTGGTTTGTTTCCCACTCACTTTTTCTTTCAGAGAGGTCCTTTTAAACTAGTGTTTCCGTTATATTCACGGAAATGGGATCAATCGCTGTTTATTGACGAGTCCGAATCAGGTCTTTATTTCTAAAAGAAAAGTGCCGGAGCCCTATGGAAGACCGTCAGGAAAGCGGAAAAAGAGTGAATAAATAAATAAAATGACTATTAAAATCATTAATAATTTAAAAATTAAATAGTTAGTGAGTATCAAATTAATTATTATTTAATTTATATTAATAATTAATATTTATTATATAATTATTATTTAATTAATTCATAATTACTTTCTTATTATTTATTAAAATAATTAAATGATTAAAATTAAATAAAATGTAAAGAGATAAATTAAAATTTAATAGACAATTTTTAATATAATTTTATTGCTAAAAAAAATTTTCAAGATCAAATTTCTAGTAACATAATTGTTAAGTTGCATAAAAGAAGTGTCGGAGCCTTCTTATTTAAGGCTCTGGTGCGCTCCAGCTACAATTAGAATATGTCCCAAAAACTTAGAAGTACCGGAGCTGGGTTCCGGCTCAGTTTAAGCTTTGGTCCGTATTAAACCTGAACTGTGATTCTAAATATGTTTTGATCTAGAGGGTGGGAGAAATGCACAACTTACCTTCCCTTATTCATAAAAGATCCCATTTCCACGGAGCAGTTTCATGGATTGAGGTGAAAAATGATCGCACAGAATTAAAACTTGTAATGGAGTAACCGGTCATAGTTTTCTGGATAATGTTGTTTGGAAACAGAAAATATCTTTCCAATGGATTGGCCTGCTTACTCATCAGAATTGAACCCAATAGAGCCTGTATGAGATGCGTCAGGCCGCAAAATTGCAGCACACAAAATGCCTCCTCGGATCCTCTAGGATTCGAAAAGTGAGCTTTCATAAGAGTGGTGTGCAATTTCACAAGATTCGATCAGCAGTTTAATAAGGATAAGATAATAATAATAATAAGGATAAGAGGTTTGCATATCTGTCATACATGACAATACACCTTTCTAAAGATATGATGCAAAAGAGAACATGTTCCTTTCATTTTTAAATTTCCACAAATTTGATTTGAATTCAATGAAAGTAATTCAATGAATTTTGAAATTCATTTAAATTAATCAGCTAACAAACATGGTAATTTGTATTAAATAATGCCTTTGCACAAACTGCATTTTATTATCTCTCAGTAACTATCAGTTAAATTGTAGCAAAACGAACGTGCCGAAGAGCAAATATTAAAGACATTAATTAGCGATAAAAATCAGCTCACTTGTAATTATCAGTTTTGCTATTAAATTTCTTTAACATTTCAGTTTTACTTCTGCCATTATTCTTTAATTCTGGCAAGAAGTTCAGGAAACAGTCTGACGTTAATTATATTTGTTGGTTAATTAATGAGTTTTTACTATTACCACTGACTCTAATAACATAAAAATAATACAGTAAATTATATAGTTCTACGAAGCTGTTAATTTAGATAATGTGTATAATATGTAATATTTGTCAAATATGTTATCTATACATATTAATAGAAAAGCAAATACGCATTGCACAGGGCACTGTTCTTTGTTTCATTACGCGATTCATTGCTTAATGATTGTAAATATTAAGTGTAATAAAAATGATGCTTTATTCTTCTAATTTTGGTTGGAAACATTTTAGAGTTTTTTGGTGTAAATAAAAAATAATTTCCTCTAAATTTTAGTGACATATTGCAATTAAAAAAAAAACCAAAATTATGTATTGACTTTGAAAGGTTTACATGAATAAAAATTAATTTCTCTCTATCTTTCAACTAAAATACAAATAGATCGTGTGCTTAAGCAGAAAATTTGTGTTTTTAATTTGTTTTACAGGAATGAAACATACCGTATACTTTAAGTAGCATAAAAACTTCCTTAAAGCAAAACACTTTTTTTTTAAAGCAATAAATAAAGACATCAAATTCTCTCGCTTGCATTACCTTAAATATTGGATTGCTGCAAATGGAATAGTCTATTTTTAAGACAACAGAAAAATAAGAATAAAAAAGAACACTCTTTAATCAAAGTAACGTTCTGCAGCATCAATGCACCGTTGATCATTTATACTATGTATGTAAAATCAGAGTCTTTGAAAGTGATGAAGCCATTCAATGTCCGATAAACTGAAGTATTTCTTGGATGAAATAGAAATGGCTCAGGTGTTGGAAAAAATGGTAATTCCTTTAAGACATGTCAGAAGATTACGGAGGCACAGTTTTCTTATTCCTAATTGTTGATCGGTTAGACCAGTGGTTCTCAACTTGTTTTGCTCCATGCAGCCTTTTGCCATTACTAGGAGATGCCCCCCTTCCCTGCTTTCCAAAACTCGAAAAATATGGCTTACTGCCGATTGAGACCGCTTGCAAAACAGTCTCACCAGTTTTTTTTTTTTTTTTTTTTACCTTAGAGAGGAGGATTCCGTAATTTTATTTCCAGCTGAGGCTGATCGGGAAATTCCCCTCATTTCAATTGTAACACAATCTATGTTTGTACACCCTGCTCTAAAAATAAGAAAAAGTAAAATTACTGCTTTCAAGGGCATAACACTCTTTTATCGTGATTTATCTTGTTGAGATATGATTATACACGAAAACAATATTGAATAAATACTTTCGGTTTTAGTTTTGAATGATATTAATGGAATCTTTTAACCTCATTTTACTCGTACACGGTCCCGTCATTTTAATGAAACGTAAATCTGGGGATGGCTGTTAATTCGTTCAGACTTCTCCTAAAACAGCTCACTTCATGTTCCTGTACTTTAATTTTTGCTTTATGCATATATAACTCTTCTAATCAATGGCTTTCTCGTTTGCAATTATTAGATTACGTATATTACAATTATTAGATTGGCAAACCCAATCCTATTCCCACTTTTGTATATATATTTTAGTGTCAGAGACTCTCACAAAATAGGGCATGTAAAGTCCATCATAAACTAGGGCTTCTGGGGCCTTTTGAGTTTCAATATATTTCATTTTTCTAAGACCCTGTTAAAAGAGCTCCAATGTAATCAATGTAGTGCGACAGACTAGCTAAAGAGAAAAGAAGACAGAAAAAACTGATACTAGAAATGATCTTTATGAAAGGTCAAATGTAAAGACAAGCTAATGCGAATCACGTAAGATCTTTGGTATAATGAAAGCAGAGTGAAGGAGAGTGATTTATCCTCCTTTACGTTTATACGAGGAACGAAGTCTAATATGGAAAACGAAGTCTAATATGGGGAATGATGGTCAAACGCTATTTCCTGTTCCGTATAAATCGAGAATAAAATGATCAAGGCTCTTTTGTAATAAGGCTATTTTGGGACATCACTGAAAAGTACATATGCATTTATTTGGATTTTTTAAATGTTTTATAAATTAAACAACAAAGAACATAGAAAATGTTGATAAAACCAGAACTTGAAGAAAAGTAGTTTTTGATATTCATAAACTGAACAACTAAAATAATAGGTTGAACGGTTTCTGCCCTGCATTAGATGGTTGACACTGTCATACTGTCAGGACATTAGAAGCAATAAGGCTCCTTGTCCACAAGAACTGGACTTGCGACACAGTTTGCTGTGCATTTAAAGTATATCTGTACAATATCGAGCTGCATTTATCGTTTTCACCTTACAGAAGAAATGAGATATGAATATCCAGTAGACAGTAAAAACCATGCATTTTGTACGGAAAGATGCTTTTGAAGTTCTTCGTGGAGCGTCTTTCACTCCCAATAAGTACGACGAACAAGTACGATTGTCATAAATATTCGCTTCTCATCCACAAACACAGTTTGTTGCAGGAAGCTTTTCTTATAAAAGAAAACCGCTGTGCATCAGTAAATTCTTGAAGCATCCCCTTATCGAGTATTCCTACTTATCTTGTTATTACCAGCTCATGTGAGACAGTTTAAAAAATGTACATGCGTGTAGTGTTTGGGTGACCTCTCATACAGTTTGGCATGGATCTGATTCGACTGAATCAGTTCTTCAACTCAGGAAGGACGATAGCCACGGGTTCATTTTGTAGCCTCAAATCTTCTGAGTGAGATTTTGCAAACCAACTGTCATAAGTTGATCGTCATAGAAAACTTAATTAACTGGATTCTATGAATGACTTGATATTGGTAGCATTCAATATTTAATGCTTGTTGAACAGAAATGAAACAGAAACTATGATTGCATACCCATGTGTGACGTTATTACATGGCACACACAATTTGCATATACCCTAACGCTTTTTTCTTCCGAAGCCGATAGAAAACTGACGTCATTCAACGGGTATTTCAGTAGCAACATCCTCACATGATCCATAGAGTAAAAATAACACAAGTATTCAACTTTTTTTTCCAAATATCTGAAAGGATTGCCCTAATAAATAAAAATATTTGGTTATAAGCTCTAGTTTCGACATTCTGAATATCTGTACTCCAGCATAAGTGGTCCTCGAAGTCAGCCCTTGTCGTCCCTAGATTGCCCCCCTAGATTTGCAAAATATCCTGTTATCCTGTTATTCGTAAGCAAAATTAACAAAGTTTTTCATCATTTCTTGCTGATGAAATAACGCAAGTACACAGACCTATCTTTCAGATATATTATTAAAAAAATGAACTAAATCACTATCTACAGGGTAATTCTTTGATTGTTTTCAATGCTCGTTAGAAGTTAGTTTGAGAGGAAAGTTTGAGATTAAATGTGTAAAATGGAGAAATATTTATGCATTTCCAACCTCAGAATCATTTTAGTAGAAAACTGTATCGTTATTGGAAAATAATTATGCAATGACATATATTCACATCTCGAAACTCTGAGGTCCCAAACTGAAACTTATTTTTAAGTGCTAAATGTAACGAATTTTCATGGACTCTTAATACCTTTCATAGCGATTTTGAAAAAAAGAAAAAAAAACTATCACTGAATGAAAGAAAACAGTTAATTAAATTCTCTAATGACTCCAGACTTAAAATGAAATTCAAAGCAGAAAGCACGGTTAATTTCTGGACCTCATTACCTATAAAAACGGAATATTGTGAACTGTATAAGGATGTTTAAAAAACTGTACTTCAGATTGCTTCTACGTATCTGTGTAATAAAGGATTTTTGTCATCAACTCAAATAAAAACAAAGCATTAAAATTGACTTGATGTAAGTGCCGATTTTCGACTTTAGCTTACCAATATACACATAGAATAGCTGTACAAGAATCGGCAGGCTCATCAGTGTCAATAATTGTGAGTACCAACATTTATTTAATTTTTAGTTAATAAGATTATCCAAATTCTAACAGCCTTGAATTATTAAAAACAAATATAACTTTCCTTCTGTTAACTGAATTAATGGCAGTATGAAATTAAATTAATTTTAATTAATTGTACTTTAAAATATAAGTATACTGGCAGTAGCATATGCTAAAGAAATTGCTTTTGAAGAGAACAAGAATGGGGTGGTCTGCAGAATATTCTATTTAAATGTGGTTCCCACTTGGCAAAAGTTTCAGAAATGTTATTCTAGGCTTTCCATTTTGGGAAAGTCACGTTTCGTTACATTACTTTACGATTCAACGAATTAATTAACTACGTGAACTTGCCAACTACCAACTCTTAGCGAGGCGGCTCTGCCCATGATGCATAGTTAGTATCCATGCATGGTATATTGACATTCTTACAAATGCTGCCACTTCATTTACTTAAGAAACTCTTTCAAATTAAAGCAGCACATTTTTCAATTCGTTGAACAATCTGAGTGCAAAATACGTCCAACTTAATAATTTATATATTTTACTTTTTAATAATATATCACTGAAAATATAATCTACAGTAAAAAGATTTAGTGTAATTTATATCTAACAAAATCGCATTTTATAATATTTTGAAACAATTTATAAGTGATAAAAGGGTAATTTACAGACATAATACATAACAGGCATTGAGATAATATGTAACTGATAGTTTTACAAAGACTTGCATTATTATTGCAATTAATAAATTGTGTTTCTAAAGCCGCATTACGTACCTCGAGTACAAAACAGTTTTTTGTATGCCACCTAATAATGAATTTACTAAGTTTCTTTCTTTTTTTCCCCATTCCTCTTCTAATTTTACGTTTTAGATACATAACAGTTTATTTAAATATTTTTTAAATATTTAAACACATAGATTTTTTTTTAATATTTATGTTTTAACTTGCTTGAATTCGATAATCATGCATTTAATTGCTCTCGACCTTAATCGTCGTATTTCTTCAAATGAACTTCCTTCACTGCGAAGGAAATAAGTTTATTTAAAGACACGAAATTGAAAAGCTAATTTTATTAATAACACTATTGTATTTGTTTAATAATAATTTCTACTCTTAAAAACTAAAATAAAACATAAAATCAGTCTCACTGAATTCAAAGATTGATGCGAATACTACGAATAGCGCCTCGCTGATTAAATTACCCTTTCCGTTTAAAAGGACAAAAGGGGAAAAAAATATGAAGCCCGGAAATGGGTCATCTGATCCAAAAAGTGCCTAGCTATTTCTTTAATCTTTTCTTGAAGGAAAAACATTTGAATGGATTAGGAAAGATAAAAGAAGGGCAAAATAAACAAAATGAGAAGGTCAAGTTTCTCAGTGAGTCTTTCAAACTTCTCATACTGATGCAGATGTCAAACAAGCTAAGGAGAAAAAAAGTTTTAGTACCACTTAAATCCTCTAAAAAATTTATGACAATAAACAAACGTAATACATGGTTATTAAAAATGATTCAGAGGATTTCAAATCAGAGTATTTTTGAAAGTATTACATATACAACAATAACTGACACATCAAAGAAACTCATCATAGTTTTCCTTATTTCAGTTCCGTATATATCATTTGCAGTGTAACCCCCTTGCTCAATTGTCATCTAAGCAACGTTGCTTCTTTTCCCTTAGCCCTACTCCAATTACTAGCTGTGTGGTAATACCCACTCCGTCTCAAAAACAATTTAAAAGTCGTCTATCTAGAAAGTGTTGGTAAACTATCTAGATGGTGTTGGCAATATAGTAGTCCAGAGGAAGAAATCGCATAAGGTTAAATCAAAAGACCTAGTGAAGACATGCTACAAAATGTAAGGACTGAATCGACTACCATTTCCTTGATTATTCTCCTTCCTTTATCTCTATGTTAGGTTATACACTGCAAGACTCGTTTTTATGGGAATACTTTGAAGAAAAAGATTTCTAGCTAAATCCAGTATAAACTTGTATTATCGTGGCTATCGTTTGGAAATGCATGTCCCAAGACAATTTAAGACTACCATTTGTAAGTATTTGTAGGTAGGTTTGTACCAATATTCAAGGTTTAAGAACAACAGATTTAATTTGATATTGTAAAATGGTTCTTTTTATTGGTACACAGAAATTCATAATTAGATTTAATGCCAAAAGACGAGACGTAAATATTGGTAATCATATATTTAATATCTAAATAGTTATACTTCATATTATGCGACATACACAATTTAAAAAAAAAAGATATATATATCTATATATACAGAGTGATTCTAAATTGTTTTTACAAATTAAGAGGTGTGACAGTACCCATCCAGATGAGCAATAATTACCATAGAATATAGGGTCGTATTCCACTCTGGTAGACTAAAAAGAGGCATATTAGAATTCCAACCTGAACTTACAACAACACGAATGAACAAGACCAAAATTTGTGCAATCAGTTTAGTGAAAAACTCGGAGAAAGGGCACAAAACGGATAAAACCGTAAATTTGGCATTCGAGTCTTAATTCGAGCTCAGACTTTGATGGCAAACACTCAAATGTACATCCTTGGTTCGCAAGATCTGAACCTCGCAAACGATTGCAACAAGTTAATTATCTAATCAAGGGCTGAATATTATCAACTAACTCTAACTTCCGCTGCATGCTGAGATTAGAATGGAAAGTTCATGCTGTGTTCCGGCTATCAGAACTTCGTGTCCTATAGAAGGGCGCTTCAAGTAGAATGAGCGCAGCACAGTAAGTCCAGGAGGACAGGACAGAAGATGTTAAAGGGTAAAAACTGCTAACTTGAAATGGTATCAAACCTACCTTGAATTGGAGTTAGTTGATAATATTCAGCCCTTGATTAGATAATTAAGTTGTTGCATCGTTTGCGAGGTTGAGACTTTGCGAACCAAAGATGCGCATTTGAGTGTTTGCCATCAAAGTCTGAGCTCGAATTCACACTCATAAGCCAATTTTTCGGTTTGATCCGTTTTGTTCACTCTCTGTGAGTTTTACCCTAAACTGATTGCGCAACTTTTGATCTCGTTCATTCGCTCTCCCAACACTGTTCAAGTTCAGGTTGGAGTTCTAATATTCCACTTTTCTGCCTCTCAGAGTGGAATGCGGCCATATGTTCTATGGTAATTATTGATCATCTGGATGAGTACTATCACCCCCACTTAATCTGTAAAAACAATTCAGAATCACCCTTTATAAACATGTTATGCAGGACATACACTCAGCGGGAATCCACTGAGACCAGTTCCGGCATTTCACAGTTTTTGACTGAAATCATATTTCAAGTTGCAGACACAAATAAAGTGAGTTTCTGTAATTTTACTTATTATTTAACTATAAGACACTAATTTAATGTAATTATTTTTTAACCTCTTTGCATTTTATTTTATATTAATTATTCATTTGCCTTTTCTGAGGCTTTCTATAGGGCTCCGGCATTTCTAATTTTAGAAATTAAGCTCTGATGTTATGAATTTTCTCAAGAAAACAGAAGATGAAACCAAATGCATTCTTGGGTAAAGTTGTAACCTTATAAAAAGGTCATTGAAGATTCATTCTTGCTTATGTCAAATTCTTCACTCCAAATGGAAACAACAGAGGCCTTGAAACGACTATCAGTCAGAATAAATTTACGTAATGATTAACAAATAGTTTACTTACTTCCAGGAGCTTTCAGCGATTTCTGTCCACAGAAATTTCCTAAGATGTGATTCCAAAAATCTAAACGTGGATAAATATATGTTTAGATTTTTCTGATGTAAGGAAAGCTTAAAATTGCTCAGCGATTGAATAAAATAACGGTCACCGCTCTGGAAATTTTTAACTTCATTTATTTGAAACGCATTTTTCAGTACGGGAGAAGCTAACTCATTAAGTACAGAAATGCTTTTTGCAGTCACACACTTTTTATCTTAATAAAAGATTATGTTAATACATATCCTATCTATATGTATTAAACAACTGCATATTCTTCGAGTATATAATTTATAAACACTTGCATCTTATGTACATATAAAAAGTAAAACACTTGAAAATATGTGCTATATTTCAAAGAGTAAAAGAAAAGTTCCATTATTAGATGCAACATTCGGGGAGATATTTAAAAACGATATTACTCCCTTAAGTAATTTTTCCATGTTTGTTAAATAGGTACTTCAAGATCTTTAAAAATAAATTTAGGGATAGTCTGCAAAACGAAAGTTACTTGTTTTGGAGATTAATCATTGCATTTTGAGTAAAATAACATTTGGTTTGATTTGGTTTATTTAATTCTGGCAAAACATTTGAGGACTATCTGCCTAAGGGTAGATGCCGAATTATTACATGGAAAGGGATGGAATTTTTTGCCTTTATCTAACTAAATTATAATCAGAATCTTATTAATTCGAAAATTTTTATCTTATTTTTACATAAAAAGTTACATTTTATTTTGACCTCTCTGATAAGCATATTGAAACTGTTTTCATAGAATTTATTAGCTTATTTTAAGATATTATAAATAGAAGTACTATCCAACGTTTAACGAAGTAAAGCTGTCGCTATCATTTCCAAACACTCTATTTACTGCATTACGGAGTTAAAAAATTCTGTGCCCCCTACAAGAAATCAAAGTAATATGAAAGTAGCTGTTACATTTTCAGAAATCTCGTTTATTATCTTATTTCTATGCCTAATCACTGATAATTTGAGCATATTTTTGAAGCTGTACATCTACCTCGAAAAATAGAGCTAAAAATCTACAAAGATCAGTTTCGTCAGTGCTCTATGCGGTGTTGAATTCACTGCTAACAAGTCCTGAAAAATTTCCCATGCATATTACAAATGTTTCCTTCTTTAACAATGAAATCGTGACAGTGTTGATTTGTTTCTCTGTGCTTCTCTCTGGATCTGCATCTAATATACATACATGCAAACATGTCCAGATATGCAGCAAAAAACTAATGTTTAATTCCAGGCTAGTGAATTATAAAAATAAAATGAAAACCTTTTGAAAATCTTTGAAAAATTTTATTTATTGAATTTTAAATAACTCTGAGGCCTATTTTATCTTTAAAAATAAATAAATTAAAGTTTTATCTCTGAAAGTGAATACAAGAAATCTGCTTATTTAAAAAATGATTATTTAAGATTAAATAAATTGACGAATTATTAAACACTATCTGATTCAAATAGTAAGTAATCTTAGGCTTTATAATTATACAAAAAGGTACAACTTTTTTGAAATGCCAGTATAACAATGAACAAAAATACATAAATTCTGATAATCATAATATCAAAATAGTAATATTGATGCTCCACTTTAAATCTCTGGCGTTCAGAAGTTCACACAGAATACCTAGACATCACAAGCAAAATATTTTCCTTACTGCTATTTCGAAATAAGAATCATTAATTAATATCAAAACTATTATCTAAACTGTTTTGATATTTAATATTAATTTATCAAAACAATTATCAAATTCAAACATCATCAAATTATCAAGCAAATATCAAACAATTATCAAATTCAAACATCATCAAATTATCAATAATTGTTTAATTGTTTGATATTTAATAATCATTTGATATTTAATAATCATTATTATTAAATATCAAACAATTAAACAATTATCAAATTATGAATGACTTATCAAACAATCAGCTTGTATTTTTCAAGAAAATTGGTTACGAGCGGTTATGACCCATTTAATCCTTGAATTTTTAATATGTAAGAACAATCACAATTTTCAGCAATACATTAAAGAAAAGGCAACGTTCTCTCTTTAAACTGAGACGAAGAATGCGATACAAAGCATTAGTTTTCTCCTAAATAATAAAAAGATAAAATTCTTGCCTGAAAGTATGAGGAAGAATTATATCTTGCAGTATTGAAAGAAGAGTTATAAGGGGGGAAAAACAAAGAAAGAAGTTTTAAGGAAAAAAGGAGGCATTCTAGGATTTTTCATTGATTTCATTGATTTAAACATTCCTTTAATTACCGTTTGAAGGTAAACACACTTTAGGTATTTGTAGTGAAAAAGCAAATAAGAACTAAGGCAAAGAATCCACCTCAGGAAAGCAAATTATTTGGATAATACGCGCATTTATCATATTTTTGCATTAAATAAATCCCCAAACACATTTATATGTCCATAAAATTATGTTTTAATTTGTAATTATTTGTATCAATTTATTTCGTTCTCACACTGCTCATTTCTTTGTAACACACGTCCTTTGTAACGCAAGTAAACATGTCTTCATGGAAGATTCTCTTAGAAGAACTAACTAGTATTTAAGTTACGTTACACGTGGGAACAACCATGAAAATACACTTGCAGCCACACATTTTGCAACTATTCGACCTTGGATCAAGTGCCAGTGTTCAGAGTGACTTGCCTGGAAGCTTCATTTAAGCCGAACACGCAAAGAAACAGGCAGCGACATGCTAATTAATTAAATACGATGGATGTGTATGACACAATGATTAACTTACAACAAATATATCACATATCGCAGCTAAATTAATTTTTAACATCTAGAAATACATGCCATATTGGTTATATGTTTATATTATTTAAATAACAGGAAAATAAAGCATACGTAAATCTAATGCCTCAAAGGGAAATTACTAACTTGGAAATTTAAGTTTGAATAATTTGCTATACATTCTATACTCTTTTACTAAGAAATTTCAAACATTCTTTTGAAGAAGAAATGCAGTTCGTAATAAAAATGAATTTCAGGTTTGGAAAAAAGATGGAAGAAGTGCCAGGAGCATAAATATTCGCAAAAGCGAATCTCTCAACACCTGTTCTGTCAGTAAATTTCAGAACAGCTGCTACTGTCAGCAATTCTTCATAACCGCAAAGGATAGTTGTACACGCAAATCGCTTTTAACTCAAAGCATATTTAATGCAAATAAAAAATTTAAATATGCATGGTAGACAAAAGCGTTCTGTGTTAATAAAGCAGATAAATTTAAAGTTGCAAAAAGTTCAAAAGATTAATTAATATGACGAAAAAATAGTTATGAAACTACAAATTTTTTATAATATATCGTACTTTCACAATGCATAATTTAAAAAAAAAAAAAGGGTTCCTCGAAAAATTCGCTTTTGAGAAAGATTTAGAGACAATTATCAATGCATTTAATATTCACTAAAGCAACTTTAGTTAATTATAATGTTAATTCAAAACTTTAATTCATTAAAAAAAAACAGAAAAAATTCAGAGAATCTCAGGTCGATCTCCCAACGAGCAGTATACAGATTTTCTATTTAATTTTGCCCGATTTTTTAATCTGAAATTGCTATACTGATCATTCATTACTAGTAGAAATATTTCATTTCCAATTTTTTCATAACAAATATCAATGAAAATTATGATTACGCTGTAATAAATATGCACTTTATGAGTATGAATTTAGATAACACACTCTAGAAAACTTTAAAATCAATAATCATAGGAATAAGACATGCATTTAAAAATTTTAAAAATGCACCTTAATGTCATTAGGTACATCAGTTTTAATTCCACAGCTTATTTAGTATAATCCATGACAAGAATGTATTCATTCAAAATTAAATTTATTAGATATTTGAAACAACAGCTGAGACTACAGTCTCATCGAATATTAGAAAAAAATATTTCTCCCTTTACTGCAGACAAAATAAGTTTTTAACTGCAACGCAAATGACGGAATTTTATTTTTCCCTCTTTTATATCGCATTTCATTTCAATAAAAATTATATGTTAAAGAACATTTTTGCTTTCACAAAACACATCAACCGACTAAATCAAACAGTGAAACTACTTTTTATTTGTCTATATAAGTAACATTTTCCTATTTCAACTAAAACGATGAAACCACATTTTTTTAATCGAAACCTATAACTCTATTTATATTTCATACAAATATCATTAATAAATAAATTTCTATTTGTTAACCTTAAAGTTAAATACATAATCTTATTTTTTAATCACTCTAAAATTACTCAAATTACTTTTTTATGAGTAAAAACAGAATACACACTTATTTCTGTTCAGCTGAATCGAATTATAATTTATTTAATTATGATATATTAAAGTTTATAGTTTTTAATAAATTTATGATTTTAGTGAAAATGGTATTTGAAACCACTGCAAAAATTAAAAGCACATAAATTAGTAAAAAATTAAATTTTATTTGAAAAAGCTATTTGAATAAATGAGACTCCAAATATCAAGAGGTCTGCTGTATTTAAATAAAAATCGCACTCGAATATGCCTCAAGCTGAAAATAAAGCATCGTACAATTGTCAAATTAAAATTTTTTTAGCATTTTAACCTCTTCACTAATAAAACCCTAGCTGTTAAGACAAGCATAACCATTACCACACATTGGGAGCTTTTGCGGCGGATCCTCCTTCCTCTTTAAGAATAGGAAAAAAATCAGCTCTCCTCATTAAATAAAAACGAGCTGTACAATAAACTTTAATAACGGCCTGCACAGCATTGAAAGCGACAGCAAAAGAGGCGAATAGTGAGGGCTATCGCCGACCGGATACCGCATGACAGGAAGCTAAGAAAATACATAAAAAAGTCAAAGATAACTTCTGTAAGCACAGCTGGAAAAAGTGTTGGGCAGATCTCGCGTACGCTCGCAGACAGCGCGTATATGATTTGTTGAGGTTCAAACACCCCAACCCTTCCTCGGGGGACCACGTGTCAGGCACATGCTTTACAATAGTTTGTATAGCATTTTATCACCTTACAGCGGATGTTTCGTAACACGTCGTCAGGGGATAAAGGGGCCGCAGGTAAGGTTCGAGCTCTTGTTAAAGCAAAATTATGATTCCAAGACTCTGTCGAAAGCAAGACACTTTCCAAGATATTATTTATCTACACAGCTAAATATCTGGGAAACCCTCTCATATTATACTTGGTAAGCATATTTTGCCATGTTAAAGCGTTTAGAAACTAGTATAACAAATTCTGAAATGATGGTACTTGAATGCTTACATTTCATCTCTTATGTATCCGGAAGATACTGAAAACTCACTCTACTGTTTGATTATTGCGCTCAAATACAGTGCGTGCTTATTCGTGTACACACCACTCCTGTATAAACACCGCCTTCTTGCTTAATGAAAATGCATATACATAAATATACAACCACATTCAAAAGAGCAACTATGCGTCTTAGTGCGTGTAACGTTTTCTCGAAGGTCATTAATATGTCAATATATTGGATTTCATTGCACGATGATTTTTTTATTATCAAAACGGTTTCTAAAACTAAAGTATTTATTTCACAAGCAGCTTGCAGGAAAACGTGCTATAGCCGTAATGTACGCCTACATCAATATCCAGCCATTGGAAAGTAGACCTGTTTATTTGAGGATCGGTGTGGTATAGAAATCGGCACAATCATAAAGGGATAAAAAAAATATAGCCTTGGAGTCAGCTGACATTTGTAAACCTTCCAGACGGTAACCTACACAATCTCCACCCACTCATAGTTTGAGCGCGGAACACAGGCTCCTGCTGTAGGAGCGAAAAATCACAAAATGTATTCACCTACTTTCTCTGGTACGATTCGCAAACCTTCGCAACAATAATATTTCTTTTACGAAATATTCTTATGCCCAAAACCACAACCTGGGTTTACGGCCAACGCAAATAGCGGAAGTGCTCTTGCATGGGAAGACGAAACACTGTCTTTAATCTGAGCAGCTTTTTAAAAAAGTAAAGGACTGTTTTGCGTAAAAATTGCAGAGTGTTTCCGAATGTAATCAACATATGCACCAGTCACAACACAGATTAAGCATTCTGACAGAAATAACTTCTAGCGAAAGATGTTATTCTTGTTCCTTTCTTCATTTAGAAAATTTATAGATTTTTTTCCATTTTTTTACTCTAACTTAGATATCTGAGACTGATAAGTTAAAAAATATACATAAATAAATTAAATATTTATCTTTAAAAATTTGCAATTTTGTTGTCAGAATGTGCAGTAAGCAAGTCAATGAAAAATTTACGGACAACCGCTGAATATCCATTACAAAAATATTTAATATCTTAGGAACAAAACAATCATAAAATTTCACACAATTATTCAAATAAATAAGCATACATTTTTGCACAGCAAAATGCAAAGCAGAATAAATTTTGAGTTGCAGCTCTAGCTTAAGCAAACACTAGCTTTTTAAAAGTTCTTATTCTAAATACCAGCCGCTTAAGCGGCCAGTCTCCGGTACCAGTTATTATAAAACAGAAAAAATATATTTTAATGAATCCAACTAGTGTTATTCCACAGGTCCAACTTGCAATTAATTATGACAGATATAAAGTCGCTTATTTTGTTAATAAATAACGCCCAGAATAAATTTGAAAGAATAATTCAATATTTTACCCTTTGCTAATGCAACACAATGACGCGTGGAAAATAAAAATATTCGGTGGCAACACACTTCTTTTAAATCGCTCAGCTTTTGATTAAATTTGAAACATAAATATCTTACGCTCTTACACATTGTTTATCAAAATTATGTAAGTTCGCACAAAAAATAAATGAAGAAACAACCAAAATGTTGCGTTTCTGGGTGCCCATGTCCGACTGAAGAGCTATATGCGTTCAAAAATCAGAAATCTGTCCGGTCTTCGTAAATATAAAATTCACTGTTTATCTCCCAGGAGGGAATTCCTTGTGAATTATGCCTTAAGATCACCAACATGGGCTTTATTCTACATTTCTAAAACCATATTCCAGTGACTATAATGAACGTCTTTCAACTCAAGCACATTTCTGTCGTTTTGTCTCAGGATCATAAACAAAGTACTAAGTTTCATTTCCAGTTACAATTTTTATGGAAAAATAATCGGGATTGGTTCCCTCTTTACAGCAAAATTTTATTGCTGTTCTGTTCTCAGCTTTCGAGTCCATGGCAGCAGATGGTCACTAGATCAATGCAAATAATTTACTAACTACATAGGAATTTTGTTCGTAAGCACATAAGATTTAAAAAAAAAAAAAAAAAAAAAAAAAAATCTGAAAATCTGAAAGCTTTCAGATTTTATATTTCGCCCAAAGTGTCTTTTTTTAAAGTTTCGTACGTTACTTTATTTATTAAATATTATGTTCTTCGCGCTTAAGCCATAAAATTCAATTCAACAGCAATATCACAAAATATTTAAAAGAGCATATCTTTAGAATTTCCGATACACAATCTTGCGCGCTGGAGATTAAAAATATTTTTCTGTACAGGATTGCCATTGCTTGTTTTTAAATCGTTGAGTTTGTTAATCAAAAATTCGTAAAAATTTTACAAAATATGAAATAGATAATAAAACAAATTCCAATTTTGGGCTTCCAGATGCCCATATTCGGGTGTAAATTCAAAAATTCAAAATTGGATGGCTCTAGGTACCACTGTTTTATCACAATACGAGAAACATACCTATATTTATGCAGATTCTTCATTATTTAATTTCTTGAAATATAATACAGGACTCTAATATTTGGTGGCAACAATTTGAAATGTGATTCGTCGTTTATAGCGAATCAACGCAAAATGCCAAAACGAAATTAATAGCCCTTCTGACCTAACAAGTTGAGATGTAACAAAAATAAATGCTGTCAATTATCTTCAGAAGATTTACGGAATTTGTTAAAATAATCAGCCCTAAAACTTTACAGACGCACTGTGAACATCCAATGTGAATTTGACATACATGACGCGATGCATACATAATTTGATTTGCACATACAAACGACACAGGCAAGTGTACTCAATTTAAAAAAAATCAAATTAAAAAAAACTGCACAGTTAATATAACACCAAATTGTATTATTTCTGCTGCGAAATGTATGTGAACTAACGCCATTTCCTTTAATTTTTTTTAGTTACCATGGAAGTCGTGGTCGGAGAAATATGGCGTATTCACGTGATTTCTTTGTTAGAAACGGCGTATCAGTCGTTGCACCTCAAATGTTATTCCATCGGCACTTCAATATAAGACGGCATGGAACAACTGTAACATGTAAATCTATCATTCAGATACGTTAAACACTTTGAACCACAGGAGCTATAACTCCAAAAAGATACTAGATATTGAACTTAAGATAAGAACATCAGAGAATATGTTAGTGAGCGAGAGTAGCATTTCTCCGTATTCCTCGATATTTGGTTTGGCGCGATTCATTAGCCTTATGTTTGAGATGGGAATTGGTTATGAAAATTTGAAAATCGATCTTAAATTCAATCTGTATAAGAGAGTATACATTACTCGCAACAGATTACAGCCGACGGAGAAATTTTTCTTTACGGATGGATATCACCTTCCAGATGCGATTTTTCTAGGTAACACAATAGGCATTACTTCTCACACCTATTCAAATTGATGGAAAATCTATAACACAAAAGTCGTAACGTCTCGTGTTAAATTAGCTAGGCAATGTTCATTCAAAAATGAGCACACTCCTTTGAGTTACCGTGTATATTCCCTACGCATTTATTTTCTTGTACTTAATTTTTGCTAATAATTTTGAGCACTACTTTTTATTTTCATAATTCATTGATTGAAAAACATAAAATTCATTTTGGAAATTCTCTTTTATGTACAGTGGATGACGAACGCAGTGACTCACTGCATGAGCAAATCAGCGGAACAAAAAACTCACTGGATAATGAAAGGTATTTCGAGTTATGGACACTGAAATCTACAACATATGATTCTTAAAAGGGTTTTAAGGTAACCTGCGTCACATAATAACCCTCAGGGGTTTCTGGAAACATCATTTCAATAATTTCCATTACTTAACTTTCAGAAACACAGTCTAGCAGCAAACAACTTACAGAACCATGAATTTAGCCTAAAGAAATTTATGACCAGACTGGAATGGACTGTCTGATCATAAATTCAGGCAGGGCAGGTCATGCAGGCAGAGACTTTGAGCACTTGGATACAAAGGACTTCTTTTGTTATCCCTGATATTGTGTCTCTAAGCAAAACCAGGAAGCTCTAAGCTAGGAAGATGTGGAGAAGTTATCAGTGGGCCATAAAAATCAGCTCTGAAAGAACTGCAGCAATTCAAAGCAATTGAAGAAGAAAGAAAATTCTGATCCTAGTTCTCTAATGTGCGAAATTTATGCAAAATGGGATACGATGCAAAGCACTTAACTGATCCCTCTGATTAAGCAACCTACAGCATAAGCAATTTCATTGGCAATGCCATATGTATCACTTTGGAAACATTTTAAAACGTAGGCAATAATTAATCACACTGGACAAATTTTGAATGAAACGGAAGTTGAGTGAATCCCAGAGAGAGTCGAATAGTGGTAAAAGCGAAGAAAAGATGAAAGAAGATGACCCCTAAAAAAGACAATTTATCTATTGCTTTTTACGAAAGGGATTACTTCATCCAAACGATAACATCTTCCTAATCGTAGTCCACTTATGCCGTCCATTCATTCGCCTTCATATAGATACAGTAAAATTAAATTAAGTTTTCGTCTATTTTATTCATTTAATATTGTTTTCAAGTTTTTTGTTTTGCACGAAATGATTTCCTTTGGTTTTGGCTTATGAGCCTGAGCACGAAGTGCTGTTGTTAAGTTTAAATAAACAATCGTCTATGATCCAATAATAAACAATCCCACCTAATCCGCCATCCACATTAATTCTCACGAAAAAGTTTGTTTCGGTGTAAAACTTTTCGGTTCATGAACTGCCTTCATAAACGAATTGAATTTGTGAATCGAGTTTTCACAGTATAAATGGAACTAATTTTATTCTCATATTACGTAAATATTCGATCTTTTCCATTGACGATTGACTTTTAGATAATATGACTGAACTCTGATTCTACAACCCAGCTCAAAAATGAGTTAGCTTTTTTAATCTATCATGGCAAATTACGTGAACGTTGTACGTTTTATCGAGGAAACATACGTATTTAAAATCATATATCAGGTACAGATTTGGCTCATATATTTTTTTCTCATAATTTTATCCGAAACGATGTTAAAAAAATCAAAACGCACATATTTTGAGTCATAAAACAGAAAACAAATTTTACATTTTAGAGAAGAAAGATAAAGGACCAAAACTATTTTTGAAATAGACTACATGATCCTTAGTTCTGATCAACTACATCCAATAATGGCTGTCATTTCAGAACAGTACATCCTGTTTGAAAATTGGTGACCCGTAAGCTGACAAAGCTTATTCCATAATCTACTACTGAAATAAACGATGTCCTCACTGCTCGAATAAGGCGCCAATTCTATTACGCATCATTAAGTTGGGATGTAATCCTTACGTTGATCTTTAGCCTGAAAGGGATCGTTACTCTTATTATACGTCATTAAAGGACATGACGTTTGAAAAGAGACAGAGTACGCACGCGCCGTAAAGAATAAACGGGCACAATACACTCGAGTCAGATAATTTTATAGCTGAACTTCATTGTGTTTCCGAGTCAACAATAAATATTAATCACTCTATATCGATGTTTCCCGACAGGAATTTCCAGGAAAGCTAATATTTCACGCACAATGATTAAGATTTTCCATGAAAAACCATGATGAATAAGCTAATCATATGCTATATTTATATACTCAATTCCGTGGCTATATTTATATACTCAATTCCGTGAGGCATAATAATTATTATAAGGGTTTCCGCCGTAAAGGTAAAAAACTGAGAAGCTCTGGCCAATGTCAATAAACATAGATGATATTCTGACTGTATCATTTGAATAAAGTTAGTAAAATTATAATGGCAAGAGAAGTTTGTGATCTACCTGCCAAAAAACAATGAATGCTATTGCTCAAGACTTTCTAAGGACGGAAAGCATAAAAAATATGTATTTCGCGTCATTTTAAACATAGAAATATTAACTATGAAAACTAAAACCCTATCGCAAATGCAGAATGCTTTGAATCTTTCCTTTGACGTTAGTTATTTCTGAAATTTATCAAAGAATGGTTACGAAACTCTAAAAACTCGCAATGTAAAAGTTGAAAATATTTAAAAATTTAGTTTAAAATAATTTTTATGTCTCTTAGTTATGAAAGGCTCACCAGTGGCCAAGTGTGTAAGATCGCTGAACACGGGTAGTTAAACTCAGTTTCAATTCTCAACAAGCGGCCTGGTTGCCCTTTATTTTTATGGTTTAATGAAATACAACTTGTCTCTTTTAATTCTCCAGGAAAAGATATCTTATGAAACAGACATCCCCCTATACGCTTTGTCTAAATTAACTAACAAAACTAAATTAAATCTTTAGAAATTCCCTCCTGAAAACATCGTTCGTATGCATTCCTCAGCGCTCATGTATTTCGTTACAATCAATTAAACAGTCAACCTTGAAAAAAAAAATTTCAATTTAGAGAACATATTATTCTGAAAAAGAAATAATGCTGATGAGGTAATCTGCTCCCAAGAAAAGAGTAGCAGTTAAATGTGAAATGTGACAAAATATACCCTCGGTACTAAGCCTTGTTTCGAGTACTTGGAAGACGATTTGATACTTTGGGAAATTCGAGTTATGGCTTAACAATTATCATATACTAATTCTTTCGCTTGCATCACAGAGAATACGTATTTTTTCTCAATTTAAATTAGGCTAAAAGATCATCGAAAAAAACTCATTTAAAATGTAATATATATATATAAATCGAAAAACTCACTCAAAGTAAAATAGCAACAATAAATGAGGATTCGTGCTTTTGGAATAGCATTCATACATATAATATTACTTTTTTTTTATTTCCTTTTTGAAATGTAAAATACTTGAATTACGGCATCAATGCCGTTCAATCGGAATAGCGGTTAGCGACGCTGACTGCCGTACTGGAAGACCCGGGTTCGAATCCTAGAGAAAGAATAGATGTTTGTAAATATATAGTGTCTGTGCGGTATGGGGGCACTACAAATATGCGTCGAATCGAAAGTCCTCTCGAAAGGCTGGCGGTAAGGAAAGAGAGGTGGGAGATCCTCAGACCCATCCTTCGGAGGTGCTCTCTCTCAAAATGGGGGGGGGGGCTGAAATGAGCTAAAGCCGGACTGTTACTTACACGGTGCCCAAGGGTCTTGCCAACGACAGGCGCATTTGATTCTTTGCCACGATGAATACTGTGGGCTCATGCTGACCTTTGGCAGACAAGTGGATTGATAACAACATCAGTCACGTGTTATACACACTTCCTTTCTTCAGAAAATACTTGAAAATATTTGTTTTCCCTGATTTACGTTAAGTTGACAAATTTATTTTTGTATGCTGCCCATCTCTTTCTGCTATTAGAAAAGATATTAACAAAGAACATATAACTTCATAATACTTTAATTTTCTTAATAAAATGATCAGTCATTTAAAAAAATCCGAGTTATTAAAAATCATAAAAATAATACTAATAAAAATTTACATTTTTAAGGAGGACGCTTATTACTTTTAAACATCCTTTATCAAGTTGAATGGCAGAGCTATATGAAAACTGACAATTTTTCAAGGTGCAAAGATGCATGTGGAAGATTAAGATCTTATATCTCGTACGATGACGATAATTAAAGATACATAATTTTCGTATTTATAGTTAATTGAGAAATACTGCTTATGGACGTTTTTGAACCAAAATTGGCGAAACGAAATTGTTTAAAGATTCTCTTGAACCGCAAAGTGATGGTTATTTTGTCGATAAAACAGAATGTAATTTGACAAACGCGAAAACAGAAGCTGATTAGCGCAGAACGATGTTGATGACAATAGCAGAGAAGAATTTAAATCTATTGACTCTACACATGCTATCCAACGCAACTAATAAATTATTTAAGCATACTTCCAGATTATTTTGTATGAATATGAAAGGCTCTCAGATTTTTTTATTTTTATTTTATTTATTTATTTATTTATTTATTTTTTTTTTTTTTTTTTTTTTTGCTAGTTAACGTTTTGAGTGTTACCTTTATTTAATTTATTTCTTTAAATAAGAATAAATTCATTTCGGAGAGTATTTAAATAAACAATAGTTACAAAATCTTTTCTAATAAATCATAGTGAACAGAAAAGAGAGTTGCTAAATATTCTAAATATACAGAGACAACTACTAATTTGATACTATTTAATAAATTCCTAGTTTTCATTCAGTGCATGATTATGATAAAATTTCCCCTTGAAAAAAATTAAATACCTCAAAGACAGCACGAATGCAAACTTATAAGCTTTAGAAATACAATTATTTCTTATATAAAGGTTATTTTTAGTTATGGTATGGTTTGGTTACCTAATTATGGTAAAGCACGTGAGAGCTATCTGCTTAAGAAATGGATGCCTTTGTGGAGAGACGTTCTAAGGGAAACTGGCTCTGATACAGGTTACACACGGGAAAAAATACGAAAACCATGTAGCCAGCCCGTTAACTTGGAATCGAACGGAGGTCGAAACTACCAGTATTCAGTGACTTTACCGCTCAGCAGCTGGTGGGCTCGTTTCAGCTATAATCATTTCTTTTAAAAAGATCCCTCATCCTTGAAAAAAAAAAAAAATATGCCTCTTCTGAATAGCAAAATTTACATGAAATCAGTATACATAAAGAAAATCATGAAAAATATAACTATAAATAAATTAAGCCTATGAACATGAATTTAGGTTAAATTTTTCCCATGTGAAATTTATTTCATATTGATAAATAAGAAATATTATTACGGAACTTCTCCAAAATAACACAATGGATCTGTACATAAAAGAGACAACATAAAATTAAAAAATTAGAAGCAATAAAAGTACTATTTGAACATGTTTAATATTCCTAAAGCAATATCAAAATGTCTTTTCCGCAAGACATCACAATAAAAAGGGAGATTTCTCAAATATATTATACACAAAATGAGCATGGTAATTGAATTCTTAAAAAATGGTTAATTCAATTAGTAAAAGATAGCAATCACTTTTTATATCTAAAATAAAAAATTTAACAAACTCTTAGAAATTTAAATCAATTGAACCCAAAAAATGTCACAAAAAGGGATTGGTGGTTGAGCCTAAACTTACTCTTGAACAAAAATAAGAAGCGTCGTCTCATTTCCAGGCCAATCGTTCCTCGTTAAGACGCGGCAACGATGAAACAGACTTCCAACTATTATGCCAAAACGAAGCGGTAAAAATATCCGACCTTCCACGCAAAATGCTGCTAAAAGCTCTGTGTGAAGAAAGAACGACGAAAACGGGAAGTTTTCTTTTATGCCCTTTGAACAATTTCGAGTAACGATGCAAGGCGAAAATGAAAAGAGCTATCTTAACAAGCAGGATATTAAAAACATTCCAATTAAATTATTTAACGGTTGACGGTGTACTCTTCCGGTAGTATCTGACAAAGCACCACTCGAGAAGAAAAATGATTAAATTGCCAAAAAGGTGTAGTCATTTTTGGGGGTATTTATTTCACGAGGTTAACAGAGCAGATATGTACCATTATTCTACAGAAAATTTAAAATCAGCGTCTTGGTTTCTTTTTTTAAATTTTTTTTGGCAAAACGTGAATGATCACATGATATTATTAGTTTGAATGCGAGTAAATCTAAATAAAATCCAACTAGTCAGCTTCCGTTTACAAATCTATCTACTGAAATACAGCAAAGGCACTTTTTGCAATTTCCAATTTTTCAACATGCATATATAATGAAAGGAACGTCTAATTCATTTTACAATGGGATTCAGACTTTTAGATTTTTAGAATAATTAAAGCAAAAATATTACAAGTACCTACAGAACTATACTACGTTCAGTTTTATAATTTCACTAATCAATCCAAAGTATGAGAAATTTTTTATTTTATGCAATGTAAGCATTAAAATTTCTTTAATGCTGCTGTTAGATAACGTTTAAAACAAATTTTTACTCCTTTAAAAGTGATAATATATATATACCTTTGGTTTATTATACATCACATCAGTAAATTAATAAGCTCACAAGTGGCAGAGGAATCCAATCCAATACCTAAATACTAGTAGATCCACCCGCTATCAAATCCCGACGAACGAGGTGACTGCAATGTGTAATGTGAATATGGCAGTAATGCAATGTGTAATGTGACTATGATAAACCACGCAGTAACTATCTGCTTAAAGCATAGGATGCCTTCGTGAAGAACTTAAAAATTGGCTCATATCCACTTTACACATGAGACAAACCTTGGAAATACTCATACAGCTAGCCCGTTCGCATAGAATCGAACTCAGTAAAACTACCACCAGTGTTCAATGCTTTTACCGCTCTCCTATTGGTGGGCCTTCTCAGCAAAGGCATTCCTACTTTTAGGCAGATAGCGCCCCATTGCCCTGCATAATCCACATAATTCATTAAGTTAATGGAAGTGTTATAACTGCTGTTGGAAAACAGCCCGCCAAAAAGTAAAAATAACATGTAAAGACAAATAAAACAAAAATAAGAATGTGCACACATTCGGGATAAAAACAGATAAATATTTTTTTTTAAAAAAAAAGCTGCAGTCTGATATTTCAAAAAAGAATGTCCCATTAAAAATTTCAAACAAATCAAAGAAAACTATATGGTTTTGTGCTATGCATGTAATATATGGCATTAGAATCATCTTTTATTAATTAAAATAAAAGTGCGAATGTTTATAAAAACTATCAGTTCGATATATCTTCAGAATATTTTATTTTGCATCAATGAAATACATGGAAAGACCCCGCTTAACCCTGTTTCAGTATTACTTGGTAGTACTGGGGTTCTTCGAAATCGCACGTGATACGGTATTCCTTGGTTAGTTTGTCCGGGTATTCCGACAGCTGATTGATAAAAATGATGAAAAATCACAATTTGTTGGATATATTGTAGACAAGATCAATCTTTCCTGGAATGTGGTGACCGAGAAATGTTTGAAAGAAGTATTCGAGAATGTATAGCTGGAGTTCAGCAAAGAATGTTGATGCAAGCGAATTCATTGTTGATGTCGACGTAACTGTGAAGGTAGCGAATGATACAGAGTTGCATAATATAAATCCGAAGAATTTTAAAGAATTATGTAAGTTACGACTGGTGAAAATCTTCCCAAAGACGATCTTAAAGAATCAATAAAACAAGTGCACGAAGATGACAAAATTACCATTTCTGAAGATGAGATGCAATAGGAACTTTCAACGGATTTTCTAAAAAAAAAAAAAAAAAAGGTTTAGACACTATAACGAAAATTATGGTTCGGTTTATACAAAATGATTTTAAATTTTGATAGCAGTTCAAAGGCATGAAGCGCCATTGATGCGATTTCTTGGTGTGAATAACTACTTGTTGAACGAACAGGAAAAGCAAGCGACGTTAGATAACTTCTCCATAAAACAACAGAAAATGTCAAAAATGAGGAACAAACCTCTTCATCGTAAGCATAATTATTTTACTTGAACCATCATTTTTACTTCTTTGTACGAAGTAAAAAGGAAGTATTGTAATCGCGAAAAGTTTCAGGCAGCATATTTCAACGAAAATATCCATTTCGACCGATATCGAATGCAATTTAACGATGTTTTTGCGTGATATCTGTACGTAAGGACAGAATAAAACACTCTTTTCCTTCAAAAAAATTATAAAACTGCTTTAAAACTAATTCTGAAGAGAATTTTTCGTGGCGTCTGTACGAACGTATGTACGTACGTGCGTACGTATCTCGCATAACTCAAAAACGAGTAGCCTCAGAACGTTGAAATTTTGTATAGGACTGCTATAATATGTAGATGTGCACCTCGTATTTTGGTTGCAATCGGCCGCACCAAACGTATATAAATATATTTATATATATATACACTCTGTTACCCGGATCAATGATCTCAGTTTCTTTACTCTTATATGTTGGTAAATTGTACATTTTTTGCTTTAAAATTGATTGAATTATGTTGTTTTTATCTTCTGGTTAAGGATTTTATGCCTTTAGTAAATCTGTGTGCAGTATTTTTAGAATTATCAGCAATTTTAAAGTTGTTTAATTACCGCTAAGCCTTTTTTAATGGCGGCCATTGATGTTTAGATTTGAAACAGGAGACTAGTGGATTTGTTGCCAATCTAGAGAAACTTAGCTTCGCAACAACAAAGATAACGCCTTCATTTATTATTGCCAATTAAATCATGTTAAATCTTTTCTGGAATTTTTTTGAGGAAATAAGCGTTTAAGATTTACTTCGTAATTTTTAATATAGATATTTTGAGTTTTTATGTATTTTTGACTTCTCGCGAAGTGAGAACTGAATTAATTAAATGAGAAATACTCAATCGTCTGTGAAAAACTGTTTCTTTTTTGTTTTGTTTGCTTAATTTCTTTTATACATCATTCTAGCTTTATTATAGTATTTGAATAGAACATGTGGCAACGATTAGATAATTCTATTCTTTAAATGATATAAATTTTGTGCATTAAGAGTTATAATATGAACGAAATATATAAGTTAACTGTTATATAATTACTGGATTATATAACAGTTAACTTAGTATCCGTTATAAAATTATTATATAAGTTAACTGTTATATAATTATTAATACTGTTAAGTGAATCTACCGCCAGAGTGTCACTATGGTAAACAAATACTAGAGTGAATTTTAAAGAATGCATTTATTCTATTGTGGTTTATGCGCCGTCGGCGAAGTAGATTTAATTCAATCCAATAAGTTTAAATGAAATGCAAGAAAAAATGCGTATAATTTAATATTCCAATACAAGGAAGTCATGTGGAATACACATCAGATTTTTTCTTTTTAAAATCTGAAGAGACGAAGCTTTGCCGGTAAAATAAGGCTATTTAACATTGAGGTAAATGGCTATCTCGCTAAATTGGCGAGATAGCATAAACCTGGGGATAGTTTTAGCGACTTAGTTCTGTCCTCAAATTACGCGAGAAATCGCCAAATGTGGCGACCATTTGGCGACATCTTGGTCAGGTCCCTCTATAATTGCAATTAGTACTGTAACTGAATAACTGCTAATTGACCCCTATATGTAATTGTAGCCGTATCCAGCCCTTAGATGTAACTTTAACCTTATATGCCTTCCAGTAATTTGAGAAATGGAAGGTACTAGAGATTTCTCAGCGTTTCTCAGCATTTCTTCGGAATACTGAGACCTTCAGGCTAGCTTAGCTGTTTAGACGCGCTCTGTTTAACGTTTTTAGTAGTTTGAAGTGTAACTACATATTATTGTGCTCTGTGATGAGAAGAGCTATATGAGCATTTTTTTTTTTTTTTTTTTCTTTTTCTTTTTTGGGTGTGCGGGAAAGTTTCAGAACAGTAAAGTGTTTCTTTTGGTAAAAATTAATTTTATCAAGCTACGGTCAATTCTGTGTGCATTCAATCTATTGCGAATCCGTAAACTCGCAACAATTAAATTTAAAAGATAATTTACAGATGTTTGACCGAAGACAACTTTCTGAAGTCTGGCTTGAAGAAACAACGTAAAGGTAAATTAAAGACTTTATGTCTCGCGCAATGGCAACGTTTGCCAAACCGAACGGATGTCATATGCATGGTAGCATAACATGACATGATATAACAAGCCAAAATTTTTGGGAAAACTTCATAAAAGATGTTTCAAACGTCAATACTAAGAAAAATGTTCCGAGTTATGAAAATAATATTCTGAACTTGCATTAGAAACATCTTTTTGTAATTAAAACACAACTGCGGGTGTTCATAAAAAATTACCAAGTGGATATATCGCAAATTAAATTAATTTTAATCTATATTAATTAGACATATTATTAAAATATAACAAAGATTTTAATTATTAAATGCGTTTACTGCTCTTAAATTGCCCAGGTTGTTAGTAGACCGTGTAAATCTGAAAGGTAAAGAAAGACCATGGGTCTCCCTTTTCCCCTGAAGCAAATACGTAGAGTTATACAGGCTGTTTCAGAACTCAACATACAGAGGCAAATACGCGCCTTTAGATAATGCACTTAAATTAACTGTATTTCTATACCTTTGTATTTAAAATAGTTAGTTTTATATTCAACAAACATTAAAACATACCATAACGTTTAGAATATTTGTAATTATAACTATGTATATAGAAAATTAATACGTAATAATAATATGTAATAATTTGTAAATAAAAACATTAAAAAATTTCTTTCTGATAAATAGCTAATAACAACAAGGAAATACTATAGAACGTATTGCTTTAATATTAAGCTTTTCTGTAATTTAATTTTCCTTGTTTTTAACAAAGTAAAATCAAAAGTAATTTTGAAAATCTACTTAATTAGTTAATTTATATTCTACAGTGAAAATACTAATATTTGGAAATTTTGTTAGACCAAAAGAAGATTTTGCATTTTAAAATTATTGTACACTTTCTGAAACTTTTTTTCACCTTTACAATCATAACTGCGAATGTTAAAAATACTTTGAACACACTTTCCGCGATTAAACTGTATTCTTGAACTATATATAAAGGATTTGACTTTGGTTTAGCACAAGGTTTTTCAACCGGTGGTACGCAAGAGAAAAATAGGTGGTACGCAAAGAAGCAAAATATTTTTAACTATTAAATTCAAAAATTAAAACCCCAACATCCTGATTGAATTGTTTTTCTAACACTCGTAAATTTATGGGATCTGAGCTTTGTTCAAGAGTGGTAGTGAAAGTAGTACTTTGTAGTAGTGGTACTAAAGGTTTTCAATTTCTGTTTAGATGGTACGCGTTAGTCAACGGGTTGAGAACCGCTGGTTTAGCGATTAGAATTATTGAAGTAGCGTAAGTTCTAAAGCTAGATATTTTTATAGAATATCTGGACAATTTATATGATTTGAATATATCTATTTATATCATTTGGCTAAGTTAGAAGCTGATCCTTTTTAAAATACCTCAACATCACATCCTCATGTCCCCCTTAGTCCTCAGGTGCTTTGCTAAAGTCAAACCTAACATTTAAAATACCTAAATTCAATTATATTAATTGTTCATCAGTTATTGAAACTGGAAATCGAAGCCATCTCGTATAATTTGTGATATCTTCATTTTAAGTGCGTGAGATTAAAATATATATTCTTTTTTCATTTGTATTATAAATTTGTTTTTAATGTTAGTTCTTTTTTCAATTGATTTTTGACAGTCGGATTTATTAACCATTCTTTTTAACTTCTCGTCATATTTTGTTGATATAATCATTTCTAAAGCTAAAATTTTCATATTTCTCAAAAATATTTTCTCTCATTTTCCGTAAAGAAAGGAACAGTCCTTCTTGCATATTTGTTTGTATGTCTCTCAATAGTTGAGAAACGTACGAGAGTTACTTGCCTAGGAGAAGGATGCCTATGTAAAGGATTTTGTAACGGAAACAGGCTCATATTTACGTTTAGCCTGAGGAAAATAACGAAAGCACCTATGCAGTCAAACCATTCGCTGGCGTTCGATATTAAACTAGTCCTTCTGTTAAGCGTGCAATTTGACGTATATATTAAGTTTTGGATTGCAAGGTTTAATTCACCTTTCGTTTTCTTGCACTACTAAGTTCCAGGAAGGCATACATAAAATTTTAATCTTATTTTCTTAGAGGTTATTACGTTCAATCCATTGTAATGATTTATCATTTGATGCCATATACAAGTTAAAACCTTACATAAATATAAAGTAATAAGACGAAAATGACTTTATGTCCCATTTTTAAATATCAAATCGTCAATAATTAATTAAGTTTTTGATGTGATTTACTTAAATGATTAAAGAGTTACTTAATTACAAGAGTTAAGCAAATACTCAAAAACATAACGTCCACTTTTACCGATTTAAATATCTTGAAACGGTGCTTCTCAATATGTTTGAAATTGAAAATTAGTTATAATTTATTTTTTAAAAGTATTTCTAAAATTTCACTAAGTTGGCACTCCTTCTAGCTCTTCACCCAAGACAAGTGCCACATCCTTCTCCCTGCTCTGCCACTGAAGATAATGTCAGTCTTTTAGTTTCTCGCAGCAGCACCAACCCAATGGCTGCCTCTACATTCTTACCATTCCTTACCTCTGTCAATTACCGAGACACAACGATATCTATCGATTACTTTGCCAGAACAGTTTTCACGCGTTTGAGAACAATACATCTCCTTGGAAATACAAAACCCACAAATTTTCCAACACAGCATCATATGTATCAAACTGGTCGCAAATTACACAATAAAATAAGAATACGAAATCACTTCCTTACTAATGAAATGTTCTAACTGACAAAGACCACCGATTACAACACAGTACAAAGTCCGAAATCCGGAATGATCTAAAATCAGAAACTACGGATGAACAGCACTTTTTTTTTTTTTTTTTTTTTTTTTTTTTTTAAGAAATTTATGTTTTACGTTTACGCCTTTGATAATTTTTTCATAATAAAACATATGAAGAATCCCGATTTACTTCGGCATTGACGCCTGGCGAATCATTCATTATTTTTTCCTTTCATCAGTGCATCATTATGAACACACTGCAACTTCAGAAATGATTCAAGCAGCGATTATTAGTCCAAAGGGGCTTTGTCTCTGAAGGACTATATTGTTTTCGTTTTGCGATTTTGCGTTGAAAACTTTTAAAAGGCTGTATCACTTTTCAAATCGTTGCCAACAAATACTATCCCCCTGTATTATATTTGAAGAAATTAAATCATGAAGAATCTGCATAAATGTATCTATGTTTCTCGCATTGTGATAAAATTACGGTACCTAGAGCCACCCAATTCTGAATGATGTAATCCCACTGCGAATATGGCGTCTGAAAGCCCAAATTTTAAATTTGGAAAATTTTTTTATTATCGATTTCATATTTTGTAAAACTTTAACGAATTTTTGATTAACAAACTCAACGATTTCAAAGCAATGTCAACGTTGTACAGAAAAAACATTTTTTTCTCCAGCGCGTGAGACTGTGTATTAGAAATTCTAAAGATATGCTCAAAATTATTTTGCGACATTGCTGTTGAACTGAATTTTATGGTTTAAGTGCAAAGAACATCATAATATTTAGTAAATAAAGGTAACACACAAAACGTTAAAAAAACGCCTATTTGAACGTAATTTAAAATCTGAAACATTTCAGACTTTTTTAAACTTTTTTTACTATGTTTAAATGTTAGTAATTCCGTACCAAAGAGCATGGTAAACGTTTAAGCTGACATTGCACTTGGCGATGATGACAGACTACAGCTAACTCCGCTGAGAAGTGTTAAGAGTTGACAAAAAGAAATTTAATAGAAATTTCATTCCATGCGCGAAAAATTGCTTCTGTAAAGGATTCTCATAGGGCAACAGAGTAAAATTTAGTGCTGTTTGAATTGAAAATAACTGATTTGTTATTAAGCCCAGTAAAGGTGCCAAAGCTGGTTCGGCCGAACAGGACGCCAGAGTTTAAAGGAGGGAAAATTTTTAAAATTTTAGAAAAGAACTGGGGAACAAAATTGGCAAAATATTTAGAATCTAGAGAGGCACTTGGCAGTAGAATTTAGCACGCAGAGACTGCGCCAGGCCGCAAAATGTCTAATGCCGGTTCTGGATAAGCCTTTATGCATATCTGGGAATTTATTTATTCGAGACTGAGTTAAACCTTAAGTATGCGCGGAAAATTGGCGTTAGTATAATAAATAACTAAACTAATATAATTCAGGCTTAACTTTGTCAACGGAAGACAGAAGAAAAAAAAATTTAGCGGAACAACATATCTTTAGTCGCCAATCTTATGATTCATCACCAACAGTGTATAAAGAGAACACTGACTCAGCTTTAGTCGCCAATCTTATGATACATCGCCAACAGTGTATAGCGAACAATAATTGAGTTTTATGATGATAGCCGCGAATTTGAAGATTTTCAAATATCGCAAACAAAACACGAATTTTTCCAATTAATGGAATTTTTGAAGAAATGTGGAGAAGAAGTAATAAATGAAGATAACATAACAGGTTTTCATTGCGATGACAATGCCCCTGTCATCAAGCAACTAACGAATGGTTTGGTTTGGTTTGGTTTACTTAATTATGGCAAAGCACACTAGGGCTATCTGCCTAAGGGGAGGGATGGCTTCGTGAAGGATTTTCTAAGGGAAACTGGCTCGCATACACGTTACACACGGGGAAAACCACGAAAACGCCCATGCAGCCAGCCCCAGTTCAGCGACTTTACCGCTCGGCCGCTGGTGGGTCAACTAACGAACGGCAAATATGATATGATATACAGTATGATTCTAAATCCAGAAAACAGTGCTACCGATAGCGAAGAAAACGGCAGAGAGGTTGCTGAGAACGAAAATCTCGATTGACAGTTTGGCCGATAACCTGGGTACGGCAGTTAGAGGACTTGAACTTTGTAAATGAACAAGAAATTATGTCTATCTATAAAACTAAACAGAAAGCATTACCATAAAAACGGAACAGTTTAAACAACTTACACTGAAAGAAATGCTTAATAAAGCAAATAAATAAACACTGAGCTTTTTATGTAAATTTTGATTCTCTTAAGATCATAAATAGTTCATTATTACATAATATTTCAGATTTTTAATTTTATAATTTCTACACGTTCCAGATTTAAGTTGACGATCCAATATCCGGAAATATCCCAAATCCAGAATCGCCGAAGTCCCGTCGAATCCTGATTTCGGACTTTGCATTGTATTCTGAAAAAGCTGATGAAACAAAACGACTGACCTAAAACTGAAGTTAATCTAAGCTAGGTAAGTCTACAACAGTTAAACGCATAACCCCTCACATAAGTTCTGCAAGACTTTCTTATCTCATCCGCAATAAAACGAAGCGAAATATCTGGCTGATTAGGAAACGGAATAAACTGCAAGATATCACAACTGCAAACTCAGATAAACGCACCAAGACGCCAGCCAGAAATAATAATATTGTTGCGTGCGTACGGGTTCGTTAGGAAATGAATGCACAAGTCCGATGAAAAAAAATGAACAAAAATTTATTATTATCACAACAAATATGCTTAAATTTCCTAAAATATTCGTGCAGTTTTACAATATCTCACAGTAGTTATCGTTTAACTACTCAAACGTTCAAGAGAACTTAATTCAAAACAGCTAAAGAAAGCTGATCCGCGAATTCACTACAAACAACAAGAGCAGTTTCCTAAACAACAACAAACTAAGTAGCTACTCGAATTGAGAGGTTTTTCTCCTTTTTATAAGCTTTTAAAATCGCGCAACTGTTTTTATAGTTCGGCAGTTAGATTTTCTGCAAACAGTGTTAACCTATCTATTTCTATTACAGTAGCGTATTAGCTATAAAAGGCCCACCAGCGGCCGAGCGGTAAAAGTCGCTGAACACTGGTAGTTCGGTCCGAGGTTCGAATCCCGCGAACGGGCTGGCTGCCTGGGCGTTTTCGTGGTTTTCCCCATGTGTAACGTGTATACGAGCCAGTTTCCCTTAGAAAGTCCTCCACGAAGGCATTCCTCCCCTTAGGCAGATAGCCCTCGTGTGCTTTGCCATAATTAAATACACACACACGTATTAGCTATATAAATGTATATATCTGCATTTTTTTATATATATATTCATGCTGTATGTGTAGGTTTTAAACCAATATGTGAAATAATGTAATTGCTATTAACATTTTTTATTCATTCTCTGTGTGTTACTTCCACATAACTTACTATGATGTCAGTATTTTTATATATTATTGAACATAACTATGTTTTTTATGCATATATGTATAAAAAACATATATGCATGCTATTGTATTTTTCGTTATGAGAAAAATTTTGATGTCCCATCTTACGACATGGAAGATATTTTCTAAGTTAGTGCTTAAAAACTAATTTTAGCAAAATTACCCTAAGCCCTCTATTTTTTTTTTTTTTTTTTTAATTTAAAAAAATTTCCTTCCAAAAAAGTTCTTAATTTTTTTTTAAAGATTTTTAATATTTGACTTTTTTATATTCTTCATATTTATTTTATTTTCATTATTTTTTTATTATATATATTACAAATCTTATAAAAGAAAAAAGTCTCCATACACTATACTATACGCAAGCATCTTAATTGATCCTCTTTATCTTCTATTCTATTAAACTTCAGCGTCCCGTCACTAATTGTTTCTACGCTTTAAGCATTTTAATTTGTTTTCATTACATTTATTTTCACTCAATTTCTTATTTCTCTCTATCAGTTTTGGCGCCCACTAACCACATTTTTTAGACTTCCCATTAGTTTTTTTTTTTTTTTTTTTTTTTCTGTCCGTAGACAGCCAACATATTGTTAACACTAATTCAAGCCTCTGATCTCCCCCCTTTTAATCACTTTTAACAGCCTTTAATACAATTTACTTTTCTGATAGCTTGCCTTCATATCAACCTAAAGTTTCTTAATAAACTCCATCCAATTTTATTTAATTCTCACTTTTTTCCTATCACTCATCCCATCTCCTTCAAACACCTCGTATTTTGCATCACCTTATAATTCATTTTTATTTCTCTCATATCTCCTCTTCTTATTAACCTAGAGCAATCTAGAAACCTCCATCTATCGCCTTATAATATCTTTCATCTAGAACCACACTCGACCCCAAATAACCTCTGTCAGCTAACCCCTTTTTAATTTTTTTTCGAACTATAAGCCTTCCAAGAAACTCCCTTTAACTTCTTTCAATTTAAACTTTCTTCTGACTTCACACTCAACTCTCTCTGACTCCCCTTCTTTTCACCCTCATATTTACCGTGGTTTAAATTATCCTGTTCTTCTCTTCTAATTAATGTAGAGACTCCAAACAAACTTTCTTTTAGTAATACCTTCCCACTGAATTAATTTAATTTTCTCTGACCCCCCTTAATCTTGGTCCCTTTTAGTTAATCTATTTTAAGACTTCGGAATAATTCTCGCGGCTCAGAAATCTTAGCTCTGCAGTTATTTAATTCTATTATTATAATTATCAACCATTTTCATCTTACACACTGTAGTTGTGCGTACTGACTCACTTACTGATCAGCTAGTTTTATCTGATGAAAAATGAAAGATACATGCACTGAAAGATCTGAAAGTTGCCTAGACTTGGCAACACTTATTTCGTCAAATTCAACCACCCATGAGGAGAAAGTGCATTTAATCTTTAAAGAGTGCACAAATATTGTAACATCAAAAAAGAGGAATAAGTTTCTTCTACGAACGGAAGATCGTGAGCATATAGTTAAGGCTCCTGCTGCTCTTCAAACCCTCGCTTTGCAAGGCTCCGCATATAGAACATCGCCACCATGAATTGAAGCAGCTGTAAATACAGATTTTGTACTTTATCCGACGTCTGAAACAGCTACCACAAACAATCTGCCACCAGAGCACATGCCCAAATCCTTTGCGGACGTATTACGGCGACCAAAGAAACCAAGTTTAGTCATTCAGCCTCGTGGTGAAGTCTCTGCAGAAGAGCTAAGAAACCAACTTAATTCAACGTTTCCAATAGCGCAGCTAGGTGTGGCAGTGGATAAAATAACATCCACTAGAAGGGGCGGAATAGAGGTACACTGCAAAACAGCGGAAGATGTTCTCAGACTTGAAGAGCGACTTCAGCAAGCCAAAGTTTCAGCTGACATCAAGAAACCAGCAAGGCGGAAACCACGCTGCGTCATCCATGATGTCGCGGAATGCACTAAGCCAGAAGAAATCATTGATGAACTCTGTGCAATTACAAGAATGCCGAGAAGCTCCTATAAGCCCTTTTTCCGCCTCAAGGAAAGGAGGAATAGCCGAGTCAAGTGGGTCATTGAATGTGACTGCGTCAGCTTCGCAGCAGCACTCAGAGTACAAAAAGTATACACGGTATGGACAGCGCATGGTATTAAAGAATACCTCGGTATCGTGCGGTGTTTCAGGTGCCAGCTATATGGCCACACCCAGGAAGTCTGCCAGAGTAAAAGAAATTACTGTGAATACTGCGGGGGAAATCATGCAACAAGAGAGTGCATGGCCAATAGTGCAGAATGTATCAACTGTGGAGAGGCCAATCACAAATACGGCACCCATCACGACTACAGGCACCCAGCATATCATCCAAGTTGCCCTGAATTCCAGCGAAGCATTCGTTACGTCCGCAGCATTACATAGTACTAAGGCAGTAACGGGGAAACGAACAGTTGTCACAGAGCTCAATTCCTTAGCAATCCAGAAGACTGACACGTACTCAGGCAACAGAGCATCCGATAAGAATCCTGAACGTATATCTCAGGAACCCACATCTTCCATAACTCACGAAAGCAATTTTCCTTTTATGCCAATAAATACTAACATCTTCGAGCATGATGAGATTAAGATACTCCAGATAAATTTAGAAAGAGCCAGAGCCACAACGGCCCAGCTGGTGCAACAAGCGATGGAAACGGAAGTAGACTTTATTCTTGCTCAGGAGCCGTACCTGCAAGCAAACAATGTAGCTGGCCTCCCTCTAATGTGGACCATCATCCAGTTACATTATGGAGAAGGCCCGAGAGTAGCTACTATTTGCTGTAATCAAAAAATGGGCACCCACTATCATCAAAGCTACCAGAGATGCAGTAACAATGGCGATTGAGGCAAAAAATCTTAAAATACTAGTTACTAACATTTACATCCCTCCCACGGCAGACATTTCTGAATCACTAGATCTACAACAAAGAATTCTGGCTGATTACCCCAACGAACAGCACCTTCTTGCGGGGGACTTTAATGCGCATTCTGAAACCTGGGGATATCCACATACGGATCTGAGAGGACGTGCAGTAGAAGACTTTGTGGCAAGTAATGATCTATCCATTCATAATGAGCCTGAATGCCTGCCTACGTTTGAAACCGTTAATGGCAAAGGGTGGCCGGATTTAACGCTCTCATCTTCAGCCCTGACCCACAACATAAAAAATTGGACAGTTGAGGATTCCATTACCAACTCAGAACATAGGTACATTACCTACAGTATAAACCAACAGCATGAAAGGCTAGTAATGAAGCGCTATAAACTTACCAGAAGTAAAACTACTCAATTTTCCAGGAAAGCACGTCCAATCCTAAATAGATTAATAATGGAGCTGCCAAACACCATAACAGTCAAAGACGCGGAAGAATTGACCAATAATTTGATCAGTGACCTCCAAATTATCTGTGACAGCACCTTTGCGCTGAAAACCCCCAAAATGCTACACGCTGCAAACTGGTGGACCAAGGACCTCAGAACACAGCGTAGCCGTACCAGAGCTATGCGCAGGCGCATGAAAGCAGAAAGAGATCAGGATGCTAGACAATTACTATCCATAGAATATAATAAAGCGCAAGCCAAGTATAAAAAGGCCATATTACGGGCCAAACTTGAAAGCTGGAAAAAATTCTGCACTGATCATAGAGATACCTATGGGATTCTGCACCAAATAGCCAGCGAAAAAGTTTTTAAACCGACTCTACATCACACTTTTCATGGTCATGCCTATGGGGAGTCAGGTATTATGGAAGCAACCATAAGAAGAATCCTAGATGCGGTTTTTCCATCAGATGAGGATGACACATCAGACTTGCAATTGCATCCGGCGTTCTCACTTATATCAGGCACTCCAAATGATGTACCTTATACCGATTCAGAAGTAAATGCAATTATGCGAAATCTGCCGAAGAAGAAAGCTCCAGGTCCCGATTCTTTAGATTACGATATCATTAGAGCGGTGCACAGAGCGAATCCGAAATTTCTTGTCACCTACTTCAATAAGCTCCTCTCTCTGCAATATTAAGTCCTTTAAGATCGGGCAAGTGGTCCTATTTCAGAAATCCGGAAGAGACAAAGAAGATCCTTCTTCCTTTCGCCCCATCTGTCTTCTTTCGGCTTTAGGCAAAATTTATGAAAAGCTGACAATACTCAGGATCAAGCATCATTTAACTTTGTCTGGCCACATCTCAGAGGCGCAGTTTGGCTTCAGGGAGAACCGTTCCACTCTTAACGCTCTTGACATTGTTAAAGATGAAGTTCAATAGATCAAAGAAGATAACCAGCATGCGGCCGTCCTCAGCCTTGACTTACAGAGTGCGTTTGACTCCCTGTGGTGGCCTGCCATCATTGAAGCTTTACATGCGGCAAGCGTGCCTAATAATCTGTTACAAGTAATTAAAAGCTATCTCAGCGACCGCACTTTTACCGTGGTCTATAATGGCGGCATAGTAAATAAAAAGCAAATACGAGGCTGTCCACAGGGGTCATGCGCTGGACCAGATCTCTGGAATCTCACATTTAACTCCATACTAAATGCGCGTTGGCCGTCGCATACAAAGACAGTAGCCTTTGCAGATGATGCCACCTTCTTCGTTCGAGGCCACAGCAGGGACGAATTGGAGAAAAACTGCAACGAGGTTATCTCGCTCTTTGACAACCTCTGCACTGAAAAACACTTAAAAATATCACAGGATAAATCAAAATACATTATATTTCACAAGCCTAAACAAACTATCATAAGGAACCCGTGCATCAAGCTAAGAGGAGTGACGGTCAAGAGGGTCAAGAAGTTAAAACTCCTTGGCCTCATTTTGGATGAAAACCTCACTTGGATTTCTCACTTGTAAGCCCAAAGGGTCAAAGCCACAAGAATAGCGACTAGAATTAAAAATATGCAGGGCAAAGATTGGGGATTACGACCCCACATCCTCAAGACTATTTACAAGACGGTGGTGGAAAAAATAATTTTGTATGGGGAAGCTATTTGGGCCCTACCCATGACTGCGAGAAAATTGAATTTACTTAAAAGCATCCAACGACCTTTCGTCCTTGCTATCACGAAAACATACAGGACAACGGCCACAGCAGCGGCAGCGGTTTTAGCTGGACTTACTCCTCTGCCAATAGCCGCACTACAAGAGGCAACTGTCTTTACTGTCATGCTTCTTAGGAAGTCAGCCTCATTTAGGGGAACTACATTTGTACCATCAGACTTTGAGAACAAAAATTCTCAGCTCAAAGTTCATCCCGCTAGTTATGGGTTGGTCATTCGTGCCCATACCTCTATGTCTCAGATTTACGGGTAAGAGACACAGGCGGTGCAAATACCATCAGCATATTCACTGATGGCTCAAAAATCAAAGAAGAGGCAGGCTGCGCTTTTATTTCTCATTATCATCATAAAGTCTTAGAAACATGGAAAGGATACCTTGGACTTAATAGATCGGTATTCCAAGCTGAAGCAGTAGCATTGCGCCAGGCTATAACAGAAGCTATGAAGTTTGTTGACCAAGAAGTTTATATTTTCTCAGATAGCCAGTCGGAAATCTTTGCTCTTCGTGATCCATTCCATCCATCACCGATCATAGCAGATATACAATGCCTGCTCAAAGAAAATGCGCATGACTGCAACATCCAGATTTTATGGATTAAAGCGCACGTGGGCCACAGGGGCAATGAGGATGCAGACACTCTTGCAAAGAAAGCTGCAAAGAATATCGGTGCGCAAGATGTCCAGATCCCGCTTCCCAAATCTTATCTGAAGCGAGTCTGTCGCATTAAATCGCAGCAACAATGGCAAGAGGAATGGGACTCTATATCACAAGGCCGTAGAACCCATGACTTTATCCATAGAGTTTCCCAAGATCGACTCATCTCAGTCCCTTTTTTTCCCGTTTCATTACAGGCCACGGACCATTTCCCCAATATTTCTATCAAAGGGGAATATCAACAACTGATCATTGTGTCTGTAATGAAGTAGGTACACCTGATCATTACGTTACGTCTTGCCCTCTCACGGAAGAATGGCACATGAGGCTTCCTGATACTGACATTGCTTATAAACGCTTCTTCATTTAGCAGCCAGCCTATATCAAGAAGCTCAAAAGCATTATGAACAAACTTGAAGCACTAGGACTAGAATTATGCAGCCTACAATAACAGACTTAAATGTCGCAGAGATTCGAAGCACACTGGTTTCCAGTCGCCTCTGCAAGAAGCCCATCTTGAGTCAGTACGCAGAGTAACATTAGGCTGGGAACACGAAAAACAAATGTAAATATGATTTAATATTATCCAAATGTAAATAGTTTAATTATGCATATTTGTAATGAGCATATTAATGCATGGGTGCAATATTGTAAGCATGTGCATTTTATAAATAGAATATTGTGCAGCGTATTGTGAATAATGTATTGTACAGCACACTGTGTATAGTACCTTGGTAAAATGTGTAAGTGCTCGTAGCATGCAGAGCTATGCTTTGAGCCGAAGGAAGCATAATAATTATAACTGTAGTACTACAACTTAATGTATTCAAGAGTACAGAATGTAAATATTATAGTGGTAATTATTATAGAAGTTATATGTATGTAAATATTATTTCATTCTGTAAATTTTAGTGCATTGAGTGATTTATATATAGTATCAGGTTCAATGTTCCGCCTTACTTTCTTTGGGAATATGCAAGGACCTGACTCGGAACAGGGAGCTTACTAAAGCTATGTTCAATAACTGTGGGAAGTAGACAAGATACACAGGAAGGGTATACAAAACCCTTTATTTTTCACTCTTTACCATAATTTCCGTACTTCGGAATACAGAGACCAACTACTTGTGGTCTGAACCTAAGAATATAAAAATATAACTAAACTCTAACTTAAATTTGGAATAATAAACGTGGAAGATTGGCCTTATATTAACAGGAAGCCGTATGTAGTACAGAGAACTGTTAACACTACAATACGTTTAAAATTATCACGAGGATTAAACCTCTGGCCTGGAAGGCAACTAGCAACTGAGTAAAACTTCTAAGGTAAGCGGCCTGCTTCGACTAACTCCTTCCTCTCTCTCGCTTGGCAAAAAGCCACAACTTAAGTACTTGGCGTTCGCCAGACAAATTTTGCATAAATAAGTTAACGCTTTTAATTCTGGCCGGAAGTAGAAAATAAGAAGTGATAGTAAAGATTTAAAATAAAATAAACGTTAGTAAAACTTAAGATCCTTACAATAGTAGTGTGTTAACGTGCATATTATGAAATGTATAGCGCATGGTAAATACGGTATTTAATGTATCTAGCACATGTAATTTTTTAACTGCAATTAATTTAATCTGTAATATTTTCCCTCAATGTGTATTTCTAACAGTGTTTTTATAAGCTTTTTGCATTAAGAATTATGTTGTATATAACAAAGAGTTACTACCACTGCCTATATTATTTAATCAAGAGTAATGTTCAATGTAATATGTAGCCAATACACACAGTGCATTAAGTGTAGAAATGAGTTTTGTAAGGTGTCCTAAATATAGTGCAGTGTTCAATGTAATATGTATTATAAAAATTTTAGTGTATTGGGTGTTTTATATACAGCAGTATGTTAAGGTGCAATGTAACCAGTAGAATGTTTAATTACAAAGTTATTTTTGGTATGTTTTAAGAATACAGCAAAATATATGCCACAGTTAACTTTTAACATGTTATTTAATCAAAAGTAATATGGGCTGTACTATGTCCTTAAATCTGTATTTTGTATATTATAAGTACAACACAAAGTAAACAAAGAGGATTTCTGTGTGCAAAATGTGTAATCTGTTTGTAATGTGCAATTTTGCTCTTTATTTAAGAGCTTTTACTTTATTTATCTGTTGTATCAAGTTATTTATTTAAGTCTGCTTTATATAAGGAAGTTATGTACTATATAATCCAGTTGTGTCTTATTTAAACAATTACATTGTTCAGAATCTATGTTGAATTGTCAAGAATAATGTTCAGCGTAATATGTTGCAAAGTATAGTGTATTAACTGTAGAATTGAGTTGTAAATGTGCCTTAAGTACAGTGTAATGATCAACGCAATGCATATTATGAAATGTATATTGTAGCGAGTATATGTAGCAATGTGTTAACATGCGATGTAGCCAGAAAAATGTTTAATTTCGCATGCAGAAAAATCTATATTTTGCCTTGTATGGCCATGTACTTTGCCCTTGTATTGTTTTCGGAGTGTAGTTTCAGATAGTTGCGGGTTCCGGACGATACCCGACTTGTCTATGTAAGCCGTCCGGGTGTCCGGACCTGCTCTCACCTGCCACCTGTCACCTGCACGTCAAGGGCAGTACAATCCCTGGACAGGAAGCCAAACTTACAACTAAGGCATGAATACAATAATAAGCATTACATTACAATAATAAACAACATGAACAATAAATGCAATAAATAAAACAAATCAAATGCTATCAAATACAAATCAAATGCTATCAAATACAAATCAAATACAAAATACAAATCAAATGCAAAATACAAATCAAATGCAAAATACAAATCAAATGCAAAATACAAATCAAATGCAAAATACAAATCAAATGCAAAATACAAATCAAATGCAAAATACAAATCAAATGCAAAATACAAATCAAATACTAAATACACATTTTGAAACAAAAAGGACCATAGTCTTATACTATTTACAATTATTTATATTACGTACTATGGCCATAGTAATGAGCTAACCTGTCGTAATGAACTACTTTAGGTTTAGAGTTCGAAGACTTACGGATCCGAACCACGATGTCATTCAGCCTGTTTAGGACTGTGTACGGACCATCCCAAGGTGACTGTAATTTCAAACAGAGTCCGTTCCGTCGAGTCGGATTCCACAACCACACCTTGTCTCCTTCGTGGAATTGATGTTCAATAGCTCTTGTGTTGTATCGGGTCTTCATCTTCTCCGTCGCCAAGTTGACTCGCTCTCGTGCAAAGTTGTGCATCACTTCAAACCGGGCCTGGAGATCTTGAGTATATTCCTCAGGCGATGAAGGAGCATCCGGAGGGCGACCGAACAAGAGATCACAAGGCAGACGAAGGTCACGACAGAAGAGCATCTGGTGATGGCGAATAGCCGGTAGTCTCGTGGACAGCACTGCGGTAAGCCAGTAAAAACAGTGGTAATTTCTTGTCCCAATCCTGTTGGTTTCTGGAAACCACTAATGAGAGGTTATTAAGGATGGTTCGATTGAACCTCTCTACCATGCCGTCCGAGTGGGGATGTAATGACGTCGTTTTGGTTTTGTCAATGCCGAGTAGTTTGCAGAGTTCTTTGATTACTGCCGACGTAAAATTCCTTTCCTGATCGGAATGTAACTGAAGAGGCACCCCGAACCTGGAAATCCTGTGCTGTACCATCACCTCAGCTATTGTGACAGCCTCTTGACCAGGAATGTGATACGCTTCAGGCCACTTGGTGAAGTAATCAATGACAACGAGTATGTATTTGTTGCCATCAGCAGTTCGTGGCAGAGGTCCCAGGATGTCAAAGGCGATACGTTCAAAAGGCGCCCCTACGTTATAACGTTGCAGCTTGCCTCGGCTGCGTCTCTTCGGTCCTTTCCGACCTGCACAGGCATCGCAAGATCAGCACCACTTTTGCACGTCATCCTTTGCATTATTCCAGTAAAAACGCTCACGAACTCTCTGCAAGGTCTTCATTATTCAAAAGTGACCTCCTGTAGGGCTGTTATGTAGTTCTTTAAGGACATCAGGAATCCGGGATCTTGGAAGTATCAGTTGCCATCGGAACGTCTTCCCATCATCCGATTCGAATTTCCGGTATAGGACGCCGTTTCGAATGTGAAGTGAATCCCAGAGTGCCGAGTATTCTTTTGTTGTAGGACTACAGATAGAAATGTCCTGTCAGGTAGGTTTTCTGTTTGATGACTCCATTAAATCAATTATGGGTTTAATGTCGCGGTCTTCCAGCTGGTCTTTCCTGACTTCATCATCACTCCACGGGTCTCGATCAGCCGATGTTAATGTAATTTGCCTTGCGATCGGAGTCAGCAGCTCGTATTTCGCTTCGACCCTGGAACAATATCGGCAGCTTTCTTGGCAAGGTCTTCTAGACAGGGTGTCGGCGTTTCCCTGTGATGATCCCTTACGATGACGAATAGTGATGTCATATTCCTGGAGTCTCTGTATCCACCCGGCTATTTGACCCTCAGGATTCTTGAAATTTAAAAGCCAGGTCAATGATCCATGATGGGTTCGGAGCAGGAATATTCTGCCGTATAGATAGTGATGGAAATGTTCTACAGCTTTGACTATGGCGAGCAACTCTTTCCTGGTGACACAATAATTCCTCTCCGGTTTAGACAGGCACTTGCTCCAGTACGCCACTACATGTTCTTGGCCGTCTATTTCTTGGGACAAAACAGCACCGACACTTTCATTGCTCACGTCCGTTTCGAGAATAAAGGGTCTGTCGAGCTGAGGATACGCCAGGATTGGAGCAGATGTTAAAGCTTCCTTTAAGTGGTTAAATGGATCCTCGCATTCCTTTTTCCACAAGAACCTTTGCTTGCTCTCTGTCAGCTTGTGAAGGGGTCTTGCGATGGAAGGAAAAGTCCTTTACGAATCTCCTATAGTAGCAAAGCCCTAGGAAGCTTCTCAGCTGATGGACATTTTCAGGACGTTTCCAGGATTTAACCGCTGATACCTTTTAAGGATCCGTGCGCACACCGTGTGCAGAGATGACATGTCCCAGGTAAGTCACTTCCTTTCGGAACAATTTGCATTTAGCGGGACTCAGCTTCAGATTGGCTTCTTTCAGTTTCTGAAGCACCTTCCTAATATTTTCTAAATGTTCTTCAAAACTCTTTCCGACGATGATGATGTCGTCCAGGTATATCAGGCAGGTATCGTAGGAAAGGCCTTTCAAAACAGTCTCCATAAAACGTTCGAATGTTGCCGGCGCATTACACAGTCCAAACGGCATCACCTTGAATTGCCAAAGCCCTTGTCCCGTAGTAAATGCCGTCTTTTCTCGGTCTTCAGGCTGTATTTCTACCTGCCAATACCCACTCTTTAAATCAAGTGTTGAGAACCACTTCTTCCAGAAAGAGTGTCTAGAATGTCGTCAATTCTAGGAAGAGGGTAACTGTCTTTCTTCGTAACCTCATTCAACTGGCGATAGTCGACGCAAAATCTTGTTGAGCCATCTTTCTTTCTGTCTAGGACGATGGGAGATGCCCATGGACTTACTGAAGGCTCGATGACATCGCCTTCTTCCATGTCTTTTCACAGTGTTTGCACCTCTTCCTGTTTAGCAAACGGTAGACGTCTTGGATGTTGCTTGATCGGGGGATGATCGCCGGTATCTATTCTATGTTGTGTCAAACTAGTTCGACCCACGTCAGAAGACGAGCGGGAGAAAACAACTTGAAGATCTTTAATGACGCGATCGGCAGCATTCCTCTCTTTTTCGTTTAATTTCACATTCTGCAATAACTCCGATGTAATGCTCTCTGAGGACACGGATTCTTGGATGTTACTCTTTCTTTCAACGCTGGTTACTGGAGTACATGCTGCAACCACTTCACCTTTCTTAATAATTCTCCCCTTCTCAGTTACATTGGCGACTCTCACCGGGATAACCGTTCTGAATAGGTCGACGAGTGTTGAGGCTACTAGTACTCCTTTTGGGCTGTTACAGTTATTGAGATATTCTATGATACCGTAGCGGAAATTTCTGTTTTCGGCTATGGATCCAAGAAGTAAAATTTCTGTTGTTGCCGGTATTGTGATATTGTCTTGTGCTATGGACAGATTTAACTTCTTCGTCATTAACTCCAAATAACGCTATGTCCTCAGATGTAGAATGCAATTCGTTATTTTTAAAGTCCAAGGAAAAATTGTATTTCCTTAGAAAGTCCAATCCGAATATGCAAGAATCAGTGATCTCTGCTACATATGCCGTGTGATGGTAAGCGGCACTTCCAAACGTGATGTTAACATTTACTTTTCCATCGATGTCGATCTTCTCACCGGACACAGTCTGGAGGGTAACGCAGGGCGGCGTCCAGATAAGTTTGTTTCCCAGTTGTTGAGCCAAATCTTTTCGGATGATGGTAACGTTGGCTCCTGTATCTATCGTCATTTTGCCTGTCACGATCTACATTTACATAATAGTCAAGGGGCACAACCAACCTATGACAATACATATCATAAAGGATGGCCTGATTTTACACTCTCAACTGCTAATTTTGCCAACAACTTTAGCTCATGGGATGTTCTAGATGATGAGAGTAACTCAGATCATCGATACATCCACTTCACACTAACACTTGAAGACAGCATTAATATCCTCCAGAGATTCAAACTACCGGGCGGAAAGATACGACGACTGAAGAATGCCTTTCAGGAGCTGCTCATCAGAGAAGAAGACATACTAGAAGAGCTTACCAACCTCCAAGAACTGGATGATTACACAGACCACATTCTGTCATTACTCAGACAAATACGTCAGCCGATCCTCCCTACAAGGACCGCCAAAAAACTCCAAGGCATATCCTGGTGGACGGGAAGACTGAGAGAGATGAAACAGAGGTGCAGAGCTCTGCGCCGCCGCCTCAGATCTGCTACCAACGAAATTGTAGCTTCCAAAATCCATACGGCCTTTCGGCAAGAAAGGGCCGCCTACAAGAAAGCAATTCTTGAAGCTAAAATTAACAGCTGGAGATCTTTCTGCACCAGTAACAGTAATCCATATGGAATTTTACACAAATTGGCAACGCAGAAGATCTTCCAACCAGCGCAAGTACCAGTTCAACCAACAGCACCACATACTATGGACGTAGCTGCCTCCACCGCCAAGGAACTTTTAAATGCTATCTTTCGGTAATATCTTCCGGTATCTGCCACTAAAAAAGGCCCTGGGTCCAGACGGACTCGATTACGCAATTATCAAAGTTGCATATCAGGCACGACCATCCTACTTCCATAAATACTACAACCAGCTTCTGCATTATAAAATATTCCCCACAGCTTTCAAAAAAGGCAATGTAATATTATTTTTAAAAAAGGATAAAGATCCCCTAGTATCGAGTTCCTTTAGGCCAATTTGCCTTCTGTCGGCGTTGGGAAAGATTTACGAGAAGCTCATCGTCAACAGGCTAAAATTTCATCTACATCAATACCAAAGCATTAGCTCAAGACAATTTGGCTTCAAACAAGGCAGTTCTACCATTCATGCCCTGCAGCGAATCCATGAATTCATAATTCAGAACAAATCGAAGGGCTACAAGACGGCTTTTATATCGATAGATTTGCAAAGTGCGTTCGATACCCTCTGGTGGCCTGCCATAGGCAAGATGCCCAAGAAATATCTATCAAGTTCTGGACAACTATCTGGCAGACCGGAAACTGATGATCTCTAACAACAGTAGTACTGTTTCAATAACACAAGTGAGAGGATGTACACAGGGGTCCTGTGCAGGGCCTCTGCTATGGAACCTCACCTTTAATGTCTTAGAGGCAAGGTGGCCACAACATACTGTGTTAGTTTCATACGCGGACGACGCAGCATTACTGGTCAGAGGCCGCACACGCGCTGAGCTTGAAGCCCATGGCAGTGAGTCATGCACTATCTTTACCAACCTCTGCGAAGAGCTAAAACTCAAAATATCCACCACAAAGTCCACTGCTATCATCTTTCCAAGAAAGGGTACAAATCCAACACGTAGCCCATGTATCAAACTACAAGACCGGAATATTAAGGTCGTAAAAACTTTAAGATACCTTGGGGTAATATGGGACCCAGGTCTGACTTGGCTTCCGCATATCCAGGCACAAAAGATTAAAACATCTGCAATTGCCAGGAGATCACGACAATTCCAAGGCCGGAACTGGGGACGGAATCCCCACATTCAAAAGGTACTTTATAAAACTGTAGCTGAGAAGGTGGCACTCTATGCGGCAGCTATATGGGCACAACCCATGACCGCACGCAAGGTTAAGCAACTCCTATCACTACAGCGCCCATTCGCCATAGGCTTATGCAGAGCCTACCGCACCACTGCAACTTATGCAGCACTCACCTTGGCAGGCATCATACCACTTCATATCCAAGCGGAGCTAGAGGCCACATATACTAAAATAATACATCTACAGAAAGACGCAACCTTTGCAGGCACCTTACATAGCCCTGCAAATTACGAACATCCATGTACTCCTCTCCACACGCACTCACACAAGGGACTTGGCATTCACACTATCCTCAAACCGTCACGAAGTCAACCAGAAGGAAACCCTAATATGCACGCGTTCTACACAGATGGCTCGAAAACTGCTGAGGGTGTAGGTAGTGCCTTTATATACTACAGGCAAGGCCATGCTGCACACCACTGGAAAGGGTACCTCAATCCAAATAATAGCATTTTTCAAGCAGAAGTAGTTGCCATAACAGCTGCCATTGAATACGTGGCGCTCAACAACATCACACATGTGCAGCTTTATACAGACAGTATGTCGACACTGCTTGCTCTTGACAAACATAGTCACGCCTCCCCGCTGATCATACGACTGCAGCATATCCTAAAAGATAATCGGCACGCACATGTTGACCTAGTATGGATTAAAGCCCATGTAGGTAACATGGGTAATGAGACAGCGGATGAACTCGCTAAAGAGGCTGCTTCGAACCAAAATGCCAGACCGATATCAGTATCAGCACCACCATCTTTCCTCAAAAGTCAACTGCGAAATGCCGCTATCCAGTGGTGGCAAAGAGAATGGAATCAGGGCGACACGGGAAGGAGAGAGCATAGCTTCTTGCCAAAAGTAACCACGGAGCGCCTTATGGCAATTGCTCCCCTTACCAACTTCATTACTGGTCATGGTCCCTTCTCGGATTACTTCTACCGCCGCACCATTTCAACCACGGATCGCTGTGTTTGCGGGGGTGAGGGGTCACCGGACCATTATACCAGCCAATATCTCAGCATTTCACAAGTTCCTAGCCAAAAACAGAGCGGCCATAAATAAAATCTGCAAAATAATAACCACCATTGCAGCATATGGCCAGGACCTCTGTCAACCGGAGTAATAGGGCTTACATGCATTACTTGCACTGACATATGCACTCTAATGCTCTACCATCTAATCTCTGACTGCATAGGGAGCAGAAGAAAATTGAACACCATTCCTAGGTGTTTAATTTTCTTCTTTTGTTATAACCTATTAAGTGCTTTTTTTTAACCGTGCCTGTATGTTAATTCAAATGTACTTCAAATGCCAGATGTTAAACAGTTGCCCCTGTATGGCCATGTATCCACACTTATAACTATTAAATGAACTCCAGGGGAGGACGCAGGACATATGCCTGTTAACCTCTGTTAAACTTCAGGCGTCCCCGTCCTCCGTCACCTGTCACCTGCAGGGAACTCCATTAATATGTCCTATTATGAAAACTCCATTACTGCAGCCTCTCACTGCAGAAATCTGAAGCTCCTTAAACTGGGGCTTTTCATTATCTGGCAACCTCCGCCCCGCGAGATGGCCACTAATTAGTTTCCCTGCTGTTTGTTAGGAGCGGTCTTAACATCCATGCCCTGGGGTGTTCTTCAGTTTCGTCGTATGTGTCCTTCAGCACCGCAGTTCCAGCACTTTACGGTCGGTTTCTTGTCACCAATATTCCGTCTCAAGGCGTTCAATTATCTAGTTAAATCGTCTAGACGAGCAGTGACTTGATCCCCTGGCTCCTAGACTTGAGCAGCTCTGACTGCATGGCGGTCTCGACGGGTGGCTTCTGGGCTGCCTCAAATTTCATGGCGTACACTAAAGCGCTTTTCAAATCTTTAACATCCGCCATTCGCAGTGATTTCTGTATTTCAGGGTCCCGGATGCCATCGATGAAATATTGCAGGGACAGGATTTCCCTTGTTTCTGTCCGGCACTCCGAAAAGGCGTGATGTGGCAGCCTTTCAACATACGTGGCGAGCTCCTGAAGTGTTTCGGTGGGCTTCTGTTGACGGAATTTTAATTGGAGCCTGCTGTAGTATTTTAAACATTTCTCGCCGAAGCGCCGGATAGAGCTTCGAAATCTAGCCTTTGATTTTCGGGAAGCGTCTGCGGGATATCCGCTGCGTCTGCTCTCAGAGAAGCGGCGAGATGACAGGCCTTAGCTTAGGAATCCCATCCATTCGCATCCGCAACTATAGAAAATTGGGTTTTATACACTTGCCAGGATGTCTTCCCATCATATGTGGATAGCTTCAGAAATGGACGAGCAGGCATAGGTAAGAATTAAAACCCTCAGAATTGCTTCCTTCTGTCGCTATGCTCTTCTTTAAAGTGTCAACTTCTTTGGCGACGGCAGCAGAAACCCTATCATCAGTTTGTTGTTCGACGGCATAAACTCTTTCTTCTATATGTTCTTTTACAGAAGAAATTCTTTCTTCTAATTGTTCTTTTACCGAAGAAACTCTTTCTTTTATTTGTCCAACTTTAGTTTCAACAGTGTCAATTCAGCTCTCCATAGCCTCAAATTTGGTTTCTATTATGCATGCAATTTCTCTTTTCATTTCGTCTTGACCTTCTTCAATCTTTACTTGTACAACTTTCAACTTTTCCTGAACGGATTCCTGTCCCGCTTTCATCTCTTGCTGGCCCATTTTCATTTCCTCTTTAAATGCAGCAAAGGCTGATATCAACTGTCTTAATTGCTCTTCCATCGCTCTTGAGATTGGCATTCAAATCCCACTTCTGACACCAAAAATTGTTGCGTGCGTACGGGTTCGTTACGAAATGAATGCACAAGTCCGATGAAAAAATGAACGAAAATTTATTATTATCACAACAAATATGCTTAAATTTCCTAAAATATTCGTGCAGTTTTTTAATATCTCACAGTAGTTATCGTTTAACTACTCAAACGTTCAAGAGAACTTAATTCAAAACAGCTAAGGAAAGCTAATCCGCGAATTCGCTACAATCAACAAGAGCAGTTTCCTAAACAACAACAAACTAAGTAACTACTCGAATTGAGAGGTTTATACTAGAATTGAGAGGTTCCTTTTTATAAGATTTTAAAATCGCGCGCGAGAAGTTTTGAGTACTTTCTCGAAATCAAAAAGAGATATTTATTAAATGTTTAATGCACGCGCTCTTGTGTTTTCAATTTTCCGGCTTAGTTTTCTTTTAATATTCGCCACGCGCTGCACTGCGCGGGAAATAAAACAATTTAATTTATAATTAAACTAACATTAGCTTTTTAAATACTAAATTCGTAACAATATTCATATAGCGTTAAAATTTTCTTCACACGTTTGTGACGAACAAGATTTATTCTACATCTAATGTGATTAGCTCTACCCCCTATCCCTTTTACACCTCGTCCGAATTACCGACTCCAAAGATATGAAGCTTAAACTGCTGAGCCGAGCAAAAAGTGTTTAAAGTTTTGATATGCGTTTGACACTTTGAAAAATATTCATGACTTCAGTAATTTTTTTACATACATCTCTTTTTTCGTAATGTAATGTAAAGCACTGAGGAAACTAGGAATTCATGCGAACTAGGAACATTTCGTAATGTAATGTAAAGCACTGAAAAGGAAACTAGGAAGCGAAAACAAACAGTACAGGTACGTGTTTTTTGCATGATGCCGACTATATATACTTTCCAAAAATTTTTGCCTGATTTTAAGTGTCTGATTAAAAATAATTTTAAGTGCAAACCACTATTATCCAACGAATGGTTTTGTTTGATTTGGCTCATGTCATTTCGTATACACGTTACACATGAAGAAAAATCACGAAAATGCCCACGCAGCCAGCCCGTTCGCGGGATTCGAATCTCGGCGCGAACTACCAGTGTTCAGCGACTTTACCGCTCGGCCATTGGTGGGCATTATCCCATCAAGTACAATATACGAATAAATATTTAAAATTTCTCATTTCGATTTACATAAGAATATTTCTAGGAAAATTCGACTAACATCAACAGTGAGGTGATTCATGTCTCGTGGCCCAAGTCCCATATAAAATTACACTGAATGCAATTGTCGACTCAAGGTGGCAAGAAGAATGGGATTCTGCATTCCAAAGCAGAAGAGTCCCCTATTTTTTCCCAATAACTGACAAAGAGGCACTGCCCTATGATCATGTTCTGAATCAGTATATCACAGGGCACGGTCCTTTCCGCACCTACTTCCATGACAGAGGCATGTGCCCCACGGATCTCTGCATATGTCGCGAAAGGGGTTACCCTGATCATTACCTTTTTTACTATAATCTAACAGACGGTAAACATTTGATTAAGCCTAACAATAATGTAATACCATTTAAGAACAGACAACTTAGGGCCAAAATCAGATACGTTCTTATACATATCCAAAGACTCGGACTGGATATTTGTCCTATCCAATGCTTATTCATCTCCATATATTACTAAAATATATTAATTTTTTTAAATTTATTGTTCCAATAATTTCATTTTTCTACGCAATGCTGATGGACAGGATCTCCAAAGACTTGCTTATTATACCTTGCGCCTTAGAAAGGACATTTGTTAACACATTTAGACTTTTGGAAGGATCAGTTGTTGAACTTTTCAAGGACAGTCTTTTCTCAGTATGATTTGTGTACACTATTAACATCAGAAATCAGTTATCTCGGAAAGTCCTCTCAAGGGGTTGATGGTAAAAAAAGAGGGGCAGGAGATCCTCGGACCACACCCGGGGTGTTCTACCTCAAAATTGAGGTGGAAAGTTTAACAGTTAGCTAGGTTCAGCAATACCTCAATTACCTGTAGTACTACGGAGGTGCTGGCCTAGCTTCTACCTGTACCTGCTAAGCAAATTCTCGATGTTTCTTTTTTTTATATATCATTCTGACATTCACTTACCGACTCCGTTTTACATCCCTCATATTTGATAATGAATTACGAAGCTGAAACAACAGTTATAATTTAGAAAAATATGACCGCACCGTAAGATCTAGCGTCCACAAGAGGCCAAGCGGTAAAGGCGCTGAACACTGGTAGTTCGAACCGAGTTCGAATCCCGCGAATGCATGGGCGTCTTCGTGGTTTTCCTAGTGTGTAACATGTATACGAGCCAGTTTGGCTTAGAAAGTCCTCAAAGAAGGCATCCCTCCCTTTAATCAGATATTTCTCGAGGCTTTGCCGTAATTACATAAACAAAAAACACTTAAGATCAAAGTAATAAAGAGGCAGAAGACGACGTAATCAAAGTTAAGTATAAAAGAAAGATATACAGTTTCTTTTAAGAAAATTTCCTCATTGTTGAGAGTGATGATGAGTGATCCAACTTTAAAACCCGTGAAACGTTGATAGATTCTTATTCCGAGAACATGTCAAACAACGAGACCGTTGTTTGACTCGGCGGCTGATTAACTGCACGGCTGCTTTTAGAGTTTTTCTGTGCATCCCCATCCTTCAAAAGCTGCAAATTTCTTGCAAGCGAGACTGGGATGCACTACAGAAGTTTTTGCCGCTCACATCGAATAGTTGGCCCAACCATAGCATACATTTTAGAAGCTAATTTTATTAAATAACTAGATAATTACAGTAAAACACAGGCGCTCATCTTTAGAAAGTTTTCTTATAACGTCGTGCAGTTACTACAAAATTCCCATTGACATTACAGTTGGAAAAAAATCCTCGAAAACGCCTAAGGAAGTTAGCCCGTTCTGTTCAGAATTGATTCCTTGTTACGAATCGAAAATACAGTATCAAATCTGAGGAATCATAAAATGATTTTGAGGCTTCCTGAAACCTGAGGCTTTAGGTTTAAGGCTTAAGACTATGTGATAGTTAGGCCCCTGGCAATCTACATCGTTTCAGCAACTAACTTCCAAAGGTAATCAGCATCAACATTCTAAATCAGTAGACTCAATGTGTATTTTTCAATATAAATTTTTAAGACTTTCATTGCAAATAAAGCAGGGGGTTGATGTTTTCAGCCTAAAATTGCAATAAAATAACTTCAGTTTCTTTTATTTCAACATATATCACAACGATTAACTTGCTCATTAATTTAATAAAATATAACATAAATTAAATATCAATATTTTCACAGCGCTTCATTTAATTTAACCCACAAACAACTTGCAGGCAAAATACTCAATGAAAACGAACGCAAATACACGCGATAGAAATGTAAATCTCCAAGCCTGAAACCAACTGGACGAGAGAATGCACATATTAAATATTTCCATTATAAATAAGCTGTTATGAAAATTTAGCAATGCCACAATTTATTTCTTAGTGCAAACAGGAAAATTTCCATAACATCTAGTTATACTATGACCCACTTAAGAGAAAATCTTCCTTTATTTTCCCCTTGTATATTTCTTAAACTCTAAATTAAATGTATGTCACAGGAAATAAAAAAATACTAAACCCGCATCCTCTCCCCTCCAAAAGACTTAAATGAAGTAAGTTACTTACACTTACAAAAATAAAAATAAAAGAAAATTTTCTTCGAAATTTAAATATTTTCGTATTAAAAATCGTTCACTCCACTGAATAATAAAATCACTATCGTTCTCCAGTGAAGATTTGAAAAAAAATCACGCTTAAATTCTTCATGCACAATACACGTTATTTAACTTAAGAGTCTTCTATAACTAGGGGAAACAATAACAAAATATCAACATACAACATATTTTAAGAAAGCAGCATTTGGGTTTTATGAATTTTGAGTCATGGTTGATAGCTCTAATCATTTTACAGAACAGATCTTACCATTATTAAAGAAAGTACCAATTACACAAAGATACGTTAATCGACTACCAAGTAACTACTACATCCATTAAGTGCAGTGGGTGATGCGAGCATAACTGGCGCTCAGGGTACGATATCTTTTTGGCGCCCCGCTCGAAAAACCATGGAGGTAATTAATAGTATTATATTAATTATTACTTATTATATTAATTATTACTAAGTAATAGTATTGTATTAAATGCCGTTAATTAATAGTACAACATTAATACTTTCTTTATAATGTAAAATCTGCGTTCGGTTAGATATACAAAGTTTGGCGTGGTGTGGTCTAACGATTAAAAGCCAACGTGTATCGAACGTGAAAGTGCATCTAAGATGTCATTATTTTCACAGTAAGAACTTCTGATTTAAACTTAAACGATGCCGTTAAAAGGAAGCAAAATTTTTATCATTCTCTCTATGATAATAATGTACACCACAACAATGACGTGGCAAGTAATTTTGGTTTTGAAAGTAGGTGATTGTTTAAGCCCTTACGAAAAGCCATAAGAAGGCTATATGCTTAAAGGAAAACATACCTTCGTGAAAAACTTTTTAAAGGAAACTAACGCGAGTTTACATTAAACATAAGAAAAAAAAACCACAAGATACCAATGTAGCAGTCCGTTCGCCAGGATTCAAACTCTATCGAACTGCCATCAGCTGTGTTAACCTTTTAGCCACTTTTGATAGCTCAATCATTTGATTTATCGTCATATGGAGAATTTTGATTAATTAATAAATACCGGAATCTGGGAATACTACATTTATGATATAGTAAATTTAGTATTGTCGCGCAGATGTTGACAGTTGTATGGTTACAGCGTGTTATATATACTATAACAGGTTTCTGTCTACAGCTTTTCGGAATGATATGAAACGCAGTTTCTTGACCCAACTTTACACGTCTTCGTAATACCGTAATACATCACTTGCGTGTCGCGACACACTGGTTAGACCAGCGGTTCTCAAACTTTTGACTAACGCGTACCATCTAAACAAAAATTGATAACCTTTAGTACCACCACCACTCTTGAACAAAGCTCAGATCGCATAAATTTACGAGTGTTAGAGAAAAAACTCTGTCAGGATGTTGGGGTTTTAATTTTTGAATTTAATAGTTAAAAATACTTTGTTTCTTTGCGTACCATCTATTTTTCTCTTGCGTACCACCGATTGAGAACCCCTGGTTTAGACTATTAAATTTTCTCATGGGAATACATAATGGTAAAAGATTAAACTGTGCAAACATGATGTCTTGAGCAGTGATTAAGAGATTCACTGCTCCTTTAAAGAAAGAAGCAAAAATTTTATACTTTGCTTCATTTATTTCTTAAGCTAAGTCAGCAAGTAGCATACGGAATGCAGCTGATTTCAAGACCTCTAAACACAGTACCTGCTGCTGACTAAATTTTAAGTTTTTAATAAATTAAATATGAAACAGTGATATCTCTCTGTAAATTAGGAACACTGAGGTACCAACTTAAAGCCATTTTAGAATGTGCGGCTATATTTAGAACTTATAATAATATTGTACATATCTGAGAGAAGGAATATGACTCTACATATAACCGAAGTTCAAATGACAGCTATTTTATATAACAAAATCAGACTATAACAGGTATTTTATAACAAAATTAGACTAAGAATGGTTATACTATGTAATTTATAACAAAATAAATATTATTAATAATAAAAGAGACTATGTCAGCTATTTTAATATAAGACTAACCACAGTGATTTTTTTTCCCTTTAGAATAAAATTTTGAATTTGATGAGGAAATCTTAGACAACAATTAAAATCTTTCTTGAACTTTACTACAGAAGTCACTTTGCTACTTTTTAACCAATCCCGAGAATGAAGTATTATGGATATATTCTGCACGACAATTGTATTATACACACTTACGTTTTCAATACATGTAATAATATTATGATTAAAGCAGATATCAGAAAAATAACAGATCGAAAACAAAATACTAAAAGACATCAACTGCGATTGACCAAAATGAATTGATAAAACAGAAAATCTCATTTAAAATTTTCTGAATTAAGAAACATGCCTCCCTCTTTGCAAAAACAGGAAATAAAACCGGCAAATAACCTCGGAAACAAAAGTTTAAACTCTGATACATAATATTTTTTTGAATTTTTCGTCTCGACTACCCCGCCGAACGAGTTCACAGACTTCGACTGCTGTTGTTCCGTAAGCTCGAATCCTGACCTAATTTGGGTCCTCGCAAGACAGCTCGTATAGTGAGTGAATGCGGGTGCGCCAATTTTATCGACTTAAAGAACAGCCCAGTTTAATGCTCATAAAAGCTATTATCTCTTTCAAGGACATATGACGGTGATCCCTATTCTGCGAACTGTATTGTTTGCCAAGGAATGAATTTTAACATCATCTGCTAAATGTTCTCATGAAAAAATATAAGCTGAAGTGAATGAAAAAGTAGGTATCATAAATTTGCTTTTTAAAGTTTATACTGTAATGTATTTGCAGTAATTTACAAAACAGACAATCTTCTTAGTAAAATATAAATTTTATTTCTAGTCACGGTGATAGACAAATTTTCTACAATTCTTAAGTGGCAAAATCTTCATACTACTCCTAGCTGTTAAAATCTTCAGAATCTAATCTTTTAAAACAATATCTCACGTTGCTGAGTAACGGTTTTAATACAAATATGGCGTTGCCACTTCAACAATAATTATATTTATTTATTAAATAACAAAATATTACAACCTCTCCCCCCTCCAGATAAACTTTAATTTATATTTTTATAAATTAAAGTTTACTTTTTTTTTTCTTTTCAAAACAACAATATCAGCACAATACAGAATTGAAATACAAGATATAACATAATAACATACACTGAGGAAGAGAGGAAGGAACAAAACATTTTTGTATCTATATAGAGAAACAAATTATTTAATCAGGCCAGGGAGTATGACTTAATGCGTCTACATTTTTATGGTTTTTACCACTTCGATGAAGGATCGTATAATTGTAGGGTTGTAGTACTAGTGCCCATCTCATAAGTCGTGGATTTAGACTCACATTATTTTTGAGCCAAATTAAGGGATTATGATCGGTCATGATGAGGAATTTAGTATGCCCGTCTAAATAACATTGAAGTTTCTTTACAGCAAATATTATGGCGGTGCATTCTTTTTCTGTGGTAGAGTACTTTTTTTCAGTTTCTGTAAATTTCTTACTGAGGTATAATACTGGATGTTCATTGTCTCGTTCATCTTTTTGAGCTAAAATGACACCCATACCAGAGTCTGAAACATCAATTTGCAAAATAAACTCCTTATTGAAATCAGGCGAGTGCGACAAAGGCTTTTGTGGCAGTTTTGCTTCTTCAACAACTCGCTCTTGTCTGTTTAGTTTCTTTAAAAACTTCTCTTTGACTTGCATCTCAACTCCAGAACTTGGCAATTCATCTAGAGCTTTTAACTGAGAATCGTTTAATTTTGTCAGTTCTTTCTTGTCAGATAGCTTTTTCTCTTTGCGAGATTAACTTTTGTTCTTATCTGCTGCTTGCACTCTCATTGAATGTGGCAACTTTGAGTATCCTTTATCATGTTTGTGCCTCTTTGCTAAGTTTTCTAACGTGTGCGTAGATTCTGAACGTATTTTTAATTTCTTAGCTTTAGAAGCACCTTCATGAGTTCTTTTATCAGAAGTTCTTTGATCTTCTGTTAACAAACTGTCAAACGCATCTTTGCTTTTTGGAGAAGAAGGAACTGGGGAACTTGTAGAGGAATAATCATACACATTATCCATGGAAGATGAATAACCAGGTAAATAAGGTGAGTCAACTTCCATATAAATAACTTCAGCTTTCTCATCAAGAGATGAAAGCTTAGATTGTTTGTCAGATTTCCGTGAAGCATTGACAGAAGCCTGACTTTTAGGAGGGTGAGTATTGACCAAATTACCCTGAGTTTTAGCACTATTATTTGTTTGGTTCTGAATCAAAGTTGTGTAGTTCTGCATTTGATCCCTATATTTTTCAGGAATAACAATTACTTCCCTTTCATTTCCATTTCTATCTAATTTCTTTTTCTCCTTTACTTTGAAATCATTTCCAAAATTTTCACTTTTAGCTTCGCTAAGCATTGAGGTTAGATCTCTGCTTTGATGGTGAGATTCAATTAATTCCTTTGAATTAGCATTAATTATTTTCTTAATTTCCTTGTCTTTCTCATCAGCTTGCGGTAAAATATCTTCTTCAGTTTCAATAAAGTTCAGTTCTTCTTTTTTCCCCATTTCGGTGTCTCTACTTCGATCTCCTTCTCGAGATCGTTTTACTTGAGATCGTGTCAAAACCGCATTTATCCTTTCTAAATTTAAGAACTGTTTATCTTTGAACTGAGCAGTTTTGTTACCCAATACATATCTGCCAGGATCATTTGTAACAACAGCTGCCTTTGTTTTTATGTGACCAAGTTCACAATTAATTTCAACTTCAGCTAACGGTAGACACACTAAATGGTCATTTAAGAGATATTGCACCCAGACATGTTCTCCAATCATTTTTGCTTTATCTACGTATTTTCGAGAAATAACATCTACTGTGGCTCCTGTGTCTTGAAAAATAGGCATTTCATACCCATTAAACTAAACCGTTAATTGTATACGTCTTTAATAAATCATCATTCGAAAATACGCAATTTAACTTTTCATTTGGTTTTAAGCGAGGGCACTGAGGCTTAAAATGTTCGTATGACCCACACTCGAAACAACGTGGTTGATATCTTTTGTCATATAAATTTTCTTGGTTCTTGTTTTGAAATTGATTTTTTTGTCGTTGATCTTTCTGGTATTTTGAATCATCCCATTTATCAGAATGCTTAAAATGAGGCAGATGCTCTATTGTTTTCCCAAAATTATCGGAACGAGGTTTAAATGATCCTTTGTTAAATCTCTCAGTCTGATTGGCATAAAATTTCGGTTTTATTGTTTTTCTCACATCTTCAAAATCTTCAATTTTCTTAACCATTTCAGTAGGTTAAATGATGGTTGTCCATTGATCCATAAAATGTTCTTTGAAATCAGGAGAAGTACGCTTTTTTATTTGATCAACCAGCATGAGATCTTTTAGCTGTTCAAAAGTTTTAATGTTTAATCCGTTAAGCCATCCTTCTAAATAATTCTTTAATTCATAGTAGAAATCATACCAAGTACTTTCAGTAGATTTTTGGTGTTTATTAAATAGTTGTCGAAATTTTTCCGCACTCAATTTAAATCGTTGTAACAGTAAAGATTTTACATATTCATACTTTTTCGCGTCCGCTTCTGGTTCTCTAGCAATAAGCTGAACAATGTCAGGAGGCAGCAATGAAATAAGTTGAGTCGCTTGATTTTCAGCAGGTATATTCATAATTTTAGCTTGACGCTCAAATAACACCAGAAATAAACTTATTTCATCTTCTTTAGGGTTGAAACGTGGCATGACATCGTGAATTCTGATTTTTAAAGGCTGCTCAGGTAACTGCGTAATTTCTACAGGCTGTGCTGTGGCAGCCATTGCTTCCAGCTGAAGTTTCTGTAGCTCAAAGGCTCTAATTCGCTCTTCTATTTCAAGCTCTTCTTTTCTTTCGCGTTCCCTTTCTCTTTCTTCTCTTTCGCGTTCTTTTTCTCTTTCTTCTCTTTCGCGTTCTTTTTCTCTTTCTTCTCTTTCGCGTTCTTTTTCGCTTTCTTCTCTTTCGCGTTCTTCTTTTCTTTCCCTTTCTTCTCTAATTGCAGCCAGTAGTTCCCGAGTAAATTCCTCTTCATAATCGGGACTTTCAGTAATCAGTTTATGCAATTGAGAAATCTTAAATTCAGGTTTCACGGTTAAACCTAACTCTTCTGCTAGTACTTTTAAATCCTGTTTTTTACTCCTAGCTAAGAATGACATGTTGACACAAGTTACCTTTATTATGCTTCCTTTTGAATTTGAATCTAAAAGATCGTACTTGTACTAAAAATGTATAATTTCTGGCGAGACTTAATTTCTCAAATACGAAATTCACACTAACCAATTGGAGAGAATTATTTAAACAACTTTGCCAGGTTGGCAAAAATACTATAATGCTATAATACTACGTCGGGTTGACGTTTTAACTCACTATTCACAAGCCTCGTTAGCTATAACTATATAAACACTTTTGCCAGTTAGGCAATTACGCACGTCAGTTTGACGATTTTACTATCTATCTCCACGCCTCGTTGGTGATAACAAAAACAATTTTTGCCAGTTTGGCAATTCAACTTTTAGAATATACAATCTGTAATACGTCGGGATGACGTTACTATCTACACACGCCTGGATGGCGAGAACTAAGGAAAAAAATCTTTGCCAATTCAGCAGTATAATCAAATCACACTACGTCAGTTTGACGTTATTACTTATTTTCACGCGCCTGCTTGGCAACAAATTCAAAAACTCAGCTAGCAGTTCTTTTTTTTTATAAATGCCGGGATGGCTTACACATATCATTTATCAACATAAAAATTCAATGCAAATAAAAGGAAAGCATAAATAATAATTTTAAAATAGTTCTTTACCACAAATATCAATTATAAATTTAAGCTGAATATTTTTAGTGTCAGTTATTTTAAACAAAATCTTACACGATAAACTATAATTCTGAAATAAAGTATTAATATCCAATAAAAGCTTTTTTAAGAAAACCAAAAGTTAATCTTATCTTCAGAGATCAGCAGTATCCTGTTTGGACAGATTTTTGCTCGGACGCAAGTTATAGAAGCACAGAAGATAACCTTTGAATGATCTGCTTCAAATCTGGCTTTAAAACGGCAGACTTCTTACATCCATTTCTCCTTGAAATAAACAAACTCGGCAATTGGTATTAGCAAACTTGTTCTAAAAAATTCAGCAAATTTCTGGGATTAAAAGACCAGTACCATCGAATTTGATAATTGCACTCCTAATTTGCATCTCGGTGGAACCTTTAATTAATTAAGATTGTAATGTATTTTGCAGTAATTTACAAAACAGACAATCTTCTTAGTAGAATATAAATTTTATTTCTAGTCACGGTGATAGACAAATTTTCTATACTTCTTAAGTGGCAAAATCTTCATACTACTCCTAGCTGTTAAAATCTTCAGAATCTAATCTTTTAAAACAATATCTCACGTTGCTGAATAACGGTTTTAATACAAATATGGTGTTGCCACTTCAACAATAATTATATTTATTTATTAAATAACAAGATATTACAATACCGTCAACTAAATTGTTCGCCATCACTAGTTAAATATAAAGGAGAATTGTTATTGAATTAAGCAACGTTCAAGTCTTGAATTGGCGTTGGTTAGCAAATCTCTTTGCATATCAAAGTAGACTGACATGGATCCCACTTTAAAGACCAAAAAAATATTCAGCATTATTTCAATTGCATTCGTCATTAAAATACATGAAATTAATAACAATTCACAATTCGATTAGAATGGACTAGTTGTTAGGGCAAAGTACACTAGGACTATCTGCTAAGTAAAAGGATATCTTCGTCGAGAACTTTCTAGGAGAACATATCGAATTCATATTACATAACAATTTAGAACGTAACAATTCTAGAGACGTGTAACGAAAGAAAACAGAGAAGTTAAAATGTTAAGATATCAGCTTATTAAATACTTTCGAAAAACTGGATTCTAATTAAAATCAATTATAAAAAGTAGACAGACTTTGATAAATGTGAAGTACTTCAAATCAAAGCCCCCCCCCAAAAAAAAAAAAGAAAATAGAAATAAGGCAAAATGTACCTTTGAAAGAGCAACTGATCGTAAAAACTTTAACCGATCAAAATTTTTTAAAAAAGTTTAAATTAACCATCAAGGATCTGAGTTCTTTTATTTAAAAAAAAATTTAAGTTTTTTTTTTTTTTTTTAAGTTTAATTTTATACTTTATTTTACTGCAATTTTTATCAGTAAAAATTGTTTAATGGCCTTTCATTATGATTTTAAAATTATTTAATTATTTTTTATTTGGCACTTTCTTTTGAATTATTTTATGAATTTATAATCATCCACATATAAATCAGAAACGTAGTTCTGATGAAAATTCTTCGGGTGCTCCTTGAAATAGACCAAAGAATTATCAACAGTTATGTTATTTTTATTATGTTATTAAGTTGTTTTGTTTTTATTTAAATTTTGATGTATATAGTTTCTGTTAGACTGTTAACCCTTATTTTGATTTAATTATTATTTCTGGATTATTTTATTAATTTCGCAGCATACTGTTCAACTTTGATGATAATTTATAATTTTATTTTTGAAATTTCTAAACTTTTGTTTATATGTATAGTGAAGGAAAAAAGTATTTGAATAATACAAATTTATGCAATAATTTTATTGCAAATGGTGCAAATTGAATTCTTACACAATAAATAGTTCACATAACTCATGCATAAATAAAAAAAAAGAGCGTTTGTTGTAACCCATAACATCCAAATATCAAGATATGCAAATATCCAAGGGAAGAAAAATAGTTGAACTGAATAATTATAATTTAAAATTCAATGAAAGCAATACTAAAAATAAAATTTAACATTTCGTAAAATGTCCATTGTTGTCTGTTGTCTAAGGGGACTCATTCAGCCTGTGGTCTTCTTGGCAATGATTATGCTAAATTCTTGGTTAGACCTGACGACGTATTTTTCCATGTTTTCAAACGAATATTTTTGAATTCATTTCCGTTTGAAAATGATGTTTTCTAGCTTCTTGATCCAAAACATTTCACAAATTTTCAGTCGGATTGGGGTGGAGTATTCAGTCTCTGGGAAACTTTATATAAGAGGAATTTTTTTGTAAGCCTAGCTGTATGTTTAGGGTCATTGTCTTGTTGGAACCAGAAATGATCTTTAATACCCAATTCTGACACGCTTTGAAACAAATTATCTCACAATATCTCTAAGTAGTATTTTGTCGCATTCAAAATTCTCTCAGTTTTAGTCAAATTACCAATTCCATTCCAACTCATAATAACCCATATCATAACACTCCCACCAACATGCTTTTACAGTTGGGCATAGAATTTTAGGATTTTGAATCCTTTCATTATATTTTCTCAGAACAATTTTGCTGCTATCGTATCCAAACAAGTAAAATTTGCTTTGATCAGCGAAAATAGTTTTTTCCAAGATTTTAAAGGCTTGTTTATATATTCTTTTGCAAAATGAAACTTTTCCTTACAATTAGTTACACTTATATACGGTTCTTTTTCTTGCAGTCCAGGCTTTATATCCGAATTTATGTAGGAATTTTCTTACTGTTTGAAGAATAACAGAAACACTTGAACAAGGTGAAAGCTCATTAGATATTTCTATACTACTAATATTTTTCTTTCTTTTAACTGACTTTTCAGTCATTCTGCTTTTTCTTGCTGTATGAACTTTTAGACGTCCTGTCCTCTTTCTATCTTCCATAGTCCCAGCTGATTTATATTTACCTGTTACATAATAAACAGTTCATAAATTTAATCTGAAAAGTTTTGCTATTTTACGATATTAGCCCTTATTTTTTTAAATTTACAATTCTATCACGCATTACTAAAATCAACTCATTCTGCTTTCCACAGATTTCAAAATACATTTATAATAAAAAAAAGGGGGGGGGGAATTGTAGCAGTATTTGAAGTCAAGTTTCAAGCTTTTTCATTGGTTGTTCAACTACTTTTTCCCCTTGGAAATTTGCATAATTTTGTTTTTCGGTGTTTTGGCAAGATTACATAACAGTTATTTTTTATTTATTACATAAACTAACTTGAACTAGTTATTATGTAAAAATTTAATTTACGCTATTTGAAATAAACTTATTACATAAATTTGTATTGTTCAAACATTATTTTTCTTCATTTGTGCTAAAAAAAATAAGTAACAAGCGCTAAAAGAAAAGGTACGAATGTAAAAAAAAGGGAATTAAAACATACAATTTACACATGAAGTAGAGGCTGCGTGTGTGTGTGTGTGTAATTATGGCAAAGCCTCGAGGGCTATCTGCCTAAGAGGAGGGATGCCTTCGTGGAGGCTTTCTAAGGGAAACTGGCTCGTATACACGTTACACATGGGGAAAACCACGAAAACGCCCATGCAGCCAGCCCGTTCGCAGGATTCGAACCTCGGACCGAACTACCAGTGTTCAGCGACTTTACCGCTCGGCCGCTGGTGGGCGAAGTAGAGGCTGCATCGCCGAAATAGGCAACCAAAATTAGCATAAAACGCAATCCCTCAGTCGCACCACAATGCCTTATAAAAAGGGGCATGCTGGACCTATGCATCAGTTCATCACTTCAAATTGCTGTTTTGTCAGAACAGATGATATTTTGTATTGTACATAGAATTTTTCTTTAATGTTTCTGCATGCATGTATTGTTTTTCATATATACATGCATACTAATTTGAAAGCTCACTACTTTCGGATTCTACAAAACTCTTTATGTGTTCCTGCCAGCTTTCCCCAATTCCCTGTCCTTCTGCAGCTGCCCCATACATGGATTGCTGATCACCGAAGCTCAGGGCTTCACTTCTCTTTTTCTTTTATAAGGCTATCTCAACTGGAGAAGCTTCATTTTTGGACTTTTAAATACGTCAGGACCCTAAGGGGACTCATTCAGGAATCTGAAAAGAGCAGAAGTAGTGCATCTCCCGCTGCATACCAGGATAACCAACAAAGTATCATGCATCAGTTCGCAAGCAGAGATAGTTCTATGTGATCCAAGATAGCTAAAGCGGAAAGCATGAGCCGAAGACATCATTTGCACGATTAAATGCGTTGAAAGACTATCGGGACGTTGCAGACTGGTGCAAGAAAATCCGCTGTTGCGAAAGAGCTGAATGTCCATCGTAGTGTCATCAATAGGTTGGCGAATCGTTACCGGAGGGTTTGGTTTCATGTGGTTACGGCAAAGCCTCAAGGGCTATGTGCTTAAGGAGAGGGATGCGTCCGTGGAAGACTTTCTAAGGGAAACTGGCTCTTATACACGTTACACATGGGGAAAACCACGAAAACGCCCATGCAGCTAACCATGATCGCTGGGATTGAAACCCCGGACCGAACTACCAGTGTTCAGTCGCTTTACTGCTCGGCCCCTCGTTACCGGAGGGACCAAACCCCCTGTAGAAGATCTGTATCTGGACGCTGGAAAATTGCCACAATAGAAGACGATCGCTTCCTGTGACTATGAGCAAGATGCCGTAGAGCAGCGGTTCTCAACCTTTTGACTAACGCGTGACATCTAAAAATAACTGAAAACCTAAAAATAAAAACTAAAAAAATAACTGTACCATCACTACAAAGTACTACTACCACCACCACTCTAGAACAAAGCTCAGATCGCATAAATTTACAAGTCTTAGAGAAAAAATTCAAACTAACGCGTGACATCTAAAAATAACTGAAAACCTAAAAATAAAAACTAAAAAAATAAATGTACCACCACTATAAAGTACTACTACCACCACCACTCTTGAACAAAGCTCAGATCGCATAAATTTACAAGTCTTAGAGAAAAAAATCAATCAGGATGTTGGGGTTTTAATTTTTAAATTTAATAGTTAGAAATACTTTACTTCTTTGCGTACCACCTATTTTCTAATGCGTATCATCGGTTGAGAACCCCTGCCGTAGAGCACAAGCAGCACGCACGACAGCTGGGGTTGCATTTCTCTGCTGCTGCAGGACAGCCAATATCCTATAACACTTTATGTCCTTGACAGAGGTTGTGTGACTGCTGGGAGTATGAGGAAAAGATCAAAGAGAACCAACCATATTTGGTTTTTCAGAAGTGTATTTGGGTCTCCGCTCAATTTAATGGACGACAATGGCATTTTCAGAAGTCTCTGCTTAACAGCCATAAGACGTGGATTACCGCAGTTCATTTAATACGATAAATTAAACACTGCAGCATAATGTATTTCTCGCTGTTTGTAATAATTTTCTAATTTAGAGTAATAGTAAAAATTTAAATTACGCATAACCCATAATATTTATTAGTTGATTATGGCAAAGCCGGTAATGATATCTTAAGGCCCCGGCCTTAAGAAAGACGCAGTTATTGAGGATTTTCTAAGACAGTGGTTTTGAACCTTTTTTACCCCGTGCCATCCGTTTAACTATTACTAGACGACCATTCTTCTCTCCCTTCTTTCCCAAACTCGAAAAATGCATAGACATTTATATAAATTATTTTTAGAAGTTTAAAGAATAAAAGTAGTTTATTATATTCATAAATTTAATCTAAATACCTAACAGGTAAATAACAGGCTGATCCTCCCAAGGCAAAATTCCTCCTTGGCATTTGAATCTCATGATGCCATGCAAACAGAGTATCTTTTGATTGTCGTAGGCAAGATCATGTACTTGAATGCCAAATTCGTAAAAAATTTAATTGGATTATTTGTGTTTTCGCTGTTTAATGAATAAAGGTTTAGACAAAGCAGCAAGACTATTTTAGGTTTTCCTATTTATTCCGTTTTTTCCAAAAGGGAGGAAGGGTTTATAACGCAAAATAAAAAACTTAAATAATGAAAACAAAACGTATATATATAATTTGCATTAGTGATACCAACTACATTAAAAATAATTAAAGGAGCAGGAGAGGTATAGCCACCAGTTTCGTAAATCGAACTCTACTACCGTATGGGCCTATTCTCATGCGAAATGACATTAATTTTTTCAGGAGCAGAGAAATATCTGCTTATATTATATTTTTGAAATATTTTATGATGATTCATTAATGATAGGTTAGGCTATCGCTGAATAATCATACCAATTATTTGTCTTGTTACTATAAGACAATTTAATCGAATCTGCTTTATTATCTGCGAAGTAAAGCATAGATGAATGTTTTTTTGTTGATTATGACAAAACACACTACAGCTATCTGCCTAAGGGTAGGGATGCCTTCATGGAGGACGTTTTAATGGAACTGGCTTGTGCACATGTTGCACATAGAGAAAGCCACGAAAATGCAAATATGGCCAGCCCGTTCACCTGGAACGGGCCCGAACTACCAGTGTCCAGTGATTTAACGGCTCGGCCGCTGGTGGGCCAAATAAATGAATTACATGGAATGAAAATGATTCAGCAAAAGCGTAATAAATCAAGTACAACAGAACTGCAGTTACGTAGTCTTAAATAGGATTACCTGTGTTTTCTTTTAGTGCAAGTCAAATACAAATTAACTAAAACGTAAATGATGAAATTGAATATTTTCATTTATCGTATCTTAAGTTAACAAAATAATCATTGAAATAGAATCGTTAAATTTCGTTGAAATAAATAGCTAAATTAATTATTTTTACGTTTCAAAAGATAAGAATATGCATTATGAAAAATGTCAGGAATTTTTTTAACACAACAGAGATTTTACCATGAAATAAAACATAACTTAATTTTGCCAACTGACAACCAGCGGCCCACCAGCGGCCGAGCCGTTAAATCACTGGACACTGGTAGTTCGGGCCCGTTCCAGGTGAACGGGCTGGCCATATTTGCATTTTCGTGGCTTTCTCTATGTGCAACATGTGCACAAGCCAGTTCCATTAAAACGTCCTCCATGAAGGCATCCCTACCCTTAGGCAGATAGCTCTAGTGTGTTTTGTCATAATCAACAAAAAAAACATTCATCTATGCTTTACTTCGCAGATAATAAAGCAGATTCGATTAAATTGTCTTATAGTAACAAGACAAATAATTGGTATGATTATTCAGCGATAGCCTAACCTATCATTAATGAATCATCATAAAATATTTCAAAAATATAATATAAGCAGATATTTCTCTGCTCCTGAAAAAATTAATGTCATTTCGCATGAGAATAGGCCCATACGGTAGTAGAGTTCGATTTACGAAACTGGTGGCTATACCTCTCCTGCTCCTTTAATTATTTTTAATGTAGTTGGTATCACTAATGCAAATTATATAAAATGTTTCATGAAATAACTAAAAAACTTACTATTTCTTAAAGTTAATTAATTGCACAAAAAACACATTTCACATTACTATACGTTTTGTTTTCATTATTTAAGTTTTTTAATCTAATTTGTAAATTTTCAGCTTTAAACAACTTTTAAATAAACTAAATAAAATAATCAACTTTGGAAAAAAAAATTTTGAATCACACACGAAAAATCTGAAACCAATCAATTGGCAATATCCTTCGATCTTTATTTTAAAGGGCATAAAACACTAAGTATAAATAATAGTAGTACCTTTCTAAAATCTTTTTCAAAACAAATAACCAATACTTTTTTTATTTGCCTAAGCAAATAATTTAAATCAAAATAAATTAAATTATTTTTTTATTTATAACGGCCATAAAATAAAACAGAAAATCTCATTGCAATTTCGACAATTTAGTGTAGCCAAATAAAGAAAATACTTTTCATTATTATAAACTTATTTCTAGCCAACCAAAAGCAACTAAAGCGATTTTTTTTTTAAAGTAAACTATTACAATTAATCACATATTGCATAAGCTAGAAAATAGAGTATTTGCAATTCGGGTACTAGGATTCTTATAACAACGAATTTCGGGAAAATACTTATCATCGACGAGTCAAAGTAAACAACTTAGCAATTTCCGTGACATATGCCTATTTTCTAGCTAACTCTAGTTTTCGTTATTAACAGAAAATGGGAAAATACAATTCAAACGATAATTACTTGGTCTGTATTATTTAGAGATTCTCTTAGTTTAAAAAAAAATCACAATCATAACAATGCAGTTTTTATAGCAGGGATTCTTTTCACGTGAAAGGGATCTTTTAGTAAAAGCCGAGCATCAAGTTTATGAAAATAAATTTAAAAAATATAAAATTATGCAAAAGTTTACTTACGCTTACACCGGCCACTCATTAGGAAAGGGGGAAAACCACGCATTTCAGATCTACAGCTAATATATCATTATTTCCGTATGCTGGCAGTTTCAACGTTCTTTCGTTTAGCAGTAAAAAACGCAGTTTGGATTTACGCTTCCGATAAACAGAAAAACATTCAGCGCCGTTTTCTTCGGTGACGGTCTCGAGTCCCGACAATGCGGCTTATTGGACACTCCTCTCGACACCTGGTGCCATCATCAACGGGAATGGAGGGTTACTAGAAGATGTACTTCCGCTTTCGCCAAGAATTTCGCCAAATACAGGAAACTAGGGTACATCTGCCGATCTGATACAAAAACAACTTATTTACTGTCTTCTTTTACTGGCAAGATAATGAAGAATAAACTGACAAGCACAAATCTAGCATACTATGGGTTTAGAACTACGTTAAATATTATTCCAATCTCTAACAGCATTTCCTTGAAGAGTAAACTCAGTATGCATTGCACCACCTTTTTCTATACACCCTACACCCTACATAAAAATAACTCTTTTAGCAATTATGTTTTTATCTTGTAATATTCATTTATTATAAAGGCTACAGGCCCACGATCTAGTGGTTAAGGTCACTGAATGCTAGGAGTTGGACCCAAGTTCGATCCCAAGCAAACATAAAGTTATATACAAAATATTTTTGCATGGAAATAAATAGTTTTATTTCTTTTCAAATTATTTATTTCTTAATATCAATCTAATTTTTCATTCGAATAAATCAGTTTTCAGAACTGTTGCGCTGTTGAAATTTTGTATAGCAGAAAAATTATTTATGTAATATTCAACACCTTATTTTGGGCTATTAAACGCACTTCATGTTTGACTGCCATGGACAGCGGCAGAATCTTTTTCAACTAAATCAACTCACAATGATTTATTAAATGATTTTTTTTTTCAGACTTCAAATAATTGATATGTATTGTATGAGATCTTGTGAGTGAGTTTGATTTGTCATGATGCGACCGACATGACCACCCAGCAAATATATTTCATACTACATTATTCGAAAAAAGGGTATTAAATCTGAAATAATCCTTAATTTGTATTTCTTTGGTATTGCATCAAGTGTCGTATTTATTGATACTTTTATCTTATAACTGTACATGAATTTAACTTAATATTATTTAATTAACATAGTTAAGACTAAGTCATCCGATCGTAATCCTAATTGCCTTACTCTACATCCAACAACGCTTTATTTTGGAAACAGTAGAAATAACTGATCTAAATTCACATTACCTGAAATTTGCATACTGCAAGGAAATCCAAAATACAATATTATGCAAAATATTTTGCTACACCAATTAATAACACTGACGGGGATTTTTCATGTTTTGAAACTATTTTAAAATTAGCAGACCAATACTCAATCTCTTCTCCTTTTATTAGATATTATCCATGCCTACCTGTGACATTCTACCCTTGCAATATATTCTGAAGGTTTGTTTATGCATCCAGAAGCACAGTAAACTCCCATGCTGAATACTGTTGAATACACGATATCAGTATTCAATTCCTTTACTGTTACTGGTTCTCAATTTCTGCGAGAAATCTTTAATCCAGGAAGGAGTTTATCGAAAATCCACCGTTTCGGCATTTTTTAATTGTGAAACTGAGAGCAAAATTAGCAGATATTGTAATAAACTCCAGTAAGCCATTCGTTGGCTATGAATGAGACCCGCGGACGTCAGGCACTAAGTATAAACTTATAATTTCCGGGAGAAAAAGACTTGCGTGGGAAACATTCAACAATCTGGAATCAATTTAGAAGTCAAACAAGAAACATTGTATCCTCATCTGGAATTAGCAAGTGGACCATTCGTGACAGGACCTCCTACTACCGAATACACAAAGGTTTTCACCTTCGTGGATCACCCAATTTTCAAATTCAGAATAAGCTGTCATGATGATGTTGCACGTTCACATGGTCACTTCACCATGATCGCACATGGTTACACCATTTTGGCACTTCCGCTAAATTGGCAAATGTTTCTGTATACAATTTTATATAAATATGTGGTTACAAATGATGGAAAAGTTAACTTATTAGCATATCTATCTACATATATTTATTAATTTTAATAAGGAATATAGAATTTAGAGGTAATTTTATTTTGTAATATATATATCCAAAGTAATTATTTTTCAATTATATAAAAATAAAATGAGCAACTATTATGCCTCTCTCCTAAAAATTTTTAAAATGTGCGTATTGCAGTAATATACGAATGTCAAAAAATGTATTTTATTTAATACATTTTGATGTTTAGAATATAAAATAGAAGTAGCAAATACACTATCAAAGGCACCGAAAGAAATATATAAATTTTCACGCTTAAATTATAAAGAAATAACGTTATAAGGAAATTGAGCATTAAAGTTTGTTATATTTATGCGATATTTTGACACTTTAAAAGTATCTTAAGGTATTTATCATTTCTTTAAACATAGTATTATAGTATTCCCATTTTGCTAAAACCTATATTTTTGTAGGCCAGTGGCTTAGAATTTCATAAAAAAATTCGTGATCAAAATCGCTATTGCAAGTCATCAATAAATAACCAAGATATGATTTGTGGGGAAATGCCACTAAGCTATAAGAGCAATGAATATCTGTTTCATGCGGAAGTATCCCCACTTTTCGATTTGCGTGGAAATGTCGTGTGAACTACTCGGCGACAATTCTCAAAGCATAGCCTTCGTGAAGGTGGAGTGACCGTCGAAAAACGATAGACGGAGAGATGGCTCATCCTTGCGCTACTTGGCAAATGACACTGCCACGTGTTAAAGGCTCTTTTCCAAACGCAATATTTCTGTGCTTAAATATATCAACTAATTTGCATCCTGGTGGTAATGAACGAAAATACAGAAGTAATAGTATAGGCAAAATAATAAGAAAACTAGATTAATTTAATAAACTCTACAAAGCTAATTAATTTAAAGAATGCACAAATCAAACAACAAGAAGCATAAATTTTGCAATAAATCCCGAAAATGTATGTAAATTAAAACAGACATAAAACAATTAACAAAAGTTGATAAGTCTTTTGTTTTTGTCAAGGAACTTTGAGCTTTCTGAATCATATCTGGAAGAATTGCAACAGGAATAATAACAAACAGTAAACTGAAAACTAATTTGATTTTTTGAGATAAAACTAAGTTTAAAAATTATACATAAAAGAAATTTTTAAAATTTTTTCATGAAGACATAAGCTACTGGATAGAAAATACGTATTTTCAATTAGCATAATTAAGTGGATGCATAAATAAGCGGAAGACTGTCTTAATTTCGAATCAAAGTAAACATTTCTTATATAAATTTTTAAAGCAGTTACATGGAATACCTTATACAATTAAAATAATTAATAAAAAAAGTCAGTTGGAAAAACCATACCAAGAGAAAATAAAACTGCCAAAGCATTGAAAATATGGAGTAAAATATGTGAATTGTATTAAACTAACGAGTTGGGGGTGGAGAATTGTAATATATATATGAAAATTATAGATATACGAAACTTAGAATGTAGTCTATGAGGAGATAACAAATGATTACAAATTCAGATCAAAAGATCGTTTTATTAATTAGTTATGGCATGAAAAAACGTTACATATCAGTAATTAGTAACCTCTGGCTGCTACACAGACCGAAACAAGGCGTGGCATCAAATTAAGTAGGTCACCTTGACTCCCTGCGGAAGATTATGCCACAATCTTTGCAACTGGGCAGTTAATTCATCAATATTCGGGACGGGTGCAGTTGTCTTCCAAGCATGTCGCAAACATGCTGTATTGGCGAGAGGTCTAGGGACCTGGCAGGCCACGAGAGTACGTCATATCCTTGAAGAGACTGCTGAAAGAGTCGCGCAGTATGTGGACGAGCGTTGTCTTACTGATAAATGGCACCTGGGGGATTTGATAGCATAGACAGTATAACCTGCCTTAAAATAAAATATTGTCCACGTAACTGCAAGCCACCATAGTGCCTTGAAGGATGACTAGAGGTGATCGCTTGTCCCAACAGATCGCTCCCCACACTGTCACACCTTCCGTAATCGCCTTATGCCGCTCGACAACATATGCCGGATCGAACCGATTGCCTGGCCCCCTCCACACGCGTGTGCTTTGGTCATCAGCACCGAGACTGAATCGGGATTCATCGCTGAAGATCACACTCCAGCCTGCCCGAGTTCGGCAAAAATGCAGTCGACACTGCCTATAGGTGTGGAGTCAATAATAGGGGTCTTAATGGACGTCAGCAGAATATACCAGCGTCGGCCAGTCGTCTCCGAATGGTTTCACTTGATACCACAGGATGATTGTAAGGTGGTAAATGGCATCGAATTCATGCTAGCGACGTTACTAGTGCGGAAGTAGTCGCTTTTATAATCGCGCAATCCTCGTGCTCATTTGCGTTCCTGGGAGGCTCTGATCCTCCGCGGCGGTAGATTATCCCATCTGTTATTCATTGTCGCCAACACCCAGCAGTTGTGATATCGCTCCGACCGAGGTGGCAGCCGATACGCTTATTCGACCAACCTGCTTCTCTGAGGCCTACTATGCACCTTTTCTCAAAAGTCTGATAACTGCTCGTAGTGCCACCCGTTACGTCTCAGAGGTATCTCTAGTCACAATAATGTCCATCCAAGTCGACAGATTCGTTTGAATAGCCCTACACGAGCAATCATGCTTTTAAAATCTCCCAGCTGCGCATCTTATATGCACATATTGAGCTTACCCTTGTTTCACTGGCGTCGAAATTTAAATCATTTGCATATCTCTTACCAGACTAAATTCCTGCTGAGCTTCGTAATTGTAGCTCAATTTCTTCTGGGTGCATATATTTTTTGTGACAGAGTGCATATATATATATATATATATATATATATATATATATATATATGATGTGTGCATGGTAGGTAAAAAATATGTAAATCAGCTTTATAATTTAATTTAGTAATAATCTCTCAATTCCTCAGTTTTAATTTTGGTACTTCCTTTCTCTTCTAAAAAATAACTTACCTGGACTGTGCTATTTCTAGATTAATCTATGTCACATGGCTCGCGTAACGCTCATGACGTGGCTAATTCGGAAAATGAACTCAAAATTTTGAGAATTGTAACCTTTCTAACTCAAACCAAAAGCTCCCATTGATGAACTTCCATTTTGGATAATTGCGCACTTTAGATTTCGCCTCTATTACTGTAATAACGCTTTCTCGCTGTGCTCTCTTTCTATCGCAACAGTATCAATGTAAATGTTCTGAAAATAGGCACAATTAGAGAGCCAAATTAGTTGTGGCCACAAATGTCAATTCACATTGAAAAAAAAGAATATTTAATCTTTCTCGACTGCCAAGTTTCCCAGTGATTACGGATTCAACATTTTAGTATTCTATGCAATCAGCATTCTTCCTCTTCACTATGGATGTACGTTCTACGCCGTCAACATTTATTACGTCTTTTTCATCATAAGTTTTCTTCGACAGAGCCACGTTTCTGAATTATATCTAGATGATTCTGAATTTTTGAAACATTTCAAAATAAAAGGTTAAGTGCAATTAAAATTATATAATTAAAGCAATCAAAGTGCTTTAAAAGTGTACCAAGGCAAATTTAAAAAAAATATGTTTTTAATTTAATAAATTATCTTGATATAATCGACGTAAACCTAAAACAAATATTTTAAAAATAAACATTATAAGAAAAACAAAAAATATGACTTTCTTCTACGGCTTATTAAATTATACAGATTTTTTGCTGCATTTTATTTAAACTTATTTCCTCGAAATTCATTATAGTTCTCATTCAATCAGTTCAGTTCTTTCTCGGCAAGGCAAAAATACATAAACACTCAAATATCTTCATTAAAAATTGAAAAATATAGAAAAACGTAAAACACCAAATACAATTAAAACAGTTGAAAATTATTTTTACAATTAAAATTAGAGATTTTGCGCTAAAAGAAGTAATTCATCCAGCGTGCAAGAAGGCTAATTTTTCAGTGTACAAAACTGAAAATTTACTCTTGGTTCCACTCGGCAAAAAGACACTAAAGGAGCAGAAACTGACTTAATTCACTAGTTTGAGCTTTGAGTTTCAAAATGTAAACAAATATGGCAGGCATAGTGGCACTTAAACGACATTTAAATTGTTGATAATTCTACAACCATTCCGTTCAGATTAACTAAAGGCATAAAAACCTTAACCGGAACATAAGAACAACACAATTCAATCACTTTTAAAGCAAAAAATGCAGAATTTACCAACATATATAAGTAAAGAAAACTGAGCTCAACCAGCCAAGTAACACAGTGAGTGTCTCACACAGAAGCGTAGCTAGGCTTTTCAGCGCCCGGGGACAACTGAAGATTTTGCGCCCCTTTCTGTGTGCCAAGAGTTGAAAACATTTCATTCTAAAATTTCATAACATCAATTTGGCGCCCCCTGGATGCTGGGCACGGGGACAGCTGTCCCTCCTTGCCCCACCCTAGTTACGCCACTGGTCCCACATAGCATAAAAACATGCTGAGCTCACCTAGCCGAGTAACAAAGTGGGTATATACATTGGTTATCATTATTTAAGGAAAAATCACAACAATGACGATTACTCAAAAAGTTATATGTAGAATTTAATGAAACTGAACCATGGTATACAACACATAGTAAGGTATAAAATGACCTGAAAAGAAATTACCAGAAAATTATGGTGTTATAAAAATTAGTACATGTATAAAATGAACAAATCGGATGTATCTGTTTGGTATAGGAAAATTACCTTCAATATGGAGTTTAATCTCCCCTAGAAGCAATACAGTACGTACAGTGATGTGTGATGCTGTTAATCATACGGTCTATCACTTCCATAGGAAATGAAGGCATTGCTCTTTCAAAGCACTTGCATGCGTGACAAGGGTATGAACAGGAGAACTGAGTGCAGTTATACGTCTTCCAAAAGCATCCCAAACATGCTCTGTAGAATTCAGGTCTGGTGATCGAGCTGGCCATTCCATGCGCTGAATTCTTTGCTGCTGAAGCTAATCAACCACGATGCGAGCTCTGTGCGGTCTAGCGTTGTCTCATCCTGTAGCAAGAAATCATCACCTATTGCCCGGCATAAGGGCGCACATAAGCATCAAGGATGTCATCTCTATAAGCCTGAGCATTCCACGTGAGAAGACATGGAGGTATGTGCTTCCACCGAAAGAGATACCACTCCAAAACAGACACTGCTTCCTCCATATGCATTTCTTTCACGGATGTTTAATGGATGATTACGGGCTCAAGGTTCTCTCCAAATCAAATACCGCCTACTATCGCTTTGGAGGCTAAACCTGGACTCATCCGTAAAGAAAACAGCCCTCTACTGATCAGCTCTCCATTAAGACATGTTGACATGCCCACTGAAACGTTCCCTTCTACTACGCAACGTGAGCGGCACGCAAACGGCTAGTCGCTTCGCATACAGACCTCCTTCGTTAAGCCTTCTACGCACAGCTGAGGTTGACACTAACTTTCTGGTGGCTGCAGCAAGGAAGGATCTGAGTTGAGTTGGAAATGCGGTTCTATTCCTTCGTGCGCAAAACAACAATATTGGTCATCGGCGCCCTTTTGTAGCTATTGGCCATCCTCGGCTGAACCTCTTGGATGCCACATCTTTGGTTAGAAATTGTTCACAAAGTCTACGAACCACAGAAGGACTCACATTTAGTCATCTGGCTACTTCTGTCTGACTTTCTCCTCCCTCTACTCTCCCAATAGCTCCATCGCAGTTCTTCGAGCAAATGATGCCTGGAGGTCATTGTTATATGAATTGCCTATTCCAGATTTCTTATCTCAGTATCACAGCGAAATTTATAGGCTTTCTCTCAAACATGCAATTTTATGCTCCTCGCAGATGACGCATTCTGACTGCAGCGCCACTAATCCGCATGCTACAGTTTTAATCACCTCTTATTTGACAACATATTCAAATTTTATACTTATTTTTGGACGAGTATTCGGTATTTTTGTGATTTTTCTTAATTTCTAAAAACTAGTGTATATATACCTATAAACGTTTTGTGCGGCCGATTTGAACCAAAAAGAGAGAAACACAACTACATGTTATAGCAATCCTGTATGCAAAATTTCAACATTCTGAGGCTACTCGTTTTTTAGTTATGCAAGATACATACGTACGTACAGACGTCACAAAAAATCTCTTTTGAATCCATTTTGAATCAATTTTCTAATCCGTTTTGGGAAAAAGAGTCATTTATTCTACTCTTAGGTACAGATGTCACACAAAAACATCGTTAAATTGCTCAATAGCGGCCAAAATGGATATTTTCTTTGAAATATGATACCCGAAACTTTTCGGGATTACAATACTTCCTTTACTTTGAATAAGGAAGTAAAAAACAAAAAACAAAAAAACAAAAAAAAAAAAAAAAAAAAAAAAAAACCTGGGTAAGAAACGAATGAAACATTGGGTAATTAAAAGCAATGTGCTAAATAAATTTCGTAACTAAATAACCAGAATGGCTAAAATTTCGATAATTATTTCAAATGAAAATTTAATTACATTATAATGTTTTGACATTTTTTGCGATTTTGTTATGCTAATGGATGTGTTTGAACTTTTTATTTATGGAAATTTTAAAACCTTCCCTAAACAGGTATAATTATGAAGTTAATTTTCTTATTTTATATACACAAAATTATATGATCCATATTATTATTGTAGGGTGGTGTAGAATTTAATATATCTTTAATTTTTGTATATTTGTTTTTCCTTTAATTTAACTAGTTTGAAGATTATTATGCCCATAAATTATAAACTCAAACTTTCATAATTATACTATACTAGAGGCCAGTTACCTTTATTAAGGAAAGGAGGCTTCTATGTGTAATTGTATTTAAGCAGCTCACAGCTATCAGCAAGCTGTCACGCTGATTTGCATTGTAGAGGATTTGCCCACTTTTATCAAAGTTTACTTTGTTATTGTACTGAATTTTTTACTTACTATGTATAAGTTCTAAATTCCATTTTACATTGCTTTACAATTAAGAAAATGTGGATTATTTTATAAGTAATTAATTCAAACTTCATGAATCTGTAAAAGAAAATTTTGGTTTTTATATTGGCAACATCAATTTTTACGAAAGACTGTAAAATATTATGATTATGATAATCAAGCAAAGATTTTACAGAACTGTGAACTTTCCCAGTCTTTCTTGAAAAAATTAGGGCATTCCGTCAGTGATTTTACAGAAAAATGAAATTGCAGACTCTCAATTTGCATTTATCGTTAAAAATGATATTTACAAGATCTTGTTATTTTAAAAAAGTATTTAGATTAAAATTCTATATCCCCCCCATCCTTTCTTTTACTACTTCTGTAATTCTTTCTTCTAAAAAGGTTTTTTCTCTTTGAAGGGGAGAAATATATAAGGCAAAAAAATATGTAAATGAAAATTATAATTTAAACTAACGACAAACCTTTAATTCCCCCTCTCTGTTTTAAAAATTGTAATAACTTCTCTGGATTGCGTCATTTCTAGATTATTCCATTCTGCATGGCCCGTGCAGCGCTGATGACGTAATAAATGGAAACTGAAACTTTTAACCCAAACCAAAACTTTTTCCTCTTCGGGTGCTTCCATATTGGATAACTACGTACTTTAGCTTCTGTCTGTGCAGTGCTTGTACACAATTTCTCTGGGCTCGGTTCTATCGCAGTAATATAAAAAATGTTAATATTCTTGAATAGGCACGACTAGAGTGCCAAGCGAACTGATTGTTCTTACCGCTTCCCCTAAGATCTACAAAATTATGAAATGTATAAATTTCATTTAAATAAACGTCAGGAACACAGAATACCATACTTACTCGCATAGTTTAAATCAGAAGTTTCTGTATCACATGCTAAAAAAACTACAGATAACATCACTCGAGGGAAAAATATGCCTGCAAATACGGTAATTATTACTACATTAATAAATTTGTTTTAACGAAGGAAAGTGATCCTCCAATGATTATGGAAACATTTGTTTGTACAATCACAAATACTGTTATAATAGTGAATTGATAAAAAGGATTCCATTAATTTAGTTTAACTATTATGCTTTTACATATTTGAACATCACTGCGATATAATTATTATAATAATTATCTGGAAATTTTTAGGGTGTCTTCCTGTTCCCGCGGTTGTCAAAAACATTCCAGTTTCCGCAAAATCATCAATCTTCATTATCCCCTTTTCAAAGGGGTTACATAATGAGGGGCCGAGTGGACCTTGGTCTCTCCCAAATTTTGACTTAAGAAAAAAAAAAAAAAAAAGTTTTTAAAAGAAATAATCGGAAAATATTTACGATCTCGGATCTTTGTATGAATGAAGCTAATACTGTTATTTAAAAGGAGAGAGAGAGATGTCCAAACTCTGCTGTGATTTCGGCAATGAACTAAAAGATCGTTTCCTAAATTGCTTCCAAAATTCTGCATAAAGGTGAGTTATAATAAAATCTTTCAAAATAAATATTCGTTCTAAAACGAAGTTCTAAAATGACTTTTCTTCTTAAACGACTTCTGCTTTGGTCTCAATTGCAATTTTGCAGCTTTTAATTCTTTCATTTATGCAAATCCAATAAGCTACATTTTCATCAAATCTGTTCCGAATTCGGTATTGATAACCTTTATAAAAGGCTAAAGTTTTTTTTCCCTTTTAGTTTCAATAATGTCTAAAACATCCATATTGTTTAACATAAGATGTGAAAATAGCAGCTAATATTGCAGCAGAATTACAAATAGAATGAAACTAAAGATTTCGAGAGGAGTCTAAACTAAAATGCGTCTTCAATCTAACAAAGACTAACTTATTCACAAAGGAACTGCCCAACTCTAAATGATTCATCGTGACATCTCCTGAGGAGGTGTGGTAGGGGGACTGTACTCTCCGATTTCGCGGGAACAGGAAGATTTTTGAAAAACGGGGAAAGAGGTGTGTGTGTGTGTGTGTGATTATGGCAAAGCCTCGAGGGCTATCTGCCTAAGGGGAGGGATGCCTTCGTGGAGGACTTTCTAAGGGAAACTGGCTCGTATACACGTTACACATGGGGAAAACCACGAAAACACCCATGCAGCCAGCCCGTTCGCGGGATTCGAACCTCGGACCGAACTACCAGTGTTCAGCGACTTTTACCGCTCGGCCGCTGGTGGGCCCGGGGAAAGAGGAATCGCGAAAACAGAACTAATTCATTTTTAGGTCTCCTAATTTTATTTTATGGGCTTTTCTATATGTGAACATTTGTCACGCGGGGTTCTATCAAAGAGTTTTTGTCACATAAGCCTCTTAATGGCCGCTGGTTATTCATTGTTTAGGTTGCTACAGGCGATTGAACCGTTCAGTTTCATCATTGCAAGCGCGCTGTCACTCTCTTTGTATTCGACACAAGTCAAGTTTATTTCTCGCTCTCCCGTCAATGAGCGAAAGAGGAAATTATAGAAGAGAGAGAGTCTTCTTTAATTGTTTTATCCCCTTCCGAAACTATGGAAAGAAAGAGAAGGTAAATTGCATCGTATCAATGGGCAGAGTCTATCTATATTGTGTGTTGTAAAGCAAATGTCACTGAAGTATTATGTACTTACTCTTGGAAAATAGAGTAATAGAATGGGTGATGTCCATTTTTGTTCGGTGGAAGTTGAGCCGAAAAGGAAAATTAGACTTTTAGAAGAAAATTCTCACACTTAAGGAAACGAGTGCAAGTAACCGGATATCTTGCAACTTTGGCCAGGAGTTTAACAGTTTTCCTTTTTTCCAACTTACCCCATACACACAAACTGTCCCAGAATATCTTTATTTCCTTAGTTTGATTTCACATTTGGCGATAAACTGCTAAACTTAGCGTATTAATGGACAGCACTTTTTCTTCGATAGAGCAGTCGAACAATGGTAACATAGAATTCATATGAATTTGATCATGTTTTAAAATAAATTGCAGTTTAAAATTAAAATAAAGAAAAAGTCCTTAGTTTTGCTGTACTAGTTCAAGCACGAAATTACCCGACAATAGTGAAATAGTGAAATAAAATTTATATGGATTTTCAGATTCATTAAAAATAAACTGTAATTTAAACTTAAATGGAAAACAAAATCTTTTCCACAGATTCATCTAAAACTTGTCTAATCGGTTCCACTATTATACCATACTATTTGACATCGGACTAGCTGAAAAACTAAATGCTAACAAAAAGTAATCATAGGTTCCAAACAAAATTTTTTTTCTTTCCGTTTTGCAGCGAATAAAATGCAATTTACAAATTCAAATGTCTTTATTGAGAATATTTTTTTTTAATGCATATTATCGTAATTCACTTTTCATTGTCTAAAAATTTAAATATTGAAGTCTGAAGATGTTTCCTTGGCCTTTTCACTACAGATATTTCCCTATATAACAACAAATTGTACCATTTACAGTTCGACGAAATATAAAGGTACGTTCAGCTTTGAAATCCCATTTCAACTGCTGTCTAGCAACAGCTGTCAGAGTACAAAGGCCTAAGCGCAGACACATACATAAAACGGGGAACCTCAATGAAAACTGTGTATCATGAAACATTAAAATCTTGACTTGATTATATAATGAAAAAAAAATCGATCACTTATTCATCAAAAATAATTTTGCGTAATATTTTCTTAAAATTTAATTATATTTTACTTAATTTAATTTGTTTTTTAATTTTTATTCGGACTTCTATTAATAAGCTTTTATATGGCAGCGTGCATTTGGCCGTTCTACATTTAATTTATATAGACCTTTATTATCACTCTTACCTAAGAATTCGCTACGTATCCCATCTTATATTATAGAAGGTTTTCCTTGAGTAATCTGCAGAACTTTTAATTCCTTTATTGAAATTGTATACAACTTGGTGACGAATATAGCGAGCAACAAGATCAAGAGAGCTTTCGTGTATGTATACACACAAAAAATATAATTCCACTATTTCCAGTATTCATATTTTAAAAATGATTATACGAGAGCGAATACTTTTAAAGGGGATTGAAGAAGAAAAGGAGCTTGAAGATAGAGTATTTCACACTCAAACTATTATTTAAAATTTTAAAATGGTCAATCATTCGATGAAAGCACGATTTTTTTTTTTTTTTTTTTTCCAACCTAGAGCGTATTGACAGAGTCGCGTAGCTTTAGCTAATGTCTAACAGAGAAGTAATTCCTGAGGTGGGAAATGAGTTTATAATCCATCGTATTAATTTCAATGTACTTAACGTAGCTCGGGATACCTATTTTAGATTTTTCACCTTAACAGCATATATCAGATATGGCCAAATTTTGTGTAAGTAACAGCCGCAATTTAGAATTCAGAAATATTTAAGAGTCGAAGTTATGTGTTTCATGTATTTAAAAATGACATAGTTTTTAAATACTCACAAGTACTATTAGTTACTTTTAGTTTTAATCAAGTTAATTGTTCCAGCTTATTTCAGTAATTTAAAGTTGATAAATGAAACAGAAATTAAATTTAAAGTTTCCGTTTTTCATTATCGTTCTTAACATTTTTTATGGTATTTGAATGGTAATTAAGATGTAAAAGAAAAATATCGATTATTTTTTATACAAAATGTATTCAAACCCCTGCTACTGATATTGAAAAAGTATGCACAAAAAAGCGCAGTTTTCATCTATTGACAGTATATTATGTTAAAGGTCGAAACACAGCTTTAAAAACAAATAAATGCACAGGTCAGTTGAGAAAATTTGCTGATTACTATTTCATTAAAATCGATACGTACATATGTTGTAATATACACGTTTAATTAACAGTAATGTTACTAATTGCTTTTAGCTTTTATTGCCCATCGGTTACTTTAAAATGTTAACCACTCTATAATTTGCCCCTACCCTACTGTATTATTTCGGATAAACGTGGTTCTACTTTAGTTATACTTTAATCTTAAATTCGCTTTCTTTCAGAAAATATATAAATGACGCTTTGTTAAAAACAGAAAAGTAAAGTAACTTACCTAGTCTACTGTTTCTGTTTTCCTTTTAAAGATGTTCTCTTCCTGACGAAGACCTTTTTCCTACCAATTCCTTTAGGGAAAAAGGAGCTCTTATCTGGAGGTCGGATCGCAATCAGAACAGGACTGAGTGGAATGACTATTCGAAAATTAGAGCTCTCACCCGAACTCCTAAACAGCAGAAAAATTCCTTCTGTTTTTAGAAATTCGTTTTTGACAAGAAATCATGTAGTTCTCCATAACGATATATGGCTTCTTTACATTCCAACACCCCTGAGTGAAATTGTTGCCCTCGCCCAACAAGGTACGTCTAAATTGCCTGAAATGGTCCAAGTAAAATGGGAATTAGAATATTTTTGCTGTGAAATAAAAGATAAAATAATCTGCTCGATATGTAATAATACTATTAATGTACCAAAGTTATATAATATTAAACGTCATTACGAACAACACAAATCGAAATATAACAATTACGAAGGATTAATGAGAGAAGAAAAGTTGAAAGAGCTCAAGTTAGGAGTGAAAAAGCAACAGTCCATGTTTAGTAAAGTATTGCAAGAAAGTGAAGCGGCGGTACATGCAAGCTACGTCTTGTCCGAGTTGATAGCTAAACATTCGAAGCCTTTTACTGACGGTGATTTCATCAAGGAATGCCTAATGAAAGCTGGAGAAATTGTTTCTCCTGGAAATGTGAAGGCTTTTCAATCAATTTCATTGTCCCGAAATACAGATGCGAAAAGAGTTACTGATTTAGTCGCGAATATTCTAATTAGCAAATTTAGCAAAAATATTCTAATTCCCATTATTCTATGTTCGTCAGCGATTTTTCGTTTAATTTTACTACCACTTTTTGATATAGACATACTGAATACAAAGGGCTGGAATAAACACGATTAACGTTAAAAAGTTAACAAAAATTTATTCTTTCCACAAGAGATAAATCAAAATGCTGAAATATTTCTTCAAAAATATTCTAAAAATATTTTTGAAGAATATTCTAAAAAAATATTCTAAAAATGTCAAACGTTTAGCAAAAATCAATTCAAAACAGAGAAACTAATTCTATCTCACAGCGAAATCGCTACAAATCAATCATAGCATTAAGTAAACAAACAGTTCGCTAGAACTACAGCTACTACTGAGATGAGTTGTTTGTTCTCGGCTTTTATAAGCTTTATAATTAATTTCTCGAATATACTGGAAACATCTATAAATATCTGGATTTTTGTGGATGGCAACAGCAATTACGAGATATTTATTTATTAGGTATTAAATGCACGCGCTGTTCTATTTTTAACCTTCCAACGCAGCTGTCTTTTCAAAATTCGTCTGCGTTGCTAAGACAACATGAAGCAAATCTAATTACAATTCTAAATAAAAAAAATAATAATAATAAAAATAAATAAATAAATAAATAAAAAATAAAAAAAATAAATAAATAAATAACTATGAAATCCGTAACAATATGAATTAAGTAATAATTAATAATAAAGCAAAGTGCATGCACCAATATATCGTAGAAAACTATGATTGGAAAACTGAGACCATGAGATCGGCCACATTCGGCTATCGGGGGATGCGTACAAGTCAAGCCATTGATGTTTACGTTTGAAACAGGAGACTAATGGATTTGTTGCCAATCTAGAGAAACTTAGTTTCGCAACAACAAAGATAACGCATTCATTTATTATTGCCAATTAAATCATGCCTAATTCTTTCTGGAATTTTTTCGAGGAAATAAGTGTTTTAGATTTACTTCGTAATTTTTAATATAGATATTTTGAGTTTTTATGTATTTTTGCCTTCTCGCGAAGTGAAAACTGAATTAATTAAATGAGAAATACTCAATCGTCTGTGAAAAACTGTTGCTTTTTTGTTTTGTTTGCTTAATTTCTTTTATACATCATTCTAGCTTTATTACAGTATTTGAATAGAACATGTGGCAACGATTAGATAATTCTATTCTTTAAATGATATAAATTTTGTGCATTATGAGTTATAATATGAACGAAATATATAAGTTAATTGTTATATAATTATTGGATTATATAACAGTTAACTTAGTTTCCGTTATATAATTATTATATAAATTAACTGTTATATAATTATTAATACTGTTAAGTGAATCTAGCGCCAGAGTGTCGCTATGGTAAACAAATACTAGAGTGAATTTTAAAGAATGCATTTATTCTATTGTGGTTTATGCGTTCTCGGCGAAGTAGATTTAATTCAATCGAATAAGTTTAAATGAAATGTAAGAAAAAATGTGTATAATTTAATATTTCGTACAAGGAAGTCATGTGGTGTACACATCAGATTTTTACGTTATATGTTCGCAGAGCTTTGGTTCATCTGTATAATGTTTGTCTTATAAAAATAAAATAAATAAATAAATTAAAGAACTGGAAATAAAAAAAAATTTTTTTTTTTTAAGTTTACCATTGAAAATAAAAAGAACTTTTAAACTCTGACGGACCCTATATATAGGTAGATAGATATAGACATATATATACATAATTATTAATAAAACTGATGTAGTTGATGTCAGAGAAGCGTTCTTCGGGGCCCCTTTGCAGTGCAGGCCAGTTATATGGCTTTTCGCCCAGTTTTCCTCCCCCCCCTTATCATTTGCCACGGAATGTCTTTTACCCAGCGTCCTCCTAATTTCAACATCAAATTTCAGACATACATCCCCTAATTTTCTCTCAGTTATCATTAAAAATAACTCAAATTAAAATGAATTTTTGAATAATTTTTGTGTGTTTCATAAAGATTGCTAAGAATATATTATTAGGTATCGCGCAAATGAATATTCTGTACCCTGATACATAATATATGGTGTTAGAAACATCTTTAATTAATTAAAATTAGTCCAAAAAAGCAAAAGTATTTCAGAAGAAGGAATATTATAAATAAAGCATAATTTTATTTCTAAGTTTCATTATATTTCTTTAATGAAAATATCTGGAATCATTTAATAAATGATGTAGTTGGAACTATAATAATCACGGTATTATACCAAGCTTAAAAAAAAACGCTGCTGGGCCTCTTTTGAAACGTATTATTCATTGATTAACCTTTAAAGCAAGACCAAACAGAAAATTAATCAGGCTTTAAGGTATTTCTCCCTCCTCCTAGCGTGCCTTCGTGGTGTAATGGTCACACACTGAGCCGGTATTTCTGAGGTCCGTGGTTCCATTCCCGGCGAAGTCGACTGCTAATTTTTCATCTTGCCAGCTTCCAAAAATCCTAGTGTTCTACAAGCCATCACATTTTTAAACATTCATCTCTATAACAGAATATGTTAAGTTTTTACAAACGAGTTAAACAAGCATCCTCTAGCCTATTATTATTTAGTGAAGTCGTTAAAATGTTTAAATAGGTAAGAAGGTATCAAATAAATTTTAGGTGAAGGAGTGAGTATCAGAAGCAGAGAGAGAATCATCAAAGGAAGGTTGAAATATCAATGGAGGAAGGAATTTGTGGGTGAAACGTCACTGGGCGAAAAAGCTATGCTTCCACGGGCGGTGGATATCCACGCTTTACCAAGTATGGAGAATTTCACTTCGCGTATGGTAACTTTGGCCAAGTTTTCGGTTGACAGATATTCTTCTTTTCGTGCGCTTTATTTCAATAATGCCGACTTCTTAAACGGTCAGCTGTGAAAACGCAATCGATGAATCTCTCCTATCTATAAAGAGCTCACAAGTGTCTGAGTGTTACAATGACACGTTAAGAAATGAAACACAAATACGCTGAAAAAAAGAAAAACCTCATTTTAAAAGGAGGTGTGTATATTTAATTATGGCAAAGCACGCTAGGGCTATCTGCCTAAGGGAAGGGATGCCTTCGTGGAGGACTTTCTAAGGGAAACTGTCTCGTATACACGTTACACATGGGGAAAACCACGAAACCACCCATGCAGCCAGCCCGTTCGCGGGATTCGAACCTCGGATCGAACTACCAGTGTTCAGCGACTTTACCGCTCGGCCGCTGGTGGGCTATTTTAAAAGAAGGAAAAAAAGTTTCAAAGAAAGAATACTATGACATCTTGCATATATTTCTTGACAGAGGTACCAAATTTGATTTAAAATAATAATAACTCTTAAATAAATGTAATGTTCTTCTTTACTTAGCTCGAAAATATTGTTTCTATTGCATTATTGTTAAGAACTAGCCTTTAAAATAAGATTAATTAACTAATGCATTCTTTAATTCTATCAACTTGTATTTGCAACGGATAGCATTTATGTTTTCTGATATAATTTTTGCCGAAATGGCCAACATTGTTACTTTAAAAAAGTGAAGATACTCTAAATAAGTTTCTTAGCATTATTTTTGGCCTTTTATATGATTTATTGCAAAACTTGACGTGATATTAAATTATATACGTTGATAACAATCAAATGCTCTTCTTTTCGTTAAGGTTTTTATCATGGTGAGCATTCATTTATCAGAGCGGCTTTTATTAATGTAGGCATTTATTACTTTGGCCTTTAATAATATAAAACTTTTATCTGTGTGAGCCTTTTATACTTGTCGATATTTATCGTGTAGGTCAATCATAACTGTGGATTCTTTTTCGGATGAGGCTCCGTCCAGTGGCTTTTGTCAGGTAAGCCTTAGATAAATATAAGAAGAAGAAGAATATACAGACTTAGAAGACTTAGATTATTATTAGACTTAGATTTCTCCAGTTTCTTTAAAGTATAAAAACACTTTTTTTAAGACATTCATTCCTCTTTAGTAAAAATATTCATTTCTTTCATCAATAATTAAAAAAAAAAAAACTTATGGATATTTTCTCCATATAAATGGTTAATCTTTACAAACTACTAATTTATCTAACTGAATTCAATTTTTAACCCTTAGAAAATAACTTTTACTAAATCTGTCTTTAAAAAACCTTCGTATACATTAAAACTCGGAGTCTTTTTTTTATTTAAACTATACAGTATAATTAATTGCATCATCAATATATAACGTGTGTAATTTTTCCTTTTAATATTTATGCTTCTCTATACTGGTGAGATGAATCACAACTCTTTATGTTATTACTTTTGGAATTTATGCAAATAGCATTTGAAAATTAGGTAGTAATAAGCTAATCACATGGATATAAGCCACATAATTTGTGCTTCGTAATTCAGAGTCTCTTTGAAAGAGATAGAATATCTGAAATTTTATAAAACTCTTTTAACTTAGAAAATATTTGAATTTTTGGCTTTTTTTTTTTTTTTTTTTTTTTTTTTTTTTTTTTTTTTTTTTTTTTTTTTAAGAATGCACAACTATTAACTCCAAAGTATGCCCTCACCCCTTTTTAGCTATGCTGTAAAATGTACTATTTCTGAAATATTCTAATTTTCTATATTACAGTGCTATTCATCACATGGGATGGCCTATGACCAAAGGGATTGAAAACCCATTGAACACTCATAGTTTTCTCAAGTTAAATTCAGATGACAGAATGACATGGTTTCTCAAGCAACTCTCATAGCAACTTAACGATTTGCTGCGCATCCGTAGCAGAGATAACGAAATGCAAAGGTAATGTTGTTTTCATGGCATCCTACATCCGCCGAAACAAAAATTGTAATAGAGCGGATATCACGCTCTACCACTATTTTCAAAAATGTTATGTGAGAATCTTCTGCCCTACTCTGAAGGTCAAACAGAAACCTTAGGCTAAGAGTAAAGAAGTACGCTATTTATTTCATTCTGAACGGAATAGCATATAGAAATTAATTGAAATCAGAAATAAATTAATTATAAAACGGAATTACAGCATTGTTACATCGTGAAGCGTGAGCATTTTATAGCAGCACTATTGAGAAAACGAAAAAAAAAAAAAATTATACATCATTGAATGTGATTATAACACTTTATGCACTGACCAACTGCAAATTTATAAATTTTTTTGTGTAAAACAATTTTCCATCAAAGAAAAAAATATAAGGTTTCTTACAGTATATTAAATTTTTAAACTTGTCATCAAAGCCAAGCGAATTATCTTACAAAACTCTTCTACATTTGAGTTGTCTCTTTTTTCAAGCAATAAATCACTTTCATGAAGTGAATTTCTCATGCCACACTTGTTTAAAGATTCAGTCTCTGTTTTGGATTCAATCTGCGGGATGCCAATAAGGTCTTTAGCCCACTCATTCATTTCTGAAACTGTAGCTTTCTTCTTCCAGTTACAATTATTTGAGCGGGGTTAATTTCATTTGCGGTTTGCGGGTCTCAGACAGCCAGCAAATGTTTCACTAACAGACCTTAGCAACTAAGAATGGATTCTGTGGAAGTAATTTCAAGTCGCATTGTTTTAAATCAGGGAATGAGCAAACTCCGGTCTGCCGGAAGGTTCTATCCGGCCCGAGGATAAAATTTTAATTTGCAGGTCCGAGGCAAATTAAAAAAAATATATATATTTATATGTTATACATCCATCTCCTTTTCTACTTTTAGTGACATGAGCACTATTGAAGTCCAAATTTTGAATTTCGAATTTAGTTTTTTCTATATTTCATATCTTGTCCGAATTAAAACTCACCGATTTAAAAGCTTTTTGTTGACACTAAGCGTAAGATATTTATGTCTCAAATTTAATATGAAATCTCAGCGATATAAAAGAAGTGTGATGCTAACGGAGAAAGATGCAATATATTTGTCTTTCGAATTTAATCGCATCGTAGAGAAACAGTAGCACTTAGAGCCACGAAATTTTGAACACGCCTAAGCATCTACTTGAATAGGTGCACCTCAAAGCCCGAAGTGTAAATTTTGAATCTGTTTATTATTTATTGCACTATATTTTGTAGTATGCATTTAATGATTTTATTAACAAACTTAGCGATTGAAAAGCGTGCAGTGGCGCACTTTGTGATAACAGGACCAGATTGTTTCAGATAATCAAACTTCTGTTATACAGCCTTTTCTCACTAAAGATTAGCAACATTTTGCCGCAAGTAGTTTTATCTGATATAACTGTTATTGCAGTATTTGTGAATTAAATACAAACGGCAAGCGGAGCATTCTAAATCAAAAGGAATTGATTTTATTTTGATAACATTATTCACATTACATACATCATTTACCTTTATAATGGGATTAAGTTCTAGCTATCTTTAGCAATTTGCTCTTTTTTTTTTTTTTTTTTTTTTTTTGTTATATGAATCTAATAAGTCGCTCTAAAGGCACTACAAATTTTGCTGACCATAAATCCTAAATCCCCCCAAACATGCACAGATACTCAGCATTAACAACAAAAGCCAACAGACAGGAAACACGATTATCACTATACAAAGAGGGAACGGCAAATATTTACTTCAAAACAATATCAATAGCACGGCGTGTCTTATTAGCGAAGAGCACACAGGAAGCATGAAAGAGATAACTTTATGGGATATGCTAATGAACAGCGTTTGAAGTAAGATGATACTAACCCCATTCTTTTCAGTACATGAATAATAAAGCGGGCATTGATACATAAATTTGGATGAGTATCTTGGTTAATTAAACTCGGAGCTTGGAATAGCTGTTTTATGAAAGTCTGTAGTAGTTAACAAATAAACTGTTTGCCCAGAGCTGTTACAAATAAGGAATGCTCATCAAAAATGAATACAAGTTCCAGACAAAAAAATAATTACAATATTGCCAAGGACATTTTTGGCAGTGAGGATACATACTATTTTTATCATCCTTGATAGCAGTCTTTTAGAAGAAGAATTTATAGTTTCAAGACAACTTCTAATCTGCCATTCGTTACCAGTCATTGGCCTTTAAGAATATCATTTGCTATTACCATTTAGAGTTTACTACAAAACAGCCCCTCAAACGGTATAATGGTTATGGGAGCCTACTGCGGTATCGAAGGGCCCGGGTTCGAATTCCGAAGGCATGGTTGTAACTGTCCGTCCCTTCATAGCAGGCAATGGTACAATCCTATTAGGCACCTTTACAATAAAACAACCACCACTCCCGGCCTTAGGAGTGGGCATTGCTAAACAGGCAAATGCCTGCAACTGTATTAAAAAAATGTTTATCGCAAAACAATAATCCTAGTATATCACTAAGTAAATTTTTGAATTTCAACTAGTATAGGAAATAAAAATGCTATGATCAAGCAGGAGAGCAATTTTCTTAAAATTGAATTCCATCTGTGGGGTATAGCAGTGTAATTCGTAAGAAGACATTAAATAATACGCTCTCTTTCAGCTTGCATTTAATTGATACTTTCAGATTAGTTGATTGTCTAATTATATCACTGTATACGTAACATTCTGATAATTAGTTAAAAAACGAGGAAGACAGCATAAAATAATATCCAAGAATTAAATCCAATGAATTATACTGAATATCTTTCAAACTTTGAATAAGAATAAACAGCACTTTTCTAATCTCACTGTGTAGCTCTCTCGAAACTGATATGCTAAAAATTAATGATTTGCTTTATTATACTTTTGCATTCAAAATATAGATCAAACTGTGTTTCATCGAATATAAAAATATCATGCACTGTTCCGAAATGCTTGCTAAAATGCTGTGAGTGGTCTACAAGATGTTGCGAATGCTATTACTTAAGTTTCATTCTTTAATAATTTTATATTTTAAATAATAATCGATAGCTAAATTCCACTTAAACTTTTGCTTAGTGGCTGAGGGAAGAGGAAATGCTTAAAAAATAAAAATAGATAACTATTATTAATTTTAGTAAATTATAACTATTATTTTAGGGTTATTGTTATAAAACTGTCTTTGATAATAAAGATGCTCACAACTTACTAGTTACATAGATTACAATATCGAATTAAAGCAATGAATACGAATATGGCTCTTTGACTAAATTTTGAAAAGCAATTATTCAAGACTTTTGACTTTATCACGTTATTAAATATCTTGGCTTTGAAAACTTGTTCCACAAGTTTTGGCATTGATTTCATCAGTTTTCATCCAAATGTTTCATCTGATCATCAGGAAACAAAATTCTGATAATAGTGAAAATTACAGATTTATTGACATATCATCTTTTGTTTTTAGATTTCCTTTTATGATTAGCCATAGACTTTCCATGTGGGGAATTTCTCTGCTATTCAAGGATACGTGCATTAGTGTGCAAAATTTCAGGGCAGAATGCATTTCATGCGATGACAAGCAATAAATGAAACACAAAGTTTGTTACGGTTTAACAAAGCTAAAGCTCAGTGACAGAAAGGAGATGAATATATAGATTTTTTACAAGTGATGTTGTACGCCATGTGACAATATAAAATGGGATAAAAGCAGATTTTCTAATCAAAGACAGGAAAAGGGAAGTAAGTATACATGCGTACTAAGTAGTTCAAGTGAACTGACACAATGTTTACAGGAGTACATTTCGATGACGTTGCATTTAATCGTACCAATGATATACTGGAGAAAGGTTCAAAACAACAGGAAGAGAATTTTGAGCAATCGGTGAGAGCGCCAAAGAAAAATAACGTAAAAAGCTGATATTCATACATAAAATATTCATACAAGCCAAGCGAGATTGACACTACGCTGCACACAGTATGCAGAGTAAGTGAAAATGGCCAAAGGGCTAAAAATCAGGGTCCCAGTGGCAAAACATATGCATAAAGGTGTACGCTTGCCAACTGCCTGAGCGCTGATTTTCTTTAAAACCTGAGCTTCGGAACACAACTACAATGAGGTAAGAAGAAGAAGATTAGGGCATTCCCCGTATCGAGAACTCAATCTCATTCCGGGTCCACTCCCCCTGGGCACATCGTGGTGGTTCAACCTCCACTATTACCCTCCAGGAGAGCAGCGCACCACCTGGGGAAGTACCCCAGGCAGCACCGGTCGTCTAATGCTCCTACCAGTCGCTTGGGCGAGCCCGTCGCAGCGGGACATTACCCAGCGACCCCGGGGAAGACCCCCGGGTTACTAGTACCACGCCGCGCTAGGACGTGCCAGACTCCGGGGCCGGCCAATAAGTGACCTTTCCCAGAGCCTTCAGAACCACCAAGTTCATAAATTTTATACCCCCGTGGCCGAGACTGTCTAGGTACAGATCCTAACCAGTAGCTTCGCAGAATTCTCTACGTCGACCCCCGGGGGGTACAATGAGGTAAGGACCACCAAGTCTGGACCACAAAGCAGTGGTGTACGGAGCTCTTTACAGATGAGAGTGTTAATCTTTTGCAAGACTTCAGTCTTGCAAAAGATTCTGGATGTTAGCCTAGCTGAAGTGAGAAAAGAAGAAGGTTCCTTCAAGTAATCGTTACTAAAAAGATATTGGATGGAGTGTAGATGTTATGGTAGGGAAGACACACTTTTTAAGCTCGTACTAAGCTTTACGTTTTGAATCAGGGTTCTAAAGTGGCAAACAACTACTCAAGTGAAATAGTGAAATGATCCTTGCCTACGTGGATCTTTTTCAAAATGCCACTGGCTCGGATTTCCTACTGGATGAATTATATATTTGAAAATAATGATATTTCTTTTAAGGAATGGCCCGCAAGATTCAGAGATCTAAATTTTGTACAACATGTGTGGAAAGCTATAGAAAACGTCTAGGCACATCCTCACATCCACTATGCAGTATTCATCAATTGAAAAGAGTGCTTATAGAAGAGTGGTCAATGCTGTCGAAACAGCTAATAAATCATGTTGTGCATACTGAAGTCTTATGTGATACGACTCATTTCTTTACGTAACTCCACTGCGCAGGCACAGCAAGAAAAAGAAACGATCCTTAGGTTTTATCCATTAATGATGAATTTGATGCATCGTCTATAATGCAACTATAATTTTTTGAAATTGCAGCATGCCGCAAATTATTGTTGCAAAGTCCTATATCCATCAGACCATAATTTTTCCAAATCTGGGATAACTATCTTCTCTATGGTTTCATTGTTATTCATAAGTATCAACATTCGAGTTAATTTTATTCCTCGACTTATTCCTTCGCATAAAATAACAAGAAAGAAATAAGATTGGAGAAGTTAAAACAAAAAGTTATTGTTATTTAATCGTTATTTGGCGTGCTATTTTAACTTAAAAAATAAGATCATAGCTTGGACAATAATAAAAAGTTCGGATGATGATATTAATAGCCAAGGAGGCGAAGTTGTCCTTATATGACCGCCACTTCTGATAGCAATCTGTGTTCCTAATAATTAATAAAATGACGGGATTAAACGACTTCAATAATCATATTATCTAAAGAAACCCCAGATGAGCAAAAACGTCTGAAAATAATGGATGGCCATTTTAAGAAGATTTCATTGCATTATAAATACAAACAACAAAGGTAAATCAAAATTAATCAGTTAATTAGGTATGTGACAGAGAATTAAAGCATGGCATTCAGTTGTCCCAAGATACTGCCGACTTGAATAAGTGCATTAACAACACTAAACTAACCGTCACATATTTGGAAATGCAGTAAAACGTCTCACATTGAACACTTCTGAGAACGCAAGTAGTTCTGAGAACACAATCAAATAATGGGAGAACATTCTCTAAAGTTATGTTGTGTAAGGCGAACTCCACAAAAGATCAAAGTCGTCTAGAACAGTGAGTGGTCATCTAAGAAAGAGAATCATAACTTAGTGCTAACGGCATTAACATTAACAGTATCACTTAACATTTAAATTGCGTATTATTTTACCTATTCCAAATTTTTATTCTTTTTCTGCGCCAATTATTTTAATTATATGCACTCACATTTACATAAGTTACTCATACACAACGTCAGTTATTGCAACATGCGTTGCCATTTGTGTAAACAACTATGTTCTATACAATATTTAGTTATTTAAAAGATAGAAAAACTTTTATGCTAATATTACATGGTACTAGAAGGAATTAAAATATAGCAAATTCTTTTTACTTGCCCTTATTTATTTTGTTCGATTTTTGTTTCCCAGAATCATTACATTCATAAAAGGCCCTCTTATCGATATCTCTTTTACCACATAGTATGACCTTTAATGCCCCCTAATACCCTTTATAAAGCAGGAAATTTCACAAAGCAGACAGCTAGCGTAAGAATGACGAATGTTTCCATTCATGAATTTTACGGTATTTACATGCTTTGAAAAAGATGAAAGTGAGCGGTACATTTCTCCATACAAAGATGGGTTCAAAGGAACCGAGAAGAGGAGACTTACTGAAATAGAACTAATTGTCGAGGTCTGACGCCTTATCTTTAAACGTAATCACACCCTTTTTTTCATTCGCAAATGGGAGAAACACACTGGGCTATCATTAACAGACTGCTCTCTTAGTAACATAACTGTAAAGCGATTTGTTGTCGAGTGAAATAATGCGATAAAGAAAAGAATCTCAGGGAGTTGATTTTCCACAAATTTGCAAGTAGCTGATAATGAGGAAAATTTAAAAGTCGCATCATCTCCACTCCAAACTCATAAATTTACAAAATTATCTTTGAAGAAAACATATTTAAACGTTTGACAAACATTTGGCTTCGGAACAACCAGTTTAGGATATTTATGCAATAATTTGCGCATATTCATTTCTCTCTTTCAATATTACGTAAAACATGAAAAATAAGATAAAGATTGATGTAAAAAACAGCCAAAATGATCATTCATGATTATAAAATAGAGCAGATAAATATAATAATGGTGTGGTGTATTTAATAATGGCAAAGCACACTAGGGCTATCTGCCTAAGGGGAGGGATGCCTTCGTGGAGCACTTTCTAAGAGAAACTGGCTCGTATACACGTTACACATGGGGAAAACCACGAAAACACCCATGCAGCCAGCCCGTTCGCGGGATTCGAACCTCGGACCGAACTACCAGTGTTCAGCAATTTTACCGCTCGGCCGCTGGTGGGCAAATAATGAAATTTTTAAAGGCATAATGTCATTTATGTCACTTTATAATGTTACGTTTTCAAAGAAAAATCATAAAAATTTACATTATTGTTTCTCATTTTGTTACTTTCGATAGGTAACATCCTATGTGTCATACGTAAAAAAAAAAAAAAAAAAAAATCAAACTGACAATCATCTATTGGAATAATTGTCGAACTGATAATCGTTTACTGGAACATACTAATAAACATGATTGTTAAAGAGAATTTTCTATGTAAAATAAACATGTATATTATCTTTGAAATTCTTTATCGTTTGTAAAGCTTCTTATGAAGATCGGGTTAGATTTTAGTAAATTTTTTTTGTTCGTAACAAATGATACTGATGAGTGTAGAGTAAATTACCACAAAGTAAAGAAGTCTGCTAATTTTCCAGAAATAATTTATACTTGTATAAGTGGTAAATCCTTTTGAAAGCTTAGCTGTTGCACACTTTTAAACTCATGACTGTTGATCTCAGTGCTGCTCTTGAGGTGATGGATACAATGTTAATAATAATTGCATTGTTTCTCCTGGAATCGGATGCTTCTGGTGACGTTACAACGATGCTGTAGATTTTCATGCTAACGTTTGTAGTTTAATCTTCCTGCTTTTTGTGGTCGTTATGTTGCATTAAGTTAATGCTATCGCGGTTTTATATGGGGACTGAATGTATATACATACAGCTCTCTGAAGAATAAATAATGCATGAAATATCTACACTTGATATGAAATGGAAATTTTTACGAACTGGATTACTGGATATATGATGCTCTACGACGAACGCTTAAAAAATAACCAGCGTGACACCTGTCACATATGTCGTGTAATTTCTAAGAGGAAGCTCAAGCTTATATCGGATAATCTATTCAATGGAATCGTGTTTCTTTACCGTTTTACGGTTAATTTTATCAATACGTCTTCTAGAATAATGTATATTCAACGTTTTATTTAATACTAGAAATCAATAAATCTAAATGCACTTTTCCTACGCAAAAATTAAATATGCTTTGATGCATTAATGTTTTTCCGTAGACCGAGGATAATTTTTCTGAGGTGTTTTTTCTTGGAAAGGTATTTTTCGAGGATATATTTTACCGACATATTTTTATCGGAGTAATATTTTTTTTTTCAAACACTTCTGTCTACGATGGCATTTAATCATTTTGAAGAAAACAAAGGATGTTATCGTTTATTAAAAGATGGCCAAATTCCTCAATTTTAAGCTATTTAGGAATTTTTTAATAGAAAATATATGTGCACGGTAAACCTAATAATTTAGGGTACATATTTCAAAAATGAATGAGCGATTATTTAGAGATTCAAAATATTGATAACTATTTCATTCCAATGGCTCTGATTTTTGAGAGATTTATTTTTATAAAACAGCTCAATTCACAAAGGTCTGGAAATTTAGATAAATTTCTTAGAAACGCAGTTTTTAAACCTGATTCGATATCATATCGCACAATTTTTTTGCTAAGGAATTACAAGCTCCATAACCAATTATATATTATGCAAATAAATATTCCTAATAAAAATTTCCAATAATGTCCATTGTTATCAGGAACAAATGTTTAACCTTTCCTTTCATACACTGTCAGAGGTACCTTTGGTTAATGAGTTTGACCTCCTCATCGAAACTTGAACTACATCTGACAAACCAAAAGGAGGGGGGGGGACGAAAAGTAGGAGACGAAATAGCATTAACACCTTAAGAATTTCAGGGGGATCGGAGAAACGTCCTTGAATTTTCAAAACATCAAAGGAACAATCTTCTCAAGCGATACCATAAAAAAATGAAAAAGAAAAAAGGGGGAAAAAAGATTTCTCCATGAGGATACTCCTGCAGAGCTTCACATTAAATTCGACGGCTTTTTTTAAGAGTTCTCCTCCTCGCGGAAGTTGGGGACGTACTGCCACGTGACACGATTCACTCCATATGCTATTCCCCCCTTCAGTTTCCTGGAGTCATTTCCGGGGAGTTTTATCTTCGAAGAAGGGGAAAGACACCGGTTAGTTAGAACCCCAAGATAAATGTGACTCACCTATTGAAGTTAGGGATATCTTTATTTTCTTTTCCTTTTCCATTCATTCATGCTTTTCCCTTTCAGACGCTTAATCAAGCAACCCATTTCTTCATTAATGAACATTAGGACATGTATCAAAACATAAAGAATGACATAAGCATTAAAAAAAGACTACGGATGCTTTATCCGAATTAATTAAACTCAGATGCTGAAAGCTTTCAGACCATTCCATGATTTCTTTCACAACTACAATAGAAACAAGTCTGGCAAATATTATATGAAATTTGAAAACCGAAACTTTCATAGAAATCTTACTTATATAATTGGCGCCAGAGAACTCTTGAAACTCATTTCTTGTCCGTATTTTTTGTGACCTAATCACTTTCCAAATTGTTGCCACCAAATGTTATCGCCATGTATTATTTTTGAAGAAATTAAATAATGTAGAAATTGAATGCATGTATATATATATATGCCTCGCGTTGTGGGAAAAAGACGGCAGCTAGAGCCATCAAATTTTGAATACACGTAATCCTCCATCTGAACAGATGCACCTTGAAGACCAAAATTTGAATTTGTTTATATTTATTTTATATTTTGTGTAAATTTAATGAATTTGGGATTTGGAAACTTGGTAATTTGAAAATGAGCAGTGGCAACACTGTTCGAAATAAAGCATTTTTATCTCCAACGCACCAGACATTTGGAAACATGTAACGTTTCAGTTTTAATCCGAAAATTCGGTTATTTGAAACCAAAGTATACAAAGTACCACTGCCTGAAATAAAATACTTTTATCTTCCACGTTCCCGGTTGCTGCCATCCAGTAAAGCGTAAGGTACTTAACTTTCAAATTTCAACTGGAAGGTTTGAGCAACAGATTAAGCCATTTGAAAGCAATAAGCACAATTCTTAAGAATATCTTTTCTACTTCTTAATATGATTGATTTAAATGAAATGCATTAAAATTATAAGATATCTAAATAGATATAAGATATCATAAAATATATTTATGAAAGTATACAGCTGAACTCATTCAAATCATTACATACAATTTTCGGACAGGTTTTTAAAAAAATAATATTGAGAATATAAAAAAAAATTACGGCAACACTAAACACTGTACCGGGAATTCTAACGGAATGTGCCGTTATAAAATTATTTTGTGATTTTCTGTTGCATTTATGTGGCGTAAGTGCGAAGAACGAGATATTTGTTAAATAACGTTCAACGCGCAAAAGTTAATAATAAATAATAAAGTTAATGTAAGCCATTTTACTAAGTAAACTGAACATTGATATGATGAATTGATAAAAGACTAAATAGAATAGAAAAATGCATAACAGCAGTTAACACTGTATCAGGAATTCTAAACGGTGAGCGGAAAAAAAGTCACCGGGAAAAAAGGGAAAGGGTAAGAAAGCACCCGGATAATAAGGAACGGAGAGGGGGACACTAGAAAATAAGGAACGGAAATAAAGGAACCTATGGCAGCTACGTTGCTTTTAAAAATCTTGTGATTTTGCTCTTGAATTGCATGTGGCATAACTGAGAAGAAAGCGATGTTTAAAGCGCTTAAAAAAATTAAATTAAGCTCAAAGGGGCACTTTTTTAAACGTTTTGTGTGTTAACTTTATTTATTAAATATCATGTTCTTTGCACTTAAACCATAAAATTCAGTTCAATAGCAATGTCGCAAAATAATTTTAAAATGAGCATATCTTTAGAATTTCCGATACACAGTTCCCCACGCTGGAGATAAAAAGGACCCCCCCCCGGTAGAGTATTGCCATCGCTTGCTTTTAAATCGTTGAATTTGTTAATCAAAAATTCGTTAAAGTTTTACAAAATGTGAAGTCGATAATAAAACAAATTCCAAATTTCAAGTTTGGTCTTCCCCATGCCCATATTCGTAGGAGGATGACGTCATTCAAAATTTGATGGGTGTGAGAAATATATATACATTTATGCAGATTTTTCATTATTTAATTTCTTCAAATATAATGTAGGACTCTAACATTTGTGGCAACAGTTTGAAAAGTGAAACGGACATGTATAGTGATTCAACGCAAAACTGCAAAACGAAAACAATAGTCCATCAGGGACAAAGCCAGTACCTCCTACATCACCACAAAAGTATGTAGTAGTAAAAAGTAGGACTAAATATGTAGGAGGTACTGACAAAGCCCCTTTAGACTAAAAATCTGAAAGGTTTCAGGTTTTAAATTACGTCCAAAGGGGCGTTTTTTTTAACATTTTGTGGGTTACTTTTATTTATTAAATATCATGTTCTTCGCACTTAAAACCATAAAATTCAGTTCAAGAGCAATATCGCAAAATAATTTTAAATTGAGCATATCTTAAAAATTTCTGATACGCAGTCTCACGCGCTGGAGATAAAAATGTTTTTTCTGTACAACGTTGCCATTTCTCGTTTTGAAATAGTTTAGTTTTTTTAATCAAAAATTCGTTGAAGTGTTATAAAATATGAAATCGGTAATAAAACAATTTTCAAATTCAAATTAGGGCTTCCACATCCCCATATTTTATGGAAGCTTAAGTTAGTCAAACTTTGATGGCTCTAGACACCATTGTTATAGCACAATGCGAGAAACATATATAAATTTATGCAGATTCTTTATTATTTAATTTCTTCAGATATAATACAGGGCGATAATATTTGGTGGTAACGATTTGAAAAGTGATACAGCCTTTTAAAGGTTTCAACGTAAAACGAAAACAATAGTCTTTCAGGGCAAATTGCGCCTTTGGACTTAAAAAAAAAAAAAAAAAAAAAAAAAAAAAATGTATTCGTAGGAATTTGTTCAAGAGTAGACTGGTAGATTGCGAACTCAGAGAGAGCATAAAAACCCTTAACAAACCCTTCGATGCAATGCTAAAATATGAATACTTTCAGACGTTTTTTTAAAAAAATGTTTGTGTTTAGAAAATATAAATTACTGTTAACATGTATATCAACAAATGAAAGCTTTCTTATTAGTAACCTTATTTTTCAGTGAATTACATGACTAAATCTTTTACACGTGATTTTCAGTATTAGTCTAGCTTGCTATGAAAATTTTGTTGAAAGTGAACAAATTTTCTAAAAGTTAAATTAAGTTCCCTATTGCAATGCTATATGAAAATTGAGGCAACAGTGGGAAATATCAAACGAATGTTAGCCGCCAAAAAATAGGGGAGGTCATATGAATAAACGCAAATGTATTAAGCACAGCATGCAAGGGAAAATTAAAAGGCATAAAATAGAAAAATGAAAAGTAATAATAGTATTTACGCAAATGTTATTTCTCCAGATGTTGAGAAAACGAGATACCTCGCTCTTTTCCTTGATTCCTGCATATATATGAATAACATGTGAATGCTTGAATTTCAATGTATTTCTACTCATGATTACAAAACTAGTTTTTTAAAATTATGTAATTTAGCTACACGTTACTTTATGCTGTAAATGCATCAGGAAATTAATATTGCAGGAATAATATTTCTATTATTAAAATGTTTTTCATTCGATCCCTATTTTTGATTGTATATAACAAGGCAAACAGATAAATGCAAGCGAAGTTAGAAGATAGAAAATTTTATATTCATTTCGTATATAATATATATATATATATATATATATATAAATTAGAAAGGAAATGTTGGAACTAAATTGAAAAGCTATTTTTTTTTTCTATATGAAGATTTATAAATCAAAAAGGAAATGTCAGAACTAAATTGAAAATTTTTGTTCCTTCTATATGAAGGTTTAACTATTTCTTCTCCAAGTAAATAATTACCAAATTGAGTGCATGTAAATTTAATGAAACCTTCAAATACGTTATCTTAACTGTAAATCAATTTGAGAAAATAGCATTAAGGACTATTTTCAAGAATATATATATATTCATTCTGTATACATATTTGTCAATTTCACAAATTTAAGGCAGATTTTCCAGAAAACTACCCATGATTTAAATTTATTTTAAATTATTTTTTGCTCTTAAATTTACTTTTGAGATATTTTGTTTGCATCTTATATCATATTTGCATCAATATAGTCTATTTGAAACTAGACGAACTGGGAACCTGCATTGTAGGTGTTGACTCCCATTTTTATAGAAATTCTTTTTTTTTATTATCTTTTAATTATGATGCATATTGAATAAATCTTACTAAAAGAATATATTAATCTTTGATGCAATACTATTATGTAGTTTAAGTATTAAAGGATGTTTTAACATGTCACTGAAAAATCACCATATACTACTTATGATTGCCGATGCCTGTATAGGTATTTTCTTCAGCAATGCAGTATTTTAATAATATTACTGGATCTAAAACGAATCCCTTCTTGCGTACTGGCAAGATAAATTTCACATAACTTAAGATAAAGAAATATATAAAGTAAAAATAAATAAAAAGAGGTATGTTTATTGATTAATCATCCGTGTAAAGAAGGAAAAATTAATGTCATTTCATTCAGTCACACTACTGATTATCGCGCATTTCGTATTCGCATTAAGCGAGGTTTTCCGTTGCAAAACTTCTTTCCCTCCATCGAAGTTCTTTCATGTAAATTCTTACCACTTTAGTGTGCTCTTATTTTTATGAGGCAGTAACAGACAAAAGACCGTGGAAAGATATTAAGTGTTAACTTCGCAGTTGAAATATCACTCAGTTGACATTTATCAGCGAAGATAAACTGCAGGAAAGTCCTTACCGGCCTGCCTGCCCCCTACGGTCACTCCTCTAGTACGAGGAAGGGCTATCGCTGTCATCACGTAACTTAACTCCTTTCTCCGCCGAGTACACTTCCGTTCATTGTCAGCGTTTGGATGGAAAATTTACTCTCGTAGGAGCCATCTTGTCTACAGAGCACTCCTGATTTACTCTTTTTCTATGAGTGCAATTAGTAGTGCTGTAGAAGTAACGAGAAATTGTGTACCCGTATGTATTCGTTACTCGGTGAACCAGTAACTCGTTATTATCGTATCGTTACTCGTTACTTTCGGTAAAATCGATCGGTATCCATATCCTGAGCCTATTTTATCGGTCTACGGCCCTAAAAAGGGCCTTGAAACGTCGCATCGCATTGAATCACATGAGCTATTCTACCCCGCGGAAACTGAGTAGTGCTGCGATAGGGAGTTTTGCGTCGTATTTTTGGGTAGAAATAATTCACTTTATTTTGGCTATTATTTTTTGGTGCACTGGATGTGATTCATTATTAAATTTTCTATTGCTGTCAGGGCTTAGTTTCTAAAATCAGAAGCGCCTACGGAAGGCCGTCAAGAAAATAGGAAAAAATAAAATAAAAAGGAAAGAAAGAAAGGAAATAAATATTAAAATAATAACATTAATTAGTAATTAAAATAATAAAAAATTACTTATTAAAATACTTAATTAAAATAATAAAAAATAGTGATTAAAATAATGAATAATTAAAGTAACATAATAATTAGCAACTGAAATATAGAATACTTATGAGTAAAATTTAATAAAAATGTAAAAACAAATAAAAATTAAAATAATTTTTTAATTTATGATGACTAATTAAGTAATAAAGTAAAATACCAGATCTTGTCATATTGGCTTAGTATCGTTTCGTCCTTTCTGATTTCATCCCCAGCTCGAAAAAGTGTTATTTCGTTTGCTGCCTTCCCCCACCAATTCCCTCTTTCCCGTTTCATCCGCTGTTTGAAAAATAGGTGTTTACTTTACGATAAGGCGAACGTCTGTTTACTTCAATTAAAATGGTTTAGAAGAGATGACTGTTTCTACTTCGACTTTTGATTTTTTAATACTAGTTAATATAATTAAGACACAATAACACGCCGAATAAATACTGATTCAGAAGTCAAACAACAAAAATCAGCGTTAATTCACAAAATTTTCACAGGACTAGTTTCGATGGTTTTACCGAACCATCATCTTCAGCTGCAAAACCGCAAAATGATTGCGGTTTTGCAGCTGAAGATGATGGTTCGGTAAAACCATCGAAACTAGTCCTGTGAAAATTTTGTGAATTAACGCTGATTTTTATTGTTTGACTTTTGAATCACTAGTTAATATTTTATGCAGACAAATTATGTTGAGCAGAATAATGAATTTCAGACGTGTTCAAAAGGTGTGTATCTGAATATAATAACATTTTTGTTATACAGTATCCATTTTTTTTTTTTTTTTTTAATTTCACACATTTCTAAAGCAACAGAAGTACGGTATCACTATTTTGGCACACACGTCAAAAACATGTATAAATAAGATTAATGTTACATTCCTTTTTAAAAGTAATGGGTCCTCTTTAAATGCAACCATTCATGCTTTTAGAGGATTTTACATGTGGTGGTCTTAAAAAAGTGATGTTCACTACCAATGTTTGTTTATGTTCCCAAAAATAGAGATCTCTTAAGAAGTGACCTCTTAGAGATGTCGCAAATAGATGATTAGCTATAATTATTTTCCAATAGATAATGGAATTAATGTAATTTAATGTCAATAACTTGAGGAAGCAAGTTTAAATATGGTGCAATAAAAATACAGAAGTATTTTAAATGACGAAAATATTCATATTTTGTCAATGTCAGATTTAAAAAAGAATTAATTTTGGACAAATTATAAAATCTAACTTTTAATGTCGTCTTCTGGTTTCTATATTTATATCTGACAAAGTTTTATACTCGTTATGAAAAAATAAAAATACAAGAAGTTTGAGTCCCGTAGGACAAAGATTGACCGGGAAATTTAGTTTCAAAATATGCAATGTTTGATGCCATTTGTAACTTGCCTTCGGGTATCGCTTAATTAAGTTAGAATAATTCGAGGAAATAAGTTTAAATGAAGTGCAGCAAAAATAAGCATAATTTAAATGGTTCATAGAAGAAAGTCACGCGGAATCCATATCAATTTTTACTTTTTCATAATGAGCATAAAACTTTCCCAAATACAAATACAGAAACTGGGAGACCGCATTAAAGATTAAATTTCGTTATTTGTCCGTTATTCGTTATTTTGTTCGCTGCTTCCCCCATTCCCTTCATCAGAACCGCTAATGACGAAATGGTGAATTTTCCCCGATTCATTTCCTTTCTAAAAACTCCTTGTTGAGACTGTTATTTGTTGAGACAAGGAATGCTATATTATAAACGTCAACTTGCTTTTTACACTTAACAATATGATCGATAAAAACATTCGCACATGTACAGGTTAAGTACGAATTAAGAAAGAACTTAAAAGAAATTTAGAAATCTATAAAAGGTAAGGAAATTTTTATGTTACTTTATTAGAGATAATAGTGAAGCACTAAATATTTCAATCATTGTTATTTCATAATGCTAAGAGTATACCTTTATTCATTTAAGAAATGGCCCACCAGCGGTCGAGCGTTAAAATCGCTGAACACTGGTAGTTCCGACCTGAGTTCGATCTCAGGCGAACGGGCTGAATTCATAGGCATTTTCGTGGTTTTTTTCCCGTACGAGCTTACAAGCCAGCTTACAACGTACCATACGAGCCAGCTTTCCTAAGAAAGTGCTCTACGAAGGCGTTCTTCCTCTTAGGCACATAGCCCCAATGTGTTTTGTCATAATCAACTAAACCAAATCATTTAGGAAATATATCAGTTGATCATTGCTCAGTGTACATCTGCTGTTTGCTTACAAAAACACTTTGTAAAGACATTTCCACTATTTTGTTAATAATTCTGGAAGGCTCATAAAATCCGAAATTATGTTACACTAGCTAACAGAGAACTTAAGTCTGCTTAATACAACAAAAATCTGCTTAACTTGCTTTCGTGTCTTTGGGAAACGTAAATATATGCAGAAATAAATATTAAAATCTATCACGTATATTTGTAATGATGTAAAACATACTGTTTTGGTTCACGATAATGATAAATATGCATCATGTTATGACAGTTTTAAAAAATCACAAATAACTATACATATGCTAGACTTCTAACAAAATTTCTTTTGCAATATGAATATGCATTTATTATTATATGAGTCGTAAAGTTCAGTATTCGTCATTTTTAGATTCTAGGTATATGACAAAAATTTTTTTTTTTTTTTTAAATTTTCGTTTTGTTTTTAAAAATTAATTCACTTTATAGCTTTTCTTCAATTTATTATAAAGGAATAGGAGTTTAAATTTTGATTATATATAATATGATATAAATTCATCATTCATTAATAATATTTTATGTATAGCAGAAAAATTATTATTAATGTTTCAAATTTTAATTTTTTTAATGATTTGTCTTACATTTGTTGTATATTTGTCGAATGTATAGCTAAATATTTCAATTATACACAATAAAGATTATGCAGAAAACAATTCAGCTGGCATGACAGCTAATTGCGAAAGAAAAATTAGAGTCTTATTGCTGTTAACTCTTAGTAGAAGCAGCCATTTTTAAATTGACGTTAAAATAAATTTATTCTATGGTCTATTAGAAAATAACTATACTGAATCATTTATTGACGACTTCTAAGAGGTCGCTTTCAGAAAGCAACCTGCATTTTTGAGAACACAAACATACGTTGGTATTGAACATCACTTTTTTTAAGATGCCAGAGCAAATGCACAGAGCTCCAAAAATATTCTAAAAGCATAGACAGTCACGTTTAAAAAGGCTGACTACTTTTAATAAAGCCCGGATGTTAATATTCATTATACATTTGTCATATTTTTACTTTCTTTCAAAACAGCGATACTGTGGTTCAGTTGCTTTAGAACTATGTGAAACTAATAAAATGGGCCCTATGTTATAAAAAACTAATTATATTCAGATACACACCTTTTGAACATGTTTTAAATCCATTATTCTAATCAGAATACTTTGTGTACAGAAAATATTGAATCAATATTAGAAATCAAAAGCTAATTGAGATTAAAGTAGTAAGAGTCATATCGTCTAACCCATTTTAATTGAAGTAAACAGGTGCTTACTTCATCGTAAAGTGAACACCTGTTTTTCCAACAGCGAATGAAACGAAAAAGGAGCCCACCAGAGCTCGAGCGGTAAAGTCGCTGAACACTAATAGTTCGGTCCGGGGTTCAATTCCCGGCTAACGGCTAGCTGCACAGGCTTTTCGGGATTTTCCCCGTGTGTAGCTTGAACATGAGTAAGTTCCCTTTAAAAAATACTCCATGAACGCCTCCCTCCCCGTAGGCAATAGCCCTAGTGTGCTTTGCCGTAACCAAATAAACCGAAACCGAAAAAAAAGGGAATTGGTGGTGGAAGGCAGCGACGAAACGTCGTTTTAGAAGAATGGGCTACATAACCAAATTTCTATCTATATTCTGGTAAACACTACATTATTTGCTCATCAAAAGCTTAAATTTAGTTAATGCTCGGCTTAGTTCTTAAATTGCAATTTCAGGCACAGCTCCAAACAAGACGATGTCTGGTATTTTGTTTCATTACTTAGTTATTCATCATTAATTTAAGAATTAATTACATTTTCATTTGTCTTTAATTTTTTTTTTTGAATTATAGTAATAATCATTTAATATTCTAGTTGCTAATTATTTTATTATTGTAATAGTTATTTTATTTAGTTTTTATTTTTATTTATTTATTTAATCATCTTTCCTGATGGCCTTCCATAGAGCTCCAGCACCTCTAATTTTAAAAATTAAGTCCTGACTACAACCGATAATTGCGAAAATAAAGGTCAAGTAACTTATTTAGTGATAATTAAATAAAATAAAAGCCAAAGCTTTTTCGCCTTACTTGGCTTTTATTATATATATATATATATATATATATGTGAGTGTGTGTACTTTACATTTAATTATAAGGACATATATATATGTACTTTACGTTTAATTATAATTTATTTGATATATATATATATATATATACATATTTACGTTTGGTAGTATTACCGATTGCAATAAACAGGGAGATGCACATCTAGATGTTATAGCGGACCCATATACAAAATTTCAACGTTCTACAACTAATCGTTTTTGAGTTATGCGAAATGCATACATACGTACTTACACATCACGAAAAAAATCCCTTTCAAGTATCAACTTAGAGTCATAATCATTAGTCATAAGTATCAGCTTAGAGTAAATGGGATTACATTTAACAGTTTCTTTCTTTCTTTTTTTTTTTTTTTTCCTTCATTGTGTTCGTACGTACAGACGTCACCCCAAAAAATAATTCACATGGATTCCGTAATCGCCAAAAATGGATGTTTCCGTTAAAATATGATACCCAAAAGTTTTCTCGATTACAATACTTACTACCATTTTATTTGGTACAAAGAAGTAAAGAACCTATATTAACCTACATATTCTTATATAAACAATACCTAAGTGCAGTATGTAAATATTTCAAATCAATAAAATCTCACTATGGCACGCTCAAGGAAAAAAAATCATCTAAATTTTCAAATTACAAGCATAAATCTTAATGTAAAAAGCAAATACAAAATAACGCTTCACGCTATCAAAATTGCTCATCTTCTTACATATCAAAAACTAAATAGTATTTCAACTAAAACACATAATGTAAACAAGAGTTTGTCCGATTCCCCAAACAATTCAAAATTATCTATGAAAAATATGAGCGCATTGTGACGCAACCGTATCATTCGTATTCGAACAGCAACCGCATCATTCGGACTCGAATAAACCACATCGTACGGCAGATGCGAGTAACCCCCCGAAATGAATTTGTGAGTACCGAATCGGTACTTCGAGTTAACCGATGTACCCGTTACTCAGTAACGAATACATGTGGTTTGCTCCAGCTCTAGCAATTAGTCGCGTAAAGTAAACGCCAACTAAAAAGGATACGGAGAGTACGGATCTTGCATGTCTATTCTCGTTAGTTACTGGTGTAAAGGATAAACCTATTCACAGGCAGATTTGAATGAACTCACCACTTCATTAACAAGAATCTTCTAAGTAAAAAAAAAAAAAAAGTTGAAAAGGAATTAATTAAGATAAAACTTGCTCGAACCCACAGCTCTTTTTTCTCCTCCCATTCTTGTAACTTCAAATTGTTGAAATGTGAGAGATTTTATTTTGCTAATTTATTTTGGTTGAATGACAGATAAATGTTCCAAGCTATAGCTCTTAAACGATAAGTAAAGGTTATTTTTTGTTTAAGCTTAGCGTATAGCTGATAAATATATGATTAAAATAAAATTACTTTTTTTCCTGCAGCGATACGCTGAATATTCGAATTCTTAGTAGACCTCTGCCAAAGCTTCTGCATTTCAGAACATTTACACTTCTGCATTTAATTATGAAAATAATATATGGTAGTTCTCAAACTTTTGTGGACTGGTCCAGAGTGGTTAAAGTCAAGCGAAATTTGATTTTCCCAGAAAATTGTAAATTGTGAGGAAATATTGAAAGAAGATCGCTCACACTTTCCATGTGGTGCTGAATAAACCATAAAAGAGTTATCTGTGATTTCAAAGATATCACCTTTAGTAAAACTTCAAAAAGTGATCGCGTGTTGCCCGAGAATTATCAACAATGCCAAACTGCCATTGTTTAGAAGAAATTTGGGATTTCTACCAGCATATCATGCTATATTTAACAAGTTCAAGCGAAACGTTTTGCTTCTGAGTTTAAATGTATTAAAGCTGGGAAATCATTACCTACAAATTCACTTATTCTTAATTTGTACCCATTTTTAAATAATGATAGTGCTTTGAGAGTTGATGATAGATTACAAAATGATAATCTAAAATTCTGCCAGACGAATTCGTCTGTTTTACCTCATAAGCACGTTCTAACGAAACGTATTTCATATTTTCATAAGAAATATTTGCATTTTCGAGCTCGATCGTTTTTCCTCGGCAAATCTTTTTGGTTGTTAAATGGTAAATCCTTTTGTAAAAAAAGTTATGCATGAATGTATGCATCGTTAACAAACGTTATGCATCTTATTTTAAGACTAAACCAATGGCGCAAGTAAACTTCTAGGTAACGTATCTCGGGATCAAGTGAATCAAAATTATGCTTTTAAACCTACAGGCATTACTATTTTTTGGTCCTTTCTTTATCAGATACAAAAAGCAAAAAAAGAAAAAAGGATGCTTAAAATAAAATTTACACTGGTTATCATAAATTAAGGAAAAATCACAAAAATAGCGATAGCTCCCTCAAAAATAAGCCAAACCGTGTAAAATTTGCATATGTTACCAAGTAAGAGTAGCTGAGTAAAACTGCAATATGCAAATTAGTGGCACTACACTTGGAATACGTCATCTGCGAGGAGCATAAAAGTTCATGTTTGAGAGCAAGCCCACATATTTCACTGTGATAGTGACATTAGAAATCTGAGATAGCCAATTCGTTACAATGACCTCCAGGCATCATTTGCCTGCAGAACTACGATGGAGAGCCATTGGGAGACTAGAGGCAGGACAAAGTCAAACAGAGGTGGTCAGATGGCTAAATGTGAGTCCTTCTGTGAGTGTTTCTTCATAGACTTCGGAGGCAATATCAAACCACAGGTTCGGTATCTGGGGAGGTTCAGCCAAGAACGGCCTACTGCTACGACGAGCGTCGATGACCGATATTTGACATTATGTGCACGCAGGAATAGAACCGCAACTCCGATTCTTCTTAGATCCTACCTTGCTGCAGTCACCGGAAGGTTGGTGTCAACGTCAACTGAGCGTAGAAGGCTTCACGAAGGTGGTCTGCATGCGAGGCGACCAGCCATTTGCGTGCCTTTCACGTCACGCCATAGGAGGGACCGTTTGCAGTGGGCATGACAACATGTCCACTGGACGCCTGATCAATGGAGGGCTGTTCTCTTTACGGATGAGTCCATGTTTAGTCAAGAAAGCGATAGTAAGCGTTATTTGATATGGAGAGAATCTGGAACCTGTTACCATCCGTCAAACATCCGTGAAAGAGATGCATACGGAAGAGGCAGTGTCTGTGTTTGGAGTGGCATCTATTTGGCTGGACGCCCAGATTTCCATGTCTTTCCAAGGGGAACCGTGAATGCTGAAGTTTGCAGAGATGACATCCTTGATGTTTATGTGCGCCCATATGCCGGGGATATAGGGGATGCTTTCCTGTTACATTACGACAACGCAAGACCACACAGGGCTCACATCGTAGATGATTATCTTCAGCAGGAATCAATTATGCGCATGGAGGAACAGAATTATGAGCAGGAAGCATCCTCGGACTTGAATCCAATCGAGCACGTTTGGGATGCTTTAGGGAGACGTCTAGCTGCTCTCAATCCGCCCCCTCAAACCCTTGTCACGCTTGCAACTGCTTTGCAAGAGCAATGGCTCTCGCTTCCTATGGAACTGATAGACCGCATAATTGAAAGCATCACACGTCGCTGTATGTGCTGTATTGCTTTTAGAGGCGATCATATTCCATATTGAAGGTATTTTTCCTGTAGCAAACTGACACCTTTGATTTGTTCATTTTATACATGTGCTAATTTCTATACTACCATATTTGTCTGGTAATTTCTTTTTATGTTATTTGATACCTTACTATGTGTTGTATATTGTGGGTAAGTTTCATTAAATTCTACATGTAACTTTTTCAGTAATCGTGATTTTTGTGATTTTTCCTTAATTTATGATAACCAGTAGTGTGTATTTGCATTTTCAGTTGTTTCGTAACTCGTGCCATATATTTTAATGTTTACAGACTTTACAACTGAATCCTTTATTGCAACCTCAACAAGATTCTTTTCTAGCCCTCTGAGTGGCATGACCAACTTTATCCGGTCATAAGATTTTTTGTCACTTTACACATATTAGCTTATAATTTAAGGTATTTTGCTTTCTTAAATAATGTAAATGGCATCTCAATGAAAGTAAATTTATGAAAATATAGACTAAAATGAGTATTTGTACAAATTTAGCTAATTAATGTTTAAATATAGGCCTTCATGACAGATCCAAAATCCCGTACAGCTCAGAGGGGTAGACATGATCAAAATAGAAAATTTAGTGATAAAGCAATGAATGAAATAAATGAAATAAAGAAACTTTAAAATAAGTTACGGAAGCTATTAAACAGTACTTTATTCCCTACCCGACCACCGACTTATGGAGAATTGTAAGGCTACGTTCAGACGGCGGCGTAAATGTCACAGAGGTATAGTTACAAGGAATAAAATGCGGGAATTTCGTTCACACCTGCGACACTGGATCTAAGCCGCACCCACTTAGAGAAGCTAAATTTGCGCATGCGTTGGATGTGTCTACAGCCTTCCCGCTCTGTTTTCCCATTCAGGTTTCGCACGTGCACTCTGATTGGTCGATGCTTATACCAAGTCGGCATAAAGTTGAAAACTTCGAACTTTATGCCAAGAGCACTAAACCAGATTTTGTGACGTAGCACAGAGTGGTTGCCTGGCAACGCCAGCTTTGCTTAAACAACTTATGCCCTTTATACCGTCGTCTGAATGTAGCTTAAGGAGCTGTAGTGAAGTCTTTCAAGTACCATTTAAAGTGTGGTGTGGGTAACGTAAAATTAACTCTTATAAATCAGATTGAAGAAATACTTAACAGTCGTCTGATTTCGCCTCTGTCAGCAGATCGAATGAATTCATCTGTATCAACGAATTCATCTATAGTTAAAAGCAATATCGTAACTACTTGGATGTAATCATCGTGCAGATACATATAAAAAGCGCGTAATAGCACACTTTATTGCATTTTCAAAGCACACTTTATTGCATTTTCAAAGGGATAATTGTAAAAGTTCGAAAGGTTCTTGTCTGAAGCAAGACGGTTAACTCCTCAGCTTAATGGTTCTAATTATTACAAGTATTGTAAATGAAAGTGTACAAATTATTAACAAAATATTTCTTCTTGAATACAATCAAATATTTCTGCATATGTGCTACTAATTTTCCTGCCGCGTGGGAAAAAAAAAAAAAAAAAAAACACCCGGAAAAAATTAAACGGAAAAAAGGCACAGGAAAATAAGGAACCGGGAGGGGAAAAAGGGAACTCTAGAATCTCGCCAAATAATATCGCTAAACGCAGATAGTGAAAAAAAACCAAATTTTCATTTAAATACTGGGTTTATAAGCAGATTTTCTTGAGGACGATGTTAATGGCAAGAAGTTGAGCTAGTTGTAGTTCACCAAGGCCATTTAGAAAAGAGATTTTTCCGAGATGATTCGGAGTAAATCGTATATTCTTCTCCACTTGTTCTTACATAGATTTTTTTCGAGCTGTTTGTAACAAATTTTAATACCTACAGCATATCGGCATCACCACTCCCGGCGAACGGAGACAATGATGGGGCGCACCCACCTTCCCAAGAGACCCAAAACCATTTGAAACTGTGTGTAATCACCTTTGAGAGAGTTAACTGTACTTTCTGTTCCAAACTGTAGCAATTTCTATGAATGAAAAAGAAACTCTTGTAGAATATAATCTATTAACATACTCCTTGTTACAAGAATAACTGAATAAAGGAGCACAATATTTATAGCATTCAAAATTTTAATTTTTTTCATTTTGGGAACGGGGGAGTAAGTAGAAATAAACTTATTCAGAAAAGAATTTTTCTCATCAAATATTGCAGAACAGAACATTTTCAAAGATTTTGGCTGTGTAGAGGTTTCTTATTCTCTTATCTATTTACTGCTACAGTAGGTACCGCTTTATTCATGGCTATTTTGATAACATTAAACGAATGACAACATAAAAAGATGAATAGAATTTAACTAATTTGAGATAAATATAAGTAGAAATGAATAAATTATATTTATATGACAGTTTAACTAAGGAAATATCATATCAGTGAACTGTCTGCAAACGTTATTCAAAAGTTCAGTTATGAACTGTATCTAATTTTTCTAGCTATTATTTGATCGATGTCGCACCCTCAATCTTAATACTCGGACGGCGTTTCTTATATCAATATTTACAAGGAATTACCGATTTCATCCTTACGTTTTAGAAATCTCTTAGCAATTATTTTCCGTCATCATCTTCTGTCGGAAGAAGAAAGAGTTAAGTCTGATCGTTCTCGAAATCACAGAGCTATCAAAAATCTGCTCCAAACTAAACAAAAGGTTGCTTTTATGTCTAGCTATAAATGGTTCACTAAAATAAAAACCAAGCAGTTTGTTAACTTAATTCCTTATTTAATGGCATTTTTCAGTCATTTGGCAGATTTTAAAATTTGAAGATTTTACTTCGGTTTGAAAAATTCATTCTGCAACATTCTGATAACATTAACCATATTATTGATCACAATAAGCGATATACTTTCCACATTTTCGAATACAAATGGGCCAGACTGCGGCAATTCTATAATACCCGAATGATGATATTAACCGAGATCATATTAAGCGGCGTCTAATATATTACAATTTCCAGATTTTTAACTTGCTAATGTAATACTTAAAAAATTGAGTCCAGGTACAAAATGTAATTTTACAAAACTGAAGTGGTATTCCCTCTTATCTCTATATATGAAGATGAATGTCTGTGTGTTGTTCGCGATTAACTCAGTCAGTACTATAGGTATCGTCACCAAACTTTCTACAATTCTTTTCTGGGCTCGATAAAAGGCGAACGTCCATTTTTTTCCAAATACATATATACATATATATAGCTAAAATCAGAGATATTAATTAAAAACTCTGAAAACGCTAATTTTTGCCCTCATTTTTTCGAGTGGCAACAGTCTCACACGTTGGAGATAAAAATCTGCTTTATTTCAAAAAGTGTTGCCACTACTCGCTTTCAAATCGTAGAATTTTTTAATAAAAAATTACAAAGTTTCACAATGAAATAAAAATAGCATTGCCAAACATTAAATGCTTTATTGCCAATTCCAAATTCGTGGGAAGACATTTCGACTGTTCCCATCTTCATACGACTTTAATCAGCCGAGCTATTAAATAAAAACTCTGAGAATAAAAATTTTTGCACTCATTTTTCCGAGCGGCAGCAGTTTTGCGTGTTGGAAATAAAAATGCTTTATTTCAAAAAGTGTTGCTAACGCTCGCTTTTAAATCGCAAAGTTTCTTAATCTAAAATTTGTACATTTTACAAAATCTGTACATATATATAAAGAATGCCTTTTTGTGTGTTTGTTTTGTTTGCGTTATTGATTTCTGATCAATTATGATCAATATTTTTCCACATTTAATCGACTAAAATTGAATATAGGTGAAATACTGCATGGAAGTTGAGCTTTTAAAATCAATTCATTAGAAAGACGAAAATAATTAAAAACTGCGTGCCATTGTTGTTGTTATAATAAGAGAGAATAAGTTTATTTTTCTATCAAAATTTTTTATGTAGCTTCCATATCGCATCAAACTGAAAAATGTATGATTATGAATCGTATTTTTTGCATCGTTATTACAGAAGGATTACAGCGGTGTTGTTCTCTCTGTTGTTAGACACATTACTCTCAATGTAACTTAACCGGCATCGAGTCTTCCGCTAGTGTTGAATATTAATTGATTAAGACTTCATGCTTTTATGGAAGATTTTAGAAAGCAACTGTCTCATATTTACATTATACACACATGACGAAAACGAAAGTTTTCTGCAGCCAGTCTGTTCTCAATGAACGAAAGCTGATGAAATACTGGGTTTAGTAGTTTTTTTCTAGTCAACCACTCATTTCATGTCGAAAGAAAAAATTCAGGAAGAAATTTTCAGATTTGTAAATACTGGGTTTAGTAGTTTTTTTCTAGTCAACCACTAATTTCATGTCGAAAGGAAAGATTCAGGAAGAATTTTTCAGATTTGTAAATATTAACAACTATTTAGAAATTTTTGGCGCCTTATTTAATACTATGTAAATGCAAGATAAAAATTATTACAAACATAAAAAATTTTATCGAGGTTTTCAGTTTCAGTTCGTTTTTATGTTGTAACTTCGTTCTCTACCCTTTAATTCTCTCCAAATGCCCACCAGCGGCCGAGCGATAAAGTCGCTGAACACTGGTAGTTCGGTTCGAGGTTCGAATCCCGCGAACGGGCTGGCTGCATGGGCGTTTTCGTGGTTTTCCCCATGTGTAACGTGTATACGAGTCAGTTTCCCTTAGAAAGTCCTCCACGAAGGCATCCCTCCCCTTAGGCAGATAGTCCTAGTGTGCTTTGCTATAATTAAATACACACACAATTCTCTCCAAATGCGTTCTGTCGGATTTTATGCTATAGTGACTAAGGTGGTCTTTTTAGAACTTGTAGATAATTATAGACACACCAAAGGCGAACATTGAGGACCGTGCGCTTAGGATCGTTATCCTGATAAAAAATAACCTTTTTTCCATTACCCAAATTTTGGACGGATAATTTTAAATTATCTTTTAAAATATTTAAATAAAGAGAATGATTCATTACGCCATCAATAAATGTTAAATTACTTAATCCTGATCCTGTAGTGCAGTCCCACACAGAAATAACCTTCACCGCCATGCTTTACAGTTCAACCAAGTTCTTGGAAATAAGTTTCTTATTTTTTCTTCTCCATGTATTTATATGTCCATCGGAACCAAGAATGTCAAATTTGCTCTCATATGCAAGGGCTTCTTTATCATTGATTTTACGAAGTAGAGAATAAGCTTTATATTTTTTATTTATTTATTATTTAGCTTTCTATTTCTCTGTTTTCTTTTCTATAAAATCGCATGGAGACGATATGAAAAAATATTGGGCTTTATAATCGAATTCAGTTCCGGGTTACAGCGCTTTTTCTAAAAATTTTTAAATAGTACCAACACTTTTGCAAGCCACTGTAAGTTGAATAAAAGTTCAGCCTTCCAACCGTTTTGCATTGAGATTACATATTTAATGCATGAGAGGAAGAAATCAAAAGAAAATAGTCGTTCGTGATCTTTATTTTCCACAGCCTTTGCGTGACTTGCATGTATTAAATTCAACGTAACTCATAGTACCTATTGTATTTATTTCTGAATGCTGATAGAAGAAAAACGTGCGCGTACATTCCAAGACTGCATGATAAAAGCTCGGATTATTTTGTACTATACTTGTGTAGAAAATGCATTTTTTACATTCCTTCACATTTTCCATGCTTGGTGACAAATTAACTTGAATCCTATAAACTTTTAATGCTAAAATCGTTTAACTTTTTTTTTTTCGTTCACATGTTTCACTCTACAGAGCGCTCATATCACATTTTTACACATTATTTTATTTTTTATATTGAGTAAGTATATGCAATTTCTTGCAATCTAAGTTACATTTTTCTCATAGATATGTTTTTAATGTTTTTTCAGTAAAACATTAATATGGTAATTTTTATCGGGCTAAGAATTTTTAAATAGATAATTATAAGCTTCCCTCTGCGAATATCTTCTAAGATGCCCTCTACGTAAAGTTTTAAATATATTTCGTAGAAATATCTTTTCGCATATCTGATCAAATTAATTGCAAAACTTTTAATGAAAAACTTTAACTTTGAATGAAAATATCCAAGTTTTAACACTGTTATCTTCACGAAGAGTATTTTGCAATAAACCCTATAGTCAGAGCTTTTCGCATGCTCCAAACAATTTTAGCGTCCGTGAGAAATCTTGAATTACGTTCACATTCTTATCTGCAAATTGAAAAATGCACAATTATGAAAATATTATAGTATACAGTAATAAAAATATACAGCATATATTAAAAAAGTATCACATGGATTAAGCTACTGCTGTGTAGGGAAGATTTAAAAAATAAATCTGCACTCTGATTTTTCTGATTCTAACTTAATCATCTGAAAGCTTTCATAACATGCAACTGTCATCTAAAATGTGCAATAAAAATTTGAAACTGATTTATTTTAATTAGGAGAAACGGTTTACTACTAAATAAATTATTAATTAAGGTAAAATTATTATTAAATACGGTTTCTTTTATTAAATGCAGTCTGTCTAAGACGAACATCCATGGTTCCAGAGGATTTTGGTCTCTTGCAGAAGTAATTGGCTCAGAGAGGTGATGTTCAACATTACTATATATTTATGCTCTCAGAAATATTGATCACTTTTAAAGGTAGTCATCTTAGAGAGGTAATCATCACAAAATGTGCATACATATGATGTATTAACTAAAAAAACTCTGAAATCAAAAATTATGAACACTTGGTTTTGCAACATCTCTTTTTTTTTTTGGTTCCACCAGTGACCGAACGCCTGTGATCGCTAGCAGTGTGGTTGACTGCTTGAGCGTGTCTTGTGTGTAACGTAAACATGTTCCAGTTTCTCTTAATATGCCCTTCACGAAAGCATTCCTCCCTTTAAGTAGATAGCTTTGACGTACTTTGCTATATCAAACAACTTAATCTAACCTATCGTAACAATTCCTGTTTTATCAAGACACGATTACTCTTCTCGTAGCCAAAATAGTAACACTTATACAGTTATTTTAAAAAATTACAATTATTACAGAGAATTATATTACAGAATATTATATTACAGTCATTTAATTAATTATTTGACCGCAGCGGAGTCTTCTACTCCAAACTGTATTCTACTAATTGTATATTGATACTTCATGACTAGAAAGAAAATTTAAAAGCATTTGAGCAAAAAATTTCATCATAGGTACGTACAGTCTAATTATAAGATAAGAATTGTCTCCACTAGTCATAAGAAAAGGAAAAACTTTCGTTATCCTGTCAGTAGTTCAATGTTAATGTTTTGATTTGTTAACAAAAACTTTGCATTTTTTTTATTTTCTGTATAAAGCAAAATATAATTTTGTCTGCTTTCGACTTTATCATAAATATTATTGATATGATGTGAAAATTATTTCTTAAAAAAGGTAACCACAGCAGATGAAGTCAGAATTTTTATTTTTTGATTTCTGGTCTTAAAATCATTGATGTTGCTCAGTATGCAATATTCTCTATAAGCCATGTTCAATGTTTATAGTTAGTTAAATAACTGAATAATGCTTAAATTAGTCTGCTAATGCTAAGAAACTGATTTATGTGATTTATTCGTTTTTAACTACTTTTGAATAAAAATAATATAATTCCATTTTCTAAACTTTTTGGAGAACAACTGCAGTTATCTTTGTCTATAAAATTTTTTAAAAAAGAAATTTTTTCCTATAAATAAATCAACAAATCAGTCTAAAAATATATCAGTGCAGCAGTATATTTGGTTAAAATTTTGCATAAATTTTTATAGTCCCCGTAGACTATGTATTTCTACAAGATAACTGCATACCAGCTAGACATAAATACAAGACATGCATAAAATGTGAAGACAATGCCATAAAAGAAGCTATTTTAGACAATACATATTCACAATCTTTACATTGCATAGCTGTCTAGCTTTTATCAGCTGAAGAAGCAGTAAAATCTAAAACTATGTATTAGAACCAGATATTTTATTTAATGTGTTCTTTATTACATATTCCACTCACATGAAGTCATCAGATCATTAGGCTGTACGCAAAGAAATGCAAAGTTCTTGGCAAATATAAGATCCGAAAAGATAAATAAATAAAATATTATGCAGGGTCCTAGAAAAAAAAATGGCTACATATTTTATGTGCTTAAATATTGACTTTAAATATACACTTCCTATTATAAAGTTCCCTAAAATAAGACGGAAGATTTTTTATATACACTTTGAACACTGTAGAAGACAATTTATGTACGAATGAAACGTAATTTGTGAAGTCCACATGAAACAAAATTATATTAGTAAAATATGCATTTATTTTAATTAATAAAATATTAATGTGCTCTTTATCTTTACATTTAAAATTTGCAGAGATGTTCATAATAAATATTTTCAAGGACCCAGTTATAAATTTAACAACTGAAGCAGTTTCACTCAAACCTCAATTGTTTGCTAAAACGGACAACTTCTGTTTTTAGAACTGAAGCCGAGCCATCTTCCTCGTTTTGTTTCCTTCTTATACAACTATTTCATTACAGAAATTAATCATATCATCAACGCCTATGTGCTATTTCAACCACTTCTTCACCAATTTATTCTAAACTAGCCTGTTTATTATAATATTCCAGCGTTTCCTGCGGCAGCAATTTTTTCCCAAATTCCTCAAGTGCATTAGAGTTCTTTTGACGAAATTCAGTTATTCTGGATACATTGACCAATATCATACATTTTCCAGAAATCGCTCAATTTTATAATTTCTTTGCCGATTTCTCTTGTGGCTTGAGAAAATTAAATTAATAATATACAGTTAGAGGAAATTCTCAGGTAAGTATCTAAGAAATCATTATTATAATGTGATTTGAATGTTGTTGTTTCTAATAGCTTTATTCGCAATCGATCCGTTTACATAGGACCACTCGCAAAAAAAAAAAAAAAAAAAAAAAAAAAAAAAAAAAAAAAAAAACATTAAATTCAAAACTACATCAAGAAAATATTAAAAACACATAAAAATTACAGCACTAAAATTCAAGTCTTTACAGTACCAAAAAATTAAGACATAAAATTTTACAATTAAAATCTTAAAAAATCCTCAGTGATTAGAGGCGAAACAACCGTGTGCTCAGGTAGTTTTAACCATGTTTCAACATACGTTCAAACGCGTGTCAGCATACGATTCCTGGTCATCAAATACAGCTGGAGAATATCGCCACTATGTTGTAATTTAGGGTCAAGGTCCAGACAGACGAGCAAGTGTGTAGACGAGCGAGTATTCATAGTGTCTGTTTAACAAATAAGGCACTGGCTATCAGTCAGTACGCCTATTCTGCTGAGATGTTCGGCTAAGCAGTCGTGCCCTGTGCCAAGTCTGGAATTAGCCATAGACTCTGTATGTGGCCTGCGACTGAACTCATTCCATTCATTCCTGATATTCTGTCAGAGTTTATCCTTCGATTTAATTGATAGTTCTGTTTTGTAAGCTGACATAAGATTCTCACGAATACTTCTTCTAAGGAATCCAAAGGAATGGAACTCTGTTCAATAAATAACTCCGTACTTCTCTTTGCCCCAAGATGTGCCTTTTCATTACTATCAATATTTACATAGGATGGTATCCACTGAAATTCTATTGTTTTACCATTCCTATTTAGTTCCCTGGTATCTCGTTTTATTTTTGACACAAGAGGAGGCTCAGAGCGGTGTTGAAGAGCTATTGCCTCTATGGCAGACATAGAAACAACAAGAATGACGGCGTTTGTAAAACCTCAATTCTAGATTTCAAATTAGGCACAGCCTTAAAGACCAAAAGTTTCTCGTTAATTATTAGTGAGTATGAAATAAAACTTTTATTATCATTGAGCCTTTTTTTCTTAAATTTTGTGGCGGCAATTTTAGGAAAGTACGTGGGCAGCCAATAGCCTAGGAACGGCCTTAGGCATGAGCAATAAAAATATCATCTAACTGCACCAGCCTTTAATCACAAACCTAAAGAATCCAATTAAAATACATACTATTAAGAAGTTACTTTAAAATTTTCATCTAAGTCCACTGAAGAAAAAAAAAAAAAAAAAAAAAAAAAAAAAAAAAAAAACTTTTTTTAATTAAAAATAAATAAATAAATAAAATAAAATAAAATAAAGGAAGCGGATTAATAATTTATCCCCATATTTAACAGTTTTGTTGTATTTATTTTTTTTAAATTACATATTTTAAAGCAAATACTATTTCTGCTTTAACGCCATTAACGAAAGAATATCCCTTGAATAAAAAAACAGTATGATAAATAATCAGGTTATTACTAAAGCTCCGTTTCAAAAAATGAAATTACGAGTCATTCTCAAGATGAAGTAGTACGAAGAGTAGAAGAATCCATCATCACAAAGTATAGCACCAAATACCCAGTATATATCATTTTAGAAGAAATAAAAAGTGAGGCATGAATGAAACTTCACACTACGAGACGCAACTGGTGTCAGCAACGTATGTAACAAATCATGTAGGGGAACAAACATAAAGCGGAACTGTGTTAATCGCATTTATCTTCTACATTCTAATTTATCATTTCGAAAATAAGACTTCTGTGGTTGTTCCGCTTTTCGGAGACGAAATATTTTTCTGCCTTATATTATGTACGAAAACGCTGCTAAAGCGTAAACTAGAAACAGTATTTATCTAGATCAACTCTGAAAGCTTATAGTCATCAATGGAAAAAATTCCAGCCGCACAAAATTATAACAGTGTTCTGAATGTAAACTATTTTCTTGAATTCTTTAAGTGTAGTTTTCTCTTTTTATTTATTTGAATTCTCTGATTTCTAGCAAAAACTAATGCTACTAGAAAGTTCTTTAAATAGCAGAATTGCGGATGTTCATGTAGAATAAGAGGGGCGGAAGACAATAAAATATGTGAAGTGCGAAAAAGAATAAACATAACGAAGTTTAGTTGTCATATCTGACAACTAAACTTCGCACACTTTGTAGAGACATTAGGATTTCTTAAAAGCAGGCAAGATGAAAAATAAGCAATCGTCTTCGCAGGGAATCGAACCACGGACCTCTGGAATACCGACCCAGCGTGCAGAACCACTACACGACAAAGGCACGCTACGAAAGTGGGAGAAATACCTTATAACTTTAAACTTAATTTCGCTTCTATTTATGGGAATTAATAACTAGTTTAAACAAATATCTACAAGGCAGGAAATTAAAATTATTACACTAAGGTGGAAAGCAAATAGGAGTATTTTATTTATTGTACATATATAGTGTAATGAGAGGAAGTTATGATTTAATTTGCTTTTGGTTTAGGATATACCAGCTGCCATCTCTAGCATCAGCAACGGCAATAATCCGGCTGGGCATCAAGTCGAACTGAATTTGGATAATACGCGTAATTCATTTTCCATACGGCTTGCCAATCTCTCATTAAACCATAATCAGATATTCTCAGTGGATGAGAGATCTTAAGAACGTTTTGGCCAGAGCAATAATCGAACAGCCTTCATTATTAAGGAAGGCCAGAACAGCCAGGCAACATGAAGGCGTGCATAATCTTACTGAAAGATCGCGTCAAGCAAGCCTCCAAGATAGGGTACACCGTGGACCTTTAAATACGTCAGTAATGTAACAGCGGCTATGAGAACAAGATGTGACCTGAATGTGTATCCAATGGCAGGCCATATCAGCACCTTAGGCACTGGGCCCGAGTATAAGACGTATGAAGCAGCAGTATATGAACGATGACGAACGAGTGGTTCTCTTCAGTGCCTTCACACACTGATACGTCCTTTACGATACTACACGCTTAACGAAGATTCGCTTGAAAAAATGACATTCATGTGTTCAGTGTCGTCGTTCGTTGCACCACTGGGCATGGCTTTCTCTGCTGCAGCCTCAAGAGAAACTTGATCGCCCTGCTGACAGTATTTGACGTTGCAGACGTCATCCCATTCTGCGTTCGATAGCCGTTAGTGACGCTGTTGCCGTATCGAAGGACCCAAACTCGAATCCCATGGAAAGCATGAAGGTTTGTAAGCGTATATTGTCTACCCGGCAAGAGGTCACTCAAAATACACGTTGAGCCTATCCTTAAGAGGATGATATTAAAGGAAGAGGAATTGGAGACCTCTGGACACTACCTGGGGTGTTCTTCCTGAGAATTCCATCCAAGGCGGAACTTCAGCAGTTAGCAAAGTCCGGCGATACTTAATATGTCTAGATGGATGCACAGGTATTGGTCTTGCTTTAACCTGTACCCGTTCGTGAGGACACTTTTCATGGACACGAACCAAGTTCCTACTTCGGGGCTCAGAGTATGTGACATGGTTGTACGATCTCGCAAGGCCGAGCGGATAACATGCCTATCCTCTTGGGGGGTTAGTGGCCCTTGGCCACTGAGATCCCGCGTGGTTTCCAGTACGGCCTTCCTGGATTCATCGGTTATTAGACATATTCGGCTGAAAGTCATGAGATTTCGACCAACTATGATCCTACCGCAGTCATATTCCGGCACGTGCTTGTAAGAGTTTCCCCTTCTTATAGGAATCATAAGATTACCTTTAGCTCCACTCCGCCCCCCCTCCAAATTAATATACGTTTTGCAAATGAGAAACCGGCTGCGCAAGCTCCCATTTATACACAATGTAGATGGCGTTTCTCATATCTTCTTTTTGCGCATGCCTGGAAGGCTGAACATTTGTATATCCGAGCATGTAGTGCCTTTCATGCAAATTTTATGCTCGTTGCATGCCGTCTTCTCGCCGTGGTAGTGCTTGTGTCCAGCAGTATATGAGCTTGGTTCAGTAGATTTGTATCGAATGACAAATTTTTATGCTTCTAGCACTTTATGTTAACCGAAGTTATCTTCTTAGTTTGTCTTTAATATCACTTCTATTGTTATCAGCTCTCACTGAGATGAAATTTAGTTAACATATATAAATGCAGGTTTTTTTAATTTGAGAGCAACCTTACTGACCTGCTGATTTATAGCTCCTTGTTAATGAATTTATTTATCGGCTTTAGATTTCATTGCCACATTTGCTTTGTGAATACTAGGACATGAGCCAAAGCTTATATAGATGCATTTTATTTTGTATTTATAGCTTTAATTTACTCTGAAACATCAATCAATTTACATTGAGTTGCTTATACATATCCTGTAAGAAGCAGCAGTTAAATTTCTGCACTTGTATTAGTTTGATTCTGTCAGGCTAACGTATTAGTAAATAGGTTTATTTTAAACCTTCATTTGAGTTTTCATTTAGTGTACTTAAAAAGGAAGACAGGGAGATAAGCCGTCTATATGTCTTTGCGTTTCTAGATTTGGCATTTCGAGCAATATAGAATCGCAGAAACTGAAATTAAGTACATTACTTCTTAAACACGTAGCTTATTTTATGTAATTATTTCATTTTCGCTAATTTAAATTTGCATGTTTTAAAATCGGGTTTTCAAATGTAAATCAATGTTATCAGCAGCAGTTTGAATAGTTTTTGCTAAACAGTTTTGCTGAAAATTTTGGCTTCAGGCCGTATTTCACACTAGATTTAAAAAAAATATCACTGTAAGTAATTTACAGAGTTTTTTTCATCTGGATGTTTATAATTACAGAATAAATTATATGAATATTCGCATTATAATATATCCTACAATTTATCTGACATTTACAAGCGTAATATATTAAGAATAAATTTAAAAAAAAATATATTGGACTGCAAATTCAGCGAGTTAACTTTTACAGTATATCTCATTGCTTTTAAGATGGAGTATTTTGTTAGTTCATTAACCATTGAAAAACTCTTGAATTTTAAAAGAGAAGGATACTTTTATAAAGGACAATTCAAAGGAAGGTAGCTCACATCTATTTTGCAAATGGGAGAAATCAGGTAAACAACACGTAACCAGCCTTTTCGGAAGACCTGAGATGAATAATCAGTGTTACATGATTTTATCAACTCGGCCATTAGAGGAGGGGATTACGAAATTAATACGGGTTAATGATATAAAAGAAGTCAATGTAAATTTCTACTCTCTGATCGCCAAAAAAATTTTATTTCCTTCGGAAGTGAAAGCATAAGGATATTACGCAAAATTACTTCCTCTCCCTTATGCAAGGATATCATGAAATGAAAAAAAAATATCACTTCCTTCCTTTGTACTGGACTTGAATATAATATTTCCTTTATTCTTCTATGGGAAAGCGAAAGTTATGATAACTCATCTGGACTGAATGACTAAAAAATAAACATTCTATTTTTCCTAACGTGATAAATACAAATAGAAATCACAGATAAATTACACGAGATTTTGAATAGCTTAAAAACAGGAAACGCAAGTCATTTCATATATCTAGCTAAGTATCCGCCGATAGCCGAATGATTAAAGTACCGAAATACTTCGCCTGTCGTTCGCTATCCAAAGGGTGAATGGGTTGGCTACATAGATTTTTAGTGTTTTCTCGTGAGCAATATTAAGTATGGATTGATTTTTCTTAGAAATGTCCTCTACAAAGATCTTCAGATCTTTAGGATAATGGTCTTGATAAGCTTCGTCATAATTAAGTAATCCAGTATAATTGTATATACAATGAATCTTCTTGTGAGTCCGTCTCATTAAAGTATGTGGCCAGCACTGCTGAGAACATAAATAAACACATCTACACCTGCCCTATCTTTTTAAGACGACCACTTTTACAGAAAACTAAAATTAAGTCGTCATTAAATGGCTTCACAGTACACGAAGTTCTCAAATTTTTTCTTTTAACCACTTAATGACCGAGTTTATATTAAAAATTATGCCGAAAATCCCTGATTTTTTTACCATTTTGATTATCTACAGATATAGCTCACTAGTTGTAGCTTTGCAACGCGAAAAAAATTTTTCAGAAAAAAACAAGATGTTTATTATGGTTCATGATATTACACGAGTTAACTCAGGCTTCAGTAAAGCAGCCCTTCCCCCCAAAAAACACAATCTAGTAAAAAGTAATACAGAACTGTAGTCTAGGTAATAATAGGTATTAAGAGCTAAAGTAAAAATAAAGTAAATACATTTTACGATCTATAAATGTCATTGACAGTCTGAAACATGGTGTGACACATAACGGCACACCACAGTCTGGACAATAATACCGCCATTACAGGTAGAGGGTAATTACTTAGAGGGGGATGATCACAAAAGCCGCTTGGACCCCTCCCACAACTAAGAAAACATGTGCATGGCAGAGTGTCGACGAACCAATCACAAAAGTGGTTTGCACCCCTCTCACAGCTAAGAAAATATGTGCTTGTCAGAGTGTCGATTGCCACGCGATATTACGGAGGATGGCATTAAATATCCGTAAAATTCTCAGCCCCCGAGTTGACTCGTTTAAAGGAAAACAGGAACGGCATCTATTCCCGAGATATCTCGGCGCGGTCATTAAGCGGTTAAGTTGATTATTTAATTGGAGCACGCATAATATTTTAACTTAAAATGTAGCAATTAAAGCTGGAATGATTGAAGATAGGCTACTACTATTTTGCAGCGTTCTGTCGGAGTGTCAACTTAACACCGAATATGATGAAAATCGAACATTTGCAAAAATACATAAGAAGCTGTACGTAAAACGGATAGCAATTGTCAATAGACTTCGTCTCCTACTGTCTCAAGGTAACATAAACACATATCTTGGGAAAATCTGCGCAAAAAGTTAACCATTTATCAAATGAGATTTGAATAACATACCATTAGACAACACCTGCAGTATGCAAGTTCGAATGTACAAGATGTCTCAAAACTTCGTGTACATACTTGGAGGGGAGGTAGAGAGCATCGTTACAAATCATAATCATATAGAAAAGCATGGGCGGAAAAACCAGGCGGGCTATGATAAATAGAGTATAAGACACAGGAAGGGTTATAACAGAAAGTGGAGTAAAAATTGTAACAATTAATTACGATAAAAATTGGTTGAAATTATGCCCATTAGCATTGCTGCATGCATGACACCTACGCGACATGGACTGGAGAACATTTTCTAAGATACCTGGCATTTCGTGGATCGTAGCTTTAGCGATGTTGATTCATGTTATCAGATCTATTTCAGAAGTTAGTGGCATGTCATAAAGAATGGTCTTCATATCCCCCTATCGAAAGTAATCTAGAGGAAATAAATCAGGTGATCTGCCTTATCACCTGATAAACCGCCCAATCCAACGGCTTATTAAGGTCCGATTCAAACGGTCACGTATGAATGTGGCGTAATATGATAGCCCTTCATCATGTTAAAACCCCATTCCGCGACGAACATGTGTAGGAACAAAATCAGACAATTCCGGAAGAATCTCCTGAAGGAAGATCAGAGACTTGCGACCGTCCAGTCGAGGTGGTAAAAGGTACTGTCCGACGACACAAACCACCACAATACCCGCTCCCACATTAACATTGAAGCAATATTGTACGGCATGTTGTTTGGTTCTGCGTGGGATGCCTACGGCCCACATGCGAGGCTTGTGCGTATTGAAAATCTCTTCACATGAACAGGAATTCGAAAACTGCTGGCGGAAACTTTCTTTGTTAAAATTTGGTTTTCAGCATTTAATTTTTTATGTATGTGTATGTTCTGCTAGACGTTATGTCTGATCAGCCGAATTTCAATCCATTTACTAAAATTTCAATTTATAGCGTTAACTATAAAACAAAATAAACCGATTAAACGTAAAGTTGGGCTTAAAATAATTATATTTAATTTCACTAACAGTGATCTGTGATTGTGACAGTTCAGATCTGTACAGCACAAAACTTCCATATATTGTTGTCTAGGAAAATTACTATATTAAATGAAAATTGCAGTAAAATTTAAATATTTGGTGGACTGGAATAACTGCTCGTCCGGATATTCGAAATACTAAGAAAATTTGTCTTTTTCGTACTAATTTTTCAGAATACAAATGAGAGAATTTTATTTTTTCCTTTAGTATATTTTATTCAAAAAGGAAAAATAAATAAATTTTAAAAATATCTGAAAGGTTTCAGATTTTAAACTACGTCTAAAGGGGCGTTTTTTAAACATTTACGTGTTACACAGTCTCACGCGCTGGAGATAAAAATGTTTTTTCTGTAGAAAGTTGCCATTGCTCGCTTTTAAATCGTTGAGTTTGTTACTCAAAAACTCGTTAATGTTTTACAAAATATGAAATCGATGTGAACCGACATTTATAAGAGTCTGACGCAAAATGCCAAAACGAAAGTAATAGTCCTTCGGGACTCAAATCCCTTTAGACTAATAAACAATACTGATATAGAAATTCATTTTACTTGGCCTGTAAAGAACTTCAAGCAATTCCGACAATTACAGTTACAGGTGTCTGAAGTTCTTATCACTGGAATTTTATCATGCTTTGTTATTTTGCTTCTGCAGATTCAAGGTGAGCAAATAAACATTCGGCAAAAAAGGCAGTTGAAATATTATATGCCACCTTGAACCTGACCTTCATGAAAGTGAAACATGGCAATCATGAGTTTAACAATAATATGTCTGCTCAAATTATTCAGAATTCGGTAAACATAAAACACTGCACTTACTGTAGATGCCCCTGATATGAATTAAGTGACGTGCTAACAGTATTGACGCAGGTAAAAGGTGCGATGAGTATCGCAGCTGTTTGCGTGTTGAATCGCTTTTACAAAACACCTGTTGTAAAACAAAAAGAAAACAGTGACCTTACCAGATTGTATTAAAATAGAAGCTTTTTAGACTGAGTGAATTTATTATTACTATTTTTTCCCTAAAGATCCAATTCTAAAACAATTTCTTTGCAGAAATTAATATTTTAGCAATAAGCAATGATGGGTAACAATGAAGCTAGAAATGTTTTGAAAAATATAAATTTAATCACAATTTAAAATCTAATCCAGATTAACGATACAGTACCCATCTTATGATATCATATCATCATATACATAGGGAAAGGATATTAGGAATTTCATTTTAAAGTCTAAAATAAGCATATTTGACATTCTTCATTAATAAATTATAGTAAGAAAATAAGCGAAGCCAGTGAAGAATATTAATAAGGCTAACTAGACGATTTAAAAATGAGCATCTCAATTCCCATTTCAATGAAATATGCGCTTTATTACTATGCCATATGAAGAATGGCAACTCACCTCCCATATAATGTAAAAAAAAATCGGTACTATTGCATTGAGATCACAAGCAAATATTAAAAGTTTTACTACATTCCTTTTCTGTGAGCAAATTATTCAAGAAATAATTTCACAGTTCAGTAGCATTTCAGAAATTCTTAGCTATCACTCAATACTAATAGCTGCTATCTTTTTTCTGCACTAAAATATAATGAATGAATAAAAGATGAGGATTATTTTACACATGATGTTATTCTTTAATTGTTTTCTTCTAAGATGCATTTCTAGTTATTATTTACTAACTGTTTTACTCTAAAATATTATTCCTTTTGTTTAAAAGATAAATAACTCCGAAGATCCGTTGGATCGAAAATAAAGGTTTATTTTAAATATATGTAAGAAAAACTACAAAAATAACATGAAAGATTTGCCACAATAAAAAACAGTCAATAACAACTACTAAAAGTTCTGCGCTGCTCACAGCTGGATGTTTGGATTTATTATGGCACCAACTGCGCTGAGCAATTCTTACTTGTAATCTCAAAAATTCCCTTGGTTGGGCATGACGAAAATGTACGATCTTTTGGATGTAAAACTAAAATTTTACAAAAGAAAACAAAAATTTTACAACTGGATTAAATGTGACCTTATTTCTATAACCATAACTCACAGTCAATCTTGTTAACGTTTCACAGATTAGAGGTGAGTTATACATGTTTCACATATCGCTTTAAAACATGAAATAATACTATTAATATAAAAATGGATGTACGATTATCAGGGCCGGCCCTAAGGGCTTTGGTGTCCGCTTGCGAATTCAAATATGCCGCCTTTGAAGAATTTTTAATTTCCACTTTCTTTGCGTATTGTAAGAGATTTGTGGGGCAGGGAGGAGTGAAGCAGTAAAATTATACTTCAACAATAATCTGTTACATTTTTGTGGGACAGGAGACGAACTGCTCGCAGATGTGCTGAGGAAGTCTTCGATTGTCAACGTCGCCTTGAGAAAACGAGGAAGGCCCTAAGGACAAGCAAACTAACACGCATGGTCTGCAGGAGGGTGACATACTACCCCATCGCGAAAGAACTTCGCGACAGAGTATGCGTGAAACTAGCCAAAGATAAGTCCTGGTCAGCAGCGGTAGCCATCTCTCAACTGCCGGCCAGCATCTCGTCCCCCAAACAAGTTTTTTTCTCATAGGACAGCAAATTGAAAGATCTGAACTGCAGACATAGAGGACAAAGAATATGTATTGTTAAGAAGGAAAACTTCACGAGAGGCAGTGGCAGTGGAGAGGTGCGTTCGTTTCCTATCATGTTCTGTCTTTTACAAACGATGTGCAGCCCGTCGTTCCTTGACAGCGTTAGGCCTGTGGGCAGGGACGGGATGCCAAACGGCGTTGAGAAATGGCTACCGCTGCTTGCCGGGACTTATCTTTGACTAGGTTCACACGTAGGTCGAGAAGTTCATGACTAGGTCGAGAAGTTCTTTTCTGATGAAGGAGTGTGTTACTCTCCTGCGGACCATACGTGTCAGCTTGCTTGTCATTAGGGCCTACCTCATCTTCTCAAGGAGAGTTTGGCAATCAAAGACTTTCTCAGCACATCTGCGAGCAGCTCAGCCCTTGTGCCGTTGCTGAGCCCTAATATATAATAAAAACTGAACTAAGATGTAATAGAAACTGAAACACGGGTTTTTTTTGTATTTGCATCACACACAGCCTCTCGATGCCCATGAAGGCTCATTCCCAGCGCTGATGCCGTGGAGGACGTAGTGAGTTTTGAACCGCTACTGAAAGTAGGTGATAAGATTCCGTGCGTATGAAATAAAATAGCGTCGTAGGATAGCCGCTCCCAGTGCATTTTCAAGGTGTGCGCTAATCACTGGCGTATTCGAGTTGCGTGCAGCTCCAATGTTCTATGAACATAATAAAAAGATACCTGGTTGATCCTGCCTGTAGTTATAGGCTTGTCTCAAAGATTAAGCCACTTATGTCTAAGTACATGCCGTATTAAGGCGAAACCGTGAATAGCTTATTAAATCGGTTATGGTTCCTTAGATCGTACCTTACTGTACTGTAGCAATTTTAGAGTCAATACACGCAGCAGAGCTCCGACGTCTGGGGACGAGCGCTTTTATTAGAACAAAACCAATTGGACCCCCTGTCCGTATTATGTGGTGACTTTGTATAACTTTGGTTTGATCGCACAGGCTCGTCCCGGCGACATATCTTCAAGTGTCTGCTTTATCAACTGTCGATGGTAGGTTACGTGTTTACAGTGGTGGTAACGGGTGACGGGGAATCAAGTTTCGATTCCGGAGAAAAGGCTGAGAAAATTACGGAGATGCCTGATCGGAGATGCCGATTCTGGAGATGCCTGAGAAAAGGCTACCACATTCAAGGAAGGCAGCATTAAAATTGTACTTTAACAATAACCTGTTTTGTGGGATTTCTTTTAAATACCTAATTCGACATGCATGTATTTTTTCACTTGCTCGCTATGCAAGATTTTACAGACTTTTTCAACGATACTGTCTTTCATATGACTTTATTTTTAACTTTAAATTTGGTTTCGAAAATGATTATTCTTCTTTTGAAGCATCAAAAAATAAAATCAAAAACATTTTAAATTAAATTGATAAGTTATAAAGTATAATTTATTAGGCTATATTTTTAAACTATATATCTCTACTTTAATTTCAATGTTATATAAGTCTTTTTAATTGCAATTTTTCAAAATATTTTCATTTTTATTTCCTGGCAGAAAACTAAAAATTTTTGTTGTTCAAAGATTTCAATTTAAATGCACGTAGTATATTTAAGTATGTAAAATATATTAATTCTGATTTTATATATAGATTTGTGGTGATTTGTCACTATGTTTGTGTTGAATCTATCACGTTCAACAGCGAATTTCAGTTACAGACTTAAATTCTGATTCTTCTTCCGTTATCTTCATTGTTATTATTTCTTCCATCAGTTTCAAGCACATTCAATAGAATTCTGCTCTCTGTTCCACTAAAAGGCTTTTAGAAGTCATCTTAGAAATTTTTACTGATGATATTTTCGCCGTAAGAACATGATGTCAAATTAATGGATAAAATATGCATTTAAAATATATTTTAATGCAAAACGTTTCTTCTTCATGCTACAGTTTTAATTAAAATTATCATAATTTTTAATTTCACGAGAGAGAGAAAAAATCCTCGAATCCTTTCCTTGGAGTGTTGGGGACTGGACTTTTCCGTTCACGCTGATGTAAAAATCAGTCGTCCCGTGGTGCCCACTGATTAACTCTGTATCATGAGATTATTAAATGACCGATTTGGCTATCCCTGACATGTGCATTCAGTTGCAAGTGTCCGGTCATTTTTAAAAATATAATTTCACAGGTGAACCATAAATTTCTCCTAAATGATTTCGTGAGTGTCGAATTGTTCCAATTTAACTTTACCACGGTCACTTAAGTATTCAGTTGGATATATTGATTCTTAGTAATACTAAATTTCTTCCTGATTTTTGATACATCTTTTGTTATTAAATTTAGATAAAGGACAACACAAAAAAGAAAAGTGCCTTTAGGATTTATATTTACAATATTATACTTAAAGTTATTTTTTTTCTCCTTTCTTATTCGCTGCGTTGTACACTTGAATACTCATATCCCTGGAAAAATCACATTTTTCCCCTTCAAATGCTTAACATTCCTTCATATGAATGGCGATCTTTAGTGTCAACAGCTTGAAAATTCTCTAAGTGTTTTCATTGTCTTCAGTTACTCTATAAATACCTTCAAGATTTAAAAGGAGAATTTATGTTTCTTAATACATTTTAAAGAAAACTTTAAACATGGTGTCTATTAAACTGTACTTTATGTTTTTGTTTAGGTGGTAATCCTGAGGTATTAAGAAATAATTATACTGGGAAGTAAATGATGGAATAGATTTCATATACTTACTAAAAATGAAAATATGCTCTTGTAAAGATTGCCGTGCTAGAATATAATACATTAAAATGAAATAACATATATTCCACATAAAACTAAAATACTTAATAAGATATTTAATATGCAAATCCTGTAAGCTGCGTTGAGGTAGAGAATAATAATTTAACACTACCACATCAAAATATATAATATAAAAAGAACTATTGGACTGAATACGTTAATATTCTTTTCGTTATTCATCTATAACAAAAATGCTGAGACTAACGTTAAATCTGAAACAAAACATTTCCCTCTTCAAGGTTTTTAATAATGCAAAAAAAGACGATAATAATTTTTTTGTTTTGTTTTGCGCAGACGAGAATTGGAATAGTATTTGGTAAGCTTAAAGAAAAAAAAAAAAAAAAAAAATCTGAAATGTTTCAGATTTTAAATTACGTCCAAAGGGGCGTTTTTTTAACGTTTTGAGTGTTACCTTTATTTATTAAATATCATGTTCTTTGCACTTAAACCATAAAATTCAGTTCAAGAGCAATATCGCAAAATAATGTTAAATTAAGCATATCTTTAGAATTTCCGATATACACAGTCTCGCGAGCTGGAGATAAAAGTATTTTTTTTCTATATAACGTTGCCATTTCTCGCTTTTAAAGCATTGAGTTTGTAAATCAAAAATTCGTTAAAGTTTTACAAAATATAAAATCTATAATAAAACAAATTCCAAATTTGGGATTTCAGATGCCCATATTCGCAGTAGGATTTCGTCATTCAAAATTCGATGGCTCTATGTACCATTGTTTTATCACAATGCGAGAAATAGACAATCATTTATGCAGATTTTTCATTATTTAATTTCTTCAAATATAATACAGGACTCTAACATTTTGTGGCAACAGTTTGAAAAGTGAACCGTATGAGTCCGACGCAAAATCGCAAAACGAAAACAATAGTCCTTCAGGGACAAAGCCCCTTTGGACTAAAAAGCCCTCATTATATTATTTAAAAATCTGTGAACTTTTATTTAGGCTGTCTACTAAAATAACGTAACGCGTGCAGCAATTTTAGGTGAGGCCTCTTTCTATAAGAATTTTCATAAGCGAAATTAGTATATAATTCATAAAGAAAATTTCGAATAGTTCACAAATTTAATACTTTCTGAACTATTCTAAATTAATAAATAATTCAGACTGGTTTGTAAAGCATCAAATTTAGCAAAAATAAATAAATAAATAAATAAAAGAAAAGAGCCTTAATCATTTTATATTAAGCTCAAAGGGGCGTTTTTTTAAAGTTTTGTGTGTTGTTTTTATTATTAAACATAATGTTTGTTCTTCGCACTTAAACCATAAAATTCAACAGCAATATCACAAAATAATTTAAAAAGATAATATCTTTAGAATTTCCGATACACAGCGCGCTGGAGATTAAAATGTTCTTTTTTTACGCTCGTACAGTGTTGCCATTGCTCGCTTTGAAATAAAAAATTCATTAAATTTTTACAAAATATGAAATAGATAATAAAATAAATTCCAAATTTGGGTTTCCAGACATATATTTTATGCAGATTCTCCATTATTTAATTTCTTTAACTATACTGCAGGGCTCTAATATTTGGTGGCAACAATTTGAAAAGTGAAATGCCGTTTTATAGTGGACGACGCAAAATGCCAAAACGAAATTAATAGCCGTTCTAGGCAAATTGCGACTTTGGGTTGAAAAAATGAAAAATACTGCAGGGCTCTAATATTTGGTGGCAACAATTTGAAAAGTGAAATGCCGTTTTATAGTGGACGACGCAAAATGCCAAAACGAAATTAATAGCCGTTCTAGGCAAATTGCGACTTTGGGTTGAAAAAATGAAAAATACTGCAGGGCTCTAATATTTGGTGGCAACAATTTGAAAAGTGAAATGCCGTTTTATAGTGGACGACGCAAAATGCCAAAACGAAATTAATAGCCGTTCTAGGCAAATTGCGCCTTTGGGTTGAAAAAATGAAAAATACTGCAGGGCTCTAATATTTGGTGGCAACAATTTGAAAAGTGAAATGCCGTTTTATAGTGGACGACGCAAAATGCCAAAACGAAATTAATAGCCGTTCTAGGCAAATTGCGACTTTGGGTTAAAAAAATGAAAAACTAAAAACGTATCCAACAGCAAAAAAGAGCAAAAGCCTTTCTCCAAAAGGTTACTTTTCTGGCTTGAATGTAAGTAATATTTCTGACTAAGCAAATAATTCAACAAAATTCGGTGTTTCCTGTTAAAAAAATATTAAGAAACTAATAAAAGGGGGACAAACTGTTCTTATCTAATTCGTTAAGGAAACAGCTTTCATTTCAGAAAAACATTTACCAACGCTTATCATTTTACCTAAGAGGAAATTACACTTTGAATGAATTTCGAAACAACTGCTTAAAGGCAAACGTCTAAAGCCGAACACAAACGTAATTTTTACTGGTTTGAGAATTTTATTTTGGCTATAAAATATTAATTAAATAACATAATATTAATAAACACTTATTTAAAAAATTCTTTTTTCCAAAAGGAAATATATTTCAAATTACTCCTATAAACGTTTATGAAAATAAATATTCATAAAATAAGAGTAAATAATAAAATACTTCATAAATTAGATATATCGACACTGGATTCCCATTCTGAAAATTTTGAGAGTTACCTATTTATATTTAGAAGGGAAAATCAATGCTGTAATCAAGTAAGAAGTTATTATCATTTGAAATTTTAAATATTTCTAATCATTATTTTCATAAATTACCTCCGTCAATCATTATCATAAAACAATGCGTACATGCCTTGAAGGAACGTAAAGTGACGTTAGAAATCTAAATCTCCTCGTCAAATGTCATATTTGCTTCAACTTTTCACGTTTATTTCCTGCATTGCTACTCAGTTACAATAATGTGGTAGATTTAAACAAGTTGCATTACAAACTGGCTATGTCAAAGTGATTACACGATAAATTTCAGTTGGGCATTGCATATATTAAGGTAACATATGCCATTATTCGCATTACTAGAAATATTTATGCGTATCATATAAAAACCACGCGGAAATCGCAGATCTAGCAAAAGTTCACATGCTCTCCACCTGATATTATTAATTTGAACAATTAGATCTTACAAGATCCATGATGGAAATTATTTGACGAGACTTTGCTGAAAATTGTGATTTTACTTGTTTAAAACAGAAGTTTCAGCTTTTTAAAATTTTACATTGATTGTGAAAATATTTACAGTTAATTTTTGATAATATGAAGAATTACCCTAATCGAGTGAATTATGACTAATATTATCATTATCTCTTTATTACTGTGCTTTTTGCAGTCATGCAGTCAAGTTTCTCAGGATCCGAACTCCGGACTGAACTAACAATGTTCAGCGATTTTACCGCTCGGCCACTGGTGGACACCTTATACGGATTAATGAAACTTATTCTTTAATCGGGGTTAGTCGAGGAAGTGGAGGAAGTTAGTCGAGGAAGTCAAACGTGGAAGGGAACGGAGGCGAGCAGACGGCTTGCGGATTCTCCAAGACTTGGTAAGGAAACAGACGGTTTTCTTCGAGGCTCAAGTTCCTTGTAAGCCGAGATGACGATGTGAACTAGAACATTTGGGCCCTTATGCAAAAAGTTTTTTAAGCCTCCCCCCATCCCCAAATTGAGATACTCCAAAAAAAAAAAAAAAAAAAAAGGATTTTAACTGCCACCCAGAAGGGTTTGTTAAGATTTTTTATGCTCTCGGTGAGCACGCAGTCTACCAGTCTGTTGTCCCACTGGACGTTTTTTTAGCCTTATTATTAAGCATTGTTTTCTTCCTATTTACGCCACATCAAAATCACAAAATTTTTAAAAGCTGAATAACGGAAAATGTTTAGAACTCCAAATGCAGCGTTAAGTGTTTACATTTTTATATTCGTTTCAGTTTTCTCATTTCATTATATCAATATTCAGTTTTCTCAATAAGATGGCATTTTTTTGCATGAGTCGTTTAATTATTAACTTTTTAATGTGCTAAGTTTATTAATGATGTATCACGTTCATCTCGCTTACATAAAATTCAGTTCAAGAGCAAAATCACAATATATTTAAAAAGCATATCTTTAGAATTCCAGATAGAGTTTGCCATACCTACTTTTATATTCGCTATATCTTTTCTTTCAAAACTAGCCTCTCATGCGGCCAGCCGCCTAATAGTTATCTTAAAAAAGAAAATGTATATAACGACTTTAAGGAGTCCAACTAATGTAATTAAAAAAAGCATTGAATAGTTCTAATTAAACATGTCATGCTTTTCAAACATGTTTATATAAATTAATCCCATTAAAAAGTAAGAAAAATTATTCTCAAGTTAATTATTCAGTAACCTTCCAGATTAAATATGAAAGTGTTTAGGCTTTACTGAAGAGCAACGCGCTGGTAAGTGGAAGATAAAAAAATTACTTACAATGCGGCAACACATTACTTACATAGGGTCGAATTTGTTAATTAAAATTGAAAGATAAATAAATACTTACATTTTTTCGATTGGCAACAGTCTCATGAGCTGAGATAAAAATGTTATTTCGAACAGTATTACCACTGGCTGCTTTCATAGCGTTAAATTTGTTAATCAAAAATTCATTAAAATTTTTAAAATAGGAAATAAATAATAAGGCAAATTGGAAATTCAAAACTCGGGCTTCCAGGTACACATATTCGGGCGAAGGACTAAGTTATTCAAAATTTAATGCCTTAATTTAATTAGGTACCGTCTTTTTTTCAAAATGCGAGAAACGCACAGTCATACATGCGAAATCTTCCTTCTTTAATTCCTTTAAAAATACTACAGGGTGATAATATTTGGTGGCAACAATTTGAAAAAGGTCGGATCGTTTATAGTGAATCATTGCAATACGTATTATATTAAATTGTAAGAATCACTGATGTTGATAAATTTAATTTTCAGTTTAATATTAGGAATTCTTTTTGGATTTGGTTTAACGGCAATGCAGAAGATAAACAAATTAAATATCTGAACAAATTAAACGCTGATAATGATATGTTTTGAAAATTGAGAACTGCAAATAACATATTACGACTTCTCTTTTTATTTGCAAAGTTCATTTCAAAGTAAGTACCAGAATCGTGTCAAGTTACTTCTTTGATTTATACTTAAAAACTATGCCTATTTACTATTCGATCATAATAACAAAATATACAGAAACGAAATAATATACAAAATAGTTACATAAAATTAAAATAACACACGTATACTAAAAAAATATTTTACCTGTTTTCAGGCATCTTGTTATTTAATTCTTGTAATTGTAGTTTAATTACTGTGTAACTATAGTTTGATTAATCTTACTTTTAGCGAAGCAAAATCACTAATATGATTTTTTTAAATAAAAATCTACCATTAATGATGTCAATTTCTTGTAGTTTTGGTTTTATTTTATTAAAGTAATAGAGGTTTATGAATCATTTCATGTGTATTGAAAACTTATTATTACGAATTAAAATTAAATGTTTTATGCATTTTCTTGCTCAAACACTTTATGTACCCCTAGAAGCACAAAAACTAATTGCTGAGAAAGTAAGCTTGCTGAAAATCCCTAATTACATCCTGAGTTTTATTCTCGAATGAATATTTATTTTTATATTAGGAAACCGAAATAAAACCAATTGTTTAAAAAACTTTGCTCAAATTCCTCTTGTAAAAATTATCAGTACTGAAAGCAACCTGAATATCTATTTCGAATTCACTGACGAGCTTTCTCACAAAATTTGGAAAGATGAGATGTTTTAATTCGTTTACTGTAACACAGAATGTTCGAAAATGGTCTCTGTAAGCTTCTTTTACTGCATATTGATTCTGCACATATATAGCCAATAAAATCAATTACATAATATTATGAAAACGGCTTCCACATAGAGGAGTTTTGTGCAAATTATTTACACAAGCCTCACCACCTTCCCTGCGAAAAACTAATAAACATGCTACTAAATTTTTATATGTATTTTATGGGGGGGGCAAATTTCTTATTAATAAATTATTTTAATTATTTAAATGAAATTTTCCATACATTTAGTTGCAAACTTTTTAAGCTTCAGTACTTGGTTAAACCTCGGCTCGTTTCTAATTAGATGTACTCAATACATAAAACATAAGTAATAAAAATACGTACAAAAAGGTGTTCTTCAGACAAAAACATTTAAGGAAAATTTCAAAGAAAAACTTTATAAGAAACTTTTATAAATAACTCACTTTAGGTAACATTCTTATTTGTCCTGTATCATTATTAAAAGCTTCTATTGGGTCTCTTCATTTTTCAGGAAAATCTTCATTGTTTCTGTCAAATAACTGATTGTTATATATTTCCTTTGATTTATAAAGTGAATATCTAAATAATTAGAGTCTAAGAAAACATGCTAGAAATGTTAACACGATCGACGGTTGTTATAAGGCCGGTCTATTACAATGACCAGTGTCAAAGGCCTATAGTTGCTGAGAGTGTATTTTAGGTCAAATTTCGAAAATAACTGTCATTCATTATAGCGCATCTTTTCTTCTATGCAATGGAAAAATTTCAAATATCAGTAGCTTATAAGTCATATCGAATAAGATTTCTTTATGAGATTAAAAAATAACTAAGCAAAGAGGCTTAAATATTTTTTCTCAAAATTATGTATACAACAAAAAAACAATATTGAAATTAATGTGAGTCTGAAGAGTTATAAACTATTTACTTCTGATTTCTGAAAACAAAAATGTAAGAAACTGTAAGAGTAGGAAGCCTAAATAGAAAGAAAGAAAAGAGATTTTAATTCTTTTTTAATTTTCCTCCGAAATGAACCATTATCGTGAGATACAGATGTAAATAAATTAATTGTATAACCAAGTTTTAAAACAAGATCTAGAGTGAAGTCTACAATGCCCAAATGAAGTAGAAATTTTTGCCTCATCCAACTCACTCTTTTGGTATACGAGAAAGTTTGACATATGGTTGCAATAAAAAATCGTTTCCTAAAACAAAAATTTCTGAAATTAAAATTCTAAAATTACAATGAACTTCAGTTGGCCTGACTGATTGTAGCTTAATTTTTGCCGCCTTTGTCAAGTGATCGCCACAAGAAATTCAGAACTTATTCTCACAATAAACCTCCACAAAAGTCTGGCCCCGGTTATAGATAATAACTTCAAAGCTCTCCTCTGGAGGAGAATCAAAACAAAAGCATACAGCTTCATTGCATTGTATTCAGTGCAACACTGAATTTAGCCGTTTTATCTGCTTGCAAGGGCCTTCTATCTGCATCGTACTCGCATATACACATACAAGGAGATAGGAGGCCTTTAAAAACTTTAAAAAAGTCTGTCTTCATTTAAATTTCAACATATAAATGGAATTCAGCAGGGTATCCCAGGGACCCCTAAGCCTTCGGGCCCCTATGCAACGGCATTCCTTGCATACCCATATTTATGCCATAGGGTTATAGCTAGCTATGAATGAGGATAGACGTATTCTCTTGAGGCAAGACGTGCCCTGTCCGGTTTATAGCGAGGTCTGTTAGAAGATTTAAGATTTCCAGTTATGCCCTCGTAAATGAAAGTCCTATGAGAGGCTTACCGTGGAAGAACTGTTTTGTGGGGTTACGAATTCTTATGTTAATTTCCTTCATCGCCGATCATATGTCATTTTCATCTTTTATTCTCCATTTATTCCATCTCAGTAATTCATAATAAAAATAGTTTAGTTATTTTAGCTCGTGCTCAGCTCAATGAGTGTTCTTCATGTTGCATAACCCCACACGCATTATAAGCTACAAACACTTGCTGCCTGATCACAGACATACCCATGTAAATTTTTTCTTTTTCAAACTATCATTTGTCTTCAATTACGTTTTGTAGATCACATGATGTGAATTATAGCTGTAATACTTTTCTACTGATTCTGACTTCCCATTCTGGTTTATTAGCAGATACTTTATTTATGCTATTTTAATACATTTATTCGCACCACCATTTTCCACCACCATCGTTTCTCGTTTTCTTTGCTAAAAAAACAAATTAAGATGTGAATATATTAAATTAACAAATGGCGATTTGCGTGCTTTGCAGGAATATTCTAGCGAGAACCTGCCTATGTCTGCCTATGAGGGAATGACTTCGCAGAAAACTTTCTATAAGACACACACTGAGAAATTTTCCCATGCAGTCAACCCGTTCGCCGGGATTTGAACCCGAGGTGAACTACCAATATTTAGTTGATGGTGAACTATCAATAATGGCCTCTGGTAGGTTCTTTCTTAATAATTTTACATTAAAGACCAGTTTGCTGGAAAAATTCTGCTTCTGTTCTGTATACCTGACTCCAAGAACTCACAACTAAATATTATTAAAGGGAATTTTAAAAAGTTGTATGTTCTCTAATTTTATGGCATATCTGAGTGATTATCCAGAAATTATTATAGTCATATGCTGTATTACGCTTCATAAAAAATAACCGTAGATGTTGAAAGAGGAGCTAATCTCTCAGTGTCGTCATTATTAAAAGGGTAGAAAAAGATTAACATTATTTTGTCCTATCTATTGTGGATAATGAGCCGAAACGTGGAAATTCCCAAGCCAATTTATTCAACATAGCTTCGTTCTTTCTCGGGTTTGTTCGTTCTGCTTTTAAGTATGAGACAGCTGACATCATGCGACCTTGATTCTGTTTTTTTTAGCGAACAAGATGTCGCATCGGGCGACTTCTTGATTGTCTCCGTGTAAATTAAAGCAACGTATCAGACAGACATTCACAGTTCTCGGATCTTGAATTAGGTAATGGCCAATTGAGGCGGTATGACGTCGTATTTTTGTATGACAGACATCGAGATGTTGAAAGGAAGATACAAAAGCTCTTACCGTACTGGACCGCAGATGTTATTTTGAGAAAAATGCACGCAGCAATCTGTTACATCCTGTTGCTCTGTTTCCTAATATTGATTTATATGAAAGCACCAAATTATTATCTCATTTTAAAGCAATATGTAACTCAAATTTAATTTTCGATTATTCTCTGCCCGAGTGATAAAAAGAAAGCAACTTGGGCTCCAAATTAAAATTTTCGTCTAAATATAATCAAAAAATAGTGAAAATTAAAGAACAGATTGACAGATTCCAAAAATAAAAATGATAATAGTAATAAATCTGAAAGTTTTCAGATTTATATTACGCCCAAACGGGCGTTTTTTCATTTACAGACTCATACACGTTTCGAGAGCCTTTGGGCTAACGCCCCTATGGGCTAAAAATATTGTTACAAATTTTGCATATAGATACATGATTACAATGCAGTTATATGTGGAATTGTTGTATTTTTTTGTGAAATGTAACTCGAAAATTTTTAAGAGAGAAGCTATGCCGGAAAAGTAAGCATACGCCAAACTTGCGACCATTTGGCGACATTTCAACGTGGTCCCAGCATCACCATAATATGCATTGAAATTGAATAAATACAATTGACTACTATATTAAAGTTAATCATAATTCCATCCTCGTAATGCTTTCCAGTAATTTCGAGAAGCAGAAAGTACTGGAAATATCTCGGCGGCCGGTTGAAAACTATATAAGGCCGGAAAGAAAGCATCTGCTCTTAGTCAGTTGTTGCGAGATGTTAATTCAGCATGAGATTGGGTTAGCTTTCTCTTTAGATGGGCTTTGTATTGCATTGTGTTTAACGCTCTTAGTAGTTTGAAGTGTAACTACTAATTCCACTGTGTGGTACTGTGAACACTTGCGCGAATATTTCTGTGGAAATTTCCAGAACTCTGAAACAATTCTTTTGATAAAAATATTTTTTTTTAATCTATCATCGGACCTGTGTGCATTATATCTATTACGAACCCGTACGCATGCTACAATATTTAAAAGCAGCATATATTTAGAATTTCCGATAGACAATCTCGAGTGCTAGAGATAAAAATATTTTATTCTCTACAGTTTTTGCCAGTTCTTGCTTTGAAATTGTTGAGTTTTTTTTAACAAAAAATTCGTTAAGTTTTACAAAATGTGAAATAACTAAAAAAATTTCCAAGTTCGGTCTTCCAGACGCCCATGTTCGGGTGGAGGACCATGCTATTCAAAATTTCAAGATTGTAGGTGCCGTTGTTTTTCAAAATGCAAAAAACATACATTTATGTAGATTCTTCATTATTTAGTTTCTTTAAGGCGTTAATAATTAATGACAACCATTTGAAAAGTAATTCGGACATTAAAGTAATTTGATGCAAAATGCCATTTTGAGACCAATAGCCCTTCTGGGCTGATGCCTATTTTGGCCAATAATTATTGATTTGATTATACAGGGTGCGGCAGGGAAACTACCTTATTTTAAAAATGAATAACACAAGTAGTATAAGCGATATCAGTTTAATTTTTTTTTTCTAAGTTATAGAAAGACACTTAAAGTTTTTTTTTTTTTTTTTTTTTTTTTTTCCATTACGGTTTAAAAATAATACCATTAAGGTGGCCTCCGTTCTGGTCAATGCAATGAGATAGTCGGGTTTTGAAGTTTCTTTCCACTTTTACCAGCATATCAACTGGTATGTTGTCGATCGCATCTTGAATATTGTTCTTCAGTTGAGCCAGAGTCTTTGGACGTTAGAGATTTCAGATATCCCCACAAAAAGAAATCGCACGGGGCTAAATCAGGCGAGCGCGCTGGCTACTGATAATCGCCTCGTAAGGAGATAAGGCGCCCAGGGAAATGTTCTCCAAAATATCATGGTCCAATGATGCCTATTCTGGACAATGCGCACCAAACAGTCACACGTTCTGTATGGAGGGGCTGCCCATGAAATTCTCGGGGATTCGTGCCACTCCATTATCGCATGTTTTGCTTAATGCATGCTGCAACCGGAAAGATGAGCCTCATCGCTAAAGAACACAAGTATCATGAGGCGTATTGTTAAGAACGGCTTTGCGTGTATTTTTTAGTGAAAGAAAATCGCGTGGATTAAGTTTTTGCACCACTGCCAATTTATATCGATGAAAATGCAGTACGTTGAAAAGTACAACTCCACGGAGAACGTGCGCTCCTCTGTCGTCCACTGAATTCTCTGTACTAAACCAACATGACATAAAACTTTAGAAAACGCTCTTTTCAATGAGCGCCACCCCACCTTTCTCGGAATAATTGTCGCTAGATAGCGCGCATTTCAAATAAGGAAGTTTCCCTGCCGCACCCTGTATATAGAATGTTTTTGTTTTACTCGTATTTCAATATTTACAGTTTAATTGGCTGAGAAATTTACTAACTGCATTAGAGTTCTTTTGTGCACTATTTAAAATGCAATTCCTTGAGAAATAATTTTATTTAAAAGAATACATGCATTCTTATAATTACATTATTCCCCTTAAACAATGCAATAGTATACCTACAGCATTTTCAATGCACCTCAAGATTCCCGATAAATTTAAAGAATTCCTTCTAATATATTATTATTAAAAAACTTGCAGGGAGAAAAGAGGTATTGTAAATAAAATTAAACTACACCGTATATTAGAATGAAATTTACAGAGTTATTACAAACCTACAAAGTTTTAGAACTAATTTCTTTTTAAACAAATTTCATCAAATGTATCATGCGATAATTTCTAGCATTTCTTACTATGATATCTGAACTTGCTTTCCTTAAATATCCTCTGATCCAGCAAACACCATGCTGTCATGTATAGGTTCCAAAGTTTAGCAACGAAAAGTAATCAAGTTTTGATGGAAATCGGAAGAAGAAGGAATACAGTCATTTGAAATATTGTGTAAAGTCTATGTAGCGTTAACATGATTCAGTATTTTTCGTTACGGACGACTTCTTAATGAGCTCGAAGATGCTGGTGACGAATCCATGAGTGGTCTTCCTTCCCAATCTTGAACGAATGAGAATTTAGAAAAAGCTCTATCACTTGTCACTGAAATGTCATTACTATCCCCTTCAAATGGCCCTCCAGCGGCTGAGCAGTAAAAGCCGCTGAACTTTGGTAGTTCGGTCCGGGGCTCAAGTACCGGCTAACAGGCTGGCTGCATGGACGTTTTCGTGGTTTTTCCCCATGTACAACGTGGATACGAGCTAGTTTCGCCTAAAAAGACCTCCACGGAGCTCTCCTTTATGCGTGTAGTGAATAAGCGCGGAGCACGTAATAAGTATCCCCTTTAAATGGAAGATTTTTGAAAAAGAAAGACTTCTAATTTTCTTCCCCCATACGCTGATAGCAGAATAAAGCGGAGAATGAATTTTTACGTGATTTTTTTCATATAACAGATATTAGTCCTGAATTTCTTTAAAAAATATAAGACTGGCAGTGAAACTTGGTGGCACAGCTTCTGTAAAACATAAGTGTCCCAATTAACCTTCGTTCTCTAGGCTTGGCATCTAATGACAATTTTTTGTTTTCTTAAACCCTTTAAAGTCATAATTAAGTTTTCTTAATCCTCTTCTCTCACCTTTAAGGGCATAATTTTAAGAACACTGGAAAGTTTCAGAAAATCTTAACCACAGATGACTAGACTGTAGTACGAATAAGACTAGACTGTAATCCTAAACAGAATGTAGTATTTCGAAAGATGAATTATTTCAAGAAATCACGCAAATGAGCGAACATTCCAAGTTATAAACTTAGAAGGTTTATATATTGAAGACTAAGCTATAAGCATATAATTTTCTTCAACTTTCGATTCTGTAAGACCTCTCTTGGAAGGTCTTCCAAAATTGAACTTTCAGATTTTTTGAGAAAAAATATAAATGAATCTACTCATCTAGAATTGCACTATAGTAAAAGAATTTGCTGCTAATATTCCATAGGTAAACAGCTGATCTATTGTAAAATATAAATAAATTTGGCGATACAGTGTTGTTTGAAAACATCTAAAATTTTCAAAAATTCAGTTTGGAAAGTCTCCAAGGTGACTCAGTCAGGGAGCAAAACTATAAAACAGTGTTTGAACCTATAATTCGTGAAAGACCTATAATTCGATTTCAGTACACGGTAATTTAAAATGAAAAGTTAAACAGAACTTACGAAAATTTAAGTTTTGAAAAATTAAGTCAGATAACAAAAAATTTTGGAAATCATTTTGCTGTCGCAAGATATCTCATACTGTAGTTATCACCTAAAGGAGTACCGGCAACACATGTTTACATGATAATAAGAATGTTGATTGCAACTTGAATATATAGTAGAGATGAGATGGGAGTAAATAATGATAAAGCAGGAATCCATTTTACAGCAGCTGTAATTAGCGAAATAAATCGAATTATACGTTTTAGAAGTCCAAAGCTACTTGTCAAGTGTTAAACCGTTGACCACAAAGTTCAAAATGGGTTCAAATCATAGTAAATAGACTGCCTAAAATTTTTTTTCGAGGCTACCCTATGTGTTACGTGAATGCAAGTCTGAATTTTGAAAAGTGTTTTTAAGGTACATATTTTTTGCGATATTTTGGAGCTCTTCCTCCAATAATAACAATTTTGAAATGCCTAAACTTATTTTAGATTCATTGCAAGCTACACTGGTGTGCAAAAATTAAGGACGAAGTCGAAAAATTAGCATATCAGCTGAACGAAGAGGCAGAGTGGACAGAAAGACCAATCAGGAGATTAAGTAAGGTGATGGACGGTAGCACATGCGCAGATATGCAGGTAGACGTAATGGGGGAGTGTCTGAGTAGTATAAAGCATGTTGTCGGTGTAAGATCAGTATTTCTGGCAAAGAGATTGCACGCCGTATAGCAGTTAAAATCACACCGAGTTGCTGCCTCAGCGAGAAATGGCGAATAATCAATCTGTTAGACGACATCTGGATGCTTTTACCCGAGGTCGAATCATTGGGAAGTTGGAGGAAGCCGCAGTGTGACAAGTGTGGCTGCAGAGTTCGGAATTGCTCACAGCATCGTTTCACGACTTTGGAGACAATTTCAAACTACAGGAACAGCTATCCGGGGGTTTAGTAGTGGTCGTCCACGAGAAACCACACCCGCAGATGACTGGTATATTGCCTTACAGGCCAGAAGAAACAGGCGGCAGACAGCGGGAGAACGACACAGGCGACAGACACACGACACAGGCGACTGGACGACCGATATCGCGTTTTACCGTGGCCAGAATACTGCACGGTGGTGGTCTGTTTGCACGACGCTCTGTACGGTGTGTACCTCTAACGCCTGCCCATCGGAGAAGGCGTTCTCTGTGGTGCCGGGAACACCAGAATTGGAGAGACAATGAACGGGGACGAGTACTCTTTACAGATGAGAGCAGATTCAATCTGAGTAGCGATTCTCATCGCATACTCATCTGGAGAGAGCGGGGAAGCCGCAATCATCCCTCGAACATCATTGAAAGGGACAGGTATGGTGGTGGCGGTGTTCTCGTTTGGGGAGGCATCATGCTTGGTAGTCGTACAGACCTTCACATCTTCGACGCAGGTTCAGTCAACGGGACCCGTTATTGTAACGAGATTCTTCTTCCATATGTGCGTCTTTTTAGAGGCGCTATGGGCCCGCAGTTCCTTTTCATGGACGACAATGCACCATGTCATCTCACAGTAACTGCCGAACAGCTCTTAGAGAGTGAGGATATTGAACGTATGGATTGGCCGGCACGATCTCCGGATCTCAATCCCATCAAGCATGTATGGGATTTTCTCGGCAGACGCTTGGCAGCTCGTACCTTACCACCAGTAACGATTCCGGAGCTTCGATTGGCGCTGCAAGACGAATGGGCAGCAATGCCTCAACAACTCATTGACACCCTCATTCTCAGCATGGGCAGACGCTGTGAAACCTGCCTAGCAGTCAGGGGAGATCATATCTCCTATTAAAGATCGGATGTTTCTTGCTGGACACCCATCACAGGGATGTTTCAGCCTTCAGTCGCATTGCGCTCCATGCTACGTTTTCAATAAAGCTTCTTTTTATCCCTCTGAATTCTTTTTTAGTAAGTGTTGCTTACATTACTCATCTCCTTACGTATTGGGGATCTTACGGTATTAAATGTGTTGATTTGGAAAGCTTTTGTATAAAGTTATATTGAAAAAACAGTCTCGTCCTTAATTTTTGCACACCAGTGTATATCTTGTTTCGTTTCTTCGTCATATATTATGGCAGAATTTAATCTCTTTTTTCCTTTATAATTTTATAATCTTAGGCTTCTTTTCCCTAGATTTATCACTTGAAGAAATGTCTGAGAATTCTCTTTCAGATTTATTATGCAATTTATTTTTAGAACTAATGAGGTTATTTTCCTATTTCTTCGTCATTGTAGTTTTTCTTGGACTCTTAATTTCAGAAATAATTCAGACTCTTAATTTTCATCAATGTTCATCCATTCTTCCATCATGACTGTTTTGAGTTCGCTTTCCGTTTTGATGTCGTGTTTCCGTACTCTAACCTCCAGATCTTTCCAAATGTGTTCTATAGGATTTAAATCTGGCGACGGAGGTGGTGTTTTCAAAATCTCTGGACAATTATAGACACCACAGGCGAACGTAGAGAGCCGTATGCTTAGGATCGTTATCATGATTAAAAATAAAGTTATTTCCAATACCCAAATTTTGGGCTGATAATTTTAAATTGGCTCTTAAAATATTTAAATAAAGAGAATGATTCATTATGCTATCAATAAATACCAAATTACCTAGTCCTGGTGTGCTGCCATGCTTCCCAAACAAGAACACCTCCACCGCCATGCTTAACTGTTCCAACTAAGTTCTTAAAATGAAGTTCCTCATTTTTTCTTCTCTATACAGTTATTCGACTATCGGAACCAAAAATGTTAAATTTGCTTTCGTCAGCAAATAGGACATGATTCTAGTACGTTTCGGGTGTATTTATTATTGATTTTGCGAATGAAAGCCTAAGCTTTCTGTTTTTCTCGCTAACAAACAATTTTGGACGGGCAGAACACGCCCATGTAATCCAGCTTCTCTGACAACTCGCCGAATAATTTCAGGTGAAATTGAAGTAGAAAAACTTTGCATTAAATTCTGTAGAAACTTTTACAGCACTCAAACGTGGGTTTTACACGAATTTTCTAATAATAAATCTCTCATCACTTTTAGTTAACTTTCTCGGTTGACCTTTTCTTACCTTGTTTTCAATCCAATTTTCTTCTTAAAAGCGTCTTATCACAAACTGCACTATAGAATGGGATAAACTAACAAATTAAGCGATATTTCGAATTGATTTACCACTACTATGGTGAAAAATTATGAATTTTCGAATGCTGTTTGTAATTGCTTTACGACTGCGACCCATTTTTCAATAATAAATAGAATGTTATGAAGTAAACAATAAAAAATTAAAGCAAACGATTTTTTAAATGCCATCACAATGCAAAAATAAAAAAAAATCTGATGTGTACACCACATGACTTCCTTGTACAGAACATTAAATTATACGCATTTTTTCTTGAATTTCATTTAAACTTATTGGATTGAATTAAATCTACTTCGCCGACAGCGCATAAACCAAAATAGAATAAATGCATTCTTTAAAATTCACTCTATTTGTTTACCATAACGACACTCTGGCGCTAGGTTCACTTAACAGTATTATATTTCGTTCATATTATAACTCAGAATGCACAAAATTTATATCATTAAAGGAATTATCTAATCGTTGCCACATGTTCTATTCGAATACTATAATAAGGCTAGAACGATGTATGAAAGAAATTAAGCAAACAAAACAAAAAAGAAACAGCTTTTCACCGACGATGGAGTATTTCTCATTCAATTAATTCAGTTCTCACTTCGCGACAAGTCAAAAATACATAAAATCTCAAAATATATGTATTAAAAATTACGAAGTAAATCTTAAACACTTATTTCCTCGAAAAATTACAGAAAGGATTAAGCATCATTTAATTCCCAATAATAAATGAAGGCGTTATCTTTGTTGTTGCGAAGCTAAGTTTCTCTAGATTGGCAACATATCCACTATTCTGCTGTTTCAAACGTAAACAAGCAATGGCCGCCATCAAAAACATCATTAGGCTTAGCGGCACTTAAACAACTTTTAAATCGTTGATAATTCTAAAAATATTGCATATAGATTTACCAAAGGCATAAAAACCTTAACCGGAAGACAACATAATTCAATCATTTTTAAAGCAAACAATGTTCAATTTACAAACATATAAGAGTAAAGAAACTGAGATCACTGAGCCGGGTAACAGAGTGGCTATATATATTTATATACGTTTGGTGCGGCCGATTGCAATCAAAATACGAGGTGCACATCTATATGTTATACCAGTCCTATATACAAAATTTCAACGTTCTGAGGCTACTCGTTTTTGAGTTATGCGAAATACGTACGTACGTACATCGTTGGTACAGACGCCACGAAAAATTATCTTCAGAATTCATTTTAAAGCAGTTTTATAATTTTTTTGAAGGAAAAGAGTCTTTTATTCTGTCCTTACGTACAGATATTACGCAAAAACATCGTTAAATTTTATTCGATAGCAGTCAAAATGGATATTTTTTGTTGAAATATGCTGCCTGAAACATTTCGCGATTACAATACTTTCTTTTTACTTCGTACAAGGAAGTAAAAAGCGGCAAACGATATTTTAATTTTTATCCAAAAATGTTTCAGTGTGCGAAGACTTTTGTGAGATAAAATGTTTGTCATTTTTTGATTATTAATTTCTTAAAAATAAAGTTTCGCTATATTTTAAAAATATTTCATGTAATTTTGTTACGAATAGATTATAGATCTTATTATTAAAATCTCGTTCAGAAAGTTTACTTTTAATTAATAGATAGAGGCCTATTTCAAAGAAAACCATAAGTGTACGACCACTTTTGGGAGCTGTATATGATGTGATATTTTACTGCGTAATGAGGGTGAAGGCATACAGACGATGCTATGAAAACTGAATTTTAAGAATCCCCATCTTTATTTTTACATATTTCAAATCATCTCTTTGACAGACAAATTACTTTCAAGCATAATTGAAATACAATAATTTTTAGTACAGCGGGTTTTAAAAGTATGACGTAAGCATCTTAGACAGGAAAGCATAAACAGCGAGGAGATGTTTGCATGGCAGAAAGGAAAAGGAAGGCGTAATTGTTCGCGAAGCAATATTTATACTACGTAAGTGCATATGTAAAGCCTAAGCTGCGATTGGTTAATTTTTAGTTCTCTTTTCAAGCAGTGTTAAGTAATTTGGAAAGATCTTGAATTTGGGAGAAAGGATAAACTTAGGGGGAGAACATAAAAGCTAGGATAGTCAATTTTGAGGTTGCCAATCATTTCATAGCGTAGCCGTAGTAATTTTATTATATCTTACATATATCATAACTTAATTTAAATAAAACGTAAAGCGTAAAGAATTTAATTATTTACACTTAGTTTGATTAGAACTTATGATTTAATTTTAAAGACTTTAAGTGAAAGGTCCGGGGTTCGATCCCCGGACTGGGCAAGGTTCATTCAACCTTTCATTCCCTTCAGTGGGTCGATAAAATGAGTACCAAGTTCGCTTGGGGACTAAACACCGGGAGTCCTGCGACAAGCTGATAACTTGTCGGGGGCATATGCCCGCACCTCATGGCCCATGGTGCAGAAAGCAGATATCAGGGTACTGCCGGCCATGGCTCTCTAATGTTGTGCCCCTGAGTTTAGTTTAGTTTAGTTTAATTCAAAGGACAGCCTGCAATGTTCGCATTGTGAAACTTGGGGTGAATATTTACGAATATTGTCTTCAAGGCTAACGAAGGAAAAGAATTCTTAAAGCTGGGCAAATCTCTAAAGAAAATTTGCCTTTGGTAACTGAAAACTTTCCATTTGCTTAATTTATCTATAAGAATTTTTAACTGCTATTGTTAATTCAATAGCTTTCTTACTGAAGGTTCGGTCGGTCCGTGGTTTAAGTCCCGGTGAACAGGCTGGCTGAATGGGTGTTTTCAATGCTAGTTTCCCCATGTGTAACGTACATATGTGTCAGTTTCCCTTAGAAAGCCCTCCACGAAGGCACCACTTAGCCAGATAGTGTGCTTTGACATAATTAAGCTTTCAAAATATGAAGGCATGAAATATACTATTTTCGTTTTTCCAAACCAGTTCAATTCCCGTAATTTGTGATAAAAATTTTACCGAAAAACTAAGGAAACTTTTTATATAAAAGCAATTAAAACTGTTGAAAATAAAGCAATAAAAAATAGCTACAAATGCATTTTCTCATTTAGAAATGAATAAAGTTTAAAAAAAATACTTTCTAAATCTGTGTGAATGGAAAATTAAATAAATCTAACTATATTTGGCGATGCCACGTTCTTTTGGAGATTTTCGCTATTTGTGATGAAAAATCGGTCAAAACATTTTCCATTACAAATTGAAAAATTTACAAATCTAACTGTCTCTAGAGATTCCCCGTTCTTTTTGGAGGTTTCATGAAATTTTTAACTTTCGTTGGAAAGTTCGCTATTGGTGAGGAAATTAGAAAATTAGCCATTAGAAATCAAAACCTTTTATTTAACAATTTATTTTGGATTTTCTATAGAAAGTTCATTTAACAATCCATTCTTTTACTCATATGCATGTCATAATAAGTATATTCATAGATGGGTTTTGAGAAAAATTGGGAGTTCAAGATTGGAAGACCTCCCATGTTAGTCCTAAAACCTAAAACCTATACTCTATCTGTATGAATAAAATAGGCACGACATGATAAAATAAAGTATTTTTGAAAAACGATGTTCAAATTGTACTTTTCACATTTTAATAGGCCAAAATAGAGTTAAAATGTTCGGTGGTAATATTTTTGTAATGCAAAAGGATAATATTTTTATAATGAACTTAAGCTAAAATGCTGGCTTCTTCGCAATCATACTCCATGATTGAAAAGTACCGATCTAATTTTGAAGTAACAATTCATTTTCTCAATTCATCTTACAGCAGAGCTGTCTAAAGCTGAAAAGGAATATGGGGGAGAATAGTAGAATTTGTAAAACGCATCCGTAACGTATTCTGTACATGCTGTATAGGATTTTAGTACGGCTATTTAGTAAAACATTACATTTGAATGACTGAATTATAGTGTCTCTTTAATTGTATAATAGATATCTCTCGACCAGTCGTAATCTGTGTGGACAAGCATTATCATTCATTTATTAAGGAAAGATAATGAGTGTTACTGTATCCCTGTAGTGAAAAATGGGCGAACGCCTGGATGAAGAAATTCATCTCGATGCTAGATAAGAAGTTTTTGCTGATTTGGACTTTAAGTGCGATGGCTACGCGCCGAGATCAACTTAACACGCATATGATAACAAGCATGACAGAGACACAAATAAAAAGTCTTTTTGCATACATCTATCCCCGTTTAGCCTGTGAAACTTTTGATATCGTTTTTCTGTGGAAGCAGAAAAGCTCAAAGCTAGCTGCCAAGCTATCTGTAACTTAAGAATTCCTGCACTTTGATTCAAGCTGCGATTGCCCATGGTTGCAACTCTTGGAAATCTAGATCCAAGTTTTCTGGAAACTGACTGATTTCTTTAAGAATGTACATTACAAAGTCGATGTACGCTGTTGAGCCCCACTTGTCTTAGATCTGCAACTTTTTATACAGCATTTCCCAATGCATTTCGCAGTACCTCCAGTTTACTCCCATTTCCTAGCTCATATCGTTCCTTCTTGTTCTTGTTCATAGCACGGCCATTTCATATTTTGCTTAGCACTTCGCGTTTTCAGGTGCGAATCAGAATGAACTGCTTTCAGAGGAGCTTCACTTGGACTACTGGAGTATTACTAATTCAGAAATCAAACAACAAAAATCAGCGTTATATTTTCAAATTTTCACAGGACTAGTTTCGATAGTTTTACCGAACCACCATTATCAGCTGCAAAAGCTCGAATGGATGAGATGGGATATAATGATCAGATAAGATAAGAAAGCCTGGATAGAAAATAAGCTAGAGGCGCTATCTGTTGGTGAAACCAGAACTAAAGCATAATTTCTTTAAAGGCCGAAGGCAAAGATGGATTGGAATTAGGATCGTTAACTAGAACAGAAAGATTTTTATGAATGTGAAATGCCTCTAGAAAATCCAGTTCTCCAATGGAAGATGTTTTTTGAATAATTTTGGCAGTAGAAAAACTGAAAGTGTTGTTTTCGGACCAACAATATTGGGCAACAGAAGAGTTCTGTGTTTCCTTTTTTCTAACATATGCCTCATGTTCCTTGAAGCGAAATTTTAAGGCTCTTTTAGTTTGGCCAATGTAAGTTAAACCACACTGGCAAGGAATCCTATAAATACCCCAGGAATTCATATCCGGAATGGGGTCCTTGAGTATGGAACTCGGAATTTTATTGATGGGAGAATAAATGCCCCGAAAGTTAAATTCCTGGGGAATGATAACAGAATTTTTATAATCTCCTAAGACAAGAGTTGACTTCTGAATGTTTGTTATTTGACTTCTGAATTGGTATTTGTTGCGCGAGTTATTGTGTCTTAATTACTGAAGTAATATTAATTTATAAGTTTACTTTGTGTATTCGAAATTTGAGCCACCACAAATCTGAATATTTATTTTTTAATTCTAAATATTAAATCTGAAACCGTAACTTTAACATTTGTTGTCGTCTTTAACACAGTTACATAGTAATTTAATGGTTGCAACAAATTACACCAACTACTGATAAATGTCACGCTGTTTAATCATTAACTTCAATAAAAAATTTTCATTACGTTTCGAGAGACAAATGACAGATCTCTGTTCTTTAGAAGTAAATCATTATAAGTTCTGAGTCTCACTTTAAGCACATTCTAATGATAACATCATTTATGGCACGTAGTGAAAATAAATTAGAAATATCGGAGCAAAGAAAAATCTAACAAACGCTTGAAAAAAAAAAGCCGATTCGAAATTCACTTTCCAAGTAGACTGAATGCAGAAATACTTTAAATATTCGGAAACAGCATTAGTCAGAAGCCAGCAAGAATTTCTTTTTTCCACAAACAGATGCATGCACTCAAGAGTAAGTTGAAATTCTTCTGTAAAATTGTTTAACTCCAAAGCGAAATGCTCGTAATATTCTTCCTCGAAAACGATGAACAGAAAATATCACAAAAATTTTGTGTGGGAGAAAAACTGGCAATCGCTCGGAGAAAGTTGACTTGTTTCGAGGATGATTGAAGGGCATTTCTTTCCATTTCATAGGCTAAATTTTAATACCAATTCTAGCATGAAAAAGACATTTCAAGACGTGGCGCCACATAAAGAGCTAAGTCGTATCCGGGACACAGTGACCCGGTGAAATACTAAACGATTTCTATTATCTGTCACCCGTGACATTTGCTATCATTTCTTGGCGATGTTTGGCGACTCAGTAATATAAATTCCTAAATCTTTTTCTATGGCTATATCAACAAAAATCTTAAATTCTTTAAATATTTCAACAATATGTACATATTTTTACTTCCTTCTACGAAGTAAAAAAGAAGTATTGTAATCGCGAAAAGCTTCAGGCAGCATATTTCAACAAAAATATCCACTTTGACCGCGTTCGAATGCAATTTAACGATGTTTTTGCGTGATATCTGTACGTAAGGACAGAATAAAAGACTCTTTTCCTCCAAAAAAACTAAAAAACTGCTTTAAAATGAATTCTTAAGAGAATTTTTCGTGGCGTCTGTACGAACGTATGTACGTACGTGCGTACGAACGTTCGTACGTATCTCACATAACTCAAAAATGAGTAGCCTCAGAACGTTGAAATTTTGTATATAGGACTACTATAACATGTAGATGTGCACCTCGTATTTTGGTTTCAATCGGCCGCGCCAAAGGTATATAAATATATTTATAAATATATCCACTCTGTTACCCGGCTCAATGATCTCAGTTTCTTTACTCTTATATGTTTGTAAATTGTACATTTTTTGCTTTAAAAATGACTGAATTATGTTGTTTTATCTTCCGGTTAAGGGTTTTATGCCTTTAGTAAATCTCTATGCAATATTTTTAGAATTATCAACAATTTAGAAGTTGTTTAAGTGCCGCTAAGCCTATTTTGATGGCGGCCATTGATTGTTTACATTTGAAACAGCTGAGTAGTGAATTTGTTGCCAATCTAGAGAAACGTAGCTTCGCAACAACAAAGATAAACGCCTTCATTTATTATTGCGATTTAAATCATGCTTAATGCTTTCTGGAATTTTTTCGAGGAAATAAATCATGCTTAATGATGAGTTTAAGATTTACTTAATTTTTAATAATTAGTAATTTAATTTTTAATAATTAGTAATTTTTAGTAGAGATATTTTGAGTTTTTATGTATTTTTGCCTTGTCGCAAAGGGAGAACTGAATTAATTGAATGAAAAAAACTCAACCGTCTGTGAAAAACTGTTTCTTTTTTGTTTTGTTTGCTTAATTTCTTTTATACCTCGTTCTAGCCTTATCATAGTACTTGAATAGAACATGTGGCAACGATTAGATAATTCTTTAAATGATATAAATTTTGTGCATTCTGAGTTATAATATGAACGAAATATAATACTGTTAAGTGAACCTAGCACCAGAGTATCGCTATGATAAACAAATAGAGTGAATTTTAAAGAATGCACTTATTCTATTGTGGTTTATGCGCTGTCGACGAAGTAGATATAATTAAATCCAATAAGTTTAAACAAAATGCAAGAAAAAATGCGTATAATTTAATATTCCGTACAAGGAAGTCATGTGTTGTACACATCAGATTTTTTAAGATAGTGATTTTTTATATAGCTAAAATTTAAATTAAATTTGAAATGTAAAAGCCGAAAAGCATTTTATGGAAACCAATGAAATTTAAGGCAATGTTGATTACACAGTGTAGAATTCTGATGAATGATTTCAGAATAAATTCTGATGCTATTATCCTAATTTCGGTGAAATTACGAACTAGTAACTGCTATTAGTAGTATGAAAGAGAATGATTTATTTAATTACGGCAAAGCACACGAGGGTTATCTGCCTAACGGGAGGAAGGCCTTTATGGACTTTATAAGGGAAACTTGCTCTTATACACGTTATACATGGGGAAAACCACGAAAACGCCCATGCAGCGAGCCCGTTCGCCAGGATTCGAACCTCAGATCGAATTACCAGTGTTCAGCGACTTTACCGCTCGGTCGTTGGTGAGCCCCCAATTCAAGAAAATGAGTCTTCCAAAACAATGGCAATAGTATGCCTTGTCATAATAAATTACCTGCATGGTTACATTATAATAAATTACCGCATTTTTTTTGTGCATGTTCCACCTATAATCTTTTACTTTAGAATATGCACTTCAAGGTCAATTCTTGCCCCCAAAATGTGACTCATAACTGGAAATGACTGCTGCATCGAAAAAAATTCAAATGCTCTAATTTGCTAAAACCCTTTAATTCCTGGTGATAATATACATTACGAGCATAAATGAGGGGAAGATCGCTACGAGCCAAACTTCATGACAGCATGAGGCGCATGTTAGACTACAAGAAACTTCAAGAGCGGCACCAAAGTTTTGCAAAAATTGCAAGTCCGTATTTATATCATTTTAAAAATAGCGAAACAGTTGTCAATTGAAATTAATGAAAATTTCTCATTTTATGAATAAAAATAAGTAATTCATATCCAGAAATAAACAAATTCTTTTTATTAAAGCTTTCAACCTTTTTTAAAATGGATAAATGGTTAATCAAGAAAACCACAGATTTAAATGATGATGATCAACCAAGCACGAGCAAAGCTGAATATCATGATCGTGAAGAAACTGCGATCGTCAAAATAACAAGCATAAAGCTACTTCGACTCGCAACTATTGTGACGAATAGTTACGCTTTGGGTTCATTTCCGGCGGCAGTCAAAATAATTTGCCGCTGTGTGTTATTTGCAATGCGAGCAACTTTCAAATGAAAGTACGAAACCGTCAAAGCGGAAACGGCATTTAAACACACTCCATTCTGAGTACTATGATAAGACAATTAACTTTTTTACTGAAAAGAAAAATGAATTGATTGCTGTTTAAAAAAATGAAAAATACACTCTTACCTCACCAGTCAAATAAAAACCTCACTTTGACATTTTTTGAAATTTCCAAATTAATAGCTGAAACTTGGGTATCCTCATAGTGCTGGAGAAGAATTAATACTTTCCGCTTTGAATATTGTCGCAAATAATTTATGAGGAATAAAAGAAAAGTGTTTATTTTCCGCGATACCATTATCAACTAATACAGTTAAACGGAGAACTGATGATTGCGCGAAACATTTAGAAGAAAAACTAGTTGCTCAAGTAAAAAAGAGCAAGTTTTTTTCCTTGCAAGTAGATGAAAGCACAGATATCGAGGATAATGCAAATCTAATGTGTTTAATCAGATAGATATATTGACGAAGACACCATAAAAGAAAATTTTTTGTTTTGTAAAAGGCTACATACAAGAACGACCTCAGATGAAATTTTTAAGGCTAACAATGATTTTGTCACTAGTCACGATATTGATTGGATGAAGTGTGTTGGGCTAAGTGGCGACGGAGCACGTGCAATGGCAGGCTGTCATAAAGGTTTGTTTAAACAAATTCAAGAATTAGCAATTAATTGTGTATGGGTGCACTGTAGTATCCATAAACAAGCGTTGGCGGTAAAACGGATGCATTTAAATTTAAACATGACTTTGGAAGAATGTATCAAATTTGTAAACTACATAAAGTCTCGTCCATTAAATAGCAGACTTTTTATCGAATTATGCAAGCAAATGGGGAGTGATCATAAACACCTCCTTTTCTATTGTAATTCACGATGGCTTTCAAAAGGAAACGTTTTAAACGTCTGTTTGAGCTAAAAGACGAAGCCTTGGTATTTCTAAATGAACACTCACCATCTAAAAAAAAATGCTATTTTTCCATTTAAGGATAGATTCTACAATTTCGAGTGGTTAATAAAAGTAGCTTATTTGTGCGACATATTTGCTACATTCAATGAATTTAATTTACATTTGCAAGGCTTTGGTTTAAATATTTTCTAAGTATCGGAAAAAGTCGCTGCAATAATTATAAAAATGACTCTGTGGAAACAATGACTAAATCTTTTGAAACATTACATAACTTTATTGAAACCCATTCAAACTACGATAAAGAAGATTTACATCTTGAAACACTATCAGTTTCAATTCAAGAACATCTTTCAGAGCTAATAAATAGTTTTTGTTACGAAGCGATTAACGATACTAATGCGTAGTTCGAAAGGCTAGTAATAACTTGACGATTCTTGTTCGAACGCTAATTTTGTTTCGACGAATATGCATCAGTGGTAAATTTGATCTTGATTTGGATACAAAAAGTTCATGACGATATCTTTCATTTATATTTAATGAAAGCACCAAAATATATCACAGCAATACACATACATCGCAATGGCGAACCACAGTTACATAATGTAAAAAAAAAAAAGAATTCCTTTGGCGCAACAGCGCCCTCTATCCTATGAAAAGTTCTAACAGTTTTAAAGACTACTTTCCGGATATTCCTTTACATAATATGTGGATTAAAGATCCATATTGAAAAGGAAGAAATGCTTAATCTTAGTGAACAAGAAGTTGGTAATGCAATTAAAATTTCATGCGACACCGATCTTAAAAATGTGTCCACTTATACGTGTAAAACTGCATTCTCAGCCTTGGTGTACTTAAAAAATAAGTATAGAAATAGATTGGATGTCGAACCTAATTTGAGAATAAAATTAACATCATTAAGTCCTAATTTGAAATTACTATGCGATGAAAAACAACATCATCCTTCGCACTAAAGTCAAAATATGTTAAACAAAATTTACTTTAAGTTTTAAATTAAGATAATGGATTGTTTTTAATTACTTATGTTTTTGTTATATAATTATTTTGTAATTTTTGTGTATGAAATAAACAAACAAATAACTTGAATTTTGATTTTTATTAAAAAAATTTTTTGTAAATAAATGTTTTTTTTTATAAGGTGGGTCGCGAAAAAATTTAAAATCTCGTATCGGGCAGCGGTCAAAAAAGTTTGGGAAATGCTGCGATATAGAAACGGTACAGAAAATTCAAAAATACGCTACAAGTACAAACACTCATCTTTCAGTCAGAAAAATCGAACATTTTCATTTATTGTCTATTTACTCTACATTCGTATTTATTGAACAGTTTAACAGAAGTTACTGAAAATGAGAGAAGAGGTAACAAGCTTTAAGAGACTAATAATGAGGAAGAAAATTTTTATTTTAATGAAATTAAAACATTAATTTTTCTTTATTTTTAATTTATATCACATACTTTCCTGGGTAGAATGACATAAACGACATGGAACAGCACGCGCTATAGAAAAAAATGCTATCTGAGATCTTAAAATTTAAAATGTCAACGTTTTCAGTCTTTTGCATGAATAAAAATAAATAAATAAATAAAAAAAAAACACGGATTCTTCCACACAGATACGAAGAGGTTGAAAATCAAACCTAACCCGAATTAATTCGTTAGAGGCAAACAGGAATAGTAGATGCATTTTGTTTTTTTCCTAACGATTCCATAATTGTATTCGCACATCCCAAAAAATATCTGAAATTCTAAAACTCCAATCTTTTTTAACCATTCAGATCGTTTACATTCTAAACTAAGAAATCAATAAACGTTTTAGCTCAAAACTTTGCAAAGATTAATTTTATTGGAGCCGAGCAGAAGTGTTCATTATGGGGGAAAAAACGCAACTGTTGCAATTTCAGTGGTATCTGAATCACTAATATCGTCTTTTTTTTTTTTTTTTTTTTTTTTGAGTAAATTTTGACATGTGCAACCATACGTGAGTAAATGACGATATTTGCTTGGAATTACCAAATAATCATAAGAAAGAACTCCATGCAGAAAAAATATGGCGGCATGTGATTGTTTGCAAAAATTGTCCAGAAAATTGCATAGAAACTACCTCTCTTAATAATGGACATAGAAACTAATGATGATGAGTTTTTCTAATCGTAAGTTTGATTAGATTCGATTATTTAAATTACAGCAAAGCCCTCCAGGGCTACCTGTCCGATAGCAGGTATGCCTTCGTGAAGGACATTCTGCAGAAAATTCTTCATGTTGCACATGAGAAAAACCTCGAAAACATTCCTGCAGTCAGCTTGTTCCCCGGGATTTGAATTTGAGTCGACTGATCAGAGTTTAAATTTATTGTTAGGCAGCTGGTACGCTTCTAGCCAAAAATACCATTTAAATTCTTAAATAAATAAAATAAAAAAAGAGAGCGAGAAAAAGGGGCGTGGGCACACTACTTCAAATTGGAGCCTTCTGACATTTTACCAGCACAAGTCCCCCTTGGCATTTCAAAGATCATATTAGAATGCAAAGAACTGATAATATTAGAATGTTAAGAGCTGTAATAATGATCAAATTGCAATCAAAAGAACGGTATTCTATAATTACAAAAATACAGCAACAAAAGCAAATACTTTTTAGTTGCATGATACTGACTTGTTGGTTTTCTTCCTTCATAAAACAGTTATATCTCAGTGCAAGTCATGAATGATGAAATTACATTTTTAAAAAATTTAAATGTCTGAAACGATTTTTTATTCTCTCCTTATATGCTAAATAAAAGTGAAAAAGAACAGAACACAACACAAAACACAGTAAGTTTTGTTTCAGACAAGGTATGCTTGTTTTAAGCGTTATATGTTTTATTTTTGTTATAAGTTTACAAACAATTTTGTATTATCTTTTCTGCCCTTCCTTTTAACTATTATTATGACTTCTGAATTTTCAAATTCTGCTGCGAGTCAGCTACAATTTAGTATTAATATTGGACTGCGGGAAAAGTTATGGCCACTTACGAGCATGCCATGACTATTATTTTCTACAAAATCAAGTGTCAGCAATTGAGAAGTCTAAGAACAATCCGCAGTGATGAACGCTTGATAAAGTTCAAGAATATCAGTAATTCTGACTTTATAGAATTAAGCTGGTTTTGTGGTGAAACACTGTATCAGTTTATCATTCATCTCGGCTTCATTGATTAAGATCTGCCCTTCCAGGTTGAAGCTGCATAGAATACAACAGTCTGTTAATGCAAAGTTTGCATAAGGGTAGAGCAAAACTACTCATCATAGCTTCTTAGTCATTTCTAGAAGGGTGGTTTGGTTGTTCAAACCATATGAGATTTCGATCTCTTTTTTGAAGAAACAGAAAAAGCTGCGCGTGTCTCAATTATTATACAGAGAGATGCCATTAGTTTTTGACTTATAATTTGATGGATGGTTCTGATGTCTTGTGTGAGCAGCATTCAAACGATTGCGCGATGTGAAATACAATGAACTATGCAAATGCAATATCATTTTTCATATGTAGGTCTTTGCTTCGACTGTTTCTAAATGGTTTGTTCTTCTTCATTCAGTTTCATGTGATTTCCATATTAACGGAATTAGACCCATTTTTCTAATCTTGCGACGGCTGAGTTCAGCCAGATAATGGTGAAGACATCAGACAGAAGAAAAACATAAGCTTCCGGACGCTGATTTTTCAAATCATTCTGAAAATGAAGGTAAGAGGTTAAGCGTAGTAGTGTTATCAGGTTCAATGTTTCTTCTAACCTTCTTCGGAAACATACAATGACCTGACTAGGAACAGAGAGCTTACTAAAGCTATGTTCACTACTTGTAGTAAGTAGACAGGATACAGACGAAGGGTATACAAAACCCTTTATTTTTCTTTATATACAATGACCTCCGTACTTCGGAATACAATGACCCTCCACTCGGGGTCTAACGTAAAAGGTATAAAAATAAAACTAAACTCTAATTTAACTTTAGAATAACACACGTGGAAGATTGGCCTTATAATAACAGGAAGCGTATGTAGCACAGAGACTGTGAACACTACAATACGTTTAATTTATCAAGAGGATTAAAACCTCTGGCCTGGAAGGCAAATAGCAACTGCGTAACTTCTAAGGTAAGCGGCCTGCTTCGAACTCACTGCTTCCTCTCTCTTTTGCTTGGCGAAAAGGCCACACTTAAATACTTGGCGTTCGCCAGACAAACTTTGCATAAAATCCTTAACGCTTATAATTCTGGCCGGAAGTAGAAAATAAGAAGTGATAGTAAAGATTTAAAATAAAATAAACGTTAGTAAAACTTAAGATCCTTACAGTGTTATATAATAATTCTAAGGTGTTTGCAAACTCATATACTCGTACAGTTAATTACATATGTGTCTCCTGCGATTCACAGTCGAACGCGTACCTGTTGGTTCTAAAATGACCAGAATCTGCGCAACAAAGACTTAAAAAAAAAAAGACCAGACTTCAACTCCGATAAAAAAAACTGTTTCATAATAAGAAACTACCCACATATAAAGAAAATCAATGTTAGCCAGTTAATAAATAGCCTATTATTATTATTGCTGTTGTTGTGTCGCCCAATGAGATAAGCGTTAAACATATGGACTGTGCAACAGATTAAATTATAAATCATACAAAATTATCCTAATTTTCTATCTATAATTACTTATACTAAATTGCTTAGAAAGAAGGGCCAAAGTATAATATGCTAGTACAATATGCTAGTACAAGTATAATATGCTAGTACAAGCGGTGTTTCATTTCCAGAAACATAAATTCATCTGCACTTCTACAAAAAAATATATCATTGAACTATTAAGCAAATCTGACTTACAGTCAGTTAAAATAAAAAATAACTAAAACGGAACTTTTCTTTTGTTAAAAAGCTAATAGCGATTTTAAAGAATTACTTTAAGTCTAAGTCTAGTTTTCTATGATTTCATATTTTGCAAAACTCCTACAGTCCCTCATAACTTTGGTAATTTTTAAGTAACCTTGAGCAATAATGGAATAAATAAAAATCTACTTTAATTGATCCTAAATACAACTTACATACGTGTATAAATTTCCTGCTATAGGCATGCCAAAAATTATAAAAATTTATCTCTACTACTACAGCTGATTATTCATAACCAGAGATTCATAGTAGAAAATACTTCTTATAATTCAAAATTTTGTTCCTCTCGGTTACCTAAGTTTATCGATCATTTCTCAATTGATCATTCTCCGCTCTTGAATATCAAAAGTCAGGAATTCCTTCGACAACCTTTCTAATAAATCCCTCCAAAGTAGCGATTGACCTTGAAGACCCTTAAAACCCCCGCTCGTCAACCTCTTATATCTCTGAAATTTTCTAGAGCTTTCAAGAAATCTCTTTTTCCTGGAGAAAATCAAAATAATTTCCCTCTCAGCCTTTTGAACCAGTTCTAATGGACGATTGTTTGCTAAAATTTCAGCATGTCAGGATCTAGATTAATGTGTTTGAGAAAAATGGCCAAAATGCCGATGCATAGATTAAAAAAGCATTGCGTTATAAAATACATGTTTTTCAGAGATCACATAAATGAGCCTTGAAATATACGTATATAAACAAACGTGTTATTCGCAATTAAAAAGAAATAAATAAAAATATAATGCATGAAGTAAAGAAGTAACTCTTTAAATCAAACAAATACTAATTATTCCATTTTTCATTCCAACGACCTAAGGAATAAGCAAAGCCTTTTTGATGACACTTCTATTACATTAATATAGATCATTATCTGGGGCTAAAAATTACATCCTATTCTGCTATATGCTTTTCACACTATCATACGGAGGATAATTTAACTAATTACACAGTGAAAATTGTTCACAAAAGTTATAGTTTTATTAATCGATCCATATATTCAACCATACGAATTATTTAAAAATTTTTCACCATATTTGTTAGCTAGACAGGAAAATGAAATGAATGAAGTTTACCAGCTGAGTTTCTAAGAGGAAGAAGGTACTTAAAGACGTTAATTAGTTTTTAAATTAATTGTAAAAGTTTTAGTACTAACTTTTCAAAAGTATTATTTTTTCGCTTTAATAAAAAAAGGAGAATAATTTAATGCAGCTTTTTAATTTCAATAACAGGGCAAAAGGGCTTGCTTCTAGTTCCATTTTAATGAATTAAAAAATCACCACAATGAAAGTAGTTTAAATTTAAAAGCATTTTTTAACTCGAAAAATTAAGTGAAAATACTAAAACTGAGATACAGTTCTTTAATGAATAGCTAACGAGCAAATCTCTGAGACGTTCATAGAGATGCTATGACAGGGCAAAGAAGAATGACGATTCTAGCGACTTATTGAGATAACTAAAATTCTGCTTATGAGTATGAGAATATTTTTCGCAATAGGATGAGTATTTTAGGGCGACATATTTTCATGGTCTGGATGGCAACCCTGTCGTACTTTATTCAGTTGTGGACTGAAGCGAAAATAATGGGAATTTTGCAATGGCTAAAAAATGGGGGAAAATAAGTGCAGTTCATTATCTGTTCGCAGAGAAAGAATCTTCTCCGACTTCACACATGACTGCATCTACTGTAATTTTACTTTTCTCAATAAAAAGACGAAATTCAACAACAGAGGACAAAAGCGTGGTAAGATGAGCAGAAAATTCACTTATACGATTTTCACTTCCTTCAAATGCCTACAAATAACTATGTTTACAGCACTTCAAATGCTATTTAAGATATTATGTCGCAATTTTTATACTGATGACAACAAATACAGCAGTATGATAATAGAGTTCCTGACATATTTGCTGTAAATATATGTATGCAAATAATATCGCGGATTAAAATAAAAATACTCGAAAAACAGAAATTTTAAGCATCATAAATAAAAATTTACTTTGTATAACACTAGCAAATTTAGGATTAGAATAAAAAATAGTCCTACCACTATCTGAATTCAAATGTATTAATTATCTTTAATAATCATAGAAAAGAAGCTCCAGGACTGCCAATAACCAAAACTGGAAAAACTTAAGATTGCCATGTATCATATTAAAACTTTAGTAATTACTCCATTAAGAACAGAATATAAGAAAAATTTTAAAACTTTAAAATTTCAGAACATTTTAAAATCAAAAATTACAATTAAAAATTTAAGAAAAAATATAAAAATTCCATAAAATTTAAAATTAAAAAATCAAAATCCTAAAACTCAAAACCACCATTAATTTCGATAATTTAAATCTGGTAATCCATCAGGATTCTCAACATTTGCAAGGCCATATCTATGTAACAATTAACTGTATTTCCTCGAAATATTATATGTATAAAACATCTACAATGCATTAAATAAAACAGTACACAAAAAAATTTCAAAATTTTCGTAGTAAACCTATAAATACTCATAACTGAGAATATAATACATATAATCAAAAGATAAATATACACAATACTAAACAATATTCCAAATTCAACTCTATTAGAATTAATCAAATTCATTGCACATTTAGAATATGTTTTTAAGATTTCCATGTTCCATGACTTATCTCCCAAACATTTCTTTCTCAAATTTTCCAATAACGAACAATGATTCAAGAAGTGATCTGCGTTACCAACTTGATGGCAATGACCACACAAGTCTGAATTTTGTAAATTAAATCTCGAGAGGTACGCGGGAAATCTTCCATGCCCAGTTAAAAACTGGTTTAAATCAATATTACTAATTGATCGCATACCATTTTGAATTTTAATAGACTTCAAAAGACCCACGTACCTCTCTGATTCATTCCATCTAGTATTCCAAATATCATTATAAAAATTTTTTATGTTTCTGATTGCATAACTTCTCAAACCAGAAATTTCTATTTATATTCACAATCATCATTAGTGGTCGCTTCTTTAGCCAGCACGTCGACCCTTTCATTTCCAACAAAGCCAACATGGGTTTTTATCCAGTGTAAATGAATGCACATATTCTGCATCAAAAATTTCAATAGACATTTAATATCAAATATTAATAAATTAGTAGGACGAGCCGAGGTCAAGGATTGAAGCAAAGACATACAATCAGTATATATATGAATAGAATTAACACAAGTCAAATTTTTCTTAACCCATTGAAAGGCTTTAAGTAAAGCACAACATTCCGATTGAAATACAGAATTATAATTATTAAGCTTATATTTTTTATTTTCAATTTCAGTTCCATAATGATAAATCACAAATGCTGCACCCAATTTATCATCTTGCCTGGATCCGTCAGTATAAATATCCAATTCTCCAATTATTGGGAGTTTACAATCAAATTCAAAAACACATAAATCAGAAGGATGTACCAAAATATTATTAATTCTTTCAAACATATGCCTTGTAATCAAAATATCTTTATACAATTTAAAATCAAGTCTACCAGTTCTGAACAAAAATTTTTCAAAATATAATTTATATAAAATTGAAAGAGGCGGCGTGCCGGCTAGAACGCAGAGCACCTCAGTTGAGACAGTACGGAAACATCTTGTAATCATTAAGCACCAGCTCCTCTGTAGCGCATCGAGTTTGTTCATCAACCTGACCAAATCCCCGGCTCTGGATCCCCAGGCACCAATTCCATAGAAAACTCTAGGGATAATTACATTATTCAAAATATCTTTAAGAATGCATGATTTGTTACAAAGTGTCTCACTAGAAAAAGATCTCCTGTAAAACATTAACATATCATCTGAGAGCCGACGAATTGTTTTAAAATGATCTGCGAAGGTCAGCTTGCAATGAATCTTGACTCCCAAATATTTGATAACATCAACGAACTTTATTCTTTTTCCTTGATATCTAAATCGTGGAGCTCTCACTTTGATCCCAGCCCGCGGGAAAATGATTGCAAAAGTTTTTTCTAAGTTGAATTCAAGACCCTCGCCGATTCTTCAGTTTTAACATAACATTCTCAAATGATTTCTCAAGTTTTTCCAATGATGCACCATACATCAGAACAGCAAGATCATCTGCATATGCAATAAAGTTAACATCACTGGGGAATTCCAAAATAAGAAATTTGTTTAATATGATATTCCAGAGCAGGGAAGCACTGCAGGAACCCTGCGAACAACCAATGAAAATCTCTAGTTCTATCTCTGCAGTCTCATCCTTAAAAGCATTAAACAAGATTTTACGATTGTTAAAATAACTCCTATAACATTGAATCAAATTCCTTGGCAATTTAAGGTTAATCATGGTTTGTAAAATACAGTTCCAGCACACTGAATCGAATGCAGACGAAACATCCAAGGACACAGCACTACGTGATGTGAACTCTTATAGCTTCTAATAAAGTCAATAGTATCATATAATGCATCATCTGTAGAACAGGCAGCTGTGAAACCATGCTGTCGCCGACTGAGTATCATTCTACTATTCAGGTAAAACTTCAATCTCTCAACCAAGATTCTTTCATACACTTTTCCAAAAACACTCAAAAGTACAATTGGTCTATATCTGTCATTCTGCTTTGGAATTAAAACAACTCGACCGATTTTCCAATTTCTTGGAAACACATAAAATTTAAAACAGTAATTAAAAAGCAATATAAAAATATCCAGATACGTAAAAATCAAAATCTGAACAAATATAGGATTAAAACAGTCCGGGCCCGGAGCGCTTCGATGCCTCATTTGTGCAACTGCACTTCTGATCTCTACCTTTGTAATTACAGCGTCATCCAATGGGCAATCAGAAAGTCTATCCTCATCTAATGAAATATCCCCAGGTCCTCCCAAATTGAGTGATTGCAAAAGCTTCTGTCTATTGAGTTCAATCAAATTGTCAACGTGCTGAGGATTATACACAGCAACAGCACGTCTCACTTTTTTAGAGGCAATTCGATAAAAACCATCATAATAATAAAGAATATTAAGAAAAAATTTCTTCTTAGTTTCAAATTTTGTCTTCCTAATTAGACGTTTATAAGTTGCCAATTCTTTTTTATATGCAATTTTTCTTTCATTATGTATATTGTCCGCTAAATTCAAAATTTGCGAACTTTTCCTCAAGCACGTATCCGGCGTCGCATACAAGTGAGTTGTGGAGTCCACCATGAAATCTGCCTACTTCTCTTTTGTTTTGTTTGTAACTTTTTTTTAACATCGACAGATAGATCCTCATAAAATTTTTCAATACAATTTTCAATTGTATTAGAGTCCTCACACTTCAATAAATCTAATTTAAATTTCTGCATTATCGGAGCAATTTTATAACAATACCTTGTAATCCGGTGGACAACTCTTGTTAAAACAATCTTAGGAGCACAATGAATATTTTCATCATAATTCAACTGCAAATAACGATGATCACTAAGACTCTCATCCATCAGAACTTGCAGAGCTCCAAAATTGATAGACAAACCTGGTGAGGTCATAACAAGATCAGTCCATCCCTCACCGATGGTAAATTTGAAAGTTGCAGGAAAACTCAAATCATTTAGTAAAATTATATTATTAGAGACGATAAAGTCAAATACCAATCGCCCTCTTGCATCAATATCTCCTGCGCCCCAGCTTGGATGTTTAGAGTTACAATCACCGGTAACAATGAATTTATTATAATTTTTCATCACAGATTCCATTTGAGAGAGATATTCCTCTATGTGTTCTGCCGCAGAGAAGTAAACTGTAATGATGCCCAGTCTGCCCGAAGACAAATAAATAGAAATAGCTGTAATAATATCAGTTTCATAGTCTCGTGTGAAATCAACATCTGGTTTAGTTACTATAATTCCCGTTCTTCCTCAACTATTATATGCGGATCTCCATTCAGGATTTTGAAAAGCCAATTCATTCTGTACCGCATAGGGCTCCTGCATACAAATTATTTCAGGAGAGGAACCGATAATCTCTTTAAGTACCTGGAGCTGGGCCTGGGCGAGTGCGCAATGATTTAAGTTTATACTCAAAATTTTCATACAAGACTCTTTCATGATTAATCTCCAAAGAACAAATATATTATAAAAATTCAATAAAATTACAATAAAATTTTACAATAAAATTGAATAAAATTCAATAAAACAGAAAAACCTGGAACCCAACCACAAATAATTAAAAAAGTCTAAAACTCACAATCAATATCTAGATGATCCTTCAGGAAATTTAACTCACTCAAGTAACATGGACAATTTTTATCCATGGCATTATGTTTCATATCAAAGTTAGTCTGAAATTTTTCATTAGAATAAGTACAATTAATGCAATTAAATTCTTTACTACTGCATTCTTTACTCAAGTGAGCCCCCGTACATTTGGAACAGCAAATTTCAGGTTGACAATTCTTTTTGGAATGACTAAACGAAAAACACCTTGTGCATTGTCTAGGTCTAAGAAACAGTTTTAGGTCATAATTTCTCCAACCTCGGTTAATACCTCTTGACAGTAATTGATCTTTCTGGCAAGAAGCACTCACTAAGAATACTCTATGACTATGATTCCGATTTCTTGTTGGTAAATTGAAAAGAGGTATAACGCAGTCTCCGGAACACAAACAATTTCTCTTTAAAAAAATTCCCAATTCCTCATTTGTAAAACTATTATCAACATCGTATACAATCACACGAGGCTTGATAAAGCGTTTCCTCCTAATAATCAAATTCTTTTGTAGGCCTTCATCATCAGCAATCGCTCTTTCCAGCCTCTTAACTTCCTCTCTATCTCCCAATTTCAATCTCAATTCATCTGGTTCTCCGAATGAAGACTTTTTAATATTAATCCCAATCTCTTCCGGTTTAAACTTATCGCAAATTTCATCATATGCGTTAATATCTGGAACCACAGGTTTAATTACTATCTCATCTAATCCTTTAGCCGTGACTTTAGCATATGTAGGAGATCCATCTCCGTGCAGTTTCTCAAATTCAGAGGTCATTTCACTTCTCATTTTCACAATCTCTTCTCTCAAAGCAATTACTTCATTAGAATTTTCACATCTAACACACCGGGTAACTTGAGAGTTTTTCCTTTCTCCGAGAACTCCAGCACAAGTCAAAATCATGTTTAGTCCATAAGTCAATTTGTCAGTTAAAGTACATTCAATTTTACGCTGTGCTTTGATTTTATCGACAACTCTATGTAAACTATTAACGATTTGCACAATGTCTTTTTCTTCATCTTCAGTTGTATTAACCTCATCTTCTATTTTATCATCTGCATTAGGCATGATGAAATTATATTAAGTGGCCGAGTTCCAAATATAATGTATTAAAAATACATAAATACAGTTAAAAACATTCAATTGCAATCTTTTATCAAAAGTATCAAAATTCCGCACACTCTGTAGTACATACAGACAGTTTAAAAAGAAAATAATAATATACAAATTTATAACACTACAAGAATTTACAAAATTCTAAATAAGCAGAATACTAATTTGCCCTAATTTCAAATCCAACTACATTTAAAGCTTAATAAAAGCAAATAAAAAATATATGTTTACACACTGCACGCTATACAATCGTGCTATGATAAATTTAAAAATCTCTAAAAATCAATAAAATACTACAACATTCAAAATTTCCTATTTAAATACATCAATATTACATAAAAGTAGCACAATAAGCAAATAAACAAAATCCCACAATAAAATTCCATAAAATATTCAAAAATGGCCTAAAATACTTTTGAAACAGGCCAAAAAAACCTTCAAACATGCTTAAAATTGAGTTCTACACAAAGATAGAAAAATTGACCAACGGGCCGAAAGTTTCAAACGCAGGTGCACCAGTTTATCAATTAGTTACTCCTAGAAAACATAAAAAACAGTTTCAAAAGATTTTTCCACTTCGCAATAAGACTTGACCGGAAGGTGCAAAATACAAGGCTTTCAATTGTCAACAATCGACATCCATTAAAATCCAACACCACTCAAAGTTTTAAAACGCGTATTTCTTTAAAACCAAAAGAGCTAGAGCCGTGCTTTTTCATATATAGTTAGAGTAAATAACAAGGTTTCTAAATATACAATCAGAAGTTATTTACACATAATATGTAAAAAGATATAAAGGAAAGAAAACTTTTTCATATGCAGATGAGCTGGTTGACCAACGCTGAATTTAAAAATCTTCATATCTTCGAAAGTATCCAACATCCAGTAAAGTGTAGCACCTTTTCGCCAGCAAGAGTCGGGTGTAATAATAAGCAATGAGATCGTCAAAAACATTTAATTTTTTTTTTGTGTGTGTGAAAGATGGCAAGGAAGCAGAGTATTAGTTAGGTGTGGCTGTTTTCCTTGTGGTCGTGATTTTGAATCAAAATAATAGTACTTTCATGATGTTTAATACTATAATAAAAATTATGAGCAGCTTCGGAAAGCCAGTTTTCGACGGTTTCGATTCTTAAATCGGTATGCAATGTGTTATTTCTTATAAATCAACAAGCATTGGCTGTTTTCCTAAGGACTTTATTTTGCAGAAATTTTATAGAGATTTTTTTTAGCATATCACAAATGGAGGAGGCGTAAAGTAAGGCTGGACAGATATTTCTTTTATAGAATATCATTTTATTATGGAGGAAAAATCTGCTATATTTTCTGGGTTTTAAGTTTGATATGGAAATATTAAATTTACTTCTGAACTTGGCAAAATGAGGTCTAAAAGTAAGTTTGTTGTTAAATAGGCATTCTATACCATCCCGGTGTTTCATACTTTGCCAGCAACATATACATATTATATAATAAAGGACTTTAAACTGAACCTTGAGTCACACTTTATCTAATCGGCCTCTTACAATGCGGACACTGATTGATTTCTTACGGTTAAAAGCAGTGTTAATTCGAATTAGATTATCTGAAAAATTAAGTTTTGTTAAGTTATAAAATAAGGTCTTAGTGCCAGATATGGTCAAACGCTTTTTCGACATAAAGAAATGCAGCGCCTATAGGCATTTTGCTATTGAGGTCTTCATTAGTTGTGTTATGACGCGACTGTTATTTTTGGGTTAAATTCAAATCGCTCGGGCAGAAGTAAGAAGGTGGTGGAATAGTGATTTGAATGTAGTTGAGTATGACTTTTTCTACAATTTTAGAAAGCGGAACCAACCAAGCTTATGGCCTTATGAGTCTATTTTTCCGAAATTAGGAAAATAACAGATTTTGAGAGATTTTTCTTGTTTTACATTATCCTGCCAATTAGCTTCCCGAGTTTTGAGTTTCCTGGTAATGTTCGTTATTAAAGAAGGTGGGGTGACAAAGGAAAATTTGTCGTAAAAGGCGTGCACAGATAATTGCAAACTGTTTTCTTAACATGCGTAATTAATTTATTACAAGGCTTTGATTTATATTGAAATGTTGTTTCTAGGGTGTTGGTTCTGTTAAATAAAAGCGAATTTTAAGATTAAGAATACTTAATACTTTTCAGATATAAACTGACATTTTATTTATTCATCTCTACTTGTTTAATGGTCGCTAATCAAATGGCGTCGAAAAACAGCTGCAAGTTTTCGTTTTATTATCACTTTGATGAATTCAATTGCTTTATACAAATCGTAAACATATAATAGTTAAAATATCCATATAAAAGCATCTAATGATAATATCTTATATCATAATTTAGTTAAAAATAAATATTAAAGCATTTATAGGTCAAATACGTTCTAGCGACCGAATTTCATGGCGATGACAAAGCTAAATCGTGTTGCCAATGTAGGGCTATGAATAAATGTAAATTAATTACGAGAGGCTATCAAGAGTGGAGGTAAACTCTGCTATTAAATATGAAGACTCTCTAGGTATGTATATAAATGTTTGATTAACAAACTCATTTAAAAAGCGAGCAGTGGCAAGACTGCTCGAAATAAAATATTTTTATCTCCAGCACGCCAGACTGTTACTATTAAGTAAGATACTTATCTTTCTTTTTAAACAACAAACTCGGCTATTTACAAACAACGTGTTGCTACTGCCCGGAATACAATACTTTTATCTTCCATGCGCCTCAGAACTGCCATTCAGTAAAGTGTAAGATATTTAACTTTCAAATTCAGTCTGTCTGTTACTGATTATCAAAGCAAGTGATATAAATGCAATAAACGTAGTTCTTAACATAAGAATATATATTTCTACTTTTTAACCTAATTTGTTTAAATAAAAATGCATTTAAATCATGAGATGTCTGATTAGAAATATTAAATAGTTCTATGAAATGCCCATTAGCTGGATTCGTTAAAATTATTACATATTTTTTCGTTTTTATAATTATTATTTTAGACAGCAAGCCGAGCAAGAGACTAGTACAGAAAATATACTACTCTGTCGCCCATAACATATCACGAAAAATTTTAGTGCATGTTCACTGTTCTAATAATTCTTAATTACTATTTTACTAAGTTTCACATATAAACAAATGGAGGCTCATTACACTTAAATTGCCACTTAAACTATTAAATTGTCGATAATTTTACAACTATTTCATGCAGATTGATTAAAGGCATAAAAACCTTAACCGGAACATAAAAAATCACATAATTCAGTCACTTTTAAAGCAAAAAATGCACAATTTACCAACATATATGAATAAAAAAAAATAAGCTCACCGATCGAGGTAACAGAGTGAGAATATACATATATATATATATTCGTATTATAATTTATTTCCTAAACAATATTGATTAATTGATTATATTGTATCTCCTAAGTTTAATTAAAGTAGAATTATTTTAAAAGACTGAATCCATACTGGTAAGTTATATTTTGAAAGATGTTTTGAAGTAACTTGAAAGTAAAATGTTAATAATGTTTTAATGGGGACTGGAATTAAATCATCATGAAGAACAAAATTTCAATTGTAAAAGGAAAAATTAAATTAAAAGCATGTAATCATTGTCATTGATCGGAAATTAGTTGACTTTTCAAGGGGAACAAACCAACTCCCGTTCAATGAACAATAATTAATAAATAAATACGTAAATACGAAGTTGTTTCGTCTTTACTCGAGTAATAAGGTTAAGCCAAACCGGCAATTCTAGTCAGACCAAATATTTTCGCGAATAGAAGGGATTATGAACCAATGCTGATACTGAAAGAACTTATGAAGCACTTTAGCCGATTCAATTTTGAGTGAAAAGTAATTTCTGTAGAGAAATCCGAAAAAACTCGAGTAACCGTCCCCGACACCCCCGTGTTTATGCATTTGAGTTCTATATTATTTGTAAAAATTAAACATTGTAAATTGTCATTATGAAATAGAATTCAAAGTATAAAGTTGAAATAAACATAGAAGATTACAAAATAAGATAATGATGCAAACTTTGTAAAAACAAAACAAAAATAATATAAAAATAATATAAAATAAAAAATATAATAAGAACAGTGAATTTACATGAAGATATAAAGGCCAGAAAAAGTACATTCTTTCTAGTGGAGAGTCGGCAAAGTGTTCTCTTCGCGTCTGACTCAGAAGTGTAGGGTGTCCGAAAAATTCTTAGCGGCAGTGGGGGCTTTGAATAATATCAGTCGGTAATATTTGGGTGAAGTAATTTATGGTAGTGGGTGGGACTCGGAATTCTTGAGGGATGTAATATGTGGAGTTCTGATTTGAGTGAAACTGTCTGTTAAAATTTTTTTGAAAATACTAGTGAATGGAAATTAATTAATTTCTGGCTAATAGTCGTGTCGCAATGATTAAGAATTTAAGAAAAAAAGAAAGGAATTTTCACTGTCTAAGAGCTATTAGACAGACTAATGTCAAGAAAAAATCTCTTCTGAATCCATTTTACAATCCTTTTTGGCAAAAAAACAGTCCTTTATTCTGTCCATACGTACAGATATCACGCAAAATCATCGTTCAAATGGTTTCGAGACCGGTTGAAATGGATATTTTTGTTGAAATATGATACCCGAAATTTTTGGCGATTACAATAGTTCCTTTACTTCGTACAAGGAAGTAAAAATTTGGGAAATTTTTAAAAGCAGCCTTTTTAATCGGGAAGATGGACTGAAACAAAAGGCTCAAATAGAAACAATAGGAGAAAATGCTAATACATTTGGGCTGAATTTCTATACAACCTTAGAGATAAATATTAAAAAGTTTTTCCATTTCTTTTTTCAAAAAAATTTGCTTAATTTTAAAAAATTTAGATTTTTATTAAAGCATATAATTTATTTAAAATATAGTGTGAATCAAAAATAACAGAAAAAATAAAAATTCATTGATTCGATAAGTGTAGGCAGTAGCGCGATGCAGTTTTCATAGAAATTCACGGAAAGATACGGGATTTTTTTTAATAATGAAAAACTTAATTGCGAGATTAGTAACATTTTCATTGAAATGACAGATGTGCAGAAGTCGGTCGACGTTACTGACCCTACTGAAAGAAATTATTCGCCATATTTGACAGAATTTACAGCTAAACTCTTAGATGCTGTGCGGAGAGATGCCAAGTCTGATGACCATAGTCGTGAATGACGGCTATCACTTTAAACATTTTTAATTCTAGCAGTGTTACGGCACAGTTACGAAATGTGCTGTGCCGCATTACGAATTTCTGACACAACTGAAATTAAATTCGTCAGTGAAAAATGAAATTATTCTGGCATTAAAATTTTTCATTCTTTTTTTTAAAAAAAAAAAAGAAAAAAAAAAAAAAAAGAGAGTCCTATGGCCTTTTTGCGTATTTCTATGAAAACCGCATCGTGATAATGTCTACAACTTTCAAATGCGTTTTTATTTTTTTCGTTACTTTGCGTAATAGATTTTAGATGTGTATCTCAGTAGACACCGTCTCGAAAAGTGCAAGTGCATTTCTAAAGTGCTGAATACACTTTTATAGTAAAGAAGTAAATGTCTCTCTAGGCTTGCAGGAAATGACGCTTTCATCAATTTTTTAAACAAAAGTAATATGTGTTTCCATTTTGAATGGGGGGGGATGAAAAAACACGAATATAGGCACCGGGATAATTTTGACAGTAGGAATCGAACTCAGGACGTATCTACCATAGCTTCGTAACTTAGCTATTCAGCTATGGTGACGTAGCTATCTGATGTCGATATAATCTTATAAAGAAACTTAGATACACTGAGTTTATAACGTAGATTTTGAAATTTCAGTTTAATATAGTTAAATTTATCTCTGTATCAATTGAACATCGTTAAATAGATATTTTTTAAATCCCAGAAGTAATCTAGCAAGAATTGCTTCAATAATCTTAATTTCTATAGGGATATAAATATTGAAAATGTCAACAAATGAGCTGAAAGATCATTTTCTAGAGAATTCATCACTAGGAACATTTTTGAGCAAAATTCTTTGGTAATAATAATTTTTATCTTTTAGTACATATATTCTTATTTTAAAATATTTTATAATTCATAAAAAGGTAATAAAAACTCCTTAAGATGCATTTTTGTAGACAGAATAGTAATTAATGATATGCTTTTTTTAAGAACCCTTAGATATTATTATTTAAATATTGGAGCTCTTATTTTTTAAAATGATAACCAATGACTAGAAGAAACAGTCTCAAGAAATAAATGCTATGACTGCGGAAGACAAAAGCTCTATTTATCTCATTCCTCCCCATCTCCATCGCCCAAACGGACACAAAACTCTCCATAGTTTTCTTCAAAACCAATTTTCATTGCAAGGACATCTCCAAAAGATCGTAATCTCAAATAATAGTATGAAAAGTACCGGTCACTATACTCTTATCGTAATCAGAAAAATAATAAATACAAATATCTTTTCGGAAAAGTTTCCTTGTCTTCAAGGTGCATTCTTCAGCGTTATTCCCTTCAGATCATTCGCCGTAGCAAGGATAAGTAAAAACAATTTTTATTTTACAACTTTAAAACAATCTGGAGAGATGTCCTTGTCGGCAGTTTTATTTTCTGTTTTATTGTAACCTCAGGAACGCCTATTCTGGACGCCTTGTGTCCAACTGCATGGGCGACCATGCGAAAACGAAACTTTCTGCTCATGTATTAAGTGAGCGGTAGTTTTATCATCAGATTTGACAAGTAGTATTATCGGGACGTGCAGAGACTAATGCATGCTAGTTGCAGATGAATTTCGCTATTGTTATGCTAATATCGTACATACTGACATAGTCACTGACACATGTAATGTGCACTAAAACGCAGCAATAAATACTCATAACGATTTGCCATTTATGGTATTGGTTACATATTATGGTCTGGTACCAGGATTATGGTAATTCAATATATTATGGTAATGGATTTAGAAAAGTAAATGAACCCAAAATATCATTGGCAATGAAAATACAGAAGTTTGGAGCTAGTTTATGAATTAGTAAATTAAATTACTATCTAAGCTTCTTTTAAGTTAATAAAAATTCTTTTACCAGTTTTCAAAGAAATGAGTATGGTATCATTCTTGACTGTGCCATTAACCGGTTACAAACTTATATATTTTCACTTTGGCTGTCTGCGTGTCTTTTCAAGCCATCACTGCAAACACTGACATATTAAAAATGTATAAAAATTCTTCAGTATTTTCTTAATTTACCAAAGTTTCGAAATGCGCTGACAGGAATAAATATTAATAGAACCCTTCCCCCAATGTACTTAATTAGCCTTTCCTTGTAATTATAATATAAATTATAAATTAAACTATTTGATATTATATCAATATATTTAAAAATTATTACAATTAATGATATTCATGAAAATATGAAGACTTTTAAATTGAGGGATAAAATATAAATTTAACTTTATAGGAAATATATACTTGAAATTAATGCAAAGGCAAAATTATTAAACCATAAAGATCTAAAAATTTAAACAAGAGACCATTACAATAATTAATATCTGATTGGGCTACTTTTGCCTACCAAAACAGCAAGAATTAATTTTGGCGCTGAGACTATTAATTCAACTTCCTTTCATTCAGTTCTGCCAGTCCCGGATCTAGCGGGGGGAAAGCTGGGGATTTTGGCCCGGGCGGCAACTGTCATGGGCGGCAAATTCAAATATAACCGCTGGATCGTATTTGGTATGTTGTTCGCTAAAACAGCTCTCTAGTTTTAAGACAATTAATGTTAATTTTAGTACGATGTTAAGTTAAAAAAAACCTTTTAAGAAGATTTATAATTAAATACTAAGAACCCTTTTAAAGGAACATGAGTTAAAATAAAGTTAAGTGCAGCCGATTACAACTACAGTGTCGGATGCACCACTCGATGGTATATTATGAAAAAAAAAATGTACAAAATACAACTTAAAAGGAAGCAGCGAGACAAGATGGTCGGCAAAATATGTGGCTGTGAAAGTCTTTCAATGAATTTACCGGAAATATTAAAATATTTAAAAGAAATTTAAAATATTTCTCTTGATGCGGAATCAAAGCTTGAGGTAGGACATTTGGTACATGCTGTGAAAAATTTTGAATTTACTATCAACCTGAAAATTTGAGCTAATATTTTTCCAGAATTCAATCGAGTAAATATACAAATTCAAAAGGAATTACTCTTTCTCGTTCTGTGTAGTTAACGAAAGAACTAACCAAAACTGAGGAATTATAAAAAATGAGAGAAAAATCCTATGGAATATTGGATACAAGAGTCTAAAACAGTAGCCGAAAAAATTGCAGTTGAGTCTATTCTGACAAAGTAAAAATTCAAAAGCACAAAAAGCAATCTGATGAACTGTTTGAGGACGAATCACGAACACTTCAACCTGTTCAGATAGAAGTTTCAGCAAATTAAAACATATTAAAAAATATCTACGATCATCGGTGAGCCAGGAGCGTTTATCAAGTCTCGCGATTCTGGCAACCGAAAATCAAACCGCAGATCAAATTATGACGATTCCACGCACTTATTTGCAGAACAAAAGGCTTACAGAGTGAAATTTTAATTTTCGTTACTGATTCCGTGATATTTTAATAGCGTTAAAGCAGGTAAGAACATAAAATTACTTATGAAATAGGAAGTATGAAAAACAAGACAGGAAGCACAAATATTAAGAGTGATAGTCCATATTCTGTATAATCTTTTAAGAATTTTTCTTTTCCGCAATAGCCCATATTTTGTATGCAATGGTCCCATTAGTGGCTGAGCAATAAAAGCCGCTGAGCACTAGTATCCGAGAGTCAGTCCGAGAGTCAAGTATCGGTCCGAGAGTCAAGTATATGTGGCTATATGAGCATTTCCGTGATTTTCTCCGTGTGTAACATACATAAGAGCTAGTTTCCATTACAAATTTTTTTCCACGATGCATTCCTCCTTTTCCATGCAGTGCCTAATGGCGAAACACATAGTAAATAATCAGAGAAATGTCCTCAGCAGTGACCGAGTGATTAAGACCGCTGAATACTGGTAGTTTGACCTTGCCTGAGTTCAAACCCAGGCGAACGGGCTGGTTGCATGGTTTGTTTTCGTGGATTTCCTCATGTGTAACGTGAATACCAGCCAGTTTCCTTTAAAAAATTCCTCTACGAAAACACCTTCTCCTCTACGCAGATATCCCTCCTGTCTTTGCCATATTCATATAATCTAACCTAACGTAATTTAACCAGTATGCAATAACATGGAATAGTGAGAAGCTTAGGAGATGCCCGTTCCCTTTAGAGCGGAAAAACGAATGGTTTCGAGGACTGGAGAGTTAAAAGTACTTCAGAATTAGAATTAAGATTAGGATTGAATCCGAAATTAAACTCACCAGAAAGGCTTCTCCTAGGAGGGGACGATTTTCTAATTATGTCACTTTGGTACGTATTTTCCTTTATAACAAAAAAAAAAAAAAAAAAAAAAAGGGGGGGGGGACGTCAGGAATTTAGTATAAAATGGAGCTTAGTTTTTCAAACCCTACCTATTTCTGTATTTATTAAACAAATTAAAACTTGTTAGAGAAACTTAAAGGATGATGGGTGAGGGCGGCAGTTTTAGCTTTTGCCCCACATCAGAAAAATCAAAGATCTGGTGCTGAATTCTGCAGTATAATTTAAGCGAAGTTACTTTTAATACGACTTTGATCGAGATTGCGAGAGCTTTCCTTTAGCTAGATTTCGCGGGCATGGATATCTTTAAATTTCTATTTTATAGAACTGAAAACGAGCCACTGCCATTTTGCACATCCTTTGAGCAGCTGCTTCGTCTCTGCTAACATCCCCGCCCGTGAAATGCCTGTCAGCAAACTTCGCGCATGTTTAGCAGCACATATTGCTCTAAATCCGCTTGGAAATGACGATATACGCCAGCGGACTGCATTTACCTATTTAAATTAACAGCGCCCTCAGCATACCATTTTTGTACAGATATTCTGCTGCAAAGTTTGCTTGTTTCGGTCCTCCACCCGTGTATAAATTTTTGCCAGATATTTATAAATTTAATAAGAACTAGTGATAATTTTTGGAGGCAATACCAGTCTAGACATTGGTATTTAAAGACCCAACTTGGCTTTTTTTTTTCCCAATGGCGGGCACTTGCCTATAACAGTATTGACCACTACTGAGGCCAGAAATGATGGTCATTTTATTGTGGAGGCACCTAATAGGCGGCCACCGTTATCTTTTGTGAAGGGACAGACAATTATACATCTATGCCTTCTCTTGGATTCGAACCTAGGCTCTTTGGTATCACAGTCAGACTCCCCTAACCACTATACCGCCTAAGCGGCCCCAACTTGGCTTTGTCCAGAGAGTCCTGGAACAGCGTCTTACCTTCAGTCTAGATGGTGAGATACAGGATTTGTGCGGACAGCTAATCCTTGTAAATATGAAGCAATAAATACTTGTTTAGAGCTTTATTGCTCAACCTATAAAAAAGAATATCCTCCTGAAATCTCGTGCTGTTTAACGCTAGAGACTCTTGAACTTCGATATTGGAAGTCTGACTGGCTTAGAGGATAAACCGATGGATCACGTAAAAATATACCATATATATATACATACTCACTCTGTTACTCGGCTTGGTGAGCTCAGCTATTTTTATTCTTAAATGTTGGTAAATTGTGCATTTTTTGCTTTAAAAATGATTGAATTATGTTGTTCTTATGTTCCGGCTAAGGTTTCTATGTTTTTAAATAATCTGCATGGAATAGTTGTAAATTTATCAAGAATTTAAAAGATGTTTAAATGAGGATAAGCCTAACTTAGCAGCCATATTTGTTTACATTTAAAACTTAGCAAAATAGTGAATTAAGTTAGTTTCTGCACCTTTCAGTGCCCTTTTTGAAAAGTAAATTTTCAATTTTTGTGCACCGAAAAATCTGACTTCCTGCCTGCTGGCCAAATTGCTTGTTTTTGTTTAGAAACTCTGATTTTAATTGTAAAAATTGTTTTAAAATTATTTTAACTCTATTTGGTGTTTTATGTTTTTCTATATTATGTATATTTTTGAGTGAGAACTGAATTCATTGAATGAGAATTATATCTCTAATGAAATTTGAGCAAATAAGTTTAAATGAAATGTAGCAAATAAATGCGTATAATTTAATAGGTCGTTCAAGGAAGTCATGTGGTGGCCGCATTAGTTTTTTTTAATTGTTTTAAGCGGCTGGCCGCTCAAGCGACTTGTAAACTACAAAAAAGCACATCTTTTTAAAAATTATATTCACTTTTACACTGCATCTTGATACTTTTAAATAGAAACTACCTGACTACAGTACGTGCAGTGCATGGAAGTTGTGATAGCGATGCTTCCTTTCTATTTTCTAAAATATAAATCATAACTACATACATATGTGCAATTATTTTCATCAGAATATTTATGTTGTTCTTGTGGAGGAAATGTAATGCATTGTATTTGTAAATAGTTTATTTGAAAACACAAAAGCAAAGGAAGATAAGATATAAGATACAAAGAATGTACGTAGGATGTTCCCCATATGATAACATGACACAGACTGTCACGGCCGCCCTGACAATCTGTTTCACGTTATTATATATATTATGACCGTGTCTCACTAGGTAGAGATGATTTGTTAATATGCATATTCACAATGAAAGTGCTGTATTGTTAAATATTTGACAGCTTCCACAGTATAAATATTTTCGTTGTGTAAAGTAGCCAGATTATACACATTCGTGTATGCGCTTTAGGAAGTACCAACCACCTGGGATTTAGCTCGTGGTTGCTGCAAAATATCGTGTGACGTTTCACTGACGTTCGTAGTGAGTTACTTGAGTAACCGGAATTGTTTTAAGATTTAAAAAATAAATATTTTATGCTATTTTTATGTACGTTTCTTTACAAAGCTACATTAATTTATCAAATTTTTTTCCAAAATACATTCATATCCATAGAATTGAAGAATATTTTTTGCAAGTAAGTTTCATAATTTTATTTTTACCAATTCAGAATGTAACTGTGCTACTGAAAATTTGCTTACGAAAGGTTTTGGCTCAACATCCTATAATGTGGGGGGAAAAAAGTTATTAAAAGTGAAAGACTAAAATTTAAATTAAACAAACTATACTTCAACAAACAAAATTTGTTCGACACTTTCCCGATGAAATTTATGAAGATAGAATAATGGCTTTGTAGATACCAAAATTGCTTTTGTCTACTATTTTAAAAGGAAATTAGCATGTGGAATAAGAATGGCTTTGATGATTTAAATAATTTAGGTAAAGCTTGCAAAAGACACGAGAATAGAAAATGTCATATCGATTCTTTCGTAAAATTGAAGTAATTTGGAAATCAAAACAGACTTGAATTTACCATTAATGGACAATAAAAAATAAATTTTGAAAATACTTATTTTATAATTAAATAATTTTACAATATTTTTTTACAATTAAATAATTTCTTAAAAATTTGATAAAGGAAAAAAATGCAGAAGCAAAACTAGGAAAGTTGAGCTTTATCACATTTTTAAATACAGAGCTTAAATTTTTATGATTTATTCGATAAAGATGGAAGAAATACACACAAATTTGAATTTTCAAATCTTAAAAGGGAAAAAATGGAGCAACAAAACTAGGAAAATCATAGTTCAACACATTTTTAATTACATCTCTTGGTTTCCTAATAATTTGTTCTAAAATATGGAAGAAATATACGCATATGAATTCTGAAATTTTGAATACCTCAGCTATAGAGCGAAGAAAGAAAACTGTTTGCATTTCGAAGGACAGGTGAAACGGAACGCTGCAGAATACTGTTGCTCCTTGAAGAAGTATGACTCCTATTACAGAAGCAGAAAGCTTTTCTATGAAACCCATGCCAGTATAAGGTTTGACTTTTAAAAACACAGTAAAAGTTCGTTAATTCGACACTGAATGGTCCGTCACATTAGGAATAAGGAAAGAGTATTTTTGATAGGATTACTGCCTGACAACGTTTTGAACGCGAAAAAAAAAAAACGGAAAAGTTTGGTATTTGCTTTATTATGATTGAACGTTACATAGCAAGTTCAAATTGCTTCAAAAATCAACTCAAAAAATTGAATAGTCTTATGATTAACAACTCTAAACGTCTTAACTCAAATAAAACGCTCCATTGAAGAATTATATAGTTATACTTTATAAAATTTATTGAATGGATTAAGAAAGCCAAAATTGAGCCATTTTTGAAAAATTACCTTGACGTCAAAAGAAGTGGTAAGTGAAAAGAAAAAGAAATTATCTCCCGAAGATAAGCAAATACCAAAATTGCAGATAAGCAAATACCAAAATTTGTAGATACCAAAATTGCTTTTGTCTACTATTTTAAAAGGAAATTAGCATGTGGAATAAGAATGGCTTTGATGATTTAAATAATTTAGGTAAAGCTTGCAAAAGACACGAGAATAGAAAATGTCATATCGATTCTTTCGTAAAATTGAAGTAATTTGGAAATCAAAACAGACTTGAATTTACCATTAATGGACAATAAAAAATAAATTTTGAAAATACTTATTTTATAATTAAATAATTTTACAATATTTTTTTACAATTAAATAATTTCTTAAAAATTTGATAAAGGAAAAAAATGCAGAAGCAAAACTAGGAAAGTTGAGCTTTATCACATTTTTAAATACAGAGCTTAAATTTTTATGATTTATTCGATAAAGATGGAAGAAATACACACAAATTTGAATTTTCAAATCTTAAAAGGGAAAAAATGGAGCAACAAAACTAGGAAAATCATAGTTCAACACATTTTTAATTACATCTCTTGGTTTCCTAATAATTTGTTCTAAAATATGGAAGAAATATACGCATATGAATTCTGAAATTTTGAATACCTCAGCTATAGAGCGAAGAAAGAAAACTGTTTGCATTTCGAAGGACAGGTGAAACGGAACGCTGCAGAATACTGTTGCTCCTTGAAGAAGTATGACTCCTATTACAGAAGCAGAAAGCTTTTCTATGAAACCCATGCCAGTATAATGTTTGACTTTTAAAAACACAGTAAAAGTTCGTTAATTCGACACTGAATGGTCCGTCACATTAGGAATAAGGAAAGAGTATTTTTGATAGGATTACTGCCTGACAACGTTTTGAACGCGAAAAAAAAAAAAACGGAAAAGTTTGGTATTTGCTTTATTATGATTGAACGTTACATAGCAAGTTCAAATTGCTTCAAAAATCAACTCAAAAAATTGAATAGTCTTATGATTAACAACTCTAAACGTCTTAACTCAAATAAAACGCTCCATTGAAGAATTATATAGTTATACTTTATAAAATTTATTGAATGGATTAAGAAAGCCAAAATTGAGCCATTTTTGAAAAATTACCTTGACGTCAAAAGAAGTGGTAAGTGAAAAGAAAAAGAAATTATCTCCCGAAGATAAGCAATGAAAAAATTATAAATCTTCAGATTTCCCTCAATGAAGTTAACAAAAAAAGGAATTTTCAAAATATGAAAAGTCTTCATGTAAGAGCTGTAGTTACCGTAACATAAATTGATTAAGAATAAATAAAGGTACTCTTCTGTTATCAGTACCGGCTTCAGAAATGTATATATGTAAGCATATGTATATGCACGTATGGGCGTATATGTGTGTGTGTACACACACACATATACGCCCATACGTGCATATGTAAAGAATACATATGTAAAGAATATACATATGTAAGAATATATACATATACATTTATACACATTATTGCTCACATAAATTTATTACATGAGAACTTACATGCATATGCACATACATTTCTGAATCTGATAACTTAAGAATACCATAATAAGTTATGCATATTCTATAGTTTGTCTTCTAGTTCGCTTCTTCTAATCATTAAATATCTAATCTGTGTAGAGCTTCGTAAAATTGCGTTCTTAAGTTAAATTACTTTTACAAATTGTTTTCATCGGATTAACTGAGTAAGTCCGATAATCCGGTATATACGATTATTCAGCATTACCGAAGTCTCGAACTTGTCGAATTATCGGTCTTTTATTGCATTTAAAATACAATCTATGATTATAATGATAGAGAAGGTTGAGTAATACATTAAATTAAAATGATACTAGCAGAAATCAAAAGACAGAAAATCACATCTAAAATCAGTCCAGACACCATTTATTAACAAGTAGATACGGGGTAATAATCGTAAGAAAAGTCAGCGAGTTACAATTTTCGAATGCTTCGTTACAGTTCATGCAAAAACTTAAACACTACTTAGTATAGAAATGAAAATTTGTGAATCGCATGCACTAATCCAAGCATAACACTTGGAACAAATGTTCTCTAGTCTTTGCTCAATTATCTTTTTTTTTTTTTTTTTTCGTTAGGCATTAATATAACAGAAACGATAAAACTCCTTAAACTTTTCCAGACAAGAGAGTTTTGCTTTATGAAGTAACGATTCAGAATTTGCGTACACGTTGAAAGTGTACGTCGCAAATTATTCACGAGTTTTCGTCATAAAACGCGAGATAATTTGATTTCTAAAACGAATTAGGAAAGGCCTAAGTTTTAAAATTTTCCAGAAAAATCTTATGATGTTAAACTGTTTAACCATTATAAGATACTGAAGGTTGGGTAGAAAAACAAACTGTTTAAAGTTGTGCAAACATAAAATAAATATTTGTCAAAAATTAAGATGAACAGTTATAAATTTAAAAAGCGCATAACATTTTTGTACAGTTAGGAGGAAAAACATTTTTGCATTGTGCGGAGAACAAAGAATATTAAGTAACGTCTCTAGAGTATTCGTACGATTATATGTACGAAATATATATGTAATTATCCTCGTAAGTTTAGTTTGGTTTATTTAAATCTGCCTAAGGGGGAGGGATGGCTTCGTGGAGGACTTTCTAAGGTAAACTGACTCGTATACACGTTACACATGGGCAAAACCACGAAACGCCCATGCCCCCCCGTTCGCGGGATTCGAACCTCGGACCGAACTACCAGTATTCAGCGACTTTATCGCTCGGCCTGACCATTATAAGACATAATGACTTTACCGCTCGGCTCGGTGGGCTGATTATGCTCGTAAGAATCATCATATAATCATAAAATATGTGATAAATATTTTATGATTATCATATATTTATACTCCAATACATTTAATACCTGTAATATATTACTACTTCCTCGTAGTATTAATGATCTAAATAGAAAGGTTAGGTTAGGTTAGGTTATTTAATTACGGCAAAGCCTCGAGGGCTATCTGCCTAAGGGGACGGATGCCTTCGTGGAGGACTTTCTAAGGGAAACTGGCTCGTATACACGTTACGCATGGGGAAAACCACGAAAACACCCATGCAGTCAGCCCGTTCGCGGGATTCGAACCTCGGACTACCAGTGTTCAGCGAATTTACCGCTCGGCCGCTGGTGGCCCTCTAAATAAAAAGGATGAGGCAGTTTGGTAACTCCCATTTTTAACTTATTTCCTTCTAATTTCTTAAAAAAATATTTTTCGGATCCCTGAAAGGCAAGTTTACACAAAATACTGAAAAATGACGATAATTATTTATATTCACATATAAAAACTATTTTCTTTAATATATGCAATATCTTCATTAGCGTACACAGCTAGATTTTGAGAGGAAAAGGTAACGGCAATATATCGTACTTTCGCCTTAAAAAGAGTCTGAAGCTCAGAATTCGAAAGACAGCATCAGAGAGATTTATAAATTTGTTGAAAATTCAGATATTTGATTGAAACTTTATTTTCCAGCAACGATCTAAGATTACGACAATTTTATAAAGATACAAAATCACAAATTAAACTGCATTGGTCTTAACAATAGTTGCTACAGAAATTCGATCATAAAGAATTAAAGCAAGCTCTGATTTATAATAAGCAGATACTTTAAATATCAAAAATATCTTTAGCCGAAAATTAAAACTATAGGAAATAACTTCAGAAGCAAAATATTGCACAGTTTTCACCAAAGAAAACAAAACAGCTTATTTACCCTGCTAGTAATTCTTGCACATGCATCTATTTTGCTTGTCTAGGATATTTTCTTGCTTATTTTATGTTATTGATGGAGGAAGATATATTTTTCAATATATTTTTAGATTTTTCATTTATAAGATTACTATTGAGTTACCAAACAAAACAATGACTGCCAATAAATCAGGATTAGGCAAAATTAACTAACCTGAATAAAATCCTTAATCATTTTAAATAATACTTTCTGTAATACGTCATTTGTTGAATGAAGAGAAAAGGAAAAATAATAATAATAATAGTTTGCTGTCTTATTCTTAAAAGTTAATCTTGTACCACTAGGTAACACTTTTGAAGATTCAGTACAATTACAAGACAAGAAATTGATAAAGGTCTCTCAGATACTTTTCATTTCTTCAAGCATGTAAAAATCCAACTGTACACTGGACATTTGTTGTACACTGTTTTTATTATAAGTTCATATCTCCTGTTTTGTTTCCACTCCAAAATCTGACTAAATTTTAATGTATTACTTATATTTGTATAAAGTGACAATTCCGTTAAATGTTTACACCGCTTATTGTGTTCAATTTGATCACTTTCAAAGATACGAATCTTGACATTTAGAGGCACAGTTATTAGGAATCGAGTATGATCATCAATTTTGTTGACACCCTTATAATCATTTTACGTCTGATTTATGTCAATGTATACATCTGAAGAACAAATAACAATCATATTGAAAAGATTCTTATGAAATCTTACCATACTATGATTAAGCATAGAAAATGCTTATTTGACATAGTTCTGTATGAAAAGCGTGGGGTGGTAAATAATAATTTTAAAAAAGTGGAAGGTTATGTTATATACTTCATTCAAATTCATATTCGGAGACATCGAGCTATATCTTAATCTCTGACTCGGAAATTTATTCCCAAAATACAGTTGTGAATATTGTAAAGACATCGATTCTCATTTCTCATGCATGTGGGTAGTTAGGCTTAGAGCTTTCAAGTGGTTTCAGAAAGAAGCACGTCTTCAGGGATGTTCCTCTTCCAGCCAAGCCTTTTACCATCACAAAAGGTCAGACACTCCATTGCCTGTGAGTCTGTCTAAAAAATTGGGATCGTTTCTTTGCAAAACTGGCCTGAGTTACATAAGAACTATTGCCAAATAAATTTAGGTTAGCCCTAAGGCATTTGCAGAAACACCCCGGCGTTAGGCGAAAAAAGATGACAAACTAAAAATGGCGAAATCAAGGTTTAGAGCAAGATTTAGTATAAAATTTATAAAAAAATACTATTAGTTCAGCGTCGCAGTAGACGAGAATTAAAGACAATGCAATTAATTGGCATAATAGTATTTAAAAATACATTTAAACTGACTCTCAATAAAGATGTTAAATAAGGCGTCAAGGTGGAGTTTTCTGAAAGTCACATGACTATTCTCTGCCGAAGTGCGCGCAGCGGATTAAGTGGATTTTTACTTCCTTGTACGAAGTAAAAAGGAAGTATTGTAATCGAGAAAAGTTTTAGGGAGCATATTTCAACGAAAATATCCACTTTGACCGCTTTCGATGTAATTTAACGATGTTTTTGCGTGATATCAGTACGTAAGAACAGAATAAAAGACTCATTTCCTCCAAAAAAATTATAAAATTACTTTAAAATTAATTCTGAAGAAAATTTTTCGTGGCGTCTGTACGAACGTATGTACGTACGTACGTACGTATCTCGCATAACTCAAAAACGAGTAGCCTCAGAACGTTGAAATTTTGTATATAGGACTGCTATAACATGTCGATGGGCACCTCGTATTTTGGTTGCAATCGGCCGCACCAAACGTATATAAATATATTTATATATATATATCTACTCTGTTACCCGGCTCAGTGATCTCAGTTTCTTTACACTTATATGTTCGTAAATTGTGCATTTTTTGCTTTAAAAATGATTGAATTATGTTGTTTTTATCTTCCAGTTAAGAGTTTTATGCCTTTAGTAAATCTGTATGCAATATTTTTAGCATTATCAACAATTTTAAAGTTGTTTAGGTGCAGCTAAGCCTTTTTTTTTATGGCGGCCATTGATTGTTTACATTTGAAACAGCAGACTAGTGGACTTGTTGCCAATCTAGAGGAACTTAGCTTCGCAACAACAAAGATAACACCTTCATTTATTATTGCCAATTAAATCATGCTTAATCCTTTCTGGAATTTTTTCGAGGAAATAAGTGTTTAAGATCTACTTCGTAATTTTTAATATAGATATTTTGAGTTTTTATATATTTTTGCCTTCTCGCGAAGTGAGAATTGAATTAATTAAATGAGAAATACTCAATCGTCTGTGAAAAACTGTTTCTTTTTTGTTTTGTTTGCTTAATTTCTTTTATACATCATTCTAGCTTTATTATAGTATTTGAATAGAACATGTGGCAACGATTAGATATTTCTATTCTTTAAATGATATAAATTTTGTGCATTATGAGTTATAATATGAACGAAATATAATACTGTTAAGTGAATCTAGCGCCAGAGTGTCGCTATGGTAAACAAATACTAGAATGAATTATAAAGAATGCATTTATTCTATTGTGGTTTATGCGCTGTCGGCGAAGTAGATTTAATTCAATCCAATAAGTTTAAATGAAATGCAAGAAAAAATGCGTATAATTTAATATTCCGTACAAGGAAGTCATGTGGTGTACACATGAGATTTTTTCACTTCTGAAAAGAACTCTTCGTGTCAAAAACAGCGGGTTCCTGCGTGAGGCTTGGTGGAACGGTGCTTGGGCACTAGTGTGCCTAGGCTTAGAACCTTACTCCTACTAAAACAGTTTGAAAATTGCGAAGACATTAATTAGTTCATTAACTAGCCAAAAAGAATATAACAGTATGGAGTTAAGTTGTGGGTTCAAAATGGCCATAAGATTCTTTGATCTGATTGGAGAAAATATCCGCATTGCTACGCTTACATAAGATGGCATGGTGCGAATTAATTTAGAAAGACACAGTCCAGACACAGTTAACATAAACGGTTTCTACTTTAAGAAAAGAAAAAGAAGAAACACATATTAAAATGAAGAATTACGGGGATATTGCTAATTTAAATTATATGTTCAAGTTACATATTTTATATCTTTTATATATGAAGAAATTCTTTACTTCGTCACAATTTTGAAAAATAACCAAATTCCTCATAAAATAATTAAAAATACCTTAAAAAAAGCTGGCATTAGCCTTACCAATTTTTAGATAATTTGTTTTGGATAATGAAATTTTATGCTCAAAGCCCAATGGGACGGTATAAAGTAGATGGCTGATTCAGATAATCTAATGTAAAAATTGTATAAATGTACAGATTATTCTCGTAAATACATTTACTTTCCTCCAAAGATTTTGGCACTATAATACTATTGTTTTATTAGTTTTAAATTACTTAGATGGCCAAATTCTACTTTTATTAACAAATCGGGGCTTTTCATTTTTCATAGTAGCTTGACCGTCCTCTAGCTTGAAGAATGACGACTTTTAATAACAAATGACTTTTTTCTCTTTTGTGGCCAAAAATAAGTAATTTTAGCTGAATTAGCCATTTTCACTTATTTGTAGCAGTTTTGTTCTTCGAAGAACTTGACTGACATCATTTTGAGTTCTTTCCGTGTCTTTTCACGTCTGTCACACCCTCTATAAAAAAAGGGGAGAACAGGAGTTCCCGCCAAAACTACAATCTCAGCCCATTGGCCTATGCAGTTTTAATTGTTTCCCCCACCTACGTCACACGACGATAAGGTAGGTTGGTAGGACACGGAGGGGATTTGCACCCTTTTCAAAAAATTTTTTCACGATGCAAAGGACGGCACCTTCCAGGTCAGTTTTTTCGTTTCTTTCGTCTGTTTTTTTTTTTTTTTTTTTTTTTTTTTTTTTTTTTTTTTTTAGTCCTAATAAGACCCAACGACGTTTGTTTTCTTGCTAATTTAATAGCATATTAATTTGATTACAGCACCATTCTCTTTATAAAAGTTCTATCTTCTTTAAGCTGTGCAGGACAAGCCCGTACGTTGTTGGAATTTTTTGACTAATAGCAGACAGCTATTTATTTTATTTTGATTTTAATTTTACATTGCTCGGAGTAGCAATTACATTCTTTACACCCTAATGTGTTTTTCAGCGAACGCGTCGGGAAAAAGGAACAGAGCAGTGAAGCTCCAAAAAAGATTTATTCGGGACTATTCATGTTTTTATTAAAAATTTTTTTTCTCATCAAACAAGAGCTTCAATGGTCTGTTTCTGCGAAACGCGTAATGGTATTTGGCCTAGTTCGACACACTGTCATTTTTCCCTTCAAAAGCCTGGCAGAGGGTACGAGTGGGTTAATTTACCATTTTCCGCTTTGTAATTATTGTATTTTTGTATTTTTGAAATTTATGTTTTCATTATAATTTTTGCATTTTATGTTTTGGTATATATTTTTTCCGTCAAACTATTTTTTATTTGTATTAACTTTTCATATATATTTTTTCCGTCAATCTATTTTTTATTTTTTATATGTATTAACTTTTCACATATCACAACGGTCAGGTATTTTTTCGTGCATTCGCATGTCTTCCAACATTAATTTTAACGGTTTTTTTTCGCGTGTTTACAGTTTTTTTCCAGTTTTTCCAGATAAATTTTTTAAAAAATTCTTCTTAGTTCATATTTTAGTCATACAGCGTTGAACTATTTCGTGGAGCTACAGCTTGTGGTAACTTTTTAGCAAGATCGCTGCAATGTTTCTACCTACTATTATTTCGTACCTTTTTGCAGCTTTATGCGCAAAAATTTTTGAGACCAAATAGGTCTTACGTCTCATTACTAATTAGCTTTACAATTTCTATTTCAATTATTTTTCTTTTTAGCAGCCTCAAGCGCTAAAAGTTTCAATAAGTTTAGGTGTATTTCAATTTCATTTTTTTAAGCTATAGCTTTTAAGTTATTGGATATTGTTTACAGTTCCACTTTCACGATAGGTTAGTCTTCCTTCCAAAAAACACTGTAAATCAGGCTAGCTCCCTCTTTACTTTCAATTCACAGGCTCAGATCAATCACATAGAGATAATAAATGAAGCAACATGCTTTGAAAAACCTGTAAGGCTAATGCTACTCCACTTCCTACTAAAACTAATAAGACACAATCACTATGAAAGACTCACAATTGTATCTACCAAATCACCTGTAAAGAATGTTCTCTCACATATATAGGTCAAACAAAAAAAAATCTCTCAACCTCAGAATTAATAACCATACATCTCATATTAAAAAATTTAAAAATAACAGCAATACTCTCACAAAAAATAGTCAGCATACTGCAATTCTAGAGCATTATAATATGCATAATTTTGATAACATAGAAATTACTGTGCTTGATATTGTACCGAACACTAAACTTAGACTGTTTAAGGAATCCATCTACATACTTAAAAAAAAGTCACTTTATCCTTACGAACTGAATGCATATCTAAGTCATACCACCAATAGACAGACAGAAGTCTCAATAGATGGACAATTCAGATTTTTTAGCAATATAACGACCAGAGGAACCAGAGGAGGTGATTCCAAACACAAAAATTTTTTTTTTCTACACAAGATCTGAAATTAATAATTAAAAATCTTCATTCCTTCCTTGAACATAAAGAATTTGCTAAGAATGCCATTAAACTTCTACATACATTTAAGAATACTACTTTATGGAATCTGATTAAAGTAATGGATCAACATTTTCAATGTTTACATATCATTAAAGACTTAATTATTGACTTCTGCAATATTAAACTAAAAAATAGATTTTTTTTCACAAAAATCTGTTTTGTACTGTACAGTTCAAACACCCTTCTTACGATCAACTAAAATTACCTAGCATTTAAAAAAAATATCAACACTTGCTTCCTGACCAACAACTACAAATTAAGCACTGCTTTAAATTTGAAAAGACCTTAGGTCAACTTGTTATCAACCACCACGAGGTACAAGAAAATAGCAAGTGTAATTGCCAACTACCTCTTTACCAAAAATATGTCGATCCTTTCCACCAACATGTTATAACCGGAGATCTTAACATCATAGAAGACTTAGAATTGCGAGCCCTTTTACAACTTGGAACCAAATTTCTTCCTACTTTCAGTATCAATAAACATTTTTGCCTCAAACAATTCAATCAAGATCTTGATAAATTTATCATCTTAGTTAGTAGTAAATCCAATTTACCTACAACTACTTTTCTTGAATGGAAAGCTGCACTGATTAAAGAATTTCAACATTTACTTTTCAAGACACCTTCTTTCAACTCTTTACACAATAAGAAACAACTCTATAATCTAATTAAAAAACAACAAGATAATTTTATCATTACAAAAATTGACAAAGCTAGCAACAATTTTGGTGTTATTTGAAAAAAGTTTTACTTCGACCTTCTGCACAAAGAACTAAATAGTAATTGCCCTTACCAAAAAATTACTACCAACACCAAAATTCTTATCAATAAATTTAACGCACTACATAAAAGACTTAAGATACATCCCCGGAACTATAATAACAGATTTGCAAATCTCTATGCGCTTCCAAAATTTCATAAGTCTCCTATTAAATTCAGGTTTATAGCCAATAGTACCAAAAAATATCTTAAAGAAATAGATTATCTTTTTGCGAAAAAAGTTCGTTTAATACGTGACTTGATTAATAACTATGATTTTAAGGATCTGCATTGCAACTGGATGATTTCAAGTAACGAGCTCGTGATTAAGACAATTAATTCGCTTCAAATAGACCATATACAATGCTACGATTCCGAGAACCTTTATACTACCTTACCATTTGAAGAAATTTATACCAGCTTACTTGCTCTACCAGATATAATTCCACGATTTCGACAATAATTGATTACGAAAAATGGCAACTTTTTCTTTCGAGCGTGCTTTTCAATAATTTTATTCTCTTTAACAATAGCATCTTCAAACAAATTCAAGGGATCCCAATGGGTGGTAATTTTTCAAGCCCTGTCTGTGAATTTTTCCTTTTCACAAAAGAATTGACCTTTGTCCGTTCACTAAATAAAGAAGAACATAAATTTTACCAACACATATATCGTTACATTGATGATATCATAGCCTTTAACAACCATAACAAAATAGAACTGCTCATATCTACCCAACTTGCTTAAAACTAAATAATACAAATACGGTGCAGAATAATGTAGTACACCTTGACCTAAATATTATTGATTACAATTTTATTAAAGTCTACGACAAGAGGAGAGAATTCACTTTTTCTACACTAAAGTTAACCAACTGGAATTCTAATATTTCCAAAAGAATCATCATTAACACAATTTTTTCACAGCTACTTAGAATAAAAAGAATATGTAATACTACAGAACACTTACAAGAAGAAATCCTTCACTTCGTCACAATTTTGAAAAATAACCAAATTCCTCATAAAATAATTTAAAATACCTTAAAAAAGCTGGCATTAGTCTTACCAATGTTTAGATAATTTGTTTTGGATAATGAAATTTTATGCTCAAAACCCAATGGGACGGTATAAAGTGGATGGCTGATTCAGATAATCTAATGTAAAAATTGCATAAATATACAGATTATTCTCGTAAATACATTTACTTTCCTCCAAAGATTTTGGCACTATACTTTAATACTATTGTTTTAATAGTTTTAAATTACTTAGATGGCCAAATTCTACTTTTATTAACAAATCGGGCCTTTTCATTTTTCATAGTAGCTTGACCGTCCTCTAGCTTGAAGAATGATGACTTTTAATAACAAATGACTTTTTTCCAATTTACTCTTTCTTTTGTGGCCAAAAAATAAGTAATTTTAGCTGAATTAGCCATTTTCACTTATTTGTAGCAGTTTTGTTCTTCGAACAAGTTGACTGATGCCATTTTGAGTTTTTTCCGTGTCTTTTCACGTCTGTCACACCCTCTATAAAAAAAGGGAGGAACAGGAGTTCCCGCCAAAACTACTATCCCAGGCCCATTGGCCTGCATAGGCCCATTGGCCTATGCAGTTTTAATTGTTTCCCCCACCTACGTCACACGACGAGAAGGAAGGTTGGTAGGACACGGAGGGGATTTGCACCCTTTTCAAAATTTTTTCACGATGCAAAGGACGGCACCTTACAGGTCAGTTTTTTCGTTTCTTTTGTCTGTGTTTTTTTGGTCCTAATAAGACTCAACGACGTTTGATTTCTTGCTAATTTAATAGCATATTAATTTGATTACAGCACCATTCTCTTTATAAAAGTTCTATCTTCTTTAAGCTGTGCAGGACCAGCCCGTACATTGTTGTAATTTTTTGACTAATAGCAGACAGCTATTTATTTTATTTTTATTTTAATTTTACATTGCTCGGAGTTGCAATTACATTCTTTACACCCTAATGTGTTTCTCAGCGGACGCGTCGGGAAAAAGGAACAGAGCAGTGAAGCTCCAAAAAAGATTTATTCGGGACTATTTATGTTTTTATTAAAAAATTTTTCGTATCAAACAAGAGCTTCAATGGTCTGTTTCGGCGAAACGCGTAATGGTATTTGGCCTAGTTCGACACTCGGTCATTTTCCTCTTCAAAAGCCTGGCGGAGGGTACGAGTGGGTTAATTTACCATTTTCCGCTTTGGTAATTATTGTATTTTGGTATTTTTGCAATTTATGTTTTCATTATAATTTTTGCATTTTATGCTTTGGTATATATTTTTTCCGTCAAACTATGTTTTATGTGTATTAACTTTTCATATATATTTTTTCCGTCAATCTATTTTTTATTTTTTATATGTATTAACTTTTCACATATCACAACGGTCAGATATTTTTTCGTGCATTCGCATGTCTTCCAACATTAATTTTAACGGTTTTTTTTTCGCGTGTTTACAGTTTTTTCCAGTTTTTCCAGATAAATTTTTTAAAAAATTCTTCTTAGTTCATATTTTAGTTATACAGCGTTGAACTATTTCGTGGAGCTACAGCTTGTGGTAACTTTTTAGCAAGATCGCTGCAGTGTTTCTACTTACTATTATTTCGTACCTTTTTGCAGCATTATGCGCAAAAATTTTTGAGACCAAATAGGTCTTACGTCTCATTACTAGTTAGCTTTACAATTTCTATTTCAATTATATATATATATATATATATATATATATAATGTTTTTGAAGCATAGAAGAGGAATCAGCTTGCACTCGTCGTGGCTTATGGTGAAGGGTTACACAAATGAAGATAACAAAACATGAACTTGAAGAATTTCCAATCTTTATTTCCACGCATATAATATCATCTCCGTAGATATTTATCCAATCATAATGAAATCCGATACATTTCTATGATTCAATTGTAATGAAATATGATAAATTGCTATGTACATCGGTTTCTTAAAATCATGACCCAGGAATTTTAGAGAAGCGAAGTGGGAAGTTATGTTAATTATGATGAATATATGAAGTGGGAATTCGCCAATTATTTGTTTAAAGCAGCTCTCGTATTTCGTTATATCTCTCACACACACACACATATATATGTGTGTGCGTGTGTGCGTTTCTGATATATATGATATGATATAGTTAGAGAGACATAAATAAACAAATAATTTGTAGTCATTAGGTTGTTTTCAAACAGGAGACATGAAAAATGAGCATTGCCCTCGCCAGGATTCGAACCCTGGACTCTCGAATACGCGTCGAGTGTGCTTCCAATTATAACACGAAGGTATGCGGAAAGGAAGGAGGATATCCTCCTTTTAAAAGGCGACTGGGGATGAGGTACCCAATTGACAGATCTGGTAGTGACGAATTATCGTTCACCACCTTTTTAGTTAGGGCGCCACTTGTAGAGTCATTAGGTTATTTTGAAGCAGGAGATACGAAAAATGAGCAATGTCCTCACCAGGACTAGAATCCTGGATCTTTCGAATACGCGTCGAGTATGTTTGCACATACACCACGAAGGCGTGCGTTGAAAGGAGGGCGAAAATACCTTATAGGCTTTAATCTTGCTTAGCAAAGCTTAAATTTGTATTAATTACTTAATAACCTTATTGAAGCTTAATAAGAGTTAAAAAGACAATTATGTTCTATAATTTGTTTTCTGCGGTTTGGTTTTCTCTCACTGTTCCTAACAGAAACGTCTCAGCTGCTAAACTATACTAGAAAACTGAGACTGATTGATTACTAAACGGTGTGAAGAAGAGAAGTGTCTGGAACGACTTTCGAGTTTTGCAGAAAATTTCATTAGGCCCTTACTCGGACTCAAATTCTCTATATTCTTCCCGTCATCACATATCTCCATATTTGGTACTCAGATCTGAAGCGAGAATTACTAACAAAACTTATGGCGTTATTGCCCGGAATTGATTGGTTTGGTTGGTTTAACTGATTATGGCAAAGCACTGGAAGGCTGGTTTGGTTGGTTTAACTGATTCTGGCAAAGCACTCGAAGGATATCAGCCTAAAGAAAGAGATGCCTTCGTAGAAGATTTTCTAAGGGAAACTTAGCTCGTACACACGTTGCACATGGGGAAAACCACGAAAACGGCCATGTTGCCAGTCCGTTCGCCGGGATTTGAACCTCGGACCAAACTACCAGTGTTTAGCTACTTCGGACGCTGGAGAGCATCCTAAGTTGAACTCACAGGCTTCTCTACTACTTGAAGGATATATGGTGCGTTACATATAGAAAAAATGCTTTAATTGTATACAAGAATTTCGGAAACCATCTAGTTCCAAAAGAATGCATAATTTTATTCTTTATTTCATGAAATGTCGTTTTGTTTACAAGAAAGGAGCTTGAAAGTAGTTATTTTTAAATATTATTTGGGAAGTGAGATTTCTATATCTCTCAACTTTGTGAAAATAATTGTTTGTACAGTAAGACCCCGCTTAACGCGGGGGATACGTTCCATCAAAGTAGAGCGTAATGCGAAACAGCGCTAAACGAGGCTATCTTTACATGTAAATATTGGGGTTAGGGGAAGATGGCTAGGAAATTGGTTAGGTATTAAATTTAAAAAGTATATTTTTTTAATAAAAATAAAATCAAACATTTATTTCTTAAAGCCCAAATTAATACCACATTATTATTTCTTGCAAAAATAAAAACAAAATATAAATAACAAAATGAATATTCTTAAAAAAACAAATAAAATTCTAAGTCAGTCATATTTAGTTAGCCTTCCGCGTTTTCAGTGTTCTGCCTTTTTGTGACAAAAGCATCTAATGTTGTTTGCCTTTTTCTTTTGCGTTGTTCTCTTAAAAGTTCTTCATAAACGGATAGAGCATCTCTAACACCACGCCTTACTTTTGAGCTCCTGTCAAAATTCGGATTATTTTCAATGAATTGATTCATTATTTCAGTTATGGTAGACAAAGTCCTTTTTACAAACGCCATCGAAAGTTCTTTTTGCTCTTCTTCTGAATCACTGCTGTCAACATTTTTGTTTTCTTCTTGTTCAGTTAATTCCTTGAGCTCATCATTAGAAAGACTAGCCGCTGCTTCTTGAATTATTTCTTCGACATCTTCCACATTTACCCCTTCAAAATATGTCTGTACAATACCGCACCAAACAAGAAATACAAGTACACTCTTTCGGCTATGTATTTGAAACCTATCGCTGCATAATATTTCGGGGAATCCCCGTATGCTGCGAGCGATTTCGTGGAATCCCCGGGTTGAAATAAAAGAGCGCTAAACCGAAACAGCGTTAAGCGGGGTCTTACTGTACTCACATTTTGAACAAACATTTAACAAAACGTTCTGTAATATTGGTTCCCATTTTACTTTTTTTTCCAAACACAGTTTAAAAATACGTATTGAAACATCAAATACAATAAGTTATGCATTTTTCTGCTTCGACGAACTAATGATAATGCAGTTACTCTTATGACAACAGTTCCTTTGGATGGGAATGCCGAATATGTTTATCAAGATTATTTTACTCAAAATAACTTAAAATACATACATCAGAAAAGGGGAAAACGTTTTAAATTTAATCAGTATTTTTACAGCAGCACAGCAATCAATATGCAGACGACTCCAAAATGAAATCGTTAGGAAGAGAACAGCTCATTTTACATTCATGTCTCACAGAGAAATTCTTGAAATCACATCACGAGATCATTTGCAGTGCTTTGTAATCAGGTGGATTAAGAAGTGAAGGTCAGGCAAACATATGACATTAGTATAATGATGCATTTACATTAGGAAAATATACCATTGTAAGTCACGAAGCAAGTTAGACACGAATAAAACTGTGCGAATCTTTTGTCCTTTTTGAGAACAAAGATGCGAACGAGGAAATTATTTCACTATTTCAAAATATCCAACTAATCTGAAGTCACAAACATCGCATATGCGCATACTAAAACAGCTTTTTCAACGAACATCAGTATGAAACTTGACTTTCCGTTAGTTTGGGACAAGTAGGAAGACTTGAATTGAAGTAATATTATTGATATAAACTCAAGAAACAATCCAGAGTATGTGAAAAGCTTCACTTAAAAGTTTCATCTTCGTGTAACATTTCGTTGAAGGAAAAAAAAAAAAGATTCCAACAAATTGTATGAACTTATAGAATAAATTCATTCCACTTCTTTATTGTGTCCTTTAAAATCTTTGATACTAACCTTTTAAAATTTCTTGCCTTAAATGAAATAATTAAGATGCTCGATATCGAAAGAGAGAGCGAACTGTAATTCTAAGAGCTATAAAATAGTACGTCTAAAGGGTATCAAAATCCGAAGAAGAATTTGCCATACATTTTCCATATTTTTTTTTCAATTCAATTTTAAGTAAAGTCATTTTGAAAGAAAGCGCGTTATTATCAATATTATTGTTATTCAACTTTCATAAAACGTATGTAAGTCTTATATTTACTAACAGTAACGGTAAGATTTTAAGCTAAGTTATCCAACCAATTTTGAGAAACATCAGTTTCCTCTTGCAAATGCGGTTTCGCTTTAAAAAAACAATCTGATGTGTACACCACATGACTTCCTTGTACGGAATATTAAATTATACGCATTTTTTCTTGCATTTTATTTAAACTTATTAGATTGAATTAAACCTACTTCGCCGACAGCGCATAAACCACAATAGAATAAATGCATTCTTTAAAATTCACTTTGTTTACCATAGCGACACTCTGGCGCTAGGTTTACTTAACAGTATTATATTTCGTTCATATTATAACTCAGAATGCACAAAATTTATATCATTTAAAGAATTATCTAATCGTTGCCACATGTTCTATTCAAATACTATAATAAAGCTAGAACTATGTATAAAAGAAATTAAGCAAACAAAACAGAAACAGTTTTTCACAGACGATTGAGTATTTCTCATTCAATTAATTCAGTTTTCACTTCGCGACAAGACGAAAATACATAAAAACTCAAAATATCTGTATTAAAAATTACGAAGTAAATCTTAAACACTTAGTTCCTCGAAAAAACTCCAGAAAGGATTGAGCATGATGTGTATGTGTCTCATGAGTCATAATTTGTCAAGTTGATTTCGTTTTCAGGAAACAGGTTGGGAGAGCATTAGAATTTCAAATCAAAACTTCAAGATTTCACAGAACACAGAAATAACATTTATTAACGATAAACTTAATGATATAGTATATTACTTCCGCCTATAGCGGCCATGAAAACATAATCAAGCATCAAAAAAAAGGTATGACATGCGTCATTCTTTCAAGTTCAAGCGTCAAGTGCAATATTTTTCATCGGCGCGCATCAAGAGCGCCACCTAACCGAAAAGACGGAACACATGATTTAAATAATAAATGAAGGCGTTATCTTTGTTGTTGCGAAGCTAAGTTTCTCTAGATTGGCAACAAATCCGCAACTCAACTGTTTCAAATGTAAACAAGAGCAATGGCCGCCATCAAATTAGGCTTAGCGGCACTTAAACAATTTTTAAATTGTTGATAATTCTAAAAATATTGCATACAGATTTACTAAAGGCATAAAACCCTTAACCGGCAGATAAAAACAACATAATTTAATCATTTTTAAAGCAAAAAATGTACAATTTACAAACATATAAGAGTAAAGAAACTGAGATCACTGAGCCGTGTAACGGAGTGGATATATTTACAAATATATTTATATACGTTTGGCGCGGCCGATTGAAACCAAAATACGAGGTGCACATCTACATGTTATAGTAGTCTTATATACAAAATTTCAACGTTCTGAGGCTACTCGTTTTTGAGTTATGCGAGATACGCACGTACGTACATACGTTCGTACAGAAGCCACGAAAAATTCTCTTCAGAATTCATTTTAAAGCAGCTTTTTAGTTTTTTTTGGAGGAAAAGAGTATTTTATTCTGTCCTTACGTACAGATATCACGCAAAAACATCGTTAAATTGCATTCGAAAGCGGTCAAAGTGGATATTTTGGTTGAAATATGCTGCCTGAAGCTTTTCGCGATTACAAGTAAAAATATGCATGTCATTAAAATGTAATTGTTATTGGCTGTTCACTTCTAGAACAGTTTTGCATTTAAAAAACCGTTACAGACATGGTGCTGACTACTCTTTACAAAATACTCATACAAAATTTTAGCGAGCAATACTATAGTGGTGTATTTAACAATAAAAGTAAATTGATACTATTCGGTTTCGAGGGCCGTAAAAAATCGCCAAACTATTGTTGATGCCAATGCTGCCAAAAATAATTGCGGCAACCCTAATAATTGCGGCAAGAAAGGAAGTATAATAGTAAATAACTATCCAAGATTGATGTTTTAATTTAGATGAAAGGTTAATTTCATATAATACTTTTTTTATTATTATAATTTATATGAAAAAGGCTAAACATGACTGAATGGAAGCATAAGAGTAAATAACTATTTCAGATCATTATTATAATTTATATAAAAATTGCTAAACGTAACTGAATGGATGCCTGCATCGCTATTTCGCTATCGACTTATCGCTAAAGCATAATTTCATCTCGATGGTTGTTCAAACGTAATTTTCTATAATGAATGATGCCTTTTCTTTGAAAATAGTTTCGGTAAAGTGCAGAATCGCTCACTTATTTGTTTGCCGCTTTTTACAAGGGTAAAAACAATTGAATTTTGTCAATTTTCTTTTACTTTTTAAGTGAAAATAGGTCGATGTGCACATGGATACCGAGTATGTGCATTCTTAAAAACGCGTCAAGCAGTGGGTGATTCTGCACTTTACCCAAAATTTTATTGTCGACTTTTCGTCATGGGCAATTCCCAAATTGTTAAATCCATAGAATATCAAAAAAGGATTTAAAAATTAAATTAGTATGTCAATGGCGTCTTAAGAAATATAGAACTATATGAACTTACGCAATCTGAAATCAACGCGTACGCTAGATTTGGCGCGCTGTTAAATGGGCGCGTTTGCTAGATTTGGCGCTTTTGCGCATACATTTTCGCTGAAACTTTTTTACGGCCCTCAAAACCGAATAGTACCGGTAAGGTAAATTTAATGTATTCAAGTTAGACTGGATAGAGGAGACATATAATCCCAAACCAGCTATATGATTTAATTGCTAACAGTTACTGTTGTATTGTAACTTCTGCAGCAAATTTTAGCTTCATATAATTTATTTTTATTTTTAGCCTTTGGGCTAAAAGACAGTAACTCAGAAGGACTATTAGTCTCAAAACGACATTTTGTGGCGTTTCACTATAAATGGCAAATCACTTTTTAAATTCTAGCCATCAAATATTACATTTAAAGAAATTAAATAATGAAGAACCTGCATGAATGTACGTATGTTTCTCGCACTGTGAAAAAACGATGATACCTAGAGCCATCAAATTTTGAATAACGTAATCCTTCACCCGAACGTGGGCACCTGGAAGTCAGAATTTTGAATCTGTTTTATTATCTAGTTCATATTTTGTAAAACTCTGACGAATTTCTGATTAACAAAATCAACGATTTCAAAGCGAGTAAATGGCAAACCCTGTGCGGGGGAGGAAAAAAAAAAAAAAATCTGATGTGTACACCACATGACTTTCTTGTACGGAATATTGAATTATGCGCATTTTTTCCTGAAATTTCATTTAAACTTACTTCCTCGAATTTCATTAGAGATATATTTCTCATTCAATTAATTCAGTTCTCACTTCGCGACAAGTCAAAAATACCTATCTATATCAAAAATTGAAAGATATAGAAAAACATAAAACACCAAATACAGTTAAAACAATTAAAAAAATTTTTATAATTAAAATTACAATTTCTCCGCAAAAACAAGCAATTCGGCCAGCGGGCAAGAAGGCATATTTTCGGTGCACAAAACTGAAAGTTTACTTTTGGTCTCACTCGACAAAAAGATACTGAAGGCATAGAAACTGACTTAACTTGTTATGGACGCTATGCTGAGTCACTATATGGGATAGTTTAATATCTTAAATGATAATTCCAGAATGGATTAAGCGTGACTTAATTCGCAATAATAAAAGAAGATGTTATCTTTGTTGTTGCGAAGCTTAATTTCTCTAGACTGGCAACAAATCCACTATTCATTTTCAAGAGTAAACAAATATGGCTGCTCTGATAAACAAAAACTAGGCCTAACCTCACTTAAGCAACTTTTAAATTGTTGATTATTCTACAATTATTGCGTGCAGATTACCTAAAGGTATAAAAACCTTAACCGGAAGATAAGGACAACATAATTCAATGATTTTTAAAGCAAAAAAGGGGCAATTTACTAACATATAAGAATATAAAATCCTGAGCTCACAGAGCCGAGTAACAGAGTGTGTATATGTACATATTCATATACTTCTGGTGCTACCGATTGCAGCCAAAAAGGGAGGTGCACAGCTACATATTATAGCAGTCCTACATACAAAGTTTCAACGTTTTGAGACTACTCGTTTTTGAATTATGCGAGATACACTCGTACATATACATACGCACGTACAGACGCCACTAAAAAATCGCTTCTGAATCCAATTTAAATCGGTTTTATAATTCGTTTGGGAGAAAAAAGAGTCTCTTATTCTGTCTTTACGTACAGATGTGAAGCAAAAACATCGTTAAAATGCATTCGATAGCGGTCAAAATGGATATTTTCGTTCAAATATGGTACCCAGAATCTTTTGTGATTACAATACTTCCTTTACTTGTACAAGGAAGTAAAAAAAAAAAAAAAAAATCGGAAATTCTAAAATTCTAAACATGTGCTGTTTTTAAATATTGGGTGCTATTGCTGTTGAATTGAAATTTATGTGATTTAAGTGCGAAGAACATGATAATTAATAACTAAAAGTAACGCACGAAACGCTAAAAAAAAAAAAAAAAAAAAAAAAAAAAAAAAAAAAAACACTTCCTTTGGAGTAATATAAAATCTGAAAGTCTTAATTTTTTTTTTATTTCCTTCTGTTATTACTTATTTAATGCTTCATTAACCTCAAATTGGTTAGTAATAAATTTTAGCTATACGTTTTAATGTTTCGTTTGCTTTATTCTAAAATTGAAATGTTTTGATTTCTGTTGAAGGGCAAACTCACCAAGATCGCATTAAAGAAAGACTGGACGATGCACATTCAGTTAACAAATCGAAAATTTAATATAATATAAAATACTATAAGAATTAATATAATATACGCATTAAATGAATAATAATATTATTACACAATATTAATTCAGCACTTAAGACATCAAAGTTTTTCAAATTGAAAAAAATTATAATTTTGATTTTGCTTCATCTGAAATTCTTTTCAGATAGTTAATTATATAAAAATCTGGAACAGCTTTAGTATAGCCCACCTTCAAAGTTTGGCGAATTTGGTTTGGCGCCAAAGCACATGAAATACGTTGTTTTGAAAAATGGTTGCCATCCAGATTTTCGACGAAACTCCGTGTTTCAAAAAATGGCGGCCATCTTGATTTCACCAGAAATCGTGGATAATAGAAATAAGTTTACGACTATTATACACGATTTTAAGAGAAAGAAATATTAAGAAATGATTAATAAAATGATTGAGGTTAAAAGGATGTAATTTTAAAAACAATACCGGAAATTTTTAGCTATTTCACCTTTAATAAATAATTTGGTGTGACGTCACAATGTATTCTCCATGCTACGCGTAATTTGTATTTTCTCTTTAAAAAAAATAATGAATTATTTATTGTAAATTAACATCAAATTCTTTAAATTTACATTTCTGAGCTAAGGCGTAACTGAAAATAAGTATAATAAATTGTTTATATTTAAAATTATCATGATACAGTAAGCGAATTATACCAGTTATTACAACGATAAAGAACGTCGCAGTCTCTCATACTTGTATTTCATACAGCTTCCATATTTTCAAAGATTTTTAAGCTTTAGCATTTATACAAATAAAAACAGATTTTTTAATTAATACTCTGGAACATATCAATTTTATCATGTTTACAAATTAACGTTTTGCTACGTAACAACATAATCCCTTATATACCAATAAGTAGACAATTTTCATTATTTTCTAAAAATTTTAAACTTTACATTAATGAAAAACAGGTTCTTAAATTTCTAAATCACATTATATTCTCTGTAGGCAGGCATACTAGAATTCTACACATAAATAAATAAAAAATTTAATTTCTCGCAATGAAAGAAAATATTATAAGAAAATAAATACTACAAATTAGGAACACTAAGCAATGCTTCACATACACACACACATACAGTGTCTCACAAAAGTGATGGGACACTTGTGCTTTACAAAAGGAAACTGTAGTAAAATAAATGAAAAAAAAAAACATGTAAAAATTTTTTGTGGGTGTGTTTCATACTTAAATTTAGTAACAATTATTACATAACATACATTTTCTCAAAATATTAAAATATGAATTTAATAAAAATACAATTGTTTAGAAAGGCGCAAAAAATGGCTCACGTAAGTGATGGGACACTTACTTTTCCATCAAATATTTATCCAAAAATTTTACTTTATAAAAGGTTTTAATATTTTGTTGGATTTCCTTTTACTTTTAAAACATGATTTAATCTTCTTGGGATGGATTCGACTAATTTTTTTGCGATTTCTGGAGTGATTTTACCCCATTCTTCTTGAAGCACCGATTTTAATTGTTGTTTTGAAGAAATGGTGTGTTTGCGAAATTCTTCCCTGGGTTTTCTCCACACCAAGATTCTACCGTCAAAATCAAATATATTAAATTTACTCTCATCAGCAAATATAACTTCATTCCAGTAATCAGAATTCTTATTTATGTTGGATTTTGCGAAAGCCAGTCTGAGGTTTCTATTCTTTTCACTCACGAAGAATTTTTTCCTGGCTGCTCTACCGTGATATCCAGCAATCGAATTACTCTTCCAATAGTCTCAGGATTAACAATTACTCCATATAATGCTTGTAAATCAGGCAGCAACTTTGGGAGCACTCATTCTTGGATTTTTTTTAATATTTCGAACGATAATTCGCTTTAGTCCATTGGATAGGTTTGATGGTCGGCCAGGTCTTTTATCCTGAATCATATGATTCTTTTTATATCGTTTAATGATATTAAAAACTGTTGAATGACTCAGGTTAACGGTTTCAGCAGTTTCTCTAATAGAATTTCCACGTTCAATATGCAAATTAATAACTAATTTTCGAATTTCAGGCAAAGTTTCTTTTCGTTTAGCATTCATGGCCGCACAAAGATAAAAAACACAAGAATTCCAAAACAAACTGGAGAGAAATACTGCAGACGATTGCGATAAATTATTGGAGTAAAAATAAAAACCCCAAAAAATATTTTTATTGCTTACTTCAGACGATTTTTGTTGCATAGTACGTAGTAGTATCTAATGGTGTCCCATCACTTATGTGAACCATTTTTTGCTCCGTTCTAAATTTTTATTAAATTAATATTTTGAGAAAATGTATGTGATGTAATAATTGTTACTGAATTTAAGTATGAAACACACCCACAAAAAATTTTTACATGTTTTTTTAATTTATTTTATTACAGTTTCCTTTTGTAAAGCACAAGTGTCCCATCACTTTTGTGAGACACTATTATCAAAGAACTCATATTATCAAGTGCGATTACGATTGCAAAAACTACGTATTATAATAATGAGGTAAAAGTTACTTATAGGTTCAAAGTTTACAGTTTTGCTACTGTTGAGTAGATCGTCGGGCTATCGATATATATTGTAAGTCGGAAAGCATTATAAACATATCAAAACCAAAAAATTAAAAATACAATTTAAATGAAAAATGATGTCTTAAATATAATTCACAATTAAAACAACAATACAAATTTAAAATACACAAACGATATGTTAAACATTGCATATAAAATACGTTACATTACAGCTCGTCATCACACATTATCTCGTTTTCCTTTGTACACAACGATCCGTATTCGCCCGAAAAACATCAAAGCTCGGTGTCCATGTACACATCCATCTATTTCCACCTTAAAAATATCAGAAAATTGCACAACCTCGGCATTGCGCACTACATTGGCTCTGCCCATGTACACATCGATCTATTTTCACTTAAAAAAACATCCTAGAATTGCACAAACTAGGCACCGCGCACTACATTGGCTTTGCCCATGTACACATCGATCTATTTTCACTTAAAAAAACATCCTATACTTGCAGAAACTAGGCATCGCGCACAACCTCGGCACAGCGCACTACATTGGCTCTGCCCATGTACACATCGATCTATTTTCACTTAAAAAAACATCCTAGAATTGCGCAAACTAGGCACCGCGCACAACCTCGGCATTGCGCATTACATTGGCTGTGCCCATGTACACATCGATCTATTCTCACTTAAAAAAACATCCTAGAATTGCACAAACTAGGCACCGCGCACAACCTCGGCATTGCGCACTGCATTGGCTTTGTCCATGTATATGGCGATCTCTTTTTACTTAAAAATCAGAAATTGAATAAACTCTGCATTGCTCATATACTAAGAAATCTGCTTTCACTTTAAAGAAATCGGAGAATTGCAGACAGTGCATAAGCAACTCCATTGATTCGCGTTAAAAAAAAAAAGTTTCTAGAAAAATTGAGTTTACTACAGGCGAATCAAGATCCTAGCCTAATTGATTTCTCAGCCGTACATTTCTTGCAAATACTACCATTCGATGACTTTTTCTGACTAACTAACCAGCATGGTATCTTACATTTTTCACAGAAAACGTGACCCTTCAATAATCGACAATCCATCAAAAATCCTCTAAAAAGTTCATACTATTGTTAATTCATACATAAAATATCTGTTCCCAAAATTTTACGCTTGTTTAAAAACTCCCACCTTAAATTTTCCTTTATAATCTCCTGATATTTAATTACAACATCACTAACAGCAGTTTTAGAGCAAGCAATAACTAAACGCAAAAATATCACCTCAAGTAGCCAAAAATATATATACAAAATAGTATTCACGGTATCTGAGCGTTAAACAATCGCCAATAACAGTGTTACGAATTGTGTATTTAGATATTAATTTTAGTAGAGTTCTAATTTAAAATGTATTTCCTCCTACAACGCAGGAGACAAATTTTAAGAGAAATCTATACCGGAAAAGTAAGAATACAGGGCACGTGCATTAAACTTTGAGTAAACGGATATGTCGGTAATTTGTATTGAAATTGAATAAATGTAACTGACTACTAAATTAGCTGTAACCGTAATTCCATCCTCTTGTTTACATTGCGTTTGGCGAATAGTATGGGTTACCAGATCATATCATTTATCGCCGCTCTTGGCGATATTTTTTTTTTGTTTAAAATTCCGGGTGGGCTATACTAAAGCTGTGCCAAAAATCTAACAAGGTCTGAAAGTTTTAAGCTATTATTTTGTACTTTTACAAACTTAAGACACACGCACAAAAAAGTCTAGTTTTGCATCAGAAAATCTAATAATATCATATAAATAACAAAAACTGATCGACGCATAGGAAAATATTCCTAAAATTCGTTAATATATTTCAGTTTATTATAAATTTTCTAATTAATAGGTAAGTCTGACATTTCATTTCCAAACTTTGGAGTATCTAAGTACATAAATTACAATACATTAGAAGTAAAAATTACAAAAATAATTCTTAAGTTTCAAACATTTTCAAAATTGAAAGAAGGGTGCAGCTGGCTTCATATTTAATAACTGGCAACAATGAGTAAAATTCTGTCAATTTAAAAAAAAAATTATAGACGCATTAAGTGCAACTTTAATTTGAAACATCAGTTGACTAGTAAACTTTGAAGGAAAAAAAATCTGTTTTAAATCCATATCTAATTTAATAACTAACTTTTCAATGTTCTCATGAATAAGTAATCTTACAATCTTCTAAATTCAGTTTTTCAGAAGGCAACATAGCAGCTAACTTTTCCTTTTCTCTGTTTAGACATTAACAGATTGGGAAATCGCCCAACCGAGATAGTGGCTTGTGACTGACCTCCGTACCGAACGGTCCGAGTTCGAATCCTGGAGAAAGTTTGTAAATAATCTAAATATGATAATAATACCCTTGGGGGCAGACCTCAAAACTAGTCAGATTTTAATTTAAATTTAAATTGCAGTTACTATCTCTTGCCTTTGCGTTCAGCGAATCAGCATATACCTTAGTAATGCTTATTGCTCTATATTTCGTGTTATAGGGAACACGATGCTCCAGTTAAATAAAGTATTTACTTTTTCTGTATGACCCTTTTTGTCTACATGATCTGCAGTACACAATTAAAGAAAAATAAATATCAAGACATATATGTGACTGATATATAATTATATTTATGTATATTGTTTGATTACGTTATTCTTATCATATAAAGAAAACAGGCTTTGACATATAAATGAGAAAAATCTTAAATATATGTATTCATATACCACATTCTGTTAATTAATTATCCATCAACTAACTAAAAATAAACTCATATAAAAATAATTTGAAAAACATTGATTATGAAGTTTATCAAATTCTTATTTCACGTGCAAAATAATATGATATAATTAAAAAAACATACCTTATCTTTTTATGACTAATTAGTAACAATAGTCTTTGCCTTATCTGAAAAATATTCATCTGATTCTAAGCATAGATGAATATATATAATCATTCATTTGTCTCATTAAATATTCTATCAGTTCAGATGAACAAAATGCTTTTAATGCTCAGTCAAAATGCTTTTCCACAAGCTATTACTTATTGCTCCCACTAGAAAACCTTAAATCACATTAAGGAAAACATCTTAAAAAAACTATTATTTTTAATAACTAAACCGCCATTTTTCAACCACCAAGATGAGTCTGCACCAAAATAGTAAATTTATTTAGAATTCGGCGCCTTCACAATTCGATGACTCAAATAACGTTTTCTGTCAGTTTCATATCCCATAATACATCTGGCTAATAAGTTTACGCTCGGAAAAGCTCAGTAAGTATTTCGATATCGCCAAAATTGAGGAAATCGTGCCAATTTATTGCATAACTCGCATATTTGGCGACTGCCAAGTAGTGATAAAGTGACAAAGGGGTACGCGTAAACTGATGATTCAGGATGGTGGTTTTTCACGAATGCAAATACAGAAAAATAGGAAATTGCTATATTTGTTTGATGTTAGGAAAACCGTCGTTTCACTTCACAGTTATACGCAATATTTATTACGCATTTCACCGGAGGGTAGGGTCTTATTTCTTCAGTAGAACTTCTGATATTAGTGTGCTGAGTAAAGGCTACGGTAGCTGAACTTAGGTACAGTGGCTGAACTCAATAATTAAAACTTTTTTTTAATTAAATGAATATTATTAATCCAACTACTAACAGTTTTTAAAAATTTAGTAATGCAGGAACATTTGAAAATCAAGAATGCAAATTTTATTACGGAAATTCTTCTTCTTCTTTTTTTTTTTTTTTTTTTTTTTTTTTTTTTGTTATGAAATGAGGCTTAGAATATGTAATGCTTTCTGTTATTCCTTCTTTTTTAATTTAACCCATTCTTTGGGGGAAGAGGGCTAAAAGGATATTTCACAAAAATATTAAAATATTAAACTGAAAATAGAAGTATTTTATAATTATATATACAGTACAAATACTAATCACTTTATTTATTGGGAAAAGCTCTCTAACTTACCGCCCACCAGTGATCAAGTGGTTTAAACGGCTGAACACTCATAGTTAGATGCATCTCCCGCTGCCCAGCGGCCGAGCGGTAAAGTCGCTGAACACTGGTAGTTCGGTCCGAGTTTCGAATCCCGCGAACGGGCTGACTGCATGGGTGTTTTCGTGGTTTTCCCCATGTGTAACGTGTATACGAGCCAGTTTCCCTTAGAAAGTCCTCCACGAAGGATCCCTCCCCTTAGGCAGACAGCCCTCGTGTGCTTTGCCATAATTAAATACACCAAACATCTCCCTCTGCATGCCAGAATAACCAGCAAAGTGTCAAGTTGGGCTCAGTTCAGATCCCAACGAATGGAGTGACTGCATGGGGTTTCTGGTGTTTTTATCTGCGTAAAGTACAAATACCTCTCCAGTTCCTCCAGTTCTCCAGTTTTCCTAAGACGTCCCCACAAAGGCAATTATTATTTTGAGATTGACTGAAAAATGGCAATGTCCTTATAAGTTTGTCATATTTTATTAAAACAGCATAGCTCTGCAGAACTATCTGTCTTGGAAGGAGGTCGAGAAGATTTTCAAAGATGTCGTTTTCACGGCTCGTATTAATACAAGAAAAACATCGCAAAATTCTCATCCCCTCCGTTCAATCTTTGGGAAAGGTAAGGTTAGGTGATTTAGATTACGACAAAGTCCACGAAAGTTGTTTAAGGCAAAGGATGACATGGAAGACCTTTTTAAGTCCTTCATGGAAGACCTTTTTAAGAAAAACTGGTTCGTATTCATTTACGTACAGGGAATACCATGAAAACTCAATGTAGCCAGCCCGTTCCCCAAGAGCTGAAGTAGGTCGAACTACCAGTATTCAACGGTTATACCATTCAGCCACTGGCGAACGCTTTAGGAAAGAAATCCGAGAAAACTACCAGTGTTAATTGTGTTAATTGTGTTATTCATTTTGTATTCGCATGTCCAAGTATACATAAATATCCAACAATTATACAGTAATTCAATTATGAATTTGGATTAATTAGTAGACATAACACAGTAACTTATCAGTGGCAGAGTTGCTAAAACTGTGGAAGCCTCCATGTGGATTTTAAAATTTATATGGTTCAGCTGATGCAGTTTGACGCATGTATAACGCAAATTAGAATTTTCCTTAGAAAATTTCTATGCAAAGTTCTAGATAAGGTAACTTTTGAATATTTTTGCTGTAGTTAACTTTGAAAAAAAGATAACAGACAAAAAGAAATAATCATAACTTTAAATTTTTTAAATTTATATTTTCATTTATTAAGAGTATTTTTAAGATTCTTTTTAAAATTTCTTCATTCTGAAATTGAAATACCAGCAAATAATATTATTCCTGGTTTTATTATTGCAAATAATGCGGACTAAATGTGTTAACACTGATCTTCTCGACAAAATTAAAAAAATATAATAGTAATAAATGAATGTGCGAAAAATTGAAAGAAGGGGAAAATATTTGGGACTTATTCATACCATTATCTGCTTGCTTGGCGGTAAAGTCCCTGAATACCGGTAGTTCGACCGGCTTCGAATCAAGGTAAACGGACTGCTGCATGGTCATATTTCTTGGTTTTAACTTGTGTGTATTTTAGAGACGAGTCAGTTTCTTTTGAGAAGTCTCCACGAAAGCATATCTTCCCTTAGGTTGTGTGCTTTGCTATAATTCCCTTGCGTGCTTTTTCAGAATCAAATAAATCAAAACAATCGAATCACTACCTGTATCCTATCTCTCAACACTACGATTCTAAAATAAAAACAAAGGGTACTTTTCCGTTTGGCCGGCGCAAATCTCGCCAAGCAGACTTTATTACAGACTTTATTACAACATACAGTATACACATAAAAAATATTTAAAGAAATGTTAGTTCTAAGAATTCTTTTTTTGAAGGCATAAACATTTTAATATCGCTTAAAATTTTATAAAAAGCCAATAAATAAAGACAGTAAATTTGTAAAAAGACATTAATTTAAGAATTTACTATGCTTTCATGGTTCAACATCCTGATTCGCCGGTTCATCTCACGTGACCCCAAGCGATCTCATCTCACGTAAACTACTCTACAAAAATCTAATGCTAGTAATTATCTACATTAATTTCAAGTTAAATCTTAATTTGGAACACAAGTTTAAATGCAAGAAATATTTCAATTCGTACGAATAGCTTACTCAGAAATTATGTAAAGCTGCAGTGCTTTACTTCGCTAATGCATTCTCATTAGAATTGATGAATTTAACCCTTGACTTACATTTTCTATATTTTCGGCTTCGGGTAAGTGCTGTGATTGCATCCTGATTGACTTAATTACCGAAAATGGCCTTAGACATAAAACTGAACTATCTGATAAAAATTCTATGTAATTATATGCCACTATTGAAAGAAACAACCAATCTGATAAGAAAAAGCTGCGACTTGTTTTGAAAATGAGGCGTAAAAGGTTACCAGCGAGAATATTCCGTTTGGCATCGGTTGTACCATTATTGGCGACTTTATCGCTTGCGCCGGCAAAACGGAAAAGTACCAAACAAAGTTTACTTTCATAAATTTCCACCAGATGCTATATTTTTTGCAGATAATACTAAAACGATAATTTCGCTTTTGTGTTAGTTTCCTACGGAAACTTTTAAAAATAACCATTTTTACGAAATTAAATTTACAACGTGATTCACTATTTTGTAAGTTCCATAAATCTCAATGAAATGTACTTCAAAATAAATAAATGTCATCTAGATTTTTACTATAATGAGAATACATTAACCACACATGAGTACTGAAAAGTATTACTTTCAAAAGATAATTCATTGATAAGCTATTTGGGAAGTTCAAAATGATCTTTATTTTCAAAAGAAGAATGTCGAAATCCGGTTAATTATATTTTGCTTTCAAAAATTTAAACCCTTTTCAACATATTCGTTGCTACTTTTTTTTTAATACTTATTACGTGCTCCGCCCTTAACCACCACATGGAAAGGGAAAGATGCCTCGTGGAGGTCTTTTAAAGAAAAACTTGGCTCGTATCCACGTTACGCATGGGGAAAACCACAAAAATGCCCATGCAGTCAGCCCGTTCGCCCGGACTTGAGCCCCGGACCAAACTACCAGTGCTCAGCGGCTTTTACTGCTCGGCCGCTAGTGGGCTTCATGATACTTCTGGCAATTATTTTGAAAACTGTGTAAGCTGCTAAATGAAACGAAAATAAAACTGATGCCTAAATTCTTTCATATTTTACCTCAAACTGGTACACAAAGCAGCCATAAAATTGAAACATCCGAGACGCAACAAGCAAGTTACCTGGAAACGTGTTCTCCAAAAAGCATTTGAAAGGTGGAGGCGGAAATATTTTACTTCAAAACCTAAAATGCTGGCTCTTTTTTTTTTTTTTTTTGTAAGAAAAGAAAATATGAAAGGTTTCAGATTTTAAATTACGTCCAAAGGGGCGTTTTAACAATATTTTGTCTGTTATCTTTATTTATTAAATATATGTTCTTCGCACTTAAACCATAAAATTCAATTCAACAGCAATATCGCAAAATAGTTTTAAATTGAGCTTATCTTTAGAATCAGAGTCTCGCGCGCTGGAGATAAAAATGTTTTTTCTGTACAACGTTGCCATTGCTCGCTTTGTACTCGTTGAGTTTTTTAATCAAAAATTCATTAAAGTTTTACAAAGTATGAAATCGATCATAAAACAAATTCCAAATTTCAAATTTGTCTTCCACATGCCCATATTCGAAGGAACATTACGTCATTCAAAATTCGATGGCTCTATGTACCGTTGTTTTATGACAGTGCGAGAAATAAGCATACATTTATTCAGATTTTTCATTATTTAATTTCTTCAAATATAATGCTGGACTCTAACATTTGGTGGCAGCAGTTTGAAAAGTGAAACGGACATTTATAGTGAATCAACGCAAAATCGCAAAACGAAAACAAAAGTCCTTCAGAGACAAAGCCTCTTTGGACTAAAAAAGAAAAAAAAAAACCTTACACAGTCAGATATAAGGCACAGAAAGGCCGCTAGGAATATCTTCTGCTATACATGCAACAAATAATTTCTCTGTAGCGTCCGACTCAAGTTCCGATTCATTACAATAACCTTATTCCAGAACAAAGATTCGGGAAATGTTAACGTACGACATGGTGTTGTAGGAACTGATCACCTAATCTGATAGCAGCTTCAGAACTTAACTTTTTACCTTCGACCTCTTGCGGTTTAATGCCACTACCCTAGTTTCTCATATCACTTTAGTATTATTCCTATCCTCTTCCAAAATTCTCTTAGATTTTCCCAATGTGTTCTCAAATCTAGGTTGTTTTATCGCTATCATTCTTAATATGTGCCCTAACAAAATACACCTCCAGCATTTTAGTAGCCTATCTTATTTTTAGTTCATGATCTACATTTATATACTGTAGGCGTCTGTCTTGTGTTCTGCATAAATTGATGTATTCCTGGAAATAGCAGCAGAAAAGAATAGAAGACAAACAATTTCTTTCAAAAGAAAAGTCTGAAAGCTTTATATAATCAATCTGATAGTCTGAATAGTTTACTGTTAGATTTTTAAGTTTATAAAACTTCTAAAAAAAATTGAATTCCATGAAATTAAATCCATAGAATCTAAATTTTATAGAATATTAATACTTTTATAGAATATAGTACATATTTATAGATTAATGATATTTTTTATAGACTATACATTTTCATAGAACATTTTATAGAATATAGAACATGAAATCTTATATTTAAAATGAGCTGACAAAAAGAAAATAATTATGTTCAAAATAGCAAAGCCAGACAATGGGTAAAAAATGAATATGATGCTGTTTCATTGTATTAACATCATGTTCAGACTTGTGAACTTATTTAGTGACTTAAAGACTTAATTATTCAATTCGTAGCTGTGCATTTTTTTCTCTGGTCCACTTATATGCGAGCTCTGTAAAAAGTTTTTTTTTTCCCCAATAGCAATAATTTTTATTTTGAAGAGATGCAAAATCTGTATTCTGGAAATAACCTCTTTAAAGTATTTAAATTACACGCGAGCAAGGTTCAGAAAAATGTAATATAATCTGAACTTTCGTTAGTTTCAAATTTCTGATACTAATGACAAGAATGATTTCATAACTGAATTGAAAATTATTTTTATAAATGAGTAATTTTAAGGTAATAATGATTTATTAAAAAAAAAAGTTTTTAGAAATCACGTCTCACTATATCTCCAGATTCTTACAAATTTTGGAAACATACACTTAAAATCCATTTACAACAAGAACGTTTTACAAACCACCCATGCAAGTGAACCAGAGAAATAAATGCACAGCTGCGAATTGAATATTAAGTCTTTAATTCATTAAATAAGTTCACAAGTGCATAAATTATTCCTAAGAAAATTGGGTGGACTCATGAGCTTCCTCGCTTATAATTTATAATATCAAACCTAAAAGACTTAAACATATGAATCTGGAACAAAAAAAGTCTTTACTGACTTTTATACTTAGTTTTGCGATTTTGCATTGAATCACTATAAATGTCCGTTTCACTTTTCAAACTGTTGCCACCCAATGTTATGAGTCCTACATTATATATGAAGAAATTAAATAATGAAAAATCTGCATAAATGTATGCTATTTCTCGCACTGTGATAAAACAACGGTACATAGAGCTATCGAATTTTGTATGACGTAATCTTCCTACGAATATGGGCATGTGGAAGACCAAATCTGAAATTTGGAATTTGTTTTACTATCGATTTCAGATTTTGTAAAACTTTAACGAATTTTTGATTAACAAACTCAAGCATTTCAAAGCGAGCAATGGCAACACTCTACGGGGGGGAAACCTTTTTATCTCTAGCGGGGGCGGAACTGTGTATCGGAAATTCTAAAGATATGCTCAATTTTAAAATTACTTTGCGACATTTCTATTGAACTGAATTTTATGGTTTTAAGCGCGATGACTATGATATTTAATAAATAAAGGTAACACACAGAACGTTAAAAAAAGTCCCATTGGACGTAATTTAAAATCTGAAACCTTTCAGATATATATATATATATATATATATATATTGAGTTTTTGTCAAAATTAAAATGGTAATTCAATTAATCATAAGAGCTAATGAAATAGCATATTATAAATTAAATTAAGAGTTTTAGATACAGCATCCTTGGCGGTAATTTTATGAAAACAGTTTCTTTACACCAGGTGTCGGCAACCTGTGGCACGCGTGGTACACCGGGAACGTTTGTTTGCCAAAATTTCGTCACAGCGCTTAATTTTTGGAATGAAGACTGTTGTTAAAATAGTTAATTTCATAGTGCCTCGCTCTTCATTGGTACACAGGGAATTTAAACCTCTTTTAGAAGAAACGGAAACCGAATGTATGGATGTCCACTTATACAACCATCTCTATTGGCTTATTTCAGGTAATATCTTGAATAAGTTTGTGTCATGCATGGGACACATTAAAATTTTTCTTAATGAGAAGAATGAACATTTGCCCGAATTGAACGATAAAGAATGTTGATGCAAATTGACGTTTTCGACTGATATAACTAAGCACCTCACTAAATTAAGGATTGCAAGGAAAGGGCCAACAGTGTTTGAACGTTTTGAATACTGAAAAGGTTTCGCTAAATATATTTTCCCGTAATATTATTACTAATACTTGGCATAAATACTTCCCATATGTAAGACGCTTTTAAATAAATACAAGGACCTTAGACAAATATGAACTTCAAATCTAGGTTTAAGCACTTATAGAGGAATTTTCCGAAAAATGCAGACTTTGAAGATTATATTGTCTATATTCTTTTTAATCAAACCAGATTTAATAGACCTATTAATATTCCCATCCTATTTGTCAATTTTTGAGTAGATGGAAATTGCTCATTTTGAAATGGAATTTATTGAACAAATATCTTTATAATTATGGAAATCCAAATTTATGGAATTAGGAAAAAATCTGGGAAATAACGCTAAAGATAATTCCACAGCTATTTTAAATTGCTGCAGGTCAATGCCGGAGAAATTTAATCGCTTGAAGAAAATTGCATGAGCTCCACTTTCCGCTTTTGGTCCACATATCTATGTGAACAAGTCTTTTTTCATATGAAAATATTTTGAGTCCACAAAGAAGTTGTTTAATAACTGAAAGTTGGAAATTAAGACACAATAACACGCCGAATAAATACTAATTCAGAAGTCAAACAACAAAAATCAGCGTTATATTTACCAAATTTTCACAGGACTAGTTTCGATGGTTTTACCGAACCACCATCTTCAGCTGCAAAACCGCAAATGAACCAGATAGGAAATAATGATTAGATAAGATAAGAAAGCCTGGACAAGAATAAGCAAGTGGCGCCATCTGTTGGTGAAACCAGAACTAAAACATAATTTCTTTAAAGGCCGAAGGCAAATTTGGATTGGAATTAGGATCGTTAACTAGAACAGAAAGATTTTTATGAATGTGAAATGCCTCTAGAAAATCCAGTTCTCCAATGGAAGATGTTTTTTGAATAATTTTGGCAGCAGAAAAACTGAAAGTGTGGTTTTCGGACCAACAATGTTGAGCAACAGAAGACTTCTGTGTTTCCTTTTTTCTAACATATGCCTCATGTTCCTTGACGCGAAATTTTAAGGCTCTCTTAGTTTGGCCAATGTAAATTAAACCACACTGGCAAGGAATCCTGTAAATACCCCAGGAATTCATATCCGGAATGGGGTCCTTGATTATGGAACTCGGAATTTTATTGATGGGAGAATAAACAACCCGAAAGTTAAACTTCTGCAAAATATGTGCAACTTTATAGCTAATTGATGGAAAGAAGGGAATGACAACAGAATTTTTATAATCTCCTAAAACAAGAGTGTGCCTTTTAGTGTGTTGAGATGAGAATTTTTTAACTGCTTGATTAATAATGTTGGGTGGAAAGCCCCTGTCAATAGCTATTGCTTTTAAATAATTTAGTTCTTCATCAAGGGCTAGTTTGGAGGAGCAAACTTGAAGAGCACGGAAAACATAGGAATAAAATGAAGCTAACTTTTGTTTAGTCGGATGACATGATTTAAAGTGTGGTGGAAGGCAAACCGATGAAGGTTTACGGTAAACCGTAGTACTGAAGTTGGATGTGTTACGTGTGACCAGAATGTCGAGAAACGGAAGAGAATTGCAAGTCTCAAGTTCAAAAGTGAACTGAATAGCAGGATCAATAGAATTCATTGTTGAAAGAACTTTATTTAAATCATCTTTATTACCTTCAAACAGAGTAAAAGTATCGTCTACGTAGCGGAACCATGCCGGGAAGTTTAAAGTTTCAAACAATTTTGATTCATAATAATGCATGTAGATATCAGGCAGGATGGGACTGAGGGGGCTTCCCATGGCTAATCCCTCAGTCCTCTCAGTCATGGAAGCAAAGGAGGCTCTTTGCTACTACGAGAAAATTGAGAAAATTAAATAAATTTGATGAGTATAGTACAGTATTTAACGAATGGCTAGCGGAAGATGTCATAGAAATTGTCCCAAAATCAGTAAAGAATGACAGAGGGCATTATTTAACACACCATCCAGTAATAAAATTAGGTAGCCTCACTACCAAGATTAGGCCAGTATTCGATACGTCGAGCAAAGTCGTTGGTTCGCTTTCGCTAAATGATTGCTTGATAAAAGGTCCAAACCTTGTAGAAGAAATCTCAGCCATTCTAATGCGGTTTAGGGAAAAGGCAATTGGTGTAACATCCGATATTAGGCGGGCCTGTTTACAGATTGAGGTAGAGCGTTAGGATCAAAATTACTTAAAGTTTTTGTGGTGGGTAAATAATAGAATTGAAGTGTTTCGTCACAAGAGGGTTGTTTTTGGGTTAACTAGTAGCCCCTATTTATTGGCAGCTGTGATTTCATTTCATTTGTCCCACGATTCACCTGAATTCTGTTGCGAATAAACTTGCCAAATCATTTTATGTTGACAATTGTGTCACGTCAGTCGATGATAACGAAGAGCTAAAGGTTTTTATGAGCCAGTCAATTACTATTATGGCAGAAGCCAAAATGGATCTTCGAATGTGGACTTTTAATCAATATGGTGATCAAGAGCTAGCAGCTGAAGATAGTGAGTGATCCAGTCTCCTCAGTTCTAGGCTCGCAGTGGGACCGACGAGATGACAGCCTGACAATATCCGTCCAAAGAGAAATCGTTAAAAGAGACTTATCAAAAAGGAGACTATTGTGTCTAATCCATGATGTTTTTGACCCGCTAGGTTTCTTTGTGCCCGTCATATTACCTGAGAAATTAATTCTTCAAGAGGCTTGGCAACAAAATCGACCTGGGATAAGCCATTACCAGATGAACTTCAAACAAGATTTGAGAGATGGTACGAAAGGTTGTTTAGACTTTCCAGCCTTAAATTACCTCGTCGCATGGGTCATGGTATTAAGGATTCATGAACTCTACACGTCTTTTGTGATGCCAGTCAAGCCGCTTATGCAACTGTCATTTACTTACGAAGTAAGGAAGAAGACAAAGTTTTCGTGAAATTCATCATAGCAAAATCACGCGTATCGCCCTTAAAGAAAATAACTATTCCGCGTTTGGAGTTGCTAGCCTGCGTTCTAGGTGCACGCTTGGCAAGGTATACTGTTGAAACCCTGTGCTTAGTCGATGTCCCAATATACACTGGTGTGCAAAATTTAAGGACGAAGTCGAAAAATTAGCATATCAGCTGAACGAAGAGGCAGAATAGACAGAAAGACCAATCAGGACATTAAGTAAGGTGATGGACGGTAGCACATGCGCAGATATGCAGGTAGACGTAATAGGGGAGTGTCTGAGTAGTATAAAGCATGTTATCGGTGTAAGATCAGTATTTCTGGCAAAGAGATTGCACGCCGTATAACAGTTAAAATCACACCGAGTTGCTGCCTCAGCGAGAAATGGCGAATAATCAATCTGTTAGACGACATCTGGATGCTTTTACCCGAGGTCGAATCATTGGGAAGTTGGAGGAAGGCCGCAGTTTGACAAGTGTGGCTGCAGAGTTCGGAATTGCTCACAGCATCGCTTCACGACTTTGGAGACAATTTCAAACTACAGGAACAGCTATCCGGGGGTTTAGTAGTGGTCGTCCACGAGAAACCACACCCGCAGATGACTGGTATATTGCCTTACAGGCCAGAAGAAACAGGCGGCAGACAGCGGGAGAACGACACAGGCGACAGACACACGACACAGGCGACTGGACGACCGATATCGCGTTTTACCGTGGCCAGAATACTGCACGGTGGTGGTCTGTTTGCACGACGCTCTGTACGGTGTGTACCTCTAACGCCTGCCCATCGGAGAAGGCGTTCTCTGTGGTGCCGGGAACATCAGAATTGGAGAGACAATGAACGGGGACGAGTACTCTTTACAGATGAGAGCAGATTCAATCTGAGTAGCGATTCTCATCGCATACTCATCTGGAGAGAGCGGGGAAGCCGCAATCATCCCTCGAACATCATTGAAAGGGACAGGTATGGTGGTGGCGGTGTTCTCGTTTGGGGAGGCATCATGCTTGGTAGTCGTACAGACCTTCACATCTTCGACGCAGGTTCAGTCAGCGGGACCCGTTATTGTAACGAGATTCTTCTTCCATATGTGCGTCTTTTTAGAGGCGCTATGGGCCCGCAGTTCCTTTTCATGGACGACAATGCACCATGTCATCGCACAGTAGCTGCCGAACAGCTCTTAGAGAGTGAGGATATTGAACGTATGGATTGGCCGGCACGATCTCCGGATCTCAATCCCATCGAGCATGTATGGGATTTTCTAGGCAGACGCTTGGCAGCTCGTACCTTACCACCAGTAACGATTCCGGAGCTTCGATTGGCGCTGCAAGACGAATGGGTAGCAATGCCTCAACAACTCATTAACACCCTCATTCTCAGCATGGGCAGACGCTGTGAAACCTGCCTAGCAGTCAGGGGAGATCATATCCCCTATTAAAGACCGGATGTTTCTTGCTGGACACCCATCACAGGGATGTTTCGACCTTCAGTCGCATTACGCTCCATGATACTTTTTCAATAAAGCTTCTTTTTATCCCTCTGATTTCTCTTTTAGTAAGTGTTGCTTACATTACTCATGTGCTTACGTATTGGGGAGCTTACGGTATTAAATGTGCTGATTTGGAAAGCTTTTGTACAAAGTTATATTGAAAAAACCGTCTTGTCCTTAATTTTTGCACACCAGTGTATTACTGGACAGACGCTACTGTGGCTCTTAGCTGGATACAACGAGAGAAAAACTGGGGAGTATTTGTGAATAATAGAGTAAAGGAGATTCGTAAACTCTCGAAACAGGAATGTTGGAGACATATCCCTGGAAAATTAAATCCGGCAGATGTGGCATCTCGTGAGTGTACGCCTGAACATTTGCGGCAATGCAATTGGTGGGAGGGCCCCGAATTTCTAAAAAGCTCTCTGAAAGAATGGACAGACTGAGTTTACTCCAGACGAAAATTCTGTTGCAGCAGAAATTAAGAAGGGAGTAATTGTCAATTTGAGTATAAAATTAGAAGATTCTGAGTGGTACAAACGTTTTTCGAGTTTTTCTAAAATAGTTCGAGTATTCTGCTGGGTTCTACGCTTTACTAATAAACTCCTAAAGAAGCCCTCGTATTCTTCGGATACCTTAACAATAGAAGAAAAAACTAAGGCTGAAACATTTTTGTGGAGTTTAGAGCAAACGAAGCACTTTCAAGAGAAAGGAGATTCCGTCCATGGATTGTTGGTAGTGAGAGAACAACGGAGTCCTCAGAGTTAAAACTAAAATAATTGAACGTGATGATGAATTCTGCTTCCTTTATTCCCTGTTGCTTCCGTCCAAGCATTATTTAACTGAATGCCTCATAAGAGAATATCATGAAAAGAACTGTCATGCGAGAGTGCAGATATTAGCTGCTAAGTTAAGAGAGCGATACTGGATCATTTCGTCGAAACATAATATAAGACCTTGCGTAAGTCGATGTGTAGTATGTAGGAGATTTACTGCTAAGGCTTTATCTACCCTCCGATCCACTTACCCCTTGACAGAATAAGAGATTCGGCAGTCTTTGAAACAACTGGAGTCGATCTTTATGGACCTTTACTTCTGAGACCAAAGAGTAAAGCTTGGATCGTCTTGTTCACCTGTGCCGTATACCGGGCAATTCATCTGGAGCCTATCACCTCTCTGAGTACCGAAACGTTTCTACAAGCTCTGAGACGGTTCATTGCCAGACGAGACCGTCCTGCGACAGTGTATTCACATAACGGAACCAATTTTACCGGAGCAGACAATGCTCTGAGATGCCTGGATTGGAGAAAAATCACAGAAAATGAGTGTTTTCCAATAAAATGGAAATTCAGCCCCCCTACGGCTGCGTGGTGCTGGGATGGTGGGAGCGCTTAGTTCGTTCCACCAAGACTCTTCTCGTCTGAATTCTAGGGAGATCGTCGGTGAATTTCGAGGAGTTAACTACTACTTGCTTTTATAGCCCTATTACTGGCGCTGTCATCGCATAACATTTGCATTTTTCTTTGATACCCGCGTTTTATGCTAATTCTGGTTATTGTAAGCTACAACGCCACAAAATGCCCTAGCGGCGATTTTTGGAACTAAAATGTTTTGTCAGGGAATCCTTTTTCCCATGTCTTGATTAGCCTAAATACCAAGTTTGGTGCCATTTCGGCTATTAGATCGCGATACAGGGCGCTCCAAACACTGTCACTTTAAAAAAGATCACCCTGTATATCCAGAAAAACATATATATCTTGAATTTTTAGCAAATTGATTGCATGAGATGTGCAGTAAACATTTGTTAAAGCATAATTTATATCCCCCTTCTTAACCACCACCATAACTACATAAAAATTATATAAAAATTCTACAATAAAATTAAAATTTTTTAAACAGTTTCTTACTCGATAGTTTGAATGATTCTTTTTCTGAAACATTGAAATATTATGATACTTTAGGAATCCTCTGAGCAAATGTGTCAGCAATCACATCGCAGCCATTTAACTTGTACAGCAAAGTTTTTGAGCTTCGTTTCAGGCATAGGATGATTTTTTAAGCAAGCATTTTATAAAGTGTTTCTTACTCGATAGATTGAATGAATCTTTTTCTGAAATTTTGAAATCTTGTGATACTTTGCGTTGTAAAGTGTTATAGTGAGTTAATTTATTGCTATTCTTGAAGGGCTTCTGGATACCCATTATTAAATGTTTTCCCATTGGGAGCAAAGATGTAAAGATTATCCTTTCTTCCCACTCTAGAATAACCAACTGGCCGTGTGAAAAACATGGACTTTGTTGGTTTAGCCGAACAAATTATAAAGACTGTCCTTACGCCTTGTTTATACTTATTGCAAAACTTAAAGATATTGGGAACTGAAGCCGTTTAAAATGAAATGGTACATCAGATGGTATAATGGGAATTCTTGGGATGAACACGTCTTTTCCTTTTGCATGACCAGTTAAAATAGTTGCTTCAATAACATTTTTCATGAGATTCTTGACAGATAATCTTGTACCATTGCAAAGTGAAGGGGGATCCACATTTCTCAACAGCATTATGGGTGCACCAACTTTCAACTCCAGTATATGCGAAGGTACTCCAGGCAGTTCCAAAGAATTCAAAAGTTCAGTTAGGTAATTTACAGCCTCATCTATAGAACTCATAGTATCAACTGACTTGTAAATTTTAACACTGCCTGGCAGCTGTCCTAAAAGTTGTTTATTAATGGCTCTCACTGTATCATTTTTTTGGTACAAGAGTGAATCTTTCACATAGCCAGCTGTGATCGGTGAAGTGCTGTCTTAAGTAAGGAAATATTGCAAGTAAAAGGTCTTGGTGGCTTTTCACGATGTTTCCAATACATTCCAGTGATATGCATTTATCTTTTTTATCTGGGGTGAAGAATCCATTTCCTAGTTTCAGCAAATTGTCAGCAAATTCTTGATCCGTAGTATCTCCATTAATCTGAACTCTCATATTAGTTCTAAGATGAAGTCTGGGAATTTCATTCCAAATATATGATGATTTTAAGCATGCATGCATTTGTTCAGCTCGTATCCCCCGTGGAACAACGGGTAGTGTCTGTCGAAAATCTCCGGCAAGTAACAGTGTAATGCCTCCCATTCTTCTGTTGTTATGTCTCAGGTCTTGCAAAATAACATCAAGGGCTTGGAACGCAGCTTTATAAGACATTGTACATTCATCCCACACAATTAACTTGCACTCTTGTAGAACTTTTGCTTTGGCAGAACTTCTTGAAATATTAAAAGTTGGTGTTTCGGTATTTTCCAGATTTAATGGCAATTTAAATGCTGAATGAGCTGTTCTTCCTCCCATTAGCAATGTAGCAGCAATTCCGGATGATGCAACAGCCAGCTTAATGTGTTTCTTAACTCGTACTTTTGCCAGCACAAGATTAATGAGGAATGTTTTCCCAGTACCACCTGGTGCATCAATAAAAAAAAATATCACCACCTTGATTAGAAACTGCGGTCATAATTGTTTCAAATGCTTTCTTTTGAACTAAAACCAGTTTTTTTTTTCATGTTCTAAGCATTTTGTAAGTTCTTGCAAATTGTAACTCATTTCATGACAAATTTCACTGTGAATGGCCGATTCCAACATTTCGCTTTGGTTCAGGTAATCCGAATGAGTGCAAGTTTTGTCCACCTAAGAAGCGTCCTCAATCATGATAAGAGTTCTGTTGTAAATTTTTTCATTAAAAGCGAGATTCATATTATTCTGCTGAAGTCTTGATTGATGCAGTAAGTCTTCAGACAGGATATTCTTACGATATGACCAAAACTGATGAGGATTTGAAATGGCACACGTCTGTAACATAACAACAAACAGATTTCATAGCATTCTTGGGGACCAAGTCACAGTAGCTTCTTCCAATGTTGCATTCCAGTGTTCATCATTTTCCAAAAGTCCTCTAACTTGGCAAGCTTCTTTATACGTTTTGCATACTCTTCCTTCCACTGTTCGCAATTCTTGAAGTGACTTGGGGCATTGAAATTCATGCAACAACAATCTTGGGTGAAAACATTCCGAGTTGTTTGGATGTACGGTATACACTCGACCGAGAGCGTTATTCGACTTGATTCCAGGATGATCAGGTACATTGTGTCCAATTTTACGCCTGTTCCCTTTCTTTGTTTGCATTGTTCCATGTATAGTACTTTGGCACTTAATGATACGGTAACGTACGTGCAAACTCATCTTCAATACAAAGGCGGAAGAAAGAGGTCAAAGTTGTTTCTTGAGGAGCTTGAGCCCATTCAATTGCATTAGCAGAAGTGAATTATACACGTTGTCCATTCTCAAGGTGGACACTTAAATAAATAACAGTCGGATAACGCTCGTGAATCGGAAAGTTCAGAATTCTCCACACAGCCTCATTGCTACTGATATATCTTTCCATTTCATATTGGTGAACTTCATTTATTTCATTTCCAGAAGTCCTTACATCGCAGAATTTCACTCTGCAGAAAAACTTTATTAGAAAAAAAGCAATAAAAATGTATTACATATATAAAAAAATACAATGAACTAAGCAGTATCCCTTAATACGAATATTAATTATCCTAATAAATTAATTAACCAACTTCCCTTTGCAAAATCTTAAGAACTCAAATGGTATAAAAAGGAGATTAAAAACTTTGTTTCCTAAAAAAAATCACTCAAAACTTTTCAGTATCTTAAAAACAGTGAAATGAGCAATAAATAACATAAAAGAATATAAAAAATCAAAAAATTCTGAAACTATAATTAATGATATTTTATCTTATATTTTCAAGAGAAAAAAATTATAATGAAATAAGCTATATCCCTTAATACAAATATTAATTATCCTAATAAAAATTAACCAACATTCCGTTGAAAAAAAAAAAATCATGCAAAACTTTTTAAAATCTTACAAATAGTGAAATAAGCAAAAAAATAACATGGAAGAAACTCAAAAAACAAAAAATTCCGCGCAGAATTTTACTCTGCAGGACAACTTTATTAAAAGAATATCAATAAAAATGTATTATATACTATATATAAAAATGACAATGAAATATGCCAATCTCTTAAAAACAGTGACATAAGAAATACGATGAAAAATTGTTGCCAAACGCATATTTCTAAAAGAATGAAACTATTCAAAATGAGGCGATTTCATCAAAAATCTATCAACAACAATAAGGAAGAAAAATTGTTGCCAAAATCACATTTTTAAAAATGTGAGATGTGAGAAGTGTACTCGGAAGCTTCACTTAAAAATTTTTTTAAAAATTCAAAATATTATCATTTTTCCAAAATTCTTTTTGTAAAAGCAGTCGCAAGGATGAAAGTTTAACGTGTCCAAAAATCAAAGAAAAATAAACTGTACATTTTTAAAGATAAACTTTTTTAGAAAAAATCCCGTTGAAAAGGCGTTTAGCTCATTTTGTTAAATAAGTTCGTATTTAATCGATTTATTGAAACACGAAATTTATTTTAAGTTCGTAAAATAGCTAAGTGCCTACGTTTCATGACGATGTGAAAGTCGAGTGTGTAGAGTAAAATCTCGCTTTCCTATAGCCCATTATATCTGTTGCATCAGGTTCTTCTATATTTACAATAAAATTAATGTAAAATTCCTTACCTGCTGCATCTTCAGTGTTCTCTACGCCAGGCTTCTAATAATCACGTTTTCCAGTAAGAGTTTCTATTACAATTAGCAGGCCATCTTGTCTTTTAATTATTTATTCAAAGAAAACGCTAATATACACTATTTACAAGGTAGGTGATAATTATTTTAAGACAGTACATTTTTAATTCTGAGTCTTTACGCTCCTCAGAGCGGTTCCAATCTCGACTGGTTCTCGAAACTTAATTACAGCAAAAGTAAAGGAAGAGATGCCCGCCATCTAGTGGCAAGAATGTGACATCCTCCCACCTTTTGATTTTACCTCGATAAGATGGGAAAATCAAAACAAAATTTATCAATAATCAAACAAAAATTCAAGTACAACTTTCACAAATATGAAAAGTAACTAATGCTCTAAAATTAATACTTACAAAGAAGGATTACACATCTAAACATTTTCTGCATTACATTCATACCATATCCAGATAACATGTTCCAATTGACTACTGTTAGGACAATTAAATTTCTAAAATACTGAAAAGAAACAAAAATTAGTATAGCAATTTAAAAATATGTAACAGGTTTTACAGTTTTACGTCCATATCTAGTTTGATAGTTCATATCACTGTCACACTTATCGGCAGAGTTTTTTCTGTTCATGGTGAAGTCACTAAACAAGTTAGGTCTATCAAGTTCGAGAGGATAAATACGTTTCACAGGTCTTAGGAGTTCACCCGTTGCAGTTTTCACTTTGACAACACGTACTTCGTTGTCTTTCCCAGGATATAGTTCTACAACACGACCTATTGGCCAATATATTCTCTTCTTGTTGTCGCTGCCGACAAACACCAAGTCGTTTTTGTTGATAGTCCGAGTAGATCGTTTAGATGGTTTTTGCACTAGGATAGCTAAATATTCATCACGAAATCTTTTGCGAAAATGTTCTCTTAAGTTCTGCAAGAACTTGTATCTTTTTGTCAGATTAATGGTATCCAGGTAGTCTAAGTCAGGCACTCCGACGTCGTGCACATCTTGTAGAAACATTGAAGGAGTTAGTGCCGTAAGATCATTTGGATCTTCTGAAAGGTACGTAAGGGGTCTTGAGTTAATCACTGATTCGATATCACAAAGTATAGTCAACATTTCCTCGTAAGAGACACAGGACTTTCCGAGAACATTTCTCAACATCTTCTTGACTGTTTGTACCAACCTCTCCCACCAACCGCCCCACCATGAAGCAGTTGGGGGATTAAACTTCCACTGTATTCTCATACTAGTTGAATGACATTCTATTTCTTTCCAATCTATCGATCTTAACAGATTTTCAGTTCCAACGAAATTAGTGCCATTGTCGCTGTAAATAATACTTGGACGACCTCTTCTGGCAATAAATCTCCTTTATCCCAAGATGAACGCATTTGTTGATAAACTTTCTATCAGTTCAAGATGTATCGCGCGATAGACCGCGCAAGTAAAGAGCAAGATCCATGCCTTTTTTCCTTTTCTTAAATAAAGAGGACCGGCTACATCGACTCCGGTCACCTCAAACACCAGAGCATCTCGAACTCGATCTTCAGGAAGAGGTGCTGGAACAGTCTCTATATTCTTTGCGCTATATCTTCTACAGCGAACACACTTCATAAGAACTTTACGTACTGTTTTTCTTCCTCTCAGGACCCAGAATTTCTGTCGAATATTGGCTAGTACGAACTGCACACCAGCGTGGGTAATCTAAAATTAACCTATGAACTAAGTCATGATTTGAGGGCAATACAATTGGACAGAGAAAATTTTCTTCTTCCTCTCTTCTAGTAATCTTGGTCTTTAACCGAATAAGGCCATCTGAGTCAAAAAAGGTACAAAGGTTGCTAACTTTAAGTTCTTTGCCAAATGCTTCTATTTGTATTATCTTGCATATTTTCTTTTCTACAGTTTCTATTTCCGGGACCGTGAGTTCTCCTGATTGTTTAGAATCTGGTCTTCTGCAGTTGTTGATAAATCTGCATATCCAAGCAGTTATTCTTAACATTTTATGGTAAGATGAATATTTCTCAAAAAAATGTTCTACCCTTTGCGTATTTAGTGCAGAAATGACTGATTTCCTTTTTTCTGAATTCACTATTTCCATGTCCGGTATTTCCCTTTGTCTAGGCCATTCTTCCTGATTTTTCTTCAGCCAGTCGGGGCCCTCCCACCATCTAACTGCTAAAAGTTGTTTGGCGGTGCAACCTCTTGATGGGAGGTCAGCTGGATTTTTCGTTCCAGCAATATGTTTCCACGTTTTTGGATCCGTCAGTTTCCTAATCTCCCTGACTCTGTTTTCCACAAAGACAGCCCAGACAATCTCTTCCCTTTGAATCCATGTCAAAACTGTTGTAGAATCCGTCCAAAAATGCGTTTCCACATTTTGCCATTGCAAACCATTTAAAACAGAAGAGCATAGTCTGGCACCTATCGTGGCAGCTATCAATTCCAGACGAGGGATCGTAATAGATTTCACGGGAGCTACCCTAGACTTCGATGCCAACAGATGAACTTCAATTCCAGAATTCGTCAAAGTTCTCAAGAAAACTGCAGCAGCATACGCATTACTACTGGCATCACAGAATGTGTGAATGCTGCAGAACTTCCTATTGTCCTTGCTGGAATGTATCCAACGTAGGAGGGATATTTCTTTTAAGAGAAAAAGGCTTTTATACCAATTCACAAAATTTTGTTTTGTACTCTCGTCGACTTCAGTATCCCAAGAAATTCCTGTTTTCCATAGGTTCTGCAACAATACTTTAGGATACAAGAGAACAGGACTCACAATACCAATAGGATCAAATATTTTGTGTGTTACAGCGAGAATTGTTCTCTTCGTTATTATACCCATTTCAAAATCTTCTAGCCAATTCAGATTCAAAGTTAAATTATCTTTCTGAGAGTTCCATAACACACCCAATACGGGTGAAATAGTTTCATGTTTCAAGTTATCTCCGTTATGTAACCAATCTCGAAGATTAAACTTTCCTTCATACATTATTTCTCGAGATTTTTCGATGAACTGGATCATCTCGGATTTTTTGTCAAAACTGGCAACAACGTTATCTACGTAGAAGCTACGCAAGAGTTTAGCTATTATCTCCGTATCATATGAAGAATTTTTCATGTACTTTTGTAGATGGAATTCTATAACAGCTGCCAAAAGGAAAGGACTACTCTTAACCCCAAATACTACCCTAGTATGACGAAATATTTTCGTTTTCCGTTTTTCCACATCATTCCACCAGAAAAACCGAAGCCAGTCTCTATCTTGAGGCCTTACACTGATCTGTAAGAAAGCCTTTTCAATGTCTGCTATAGCAGCAAACTTGCCTTCCCGAAATCTCAACAAAAGAGATGGAATTAGTTCTATCAAATTTGGTCCACACTCCAAACACTGATTTAGAGAAGGAGACGATTGTTTCCTCGCAGACGCATCAAACACCGGTCGAATTGGTGTTGAGCTATTTTCTTTGATCACCGGTCTATGTGGCAAATAATGTCCATAGTCAACCGCAATATTTTCTTTAACTTCTTCGATCACTCCTAAGTTACACCAGTCATTAAAAACTGCATTGTATGAAGAAAATAAATTTTGAGATAAAAGTTTCTGGGTGGTAGATTGTAGACGTTTCAACGCTAAATCCTTGTGGGTGGAGAGTGGTACATGATTCTCCGCCCACGGAAGTGCGACTTCATAACGCCCTTCTTCGTTTAGAGATACAGAATTTTCGAATTGCAATTTTGCTTGCAAATCCTTTTCCTCTCTAGCCTTTTTTGTAACTGGATCTTCTGTTATTCCGATAACATCAAGCCTCCACAGTTCTGACAGCGTGGCATCAGAAATATGTAAAGATAACGAAAGCGTGGAAAAGGAATTTTCTATTTCATAATTGTCAGTGTTCGCTTTCCCCATGACTGTCCACCCAAGTCTTGTACTTACAGCAACTAATCTTCCCCAAGGAAGAACTTCGATTTTACCTGTAAATAAATTTGCAGCAACATCTGCCCCTAACAACAAATGAATCTCTTGGGGGTTCTCCTGAAATAATCTGCAATTTTCAAAAACATCACTGACGTAAATTCCTCTTCTTCTAAGTTCCCTAATCCAGTGTATATTTTTGATTTTAGGGACCGAAGAACATATTGTTCTTTCATCCAATACATTGATTTCGCAATTATACCGTTTATCTACGCTACCCAATTTTATTCTATAACGTTTATGTTTTTCCGAAACTTCTATGCCACCGAAAAGTCCGTGGGTTACACTTTGTTCACCTAAGCTTCTTAATTGTAACCTTTCTGCTGCATACCTGCTTATGTATGAGTTTTGACTTCCGGTGTCAATTATCGCTCGAACAAATTGGTTATTCCCTCTTCCATATATGCGAACAACTAAAGTTTGCAAATATACTTCTGAACATCCTGCTTGATTTGAAAGTACTTTATTTTCTATCTGTTCGTCTTTTTTAATTTCCGAAACCTCGACAGAAGGATTTTGTTTATTACACATAATAGTTGCATGTTGTTTTTTACAAATAGAACAAGTTATTTTTGTTCTGCAGTTTTGAGCCAAATGGTGTAATTTTAGGCATTTATAGCAAGCACATTTTCTTTTTAAAATGTCCCTTTTTTCTTGTAATGATAAGCTGGAAACGAAACTACAGTCATAAATCTTGTAGAATTGATTACAGAAGACGCAATTCATATTTTCCTCTCTGCATTCGGATTTTGTAAACAAATCTGTAGCGGTCGGAATCTTTGGTTTATTATGTCTATTTGAGAGACCATATGCGCTTTTCGTTGCAGGGGGGAAGAAGACTGTCGCCGATCGGATACTTTTTGCTGTTGCGAAACCGTTGACCTCGTGCGTTCACGGGATGAAAGTTCTGCGTGTAAAAATGACATTAAATCTTTTATGTTATAATCGGTGCCAACATTTTGTGTTCTATGAAATTCAAGCGTTAATTCTGAAGGCGATAACTTCAAAATCATCGGACACAGCAAAGCGCTGTAAGATTCCGATACAACATCTAACGCTTCGAGACATCTAATCTGCGTTTGTACTTTATCATATAAGTTACGAAATGTTTTTATGTCATTCGCATTTTTTAATGATTCAATATTCAGCAAATTATTCATGTGCGCAGTAATAAGAATGTCTCTCCTTCCAAAACGGTCGTGTAAGATTTGAATTGCTGAATCATAATGTTTTGGCGATAACGGAAGTCCTTGAACGCAGGTAGCAGCTGTTCCTCCTAAATATGCTTTCAGGTAATTAAATTTGTCTACTTTGTTCAATGATTCGTTATTATGTATTGAGGACTCAAAACTATTCCAAAAAGTAAGCCATTGACTACTGTTCCCATAAAATACGGGAATCGAAAGTTTTGGTAATTTAACATTAGGTGTGTCTTTTATATTTTGCTGTGTGTTCGGTGCATTTAAGTCATGATTAAGTTCCTTAATCCGTTTCTTAAGCCTAAATTTCCATAACGTTATCTTCTCACGATATTGTTCTGTAATTTCGAATTCATTTTCGAATTCATCTACACTCAGAATTGGTTCAACTTCTACATCGGCATTAGCTAGTGTTTCGGCTTTAGCATTAAGCTGTTCTAACAATTCTTCGAGCTCATTAATACTACCTTCAGATTTATTTAATTCACCTTCGATTTTCTTAAATAGTTTTGTAACGGCAGTTCTTAAGATACTTCTTTTCTTTTTTAATTTATCTACTTCTGCCATTATCTTTCTTAGATTCAAACACTTACACAAAAAATATACGTCTCATGAAAAACAAATATTTAACTCTTACTTAGAAAACAAAATTATTCTTTTGCTGAATACTTCAAGAACAAGTATTAAAATCTTCAATTTTAATATTCAGCTTTTGAATTCACTTTATTAGAACTTTTCAAAAAACCTGGCGTCCCTGTTCGGGCGCCACAAAAATGTTGCATCAGGTTCTTCTATTTACAATAAAATTAATGTAAAATTCCTTACCTGCTGCATCTTCAGTGTTCTCGACGCCAGACTTCTAATAATCCCGTTTTCCAGTAAGAGTTTCTATTACAATTAGCAGGCCATCTTGTCTTTTAATTATTTATTCAAAGAAAACTCTAATATACACTATTTACAAGGTAGGTGATAATTATTTTAAGACAGTACATTTTTAATTCTGAGTCTTTACGCTCCTCAGAGCGGTTCCAATCTCGACTGGTTCTCGAAACTTAATTACAGCAAAAGTAAAGGAAGAGATGCCCGCCATCTAGTGGCAAGAATATGACAATATCTCAAAATGACGCGATTTCGTCACAAAACATAAAATAAAAAAAAATCGAATTTCGAAAAAAATCGCTGCGATGTGCACTGGTTCTTGTCTAGATGCATCTATGTACCAAATTTCGTAGCCGTGGGTCTATTAGCTTACGCGCAGCGCAAACGAAACACACACACACACACAGATTCTTTCTTTTATTATATGTAGAGAAGATATATACAATTTTAATTTTTTATTTATGTTGAAGGAATAGTTACGTTTTATGTTAATGAATATCTTTAAATGATGTATAATTAATATATAACAAAACTCTAAATCTGTATTCTTGTCCTGTATTCCCTAACTTTGCATGCATTGCTACGGGAATCGAATTTTTTCAAATATTTCGTACTGTACAGCATCTTGAATTTATATTGGTAGATTGTTATGTCACACTACAGCTACAAGGTTGCCGACTCCTGCTTTAACACTGCTGAATTAGTAAGAAGCATATCACACATATATCGCAACACGAGCTACGCACGTGATCAACCAGATGTTATTTCATTTGACAGTTCTAGTCTTAAAATGAGCATCAAAATAATTTGACAAACTGGAGTAAGAAAAAACAAGATTGTATGAACAATGAATGAAAAAAAGTAATAAATGGATGAAATTGAAAGTTTAATTTAATATTACATTTATCTGCATTTGTTAAAAAAAGGAAGTAGTTGCTAAAAAAGCTGTGAAAAAATATATTGATTTTAATTTGCTGATTATAAAAACTCAATAAATTTAAAGTAATAGATTACGTCACAAATATTATCGGCTATGTAATGAATATACAATGAATTATATAATGAATTATATAATGAAGGATGTGTAAACTTACATGTGAAATAGACTGATCTATAAATTCGCATCTGCAAGAAATAAAATAAAAACATTATCCAATACTTCAAATTTCATCTTAATGACAAAAAAAAAAGTTCTAAAAACTTGTAGCCGTTTGAATTTTTGCAGTAGTCAAAACTGAATATTTTCTATCATGAAAAAAAAATTTTAAAAAGATCTTTTATAAGATAAAGAATTTTTTATTTATTGGAATTTTTTATTCAGAGAACTCGTACAAAAAACTAATTTTTTTTTTTATTTTTCTTTAAAAATATCTCATAACCAAATTGGTCACAGTATTTTCATTATATTATTCATTTCTTAAAATAAAATCAGAAACCTGTGACCAACTGTTAAGATATACTTAGTCACTTTTCCAAATACAATCACTTTTCCAAATGCAGTGTATAAAGCTTCCACCAAAGGCTTCATAATCTGGTACGAGGAAAAAATATAAATAATCGCTAAGTTTTTCAAAACATAACATCATTTTGTTTTAAAAATAGTATTTAAAATAGCTATGCTTAATAATCCTTCTTTTAATAGGTTAAAAAGTCAAGCTTAGTTTTAAACTAGTCAAAAAGATACTAATTTTGCAGTTATCTGGTTTTAATACCCATTTTTATGTTGGAAATAACGTGACACCATCCCCCGATATGTTTAATTGTTTTTAATATGAATTTTACATAATAATATTTAATTTTTGATGATTGATTTTATATAATAATGTAAGATATGATTTACATACAGTGTGTTTCATATTAAATGCGACAAAAAGAATGCATATCTGTGAACGCTGCAATTATTTTATTTTTATAAATTAAACCTACAGTGAAACGAAAGTTATGCAAGTTTCCATAGCTTTCTATGTGTTCCCCTTCAGTGATACGGCAAATAACTAGGCGGTATTCCAGTTTCTGCCACACTCGTGATAAAATATCCTTTGTTAATGATCCGAGCACTTCAGTTGCGTAAGCCCTGAGGAAATGGAAGCATCAATACCTTGTCTTTGACAAAACCCCATAGGAAAAACTTGCAAGGGGTTAGATCCCTACATCTAACCGCTTGGCATACCGTTTAATCCAGCACGGCCAATCCTTCGATGAGGTATCATGCAGATGCTGATGTACGTTTTTATGTCAATGTGGTGGAGCACAGTCTTACTACAGAATGAATCCGGGACCGCTTCGCAGACTGAGGGAACAACCACTGTGATAGCATATCTTGGTAAATGCACTCGTTAATCGGTTTTTCCACGAAGAAAAAAGGGTAAAAACACAGCTGTTGGAAATGGGGGCAGAAAACGTTCCTCTTTGTAGAGTCACGCTAATGTTCCATCACATCATGTGGATTTTCTGCACCTCAAAATCGTAAATGAACTTTGCCATGAAGATTAACTTTGCCAGAAATGTGAAAAGTGGTTTTATCCGTAAACGCAAGTTTGTTCGTTAAACCATCTACCTCCAGCTTATCTTGCAAATTCTCACAGAGGGCTTTATGTAATGGTTTGTCGGAAGGTTTAAACGCCTGCACCATCTGAAAGATATATGGTTGGAATTGTAGACGTTTCCGTAACACACGCCACACCGTTACATTAGGCAAACTGAAGCTCAGAATTTGCACGACGCATTGATTTTGTGAGACTTGGTAAAAATGTTTCACGAATTTTTTCAACCACTGCAATTTTGGCTGCTGTTCGTCTTGGGCTGATTTTCTTACACAAGCAGCCCGTGTCCTAAAACTGCTTTACCCACCATTCAATGTTTTGATGATGCAGTGGTTCTTTACCGAATTTTATGTGAAAATGTCTTTGAATGACAATAAACGAGAATGTTTTGCCGTATTCCAAAACACAGTAAGCTTTCTCCTGCGTGGATGGTGCAACAGTGCCTCTAGCTGCTATATCTTAACCTTAAGATTTTTTTGCTTTGCCACATAAAACTTGTACATTAATTCGTTTCGGCTCAATAAATCAATTACATATTTTGTTCTGTGCTATTCATGTCGTTCCATTCTATATGAAACGCTCTGTATGATGATATACGATGCTTTAATTATTGATTTTATATATTTATATATATGTATATTTTCAGGTAATAAGGTTCCCAATTTGTATTCAATAACATTTCTCTCTCTCTCTCTTTAATTGTAAGAATTATTTGACACTCTGCAAGATTATTCAGGTAATGATATATTACTCGTTGTGCTAAAGCAAAGTTATGGAAAACTCTCGATAACCATGCTGGCGTAACCGGGTTACATATTAACCCTGCCTTGCATGAAAAAAGATTAAATTTGTTTATTATCACACAGTGGAAACATTATCATCACAAAACATCTGAATAAAGAAAAAGTTCTGCGAGAAAGCCAAAATGGTTGGTTTGGTTCAGTAGATTATGACAAAGTACGCCATGTTTATCTGCCCAGAAATGGAAAAAGGAGAAGAAAACTCGTGAGGTAACAGCAGATGATGTCACAGTACATTGAATTTTTATTAGTCATACTAATAGAACGTAATATAATTCTACATTATCTGAAATATATAAACATGTTTATATCATCCATTAAAGTAAATTACAAACCATAAAAATAAATTAAGTACACAGTCTTCAATTTTCTGTTTCCCAACGACTCCAAAATATAAGATTAATGTAAACGAAAACCTTGTTCTTTATGTTTTGAAGAATATTCTTTTTGTTATGAATGCTGATTTAATTTATATGACGAAATGAACTTATTCTCCTGATTAAATTGCTTGAAAATATTGCTAAATTGCTAATAGCATTTATTTTGGTTAATTATTAATATGTGTCTATTTAGTGTGTTTTTTTAACTTCTGTCGGATTAACTGGTATTTTAGGTTAACATGTACGTCGTTTAGGATATTATCTCGCTTAATCGAGAGTCTATTATACTTTACTTCTATGCTTTTACAATTTTACTGCACATTTTTGGCTTTTTTTTTGGGGGGGGGGAATTTGTAAACAAATAATTATTTATGAGTATTCATAATTATATTTTCATATATAATTTTTTAAATGCTGCTTGCATCCCCATTTGTTCAACTTGCTACAGTTTAGCATCTTTGACAAGTCACACAAAGGTAAGATACAGAGATTTTAACCTTATATCGATATTTGTAAATTGGTGGCTCTTTTTATCTTAATTTGACCAAATTACATAAAGTTGTACACTCAGAAATATGACTAGTAACAGTTGATTGTACATAATGCGTTGCCCTTCCTCCAATTAAACGGCGCGTAAGAGAAAATTTCTGTTATTTGCGGATGTCTTCAGTTATTATTTTACTGACCTTTTTTAATTTTTGCACCTTTTTCACTTATTAGATTTCTTTTTTTGCTTCATACCTTGTGGGTTTCTTTACTGTCGATCTGTATTTGTATATTCCCAACGAAACAAAATTCTAATATAGTATGAAATATTGCATTTACATTTTTTGAGACATTTTTTATACTCAATAAAAGAAAATAATCTCTCAGTTGTTTCTCCCTTTTTATCTGTGAGAAATGCATATACATTTGGCATTATATTTCTTACATAAGCTAACCATCTGCTTGGAAATAATGATGTCTTCTACGTTATCTGAATATTCAAGAGCCTTGTGGCTGTTTTTATACATTACTGGTTTTGTAGATTCGAAGTTTTAATGTAACGAAATCTAAAAATTTATCTAAAGCAAGGCCAAAGATTTCTTAATAGTCAGAACACCTGTTAATTCCTTCCCAATATCTTCTAAAAATACTCGTTTTATATTTGTGATTTCAATTTTTGTTTCCTATCTTATATATGCATGACTTTTCTGGTCAATGATGTTCTCGTCTGTACTCAGAAAATTTCAATTGCAAATGTTAAATCTGCAGACCTATTACCTATTTCCACTTCGATATCAGAGTTTAAATCTAAAAAAATTTCCATCATAAACTGGGGCTTTTGGACCCTTTTGTGTTTCAATATATTCCATTTTTTCAGACCTTGTTAAAACACATCTCAGCGAGCATCCTATGGTCGGAATTGTTGCCATGTAACATCATCTAGACATTTCATTTCAAAGTTGAGATTCGGGAGGGAATTAAATATCCGTCAAAGTGTATCTGTAGCCTGATTTTGCTTTTAACCTTTAATATCTTCGCATGATTCTTGCCTGTGCCCGCTTTCACATTATGATTTTGCTAAATAATTGAGATCTTTATGACAGCCGCTGTAAGATTTCTTAATTGCATTCTTTCGTACAGCCGACTAAGCATTAAATAACCTGCGTACAACAATGCATTGATAAATCAGGTGCATGTCGAAATCCTGTGCCAGTATCCGTTAACATGTGGTTTCACATATCCTTGCCATGGCAACTATTTTCTGAATCTGTATTGTATGTGAGCTAATGTAATTGTAACAGTGACATTTTATCACTGGTCAGTAACTATATTCATTTTGAACATTTGTTCTAGAACTACAAAAAACCTTGATGCCTTTTCAAAATTTCCGAGCTATTATTTTGTATTATCGGCCAACTACAAAGCATCTTAGATTATGTAAATATACCAGAAAGACTACGTAAAGAGCCACCCAGACGCGATAGTGATTCATGATTATGACTGCCGTATCGAGTAGCCCGAATTCGAATCTCGGAGAAGGCATGGATGTATAGTGTATTTTCGGCATGGAAACACTGAAATGTATAGTGAGCTGAAAGTCTCGTGTGGTTTGGTACATGGAGCTAAAGCCTACTTCCTACCTCCATGGTTTGGTAATAGGAACAGAGAGGTGGGAGATTCTTGAACTCATTTCTCGGGGCGCTTCAAATTGAGGCGGAATTGAGCAGAAGTGCTATCACCTGCATGGTGCTCAAGGCTCGCTCATGCCAAATGACATGTGCAAAAATGCACTTCTTGCCAAGATAATATTCGTGGGTTTGTTCTGAATATGTCAGATAAATGAGATACGACAACAACAATAACCATGTGAGGTAACTAGATGAAATTACTTTTCGGCACAGTAGGATTGAGTTGTAATTCAGCCAGCAAACTTCGTAACTCAATGGGCGTTATAGCATGTGCTTAGTCCTCCTAGTGTTTTACGTCTTACCACGAGGAAACGTAAATATCGATTTACCTTCACCTGTAAAAAAAACAACTAGTAATTATAGTTTCAGACATAAAGGAACTGATTGAACTGGATGGGGAGCTGAAACAAAATATTTCTTCTTTCTAGATTAAATTGTTGATTTCATAAAAAGAAAAATGCTAAAGAAGAATTTTATCTCTTTCACAGCTCTACTTTAGAACTCACCTCACTACTTTTGAATCAGTTCCAAGAGATGTACCATCGATGTTTGACTATATTAATAAGTTAATCATTTTGCATATCTAAATCCTTATCGCTTGTACTTGGATATCTGTCTTTCGTCGATCGATCATTCAGACAATCTCTTCCAACAAACAATATTTAATATGCTGCCAGTGTCCGAAAGGTATGCACCTACTTATATTGAATACTATTAGAAACCTCATTAGATAACAAAATTATGTTACTGTAAAAAAATTATGATTTATTCATGCTTTGTGCAAACGGGGAATCACAAAATGATTCGCTTAACAGAGCAGAACCCCTGTGGAATTCGATAGGTAGTTATTTATGGGAAGAATATAACAGATTAGAAGATCTGATATGATATCATTTATTTTAGGAGTTCACTTGCAAATTTTGAACAATCTGTAGTAGCTGAACTATACTGCATCTGGAGACTTTTTGCAATTATTATACTTAATGATTCAAAATAACATGGAGATGGATACAAAGGATAAATATGATGCGTGAAGCGAGGAAAGTTACTGTTCCTCAACTCAAAGGGAAGACACAAAATATTCTGCTAAAAGGCGGTATCTGTGATGAATGTTTAAGATTACTTTTTATTCTCAGCAATCAGTGGAGCAGATACAAAGTAGCTATCTTACGCTGGGAAACATGATGCCAGTGTTATTTTAAATTTTATAACTTTTAAATGGAGTAATTGAACTTCTTTTCCGATAGAGACTAATATTGCTTATAGAGAATTTTTATATATAAATGGCGCTATGCGCAGAGAATGTTGGATTAAATGTTTTGGTTCAGGGTGAAAATAAATTCTGGCCTGTGATGGCAAGAACACCGTGCTGCTCGTCTTTTATATAAATGGTTTTATTGTTGTGTTTGAATCAAGCTTCATAAACTGTAGTCATGGCTCACTTATTCGAGAATTCTGGGGATTACTATTAGGCTAGAAATCACACCGAAAAGATAAAAAAGAATTCTACATTACTTTCATAAGGGCAGCAAATAAAGCTGATATGCAGTGGATACGCCATCATATGAAAAATGCTTTTTTTAGTTATAGGCATGTGCAACAGCGCACGGATTTCTGTGAATAATAAATTAGTTCGCCTGACTGAGTTATGCATTACGCTAGTTAATTCTATTAGCATAATACACTATTTTTCATATAATTTTGATAGCACTGCCGACTGAGCGCTCAGAAAGCCCTAAAGCCCAGACACGATTTTTTAAAGAAAGGGTTTAAATGTTAGTGACAGGGCTCTACTGCTTAATAACCCAGCAGGCAGAATAATACCTACTCATATTTTGATGCTGAGACGAATGGGGAAGAGTGAGGCAAAGAAGCAAGGAGCTTCCTATGCTAATAGTATAGTAATAAAAACTCCGCAAAAAGGATCATTTTAAGAAAACTGCGATTGATAAAATGTATTGCGAAATGGTTTTTAGGAAATGCATTTTATCATTCTCAGTTTTACGTTAATTTTTTATTCTTTTGACTCTAGAAAAGTGTGTAGGCAAGCATTTCCCCCTTTTTTTGTTGCCCTAATAAACAACCATTTCTCAGAAATTTTTCCCTAAATTTGCATGCAGGTCTATATATACGTATTTATATACTTTAATGCATTAACGTATGTCTCAGATTAGAACAGTTAATTAGCCGAGAGATTTAAAAGCAATATACTTACTTCTTATAATTTGCATACGTATTTGAATTTCAGTAGGCCCACAAGCGGCTGAAAGCTGGTAGTTCTGTCCAGTATTCGAATCCCGGAAAATGGGCTGGCTGTATGGGCGTTTTCGTGGCTTTCTTTTATGTGTAACGTGTATACGAGCCAGTTTCCCTTAGAAAGTCCTCCACTAAGGCATCCATTCCCTTAAGCAGATAGCCCTCGAATGCTTTGCTATTATTAAATAAACCAAAGCTTAATTTCAGAATCTGCCATTTATGTAATTTGTGACACATTTCTGTCATGTGTTTTATATCTGGAGATTTTATGGTTGTTGAGATAAATTTTTCTCCCCATACGCTTGGAGATCTTTGTTAAGAGCTCGTATTTGGTTAGAGATATGTCACAACATTCTCACGTGTTTGTGTCCTTCGTAATTAATTCCAAGTCTCTATGCAAGTCAGGTCACTTTTATGCAACTTCCTTCACAATTTTTGCAACCACTCATGTTGCTAAAAGTTTTCCACATGGAAGTCTATTTTTGGGGATAATTTCTGAGTAATCCTAGGCAGAGATTATCATTTATTTCATCAATGGCTTGAACGTGTTAAAATTTTTGTGGTCACAAGGAAAATGGCCTTATCTGCTGGACTTACAATGATTTCAACGATTACAATCCTAGTCAATTTTTTTTTAGTTCACATTTTGCGAACTGCCTTGATAGAAATATTTTATCTTCCTCATCAACTCTTCATTCTAATGCGTTGCATCAAGCAGTGAGAGGCCAACTGACACAAACATCTCTATTCTTCAAAGCTTTTGTCAGAATACTGCATACTGATACTATTTCAGCTTGTGATATTTTCTCGCATATTGCTTGATGAACATCTTTCTTTTTAGCCCGCCACAACTATTGCACTAAACGGTGCTGATTTTCCCCCCGCAGAGTATCTCTAAATTTTTTATACTTTAATTCTTCCCCAGCTCTATGGCGCCTCGGCTATAGAGCCGACAACATTATTCTTTAATATGTTAATGTTTTGATCTTCCCAGTCTTCGATCATCCTGTAACGTCTGACATGCCCTTCACGAAAACTTTGTAATCGAACTAAATGTTTTACTACTATCCCATTGCCTGCTCATTACAGATTTCCCGCAATGTATTCCAAAATTGTTGGAATTATTATTACGAGAATTCTTTTCTATATATACGGTGCAACGCTCACTATTGTAGCAAGAACTCAGGGCAAGAATTGCTTAGATGTCTGCCACATCATCGGACCTCCACATCTAACAACTTTGCATGTCCATATATATTTGGAGAGTAAAACTTTCATATTATATTTGTATTTGAGAAACAAATTCATCGCAATAATCACAGGCATGTTTTCTGTTTGTACTATTAATTCTGAATTAACCTCTGTATTGGAGAAAAATCTCGAAATTCAACAGCCACGGCTGAAAAATTTGGCTAATGGACAATTGGAACATGTATGCGACTTAGGGTTTAAGTACTGCAGCATGAGTTTCTGCGTTTATTAGTAGTGGATTATCAATGTCCAGAATTATCGAGACGATTCGAGAGATAGTTTAGAAAAATGACACCGACGCGCATTGTACTGATTGCTTAAAAATTCTGACAGATTACGTTGGATGCCACACTGAAATAATATACCACTCAGGATCGTTATGAGTAATACTGATGATCCAGATACCGCTTAAACTGCAGTCAATTTCTTTTTCTTTCTTTCTTTCTTTCTTTCTTTTTTTTTTTTTTTTTTGATGATTTCTTTTATACTGGGCATCAATTAAGCTAAATTGGTGTTTAGCCAATTATTCCAAAGTTTTGAAAGTGAAATATTTAATGATGTTTTAGGTTAGAATTCTGAAACTTCGAATGTAAATAAAGGATTTAAGTTTCAAAATTTAGGATTTAGTATCTCTTTGAAGATTCCAATGTCCTAATCTTAGGGGGAAATGCAAATTATAATCCAGTTGGCATCTAATAAACTATTTAAAATTATATTTGATCTCAGTATGTTCGTCCTCATGTTAATTGTTTGGGAAAACAAAATTACTAATATTTAAGAAAAATCCTAAAACGTTGATAGTTTAAACACATTTCTGCTTATTGAATAAGTCTCTTTTATTCAATAAGCAGCAGTGCGCTGCCCGTCACTTATTTTATCATTTCTATAAGACACAATATGAGTTAAAAATAAAGAAAAACACTCGATCTGCATTTAAAATTAGTGATTTATTCTTTACTCAAATGAAAAATATTTACATCATTGTATTCATAAAGATAAATGCATGTTCTTCCGATTTCAGTTTACTTCTACAAAATCGGACAACTATTATATGTAATGCTTGCGTTTTCTACTGAAAGAAAACGCTCTGTTGCAGTTTTCCAAACACAGAGCGGAAGAAATAAATTTATCTGTATTTATATGTAATCATATTAATTGCATAAAAAGTGTGAAATTCTCATTAATTTATTTCAGAAGTTTCTTTCTATTCAAAACCGGCCTCATTATTTTTGAAACGATATAAATGTGGATTTGCGGAAAATTCAGTTGCGGCTCTCGAACTTTCATGCAGATTCTATCATCATGAAATTTGGTAACCCCTGGTGTAGAAAAATGATTTGCACATCACCTAATAATAAGTTTTATTTTCAACAGCAGGGGAAAAAATCACACATATTAAAATGTCACTACACGCTTCAGTGGGCCAAATGGAAAAACCTCTGAATACTGGTAATTACGGCGCATATGTTAGCTGCGTGGTTTACTCATACGTAACTCAAATACGAGCTGGTTCGACTTAAACATTTCTCTAACCAATATATATCTTCCCTTAAGGATACAGTCCTTGTGTACTTTTCCATAATCAGCTAAATAAACAAATATAAAATACGGTGTACTTAGGTAATTTCCTGTCAATCATTTTCGACAAACAAAAACTGTCGCCAAACAATGTAATTTAAAGCCAGCAATGGGCATGACCCGTGATGAGCCACTTTATCTTTCGATTGCTTAACTGAAGAAAGAGGATCAGTTAATCCCAAAATTTTGTCGGAATGATTGGCGTAAGCTCACAATTATGTAATTTTTTTATGTTAAATCCGTGATTTGTATCTGTTGATTACCTAACTAATTGAACATTGATTTGCTCCTTGAAACTTCACAAGGATTGGCGCAAGTTTAGCAAAATTTCTGCCAATTTCATTGTCGATGGGAAAATACGTAAGTACTCCATTTTATTTTTAAATTTCATTCTTCAAACTATTGCACACATTTGTTGCAGTTTAAATATCCACAAAGGTTAAATATGAATACGGATCTTTGTTTTCATGCAGCATTAAATTGACAGAAGCTTAAACGATATCAACACTTTTATATAGTGCCCACCAGGGACCTAACAGTGAAGTCGTTGGACACTGGTAGTTCAGTCCGGGGTTCGATTCCATTGGCGTTTTCAGGGTTTTCCTCAAGTACAACGTCTAAATGAGCTAGTTTCCCTTAGAAATGCCTTCATGAAGGCATCCCTTAGAATGTCTCCATGAAGAAAGTGTGCGTGTGATTATCGCAAAGCCTCGAGGGCTATCTGCCTAAGAGGAGGGATGCCTTCGTGGAGGACTTTCTAAGGGAAACTGGCTCGTATACACGTTACACATGGGGAAAACCACGAAAACGCCCATGCAGCCAGCCCGTTCGCGGGATTCGAACCTCGGACCGAACTACCAGTGTTCAGCGACTTTACCGCTGGGCCGCTGGTGGGCCCCCATGAAGAAAGACGACATGCTCTACGGCAGACAGCCTAGAGTATACTTTGCCATAATCAAATAAACCTTTTTAATTGCATAATTTTTTTTATTCCAAATGGTTATATGACCTTCTGTTTTATCTGAGTTTTGGTTATCCGAGATGACATCGTTTCATATTCCGATAATTCAGGTCTTAAGTACATTCTTCTGAGAAAGGGGGCTACTCTTCACAATTTGATACAAACCAAAAGCAAAATTGTAGTTGATCTGTTGCTCCAACAAGCTTTTGGCTGCATGGATATTTTGTTATTTTCCTTTATGTGTGTCTTGAATAAGTAAGTAGTCTTGAATACGTAAGAGCCATTTTCCCTTAAAAAGACTTCGACAAAAGCATCCCCTTCCTTAGACAAATAGTCTTCCTTACTTTTCCATAATTCAGGTTCAAATAAAATCCCAACAGCTAAAATATGGTAAATGACGGAAAAATTAATCAAAATAAATATAATGGCAAATGTAATAATGTCATATACGTACATTTGGCGCAGCTGACACGTAAGTTCAGGTTCTGAATTGTTTTCAACAGATTTGTACTCAGAAACGGAGTTTTTAAAATCCTTACATAGAAAGCATGAGTAATTCACGTGAAACAGCGTCGTAAATAGCTGTTTCGCAACGGCAATTCAAGCGAAAATTTCCCAAGAAGAGAAACAAACAAAATGTTTGACCTTCAGTAGTTCTTCTCTTTAAGTCAGAAACAGTTGGTGTGCTATTCCAACAAGCTTTCGCCGACAGATGGTTAATGCATTTAATTCATTTGGAATGATATTCAGTCAGATTAAAACAGCCGCTTTACTCACTTCGGTAAGCTTTGCAAGAATATAATACTTTAAATCCTGTACTAATCGAAGCTTCGCGTGTTCGTGGTTGATGCTGTATCAATGAGATGTGAACTGCTGCTCTACTGTAAAAAAAAATATTTTATGTTAACTTCTCTTGTAAATAAGGGAAATATTTTAAATATTCTTATTTCTTTTAATTTAGAGGAATAGTTTTTGAAAGAATCAAAATGTTACTTAGGAGATGTATCCTTTCAATTAACCTGGCGAGAGTTTGAGGAAAGCTGTCGACCTGACTGCAAAAATCAAAACTTTTATTAATAAAATTTATTTTAATTAACTTCAGTATTCTCACTAATCAATAAACCTTATTAACTTTTCCCTCATAAGCATATTATCGACATTTTATTATTATGTTACCGACAACTAGTTATTTTGTTTATGTTACCGACTACAAGTTCAACCGTAATATTTCTAAATTTCATTTCGGTTAAGTTCTACAAGCATGCATAAAAAAGAGGGAGGGAAAAAGTAATATTTTTAAGGATTTATAGGGTTCTTTTCCTGATCCACCCTTTTATGATTCAGTTAAAAGTGCATCAAAAGAGATCATTGTCATAACCTTACGATTTAAAAAATTAATTCTAGTGATAGTTTATTCGAAGCAAATTCAACTGATGACCTTTGTCGGAGATATTCTTGAACTTTAAATATGTTAATTTATGCACATAACTTGGGTTAATATTAGATGAAATATCTGAATGCTTATTTGTAATATAATTGAACACTTACGAATGCAAAGCATATATTTGTTGCAATAAAATACATCCGTTTCCATTTTCAAACGGATTGTCTTTGTTTCCTCCCCTTCCGCTGATTTTTGTTAGGTTATTTGGATATGGCAAAACACATGAGAGCAATCTGCCTAATGGAAGGGGTGTCTTTATGAAGAGCTTTCTAAGACTGGCTCGTGTTTGCTTTACACATGAAGAAATTCGAGGAAAGGGAGGGGGTGGAACTGAAAGCTTTCAGATTTTATATTATGCCCAAAAGGGCGTTTTCTTCCATTTACAGGCATATAAATGTTTCGAGAGCATTTGGGCTAGCGCCACTTTGGACTGAAAATATTTAAAAACGGCATATCTTTAAAAGCAGCGGAGCCGAACGATAAAGTTGCTGAACATTCGTAGTTCGGTCCGGATTCGAATCCTAGCGAGCGGACTGGCTGCATGGTCGTTTTCGTGGTTTTCGCAATAACGTGTATACGAACCGATTTTCCTTGGAAAGTCCTCCACGAGGGCATCCCTTCTCCTTAGACAGATACCCTTGAGTCCTTTGCCATAATTAAATGAAACCAAAACTGAAAAGGCGAGGGAGACCCAAGACCCAAGACCGGTCGGTCCTGGCTGAATTTAAGTGCTGCGTAATTCTTTACAGTCCAATCATAAAAAAAGCAGAAGGTACAAGCGAGAGAGAAATTTTATTTTCTGTATTTCAGTTCTGTATTGCAGTATTTTCCATTATCACCGTTCTAAACACATATCTGTTCTGATGCTATGTGTTAAAGCCGCGTGCAAATGATGCAGTCTCTGAGTAAAACGTCTGGCCAAAAAGTAAGCATAATTACCATAAAAAATTTTACAATCTAAACGAAACTGAGAAGGGGGATGAAAAGGAAGTGAGAAACAGCAGATAAGCCTTGAGGCTTCTCAGTGACTCGTGTGGAACAGAGTACTAATAGTTTCTTTCTGAACCTCTAATTCTGGTGGAATGATCTAATTGTGTGAATGCTTCCATCGTTTTTCCAGTGATAAAAAGTAAATATAAACCAATTCCATATAAAAAGACCTCTAATGTTAATGAATGAATAAAACTATGGATTACTAGTGGTTTTCTTTAAACGAATTTTCTCAGCCAGGAATGATTTGACTACATGAGGATTTTCGCTATCTTAATTTCAAGGTTGTTTATACTCAGAATCTCCTATACCATTTCAACAAATTATCTGTTAGTTGTCTTTTGAATGCATGTTTCAGGTCTTCAATGAAAACGTTTCAAGTACTACTTAATACGCTTGTAATTCACCAAGTTTTTAACTAAAACTCCTCACACATAACGGAAACAAAATGGTAACGATTGAAGACTTTTCAAAACATTTATGATAATCACCTGGCAAAATAAGTACCGGTACTCGCACTAGTATCACTTAAAATCTTAGCTTAATATAATATTGCAAAGTTTCATGTCACCTGTCTGTCTAAGCAAAGGGATACCTTCTTTTAGGACCTTCTAATTCACACCAAACGCTTCAAAATAAACAAAAGCTTATAAGCTCCCGCTTTTTTTGGCATGCCTTTGTGGTGTGGTGGTCTGCACGCTTAGCGCGTAATTGAGAGGTCCGTGGTACGATTCCCGGCGAAGGCGTTGCATATTTTTCATCTTGCCTGCTTCCAAAAAATACTTAATGTCTCTACAGTGGCGCCCGAACTATAAGGGTGTTGGATGATGATTCTCCTCACCCAGGATTTGGAGATTGGGTCCCCTAAAAACCGCGGTCGCCCTTGAAAGGGAGAGTATATAAAGTTCTGCCGCTTTCTTGGTGGTCTGCACGCTCAGCGCGTAATTGAGAGGTCCGTGGTTCGATTCCCGGCGAAGGCGTTGTTTATTTTTCATCTTGCCTGCTTCCCCCCCCCCAAAAAAAAAAAAAAAAAAAAAAACTAATGTCAGTACAAACTCAAAAAGAAAATTCATCAATTCCATAAAAACAATACCATCCTTATTTGTATTCTTATTTAAGCTACGAGCAATAGAAAAGAAGAAATTAACTTACATGCTACCAGAATCATAAATCAAGTAGTAAAAGTTTTAAAATCAAAACAATCAAAAAATCAGTTCAACGTCAGTTGGTGGACAAAATGTCTGTGAACCACACGACAAAAATCTCGTACCCAAAGAATGAAATCGAAAGCAACGAACACAAAAGAAAAAAAAAAAAAAAAAAAAAAAAAAACGCGTTGGAATAAAATAAACAAAGAGCAATATACAGAAAGAAAAAAAAAATTAAAGTCCTGGAATAATTACTGCACTAGAAATCAATATTTAACTTGACATATTTAACTTGACATATTTATTGACGTTACCATATAAAATGGCAACGTCAAAAATATTCAACTCGCACAGATGCATATTCCGAACAACATGCAAAACCACAATTAAAATAATGATGCAATAACGCCTGATGCTCTCTATAATATTCTAAGTAATGGGTCTTTCCAAACGATAAAGATATTGAACAATCTACAAGTCTTCGAAATTTCAATTCACTCCAGATGATATTCTATTCACCATAACTGAATTAAGACCTTCTCCCCCCCCCCAAAAAAAAAAAGAAAAAAGAATCTCAACGGTTATAAAGTACCAAGACCAAACAGAATGTCCTATTAAGCACTATAGCTTAACATAAAACGTCTTTAAAGCTTTCTTCTAAAGCTATATTAAGCAAATCTAGGTTGTTTTAAAATAGCCCAGATGATGTTCTTCAAAAAGAAGAACAAAATACAAAATTCTCCAGAGGGCGTGCCTTCGTGGTGTATTAGTTCTGCACGCTGTGCCGGTATTACAAAGGTCCGTGGTTCGATTCCCTGTGAAGGTGGTTGCTAATTTTTCAATCTCTCTTGCTTCCAAAAAAAAAAATAATAATGTCTCTACAGGGGCGCCCGAACTAAAAGGGTGTTGGATGATGATTCTCCTCACCCAGGGTTTGGCGATTGGGTCCCGTAAAAAAAAACCCAGTCGCCCTTTATAAGGAGGAGTATATAAGGTATTTCTCTCACCTTCCTAGCGTGCCGTCGTGGTGTAGTGGTTCTGCAAGCTGGGCCGGTATTCCAGAGGTCCGTGGTTCGATTCCCGGCGAAGGCGGTTGCTAATTTTTCAATCTCTCTTGCGTCCAAAAAATATCTAATGTTTCTACAAACTTATTACAAGCTCTGGGAAAACTTCTTATTTAAAAAAAAACTTTAATAACCAGGAATTAAATTTCATGTTTATAACAACAGTCTTGGCAGTATGGCCTCACACCCAGTAGCTCAGCCATTCACACCATAAATGCTGCACTGGAAAAAAATCATGAGAATAAATCAAAATCAACTAAATTCCGTTATTCTATGTATTGACCTACAAAACGCATTTGACTCTATCTAGTGACCTGCCATAAGACAGCCACTAAGAGGCCCTAAAAAGTAAGTAGTGCCTTCTAAATCGCTAAAATCTTACCAACGATTTCCTCAACAGACAAAGCCTTATTCTTTATAATAACGAAGTCATCATTAGACAACAAGGCAAATGTTGTCTATAAGGATCTTGTATGAATGCGAACCTGTGGAACATCAGATTTAATAACATTATTGATCACCACAGGTTATTCTACGCAGCAATATTCGCATTTTAATACGATGTTGTGTTCGCATTAAGCGGATCCACAACAGAAGAACTTTAGAAAAGTTGCAAGAATACACTGAATATCTTTAAATACCTTTTTAAAAACATCAAACTACAAAGTTCCTACAGTAAATTAGAAATACTTATTATCCACAAAGCAGGCCATGAAGTCACCTGAATACCAGTTCTCAAAATCTGCAGCAATAAAAAATCAAATGCATCGAGACTATTAAATATCTAGGTCTCATAACAGATCATAAATTCACATGGATTCCTCACCTTCAAGACAAAAGATTAAAAAGACATAAAATATCAAAATTCCTCAAAATGATGAGAAGGCACTGTTGAGGCCTTAGCTATCATTTAGTCAAAATCCTTCTTTAACAGTAATCTATTAAATAATCTTAAACGGGTGTGCAGTATTGGACAACTCAAATAACAGCAAGAAAAATTCAAACTATAAATTCCATACAAAGACCATTCCTAATCAATATAACTAGAGCCTTCAGTTGAAATACACTCCAAACCTGCGTTATACTCCACTAGCTATGCAAGCTGAAATCGATGCAACTACAGCCAGAATCCTTCATTTCAAGAAGACGACAAAGTATCCTGGAATAATATATCTGCCTAATAACTATAAAGACAAATTTCTGAAATATATAAAACGGTCAGCAATATTACCAAAGAATCTCAAATGCATTTATAGATCAACAACCATCAATAAGAGTTCACAGCCTTCACAGATGGCTCCAAGAAACATACTGGTGGACAACTGCTGAGGACGGATTACAGTAGCAGCGACAGCAACCACAAAATGGAAGGCAGGAAAATGTGGAAATCAACATAATTGCGGGATACAGTAAGACGAATTGTAAGCATGCAAATTTTGGATTGCCGAAGTTGTTCGTTACGCGATAGTGCTGATAAGAGATATGAAGGATCTGACGCGTATTGACCGTTGTTGTTCAAAAGCAAAGTTTAAAGGGTAGGAATCATTTGAGGACCTTGCAATTTTCGGTATGTCTTCCAACGTAGATGATTTTACGCAAGACCGCATTATTGGCAATATTGAAGAAGAGCGAAAAATAACAGATATTGGTTGCTAGAGAGTTCGACAATGTTGTTTCAAGGCTTTGGTGGTATGTGGTGGTGGCGTATTTAATTACGGCAAAGCACACTAGGGCTATCTGCCTAAGGGAAGGGATGCCTTCGTGGAGGACTGGCTCGTATACACGTTACACATGGGGAAAACCACGAAAACACCCATGCAGCTAGCCCGTTCGCGGGATTCGAACCTCGGACCGAACTACCAGTGTTCAGCGACTTTACTGCTCGGCCGCTGCTGGGCTCAAGGCTTTGGAAATCATTTAAAAAAATGGAATGCGTAGCAAATGTCACGAGGGAGACCTTATTCGCAGTACGACGCCTGCAGAGGATTGGTACGTAGTGCTTTCAACAAAAAAAAAAAAAGGTGGGTTAGCACAGCTACTAAGGTAACAAATCAGTTATTTGGTTGCTACGGCATGAGAACGTGCCGTAAAACTGTAGCCAGACGTTTGCATTAAAAAGGACTATACGTCCGCCGTCCTGTTGAGGGCATTCTATTGCCTAGAAGTCACCTTTCTGCCCGTTTGTAATAGTGTCATTAACATTGCAGCTGGAATGAAGACGACTGGGCTTGTGTACTCGTGTTAGATATCACTTAAAAGCATCCTCGTATTGCATTATGCACAGCACATTATGTATATTGAATTTTTAATGGTCTCTGTTTATATGTGATAATATGTTTTATTTTTTCTCTCTTTGTGTTTGTTTGCTTTTTTGTATAATTTGTGTTTTATGTGTTCCATGTCATATTTTTAATTAATTTTAATGTGTGTATTAATGTGTTTTATGTAACTGCTGTTTGTAATTTATATATATAACATATGTACTACGTTGCCACACAATGTCTTACATGAGTTATAGCCCCTGTATGGCTATGTAACAAATTTATTTAAGATCCAAATGAACTCCCGGTGCAGCCTCCTGGAGCTCCAGGGAGTTGTTGTTTCTAGATAGTGGAGGGCGCGGGACATACGCCTGTTTACCTATGTTAAGCACCAGGCGTCCCCGTCCTCCATCACCTGTACCTGTACTAGTGTTGAAGAAAGTAGATTCATTCTCTTGTCTGACCATGGACAACAAATGATGTCGCGTGAGAATGGAACTGCATACAGTCCAGCAAAGATATAAAAAAGGAACCCATATCCTACATGTAGTGTCATCGTATGGGCTGGGATCATGATCAATGGCCGTACGTCGCTCTTTGTGTTTCTAACTGGGACTAACTGACCAACGCTAGATTAATGATGTTCTGCTGCGTCATGTTCGCATGTTCCGTGGTGCTGTCGGTAACAAATTTGTTTTCATGGACGACAACGCAATATGTCATCGAACAGTCGCTATGCAGGAGTGTCTAGAGAACGAGGATATTCAATGCCTTGTATGTCAAGCACGTTACCCAGATCTGAATCCCACTGAAAATGTTTGGGGAGGAGTCTTTCTAGTCGACGATAAACAAGGACACCCTCATTCGTGTACTGATAGAGGAATGGAGTATATTATCCCAACATATGCTGAAAAATGTTGCGCAAAGCATGACACGACGTGTGGAATCTTGTATCGCCCTCCATGGTGACCACATCCCGTATTGACATCTTACTCCAGAATGCCTGCGGATCGTAACTGCATTTTTTCACTTTTACGTACTCAACACATAATGCCCATTTTGCCACTTGAACACTTCCAAACCCTTCTGGATTTCAAAGCACAATAAATTATCTTTAAGTCCTAGTATTCTGGTATTATTTTATTTCACTTGGCATCCAACTTCACTTGCTTTTTTACGCGCTATATAGCCGTTTGGGATCCGTCCTTAGCAACTGTCCACCAGCGTTGAAGGAAAAATTCGTAGCAGCATATACAGTATCTCTCAAACAAGATACGAGTTCACCTGGTAAGACCACCTCCGTAACAACAATAATGTACATTAAGGAGAACTAAGAGCAATCAAGCAGAGTCTGAACCAATAACATCTATGCCATAACAGATAGCATGCTTCAGTGCTTGCGATTACAAATCAACAGCATAACACTATGCTAACAGCACAGATTCAAAATTCCACAATGATTAGTAATAAAAACTTTAAAATAGCATTGACTAAAGGATCAAATAATTGTGAAGGCAATGAAAGAGCAGATATTCTCACAAAACAAGCTGTGCTTGAATAATTAGAAGATAAACTAAAAACCCCATAGCCAAGATCTGCATTAAAACAAAACTTAAAATTATCATCACGTAAAAACTGGCTACACCAATAGGATTAAGAACCACGGCTGCAGAATATTTCAGTTTTTCTAAAGATCAATGATAACATCTTTATATCAGCATATTTTATTTTGAAATATATCATTCGAAATATATTTTCCGATCATGGCCCCTTATCCACATATTTCACTGATAGAAATTTATCAGTCACTGATCTGTGCATATGTGCGAAAAGAGGAGATCCTTATTATTACCCACTTATATGTCCTCTAACTGAGAGATTTCACATTAGACCCCCAATTAACTGTGCTTTCAAATTTAAAATATTCTTGGTTTTCATCGAAAGATTTTAACAGACTTAAATCGATTAGCTACACCAACAAATCCTCAACCTGTGTACTCATAAACTCTACTCTCTTAATGTGTCTTCAGAGATTTCATAACAAACACCTTATAAACCTTTTAAAACTATAAATGAACTGCCAGGTGGAGGACCCTAAAGGGACGAGATGGTTAGTGTGCCGAACCAGTACCAATTTTGTTTATGATTCTGTTTTCGAGCACCGCACACTTGTACCTGACCTGACGTGGAGGACTTTCTAAGAGAAACTGGCTTGTTTCGCGGTACACATGTGGAATACCGCAAAAATATAGCCAGCCCGTTCGTCTGGAGTCGAACCTCCAGTTTTCAGTTGCTGTATCATTTGAAATTTAATGTTACATGCACATCTTCACTGTATGGTATATTTTTCGAATATTAGAGTGATAGTTTATTATGGCTCTACTGCCTTCGAATAAAAGAAATAAACCCACATGCAACTTGGACCAACCTATGGAAAAGAACGACTGATAAAATTTATTACGATTCATGCGAAGAACTGGAATTTTTGTATGACCAAGTGAATGTTTAAAAGTTTATTTCGAAAGTAATCAGACAACCAAAGTTTTCAATAATGTTCCTATTTACTGACAGTCCAACTGAGAGGCCTAACAGTAAACCCGCTGGCCATTGGTTTTATGAAATTTTTAATATTACATACAAACATTTAAATTAAATTAAACCTTGAATGTGTTCTAATTATTATTTTCAAATTTCAGAAATAATAATTTTCATTAACTTTCATAGCTATCTCCTATTTCATTCATTCTCTTAAATATTTCTATTTAAGTGGAAATATCTAAAAATTAATACGTAGTTCAACGCAGGTTCAAATCCTAGCGAACGAGCTGGCTGCATGGAAGGTTTTGGTGAATTTCCTCTTACGTAATGTGAATATAAACTAGTTTCCCTTGAAAGAAAAACCTTCCAAGAAAGTATTCCTTTCCTAAAACAGATATCCCTTCAGTGTTTTGCCATAATCTAAATAATCCCAGAATGCCTTCTCAATGTCCCTCGGGCTAGTAACGACTTCCGTAGATATGTGGCATATGAGGGGCATATGTGGGGAAGGGGCCATGATCGGAGAATATATTTCGAAATAAAATATGCTGATTTAAAGATGTTGCCATTGATCTTTAGAAAAAACTGAAATATTCTGCAGCCTTGTGGTTCTTAATCCTATTGGTGTTGCCAGATTTTACGTGATGATGATTTAACATGTACAGTCGATAAAGACCACGTTGGGAATTAAGATTTAAATCCTCGAGTGATTTTTGGTAAAAAATTATTACATTCTTTTATGATTAAAAAAGGGTTTCGAATCTATTATACAAAACAGAAAAGTATGCAAATGCAGTATGGAAGTAGGGCAGAAAGATCTTAATGCATAAGTTTGAAAGCAATTCTTTATTTAAGCTTGCTGATGAGTAAAGATAGAAGCGAAAACTCGCAGATACCGTAGCTATGAATAACGAAGAAACTTTATTGAACTAAGAACATTTTTCATATTCCAGCTAACAAAACAAACAGAATCATATTTCCGGCGCTAGCGCTTCTTCTTTCATTCATCATTTCAACAGCTCTGTGGAATCTTACATAAAAGAATGGCAAAAATCCGAAAATTGATGTTTGCCATGCCTTGCTTACGCTAGGAGGGTGTTTAAAACGATGATGTATTAGCAGATGATCGTCCTTTTGAACCTGGGCAGGTAATGATGTAGCAGCGCGTTGCCGTTGGTCTATTTTTGGAGCGACAATCTTTTAACTGCTTGAAGCGCCTTATTTGCGTTTCATAGAATACTTTCCTGCCTTTCTGTGTATATTATGAAATTCCAGGATGAAGAAGAAAATTAATTCTTTCTAGATGATATTAACTGGCAGACCTGCGAAATTTAACAACAATGATTCGTAAATAACATTTAACAATACAGATTTTCTATATTACAGGACAAGAGTTAAACAGTTCTTTTCAGACAGACATATGCGCCAATTTGATGCTTCTGGAGAGATAACAAACTTTGGCCATCCGCTCATTTTGACTGTTATAAAAGTGTTTGCAAAACATAATAAATAAAATAAAATAAAACAAAAAACAATAATAAAAAAAAACTGTTCTCTGGGTTAGTTATTTCAATAAACAAAGAACGAACACTCTTTGGAATACTTTTTATTGAGAATAGCTACTTTGAAAATAAGAACACTGTTAAAGAGATCAGAACAAGGCATTTAATTTAACGGTGGCAAATAGGTAACTTTGACGCATATATCTTTCTAGAGTTAATATTTTTATACTCGTTCTACTTATAAAACAAAAACAAAACAAAAAAAAAAAAAAAAAAAAAAAAAAATCCAATTTTTTTATTGATGAAGTACAACGATTAACAAGCATTCGAATGAAATAAATAACTATTTGTAATTTTAGCACCAAAAGTAGCCTGATAAAGAAAGTACAGTAAGTTTGGCAAAATCCCGATTGGATTTAGAATCTAGATGCTGACTTTTCGTTGCAATGATTGCGTTAAAAAGCATCAAATTTTAACATTTTTTTTTAACTTACAAATTTCTACATTTAATATCTAAAAAATACTAACTCGATTTATCACAAATGCAAAACATACACATCTAGGTAACACTTAAGTTTCCAGCAATGTTTTTACTACATGTAGTCAAAAAAAATTGTTTTGGGATTCAGCCGAATAATGCAAAAGTCTATTCCTGGATGTTCTTATATCATGCCATTTCATAACGGATAAAAACATAATAAAGAGCAGCTCTTGGAAGAAGAAAAAACTACCACTTCTCAAACTGTCTCAAACTGGCGGCACCATAGCAGATTTATGCAGCCCGAGAATACATTTCCCGTAAATAAATTAACACTATTATGACAAGAATTTGAAGAAAGATTTAATATTTTAATGATCTGGAATCCAATTCTACAATATTTTCATTACCATTAAAAATAAACGTGAGTAATGGCCCAGGAAATCTGCAAATGGAGCTAATTAACTTATACTATGATATTAATCTTATTCAGAGAGCTGAAGATCCAGACTTGGTTAACTTTTTTCGGACTTGTTAAAAAAAAATGCCCTCAATTACGAATTTTTGCACTAAGAATAATCGCTTTCTTTGGGAATAGATTTATATGTGAATAGTTTTGTTGTGTTGTTGAAAATTAATAAGTCTAATAAGAGACCGAGTGACCAGACTAACCGATGACCATCCGCAACTCGTAATGACGATAGTTTCTAGTAATTTTCTCAAAAGTCATGTACTGTATCAAAATAGAAACACCGTGAAATGTAGTAGTTGAAACTTGTAGTCAGAAGTAAAGAAGTTTATAATTATTTATGTACAAATAATGCGTATTTTTCTGCATGCGCCTGAGAAAAATTTAGTAAGCAAAAGAAAGAAATTAAAATCTTCATTATAGATTCTCTTTACTTGCCATTACTTATTTGTGTCACTAGATAAGTTATCATAATTTGTTTAATTTTAATTTAAGAAAGTTCTTTAGTGGTTTATTCAAAATATTAAGAATTATTATAAATAATCAAATAATAAAATTGAATAAATGTCTGTCTGAAAATGTAATAATTAGCTGTCATGACATTTGAATTACAAAGTGACCGAATAGAAATTTCTTGTAGATACCAACCTTTAATTTTCCGAACGAAAATAAATATAAGTTGAAATTCTTTAATTTGCGTCATTCTTATTGTTGCTCATGTATGTTTTGATGAAATTTGCCATGAAAGGCTATTAATTTAGTTTGAGCATTTTGCGTTTATTCACTATAAACGGCGAATCACTTTTTAAATTGTTGCCATCAGCCCTCTATTATATTTAAAGAAATTAAATAATGAAGAATCTGCATAAATGTATTTCTCGCATTATGATAAAACGACGGTACGTAGAGCCATCAAATTTTGAATAACGTATGTTTCCATCCGAACATGGGCTTCTGGAAGCCCAAATTTGGAGTTTGTAACTTGTTTTGTATTACATATTTTATATTTTGTAAAACTTTTATTAATTTTTTATTAACAGACTTAACAATTTCAAGTGAGCATTGGCAACAACGTGCGAGGGGGTGGGGCGGAAATTATCTCTAGCGCGCGAGGCTATGTATCCGAAGTTCTAAAGAGATGCTCATTTTAAAATTATTTTGCGATATTGCTGCTGAACTGAATTTTGTGGTTTAAGTAAATAAATGCAACCCACAAAACGATAAAAAAAAACGCCCCTCTTGGCGTAATGTAAAATCTGAATGCTTTCAGATATTTTTTAGTCCGAAGAGGCAATATGCCCTGAAGTACTATTACTTTCGTTTTGGCATTTTGCATTGGTTCATTATAAATGTCCGATTCCCTTTTCAAATTGTTGCCACCAAATATTATCGACCTCTATTATATTTAAAGAAATTAAAGAAGAATCTGCATAAATGTATGTTGTGATAAAACAACGGTACATAGAGCCATTCAATTTTGAATAACGTACGTTTCCACCGGAATATGGCCATCTGGAAGCCCAAATTTGGAATTTGTTTTATTACCTATTTCATATTTTGTACCACTTTAACGAATTTGTGATTAACAAACTCAACGATTTAAAAGCGATTAATGGCAACACTCTATGGGGGAGGACTTTTCTATTTCCAGCTCGTGGAACTATGTATCGGAAATTCTAAGGATATGTTCATTTTAAAATTATTTTGCGTTATTGCTGTTGAACTGAATTTTACGGTTTAAGTGCGAAGAACATGATATTTAATAAATAAAGGTGACACACCAAAACGTTAAAAAAGCCTCTTTGGACGTAATTTTAAAATCTGAAACCTTTCAGATTAAAAAAAAATTTTTTTTTTTTAAATTCATTTATTTATTTAAGCCCAAAAGGCCCAGAAAGGCTATTAATTCCGTTTTGGCATTTTTCATCGAATCACTAAACGGCATACCACTTTTCAAATTGTTGCCACCAAATGGTAGAGCCCTGCATTATATTTAAAGAAACTAAATAATGAAGAATTTGCATAGATGTTTCTGGCATTGTGATAAAACGACGGTTTCTAGAGCCATCAAATTTTGAATAATGCAATCCTCCACCCGAATATGGACATCTGGAAGCCCTAATTTGGAATTTATTTTATTATCAACTAGCAGCTACGCCGCCAGCCTTTATCTGGCTTTTAAATGAATGTACCGGAACAATGCCTGAATGGAACACCAAACGTTAAATTTAAAAACTGCGCAAAATTTTACTCTGCAGAACAACTTCATTAAAATAATAATAATAAACCTCACCCACAAATTTAACAAAATATAACAAAATTACAATGAAATAAACAGTGCCCCTTAATAAAAATATTAATTATCCTAATAAATAAATTAACTGTTGCCTTCTCTCAACAAACGCCCAGTATCCAAGAGAAACATTAGATTTAAAAACTGCACAGAATTATCGCTCTCATTTTTCCAAGTGGCAACAATGCTGATTTTCAACAATCAGGAGTCCAGTATACAACTGAATGAAAAACTGTTGCCCAAACCACATTTGTTTCTGTATTTGTATATTCATTTTTCTGCATTTGTATATAGTATTTGTATATAGTATGAATTTTATACATGTCTCTTTACCATCACATGGACGCTTATGCATATTCTGCATATGTGCATCTTACATAGTATTCATGCATTTCTTGGTGTCATTTACATTTTACAGAGATTTTTTAATCTGTGTTTTATTTGATTTAATAAATGCCGCCTGACAGGGCCGTTCTTAGGCCATTAGCTGCCCGAGTACTTTCCTAGAATTGCCGCCCCCTAGGCTATTGGCTGCCCACATACTTTTCTAAGATTGCCGCCCAAATGATTAATAAAGTACTTATATATGATAAATTGTATAAAAAGTACTTTGTACATATGACAAGTATTTACAATGAATTTAAAATATTTAGTCGTGGTATCACAAGAGAAGGGCCGCCCGTTATTTTTGCTGCCCGCGTATTTTTACGCGCTGCATCCCTGCTAGACACGGCTCTGCCGCCTGATCTGTCGACCTGGCCTCGGGGCTGCTGTCTAGAAACTGTGGCTGACATTTGTTAGGTTCGTAACCACTTCCTCAAGGATATAGGAAATATACCTGGGTCCAGCAGCAATATTTTTAATGCGTATATATTTTACATTTAAAAATTTTTAACAAATAAATAGGGCAAATGATAAACTTGTCGGAACCATACCTTCAAACTGAGATAATCCGTCGGCGGGCATGACAGTACCACCGAGCGTAGGGTTTCTCACCCTAGCATAGGTTGAGAAATGCAAAATAAAGCACAAAGAGGAGCGCCTACTGTAATACATTTAGCTTAGTGCTCAAACATTACAATATACTACAGATGTCGCTCTCTGTCACATACAAATTCCTGTTCGTAGGTTACCCGAAATCAGCTGTCTTAGATCCATTACCCTAAGCTCAGGTCCGACCTTTTCACCTGAATTTCTAGCCGAGGTTTCAAGATCCTCTTTTCCGATTTTTTGTCAGAATGTCATCATATGTAAATTACGTTTAATTATAATCTAACAACTTAAAAAAAAAGTGAGAAGCAAAATTTAACTCTTAAAATTTCACAACAAATTTAAACTAATAGAAATCAAAATATCAAGACAATTTATTCTATCATCTACGTATTATGCTTTCAATAACAAATAATTTGATCTTGAGGATTTATGATAAAACAATAACAGTTTACATTCCGAATATCAAAAATTTTCTCCTATTAATGTATGTATTTAAAGCAGAATTTTTAAATGTTTATAAACAAACATAAAAACAAAAACAGTTATAAACAAAATACTAAAATGTCCAAAAATAATAGTCTTGATATTTTTAATTACAATCATACATCTAGAAATGTGTTCAGAAAATTAAAGTACCATATATATTAAAAGAAAAAAAGACTCAAGGTTCATATTAGGAGGATCATTTTGGAATTTTAATCCAGAAAATAACTCTTACTCATCGTCCTTTAGGGAAATTTAGGAGTAATTTGGGGCTATAGCCGCTTGGAAGGTCCGACCAGATTCGGCCTTTGTTGAGAAACAGTTTATGTTTTCCTATGGAGTTGTAGCCCTCGATCACCTACCATACTCACCTGTCCTTCCTCTGGTAGATTTTTTTCTGTTTCTGTACTTGAGAAGAGCACTAAGAGAATGATTTTGTGATGTTTCAGACATTTAAAGTCATGTGACATGGGTCCTTCATGTAATTCCTAATGAGGACTTCGCCCAGTTTTCAGGAACTGTACAGTTATTGTCAAAAAGGCATTGTAAACGATAGACGAGGGAATATAAAACGTTTTCCCTGAATCCTGTGATTATGAACACATTCAGCCGAACATTATTGTCATACTTCATATCATTTGCCTCAAACTGCCTGTGGGCTGAATGCACGATCTATAAGGTAACCAAAAAATATCTTTCCGTTTTGGACAGTCAGAAAGAAAAAGTCGTAAAGCAAATAATAATCACCACTAATGTTCAAAGTAATCACCATCGGCATCCAGTGCCTTTTGCCACGGAGTGGCTAACTGTGCGATGTCATCGCGATAAAACTCAGGAGTCTTGTTTGCAAAGAAGTCCGTGAGGGCCTTTTAGAGCTTTGGCCGGTTGTTGAAGGATTTTCTACGAAGATGGTTGCCCAGGGAATAAAAAAGTTGGTACAGTACAAAGTCCGAAATCCGGACTCGTCGGACTCCGGATTTGGGATTTTTCCGGATAATAGATCATCAATTTAAATCTGATAAGATGGCATGCAGAAATTATACAATTAAAAATATGAAATCGTAATTTATGAAATAAAGAACAATTATGATCTAAAGGGTATCAAAATTTACAAAAAAAAGCTTTATTTGTTTGCTTTATTAAACATTTTTTTAGTTAAGTTGCTTCTATAAAAAATTCTATAAAAATTATAAAAATTATAAAAGTTAGTTGCTTCTATAAAAAATTCAAAAAGTTCCTTTTACTTATCTCACATACAGTTGACTTTCTAGTGCCATACTCCTCGCATAATTTTGAGACCGACATGCCGTTATCCACTTTTTGCAGTAATTCCACCTTTTCTTTAATGAACATCGAAACATGGTTTCGCTTCGTAGATCCTTTGGCAGCTCCAGAACTGGAAGCTCTTTTCGATATAATCGAAAGTTCAAGCTTAATTTTTATAAAATTGCTTTAATAATAACAGTCTGCAAAAAATAATAAGCTGAATCAAATTAGAAGATTAAAGAGCAGTGCAGTTTGCTATATTAACTAAAATGCCTTAGAATCAGTTAAGATAATTTTAGTCTAGCTTAATAGCATCCGTTATCCATTATTGGCTGTGTGTCACAAGATTGCCGACGAAAGCCAAGTTGTTCCGCTAAATTTTGTCTTGCTCCTATTGCATACTGAATTGTATTAATTATTTACTATACCTACGTTTATTTCTTGCACAAGCTTAAAACTATCTGAGTCCTGAATAAATAAACTTCCACATATATTTAAGGCTTTATCTAGGGCCGGCGCTAGATACCGCCTAGTGCAGTCTTAAAATTCTGCTACAAAGCGCCTTCCTAAGTTCTAAATTTTCACCGCGCCTAAACTTTGGATCCCAGTACTTTCCTCTCTAAATTATAAAAAACTTCTCATCCCTTAATTTTGCCGCTCGGTGCTTCCCCATATTCCAAAAATTGTCTCTTCCCTAAACTCTGCCGCTGCTTCTGGGAATAGCAAACATATGAGTTATTCTTAATTAAAATAGCACTAAATGTAATCTTTTGGCCTATGAGTTTCATTAACAAAATCTATCTTTAGCATATGAAAAGAATTTTTGTTGAATTTTTTCTCGTCTACATTTCTTAGAGCATTTGTAAAATCTATTAACATCGCCAAGCGTAATGTTAGCAGAAAAGGTTGCCTTACTCTTGTTATTCAATTACTAATATAAAAAAAAAAAAAAAAAAAAAAAAAAAAATTAGACATCACTGCATGAGTTATTACTGAAGCTGCCATGTATTGATAAACATGCGGTGTTGAAAGCAAAATATAATATATAATGACTCGCCAGATCGGCCAGGGATATAAAATAGATGAATGTTTCGGTTTGAAATGCAATGCCAAGCACACTCAGCAGCGGAGCCAAATTATTAATCTCACAAATGTATGCTTATATGATTGTTTTTTCATAACGATGTATTTTATTTAGTGTCTAAGTAAAATTAAAAATCGGAATTTTTTTAAGTGAAAATCTCCACGTTTTATTATGGAAGGAAAAATCAAATGCCCATGCATAAAACGTACCAAAACGACAAAAAAAAAAAAAAGTTTGTGGCTTTGAGGTCCGGATTTTAGATCATTCCGGATAATGGACGTCCGGATTTCGGACTTTGTACTGTAGTCTGTTGGCGCGAGGTCTAGCGAGTATGGTGGATGGGGTAGTGTCTACCAGCCCAGTCACTGGATGTTGTCCCTGGCTTTCTGAGCCACATGTGGCCTCACATTGTCAAGCAGGAGTACACCCTTACGATTGACAAATGCTGGCTCTTAATGCACAAGTGCCTGGCACACATTCCAACTGCTGCGAGTACAGGTCTGTTGTAATGGTTGGCCCACTGACAGGAGCACATAGTGCACTACTTGGCGACTTGTCTACCAGATGATCTTGCATGGTTGGAGAGAAAGTCTCGCAGAGTGAGGCACAGGGACCCTTGGTGACAACCAATGTTTGGAACGCTTGAGTGTGCCATACTGGACCCACTTTTCATCGCTGGTGAGTACTCGATCAAATAAATGCATTGTGCTGCTGAGTAAGCAATGACAGACAGGCAACAATACGCTGTTGCTTGTTTGCATGGGACAGTGAGTGGGGTGCCCACTTGCTCAGCTTGTACCTGGAAGTGCGCAGTAAGCTCACCCTAAGTTTGGCTACTGTCACTCTCTACGCCCCATCGTCCAGTGCTTGTGGCGCATCAATAAGAGACATATCCCCTGAACCTGAACTTCTGGAACCATCGTTCATTAAAGGCATGGCAAATTCAGCGACTTGATTCTGCTGCTGTCAGGCCCACTTTAAAATCATACAGCAAACAAATCCGATGAGCACCTTTGATGATCCATTTCAATCAGTTGCTGTGTGAGTTATGTTTGAAATACCAGTACCAATTTTAAATTATTGCTGAATTATCACACAAGGCACGATGTTACCAGCTCAGTTGAAATTACTGCCACAAACGGCACTTGATTTTGGCCTATCTATGGCGATGGTGATCCATGAGACAAAGTGGTGACAAAGGAGAAGGGGGTAACCATGAGCTACCGTGAACAGTACACTTTGTGGCAGGAATATCCTGAGAGAATATAGTAGTTACATGATTTTTAGGGTCCAATCCAGGGAGGGAGGTTCATTGGTTAGAGCGTGATAATGAGTACATGAATTTCAGGACAGCCAAGTGGCTACGGGCACCAATGTGAAGCTTGGGCTAGGAATTTGTCTCAGTTGGTATGCTTGAAGTCTATATCTTATCACTCAGTAAGAGGCAATAGGCCATTAATGGCCTTTACCAATATATTATACTTGACTTTTAAATGTGTTGTGTGAAGAATCGAGTAACTTGTATCCAATAAAATGGAAAGTACTAGTGCACATACTGTGCTAGAACTCAGAGATTACTAGCGAGAGAGGCTCGTGTGCCACTATCTGTAGATTAAGTGAACTTTGAAAAAATGAGGCACCATCTCTTGCAGGATGCATTGTAAGGCATTTTTTAAAATTTCATAAAATTTATTCTTCTGATAAACAATTATTGGCATGAAGTAAAATGATGAAAAACACAATTTGCAGTACAATGAAAAACTATTTACACACAAAGTCTACCTGCTTTGGCAGGAACGAAAGTCCATAGCGCTTTGTGAAGATAAGTAAATAAAATGAAGTAAAATCTTGGCTAAATAAGAAGAGAACGAAATATATACATTACCACCGACTATTTAGAATTTCAGAGTCCATGGGTTTAATTTTTAAGTCATTATGAAGAGTGCTAATTTCGTACAAACCAAGGTGCATTTGTAATTATTTGGAAAGCCTTGTTTTGAATTCTTTGTATATTTTTGCGGTGAGTTCTTGCAGTTCCTGCCCACGCTGGGGAAGTATATAGTAAAATTGGGCAGATAGCTTGTAGATATATAACTCTTTTTGTAGTAAGACTAAGTTTAGAATTTCTCCCTGTGAATGCGTAGATACTGCCTATTGCCTGGTTGGCTTTTTACAGATATTTTCGATGTATGTTTGAAGTACCGATGCAACACGCTTTTATACTCTTGGTCAATGTCCGGACTTTCTTCCTAAGCACGTCATCACCAGGTTTGGAGACTACTTTTATGTTGGGGTTGGTTCACTTTTCCAATGTCACATCAGAAATGACAAGAACTTTTTTGGTTACCTCGTAAAAACAGCCGAAGGATCAAAAAATTTTTTAAACAAAATAAACACTTTTTACTAAAAAAAAAAAAAAAAAAAAAAATTCATTAAGTAACTATTTATCAAATCATACATAAACAATAATAATTACATTGAAAATGGAAAAAATTCAAATTTATATTTATTTTCTCTTTGAAATCTCAAGTTTGTACCTAAAAGACATTTTTGTTGGTTACTCTTTTAATTCAAGTGTATTGACATGCAAATATTAAATTTTCAGACTGGACGGTCATTTACAATAATTTTAACATGTTTAATTAATCCTTAAATAACATACTTTAAACTAAAACAGATTATGACAAATTTTCAAGTGGAACAAAATTTGAGTATAAATAATGACAATTTAGTTAATTTCTCTTATCTGTTAAATATTTCTTCGATGCATAAATAAAAACGCGCATTTTTTCTCTCTCACCACAGTTTGACACATGATGGCATTTCGATTATGATGAAGTCCATAGCCGTGGAGAGAAATCACTAGAAATTATTTTCATTACAGATTGTAGACACTCATTGGTCAATCGAGTTCTTTCTTTAATAATTTTCACCTGTGAAAAAGAGCTTTTCACATATTAATGTACTCCCAAACAAAATGATTATTTTTAGTGCAAAGATTCGTAACCGAGCTTTGACAAGCACGATTAAAAGTTAATAAAATCTGCATCTTCAAAATCTTTGAATAAAATTTATATCACACAGTAAATTAATTACCTCGATTTATCGATTTTTTTTTTGGTGCGTTACTTATGTTCCTTTTTAATGAAAATAATGTAACTTGGACTTCAAATAAGTAAAATTTTGAAATCTTTGCAACAAATATATAACTGAAATGTATTTGTTGGCTGCCAGTTTGAGAACACTGCCTTTTATGTTACGTGTTTAAAGACTAAGCTAACTATCACAAATCAATTTGAAACTAACTCGCCTCATAGAGTAAATAAAATTAGAATTACCCATTCTATTTGTCTAGGCATTGACTTCTGTGGTTGTTTTCTTATCACGACAAAAATTTTAATAAGGCAGTTTATTATTAAATTTATGTTGTTTTACATTTGCTTTGTAACAATGCTAGAGTTGTTCAGTGTTCATTTGTCTAAATCTCTTATTGCTATGTTACTTTTTTGCGACTTTTTAAAAGAGGAAAAGTAGCATATTATTCAGTGGCAATGCAAAAACCTTTATTATAGGCCATAATAAAAAATTGCATAAATGATAAAATTAGACATCTGTCTGAGGTGATCAACCTAATTTTGGAAGATTCTGGGAAGTCGAACTAAGTATTCAATATCATTTAAAATTTTCTATTGATAACAGAAAATTAACTTTGGAAAAGTTCTTTGTGACAAATCAAACTGAAGGAATACTTAATAGTGTCCTAATTTGTCTGTATCATCAGATACATATAATCTCAAAGTGTCAATTATTATATATTGTCGTTCAGTTATTGGCATTTTTGACAGATTTCATGATTCATATGTTTTTGAACATGTCAATAGTAATGTTAATTTTCCTTTCATCTTTCTTGTTAGTTATAAATCAAAATGTCAAAGCAAATTATTCACACGTGTTGCAGAGTGAATCATCATTTTATTTTTTTATTAATAAAAATGTTATTTTATCACATATTTATTCAAGACTTAAATCTGTTTGGTAGTGTGTGTCACTTAATCTAGACTAGTGCAAGTCCTTTAGAGAAGGCCAAGTGAAATATGAAAATGAACCACAAGTGTAACGAGCAGGTTATTGATGTTGTGCGAAACTGGGTTAACATACAAGTCAAAAAGACTTTTATTTTTATGAAATTAAAAAGCTTTCTGGGAGGTGGAATAGTTGTATTGCAGCGGCAGATTTTTATCATAAAAAAGTATGCTGTATCATTGTATTGATAAATAAAGTTAACGAACTCCAGGAAATGTACAAAAATTATGCTGATTCTTATTCCTCCAATAATAATCAATTCCTGTTTATATATGAATGTTCCTTGTGTCTATCTGTAAGTGTTCTTATAACTTAACTGAAATCCCAATCATATATGCAACATAAACAAACCAAATTATAGAATAAAATCAAGACTTTTTATTCATCTGAAATGATGCATTAAGACCTGTTTTATTTTTTATAGAAATATAACTTTTGCTCTTATTTACTATACATTAGTTCTCATGTTGATTCAACAATCAACATGAATTAAAAACCTTAATTTTTTTCATCTTTTTTTTACAAAGGAAGCCCACAACTATAAAATTGATTTTTGAGTGTATACGTATTTACAATCATACTGAACCAAGTGATTATGAAACAGACTATTCATTCTATATACAATAAAAGAAATAAAAGCTCTCGGGAACTATACATTGAATATATGTGATAGAAAAGCTAAAATAATCACAAATTTTAAAAACATGTGATTCTTTGAAAAAGCAAAAATATTATACACACAATAATCTGAAAACAGGCTGAAAATTATACATCAGCAAGCCTTGACATTTCAGTATTGCAAAACCTAGCAAAGTATTAATGTGCATGTTTAGTTCTAATTCATTTTGATTAACCACAGTAACTTACATACAGAGAATTAATTGAAGTACATAATTTCATAACCACTTGAACGACAGTAGCAAAATTCTACACTAATATACACATTCAAATAAATTTCATTTATGAGTGAAAAATTAAAGGGTGAAAATATATAAGGTACTAAATAATATATGGCACATAAAATTATCTATAAATAATTTTCCAGGAACAATAACAAAAGCAGCCTTTAGCAATTACAAACAGTATATGATGGAGCTTTGAAAATATTAAATAAAAAATTTAGATATGCAACACCTTGTGCAACGTTCAGAATTTTTATGCATTAGATGAAATATAGCTAAGTGCATTTTTTTGATATGATCCACAAGAATGATATATATCTCTATATATTTCAGACTTAATACTTTTGATAATTATAGAATTTTTTAAATAATATTTTGCAAAATATATTTCCCCTTGATTTTTTCCATTATTGGAAAGGGAAAAAATATTACATATGAGATAAAAAAGATTGTTCAGATTTTAAATTCGGAATTTCATGTGCAACAGGAAAAAAGAATGGTAATGTTTTTAACTTGAAGTTACTTTTTGAAAAAGATAAACATGGGATATTTTACATAATTATTCAAAAATGAAGCCTAAAAGTGATTAAATAGTTAAAAATACTATGCACTAGTAATTACACCTAGGATCCCATTTCTAAATTCAGCTGAAGAAGCTTCATTTGCATTTTTATAATTTTCTTCATTTATAAAGGAAATAAAGACCAGAATTTTCTAAAATTTTGCAAAATGTTTAAGCAGACAGCTCTTATTGCTTTATATAATACCTACCTCAAAATGAAACTATATCACAGAAACATACTTTCATGCTATAAAGTAACCAGCAGCTCATACGAAAGGTTAATTACAAATCTTCTATTATCAAATCTTAATTCGATAATATATTAAAAAATTGCAGAGGTTTTGATATAAGCATAATGACTTACTTAAAAAAATGAAATTAAGTATTTGAAACATTTAACTTTAAATAAGTATCAAAACTATTTTTTAATGAAAAGAATAATTTTGTAATTAAGATTAGAAAGGCACTTTATAATATAATTAATATTTACAATTATAACCAATAATTATTAATTTTAAAACTACTTTTTATACCCTATCACAATGATGAAATATTACAAATATTGTTACTATTATTAATGGAAATATATTTCATTCACATAATTGTTGCTGAAGCAATACATGAAATCAGCATCAGAGAATTTCTCTGAATAAACAAATTGGAGAATGTTAAAAAAATTTCCTTGCTTTTTGAACAGCTATTTAATAATAATAATAAAAAAACCCCTACTAAATAACTTCCTTAAATTTACATTCTATACATTTTACCTTTAAATAGGTATATAAATTTCATCTACTTTAAATACTTGAAAGCTTTTAAAAAAAATTATTCAAAAAGAAAATAACATCTGCAAAAAATACTGCACAGGATTAGAGAGTGAATATGAGCATGTGTTAAAAAAATATCCATTTGGCCTAAATCCTTGCAAACATATTTAGTTCCCACCTTGAAAAATCCCCTCCCCCCAACCTACAACCTATTTCAGCAACAGAGATGATATACATGAATTAAAATCAGATACATGCTTTGTAATTAAAACTATTTGTTTTTAAATATCACATCATACCATACTTTCTAAAACGCTATTTATATAGATGTTAACTTGTGTACATATTATTACCTCCATTTATTTATATTTTCAGTAAGTCTTTCCCGATTAGCTCACCAGTGGCCGAGTGTATAAGAGTGCCAAACACTAATAGTTTGATTCAAATTTGATTCTTAACCCCTTAACTGCCGCGGGCGTATATATACGCCTTGCTCAGCCGATGCGTTAACTGCCCCAGATGCGCAGCCGATGCGTTAACTTTGCGAATAATTTTAGGTGTAGCAGCGCAAAGCAAATGATAGCTGTTTGGAAGGACGTATATATACGCCTGGGGCAGTTAACACATCGGCTGAGCAAGGCGTATATATACGCCCGCGGCAGTTAAGGGGTTAATGCATGAGCTGGTTCCATATTTTTTCCTGTATATAATGTGAATACAAGAAAGTTTCCCTCCTAAAAGGCCTTCCAGACATTACTTCTATGACAAAACTTAGATTTCTGTAAAGCTAATTTCACAATACAGATCTATTACACAATTTCTGCTTTTCTTATTGTAAAAGTCATACTCAGTTGATGAAAATGAATTAATCTGAGCATATTAATTAACAAAAGCAAAAAAACTTACGTTAGGTGTAATGATGACTTGTATTTCATCAGATGATAGATATAAGAATTAAAAAGTCTATATATTTTGAGTATTAATTAGCAGAACTACATTAACAATGTTAATAATGAGAAGACACTTTTCAAAACAAGTGTTTTCTCATATATTTCATTTATACCTTTACTTTACATACACATACATGCCTAAAAATATTTTTTTTAAATTCCATTTTGACATTTTTTATTTTGAGATTTGAAAAACTTAAGAGACTAAGTTTTCGCTCTAATAACATAAACTTAAAAAATGAATATAAGGATATGAAAGTATTGGAAAGGGATAACATTCTAAAATGCAAAATAAAAATTATGCTTACAACTTCCAAAATGAAAAAAGAACAAAAATTCCCATTGTTTTTGGATAGACTAATAAAGAATTTATATTTCACAACAGGAATTCCCATGTTTATCCATAAAAAGTAATAGCATTAAATATTAAATTCCAATACCATTTTTAGTATTCTGAGTTTTAAAATACAATCAGGGGATTCATTTATATCATAAGATATGTATGCATCATATATTAGACTGCTTTAGACACCTTAATATAAAACAGAAATCAAGATTTGCAACTAAAGTAGCGTGGAAAGTGAATATACTTTTACATAAATAACTGAAAACAAATACTTTATAAAATCAGACAGTGATCTATGCTCTTTTGGCACAAAGTATTGCTCAAGACAAAGATTATTTCCTTCTTGCCATTTGAAGGACAGTAATGGAAATACCATACATGAAACTGTATACATATACAAAGTATGTCAACAAAAGAAAATTATACATTAAATGAAATATCAGCCTATTATAAATAAATTACTAATATTTTTCAAAACATTTTTAAAAAACTTATCAAAAAATTCTTTCTCTGGACACATAAAAATTAAGTATCATTCATCAGTTCTTCAACATTATCTTAACAACATAAAGACATATAGAAAGAAATAAACACTTCATTTTAAGGAAATGTTCAATAACAAGCCTTCTAAATAGCTTTCAAATTCAAAGCTGTCAGTTTGCAGTTCTCAAACAGCAAAACTTTACACATTAACATGAATATATGTATGTGTCAGCAATGAAAGATTACATCAATGTTAATTTTGGCTTTGATATGTAATGTTCATGTATTGAAGATATACAGAAAACATAATCAAATATCCTGGACTGAAAAGCTAAATCAATAAAGCATATTTAAAAGTTTAAACTTGTAAATATGTTAACTTGTTTAAATGTGAACTCATTTAAAGCAAAAAATGATGAAGTATATAAACAAGTATTCAGAAGCATCTAACTGACCTTAGTTGTTTCCTTTACTGAGACTGGATAATTTCAAACATAAATCACTTATAATTTTTATCCTAACTTATATATTAAATTAAGAACAGCATAAAATAAAGCAAAAAAAATTTCTTGGCAGTGTGTAATCCTTCTTGAATCTACAGACAATAAAAGGCCCTTAACCTTTTGTTACACATTACGTAAGCAAATTTTCAATATTACAATTCTTGCAATATATTGCAAATTACACCTTCTGCACTATTTGTCAAACAATTATATACAAAGCATGCACCTTTTAAGAAATTATGTAATACTTAAAAGACTCCTAACCATTAAAATGAATTAAAAAAATTCTAAACTGAAAATTACGTATTTTGTTACTCTTTTTAATGTTGCATTTTTTTAAAAGTTTCTTTTCATATAAAAAATTAATAATAATAATAAATGACAGTTTGAATGGTAAGATGAATTTATACATGTATATTTTATTAAATTTGTAATGAACATAAGACATAATAAATTACACGATATGCTCTTAAACACATAATAAAATAAAGCACTTTTTCGGAGGGGGGGAAGGAGCTGTGAAGCATAAAATGGTGAAACCTAACAATATTACTATCTTCTTGTGCTAAATAAAAGGAACTTGATCACTGAAGATGACAGCAACAGTGAACCAACAATATAATAGTGGTGCGAAAATTGCTAACATGAATGCATTTGACAACAACAATAACTAAGTTTAATGTCAGTATTTATATGCAGAAATCAAGCATTATAAGAAATGAAAAAAATTAATAATAAAAAATGAAATGAATAATTATGAAATATAGTAAAATCTCATTTATTCCCACATTTCATGTAATAATAATGAAGTTACTATAGTTGTGCATGAAAGGGCATAACAAATTCTCCGTTTATATTCATTTTTAACCCTTTATGATAGCATGTTGCTAAATTGAAAACAGTCTAGAGATGGGTGTGTCAGATATACATCAATCCCATATGTCATTAGCAGCCAGGTGACGAATGGTGCATTGCTGCTTGCATTGATCTTCCACATGGGTGTATCATACATGCACTTTCAAACATACATGTTCTTTTAGAATTTTTTAAAATCACTAGATGGTGCTTCGTGTCCACTACAGTTAGCTTATTTGAACATATACGTAGTTGACCTTGCATCTATAAATTACTTTCTGATTCTGGTGATTCGTTTAGATGTATGAGCAGATGATACAAAGTAAAAGAACTCACCTGACAGGTGTTGAGGCTTCCCATGATATAAACACTGAACAGTTTCAAGTGCTTCAATATATTTCTTTTTTTCTATGGGAAGACTGGGAGTGAAGCTGTGGATTTTAAGGAATCCCATATGTATTCAGTCTGCATCTCCTTTAGACAACAAACATAGGTTTTTTGTACCGGTAAAGAGAGCTAATAGTGAAGTCTAAGAGAACTTGTAAATCGAAGAGAAAGAACTTTTTAACAGAAGATGAGTACATTCGAATTGTAAACGAGCCCATGACTGACTAATCTGACACCAAAGACTTTAGATTTAAATGAGGATAGTGAAATTTTTTCAGAGACTGAATTGGAATTTTGTTTTGCTTTCACCTCACAATCCAGCACACCATCATCTAAATGAATCAGAAAGTACACCACCAGTAGATAACTCATCATGATCTCAATCTGTTAAATAATTGAAGCTTTATGAATTTAAAGAAATTGCAGAAGTAATTCAAAGTTGTGTGAATGAAATTGATTTTTTCACCATTTTTTTATGATCTAATGAACATAATGGTTGAAGAAACTAATAATTTCTATACACAAAAGATGAGAGAAAATGCCACTCCATTCAAAATCAACATATTCTGTATGTTTGCCTAAATAAGGATATTATTCTGCTGGGAATAATAAAAAAGTTTGACCTGAAAATGTGTTTCATAACTAATGAAATGATAGCGACTAGATTATCACACACTACCTCCTTTCTGAATCATTTATGCTATAATATTTAATCATATACTTTAATATGTTTTACATATGTTTAGATATACATTTAAGTAAGTTTTTTACATTTCATCATGATGAGACAAATATATTTTTTTAAATTAAAGAAAATATCAAAATGATTGATAAAAAAACTTATAATAAATTTTGTTTAAAAGTTAGGCTTAGTGACGTGAAATACCCCATCTTGTGAGATAGTACTAAACAACACAACATCTTCAAGGTGAGTTGCGCTAAGCGGCATGCCATTGAGTAAGATGATTAACTGCTAATGCATATATGATACACTCGATATGAAGGGGTTAAAGTTTCTTGCAATGCATTTTATTTTCCTATTTTACTTTACTAAATTTCAAACTTCCCAGTGCAAACTAAATCAATTACAGCATTTTCATGGTTTAAAGAGCAAATGATGACCACAAAACCTGATCTATATCTCCAAAGGAAATTTCTATACTGATGAAACATGGTACGATATGTAATATTACTTTCAGATACAAATCTGAATGTAATTTCCCTGACATGTTCTCTCATTCCTACTATTTGTAAGAATGTTTGTTCTTACTACTATCTCATTCCTACTACTCTAAAGTAGTCTCATTACTATTTGTTTTACATTATCTCCAGATTTGAAAATTTTATTTTCATTAGCAGCTTGAAAAATAGTATCAGTATCATGTCAATGAAAGGGAAACAAAAAGGCAATTTCTCTAGAAATGCATTCTTCTAGAATGAGTTTGAATGGCAGGGTTTTAGTTTAAAGTCTTTTATGATGACAGGGAAAATATTTGCATGCATAGTTAAGCTGAAGGTATGGCAATCAATCAGAAAGAAGGAAGAAAAGATCACTGGATATTTAAGCAAAATTCCAGGAAGCACCGATTCCTTGAAACACTGCAAGAATCAGTTGTATGATCTAACTTAAAAAAGGGGGGAGGTTAAGTTTTTGAAGAAAGACAAACATTTATAAAGATGACAAATCCAATAATGGTACTTGTAACATTCTGTAAAATAAAGCATACTAAAGAAAAATTTTCCAAGGTTTGGTATTCAAGATAAGAAGGAAAAAATATCAAAAAATTACCATGTTTATTTTAAGGACATTGGGGGAAAAAAAAATTCAAATGAACTGTTTGAACTTCTCATTCTCAGTTTCATTTAATATGTAAATAACAGAATACTTTTCCAACTTTTCATTTTACCTCTTTGAAAAAACAAATTCCGAATTTGATGTTTTTAAAATGCAGTTCTGAAGATATCTATTAAATTGATTTTTCACTGAAAAAATTTGAAAAAAAAAAAAAAAAAGGGGGGGGGTAAGGGAATGATTTGTTTCAGCTTTCTCAGTTCATCCAATATGTAAATATCAGAATAATTTTCTTTTTATTTATAGCTTTGAAAAAACATTTTCTGAATTTGATGTTTTTAAAATATCTATGAAATTGAGTTTTCACTGTATATACATATTTTTTAAAAAAATCAGCAGATATAAACTTTAATTTATTACCATTGCCATAACTTACAAAAAATCACATATTAAGCTTTTTATTAAATGCACACAATAGCATATATAGTAGCAAACATAAATACAGAACAGCATTTATGTTTATTTTATAGTGAATTTAACTGGTACTAATCTATACATTGTTAAGATTTTTTGTATTAAAAATTATAATAAATAAGTCAATTTGTAAAAAGGTTAAGGGCCATTACACTACTTCCTTCAGGTGAATTTTACATTACACATTTTAAAAGAATAGGTACTATTTTTTGCCCAGTACAGCACAGCTGCACTTTACCCGCACAACAACCACTATTCTTTTTCTTAACACATTACTAAGAAAAAAGGGGGCATGAGTGATGGCTGTAATTGGCACGTGATAACATTGCACGGCAATGAGAAGTTTCATATTTCATGTTAAATTCACTGGTAATAATGAATGAAACTGATAACTCTAATCAAAATTTTCTAAACTTCTACATAACAATAAGCTTACAATAATAAAGAAGTTAAACAAAAGGAAAAGGTCATTACACTTGCATATTATCCTGCAGTTCATTTCTTTAAAACACATAATTTAAAATACGTTAACATAGATGCAAAGAAATATCTTACAAAAAAATAAAATTCTTAAAAACGAGAGAGAGATGGGGGAATAGCAATCTGAAAATTTCTGATTGTGTGAAAGAAGAGAAACATCAAAATTTCTGAAACTTTAAAACAAATAAAATACTGAAATCTAATTTTCATATTTAATTCCAATTTAACAACTTAGTTAAACAGTTACCACATACTTACTAGTTTAAGAATTAATCCTTAGAAATAAAGTTTACAGAATAAAATCTACTTGAAGTGATCTGTTTAATAATAATAAAAATAAAAATAAAATAATAAGTGCAACATTATTCCATCATAAAGCAATTTCTAGTCAGACTTTTGCTCTTATTTAATAATAATAATAAAACTTAAAGCAACACATTTTTCTCTTGATGGTTTTCTACTATATGAGAATTGCAACAAATATTTCCTGAGAAATGGTTAAATGTTAATACTTTCTATCTTCCAGAAGATAAAATATGCATAATGATAGCAGTAGCATCTCTGAAATGCTAAGAAGTTTCCACTTCAGGAATACAATAAAATTATTATCGGCTGCATCCAAAAAGCAGTGCTAGTTCTTTAAATTATTAAAAATGTAGTGCCCTTAGAAGTTCAGATCAAATGAAGTGCAGATGCTTTTCAGATTACAAATAAACCTGTCCAATAATTTTGTGCTAATGATTGTACTAATAATAAATTTTGCAGTTAGATAAATTTTCCAGCACTGATACATTAAATTTTGTATTTCAGTTCAGAAACAGCTATTGTTAATGAATTTTGGAAATTAAGTACATCTCAAAGAGTAAAAAATATATAAAGTGATTAACATACACATAGACAAAAGCCAACTTTGAAGAATGCAAAACAGGGATGTTTTTGAAAAAACTGGACATCAGAACAACTCTCCAAACTGGCAAACATGATTTAAAACTAAAGGCATAATTCGGGTTATTAAACTAGTTATAATATGATTTTAACATGAAACATTATAAAATTTAAATTTACAATAAAAATTAAATATTAAACTATACTTTGAGGCTAAAATAATTTGATTTCGTAATTTTCTTTTCTATTCTTTTAAAATATTACACTGATGAAAATCCAAGCACAGAAGAAATTTTTTTTTATTCGAATGTTTGAAAACTTAACAAATTTCCCAATTTTAGCAAAATGGATGGTAGCTGTGTGCATACTTACGCACAGAGAGAATAAACATACTTAAAAATCATCATTTTAGTAAAAATTACTTACACCAACAGTTTCTCATATTTCTAAACATATTATTAAATTCCTTCTCTGAAAATATACTTAAATAATTCATTAAATGCATTCTGAGAGTTCAATGAACTGCTAAAAAGAAGAAATTTGAAATCGGCTTTACAGAAGCCAGAGAATATAAAGTTATTATTATTATTATTATTATTTATTTTTTTTATATCAGATCAATTAAAATATTCCCTATTAAAGATCCCAATTTCCAATAAGTTTAAACAGAAAATATAAAATTCAAGAGATTCTTAAGACCTTTTAAAGCACTAGATTAATGCTTACAAATGAAATGCAGGCATCTATGCAAGTAAATTAAGACTACCTTTTTTTTTAATAACAAAAACACAGATCTATATTTTGATCATTTGTATGGCAAATTTCACCAGTTTGAAATTACATAAAAATATAACAATGAAATCTAATAGCTATATACTTATTAAAAGAAGTACGTATCTGCTTTCAGCTCATTTAAATTTTAAGTAATAAACAAATAGTTTTAAATTTATTGAACTAAAACTGCATTCTTAAAACAATACCTAGCTGCTCATGAAAAAAATAAAAGATTGTCAGCTTTTTCCCTTAACATCACTCATGCAGTGAATTTAATTCAGTATTTCAATGAATTTGAAACCCAGACTATGAAAGGGAATGTCATTATAAACAGACAATAAAATTCTTATAAATGCCTTATGGACTTAAGAAAACACAGAACACAATTGAGCAGCAGCCCTCAACTCATTTTGTACCTGGACCAGATATACTTTTCTTACAGAACTATACTGTGATGAGTTGAGGACATACCCGGTTAAGTTCTCATCACTTTCTCGAAGTAAAGGCACCAATATTATCTACAAGGAGGTTTAGCCATTAATCTGACTCACAGTTTTGAAATCCTTCATCATTTGGATAAACTTTCCAAAACAATAACTTCATTGCAATTCAGACAAGCTCTCCATTTTTATGTTGACTTTCTAATTTTGAAAGAGTCTTTTTCACTCTGAGAGCTGTGAGTCGTGCTCCTGGATTTTGTTTCCAGCTTTCTTGCATGACTTTGCTGATTACTTCCATTGTCTAAAATAACAACAAAAAAGTATATATATATATATATATATATATATATATATATATATGGAATACTTGCCAGATACTTTATGTAGCAGCATTTATAACAATTGCATTCAATTATCTCAATTTAAGTTTAAAGAATGAAAAGTGTTTATAACATATTTGCATAAAGAGATGCTATAGATGTTAGGTCACCACCTTTACATGCGTATGTGTAACATACATGCATACATATATACACTGAAGTGACAAAAGTCATGGGATACCTCCTAATATTTTGTCGGTCTTCCTTTTGCCCGGCGAAGTGCAGCAACTCGACGTGGCATGGACTCAACAAGTTGCAGGAATATTGAGCCATGCTGCCTCTATAGACGTCCATAATTGTGAAAGTGTTGACAGTGCAGGGTTTTGGGAACGAACTGACCTCTCGATGATGTCCCATAAATGTTCAATGGGATTCATGTCGGGCGATCTAGGTGGCCAGATCATTCGCTGGAATTGTCCAGAATGTTTTTCTAACCAATCGCGAACAATTGTGGCCCGGTGACATGGCGCATTGTCATCCATAAAAATCCCATCATTGTTTGAATTGCACGAGAGCCGCTGCAGCCGATGTCGTGCTGTCAGTAAAGGCACTCGAGTCGGTCTTCTGCTGGCATAGCCCAAGGAAGACAAATTTCGCCGCACTGTCCTACTGGACACGTCCCACATTGATTTCTGCGGTTATTTGACGCAGTGTTGCTAGTCTGTGAACATTGACAACTCTATGCAGACGACGCTGGTCTCGGTCGTTAAGTGCAGGTGGTCGGCCACTGCCCTGTCCATGGTGGGATGTTATGCCTGAAATTAGATACTCTTGACACCGTGGATCTCGGAATGTTGAATTTACTAATGATATTCGAAATGGAATGACCCATGCGTCTAGCTTCAACTACCATTCCGAGTTCAAAGTCTGTTAATTCTCGTCGTGCGGCCATAATAACGTCAAAGCCTCTTCACATGAATAACTTGAACACAAATGAAAGCCCTGCCAAAGCACTTTGCATTTACACATTTTCTATGCGAAACTACTGCCATCTGTATATTTGCATATTGTATATTGCATGACTTTTGTCACTTCAGTGTATATATGTCTGTTCAAAATTATTTGTACCACCATTAGGGGCTTAATAGTGCTTAGTAGAGCTATAAACAAGACATTAAATACTAAAACGGGACCGTCCAGGCCCACAAACAGCAACCACACTGCTTTAAAATTACTTTAAAAAAAAACTACTACAGATCTTCTTCTCTAAAGAGTGGTGAAATCTACTAGCAACTCCGACAAATAACACTCAAATTACAAACTTTGTAATAAAAAATAAAATACATGTTATTTACATGTACAAAAGAATATATTAACAATATAAATATGAACATTTTAGTTTTAAATAAAAGACAGAATATCCTGAACTCATTCAATATACAATTCCATTTCGTTTACAGACACATATTTTATGAAATTTGACAATCTTAATTTAGACACTACATTTTTACATAAATCACTTAAGGTTAAATTTAACAATATTAGGGATAAATCTTTGTACAATACTTTTCATAGTGGAACACTTAAATAACAGGTGTCTAAATTAGCATTTCTTATACCATAAACAACAATCACAATTTTTAATCGAGAGCTTTTCATATTCACTATTGAATTTATTAGCTCTTTAATATAAAGATTTAAATGAGATATATTTTCCATATTTTGTTCACAAACTTGCCTAATAAAACTAATTCTGAATGGAAATCTAACCAATTCAAATTCAAACTATAAAATCGTTCACAAGGCTCCTCTCTAGGAGAGTTATGTAAATGATCGAGCTCATTATAGCGATGATCACTACATGAAATATCAATGGAAACAGACCAATTCAGAATCCAAATAAAGATTTCACAATGGTCAGATTTATCCAATTTTCAGTTCTGGCACATGAAAACTTAGCCGGGCTATTAAGATTAGTAAGTACATTCAAGTTATTTATCGAACAAAATTTAATAATGGCCTTGTGTCTGGGGTTTGATGAATTCTTGGCTTTAAAATACCCACAGATATTTCAGTCTTCATTCAAGTCAAGAATGCTATTGATGCCATGCAAATAATTGTTCAAGTCATCGCTTGGAGGACAATATACTGAGATAAGGACGGTGTTTTTATTATTAATTATCATTTTAATTGCAACAATATTCAAAGAGGCGTACAAAAGCATTGCTGGAGTTCTGTGAAACAGAACAATTGCTGCTTGAGGATAATTTTTATCATCACTGAAAATCCATAGTTTCATCAGGATTCCCCAAACGTTATTTATTATCCACAACATACAGTTCTTGTAGCAGGGCTATTTTATAGTGTCTTTCAATAGCTTTAACATATAACTGATTTGTTGCAGCTACATATATATATATGTGTGCAATGATGTAGTTTTTATGGAAGATGAAACCAACACTATTTAATTATGGCCGAGAAAGCCACTGCTCAGATGATGACTGGTGTGAAAATCACAACATTAAAACATTTTTAATTCCACAATTATTCAGACATGCATTTTCTTAAAATTGGTACAACAATAGGGGTCCTAAACATGCCTCACAACTTCTATAGGGGAATTTTACATTTCAGATAATAATGAAAGAAGGTGAAGCAAGAGATATGGTCTATTCAAGCAACAGAGGGTTAGAAAAAAGCAATGCGCACTAACTTGGGTCATATTTGTAGTCATAAAGTGTTTGTGTTAATCCGAAGCATGGACAAAAGTTTACAGCAATATGCAGAAACCGCAGGGAAAGAGTGACATAACATGCGGCAGAATGGCGCAAAGCAAATATTTGAAGTGGAGATGTAATTAATTAAATTTTATGAATTTAAAGGCCTATTTCCAGTTTATTCTAATTAAGTTTAATAATTTTGTCTCATATTTTACATATAACACACACATGTATATATATCTGGTTGTAATGAAAATGCTGTGCCAAAAACCGGGGGGGGGGGGGGAATACGAAAGCGGTACCTTTAAAGCGATTAGAAATCACTACCCAAATCTATGATTTTCTGCCAAAGGTTTGGTAGATTTTCAAGCCTTTGGCAAAGAAACTTGGTGGCTGCGAGTCCAAAAACAGATCAACCCCATTTTGGCCGTCCTGTTGAGGGTTTTACCTTTTGAAGAAATTCTTTGTGGTTAATAGCACGGCAATCCCACCACATACAAAGCATGATCTCTTTGTTATTCAAACTGCACTCTATGACGCTGTCGACAAGGTCACCAGGGGCAGAACAACCCCCTTTTCAGTCTGTGTTGTTGAAGTAAATCCAGTTTTCATCACAAGTTACATTAAAGTCCAGAATTTTGTCCTTGCGTTGATATTCAAGCAAATTAGTACAAGCCCGAACATGTCTGTCTTTATCTGCTCGAGCTCATGCAGCATCCAATGATAGAACTTGTATGTCAAGTTTATGCAATGCATAGCACGACAAATGGATATGACACTAGCATCTAACTCCTTAGCAAACTCTAGAGTGGTTGCATACTGACCTTCCAGAAGTTCTCACATGTGAGCCTCGTCAACATCAGTAAGCCAGCCAGAGCACTCTGCTTCTTGAATGTCATACTCCTTGTTTTTGGACTTTCGGTACCAAACATTCACAGTGTCATACATTAGTACCTAAAGCTATACACATGATTTTGTGACATTCTGTAGCTGACTTTTTGCAACAGAACTGGAAGTAAATGATGGTTCTAATCTAATCTGGTAGTGTGATAGTTCTAATTAAGATACCTTATACTTAATGATAAAGCAAGTCTCTTTCTTTCAAATGCCAAAAATTGTTTGACAAAATATGATTAAATAGGCTAACGCAAACTGTGCACACGATATTTGGGGTGGCGGGAAACTTTTGTTAAAACCCGATACATTTATAATAGTGCACTTTACTCACACAGCTTACTTAGATAATTCATTCACACAATGATGCCTGGTAGTACCAAGATTAATAATAAGCTGTAAGTTATGAAGCATTATAAATGTTATGGAAAATAAAATGAAAAAAGTTTCATCTCAAATGAAATGCTTGAAAAGTCTATAGTACATATCAATTAATTCAACTTTTACTTCAAATGACATGACTTTTCTCTGCCTTTCTAAATGATGGCAGTACAACTAGATGAAAATTATATGCAAACTGTGTTATTTAAGATTAGCAATAATGTAATAAGAATGATAAGAACTAACCCCCCCTCCAAAAAAAAAACAGATCTGCATTTACTTTATGATAATCAATAAAAAAATATATTAACATGTATTTATATTTTATATGGACATAACATACTTAATATTTTTAGACTTTTTGGACATTTGCAGACTATGTAATTTGTTTATAAGCTTTTTCCATTACATTTATCAGAAAGTAGAAACAGAATTTGCACATGAATGAAACCACACTGCATTTTGAACATAAGAATTTTTCTAAACTCCACTTACTTCATTATGACTCCAGTGTTTTGGTATGGAGGGTCTTCTCTGATCGATGCATACTACTTTCTTCATGTCTTCAAAACTGGGATTTGAAGGTACACACTCATAATATGGAAGCTGATAGTCTTCAACTATTCCTATAAAAATAATTTAATACAATATAAAAATTTATTTCGAATTATGCCACAAAGAGAGAAAAACAAAGATTTAAAAAAATTGTATTACAAATTTTAACTTAAAGACAACAAGAAATTATAATATAAAATAACTTTAATCTTCCCTAAAAGATAATCCGTAATTTAAAATTAAAAACATAAGATTAAATTTGACAAATTATAAAACCATTTTCCATTTATTAAGAGTTTTAAAATTTTATTTCATACATATAATACTAATAATGGAAAATATTTTCTATTATTAAATATCGATATTCTTAAAAATGATGGATCTTTTAAAAATGCTACTATACAATTACCCACTTTACTTCTGTTCTGATTTTTAATTAAATGACAGCCTTTATTGGTATATCTCATGGCGCTCTGGTAAGTTACCTAAATCCTGGAAGAACTCTAGTTATTCCCATCCTAAAACCTGGAAAATCTGCATGTAACTGCGCTAATTACAAACTTATCTCGTTCACCTGCATTCCGTGCAAACTTATGGAGCGCATTATTCACTCTAGGCTGATGAATTGGATCACAGAAAACAACATTTTGTACTCATATCAGACTGCATATAGAGCCAATCACAGCACCATCGATCAGCTTTTCTACCTTTGCCAATCGATTATTGACGGCTTTCAAAACAAACCCCATAAGAAAACCACCATGGTTCTTCTTGATCTTTCTGCTGCTTTTGACAGAGTCTGGAGGCAGATACTGATCAACTTGTTACACGATACAGGCATTGCATCTAATGCTCTAATCTGGATTAATGATTTTCTAAGAAAAAGAAGCTTTAAAGTTAGGGTTAATGGCAGTTTCTCCACCACTCACCATACCCGGGCGGGAGTTCCTCAGGGCTCCGTTCTTAGCCCTCTTCTTTTTCTTCTATACATGAATACAATTGACCCCCCACATCAGTACAGAAATCAAAGTTGCCTGTTATGCCGATGATGTTACAGTCTGGCACACCCACTCAAATCTTGAAGTCTCACAAAAGGCTCTAAATATCTGTATGAAAGGCATTGAAATCTGGTCAAAAGATCTTAAAATTAATCCAGAAAAAAACAAACTTTTGCGTCTTCTCAACAGATAGAAAAAAATAGAAGCTTGTTTCATCCTATTAGAAAGCTATTAAGTTCTGAAATCAAACAAATTTCTAATCCCAAGTATCTTGGACTGACTCTAGATGCAGAGTTGAGATTCTCTAAACACCTTGAACATGTTTCAATAAAAGCACTGAAAAAGCTAAACATCCTTAAAAGACATTGTGGTGCCTCTTGGGGGATCAAACCAAAAACCCTCAAGAATACTTACACTTCCATCATCAGCCCTGTTCTAGAATACGCAGCACCCATATGGGCATCAGCAAGGCCTACTGTTAAATGAAAGATCGACGCTGTTCAATATAGGGCCTCTAAAATCATCACTGGAGCTGTTTCATCAACGAATAACATCAGAATTGAAAAGGAATGCGGCCTCGCCCCCTTGGAGAGCAGAAGAAAATTAATAACAATTAAATTTACCAACAAAATACAAACCCTTGCTGAACATCATATCTCAAGTAGAAACTTCAGGGCATGGAGTGACAATTGCAGGCTTAAGAGATCCTCGACCCTCCAACATGACCAAGATATTAGAAATGATATCAACCTCAAATATGAGACTCTCAAAATTTCCAAAGAGAGCCTTACAATATTCTGTGCCTTCTCCCCCAAACAAAAATTTATTTAAATCTCTTACAGCCTTGTACCAAGAAAGATCCCACCGCAATAATCAAAGAAAAGGCTGACCATACCATTGAGGAACTCGCAACCTTAACTCAAGATCTGACGATCGCCTACACAGACGGCTCTTCCGACTCTAATCTGAACAGAGGAGGAGTGGGAGTCTTTTTCATCGGACCAGACAGAGTGCAGAAATGCCACATTATTCCTGTTGGGAAAATCGCCTCCAACTATACATGCGAGCTCGTCGCCATCAAAAGTGCTCTGGAAATTTCTCTCTCTAAAGAAGACCAGAGTTCCAAGGGCATCATCATCTTCTCTGACTGCAGATGAGCATTGCAAACGATCCAGAAGGGCAAATGTCAAACTCAGTCATCAGATCACTGAGCTCACAAACAAAATCATTGCCGCCCAAAGATCCTGCATATTACAATGGATACCGGCTCATGTAAATATTTTTGGTAATGAGAAGGCCAATGAGCTTGCAAAGGCATCCCGTGATTCTCCTCAGCCATCTAACTGCCTAACCCTCTTGATGCCAATGCAGTTGCCAGCCAAAAACTAATCGGTCAAGTTAAAGGAAACTCCATCCCGGAATTGAACTTTGACAGAGCCATATCGACTATCATAACCAGACTTAGGACAAATCACTTAAAAGGGATGAAGATTTCTGCAGACGGACAGCGTAGTTACACCAACATTTGTCCTCACTGCCCAGATGACATCCCACTGTCTCGCCATCACATCTTTAGCTGCCCAGCAATCCAAGCCAGACTTTAATATCGGCATTGAAGACCCAATGGACCTACTGTATACTGATAGAGCTGCCGAGGTTGCAAAAGCTGTCTTCGACAGCTTCGAAGCTATATAATTGCACTTTGTCATAGACACGACATCATCATCATCATCATTGGTATGTATATTTTGAGACTTTTTCAAAATTTTAACATTTTATAAGAAAAGCTACAAGACTTAACTAAACCATTTCAAAACCACTTATAATATTAATTCAGATTATCAGAAACAAATGAGGGGGAAAAAATCATCAAAAGATTCAGATTTCAGTTATAAGAATTTAAACACTTATAACTGTAGATGAAATTACTTCCAGCATAGCATTGTTTGAGAAAAGCACTTTATGAAGTATATTACATTTTTTAAATAATTTTATGGAAGTTTTCTGAGAATTTTTCTTCTTAATTAAAATATTCTCTCATTTTAAAAAAGGGGAAATTTAAAATTATGCTTTTTAAGTCACTTTTCTAATAACTTTTTACTTACAGAAAAAACAATAATAAGATATGAATAAAATCTGCTTAAAAGACAAAAAATGTGAATGTCCTTGACTAATAACATTCATTCAGTAACTTATTATGAGCAACAGTTACAAGCTGCAGCACTACAAGAGACAATTAATTAAAACTATTCATTAATAGTATATGACTTCTGATACATTTAAATATTTTTAAATTGAAATGTTTATGTATTTCATCAATAATTATATAAATAAATAAAAGGAAAATAATCATAAATACCTTCAAGGAATTTCACAAATACAGATTAGCAGTCAAGTAACTATACTTTTTATATTACCATAATGGGATAAAGTCAGCAAACCAATACTGTTAGGAATAATCACATTCTAAAAGAGTATATATAACCTTGTGGCATAAGTGGTTAATAAGTCCAACTAAGCAGTTAAGAAGATTCAAGGTTTGAATTTAAATGAGGACAAATTTATCTTTTCATATTTCTGTGCTTTCAAAAAATCTAACAATCTCTGCAGTGGCGTCTCAATTTTGTGCTTCTCCTCAGCCAGATTTAAGTGGGAATGATCACATTCCCTGGTATGCAATCATGATGAGAGTAATTAGCATGTCCAGATAGCAAGTATAAGATCTGTAGTTTGAATCCCAGTGAGGGCATAGTTGATCTTTCATCTATATGTGTGCACATATGTAAGAATATATTTCATATACAAGAACTTATGGGGCTATTCCTAATCTGAATTTAGAAGTTTGTTTTCACATTTTATACTTTCATATATACACGTACTTACTACAAAGAACGTAAGTCATTAAAATACTTGCAACTAGCAGTATGAGTAGTTAACAGAACATGACTTCTTTATACTTGTAAAATACTAAATCAACTTAATATGTATAAAAGGAAAGCTACACACATGGCACACACATTTATATTTACCATTAATTATGCAGCACCTTGCAATTTCCCACAAAACTAGAGCAAATGAGTACATATCTGCCATGATGAAAGATTTAAACTGAGAGATGTCTTGTGTTTCATCCAAAACTTCTGGTGGCATATACCTTCTAGTCCCTACTCTTGTATTAGATGCTATATCCAATTCATTTGTATCACTACATTAAAAAAATAATATTAATTTAAAGAGACATAATATTGTTGTTAATAAATTACTTTAAAAACATTTTCCAGGTATAACTTAACATCTCATTTCTTTTGCTTCAAATCAAAATCTTTATTCCCCCCTACTATCAATTCTGAAATAAAGGAAAGCATCTCGGAAATGAAGGAATATAAAGTAAAAATTAAAGGAAATATGACTTCGTAAAGCTATCATCTGAAACTGAAAAACTATTCATTTCACAAAGCAACTCCCTATAAATGGAAAAATTTAGTTGACATATTGGCTAAGGTAAAGAATTGCAAAATTATGGCTATACAATTAATACTACAACAGCAATTAATAGCAAATTGCTTATGAATACATTTATTCACTTAGCAAAAATAAGGTATATTATTTTTAAATAATGAATTAAACCACATGACTTCATTACAACTTTACATATGAAATGCCATCTAGCTTAGATAAATTAATCTCATCTTACTTAACTTTAATTAGGCATGATAACAAGCTGTGTGGGGGAAAAGCTTCTTCATACATTTAATATGATGTAATACAACACTAATTCAAAAGTATAAAACTTAAAAGAAAAAGAGAACACAGCACTGCATAAAAACTAAAAAAACAAAGTCAACTGATGCTCTGCTTTAAATTATATTTAAGATAAAAGAATTTAAAAAACAAATTATTTACTTCTTGAAAGTATACATCCCTTTTATATATAAAAGTGATTCTTGCAAGTTGACAAATAAATTGTGAATGTGATAAATTTCAGTTATTAAGTTTCATGCATAATACTCACCTTTTATATTTAACAGCCAAGCCAAAATCTGCAATTGCGCATGTTCTATCCTTTTTTACCAGGATGTTTCGACTTTTTATATCTCTGTGAGCTATAGCTGGCTTTCCTAAAAACAAACAGAAAAATATATTATACAATTTTCAATTAATCTCACAGAGCAAGAATATTTATATGGTGAAAAAGTTATACAGATTAAAGAGAATAACATCTTGCTTAGTAATGCAGAATTTTATTGGGGATTTCCACTTTATTACTCCACTTTTTTTAACAGACTAACATTAATTACTTCACTGTCATAAAAAACTCCTCAAATATTTGTTTTCTTGTTTCTTCCTCCAAAAGTAATCTTTTTGCCTCTGAAACTGGCTCCACTTTATGACAGAAATGTTTTCTATCCCCATTTCACCAACTATTAAGGCTTATTTAGAAGTTTGTGGCAAATCAATTTGTCACACTCAAAGATATTTAATAGTGTCACCTACCCAAGAATATAAAACATAAGACCAGTCCATCTCTCTGAGGAGATATCTGCTGCTTTGACCCTTCTCTTCATCTGAACAAGAAGCTACACAATGTCACTGCACATTGATTCTTAACAGCAAGCATAGACATCAATGTAGTTTTAACGAGTTTTAAGTGAAAAGACATGCCTTTCAAACACATATATATTTTATATACAGTACAAAGTCTATAATCCGGACTCGTTGGGACTTTGGCGATTCCGGATTAGGGGTTTTTCTGGATTATAGATCATCAATTTAAGTCTGGTAAGATGGCATGCAAGAAATTATACAATTAAAAATATGAAACCGTAATTTATGAAATAAAGAGCAATTATGATCGAAAGGGTACCAAAATTTACAAAAAAAAAAAAAAAAAAAAACTTAATATTTATTTGTTTACTTTATTAAACATTTCTTTCAACGCGCGCATGCGTAAAGCATACATTACGTATAGTCGAAATTAGAAAATTGCAACCAGAAAACTATTTGATGTGTATTCATGATATTTATAATGATAAGGAATTTGATTTAAATCATATCAAAGACGAAGTACATCGAGATGAAATACTACATTTAATAAGGAATTATCAGCTGAACAAACTAAAAACAGCTGCCCTGAAGATGAGGATAGTGCTAACAGATCAACTTCCAATTCCTTGCGCACGCTGCGAAGTGTATATGTACATACTCATTCTATTACCCGCCTTGGCGAGCACAGTGTTTTTATTCTTATACATTGGTAAATTGAGCATTTTTTTGTTTTGATTGATTGAATTATGTTGTTCTTATGTTCTGGTTAAGGTTTTTATGCCTTTAGTTAATATGAATGCAATAGTTGTAGAATTATCAACAATTTAAAAGTTGTTTAAGTGCCACTAAGCCTAATGAAACTGCCATTTGTTTACATTTGAAAATTCTTAGTAGAATAGTGAATTAACACGTTGAGTGCGGCGCCGAATTTGCTGTCCTTTTCGTTTCGTTTTTGTTTAGAATATTTCAATACATTTCATTAAAACTAAATTTGATCACATTTCATTGAGACTATATTTATTTTTTAACTTTAATACTGTCGGTCCCGTGGGATGCCGCCAGCCAAATGAAAATTCCGGTGCCGGTCCCTACACGGAAAGTTCACTGCCAGTCCCCAGGGACCGACGCCAGCCACACGAAACGTTCACTGATAAATGCTACCAAACTTTGAGATTAATCATTGGCTGCTGGTAAAATCAACAAATACCCTTCTTCCAAAAACATTTTATTTAAAATTGACCACATTTGCACTTGTTACAGGAATAACCCATTTTGCATAATATTTGCTGTTATACTTAGTTCTGGAATATACACTTTTTTGCAAAAAAATTTAAGCATCAAAAAAGGACTTTTGCAATTGTGACATAATTTGGCATGCAAAAACATCTTGATCGAACATGCATATGATTAAAGTTTCAAGGCAAATGAACAGGAATTGTGATCAAAGCGCGCACTCCTAATGCACAATTCACAAAGTATAAAACCAGTATCAGAGGCAGAAAATTTATCTTTTTTGTTGCTGCCATTGTAATTCCATAAAGCAACTTGACGCGAAAAACAAAGTTTAAGTACTAAGCTATAAAAAGCATTAAAAAAAAAAAAAAATAGCAGAAATAACTATCACACTAGTAACACCCTTAAGTTTATGTATTATGCAGACATGGATGACAAAAGTTTTAAACTTAACCAATTTATCAAAAATATATATAAAAATAAATTTCATAAATACAAGAAACTTGAAGTTAAGATTGTAACAAAATCATTGAAAAAAAAATTTCACTTAAATTTCACTTATTCATTAATCCCCAAGGGTTTTCTTTAAGAATATTACACTATTAATAGTACAACTAACACATTACCCATTCCATGAATACTGGCATTCAAAAACTCGTGACAAACATATCACAGAAAAAAAAAAAAAAAAAAAAAAAAAAAAATGATTAACTTGAATTTTACTTGATTAAATAAGTCATGCTTTTAGGCTAAGAAGGCACCTGAAAAATTAGACCTTGAAAACACTTGTGTTTAAAAATGCCACCCACCACAGTTGCTCACGAGAAACAACAACTTGAAAAACATCACCGCTTTGCCGAATCCTTTAAAACAAACATGGCACAAAGTCACGGCACTGATGAGCCACTCAACTTGGAAGACATGCATCACAAGAATGTTTCCGAATGCGAACTTGAACAACACCCAAAGAAAATGGAAAAAAGAACAAAAAGCACAAAGTTAGAGTGATGCGAGATATTTACACACGTACTGTCTGCCTACGGGAAGAACAGCTCCCGCCAGTCGCTATAGCAACAAGGCTAGTATATTTCAGAGAGGGGCAAAGCAAGAGTTGCTTTATTGTTATTTTGTTTTTGGCAACTGTTGGCTGAGGGGAAAAGGTTTATCATTTGTCTTCAAGACACCCCTACGGAAAATGGGTCAAGGCTTGTTTCTACGGCAAAAGACAGCTGCAGACTAACTGGCAAGAGCTTTTCTTATGATAGACAGACTGTAGTAGATATGACGTCACAGTACAGCAGCCAATCAACTATCAGCACAACACTGCTTTCCAGATGACGTAATCTAGAGTTTCGGTTTTGCATATTAATAAGACTGGAACAGTCTGTTTGTAACATACACAGTGGCGGCGAATTCAAAGAGGAAAAAAAAATTGCTATATCCCTTAAAGTAATAAACTAAATTTCATGTATTGAGTAATTATACTTCATAATGCATTTAAATTAAAACTTCATGCAAAAGTTTGAATTATTTCAAGGAGGAGACATTATGCAAAAGAGGTTAAAATAAGCCATTTTTGCAACACAACTAAAGATGCCATTATAATGATATCGAAGACCTTACAGACAACTAAATGACTTTGAATGTGGCAGCATCATAGGGTTGTGAGAAGCTGGGTGGTCATACTGAGCAATAGGCCCCACCTGCAGCATACAGACACTGCTATGCAAAGATGCTGGCAGCAATGGTTGCTACAAGGAAATTGCGGACAAAATGAAGGCTCTGGAAGGCCGAGGATCACAAATGCGAGGCAAGATAGGATGATTGTTCGCCAGGCCCAAACCGCCCCAACAGTATCATTGTCCACTATTAAACGCACTACAGCCACGTCTATACCTTGTGTGGTACCGTCCATCATCTTACAGTGCTTGTCTGAGGCGGGGTTACGCTCACAGAGGCCTTTAAGATGTTTGCCTTTGACCCCACAACATAAGTGGAGTTGTCTGGAGTGATGTCGCAGCTGATCATCATGGCTGCCATCAGACTGACATCTTATAGTGTTCAGTGATTAATCCCACTTCACACTTGAAGCAGATGACCACCATGTTTGTGTCTGAAGAGGACGGAGCCAGCGGTCCCAATCAGCCTTTGTTTTACAAAGGCATATAGCCGTAACCCCTGGTGTGATGGTGTGGGTGTTATTTCTTATAATAGCAAGCCATCTTTAGTTACCTTCTATACATCTTTAACAGTTGAACGATCTGTTGCTACCATGCCGCGGCCGGTTACATTACCTTTCACGGCATGTCATCCTGGGGCCATTTTCCAATAAGATAATGCCAGGCCTCATATCTCTGGACTGTCTCTGTGTGGTTGATACTCTTCCTTGGCCAGCACGGTCACCAGACCTTTCACCAATCAAGTATGTCTGGGACATGGTCGGCCGCACCACAAAATATCGCAGATCTGGAGCGACGACTGATAAATGCCTGGCAGAATGTGTTACAGGATGACATTAGGAACCTCTACCACTCCTTGCCTCGACAAATTCAAGCATGCATTGCCGCCAGGAGCAATTCGACCAACTACTAATTTGAACACTCAATACCCATTGAGTGTGAGCTGTGAGCAGGTACTACGACCTTGATTTTTTAATTATTTTATTATCTGTGTATGAGCTATACACATATTCAATTTCATCAAAAACAACTATTTCCTTCATGGTGCTTTGATTTTTTTGTAAAAGAGTATATTAGTCACTGAGACAGTGTTACTCTAGTTACACTGTCTCAGTGACTAATATACTCTTTTACAAAAAAAATCAAAAAGTGTTACTTACTGTTATGTTAGTACTCATAAAAAGGTGTGAGTGATTAAAAAAAAAAAAAAATTGAAAACTGATAGCGAGGGGGATATTATATTGATTATAAAGTTCTTACCTTGTTTTCCTAAAACTTCAACATGTAAATGTGATAAGCCACATGAGGCTGAATGGGCTAGTTTTAACATAGCACGTATATCTAGCTTGCACACTTTTAAATAATCGTGCAAAGAGCCAAGCTCATGATAATCAGTAATCAGTAACATCTGAGTCCACGAACCTGTACCTCTAATATCAGCAGCAATGAATCCTGAAATATATGTTATTTTATACAGCTTAATAGATAAAAAAAAAACAGATATATGAAAAAAATTGATTTTTCTGCATTAAAAGAAGAAAAAAACACATAATTATTTATATTACAAGATGCACTTTCTTTACATACAAAAACAGCAATTACTACACAAGTATGCTTAAATTACTAGAGAAATGATTTGAAAATTACTAGAGAATGATTTGAAGATTTAATGGAATATAATCAAATTTTTTGATGGAGGGTGGAGATAATCTCATAAATGACCATGAAGCAAATCACACAGAAACAGACCTAATGTATAAAGTGCACCCTACTCTTCTAAAATTTATGATAATTTATGCTTTCTACTTTATGCTATATTTTTTGGTTTTAATGAATATAAAAATGCAATAATAATCATTATGAATTTATGAAGTAGAGTTAAAGTACTGTTACAAAAACAAAATGATTTAAAACAACATACAATATTTAATGTAAAAACTGCAATTTGACTTGTAAACTTAAAAACTGAATGATTACTATTAAACTGAATTTGACATTTTGATAATTATCTCCAGCACTAAGTAAAATAAACATGATTTTCATACCTAAAATGTTTTCATGTCTAAGAAGGACAGTTTTATATATATCTGTTTCTCTAGACCAGCTAGCTTCCTCAGATGTAAAGAAAACTTTAACTGCAACACACTCATCACGTAAACGTGCCTTCCAGACTTCTCCAAAATGTCCTTTTCCAATACTTTCAACCATATCTATTTGCTTCCCAATTGTCCGTTGAACCTGAAGAGAAAAGGCCCCACAATTAGTAGCAATAATGAAAATTTTAGACAAAATAATTTTACCCATATAAAAAATTTATAACATACCAAGAAAATTCACATTAATGCAAAATAAATTATTCTATAATGTTAAGTGCTTGCAGTCAGTATATACTAATTTAAGGATAGTTGCATATGCATATTTAATTGAAAACTTACTAGAAAACTTCAAGTTTCTTAAATATTGTTAAGAAACTTGATATCAATTTAAATATTGGGTCACATAAAAAGTTTCTGTGCTTTTTTGCCACTAGATAGTATTGATGCCTATATATCCAGCAACACTCACCCAATTGTCTCAAACAAACATGTGCTTAAAAGGTGACATTCAGCTTCCACTGCTTGTGAAGATAGTTTTCTAATTTGTTGCTCGTGTAAAAATTTACATTGATTTGAAGCAAGAGAACAACTTCAGAGAGTCAAATATCTGAAGAAATATGCTATGCAATTTTTTTTTTACTATAACAAAGGTTGAAATTCTGTAAAAGAATGCTGTAAAAACATGCCAAAAAAATTGTGAAGTGTATGGTGAGAATGAGTGAAAAAAAGACCCAGGAGTGATTTGCTTGATTTCGTTCCAGAAATTTCGATCTCGACATTGGAAGGGAATTGTCCATTATGGGCTGCTGCAACCTGGTACAATAGCAATTTGACCCTGTACTGTGCAAAACTTGACTGTTTGAACAAAGCAGTCTAGAAAGGGCGACCAGAATAGGCCAACAGAAAGGGAGTTGTGTTCCATCATGACAATGAGCAACTACGCACATTTTTTATGACTCGGAACAAATTGAACTGAATATTTTATGACTCGGAACTTGGTTGGGAACTTTTGATGCACCCATTGTATAGCCTGGACTTTGCACCATCTGACTACCAATTGTTTCAATCTCTGCAAAACTCTCGATGGAAAAAATTTGGCTGACCGAAACGCCACTGAAAAATCCCTTGGCCAAGTTTTTCGACAATAAATCACAGAAATTCTACATCGATGGAATTATGAAGCTATCCGAAGAATGGCAAAAGGTCATAGATAATAATGGTCAATATGTACTTGATTAAAACTGATTTTCAATAAAGAAAATTTTTGTTCAAAAAATGTACCAAAAAAGCATGGAGACTTTTTATATGACCCAATATGATGAACCCACTTTCCATATGAGAATTTTATAACAATTTTTATTATAATTTTCTACCATTTTGCATGACACAAAGTAAAATATAAGAAAATATTAATCTCTGAAATTCTAAAAAATATTAAATTACCAATATTTTGCTCATAATCTGATACGCTACCATTTCCACAGTGCCACTTACGCGATAAATTACAGAACACCAGTTACATTATATACTTCAGTCTTTAGAAAATAAAAAGGCATAGCAGAAATGTAACTGATGATATTTTTCAATAGAACATAAGTATAGTAATCCATGTACTCAGACATAATAACGGATTGTCACAATTCAATAAAAATTTGCATTTACATATTTAAATTTAAAAATTCTAAAACAGCATCATTAATGATCAATTTCACAAAATGCTAAACAAAAACAATTAAAAAAACTGAAAACTGGGATTAAGATAAAAAAAGGAAGGAAGAAATGATTAAGATAAAAACTATTTTTTAATAATTTTATGAGCAAACAGCTTACCAACAGAGCCATTCCTGATCCACTTCCAGATGAATTTCCAGACTTGTCAATCAAATCACGCATTGAATCACCACAAATATAACTCTTACAATTCTCAACATCAATATAACTTCTACGACTCTCTTTCTGGTTTCGCAGTCTGTAAGAGGTATTCAAGTATGAAAAAAAAAAAAAAAAAATATTCCATTAATATAAAGAATAGTAAAAAGTTTTATAAATTTCTAATTTGTAATACTCTTATTCTGTAGAAAAATATTCAGCGAGTGATAAAAGATCACAAAATGAATTTCAACCTTTCAGCATTATGCACTAATCACTGACAATTTAAGGTTTAGTGGGAGTACTTAAACCATGAATATTTAAAGCAACATTTCTATGTTTAAATACCATGCCGCACAATGAAATCAACCAAAAAATCATCAATTACAGTTCATATTCACAACTAAGTTCTATTATGAACATATAAACAAATATTAAAAAATTACAAAAAGTGTTCAATTATACATGATCAACCAAATGATAGATAAATAGAAAGGAGTATTCTATTAATAACAGAATTATCTTATACAGGCTAATTCCATATTATTCCTAAGTAATTATGATTAAACACTGTGCTAAATTTGCTCAGACCATGTTTTATCTTTTACTGCAGCTTGCATGATACATTAGAGTAGAATTTTGAAAATTCTTGACTGCCTAATCTACGACTACAGGGTAGTTGTAAAATAATGTAAGGTGTTTAGAAGCCCTCTAGCAAGTAAAACATAACCCAATTTGATGGGTATATAATGTGGAACATGGGAATTTATTAATAAAAAAAGTACTAAAAGCCGCCACCAGGGAAAATTCTGGCATTGCAAAAATTTATCAGTGTAAATAATGAATGATTAAATGCCAAACGACACAGCAAATAACAAATTTTATTAACAACAAATAATTGTTACTTACAAATTAGATTCAATATGACCACTATTGTGATGTCCCAAGAAGTACACACACTGAATGACAATTTCCATGGCAGCTTGTAACATATCAGAATTGATTTGTCTTACCTGTAACATTATTCAATCTTTCAAAGTTGCGATATCAGAGGCATGCCCTCGATATAAAATACCTTTCAGAAATCCCCACAATCAAAAGTCAAAAGGATTGAGATTGGCCAACCTCAGTGGCTATACCGTAGGGTATAAGTAACGATTCTGCTTTCAGAGAAATGTTGCAGAAACATACACACAGTCCAATATGGGGTGTGCACCATCCTGCATGAATATTGTCGAATTGAGACATCCTCATTGCTGCAGTTGTCGAAACATGAAGTTCTCTAGCATATCGGCATACCTTTCAGGAGTAAGGGTATATGTCACTCGTTCACTTTCATGATTTTCCTTGCAAAAGTACAGACCGCTGATAAAAAAAAGAAATACTGTAAATCGACACACTGTGACTTTTGGCAAGTGGAGAGACTCCTGCACATAAGTTTGCGGATTAGTCAAAGCCCAAATGTAGCAGTTGCATATGTTAATACCAGCGTTCAAATGAAAGTGTGCTTCATCACTCTTTAAAATTTGTCATGGCCATGTACCATCATGTTGCATGTGTACTAAGAATCTCGATGAAAAATGAAATTGGGTGGCGCATCACCAGGGAGCAGTTCTTGAATTTCTGCACCTTTGAGTATGGGATATGCGTGTCCCGGGATACTGCCCAAGCACTGTTGGTACCCGGTACATTTGCCATCTCTTGTTTGGCAATAGCAGTTGCAATTTCTTCAATTTGTTACTAACTGCTTTGCATCCCCAGCCTGGTTACTGTGCTAGAGTTCCTGTAGTTTCAAATCATTGAATCATGCTTCGTTAAATTTGTTATGCTTATCGGTAATTTTCGTAGCTTCTTTAACTGCTGAAATTCACAAAAGGCAACACTGGCATGCTCGTTCTGCTAATAATATAGCTTCACTAACAAAGCACAGTCCCGTAAAGTAAGAGCAATCAAAAGGCAGTTGGCCTCAGAATGATGAGAATTCTCCCCGCCTTTCCTTTTTAACTCAAACAGCATTCCACAGAACATGATGCAAATCGGTGCATTTTATTTGGTAAACAGTGACAACTTTTTTCTTTTTTTTTTTTTTTCTTTTTGAAATCGAAATATCATGGTCCACCATGTACGCCTATCAAATTTGATTAATGTTCTGTCTAAAACTTTACTCGCTAGAGGGGTCTGAACACCTCATATTATTTTGTAACTACCTGTACTTTAACCTGTGTTCAGTTTTGGATGTACCAACCAAAATTTCAATTTTTCAGAAATTTCAGCATGGCAAATTTAACAGCAATTCTTTTTATACATACATGAAAATAAGCTTTTTAATGAAAATATACTGTAGAGAAGAGAATTTATTTCATTAATGAAGTTTTTAACTTTTTCTGCACTTTCATCAAAATTCCCTTTTTATAATAAATGCAGATAGTAAACTCTGGCAAATTTTCAGCTTTAGATTAATATCTATCTTGGGGTGTATATTTTGCTGACTCTTAATGTTAAGACTGAATTTATATGCACAGTTTAAAAATTATATAGCATGCATGATGGATTTATTTATCCACAACATTTCAGATATAACCTTCAAACTTAAATGCACTTTGCAGCTGGTTCATTTATATTACAACACTGATGGTAAATTTATTCTTGGGAGGGGGGACACATATAAAGATTTTGTTGATATTAAAAAAGGAAAACACAATGAAAAAAGGGGGCTAAAGAACAAAGAAATTTCCTTTTTAACAATTTAAATTCTAGCACTTCCTGTAGCATTATTAATTCGAGCAGGTATTTACAAAATGTAATGCCGGAAATCGCCTAATAATACATTTTAAAGAAATTGTAACTGTTGCCCGTTTTGTAAATAATGCATTCATTTATTTTTTCTCATTTAAGAGAACAGAAATTATTTTGACTGTAGTCTCATTAGAGGATTTACAATATTTTTAAAAAAATAAAATTCTTCCAGATACTTTTAATTCCTCAAAAAAATATGCCTTCTTCTGTAACTTTTTAATTTGATTAAGTTTATTATTTTTGCAGGCTATTATTAATACAGATACCAAAATTAATATTTTAATTTTCAGTCAGATCAAAAAGATTATGTAAAGAAAGAGTTTTTGTTCTGGAGCTGTAGCAGGATCTGCAAAGAAGTTTTCAGGGTTCGTACACTTTTTTGCACACGGAAATTAAGTACTTTTAAGGACAATTAATGAAAAAAATTAAGGACCTATGAGCAAACGGGAATTGAATAAATTCAATTAAAGATATTATCTATGCCTGAATTTCACTTTTGTAATACCATCCTAAAAATAAAATAGATCCCTAAGTAGTATGCATTATTACTAAACATGAATTAATTAACATAATTGTTAATAAGTTTGAGAATAAAATAAACTATGCAATTTATCAAGTAGCATTAAATATTTTACACTTATGATAATTGGTCATATCGATTTCCTTCTCTTTTAAACATCTTTTCTAACAATTAGAGATTTGCTCAATATGCAAAGCAGTGCTCTCACTAGTTTCTGCATGCTTCATCTCCTAACTTGCCAAACTTTCCATAATGTACCTATGAGGGTTTAATTGATCTGGTAAAAGTTAAATAGGCCAAAACATCTGACAGATGTGAAGCATATTATAGCTATGTCTGAAATTAACTACAATATCAGACAAAGGTTTAAATGAGCCTCTTATTTAAAAAGAACTTAGAACATAAAGCATGTTCTGATGCTAACAAAATCAATTACAGCTCAAGGTGACGTAATTAAACAAGAACAGTCAAATTCAAACTAATAATGTGGACTAGTGGTCAAAGATTATACAATTTAATTGTAATTTAATCTGGCTCAATAACTCTATCATATGACGAAATAGAAACTGGAAATTATAGTAAAGGTTGAAATCATAAACAACTGAGTAATTTACATAATAATAACTGCACATATCTTTGAAGAATAATTTCCTTTATGTACTCACTTTCTTTCTTCAACACGTTTCCTTTTCATTTTAGAAATTTTGGATTTAATTAAGGATTTCCGTTATTCTAAAAAACACTAAATGCATTTAAAATGTACAGAAAAAGCGGCTAATTTTATTTATTTAGCAATATGAACATTCAGAAGCAATATGAAATATATATAGTAAAGGATGGTTACAGAGCTGATGTGACAGAATTCCTAGAATTTAGTAACACACCAAACAACAAAATCTAGAAATGGCAAAACTTTTAGAATTTAGTGCAAGCATTGGAAGCAGAATTTAGAAAGGCACTAGGCAGCAGAATTTAGGATCCACAGAGATTGCATCAGGTTGGAAAATGCCTAGTGCCAGCTATGTGTATGATGCATTAAGAAATATTAGATGAATCTTTTAAATTTAAGTTTTCAATTTCTTTATTAATAAAAAATCCCTTTCTATAATGCCTGCCCATGTGATAAGATCAGAAGCATTTTTGATATTTTCCATGCTTCTGTCTAGTGAAAAGTAAAGAAAATAAAGAGATGATAAACATGTTAAGATTCTAGTATCAGAAGTAATACATTCAAATATTATGTTTTCATTGTTCTTCCAGATGTTCTCCCAAAATTAAGAAATTCATTGCAAACTTAATATATCCACTATGTGTTGATACCATGGAGACATTTTTCATTTTGTCACATATTTCTTGAATCTTCTAGAAATGTGGGTCTATAAATCTTGCCTTCAAATCCTTCTAAACTGCAATGTCTAAAATCCTAAAGAAAAATTAACCCTACCATTTCTGTATCAGAAAAAAGCCAGAAATATTTTGGAAAAAAGTAGGAGGGAAAAAGTATAAAAATAATTTTATAGAGAAAACTGATGCACATTCTCAGAATTTTGAATATTCTGAGACAATTACATGGAAAAAACTCTTACTGTGAAAAAATTAAAAAATTAACTTTGCTTTTGCTAAGAGCTGTTTAGTAAATTGTGCTTTAAAGCATTATACCTTGTTTATTTTTCAGATTTAAAATATTGTATAAGTTGCCAAAATGAAACTTTATAATATGACAGCGAAAAATAAAAATGTTTTATTTTAATGTTATTTTTTAAATATAATTTCAATATATTACCATTATGATAATAGAATTTATCAATGTTACAATGTTTTAAAAAAAATCGTCGAAAATTTCTCAGATTTTGGAATTAAAAAGTTTCTATAGAAACTAATCTTAAAATCGCCAAAATGTTGAAAAGTCGCCAAATTTAGAGCCGTGTAATAAAAGAATTCACATTCCCAAAAGCAAAAAGTTGTTTAAAAGGTAGGGTATGAACTGCGCCAAATTTGATCGAAAATCCCCGTCCCCCCTCTTTTTTAATCCACGAACTGCGCGACGTTTCCTGTCCCCCATTTCTTTCCAAGAAGATTGGGTGCTACAAAAAGTCGTTTATCGCCATTAATGGGACATTCTATTAAGACTGCAAGCCTTTATTTTCGCTTATCAATATTGTAAAAATTGTGCATGTAAAACAAATATTAATTTAAAGTCTGGTGTGTGCTAAAAAATAAATTTTTTTTACACTCATTTTAAAGTTTTATGATGCTTAAAAGAATGATAAGCCAGATCTTTTTTATTCTCTGTAAGAATTAAAAACTTTCCAAATTGTAGATTTTAGTCGCTGATATACATATTAGTTTTGAATAGTAAAATTGATAGATTAATGACATACACAAAAACTGATACATAATCAGCGTATCAAATATTGGATTTGTAGCTCATCTTATATAAGTTTCTTGTCTAGATAAATATTAACAAATCTTCTTAGATAGCAGAATGGTTTTAACTTTCAAATTTACCATTTTAGGTAAACAGTTCTAATTTAATTATAAAAATTATCTTTATTAAATCTAAAAATTGGACTTCTTAAGTCGTTCTAAATTCACACTAATATTATTGCAATATATTCCCGTATTAAGCTTTCCATTTTTAATCATTGAAGTTATTTTAAGGTTATTTAACTTTGTTACAAATTCCATATTTTAATACTAGAAACATTTAAATATTTATTCTGTTTTCCACCTGATGTACTTTGGCATGCATTTAATTTAATACACATTTAATTAATAAATTGATAATTATGAGCGTCATCAGAATTTTTATAATTAACAAAAAAAAAAAAAAAAAAAAAAAAAATCAAACTCCCTTATATTCATATCCTGGGATTTTCAGTCTCCCCCTTTTAATCCATTCCTTTTTCACATATTGTTGCACTGTACTCAAGTTTTCATGTATGTAAAATTTATATAATTTGTATTGTATTTATGCCAATTTATAATTAAATGATAATTTTTACAAATTCTTGCTTCATAACTCTAGTTAACAGAAGATGTTTCTAACACCTTGGCAAAGCTTAATCTTCAGCATGTAGCTTATTTTCTAATCTAGTTTCATGCTGAATGATTTTTAAAATTAGTCACTTGAAATTATTTGTTAACAAAGATGGTCGCTAAATCACGCTAATAATATTTCTAACTGTTGTAATTTATAATGCAACGAGTTCATACCATTTATAATATAATTCATTTATAATTTTTTCAGCAGTATTGAAATTAATAGCAGATACTGATAATGTTATACATTTAGTAGATTACAATGATTTAGATTGCCATTGCCTTCTTCACTCATGCTTTTATGCTACTTCCTAATATTTCATAATGGCATACAGGTAAGTTTAACTTATTCATTAAACATGTAAATCTCTAATTCAGCCCACTTTTGTTCTTACGTGTGCTATATCTTTTTCTTTAACCCCTTCCCGGCTTTTCCCGAGCTGGACTCGGGCAAGCGAAATGTACCATTCTGGCTCATCCCGAGTGTAGCTCGGGCACTGTGAAAATTAACACTGCACAACCAGTCTTTCCCGAATTATTACACATGTCCCTTTTATGGTTTCGGATGCTTTTATTTACTATTGTTGCTACTAGATGGCAGCACTATACAGTGTTTTGAGATGTAGATTTAAGATAAGAGTAGGCGCCAATTTCTGATGCAAGTTCAGATGTTTTTGTCGTAAAGCATCACGTGCTTTTTTAACTAACGTTCTGTTTTTTTTTTCAAAATGGCTTGTGCGCGGTATATTGATTCTGATTCCAGTGAATCCGATTCCGAAGATGATTTTGGAAGTGAATACCGTTTAGATGTTTCAGAATCTGATTGTTCAGATTTCGGTACTTCTGAAACAGAAAGTGATTCTGATTCAGAAAGCTTGAGTGATGCTCGTCAGTGGTGTGAACTCAATAGGGATACACCAAATCCTGCTCCCCCAGAATTTATATTTCAAGGACACCCAGGACTAAATTTTTTTCCTGACAGTGACGACATTTTGCAGTTTTTTGAATATTTTTTTGATGATGGAACTCTACAAATTATATGTAATGAAACAAATCGTTATGCTTCTCAGTACTTGAAAAAGAATGAATTGAAGAAGGAATCAAGGGCACAAAAATGGTATCCAACTACAAAAAATGAAATTATGATATTATTAGTGGTTTTCACTTTACAGGGCATCGCGAAAAAGCCTGAAGAAGATTTATATTGGTGTAAAAAAGAAATATTTCATACACCTATATTTGGGAAACTTCTTTCAAAGAGAAGATACAAACTCTTGGTGCAATTTTTACATTTTGTGGACAATGAGGTTTATGATCCCGAATCGCACCCTAATCCAAAATTGTGTAAAATATGGCCTTTGTTCGAGCGTTTGAATGGGAAATTTATGAACGCATATTCTCTAAGTAAAAACGTTTCTATTGATGAAAGTTTGATGTTGTATAAGGGACGCCTTGGTTGGGTGCAATATATGCCACTCAAAAGAGCTAGGTTTGGCATAAAATTTTACATGTTATGCGAATCCGAATCTGGTTACATGTGGTCATGCATAATCTACACGGGTAAAGGAACCATTTTGAATGAGCAATTCAAAAATTTGCCTGTGTCATCACAAGTCGTGATGACACTATTGTATCCCCTTTTGAAGAAAGGGCACTGTGTAACGACGGATAATTTTTATACGTCCCCAGAACTGGCAGAATTGCTAATAGCGTATAAAACCGATATATATGGCACAGTTCGCTTGAACAGGAAAGGTATGCCTATTGATCTAAAAAAAAAGGAAGTTGAAAAAGGGAGAAATTGCTGCATTTCAAAAGGGAAAAATCATGGTCCTGAAATGGAAGGACAAAAAGGATGTAGCACTGCTTTCCACTGTGCACAACACAGAGATGGTTGCAGTTACCCGCAGGAAGGAAAATAAAATGAAACCAAAAGTGGTAGTAGATTACAATGGAACTATGGGAGGGGTCGACCGTGTAGACCAAAGACTAAGCAGTTACAATGTCACTAAAAGAAGAGGAAAAAAATATTACAAAAAGATATTTCTCCATTTATTGGATATAACACTATGGAATTCATATGTGTTGTACACAAAATCTGGTGGAAAAAGAAGTCATCTTCAGTACAGGACGAAGATAATAGAAAAGATTATTGAAAAGTACCACTCGGTAGAATTTTCTGCCAAAAAAGGACGTCCTTCTGCTGATCACCCCCCATCACGTCTGTCTGAAAGACATTTTGTTGATTACATTCCACCAACGGAGAAAAAAAGTAATCCAACAAGATAGTGTATTATTTGCTGCTCAAAGAGAGACAGTAGAGGGAAGAAGGTAAGAAGAGAAACAAGATTCTACTGTCCAGATTGCGATGTTAGACTCTGTGCAGTACCGTGCTTTCGAATGTACCATACACGATCAAATTTTGATTAATAATTTCATAATAATTTATGTAAATGCACAGGATATAAATAAAATTTGTAATTCAAGATTAAAGCTAGGTATTCTAAGCTTTATATTTATAGTTAGTGTGAATTAACTCCAAAGTATAATGATTTCTGCCATACAGAAAGCCAACTTTACAGGTAAATACTCATTTATTACTCATTTATTTAAATAGATATTTTTACATTTATTTTTAGGAAATGTTGCATGCGAATGATGCTATTATGTTTAAAAAGATATGTATGTATGAAAATAAGCATAAAAAAAATTGACATTTTTTGATCCGTAATCCCGAAATAAAATGAGCCTGGAAGGGGTTAATATATTGTTCAGCCTAATTTCAAAAGGTCTTATGATCAAGCAGAAAAGTCACTAAACATTGGTAGTTCGACTCGAGTTTCTAGTCCCAGTGATCCCCTAGCTCTTTCTTTTTTTGTACTTATTTACTGTGTAAAAATGTATAGTAAAAATTTCAGTTCATGAAGTAAAAATACTTTTAAAATTTATTCTTTAAAAATATTGCAAAATTTTTCACCTTAGCGTATCTTTTTACAAATCCCTCTGATAAGAAAAAGTAAGGAAAGAAATTAACTTGGTTTCGGTGATTGATACCTCAGTGCAAATTATGTTTAACTTTTTCCAAAAGCATAGAGTTTAGCATATGGATATCAATAAATTATGGATTATTTCTCATCTAATTTTCTTAACATTTTTATTCCAGAATTTTCCTTTCACACTGTAGTGTTTAACTTTATGCATTTTGTATAATAATTTACATTTGTTTATAATTTTACGCGAATGAAAATGATTATTTAATTGTATAAGCTTTGCTGAAAGATAAACGAGAAAACAAAATCCTATCACTTGCGGTCAAGAGAGTATTTGATGTAATAATTCTTATATATTTTCTTTGATAGTTTTTATTTAATTTCTTTCATTTATGCATTACTACATAGTTCTTTTCAAAAAATATTTTTCTGTGCCACTATATCCATATTTCAGTTTCAAGGAATGAGTTCTCCGTGTAGGGTATATAATACTTAATTAACTTATGATATGAAAGATATCTAAATTCTCTTCTCATTTCTACTGTATTTTTTAAATTTCAAACCCTAAGAAATTTACTCTAGAAATCGTTTTCATGATTTAATATTTTATACTTATTTATTTATTTTATTCATACTTTAGCATTTTCTTTAAGTTTATCCTTTATCATGCTAACCTGTTTCTAAATATTTTTCTCAGCAAATATATTTTTCACCAAGATAGTCAAAGAATCGTTCGGAACTGATTGAAAATTTAGCTATTTAAGTAATATACACTGACTTCCGGTTGTAGGGGTGAAAAAGGTCAGAGCCAATAGTTGTGCTCATGAAGAATGCCTTGTAGCCCACAAGTTGTTACAAAGATGAATTTAATGCCTGCAAGAGTATTACGAAAGTCCTCTGAAAATTTCTTTTGTGTTACAGAGCAATTAACAAAAGGAAATCTAAAGTGATGTATAAAAGAAATTAAACAAACAAAAAAGAAATGATTTTTCACAGACAATTCAGTGTTTCTCATCAATTAATTCAGTTTTTACTTCACGACAAGGCAAAAATACATAAAAACTCAAAATATCTGTATTAATTACAAAGTAAATTTTAAACACTTATTTCCTGGAATAAATTCCAGAAAGGATTAAGCATGACTTAACTCGCAATAATAATAAAAGAAGGCATTATCTTTGTTCTTGCCAAAGCATAGTTTCTCTAGATTGGCAACAAATCCTATATTTCTTTATTTTTATTTTCCTCTTGGCTACAGTTGGCTTCGTAAAATAAAATTGTAACCCTGTAGGCAACGGGGGAAAGAAATTTTGATCGCCGCAGTTGGACTATAGCAGGATGAGAGGGGGATTTTCATCAGCGCAGTTGGAGAACACCTGTTTAAAAGCTCTTTACTAGAAAAAATGAATTTTGAAATGCTTATGTTTCACTTCTTGCTTAGAAACTCGAGTATCCCATCATTTATATTAGAAATAGAAACAAATTATAACTCATGAACCCATACAAAAGATTACCATATATAGAGCAGTGAATCACCAAAAATATTCCTCAAAATGCTAATTCACACTCAAAATGGCAGTCATAAAAACAGACAGAAATTTCAGATGATTAAAATTAAGGACCTTCTGATGATTTTCGCCAAAATTAAGGACTTTTAACGACCAAAAACCGATTCCAAAAAATCTAAGGACTTTTAAGGACTGTACGAATCCTGGTTTTGATGTCAATCAAGCAAAAAGTGGAATTTCTACAAAAAAAAAAAAAAAAAGAGGGCATAACTGTCTCTAAATTGTTTGAGAAGTACTGTACAGTCAAAAGTCTTTAATCCGGACCTCAAAGCTACAAACTTTCTGCGCATGCGTCAACGCATAATGCGTTAATGCATGCGCATAATACGTTTACACACGCGCGTTTAATGTATAACGGACAGTATAAGCTAAGCTAAAATAATCTAATTGTCTAGTTCAGTTAATGTTGCAGATTGCGTTGTTCCTTAATCTTCTAATTGAATTTGGCTTATTATTTTTTGCAGACTGTTAGAGCAATTTTATAAAAGTAAACTTAAATTTTCGATTATGTCAAAAAGAATTTCCGATTCTGGAGCTACCAAAGGATCTACAAACCGAAAGCATGTTTCGATGTCCATCAAACAAAAGGTGGAATTGCTGCAAAAAATGGATAAAGGCATAGCCTTTCATTCTCTAACCATTCCGAAATATGTTTATCAATTTCACACTGCTCTGGGGGGGGGGGACGCGGCGCACAATGAACTGGAAGTTGATCTGTCAGCATTATCCTTATCTTCAGGGCAGATGTTTTTATTTTATTCGGCTTATAATTCCTTACTAAATGTAGTATTTCATCTCAATGTACTCCGTCTTTGATATGATTTAAATCAAATTCCTCGTCATTATAAATATCACGAATACAAATCAAATAGTTTTCTGGTTGCAATTTTCTAATTTTGACTATGCTTTACGCATGCGCACGTTGAAAGAAATGTTTAATAAAGTAAACAAATAAATATTAAGCTTCTTTTTTTTAGTTTTTTTCTTTCTTTCTTTCTTTTTTTTTCTTTTCTTTTCTTTTTTTTTTTTTGTAAATTTTGATACCCTTTAGATCACATAATTGCTCTTTATTTCATAAATTACAGTTTCATATTTTTAATTTTATAACTTCTGCATGCCATCTTACCAGATTTAAACTGATGATCTATAATCCAGAAAAACTGATAATCCGGAATCGTCGAAGTCCTGACGAGTCTGTATTAAAGACTTTTGACTGTATGGAAAATAAACATTTAACACTATTTTTAAAAAGTGCAATAGAAATAAAAACTTTAATAATACATTTAACTAGCCATATTTTACAATTTCTAGTAGCAATCATACATGAAAATAAACATTAATTAAAGGCAGATTTCCACAGAGAACAATTTGCTGTTACTTCAGTTTCTGCTCACCAAACATTTTCAAACTTTGTAATAGTATTTTTCAAATTTCATATTATTTCAAAGGCAACTTAATATTATGTTTTGAAGTTTCAAACAATACTGTTGAGGAATTTAACAAACTGTAGGCTCCTCAGAAGACAGCATTAAGGAATTTTACCATTACTTTCTTTAAAGACCAATACATATAATATTATGTTGGGAAAAAATTCTACTGTAAAAAATAAAGGCATTTAAACAACTACAAATTTATCAATTTCATTCAATTCAAGCAAGACCATTAAAATAATCAATATTAAAAAAATGAAAAAATCTTTTAACTTGGGTAATCAAAGCTTGTGCATTTGTACAAGAAGCTACTCATATACCATTTTCTTTTTCTTTCTTTCTTTTTTTTTTTTTTTAAATAAGAAAGTGCCCACTTTTTAAAATAAATCTGTGAATGATATTTATAGGAAACATGCCTTTGGTAATACTATGAATTTCAGCATATGAATAACTGTTCTATTTATCATGCAAACTAACATTCAAGCAATCAGCTGAATGTTATTTTTTTTTTATCCTGCTATCAAAATTTTCACATTCAGAGTGTAGAAATTTAATTCCATGAATAGTGTATACATATAACAGATTGCAAAAATTAATTCAGTGATTTACAGTTAAGTTCATGAAATGCTTATAACTGTGAATGAATATGCACTTCAATCATGAGTAATTTGCTTTCAGCCATAGGAATTTCTGATAACTATCTTAATGATTTGATAAATACTGATAAATAATCTAAATTCATTATTATAAATTAAAATAACAGTTCAGTCTCAAGCAAAAAGCAGTGGTAGAAAATACTAAAAAACAAAGAATGCAATGAAAAGTAACAAATTACGTTAAATGGCTACTGTATCACACTGAATGGTTGTTAATGTTTCTAACATAGCATTACAGTCAATGGTATTTACATTTAGAAGGCTCTATGGGAAGTAAAATGATTTTAAAGGCAAATAAATCATACCTTATTACAATGCAGATGATGACTACTGTGAAGATAACTAAGCAAACAGAAACAGCAGCCAGGAATGTAATCAAATGATACGGACCTGTATATGCCATCAGCTCTCCATTATACACTAAAAAAAGGGAGGTTTAAACAAATATTTCCTTTTAAAAGTCAAAACAAAACAATAATAATAATAATAATAAAGGTTTTCTGTTATCGAAGGAAAGGCAAAAAGTTTGCAAAAATACCAAACAAAATATACAGTCACATATAATATGAAAATATATTCATTGTTTGGGCTTCAAAACACTTATTTCATAATTTTTTTAACAGTTCAGACTATTTTTAATATCAACATACTAAAAAACAAAAACAAAATATTAGGCATATTATGAGTAGCTAAAAGGGTATAAGAGAGGGGGAAATATTTTAAGGCTCTGATACTCATTAAGCATCATCTGATGATCTTTAGTGGAGCTTCTAACTGGCCAAAATTGCCACATTCCACTGCTTGAAAAATATAAGGACAAAAACATAAGCAAAATATTCTTATTTTATTTTTCCATGTTTCATATGGAAAGAAAATTGGGTCATAAATACTGGATCATATTCTGGAATTTCTGGAGAAAAGTTATAGTTTTTTTAATGAAACTCTAGAATGCTAGGCTCGCAATGAAAAAAATTTATACCATAACACATGCTTGGAATAAATAATGTTAGCAGAAAAAAATAAATCTATACATCTGTTTTAAAATGTATTTGAGACTGCATCAGTGATTCTGAAGGTGAACGTGCTTGACCTAATCCTCCATCAAGAGGTCAAATATGTAAGACCCACCAATTTGTATTTAGAAATCCAAAGTGTGAATTCTGCTGTTTTTACAGTTGACTATAATTACAGCAAAACATTCTATGATATGCTTCTATAATGGATTTCCTAACAAAATCCCATTTATTTTACATACTTGGGGGGGGGGGGGAAATCAGTAATTTTTACAGCAACAGCATTTTTATTCAGAAAGAAAATTTGCCAAGCTTCAATACAGAAAAAAGTAAGACAGCTATGATATAACAAATTTATTCACATCATTTTCCACTTCTTCAAGACATTCACATTAATAGAGCTGCTTTAAATTTTAAAATGAATTCATCTACATAGTGACTGTTTTAATCTTACTAACTGATTTGCATGTAGATTTTGGGTGCATGGACTCTGATTGATGAAGCAATAATAATGATGATCTTCAGGAAAACGGGGATATCTAATACAATGATGGTTCTGAAGACTGAATGTGGAAAGATCAAGTGAATGGTGACTAAAATGTTGACAAGAGTGACTGTAGTGATGACTTGCACACTGCAACAGATGGCACAAAGAGCAACATTAAATGATTTGAGGCCTAGAAAGTAGAAGTGGACAACAATAAGGCTGGAAAGATTCAAGATACAGGGCAGAAGAAATGAAAATATCTAATTAGATGTTGTTAATATTACTATGCTATTGGAATGACTGGTTTGTGATTTTATTGGAATGTAGGTTTCTTTCAAATTAATGTTGTGATAACTACTGAAAATTTATTTATCTATACTTTTCATTTGTTATGCTCTTACAGTAACTGTGTCCTTCAGAATTAAATTATTCACATATTTTTCTCCTCTTGATTTCCATACAAAATAGTTTATAAAAGGGGTGGGGAATACGCAAATAAATATATTTTTTACAGGTATCTATCAAACAGAAGTTCAATCTAAATTGGAAAATTAGGCCAAAATCTATAATACACTGATAGATTGTATAGAAAATTAGGTTTTAAGAGCATAAATAAAAAGTCATCTTCTTTAAGGAGTGATCTTGCTGTGAAGTGCAAAATTTTTTAAACAGATGAAATGAAATTGAATAAAAATTATACATTCTATAGGACAAAACACCCTTTAAAAAACATCCAAAACTGGAATTAATATCATTAATACAATTAGCAAATTCTTATGAATAAGCAGATTTGAAAAAAAAAAAAAAAAAAAAAAAAAAAAAATTATCAACTGGAGTTTTGCAGAAATGGATTCAGGACCATAAGGGCCCGTTCAGACGAGGGCGTAAAGGACATAAGTGGTTAAAGCCGAGCTCCGTTGCCAAGGCAACCAGTCACTGCTACGTCACAGAATCTGGTTTAGGGCTCGTGGCACAAGGTTCCAAGGTTTCAACTTTACGCCGAGTTTGGGATAAGCGTCGACCAATCAGAGCGAAGCTAAAACGAAGCGGCTTTCTTAAGACGATTTCGCAGTCACATCGAAGGTGACTTTTTTTTAATATGGAACACATCGTATCCGAATGAGTTGTAATTGTATCCGAACAAAATAATGAGTTGTAATCATATCCGAACGAAATAAAGAGTTGATCTCGCAAGAAATCTACGATGATGACATGCATTTTTTAATGAGTTTTTCAATTTATATTGAAAAATATGGATGAAACTCGTAAAGCGAAAGTTAAGCTCAGGATTATGCACGCTGTGTATGATCCTGTAGATGATTGATCCCTTCCAATATTTTTCATTTTATTATGAAAATTCTTTAAAAAAAGCATGCTTGCAAAAATTTTATTTTTTCTGTGTAAATTATTATTACTTTCTTTCTGTCTATAATTTTTTTTAAAATTATTTCTGTAATTTTTTTCCTGTTTAATTATTTTTGTATTTAAGAATAAATTTATTAAAAAAGCTGGAAATATTGTATTGGTATTTGCTTCAAATGCTGATTTTCTTTTTAAACAAACTTCATGAATTAATTTTACTAAAACATCAAATCAATATCAAGAATTTGCTGTGTTTTTTTTAACAGTAAAAATATTACTTAAAAAAAAAATATTTTCACTTATTTAAGAATAGTCACAATAGTCAATTCAATGGTGTAAGCTTTGTATAAGTAATAAAAGATTAATCTTTTGAGAAAAATGCTCTTATGAATTCCAAGAAAGAAAAAATGTAGTGAAATATCCTTAAAACAGCAGTCAACAGTTTTGTCTCCTGTTAAAGTCCAGTTTTGTCTGTTCTGTTTTTTAATTACGTTCTCCATGAAAGGAATTTACTTTTAATGAAACTAAATGCCACACATAATTCATAACATGGACTATAATTTAATGAATAGTATTTGTTATTATTATGCACTCTTTATTACTATCATTTGAATGGAGTTTTGATCATTAAATTCATGCTATTTCTCTGGTAGAAATTCCTGGATAAGGTATGAATGTTTATAATTTTGATGTACTTGAAGACCTTGGGTACCTAAAATTTGTCAATGTGAAATTACTTTTGAGATTTAGTCGTAAATAGAAATGACAGCATATCTTGAAATTAAATTCAGTGGTGTGGCTTATACATGCAAATTATTAAAAATAGATGTATACAAACAGCTGGCAAGACAGCAAAATGTATTTAATGATTGAGCATAAAATACATTGTTGGGTGAACGTTTCCTAGTATTGTACTAGTTGTGTTTGCTGGTCATTGTGACCAGTTGTGGGATACTAGTACTAGTGATAATTGATACTGGTAGTGCAGCAAACTACTATAGTGATCAACAGGGACAGTGAATAAGGAGTGCTAAGCATTTGATTGAAAATAATAATGTATGGTAAGTACTGTTTTTAGCTTAACTGCTTTCACACCTGCAAAATAGAAAAATATTATATACAGGCTATCTGTTAGTTATCCTCAAGATTTTTTTTAAAATTAGGCATATTTAGAATATCGTATTTCTCCTAAGAGAAATTATATATAAAAATTGAAGAAGGTTTTATGTAGTATATAAATATGCATGTGCATGTTTATAGTATAGAGAGTACTACAGTACAATGCAGAAATATTCCATACTGCTTTGTACAGAAAGATATGTGCCAACCAAGTATTGTTCTTTCAAAAAAATATATCTAGACCATTTTGTTATTTTTCTTTTTTTACCTTCATCCTCTTGGCTAATGAGAAGGGCAGATAAAAGATCATTCTGTTGAGACAGTAAAACTTTGTGGCGAGCTGAAAAAGCCATGACACAACTAAAAAAACAAGCAGAACGAACGCGGGAAATCAATCAAGCGGGAGAACAGCGCGGGAAAGTTGTAGACATTCCACGCAAGCGCAAATTTAGCTTCTCTCATTGGCCATGGCTTACACCTCGTTTTCGCAGGTGTGAACGGGTCTCCCGTATTTTATGCCCTTATGACTATGCCTCTATGTGCTTTACGCCCACGTCTGAACGCACCTTAAGTGATTAGATATAGAAGATTTTATTTCCTCTCCCCCCCCGACATAGGATTCTTTTTCTTCAACACAAAATTTTAATGCTGTCTCACCATGCTATAAAGTCCCAAGGAATTCAAACCTGAAGTCAACATTAAAATTAAAATGAAAAGAACTTAGATTGGTGTAGATTTTAAATAAAACTCTTATCAGTTTTGAGGGTGATGAAATCCTACTGGAACAAAAAGTATGAAGGGTAAGAGCCTTATTTATGGGGGGGAATCACTGGTGGAGCAAAAGATTAGATGAATTTTGAGCTGTTTGTTGAAGATAATAATGTAATGAATGAAATGTTAAAAAAAAAAGCTGTTTTGCAACCAAAGTTAAATGATAAACCAGATGTAATTAAAGGTGCCATGGCCAAAATATCTCAGTCTACCTTACTTTATGCAGTTCTTAAATTGGAGGCCTGGACCTATGACTATTTTTCAAGATATATTTAAATGTGAAACACTTTTCGCAAATCCTGAACACATCAAATTAATTTTTTTATTTATCAAGAAGATAAAAGCTTCGAATTTTTTATAATTTTTCATCAAGTTATTATACAATGAAATTTAGTGTTCGGTTCACTTTCCACGTACCAGATTCAAGGTTTTGATATGGAATACTTAAAAATGATTTCTTTTTGGATAAAGATAATTTTATACTTTCAGGAAAGCACTTATTAATGCTATATTAAATAAAACCTATTGGTAGATTTACCAGACTGAAAAATGTTATCCTAATATAAAAATAGTTTCACCAACTACATAAGACAACACTCCATGTTTTGTCATCCTATTTTATTTCCCTCTTCCCCTTAAAAATGCACTGAAAGAGTTAGATTAATTTATGCTTAAATAACAAATATATATATATATATGAGGGAAAAAAATATTACTTGGACTTGGAGTAGCAGGTCTGGCAACAAATTTTGGTACTAGATATTTATTACACATATCGCTGTTCGAGCAACAAGCAATAGTCTTGGGTACTTGATGAGGTACTAGATGGCCTTTGCACTGAAAATAAATGCTTCAGATTTTAAAAAGCAATGAACAATGAAAACTGAATTCAAATTTTGAATAGAATTATAATATTAATCAATTCAAATAATTATTTTGGAAGAGAATTAAAATCTTCAGATTTTTTAAATGAATAGAGATAAGGTAACACTTTCATAACAAAAAGTATCTTATGTATACATAAAAATTTAAAGAATATTTTTTCAAGTGAAGAAAAGCTGCAGCTTTTCTCATTTATGTTTTTTTAGATAGATGTGAATTTTTTAATACAAGTTCTATATACCCCTTCGGCTTTGTTACTTGCTGACTTGGATTATATAAAGTAATTCAGATTTCTATTACAACAAAAATTTTTTTAATCAAAACTGAAATCACCCTTCTTATTTAATTAATGCAACAAGACACTTGCTTTTTTTTCTTTAAAGTTGTGTTCACACTCGTCCGTTGGCATAAAAAGCGGAAATGTGAAAAAAAAGTACATCAATTCACACCAATAATTTTGTGCGGTACTGTGATTTCCTATGATTACATTTTTTAATTAAAATGGATCCAATTTCTCCTATATCAAAACTTATTTTACTTCTTACTTTACATGCCAAAAGAAACAGAAGTTGATGGGTTGTACTGATATGTGACACATGACTACAAGCAAAGATATTCAAATAATTTTAATGAAATATGATTTAATGACATACACAGTTTTACTTAATTACTTTTAGCAAGAAACATCATCAATTTGAATACTAATTTTCAACAGACTATCCCAGAAAAGAATCATTGTACATAGCTCATTTATTTTATTTATGAATTTTGTTGAATAATTAATTGTTTCATGATGTACGTAGTACTTTAATATCTGGTTATAACAAAATTTTTCCACCAAAAAACGTTCTTTGCAGTCCGAATTGCTTTTGCCAGAAAAATAAATGCATATTATTTTTGTCTTCTCTTCTCCCCCCCCCCCCAAAAAAAAAAGAGAAAGAAAAAGTCATGGAAGATAAAAATTTGGTTAATTCATATGGTTATCAAAGATGAAAAAAGCACAGCACAAACCTACAATATACAGTAACCACTGCATTTTGTTATCAGCGCATTACCTCAGCACAAAGATATTGTTAGCAGAAAACTGATTTTTAATCTTTGTCTTCAGCAAACTGAATAAGTATATGCTGCTTTAATTCTAGTGATAAACTTTTGTGTTAGTAATTTTTTTTAAATACCAATTCTGGTATAATACCACCCCTTGTGGGACTTGAATCCAGGATTTTCGGCTCTGGAGGCTAAGTTTCATCTATTAGACAACAGGAGGTCATAAAAGCAACCTTAAATTGGCATAGATTTTAAGTAAAATTGAAAAGCTAGGATTTCGAAATCTATCATAATTTTCTCACAACAATCCACTGCTTTAAGTTGTTATGTAAAAATTACCAACCATATCTCACTTATGGTTAATAATTATGATTAATTGTTTTTAATAAATTTCAGAATTTTCTTTACAATAATTTATTCAATTATTGTATCTATAATACTTTTAATTATCATGTGAACTTTTTTATTAATCCCTTAACAATCACATAATTTTCAAAAAACAAGCATAAAAAACTTTTTTTATTCAAGAAAATTGTTTAAAAATAAGTGTATGAACAAAATATGTATTCATTTTTAATTTTAATTTTTTTTAAAAACTTGAAATCAAGAAAATTTAGCTTTCAGAAGAAAATCAGCAATCAAGCTTAAGAAATGGATGGTTTTTAATCTTTTGGGCACTCCAGCTCAGAAATATCATGGGCACGAGAAATAGAGGGCAAAATCCCACATGTAACTTTGATGGGAGAGAAAATACAGAGATTAGGATTATTCAATCTGACTGCCTGGCAATCCAGAAAATACGATTTCTGAACTTGTTTCTAACTAGTTGTCAGTTTACATGACCTAGTTTACTAATGCGTGACCACATTAGTGCGAATTCGCCTTAAGTCTTTACCTTCTGCTAACACAATTTCTTGCTTTATGATATTCTAATAATTGCAAGGTAAGTCAGTGATTATCCTCAATGCATTTCTTATGCTACACCTTTCTTTTGTGTATGTTTGATGTTGCTAATTCAGTTCTAGCATACTACACTACCATTAAACCATGGCAGCTTTTTGTTTGCACTAAATAAGATAAATACAAAGTTCAGTAATCCATTTCTTGTGATCTGGAAGGCATATCAGGTGCTTTAATCCAACAAAAATTTTAAGCAACATTCAGAAATAATGTTTTGTAGTAAAAGTGCTTGACTGAACTGAAAGAACAGTCACATGGAAGTTACACAAAAGAAGAAACCAAGTACCCAATTACAGCCATGAATACAGCAATACTAAAATGCTCTATCAAATATATGAATGATTATTGATGAAGTAACAAATCAAATTTTTTATAAATTTATTACCTTACATAAAATCATCTTGCCAAACTATGCTTTCATAAAGTCTGCAAAAAACATATTCCAAAACAACTCATAATATTGCATATACACACACGAACACTTATCAATAACATCTGGAACACTACAGTGACAAATGTAGTGTATTTTATACAGTTTGCTTCCAATAATCCAATAAATATTCATGTATTTTATACAAAGAGGCAATAATTTTAAGTTTCTTTGAGAATGTCTTGCAGCATGACCAACATTAAAACATAAAAATTTCCTTTTGTATCGTAGAGTTCTGATATGTTCTACGTGAGAATTAATATGAGGAATTATTATTGATATGACTGCTCAGTTTAAGAATTAGTTTTCAACACTACTACATTTATAGCATCATCATAAATTATTCTAAGAATGAAGAAATTCTCACAAGGTCATTGATATTCATATGAAGGAATAAAGTGTCCAAAATATAATAATAATAATAAACCTTAACTGAGCAGGTGAGAGTTTTTTTTTTTTTGTTTTTTTTTTTTGTTTTTTGTTTTAAGCATGAATTTTGCAAAAATGTAAGCCTTCTCTAATCATCATCCTATCTAACTACATCATCATAAAATATGTAAAAATCTGAAGAGCTTTTGGTTCTATGGAGTAAATTTTCATTGGTGCTATGTCCCACACTTCCAGTTTTTACTATCATTCTTAGACTTATTGGCATCTCACCAATAGTGAGAGTTGGTTACCACCGAACCATGAAAGTTAGTGGTGATGCTGAAAGGTTGTGCTAATTGTTCCCATAGAATTCTTAGTTGCACTTATATCCAAAACTCTTACAATAAAACTTTCATCAGTCTTTCAGCACAATCAATCAAATAGCCACTGCTACGGAAATATATGACTTGTTTTATTTTTGGACTTCATAAAAAACTTTTGGTAATCTCTACTATTTTGTTACGACAATTTTAATAACACACCCTTTCCAAAATGCTTAAGTTTGAATTTCCCCGCAGGTCATTCTTTAATTTATTACTACTATGTTGGCTGCATACAGCTGTTTTTTTTTTTTTCGCATTTAACAGACAGATCTTAATTCTTTCAACCAGCTGTAAATGAACCACAGGTAGTAACAAATGTGATTCTACATGAGTCTTCTTCTATAAATGAGTCTTAGAGCTCACTTTTTGTTTTTCCAAAATGCAAGAAAAAATAAAGTAATAACAGCTATTTTATATCCTTGTTTCTAAATTAAAATATGTTAAAAAGTAATTTAAAATCAATTCTGGTTACATCAAATAAAAGCCAGGTGTTAAAAGCGTGTTACAATTTCACACTTATCTGTAACTGATGCTAAAGGCTGGTTTAAACTTCTCCATCATCCAAGCGTCTCAAACTGAGTGAAGGGACCCATCAAAGATCAAGAAAGTTTATGTTACGGAGTTCTTAGGCATAAATGCCTTTACCTCTACATCATCTGAAGAATAAAATGTCATCATCAAAAGAGGGGATTTTCTAATATGGTAAAAATTTTGATAAGTCGAAAAAAGCTTTTAATAATAAGTGCCTTCACACTGAGAAAAAGGTAAAAACTCAAGGTCTAATTTTATGCCAAAATAAAGATCAGAATAATTTAGATAGGGGCAGTCATCATCCACAAAATTTTTTACTAAAAACTAGAAAATAAAAGCAGGTGTTTCTTTGATACTTGAACTTTCTTTACGAACTTCAAAGAGTGAAGAACCCGTAAAGGAAAAGTCAATGACTGAAGGGACCTGTACTCTGATAGATTGTTTACACCAATCAGACCAGACTACAACTTGCCTTCCTTTGTTTGCAAAATGGATACAGACGTACAAACTGCTGCAGAGTTTATGAAGATTTATACATTTTTAATTATCATGTGAATTTTGTTTATTAATCCCTTAACAATGGCATAATTTTCAAGAAAGCAGTATCCAACACACAAAACCTAAATGAAATATGAAATCAAGCTTTTTAATGGTCACGCTCCTTTTTATATAAAATAATAGGCCTTAAAATTGTCCCAGCAGAAACAAAGCTGTATCAGTATTGCCTCATTTCCATAAATGATATGAGTATACTTGAAACAGTGTTCTTTTCGCTTGCCCCAATTCGAGATGCTATAAGAAAGGCATTCATATTGTCTTACTCTAAGGATTCCAGCAATTATCATTTTTTGTTTATGAAATGGAATGATAAACAAAAATTTAGATGTCTAATTAAAATTTAAATAATTTTTGTACACCAATTACCATTTATTGTCAATCTTTGCAAGAAACAAGCAACACAATCAGTACCCAATACAGTGTCCTTAAATAGTTTTCAGAAACTTTCTTCAGTATAAATAATATGGTTTATAAAAATATAAGAAAATAAATACATTAAATTACTACTTCTCTTCAAAAATTCTTAATTGAATACACAATAATATATGCTGTAAATATAAGAATAAAAAACATTGAATCCATACTTGCATAGATTTTAAATGCTTATATTTAATTTAAAAAAAAAAAAAAAAAAAAAAAAAAAAAAAAACCACTATTCTTCATACCTGCATGAAGCCATTTGAATCTGGTGGCAAGCACCCATATGTTATTTCATTTTCTAGAAGACCAGTTTCAGGATTATAAACTTCCTCTATTGCACTAAAACACTGACTATCTGGACGAGCAAAACAGGAACCATTTGGCTGGTTTGGAGGGCATTCACCAGCACAGTAACAAATTAAAGCAGATACTGAGAAAGAAAAACAAGAAATTTTAAAGCAAAATGCAGTGAATTTAAGAAATCAAAACACAATATACACTTATAAAAATATAATGTAATATGCATATATATATATATATATATAAACTATTTTATACATCTATACAAGAGATATGCAATTACATATAGATATCCCATTCTTTATTAAATGCCTGCTTTACACTAACTTGCTTTAATAGGGATGTGAATTCTGTTAAAAGTATTTTTGCTTTTATAAAAAAAGGTGAAATGTTAAAAATAAGATTGTTTTTTCATGTATTGATTTTAAGGCTAGTTTTGCAGACTGTCTGGTTTACTTGTGAGGATTACATGGTAAGAAAACTCTGTCTAAATAATGAAACCCACTAGTTTATATCAAATATTTTACAGTAGGCACACCACATAATAAAGATAAGCTTCTATCACTGGTTCAAACAAACACTGAAATTGTAAACATAACAACTTGATGGATACAAATAATGAGAATTGCTAAATAGATGATTGCTGGCCACCCTTTTCTTACACTGCAGGTTTTGCATCTCCCACTACTAAATTTCTGACTCATTTTAATGCAACAACATTACTGTAAAACATTTTAGCACCAGTGCCAGAGCCAGTCATACTGAGAGGCAAAACTTTAAGAATTTAGTAAAAAAAAAATCAGGTTGCAGAGTTTGCACTGGGTAGCAAAAAGTATAATGTTGGCTCTGCCAGCTTTTAATCTTTCAAAGTGCTTGCCATCTAACTGAGAATTCCAAAAAGTGAATGTACACTTTTCTTACATTATTTCTATGGATTGTTTATTTATCATATCACTTTCAACTTTCCTATCATAAAAAGTGGAAAATACCATGTATGTGTTAACAACTCTTCCACACATTTTGACCGTAATACAGACTGAACAAATATTTTAACTCATTAGTAAGTGTGTTTACTTAATTCTGACAGTGCTATTCAGTTTCCTTTTGAAACTGAATTTGACAACTCTTTTCCTAAAATTTCTAATTATTAAATTCAACTTCAACATTACTCTTTTTCTTGCTTGCCTTCTCATACTAAATTATATCATCCTGTTTACTAAAAAATCTGATGCAGACATGAATGATTTCCTCATACGAAATATTAAATTATATACATTTTTTTGCTGCATTTCATTTAAACTTGTGTCCTCGAAATTCATTACAGATATATTTCTCATTAAATTAATTTAGTTCTTACTTCGCAGCAAAGCAAAAATGCATAAAACCTCAAAATATCTTCATTAGAAATTGAAAAATATAGAAAATCGTAAAACAACAAATACAGTTAAAACAAATTTTAAAAAAATTATAATTAAATAGAATTTCAATGCAAGAGCAAGCAATTTGGTCAGCAGATAAGAAGGCAGATTTTTCACAAAACTGAAAGTTTACTTTTGGTCCAACTCGGCAAAAAGACAAGGAAGATGCAAAAACTGAATTCACTATTCTGGCCAAGTTTCAAATGTAAACAAATGTGCCTGCTATGGTAAAAAGAAAAATTAGGCTTAGTCGCACTTAAACAACTATTAAATTGTTGATAATTCTACAACTATTGCATGCAGATTAACTAAAGGCATAAAAACCTTAACTGAAGTTAAGAACAACATAATTCAACCATTTTTAAAGCAAAAATTGCAGAATCTACCAATATACAGGAATAAAAAAAAACTGAGCCGAGAAACAGATATCATTTTTCTTTAAGTTTCATTAATTTTTTTTAATTGGTGTATTGCTTGTTTAAGTTTTGGTTTTAACATTTTAAAATTCTTTATTACATTTATATGATTATTTTAAATTTATTAATTATGAATTTCAATTTTTGGTCTGTGTGAAAAAAGAGTTCTAAATTTCTTACTTTATGTCTTTACTGATAATTTTTCAGCAGCTTAATGCATGAAATACTAGGCATGTTTATATTTTGCTTTTAAAAACAGTGTTTTGTAATTGTATATACAGTACAAAGTCCGTAATCTGGACGTCCATTATCCAGAATGATCCATAATCCGGACCTCAAAGCCACAAACTTATGCATTCGCGTAATGCATTTACGCATGCGCTTTCAATGCGCGCATCCGCTACGCATGCGTGTAAAGCGTTTACTCATGCGCACTTCCTATAGTGAAGAAAGTGACACAGAGGTTATTGAAAACGAAAAAATATCGATTGAGAAGTTAGTCGGAATTCTCGACACAGCAATTACAGGACTTGAAAAGTAGAACTGAACAAGAAATTACGTCTGTTTATAGAATTAAAAAGAAAGATGTAACTGACCAAGAAATTACGTCTGTTTATAGAATTAAAAAGAAAGTATTAGCACAAAAAATGAAGCAACTTAAACAACTTACATTGAAAGAAATGTTTAACAAAGTAAACAAATATATATTAAGCTTTTTTTTTTTTTTTTTTGTAAATTTTGATACCCTTTAAATCATAATTGTTCTTTATTTCATAAATTACGATTTCATATTTTTAATTGCATAATTTCTGCATGCCATCTTACCAGATTTAAATTGATGATCTATAATCCGGAACCGCCGACGTCCCAAGTCTGGATTACGGACTTTGTACTGTATATACTTTTGGTGTGGCCGATTTCAACTAAAGAGAAATGAAATCAATTTTATACTACGTTTGGGACAAAGAGTCCTTTATTCTGTGCTTACATGCATGTACGCAGAGATGTCACAAAAAATTCTCTTCAGATTTCATTTTAAATCAGTTTAAAATTTTTTTTTGGGGAAAAAGGGTCTTTTATTCTGTCTTTACGTACAGATGTCATGCAAAAACACTGTTCAACTGCATTTGATACTGGTCAAAATGGATATTTTCATTGAAATATTATACCAATTTTTCATGATTACAATACTTCCTTTAGTTTGTACAAGGAAGTTAAAATAAACACACATACGTATATATATTTTTAAAGTTTACTGCACCCTCAAAGTTTGTTCTTCACAATGTTTTGATGCTCGGAAACTCAATAATCTGAAATCTGATGCCACTGATACATGCTTTTCTCCACAACTATTAATAAAGCCTTTAAAAAATGATAAATTAAAGATACTCCTTTTCCCATTACAAATAGCCACAGTAACTTGTCATTCTACTCTTCCCTTCTATTACTTAAAAAATTATATAGAATTTCCATCAGTTCAACATATAGGTTATTTTCTCATAATTTTGTTTTTCTAAAAGAGTACTAAAAATTTTGTATTAAGGAAATGAAAAGAAGAAATAAATAAATCTTTAACAGCTATTTAGTTGATCCCATAACAACAAGTTTGACTTTAATTCTGTTAAAATTATCCTTGAAAATTCTCCAACTGTAAATTATATTTCTTTGATGTCTTTCATGCTTACAAAAATTTATCTCTTCAGTTAATGACAATAATTTCAACCTAGTTCCATTTTAATGCCATCAAAATTCTAATACCTCAGTTCCCCTCTTTTAATTAATTAATTAATAGATAACAATATGTTCGTTTAAACTTTGCTTCACCTATTTATTTCCATATTTATCTGTTTTTTCTTCCTCAACTGCAACATTTCCCCCCTCCAGCAGAAGCAGCAAAAGAATGATGTATAATAACTGCAGTAATATTTATAAAGTCAGAATGTCTTTGTTTTAATCCTGAGCAGTGCGAGTAGAAGATTTCACACTGCCGTTACTTCAGAAAAAGCGTGATGTAACATGGTGAAGTATGGAGTCTTGAAGAAGGATTTATGTAATTAAAATTAAGATTTAAAGGTCTGTTCCAAAGATGAAGAGATAAAATTTAAGTCATACATCAGATTAATTACAGTCAGAGTCTTATAACAGAAGTTTATTTCCATTTTCTCTTCTTTTTGAAGATTACAAAATACTTCTGCAATGAAACTTAATTTTTTCCAAAATATTATTTTATTTATTCATTTCTAGAGAATACATGCTTTATATCTCATATAGAGATCTCTCCAAGTCAGGAGTCATCAAACTGTAGACAAGAGGGAATTTCGTAGTTTCAAGAAGGGTCAGCCTTTTATTTAGCAGATAGCATTTAGTTTGTTTAATTGAATACAAAAAAACTACTTTTACCAACATTATGGTATTTATAAACATTTTATGTACTTTTCTTTTTAATTTATAACACATATTAAAAATAATCTAAGTTTAAATAAATGTATGTATATTTTTCAAGTTTCAGAAAAGAAAGGCGAGGGAGAATGTTCATCTAGCAAAGATGAATGGAGTATAAAAAGTTGAGTACTACTGCTCAAATGAATTTATTTGCAAGTTGAACATTTAATTAATGCTTTTAAAATCAATCGAAACTTCATTTTAATAGTTACAAAAATTAAATATTTTTTATTTACTACAGTTTTATTTCTGTAAAATTTCTTTAGACTTTCCTTTCAAATGACACAAAATGTGCTCTCAAACAATAGTTATTTGTAATTTGATTTTACTCTTGAAAGATTTAATAACATTCGAAAATTTTTTTGCTGGTCAACCATTTTTTCTTTTTGGAAACTGAATTAAGAGATTCTAGCTAATAACATAATTCAAATTCTTCATTATTTTAAACTTTAAAGTAGAATAGGAACAAATATATTTCATCCAGAAACTGGACGTATTTATGGAAACAACGGAAAATAAAAATCGACGCAATTTTTAAAATCAATTCAATTCTTTCTCCAATGGACATATTGCGTAATACACATTTCGCTGAAATGTTAAGAGGGACAACATTTATCATCTTCAGGAAATATTGCAGATGTAACTGAGGCATTTTACCACTGCTTGTAAGATGCTCGAAAAAGAGAAAAAACAAAGTTAAGCGAGAAAGGGGAGGGCCTTAATTCTACGTTGGCGCCGCAAATGCGACCGCCATTTCGAAATACAGATATGATTACTTCCTCTATTCATTTTAATTTCCTTCAAAGTTTACGGATAGTTAAAAATTATACTGCTTTTTAATCTTTAAGTAGCAATTAGAATCTTTCATGTATTTTAATGCACTGACTTTTAAACTATCGGTGCAATATTCTACGACGCCAACAAGCGAGGAACAGATTTATGATTCGAAGACAAAGTATCCACTGTAATCTAACACAAAGCTGTTATTAAGAGACCTAATTTTTGACCTCTCTTCTTCGTTTACGCTTTCTCAGCCGTCATAAAGTCGCCAATGGTTGCAGAAGAAAAATAAACGCGTGTTAGTAGGTAATTTCCATGATTTTTTTTTTTTTTTTTTTCCCGCTTAGTTTTATAAGGCATAATTCGATGATCAAGGTCACAATTACAAGGGGACAGTATGAAGTTCATTGCAAAATTGCTAATATCCTTATTTTTTATGTTATATTTTAAATGGCTCAACACGTAACTATAACGCGTTCAACATTTCTGCCGATTTTACATAACTAGCCACTTGAAAACAAAATTAATATTTGCCAGCTTTAAGAGGTCGAACTAATGTAATTACAAAATAAGCCGTCTCGAGACGGTTGCATGATTAAACAAAATTTATGTCAGCTCATTAGACTGCTACTTTAAATTTATGAACGGATTAAACTAATGAAATCATAAACACACAATTTCTTCAATTTTCAGAAAAGATGCTTCAGACTATAAATAAAAATTTTATTAAAATACTGGTAAGTCTATTACTGGTCAACTACAAGTTCCTGAAAATCCTGAAATTCTTTCACAACCATTCCTAGATTTGTATTCTCTATATAGGAATATCTAGAAAGCACAAAAATTAATATCAAGAATATGAACAAAAATCTAGGAATAAGATATTTTCTGCTAAAGTGGGATTCTCAAATGAAATACAGGCCTGTCCTGCATAATCTGGAATATTTGATCAACTTAGTTTATGCAGTAGAACAATAACTTTTCCATTAATTATAAATGATTTCCTCTTTATAATTAGGAATAATATAAAATTCAAGATCAACTACACTCTTTTGCAAAAAAATCGAAGCACCAAGAAGGACTTTTGCGATCATGACAAAATTTGGTATGCAAAAACAAATTGATCGAACATGCAAATGATCAAAATTTCAAGCCTAATGAAGAGGAATTGGAATCAATGCACGCATTTCTAGTGCACAATTCGCAGAGTATAAAACCAGTAACAGAGGTGGAAAATTTATCTTTTTTGTTGCTGCTATTGTAATTCCGTAAAGAAGCAACTAAAGATGCCATTACGATGATATCGACGACCTTACAGACAACTAAACGACTTCGAACGTGGTCACATTGTAGGTTTGCGTGAAGCTGGGTGATCGTACTGAGCAATATGCCGCCACATGCAGCGTACAGACACTGCCGTGCAAAGATGTTGGCAGCAATGGTTGCTACAAAAAAATTGACGACAAAATGAAGGTGCTGGAAGGCCAAGGAGCACAAATGCGAGGCAAGATAGGATGATTGTTCGCCAGACCCAAACCGCCCCCAATGGTATCACTGTCGAATATTTAACGCACTGCAGCCACGTCTATACCTCCTGTGGTACCGTCCACCATTTCATGCCGCTTGTCTGAGGCGGGGTTACGTTCATAGAGGCCTTTAAGACGTTTGCCTTTGACCCCACAGCATTGGCAAAGTCATCTGGAGTGATGTCACAGTCGATCCTTATAGCTGCCATCAGACTGGCATGGTACAGTGTTCAGAGATGAATCCCGCTTCACTCTTGAAACAGATTACCACCGTGTTCGTGTCTGGAGAGGACGGGGCCAGCGGCCCCTATCAACCTTTGTTTTATAAAGGTATACAGCCATAACCCCTGGTGTGATGGTGTGGGGCACTATTTCTTATGACAGCAGGTCATCTTTAGTCATCCTCTATACATCTTTAACAGCTCAAAGATATGTTGATACCATCCTGCGTCCAGTTTCATTACCCTTCATGGCACATCATCCTGGGGCCATTTTCCAACACGATAACGCAGGCACCATTCGCATATCTGTGGACTGTCTTTGTGCGGTTGATACTTCCTTGGCCAGCAAGGTCACCAGACCTTTCACCAATCGAACATGTCTGGGACATTGTAGGATGCCAGATTCGGGCACCACAAAATATCGCAGATCTGGAGCGACAACTGATGAATGCCTGGCAGAACGTGTCGCAGGATGACATTAGGAAACTCTACCACTCCTTGCCTCGACAAATTGAAGCATGGATTGCCGCCAGGGGCTGTTCGACCATTTACTAATTTGAACACTCAATGGGTGATTGTGAGACGTGAACAGGTACTATAACTTTGGTTTTTTAATCATTTTATTATCTATTTATGAGCTATACACATATTTAATTTCATCAAAAACAGCCACTTCCTTCATGGTGCTTTTATTTTTTTATTTTTTTTTCAAAAATAAAGTGTAAATACACATGTTTAACACCTCAAATCATATGAAATATACCAACTGTAAAATATTATCTCAGAAAGTGATTAAAATTATTCCATCATATAAAAGACTGGAAATAATTCAAAAGACTGGAAATAATTCAAATTTTCTGATGAAAATCTATTTAGCAAAGTGAAGGCCAATAATTTTAAGAATTTCTTGAAGACAGGGGGGGAGGAATTAACCATTCAATCAAATTTGAAAGGTACATGGAATTAAATTAGAAGAGAAACATTGCAATGTAAAATTAGGCAAAATAGCAACCTTATTTTAGCATAGATTTTTAGTAAAGTTTAATCAAAATCTAAGTAAGAAAAAAAAAAAAAAAAAAAAGGCTGCTATTTTGTCTAATTTTAAAAGGTATCAAATAAAAAAAATAATAATTTAATACGAAAAAGAAATAAAATATAAATTACAGGGTTGGCCCTGAAAAAGCAGCCCACCTTTAATTCCTGTACCTTGGAGGTAAGCTACTTTTTCACAAGCCGCTCCATATACTTTTTCCCTGGGGAAGAAATATGATTTTTTGCTTATGGATAATAAGTACCAATTTTTCACTGTTAATATATTCCCCTATTCTTTAAATTATAACATACACAATGGCAACTCATCAATAAATTATACATAACTAGTATTAAAGCTTCTATTTTTTATGCAATGAAAATATTCATTTTAAAACAATCTTTGACCAAAGAAAGAATATCAATTAGCATTGATTAAAAAACAAGTTACCAGGACTAAAAACAATACTCTAACTACTCTTGCAGTCTGACAAATTATTACCAAATTAAATTGGGTAATTCTAGTGCACTCTGAGATAGGGAGAAGCGTTTCATATTTCTGAAACCTCTGAGAGAGGGTTCCTAGTTCTGAAAAATGAAGGCCCCATTTACCTTGAAATAAATCCTATATATATATGTAAGAAAAATACAGAATATGTAAAAGATTAAATTAGTAACATAAATTTCCCTTCTCAATTCTAAAAACAGTAACCTCTCTCTGCACTGCGTCATTTCTAGATTAATCCATGTCATACGACTCTTACATAATTCTGGTTATGTAAATAGAATTAAAACTCACGCAGCCAATACAGTCAAAAGACTTTAATCCGGACTCGTCGGGACTACAGCGATTCCGGATTATAGTTTAAATCTGGTAAGATAGCATGCAGAAATTACAAAATTAAAAATATGAAACAGTAATTTATGAAACAAAGAACAATTATGATCTAAAGGGTATCAAAATTTACAAAAAAAAAAAAAAAAAAAAGCTTAATACTTATTTGTTTATTTTATTAAACATTTCTTTTAATGTAAGTTGTTTGAGTTGCTTCATTTTATGTGATAATACTTTCTCTTTAATTCTATACACAGACATAATTTCTTCATCAGTTACAAAGTTCCGCTGTTGAAGTCCTATAATTGCTGTGTCGAGAATACCGACAAATTTGTCAATCGAAATTTTTTCGTTTTCAATTAACCTCTGTGTCACTTTCTTCACTATCGGAAGCGAATTATAATGATGAGGAATTTGATTTAAATGATATCAAAGACGGAGCACATCGAGATGAAATACTACATTTAGTAAAGAATTACAAGCCAAATAAAATAAAAACATCTGCCCTGAAGATAAGGATAGTGCTGACAGATCAACTTCCAATTCATTACGAGCCGCGACATCCCCCCCCCCCGCAGAGCAGCATGAAATTGATAAACAGATTTCGGAATGGTTAGAGAAACAAAGGATATGCCTTTATCCATTTTTTGCAGCAATTTGATGGACATCAAAATTTGTAGATCCTTTGGCAGCTCAAGCATCGGAAATTCTATTTGACATAATCGAAAGTTCAAGTTTACTTTTATAAAATTGCTCTAACAGTCTGTAAAAAATAATAAGACGGATCCAATTTGAATATTAAAGAACAACGCAATCTGCAACATTAGCTGAAATAGATAATTTTAGCTTAGCTTATACCATCCCTTATACATTAAATGCGCACGCGTAAACGTATTATGTGCATGCGCACACGCATATGCATAAAAGTATTACATGCACGCATGAACGTATTATGCGTTGACGCATGCGCAGAAAGTTTGTAGCTTTAAGGTCCGGATTATAGATCATTCTGGATCATGGGTGTCCGAATTAACGATTTTTGACTGTAGTAATTTTACGGCCATAATCAAGTATCTAAATGAAATGCATTGAGAACCAAAACTAACTCAGTCTGAATTAAGATTTCACCCTGAACATAAAGTACTTGTTTTTAACGCTTTGGCCTATCTGGACTGCTATCTGGTCTGCTGCTTCCTTCTTGCTGCAAAGTTATCAAAAATGTAAACCTCTTGTAAAATAGGCACAATCAATGTGCCAACTTGATTGTGGGTGCAACATGTTTGCTGAAATAAAAGTTGAATTAAGTATATGTTGACTGCCAAATTTTTTATTTTCAGCATTCTACGACATCAAAATTCTCGCTGTTCATTATGGATTCAACCGCCTGTGTTCTACTACAGAATCTATTACATATACACCGGCAAAGTATGAAATCCTGCATTCTATAGAAAACCTAGGCATTGTATATAATGCCTAAAACTAGCCAGCAATGTATGAAATGATTCATATTTCACACATTTCCTAAAAATCCTATAGAATGCCAAATGACAAAGTATGATACATTTCTGATTCGTTTCAAAGAAACGAAACTACTTACCAGAAGTTAATAAATGGTATAAAAAGGCAAAAATGACTGCTAAGAAGGAACCATGGGATTATTGGCTGCTGAATCGCTAGGTTGTGATGTTTGTGGGAACCAAAAGTACATTTATTTATTCTGTGAAAGAAAGCGTTAATACTATACAGTATTAAGTCACGGACAGCGAGTTATTTCCCATACTTCAGGAAAACTCATTAGAGTACTTCTTGAAAGAACTTTCAACAAAATACAAAAATGTTACACGTAAAGATATCAAACTGTACAACCACCTTTGTGAACCCTGCCAGAAAAAAACAAAAAGGTATTAAAAAGGGCATTGTTGTGAAACTTATGACTGTTTCCGAATTTAATTTCTGTTGTTGGGTAAATCTTACCGATTCCCAGTCTCAGCCAGATAAAAAATACAAATTTATTATGTACCTTGGAGGATACCTACCAGGATATCTATCAAGATCATCTCACTATTTTTTTACATATTTTGAATAACAGTTTTTAATGGAACTCTTTCATTAATTTTCAAAATAACATTTGTATTTTTGAGGAACGAATGTCTTTTAAATAACAGCCTTATCATAATCTTTTTTCATACTTTGCCTAAAGAGCATTTGTCATTCTATAGAATGCCTAGGAAAAGTATGTAATAATTCTCATATTTCATACTTTGCCTAAAAACGTCCGACATTATATACAATGCCTAGGCATTCTATAGAACGTCGGTATTTCATATTTTGCCGGTAACATATATACTTTGAAAACTCAAAAGTCGCAAGTCAAAGCATCCTAAGAAGATTTCAAAATCAAAGTTGAAAACTAATAGACGATCTGTGCAAACTGCTGCAGTCTCAAAAAAAAAAAAAAAAAAAAAAAAAAATGCAATTTTTTAAAAAGAAGAGAAAATGGTTTTAGCTAAAATTCAAGTTTGCAATCCGTATTGGATGCCAGTCCTAACCAGTTTTTACCTTGATGAAAGTCGTACCCAAAGGTAGTACACAAAAAATTAAAATATGGAAAGCTTTACAATTTCATAACAGTAAAAAAATAAAAATAAATATTGATCTCATCAGTTAAATGCTTCAAACAGAATTTATCAAGACAAAAGTGTTTCGAAGCCCAGAACCAAGTTAGAAATGTTTCATCACAAAATGATCTGTAAGTTATAGTCTAGAGTTTATGCAGCACTGTAGTGTTTTCTAATGATGACATATATTATATACTGCAGTACACATGTACCTATATACAGTGTAAATAGTTAATGTGCAGAAAAAAAATACTCAAAATATTGAGCCGCCAATTAACGAAGGTTTATTGTATATGAAATCACATTACTTTAAACATAAAATTCTCATTGATTTGCTTAATTTCTTTTTAGGAAAGTCTGTTTCACTACTTTCAAAAGATGTAAATAAGGAGTTGCGACTCCTAGAAAATTTAGCTGTGGTCCTCAAAATTTCCTGATAACATACAGTTCCTACTACCCTAAAGTTAGCCCACCCCTGCTTAGTGAGTATTTAAGGGATAAACTGGAATGTGTATTGTGAGCCAGGCCATGATATTCAATATTGCTGGCAGAAGTGACTACTGCTTTTTTTGATGAACTATTTCAGCAACAGCTTATCCAAATTTTCCTAACAAAGAGGCCACAGCAACTGCAATAAAAATGAATCCAACTCCATAATAAATCCTATTATACATGCATGTATGTATTTGAAATACAACTCTGTTCTCCAAACGTCTGAGTACTTCTGACCACAACATATATTTTTGGCAAAACCTACAGATACCACTCATACAAGGTTCTGAAAATTATACAGGTTCAGTTAAAAATCATTAAAATACTCCTGCTTATTTATGTAACAATAAATTGAAAGGATTTATTAGAGAAATATAACGTTGCAATGCAAAAATACATATGATGTTAAGTTACCAAAATTACATCAAAAAGACATTATGATTAATCAAAGAAGTTTTAGTTTTACTTCAGAAAGATATCATTCTGAAAACATTTCAGATGTTCGGAAGAACATAGCAACAGAATTATAGAACCTTATACAAGATGGGTCCTATGTAATTACATAGAAGTTTTACAAAGGAATCGTTGACTAATATTGTCAAGGGCAACCATCACCCAGAACTCCTCAGATAGATGGCTCTTGAAATATAAACGATATTCCTGCCCAGGCCTTTGTGATATATACAGATGGAGCAGGGAGTGGTATTTATAGCAACACCCCTGAAGGAGATAGCAGATACAGCATCAGAAACTCTAATCATTGATCAGAACTTATAGCCATCAGCAAAGCACTTGATTATGCTCTCTGTTCAACTAATGACATTACAGTCAAAAGTCGTTAATTCAGACACCCATAATCCGGAATGATCTATAATCCGGACCTCAAAGCTACAAACTTTCTGCGCATGCGTAAGACCTTTACCGCTGCTAATTTGCGTGTGCGCGTGCACAAAATACGTTTACGAATACGCGTTTAATGTATAACGGACGAGATAAGCTAAGCTAAAATTATCCAATTATCTATTTCAGTTAATGTTGCAGATTGCGTTGTTCCTTAATCTTCGAATTGGATCCGGATTATTATTTTTTGCAGACTGTTAGAGCAATTTTATAAAAGTAAGCTTGAACTTTCGATTATGTCAAATAGAATTTCCGATATATATTTACTAATATGTAAAGGATATACAAAGCGAAAGTATCTCTCGGAGTCCATTAAACAAAAAGTGGAATTGCTGCAAAAAATGGATGAAGTTTACCTAAACTTTAACGTTTGTTTATCTTTAACGCAGCGGCGTGCATTGAATTGGAAGTTGATCTGTCAGCACTATCCTTATCTTAAGAGCAGATGTTTTTATTTTATTTGGCTTATAATTGCTTACTCAATGTAGTATTTCATCTGGTCTTTGATATGATTTAAATCAAATGCCTTCGCTTCCGATAGCGAAGAAAGTAACAGAGGTTATTGAAAACGAAAAAATTTCGATTGACAAATTAGTCGGTATTCTCATTCTCGACACGACAATTATAGGACTTGAACAGCGGAACTTTGTAACTGAACAAGAAATTATGTCTGTTTATAGAATTAAAGAGAATGTATTATAACATAAAAAACGAAGCAACTTAAACAACTTACATTGAAAGAAATGTTTAATAAAGTAAACAAATAAATATTAAGCTTTTTTTTTTTTTTTGTAAATTTTGATACCCTTTAGATCATAATTGTTCTTTATTTCGTAAATTACGGTTTCATATTTTTAATTTTATAATTTCTGCATGCCATTTTACCAGATTTAAACTGATGATCTATAATCCGGAATCGCCGAAGTCCCGACGAGTCCGGATTAACGACTTTTGACTGTATATGGATTCTGACATACAGTAGAAGCTCCATTCATTACATTGAAAACTGGCCTAAGATCATGGATAAGACCAGTCAGAATATCATATCTAAACTTTTTGAGCTTGAACAGCATAAATCAATATATCTCGAGTGGATATTGTTCCATGTTGGGGTGAATGAAATAGCTTACGATCTTGCAAGGAATGGTTGTGATCTTCCTACCTCCACTTGCACTGATTTAAGGCCCACCTGAAATACATTCCCAATACAAAAATAAAATGAACATGGCGTGGAACATTTCTCCTGGGGGAAGGGGGAAATACCTTCCCTCCTTGCCTCTCCCGCTCACCTACTAAACTGTTTTGGCATTTCCCTGAGACAGCTATCGGCTGAGCAGGATGATGTCAGCGATTCACTTGTGCAGCAAGGTCTTCTGAACCTGGTGTAGGCTTTTCTGTGTCAAGGGGATTAGTAAAACAGTTCTACAAATATGCCTAAATAGTATAATATTAGAAGGAATTCATATAAAAAAAAAAGGTGCACCCTTTGTTTAATCCCTTTAGCGGCTTTCTTGCTTGGTGAAAAAAACATCACCAAGGCCCATCATGCTGAACTTTGTCTGCTAAAATGTAAGATAAAAGATAACATTCAAAACTGAGAACAGAATGAGAGAAGGAGAACATGAAAAATTTACCCATAGATATCAGCATTTCAGAGAGTTATTGGAAGTCCGCTTATTATAAGCCGTTAGCTAAGTGGAATGAGGAATATATTTCATCTTGTAATGCTCAGGACAAAAATTTTTTCCCCCTTTTACTTAGCATAGACTGCATTTTAAGTCTTTCCTCTTTATTAAAGTATCTCAGTTTTTATCTGGTAATGGCAAATCTGTAAGTTACCTGTTTCATTTCAATCTACGATCATATAATTTATGTAAGTGTTCACAAAAGTACAAGATGTGATACATTTAATCTTTTCCTGCTCTACTTTTGATATCCTAGATTATGCTTGAAGAACAATTTGAAAAAGTTTGCCGCAACTTGACCAGTTAACTTATCAGTTTTTGTGTGAAATCTGGGGTGCTGTTCATTGTTTTTGTTAAATTTATTTATCCATGTAATATTTAATACTTTAGTTAATTTACTTTTGTGGCGCACGAGAAGATTGTATGTATGTGTTCAAAAAATATAAGTGTTTACACTTATAAGAGTTTTTATCATTAGGCACATTATATTGCGCATGGTCATGGTATTAAAGTAATGTATATGCTAGTATAAATAAAAAGGAAACTAAATTTATATAATTCAATGATAACACTTCCGAGGGGGGAGGATAAAACAAGTTCCAAAATTATGTTAATTAATTTCAACATTCTAAAAAAAACTGTATTATATTATAAGCAGATTCAAGAAAACATAATGATGCCTTAAAGAGCTAAGCATCAACCATTCTTAAATAATAAAACATTTTTTAAACAGGTATAAAAATTTTGTTGTAATGTTTTTAATTAACATATATGCTACTAACAAAACCTTCAAAATATCAAAAATTATGGTAAAATCCTAGGAGAGCCCACACCCTTGGCGATAAACTAGGAAAGTGCGCACTGCTTCGCACGTTTCTCAAAATCGGCAACTTGAAAATAACAAGTTTAAGAATTGCACAAACTCGGTATCCATGTACACATCAACCTATTTTCACTTAAAAAAACATCAGAGAATCACACACTCCCTTGACTTTATCCATGTACACATCGATACGCGCCATAACCCAAATCGGGTAAAGTGCAGAATCGCCCACTTATTTGTTTGTCGCTTTTTACAAGAGTACGAAGAATTGGATTTTTGTCAATTTCCATTGACTTTTTAAGTGAAAATAGGTCAATGTATACATGGATAAAGTTGAGTGAGTGCGCACTGCCATTTTTGTGCAATTTTGGGATATTTTTTAAGTGAAAATAGGCCGATGTGTGCATGGATACTGAGTATGTGCAATTCTTAAAAATGCACCAAGCAGTGGCTGATTCTGCACTTTCCTCCCAAAATCATTCACACCAAGGGTGTGGGCTCTGCTAGGATCCCAGCAAAATTACATAATATTGTTTCACATAAGATTTATAATTAATTTAAAAAGCAATTTTAAAATAAAGTATTATCATTTAACTCTGAAACAAAAGTGAATTCCTCCAGAAAATAAAATTCAGTATCATTTTTATTAAAACAAAAACATTCATTTGAATATTATATCTTAACTTTTAACGAGATTAGCTAAAATCTTCACAAAACAAAATAACTTACCATATACTAACCCTTAACTTACTACCATCAGCTACTCATAAAATGCATTCAATAAAAACTAATAAAATAAATAAAGTACTGCACAACCTTACTGAATTTAGAATAATATAAAAATTAAAAACTGTACAATCTGACAGAATCAAAAGAAACTATGTTTAGTGGAATACTTGACTGATGGATGATGATTTTCATTTCACAAACCCAAAAACTTCAGAATGATATGGAGTCGTGAAACTTGAAATGCTGGTATGAAAAAGTGAGCAACAGAAAAGAGTTTTCCCTAAGAAAAAGTTACTAAAAAAAAAAAAAAAAAAAAAAAAAAAAAAAAAAATTATATACCTATTCTTTATCTATACCTAAAAATTTTCCCTTCAAATATAAATTTATATTTTCAATCTTTAAAAGCACATGAATATTCATAACATTGTCTCCTTGAATTCTTTTGTAAAAGTTTCAAAGAAATGGATGTTATTTCCATATTTTGTTATCATGTCTGTTTTATGACTGCATGCGATTAAAATTTGATAAAATTCTTAATTTACTACATTGAAAACAGATATAAACTAAAAAAAAAAAAAAAACTCAGTGGTGCAAAGAGCCCTAATGGGTCAAGGCTTGCAGTGCCCCGAAATCTGCTTTCTTGACCGTGGGCCCCGAGCTGCACAAGCATAGGCCCTGAACAAATGGTCAGCTTGTCGCAGGACCCCCAGTGTTTAGTCCCCAAGCAAACTTGGTACTCATTTTATCGACCCAAGAGATGGAAATCGAGGAATGAAAGGCTGAATCGACCTTACCCAGCCCTGGCTTCGAACCCCGGACCTGTGGTGCTGCTGCGTCACCAGGCCTCTTGAAAACAGATATATACGCTAGAATATTTATTCAAATCAATTTCAGCAAATTTTGATACAATAAGCCATTATTCACAGTAAGAAAGAATTTAAAAGAAATTAACATTATAAGAGATTATCAATTTTAGCAAATTTTGATACAATAAGCCATTATTCACAGTAAGAAAGAATTTAAAAGAAATTAACATTATAAGAGATTATCAAGTGTTCCCACATCTCAATAGACATTTAGTTACATAGGATATTTTCTAATTTAAAAATAATTCAAGCAGCAATCTAAATTGCTAGGAAACAAAAACAACAACAACAAAAAAAAAAAAAAAAAAAAAAAAAAAAAAACTACTTCAGATAAAAATTTGGGTAAAGTGCAGAATCGCCCGTTTTTTTGGTGCATTATGTTTGGCACTTTTTACAAGAGTAAGAAGAATTGAATTTTTGTAAATTTCATTTGACTTTTTAAGTGAAAATACATCGATGTGTACATGGACAAAGTCCAGGGAGTACACAATTCTCTGATTTTTTTTAAGTGAAACTAGGTCGATGTGTACATGGATACTGAGTTTGTGCAATTCTTAAAATTGTGCCAAGCAGTGGGCGATTCTGAACTTTCCCCAAAATTTTAAATACTGGTTAAGCTTCGTTTTGTCTGAAAGCTACTTCAGCATTTCTGGTTAGGGATAGGAGACTCAATTTTAAAAACAGAACTTAGTCTATAATAGCATAATTAGGCAATGAGTTTGTCAGTCATCTCCTGAAATGGTAATCTCATGTTTATTGATGATGTAATGAGCCAATTCACTGCCAAGATTTAAATTCTATCTATACAATTTGGCAGAAACTGTCATGAAAACAAATTGTTTCAGACATCAGCAACAACTGTATTAGTAAGACAAGGAGAGGGGAGAAAAATTACATTACAAATAATAAAAAAATCTAGTGAAATCCTTGAATCATTTTTAAAAAATAGTAACATGACAAAGTATTGGGAAAATTTTGAAAAAAACAGTTTCTATTTTTATCTGACATGATAATACAGGTTTGACTTTTCCACTCAAAATAGATTGTATACTAATTTTTGAACCCAATGTATTATTCCTGGAGAAAAATATTAATTATAAAACGTCTGCGTGTTTGGTATTGAGCAAATGCATATTTTATTGTTTCATAGAATAGAATAGATCTCAGAATCAATAGATAGAATAGATCATAGAATCATCTCAATAGATAGAATTCTCATAGATTTCAAGAAAATCGCTTCATAGAATAGATTTAATGAAATTAAAATTTTTCATATAATTTTCGGAAACTAAATATAAATTACACAACTTGAATACACTGGAAAAAATTCACACTGATTCAAATAAGAGATAAATTTCATGAATCACGTTAATTCTCGCAACAATTTCCATTTAATATTGAATCTGCGCTGTGTATCTGTATGATAGTTTAACTCCATTCCACCTGTCAACAAAGACCTTTAAAACATATAAGAAATATTTCTGCAGTGAAATATTTTATGAATGAATGGTAGGTTTCAAAATTTCATAATGAATAATGTCTGTCGTTTTTCAAATAAAGCGCAAATATATTTCTTAACAGCGAAAATGCTATAAGCTCATCACTAAGAATATAAGTGCATCTCTTTAAAGCCTTTCGCACACACACAGCTCTCCTTTTTTATTTTTTACGATAAATTTTTATACTTTTAAAAGTGTATATGCCCAAACCGTACACAAAGCATGAAACAAAATACAATAATACACAATACAGGTTAAATGCAAAACTCGAAATAATTTAAATCCATTCATCATCTTGATGGCACTGGCGTTATGTCGATTACTTAAATGAATTCGCACGGATCACAATTTCACACTGACCTTCAATTGGTGATAAGAGCAAAGCACAAATAGCAATTAATGTCCTTTTCAAGCACTTATACCACAAAAAAATCCCATAGGCATCCGCCATCTTTTTTAACACTTACAAGAGGTCAAACAACTAGGCATTATTAGTGACAACAATGTTTTGAAAAAGCGCCACCTGGAAACAATGATGTATTATTGACTCCTAGGGTATAACCTAGCACTTGTCTTCCAAATCCCACAAAATATTTCAAAACGTTGTGGAGTTTGTGTCTTTCTTGAGTGTTTATTACAAAAAATGTTTCTTCAATAATGCATAAATTCCTTTGAAATTGGTGTGAATGTTTTCTGGAGAGAAGTATATAATTACTTATACCGCTTGTTGATGATGGATATAAACAAACAATAAAAGCGTTCTTGGTTAACGATTTTGCGCTGCTTTTGTGTTTTGATGATAAAGCTGCTACTGACCGTAAATGAGCGTTAACGCCAAGGTTAAACAAAAGGGCTAGCTCATTCCTTTGTGCGACCCCTTGACGACGCACGCCAATAACGACGCTAATAAGTGGGATTGAATGCCAATAACTGAGCGATGGAAGAACAATTAAGCCATTTTATAACTGAATTTGGTGCATTCCAAGAAAAAAAGCAAACTGGTCAAGCATCCTTTAAAGCAGAGATTAAAGCGGGACAAGTATCTCTTAAAGCAGTGATGAAAGCTGGCCAGTAAAGAGTTCAAGAAAAAATGGAAGCTGGTCAAGTAACTTTTAAAGCGGAGATGATTGTTGTTAAGGAATCGGTTAAAGCAGAGATGAAAGCATACAATAATTGATTGAAGCAGGTCAAGAGGAAATTAAAAAACAAATTACCTGCATAATAGAAAACAATTTTGAGGCTATGGAAGGAAGAATAGACACAGTTGAAGAAAAAGTTGGAGAAGTTCAAGAAAGAGTTTCAGCTGTGAAACAACTAATTGAAGAAAGTGTTTCTACCGTCCAAGAACAAATCTAACAACGCATAGAAGACAGGATTTCTGCTGACGTCGCCAAAGAAGAAGTTGTCATATTAAAGAAATGCATAGCGACAGCAGGAAGCAATGTTGATTGTAAGAACGATTGTAAATTATTTAATTGTTATTAGACAAAATATCTATTGAGAAAATGGCAACAGTTAATTTCTGGATGTCGTTCTATTTATAATAAAAAAAAATATATACTTTCAGATGATGTACGCTTCAAATGTTTAACGGTACGATGCAGTAAGTACGTTTGTTATGTTATGTACGTTTACGAATACATTACGTATAGGTTATTAAGATTTATCTTCAAATAAATGTTTGTCTTTTACAACCATTTTACGAGTGATTAATTTAACTACAAAAGGAAGTTAACATAAATCAGAAGTGGGATTATTCTGAAACCTAAGCCTAAAGCTACAAGAATTTGCTATTACGTAAATAAATTGAAGAGAATTTGAATTTCAAGGTATGTGCATTAATTGATGTAACATAATCATAATAGAATTTAATTTTTTTATTTTTTTATCATTTTGGAAAGAGAGTTTATTATTTTCATTTCTTTAAATTTTTAAATATATTTAGAACGTCAAACAAACTTATAAAATACCAATAACTGTGTTCTACTAAGTTGTCTAATTGGAAGTTAATAATAATAGCATATATATATAATTTGCATTTTAATGAGTACGAAAATGTCTATTTTCGGTAAGGCAAAGAAATGCGATTTAAGAATATTAGCTGAAGAATTGGGAGAAGATGTAAATGAGAGTCATAAAATGAGCGATTTGAAAAAGATAATTTTGGCTAGCAAAGAGTACGATGAAGAATGCGCCAAAGAATGGTTAAACATTATAATAAATGAAAGAAAGAAAAAAGAAGAAATTGAGAACGAAAACGTCAAGAAGAAATTGAAGAACGTAGACGAAAAGAAGAATATGAGGAACGAAAACGAAAGTATGAAATGGAATTTGAACTGCAAAAACTACGTACTGAAGCAGAAAGTAGATCTACAAATTCTGGCACCAATGAAAATGCTAGTGGTACGCACATGAATCCAAAGTTAGAGCTTCATCGTTTGATGCAAAAATTTAAACCTGACGAGAATGATATCAGTTTATATTTAATCATGTTTGAACGTTTGTCTAAACAAGTTGAAATACCAGAAAATACATGGGTTACTCATTTGTCTGGCTTATAGCCGAATGATATTGCTCAGTTAATCGTCAGAGAAACCGATGAGATTGCAAACAATTATAAAGAAGTTAAAAAAGGATCTTATTAAAACGGTACAAGATGCCACCTGAAAAATTTCGCCAAAACTGCTTTACGCACAATAAGAGTGTAGGAAACACATGGAAGAATTTTGCGTATGATTTAAGAAATTTTTTTAATGAATGGATAAGCGGAATTAAAGTAGATATTTTTGAGAAACTTAGCGACCTTATTGTAGCGGATCAGATAAAACGTAAAGTGTCTCCAGAAGTAAAAGAACATTTTATTGACATATTGACCTCCATAGGAATGATTAAAGCCGATATTGAAGTTGATAATGTAAAAGTCCAAAGCATAAATAAATACATTGTACCTGATAATGCACAGCCAGTTGATCTAATCATCGGACGGACATGGCTTGATCTACCTCACATCGCTTATGTCAGAATAGGAAAACGATTTCACTTCGGGTATAGGGAAAATGAACTATTTAGTAACCTCCAAATTGATGAAAAAATAAATCGAGTCTGCCTTAAAGCTCTCGAGGAAAATGAATTAGAGAAAAGTAGTCCTTATGTTGCAAATAGAAATCGACACTGTGGTCAACTGTTCTCTAAACATCACTTCATGCTAAGGCAAAGACAGAATGACGAAAGTGATTCTGTCTTTAGTCAGAGCCAAGAGAATGTAGATGATAAGCAGCAACTACAACCTCAAAGGCCCGTACGAAGGCAATTATGTTATCCTTACTTCAGGCAATATTGTGGTTATCTATCTATAGGACTTCCACGAAACGTTGGACGTGATGGAAGTGAAGATGAACAAAAGGAAAGAAAAAACGAAGAAAGAGTTTCAGGAGGTGGAAGAGACGATCACTGGAATCCTAGACGATTTTATCAAAGGTGCTTTAATAGCAAAACCCACTATCATAGGAATGACACTGAATGCAGTCAAAATAGAATGGAAGGAGAAGCAACTAGTAAAGATACTGAAGCAAATGACGAAGAACAGCAGCCACGCGGTCAAGGATCTAGATCTTGGCCACTTTACAGATCAAAAATGGGTTGTTGAAAGCCCCACCAAGCTGATTCACGTCCTAAAACCAGATCTTCGGAGGCCATCATTTCCAGAAATACAGACGATGACGATAATGACGGAGACGATGATGAACTTAAAGGCCCAAGCGAACAGTGCGCAAACCATTGCGCTATAGAGACTTCGTATAGGACTTATAGAATTTTTTTTGAAATTATATTTCATTTTTTTCCTACCTATTATTATATTTTTGTTGTTGTTTATTTGTCATTTTAATGAATGATAAGATTTGGTTCAATTGAGGACAATTGAAAAGTCAGGATGGTCGAATGTAAGAACGATTGTAAATTATTTAATTGTTATTAGACAAAATATCTATTGAGAAAATGGCAACAGCTAATTTCTGGATGTCGTTCTGTTTATAATAAAAAAATATACTTTCAGATAATGTACGCTTCAAATGTTTAACGGTACGATGCAGTAAGTTTGTTATGTTATGTATGTTTACGAATACGTTACGTATAGGTTATTAAGATTTATCTTCAAATAAATGTTTGTCTTTTACAACCATTTTACGAGTGATTAATTTAACTACAAAAGGAAGTTAACATGATGGATTTAAATTTTTACCAGTACCACCTCCTCTCACTTTGAAGCTATTACCTTATGATGGTAAGACCTCCTGGCAAGTATATAAGACACAATTTTCTATAATGGCGAATGCGAATGGAGGGGATCCCCAAGCTAAGGCCTATTATCTCGCTGCTTCGTGAGAGCAGACGCATCAGATAATTTTCAAACTCTTCCTGAAAACAAAAGGTTGGATTTTGAAGCTCTGTCCGGCTCGTTGGAACTGCGCTTTGGGAAGAAGTGTTCAAAAGACTCCCATTAAAATCTCGTGAACAGAAAAGCCAACGGAAAAAATCCAGGAGCTTGCCACGGATGTTGAAAGGCTGTCCCACCTCGCCTTTTCGAAGTCAGTCCCGACAGAAACAAGGAAATCCTGTCCCTGCAATACTTTATCGACGGTAGCCTGGATCCTGAAATACAGAAAGCTCTACGAATAGCGAACGTGAAAGATTTGAAAAGCCCTCTAGTGTACGCCATGATTGCAGAGACTGCCAACCAGTCAGAGCTGTGCAAGTCTACGAGGCAGTGGATCAAGTGATGGCTCGTTTAGATGATTTATTCAGACAAGTCACTGCTTTGATATGGTGTAGGAATGAAAACAAACTGGCTCTAAAGTGTTGAAAATGTGTTACTGAAGACTACATACGACGGAATTTCAGAACACCTCAGGGCAATTCAGAAAATAAAACAGATGATTTTATCCGACGAGTCAGTGCCTTGAGACGGAATATTTTACCAGGTAAATCAAAGCCTCGAGACGGAATACTGGCGACAAGAAACTGACCATAAAGTACTCGAACTGAGGTACTGAAGGCCACATACGAATTAACTGCAGAAAACCTCAGGGCACGGAAAATAAGAGAGACTATTTAAACAGAAAATTAAATGCCATGAGACGGAAAGGGTGTGACAAGAAGCCAAAGTGTTGGAATTGCGTGGCTGAAGGCCACGTACGAAGGAACTGCAGAACATTTGAGGGCACAGAAAATAAGAACATTTCCCAGCAACGACGCAGGAAACAAATTAATGACCATATCGCGGAGAGGAGTTTGGACGATAGTGGAAAACCCATTTTAAAACGCTCAAGATTTCTGAAGTAACGGCAACAGTAATGGGCTCTTCATAATAGGCATATCGATGAAGTTCCTTGCAATATGATCATTGACACAGTAGCTAATGTTGCCATAATTAGGAAAGATTTAGCTCAAACAATTCAAAGATAAATTCATTTGGACGCCATCCTGTGTTACTCTTTTGACTGCGTCTAGTGATAAAATCGGCATAGAATGGAAGTTAAACGTGAACATCACATTCGGGAGTGCCGTCTACTATCACCCGGCATACGTGGCAGATATTACAGATCCTTGTATACTCCGATTGGACTTTTTAATGAAATACAATTTTTCCTTGGACTTCAAAAACAACAACCTGCTTTTTGCATCAGAAGACATCATCGGAAGGGATTCTCACCTAGAAACGCCGACGTCTTGTCTAAAAGACCCTGCTCAGAAAATTGCCGAAATTATACTCGAAAAGGAACAGCAGACTACCGGCTATTCTCTACCTTAGATGTACTTCGGTCGTGACCTTAGTCTGCTTTGTGACCTCTTGTTTGGTCGCCGTCCGGATGCGCCTTCATTACCTGAGGAATACATCCAAGATTTCCATGCCCGGTTTGAATTGATGCACCGTTTTGCACGAGAGCAAGTCAAATTGACGACGTAGAAGATGATGACCCGATACGATACCAGAGGTACTGGCCGTAGATTCAATGAAAGAGACAAGGTGGGGTTGTGTAATCCGACTCGACGGAAAGGACTCTGTTCGAAACTACTGTCACCTTGGATGGTCCGTACATAGTCCTAAACAGGCTGAACGACTTCGCTGTTCGAATCCGTAAGTCATCAAACTCTAAGCCTAAAGTCATTCATTACGACAGGTTAGCTCCTTACTATGGCCATAGCACACTGCGGGGAAAAAAAAAAAAAAAAAAAAAAAAAAAAAAAAAAAGGGGACAGTTATAATTCTCGCGTTCTACTGGGCCGATTGACGAAATTCAAATTGCATTTTTCATGTCTCGAAAGCGCGACTTAAAATATGTATTAGATTTATATATAGCATCATTCTAACATAGGTATTTTGACACAAAATCGGACTTTTGCTGACACGACATGTCTTTTTTTTTTTTTTTTTTTTCATATTTCGATTTTATGACTCAAATTATTCCAGACTGCCAAGTTTTGTAAAAATCGTACGAGTAGTTTTTAAAAAATCAGCTCTCAAAATTTTAGCTCCTGAATGTTATATGAATTTGGTATATATTTATTAATATCTCATCTTTTATTATTCGAAATTTAGGTTCATTCCAAATAAAATTCGCCCATTTTTTATTATTTATTTAAAAAATTTGTAATTTTAAGCAATTTTTATAAATTTTTCGAAAAAACTTTTGAATTATAACCTATAAAATTTTTGCCATCACCTTAAAGTAGGTGTATTTCTAAGCGTACCTGCAAAAAATTAGACTTTTTTATTCAAAATTTTCTAACATATACACGAATTTACATATTTGCGCGGTTTGAAATTTGGCATCTTTTTTGAGCGATAATAACGCCAAATGTGTTTTATGGATTTTGTTACAGTGAATTGCCACAGCAATTTTTTAATTTAAATTTCAAATAAATTTTTACGGAGAATTAATTATATGAAATTTTTTCCCTCAATGATGCGTAATAAATATTTATTAATACTATATGAAAAGCATTTTTTTAAAAAATTATATATGATATTACTCAAATTTTTAACTTTTTCTTAAATTTCTTTCTTTTTTTCCTCTTTTTAATATATATATATATATATATATATATATATATATATTTGTAAGAGTAAATCTTTACCTTCGCCGTGTTATCGTCTTACTTTAACTTCATTTAAATTTAATTGTCTAAAACTGAGAAAAGTTCGTTTGATGCTTCTTTTCACAATGTTTTTAAGCTAACAAGACCTTGATACTTTGGGTTATGTTCCAGCTTTAAAAAACATACATATAAGCATAGAGTTTTATAGTAATTCTCTTAGAAAGAATGTTTTAAGTAGTAATTTTCTCTCGTGTTGCAGATTACATAAAAACCATCTTTTTAACATAGAAATTTTTAGGCTTAAAAACTCTAAATAATATGATTAAGATTTTTTGCACCCGATATAAGAATTAGGTTACTCGGTGGTACAGGATAAGCGCTGCTGGAGTGGTTTATTTCTTTCTCATTTAACAAAAGTCTTTTAATTCGAATATTTATCATTTGGACTTTGCTTTAAACTTCATTTATAGTTAAAATGTCTAGAAGTTGTCGTCAGCTGAAACGCATTTAATGCAACTGTTATTTTAAAAAAATTGACAAGAATGCAAAATTTATGAAAGTGTAACAATCTAAAAATCTTAATTTTCTTGTGTTAGCACTGAAAGCAAATGTAGAAGGAAAGAAAGAAATTAGCGGGGGGGGGGAAACAAAAGTTTAAAGCGGAATCTACTTCAAGGAAGTTGGGTGTTCAAAGGACGTGTACACCAGCAAATAGCAGCAACTGAGTTTGTGCTAACGGAAAAGACAAAAACGATATCATTGCAGATTAAAGTGAAGAGAGACTGGTTTTCCACTATAAGGTTGTATAAATTTAAATTACTTCATAGAACATCGTATCATAAACGGAGCATCCCATGATCTCTCAGTCGAATTATTTAAAGATTCCGGAATTTATCCAGTGGCGTATATAGATATCAGCTAAAGAAGTTTTCCCTTTTGATGAAACCAGTCTTTCCTTTCATCTCATGCCTTCAAAATGCTTAGCCTGAAACACTGATAAAGGCTCTGACCAAATACTGATGAAAAATGGATGGATTTGGATTATTAAGTTACGGCAAAGCCGGGCTATCTGCCTTAAAGGAAGGATGACTTCGTGAAGAACATTGTAAGCGAAACCAGCTCATATACACGTTGCACATGAGAAAAACCACGAAAATGCCCATGCAATCAGCCCGTTCGCCGAGATTCGAAGCCCGGAGCGAACTAACAGTATTCAGCGACTTTACCGCTCGGCCGTTTGTGGGCCCATTTGAAATGGAAGGCGATAAATTTACTTAAAATTAATATTAGAAATATCAAGCTCTTTCGAAAAGTTGGATACTTTTTAATATACTTGCAGAATGCCTGAAAAGAAAAGAAAAAAAAAAAAAAAAAAAAAAGAGCAAGCCATTTGGAAGAAAAAATAAATTTTTGCTAAAATTTAGTATTTTTAATTTAATTTTTTAAAATTGTATGATATTTGATTCTTGCGGTTTCAAAAATGAAATATTTGACTAAAATATTGAATAAAATTTTAAGAAATTAAATATAGGATGATAAAATTGTATAAAGCAACGGGCACAATGATAAAACTGTTCAAAGTAATGCATGCAAGTCATTCTAAATTAAAATGTCGGATATATCTCTCTTATTTATATATCTTTTCTGAACGGAACATTAAATAGTTAACTATTTAACCGAAATATTTTAAAAATTAAGTTATTCTAGATATAGTAAGTTTTTCTTTAAATTAAAATTTTGGAAAGTTTCACGCACTATAAATTTAAGCCTCAAAGCTGTCTAACTGAATCTATGTTATCAAGATAATTTTGAATCTATATGTCTTAAGTGGTGAACAAATACATACAATACACACAAGAAATATATACAAATAAAAACAAAAGAGCACAGAATAACATGACAAGCATATTTTGATCGTCTTTAATACAACCGTGATAGTCATTCTGCCAAAACACATAGAATCGCCCAAAAGAAGCGTTAGGTAAATGCCGCGAGATGAGAGGTCACATGAAAGTTCTGTTTTCAACGGAAAGAGGAAATTTATTTGACTGAAGGAGGGAAATTCCCAATGTAAACGGGCGATGCTGTTGTTTCGCGCTTTTATTTCTTTTCTTTCTTTTTTTTTTTTTTTTAATATTTGCAGAAATAAATGCTAAGATTCGCATTGGTTGTGCAACCGGAACGCAAGAATGTTGAAATTTTTCTCATAATTTATGAATTTTAAATGAAAAATGCATATTTCATCGCTTATTTTTAAAGATAAGGTGACTAAAAATCACGAAACTATATTTTTCTTTAGCGAATGTATTCTTTTTGTCGTAAAGGAAGAAAACCGGTCAATAGAATAGATTTTTACGGGGGATATACCTATATCGTAGTTGATTTTAACGTGACAGTTATCAATATTACGGTCTTTTGTGTAAGCATTAGGGATAGCTTGTTTTTTTCGTTAAAATGAGTTCAGTTTTTAAAAACAAGGCTTTTCGCAGTGACGCTAAGAATCTGCTACATAATGTCATCACATTTTGTGACATGGAAGCTGAGAATGAAGAACTTAGCATTTCCATCTCACAGCCCACGAAAAGAACCAGCAAGACTGCAGAAGCATTGCTGACGACGACAAAGAAAATTTGCCGACAGGCAGAAAGGGAGGAGGAGGTAGTTTTCAAATCCCTGTAAAAAAGCCCAGAAAGGAAGTATTAAGTAGAATTGGTTTAGATGGTTTTAAATGCTATGTAATTCGAAGAACTGTTCATGAATTTATATTAAGGATAAAAAAAAAAAAAAAAAAAAAAAAAAAAAAAAAAAAAAAAAAATCCGTCCCTTTCAAAATTACTTCCTGTGTTGCAAGAAAAGATAGATTTTAAATGGAAAAGAGAAACATTAAGAAATGTACTGCATAGTATTAGATTTGTATGGAGACAAAGCCAAAAGAAGAGAAAAGTTTTAATTGAAAGAAGTGACATCGTATTAAGAAGAACGCAGCATCTTAGAAAAGTGAGAATTTAATTATGAAAGAAGACCTCTCGTTTACTTGGAAGAAACCTGGGTGGACAGAAACATGACATTTTCAAAATGTTGGTAATCCGAAGTAGTTTTTGGAGTTCTGCAGAGCGGCAATGCGTCTAAAAGAATTATTGTTTTTTATGTGTTGGGTGCGATATGGAATTTTTATCTCATACATCTCTAGTACACAAAGCAAATACCACATCGGGGACTATCACGGGCAAATGAATTCTTGAAAAATGGAAAAAAAACTTGAAAGGTTTTTGAAAAGTGGACTTCTGAAAAACTCATTCCGAATCTTTCACCAGTGATTTTAGGCAATGCGTCCTACCACACTGCCTAATTAAATAAATATCCAACTATGGCAAAAGCCGAAAGGAAAAATTGTGCAGTGGTTACTTAACAAAAATGTACAGTACTCTCTAATTTTATGGAAAGAAGAGTTATTGGAGATTATGAAACAAAATGATCTTAAATAAAAGTCATACATTTGATACAATGCTCGAAAAACGTGATTTTACGGTTCTACGTCTGCAACAGTACGACATTAATGCAGTTGAATTGGTATGGAGTGAAATAAAGCAATTTGTACGGAACTGCAACACAACTGGAGACGTGGTAATGGATAAGTTATTAAAAATTACAAAGAAGCTCTTGAAAGTGAAACAACTGAAAATGGAAGAAGTACTGCACTCATGTAGAAAAGGTAAAAAATGACTACTGGAAAAAAGATGGTTTAATGGAAGATTTATGCGAGTCTTTAATTATTTCTTTTGATGAAGAGGATGACAACTTGGATGTGTACAGTGACTATGATACAGAATAATAAGAAATACAGAAGTAAGATAATTTCGCTTTTTACCCATCAGTGCGTATAATACTGCATATAGTTTGGTGTCCGCCGAAAACATCGTGGCAAAAACATCGCGGACAAAGCACGCAAGCCGAAAACGTCGCGGGGGAAAATAAAGCAAAGAGAAAACATCGCGGTTCTAAAACATGGTGGTCGAAAATAAAAAGCAATTTAAAAACTTCGTCGTCGAAAATATCGTGGTAAAAAATAAAGTACCTACACATCATCGCACACATGCGTTTTTCAGGTTTTAAAAGTAAGGGCATTTTCGCATAATGATTTGGGAGCGCAAGAAGGAAAGAGGGATATTTTTACTTCTATATATTTTTGAATTAATTGATAACTTTTTGCTGTAAAAGTAAGAAGGAAATTTAAGGATTTGAAAAATGAAAATGAAAAGAAAATTAATGCAACTTACAGCACTTTATATTACCTTCTTACTTTTAACTTCTTACTTTTTGTAAATAGTCTAAAAATGTTTAGAAAAACGAAGCTAAATAACTGCATCCAGTTACCTCTAAACAAACTACTTAGTTAATTATCAAATTGCTTTCTTTCACGTTTGTTAATCTGCTATTGTTTTAGTGAAAATTATATCTTGTTTTCTTTCCGTTTATCCTTAAAGTGTCATTAACATTTTCACCATCGTTCCTTCTTGCGCTACCAAAACATTATGCAAAAATGCATTTACAACTTTTAAAATCTGGAAAACGCATGTGTGCGTGACGAAAAACGCATGTATCGTCATGCAATGATTTTTTTTTTTACCATGATATTTCTGACGACGATGTTTTTAAACTGCGAAAGATTTTAAACTGCTTTTTTACCGATCACGATATTTTGTACCACAATGTTTTAGAACTCTTCTCTTTGCTTTCTTTTCTCCCGCGATGTTTTGTACCACGACGTTTTCGCCTTGCTTTGTTTTTTCCGCGACGTTATCGTCTGCGATGTTTTTGCCGCAATGTTTTCGGCTGTAACCAACTCTAGCTTACTTGTATGTTTTGGTGCTGAAATCTATATTAAAATTTAATAGATGAAACGTGTAGCATCGATATTGTTGCATTATTGGTAATAGATTTCATCTTGGTAATAAGTATAGTAATCCTTCTTTCGATCTTGGCATGTAATCAAAATTTTGGTTTTGAATTTTAAAACAGAATCAATTATTTCACGTAAATTATATAACAAGCAGTGCTTTTTTTTCCTATAAATTTTTTTTTCAGCGATTCGAATATTTCTATTGCATTGAAAAGTTTTTTTGAATTCGAATATTTCTATTGCACTGAAATATTTTTTTAAATTCGAATATTTCTATTGCACTGAAATATTTTTTTAAATTCAAATATTTCTATTGCGTTGAACTTTTTCTATACTGCTCCAGTTCATTTACAATAAATTTGGTGCTGCCATCTATTGGCGAATTCACATACATTCCAGTTTCGTTACCTTTTCAGTTTATTTATTAAACTGAAGTTTGATTTATGGATCTTATATTATTTACAGTAAAATTTGACATTATCGTGATCGTATAGAGTTTAATACAACATAGTGTTTAATGCGTTGTGGCCCCAATAACCCGAGTTCGAATCCTAGTCACGGCAATAATTTTAACATTTTAAACATGCATATTTATTATCAATAAATGATCACAGATGAGATTTAAAACAATTTTTAATTTACCGAAAAATGCCTCTAAAAGAAATGGAACAGCAAATTAAATCGTTGAAAAGGGGTATCGTAAGTAAATGAAGTAAAAATTAGAGTTACATTATATTACTTATACTTTGTTACTATTACATGTCTTACATTTATTGTCTAATATTACGTATAGGCCCACCAGCGGCCGAGCGGTTAAAGCCGCTGAACACTGGTAGTTCGGTTCGGAGTTCGAGTTCCGGCGAACGGGCTGGGTGTATGAGCGTTTTCGTGGTTTTTCCCATGTGTAACGTGAATACGATCCGGTTTCCCTTCAAAAGACCTCCACGGGGAACCCCTCCCTTTCCGTGTAGTGCCTAAGGGCAGAGCACGTAATAAGTAAAATAATAATAATAATATTACGTATAAATTTATATATAATAATTTATGAAATCCTTTAAATTTTTACTTTAGTAACTTGCATTTCATTTATATTACAGTTTAACATTATCATTATCATATTTAACGTGTGACGTGTTAACTTTTTAAAATAAATTATATCTGCTGTATTTCATAGCCTGTAAACTTAAGGTAACATTTCATAGCACATTATCCTAATACATCGAGATTCAGTTTCCATTTTTATACAGTGGTATGACACATAAATAGCATCTAATTTTATTAGCATTTCCCCCGCTTAATTTCATTATTCAGTGAAGGTGTTAGATACTTTAAAACAGCTATACTTGTAGCAAAATATCTTAGTAGCCCAACAAAGTCACATAGTTTTTATTTAATAATGTTAATTATTAAAATTGACAAATTTTTTTGGGTCATAATATTATTTATATTAAAGATTAGTGTTTTAAATACATGGTTATTTAAATTGTTTACAAATGATTAAAAAAAGAAGAAAAAAAAAGAAGCAATGAAAGCAACACATTTAAACGATATTCGCTCTAAAAAATTAAAAGGTTTGACCGTTGATTATAAAGCTATTTCGTCTCAACGCTGTATATAAGAAGTGGATTGAAAAAATATCTTTTATTTATTTATTAGCACAAAGGGACGTTATCCCAGAAGGGCTGTTAGTCACGAAACGACATTTTGCGTTGAATCACTAAAAGAGTTGTGTCACTTTTCAAACTGTTGTCACCAAATGTTATCGCCCTGTATTATATTTGAAGAAATTAAATAAGAAAGAATCTGCATGAATGTACGCATGTTTCTCGCATTGTGAATAAACAATGGTACATACAGTCATCAAATTATTTTGAATAACGTAGTCATCCGCCCGATTATGAGCACTTTGGAATATGGAATTTGTTTTATTGTCTATTTCCTATTTTGTAAAACGCAAACGTATTTTTGATTAACAAACTGAACGATTTCAAAGCGAGCAATGTCAACAGTGTGCGGAAAAAGAATATTTTAATCTCTAGCGCGCGATACTGTCTATTGGAAATTTTAAAGGTGTGCTGTTTTTAAATATTTTTACCCCGAAGGGACATTAGCTCAAATGTTCTCGAAACGTGTGCGTGTAAATGAAAAAAACGCCCCTTTGGGCATAGTATAAAATCTGAAAACTTCCAGATTTTTTTGCTTTATTTATTGGTATCCATTCAAGAAGTTGTGTTCGTCGCAAATGAATTCCAAGCAGTAGATGGAGAATTGTGTTTTATTAGAAAACACTAAAAATTTATTTAGAATTAATCAATATTTCAAAACTACAAATTAAAAAATTGTTTATCATCTTATCATACTCTCTTTTCACGATGGATAATCTTGCATATTTTATTCTAATTCTTTACTTTCAGTTTCTCATAGATAAATTATTTTGCTTCATTTCAGACTTGGTTTTCAAACCCCAGCAAATAATTTTAGAGGAGGATTGTTTATGAATCGTTAAAAAAAGATGAGTAATTAGCGTTTCTTGAGAAGAAGGATGCCTTCCTTTCGAGACGAATGACACTTCTTCGTTCATGGAATTTTATTTTGTAGGAATCAAATTTATACCTTTGAAATGAAAGGGCATTCTAGGCAATTAAATTGAGTTTAACAATGTAATAATCTTAATATAGTACATTCCTATAATGAAAATTAAAACTTAAAAATTTAATCTGTCTGGTATTGATATCATATCCTTATAAATTTAATCTCTATGCTATTGAATAAAAAGCTAAGAAATTTAAAAGCAATAAATGCCTTTCTTTCCCCGTATGTAACGTGCATACGAGTCAGTCTCCCTTCGAAAGTCTTCTACGAAAGCTTCCCTCTCCTTAGGCAGATAACCCTCGAGTGATTTGCCATAATAATCAAATAAATCAGACTAAACACTCAGTTTCAGTTTTGTACTCGGAAAACTGCATAAAGTTTTATGTCTTTTTTTTTCCTTTTGTTCTTTCTTTCTCTTTTTCTTTCTTTCTTTTTTTAAATACAATATTTTATCGAATAATTTATAATATAATAATATTTTATCGAATAATTTATAATATAATTTATAATATCGAATAATTTATAATATCGAATAATTATAATCAGATAATTAGGTTTAATCAGTGCATTTACGTTTGGAAGTCAAGTTTTTCTCCGCGAGTTTACATCCTACAACATTAAAAAAAAAAATAATCCTTTTAAAAATTTTTAGATGGTTTAGTGTTACGGTCCATTTTCCCTGAGCGAAAATGCAATAGAAAACCAGAAGTATTTCACATTTTTCACGCCGTATTTCACTATCTATTTGGGGACCCCACAAGGTCTCTAAAATGCACATCTAGGAAGCACGATTATTTCATTGTTGAATATATTTCTGATCCCACAAAACATCTTCAGAGCCACACGGAGTTACACTAACAGAATTCATGTCACACCAAAATTCTGGACAATTTGAAAAATGCGAAACATTTTTCTGGCACTAAAGGAAATTATGGCACTAAAGGAAGCGACGTTTTCATAAAATACGGGGCATCTGGCAATTTTGAATTAATAATTTCTGTTTGACTTAATTTCGCCTTTTTCTAAATAATAAATGCATTGACATACAGATACACTGTTTTTATGATTAAATATTTCTCGCTTTCAAACTGGAATAAAATTCAAACTTATAATAGTATTTAAATAAAATCAACATTAATAATTACTAATTTTATCTCCCAAATTTTTAAATTATTTTATATCTATTTTTTTTTTTTTTTTGTTTACTTCATTTAAATTTGTTCAGAATTTTAAGAATTTTCTGAACTTGAGCCTAGAAATAATTATATTTCTCTGATGCAATAAATAACAGTCTGCTGTGTTTTTTCAGTATATTCTGTTGAGTTTTGATGTTATTCAACTCACACTAATTTAAAGCATTAATATTTGCTTAAAATTCCGATTAATTCCTTAGCTACCTGTCAGTTCTTATTGCTCAATAGATTCGACTAAATCTATTTCCAGTAGTAACTAGAAACTGAATTCATACTTTAAGGAATACTAACTCTTATTGAAGTAATTTAAACAAAGTTTTTTTGAACAAACAATAATTTCTGATTACTGTTATTTACCACATATCATCGACACCTAAACTCAAGAACCCATGAGTATCAAACAGTAGGCATGCCTTCGTAATGGTATAAGGTATTTCTCCCACCTTCTTAGCATGCCTTCATAGTGTAGTGGTCAGCACGCTCGACGCTATTCGAGAAGTCTGTGGTTTGAGTCCCGGCGAGGGCATTTTTCACGTCTTCCAACTTCATATTAACCTAATGACTCTACAGTGGCGCCCGAACTAAAAAATGGTGTGGATGATGATTCTCCACCACCGGGATTTGGTGAGTGGGTCCCCTAATCCCCCAGTTGCCCTTAAAGGGGGAGTATATAAGGTATTTCTTCCACCACCTTAGCATGCCTTCGTGGTGTCGTGGTCAACACGCTCAGCGCGTATTCGAGAGGCCCGTGGTTCGAGTCCCGGCGAAGACTTTGCTCATTTTTCCTCTCTCCTGCTTCAAAATAACCTAATGTCTCTACAATGGCGCCTGAACTAAAAGGTGATTGAATGATGATTCTTCACCACCAGGATCCGGCGATTGGGTCCCCTAAAACCCAGTCGCCCTTTAAACGAGGGAGTGTATAAGGTATTTTTCTCATCTTCTTAGCATGTCTTCGTAGTGTTCGTAATTCTCGACGCGTATACTATACGCGTCAAGAATTAAGTATTATACAGACGCGTATACTATTTGTACAATACTTAATTCTCATACAGAATATTATTCTATTTAGTTAACGCGTATTCGAGAGGTCCGTGGTTCGAGTTCCGGCGAGGGCATTGCTCATTTTTCACGTCTTCCTGCTTCAAATTAACCTAATGACTCTACAACGGTGTGCCATCATAAAGGTGTTGGCACCTTTTTGTAAATCGGTTATTGTTCAGAAAGACAGAAGCCTTCGCAAGAGAGCTCTGGCATAAAGGTGCCTGAAGTTCTAATTTAAAAAGCCACTTTATTAATTATTTGTCTCAAACTGCAGTCTTATTTATTACGCAGCTGCTAGTGCAATGGTGAGTCCAAGCTACTGGGAAAAGTTGGAAGTGTTTTTTTAAAATTCTCTACTTGGTGAAAATTTCTAAGGGATTTAAAAATGTGTTTCAGTCATGTTCATTAAGTCCGCTTACAGATTTTTAAAGACTTTTTAAACCACCTTTGTTTTTTGAGAATACTTAATTCTCATACAGAAAATTATTCTATTTAGTTTGTAGGGTTTATATTTATTTTAACTAACATTTATTTTAAGTTTAAACTATCTTTCCTGTCAAGCCTTACTTTCCCCTGGAACTGCCAATGCCAGAGTATGTAAATTTTAGTAGAACGCGCAAGAATTCAAATTATCAGCGGAAGAATTCTGAGTTAAATAGAAAGGAAACGAGTTCGAAGTGTGCTGTTCTTACTTCACGAGCGCGGAGGTAGTTAGCCAGAAATTGAAGAACCACGCGTTTCGGCCTGTGTGCTTGTCTCGGCCAATTGTTAATCGTTCAACGTGATATTCAAAGTTTGCTGAATTAGCAGCGGTATTGCAAAACGTGGTGAGGTTAGTTACGTTTAGAGAGCCTCGTAGTTAGTCTCTTTTTATTATTTCTTTTCAGGTTCTTATTTTTATTTTACCGCCTGGTCGGCGTAGTTTGTGAGCGTCAAGAGCACGCAATTGTAATTTCTTAAGTTGAATAAAAAGGGACTTAAACCCTTCGCAAGACTCTGTCTAATTTCCAGTTTCAGCAGTCACCACTTTGTTGCGTGCAGGTTGGAGGCGCGCAACTATACAAGTTAACTGATTCCGTAAACGACTTGCTTTATTTCTTGGATACGAACCAGTTCCCTAAGAAGGAATTCCTCCCTTAGGCAGATAGCCTTAGCGAGCTTTGCAATAATTAAATATAGCAAACTTATTTTATTTCTACATGCGTTTACAGAAGAATTTTATTTACTAAGGTAACAAAATACATTTGCTTGGTTCTTTTTTATTTAATTTTAATCTAACAAAGTTCGAAATATAGGACATCTGGTTAAAATTACTATCAAAATTTGATGCAGTTACCAAAATATAATGCACCTAATGTTATCTACAATATGATGCTTGCAACTTTGAATATTTGCATCTGCGCTCTCAAACCAATGGTGGAAACATGAAACCTTTTCAAGCATGTATCATAAACTAATGGAAAAAATCTTTTCATTCTACATCCTTTGTTCTGCATAACATATTTACGAACATTCAGCTCCCAATATTTGTCTGTGCTCTTATTCATTACACACACACGCATATATATGTATATGTTATATAAAATACATTCTAAAAGAAAAAGGGGGGGCATACCTACTAAAAATGTCGCCATTTATAGGAACGAATGCAGTTCGATGGTCAAGTTTTATAAAGAAGACTTTAACTTCTTATGATGCATTTTGTATTCTAATATTCTTAATATAAAAGCTATGGTAGCTCAACAATATAACAAATTTTCTCTGTTCTATTCTACAAAATCGACAATTTTTCTTTTCTTTTTGTTCTATTCGGAAACGTTACATTAATATCCTTATGTAAGAACATTTAAAAAAAATTTGATTTGGTGATGAATGAAAAAAGTGCGCTACAAAATGCACTAAAATATAATTAAGGAAAAATTTTACTGCATTCAGAATGCAAATTCGAAAATTATTTAAAATATTCTTGACTTGGAAAATTTAACATTTAAAACATACCTGGAAGAATAACTTCGTTTTAAAATTCTTACATCTACAAAAGTATATATATATATATATTCTTCAAATCGAGCTTCAGTTTATGCACTTCGGAATTATGATCTTAAGAGCACACAAATCAACTAGCATAAAATATAATCTAATATTAAAGGATCTAATCTAAGCTTAAAACGTCTAATCTCAGCTTAAAAGTTCTAATCCAAGTTTAAAAGATGATCTAGAAATCAATTAGCTTGGAAGATCTAGTTGTTGCTCAGAAGAAACTGTTGCTAAGATTTTAAAATATCATAACTTTCATTTAAGTAAGAATTTTAAATTCCTAATTTCTAACAATAAAATATAAAGAGTCTATAGTTTGTACAAAATCAAAATAGGTTTGCATTTTATTCGTTGGAAACAAATGCGCATCCCAAATGTAAGAAATTTATATTTAGAAGTACGAGTAAGTATCATCTTAAGTAAAAAAAATGAATATAGTCAATTGTTGCTGTTGTTGTGACTAATCTCAGTTGTCTGACATTGAGCAAGCCCACGAAATTCTTCACCGAAAAGATTACAATATTACGCATGTCGTTGGCAATAGATGATAGTACAATTTTGCTCAGTTTCACCCTAGTGTTGAGGAAAGGCACCCCAAAGGGTGGGTCCAAGGGTCTCCCACCCCTCTTCCCCTACCACCAATCCACACGGGAGGATTTTTGGCTTCGAATATATTTAAAGTGCTCTCATGCCGCAAAGACACTATACATTTACAACATCCATGCCTTCTTCGGGATTTGAACCGGGCCCTTCGGTACGGTAATCATTAAGAGTTTTGCAACAAAAAAATTTTGTAACAAATTTCATAATTTCTATCGTTTTATCAACGAATTTTACTGCCAAATAACTAACGGCGTAATAACTATAATGTTTTCGATATTACATGTATTAAACATTGCAATCTTAAATTACTTTACCAGGTGTTCTTGCAAGTGTAGAAGATACGACACAAATGGGAAGGGTTTAATTATCCTTTATTTCTTCCAGTTTACAGCTGTTTCCGCACTTCGGGATACAGAGACCAGTACTTATGGTCTGAAACGTAAAAATAAGAACTAAAACTAAATAAATTAAATAAGAACTAAACTCAGATACTTTACAAAGACTAGAAACGCGCAGACTGGCCTTTTAAACTTTACTTATGTAGTGAGCAGAATGCGGGAAACTACAATACGTATCAAAGAGAACTAAGCCCTGGCCTCAAAGGCAGACAGCAACTGACTGAGAAGCGCTCTAATATTTTAAAATCTAACTTTTCGTCAAAAGAAGGCTTTCTCTGTCTCGTATTGAAGACAAATTTATCTTTTATTTAGAATTTGCTTAAGAAATCTATTAAAAAGAATCCTGAACAAAGACGAGGATCAAAGAACATTTAGCACACCACAACAATGAATCAGAATCAAAGCATGCATTCAATTTATTAATGATTAATGAATAGCTAAGAACAAGTTAAGAATTTCCTAAACAAAAACTATTGAAAGTAAGTTGATAATGACATAAGTTGCCATTAATTAGAGAAAAATTTCATAATTAGAGAACGCAATTACATTGTTTGTGAAACAGTATTTTTATATTGATATTTAATTTATAAAAAAATAAAAACTGCATGATTAATAACGCTATTTATTAGGATAACACTTACAAGCCTGTTTATGACAATTTCAGGACATTAATTAGGACAGCACTTTGCGATATTTAAAAATAAAGAAATACATGGGAATTTTTTTCTGACAGTGCAGTTCTTAACTTCCAATTGTCAATGGATTTTTGACTGCACGTTTAGATGATAAATATCTATACATTCGAACAATCATGCTTTTTCTGAAGGAATAACAAGAACCAGTATACACATAGTGTAAAAATCCCCCTAAAAGCCTTCGCTATGTTAACAATAATCATATTAAATAATAAAAGTTTTCAAGAATATTAAATGTGACTTAAATTTTATTGGATCTGGGAAAGATTAAGCAAAAATAGAAAAAAAAATCTGAAAGGTTTCAGATTTTAAATTACGTCCAAAGGGGCGTTTTATTAAAATTTTGTGTGTTACCTTTATTTATTAAATATCACGTTCTTCGCCCTTAAACCATAAAATTCAATTCAGCTGCAATATTGCAAAATAGTTTTAAAATGAGCATATCTTTAGAATTTCCGATACAGAGACTCGCGCGCTGGAGATAAAAATGTTTTTTTCTGTACAACGTTGCCATTTGCTAGCTTTGAAATCCTTGAGTTTGTTAATCAAAAATTCGTTAAAGATTTACAAAATAGGAAATCGATAATAAAACAAATTCCAAATTTCAAATATGGGCTTCCAGATGCCTATATTTGACGGAGGATTATGCTAATCAAAATATGTCTCTAGGTACCGTTGTTTTTTCAGAATGCGAGAAACATACATGTATTCATGCAATTTTCATTATTTAATTTCTTTAAATATCATGAAGGGCTCTAAATTTTGGTGGCAACAATCTGAAAAGTGAAACGCCGTTTTATAGTGAAGACGCAAAATATCAAAACGAAATTAATATCCCTTCTGTGCAAATTGCCCCTTTAGGCTAATAAAGCACTTTCTAGGAATAAGTAATATGTTATGTGCAAAAGGACCATTTGTTATGTACAAATAATTAATATTTCGTCTTTGTGGAATATGAAAAAGAATAGTCGTATCTTGCAAAGTGTTCTTAAAGTCAGGAAGGCCTGAGTTGAGAAATTATCTCATTACATCTGCTTATTTAAATCTGCACATATCTCGAACTTCCGTGTTTTAAGCAGCAAAATTTACTTTCTATGGCACTGTTTCCTGAAAGTGTAGCAACATAGTTCTCATTCTTAACTCATGTTAATTTTCTCATTCTTAACTCATGTTAATTTTCTCTTAACATTTTTGGATTACCTTTCCTCCACAATTTTATTTTGTATTCAAGCTGATTTAGATACATTTTGAACTTCTGAGGTTCCTTTTGTAAGTTTTAATTAATTTAATTTTCTAATGCTGCGATTGTGTCTGCGATCAAACTGCATAACCTAATAAAATACCTTATATCATGTCTTTTATACAAATTTTTTTTAAAAAATCAGTATCATTTTAGGAATACAAGATTTGAAAGCAAATTTTACAATAAAATAAATCTAGGAAGAAAATAATCTACATATTACCTAATCAAAGCAAAAGAACAGCATCCATTACACATAAAAAAGAGAGCAGTGTAATGCTCACAAATTTTGCTTGGATACCCTTTTCTATAAATAGCTATTAAAACTAACTTTGGAATTTTGTTTATACTTATGCAAATATTTTTTAAATGTTACTTATCGGCTGTAGTCCTGGAGATAAGTTTTGTTACTGTTTAAATGCGCAGTCTATGTTTTTATACATTTTTAAAAGTGCAGTAAATTTTTTACTGTCTTATTTATTTATGGACAAGCACGCGAGGGTACATGCCCTAAGAGAGGGATGACTTTTGGAGGACTCTCGAAGGGAAACTGGCTCGTATACAAGTTACACATGGGGGAAATCCACGAAACACGCCCATGCAGCCAGCCCATTCGCTGAGATTTGAACTTTGAACCAAGCTACCAGTATTCAGCGACTTTACCGCTCTACCGCTGATAGGCCAAATTTTGTATTGAGGCAAAAAGTGTATAAATTATATTCTTTTGTAATTAGAAGAACATTTATTTTTTGAAGTTTTAAATTGAAAAATTTATTTGCTTTTATTTTTATAGTGTTTTACGTGCAGCCCCCTTAGATGTTCGGCCATACTCGAAAATAAATTCTAATTCTTCTTCAATCCTTTAATTCTAAATAGCAACATAAGTACGGATTTCTTTATTATCAGATCGGAGATCGCAGGTCAGTTTTTTTTTTTTTTTTTTTTGAGCGGGAGAGGGATTTCCAGAATTCTCTTTTAGAACTCTTGTTAAGAAATACTCCTTTCAGGTAATTTTAGTAAGATTCTACTTTTTTTATTCTATAATCAATTTCCTCATTCTCTCTTCCATATAGGTAATAATTATCTAGTATACAAAGTAATTGATATAAATCCTTGAATGAATTTAAAATTAGCTGCCAACTTCGCACTGTTGCACTCAGAGACTCGCAGAAATATTTGAAATATTTTCAAGACATTTGAAATTTAAGGTACAGTTTTCGTTTTCTCACTTATTGCTAGAAGTTTGTTAAATATTTTTTCAAGATTTCGTAGTTTTTTATACCTTAACGGGGAAAAAAAAAAGTTTCTGTAAATTATCAGAAGGGAATATTCTGTCAGTAGATTCTATCCTCATTTCGGTGATTAAGATTAGTGCAAATTTTCCCATGTACTTAATTTGATCATTACTTCGTATTCATTACCAGGAATCGCAATGGAATAGACGAAGGTTTTTCACACGAGAAAACGATATCCCGATTGCGTATTTCATCAAACGCCTGTCAATAATTGATCAAAACTACTCTGTTAGTAGAATGGAAATATGAGGTATTGAAAAATGCTGCAGAGCATTTCTATTATTACCTATAAAGTTACAATTTTGTGTTCACCAGTACTCACTGAATGTTCTGTTCATTTAAACAAGTCTGTTAATTTAAAACGTGTCAAGAATTAAAGAATTAAATCATTCCAGTGACTGCATTAATTTCTCTGTGTCTATACGATTTGGATTATAACAAACATTGTCTCTGCGAAAAAGCTAGTTTATTTTAAAAAAAGATCATGATCCAAAACAATAAATACAATGAGCCCTTTTTAAGACCTCTCGTATTTCCAGATGATTCTGATCCTTTGTGGAAGCGGTAGTTTTAAAAAGGTAACGTTAAATACTAAAAAACCCTAGGCATTTATAGAGGTGGTCGTCTGAAGGAAGTGGGGTCGCACCTAAACGGTTAAGCGCACTAAAAACTTAGGTGTGAATTTTCTGAATCAGACAATCACTATACGTAATATCCGTTAACCCAATAATTAAGCTATCAAACTATGATTACCTATTCTAAAGTCGCAAAGAGTTGTCTTTTATCTTGAAATACACAAACTTTAGTGGTCAGGTGACTTTAAACTGTTAAAATTGTGACAAAAATATAACACATTTTAAATTTCAGTATATTTAAAAGTAAATGCTTTATGAACGTGAAATTTCGTACAGCAACTTTGATATCCTTCATATAATATTAGCTCTTTTACTTTATGTTTTAGTTAATTAATCAAATTCCCGTCAAATTTATTAACTTAACTCGCCATAAATTACATATTAGGCCACTTTAATTTTTCTTGTTATTTATGCTAGAAAATACTTAAACCAAAATTTGAGGTATTAGCTGGATACGTAACATTTGTAAATATCCATGTAAATAATCCTTCTACATCTGTCACTAACACATGACCATTTCTATTCTTAGTCATATTATATGCCAAATATATGAAGCCTTTTTACCGTTACCCCTATTTTTCCTTTTTATAACTTTGTATTCCATATTTCATTCAAATTACTTTTAGTTTTAAGTTATTAAGTTCGAGACCAGTTTCATTTTTTCACAGAATTACAGTACTTACATTAAAATTTATTAAAGAATTTAAAATTTAGTTTTGTTTAATTTTTTATTTTTCACAAAGTTAAAACATTTCACGTTTTACTATTTTCAATTTCCATTTCAATTTACTAATTTTATCACTACGTTTACACTTTCCACTAGGAGGTTAGAACAGATGGAGTAAGTCTGACGTTACAAAAGTGAAGCCAAGGAGATGCCAGCATCGTGACATCATGACTTATCATCGCCACCATACAGCGTGCAGATAAGACTACGAAACATATTGTTAAATAAAATTACGCTGACTTTGAGAAGAAATATTAACGTCCATAGGCTCAGAAAAGTGTTTTTAGTTTGCATAAAATGCCATTTGCATAAAGTACCGTTGAAACGTATCTTCCAGGTTTTACCATGTATAAATTCGTTTTTAATTTGCACATTTTCATGTACCTAAATTTTATTAAATTTGAAGTTATGCAGTGCGAGTTAGGCAGTTATTTGCAATCCTGGTGATTAATTAAAAAATCTTCAAGAATTTAAAGTAGAACGGGAGAGTTAACGTTCTATGATGAATAACTAACGTATAGACAATACTGAACCGATTAGAATGCAAACAAAACCAAACAGAAGTCCGCTTATGGCAGCGGCCATGATAAGTCGTGACATCATACTGTGACGTTTCATGGCTTCATTTTCATTGCACGGGACATGCGAGTTAGGCTTAGCTTATTCCATTTATTCTAACCTCCTTTGTTTTGTTTTTTTCCAGTCACATGGAATAATGCATAATGTAACCAAGGAACAACTTGGATTTTGGTTTTTGATTTTCTTTTTCCCTTACCTTTTAATTTATTATATAAGTAATTTAATTTATTATTATATTTATTCTTTTTTTTTAAATTTTATGCCTTTGGCCTTCGGATATATTTCTCATTTTAAGCTGTAGCTTTTCATTCTCAACAAGTTTTCGTATCTTTAGATTTTCATTTTAAAAACTTAATTGTTTTTGTTTTGTAGTAGGTTTAATAGTTCTGCCATTTCTTCAGTTCTTAAGTTTCTTAAGTACATACTTAGGAGAACATCGGTTTAACTTATTGCTTTTAATTCCATGAAAATCATATGAATGGATTCTGAGTTCTAACACTTTTAAATTCTTTTTTATAATTTTAAATTTCTTGCGACCCAAAAATATCAACTATTTGTTTTATTACATTATTTTATTATATTATTTATACTGTGTTACTTTATTGAGTCACTTTTTTTGTTCCTTTTTTGATGTATGTTCTTTCTGTTAGATTGTTAATCACCAATTTTGATTTAATTATTTAATTATTATATCTTAATTATTATATATACATATGCTAATATATTAATTTTCCTATCCTGCGTAGTTATATTATTTGTACAAAATTTTACACATTAGCATTTCATGTATAAGTCAGACATTTTAATACGAGTATGAGGAATTTAATTTACTGATAAACAAACGTAAACAAATCATCTGACCTTTTAGACGGCAAGAGCTTAAAAATTTTTATTACTATATCTTAATTTTTATTACGGCGAAGGCGTTTGTTAATTTTTCATCTTGTTTGCTTCCAAAAAAAAAAAAAAAAAAAAACCTACTGTTTCCACAAGTGGCGCCCGAACTAAAAGGGTCGTGAATGAAGAATCTCCACAGGATTTGGCGACTAGGTCACCTAAAAACTCCAGTCGCCCTTTAAAAAGGAGAGTATATAAAATATGTCTCCAGCTTTCCTAGCGTGCCTGCGTGGTGTAGTGGTCAGCACATTGAGCGGTATTTTAGAAGTCCGTGGTTCGATTCCCGGCGAAGGCGTTGCATATTTTTCATCTCTTTGGCATTTCCAAATTAACCTAATGTCTCTATAAAGTAAAGGAACTAAATGCTATACAATCTTATTTTTTCGTATTCTACTTAAAGGTTTGCTGCTAACAGTGCCATTTATCGACGAAGAATTGAATTAAATGTTATTCTTATGCCAAAAATATTTCCATCTATGTGATAAATCTTTAGGTATAAAAAAAAAACCTGAGTATAATCATATTCCTTTTTAATAATTTTATATGATTTTTTAAGTGTCCAAATTTTGCGGGACTCGTAAATCGTAAAATATTCAAAAGCTAATTTCAAGCTGGCGAATATATGTGGAAATATTCATAATAATAGTCCTTATCAATATACACAGCAGTGGCCCTCAACTTCTGCAAACAGTTAAGGTTGTGTCTAGGAAACTCAGCCGTATAAACTCAGTGTATTATTACGTGACATCTAAATTTTTTGCAGCAGTGACGAATCGTTCCCAACCTAAGCAGATAACTGCCGTTTTGTAGGTCATAAGAAAAGCATCGACTTTCATTTTCAATCAAAGTTCATTTGCGAAAATTAACTGTACAAATGTATACCATATCGGTATAATCATGGCATGCAGGAATTTTATCTTCTTTCTAGTCCATGAAGGACAAAATCAGAACAAATTTTCTTTTTTCGAAATCTTCCGCAAAAATTTTGTGAGAAATACTTCACTAATGTTAATCTCATGAGCTGTCAATTGAAGAGGCAGATGACGATTCATTAATAAAAGTGGAATAATCGTAGAACTTTTTCGATGTTCCTATCATTTCGAGGCAACGAAGGGAACCGCTCCTGGATTACATGCCAGTATCTTCTCATCCACTATGGATTTGTGCGTGCCAATGATAAACGTTGAATAGTGTTTATGTTGATCCCTATATACCTTAAGCAACATTTCAGAGGTCTTCGTTGCAAGTTATCTCGATTTACAGCAAAGCTATTTTCGTGATCTTTGCCCAACATTTGAATTCAAGATGTTCACTGGATTAGAGTAAACGATTGACTACATGGAAATTTCTGTTTGTAAGCAGACGAGATTTTAGAAAAGCAAGTTGAGATGTCATAGTAATAAACACAGTTATAGTTTCCCTTAGGTAGATTTGCTGGAATTTGCTAAATATTAATTCTAAAACCTTTTAGACATACTATGTACTTTCGTGAGCTTGAAGAATACTTGAAACAGAGATATCTAAACGGTTTACTGTTTTATAAATAAATTTAAGGATTAATATTTCCAAGGTTAAATGAAAAGACTTATTTTTGTCCGAATGTTTCATTTATTTCTTTTATTAATTACAGATGCGAAAGGAAGAATAATTTGCATATAACATTGATTATTAAATTAAAATATTCTCTATTAGGGATGTGGAAAGGTTCGTTAGCATTTTGTAGAATACTGTCTTTTTGCAGAGAACGTAAAGAAATCAATTTAGATACTGAAAAGAATCAAGAATTGATCCAGAAAAGACAACGAATAGCTTAAATCAGGAATAGATTCAGAAAAGAATCAAGAATAGATTCAGAAAAGACAACGAATAACTTAAGATCTATCACCTTTTCATCATAAAAATGGACTGTATTGATGTTTGCAATTATGTTTAGTTACACGTAAAATATTGAAAAACAAATGACAATAGCATCAGTTTGAGATTCCATAAATAGTGGTTTAATGATATGCAGTAAAATTTACAAATATCCTATTGGGACATCTGTAAACACGAATGTGCTTTAGTATATAAGTTTGGAAGGTTTAAGCTGTGATTTACCTATGGTAATTTTATCAAGGTGGCATCCCGTATTAAATATTATACCAAAAATATCAACATGCTGAAGTTAAATCTTCATTTAGCGTACATTTACATCTCTTTTTGCTAACATAGATCACTTATTTATACGTCTCTATTTAGCGTAACACTGGTATACAAGATTCCATTAGGACATGCACTAAATGCCGATAATCTACGAAAACTGATAACAACTATGTTTTTTCAATGCTTGAATAATTTATTTTGAATTACTGTTAAATCGGATTGATGTGGATGATCGCAGGAAGAAATTCATTTCACAATTTCCGCCTTGTGCCCAAGTAATATATTAATTCTAGATTTGTGAGGGGACTGGTGGTACAATGTTTTGAAACCGCAGAATGTGACTTTGATGTAGGCATTGCCGCAAGGCCATCGACTAAGAACTTAACTTCGCGCGAAATGCTTAGAATTGGAGTGATGTCGCATTCTAGGGGATCGTGCTCCACTAACGCTTGGCTGATTTCATGAAGTGAAACCGCGCAGCATGTGCCTGGTCAGAAAAGAAGGAAGTGCAGCTTTGTTGATTCGCCGATATACTCTTATCTAGTTTTTGAAAATTAATCGATATTAACGTTTTTTCATTTGACTGAAATCGAGCTGGCGGGCTTCGGAATTTTACGAATAACTAATGGGATATAAGTCGAGACAACTATTTTAATGTTTCCTGGTTGATGACTATTATCTATTTATAAGGATTGTTAGCTTTGTTTTTTACGATTCATTTGAAGAGTGTATGTGTCAGTTGATTGCGACTCATTTTTATGTTAAAATTCCATGCCGTAAAATCAGTCTTATAGCCTTGTTTCTCCAATTGAAGGCATGATTTCGTTTCTAAAATTAGAAGTACCGGGGTCCCATGGAAGATCGTTAGGAAAAATAAACAGAAACAAACAAACAAACTAACAAAATAAATAAATAATAAAATAAAATTAAATCTTTCAGATTTTATATTACGCCCAAAGCGGTTTTTTTTTAACGTTTTGTGTGTTACCTTTATTTATTAAATACCATGTTCTTCTCACTTAAACTACAGCTTAAACCAACGGCTGAGTAATACCCCTGAATACTGTGAGTTCAACATGGGTTCGATATCATGCGAACGGGCTGGCTGCATGACTGGGTTTCGTGGTTTTCCCCATGTGTAACATGAATACGAGCCAGTTTCCTTTAGGAAGTATACTACGAAGCCATCCATACCCCTAGAGAGATAGCTCTGGTGTTCTTTGCCATATTCAAACAACCTAATCTGACCTTTTATATCTAAGTATGATGATGATGATTGTTTAAAAGTTAATCATAAAGATCAACAATTGCAAGTTTACCGGAAAGTTAAAAGAAATGACAATAACAGATTAGTACTTTTAGCTCCCCTTTTTATTTTTCACTCAAGGAACTTTGTTTTAAATGACAGAAACTGCAACAGAAGAAATTATCAATAAAGAATCAAACCACTTTTTTTCATCATTCCAATGTTTTTTAAAGTATTATTTTCCAACTATTATTATTTAGTGCCAAAAAGATGTTTTGAGCACACCTTAAAATGGGAACACTGGGAAAGTCATTTAAAACTCAATTTGAGTTACCTTTCTTCAAAATCCATTAAAATACATGTTCACGCAATTTTAGAAACTATGTGGATAGATTTCCTATTTACAGCATTGAGAAAACATTAATCATATCGCTAATTAAAAATAACATATTTTTCGAAGCACTATCTCAGGTAATCCAATAAAGGCAAACACTACCAAAAAGGAAAATAAAAGTTGAAATCTTTCAACTTATAAGGTATTTCTCCCGCCTTCTTAGCATGCCTTCGTGGTGTAGTGGTCAGCACGCTCGACGCGTATTCGAGAGGGCCGTGGTTCGAGTCCCAGTGAGGACATTGCACATTTTTTACATCTCCTGCTTCGAAATAATCTAATGTCTCTACAGTGGCGCCCGAATTAAAAGTGGTAGTGGATGATGATTTTCCGCCAACAGGATTTGGCGATTGGATCCCCTAAAAAAACCCCAGTTGCCCTTTAAAAGGGGTAATATAAGTCATTTCTCCCGCCTTCTTAGCATGCCTTCGTGGTGTAGTGGTAAGTAAGCTCGGCGCGTATTCGAGGGGTCCGTGATTCGAGTCCCGGCGAGGGCATTGCTCATTTTTCACATCTCCTGCTTCAAAATAACATAATGTCTCTACATTTTATGATAAAAATTATAATATAATAGCTTCACAAATGAATTTTATCAAAATTATTTCATAACTTAGCGTATTTAATAATGTGTGGAAACAATGAAAAATACGCGTTCATATATATTTTGACGGTAAATAATTTATAAATATGTGCAAACGTTTTTGAGCTGTAGTTTTGCGGGTATTATTGTCTATTTTCGTCTCCCGAGAGTCCAAAATCTTCGACATTTTGAAAGGGTATTAGCAACAATATTTACTTTCCCCGCGACATGTTTAATTTTTAAGTTATATTCTTATAATACGAGAGACTGTCTTATTAGTCTTGGCAATAAGTTCTGAGTACAGATCTTTCATTGTTGCCTGTCCGTGTATATAGTTACGGGCTGCTTGCCAAAATAAACTTTCTGAAGCGCTAGAAGGACACATAGAGTTTCTCTCGGTAGCGGCTTAATTCCCCTACTAGGCCTTAAAACAAAGTCCCTTGAATGAAAAATAAAAAGCGGAGCTAAAAGTACTAATCTGTTCTTGTCATTTCTTTAACTTTCCGGTAAACGTTAAAATCGGAATTTTTGGTCTTTATGATTAACTTGTAAACAATCAACATCATCATACTTAGTTAAAATAGTACTAGGCCTCTATTTCTAGCTTGCTATATTGGTGACCAAATTTCAGAACCGAAGCTTGAATCAACGCAGCTTAAAAATTTTCAAAAACTATATTTGCCTCTGCCTATCAACTAAAACGCGTCGTTTTCCTTTTAAACTTTACCAAAAGCTCTGCAACGTGAACAGAATCCTTTATGAATGATCTAATGCAAACACAACCCCAAAAACGATGCTGATTTTCTGAAGTATTCGGCGGCTGGTACATTTTAATAGCCGCAGTTTTTGATTTTCCCGTCTCAATTTCTCATTGGTATATTTTTTGTTCCAGGTAACTGAGCCCATCAGCGGACGAGCGGTAAAGTCGCTGAACACGGGTAAGTCGGTCCGAGGTTCGAATCCCGCGAACGGGATGGCTGCATGGGCGTTTTCGTGGTTTTCTCTATGTATAACGTGTGTACGAACCAGTCTCCCTTAGAAAGTCCTCCACGAAGGCATCCCTCCTCTTAGGCAGAGAGCCCTCGAGGATTTGCCATAATCACACACACACTTATTCCAGGTACTGAAGCTCTCTAACTGCAAACCTGCGCTTTACCGCATTCATTTTTTAAACTCGTTTCCTTTAAAAGGGCAAAAAATCTTCATATATACATAATCATGTATAAAAAAATCTTCATATATATATATATATTATATAAACGCTTAATGTGCTCAGCATTTGTGTTACTATGGAACATTATGTCGTCTAAGTATATAAATGCTGATCAACCTAGTACGGACCTTAAAATTTTATATATGGCTCTCTCGAATGTAGGAAGACCGCATAAGCCAAATGACATTCTCAAAAACGCATCTACCCGATATGTGTAGTTTTCGGCTCGTTCTCTGGTTTTATGTTTATCTGGAAATTGTCATGTATTTCGCCTATTTTATTTTCCTCATAATTTATCCACTTACTGGTAGGAGGGAAAGGGATATTTTATAATACTGTTTAATATCCTATAATCGATAAAGCAACGCCAGGCTTTTGAAATCTGCGGAAGGTAAATTGTCCTTTTAACAAAACTACAGGGATAGCCAAGAAACTTTCTCTACACGGGGATTATCTCCAACATCTATTTCATGTGTAACTACATACGTACCCTGGGACCTCGTTAAAAAGGTTGAAAACGTGCTTACTAAACTTACATTTGTTTTCCCGCCAGGGGTAAATTCAGACCTAGTGGCTCTGCTTTCCTCTCTTCCACTTGCCCTGTTGGAAATCGGAGCTTCTTCCAGGAAGTCAATAAAGGCAGTTGTAGACTTCAAAAAATCTAACCTTAATATTTTTCGAAGTAACAATAAAAGGTAATTTAAAACTGAATTGTAATTAACTCGGGATGTTTACAAATGCACAGCGTAACAAGTGTTAGCTCAGTTCTAATGTATTGCTTGAGTAACGCGATCGGCGAAACAGCAAGGAAATAACACAACAAAGAGTACCGCTTGCCAAAGCTTTCTAACTTTACAAAAAATGTTCTTATATACACATATCTCATTTACATCTTGATGAAAGCTAACGTAATGTAGAAGTGATAGTAAATTTCAAAACATAAAGTAACTTGTTAATTAACCTAAATACTTACATTCTCTTAAGTTACATTTCAATATGAATGCCTTTTAGAATATCAAAGTTAAAAACAATATAACATAAAGTTACAATCTGTTTTAAATAAGTAGCATTATTTTGATTTTTTAATAAGATCCTTTGAGATATTTTTGACTGATGTCGGTTCTTTTTTTCGCTTCCATGTTTCAGATTGACCTCAGTTTCGGAATCCCTGCAGATATAGCGATTTTCTTTTATTCAATGCTCAGAAATGATGTTTCGATGGCAGGATGTAAGAAATTTTATGCGTCTTTTCTGCACATTTAACGCGATATTCCAAGCTGTCAGTTAAGTTGTCGGTCAGCGAAATGGGAAGCAACGACCAGACACCGAGTAAACCTTGTTCAAGCTCATCTAATGCTTTAATGCTGAATGCTTATGCTTTACTAGCCAAGAAAGCTTGGCTGTCGAAAGCTCTGCTGATGTAACGCCCTGAGGGCACTTCACATGGAAGCAATTATATGAATTCCCACAATGGGTGGATGCAATGAAGGAGAAAAAGAAGGGGAAAGCGGACCATGGTCCCTGAAGGAGTTACAAATAGACCTGACATATGGGAATAGGTAAATTAGAGAGGGAGGCAGTCAAGATGGAAACGTGTAATGTGAAATACTAGAACGGTCAGAAAACTCAGTAACGTATGAACAGATACATAAAAAGTATATACAGGAATATGTTACAGACAATATATACTACAAATAAACAAATACAAGCTCATGTATTCAAGAACGCATGCCAATTATGCATGAGAGATGAAACAGCTCAGGTCACGAAATTATGGTTGCGCAATCTGTGCGCAGTAAATGGACGGATAGTAAAGTCCTTCGGATCTATGCAGTAATTCAGTGTGGCACTAAAGTTTCCTGCGTCAGTGAGGAGTCCTTTTTTGAAAAATTTATCATTGAGTCTATGCAAGTAGACGTCCATTGGCTCTAGCTTGAGATCATTGTGAAGTAGAGCATTTCTGATATAAAAGTGTGCCCCTGTAATAATTCTCAAAATTTTGCTCTGCACTATCTGAAGCTTCTTGATGTTAGCAGGAGAAGCGGCGGCCCAAGCCAGCGATGAATAACTCATGATGAGACGCAGAATTGCAATGTAAATATGACGTTTCCTAATAAGACTAAGTCCAGAGTTTTTGCCTAACAGTATATATAGGAGTTTGCGCAGGTTGCCTGCCATGTTGTTTGGTGTTTTGAAGTGTGATTCTTAAATTGCTTATTTTACAGTGTGTTTTGATTTTTACTTGGTGAAAGTGCTCTTATATGATTGCTTACGAGTTCCGGTTTATAGAAAAGTGCTACTTTGTGCATGATGTTGGATTTCTACAAGGTTTGAAGAAGTTTAAAATTTAAAGTCCACGTAGCAGCTCATTTGCATACGGTAGTGCTGTTTTCGGTCAGTTTAGTATTAAAAGTCCGTGCAAATGGTATTTTTTTACCGTGCTTTTGATCTAAATGCTTGATTTTATGCTTGTACAAGTTTATGTTAAATTCTGGCTGCTATTTTAAAACTTTTGGATACTCTTAGTTACATGTTTCGAAGATAGGCTTAGCGTGGCTGCCAAGTGTTTATATTTTTGGATCTTTTGTTTTGCTCTTGTAATTTTAGACCTTTTGCCAGGTGATTCAAAATTTTTGAATTATCTTATTATTAGAAGTAACTGCCCAACATTTGATGTTTCGAAGTATTGAGGAATTGTTTTAAGAAGTCTCATTGCAAGTTATTTGAATTATATTTAAAAAAAAAAGAAAAATTTTGTGCTCCATCAACTGAAGACTTTTCGCCCGCTGAAGAAGAGGTGAACCAATTTTGGTGCACACAAATCTAAACCTTCCTGCCCGTTGGGTAACTTTTTGAATTCTTGCGCTGGAACTCTACTTTTTGCTTTAAAAATTATATTATCATTTATGCTGTAGGATTTTACTGTCTGTTTGAGTGTTTTGTATTATAGAAAGATTTTATTCAGTTTTAAGATATTGAATTCATGAAATTTTGATTTTATAATATAGTCCCCTTATCGTAGTGCTTTACCAAGATTTAAGAAGTGTAAAATATGTCTCTATTAACGAAAAAAGATAGTCTTAGTCAAAGTTATAGAGAACCTGAACAAGATGTTCGAAAGTCCGATATTTTAGGAGTAATTCAGGGTCTTTTCAACACTATTGAAACTATGAGAGATAAACGAAATGCCAAGAATATCATACATGATTTATCTTCTGGCCTGACATTTATTGGTAAATAGATAGAGAGATGTTCTACAAATGAAATTGACTTTGAGAATTCCAGAAGGAGAGATGAAGGAATGAGCCAGGTCTTAGAGGAGATTAGAGAGATTAAGGACCTGATTTCAATAAGAAATGCTGATGGAGCAGCTGGTGAGTGTAAGATGGAGGAGGAGGAAGTAAGAGTAATTGCAGAAAAAGAGAATAAAGATATGGCAAAAAAGATTAAAAGGGATAGAAGAAAAGATAACGAAATTTTACTTAGACCAATTGATAAACAGATTGATATTTACGAAGAAATAACCCATCAGCTGGATCCTGGTAGATTGGGTATTGGAGTGGTCAATTCGTTTACTCGAAAGAACGGAGATGTAATCGTAAAATTAAAGGCTAAGTACGAGGTTGCTATTCTGGAGAAGGCTATTCTAAAAGAAGAGAAATTGAAAACTATTGTAATCCCCAGAAAATACAAATTTATTAAACCTAAGATCATTTTATATAATGTGGGAGATCATGTTGAGGATGGAGATATTATGAAGAAATTGAAAGAAGAATATCATTGTTCTGGAGAATGTGCCAGAGCGCTGTTTTGAATTCCTGCAGAGGAGAAAGGTGTTACTCACCGTATTTATGTTATTTTCTGAGATTGCCAAAGCACAGTTCTCGAAGAAGAGAGACTGGCACTCGGTTGGAAATCTTACGCCGCGCGTCTCTACCTGAACCCTAAGAGATGCTCTAAATGCCTACGTTTTGGGCATACTATAAAAAATTGCAAATTTGAATTACGTTGTTCAACTTGCTCTCTTAACCATGAGAAAAAAGACTGTAAAAATGACAATCTTGGTTGCAGTAATTGTTTAGAGTATAACGAGAGATACGATACTAACTATGATTGTGCTCACGATTCCTTTTCACGCTCTTGTCCGGTTTATAAAGAAGAAGTTAGATTTTTAAAAGATCACCTTGACATTTGATCTCTGTTTTATTGAACAGTTGCATTGCGATGGGGACTTAAATATTGTAATTTTTTATTTTTGTTTATTTTGTCTGAATACTGTTCCTGCTCAAGATTTTTCTAGAAAGATTGAATGCTCTGATTCCCTCCCGGTTGCGAGTAACTACATTTTGTATATAGCTGTTTTTTTTTTTTTTTTTTGTATATAGAAATTTTAATTTTGAATTGGAGTTTTAACTGTATATAGAGATTTGCATATTAGCTAATGAATTTTATTGTATACTGTTTTATTTTGATCTATATCAACTTAAATTATATTGATTTTACTATGAAGATCTTAAACATTAACCTCAATCATTGTGCTGTTGCATCTGCCCAGCTTACATGCTTAGAAAAGATTATGCAATACATGCCTGATATCCTGACTTTGCAGGAGCCTTATTATATTGGGGACAACCTGGCATATCAGAAAAATGAATGGAGATCAGCGAACGTCAAAAACGGCAGGTCTGCTATTATTATTACCAATACGAATATAAATTTCTATGTCAATTATGTTTCTGACATTATTACTTGTATTACCTGTGTCAAACAAGGGGAAATGTTCTCTATTATCTCGGTCTACTTTTCTCCTGCGGAAAATATCAGTGAACACTTAATTCAATTGGAGAACTTGTTGAGAGATTTTAACAATAGTTTTTTAATTCTTGGTGATTTTAACTCAAAACATTTTAATTGGGGGGCCTCTATTGTTGATAAACGGGGTGTTTTAACTACGGAATTTATTTTACAGTTGGAGTTAATTCTTTTTAATGAAAGTGATTCACCGCCTACTTTCGTTTCTCCTGTTGGAACAGGCTGGACAGACCTGGTTCTGGGCTCATTTGACTTGAGCATGGAAAACATTAATATGGAGATTCTAGACTGTGAATCTTTGAGTGACCATCGCTATGTTTCAGTCAATTTGGATAGTAATTATGAATCGACAGAAAGTCGTGTTATCTACTCTAGATATAAAGGAAGAGTTGGGAGGTTCATAAAGGTTCTACTTCCATTTTTTCAGGATTTGGAGGATAATATTAACAACTGTCAAGATGCTGAGGAGTTGAATAAAATCATTTTTGATATGGAATTGCGTATTCAGAGGGAGATGGCAAGAAGACTAGTTGTGAAAACCAGGAGAAAAGACAATGATGTTACATGGTGGACTCCGACTCTTCAGAAATTGAAACGTCAGGTTAGAGCCTTTAGGAAAAGCAGTCAGGTTCCGGGTCTGTCTGACTTCTTGAGATTAACACGAAAAGTCAATTATAAAAAATACTTGGCATTATACAAAAAGACCATAAAAAGGACAAAGTACGAATTTAGGCAGAGATTATTTTTGCGAAGCCAAGAATATCCTCTATAAAAGACAGGAAGATATCACATTGGAAGACCATGTACAGGACTTGTAAAAGACATATTGAATTTGGATGAAAACTTTAGTGACACTGAGTTTGAAAGTATTCTACATGAATACCAGGTTAATAAAGAAAAGGACTTTACATACACTGAAATTGATATTGCTATTGCCTCTTTTCATGAAAAAATTGCCCCTGGGCCGGACGGGATCGGGGTTACTATTGTTAAGACATTATATTCATCCTGCCCTTCCTTATTGCTATTTCTTTACGATAAATGTCTGAATCTGAATATATTTCCTAAGGCTTGGAAAACTGGAGAGCTGATTCTTATACCAAAAACAAATGATAAATTTAGACCGATATGTTTACTGAATATTATGGGTAAGTTACTTGAAAAACTGATAACTAATAGACTTCAATTTGTTATTTATAGCAAAAATTATATCTCAGACTCTCAATATGGCTTTCGTAAGGGCAGAAGTGCAGATCTGGAGCTTTATAAAGTAGTTGAAGAAATAAGATGTAAAGGAATACTTTATAATGTGGCCCTGGTCTCGTTTGATGTCCAGGGTGCATTCAACACAGTAAAATGGTCTTCTGTTTTGTACACATTAAAGAAACTTGATGTTTCAAGTCAAATGTTTGACACAGTCAAGGATTACTTCAGAGACAAGTATTTGGTCTACAAGGGAGAACTTAGAGAATTCAACATTAAATATGCCATGAATAAATGCTGTCCCCAGGGCTCCTGTAGCGCTCCCCTGTTCTGGGGTCTTATTGTAAATAATTTGCTCAAGGATGTAAATATACCTAATATTTCCAATTATTGTTACGCAGACGACTTATTATTTTTGATCTATGATGTTTCTTTGGATAAAATTGAGTCCCATTTCAGGAAATTGGGTCGCGTTCTAATTAGTTGGACTAAAGAAGAAAATATTTAACATGGATAAAACTTGTGGAATTTTTTTCCCAAAAGAAGGGAAAAAAGTAAGGAATCCAAGACTTAAATTTCTTGGCAAAAACATCAAATTTTATAGTACAATTAAATATCTGGGTGTTACACTGGATGAAAAACTGACTTTTATAGAATATTTTAAGAATATCCATAGAGCAACCGACAAGATCTTAAATTTCTACAGGACTCAATTTAACGTTAATACTTTACAGGTCAAGAGTGATATTCTGAAAAATCTGTATGACAATGTTATTATACCTAAGATTATGTACGGTATAGGAGCTTGGGGCCGCCGGGCAGGCGTGCTTGTCAGGTTGAGAACTAAGCTTGATTCAATACAAAGAGGATGGCTTCTGATTATCACTAGATGCTTTAGAACAGTTTCATCTGAAGTCGCATGTATTTTGGCCGGGGTTCCCCCTCTCTCCATTCATTATAAATTTTTCTACAATAAATTCCTATTACAGTATTCAATAGAAAGTTCTCTTATTCTGGATGGAATCCAGGTTGAAAGCAACGCATTTGCCCAAATTGACAATAATTCGATTCATCCAAGACAGAGACATGGTATTTTATTTGATTGCAATGTATTGCCTACCAGCGACTATGAAATCTATACAGATGGGTCCGGTTTCGAGGGAGGTGTGGGATGTGCGTTTGTCGTATATTTTTATGGTTTGGAGATCCATTATCAAAAATACATACTGGATAAACATAATTCAGTTTATCAATCAGAGCTATACGCCATTTATAAAGCCTTGGAATGGATTAAATCCAATTTGATCTATAAATGTACAGTTCATATATACTCGGATGCCTATTCAGCACTCGTCGCCCTCTCTCGGCCGGACCATAAAAATGATATCATGAATAAAATTAAAAATGATTATATGAATTTAAAATATAAAATGTCAATCAATATTCATTGGTTAACGGCCCATATTGGTATCATTGGAAATGAGAGGGTGGATTCCCTGGCAAAGGAGGCTGCCCTGGGGGATGGGATCTCTGAAGGTGATCTACAACATTCTAAAAAAGTTACAATTAGCAAAATGAAAGATCATATGTATAAAACCTGGTCTGATCAATGGAATGTGTCTCCTAGAAGATCAGAGGCTTTGTCAAATATAATAATTAAGAAGAATATGCCTATATTTTGCGATAAAGACTATAATCAATTAGTAACAGAGCATGTACGCTTTCCTATGTACTTACAGAGATTCCACCTCCAGGGGGTAAATTTATGCCTTAAATGTGATACTGCTGGTGACTGCATTCATTTTATTGAAAGTTGTACACTCACCGGGAGGGGGGTAAGAGCCTTACATGGAATCGGAAGTGTAAGAGAAATGATTCAAAATTATAAAAAAGGAGTAAAATTTGCACAAGACATTATGAAAGTCATCAATTCTCATAAACATGTCATCGGTATCTCTGATTGATCGAGCTAACATACTGAAAGCGTTCAATTTATGGAAACTACCCTTAAAGGGAGAGAAAGACTTTATATGCAAAGGTCCAGGGACAGCTTAAATGTTTTTGTGTTTTTATGTGCCGTGTTATTCTTTTTAGTATACTAACCTAATTTTCTTTTCTTTCTGTTAAGCTGCTAAATTGATTTTTTTTTTTTTTTTTTTTTTTTTTTTTTTTGGACACGGCCGGCTCGTGTCGTTTGTTGTTGGAAGGGTTGCGCCTGCTTTTCTTCATAAGGTTCAACAAACCAGGCGGAAGGGCTGCGCCCGTATAAAACAAAACAAAACAGGACATATAGCTGATTAGCAGCCGCTAAGGCTTTGCCAGCAACATGTCTAATATGAGTATGCCAGGTGAGCCTCTGATTGAGTATAACCCCCAGATAATTCGCGTTATTAACTCTTGGCACACGTTGTCCAAAAAGATACAGAGGTAGCACTGAGGTATTATGGAATCTTCTACGCCCTATAAGTAGGAGTTGAGATTTCGCAGCATTGATGGAGATCTTCCGATTAGCACACTAGTTTTCAATTTGAATAGTAAAGTCCTGAAGAACGCTAATGGCTCTGTTGGGTTGGATTGATCTGACAGCTACTGCAATATCATCTGCATACCACGCCAGAATCATATTGTTACTAAGATTTGCCTTAACTGTTACTAAGTCCGCTGTGTAGAACAAATAGAGCACCGGTCCCAAACAGAAGCCTTGTGGGACACCGGCCTTAATCCTAGTATATGTGGAGTAGCTCTCACCACAGTTCACAGTAAACAGTCTATTAGTAAAGTAAGATTTCAATAGCAGAATGAGTTCCCTCTGAAACTCTAATTGAATCAATTTGTAGATAAGTCCCTCATGCCAGACGCAGTCAAAGGCTTTCGCCACGTCCAACATGAGGATGGCAGTGCAACATTTATGATGCAGGGCAGACCCTGCGAATTCTATAAGTCGAAGAAGTTGCTTGGTTGTTGAAAGATCCTTCCTGAACCCGTACTGGAAATCAGGTAGAAGGTGCATATAAGTGTTCATACGGCCGAGGATGATTCTTTCAAAAATGTTACCTAGCGTGGGTAGTAGGCTGATAGGATGAAAATTTTCAGCTTTGGTATTGTCCTTTCTTGGTTTTGGAAGCAGTAAAATCATTGCTATCTTCCAATGCTGCGGGAAGTAGCACTGAGTAAAGCAAGCGTTGAATACTCCTGCAAGTTTAGAGACTGCATTCTGAGGCAAGTTACGAAGCATGTAATTACTGACTTCATCTATACCGGGAGCTTTTCTCAGCCTGAGCTTCTTGATAATGCTTACAATTTCTTTTGGGGAGGAGAGACTAAAGATATTAACTGCAGTTGGTTCATTAAGGCATTCTATAAGCTTAGTTTTCACTACGGAGACAAAGTTGACATCCACAGGGCTTGAATTGGGTGAAAATTGCATTTCTAGATGATTCGCAAAGATTTTGCATTTTTCAGGATCAGAGTAGGCAACAAGACCATTGTGGGTAATTGGCTTAGCACATTCATGGATCTTTTTGAGATTTTTCGTAAAGCTCCAAAAGGAGTCACTGTGCGACTCTAATTTCTCAATCTTATCATCCCATTTTTCTCTTTTAAAATCATGGATTGCTTTTTTAATATTCTTGCTGATGCGATTCAGTTCATTTTTAACTGCAGGGTCGCAGGAGAGTTTCCAGCACTTTCGGACCCTGTTCCTCTGTTTAATTAGCTCTCAAATATTTCTGGGAAGCCTTGTAATATTGTTAGTCTGCAGGATTACTTTTGTGGCTTCTTGGTATGCATCGTTCAGACAAGTAGTGAACATATCAATTTCCATATCAATGTCTGCAATGCTTTTTAGTGGATTGAATATCGGGAGTCTTTTCTTGACTATATTATGAAAAAGTCTCCACTCAGTATGGGGGATGAACTTATCAGTGGGTTCATTAAAAATTCCTAAGGTGGCCACAATAGGAAGATGATCAGAAGTGAGCGCTTCATGCACCTCCATAGTCATGCTGATGCCCACATTCGAAATAATAAAGTCCAGGATGTCGGGAGTATGGCCAGTAATAAGAGGCCTATACGTAGGAGAATTCGGTACAAAAATGGCAACTGGATGATTTTCTAGGAAATCTCGCATAATTAGTCCATTGTAGTTTGTCTTTCTGCAACCCCAGTCAGAGTGCTTACTGTTGAAGTCCCCTCCTACAATAAAAGAAGCATCACCTGGGATGATGCTGGAAAGAGCATTAGGGGTAAGTTTATTATCTGGGGGATTGTAGACTGCAGCGAAGTTTGTACGTCATAATTGGGAAGCTGCACTGAGACCACAACAATTTCGTAACCGTGAGCTCTATCTGTTGCGAATAAGCAAAACGATAATTTACAATGAACATATATGACAACGCCTCGCCCCCTGTGATCAAGCTCATCTAACCACCTTGGAGGAGTACTTAAATCAGTAACCTATCTCCCATAGGTATCAGATTCAGGTCTGGGGATTGAGCTGGCCATTTCATCCGCTCCATACCGTGACCATCAAGATATTCTTAAGCAATCCGAGCTCGGTGCGGTCGCGCATTGTCGTCCATCAGAAGAAATGCAGGACAAATAGCAGCATCAAATGGTCGGATGTTATTATCAAGGTTCTCGTCTCGTTATCTCACACCGGTCAGAGTTCCTCCACGGAACACATGTAGGTCAGTGTGACCACCGAGTAAGATCCTGGTCCAAACCGTTATTCAACCACCTCTGGAACTGTGTCTTTTCACAATGTGGGAATGGTTGTATCTGGTTCACTGTTCCCACCAGATCAGCTGACAATCTAAATCACTCTCCAATGTGAACCTGGATTTGTCTGTAAAGAGAACAGACGTGTGAAATGTTAAAAATTTTCGGAAAGATTGGAAAACGAGAACCACAAGAATAAACACTGAAAATGTTTGATAAAAACTGTTCTACACATTTAAAATGTGTAAACACATCTTGCTTTAGATTTTTCTGTCGCTGGAAGTAAAAAAAAAATTACATAATCATTTCTGGCGAAAAAACGAAAACAATATTAGGAAAAACAATGTTACAAATTCACTTCTTATTTACTGGTTTAATAGATAATTAATTAGTTATATTTGACTGAAATAAATTACTCAATGTAGTAGATCTCGCTGATGACAACTCAAACATACAGTTATCGTTATGGAATATATTTATTGCGAAGTTTTTGTAAATTCTATTTCATTCTATGTTAAACTATATACGTTTTTGAAAAAACGCAGTTCATGAAACTATAAACTCTTTTACTTAACACGGTGTTCCAGTATCGGCAAACTTCATTAATAAAATGCATTTCTTCTCAAAAATTTAATCCTGAATTAGGATCAGTAACATTAAGCCCTAAATTGAGATCATAACATATCAGTTTATGATATTAATACAGATTTAATACCAATGCTCCGAAGTTTTCCCGGAAAAAGTAAGAATACAAGGGAAATTCTATTTAACATTGAGTAAATCACTATCTCGCTAAATCGGCGAAAAATCGCCAAGAAATCGCTAAGCTGAAGACGTTTTTGGCGACTAATTGTTTTTGCCAGAAATGACGATATATCGCCAAATTTGACGACATTTTGGTTCTGTCCATGCATATTTGTAACTGCTATTGGAATTTAATAAGTGTAATTAATCTAGATATGTAGCTGAAATCGGATCCAGCCTCATATGCTTTCCAGTAATTTCGAGAAGTGGAAGGCACTAGCAATCCCGTCGGGAGAAGACCAGGAAGAGCATCAGTTTCTGAGAAGTAGTAGTTTAATTCAGCGTGAGTTTGGAATATTGAGATATCTCCGTGTGAACTTCGCCCTTTAGATGAGCTTTGTATTGCTTTGTGTTTAACGTTCTTAGAAGTTTGAAGTGAGACTACTGATTGTACTCTGTGAGGCTGTGAAGAGCTAAAGAGCTGTACGAGTACTTTTGCGGAAAGTTCTAGAACTGTGACATGTTTCTTTTTGTAAAATAAGTTTTATCAAGCTATCATAGGTTATGTGTGAACTCAATCCATTACAAACCCGTGCGCAGGCAACAATATGTTATCTTACAGCTAGTTGACTGGTTAAGGATTTCGAGAATGTTAGTATTTTGGAAAGGAGTGAGCAGAGTTTATGGATGAAAATTAGATTAGAAAGTATAAGGTATTACCACCGCCTTCTTAGCATGCCTTCGTGGCGTGGTGGTTTGCCCGCTGTGCGCGTATTCCAGAGGTCCGTGGTTCATTTCCCGGCGAAGGCGTTGCTCAGTTTTCAATTCTTCTTGTTTCAAAAATAACCTAATGACTCTGCAAAAGAACTGAAATTTTCTTAATGAGTGTACTTAATGTTGAAGAGAACAAACGTCTGTTAAATAAGGATGTTGATTGCGTTTGGAGGATAATCAGCCATACATTCAAAATGTTAAGTTCTTATGTTAAAGTGGCAGAAATGAGGCTTTTATAAATTGCCTTACGAATGACTATGTTTATTAGAACATACATTTATGTTGAGAGTATGTTTATTAACAGAAATGTTTTAGACCTATAAAGGAGCGACATGATTTGATGATAGATTTTATTTTGGAAAAATATTAAAAACGCAAAGCTTTTTCTCGACTGACTTTTAAGTACCATTTTTATTGCTCTTAACTTAGACAGCAGTTTGGCTACCCTTATCGAACTTGTCAAAAGATCTTTGTTGGTTTGTAAGCAGTTTTATGAGGAATGTGGAATATTATTTGAGAAAAAGAAGATAAACCTCTTCGCTTTAAATAAAGATTAAGTTGGTAGTATTTTAGAGAAAAATTCTGTTCTTAGACTTAAGATTAATAACAGTGAAGTGTAAATTTTTTACCTTTAAGATGTCAATCTAGTTGTTTTCAGTATCCTTATTACTAATTTTAAACCGTACTACTTACTTATTATAAACTGACAAAATTTGTGCTCAAGTATATTACGTAAAAAATACCAATTAGATTATTATTAACATGTTGATTTGAAATTTTAAGGAATAATTAAAAAAGAAATGTTTACATATGTGAAATACCTCTAAGAATTATCTTAAATTTTACTCAAAACATAAATATTTAAAATTAGGAAAATTACTAACTTTTATTATAAACTAGCAGCTTCGCTGCCAGCCTTCGTCTGGTTTTTAAATGTACCGGAAAAATGGCTGAAGGGAAAACCAAACGTTAAATTTAAAAGCTGCGTAGAATTTTACTCTGCAGAACAACTTCATAAAAAAAAAGTTATTACGTATAACGAAATTACAATGAAATAAGCAATATCCCTTAATACAAATATTAATTATCCTAACAAATAAATTAACCAACTTCCCTTTGCAAAATCTTAAGAACTCAAATGGTATAAAGGAGGTTAAGAACTTTGTTTTCTAAAAAAAATCACTCAAAACTTTTCAATATCTAAAAAACAGTGAAATCAGCAATAAATAACATAAAAGAATACAAAACACAAAAAATTCTGAAAATCAAAGTATAATTAATAATATTTTATTTTATATTTTCAAGAGAAAAAAAATTACAATGAAATAAGCTACATCCCTTAATACAAATATTAATTATCCTAATTAAAAAATTAACCAACTTTCCGTTGAAGAAAAAAAAATCATGCAAAACTTTTCAATATCTTACAAACAGTGAAATAAGCAAAAAATAACATGAAAGAAACTAAAAAAAAAAAAAAAAAAAAAAAATTTGGCGCAGAATTTTACTTTGCAGAACAACTTTATTAAAAAAATATCAATAAAAATGTATTATATACTATATATAAAAATGACAATGAAATATGCCAATCTCTTAAAAACAGTGACATAAGAAATACGATGAAAAATTGTTGCCAAACGCATATTTCTAAAAGAATGAAACTATTCAAAATGATGCGATTTCATCAAAAATCTATCAACAACAATAAGAAAGGAAAATTGTTGCCAAAATCACATTTTTAAAGATGTGAGATGGGAGAAGTGTATTCGGAAGCTTCATTTAAAACATTTTTTAAAAATACAAAATATTATCATTTTCCCACAATTCTTTTTGTAAAAGCAGTCGCAAGGATGAAAGTTTAACGTGTCCAAAAATCAAAGAAAAATAAACTATTTTTAAAAATAACCTTTTTTAGAAAAAATCCCGTTGAAAAGGTGTTAAGCTCACTTTGTTAAATAAATTCGTATTTAATCGATTTATTGAAACGTATTGAAACACGAAATTTATTTTAAGTTCGTAAAATAGCTAAGTGCCTATGTTTCATGACGATTTGAAAATGGAGTGTGCAGAGTAAAATCTCGCTTTCCTATAGCCCATTATGTCTCAAAATGACGCGATTTCGTCACAAAACATAAAATAAAATAAATTCGAATTCGAATTTTGAAAAAATCGCTTCGAGGTGCACTGGTTCTTGTCTAGATGCACCTGTGTACCAAATTTCGTAGCCGTGGGTCTATTAGCTTACGCGCAGCTCGAACGAAAGACACACAGACAGACTCTTTCTTTTATTATATGTAGAGATTACTATACACTGCTGGCCATTAAAGCTGCAGCACCACGAAGGAAAGCAAATGGAAAAAAGATATTTATTGTACTTAAACAATGTAGCATGAAGACAAAATGATTAATTTTGTAAGCAGTTTGGGAGGGTTTACAGGGATGCGAAATTACCAGAAACAGCTTCTACTCATGGCAGCTAGAACGGCCCTTACCCGATTAGGCATGGTGTCGAACGTGGCTTGACAACATGACAGAAGCGGGCAATTCATTCCATGCTGCTTCATGTCTATGTCACACTTCATTAACCGCATTAGCTGGAGAAGAATGGCGAACTAGTCTATCAGCAACCCATGATCAGATGTTTATAATGGGTGACAGATCTGGAGACCGTTCAGGCCAGCGCAGCAATCGAATACCCTGCGCATCGAGGAAATTCAGAACACTATGTACAGAATGTGGTCTGGCATTTTCTTGTTGGAAGATGGAATTTGGTAGGCCTCGAAGATAGGGCACAACCACTGAAAGAAATGTCAGAAATGTAGCGATCTGTGTTCAAATTACCGTCGGTCCGAACTAGAGATGTGCGTGTCGTGTACCGAATGGCTACTCAAACCATCACACTAGGTGCAGTGACCCTATGCTGATTTCGACTAAAAGGAGGAGAAGTGCGGTCTCCTTGGAGCTTCCAGATATGTATACGTCCATCAGGATACTGTACGCAGAACCGGGACTCGTCTGAAAAGACGACATTGTGCCACTCCTTTATCCAACTCTGTCATTCGGCGCACAAGACTCGCCATCTCTCTCTATGCTGCATTGTCAAGGGAAGCCGAAATAATGGTCGTCGTGCTGATAGTCCACGCTACTTCAAACGTCGACGCACCGTACGAGCGGATACTGGGCCTGCTGCAAATATGCCCATTTCCTGACTAATGGTCCGTGATGTGGCTGTACGGTTTTGCAGGGCTGACCTCACAATATGTCTGTCAGGAGATATTCATGGGAGAGCTTTGAGATCCTGCATGCCGTTCGCCGTTCAGTATAACCCTCAAAAACACATTGATTCCATATTCGTATGACAGTGGTTGGATGTTGACCAGTGCATAGGGCGATATAATGGGACGATAATTCACACTCTTGATAGACAACGATCCTGCCTCTATCATATTCCGACACTTCTTGGTAAGCATTTATCCTCTTATTCGAGGCATAATACGATATTCTGAGCAAACCCCGACCTTACAAAGCGCTTTCTGAGTGAGAAATCCAGTATACAATTTTTTATGCAGTGCTTCAGATGTCGTTTTTGTCTCTTGTGTCATCTAAATGAGCTGAAATACTAATCATTTGCACATCTCAACCTCTTATTCTTTCATGTGATTTTGACGTTCGTCAGATCAATCCTTCCTGGTGTTGCAATTTTAATGGCCACTGGTGTATTTTCAAAGATTTGTCTCTTCACAGAAGCATTATACATTAGTTACGTATGAAGTACAAAGTTTACATAAAAGCTTTATATTATTAGCAATCTTTAAACATAAGTACAGGAAGTGGACATCTACTTCGATAAATTCGGAAATATATTTAGTCAAAAATTTAAATCCTTATGAATTCGAATGAAATGTGTGATATCTCCTAATCAATGACAAAAACCGAAGTTTTTTATTCCTATAATGTAATTTTCCTTTTTTATACGATGTTTTTTTCTGAAGATATTGTTGCGTTCGTACGGGTTCGTAATGAATTGAACCACACAAAACCGATGATAGCTGGATAAAATTTATGTTTGCAAAAGAAATACTTTACAGTTCTGGAACTTTCCACAAAAGCACTCGTACAGATCTCTTCAGTATCACAAAGAACAATCAGTAGTTACGCTTGAAAATATTAAGAATGTTAAACCCAATGTAATGCAAAGCGAAACTCGCACGCAGATGTCAGTACCCTGAAGTCAGTTTTGAATTAAAAAACCTGAGAACTGATGCTCTTTCCGGGCTTATATCGTTTCCCACGCCCACTGAGAAATCTCTAGTACCTTCTATTTCTCGAAATTACTGGAATGCATATACGGTTACAGTTACATAAAGGGATCAATTACAGTCATTCAATTATAGTGCCAATTATAATTGTACAGGGACCTGTCCAAAATGTCTCCAAGTTTGGCGACTATAAGAGATTTCTCGCCAAATGTTGCGGAAAATATTAGTCGTCAAAACCATCGTCAGCTTGGCAGATAGCCATTTACCTCAATGTTAAATACATTTGCCCCTGAAATCTTATTTTTCTGGCAGAGCTTCTCATTTTTCAAGATTTCATGTTATGTTACACAAAAGATACTAAAGTTTCTCCTATAATTTCACTATAATAATTATATATATATATGTACAAAATTAATAACAATATATAATTCTTTTGCATTCCAAATATTGAATCACTTCCTGTTATTACACAAATTTTCATCTCCTAGAAGGTAACCAAAAAAGTTATTGTCGTTTTGTACAGTCAGAAAGAAAAAGTCATAAAACAAATAATAATCACTGCTAATCCTCGAAGTAATTACCATCGGCATCCAGTGCCTTTTGCCAATGCGTGGCTATATACCATCGCGGTAAATACTAGATATAAAACTATATAATATAGATATAAAACTATATAACTATATATAAATACTAGATACCATCACTATCAAGAAGTCGGTGAAGGCCTTTTCGGGATCTGGCTGGTTGTTGAAGGATTTCCCAGAAGATGGTTGTTCAAGGAATGGAAAAGGTGGTAGTCTGTTGGCGCAAGGTCTGGGGAGGTCTCAAAATAGTAAAACAGGGACTTGAGAAGGTTTAAACAACCTGTATAATAAACTGAATTAAAAAAAAATCTAAAGGGGAACCACATGACTTCCTTGTACGGCCGATTAAATTATACACATTGAGCATTTCATTTAAACTTAAATCCTCGAATTTTAAGTAGAGATATATTTCTGATTCAATTAAACTGATCTTACTTCGCGGCAAGGCAAAAATACATCAAAACTTAAAACTTCTTCATTAAAAATTGTAAAATACAGAAAATCCTAAAATACCAGATATAGTTAAAAACAGTTTAAAAAGCAATTTTTACAATTAAAATTTACAAAAAACAAGCAAGACAAATTTTTCGGTGAAGAAAATTGAAAGTTTACTTTTGGTCCCACTTGGCTAAAAGACACCGAAGCTAATGCAGAAATTGGTGGACTGAAGTTATTGACTTAATTCATTATTCTACTAAGAGTTTCAAATGTAAACAACTGGCGGCTTCGTTAGGTTTAGTATCACCTATGCAGATAAAAAACCTTACCCGGAACATAAGGACAACATAATTCAATTACATTTAAAGCAAAAAATGCACAGTTTACCGACATATATAAGAATTAAAAAAATCTGAGTTCACCGAGCGCGGTAATTGAATGAGTATACACTTTTATATATATACACTTTTGGTATAGCCGATTGCAACCGAAAAGGGAGGTGCACAGCTACATGCTATAGCAGTCCCCTATACAAAATTTCAACATTCTGAGGCTACTTATTTTTGAGTTAGGTGAGATATGTACATACAGATGTTATGAAAAAAAAATCTCTTCTGAATCCGCTTTAATTCCCATCCGTTTTGGAAGAGCTTTTTATTCTGTCCGTGCGTACAGATGTCACACAATAAAATCATTCAAATAAATTCGAAAGCGGTCAAAATGGGTATTTTCATTGAAATATGACACTCAAAATTTTTTGCTATTACAATACTTCCTTTACTTCATACAAGGAAGTAAAAAGGAATGACTTGTGCTACAAATAAACCATTACTTGTGGCGATGTAATTTTTTTTTTAATATTGGGAACTAGCCATTTAGCTTTCGCCTCTAATAAGGTCAGAAGCGGTGGTCATTTAATTATGAGGCACCTACACAGGCAGCCACCGTTACCTCCTAAGAAGGGAGAGACAATTTATTTTCATGTCTTCTCTAGAATCCGAACCTGACCCATCGGTTTGGCAGTCAGCATAGCTAATATTAATTCAATTTAAACTTTGATAAGTGTAATCTAAGATTACATAGTCAAATAAGTATTCAACTAAATTCATCGAAGGTTAAGTTTAAAGCAATCAGCTTCAAGACAGCAGGGAAAAGCTCAGATAATTACATTTAGATAGGTCTAGCAAAATCTAACAGATCTACGTGATTGCTAGAAGCTCTCTCTACCTAATATCCAAAACGTTCATCTCAAATACACTCAAAGCTTATTTGCATTCTGGTGAGGAATATAAAAAAAAAATTAAAGTAAAGATCAAAATCATAGTAAGTGGTTAATTAACTTGAGAGCCTTCCAATTTATATTCTTGCATATGTATATTAATTTACCAATAAGAATTTATTAATTTTTAGATTTATAACACAACAGGAATTTAAAGCGTACTGCCTGTGACTATTGTTATGAATTTTGTATTTAGATATGTAATTTTAGTAGAAATATAATTAAAATTATTGTATTTCCCCGTGTAATGCAGCGCGAGATAAATTTTAAGAGAAAGTTATGCCGGAAAAGTAAAGGTACAGGAGCAGGTGCATTTAACATTGAGTAAACGTTTATCTCGGTAATTTATATTTAAATTGAAGAAATGTAATTGAACACTATGTTAGCTGTAACCGTAATTCCACTCATTTTGCTTTCCAGAAACCTCGAGAAGCAGAAATTACTAGAAAAATCTCACGCGGCCGCTTAGAAACTATTTAAGGCCGAAGAAAGAGCGTCTCAGTTGTTCGAGCAGCTGTCCATGTATCTGCACAAGACCAACAAGAAATTCTTCCAAAATGCACTGGATTGCAGCCACATGATGCATTTCAACTTATTCTATTATGAAATTTTAAATGAAAATCGTAATCTGCTACCTTATGCTGCATGCTTCCTTACAGACAATCAGGATTTTCCTACTTAATTTCTGTGTTTATTTTAAACGTGCAAAGTTAAGCAGCCCTGCCTGCAGTTGCATGACGTGACAGATGAAGATTACCTCCACCCAATTATTTTATCTAATTATTCATGAAATTTTGTGTCTTTCATCTAATTTTAATAGATAAGGACTCAGCCAATCCGATGTCACCACATACTCACGTGATCATGGTCACTTTCCCTTCTTCTACACTTTCGACAGTTCGTCTTGGACTCAGCTTAGGTATGAATCTACCTCCAGGCCCACAGTGGAACACTAGACAGCCGGAACACGTCGTGATTTACTTGCACGACAGTCGCGGCTTATCAACGGTAGCTGGAGTTGGAGAGTCTCCGTTTGAGTTATTTAGTTAGCGGCTGTGGTTACTGTTGCGAGTTCAGCTTGAGATCGGCTTAGTTTTCTCTTTAAATGCGCTGTGCATTGCGTTCTATTTAACGTTTTTATTAGTTTGAAGTATAACTACAGATCATTACCGCGTGGTATTGTGAACACTTGTACATCTCTGCGGAAAATTACAGCATTCTAATTTATTTCTTTTGATAAGAATAAATTTTATTAACATATTATTGGACTTGTGCATTCAATCTATTACGAATCCTTACGCACGCAACAATATGTATGTTTTCCATTCACTTCTCTGTAAATGAGCATATATGTGCAATGACTTTTGAATGTTTTATTTATATCGTAGAAAAGGGTTGGTTTGATTTATTTAATTATGGCAAAGCACGCAAAGTCTATCTTCCTAAGGAAGGTATGCCTCCGTAGAGGACTTTTTCTCCATGGTGTTTAACGTGAAGAATGGATTTTTAAATGACTGCAAAGCACTGATAAAAATTTATTATGAACAGATTTCCTTAAAAAGCTTAGGAAAAACAAAAAAGCTTACAAATTTTCCTACAAAAATGAATAAATTAAAAATACTATTTTATGTGTTATGCATAAAATATAACTGTGCATTTTAAAACATAATCTTTTAATTAAATACCCAGCTATGATACTGACAAAAAACTGATGCTAAAATTTTATGTAAGTATTCTCCTCTTTATTCCAAATTTACGGCAAAAATTTGAGGTTTAAGAAATTTAACGTTAAAATTTGATATCACATAGTATCTTTTCCTCTCAAATAAAGGAAAGAATATTGGTGTTTATATAAGAGGAATCAAATTTTTTTGGGCACGCATCCCAACAAGAGCTCTGCTTGAAATGTTAAAGAATTATCGTTCCGTTTTCGTCGGATCGCTAATTATTCGTTCAATAAGGTGAATCGGTTCTGGAGTGGATCGTCCAACTCTACTCCAACTAGGAAAGAAAGCACAGTGATCAATCATTGTAGACCACATAGTGGAAGGACCGACATTACATTCAGATTGTTGGCGAACGTACAAAATAGACGAGCTCGAAAAGGATGGTTACAGCAGCCGTTTAATTGTGAATCACACATTTAATTTTTTTTTTTATCCAGAGACGGGTGCTCACACCCAAAATGTGGAAAGATTGCGGGGCATTGCTGAATGACGTCGCAAATGTGTTTCTCCCAGCGGTGCAACGTAATCGAAACAAATCCCAAAAATCTAATGAAAAAAAAAAAAAAAAAAAAAAAAAAAAAAAAACGAATTTTTCGTTACCAGCCTGACTTTTAGAAAAGTCTTTCGGCTGTACTCAGAGAGCGCGGTAATTCTCTTAATTTCTGAGTTGCCATTTGCATCAGATTAAGCAGTTAATTTCTTGAAATTCATCGATATAGACGCTAGGATGGAAATTAGCTTGAGCGTTGCATATAATTTGAATATGTTTATCCTTCACACGAGAAGAGGAAGTAATTTGGTGTTGATTGCAGACAGAATCCACAATAATTTAGTTGTTTTGTTTTATTTTTCTGTTGAGTTCATTTATCATTCTGAGATTATAGTAGAACCCAGAACGAAAATTCATCTGTCAGGCTTGAAGGTTAAAGTCGTTTAAGGATAAGGAAATGTGAGCTTAACGATTTAAATTCTCGTATTTAAAACGTTTATTACGTTAAAAAATCTGATGTGTACACCACATGATTTCTTTGCACGGCATATTAACCTTTTACACGCCAAACTATGATGCGAAAGTAAAATAAACGTTTTGTTGTGAAAAATCGATTTAAACCTCAAACATAAGAATTATGAAAAAAATAATTTTTAATGATTTATAACATGTTCCATAAATGGAACATTGGCGGGAAACAGTTAGTATTTTTACATGACTTTTGTAAAACATGATCATCGACATTTTAAGTCGAAGCTTCATTTTTGTCTGCACTTTTTCAGCATTAGCAAGTGAATTTGTCAACGTTATTCGGAAGTAACATAGAGTAAGCAGAAAAATGGGGAGCCTACCCCTTTATAACCGCAAAGCTACTCCACCAAAATTTCTTAGGAGAAGATATGAAGCTTCCACAGAAAAAAGCTTTCGTAATAAATTAAAACAATAATTGCATAGTTGATAAGCAAGAGTTAATAAAAGAATTTTATATTAACTGTTAGCAGTTTATACTGAAACAAGGAAAAGACATGTAGAAATAAGTAACAAATAATCTCCATACAAAAATTTACACTTCAGGAATGGAAGATACTGAAATATTGAAAGTTTTTTTTTTCAGTTCTTCATAAAAAGGAGAAACTTTTTCTGTTTTATCTCCTAATGCCAACTTGGTATTATCAGGTTCAGTGTTCCGCCTTACTTGCTTTGGGAACATGCAAAGACCTGACTCGGAACAGGGAGCTTACTAAAGCTATGTTCAATAAATGTGGGAAGTAGACAAGATACACAGGAAGGGTATACGAAACCCTTTATTTTTCACTCTTTACAATAATTTCCGTACTTCGGAATGCAGAGACCAACTACTTGTGGTCTGAACGTAAGAATATAAAAATATTAAATAAACTCTAACTTAAATTTGGAATAATAAACAAGGGCCTACGTGGAAGATTGGCCGTATATTAACAGGAAGCTGTATGTAGTACAGAGAAGTGTTAACACTACAATACGTTTAAAATTATCAAGAGGATTCAACCTCTGGCCTGGAAGGCAACCAGCAACCGAGTAAAACTGCTAAGGCAAGCGGCCTGCTTCGACTAACTCCTTCCTCTCTCTTGCTTGGCAAAAAGCCACAACTTAAGTACTTGGCGTTCGCCAGACAAATTTGCATAAATAAGTTAAAGCTTTTAATTCTGGCCGGAAGTAGAAAATAAGAAGTGATAGTAAAGATTTAAAATAAAATAAACGTTAGTAAAACTTAAGATCCTTACAGTATTATCTATAATATGAAAACATTTTTTCAGTTTCTGAAATCTATTTCTTGGCATTACAGAATTGAAATCTGGGACAGATAAATCTTCTTGAGTGCTCCAGTATAAATCTTCGCCGGGTAACTCGATGATACCCGCTAAACAACAGTAATTCAAAAAACTGTCCAATATCGTTTTCATCTACAGCTAAAACTTCTTTTTGCATTGGGTAAAGACCTGTCATCTCTAGTTAGGAACTTGTGAAAAATCTCAAGTGGAAATAAAGTAACTAGTTCAGGAAACACTTCGAAGATATTTTCAATGCTGCCAGTTTTTGCAATTTTGTTAAATTTTAAATATTTCCCCCAGCGATGTTCAATGTTTTTCTCTTTCGCATTTAGTTTTCGCTTCAAATTCTTCCTTCCCTTTGAAGATGAAGGTTCTTGAGGATCGAATGAAACTTCTTGAGATATTTCATCATCATCTATTTTATTAGAAATTTCGATTTTTCCACATAAATCGGCTGGCAGAACAGGCTAAAAAATATCTTCATTTACATCTTCTTCATCTATCAAAAATCCAGTTTCTTCTGGAGGCAGTTGACAAATATCGATACACTCTTCATCATCTGATAATGTATATAAATATTCTAATGCTTCTTCAATAGTCTGAAATGGTTTTGAATGAGCCATCTTATCAGCGTAGCGTATCTTCACAACTGAAAAAAAAAAAAAAAAAAAAAAAAAAAAAAAATTGCAAACAATGGAAAAATAATGAAATCCACTCCAAAATATAAGCCCTTTTCACTGAGTTATAAACAATATCTAGCGTCTAGCATATCAAGAAGCACTACGTGCTTTTCTTTAGCAGCTGTGAGTAACTCACTTCAAACCCTTATGGGAATGTGTAACCCTTATGGGAATGTGTAAAAGGAGAGGAGCGGGATATACGGGAGTCGAAAACAGATTAACAGTCATAAACATCTGTTTTTCACACTTACTGGAACTTTTCGCATTTGGAAAATCTTTCTCCGTGCCTCTCTTCACGGTAATCAAAGTAATTTCATCATGTTAAAAAATATACCTTTACACCCCAATGTTCCCTTTCTGGAACATCCATCTTTCTTACCTCATAGTAAAAAATAATAATCATCTTTCTATGATAACTTACTGTCTATGCATAAAATGACCCTTTTTAAATACCTCATTGAGTTTTAACAACATATGTTGATTTTTAATTTTATATGAATTTCTGAATTTTGCTCTTAGAAAAGAAGGAAAAGAGGTGAAATAATGCATTTTTTTATCAAGATAATTATTTTTCTGTTAGAAGAATTATATTGCTACTAAAACATGAATCCATATTTACTCTCCATGTAATAATTTATACAAAGCAATATTAATAAAATTGTGCTTTTTATGAAATTTTAAATTCGATGTTCCATTTATGGAACATTGGCGTGTAAAAGGTTAAATTATACGCATTTTTTCTTGCATTTCATTAAAACGTATTGGATTGAATTAAATCTACTTCGTCGATAGACCACAACAGAATAAATACACTCTTTAAAATTCACTGTATTTGTTTACCATAGCGACACTCTGGCGCTAGGTTCACTTAAGAGCGTTACATTTCGTTCATATTTTAACTCAGAATGCATATAAATTTACATCATTTGAAGAATTATCTAATTGTTTCCACATGTTCTATTCAAATACTCTAATAAATCTAAAACGATGTATGAAAGAAATAAAGCAAACAAAACAAAAAAGAAACAGTTCTTTACAGACGATTCAGTAGTTCTCATTCAAGTAATTAAGTTCTCACTTTCCGACAAGGCAAAAATACATAAAAACTCAAAATATCTGTATTAAAAATTACGAAGTAAATCTTAAGCACTTATATCCTCTAATAAATCCAGAATGGATTAAACATGATTTAATTCGCAATAATAAAAGAAGGCGTTATCTTTGTTGTTGAGAAGCTTATAGTTTCTCAAGATTGGCAATTAATCCGCTATTTTGCCAAGTTTGAAATGTATGTAAACAAACATGTCCGCCATTGCAAAATTCATTAGGCTTAGCTGCACTTAAACAATTTTTAAATTGTTGATAACTTCACAAGTATTGCATGCAGATTTACTAAAGGCATAAAAACCTTAACCGGAAAATAAGAACAACATAATTCAATTATTTTTAAAGCAAAAAATGCACAACTTACAAACATAGCAGAGTAAAGAAACTGAGCCGGTTAATAGAGTGGATATATATGTACATATATTTATATACGTTTGGTGCGGCCGATTGCAACCAAAATACGAGGTGCAGATCTATATGTTATAGCAGTCCTATATAAAAAATTTCAACGTTCTTGAGCTTACTCGTTTTTGAGTTATGCGAGATACGTACGTACAAATGTACATATTTCGTGACGTACGTACGTAATTTCGTGGCGTCTAGGTACGTACAGACGCCACGAAATTCAAACTGATTCAAATATTCAGAATTCATTTTAAATCAGTTTTATAATTTTTGGGGTGGAAAAGAGTCTTTTATTCTGTCCTTAGGTGCAGATATCACGCAAAAACATAGTTAAATTGCATTCAAAATGGAAATTTTCGTTGAAATATGATGCCTGAAAATTTTCGCGATTACAATACTTCCTTTTTACTTCGTACAAGGAAGTAAAAAGGGAGATATAATAAAAGTATGGATATGGCTTTTGGAAAGTATAGATGCGGCATTTGAATAGTAAATTCTATCATGCAGCGATTCCTGACTTGAAATTTGATCACATAATAAGTATGAATACACAATCAGCAAAACTTACTTATTAAAAATTTTTGTTTCAGTATTAAAGAATATAATGAAATTTTTGTTAATATTTTGGCTTCGAAGAATTATTTGACTTACATTATGTAGATTATGCGCTGCAGATTCTCAGTAAAAATGAACTGTATTTCACCGATTAAAGGAACTTATGCATGTTACACTTTCCTTATATATAAATATATGCACTGGGCATCAAAATTAAAGGATATTGAGAAAAAATATGCTCACGAAGTTAATGTTGCCACCAATGCCTAATGCTGTAATTATTTATGTTAATTAAATACAACTGAATACAAAATTGAGCTTCCGCGTATATGTTAGCGCCGGAAATATGCAAATTCGGTGACTCACAATGTGGTGACCAAATGGTCGCATGCTTGAATTTCGGTCTGTAGTTTTGTTTAAAGTTATAAGGTATTTCTCCCGCCTTCTTACGTGCCTTCGTGGTGTAGTGGTGTGCATGCTGGGCGCGTATTCCAGAGTTTCGTGGTTCGATTCCCGGCGAATGCTTACTAATTTTTCATCTTGCCTTCTTTCAAAAGATACCTAATGTCTCTACATAGTGAGTGTAGTTTTTGCGAGTGATCAGTATTCAGTAGCTTTAAAAGACTCAAGGGCATCATTTAAGTGAACGTTAAATGTGACAAATAACTGGTAGAACCCAGGGAAGTCAAACAGAAAAGTAGGTCGCCAAGATTTGAATATCCCTCAAAGTGTCATATCAAGAGGTTTTAGCCACTTTTTAAGCACTGGGTCAGTTGGTAGACAGCGGGGTTAAGGCTGACCAATAGCAACAACTGCATCAGAAGTCCGTTTTCTGTCGTTGTCGGCTTAAAGTAACCGCGAAGTGACTACTACAGATTTGATTTTAGACCTTCAGGCTGCCACAGTAATTCGAACTTCTTCTGCTGCATGAAGGCTTAGCGAGATTGGACTGTATGCGAAAAAAAGCAATGGTTTGTGTCCTACTTACTCCAGCTTTCAGAGGGACCCATTTAAAGTGGTGCCGTCGTCATGTTCAATGGAGCCAAGATGACTGGACCCGGGTATTGTTTATTGACGACTCCATATATAGTCTGAATAGTGATTCTAGACTTGTTTCGATCTGGACAGAGGAAGGAACGCACAACTTACTTTCCGTTGTGCATGAAATATCCCGTTTCCGAGACCGCAGTTTAATGGTTTGGGAAGGAATCATGACAAATGGCCGCAACGAGCTGCATATCTTTCAAGGAGGTTCTGTAGCCGCTCGGAGATTTGTGGACGAGATATTGGAACTCAAAGCTAGACTGTTTAGGGTTGCTATAGGCCAAGAGTGTTTGCTAATGGATGACAATGCTCGACCTCATTGAACATATATAATGTTAGAATACTTGCAAACAGAAGATACCACTCGAATGGATTGGCCACCTTACTCATCCGACGTGAACCCGATTGTGTTGTGTAGCGAATTTAATTTAATTAAGTGATTCATAAAAATCAAAATTTTAATTTGTAATTATTCAAAATTTGAGCTACACAAGTTTGGTTATATTCTTTTTTGGCTTATTAATTCTAGTGTAATATATTTTGGCTTTCCGAGTTTACGCGAACTGCGTCGTCAATCTTGTACACGCAAACAATGGATAGGTGATTTTTTTCACGTAATAAACTCAGTTTTTCATGTCAAAAATTAATTTGATTTCTTAGTATTTAATATCATTAGTTGCAGAAAAATTAGCTCTTTAATTTGACATAACTTTCGTTTTTCTAACTTTAATTGCATTTCAGTTATGAGCTTTAATTAGTAGATTTTTCTTCGTTTGCTTGTGATTTAGTTAAAGGGGGATGAAATGCCCTCTTTCCGGTTGAAAAGTCACTTTTTGCGAGTTTCAGCGTTCTTTCGTTGGGATCCCTTGCAGGGTTGTTGAAATTCCTAATTTTCCCCTGCCACAGGTGGTGTTTATTTGGCGAGGGTTTGGCGACATAGAATTTCCGTTGAGGTTTCAAAGTAGTGGATTTGGAGAGTTTGATAACATGAGGGTATGCTGTTGTTGCAACTATTTTAACTTTTGGCGAAGAGTGGGTTGTGCCAACTTGGCAGTCCGGCGTCCTCCCTTTTAACGGGATGTTTTGAGGGACAAGGTGACTTTTTTGCACTTTTGACTTACCATCGGACGCTGTACTCGCCGGCAGATGATTTTTTTTCGGAAGATGTATTTTTCCACCTTTGGATCTACGGGCTTCTTGCCCTTGAGTTTTGAACGAGGGACTTAGTTTTATGCATCATGTCCTCGACCAAATTATAGTCTCATCAGTTTTTTTTGTGTTTGAATATTTAAGTTACTCAAAAGATAAATAATATAGAAAAATGCAACGAATGGTGATGCCTGGTATTTGTGCCGTTAAGAAGAAAATTTCAGTTTCTCCTCCACGAATAGAGTCTTCATCTGTCTCGATGTTTCTACCACGCCTTTAAGAATTATTTTCCACTATGCAAGAAATTCCTTCTCTGCTAGCTCCGGGGTCGCTACAACAGAATACATCACTTGGCTTGAGTCTACTCCTCGTTGCGTCTACGACCTGTGAGGATGGATTCGTCGATTCCACTAACCGATTTCCTGATGTAACTTCAGAATTCTTCTCTTTGCTGAACGACTCGTAACTTCAATATTGGATTGTAAATCAACTAGCATAAGGACTGGGAACCTTCCTAGTGCATCCTAAATCAACTAGAAACTTCTCGGCTCCATTGAAAAATTCATCTACATATGAACTCTTCTCCCTTTCCACCACGCTTGGCAGCCGTCCTCCTTGGCATCAATGATAATTCTTTTCCATATGAGGGTTTTCTCCTCCTCCTATTAACTTGCCTCCTGTGATTACTCAGATAAGTTTTTTGTTTTCTTTTATTTGTTAGTCTGATGTTAAAAAAAAATTCTGCAGTTAATAGTGTTTGAAATAACTTAATTAGTTGAATTAAAATATTGTAGTTGAGTAAATTAACCTATTTCTAATGAAATCATTTTGTTTGTCCATAAAGTAAATTATTAGATTGGCTAAGGAAATATATCCTTATTTAAATTATTTAATTGAAACAGTGAATGTAACTTAGATTGGTTAAGGAAATATATTCTTCATTAAATTATTTAATTGAACTTGTGAATTTCTTTCATGGTGAAGATTGATTGGTAAAGGTGTCATTATTTGAGCTTCTTTGCTCCTCTTAGGAACTAAATTGCTTGTAGGATGTAATAGCCTGATTTTAATTAACATTTTACCCGGTAAAATCATTCTTTTTGAAAATAGAAAGTTACTATGTGCAATAACCTGAATTACATTGGTATTGATTATTCTGTGTGAAATGCTTCTTTTTTTTTTTTTTTTTTTGGAAAGTGTAACTTGTTAATTATTCTTTTTTTTCTCCCCGGGGAGGGTATTGTTAATTTATACAAAGTTTTATCTGATTATGTTTACCTGAATGTAATAGAAATAATAGTTTGATATTATTGAGTCTAAGATAAAAGTAATATTACTCTGTAGGGGTATGCATTTGTAGAAAGCAATATTTTACAGTTCAGCTTGACTATAATTTGCTTACTAAGTTAATTATGCATTGTGTAATCATCAATATGTTACAGTTCTGATTGAATATAAATTGCTTTCAAATTAATGGATTAAGTAATTCTTGAAGAATTTAATAAATAGGCTCACTTTTCTAGATCAGTCAATGTTTATTTTATTATTATTTTTTTTTGTGTGTGCTCATGATTTTCACCAGTCTCTTTCTCAAATTGATTTCAGGGTTAATCCGAAAACACAACGCAAATGTACAGGTCTTATTGATATTAGTATATTACTGTTGTTAGAAAATTTTAAGTATTTTGTCAACTGAGTAGGAAACCTTTTAGGTACCTACCTTACCTTTTAAAATCCATAACAATTGAGCATGTATGGGATGCAATGGGGTGACGAATTTCAGCATGTCGAAATCCTCCCTGGACCCTTCAGTAGCTGAAAAGTTTGCATTTTTATAAGAATGACGTGCAATTACACAAGACGTGATCAATACTTTGGTAAAGTCTGTGAAATCAAGATGTGAGGTATGTATATCTGTCCGAGATGATCATACATCATATTAAAGAAAATTTGTTTCTACAAGTGTTGACTTGATTTTACCATAATTTTCCAATTTATATAAATTTAGGTTTATTTTAATATTTAATTTCTATAATTTTACTAATTTTTATTAATATTTAATTCTATAATTACTTTAATTTGCGATAGTGATTAGAGTTCATGGATTAAAAATCTCAATTTCTATCACACGCTGAGAACGGCTGATTACATAAGCTTCACTTAGAGGAGAATTATGAGGAAGAATTTTAAAGTACAAATAAATTGATAGAGAAATGTTTTGGATATTGTTCTGCTAGAAATCTTGGTGTAGTTCTAGTTGTGCAGTAAATTTTGATGTTTACCTCTGTATAAACTTAATTACAGAACAGATACATATTTTTTTAAGGAATAACGTTGTTTTAAAGATGTGTTTTTAAAATTCTTATTTATTTATTTGTTCTTTAAGTAAGGAGAAAAGCCATGCCACACCGCTTCAGAACATTCTTGAATGATTCAGAGAAGAAAAACACACTTTTCTTTATTTTCATCGTATTTTCGAGTAATCAAGTCACTCAAGTATTGGTAGGCTGAGATAGAACAACAAATCTAATTCTTTGTTGTTTAATAATGCAACTTACCGGTATTGCACCAAATATCAAATGTTCCTTTATGAATTTCTTGAAGCGTTTACGCTTTGCCACATAATATTTTTGGTAGCATATAAAATACCAACATCGTCTTAGGCCAATACTTAGATTTATCTGTGAACAACAAATGCATTTAAAAGGTAATCTGAAATCAAAATAAAAAATTGTATGAAATTTAACAATATTTATGTATTACGAAATTTTGACTTAAAACATATCTTGTGAAGAGTGATTCTTTTTTATATTAGTAAACTAAAAAAGGCATTTAATGACACGCAAGTCTGTAAAAAACAAGTAAGCTTAATAGGACAATAAATTTTCAAGTCTTTTGACAAATTAGATTTATCTAATTACGTAAAAAATAAGGAAGCTTGGAACAAAAAGTTTCAATCTTCTGCTGTTTTGTTTAAAGCTTTTTATTCCGAAGTTTCCTGTTTGTTTTTCAGTTTCATTCAGAATTGTTAAAAAAATTTCTACAAAATGCAAGTAATGAATGATAGTCTACAAAATGTAAACACAATCTACTTTTCCATGCATTTCTCCACAAACAGGTCTTAATTGAAAGAGAATTTACTTGTGCTTTGAAAGAAAATCTATTAACTCTTAAGATCGAAGAGAATAAATAATCATAAATAATCTAAAAATAAAGAATGAAATTTTGGAGGTCTTTAATATCTTTTAATTATGACTATTGTAAATAACAAAGTACAAGAGGGCTAAGACCACAAAAATTTATAGTTATGTATGAAAAAAAAAACATAAATATGATGTCGAAACGTTCAAACTTCTTTTGCTGCAAATAATCTAAATAAATTTTATTAATTTTAAAAGCCACTGATTCACCATTAAAATAATTCTGCCTGATTCAAGATACTGAGCAATCTTTTACATAACGTATTTCGCATAGATATACATGATAAACCAGCCGTGAATGTAGATGTTTATAATTTAGTTCAGATTGTGAAATACGGGATATTTATATGAGGTAGCTGGGTTTAAAGATTGATTGTTACCTAAAAATACTTAGGTAGTAATCAATCTTCTGCTTGTCAATACCTTCGATATTTAATTGTGCAATTTATAGAATTACTAAGACAGACAAACGAAAGAGACACAGTAATTTACAACAATATTTCATCATGGTATTTTTTGCTTTCTGTGTTTTCAGTTGTTTAAAATCCATGAATGCTATATGACCAGATCTCTATCGGTGATATCTCATGTTTTCATATTCGCGTTTGTAAACAACCACATGAAAAATGACAATGAATATATTGCATAGTTCAAATTCTGAAAGTAACGCTTTTACCAGGTTCTTTTGCCTTGTGAAAATCTTTCAGCCTTTATTTAGTTTAAAACACATTTATAGCTGATGCGTTACAGAAAACACCCGAGGAATTTTAATTATACTCTGCTTAAATCTGTTGCAGGTTTCCTTATTTTGGGGGATTATATTGTAACACATATTTGCAGCTTAAGTCAGCTAACTCAACGTATAAGTTTGGCTATGTGTTATGTAGATTCTGTGGATAAGTTTTCACTACTAATATGACTAACTTCTTCAAGAAGACAAATAAAAATATATTTTAATTTCAAATTTATTCTACCTCACCGCTTGCGAGGGTTAAACTAAACTAATACAACGGAAAAGTACCGGACACTTGAACTTGTCTGAGAACACAAGCTTCCCTTAAAACTGTTTCTAATTACAATATCTAATTTATTCTAATTAGATTCTAGAAGATTACCTGTTGCCACTAACAATGACTCAAGATTTCAATCTTACCAAACTAAATCTACTTTACAACTTTCAGTTTGAAGTGAAACAACGGTTACTCGTCACATGTTCGACAAGGGGTAAGTTCCTTGACCCAGGCTACTACACCGCTTCCATGTGCGTCAGGAGAGAATGTTTCATGGAAGACAGGCAGCGTTAACGCCAAAATTTTCACACACAGGCTATGCCATATTCCTTCCAACATTATAGTTGACCTGCTTACCTTTCAAGTCTACATAAATTCTGGAATGAATGAACATCGTGGCAAAAGGAAATATGCCAATTAAATAAGACTTGCTAGTGAAACTCAAGCATAAATCCATACTTTTCCATACTTTACCCTTCAAAAAAATCTTTGAATTAGCAGCCCTCAAATGGACTTCATGAAAAGCGTTTAATCTCTACATTTCTAGCACCTTTATATCCCTTTTACATTGACTCGACGTTGCCTATTTTTTATTACATTCCTTAATTTGTTTGATTTTGCATAAAGTCTTGCATCCTTGCAGTTGGATTTGGAAGTAAAAAAATCTTATAGTATTTGTGCATACTAACGAATTTTACTTTAATTTACCACACTGATTTTACTTAAAGACATTAGCTTTAGTATAACCCATTAATTTTATCTCTGACTAATTAGGTAAATATTATTGCCAACCTTTATCTACAACCGTTGTGTTTGTTCTGAAGCCACGATGTGTATCTATTATCTTTCAGCTTACGGTAATCCCTAATCCAATCTGCATATCTTGGTTTAGTACTGATTGCAAACTATAGACAATAACTTAGCACAACAAAACCTGCCCTAATGCCTAAAAACAGCCACATTCTACTTCTATGTGTTTGGGCCTAAATTTACTTCCCTTATTCTCAGAAACTTTGAATAAAAAAGCTGCATTCATTTTAACATACATTGCAAATTCAAACATTTATCTTTCTAGAAATTAACTTTGCAATTTGAAATCATTCTAGAATTATAGATACATTCTTTGACATTTAAACTACTACATTTAATTTAAGCCAATGCACTTCTCTAAAATTTTATACAACACGTGTGTGTCACATAACCTTGACTTTGGAACAACAGTTCAGTTTAAGGTAGTATAAGAAAATTAACTTTTTCCGTTGCCCTTCGTGCTGGCCACTCCTTCATTTGTTATTCACATCAGTCACGTTATTTCGCTGTTCGTAGACTCCGGCTGCTCAAAACTCGGTTTGCAATTGTTTTTTGTTCTTGTGTCGGCTAGCTTTGTAATAATTGTTTCCGAAACTGGCTTCCGTTGTTGGTGCGGTGATTGTATACGTCTTATCGACACTGTAGTTGCGCAGTCTTGACCGTCTAGATTCATTGTCCGCTGAGCTATGGACTTCATTTTAGCTCTTTGGCTTTTCGCTTATGATCGCTTGGTGTCAAGGACTGCTGGTGGTCGCTTGGTGGCCCCTTCTTTACTTGTAACGTTTTTGATCCATCTGTTTCGAATGACCGAGGGGACCCTTTGGACGTTCCAGTTTTCCCTTTGGGGGCTTACAAACCCTTTTCTTCTTGGCGGCTAATTTCTTTATACCTCCTGCTCCCCTTGCCGCCTTGTCTCACTATGCTATCGTCTTTTCCTCATTTTTTCTTGCTTGAGGCATCCCATTTAGCCTTACGTTTGTACTTTTTCTGCCATTTTGCCTCTTTGCATCTGTCCTATAATGCCTAGATTCCGGACTCTCATTTCCATTTCGATACTTATGTTCTCTGTCTATTTGCCACTGAGTTTGTTTATCGACCATTTGTTGCACATCTTCTTCCTTCCTCCTTTCTCAGACTTTTCCTTAAACTCTTTACCAAACCTTCTTTCACATCCATATTTACCACATCTGCTTGCCTTTGAGAAGGTACTACTCTGCCTGGCTCTTTTCTTAACAGAGGCATATTCTTCTTATCATAGATCTTTTTAAACTGGTTTTTATTTGTGGAAATTGCCTGTCTCACATAACTTTGTAAAATCACATTTTTTGCGATATTCTGAGCTACATACGGCTCCTCCATTTTAAATTGTATTCCTGAAAGTTTAAATCATTCATCTAATTATTCTTGGCACTAAATGACTCGTATTTTCCAACTTTATTAACGCTGCATGACCAGTTCATTTTGACAACCTGTTACTTCTAGAAACAGACTCTAAATTTCTTTACTGGACAGATACATACGAATGCTTCCCTTTAATCATGGAATAGTTTCTTTTCACCGCGCTAATAGTTCAGCTGGCTATCGGGTGCCCTTCTTGCATTAAGATTTCTTCTACTGAAAACTTTGATGCATCCGTCTAAATTTATAACTTTTTCTCTTTACTTTGGTCACTTTTAAAATCGGAATCATAACGAGGGGGCCTGTGTTAGAACCCCAGAGGCCTTATCTACGCCATCAGACCATTTAACTTTAATTTTTTTTTAAACGCAGTTGAGATTCACCACTTTCTAGAAATTTCATGATAAACGCATATTTTGGAAATAGTCTTTTGAGCGGGAAAAGTTTTTATGGCAACAATTTTGAACTCTCTTCAATATAATGGATTTCTTGAGCTATTTTAATTCTTAAGTAACTTAACTCTTTACAAGAAAAATTTACATTTGTCAATATTTACCTTTAGTTTCGCATCTTTTAATCTCCTGATGGTCATCAACGAGCTTACCTCGCATTCCAGTCGCATTACAAATTTAAAACTAACAGATATTGCATGTATTTGAGAAGAAAGAATTGCTTAATCTCGCAATAACCGAAGGTTAATAGTGAAAATATTGCACAGAGAGCTTTTGTTCCTCTACTGATTACGATGTAACTACTATATCGTCGGGATATAAAAAACAACTTATTTCTTAATACTGTCCTCCAAATAATATCCGTCGCTCACTAAAAAAGGTCGCTGAGCTTCCACGTATGTTAGACGCTAGGGGTAAAAATTCATACGTCGCGCATTTCGTAAGAAAGGTTATTTTATTGATATCTTTCAGCCTTACAAACTATTTGAAATTTTCCGCTCCTCTGATCAACGCTGTCATATAACTGCTTACTTTTTGTCTTTTTGATTATCTTTTCTATAATAGGCAGGACATAAATGGGATACTTTGAAATTTAATTCAGTTTTCTGTAGTCAACGGAGAATTTCCAATGGTGGTAATCCTTTATCTAAGGCGGTAATCCATTACTGGATACTCGCTTTTCTTAATATATAACTCTGTTGGCCTCACATATGAACTCGACACTAGAATTATGATTTCATTTTCTAGCATATTTTAATATGTTCCTTAATAGTTCTTTCTTTAGCTGCATCGTATTTTAAGACTTTGATTTAGATGAAGGATTTTCTCCAGTGTTAACTTCATGCAGAACTAATGCGTAATTACTTCCAAACCTTTCCAACAACATTCAACATTTCTTAAATTTACACTTTAGTTTTAGGCACCAGTTGTAACACACATCTGGAGATTAATTTAACACAGCTAACTCAACTTGCAAGTTTGCTTAGGTACTACGTGGATTCTATGGGGTAGTTTTCCCCCCTAGAGTAATTCACATATGTATACAAGTATATTTAAATTTATTCTACCTTATCACTTGTGAAGACTAAACTACGAGGATAAAATATAAAAGTATTAGTTAATTGGACTTTGCTAGGAACAGAAGCTTTCCTTAACACTTCTAATTTACTATATGAGATTTATTTTAGAAGACCATATCTTGGAACCAGATCTTACAAGATTCACTTATCACTGCTAACAGTGACTCAAAATTTTAAGCTTACCAAACCAAATTAATCTTGCGATTTTCCTTTTGATGTGAGACAGCGGCTATTCGCCAGAAGAGAATTCTCCACGGTAGGCATACAGAGTTAACGTCAAAACTCTTATGTGGCATACAGTTTTTTTTTCTCGCAGGTTTGATTCATTTTAAGCATTAAATGTATGTTGTATTTTCTTACTCTTATTTCAAAATAAAACTTTATACTGAATATTAAGTAAGTTTCATTGAATAAAACTAAATATAATGAACTTTTAAATTTTATAATGAATTTTTAAACGATTATTTTTACAGATTTCGCTACACAAAATCATAAAGGAGTTCTTTTGCATAATGAGATGGCACTCAGTTATTCCATGGAAATTCTGAAATCATAACTCAGAAAGTCATATAAAATGAAATGACCCTGAATGAGTGATTTATGGAGATTTTAAAGTATACTACGCCTATACAAGTAAATTATACCACTAACAAGTTAAGCAGATGTACAATATCACTGAAAATGGGTAAAAATGATTAAAAAAGAATAAATAAATAAAAATAGTTAATAAAAAATTCTGAGAGCTTTCCGACTTTATATTACAACCAAAGAGGCTTTTTTAACGTTTTGTGTATTACCTTTCTTTAATAAATATCATGTTCTTCGCACTTAAAACACATAAAAGTCAATTCAACAGCAATACCATAAATAAACAAATATCTTCAAAATTTTCGATAGACAGTCTCGCGCCCTTGAGTTAAATTTTATTTTCTGTGCAATGGTGCCACAGCTTGCTTTGAAATCGTTGAGTGTGTTAATCAGAATTTTTTTAAAGTTTTACAGAATATGAAATAGAAAATAAAAGAAATTCAAAATTAAAATTCGGGCTTCCAGGTGCTTCATGTAAGTTCTTCGTTATTTAATTTCTTTAAATATACTACAGCGTGATATCAAAATCCCGTTTCGAGACTAATAGCCCTTCTGAGATAACGCTCTCTTGGGCTAATGAATAAAAAATAAATAAAAGAAAAATAAAATAAAATAAAAAAATATATCAAAGCTTTTAGATTTTGTATTACACCCAAAGGGGAGTTCTTTCATTTACCTACACATGTACATTTTGAGAGCACCTGGACTAAAAATATTTAAAAAAGCCTATCTTTAGAATCTTCGATAGACAGTCTTGCGCGCTGGAAATAAAAAATTTCTTTTACATGCACTGTTGCCATTGCTCGATTTGAAATCGTTGAGTTTGTTAATAAAAAATTCTGTAAAGGTTTACGAAACATGAAATAGGTAATAAAACAAATTCGAAATTCAAAATTCGGGCGTTTAGGTGTCCATGTTCGGATGGAGGATTACGTTATTCAAAATTTGATGGCTGTAGGTACCGTCGTTTTTTCACATTGGAAGATATAAACATACATTCATGCAGACACTTTGTTATTAATTTTCTTTAAATGTAATAAGGCTATAGTATTTGGTGGCAGCAATTTGAAAAAGTGATTCGCTGTTTACAGTGAAACACAACAAAATGCTGCCCGTCTGGGCTACCGTCCCTTTGGGATAAAAAAATGTAATAAAACATTGAGTTCCCAATAATCTAATCTGAGAATGAGATTTCGAAAACGTTTGTCTTTTTATTTCAGAAAAAGTTAAGAAAAATTTGGCGGTTAAGATACAGACAGGTGATTTAAATTTGCTTGAAGTATCTTCCTCTGCTGGACATGATGAATGCACCCAAGAAGAATATGCTTAACATTCTCATCGTCGCTATCGCAGATGCACAAAGCATTTGAAGCAAGTCCAAATGGCTTTAAATATCTCTTAAATTTACCATGACCACTCAAAAATTGAGTTACTTTAAAATCTTTTGAAAAGTGAACAACTTTTATTCTGTGAAAAATTCTAGGGAAACGACTTTTGATGCATTGCGCTTTTGGTGAGGCCAAGATGATTATGCTAAATTTTTATGTTTCATAGATGACTGGGTTAATGTAGCAAAAAATTAACCCTTGGAGCAAAAACACTCACAACTAAGAAAACGTAATACGTCTTTAATATGGAAGCAAAAATAATTCTTGCCAACGATTTTTTTTACGAGAGGGTTTCTTTTATGACTTCTTCCAATAAAACTGTATCATGAAAGAGTTTATACAGGTACGGACAAAATGTGGTAGTTGTTTTTAATACCTCTGTAAAACGTTTCGTCTTCTGTAGGAAATCTGTAGGAGGTATTTTCAAAAATTAAAGATTAGAAAACATAATATTAGATGAAAATTTTTCACCCGTCACAGAAAAAGGAAAGGAAGCTGAAATTGCTTTAAGAATATCAGTACTATAAGCAATCCAAGTAAGCATTTAGGTAATCATAACAAGTCTGATTAAGTGGATATAGTTAAAAATGTGCTTTAACAAAAGTTCAGATTTTTAGATTGTTTAAGTTTTAATTTGTACAAAAGCAGCCAGGGGATTTTCAGCGGAAAATCTTGTTGCAATAAAGTGATCCTTCCAACCAAGGTATTAGAGAGCAAGAAAAATTATATTGCGTTTGCTGGAATATTAATTTGATTGCTGAATATCGTACCACGAAAAGAGAGACGCAGCTAAAGAGAAAGGACAACAACACTGTTTTGGAGACAATGCAGAGTTTTTTGTGTATGAGATTTGCTTGCGTAGTTAATTATTTTTTCTTGCAAATGCACTTATAATTTTCTTGAAGATAAAAAAATGTTTTATACTGAAACAGATAGATTATTTTGACTCTTCTTTTTTTTGCTCCTCTTTCATCATCTCATCATCCCTATTTAAATTTTTAATTTTATAGGCTTTTCATTTTTGAAGTTTCTTCTCATTTTCTTAATCCTTTTCAACTTGAAGACAGAATTTAATTAAACAGACAAATTAAGACATCAATTAAACATACAAATTTAAAAGACATATTAAATTTCATTTAAAAGCCTTTCAAATTTATCTGCTTGCTTCCGTTGCAAAGACATTAGGTTATTTCGAAGCAAGAGAGATGAAACATTAGCAATGCCCTCACCGGGAATCGAACCACCGACCTCTCGAATACGCGCCGAGCATGCAGACCACTACACCATGAAGGCGGCAGAAATACCGTATATACTACCCCTTTTAAAGGGCGACTAGGGCTTTAGGGTCACAATCGCCAAATCCTGGTGAAGAATCATCATTCACCATCGTTTTTAGTTCGGGCGCCACTGTAGAGACATTAAGTTATTTCGAAGCAAGAGAGAGGAAAACTAAGCAATGCTCTCGCCAGGAATCGAACCATGGATCTCTCGAATACGCGCCGAACGTGCAGACCACTGCACTGCGAAGGCATTCTAAGAAGGCGGGAGAAATACCTTATACCGTCACCTGCTGAACAGCTATTCTACTTATTCCCATGCACCTTTACTGATCTGCTTTCAAGAAATCACAAAATCTTCAGGCAGTATGAACTCACGATAACTAATAACGCAAGGCCCCCACAAGGCCATAGAGAATGTTAATATTTACAGAAGCCAAAAAATCTTAACACCAGCTGCAATGAAAGTATGCGTGACTGAAAAAAATACTGACGTTTTTCAGATTTAGCATTAAAAAAAAAAGGCCATATAATGTAAAGCTACTTAATATTATGTGTGTAACTGTCTTCTCATTCTACTACACTTTCTTAATAAATAGCTTCTTGTTAAGTTATTATTATAGTAAATAGCTTCTTTTTGTTATATTAAATAGCTTCTTGTCAACTGTAAAATTTAATTGTGTTATTAGAACTTATATCAGTAGTTCTTAGAAATGACTATTTTATATCACTAATAATGTCACAAATTGATAGCCCTATTAAAATTAATACAAAATTTCTTCACATCCCGTTCGTTATTAGTCTTTAAAAACCATTTCTTCTACAAGTGACCTTTAAAAACCATAACTTCTTCAAGTGTTTATTTAGAGATATTTTATGATATTGTTTGTGATAAACTTAGAAACTTAGAAAACTTAGAAATTTATATTTTAAAAATTTTCTGGAGAAAACATTTATTTGAATAATGCCATAAAAATTTCTAGATGATACATTTTGCATTTCACTTTATTGGCAACATTTTGTTCTTGATAGTTATTTCCTTTGAAAATTAATCAACATAATAGTTTGTTTGGCTCAAAAATATAATCTTGCTGAGAATTATTGCTCTCGCATATGCGCTTTTCCGTGGTGTAATAATTAACGCATTCAGTTACACTAGAATATCGAGGATATTCGAGGATGCTAACTCAATTTAATCGGTTCCTCTTTGCTGTCCCTGGAAAAATACTTTTTTCTTATTAGCAGTTGTACGGACAAAGCCAGTTTTACATATCAGAATATCAAAATAGTTATCAGTATTAGAATTTTCTCCAGCGTAAAGAGCTTTCTTTCCCTTACTAATATCCCCAGCAGCTACATCTGTTTATATAGACCAGAATTCTGCCATCTATTTCTGAGCACGGAAACACGCTTATCTTTTACGATGGACCCAGGAAGTTCAGTTATTATAAGCCTAAATAATAATAAGAAGTATTTCCTAGATTAAAACATCATAGAAATGGAAACGGAAAGAAAAAAAAAGACGATTAAAATAAAAATGTATAAACAAATAGATCATTTCAAAGTAAGTGACGCGAAAAGATATCTGATTTAATTAGAAGTAATCTTCATCAGGCTTCCGGTTTGACACCCGAGTTTAGTTTTCTGTTATTTTGAAAATCAATTGAGGTTTTTTCGTTCCATTTCGAGTCTTTGAGTAGTGTGTGAGTGAAAGGTACTGTGCGTTCCTCGTTTTTGTAAAGTCAACCGAGTGGAAAGGCTTCCCACATAAGTAATCAACGAGAGAGGAAGAAAAAAAAGTATAGAAAGTATCCACTGCTGCCTGGACGGAATTTTTTTGGAAGCGTATTTTGAAGAAATGGGCAGGAAGTTTTAATGATTTGGAAACTTGGTACGGTTGTATTGATATTAAAGAAGTATTCAGTGCTAGTTTGGAAAACTTTTATGGGATTGTTACAAATTTCTAAATGAAAAAACTGCGAATATATTTAATAGTAAAATATAATTTTGTGTAACAAAATAAAAAGTTGTTACGGAGGTACATAGGGTGGCGCACGATTAGCATTTCGATTTATATAATTAAGTATTACCCCCCTTGGATTGTAATATTTTTGATGGAATATATAGCCATCATTTGAAGATTTTATGGACAAAAATTCCCCAACAAACAAAGAAGGAATGTTATTCATTGTTCATTTTGTTAATTTTGTCTATGTTATTTTGACTCAAAGATTAACAAGTAACTACTTTAACGTTCAGAACTTTCTTTCTTTTTTAAAGGCCAGGCGCTTTATTTAATAGCCATTAACCTTGTGCTACTTACTGCAAGGGTCGGAAGTGCTGGCCATTTCCTTACGGAAGTGCCTATTAGGTATCCACCGTTACCTCCTATGAAGGGACGGACAGTTACAACCATGCTTTCTCTGAGATTCGAACCCGGGCCCATCGCTACGGCAGTCAGGGTCACTAACCACTATACTGGCTGGCCGGCAACGTTCGGAACTTGTCTAGTGTTTCAACAATTTACCAGATGGTTCAAAGTTTTAGCGACAAGCAGTGGCTCTCTTGAGGGAGATTTTTGTTTAGTTCCGGTCATTGGTGCGAAATCAGTCGAAAGAAAATATAGAATTACTTCAACCGAAAATACAACTCGAACTTAATGAAATAGGTATATGCGACTGAATACCCATCAGCTTTGGCCCAAGCCTTCAAAATTCGATAAAGTCATATACCCGAATGTTTTTGCAGATGTTATCGCAGCATTGGCAAAAATTCGGTGATACCTCATTTCGGTCAGTGCCAGATTATCCGAAAAGAAAAATCGTGTCACTGAAGTCGAAATTGTGTCTCCCTCCAGCTTAAGAAAATCTGAAGTGTAAACCACATGACTTCTTTGTACGGAATATTAAATTATACGCACTTTTTGCTGCATTTCATTTAAACTTATTTCCTCGAATTTCATTAGAGATATATTTCTCATTCAATTAATTCTGTTTGTCCTCAATTCTTGGCAAGGCAAAAATACATGAAACCTCAATCATTTTCATTAAAAATTGAAAAGTATAGAAAAAAATAAAACACCAAATACAGTTAAAACAATCAAAAAAACAATTTTTTCAATTAAAATTAGAGTTTTAGTTTTTACGCAAAAGCAAGCAATTTGGCGAGCACGCAAGAAAGCAAATTTTTCGGTGCACAGAAATGAAAGTTTAATTTTGGTTTCACTGCGCAAAAAGACACTGAGGATGAAGAAATTTGACTCACTAAGCTGCCAAGTATCAGATGTGAACAAATATGGTCAAACAAAAATAAGGCTTAGCCACACTTAAACAACTTTTAAATTGTTGATAATTCTACAGCTATTGCACGCAGGTTAACTAAAGGCATAACAACCTTAAACGGAAGATAAGAACAACATAATTCAATCATTTTAAAGCAAAAAATCTGAAATTTTCCAACATATAAGCATAATAAAAGGAACTCACTGAACCGAGTAACAGAGTGGATATATATATATATATATATATATATATATATATATACACTTTTGGTGCAACCGATTTGCATGTTCGATCAAGATGTTTTACCATACTAAATTCGTCACGATTGCAAAGTCCTTCTTGGTGCTTCGATTTTTTTTTTTTTTTTCAAAAGAATGTATATATGTACTTACGTAGGCACAAATGTCAGAAAAAATCCATTTGTAAATTTTTTTCAATGGATTTTACAATTCGTTTTGGAAGAAAGAGTCCGTTATTCTGTCCGTACTTACAGACGTCAAGGAAAAAAATATAGTCAAAATGGATTCGGGAATGATCAAATGGATATTTTCTTTGAAATACGACACCCGAAAATTTTCAAGATTGCAATATTTCCTTGACTTCGTGCAAACAAGTAAAAAGTAAAATAATGCCTTTCCAAAATTGGCAACGAGAATACAATTTGTAAAGATTCAACGATCAGTTGTGTTTTTATCACTGCTGTAGTAGCGTCAATTATCGTCTGTTTTTATCATAACTTTTTATAAAATAGTTCTTAGTAATCTGCTAATAGTAACATCATGCTTCTCTTGATTTACAACATTTGGCTTCGAACTACTTCGAACAGGCAGAAAGTTGCCTTAAAAACTAATACTAATCATACTTGTGCAGAAAAATTTGTAGGAGCTACAAAACATAGATTTGCATTAGCTCTTTCGGATGCTGTTGAAGAATTTGTATCGATAGCAGAACCGCAGCACAGGCTGGTTTGTTTAAGACCTCTGGTTTGAGATTTGAATGAACCGCGTAATGGATATTATGAAAACGCTAAGGACGATGTATAAGGTATTTCTCCCGCCTTCCTAGCGTGCCTTCGTGGTGTATTGGTTGTGCGCGCTGAGCAGGTACTCCAAAGGTCCGTGGTTCGATTCCTGGCGAAGGCTTTTTCTCATTTTTCATCTTGCCTGCTTCCAAAAATACCTAACGTCTATACAGATGAATTAGAGGAAATTGATGCTTAGTTAGAAGAATTAGAAGTACGTTGTGAGACGAAGTAACTCTTTTAGACCTCATTAATCATTATTATTTTTATTATTATCGTAGCAGCTCCAGTTATCGTTTGCTTTGTATCTTGATTTCTTATTAAAGAGTTAGTTCTTAGTTATTCGCTTATTAGTAGCATTGTGCTCCTATTGATTTATAACAGGAATCACAAACAGAAGTAACACAACTGCAAGTCAACATGGATTATTTATTTAAAAAGTTCACATGCGCCTGCTGTGCCAGCTGACATTATAATTTGAATAAACGCTCTGTTATAGATTAGGTAAGATTAGACATAAGTGCAGAGTCTGCCTATTATTTACCCTGAATAAGTAGGTAAATGCTCCTTACTCTAGCTGTCCTCCTTACTCTAGCCTTCCTGAAGCCGAGGGTTCCGTTCCGGTGCCGAGGGGATACTGATGTTTGGTACAACCGACATCGCAAGATCTGCCGCCAGTGCAGTGTCATCAGTTGTCTTGTTTAATGTTCGGGCTCAGACAAATGGAGGATTTACACCTCTGCTTGGGTGATGATTAAACATTATATATAAGCAATATTTATAACAGGAATACATCACACTGTTGCTTAAATAATATATTTGGCCTGCTTGAGCTGGTGTTGCATTTAAGTGCGCACGAAATGATTGCATTTTCATTACACACCTGGACATTCGTTGCTTAGAGAGACATAAGCTTAGCCCTTGTCATTACTTGTGATTACATTCTGTTTTGCCCTCAAGGAAAATGGTAACTCCAGACGGAATTTTCTAAGCAAAACCGAATTGTATGTCTGACATATATGGGTTACATCTAGAGGCCAGACTTTATTACCATCGGTCATTAAAACTGGAGACGAACTATCAATTTCTGACAGCTTTAAACATTCAACATCATATCTGCATAACATGCGATCCATCCTTACTGGTAGCTCCCATTTTCTATAATGATGAAAATTTTAGAAATTGAAATGCAGCTTCGGAAACTTTTCTTCTAAAAATGTAAACAAAAGAAGTACCTGCCCCTATATAACGCACTTTTAATAACCTCATTATACATTGATTTGGGTGGTGTTTTTCGCTGTTTTCAAATGCTTTGTATGATTAATTAAAAATTGTATTTTATTGTACAGTAACCTCTTATACATCTGTTCCCATGAGAAATGAATTCGGGTTGATTTTCTAAATTATATCACCTGTTATACTTTAAATTGCATATTCTTTCTTTGTTATTGCTTTCAATATCTTTATAGCTTTAACTACTCTAATACTGACACAAGTTCCTATGTTTAAAGAGAAAACATGATAATTTAATTCATTATGTATGATATTTAATATGTAACCAAAATCTAGTGATTTTCCATGTGTGTTATCGATTTGCTATGTGTAACAGAATGTTATTTCATTTCCAAAGAATAATAAGAAATCATAACAGATATCAATGGAATAATTTTTATAATGCATACAATAAAATTTATTTTCCTTAAGCAAGCATAAATTAAAATCCAATTCTTGTGTAAAAACCAAAAATTTGAAAATTTTTTCGCTTTCTGATTTTAAAAATAAGATATCAAATACAGAAATTTCAAGTCAGCTGAATAAAATGATTAATTTTAATAATTATTAAAGAAATTAGTTGCCTGTAAATCTGAGTATTTTAGTTTAAACTAAAAGAATTTGTTTGAAAGATATTTGAGTCAAAATTACACAAAATGACATTTTCCGTCTTGTGAGTTTAAATTAAAATTCCATCACAGTTTTAAAAACAGTAAAATACATATGAATTTTATTTTCCTATTATTGCATAATTTAATTTAAAATATGACAAAATGAAAAAAAAAATACAGATTGTCAGCTCCTCTAAAGGAAACTGCTTTAATTAATATGACAAATTGTAAACTTTAATGATTGTAAAAAATTATTAAACTTAAACAATAATTGTGAACTTTAATTAATATGATAAGCTTAGGAAGTGATCATCAAGTAAGAAAGCAAATTGAAGAAAGAAATTGATTGCCTGGAAACAGCATACTGATAATTTGAAGAACCGGAAAACAGAAAATTATCTTCGCCGGAATTGGTAGGTATTCATTAACGTGCATCTGTTTTGTCAAGTGGGACGGAGGCGGCATAATTTGAACTAAATGACACCACTTTTGTTCGAATGATCTCACACCGACTGAAACAGGATATCACCAAAATTGTTGACAACTGTTAAATTTTAGCGATTTCCGAATTTTAACCGGTAATTTCGTCTTTTCTGGAGCTGATTAAACCGAAAGATACATCCGAACAAGTAACGACTCAAAGAACAATTAATAGACAATGTTTGACAAGCAGTTTAAGTGTTAGGACTCAGAAATCTAACAAAAGTTATAAGGAATTTCATGGATGGATCAGAGAAGCTACATAATAACCGCCAGTTGACCCGCTATTATTTCTTTAACATAATGCAAATATAGAGCAGTACCTCAGTACCTCACATAGTCCGGGTAATCGGCTTCTCCAGTATTTTGGACTGTTTGAAACCGGACTAATCGAGGAAATAAATGCATAAGAAAAAGATAATTCATTCCTAAAACTTTCCTCCTCTTTTTTTACAAATAAAATGCGATTAATAAATTTATAAGGTTATTTTCTCCCTCCTTCCTGCATGCCTTCGTGGTGTAACGGTAGCATACTCGGCGCGTATTCGAGTTCTGGCGAGGACATTGCTCCTTTTTAACATTGTCCCGCTTTAAAATAACCTAATGACTCTACAGTGTCTCTTGAACTAAAAGGTGGTGGATGATGATTCTTCATCACCAGGATTTGGCGAGTAGGTCCCCTAATCCCCAATCGCCCTTTAAAATGGTAGTTAGGTTAATAGCTGCTCAGCTATTTATTCTCGTGCAGGCATTTCAACGCTGTTGTCGTTATCTAAATTGACCTTCCATTCCTCATAAACCAGTTGTTCATCTACGTAAATATCAGCTTTATTATATAATTCATTAGTGATTCGATTCGACACTCTCAATTAGTTTGACAAGATCTAATTCACTGTAACCAGTTTCTTCGCCAATCGTCGTAATGTTGTAAAAGACTTCAGTGAAATGAGGGTCAAAACCAATGAAATTATTTGTACATTGTAGTATGTGTTCAAACTAATTTCACATTGCTTGCCGTTAGTTTATGTAATGCTTCGTGTATTTTTTTATAATATTTCTGATACTGTATCCCTTACGAAATACGACTAAATAGGCGCGTTTTCTCCTATTATAGCTTTTACCCTTTGCGAAAGGTGAGGTGCAAATCATGCTCTCAATATATAAGGGCGAGTTAAATGAAAGTGAGCCAATGCGAATATATGACAAACAGAGTACTTTATTTAAAGGTAGTCTCCATGAACATTGAGACATTTATCCCATTGACAAATAAGCCGCGTGATCCCCGTCTCATAAAACTTCTTGGGCTGTCGATTCAAAAAATCTGGAACCGACTTCTTCACGGCGGCGTCCGACACGAATCTGGTACCCTTGAGATGTTTTTCAGTTTCCCGAAAATGTTAAAGTCGCATGGCGACAAATCTGGGCTGTATGGAGGATGTTGCAGCGTGTCCCACTTGAACTTTGCTAGTTGTGTCTTAACCACATCAGCGACGTGGGGACGAGCATTGTCGTGTACCAAGATCACACCATTCGTCAATCTTCCAGGTCGTTTGTTCTTGATTGCGACACGCAGCCTATCCAGCGTTGCACAATATTGCGAACTATTGATAGTCTCTCCACGTTTAGCAAATTCAATCAGTAATGGCCCCTGACGATCGAAAAAAAAAGTCAATAGCACCTTTCCCGAGGAAATGACAGCCTTTGCTTTCATCGGGGGTGGTGAATTCAAATGTTTCCACTGTAAGCTTTGCCGGCGTGTTTCAGGTTCGTAGTGGTGGCACCATGATTCGTCTCCGGTCACAATTGCAGACAAGAAGTCGTCATCCTCATTGTGATACCGGCTGAGATGAGTCAAAGCAGCGCCGAACCTCTCCGTCTTCTGGCGGTCGTTCAAAATCTTGGGCATCCATTGAGCACACAAAAGCCGATAACCGAGATGATCATGAATTATGGTGTGAACCGAACCGTGACTGATGTTCACATGCTCTGCCAGTTCATCGATGCTTATCCTCCGTTCTTGTCTAATCAGCTCATCAACTTGTGCAGTTGTGTCGGGGGTGATTGCAAGGTGGCTTTGGCCCAGTCTTGGATCGTCTTTGCAACTTTCACGTCCTTCTCTGAACCGTTTGCTCCAACGCTTCACAGTGGCCAATGCGATGCAATGTTCACCGTACACAGCAGTCATACGGCGACTAATTTCATGTTGGGAAACACCTTCAGCTGTGAAAAACCTGACCACACCACGCTGTTCCTCTTTTGGAGCGTCCATTATGTCACGCTACCGTCTTCAACCCAGTGTAAGAGCGCCTTAAAGAACTTTAACCTCACACTTTCGCGCCACTTTCGTAAATGAAGGCTATCTCTGTGCTACGCGCATGCGCCGCAGATGATGGACCGAACCATTCTTGCTGAGGAGGGGTTGGCTCACTTTCATTTGACTCGCCCTTATATATGCTCTCAATATACATGCTCTCAATATGGTGAGGCTCTCAATGTCACAATGATATCTTGATCCATTCATTGGATAAACAACAGCGTATTTTATAGAGTCATTAGTTTATTTTGAAACAGAAGCCATGAAAAATGAGCAATGCCCTCGCCCGAGACTCAAACCTGTATCTCTCGAAAATGCGTCGAGTGTGCTAACCGTTACACCATGAAGGCATGCTAGATATACTCCCCCTCCGTTTTAGCGGGTGACTAGAGATTAGGGACTCAATCGACAAATCCTGGTGGTGAAGAATCATCATCCGCTACCTTTTAGTTCGGGCGCCATTGTAGAGGCAATGGAATTTTTTGATGCTGAGAGACGTGAAAAATGTGCAATGCCCTCCCCGGCACTCGAACCTCGGACCTCTCGAATACGCATCGAGCGCGCTGACCATTACACACCGAAAGCTTGCTAAGAAGGCGTAATAAATACCTTATAATTTGGTGAAGGAAAACTTACATGCATATTTTCATTTAAAACACAGAGAATAGTTGGATGACCTTGAATATCATCGAAGATCAGTAAAACTTTAAAGTCTAATCCATTTTATTTGCAGTAACATTCTACTGTAGGGGAAAAATTTTGGTGAATAGGTTTTACTATATATTTGCGTACCGAAAACTAATAGACTAAAGTTAATTTAACATTAAAGCTCAAAACGCCCTGTGCTCACTTGTGCTTCTTAATTTGCATATTAAGGAAAGTAGTTATGATGACACTGAACTGCAATCCGAGTAACGTCTTTCACAAGCTTTATGCTTTAAGACCGAGAGAGCCGTAAGCGCAGTTGTCAAACCGAAATAATGTTGACGTCACAACGCAGATGCAGGTGATTTGCGGATGACATCCCAATTTGCTTATTGTGCCACGCATTTTGGTTCTTGATATAGGTTTTGCATATTCCGATGGGCTGTGATCTCATGTTGTCTGGATTTTGCACGCTCTGTCTTGCTTACATATTCATAATGATAATTCTGCTTTCTATGAAAACAACATGAGAAAACACGAAACGAAACAAAGTCAACCGTGAGCAATAAAAAGTAGTAGTATTTAAAAGCTCCGTTTATGTTTGCACCCTACGTTAACACTAACTGAACAAGACACCCGCCCTTTTTGACACTGGTGTGTCCGTGCTGATTTTGCACGTGACTTCGTCTGTCTTTAATAATTAATTTCAGATACGCATGAAAATAGTTGATTTTCAATCAAATTCATGTTAATATAATCCGAATTCACGGTAAATTACATTTCTTCTGCGATTAAATTCCGACATGTACTAATTTGAATTCTGGTTTCTTACACAAGGCATAGTAAAACTTTCATTGCAAACAAACACCGATTTCTCTAAGCAAAATCCTTTTCCTTTTCTTCCTTCTTTGCACTGCCCCTTAGGTAGCACTCTTCATGGCTATGATAATACTGCAGTGCTAATTATTTACTTCGTTTACTATTCTGTATTGTTTCCAAAAATTTTATTTCTATTGTTTTTTTTTCTTCCTAAAGTTGCTGTTCTAATGAAACAGTGAAAAGATATCACTTATTCGCATTTTTCGAAAATCCGAATGGGGTGGGCTTTCAGTTATTCCGGATATTTAGTATTCTACTTTGTTCAAGGTTAATCAATCAGTTGGATGAAAAGCGAACAATAATTGAAAGAAATAAAAAATATTTTTGTCTCTAGCAATTTATGTTTTCAAGAGAAAAAATGAATAATTATTGTCCTTTCTCCATTTTTTTCCTATTCAATGAACCGCTTAACATCACGTAACTAGATAAGATGGGTAAAATTATATATAACTAATACAGCAATTAAAATCATAGGACTTTGATGTATGAAACTCCTGATAAAAGTACTCATCAATGATGGATTAAGCATGTAATGATGATATTTACTTTTAACCCTTTGTGTTTTTGAAGTAATTTTCTTTTATGATATTTTTTCCCTACGTGCAGAGCCAACGGCGGTACCATTTCTGATTTTAAAGTTGAGTTTATTCTGGAACTTCTTTCCTGTTAACAAAATATCCTCGAGATACGAATACGCTTTCCGCATTCTGTGAAAGAAAATTATAAGAAAAATTTTGAACAAATTAAAAAGAAAGAAGATTAATAAATAACTGGAGCAATACAAAATTCAGAAAATGCAGTTATAGAGACATCATAGAAATGTGTGGCATTAAACTTTGATTCTCCTTTCCAATAGAAAAGAAAATGAAAAAAATAAAAACATTAAAAAATAAAAATGAATAAATAAATAAAATAAAACCCACAAATCGCCTACAGCCCCGTGTATCCAACCTTAGTCTGTGCATCATTTAACAGAATAATAAATGACAAGATATGCATTTGCTACTTTGAATTTTATAAGGAGAATTTTATTTGGTCTGATGATAGTCAACACAATAAAACGCTGGCTTGCATCTGAATTACTTAGATTACAGCGAAGCATTTGAGGTTTATTTACCTAAAGAGCGGGATGATTTCGTGGAGAATTTCTTTGGGAAACAGGTTTGTACTACCTTATGCATGGGGAAAGCTGCATGAACTGCTATGCAGTTACCCTGTTTGCTGAAATTTGAAACCGAACCGAACTAGCACTGTTCAGCGCCTTTATTGCTCAGTTATTGGTGGGCCAAAACTACTACTTCAGTGAACTGGATATAATACTTTAAGCCCGAAATATACTAATAAATGATATTTCAAATGATAACAGCTTTCAAATGTAAACTAAAATTTCGGAAATCTCTCATTAAAAGTAAACATTTTATGCTACATTCTGTCTGGATAAAGTCACGTTAGAAGATAAAAATATGTAACATTGATTGCATGTTATCAGATAACACTGAGATACATTTCAGAATTTGAAACCAGCTGTGTAGTTAACTGGCATTAAAAATAACTGCTAAATTTCAAATGGAATATACACACTGCAATCAGATATACAATGTCAAATATACTTGCTTAAGAAGATGTTTTTAACTTAAGTCTTGCTTACTCTAGAGAATAACTTCCAGCACTTCTCGAACATCTCTGTCTAACATGATGACATTTTGTAACTTTTAACAAACTTCAGCATGAAATACAGAATGTTTTGCTTACGCTCTTCATAATCCTCTTTGTTCATCAGACCAAAAATAACGGTATATGACCCTTAGTATATGTTAATTGGGCCACGCTACGTAGAAATCTCCTAAATGTTAGATATACTTAAATTCCTACTTGACAGTTGATTTACCGATGCGAATAATGAAATCATCATATTATCTCCTTAAATTTTTTAGTGCAGTACCTTACATGTGCTAAGTTAAGAAAAAACAGTTCAACCATTTAATGTAGTTCAATCATTTAAAAATAAAATCAAATAATTACATAGTTAATTTCTTGCTCATATAATATTAATTAAAAAAACTACCATCCCCCCCGAAAAAAAACCTGAAAGGTTTCAGATTTTAAATTACGTCCAAAGGGGCGTTTTTTTAACGTTTTGTGTGTTACCTTTATTTATTAAATATCATGTTCTTTGCACTTGCATAAAATTCAGTTCAGTAGCAATGTCGCAAAATAATTTTAAAATGAATATATCTTTAGAATTTCCGATATACAGTCCGCCCGCTGGAAATAAAAAGGTTTCTACTCCCTCCCGTAGAGTGTTGCCATTGCTCGCTTTTAAATCGTTGAGTTTGCTACTCAAAAATTCGTTAAAGTTTTACAAAATATGAAACAAATAATAAAACAAATTCCAAATTTCAAATTTGGTCTTCCAGATGCCCATATTCTTAGGTGGATTACGTCATTCGAAATTCGATAGCTCTATGTACCGTTGTTTGATCACAATGCGAAAAATATACATACATTTATGCAGATTTTTCATTATTTAATTTCGTCAAATATAATGCAGGACTCTAACATTTGATGGCAACAGTTTGAAACGTGACACAGATATTTATAGTGATTCAACTCAAAATCGCAAAACGAAAACAATAGTTCTGGGACAAAGCCCCTCTGGACTAATAATATCAGTGAGACTTGTGACCTAGATCTGAATGCTGAATTAAAATCTCACAAAAAAGCATGAAATAAACTTCTGAAGACACGATTTCAAGCGCATTTGATGACGAGATAAACAACGACCGTTACGTTTAATTATTATAATGACAAATCAGCAAGTTGAGGAAAACAGCCACCGTCCATGATGGTACGGTATTATAACCGCGATCTCATCTTTGTAGTTGTTACCATATTTACGAGCACTACGTTCAAGATTCAGTGCTTTCTAAGATCACATAGAGGTTTTTCTAACTTCTTGCGACATTAAAGATCTTCTGAAGTCTATAGTATAGAAAGAGAAGTCTATAGTCGCAGGATAAGTCCATGCCGGTAGTTTAAGAAACGAATCAAATGAAGTAGACCTGCGTTCTGTAACAGTTTTTGTCAAATGACAACATTTAGTAAAACCCTACTAAAATAAAATTTTTCTAGATACCTTGTACAAAAAATAATTTTTAATGAAAAAAGAATGTTTCTCTTAGCTAAATTAAGTCCAAGCAAAATATTTTACATTAATCAAAACTATAGAAGATACCATCAAAAGAAAGATCTTGGAACCATAACAACAAATGTTTGCTACTTTCTAGCACAGTTTTCTGAAGGTATCTTTTACGTCAGAAAAATATTACTCAAGAAGCAGTAATATTTTACTGACGCTCTGGCATTTCGATTTGTATAAATTTTAAAACACTATATTATATACAATATCTGCCCGTTTGAGTAGTGCTAGTTAGCTTTAAGGCATTCATTCATTAAAAAATTATTATACATGATTCGTCTTCAAAAATTAAAAAAAAAGGTTGTTTTTTTTCAGTCTTAGTACATTTTTGTTAACCTATATCTATGCATGAAAGTTTTTTAGGCCTTATTGCAAGACTGTACTTACGTTTTAACATAAGATAACAAGAGTTACAGTATGCTAAAACATAAATATAAATACATAACACTATAAGTATAAGACATATTAGGAAGAAAAAAGATTCAGTGTCCTAGAGGTTGAAATTTATTGTTTGCTTGTTTAATGATTTATAGAAAAGCACGGGAATGCTGTCTGCTAAGAAAGGGATGCCGTCATGGGAGCCTTTCTAAGGGAAAATGCTCGTATTCACTCTGTACATAGGAAAAAATGAGAAAACAACTATACAAAAGCTTGTTCACAAAACTTGAAACTGGCTTATACTACCAGCCATATTACCTATTCTGTCACTGCTAAGCTGAAACAAAAATTTAGAGAGGAATGGCTTCTTCCACGTGTAGAAAAAAGCACTTATAACCCAGAACTGCTATAAATGCTTTCACTAGTTCCAGCGTTCAAATAACCAAACAGATAATTTTATTTAATGAATACTATTAGTTTAAGGGTACTTCTACTATAGTGCTATGCCAGCGTGGGGTGTCAACAAACTGTTAGCCACGGATGAGACAGAGATGACAGTTCAGACGGACATAACATTTACTATTGCAACTTATCATGTTATTATATTAAATGTCACAATTCCATTACAATATTGCAATATACCTATGCATATTATCATTTTATAGTATATGTATTAACATTTCATATTATGTACACTATTACGTTTCATATTGGCATTATATTTCTAGTGATATATTATTAGTATGTTGAATATTATTAGGAACGTTTACTATTGCACTTTTTATCATGTTGTTTTGTGAAAGCTACAATAAATATAATTATTATTACATATTACTCTAATATTATTACGCATTATCATTTCGTACTATATACATGCTTATATGTTAAGTACTATTGCAAACTCATTTCGGCATTCCAGTATCATTACATTCGTATTGAATTAATGTACTGCATACTATTACAAATATTTATTATTGCAATTTTCATTCTGTTGTTATGTAAATGCTACGTTGCGCATAACAACGTTTGAAATATTTCTCTACGTCAATGCGCATTATCATTTCACATTACGTACATATAATTTAGTAATTCCTTTTTATAGCATAATTTCTATACTCATTCTAAGATTACACGAAATGCAGAATTTTATATCTACTGCCAGTTACATATTTAGAAGAAAACGAACATATGTTTTAGATAGTAGTTTATATGAGTTTAATCGCTACTACCATAGCGTAGCTTTCAGATCCTGCACCGGGAGATAGGACATCATGCGTTTAATTTTCTGGTTGTACTACAATTCGTTACTATTTTGAAAATTCAGTATTAGGTTAGGTTAGGTATAAATGCAGACGCAACCTATTTTCTACTCTGAGTAAGCAATATAGGCTTCTTACACTAGCTATCCAAATTTTAGCATCACCTTCCTGGTGCCAACTGTGCCGTTCTGGTGCCGAGTGCTATTGTTATTTGGTGCAACCGACATCGCAAGCTCTGCCACCTCTACGGCGTCATCAAATTTCTAGTTTCAATGTTCGGACTTCGGCAGGTAAGGCATTTACACCACTGTCTGGATTATATCTTAAACACCGTGTACACGGAATGGCTACAACAGGAATATATTACAACGTTGCCTAAGTAATATGTTTGCGAGGTTGGGCTGATGGGGCATTTAACTATGTACGAAATGACTGCATGTTCATCACACCTGGTCATTCGTTGCTTAGAGATGGATTTCTGTGGAGTTGCACGTGCAAATATTGTACGTGTAATTAATAGATTTCTTTCGCTGTTGATAAAGCACTTTTTGCGTGACTAATTTGCGCTGCATAGCTCTTTACTTCTGGTAGGCAGAAAGTCGCAGTATTATTAAGTGCTTATTTTTGACTGCATAACCCTAATGGGAATAAATCTCCTTCTAAATTTGTCTTCTTAAGACGAAGTGACTTTGTTAACGGGCAGGGAAAAAGATGATCCAATTTTTCCAGATGAATAGGATTCTGTTGAAGAGAGATTCCTTGTATAAAAGTAAGAGGGAAAGGGGGTGTGCCCCCTGATAAACCACGAGATCTGTCTGATAACATGAATCGGAGTAGATTTAACTTTGGGGAAGAGTTTGTAAACACTTCTCTCTGTATTGGCAGCGTCCCACCATTGCTGGTATGATTCTTTGGTTGCATTGTGAAGTTTTAGTTTCAGGTGGAAAGTTGGACAAGGAATGTTTATTTTCATGGCACTTATTCTCTGGACTTGTTCTTTGGATAATAAATCATCCCCTTCGTTTCCCTTGTGGCCAACATGAGCTTTAATCCAAGTTATAAAGAAATGTTGGTCTTGGGCGCTGGAGGACTTCTTGAACTAGTGGCGATTTGCTATTTGTTTCGCGATTACATACATTGCTGAGAGAAAAATCTGTGTAGATGTATGTCCTTGGGCAGTTCTAACGTATGCTTTCGTTGATTGCCTGGAACATTTTCGAAATAAATATATTGAAATACACTGTTTTCTATATGGAAATGAAATTTGAAGTTTTTTGTGCCATGGTTATTGAGATGGAATTTTATGGCGCATCCTTTTCCCTTGTCTATGCCGGAGCCATCTGTGAATATCTTCGGAAAAACCTGATATCTGTTCTTTCTAGTGCATAGCAAGATGTTGTTTCTGCTAGTTGGATGACTTTCATGCGGATGAGCCGGTGAGGTTGTAAGGATTTTAGGTTTTACTAACGTTTATTTTATTTTAAATATTTACTATCACTTCTTATTTTCTACTTCCGGCCAGAATTAGAAGCGTTAACTTATTTATGCAAAATTTGTCTGGCAAACGCCAAGTACTTAAGTTGTGGCTTTTTGCCAAGCGAGAGAGAGGAAGGAGTTAGTCGAAGCAGGCCGCTTGCCTTAGAAGTTTTACTCGGTTGCTGGTTGCCTTCCAGGCCAGAGGTTTAATCCTCTTTATAATTTTAAAACGTATTGTAGTGTTAACAGTTCTCTGTACTACATACGGCTTCCTGTTAATATAAGGCCAATCTTCCAAGTTTATTATTCCAAAGTTAAGTTAGAGTTTAGTTATATTTTTATTCTTACGTTCAGACCACAAGTAGTTGGTCTCTGTATTCCGAAGTACGGAAATTATTGTAAAGAGTGAAAAATAAAGGGTTTTGTATACCCTTCTTGTGTATCTTGTCTACTTCCCACAGTTATTGAACATAGCTTTAGTAAGCTCCCTGTTCCGAGTCAGGTCTGTGCATGTTCCCAAAGAAAGTAAGACGGAACATTGAACCTGATAGTGGCGCCCAACGAAGAAGAATAACCATGGCCGAGTTTCAAGAAGAACCTGTGCTGCCTGCAGAAGCGGCTCAGAATCCAGAAATGCCAGCTGCCGCCCTGGAAGGATTTGGTTACATCGTCCAGACCATGCGCGCTTCGATGAAACCAGAAGCAACATTTAATGGAAACTCACCGGTAACCAGTTTTTTGGAAAAGTTGGATGACCACTTCATGCTCTACCCCGTGCACGAGTTTCAAAAAGTTACCTTAGCTACCAGCGCTTTGAGGGGCCAAGCGCTTAACTGGTTCAAATGTATAGGCAGAAGTCTCTTGGGTCAAGCAGGATATCCCACCTATACTTACGAGAATTTCAAGACTGCCCTAGTAAAAGCCTTCCCTGTCGTAAAGGAATTAGAAACGGAAATTAGAAACGGAGCTTTTCAGCATATATCAGCAAAGAATCGAAAATCTCTCAAGCTTTATTTTAAGAAAAATTCACGCCTTCAAACTCTTGTATGGAAACCGTCCGGATCTTGAGATAATTCAAGTGATTTTGCCGAGGTTACTTCCCCAAGTGCAAGACTTTATTGAATTCAGGAATCCGACTACACTGGAAAAGTTATTTGAGCTAGCAATCCAGTTTGAAAGTAGAAGAACGGCGGACATTGAAAGAAGACGCCAATATCAACAACGAAACCAATTTGGTGCGCCAAGACCACAGCAAAGTCAAGCACACGGTGACGGAAGCAAAGTGAATCAGTGGGCAAGGAAACCCGAGCATTCAAAAACAGCCGGCGAACGTCGACATTTCAATAGCAACCCAGGAAAAAAGTCTCAAGGCCAGTGGAAAAAGAAGGAAAGCATGGAAACGAAAAAGGATTTAAACTAAAACTGATTTCTGCTGACGGGAGGGTGCGGAAATCCGAAGGCCAAGAAAACCCCTCTTCCTTCAAGTTAAATACAGTAATGGTGAAAAATTTGACTCTTCCGAAGATTGAAGTCTTGGTGAATAATATCCCAGCCACCGCACTCCTGGATACAGGCGCGCAGTGTTCCTGTGTGGCAGAAGATTTTTTTAGGAAGTATTTTCGTAAATATCGCATATATAATTCCGATAATACGACAGTGTTAGCTGCGCAAGGAGAAAGATGTAAGTGCATAGGTAAATTACCGCTATACATCCGTATCAAGGACGAACAAGTAAAGGTTATGTTTTTCATAGTAAAGAATCTGCAAGCACATATTATCTTAGGAATAGATTTTCTTTCAGAGGCACAAGCAACGCTGGATTTTAATGAAGCGTCCCTTAAGCTGACGATGAAACCAGTTCGAGAAGAAAAGGCTGAACCGCCGATGTTACACCTTGACCACCTGCCTAATGAAGAGCAACGAAGAATCCGACAAGTGGTAAGTGAATTTGCTTCGCTATTTCGTGATATTCCAGGTTTTACTCAGGTTACTAACCATAGTATTGACACCGGAGATTCAATGCCAGTTCGCCACAAAGCATACCGGTATGATAAGAATAAGGATAACATTATAGAATGGCATATCACCGATATGCTACGTAAAAAGATCATAACGCCCATCTCAAGTAGTTATGCTAGCCCGGTGGTTTTATGTAAGAAAAATAATGACTATCCATTGACACATCCAAAAAGGTGGAGATTCGCGATTGACTACCGTAAATTAAACTCCATAACTAAATATCCGGTATATCCGTTACCTATTATTGAAGAAATTCTAAGGAACATAACATCGACCAAATATATGACGACTTTAGACTTAACGACTGGTTATTTTCAAATAGGGGTTAGGCCTGAGGACGTGCCTAAGACTGCTTTTATAACCAAGTCTGGCACTTATGCATTTCTGCGTATGCCGTTTGGCCTTTCAGGGGCACCGGCAACATTTCAGCGATGTATGGACATTGTGTTAAGGCCTGTTCTTGGAAAGTCCACATTTATCTATTTAGACGATATCATTATTACTAGTGATAATCTCGACCAACATGTACAGGATTTAAGACAGGTGTTTCCTTTATTAAATGAGGCCGATCTAAAAGTTAATGTCGAAAAGTGTAAATTTGCAGCCCCTGAAATAAAATATTTAGGTTACAAAATATCTCAGAAAGGAATCGAGACAGACGAATCAAAAATAATCGCTGTACAAAAGTATCCGACTCCAAACACGGCGAAGAAGCTCTCTTCTTGTCTAGGAGTTTGTTCATATTATAGGTCCTTTATAAAAGATTTTGCAGCTATTGCTGAACCATTGTTAAAATTAAAAAGGAAAAAGGCAAGATTCTCGTGGACGGCCGAAGCCAATAGTGCTTTCGAAAAATTAAAACAAGCATTAACGCAAGCCCCTGTGTTGAAATTTCCTGAAAAGGATGAGAATTTAGAAATTTCAGCGGATGCTTCGGATTATGCGGTAGGAGCGGTACTTTCGCAAAATCAGCAGCCCGTGGCATTTTTTAGCCGAACTTTAAATCAAACACAAAGAAACTATTCCGCGACCGAGAGAGAGGCACTTGCAGTTCTGTTAGCAGTGCAAAAGTTCCGAGTCTATTTTGGAAAGGCGCCAATAACAGTGTACTCTGATCATGCGGCGGTAACTAGATTGTATTCAGGGAAAACCTTATCCCCAAGGTTAATAAGATGGGCACTCAAGCTACAAGAATATAATCTGGTAATCAAGCATACCCCCGGAAAGGAAAATATCGTAGCAGATGCCCTATCCAGAATTAAAATAGATGAAGAAGGTAATACTGTAAAGGTGGCAATGCTCACTGCATGTACAATAAATTCCCGAGAAACTGTAATAACCGATCTGGGTAAGGATCCTGAGTTTGGAAGCATTTATGAGTATTTAAAGGATCCTGAAAATTTTAGCCACCAAGATATTGTGGCGATAAGAAATAGGGCGGCCCATTACGAACTAATAGATGGCCTATTATTTTATACAAAAACTACGAATTCCAACAATGAATTTCGACCTGTTATTCCAGCTAGTCTTAGATTAAATATCGTGCAGGAGTTGCATGACAGCCCTTTAGCTTCTCATGCTGGTATTCGAAAAACTATACAACGCGTACGCGAGGCAGTCTACTTTCCTGAACTGCAAAAGTTAAAAAGGGCGTATGTCCAGTCCTGCCCAACATGTCAAGCAGTTAATTATAATAATTTCCGCCCGGCCGGTTTTCTAAATAGTATTAAATCTGAATTTCAAAATGAAATAATTGGCATCGATTTATTGGGCCCTTTCCCAAAAAGTCAGTTAAATAAAAGTCGCTATCTCCTTGTTATGGTTGATCATTTTAGTAAGTGGACCGAAATTGTTCCCTTAAAACGAGCCTCCGCGAAATTAGTTACTGATTCTATTTTAAATAAATATATTTTAAAATACGGGGCGCCCCTAAAAGTTATATCGGATAATGGTCCTCAATTTGTGAGTAATGTATTTGAAGACATGTGCCAAAAACTGGGCATACGCCATTTAAAAGTGGTCCCGTATCGGCCGCAATCAAATATAGCGGAACGGGTCAATAGAAATATAGTGAAAATTATCCGTAGTTATGTTAAAAATTTTCATAAAAGCTGGGATAACTATGTCAATGAATTTGCTTTCGTCCTTAGGACCGCAAAACATGATACAACGGGCAAAACTCCTGCTGAGTTATTTTTAGGCAGAAAGATTATAACGCCGTTAGATAAATTATTTTATGTGCAACAAAGAGCCCCAGAATTTAAAATGGGTGATATAGAAAAATTAATTAAAGAAGCAAAAAAGAATACTGAAGTAGCACAGAGAAAACAGTAGCTTTATTATGATTTGAAACGACGGGGAGTAACTTATAAAGTAGGGGATGAAGTGTTAAAAATTAAGCATTCACTTTCTTCAGCACCAGAAGATAAAACTGCCAAATTTTTTCCACGATTTGAAGGACCATATGTCATAGAAAAAATAACTCACGCTGTAGTGGTGTTAAAAGCCAGAAATGGTGAAACCTGCTCCGCAAATATTGATCAAATAAAACTCTACTATGATCGTAATAAAATGCAAATTTTCATAGATCTTTTGCAGGATCCGGCACGGCAGACACGGCAGGCACAAGCTCCAGAGGTGGAACAACGTCAAGCACAAGGACAAGCCATTAGGAGGCAGGAGCAATTGAAAAGAAAGTTTCCCCGTTGGAAAATTGAAGCTAACAAGAAAAAGAAGCCGTTCCACCGTCCAGAAAAGAGAGCTCACGAACACTCCCAGAATGAAGAAGGGAGAAGTACGAGGAATGCAAAGAAAGCCAGGAGAAATAACGGCAACTATAATCCGGCTTCCAAACGGAAGATCGACTCATCGGACAGGACTCTCCGCAGCAAATGTCGCCGAACTGCGGAAGGGCCACCAGCGGCGGAGGAAAAGTTACAAGGAAAATTTGAACGGCCAGCAACGAGGTCCAAGCAGGAACGCGAAAGAAGTGTCCCGGTTCCGCCAAGACCAGCTGCCATCAAACGGCCAAGACCACAGGCAGAGGCGAAAAAGAAGGTATTCAAGGGTGACCGAACTGGAGGAAAAAGAAAGTTTCTAGAGGAAGGCACTGAAGGGCGAGCCCGCACAAGAAGGAGGATAAATCAAACCAGAATTTCCGCTACCTTCCAGGACTGGGCTCAGAAAAGAATGTCCGAATATCACAAAGATAAGTAAAATTTTATGTTACTTTGCAAACTTAAGTTAATCTTTCATTCTTACTGCAAGTGGCAGATTTCAAGAAGTTTTACCTCATGTGAGGTCTACCTTTATCGCCAAAAGGCGAGAAATGAGTTGTTACCTATTTTGGTATTATGTTTTTCAATTACTCGCGCGTAAAACTAAAGTTGATGTATAATAGGAATGTGTAAATACTTAAATATTGTAAAAGTTATTGTATAAATTTTATTTAAAAAATTCTGGCAAGAAAGAAGTTTTAGTCTGAAAGACTTTTTGAAATGTAGTGTTTCAATGTAGAAGAATTGGCACTTGCTTTGAAAAGAATAGAAGTTAACAATGTACTACTAATGTATGTTTTAAAATGCGTAAAATTAACGTCATGTTAATATGTTCTTATATACAATGTGAACTGTTATTTTAAATGTTAAGAAAGGGTGATACTGTGATATGGTAAAAGTGAAAGTAATGCCAAAAATTTTAAACTTATTCGTGTGACTGTAAAAAGACCAAATTATGGTGAATATGTGTTAAAGGTTGAATGAATGTAGTTAGGCTCTCTGACGCTACACTTCAGAGTTAGCCACTTTCAGAATAGTACCTCAGGGTTTAGAGTTGAAGATAAGGTGTGTTAAGAGGTCTTGTCATGTTGAATTTTAACACGTTAGTGTTTTGATTGTAGGAGGCAGTGTTGAACACGTATACATAAACACATTCGTGTTTGGTGTTCTTTTACAACACATGTCAGAGAGCACGGGGAGAGATAATTAAAATAGTCATGAATGAAATAAGAATGTTAAGAGAAATATAAATATGCATGTTACTTGCCATTTCATTGTGTAACATTTCATTAAACTAGTTTTCCTTCCAGATCTCTGGAAGGAACCAGATTTGAATAAAAGCTCCTGTTTAGATGCAGTACAGATGAAAAATTGGGTGTCCATGGAGCTGCTATTGAAAAAACAAATTTTTTTTTAAATTTTTAGTTTCTAGTAAGAAATGTTTGTAAAAGATTGGCCTCGCGTTAGATTCTAGAGCTAAAAGTTTTCAACAAGGTCGTTTTTAGACCTCAGTTTCAAACTAATTAACTCTGGCGGGAAGTATGTAAGGATCTTAAGTTTTACTAACGTTTATTTTATTTTAAATCTTTACTATCACTTCTTATTTTCTACTTCCGGCCAGAATTAAAAGCGTTAACTTATTTATGCAAAATTTGTCTGGCAACCGCCAAGTACTTAAGTTGTGGCTTTTTGCCAAGCGAGAGAGAGGAAGGAGTTAGTCGAAGCAGGCCGCTTGCCTTAGAAGTTTTACTCGGTTGCTGGTTGTCTTCCAGGCCAGAGGTTTAATCCTCTTTATAATTTTAAAACGTATTGTAGTGTTAACAGTTCTCTGTACTACATACGGCTTCCTGTTAATATAAGGCCAATCTTCCAGGTTTATTATTCCAAAGTTAAGTTAGAGTTTAGTTATATTTTTATTCTTACGTTCAGACCACAAGTAGTTGGTCTCTGTATTCCGAAGTACGGAAATTATTGTAAAGAGTGAAAAATAAAGGGTTTTGTATACCCTTCTTGTGTATCTTGTCTACTTCCCACAGTTATTGAACATAGCTTTAGTAAGCTCCCTGTTCCGAGTCAGGTCTGTGCATGTTCCCAAAGAAAGTAAGACGGAAAATTGAACCTGATAAGGTGTAGGAGGTAGCAGCTACTATCTCATTTTAATTTTGCAATCTTTTCTTAATTGAAATCGTTATATATTCCTGCTCCGCAACAAAAAACAGGGTGATGCTAGTGGTGAACTGATGCGGTGACGCATTTGAGGTTGTTCTATAAGCTCAGAAATAATTCAAAAGGAAGGGCCTTTGGATGGATTGGAGTTGCTTTTGTTTCTCACCACCGTAGGGGATGCCTATACCGCTGCACCATTCAGCTCTGTTTTTTTGTGATAGTATTATAGATCAGTTTTGGTATTTAGGGGTTCATATCCCATTCGATGGCTTGCACTCTTTTCTGGTTGTTAGTTATACTGGATTATGAAACGCCACTTTTTCCATAGCGACATTGAGTGGCATTCCGCAGTGGAAACATCTCCAGTTATTCTAGAAAGTGGGCAGTATTTTAGTGCATTTTACTTAATATGTGTGTTTAATCTATGTAGTTCATTAGAAATTGTGGGTACGAACTTCACTTGCCAGCAGTGGTTAAATTCCATTCTTCCTGCTAGGGCAATAACGTAAGCTGCTTCTTGCTGTATCACAAGATGTAGTGGCGATAAGCGTCCTAGTGCTAATGTCTAACTTATTTGAGAACTGAGATATGTTCTACTGACCGGAGAGCAAATTTTCTCTGTGTTGTGAATAATTGTCTGACCATTGCCATTGTACATCAGAGATCTCACCCTGAAGCACCCACAGCTTAAGAAAATAGACACAATAGAGATCTGTGCAGTTGTTATAGAAATCGATTGAGTGTTTGAAGCTTATTCTTGATTATTTTCATTTCAGACAGAGAGTTGAGTATACGATGTAAGACTACGCCTAAATACTAGACATTTTTGTGAGTGCTAGGCATTTTGATACAGATATACTCTTTGGAGACCCACTGCGAACAATAATTAGTGCTTTAGTTTAAGTTATCGATATTTTTAGTTTGTGATTCTAAACCCAATTATGGAAGGAATTTAGTCCAGCCAGAATTCTTAATTAACTAAAACAAAAACTGCATCGGCTTATAAGGTTATTTCTCCCACCTTCTTGGCGTGCCTTCGTGGTGTAGTGGTTCTGCACGCTGGGCCAGTATTCCAGAGGCCCGTGGTTCGATTCCCGGCTAAGGCGGTTGCTAATTTGTCACCTAGCCGGCTTTTCCAATTAACCTAATGTCTCTACAGACTAAGAGAAGAATTCTGTGAAGAAGACTTTTTGTATGTACATTGGAAAGGAACGCCATTTTGTATGTACATTGCACATGAAGGGCACCTGTGTTTCCAAATAATCATTTCTCCCACCTAAATTTGGAGCCGCGTCGAAATCCCAATAATCGGTAGTCTTGTCATGGAATAACCTTGAAGACTGAGAAGCGTTTTTACACGATTTCAAGCACAAAAATGTTAGTTTCATGCTAATGAATACTATGTATGTTTCTATATTATAAGTGTTTGTGTTAATTTGACTATTTTAATCCCAATTAAATCGGAAGATAGTTTATTTGATATTCATTTATAAAATGCAAAGCTGGGGAAGTCTTTAATAATAAAAATATAAAAATTATATATATTAATCTGAAAATATTCTAATTTTTTCTGCAAAACATGATAAATAAGCATTCACACACAATATTTTTAAGAAATATTAACTTTTATATAGTAAAGTTAAATTAAATTACACAAATGCTTCTAATAACACACTAATACACTGAAATTCCAATACTCTAAAATTCGTAAAAGATTTACTAACTTATATCAATTTTCGGTGTCTTTGGTTAAGAAACTGTGAATAATTTCACATTTAGATAGAAGTTACAAAGAATATACAATCATTTTGGCAATTATTGGTCCAGTATCAGGTATAACTGAAATCCTTGTAAACTATGTAGCTGACTTTAAGAAGTTATGGCTAGTATTTCCTCGAAATTTGAATTTAGAGGTATGGAGCGTTGCGCGTTTAAATTATTAATATTAAGCAAACAAATTAATAACCAGAAGGCCTTGCTTTTTGGGGAAAACATGAGAAGTTAGTTTTTCTTAACTGTTAAAGTTAGTTTTTTTAAAGTTTCTATCCGTAGAATTAAAAATATCTGAAGCTATCTTCTTCGAGTATACACGAGTATAATATGCCTAAATGCAACTTTAAATATCACGTAAGCATAGACGATAAATGTTAACGGTAACTAACTGCTTCGGAATTCCTAACAAAGATTTTCCAGTACAATAAAACTCCCAAAATATAAGTTATTAGGAAAAAATTAAGTTAATTGTTGCAAAAACATACGATTAATTTGCCTGTAAACTACTGTAACGAGAGAAAAATTCCGACTATGTTCAGCAACGTATTTGAATCTAAAAGGACAACTGCGAAACGTCTTTGAGGCGCACGTGTCATAGAGTGCTTGCAATCGATAGCATCGACGCTCTTGGCGACAAATCTGTGCCCGGTACTTTAGGATACATCAACGAAGATTAAATACATCTTGACAACAGGAAATGATAGGATATTTTTCGCTTGAATTAAAGTGCTGTAAGTAAAGCCACCCACCAAAGTCATCGTCCTGTGACGGGTAGTGAAAGTGGTTTTAGTTTTTGCTAATCTCCAGTCATTATAAGGATTAATTCTTGACCCAGCTTGATTTCCGTTTAAATTGGAGAACTTCGTCCAATTTCGCGAATTACTGAGGGTACTGAAGACCTGCTCACTTGGATTGCAGCGGCATTACAATGTTCAATGACACGTGAAAACAATGAGCGTAGTTATAGAACGAGGGCCTTGAAGAATGTTTTTAATAGCTATCACGCGATAAAACACGGTATTTTATGTTAGTGAAAAATAAAACAGTAGTAACATATTTTGCAATTCAATGTCTTTAAACTATAATCATTTTCTTTGTTTTTTGCGAATGGAGACACAAACTGATACAACAGCACGTTTTAGGCTCTTGCTTCAAGCAGTAATCTCGGTTCTAATCTTTTAGGGGCACTGAGTTATGATAAAATGCATGGAAAATGGAAAATATATTTGACCCAAATTATTAGTCCGAAGAGATTTGAATCCCGAAGGACTATTAGTTTCGTTTTGGCATTTTGCGTCGGACGGATAAATGTCGGTTCACTTTTCAAACTGTTGCCATAACATGCATTATATTTGAAGAAATTAAATAATGAAAAATCTGCATAAATGTATGTATATTTCTCGTATTGTGATAAAACAACGGTACATAGAGTCATAGAATTTTGAATAACGTAATCCTCCAACGAATATGAGCATGTGGAAGACCAAATTTGAAATTTGAAATTTGTTTTATGATCGATTTCCTATTTTTTAAAACTTTGACGAATTTTTGATTAACAAACTCAAGGATTTCAAAGCGAGCAATGGCAACGTTGTGCAGAAAAAACATTTTTATCTCCAGCGCGTGAGTCTCTGTATCGGAAATTCTAAAGATATGCTCGTTTTAAAACTATTTTGCGATATTGCTGTTGCACTGGATCTTATGGTTTAAGTGCGAGGAACATGATATTTAATAAAGAAAGGTAACACACAAAATGTTAAAAAACGCCCCTTTGGACGTAATTTAAAATCTGAAACATTTCAAATTTTTTTTTTTTTTTTTTTTCTTGAATAGTTTTTTTTTCTTTCCAGCTTTTGAGCTGCCAATACTTCTTTAAGCAGCTAAGAAGATATGTAAGGAGTAAATGTTTTTGAAGGTCTTTCAGGAACAGGAACCTTTTTAACTGGGACAATATATTGTTTATAACTGCATTAGAATGCATTAATAATATGAATAACCTCTTAATAATAGAATTTTGAGATATATCATTGTCAACAAAGTTCTTTACAAGATTTTTGCCATTTGAAAGGCTGCTTTTATGGAGTTTGTTTCATTTTGCAAAATATCATTTTAGCAGCTGTTGAGATTCCTCAGATAAAATTTGAATCGAAATCAAAATTTGGAGGATGTCAAAGTCGCGTTAAACATACACCATATGAAATTCTTCAAGTTATAAAAAATGTTTATATTTTAATACAGCATTATGTGAAACGGCGAAATGCTTTTAATTTTTTAGTTTTTATAGAGAAGTAGTTTCGGTTTTTTGTTTTATCCGAATGAATGGAAAGGACATCGGTGTACATTGCAAAGTTTAACTGATGTTTTCTAGAGTTCTATTATTTAGCATTTATTATTGTTGAAGAAAAATAGTTCTGGAAGAAGAATTTCAGATTACCTTATAATAAAGAACAATAAATAGATAAATCCTGCAGTGCAGTGCAACACTTAACAAGCATTCTTGTTTAATTCTTTAGAGCCCGCCAGTCATTAACTGTTTCGAAAACTTATTAGTCTCCTCAAAGTTTTCCGAGCGATGGGACAACATGTATACTGCGAAAAAAAAAAAAAAAAAAAAAAAGGTTCTATATCTCCCGTTCTAATGGGCCAATTGACGAAATTCAAATTGCGTTTTTCATGTCTCGAAAGTCTAGGATATATATTAGATTTATATATAGCATCATTCTAACATAGGTATTTTGAAACAAAATCGGACCTTTTTTGGAAATGACATGCCAAGTTTATCCATATTTTCGATTCTACGACTCAAATTATGCCTAAATATTACATTTTGTAAAAAATGGTGCGAAATTTATGGAGAAATTCAAAAATTTATCTTGGCGTAGTTTTTTTCAATTTTAGCCAAGAATAATTTACTTGGCGAACTTCTTAATTTATAGCAACCTATTTTCCTTTCCTTTTTTTAAATTGCAGACGAGCGGAAAAAAGTCATTGTTCATACTTTCAAATGATTTTAACAAAGTGCGTAAACTACATTTGGCGTTGTTATCGCTCAAAAACAAGATGCTAAATTACAAAACTTACCAATAGTAAATTCGTGTACATCTTAGAAAATTTTGAATGCAAAACTGTAGTTTTTTGCAGGTGTGCCTAGAAATACATCTACTTGGCACGAATAGATAAGATGATGTTAAAAGCTTTATAGGTTATAATAAAAACATTTCGAAAAATATATAAAAAATTTTAAAAGTAAATCATAAAAATTATGCGAATTATATTTGGATTAACCCTAAATTTCGAATTCTGGAAGAAGGAATCAAGTAAGTTTAATTAAAAATAGAGATTAATAAATATATATCAAATTCAATTAACATTGACGAGCTAAAATTTTGACAGCTAATCTTTTAAAAATTACTCGTCAGATTTTTACAAAAGTTGGCAGTTTGGCATAATTTGAGTCATAGAATCGAAATATGGAAAAAAAATTGGCATGTTATTTCAGAAAAAGTCTGATTTTGTGTCAAAATACCTATATTAGGACAGTGCTTTATATAAATCTAATATATATCTTAAGTCGCGCTTTCGAGACATTGAAAACGCAATTTCAACGATCGGCCCATGAAAACGTGAGATGTGGAACTGTCCCATTGTTTTTTTCCCTCGTACAAGTAAAAAATATAACAGTTGTATATCTCCTGTTTTACTGGGTCAATTGCCGTAATTTAACTTGCACTTTTCATCTCTTGAAGTCTTGACTTAGGCTATTATTAGCACATATTAGAAGTATAACATTGTTGTAATATAGGTATTTTGACACAAAATCGGACTATTTCTGGAATGATCTACCAATTGTTTTCCATATTTCGATTTTACAACTCAAATTATGCCAAAATGACAAATTTTGTAAAATCGCACGAATAGATTTTAAAAATTATTCTCAAAATTTTAGCTTCTCGTTGTTAATTGAATTTGTTATATATTTATTAGTATCTCTTTTTTATTAAAATTTATTTGATTCCTTCTTTCACAGTTCAAAATTTAGGTTCAAGCTGCAATAAAATATGCAACTTCTTTCTGATTTGTTTTTAAAATTTCTAATTTTTAGTAATACTTATAAAATTTTTGAAAACATTTTTGAACTATTACCAATAAAATTTTTGCCATCACTTTAAAGTAGATGTATTTCTAGGCATACCTGCATCAAATTAGAATTATTTATTCAAAATTTCCGAAAATATATGTCATTTTATATATTTGCGCGTTTTGAAATTTGGAATATTTGTTATAATATCAAAAGTGCGTAAACTATATTTAGCAATAATTACGACAAATAAGGTTAACGCACTTTGTTGAAATTATTTGAAAGAATGAACGATGCACCTTTTGCTCTGTTCGTGCACAATGAAAGGGAAAAGAAAAATGATTACCATAAATTAAGAATTTCGCCAAGTGAAGTATTCTTGGCACAGACTAAAAAAATGTGCGCTAAGATTAAATATTTGCATATCTCGTGAGCTTTTCACCAAATTTTACAAAAGTTAATATTTAGGCAAAATTTGAGTCGTAGAATCGAAATATAGAAAAAAAATGAGTATATCACTTCAGAAAATTCCGATTTTGTGTCAAAATACCTACCTTATAACTACGTTATATATAAATCTAATATATATCCCAAGTCGGAATTTCGAGATATGAAAATAAGCAAGTTAAACTTCGTCACTCAGCCCAGTAGAACGGGAGATATAGAACTTGTAAGGATCTTAAGTTGTACTAACGTTTATTTTGTTTTAAAACTATACTATCCCTTCTAATTTTCCACTTGCGGCCAGAATTAAACGCTTTAAATTGTTTATGCAAATTTTACTTGCTAATGCCCAAGTATTTAAGTTGTGGCTTTTTGCAAGAGTTAGATAGGGAGAGAATGAGCCGCCTTGCCGCTGCATTAAACGTGAGTTTTCAATCAGAAACTGTCCGTCTTTGAGGCCAGGGGTTTAGTGCTCTTGATATTTAAAACTTATTGTAGTTTTCGGCAGTTTGCGTACTACATATGTAGTACTTTAAAAGGCTAGGCTAGTCTACGTATTTGTGTAAACTATTCAAAGTCAGCTTTTATTTAAAATTTTAGTTAGCAGTTTTATATTTTTACATTCAGACCACAAGTGGTTGGTCTCTGTATCTCGAAGTGCGAAAACACCTGTAATATTGTAGAAAATAAAGGGTAAAGTTAACCCTTCCTGCTTGTGTTGTCCATTCCGCACCTATTTGAACATAGCTTGAGTAAGTTCCCTGTTCCCATTCAAGACCCGTCATGTTCCCAAAACCCAGATTAAAAGGAATACAAGTTCTGATAAACTGTCCCCCCTTTTTTTGGTACAATTGTACAATTCACATTTAATTATTTGAGGAAAATTGTTTAATTTAGTTTGATGAATTAGCATCTTAGTTGTTCATATCTAATTAGAGGGTTAGTTGCGAATATGTTAGAATGTACTCAGCAGGCATATTTGCAATTAAGTACCATAAAAACGTTTTTGACACGAAAAATAATTTTGTCTTACTGATATTAGCAACTGCTCTATACGTTGATGGTCTCATGAATATACTTTAGAAAGGTTTATGTAAGACGTCTTAATCCAATAACGAAAATGATTTGTTTTAACAATTTATCGAAACTAATTGATCTTGTTTATGATAGTGTTTATTAAGTCAGCATTTTCTCTACTGAACGTTGATTAAGAATCAATTAGGGCATTAAGATTACTGATTATCGGATTAAAACACGAAGAAACTATGAATTGTTTATATCATAAGTGCCGGTTATTATTGTTTTCATGAAATAATTAACTACAAAACAGTTTACTGAATCTCCCTACCAAGAGTACAATGATTCTAATTTGTGATTCTAGCTTGATAGCACATCAATTAAATTGTATAAACTCTCTACTTTATGAAAGGTAAGCCCAAAAAATTAAATTTTACAGAACTGAAAGGTACGCTTTGATTGACGCAAAATATTATACAATCATATTCAGTTTAATTTCCTATTCCTGTTTAAAAAAGTATAGTAAATAAAAAATATTTAATTATGAGTGTAATCCTTTATATATTGCTGCAATCTTCAGATTCGAATAAATTTCTTTAATAAATACGCCAGATGAGCAGGAAGAATTTGAAATTTTTGTAAAAAGCAAGCCCTTTTTTTTTGTTTTAGCAGTAAAGCAATTTTTGAATGCGACAATTGAAAATATGAAAGTTTCCTTCAGGTCTTCTAATAAAATATTCGTTTGGATGCTACTTTTATCATATACACGGATAGGATGAAGTCAGTAACCAAACGATTGGTTTGGTTAATTTGAATATGGAAAAGCATTCCAGGGCTATCTATCTGCCTAAGGGAAGGGGTGAATTCGTGAAGAACTTTCTAATCGATAACAAGGAAATACTGAAGTGCTACTCTAAATGTGTTAGAAAACCTATATGTTTGTGAAACTTGTCGGATACAGGAGCAAGTTATGAAGCATGTCAGAATGAATATCCTCTATGATTTATGCAAAGTGTTATATTTTATCTGTTAAGTTAGAAAGAGAACATTGAAAATGTGAAGTAGCATGTTCTTTCCCATATTAATCTTACAAAATTAAACTAGAATTAAACGCTTGAATTCATTAAGTAAATCCCATGTACTTAGAAACCACAATAATTTTGTTTTTACAAGGAATCAGAATCAAATGGAAGGCGATTTAAAAGAATATATGAGGTTTTATCGTCTAGCTTAAGCTCGATCTTATTTAAAATATCTGTTAGAATTACGACGCTGAAAACACGTATCAAGTCAAACACCACCGAGCAAAAGGTATAAATTAAACACAATTTATTTGTTAAGGGATTACATGCTAAGAAGTTACTAAAGAAGAACTTACTAAAAGCACAAACATTAAAAATCTATTGAAAGTTTTGAAGATTTGACAATAAATATTTATATTTTCAGAAATAATAAAAGAGTCTGGAGAAAAGCCTGCCAATTCCTGTTAATCATTTTCTGTTATTATTGAATTTGCAAGTTGATGATTAGAGTTTTACAAATCATTGGCAATTTTCGTGCACAATTTCTTCGAAAAATATTTTTCGTTTACTATTTCCTATTGCTTATTATTATTATTTATAGTTTGTTTCTTTGTCTATAATGTACTACTCTCGGACTTTTCCAACAGTTTCCTTTCTGACAGATCTCCAGTAGTACCTTCAGTATTTTTAATCGAATTCTTCAATGCTTTTACTTTCGCTTTACAAACACATTAGGTAAAGAAGGTTAATGAAATTTAAAATAAAAAAATAGTCATGCGTATACTGATTGTTAACTCAGAAATAAAGCGACAAATAGCAGTAACTTCATAACTACAACGAAATTATTTTGGTGCTATTTTAATGTTTATTCTTTTGTACGAGATTAGCTGTAAAATAAGGAATGATATTATACTAACTGGTAATTTAACATCTTCTCAGCCTTTTGATTAGTTTTGTGCATAAAAGACGGTACTTAATACTGTTAATTTATTTATGGTGTCAGAAATGTTATAGAGGTTGTTGTCTTAGCAAGCGAATGTCGGTGATTTACCCGTATTTTACAACACGTTAAAGAAGCATTATTGATGCCAGGAGTTTCTAATTTGATAAAATAAAATAAAATTAATTTGATAATTTATTATTGCTTACAATTATTAAAGCTTTTTAGAAAAAAGAAAACTGATTTTAAATCGCATGAATCATGTAACCGTTAATAGTTGCATTCTTACACTGTGAATCCGCTTGAGGCGATCATCTAGCTAAAATGACCACTTCTTGAAACGAACTAGCATTTTTGATAATATATCTAAGGTACTGAACATGCATACAGCATTATCTCTGTACCTGTCTGCTATACTAAACAAAATGAGTGGACTGTACCAAGAAAAAGAAAAAAGCAAACAACTTTACTGACGCTCATTTTGAATAATATGCATGTTGCCTTACCCGAATCTAATGAATTTTTTTTTACAATAAACGCTACGCTGCTGTATTCTAACTAAACAACTTCTATAAAATAATCATTTTCACAATATATGAAAATGACCTTTAACTGTGGATAGTCATCTTAGAGAGGTACCACCTGAATTTACAATAAAGCTATGCCTATTTCCTATGTTGCAACCTTCATGGTTACAGTCGAAAATATCGCGGAAAAAACATCGCGGACGAAAAGTTCGCGGAGAAAACAAAGCAAGGCGAAAACGTCGTGGTACAAAGCATCGTAAGTGAAAAGAAAGTATGGAGAAAGCGTCGCATTTCTAAAACATCGTGGTAAAAAATATCGTGGTCGAAAATACAGCGCTTTAAAAACTTCGCAGTTTAAAAACGTCGTCGTCGAAAATATCGAGGTAAAAAATAAAGTACCTACAAATCATCGCATGACGATAAGATCGCTCACGTACGTTTTTGAAATACCATACTGACATATTATGTAACTGACTTTCGTCATAACTAACAAAAGACATCCAAAAACTTGATTGCACGCTATACATAAAAATGTTAAAAACGCTTCAAAGCGTCAAGCAAGAATTGTAATACAAAGCACAAAGCAAGAATTGTAATACAAAGGACAAAGCAAGAATTGTAATACAAAGCCCAAATGTATTACAATTCTCGGTATGGTAATACAACCCCGAGAATATATATGCAATTGTAACAGTGTACTCTTTCAAGGCAAAATGCTCTACATTGAATTCTGTATTCGCACAGATATGTAATTTTTGTTCACGTTGTGTTAGGTTAATTGAACATGAAAAAGCCACTAGGGATATCTACCGAAGAAGAAGAATGCCTTCGCGGAAGACTTCTTGAGGGAAATTGATACTTATTCACGTTACACATTCGGAAAACCATAAAAAACAACCATACAGCCAGGCCGTTCACCTGAGATCGAATCCAATCAGGCTGAACTACCATTATTCAGCGGTCTTAACCCCTCGACTAGTGGTGACGTTTTTGTAACATTATCATTCAGTTACAAGTCCTAGTAACAGTATTATCGTATTATATTAATTTGGATGTAGTAACTATGCTCTAAATTCACACCAAAGCTCTGTATGGAGAAGCCGGACGGAAAAATCAAGCAGCGTCCTGTGACCTTCATTGGCCGTACTTTCTTCATGCACAAAGATTAGTCCAAGTGAATATGACGTAAAGGTATGGCGCGGGGGAAAAACTGAAAGTCACTATCAGTCCGCACAATGACAAGTGTAATATGTCAGAGCTTCTTCATATCTTATAAATTAATATGAAACTGCGTAACTGATAGCAATATTGTGATTAACTATTGTGATAACATTTAATTTAAAAGGCTTATTTAAAATACTTCAGTCTACTGTATTACCAAATTTTCGTCTTCTTTGCTGATAAATAATGTAGCAAATTCTCGGAGCTATAGCTACGCTCTATAAATTCTTTCTCTCTCTTTCTTTTTTCCTCCTACCCAAGAAAGCAATCATAATTTGATAAAATTAGTTCAGAATGAGCAGTCTTAATACAGATGCCACAATTAATTTACTTAATTTGACGTGAATACTCTAACTGCATATTACATTACACAAAAATTCGCGGAGTAACATTTAAATCATATTAACTTTGAAGTTACGCAACTGAATACTTAAACAAGCATCGTCATTCACGCTCTAGAATTTTTACTTTCATGTTTAATCAGATAAAATTTGTGTATCTTATTTAGTAATTTCCACAGATGACTTCTTTGATAAATTAAACCCTGTTTAGTTTTTACAAAATCGCTTTCTTCTTAAAGTTTACAGGACACTATAATTTGTTTAATTGGAATAAACATCGTATCATATACTTTTAAAAGCACTGTAGTTTGTAGAACGTAACCGTAATGGCGCGAAACATGGTGGTTAACCTACAAATCGCAGCATGACGCCACAATGAGCAATTAAGAGACAGTGATTAATCTACAAATAATTATTCGCGGTTGTCATATGAAATTAAAGAAGCAAATCCGCGAGAAGCCGGAAATGTTGCTTTAGTTGCTCGACTGTAACAATCCGATTGGAATTATTGGATATTGAGCTTCTTTTTTATTTCAATGATTTGTTTGCATACGTAAAAAAAGTAGCAACTAAAACCTTGCAACTATTTTCAATCGAAGACTCGTTACTTGTGCTGCCGGTATGGTTTATATGCTTAACGAATTACGTATTCTTTTCTGCGTTAAAGATAAGCGAATCTATTTATTTTTTGTTTCATTGATTCAAAACTCAAAGTCTGATGAGTTTAATAACCTGCTAAATATAATCTTAATATATCTCAAAAGCAATTGGAGCTTGGAGTATTATTAAATTTTATTTTTTAACATGCATAACTGTTTTATTATTATTTTTTGATTATTAAACGCTTCATTGCCTAATAAAAATGAAATAATAAAAATTCATTCCCAAATTTGACAAATTAAACAAAATTTCTTTTAAACTAATATTTTTCAAATCGCAGAAGGGGCTATTAATTTCAAAATAGTATTTTTTTTCGAACCACTATGATTGTGATGTTTCACGTTTCATTCGCTTCTGTTGTCATTTCGCAAAATGTTGTTGTGGAATAACAAACTAAACTGTTTGACAGCAATAGGTGCAGTTCTTAAGAATATTTGTGTCTTATCTTGATTCGGATTGATTTCAATATGAAAAATGCATTTGATTCATTTCATAGAATGACCTTAAATATTGTTTTATTACATATTTATTTTATATTTTGTAAAACTTTAATAAATTTTTGATTATTTGATTGATTTGACAATTTAAAAGCATGAAGTGGCAACACTGTACGGGAACAAAGCATTTTTATTTCCAGTTCTCGGTACTGTTTATCAGAAATTCTAAAGATACGCCGCTTTTAAATATTTTGTTATTTTGCTGTTGAATTGAAGTTTATGTAGCATAAGTGGGAAGAACAAGATATTTAATATAAAGTTATCACACGATACGCTAATAATAAAAAGACAAGAAAAAGGTTGTCATCAGTTATTGTTATGACTTATCTCTCTTGTCTGACAGTAACATAAGAGAAAGTCCTCGAAAATTCATCGTGGCAAGGAGTGCAAGATTGCGCCTAATAAAGCAATAAAGTTGGCAAGAGCACCATACAGGAGACAGTATGAAATAGTTTATTCCTCCACCAATTTTAATGGAGAGCATCCGGGAGGGGCACGTGTCCGAGGGTCTCCCTACGCTATTCCCCTACCAGCAACCTCTCGAGAGAAACTTCGGCTCGCCGCATATTTAAAGTACTCCCACGCTGCACAGACACTGGACGTTTACAAACATCCATGCGTTCTCCAGGATTCAAACCCACGCCTTTCGGTATCGGGATAGCGTCGCTAGCCACTATCCCGGCTGGGCGGCGTAAGCCGTCTTACTAAGAAAACTAAAAATTGATATGGTAAACTGAGTAAGCACTGAAAAAAATAGAAAAAATATATGCCAACTCTCAATATTTCATCGGAAATAGTAAACATATGCTGATTTGAAATTTTTTTTGAATTTTACTGTTGGACTGGATATGGCATAGGTGCAAAGAAAGCGATGCAAAAAAATAATGCTAAAAAGGCAGAAAAGAAATGGGTTAGTAGGAATGGATGCAACAGCAGACTGCGAGGTAATGGTAGACTGCAAGTTCAGCGACAGGGGCGTAAAAAACTTTCACGAAACCTTTTTTCCCCGGTTAAAATCTGAAACCTTCTAGATTTTTTTAAAATGAATTATTAAAATGCCTTCTTCGTAAAATCCAGTCTAATATTTTGCTGTATTTTTATGAATTATACTTGTAAGTAAGGCTATACAAAGCATAATTTTTCAAAACACAAGTTAAGTATGTTATTAACCCGGAATCTTCAAATCTCTATTACTTTTATCTGCTGTATCTCTTCAAGACGGATTTCCTATTTACGGTAAGCAAACAAAAAATAAAAAATATTTGAAAACTTTCAGATTATATATTACTCCCAAAGCTGCGTTTTTTTAACGTTTTGTGTGTTACCTTTATTTATTAAATAACATGTTCTTCGCACTTAAGCCATAAAGTTCAATTCAACAGCAGTATCACAAAATATTTAAACACGCGTCTCTCTAGAATTTCCGATACACAGTCTAGTCTGGAGATAATTTTTTTTAGTACAGTGTTGCCATTGCTCACTTTGAAATCGTTGAGTTTCTTAATAAAAAAACTCATAAATGCTTTACAAAATATGAAATCGATAATAAAACAAATTTTAAACTCCACGTTTGGGCTTCCAGTTGCCCATATTCGGGTGAAGACGTACGTTTTTCAAAAATTGATGGTTCTAGGTACCGTTGTTTTATCACAATGCGAGAAACATTCATACCTTTATGTAGATTCTTCATTTTTTAATTTCTTTAAATATAATACAAGGCTCTAATAGTACTTGGTGGCAACAATTTAAAAAGTGATTCGCCGTTTATAGTGAATAAACGCAAAAATGTCAAAACGAAATTAATACTCCTAATGGATAAATTGCTCCTTTGAGCTAAAATTGTTTAATTCTTTTGATATATTTTTGATACACGAGGAGCTACTGTTTTAGTGACCATTTCAAAGCCCCATAGAAATGCGCACTAATCAGGAATTATAAATAATATATATTTATATATTAATTCCCAATATGACAAGGGGAGGTTAATATTAGTATCCAGTTTCTTAAAATGACACTCCTAATCCTTCAAAATGAGGTAGTAAAATTATATATTTTTCATAATACCGAAATTCGATACCAAGAAAACTGTTTAAATCACCAGAAAGTTCAAGCTGTACAAGTGCAAGCTACAAAACGTGCTACAGAAGTAAAAATAAGGTTTAAGACTGTACATTCTTCGACGCCGATTCGACAATTTAGCCAAGCCTTAATGTCACAAGGTCAGGCGTGCGCATTCTATTGCGCGCGAATAGGAATGTATACAGCTGGAGATTCTCGCTTCTAGTTTAGTTTATATGATTACAGCAAAAACCTCTAGGTCTATCTGCCTAAAGAGAGGGACGCCTTCGTCGAGGACTTTCTAAGGGAAACTGGCTCGTATACACGTTACACATGGGGAAAACCACGAAAACGCCCGCCCACCAGCGGCCGAGCGGTAAAGTCGCTGAACACTGGTAGTTTGGTCCGAGGTTCGAATCCCGCGAACGGGCTGGCTGCATGGGCGTTTTCGTGGTTTTCCCCATGTGTAACGTGTATACGAGCCAGTTTCCCTTAGAAAGTCCTCCACGAAGGCATCCCTCCCCTTAGGCAGATAGCCCTCGTGTGCTTTGCCATAATTAAATACACCACACCACACGAAAACGCCCATGAAGCCAGCCTGTTTTCGGGATTCGAACCTCGGACCGAACTACCAGTGTTCAGCGACGTTACCGCTCGGCCGCTGGTGGGCTAAACTGAGAACAGAATGGAAGAAGGAGAACATGAAAAATTTACCCATAGATATCAGCATTCCAGAGAGTTACTGGAAGTCCGTTTACTATAAGAAGCTATTAGCTAAGTGGAATGAGGAATATTTCATCTTGTAATGCTCAGGACAAAAATTTTTTTTTTCCTTCTACTTACCATAGACTGCATTTCAAGTCTTTCCTCTTTATTAAAGTATCTGAGTTTTTATCTGGTAATGGCAAATATGAAAGTTACCTGTTTCGTTTGACTCTACGATCACATAATTTATGTATGTGTTCACAAAAATACCTCAAGATGTGATACATTTAATCTTTTCCTGTCCTACTTTTGATATCCTAGATTATGCTTGAAGAACAATTTGAAAAAGTTTGCTGCAAATTGACCCGTTAACTTTTGTGTGAAATCTGGGCTGCTGTATATTGTTTTTGTTACGCACGCATTACACATGAGGAAAACCACTAAAACGCCCATACAGCAAAACTGTTCGCGAGATTCGAACCTACCAGTGTTTCATGATTTTACTTTTCGGCCACTCGTGTTTTCGCTTCTGAAGATAACTGTCCTCTCCGTTTGAAATAGTTTCTGACTAGCTGCGTGAAAATGACGGTATCTGAAAGATATTTCTTCCATAACTTTGATTATCAATATTTTTTCGTATATTTTTTAGTTCTTTAACTTTGTAGTCTTGACTTTCGTGATAATCTCTGATATTACAGACTTACGTAAGTGGTGCAAATGATAACGAGTTTTGTGTGTATCGCTAACCACTTGAAGACTGTGCAATATAATTTTTAAGTATGATAGAGCCATAGATTCGATAGAGTCGCTTGATGAAAATCCAAGATCTGAGGACAACATAGGCGCTTCGAGAAAGTTCGCCGCTGGAGTCTGATTGCGAACGAAGGAATTTGACATTGAAGGTCCGCCAGTGCCAGGATTGCCAGATCGTCATAAGCTAAATTCTGTGCTTAAGTTTTTCACCGAGGGACGACAGAATTATGTACAGCAAAATGCTCAGAAGAAGTGAAGGCTCGAGTGAGGGCTCTTGAAAGAAGTGAGGTCTTAGTAATCTTGAAATTTAATTAAGGAAAATAAAAGCAAAATGTTTTAGAGGAATTGTCTTTAAAATAAGGGTTGAAACATAAACAAAAGTGCAAAATTTGTAGAGTTTCGGTCTAATCGCAGAGTCTAACAAAGCAGAGAAAAATTGAAGTAAAGTGAGAAAAGAAGGCAATTCTCTGTTAATTATTTGAATAATATTTTATATTAACGGTGAATAATACTGAATGTCAATAATAATTAGATAAAGACTTCTTGCCGATACTATCAATGCATTATATCGTGTTATGTGAATTGATATTTAGTGGTAAATATGAGTAGATTTACATCTAAGAGATGTCCTTTAATTTAGTAGTTGAAAGGAAACAGACTGATTGAAATAGATTGCATAGCTAAACGTTTTGGTCTTGATAAAGACCCGGAAATGAGAAAAGCGCAATTAAGCAATGCAATACTAAATAGGTGATGGTTATGAAGAAAAAAGATAAAGTTCTAAATTTTAAATTTCGCTGTTACGCCAAAACAGGGTATGAAAAATCATTCAGAGAAATCATTTTTGCAGAAAACATATTTTTGCTCAAATTGTAGCATAAAAGTAGATACAAAGAGCAAGTGTTTGTTAATATTCTGTCAAGAAATACATTTAGCAGAAAGTCCATTCACTTGCCACAAAATAGATCCTTCACCTGCCAGTTTTGTGATACCAATAAAGTGCATTCATCCCTTATATTCTATGATGTACAGTCTGAAATACATACGCACCAGCAAAGGAAAAAACAAGTTTGTTTAAGTTCGGAATCGAGCAGGTAGGGTATATTAACCGATGCCTAGATTAAACATTGAACATTGTATACACGCAGTAATTATAAAAGGAATACATTACACAGTTGCTTAAGTAATATGTTAACCTGCTTCGACTGGTGGTGCGCAGCACTTAACTGCGTATAAAATGACTGCATTTTCATCACGCCTGGAGATACATAAAATAAGCTCTGTCATTACTTGTGAGTCCTGCTTCATGTTGTTTGCGGTGTTTATTGCTTTCCTGTGGAGTTGCACGTTCACATATTTCATCTGTATTTAACTGCTTTGTTTCGCTGTTACTAAAGCACTTCTTTGCCGATTAATTTGCGCTACATAGCTCTCGATTTCTAGCAGCTAGAAATCGAGAAAGTCAAAGAGCTTCACAATTTTATTAAGCACTTGTTTTTGAATACAGACCTTAGAAATAAGAATAAATCCTCTTCTGAATTTGGCTTCTTTAGAAGCTAAATTCAGAAGAGGATTAACGGGAAGGAAAAAAATTAATGTTCGGGGTGATCCCTTTACCCATATGAATAGGATTGGATTATTAGATTGGATTAGATTACTTAATTATGACAAAGCACACGAGGGCTGTCTGCCTAAAGGGAGGGATGCCTTCGTGGAGGACTTTCTAAGGGAAACTGACTCGTATACACGTTACACACGGGGAAAACCACGAAAACGCCCGTGCAGCCAGTCCGTTCGCGGGATTCGAACCTCGGACCGAACTACCAGTGTTCAGCGTCTTTACCGCTCGGCCGCTGGTGAGCCCCATATGCATAGGAATCTGTTGAAAAGAGTTTTCATGCATAGAAGTAAAAGGAAAAGGTGTCGGACGAAAGCATCGCAAGGCGAAAGCATTGTTGGACAAAACATCGTGGGAAATCAAGAAGAAAACATCGCAGTTTTTAAAAACGGTGATACAAAATATCGTCATAAAATAAAACGTTTCAGAAACTTCACAGTTTAAAAACATCGCAGTAAAAAATATTGTGGTAAAAAATAAAGCACCTAAAAATCATAGCATGATGATAATATCGCATACATGCGCTTTAAAAATTTCCATATTCGCATAATGGTTCTTTCTATAAAGTTTTATTTGCAAAGCTTCATGAATAACATAGTCTAAAAAACGGTCAGGAAAAGAAAGATGATTAACTTCATATGGTTACCTCTAAATTAATTAACATATTATAAAGATCTGTAAGTGCTATAAGTAACATTAATCTTCTACTCATTTTTAGTTTTTGAATGTTTAAGTTTCTTCTTGAATTTTTCAACAAAAATTTACCAGTTAGTTCAAAAATATAAAAATAAAAATATTCCTCATTCCTTTTTTGTGCTCATAAATCATTATGCGAATATGCATTTACAACTTTTAAATCCAGAAAAAAACATGTCTGCAATGTTAAATGGTAAACACATTTTGCATTAAACTCATTTTCCGTGCTCAGATAGTAATACTGAGTATGATGTATTCACTACACTGTATCAGTGAAGATCTTGTCGATTTAAATTTCGACATTCATTTTGTAATATTTCGATGATAAATAAGTGTTGATAAATCAAAAAAAGGTATAAAAGGAGGTGTATATATATATATATATTATAGTATATATAAATAAAATAAAATAGGTCACTGCAAAAAGTATATATATATATATATATATACTTTTTGCAGTGACCTATTTTGCATTTTGAGATTTGTTTCCTGCGTACCTTGGCTATAGAGTTAAACATCAAGAATAGTATTTCTCGTTAAGATCCTTCTGGACGTGTTAACCCTAGCGGGACTACCACTGAGTTCATATATTCTTCCACGTATGCTTAGGTTTTTGAAAGGGCTCTTCTACCGGGGTTGAATTGAGACTCAAATTTCGACTGCTTAAAATGATGCTATTTGCCAAATCTGGTTGTTTTAGCTCATACAGAGTTAAGCCAAAGGGTCAGACTTCTATAGATGCACTAATCTGCAGTTGTGGGAGTAAAATTTAATTAGTTAGTATAGTTTAGGTTAGGTATAAGTGCAGGGGTCATCTATTATTTAGCCTGAGTAAGTAGGTAAAGGCCTTTTACAATAGCTATTCATATTAATAACACCTTCTTGGGGCCCACGGTGCAAACCTGGTGCCGAGGTGCTACTGCTGTCAGGTGCAAACGACATCACAAACTTTGCCACTGCTGGCGGTGTTAGCGGTTGTCCCGTCTTATGGCTGAACCAATGGTATCGTTGAGGCAAGAAGTGCAAGATTGCTCCTGTCTTTGGCAAGAGCCTTGTTCACCATACAGATGACAGTACGACTTTCCTCAGATCCGACCCCGATTTTGATGGAAAGCACCCCAGGAGAATGGGTCCTAGGATATCCCATTTCCAATCTCTCAATAGAACTTCCGGTTCACCGCATATTTAGGGTGCCCCATGTTGCACAGACACTATATTTTTACAAACAGCCATACCTTCTCCGGGTTTCGAATCCGGGCCCTTCTGTATGGCAGTCAGCGTCGCTAACCACTATCCTAGCAGGGAAACTTTAAAAATTTGCAATGAAGACTTTTTTTTTCAGTTGCGGCACTAGTCATTAGAGGCGTCGGCCACTACTAAGGTCGGAAGCTGAGGTCGCTGTTATAGATGAACTTAATAGGTGGGCCACCATTGTCTCCTATGAGGGGACAGTCGATGCATATCCAGGTCTTCTCCGGTATACGAACCCGGGTCCTTCGGTACGGCAGTCAGAGGCACTAACCACTTTCACGTCTGGGCAGCACATTAATAATTAGTTAATATAAGCGATAAGCAACGGAGGACGTGGGCACTGTCCCTTTACCAAAAGGTTAATCGGTAAAGCACCACGTCCACCTATATCTAGAGCCTAAAGAGGAATCACAAGACGCCACGCACCGGACGCCAAAACCCAGAGCCAAATTCAACCCGGGGGCAGTCCAACAGACTAAATGCCCACGAAAGACAGTCCCAACAACCGCCCAGGCCCCACATTTATTAAATAAAAGAACAAAAGCATACAAGGCCAAACAAGGGCGAGTTTTGACAATAAGCAAATATTTTACAAAGGTGTAATACACACAAATATAGAATATACATAAGCTAAAGTACAGTCTGATGTTGGGCAGCCCAATAATATACAATGAGTAAAATATAGACAGTAAAATTAGACTTAATGACAATATAATATAAAAACAGAGAACATAGTGACATAATGAATGTAAATGATTACAGCAATACACAGAGGATATACCAAAAGAAATAAAAATAAAAGAATACAATAGCCATCAGTGTGTGACTGGAAGTACTGATACATGATAAATACGTAAAGCATTCAGAATTCGACTTAATTCAAAAGACTAACAATCTGGATCGGGATACATTGCATAACCAAGTACATATATTTGGCAAAGCAACATATTGAAAGTCAGTGTAATAAACTATATATTCGCTATAACAAAGTCATGTTACAATACCGCAGGTAGTGATGTGATACAGAAGAAGTAGGTAGCGTACAATATAATTTGATCTCGGTACGCATTCAATCCCTATAGTACAACAATAGTTAGAAAAAAGGAATATATTATACAAAATATATTTAGCATGCAACTGTGTTTAAGATATACAAAGGTCGATACATTGGTTACTACCAATTATGGTACAGGACTCGTACCACACTTAGTAATAGAATACAATAGCGGTACAATACAAATGATTACGTGGTATTGTGGGAAAAACATGCAATAAGGCTAATTATACGATTATGAGAAATAAAAATAACATATTTAACCTGCATAAAAGTTAACGAATATAAGATACCATACAATACTATACAATATTACAATACAATACAAAAGCTAATTAAAAGATTAGAATGAATAAAAATTAACATATTTAACCTGTACTAAAAGCCAACTGATATAAGATACTATACAATACCACAATACAATACGATACAGTAGATACTATACAATACTATACAATGAAAATACAAAATACATTCAGTGTTGGTGACACAAAAATACATTTAAAATTGTCATGACACCAGTGATCCTAATGCAGCAAATAAATTGATGCAGTTACCTGCAATAAAAGTTAACTAATATAAGATACCATACAATACTATACAATACAATACAATACAAAAGCTAATTAAATGATTATAATGAATAAAAATTAACATATTTAACCTGTATAAAGCCAACTGATATAAGATACTATACAATACTAAACAATACCACAATACGGTACGATACAATAGATACTACACAATACTATACAATGAAAATATAAATACATTCAGTGTTGGTAACACAAATATACATTTAAAATTGTCATGACACCTGTGATCCTTATGCAGCAAATAAATTGATGCAGACAGTTAAATGTGTTGCTATACATTTGCAAGGGATGAAATATAGACTTAAGTAGGCCACAAATTATGAACATACTATATTATACCGTGAAAAACACAAAATACATTCAACGTTGGTATAAATACAATGGATATATTTAAAACAATGGATAATGGTTGGTTATATTATACAATGAAAATCTCTAGCGACCCCAATACATTCAGTGTTATTATTACACGGAGAATTAAATGTATGATATTACATGGGCAATTGATGAAAAGAAGACAGTAACAGTATAATGTATAGCCAAATATGCAAGTATATGGTATACCGATGTTTAACAGCAACTGACAAACAATGTATCATTAATACGCACAACTAGATATGCCAAGATATTATATACTATTATACAGTGAAAAACATAAAATACATTCAATGTAGATATTATCATAGTGAATTATGAGGGAATACAGACAGTTATATGTATGATAATACATGGGCAAAAGATAAAAATAAAGTCAATAACATTATTATTCATAGGTAAATATGCAGATTTAATATATTCAGATATTTAACAGAACCTGGTAATAAATGTACCATAAGTACATTGATAGCTGCTATGGACAGCAAAGAGATTATTAAGACGGGACATAAGCAACAGATAAATATGCGAATTCAATATATTCAGATATTTAACAGCACCTGGTAATAAATGTACCATAAGTACATTGACAGCTGCTATGGACAGCAAAGAGACTATTAGGACAATACATATGCAACAGATAAATATGCAAATTCAATACATACAGATATTTAACAGCACCTGATAATAAATGTGCATATGCAAAAGATAACATTATTATTCATCGGTAAATAGGCAAATGCAAGATATACAGATATTAAACAGCACCTGGTATTAAATGTAGCATAGGTACAGGGACAGCTGTTATAGACAGCAAAGAGGTCATAAAGACAATACATATGCAAAAGATAAGATACAAAACATTATGACACTTGAGAAATATGCAAATTGAGTATATATAGATTAGACAGCTGTTGTACTTAGCAATGATATTATTAATGATACAGTGAAATTGGAGATACAATGAAACTATTAATAATAATACATGTAATGAGATTAAAACTCTGAATTAAGTGTTGCAAAAACTAATGATAGTGAGGAGTTGATATATATGCAATAGATTATATAAAAAACAAACATTTACACTCATATAATTATTACAATATTACCTGATTGCACTTAGAAAAAGATGCTGAGAGGGAATATACAAATATTTGACTGCTGCTATACACAGCGACTTATAACAGATGGATTACAATAGATTACAATGGTTACAAACACTTCAAAGCATAAAAGTAGATGGGTTGCAATAGGTTATAATATATACAAGCAGTTGAAGAAGTTGAATCGTATGTCGATATTATAAGGCACAAAGATCAAGTCCCAGATCCATCAGTTTGTCAATTAAACGGACTATCTTTTTGACTTGATGGCGTTGCTTAATCAAAAAACGACTAAATGCAGTCCTATCCGTTGGTGAAAAAGGAATATGGAATTCAGTAGTAAGTGGACAATCGATTAGATAATGTTCTAGATTGCCCAGTTGTCCACAACTACAGAGTGCTGAGGAAGAGAGTCCATGTCTCTCGAAATAAAAGGGAAAAGGCCCATGGCCCGTAATGTAGAAGATCAGCTGTGGTGGCATGATTAATCGGTCTAAATCTACTTTACGGACATGGGCAAATGCTCGGCGACCAGTTTCCTCCGAACTCCATGCATTTTGCCACAAGGAGATGGCTGTGAGAAGTAAGTGACGCTTTAGATTAGATACTGGGCGTGAAAAGTTTAAGGCGTTGAGCAATCACAGCAGTACGCTTCTTGAAATCTAAGGCATGGGGAATCCAATTGAGTTTGTCGTCGAAAATAATTCCAAGGTATTTAAGTTCACGTTTAATACGAAGACGCTTGGCATTTATGGTTATTCTCGGCTGACGAGTCATAGAACCACCCTTCTTAGGAATGATCAGAATTTGCGATATCTTTTCAGAGATTTGCAATTTAAAATCTTCACATCTAGTCTGAAACAAAGAACAGGTCTCCTGTGAGTTTACTTGAAGTTGATCACGAGTCCTACCTCGCACTATGAACGCGGTATCATCGGCATAAGTAACCACAGTAGTATGTTCAGGCCATGGCTGCTTAAGGATAAGATTGTATGTCACATTCCAGAGAAAGGGGCCCGCACATGAACCCTCGAGTCTGACATCTATGTACCAGGCCTCCATTATAGGAAATGATCAAATGTCGATCGGACAGATAATGTGCAAGAGTATTATATAAATTTCGGGGGCAATTGGCATCTCTTAATGCATATAGAACTGCCGGCCACCACAGCGTATCGAAGGCGCTCTTTAAATCCACTGAGATAAATGCTGTGTGGTGGCCGGAGAACTTATTGCGCAGGATGGTATCTTGAACTTACTTTAAAGCATGCAGTGTTGATCCTTTGGTGCGAAAACCGTATTGAAAAGGACACAGATAATTTGTTGAATGCAAATGAAATCTCAATCGTCCCATAAGAAGTTTTTCACAAGTTTTGCCAAAAGCTGACAACAAACAAATAGAACGATAAGAATCGGCTCGGGCTGGATCACGGTGTTTCTTTAAAAATAAGATCACCTGGCCAATTTTAAATAATTGAGGGAAAGTGCCACTATTGAAAAGCTTATTAAACAGGCTTTGGAAGAGACTGAGATTGGTGTTAATAATCAATCTGACAATACGATAGTCAACACCATCTGGACCCGGTGCACGCTTATTAGGGAGTTGGCGTAAGACTTGCCGAATTTCTTGAGTAGTAAAAATAACATCGTCTGGTGTTTGAAGACTAGAAGTTTGATTTCGAATAGTCTGATGAAAGGAGGAATCAGTTGAATTATCATCTGTAGAAAAAACCGTGTCAAGGACTTCTGATAGAGTTGATTCAGTCAGGTGACTATTAGGACTAACTGCAGGTAAAAGATGAAAAGTTGCTGGCTTAAACAGCTTGTCGGTCGAAATCTTATGATGAATACCATAAGCAGATGTTATCTCAGAACAAAATTTGCGCCAGCTAGTTAATTTGGCAAGTATAATAATTTGTTTGTAACATGCTCTTTCCTCTCGGTAAAGAAGCAGAGTATTGGAGCTGATATTATTTCGACGCTCTTGCTTTAGCCGACGTCGAAGAGCTCTACATTTTTGTTGTTGAGTACGAAGCTGAGCATTCCACCAATTTAATGTACATAATTTCTTAGTGGTACGAATAGGCAAAACACTATAACATACTGTTCGAATGGTAGCCATAAGATCACTAGTAAAATTTTGTAGATCTTCACGAGAATGCAGAGATTGAAGACGAGAATGATAAGAGGCCAAATTGGCTTGAATGGCTGCAGTAAACTGTCTGACCTTTCGGCCAGGTAAATTATAACGCCGTATGAGGGAGGTGGCTGTAGTTCCTGCGAGTGAAAAACGTATATAATTATGGTCTGATAGACTTAAACCCTCAATTACTCGCAAATCTTGAAGAAGAAATGCCATAGGCAAAGTAGACAAAGTCAAATCTGGCCAAATATGGGAATGTTGACGATCAAAAGTCGGAGGAGCATCATGTGAATTATGTTTCACTAGATTAAAACTGGATATAAAATCTTTCAGAAGTCTACCCTTTACGTCCGTAGTAGCATAACCCCACGAAACATTATGAGCATTACAATCACCAGAAAAGAGCAAATTTGGAATTTGAATTGAGGTTAGTAAATCTTGCATCGCAGAGAGCACAGGTTCGATTTCTAAAGACGGTGAGGAATAAATGGAAACCAGGAGGACTGTCAGATGATGAACTTCCAGAAGAACAGCAACAATATCTCGCTGCGCAGTGACAAGTAAAGGAGACCAGGAAGGATTGCAATCGACAATAATTGCACGGGGTGGAAGTAAAGGATCTCCCTTTTGATATAGTGTCCAGTACAGTGGAAAGCCAACAGCCTTACCATTTAGACAATACGGCTCCTGGATTATGATGAAGTCAATATTCTCATAAGTAGCATATTCTACAGTCTGTGCCGTCGCAGCTCGAGCATGTTGAAGATTTACTTGTAGACATTCCGTCGGTAAAGTTCGTTGCAGAAGAGTGGTATTAAGATCTTTTTGTATATGATCCAATGAAGAATCAGATACTAAGTTACCTGATGCTAGACTATAAGGATTGAAGTTAGTAGTCTGTGTTTGCCCTGATGAGCTGGACGCGACGTTGATACTCTGGACAATCGGGGTGGTAGGCGGGATGGGCGAAGTCATGTCTGGTACCGTAACGATTATTGGCTTCGCCACAGTTGATACATTCAGGTGTTTGAGCTGTGCAATCTTTGAGCCCGTGATTTCCTGCAAATTAGTTAATATAGCAACACCTTTAAATTTTACATAAAGAGCTCTGCGATGAGGCGAATATACATAAGTGAATAAAAACAGGCAATCTTCAAGTGTCGCCTTTATAGGCTGAAAAGTACCATGCTGATTTTTTTATATTTCCGCTTTTGTTTTCCAAATTCTTTTTTTTTTCTCTAAAGTTAGTTTACAACTTTCGCATAGAAACTTTCTGCAGAATTTTTAGTATAATTCAAAACCGCAAGCTATTTGCGATTTCATGATTTATCACGCGAATTTAATTCTTCCTTTGTTATAAAAGCACTACTCTAAAAATGTTAAAAATCTGAAAGGTTTCGGATTTTAAATTACGTCCAAAGGGGCGTTTTTTTTTTTTTTTTTTTTTTTTTTAACATTTTGTGTGTTACATTTATTTATTAAATATCACGTTCTTCGCACTTAAACAGTATCGAAAGTAGTCTTAATATAATCATAATCTTTAGAATTTATCTTTAGACTCGCGTGAAATGTTTTTTTTTTCTACAATGTTGCAATTGCTCGCCTTGCAATCCTTGAGTTTGTTAATCAAAAATTCGTTAAAGTTTTACAAAATATGGAATCGATAATATAACAAATTCCAAATTTCAAATTTGGGCTTCCACATGCCCATATTCGCAATAGGATTACGTCATTCAAAATTCGATGGCTCTATGTACCGTTGTTTTATCACAATACGAGAAATATACATACATTTATGTACATTCATTATTTAATTCCTTTAAGTATAATGCAGGACTCTAACATTTGGTGGCAACAGTTTGAAAAGTGAAACGGACATTTATAATGAACCAACGCAAAATCGCAAAACGAAAACAATAGTCCTTCAGGGACAAAGCCCCTTTGGACTAATAATTAAAAAAGTAGTTAACTTTGTTACACTTCTTGCAGGCTGCAATAAAAATTTATTTAAAGCGGCCAGTAGGCCGTCTGTGGTCTAAATTGAATAGGTATTTCGTGGAAACTAATCTTACGCTTAAGAAGAATAAATAATTCAAGATGTCACTTAAAGAGCTGCAGTATGGGTATCTAATTGTTTTAACAAAGAAAATGTTCAGCAGCGGATTATATTTAAATTGCGTCTGAGTGCTTGGATAAGAAAAGCAAATAACTCAAAACGGGAAGAATATCCGGATTTCAGTGTTCTTAAGTCATTCAAATTTGGCAATTACCACGTCCAGACGATGGGTTTGTTATTTGTAAAGAGATTATAGAAGATGAGTAGGTCTGTGAAAGGTTGCCATCCAGAACGGTTGCAAGAGGTGTTATTAGTAGTTAAACGTTGGTCACACAGCTTTTTGTCGCCATCACGAGAACACACCTGTTATTGTGTTTGAAGTTCCTATTAAGCTTCAACATTAAAGAAAGTCATATAAATTCAAATATTTATCTAAAAATTGACCGATCAGATATTTGATACAGTATTTAATTTTACATTAAAAAAAGTTTTGTGACTGGTTTAGTTATTTTAATGATTTATTTTTGACGACCGTAAAAAATATTCGAAATTAAACTGGATGTGATAAACCAGAGTACTTTAGAAACACAGCAGTACAGAGGATTTTTGGAAGTTATAAAACTTTGAGGAACTTCAGTGAAAGAAAAAATGTACGGTAAGTAAAATTTTAATTTGTTTAATGTAAATAAATTTGCAGTTAATCTTTAAACTTTTTACACTTCATTATGGATTAAGTTACTTGATTATGGATTAAATAAGTAAAAATGAAATTTGTATTCTGCATTTTTTCTGCAAACTTAACTATTTACTCTGAGTTTTACTCAAATACTGAAATTATATAAAGCTGAAATAAACTAAAAAAAGAAGTAAGCATTTCCAAGCAAATAATTTAAATTTTTGTTAACTTTTATACATGGTTATAGAAACATTAGGATTTGACGACAAAGTTTTGGCTTGATTAATTAATTGTTGGAAAATATATTATGTGATAATTTATCGGTTTATGATATTTCTGATTTCAATAAACAAATAACTTAGTTTGTTTAGTTAGAGCTAATGAATCTTGTTTTTGTGGTGAACATTTAATAATTAATTTTGAAAGGGCTAACGGTAATAATTGCACTTTCTAAAACAGTTTTTGATAACAGATTTAAGCCTTTGCGGAGGAGTATTGAGTTTCGTTATGGAGAATTGCAGCAAAAGATCTTACTCAAAGGATGGCAGAATTTTCCTACTAAATCAGTGTAAAAGAAAACTGTAAAAAAAGAGAAAAACTTAGTTTTTGAATGCTAAGTATTAATTTTTTTACCTTTATAGCTTAGATACTTTATTTATTAGGAAGGAAAATTGTATCCTTATTGCCATTCCTATAGCTGTAAGATATAAAAAAAACCTAACCTTGCAGAGCTGAAATATTTAATCAACAATACTGTATGTATCGCTACATAAGGTTTAAAATCTAACTAAAGCGATGTAACTTCCAAATTCAATTGATAAGCTACTTGAAAGTAATAGTGAAAAATTCTATATATTGTTACGAATTTGGTATTTAAAAAGATAATGTTAGTTCAATTATCAATTAAATAGTTTTATTTCCCGCGCAGTGCAGCGTGTGACGAATATTAAAAGAAAGCTAAGCCGGAAAATTGAAAATACAAGAGCGCGTGCATGTAACATTTAATAAATATCTCTTTTTGATTTCGAGAAAAAATTAGAAAATTTTCGCACGCGATTTTAAAATCTTATAAAATGAGGAAAACCTCTCAGTTCGTTGTAGTTACTTAGTTTGTTTTTGTTTAAAAAACTCTTGCTGACTTTAGCGGATTAGCTTTCTTCAGCTGTTTTGAGTTACGTTCTATTGAACGTTTGAGTAGTTAAAAGATAGCTACTGTGAGATATTGTAATACTGCACGGTACTACTTTGGTAGACGGTTGCACGGATTTTTGGCGATTTACATTGGCGCAATTGTTGGCGTGGTTTTTACAGTCGTCAGCCATCTTGAAAAATGCTGTTTTTACGTATTTCACGCATAGTAAAGTATTCGAAACTTTAAAAAAATAAATATCGTTAAAAAAAATGGATTAATTTTTTGTTGAAAACGTTGCTTTTATTAAGATGGCTGGCAAATGTAAATAAATACATTTACTAAGAGTATAAAATGCTAAAGTAAGGTTAAATTATTACTTTCATATAATAAAATGAAAACATTACGCCAACATTTAATTGGAATAAAATATTACTTAAATTGAATATTGGATTAAAAACGTCATACCAACGTTTAAAAGAATTAAAATTTTTCAATTACTTAAATTCAAATCCTTTAAAATAAGTTTTATAGGATATAATTATTTAACATTAAAATATATTAAAATATATGTGGCAATAAATATCTCAGGAATTTTTTAAAAATGTGTATTAATTTTTTAATAAAAATTGAAGTATACTATAATAAAGTAGAAGAAAAATATGTACTTACATTTTTTAAGCATTTTACCTTACGCATATTGATAAGTACCAGGAAAAAAAAATAAAAAAAAAAAATAAATAAAACGATCTTCATCTGTTATCCACATTTTCCGCACTTCATTGAAGAAGCAATTAGCAAGGTTTCCTCCAAAAATTTTTAATAAATTTCATCTGACGCTTGTTACAATAAATAAATCTTTGATTAGGAAATCCAAGTTGGCCAAAATAAGGTCTCACACGGTAATTTTTTTATGCCGATACCAATAATTCTTGGTAATTACCAATAACAACATTCACCTTCGAAACGGAGACATCCATTCGCTTTGAAATCTGAGGAATTCGAAGATATGAATAATAAAATTTTAAAATGGCGCGGTAATGCACAAATATTCAGTAACCAATCAGGGAGCTGATTACATCACGCCTAGAATTAAAATTATTTAAATAATCACTCATAATAAAATCATATTTTAAAAATGCAAAATTAAATTGTGTTTTAATATTTAACAACCATAAATAATGTTTAAAACATTAGATTAAATTTATAGATATTAAAACCAATTACTTTTAAAATAATGTGACGTCATTCATTACATCATTCACAACATAAATTTCCATAAAATATCATAAACAATAAAATTTTTATTTAAAATAAAAATACAAAATTAAATTCATTTTTATTATTTAGAAGTCATAAATAATATTTAAAACACGGAATTTATGCGTAATAAAACGCATTATTTTTTAAATAAAATTACAACAAAGTATCGGTTACCATAAATAACTTGTCTAGCAATGCGTTTACCATAAGTCGTATTGCTCGCCAAAAGAAAATCGCCAAAATCCGTGCAACCGTCTACCAAAGTAGCACCTACTGCACGATAATTTGAGGAAATTTAAGCATATTTGTTGTGAATAATAAATTTTTGTTCCTTTTTCATCGGACTTATGCATTCATTTCGTAACGAACCTGTACGCACGCAACAATATTGTGTTTGTACATCTTTGTGCGAAGTAAAAAGATCGTATTGTAATTGCGAAAAATTTCGGGTATCACAGGTGAACGAACATATACACTTTAACCAATGTCGAAACCATTTGAACGATGTTTTTTGCGTGCCATCTGTACGTACGGACAGAATAAAGGACTGCTTTTGCGAAAAGGGATTGTAAATTGGATTTAAAATGTATTCAGAAGAGATTTTTCCTTGACGTCTGTACGTACGTACGTATGTAGATATGTATCTCACCTAACTCAAAAACGAGTAGCCTTAGAACGTTGAAATTTTGTATATCAGACTGCTATAACATGAATTCGTGCATCTCCCTTCTTTGCGCCCACCAGCGGCCGAGCGGTAAAGACGCTGCACACTGGTAGTTCGGTCCGAGGTTCGAATCCCGCGAACGGGCTGGCTGCATGGGCGTTTTCGTGGTTTTCCCCATGTGTAACGTGTATACGAGCCAGTTTCCCTTAGAAAGTCCTCCACGAAAGGCATCCCTCCCCTTAGGCAGATAGCCCTAGTGTGCTTTGCCATAATTAAATACACCACACACCACCCTTCTTTGCTGTAATCGTCTACACCAGTCGTACATAAATATATATAAATTCCCACTATGCTACCTGGCTCGGTGACCTTAGTTTCTTTATTCTTGTATGTTGGTAAATTGCGCATTTTTGCTTTAAAAAGTATTTGATTATGTGGTTTTTATGTTCCAGTTAAGGTTTTTTTTGCCTTTAGTTAATCTAGATGCAATAGTTGTAGAATTATCGGCAATATAAAAGTGGCGATTAAGCCTAACGAACCGCCATTTGTTTATATTTGAAACTCAGTAGAATAGTGAATTATGTCAGTTTGTGTACTTTCAATTTTTTTTTTTTTTTTAACCCGAATGGGATCAAAAGTAAACTTCAGTTTTGTGCAACGAAAAATCAGCTTTCTTGACTACAGGCCTAATCGCTTGTTTTTACGTAGAAACTCTAATTTTAATTGTAAATTTTTTTTCTAAGTGTTTTAACTGTATTTGGTATTTTATGTTTTTCTGTATTTTACAATTTTGAATGATAAAGTTTTGAGTTTTTATATATTTTTGCTCTGCCGCGAAGTGAAAACTGAGTTAATTGATTGAAGAATATATCTGCAATGAAATTGGAGGAAATAAGTTTAAATGAAATGCAGCAAAAATGTATATAATTTAACAGACCGTACAAGGAAGTCATCTGGTGTCACCATCAGATTTTTTCCCTCTTGTATTTATTGAATTACGGTAAAAATATTATTTTTTTATTAAAGGCATGCCTTCGTGGAGGTTTTTCTAAGAAAAACTGACTCGTATTTAAGATTCATAAAGGGAGCCCTTTAAAATGTTTATACTGTCAACCCTTTTTCCTGGGATTTGATGCTAAGTCAGACTACTAGAGCACAGTAGTGTCTTATCCACTCTTCTTCTAATGTTGAAGATATACGTTTTATAGTAACGGCAAGTTTCATAAGTTCACAACGCCCCTCTTAAAGCTGTTTCTTAAGTTTGGTATCGACTTAGTTGTTCAATTCAGAGATAAAGTCTACAAATTTTCAATAATTCTAAATAAATCCAAAAAATTCTACTAAATCTAAAAAGGAAAATTTAATTATTTTCTGATTCCTGCACTAAAAATAAAATGTTTTCTTGCAACAAATAAACTAGATTTTTGTATCCCGCAATTTTATTCCTTTGTTGATACTTCTCACACGAAACAATATTTTCTCGACATTTGACAAAACATTGGAACATAAAATAACACCTGTTCCAGATGGGAGATCTAAACTAGGTGTGTCCGGTAGGTCAGTACTGAAGTCCTAGAGGCAACTGAGGATCAAGGGGTCGATTGAGGGTCGATAGCCGAATATGAATGGGCAATTGGTCGACATAATGATGATGTCATTGATTAAAACAAAGTTATTAATGTTGTAAAGCAGATTATTGATTGTTTATTGATATAAGTAATATCATGAAGCAAGAAAAAATATATAAAATAATTATAAGTGAAAATTATACAAAGTTATTTAGTATAATTTAAAGGCAATAATATAAGTATCAGGAATATATAAATTTTTATGCAAAAAAATTAATAATATATTTAATTTAAAAGTATAAAGGTTTTATGCAAAAGCACAATCTAGAAAAATAAAATCTAGGAACGCATGAAAACGCATGCCCTCCCAAAAGAAAACACGAAGAACAGAATATTTCTCAGAAGATATATTATTATATAAAAGCCACTTACAAAATTCATAAGGTTTTAATGTTCACTTTCCAGATATTGAAAGTTTGAATGTGCCAGTATTAGTCACAGAACCTCTGAACTGCAATATATCTAATATTAAGATGCAAAAGGAGTTAATGCATTGAAGAAGTATGTTATATAAAATGGACTTTTATGATAGCGTACACACGCGTTTTGAATAAGTAGTAGTCTTATTCAAAACGCGTGTGTACGCTAAATTTAGGAGTTTAAAAGTCATCCTAGAGAAATAGTAGCTCAAAATAAAAATTTGTTACCAAAACATCATTAACTTTTGCTTGTTCTTACCTATAAAAAGCAGGCTTCTGTCAAGTCAGTAATTTTCTATGAAAAACAAGAAACAGGTTGAATATTTTCAAACGAGGTGATTTAAGATTTAAGAATTTTTAAGCCAAATTAAAAAAAAGCATCAATATATCACAGCCAGCCGTCACATCGAATTGTTGTGCTATTAGATTAAGTTATTTTGTTTCTGAAAATTTATTTATATTTTTAAAATCAAAAATAATACAAAAAATAATAAAAATAAGCCTAATGAATAATTTTTTTCAAAGCTTTTGTTCATATTCTTAGTCTAAAGTAAGCTCTTAATTTTCATTAAAAAGACAATTAGGAAAAATGGGTAGAATAGTAAGAAAAAAATGAAATGAAGCATACTTTATGTATTGTACTAAATGCAGAGGGCGTGGAACACAAGATACCATTGATACGTAAAAATTCTACATGGGAACATACCATACGTGGTAGTTATGTTTTAATATACGTTGTTCACATAGTTTTAGAATATATAGTTTCAAGACGTCTTGTCGTGGCAAACACATTAGATTCTGAGCCAATATTCTTGACGAACAGAGCGAAAGGATGGCCAGATCTTATGCTTACTACAATAAATAAGCAGCGTTCCTACAGGATTATGAGGTTAGCGACCCACTGCTCCACAGCGCCCACAGAATCATTATTTGTCACATCCTTGGAACAGATGATCAACCAAAAGTTTAAAACTATGCATAAAAGCCACCACCATTCTCAAAAACAGTATTCGTTCCACTCTCAGAGGAATTAATGATTGCTTTTAACAACTTTAGAGGCAGAACCTCATTGAACATCCTTTATGATAAACTGGAGTTTATAATAACTTAAGACTGTTACAAGGCTTATAGAAGGAAGACATTTGTAGCGAAAGATAACATCTCGTGGTAGAATTGAACCATTCCAAAATTGAGTATTGAACACAGCAAAGTAAGGCCCTTAAGGAGGAAAGATCGATTGAATGGGCAATCAGTTACTATGCAACAATATATAACAATATACAATAACACAAGAGCTATCATAAAAGTCCATGAAACAAGCTAACTTGGATTTCCAGAAGAATTATTGCTCTAAAACTGTTGATGCCATTGGTCAAGCACAGAAGACAGCATTCGAAAAAGTCTTCAGGCCCTCAGTAATAACAGCTTCTATTTACCCGCAAGTTTCATCTGGTAGGAAAGTTATGCGAAGAATATTGAATGCTGTCCTTCACAGAGACACTTATGATGAAATCACATAGCAGCAGTTATAGGCCAGAAGTATTTTTATTGTACTATTTAGTTAGTTATTGTAAAACTAGCCAATGCCCACAAAAGAGGAAAATGGGAATACTATTCAAGGCCTTGTAATCAAGAAAGCATCAGACTCGAAAGGCACTGATAATGTAGTCAAGAACTTTACGGGAATTCGCATATGTTATGTTGCAACATTTTACTGCATGCTGAAGACTGCAACACATTTTAAATTCAATGAAAACTGCTGAAACTACATTCTTTTTAAAATCTGAGAAAAGAAGCTTCGGATTCAGTTCCTACGGACCAGTGTGCATTTTGTCTTCCGTAAGTAAAATCCTAGAGAGAATAATTCTCTCTCACTTCAACCCCTTTCTTCGACGCGCCTCAACCGTACATCCACTTATAATGGATTTAGACCAAATTGTTCAAATAGATAATGTAAGTGATATTTCCACAATATAAGAAATAGGAAAAATAACCTACACACTCTAGCCATGGGTGTCACAAATAAGGGAGCCTTTGAGTCTCTTTGGTGGCCTATCATTATCAGCACCTTGAATAAAATAAAATTGCCAACAACTCTCATTATTATCAGTAGTTCTAATATCCAGGACTTACAAGTGCAAATAACGACAGATGGAGGCATTTACGGTAATAAATCTAAACTATACTAAAGGAATTACGAGAAGCTGTCCACAGGTACCTTGCCTTGGTTCAGGAAAGCACAATACTATCTGGACATCTTTCCCGAGTGGACAAGACAGTACCAGTTGCAGATTTCGGCACAAAAGTCCCATGATTTGTTGGTAGGTCGCAGCCGGTCATTACGACGTAACCTCAGCATAAAGTTTATTGAACCTCAATTAAATGCTTCCAATAGCTTAAATGTCTAAGCATCTAAGCATAATCCTGACAACCTCCTTTCTTCGTGTCCATATGTCATGTCAAGAGCCTTAAGTCCCGCAATACGGAGTATAACAAACATAATGAAAAATACATCTTCTCTCAGATGATAAATACCTTCACATCTGCTTAAACACTGGAACCACACAATATCTCAAAGCGTCATACTTAACGGCACAGCAGTGAAATGAACTAAAATGCTAGGAAATATGAGAAAGAATTTTCTATTTATTCAAAAAATGCAATTTTTATTATTTATCATGCCTGTCGCACAACCGTGATAATGGAGCTCCAAAAAATTGCAAGAACTTCACACTCAGATTTCGCAGTAAAAAGAAAGGCCATATTGAAACAGTCCCAATTTGTGGGGCAATACTTATCATCAATTGTAGAATTATGAATCAGTTATATCTAATTAGATCTATCACCCGTTCAACTTCAATTTATTTAACAACATTAAAATAAATGCTAAGATACATCAAAAAGGTGAAATCGAAATTTATACAGATGTCTTAAAGACTGAATTGGGAACAAGAAGTAGCTTCAGCCGTCTGCACGAACAACAAGTCATCAAACATGGAAAAGAAGGCTTATGAAAATTTATTTAAATTTCTTAACAGTTATTTTATATTTAAACGAGTTTTCTATCTCTCTTGCTTTGAACTCAAACTTTCCTGGAAGAATGTAAATCGTGTAGCTAGTGTGTATTCGAAAGAGGTAGAAAAAAAAAGCATTTAAGGGAAAGTTTTCGGAAGTGAAATTAGAAAGAGTTTTGTCTGCCTGAAGAACAACACCCTGCGATCATATCTTGGTTTTATAGCGATTACATTTCTGCGGAGTTGAGCACTTCTTGCCATTAAGCTTGTTTACGCCGACATTTCGAGCTACAGCCAGCCTGCCCGCTAGTTATCATCATAGGTTATATGATGCGGTTAAGATAATTTAACTACATTTAATTTTAAGTTATTCATTACCTTTAGAGTTAAACCAAAAATGTTGGCTTTTGTAAGCACGAGTTAGCGTCATCTGTTAACTTTATTTGAGTTAATAAATTAATTAAACCCTTCTCCTGACTTTGTGGTACTTAGGGATTATTCTCTAAACAGTCTTCAAATGTCGATCTCAGCTTATGATAGCAAACACAGAAGAAGCTATAGATTGAGTTCAGAATATTTCATTTTTCAAAAGAAGCTAATAGAAATTACAGAAGCATTAAAATACACTAGACGTTTTCGCAGAAGTTATTCAGCGACTCGGCTTCCAGCTTACCAGTCACTGTAAGGCAGCACATTCGCAGCCTATTAGTACACCAGATTCAGTAGTTTCTCCTGAATACACCATTAGCTAGTAGACAGAATCTTCAGTAGATCCAAGCACACACAGGTATTATCAACAATGGAATGACAAACGATGTAATAAAGCAGGCATCAAATGGTGCATCAGAAATAATACAACTCAGACAAATTCCAATATCACGTATAAAGTTCGTTACGTCTAAGAAACCAATTAAAAGTAGATGTTGAACCAGAAGTAGATGATAATATTTTAACAAACCCAATTTCTTTCTGGTCATAGACATTTCCAAACATACTTGTGCAGGTTTGGAGGTAGAAACACAGATTTGGTGAATGTGGTAGAGAAGGAAATCATGACCACCACTTATTTGAATTCGCTAAAACAAAAGTCCACTATTTTAAACAGCCAACGCGTTGTGCCTGGCCGATATAGGCATCGAACACGATCCGTACCAAGAAAGTGCTAGATAAAAATCAAAGCAGTGTTCAGTACCACAATACTGGTCATAGCAGAACTGAAAAAGGCCAATTTTGTTCTATCCATTGCACCTAATTTAGATTAACGCTTTTAATACAACATGGGTTTTGATTTTTAGCTTTCCTTTCAATGCGAATAATACTTACCCTAATAGTTAAAATGCTAATACTTGGATTTATGCTATGCCAACTTACGAGAACTCGAAAGTGTGCTATTATTTATTTTCGTTTAACCCGTAACAGGGGATGTGCGGTCTGACGAACCGCGCCATATATTCCTCCCATCACCCTAATTGCATGCTTTGTGCAATTGAATAAATTCTTCGCCCTAGCTTCACGTTTTGTGACCTTCCTTTTGACCCCTTCTTATCGGAATGCTTTGGCAAGTGTTTCTGTTGAAATTCTTGTAGAGCGGTCTGTGAGACCTCACCTTACTCTCAGTGTTACAATTTTCGGCTCTGAAGTTAGGTCTGAAGTTCATTTATCCTTCTGATCCGCGTTATGCAGAAGAACTGAAAAAAAATGTAGACGTAGTTGGAAGTGATTTCAGTGAAGAAGATGACTGTGAAGAAAATTTCTGCGAAAATGCCCACTCAACAGGCTCTGAATTTTCTTCAGACAGTAATGATTTCTCTGATCTAGAAACAACTAATTCTATAAAATACTACTATGGAAAAAATCAGTTCAAATGGTCATCCGTTGAACCAAATCGAAAAGTTAGAAGGCCAGCTCACTGGACTAAGACATTACGGAAAAATTGATAATTCAGATCCAAAAAAATGTATGGCAACTTCTTTTTACTGACGAACTTTTAAGCATAATTGTGAAATGGACAAATCTAAAAATTGAAAGAAAAATAAAAAATATATGTGGTCCGATTAAAGGTGAAATTGACTACACCTGTGTTGATGAACTGAGAGCTCTTTAGGGTTTACTTATTTACACATCAGTCTTCAAATCCAATCATGAAGATATTGAATGTTTATTTGCCACGGATGGAACTGGCCGCGATATTTTTCGTGCAGTTATGTCAATGAAACGTTTGAAATTTTTACTTTCAACATTGTGATTTGATAACCCAGATGATAGGGAAGAACGAAAGAAATCTGATCCGGCAGCATCTGAAGTGATGAATTTATTCATTTGTAACTCCCAGAAAGCGTACACATTAGGCACTTGCGTCTGCATTGATAAAATGCTTGTTGGATTCAGAGGAAAGTGTCGCTTTAAAATATATATCCCCAAAAGCCCGTGAAATATGGATTAAAAGTTATGTGTGTGTCTGATGCCCGGAATAATTATGCTTACAATGAATATCTTTATTGTGGAAAAGACTCTGGTGGAAATAGCGTAGAAGAGAGTTGGAAAAAATTCAGCAAACCAAGTCAAGCTGTTCTGCGTTTGAGCAAACCAATTTTTAATACGAACAGGAATGTAACAGCAGACAATTGGTTTTCTTCCATAGAACTTACCACAGAATTGTTGAAAAATGGACTGACATATGTTGGAACTGTTAAAAAATAAAAAAGAAATTCCGAAAGATTTTGTTCCATGTAAGTCAAGAAAAGAGAATTCAATATTGTATGGATTTACTAAGGACATAACCTTGATTTCATTTGTTCCAAAGAAAAGGCAAGCAGTGGTTTTGATGTCATCATTGCATCATTCGATAGAAACAGACTCGGAAACACAGAAACCTGAAATAATTGCTTTTTATAACAGAACCAAAGGTGGTGTTGATGCTTTAGATGAAAAATGTTCTGTCCATTCCTGTAGTAGGAGAACAACGCGTTGGCCTATGGCTCTTTTCTACAGGTTAGTAGATATGAGTATAGTAAACGCATACATTTTGCACCAAGGTTATAACCGAAACCCTGTTATGACCAGAATGGTGTTTTTTAAAAAATTAGCAAGAGAATTAGTCCAACCACTACTACACACGAGAGTGAAAAATCCAAGAATAAAATCGAGAATTGCGCCTGATGATAAAGCGGATTTTAGGAAAAGAAGCTGAGTCTAAGGATGTGGAGCAGAGCACAAAAGAAGCAAAATTAAAATCAAGGAAAACATGTCGTCTGTGTCCCCCCCCAAGCAAGAAAAGAAAGACAGCATATTTATATTTATCTTGCTAAGACCCTGTTTGTTTGGAATGCACGCAAAAGTTATGCATTGAAATGTGCTAAAGAAATCTAAAACTAAATTGTTTACTATCAGAAAATCAGTGAGATACTGATATTTCAGGTACTGTCAAAATTTTTCTGAACTGTGCTACATACAATTTTCTCCGGTTAAAATTTGCTTTAAATATTAAGTAATATAGATAAAATAGTTAATTCGAAATAGATGCATTCTTATTTTTAATTTTATAGAATTTAGTGCAGCATGTGATTTTCATCAAAAAATTTAAGTCTATGGGGAAATTTTCTGGGAAAAATTTAATTTCCCTTTAAAGTGTAAAAACATATTTTCTTTTCAGAGTAAACTGTTCAAAGAACATCTAGGTGAAATATCATGATGATATTTTAATTAGATGATTTTTAAAAATTTATTATAATGCGCGGTCTCTGAGACCGCATGTCCCCTGTTATGTTCAACTTTTTCACTTCCCCTGTTACGGGTTAAGAACCTTGGAATAAAATTTACAAAAAACTTCAGTGTTGTCTCTATGGAAATTTGGCTCTCCCTTTTCAAAAGCGAAACAATAACAAATCCAGAAACGCATCAAATCACAAACGTAATAGAAGTCTTCAATCTTGGCCAAGCAATTAGATTTGGAAGAGGATGGTAATGTCAATGAGCTATTGGACTCACATAACAAAGAGTTGACAGTAAATACGCTTATAGAGACGCGTTAGCAATTCACTTCTGAAGAAGCTGACACAAATCCACTAGAAAAGCGTAGGATATTTGAAAACTGCCCCAACAAAAGCAATGTGAACCCACAGGCCTTACGTCCACTTGCGTATGGGTAGACTACACAAGTGTATTTCATATTTTCGTTATGTATGTCGTGAAAAAGAGGAAGATTCACTTATAAAGCCCTCCACGAAGGCATCTCTTCCTTGAAGCAGAGAGCTTTTGTTTGCCTTTACGTATTTAACTAATCTAACAACTGCAAGCTTCAACGATAGTCTCGGTCCAATTGGAAAAAGCTTTATCACTTGAGTCTGTTGAATTTATAAAGCAATAAAAGCAATAACAGATCTCATTGATCTGGGTTTGAACCCAGAAAGAAATACCAGTATTCGGCAGTATTTAATCCCTCGGCTACTGGTGGGGTACTCGGTTTTCATGAAAAACTTCATCGGTGTACTAGTATTTATGAAAAACATATTATATTGCATACTGTTCTTCTATATAGCTGAGATTTTATCCTTTGACGGTATTAACTTTTATGCATATATACAACGTTAGGCTCAGATTTATGCGCTTTTCGTTGGTGCCCCATATTACGTTGTAAAGTTGCGCGCTTCCAACCTGCACGCAACAAAGTGGTGACTGCTGAAACTGGAAATTAGACAGAGTCTTGAGAATGGTTTAAGTCCCTTTTTATTCAACTTTAGAAATTACAAATGCGTGCTCTTGACGCTCACAAACTACGCCGACACGGCGGTAAAATAAAAATAAGAAACTAAAAAGAGATAATAACAAGAGACTAACTACGAGGCTCTCTAAACGTAACTAACCTCACCGCGTTCTAAAGTACCTCTGATAATTCAGCAAACTCTGAATATTACGTTGAAAGATTAACAATTTGCCGATGCAAGCACACAAGCCGAAACGCGTGGTTCTTCAATTTCTAACTAGCCACCTCCACACTCGTGAAGCAAGAAAGCACACTTCGAACTCGTTTCCTTTCTATTTAACTCAGAATACTTCCGCTGATAATTTGAATCCTTGCGCGTTCTACTAAAATTTACATACTGTGGCATTGGCAGTTCCAGGGAAAAGTAAGGCTTGACAGGAAAGATAGTTTAAACTTAAAATAAATGTTAGTTAAAATAAATATAAACCCTACATTTGCCGCTGCCAGAATTTGGAAAACTTGGAAGCAGGTCCTACAAACGACCTGTTGTAAGTTTCTATAATTCTGAACTAACTCTCGAGAACCTCGTTTACACACACACACACACACACCCAAAAAAAAAAAAAAATCTTATGTAACAAATTGTATACTAAATTTCTGTGGATACTTATAACTCTCTCTTCTTACAGCAACTTTTCCTGGACTTCATCAATCAATCTTGTTCTTTTCCTTCCAGCATCTGGAAGGAATAAGTATCAGTATCTTTCTAAATACATTATAATTTACACTTTCTTGACACAATAAATTTTTGTTTTTAAACGATTCGTTTTCCTTAGTTACTGCTTAATTCACATTCATTCAAGTATTCAAACATGAATTTAACTTTACCCTGGCTCTCCAGCATGTGTGGTGTCAAACGGGAATATTCGTGTTTTAGTATTGCAACACTTCCCCTAAACATAATGATTTGTTAGAATTCAACGACAAAATAGACACACCTTACTCGACATTCTACAACTCGATGAGCTACTTTAACATTCTTAAAATTCAAGTGTAGGTGGAGAACCCTACAAAACACATTCATTCAAATTTCCCCCTCATTCATCTTTAGACATGCAGGCTTTCGCTCTAAAGCATGATTTTATCTATAGTTTAATACTTAAATTTGAATTCATTGCTTTTGAGCATTTACTTTTAGCATCTAAAATTTTACGCTTCTAGAATAAATTCTACTTTTACATAACTTTGAAGTATCTACATATATTTACAAAATTCTAATACATATGATTTTTACAATTTACCATAAAATGAATAAGAGAAAAATAAATTTTTACTTTACTCATTCTTCGCCAAGCTGGCGGCACTGAAACTAAAATTCTTATTAATACAAGAATACGAAGTTATTTTTATCTTCGGCCAAATTTTGGCTTTAACATAACAGAATTAGTCTTTCGACCAACAGAAACTGCTTGTTCTTAGATTTTATACTTAAAGAAAATAATACTTTTGCCTTAGCTAAATAAAGTAAAACAAAACTAAGTCTCAACCGAGACATATTGACTTTCGTCAAAACATAGAACTTCGTACTTATACATAACATTTCGGAACAAAGGAGACGAAAAAAAAATTATAGAAGATTTTAACTTATCTTTGAGTTTTCGATGATTGAAACTCCGTCATTCTTTTCTGTCAGAACTGTTCCCACGTTATAGTTTTCATGGACGTCAATCTTCTCCTTACTGACCTCCGAGTGTCGTCCACATTAGTTTTTCTTTTTCGTCCTCTGCATACTGGCCTCTTGGAGTAGTAGTCGTCGGGTTGCTGTGTTTTTCGTTTTTTCCCTGGACGGCTGGTCTTGGCGTCCTCCGGTCTGGAGTCATGCTTGAATTTCTTCTGTTGGTGTTGGTCTTTTCGTTCCTCCTGCTGTCTTTTTATTTTCGGGAACGGCGGCCTTGTTTGCACCTGACTCTCTGGCCCTGGGAGCGTTCTCCTTGATGTATAATTTCTACTGCGATACGTTGTAAGTGGTGTTTTCCTCTTTACCAAGGTTTCTTAACGCGGCGGCTTTGCGTTCTTGTTTTTCTTAAATGCTGGAGTCTGAAAGTTTTCGTTTTTTCTTTTCGGTACCGTCGTTGTAGAAGGGCTAGGTCTCTCTTCAGTTCTCTGCTTCTTGGGTGGTGGAACGGGTGACGTTATTTCTGGACCTTCTACTTCTTTTACGCTTGAGTCCTGCAAGAAACTTTTAAGGATTTCAAAATCATTTTGATTATAGTATTTTTTCACCTGGTCGGGACTTGCTTTACAGATTTCCTCTCTCTCGTTCTTAAGGTACAATACGACTTCTTTGATTTCCTGAATTACATAAGGGCCTTCAAATTTTGGAGCTAACTTTGCAGTAAAATTGTCTGGGGCACTTGATAAAGAAAATTTCCGCTTCAATACTTTATCCCCAACTTTAAAATCTGCTTCACGGCGTTTTCTATCGGTATACACATTTTGCTTATTTCTTGCCGTATCCGAGCTTTTAAGCGCTGGTCAATAAGTTTTTGCACATCTTTCTGTTTAAATTCTTGCTCTCTTTGTTGCACAAAGAATAATTTATCTAAAGGCGTAATTAACTTTCGGCCTAAAAATAATTCTGCTGGGGTTTTTCCCGTAGTATCGTGATTTGCCGTTCTTAACGCATAAGCTAACTCATTTATGTAGCCATCCCAGCGCTTGTGATGTGTGCTAACGTAACTGCGAATTATTTTTAGAATGTTTTTATTAACTCTTTCTACTATGTTTGCCTGTGGTCTATACGGAACCATTTTGATATGGTGTATGCCAAGTCCAGTGCTTATATTTTCAAATATTTGACTAATGAATTGTTTACCGTTATCGCTAATGACTTTTATCGGTGCACCGTATTTTAAAATGTATCTGTGTAAGAATGCATCTGCGACTGTTTTGTCTGACGCGCGTTTAAGTGGAACAATTTCTGTCTATTTTGAAAAATGATCTACTATTACTAAAAGAAAACGATTTTTATTTAACTCGCTCTGGGGGAAGGGACCAAGAAGATCTATGCCTAAAATTTCATTCGGAAATGTAGCGCGAATGCTATTTAAGTACCCGGCCGGGCTGTAATTAATATCATTTATTAACTGACATTGACTGCAAGACCTGACATACGCCGTTACTATTTTGTATAATTGCGGGAAATATACCGCCTCGCGTACCCTTTTTAAAGTCTTTCTGACCCCTAAATGGCCCGGTAAAGTCTACCAACAGCCGCATGATCCGAAAAGACTGTTACTGGCGCTTTACCGAAATAAACTCGAAATTTGTGTACAGCCTTTAATACGGCTAATGTTTCTCTCTCTGTAGCTGTATAATTCCTTTGTGTATGATTCAACGTTTTACTAAAAAATGCCAAAGGATGGCTATTTTGCATAAGAACCGCACCCACAGCATAGTCCGACGCATCTGCTGCAATTTCCAGGTTTTCGTACCCCTCCGGGAATTTCAAAACAGGGGCATTGATGAGCGCTTCTTTTAATTTTTCAAATGCGGTATTTGCTTCCGCTGTCCACGTGAATTTACTTTTCTTTCTTTTAATTACTAACAGGGGTTCAACAATATTAGCGAAATCTTTTATGAATGACCGATAATAAGAACATAACCCAAGGAAAGAAGAAAGTTTCTTGGCGGTGTTGGGAGGTGGGAAATTCTTGATTGCTTTTATTTTTGAATCTTGAGTTTCTATACCCTTTTGCGAAATTTTATAACCCAGATATTTCAAATCTTTAGTTGCGAACTTGCATTTTGAGGCGTTAATTGTCAGATCGGCCTCTTTTAATAATTTAAAAACTTCTTCTAGATCTTTAATATGTTGTTCCAACGTACTACTCATTATAATTATATCATCTAGATAGATTAAAGTTGATTTTCCTAGGACAGGCTTTAGAACAATGTCCATAGCTCTCTGGAATGTTGATTGGGCCCCGCACAACCCAAAGGGCATGCGTAAAAATTCATAAGTGCCCTATTTTGTTATAAACGCGGTTTTATGTATGTCTTCGGGTCTCATAGCTATTTGATAGTAGCCAGACGTTAAGTCCAAAGTAGTCATGTATCTAGTAGATTTAATCTTTCTAATAATTTCCTCTATAACCGGCAAAGGGTAAACTGGGAATTTAATAATACTTTTCAGTTTTCTGTAATCGATAAACCTCCAAGCCCTTTTATCCGAAGGAGGAAACTCGTTCTTTTTCCTACATAGTACGACTGGACTCGCGTAGTCACTATTTATGGGCGTTATTATTTTCTTCTTTAACATTTCCTCAATATGTTCTTCGATGATTAGGTCTTTTTGTTTATCATAACGATACGGTTTAGTCCTACAAGGATTTTCGGCAGTTAACTGTATCTCATGCGTAACTACCAGGCCTTTCTGAAAACAAGTTTGAAAAAGTACTCACCACTTGCTGGATGGCTTGACTTTCATGGTCATTCAAATGGCTAAGGTGAACTTGCGGTTGTTCCACTGGTTCCACCACCCTCTGGTCCATTTCCAGCACAATAGAACTGTCCTGAAAATTCAATTTGGCCCTCGCGGCCCTTAAAAACTCCATACCTAAAATAAGAGGATTTTGCAAATGTTTTACTACAAAAATTAATACTTTGAGGCTTTCCTCTTTTACCTGTATGTTTAATGATAATTTCCCGATGCAGTGACAGGTTTTTCCTTGCGCCGCTATAATTTCTGTGTTTTTGTTTTTAAATAATCGTAACCTATAAAAATTCTTTTTGAAAAATGTCTCACTCATAAAATTACCTTCTGCTCCTGTATCGATGAGGGCTTCTACTGGTACATCGCCAACCAGGACTTGTATAATTGGTAGATGTGAGTTCTTTACGATGACCGTATTTAAATGTCTCTTTGAGGGTTTTTTTAAAACTTCCGGGGTCTGGACCCTCGCTTTCACAGGCCCCTCTACTCGTTTAAAGCTTTCTTTTCAACTTCTGCCTTCTGGGTACGCGGACTTTTTTTTTTTTTCAAATTTCCTTTTTGGGCCTTGACCTTCGAGGTTCGATGAGTTAGCTTGATAGCTCTTTCCCCCATAAGAGCGGTTTGCATTTCTGATCTGCTCATTTGAAGATTGCCTTCGGGTACTTTGAGAATACGATGTCCTTCTAGCTTTTTCCACTATTCTGCGATTTTGAAACTTCACCGCCAATTCGAAGAGCTCCTGCAATGTGTTGGGTTTCTAATTTCGAAGTAGTCTTGAACAGCAGGTAACAATCTTGGTAAGATTATTTCAATAATCTCCGCGTTGGGTTTCTTCCCATACAGCATATCCGTCAGCTTAATTTTTCGCACAATAAAGTCCGTCAACTCTTCTATATCCCGTTGATAGAAACTATATAGTTCGGCTTCTAGCCTTGCTCGATCTTACACTATGGGGAAGGCCTTTAATAATGATTTTTTGAAATTTTCAAATGTATATGTCTGGCCTCCAAATTCTCTAATAAAAATTTGCCTATATTCTTCCACCATAGCGCGGCCTGTCCTCTTAGTACAGATGTGGCGATGGCAACTTTTTATTCACTGTTTATTCAGTTTATTCAGTCATGTTATTATAACTGTTTATTCAGGCACAGGGTAGAGCTGAAAGTGATTGTCGAGGCTTTCTAGAAATATCGCCACCGAATTTTTTCCGTCGAAATTGACGTTTGGCTTGATTGACGCTCTCAAAGTCTGGACCAGGTATCCAAATCCTTCCAATTGGCTTGCCATTTCTTGTTGTTGTCCAGTAAGTTCCATCCAATTTTCGGCCATTTCATTTCGACAAGTGTTCGGGCGCCAATGTAAAGTTGCGCGCTTCCAACCTGCACGCAACAAAGTGGTGACTGCTGAAACTGGAAATTAGACAGAGTCTTGAGAATGGTTTAAGTCCTTTTTTATTCAACTTTAGAAATTACAAATGCGTGCTCTTGACGCTCACAAACTACGCCGACCCGGCGGTAAAATAAAAATAAGAAACTAAAAAGAGATAATAACAAGAGACTAACTACGAGGCTCTCTAAACGTAACTAACCTCATCGCGTTCTAAAGTACCGCTGATAATTTAGCAAACTCTGAATATTACGTTGAAAGATTAACAATTTGCTGATGCAAGCACACAGGCCGAAACGCGTGGTTCTTCTATTTCTAACTAGCCACCTCCACACTCGTGAAGCAAGAAAGCACACTTCGAACTCGTTTCCTTTCTATTTAACTCAGAATACTTCCGCTGATAATTTGAATCCTTGCGCGTTCTACTAAAATTTACATACTGTGGCATTGGGAGTTCCAGGGGAAAGTAAGGCTTGACAGGAAAGATAGTTTAAACTTAAAAATAAATGTCAGTTAAAATAAATATAAACCCTACAACGTAACTTCGGGTATTAATATATACATAAATATGTACAAATCATTCAAATATCACCTAATTTTAAAACAAAATGCTATATACAAGAGTTTTGAACTTAATCTTCTTGAATATATATGCATATATATATATATAAAGAGAGAAACTGATGTATTTTTTTATTTAAGTATAGCGGACGTATCTAATAATGCGAGTTTCTTTCAACAAAAGCTAACTAATAAGTCTTAAAAACGTGCAAATGTAAGAGTTATAGTAGTGATATTATGTAAGCGTGAGAGTAAAAGGTAAATTACATGGTATCTTAGGATAAATTATGATAAAACTGCGGTACTATGAAAGTTGAAGTAAAAATCAATATGATACTGCAATAAAACACAGCAAAGAAAAGGACAAACTTCCCTTTAATTTAAAATCTTAGTGAGAGAAGACACAGTGAAAAAATAATAAATATAATAATAGCATAATAGTGAAAAAATAATAAACCTAAATACTATTTATGCACAACAAAAGTATACTGTATTATACTTCTGTACAGTTCCATTGATTACGTTGCCAACTTCGCCAGTTCGCTCACTGATGCAATTTTCAGAAATTTTTGGAATTATTTAACAAGATAAAAGGCTAAAATTAACCACTAATAGTTAATGAATTGATGAGGCTACTCCTATTGTTACGAATTTTGTACATAGATAGATGATTTTAGTGCAGTTATATATGAAATTGTTGTATTTTGCTGCATGATGGGACGCGAAAAATCTTAAGAGAGAAGCAAAATCTCGAAACATAAGAATACAGGGGCAAGTCCATTTAACATTGAATAAACGGATATCTCGGTTATTTAGCGAGATGTCGCCAAAATTGGCGACCATTTGGAGATATTTTGGCCCGGTCCTTGTATCACCGTAATATGTATTATAATGGAATAAATGTAATTGATCACTATGTTAGCTGCAACCATAATTCCACTCTCGTATCGCTTTCCAGTAATTTCGAAAAGCAGAACGTACAAGAAATATCTCGGCTGCCGGTTGAAAACTATTTAAGGCCGGAGAGAGAGAGAGAACTATGTTTTTAGTTATTGTTGTTGCGAGTCGTTAGTTCATCGTGAACTGAGATATAACCGAGTTAGCTTTCTCTTTAGGTGGGCTTTGCACTGCGTTATGTTAAACGGTCTTAGTAGTTCAAAGTTTAACTACTGATTGTACTGTGTGGTACTGTGAACACCTGTACGAGAATTTCTGTGGAGAATTCCAGAACTTTGAAGAGTTTCTTTTGATTAAATAAATTCTATTAACTTATCATCGGGCCTGCGTTCATTTAATCTATTACGAATCCTTACGCACGCAACAGTTTTTGGTTCCCCTGCTTGGAATCGAACCCGGACTTCCTGAGTGAAAACCAGGAATCCTCGGAATTTGCAGGAAGTTCGAATCCCGATTCTGACATCAAAATTGTTGCGTACGTACGGGTTTGTAATAGATTGAATACACATAGGTCCGACGATAAGTTATTATGATTCATTATTATGACGATAAGTTATTAAGTTATTATAAATCTTATGATTTATTTAATCAAAACAATCTCTTCAAAGTTCTGCAATCTTCCGCAGAAATTCTGGTACATGTGTTCACAGTATCACACAGTACAATCAATAGTTACACTTCAAACGACCAAGAACGTTAAACACAACGCAGTGCAAAGCGTATCTAAAGAGAAAACTGTGATATATATCAGTTCACGAGGAACTAACAACTCGCAATAACAATAACTAAGCAACTGAGAGCAGATGACTGACTGACTGATTAGGTATCGCCGGAATACCGCACGGAGTGCGGTTTCTCCGTCTCAAGCAATTTATTGCCATATGGGCGCCTCACGTGAGACTGTGAGTACATTAAACCCGCAACATAATGAGGAGGTAGGTAAAAGGGGACCGGAACCCCGCGCGGTCGAAAATTCAGCGAACATGAACAGAAAAAACGTGGTGAGTATACCGTCATAATTCTGTATGAGAAAAAAAAGCAAATACGAGGAAAAAAAAAAAAAAAAAAAAAAAAAAAAAAAAAAAACGAAAAATAGAAAGGTACTTTACAATAACAAGTCTATATGCAATATATACACTACTGACATGTAGCTACGCACCAGTTATCCTATGTAGGAAAACGAGTCTTTGGTGAGATGGGCCGCTAACGGTATTACAGTCCTCCTCCAAAATCACATTGTGTGCTTTGCCATAATTAAACACACCACACTCCAAAATCACATAATTGAGGGTGTTCAGATTTGACAGATGTACACAGTTAATGGCCTTCTGGTAAAAACTTCTATTCAGCTTATGAAGATGTTCTTCTATGGTACTTAACTTCAGGTCCTTCTGTAACATGGCATTACTTACAAAATAGTGAGCATTTGTGATCAGCCTGAAAATCTTATTTTGCAGTAGCTGCAGCTTATGTAAGTCATTCTTGTTAGCCGTATTCCAGGCGGGTGATGCATATGTTATAATTGGCCTTATGTTCATGATGTAAACAAGCCGTTTTCTGCGTAGGTCTAATCTAGAATATTTGGTTGAAATGCGGTTTAGCCCACTGCTTGGCGATTGTTTTACAATGGGCAATAAACACGCCAACATGGCAAACCCGATATTTTGAAGCTGTGTTGTTATTCTGTTGCCACTAAATGTTATCGACCCGTGTTATATTTAAAAAAATTAAATATTAAAAAAATTTGCATAAATGTTTCTCTCATTGTGATAAAACAACGGTACCTAGAGCCATCGAGCCCTCAAATTTTGAATAACGTACGTTTCCATATGGAAGCCCAAACTTGGAATTTGGAATTATTTTTTATTATCTGTTTCATATTTTGTAAAACTTGAACGAATTTTTGATTAATAAGCTCAGGAATTTAAAAGCGAGCAATGGCAGCACGGTAAGGGTGGGGGGAACATTTTTATGTGCAGAGCGCAAAACTGTGTATCGGAAATTTAAAGCTATGCTCATTTTAAAATTATTTTGCGATATTGCTGTTGAACTAATTTTATGGTTTAAGTGTAAAGAACATGATATTTGATAAAAAAAAAAAAAAAAAAAAAAAAAAAAAAAAAAAAAAAAAGGTTAACACACAAAACGCCCCTTTGGGCGTAACGAATCTGAAAGCTTTATTTTCCTTTCCCCCCTTTCTTTCTTTCTTTTTTTTTTTTTTTTGAAATTTTCACTTGTTAATAATTTGAACAGTTAATTCTGTTGCGGTTTGAATGTTCTTATTCATGGTTATTTCTTTGTTATTCTTGGTTATTTTTTTAATCTAGTGTTCCCCCCCCCTGTGGGTTTTTGCCATTTTTCTGCATATATTACGGAAACGGCGTATAAAACGTTAGTAAATTTATTTAAAGATTGGGGGGGGGCTCCAAAAGGGTTTCCGCCTGAGATAAATTCAATATATATATATATAACCCCTCATAAAGACTTTAAATTTTTTCCTGAAAAGGGTAAGGGAAAAAAATTTTCTTGTATGCTTCGTTTTAAATTTGCTTATTTTAATATTTTGTATTTCTTTTTGGCTCAAACCTAGAAGATTGGAAAAGCTGAGGTTGCGCAATTCCCTGATATTTTTAAGTGAAAATAGATCGATAAGTACATGGGCAAAGCCAATGCAGTGCGCAATGCCAATGCTGTGCGCGATGCCGAGTTTGTGCAATTCTCTGATGTTTTTTTAAGTGAAAATAGATCGATGTATACATGGATCGATATGTACATCGATATGTACATGGGCAAAGCCAATGCAGTGCGTAATGCCAATGCTGTGCGCGATGCCGAGTTTGTGCAATTCTCTGATGTTTTTTTAAGTGAAAATAGATCGATGTGTATATGGATCGATATGTACATGGGCAAAGCCAATGCAGTGCGTAATGCCAATGCTGTACGCGATGCCGAGTTTGTGCAATTCTCTGATGTTTTTTTAAGTGAAAATAGATCGATGTGTACATGGGCAAAGGCAATGCAGTGCACAATGCCGAGGTTGTGCGCGATGCCGAGTTTGCGTAATTTTCTGATGTTTTTTAAGTGAAAATAGATCGATGTGTACATGGGCAAAGGAAATGAAGCGCGCAATGCCGAGTTTGTGCAATTCTCTCATGTTTTTTTAAGTGAAAATAGATCGATGTGTACATGGGCAAAAGCAATGCAGTGCACAATGACGAGTTTTTGCAATTCTCTGATATTTTTTAAGTGAAAATAGATCGATGTGCACATGGGCAAAGCCAATCTGGTGCGCGATGCCGAGTTTGTGCAATTCTGGGATTTTTTTCAAGTGAAAATAGATCGACTTGCACATGGACAAAGCCAAAGCAGTGCGCAATTGCCGAGTTTGTGCAACTCTCTGAATTTTTTTAGTGAAAATAGTTGGATGTGTACATAGACACAAAGTTTTTGCATTTATTTTAAAGTTTTTCGAGGGAATACAGATCGTTGTGCACATCGACAAAGCGAGGCTGTATGTTATACCGAGCTGTAATGTAACGTATTTTATATGAAATGTAATGTAAAGTTAGCTGTAATGTATACCGAGCTGCGTGGCTGTACGTTATACCGAGCTGTAATGTATAGCCAGCTGCGTGACTGTACGTTATACCGAGCTGTAATGTAACGTATTTTATATGCAATGTTTAATGTGTCGTTTGTGTATTTTAAATTTGCTTTGTTGTTTTAATTGCAAGTTATACTTAAGACATCTTTTTTTTAATTGTATTTTTAATTGTTTGGTTTTGATATGTTGATAATGCTTTCAAAAAATAGCGATAATCTGACGATCTACTCAATAGTAGCAAAACTGTTAACTTTGACCCTATAAATAACTTACACTTTTTTTATTTGAATACGTAATATTTGCTATCGCAATTGCTTTTGATAATATGAGTTCATTGATAATATGTGTGTGTGTGTGAAGCATTGCTTAGTGTTCCAAATTTGTAATGTTTATTTTCTTTCATTGTGAGAAATTAGATTTTTTTATTTGTAGAATGTATAGAATTCTAGTATGACTATATGACGTGATTTAAGAATTTAAGAAACAGTGATATGAAAGCTGTGTATGATGTTGATCTGCAATAAAAATATATTTTTTTTATTACTGTAAAGTCTAAAATTTTTAGAAAATAATGAAGATTGTCTACTTACCTAAGGGATTATGACGTTACGTAGCAACAAGGTAATTTGTAAAAATGATAAAATTAAAATGTTCGATAATATGGATTTAAATTTGTTGGCAACTACTCCGGTAAAAGAAAAAGAAGGAAAAAAAAAGAGGGAAATAAATGATTCGAGCGTATTGGCAACAGAGAGAAACCAGACGAAAACCGTAGAACTAGCATTTTTTTTTTTTTTTTTTTTTGAACATGAACTCGATTTTTGGTAGTTTTTGAATCGGCTGTAATCGGATATTGTTCTTTAAATGATTAATCTTTTAAACTAAAAATGTAAATAATATTATGTCAATATAAAACCAAAAAAATCAAAATCATGTGTATGATTCATTTTACGTTATGAATCATTCACAAAAGAAGACATTAGTATTTTTCTAGTAGCTATCCGGAATATAATCCAGCATCAAACACATCATCAAAGGGAGGGGGTAAGTCTTGAAATTTATTAAGCCCTTATATTAATAGATATAACACAAACTGAAGTATATATTATATATTTAAAAGACACGCAATAATGTGCAACATTCTGATATAATAGCCGCAATAAATTTAATAATAAAAATCTTTTTTTATTTGTATAAATTCTAAAGCTTGAAAATCTTTGAAAATAATGAAGCTGTATGAAATACAAATATGAGAGACTGCGACGTTGTTTACCGTTTTAATAACTGGTACAATTCACTTACTGCATAACTTAAAATATAAAGAATTTATTATACTTATTTTTATATCTATAGAGAATACATTGTGACATCACAATTTTAGTCCTACCCATTTATCGACGTCACTTAGCTCCACCTTCACAACTTTGTTTATGCAACGTATTCTGAGATTTTACTGGCGATTTTTTCAAAAAATCGCCACTACTGAAAATCGCCAAGCAGGGGGCTAAAGCACATTTTCACCGTATATTTGTTTAAGCAAGGGCTTTAAGCTATTTATTACTGTGAAGGTCTTTTTTGTGAAGTTTGTGATATGGTTTTTCTGGGTCAGTTTCTCATTAAGTGTAACCCCAAGGTATTTTGCATTTGACACTTCTGGGACCACTTCGTTGAACAAGTAGAGTTTTCTCTTGAGCTGAGTCTGAGTATGTTTCCTTCTAACTATGAGCAACTGGAATTTTTGTGTATTGATTGAAATTCTCCACTTGGTACACCAACTTTCAATTTCTGGCATAATGTCTTGTAGTTTCTTTACTGCGTGGTTGGCGTTAGCAGACCTCACAGCTAGAGCTATGTCGTCTGCGTAACAGCCTAAGAAGTTATTTCGGTCCAGGTGTATCCGCGGGAAATCAGCAACATATAGAAGATACAAAATGGGTCCTAAAATGGACCCCTGGGGGACCCACAGCATTAATCGTTCGTGTATTAGTAGTATCCTTTCCAATGGAGACCACGAAACTTGGATTGTTAATGAAAGAGTCAATACGTTTGATAATCTCTCTATCAATATTAAAGTTTATCAGCTTATAAATAAGCTCCTCATGCCAGACGCGGTCAAAGGCTTTCGCCACCAGCGGCAATATTCTGCCTATGGTGAAAAGAGTTTCCACAAAACTCCACAAGGCGAATAAGTTGTTTGGTGGTGGATAAGTTACTCCGGAATCCGAATTATTCGGGCGGTAGCACGTCAAGGAAGGGCCTGAGCCTGCTCAGAATGATTCGTTCATAAATTTTCCCCAGACCCGAGAGTAGACTTACAGGCCTGTAGCCCTCAGGCTTGATGGCATCTTTTCTAGGTTTTCGTAACAATATAATTTTTGCTTGCTTTCAGGCATGGAAAAGTAGCTAATACTGAGAGATGCATTTATGATGCTAGTAAACCTCGTAACTACATTCATAGGCATTTTCTTGATAGCAAAGTTGCTTATAGCGTCATGCCCGGGTGCCTTCCGTGTTTTTAGCTTCTTGATTAAGTCTCTGATTTCTAAAGGTGAGGCACAGTTAATCTGCTTCCTAACGGTAGGCGCGTTCAGCCAGTCTTTTACTGAGAGCAGATGCTCTCTCACCGGCCTTATATAGTTTCCAACCGGCCGACGATTAAAATAAAAAAATGACACAAATGTTAATGGAAAAGATTTAAATTACTGCTTAAGATGCACGTTATGCAATTATCTTTTCAAAGGATGGTGATGTTTGCCTGGCGCAATCCCTTAAAAGTTTCGTGGTAAGAAGAGTAGAGTTTTCCAATACCTGCCATAAATTGTCCGGTGTCCGTCAAAAACTTCGCGGAGAAAGCAACGGAGAATAACAAAACATCGTGATGGAAAAAAAAAAAAAAAAAAAAAAAAACAATATTTAACATTGCAGCTTTAAAACATCGTGGTAGAAAACATCTTCGTCGAAAATGTCGTGGTAAAGGATAAAGTACTTAATAAATCATCGACGGAAATAACACTGCAGACATGCGTTTTTCAGGCTTTAAAGTTATAAATGTGATTCGCGTAATGATTAGATTGAGGAATATTTTAATTTTTATATTTCGTATTTCGAAATGAATTAATAAATTTTTTCTGAAAAAGTAAGAAGGAAACTTAAGTATTCAAAAACTGAAAATGTGTAGAAAATTAATACTACTTATAGCAGTTAATATAATAATATATTGAAATATTATGTATCTGACATTTTTGCCATAACTAACAAATCGACATCCAAATAATTAATTGCAATCTGTATATGGCAATGTCAATGACACTTTAAGATGACGACCCAACTGAAACAAAACAAGATTGCGAAGCTAAGTTTCACTAGATTGGCAACAAATCCGTTATCCTGCTGTTTCAAATGTAAACAAGAGCAATGGCCGCCATCAAAAAAATTACTAGGCTTAGCGGCACTTAAAAAATTTTAAAATTGTTGATAATTCTAAAAGTATTGCATACAGATTTAAAAAAGGCATAAAAACCTTAACCGGAAGATAAGAACAACATAATTCAATCATTTTTAAAGCAAACAATGTTCAGTTTACAAACATATAAGAGTAAAGAAACTGAGATCACTGAGCCGGATAACAGAGTGGATATATATATTTATATACGTTTGGTGCGGCCGATTGCAACCAAAATACGAGGTGCACATCTACATGTTATACCAGTCCTATATACAAAATTTCAACGTTCCGAGGCTACTCGTTTTTGAGTTATGCGAGATACGAACGTACGTACGTACATACGTTCGTACAGACGCCACGAAAAATTCTCTTCAGAATTCATTTTAAAGCAGTTTTATAGATTTTTTGGAAGAAAAGAGTGTTTTATTTTGTCCTTACGTACAGATATCACGGTAATACATCATTAAATTGCATTCGAAAGAGGTCAAAATGGATATTTTCATTGAAATATGCTGCCTAAAACTTTTCGCGATTACAATACTTCCTTTTTACTTCGTACAAGAAAGTAAAAACAATTAGTTCTATGATAATATTTGAATATTGCTCAGACCATTTACTGAAGAAGGATCTTTTTCTACTTCAAAACGAATTCGAAATTATTCACGATTATTATTCGAACTATCAAAATTAAATACTCTATCCATAGAATATGATATAATAAAAAGGATAACTCATAGTAAAATTATATATACATTTAAAGAAAATAAAATATTTTTAATCTTTTTATCGTTAGGTGGAATTTTTTTTATTAATGCAAATAAACACCTAGCTATTTTTCTTCCTGTCGTGAGCAACTCAACGATTGTATAAATGTAATGTCTTTAAAGGTTAAATTTTTACGGTTTGGCAATATTGTATCGTTTTTATGTTTTAGAATAAATAAAGTAAAATGCACCATGTCTTTGCATTAAGGTGGATTGCCTGTTTTATAGTGAATTAATTAAGGTGGATTGCCTGTTTTACAGTGAATTAATTGGGTGGATTGCCCGTATTACTCAATTATAATTTCTCTTTATGTTTCTTTTAGTGGAGTACCGACTGAATGAACAAAATTCAGGTAGAGTCTCGTAACATGGTGACCGTATAACGTGATAATAATAATAATTATTATCCTTAGCCTGCCTCGCCTCTCATTGGGTACTACAGGTCATTCGTTATTAATTAATTACAAAACAAATTACATTTATAATTACAATTTGATGTTGGCTTTTCCAACTTACATTGATTAGTTATATTAGAGAAAACAAATTTGATTAGTAATTTGAATATATATATGAAAGAGTGAGTTATTCACATATTTATAGAAGGCATGCTACCTTTTACATATCGTCAGGTTTCAACCTGGTATGACTTGTATGATGGTCTTGTACTTATTACGTATGACGTGATATTAAAGGTACGTTATTTCGAATTACCTATTATTCTGAAAATGGAATTACTTGTTAAAAAACGCTCTCCTATAAGAGCTAACTTCGCAAAATGTTTTAATGGTTTGAATGATTTATTAAAGGCAGATAATGCTAAAGAAGAGAACATTAGATCTAACTTTGCTAATTTACGTAGAATTTATTGTCAGCTAACTGAAATAGATCAGGAATTAAGCTCTTTATTATTAGAAGATACAGACGATAAAAAGTATCAGAACGAGTACGCGATAATAGCAGAATATAATGAAAATTTCGTAAAAGAGGAAGTAAACTTAGAAATGTATTTAAATAGAATTTCTAAAACCGAAAGTTCTGTTGATTCTTCGCCCGTTCAAAAACGAAAGTTAAAGTTACCAGAGACCAAACTTTTGAAATTTGACGGGGAAAAAGATTGGCTTGCCTTTTGCAGCGAATTCAAAAGAATACATGACGATGAAAGTATTGCGAAAGAAGATAAATTTCAATATTTAATTCAATGTATGACTGAAGGCTCTAGAGCTCGCGATATTGTCGATAGTTACCCACCGACATATGAAAATTATGATAAAGCTATTGCATGTTTAAAATCAAGATTGGGCAGGGAGGAATTACTAATTGAATTTTATATACGCGAACTGTTAAATCTTGTTGTAAAAAATGTTACCGAAGAAAAAAGAAAGCTAGACACGTCGAAATTATATGATAAATTAGAATCACATCTAAGAGCCTTGGAGTCCATAGGCTTAATATCCGATACATATTGAGCTATACTTTTCCCTCTTGCAGAATCGTGTATTCCGAAAGATATTTTTAGAGTTTGGTTAAGAAACCCTATAGTTAACACCAGATTCGATTCTTCTGAAGAAAATGCGTATGGAGAGAAATTAAAAAATTTATTATTGTTCCTGAAAGCTGAAGTTGAAGGGAAGAACGTATTCGTTTAGCAAAGGGATTTGTTAGTAAGGAACACAAATTTCAGAAGGAAAAAATACAGCGTTTTGTTCCTAGTAATCCACCGACGGCAGCAGATTTGTTTGCGGAAACAACAGAGAATAAAAGAAAAAATGTTTTTATATTTTGTGATAAATTGCACGAAAGTAAAGATTGCTTTTCTGTACGTAAACTCAAGTTTCAAGAAAAACAAGAAATTTTAAAAAACAAAAAGGCCTGTTTTGTCTGTTTAAAAATTGGACATCGTTCTAAATTTTGCAAGTCCAACATCAAATGTGTCCTTTACAGTAAAAATCATTCGATTTTGATGTACCCAGAACTCCCTGGAAATAAGATGAAAGGTAACGTACAGGAAATTGAGAAGACGTTGTCGTCTGATGTTAGTTTGTCTAACTTATGCACTTTTGATGAAATATTGCTTCAAACGTTACAAGTGAAACTGAAGACTAAAGGGAAAGAGCTACAAGTACGTGTTCTTATTGACACTGGCTCACAACATTCTTACATTCTTAAAGAAACAGCTAAGAAACTAGGTTCGAAGCCTACAGAAAAGAGAATCTTAATTCACTCTCAATTTGGGGGAATTACAATTGAAAAAAGGGAGCATTATGTTTATGACGTTAACCTGATATCTTTGAAAGGGGACTTCTCCTGTAACAGAAAGGTTCTGGATCAGCAGATCATTTGTGGCAACATTCCTCGGTTGAGAAGAGACCTTTATAAGGAAAAGTTAAGAGAAAATCAAATTTGGCTCACTGACTATGGAGAAGGTTGTCCTGATATTGATCTATTAATAGGTGCAGATTATTGTGGTAATATATTTACAGGAAGAATATGTACATTGAAATCCAATTTGATTGCATGTGAAACTTATTTAGGATGGGTTATCATGGGAAACATGTCCGAAGAAAGGTTTGACGAAACTTCATTCCACTTAGTGACATCTTTACTGATTAAAAATTCTTCTGTGGCTGATTTGTGGAAATTAGATACTATAGGTATAAAGGATCCTACTGAAACAAGAACTAAGGAAGAAACGGAACAGTCCATTCTTCAGCATTTTCGAAAAACCGTTCAGAGAGATGAAAATGGCCGTTACATCGTCAAACGACCTTGGTTAGAGACGTACGAGACGTTAAGTGAAAACAAAGACATAGCTGAAAAAAGATGCATAACTACTACTCAGAAACTTCATAAAGAAGGAAAATACGATGACTATGAGGCTGTATTTAAGAAATGGTTACAGGAAACTATCATGGAAGAAGTACCAGATAGTGAATTGGGAAATCCTTGTCATTATTTGCCTCATAGAGGTATTTTTAAAGGAAATTCTACTACGAAGGTAGGCCCTATATTTGATGCTTCGTGTAGAAGTAAGAACTCACTTTCGCTCAACGACTGTCTAGAAACAGGACCAAATCTTATCGAAAAAATTCCTCCATTACTTATGAGATTTCGTCAGAAAGAAATTGGTGTAGTTTCGGATATAAAAAAGGCCTATTTACAGATATCTGTGGCCAAAGAAGACCAAGATTTTCTTAGATTCATATGGTGGAAAGATTATAAGGAAAGAAAACAAAAAATTTATCGTCACCGACGAGTAGTGTTTGGACTTACGAGGAGCCCTTTCTTGCTAGCTGCTGTTTAGGATTAACATTAGGGACAAAATGAAAGCCATTTTCCTGAAACCGTAGAAAAGCTGAGGAATGCATTCTATGTGGATAACTTCATAACTTCGGTAACTAGTCAAGATGAACTTGAAAAATTCATTTTGAAGCAAAACAGATTCTGGCTACGGATTGTTTCGATTTAAGAGGTTGGGAACATTCCAGTCTAACAGGTGAAGAATTTCAAAAAAAAAAAAAAAAAAAAAAAAAAAAAAAAAAACCAAAATCTTTTCTTGGATTATTATGGGATAAAACTAAGGATGTTCTGTTTTGTGATCTTGAAAAAATTGATATCAAACAAAAACCCATTACTAGAAGATATATTCTTTCGACAGTTCACAGCATCTTCGATCCTATAGGAATTCTGTGTCCAGTAGCGATTCGTTTGAAACTTGTTAATATAGAATAGCTGGAACCTGAAGATTGGTTGGGATGAAACCTGTCCAGAATATATTCGCCTGGAGTTCAATAAATGGCTTGAAGATTTACATCTGTTAACAGAGATCCAAATTCCAAGATATGTCCAAAGCAATGTCCCGGAAGAAAAATTGAGTTTTCATACTTTTTGTGAGGCGAGCAAGTCCGCCTATAGCGCAATCGTATTTCTACGAAGCGAATGTGAGAAAGGGGTAAAAGTTCATTTGATTGAAGCTAAAAGTAGAGTGGCTCCTTTAACAAAGATAACGATGCCTCGATTAGAATTGTTAGCATGTTTGATCGGAGCTCGTCTCACTGCAACAGTGAAAGAAGCGATGGATTTAAAGGGAATATCAAGTACCTGTTGGACTGACTCCTCTACCGTTACGTTCTGGATCAAGCATGAAGATAACTGGGGAACATTTGTACATAATCGAGTGAAGGAGATAAGAAATTTAACATCAAAGGAACAATGGAAGCATATTCCAGGAAGCGACAATCCGGCTGATCTCCCATCCAGAGATGTTCCGCTGGAGTTCTGCTCAGATTCAGATGGTGGGAGGGTCCACCGTGGCTTAAACAGCCTGAAGAAACTTGGCCCGTCTCTGAAATTAAATTAAATATGGAAGACGTTTCTAAAGAAAGAAAAAAGGGAATAACTGCCTTAGCTACCTCAGTTGCTGCTAACGAAAAATGGTACTTGCATCGTTTTTCTAAATATTCGAGAATCATTCGGCTGATAGCTTGGATTCTGCGATTCTTTCATAATTCTAGAAATTCCAATCACAAACTGAAGGAAGAATTATCTGTTCAGGAAATAGAAACAGCTGAGAAAAGGCTTTTCTTAATTGTTCAGAAAGAATCTTTCTAAAACAAATCTACAAAATCAAAGTTGAAAACTCTTTGCATTTTCACTGATAAAGAAGGCTTAATGAGAGTGAAGACAAAACTCCTTCAAAGAGATGATAAAGATTATTTCGTGTGTCCCATAATTTTACCTTCTGATCATCAAATTGTAGAAAAATTAATTTTCAAAAGACATACAGTACTTTCACACGCTGGAGTTCAAATTGTTTTGACGGATATTCGTCAACGGTTTTGGATTTTAAGAGGACGCAAAACAGTTCAAAGGGTAATCGCAAAATGCATTCGATGCAAAAGATATAATGCAAAAAAAAAAAAAAAAAAAAAAAAAAAATCGGAACAGTTCCAGCCCCACTGCCTGAAGATAGGTTCCGAGACGCTCTGGTTTTTGAAGTAACTGAAGTAGACTTATCTGGACCTCTTTATCTAAAGGATGGAAAGAAAAGGTGGATACGTTTATTCACCTGTGCTGTTTATAGGACCATACATCTTGAACTGATACAAGGACTTTCCACCGAAGATTTTTTTTGTTGGGCTTCAGAAGGCTCATAGGCAGACGTGGACGACCAAAACCTATGTATAGTGACAATGGTACGAACTTTGTTGGGACTAACAACTTCTTTCTTTCACTCGATTGGAGCAAAATTATGCAGGAATGTATTATTTTGAAGAATACATGGAAGTTCAATCCCCCCCCCACAGCTGCGTGGTGGTGGGGGGTTGGTGGGAGCGTATTATTCAGATGGTTAAGAAAATTTTGAGAAGAATATTAGGAAGAGCCTGCTTGAGATATGAGGAGCTGTGTACCATTCTCTGTGATACGGAAGCTGTAATCAACGCAAGGCCGTTAAATTATTTGTCTGAAGATTCTGAAGATTTAATGCCTTTAACACCCTCTATGTTCATTCAGGATATAAGAAGAGTGGGAGTTCCAGGCTTAGACCATGTAGATGAAGTCAATATCACTAAGAGATATAGATATCAGCAAAAATTACGACAAGATCTCAGAAAAAGGTTTAGAGATGGATATTTGAGTCTCCTAATTCAGTCCAGACATAATAAAGCTACTCGAAGACAAATATATTTAGGAGATGTGGGAAGTGACAACAAAAAAAAGATTGGACTGGCCATTGGATCGAGTTTATTGAGCTATTCCAGAGTCAAGATAATTATGTTAGAGTGGCAAAGGTGAAAACAGCGGCAGGTGAATTGATCCGTCCTGTGCAACGACTGTATCTTTGGAAGTGATGGACGATAAGAACTTGTTTTTACCTAAACAAAACCAATTTAACGTTCCTGCTAGTAAAGAAATTAACTTTAAACCTCCTGATAAGATAATTAAAACTAGATGTGGTAGAACTATTGTAAAACCTTCGCGTTTTAATTAGTTTTTTTCCTTTTATGATTGTACTAAGTATTGTTTATTCTCGTTATTAAGTATATAGTAATTTGATTTATGTTCCGCCCACTATAAATCAAAAGGTGGGAGGAGATGTCGCCAGCAACTCAACGATTGTATAAATGTAATTTCTTTAAAGGTTAAATTTTTACGGTTTGGCAACATTGTATCGTTTTTATGTTTTAGAATAAATAAAGTAAAATGCACCATGACTTTGCATTAAGGTGGATTGCCTGTTTTATAGTGAATTAATTAAGGTGGATTGCCTGTTTTACAGTGAATTAATTGGGTGGATTGCCCGTATTACTCAATTATAATTTCTCTTTACGTTTCTTTTAATGGAATACCGACTGAATGAACAAAATTCAGGTAGAGTCTCATAACAATTCCGTTATAAATATTATTGAATTAAATAAAAATGTTCAGTACCGAAATATTTTAAAAATACTGTAGGATCAGTACTTACTGTCTAGGAATATGATGTCTGTGAATTTACACTTCCGAGGTGGCTGTCTATGTGCTAGTAAACTAGTGCGATTTACAAATAACGTGAATATTTAATGGAAACATGAAAAGTTGTGACGAACTACAAAATGGTTACATACATGGAAGGAAAAAGATTAGATTATTTACAGATGAAGAGAAGTAACCATCTTTTACACGCAAACACCTTTCAATCGCGTCGTCGTATATTAATACAGCGGAATCGTCTGTATTCCCTCATCGGACAGAAAGAAGATTTGTTTCGCAGCTTGCCGCGTCTTCCCATTATTATCGACGATGCCATCCTACAATACATTTTTTATAATAGATGATTTTTAGTTAATTATATGCTCTGTTTAACGATTTCTTAATCCAAAAAGCTCAACATTCTTATATACACTGTTTAATGATCTCTCAATCTAATGAATCTTGAGGCGCTAACATATTTTAGCTCAGAACATTCAAATATGTTAACTATCTCCACTTACTTTCTATACAGAAAATGTTTTCTGTAGGTATGGAAAATTTTAGCTTTATTCTTGTTGGAAATTGCAGCTGCATCAATCCTCATTTGCTGCTACTGGTTCGATTTATTTAGTTCATTAGGTTATGACAAAGCGCAATAGGGCTATCTGCCTAAAAGGAGGGATGCCTTCATGGAGACTTTCTAAGGAAAACTGGCTCATATACACGTCACATATGGGGGAAAACCATGAAAAGGACCAGCTAGCGAGCCCGTTCACCATAATTCGAACCCAGGACCACACTACTGTAATTGCTGTTACTCTTTTACGGCTTTCGAATCTATAAAGATTCTGTAGTTTTAGATCTAACATTCAAAAGATATTTCAAACGTATCGAAATTTCAAAACTTTTTTTTCCTCGTATATCACTTTAGATTTTGCCAAATTATGAAAGCCTAGCATGCAAACAAAACATAGCTCATTTACAGGTCTCACGCCATGAAGGAAACTGCTTATGTAACCGCATCTAATATGTTAAAATCAGATTCTAGAATTCCTTCATAATAATTTTTCATGATTTCATAATTCGTTTTTTAAATTTTCTCAGCTGTTTTCAGCTCTTCAGAAAATAATATCACTTTTAAGTTCCAGTAGTCCTCATATTCATAACTTGTATTAATTATGTGATAGTTATAGGTAAGGAAACCGCTTTAACGTTTAACGTACTGCCAACGAAACCGACTGAATGTCAAAGGACCAAATAAGGAAGTCTCCTAAACTTGAACGACTGATTTGTAAAAATAAAGCTGGCTCTCTGCATTCAGAAGGTAAGATATTTAAAATTAGCTGCTAAATGCCTATTAATAGTCTAGATAACAAAAATAATAAAATATGAAGCTTTTGATTAAAAAGCGGAATTATTGAAAAAAGTTGGAACCAGCTTGAAATTTCAGAGTATCATTAAATTAGCGTTACATTGCCAGAGAATTGCATATTTGTACTTTCAACCATCAATTTACATCTGCAATTTACATCTGAACCTTACGTTTTCATCGTTATTCTAAATGAGCGGAGTCGTTTGCGTTTTTTGTATATTATTTACTGGTAAGCGGTAAAGTGGATTTTTCGTATTGATCGAATTTATAATATTCTAATTGATGCAAATAATTTTATAACTTTATTGAAATTGTTTCCTCATTTTTTTCACCCAATTTGCAATTACACTTTGAAACAAAGTCATTAAACTGTTTACACTTCATTAAGTTTTAGTGAGTGCTTATTAATTATTTACATTACATATTCAGTTAAAGAGCAAATTGTTGCAACAGTTAATTTCGGTTTAGTAAGCCAACTACCTTTTTTTTTTTTTTCAACACTTTTCTTTCTGATACGTTTATTCACTCAGGCGTATGAAACTGTTGTAAAATATGCTATTGTTTTAATCATGTCTTTACAGTAAGACATCGTTATACCCAATTCATACTAATTAAAACAGTGAAATTTTTTATCGTTGCTACAGCGCTAATCTGTAGTATGTAGTATTAATTCATAAAAAATATAATCTTCCGAACTTCGTTGAATTCGGGCCGCATTTTTCAAATTTTAAATATCTTCCTTGTTTCTAGACTTACTAAGTTATTTTGTAATCCCGAACGGTTTTTTTTTTTAATATGAATTGTTGTAAAAGCATTAGCAAATATTAACAGGAAACAAATACTTACAGACCGTAACTAATAAACGAAGTATAAACAAAACAAAAAAAAAAAAAAGAAAAAAAGATAGAAACTCTAAAGTGGATTCAGATTTTATCTTCGCATCAGAGAGTTTGTTAAGGTTTCTTATGTTTTCGCTGAGCATTGCAGGTTACCAATCTGCTCTTGACTCACTCCTGTCAATACAATATTTTTGTCTTTTTAGCTTTATTATAAAGCAGACTTTGTTCTTTGTTCTTATGCAGTTCAACAGCAGAATCACTAAGGGTTTAATATCAGAATATTTGTAAGGGATTGAAAGTACACAGAACCGATAATAGCTTCATAAAATTAATTTTCTTAAAAGAAACTCTTTACAATTCTGGAACTTTTCACAAAAGCACTCGAGTAGCTCTTCTCACTATCACATAGCACACCGAGAAGTGACTCTTGAAATTACTAAGAACGTTAAACACAACGCAATGCAAAGCGAAGCTCCCACGGAGATTTCAATACTTTGAAATTAGTTTTGAACTAAAAACTGTGAACCCTCGGTATCGGCATCCGTAATGTTATGCTGCAATATTGCGTATTTTCAGTGCTTAATAAAAATTTTGCCCTAAAGGCATTTCACGGGAAAACGCATCAAGCAAGATTAGCAAAAGAGAAAATTTAACAAATGCGGAAGAGACGAGAACATTTTCTCGTAGGTTTGAGAGATCAAATTTCAATCCTAATGGATTGGAATATGAGATTCTGAGCTTATATAGTTATAATAAAAATGAAAATAGATACACAAAATACAGAAAAATTAAAATAGAGACAGAAGAATAACTAAATGCAATATATACAAATGCAGGAATGTATGTGAAGAGTTTACATTGGAAAATGTAAATCTCTTAGGAGATGTGCAGCATAAGGACGTAACTCTTTATTATCTCGTATAATTTCGTATTGAAACAAGTTAAAATTCATGAGATGGTTACAAGTAGTAGCTTTTTTTGTAGAACTGACGCACTGTCTGGGCTTATATAGTTTTCTCCCGGCCACAGATAAATATCTAGCACTTCTCGAAATTATTGGAATGCATATAACGGCCGAATACAGCAACAGTTGCATCATATAGATTACATTTATTCAATTACGATATCCATTACCATTATTCAAGGACCGAATCAAAGTGTCGCCAAGTTTGGCTACTTTTGGCCATTTCTTGCCAAATTTGGCCACAAAAATTAGTTGCCAAAGCCATTTCCAGCTTGGCGATATCTTGATAATTTAGCGAGATAGCCTTTACCTCAATGTTAAATAGACTTTCTGTAACCTTATTTTTCCGGCATAGTTTGGTATTTTCAAACATTTACTTTACATTATAGAAAAAAACACTTCAATTTCGTATGTAATTATTCTAAAATTATTTTCATGTATTTAAAATTCATAACAATATGTTTATAATTCTCGATACAATATTAAATGTTGACATATTTTTAAAAATTTTTTGCGGGCTTTTCTCTATTTAACATAGTATATCTATAATAAATTGAAAAAAAAAACTGAACAAAATAAAAAATATGTCAACATTTTAATACTGTATCGAGAATTATAAACATATTGTTATGAATTTTAAATACATGAAAATAATTTTAGAAAAATTATATATGAAATTGAAGTATTTTTCAAATAATTAAAAAAATATGTCAACATTTAATATAGTATCTTGAATTCTAAACATGTTGGACAAATCATTTTGAACTTTTCTGAACACATTTTTCTTCACGCCACTAAAATTACTGTTAGTGTTATCGGCGGTATAACAAACTGTCATTTCTCCAAGTTTGTATTTTTTCAAGCACTGTAAAAGACAAAGACAAAATTTGAGCAATTTGACCTGACACTTCATCGAAATTTAAAAGCTTGACTTAAATTCCATCCTGCAGTTTGAAATATCTGACAATAATGGGAACAAGATTTACTTCACCTCTGTTTGAGCTATCCATCGTTACTCTTACCTAATTAATATTTTCCAAAGAACGCAATACATTATCAAATATAAATGGCTAAATAAGTTTAACATTAATTGCCTCGGTTTTTGTTCTAGCAGATGAAAATTTTCAGTCATATAACTTTTTAACCAGTTTAGATGTGCAGTCTGATGTTTTGAAACTGAGCGTTTGTCTAGCAGTGGGGTATGAAAATATAGCTTCTTTAATAGCACACTCCAGATCGCTGTTGGTTCATTGTTACTGTCATTACATAATTTCAAAAATTTATATTCCTGTTGAAGGTTAACATTAAGGACACATTTTCGTTTGCCCATTACCTTGATGAGACAAAATCGAATAGAGATAAAATGATCAAAACCGTGTAGGCGAGTTACTTCACACACGAAAACAACATAAACACATTGCCCATGTTGTTTTGTCTTGTCAAATGACTAAGTAGAACGTTGTGGAGAGACCGTAGCCACACCTCGTCAGAATCGACTTCAGTCCTAGCTCCAATGTCAGCTGAGAGATGCACTGCGGTAAGAGAATTTTAAAAACGCAATATCGAACATACAGGTTTAAAATTTAAAAAAAAAAAAAAAAAAAAAAAAAAAAAAAAACTCACCAGTCATAAAATTCTCAAGAGAGATAGGAGAGATAGGGCCGTTCTAAGGGAAACGAGCATGTAATTCACGTTACTTATGATGAGGGGCTCATTATATTTGTTAAGTTATAGAACAGAGTAATTACACAAACTGAAATTTTGTAGCTATACTAATCCTGCTCAAAGAACTCCTTTATATTATTAAGTAATGCGTATGTTAAAATACCATGGCCTCGTCAAAATCAGGGAAAGTTAGTATTTGCCTATGGGCATAAATAACATTTTAGTTATTTTGATAAAGAAAATTCGCTTATAGATGCTTAGTGTGGTTGTTTGAATATGGCCAGAGCATCTAATGGCTATTATCTAAAGACAGGAATTTTTTGTTGAGGATATTTTAAGGAAAACAGGCTCGTATTTTCATTCCGTAAGGCAAAAAGAAACTCACATGTAGCCACCCTATTTCCTGATATCTGACGTATTCAGTATTCAGCGTTTTTAACTACTTGGATATTGCTAATTATAGACGCTTTTTCCTTGGAGATAACTGAGAAAATTCCTATGTCGCCTGTCTACTCTTCGAGTATTTGATCGATGACTAAGTGGATAAAACCGCTACACACTAGTAGTTCGACCCACGTTCAGATCCCGAAGAACTTGTTGATTTTGTGATTTCTTCGTAGTTTTTTTCATGTGCAATATAAATAGAAATACACCTTCACAAGTTTGCCTTCACAAGTTTTGCCCTTAGGCATTTAGCCTTCGTATGCTTTGCTTAGCTTACTTTTGACTATCCTAACTGTTCACTGAGCGTAAGACGAGTTATTATAGTCTATTGCTGTAAAATACGAACTTAGAAGCATTCTTTTCCACTCGATTTCCTTGGATCTATTGTAACGAGAACTGAGGCAAATATTCGAGCTTTCTAATTGTTTTATTTTCTCAATTCATTTTCGCTTAACTCGTTTCGCTTCGTAAAAAGTGTATGAATGAAGGCTGGCTTCACCTGCAATCTCAAATCAAGTGGAGAAAATGAGTACTGTGCAGTGGCGATGACACTCATTATGTTCGTAATTAGAGGGAGCATGAAAAGACTTAGAAATTCCTATTTTAAAGTAGTAGACTATAGTAGTGTTATCATTTCACCTGCTCAGCTTCTGGTAGACTCAAATAAAAATAAAGATAAAATGTTTGACATTAGATTATGGGATGATATGGAATATGTAAAAAAAAGGTTAAAATATATTATTACGAAAAGAATTTAGAAGTTGTTAAAGAGACATGAGATTCTTATCAGGGGTTGAAGTCATTTAGCAGGAAATAAACAGTTACATTTGATACGATTTTTTTCTAATGGGGGGGGACACAAGTCATTATAGACATTGGCCACTACAAAGGCCAGAAATGGTGATCACTTTGTTATGGAGGCTCTTAATAGTGGGCTACCTTTGGCTCTTTTGAAGGGACGGACAACTTTCTCCTGAATTCTTTTCAGCCGTGCCTTCTTCTCCTTACAACCATACCTTCTTCGGGATTAGAACCCCGGTAGCCTTTGGTATCGCAGTCGGCTTCCCAACCACTATACCGTCTGAGCCACTATACCGTCCTAACCACTATACCGTTTGAGCGGCTTCTGATACGAAATAAGCAGGCGCATTAATCATGTTCTAAATATCAATCAATAAATGGCAAACACGTAAGAAAAGATTACACAAAATCTTAGTATTTTGAATAATGGAGCGTAGTATATTACGAATTTCTCCCTTTTTCTTCTCTTCTTAGTTTTGTAATATTTAGTCATGAAACACTTTGTAGGGTTTCTGTTATTTTGAATAACAAATTTATTTTAAATTTGATATTCTTACTGAACTTCTCCACTTTTCGTCACATTTTCTCGCCAGGTTGTAAATTTAAAGTTAAGTGAAGTGCGTATTTAAACGGGTGAATCTCTGAGTTTATTCAGAGCGTGTTTTCGCTAGCCAGCCCACGTTTCGTTGTTGATTCGCTGTTACGCTAGTAAGCCTCTTGGCCATTTCAGATTATCATCACGCCTATTAGGTTTTTGTGAGTCAACCTCTTAGGCGCAACTTACGTGCTATCCAGCACTACTTATTTTAAATTTTGACTTGAATTATATTCTAAGTTTTTAGTTTTATCGCAAGTTTGATGGTAAAATCTTCATAAAATAAAACAAAAATCATACATAAAACCTTCTTCTGGCAAAATAAAATCCATAGCATGCTTTAGAAGCCGACGGGTATCAAGAAAATTTAGAAGTTGCAGATGTTTCCAAGTTTGAAACTTCACGCTTCCTCGCAATAGTGGATTCTGATACTGTTATCATCTAATAAACCGCAAGATTGTAAATTATATCTAAAATTTCATTAATTTGCTTTTGAGTAAGAAACTGAACGATATAAAAGCAAAAAAAATTTAGTCGTTAATTATTTAAATTGATACTTCTTGAAAGCGGACACTGCGCTTAGTCATAAGAATTGGCAGACATCGTCCTGACCTGTAACCGTCACGAACTTCAAGGGTCGTTCAAGGTTTACGTTGGGGTCGCTTTAAAAAAGAAATAGATTAAAAATTTTTTGTCATATTTTAACACTAAATCTAACTGATGTGAATTAAAGTACATTAAACTTATAATGTCTCCAGTTGATGATTCTTATGAACATTCACAATATTGTTTTAATTTAAAAAAGAGGTTTCTAATGCTATATGTTTCTTAACTGGTACAGAATCCATTTGCTTATTTATTTTTAAGTTTCTACTCTATTTTACACTTTTAAGTATTTTTATATATATTTGTTTTAAAAACTTATAACGGTAAACTTTCTTTGTCAAATCTGAAATTTCAGATTGTAATTTTTCCTTTCGATTTTTACAATTCACTTCTTTGTAAATCCGATCAGCATTTTAGATTTCGAGAATTAGTCCTTGCTCAACATCTGAGACATTAGTTTTGGTTTCAACTGGATTACAAACTTATTTAAAATTTTAGAAGACTAATAACGCTCATTTTCTCTCTCCTTTTTATTTGCTATTTTGTAATAATATCCGGTATATATACTAAAGTGAAGCCAAATCTTTTGCCCGATAATCTGGAAGTGGTTCAGCAAATAATAGGTGGATTTCGGGAAATTAAAATTAAAAAAAAAGAATGAGGATTGATTAAAGCATGTATGTATTAAGAATCAAAATTAAGCGTTTTTCTGGGCAATGTAAAGACTTTTCAAGACGATGTTCAAATATTCAAACTAGTTGTTACTTCAAAAGATGAATATGTTAATGAAATGGCTTGAAGTGTTTAAAAAGTGAATCCCTTATGAAATTACCCTTATCCACTATAACTTTATCTTTGTAAAATGATGTAAATACAAAAGAACAGTAGAAAATTTCCTACTTGTTTTTGAAAAATAATTTTTAAAAACATGCGTAAAGGATTTATTATTAGCATATGAAGTATAGAAATATGTATTTGAAAATGCAAGTAATGTGATTTTGATTTACACGTGCACAGAAAGAAATATATAATTGTATTGTACTTTGGCAAGTTTCTACTTTGTTATTTGCTTGGGCTTACATACTTTATAACATAAGTAGTGAATATAACTAAGAATTTGATGTTCACTATTACGAGAAGCGTTTATAATAAGTTCTAAGCCTAAAAATAATGTAACGTTTATGGAGAGACAAAAAAATGGTTAAATTATTGCATTTGGGGGTAGGGGGATGATAAACGACTAGCACCCAGTAGATGTTAGTCTTTGATTTCCGAGAGGTTAATAAATATTGTAAGACAGCACTGTCTGTTAATGATATTTTAAATATCAAACACTATTCGATGATGAAATTCTTAAAAAAAGAAGGCATGGCACTGACAGATATTCATGATCTCATGAATGTAAATTATGGTGAACAGCCTACCTATTAACAGAGGTGCAGAAGTACCTTCCAGTACCTACTTCTGCACCGCTCTTAATAGGTAGACTGCAGTGCTTAAACGGGGAATTGCATCACTTGAAGATGATAATATACTAAACTGCAGTGTGGATGTGACCACTAAAGAAATGTTTGAAGTCGAGAAGATTTGTGATTCAAAATAGTTAAGTAATACTTTTTTCTATTGCTGGGGAAATGAATAGAGCGGATAGATCAGTGAAAAAAATCCTAACTGAAAAGCAGAAGATCTCAAAAGTCTACTCTAGATGTTGCCGTTAAAAATAAACGTAATTTTCTCGAGAATTAGTTGGCATGATAAATTCGGATAAAAACTTTTATTAACGGATAGTGACAGTAGATGCTACATGGCTCTACCACTGCAATCAGTTGTAGTAGTAGTAGTAATGGGGGACGTGGACACCACCCCTCTACCATTAACCATTACGGTTAATCGGTTCTGCCCACGTCCGCCCTTGTCTAGTATTTATTAATAATTCTAAAATATTTACATTGCTATATATTGTGGCTGATTTACAAATAAAGTTTATACAATAATTGCATTCCCATTATTAACATAACTTATTACATAAATTTTGATTGGAGAATTTTCTCTAATGAATTTTCTCTAATTTCTTTCTTTTGTAATTTCTCTTTATTCTAAACAGTCTATATATTATTTCGCTATCCTGAAGTTTCTCTTTTGTTATTTGTATCATTTCAACTAGAATGTTATCTAAGTCCTCTTGCAAAATTCCTTTCATTTTGCTGCAGTTCTTTCATGAGCTTCTCAGTTTCAAGGTTTCTATTGTATTCCTCATATTATACCATATATATTGCGCTAATGTATTCCAGAATAGTACGTTTTATTTCAAAACTTTTTCGTCTCTTCCTTTTGTGCAATCAGTTGTAGAAATGCTATGGTGTAGAGACATTAGGTACTTTTTGGGAGCAGGAGAGATGAAAAAACGTTAACAACGACTTCGCCGGGAATCGAACCGCTGACCTCTAGAATACCGGCCCAGTGTGCAAAACCACTGCACCACGAAAGCACGCCAAGAAGGTGGGAGAAATACCTTATAATGGATCTTCCCAAACCCACATTTTCAGAGCCAGAAATTTGCTAGCAATATTTTGGGCATCACCTTTTGAGATGAAGAAGGATTACTACGTTTTGTTAAAATTGTACGTTATACCGAGATTACAGATGTTTATTATTCTAACCTGTTAATTAGACTGCCATGTAGACAAAACGTTACTGCCAACTCGACATAAAAGTGTTGAATTCGCAGGACAAGGCTTCAGAACACAAGGCTCCCAGTTTTTTCAGGCTTTATTCAGCAATTAGAATTTTAGATCCTTCCATCATATTAATTAAATCTGACCAGAACTGCCATCCTTTTATTCTGATTAACTAGAATAACGTTTGCATGGTTTATGCTATTGCGATGATGATGATTTCAAGATTGCCTTTCAGTTATGGTTTCAAGCGCTTGACAAAATATCTTTTTTGTTTTAACTAGAATGCTTCACAGATTGTTATTCTTAAGTAAACTTAATATCTAATTTAAATCAAAAACAAAATGTGCATCCATCAACCCTAAAGTTGTGGATGTGCAATTATTGGCTGAAACAGGCTTTCTGTTTTGTATTTCTCGGTGTACCAATCCCCTTCAGAAGATTACATTGTGGAATGCGAAGCCTTTTCTACTTTCTTGGTTTTAATTGTTTTATAGTTTTATTTAACACAGTGGTTTTTTATTATTAGCCCAAGGAAAGTTTTAGTCTCGAAATGGGATTTTGCATTGATTCACTATAAATGGCGTATCACTTTTCAAATTGTTGCCACCAAATATTATCACCCTGTATCATTTTTAATGAAATTAAATAATGAAGAATTTGCATGTATGTATGTATGCTATTTGCATTGTGAAAAACCAAAGGTACTTAGAGCCATGCAGTTTTAAACGACGTAGTCATTTATCTGAACATATGGACCTGAAAGTATGAATTTGAATTTCGAATTTGTTTTATTATTACTTCCTAAAACCTAAATGAAACCAAACTCAGTGATTTGAACGTAAGCAGTACCAACAGAGTTCGAAATAAAACATTTTTATCTCCAGCTTCTCAGAATGTTGCCCTTCGGAAAAAATGTAAGTTTGTCATTTTTCAGTTTCAATTAACAAATTCGGCTGTGTGAAAGCAATGTGTTTCCACGGCCGGAAATAAAACAATTTTATGTTACAAGCATCAACGTTTTGCCATTCACTAAACTCAAACATAAGATGCTTTCAAATTTAATCTGGAATGTTAGTGAGTAATAAACTAAGCGATTTAAAAGCAACAAACAAAATTCTTAAGATTTTGTTTTTTACCTTTTAATATGATTGATTTGAATAAGCATGTATTAAAATCATGAAAAATCTAATTAGAAATACTTGATTTTTTTCCTTCTTAATCTGATTGCTCAAAAATGCATTTAATTCATGATGTATTTAATTAAAAACATTAAGTAATTTTACAGAATTTCATAATATATATTTATATTTTTTTCGCTTTTTATACATACAGTAAATATAAATATAATGTTCCTATGTTGGTTTAAATGCATATTCCTTTAATATCGTACAAAATGTTTCGCTAATCCATCTCGCCATGTCTATTCATAATCTCTATTGATAAACCATGTTAAACTTTAATAATGCGCTTTTGGATGATCGTTAAAATCTGAACCATTTCAGATTTTGTTTCTTTTGTCATTTTTACCAACTCGTTTGTGATATTTTAATTTTACTTTAAGTTGAATTTAAATTTTATTATTGCCACCATTTTACTGCAGCTTGAAGCCCATAACTTGGATTCTGGTTTTTATGTACGTGCATACGTGTGTGCTTAAATGCGCCTATATACAAAACAAAAAGTAATGAATTATTTTTAAATATTAATGATAATTTTTTTAAGTTCGTTGTTGGAAGTTAAAGACTTACTTTGCAAGGGGGATCGTTTGTTTTTGATTTTGTTTATTTATTTACATATTTCGCACTTTAGAGCTATTTATACAATTAGTTATTTTGTTTTCCTACTAAACCTTTTCAATCTACGAGTACTTTGTCTGGATGTTTTACTATACACATATAGGTATAATATCACGAATTTGTAAGTTTTAAAATTGCAACCTGCATGCGAAAGTAACTACAAACTGTGCATTTGTTGGTGTTTATGAAAAAAATATGTTAAGTTAATATAAATTTATTACAGCATCGTGGCATTTATGCAATATTAAAATTAATCACGTAGATAAAAAAGTATAATTTAATTTCTATAACAGGCAATAATGTAGAATTTTCGAAATCTACACGTGCATACGTATGTATACATATTCACGTACAACACACATGTGACCTTTCTTCACTAAGTTGATGAAAATTTGTAAAAAAAGTACATCTTATTCACATTAGTTTCATAGCATTTTGCGGCACTTTAATGATTTTTAGTTGGGTATTTCCCAATTTTCCACTTAATATATATATATATATATATATATATATATATATATATATATATATATATATATATAAAACTCAAAAGTCAGTACATCCTAAGAAGATTTCAAAATCAAAGTTTAAAAACTAAAAGACGATCTGCGCAAACTGCTACAATCTCGAAAAAAATGCTGTTTTTTAAAAGAAGAGCAAATGGTCTTAGCTAAAATGCAAGGGCTATGCTATCGCATACAGGTCCTAACCATGTTTTAACTCGAAGAAAGGCGTACCCAAAGGTAAGTTCATGAAAAATTTAAAATTAAAAAGATGGAAAGTATTATAAATTCAAATGAGCAAAAATAAATATTGATCTCCTCAGTTCAACGCTTCAAAACAGAACTTGTCAAGAAAAAAGTGGTTTGAAGCCCGGAACCAAGTTGATCAATGATTTCCGAATATAAGTTCGTTCCTCTGAGACATTTGAGAAGCTAGGCCATAAATTTTGAAATAAATTAAAATTTATAAATCTTATAAAGGTTCTCAAATGCTTAGACCTTTTCCCTTATATATATAAACAAGAAGAAAAGATTCAAAATTAGTGAATTTAAAATTTTCCTTTAAACTTTATTTAATAGAACTAAAACGTAAAATCCTGTGCTATTGCTGCGAAGATAATATTTAATTTAATTAAGTAATAAAGAATATAAATGAATATTACATCCTAGGAAATACGAAGTGAAATTTAGAAAACATATATGCCCAGTTGTGGTAATTATTAACTGAAATTTGTACATAAATGCATTGGAATGCAAATTAAAATGCAAAATAAAAGAATAAAACAGGAGAATTTTTGCTGATTCCACAGATGGATCACGATTTATCAAGGGGCATTGTAACCTTTTCATACAATCATCAACAATTCGTTGTGAAGATGTAATTCGGATATTATAAAATTGTACAGAAATGTAAAATTGAAACGGGATTTGTTCAAATATGCGAAAGGAGGAAATTTACTTGTCATGAATTGTTGACGGTTGTGTGGAGACGTTCCATTTTCCCTTGATAAATCGGCATCTTTCTATGGAATCAGCAATAATTCTCTTATTTTATTCTTTTTTTTTTTTTTTTTTTTTTTTTTTTTTTTACATTTTAACTGGAATTACAATGTACAAATTTTATTTAATAATTATTACCAGTAGTACATATTTACTTTCTAAATTTCACTTCGGATTTCCTAGGAGGTAATTCTCATTTATATTCTCTAAACTTTATTAAATTATATATATATATATATATAATAAGAAAACTTTCCGCATACCATCTACAAGAAATACAAATTCAATTTAAAACCATATATGAAAAAAAATTCTTTTAGAATTTGAATTAGTATTTTAAATAGTGATTTCAAATTCCTGTTAAAAAAATCTGCCAAAAAAAATCTTTAACCGCAAAAACACCAACACCAAAGGTAAAATTTAAAAATTGAAAAAAAAAAAAAGCTATTCTCATTCATTGCAGATTAATCGACTTATCGAGGGGATAAACCAATCTACCATCAAGTAACAGCTAAATTACGAAAATGTTTCATCTTACTTGCAAGTAAGCATCAAATTATTTGCTTAGATTCAAACCACAAGTCACAATTAATACTCAATCCACACACACATATATATACACATATATATATACATATATATATATACATATAATTTAAATTCAATAATTAATATATGTATGTGCATGTGTGGGTATTACTTATATATATGAAATTGGGTAAGAAAGACAAGCATGAGAGTGTATTTACTTTTTCCCATTATATTTTATATCGTTAACGTTTACTTCCGGAGACTTTTTCTTTTAAGAAATTTTAGCTTTTTTATATTATTATTTGAGTTGCTTCATTAGCATGTGTGTTTTTTTGTACATAGTATTGATATAGCTATTTTAAATTTTTGTTGTACTTTTTAAATAGTTTTACTGTGTAGACAGAGAAAAATTGATACGAGAACAATCAGACCGTGCTGGTTACTTTTTTAAATTTCCATATATTATTTAGTTTTTAAACTGACAGCAAGCTTTCTACAATAGAAATAAATTGCCTCACTAGTCACCTACGCTGAAAGGAGAATGATTCAGCTTCCTTAAAGGTTCTGAAATTGCTCTGGGTTCTCACAGAAATTTAAGGCATTATTTAACATTCTGACTTGTAACCTTTTAACAAGTTGTTGAAATTGAAACACTATTGATGAAGAAACTTTCCAGAAAAATGGATGAGAATATTAAAAAATAAATAATTAAGAAATTTATATTAGTATTCATTTAAAAGTTTAGTTCAATAGTAGCATTTTTTACTCTTATTTCTGAAGTGTTCAGTACAATTTTGACGAACTCACTTCCGGCAAAGTGTAAATTATTATGCAAAACTTTAATAAATTTTTGTTATCAATACACTAAAATTTAAATAGCAGAAAGTAAAATTTCCTTAAAAGCTAACATTGAATTTTCACTAATAATATTCACTTCAATAACGCAGCACTGTTATTCAAATACACAATTTTAAGCTAGTAATTGAAGTAAGACATTAAAATATCCTTCCATGTTTCGGGTTTAGCGATTTAGTTTGCTTTTAAGTCCGATATCTGTATTTCTTAATCTCTTTTGTATAATAGACAAATACAGATAATCTTCACCCACAGCAGGAAAAAAAATCACTATCAAACCAGACATCCGTTAATACTTTCTTTTCATCAACCTCCCTTCAACGAGGAAAGAACTTTGCACCAGGCGGACCAAATCCGTTCTTCCACCAACGATCGGAGGATTACTTTTGCATATCCTCGTCGCGTTATTTTGAAAGTTTCGGCACCAGTAGGTGCTATCTCTTCCTAACGATTAACGAAAAAAGAGGAAAGAAAACAAAAAGGAATGCTGAACACCTAAATTTAATCCGAACGACAAAATAGATTTGTTAAAAACGCACCGTTTAGCCAATCAACTGAAAAGGGGGAGGGACTTGGCTCTTTTTGACTCCATTTAGTGGTTTAAATCGTTCTCAACGAGTATATAAACCGAGACAACTTTTGTAGCAGCACTACGGATACGGCAAACCAACACAAAGATGAAGTTTGTGGTAAGTAAGCTAATTGAAAAACCTTGGATTATTTACAAAAGTGAATCGCCTTCGTTCTGTGGATATACCTGCTGGTGGGTTTGATAATCCAGAAATCTTAGTTAAGATATCTTGTAGTATTTCATAGTTCTACAACTGCATATAAAGACTGTCAAAAAACAGGATTTGGAAAGTCGCCTTTTATTTCTACAAATCGTTGAATTCCTTCCGAATTTTACGATCAGGTTTAAGTAATACGTCTGGTATTACTGTACTGAAGAATTTGCTGGTAGAAAATGTATCCATGTTCTAAGAAAAAGAACAAAATATTTCGAGATAGATAACTGAAAACCTTTGTGTGCAAAAGAGTGCAATTAGGTTTATTTGCAGAAGAACGAAAGATGGATGCTTTAGTATAAAATTAATATATGAATTTATATGAAAGACCGATTATCAAAATATGTATTTCAGTGATAAAATATCATAGTCTTCAGGATTAAAAAATATAGTCTGGCTTTTATTTATTAACTTATTTATCGGATACAGAATGCAGGAAGAGAAGAACGAATCGTTTGCTGTAGAATATCTAACAAATAATTTTGATACTGAAGAAGTAACAAAAGGAAGGGAACGAATGAATAAATACCGAAGTTGCAATATTCTATTTGATATCTAAACTTTTTATTCCCCCCCCAAACAAAAACCTGAATTTTAAATATTGTAGTTTCCTGAAAGTTATAACAGCCTCATCTTTCAAATAATTAATTCAAATATTTTGCGACGAATTTCAAAACATTCACGAGAATGTTCATGTTCTGAAGTAAACTTATGAATTCCTGAACTTTAATTTTAGACTAATTATTATATTTCAATATATTTTATGGTACAAAAGATTACAAGTTCTGAATAAGAGAATTTAATTGAGAGAAATGTATTCATGATAAAATTATTTCATTTTTAGTGATATTCTAATATTCTTTTACTTAGAAATTAATTCTAAGGAAATTATTCACATCTGCTAAAAATGTAAATAAGTTATAACTGAGAAATAATTTATAAACAAAGCACTTCAACAAAGTACTAATTAAATAGAAACAAAAAATTATAATAATTAATTAAATAAAATTAATTAAAATTAAATTATTTGCAGTAGAAAATCAAAAATAATTAAATTATTTCAAGTAACTCTGCTTAGAAAAAATTACTAATTAATGTTAGATACAATGATAAGAAGGCATTACAGAACATTCAATATACGTATCTTCATTTCTAAATAATGTGAAAACATTAATTTGTAAAATCTAGAACATAAAAAATAAATTTTCTATTTTTCAGTCATGGAATATTAGATAAATGCTTTGGTTTGGAAACATGTGCTAGAATTTGATGTGCTCTATAAAGCTGCATAGAAATATTTAAAATCTCAGTTTGAAAAAATATATAAAAATTATAAATTTATCTGAGTTAGAACTTAGTAGATACTGTACAGACAATTTTCTATTTTCCTATAAATCTACGCTCATCTCATCAAGGTAAAAATACCGAACAGAACTCAGTTCTTCTTACGGGCAGAACCAAAAATAGACAGCGATTATGTTGTTGTTGCATGTCTCTTACTTCTAGGATAAGTTAAGGCTAATGTTAGCATTATGGTTTCATTAAAAACAGTTTGTTACACGATAAACTCAATTTTTCTTTTAAAAGAAAGGAAAAGTTCATAAAAAGAGAATGCAATTCAAATAAGTGGGGAAAGTTAGTAACGTTCTTTTCAGGAAGCTTTTTATGCAAGTTAATGATGATTTCCTGAATTCGGCAGAGCGTTAAGATCGGAAAGTACAAATGTCTTATAAGTTACGGTTCGCTGAGTACTTCATTTCTGTCACGCGGGCAGTGAATTCGAATTTTACATTTTTGTGTGTGAAAATTTGTTGAAGTGGAACTATTTATTAAAACTTTAAACAGTACGCAGTTTCGAAAAGAATGCAAGCAAAAAAATGTTAATCTTGTAATTAGATTTCTAAAATGGAAATTTCATTATTTTTCCTGAAAATTTATTATTGACTGATTAATTTTGATTTTAATTTTAACGATTTTGTTAACATATTTTTGAACGAGAACGGTTTAAATGGATGTTTGTTTTAATTTTAACAGCCATTAGCATATCTAAATTATTTTGCTATTCAAATTATTTTTTTTCTATAGTCGCAAACGGAAGAGATTTATATTATGAAGATTTTAGTATTCAAATTAACTTTTAAGATAATATATTATTATATAAATGAATTGTAATATACCCGATAAGCATTAAAATCAAATCAATTATGGGATATATGAAATAAATGAAGTAATATGGTTAAAATAAATAAAAGGATGGTGAAAATGATTATAAATAAAATGCGTATATATATTACATTAAATTGCATTAATTATTTCTAACTAAAAAGCTTCTGATTTCAATAGATTTTGTTATCATCATTTAATCTTTGCTCGACTTGAGTGTATGTTTTGATGTTTATATATATATATATTATTATTCGTATAATTTTCAGTAAGTGTTCAGTAATTAAAGTAGAAGAAAAATACTGACAGGTTTTATATTTCGTACACAGATTAGAATTTAAAAAATTAATTTTCTGAGACTATGTGCGTGATTAATATCAAATATAAGGAAATATTATTCTTTATTTTACTACCCTGCATTTTCTATCTCCTTTCTGCATGCCTTCGTGGTGTAATGGTAGCACACTCGGCGCGTATTTGAGAGTTCTTGGTTCGAGTCTTGGACTGGGCGCTGCTTATTTTTCTTATTTCCAACTTCAAAAATCCTAATGACTCTACAGTTTTACATATTCATTTTAAGCTTAAATACATAAAGTTTTACTGAAAAGATAAAATTTTTTATGAAGATGAGTTTATGGGACACAATTTAAAACAGTAATATAAAACTTTTTTCAAATTTTAAAGTAAAAGAAAATTCACTTCATAACTAACATTCATTTTGGAAAATATAGATATTATGTTTAAAAACAGAGTTTATAAAATATGGAATAAAAGAGCTTTCTATAATGCAAGAGTGCCATTTTTTTCTGAAATAAAAATATATGGTTTAAGCTGGACTCTTTCTGTGAACTTGATATGCATCATATGATAACATCTATATGATACAGATAGCTCTCTTTTCTTCATGTAGCAAACTTTGAATAGCTCCTAATATTATTTATGTAAAAAACACAAATTTATTTTGTATTTACTCGGCATGATGCTATTAACACATAATCAGAATATAAGATGTTTGATTCGAGGAATAAGAACAGAGAACTTTCAGCGCAGTACATGTTTTCTCTCATTTTGTTCAGAAACTAAACAATTTTTAAACGAAAAAAATCATTTCCGAATCTTTCTAAAGATCTGTGATATTTACGTAGATTTATTTTGGTCTGTCCACGGGACGTGAAGAAGCAAAAGTTAATATTATTGCGAAAATGTACTGAAATTTTGGTTGGGAAGTAATTGATTTGATGTCATTCTCTTTTAAGGTATCAAAATGCCCAAATAATATTTTTAGCATAATTGTGACGAATCACGGAGTTTGAATTTACCAGATTTAGAAAACTTCTTTGATTATACTAGTTCGGTTGATAATTTTTCTTTTTTTTAAGGCACTTCATCTTTCCATCCTCGTGGTCTGCGCAGTGGGTGCTTACTCAAAGGATGTCGCTGAAGAGATCAAGGCAGCTGAAGTAAAAGCAGTGCCTGAAGCCAGAAGTGCAGATCTCGCCTTAGCTTTAGGTAAGATAACAATTAATTTTGAAACATCTGGTTACTTGTTATATTGTTGAAAACTGGGAGCCTGCATTAATACCACATTGCATTTTTGGTGGTAAATTAAATACAATATACTTACGTTTCTTTGCATTTTCGTCGCTGGTTATGAATAGAATTTTCACATTTAGTTAGTTATTAATAAAATTACCTTCCATATAACAATATTTCAAACTGGTTTTAGAATATAAAATTGGACTAAGTAAAAATACAAGGGAGTTTTACTAAGACTGTGAACTGTAATTACAGGATTACTAAATTTCTAAAGAATTGGCACAGCTGAGCTTGAGAGAAATTTCGTAAAACGGAACTAGCAGTGACATTTTTAAAAGCAAATAAAACTAAACTTTTATATAAAATTGTTTCTGATCATATTAGAAGAATAGGAAAATAGTTTTATTATACACTGAATAGCGTAAATTTAAAATATCAGGAAAACATACTAAATTTAACTATTAAAATTTATTAGGATCAGAAGCATAAGAATGAACTGGAATTAGACCCTTTATAATGCTCCTCAACAAGGAATTGAAATCATCTACACTTCTGCAATGCAAATGCGCATATTCGTATTTATTTACCTCTCCGTTATTAAAGCATAAATTTGAAATGATAGCCTTGTAAAGCATGAGTAGATTCTTCCGCACAATTAAGTTCATCAGCTCCCGACCGGTAGCGTCAATGAACATTCGTAGTTCAACTTAGGGCAATTCTGCGAACGGGCTAACTGCAGGGACGTTTTCATACTTTGGCCCATGTATAACGTAGGCAAGAAAGAAGTTTCCTTAGAAAGTCTTTCACAAAGGCATTCCTATGTATATAGCCCTCTACTTGCTTTTCTTATTAATTAACCTAATCATCAGCAGTTCTATAGACAGACATTACACACTAGTTACTGTAATCATATTGATGAATCGGCTCTAATTTTCACAACGAAATTTTAATACTGGATAAAAGCTGATAATAGAATTTTTTGACAAAATTATTATGAGAATTTAGCCTTATTTTCAATTACATTATCTCATACTCGAGGATTTTTTTGTTAATAATAGATGCCATTAAAAATTGTAACGACTTAAAAAGTGAGAAGCATCTTTCATGCGAAACCACTGCACCAAGTGGCCATCTGGGCTCATTATGCTGCTTTTAAGAAGATTTCTACAACGAAATTTTATCGGTTACAAGTCAGAATTTTTTGTGCATTCTATAAGCTGTAAACTGTTGTTTACATTTCAAGACGATCTAAATTAATTCTTATTTACCATTCAAAGAAAAACATTCATATGACAAGCTAGGGGACAAAGCAATCAGTTTCGGCAAAATAAAAGTTCCATTCGTAGTTTTGATTAACATAAGACTTTTTAACTTTTTATTTAAAATGAATATTAATTATACTAATTCAAGTTAAAGAACATCTGAAATGTACCGGTAAAGGAATAAAGCTCTAATACCTGTAAAAGAATCAAAATAATAACTTATGTTTTAATGTTACAGAATTAAATTGTCAATTGTAGAGCAGACCAAGAGAGTAACATTTACATATATTATGTAGTTAAGTCATGTTTACATTTGTGCAAAGTTTCATAAATGTATTTAAAAAACATTGCAAACTGTATAAAAATTAATATAAAAATTAACCATTTCATTCAATGAAAAAAAGTCAGTGGATAACGTAGTAGGAATGTAAAGAAATAGTATTTGCTGCAATGCTGCAATTTAAGAAAAATTTTAAGAATTTAAGGAACAGTGACATTAGTGCATTGCTTTAAGTGAAACATCGTAAGCGAGATAGTATATAATAATGTCAATGCAATGTTATAAGTGAAATAATTATTTAAATTTACTTCAAGTGAAACATATTTAGCTGCAACAAGACGTCTGCAAATTTAATGGATGCAATGTCGTTGTGATTGAAGTATCCCGTTTCGAAATCAAGAAAGCCTTAAGAACGTGAATAAGAGAAATTTATGCACTAGAATATACTGAAGCCCAATGGTCACCGTGTGACCTATTACACGGTCTGGATCACAGCAGTACTACAAATAATAGCTGCGATCCCTCCTCTTCCTGTAACTGCGCCGCCTGCAGAGTATTCTCGTACTGACAGATTTTAAATGTTATATAACACGGCAGTCACGAACGCTTATGTCTTGCAGGGACTATAGCGCCCCACCCAACCCTGTAGGAACGCTGCTTTCTCTAACCACCATACCGAACGGATGGCACTTATGACGACAGTCACTAAATGAGAAATAAAGCAATTTATAAAATCATCTAGTCTCTCATTCTAGACCATTTCAGAACAAAAGAAATGATTAACATAAGCAATAGAAATACGGAAAACAATTTTATAGAAAAATATAAAAAGAGTGTATCAATTTAAAACTAAAGTGTAACAAAGATCTTAGAATTGACACAGAGAATCAAATTCATTTCTTTTATAAAAATTTCATCACTTGAATTCCGAAATTACTTATAAAAGTGTAATGGTAATAGTTATTTTCTTTCAGTAGAAAAAACAGACAAAATGCATTTACAAGGCTAAGATACAATTTATAGTTTATTTTAATAAAGGTTAATATGTTTATTTTCTAGGAGCAGGGAAGACAGCATTCAATGCTGACGGCTCCTATGAAAAGACTTACAATCTGCCTGGCAACCACGAAATTAGCGTAGGCGTTGGTAAAGACGGTGCTGGTTTTGGCTACGGTTATACCACAGATGAACGCGGTAATGTCGGTGGCATTCCAGGGCTTTCTCCATTAGCCCTTGCTGAAGCCCATGACGTTAGCGCAAGAGGTTATGGATACGGACATGGTCACGGAGGTCATGGTGGAGGACATGGACATGGCCATGGTGGAGGACATGGGCACGGGCATGGTGATGGACATGGTCATGGTAAGAATTTAAGAAATACATATGTAGCATAAATGGTATAAAGATCAAAGCTATTAAATATAATTTACTTCTTATCATTTTTAAAGCTTTGAATTTAAAATTATGCGTCTGATTTTAGAAAACTAAATAATTCAAGCATAGAGACAATAAAACTAGTGTTTTAGAATATTATGAGAACATGTATATCTTTTAATATTACTGCAAAATATTAATAAAACTAGAAAGTTAAACTATCGTCAAAATATGAATATATTTTAAAATAACATGCTTATTCTCTTTTTATAAACTACGTTTAGTTACTTTTTAATTAATAATAAAAATCATATTCATTCTAGGTCATGGTCACGGTCATGGTCATGGTCATGGTCATGGTCATGGTCATGGACATGGGCATGGGCACGGACACGGACATGGGCACGGTCACGGTCATGGACATGGACATGGGCACGGTAAGGAAAATGCAATCACTAATTCTCTCAGACTTTTCATTAATCATACACATATATCCGATCTTTAAGTAAGCTCTGGGTGAAAAGGTCGAAATAATTTAATTTTTAATTGCAAAATTATTTATAAGTTATCAAACAAGAGAAATTGCAACTGATATGTTACTTGCTTTCAAGGCCTGTTAGGAATTTGCGTTAGTGTTACTATTACTAACACTTAAGATAAAAAAAATTATATAGCTTTATTGAACCTGCAAATTTCCTTCTGTATCCTGATTAAACAGAACTTAGGTTTGATTTTCTCGTACGTTTAAAAAGAAATTTTAATATCAGTAATATATTATTTAAACTTTCTCGTTTACCTAGGACATGGACATGGTCATGGTCATGGTCACGGACATGGGCATGGGCATGGACATGGACATGGACACGGACACGGACATGGACATGGACATGGTCACGGGCACGGCCACGGCCACGGTAAGCATTACACGTTTAAGTTCCATATGAAATATTTCGAAACTGAAAGTGTATTGTAGTTATACTAAGTGTTTGCTTTTGAATTTCTTAATACATAAACGATAATTAAAACAAATAATTTGTTTTAAAATATTGTAATAAATTTTTTCATTTAGGACATGGTCACGGACATGGTCATGGGCATGGTCACGGGCACGGTCATGGTCACGGTCACGGTCATGGTCACGGCCATGGTAAAAAAATTTTGATTATTCTTTTACAACTTTAATTCTGGTTAAATTCTTAAACTTTAGATTGCAACTCTAAAATAAATGTATTTCAGTATAACTTAGAATCATAAAATCCCGCAGTTGGAGTAACTACAGTTTTTATAGTTTTAAGTCTGATTACATAGTTGTACCTCTGAATCAAAAAGTGTGATTAATAATTTAAACTTCTCTGAGGAATTACAGAAATTTACAGGAAATTAATTTATAATTTTAAAACTTAAAACAAATTATGTGCAACTTTAGGCATTGTGAACTCAAAATAGGAAATAATATATATTTTGAAAAATAAATATAAGCTGTAGTATTATTATTTAACTTAAATTGAAAGTGATTTTTTAAGAAGAAAAATACGCAAAATTTTTTTAAATGCATTGCTAATTAGGATTTGAGTACAGCATTCACTTCTACATAGACAGGGCATAGTTTTCATAAAAATGCTAGTTACGAGTTGTATTTAACCTATGTTTACCTTTTGTTTTCATTATTTATGACGCTATGGTCAAGAAAGAAAAAATGGCAGATTTTAATGTATACTTCACTTTAATGATTACAGCATATTCCGAAGCATTCCATTTCCTTTGACTCTGCGTTATGTCTTATTTAATAATTCATAACGGATATAGCTTCTTCGGAAATGTTTATTTTTAGAGCTGAATAAACTCCGTTGTAAATTACTTAGCATTGAGTAAATATAGTTACGTCATTGAGCTATAATTATTTAAAATTGAATAGATTTAGTTAGTGGATTGAGATAAAATTATATAGCATTAAACAGCCTCCTTGACTAGGGGACTCAGCAATAGTTATTTAGTATTGAATAGTCTTAACTAAAGATTTTGATACTAAACAAACTTAGCTATAAAATTTTTGGTATGTTCTAGGACATGGGCATGGACACGGACATGGACACGGTCATGGACACGGTCACGGTCATGGTCACGGTCACGGTCATGGGCACGGACACGGTCATGGGCACGGACACGGTCATGGGCACGGACACGGACATGGTCATGGACACGGCCATGGGCACGGACACGGACATGGTCATGGACACGGCCATGGGCACGGACACGGGCATGGACACGGGCACGGGCACGGACACGGGCACGGACATGGGCACGGGCATGGTCACGGACATGGACATGGTCACGGTCATGGTAATTAACTGTTTTATTATCAAAGATTATATTATTTTACCTATCATTTAAAGTTTTTAATCTATAGAAAAATTCTTCATACAAAATTCTCCTTATTGAAATTTACTTCTTTGTGTATGAAAAACTATAGTATTTATATGTTAATTACTCACCATTTTTTTTCATTCCGTAATGCGAAATACTGTGTTTTTTGGTTGTAAATTTCCGCAATTAATATCTTTTTATACAATTATTGGAGGGATTACACTAACACATCTTTGCTTTCTGAGAATCTGTAAATCAGTTCTTGAGCAGCTATTATCCTTCGTTACCCGAGTAATAATGAGTACTTTTGAAAAGTCTAAGTTTCTTTCGATAATAGCTATAACAGTTTTAAAATAATCCCTATTACCTTTAAGGCATGTTAATGCAAATGCTAATATTCGCCGTTCTAATATAAAATATCACTTTTAGAGAAGTTCGAGATAAATATTTTACAATATTTAATTTTCTCAATCATTGTACGCACTCTTTCTTTACCAGTAAAAGAGCTTTTAATAATATCACGGTATCAATACCTTTGCAATGTCTTTCTTAGGACATGGTCACGGGCACGGACACGGGCATGGTCACGGACATGGACATGGACATGGACATGGACATGGTCACGGACACGGTCACGGTCACGGTAAGAGTATAATAAATATAAACAGAGCATAGTTTAATATGAATCTCGTTAAGTGTTCGAGATTTAAATTTTGATAAATGTTTGCATACGAAAACATTTATTCAGATTATTTAAGCATTAAACAAATACTTAAACGAGTGTTTTCCAGATTGTCATATGTGAATTATTACAACCTCTTCTTTATATCGCATTAACCTTTTTATAATAATCTGCATCCTTGCAATCTAATATTTAAACTTCATACTAAAACCGAGTAGATTGTTGGATTTGGTATAGTACAGCTAATCCAGAAAGAATAAACAAGACAGCAGAAACATGATTAAAATTAATCATTGAAAACTTTATAATAATGCAAATCTTCTAGTCATTAGAAATTAATCATTTAATGCAATAAAGAAAAATAATTTTTTAGGATATTATAAGATTTAAATGGAAGCTAATCTATCTGTCAGGAAAATTATGTGCCATGTCTCATATTCAAGAGACGATAATATTATTAGCAAATGATTAGATTTATTCATGAAAGAAACTGCGTATAGCTTGAATCGCTGAACTTTGGATACTAGTCTAAGCTGTAGTTGTACTTGTGCCTTAATAATTAGGCTCATAACAAAAACCACTTAATGTTTCTTTATAATTCTTTTCTCAATCAATAAATTAAAACTGAGCTATTTTAATTTTTTTTAATATTCAGGACACGGACATGGGCACGGTCATGGTCACGGACACGGACACGGTCATGGTCATGGACACGGACACGGTCACGGTCATGGACATGGTCAGTATCTTTATCAGCACATGATATATATTCTAAATTAAAATATTATCTATCATTACCTATAGCTCAGAAGAAACTTACAGGTATTATATTGTTGACGAAGAACTGCATAGTTAGACACTGCAATACTGATTTTAGATCATATTGTATAAAACATTATAATCATACTTCAACAACCATTAGAAGTAAATGTTATTATGATATCTTACAGGTCATGGACACGGACACGGACACGGTCACGGTGAGTTTTTTTTCTTCTTACTGTAATTTATTTATGAGAACTGATTGTTAACGCTTAAACATTTTAGATTTAAAGAAATGAAAATCATAAAATGTAGTAGCTCAAGAATTATAAATACGTTTTTCTTTACTGTGCATCGTCTTTTATGTTAACAATATTAATTGTTTTGCATTTCTAGGTCATCATGGTTATCATCTTTATGGTCGCTCCGGAAACGGAATCATCCTTCCTCATTCCACCTTTGGTACCACATACGAAAACTCTTACGCCTTCCCTATTTCCGGAAGATCTTATGAAACACCACTTAACCTGGACTCCCAAGAAATGGCCTATTTGGAAGGCATCGTTAAAAACACTTTCGGAAGCCAATATGTTCCTATAGGACGTTCAGCTACAGGCGGATTAGCCGGATTTACAGGGCCAGCCGGACAGGACGTACCACTCACTCCAATTGCCAAATCACCTTGAAGGAATGTGATATGCTGTCCCTGGTACAACCAGAGCATCAAATCTAATCATTTAAGGGTAAGTAACTGTTTTATGGCTTATTTTCCCTAAAATGGGTTTACTTACTGTTTCATTTCATACAAACTTTAATATCTTTGTTCCCTTCGGTATGATTTTCGGTAATTACTGATTATATAATTAGGAGGAATTATTTGACCATCCTAAATCTGTTGAGTGAAAAAGTACAATTATTGGAGAATTTATTTGCAACTTGATTACTCTCCTAGATTATTTGAAACAAATCTCTTAGTTTTTTGGAACTGAGTTCTATAAAATGATATATATTCTTGAATTAGGTCCCTTGTGAATCAAGTATAAGAAAACATAATGATTATACTTAAAGTATTTTTAATCGCTAATTAAAAAATAACGCTTATGCCTTTCACTGGAATTTTTAGTTTAAACTGTCATGCTATATTACAACCATAACTTTCAACAGTAATGCCAAATTAATAATAGTAAACTTTTATTTCCCTAGGTCTCTTCTGAGTGGAGGGTGCCTCAGACAGATGACAGGCCCGCAGCCAGCAAAGAGCAGCATGTACATAAGTGGTCTTCCATGTACATACTTACACATGTGCATGCACGAAGTGCATAATGTTGTCAACTTTGTTGTCGCGTGCCAAGAGATTGAATGCTGTATTGAAGCATGGAAAGAATAAAATGTAATTTATGAACATACAAATTGTTAGTCTTTCTCATTGCAATACATTTAATTTAACGGTTTAGATATACAAAGCAATTTCATAAACGCAGAATTAAAATTTTTGCTGTCATTACATCATCCATTATTTTACAAGAATTACCCAGGAAAAACAAATAAACAAATAGAAATAAACATTTAATGATGTTTCAGCAATATCTCAAACGATATGATTGATAATTTAGTTAAAATTTAAATTTTATATAGCTTGTTATAATCTTCTCATAATGTATCAATTTTTAAAACATTTAAATTCTGTTAAAATTAAAAAAGGAATATTACTTGTAAATTTAAGAGAAAATACAGTTAAATCGATTTTAAATTAACAATGAAACTAATAGTGTTAAAGTAATTCATTTCAAATTTAATGCTCTTAAAAATACCACAATAGATACTTTAAACATTAAATTTTTGTTTTGTTACTGCTCTTGCATTTTTTACTTTATAAATTGCAATCTATTTCAGTCTGCCACATTCTTACCAAACTGCCAACTGGTTAGAGCACTCGTATTAGAAAGTTACCACAATACAATTATGTAAAAAACAAAGTAACACTAAAATTTCAAAATTGTTATATACTAGTTTCGACACCAAGGTTAAATAGCTTTACTTCAAGGTACCATGTTATATCTGAAATTCCTATATGTTAAATGTTAAATATGAAACTACTTGCCGTGAAAAGGTTTCTACTTCCTCTTAGGGAGGAAAACTAAACTCTTAAGAATTTGCCAACTAACAAAATTTTAGTGATCGTATAGTGAAACGTGTACAGCATTTTTGCGTTGTGAAAAAAATTGCATCCCGGGACCGCGCCGTGAGAGGATCGAAAACATAAACATATACAAGATATAAAGGAAAAGTTCATATTAAATATATAAAGAAAACATACTGTAATAGTTTTCCAGATTAAATATCAGTTTATTCAATTACATCACAATATGAAAAATCTTAACCTCATCTGAGAGTCTTTTCATTTAAATTCATAAAAAAAACTTAAGGTTTGTCTGGTAATTTAAAAGAAAGGAAAGGGAAACAATTTATGGCCTGAGAGTTAAATTTTAGATTCGACGTTGTTTTTACTGCTAAGGACGTTTTTGAAAAACTTGCTTAAAGTTCAAACACACCAAAAAAAATAAAACTTATCTTGAGGGGACATCTTGAAGTGGAGGACTCGTATCTTATCAAGCGTTGATGTCGGCCGGGCTCATCCTGACACAGGTTCTAAAAATGTCGGCGCCAATTCCCACTGTAGAACAGAAACAGGAGCACTGCTGCCCAGGACGGCTATCCGCTTGGTCCTGAAAGTCCTATGTCAACACGCAGGTAACTCGTTCAAATTTCGCCTCTTTACCAGCACGCCGCAAGGAAGAGGGTTTTCAGCTTCAGGTCAGAAACGTTTTTCCTAGGCAATTACGGCTCGCCTGTTCTTACTCATCCCAAGAGCAAGCTTCACGAGTAACGTCCCAAGTAAGTTCCACCCGCCAGTCAGTAAGAGAGAGAATCCTACTCGAATTTCCTTCAAGCCAGTTTTCAAGAGCAACGTCCACAAGTCCAGCAAGCCCGAAAGTCAGCGAGTCCAAGAGTGAGTGCGTAAGAGAGTGAATCCAACTCGAATTTCCTTCGTCTCCTTCACAAACGCGGGCTCCCACTATGGCTTCACTTATCGCCCCCTTAATTATGGCAAAATCTTCGTTTTCAACCCCTGAATGCGGAAATAAGGGTGATCGCGCATGCGCGCCCTTTTTCACTTAGCCAACAACCGGACCCTCAATCGCCAAAAACCTGAATGAATTACATTGAAAGACAAGTAGCAACCTTTGACCTTTCTGTCACGTACTTTCCTCTCTTAAGGTCAACTAACAATGAAAATTCTTTCTCGAACATTCTAAAGGACAAAGCGCGCGAAATCATGACTTGGCAAAAATTGCCTCCCTTTCCCTGCTTCTTTCACAATGAATAAAAGTTTGTGCAAGATTTGCAAATAAAAGAAAATAAATAATATTCATTTAAACTAAATAATATTTCCAGAAGCATCCGTTTTTCCCCAAAATTAAAGCCTTAAAATAAATAATTCATAATCAAATAAAAATTAAGATTTCCATAAATCATAAAATCATTCACATAGTTTTTACAACGCTATCAGATAATTTCTCTACATAACATTCCTTTCCCCTAAGGAATTAAATTTTGGTTTACCAAAATTTAGCAGACAGAAACTTCTTGAAATACCATGACTCATACTGTGCAATAAGGCTAAAGGATAACATAATGTAACAATATTTCACACGACTCCTTGATTCAGTGACGTTACTGACACATTAAATTTCAAGTCCAAAATGTGCAAGTAAAACAACAAGATTAATCAAAGCAATTACTAATTAAAATACTCAAGGAAGATCATCAAAAACAATTAATCAAAAACATCAATTAAATCACTTAATTAATTAAACCTAGAAATACTCAGAACACATACAAAAATAAAAATAAAAATAAGGCGTTAATCACAAACAAAATATGTCTAAGATCAATCAATAATGACAAAAAGAATTTCTCTTTTTTTTTTTTTCCAGTTCATTGCATCACATTAGTGTTGCAGTCTCTGTGTGGCCACGTTTCTGAACATTTATTTATCTATTCATTCTCTATTTTTTTTCTTTCTTTCAGTCCATTAATGTAAACAATTTCACCTGAGGTCGAGCACATTCTACTATTGTGACAATTTCTGCTGAGCACAATCATGGAGTACATTAAATGAGTACGGAGTTGTTAATGCAAGCGAGGAAAACCCTGTAGTTAGAAATCATTGTGTTAACAACTCCCCCCTGCAGCCTTCAACGCGAGAAAGTGAAAGCAACAACCCCGTAATGTGAACTCAGCACAATACCCCTTAGTAGAGGATCACAATGCTCGAAAAACACAAACAGCTGACTGACCGTTTAGTAGAATACAAGCCAAGAAACTTGACCTTAAAAGAAACCAGATTTCACCCTCCTACGTCTCACCTTCGACCAAGGAAGAACAATCACTCTTTCAAAGTTGAAGAAGACTTTATCTGTCAATTTTTCCCTTACGATAGAAATGCCACTGAATGTGTTCGGATACTCACACCCGAAGAAAGAAATAATCTAATCCAATTGTTCACACCAAAAAAAAAAAAAAAAAAAAATGAAATAAATAAAAATAAGTTAATTAACGCGCCGCAGATACATAAAATACATTCCTGAGAAAATAAACACACTAATAATTCAAACAATTCCAAATAAAATATGTCACATGAACGTATTCAAACAAAGAGTAAAGACCCCCTTAAGTACTACGAAATTGAATAACTTCCAGGAATGAATCCCAAACAATCACGTCTAAGAACAGAAGCGGCCTGATCAGGGCCAAGCATTAGAAAAGAAAAGAACGTTACAACACAAGGAACCTCGGAACCAGCCGAAAATACCCCACACAAAAAATCAGAAAGATAACGTGATTGCCCAAAAATTCAGTCCAACCATAATCAATTCCGAAAATAGCATCCAGAATACGCTGTGCAAATACCAATTAGAATTTTATCCAAAACACACAAAAATAATACTAATACAACCCAATGCATATACAAAATAACGTTTGGCCAAACTGAAAAAGTCAAACTATATACAACAAAAAAAAAAGCATATATATCTATATGTATATATTTCGCTAAAGTCTGATTTACTGAGTCCAAAAATAAATGTTTGCAAAGCCCTACATTAGTAAGCAACAAAACCCTGCGAATCCCTACGTCTCAGGTTATAAGGAATATCAGCACATTGATTATGAATTCTCTCTGGAGCATCAGAGTTGCACGCCTGCAATGAAGGAAAGTTTATACGTTCAGGTACCTTTGTCAATCTATCCACATGTACTACCTGCGACTGCTGTGGGCTCGTAACTGACTCAATTTTAAAATTCACTTTGGTGACCTGTTCGACCACTCTAAATGGACCCTTATTAAACTTCGCAAATTTCTTAGTCAATCCAGGCCGCAACACAGGAGTATAAAGATACACCATATCCCCTATTTTAATATTTTTTGAAAAAACAACCTTGTCTCTAATCTTTTCCTGTCTTTCAGCCGCTTCCGTTAAGTTTTTATTTACTAAAGAGAAAACCCTGCGGAGTCTTAAAATTAAATCCCTTGAATAAGTGTCTGTGTCACGATAAGTCTTAAAGTCTGTTTGTGTCAACAAATCAATAGGTAAATTTACATCTCTTCCATAAAGAAAAAATGCTGGGCAGTCCAGTAATGCGCCATTCCGTCCAGTTCTGTGCGCTAAAAGTGCGAAAGGCAAATGTCTGTCCCAATCTTCCTGCGTCTCACTCACAAAGTGGCTGAGAGAATTTATTAGAGTAGCATTTAAGCGTTCAACGACTCCGTCAGACTGCGGGTGGTAACTGGTGGTGGTGTGCTTAGTGATGCCTAATTTCTGATATACTTCTTTTATTGCATGTGAAATAAAACTCGAGCCCCTGTCAGTAACTACGTGTAAAGGCACACCGTGAGCCGAAATAAAAAGTTCCAGTTTTTCTATGATAGATTCAGAAGTAAAGTCTTTCAAAAGATAAGCCTCGGGCCACATCGTAAAATAATCAGTGATAACTAAGATGTATTTATTTCCCTGTAATGTAATGGGTAAGGGACCAACAATGTCCATGGCTATTCTTTCTATCGGACGGGAAGCCACAGGCATTCTCAGAAGAGGAGCCTTGTGAGAAGGCCGGTGACCCCTCCTTCCGATACAGGAATGACAAGATTTTACATAATTATGAATGTCCCTATACATGCCTTTCCAATAAAAGGATTTTTGAATACGTTGCAGTGTGCGATGGAACCCGGAATGCGCCGCCACCGGCGAATCGTGGTGCTCTTGCAGAATACGTGAAACTAAAGATCGTGGAACAACCAACCTGTGCAGTTTTTGCCAACGGGTACGTTGCTTAGCATATTCACAATATAAAATGCCATTACGCATAAAAAATTTCAAAAAACGAGGACTAGGAGTCAATTTTTTTTTATATCTGAAATAATCTGCTTACAATGCATATCTGAACCCTGCTCTTCTTTGAACGTCTGTAATAAGTCTGGACTGACAGAATTTTGAACAAGGTGCGTTACATTTACTGCTCTAGACAAGAAATCAGCTGTTACGTTCAATTTCCCAGGTTTATGTATTATTGTATAGTCAAATTGGGACAAGCCCATAATCCACCTAGCTATCCGAGAAGTGGGATCCTTCAATTTTAGTACGTGGGACAGCGACGCCTGATCTGAATAAATTGTGAACCTTTTCCCTAAAAGGTACTGGCGAAAAAAGGCAGTAGCCCAAACTACTGCTAAAACTTCCCTTTCAACTGTACTGTATCTGGTCTCCAGATCTTTTAACTTCCGGCTTGCGTAACAAATTGGATGCAAGAACCCAGTATCATCCTCCTGACAAAGAACAGCTCCTAAGGCTAAATTGGAAGCGTCCGTACAAAGCGAAAACGGTTTGGAAAAATTGGGTAGAGTGAAAATAGGTTCCTTTAAAAGTTCATTTTTAAGAGTGTCAAAGGAATTTTGAGCTTCATTGGTCCATTTAAATACAACTTTGTCTTTTGTTAGCTGTGTAAGAGGAAGAGCCTTCTGTGCGAAATTAGGTATAAAACTTCTGTAAAACCCTACAAGCCCGAGAAACCTTCTAACTTCTTTTCTATTCCGAGGAGGAACAAATGCTTGTACAACTTTTAAATTTCTGTCATCTGGTTGTAAGATACCTTTTGATACCTTAAATCCTAGATAAGTTATTTGGCTTTTGAGAAAATGACACTTGGACGGTTTCAACTTAAGATTATGATTTCTGAGTCTGTCAAAAACTATTTTAAGCTTTTCAAGGTGTTCGTCAAAAGTACTCGAAGCTATCACAATGTCATCTATGTATATGCCTATTTTTAACGGGGACAGATTGGCTAAGACAACAGACATGAGCCTTTGAAAGGAACTGGGTGCATTGCGCATTCCGAAAGGTGTCCGAAGCCATTCGTAATGCCCGGAAGGGGTCGAAAAACCACTTTTAAATGTGTCATCCGGGTGGATCTTCATTTGGAAAAATCCCGAAGTTAAGTCCAACGTTGAAAACAAATTCGCATCACCCAATTGTTCCACAACCTCGAGCATATTAGGAAGAGGAAATGAATCTTCAACAGTTTTTTCATTAAGTTTCCGAAAATCCGTCACTAATCTATACGTATTATCAGCTTTCTTTACAAAAAGAACCGGCGCACTATATGGACTATCGCTTTCTTGAATAATATTGGAATCCAATAATTCTGTTATTTGCCTATCTAATTCCTCGCGAAGATGAAAAGGCACTTTGTATGGCTTTTGTCGAACCGGAATACTATCCTTAAGGTTAATATTGTGTAGAATTGTATCGCACCCCGTTAGCTGAGTTACAGAAGAAGCGAAAATGCCATTGTAATGGCTTAAAAGCTTAGTCAGGTGCTGCTGCTGATCCGGTGACAAGTGAGAAAGGTCAAATTCTCCCCCCCCCACGACTCAAAATCCTCTCCTTTCTCCATGGTCGTCGTGTTATTCACGCAAGCAGTTTCTATTGAAGACACAGTAACAGGAAGAATAGATGCTAACTTAGTTCTTTTGTTAATATGAATAGTCTGTGGAGTAAAATTTGCTATCTTAACGTTAAAAGTCTTAGAATCACTATTTAAATTAACTGATCTTGCCACAGAGAATTTACTATGAGAGTTTTTATCAATCGGCTCTAATAGGACTGTGTCATGCGAATCATTAAACGTAGGAGCAATTACCTTTACTATATTCTCAGAAAACGGCAAAAGTTTATGTTTACGAACTGCATAGCAATAATCCAAGGAATCTATCGGTCTCGGAAAGAGACAATTTGAACTGTCACACCAACGTAAAGGAAAATTTTGCCCAAGTAATTGTTTAGTGCTAAAATCCAGCATGAGTGCATTATCAAGTAAAAACTGTGTTCCTAAAATGGCACCATAGTGCAAAGAAAAATCCTTGTCCTTAATGAGAAAATCAACAGGAAAAATCCTGCCTTGCAATACTACGGGAAGTGAAACTTTTCGTGTGATTAGAACATTCTGATTAGAAATTCCTTTTAAATAAAGTTTACAAGGAGAAAATGAAACTTTATTTAAAAAAAACCTAACCCTGCAATAATTTTTTCCTCTATAATATTAACCGTTGCCCCCGAATCTATAAAAAATTTAATTTCTGTCTGTAATATAGAACCCTCTACTATTGGTAATGAAGACTCTCCTGTAGTGACTACAAAGACGGATGGCACCTCCAAAAGGGCATTCGAGGAAGAAATGGAAGCGTGTTTCTCCCCACCCTTTTCTAGTTTAAATTAAATGTCTGAGCTTGGTGATTCAATTTGCTACCAGTTGCACCTCGATCCTGAGATGCTACCGTCAAATGTTCGGGTGCCATATGAGAATTAAGTGTATTCGCCGTTCCTGCCTCTCTTTGTCGAAATCTGTGATCTGATCTACCCTGCTCGTTATTAGACCTGCCATTTACATAACAATTTCTGCTTATGTGTCCTACCCGGTTACAACGGAAACATCTAGGCTGTAAGGATCTCGACCGAGGATTATGCACCATCAAAGATTGCATTTGGCTCTGCAAAGTATTCATCATCTGTGTCAACTGGGTTAAGTTCTGTTGTTGCAATCGAATAGCATCTACAAGCTCTACATTATCACCCGAAACACAAAGAGTGTCCTTGAAATTTACCGTACCCGTAGTATGGACCGCCTTAACTTCCGCTGACTGAAAATCTGCCTCAGCATGGTTTTTTATCCACATCTCTTCCTCCAAAACTGCGTGGTTTTTCGCTGCTACAAATGATTTATGATTATGGGGCAAAAGCAGACGTCTAAGGTGCAAATGCAATCCTTCTAGAAAAACAGATAATAGCAATTCCTGTCTCTGAGTCTCTGCTGCCGGATCGCCCATCCTTTCTACTGGCACTGTTTTATAAGATAAAGCCTCGATACGCGCAGCGAATTGTCTGACTGACTCCCGCGGCTTTTGAAATGCCTGTATAAGGGAGCGAATATGGGAATGTAGACTTTGAACTGTTGTAAACCTGTCCTTCAAGGCACCTACCAGGTAGGAAAAACCAGCTTCGCTCCTCAAACGCGGATTATTCCTAACAAATTCCGCGGCTTCCTCCCCAAGTTTAACCCGAATTACCGTAACTTTATCTGACTCCGTCCATCCTACATGTGATGCTATCAGTTCGAGTCTATCTAAAAAATCAGCTAGGCTAATGCTATTTTCTCCTCCCGTAAAAATAGGAACTGACTCCAGTGGGTCCAAGCCAAAAACTGAAGTACCCTTTACGCCCGGGGCTGTCTCTTCCAACATCTCTACTGATGGGTCAGGCTGTCTAGTAGAACGGCGCGTTTTCTTCGACATATCGCCCTCTAATAGTTTTGAATCATTCAAAAAGTTTCCAAATTGTCAAGCTAATTTAATCAGCTGCCAGTTACGCGCAAAACTTAAAAGAACCTCCACTCATTGACAACTCCGGTACTTTTACAGAAAACATAAGTATCGATCATTACATCTAAAACATACTGAGTATTTCGAAAGCCTCAAAATTTGAAATTCACGAGCCTTCTTAAAACCTAATACTTTTGTACTAGTAAACAACCTAACATGCACAGTATGAAATCATTGAATCACACGTACTAAAACACTATCTTTTTGGTTAATATTATACCAAAACAGTTCAACTAATCTTAAATTCAAGTCTTAAATTAAATTAGAGAATTAATATCCTGCAGTAACCAGTAAGCAAACATAATTCAAATCAAAACCTTAATTAGTCCTCACACATAAAATTTAACACTTTCATAAAACAGTAAGTTATACAAAGTAAATGAATTCAAAAAATAAGTTACTGATTCGATCCTTCACTAAGCAGAGGTCACGGCACCAAATTGTTATATAGAGTTTCGACACCAAGGTTAAATAGCTTTACTTCAAGGTACCATGTTATATCTGAAATTCCTATATGTTAAATGTTAAATACTACTTGCCGTGAAAAGGTTTCTACTTCCTCTTAGGGAGGAAAACTAAACTCTTAAGAATTTGCCATCTAACAAAATTTTAGTGATCGTATAGTGAAACGTGTACAGCATTTTTGCGTTGTGAAAAAAAATGCATCCCGGGACCGCGCCGTGAGAGGATCGAAAACATAAACATATACAAGATATAAAGGAAAAGTTCATATTAAATATATAAAGAAAACATACTGTAATAGTTTTCCAGATTAAATATCAGTTTATTCAATTACATCACAATATGAAAAATCTTAACCTCATCTGAGAGTCTTTTCATTTAAATTCATAAAAAAAACTTAAGGTTTGTCTGGTAATTTAAAAGAAAGGAAAGGGAAACAATTTATGGCCTGAGAGTTAAATTTTAGATTCGACGTTGTTTTTACTGCTAAGGACGTTTTTGAAAAACTTGCTTAAAGTTCAAACACACCAAAAAAATAAAACTTATCTTGAGGGGACATCTTGAAGTGGAGGACTCGTATCTTATCAAGCGTTGATGTCGGCCGGGCTCATCTTGACACTGGTTCTTAAAATGTCGGCGCCAATTCCCACTGTAGAACAGAAACAGGAGCACTGCTGCCCACGACGGCTATCCGCTTGGTCCTGAAAGTCCTATGTCAACACGCAGGTAACTCGTTCAAATTTCGCCTCTTTACCAGCACGCCGCAAGGAAGAGGGTTTTCAGCTTCAGATCAGAAACGTTTTTCCTAGGCAATTACGGCTCGCCTGTTCTTACTCATCCCAAGAGCAAGCTTCACGAGTAACGTCCCAAGTAAGTTCCACCCTCCAGTCAGTAAGAGAGAGAATCCTACTCGAATTTCCTTCAAGCCAGTTTTCAAGAGCAACGTCCACAAGTCCAGCAAGCCCGAAAGTCAGCGAGTCCAAGAGTGAGTGCGTAAGAGAGTGAATCCAACTCGAATTTCCTTCGTCTCCTTCAAAAACGCGGGCTCCCACTATGGCTTCACTTATCGCCCCCTTAATTATGGCAAAATCTTCGTTTTCAACCCCTGAATGCGAAAATAAGGGTGATCGCGCATGCGCGCCCTTCTTCACTTAGCCAACAACCGGACCCTCAATCGCCAAAAACCTGAATGAATTACATTGAAAGACAAGTAGCAACCTTTGACCTTTCTGTCACGTACTTTCCTCTCTTAAGGTCAACTAACAATGAAAATTCTTTCTCGAACATTCTAAAGGACAAAGCGCGCGAAATCATGACTTGGCAAAAATTGCCTCCCTTTCCCTGCTTCTTTCACAATGAATAAAAGTTTGTACAAGATTTGCAAATAAAATAAAATAAATAATATTCATTTAAACTAAATAATATTTCCAGAAGCATCCGTTTTTCCCCAAAATTAAAGCCTTAAAATAAATAATTCATAATCAAATAAAAATTAAGATTTCCATAAATCATAAAATCATTCACATAGTTTTTACAACGCTATCAGATAATTTCTCTACATAACATTCCTTTCCCCTAAGGAATTAAATTTTGGTTTACCAAAATTTAGCAGACAGAAACTTCTTGAAATACCATGACTCATACTGTGCAATAAGGCTAAAGGATAACATAATGTAACAATATTTCACACGACTCCTTGATTCAGTGACGTTACTGACACATTAAATTTCAAGTCCAAAATGTGCAAGTAAAACAACAAGATTAATCAAAGCAATTACTAATTAAAATACTCAAGGAAGATCATCAAAAACAATTAATCAAAAACATCAATTAAATCACTTAATTAATTAAACCTAGAAATACTCAGAACACATACAAAAATAAAAATAAAAATAAGGCGTTAATCACAAACAAAATATGTCTAAGATCAATCAATAATGACAAAAAGAATTTCTCTTTTTTTTTTTTTTTTTTCAGTTCATTGCATCACATTAGTGTTGCAGTCTCTGTGTGGCCACATTTCTGAACATTTATTTATCTATTCATTCTCTATTTTTTTTCTTTCTTTCAGTCCATTAATGTAAACAATTTCACCTGAGGTCGAGCACATTCTACTATTGTGACAATTTCTGCTGAGCACAATCATAGAGTACATTAAATGAGTACGGAGTTGTTAATGCAAGCGAGGAAAACCCTGTAGTTAGAAATCATTGTGTTAACAACTCCCCCCTGCAGCCTTCAACGCGAGAAAGTGAAAGCAACAACCCCGTAATGTGAACTCAGCACAATACCCCTTAGTAGAGGATCACAGTGCTCGAAAAACACAAACAGCTGACTGACCGTTTAGTAGAATACAAGCCAAGAAACTTGACCTTAAAAGAAACCAGATTTCACCCTCCTACGTCTCACCTTCGACCAAGGAAGAACAATCACTCTTTCAAAGTTGAAGAAGACTTTATCTGTCAATTTTTCCCTTACGATAGAAATGCCACTGAATGTGTTCGGATACTCACACCCGAAGAAAGAAATAATCTAATCCAATTGTTCACACCAAAAAAAAAAAAAAAAAAAAAAAAAAATGAAATAAATAAAAATAAGTTAATTAACGCGCCGCAGATACATAAAATACATTCCTGAGAAAATAAACACACTAATAATTCAAACAATTCCAAATAAAATATGTCACATGAACGTATTCAAACAAAGAGTAAAGACCCCCTTAAGTACTACGAAATTGAATAACTTCCAGGAATGAATCCCAAACAATCACGTCTAAGAACAGAAGCGGCCTGATCAGGGCCAAGCATTAGAAAAGAAAAGAACGTTACAACACAAGGAACCTCGGAACCAGCCGAAAATACCCCACACAAAAAATCAGAAAGATAACGTGATTGCCCAAAAATTCAGTCCAACCATAATCAATTCCGAAAATAGCATCCAGAATACGCTGTGCAAATACCAATTAGAATTTTATCCAAAACACACAAAAATAATACTAATACAACCCAATGCATATACAAAATAACGTTTGGCCAAACTGAAAAAGTCAAACTATATACAACAAAAAAAAAGCATATATATCTATATGTATATATTTCGCTAAAGTCTGATTTACTGAGTCCAAAAATAAATGTTTGCAAAGCCCTACATTAGTAAGCAACAAAACCCTGCGAATCCCTACGTCTCAGGTTATAAGGAATATCAGCACATTGATTATGAATTCTCTCTGGAGCATCAGAGTTGCACGCCTGCAATGAAGGAAAGTTTATACGTTCAGGTACCTTTGTCAATCTATCCACATGTACTACCTGCGACTGCTGTGGGCTCGTAACTGACTCAATTTTAAAATTCACTTTGGTGACCTGTTCGACCACTCTAAATGGACCCTTATTAAACTTCGCAAATTTCTTAGTCAATCCAGGCCGCAACACAGGAGTATAAAGATACACCATATCCCCTATTTTAATATTGAAGACCTGATTGAAGAAATAATCTCCACAAACTGCTTAAAACCCTTTACGACATTTGTATCATATATGCATTAGTACCTTGTAGAGACATTAGGTTATTTCAAAGCTGGAGAGATATATGGTCACTTTACTTAACCTGTTCCGCCAAACTGAGTTAATGGCACTACAGGGTTAGGAAGTTATCCTATTCATTGCTAGCAATCTGACGGTTAGGCCGCCTTTCTACATTTTACTTTAATCTGTAGTTTCTTGGATATAATTATTTTCATTCACTTGCTTCATTACCTCTAAGATGCCCTTGTTGCAGTAATAGTCCGTGAACAGTCTATTCACAGGATATGTGATGTAGTCGGAAGGAAAGAACTGCTGTCGAAGGTGCTCTGTCAGAGGGCAGGAGAGCAGGTAATGAAGTGCTTCCGCGTCTTCCCCGCGAAAACAGCAAGAACAGTTGACGTCCCGTCTGAGAAAACGTCTGTAATACGCTGGGAATTTCCCGTGGTTGGTACAGGCTTGGAGGAAGAGTCGGTTGCATTTCAGCCTCTTGAGAGAAGGTATTGGGAAGATGTTGTAAGTAAATCTTCCTGTCTCTTCTTCCTGCCATCGTGATGCCCATGTCTCTTGAAATGCTGTCTTGAGGAGCCTTTTTGCAACTTCTGCGGAAAGCGGAACTTCCTTGTCAATTTCTGGTTTGAGAGCTGCAGTCTTAGCTAGTTCATCCGCTCGTTCGTTGCCTTTCTGCCCGGTATGTCCTTTTATCCAGTTGATCTTTAAAGGTATGGAAGAGCCTAACGTCAAGAAGATCTCTCTAAGTGCTGCCGTGTGCGGATGTTTTGAAGGAAAGGAATTCAGCGCATTCAGAACGCTCATGCTATCTGTGAAGAATGAAGTGTGAGCTGCTGGTTGTGTACCTAACCATAGTGCTGCTTCTTTGAGTGCTAGGGACTCGGCTTGGAAGACTGAAGCATGATCGCTTAGACGGAATTGTGCTTGATAAATTTCTTCATTGTTCGAAAAGACCTTGAACGCTGCCCCTACTCGTCCTGAAATTTTTGAACCGTCAGAAAAAATCTCTCTTTGTTGTCCTGAGGGTGGCGATTTGCACCAGGAAAGGATGGGTAGATCTCCTGGGTGTAAGTTAGGGGAATCTTGGAAGCTTTCTATGCTGGCATATGATAGATGTAAATCTTTTTTAGTGTGAAGGTCCTCTTTGTAATGTAGAAGTCGATAGATTGATCTTTCTAATTCTGCTTTTAGGTCGAGTGGGAGCGTGCCAGCTAAGACCTGGAGTGCTGCGGTTGATGTGGTGCTATACGCACTGGTGATTTTTAACAGGATTACTCGCTGTATTTGATGTAGTTTTTGACATATTCTTGCTGTGCCATTCATCCAGACTGGGCAGCCGTAGAGGATCATGCTTTCAATTGCATTAAGGTATAGATGTTTTAACAGGCGCCCCTTTTGGCTCCACTTGTCTGTGATTATCCTGTTTAGTTTATTGATGATTCGATGCGTCTTATCTCGGACTTCCGTAAGATGTGATACCCACGTGAGCTTCTTATCAAGCGTGAATCCGAGGTATTTAATGGTATTCTGGCGTCGCAATGGATGCCCTTCCCACTTTATGCGTGGTGGATTCGCATCTATTTTTGAACTTTTTGGAAAGACTATCATCTGTGTCTTTTCAATACTGAAACACAGTTTGTTGTCTTGACTCCATTTTGCAAGCAATTTGAGTGCTGCGTCTGCTTTACGCTCTATTGTTGTCCTATTGCCTCCGTCTATTATGAGTATAATATCGTCGGCGTAAGCTTGTATCTTGGCATTGTCTCCAAAGTTGATGTTCAGCGCTGAGTCTGCAATTATGTTCCACAAGATGGGTCCGATATTAGACCCCTGTGGGGCTCCTTTGTGGTAATTCATCGTGATATTTAAGCCGTGTTTTTTGTAGGTCACTTGACGTTCTGTGAGGTAGCTTGCGATCAGTTGGTAAAGATTCTTTGGACATCGCAGGTCTTTTAGTTTTGTTTTGAGCGCTGGCCACCATAGTTTATTGAATGCGGAAGCTACGTCAAGCGATATTATACACGTATGGAGGTTATTTTGTCTGTTATTTAAGATGATGTCTTGAACACGGTTGAGGGCGTCGGTGGTGCTCCGCCCTTTAGTAAACCCGAATTGGGCGGGGTTTAGTAGTTTGTTTTTGACCAGGTAATACGTTAATCTCTGCGTAAGCATCTCGTCAAGGACCTTGCCCCACGCTGAGAGTAAGCAGATAGGTCTGTAAGAACTGGGCATGGACTTTGGTTTTCCCTCTTTCTGGAACAATACTAGCTCTGCGTTTTTCCATTCCTTTGGAAAATAACCTAATTCAAGGCACTTGTTAAAGAGTGCTAGAATTTGTTTGTCGTCCGCGAGCCTAAGCTCTTCAATGGTTTCAATCGTGAGGCCATCCAGCCCAGGAGCTTTACCTCGGCGTGTTGAGTTTATCGTACGTTGCATTTCTTCGAGTGTGAACGGCTGATCGTCTTCCGAGTTTGGAATCTCGGTTGATTGGGAACGAATATCTGCATGGTATGTAGAGTCCTCGTTGGGGTCGTCTTCTGGAAAATGGAACCTCATGATTTCTCTAATTGTATCCTCAATTGTGCTCGTCATTGTGCCATCTTCTTTTTGAACTGAACCTATCTGTAATGGATCCATGCTCTTCCCTTTAGCTAGATCGAAGTATGGTCCGAACGGAGAGCTAACAGTGATTTTGTTCCATGTCATGTCCCATGCTTTTTTCTTTTCTTTATACATCTTTTGCCGGTACTGTGCACGTACCCTCTGGTAAAGCAGCCTGTTATGGGTCCTTTCCTCTCCAGTTGTTTTTTGGAATCTTTTCCTTGTTGCTCTGACCTTTTTCCTGAGAATAGTGAGATCTTTTGTCCACCATGGACAGGTGCGCGATCTTGGTTTCGAGTTATGTGAGAGAACTGTTCTTTGATAGATCTCGTGAAGACTAGTGGTAACTTCTCTTACATATTTATCGATTTCTTCGATAGTTGTCAGATTTCTAGGGTCTGCTAAAGATTTTGAGATATACCTTTTGAAACTTAGCCAGTCGGTATGTCGTACATTGATTTTCGATCTTCTCCATGTTGGGTAATGAATGCTGGAGACGTCAAAATAGATATTATTATGATCGCTATTGTTTGCTTCGTCCGTTACCTTCCAATTATCGATCCGGATTCTGTCTCTACTTATGATAAGTGTGAGGTCAATCCAGCTGTTACCACTTACTCCTGCGAAGGTTGGCGTATCCCCTATTTCATTGACTATCGATAGTCCAGTGCTGGCAATGAATTCGCATACTTTGAGGCCTCGTGTGTCCGTATTATGTGAGCCCCATAGGGGACTTTTGGCATTGAAATCTCCGGTAATTATTGTAGTCATGTTGTTATTGTCCTGCATAAACCTTTCTAGGGTTGTCAGGATTGGTGCAATATCTCGCGATGGAGGACAGTATACCGTGATTAGTATAAATCTTGAGTCACTGCCTATTGCAAGCGCTATAATCTCCGGAGAGCTTAAAAGTTCCAGAACTGGGAGATTTGAGTCCGCTATAATCACTGCAGTTATTGCGTCTGTTCGAGAGTAGAACTTCCTATATTTTGTGGGGAATCCGTACAGTTTGTTCTGTACTGTGTACGGTTCCTGGATACATGCTACTTTGAGTTTGTCGTTTTGTTCAAAATTTATCTTTAAGTTTTCTGTTGCACTCCTGGAGTGCTTAAGATTAATCTGGATTATTTGGATACTATCCATAATTTGTTCGTTGTTTTAATCTTTCGAGCTCTTTTAGGTAGCATGGGCATTTCTTATCTCGGCTATCATGTTGGGCATCGAGGCCTGTATTACATCGTTTATTCACCTTTGTGCAGTTGACACAGCTGACTGCTTTTTGGTCACAGTTGGTCTTCTCGTGGTGTGTGGAGCCGCATCCGGCACAGACTTTATCTTCCTTGCAATATTTTGCTGGGTGGTTATACCCAAGGCATTTGACACATTGCGAAACCTTTATAAACTCCCTTACGTTATATCTTGACCATTGTATGTTCAACTTCTTCGTTTTCATAAGGATCTTGAAAGCTACTGGGTCTATAGATAGAACCCAGTGCTGTTCAAAGCGGGCCTTCATGGCGAACAGAATCTCTATTTCACTTTCTGCTAGGTCGGTGTTCTGTATTTTAATGAAGTTTACTATCTCGTCTTTATTAATGTTCTCGTTTACATTGTAGACTATTATTCTGGGGTTTCTTTTTTGTGGATGTTTCGTCTCCACTACGTCCTTCAGCTTCCGATTTTCATTTATGGCCTCTTCAAGTATTGCCAGTTCTTCCTTTTTCGTAACTTCTACTAGGAGCCCTCCTTTGTTGACTCTCTTTATATTCTTGACGCCTACTTTGAGTTGTCCTGGATCTATGTACTTCACCAGCTTCTCCTTTACCTCGTCGGATGTACTACCCTCAGTCTTAGGATAGACTAGTAATACATGCTCTGTCTCTTGCCGTGATCTTGATTGTGATCGTCTAGATCTAGAACTACTTCTGGATGGCCGTCGAGATCTTGCAACTTCTGCAAAAGACAGCTTTTGAGTGGCGACTATTCCTTGGATGTATGTCTCTATATTCTTAGTTTGTTCAATTTGTCCTTCCAAATTGGCAATTTTGTAACTCTGCTTCGAGACTATTCTTAACATATGGTCAAAGAAACCTCGTATCTTTTTGTTTGCTTTTGTGGAAATGTCGTCTCTATTTAAATATCCAATTAGATTAGTATAGCACTCTGAAGCCTCTTGATACTCTGTACTGGCATCTACCAAAGTTATATCAACGTCTAGCTGTCGTGTACTTGCTCTGTTTCTGTGTCTTATCTATTGTTGGTACTGCTCTGTTTCTGTGTCTTATCTATTATTGGAGCACTGGCCGACTGCGTCTCATTGTCGGGGCGTTGCCCCTTAGGCTCTTTATTTTTTGGACGAACCATCTCACTTTGTGTTTTAAATGGTTCCAAAAAATTTTTTAAGCAGAAATTTGAATTATCTGACGGAAATTAAACAAATCGACCAACGGGCAGAAAGACTTCAAGGTCGGTGCACCCAAATTTCCGATTCTTCTCCTTTCGGCGGGCCGAAAGATTTCTGTGGATGGTGCACCACATTCGTGGTGTCAACATATATCCGCCACACTAACGCTTACTCAGAATTACAAATGCATATAACATTTTTCATACATGTACCAAAATCACAATTTTCAAAAAATAGGTAGAGAAACAGATATAAAATCCTATTTTGTACTCAAAAGTTATTAGCACAGTATATAAAAGCCTTGAGAGACAATGCTTACTCAGGATATGCAAATGAGGGCGGAGGACAGCAACAATTTTAAAAGTCTTCCTATCCTCGGAGATTTCCCTTCTTCGCAGAGAAACACCACAAATATCGCAACCGGAACTAGTAATCCATGGAAGAATCACATTTTCACAAACACAAGTGGTATAATTACCAAGATTTTAGCACTTTTAACGGAGCACACAATATGGCCGCTGACATGCGCAGAACCCTCAAGCTGGAGAGATGAAAAATGAGCGATGCCGTCACCGGGGTTCGAACCACGGATCTCTGGAATACGAGCCGAGTGTGTTGATCACTACACCACGAAGGCATACTAAGAAGACGGGAGAAATACCTTATAACTTAATACTCTTAAACAACTACATGCCGCTTAGCGAAACTCACCTTGGAGACGGTGTGTTGAAGTACTACGATCTCCTAAGACCGGGGTATTTCGCGTAAATATATATATATATATTTAAAACAATCTAAAAGCTATCATATTTTACACTACGACTAAAGGGGTGTCTTTTAAACGTTTTGCGCGTTATCTTTATTTATCAAATATCATGTTCTTCGCACTTAAACCATAAAACTCAATTCAACAGCAATATCACAAAATAATTTTTAAATCCGCATAGCTTTAGGATTTCCGATATACAGTTTCGCACGCCGGAGTTTCGTCCAGTGTTGCCATTGCTCGCGTTGAAATCGTTTGAGTTTCTTAATCAAAAATTAGGTAAAGTGGTACAAAATATGAAATTGATAATAAAACAAAATCCAAATTAGGGCTTCCAGATGCCCATATTCGGGAAAGGATTGCGTTATTCGAAGTTCGATATCTCTAGGTGCCGTTGCTTTATCACAATGCAAGAAACATACATACATTTATGCAGATTCTTCATTATTTAATTTCTTTAAATATAATACAGGGCGATAATATTTGGGGGCAACAAATTGAAACGTGAAACGGACATTTAATGTTTTCGACGCAAAATGCCAGAGCGAAATTTATAGCCCCTCTGGGCTAACGCCCTTTGGGTTAAAAATGTTTTTTATCAATAGTTTTGATTTTTTCTGTAGTGGTATCTAACAATAATGTAATCATGAGTATAGAATATCAGGAGTTTCTGAAAAAAATTTAATTACAATCTAAATGAAAAGTAAAATATTTGACCTCATCTTGATAAAATATTATAAAAAACTTACTCAATTATATATCAAAATATACGTAAAAAATAATAAAATATATGATTAAATATTACAGCATAAACGATTCAGAAGAGAGACACTATGTGATAATCTAGTCGCTCTCATTTCATTAGTTATGAAACACATTTTTGGGTCGAACGTTTAATTATTCTCAGCAGAATAATTAATCCTAGGAATCCCTTCATTTTAGGCACATCTACAGAAGTATGTTGATATTGGATGAAGACGGATTTTCACTCAGCTTTTGCTCATAGAAATTATTAGTTTCTTCAATTATTATGTTCTTTAGATTATCGAAACAAATGGTGAAAAATCAATTTAATTCATATAACTTTGAAATAAATTTACATCTGCAATTCCCGTAAATTCGTAAGGCTTCAATTGCTTAATAGATCGAGTTCGTAATGGAGTAGCCATTGTTCTCCTGGAGTGTGAGGTGAAAGCAAAACAAACTTCCAACTCATTCTCTGACAAAATTTCGGTTTCAAAAATTGCTATTCTCACTTAAATCTATAGTCTGCGATATTAGAATAGTCACCCATGGGCTGGAACGGAAATTCATGGAACGAAAATTTGCAAACATTTTGTGCTTTGATAAGACCCACACTCAAATATAGTTATTGAAGAATTATATATACATTTATGTTATAAAAAGCCGTCCAATCGGTATAGCGGTTAGTGTTGCTGATTGCGGTACTTAAGGGCTCAGGTTCGGATGAAGGAGAAGGCATGGATGTTTGTAAATGTATAGTGTCCATGAGACATGGGGTACTCTAAATATGCTAGGCGAAAGTCTTATCGAAAGGGAAAGAGGGTGGGAGACACTTGGACCCGTTACCCCCGGAGTGTTCTCCATCAAAATGTGGGGCGGAACTGAGCTAAAGCGCGCCGTCACCTGTAAGGTGCTCAAGTTGCTGAGCACTTAAAAATTCATGAAACAAATAAAATGCATTTCTGGAATCTACATCTTTGATCCGATTTCTTAAAACGATTACGAAAGAATAAACCAGTTCATTCGGAATTTCAAAATTTATTAAAAAAAAAAAAGAGACTAAGCATTGGCGCGATGTTATCGAAAGAATTATCTATACCATTCAGTTTTCAGTGAAACAAATCTTAGCCTTCCGTGGTTCCAGTAACAAGTTATTCGAAAGAAATCATAATTTTTTAATGTGTATAGAAATGTTCACAAAATTTGACCCTATCATGTCTGTATATATCAATAAAATTCAAACTAAAAAAAAATATGCTTCATTACCTTGAAGATAAAATTCAAAATGAAACAATTAGCTTATTAGGAGATAATATAAAGCAAATTATTTTAAGTAAGGTCAAACAGGCAAAGTAGTTTATGATTTTACTTGATTGTACCCTTGATGCCAACCATCAAGAGCAATTATTAATTTGTATTAAGTATCTTAATTTAGAAAATACAGACATGAGTATTGAAGAAAGATATTTAGTATTTTGTGTTTCAAGAGATACGACAGGTGAATAACAAACAGTATTTTTATTAAAGACTTTAGAGGAAAATGGTTTAGATATTAGTATTTTAGGTGGCCAAGAATATGACAATTGTTCAAACATGAGAGGTAAACAGTGTTCGAGTAATTATGCTCAGATTGTTGCTTTTCCGAATTAAAAAGTTTACCTAAGTTTAACATAGTAATTTTTTTATGTAGAAAAACAATAACAACAAGCAATCACAGAAACGATAAATGTTGCACAAATTAATACTATTGGAACAGTAGACACAGAAATTTGTCGAATGCGTCTACCCTAATATACACATCGGCATCACGTATTTTCACGTTCAAATAGGACAGAAGAGAATACCAAAGACGAACTCCTGCCCTGGTTATAACTTTCAGGAAAAATAAGACAGTATGCTAGCAGGAAGGAGCTTTCAGACCTGGCCAGCTCGAGGCTGCCTTAACACAGTTTAAACGCTCCAACCCCCAGAGACGATCCAAGAGGCCGCTAACCTATCGGTCGAGCCGACGAGCTGAGTCGGCAGGAAAACTTAGCAGCTCACATTCCACGTCCCCGTTCTGAAGGGATGATAAAAACATCTGCCATCAACAAGGACCCCAGCGCTGGACAGCAGAACGAAGTCACTCAAACACTGTCAGACAGGCCGGGCCACCAATCCGGCCTGCTAGCACTACGTCATGGTATGCAGATCTCGGCTTTAGGCGCCCTCAGGGGGAAACCATGGAAGGATATGAATAAGCAGTTTTGAGGCTCCAGGTGCCCAATGAAAACCTCAAGCAGATTAAAGGCTCGCTGAATTTGATAACTCCACTGACGGGGGTGTTTCGCCCCGGCAACCATGAATATCTGACTATATAGTTCAACCACAACCGGAAGAGAACGCCATATAGTCCCTGCCGAGCTTGAAACAGCCATCACTAGCGATGACTGCAGTCCTGGGAAGACTGATTTTCAACACCCGTGGCTGAGACTGCCTAGGTACAGATCCTAATAAGTAGCTTCCCAGGTTTTACCTGAGTCGACCCCCGGAGGGGCGTTCAAGTAAAACAAGAATTTTTCTGTTCAGACAGGCAGGGATACGAACTGCTTGTTTTAATGATTGCACGTCATGCGCCGCATGACGTTGCACCTATTGTCAGCCCGGGCCTGGTTCTATGTTCCCATCACGTGAAGCGTCATCTGCGTTTTGTTTACTTTATATCATCTGCTCGTACATCTAAATGAATCACCAGAATCAGAATTACATCGCCATGGGCCCTTTGGACTTAATATTACTGAGCCGGACACGCTGTATCTTAAATGCAATATCTCGGCGATAAGAGTAATGAATGAATCAGAATTACTTCACGGACACAAGGTCAAAAATATAACTGTAATGCACACACAGCGCCATCTAGCGATTAAAAAAAATTCTAAAAGGACGTGTGTGTTTGAAAGTCTATATATGACGCACCCGTCTGGAAGATGAATGCAAGCGGCGATGCACTAGCGCATCACCTGGCTGCTAGTGACATTTGGGACTGATGCGTATATGACAGGCCCGTCTGTAGAATGTTGTCAGTTCAGCAACATGCCGTCGCGAAGGGGTTAAAGGTTTTCAGCAAGCAAAGCTATGCATATGGTGTTTTTTTATTTATGCTTCTACTGTATATCCCTATGAATTATGCAAAGTGAGTCAGTTCGTCTCCTTTCTTGTGTTGTCATATGTCCTTTACAGTGCTCTTCTTTGCAAATATTTTATGCCGGCAATTTTCGTCATACGTATTATCGTTTCAACGCCATTTCTGGTTTTTAAATGAGCTGATCAATCTGGGCAGGAAAAAGTGGGAATGCATTCGATTGCTTCGAATGTTTTCCCTGTAACCGTAACGGTGCCAACTAAATTGTTTTAAATCCTCACAGTCTCGAGTATATACCATCATATAACAATATCTGAAATTTCAGTTCGATTAGTTGAGAGGATAGACCGGTAGGGATTTATTTATTGGAGAAGTTTTTTTATCCTGCATAATACTACTATCCTGTATAATACTTGTAAGTCTATAGAATGATTAACATGGTCATGCAGTTGCTTAATTCCTACACAGAACTTATGTTTTGAAATATTTTTAAGCATCTAGTTTTCTGAAACTTTCAGATCTATTAAAATAAATTACCTTCGATTCAGATGAAAATGCGAGAACAAAGGTCGTCTGTAGCACCGGAAGGTTAAACGAGTAGTAAATAAAGATTAAAATATTAAATAAAGAAGTTTCACCTTATAGCTTCATTAAAGTAGTTTTTTCACTGACAAGGAAATTAAAGTTAACTAATAGAAACATAAATGATTCATATGAATTTCATTTTCCTAAATAAATGAAATCAAAATATTATGCGCAAACAAAAAGAGCACATACTAAATTTGTAATGATTACTTGAGGAATCTAACCTACATCAAGGTGAAGGTATTCAGTATTACATTGTGGGACGCGAATGAAGCTCGAAATGTATAAGAATGGGAATAATTGCAAAAACTAACTTCGTAAAATCATGTACAATTTATTTAAATAAAACATAAAATGAGTACATAAGTAGACTTAATAAATATAAAAATTCAAATGCGAGCAAAGTTAAATTACAAAGATACAACAACAGCAAAGTGTTTCAGGAAAGTATTTCTAAAGGACAACGGGGTTGCAGTATTCTCCTCCTGATGGATTCAAATGAAAGCTCATCGCTAATCTAAAATTAGAAAGGAATAAAGATTAGAAAGCAAATTATTTAAAACAGGCAAGTACAAAACAGATTTCTTTTATCTAATATTTCCTAAGTTTTCTAACAGCTTATTCAAAAGCAACTATTTTAAATTAATTTTAAGCACAAAATTTTAAGTATATTATTAACATGAAAAATAATAAGAACTCTGTACAACCAAGAATAAAAATAAATAAATAAAAACTATAAGACTATAAGATTTTATTAACGCAGCTTATGGTAAAAATAACTAGAATACATAAAACTATTTCGAAGTTTAATTTTGAATATCAATGGGAAATCGCTTAATAAGGGACTGCCGCCTATTAGGTGCCTCCACAAGAAAATTGCCACCACTTCCGGCTGTAGGAATGGCCAATACTGAAAAAAAAAAGCAAACGCCTGCAGTTCGAAAACAAAAAAAACAAAAAAAAAAAAAAAAACTTCCATGATCTCCCGCTACCGATCTCCGACGACTATAAGATAATCTATCATTGTACTTTATAAGTACTTTATAAGGATAAAGTATCGTACTTTACAAGTATAACGTATAAGCCTTTTGATGCTCTCAATATCTTCCAGATTTTTGAAACTACGCTATGCGTATTATTTGTTCGTCCTAAATGGGATATTAGTATATTTCGGAACGGCATTTTGCGGTGAATCACTATAAAAGGCGTATCAGTTTTCATATTTTTGCCTCCAAATATTATCGCTCTGTATTATATTTAAGGAAATTGAGTAATAAAAAATCTCCACGAATGTATGTAGGTTTCTCACATTGCCAGAAAACAACGGTACCTAGAGCCATCAAAATTTGAATAACATAGTTCTCCAACCGAACATGGAAACAGGAATTTTGAGTTTCAAGTTTGTTTTATTATCTGTTTTATATTTTTTAAAACTTTAACAAATTTAGTAGCAAACTAAACGTATTAAAAGCTAGCAGTGGCAACACTATCCGAAAAAATAAATTGTCTTCAGCGCGGCAAGACTGTCTGTCGAAAATTCTAAAGATATTCTGTTTTTAAACGTTTTGTGATTTTGCTGTTGAATCTAATTTTATGTATCGTAAGCACCAAAAACGTGATATTTAATAAATAAAGTAAATACACAGAACGTTAATAATAAAAAGGCAAAAAAAAAGTTGAATTTTGGTGTTAAAATGTATATGGCTTAAGTGCAAAGAAAATTATACTTAATAATAAAGCTAAAATAGCAAAAAAATATGGATTAGTAGAAGTGAGTGTAATAGAGCGGACTTGTAGACTGTGAGCTCAGCGAGAGCGTGAGAAACCTTTACAAGCCCTTTTGGGCGACCTTTAAAATCTGAAGCCATTCAGATTTCTTAAAATTTTTATTTTTATCTAGTTTTTTTTGTTTTTCAGATCTTGGAAAGGTAGAAAATTTGTGCTACATAAATTATGGGTAACTACTGCTTCTGGGTAACGAAGGTTTTCACAAAAAAGCTTTATTTTTTTATTATAAGGCAAGTAAACCTTAACTTTATATTCAAAAGCATTTAAGCAGCTTACTTCAACAAAACAACCAAAAGAAAAGAAAAACATATTCCCCTTTTTAAACCTCATTTCAACATCTACTACAAGTTGCATTTTACAGGATATGATGTCATGGATGTATAATTTCGTAATGGTAAATATTTTTAGTTTATCACTTGTCAAACCCATTCACCGCGAAATAATGTATTGCTCGTACTTTATTAAATGCAAAGTAGTGCTATTAACCATATTATTAAAACAACTGTAGAAAGGAGGCAAAATAAAAGACAAGATTGTAAACAACTGGAATAATTACTCAATGTACGACATTACATCAGTTGACGACTGCAATTATCTCTAATCTTTTCTTCTTTTTAGTTCTTTTGTCGAACTTTTTTCTCTTTTTAATTGAAATTCGGTTTTCAAATTTAAGCCCATGTAACGCCTTCGACTTTAAGAATGTCATAACTTAATGTTTCGGTTTTCAGCATAAGCAAAAAATGGAAAAATGATAATTCGCTTTTCAGTACAAGCAAAAATGAATCTTAACGGGAATTTAACTTTTGAAGGATAACAAGACTGACTGCATCCTATTACAAAAACTCTACCAAATGGAGATCACAAGCTTCTGGGCAGCAGTTCTCTATGGTAAAACTCTTGAGGATAAACTTTAACTCAAAAAATGTTAGGTCTAGTAACAAATTCGATAAGTTAGCAATACTGCTATCGATTGATTTCTTAGTAATGAGTAGCAAAACATGACAGTGTAATGTCTGTTAATCTTTCTTGCTGTTTCCTAACGGAGAATCACCGATTATACCTATTATGCTATAATTCTGTTTCGTTAACTGCAGAACTATTTTCGGTTCTGTTGATTATGGCAAAGCGCACTAGGACTATTTGTCTAACGGGAAGGATGCTATCGTGGAGGATACGTACTATCTCCTACAAACGGGAAACTAAGAATACTAAGGAGAAATTGACTCAGTTTCCCTATCCTGAGAGTGAGGTATCATCCTCCACAACACTTTAGTTCAGGCGACACTGTAGAGCAGAAAACATAGGCAGTGCTTCGCTGGGAATCGAACTCTGGAGCATCCGACTACTAGACGAACGTCCTTCCAATTACACCCCGAAGGTACACGGTAAAGAGGAAGAAAATGAGTAAGCTTTACTGCACAACCTCAGCAATTAGCACTACAACAACTAGCAGGAATTACTCTCCTAGGTTTGATAGTTTACCGGTAGGCAAAGGTGACCAGACCAGACTGGATCTAAAGTCAGCACTCTGGGCAAATAGTTATCACCACTTGGAGCAACAGTTCTGCAAAAACTTTCTTTTAGATGCTTTTAATCTCTCCAACACCATCAACATAAACGACGAACCAATTCAAAATAGCAATGGTCACCTTTTTACAGATTGCTCCCAAAAGGAGAAGGCACGGGAAGTGCCTCCTGTACACTGGAAAAAGTTACTATAATATTTGAGGGAAGAAGAAACTAGGATTCAACAAATCGATATGCAAAGCAGAACTACTAAGTATAATCTCTGCAATTAGGCGCACTAACACATATCAGCAGCAGAAATTCTTCATCCTCAGCGACTCTGTGTCAAGTCTGGTAGCTATCACGGAACATAATAAACGGCATTTTGCGTTGGTTCACCCTTGGTATACCGAATCCAATAACAGCTTTTGGCTATATCTATCTCACAAAGATCCAAAATGAGTTTTCGCTATAGGGGTGCAAGGTAATGAAGCCGATGCCCTCTTGGCAAAGCAGGCAGCTATTGCTCTAATAACCTATTAAACTTCTTTGGTCTCAGATTAAAAGAACAGCTTTCATAAGCTTGCTACAATATTGGCAAAGTAAATGATCAGAGGCAAAGGTAAGACTAAGGACATTTCGTTTGTTGCCAAAGTTAAATGGAAATCAAGATCCACCGTACTAGCCTCACATAGTTCTTGACATGTCATGTTCGGTTGTATTAATACAGGAATTTGTCACTTCAAGAGATCAGTGGACTGTACTTGACCAACGTGGAGTCCAACCTATTCAAAAATAGAGTAGTTCTTTTTAAAGCTGAGGAAATCTCAAGACACTGCGAAAGCAGAAATTACTGCGAATAACTTTATGTTTGTATTGATCAAAATTTTAGGCAGACAGTTTGTATTGTTTAAGTTCTTTTCCCTTATCCTCGTTAGTAAGTTAGTAATAGTTCCCTACAAACTATTACCATAGGTTATAATGAGATTTATTTTGTGTTTACTCATTTCCTACAGGACAAACAAGTTATTGCATTAGAAAAGCAAGGAGCATTAGCAACATAACGATCTGTCATAAGCACAGCTCAGAGTATTACACTCGTGTGCAAAATTAAGGGAATTTGCACATTATGTCCAATTCCTGAAAAACTAATTAACATATTTAAAAAAATTGATAAGAATATACATTAAATAAATAAAGAAAGAGATGTACTATTCAATAGTCATTTTATGTACACATGATTATCAGTAAAGCTCATAGTTCAGGGATATCCAAAGCCCAAGTTTTAATATGGGACAATAAATGAGTCTATATGGGGTATGGTGCTCTCTCACATCCCGGCCGCGTAGCTTCACGGCATACTGGAGAGTCCCTGTTGCATTTGATTCCACTCTTGCAGCAAGACCTTTCAACTTCGGGATGGTTCTCGGAGGAGAATGGCGAGATGAAACTGCTCTCCCAAGAGCATCTCAAACCTGATCTATAGGGTTAAAGTCAGGAGATATGGCTGACCAATTCATGCTACGAATATCCTCACTTTTCAGGTAATCGTTAACCAGCTGGGCTGTATGTGAACGAGCGTTGTCGTCGATTAATAGGAACCATGGTGTGCGGGCAATGGTCAGGAATAATACTGGATTTCTTAACTTTGTGAGCAGGATCACACATTTTCCAAATTTAATTTATACCACTGCGTCATTTATCAAGAAAATCTGCCCGATAAAAAGCTCAATCTCAAAAGCAAGGTGGCTGAGTCAAAGAAAAGTTTTAAGAAAGTTTGTTGAAATGCTGTCGGTGATTAAAACTTTTTTCAAATACAAAGATAACTATGATCAAAAATTGGAAGATATGGTATAAGGTATTTCTCCTGCCTTCTTAGCATGCCTTCTTAGTGTAGGGGTCAGCACGCTTGGTGCTTATACCAGAGGTCCGTGTTTCGATTTTCGGCGACGGCGTTGATCATTTTTCAATGTTTCTTGCTTCCAAATAACAAAATGTCTTTATAATGGAGTGGCTTGCTGACGTGATATTTTTAATCGACATTACTGCAAAACTTGATGGTCTAAATACCACGCTACAAGAAAAAGAAAACACACATTGGATATGATGAGCTCGAAATCTGCGTTTCTAGCTAAAATCTATTTGTGGAAAAACAACTGAGTGGAGAAAGACAATTAATATTTTTCGTCATTTGCCTTCACTCTAGATCTGGAGATTTATTCTGGAGTATGATCCATCTAAGCATGAAAACCTTCTGTTACGTAGTTCACAATTTAAAAGATTACAAAATACGTTTTCTATGGAGCTCATTTTATTGTTAACCAAAAATTCTTTTTTGGAATTAGCCATAACAAAAAAGACTTCGTCAGAGGAAACATTTTGTTTTCTTAAATAAATTGGAGATTGAATTAGAGATTGGTACTCTTCATACTGATGTAACACTCAAATAAAATTGATGAAGTACTGATAGAAGGCTCAAATAAAAGCAAAAATAAGAGTTATGAAGTTTTTAAACTAATATATCCTGTTAAATACAAAAACATAATACTTAGGTGTGCACTAACAATAAAAGTATGTTTTAGGTCAACATTCCTCTATGAGCGAGCTTCTTCACAACTTAATAAAAGGTATGTGCAGAAATATGTTGACTTTAGAGCATGTGAAAAACAAAACTGTATTGGCTTGCTGTGTAGCAGAATATATGCCAAATTTGTAATAAGTGGTCCAAGAATATTGACAATCAAATATATCATTAATAGCAAGTTAATGACTTAATACAGTAGTCACTTAATGAGATATCTGACAATTTATCTGACAATTAATGAGATATCTGACAGTTGGATTTTCTTGCATTAGTAATTAATCAATAGTACGTGATTTTCTTTATTTTCTAATTTGAAATAAAAATAGCTTGGACCTACACTACATTCGCGGTTATAACAGATTATCTTCAGTTTTTTGTAGGTTCGTATTAAATTGCCTTATTATTTTTAAACACAAAATAATCCAGTAAATTCACATATTTTCATGGCATTGTTATAAGACCGAGTTCCTCTGAGTCATGGCAAAATTTAAAGTAACCCTTAAGGCAAAGCCGGTTGGGCACCGGTGCATTAGACTAAACTGCCCAAAGGTAAAAAATATACCTTTGTATATGAACATCTGCGTGGGGGGTATGAAGAATACTAGGTTAAATATCGTAAATTCATATACAAAATTACTAAAATCTCAAACGAATTTGGAAATTTAATTTCTATGAATAATTAGATAACTTTATGTAACAATGTATACAATGGAACTCATGTGGAAGTTTCATGGAAAACGTTTTGCCTGGAGCATTTTTTTTTTTTTTTTAATAATTGTCCAGATGAGTACTAAATAGACCCAGAAGCGACTGATAGCCCTTAGTCGAGATAGTACAACTAAAGGCTAAATATTATACGCTATCATATGGGATAATAAGACTAAGGACTGAAGATAAATAATACTGGCTATTAGTTTCGAAACGACATTTTGTGTCGGTTCACTATAAACGACGTATCACTTTTTAAATTGTTGCCATCAAATGTTATCTCTCTGTATTATATCTAAAGAAATTAAAAGAAATTAAATAACGAAGAATCTGCATGAATGTATGTTTCTCGCATTGTGAAAAACGACGATACCTAGTGCTATGAAATTTTGAATCCTCCACGTGAATATTACCTGGAAAACAGAATTTTGAATTTCGAATTTGTTTTATTATCTATTTCATATTTTGTAAACCTTTAACGAATTTTTGATTAACCAACTACAAGGATTTCAAAGCGAGCAATGGCAATACGAAAATAAAATTTTATCACCAGCACGCTAGACTGTCTGTCGAAAATTCTAAAAATATGCTGTTTTTAAATATTTAGTTTTATTGCTATTGAATTGAATTTATTGTGGTTTAAGTGCGAAGAACATGATATTTAATAAATTAAGGTAACACATGGAACGTTAGTAAAACACCCCTTTAGGCGTAATATAAATTCTGAAAGCTGTCAGATTTTATTTATTTTTTTTTTTTTATTATTATTTTTTAAATTTAATGTAATTAATTTTTTTTTTTTTTTTAAACAGGAATTTGTTTCTGATTGCGCTTGAAATCGATAGAGTTTTATTTTCAGCCTACGTCAAAATAGTCAAAATAAAATTGATTTTTTACCTAATTATATTATTTTATGTCATTTAAAAGTACTAATACCTCAGTTCAATTCAGTTAATGCGAAAGACGTAATGTGTTTATGAAATTAAAAATTATTTCTCATTCAGATTAACGACCAAAGTAAACAAAAAATCAATTCCATTGTTTATTTCAATTAAACAATAGAAAAGAATGGTATTCAAATTAATTTCATTGTTTTTAGAGTTTTTGCTTCAAATAAATAAGTAAAAAGTGTTGTCTGCTAAAGCAGTTTAAAAGATTTCACTACCTAATTTTGCATGAAACGGTATGTTTGGCATTTTGCGTTCAGTAAATAAATCATTTACTGTAAATTATTATATCAGTAAATAATAATCATTTCACTTTTTCTAAAAATACCCTTTGTTGAAGCAAAATGCAAGGGAAAAAAATTAAGCAAATTTTGACTTGAATAACAACCTACTTAACTTAAATAAAAAATCTGATGTGCACACCACATGACTTCCTTGTACGGAATATTAAATTATACGCATTTTTTCTTGCATTTCGTTTAAACTTATTAGATTGAATTAAACCTGCTTCGCCTACACCGCATAAACCACAATAGAATAAATGCATTCTTTAAAATTCACTTTGTTTACCATAACGACATTCTGGCGCTAGGTTCACTTAACAGTATTATATTTCGTCCATATTATAACTCAGAATGCACAAATTTTATATCATTTAAAGAATTATCTAATCGTTGCCACATGTTCTATTCAAATACTATAATAAAGCTAGATCGATGTATAAAAGAAATTAAGCAAACAAAACAAAAAAAGAAACAGTTTTTCACAGACGATTGAGTATTTCTCATTCAATTAATTCAGTTTTCACTTCACGACAAGGCAAAAATACATAAAAACTCAAAATATCTGTATTAAAAATTACGAAGTAAATCTTAAACGCTTATTTTCTCGAAAAAATTACAGAAAGGATTAAGCATGATTTAAATAATAAATGAAAACGTTATCTTTGTTCTTGCGAAGCTAAGTTTCTCTAGATTGGAAACAAATCCGCTATCCTGCTGTTTCAAATGTATACAAGAGCAATGCCCGCCATTAAAAACATTATTATGCTTAGCGGCACTTAAACAATTTTAAAATTGTTGATAATTCTAAAAATATTGCATACAGATTTACTAAAGGCATAAAAACCTTAACCGAAGGATAAGAACATCATAATTCAATCATTTTTAAAGCAAAAAATGTACAATTTACAAACATATAAGAGTAAAGAAACTGAGATCACTGAGCCGGGTAACAGAGTGGATATATATATAAATATATTTATATACGTTTGGTGCGGCCGATTGCAACCAAAATACGAGGTGCACATCTACATGTTATAGCAGTCCTATATACAAAATTTCAACGTTCTGAGGCTATTCGTTTTCGAGTTATGCTAGATACGTACGTACATACGTTCGTACAGACGCCACGAAAAATTCTCTTCAGAATTCATTTTAAAGCAGTTTTATAATTTTTTTGGAGGAAAAGAGTGTTTTATTCTGTCCCTACGTACATATATCACGGAAATACATCGTTAAATTGCATTTATGGTCAAAATGGGATATGAGGTCAAAAATATTATGAGGTCAAAATGGGATATTTTCTTTGAAATATGCTGCCTGAAACTTTTAGCGATTACAATACTTCTTTTTTAGTTCGTGCAAGGAAGTAAAAAAGGAAAACCCAATTATATACAAATCAATCATGTCTTTTGATGTATATGCGTTGCAAAGTATCTTAACTATATAGATGTAATTATATAGTTGAGATACTTTGCAACGCATATACATCAAAATCATTAGTAAATAGATGTTGGTAATTACATCTATACTTAAAGTATAGATGTAATTACCAACATCTATTTACTAATGATTTAAAATATTATTTACCATTTTTTAATCTAGCCTTTTTTTATATGCATATGCTTTAATTCTTAAAAATCATTACGTTATTCTTCGATTTTTTTTTGGGGGGGGGGGGCAAAGGCTTCCCGCCAAAGTCTTCTCGTATCTTACTTCTAATTCAAAGTGTTAATTATTACTTGTTAAGACAATGAAAATTGAAAATAAATTTTTTAAATTTTACGCTTCTTTCTTTCGCATTTTTCGTATTTAAATAATTTTTGCTTTTATATTTTTGGCTTCAGATGCCTTTACATAACTTACCATTTGCAAAAATAAAGGCTTTTTCTATCTGACCATATATGCATGTATCGTATATTCACAATAAATACAGGGTGATTCTAAGTTACCTTTACAAATTAAGAGGGGGAATAGTACTCATCCAGATGAGCAATAATTACCATAGAACATAGGGTCGCATTCTACTCTAAGAGGCAGAACAGACTAAGAGGCAGAAGACTAATAGAATTCCAATCTGAACTTACAACAATGCTCGGAAAGAGAATGAATGAGCCCAAATGTTGCACAAACAGTTTAGTCGCAAACTCACATTGTACACAAAATGGATAAAACCGAAAAATTGGCGTTCGAGTGTTAATTCGAGCTCAGACATTGATGGCAAACACTCAAATGCACATCTTTGATTGTCAAGGTCTCAACCTCGCAAACGATTGCAACAAGTTAATTATGTAATCAGGGGCTGAATATTATCAACTAACTCCAACGTCGTTGCATGCCGAGATTAGCATGAAAAGCTCATACTGAGTTCCGCCTGTCAGAACTTCGTATCCCATAGAAGGGCCCATCAAGTAGAATGAGCACAACAGAGTAAGTCCAGGGAGATATGATAGAAGATGGCTAAGAGAAAAACAACTGCTACCTTGATACTTGATATCAAGGTATTTTTTCCTCTAATAGCTAATTTCCCTCGAATAATTTAGATAATTAAATCTTTGCAATCGTTTACGAGGTTGAGACCTTGCCAATCAAAGATGTGCATTTGAGTGTTAGCCATGAAAGTCTCAGCTCTAATTAACACTAAAACTTCAAGTTTTCGATTTTATCCGTTTTGTGCACTTTCTGTGAGTTTGTCACTAAACTGATTGTGCAACATTTGGCCTCGTTCATTCGCTCTGCCGACACTGTTTTTTGTAAGTTCAGATTGGAATATTATTAGTCTTCTTTTCTGCCTCTTGGAGTGGAATGCGACCCTATGTTCTATGTCCCCTTCTTAATTTGTAAAAGAAATTTAGAATCACCCTGTACATAGTGAATCTGAGGTATTAGAATGAATATTACATGTATCTTTCCCGAGTTTGATATTTTTTCCCAGAATTGCCATACGTAAACAGAGGCGAACGCATCTCAGATATATGGCCTCTCTGATACATCTAAATTTCTAAACAGATGCACCTGAGAAAGTATGCACTATTGTAGATTAAATCTTTAACAGAAAAAATTAAATTCAATGAATTTTATATGTAACATATTCTGCAGTTATTTCTCGAGATGCGTCAGTATACAGTAATGCTGGCATGTTTAAGTACATGCATCAGTATATGGCAATGCAACTGAAGAAAACCAAACAAGCATTTGACTTTGCCATAATTTTGCATTATCTAGAATATGATTGAGCATTTTCTCGTGCTACTGATTAAATAATGATTGAAAGCTTCATATAAATTTTAACAAATTAAATTTCTTACTTCTTTGTAAATTTGGTGTCATCACCGCTTTTTCAGAGGATATCCATACTTTCCATAAACTGGAACTGGAGGCACATATCCATACCTAATGACTGGTGATGAGATTAAACCTTTGGTAAAATATCCTCCATATCCAGGATTTAATGGTGGTACTGGCAAAGCAGGTGGGAGCCCGCCGTCATACAGTAAGCCATTCATATAATATGGTAACGTATAGGTAGGTTTCAACAGTCCCAAATGTGTATAGGAAGCCTTAGGAAGTCCGTAGGCGTATATCGGTTTAGGAACAGCAAGGGGTAGTCCTTTGTAGCCTAGTCCCGGAACGCCGTATCCCAGCCCACCTACAACATACTTGCCAGCATATCTGTCGTAGTAAGTTGCGTCACAGGATAACAAGGAACCCAGAAATGTTAAAATTACCTAAAATTAAATAGAAATGAATGTCATTACTCAACAGCAAATTCGTTGTTTGAAGGAAATCTCTTTTGAAGGATGATAAGCAATGAAAACCGTAGTAATTTCAAATTTTCAGTCTGAATGGGAAAAGAGTCCATTAAGTATTCGGGTAGTTTGGGCAGGCGAAATATGAATTTATCCGTAATACAAATGAGGGAATTTTATTTTCCCGTTCATTTTATTTTATTATTTCAACCAGAATTGCAAAATTGATTGAAAATTTGGGGTAAGAATGCATTTCCAACCCGAATAAATTCACGGAATTACACTGTAAAAATATTCTGTTCAGTGTTACACCATTTAATGGTTCAAAGTAAGAAGAAACATCAAAACGTGGTTTACTTGCTTTCCACAGTACACTGAGATATGGTGCAATAAGGGCAGACGTGGAACTCAACTTCACAATTTTTTAAAGTAATGCTTTAGTTGAAATACAATTGATATAGTTTTCTTTCGCTAGTAAACATGGCTTCTGCTAAACAAAACAAATACAATGCTAGCTTCAAATGCAATGTTATTTAGTTTGTGAAAGGAAATGGAAATCGTACTACAGCAAGGATGTTTTAGTGTTGGTGAAAGCTACATGCGTGAGTGGAAGGAAAATGAAATCATAATAATTAGTATGCCAAAGAATAAATGTGCTTTGCATAGAAGAGTAGCGAAATTACCTATCCTAGTAGCATGTGTTTCGAGCCGAGTTCTAGAAAATATCCAAAATAAATTAATTGTAACGAGAAACAGCGTACGTAATTTGCGTTAACGTGAGAAAAAAAAAGTGCAGGAAAGTAAAAACTTTAAAGTACCAAAATTTCGCAAAGGCTTCCGAAAGATTTGGACAGTAAATTGGTAAGTTTCCTGAAATATGTTATTAACTGACGAAGACAAAAAAAAAAAAAAAAAAAAAAAAAAAAAATTATTTCGCATTGTTGGAAATTTAGAGGAAATTCCAGTAATGTTTGATATGGTAGGAAATAAAACAATTGGTCTGAAAGGAACAAAAACAGTACATGTCGAAATAACAGATCACAATTCTCACTTCAGTGTAGTATTTTCCTGCTTAGTGGACGGCACAAAATTAAAATCCGTGGTTGTTTATAAAAGAAACACGACGCCGAAATGTAGTTTCCCATACGGTGTTTTCAGTCATATTCACAAGAAGGAATGGATGGATGAAAACGGTGTGAGCCTGTGAATAAGAAATGTTTGATAAAAAAGCCTCCTGTTGCCGTAAAGAATCCAGACTGTCTTTTAGTTTGGGACATGTTCAGATGCTATCTAACGAATAATATGAAGGAATTTTTGGAATAGTGCATTAGAGACATGGCAGTTATTCCAGGTGAATTAACGCCATTAGTTCAGCCTTTAGATATGTGCATTAACAAAGCATTCAAAGAAAATTTAATACGACAGTGGACTACATAGATGTTACGTTGGTGTTAATACTTACAAAAGGAGAGCAAATGCTCATGCAAGTCTCGAAATAGTGTGTGAATGGATAATAAAAGCCTGGAATAAGATTGAACACGATATAATTCAAAAGTCATTTAAAGTAAGTACATCTAGCAATCTAGATGACGGAAGATGATCATTTATTTATGGATCAGAGTAGCAATGACGGTGAAGAGAAGACAGAGTTCGACAATATGCCTGAAGGTATAACAAAAGATGAATATGAAGAACTTTTCAAGTTATCCTATAATGAAAATTTTTAAATTGATGAGGTATGTGATTTCTTTTAAATAAATAGCATTCAGGTACATGTAGAAATCTAGTTTTTCCATGCTTATCTATTCCTTATTTTTATATCTGGCGTATAACTCGCAACCCGTAAATTTCGACCATATTTCCTGTATTAGTATACGTTGGACGCCAGAATATACGATATATATATATATAATTTATTATTAGAAAAGTTTTTTATATATATCATCTCCAAGGAACATAAATTTTATTAATGGGACTAATTATTGGAATAAATTAGAGCAAGTATTTTAAGTTATTTAGATTTCTATTGTAGTAAAAATATTTCAATAAACTATATAGAAGTAGTATTTTAAACCGGAAAAATTCTAAATTTATATTTATAAATATTTTAAACTGGAAAAACAGGAATTTTTCCAGTTACAAAAGATAATATTATTTTAATATATTAATATTTTACGGTAACCCGGGTAAGGACTTTTGCGTACACTGGGTACATTATAACGCATGGGGCTAAAAAGCGACCAGCGGTTAAATCGCTGTACGCTTATCGCAAAGGTGCTGGGCTGGCTGCATGGACGTTTCGGGATTTTCCCCAGGCATAGCGTGGATACTAGCCAATCCACCTCAGAAATTCCTCCATGAAAGCACCCTTAGTTTGGCCAGATAGCTCCCGCATGCTTTGCTGTAATCAGCTAAAACTTATGGGGTTAGTAAGACTTTCTATTTTGATAAAATAGAATTTCGAGTCCTCCTTCCCGTAGTGAAAACGATAGCATCTACTTCGAGCTATTTAAAGGAATCAATCAGAGCATTTACTTTTACAAATGATTCTCTCTAAACATTTAGCACCTCGTATTATATTGGTGAATATCCGCAAAGTTGTAAATGGGATTTACGACATCGAAAGGACCTTTCAACTTTTCAAAAAAACATTATGGTTAGATACAATACGTCTATAAAGTTTAGTACTAAGTTACTACAATATCGTAAGTTGAAGAAAAGAACATTCTTATTTCTTTGTCTTAAATAAACGATCCTTGTTAAGTCTATACAATGCTTAGCGCATATTTGATTCCTTCACAGAACTAATCTTTTATAATGCTCTTCAAATCTTTCGTATTGGTTTCCTAAATCTCTCCAAGCTATTAAAATAATGACCTTCGACGTGAGGTTTCGATTTGAGAAAGAACATGTTCTGAGGTGCGGATTCTAATGAATGAAGAAGCGATTATGAATTGTGACACTTTACTTTGCTAGAAACTGGTCGGGAAAAAAAAGTTAATTAAGTTACGGGCCATTGTTACGCACAAATTAGTTATTCGATTCAGCTTTTTTAGGCCTAACGAGCTGAATACTCTTTCTAAGTCTCTGCACTACATCTTTATAAACTATGGTTTTACAGTTAACTCTACGAAATAAAATCCTTGTAAATTATTCCAATCATAAAAGATGCCTAACTCGAGGTATCTGATATTAAATTTTCTATAGCTGAGATTGCTCCTTCTACAGCCTATGAAGATAAACGTCGTTTGTCTCAACATTATAAGCATAGTACCATGTTTTATCTCTAGTCATAACCTGTTTAAAAAATTTTCATTAATATCAACCATTTGAATCAAATCATGATATGCACAAATTCTATCTTCTTTTAGTGTTGTAGTCAATGAGCGTGGGAATAGAACGGGAACAGACCTTTAACTGATTTTAAGCTCACCCCTAGCATTCGAAGAGACGAAATGACAATTCTTCAGCAAAATTGTTTTCGTTGTTCGCATCGGGTTTGAGACTACGAACGATGACGCTCCTTGATTCATCATCAGCTTCATCACATTCGTCATGAAACCGTTTGTACCAATGAAAATGTTTTCACTGCAGCCAATGTACATTTTCAGATAAAATCACACATTCCCATTAAAAAAGGCGAGAGATTAGTAAACAAAAGTATCCTTTAAAATGTAATATGAATTATCGCAAATGTTAAGAACTTAAAGCTGATATTGAATAATTTGGGAAATCATAATATTATCAAATTATTATATTATATTTATTAGTACATTTAGTTAGTTCATAATGAGTAGCTTAGAATGATGCACTTGCACATGAACGACTATCAGAATATTTAAAATTTTACATTTTAATTTGCCATCATGAAACATACAAGCTTTATATTTTGATCCGGCAGGTATTTCTTTTAAATTCATCTGTTGCAGAACCATCTAATTTATAGAATTTACACATGCTTTTGAGAAACTTAAACCATTAATTTTGAATTATAAAAAATAAGGTTCGTAAAAATAGGACGTTTGAACTTTGTGTGCTGCCATCTAGTGTCTGCAATGTGATCTACTTAATTAGGTCATGAAAAAAAATCAGTTCCAGTTGACTTAAAGGGAAAATGTGCTCTATTTTAAGAAAAATAACTTTAGCTATTCAATTAATTGAACATTTTGCTGTCGCCGTGATCGTATAGTGGTTAGTACATTGCGTTGTGGCCGCAATAACCCAGGTTCGAATCCTGGTCACGGCATTCCATTTTCTTGCATTCATCTTCATTTTGTTATTCTTTTTTCCCCGCATAATATGGTTGATATCAGATACACTTTACGCAATTATCTGGAAGTAAACATTTGCACAGTACACATTTTGACTCAAGCAGTTTGTTGCTCAGATTGTGATTTTTATTATGAGTTTTTTGATGAAATAATTACGTCCGCATTATTATAATAAATAAAATCAAATGTGTCATGGATAATTTTATTATCTGTCAAAATCATAGGTTAAAAGTGCTTCTGACAGATAAATATGCTACCTTTCTATGGGAATAGATGCTTTTGCGTAAGATTTTACAAAGTGCTTAATTGTTTGCAAGGGCTTTGCTGTAATAAATTGGTTTTAATAAACTTACATTATTCTTATCCCCTTCTTGGTATCATTTATTTTAGATAAACTAACAGATAAGTATTTTTCTCTTTGCGGTTTGTCATAAAATTTAGACGTTTTGAACAGAACAAGGCAGTTCTTGCTAGATCATCCAGAAACCGGCTCTGATTAAATATGAAAAATACCGTGTCGGTATAAATTTGTGCTTTGAAATGCACTCACAGTTATACTGAAAGAACTCCAGTCAACACTACGTTTTTTTTAAAAAAAATTCCTTGAAAAAGGCTTTTCTGCATTTAAACTTCAAGCCTGAAAGTTGGTGCAAAAGTTATACAGTAAGAAACTCGCAGTAAAAAGATTCAAGTTCGTTTTATTAACTATGATAAATATTTACTGATGTTTATATGCGATACTCATACTTAAAAATATTGAAACTATATATATATATATATATTGCCAACATGTCACGCTTATACATGTGTGACTTGACAATTATTATATACATACTAGCTGAAACAATTCCTATTTATAGATTATATATAATATAGTGCTTGGATTGGCAATAGTTTCTGTTTTTACAAGACATACATTAATGTCTCTTTTTAAAGTGAAAATGTCAAGAAATGTTTTCTAGCTCGTTAAATTTAACATTTGCTTCGAATTGCTAAATTTAACATTTGTTTCGAATTATTAATAAAATATTGGTTCAGTTCATTTTGTATTTCAAATGAATAACCCTTAATAGTTTTGTCACAAAGATCATACTCGTAACTATCGGTAAAGTTAAGAATGTAATTTATAATATCAGACGTTCTTTTCAAGATTCTCTAAGAGATTCTCAAGAAACATTTATGATTAGACATTAACATACATAAAGTATAAAACGCGCACATTATCCGTAAAAGATCAGAATTTTTTTTTTTTTTTTTAATTTTGAGAATTTAAGATGTTAAATAAATTATTGCAAACAGTAAGAGCTCAAAACTAATCATTTAGATTTTGTAGGGACGTAATTTTATCAGATAAAAAATAAGTGTGTTATCTTTGTTATTGCATGTTTATCAGTATACTAAAACTTAATTCATATTTAGTTCATATACTGCTCCTTCTTTTAACAGAATATCAGAATGTTTAAAATTCTACAATTTGATTTTTATGATCATAAAATGTAAAGGTTCCAAATTAAAGTTGGCGTACATTTCCTTTAAATTTATTGATTGCAGAGACATTCAGTTTTCAAATTTCAAAATCTTTTAATTCAAATGTTAATAATTAATGGCATATGTAAGCTGTTGAGAAACTTAATGCACTGAAGTATAAAAAATTTGCTTCGACAAAATTAAATTTCGTGCTGCCACCTGGTATCTGAAATATAATCTATTTAATTTGGTTTGTAAAATGTATCGGTTCCAGTTGAGATAGAGGAAAACAAATATTATACTGAGTTAGAGGAAATTTTGAGAAAATTAATTTTCTCATTCAATTAATCGATGTTTATTTGGCGCCGTGATCGTATAGTGCTTAATATATTGCATTGTTACCCCAGTAACCTAATTCGAAAGCTTGGTCTCGGCACACCCTTTCATCTTTGTTTCCTGCATTTTGGAATTTAGTTTACTTGATTCTACTCACAATAAACTCATATAGCTGACAACAAAATTTTCACTTTTCAGTTGCTACTGAAAAATACTATGTCCAAAAAGTGTTGTTCGTAAATTCACATTGCCAAAATTTAGTCTCATTTGCAATAATATAATAGGGGGACCGGAAAGTAATGTCGTTTCTGCGCATGTCGACAACAACATCCTAAGCGCAGAAATGGAAGCAAATCCGTGTCAAACAATCTTAACCAACCTTGGTCGACCATCCAAGAACATTTAAAGCAGAATGGAAAAATAATCAAAGCAGGTGTTTGAGTCCCCCATAATCTGTACGAAAAGAACACAGCCAACCTATCCATCACATGCAACGTATTGCTTCAACGGCACCATACAGAACCGTTTTTTGATCGTTTGATTAGTGGAGACAAAAAAATAAGTCCTATATGATAATCCAAAAATTAAAAGGCAGTTTTAATAGGGGTCACAAAGGGTTTACGAAAAGGCGCTTCTGGGTGTTTGATGGAGTATTCGTGGAATTGCTCATTTTGAATTGCTTAAACCTGGAAAACTGTTAATGTAGACCTTTATTGTGAACAATTGGATCTAGTGAACCAATCTTTACTCGAAAAATATCAATTGTCAACAGAAAAGGCATCATTCTGCAACACCACCATTGGAAAAAATTAATGAATTGGGTTGGGAGATACTGCCATACTCACCCACCATACTCGGCGGATATCGTGGCATTGGATTTCCATTTATTCGGATTCCTACAACATTTTCTCAGTTGCAAAAAATTTGAAAATTTGGATGATGTCCAAAATGTCCTCTCGAGATATTTTACCCAAAAACCAATTGATTTTTATCGGTCCGGGGTTGAAAATCTGCACACTAGATAGCAAAAGGTTGTTGATAACGAGGATGATTATATTATTGATTAAAAATAAAAACTTGTTAAAAATGTGTTCGTTTGAATTTAAAGTAAGAAAGCGATATTACTTCCCGGTCCCTCTAGTTTTTATTGTGCTTATATTTAGTATTTGAAGACTTATATTAAGTAAAGTTTTAAATTATATACATCTTGCTGGGGATAGTATTTACTTAGGATTTGTTTCATAATAGAATGTTTCAAATTATTATTATTGTTATTATATATGTATATGTATTACAAAAATAATATTGTTAAACATTTAAACGCTGTTTCTAGAGACAAAAAAAAAAAAAAAAAAAAAAAAAAAAAAGCAGAAGCTTGAAAAATTGAAAGCAAAATGTTTACACCAGGGGTCGCCAAATGTTTTTGATCATCGCCCCCTATATAATTTTTCGAAATCTCCATAGACCCCACAAAGGTAATTTTCAGGTAATTAAAATAAAACTTTATATTAGTCTAAATATTTAATAAATCAGAAACAGTAAGTAAAGTAGCTACGGATTTTTTACTTCTTAATGAGATGAGTGTGCCTGGTGTTTCTTGGCAAGGTTCGCTATATTGGGTTCAAAATTAGTCAATTTTAACCGTAAATCCCCTCAAAGCTCCACATTTAATTTATTTCTGTTTTTAGTTAAAATTGAATTAACGTGACTGAAACCGGCTTCAACCATATACGAACTTGGAAACGCTAGCATAAATGGCTGAGCCATTTCGTAAAGTTTCACATATTTTTGCTTTATATTTATATTAGTCCAAAATTTATGTATTGTCAAATTTTTAATAAGCGTTTTTGCTTCAAGATCGGACAATAGTTCAGCAAGCAAATCTTGTATGTTGCTTCTAAAGGAAACTGTTTTGTATTTACGGGGAAAACACCCAACCTTGCAGCCTGCCCTTTATATTCGATCCCAGGTCTAACTACGAGTATTCAGCGGTCTTAACCGCTTGGCTACTTATTTGACTATCTTTGAAGAGAACGCGTATATTATGAAACATTGATTACCTTTCTTGACTTTAAATGCCCATAAATATTTTACTCTAACCATATTATTTTGAAACCCTTTCCTTCCCAAAAGAGGCTAAAAATATTTCCTTATCTTTCAAATAATATTTCTTTATCTTGCAAAACCCATGATTGCATCAGAGTAATTTTATATTCATTTATATTTGTATTCGTTAAAACTCTTTGCTCATTTTTGCTCTTGCTCTCGCTTTGGGCTAATTTCTTTAGCCCAAATTTCGCAAAATTTCACTAATACTACAGGTTTATATTTATTTACTTTTACATTTTATATCTATTTACTTATGTTACACTAAAAGGATATAATTTCCGATATAAATACTATTTAAGGTAATAATTATTTTTAAGAACTTGCAAAATATTATATTGTAGTTTCATAAAATAATTTTCTAATCAAAAATTTTGAAAGGTGAGTGCAAAAAGGAATAATTGTAAAACTATTTCATGCTATAAAATTAATAATAATAATAAATTTCATATAAAATTTTAATAACAAAAATTAATTTGAAGCATTTAATCGCACTACGCATTATTTTTAAATAAGAAAAAAATTTCAAATTTTACCAAATGGTCCTAATGAACAAATTACTTACATACTGTAGGAAAGGAATTATTATGAAGTATGTTAAAAATTTAAACATTTGGGCGACGGAATTAAGTTTATTGTAGCAAGAAATTATGCAGATATTCGTAAAAATTTTAGAATCAAATTCATTCACATGTTAATAAAAATATAGCACAAAAGTGTTTTTTTTAAATCCTATAATATTTCATTAGATGAATCTACCCTGATTAATATATTTAGATGAAATAAAGTAATGAAACATCGCAAAATAAATCTTATGCAGACTTCCAGATTCTTGAAAGGGAAGATTTAGTCTCTTTTTCATTCTAAAAGTAACGCTGATGAACTATGAAAAAGATGCTAAAACGACCACGTCTAAAAGCGGTCATATCATGACGTTTCAACGACGTCGACAAATTGCCATGATACAACGGCAAATATTTTGCGTCTTCTTTGTAAAGACGTCGTAAAAGTTATAACGACCACTTTGCAACATCTCGGACCAGTTTGCAACGTCGTGTGCTACTTGGGAAGGCTGTCATGAAAGGAAATAATATACGAGTTTATATACCTGGTTAAAATAAAATGGAAGTTAAAAATTCAATGTTGAAACGAAGGAAATTTTAATTTCTTTAAATAACGGAATAATTTATTTACCAATAAAAACCTTGAACTAAAAACTGATTAAAAAAGAAAGAAAGAAAAATACGACGTCTGCGAAAGCGACTTTTAAACTTTTTCATCAAGAAAGTTTTCTACAAGTTTTTGAGAAACATTCGAAAATAAATAAATAAATTCGTTAAAAAACAAATTACAAGAGAAGTTTAAAGGTAGAATTCCTGGAAATTTTGCATTTAATTTAAGTTTTGCATTTAATTAAATTTTACATTTAATTTAATTTAATTTGCAGTTTTTATTCAAAATTAATATCTTGCACCAAATTAATTTTTGTTTTTAACGAAGTAAAAGAGATTTAATCAGTATTTAAGAAATCTTTGAAAACTCTTTGCCATTTCGATTTTAAAAAGTACATGTGAGCATAACCCATCCTTACACATAAGAGTTTTAACTGACCCTATTAAATTCTTCATTGGAACTGTTTCATTTTCTTCATCAAAATACTTTTATTTTAGTGTTTCATATTCCTTCATTTTGCATAATTTCCCGTTTAAACTACCTGAATCTCTCTAATTGAAAATTTCTACCCTGCACAGTTTCCTATTCAGTATTTTCGACACCTTATGCGATACATACATTTGACACCCCTTATAAATATAACGTATTAATACCTGGAAGCAAAATGTGACCTGTTACATCCAACGACTTCATATAACAGTATATATCTCGTTGGTTACGTCTGAAAGAACAACTCACCTAGCGCTCTAGGCGGCTGCATATGTCATCTATGCTTAGAACCAGCCCTGTTCTTTTACATGTATTTCTTAATCCTTACACCTATACTCTTAACTCTATTACTCATTATTACTTGTAGAAACCATTTCATAACCTTTAAATATTAGCAAATATTATAAGTTAGACTTCGTATAGTTAATTTCGGTTGATTTGCATACTTCTGTTTTCAAAAACTAAACTAATCTCGCCTTTCAAATACGATTCTACATAGTGAGGTACGCTGTGCTGCCATCTATTGTTGAAAGAAATAACGGATTTAAGTCAGTTGATTATAGATAGTTCTATTCCCTGAAAATAATGAAAGAACTATTTTATAATTTAATTAATAATGGAAAAACTAAGTTTCTTTTTCTTGTTTTCCCAAACTTAAGCTGTCCCACATATTTAAATATATGCTTAATGATGAAGTAATAATTTATTTTTATATCATCGTAAAGAAAGCGGCATTTGAATATTAATGTAAAATTTTATTAACTGTGTATTATTAAAATAGTTAATAATTAATAAGAGAATCAATAAGTTAGTATTACTGTAGGATTTTGTAATACATTAATATTTCAAGAAAGTAATTTATTTTCTTGACCAAAAAATTATTCTAGTTGCAGTATTCACTGCAGTATGTGAAACATTTGCGACCAGATATATCGTCATAAAATCTTAATAATAATTATTAAACTGTTTTTAAATTATATTTTAAGTTCTATACATGCAACTCTCAATAATCTAATCATAAAAGTTAACGAAGTATTTACATCTGACTGTAATTAACACATTTTCAGAATGATTTCTGCGGAAATAAAATGTCATGTTTTATATTGAACTTATATTACATATCGGAAGTTTACAATTTACCATTATATCATTTTGATACTTTTTCTAAGATGCGTGTGAAAATATTCTTCACTACAAACAAACATCAGAACTAAGAATCAAGAAATGTGTAGGTCCTTGGCTAATATAAAACTTGTGACCCTTGACACTAACTGTAATATTAGCAGTAGTAATAATTAATAAGTATAACTTCTATGACTAATTTCTTCAAACAACAAAAAATACTGGCCATTAGAGCAGTTAGTTTTAAATTTTAATTAGCAAAATCAGAAACCTTTACATGATATTTGCATAGTTAAAACTTAAAGAAATTTAGTAAATTAAGGTATGTATCAACAAGTTGAGTAGTTATTTTAATAACAAATTTACTGAGTTAACGAATTTTTTCATTTTTCTTAAATTTGTTTACAATCGATATGATTCCAGCTACATATGTTTTGTAGAAGAGAGCAAGTGAAGGTATAGAATATGCTGTAATTATGTAAGCAGTGGATAATTAAGTAAGCAGTGGATTATGTAAGCAGTGGAAGAGATAAGGATAGAGAGAAAGAAAGTAGATGTCAGATAGCCGTTGCTAATATGACTAAGGAAATAAATACTTCATATTTAATAAAAATAGTAAAAAAGATATCATTTAACAGGATACAATAAAATCTTTTATAATAAATATATTTTGTGGAATATTATTCTGAAGCCTCACGAAATCGATATAATTTTGTTTAAAATCTATGCCAGACTAAGGCCGCCCTTCCGCACAGTCTTAAATATTCAAACAATCTTTCTGATAGCTCCTTCCCTACAATTAATCCACTGAGACAACACCTACATATTATTGTATTCTCAGGATAAAAAAAAAAAAAAAGCAAATCTAAGTAACGCTTAAAAAATATAGCTTAACACTCTCCCACTAGATGGCAGCAGAAGAAGTGCTTCCTTGGTTATTCAACGGAGCTGATCGAAAAGTGGACATTTATTTTTATCTATTGCCATTTATTTGCTTTCATTGAATGCCTCGAAGAAAACCTCTTCCAAATATTTTTGCATTCCTTTCATGATTATTTGGTGTCCTGGTGAGATAGTATTGCAGCTAGAAATGTTTGTTACAAACTTTGTGTGCAAGCAATCCACTTAAATAAACTAAAGGCTTTTAATATTTGAGTTATTTCCTTATTAAATGACTGAAAATCTCCATGTGACATTAATTTACGATGAGAAACATCATAACAATTTCTAGATGACTTTTCCTAAAGTCATAGGAGGTATTTCGGGCGCCATACTGGCTTCTTTTTACCCCTACGCCTTTAGCTCGATACTAGACAAAGCGGAATGATCGGTCACAGCAACACAGAAGCATTTCCTAATTTTATGACAAGCACGCTGAAGTTCTCCAAAAACCATTATAGAGAAAGGATTATGGCTTGTGTCTCCCCCTTCTTATACATGCATGGAGGTAGGAAATAAGATGGAGTGGCCCTAACCGGTTTTCCCCATACCCTACTTTGAAGCACTGGTGATGTCTTCGTGGTGACCAAAACATTGGGTCATTTACCATTAAGGGGTTCAATGGGTTTTGACACGATCGGATGTATATATTTTGTAATTACGTCGTAAATATACATATAAATATATATTTTTTCTTTTTCTACAATACTTCAGAGTCCGAAGTATATGAAAAGAATATATTTTTAAACAACATTTCATTCTGAACCGAATTAAATGCTAAATTTTTCACAGAACAGTTTGCACAAAATGGCTTAATTTGAATGAAATATTTTCACAAGTTTTCCTTAATTACATTAGAAAAATTTTTTAAGGTAATTCGATTTTATTCGTTTAAGGATTACACAAATTAAGATCAAAGTTTATTATATTATTAATATTAAATTTATGCATTATTTCTTTTCTACCTCCTTTCTTACCTCCATGCTTTACGCGTGTGTTTGTTAACAAGCTTCCGCGAGTATCCGCAATTTTATTGCATCCCTCGATTTTAACGTTAGTACATGATAACTAGGAAGTAGTTCATACTATCTCTCACGTAATTATTGCCGTTATATTATGATTTATTGGAAGGAAGCTTTGATTCGTAAAACTCAAAAGACATTAACCTCTGGCACAGTAAATAAATTATGGTACTATAGTAACGAATGGAAGGCCCGATTAAACAAACAACGTTTGTATTTGGACGCCTTTTTTTTCCCGGACTGAACGAAGGTTGTACAGACATTTCAGCATCGAATCAAATTTTCGTTTCAAGAGAATATTTCAGCGTTGAGTCACAAAGTTTCTTTGTGAAGTATATCCCTGGAAGAAACAGGATGGTCACTTGTTCATCTCTTGGCAAATCCCAAATATGATATGCTTTGCAGCAAAAAAGAACAATTACAATGAATATATGCAAAATGGCACTACACGAGAACCAAACCAAGCTGGCGACATTTTATTAAAATTGGCGAATTTGCTGAAGATATGGCGCAAGGAAAATAGATGAATAACTAAATAAAAATGAAAAAAAGAAATACAGAACCAAGTGGTTTGGTTTAAATGGAAAAGTTCTTTTTATTAAATCTATGTTCGTGTCCCTGTTAATTATTTTTAATACACGTTCCTGTTCCTGACACTAATTTTTTACAAACGTACTTCGTTTATTCTTTATCTCTATTTAAAGGGAATAAATAATTAATTTCTCGTATTATAATTTCTTTTCTACACTTATTTTTCAAATAGAATGTTTTAAAATGTTAAGACATATGCATTGTACTCTACGTTTTCAAACTGAGAGTTACATTTAAACCTACATAAGCAAGTAGCGCTTGAAAATTGTTCAGAATTAATCGGGAAAAGCAAACTTGTACTTTACATATTCTTAATACTTTGTACGAATACTTTACATGAATAAAGTTAAGAATACTCTAAATGAAAAACTTTATGAATACTTTATAGAAATAATTTTATGGATATTTTACATGAATAACTTTCTGTATTCTTATATGACTAACTTATGAAGACTTCATACGAAATACTTCACATGAATTTTTCTTTATATGAATAATTACATAAGTAGAATTTTATTTCAACATTTATGCACTTTTTACGCTTCTTATATACTCTGATATTTCAAAGATTCGTTTTGAGCAAGTTCCTTTTAAAGTTGCTTTCTTATATTTTTTTAAGTGCCGTAAATCTGTGGAGTAATTAAGTATTTGTCGGAGCCAGGAAACATGAGAAATCACCTATACCTACACCGGGATTCGAACTCCATACCTTCCGATTGCTAGCCGAATGTGTTTCCAATTTCACAAAAGATATCAATTATATTTAATAATTTCAGCTTTTGATTTCTGATTAGCTTTGCAAGATGATCGGGAGAAGATTATTTTCTGCATTATATTGTCCAAGCACTTGCAGGGGGCATACAAAATTTCCTTAAACCATTTCTTTTTCATTTAGGTACTACACATGCGTTTAAAACAGATAGATCTCGAATTGAATTTTGAAGTATATGTATTGTAACGGTAATTAAAATTAGAACAAAAAATATATTTACGTGTTTACAAGTTTTTACCCTTCATGAAATGAAATTACAAATACTTGCAGCAGTTATTAAAAATGCTAAAAATATTTTTATCAATTAAAAGAAATCTCCATTTTATAAATTAACAGCCTGTTTAACTAACAGTAATAATACAACATGTTTTTTGAGGTTTAATAATACTTTTTAAGGTTTTCCTTGTCTTTTAATAAACTTACGTTGCTTAATTTGATTTCTATTTTAGTTTTGTGAATTATAATATAGTTGCATTTTAACAAATATTTGGCAGCTTAAAATATCCTGCGTTACTCTTCAAATTTTACTTAAATTAAAAATTAATATAAAAATTATTAATGATAAAAGAGTTAAAATATAAATAGTATATTGGCATATTATTATTTCCTATTCAAGTTTCCTTTACATCAACATATCTGAAATGATAATATTTAATGAAAAGTTTAGGCAAGCTATTTCGTCTCTTTGAAAACTACAAAATATTTTTTTTTTTTTTTTTTTTTGGAAAAGGTCAAAAAAATTTTTTTTTATACAAATCGGTGTAAATAAGAAAATTCAAACAACGGCTTTACCGAAATTAATGTACTCATTACAAAAGGAAGAGAAAAAAAAGTTTTGAGAAACGTTTAATTATTTCAGGAAAGTGAAGGAGTTTTTGTTTAGAGTAACTTTCTGAAAGTAAAGGATTTTTTTTTTTTAAATAAAAAGTCATGTCCTACATTGGGGGAAGTTCAAAAATTCCCTTACAGTCTAAAAGTTTGAAGTTTTAAAATATTTGATGCTTATATCTGTTTAATTATTTAATTAAAAACAATTCTTTAAGAAAATCCACTTGTTATTTAACAGTGTAGTTTTAACTATGAACGCAGATAAAGAAAGCGAAACTTACCGCTGCTTTCATCTTTAAGCCTAACCAGTTGTTTCTACTTTGAAATGTACAGTTAAAATTAAACGTACTGCTATCGTGACTATGCTATATATACTTACTTGAATAATTCCTTCAAAGATTGGCTTCGAAGTGATTTAGGTTAATTTTCACATACCCATATCCGGTGCAATATCGAAATGTAAATGTCAGGGTACGATTTATGTTGAATTGATAATATTCAGCTAATGGGGCAACACAGCAAGGCCGTGTAATGGCGCCAAGGTAAGAACTGAAAAAACGTAGAATAGTTCTTAGATGACCCCATCCAAAACAATCGGACAATAGCTTCGCAAGTTTATATGTCTAAACAGACGGTTGAGATATTTTTGAATGCGTGATACTACAGTGGGTAAGCATCCTAATTTTTTTTTTAATGGGTGATATGCCAGTCTAGAATGCATTCATTGCGGTTGTAAAAGAACCAAGTTTCATTTGGTACTTGGTGCTATTTAATGGCAGGCTTTTTAAGATACAATTATACGAAAGCTAATAATATCAAAATTAATTTACATAAAGTCTTATCACTATGAATTTTATGTATACGACAGGTGAATGTAATTATCTAAATTTTATCAGACACGTCAAAATTTAAGTGATTATATTTTATATTATTAGCCTAAAGGGGCGGTATCCCAGAAGAGCTATTAGTCTCAACGGCATTTTGTGGCGTTTCACTATAATCGGCGAATCTAAATTGTTGCCACTAAATATTATCGCCCTGTATTATATTTAAAGAAATTAAATAATGAAGAATCTTCAGGAATGTATGCATGTTTTTCATATTGTGAAAAAACGACAGAACGTAGAGCCATCAAATTTTGAATAACATAATCTTCCACCCTAACATGGGCACCTGGAAGCCCGCATTTTGAATTTCGAATTTGTTTTATTACCTACTTCATATTTTATAAAATTTTACAGAATTTTTTATTTACAAACGCAACGATTTCAAAGCGGAGCAATGGCAACACTGTAAGGAAAAAAATATATATCTCCAGCGCGCGAGACTGTCTAATTCTAAAGATATGCTGTTTTTAAATATTTTGTGATCTTGCTGTTGAATTGAATTTTATATGATTTAAATGCAAAGAACAGGATATTTAATAACTAAAGGTTACACACAAAACGTTAAAGACGTCCCTTTGGGAGTAATATCAAATCTAAAAGCTTTCAGGTTTTTTTTATTAATTGTTAATTTACGTGGAGAGCACGAAAATAAAAAAAGTTTTCTGAGATTAGACAGGTAACTAATCTAATTATCTTGCGAAGAATACTTCTCATAATTAAGATATTTGTAATTACCGGTAACGTCACGCATGGAATTTTTCTCTTTTATTGAATGAAAATGGATGAAATGCTTTCTAATTGCATTAAAAATACTTTTTAATTGAAAAATATCCAGTGAAAATCAATAATAAATCCTGATTTTTGACATATGAAAGCTGATTTAAAAATGATTCGCATGTATAGTAAGAGCTATATAAAATATCTTATGACTTTATAAAATATCCTATCATGACTTTCACGTGCTCATAAGATTAAAAACATTTTGATCCACTCTTTTGGATCAACTTTCATTTAAAAAAAAATTAATAGTAACGGTAATATACACTGGTGTGCAAAAATTAAGGGCGAGGCGGTTTCTTCAATATAACTTTGTACAAAAGCTTTCCAAATCAACACATTTAATACCGTAAGATCCCCAAAACGTAAGGACATGAGTAATGTAAGCAACACTTACTAAAAGAGAAATCAGAGGGATAAAAAGAAGCTTTATTGAAAAAGCAGCATGGAGCACAATGCGACTGAAGGCCGAAACATCCCTGTGATGGGTGTCCAGCAAGAAACATCCGGTCTTTAATAGGGGATATGATCTTCCCTGACTGCTAGGCAGGTTTCACAGCGTCTGCCCATGCTGAGAATGAGGGTGTCAATGAGTTGTTGAGGCATTGCTGCCCATTCCTCTTGCAGCGCCAATAGAAGCTCCGGAATCGTTACTGGTGGTAAGGTACGAGCTGCCAAGCGTCTGCCGAGAAAATCCCATACATGCTCGAGGGATTGAGATCCGGAGATCGTGCCGGCCAATCCATACGTTCAATATCCTCACTCTCTAAGAGCTGTTCGGCAGCTACTGTGAGATGACATGGTGCATTGTCGTCCATGAAAAGGAACTGCGAACCCATAGCGCCTCTAAAAAGACACACATATGGAAGAAGAATCTCGTTACAATATCGGGTCCCGTTGACTGAACCTGCGTCTAAGATGTGAAGGTCTCTACGACTACCAAGCATGATGCCTCCCCAAACGAGAACACCGCCAACTCCTTACCTGTCCCTTTCAATGATGTTCGAGGGATGATTGCGGCTTTACCGCTCTCTCCAGATGAGTATGCGATGAGAATTGCTACTCAGACTAAATCTGCTCTCATCTGTAAAGAGTACTCGTCCCCATTCATTGTCTCTCCAATTCCGGTGTTCCCGGCACCACAGAGAACGCCTTCTCCGATGGGCAGGCGTTAGACGTACACACCCTACAGGGCGTCGTGCAAACAGACCACCACCGTGCAGTCTTCTGGCCACGGTAAAACGCGATATCGGTCGTCCAGTCGCCTGTGTCGTGTGTCTAGCGATTTCTCCCGCTGTCTGCCGCCTGTTTCTTCTGGCCTGTAAGGCAATATACCGGTCATCTGCGGGTGTGGTTCCTCTTGGACGACCACTACTAAACCCCCGGATAGCTGTTCCTGTAGTTTGAAATTGTCTTCGTCGTCCGTTTGAAATTGTCTGAAAAGTCGTGAAACGATGCTGTGAGCAATTCCGAACTCTGCAGCCACACATGTCACACTGCGGCCTTCCTCCAACTTCCCAATGATTCGACCTCGGGTAAAAGCATCCAGATGTCGTCTAACAGATTGATTATTCGCCATTTCTCGCTGAGGCAGCAACTCGGTGTGATTTTAACTGCTATACGGCTTGCAATCTCTTTGCCAGAAATACTGATCTTACACCGACAACATGCTTTATACTACTCAGACACTCCCCCATTACGTCTACCTGCATATCTGCGCATGTGCTACCGTACATCACCTTACTTAATCTCCTGATTGGTCTTTCTGTCCGCTCTGCCTCTTCGTTCAGCTGATATGCTAATTTTTCGAATTCGTCCTTAATTTTTGCACACCAGTGTACATAAAAAAACAGTGCTAGTTTGTGAGGGCTCAACCTGTATAAAACATTTCGTAAAGATTACATGAATGCCTCTTGATTATATAGGAAACTGAATGTACAGTAGACGTCGCTTAATGTTAACATTCGGATTTTATTATCAAACTGTAGAATTTCCACCCGTTTGTGTACGAAAATATGAAAAATACGCCGCCTATTGTAACCAACAATTCGGTTAAGTACCACACAATGATTCTTTTAAACTGAAGGAAGGTTGCCAAATAAAAACGCCAAAATAAACTGTATGAATTTCAAAATAACAGAGAAATGTCACCAAGTAAGTGTTAAGTCTACAAACAGCTTCAGTTTTTATATCAATCAACCATTTAAAATTAAGCGAAAAAACAGTCTTAGTTTGGGGTCGATTTTCAATAACTATATGGATTTTGAGGCCAATCAGATACAGGTCCCTCTTCTTTAATATAAAAAAATATTTCTATACAATTTTTCTTTCTCCAGAAAAAAGAATTTTCGAAAAGAATCTAAGATAAAATGAGGTTGCTTTTTAAGTTATTTTGTATCTTTAATAAAATCACTCTTATTCTCTTATTATAATTTTAAAACTGTGGAGACCAATAAAAGCCGTAATGATCACAGTCCTAAGTGGTAATGTCGAGTTATTAAACTTCCATGACTTCTCCTAAAAAGTAATCAACGGAATGCTGCTCTTAAGTTAAATGTTTCTCAGCCTTTCTTAAGCAACGTTTTAAAGAATAATAAAAGTATTATTAGCAAATCAAAGGAAAATCAAAGTAAAAACAGGAAATGAATATGTCACTATGTTCAGAAAGCACTGAAGGGTTTTTTTTTTTTTTTTTTTTTTTTTTTAAATATTTGAGAAAAAGATTAACAGTCAGTGGTCCTCTGATGCGAAAGAAAGCTGAAAAATTAACCTTAAAAATGGAAAACGCTGATCTTGTTGCGATATATGACTGGTTTATCCGATGGAAGAAGACATTGGTTAAAATATATTAATACTGAAGGAAAAAAAAAATGGTGATTTATCTGCTGTAGAAACATGGTTGTCAAATGAATGGCTTAAGTATTAGACAAAACACCGTCCTGAAAGCATTTATAATCCAGATGAAACACATCTATAGTAACGTAAATTACCTAAATCTATACTTATTTAAACGGGAAAGTCTAAAAGTCGTAAAATATCGAAAGGTCGCATGAAAAATTTTGTGTCAGTATAGTATGGAATCAGTTTAAATTTTGAGTTAGTATATATGGTTTAAAAAAACTGTTTGCAATCGATAAAAGAAGAAGAATCTCCGACGCTTTAGAGGAGTAATGCGTTTAGTGATGGATCATATAATACATTGCTAAAAAGACTAAAGAATATTATGATTTTACATATAAACTGTTGATAAGGAAACGTTTTGAGTGACTGATATACTATGATGTATTGGTGTTGTAAGGTATGAAAAAAGAAAGAGGCAACGAATAAGGAATAAATAAATTTTATTGAATATATTTTTGAATATATTTTATTGAATATATTTTTGTCGGTAAACAAAAAATGCACAATTTATGCATATTATACAAGCAAATAAAAAGGGTAATATCCCGGATACAAATGAGTTTCAGTAAGGGGTATATTTTCCCTTGACCGAAAGTAATGTCGCATACCTACGAGACTTGCAATCAATTTTAAGGTTATCTATGAAGGGCTGGGGTATTCTGTCCCACTAATATAGAAAACATCTTTCAAACTTCTGATTTATTTCCGAGGGTGATAAGTGACTAGAAAACCTTCTACCTAGAATGTTCCAAATGTATTCTATTGAGTTAATATCTGGAGAATATGTTGGCCAATACATTCGAAGGGTTCCTTCGTCGAAAAGAAAACTGTTCACTGGTTGCATACTATGTCCCCTGGCACTATTATCCATTGAGAATAAATTTATCTCCTATTGCTGCAGCTTAAAGGGCTACAGTGGATGGTCACAGAGGAACTTATCCTTATATTAGTGGCCCATTCCTGATAGGAATATACACAAAAAATGCACAGAAAATTTTATTCTTGAGGCTATGAATATTACTTCACTTGCCTGGACTCAAATAAAATCGCAAACAGTTAAAAATTGCTTCATTAAAAAAAGGATTTTCGAACCCAGAGTCAACTGAATGTGTTACGGATGAAAATGATGATATAAACATGAAGAAGACTGAAAACTACTAGAATTAGACATTAAAAGCGAAGACTACGTAAACTGGGATGCCAGTGTAATGACGTCAGAAATCTAACGCACTGCATCTTTGACACCGTCAAAAATTTCTTCGTTTGTGAGAAACAATTGAGAAAAAAGTAAGAAAACATTTTAAGAAACGAATTCGATTCATAGCAGTTTACTTAAAATCCAGAATCAAAAGGCACATCAGAGGACAATTAAAGACGTTTTCTTTAAAAAAAAATTAAAATTTGCTTTAAAAGGATCTTGAATAAATAAATATTACTTATTCAAGAAGGTAATTCAAGTAACGGTACGATTTTTTTTTTTCAATTTTACATAACTACGTATAGAAATTTGGGTTTTTGTGATTTTAAAGTATTAAATTCGTGTTAATATTGTTTTTAAAATGTTAATTATAAAAATGTTTTAAATTGCTTCAATGTTTGGAATAATAATTAAATATTTATTTAAAAATATTAATATAAATTTGTTTGAACATAGCTAATATTTTGGACATATAATTGAAAGTATGATAATAAAATTGTATAACATCAGTCCTAGGTTAGTAGCATGAAAATTATGCAGCTAAACAATATATGTTTCACAGCATAAATTAAAATTTCGTCTATACGTTTTTCTTATTTATACGTCGTTTGTGAATCGCCTCCTGAAGGACATATAAAAGGTGCTTAATTGTTTATATATATAAATGAAAAAATGCAAAGTAAAAAAAAAGTTTAAAACCTATTTTTTCAATCTGCACGCTGATAGTAGCAACAAGTGGTGGTAATAATGCAAAACAAAACAAATTGAAAAATACCATTAAAATTCATCCTATATTCAATTCGGAATAAACAATACGAAAAAAAAAAAAAAAGAAAGAAAGAAAGAAAGAAAAGAAAAGAAAACGCAAGCACGGGGAAACTGTAAGAAAAAGGAATACGTTTAGTTTTAACTAAAATACGCCAAAGCCAAAAATAAAATACGAAATTTACATCTTTTGCTGCATCGCCATAAGGGGGTTGGTGCAACGAAAGACGTGAAAATAATACAGCCTGTTTCTAAACCGACAAAGGCACAAATTTAAAATTTAAAAGTAATCCAAAGTCTGTGTCTTTATCAGTCCAACTCTTACAACCTTATCTCTGATGACAATGAAGCAAAAGATGAAATTTCATTTTTGGTTTTGGCATATTTTGCCTTCTATTTCTTGCAGTTTTGATGCTGTGTTTCTGGTTCTTTGAGTTTTGCTTGTGATTTACTCCGAATTTAATATATGATGAATTTAAAAAGTATTTTTTATTTTGTTTTGCACTATTACCACCATTTGTTGCTGCTATCAGCCCGCAGTTGGATTAGGTTTTGAACTGCATTTTAATTTGTATTTATTCATATGTATTCCGCGTAAATCGTTATCAGTTTTTTTTGCAAACTAAGCAACATTTTTAAACATATACTCTCACCTTATTCGTGTCTTTCCTTTCTTGTGCTTTGTGTCGTCATTACCCGCGTGAGGAAAGCGTTTCCGACCATTCATTGCTATGTGTTTTTCCATCGTCTAAGTCAGTGTTGCCAGATCGTGCGATTTTGCGAAAATTTGCGACTTTTGACAAAACTTATGCTACTAAAATTTTAGTATTTGCGAAATTTTTGCAACATCCATCATTTTCTTATGCTACTTTTTGCTTCTTCGAAGATTTTTTGAATTTATCGTAAAATGATTTATCAATTAAAAATAATTTATCAATTAAAAATAATTTATCAATTATAATTTATGTTTACCATTTTAAAATAATTTATCAGTTAAATATAATTTATGTTAAAAGATAGATTATTTAGGCTTAAATAGAAGTTGACATCTTATCTTGATGTGGGCTTTCCTTTTCAAGGCTGCGCAGCCTGATGCCGGTAGAACGAGAAAAAAGTAAGGGAAGTGAAAAAAGTAAAAAAAAAAAAAAAAAAAAGATTCGGGATCTTTTACCACCCTCCTTCGTCCCCCCGTGCATTTTGTTTTTAAGTCAGTTCCCCCCCCCCAGTTCTATGGTGATAATGAATCGAACCAAGGAACTTGCAGCTTGCACGCCATATATTGAGTACCCAAACAGAGAAATAAATTAAATTCATACTCCTGATTATAATATTGCTGAGAACTAAGCAATGGAAATGACTTGAAAATCAAAGCAACGGCATTTTTCTAAATAACAACAAAAATAAAATTAACAGTGAAAGAACAAGGTTTTCTTAAGTAATCAGAATCTGAAACAGATCCACCACACAGAACGGAAAACTCACTGAAAATCATTCCTCAATTAAAATTTTCACTATTAAGCAAAAAAAAAAACAATGAATTAAAAATTATTTGCCAACTAAAAAGTTTAAAGTGAGCTAACAGTCTAAACGTGAGGAATCTTAAGAATGGATATCTGCATAATTTAAAAATTGAAACTAAATTAAACGAGAATTAATTAACAAAGAAATGAATATTTAAACAATTGAAAAAGAGCAATATAGTTTTAAAATTTTCGTTAAAGCTAAGATATGTAATTAAAAAGACTAAGAATTGAAAACGGTCTGTAATTTACAGAACCAATAGACGATAAATTTGTTATGACGTCAGAGGTCATGTGAGCCTGCGTAACTATGACGTCACAAAACTTACGTGATCTCTGACGTCATTTTCGACTTTTTGAGTCTGCTTTTGCTACTTTAGTTGAAAATTTTCTGGCAACACTGGTCTAGGTGTGCTCTGTTTCTCCTGAAAGTTTTTAACCGGTTTGTTGAAGCACCCTGTATGTGAATAAAAGCAAAGTAAAAAGCAGTTCAAAACCTAATTCAAGTGCTTTTTGATAGCACCTGTGAGTGGTGGTAATAATGCAAAATAAAATATAAAATACGTTTAAAAATTTTCACATATTCCATACGGAATAAATTGCATGCAGGAAACCAAAGACCATAAAAGTGGCAAACTGCAAGAAATCGTGGGAGCAAAGTATATCAAAACCAAAAACAAAATATAAAATTACATTTTCGCTTCATCATCGTCAGGGGTAGGACTGACTGTAGAGGCTGGATTGATAAAGAGGCAGATTACTTTTATTGGTTTTCTGAGATTAATTTAAAATTTTAAGCGTTAGTTTGTGTCTTTGTCGGCTTAGAAACAAGCTATTTTATTTACTTACTTCTTTCGTTGCCTTAACTCCCTGATAATGATGCAGCGAAAGATGTAAATTTCATGGTTACACGCACTGTATATGGACATACATTTTCATTTTTGGTTTTTGTTCATATGAATTATTCCGAATTGAATATGTGATGACTTTTAAACGTATTTTTAATTTTATTTTGCGTTATATATATATGCAGTTTTTTTTTTTTTTTGTATTAACATAATATTTGCTTATCGAAATGTATAAAAATCCAGTAACTGGGAGCAAAGCCAATCCGGTTATTCCAAAACTACAAATAATTGGCTTACTTCATAACTCAAATGTATAATTACTGCAATCAGGGATGGGAAATCTCGTATCACACAAATCCTGAAAAGACTGGAGATTAAGAAATTCATATAATTACACTTTTTTCATTATAAGGTATTTCTTAGCAAGCCTTCGTGGTGTGGTTGTCTGCACGCTGGGCGCATATCCCAGAGGTCCGTGTTTCGATTCCCGGCGAAGGCGTTGCTTATTTTTCATCTCTTTTGCTTCCAAAAAATACTCTCTACTTCATGTTTCGGAGAAAAAATAAAAAGAAGGAGAAAATTGTAGCCCCTGTATTGGTGGACTTAACTGACAAGTATCATATAGCCCCACTCTTGATTTTCTGCTGAAAAATTAGCGCTCCATATGTTATTTATGTATGTTAACTCAAGAAATAATCCTATAGTCTTTACACTTCCTTTCATTTAAAAAGGACTGTAGAAAACTGAAAAAAATTTGAATTGGTATTCAAACATTTCTTGTCAGAATTTATTCAGAAAATAAATTTCAATATTCGAGAATTTAAGTTATGTATTTTTTACCAAGCACTGGAGCATTTTGAGAAACTACGTTCTTAAATTCCTTTTCCAGTAAACTCAGATTTCAAATTTTCCTTTTTTAAATAATTAATTTAAAGTAAAAATTCTTTTCACACTTTTTTCTAATTATTCTTGCAAGAAGGATTAAGGAGCCTTTTCAGATTTGGACGGATGCGCGAAAATTCAAATTTCAACAATGAGAACTTCGTTCAGCAAAGCGATGAATGAGTCAAAAACAAAGTCTATATACAGTACATATAACCATCTTTCCAATAAATGTTTATAGGATATCTGCCGGACATTGCAGAGCAAACTGCAGACTGTGTATATTTATCTAATTTAATACTTAGATAAAAGCGCGTAGTGAAATTAATTACATTTTATATCATTTAAATAAAACAAACAAGCATATAGATTAACAACATTCGATTTCTCTTGGCCTAAAAAGAAGAACCATCGGTTCAGATAACTGACCTTCCTAGTATTTGATCTGGATAATTTTAGTTCTGCGAGCCTAGATAATTCGAATTTCGATTATCTGAAATTTGCCTTACTGGAACTTAATTATACAACCAAAAATAAACTGTTGTTTGATTTTCACGAAATGAAACATTTATCTCTTATGTTTTTCAGAAATATCTTTGTTATAAAATATTTTCTAATAGACTTTTTTCATAGCCCGAAATTTGCTGCAGTATCACGAGAAAAGCAATTCTTGCATATCTCCCTTCAAACGAGCAGAAAACAGAGCACATAAACTTTGACTTAACTTGAAGACAAACTGACACTTAAGTCTTTAATTTAAATCAAAATTTAGTACTACAGAATTACCAAACTATTGATAGTTTCTGTTACTACAGAAGCTTTGTTCCTCTAGACAAATTCCAAAGGCTAAAACTGCTGAGGCGTAATACCACGATACGAATTTCAATTCTATGATAATCTTCGCTATACGCCCTCTGGTAGTAATTGCAAATTAAGTCACCGAGTGAGCCTAATAAGCAAGATTTTGAACGTTGAGTCGAAAGCCTTTGTGACCTACAATTCTGCGATACTCGACGACATGAATAACCGTGTCTTTGAGAGGGCAATTTTCCACGACGGTCGTTTTATGACTTAAGGTCGGTTCACTGAGAAGGAAATTATTCCGAAACTCGGTTCTCGAAATAATGATTAGATGTGTGCATTGCGAATTCTGTATGAGCTAGGGAAAGGTGAATGGGTGTAGCTCGAATCTGTTGACAGTTACTGTTTTACGTAAGGATTTATTGTTTTCAGAATTTGAATTACATAAACCAATATTGGCAGCCTGAAATGTAATCGTATTATTAAATTTTTTGTTGCATATACCAAATTTATTCCTGAATGTATATTAATGTTCTGTTTGATAATTATTAAAGAAAAGTACAAGTGCAGACACTTTCAATTGTAAATAATTATCTTCCGAGGTTGATAGGTTTTTTTTTAAACCGTGTTACTCAAAAACTACGAATGTTAAATATTATTTACATACTTTGCATATAATATGAGTCTCACACTCTAATTTACTTCAATCAGCTGCCATCCGGTATAGCGATTAGTGATGCTGACTACCGATGAGCCCGGGCTTGAATCTCATGCGAAGGTATGGGGCTTTAAGGGGGCTCATACACCTTAAACCCCTTATGATCTTCGAATTATGTGACTTGGTGTGCAAGAATTTGGATATTTTATTTATTTTAAAAGAAATTACTTCCAACCTTTTACAGCTGACTACATAATATAGCTGCTTTGGAAACTAGTAACCAGAAAGTTTGTGTTGCCACATATATTTTTGTAATTTAATCCGCTTTGTGACAAAATTTTTCGTCATGTTTCCACCTCGCGCGCATGATATTTTAAAAATGGCTAATGGTACACACTTGAAATTTGATAGAATTCTTTATATGGGCACTATTTACTAACTGAACCAAAAATCTGATGAATGTTTTTTATTAAAAAATTTTATGCACGAAAACATTATAGATTTTTTTTAAAAATACATTTTATAAACTCAACTCTAAATAAAGTAACAATTTAACATAAAATTCTCAGTATTTTTGGTTTACAATAGTTTCCAAAGGTTATAAAAGCTATATATTAAATATGGAAATAAATTATGCAACAGAATGTTTTAAACTGTGCGCGCAAGGTGAAAACATTACGAAACATTTTGTGTCAAAGCCGATTAAATTATAAAAATATTTGTGGCAACACAAACTTTATCATTACTATTTCAAAAAGCAGCTAAATTATGTAGACAGCTGTAAAAAGTTGGATGTAATTGCTTTTAAAATAAATAAGTTATCCCAATTCTTGCAACAGCCACATATTCGAAGATTTTAGGGGTTTTAAGGTGTATGAGTCCCCTTAAAAGAGTATAGTGTCTGTGCGACAAGGGGGGCACATACCGCTAGCCTAAAGTTCTCTCGAGAGGTTACTGGTAGGAAAGAGGGGGAGATCTTTGTGCCCCTGACGAGGTGCATTTAGTGCTGCGAGACTAGTACTATAAATGGTGAATTTCTGTTGTCTCGTTGACTTCTACTTGTACCTGTACTTTAAATCATCTTTAGGTTCCTATTATATTTACAAAGTACCCAATACAAGGAAAACTGTATATAAAATCAGTACAGTAGTTATTATGAGATATTTCATGCAGAAAAAATAAGTACAAAATTATTACGCATTACGCATACATTCATCACAGAAATACCTGTTAGAATTCTAAAAAAGTAGCTTACATTTCACTGAGTATGATCAATTTTTGTTCCTAAATGTTTGTATACTGATGGGATAAACAACGAGATAAAAAAAGGGGGAAAGAAAAAATTAATGGGTCCATTAAGAAAAAACTAATGGGCTCATTATGAAATATTTACAGATTTTCATTCCGCACACACACACACACAAAAAAAAAAAAAAAAAAAAGTCAAAAAGTATTCTACATTATGCATACACTAATCGCACAAATACCTGTCATAATTCTAACAAAGAACAGTACACTGAACAATTTTTGTTATTAAATGATTGTCTACTGGTGCGACAGACAAAGAGATAAGAAGAAATAGGAAAGAATAAACTAATGGACTCATTAAATCTCCGTGAAATACTTACAGATTTTCAAAGCGTAGTATTTGTACCAACAATACAGTATTTGCAATGTAATGTTTCAGTTCTTTGTGTACTTGAAATATCTTCGAAAACTTTTTTTATAAATATTTGTATTTACTTGTTAACATTTGTGTATTTAGTTCGACAATAGTTTAAATTGTTTCGTATTTGTTTTAACTATTTATTCTTTATTAGATTTTTTCACTGGGTATTTTGACATAATTTTTAATTTATTGGTAATTTCTGTGGTTATGTACATTTAATTACTTGATTGCAGTATTTATAACGTTAATTTTATATAAGTAGACGATAGAACTAAGAACATAGCTCAAGAAGAACCCAAGATATGTGCCTTTAAAAACTGTACCTTGGCGATATTTAGTGGTTTTTCATCAATTTGATGTTATCATTAGAAGTTTTCTGAAAACTCACTTTCGGTACTCTATCCAATTTTCTAAGTACTCTAATAACAGTTTTTTTCCAACAGCTGTAGTATTAGAAGCTTAGGAGCAGCCATCAACGTTGCCTGATGTCCGATTAAGGAAATCGAACCATGTTTGGTTTATGGAAATTGATATGGTTGAATTAAGACAATCAGAAGGGCAAACAGGCAGCGCTGTAAGCATAGCATTCTTCAAGGAGGTTCCAATAGTCATGTTCTTTGATTTGGGGATAGAAAACAGGGTTGTGAGAATTTACAGGACAATCCGAGAGCCTCCTAACATCTGAAAGCCTAAACCCAGGCTTTATAAGCTAACGCATTAATTAGATCCGGCTACGAGTGAAATATTGCCTGGCTGCAGACTGGCAAAAATCCTGAATTTACTCTCCACGATTTCATTCTTTACTTAAGAATTGCCTACAAGATAATCCTTGAGTTGGTTTCGTAAATCTAAAACCAAGCAAATACATCGATACGACCAATCTGATGAGTTATTTTAGTTTTTTTTTTTTTTTTTTTTTAAACATCGAGATTTAAAAGGTACGTTAACTAAGTTCATGTGTAGAAACGCTTAGCATTTTTTGACGAGATTTATTTTTCCAAACTGACGGTTCTGAACTTTCTGACGGTAACAGTTCTTTGGCATTCTCATCCACAATGCTGATGGGAAAAGACTATGTCTATTATTTCCGTGTGTAAGCAGAGAACTTTAAGCAAATATTTTGCAACTGAACTCGGTTTACATACGCATTCAAACAGATTTGCAAATAATCAAGTCTCAAAAACAAATAGTTGAGAAAATATTAGCCATTAAAGTAACTGAAATTAAATGTAAAGATATTTTTTGTATTATTTAATTTAAATTAATGTACGTTAATGAAATTCCTCAATACCAGTATGCTACTCGGAATTTTCTGGAAATTCTTAAAAGTTTCTCTCACAGTCAAAATCCGGCTAAATGACGTAGTTCTGCATTTCACCATTAACATCGCAATTATCCTTCTAATAGGGACGATCAGTTTCGTTCCGTTTATAGTATTTCCGTTCATATCATGCAATATTTTTTAATAACCTTACCTCGCCTATTTTTTGAACGGATGAGGACTTGGTGGTCACCTTCAGTTCATCTGCTAGATCTACTCTAGCCAAGTGACTAGTTTTTCTAAATGGGAGAACAGGCCGGATTTATTTGGAAGTTTTGAATTCGGCTTGTACACGGGTTTTTAATTTCAGCTAAATCTTGGCTGAAAACTATTTTTCGAAGTATGCGCCGATCGGCTTTTATTTGGAAATACACAGTAATTTTTATATAAGCGCAATGCTCTAATGCCACCGTAACAATGGGCCAAGGATCAAATCATGGTGAGGGCATGGATGTTCATAAGTGTAAAATACTTATAAAGCACGGCATAGAGGCACTTAAAATACTGGCGGGTTGAAAATCTTCTAGGATAGTTTGGCGATTGAGGAAGATGAGCGGAAGAATCTGGGATGTGCCCTCGGGGATGCTGTCCATCAAAAGTGCTGTATAGTTATTGCGATGGTCCTATATTTGTACACCTTCCCCCAGCGGTGAAGTTCTGGTGTTCCATTCACTTCTTCCTGTCTTGCAGTGTTTGTTCTTATGAAATAAATCGCCTTGGAGAGTGTGGCATTCTGGCTAGGACCTGTACCCAGACAGACTCGACTTCTGAGCTCCTCGCTTAAAGCTATAGAATGTCCGTTATTTAAGACTAAATATCAACATAAATGGTAAAATATTCATTTTATTTCGTTCAGTATTATATATTAACGTATATTAACGCAATTTTATATCTGTAATATGAATATATATATTGATATCAAATGTTACGCAAGAGTTACGCACACAAGACACACGAAGAAAGATAAACAAAACATTTATTTTGTTTTGCTTCAAAATGAAATTAATACAGAGTCCTATTTTGTATGATAATACGATTTTTAAATTTGTATTAGTTAGACAAGAAAAGAATCACAGGAAATATACTTTCATATAAAGATTTTCCATACTAAAATTCAGAAATATAAGCATTTAAATAACATAAATCATGAGCAATGATAATGAATACATAGTTCATAATCAAATTTTTAATTCGAAAGTTGCCTGTGTTAAATGACGTCTTATTGTGTTAGTTTGAACAATAATAGAATAAAACAAATAAAAATAGTTGGGGAAAATACATGAAACAAATTCAACAGCTGTCTTGCTTTCTGTAACTATGGATAGCTGAAACAAAAGCTGTCAATCATCTCAGTCTGCGTAAAAGGGTAAAACTAAATAAGCATTTTGTGTGACCGCAAATGATAAATTCATATTTCATGAGAAAGGCGGAATGATACGCATGGAAATGAGCAATATTTAGTTGATAATAATCTGCATTCACTTCATGACGCTTTATATTTGAAATTTTATTACCTTTATTACATAGGATTGTAACTGAAATTTTTATTAATCAAATTGATGTATAATTTTTTATATTTAGCCACTTAAAATTAGATCATAGCATATTGCCGCATAAATTAAGACCCAAATTATTAAAGCAGATGTGTCTAACAAGAGACAGTTTTTTTTGTAATTTTTTATGGATGAAAAGCGCATATGCATAAATATATTTTATGTTATCTGTAAAAATGACTCAAATACGTTAAAAAAGGTTTTTTTTGTAAGAAATATGTTAAAAATGTTATATATATGTATCTATAATTGGGTTTATAATCATGGACAATAACACAACATTTCTGACATAATATTTAAATTCACATTGAAAACTTAATATCCTTTCTTAAAATTTGCGTGCTTAGAACTAAATAATAAATATGGCAACAGCAGTTTAAAATTAAGTTACAAAATCTGCTTCATACGTAATTGCAAAAACTTAGTCAAGAAATATCAAATATATGTTGCAGAATCCCAACTCATTTTCAATGTATAAATATTAGCATTGTAATTTATTTACCTTATTCCAAATATTTCTTTTTAGTTTTCTAAAATTTAAAAACTATTTAAAAATTTTTTATTAAGCATTTTTATTATTTTAGAGTAAAAATTTTATTAATTTTTTATTATTTATTTTATTAAGAAATTTTGGTACTTTTCCGTTTCGCCGGCGCAAATCTCGCCAAGCAGACTTTATTGGTGACAACATACAGTATACACATAAAAAATATTTAAAAAAATTTTAGTTTTAAGAATTCTTTTTTTAAAGGCATAAACATTTTAATATCGCTTAAAATTTTATAAAAAACCGATAAATAAAGACAATAAATTTGTAAAAAGACATTAATTTAGGAATTTACTACGCTTTCATGGTTCAGCATCCTGATTCGCCGGTTCATATCACGTAACCCCAAGCGATCTCATATCACGTAAACTACTCTCTACAAAAATCTAATGCTCTCAGTAATTATCTACATTAGTTTCAAGTTAAATCTTAATTTGGAACACAAGTTTAAATGCAAGAAATATTTTAATTCGTACGAATAGCTTACTCAGAAATTATGTAAAACTGCAGTACTTTACTTCGCTAAGTCATTCATATTAGAATTGATGAATTTAACTCTTGACTTTACCTTTTCTATATTTTCGGCTTCGGGTAAGCGCTGTGATTGCATCCTAATTGACTTAATTACCGAAAATGGCCTTGGACATAAAACTAAACTATCTGATAAAAATTCTATGTAATTATATGTCAGTATTGAAAGAAACAATCAATCTGATAAGAAAAAGCTGCGACTTGTTTTGAAAATGAGGCGTAAAGGTTACCAGCGAGAATATTCCGTTTGGCATCGGTTGCACCATTATTAGCGACTTTATCGCTTGCGCCGGCAAAACGGAAAAGTACCGAAATTTTATTTTTTCTAACCATTATGTCATGTTTATATAGTTCAGTTATTGCAAGATATTTTAAATATTTATTCAAGTAGTTTTAAATCATTAAATCCACTAACTTTATTATTTAAACAAAAAAATTATTTATTTATTTATTTAATTTTGCATTGAGTATCATCTGAGTTTGTCTAAATACATTTTGATTCCAGTCTTTCATTTTTAATTTAGTTTTCACTAGTGAAAATTAATACGTATTTATCAAATGTTTCCTGCTTTAAACTGACAGTGACAAGTGCTTGTTTGGTTTCTCTTGACATGCTTTAAGTACCCTTTACTAATTAAACTCGTTACTTGAAATGTGAGTTCATCACAGTTCAATGGCTGGTTACCCAGTGTGCAGATTATTATTGTTTGCATTTTTAACCATTGAGGGAAAGGGGTTAGGTAGAAATAAAAAAAGACCTAATTCTAAATTTTTCCATAAAAAATTTTAGTACACATTTCTTGAATTTTATTAGTGTGCATTTTTCATGGAGTGGGAATAATACCAATTCTTTTTTACTCAGAATAACTCTACAATAAAATAAAGTCACAACTGAAAAATCAAAAATTGTATCTAGTCGTCAATTTTCTTTAATCAGTACTGTTAATAGAGTTATTCAGTTTATTACTAAGTTAACACTCTTTGCATGTTCCTTTATGGGTAGCAAAGAGCACTGAGCTTACGATGCTTGCTACATGGAAATCTGCTTTTATTTAAGTGAATTAAAGTTTGAACTAACTTGCGAAATTTGTTTTATTAAGGGAATAAGTATGGAAGCAATATGCATGTTACTTTCATCTCTATTCTTTTGAAGAGGCTTATATTTCTCCCTGATACACTAAATCAATTGTTTAACTGTGGCTTGTATTATTTAAATATTTTGGCTATGCTAAAACTTTATACTCTTAATAACCCATTGAACGTAATAACACATTGAAATTACATAAGCAATACGAAATTCTTAAGGTTGCAACAACAGTGACAAACTGAAGAATAAACAGATTTAATGCTTAACATGAAAATAAAGAAAAATGTGAGCTTTGTCTTCCGAGTCACATCCCGTTTTTCAACTCAGTTATAATCAGAAAATACAAAATTCCGGATCTGATAAGAAGGATAGAGGAAGAATAATTTTAACTACTGTATTTACAAATGATTTTGCTCTTGTGATGAATGACTAAGACTACTAGCTATGCTTTGAAGGCATTGTAACTATAATCCTTTTGGTAAGATAAATTAATTAACCCATAAACGATTATTTTAAGATAGTAAAAAGTACTAGTAGTAAAATTTGAATTCAATGAGAGCTTTAAGTACTATATATTGACTCATTTATAGAGTCATTAGATTTTTTGGAAGTAGGAGCACATGAAAAATAAGCAATGCCCTCGCCTGGACTTGAACCTGAACCTCTCGAATACGCGCCGAGTGTGCTATTGTTATACCATGAAGACATGCAGAAAGGAAGAAGGTAATATCTTATAAACATTTTGCTTGAATACTGTCTACTATTCAGTCAATGATAATTAGAAGCCAAGCGTTTTCACTTAATTCTGGATGGTGCTTAAAGAAGTACAATTTAGCCATCATGCTCTCTATAGTAAAACATATTTACACTTTTACTGGTTAATAGAATTTTAATTCAGTGATAACCTTAAGCACAGAAAGCCTTAACATAAATTGTTTTAGGTGCTTCTAATTAAGTTGGAGATAATCATAAACAAAAAATTTCATTTATCCTGAACTGCTTGAAGGAAATATAGTTCTGTCAGCGTGACGTTTTAGTGTGGAAAATTCAAACTTTTAATAATTAGAAAAATTCGAATTTACGAGGGGTTATAGCGGTTCTATTAGTCGAGTCAAAGGTAAGCAAAAGTTTCAATTAAATTCTGAAAGCCGCTTGAGAAAGTATAGTTTAGTCAGCAAGACTTTTATGGTAAGATAAATTTTAAGATCTTTCAAAAGAAACACATTCAAAAATAATTAAAAATATTACAAAAATTTTCCTAATGAATATTTAAACCTCAAAGTATCTAGCGCTCTACTTGTCATTCCAAGTGTTTGGTGTCACTCTCTGGCATCGCAGCCTATCATATATTAGGAAAACCGAGTTTTCTGTGTTTTTTCTAACAAATTTGGGATACTAAATTAGATGACGAAAGATGAGAAATTTAAGTTTTTTCTTTGAAGAACTTCATTTACCAAAGATTATAAAGATTATGAGTTGAGACTATTACACCTTTACCCTCAGGAAAAAGGATACACTTTATCCTCAACTATAAAAGTAATATTAATGAACAATATCCTAAAAGGCTAAAAACAATCTACTACATACTGCAATGTAAAAATTCCATGTACACAGAGGGGATTGACAGAATAATGTTGCTTATTTTTGTTCAGTCTCTTTTTAGAATCCAAGCACTTCTTATTGTTTAAGCAGTTATTAACAGCAGCTTTTCATTGTCTAGGCAATATATATATATACATATGTGTGTATGTATGTATATATGGTGTGTGTATGTATGTATATATGTATGTGTATGTATATATATATGTGTGTGTGTATGGGAACATGTGCACATGTAATCATAGTTCTTATATAAGGGGCTCTAACCATATTCTTTCACATTTTAGAGCGATTAAAAGATTGCGGTTCCCAATACATGCAATTTATTGTAAAATAAAATACTTAATATAATGTACTGATATAAACTCAGTCCATATCCTAAGCGATATAATAGTACCTTTAGTTATATTAATACTTTTATGAATCCTTACTTAACAAGTTTCATAGATCCTAAAATGGCATGCTCCTAATTTGCTGATTACCCAGTATGTCTAAAATATATTAACTGATATATTATTATACAATATTATAGATTACACAAGTTCATATTACATAAATTCATATCAAAATTATTGTATTCTGTTATTAGTTTCGTCAGTTTTAATTTGTGTTATATTTTCACACTCTTCTTAAATAATTGTCTTCGTTACTGCTACTATAGAAATCATATATTATTAATAATACTGCTGCACATATTCACGAAGATTTCTATTTCTAATATTTATTCGAATTAGGCATTTAAGTACCAGTATTTACGCTGAAGTTTGTCTAGAATTAAACTAGCAGGTGCTTATATTTACATTTATTTATACAGCAATTATATAATAATCCAAAACTTATTCATGCAATTGATGTAAACGTGCTTTTTAAGCCCAGCCCTAAATTAGTTTTTCAGTTTGCTTTATGCCTGATCCGAATGCAAGTAAATCAAGATCATCGGCATGTATTTCACCAATAATTATTCCTGGAGATGCATGGCCTAAATCTTTGTATTCAACAGTTCTTGAGTCAAGGATTGGTAAACTATGATGGATATCACCGGCGTGTATATTCTTTATGAAGGTTGAATCCATATGTGGTTTATGCGAATCGTCAGACTTATACAGTACAAAGCCTTCTCCTGGAATACCATGAGTATACACTGCACTCTTTGATACCTTATTGGTCACTGGAGATTTTACAAAATTTTTGTATCTTATTCCGTAAATAATATCATCTTTAGGAAAATGGAAAGTAGAGTGAGTAATTCCAAAGACAGCTGGTTCTTTTAGAAAAATAGGTTGTTTCAAACTGTGGTACTTTATGGGTAGAGTAGCCTCAATATGTCCATGTGAAGATTTTCCTTTGAATGTTGTAGAGGGAAAGAAATATGAACTTGATATTCCCGAGGAGTATATCAACAATGAAGGATATCCAAAGCTTGAGTGTGTATAAGTATAATGTTTACCATATTCAAAATTTTGAGAATGCAAGTGCTTTGAAGACTCCAATGGAAGGGAATGGAAGTACATTAGAGGATATTTTCCTATAGTGTGACTTAAACCAAGATGAAAATTTGGAAAATATTTATGGCCATATATTGATGGAAAACTACTTATGTGAGGAATTGATAGCTCCAGAGATAATGGTAATATGGGTTTGGAAAAAGGGCTTCCATATCTATATCCATACAATCCGCCACCTAGACCATATATACCAGCACGTAGTTTTGCAAGATCATGAGCTTTTCGTGCTTCGTACTTTGCTTTGTTGAAATGTTTCTGAGCTTCATAGGATGGAAACCCATAGCTGTAGCCACCGTAGAACAAATGTGGATAAGTGATACTTCCAGATACAGTAGTGATTATCAATATTAGATATACCTAAAAAAAGAAGAAAAAAGAAAAAAATGCAACAAAAACGGATTAAGACAATTTATATGCTGGAGTATTAGAAGAATATAATTTTTTTATACCTGAAAACAATACAAATTAGATGACGCGTAAAAAACTATAAATTTCGGTTTAAAACATTTTTAGTATGAAATTTCAAAGTTATGCTGGATAAAAATATACTATGAGCTGATGAATATTGTTTGTGATTTACCGTATGTAATTTAATAAATATTTCTTAGATAAAATAAATCTTACCCACAGAAGTATTTCTTCTTCAAAAGATAACTATTTATTTATCAAGATAAAAAGACTTTATTTCACTTTTTGGGACTCATATAATTATTGTTAGTCCAAAGGAGCTTTGTCCCTGAAGGACTATTGTTTTCGTTTTGCGATTTTGCGTCGATTCACTACAAACGACGAATCACTTTTCAAACTGTTGCCACAAAGTATTACCGCCCTGCGTTATATTTAATGAAATTAAATAATGAAACACCAGCATAAATATATGTATGTATATTTCTCGCATTGTGATAAAAAACTGTACACAGAGCCATCAAATTTTGAATGACGTAATCCTCCTACGAATAGGGGCATGTGGAAGACAAAATTTGAAATTTGGAATTTGCTTTATTATCGATTTCATATTTTGTAAAACTTTAACGAATTTTTAATTAACAAACTCAAGGATGTCAAAGCGAGCCATAGCAACGTTGTACAGGAAAAACATTTTTATCTCCAGCGCGCGAGTCTCTTTATCGGAAATTCTAAACATATGCTCATTTTAAAACTATTTTGCAATGTTGCTGTTGAACTGAATTTTATGTTAAGTGGGAAGAACATGATATTTAATAAATGAATGTAACACAAGAAATGTTAAAAATCTCCCCTTTGGACGTAATTTAAAATCTGAAACATTTCAGATTTTCCTTTTTTTTTTTTTTTTTAATTTTTTATTTATATTCTATTAATGAAATCCTTAAGAAATAGGTGCTTCTTTTCACATTCGATTTTAAAGTAAGAAACGAAAACTAGTAGCTTATTTCAAATCGAAATAAATTTTAATGAATATTTGAAAATTAAAATTGTTAAGTTTTCATACAAATCGGAATTTTAGGATTTATTTTAATAATTAAATAAAAATGCAATCTCTTAGACAATCATTCGGGTTTCCAAGCAGTTTGTTCTTCTGTCGAGGAAGTTGTCTTATAGAGGTATATTGGCCGTCGATGCTAATTTACATTCATAGAAATATTGGTCTTTTTAAGCGGCGGTCGCTATAAGAGATTTCAACGGAATTGCCAACATTAAATATGTTCTTAACGATTTTCTTATACTAATGTAGGTATATAATAGTAAGTAGGAAGTTAATTTATGAGTAATTTTGCAATGACTGCATAAGGTTACTCATAAGGTGCATTTACTTAATTCAATATTGTGGCATTTAACTAACTCAGTGATCAGTTTGATTCAGTTAAGTATTGCATTTATTTAATTCAGTGACCTGCAGTTAGTTTGCATTCATTTAATTCAGTATTATTTATATATATGAAAGAAACTTACTTTGTATTATATTTTTATATAATTTATGAAAAATTACAAAATATTAATATTCTCTGTGTTCATAACACTAAAATAAATTTCATTAGGATCCTATATTTTGAAAGAATGTTATTCAAAATAGGTACTTACTACGTTACAACAGCAATGTGCATTGTGAGCATCTGTTTTGAGTGCAATTTAGATCTTAACTTAGCAAATTATACATCATACAACAGAATCCTATTTATCAAAGCAAATAGCGACGGGCACTTTCTGAAAATATTTTAATTCATACCCTTCGTGGTATATATGTTACGGTGAAACACCGAAATCTGGAGAATGTCGACTTTCACCGGTGAATGTCAACATTCACATACACTGGTGTGCAAAAATTAAGGACGAGACGGTTTTTTCAATATAATTTTGTACAAAAGCTTTCCAAATCAACACATTTAATACCGTAAGATCCCCAATACGTAAGGACATGAGTAATGTAAGCAACACTTACTAAAAGAGAAATCAGAGGGATAAAAAGAAGCTTTATTGAAAAAGTAGCATGGAGCGCAATGCGACTGAAGGCCGAAACATCCCTGTGATGGGTGTCCAGCAAGAACCATCCGGTCTTTTATAGGGGATATGACTGCTAGGCAGGTTTCACAGCGTCTGCCCATGCTGAGAATGAGGGTGTCAATGAGTTGTTGAGGCATTGCTGCCCATTCGTCTTGCAGCGCCAATCGAAGCTCCGGAATCGTTACTGGTGGTAAGGTACGAGCTGCCAAGCGTCTGCCTAGAAAATCCCATACATGCTCGATGGGATTGAAATCCGGAGATCGTGCCGGCCAATCCATACGTTCAATATCCTCACTCTCTAAGAGCTGTTCGGTAGCTACTGTGAGATGACATGGTGCATTGTCGTCCATGAAAAGGAACTGCGAACCCAGAGCGCCTCTAAAAAGACGCACATATGGAAGAAGAATCTCGTTACAATAACGGGTCCCGTTGACTGAACCTGCGTCTAAGATGTGAAGGTCTGTACGACTACCAAGCATGATGCCTCCCCAAATGAGAACACCGCCAACTCCATACCTGTCCCTTTCAATGATGTTCGAGGGATGATTGCGGCTTTCCCGCTCTCTCCAGATGAGTATGCGATGAGAATCGCTACTCAGACTGAATCTGCTCTCATCTGTAAAGAGTACTCGTCCCCATTCATTGTCTCTCCAATTCCGGTGTTCCCGGCACCACAGAGAACGCCTTCTCCGATGGGCAGGCGTTAGACGTACACACCCTACAGGGCGTCGTGCAAACAGACCACCACCGTGCAGTCTTCTGGCCACGGTAAAACGCGATATCGGTCGTCCAGTCGCCTGCGTCGTGTGTCTAGCGATTTCTCCCGCTGTCTGCCGCCTGTTTCTTCTGGCCTATAAGGCAATATACCGGTCATCTGCAGGTGTGGTTCCTCGTGGACGACCACTACTAAACCCCCGGATAGCTGTTCCTGTAGTTTGAAATTGTCTCCAAAGTCGTGAAACGATGCTGTGAGCAATTCCGAACTCTGCAGCCACACATGTCACACTGCGGCCTTCCTCCAACTTCCCAATGATTCGACCTCGGGTAAAAGCATCCAGATGTCGTCTAACAGATTGATTATTCGCCATTTCTCGCTGAGGCAGCAACTCGGTGTGATTTTAACTGCTATACGGCGTGCAATCTCTTGCCAGAAATACTGATCTTACACCGACAACATGCTTTATACTACTCAGACACTCCCCCATTACGTCTACCTGCATATATACGCATGTGCTACCGTACATCACCTTACTTAATCTCCTGATTGGTCTTTCTGTCCGCTCTGCCTCTTCGTTCAGCTGATATGCTAATTTTTCGACTTCGACCTTAATTTTTGCACACCAGTGTAGTCGCTTGGTGTATGTACGAAATATTTTCCAAATACTCTTATTTCTGACTTACACCGGTGAATCTCGACATTCACCATGTACTAATGGTGAATGTTGAACATATAAGAATATTATATTTCCTTCTCCTTAACTCATTCGCGAATAAACGCACTTGAAACTCAGAATAAGAACTTAAGAATATAAGAACTTAAAACACACAGTACATTCAAAATGAGAAAGGAAAATAATAGAAGTTATAAACTTACCAAATTATGTGATTCAAATCTTATTTATTGCAACAACTTAAACTATTATGACACTTTGAATTGCACAAGAGAACCTTGCTTTTACAACTGCATTTATTTGTGGAACACTTCCTTTTGGAATGGCAGCGTGTACATATACTCCTCTCATTTCGACCTACAGAGCATATCTGTGATTGTCGACATACACCGGTGACGGTCCGAACGTACAAGAATGTAAAGAAATATTCGATCTTTCACCTACGTATTTGGTGAATGTTTACATTCTCCAGTGAAAGTCGACATTCTCCAATTTCGGTCTTTCACGGTAACATATATACTTAATCCTCTGTCATATGATACCCATAGTTTCAAAAGATTTTGATATTCAGTGGAGATGGTTGTCCTAGCAAGATGGGCCGACTAGCGGCCGAGCTGAACACTGGTAGTTCGATCCGAGGCTCCAGCACAGCGAACGGGCTGGCTGCATGGGGGTTTTCGTGGTTTTCACCGTGTATAACTTGCATGTGCCAGTTTCCCTTAGAAAGTCCTCCACAAAGGCATCTCTTCCCTTAGGCAGATAGCCCTCGTCTGCTTTGCCTTAATCAAATAACCCAAACGTTCAACACCGATGTTTGTTTGTGCTCTCAGAAACACTTGTCAGGGCTGTCAAACCTCTGAGCGGCCGTGGTTTTGGATTTGTCATAAAAACATGTATTTAGGGAGCCTTTATTAGCTAAATTTGTATATTTACTTAATTACTATTTTAGTTTATTATTTTAATCTCTACTTTCATAAACTTACATTTATATTATTAAACAATGTAAGAAAGCGAAACTATCTTAAATTACGAGGTAATGATGACCGGATAAAATCCTTCATGGTGCTCAGAGGGAAGGCGTTACCATGCAGGGTTTAGTGCATTTTCGATTCTTAATGATAGAAATAATTTAGAACCATAGCATTATGCCGAAGTAGGAAAAAAGGTCCATTTGTATTTCTGTTTTATTTAAAGTAATGAGTGATTATTTGATATGTTTTCCCTGGATGCATACCAACAATCACATCACGCTGTAAAAAATGCTATGTATTTCGGACAGGAACCGTAATAAATCAACCATGATGTTGTCAAGATTCGAACCTTGGATCTTCCAATGTTAATAGGACGTTCTAATCTTTCACACCATGAAACAAAACTTACAACGTGTGATTATTCCACTCCATGTGAATGCACAGTACCCAAAGGGCAAGTGGAGAGAGGGAAGACATCCATTCGACCAAATCCATGTGATGATGAGATTTCGTTAATCATATTTTGGACAGCGATGTAGACTTTTAAATATATTTTGGGACCAGGAAACAGGAGAAATCTGTTGTATCCTAGCCAGATCTGAGTTGCTCGTTGGACATGTTAACCGCTTACATTACAAGAACAAGTATGGTATGGATGAGATAATTTCTTGTTATGCTACAATTTATTTGAAAATTTGAATAAAATGCTAATTCTTTTTTCCCAAGCAAATTCACATTTAAGATAGCAAATCCACATTTTCTATTAACAACAAGAAAGCAATCCATATTTTGAAAAGCCCACAGATCTATCACTTCGGATACTTAAGCGGCGTTTAATTTGACTAAAAATACCAACTTAGTCAATAAAATTTTATTTTGCAACTAGTCCTTCGAAACCGTTTGCGTAAACATCGTTATTGTTTGACGAAGTTCTCATGCTTTTCTGAAGAAGAGGCGGATGACAAAGTGGTGTTTAACGTTATTAATGTATGCTCGTAAGATAAAGCCAATTTATCTAAGACAGACATAAAGCACTAGTATACGTTTCGCGCTTTTGTTTCATTCATTTTATGTTAAAGAGCATTTCCTATGACCTACTTGAAGAAGAGTAGGTTTCTATTCATTCAACATTTGCTCGTCTCTTTTTTCTTCGTGACTCCAAAAGATATTTCGACACAGATATCACACAGTGAATTAGAGATATGCGTTGTTGTTCGTATGCATACCTTATGTCGGTGACACTTGCGAAAGGTTGTTTTATGGTTTATTGTAATACATGGGTGGATAGAGTGACAAGAACAATAATCTTTGAATTTATAATTAAATGTATTTTGCAGAATTATTTTTTACTTTCATCATATTTTGTTTAAAATGTTTACATTGTTTGAAGTATTCTCCACTTCTTGTTCGTAGATAGAAAGAAAAAAAAAAGGAAACAAAATTTTTTCTATATGTATTTTTGTTTAAAAGTAACTATTTTCACTTCCTTGTACGAAGTAAAGAAAATATTGCGAAAACTTTTCGGTATCATATATCAACGAAAATATCCATTTTGACCACTCTCGAATCCATTTGACTGATTTTGTTTTGCATGAAATCTGTACGTACGAGTAGAATAAAGGACTCTTAGTTTCAAAACAGATCGTAAAATGAATTCAAAATAGATTCAGAAGAGATTTATTCGTGACGTACGTAGGTTCGTATGTATGTCTCTCACATAACTCGAAAATGAGTAACCGTAAAACGTTGAAATTTTGCGTATGGGACTGGTGTAATATGTGATTGTATACCTCTCCTTTTCGTTTCAATCTGCCCCACCAAACATATTATATATCTATATATAAACTTAAAGCATCTAAAGTTAATAGTAAATTGGGGTCAAAGCAAGGTAATTTTTCAATAATATTATTAATTGTATCCTTGTTAAGGGATTAAATATAAAATCTAAACAATTCAATATATATATATATACAGGGTGACTCAAAATGTTTTTACAAATTAAGAGGAGTGATAGTACTCATCCAGATAAGCACTAATTACCATACAACATAGGGTCGCATTCCACTCTGAAAGGTAGGAAAGAGGAATATTAGAATTCCAACCTGAACTACAGTAATGTTGGGAGAGAAAATGAACGAGATCAAAAGCTGCGCAATCAGTTTAGTGGAAAACTCACAAAGAGTGTACAAAACGAATAAAACCCAAAACTTGGCGTTCGAGTGTTAATTCGAGCTTAGACTTTGATGGCAAAGATTCAGATGCACATCTTTGGTTCGCAAGGTCTCAACTTCGCAAACGATTACAACAAGTTAATTATCTAAACAAGGGCTGAACATTATCAACTAACTCCAACTTTCGCTGTATGCCGAGATTAGCATGAAAAGTTCATGCTGTGTTCCTGCTGTCAGAACTTCGTATCCCATAGATGGGCGCTTCAAGTAGAATGAGAACAGTACAGTAAGTTCAGAAGCACAGGACAAAAGATGTCGAACGGGGCAGAATTGCTCGGCATACAGCGGAAGTTGTAGTTAGTTGATAATATTCAGCCCTTGAATTAAATAATTAACGTTCGCAATCGTTTGCGAGGTTGAGCCCTTGCGAATCAGAGATGGGCATCTGAGTGTTTGCCATCAAAGTCTGAGCTCGAATTGGCACTCGAAAGCCAAGTTTTCGGTTTTATCCATTTTGTGCATTCTCTGTGAGTTTTTCACTAAACTGATCGCGCAACGTTTGGTCTCGTTCAGACGCTTTCCCAACACTGTTGTAAGTTGAGGTTCGAATTCTAATAGTCTTCTTTTCTGCCTCCCAGAATGGAATGCGACCCTACGTTCTATGGTAACTATTGCTGATCTGGATGAGTACTATCATCCCTCTTAATTTGTAAAAACAATTTAAAATCACCCTGTATATACTCTGTTACCCGGCTCTGTGAGCTCACTTTTAAAAATTCTTAAATGTTGTTAAATTGTGCATTTTTTGCTTTAAAAGTGATTGAATTATGTTGTTCTTATATTCTGGTTAAAATGCTTATGCCTTTAGTTAATCTGAATGCAATAGCTGTAGAATTATCAACAATTTAAAAGTTTAAGTGGCTCTAGCATTAAGAGGTTGCCAAATGTTTACATTTCAAACTTCAAACTTTTATTAGAATAGTGAAGTAAGTCAGTTGTTGCACCAACTTTACCGTCTTTTTGTCCAATGAGATCAAAAGTTAACTTTCGAATTTGTGCTCCAAAGAATTGGTCTTTCTGTAAGTAGGCGAATTGCTTGTTTCTGCATAGAAACTGCAATTTTAATTGTAAAAAAATGATTTTTAACTATTTTTACCTACGTTTTTTATATTAGGTTTTTACCGCATTGTACAATTTTTAATGAAGATGTTTTGATTTTTTATGTATTTTTGCCTTCCCGCAAAATGAGAACTGAATTGAATGAACGAGAAATATATCTCTTATAAAACTCGAGGACATAAATTTAAATGAAATGCAGAAAAACGTGTGTATAATTTAATAGGCCGTACAAGGAAGCCCACATCACGCATTTTCACATTATTTTAATCTCTAACATTTCTTACCAAAGGGGACTTAAGAGTTATCTGTACTGTATAACTTCACTATATTATTTTTTTACCATGTGTACAGGAATTTCTGTTTCCATATATCACAAAAATGAATTCCGATTTTATTTTCAATGAACAAAATTGTTTGTTTATTCAGCATACTTAATTTCTACGGATCTCCTTGATAAATTGTTAAGATATGATCACATGATAACACGTATTACTTGAAAATATATAGATTCTTAACATAAATTTTATATTTGGTGTACCAACTCAGACAAACTTCAGGCTACCTATTTTCTTTATGACCAGTAATTCTTCATTTACTTTAAATCAGTCCAAAATTTCAAAAAATTTTAAATTGCACTGAAATAGGTTTAAGTTTTTTTATCTTGGAAAATTCGAATCTGACTGTTCAGAGATTAAGACAAAACTTTAAGTTTTAGCAGTTACAAATTAGAGTTTCAAATCTTCCTTATACGTTTTCAGGCAATGCTTAAATCGCATTGCCTTTAGAAAGCGAAAGGAAGCCTATTTCCTATGTTTCAGTTTATAGTTGACTTCGAATTCACAAGTAACAAATCTAGTTGGACTTATAAATATACTACTTTCTCCTTTACAAAGAAACATACATTGTATGAGCTATTATTATATCAGCATCTGCTAAGCTCGTTAAGTTTTTTGTTTAGTGTTATGGCGAAGATTTAATTATTGTTCTGTGTAATTTCATTTAACTACGGTAGATAAATAAATGCAAGTGAACAATAAATTTCAGTTACCTTTATTTATCTAGTGTAGTCCTACGTTACAATTAGTTTTTTGTAGAATATAGGGAACAAAAACCAAGCAGAAACGTCATTCTTGAGTTTAATTTAGCTTTTAAAGTGCATTAATTTATTTTGGAGTGTTTTCTTTAATATGCACATATGCAGTTTCTAAGAACACATACAACTTGTAAATTAATGATAATTAGCGGATTAAACACTTATATATAAGTTTATAAGTGATTTTAGTTAGGAATTGAATGAATGTTTGTTGAGCAATATTTACCTCATTATCTTGATATTTTGGGGCTGATGAGAGGTGAAAAAAGCTATAAAACCTTTTTCATACCACTTTATTTGTTATCAATGATATTATAGAGTCATTAGGAGCTTTTTCAGGAGGCGACGTCAAAAATGCGCCGTACCCTCGACGGGACTCGAACCGTGAACTGTCGAATATGAGTCGAATTTGCTTCCAATTATACAGCGAAGTCATGCGTAAAAGAGGAAGACTGTACCTTATAATGTGAAAAGATTCATTTCTTAAACTATTAAAAATAAATTTTCTTACTAATTATTTGAAAGGCATTTAAAAAAAGCTCACTAGGACTATCGATTTCTCTAAAGGGAGGGATGCCTTCGAGGGCATTTTAATAGAAAGTCGGGTCTTGTTCATAAAAAAAAATCAAGAGAATCCATACGCAACCAATCCATTAACTTGTAAGGATCTTAAGTTTTACTAACGTTTATTTTATTTTAAATCTTTACTATCACTTCTTATTTTCTACTTCCGGCCAGAATTATAAGCGTTAAGGTTTTTATGCAAAGTTTGTCTGGCGAACGCCAAGTATTTAAGTTGTGGCTTTTTGCCAAGCGAGAGAAAGGAAGCAGAGAGTCGAAGCAGGCCGCTTACCTTAGAAGTTACGCAGTTGCTTGTTGCCTTCCAGGCCAGAGGTTTAAATCCTCTTGATAAATTTTAAACGTATTGTAGTGTTCACAGTTCTCTGGACTACATACGCTTCCTGTTAGTATAAGGCTAATCTTCCACGTTTATTATTCTAAAGTTAAATTAGAGTTTAGTTTTATTTTTATACTTTTACGTTTTGACCCCAAGTAGCGGGTCGGTGTATTCCGAAGTACGGAAGTCATTGTAAATAGAGAAAAATAAAGGGTTTAGTATACCCTTCTTGTGTATCCTGTTTACTTCCCACAGTTTTGAACATAGCTTTAGTAAGCTCTCTGTTCCGAGTCAGGTCCTTGCATGTTCCCGAAGAAGGTTAGAAGGAACATTGAACCTGATAAACTCAGCCGCTGGTGAGCAAAGGTTATTTGTGTTTCAAATATATAGCCGATGGCAGTTAAGTTAAATTGAGAGTGATATATTTAACAACAGAGCGAACGATGCCGCTGTAATCCTCGTCTAATAACGATGCAAAAAATAAGATCTATAGTGATACATTTTTCAATCTGATGCGATATGGAACCCACATAAAAAATTTCGATACAAAAATAAGCTTATTCTCACTTATTATATCAGCAAAAACGGCTCGCAGTTTTTAATAATAATTTTCGTCTTTCTAATCAAATGGTCGAAAAAGCACAGTTTCCATCCAATATTTCGCCTATATACAACTTTAGTCGATTAAATGTGGTAAAAAATTTATTATAGTTAATCAGAAATCAATAAAGCGAACAAACAAACACGCAAACAGACATTCTTCTTTATATGTATAGATTCTGTAAAACTTACAAATTTTTGATTAACTAACTCTACGATTTGAAAGCGAGCAGTTGCAACACTTTTTTCGAAAAAAAGCATTTTTATCTCCGACACGGTGAGACTGTTGCCACTCGGAAAAATGAGTGCGGAAATTAATGGTTTCTGAGTTTTTAATTAATATCTCGGCTGATTAAAATCGTATGAAGACGAGAATAGTCGAAATGGCTTCCCATGAATTCTTGGAATCGATAATAATGTATTTAATCTTCGGCGATGTTATTTTTATTTCATCGGAAAACTTCGAAATTTTTTATTAACAAACTCCAGGATTTGAAAGCGAGCAGTTACAACAACGTTTAATCAGATTTTCATCTCCAACTTGCGAGACTGTTGCCTCTCGGAAAAATTAGGGCAAAAAGTATCGTTTTCCGAGTTTTCATTAATATCTCTGATTTTAGCTTTTGTTTTTTTGGAAAAGAGTGGACGTCGACCTTTTCCAGGACCCAGAAAATAATTGTAGAAAGTTTGGTGACGATAGCTATAGCAGTTACTGAGTTATTAGAGGGCAAACAAACATACTTTCTTCTTTATATATATAGATTAACTTATCCATGTTTGACACCGAAGCTGTTAATTACTTATTAAATTTTACAGCAGTTCAGTTTTGAAATTTCATTTTTTATTTTAACACATTACGATTAAAAGTCGACATACTATTATTCAATTATCTTATGACTTTGTCGAATTAAGTCAAAAATGAACTGTAATTTGACGTAATACGTAAAGAAAATGATAGTGATTTGTTTCTCCACTGCCGTATGAATGCTTTTTGAGAACAGAATCGGTAGGTTAAAAACTTTCTAAAATGAACTGATTTTGTGAGTTAATATTAAAAATTTCTTTTTAATAGACAAATACACAGATATCTACTCTGATAAAGAATTTAACGCTTAGCAATGGATTTAAAATTAATTCCATATCCATTTTACGCTCAGCATATTATTACAGTAATTTAATTTTAAAAGTTACGATGAATTAATTTATGCAGAACTTATTGCAATCCATTCAAACGAAGTAAAAGAGAAACTATACCTTATATATCTAAATATACATTAATATAAAGACAAACATATGCAATAAATATAAACTAAAATTGTGCTATTTCTGAAAGTGAGAAATATAAGGAAACTTGTAATACTTCCTACTCAATATTATCTGTAAATATGATTTTTACAAATGTTGTGTTGATATAAAATGATATGTTGTTACAGATATTAGTTATACCTTCTAGTATATAAAAATACTATGCATTGTTTCGTTTTATTGCCTTTTGTAGGACTTTTCAAATTCAAAAATCTCAGTTTTCAAAAGCTTTAGTTTTTTAGTTTAAAAATAACGCGTTTTATGAATACGTGCTTTTTTAATTTTTTTTCCTGTGGGAAATTATGTGAAAACCAATTTTTTAGACTTTTCATCAAATTTAACTTTACTAATAAGTTTTAGGAAACAAGAAATTAATTTGTAAACACACAATACCCAAAGAAAACAACCATATTGATATTAAAAATTACAAAATATAATATTTGTAGTTTCTAGGTAAGAACGTAAGTTTCATTTCAGATAGTAATAAAAAATAATTCTAATTCCTTAATACTCTTATAGTCAATGCTAATGTTTTTCTGGTACTCATCTGTTATCGGGACCGTATTCAGATATGTAATGTATATAGTAACGTGTCTTTGTAGGTCTGTGATTACACAAACAGCATGCATATGTGCATACATGAACACATGCATCCACCCATACATGATTACATACATTTCTGAATCCGGTCCCGATAACAGAAGAGTACCTGTTTTTCCATTTGTTTATGCTTTTGTCAACTTATCTTAATCATAATCGTATTCTCAACATCCAGATTGTTCGTGTTAAGCTAATTTCTGCATAAAATTTCAGAGTGAAACTTCATTAAGTTGAATTTGACTCCGAAGCTGTCAATTTGACTAATTGACTAATTTATTCTTAAGAAAATCTAAGACGAAATTATAGCTTACCAACAGCTTCATTTCTGTTTCATTCCTGGCTTCCGTAAAGTTTCTTCTAAGCATTGAATTCATATTTGGGTAACTTTTATACTCAGGAAAACCGTTTCCGCAATACTGTTGGTTAATTAATTACGTTATCCGATTAACGAAGCTTACAGCCCAACAAACCCCTACTTGTTCTTGACCCTTATGTGTCACAAACAAACCATCGACATTTCCGCTTACTTGGCTAATATTTTTTTTTTATACCCCAACATGGCTTGTTCAACTCAGGTGGAAAAATATGAATAGCGGCTTTTGAGGTCTGTTGCATATCTTGCCGTGTTTAAGAATATAAAACTTCGGGAGAGAACTAGTGGAAGTAAATTGCTGCAATATATGTACTAACACAGAAATGAGTTTAAAGAATTCCAAATCGCATCAATAGGTCAGCGTATTAATCATTTGCGCTTCAGTGTATTTTAATGATATTTTCGATCGCACTAGTCTTTAGTGCTGCCAAAATAAATAAATAAATAAATAAAAAATTCTAACCACTTTCAGTTTTTTTGCATTTAGTTCATTTTCATAATTCTTTTATGAAGGCATAAATTAGTTTACAACTTCTTAAGTGATAGTTATTACATAAGAAATCTAAAAAATTCTTAGATAGAAAGCCACGTAAAACCACGTAAAGGCCTACGCAATTAAGAATTATGAGATTAAGTTAGCATTAATATTGTTATTTATGACTGTTATTATTATTTAATATTATTAAAATATGGTTATAAAAGTAATTAAAATCAATTCTTTAAAATTAAAAACATCCCACCGAACAAAGCAAATTCCAGAAAAAAGAAACAAACTCCATCAAAATTCGGGACGGACTTTGTTTCGAGGGTTTGCCCCTCTTTCCCTAACACCAACCTCTCGAGAAGACTTCGGGATTCGAAACCGGGTCCTTCGGTAAGGCAGTCAGTGTCGCTTACCACTATTTTGGTTGGGGGGGGCGCGTGCGAATATTAGCACCATTTTTAAATATTATTTCATTGCAAACTGCAATAATTTTATTTCTCTTAGTTTTCATTTGTTTATTTTTGCTATTTTTTAGGTAGAATCTATTAACAATATGGGGGAAGAGGAGATAAAAATGAACAAGTACTAGTGTCGAACTTCATTGAGCCATAGAAGCTTTACAAAATCTAAAGCGCCTTTCTATGCGCAACTTATGCGGGTAGTAAAAATGTTTTTCTACTCCAAAATCGTATTTTCAATTGAAGTAATATTCAGGAAGAAGAAAAGCATCATGATCAGATTATTTGTTCAAATACGGGGCTTTAATACTGTATATTCATAAAGAAAAAAATACCATATTTACACCAAATATAAAACACATTTTGCATTTTGGTTATTATTTTTACGCGAGGAAAACCACGAAAACTAACATGCACCCAGCCCATTCGCATTTGAACCAAAACCAGTATTCAGCATCTTAACCATTCGGCCACTGGTGGGGCGTTTTACATTTTGGTATAAAATTTAAGAAATAAAAATACAGGTGAATATTTGATGACAACAGTCGTGGATCTCATTATAATGACCTGTAAGTTACCTAATTAAATGCAATGCTTGGCTACTTTATACAAAGAAAAATTTAGTGATGCATTGTTACCTGCAGAGTTGGGCATAATTCATTTACAATGTAACTGATTAATATATGAACTACAATGTAATTGAAAATATAAGTAATTCAATTATAATGATATTAATTGTATTATACTTGCAACTTCATGATAATTGCAATTGCAATATTATGTTATTGCGGATACAGTTACAATGTAATTGCAGTTACAGTTATAGTAATTACAATGTAATTGCCATTGCAGTTATAGTAATTACAATGTAACTGTAATTTGAAATCATTCAGTTATAATGTAAATGCAACTTCAGACCAGGCAATTACATTGCAATTGCGATTACAATTACTTCAGTAATATTGCATTACAAACCGTACAGTTGCAATATAATTGTAATTGTAGATAATTCAATTAAAATAATAATTGTAATTGCTATTAATTCAACTACAATGTAATTGGCTTAAAAATTGTACAGTTACAGCATAATTGTAATTGCAATTAATTCAGCTACAATGTAACTGTAATTACACTTTTATAATTGCAATTACAGCTGTACAGGAACGGGTAAAAGTACGAAGGACACAAGCGATGTACCATGGGTCAACTGTTAATGCCTTCCCATACTAATTCTTTAAAATAAAAGTTGCGACTTTTATAAGACTTTACAATGGAAGGTGTAGGAAATAAGTGACTAAAGCTTTCCAAAGGATCTAGAGTTTCTCTAGTATGGTATATCGTGCAATCCTACCCTAGATCCGGCATCCAGTATTTATTAAAAATAATGATTTAGGATATAATACATTAAATACATTCAATACAATTTGAAATTCATAAATTAATTTGAACACATGTTTTAGTGTGACCGCTCGCTGGCGAAGTGGCTAGCGCGTCGCACATCTGCACCACAGGTCCGGGGTTCGATTCCTAGGCTGGGCAAAGTTGACAGCCTTTCATCCCTTGAGTGGGTCGATGAAATGAGTACCAAGTTCGCTTGGGGACTAAACGCCGGGGGTGCTGCGACAAGCTGACCACTTGTCTAGGGCATATGCTGTCTCACTCCGGGGCCCAAGGTCAAGAAAGCAGAATTTGGGGCACTGTACGCTGTGGCCCACTAAGGCTGCTGTGGCACTGAGTTTAGATTTAGTTATATGTTTTAGTGTAACAAAAATAATAGACAAACGTAATAAATAGCAGAGAAATATAATAAGTACTGGAAACACTATTTTATAATGAACTATAATGATAGCACTAAAGAGGTGTCCACCACGGGGTCAGAAAATTCGCAAGTGGTTGTTGAGAAAAAAATGCACCCAAGAAAGACCACTGGTGCGGATTTTGGGTTGGAAGCATCATCGAACCCTTCTTCTTCGAAAATGCGGCTAGTCAGGAAATAACAGTTAATGACACGTATTTTAAACAAAACGGTGCCACATGCCATACAGATTGAGAAACAATTCAATTACTGCATTAGTTATTTCATAGTCGTGTAATTTCCCGTTTCGGTGGTGAGAATTGCCTGCCCAGATCGTGCGATTGAACGCCGTTGACTTTTTCTTTGAGGTTTTTTGAAGCCAACGAGCCCACGACCATCCACGGCTTGAAAGAGAAAACTGAGCATTGTGCCAACGAACTTCAGCCGCGTTTACAAAACGGTCATGGATAATTATATCAAAAGATGCATATGTGCTAGAAAAGTTATGGAGGCCATTTACCCGATATGCTATTCCATACATAACCCTATACTAAATACTATCAATTTCTATCAAATTTACGTCTTGCGTGAATTTTAGGACACCTTTTACTTGCGTATGTCTATGGACGCTCGAAATCTATTAACATGCTGCTTGTTAATCAGATAATTTAAATTTCTGTAGCTGATATGGTTTGAAATGAGTTATTTAAAGTTACTTAAGGATCATTTATGAGGACCAATTACGTGTCACTCCAGGTATCTTTCTGTGTTGGGTAGTTAGTAAAACAAATCTACAATTTCTTTATATATATAAGCGGCTAAAGTGTGTGTCGCCGATAGTTTATTGTTGCCACTCGGAAAAATGAGCTCGGAAAGTAACGTTTCCGCAGTTTTTAATTAATATCTTGGCCGATTAAAGTCCTACGAAGATGAGAACGGTATTCGTGGATTCGGAGAATTTTTTGTAATCCGAGGATACGCGTCTCGAATTTCAACTCGGCGCCGTTCCGTAGATACTCGAGAAAAAAGAATCTGGCCAAATCCCTCTAATAGGGAAAACCCAAGAAAGAAAGTGGAAAATGTAGGGAAAACATAGCTGAAAATTAGTTTTTAATTAATATCTCGGCTAATTAAAGTCTTAAGAAGACGCGAATGATCAAAATGGCGTGCCATGGACCTGCGGAATCCAACGGTGTGCTTCGCTAAACCCGGGGGCCAGCCGTTTCTGAGGAGATAATGTTAATTCTCCCCATATATATATGCGGCTTAAGTGTCTGTTTGTCGCCGATAGTTTATTGGTTGCTTGCGTAACTGTACTAGCCAATGGGGTGAAGTTGCCACGGCACAGGGTTGCCGTTTCAATGGAGACGTAGATAATTTCCCGTCAAACTTGCCTTTGCTATGAGCATCCATAAGTCTCAGGGCCAAACGCTTAAGCGTGTTGGCATTTTTTTACCTGAGCCTGCATTTGGACACGGTCAAGTTTATGTTGTCTGTTCAAGAGTTCGCGAAAGAACGGGCGTAAAATTAAAAATAATGTATGGTCCTCTGCAAGGCGTGCTTAAAAATGATGGAAAGATCTACACAAGAAATGTTGTGTACGAAGAGCTATTTGACATGTGACTTAACATTTCATTATTTAAATCACCTTTATTGATTGAGCTAGCGGTGGGCTCTTAAGAAATGTACCGCCAGTGATTTCCTTCACTGCACTCTACTTTAAGCAATTAAGCAAGTAGAAGGGGGAAACCCCGTGGGGCAGTAAGCAAAGGGGCGTCCTCGCCACCTGCCCTGGGTAATTCAGTTTAAATTAGCAAACACCTTTGCACAAAACATTTTAATTACAATTTATAATAAACTGCTCAAAACAATTAAAGGATATTGTAAGTTTTATATAAAATAAAGATATAAGTGAAATTTATTTTGCTGAAAATGGAAGAAGAGAATCACAAATGCAAATTTTTCTGATTTTCAAACTATGGAGTATGCTAATTTTGAGTTCGATGTCAAAAACGTTGCTTCAGCGGCAGCGAATGAAACTTGACTTTCAACTGAATAAAAGACAATGAAGAGAAGGATGATCGGGATATAGGGATGAGATCCTCAGACCTATTGTAGTCCCTTACGCTGCAGCAATCGGGGATGACTTCATTTTAATGGACGATAACTGCAGGCCACATCGTGTTAACCTGATGGAGGATTTCCTTTTCGAGGAAGGAATCGTACGAATGGCATGGCCAGTGTGTTTTTCAGACATGAATCCAATAGAGCACGTTTAGGACGCTCTAGGAAGACAAGTTGCTGGCCGCCAACCACCCCACAAACTCTCCAAGAACTGGAAAGAGCTCTTCTGGAAGAGTGGGACAGAATACCCCAACTTGTGATTAATTAATAGCCTCATTGACTCCATGCTTCAAAGGTGTTCAACGTTGCTGGCCTTTCGTGGAAACCATACCCCCTACTGAAAATGATTTCCTTTGAAGAAAACGCCTTTTTTTTATTCTTTTTTTCTCATATGCACAAACTGTGTTTTTCTCCTTTTGTACACAAATGAGCAAAAAAAATGCATTTTTTTCTGCCAAACATGTGTAAGTTACACTCATATAACCTACTACGTCTGTCGACCATTTATCAATCAGCTAAAAGGTTTCCCAGCCACAAGATCCACCTAAAACCGCAATATCCTTTAATTGTTTTGAGCAGTGTATCTAGAACAGCGGTCATTTCGTATGATCGCCAGGCTTCCCAGTAGTATATAATTTAATTAAGTGGAAATGAATTTTATTTTTGGTTCCGAATTTGAAATGGAAAATTGTATCAGCAATTAATTTTTAATTAGAATTTAAGATATTCCTCGAAGCTCTTATTTAATTAAAGGTATTTTAAATTTCATGGAATTTCCCGAAATGTATGATTCCAATTCCTTCTGTATGAATGAAATAATGCTCAAGTTAATTTTACTTAATTAATTTTATATTAAATACCTTATTAACTGAAAACAGATTTTCATTATTTTCCGCTTTGTAGAAATTTGTATTGTAGAAAGCAAGATATTGTAACCACACTACTACAGTACTATCACATTAGAACTGAATCGATAGATTTTTAGTATCTGAGTATATTTTTTATTTATTTACAAATTTATTACAGTTTAATTTTGATTTTTCTTATTTTTTGCCAAAGGATTACATCTCCTTCACATGGCTGTAATCATTGTGAAAAATATCCCATGTAAAAGATAGCCGGATTTAAATAAAACTTTCTTATTTATTTGGTTGAAATGCTATGAATTTGTTTCTTTTAAAAGAAATACACCAATGTTATGTAATTTTTGAAGATGAGTTATGAAAATACAAAAGAATATATGATATTAGAAAACGTGTACTCGCGTTAAAAGTGTCCTTTTGCCCATTATTGACCTTCCCACTTTATGAAACAACAGTAAACATTCACACATCGTAGCATTTTGCTTTTTCTCTCATGCAGAAATGTCTTAAAAGAATTAAAAATGTTTCCAGTTTTTAGATAATTATTGGGCTTTACTTTTCTTTTTTTTTTTTTTTTTTCCTAATTCGCAGCTGTGACCAAGACAGATGATTTATTTATTCGCCACTTTAGTTATCTACTCACTCGGATCAGGTTAATTCAATGAATCAACATCAGATTTTCCGGGTTCATATAAGCCTTAGTTTAATTTACTGAATGAATCTGGTCTTGATCTCTGAATGAAATTCTCAGCATTTAAAATTATAATGTGTTATACATTCATCTCCATTTTTTGATTATTTTAGAGAGCTTTTCATTCAATCAGAAGGCAATGAAATTGATTTTACAGATAGTCATGCTGATGAAATCTGCGTAAAGAGAGACGACATAATTTCGCTCTTTTCAGACATAATTTTTGAGCTAATTGAGAACTGTTTCCTAAAACAGTGTTTTATGTTTTTCAAACACTTTCTATGTATGTTTCTATTTTCTTTTATTATAAGTAATTATTCATCGCTTTTTGAGTTTCTTTGGATTTGGATTTTTTACTTTATGGCAAGCTACACTATGGTTATGTATTTAAGTAAAGAGATGCCTTCGTGGAGGATATTCTTTTGGAAATTTGTTCATATATGCGTTAGACATGAAAAAATTCACATATGCTTAGACATGGAAAATCATGAAAACGCATATGGCGGTAACTTGTTCTCCAATATCTGAAACCGGATCGAACTACCAGTGTTCTACAGACTGATCCGTTTGGCTGATGATAGACTTCATCTCTTTTTTGGGAAATAAAAAATTTTTTCTTCACCAGATGTACTGAATATACGGTATAAGAAAAGGCTTTTAATGATTTTTAATTTCATAAATGTTAATTACATTGTTAAAAAATATCCATAATACTTTAAATAACTATATTATAAAAAATATCCATAATACTTTAAATAAATATATTATACAGATAAGCAGTCTCGCAATTCGAAGGATAAGTTAAATATCTTTTGGGCGCGGACAGCAACAGGTGAAAACATCCGAATTTACTAAACTACTTGAAAGCACTACAACAATCAGTGGATTATTACTAACATGATACGACAATTCAGACGGTTCTAGACGTATGTGAAAGGCATGCAAAAATAAGTATTTTGCGTTTAAATGTTTGTAAAGTCATTCGGTTTTTTTATGCTGGAGAAAAAATGTGCAATGTTTTCACCTCAGCACGAATACTCATCCCCCGAATACGCATCGAGTGTGCTTCCAGTTGTACCACAGAGGCACGCAGAAAAGCGAGAGAAAAAATCCTAATACACCTCCCCTTTCAAAGGGAAACTGAGGATGAGGTACCAGTTGCCAAATCCTGGTGGAAACAAATTATCCGCCTTCACCTTTCAGTTCGGGCGCCACTGTAGTGTTACGAGGTTGAAACAGGCGACGTGAAAAATGTTCAGTGCTCTCGTCGGGACTTGAACTCTGGAGCTCTCGAATATGCTTCCAATCACACCACAAGAAGGAAAGAAGGGAGAAAATACCTTTATATTAAAGATAAAATTGTTGACAAAGTTAAAATACTCGCATAAATTATTAAATAACAATATATTAAGTCTTAATTATAGTAGTGCTATAAAATATATAGATCTTCGCTACTCAGTTTGACATTTAACAATTAAACTTAAATTATTAAATCAAATGAAATATTTGAAAAATGAAAGTTAAATAAATAACTCTGTTAGGAACTATACTTTCCAACGTTTTTCGGCTCTTCTCCCATTTTTAAAGTTTTTATTACCTCTTCTCTATTAAATGCAACAATAATGTATTTCTATAGTTTTTTTATATAGGGTCTGAACTGAAACCGTATTGATGGTTTTAAGCAACTATGGCAGTTGCGCTGCCTCGAATTATTAGATAAAATCTGTAAGAAGATTCTTGAACAAAAAGTGATAATGATTAAAATTTTCTTACGCCTTTATTTAATCATAGGAATACACCTGATGAAACATGCATGGATTTTGTTCACTGCGCGGACACTTAATTTGTTAGAAATAGGTATATTGAAAGAGCACGCTATTATTGAATACTAGATATCACTGCAATGTCATCTTAGTTTTTGAAAATTGTACTACTAGGATGTAACGTGCATTTTGTATAATCTTTGGAATAAGAAATGAACCTTATATTGTGTATAAAACTTAGACCAATATATATCAATAATCAACTGGCATGATATAATATAATTATAGTAAAAAATTCATGACTGTAAAGTTTGTGGAAAGAGATGTACATTTTAAGTGCTCGTTTATAAAAGCATATTTAAACAAATAAATTTATCAAGTAAGTTCTCATTGAGCATTGTATTTCTGGACACCTCTTTTTATCCCACATTCTCACCTCTAGATCTCAGTGACCATTATTTCGAAATTACCGCATTTTTTTGACCGGAACTTGGGCATACTATTTCTTGGTTTGTAAATTAACTAACTTCCTGCCGCTTTGTTGCAACAGCTACGATTCTACCTTCTAAATTTCTGCAGAAGACTTTGCATTATGGAATCACTGTTTTATCTTACAGTTTTACTTTATATTGCAATTTCGTTGTTTGTTTTCTTTTCTTACCTTTGTTTAGCAATTTGAATGGCTGTCTGGATAGTGATGGTTAACGAACGATGGCTATGTCAATGAGGAGATCATTGACATACTATGATGTGAATGAGGAGGTTAGCGAAAGCTGGCTATCATACTGATGGGTTTGTATTTGAATCGTGGATAACGCATGCATATTTCAGATTGTACTACCTTTTCTAAATGGGTATTTAAAAGTAATTAACCAGATATTAATCTTAGGAGTCTGGTAGTTAAGAGACGATAGTTTCGACCATTGTAATTTTATTTTCAGGATGCTGCTGAACAAAATTTGACTGAAGATTTGAAGAATAATTCTCATATGGTTTTCCAAATTATCTAAACTATTAGATGAAATGCTGATGAAGAAGCAGTTTTGCGTTAAAGCTGGTAAACTTCTACATAACCCTTTGAAATTCATTAGTATTTGAAATGTCCATAAATCTGACTTTATATTATGAGAGCGGTTATATATTCCTTGGCAGTCCGAATAAGATTGTCAATAATTACTGTATAATTCAGCTGTTTAGAAAAATTGCAGGGAAATTAGTTCGTGTTACAGAATATATTATTTAAGTCTTTAATCTACTTTTAAGTATAAATTAATTTTATCTCTGTCTTTTATTAAAATTTCACAAATAACTTTCAGAAATACTTAATCTGTTTTACAAATTTTAGTCACTAAATGCAAAAGCTCAATTTTAAAATTATTTTTTCCACTTCGATATCAAGATTTGCATTAATCATGTAACTTTTTTTTATTTATTTAAATTATTAGTGAAAATTCTGATGCATTAAATATTTTACTGTAGAATTAAAGATTAAAATAAAACGTTTTTTCAAGACATAAGGAAGGTAACAGGCTTGTGTAACTATAAGGTATTTCTTCCGCCTTCTTAGTATACCTTCGTGGTGTAATGACCAGCACATTCTGCGCGTATTCGAGAGGCCTGTGGTTCGAGTCCCGGCGACGGAATTGCTTATTTTTCATGCCTCCTGCTTCGAAATAACCTAATGTCTCTACAGTGGCGCGCGAATTAAAAAAGGTGGTGGATGATCCCCTAATCTCCAGCCGCCCTAGAGCGGCGTATATAAGGTATTTCTCCCACCTTCTTAGCATGACTTCGTGGTGTAGAGGCCACTCTGCGCGTATTCGAGAGGTCCGTGGTTCGAGTCCCGAAGAAAGCATTGCTAATTTTTCATGTCTGCTGCTTCGAAATAACCTAATGTCTCTATATAACAAGTTCAAACCATGTTTGTAACCAAACCATTCAAAAGAGTGTTTATGACATTGACTGGAGTATGCTCAAGCGGAGAATAAAAAATTACTTTCCGCTTGAGAAGGAAAAAGAAAAACGGATGAAGATAAAAGTTAAAAATAATTATTTACAACCGATGTCTTTATAAAGTAACATTTAGAAGACTATAAATAGTTTGAGGTACATTTAATTTTGTCTCCTATTTCACATTCTCTTGATCGTACTGCCAAATTTATCTATGTTTCTTGTCGCATGATTGATAAATAATTTTTCACTAATTTTAATCTCAAAATTGATAATTATTTCTCCATCTTAAAGTATGGCTAAAACAATATTCTTAAGTTAACTATTAAGGTAGGAAAACTTTACTTATTGATATGAATAGATTTTAAAATTCCTTGGAAGTATTTTAATTTTTAAAAAATTTAATTCACTTTTGAGTAAGTTGTTAATGTGAACGTTTCTCTATGAAATTATGTAACGTTTATACCCTTATTGAGTCCTTCTATCACTGTGTGTCATTAGACTGTGTACTGGAAATTCTAAGGATATGCTCATTTTAAAATTAATTTGCTATATTGCTGTTGAACTGAATTTTATGGTTTAAGTGTGAAAAACGTGATAAATAAAGATAACACACAAAACGTTGAAAAAACCCCTTTGTGTGTAATGTAAAATCTGAAAGCTTTCAAATTTTTATTTCGTATTTTGTGCGAATTTAACACAATTTTTTGTATTATTTATGATCTCTTCAAGTTTTCATAAAAGAAAGAAATATATTGTAAGCTAAATGTAGTTAAATTATATTAGTTAAACATATGAATAAAATTAAACTATTTTTGATGTGCATTTATTGTACTTAACATTGTTCAGTTTATTCCTTGAAAGATAACGATCTGTGTTACTTCTAATAGTAATTTATGGAAACTGTCTATTTGCAATATATGGTAGCTTAAAGGAACAGAATGATTTATAATTTTTAAAGGGCTAAATTAAAACATTTGTAACTTTATAATAGAAAAATAATCATATTACATAAATTTAATTATTAATTTAGATGAAGGTTCGTGTAAATGTTAAAATACATTATATTGCTTTGGAAAATGAAATTAAAGGCAGCTACAGACAACAAAAAAGCTTTTATTTTCTGCTTAACATGTGTTTTGCGTTTGAATAGTACTTATGGAAGAATTATAACTGTAGAAAAGCTTACGAATCAAGCAAATGCAGATTTTGATATAGCCTCTGATTTCTGAAAAAGAAAAAAGAAAAAAAAAAGATAAATTTTATAAAGTATGCAAACTGAAAGAAAAATTTTAAAATAATTTAACATCCTTTTGTTTTCATGGATAAATCATTGAACTTGTTACCTAAATTCAGTTTTAAAATGTGTATTTTGTAAGATTTTCCTGTAATGGAGCACACAGTAGTAAAATTTCTACAGAAATACAGCTGTCACAAAATGGCTAAAGTGATTTAAATCTATACTTAAAGCGATACCCATGAAATTTCTAAAAGAACATAATAAAAGGATTTTTAAAAAGAACGTACAAATAAATTTAAAGATTACATTTCAGAATATGTACCCAATTAATATGTAAAAATGTATGTAATTAATAATTATTTGCAATTATAAATCATATCCTTTTTCTTCTACAAAAATTCACTAAACTGCGGCAAAGTGATTGCATTAATACTTGAGTACCATAAAAGCTCATGCATTACAATAAAACATCCTTTTTAGTAGAAGATGCATAAGACCTTCTGCGAAATACCATTTATCTTCGACGGTATAAAAGTGTGTTTCTCTACGGGGAAACAAAGTTTTTAAATTATAAAGTGTTTTAATTGAGATTCTTAACAACATTTGGCAACAAGTATCCTTTCATTCTGAAAGCAACGCAAACAGTTTTTTGGTACTTGTCAGTTTTACCAGCGATCAACGGTTAATCACCAAGATTTGGTTGTGTTTGCTATATCATTTGTAGTCAAGTGATAAATCATAACCAAAAGCAAGTAAAAGATTTTAAAATTTCGTTCTTTCACAGTAATAATTCCCACATAGGCTTTAAGTTTGAATTTGAATCCCCCTTCCAGTTGACTCAAATTTCGGTGTTTATAAAGCACAGGTGCATCTTCGCGAATTAAAAGATCCAAAGAAGAATTGGAAAATAATTTTTCCCTATTCCTTAAGAATTTTTTGAAGTTACAAAATGGGACAATTCTGTGTCTCCTACTGGACCGATTGTCGTTTTCCATGTTTCGAAAATGCGGCTTAGGATATATATTAGATTTATATATAGCATTATTCTTACATGGGTATTTTGACATAAAAGACTTTTTCTGAAGTAACATACCAATTTTTTTCCATATTTCGAGTCTACGACTCAAATTTTGCCTAGATTTTAATTTTTTTAATTTTTGGAGAACATTTTATTGAGAAATTTAAAAATTTATCCTGGCGCATTTTTTTCAATTTGCGCCAAGAATAATTCCTTTGGCGAACTTCTTAATTTATAGCAACCTATTTTCCTTTCCTTTTTTTCATTGTACACGAGCGGAGAAAACGTCATCGTTCATATTTTCAAATAATTTTAGCATGCGTAAATCACATTTGGCGTTATTATCACTTATAAAAATATACCAAATTTAGAAACATGCAATATGTAAATTCACGTATATCTTAGGACAATTTGAATAAAAAACTCTCATTTTTTGCAGGTAGGCTTAGAAATATATCTACTTTAAGATGATGGTAAAAATTTTATGGGTTACAATTTAAAATTCTTTTCGAAAAATTTATAAAAACTATTTAAAAATACAAATTTAAAAAATAAATCATAAAAAAAATTTCGAATTTTATTTGAAATGAACGAAATGTAAAAGAAAGAACCAAATAAGTTTAATAAAAAAAAGAGATATTAATAGATATATACAAAATTCAATTAACATGGAGTTGCTAAAATTTGAGAGAATGTTTTGAAAACTGCTCGTGCGATTTTTACAGCTTTGCACTTTGGAATAATTTGAGTAGTAGAATCGAGGTTTGAAAAAAAATTGGTATGTTATTTTAAAAAAGTCCGATTTTGTGTCAAAAATATTTATGTTAGAGCAATACTATATACTATAAATGTCATATACATATCTTATATATGTCCTAAGTTGCGCTTTCGAGACATGGAAGACGCAAGTTAAATTTCTACAATCGGTCCAGTAGAACGGGAGATATAGAACTGTCCCCCGTTAGTTATGGATAAACGTGAAGTAGTAACATCTGCGCTTTTGTCTGATGTAACCTCGATTGATTCTCGAATATTCATGGTTTGGTTTGATGAAAAAGAATGCAAATTAACAGTTATTGATGTACTTTATTCTTAAATTTTGATAAAATGATTAAAATTTGAGTCTACAGAATATTAAGTTGTGGTTTATTTTCAAAGCTAGGGGACACAACCATCAGTTAAGGTGTGTATTAGTGGACACTATACGATGAGCTGAATATGGCCGAAAAATAGCAGAAATCGACGAGTTTTTTTTCTGAAGCGGGAAAACGAAGCAAGTCCAATACTGTTTTAATTAAATAAAGAGGCGTCAATTATTTGTTAGTTCTGCAGGAATGATTGGCGCAATTTTAAGGAAGTTTCGCCATCTTTCATTATTCAGTGGTAATAACTTTGTTAGTTGATCGAATAATATGTAAGTACTTAATTTCTTTTCCCGGATTCAAAATGATGACAGTTTTCAATATTTCCGTCAGTGAAAATGTAGCTGTTCCATTCTTCCGAAAAAAAGAGGTATTTTACCTCCAATCGAATTTCCGAGAACGGGTATGGAATTTTACATCCCGGTAGAAGCCATATGCAGATGTGAAAGAAAAATAAACCTTCGCATCGATAGTAAACTTTAGTCGAGCTTTATATTATTCGTATGGTATTAAAACAGACTCGTTCGGCTCTCCAACACGTTGTGTTGCTCCACTTATGGTGAGTATATTGCCTCAGTTGATAATTCGTTGAAAAAGAGTGGCAATGCCTCAGTTTATCGCGAGTCTATGATTAGAACAGTAGTTTAACGATTTTAAAATAGAAATGAAATTTATAATGAAGCGGTTTGTTGCAAAATTATTGAAATAAAATGTTTATGCCTAAAAAGAAACTTCTTGTCTGTCAATTTCAAGCGAGTCGTCTCATTTATCTGATTTAATGAGTATCTTTAGTCTAAAGTAACCGACACCTTGAGAATACTCGGCCGAATTCATGTGACGGCAATATAAAGATATTTAGTGCCATATTAGCTGCAATTTTTATCCATCTGAAACATAAATTACAATTTTTTAAGTAGTAATTTTTTAACATTTCATTAAAATTGCGGGGTTTTTTTTTTTTTTTTTTTTTTTTGTGTGTGTGTGTGTGTGTGTGTGTAGATAACATCTTAACTTCGCGCAATATTTTCTTTCACGCTTTGGTCTCTCAACAAAATCAACAAGTACCAATTTTTTTTTCAATTTTTCAGGTGTCCTTACCTTTTTTGTTAATTAGATGAGAAACTTTCCATATCTGGGTCCTTTACCAAAAGCCAAACCTTTTCCTAAACCAAACCCCAATTCTTTCTCTTTAGCAATGAGCGGGTAGTATAAGTACCCCGTTTCCAAACCTTTTCCAGCCTCCAGACCTTTACCTAGACCCACAGCGTATGGAAAAGGAACACCGTACAATTTAGAAAGTTCAGCTCCGTACTCCAGACCTAACATTCCGTACGCAGACGTGCAAATCACCATCAAAGCAAGGAATGCAACCTAAAATGAAATAATAAGTATTTGTTTTAATGTTTAAAGCTTACCAATTATAATTTACATCTAAAATATGATTAAAAAATTCTAAAAATATTTAAAAATAAAATTACGATTTTATGATTGAATAAGTATTTTTTACAACACTTCCAGTAAACGGTGATTAGTAATTTATTGTAGCCCTTTTCCAGATTTTGCGAAAATTTTTTTATGCATTCGCCTTTGAAATTCTGTATCCTAAATCCAAGTTTATGGTTTTTGCTCTTAACAGTTCAAAGCAAACTTTCATTTAATATCAATACTTTTTAATTTATCTTATATATACATTTTCAGATATTGATTCATCAATATATATTATCACCATGGCAAAGTAACATATATATAATATTTAAATCTCACGAAATAAGGAAACTAACTTGTAGTTGATTCACATCGTAGACCATGATTATAATCTAAATTACAATCCTTACAGAATTACTTATGAAATCGATTGAGGATTCAGTTTATTTCTGTTATGTGATCACACTGAATAAAGATTCAATTGTTATCTTAGATTTAGGATACGCAACGTAACAGATGTGCTCTGCTTTAGTTTCAATACCTTTTGCTATTCCTGTCCCTAGTGATTATTTAATTAGTTTGAGAAAATCAGCGAGGGAAAGGAGAAATATTTCTACAAAATATGATAACGTAAATATTTTAGTAAGCGTGATCGTAATACAAATAATTAATGACATATTAAACCTTTTCAATATTTCAATTATTACAGATGATCTTCGCAAAATTTAGCATCAAAATAAATTTTGTGTAAAATTCAAAAGAATTCTAATAAAGCTGTCACTAATGCTCAAAAACGTATAAAAATCTAAACAACAAAAAATGCTTTAAGATATTATAATAATACAGAAAACTAAATAAATTATTTTGAATTTCATATTTTTGCATTTAGGTCAAGAATCTTCACATAAGTACGTATTTTAATTTCTTATTTTATAGCATATATTATAATGATAGTGATCTATTTTATGTAGGCATTTTACACGAATGTCTAAATAGATAGTCTTTCAGATTCCTATAATTCATCAATATATTAAAATAAAATTCTAAGGATGGATTTAAATTTAGACATAATGCGTAATAAATAATTTATAAGATATATCAAACCGTAACTTATACTAAAAATACATAAAATATTTTACAATTTTTAATTGCTTTTTCCATTTCTACGTTTTAAAATTATGTAAAGTTATTTGAAAATTTAGAACCATATCTTGGCAACAACGTTCAAATATATCACTGTGGGCAAAACTACTATCTCATGCTATATACTACCAATGCCCATTACACAAAATGTACTTACTAATGTCTTCATTTTACTGGAGAAATCTAAGAAACTGCAGAAAATGTCTGGACACTTTACCTATCGAAATCACAGACTGCAGAGAACGAGAATACTTATATAGTGACTTAAAAGAGTAAAACAACAAAACGTCTACAACGCAATCATCAATTGCTTTTCAGAGGGTAACAAATAATGACATTGTTATATTTTTTACTGTAAATGAGGCGCTAAGGTTCTACTTTGTATTGATGTAAGTAATTGTTTCTTGGTATAATCGATTCATTATTTACTTTTACTTCCAGATCCCAGTAATTTCACGTAATCAACAGCTTTAACTCACACTTAAATAGTTTTTTTAACTTTTGCGGTTTCATGTTTGGAGGCGTCAAATTGTAACTTTCGAAAACACATTTTATACATAGATTTACACTAGACCAGGATGTAGAGTTAATTTTCCAGTTGTATCTCATTTAAACCTTTAATCTTGATGTTCATTTGCTGGTATTTTTTAAGAAAATCTTTTCTTCATCTAATATAGTCTCAATGCTTGATATTAGATGTTTCAGTTTCCTTTTACAGTTATATTCATCTCTTGAACTTTATTTTCAAATCTAATAAATCTCAATTTGGTCATATTCAAATCTTCATTTATAAAATTTCACTTTAAAGCGTTTTGCTAATTTATACTGCTTATTATCTACATAAAGTTACTAAACGAATCGAAGTAACTAAAAACGGAAGCTATTTGATACGTGTGATTTGCTTTAGCTTTTACAGAACATTAATTTTTATCGTATTTCTTGGCGCAAGGAATTTTAATCGTTTCTAGTTTAGCTTTGTAGCAACTCAAGACGAAATGATGTCCTTCGGCATGCTAATACCTATTATATGTCATGAGGCTCTGAGTTGAGAATTACAAAATGTTCATGATTAATAAAGAAGCGTAATCTTATTAGCGGTATTTACGTTTAACCTTGTCCGACTAGAATTGGAAATTTTGTTACGCGCAAAAATTTTTAAACTTACTATCAGAGCCAAGACAAGGATAAGGTAAATGAGGCATTTATCTCAGGTGAACAACTAGAAGGAGGGATTAATTAGCTATGCTAGAAACTCATTTTGCAGGATAAATAATAACTGTTAATTTTCAGCTTTGAAATACATCAAGAAGCAACGTTTTTAAAAGTCAAATTTAAGTAATAAAAATTTATTAAAATTATAATAATTCAAAAGTACTACATTCTTAATAAACTTTTCCATTTTCAGTGCTATACGTCCGCCTGTTTTATTTCCGTTAATTACCATTTTGTAGTCATCTTCTTGGTGAGGATGGAGGATATCAGTCTGCATTTTGCCGCAGTTTAGTGTCAATGAAATAAGTAGAAAATTTTTTTTTAAATATTACTTAATTAATCTACTTCATCACCTTTTGTGAGGTATTTTCTGCCCCCTTTCCTTCATGATGTAATTGGAAGTATACTCGACACGGATTCGTGAGCTCTAGTGTTCGAGTCCCGGCGAGGGCAATGAAAATTTTTCACGTCTCCTACTTCAAAATAACTTATGACTCTAAAAGTGACGCCTGAACTAAATCAAACTTGTGATCAAAACCTGTAATAGTATGTAAAGCTACACTGTTCATAGAGGGATTAAACTGGGTTCAATTTCCGATAGACGAATTGTTTGCTTTAGTAGTCTTATAGTTTTCTCGATGTTTAACGTAAATCCGCCAGTTTCCTTAGAAAACCCTCCGCAGTGCCAATCCCTTTCTTTAGGTAGATTGTCTTAGTAGGCTTTGTCATATTGAATTAAATAACTGAACAAATGTAATAGGTGGATAATCATTAACATCAGAAAAGATAATATTTATATATGAAAATACAGTCTTGGGAAAGTTTAGCTTTAACGATGAACTTGGAAGAAAAGGAAAAAAAATAAATATTAATAAATTAGGTAATTAGATAATAAGAGAAAAATATTTTTTCACTGTAGAAGTCAAATAAATGATAGATATTTTAATTAGGTAATTAGATAATAAGAGAAAAATATTTTTTCACTGTAGAAGTCAAATAAATGACAGATATTTTAATTTCAAAAAAAAAAAAAAAAAAAATACCTGGATATATGAAGTGTTAAAAGAGATATTTTTTTATTTGTAATTTTTAAGTGGTGGAATATTGATGACATTAGATTTAGGTAAATTAAAAGGAGTAGCTCCTAACCTAGAAACACTTAACTAAGCAACTTATAACTAGTCGCCCACCAGCGGCCGAGCGGTAAAGTCTCTGAACACTGGTAGTTCGGTCTAAGATTCGAATCCCGCGAACGGGCTGGCTGCATGAGTGTTTTCGTGGTTTTCCTCATGTGTAACGTGTATACGAGCCAGTTTCACTTAGAAAGTCCTGCAAGAAGGCATCCCTTCCCTTAGGTAGATAGCCCTAGTGTGCTTTACCATAATTGGACCTCTGGAATACGAGCCCAGCGTGCTGACCACTACACTACGAAGGTAGGCAAAGAAGGCGGGAGAAATACCTTATATATTCCCCATTTTAAAGGGCGACTGGGGTTTTTAGGGGACCAATTCCCCAAATCCTGGGTGGGGAGAATCATCATCCACTACCCTTTTAGTTCGGGCGCCACTGTAGAGTCATTAGGTTATTTTTTAAAACAGGAAATGCAAACTTGGAGAAATGATGGTTTGTTATACTGCTGACAACCCTAACAGTAATTTTAGTGGTGTGAAGTGAAAGAGGAATGAAAATGTGTTCAGAAAAGTTCAAAATGATTTGTCCAACATTCTTAGAATTCTCAGTACAGTATTAAATGTTGGCGTTGTAGAGACATTAGGTATTTTTAAAGAAGCAGGAAAGATGGGAAATGAGCAAAGCCTTCGCCGGGAATCGAACCACGGACCTCTGGAATACGCGCCCGGAGTGCTGACCACTACACTACGAAGACATGCTAAGAAGGCGGAAGAAATATCTTATAAGCCTTTGACAAGATTTACCTGTAATGGGCTTATTGGTAATCTCATGTAGAAAGGCATTTTTCTCTTTCTCATCCACATGCTTGCTCAAAATCAGAATTTAGAGTTAAAAATCAACGAAATATTCTTTGCCATCAAGCCAATTAGAATTGAAGTTCCCTAGAGTTTTGTTTCAGAGTCTCTGTTTCTTACTTTCTATATTAATCACTTTTCGGCTAACTCTGGTATTCCGATAAGAATGTATGCAGATAATCTAAAGATCCCTACGAACTCTTTAACAGCACAACGTGCAATTCCCAAACTACAAGTAGTCGTAGCAGAGTTGAATGCTGATAATCAAAATAGAATGAAAGTTAAATCAATCAAAAGCTCAGCTATTTTATTTCGTTCACACAAAATATGGCAACGTGTGTGACAATAATTTTATTTACAATAGTTATATCTTCTCTCATGTCACATGTCTTAAATGCATCTGAAGAGGAAAAAAAACATAGTGTATAAAGTGACTGTTTTTGTTGAAGCTAAATATGGGTAATATGCAAAATTCATACACATATAATGAAAAGATTAAACGTTCAAGGCCATATGACCCATCAGTGGCTGGATATTGCACTTTGAACGTTCAAATCAATAATTGGTGAAACCCCTTGGCGACAATGCGGGCTTGTAAATGTTGAGATAAGAAGTTTTAAAGATTCCAAATCTCCTCCTGAGACACATTTTGCCAGCAGTTCCTCAGTTGTTGCTCCAGATCTGTGATACTTGTATTTTAGGATACTCGAATCTTGCGGCCTAATTCCAAAAGTGTTCGATTGGCGAATTCTCTGTTGGCCTTGCTTGCCAAGGAAGACAATCAAAAACTTGGAGACAATGCAAAGATATACGAATTGTAAGGCATATGTTATTGAGCAACGCCTTTTGAGAAATGCCTCCGAGACGGAGTGTCATGAACAGCAATGCAAACAGCTGTAGGATGTCATCAACATACCATTGAGCTGTTAATGTTAAAAGAAATATATAGGATGGCTAGAGTTGACCTGCTTTCGTGAGAGCTAGCCTTCCCAACACACCATCACACCAAGGGTAATGGCGGTGTGCCTTTACAAAACAAAAGCTGGGTGAGACAGCTGGCCCTGGCCCATCTTCACACGTACCATATAGTCATCTGCTCCAAAATTGAAGCGGGATTCATCCTAAACGCTACGCGATGCCATTCGGCTGGCAGCCATGGTGATCGACTACGACACCACTCCAGATGACTCAGTCGATATTGGATGCTGTAGGATTAAAGGTAGACGCCTTAAATGCCGCCGTTCGATTGTACCTTGCAGAAATCATTGTTGCCAGCACCTTTGCACAGCCGTGTCTGTACGGTATAAGCGACGGCCTATTGTTAGGTACGACTAGTCCACTTCAAGCATCTCTACCATGCGACTACGTTCGAAGTCGTCCAGTTGTCTATAAAGTCTTCGGGGACGTCATAACGGTATTGTTGGTTGTTTCTCCAAGGAACTCTAACGTCAACAACTAAAAAAGATAAACCGACTATAACTGTTACCTGTTTTATGCAATACTAGTTACTCAGTTGAAACCGAAGTTAACACTCAATTTCTATAACAGAAGTTAACACTCAATCGACCTGAAACTTTAATCATTTGTTTACTTCACATGAGAGAATTTGCACACGTAATTCCGAGATGATTGGGTTATTTTAAGAATGCTTCTTTTTTACAAAAGGGTGTACTTAGGAGTCACAATGGATTAAAAGCTTTTGTTCAAAGAGCACACATTAAGAGCCACTGAAAAAAGTTGATAGTGCAGTGGTGTCCCTCCATTTCCATCCATTATTTGGATGAAAATGTAATCTTACCACAGAAACTAAGAGGCTTATCACTAAGATTGGACCAATATTTACGTACATCCATCTTTTTTGGATAACAGCAGCCAACTCAGGAAAAGGCTGCAGACTTTTCAAATAATATTCACATAACTATTAACTCCCTTAATTTTATAGGAACTAGAATAATCACGAAGACCTCAAATTTGAAACACTGAACATCTTCATCCTAAAGACTGGACATGACTCCTTTCTGTAGGTGGACAAATCCCAGCATTAAATAATACGCGAATTAGTAATTATGATCTTACCGAAAATTACAAATATAATTTTTCAAAACAAGTTATGGTAAACGTCAGCGACTTTAAACAACGTGTTGCACCTTGATAACTTTTAAACAATATTAGTATTATTCCATAGGGAAAATGTATTATAACAGAAAGCAAAGGCGCTTTCGTAGGTTGATATATAGAATATGTTCATGACCAATGAGCAATGATGTGCAAAATTAAAGAAGACACCTTTTTATTTCCATTTTTATGTGGTGAAAAATTATTATAAATGTATTTAGGCAATTTAAAAGAAGGACTATGTAGCTTAGCAGCTTTTAAGTGTCCAAATTATAATATAAGTGCTATACAAATTTTATTAGCAATATCCAGTTTCAAAAATCAGTTATATATGAACCCTATAAGTGCTTTTAATAATAATTCACAAATAATTCAATCAAATTGAAATTTTGAAGTTGCATCAAAATCATTTTAGCTTTGATAACTACTACTGCCAGCTGTTAGAAACTTGTGACAATAAAAAAAGTACATATAAGATTTTCACCTGTTTACGAAAAACTCTTAAATGTGCCTGTTCTCTTTATAGAACATGAATAAAGTAAGTAATCAAGCAGATTTTTTAAAAAAAATATTCATTATTTTATTTCTTCAAATGCAAGAATAATTAATTTGAAAATAATTAAATTCAAAATTGACACTGTACTGTTCACATTAATCACATTGTAATTTAAACTACTTGTAAGTTATTTGCTGTTTTTTTAAAGATATTTTAAATATTTTTCCTTTAAAGTTTTCAAACCATTATGTTTCTGAATGTGTAAGGCCACGATTAAAAATATTATAAAAATAAGTATTATGACTTAAAATAGCTGTTTTTGATGTAGTATATGAAAGTGTACAAATATACTTAATTTGTACACTTTCATATACTACATCAAAAACAACTACTTAATTTGACTGTATATAGGGTACGTATATTTGCGTATATAGGGGTACGTATGTTACCTCTTGGTTTCTGGTGAAAAAATATTTAGGCACGGCTCTGCCTGATGTGCTGCATTGAAATAGCTTTGGTTCTCATAAGATACGAGGAAGAAGCAATATTTTCTCTAATTTAATTTTCACAGATAGTATCATCACACTTCATAATTTTTAACAAGGTGTATACACCTCTTGTTATGCAGATATATCAGCATTTCACTAACTCATGTGTTCTTACAGGAAAAGTCCAACTGAGTGCTTAGTCACTGATATACTTACTCCATTTTTATCTCATTGTATGCACTGAGCCCATTAATAACGAATGTCACCTCGAGGAACTGGTATAACCTGTCTAAACGATATAGAGATGTCCCAGCATAATCTGATCTTTCTTTGATGAAAGTCTGTTGCTTTCTCACTGTTACCACTCAAAAATTTAGTTATTGTTTGTTTTCTTCCCAAATTTCCCGAAGTAGAGGTCATCTTGTCTGCTATTTGCTGACATCATATATTCATTTAGGTCGAAAAGACTGCTGACGGTGATGCCTTAAGAAGGAAGGCTAATCACCTACCTAATAAAACCGTCCACTTTTTTATATTATTTTTACGATAATATTAAATTTGCTTTTTTAGTGTCTTCGTTGATTATATTCAATTAAAAAACAACGAAAATTTTCCTAAAGCTTATTTTATAGATATTCTTGTATATAATCTAGGTTTAGGGAGCTAATTTATATGAGTATCAGAGTTAATTCATATAGATATTTCAATACAAGAAAGTCACCGGAGTTTAGATGATCAATCATTATGATTTGAATTAAATTATACTGTAATTTATGAAACATACGTTAATAATACATTAAATACTATAAACGTTAAAGAAATATTTAATACTGTAGTTAATAAACATATTTTTATTTTTTATTAATATTAATAAAATAATGCTAATTTATTGGATTTAAAGTTTTCTCAAAGACTATAATTTTCTTGCACGCGCCCATGATTTTTCTGAAACCGTTAGTCATTATTTCTAGAAATTTTGATCAATTGTTTAAACCTCTTATCGGTATTAACTTATTAAATTTTATTTAAAAAATAGTCAATTTTTCACTCTCATAATAAAAAGAAATATATTATTAAAGAAGATATTCGAGTTTCTTTAAAGTAGAAAATTTTAATTATTATATATCATTTATCTAAATTGAAAAAACAATAGCTAAAAATAGTTATTTATTTATTCATAATACATTCTCAGGACGTGCTGAAATTTTATTTCTGTGATGAATAAGGAATCTTTAATTTTATTTCATTTAAAATACTAGAAAGCCTGGCGGTCATACGAAATGACCGCTGTTCTAGATATTATAAATTGTAATTAAAATGACTTGTGCAAAGGTGTCTGCTAATTTAAACTGAATTACCCTGAATTACCCAGGGAAGGTGGCGAGGACGCCCCTTTGCTTACTGCCCCACAGGGTTTCCCCCTTCTACTTGCTTAATTGCTTAAAGTAGAGTGCAATGAAGGAAACCACTGGCGGTACATTTCTTAAGGGCCACCGCTAGCTCAATAAATAAAAGTGGTTTAAATAATGAAATGTTAATTCACATGTCAAATAGCTCTTTGTACACAACATTTCTTGTGTAGATCTTTCCATCATTTGTAAGCTCGCCTTGCAGAGGACCATCCATTATTTTTAATTTTACGTCCGTTCTCTCACGAACTCTTGAACAGGCATCACAAAGTTGACTGTGTCCAAATGCAGGCTCGGGTAAAAAAATGCCAACACACTTAAGCGTTTGGCCCTGAGACTTATGGAGGGTCATAGCAAAGGCAAGTTTTACAGGAAATTGTCTACGTCTCAATTGAAACGGCAACCCTGTGCCTTGGCAACTTCACCCCATTGGCTAGTACAGTTACGCAAGCAACTAATAAACTATCGGTGACAAGCACACACTTAAGCCGCATATATATATATATATATATATATATGGGGGGAAGTAACATCATCTCCTCCGAAACGGCTGGCTCCCGGGCTTAGTGAAGCACACCGTTGGATTCCGCAGGTCCGTGGTACGCCATTTTGACCATTCGTGTCTTCTTGGGACTTTAATTAGCCGAGATATTAATTAAAAACTAATTTTCCTCTACGTTTTCCCTACATTTTCCGCTTTCTTTCTTGGTTTTTCCCTATTATAGGGATTTTGCTACGTGCCAAATTCTTTTTTCTCGAATATCTACGGAACGGCGCCAAGTTGAAATTCGAGACGCGTATCCTCGGATTCCGAAATTTCTCCAAATTCATCGACACCGTTCTCATCTTCATAAGACTTTCATCGGTTGAGATATTAATTAAAAACTGCGGAAACGTTAACTTCTTCGCTCATTTTTCCGAGTGGCAACAATAAACTTTCGGCGACACAAACTTTAGCCGCTTATATATATAAAGATTTTAACATCTGAAACAAAAAGTAAAAGCGACAAATACAATATAAAGAATGATGTCTCTCCCGATTATAAGCTGATTGGTTATAAAAATATTGAGCTTTAAAATGTACTAGATTTTTGCCATATTCTGAGATTTTAAAAGTAACGCTGAATATTTAACGATGGCAAAATGCTTAAAATTTTATAATTAGTTATTGTAAAGAAATTTATGTTTCACATTAAAGGAGGGTATTTGAGAAAATGACTGGAAAAAACGTTTTTTTATTTAATGCATTTCTTATTTCATTAAAGAAACTCAGGGACAAAAAGAAGATTTAAGGGACTTTTTTTTTTTTCCTCTTTTTTCTTTTCTTTTTTTTACATTCTGGATTTCTCTTTGTTGAATGCTGTATTTATAATAATGCATTTAAAGGATTTTAAAGGAAGTTCTGATTTTGGATAAATGTGAAGTGAACAGATGTGGAATTGGTAGTGAAAAACCAGTAGCATTGTTAAAACATATTTAAAATATTTTACCTCAAAGTTAAAATTTTTGCTTGTGAAGTAATTAATAATGTTAATTATAAAATGCAATATAAGACTATAATTTAGTAAAAATTCTTTAGAGTGTAACAACAGTTTATAATTTACAATAAAGTTTGATAACAAAAACAGAAATATAGAACAGCTGGCTGATATTGAAATTATTTCTGATGTTCAAAGGTTTGCAAATATAAGAAAGAAAACACAGATTTTTGCAGAAAGGCAAGGGCAATCAATGAAAGCTATCGGATTTTATTAGATGAACATATGCCTGTTGTAGTTATTCAGAAGAAGACTTAGATGAGCTCAAAGATGAAAAGATTTGTTTGCTGGTTAGATTATAGCAAAGCACTTGCAGGCTATCTGCCTAAGGGAAAGGATAAGAGAAGCAGACTGGTATACAAGTTGAAAAGTTGGACATGTGGAAAAACCATGAAAACTCCCGTGCAGCCAGCTCATTCGTAGGCATTCGAACCTCGTGTCGAACTACCAGTGCTAGCGACTTTACCGCTAAGTCACTTGTGGGCAAGAGGAAAATTAAAATGGTGTGAGAATAGTAAGGATTGTCGCGATGGAGCTCTGGAATATGTACACAAAGTAGTTAGATCATGTAGGCAATGAATTGAGTTAATGATTCTCAATTTTTAGTCCAAAGGGATTTCAGTCCCGAAGGACTATTGTTTTCGTTTTGGTATTTTGCGTCGGACTCATAAACGTCGGTTCACTTTTCAAACTGTTGCCACAAAATGTTAGAGTCCTGCATTATATTTGAAGAAATTAAATAATGAAAAATTTGCATAAATGATTGTCTATTTCTCGCATTGTGATAAAACAATGGTACATAGAGCCATCGAATTTTGAATGACGAAATCCTACTGCGAATATGGGCATCTGAAATCCCAAATTTGGAATTTGTTTTATTATAGATTTTATATTTTGTAAAATTTTAACGAATTTTTGATTTACAAACTCAATGCTTTAAAAGCGAGAAATGGCAACGTTATATAGAAAAAAAATACTTTTATCTCCAGCTCGCGAGACTGTGTATATCGGAAATTCTAAAGATATGCTTAATTTAACACTATTTTGCGATATTGCTCTTGAACTGAATTTTATAGTTTAATTGCAAAGAACATGATATTTAATAAATAAAGGTAACACTCAAAACGTTAAAAAAACGCCCCTTTGGACGTAATTTAAAATCTGAAAAATTTCAGATTTTTTTTTTTTTTGTTATATTTTTATTCAGTGTTATACTGTAAATAAAGTTAACCAGGATTTCAAGAAAGTAGCAGACTTTGTTCTTCATTTTTAGGTAGAAAAGTAAAACATATGTACATTTTATTATCATTTTAACTAAAACTGTCTTATTTATTTGCAGTGTTTGAAGATTTCAATTTTACAATATTTGTGAATGAATCGCAATTTTACAAAGCCATTTTTGGATTAAGCGTATATTTCGTTTATCCTTATATTCTCATTAACAAATTAATAAGGATAATTTTAATTGCACATTTTAATTCTTATATTTATTATAAAATAAAAAGTTTGTAATTTCTTTTCATTTTTATTAAGTGTTATCTGGATTGCAGCGAATATAAAAAGAAGAATGATTACACACTGGAGTTTGACACTAAATAATTGCATAATATGCTAATTAAAATGTTTCTCAGGTTGCTATAACCTTCTAAAATAACAGAAATGGAAAGCTCTGGAAATAACTCCTTATTTAATTCCATTTTACTTTTTAGTGCATGTTATTTTCCGAATAAAATTGTCTTCTTTCTAAATTAAGAACAACTCGAGCGTATACCACAATTTTCTGTTTACCCAGAATACCTCAGCTCTGATCTTTTAGTCACGCTAGCGTTACTTGGAAATTACTCTTGATTTCATTGATATCTTTACATTTCCCTCTGCAATACATGATCTTCATTTGTTTGTACTGAGAACTTTTTTATTGAGTAACACGAACTTGAGAAAATTCTAAATGTCTGTAAATATCATAGCATAAAATAAAACTCAAATATTTCTAACAGTATACGATAATTTTCTGATTTTTTACTTTTTTGATTTTAGTAATATAGTTTTCATTTCTCTTAAGTGTTTGTTTTACAGCTTTACCCCTTGCCTCGTACGGGAAAAAGATGTTACAATGAGTTGTCATTCCAGTGAAAATTGCTTTAGAATGTTTCTCATAACGCAGGCTTTCTGCATCGGTCTTTATAAACTGTCGCTGTGACAAGTGATCGTTATAAAGACCACCAGCTGTTGCTTCTTTATTGATGAATATAATATTAGGAATTTTCTCCCTTCTTTTCTGCATGCCTTTGGGGTGTAAGAGTAACACACTCGGCGCGTATTCGAGAAGTCCACGTTCGAGTCTCGGCGCGAACAAAGCGCATATTTTTCATGTCTCCTGCTTCAATAAAAACCTAATATCTCTAAAGTGGCACCCGAACTAAAAAAAAAAAAAAAAAAAAAAGGTGATGTTTAATTATTCTTCACCACCAGGTGTTTGGCTATTGTGTTCCCTAATCCCCATTCGCCCTTTAAAGGAGGAGTATATAAGTTCACCTTTCCAAGTACTGACCGAGCCCGATGCTGCTTGACTGCGATGTTTTCTCTCTCCTTTTCTGCATGCCTTCGTGGTGTAACGATTGCACATTCGATGCGTATTCGAGAGCTCCATGTTCGAGTTCCGGCGAAGGAATTGCACTTTGCCCTCAGCATCAAAATAACCTAATGACTCTACATAATAATGCTTTATAATTTCTTTCTTGCAATACGTCTTGTATGTAACATCATACTTTACGAGTGTTTTTGACACGGAGTTTAAATAGTGATATGACATACGTAACATATTATTTATTCTGAACATATTTTCTTGGATTATGTGCAAAAGAAATAACGTTTTTCTCGTCTTTCAAAATTGTTAACGTGTTATTGACTTATTTAAATGGGTATAATACTAAATAAAAATTGATAAAATAAATTATTTGTTTAAATATGTAGACGACCATTTAATAGCCATTCAGGAAATACACCCAGTTCTGTTATATAATTACAGTATGTATTCATGTTTTTGAAGAAGCTGGAGTAGTAAATGAAACCATTTCCTTGAATTACTTCTCTTATCATAAAATGCAATCGAAATATGCGCCATTATCTTCCAGATATTCATGCGTATCCTCTTAAATACACAGAACGTTTTTATTTTTAAAATTTGTCTCCTTCATAACTGTAATTAACTGATTCTTTTAATCAAGGAGATAATTTTAAGCGATCAAAGAATTATTAAGAATTTGTAATATATTGCGCAATAAAAACAGAATTAATTACGAACAATTGAATTTCAACTTGCAAAGACTACCGTGGAGTTCACTCCGACTCAAATTTTAGTGAACAGGTTGACTGCACGGGAGTTGTCTGATATTTCATACGTGTTAAGTAAATAAATTTCTGTTTCCCTCAATAAAGCCATTTTTTCTTGAAGTAGATAACACTCGCTTACTTTCTCTTAATAACCAACCAATTAACAATGCTCTGTTGCATTCAGAGAAATGTTATAAAAGAATGAAGTGAAAACTTGCATAATTTTATTATAAATAATTTTTCTAAATTCTGTAATTTTTCCTGCTTTAATATATAATTTATTTAAAAGAATTTAACTTTAATTTCATTAATATAAGAATAACTTTCAGATAAAAAGGCATATGAGTTTCAAAAATGGAAAATGGATAAGGTATAAAAACCATTCAGTGACTTGTTCGTGCAAAACAATCTTGTTTAGGCAGCTAATTTTTTTTTCAGTCTTTAGAATTATACCTCAAATACAACTTATTCAATGAAAAAACTAGAATTTAGAAAAACATAAATACTACTTTAAATAATAAAAATAATTTATTTATTCATATACTATAAAATATTCCTATACACATAAAGATTATTCATTAAGTCCGTTTCTTATCCAAAAATGGTTTTCCCTTGCCATTGGAAAGGTCAAAACTGAAAGAGAAAAAATAATTTCAAAATTATCATAGAATATTATTTTGCAAAAGCATATTCATTCATTTCATTTCTCTTCTTCACTTGCATATTTCAGATATTCATTTAATATTTATCATAATTCTAATCCAGATGTGCCCAACCTTTAAATTTATTGAAGCTAATTTAAAATTTAAAGATTTTGGAGAGCTACAATTGTATATTACACTTTATATACGTATATTATACTTTTAATATTTCAATTATAAACATATATAATGCATAAACCTCAAACATATGCAGTGTAATACGTTAAAGAAAACGTATAATTATATGCTTTTCATCATATTGTTTATTAAAAATTCAATAAGACGCAAATTAAATACATACTTTAATGTGAAATTTAAAAATGCATGCCATCTGCGAGTTTATTTTTCTCTTGTGTATACGATGTTATGGCTAAATTTACAAAGCCATTCATATCTTCGTTTATTATCCTAGATCTGAACTTTGATTTTAACAAATTCATTGTTGAAAAAAACAACTTTCACGGAGGAAAATTAATCCTAAGCAGGAGTTTCATCTTTGAAAAGTTTTCTTTTAAGAGAGAATACTTTATTTTGTTTACTAGTATCCCAAAATACGTTTGTGAGTTTTTATGTCTTTAATTGCAGATCAGACTGAAAATCAATTGCTCCAGTTTCTAGACCAGTAGACATTTCTTTAATATATTTTAAATCTGTTGCGATTGAAATAAATGAAGCAATGGGCTGAATCTTTCGAAAATTAGGAAATGTAATATAGAAATTATTTTTTTTAATCTGCGAGGTTTTCAGAATATTTATTTATTTTAGTTTTCTTTTATTTCTTCACGTAGTTCTCCAAATTTGTAAAACGACAAAAGTTACATACCTTTATTTGGGATGTCCATTAACTTAATTTTGATTTAAATGCGTCTATATTTCCAACTAAGTGAATAACAGTCTTTTCTTTGTTCTGAAGCTCAAGATTTAATTTATTTATTTTGGTTGTTATGACTGTAAAAAAGGTTAAATCAGAAAACCAGCTAGGATCATTAAGTTCTTCATAATTTTCATTTTTGAATACTAAAAAATGTTTTATCTCGGGAAGAAGATTTAAAAGTCATTGTAGAACTTTTTCCTTACCAAGCCATCTGATTTCAGAATGGGACATTAAAGCCTCGTACTCAGATTCAGTTTTATCAATCAGTATTTTGAACAATCTACTCTGAAGTGATCTGACATTAATGCCTGCTGATATATGTTACAGTGGTAGTTAAAAGAGTTTCGAAGGTTTCATAAAATTCTCACATAATGTGATGAAATCAACAGCAGAAACAATCACGGCAGGTTCTCCCTCTGTTGTTATGAAGTTTGTGAAGCAGAAGATTAATTTCGGTTATATGGTTTTAATAGCTTAGTATATACCCACTTCGCGTGTATTGTCTTAGAGTCCAAGCTGATTATCCATCTTAAACCATATCTAAAGATGAGAACTAGCAGTATTAGTTGCTATGCACTGGATTTCAGTCTAGTATAGTTTATGACTATTCCATTTTTTAAAATAAAATATCTGAATTTTAAAACTTGAATAAATTAAATAACGTACCTCTTTTAAGACTCCATAATTTCGATAAATAATCCTAGAATTTCTTGAACCCAAAGTTGAATGGTGGCTTTTCAAACGAAAATTCCTTTGCTATTTCGAAGGTTTTCTCTGCTCCGATGGCCTTTCTGGCACTCTCAAAGACCTTGTCGAGGCCTATACCTTTGAACAGTCCGAGAGATATTGCTTCTTGGAATTCGATTTCTCTTCCAATCAGTCCCAGCTCTTTGGCTATCATAAATCTCCTTTCCAACTCTTTAGCAACCCATAATCCATACCACCCGTACAATTTGTACAATTCATAGGCTAAAGCTTGTTCAAAAGTGATCTTCTTGCCAATTCCGAAGTACTTTTCGTAGAGCAGCCATGGGAAGGCCTTTTCGAATTCAAAGGCCTTCTCTATACCTATGCCTTTTTCTACTCCAAGGCCAAAACCTTTTTCAAATTCGAATTCTTTTCCAATACCAATGCCTACTCCTACGCCCTTATCGAATGCGAAATCTTTCTCTAACCAGGGCCAGCTCTTCTCAAAGGCAATTTCTTTACCTATGCTTTTTTCAATTCCCAGTTCTTTTTCTAATTCGGGTGATACCACAGGGATTCCATAAGGTGGCAACACATTAGCAAATCCAAAAGCAAACGGATCTGCAAGCGCTAGAGAGGCAACTGAAAGTAAGCCCAGGAAGCCGATCTATAAAAAAGAACATTACTTTTAGCTATAAAGAAATGGGTAAAATTTATTAAGATATTTTTATATTTCTTATAAAAAAGTTTTCTTTATTTTTATTATAAGTTTGATTGAAGAATCTATTAGGTTTTCGGGAGCAAGAATTAGGAAAAATTAATTGCTGCCTGTAGAAATAACAGTACTTAATTACAGAACACCGTAGAAAATAATATTATTACGTGTAATAAATGATAATAAATTATTTAATTATAAATAAAGGATACTTTGAATTATTTAAGTATCATATACAATACTAAAAAATATCTATAAAATATAAAGGAGACAGAAATAACCTGATTTTGTAATGGAATATGTCTGGCGAAATGGCGCATTATGTGGTTGGAAAAAGCATTCTGCTTGCCTAAATAAATATTTCTCTTGCAAATTTCGAAAGGTATGCATCACCACGCAAAAGCGTAGTTTACCGACATGTCTTTTATATATAAGGCTATTATAAAAATGGAGCAGCTTCTCAAAAGAGGTACAGAAAATAATTCCTAACTACCTCCTCTGAACAGCTGCTCCACTTTCATGTAGAGATAAACACCGCTCCAAATTCTTGTGACAATGAGGATTTGGCCAGCAGAACCCTTTTACCAGCTCTTCAGTAATGCTCTGTGCCACCTTAAGGTGCTATTCCAGCAGACACATTCCCTTATCAAATCTTTGTTTTTGCCAGATACTTTTGAATTGCTCTGTATATATAATGTCAACTCATAAGCTAACTACCTGCATGGTTACCTTTTAGCTGAAATCGTTTAATTAAAATTAACGAAAACATTAATACGCTAATTTTATTTTTGTAGTAAATAAACATGATTTCTGTTGTAAATAAACACAAACTCAAAGTTTTAATTAATGTGAACAAAAAGCAGTTTTGTTCTCAAATAATTAATAATGTCATTATTTTATTATTCTGTTGTAAATAATTTTCATTCTGCCGTAATTAATAATTCATATAATCCTTATGTTATAAATAATATTAATTTATGTTTATTATAAAAAAGAAATCTGCGCTTAATTTACATAAACCACAAATAACGTTTTAAAAAATTGCTTTTGGGAAGTGAATGTAAGCAAAGTTTAACTCCAAACAGCCAGACTAACTTAAGGAATTACTATGTTTTTCGTGAGTGCTTTCGTTGTGTAAGTAATTAACCCTTTCATAACCCATTCAACTTGCACTGTAAGATCCATGGTTCGATTCATGCCGAGCGTTCAGCTGTTTTATGCTTCTTAGTTTTATAAAAATAAATAAACTCTACAGTGGCGTCCTAATTAAAGTATGGTCGATGGAAGCTTGCCATAAGCTGGAATTGGTCGACTGATTCATATGCGTCTCCCCAGAAACCAAGAGGAGTATATTAAGAAATATCACATTCGCCTGTTTGTGCTCTTGTGACGTTTGTGGTTAGTCCTTCTAACCAGAAATCTATTGTTAATTACATTTTCAGTTTCAGAAAGTCTGGTAGCTTATGCAGTCTGGAATCGTAATGCAATTTATAGTATCTAATATGGATAAATATGTATATGTGTAATATATATGCACGTAGGATGTTTCCCAAAATTCTAGGAATTTTACTTCAATTCCTAAAACTTACAGGCAACACCATCGGCCAAGAGACAAGTCTTAATATGTAGCTATTCCATACAATATTGTTTAGACCGATTCAGTTTTATGACTAATACAGGCGTATTTTTGTAGTACTACAAACACGGAAGATGCGAAGAGCTATTATTTTCTTTGTGAAAAGAAGGTGTAAAATCTTCAGAAATAGTTCAGCGTCTGCGAGAAGAATTCTGTTTCCCCATATGTTCCCACGTCTGAAGAAACTTTTATGGGGTGTTCGATGTAAAAATTTAACCATACCATAAGGATAGAGAGAGGCGACACCGGAGATATTCCTTGAAAACGGCTTGAAAAATTAGTTTTTTGTTGGGATGCGTGTATTTAATTAAATGGGGGGATTATATTGAAATAGTGGATTGTAATATTGATAAAAACTGACGAAATAAAAAAATTATATCGATACTTAAATTCCTAGAACTTTGAAAACACTACGTACTATACGCTATATACAATATAAAATTTATTTTTTTTAAATTTAAATATTAATTTTTTAAAATTGTACTATGAAAATTTTATATGAAAAAGTGCTAAACTTCCGTATTAGTTCTTTGATTTTATTCCACATTCAATCAGTCCATTTTTGACGTAAGGGTATGAAATCATAATAAATGATATCATTTATTAGGGAACTGTGATGAGAAAAAACCAAGCGAATAAAGATGCGCAGTGGAATGAAACGTAACCGGATGAGGCTTAGAACGTAAAATCATTCCATTTGGCCGCTCAAGCTTTAAAAGCCCAAGCAAATATTTCATTTTTGTTTTCCTTCCTTAAGGATGTCATTTCATGGTCAGTGTGTCAACAATTATTTTTGTTTTCCTTAATCTAAACGTAAGTTAACGGGCTCTTTAAATTAAATATTTTCCTAAAAGGAAATTGAGCCGCTTTTACGTTAATATCAAGAATTAATTTTTTATTAATATCATTTCCGCTTTCATCATCGATTTTGTTTAAAACATAAAGAAATAAACAAATTAATAATTTTATAATACTCAGACCGCCTCTAAAAATTTTACGTGGTAACTAGTTATTTTGGAATTAAATTTAAGTTTGATTCCCAAACTTTTAATAGAAATAATTGAAATTTGAAAAACTGACCATGAGACCAACTTGCTGAGTCAGGCGGGTCGGGCAGCCCCCAATTTTGGTGCCTTATATATTCCCCCTTTTATGTGCTGGTTATGAAGAATCATCATCCACCATCTTTTAGTTCGGACTCCACTGTAGAGTCACTAGATTTCTTTTAAGCAGAAGACATGAAAAATGTCCTCGTCGGAACTCAAACCTGGACCTCTCGAATGCGTGCCGAATGGCGGCTACTGTTACACCAGAAAGCATGCAGAAAAGAAGGCAAAATACCTTATAAGGTACAGTTTTATTCTTCGCGAAAGATAAAATTATGTAGGTCAATAATTTAATATTCCTACAATTGCACTGAAAGATTAGATAGAATTTTTTCGATAGCAAGATATGAAGCGTTTGTCAACCTCGAATCCTCGAAATCTTTTAAACGATTTTTTTTCTTTTGTGTTCGTCATATAATATATGCAAGCTAGAAATTGAAATGTCACGAATTTTTAAATATTGTTTTCGCTATGTCTTACAAGTATCACTTTTAAAGTACTCTTTGTAAAACTATTAGATTAGCTAAACTTATATTAAATAAGTAATACAACGTATCCTTCCTCATTTCTTTGTTATTCTAATCTGAGTAATATTTGAATTAATAATCATGTTTCAGGGAGCACCCTATTTAAAAATAATGGCATACGATTAGCTGTGTATTTATATCTGGCAACTTACTCATGACTGCTTGTCATGACAGCCTTAAAAATATTTCTCATTGAACACAGAAATTCCGTGAAACTTCTGTTGAAAAATATTGAAATGGACGGTAGACTCTTCTTTGTGTTTCATTACAGACTAATGCCGGTGAATTAACAACTATATTTACTAACAACAGAAATAATTAAAATAATTAATATTTTTATTTTAGGGAACATAACTAATAATTTTTGCTTTGTTCTATGTTAAATTTTGATCTACTCACACTTGTGAATAAGAGGATTAAAAAAAACGGTGGGCAATTTCTTTTCCATTATGCGGATGTTTCGAAAGAATTACAAAACTCTTGAATCATTGGTTGCAGAATCATAATTGCTATTCAGGGAAATATTAAATTGTATTAATTTGGTCACGATAAAGCATGCAAGGACTGCTCGCTTAAGGTTAGGGATGCTTTCCTGGAAAACGTTATAAGAGAAACTGGATCGCGTTTATGTTTCACATGGGGAAAACTTGAAAACACTGTTTTTGTGAGATTGTTCGCCGAGATTTGAATTGAAACATGCCTACCAAAGTTGAGTAGATTTACTCCTTTGCCTCTAGTGGACATTTAGGAAATGAACAAAATAAGCAAAGTGGAATAAATTTTTAGATTATAACTGTTTTAGTTGCATTATATATTTCAGTAGAATTATGCTATAAATTTTTAAAACGTTCTACCCAAAAATTAGGTTTTGCCTCAGTCAAATTAGTGAAACTTAAAAAAAAATATCAAACCATAAAAATTAGCCGAGCTATATCTAATTAAGGTTTTCAATAGATAGAGAACCGTCTAAAAGTTTCCTTAAGTCAGCTGACAATTTTCTAAACGATAAATTTTATGTCAAGGAAAAAGCACGAAGATTTAGTTACCATCCTTAGAAAGATGTGTCATAAAATTATTTTTGAAGTAAATCAATATGCTATAGGTTTTTTTTTTTTTTTTTTTTTTTTTTTTTTTTTTTTACACAAAGACTGTTAAAGAAAAATTCTGCATTTTCCACTAAACATTTTTCGATCCGAGGTTCGAATGCCGCGAACAGGTTAGCTGCATGGACGTTTTTGTAGTTTTCCCCGTGTGTAATGTGTATAAAAGTCAGTTTCTCTTGAGAAGCCCTCCTCGAAGACATCCCTTCCCTTAGACAAATAGCCCTAGAGTGCTTTGCCGTATTCAAACGAACCAAATTAATGATATCTAAATGTATCTTTATATTTTTTTAGTTAATAAACACTAGTGAACTGTGCTTCATAATTTTCTTTTTCAGAACACTGGGTTTGACCCACGGAACCCCTGGGCTCCGCAGAACATAGGTAGAAGACTACTGCTCTACGCAAACTAGGGATATTTGCAGTCTAAAAGAAAAAGTTTCTAGGTGGTTTGTTTGCTCTAAAGGTAGCAGAAAATTTGTACTCTATGATGAAGAAGACCTGAGCTAAATTCTCTTGAAATATGAATAGAAATCTCTAAAATTAACAATAGTATAATATAAAATTTAGTCAAATTTTAAATTTCAGCCCTTTCCCTTTATTATACAATACTTACTGTCAGTTTTAATGTTTTTAGTCAAAGTTATTTTCAGGATTAAATACCATTAGATTTATTACTGTGTAATATAGACGAGATTAACATTATAATCAAACAGACAGTTATAGGTATAAAAATACATCTGAGAAAGGATCAACTTCTTATGCATCTTTCCTTAAAATGTTCTGAATCTACTTACTCATTCTTGAGAAAAACGACATACATAAACAGTGATGTACTTTTACTTACATTTCCAAAACGAATACTTCTAAGCTTATTTTTAAATGCTTTTATAATACATATCAAAATCTGCTTGGGCCCACCAGCGGCTGAGCGGTAAGGACGCTGAACACTGGTAGTTCGGTCTGAGGTTCGAATACCGCGAACGGGCTGGCTCATGCAGCCAGCCCGTTCCCATTTTCGTGGTTTTCCCCGTGTATACGAGCCAGTTTACCTTAGAAAGTCCTCCACGAAAGGCATCCCTCCCTTTAGGCAGCTGGCCCTCGTGTGCTTTGCCATAACTGAATAATCCAATCCAATCCATCCAAAATCTGCTTGATATACAATTAGAAAGCTTTTTTTTTTTTTTTTTTTTTTTTTTTGCGTAGTTTACGTTTAGGTTGCAAAATTCAGTAACAAATACTAAAAATTATTAAAAGGGAAACATAGTAGTAAATACTTATCTTCCTTTTAGGCACGTAACTATCTTCAACTAAAATTATAAACTACAGAAATAAACTACCAAATATATATTTAAGGTTTAACCAATTTTTAGTTATATTTCTCATCAGAACGCTTAAATACTTATATTCATTTAGAATCATTCGAAATTATTGTGATTATGTAATAAAATTGAAAACTATCAATTTTTAATATCCAGAATAGTTATTTATTGACGTATTTTAAGACTATATTGAATGGGGTGACAAAATGTAAACAATATTGCTGAATTATTGAAATAAACTCACCATATCGATTTAGTTGTCGCACAATGACAAGTTTCACTTCAGAAACAAGTAAAGTTTAAGCGAAATTCCGTTTATATATATGCTCGAAATTCTACGCTTATGGATCACATGATAGGTGGAAAGTTCGAAATAATTCAGAAACAATTTCCATTCTAAAATGAATTTATAAATTTCACTTTTCTGTACATAGCACTTCTTGTGAAATGCGTAACAGCGATTATTGTGTTATTATCTTGTTTACTATATTGATACGCATGATTAAATTTAAGGCTACTAAGTGGTGTAAAGGTCAGTTTACGCCATTTGGCTATAATAGGTTAAAGAACCAGACGTGGACTATATAATTTTTTTTCCGCTGCCTGTTTTCATTGCCAGTAATATTCCAAATGGCTGCTGGTCAGAAAATGTGCCTCTAGTTGGGTATAAATTACAGTTGTACATTTTGTCATCTATTACGAAATAACTGTAATTTTATTGTTGCAAACCTAGAAATAGTTACAGAAAATTCCAGGGAAACGTGCAAATATAGTGCTGCTTTGTTTTCATGTTTTCTAATATTAATCAGTTACTCCTATTTCAGCATTTTAATTTTATAAAAGGTTCAAAATTAAAATATTTTTATGCTGGATATTATGATTTTATAATGCTACGATGGAAAACTAACATCATAATCTAAATATAAAGTATGATGTTACGATTTCACCTTTGAATACAATTACTCTCACATTACTTTCGACTAAAGTTATTATGCATTCTAAAATTTTAATAAGGTGTGTAATTAATTTAATGAAGTATATATGAAACAATTTAAATATTTTCTTAGCTTTGCTATCAAATTTCTAAGCTTTTGAATTAAAAAAAATGTTAACCCCTCCTCCCCAAAAATTAAGCAAACTCTTCAACACAAGAGAGAAGAAAAATACGAAGTAAAACATAAAATTAGCAAAGCAATAACACTTGAGTTTGGCATAGATTTTTTTTTCTAGCCATTTTTAGGTTTTCGTCACTACTAAGGCCAGAAGGGCTGGTCATTTTATTATGGAGACACTAAAGAAAGAGGCGACCACCGTTTCCTGCTATGAGCAGACAGACAATTTACATCCATGCCTTCTCTGGGATTCGAAGCCGGGTATCGTAGTCCGCTCCCCTAACCACTATACCGTCTAGGCGGCTAGTTTGGCGTAGATTTTAATCACGACTTTTGTGGACAAATGGTACTGGTTCCTCTTCATCAGGAGTAAAGAAATCTACGCAATTATTTGCGTTTCTACGAATCTAATAGATTTCTCTGCTTTTTCACGAAGAGGGGCCTGTACCTGTTGGCCCTCGAAATTGATCTTTTGACTAAAATCTTCGCCAAGCATAGATTTGTTGCTTTGCTAATTTAATGGCTTCGACAGAGTTTTTTAGTTTCATGAACGCTAATTTGAAGAATTTTCTAGCATCCTGTATGCTACAACAAGAATTGGTCCCCATCAACAATATTTACCTCTAAAGATTTAGTAACAATAGCCTTAAACACTTCAAAGGAAAAACTGCTCATCACCTCCTTCTATATTTCTCCAGCAGAGGAGCTATCTACAAACCTTAACCAATTAAGTAACATCATCAATAGATTCCCCGGTTCCCTTCGCATCATTAGAGGAGATTTTTAATGCCCATAACCAAACATGTGGAGACTCACCAAAGGGGAATAGAAGTTGAAGATTTTATTAATAGTTGCAATCTAGCATTAATAAATAAAGATTCTGCCCCACCGTATTCGAAACAAGTTCTAGAAAAGGATGGCCCGACCTAACGCTTGCAAATAATGCTCTGACCCACCGGATCATGAACTGGACGGTCATGCAAGATGAAGTAATTTCAGACCACAAATTAATATCATATGCATTTGTCGCACAGACTGTAGCAATAACAACAAATCGCTTCAAAAACACAAATAACAGGATGAAAAGATTTGTAAATTCAATCTCCACAGAAATTCCTTTAATAATAAATGAACTCAAAAATTCCGCTAATGAAGTTTAGTTAGATGACTTGACTGGGAAAGTGACAAAATCAATTCAAGCCCACTGTGAAAAATCCTAATGATATCAAGTCACCTGGTGAACAATCTCACTTTGATCTGAACGCAATAAAACCAGAGCTTTAAATAGAAGAATGAAACAAGCAAAAACAGAAGCAGATAGAACAGCAGAGTACATAATTTTCGCCAAACAGAGAGCTTTCTATAAAAAAGAAATTCTATCAGCAAAAATAAACTGCTGGAAAAAATACACATTAAACAGTAAAGACCCCTATGGTCCGATTTTCAAAATTCCACGCAAACAAAGTTTTCAAACCTTCACAAATAATAATTCCCCATTCAGTTTTACATACCTTAGTGTCAGAGGATGCTACTACAACTGCAATAGAAAAAACTATGGACTCCGTATGCCTAAAGGACGATACAGAAGGTGATGCAACAGGGCAAACATCGAGAAGAGAAATTACCCAACCTCCTTGCACACAAGATGGCGCTCGTTGCACAGAATTCGAAATTAATATTATTATTAAAAATTTACCAAAGAAAAAAGCTCCAGGTTCAGAAGGGTTAGATAACGTAATAATAAAAATAATAAACAAACACTTCCCTTCTCTTATCCCGGCACTAATAAACAAATACCTACAGTGTGGTATTTTTACCTCCTGCTTCAAGATAGGACAGATAATTCTGTTCAACAAGAAAGGTCAAGATGCGTCCAATCCGAGCTCATATAGGCCAATAAGCCTTCTCCCAACGCTGAGAAAAGTTTTTGAATGAGCCCTAGCGAATCGCCTCAGGCACCATTTGAGAAAATCAAATAGCATCAGTAACTTGCAATTTGGATTCACACTCAACAGAAGCACAATACATGCAATCAACGAAGCAATAATCAAAATTTCTAACAACAAAGCCCAAAATCTGCATTCCTCTCTATTATGCCTAGACCTCAAAAAGGCCTTCGACTCACTCTGGTGGCCTGAGGTGTTAGGCACACTTAAAGAAATCAAATGCCCAAAAAACCTATTTAAAGTATTCCAGAACTATTTTCCAACAAAAAGAGCATAATAATAACCAACAGCAGAACCATCGAGAGAAACCAAAAAAGAGGCTGTCCGCAAGGCTCTTGTCTTAGCACTGATTTCTGGAATTTAGCATTTAACAAAATAGTATGACATCAATGGCTACACCACACAAAGTGCATTGCATTTGCTGATGGTGCAGCCTCTGTAATCAGTGGAAGCTCTAGACAAGTACTGGAAGCCAATGTTAATACCACTCTGGAAAAATTCAATGAACTTTACAAGCGCCATAAACTAACAATATCATAGAAAAAATCTCAAGCCATGATATTTCATAAGCCTTCTCAAAAGGTAACCAGATTACCTAAATTCCACATTGACAACAACAAAATCAAAATCGTCAAATCCTTAAGATATCTTGGGATTACAATAGACAATAAACTTAACTTCATTGAGCACCTAATGCAAATTAAGAAGAAAACCTCCAGTATAGCTAACAACCTGAAAAGAATGCAAGGTATCGGATAGGACTTAAACCTGCCAGATACAAAAGCAGTTGTACGGTGAAAAAGCAAAAGCAACTCCAATCCTTCCAAAGGCCCTTTCTTTTAAATTATTTTCGAACTTACAGAACAACCTCAAATGCTGGACTGTTTCAGCTCACTAGCAGCATTTCCCTGTTCTTAGTTGCAGAGCAGGAACATGCAAAGGCTTCAGTTCTTCAGCTAAGAAAAGACTGAAAAATTAAAAATGAGATAGTAGCTGACAGCTCCTACACTTCACCGACCCATCCATATGAAAGACACCCAGCTAGCCGAAATAATATCACATTATGCATAAGGCAGAATAAATACCAAGCATTATTTCCGAAGATCTACACTGATGGTTCTGGCATAAACAACGAAACGGATATGCTTTAAATATATCTCAGTGACCATGACACAAAAGACTTCAAGTTCCAACTTGACAAAGAAAATAGCGTTTTTCAGTCGGAAATGTTCGCGATTTTGCAGGCAATTAACGTAAGCACACATCATCTTTTTCCAAGGACTTACATCTATACAGATTGTCTCTCGGCAATGCATGCACTCTCGAACACAAATAATAGATCACCATTAGCTTAGGAAATTCTTAGAAAGTCCTCCAATGCCCAAGGCCAACACTTCTTCATAATCTGGATCAAAGCCCATGTTGATTATAAGGGAAACGAAGAGCCTGACATATTAGCCAAGCAGGCAGCACAGGGAATCAATTCCAAGAAAATAAGCATCTCCTGGCCAGCTTCTCACCTCAAACTAAAACTACAGATCACAACTAAGACATGGCAACAATGTAGGGACGCTGCAAATACAGGCAGAAGAGTTTAAAACCTCTTCCCCAATTCATCTCTCCAGACATATCCTGTGGTTTATCACGGGGCACGGTTCCTTTCCCACGTACCTCTATGCAAGAAATAGCTCTTGATCAGACTCCTGTGCATGTGGTGAAAAGGGTCAACCCGAACATTATCTATTTTCCTGGCCGTTTACAGATTCCCTTCATCTAAAGAGGCCAAATTCAGAAGAGGATTTATTCCCATTTCTAAGATATGCAGTTAAGAACAAGCACTTGAGGAATAAAATTACGAAGGTTATTGACTTTTTGGCTGCTAGATGTCAAGAGCTATTTAGTGTAATTGAACCTTCAAAGAAATTCTCCAGCAAAATAAAGCAATTTAATGCAGATATAATGTACGCGGACGTACCTTTATAAGAAAGAAGTAAGCATCGTAAACGCATGGATTTTATTTATAAGGATCCAACAAACTTCGTATTTGAGTTCATTTTCCATTCGTCCTGTTTCCCGTATGGAAGATAAGATAGCAAAATATTTTCTTGTGCAGCAGAATTTTCAAAATAAAACGTTTATAAAGAAGAACGAAGTAAGTGCTTTAGAGTGAGTTATTTTAATGAAATTCTTTGTAGTACGAAACAATCCCTTCTTGTAATGAATGATCTTGGCTGCCAGAAGTTTGGTTTCCACAGATCTGCTGCATGTGCTGGGAGATGAATCCCGCTCTTTTTTATCTGTTGTATTTAAGTTGTAGCTGATGTAATGTTTGATAATATTTTCTGATCTTCAGTCTGATTAAAATTATTTATTTTATTTCAGATTTGTTTGTTTGAATGAAGTTTTACTTTTAAATAAAAGAACTCAGTTAACTTCGACAAATAGCTCATTGAGATCTAGTTTTATATTAAACTAAGGCAAATAAAATGTCTTTGTCTACAAAAGTCAATTTTATTTTCGTCAAGTATAGTTACTACCCTGAGGGTCGGATATGATGCGACTTTCTAATTAACTAAATATTATTCAGGATGTTTCATAGATTATGGGACAAACTTGGAGAGGTGGTGGAGCGTACTAAAACATGCATTCTTTTATAGGAATGTAGGGTCTAAAGTGACGGGTTAAGGCAGGAACGCAAAAAAAAAAATTACACTAGAGGAAAATGTGTTTACGTACAAAATCAACGCAAAGTGCTTCTTTGTAGCAATACAGTATTCACAATAAAAGTTCAAAAATGCAACCACTAGTAGTAATACATGCTTGGTAACGTCGCAGAAGAGATTGACGAACATTTTGAAAAACGACAGGCATTTCCCGCACGCTTGCAGCCGCAATGGATAGTCGTGCAACGAGGTCCTCCAGTAAGTCAACGGAAGTCCCGTAAATGATGCTCTTCAGATGATCACATAAAAAAATCCAAGCTGGATAAATCTGACGAACAAGGTGGCCATCGAACCGGTCCACCACGGCCAATCCATCGGCCCGGAAATGTTCCATCTAAGTAATAGCGGACCCGCACGTGGTTATGGGCTGGTGCACCATCATGCTGGAACCATACGCGATCACGAGCGACAGCCGGAACATCCTGCAGCAATTCCGGTAGCACCTCTTGCAGAAAAATAGGAGAACATAAGCCATTTGTACGTGCAGGTAAGAGGTATGGGCCTATGAGGCAATCATTAACAATACCTGCCCACACATTCCCGGGGAAGCGAGTTTGGAATACATGTGGACATGTACCATGTGGATTATGAGTTTCCACACGTGCATGTTGTGGCTATTGAAGATGCCGTCCTGTGAGAAAGTTGCCTCTTCCGTGAATAGCACATCCGATGGGAAATCCGCCTGCGCCGCACATTGCTGCAAGAACCAATGACATAAATGAACTCGAAGAGGGTAATCTGTCTCTTGCAAGGCTTGGACTCTCTGCAAATGGTATGGGTGCAAACCATTTTCATGCAGTACTCGAATGACTCAGCTGCAGACGACGTGCCATAGGTCTTGTATTTGTCTGAGATGAGTCATGCTCAATGTTCAAGATGGATTCTTCAATGCAAGGTTGTCGTGCACTTCTTCCTCTCCTAGTGTCAGAGGTGGCTTCAAATGACCCGTTTTCACACAGAGACCGATGAACCTCTCGATTGTGTGCTTCGGCATACGCCTGTTCGGAAACCGTTCTTGGTACAACCGTAGCGCTGCTCTCCCGTTCCCATTAGCAGCACTATTCATGAGATGCATGTCAGCTTTTTCCCTGTGCGTAAACTCACCCATCAATCTCGACATCAGAGTTGCGAATGATCTTATGATGCATCGGATCGTGGTTTGTCCGGTTCACTACCGCTGCATTGCCAGCCAATCACAGCTGTAGTTCCTATTACTGTTAGTGTTCCCCTTTTTTGAACATTTATTGTGAATATTGTATTGCTGCAAAGAAGCACTTTGCGTTGATTTTGTACATAAACTCATTTTCCTCTTATGTCGTTTTTTTGCGTTCCTGCCCTTCATTTTACAAAAAAATGCATGTTTTAGTACACTCCACCACCCCTCCAAGTTGTCCTATGATCTATGAAACACACTGTATATTATATTATCTTTACAAGGTGAATTTGTTTTAAGCGTGACTGATTCTGGTTTCTTAAGTTTACGAGTTTTTCGGATCATTAAATACTTGAAAACAATAGTTTTTAATGTATTCATCAGCAAGAATCAATGGATTAAAATAAAAAAATAGTTCTTGGAAAACATCTGCATATGTTCTTTTCTCCTTTTTTTATCTTTATCCAAGATGTCTTGAACATTTATTCATAAATGTCTATTATGTGCTGCAACCCTGTAAGTGTAAGATTAAATTTTTAATAAATATGTCAAAAATGGTTTGTAAGTAACCTTTAAAAGCGCATATAATTAAGCCTAGCCTGCCACTTTAACGTTAACTTGTAGAGACATTAGGTATTTTTTGGAAGAAGGAGGCTTGAAAAATGAGCAAAGCCTTCACCGCGAATCGAACCACGGACCTTTGGAATACGCGCCCATAATTTTAGTCTTCCCAATATTAATTAGAAGAATTTGATATAGAAGCATACTAAATAGCAGAAAAATACGTAAATTTATAATTTTATAAATGCTATTATTTTCTAAATTGTGGGGCAGCGATAGTTTCTGCGCCTATTCTTTGTTGCTTGTTTGGATATTCAGCAAATATTTTTCCTTGTACCTTCATTTATTTTTCAATTAATTTAATGCTTTTAAATTTTAGTAACTAGTTTAATCCTCAAGACATTCTCCTGTTTAACCACTATTTCAGCGGTCTAGAATATGAACTTCAATGTCAGAGCTATCTTTCTTACATAGGGTACGGCACAAATCTGTCGCTTATTTAAAGCAGAAATAAAAAAGCGCAACATAGATCCCAATTCAAATTATATTTTATCATTGTACAGAAGATGTCTGCCGTTTTACCTCGTCATATCGTCAAAATGAAGCTTTACCCTAGATGCTGAAGCCTGTGGCTAGACATTGCCTTCTGTACAGCCGCTATTTCAGTATAAATAGGATCTGTCAATTACACAGTTACCTTCGGTTTATATTTAAAACTAACTTGGAAATATCTCCAAAGAAAATTATCGCGAGAGGAAAGATCTGCTGAATAAAGTGGCTATGATGTGCCATCACATTATAAAATGAGTCAACCTAGAAATATTTCTCGAAGATTTGTGTATTTTCTTTGGGGATATCAGACACCACACAAATCAAACCCTCAAACGTAGACCATAGAGAGTTGAGGAACTAAAAATTGCTATTTGTATCTCTGCAGTACCTAGAGGCAATGATCCGATACATTCTACGGAACTTGGGAATGCTTGCGGGAATGTATAGTTCTTGAGAACGAGAGTATCTCTCAACAAATGGGGAAAAAGCGTGGCAGATGGAAAATAAAATTTAGGTTAGAACTTGCTTTATTCTTTTTATTTACATTTTAAATCGGAGTGATCTTTGTGCTAAATCCTGCACTTCTAATACATAAGAAAATACTTCGTTTATACTAAGAATAAATGCTGAATCAGCTACAATTTACCACGAGCATTTAGTATTTTAAAATTAATTTACTACATATATTTAACTTATTATAATGCTTCTTTTATAACTCACTGGGCAAAAATTAGAAGCCAATTCTTAAACTAGAGCACTTGTTTCTTGATCCATTTTTACATGCTAACCGTATATTACACGTGATTGTGAAATCATAATCGCTGACTCATTCTTTATGGATCGCTGTGATGCACAAACCAAGCGAGTAAACATGTGCAGTAGAATGGAAACGAGATCGAACATAGATTAGAAAATAAAATCATTTCAACTGGTAACTCAAACTTTGAAACAAGTTCAAGATGATTATTTAGCTCTTGTTTCCGCTGCAAGGATATAATTTCACGGTCAGTGTGCCAACACTTTTCTTTCCTTTTTGTTGTCTACAGAGAGTTAGAGTATCGTTTAAGATCGATGCTTTCAACGAAGAAAATTTCACTGTTTTCAGAAGAAGGGATTAAATTTTTTAAAAGATTATTTTAAGTTTTTTTTAAATATGTGCAGAAATAAATCAATTCATACAACTGTGGTGAAATGTTTGAATAATCTTAAACCACCTCATGCTTCTCATTATAATTTTAAACACCTTCACTTAAAGAGGGAACAAACTGTAAGTTCTCGGAATGTATTAAAACTGTAGTTATACAAGGTCCTGTTTAGTTTTACTAATAGACAGATCGTGATTTCGCTGGTGAAGAACACGTTTGCTATTTTGTCCTCCAGCTGCTAATCTTAGTAGCGGCTACGCAGTCTGGCCGTCTAGCTAGTATATCGCCGGTGTAGGCTTCTTGAGTCAACCTATTAGATTTAATTGATTTGTGTAGTCAGCATCGTTACCTTTTGAATTTATTGTTATCGTTTAAGTTCTTACCGCAAGTAGTAGGTGTTTTGTGCACGGACTACTAAATCTATGCCTTCTATACAGTTTGTGATAACTAAAGGGTATTTTACACCCTTTCCCTGTTGTGTTCATCTTCAAGCCTGCGCAAAAAGTCACCAGGTACGAACTTTATGTAGATCAAGTCAGCATTTCACAGTTAATAACATTTTATTTGCCAATACGAAATATTTCGCAATCTCTACATATCTTCAAAGATTAAAATTTCTTAATTTTACGCTTCAAGAATTTTTACAATTGCTCACTAGGTTCATAATAAAAAATATCTATTCATTATTGTTTCTTATTTCATAATCATTATTACTTTTCATCTTTATTTTAATTTTATTTTGTACTAATATATACCCTTCTTTATCCCTGTTATATAAAAAAAAATTAGAATCGTTTTTCTTTGATCAGTGTTTCAACCTATGACAACTTCACATTACTTTATTCCATTCATCGATAATAAAAATGAATGTTTCGTAAAAATGATTTCATAATGCATAATCTTTAGTAAAAATTTAATTTTTGATATGCATTATCACATAGTGCATTTTTTTTTGGCATTTCAAAAAGCTCATCTTTTTAAAAAAGAAGGAAAACAGAAGTTGTTTTCATGTTTTATTAAGAAAAGTAAGCGTAAAATACATTTCAAAACATATAAAAATAGGTTTAAGAAAAACTTAAAACAATTAAATACTTTTAACAACTATTCAGCCTTAAAGATGACTGATTACGTAGATCAAAAGCAAAGCACAAATCTTATGAAACTTTAATCATAATTCTTTTATTGACTCAAATGTACTACTACTCTCAGTACCAGAACAATAGTTAGAAATCCATTGTTGAACATTCTTTAAACAAGTATATTTATAACATCAGAGATAATTTTAATATAGTAAGCAAATGAACAAAGTTAAAAAAAATAATGCATATACTTCCATACAAATATTAAAACTTCTATTCAACTCTTAAAAAAAAAGAATTCATTTCCATTTATCAAATTAAGATTTTGAATTCCTAATTTTCCTTTATTTTAAATTCAGAATACTCTTCGACATTAAACTTTGCACATTCGAACCACTAATGGAAAGGAGTTTAAATTGACGTTTTAATTAACAAAAATTTACTTCAAAATTTTAAGTTTTGGAACAAAATAGTATAAATTTGTGTATGTGAATGTGTACATATATAAAGGCATTTTAAATATACGATTATATATGATGTGTCTAAAGTTCGCTTCCACAATTGCACATGAATATTTTACAGTTATTAAAATCTTCAATACATTTATGTCTTCATGGCTGCACGAAATTTTCACTGAAGTTAGAGAATATAATTTTATCGTTAATAAAATATAAAAGTTTTTATGATGGACATACCATGATAAATATACGCTTCATACTTAGCTAATTTATGTGGCAAATTTTTAATAAAAAGTTAACCTCTGAGCGATGGCAGGACCATAACCGTAACGTAATGAGGCATCTTTGGTGTCTACTGTTGGAAACGGTGCTCTGGCGGTTGGTGCAACAGGAACTGGAACTGGAGCTGCAGCTGATTTCACAGAAGCAGGTGCATATCCGACATCAGTGTAACGGTATGCTTGATTTGCATAGGAAGGGTATCCAAATGGATATCCTCCATAAGCAAATCTGGCGAAAGGTAAGTTTCCATAAGCATTGTTTCCAAGTCCAGTCATAATCGAGGACATATAAGGCGCAAGTCCATTGTAAGAAGCCGCATACGCAGCTGGAACTGGTGTAGGCATAATGCCGTAGCGACTGAAAGAGGGTCCGAGACCTAATGCTGTTATATAGGCAGAATAGCTTGCAGGCATAAATGTAGGAGGTATTGGTAAAGTGTAACCGGATTTACCGCTTCCAGAAGTTACAATTTCATTTGGTCCGTAAACTGGCGATCCGAAACTTTCAAACGCAATATTTTCTTCTTTATTTTCGGCTTTATCTTCTAGTTCTTCTTCCTCCCTCATCATTGCAATGTCATTCGCTTGTGAAACAGTAGAAATAAGGAAGATAATCAATACGGATATCTAAGGGAAAGGCAAAATTCGACACTTTAGCTTATGTTTTTCAATAATTACTGTTGAAAACTGTAAAAAGGGGAAATCTTCCGTACAATGTAAGAAAACAGCATTATAAATATCTTTATATTTCATAAAATTCAGTTAAGGTTATTATTATCGTTAGAATAATAATAAATAAATTTGCAGAAGAAAATCAATGCAGTTTTATGTAATTATAATGCAAAGACATTTTAGGCTCATCTGTTGCATTTAAGATCACATAAGTTCTAAAATATTAAAGCTTTTATTTCATGATGCAAAACATATTAGAAAATACTTTTAATAAAATATATAAATGAAATATGCATATTTTAATAAAATATATTTGCATATCAGAATAAGTAATTAGAAAAAGTATTTTTACACGTATAAGGACATTTTTTTAAAATAAATATCTGCTATTTGAGAAAATCATAAAAGAATCTGTAAATAAAGCACCGAATTACGGAGCGATGTCAGATTTTTAAAACCATATTAGAAATAATGATTGAACTCATAAATTTCACTTTGCTGACAGTGTTGTTTAAGCTGAAAACTAATAAATTAGTTGAAGTATTTTTGAAAGCTAATTAGAATGCGCATTTCAGCCATATTTAAAAATGCAATACTTAAATTTTTCCACTCTTTATTTGTATTACATGCGCAAGTAAACTGTAAGATAAATATTTGTTAATAAAAATATAAAGATTTGTTAATGAAAATTATTCAGTAGAATTATTGTATAAAGTGCTGTACCTTGTAATATTCCACCAGACTTTACAAAATTACTTTTTTTTGAAAAACAAGCCATTAAAGATGTATTGTTCAGCATTTAATTATAGAAGTATGTAACAGAAAACGTTGTCTAAAATTGTTTGCAATCTACAGTAGAAAGCTCTTTGATACTGGTTTAATTCTTCGTAGTACTTAATAATTGATGTAGTTCTTAAAAACATTTTATCCTGAACAGGAAGTCATCAGTTTGTTAATTTTGTAGGGTTTATTTATAATACTAGCCCAGAAATTTTCCTTGCTTTTCAGTTTCTCATTTGAGAAATAAAACAGTTTCCAATATTTTGAAATTGTATCTAGTTGTTCTAATGTAAATAGAATACTCTGTCGAAAATTATACAAAAATTGATGTTCATTTTTTAAGTATTTTTTAAGCTTAATGCTTTTGTGGTGCAACGAAAAATGCTTTCAAGAATATAATAAATGAAAATACTTTTTCTTTTAAGTCTGAACTAAAAACTCAGGTTTATTTCCTTACATTTAAATACTTCATAATGCAAATTAAAAAATATATAAAAGAAAATTCATTTCTTTTCATCAACTGCAAGAGAACTATTTATTATTTAATCATTGAAATTCTCGTATAAGCCGAGAAATTAATATTTTGAACTCGTAGTTAATGCACAAATTTCTATCATTTTAATGGAATTGTCTAATTTTTAAGAACTGACATAACTCATAAATTTAATGCATTTCTTGGCATAATTTTTATTTTCCTTGAAAATACTACTTAACTGCAAATTTGAAGCTCAGTTCAATGCTTTTTAACTGTAGTATGAAAATATATTGCAATTTTTATCATTAATCTCAGAAAGAAGAGTTATTTAAAGAAAATATAAAAAGTTCTTCATTAATAATTTAAGTACGAGTGTGAGTTATTTTTGCACTAACATTTTGTTAACTTCTAGCAAACCTATTTTCTTCGCAGCTGTAATTCTACATTTATTTGTTAATATGACTAAACGTTTACATATATATTTATTGTTTTGGGAAAAGAAATTAAATTCAAGTTATTTCAGACAATAACGTATTTACTTGCATATTCCCGCTCCCTAGGTTTTCAACGTAAAGGTTCTGAACTTTTTTTAAATATTAACGGATTTTTCTTCTTCCTCAAAGAGTTCAGAAAGCGAGCTCTCCTAAATTTTTAAATTTTAAAACTGAACACGGAAACTATATTCGCTTCTTAACTTTTTCGCGAGAAATAAAATCCTGTTTGAATTTTTAATAAATATTAATATAAAGAAGAGTCTTAAATATCTATATCAACAGACCTTTCATAAAATTGAATTGACATAAAGCAAACTTTCGTAAAGCGGAGGATATTTGTATCATAATGAGTAAACCAGATTTCTTTGTTGAAAAGGTGGTTGTGATATTATTCTTACAGGGAAGCATTAGTTTCTAAACTAATATAAATAATCTTTATAGAAACAGAAAATAAGTATTTCAGTGATATAATAACCTGTGAAAAATCTAGATTTTTAAAGTTATGTGTAATTTAAGAAACTGAGAACTGTAATAACATAGGATATTTCTACAGCTAATGTTTTTGAACATACAAAGCAAAATATTACATTCAAATGTTATATAAATTCCTCTGTTATTTCCTTCACGTATTTACAGTCTATCGGAAGACTATCAAGCGACACCACTTGAAAATGAAGACGGAGTAAAGAAAAAAATTAAAATGTACATAAGGCTTATCGAAAACGAGTAACAGATAAATTTTCTTCAGATATCTTTATGATTAGCCCCTTTCAGAGATCATACAGATGTCTCTAGGCAAAAAAATTGCAAAGTCAACATTTTTCAATTCTACAGAATTCCCATACAGCTCTTTAACACCTGCCACATTCTCACAAATGAAGATAAAAGTTATTATAAGAGCACATATTTTAGAACTTTACTTCTCGGCATTTTTAGATTAACAAATTAAGTTAAAAATTGTAAACATGCGGTACGTTATCTCGTTATTAAGTTTAGCATTTACTGCAGTTTTGGGTGAAATAACTTTCCAACAGATCTCTCAAAGAGTGGATGAACTGAACGCGCCTAAAAATCCCACTGATCGTTTCCGCATTATCCTCTCGAACACCAGTGAGAGCAGCGTTCGTGACGCAATCGAAGATTTTACAAATTATGGCTGTGAAAAAATGGTTGTCATTAGAAATGCAGCTCAAGCAGCAATCCATTTAACGTGTCAGTCTCCTCATGATGCACCAAAAGCTGTAAACATCGAGCCAGGTAATGCTTTTCTGTTCACTTTCCGCCCAAGAAAAAATGGAATGTCTAAATTCTGGTGCAATTTAGAGTACCAACATCAGTTCACAAGATTCGATGTGTACAACGAAAATCTACCTTACATGTGTCCACGGGCTATTTATGAGGTTTATCAATACACAGTACGTCACGATGGAGTATATGTCGACCACACAAATCGCAGTAGAGAAAGCAAAATTCGAGCTCTTTCAAAAGGTCACAACAGTGTTATTTTGTGGGAAGAGTTTGAAAAAAATGAAACTAATGGATTTCTTTACAGTGTGTTAGTAGATGGAGGAATGTGCGCTGATTTGGCTGATCAATTTAATGACAAACCTGCTGCCGTCACACTTTGCTACAACCACTGTGTTCATCTTTATGAACATTATGACTGCCTAGGAGAAGTTCAGACTGTCCATGCAGGTAACGACTGCACAGATACGCCCATTGTTCCAGCACTCGTTGGCAAAATGAGTGCTATTAAAGGTTGCTGAGACATGATGTAAACTCATTTGATAAATATGAGAATTAAATACTACCGAAAGAAGTACAAACTGCGACTATAAAATTATATTTCATTACCAGTGAAACTAAAATTACGGTGCTCTTTTTTATCATTAAAAGCGTTTAATTTTTAAAAACCTGCAGCTTCTATTACTGATGTGAACAACTCACAAAGTGAGCATGAAATCTGTTTTCAGTGGATGAAATCAAGTAAACAATTTTACGATTTAACTTGGACTGTTTATTACTATTATTTTTCTTATATTTTATTAATTGATGGCTACCATTGATATCAGTTTCAATAATTAAAGTTCCTTAATTTCAGTTTGTGGAATTTAATGACTGAATATATCCATCTGAATCAATAAAATTAATTTTCTGTATTACTGACTTATTCTAATGCCAAACAAACTAAATTTATTTGCTATTTTATTTGATAAATTCAATATTAAATTCGAATAAATTCATTTTGCCGACTCCCATGACTTATATAAATATCTTAAAAATAATGAGATAAAATACTCCTATCCCTTTAATTAGTTAATTTGTAAATGTATTTTATATAACATAATTAGAACATAATATTGTGAATTTTATATAATTGCTTACAGATGAATACAAACACAAATCTTTAATAAATCGCTTAGGTAGAAATAAAATTCTAGAGAAATTTCGATATAATTTACATTTAAATTCATTTTTATTTCTCATTCTAGATACATTTCACTAATAATAAAGAATTTTATACCTTTCTTTTTTTCACGTTATATTTGACATCGATAAATTTTTATTTCTTTGCTGCTTAAAAATGACATTTCCAAAAAGTTATTTCCTTTTTTCATAATATTTCATAAACTGATAAATGAAACTTTTTCTAGCATTCTCAATATAAAACATAAGTGACACTGCCGGTTATCTAAAAATGTCGGCATTTTTATTTAAAAAAATTTACGCTACTTTACAACTTATCCAGAGGAAAAAAGGTTTTAATTTCTGCATTTATATGTATGAGTTTTTATTACTTCTTTAGTTCTACAGCAGTAAACAGATATTAATAATTTATGTTTTAGTTAAAATTCTAATAACTTAACGGTTTATATATATATATATATATATATTGCTCTCATCTTACTATGTAGTTAAGTTTCCATATTTCGAATGACTCCATTACTAATAAAACCAAATTTTTATTTATTTCATTTTCGATTGATAACTACCACTGCAATTAGCTACTTTTTTAATTACTTAACTGTCATAAGAACAGTTTTTTTACTTATTAGTATTTTTATTTGTTTATTTGCTAATTTCGAAACTTAAATATTGATATTTAATTCTTCATTAAGATTGGAAATAATGTTCTGCAGTAATCTGTGAGTTATATCGCAGTGTACAGCACTTTATTTAAAGTATTTATTTAGGAGTACACTGAAAAATTACTGTGAGAAAAATTCTATCGAATAACTTGTAAATTTTGGTATATGCTTCCTTTATCTTGCTATAAAATTTTTCAGTTTGAAATAACATAATATTTTTAAAAAGCTCTTCGAATTTGCTCTAAATTTCATCTGAAATTAATTACTTATTTTAACTTTGATTATAATGCATAATTTATGTGTTAAATGACAACGGAGAGTATCTCTGCTAGCTTTTAGTTGCGGAATAAAGGAAAGTTAAACTAGAAAAAGTTGTATTATTATTCTCAAACTCATTGTTTTTTATGATCTAAAATATAATTTTTGAGTTTAAAGAGTTGAACTAAAATAGTTTTACTCTTTATTGGTAAAATAGAATTGGTTTGGCTTGTTTGTTAATTGGTAAAATAGAATTGGTTTTGTTTGGTAAAACCTCGAGGGTTATCTGACTAAGAGAAGGGATACCTTCGTGTAGGACATTATAAGTAAAACTGACTCATATACTTGTTATACATGGGGAAAATTATGCCCGTTTGCGGGCTTCGAACCTAACTACCAGTATTCAAAGCTTTTACCGCTCGGCCGCCGGTGGACAGTTTATACAATTGAAAATTAGAGGTAAATTTTAAAGAATAATTACAAAGTTTTGACGTCTTTTAAAATTTTGTTACTGTGAAAATAGTTAATGAAGTGTCAAATATTTGGAGCCATTAAATTTAGAAAATGCAAGATAAAAATTTCTTTTTTAATATGTTTTATCAGTGTTGCTTCTGAGTTTTAGCTTCATTTTATTTATATTTGTTTTCTTACGCTTATGAGTTTTAAATTTATTTTAAGAAAGATTTTAATAAGTGTTAAAGAAATATCTTCAGTTTTATTCCTTATACAATGCTGATTATCTCTTTTCAAAATATACTTTTTGTAAAATAAATATATTCAAAATTTTCCCTAGAATAAAATAATCGAAAAGATTTTGTTTAAATATTCTGATGAATTAATATTAACAAAAATATGAAAATAACTGAATATTTAATCATTAATTGGATGACCTTTAGGTAAAACTACACTTTTCATGCCCTTTTGCATAGAATCAATAATTTTTTTCATATAGGAATGTACGATTTTGTTCAATTTCTCTGTCAAAAATACTTCATTTGCTCTTTTGAAGAAATGGCATTCGTTGTTCTCCTCTCCATTTCGTTCTCGTAATATCTGGTAAATGATATTATCAAATACAATTTTAAAAACACAGATATTCGAAAACAAATTTAAGCCCTCTAGGTTCACACACACACAATTTCACAAGCGATCTCTAGTACCCACCAACGGCCAAGCGGTAAAGTCGCTGAGCACTCGTAAAACTCCAGGACTCATGGATATGGACATTTTGTGGTCTTCCTCATATGCAACGTGTGTATGAGGCGGTTTACTATAAAAGTATTTCCTGAAAGCATCCCTCACTTTAGGCACATAGTTCCGGAGTGCTTTGCCATAATCAAATAAATAAAGCCAAAATATCTTTATAAATAATAAACAAAAGGGTTAATGAATTTAAAAAAAACTAAGAAATGTTGTCTATATACTAATTAAGTTAAAGAACACTTATTTCACTCATACGGGACAGGTTGGTCTACATGTCATCAAAAAATATTGATGTTTAATTACTTGTCCTTAATCGTAATAATAAAATTAATTTATTTACTTATTTTATCTAAGTTACAGAAAAAAGGTGTTATAATAATATTATTATTTTATTCATTTTTATCTTAAGAACCTTTACATTAACCACAATAATTTCTGTTGTGGTTTTATTTGTCTTTTCAAACAAGTCCGTTTTACAATGCTTCTATGCATTACAGGTTTTAAGTGTAACACATTTGGGGGCTCTGACTGATGTGAAGATAACTAGATTTATTCTGCATGTAAATCCAAAATGATAGCTTACTATTTTCAGACGTATTATTGTTGAACTTATTTGATATTTACTTTTAACTTAATATTTGTAGAAACACTAATTAGTATTTCAAATTAATTAAAATTATTTTTGTATTTTATTGCTTCAAAAAATATAGTTTACTAAATAGGATACATTTAATAAATCATTTTGAGATAAGCAGGCCGAAATATTAATTTTCACTCAATTTGTGCAATTAATTTATTAAAATTCACTTAAAAGACAACAGAGTTTCATCATTGTAATATCATTTTAGATCGAAGCAAACACTTTCCTTCAAAGTCAACGTTTAGTGTGACACAAAAGGTAAAGAAATATTATAGTTTTCCTTTTCCCCCCCTTAGTCTTCATTCTTTGATTCCATTTTAAATTTAAAAATTTTGTTTATATTTTTAGCTGCTTGTCACTGATTTTTGACTTATATTATGAATATTAACTACATTCATAATATTGACTAATATTATGAATCACTAATATTATGAAACTTAAATTTCATAATATTAAGATTTAACTAAAAATATAATATGTCTAATTAAAATGAAATCACCGTTAATATTTTCATGCTGCAATTATAAATGTTTATAAAAATTCACTCCAATGCAAAATGCATTTCAAAATTCCACATTTTAAATACATTTTTTATAATTAGAAAAAAACTTCTACATTTCGAAATTCATTGAAAATTTTCAGATATGAAAATGATTTCTGACTTCTCGCCTTTTCTTGAATCAAAACAATATTATGTATATTTTGATCTCAACTGAATTGCATTTTAATTAATATGTAGTATTACGAATTTTAAAATATTACTTACCAGATTCATTTTCAAGAAATGGCAACTTCCAGTTACACTGTACGGAGAATCCAAGAGATGTGATGTCGTAGCAAAGAGATTTCTGAAGGCCTGACAGTTTTCCAACTCTTTATATACCAAAGAAAATCTAAGAACCTGAACGAATGAAATTCTGATTGATATTATTGCAATTCATGTAGTCAATCTAAGGGACCTTCCAACAAATAAAATAAACGTCAAAATCAATGTTTTGCTCTTACAATTATGGGGAAAACTTCTTGACAGAGCTTACTTTTATTTCGGCCTTCGAAGAATGACTACTTTATTTAGGGTGTTTTACGAGTTAGCGTATTTATGGTTTACGTTCTGTCACTTTCGGGGACATTCCTAATGTACGTTTGTGAGTTAGAAAATGTTCACAATGGATTTTTAGAATATTCACGTAAAAATGGAAAGCGGGAACTTGACGTGAGTCAGCGCGATTTTGATTCTTTGTTGTTTTGACACTGTAGTGAATTTTAAACAAGTTTGCATCCGTTGTATTCCTTAGCTTATTTTTTTAGCCTGTTTCGTGATACTGCAATTATAAGTTTGATTGAAAGCATAGAAAAGCATTTATGAACATATTCATTATTCATGAAAAACTTCAACCTGGATTAGGATGAAAATACATAATAATAAAACTTCCTTTCAATTATTCCTTCGTGTTTAGAATCGCACTTTTCTTCTAAAATTTAACTAGAAACTGCAAAGAAAAGATAATTTTTTACTAAAAAGCCAAGTTTTAAATATTTATTTTAACTATAGATGTGTACAAACCATCCGACAAAATTGCTCATAAAGAAAATTCATCCATTATTTTTAATCTGATGATAAAATGCGCTCATATGAGGAATGGGATTAGACAAGCTTTGGAACGCAGAGGCTCTTTCATGCATGCAGTTGAGTTCTTCGCCGAATTACTCCTTCTCATTAAAATTGACTCTTGAGATGTGAGGGTCAGCTTACAGAAAAATATTTTTCAATAAAGATATAAGGAAAAATTTTGGAAATCTACAATTATTTAGAAAGACTAGCAGGAAAATCACATTGCTTCATCATCAAAAACCATAAGTATCCATAAATGTATAAAATTCCTGTAAGTACTAACCCATTACAATGTTTGCTACTACAAAACAGAAAAACATATAAACAAATATAAAGATGTAGTACAGCGGTATAAAATTAACTGTGTTTTTACAATCAATTCCGCAACCAGTATTGTGATGAGTTTAGTTATTGTAAGTACTTTTTAATACACTGTACTAATTCGTGAAACTAGAAAATTAATTGTCACACTACAACGTTAGTCTTGCAGTTCACGTTTGTTTCTCATCTCTTTATAGTATACTAGCGGAAGTACCCGATGCAAGTTAAGTTAGGTTGAAAGTAATGTATTTAACAACAGAGAGAAAGATACCACTGTAATCCTTCTCTAATAACGATGCAAAAATTACGATTCATAGTCATACATTTTTCACTCTGATGCGATATGGAACCCACAGAAAAAATTTCGATAGCAAAATAAAATAATCCTCTCTCATTGTATAAGCAACAATGGCACGCAGCTTTTAATGATTTTCGTCATTATAATCAAATGATCGTCAAAGTTCTATCCAATATTTCACCTATATTCAATTTTAGTTAATTAAATGTGGCAAAAGTTGATCATAGTTGATCAGAAATCAACGGGAACAAACAGAGACGCAAACAGGCATTCTTCTTTATATATATAGATTTTATAAAACTTACAAATTTTTGATTAACAAATTCTACGATTTAAAAGCAAACAGTAGCAACACTTTTCGAAATAAAGAATTTTTATCTCCAATGCGCCAGACTGTTGCCGCTCGGAAAATTGAGTTTGAAAATTAGCGTTTTCAGAGTTTTTAATTAATATCTCTGTTGGTTAAAGTTGTACGAAGATGGGAACAGTCGAAATGGCTTCCTAAGAATTTTTGGAATCGAAAATAATGTATTTAATTCTTGGCAATGCTATTTTTATTTCCTTGTAAAATTTAGAAATTTTTTATTAATAAACTCTACGATTTGAAAGCCAGCAGTGACAACAGTTCTCGAAATAAAGCAGATTATTCCCAGCGTGCGAGAGTGTTGCTACTCCGAAAAATGAAGGCGAAAATTAGCGTTTTAAGCGTTCTTAATTAATGTCTCTAGCTAGTTTTTGTTTTTGGAAAAAAAGCGGACGTCGACTTTTTCCAGGACCCAGAAAATAATAGTATATATAATAGTAATAGTAATAGGTGACAATTACTATAGTAGTCACCGTGTTATCAGCGAACAAGCAAACAGACTTTCTTCTTTATATATATAGATAGATAGATAGATAGATAGATAGATAATACGGTAAATTTGAAATAATGCAGTACTGGTAATTATACAATCTTATACAGAGTGAAAGTGGATTCCCCAGTACGTCTAGTATTCGCAATATATGTAACATTATAGTGTTTTATAACCTATGTAACATTATAGTGTTTTATGACCTAAACGGCAATACTGATGAACAATCTGTACACGACGTGCGTTTTCCTTGCAATTATACTTCTTCACTTTTGTTTTATTTTATTTTGTTTATTTATTTATTTGTTATTCTGTAGCAAACGTATCGAAAGAAGGTAATATTACGACTTTGATTTTAAGAAATGTACGATGATTATTCAAGTAACAAAATTTTATTGCAGTAAAAGGCATATTAGATATTAATCCCTCTCAGTTTTCCTTGTTCCGCATCTACTTATATTGTATCGAGAGAGGCATATATAAATCTTTTCCATTTTCTGAAGTAGCTGTGTGTGTCATCTTTTCATGAGGGTCTTCAGTTGCAGTTCCTTCGATATCCTGAATCGATTCAAAATCTTTGTCTTTCTTGGCCATTTTGATTTTAGAAAGCGTAAATAGCTGCGCAATGCTATGCCCAGTAAATAAAATAGACGAAGGTAGAGTATAATGTTTATATCCGGTAGAAACTGCTGTACCAGATGATATGTGTAAAAGAGGGCTTGCAAATTTCGCACTCAATCACCTCACGCTCAAAACCGCTATTAAATTATTTTGAATGCTTTCATAAATGATGCTTAGATTCTTCAAAAGGTCCCTTATAGAAAGAAATTTTGCAATGATTAGCCCTGTCATCCTATTTGATCAAATCATTTCGCTTACTCTGTAAGATCTGACTCTCTTAGCTATCATAAAGTGAATTGGATCTTACAGGAAACCTGGCGACTTCTCGCACAGACGTGAATAATACCAGCACAGCAGAAAGATAAAATAAACTCTTTATTGTTCGTTAAATTCTTAACACAATTGCACGTGTTTCGCGCTTACAATAACAACGAGGACTTGCGGTGGAACTTCAGATTAATTTCACAATAAATTCAAAGAATAGTGCTTAAATAACAATTACATTTAAGGCTAACTGCTGACTCAATAACCTTCCCAGCGATATACTTATTTAAGTGGCCAAAAAGGCGTATCTGTAACTCAGTGTAACAGCAAAGACAAAATAATAACTTGCACTGGCGAGTGAAATCACGCTCTCTGAATAAACTGCTAGATTAGTCTGATTTTATACTCACTTCACTTAACCTTAAATTTTCATTCTGGCGACGAAATGCGAGAGGGAAAATTTACAGGTTCAAGAAGGGTACCAAACTTAAAATAATTTGTTATGCAACTAAGGGAAAACCTACAACGTTTTCAACATCATCTTGGTATTTTCATGTTGAAGGTCGCCTTGATCGCTCCTGGTCCTCAATTTATTCATAACTACTAGGAAATCGCTGGACGCACTTGCAGATTTTCTTCATTGTTATGCAATATCAGAATAAGTTTAAGACCGGCCTTTAGATTTTAAGATTGCGTACCTTTCATATACCATACTGAAGTTTCAAACAAAATTTGTATTATGAACACATATAAAGCAAAAAATGTATTATTGTTCTCTTTATTGGATATTATGACGCTTTTCCTAACACCTAAATTAAAAATAACATAACTGCTTATATATTGACTCATCCTAGTTAAAACTTTAATTTCTTCTTGAGTTGTATAAATCGATAATCAGCAGATGCTACAGATGCATACAACAGAAAGCAATTAAAAGTTTTTTTCCTCATTATCCATTAGACAGACAAGGCAACAAGAAGATGATATTTAAATGAAAGTTTTCAAATCGTCTTTAATTATGTATCATGAAACTTAAAAATAAATTTATCATTTTAGTAGGATGGGAAATAGTTTTGAATTCATTCAAAATAGTACTTATCTATTAGACTATACTGATGCAAGCTTTGGGTTGGTGGAGATTTCTTAAATAAGTACTTCAGTATGAGTAGGGAGATACTGATAATTTATCGAAATAAATATTATCAAAATATAAACCATCATAAATAGCTCAAGAAGAATAAAGAAATATGTGAAGTTCTCCTTAATTCAAAATACTGTTGTCGCTCGTACAGTAAACTCTAAAAAGCCAATTCTGAAATCAGGATTCATTTAGCTCACTCTTTGAGCTGAACAAAGTCTCTGAAGAAAGTGACTCGCTGCTCTTCGGAGTCATATTCATACAGGTTTACTGGATGCTTCCGGAAAAATCACTTTTGAGACTACGAAAATGCATTTTCTCAAAGCTTCTAACAATCTGCAAAATGCTGCCATTTTCGAGATATAAATGGACACTGAGGCCCACCTAGAAAGTTTCTGCGTATATCGTTTTAATTTTATTACGACAGTTCAAATGCTGATTGATTCCCTGACTGAGAAGTGCAAGATTTAAAGCTTTATATAAGAAATTAGCATTTAATAGCACTATACGTATCCACAAATACGATTAAAAAAATTGAAGATAAAATTTCTGCATAAAATGCAATAAATAACTAAATAAGTAACTACAAACAATGCGTAACATTATAAGAATGCATAAAAAACAAAAATTAAAAAAAAAAAAAAAAAAAAAAAAAAAAAAAAAAAAAGCTTTCAGATTTTACATTACGCTCAAAGGCGCGGTGTTTTACCTTTTTGAGTGTTTTACCGTTTATTTATTAAATTTCATATTCTTCGCAATTAAGCCATAAAATTCAGTTCAACAGCAATATCACAAAATAATTTTTAAATGAGCATATCTTTAAAACTTCCGATACACAGTCTCTCGCGCTGGAGATAAAAATGTTTTTTTTTTCGTACAGTGTTGCAATTGCTCGCTTTGAAGTCGTTGAGTTTGTTAATCAAAGTTCTTTAAAGTTTTACAAAATATGAAATAGATATTAAATTCCAAATTTAGGCTTCCAGATGCCCAGATTCGGGTGGAAACGTTCGTTATTCAAAATTGGATGGCTCTAGGTACCGTTGTTTTATCACAAAGCGAGACACATATATATTTATGTAGATTCTTCATTATTTAATTTCTTCAAATATAACACAGGGCGATAATATTTGGTGGCAACAATTTGAAAAGTGAACCGACATTTAAAGTTTTCAACGCAAAATGCCAAAATGAAATTAATAGCCCTTCTGGCTAACGTCTTTTGGGCTAAAAATCTGAAGGCTTTCAGATATTACATTACGCCCAAGGGGTCGTTTTTTTAATGTTTTGTGGGTTACCTTTATTTATTAAATATCATGTTCTTCGCACTTAAATCATAAAATTCAATATAACAGCAATATCGCAAAATAATTTTTAAATGAGCATATCTTAGAATAACTTGAATTTTATTCTTTTAAATTCTTGTATTTTTCATTTTTATTCTTTTAAAAAGTATTTAGAATCCCTCATTAAGATGTTGCGTGTTTTGCTAGTGGAACTGTGAATTTCACTAAAACTGTACGAAAACTATAGGATGTTTTGAAACCCCATACCGTTACGGTTAATTGGTACCCTCTACCTTACCGTAACGGTAGAGGGATGGTGCCCACGTCCTCCGTCACTCACTCACTCACTCACAACGTTCTATCAATAGTTTAAAATTTAAACGCACTTTCGAGCAAGTTTCAATTTTTTAAATTTACACAGCTGTGTTACATTTTTTTATATTCATTGAATGTTTGATTAATATTTTATTATGAAAGTATTATAAGCATGTTATCAGGACTGGTATTCCTCTTTACTTGCTTGGGAAACATGAACTGTCCTGACTCGGAACAGGGAGCTTACTCAAGCTATGTTCAATAATTTGTGAAGTAGACAATACACACAGGAAGGGTATACGAAACCCTTTATTTTTCTATCTTTACAGAGATTTCCGAACTTCGGAATACAGAGACCAACCACTTGTGGTCTGAACGTAAGAATATAAAAATATTAACTAAAACTCTAACTAAACTAACTTTGGATTAATATACAAGTGCCTACTTTAAGATTGGCCATTAATTAACAAAAAGCCGTATGTAGTACAGAGAGCTGCTAAAACTACGATACGTTTAAAATTATCAAGAGGATTAAACCTCTGGCCTTGAAGGCAACCAGCAAACGAGTAAAACTACTATGGCGAGCGGCGTGCTTCTAATAACTCCTTCCTCTCTCTTGCTTGGCAAAAAGCCACAACTTAAGTACTTGGCGTTAGCAAGACAAATTTGCATAAATAAGTAAAAGCTTTTAATTCTGGCCGGAAGTAGAAAATAAGAAGTGCTAGTAAAGATTTAAAATAAAATAAACGTTAGTAAAACTTAGGATCCTTACAATGTCTGTAACTGACTTTGGTTTAAAAAAAAAATTAAGATCAACTTCTAGAGTTTGCCCTGTCAATCTCTGCGTGAACAACAGATGAAGGTCAAAACAATATTAAATCTGTTTATAAGTAATAAATTCAAAACGTAAAACTAGACTTACTCTCAATTTTACCTATTAAATTAAGACAAAAAATGCAGAAATCAAGATCGATCCAAACTTAGACAAATCCACAGACCAATAATTCGCATGAATTCTTGTTTCAAAACATATCAGTAACAAATTCATGGCAGGTGCATACTTTTATATCTGCATCTCGTTACCCTTTTCTCTCTTTTTACTCTCACACTGTGAATGTGCTGAGAAAATAAGTTCAATATCACAGCTTTATTTTATCAGAAGTAGTACTGGAGTTATATACCGGAATTAATCGTTAATGGAATTCATTTTGTTTTCCACAGTGCAATACAGATCTCATTCAGATGAACCCCCCTCCTACATTTCCCTTTCATATTTATGTATATTAACATCAACTGAAATTATATAGTATATAGAATTCTGAAATTCGCAGATCATAGATTATGGAAGGTGGATTTGTTTAAAAGGAAGAATAGTTGCGTTGAAAATGAGATGAAAATTCGTCTCCAAAATTATAAAAATCCGATGTGCACACCACATGACTTCCTTGTACGGAATATTAAATTATACGCATTTTTTCTTGCATTTCGTTTAATCGTATTGGATTGAATTAAATCTACTTCGCCGACGGCGCATAAACGCCAACAGAATAAATGCATTCTTTAAAATTCACTCTATTTGTTTACCATAGCGACACTCTGGCACTAGGTTCACTTAACAGTATTATATTTCGTTCATATTATAACTCAGAATGCACAAAATTTGTATCATTTAAAGAATTATTTAATCGTTGCCACATGTTCTATTCAAATACTATAATAAAGCTAGAACGATGTATGAAGGAAATTAAGCAAACAAAACAAAAAAGAAACAGTTTTTCACCGACGATGGAGTATTTTTCATTCAATTAATTCAGTTCTCACTTCGCGACAAGACAAAAATACATAAAATTTCAAAATATATGTATTAAAAATTACGAAGTAAATCTTAAACACTTATTTCCTCGAAAAATTACAGAAAGGATTAAGCATCATTTAATTCCCAATAATAAATGAAGGCGTTATCTTTGTTGTTGCGAAGCTAAGTTTCTCTAGATTGGCAACAAATCCACTACTCTGCTGTTTCAAATGTAAACGAGCAATGACCGCCATCAAAAAAAATTATTAGGCTTAGCGGCACTTAAACAATTTTAAAATTGTTGATAATTCTAAAAATATTGCATACAGATTTACTAAAGGCATAAAAACCTTAACCGGAAGATAAGAACAACATAATTCAATCATTTTTAAAGGAAAAAATGTACAATTTACAAACATATAAGAGTAAAGAAACTGAGATCACTGAGACGGGTAACAGAATGGATATATATATATATAAATATATTTATATACGTTTGGCGCTGCGGAATACAACCAAAATATGAGGTGCACATCTACATGTTATAGTAGTCCTATATACAAAATTTCAACGTTCTGAGACTACTCCTTTTTGAGTTATGCGAGATACGTACGTACGTATATACGTTCGTTCAGACGCCACGAAAAATTCTCTTCAGAATTCATTTTAAAGCAGTTTTATAATTTTTTTTTGGAGGAAAAGAGTCTTTTATTCTGTCCTTACGTACAGATATCACGCAAAAACATCGTTAAATTGCATTCGAAAGCGGTCAAAATGGATATTTTCGTTGAAATATGCTGCCTGAAACATTTCATGATTACAATACTTCCTTTTTACTTCGTACAAGGAAGTAAAAACAGGCAACTTTAGCAGGAAAATCCAAATCTATTCTTATCTTGAACGGAGTTTCTTTAATTGCTGCCATTGGTACTGTTGCATCATGGCAAACGGTACATATGAAAGAAAAGGTCTTTATCCCAGAAAACCAGAGATATGTGTTTCACTTACTTCACAATACAAGAGGAGTCTTTTTAATCGGTAAAAAGAATATCAGAACTGGAGTGGAACTTAAGGACTCCAAATGATCTCATGTTCTTTTTACTTATGACTCGAGGTTCAGTATAACATATGATTCTAATTGTGCTTATATCTGGAAGGAGCCAAGAACACAAAATCTTCGTTCGAACATTATGGGAACGCAACGTTTTCGGTGATGTAGATGTGGTGGTATGCTGAAGAAGAATTATCGATGGACCTACTCCCAAAACGTTTTCAACAGCGGATCAGATATTGGGATGAGGTCTCAGAATCTTATGTAAGACTTTTCAGAGGTGCAGATGGTTTTGACTTGGATGAATTGCACATGTATTTATTGATGATAATGCTCATTTACATTGAGTAAATATCTTTCACGAATTCCTTGAAACTGAAAACATTGTGCGAGTACCGTGACCAACAAAATACCTTGATCTTAACTTGAGAGAGAACTTATAGAACTGCCTTAGAAACGCCACTGCATTGAGATACCCTTCTTTTAGAGATGTGAAATGCCCTTAAAGCCGTATTGCTGAACGAGTAGAACTTAATTTCCCAAGCTGTGTTTAATAAGGTTATTGCTAACATAAAAAATACCTTATGATGTGTCTACACATGTCAGGAAGATTGCATTCCATATTAAATTGATAGGCCTTACACTTTTTTTCAGCTACTCTTATTTTTTGACTCTACCTATAATGAATTATTACCATTTTTATTGCGTTAGGCTGCAGTTTTATATCATATGCAAGGCTCTTAATTTTTTTTCTACGGCATTTATGTGTTATGATGTTATGTATACAAATTCGTCAAATTTAAGTTCGCAGTTCTGAGAAATCCGTGATTTCATACATGCAGAGATTTATCTAAATTCATGATCTCTCCGGTTCATGATCTATCTAAATAAAATATTCAGTATTTTCGTAGAATGACGTTACATATTTTTATTATTTATTTCATATTTTGTAAAATGTTTATGAATTTTTTTTATTAACAAGGTCAATGGTTTGAAATCGAGCAGTAGCAACTCAGTACGAAATAAAACATTTTTATCTCCAACGCCTGAGACTGTCTACCTGAAATTCTAAAGATATGCTGTTTTTAAATATTTTGTGATTTTGCTGTTGAATTTAATTTTATATGGAGTCAGCCCGAAGAATGTGATATTTAATAAATAAAGTTCATTCACAAAACGTTAGTAATAAAAGGACAGGAGAAAGTTTTGTAAGCCATCTTACTAAAAAACTGAACTTTGATATGATAAACTGAGAAAAGACTGTAAGGAAACAGAAAAACAAATGTATGCCAACACTTAACACTTATTCGGGAGTTCTAAACATATGCTCTTATTCTACTTTTAAATATTTTGTGATTTTTCTGTTGTATTGCATATGGCGTAAGTGGTAACAAAAAGAGCTTAGTTATGAAGTTAACTATCCACAAAATGGTAGGGGTAGCAGGAGTGAGTGCAACAGTGGATTGGTAGACTGCGAGCTCAATGAGTGCGTAAAAAACCTTAACAACCCTTTTAGGACGCCATTAAAATCTGAAACCTTTCAGATATGTTTGATTTTTTTTTTTTTTTTTTTTTTTTTTTGTTGTTGTTTACTTCAGTTATTATTTATTGTTACTTTTGACATTTTTTCCAGCTTTAGCAGTGACATCAGTATCTTGGTTAATATGATGCAGAAAAGTGAAGAGGGGGAGGGGGAAATGTGTGTGACGTAGACGGACTCGGCTGGTGAATGCTTACTTTTATAAGAAATGTTTTGGAAAATATAAGCAATGAAAAACAATCTGAGAGCGATGATTCAAGTATCAAAAATGTTTAATTCTGTTTGTGTGCTCGACGAATTAACATCAGTAATAACGCATCAAAAAAATAATTCGAAACAGATCATTGAAGGTGAAAAACAAGAGTTAAACGGTGGACAGGACTCATGTACGTGGGCTGTTATTTTAATTTAATGCATTATTCGATATGACAGAAAATCGGAAGCTTACTGGTTTTATTTCTAAGCCAAAACTAAATTTTGTCCCTCAAATTTCTGATTGAAAACTTATAAACATTATTGCAATATGTGATGCAAATTTAATTAGTTAATGCAGTTTGAATATGCTTTGAAATCACACGGGGTCAAAATTATATATATTATGTCAAAACAGATTATTATTATAGCAAGTAGTTTAAAAATAGTTCTTACAGTAAGTAGCTGATAATTAGAAAATTATTATTAAAAATTTCATGCTGTAAAACTTTAAGAGATCTGCAGCAATATAGTTCAGAAATTTGCAAGCAATGCACTGTAATCGAAATCTTTGAAACTTTTAAAATTAAAAAGAGTGATCTCCAGCTAGAATTCTAGAGTAAGTGATCAAAAAAATATTTTTTTTTATTTCTTTCTGCGTAAAGAGGAAACTTTTGTATTTATCATAGATCTTTCTATTATACATACATATTCAAATTCTCAGGTTAGAAATTTTTATTGGATGTTGTTTCGACTTTGATCACTGCAGATTCTTTCAATAAAATTATTCATTGTTTTCAGAACGTAAATATACATAGAAGAAGATGAAAAAGCATTTGTAAAGGAAACGAAGAAGGGAAAGGAAAAGAAATTCAGACTCAGAATCAGCGGACCAAGATCATTCGAGGTCATGTTAGTCTTAGCTCTTTCCCGCCTTTGTATTATTTAAGTAAGAATACGCCCGAACAGTTTTCCTCTATCTCGTAAACATTAAATTTATGTGTGTCTACAATTTTGAAATTCTATGAGAAAGAAGTTCACGACTTACTTTTTTCTCGCTCATTGTCTGTTAACAGAAGACCTGCTACCACAGATGTATGAGTAGTATTCTCACAACTTTAATTATGTTGATAATAATTGGAAGGTAAAAGAGTATAAAGTCTGTAAAAGTCACTTTTAATTTAAAAATGGACTATAAAAGTCATTGTTAAAGAAAGGGGACGTAAAAGTCTCCATTATGAAAATGTAATTTACGCGTGGTTAAAGAATTAAAAACATTTAACAAAAATGGATGCCTAGAACATGTACTAAAAGACACAGATTTCGATTCGCTTCAATTGTAACTTCAAAATGATGAACACTAAAATACAATAAAATGCAAATTATGTGATAATTTCACTTTAAAGAATAGAGAAACTTTGCAGCATAATTTAAATAGTTAGTAAGTAGAATCTCATTATTTATTTAAAGATTTAACATACAAATAAACAGATACCTTTAATAAAATAGTGGCATAAAGAGAATATATAACATTGGCAAACCATATCTAATGAAAACAAGAGATACCATAAGCTTAAGAAACTTTTGAAATAAGGTAACATTTTTAACAAAGATTGTGACAAATTTAAAAGTAGTCAAATGCATTTTTCCTGATATTTAATGACATTTAGTTTGGTTTCCGATTACATTGTCTTCGATCATAATTTTAAGTAGTACAGCATGTAGGGTTTATATTTATTTTAACTAACATTTATTTTAAGTTTAAACTATCTTTCCTGTCAAGCCTTTACTTTCCCCTGGAATTGCCAATGCCAGAGTATGTAAATTTTAGTAGAACGAGCAGAGTATTCAAATTTTTAGCAGAAGTAATTTGAGTTAAATAGAAGGGAAACGAGTTTGTAGGTGTGCTTCTTGATTCACGAGCGTGATGGTTGCTAGGTAGAAATTTAAGAACCGCGCGTTTCGGCCTGTGTGCCTACTTCGGCAGTTAGTTGAATCTTTCAACTTCTTATTCAGAAAGTTTGCTGAAATCTCAGCTGTATCTTAGAACGCGGTTAGTTAGCCACATTTATAGAGCCTCGTAGGTAGTGACCTCGTTATTTAGTCATCCTTTTATTTATTTTTAGTTGTACTTTTCTATTTTTATTGAACCGCCGGGTCGGCGTAGTTTGTGAGCGTCAAGTAAACGCATCTGTAACTTCTAAAGTGGAATAAAAAGGGAGTAATTTCCAGTGGAATCTTCTAAAGTGGAATAAAAAAGTGTAATTTCCAGTTCATAGCAGTCACTACTACTGTTGCGGGCAAGTTGGGGCCACGCTACACCACATTGGCGCCCGAACACTTTTCGAACTGAAATGGCCGAAAACTGGATGGAAGCTCCTGTACAAGTCCAACAACAAGAAATGGCGAACCAACTAGAAGGATTTGGATACCTGGTCCAGACGATGAGAGCATCAATCAAGCCAAACGTCAATTTCAATGGAAAAAATTCGGTGGCGATATTCTTAGAAGGCCTAGAAAATCATTTCCAGCTATACCCTGTGCCTGAAAGACAAAAAGTTGCCATTGCCACGTCTGCACTAAAAGGACGGCCTCACTGTGGTGGAAGAATATAGGCAAATTTTTATTAGGGGAATTCGCAGGCCAAACATATACCTTTGAAAATTTCAGAATATCATTATTAAAGGCCTTCCCCATAGTGAAAGACCAAGCAAAGCTAGAAGCCGAGCTATATAGTTTTTATCAACGAAATATAGAAGAGTTGACGGACTTTATTCTGCGAAAAATTAAGCTGACGGATATGCTGTATGGGAAGAAACTCGACGCGGAGATTATTGAAATAATCTTACCAAGATTGCTACCTGCTGTCCAAGATTACGTCGAAATTCGAAACCCAAGCACCTTGCAAGAACTCTTCGAGTTGGCGGTCAAGTTCAAAAATCGCAGAATAGCGGAAAAAGCTAGAGGGGCATCTATTCTCAAGGTCTCCGAAGGCAATTCTCAAATGAACAGACCAGAAACACAAATCGCTCTTATGGGGGAAAGAGCTATCAAGCTAACTCATCGAAGCTCGAAGGTCAAGGCCCAAAAAGGAAATTTTAAAGCAACCGTCCGCGTACCCAGAAGGCAGAAGTTGAAAGGAAAGCTTTAAACGAGTAGAGGGGCCTGTGAAAGCGAGGGTCCAGACCCCGGAAGTTTCGAAAAAACCCTCAAGAAGATACCTAAATACGGTCGTGGTAAAGAACTCACAATTACCGATTATTCAAGTCCTGGTTGGCGATGTACCAGTAGAAGCCCTCATCGATGCAGTTAATTTTATGAGTGATACATTTTTTAAGAAGAATTTTAATAGGTTACGATTATTTAAAAATAAAAACACAGAAATCATAGCAGCGCAAGGAAAAACTTGTCAATGTATTGGGAAATTATCATTACAAATGAAGGTAAAAGATGAAAGCCTTAAAGTATTAATTTTTGTGGTAAAAAATTTTCCAAGTCCAGTTATTTTAGGCATGGAGGCCGCGAAGGCCAAACTGAATTTTCAGGAAAATTCAATTATGCTGGAAATGGATCGGAGGGTGGTAGAGCCAGTGGAACAACCGCAAGTGGACCTTAGCCATTTGAATGACCATGAAAGCCAAGCCATCCAGCAAGTGGTGAGTACTTTTTCGAACTTGTTTTCAGAACGGCCTGGTAATTTTCAAATTGTTACGCATGATATACAGTTAACTGCCGACAAACCCCGTAGGACTAAACCTTACCGGTATGATAAACAGAAAGAGAAAATTATCGAAGAACACATTCAGGAAATGTTGAAGAACCAGATAATAACGCCCATAAATAGTGAGTACGCGAGTCCAGTAGTACTATGTAGGAAAAAGAATGAGTTCCCTCCTTCGGATAAAATGGCTTGGAGGTTTGCTATCGATTACAGAAAGCTTAATAGTGTTACTAAATTACCAGTTTACCCTTTGCCGGTTATAGAGGAAATTATTAGAAAGATCAAGTCTACGAGATACATGACTACGTTGGACTTAACGTCTGGCTACTATCAAATAGATACGAGACCCGAAGACATACATAAAATCGGGCACTTATGCAAGTAGATAGAATATACCACTTCTACGCCACAGGGATCCGAGGGATCCCAGAGAGTGTGCCTCCTGAGGCGCAGAGGGGGAGGGAATTTACGGAGTAGCACGGGAGGGTTGCTACGTCATCAACCACGTGGCTCAGAATCTCTAGAATCTAAAATTTTTGAAGTCAACACAGCGCATTTGAGTTCATTGCTTTCATCGTCCAGTTTTATACGAGATATTGCGTCAGCAACATTGTTTTCCTTACCCGGTTTATATTTAATTACTAGGTTATACTCTTGAAGTTTTAAAGCCCATCTTATAAACCTGGGCGTTAGGTTTTTCCCCGAGTAAAGTCTACCAACAGCCGAATGATCCGAAAAGACTGTTACTGGCGCTTTGCCGAAATAAACTCGAAATTTGTGTACAGCCATTAATACGGCTAATGTTTCTCTCTCTGTAGCTGTATAATTCCTTTGCGTAGAGTTTAAAGTTTTACTAAAAAATGCCAAAGGATGGCCCATATTGCATGACAACCTAACCTACGGCATAGTCCGACGCATCTGCTGCAATTTCCAGGTTTTCGTCCCCCTTCCGGGAATTTCAAAACAGGAGCATTGATGAGCGCTTCTTTTAACCTTTCAAATGCAGTATTTGCCTCTGCTGTCAACGTAAATTTACTTTTCTTTCTTTTAATTACTAACAACGGTTCAACAATGTTCGCAAAATCTTTTATGAACGACTGATAATAAGAACATAACCCAAGGAAAGAAGAAAGTTTCTTGGCGGTGTTGGGAGGTGGCAAATTCTTGATGGCTTTTATTTTTGAATCCTGAGTTTCTATACCCTTTTGCGAAATTTTATAACCCAGATATTTAAGTTCTTTAGTCGCGAACTTCCATTTTGATGCGTTAATTGTAAGACCGGCCTCTTTTAATAATTTAAAAACCTCTTCTAAATCTTTAATATGTTGTTCCAACGTACTACTCGTTATAATTATTTCATCTAGATAGATTAAAGTCGATTTTTCCTAGGACAGGCTTTAGAATAATGTCCATAGCACTCTGGAATGTTGACGGGGCCCTACACAACCCAAAGGGCATGTGTAAAAATGCATAAGTAGATAAATATACCACTTCTACGCCACAGGGATCAGGGATCCGAGGGATCTCAGAGGGTGTGCCTCCTGAGGCGCAGAGGGGGAGGGAATTTACGGAGTAGCACGGGAGGGTTGCTACGTCATCAACCACGTGGCTCAAGCACGGGTGGTTTGCATCCTGTTCCTGACGTCATCACGCTTTATCACCTCAGATTATCTTGCTACGTCAGCCACATGTTTCATCCTGTTTGTGTTGTAATCCGGTTTCATATCCGCGCTTACCGATTGACGTAGAACTCCCACTGCTCTCATGTCATACTAAATCTGCATCCTGATTGCAACATGATAGAAGTTTCTAGTGCATTCTTTTTAGTTCAGCAATCACCGCTAGAGGGCTCTAGTCTTACCCATAGCGCTTTCTGATTGGTTCTCGTGGTTCGTGTCCAAGTTATTAACCATTATTTTTAATTAATTATAATATTTGACTTATCATAGTAGGATTTAACGAAAACTTTTCATGTATTTGTCTATCTATGGCGTGGGAAACGTGGACGATAACACAAAGCCGTGCTTTTATCTCTATTAATTTGATAGCATCTATCTTCTTTGTTCATCTGATATTGTGCAGCGGAAACCAGCATGAGGCTGATGGATTGTACACAAGCAATTCTGTTCCAACTTGCTCAGACCTTTGTACATGCTCGATAATGAAAGAATTCATAACTTTAAATTAATTTTGTTTCTATTTTAGGTTAAGATATTTTAAATTTCTCATTTCTTTATCTTACAAACGTAATTTTCTTTTCTTCTCGTTGTTAAATTAAATGTACTAATTTTCACACCATATTTTTTATATACAAACATAAGATTCCCCCCCCCCCCATTTTTAAGTTTCACATTCTTTTCCCTCTGTGTTTAACTTGCAAAAGTAATAGATTTTATAAAAGTAATAAGTTTTCATAATTTTAATTTTTTTCTCTTTTTATTTTACAAAAGGTTTTTTCCTCTTCAGTTTAATCTTTACTTTCCGTGTTTTACATTCTTCACTTTATTTGTTTTTTAAAAAGCTGTACTTATTTTCATACGATTTTTTCTTTCTTTTTTACGAACTCTGTCTTTTTTCCTATATTTTACTTCAAGAAGTAATTTTAAATTTTTCTTTTATATAAAAGTATTTTTTTTTAATTCTTTGAAGAATTTTCTTCTCCCATTTCTTTTTTCTTTCTTTTATTTTCCTCTTAAGGTATTTCTTAATGTTTTAAATACTTATTGATGTTAACACCTCCATTTCTCGAAGCGGAAACTTACATATATATTTCTCTGTCTATGAAATTTAACCTGGAACTTACACGAATATAATTTCCCTCTAGAGGCTTTCATGGATAATAATTTCTGCAAATTTAAACCAATAAGTACGATGTTCCTTCCATATAGCTTACTTAGCATATTATATTTCTTCTTATTTTTTTACGCTACTAATACTTAAGATATACAAAACTTTCTCTTCTAACGTATTATACTAACTTTTTGAAACACTATACTAAAACGCCGCGAATTCTCTTTTACACATCTCATTCTTGTTCAAAGGATTCACGAAATGTGTCAAAAAATGTAAATTTTTAACTTTCTATTTTCCATTTAGACATTTTGCCTTACATTTAACCTTTATCATGTTTCTAAAACATATCCCTTTTAATATTTCTGATTCTTTTTTTTCCTAAAATTCAATACAGACTTATACGGAATTTTTAAAGGTCTACTAACTTTAAATTAAACCTTCTAATTCAGAAATAGTAAATTTTCACAACATAAAATCTATTTGAACTAATATATGGACATCTCTAGCCAGTTTAGTTCAAATACATACGAAACAATATGAAATTTCTTATTATTGTCTACCCAAGTTTAATACGTACCAACAGCATTTCATTTCTTATTATTTTACACTACAGACATTTACATGAATATATTCAGAACACTCCTTTTTATTGAACAGCAGGTTTCAGATATATTACTTACACAGATTGACTCTTTGAAATATTTTACAAAAATATCTTAGATTTTCTTGTACACATTGTATTTAAATCACCGAACATACGTTAAATTTTGAATTCTATCACGTGAAAACTTCACCCGGATTCTTAATGTGATCCCACCATTTATCGCAGACCTTCATAAACACTGCTATATTTGAACTTAACACAGCCTTATTTTTTTAACAAGCTACAGAATTTTTAACTACAGCGAAGAATATACACATTGTAATGTAATATTTTAAATTCACTATAGAGCCATATTTGTGTAAAACATCTAAAACAAAAGGATGTCTGGACATGGAATTAATGTTCAGTCACGGAAGTGAAACTTTGTCATCTTTTTCCCTACTTAGAATATAAACATTTCTCAGCTCGGAATATTTTTTTCAAAGAGTATGATCATTATTTTTACAAGTCTCAAAGCTCTTTAATATATTCCTTCTAACTTAAGATATGCATTTCAAATTGACAAACACTGAACTCTTATAGCTTTTTGAGGATGATTTTTAAGTTATGATACATAGCAAATAAAAGCCTACATAACAGGGAATATTGAGATGAATTTCCAAATAATAATACAACGTAACTTCAATACATTCATTTTAACTGAAGATACGCATTTCAAACTGACATTACTTTACTTAAGCTCTTTAAGTACATCCGATATTTAATTTTTCACAGATATGAGAAACATTTTTGAATAAATACCATACAAAACATATAGTATTGACATAAACTCCATATTATGGTTAAACATTGGTACCTTAAATGAACCTTTAATACATTTTAGTGTGAATTAATCTTAACATCTAAAACAAAAGGATGTCTGGGAAGAAAAATTCAAAATGCAAGTATTCAAACAGAAACGCTTCACAAATTTACATATTAAGCAAACATTCAAGAGAATACCTATATATCTAGAGATATTATTTACACTAGTTGGTAATGTAATTTATTAGAAAAGTCGCAGACGTATAGGAAAGGTATGCAATATCCATGAAAAATCTTCCTACCAAGCCAAAGAGCAATAGTGAAATATAACATATAAGAAGGGGAAAAAGTGTCTAAATATGGAAAACATGAACAAGGAATGAATATTTTTTCTGAAAATGTCCCGAATGGGATACGTCAGGGGTAAGAACCTTAACCAGTTTCAGGAATAGGGCCTAAAAACTAATGAAGTAGTTTTAATCATATTTTAGTCTCTAATGCATTTATTAATACTAAAATATTCTGTTTGAAGACTATATTCTACACTTAGAAGGAATTTGATAAATCAGAATGATTTCATTTTCTGAAGATTCAGGTTCAGAAATATTCCTACTCAAAAGAAAAAAAAAAAGGTTAGAGCGAGAATGAAGTATACCGTAACCAATAAAAAATGTTTTTCTTCCTAAAAAAATTAAAGTGAAACTTTTTCCACCTAAAAAAATCTAAATGAATTTTTTTCGACTTTTCAAAATCAAAGTGTAAATTTTTCCCCTTACATTTTGAATTTCACGTGGGTTTTCACATAGACAAAATAAAAGTGGAGATTTTCCCCCTAAAAAAATTAAAGTGAAAATTTTCGACCTAAAAAAATCTAAATGAACTTTTTTCGACTTTTTAAAGTTAAAGTGTAACTTTTTCCTCCTTACATTTTAAAATGAACATGGGTTTTACCACAGACGAAATAACAGTAGCGATATTCCGTCTTAAAAATTTAAAGTGAAATTTTTCCAACTCAGAAAAGCAAACTGCTTCATTTGAGCCCTAACGTAAACTGCAGTGAACATTTTTCGCCTTAAAAAAACAAACACATTCAGATATTATCATCAAGATATTCTACTTAGATATATTTTTCTTCTTATGCCATTACATTTCCAATGAAATTTGATTCATTGCGAGATAGTTAAATGTTTGTTTGTTTGTTTGTTTTTTCGCATCCGAATGCATTTCGTGTCTCGCATATGCGCATTGCAACCAAGTTAGAAGTTAAGTGAATACTTCCTGAAATACTGCACATTTCATTCCGGAAAGTATCTTCATTTTGAATCCTCTAATGTTTCTTTTTTCTTGATTCCAAGTAAATTTTGGGCATAAAGTGTTCAGTTTCGATGGAAGTTATTTGAGGATGACTATGATGTTATCGTGTTTCCATAAACCTTTTGAAAACTTTGAGTATTACTAATTTTTAACGTTACGGCCACTGCAAATCATTCGATTTTCAAATATTTTCTTATTTATCGTTTACAATGCTTCCTAAAGTCTTGGGAACATGTTTTTATTAAAAAGTTATGTTATTTGATTTAATAACGTTTTGCACGTTTGGAAGATTTAACTTCAATAACACTACCACACCGAATCAGAAATTAAGAAAAGAACTAGAAATTTTATCTTAGTACACTATGGGAATAGAGACTGTTAACCCAGCTCATACTGAATATTTGCTCGAAGTTACCAAGAATCACTGACTTGCATTGTCATAGATTTTTCTCATGAAGTCCATTTCTTTCTTAAAAGAAGTTTATATAGTAATTTCATTAGAAACATGTCTAAGAAAATATCTGACATTCATGAGAAGCATCAGCGCTTTGATTTAAATTAGTATTAAAATAAGAACCATCATTTTGTAAATATGTTTCTCTTTGACTCAAAAGCTTCGAAATGAATAATTAATTGTACATAACTAATATATTGTATTGATGAACTAAAGTTATATTTTCACTTACTGCATTATATTTCAAGTGAACGTGTATATTGCATCTTTGAATAAAATCTCAAAGGCTGAAATGTGTGATTCATTACCAAATTTGTACTCTCCGACTTCATTCTACTGAAACAAAAATATTCATAAGTTATTGGGAAGAAACTAATGAAGTAGTTTTAATCATAATAGTAACATTTGTACATGTTGTACTTTTTGATTAATTTTTATACCACATGATTATCTTTGAAAATTTGTTTCCTATTATAGTGCTAATATATTGCTAATTTTTGCTTTTTCAGTGCCTTTCGTATGTGACAAAAAACTCAGTTTACAACCTTTTCTTACTTAACACCTTACATTGCATTGCTGAACCGGGGCCATGCTTTCATTTTTATTACATATCATCATGCGAATGCTATAAAAAAGGCGCATTTTTTCCTTCTGTTAGCACAATTTGAACAAGCATTTTACTATTACAGAGACTTCTTTCGTATAATCTCAACGTTAAACTGAACGTTTCATTACTAAATTTGAAGATTCTGGATATATCCTACTTAAACGTTCATAACTGGTTAGCAAAATAGTTTATACATGTACTCCGCTCTACTCTTGGTTAATTTTAAATTTCTTTTCATCTATAGCACTTGATTTCCAATGAAGTATGGAATTGATTATAAACTATTTGCTTTTTGCAAAGAATGTGGTAGACACATTTGTTGAATACAATTATACAAATAATTATACAAAATTGACGATAATTATACAAAACTTATGTATGTATTTAAAGTATGGAAGATTTCCATAAAGTTGTTGGAACGAAGGAAACACGCCAGCAGTCTCCTAAAACTTTAAGTGAGCACCTGATCTTTGCTTTTACAAAAGTTAAGTAGAATTGTAGATTCTACGTAAGAGCGAAGATCAAAGGCCCACTTAGAGTTTTAGGAGATTGCTGGCATGTTTTCTTCGCTGGAGCTACTTTATGAAAATCTTCCATAAAACTGGTTTTGTATAAATATCGCTCAGATTTTGCAGAATACTTGATCTTCATTACATCTGTTTTCAGTAAATTTACATTTTTATGCTATGTAATTCCAAAAATAAGCTTCGAATAGGATGAATATTTGCATATTCTACTGAATTGCCTAGATCTGAAGAATTTCTTTTACTTCCAGATTTTTACCTTATGTCTGCGTAACCTGCATTTATTCCATTCGTCTTCTTATTATTGATAGGAAAAATTAAAGTTACGTGAGAGATTTAGAATACCAAAGTTCATATGAATGTTGAATACTGGGAACAAATCCGGCATTCTGTCATAATTGAGTAATACTCTGAACAATAAAACTTTAAGAAAACATCAGTTTCATTCACGTGAATAAAATAAATACATTTTCCAAAAACACATCCAAGAAATCTATCACAAGTGTCAACCTAAATGATCTACAAATATATTTTTAAGTAATTAAATAACTCCTAAGCTGAAGATAAACCAAGAGAAAAAGTATCGAGAATCCTTTGGCATATTTCAACAGCAAAGATAAAATAGTTTCCAACAGCAAAGAGAAAAGAGTTTCGAGGTGTTTAAAAGAGTACCGAAAGCACACTCTCTCAAACATTTGCAAAAAGGCATTAACATCACAAATTCATAAATTTTATGGAACATGACATTATTTAAAAATTTTCGCTCTGATACAGGAAAATACTCATTAAATTATTAAATGTGGGTATTCTGTACGTGTTTTTAAAGAAATAAATGTATACATTTTTAGGGAAATTTAGCATTCTATTTTGGTAATAATACTGATAAGTTAGAAAATTTTTCTGTATTCAACAAATGTGTCTACGAAATCCTTTGCAAAAAGCAGATAGTTTATAATCATTTGGATACTTCATTAGAAATCAAGTGCTATAGATGAAAAGAAATTTAAAATTAATCAAGAGTAGAGCGGAGTACATGTATAAACTATTTTGCTAAACAGTTATGAACGCTTAAGTAGGATATATCCAGAATCTTCAAATTTAGTAATGAAACATTTAGTTTAATGTTGAGATTATACGAAAGAAGTCTCTGTAATAGTAAAATTCTTGTTCAAATTGTGCTAACAGAAGGAAAAAAATGTGCCTTTTTATAGCATTCGCATGATGATATGTAATAAAAATGAAAGCATGGCCCCGGTTCAGCAATGCAATGTAAGGTGTTAAATAAGAAAAGGTTGTAAACTGAGTTTTTTGTCACATACGAAAGGCACTGAAAAAGCAAAAATTAGCAATATATTAGCACTATAATAGGAAACAAATTTTCAAAGATAATCATGTGGTATAAAAATTAATCAAAAAGTACAACATGTACAAATGTTTCTTCCCAATAACTTATGAATATTTTCGTTTCAGTAGAATGAAGTCGGAGAGTACAAATTTGGTAATGAATCACTCATTTCAGCCTTTGAGATTTTATTCATGCAATATACACGTTCACTTGAAATGTAATGCAGTAAGTGAAAATATAACTTTAGTTCATCAATACAATATATTAGTTATGTACAATTAATTATTCATTTCGAAGCTTTTGAGTCAAAGAGATCCATATTTACAAAACGATGGTTCTTATTTTAATACTAATTTAAATCAAAGCGCTGATGCTTCTCATGAATGTCAGATATTTTCTTAGACATGTTTCTAATGAAATTACTATATAAACTTCTTTTAAGAAAGAAATGGACTTCATGAGAAAAATCTATGACAATGCAAGTCAGTGATTCTTGGTAACTTCGAGCAAATATTCAGTATGAGCTGGGTTAACAGTCTCTATTCCCATAGTGTACTAAGATAAAATTTCTAGTTCTTTTCTTAATTTCTGATTCGGTGTGGTAGTGTTATTGAAGTTAAATCTTCCAAACGTGCAAAACGTTATTAAAACAAATAATATAACTTTTTAATAAAAATATGTTCCCAAGACTTTAGGAAGCATTGTAAACGATAAATAAGAAAATATTTGAAAATCCAATGATTTGCAGTGGCCGTAACGTTAAAAGTTAGTAATACTCAAAGTTTTCAAAAGGTTTATGGAAACACGATAACATCATAGTCATCCTTAAATAACTTCCATCGAAACTGAACACTTTATGCCCAAAATTTACTTGGAATCAAGAAAAAAGAAACATTAGAGGATTCAAAATGAAGATACTTTCCGGAATGAAATGTACAGTGTTTCAGGAAGTATTCACTTAACTTCTAACTTGGTTGTAATGAGCATATGCGAGACACAAAATGCATTCGGATGCGGAAAAAAAAAAAAAAAAAAAAAAAAAAAAAAACATTTAACTATCTGGCAATGAATCAAATTTCATTGGAAATGTAATGGCATAAAAATCAGAAAAATATATCTAAGTAGAATATCTTGATGATAATATCTGAATGTGTTTGTTTTTTTAAGGCGAAAAATGTTCACTGCAGCTTACGTTAGGGCTCAAATGAAGCAGTTTGCTTTTCTGAGTTGGAAAAATTTCACTTTAAATTTTTAAGACGAAACATCGCCACTGTTATTTCGTCTGTGGTAAAACCCATGTTCATTTTAAAATGTAAGGAGGAAAAAGTTACACTTTAAATTTAAAAAGTCAAAAAAAATTCATTTAGATTTTTTTAGGTCGAAAAATTTTCACTTTAATTTTTTTAGGGGGAAAATCTCCACTTTTATTTTGTCTATGGGAAAACCCATGTTAAATTCAAAATGTAAGAGGGAAAAGTTACACTTTGGTTTCAAAAAGTCGAAAAAAATTCATTTAGATTTTTTTATGTCGAAAAATTTTCACTTTAATTTTTTTAGGGGGAAAAATCTCCACTTTTATTTTGTCTATGGGAAAACCCATGTTAAATTCAAAATGTAAGGGGAAAAATTTACACTTTGATTTTGAAAAGTCGAAAAAAAATTCATTTAGATTTTTTTAGGTGGAAAAAGTTTCACTTTAAATTTTTTAGGCAGAAAAATCTCCACTTGGATTTTGAAAAAGTCGAAAAAAATTCATTTAGATTTTTTTAGGTGGAAAAAGTTTCACTTTAATTTTTTTAGGAAGAAAAACATTTTTTATTGGTTACGGTATACTTCATTCTCGCTCTAACCTTTTTTTTTTTTTTCTTTTGAGTTGGAATATTTCTGAACCTGAATCTTCAGAAAATGAAATCATTCTGATTTATCAAATTCCTTCTAAGTGTAGAATATAGTCTTCAGACAGAATATATATTTTAGTATTAATAAATGCATTATAGACTAAAATATGATTAAAACTACTTCACTAGTTTTCAGGCCCTATTCCTGAAACTGGTTAAGGTTCTTACCCCTGACTTATCCCATTCGGGACATTTTCAGAAAAAATATTCATTCCTTGTTCATGTTTTCCATATTTAGACACTTTTTCCCCTTCTTATATGTTATATTTCACTATTGCTCTTTGGCTTGGTAGGAAGATTTTTCATGGATATTGCATACCTTTCCTATACGTCTGCGACTTTTCTAATAAATTACATTACCAACTAGTGTAAATAATATCTCTAGATATATAGGTATTCTCTTGAATGTTTGCTTAATATGTAAATTTGTGAAGCATTTCTGTTTGAATACTTGCATTTTGAATTTTTCTTTTTAAGATTAATTCACACTAAAATGTATTAAAGGTTCATTTAAGTTACCAATGTTTAACCATAATATGGAGTTTATGTCAATATTATATGTTTTGTATGGTATTTATTCAAAAATGTTTCTCATATCTGTGAAAAATTAAATATCGGATGTACTTAAAGAGCTTAAGTAAAGTAATGTCAGTTTGAAATGCGTATCTTCAGTTAAAATGAATGTATTGAAGTTACGTTGTATTATTATTTGGAAATTCATCTCAATATTCCCTGTTATGTAGGCTTTTATTTGCTATGTATCATAACTTAAAAATCATCCTCAAAAAGCTATAAGAGTTCAGTGTTTGTCAATTTGAAATGCATATCTCAAGTTAGAAGGAATATATTAAAGAGCTTTGAGACTTGTAAAAATAATGATCATACTCTTTGAAAAAAATATTCCGAGCTGAGAAATTTTTATATTCTAAGTAGGGAAAAAGATGACAAAGTTTCACTTCCGTGACTGAACATTAATTCCATGTCCAGACATCCTTTTGTTTTAGATGTTTTACACAAATATGGCTCTATAGTGAATTTAAAATATTACATTACAATGTGCATATTCTTCTCCGTAGTTAAAAATTCTGTAGCTTGTTAAAAAAATAAGGCTGTGTTAAGTTCAAATATAGCAGTGTTTATGAAGGTCTGCGATAAATGGTGGGATCACATTAAGAATCCGGGTGAAGTTTTCCGTGATAGAATTCAAAATTTAACGTATGTTCGGTGATTTAAATACAATGTGTACAAGAAAATCTAAGATATTTTTGTAAAATATTTCAAAGAGTCAATCTGTGTAAGTAATATATCTGAAACCTACTGCTCAATAAAAAGGAGTGTTCTGAATATACTCATGTAAATGTCTGTAGTGTAAAATAATAAGAAATGAAATGCTGTTGGTACGTATTAAACTTGGGTAGACAATAATAAGAAATTTCATATTGTTTCGTATGTATTTGAACTAAACTGGCTAGAGATGTCCATATATTAGTTCAAGTAGATTTTATGTTGTGAAAATTTACTATTTCTGAATTAGAAGGTTTAATGTAAAGTTAGTAGACCTTTAAGAATTCCGTATAAGTCTGTATTGATTTTTAGGAAAAATAAGAATCAGAAATATTAAAAGGGATATGTTTTAGAAACATGATAAAGGTTAAATGTAAGGCAAAATGTCTAAATGGAAAATAGAAAGTTAAAAATTTACATTTTTTGACACATTTCGTGAATCCTTTGAACAAGAATGAGATGTGTAAAAGAGAATTCGCGGCGTTTTAGTATAGTGTTTCAAAAAGTTAGTATAATACGTTAGAAGAGAAAGTTTTGTATATCTTAAGTATTAGTAGCGTAAAAAAATAAGAAGAAATATAATATGCTAAGTAAGCTATATGGAAGGAACATCGTACTTATTGGTTTAAATTTGCAGAAATTATTATCCATGAAAGCCTCTAGAGGGAAATTATATTCGTGTAAGTTCCAGGTTAAATTTCATAGACAGAGAAATATATATGTAAGTTTCCGCTTCGAGAAATGGAGGTGTTAACATCAATAAGTATTTAAAACATTAAGAAATACATTAAGAGGAAAATAAAAGAAAGAAAAAAGAAATGGGAGAAGAAAATTCTTCAAAGAATTAAAAAAAATACTTTTATATAAAAGAAAAATTTAAAATTACTTCTTGAAGTAAAATATAGGAAAAAAGACCGAGTTCGTAAAAAAGAAAGAAAAAATCGTATGAAAATAAGTACAGCTTTTGAAAAACAAATAAAGTGAAGAATGTAAAACACGGAAAGTAAAGATTAAACTGAAGAGGAAAAAACCTTTTGTAAAATAAAAAGAGAAAAAAATTAAAATTATGAAAACTTATTACTTTTATAAAATCTATTACTTTTGCAAGTTAAACACAGAAGGAAAAGAATGTGAAACTTAAAAATAGGGGGGGGAATCTTATGTTTGTATATAAAAAATATGGTGTGAAAATTACTACATTTAATTTAACAACGAGAAGAAAAGAAAATTACGTTTGTAAGATAAAGAAATGAGAAATTTAAAATATCTTAACCTAAAATAGAAACAAAATTAATTTAAAGTTATGAATTCTTTCATTATCGAGCATGTACAAAGGTCTGAGCAAGTTGGAACAGAATTGCTTGTGTACAATCCATCAGCCTCATGCTGGTTTCCGCTGCACAATATCAGATGAACAAAGAAGATAGATGCTATCAAATTAATAGAGATAAAAGCACGGCTTTGTGTTATCGTCCACGTTTCCCACGCCATAGATAGACAAATACATGAAAAGTTTTCGTTAAATCCTACTATGATAAGTCAAATATTATAATTAATTAAAAATAATGGTTAATAACTTGGACACGAACCACGAGAACCAATCAGAAAGCGCTATGGGTAAGACTAGAGCCCTCTAGCGGTGATTGCTGAACTAAAAAGAATGCACTAGAAACTTCTATCATGTTGCAATCAGGATGCAGATTTAGTATGACATGAGAGCAGTGGGAGTTCTACGTCAATCGGTAAGCGCGGATATGAAACCGGATTACAACACAAACAGGATGAAACATGTGGCTGACGTAGCAAGATAATCTGAGGTGATAAAGCGTGATGACGTCAGGAACAGGATGCAAACCACCCGTGCTTGAGCCACGTGGTTGATGACGTAGCAACCCTCCCGTGCTACTCCGTAAATTCCCTCCCCCTCTGCGCCTCAGGAGGCACACCCTCTGAGATCCCTCGGATCCCTGATCCCTGTGGCGTAGAAGTGGTATATTTTATCTACTTATGCATTTTTACACATGCCCTTTGGGTTGTGTAGGGCCCCGTCAACATTCCAGAGAGCTATGGACATTATTCTAAAGCCTGTCCTAGAAAATCGACTTTAATCTATCTAGATGATATAACTATAACGAGTAGTACGTTGGAACAACATATTAAAGATTTAGAAGAGGTTTTTAAATTATTAAAAGAGGCCGGTCTTACAATTAACGCATCAAAATGGAAGTTCGCGACTAAAGAACTTAAATATCTGGGTTATAAAATTTCGCAAAAGGGTATAGAAACTCAGGATTCAAAAATAAAAGCCATCAAGAATTTGCCACCTCCCAACACCGCCAAGAAACTTTCTTCTATGCTTGGGTTATGTTCTTATTATCAGTCGTTCATAAAAGATTTTGCGAACATTGTTGAACCGTTGTTAGTAATTAAAAGAAAGAAAAGTAAATTTACGTTGACAGCAGAAGCAAATACTGCATTTAAAAGATTAAAAGAAGCGCTCATCAATGCTCCTGTTTTGAAATTCCCGGAAGGGGGACGAAAACCTGGAAATTGCAGCAGATGCGTCGGACTATGCCGTAGGTTAGGTTGTCATGCAAAATGGGCCATCCTTTGGCGTTTTTTAGTAAAACTTTAAACTCTACGCAAAGGAATTATACAGCTACAGAGAGAGAAACATTAGCCGTATTAATGGCTGTACACAAATTTCGAGTTTATTTCGGCAAAGCGCCAGTAACTGTCTTTTCGGATCATGCGGCTGTTGGTAGATTTACTCGGGGAAAAACCTAACGCCCAGGTTTATAAGATGGGCTTTAAAACTTCAAGAGTATAACCTAGTAATTAAATATAAACCGGGTAAGGAAAACAATGTTGCTGACGCTATATCTCGTATAAAACTGGACGATGAAAGCAATGAACTCAAATGCGCTGTGTTGACTTCAAAAATTTTAGATTCTAGAGAAACAATTATTGCTGAATTGAAAGCTGATCCTGAATTTGGAAGTATCTATGCGTATTTTAAAGACCCCGAAAGCTTTGAACACACAGATATAGATGCGATAAGAATTAGAGCAGAAAAATATGAAATAATAGATAATTTATTATTTTATACGAAAACAACAAACGAAAATCTCGAGTACAAACCAGTCATCCCAGCCTCGCTTCGATTAAGCATTTTGAAGGAATTACACGACGCGAAAACAACGGGTCATTTAGGGGTTAGAAAGACTTTAAAAAGGGTACGCGAGGCGGTATATTTCCCGCAATTATACAAAATAGTAACTGCATATGTCAGGTCCTGCAATCAATGGCAGTTAATAAATGATATTAATTACAGCCCGGCCGGGTACTTAAATAGCATTCGCGCTACATTTCCGAATGAAATTTTAGGCATAGATCTTCTTGGTCCTTTCCCCCAGTGTGAGTTAAATAAAAATCGTTTTCTTTTAGTAATTGTAGATCATTTTTCAAACTGGACAGAAATTGTTCCACTTAAACGCGCGTCAGCCAAAACAGTCGCAGATGCATTCTTACACAGATACATTTTAAAATACGGTGCACCGATAAAAGTCATTAGCGATAACGGTAAACAATTCGTTATCCACATTTTTGAAAACATTTGCACTGGACTTGGCATACGCCATATCAAAATGGTTCCGTATAGACCACAGGCAAACATAGCAGAAAGAGTTAATAAAAATATTGTAAAAATAATTCGAAGTTATGTCAGCACACATCACAATCGCTGAGATGGCTACATAAATGAGTTAGCTTATGCTTTAAGAACAGCAAATCATGATACTATGGGAAAAACTCCAGCAGAATTATTTTTAGGACGGAAGTTAATTACACCACTAGATAAATTATTCTTTGTGCAACAAAGAGAGGAAGAATTTAAACAAAAAGATGTACAGAAACTCATTGAGCAGGCGGTTAAAAGTTCGGATACGGCAAGAAATAGACAGAAACTGTACTATGATCGAAAACGCCGTGAAGCAGATTTTAAAGTTGGGGATAAAGTGTTAAAGCGGAAATTTTCTTTATCAAGTGCCCCAGACAATTTTACTGCAAAGTTGGCTCCAAACTTTGAAGGCCTCTATGTAATTCAAGAAATCAAGGGAGTCGTATTGTACCTTAAAAACGAGAGAGGGGAAATCTGTAAAGCAAGTCCCGATCAGGTGAAAAAATATTATATTCAAAATGATTTTGAAATCCTTAAATGTTTCTTGCAGGACTCAAGCGCAAAAGAAGTGGAAGGTCCAGAAGTAACGCCACCCACTCCACCACCCAAGAATCAGAGAACTGAAGAGGAACCTAGCCCTTCTACAAGTCATGCTACGGTCCCGAAAAGAATAAATTAAAATGTTCAGACTCCAGCATACAAGAAATACAAGAAATCAATGCCACCGCGTAAAGAAGCTTTGGTAAATAGGAAAAGATCAGTTACAACGTCCCGCAGTAGAAATTCTGCGTCAAAGAAACCACTTCCAGGGCCAGATAGTCAGGAGCAAACAAGGCCGCCGTTCACGAGAACAAAAAGACAGAAGGAGGAACGAAAAGACCACCACCAACAGAAGAAATTCAAGCACGTTTCCAGACCGGAAGCCGCCAAGATCAGCCGTCCAGGGACAAAACAGAAAAGACAGGAACCCGAAGACTACCACTCCAAGAGGCCGGCGTACAGAGGGCGAAAAAGAAAAGTCCCCATGGACGAACCTCGAAGAACCCAAAAGCGACGAGTGACTTCTATGAATTCAATAACGTGGGATCAGTTCTGCCAGAAGAGGATGTCGGAGTTTCAATCATCGAAAACTCAAAGATAAGTTAAAATCTTCTATAAATTTTTTCTTTTGTTCCGAAATGTTATGCTTAAATACGAAGTTCTATGTTTTGTCTCGGTTGAGACTTCGTTTTGTTTTACTTTTAGCTAAGGCAAAAGTATTATTTTCTTTAAGTATAAAATCTAAGAGCAAGCAGTTCCTGTTGGTCGAAAGACTAATTCTGTTATGTTAAAGCCAAAATTTGGCCGAAAGTAAAATAACTTTGTGTTCTTGTATTAATGAAAAATTTAGTTTCAGTGCCGCCAGCTTGGCGAAGAATGCGTGAAGTAAAACTTTATTTTTATCTTATTCATTGTATGGTAAATTGTAAAAATCATATGTATTAGAATTTTGTAAATATACGTAAATACTTGAAAGTTATGTGAAAGTAGAATTTAGTCTAGAAGCATAAAATTTTAGATGCTAAAAGTAAATACTCGAAAGAAATGAATTCAAATTTAAGTATTAAACTGTAGATAAAATCATGCTTTACAGCGAAAGCCTGCATGTCTAAAGATGAATGAGGGGAAATTAGAATGAATGTGTTTTGTAGGGTTCTCCACCTACACTTGAAGTTTAAGAATGTTAAACATAGCTCATGGAGTTTCAGTATGTCGATTAAGGTGTGTCTATTTGGTCGTTGAATTCTAACAAAACATTGTGGTTAGGGAGAGTGTTGTAATACAAAAACACGAATATTCCCGTTTGACACCACACATGGTGGAGAACCAGGGTAAAGTTAAATTCATGTTTGAATACTTGAATGAATGTGAATTAAGCAGTAATTAAGGAAAATTAAACGATCAAAAACGGAAACTTTATCCAGTGTTAAGAAAGTGTAAATCATAATGTATTTAGAAGATACTGATACTTATTCCTTCCAGATGCTGGAAGGAAGAGAAAAGATTGATTGCTGAAGACCACGAAAGGTTCCTGTAAGAAGAGATGGTAAAATTATGTACCTACAGAAATTTATTCTAATTTTTGAGAAAACTGTTTGTTTTATGTAAACGGGGCTCTTGAATTTTAGTTCAGAATGTGGAAACGTTTTCAACAGGTCGTTTCTAGGACCTGCTTTTAAATGTACCAAATTTTGGCAGCGGCAAATGTAGGGTTTATATTTATTTTAACTAACATTTATTTTAAGTTTAAACTATCTTTCCTGTCAAGCCTTTACTTTCCCCTGGAATTGCCAAAGCCAGAGTATATAAATTTTAGTAGAACGCGCAGAGTATTCAAATTTTTAGCAGAAGTAATTTGAGTTAAATAGAAGGGAAACGAGTTTGTAGGTGTGCTTCTTGATTCACGAGCGTGAAGGTTGCTAGGTAGAAATTTAAGAACCGCGCGTTTCGGCCTGTGTGCCTACTTCGGCAGTTAGTTGAATCTTTCAACTTCTTATTCAGAAAGTTTGCTAAAATCTCAGCTGTATCTTAGAACGCGGTTAAGTTAGTCACGTTTATAGAGCCTCTTAGGTAGTGACCTCGTTATTTAGTCATCCTGTTATTTATTTTTAGTTTTACTTTTCTATTTTTATTTAACCGCCGGGTCGGCGTAGTTTGTGAGCGTCAAGTGAACGCATCTGTAACTTCTAAAGTGGAATAAAAGGGAGTTAAACCCTTCCTAAGAGTTTGTGTAATTTCCAGTTCATAGCAGTCACTACTACTGTTGCGGGCAAGTTGGGGCCACGAGTACACCACAAGCATTTAAATCGTAGATATGACATTACATATATTTGAATTTGTGTCAGCTGTTATTACAAGATGAAAAGTTGTATAAAAATAAGGAATTCGATAAGCGCGAAATTGCCTAGATTCTTTCAGAAGCAAAACATTTCAAATTTAAAAACGGAGTAAATAAACAGTTTATAATTTCACTGCATTCCAAATAATTGTAATCTGTAGTTTTCCACCATAGGATTTTAATTTAAGAACAGCTTTTCCCTTGCAAAATTATGTTTTCTTCATAACTTGTTAAATTTTATAAACCTTTGAAATAACTAATTTCTTGAAAATGTGTGGCCATATTTGCACTAACTCTGCGACGTCAGACCTTATTTATACCACTGTACAGTTCCCGCGCTTATCAAACTCACTGGTTAATAAAGTAAGCCGCTTATTATGTTCAAATTTCCAGGAACCAAACCAAATACATACAAATTAATAAAAAAATCGCAGTTTACTATATTCACCTCCGCCGCTTATTAAACTCAGATTGACTAAAAACTGATTCGTCAATGCCAGAATACCCTACTTGTACCCATGAAAATTTTTCGCAACCCATCCATTTAATACATTACGGACTGAGACTATCTTTCAGGTAAACAGTGCTTCAATAAAAAGGTTTGACTGTAATTTTTTACCTACCTTCCCTATAGCTGTAAGATACTTTTCAGAGCTCTTGCTCTACACAAAATTTCAGATGGGCAGAATTTCCTTATCTTAAGGTTAACAAAAGTAATCTTCTACAGTACAGGCACTGTAAATGAGCGAGGATTCCTTCTCTCAACTTCTGTTCTCATCTCTTAAGGTTTTCACATTCAAATTCATTCCTTTGGGATAGACACATTATGTTCAGTTAGAGTTAGAGAAATCAGAGTTATAAGGAAGTTCATGAAATGCTTATTAGCATTACCATACATTTATGAGTGTTTGAATGGAAAGGAGGCGTCTGTAACTGTACACTGAAGATAAAGTAAGGGAAGCATTGGCCATGCTTATACTCATGAAGTGGCACATTGACTAAATAGACAAAGGGCAATCTTTCCGCTGGCTAGAAATGTAAGTTTGAAGTTTGAATAAATCACTGGAAGAAGCATTTTTTTAAAATCTGCTGTATGCTTAACTTGTAACATGTCGAAAATGCCAAGCGAAAAGACTTAAGCCCGAAACAAAATGGATAAATTGCTTAAAAAATTTAATATCCTTTGCAGCCAGAGAAACACTAAAATTAACTGGAGATTTCTCAAACAGCATTGCGCAAGTTACTGAAATTAGAAATCATAATAATTGAAGAAATAATAAGAAATGCAAATGTCTCAAGGGGAAAAAAAGGAAGGAAATACACAAATGTTGAAATTACTTTTCTAGAATGGTTTCAAGCTAGAAAACTAAAAGTTGTTTCTATTTCTAAAGTTTTTTTCATTAATTCTCTAAAATCTGAGAAAGCGTTTTACATTAACTATCAACTGAGAGATAGATGGTTTACAGCTAAAAATTGGAGAAAGTGAAATCCAGCATTGTTCACCAGAAACTGCCTGGTGAATGAAGAAGCAAATCACCATGTAGCTGATAATTGGATAAAAGATGTTTTATTTTCACTAAGAAATGAATACAAGTTACCGGAAATTTATAGTACAGGTGAAACTGGACTGCGTTCAGAAAATTACCAGACCATACATTAATATTTTAAAAAGAAACAGCAGTTGGTATTAGAAACTGAAGGAGTACGTTACTGTGTTATTAATGTGCAATAAGAACACAGCACTGTTTACTGACGAAAGCAGAAAACGTCTATGTTTAAAAGGAGTGAAGAATTATTTTCTGCTTATCCTAGCAACAAAAACTAATGAGTGATAATTAGTATTTTTACTGATTTTTCTTTCTAAATGGAACAGTGAAATGAAAAATGAAAAAAAAAATGGCTTTACTTCTTCACTTTACTTCAGCACACACACTTCTGGTATCTTTCTAAAAAACATTTGCCTCTCCCTATAAACATAGCTTCTAGTGCTTTCGAAAATGTGGCTTTTACATAGAAGAAGCATCAGAAGAACGGAAAATTATAGCTAATATTTCAAACGTCAGTAAGGTTTGAAGATTAATTTTTAGAATTTGTGCCAACTCTCAACAATATTCATACAGCCTGTATAAAAACTAACTATGAAAGTAGTAAAAGGACTCAAGAAATTGACAGAAAGAGTGATGACACGCTGTCATCAGTCGAATCCAGAAATTTATGGCAATTTCTAGAAAAAAAATTTTCAGCTGAAAGTTGCTGATAAAAAAAAAGCTACACGCAGTTTTATGAAATTAAAAATCCAGTTAAAAAACTGTTGATGAAAGTTATGAAATAGTCACAGTTAGAATAATTGCATGTAAGAGTAAAATTGATACCACAATTTTCAATACACACAACGCCGCCTATTAAACTCAGCCGCTTGGGGTGATCCAAAAAAAAAAACGTTTACAAGGCAAATGAAAAAGTATTTATTAACAATAGAAACAAGATACAAATGGGAATCAAGAGACACATCTGGCCTTCACTTTTCCACATAGTCGCCAAGCCTGTTTAGGCATTTGTCAGAACGTTCGACCAACTTGTTTATCCCGTCTTAATAGTAATCAGGGTCCTGCTCATTGAGCCATTTCTCGGCAGCTGTTTTCACTGCATCGTTCTTATCCGGAACTCGGTTCACCTCAGGCGAACCGTGTTCCGGATAAGTATCTCTTCAACGCCGGAAAAATGAAATAGTCACTTGGAGCCAAATCGGAGCTGTATGGGGGGGGGTGATTCCAGACCTCCCACTTGAACCTTTGCAGTAATTCCTGAGTCTGGCGAGCTGTATGGGGCCTGGCATTGTCATGCAGAAGAATGACGCCTTTGCTCAGTAATCCAGGCCGTTTGCGTCGGATGGCTTTACGCAATTTCGTTAAGGTGGCACAATAACGATTGGCCTTAATGGTATGGCCACTCTCCAAATACTCGATTAGGATAATACCAGTCGTATCCCAGAAAACGGTTGCCATCACTTTACCGGCAGAGGGTGTGACCTTAAACTTCTTCGTCGTCGGTGATCCAGCGTGTTTTCACTCCATCGTGGCTCTTTTGGATGTGAGGGTGAAGTGATGAAGAAAGGTTTTATCACCGGTAACGTGCTATCAATGAAGTGTTGGCCGTCTGAATGGTATCGCTGAAGAAATGTGAGGCTGCACATCATTCAAGTGGCCTTTAGCTCAGCGGACAACGCACGTGGAACCCAGCGGGCACAAACTTTGGAATATCGCAACTCATCGGTTACGATACGCTGAACGTTACCATAACTCAGGTCCAACTCTGAGGCAATCTCACGCACAGTTACTCGTCGATCCCTTTGGATGATTTCTTCAACACGTGCCGTGTTGATATCTGTCCTTGAAGAACTTGGACGGCCGCTCGCTTCCATATTGCGGTTTTCCACATGCTCCCTGCCCGCTTGATAAAAACGACACCATTTCGCTACCTGTTGTCTACTCATTGCTTTGTCCCCGTATACCTCAATGATTTGTCTGTGAATTTCGGATGCGGTCACATTCTTGGCTCATAAGAATCGAATTACGGCTCGCACCTCTATGCGAGACCATTTTCTAGACGTCGTGCCTTTACTGTCGCTCTTAAGTGTCTGCGTACTGACACTACTTACTCGTAGAACCGCTGTAGGACAACTAGCGCCATCTGTCAACCACCCTGGGTGGAAATATTCGCTCCACAATTATTACGTTTCAAATGCTTCTGCTTGTAAACTTTTTTTTTTTTTTGGATCAACCTTCATTTGGAACGGAAGTGATTTTAATAAGCCGTGGGTACTTTATGCAACTTCATAGCTTTGGTCTATAATTTCGCATATCTTGAACTAAACACAAGCCTTCAGAATTCTGAGCATACGTGAGTCGCACATCAGACGGTCGCCAAATACTATAACTCCAAAGAGTCAAGCACAACCTTAGACGCATGCTGCGTCATCCCATCATGTATAAACCATTAGGGTTTAATTATAGACCAGTTAGTTAACAATTTAAATATAAAATATTTCTGTAACATATTCATGTAATTGTGAAACCATCCTTTAAAATTAAATTTTTCTTGAAAGTGCTTTAATTTTTCTGTTACCGCAAGTCAGACATTATGTATATTTATAGTCCCGTCGAGATGAATGTGAGTTTAATAAAAAATTACGAGCCATTTTCTGAAAACTGTGCGTAAAATGCCGAATGCTACTGAAAAGATTAAAAGACTTTCGATGATTAGTAACTTTTATTAATGTTTTAATACATCAGTTTAACGTGCACCATTCTATAAGTTACAGGTATGAGTTTTTAAAAGAAGATTCAAAAGGTTTCTTTAATCTACTTTTACATCGCTTCTCTACATCAGCTATACTTTCTTTTCAATAACACTTCTTCTACGATCTTTTTTACCATGCTATTCATGATTTTATCAACTGAAGATGGTGTTCGATTGAAATTTTCCATCATATAAGTAACTAATTTAACTAACTATTTATTGGAATTTTCAAAGTCGAATTAAGACTAACACAGAAATAGTGAACAATACAATTGCTATCATTTATTGCTATAAGCACATTTTAAATATCTACTTCCGTTCTTTATTCAAAATTTATCTTCTGTTTTTTTTACTTCCTCGTACCAAGTAAAGGAAGTCTTATAATCACGAAAAATTTTGGGTATCATATTTAAACGAAAATATCCATTTCAACCGCTCTCGAAACCATTTAAACGATGTTTTTATGTAAAATTTGTATGTACGGACCGATTAAAAGACTACGTATATTTTTGCCAAAAAAGGATTATAAACTGGATTTACTGCCATAACATGCAATTGTGCACCTTCCTTTTTCTTTGCAATCGGTTTCCCCAATCATATATAAGTAATCATATATATATATATATATATATATATATATATATATCCACTCTGTTACCCGGATCTGTGAGCTTATTTTTACTATTCTTATATGTTGGTAAATTGTGCATTTTATGCTTTAAATGTGATTGAATTATGCGGTTTTTATGTTTCGGTTAAAGCTTTTATGCTTTGATTAATCTGTATGCAATAGTTATAGAATTATCAAAAATTTAAAAGTTTAAATGGCGAGTTTAAGCCTAACAAACAGTCATTTGTTTACATTTGAAACTCAGTAGAATAGTGAATTAATTCAGTTTCTGCACTTTCAATGTCTATTTGCCGAGTGGGGTCAAAAGTAACCTTTCAGTTTTATGCACCTTGCCCGTCGGCCAAACTCTTGCTTTTGAGTAGAAACTCTAATTTTAAATGTAAAAATCATTTATTTTAATTGTTTTAACTATATTTCGCGTTTAATGTTTTCTGTATTTTGCAATTTTTAATGAAGATGTTTTGAGTTTTTGTGTATTTTTGCTTTGCTGCGGAGTGAGAACTGAATTAACTGAATGAGAAATATATCTCTAATGAAATTCGAGGAAGTAAGTTTAAATGAAATGCAGCGAAAAACGTGTATAATTTTATAGATTATACAAGAAAGTCATATTGTGCCCGACATAATTTTTTTTTTTTTTTTTTCAAATCCTTCTGCTTGGCGTTATTATCTATTTACTTTTGTCGCTTGCATTCGTGAATTATATAGTAAGAAATAAACCAGATAAGTAAACTGAATACTAAATACAAAATTTAGCCTGAAAAGGAAACGAAAATAGTACTTATAAAATGGCTGAAGACTACTATAGTAAGCCTAATTTCTTTGAAAATGAATTACGGGTTGGCAAGCATGACTGGAATTCTAACAAAATGAAAAGCTTGTTTAAAAATATTTCATATGATTTTAATTTTAAAAAATCATAAAAATTCAGTTTTTAAAATAATCTTGAGTTCAAGGAGAGTTTATTATAGCTTTAGATGATACATATATGATTTTTCTGCAATCATTTGTGTTTTATAATCGAAATTTTTAAAGCAATTTTTTTATGACCTTATTTCTAAAGAACGTAAAAAATCCATTATTTTAATTTTAAAGAAGAAACACACTTCTTTTAAAAAATTAAAAGGTCTGCACTTTAAAATGGTATGAAATTTTAAATTATGCGATGAAAAAATATGTTTTTGGAAGTGGGAAAGTATCAGAAATTCGTTAAATTCAACCTAAACACGAAGTAAATAAAACTAAATTCAAAATTCAAAATTTGGGCTTTAAGGTAAACATGTTCACATAGTAAGCCTAATTTCTTTACAATTAATTCTTTCTAGCAAACGGAAGAAGAGTTTAATAATAAATAAATAGATCGATATTAGAAAAATCTGTACAGGAAGGGGAAAAAAGGATATAACGTGTTATGACATCAGATCTTTGAAACGAGAAAGCCATATTTCCAAAGCGATCACGTGATGCCTAAGGAAGATCTGGAACTACCTCTTAAATGGAAATATTGCAGATTTTGAAAACATTTCAGAAAATCTCCTAATTTAAATGTTTATTTATTTATTTATTTACTTATTTTTTCAAATGAGGGCAAAGAATTTGTTCTTTGAGTAAAAATTCGAAATCGTTATATAATGTATTTCTGAATGTTGAAACTTCGAAACAATGGGCATAAAATGGCCCAGAAAAATCGAACGACTTTCAAAATCTAGCCAAATATTAATAAACTGCTTTAGAAATTCGGTATAGATTTCATTTGAAAGATATTTATACGCTCTATCCGATGGTGCAAATTGTAAAATACTGAGTTTGTTGAGAATTTAGTTCGTTCGTCAAAGTTTTGTAACTCTATTCGTTTTTACTCTATACTACGATCTATTCGTTTTTACTCTATACTACGAACTCTCAGATAAATTCTTTAGTTGATAAATGTAATTCATAATTTCCGTATGGCTATATTAAACTGATAAATTTTACGAATATTTACAACATTAGCCTAATATATGAAAGGCTATTAGTTCATCCTGGCAGCTGAAACTTTAATTAAACTTATCCCAATATCACTATTACATAAATGAATAAATTCTTGTAAAAATACAGAATCACAGGTCCAGACATAAATTTTGAACTTTCTTTATTTTATATTTCTAAGCTTTAAATGTAAACTTCATGAAAGAGTTTTTAATATTTTTAGGTTATATCAACAACAGCTCTAGTACTTTGATATGTATTACTGTTATTACGAAGATAAAAAAAAGTTTTTATTCATCTTAGAAAATAAACGGCCTCGAAAACAACAAAACAAGGAAATGAGACTCTTTAGATCCACATTATCATTCTAACGGCTGCCTTGTTATATATGGTTTTCCAGGTATAATAGATGACTTTCAGAAGTAAGAGCAATTACACAGTTCGATGATTTTTCTTGAAACCTAGAAGCCTGTGGGAGTTTTCTTCTTTAAATGCTGAGTTTGTAATAAACTAGAGTTTCCACTTTAGAATAAGAAGCAACGAAGTTGCGAAGCAGAAATGATTTTTTTAAATTTATATAAAGCATGGATTTATGATTTATTGTACTGATTCAAACGGGACGGGGGAATTTATGTACAATGTGCCCGAAAATCACGCAACTCAGAGAATTTTGTGCAGTCTGTTCGAAATAACCGTTCTTGCTTACCAATGTTGTTGATGCTGCAATAACTCCAATAACACATGTGAGATGACTTATAAGTAACAATCAGACGACAAATATCTTGGCTTCTTTCTTCTAGGTAAATAGATAAGGCATCTTCAGGTAGTAAACTAAGATTTATACCGGTTTTAAGCTCTGCGAACTTATATATGACTACTTGACGAATCCTGCGCTGTCCACGCTTTACTCATATTTGAGAGTTTCATTTAGAGAGATGGGGCGAAATCTCAAGTAGACAATGATTTTCCTCGTATTTTAATTCAAAGTGAATTGCGCAAAATTTTACCAAGCTCAAATAAAGCTGTAGAACTAACACAGCGACACGCGTAGTTGTTTTAGTAAGGACTGGTACTTGCTTTGTTATCAGTTATGCCGTTTTCAGGGAATGAGCTTTCGGGAAATTAGCATTCACTTTGGCCAATTTCGTAAAAAACTGGCACAGGGCGCATTTAAATTCTGCTTTAAAGGTTCCGCACTTTTCTGGAAAGTTCTGTTCTTTTCTAAAGAGTAAACTAAAGGGCTCCATCTAAAGGTTTTAGGAAGAACTGATAGCGGTAATGTAATAAAGGCGACGTGAACCTAAGAAGAGTGACGTGATTTTAAAATTAGAAATGTGCAGAATAGAGATTGCAATACCGGTATACCGAGATACCTAATACCGGTATTTGTGCCATTTGTATAATTTTGGAATACCGGTATTCACAAGTTTAAATACCGTTTTGTCGGTATTTACTGGAAATTTTTTAAATTGTCTCCACTATATGTTCAGGGCTCGCCAACATAGCAAAATAGTATACATTTTTGTTTTTATGTCTCCCTAACGGGCGAAATTAATTAGACTGTGAATACAAAGTTGCATCCTACAGTCTAGAGAAGTGATCCAAGATATGAACCATCCAAGGACGCGGGCCAAAATTGTCGCGTCCTATTACAGCTCAGAGCGATACTGCACGCGCGCAGGATTCGTAGTCTGATATTCGTATCTGTGAAAACAAGGTTGTAGTTGTGAAGAAAGTGCGTAATATTCCGAGACATTTCCATATTTTTTAAATTGGTGAGTTTGTTATTCACATTGTATTTGCATATCATATTTAACGGTTCAAAATATTTTTCAGATTTATTATACATTCATAATTAATAAACCATAATAATGAATAAGAATAACTTTAAAGAACATAAAATGTCTGTTGTACTTCGGTTTGGTTTCATTATTTATATGATGAAAAGCATATGAGGGCACAATGCAAGAAATGTTCAAGAGTTAATAAAGTGAATGGAGGAAGTAAAATCGGACTCCATACACATTTAAAAACGGATCATGATACAAATTTGTTAAAGAGGAAAGAATCTAATTGCGATGAAGATACAAATTTAAACACAGTTTCTAAGCCCAAGCCATCAGGGAATTAAGATTATTTTAGGAAAATATATATATATATATATATATAATTTGGAAGAAATTATAAGTAAAATGACAGCATTAGATGGTTTGCCATTTCGAGTGTTTTGCAGTTCTCCTGAATTAAGAAAATCACTATCCGCCAGTGGTTTTAAAAATCTACCAACATCGACTAACACTGTAAGAAGAACTGTTATGAACTACAGTAACGGTGTTCGCGATTTTTTGAATCATGAGTTAAAAAAATTAAAGTAAATTGCGAAAAATTTAGTCTTACAATTGATGAATGGGCAAGTGTAAGAAATAGTCGCTATTTAAATATAAATATTCATTCAGAAGACAAAATTGGAATATAGGACTTACACATGTCTCGGGAAGTATGCCAGCCGAAAAATGTGTGGAACTGCTTAAATCTAAATGAGGGAAACATGGATTATCCCTGAAAGGAGATATTGTATCTATAACGACTGATGGAGCAACGGTTATGAAAAAAGTTGGAAAGTTGATTGGTGCAAATCAGCAATTGTGCTATTCTCATGGAATTCAATTAGGAGTAGCAGACGTATTATACAAAAAAAAAAGAAAAGAAAAAAAGAAAAAAAAGAAAAAGAAAAGAAAGAAAGAATAGAAGAACCAAAATACTGTGGATATAGAAACTTCTGATTCCGACTTTGAAGAGAGTGAGAGTGAGAGTGATACTGACAATGAAGATAATGACAATGTGATTTTTAAACGTTCCCCTACAAAAAATGCATTATTACAAAAACATATACTCGCTGAAAATAAAACAGAACATGTTAATATTAGATTCTAAAACACGTTGAAACAGTTTACTCCTAATGCTGGAACGATTCTTGAAACTGAAAAATCCAATCCAAAAAGTAATAATCGACTTAAACCTGCAAATTAATTTTTCCGACAGTGAATTCGACTTAATATCCAAAACTGTATCAGCTGTACTACCAACAAAACTGGCTGTGAAGGCATTATGTCGGAGACATTCTAATTTATTAACTGTTAATGCAACAGTAAATTTATTTTTCCGTCACTGAAAGAACAGCACACATCACTATCTGAAGAATTAAATTTCCTAGTGAAGAATTTAACTAGTGCAGAAATGTTAATATTTACTTTTGGTGAAAAACGGTTATAAATTCCTTGCATAGGATGTATTACTTCCCCTGGTAGCAGAAGCTTCAACTACGGCGACGTGAACTCTTAATAAGGTCCATGCGTGAACTTAAGATGGGTGATGTAAATACAAAGTTCCTTTTTGTATAGAAGAAATCGAGTTTTATTTCACATTAAAAAAACCGAAATCTCTTTCTTGCCAGCACGATATTTATATGATCAAATACTGTGATTCTTATTCTTGTTAACGAATATCAATTTAGAGTAGGTAAGATTTAATAAAACATATTATACTATGGAAACTAGTTCAAATTTATTACGGAATTAACCATCATATACATGCATATAACAATATGTTGTTTAAAAAATAAATAAAAACTATAATGACCAAGAAAGAAAGATGCTTCATATTATGTTAAGATTGAAAAATAAAACACTTCCGCTGGAAATCTTTTACAAGGGCGTTAATTTTATTTTATTTTTTATCCAATGAGACCTTGTCCATATCCCAAGCCACGTCCTACTCCATATTCACCGACGATTGGATTGGCTCCGTATCCAATGCCATTTCCTCTTCCAAAGCCGAGATCGAAGCTAGGAAAACCCAGACCGCCAGCTCCTGGAAATCCTGCACCAAGACCAATACCTGGGCCATATCCTAGACCAGCAAATGGAGCAAAGCCAGTATATCCGAAGTAGCCTTTGTTGCCACCATAACCAAAGCCTCCAGCAAAATATCCACCTCCAGCATGAGTAGCATCAGGGCGAAGGAGAATGCTTAGGGCGATAAGTACCTGAAAATTACAAACAAAAAGATAAAAATTTGAAACTGTGCTGTTCGTTTTTAACGTAAAAGGCTTATTGCTTTTGCTTTCGTAATTACTTGATTATGAGCGTCAAAACTTCTACATAGACCCCAAGTTCGTAAAAATAATATACCTGCAAGAGGGCATATTTCCTTTCAGGAGCTTTTGGAATATGTCCATACTTTAAAGCTAAAAGTAAATGCTTTAGTCTTCTTGAAGTTATTTCAAGTTTCATTTCGTGTCTATATTTCTAAAATCCATTAGTGTCTATATCTCTAAAATGTGAGTTTTGTGAAGTAAATAAATTAGTAACATAATTATGGGGTGAGCAATCAATAAGATAATAAACTGGATCAGGTAAACAGGTTCTGGTAGTTGGTATAGTGGTAGATTCGAAAATAATAGATCTTTTGAAAGCTCCATAAGGTTTTTTTTTTTTTTTTTTTTTCTTTTACTGGCTAAAAGTGACCATAAGTTAGCTCAAAAGACAGTTCCAGTCCAGTATCCCAATCACTGATGCTGTGTGAATTTGTTGATAAATTATCATTTATAGTCCAAATTCTCTTAACGGGCATTCCCTGATAACGGATAAAAAGCATTGGTAACGTGAGTGTCGCTAACGGTAGATTGGGAACTGGGCATTCACTTTTTTCTGTAGTTGTCTTTTCTAGGCAAAGACATAACTGTCTTTTCTAGGTTCTTCTAGGTGTGTTTATTAGTTAATTTTGTTTTAATTGCTCTATTATATCACTTCAATGTGTGACAATATTTATATCACAAATATTAAAAGTGGAAATGCTTCGTATAATAACTTCTTTGTTGATATAATAACTTCTATGAATGTTGTAGAAAAAGAAAGCATTCAATCCGATCTTCCATAAAACTGTAGCTTTATAAATTATAAATTAACATCGCAGGTAGACAAGTGCATTATTTTTCATCCCAAAAGTAACAACATAACATTACTATTGTTAAATATATATATATATATATATATAATTTAATAATTGAAATTTATATTATTACTTCCTAATTATTAAAAGAATTAAAAAATGTCATCATGCCAAAAAATGCTTGAAAATTAGGAAGAAGAGAAAATAATATACCACATTGTCTTGAATTTTTTTAATTCATTTCTGTTATATATATATATATAAGGTAAAGAATATGTTAGATAAAATTCTAGCTTTAATTATTTGTAGCTCCTTAAATCTTCGTTCTTATTTATTTATTTCCTGTATTCATCCTAAAAATAATAATATACTCATAATAAATATTTCTAAAGTGCTTCATTTCAAAATTAATCAATGTCCCACATGACTCATATATTACGCTCATGACGCATGCTATTACGTATCGGCAAAAGGGAAACTTAAGTCTTTTAATTAATAGTAATGTTCAGTTTGCTAGTTAAAATCTTAATTAACGAATAGAAATAAAGCAGAACCAGAACTTTGTTATGATGAATCTAGGATCCATATCATAATCTACTCATTTTTCTTACTCTTCTCTGTGATCTTAACATGCTTTCCATAACTCTTATTTTTGCATTAATTATACTAGTAGCTTGTACGGTGAACCGCGTAAAATAATTGTTTTATAAAAATATATACATTATTTTAATGAGTTCTGTTTGCTTAATTTCATGGATCTAGCTAATAATTAATAATAATAGTGTTACATTTTCTTTTCTGACACCAGTAGTCGCGTTATTTTCTTCCTTCACTTTCGTACGGGGTTTGTAGATTTGGAGTGAATAACGACGACACTTGATGAAGGATCAAAAATACACTTTATTATTTACCAATATTAATCAGGACAGCTCCAAAACACTTTTGCAATCGTCGAAGATCTACTATAAACATGCTGGAGCAATCAGCGACACAATCTTCACATTGTCAGGCAATAACGGTGGAGACAGCTTCACTGCAAAGCACCAGAGTACAGCTCTCGACTCTCCTCGGTCGTTCTCGGAACTCCACGTACTCCCGAGACTTTCCACGCTACAAATCGCGATGAACTCAACAACACATAGAGCACAGCTCCCGACTCTTCGGTTCAGTCGTTCCCGGAGCTTAACACACTCTCTCGACGATGCACTAACCGCAATACACTAAGAGACTCCTCGGTGCACTCGACGACCCATTCGGCGCTAGACTTCGAGACACTCGCTCAATGACTGACTATCAGCTCGCTAGACGAGGCACACTCTAGCTGACTGCGGACCAGCCGGGTTTATATAGCTTTCGGCTTGTGTTCGAGAACATTCTGGGCTAAACCGATAAGAATTCGTTCCAGAAAGTTCTCCATCCATCCATGGCATATCGTCAATTTTGTCTCCAAATGTCACCAAATGGGAGATTTCTCTCCAAATGTGCAACCTTGCCTTCCTTTGCCATTTTATGGCAACCCTAAAACTGCTTTGCGGGAAAGCCATGTTACCGCGCCTGTACATTTCGTAACAATAGGTATGAAGCACAGCATTTATTGCTTTCAAGTCACTGAATTTCTTAATTAAATTTGAAAGCAAAATTTAATTTTTTAGACTTTGCCGAATGGCAACACACTGGCGAGTGAAAGATAAGAATATTTTATTTCGGGACGTGGCAACCCATTTCTTTCAAATCGGTCAGTTTGTAGAGTCATATTTGTCCACGCAGGAAATATGAAAATGTTCGATGCCCTCACCAGGATTCAAAACTCAGATCTCCTAAATGGTAGTTGGATGTTTTTCCAAGTACGCTACGAAGGCGCGTAGTAAATGAAGGAGAAAATACATTAGTAAAAATATAGACAGTGAGCTGCAGCTTTAATATGGATAGAGCATAGAAGAAGATTTAGCTAAAATCGTTGGGCGTGAGGCTGGTAAAGCGTTAAATATATATATGTGAAATTCGCTAAAAAAATTATAAAATTGAAGAAATAATGAAATGTTTATCATCCAAGGAATAATTTTTCAAAAAAATTAACGGAATCTTTGAAACAAGCGGACATTCGAATTTTGTTTGAAAATACTTCATGCACTGGCAATAACAATAATTTTAAGCCAAAAACTGATTTAAAAAAATGAAACTACAATTAGATTTAATTACAAATTGTATTCATTAAATAAGTTTTCGGAATTATAACATACAGTTTTTTGACTTTTCGAAAATTGTTTTGCATAATTGTATAGTTTTAAGTCGATAATCCACATAATTGATAAATCATTAAAGTCCCGAAAGTGATGGATCGTGGGAGTAATTATTCGTCGGTATCATGAGATAATCATTGTTTCGTTTGAAATAAGAATTTTCAAATTGTTTTAGCCTGTGTCCTTTTGCTACTACTTAACTTTTAACACGCAATAAAGAAAATAAAGACACGGAATTAATTCAAGAATTCTTTTCTATGCAACTTACAAAAAGAAAAAAAAAGTACAAAAGAAAAAGGAGTGGTTATGTCTATTTAGATTCTAAAATCGATCTAACATTGCTAAAGTAAAAAGAAAGAAAAGAATTTTGATAGAAGAAGAGGATTTCTACGACTAAAACTACAGCTTGTGCTGCCATCTCTTACAGGAAAAAGCGTTTGAAGATATATCACTCCACTAATTTATTTTTTCTAATCAAATTTTCTTATTGCCTCTAAAAATTAAAATTTCTAAAATTTTCAATTTATTTTTAGGCCTAATTATTCGTCTACCACTCTCTTTCTACCAAAAAAAAAAAAAAAAACTGACACTTCGCGACAGTGTTTGAATTTCAGCTACAAATGTCTAATTACATATTAACTAATCATCTATAGTCGCAGGTTATAAATTAAATGTAATATTTTATAGGCCTAGCAAAGTTTTAATCTTCGCATTCACTTCATTGTCTGTTCAAATTAGAGGGAAGAATACTAATTGTTAGTTTTAATTACTTATCTCTGCCATAAATTTGCATACTTTGTAATGAGCTGAGAGGGGAAAAGTAAGCAAAGGCACAGATAAGTTATAACAAAAACTGGTTTAAAATGTATAGGTATATTTCGACCGCCTCATCCGCAACCGTAAGCGCAAACACGTATGCTCCATTCGGACCGAATTATTCTCAAAATAGGGTGGAAGGATGGGGACTTTCTTTCCCTCCAGCATAGCTGTTTCCGGAGAAGAGAAGGCCTTTCACATCGCAGCAAGTAATACCCTCCCTTTTAGAAGAGTCTCTGTGTTTTGGCAGAATGCCAACCAGGGTTGCGCTTGAGACGGTCGAACCATAACATTCATGATATTTTCCTAACAATAAAATATAGTTTTGCGGTACTAATAAACGTACGATTCCCCCACATTTCAAAAACTCGGGTATGAATTTAGTTGCTCTCTGTCGTTTCACGATTTCAACATATATAAAGCGAGTACGAAACAAATACCCTTAAAACATTACCCAAGAATTTTAAAAACACTTAGAAGATATTTTCAGAAAGTTTCTTCAAGTAATCTAAATCAAGAGCCGGGAATTAGCGATAGGAATAGTGAACGAAATATCAGTGTACTTCTTCATTTATTGTAAAAAATAATCAAAACACTTACCAAAGGAATCATCTTAAAACCTGCCGCAAGCAGAGCAAAATGAGCCTTTTGGGGAAATAAATGTAAATAATATGATGTTTCTTTTATATATATATACACACATATATATAGCCTTAACTAGAAAGCAGAACACATTATTTCAGGAAGTTTTATCGACTACCGAAACGCTCTCCCAAACATACAAGTAATTAAGTTTAAAAAATACCCTGAGCGTTATTGCGTGCGTTGGTGCATTAAATTAAAAAGAATTCTTATTAAATTTAAGGTAGATTAACAAATAAAGAGGTAATCGACTTTTTTGTTCTTTTGCCAATAGAAGGAAGTTTGTAACAAGTTTCCGTTAGGAAACTCTAAACTGTAATAAGTTTCTATAATTACAATGCTTTGAATGCATAAATATGTCTTACGTAAATAATAGGGAGTGCTTCAAACAAGTAAATAATGGCGCCAATAATGAAAAGACTTTTAAATACTTCTTAGTAAGTACAGGGAAGAAGATCTTTTTCATGTATTGAAATATATGAACATTTCTTTAATATTATTTATGAGCAATATAATGGTCAATCAGTGTGTTTAAAACTTTCCTGCATTAAAACTTCTGTTATAAAACGTAGGTCTTGTGTGCTTTGGCATAATCATTACTTATCTTTCTCTCAGTACGATATCTTCTTTTCACATTTTAAAGGGTATACATATAGTTCCTTCGGAAGGAAACTTCTTATCTATCTAACTATTTTTAACATCATTTCAAAATTAAATTAAAACTAATTTTTAATTAACTTAGACATAGTACAGTTTTCAACTTTTTAACTACTGTTAAATTATTTTAATGTTAAGATATTTTTATAAGACTTAAAATAAAAGTATTTTATAAAGTGTACATGCATACATATGTATATTTATTGATTTTGCATGCAACTTCACTTAACATGTAAAATTTGCTTTATCCGAGTATCTTATTTGCAAATTGTTTTCTGATTAGCTGTACAATTTTATCAGGAGTACCTACAACAGCAAATGTTTATCCTTAGTTCCAAACCATATTTGTGATCATGCTTTAAGTAAATATCAGGTAATTTTTGCCTTAGAAAATTTTTCGTCAAAGCGTCTTTAATATTCTCTAGTTCAAATTTAAAAACATTTTTAGTACACTATAAAAAAACCGTTAAATTCTGAACTCTTACGTTTCTTTTAATAAAACTAGTTTTATTTTATAATATTTGTGAAAATTATTTTGTCACATACTTGGTCAGTCTAGAGGTTTAGTAAATAAGCAGGTAGATTTTATGTCAAACTGCATAGGTTAAAATGAGAAGTAAGATCATAATCAGCATGATTCATAACCCAAAGTCTGAATGTTGTCACCGCTGCTGCTAGTCTAGAGAGAGAACTACTGATTAGAACAAACATCTAATCATACTGTTCTATTTTACTATCTGTTTATTACAGCTAGACAGGTCCGTCGACAGGACGTGTGCAACCAAGGCGACCGCACCGGGTGGCGGAATACAGGGCGGCAAAATTTTTAATTTAGAAAGGAACAGGGCGGCAGAATTTTGGATTTGCGGAGTTTGCACTGAGCGGCAAAAAGTCTAGTGCAGGCTCTGCAGCTAGAATACATTGTAATAAATCTGTGAGAAAAAAGATATCTTTATCTGAATTTTTTATAGCAACTATTAATGTTATTTCTTTCACATTTTGCCACAAATTTAAGGCTGCGTTATGTTTACATCTTATTGTGAACTTAAAAATAAGCATTAAAAGAATTTGCTCGATAATTTTCGGAAGATTCTGCTTATTTAAAACCAAAAAGAGCACTTTGGTTTTTAGCCCAAAGGGCTGAAAAACTAAAAGTCTTGAAACACGATTTTGTGTTGTTTCAGTTGCCTTGAAACACGATTCTGTGTCTTGAAACACGATTCTGTGTTGTTTCAGTTTTCGAGACTGCTGCTATTCGATAAGATATAAGATGTTTATGTTTCAAATTCAGTCTGCCTGTTATTGATTATCAGGCTAAGATAGCAAGAGATGCAGTTCTGGAGAATATTATTTTTTCACGTTTTTATGTTATTGATTTAAATAAAGATGCATTTAATGTATGATATAGCTATTTAAAAACGTTAAACACTTTATAGAATTAAATGATATATTTTTTCACTTCTTAAATATACAGAAAGTGTATAACGCTCCATGTTAGTCTAAACGTATATTCATCTAGCAGTCTACAAAAGGTTTCACTATCCACATGAGTCATCTGTATAGAAAAACTCTACTGGTAAACCATATTAAACTTTAAAAAAGCCTTTTTTCAAAACCTGAACACACTTTCAGGTTTTTTTTATAATTTTTATTTATAATATTCACTTACGATATCTATTTATTAGTTAAAATAAGAACTTTTGGAAAGAAATGTTTTACAAACGTAGACGTAAGTAACTGCAGTTATACCTACGAAAATGAAACGATTTAATTTACAAAGAACTCACAAATGAAGTTTCAGATTTTCATTAAAAACCTTCTTTATTTCTCAGCATAAATTAACAAATTTCATAATAATAAAGTTGCAACACAGTAAGAAGACAAAATAGGACATTCTAATTTTATAAGAAAGTCTTCAAATCTGTCACCTTACTTCCAAATTACACACAGTTTTACATGAAAAGTTCAAAATAAAAAGCAAACCTTTCTATTGCTTTCGTTAGCATATTGAATTGTGCAACAAATTGTCTAAATAACTGCAATTTGAAGCTATTTTTGAAAGTAAATCACAGCTGTTCTGAATTCGAAAGTCTGGCATTTTTACCAATCGATTCCATAATCGTAATTTCTGTGACCGTAATAACCTATACCATGCTGATAGCTTCCATAATAATAAGGATTATACGCATAATATGGTTTATAGTAACCATAATATGGCCTGTACATTGAATTGTAGGGTCTGTAACCATAACCGTAGCCTCCACCGTAGATGCTGCCATATCCGTAATTTGGTTTGTAGTCATACGTACTTGCAGATACGTAATAAGGCTTATAACCGTAGTAAGGCTTGAAAGAATTCAGATAAACTGGCTTTGAAGTAGTGTAGTAAGGCTTGTAGTAGTTGTTGCTTGTTAAACCGTAACCGTAACCATAGGAATTGTCAGCTGTTGTTCCGATAAAAGTGGCCCATGCAGTGAAGGCTATACTCAGGAGGTAAAAGACCTATAAAAAATTTCATGTAGCTATATCAGTTATTTTTACTCATAAAATCATTTTACTTGCAAACATATCCCTAGATATTTAGATGTATATCATTTTCCTAAGTTATTATTATTCCTAAATTATTATTGCTATTATTATTCCCATTATTAATATTCCTAATACTATTTAGTTGTTAATGATAAAAAGTTAACTGTATTCTTCTCTCACATGGCAAATTTTTTCTTCCTTTTTTGTTGACACCTGAAGAAAGGGCTTATTGTTTTCATTTATTGGTTTTTGTTTTGTGCAGATGAACGTCAGAGGTTGTGGACGGTCGACGAGATGTAAGATCTTTCTTTTATCGTCCATATTTGAAGTACTAGCTCATCAGCATAAGAAAGCGGATCCAATTAATGCAAATGTAACAATTAATTATAAAATTTTACAACTGATATTTTATATCATCAGTGTAATAAATCAAGTAGATTTCTTAAGTTAAAAATCGTGTCAACTGCAAAATTTCTGATTCAGAGTTTTGCATACAGTATCATCAGCGCCTAAAATTAAATCTCATACTAATGAAAAACATTTGGGAGAGTCTAATCTTCTATACCTATATTTTTCTTTAAAGATGTTCATTTAAGAGAAAATCTTCCTTTTAAAGGGTTATAAAGTATTTTCTCTCTTCCTTCCATATGCTTTCGTGGCATACTCGACGCGTTCAAGACCCGGCTATTGCACTGCACATTTTTCATGTCTCCTATTTCAAAATAACCTAATGACTCTACAAGGTAATAAAATGCCCCCAGCGGTCGAGCGGCAAACTCGCTGAACATTGGTAGTTTCGGACCTGGGATCGATTCGAGGGGAACGGGCTGGCTGCATGGGCGTTTTCGTGGTTTTCCTCATGTGTTACGTGCATACGAACTAATTCCCCTCAGAAAATCCTCCATGAAAGCATCCCTCCATGTAGACAGATAGCCCTAGTGTGCTTTGCCATAATCACTGAACCGAAACCTACAAGGTAATGTATAATAACATTATTTTCCTGTTTATTCCATTTTATACAAAAATGCAGGAACAAGCACTAGAGCTTTCAAAATTGAACTTCTTCCTTTGATTGAATTCTATAATTTTAAACGGAAATTAAATGTTATCAGCAGGTAGTACTCGAAATTACTGTTACTTTTTTGATGGAAAAACTCCCCTTTGAGTTGTGTTTGTTATTTCAGTTATATTTATTACAATAGTATTGGATTTGCACGTCTATTTACATTCCCCCTCTCAAATAAACCGGCTGCATCTTCATTGCTTCTTTCCTAAAACCAACAATAATTATGTTCGTTAAATTATTTTATTTTAAAAAAATTTATTTTTCACAGGAGAAAGTTTAAAAACTTTCCGCGTATTTTGTAGTTTTATTTATCTAGCTTTATCTAGCTACCCATGTTCATGCCTATCATCTATCTATCTGTATCTGTATCTAGACGTGTAATCCGTATCTTTAAATGTGGTCATCATCATATCCATAAAGTTCCCCATGCTGACATTTTTTTCTGCAATCGTTGGTCGTAGACACATATTTCCAGTTCCAAAAATGTTTTAAATTACACATATATTCATATTTTGATTTGAAATTATTAAATTTAAAATATCAATGTAAAAATGGGAAAGTTAACTTTTAACACTCCAGATCCCCATAGTGTATTTACGAAAAATTTATATTCCTTGTAAAAAATGAAGCACAAAATGTATAAATCCCATACGCTACGAACTGACCGAGATATTTAATTTTAAAATTTGCTATCCTATTCAGGCGTCGTACGTAAGCTGAAAAGGTGAATAAAATTGCTGAATTAGACTATTCAGAAATAAGACTATGTCTGTGAATAAGACTGAATAGTCTTATTCTGTTTTAGTTAAAATTTATTTTAATAGTCTTATTCAGTCTTAGTTAATATTTATTAGCGAAGGGAAAAACGTTAGACGCGTCTGTTTAAGAAAAGGTAAGGTATTTTTAGACATTAAAAAATATATAAATATTATGAATAATAAGTGACGTAATAAAGTTTAAATATGGTTAGCTAATATATCTATATCTATATACACATACATATAAATTGCTAGCAGTTCATTGATTCTTCTTAATAATATTACTCAAATACCGATGATATAAAATGTGTCAAATCGAATCTGAAATATTTAAATATCTATTAAAATTGTGGTCTATTTAAAATGAAGTCTTCGGACAAAAGTTGAGAACAACGTTTTTCTTATTATTATTCTTATTGAGCTTAATGTGTAATACCGTCACTTCTTTAAGTGATTAGAATCGTATTGAAATGTATTGAAAGATGCCGTTTCAAAGTGTCTTAAAAATAAAAATGTCTTTTTAGATATTATACATTTTGTTTAGATATTATTTGTTTATATATTATATTATAAAAATATTTTGCTTGTTTTATTTGTTGTTTTACTTGTTTTGAAAAAATACTTTGTTTTAAAAATGTTTTGTGCATGCAACAGAAATAAAAATGTTTTGCTTGTTTGCTTGCTGTTGTTTGCTCTTCAAAGTATACTATAAATAAAAATATTTTGCTTAGAAATGAAATTGTTTTGCTTATTAAATGGTTTAGCGAGATGATTGCAGTAATTGTCTATATGTTGAAAACAAAATGCGATTCCCTACATTAAGAAAGTGGAAAGGGCTAAAAATGCAATTGAGACTTTAAAAGAAATCGTAAATTATATTAAATAAAAATTTATAAATAAAAGCTTAAACACTTTTTCGGGAGGGGAAGGATCCGTCGTTATGCTCAAATAAATTTTTTCCCTATATTTTCAACCTTAAATCAGTATATTTCCCACATCTGTCTCGAAACATTTTCTGTCTTTGAAACATAGCTATCTCGAATTTCTAATGCCAAACTGCTGAATTTATATCCTCCCCCCCCCCTTTTTTTTTTTTTTTTTTTTTTTTTTTTTTGGAAACACTCAGTAATTCCCCATTGTCCCTCAAATCCTTAGAATCCCATGTCGTAGCTATTACTCATATCTGTGTATTAAAAAAAGAAAGATATCCAAAGCCTACAGCAACGAGCCTCGTGGATAACTTTATGCAAACCTTCAAACTCTAACTTATTTAACGAATAATCTTACAGAAATATGTCAAAATTTCTTGTTTTTCTTTGTCCTGAATATCAGCAATCTTTAATAAGTCAAGGAGTTCAATAGATCTTCTTGTACGACAGTTAAAAAGAAAACTAAATGTGCTTCTAATAGAATGAAAAGTTGAATTTTCGAAATTTTTAGACAAAAATGTTATGTTAAAAAAATACAAACCATGTAAAGAACCTAAGATAACAACATGAAAAGGTAAAGAAAAATCCAAAAATTAGAATCCAAGAGTGTGCGCGAAAGTAGTTTTAGCAATGCCCACAATCAAAATGAATCAATGTGATGGCATTGATCCCCTAATTGGAACGTTTCTGTTATGTACCTTAAACTAAAGAACTATATTTTATTTTTTATCAAGTTTGTATTTTTAGATTAAAAGATTAAAATTAAGTTATACATTGATGACATTTCGTATTTTATTAAAGCTTATTCTATATCATAAAATTTACTCTAATCCATGTCGTAGCTATTACTCAGTCGTAGTATTAGAGTCGTAGCTCTAAAAGTTATCCGGAATTAAAGCTTCCTTATCTGGAAAACCTTAATCTCAGTTTCCGAACCCCCTTTCCTCACAAAATTGGAGATATCGAGGTTCGAATGTAAATACATAAATATTTATAAGAATAAATTGAGTTTAATTAAAAAATTAAATTTAAATACATATTTAATTAAATATTCTTTGCGCCATTGCTGCAAGGAATGAAATTTAAATTTAAACAAATTTAAATTCTTAACAAATACGTATAAAAGTAAAAAAGTAAAAAAGCAAATTTAAATTCTAAAAAAAGGAAAAAAGCCGAAATAATTTAAAATAATTTAAAAATATGCAAACATGTAAAAGATTTAATTCTCGAACTAATCTACAATATCATTTAAATTCAGAAGCATAAGCAAATCAAGTGCAAAATCTATCCATGAAAATAAATCTACTAATTTAATAAATTAAAATTAAATTAAACAATTTTTTTAAAAAATGCATATGTGAATGATCGTAGAGTAGGCAGGAGACAGACTAATCAAGGGGAAGTTGCCTCCAAACCTAACTCTCCAATCATTCAGTTCGTGTTTCGTCATTCATGCAGGCAAGGGTAAAAGTCAAAACCAAAAGTAATTCCAATAAAGTGGTATCCTTAGAAATTTACATTTAAGTATTAACATTTAAGAATTAAAGTTTAAAAAGGAAAATACTAATTAAGTCTTTTGAGAAACAAGCAAGTAAAGTCAAGAATTAAACTTTTTCTTAAAAAATTAAATTTTTTAAAATTAATTTTTTATAAAATAATAAAAAAATCTAGAAACCAATGTATTTTAGAAATTCTTGTCTACAGAAACTTCCCCTACACGAATATGCATATCAATAAAAAGAAACTATAAAAGAACTATACATAATCCATATAAACCAATAAGAAATAAGAAACAAAAAGAAACAAAAAGAACTAATTCACAATTTTTAAAATAAATATATATTTAAAAATATAATTTCATATTTAGAAAATACTTAGATACTACATAAAAAATTTTAAAAAATACTTAAAGCAAGTAAATAGTAAGTTTTAATTCTAACTTACCTACTATATGAGTGTTGGGGTCTGCAAAAGTGTTGTGAAAGAGAAGTAAGTGATTCAAATTATATAGATGGCGCTTATGTAGGTAAAGTTGAGTGTAAAGCTGCTATCTTTGTTATAGTAAAAAATTTTTTGTAAATATTAATATTAATTAAATTAAATTAAATTAAAAATCCTAATACATTTTTTTCACATACCACTTCACTTTAATTTCCTTCAAGCAAACATACATCTCTTGATTAGCTCAGTTACTTAACTCCCTAAATAATTGATATTACTACCTTTAGGATTTTTAATTTAATTTAATTTAATTAGTATTAATATTTACAAAACATTTATACTATAACAAAGATAGCAGCTTTACACTCAACTTTACCTACATAAGCGCCATCTATATAATTTGAATCACTTACTTCTCTTTCACAACACTTTCGCAGACCCCAACACTCATATAGTAGGTAAGTTAGAATTAAAACTTACTATTTACTTGCTTTAAGTATTTTTTTAAATTTTTTATGTAGTATCTAAGTATTTTCTAAATATGAAATTATATTTTTAAATATATATTTATTTTTAAAATTGTGAATTAGTTCTTTTTGTTCCTTTTTGTTTCTTATTTCTTATTGGTTTATATGGATTATGTATAGTTCTTTTATAGTTTCTTTTTATTGATATGCATATTCGTGTAGGGGAAGTTTCTGTAGACAAGGATTTCTAAAATACATTGGTTTCTAGATTTTTTTTATTATTTTATAAAAAATTAATTTTAAAAAATTTAATTTTTTAAGAAAAAGTTTAATTCTTGACTTTACTTGCTTGTTTCTCAAAAGACTTAATTAGTATTTTCCTTTTTGAACTTTAATTCTAAATGTTAATACTTAAATGTAAATTTCTAAGGATACCACTTTATTGGAATTACTTTTGGTTTTGACTTTTACCCTTGCCTGCATGAATGACGAAACACGAATTGAATGATTGGAGAGTTAGGTTTGGAGGCAACTTCCCCTTGATAAGTCTGTCTCCTGCCTACTCTACGATTATTCACATATGCATTTTTTAAAAAAATTGTTTAATTTAATTTTAATTTATTAAATTAGTAGATTTATTTTCATGGATAGATTTTGCACTTGATTTGCTTATGCTTCTGAATTTAAATGATATTGTAGATTTGTTCGAGAATTAAATCTTTACATGTTTGCATATTTTTAAATTATTTTAAATTATTTTGGCTTTTTTCCTTTTTTTTAGAATTTAAATTTGCTTTTTTACTTTTATACGTATTTGTTAAGAATTTAAATTTGCTTTTTTACTTTTTTACTTTTATACGTATTTGTTAAGAATTTTAATTTGTTTAAATACATAAATATTTATTTATAAACCCATGTGAATGATTCTACACAAATGTTATAATAGAGATAGAAATACTTTGTAAACAATTGTCGCTTCTCGTTGTTTTTATCATCTGTTCCTCTTCTTTTCCCAATACAAAGACCAAAAGATAAGATTTGGAGCAGAACATAAGAAAGACCTAGTAGCAACTCTGCATGTGGGAACCAAAAATAATAAAATTCACCATAAAAGATTGTTACTATTTTGACAACGAATATTTGAATTTATAATCATGATATAAAATTTAACGCCTGTTTTGAAATTAAACTTTTATTTCTTTAACAATTAAAATTGTGGCTAGAATATTGAGTATTAAATTTTAAATACTACATATTAGAAAACTTCATACTCAGGTTACGAAAACAAGAACAAAACAAAACAAAAAAAGGAGTCAAAAATGTAATGTGATGTAATTTGCTCGAAAGCAAAAAATAAATATTATTTTTGCAAATCAGTAATTAATTTTCTTAATGGTTCAAAACTATTTTCACAACTCAATGAAGTACGCGGATTTAAAGAATTCACTTTGCTTATTTTTCCTATTGAAATTAATTTCATATTCTTGAGCATTTTAATTTGTAAAAAGAAACATGAATTCTTTCACCCATGAACCTAGAAAAATTTCTACATCAATGCCTTATAACCAAAAAATGATTTTAAACGAAACAGTTTTTACATATTACACATTTTCAAGTATATTTAGTCTGAAAGCTTTGCTCCCCTCCTACCTTTTTTTTTTTTTCCCCGAATTTGTGCACAGTCAGATCTAAATTACAGATTAACCAAGCCCTATCTAAAAATATACTCTATTGAAAAAAGACAGTAAAATTATCAGAATGTATCAGCGTAGAAGAAAATTGGGGGAAATATATGAGATTACAAATCTCTTATAAATATAGCTCTTTAATATCATTTATAATGTAATATCTTTATTTCTAAGAATGTTTATTGTTGCCCTATTTAGACCTGTTTCTCTCCCCACATTTTTTTTATTTGGTCTAAATCCTCATTTAATATCCATAACCAAATAAACTTATTTTCCAGATTAAATTGCATGCTAATTACAAACTTTTTTTTCCTTAGTTATAATATGGATTCTTCTTTCCTGCATTGTTTGAAGTGTTCTCAAATTTTAACCGTAATTTTAAATAGAATATGAGTGTAGTCCCCAGTATGATACCGGAAAATCGAAAATCCGCTATAAATGTTTTGGTATTATTCCTGATTTTTAATTGTGCTTGATTAAAATAATTTAATATTTACTTCAGAAAGGGAAAGTGTATGTAGCTTTTCATTATCAGAATCAGAATTATTCTCACAAAATTACTGCAAAGCAGTAGTGCTGCCATCTTTGAACGAAGTGCTGCGCTATTAAATACTTTTAATATTTCTGCAATGAGAGAAATTCTGCTTAACTCTTATGCAAGAATTATAATAATAAACTTAATGTGTTAAATATAAAATTACATATATATTAAATGCATATAAATTAATTAATTTCGAATTATTCACTGCACATTTTTTGAATAATTCATAAAATAATTTATTTAACATGAAAACTTATAGTTATTAAATTAATAACTATTTTGGGTAGCAAGCATTTTCGAATATAGCAAAACAGTAAAAATATAGATCTGATATTGCTAGCAAACAAACATAAACTCCATCGAATTTCATCTGCCAATTTATGTATTTTATCAATAATGCTTTTAAATTCCTAAAAAAATTCAAATCGAATGCAGCAGCCTCTTTTTGTTGGTTATATTAATTGAGAACAGCATATTGTAGTTAACTCTAATTCTTTATTAAATAAAAACATTTAAAAAGTAGATTTCGCGATTTATCTTTGAAATGCAATAGGCAACAGATTACTAATTTAAATAAGTAGTAAACAAAGCGAAAATATAAGTTCGACTTTTGGTAAATTCGTAAATTTGAAGATCTTTGCTACATTATTCACAAATGTTTTATTCAACATAATAAAATATTTTCATCATTGTTAGGCAAATAAAATAAAATTGTTCTCATGAACATTCACTAAAGAGACTAATTTATAAATTTAGGATTTTTCTTTTACGGAAAATGTATAATTGGTATACTTCCTCTTTGAAATATTAAACGTGGATAACCATTCATGAAATTAAGTGAACTAATTTCCAGCCCCATAGTCCATCTACATTGAGCATAACGATTAAATCTAGCTGTTACTTATTGTCCTTCATAGAAATAGAAAGGAGAATGTAGAACATAATTAGACAGAGTACTTAAAATGGCAAATAATTAGTCACAGACAAACGAGGAAAGATTTAAAAAAGAGAATAAAGAAAAAAAAAGGGAAAACTGTGTTCTTTTTTCGTTAGAGAATTTTCACTTCAGAATTCAAGGTGGGAAAGGAGCACTACTGCTTTGCAGTAATTTTGTGAGAGTAAATTCTGATTGTGAGAGTGAATTTCAAATGAATTAAACAAATTACTGAGTTATTTAAATTAATTAAATACTACCTTAATATGTGTTGTATACTAAAACGGAAGCTCCATTAGTAGGTATTTAAATGAAAACTAATGCAAGTACTTTCCTTTTTATCGCATTATTACAAAATATAACAGTACATAATACTTGAGTAAAAATTTACAGTCCATTTCATTTCTATATTCAGTGCTTCGGAGAATACTAAAGAGTTTTGCTTATAAGCATAATTAATATATAAATACCGCAGATAAAAAATTTGGAACTTAAACATTTTAAACTTGATGTTGCATAAATTATCTCTTTGTATATTGTTCTAAGTTGTTATTAATAATTCCTTCATTTCAGCTTTCAAAGTTCATCTTTACGAATATGAAAAGTATTGAGATTTTGTAAATAAATAATGGTAATTTGAAAACTACCTAAGCTCCTCCTCCCAACTCTTTGGGTTGGCATCACCTAGTAATTTCTACAGTTATAAGTGCATGTAGGCCCATTTTCAGAATTTGGCATGAAAACTGTTGTTTTCAGCGATAAAGCACGTGTTGCATCCTATTTATAATGTACTAACAAGCACAAATTCTAAAATGCAGTTCCGAATGTAGAAAAGATACTTTAGCTTAAAGATTTATAGTTTAAAGTTTATGTCCGTTAAACTAAAATATACCCTAGACTAGAAGAGAAACACGCTAATGTGACAATCAAAATCGTAAAAAACAACCTTATATTTAGCGTAGGTATAATGAAACACTCAATCGATTTCGAGGGCAGCTAAAGGTCCCTCCTCATCAGGAGAAAGAAATACATAGAAATACATAGAAGCACTTGGTACTACCAGAGGGTATAAAAATCCGTTCAGTGGTTGCTTTCCATTATTTGAAGTTCAGATTTTGAGCGTAATGTGCATTTGCCCCTCGCTCCCTATTTTAACTTCGCTAATATTTCTTTATGCTTGATCAGACAGCCTGGCTCAGTAAAAGTAGGCGGCCAGTGCAACTCTGATTAAAAATCTAGTTATAACCACGTGCAGTGCTGATAAGCACCACGTGTTTCTGTGATTCCTATTTTCTTCTTTCTATGTATTTCTTTCTCCTGATGAGGAGGGACCTTTAGCTGCCCTCGAAATCGATTGAGTGTTTCATTATACCTACGCTAAATATAAGGTTGTTTTTTACGATTTTGATTAAAATATACCCAGTGTGATACTTATGAATTACCCTTTCATTATATGCTAAAGTTATCAAAAAGGTCCAGGATAATATAAATTATTATTAATATATTCTATTTTGGTTGTCATCTCCTACAAAATAATTTTCTTATAAACGTATGCAGCGATCTCATCTGCTTTTATATGGCGCAGAAGCACTGGGGATATTTCAAAGCAAATTATATAGCTTTATTTGAAGCTACCGAGGTTCGCCCGTGGTTCCCTTGGAATTTCGGGCACAGTTACAATAACATTAGAACATCACCAAGCACGTCTATTTAAGCAGAAAATTTTAATATTATTATTAGAATGGATATTTACAAAGTAAATAAATCCTTTAACTTGGATAATTGTTAATGAGGTAATTTTTTAAGATCGTTTAAAGCTTCATTATACTTTTCAGTGACATTCTGCCAATATATTTTTAATTCTAAAAAATATCATACTTACTACTAAGATCTTCATTTTCATCAAATTATTCTCCAAACACCAAGAGAACGCGAGTAAATTCTCCGAATGATACCATGTCATCTCTTTTTATACCATATTTTTTCTTTTACAACAAACTAAGGGTGGAGGTTAAAACCCATTTGCAGTTTCTCAAAACGCCTCCAGTGGGCGCTTCTAACCCATTTCCACATTTGTGGTTCAATTATTTAATTACCTCTTTATTTCTTTCTGGAACAATTCACTTTCGTCCCATCTTAATAAGAATTCTCATTTGCCCTTGAATTATTCAAATCGACTGACATTTTAAGAATACATCTAAAAAAATGCCATCTTTCGGAATAGCTATATGGTTGTGATGTAAACATTTTCTTTTATTCGGGTTACAAAGAAAATCAAGGTTGGTGGTGTTGTAATATTTCTTTATATTCCTTTATTTCTTTTTTCTTTTGTCACCACTTCCCATAGGAAAAGAAGATCTCTAATTACTGTCACCCTTCCCGGGTCCTGAAAGAACGAGAGAGAAAAAAATTAGTGTAAACTGATTACTGTTACAGAGTTTAAATAACATCTAAAGAGTTACTGTTACAGAATTTAAATAACATCTAAAGAATTAAATTTTTTTAGTATTTATTATTTGTTTAACAAGAGGAATAGTAAATAACTATGAATAATTAAAAAGTATTTACATACTTGAAAATAACCTAAAATTTTTAAAAGTTAAAACATCAAAATTTTGTGAAAAAAGTTTAAACTTTAATGATAAAAATTAAAACAACTTCTGCAGTTTTATAGTAGTAGTTACCTTTACAATTTCTTAATATTTCTGGATTTGAGTTTTTTAATACAAGGAACTAAATTGAAGAAAATTAAAGAAACTGATTGCATTCAAGTATCTATACATGTAACTTAATAAACAAAGACTAATTCCTATTGGTAACAAAAATAATAATTTAATTTTCGAAAACTAAATAGTTAAGAAAATATACAGTTCTTAGACTGAAAGACAATTTTATAGAAACATGCTAGGAATTTATCGTTAATTACAAGGAACACATTTCTTCAAATGATAAAAAACAGAGACACGTTTATATAAAATTTATCCATTAATTTTTTTTTTCCTTTCTTGAAACAGAAAGATTATTGGAAGTTTCTTTTGAAATATATATTGCTGTTCCATAAACTCAGTTTAGGCCTAAGGTTTAATTTTGCGCACTTTTAAAATTTAAATTGGTTTATTGTTCGACTGTTAAATAAACCGCTTAATGCTACAAAATTTAATAGAATAACAAGAGCTTAAAAATCAGTATGAAAATTAGGCACATTAAAACCAGAATTGGAGGGGGGGGGAAATGTATAAAAATTTTACGATCTTGCTAGAATACAGAAGTGCTGTTAACCCATATGCCGTAATGTCAATAAACAGAAGCTTTATAATTGCTAGATTATCAATTAGTACTATACAACAACCAACAACACTCGTAATTTTCGTTATTAGTTCCGTTAATTATTTATATATTTGTTTCAATTTTTATTAGCATATGTTTCATCCAAAGCTGTCATAAAACACATTATTCATGCATATGTTGCAATACTGAATGGATAAACAAATTACCGAAACCAATATGTATATGCATGTATCTCTCTCAAACTGTAGAGACATTAGGTACATTTTGAAAACTTGAAAAAGGAGTAACACCTTCGTCGGGAATCGAACCACGGACCTCTGGAATACGTTGGGCGCCAACGTGCAGACCCCCACACCACGAAGGTATGCTACGAAAGCGGGAGAAATGCCTTATATACTTCCCCTTTTAAATGGCGACTGGGGTTTTTAAGGGACCTAATCGCCAAATCCCGGGTGTGGAGAAGTTCGGGCGCCATTCTAGAGACATTAGGTATTTTTTGAAAGCAGAAGACTTGAAAATTGAGCAATGACTTCGCCGGGAATTGAACCACGGACTTCTGGAATACGCGCCTAGTGTGCAGACCACCACACCACGAAGGCATGCTAAGAAGGTGGGAGAAATACCTTATAAAACAAGCAAAATTAAATTATGATCGCATGTACGGCAATCAGAAATCAGCAACAATGTGCAACGTATTTCGCTATTAAAAAATAAAAGGTGCTTTAATTTGAAATGAACGGAATAGAGCATAGAGTGAATTACAGAGTGACTATGACTTTTGATTTAGAAGATGCCTCAGAAGCTGAAAATCATCTGGTATTCCATAAATAAGCTCTGTAAATAGAAAATAATGCGTGATTTTAATATTTTTTTTAAAGGATGACATTAGCCATTATAGGCTTTGGCCACTACTAAGGCCCGAGACGGTGGTCATTTTATTATGGAGGCACCTAATAGGTGGCCTTCGTTACCTCCTAGGATGGGACACACAGTTTACATCCCTGCCTTCTCCGGGATTCGAACCCGGGACCATCGGTACGGCAGTCAAAGACACTAACAACTTTCTCGTATGGACGGCTAATTTTTAATATTAATAATACAATAAACTTTCATTTTTATTTTTGTAATCATTAACCGAATAAAATCGAATTGCCTTAAAATTTCTTTTGAATGTAATTTGTGAAAACATATGAAAGCATTTCATTCAAATTAAAACCGTTCTGAGGAAACAGTTCAAAGAAAGTATAGCCTTTAATCTCTTTTAGAATGAAATATATTGCTTAAAAATATATTCTTTCACATACTTAGGACTCTGAAATGTTGTAGAAAATGAAAATATATGCTATATTTATACTTATATTTACGACGTAATTATAAAATGTTTACCTATCCTGGAATCCTGGAATTACCTATCCTGGAATCCTGGAAGAACTATCCTGGAATGTATTGAAAATGAAAAATTTGTTCTACTTTTGTCCTTCATGTGTACATTGCAGAACAGAGAAAACATCTTAATAGCAAATCTGTGAATGTTTTGGTCACCAGAAGGGGGTACGTCATTGCTTCAAAGCAGTGTATGGAAAAAAAAAAAAAAAAAACACTTTGGGCCTTTACTCTATTTCCTAGTTCCCTGCATTTCCGGTGTCGAACTATTAGAATCGTTTATTCTCTTATCAACTTAGACATTGTTGGGCCAGCGGAGCATTTGAAGACATCCATCCAGCGAGCTGATGATTAATTTTGTGGGTCTCCAGATCTGAAATTTATGGTTTTCATTTAATTGTTAAAACTTAAAGGAACTGTTAATTAACTGCAGAAATTTAACTATTCTTACCATTTCATTGTCATATTCATCTCCAATATAGCAAATGCTATGAAAAAACGTATTTAGCATCAAGAAGACAGTAAATAAGTTAAAAATTTTGTTTTTTGTTCAGTGTTACAAGAATAACAATGTAAGGCATTTATGAAGCAAAGAATAGAAATGCATGTGTAATTTTGGATTTCTTCATAGGGAATCTAAATCTGTGACAGCAGCATCACTTTCAGGCCCATCCCCTGTTTATTTGCAGTTTATTTCGCAACAAGAAAGGCTGCACAGTTATTCTCTTTAACCCGGATGTTTGGCTTTTAAAATCAGAAGTCAGTAACCCTTTGTTAAGCCCAATAGTGGGTGACAACATCGTCGCGTAACAAGAGTATCCTTTAAAAAAAGGGGGAAAGAAGTGTTTCTGACGCCCTTAATAACTAGTGATGAATTATAATAATTTATGTGCCCCAGAACGAGATGAGGTGAGTGAAAATCTCGTGGAACGATGCCACACCTAACACAGTGTTTTGAAAGGGAAAACCCGTTCGACTCTATTTAAAAGGTTACAAAATAAAACAGAAAAAAAAAAAAAAAAAAAAAAATCTGAAATGTTTCAGATTTTAAATTACGTCCAAAGGGGCGTTTTTTAACATTTTGTGTGTTACCTTTCTTTATTAAATATCATGTTCCTCGCACTTAAACCATAAGATCCAGTGCAACAGCAATATCGCAAAATAGTTTTAAAACGAGCATATCTTTAGAATTTCCGATACAGAGACTCACGCGCTGGAGATAAAAATGTTTTTTCTGCACAACGTTGCCATTGCTCGCTTTGAAATCCTTGAGTTTGTTAATCAAAAATTCGTCAAAGTTTTAAAAAATAGGAAATCGATCATAAAACAAATTTCAAATTTCAAATTTGGTCTTCCACATGCTCATATTCGTTGGAGGATTACGTTATTCAAAATTCGATGACTCTATGTACCGTTATTTTATGACAATGTGAGAAATATACATACATTTACGCAGATTTTCATTATTTAATTTCCTCAAATATAATGCAGGACTCTAACATTTTATGGCAACAGTTTGAAAAGTGAACCGACATTTATCCGTCCGACGCAAAATGCCGAAACGAAACTAATAGTCCTTCGGGATTCAAATCTCTTTGGACTAAAAAAAAAAAAAAAAATACGCGCTTTTAGTCAAATGAACTAAAAAGTAAAAAAGAATTTTTTTAGTTATCCTGATATTTTAAGTAAGGTTAGATTGAGAATAAAATCCTAGGGTTAATAACAGTGACGAAATTTAAGTCATATCTGCCAAACAGAAGTTTAATTGGAAGGAAACTAATCATTCTGTCATACATGACATTTTATTCTATCAATTCTATTGTTCCTTAAATTTCTATTCACTTGCTAGTATAGGAATGGAATGGAATATAGGCTTTGGTAATGGAATTCCCATTTTTAATCTCACATGATCAAGAATATCATATAATAACTAAAAAAATATAGTTTGCTTTTTAGTGAATTTAATTAAACCACATAGACGGAAATAATTTTTTACGTATTTTACTTTACCTTTTTGCCGTGGAACTAAGAAATGTAATAAAGAATGTAAGAAAATTATTGTTTTAAAATGCTGAAAGATTAAATTCAATACATTTCAGCTATTGTTTCATTTTGAATCCCGACTCATCAGGACTTAAAATCATGGGGCTACTAACGACGAAATATTAAATCTAGTTTAACAGTCCAACTGCGTGATAGCTAAATAAATGGAAAGGTTTTTGAAGCAATGCTAGAATTTAGTGTATTATTGTTGGAAATTCTAATAAATCTTATTTATTATCAGGAAGATTAATTTTTGATCTATCCGATGGTTTAAAAATGAGTATTCTGTGATGATTAGTTTTACCGTTGAGCAAAAATTATAGAACAATTCAATACTACATAAAAGTCATCCAGATTAAACTTTGAAACAATCTCTATAAAATAATGCATTGTCATCGAAAATGCAAAGATGAAAATTAGATTTAGATTTAAAAAAATTTGGGTTGGCAGAAGGGGTTCAAAATTTCACTTCGAGATTTGACCCCATCAAATAAACAAAAGAGAAATCATGATAACGACTTAAAAAAGAGTATTTCATAACATTATTCTATTGCAATTCAACCCCCAATTGAACGCATGACATTGTTTGAATTCTTTTATAAATATTTTCCTTTTAATGCCGTTTATAACCCAATGGCTTCATTTCTAATTATAGTTATTCTTCTGTCATTAATAAATGTGTCCTTTTTGTTTTAAATATTAATTTCATTAAGGAAACCGATGAATTTATTCTCCAGATTAAGTTATTTAAAAATACAGGTCAAGTGTAACATTATTTTTAAATTACAAGTATGTTACTAGAAAACAGAAGAGAAACACGCCGAGTTAAACATAAAATTAGTAACGCAGTCTGCAGATTTCTTTGCTCCTGACGAAGAGGGATCTGTACCTGTTTGCCCTCGAAATTGCTTGATATCTTGACTAAATCTTCGTCAAACTCAAGGTTGTTGCATTATATTAATTATAATATAGGTGTCCTCTTTTAATATTCTTTCAATGCGTTCTTTAACCGTGCGTTTTGGTTAACCATAGATGTCGCCCTAGTATTAATCTGCTAAAGCGGGAATATATTGCAGTTAAAAAAAATGAATGAAATGGAAGCTCCTTTTGTATTTTCCACTTATATGCAATGCAATTAAAATTTTCAGATAAAGTAAAATGAAGATGATGACGACTTGCATTTAAAGGAAATTTTAAGTAAAGTACATTTAGCAAGTCTTCTATAAAATGCTATGCAAAATTAAGAGCAACTACGTTTCATTCACTGAAACAATTAACAATGACAGTTTTTATAAGAGAAATATGCCATGAATTAATAAAGTTTATTCTTAAGTTGAAATCTCTGAAAACCTTAATTGAATTAAATTTCCTAATTTTAAAAGCTTTTCATCATTAACTGAGTTTTAGGAATTACTTATTTAATAAAAAATATGATGCAGACATAATTCCGTTCCTCATATTCTTCGAGGTCTATTAGTGCAAGCAGATAATATAGGTGAACATTTGTTTTCAGACTCTAATTCGAGTCTCACCGAAAGAGTTGATTGTACAGGTTTTCTGCAGTTTTCCTTATTTGCAACTTGAATATGCCCCGTTTTATCTTAGAATTTTATTTCTTTCTTCTCTTAGGAACCCTTATCTTAGTCAGGCAGATCTCGCGGACTTTCTCATGACGTCTGATGCTGATTACTTCAAAATACTAAAGATTAGAATAAAAATATTACAAATTTAATATTTCGTGGATATGTAAGATAGCTTTAGTTGCTAGCAAGCGTGCGTGAAAATATTTTCTCTAAAATGATCATTTGTCTATTTTTCTTTCTGACTCGAAAAGTTGAAAGATCTGCGAAAGAGGACGGATGCCTTCGTGAAGGACTTTCTAAGAGAAGCTTGTTCGTATTCAGGTTGCTCAACGAAAAGAGCTCAATAAATACCCAAGCAGTTAGTCTTTCGTCTGGATTCCGACACGGCTCGAACTACCAATATTCAATTATCTAATATACTCGTCATCTGATAAGGCCCATTTCGGCAGATAGCCCTAGTGTGCTTTGCCATAATCATCTAAACCAGCCGCCCAGACGGTATAGTGGCTAGGGAAGCCGACTTCGATACCGAAGGGTTCAGGCTCAAATCCCAGAGAAGGCACGGATATAAATTTTCTGTTCCCTCATAGGAGGTAACGGCCTCTACAATAAAATCGTCACTGTTTCCAGTTTTTGAAATGAATGGCCAATGCTGAAAAAAAAAAAAGCAAGTGCCCGCAGTTCGATGAAAAAAAAAAAAATTAACCATTCCAAATCTGGCAGGGCCAGTAAATAAATCAATAAAACTAAGTATTCTGCTTTCGAAATAAAGAAGCCGGAGAACAAACTGCTAATCAAACATATTAGATTATAGATTAAGGAAAACTGCCTCATACAGATTACACGTAGGAAAAATAAAAATCGCACGCAGACAACCCATTTGCTATGAGTAGAACATCATATGTCGAACTGTTGCTGTTCAGCGATTTTACCCATTGGGGCGCAATTTCAAAAATAATTTCGCATGCTTCAATTCGTCGAGACACTAAAAATTACATTCAACTTGGACTGAAGTCATAATTATAGATAATCGATGAAACCAAGATGCTTAGACCACGTGCATCAAGATAATTAAATCATTATCAAGATTTTCCAAGGATCATATACAGGTATAGTAAAAGTTTGATACACATAAAGAATTTATGAAACAAAACAATGGTTGAAATAATTTAAATTTTGTGTATCAATGTGCGGTACGTAGTCAGGAAGGGATGTATATCTTTTCTGCTGTTTTAACGAAGAAAATTCCGCAGGAAAGAGAAAAAGATATAAATATTTATTTTTCAATATCATTAAAAAAATTTTTGTATCAGAATAAATTTAACGAAATTGTAAATGAAATGAAATACCATCCTCAAGTATTTTATATTAAAAAATTTGAAGAGAAAAAAATGTGTGTGGTCTGGAAGAACTCAGCTGATCAATATTTTTTTAAGATTTAACAATGTTTAACAGTATTTTTATCCAAACTATTGTGTAAAGTGAAGTATTTGATTACTTTCATCAATTTATTTGTTCTAACTTTACTACTTTATTTATTTTAACTTCACTTTTTCATTTTAGTTGAGCAAAGTTTGAATTAGGTTATAAAAAGAATAATAAAATAATTGATAGACCTTCGCTTAATTGTTTATTTATTATTTTATTCTTTCAATTTTATCACACAGGCTCAAAATGCATGTACAACTTTAAATTTGGATTTATTTCGCAGCATTTTAATTATTTCATTCTCATTCCCATGCAAATCGTAATGTAATATACAAGTGTGCTGCAACCCTCCTTGCCCGATAATAAGTTAACCTCATAGTTAACGCAGTACAGCAAATGCAAAGAAACAAAAATACAGTTAAAAGATTAAAACAGAAATACAGTCAAAAAACATGAAACCAAAATTCCCAGTATTGTTCTATTGCCATTTATAAAGTTAATGAAATCCCTTGCAAATCTAAACTCTTTATTGGGACAGTAGAATTCCTTTATGTTGCCATGTTTTTCCTTAACATGTCACGATAATACGCTGTCTTCGACGAAATGTCGTGCATTGCCTTCAGCAGTACAAAAACTACAAAGACTATTATTTTGTAAATTAAATCTTTTCAGGTACGCCGGGGAAACGCCTGTGTCTACTAATTATTTGATTGCAATCAAAATCACATACCATTTTCATATTTTTAGAAATTTCAAAGTTCAACAAATAATCTTTCCTTTTTCCCGAAATGTTCCATTTCTCTTTCCAGTAATCATAATAGAAATCCTTGATTTTACCAATAACAATTCTTTTTTCGAACGCATCCTCTGCATTATCCATACCACCCCCTTTGGCGAGCATGTCGGCCCTTTCATTGCCTGTAACACTTATATGATCCTTCACCCAGTTCATTTTCACTCCAGGTATTTTCTCAACTTTTATAAGCAGATCTTTTATATATGAGACCAAAACTTAGGTGATATTAACATCTGCTAGTGCTTCCAAACCAGATAATGAGTCTGTATATTAATGTAATCACAGATCCGTGGTTCGATCTCCGGGCTGGGCATTGACTCAGCCTTTCGTCCGTTGAATGGGTCGATGAAATTACCACTAACTTGGCTTGGAGACTAAACACCGGTGGTCCTGCGACAAGCTGACTACCTGTCCAGGGCATATGCTGACTCACCCGGAGCCCAAGGTCAAGAAAGCAGATTTCAAGGCACTGCAGGCCGTTGTTCACTAGGACTGTTGCGCCACTGAGTTTAGTTTATATATATTAATATAAATGTTTTTACAGTCAGATTTTCATCAATCCATTTAAGAACAAATATGATAGCTACCAATTCGGCTTGAAAAACCGAATTGTTCAAGTCTGATTTTGCCAGGGTCTGTTTCTGTACCAACAAGTAAACCACATATGCTACACCAATTCCATTGTTAAAACCCGAACCGTCAGTAAATATGTCCAGTTGTCCAACGCAAACACTTATTCTCCGATATTCCACTGCTTTTCTTAATGCAGGATGTATACTGTCAATTTTAAAGACAGAAAACATGTATTATATGCAGCAAAACTTTCCTGAGTAATAAAATTAACATTTTGTGAACGTAATTTAAATTTATCATAAAAAAAGGGGAATAAAATATCGAGCGAGGAGTTATACCGGCCAATATGCAAATCATAGGGTAGCCTGTTTTGCGCGTTCGCTTTTTCGATTCGTTTGAGAGAATCGGGGGCTTAGTTTACATTTAATATATATAATGATGAATCGAACTGGTCATTGCAATTAAGGTAATTCTTCTCTAAGTATGTTTACCTAGGCAAATATCATTCATCTGCTTTGCAACTGATTATTGATTGGCGAATTAACAACAAAAAACATAGTAGCACAAAGCAAAATGATACCTACAAATTCATTACCATTAGTTTAACCCTTAGAAAACCGAAATCTTCGCTAGCCTGTATGCTTCAAATTCCGAAACGCCCGTCCCCGTTCATAAACGCACAAAGAGGTGTGAAGATGTCAAATGGCATTATTTCTACTTCCTAACAAAGAAGCTTCCATTAGCCTTTTAAGGAAAGCTGTCTGCAATAAACTGATACAATGCATTTGCGGAAACTACACCTACTATTGTATACCTTAGGAAGGGGGGAACAAACAAAGCAAACTCGGCAGTTTCGTGCCTTTATGGTCGTTTGAAAGAAATGCTGTCTTGGGCGTTTGCCCTTCAAAGGGATAAATTCTTCCTCAAAACGAATATGATCTTGGTTTGAATTTGTCAAATTTTAAGAGACTTTTAGAGATTTGATGACAATCCTGAATATTTTGGTATTTCTGTGGAAAATTTTAGATTTTTTCCCATGTTTCAATACCTTTTAATGTTTGCTGACATCACGAACCATTTATGAGTTTAAAGGCCTCATTCGATTGAAACATTTAGTGATCGTTAGTCGTCATACGTCATCAGTTGCGACTGATTTTGTTGTTTTGGTATTCAATTGAAACACAACGATCACTCTGAGCTCTCGATCGATCGTTCTCGTAGCGATAACTTCGAACCCATCATTCTGCGACGAAAAACGATCTAATCAATATGGCGGCTATGTTGTTTGTGCTTTCACGAGAACAGAAATCAAGTGTGCTAAAGAAAATGCTTTAGATCTACTGAGTGACCAGCAACTTATGTCAAAGTATAGGGTGCTTAAGGATTCTACCAAGTGAGGCCGACTCATCATCTGTTTTGTATCCAAATTAAGGGCACTTGTTGCTAGTGGACATTGATTTAGCGTTGTGTTGTTTACATTTGTGTTGATGGATTGCTACTTAATTCAGAGAAATATGCGTGGATGCACTGCATCAAATTATTCATATCGTTCCAGAAATAAATTTAGTATGTTCTATTTCCCAAGAAATGAAGAAATACGAAGAGAATGGGTAATTAATTCTTGTCCATTGGAATAGATTCCGATCGCAAGACCGTGCGCTTTTGAAGTAAGTTCAGCTTCGTATGTTTTCATAATTGTTAAAAAAATAAGTGTTCATGTTTCAGCGAAATGTGTATTATCATTTAAGTATTGCTAATTAATGACAAACTGATTTTATATTTACAAAATGAATATCAGAATGTGTATAGTCAATACACAGATACCGACGGCGATAAGTAGATGCTGATGTGATTTTTTTTTATTGTTATTATCGCGAAAAGGATAAAGTTTAAATAATTATACTTTACATTTGATTTCAATTTTCTGCGTGATTATAACTATGAAGTGCACTTTTTATTTAAATTTTAATGCGGGATTCATGGTTTAAAATCGTATGTTATTTTTTGACCCTATTAGTATATTGTCGCCAAATCTGTCAGTCGGCCTCCAATGTAAAAAAAAAAAAATGTAAACATCGGATAATATGATTGAAATTATGCATTATATAATGTTTCCCTTAAAGTAACATAAATATATCGTATTTATATTCATTTTGAAGAAGGTAAGCATTAATTTAGGTATTTAACGAATAATTTTGACCGTATTTATACATCATGTAGACTATATTTCCAGCTCTTTCATTTAACTGCTATCGCTGTCAATTTACTTCCAATCTATCAACATAAAATATGTTTTAAAATGCTGTACAAGCTTAGTCACTTATTCTTAATTTAATTCAGACAATTTTTAATGTGTAATTAAAATAACTTAATCATATATGTTACTGTAATTTACTACTTTTGATTTTAATGTTTTCGAAATTTGCTAAATCAATTTTTTTTGTGTGTGACGTTGCATCAGAGGAGCCAATAATATATCTGTTTTGGCTTTCACTGTTTCACAGTTTGTTCACAGTTTTTAATGAAAAACTTATTACTGATGTAAAAGAATGAAAAAACGATATTTACTTCCTAATCAGTGCCTTATGATATTGCAATAACTTAAAAGGCTTCTTACTGTTTCTTAAATTGCATAACTTTTTGTCATCTTTACGTTTTATTCGTCTATGTTATCAAATAAATATGAAAGGTATGTTTCTAATTAAAAATTCTTCCTTTCATAGCAGCGTTATGCACCATATGTGTTGGCGTTTATTATATAGTTATGAACATTATTCATTATAGAGTTTTATGTATTTATTAAATATATGTAATTTACATCATTATGTATTATATAATTTTCCTTTTGGAATATATTACATTGTATTTTTTGAGTTGTTAATGGAACTAGGTACATTTTTCTTTTCTTTTGCTTTAAAAGGTCTTTTGAATCACTTTTTTTTTCAGTATGCACGTAAAACTTACTTGACCTATATTTTTCACATGTATGTGATTTATGTGAATGGAATGTGTCTTTTAGGTTAGTTGTTTTCATAAAGGAATAAAAATAAAATGGTACACTTTGAAGAATTTTCATGGATAAAACTTTGAAACAGTAGCGCTGAAAAGCCAAAGAGGGCACACCAAACCTGAACTGCAGCCCTAAAGAACGGTTACGAGGAGTCAACCTGCACATCTGGTAGCTCTTTCATTGGTTATTTCGAAACCAACGCAACTTCCGACCACGTGACAAGCAGCATCGCGCATCAAGTAACCTCTGGCAACCCCTACGAGTTCGACTGGTATGGAAGTGTTTCAAATGAATACGAAAAATCACTCGTTTTCAAAACTGATCGCTAATGCTGGATACAACGATCTCTGTTTCAATTGAATGAGGCCTTAAGTCACTTTACATGACAACAGGTACCAAATGGAAAGAAATCTATCTATGTATAGCGTATAACAAATCAAAATACTATCAGTTTAAATCGATGTCTTGATCTCTTGTAAAGGCACGTGAATAAAGAATTATTAATGCAGGATTATAAATGAATAAAATATTAATAAAACATTCATAAATGAATGATGAGCTTGGCAAATAAGTATAATATAAAGCTTTGCATCTAATAGGGTTTTCAAAAGCGTAAATAGAAGTTTCCTATTGCAAAATTTGCATCAAATTTTACGATTTTCTCTCTATATTTTCATTATTTTTTAATTCATGCCATCATTCTCGCGATGAAATAGCTAACCGTTTAATGATGTAAGGAAATAATATCAAAATGTTCAACAACAACCGTCAATATGTGATAAGAATTATTGAAAAGATAAAATTTTTTAAATAATGGGAAGAAATTTATTTTGACGAATCTGTAATATAGGAAACTTCACATTATCTCTAATATTTAAAGAATATTTTAAATGATTTTCAGTTTTCTTAATCTCAGCGTGTTCAGCGTAAAAGTTCTGAATATATGATGAGATTATCCAACAAATATTGGAATGATTTGATTAATTTCATTAAATTACTTCAAGTAATTATCAGTTTAATATTCAAAATGTTATGCAGCTGATTTAAAATTGATTTTCTTACCACTGAAGCAATTTTAAGGATATTCCATATGCTTCCCCAAAAAAGTCGAAAGATATTTTCAAATTCTCACAACTTTAAATTATTAACTCTATTATTTTCTAATAAAGTATAATTCAGATGATTTATTATTTGAATTATGTTTAGCAAAATATTTCGCCGGGAGCCAAATTTTGTGCTCTAAAAACTTAAGGCCTCATTCAATTGAAACATTTAGTGATCGTTAGTCGTCATACGTCATCAGTTGCGACTGATTTTGCTGTTTTGGTATTCAATTGAAACGCAACGATCACTCTGAGCTCGCGATCGCTCGTTCTCATAGCGATCACTTGGAACCCATCATTCCTCGGCGAAAAACGATTGAATCAATATGGCGGCTGTGTTGTTTGTGCTTTCACGAGGACAGAAATCAAGTGTGCTAAAGAAAATGCTTTAGATCTGCTGAGTGATCTATCAAAGTATAGGGTGTATAAGGATCCTAGCAAGGGCAGCCGACACATCATCTGTGTTGTATCCAAATTAAGTGCACTTGTTGGTAGTGGACATTGATTTAGCGTTGTGTTGTTTACACTTGTGTTGATGGATTGCTACCTAATTCCGAGAAATATGCGTGGATGCACTGCATCAAATTATTCATATTGTTCGAGAAATAACTTTAGTATGTTCTATTTCCCGAGAAATGAAGAAATACGAAGAAAATGGGTAATTAATTCTTGTCCATTGGAATAGATTCCGATCGCAAGACCGTGCGCTTTTGAAGTAAGTTCAGCTTCGTATGTTTTCATAATTGTTAAAAAAAATAAGTGTTCATGTTTCAGCGAAATGTGTATTATCATTTAAGTATTGCTAATTAATGACAAACTGATTTTATATTTACAAAATGAATATCAGAATGTGTATAGTCAATACACAGATACCGACGGCGATAAGTAGATGCTGATGTGATTTTCTTTATTGTTATTATCGCGAAAGGACAAAGTTTAAATAATTATATTATGCATTTGATTTCAATTTTGTGCGTGATTATAACTACGAAGTGAACTTTTTATTTAAATTTTAATGCGGGATTCATGGTTTGAAATCGTATGTTATTTTTTGACCCTATTAGTATATTGTCGCCAAATCTGTCAGTCGGCCTCTAATGTAAAAAAAAATAAATAAATAAATAAATGTAAACATTGGATAATATGATTGAAATTATGCATTATATTATGTTTCCCTTAAAGTAACATTAATATATCGTATTTATATTCATTTTGAAGAAGGTAAGCATCAATTTAGGTATTTAACGAATAATTTTGACTGTATTTATACATCATGTAGACTGTATTTCCAGCTCTTTCATTTAACTGCGATTGCTGTCAATTTATTTCCAATGTATCAACATAAAATATGTTTTAAAATGCTGTACAAGCTTAGTCAGTGATTCTTAATTTAATTCAGACAATTTTTATGTGTAATTAAAATAATTTAATAATATATGTTACTGTAATTTACTATTTTTGATTTTAATGTTTTAGAAATTTGCTAAATCAAGTTTATTTTTGTGTGACCTTGCATCAGAGGCGCCAATGATAAATCTGTTTTGGCTTTCACTGCTAAAGTTTTTAATGAAAAAAGTATTACTGATGTAAAAGAATGAAAAAATGATATTTACTTCCTAATCAGTGCCTTATGATATTGCAATAACTTAAAAGGCTTCTTACTGTTTCTTAAGTTGCATAACGTGTTTTCATAACTTCTTGTCATCTTTATATTTTATTCGTCTATGTTATCAAATAAATATAAAAGGTATGTTTTTAATTAAAAATTCTTCCTTTCATAGCAGTGTTATGTACCATGATGTGATATGTGTTGGCGTTTATTATATAGTTATGAACCATGATGTGATATGTGTTGGGGTTTATTATATACTCATTATGGAGTTTTATGTATTTATTAAATATATGTAATTTACATCATTGTGTATTCTATAATTTTCCTTTTAGAATATATTACATTGTATTTTTTGAGTTGTTAATAGAACTAGGTACATTTTTCTTTTCTTTTGCTTTAAAAGGTCTTTTGAATCACTTTTTTTTCAGTATGCAAAAATTACTTGACCTATATTTTTCACATGTATATGATTTATGTGAATGGAATGTGTCTTTTAGGTTAGCTGTTTTCATAAAAGAATTAAAATAAAATAATACCTTTGAAGAATTTTCATAGATAAAACTTTGAAACAATAGCGCTGAAAAGCCAAAGATGGCACACCAAACGTGAACTGCAACCCTAAAGAATGGTTACGAGAAGTCAACCTGCACATCTGGTAGCTCAAGGAGGTTAGAATAGAATAACTATATGAAAGAGCTACCACAAGGAGGTTAGAATAGCTAACCTCCTTGTGGTAGCTCTTTCATTGGTTATTTCGAAACAAACGCAACTTCCGACCACGTGACAAACAGCACCGCGCATCAAGTAACCTCTGGCAACCCCTACGAGTTCGACTGGTAGGGAAGTGTTTCAAATGAATACGAAAAATCACTCGTTTTCAAAAGTGATCGCTAATGCTGGATACAACGATCGCTGTTTGAGCGATCATCGCTGTTTCAATTGAATGAGGCCTTTAGATTCCTTTCTTTGAATACAGCCGTTCATTAACTGGGGGACGTGAAGCTAACTCTTCATTGAACGGTCGATCAGTTTTGCGTATGGAAACAAGACCTCCTTCCTAGAAGGACCTACAGTAACTCCTGTACGACTTTCTAACACTTTATGATGGCATTTCTCGACGAAAACAATAAGCAAAACTGAAATTCACAGCAATTTTCAGAATGATCTATAAAACGATGAGAGAAGACTTCAGTAAGAACATAAGAACGAGGCGATGAAACGATCTGGTAGAACGGAGCAAGTATCGAAGTATCCTACTGAGGTAAGGTTTGATGGCCAAATGAACTGGAAGAAGCAAAGCTGGAGCTGACGTCACTTTAGTTTCTATTTACTGAAGTTTTTATGGTGAGAAAGCAATAGAACTAAAACCGAACGATCGGTTGGGAGTAGTAGAGGTCTCTTTTCAGTGTAAATAATGTAGATTAGACGTTGTTTTCCATTCTTGTTGATGATATTACCTATCGACGCTTTAGATATCACAAAACCATGACCCTCACATCGTTTTTGGATAACGGAGTATGCATATTTCTCATCGAACAGAGCGTAAATGTAGCCTTCGAACCACTGCTTTGTTAAATTCGCCATTTTTGAATAAAAACAAAACTTTCAAGCCACAGACGATAATTTTGACTTTTAAAAACATAGTACAATTGCAATTACTTCTTTTGCAGCAAACGATTTTTTATTACCGCTTACCAAAATCGGCTAAAAATGTGCGAACAGCCTCTGTATTTAACTGTAATCCTTAATTGTGCTAGTATTTTTTAGTAATTATTTTTTTAATTTATTTCTAGTTCTGCATAAGTTTTCTTATTTATTGTGAATTTATTTTATTAGCCCAAAGGAGCGGCAGCTCAGAAAAGCTAGTTTCGAAACGGCATTTTGCTTTGTTACACTATAAATGTTCGTTTCACTTTGCAAACTGTTGCCACCAAATATTATCGCCCTGTATTATATTTAAAGAAATTAAATAATGAAGAATCTGCATGAATGCATGCATGTTTCAATCGCACTGTGAAAAAAACAAGGAAATTTAGAGGCATCAAATTTTGAATAACGTAATCCTCCACCCGAACATGGGCACCTGGAGAGCCTAATTTCAAATTTTTTTTTAATCCATTTCATATTTTGTAACTTTAACGAAGTTTTGATTAACAAACTCAGTGAGTTCAAAGCAAGGCAGCCCTGTACAGAAAATAACATTTTTATCTTTAGCGCGGAAATTCAAAAGATATGCCATTTTCAAATATTTTGTGATATTGCTCTTGAATTGAATTTTATGTGGTTTACTTTCGAAGAACATGATATTTAATAAATAAACGTAACACACAAAACGTTACAAAAAACGCTCCTTTGGGCGTAATATAAAATCAAATCTGAGTGCTCCCAAAATTTATCTTTTTTTTCCTCATTACACTCAGGAAAGTTTATGCTCCGAATTTATGAATTACTAAAATAAATAATCATCTTGTACTGTTAATAATTAAGGATCATATTATAAGGTATTTCTCCCACTTTCCTAGCGCCCTTCGTGGTGTAGTGGTTCTGCACACTGGGCTGGTATTCCAGAGGTCAGCGGTTCGATTCCCGGCGAAGGCGTTGTTAATTTGTCATCTCTCTGGCTTCCAAAAAAACCTAATGTCTCTACAGTGGCGCCCGAACTAAAAGGGTTGTGGATGATGATTCTCCACACTCAGGATTTGGGCGACTAGGTCCCCTAAAACCCTATTCACCCTTTAAAAGGGGGAGTATATAAGATATTTCTCCCCTTTCCTAGCGTCCTTCGTGGTGTAGTGGTTCTGCACACTGGGCTGGTATTGCAGAGATCCGCGGTTCGATTACCGGCGAAGGCGTTGTTAATTTTTCATTTCTCTGGCTTCGAAAAAATCCTAATGTCTCTACAATATAATCAAATAAATGAACGTCATGTTATGTTATAATAATTTTAAAAACTACTGCCTGAAAATGCCTATAAAATCAAAGAAAATTATCAGATATTGTTTAGTTTTACCTTATTTGTTTCAAAGCATCATGAGCTGTCAATATTATTTAATTTTACTTTACTTGTACACAAAAATAAGTTCATAAGTTTTGCGTTTAGAATTTTTACCGTTTCACTAAAGTAAAGAAATTTATACAAGAATTACACGTGAAAAAACGCAGTAAAAAGGATTTTAATGAGATATATTAAATCTTATTTGCAAAAACTGTGAAAAAATTAAATCTTATTTGCAAGTTCATAATCTCATCACGTATACAACGTATCACATTTAATAATTAAAAACAGTTATGTGATACAATGGTCATAGGTTTCCGTGTTAAAGTAAGCCAGATCGTCTCTATTCCTTCTTCCGGACAGCATATTTCACAAGTGCACATCTGTGTAGCCACCGAGGGAGTGGCTTCTAGGATGGACCAATGAGCATACAGTAATATATCTGTCATGTCACATGACCTTTCGCGTGCTTTAAGATTTAAGCAAGATGGATGAAAATATTCTGACACGCAATTTTCTGTACAAAATAATTAAAGCATCGTCGATTGCTTCTGAAACTTTTCATTGAGAAGTTAGATCAAATATAGGAAATTATGAAGATTTCACTACCTGGTTGAAATAAATACAAACACTTGTTGGATACTTTGCAAAAATATCGAGGTGAAATATCACTTAATAAGTGGTAAGTAAGATGAAGAAAGAAATATGTGATAAACATCTGAGCCCAAATGTAATCTTTACATAAAGCTATGCGTATGAGAAAAATATTTACACCAATTATATATGTAAATAGAAGTCAGCACTTTTTCTTGCAGTCTATACGAAAAAGATGTTCTATAATAATAACCAATGCAGAATTTTATTCGAAGTGAACTTTACTAATTTGCATTCGTATACATTTAGTGCGTTAAATTTCACATTTAATAAATGCTTACTCTGAAATGTACTGTCTACACAAGAAATACTCATCAAATAGAGTGAATTTATCGTATTCACAATGAGTATATTCAATTTATTTTATAATTTTTAATGTTAACAATGGATATAATCAGATCATATGTGTTCTGAACCTTACACTTTAAAAATCAAAAGAATGCAAGCACTGAAATAAGAAAACACTATTCATTGTAACACTTTTACTCATTCTCAGCTCAATTTAAAAAAAATATACACTTGAATTCTCTTAATCCACATAATATGCCGTGAACATCAATCCTAATATTAATGAGAGATAAAAATCGCGAAAGTAAAATGTCAGCGATTAATCAAACTCAGAAAACGAAAGCACTACGAGATTTTCTACTATTACGCCATATATTTATAACTGCGAAACAAATGCAAATTAAAACGTAAACAACATACGCTCACATGCACGAAGATTTAGCTTCACAAGAGCAATATTAGCTCATTGGTCCATTTTCGAAACCCCTCCCTCAGTGGCTACGCTGATGTGCACTTGTGAAATATGCTTCCGGACATGTGGGTGACGCACGCTCCGCCCACTGGGTTAGTCTATCTCTTATAAGGTCCATCGATGTATCTCATTCTTAAGAAGGAAAACTTCTCCGTAACAGGAGTGGCTCCGTAGCAACGTAGAAAGAAACAGCTGCGCATGCGCGCGCGAAATATCTGTCGTCAAAACTCGAAGCCGGCGTCGAAGTTCGAAGGTCACGTTTATCAAGAGTTCATAAGACGAATATCGTTTTAAATTTCTTTAAACTTTACAAGAAAAGAAAATATTTTTCCACGCAAGTAAATTAATTAATGGATTAGTTTTTTTGAGCCCAAAAAAGTGCGAAAAATCCAAATTTAAATTATCGCGAAAAGGCGGAGATCGGAGATCATCATTCGTAAGTGGTGTTCGACCCGAAGGCCTTTACCACTACATGTTTATCATTCCCCTAAGGACCTGTAAAGTTCATTAAATTCTATGAAAGTGGAAAAATCCTGTGAACTTATACTAAAAGTGTTAAGTAGTAGTGAAGAAGTTGATCAGGCTAGGCGCCATTTATCGGCCACGGATGAAGTCTTCGTTGGATAAGCAATAATAACAATTAGATATCGTCAGGCATAACTAACTTTGGCATATCTTTTACACATTATCGTAGATTTGACACAAAAGTACCTATATCTTAATACTCCTAGGGCTGTTACGTAATAGTAGTTGTAGTAGACTGTCACGTGATATACGAATTTAATGATGATAAAGTCCGGCCTTGGTACCGGGCAAAGTACATAATAAAATGAAACAAAATCTAGATTAAATAGTTGAAAATAATAAAAGGCAAAGAAGGTTTCTTCTTAACACGTGTTCCTCAATTTCATGTACACAACGTGGAAAGGGAATTTCTCGCCACCAGGTTCCATCGCCAAATCCCTTGGCGAATTTTCCCTCCGCTTTCCAGAGGCGTTATAGGAAACTTCTTCATATTACGTCTATGGAACCTTTCCTTCTTTACATACACATTCCTTGTCTTGACTTGTTTGGTAGCATTATAAAAATGTTTTATTTGGGAATCTTGGATGCGTAATGGTTTTTTATTAAAGAAATTAGTTATTAAAACATTTGTGACTCAAAGGTAAATAGTTTAGTAGAAATTTAAATTTCTGGAAATACTTCTTCCAGCATATTCACCTGTCCAATTCGTAAATTAACATCATTTGCGCTAAACTGACTTTGCGGTCTACCACCCGCGGCTACATGTTATAACGATACTGAACTTACCCCCCTTTTTTCGCCGCCGCTAATGGAGACCTGGACGCCTATTCTATGCTCACTGGATCTGTCTACAACTTGAGCGAACAATATTGACTCAAAAAAACCGGTATGAACAGCCATCACAACTTATCGGAGAAAGCCATTCTGTGGTCCTCAGTTGGTGGGCGGGTGGGTCCACTTGACTTTACTGAAAGGGGACAAGGCTTCAAGGAGCTTTAGACCAATCGCAGTACAGACGAGTGACGAAATTTATAGCGCGCGCTGGCTGAAATTCTAGGAATATTCTCTCATTGTTTCACTAACTCACACGCTGCATTTATAATTCGAAAAAAATTGCACAAAACAGTATTATGACCAACACGCAGCAGAATGCTGCAATAAGAATAACAATTAGATATCGTCAGAATGTGAAGGAAAATACCGTTTTTTAAGGGGAAAGTTAACGCAGGAATTAACGCAGAGCTAAGAAATAAAGAGTGATATCGGATATCACGAAAGCAATGGTAAATAGATAAGAGTAGATGAATTAAGCTTACTTCAAATCCTTTTAGAAATAAACAATTTTAATCATTTAAATTTATAATGTGATTAATTTGCATTGCAATATAATAGCAAACTAAGGGGCGGTTTTTCCCCCCATTCTTACATTAAAACTGTTTTCCCGCAATTTATTTTACAGTTACTATTGAGAAAATATTTCTTTAAATAAGAAATCAGAAAGAAAATATTTCTTCCCTTTTTTTTTTATTTTCTTTTTCTATGAAAATTATTTCTTTCAGGAAAGGAAACATGGCCGTTTGCTGCTGCATTCAACTATCACACACGCATCAAAATGCTTTATTTTAAGTAATTTATTCTATAATTAAAATGAAAGAAAATATTTTTTCAATATAATATATATAACCAAAATTAAACTAATCTATCCTGTATGTGTGATTAATTTGTTTTGCAATTTTTCTCACACAATTACTAATCCTTTTTTTTTAATATTACGTTGCTGATATTTTAATTTTTATATATATATATAAGAACTGCTCAGTTTAAATATTCTTCCTTCTCAAAAGATTTTATTCTGTGAAAATAATTAAAAGATAGAAATATTTTCACAATACAAGTACTAAAGTAAGAATAATCAGTGTAGGTCTCCTGCAGTTGAAGTCCTTGTCAAACCAGCGTTTCGACACATTTTAAATAGAAAACTAATAACAATCAATATCTCTTTTAAAATGTAAAATTAATTATGCTATGAACAGTATTTTTTTTTTTTTTTTTTTTTTTTAAGTTTGCAAAGAAACAATGATTTTTTAATACTATAATAGGTTACAAAAGTACTATTCCATGAACAAACCCTCAGTCTTATAGCATTGTTACTTTATAGCATAATACCATAATAATGCAGTATAATTCTGCTAACAAGCCCACCAGCCGCCGAGCGGTAGAGCCGATGAAAGCAGGTAATTTGGTCCGAGGTTCGAATCCCGCGAACGAGCTGGCCGGCGCTTTCGTGGCTTTCCCCATGTGTAACGTGTATACAAGCCAGTTTCCCTTATAAAGTCCTCACTTAGAAACCAGTTTTAAAACGTAATAAAATTACACACACACACACACACACACACAAAAAAAAAAAAAAAAAAAATAATTCTGAAAGCATTCAGATTTTATATTACTCTCCAAAGGGCCATTTTTTAACGTTTTGCGTGTTACCTTTATTTATTAAATATCATGTTCTTCGCCCTTAAACCATAAAATTCAATTCAACAGCAATATCATATAATTTAAAAAAAAAGCATATCTTTAGAATTTGGGATACATAGCTTCGCGCACTAGAGATGAGAATGTTTTTTCCCTCTTTTTTCTTCGTACAATGTAGCCATTGCTCGCTTTGAAATCGTTGGGTTTCTTAATCAAAAACTCATAAATGTTTTACAAAATATGAAATAGATAATAAAACAAATTCCCAGTTCCAAATTTGGGCCTCCAGAAGCCTATATTAGGATGGAGGATTACGTTATTCAGAATTTCATGGACCTAGGTACCGTTGTTTTATCACAGTGCAAGAAATATTCATACATTCTGCAGATTCCTCATTATTTAATTTCTTTAAATATAATAGAGTGCGATAATACTTGGTGGCAACGATTTGAAAAGTGAAACACCACAAAAGGGCAAAACGAAATTAATAGGCCCTCTGGGCTAAAACTTATTTTTAAAAGTATCACACTAGTAGTAGTACAGCTACTCAAAAAAATATTATAAAGCTATTTTATAGTTTTATAAATTTTTTAATTTATTTTTATTTTACAGTAGTGTGAATTTCGCGTAATAATGAACGACATTCCTTTTTGTGTTCACAGTATTATTCGTAAAGTATTCAACTGTTAGATTTTAAAGTAAACGTAATTCTTGCTGTACATAAATCGAGTAGAAGCTTATCGGATATCTATATTTGTATTAAATGAAGAAGGTTTATGTGCTTGATAAACGTTTTATCTTATACATTTTTAAAGCATACAATTACAATATATATATCTATAATTTCAGAATAGTATAACTTTCTTTCAGAAGAAATTGCGTTCTTGTTTTCTGAATGTGGCTCCAAATACTCTCTCAGTTCATCGCAAATTAAAATAACTATAATTTTGGCAATCTGAAATACGCAATGAAAACATCTTTTGGCAGAGCAAAAGCATCAACATAACTATAAATTCGCCACCGATTCAGAGATCTACAACCGTATTCTTCGTTTAAATATGAAAAAATCAGCGGCGAAAACACATACAAAGTCATTGTCTACTTAGTACGTCAACTGCACAAACCTGATTGACAACGCGGCAACACTTTTTCACGCGCTTTCGACAACTTCCGTACTCAGAGAATATAGGATGTCGGGCAGACCCAACGAGATAATATACTGGTTATATCAAGGCCAACTAGATATCTACAGGCCTGCTCCAAGCTGATGATCACATGATCCGACGTCATAATCTTAGGCTTTCAATTTTGTAAGTTGAGCTTGCTTCGCCGTAGGACTGATGCGAGTGAGATAATTGTTTGCATGTGTTTTTTCTTCTGAAAAATTTTGTATTTTACCCGAAAGTAAAATATTATATTGTGAATTCGAATTTATAAGAAAAAGAGTGTTTTAGAATGCCAAGAAAGTGTAGTGTACCTAAATGCCGATCAAATTACGATAGCACTACTGAACATGTGTCCACTTTCAAATTTCCTTCGGATCCTGTACTCTCTCAGAAATGGATAAAAAATATTAATCGCAAATATTTTGCAGCTGGCAAACACAGTAGTGCATGCATTAAGCATTTCGAAGAAGAATTTATCGTTCGAGAAGATAAAGCTGTTCGTGATGATGAGACGGTATTAGTAGTTCCTAGAACTATTCCAGCTTTAAAAAAAGATGCTTATCCAACGATTTTTCAAAACCAGCCATCTTATTTATCGAAGAAACTTCCCACAAAAAGAAAAACACCGGAAGAAAGAGAAGCAGAAATTGATATTCGTTGTGGTAAACAATTTGGACAGTGGAAAAAGAATGATATTATTAGCGATTTTGAAAACCTAATAAATGGTTTTGCAAAAAAATTAGATCTTCCCTCTTCATGGATATTCATTACCAAAGGTAAGATCTTTTGACTATCGAAATTAGAATTTTTAAACTGTCCAAAAGTGCTTGTATCTTTAAAAATATTGGAAGATTTAAATGTAAGAGTTTTTTTCGATGAAAATGAAATTCCCATTGAAAAGTTCAAATGGATATTTGGAGAAGAAAAGCTATGTGATAAATGGTCTAAACTTGAGACAATGATTAGCCATTTGGATGGTTTTTCTGCTTCTGATATTCATGATGACTGCAATTTAAATTTAGATAAAATATCAAAACTACTGTTGAAATGTGCAGAAACAGAAAATAACCCACATTCTGAGAAATTTAAGTTTATGTATGAACAGATTCAATTAATGCAAATGAAACAGCCTTCGTATAATGCAGAATTCCTTGCCTGGTCTTGTTATATATTTTATTGTAATCCAAAAAGCTACAATATTATACGTAACAGTAAGTATTTTATATTGCCTCATCCGTCATACTTAAGGAAGTTATCTCTGAAAATTGGCCGAGCAGATTCTGGATTGCAAACAATTCACTGGATGTATTTGAAAAAAAAAAATGTGAAATTTTAAATGATTCTGAAAAAATTGTCAATTTTTTATTAGATGAGATATATATAAAACCACAAGTTTCGTATAAAAGTGGTCGTGTTTTAGGTTTTTCGAATAATTCACAGATGGAGGCCACAACTCTGCAAACATTTATGATAAGCTCTATATTATCAAAAAACAGAGATATTGTAGCAATGTTTCCCGTAAAAAACTTATCATCACATCAATTATTAATGTTTACTAAACAAGTAATTGACCATGTACAGTCTTGTGGCTATCGAATTATAACTCTAATATCAGACAATAATAGAATTAACAGAAATATGTTCGAAATGCTTTGTTGTGGTGCATTAAAATCCTCATTTATAAACCCTACCATGCATAATCTTTCTATATTTATATTATTTGATACAGTTCATTTATTGAAATCTATACGAAACAACTGGTTCAATCAGAAAGATTCAAACCAAACATTTTTTATACCGTCATTTGAAAACTCAAATATTGTTTACAATTCCAGTGTTCTACATTTAAAAAAAAATTGTATGAAATAGAAAAAAATGATAATATTAAAATGGCTCCAACTTTATCAAGAAAAGTTTTATTTCCGTCTTCTATAGAGAAGCAGAATGTAAGTACTGCTATTAAACTTTTTGATGAAAAGACTTTAGCTACTCTGCAAATTGAATCACAGAATAATAGAACTGGGTATGGAAAAGATGTCTTAGGATCTAAACATTTTATTGGTATAATTTTAAAGTGGTGGAAAATTGTGAATGTTAAACACTCTAAAAAGGCCGTACAGTTTCAAGATGTATTTATGCAGCCTATAAGGACACCAGAAGATAAAAGCTTAGAATATTTATCACAGTTTTGTTCGTGGCTTATATCATGGAACGATTTTTGCCCAACAACAAAAAACTGTAAGTCACAAATTGGGAAACTGTCAAAAGAAACCCAAGTTGCTCTTCTCCATACAACAGCAACATTGAATGAACTTTCAAAGTATTTGTTAAAAGAATTTAAATTACCTTTTATTCTTTTAGGAAAATTTCAGACAGATAACCTTGAGGGACGTTTCGGTCAATTTCGACAAATGAGTGGCTGTAATTATAATGTATCCTTACAGCAGATTATAGAGTCGGAAAGAAAACTAAAATTAATTAGTTTGCTTAAAATGCAGTCTTCTGAGAAAGGTTCATTTATTTTACAACATTTTCCTTGTAATGAAAATGAAAATTTTAATGATTATCAACTTATTGATAAGGAATTTGTTGATGTTTTGCATCAATCCAATGATGTAATGTTACAGAAAAAGATATAATGTGTCTAATTTACATTTCTGGATATGTTTGTAGATCTGTATTGAAGCATATAAATTGTAATCTTTGCAGGAAAAAATTAATTCTTGACAAAGAATTAATAGTTGAATATTGTGAAGATTTTGCATACTTAGCTGCTATTGATCGAGGTGGTTTATTTTGCCCAACAGAATTTGTGCTTTTCATTAATACCTCTGCATTTAAAATATTTTCAATCCTAATATCTGAAATGTATGAGAAATTATATATTTCATCAAAAAATCAACGTTCTATATTAATAAGTCTCATCACAGAGAAAGTTGAAAACAGGATTATTTGGGATGATAGTGTTTGTGAGTGTGGCAAATCATTGCATGATTTGTTGAAAAGTTGTGCCACATGCATTTCCAATATATTGCTGAATAATTACTGTAAGGTTAAAAATAACAATTTAAAGGAACCCAATGACCAAAAAAGAAAAATGAGTAAATTAAATAATTCTGGAATTTAGGTGAATTTTTTACGTAATTCTAAGTTAAATAATTAGTATTTGCAAACTGTGAATAATTGAGCCATGGATATATATATGAAATTACCTGATCACGAAAAAGTATATACCCTTTCCAAAGATGAACATTTCCACGTATAAAATAAATAAAATATCCAATAAAGAGAAAGATATGGCTTCAATTATATAAGCTTTAAGATAAACAAATTGTAGATCATGATTTAAAAGTAATTTTTACCAAAACTAAAGCAGAAGAAAAGACGAGCGAGAACAATGAAAAAAGATTATGTAGTATGATGTATGAAATGATAGAAGAACTAAGTTCAATGGAGGCTCATGAAGTCTGGAAATTAGTTGAAAGATCCATCAATAAGAAAATTACGATGTTTACAAAAACTACAAAATAAGATTTTTGATGTAAAAACTGCATATTTAAATGGATACTTGAATAAACCAATTTACATGGAACAACCACCTGGATTTAAATCAGATTCAGACTGCCAAGCATTAATAGATTGGATAAAAAACCAAAACAAAGTAGTAGTTCAAGGTACATTAATCGAAATCCTTTGCCGTAAGCCAAAACAACTGGCTAAATCATGTTTATTTTTGTAGACCTCAAATCAGGGGCTACAATGATAAGCCTGTTTTGGCATTCATTTTTCAAAAATTTGAATGGCAAACTTCTTGTTGATGTGAATTAATGATGTTTAACTTAATAATTAATATCTTATAACGTAATGATTTGCTGGATTTTTCATTGCTGAATACTGCATGCATCTTTTACTATTTGTCTATTATTAAATAAATTTACAGTGTATATTTAATCAGATGTTCTTCCATAAGAATTTTTTATAGCATGATAAGGTGCTCATTGGGGTAGATTGCTTAGTTATGATCTCACTTTATTTTCAGGGAATTTTATAATATATTTTTGGATATGCTACGAGATTTCTCGGCTAATCTTTGGAATATGGTAACAGGTAGTTTGGCGACATTTTGGTAAGGCGATAAAGGTTACTAGCTAGGACTTTAGCAGTGTACGTGGATAAAGTCAAGAGTGAGCGCCATGCCATTTTTGTGCAATTCTGGGATGTTTTTTTTTTATGTGAATATAGGCCGACGTGTTCATGGATACCGTGCATGTGCTATTGTTAAAAACGCGGCAAGCAGTGGGCGATTCTGCACTTTCTCCCAATTTTGCACCTAATCTTCGTCATGATTAAGCACTTTTGTTCCATAAAAGTTTTAATATAAGCGTAATTAAATGTTGAGTTAAAAAAAAAAATCTGAAATGTTTCAGATTTTAAATTACGTCCAAAGGGGCGTTTTTTAACATTTTGTGTGTTACCTTTCTTTATTAAATATCATGTTCCTCGCACTTAAACCATAAGATCCAGTGCAACAGCAATATCGCAAAATAGTTTTAAAACGAGCATATCTTTAGAATTTCCGATACAGAGACTCACGCACTGGAGATAAAAATGTTTTTTCTGCACAACGTTGCCATTGCTCGCTTTGAAATCCTTGAGTTTGTTAATCAAAAATTCGTCAAAGTTTTAAAAAATAGGAAATCGATCATAAAACAAATTTCAAATTTCAAATTTGGTCTTCCACATGCTCATATTCGTTGGAGGATTACGTTATTCAAAATTCGATGACTCTATGTACCGTTATTTTATGACAATGTGAGAAATATACATACATTTACGCAGATTTTCATTATTTAATTTCTTCAAACATAATGCAGGACTCTAACACTTTATGGCAACAGTTTGAAAAGTGAACCGACATTTATCCGTCCGACGCAAAATGCCAAAATGAAACTAATAGTCCTTCGGGATTCAAATCCCTTTGGACTAAACAAAAAAAAAAAAAAAAAAAAAAAAAAAAACATGCCTTTACTTTGAGAAAGCAAAATGGCATCCAAAACAAAACTAGTAGGTTGCTGTAGCGGGGTTGGTCGCCAAAAAAGCGCCAAGTTACCATAATCCAAAGATTAACCGATTTCTCGTATAATGTTCATGCTTTAAAACATCTTTAAAATAAAACTTTTTTTCTCATATACAGTCAAAAGTCGTTAATCCGGACTCGTCGGGACTTCGGCGATTCAGGATTATCGATTTTTCCGGATTATAGATCATAAGTTTAAATCTCAAAAGATGGCATGCAGGAATTCTAAAATTAAAATTATGAAACCTTAATTTATGAAATAAAGAACAATTATAATCTAAAGGTTATCAAAATTTACAAAAAAAAAGCTTTATATTTATTTGTTTACTTTATTAAACATTTCTTTCAATGTAAGTTGTTTTAAGTTGCTTCGTTTTATGTGATAATACTTTCTCTTTAATTCTATAAACAGGCACAATTTCTTGTTCAGTTACAAAGTTCTGCTGTTAAAGTCCCGTTAATTGTTGTGTCGAGAATACCGACTAACTTGTCAATCGAAATTTTTTCGTTTTCACTAATCTCTCTGTCACATTCTTCATGTCTTTATCCATTTTTTGCAGCAATTTCACTTTTTGTTTGATGGGCATCGAAACATACTTTCGTTTTGTACGATCCTTTGGGAGCTCCAGAATCGGAAATTCTATTTGACATAATCGAAAGTTCAAGTTTACTTTTATAAAATTGCTCTTACAGTCTGCAAAAAATAATAATCCGGATCCAATTCGAAGATTAAGGAACAACGCAATCATCAACATTAACTGAAATAGATAATTAGATAATTTTAGATTATGCCATCCGTTATACATAAAACGTGCACGCAAAAACGTATTCTGTGCTTGCGCACACGCATATGCACAGTGGTAAAAGGTCTTACGCGCACGCGTAAACGCCTATGCGCATGTGTCAACGCGGCGCATGCGCAGAAAGTTTTTAGCTTTGAGGTCCGGATTATAGATTATTCTGGATTATGTGTGTCCAAATTAACGACTTTTGATTGTATTTCCCAAAATGTTCACTTGTACGTTTATAATTAAAAAGTACCGGTACTTACGTATTATCGCAACCAGGTCAAAATTCGCATAAATTGCGAAATTTGGCAACCCAACTTACGGCAACCCTACGTGTTATACGTAGTTTTGTAAAAAGAGCATGTGGAGAGTCACAAAATTTTCCTGCATTTTCGTGCAAATTTTGGTAATTTATGAAAAATAGCAGTGTACATGGATAAAGTGAAGAGTGTGCGTAATGCCATTTTTGTGCAATTCTGGGATGTTTTTTTAAGTAAAAATAAGTCGACGTGTACATGGTTATGGCGAATACGGTTTTTAATCAGTGCTAAAAGCAATAGCCAAGAGATTTCCGCCGAAAAAATAATTCTGCAACTTATTCAAATTGGAAACCGGAAGGGTTTAATTGCTAGTTTATATTTTAAAAGAAAATAATATAAAAAAACTGTATTAAAAATTATCTGTAATTAATAAATATACATTTTCTTTCTATTCATACTTTTTTACTCAAACTTACAAATAGCGTCAACCTGGTTGCGATAATACGTAAGTACCAAAGTACCTTAAGATATTAGATTGAATGTTGAAACGTCATTATGAGAAAGAAAAAAAATTGGCTTTTGCTTCAAGAGGATTGCATGTAAAATCATAAATGTAAATCAAAATTTTATTAAAATTAATATGTTTATGAATTTTCTTATGAAATATCACATATCTTTTTAATATTTAAGCAGTATAAATCAATCTAATTAATTTAAGCAATACAAATTAATGTAGTAGTATGTGGTGTACAAAGAGTTTAAATATTTTTAAAAGAAAAAAAAAAAAAAGAAGAATGTCTAAATTAATTGAATACTAAGCATCTGTAAACTATCCTATATCCATGTTCTATATCCATGTTGGCATATAGAATGATATAGATGATATATTGTAATATCAGTGAGTCGTAGAAACTTATTCAAGTTTGAAGTTTATTTTTGTGGACCTCACATCAGAGTCTACAATAATAATGTTCCATTATTAATATTTAAGAAATTCAAATGACAACTTATTGCAGATGTGAAATGATAATTTCAACTGGCTAATCAGTATCTTATACTATCGTAATGACTCTCAGGATTTTTCATTGTTTAATATTGTGATTTTTAATGAGATATATTAAGAGTGTATTTTTAATCAGATTTTCTTTCATACGAATTTTTTGGAGCATGATATGATGCTCATTGGGATAGATTGCATAGTTATGATCTTGCTTTTTTTAAGAGAATTTGAAATATATTTTTGAATATTCTGTGTAATGTTTTTGCTATAAAACATCTTTAGAATGAACCTTTTTTTCAATATGTAGACTAAACTTCAGATATACTTTTAATATATTAATGTATTAATAAGATTTATGTATTTCACTTAATGTCCACATGTGTATTTATTATTAAAAAGCATCTTAGGATCTCTGATTGAATCTTGAAAAATCTTTATGGGAATGAAGAAAAGAGAGTTCATTTTGCTTCAATATCATTGCACCGAAAAATAATTATAAAGCAATATTTGATTATATTAGAAGTAATGAATTGATATTAATTTTATTATGAAATACTATATATGTTTGTTTAGTATTCAAGCAGTATAAATCAATCTTCATAATTTAAGTAATATAAAATCATCTGAGAACCTTAACATATTTTTTCTTTTTATTACAAAATGAAAACATCTCATGTTTAGTTCATTACATATGTTATATTTTCATTGATATTAACATACCGTATAATTTTTATAAATAATTTTGTGTCCATTTTATTTCTGTATAAAAGTTCAGATATGTTTCAGTTTATTTAAATCAGCTCTGCTATATTTACAATATCACTCGAATCTTATTTTTATTTTCTGTTTGATAAATCGGTAGAACGGTATTTAGTATTTAAATATCCATCATTACGATGTAACATAGTACGTTATTATTCCTAAAATTCGAAATATTAAATGTAAAAATTAATTTAACTTGACTTGAGTTTGAAATAAAACGCTGCGTACTACATAAATGAATCAGTCGGCTGCGTCTACCCAAGGCCAACTAGATATCTACAGGCCTGCTCCACCGATTTGTGACGTCACAATCGAAGGCGATCGTTCCTCGGTATTGCTTTGAATGAAATATTGCTTTATAATTATTTTTCGGTGCAATGATATTGAAGCAAAATGAACTCTCTTTTCTTTATTCCCATAAAGATTTTTCAAGATTCAATCAGAGATCCTAAGATGCTTTTTAATAATAAATACACATGTGGACATTAAGTGAAATACATAAATCTTATAATTACATTAATATATTAAAAGTATATCTGAAGTTTAGTCTACATATTGAAAAAAAAAGGTTCATTCTAAAGATGTTTTATAGCAAAAACATTACACAGAATATTCAAAAATATATTTCAAATTCTCTTAAAAAAAGCAAGATCATAACTATGCAATCTATCCCAATGAGCATCATATCATGCTCCAAAAAATTCGTATGAAAGAAAATCTGATTAAAAATACACTCTTAATATATCTCATTAAAAATCACAATATTAAACAATGAAAAATCCTGAGAGTCATTACGATAGTATAAGATACTGATTAGCCAGTTGAAATTATCATTTCACATCTGCAATAAGTTGTCATTTGAATTTTTTAAATATTAATAATGGAACATTATTATTGTAGACTCTGATGTGAGGTCCACAAAAATAAACTTCAAACTTGAATAAGTTTCTACGACTCACTGATATTACAATATATCATCTATATCATTCTATATGCCAACATGGATATAGTTTACAGATGCTTAGTATTCAATTAATTTAGACATTCTTCTTCTTTTTTTTTTTTTTTTCTTTTAAAAATATTTAAACTCTTTGTACACCACATACTACTACATTAATTTGTATTGCTTAAATTAATTAGATTGATTTATACTGCTTAAATATTAAAAAGATATGTGATATTTCATAAGAAAATTCATAAACATATTAATTTTAATAAAATTTTGATTTACATTTATGATTTTACATGCAATCCTCTTGAAGCAAAAGCCAATTTTTTTTCTTTCTCATAATGACGTTTCAACATTCAATCTAATATCTTAAGGTACTTTGGTACTTACGTATTATCGCAAGCAGGTTGACGCTATTTGTAAGTTTGAGTAAAAAAGTATGAATAGAAAGAAAATGTACATTTATTAATTTCAGATAATTTTTAATACAGTTTTTTTATATTATTTTCTTTTAAAATATAAACTAGCAATTAAACCCTTCCGGTTTTCAATTTGAATAAGTTGCAGAATTATTTTTTCGGCGGAAATCTTTTGGCTATTGCTTTTAGCACTGATTAAAAACCGTATTCGCCATAACCATGTACACGTCGACTTATTTCTACTTAAAAAAACATCCCAGAATTGCACAAAAATGGCATTACGCACACTCTTCACTTTATCCATGTACACTGCTATTTTTCATAAATTACCAAAATTTGCACGAAAATGCAGGAAAATTTTGTGAACCTCCACATGCTCTTTTTACAAAACTACGTATAACACGTAGGGTTGCCGTAAGTTGGGTTGCCAAATTTCGCAATTTATGCGAATTTTGACCTGGTTGCGATAATACGTAAGTACCGGTACTTTTTAATTATAAACGTACAAGTGAACATTTTGGGAAATACAGTCAAAAGTCGTTAATTTGAACACCCATAATCCAGAATGATCTACAATCCGGACCTCAAAGCTAAAAAATTTCTGCGCATGCGCCGCGTTGACACATGCGCATAGGCGTTTACGCGTGCGCGTAAGACCTTTTACCACTGTGCATATGCGTCTGCGCAAGCACAGAATACGTTTTTGCGTGCACGTTTTATGTATAACGGACGGCATAATCTAAAATTATCTAATTATCTATTTCAGTTAATGTTGATGATTGCGTTGTTCCTTAATCTTCGAATTGGATCCGGATTATTATTTTTTGCAGACTGTAAGAGCTATTTTATAAAAGTAAACTTGAATTTTCGATTATGTCAAATAGAATTTCCGATTCTGGAGCTCCCAAAGGATCGTACAAAACGAAAGTATGTTTCGATGTCCATCAAACAAAAAGTGAAATTGCTGCAAAAAATGGATAAAGACATGAAGAATGTGACAGAGAGGTTAGTGAAAACGAAAAAATTTCGATTGACAAGTTAGTCGGTATTCTCGACACAACAATTAACGGGACTTGAACAGCGGAACTTTGTAACTGAACAAGAAATTGTGTCTGTTTATAGAATTAAAGAGAAAGTATTATCACATAAAACGAAGCAACTTAAAACAACTTACATTGAAAGAAATGTTTAATAAAGGAAACAAATAAATATAAAGCTTTCTTTGTAAATTTTGATACCCTTTAGATTATAATTGTTCTTTATTTCATAAATTAGGGTTTCATATTTTTAATTTTAGAATTTCTGCATGTCATCTTTTGAGATTTAAACTGATGATCTATAATCCGGAAAAATCGATAATCCGGAATCGCCGAAGTCCCGACGAGTCCGGATTAACGACTTTTGACTGTATATGAGAAAAAAAGTTTTATTTTAAAGATGTTTTAAAGCATGAACATTATACGAGAAATCGGTTAATCTTTGGATTATGGTAACTTAACGCTTTTTTGGCGACCAATCCCGCTACAGCAACCTACTAGTTTTGTTTTGGATGCCATTTTGTTTTCTCAAAGTAAAGGCATGTTTTTTTTTTAACTCAACATTTAATTACGCTTATATTAAAACTTTTAATGGAACAAAAGTGCTTAATCATGACGAAGATTAGGTGCAAAATTGGGAGAAAGTGCAGAATCGCCCACTGCTTGTCGCGTTTTCAAGAATAGCACATGCACGGTATCCATGTACACGTCGGCCTATTTTCACTTAAAAAAAATCCCAGAATAGCACAAAAATGGCATGGCGCACACTCTTGACTTTATCCACGTACACTGCTAAAGTCCTAGCTAGTAACCTTTATCGTCTTACCAAAATGTCGCCAAACTACCTGTTATCATATTCCAAAGATTAGCCGAGAAATTTGTAGCATATCCAAAAATATATTATAAAATTCCCTGAAAATAAAGTGAGATCATAACTAAGCAATCTACCCCCAATGAGCACCATATCATGCTATAAAAAATTCTTATGAAAGAACATCTAATTAAATGTACACTGTAAATTTATTTAATATTAGACAAATAGTAAAAGATGCATGCAGTATTAAGCAATGAAAAATCCAGCAAATCATTACGTTATAAGATATTAATTATTAAGTTAAACATCATTAATTCACATCAACAAGAAGTTTGCCATTCAAATTTTTGAAATATGAATGCCAAAACAGGCTTATCATTGTAGCCCCTGATTTGAGGTCTACAAAAATAAACATGATTTAGCCAGTTGTTTTGGTTTACGGCAAAGGATTTCGATTAATGTACCTTGAACTACTACTTTGTTTTTGTTTTTTATCCAATCTATTAATGCTTGGCAGTCTGAATCTGATTTAAATCCAGGTGGTTGTTGCATGTAAATTGGTTTATTCAAGTATCCATTTAAATATGCAGTTTTTACATCAAAAATCTTATTTTGTAGTTTTTGTAAACATCGTAATTTTCTTATTGATGGATCTTTCAACTAATTTCCAGACTTCATGAGCCTCCATTGAACTTAGTTCTTCTATCATTTCATACATCATACTACATAATCTTTTTTCATTGTTCTCGCTCGTCTTTTCTTCTGCTTTAGTTTTGGTAAAAATTACTTTTAAATCATGATCTACAATTTGTTTATCTTAAAGCTTATATAATTGAAGCCATATCTTTCTCTTCATTGGATATTTTATTTATTTTATACGTGGAAATGTTCATCTTTGGAAAGGGTATATACTTTTTCGCGATCAGGTAATTTCATATATATATCCATGGCTCAATTATGCACAGTTTGCAAATACTAATTATTTAACTTTAAAATTACGTAAAAAATTCACCTAAATTCCAGAATTATTTAATTTACTCATTTTTTTTGGTCATTGGTTTCCTTTAAATTGTTATTTTTAACCTTACAGTAATTATTCAGCAATATATTGGAAATGCATGTGGCACAACTTTTCAACAAATCATGCAATGATTTGCCACACTCACAAACACTATCATCTCAAATAATCCTGTTTTCAACTTTCTCTGTGATGAGACTTATTAATATAGAACGTTGATTTTTTGATGAAATATATAATTTCTCATACATTTCAGATATTAGGATTGAAAATATTTTAAATGCAGAGGTATTAATGAAAAGCACAAATTCTGTTGGGCAAAATAAACCACCTCGATCAATAGCAGCTAAGTATGCAAAATCTTCACAATATTCAACTATTAATTCTTTGTCAAGAATTAATTTTTTCCTGCAAAGATTACAATTTATATGCTTCAATACAGATCTACAAACATATATAGAAATGTAAATTAGACACATTATATCTTTTTCTGTAACATTAACATCATTGCATTGATGCAAAACATCAACAAATTCCTTATCAATAAGTTGATAATCATTAAAATCTTCAATAGCATTACAAGAAAAATGTTGTAAAATAAATGAACCTTTCTCAGAAGACTGCATTTTAAGCAAACTAATTAATTTTAGTTTTCTTTCCGACTCTATAATCTGCTGTAAGGATACATTATAATTACAGCCACTCATTTGTCGAAATTGACCGAAACGTCCCTCAAGGTTATCTGTCTGAAATTTTCCTAAAAGAATAAAAGGTAATTTAAATTCTTTTAACAAATACTTTGAAAGTTCATTCAATGTTGCTGTTGTATGGAGAAGAGCAACTTGGGTTTCTTTTGACAGTTTCCCAATTTGTGACTTACAGTTTTTTGTTGTTGGGCAAAAATCGTTCCATGATATAAGCCACGAACAAAACTGTGATAAATATTCTAAGCTTTTATCTTCTGGTGTCCTTATAGGCTGCATAAATACATCTCGAAACTGTACGGCCTTTTTAGAGTGTTTAACATTCACAATTTTCCACCACTTCAATATTTGAGTTTTCAAATGACGGTATAAAAAATGTTTGGTTTGAATCTTTCTGTTTGAACCAGTTGTTTCGTATAGATTTCAATAAATGAACTGTATCAAATAATATAAATATAGAAAGATTATGCATGGTAGGGTTTATAAATGAGGATTTTAATGCACCACCACAAAGCATTTGGAACATATTTCTGTTAATTCTATTATTGTCTGATATTAGAGTTATAATTCGATAGCCACGAGACTGTACATGGTCAGTTACTTGTTTAGTAAACATTAATAATTGATGTGATGATAAGTTTTTTACGGGAAACATTGCTACAATATCTCTGTTTTTTGATAATATAGAGCTTATCATAAATGTTTTTCAGAGTTGTGGCCTCCATCTGTGAATTATTCGAAAAACCTAAAACACGACCACTTTTATACGAAACTGGTGGTTTTATATATATCTCAACTAATAATAAATTGACATTTTTTTCAGAATCATTTAAAATTTCACATTTTGTTTTCAAATACATCTAGTGACTTGTTTGCAATCCAGAATCTGCTCGGCCAATTTTCAGAGATAACTTCCTTAAGTATGACGGATGAGGCAATATAAAATACTTACTGTTACGTATAATATTGTAGCTTTTTGGATTACAATAAAATATATAACAAGACCAGGCAAGGAATTCTGCATTATACGAAGGCTGTTTCATTTGCATTAATTGAATCTGTTCATACATAAACTTAAATTTCTCAGAATGTGGGTTATTTTCTGTTTCTGCACATTTCAACAGTAGTTTTGATATTTTATCTAAATTTAAATTGCAGTCATCATGAATATCAGAAGCAGAAAAACCATCCAAATGGCTAATCATTGTCTCAAGTTTAGACCATTTATCACATAGCTTTTCTTCTCCAAATATCCATTTGAACTTTTCAATGGGAATTTCATTTTCATCGAAAAAAACTCTTACATTTAAATCTTCCAATATTTTTAAAGATACAAGCACTTTTGGACAGTTTAAAAATTCTAATTTCGATAGTCAAAAGATCTTACCTTTGGTAATGAATATCCATGAAGAGGGAAGATCTAATTTTTTTGCAAAACCATTTATTAGGTTTTCAAAATCGCTAATAATATCATTCTTTTTCCACTGTCCAAATTGTTTACCACAACGAATATCAATTTCTGCTTCTCTTTCTTCCGGTGTTTTTCTTTTTGTGGGAAGTTTCTTCGATAAATAAGATGGCTGGTTTTGAAAAATCGTTGGATAAGCATCTTTTTTTAAAGCTGGAATAGTTCTAGGAACTACTAATACCGTCCCATCATCACGAACAGCTTTATCTTCTCGAACGATAAATTCTTCTTCGAAATGCTTAATGCATACACTACTGTGTTGGCCAGCTACAAAATATTTGCGATTAATATTTTTTATCCATTTCTGAGAGAGTACAGGATCCGAAGGAAATTTGAAAGTGGACACGTGTTCAGTAGTGCTATCGGAATTTGATCGGCATTTAGGTACACTACACTTTCTTGGCATTCTAAAACACACTTTTTCTTATAAATTCGAATTCACAATATAATATTTTACTTTCGGGTAAAATACAAAATTTTTCAGAAGAAAAAACACATGTAAACAATTATCTCACTAGCACTAGTCCTACGGCGAAGCAAGCTCAACTTACAAAATTGAAAGCCTAAGATTATGACGTCAGAGCATGTGATCATCAGCTTGGAGCAGGCCTGTAGATATCTAGTTGGCCTTGGTCTACCGAATAACGATCGCCTTCGATTGTGACGTCACAAATCGGTGGAGCAGGCGCGTATTTCCAAACCCTACCCCACTTTTCGAATTTTTGACGTCACGGAAATATCGACTAGTTTAACCTGGCAAGACGCCTACCCCACTTTTGACTACTACGGCGCGCTTTCGAAAGAATTGTATTGCTGAATAATGTGTTTAGATGCTTATTGTGAGATTTTCGCAATTTAAATTATTATGAGTGGGAATTAACGCAAAATCTTTAGTGAATGGTTATTGTTTATCGCCGTAGTGTATTTGAGGAAAGAGGAGAATAATTCACTGCTGATGTATACATTAACAGTATGAAAAATCTGGAAGGTGATACTCGGCAATAAATGTGCTGCATTTCATCGCAAAATTCAGCGACGCCAGTAAAACAAACGAAAGTGTTCGAAAAACTTATCCACATCTGAAGCCACTATACAAAAATTGTATGTGTGCTAATACAGGAATTTAAATTTAAAAAAAAAAAAAAAAAAAAAAAAAAAAAAAAAAAAACAACAACAACAACAATTGCAGAAAATTTCAGATCAAGGAATAAGAAAGAAATGCAGTGCCTCTATGTGCTTAAAAACTACGAAGCATTCTGCAGACGTTCGTGCCAAAATCAAGGTTGACAAATAGATTAATACATTTTATTGTTTCTTTTGGTGTATATATTTCAAAATTATTAAAATAACTTGAACGGTTGTTTAATTGCTTAAAACAGCAATACAGTTCATTTATAAAGATATACAAGGAACTTCATAATTCATTGCTTTGGTGAACAATTGAAATTTACTAAATTACCTAACTTTATAACATTAAATATCTTCGTAACTGTGGTATTATGCTCTGTTTTATAAAAGCTTAACTACTTTATTCATTTGTTATACATTAAAATATTTTCTGATTTATTTACTAAATGCGTAATCAATTATCAGGATTACTAAATGTATTAAGAATTTCACACATGCTTGTGCAGTGTGAATGCACATTTGTGTAATGAACTTTGATTTTTATGAACGAAAAAGAAATACAATCTCCGAATAAGTACATTTTTGTTTTCCAGTTCCTGTGTTTAACTGCAAAAGTAAATTCACTTCAAGTATGTGTCTGTGCAATTTTGACGATGTAAATGCTGAAATGTATGTATAGTAAAAACTCAACAAAAAATATCCAGAAAGCTCTTGAAATTTTGGATAGCTAAGCATATAAAAAATGAAATATTGTAATAAGTGAATGGAAGAATAAACTACTAATCTAAAATCATAAAAACAGTTCGTTTTATTTGTATCAACTTGACTATCAAAAGCCAATATTTAATATTATGCACGATTTTGAAAAACATGTATGCTGCTGATCTTTGGAATATGATAACGGGTGATTTCTACAATGGTTGTTATGTGGATTAAGACTGCAAGTTGAGACTTTAAATATGAACAATAGTAATCTGAAAATTTGAAGTAGTAATTTTATATCCAACAATCTCTGCCAAATAACTTCCATGTTTTAAGTAATTAAAAAATATATTTTTAACCACTTATTATTAATTTTATAAAGTACATTCTATAATTAAAATTTTATTTACTTTCATCTATTTTTAATGTTTGCCATTATAAATTTCATACTATGTACTTTTTTAAGATTTCATAGTTGCTAATTAAACTTCCTTTACAATTTATTTAGTTATTCTATACATACATTTATATTTTATGTAAGAAAGGGGTTTATGTGCAACAGATATACAGTGAAAATCATTTAACACAAAACTGAGGGGACTGAAATATTTTTTTGTGTTAAAGAATATTGAAAGGAAAAAAAAAAGCATATAGTCAACAAAATTAAGCTTATTAGAGTACATTTTATTTACATAGATATGTATATATACATATATTTAATAAAAACCAATGAAACAAAAACATCCACAAGAAATTAATGGAATTTAATACAAAATTTTCAAGTTTTTTAAAAACAAAACATTTATTGAGTTTTGGGAAAATAATCTGATATTTTTCTTTGCATTGTCTTTTTTAGCATCAAATTGTTCAATGTCAAACATTTTGTTATTCATTTCACCATTGGAATGTGCATCTAAATAACTGTCCATACTTTTTATGATATTCCTCATTTCAGATGACGTGGGAACAGGAACTGCATTCATTTTATTTTCGTCATCAGAATCTGCATCAATGATATCTTTTTAGCTTTGAACAAACTCCAAAATAACTTTGTCTGCCATAATTGGGGCTGTACACACATTATCATAAACTACTGCAACGAATTCTTCCGATAGTACAGTGGGGCAGTTCACTAATACAGAAACTTTCTCAAACATTTCATTAAGTCTCAGCTCAGTTTCAATATACTACTTCTCCATTTCTTTCGGGGCCGAAAAATCTGATACTTTTGAGAATCATGTGTAATGAAAATAATTTTCATTCATCCTTGGAGTCGCTGAATTCTATGCAGTGCAACATATGAGCCAAACTCAATTTTTACTCACACTGCCATGTACTCATCACTGAATTCCAAAGCTAACTGATGAGAGATGAGATGCTTGGGTGGTGTTTGTAGACGTGGAAGGCGAAAGTACCGTAGATAAACAAACATGGCTCGTGTCACAGGATATTCCAAGGGTATTTCAAAGCCAAATTAGCCTCTTTTCTACGAAACATGTGAAACCACCTCTCTTTCATTTCACACCCCGCTTAAATCTCGCCAGCGATGCCAGTGTTTTCTGTATTTTGTTTATTTCCAGAAAGGATATCTTTTCATATTAAGCGATTTTTGTTTCGTGTTAAGAGAAACAAAATGCATGAAAATACATAGCAGTTTGTCAGGACCGTTGCATTATTTCGTGTTAAACGTATTCCACTGTATACAAATGTGTTTGGACTATGTATATACAAATAATTTTTTAAAAGGAAAATTTATAATCCTTCCAAAAATTTTTGCGCATTATGCTGCTAAAAATTCATCAGTAAATATATAAAGAAAGAAATTTAGAACCAATTTTTCAGAAAGAATAAAAATTCAAATTCAAATTAATTTGATAAAATCCTGTTTAGACTAGTAAAATCTTTTTTAATTGGAAGATATTTTTAATGATTTTACTTCTTTCCTCTCCCCCATTTTCCTTTGCTACTGTTGTTTGACAGGAGGTTCTAGTAAAGTTTTGTGTTAAAATTTTGAACTTTCAAAGATTTTCCACTGCACGATTTTAATTTTTTCTACATTTTTAAGGGTATGTTTTCTTTCTTTCTTTTTTTTTTTAAGATTCTTTTTAGATTAGAAAAATATTTTTAAATCGGAAGATATTTTCAATGATTTTTCCTTCGCTTTGAGGAGGACTAGAATTTTTTGGTAAACTATTAAGATAAAAAATATATTGAAATGGTTCATCAGCTGATTCTGGATACAGAAAAGCAAGGATTTTTGTTTTAGAAGGGGAAATGTAATTAAATTCGACATACCTCCTCTTGACGATATTACGTTAAAGTTGGTTGGATTCCTCACCTTTGTTCTTTTATACTACTTTTTTGGTTTTTCTTGTGATGGTTTATTTTAACATGTTGACTGCCGTGGGGGTCACCGGTGAACTGCACTCGACTTGGATACAGCGCCGTGGGTGCCACTGGCAACGCGACCAATAGTAAAATACATAATTAGAATAAATATTGATACTGATAAATTTTTAAATAGTACCATTGTTACTATAACGGTTTGAAGAATAATAAATCGTAAAAATTTAAATTATAAATCACAAAAATGGTCTACAGATGTTTGGAGGTCGCTGGTTACCCCCCAGCATGAAGCACAATTATATAACATTATGTTCTGTAGATAATATTTCAACATAATATATATCGCATAATAAAAATTTGAAGTTGGCATCATGCGCAAATCACGTAAAATGCACGCGGCAATCAACGTGTTAATTTTTACATTTTAAATTATTCTTGTTCCACATTTATAGGATTTTATGAAGATCATTTGAACTTCAATTTTTTAGTCTTTGTGAAAAATTGTTTCTAAATTTCTTTACATACTATATATAAGAACTCCTACACTCCTAGAAAAAACTAATTTATATATTTATTTATCCCAAATTTTCATTTTGAAACATTTTAATACGTGCTTTTCCTCAATATTTTAAAAGTTGATTTTTTGTTGAACTGAAATATGTAATATGGAAAAATTCTATCAAATAACATAACTCAGAATCAAAAGAGGAGATAATAATAATGTGGGATATTTCATTCTCTTCCCCTAATAGTCATTTGAAACATTTTAGCGTGTTTTTCCATTCAGCTGAAACAGTAAAAATATAGAAATTCCCATAGACACATAATTGGTTAAGAGTGTGTTCAATGCCATTTTTGTGAAATTCTGGGATGCTTTTTTAAGTAAAAATAAGTCGACGTGTAAATGGTTTATGTGTATGTGCTATTTTGAAAAACGCGCAAGGAGTTTGCGATTGTGCACTTTTTCCCAATTTTGCAGTTAATATTTGTCATGATTAAGCAATTTTGTTGTTACATAAAATTTCTAGCATAAGTGTAATTCGGCTAGTAGATTGTTGGAAAAAGTGTTGAGTAAATAAAAAGAAAAGAAACATATCTTTACTTGATGAAGACAAAATGGCGGCGGGGAAAAAAAATAGAGGGTTGCTGTTGCAGAGTTGGTCGCCAAAAAATCGCCAAGTTACCATAATCCAAAGATCAACCAATTTTGCTATTGAATTAACATGGAGAACTTTTTTATTGAAATATTTTTTCTCTGTGACGTTAGTTGCATCTACTACAAAATAAAGATTAAAGAACTGTTTTTTAAACATTTTGAATTTGTTGTCATATTGATCTATGAAGCACTAGATTAGTGAGTTTTTATTACATTATTGACAAATATAGGGGTCTAGTCTGGACACCTGTCGAGATCGATATCGAAAAACCAGTCGGGATTCTCTTTCCACTCGACAGCAAACGGGAGAGCGAGTCTGACCCCTTCAAATTCCGTCGGCGGAAAAGGAAGTGGAGATTCCGTGCGGAAGTGACGTTTATTGCATAGCAACCAGTCTGTCTCACCTCTACATTGCTCGAGGCTGAGGGAAAGAGGGGTAGTTTGTTGTCAAAAGGGCTGCTTCGCACGTGCTTTTCAATGAGGATGGCGGTATAAAAAAATTACCAATCAGTTGGAGTAAATGGTGAAATTTTTCGAAAAACTCTGCAGCTGTTAAGTGATAAACTTGATAGAACATTTAGTAAAGAGCACAGAAAAAAGAAATGGGAAGAGTCAATGGATATTTTACACAAAACTGCAGATATGTGAAGAGAGTAAGCATAATTTTACGTATGATCTTTTGCAAAATGGAAATTTTCTAAAAGGTTACATGTTTGTAAACTATTTGTTAACAGTTTTATGGTTAAAATATTTTTTCTCTTAAAAGTTATGTAACAGTGTCCTAAATCAAATCATTAAAATATAGCATCGTGTACGCGTGTTTAATATTTCTATTGAATTTGAATCAAATTTTTTTTTAATTTTTAGCAGCCCATGATTGTATCAATAATTTTATTTATTCAGGAATTATACTTATCACGTAGCTACAAATATACCATATATCGAAAATACCAATAAGCAGAAAACTTTGGATTGATGCATTAAAAAACGATTTACTAGTAAGTAAAAATATAAGAAATTTTTAACAAAAGTAATGGGAAGGAAAATAAAAAGAATTAAATAACTATAGGTTAAACCACAAAACATATCATCTTGCATATAAATGCACACACATAAACATATATATATTATATAAAATGGAAGGGAAAATTGCATAACAGCTGCATATTGATAATGAAAAGATTTTTCTGTTTATATAAATGAACTCTGGCATTCTTCCGTGAAAGTAGGTGCAATTATAGATACGTGGGTACCATCCTACAGCGCTGATGACACCAGAAAATCCAAACTTTCGATTGAATCTTAATTTGATTTTGTTTTGTTGAAAACTATGTAAATTTATCTATTTGGTGAAAATACCAGAACGAATAGCATATGTATCCTCTCAAATGCACCAACTTGACATTTATTTCTCAGCCCAATATATCTGTTATTAACAATATATCTCTGGTAACTTCCAGATGCAAAACAATTTAAGGCAAGCAATTATAAATATATAATTGTTTAATAATATTGTTTCATAATTTGTATAATATATTATAAATATATCAACATATGCAGTGAAAGGAAATTGTAGTACATATTCCTATTTATAACCTTTTTAAATAGATCTCACCAGGGACCGTGAGGTAAAATCGCTGAACACTGGTAGTTCAGTCCGAGGTCCGAATATCGCGAACGGGTTGGCTGCATTACCAACATATCTCTAATAATCGATATATCAATATATCTGTCATTACTAATATATTTCTCATTACCAACATATTTCTGGTAACTTCCAAAAGCATAAAAATTTAAGGCGTACAAAACCTTTTTTAAATAAATAACTATATACATATGTATAACTGTATTATAAATATATCAGCATATGCAGTGAAAGAAATTGCAGTACATGTTTCTATTTATACCCTTTTTAAATTGATCCCACTAGCGGCCGAGCGGTAAAATCTCTGAACACTGATAGTTCGGACCGAGGATCGAATCCCGCGATCGGGCTTGCTGCATGGGCTTCATTACAAACATATTTCTCGTAAATTCCAAAAGCATAAAAATTTAAGACTTACAAAACCTGTTTTAAATAACTAACTAACTAAATGTATTATAAATATATTAACATATGCAGTGTAAGGAAATTGTAGTACACATTCCTATTTATGCCCTTTTTATATCGTTCTCACTAGTGGCCAAGCAATAAAATCTCTAAACACTGATAGTACGGTTCGAGGTTCGAATCCAGCGAACGGACTATCTGCATGTGCCTCATTACCAACATATCATTGGTAACTTCCAGAAGCATAGGAGATTAAGGCACGCAAAATCTATTTTAAATATATATATATATATATATATATATATATTATCAGATGCAGTGAAAGAAATCGCAGTACGTATTCTTATTTATACCCTTTTTAAATCGATCCTACAAGCGGCCGAGCGGTAAAATCCCTGAACATTGGAAGTTCGGTGCAAGGTTGGAATCCCGCGAACGGGCTGGCTGCATGGGCGTTTTCGTGGTTTCCCCACGTTAGCTAGTTTCCTTTAGAAAGTCCTCCACGAAGGCAACCCTCACTTTAGAATGCCGTAATTACATAAAACCAGCACTTTAAGATCTGAATAAAAATACAAAACTGATGTAATATCTAAAAGCAGACCACATTAAAAAATCTGATAACTAATTATAAATCTTGCATTATAATATTTACAAGAATTTAACCGAAAATTATACAGGAATTTAACTAGTTTTATACAGGAGATTTTATAAACTGACATTCATATCAGTACAGTTAAAACTACTTAAATAATTTTTTTTAACCCAAAGCAATTTAATGTAAATATTGAATTTAGGATGTGAATAATTTGAATTATATACTGCATATTCTTCAATGCACGTGTTAATGTATTAAATTTTTATACACTACAAATTAAAATAAAAGTAGAGGAAAATACATTATAATTTAAAACATAAAATTGCAAAATTTATAAATTATTCATCCAAACATGAAATTAAGTACATTGATATATACATTAGTTGAAAAATTAAAATTTTAAATTAAAAGTATGCACTCCTTCTTTATATGTGAAATAGGAAAACATCAAATATATTATTTTCACTAAAATTTAATTAAGGAATTGCTACTGCAGAATACATAAATAATCTAGAATCGTCAGCATCAAATGCGTTATTTCTATAGCGAAATATTCGAGTTTTTCACAAATCTTAAGAAATTAAAATATCCATTAAATACACTTCCAGAAGCTATCCGCCGTCCTCACTTTAGCTCTAAAACGACAGTCAGAAACTTAAACGGCAGCTATCCAGCTGACGGAAAAATTTCCGACACGTCGATCTCTGTAATGATCGAGACGATGACACCAGACTCGCTCTCTGTCGAATAGATTGCAGAAAACGACCCGTTCTTCCATCTCGACAGTGTCCAGACTAGGGCCCATAGTTTTTAAACAATCAAAAAATTTTCAGCAGAGATAATTATTTGTCAAATATGAATGTGTTTTCAAAGAGGAAATAAATAATAAGTGAAAAAAAATTCAGTTAGAACATTCACATCTCTAACAAAGTAATTTGCTTTGATTCAATCTTTATAATACAATATATTTTAAAATGATAAGGCAAAATCCAATGTGAAAGGTTATGCGAAGTTTACGATAGTACCTAGAGTATTCAGCATTTCGTATAATACTATAACCAGATAATAATAATATTAAAATAAATTTTATCTGAATGAAGTTTTCTTATTACAGAAACAGTAAAATTATGCAATTACATAAACGAATACATTTTCAGACAATATACTTAATACTGTTTAGAAGCGCAAGCCAAAGTTCTGTTTATGTTACTTCTCGCCCTTCAGCGCATGCTCAAGAATTACTATCCAGGCGAAACTAGTCGATTTGTCCATGACGTCAAAAATTCGAAAAGTGGGGTAGGGTTTGGAAATACGCGGAGCAGGCCTGTAGATATCTAGTTGGCCTTGGTTATATGAAGTCGTTGAGCAGACCTGTTTTTTACTACCAGCGACATCTGGCGGCCCACAACTTGCTGTCGACTCTCGTAGCGTAGAATAACTTTCCTGACTCTCTTTTTCCGCCTTCCACACCTCCTTTCACACTACTCGTTCTCCCCCTCCCTGATTATTATCAGAAGTCGAGTAAAAAGATGTTTCTACATCTTGACACTCGAGAATAAAATACGATCTCTGTGTGTGTGTGTGTGTGTAAATTAACATAAAATTAAAATTTAAAATGAGAATTCCTATCAATTTTTAATCTAGCAATATAATTCGTAATGGCTAATCATTTGATAGTTTAAACATAAGAAATGGCAGCAGTGTGAAGAAATTTGTCGAAACGTTGTTTACTCTGAATTGAAACAGGACAGCATTTTAGCTATGGTTAAATAAACGCAATCGACTATTTGAATTTAATTTATATTTAGAAATATTCAAAATTATACTCTTTTGCATAACGCTAATGCGTGTCTGACTGACTTTTTTTAGCTCTCATCTAGAAAACATATCAGGTACAATTTTACATGACAGTAGAGTTTTTCTTTAATTTCAATAAAATTTGACTTCACATGCATTTTTTCGCAATAAAACAGCGATAAACAAATTATTATTTTCACTGCTCTATATTTGGTCGTGTAATTCCTTGTATGTCTTTTCCATCGTGTAAAAATTATATTACCGTTTAGGGTAAATAATATACTGGCGTTAAGCAAGTAGTGTGCACACATTACATTCTTGAATGCTGTAAAAATTACCCCTAATCAAAATTTAATTTGTTTTGTATTATATTTCGTATAAGAGAAATATTCCTGTGCCGAAAGGTTATATAAAATTTAATATCAAATCTGGTGGAATCAATCTGTTGGCGTTGTTTAGAATTTTAAATAATCTGCGTGAATAAAATGTTATATTTTTAAAACATTCTCTAAATTTTATTTTTTTCTTGTTTTGGGCTATAATATTAAGCTAACTTCGTGAAGAAACGGCATAACGAGGAAATTTGGTTAGGGTTTCGCATTTGCTGGTTACCCTTAATTAATTAGTAAATCAGTAATCAAGTTCCATTTTTATAGTAGTGAAATAATATAGTCATAAATCTTTTAATTTTCAAATTTAGCCAACCGGTTATTTTGTTTGCTTAATGTATCATATCAATTCTTGAGTTCCTCACCTTTGTATTTAGCTGTTAAATCAGCTGTAAATTTATATTTTAAATTTAAAAGTAATTTATATGAAATGTGAGCTATGTCATAATATTTGCATTTTGAGATAAATTCTCTACCATTTCATTTGGTGAAGAAGTTTGTTGGTAATTTTACATGTTGTTGAATAAATAATTCTAGTTAATTTGTTGAGTTTTTTGGTGAAATAATAGCTGTGGTGTAGCTTACAGATATGTAGGTAATGAAGAATTTGGTGGTGTTAGTCGATGTTTCAGTACGTCAGTCTCAGGTCATTTTGAGATATTGATTGATGGTTAGGAGAGTGATTTGATTTTGGCATGATTCTGTAAGATTATTTTCTTGTGTTTTAAGAAATTTTCCAAGATTTTACCAATATCAATTTTTTTTATAAACTTTACATTTTTCTTTTTTTGATAACTATTTTAACTGTTGAATTATTTTTTGTTTCTAATTTAAACATTTTTAATACTGCCTGCATTAGGCTTTAAACATAATATATGATGTAAAATTATCCTTTTAAAATTTATGTTAAAATCATGTCTATGGTGCTATTGCCTAATGACGGTTCATAATTTTTTAATTTTCCCTAAATATTGATAAAACATTAATAATTTAAAAGATAATTTGTACTCTTCTGTTATTATGACTGGATTCAGAAATGCGTGTATGTATGTATGACCATGTATGTGTGTGCATACACATCTGAACGCATGTATACATAATCATACACAAATATACATAATATACATAAGTATACATAATCATACATAAATATATATAAACATACATCTGAATCTGGTGCTAATAACAGCAGAGTACTAGGTAATTTTACCTGGACTTCTTAATACTGTTTTGCAACATATGTTAAGTTTTCTAACATCCTTCAGTTGATCAGAAATTTTACTTTTTTTTTTTTTTTTTTTTTTTTTGGTAATTATCTGGGTTGAGAATCCTTCAGTTGATTGGAAATTTGAGTATGTTTTTTGTGTACGTTATGATATGCATCAAGAATTCATCAGTTGATTGGAAATTTAACTTTAGTTCTTGTTTATGTTGTGATCTGCATCAAGAATTTTTCAGTTGATCAGAAAATTGACTCTGTTTCTTGGGTATGTTATCGTCTGCATCAAAAATAAAATTTATTATTTTTTCTTTTTTGTGATAACATACAAATTTGAAACTTCTTCCTATATTTCAGTTTTTAATTTTATTCAAACAATAAGATACTCTTTCAATTTGATATTTTTTATGCATATGCTATTTGACATTCAGAAAGAAATGCAAAAACAAATAGAACTTTACAAATTTTTTATTAGTTTTAATTTTACTCACTGATAAGTATTTGTTTCAAGAATATTTTTATATCAGAAAAGCACTAAAATATTTGTAAATTTTTAACTTTTTATATATTAGATTCTTCTTTGAAGTGTAATCTAAATCTAAAGTTTTCAGATTGGAAGATTAAAAAAAAAAAAGGAAAGAAAAGCATAGTGTAAGTTAGGGCTGTGAAGTTTTTAATATAAATAAATCATTGACTGCAGAATTTCTAACGTGCAATTGTAATATGAATTTTGCATTTTCCCTTTGCAGTATAATTACTAATCTAGTGATAGTTCTTCAAGATATTTTAGGCATATAGAGTGCATTAGAATTCAAAGATGGTAGATCCTTTTTTCTTTTCTGTTTAATGTGTGTGTGTGTTTTTTTATATGCCCTTTATTGAATACATGAAAATGTATTTTTGTTGTAGTTATGAAGCCTTTGGAGTAGAAAATCATTTGAGTGTTAGTGGAAATGAATTTCAAAGTGTTCTGACTGACTACAATATTCATAATTTTTGAAATTTCTTAATAAAGTAATATGAGGATCACACTGAAATTTTTGAGAGGCTGTTAACTGGTGCATGTTAAACTAATTAAAACTTAGGAATGTTCAAAGTAGTTCCCTTCATCATCAGTGCTTTTTTTGTAGATGAATTTTTCAAAGATTAAATCATCAAAATATCTATTTCTGTGAATCAGTAAAAAATGGGCTTTTATAGCCTTGCCTTTGGATTGGAAATAACAGCCATGTAAATTTTTTTTTTAGATTAAAACGTAGCCGAAAGACACACAGCAAGATTATAACAGGAAGGATGTTTTGTCAAATTGATGCGTTTTCGTTCAATAAATTCACCTGTCAATCTTGTTTAAGAAGAAGATGCATTATCATGATGAAGCATGAATCTACTAATATTCAGTTCATGAAGAATTTCTGGTTAAACTAACAGCATGAGTGATAGCTTTGTCTTGGAAAAATGTAATCGGTCTGATGATGGCTTAGCAACTGCCAAATAACATAGTCCATATTGATATTAAAAAAAAAAAAAAAAAAAAAAAAAAAAAAAAAAAGAAGATATCCATTTTTCTCATTCATTCTATTGATTTCTTTGTATAGCTATTTGTAAGATGAAATAAGCAGGCTACATTATTTGACACTATCACATACTATTTCAACTGGAATTTATTCAACTTATAGGGGTTGAATATTCATTGGCAAGAAATTTGTAACATTGAAGCAAATTCCTCCTGGTATCAATATGTAACAATCAGAAGTTATAAATATTTAAGTAAAATGCCTTGTTTTGATCTTTTATTTAACTAATTTTGGGAATTCGAGTTACCATATAAGATTGCAGTCAGATTGGATGCAGATCAGAGCCTTTAATTATCAGTATCAAATCAGCTGAAAAATTTTATTTTTTTGAAAGAGTAATCATATTCTGTAAAAATAAAAGGTGGCTGTTATTTTTCTGTTGGCCCCATTTTCTCTTTTTCTTAACACTACTCGCCTCTATTTCACATTCACAACTGTACTTTGAGCCTTTTTCGCTAGTGAAAATCTGACAAAAACTAATTTTTCATTGTTATTTTACTGTTTACATTTTAAACTGTTCTTAAGCAAAACATGGATTGTCATTGCAAATCTTTATGCTACTGAGCTCCTCCTGAGATAACCACTAACCTGACTTTGTTGTAAAAGTATTACAGTGTTAGTAGTCATCCTGGCAGAAGGGAATATTTCCTCAGTGTAAAAATATAAATATTACATGGGCATACAATGCCTGTGTATAAGCATAGATATGTTAATTACAAACATTGTCTTGTACAAGTTACATATGGTAGTTTCATAAAATCGTGACAGCTATGTGTACATTTAAACATTATCTGAATTCATATTTACAATACTTTTACTGAGATAATCAAAGTAAACTTGTAATTCATTTACACTGGGATGAACTATCACTAGTATCTAAGTTTTTTACATGTGCTTTATATGTAAGTATCTACAACATGAGCCCAAGAAAAGACAGACCAGTGCTCAGATATCTGCTTATGTATGTGTTAAATCTAATAAGATAAGAATCATCTTCCTAAGTAATGTGATATTTATTTGATGGTGCTGCCAGGGCTTAATATTAGTCAAAGGTTGCCTAACAAAATCTGTGTTGGATAGAACTATTGTAAACTGGAACTGTTCTTGTTGAGAAAATAGAAATTAGTAGAAATAGAGAAAAAAGCTAAGAATCAATTAGGATTAAATAAATACATATAAAACACAACTTGTGGCATCCTAAGTTGACAAGAATTTAATTTACCGAGAAGAAGAATTCAGATTGTCATCAATAGGAATTGGTACTTCCTTGGTAACAGAGAAGGATTGACTAACTTTGGCGGTAATTTGATATAATTAGTTTTTCTTTATTTCATATGAAAAATGTTTGGCAGTTGCTTTAAAATAGCTTTAAAGAATTTTTGACCCTGGGCTATAATTTTCTGCTGCCATATGAATGCGAAATACAACTTCAAATGGTGTTTTGCTGTATTCCTATATTTCTTGTTCCACCTTTTTTATTTTCATGACTACATCTCTTAGATGCATATTTCTCTGAAATAATTCTTCCAGCCTATAACGATATCAATTATGTAGAAATTCCTCCACTCAAAATTTTACTCATGTCATAGACCAGCAGTAGATGAATCTGATGACAGTCAGTCTGGTGCAAACCAGTTGCTGATCTGCATTTCCACCAATCCCATGTCACAAAAAGAACATGAATATCACAATGTCCTTTTGTTTTATTTTAATAAAATTTCAATTTCATGCAAATTAGAACATTGACAGTTGATCGGCAGTATATTATACTGTTGTATGAAACTAATAACATCAATTTCATTGCTAATACATCCGACCTAGGATTGAACTGTAAACTCCGAAAAAATTCTGCTCTTAAAATTGCAACTTATATCCATTTTTGAAATTTATTGATATCATACAATTGCAAATAGCGATTAATGTATGTTATAGTGCGAAAGTTGGCAATTATTTGCTCTTTTTAGTGCAAAGGGGCATTTGCCCAGAAAGACTATTAATTTCGTTTTGGCTTTTTGCGTTTCCCTTCTTAAATTGTTGCCACAAAATATTAGAGCCTTGCAATAAATTTAAAGAAATTAAATAATGAAGAATTTCCATGAGTGTATGTATGTTTCTCGCACTGTGAAAAAACAACTGAGACATCAAATTTTGAATAACATAGTCCTCCACTCGAGTATAGGCATTTGGAAGCCCAAGTTTGGAATTGGTTTTATTATCTATTTCATATATTGCAAAACTTTAATGAATTTTTGATTAACAACCTCAACAATTTCAAATCGAGCAATGGGAAAACTGTACATAAAGGGGGGGAAAAATTTATCTCCATCGCGTGAGACTGTCTATCGGAAGTTCTAAAGCTATGCTCTTTTTAACCCTCTCAGCGTTACGGCCGGAAAATTCCGTATATAAGGCTGCCTTCTATATTCCTTACAAATGAAAATTTCTGCTAGCTTTTAATGCATTTGATTTCGGTTTGGATGCATATTGGAAGAAAAGGAATCAAGGTACGAAATGAGAGATTCATTTTTTAATTAAAATCAAGAAAAATACTACTTATTCATGACATTTTGAGGAACTTTGAAATTTCAGGGCTAAACTCGTAACACTCGGAGGGTTAAATTATTTTGTGATATTGCTGTTGAATTGAATTTTATGGTTTAAGTGCAAAGAGCATGATAATAATAAATGAAGGTAACCATAAAACATTTAAAAGATGCCCCTTTAGGCATAATATAAAATATGAAAGCTCAGATTTTTTTTCCTTTTTTTGGTAAATTTTAGCATTTTGTCTGTTATCATGTAAATACTGAGAAATTATGCTTGGTTAATACATGTGAACTGAGCTTCTTGAACCCCTTCTGGGTCATCGTCACATCTTATATGTTTGGTGTTGCTTTTGTGCCTGTAAGTGACAAAGTGAAAAGTTTCATCATTTTAACTGTATTTGTTGCTACTCATACGTCGCTTTAAATTCCACGATTATTTTTATTATACTATTGTTTAGAGATAGTGTGACTAGTCTTAGTTTCTTAACAATTTTTGCAGTGAGTTTCTTGCCTTGAATATCCATGTGATATCTGTTAGAATTTCAACTAAAAAAACCATTCAAGATATCTTTGATATTCATAGACAATTTTCTTTGATAAAATAAACAAACTATTTTTTGAATAAATAAATAATTTTGTTTTTGTAATAAATGTGGTTTTTGTGCTCTGATGTCCAAGGCTGTTTTAATGGTAAGGTTGGAAAACCATTCTCTAAAGCATTTTTTACATAAATTTAATAATGATTTTTTATGTACATATTTATATTAAACACATCAAACAATAGTGTTAATAAATATAATATCCCATTGTATTTTTTAAAATTTCAAACTTGGGTGCATTGCAGGGGAAACTGGTGATCAGTGAATGGGATATCACATATTTGACCACACGTAGGTCCATCGAAAACTGCTTACTGTCAAAAATATTTTGCATTTTCGAATTTAGGAAAGGACATATATTAATTTTCAGTAATAAAAAATATGCTATTTTTGGGTCAGAAATTCGAAAAAGAAATCCGACGAAGAAGGGGTTAAAAGGCAACAGCTGATTTGTCAGCTGTGTGAATAGCTATTTATTTTGTGAATCTTAATCTTCTCCAGTGCTGGTAGATCCCTAACCAAGTCTCTTTGCTGGGAGATACATAAACCAAGTTTTTAGGTAACATAAAAAAGTAAGAAATAAGTTTTTTTTCATCATGGAAGGAACTTCCTAGCACTTTTGAGAATACTGTTTTTCCAAAATCTTGCTTTACAGTGATATCATCTGCAGTGCATTAAATTTGAACTAGAAAGGAATGTCTCATTTTTCAAATTTCACATGAACTATGTATTGTTCATCCACCATGAGAAGAGACTTAACCTTGCTTGTTAGAAAGGGGAGTTCATTTTGTTGTGGGTAGAGACACAGAGAACCTCTCCTGTATTCCAAATTAGTGAAGGGTGGATACAAGGTTGCAAATTCTATTTTACAGAGTATGCACCATTAGTCCCGATTTACCTAAAGCACTATAATGCTGGTATTGTCCAACACCTTGTTATGTAGATGTAGCCAGTTTTTACCTCGTTAGTTGAGATTCAAATTTAGTAGAATTAAAGCACATATTTTCCTCTTATGGAAGTAACTGTAATTGTCTTACAAGTAACTGTCTTGAATTCAAAATCCAGGGCCCAAGTTAATATAGCAGTGTCATATAAACCAAAAATGTTCAACCTGCAAGTCACATGAGGCCTACCCTGTAAAATTTTGTAGCCGCGGCATAATTCATGGAAATTTTGAAATGCATCTCAAAAAGTTGCGAGTGCTTTCGGATTAACTTACATCTCTGAATTTTTTTTCAAAAATGAAGTTAATGAAACATAAATCATAGAAATCCTTAACTGATAAAAGCCTGCAAAATCAATTATAATGCGCAAATGCAAGTATTGAAATCGACATGGGAAAAAATAAGTGAAAGGAAAAAGAAACAAATATTTTATTGATTATAGTAAATATTTGATTGTTTTATTGATTAGTATTGTTATAAATGTTTAGCTGTTCAGTTGTTAATTTATGAATAATAATAAAACCTATAATGTATTCTGTTTTAATTTTTCACCTAAATATCTATATAAATTCCACTTTGAAATAGTCATAAAAGGAAAACCACTGGACCAAATGTTATCAAACATGGTTGAGTGTGTAAAGGAGGTTATGGGAATTTATTTTCCATGAAAAAAATCAAACATTCACTACCAGGGAAGAAATGGCACTGTATGCAATATTGTTAAATGAAACAAGGGTGGGAATCTAACTTAACCTTTTGTTATACAGGTCTAACATGTTGTATACCCTGAAGAAATATTGACCTAAACCAGGGATGGGCAAACATTTTGGGTTGTGGCCCAAAAATTGGGAAACAAAAAGTTTGGCGGGCTAAGACATATTTTTCTAAAATTTTAAAAGCAATATATAAGTATTACAATTTACCTATGTTAATGAGCTAATTAAATTGTGATTTCATTTTGAAAAGTTCCTTATATTGAGGTTCGAAATGAGTTGTACCAGTTCTAAGGAACGAGGCTAAATGCTCATTAGTCGGTCTACTTCTGAAATAATTCTTTGTAAGGTTTATGGTTGAAAACACTTGTTCACATATCTAAGATGAAGCAAACATAACACTGCTTTTCTGGCCGTGAGATATTAAATTTAGGAAGCTTTACTTTATCACTAATGATTTGTAAACTCTAACTTTGGCATATTTAGAAACAGCTGCTTGAGATGATTGTTAGATTGCAGCTCAATTAATTCAAGCTGCAAATCTGATGTCACTGCTTCACAATTTATGTTGAAAAGCATGGTAAAAAAATCCAATTCTGTTTGAATGGCACTGAAATCTTGAAATCTTCGTTCGAACGCAAAATGCAGTTTTTTCAAACCATCTTCATAATTCTTAAGCTTCTCTTCATTTACTGAGTGTATTGAACTTAACCTTAGGAAATGAGACTAACTAGCTGCCCAGCAAAGTTAAGATTTTTTCTTAAGAGGTCTAATTCACCTATAATTGAATTCCCATATGTCTGCTCCCCGAGAAAGAGATAACGCTTGTTGTTGCCAATCTGCAGCTATAACTAATAAGGAACTTCTGCTGTTAACACTTTACCAATTGAAAGCTGTCTGTGCTTGCTATTTCCATCAATTTATGTTTTGTAGAACAAAAATAGAGAAAGTAAAAAGATCATCAGTCCTTTGAAAAAAAAAGGGAGAAAAAATAATATTTAAACAAAGTAGAAAAGAAGATGGATATATAATACATAAATATATGTTTTTTTTAAAATTTGACTCGGACCGTCAAATTAAAATTTTATCAGCAGGCCGGAGTTGGCCCATCCCTGATCTAAACAAAGCTACCATTTAAAAGTGATAAAAATTGAGTGCGTCCTTCATGTAATGGAGAAATCCGTCTGTGAGAAACCACAAATTAGTGATTAGAAAATGTGACTCGCTTGCTTACAGATTACTAATTTGTGAATTTTGAAGCCTGAATTCTGCCCTAAGACATGAGGATATTAGTTTAAAATGTCTCATTTAACGTAAAGATATCGGTTTTTCATTTAACGTAAAGATATCAGTTTAATTGTTTCTAAAACGAAACTATTTGTCGGGTTGTGCAAAATCTCAGTGGCTTGTAATTGGCTTATGTCAGAAAGAAGCAATGATTTATGCAAATGCACTTTACACATCATTTATTTTTCAGATAAAAGTGTGCATATTTATAAGAGTTCTCATTGTTACGAATTGAAGTCTCTAACCATGCAAGACCGTGCTTTTCTTGTGAAATGTTATTATGAATGTGATAGCAATGGACAGCATGCTTTGCAAATGTATTGTTCAGTAAGAGGAATACACTGAGGGTCAATGATACTGCAGGGTTATAGCCACAGGTTTGTTATCTGTTGCACCTGGGAGGGACAGGAAACCTGCTTCTGAGGAAACCAAGGAGGTTATTGCATTAACAGTGGAGGAAGCAACACTGAAAAGCACACATGGTACATGCAACAGCATGGAGTATGGTGTACAAAATTGTTTGTAGAATGCTGCAGTTCTACCTATACAAAATAATAAATGTTCAAAAACTTGAACTTAACAATTCTGCTGCAAGAGAGTCTATCACTTTGGAATTCCTTGTATGGATGGAAGTGAGCAAGCATTGGCCATGGAACATTTTATGGGCATTTGAGGCCCATTTTTACCTAAATGGTGATGTCGACGTCGACACCCATAACCGCAGTATTTGGGCCAAACAAATTCCTCATCTTATCTATCCAGTTCCATTGCATTCTCCTAAAGTCACCGTTTTGTGTAGCATGACAGCTAGTTTCATAATTGGAATAATTTTTCTTTGACGAGCAGTCAACAGTTGGACCTGTTACATGCACTGTGACTGCAGCTTGTTAAGCATCAATGTTAGGATGTTTCATGATACCTGAACTGCAACGTGTCACACAGTTACTTAGGCAACATTTCACGAATGAATGGATTATAAGCTAACATTTCCCCACTTCTTGGCCACCTCTGTCACCAGATCTTAACCCCTGTGACATCTGGCTATGGGATTACCTCAAAAGCACTGTTTATGGTGATAATCTAAATAGTTTGGCGGAATTGAAAAATGCGATACACCAATATGTCTGTAACATTGCTCTTGATATGCTAAGAGCTGCTGTTGAGAATGCAGTAATATGATTTAACTGGCTTTCTTAAAATGGTAGATGCCACATTGAACATGCTTTGTAACACGTTTCAGAAATGATTAAACACATTTTAAACCAATGCCCTTCATATCTTATTTCATTTAATAATACTGCATACTGTACTATTTCTTCACTGGTGGTAAATTTTTGAACTTTGTTTTTGCAGAAAAGGAATTCCTCTGACTTTCTTTATACAATTACCAAGTTTGATAACATTTGGTCCAGTAGTTTTCCTTTTATGACCATTTCAAAGTGGAACTTTAATTATAACTCCCCTGTATGTGTATGTAAAATATAAAATAGCTATCTTTTAAAATCTTTCAACTAATAAATTAACAATAGGTGTTCTAAAAATAACAGAGCAATAATTTTCTAACTAAAACTCCCTGCAGTTCTGATGCCCACTTATCTATGAAATCTGAACCCGACATCTGGACATTAAACTGTCACGTGATCTGAAATGGTATAATAGGTTAATTGCATCGCAGCTCCCTCTTCAACCTTCCTTTCTGCTTCTAGATGCTTGTGTCGCCCTCTACACCGAGTTTACCTTTCTAATTTTCGTTCTTTAAGAAGATGCAATCTGTACAAATTGTAAAAAAAAAAAAAAAAAAAAAAAAAAAAAAAAAAAATGTGCATTATCCAAAAATAAAATTATTTGTGGAATTTAGGCCATGTCTACAAGTTTTTTGGTTTATGCATCGGTTGTTCAAACTATGCAATTAAGTTGTCTTCAAGTTATGATGCAGAGAAACACCATCAATCCGTTGCAACGTACTTCTACCAAGTTATCTTATTACAATAATAATGCACTCTTATTACAATAATGGATCAGTTTTATTACATCTATATACAACACACATGCACACACATACAGTGCATCCTCTCAAAATAAAATGCATTTCTAAAATTGGCCTGCAAAGTCTTGGATTAGGTAGGTAGGCTTAGTGTAAATGATGGTTTCATTTGAGTGCAAGTTTCAACAGATCACCTCATCAAAATCTGATTTCTGTTTGGCAGCTTTATTTAATTCATTATGGTAAAGAATTGGAGGTGACATGTTTTACATATATGTGTAATAGAAAGTTTAGATATTTCCATGCTAATTAAATGCAGCTGGATAATGCTGGAAACAAGGCATTCACATATAAGTTCCAATTAAAAATTTATTCAGAAGCGAGAGCTTTTGTGTATAATTAGACAAATTTACATTGGTTACTGAAATTTGGTAGTAGGTTGTTAATAAATAGCTTGACATTTAGAGATAAATTTTGGATAAGGTGCTAGAGAAAACTCTTTTTGTACATTGGAGAGCCATCGAATTAGGGATAACTGATTAGCAAGTTGAGTTGCTTCTCATTTAACCTTGATAAAGGCTGCTGCACAATGAAGCATGAAATCAGCAAATTTATGCAAGTGTTTCCAAGATATGACCTGCCTAAAATTTCTAATATACTAGTTAAGGATGTCGATGGTGGATGGCAAGTTTGCTCAACTTTCTCTATTTTATCCCAAAGGTGTTTGATGGGATTTTACAGCACGGAGAATTCAGAGAATTGTTCTTTGAACAAAGTAGTTTGAACTAGAGTTCGTGACAGGAACAGCTATTCTTCTGATACACCCTATTTCCATCCAGATGGCAAAAAAGCATGAACAAAATGTAAGTGATCATCTCTCATATATATGTACTTAGATGGAATGAGGAGGCTTTATATATGTACTGAAGCTCCTAAAAATTGCTAAGAGAAAATAGCCTGGTGCATCACTGAACTGCCACGACATTGTGCAGTTCCAGTCTGGCATGATGGGTCCATGGCTCATAAGGTGGACACCATATTTTTAGCCAATCATTAGCTTTATATATTGGGTATTGATGCTCATTACTCCATGCTGCTCACTTCCATTCATCGGTGGTCTACTGGCTGTGATCTATACAAGACTTTTTGTGGCATACGGTGAGAGGTGGTATTTTCATGAATATTTGGCTTTTAAAGTCCATGTGGTGAAGTGAGCACTGTGTATGCCATCCGCTGTTTGTCAGACAATTCTAATTCTGCTTCTAATTCAATTGAATGCTCATGTGCATTAAGAATTTAGTATCACTGGCTGTGTGTGATATTGCTCATTCTTCAACTATCACAATCATTCAAGGCTGCTTGTTCTTTGCAGTTTGTCTGATTACACATTTCTGTTTTCTTTTTGTCAGTGTACATTTTCCATATTTTTGATACTCTGGGATAATAAATCTCTATTTCTGAAACAGAATGATCCATGCAATTGAACACCTATTACTTGTGCTTGTTAGAAGGTGTCTGAATCACAAATTTCTACCCATAATGTTACTGTTCATAGTTGCTGAGAGGGGGCTACACTTCCAAATTTTTGTAGCAGCGTACTGACATGCAGATAAATGAGGCAGCAGCACCACCATGATATTTGCTTAATGCTGTCAACTACCAATTCAATGGCTTTCTAGTATATTATGTGTGATGATTTGTAGGTTAACATAATTTTACTTGACCTGTCCTAGTCAGGATAGCCATTGGGAGGAATAGCAAACCTTGCTAGTGTGGTATTCATTTGATTACTGACTTTTACCATTGTTAAAATTTTCATGTTTCTCTTAACTGTTTGCTAAACATGTTATTTATATTTATCATAGTTCCATTACTTGGCATTAGTCCATGAGTTACTGTGACTGGCTATAAACTGTTGATTAGAAAAATTCTTGTATAATGTTATTGTTTTCTGTCCCTTGATTTCAGACTTTTCCCATTAAATATATGCTATCAATTTTTCAACATCTCTTTTGTTTATTTCAATAAAAGTATGTAGTTTTCTATTATCTATATGTGGTCACAAATTTCTGGCATACAGAATTATTTTATGCAATCCACAAATGCATTTTAATTATGTATTTGTGGCAAATGCTTTGCTTACAATGTTAGAGATGGGGTTTCAGCTCATGTGTGTGACTAAATGTGATGCGTGAGAATGAACAGGTTGAGACTTGTACTCCAGGCCATAACTAGAATAAGGTGGGAGAATTTTCCTATTACGTACAATTAGTAAATTTAGTTTGTTGACCGACAGCTAGTATTCTGTCGACAGCTAGCCTTCAGTATTCTGGTTTTCCGATTTTCTGTCATAGGTTAAAAATAAGTTATTTAGCTTTAATCAACCAATTGGAATTACCTGAAATTAATGTATGTAAAAAATTTGCTATTTATCTGTAAGTATGCATGAAATACAAAGTTGTAACCAGCAAAAATTTCTTGAGATTTAGACTTCAGAAAGAAAATAGAATCTTTAGACTTCAGGTAGAAAATGCAGTCAAATTCTGAAATTTCTCCAACCTGAAATCCACACAACCTCTCAAAATGTAATGCATTTCTTACCTGCATTCAATGTATTGGTTCAGGAAACTGCAACATGGAGATTGAACTTACCAAATAATGACATCATGCTAAAATTCTCCCTCCCCCCATTTGCATTGAGGTAAAAAAGCAGACTGCTTCACTCACCTCCTCTTTTTAGTTTATGACTCACATGGATGTATTTTCTGAGCTTTGTTATTTCATGAGATTGTTTATCCTGATGTTTTGTAGTTTTATTTGGATTTCAAATAGATAAAATATTTTTAATTTCAGTGCTTGTTAATACAATAGCAGATAAGAAATGCATTCATGATTTTACTGCTTACATTTCTGAAACACATAAACGTGTTGCATTGATGGTAATTCAAAAAGGGGAAATTTGTAAAAGATGGAGGGAGGTGCTACTTCCCGGTTCATAGCAGAATCGCATGGAATTGCAACATAGACCATATATGCTATTCTGAAAAATAAAGAAAAGCTTTAGAATTTTTACAGCAGTAGTGATTCTGACACTGGAATTCAAAACTAAAAATCTTTGTAAATGGTGAAATCGGCAAACCTGTATGCTGTCTTGTATGAGTGGTTCCGGGTGTGGCAGTGTGATAGGATATCAATATCAGGAGTGCTTGTAAGAGAAAAAGGAAAACAGTTTCACACTTATTTAAAAATAGAGGAGACGTAGGACTTCAGCAGTGGTTAGCTGAACAGATTAAGCAGAAACATTGTATATGTTAGCTGAAAGCCCATGGGGAAAATCTTTCAGCAGATGAAGATGATGCAGAAGAATTTATTGATAAGTTTTCTGTAATTAGTGGCAGAAGAAAATCCTGTGCTAGGGGCAGATGTGCAGGGCCGATGCCGCAGTGGCTAGTGTATCACGAAGAAGCACCACAGGTCCGGGGTTTGATACCCGGGCTGGGCAAGGTCGACTCAGCCTTTCATCCCTTGAGTTTCATCCTTTGTGTCGATAAAATGAGTAGCAAGTTCGCTTGGGGACTAAACACTGGAGGACCTACGACAAGCTGACCACTTGTTCAGGGCATATGCTTACGCATCCCCGAGCCCACGGTCAAGAAAGCAGATCTCGGAGCACTGCAAGCATTGGCCCGTTAGGGCTTTTATGCCACTGAGTTTTTTTTTTTTTTTTTATTGGCAGATGTACAGATTTCTAATGTGAATGAGACCTTTTTGTTGATGTCTGCCCCAAAAAGCATTTGTAACAAACGGTGAAAGTGTACGATCAGGGGTGAAAGAAGCTAAAGGAAGAGTTAATATTTTAGTATGCAGCAATGTAGGTGGAACTTATAAATATAAACCAGTAGTAATGGGTAGGAGCACCGTTATTCCTGGTTCATGTAACAACTTATGGCTGAATGGGGAACGTTTCATTAAAGAGGCTAGAAGACCATCAAATTGCAAGATTTTGTTATTGCTGGACAACTGCTCTGCACATCCAGATGCAATCATTTTAAGGTATGCTAATGTCATGATGTTATTTTTTTGCCCCCAAATACTACCTCATTCATCCAAACAATGGACCAGGGCATAATATACAATATTAAATGGACTGCAAATCAGAGTTTCTGAAAAAAGTTCTTCCAAAAGACCATTCTGTTTTCTGCGATTATAAAACAAAAATATTTCACCATCAAAGACTGCATCTGTGTGTTAGAAGAATCATGGAATTTTGTTTCTTAAACAACATTAGTAAATGTCTGTTATGATGTATGGTCATCTTTTCTGTTTACTGAAACTAAGAATGATGACAGTGAATTTTCTGGTTTTAAGGTCGGTGTAGCAAAGGTTAAAGCCAGGAAATTGCTTCTGTATTTAAAAAAAGGAACAAATGAGGAGGCTTTGAAGATCTCTGAATGGATGATGTGTCCAGATGAGTCAACAATGGCATATCAGATGACTGATAATGAAATTATTGGCTCTGGAGGCTTTGAAGAAGATATTGTTGAATGGATGATGTGGTCAGATGAGGCAACAAGGGTATATCAGATGCCTGATAATGAAATTTTTGGCTCTGAACTCAGCACAGCAAGAAAATGATTCCGACACCAACACAGATAGTGAATTTGATAGGAGTGGGACAATATTTTGTAATGAAGGATTGTTTGAAACATTGTGAAAAATAACAAAAAAATTTAGAACAACAGAGCTGTGTCACTAAGTAAAAGATGACTTTACGCAATTTACAAAAAAAAAAAAAAAAAAAAAAAAAAAAAAAAAAACTGAAAGCTTTTGAATTTTATATTACACTCAAAGGGGACATTTTTTTTTAATGTTTTGTGTGTTACCGTTATTCATTAAATATCTTGTTTTTCACACTTAAACCATAAATGGGCTAAAAAAACTTCCTCTGGAGAACACCCGAAGTTTTAAAACAAGGCTCTATCAGAAAAATGTTTGAAACATGTTGAAAAAAATGAAACATTTTATGCTTTATTAATGCTTTATTAATGCTCCTTATTTTCATATGTCCTTTATTGTGCATGTCTTTTACGGTCCTTATTTATTTTGCACTTCTGAATTTTGTGCACTAGTCTGAATATTTTGATTTATCTTAAATTGGTTTAATTTCTTGTTACAGAATGAAACTGAGGTGGTGTCACATATTTCCATCAAGCAAGTTCTTAATTTTTAGCTAGTACAAAATTAAAATAGGAAAGTAAGTTTCAAGTTGAATATAATTTTAATTTAGTAATTTATCATGGAATGTAGTTTTCTGTTGAAATTCAATTTTGTGAAAGATAATTTATCTTGTAATAATCAGTATTTGATTAAATTTATCTTTTATTGATTTCTGATGTACACTGTTTAAAAAAAAAAGATGCAACAGTTCTTTATCTCCCGCTCTTCTGGGCCGATTGACGAAATTCCACTTGCATTTTTCATGTCTCAAAAGGGCGACTTAGGATATGTATTAGATTTATATAGCATTGTTCTAATATCGGTATTTTGACATAAAATCGGACTTTTTCTGAAATAACATACCAATTTTTTTCCATATTTCAATTCTACCACTCAAATTATGCCAAACTACCAAGTTTTGTAAAAACCACACGAGTAGTTTTTAAAATATTAGCTCTCAAAATCAATGTTAATTGAATTTGGTATACGTTTATTACTCTTTCTTTTTATACTCAACTTATTTTATTCTTCCTTTCACATTTCGAAATTCGGGTTCATTCCAAATAAAATTCACCGATTTTTTTTGTGACTTATTTTTAAAATTTGTATTTTTAAATAATTTTTATAAATGTTTTTAAAGTAATTTTGAATTATTGATATAATCTATAAAAATTTTACCATAAAGTAGACATTAAGCATACCTGCAAAAAATTACAGTTTTATTTGAAATTTCCAAAGATATAAGTGAATTTATATATTCTCAGGTTTTGAAATTTGGCATAACTGTTGAAAGCGATAAAACATCAAATGTGGATTAGACACTTTGCTAAAATTATTTGAAAGTTAGAACGATGTGACTTTTTTTCTGCTCATGCACAATGTAAAAAGATAGGAACGAGGTGTCTTTTTTCTCACTCCTGTATAATGGAAGGGAAAGGAAAATTGGTTACTATATATTAAGAAGTTCGCCAAGTGAATTATTCTTGGCACAAACTAAAAAAATTGTGCAAAGTTAAATTTAAATTTCTCACTAAATTGTACAAAATTTAATATCTAGGCATAATTTGAGTCGTAGAATCAAAATATGGCAAAAAATTGTTATGTTATTTCAGAAAAAGTCCCTGTGGTGACACACTGCTTTCTGTGGCAACCCTAAAGAATTCGTCTGTCACGAGGCTCACGTGCCGAGATGCATTACGTCTACGTCTGGCTTTTCTGTTTGATAGATAGTTAGTTGCATTTAAGATTTTGATCATGGCGTGAAAAATAAATGTCGGTTTTTAAAAAGTGTTGGCTCAGATTTTTGAACTGCTCAGATTTACTTAACTTTACGAAATACGGATGACTCTTTATTGGAACTTCTACAGAAAAAAGGCTGTATTCAAGAAGAATACGAAAGAGAATTTAGTGCAGCTCAAGAATATTATGATAAATTATCTATGTTAAAAGTAAAAGCCAACAGGGAAAAGGATAAGTGTTCACAACCTTCTACTGGTTCAATGAATAGCAGTTCTTCATCAGGAATAGTTACGGCTGCAAAACAGAAACTGTTGGAGATCAAACTCGTGAAGTTTGATGGAGACTCCCGAAAGTGGTTGATGTTTTGGACGAGGTTTAGTAAAATACATGAAGATACTCACATCGACAAGAGGGACAAGTTTTGTTGTTTACTGCAATCTACGAAACGTGAGACATTGTGCCAAGAGCAATAGTGGAAAGTTTTCCTGCTACGGAAGAAAATTATGAAAAAGCCGTGGAGTATCTCAAAGAACGATTTGGAAATTAAAATGTTTTAATTCAAGTTTATGTTAGAGAGCTATTAAAACTGGCAATCAATGACAAACAAAAGATAGACTTATTAACTCTTTATGACAAGTTGCAAACTCAGCTGCGCACATTGGAATCACTCTGTTTAACTAAAGATAAATTTGCAGTTGTTTTATTTCCTTTAGTGGAATCAGCACTTTCTGCTGATTTAATACAAATTTGGGAAAGACAACGAGGTATGTCACCTGAAACAACAGGTAAAAGTGAATTGGTGTCATTAATTGATTTTCTAAAAGGGAAAGTAGAAACTGATTTTAGAGTTAAACTTACCCGTGATGTTTTGGGTTCTGATGGTATGGTGTATTTAATTATGGCAAAGCACACTAGGGCTATCTGCCTAAGAGAAGGGATGCTTTCGCAGAGGACTTTCTAAAGGAAACTGTCTGGTATACACGTTACAGATGGGGAAAATCACGAAAACACCCATGCAGCCAGCCCGTTTGCGGGATTCGAACCTCGGACCGAACTACCAGTGTTCAGCGACTTTACCGCTCAGTCATTGGTGGGCCTTTGGGTTCTGATAAAGTAAGTAATAAGAAAAATAATTTTTTTACACAAAACCTGTTGTTCCAACTGTATGTGAATTAGTTAATGCAAATAGTAGTAATTGTAATGAAAATTTTCAAAAGTATAAAAAGTCTGATACTTGTATTTTTTGTGAAAAATCCCATTTGTCTCAAAGTTGTAAGGATGCATCTTTAATGAGTTTAGAATGTAAGAAAGATATCATTAAGAAAAAGAATGTTTGTTTCGTGTGTCTTAAGAAAAACCATAAAGTAGAGCAAATCAGTGCACAGCTAAACATAGGTGTACCTTATGTAAAAATCGACATTTTGTGATTGTTTTCTCTGATTTGCCTTCTAACAAAACAAAAAGTGTCACAAAGTTAGGGAATGATGAAAACAAAACAGGCATTCTTAATAACTATGTTAAGGTATCAAATGTATATCTTCAAACGTTAATTGTAAAAATTCAGAATGGTTCTAAAGAAATGTTTGTATGAGCAATTTATGATAGTGGTTCTATGAAATCATATTTATGTAATGATGTTGCTCAAAGGATAAATTGTAAGTGTATTGGTGAATCAAAAATAAGGCTATTTCTTTTTGGTGGAGTTGAGACTTTAGAAAATGTGTATAAAAGCTATGTTATTGAAGTAAGCAATATATATAGTAAATATAAGTGTAAATTAGAGGTACTTGGTCAAAACAAAATTTGTTCTGAAAATAAACAACTTCCATCTGGTTCGTGGTTACGCGAACTTAAGTCACATGGTATCAAATTAAGTGCGGATTTTGCTGGTAAGTTGCTAACTGGAAAAATTGTTCCCCTTACGTGCAGCATCAGCGCGGTGCATCCCCAGTTAGTCTGGACTGTTAAGGGTAAATTTACTGGCACTGAGCCAACTATGATAAATCCTGCATCCCTCCTAATTTCTTCTCTGTTAGTGAAGGGTCAATGTATTAGTGATCTCTGGAAGTTAGATGTTTTGGGTATTAGTGAACCTTCCGTAAGTAAAACTAAAACTCAGTTACAGGAGGATACGCAAAAATATTTTGAAGAGACTCTTACGGTAAATTCAGAGGGAAGGTATGAAGTAGCATTTACCTTGGGTGTTGGATAGCTCGCTTTTACCCGAAAACAAAGTGATAGCAGAAAAATGTCTTGTAAGTACTAAAAGAAAATTAATGACTAAGGGAAATTTTGACACTTACGGAGACCTTTTCCAGAACTGATTAGCACTCAGAATAATTGAAAAAGTACCGGATAAGAATAAATATAAGGGTGTACGTTATTTACCTCATAGAGCATTTGTTAAAGAAAATAGTAGCATGAGTATAAGACCGATGTTTAACGCAAGTTCTCATCCGCTGGGTTACCCATCATTGAATGATTGTTTATCTACTGGACCAAATTTAAATGAAATCATACCTTTGATTCTTAATCATTTTCACAAGAATTACGTTGGTGTCACTTCAGATATAGAAAAAGCGTTCTTGCAAATATCCATAACGGAAAAAGATCGAGACTTTTTTAGATTTATGTGGTTCAGTAGGTATAATCAAGAACAAGTTGACCTGTATCGGCATAGAAGGGTAGTTTTTGGTATTACGTGTAGTCCGTATTTATTGGTTGCTACAATACAGTATCATTTGAGCGTAGTTCCCGAAAGCTTAAGTCATACAGCGGAGATATTGAAAACATCCTTTTATGTAGATAACTGTGTGGCTAGTATGAATTCAGAAATAGAAATGAGAAAGTTTGTAAATGAATCACAAATAATTATGACTTCGGGTCATTTTAATTTAAGATTCTGGAAATCCAATATAAGAAGTGTTGTGCCAGAGCAATATTCCTCCATGGAAGGAGATGTGTCTGTTTTGGACCTTGTATGGCATACTATTACAGATGCCTTATCTTGCAAAATAAGTCAAGATACAAAATTGGATGACCCAGTTACTAAAAGACTAGTTTTAGCGGTAGCTCATCAGGCGTTTGATGTTATAGGGCATACGGCTCCTGTAATGTTGATTCCAAAACTAATTTTACAGGAAACTTGAAATTTAAGGCTTAAATGGGACGATGTTCTTCCTGATGAATTAAGCAAAAAATTTAGGTTTTGGCTTAAAAAGTTGTATTTGCTATCCAGTATCCAAATACCTAGATGGGTAGGTCTCAAATCTATTAATGAAGCTGTGAGTATACATCTCTTTTGTGACAGTAGTAAAAGTGCATATGGTGCATGCGTATTTTAAGAGTACAGAGTGACAAAAGGGTAAGGGTTAGTTTGGTACACGCAAGATCGAGAGTAACGCCTTTGAAACCTATTACGATTCCTTGATTAGAACTTCTTGCTTGTAATATTGGTTCTAGGTTATTGTCTTCAGTTATTAATAATATTGGCCTACATGAAGTTCGTATTCACTGTTAGACTGACTCCTCGACGGCTTTAAGTTGGATATGGCGAAATCAACATTGGGAAGCATTCGTTTTTAATCATGTACAGGAAATCAGGTCTTTGACCTTCCCCACTGTATGGCAACATGTCCCTGGTAGTCTCAATCCTGCTGACCTACTTTCTAGAGGTTGTTATGCAGATCAATTAATAGAACGAAAATGGTGGGAGGGACCTGATTGGTTACGGGAAGATGAGGCAAATTGGCCTAAATTTAATGATGAACCAGATGAGGATTTAGTTAATTCAGAAATACGTAAGACAGTTATTGTTACGTTGGTAAAGAATGATTGATGTATTGGATGGTACTATAAGTATTTCTCACCATTTAAGAAAATTGTAAGAATGTTATCATGGATATTCAGATTTTATAATAGTGTACGTAAGAATAATAATAACAACCATTTTAAGGATTTGACTGTGTCTGAAATAGAAAGGGGAGAAATAGCTTTAATGTTATTAATACAAAAAGAGTCGTTTAATGGTGAAACAGATGATAAGCTAAGACGACTCGGACCATTTGTCAATAGTCAGGGTCTAATAAGAGCTAAGTCTAATGTTGCTTATCGTGACGACTCTAACAGCTTTAAGTTCCCCATCATATTACCTTTTGAACATCCAGTAGTCAAATTATTGATATTAAGTTCCCACAAAGACTTTTTGCATGCAGGTACTACATTGTTGATGTCGCATTTAAGAGAAAGATACTGGATCTTAAAATCATGTAAAACTATAAGGAACTGTATAAGAAAATGCGTAACCTGTCAGAGATTTAAGGCTAAAAGAGGTGAGACAGTCCCTGGCGTTTTACCAAATGATAGGGTTCGTGATTCAGCCATTTTTGAAATTGTAGGATGTGATCTTGCCGGACCCTTGCATTTAAAGGATGGACGAAAATCATATATATTGTGCTCTTCACGTGTGCAATTTATTGTGCTATCCATATGGAACTAGTTACCTCATTAAGAACTGAATCATTTTTTCAAGCTTTAAGGCGTTTTATCGCATGTCGTGGACGCCCTACCACCATATATTCCGATAATGGGACAAATTTTGTGGGTGCAGAGAGAGTTTTGCAAACCATTGACTGGGACTGCCTCTGCTCTAGGGCTGCTGAAAAGAGAATACAATGGAAATTTAATCCTCCATCCGCCGCTTGGTGGGGTGGATGGTGGGAGTGTTTGATACAAATTGTGAAACAAATATTGAGAAAAATTTTAGGTCATGCTTATCTTGGTTATGAAGAGTTACTCACCTTCTTGTGTGATTGTGAAAGAATTGTCAACTCAAGACCACTTACGTACGTGTCTGACGATATTGAAGATCTCTTGCCTTTAACTCCAGAAAAATTGTTGCATGAAACTCCACAGTTGGGTGTGCCTGATATTGACAATATAGACAGAGAAATATTAAGTAGAAGAGCGAAGTATCTTCAGAGAATGAGAGAATTGTTAAGAGTGAGATTTCGCTCTGAGTATCTAGGGCAGTTAAGACAGCAGTCTACCAGAAATTGCAAAAATAAACCTCTATCTGTAGGAGAATTGTCTTGCTGGAGGAACAAAATAAAAACTGTGCATATTGGAATTTAGCACGCGTTATTCGGGTGATCCCTGGTAGAGATGGCAACATAAGAGTTGCTCTTGTAAAAAGTAATAAGAGTTCTTGAGACCAATACAGAGATTGTTTAGATTGGAACTGGATAATATAATAGATAATACTCAAAATGATCAAGTTCCTTTCACCACAGTAGTGGTAGAGTTGTAAAATCACGAATAATGTAATTCATGTCTTTGAGTTATTATGATTTATTTTGTTGTTCTATTATTGTTGTATTGTTCCTCAGCATTAATTTTGTTTTCAAGTAATATGATTTAAGTATTAAGCAATTTTCTTTGTTATATAACCCTTGTATATAACATTTATATTGATGTAAGTTTTATGTTTTGAGTGTGTAGCCATCCACTCAAAAGGTGGGAGAATTGTGGCGACACACTGTTTTCTGTGGCAACCCTAAAGAATCCGTCTGTCACGAGGATCATATGCCCAGATGTCTACGTCTACGTCTGCTTTTCTGTTTGATAGTTAGTTGCATTTAAGATTTTGATCATGCTGTGAAAAATAAATGTTGGTTTTTAAAAAGTGTCGGCTCAGATTTTCGAACCTATAATTTACTTGTTAAGCAACAGTCCCATTTTGTGTCAAAATACCTATGCTAGAGGAATGCTATGTATCCTAAATCATGCTTTCAAGACAAGAAAAACGCAATTTGAATTTTGTCAATCAGCTCAGTAGAATGGGAGATCTAGAACTGTCCCCCCTTTTTTTGAGCAGTGTACTTTTCTTTCCCTTTTTTTGTCAAATTTTAATTTATGGGGCATAGCATTCTCAAACTTAAGTTAGATTATTTTTAATTTATTGCATTTTCTATACCTGGTTATTAGTTACTTCTTTGGCAAAACTAACATGGATGCAAATGAAATCCCCAATATCTAATTTGAAGGAGGCACTGAAAATGTTTTTTTAACTTCTTCATCTTCTTCGACAATTCAACACTATATTGTGTAAACATCATCCAAGGGCAAATTAAATGTGTTCAGTATTTAGGAATGAATATTTCAATAGACATTCTTATTTTGATGGGAACGAAAGCGAAATATGCACAGTGTTGTAGATGTATCAAAATGTTAATGCTTTTTGTTAACAAAATCAGTTAGTGTCATGCTAGAAATTTTTTTCATTGTTCCAGTTGCTCTTCTGTTGACAGTATTATTAAAATAAGAAGATGAATTTGAAAGTAGTATCAAAATCATATAATGTTTCAATATCTGGCCTTGTTCAAGCTGCAAGTTAAAAAGATAATTGCCGAGGGGTGGGAGAAGGGTTTTCTTTAAAATCGATAAAAAAATAAGTATCAAAGTTCCCTTTATTTATGTGTGTAATTTATAACTGATATTTTAATTTCTTTAGGTAAAATTCATTGTAAAAATGCAGGCACCACAAGTAACTCCTGCTCAGCGCTTCTTCCACACTCCAAAATTTCAGCCTCCAACTTTTCAGAAGCCTAATCACTTAGTATTCACAGCTCATCGGCAACATTTACAGCCAACTCAAGCTATAGAATTTGATGGAAAACGTCTTCGAAAAGCAGTTACTCGGAAAACAGTTGATTATAACTCATCTGTGATCAAATACCTAGAAGTATGGGCTTCTTTCCCTTTTTGTTATATTATTATAAGTTTTTACTGAATGAATATATACATGTTTTCATCCATTAATATGTAATTGATTAAAATTGTAGACTAATGGTAATTCATATGTTTAAGTTTTTAGTCAATGAAGCTGTATGTATGTATGTTTTTTTTTTGTGTGTGGGGGGGGAGGGGTTGGGATCTTCTCTATACATTATGCAGATGAAGGCTAATTTCTTAAGAAACTTATCAACACAGTTTTCTTTTAATGAAAGAGAGTCTGTGAGCATTTTGTCAGTTAAACTAATCATCATCATACAGTATTTGTTAGTAGTGATTTCATTGTTGCTAAAGTAAAATTATTTCAAGTTATCACATAATACAAGTAAAATATAACCTTAGCTGTGTACGTACGTGGTAATGGTGGAAGATTGGCTAACGTTGGTGGTAATTTGATGCAAATGTTTTTTCTTTATTTCAGATGGAAAATGCTTGGTCATTGTTTCTAAAATGTTTTCAAAGTTTTTTTTTTTTTTTTTTTCTTTCTTTCTTTTTTTTTTAAAAAAAATTCTGAGCTACAATTTTTGTTGCATGTTGCCTCATGAACTCTGCTAAGTATGATTTCAAATGGGTCTTGCTGTACCTGTATGTTTCTTATTCTGCCATTTTTGAAGAACACCATATCCATTTAATATTTTGCATATGAACTATGGAATGTGAATCCACAAAACTGAATTTATGGTTCGCTTTGGAAAGCTCAAGAATGACATTTTGGAATTTTTCTGTTTTAAAAGTGGTCTGAATGTTGGAATAAATCGTAGTTCCTTTTTTGATATTTTCTTTGACTGCATTGTGGCTTTTCAGTCAAGCACTGTAAAGAGAAAGCATTCTTTAATTTCCTAGCAAATATCGGCGAAAATCCATTGAGGCAGTAAGACATGGCTACCATTTTTTCTTTTTATGGTTGCAATAACGATAATTTGTTTTGTCACTCCAAAGTTGCGTACTGAAACTATTGCCATTTTTTGCCAAATTTTGCCCTTTTTCTATATTAATATGCAAATACTGAAACATTAATTGTGCTAATAAATTTTACAGTCAAAAAGCATTTTTGACACCCTATAACTTTTCTGTTTTTTTTTTTTTTTTTTTTTTTTTTTTTTGTAAATTTTTGAGTGCAACACTAATATTAATATTGACTCCTTTGATTATGTAAACATTCATTCATATGGATTTTCTAAATAATTATTATTTCATAATATGACTTTTCATACATAAATCAGTTTTAATTATATATTAAATATCCTTATACTTGTTTTTGATATGAATAGTATTATTTCTATAATTAATTCAAATGAAAAATTTTAAAATACTTAGTATTCTTGTTGGTTAATTGGAAATATAAAACTTCATGGAGGCTCATTTACGGTGGCTGTTTCACTATGGTGCTTTATAGTCTAATTGTTGAAGTTCTTACTGAGGAATTTAACTATCTCTTTCAGACTCGTGTATGGCAGCGAGACTATAGGGATAGAAGAGCTATGCAACCTGATACTGCTTATTACACAGAGGTAATTATGCATTTTTAGATTTACATCACCAAATTATTATTTTGGATATAATTCCACACTCAGTATTTTCCATGTTAATACAGTCAAAAGTCGTTAATCCGGAATCGTCGGGACTTTTTTGTTTGTGTAATTTTATTAACTTGTTTTGCTAATGGATTTTATGACACTTCCCTCCGGTTGCTATTTAATTGGTTATATGAGTTGCATTTAGATTTTGAATTTAATTTGTTAAACTTGATGCTTTGTAAGTAAATTTTTAATATTTTTTTATCACTGCTCTCCGTGACAACTAGTTTTGAATGGATTATTTGTATGGCACTTAACTTGGTACTATTTTGAAATGCTGTTTGTTTTGTTTTGAAAAAAAAATTTGGGGGGCTCAAATTTTTTTTTTCCCTGGTGGGGGAATATGTTATGTAGTGAATTTAAATTATTAATACAGTCATAAGTCGTTAATCCGGACTCGTCGGGACTTCGGCGATTCCGGATTATCGATTTTTCCGGATTATAGATCATCAGTTTAAATCTCGTAAGATGGCATGCAGAAATTCTAAAATTAAAAATATGAAACCGTAATTTATGAAATAAAGAACAATTATGATCTAAAGGGTATAAAAATTTGCAAAAAGAAAAAGCTTAATATTTATTTGTTTACTTTATTAAACATTTCTTTTAATGTAAGTTGTTTAAGTTTTGCTTCGTTTCATGTGATAATACTTTCTCTTTAATTCTATTAAACAGACATAATTTCTTGTTCAGTTACAAAGTTCCACTGTTCAAGTCCTATAATTGCTGCGTCGAGAACACCGACTAATTTGTCAATCGAAATTTTTTCGTTTTCACTAACCTCTGTCACTTTCTTCGCTATCGGAAGCGAATTATAATGACAAGGAACTTGTTTTAAATCATATCAAAGACGGAGCACATCGAGATGAAATACTAATTTGGTAAGGAATTATAAGCCAAATAAAAACATCTGCCCTGAAGATAAGGATAGTGCTGACAAATCAACTTCCAATTCATTACGCGCCCGCCACTGCGCGGCATTCCCCCCGCCGAGCAGCGTGAAATTGATAAACAGATTTCGGATTTCAAAACATACTTTCACTTTAGATCCTTTACATATTAACAAATATATATCGGAAATTCTATTTGATATAATCGAAAGTTTAAGCTTACTTTTATAAAATTGCTCTTACAGTCTGCAAAAAATAATAAGCCGGATCCAATTCGAAAATTAAGGAACAACGCAATCATCAACATTAACTGAAGTAGATAATTAGATAATTTTAGCTTATACGTCCATTATACATAAAACGTGCACGCGAAAACGTATTCTGCACTTGTGCACACTCTTATGCGCAGTCATAAAACGTCTTACGCGCACGCGTAAACGCCTATGCGCATGTGTCAATGCGGTGCATGCGCCGAAAGTTTTTAGTTTTGAGGTCGGGATTATAGATCATTCCGAATTATGGGTGTCCGAATTAACGACTTTTGACTGTATATATATTTCATGTTTTAAAGGTTCATTCCAAATAGTTCATTGGTTCATTCCAAATAGAATTCACTCAATTTTTTATGACTTAAATATAAAATTTTTATTTTTAAATAAATTTATAAATTTTTTGAAAAAAAATTTGAATTATAATCTATAAAAATTTTACCATCATTTTAAAGTAGGCGTATTTCTAAGCATACCTGCAAAAAGTTGCAGTTTTTCATTCAAAATTTTCGAAGATATATGTGAATTCATATATTGGCCCATTTTGAAATTTGGCATATTTGTTGAATGCGATAAAACATCAAATGTGATTTAGACACTTTGCTAAAATTATTTGGAAGTAGAAACGAAGTGAATTTTTTCTGCTCATGCACAATGTAAAAAGGTAGGAACAAGGTGTCTTTTTTTCTGCTCCGGCATAATCGAAGGGAAAGGAAAATTGTTTGCCACATGTTAAGAAGTTCGCCAAGTGAATTATTCTTGGCGCAAACTGAAAAAATTATGCCAAGATAAATTTTCGAATTTCTCTGTAAATTTCGCACTAAATTTCACAAAATTTAATATCTAGGTATAATTTGAGTCGTGGAATCGAAATATGGAAAAAAATTGGTTAAGTCTGATTTTTACAAGGTTAAGTCCGTTTTTTGTGTCAAACTACCTATGTTAGAACAATGCTATATATAAATCTTATATATATATACTCATATCATATATAACTCATGCTTTCGAGACATGATGTTAAATAGAAAGTAAATTATCGGTGTTTTAATACCTTATTCCTTTATAGCTTAAACTTAACTGATAACTTTGCTGACTGTTGTGCCGGACAAACTAACTAAAATCAAATAACAAATAATTCACATTCAAAATCTAATTCATAATATCCATATATCATACCGACATTCTTATAAACATTAAAACAAATCTATCAATCAATCAATTAATCAATCGTATAGTGGTATTGTACAATTTAACTTTTAGGTTTGCGTTGTGAGTAACCTATGCAAAAGGAAATAATCAATAACCCCAAATTCAATTAAACTCCATGTTTCTTAAAAGCCTTCCGGCTCAAACAAATGGAGGGACATGACAGACTACAGTAAAATATACTCTACAAAAATACAAAAAAGCAATTAAATTTTAAACACACATTTATTAAATTCTTGACTATTTTAATTAAATAATGGATAACTGATTAGTAATCCTACCACATATTTTTCTAAGCCAAAATAACACATAATACTACACCAAATTACAGCTTACATTAATTAAGATTAACATTATTTTTTTTTTTTCAAATTAAATAGGTGTAACAAAATTTAATCCTCCTAAAACTGGCATTCACTTGAAATTATAAATAACTTCTCAATTTTTCTAACTGTAATATTCAATTTATATAAGTAATAACAATATACAGGTAGATAAATCATTATTAACTGTTCTGCATTTGGGAAAACTAAGAAAGAGAGAGAGAAAATATACTTAAAAATTTCACTCACAGATGGAAAACAGTTTCTCCTGATTAGCAGGATCCTTAGTGTCCAATCCACATGGAAATGAGCCAAGGCCATTTTTCTTTCTGTGACAACCCTTTCTGAAGCGTCTAAAAATCATTAGGGATCAAGAGTGGAAATTACAGTCTAATAATTCTTCAAACAGCCAGGAATCGCTTTATCTGTCCATTAGGTGGGAACCAATAGTCCAATTTAGAAGGATCTTTTATTTGTCCATTAGGTGGGAACCAATAGTCCAATTCAGAAGGATCTTTATCTGTCCATTAGGTGGAAACCAATAGTCCAATTTAGAAGGCTCTTTATTTCAATTGAATAACAGGTAGCTGAATATACTCCAGTTTTTAGCACAATCACGTGCATCATCGAAGCAGCAAATCAACATTTTATGCTGAATATTTCGAAAAAAAAAAACTCTTGGAGATAAACCGGCGATTCAGGTGAAGAGAAAAAATCTGTGCTAAATTTTCTTGGTAGATTTTTCTCTATACATCTCAGTCAGCTCTCAGTAAAAATGCTCTTTGCAGCTCGCACACTTTTCTCCATACATCACGCAGGAAAATGTTCCTTGCGTCTCGCACAAACCTTTTAAACATCCCGCAGAAAAAGAATTCTCTAGATGCAACCCAAGTCCTCTTGCCTCGGCAACCGGCCGCACAGCAAAGCCGGCAGCAGGGCAAAACGCCCCTCGTTCGCTTTTATTTTTCTTTCACATAGCGGCTGCTCAAAATTCACTCAAATCAGACTCCGCTACAACCATCACCACAGCCCACTTGTACAAGTCGCTCGCCCCGCAAAACTTTCTGTTTCTCCTTTTCCTTTTCACTGCAAAAATCTGAATCAGAATGATCTCTAGCCTGGTGCAAGCACCCAGGAAATCTCGGTTTCTCCGCCTCTGTGAGTTCATGCACTTTCAAAAAAATCATAAAATTAAATCTTACCAATCCCGGAATTTTAAGTTATCTAAATTGAGAAAAAGACACACCCATGACGAATCAAACACCAGAAAATCTGACAATGCAATCCGAAAAACATCTGCACACATATCGTGAGAAAAAGTAGACCCCCCCAACTAACAAGCGGAAAATAAGCTCCACGAGAATCCAATTACCCAAGGTTAGTTTAACCACCCACTGTCTCGAAGTAAGAAAACTGCAACCTTAACAAAGCGACAGGAAAGCGATTTCTGTTTCACATGCCAAGAGTTAAAAGGGCGACACACGACTCCCAACTGCCTCCATTGTTGGAAAAGGCCATAAACCAGATGGCTCCCGCAACCGTTTCCCACCTTAGTTACAATTCCTACTCAAGAACAAGTTAAACAACACCTTAAGAGCCTAAGAATACTTTTTTCCAGATTAAAATACACATGAATACAAATAAAAATATTGGAATAATAATAACTTAAAACACATACAGTCAAAAGTCGTTAATTCGGACACCCATAATTCGGAATGATCTATAATCCGGACATCAAAACTAAAAACTTTCTGCGCATGCGCCGCGTTGACACATGCTCATAGGCGTTTACGCGTGCGCGTAAGACCTTTTACGACTGCGCATATCAGTGTGCGCAAGTGCAGAATACGTTTTCGCATGCGCGTGTTACGAAGCGAATAACGATATCTAATGCGTAGTTCGAAAGGCTAGTGATAACTTGACGATTCTTGTTCCAACGCTAATTTTGTTTCGACGAATATGCATCAGTGGTAAATTTGATCTTGATTTGGATACAAAAAATTCATGACGATATCTTTCATTTATATTTAATGAAAGCACCAAAATATATCACAGCAATACACATACATCGCAATGGCGAACCACAGTTACATAATGTAGAAAAAAAAACAGAATTCCTTTGGCGCAACAGCGCCCTCTATCCTATGAAAAGTTCTAACACACCCCACCTGTGCTCTTTTAAGAGCACATTAAATTTACATATCAATAATATATTTAGATATAATCAAAATCAATATGCACAAATTAATACTGAAAACTACATTGCAAATCAAATACAATACATGAAACAAACATATATATATAACTTTAAACTTCAAAAGGATAGATTAATTGGACGGGTCTTTGATAAAGTCCTTGAGAAGTACGAATCAAATATGAACGCACATACCTTTATAAACTTCTTCTATAATTCCAATAGGCCATAAAAATTTTGATTTCGTCGACCCCTCCAGCAATACAACCTCACCCTTTTTAAGATTTCTTTCAGGAGATGGATTTAGAAAAGTATGCGCAGACCGTAATTCGAGGAGATAATTCTCCTTCCACTTTTTCCAAATTTGTTTCAAAAGATTAGTTTGATACAGTTTTCTCCTAGTCAAAGTCTGCCTGTTCAATGGTTCATTCCTGAAAAGGTCGGCGAAATGTACAGGATAAGAAATATTTTCTTGCCCTGGAAACAAGAAATGGGCAGGTGTAAGAGCTTCTGGCTCTTTTATTTCATTATGGACATAAGTAAGAGGTCTATGATTTAAAACTAACTCAATTTCTGATAGAATAGTCATCATTTCCTCAAAGTTAAGAAGAGCCCTTCTGAAAACCTTTCTCAAAGGATCTTTGATACTTTTCATAAGCCTTTCATAAAAACCACCCCACCAAGGCACGTGAGGCGCAATATATTGCCAAGTTATGCCGTTTATTGATATGAAATCTTTCAATTTTGAATCTATTATAATTTTTGCTAATTCTTTAAGAATTTCATTAGTGGCTCTAAAGCTCTTAGCATTGTCGGAAATGATAACTTTACAATTTCCTCTCCTAGCTAAAAATCTCCTTAATGACAAAATAAAATTTTTTGTTGACATATTTGTGATTAATTCTATGTGCACAGCTCTAGTAACACTGCATGTAAATAATGTTATGTAAGCCTTTTGAGGCGTATCCTTTCCTGATTTTATTAAAACTGGGCCAGTGAAATCTATGCCAGTTACAGTAAAAGGAGGGTTTTCAGTAATTCTACTTTTAGGTAGTTGACTAGTTATTTGTTTAGCTGGTTTCAACTTATACTTTCGACAAATTAGGCAGTTACCTAATACTCTTTTTATAATTTGTGTACCTCGTGGAATCCAAAATCTAGACCTAATTTTGGCTAGTGTAAATGTAACTCCACCATGAAAAATTTTATTATGTTCTCGAATAATAATTAACTCTGTAAATTTAGACTGCTTAGGAAGAAGTATAGGATTAGCTTCATCCTTTGTAAACGCTCCTTGTTCTAACCTTCCTTTTATGCGCAATACACCGCAACTGTCGAGAAATGGGGCTAAATTCGAAAGTGGTGAGTTTTTAGGAATCGATTTACCATTTTTAAGGTTCTGCAATTCTAAGTTGAACTCTATGTTTTGCTCATGTTTTATCCAGTCTATTTCAGCATTTTGAAGTTCTTCTGCTGTGAAGGGACTTGCAATCGTTTGTCGTTTTTGAAGTTTATTAACAAACCGTTTAACTAGTGCAGTTACTCTTAGTACTTTTAACAAACAACTATATTTCCTTAAATCTAAAATAAATTTCGAATTTTCTACCAAACAGTTATTTTGCACTGTACTTTCAAATTCTTTTTTTAGCTCTAAGTCTACGTCTGTAGATTTTAAGTTCTCTCTTTCAGTAGGCCAGTATTCAGGTGATTGGCTTAGCCACGGTGGACCATGCCACCAAAGATGGTTTGTAGCTAAATTTGCTGCAGAAATTCCTCTGGACAAAATATCTGCAGGGTTATCCATACCAGGGCAATGAGCCCAATTATTGGTATCTGATAAAGATTGAATTTCTTCTATTTTTTACGAAAGTTTTGTATTTACTAGCTTGTCCCTTAATCCAACATAATGTAATCATCGAGTTGGTCCAAAAATAACTAGAAGTATTAAATTTAAGACATTTACTTACTTGATGGACTAATCTTGCGGACAATAAAGCTCCCATTAATTCCAGTCTTGGTAATGTAAGACCTTTCAGAGGAGCTACACGACTTTTAGAACAAATAAAACTGATACTTATCCTCCCATATTCAGATATAGCTCTTAAATACGATACAGTTCCATAGGCTAAAAGAGATGAATCTGAAAAAGAATGAATTTCAAATGAAATAAATTTACAGTTCAAATTTGAAAAATAACATCTAGGAATTTGGAGATCTTCTAAGTGTTCGATTTCACTGCACCACAACTGCCACTTGTGATCCAGTGACGATGGAAGTTTATCATCCCAGTCTATGTCATGACTCCACAGTTCCTGTAGAATGCACTTCAGCTTTATGATGAAAGGCCCAAGAAATCCGATAGGATCATAAATACGACCCACTACTCGAAGAATAAACCTTTTCGAAGCAGTTCCGTTCTTGACAAACTTTGATAACTCTTTCACATTAAAAGATATACTGTCCGCATCTGGATCCCAAACTAGACCCAACACCTTGGATGGTGAGTCAAGTCCCGTACTTGAGCTCTTTTCCTCATCGATGTCGAACTCAGCATCTTTCCACAGCTTACGCAGTTCCATGGAATTGGTTTTCCATTTTCGTAATATCATGCCACATCTTTTGAGAATTTCTACACTTTCAGTCGTAATTTCCAAAGCCGCTTGCAAAGCTTCTTCACCTCCAATCAAATCGTCGACATAAAACCATTCTGACAGTAATTTGCAAGTATCAGGAAATTCTTCTTTACATTTATCAAAATGATATTTCAGAGTTGCAGCTAACAAATATGGACTTGGTTTTAGTCCAAATAAAACTCTACTAAAGTTCATTTCTTGATATGAATTAGAACCGATATCATCAGTCCAGAAGAATCTAGTAAATTTTCTATCACTAGGATCGATCAAAATTTGTAGATACGCTTGCTTTATATCCGCTGTGAAGGCGATTGTATTTTGTCGAAACTTTAAAATCATTTCAAATAGATTTGGATACAAGTTTAGTCCTTTAAATAAACAGTCATTAATTGAAAGTTGTCCTCCTTCATGAGAAGAACCATCAAACACGATTCGAAGTCGACTAGTAGATTTGTCCTCGCGAATGACAGCGTGGTGGGGTAAGTAGAATGACTGCTCAGAATATGACACTTCAGTATCTGACGACAAATTCTCAATGATACCTTCCCTACGATAATCATCAATTATCTTTTTATATTCCTCATAAAAAGCAGTATCATTTCTAAATCTCCTAACGAGACTATCGAAACGTTTCCGAGCCACTTCTCTATTATTTGCTAATTTCTCCTGCATACCTGGTTTCCACGGCAACTTTACACAATATCTTCCATCTACGAACCCAACAGAATTATTAAATTCATTAAGTATCTCCTGTTCCACTAAAGTCAAACACACCGCTTCCTTGTTTTCAATACCTAAACTTTCCAGTTCCCAGAAACGCCTGAGTTCAGCTGATACAGTGCTTTGATCACCTAAAACTAAGTTTACAGCAGCTGTTTTACTCATATCACCACAATTTCCCTGCAAGGACCATCCAAGTTCTGAGTTTACAGCTACCAAAGATGTATTTAACCTTTCAAAACCTTTTGTCAATTTCCAATAAAAATCTATACCTATTAACAAGGAAATTTCATTATCATCTGACGCTTGATTATAACCCCACGTTAAAGTTAATCCCTTGGCTTCCATTTCAGCTCTTGTACGCTCATTCGGCAAATTAATCGCCGTCCTCGAAATTTCATCTGTTTCCAACGCCTGTATTATGACTTCATTTCCATCTAAAATATTTCGCAATCTCACTTCAACTCTGCGACATGTTTGCAACCTAGGATCCTTTGCTCCAAATGAATAAATCTTTAATGTTTCTGACCCTAGACATTTTAATCCCAACTTCATAGATACATTTCTTTTAATAAAACTCTTCTCACTACCGTTATCAAACATTGCAATAACTGTACCTGACGATTTACGACCAACAATTTCTGTCCTAACACACTGCAATAAAATCACATTCCTATCATTTACAACTGAATTCGAAATAGTAGGCTGAATTTCCAATTCCTTTGGTTTTTCTTCTTCCAGTTTTGAATTAGATTTACACTTGCTAGAATTTTCAAATTTAAAACAAATAGCTTTGGCGTGTCTACCAAAGCAGAATGAACACTGTTTAGCATTACATTTTTTCACAAAACAGTTTGTGTTACAACATAACAGACATCTCCTTTCCTTAATTAATTTATCCCTTTTTTACTGTACAGTCATGCTTTCACATTCAGTCTTACAGTGACCTTGACCACAGAATAAACAAACTTCGGAAGTTTTCGCCATAAATTCTGTTACTGACGCGTGTTGATTATTGCGACTCAGAGGGAAGTTTCGTTTCTGATTTCGAAAATTGTTTTGTTTGTGTTTGTTAGAATGAAAATTATTATATGAAGATACATTATTAGAATTAATACGGAATGCCTTTTCTCTTGCACTAATAGCATTGTGTAAAAACTTCATCAATTCCTGTAAATCATGACAATTATTTATATTTTGCTTAGAAAATTCAAGAGTCAATTCTCCTGGCAGATTTTTTAGTATTATGTTAGTCAGTATTGTTGTGTATGTTTCCGATTTGACATTTAATTCCTCTAAACATCTAATTTGAGTTTGGGCTTCAAAATAAAGGTTACGAAGGGCCTGAATGTTAGAAGCATTTTTTACAGGTGCCAGATTTAATAAATTTGACAAGTGAGCATTTATTAAAATGTCTCTTTGGGCCAAATGTTTCCGAAATTAATTTAACAGCCTGTTTATAATTCTCTGGAGTAATTGAGAATCCTTTGATGCTAGCTAGGGCTTTACCACCTAATAACGACTTTAAATAGCAAAATTTGTCAACCTCAGTTAAATTAGAATTATTATGTACAGAATTCTCAAACTGATTCCAAAAATCTAAATATTCTGAAGGCTCACCATAGAATCGAGGAAGCGAAAGTTTAGGAAGTTTAGTTCTGTTTTCTAAATTCAAATTTTTATTTTCTACGTGAACATTTTCTGGATTTACTGTTTGTTCACCTGACTGATATGGAACTTTTCCAATTGATTTAATTTTGTTTTGCAACTTTACTTTAACTGGCATTATTTTTTCGTTATATTCATCTACTGTGTTAATTTCATCCTTAATTTCTTGTTCTTCTTTCAACAATTCATCAATGTCACTATTTAGTATGTTAATAATTTCAATTTTACTATTCAACTGTTCTAAATATGAATCACATACATCTATGTCAATATCTGATTCATTCAAATATATGTTTATTTTTTCTACTAACTTTAAAGTTTGTTCACGATGTGTGTCACGCTTAGTTCGAAGCTTTAACAATTTAGCCATTTTCACAGTTTCTAGCAACAAATTTTACCCCTCAAATACTTTAACAATAAATTCTAATTCTAGAATTCTAAGAAAACAAACTGTAATTTTCAACAACAAATCACACTTCAAGCATTAACAACAAATTCTAATTCTAAGAAAGCACAACATTTTCTTACTTGCAAATACCAATGCAAATATTCAGTAAATGCGAAACCTAAAGTTGTAAATTTTTACCAAACAAGATCAACAACATCAAACAACCCTACTACTTCAACAATTACAAAATATTCTATTCAACCAAATTTTCAACAAAACTATTTACTCACCCCACCATTACGATAATTACCGGCCGATGCACCACATGTTACGAAGCGAATAACGATATCTAATGCGTAGTTCGAAAGGCTAGTGATAACTTGACGATTCTTGTTCGAACGCTAATTTTGTTTCGACGAATATGCATCAGTGGTAAATTTGATCTTGATTTGGATACAAAAAATTCATGACGATATCTTTCATTTATATTTAATGAAAGCACCAAAATATATCACAGCAATACACATACATCGCAATGGCGAACCACAGTTACATAATGTAGAAAAAAAAACAGAATTCCTTTGGCGCAACAGCGCCCTCTATCCTATGAAAAGTTCTAACAGCGCGTTTTGTGTATAATGGACGTATAAGCTAAAATTATCTAATTATCTGTTTCAGTTAATGTTCATGATTGCGTTGTTCCTTAATTTTCGAATTGGATCCGGCTTATTATATTTTTTGCAGACTGTAAGAGCAATTTTATAAAAGTAAGCTTAAACTTTCGATTATATCAAATAGAATTTCCGATATATATTTGTTAATATGTAAAGGATCTAAAGCGAAAGTATGTTTTGAAATCCGAAATCTGTTTATCAATTTCACGCTGCTCGGTGGGGGGAACGCCGTGCCGCGGCGGGCGCGTAATGAATTGGAAGTTGATTTGTCAGCACTATCCTTATCTTCAGCGCAGATGTTTTTATTTGGCTTATAATTCCTTACCAAATGTAGTATTTCATCTCGATATGCTCGGTCTTTGATATGATTTAAAACAAGTTCCTGGTCATTATAATTCGCTTCCGATAGCCGAAAAAAAGTAACAGAGGTTATTGAAAACGAAAAAATTTCGATTGACAAATTAGTCGGTGTTCTCGACACAGCAATTATAGGACTTGAACAGTGGAACTTTGTAACTGAACAAGAAATTATGTCTGTTTAATAGAATTAAAGAGAAAGTATTATCACATGAAACGAAGCAAAACTTAAACAACTTACATTAAAAGAAATGTTTAATAAAGTAAACAAATAAATATTAAGCTTTTTCTTTTTGCAAATTTTTATACCCTTTAGATCATAATTGTTCTTTATTTCATAAATTACGGTTTCATATTTTTAATTTTAGAATTTCTGCATGCCATCTTACGAGATTTAAACTGATGATCTATAATCCGGAAAAATCGATAATCCGGAATCGCCGAAGTCCCGACGAGTCCGGATTAACGACTTATGACTGTATTAATAATTTAAATTCACTACATAACATATTCCCCCACCAGGGAAAAAAAAAAATTTGAGCCCCCCAAATTTTTTTTTCAAAACAAAACAAACAGCATTTCAAAATAGTACCAAGTTAAGTGCCATACAAATAATCCATTCAAAACTAGTTGTCACGGAGAGCAGTGATAAAAAAATATTAAAAATTTACTTACAAAGCATCAAGTTTAACAAATTAAATTCAAAATCTAAATGCAACTCATATAACCAATTAAATAGCAACCGGAGGGAAGTGTCATAAAATCCATTAGCAAAACAAGTTAATAAAATTACACAAACAAAAAAATCACTAGTGAGGGAAAAAAATACACCTTAACTTTCCAGTCAACCAACAGTGACAAAAAAAATTATAAATGAATTAAACACCGAACTGAACCAGAAGTTGAAACAAACGGAGAACACCCCCAGGAACGGAAAAGAGAAACTTGACCAAAAAAAAAATTAAGCCGAAAAAAACTAGAGCGCATCTAGAAGCAAAAAGGAAAAATAAAAATTTAGATAATCTTACTTGAAACAAGGAAATTAAAATTCGGACCAGCCGAAAAAATCCTTAAACGCAAAGCACTATTGAGTCAAGAACTCGAAACCGAAACTAAAAGAAATTCACACAAATGCAGACAACTCCTAGTCCAAACCAGTTGTAAAATATGGAAGAAAAACCTTAGAATCTCTTCAAGAAAACAAAACTAACACTCAAAAAGATTGGAATTCAAATTCAAAAACAATGCAAGATCAAACCAAAAAAAAATTCAAATTCTGAAAATAGCCAAAATGAATCCAACAAAACAGAACTGAAGCAGGTTACACACACAGAGAATTTCTACGTAAACAAGAAAGTGTCCAACAAAAGGGTTTGCCACAATTTTTAAAGAAAACAATGCTGCACCAATGTTCCAAAGTCTAGATCCTGGAGAGTAATTAAAGAAGATGAAGAGTATGCATTGCACTCTAGGTAGCAATCATAAGCATGACAACTTCACATCTAAACTACAAGACTGCAGGCACAAAAATGCAAAAGCAGACAAGAGGGAAGTGTTTACACAGAAAAATCTCAACTCAAAATCTCAAAATCCATAATCCCACAAAACTCAATTCTATACTTCTCCTTAAACCACTTCAAAACAAAACTCCTTGAAATACACTAAGCCTCAAGAGCAATCACAAATTTTTCAGTAACCACACAGTATAACCAGAAACCAGAAAAGAAAAAGTTTTTGAAAGACAACCAACTTGAAAACAGAAACTCATTACTAAACTCAGTGGAGTTAATTACTCTTAAAATCTCAAAATCAAATCAAAATTCTTCTCAAATCTCCACAACACTTAGCTCACATAAGTAATTTCTAATTCCACAAAATCAAGTTTAACTTCTCAAAACAAATTTTCACTTCCACTAGTATCAAAGTTTAAATTTCCAAAACACATTTCACATCCACTTTTAAAGTTACTACAAGACTGCAACAAGTTCAGCCAAAGGAAAAAAAAAAAAAAAAAAAAATAATAATAATAATAATAAAAAAAATAAAAAATAAAAAAAAAAAAAAAAATAAATTCAAAACCAAAAAGCAATAAAACTATTAAAGCTCAAAAATTGACAAAGTCAAAAAAAGAATTAGATCACTGTTAAAACAAATGTTAGACCACTCACTAGTAAACTCACTATGGAACTACCATTAAAACACTTAAAAAACAGTATGAGTACAGAGCAAGAATAATACTTTTTAACTACATTTCTAAAACTCCAAACAAATCCAACTCTACCCTTCCAAAAAAAAAATCTTTGTTTTTCCAAAATTCACAATTCAAAATTGCTGTAAAACGCAAAACTTTCTATTCTACTGTTTTCACACATTTCTCAGACAGCAATAAATGTTCACAGAATTCACAAACTAAGGTAGAAAATAATTACTCAAACTCAGAAAGCTAAACAAGAAACTTCACTCCCGCTGAAAGTTAACTTCCACAAAAAAAAAAAAAAAAAAAAAAAAAAAATCAATCAATCCCTAAATAAACTATCACTGGTCCCATAAAATCTATTAACACACTGCAAGAAATTTAAAAAAAAATTACTATTTCTCGAACACAAAAATACTGCTCTGACATTAAATCAATCAATTAAAATTAGAAATCTACAAAGCAATTATTTAAAATGCAATATCGAAATCAACTCATTAACACAAATGCAATTCTCATGAAAAACTTTAAGCTAAATGATAAATGGATCAAACATCTACGTGAGTGCAAAAAATTTCATCATTTATAATCAAAAACGTAGTATTTATACACATTAAAACAAAATAGAAATCAAATATAAAATAATACTCAAATAATATACACAAAAATTAATTTAGTGGTCTGCTAGTCGCGAGGTCACAGCACCATTGTTATATCTAAAATTCTATGTTTTTTATACTTTTTAAACTTTAACTTTGCTGCAAGGTGCCAGACAAACTAACTAAAATCAAATAACAAATAATTCACATTCAAAATCTAATTCATAATATCCATATATCATACCGACATTCTTATAAACATTAAAACAAATCTATCAATCAATCAATCAATCGTATGGTGGTATAGTACAATTTAACTTTTAGGTTTGCGTTGTGAGTAACCTATGCAAAAGGAAATAATCAATAACCCCAAATTCAATTAAACTCCATGTTTCTTAAAAGCCTTCCGGCTCAAACAAATGGAGGGACATGACAGACCACAGTAAAATATACTCTGCATAAATACACAAAAGCAATTAAATTTTAAACACACATTTATTAAATTCTTGACTATTTTAATTAAATAATGGATAACTGATTAGTAATCCTACCACATATTTTTCTAAGCCAAAATAACACATAATACTACACCAAATTACAGCTTACATTAATTAAGATTAACATTATTTTTTTTTTCAAATTAAATAGGTGTAACAAAATTTAATCCTCCTAAAACTGGCATTCACTTGAAATTATAAATAACTTCTTAATTTTTCTAACTGTAATATTCAATTTATATAAGTAATAACAATATACAGGTAGATAAATCATTATTAACTGTTCTGCATTTGGGAAAACTAAGAAAGAGAGAGAGAAAATATACTTAAAAATTTCACTCACAGATGGAAAACAGTTTCTCCTAATTAGCAGGATCCTTAGTGTCCAATCCACATGGCAATGAGCCAAGGCCATTTTTCTTTCTGTGACAACCCTTTCTGAAGCGTCTAAAAATCATTAGGGATCAAGAGTGGAAATTACAGTCTAATAATTCTTCAAACAGCCAGGAAACGCTTTATCTGTCCATTAGGTGGGAACCAATAGTCCAATTCAGAAGGATCTTTATCTGTCCATTAGGTGGGAACCAATAGTCCAATTTAGAAGGCTCTTTATTTCAATTGAATAACAGGTAGCTGAATATACTCCAGTTTTTAGCACAATCACGTGCATCATCGAAGCGGCAAATCAACATTTTATGCTGAGTATTTCGAAAAAAAGCTCTTTGAGATAAACTGGCGATTCAGGTGAAGAGAGAAAATCTGTGCTAAATTTTCTTGGTAGATGTTTCTCTATACATCTCAATCAGCTCTCAGTAAAAATGCTCTTTGCAGCTCGCACACATTTCTCCATACATCACGCAGGAAAATGTTCCTTGCGTCTCGCACAAAACTTTTAAACATCCTGCAGAAAAAGAATTCTCTAGAGGAAAGTAAAACGCAACCCAAGTCCTCTTGCCTCGGCAACCGGCCGCACCGCAAAGCCAGCAGCAGGACAAAAAAGCGCCCCTCATTCGCTTCTTTTTTTCTTTCGCATCGCGGCTACTGAAAATTTACTCAAATCAGACTCAGCTACAACCATCACCGCAGCCCTCTTGTACAAGTCGTTCGCTCCGCAAAGGGGGGAGCCCCGCAAAACTTTCTGCTTCTCCTTTTCCTTTTCGCTCCAAAAATCTGAATCAGAATGATCTCTAGGCTGGTGCAAGCACCCAGGAAATCTCGGTTTCTCCACCTCTGTGAGTTCATGGGCTTTCAAAAAAATCATAAAATTAAATCTTACCAATCCCGGAATTTTAAGTTATCTAAATTGAGAAAAAGACACACCCATGATGAATCAAACACCAGAAAATCTGACAATGCAATCCGAAAAACATCTGCACACATAACGTGAGAAAAAGTAGACCCCCCAACTAACAAGCGGAAAATAAGCTCCACAAGAATCCAATTACCCAAGGTTAGTTTAACCACCCACTGTCTCGAAGTAAGAAAACTGCAACCTTAACAAAGCGACAGGAAAGCGATTTCTGTTTCACACGCCAAGAGTTAAAAGGGCGACACACGACTCCCAACTGCCTCCATTGTTGGAAAAGGCCATAAACCGATGGCTCCCGCAACCGTTTCCCGCCTTAGTTACAATTCCTACTCAAGAACAACTAGTTAAACAACACCTTAAGAGCCTAAGAATACTTTTTTCCAGATTAAAATACACATGAATACAAATCAAAATACTAGAATAATAATAACTTAAAACACATATTAATAATTTAAATTCACTACATAACATATTCCATTCCTACTCAAGAATAATGAGTTAAATAAAACCTTAAGAGCCTAAGAATACTTTTTTCCAGATTAAAATACACATGAATACAAATAAAAATATTAGAATAATAATAACTTTAAACACATATTAATAATTTAAATTCACTACGTAACAATGAAAAACGCAATTTGAATTTTATTAATTGGCCCAGTAGAATGGGAGATGTAGAACTGTTTCCCCCCTTTTTTTTTGTACAGTGTACAAGGATGCAGTTAGTCTTGTGTATGCTTTTTGTAGGATTTTACAGGGAGTTTTAGAGAATGTGTACTTAATATTGCAGTTAACTGAATGTATAGTATGTTGTAAATAAGCTTAGTAGCTGTAATTGCTGTCTGCAGTTTTATTTCTCCAAACTATTTATGTTGAATTAAATCTTTTCCTATGATATAAGTAAACCTTTTATTTTTGGTGCAATGCAACCTCTGAAGTTATTTATCTCACAACGATCATTTTGCAATATAATTTATGTTATATTATGTTCTTTTATTTTTTAGATGACACCACCATTAGCCATGCCAGACAATCCAATAAATGCTGTCACTACAAAATTTGTTCGAACTTCCACTAACAAAATGAGGTGCCCCATTTTTTGTGTTGCGGTAGGTATTGAAATTCAATTTAGTTTATAATTTTTGTTTTTTAGCAGATGTGTTTTTTGCAGTTATGTATTTTATGTTTTAATTGCGAATTTTTTCTATTAAAGTGTTGTTTAGAAGTACAACTTAGTGTGAAAAAAAGAATAATTGTATATTGTAATTTTATTTATTTTTTAATTGCAAGAGCTATTGGTTATTTAATGTTATATTACTATAATGTATTTGTCATATTTTTTAGTGGACACCAGAAGGGAGGCGTTTAGTGACTGGTGCGTCAAGTGGAGAATTCACATTGTGGAATGGGCTTACTTTTAATTTTGAAACTATTTTACAGGTAAGTGCATATTTTTAGTAAATATAGTTATGTTTTAATACAAAAATACTATTATTAATCTAATACTTACATCTTTCCTTAATTTCTAACCTAAAAATTCTAATGAATCCATTACTTACATATAAAATATTTGTTATATAAAATTGCTGTAAAGCCTTTGTTGTAGTCACTAAATACCACAATTAGTGTACCACAATTAGTACTAAATACCACAATACAATAGAGAAAAAAAAATGTGCTGTATAGTTCATAAAACAAATGGATTATAATCTGGTAGTATAATTGTTATGCTATTTGATAGTATAAATGCTAGGAACAGTATGGTGTAGTGAAGAAAATTTTAATGGAAATGTAAAGGCAAGACCATGAAGCCTTGCTCATATAATTCTAGCTATCAAACAGAATGTGAGAAGGGGAGAAATTTTCTTCAAATCTTTTGAGGATTGACCTATAAGCTTAGAACAAGCATAAAAGTTCTGACAATTTTTGCCCCTTCCACCATATTTTGTTGCATTGTTCCAAAAAGTCTGTATTTTCTCTTTCCTGGGAGATTTCACCTGCATTGGATGCATAACTTTCAAGGTTGAAATTTGTGCATCCAATGCAGGAGAAACTTTTAAGGTTGAAAAAGTTACCTGCTGTCATAAATTCCAGAGAATAAGACTTGGAATATGGGAGGGCTTTTCATTCCTTAAAAGTACCAACCTTCATCAAAGGGTTTGTTTCCCAAAAAATGACAGTCATGCATTCAAAAGTTAGAATCAATTTATAAAACTTATTAAAATTAAATTTTCATGAGGAAAAGACTTTTCTGCTTTAATTGTAGTTAAGTTACATGAAAGGAATGCTGGACATAAAAGGAATCCTATTATTTAGGCATCAGGTGCTCTTTGGTTAGAATTAAGATTTATTAAAAAATACCGTGAGGTACTAGTTTGACTCCAGTGGGCTCCAGTGCAATTTAAGCACTGCATGCACTCAAATTTTATAATGATAAGAGCCAAAAATCTGAAAATTTTTTAATATTCTCCAAAAAGTAAAATTTTCTGTTTAATAGAATAGGGAAGGAATGCTAAATTAAGATGATAAAACTGAATCTTACATTGTAATAACAATGTTTCAATCTTCAGTCAGTTAGCGATTAATATTGGTAGCATGGCTTTCAATTCCAGAAAATATCTCCATTTTAACTTCAAGTCGTATTTTAATTTCAGGTGTTGGTGATTTACAAAAAAATCTTCATGCAAAATATCTCTGTGTTAAAGAAATATTAATAAAAATATTTTTTAATAATTTTTAGATGTCATCTTACAAGATTTAAACTGGTGATCTTAAATACAGAAATTTCTGAAATCCGAAATCATCAACTTCCCAACAGTTCTGGTTCTTGGACTTTGTACTGTATATAGAGATTGTTTCAGCAGATCGATTACAAACTTTATCAGGAGAGATGGAGTACATCTAAATGAGGGAAAATCACATAGCACTGCATAGTTTCAAATGCTTTTTTGGTGCGGTAGTGATGACACAAAACACAAAAAAAGAACAACAGGAACAGTGTGACAAAACATGTTTTATTATGCAGTTCCTGCATCATGGTCCGTGTCGTAATTTCGTATACCTTCTTTGATGACGATAATCTGTTTTTGTTCTTATTTCCTGGTTTCCACTGCACTAAGCATAAAAAACATTATTCTCATCCTGTTCGTGTCCTTCTTTCCTTATGCTTTGTGTCTCATCACTACAGCGCCAGGAAAGCATTTCCAACTGATATGCTATATGCCAGGAAAGCATTGCTATGTGTTTTATCATCGTCTAAGTGTTCTCTATATCTCTCCTGAAAGTTTTTAACTGATATGCTGAAACACCCTGTATACATATATACATATAAAATTAAAAAGCAAGGTAGTTAGTACAATACTGTAAGACCAATTTGGTCTTAAATAATTTTTTTGCGCAGTATGCTGCAAAATTAAAGATATGAGAAATTGTAGAAAGCTTGCCAAAAAGTTACCAGGAGCTGTGGCTCCAAGAAAAAATCAAACACATTTTTTAAGAATAATGTCATTGAAGGGTGAAATATTATGCTACACGTTAAATTAAACACAGTAAAATACTAATCTTTGGAAACTAGTAACAGCAAAAAATACAATACCTATTGATGTGACAAGTGTAAAGTTAAAACATAGAAAAACCAATCGATGGAACAAGTAAAACATAAAACAAACATAAACATATAAAAATATAACAATGCAAACCGGAAAATGGTAAATTAGCTTAACCCGAAGTTCAACCTGGCTTTTCAAGGGAAATTTATAGCTGAACGTCGAATTAAGCTAACTTCATTACACGTTTTGCCAAAACAGACAATTGAAACTTTTGCATTACAAATTTTAATTAAATAGACGAATTGTCTTAGAAAATTTATTAGTGTAAATTCTCTGTTCCAATTTCCCGACGCGTCCGCACAAAATGACACATTAAGGTGTTAAAAGATGTAAAAACAATTCCGATTTACAAGAATTAAGATAAAAATAAAAATAAATAGCAGTGTACGATCCGTTGTTAAAAATAGTGGACTGTAAATTGACTTGATATTACTTCAGTATAGAACCCAAGAAACCTCAGAGTCATAATGTCGACCGAAACTTCTTTATTGGCTTTCAAACAGTAGGTTGGTTGAGGAACGGCGAAGACCACACTGCAAACTCCAAACTCAGTAGCGGCTTACCAACACAAACTCAGAAGAACCTCTGCTTAGTTGAAACTCCATTAATTCACAGCAACCTCAAAGCTCTAAACGTGAGCTTTAAAAACCTAACAAATTTGCGTCTGCGCCGCTCCTTGGTACAAAGAAAGAAATACAGTTTGCATAACATCGAACAAGCAGTCTGCTATTAGTCAAAAAATACAATAACTTACGGGCTGGACCTGCAAGCTTAAAGAATTATACCTTTATAAATTTTAGAAAACTGAAATTTAATTTAAATGAAAACAGCGGGTCTTGCTAAGATCAAGAAAAATTTTTTTGTAAAAGAAACTAAAAAAACAGACCTGTGGTTATGTAGAGTTCTCCATCGTGTAACAAGTTGAAAAGGGGTTGCAATACCCCTCAGTGTCCTTTATCGCCATCCCACTCGTCGTGTGACGTAAGTAGGGGGGAACAATGTTACTAGGCAATAGCCAATGAGATTAGACTGTCCGTTGGCTGTAACTCGTCCCTAATTTTCCAAGGGGGGTCGGGAGACTCAGAAAGACATGGAAAGATTTCAAAATGGCATCAGTCAAGTTGTTTGAAGAAAAAACTGCTTCTAAAAGTGAAAATGGCTAATTCAGCTAAAATTACTCAACATGGCCACAAAAATAAGAGTAAAAAGGAAAAAACAGTCATTTGTTAATAAAAAGTGGTAATTCTTCAAGCTACAATGAAAAACGAAAAGGCCCGATTTGTTAATAAAAGTAGTAAAATTGGCCATCAAAGTAATTTAAAACTATTTAAACAATAGTATTAAAAGTATTGTGCCAAAATTTTTTGGAGGAAAGAAAATGTAGTGACAAGAATTATCTGTACATTTTTCCATTCGATTCTCTGAATCAGCCATCCACTTTATATCGTCCCATTGGGCTTTAAGCATAAAATATCACTATCTAACTCAAAAAATCTAAAAATTGGTAAGGCTAATGCCAGCTTTTTTTAATGCATTTTTAATTATTTTATGAGGAATTCGGTTATTTTTCAAGATAGTTACGAAGTATAGTATTTCTTCTTGAAGGTGTTTTGTAGTATTGCAGATTCTTTTTATTCTGAGTAGCTGTGAATAAATTGTGTTAAGGATGACTCTTTTGGAAATATTTGAATTGCAGTTGGTTAATTTTAGTGTTGAAAAATTAAATTCTCTTCTTTTGTCGTAAACTTTTATAAAATTGTAATCAATAATATGTAAATCAAGGTAGACTACATTATGTTGCACTGTATTTGTATTATTTAGTTTTAAGCATTTAGGGTAGATATTAGCAACTTCTATTTTGTTATAGTTATTAAATGCAATGACATCATCAATATATCTATAGATGTGTTGGTGAGTGAACGGACAAAGTTCAATTCTTTTGTAAAAAGGAATAATTCACAGACAGAACTTGAAAAATTACCTCCCATTGGAATTCCCTATATTTGTTTAAAGATGCTATAGTTAAATTGAATAAAATTATTGAAAAGCACGCTGGAGAGGAAAAGTTGCCATTTTTCGTTGCTTATAATGGTAGAAATTTGCAGAAATAAATCTGGAAGAGCAAGTAAGCTTGTAAATATTTCTTCAAGTGGTAAGGTAGTATAGAGGTCTTCAAAGTCGTAGCATTGGATGTGGTCAATTTTGAGTGAATTTACAGTTTTCAGAACTAGTTCGTTACTTGAAATCATCCAGTTGCAATGCAGATCCTTAAAATCATATTTATTAATTAGGTCACGTATTAGTCAAAGTTTTTGCGCAAAAGGATAATCTATTTCTTTAAGATAACTTTTGGTACTATTAGCTATGAACCTGGATTTTATTGGAGACTTATGAAATTTTGGTAGTGCATAGAGATTTGCAAACCTTTTGTTATATTTCTGTGGATGTATTTTAAGTCTTTTATGTAGTGCGTTAAATTTATTGAGAAGAATCTTAGTGCTGGTAGTAATTTTTTGTAAGTGCATGTGTTATTTAACTCATTATGCAGAAGGTTGAAGTAAAACTGTTTACAAATAACACTAAAATTGTTGCTGGCTTTGTCAATCTTCGTAATGATAAAGTTATCTTGCAGTTTTTGAATAAGATCCTCTAGATGATTTTTATTGTGTAAAGAGTTGAAATAAGGTGACTTGAAAAGCATATGTTGAAATTCTTTAATTAGTGCAGCTTTCCATTCAAGAAAAGTTGTAGTAGGCAAATTGGATCTATTATTAGCTAATATGATAAATTTATCAAGATCATTATTGAATTGTTTGAGGCAAAAGTGCTTATTAATACCAAAAGTAGGACGAAATTTGGTGCCAAGTTGCATAAGGGTTCGTAATTCTATATCTTCAATGATATTGAGATCTCCAGTAATAAAATGTTGGTGGAAAGGATCGACATATTTATTGTAGACAGGCATTAGGCAATTACATATGCTATTTTCTTGTATAACGTGGTGGTTGATAATTAGACACCCACAGAGTACAAAGTCCGAAAAATATATGTACGGTACAAATACACTAAAAAGATCAAGATATATACAGTAGGAAGTCTGTGTGTCTCCCTCGCTATATATATTTATATACTTACACATTATTTTAATTTTGATATTAATATTTTAAACTTTTTTATTAATTATGGAGGTTATACCTTATGTTATACAATCAGATTTGCAAACAAATATATTTATTTTCCCCTTTTAACATAAAGGCTCATGATTCCCCTGTGCGATGCATGGTGTGGAGTCATAATGATGTATGGATGGTAACTGGAGACCATGCTGGTTATGTGAAATATTGGCAAAGTAATATGAACAATGTGAAGATGTTTCAGGCACATAAAGAACCATTAAGAGGCATAAGGTATGTGAAAATAAAAAATAGTGAATTAATTACTTGCATTTTCCCCTATGTTGTTATATGGTATAGTGGGAATTAAATATACTTGTATATTGCACCAAAGCTATTATTTTCACATTTATGAGCTAATCGATATAAAATTTATAATGGTGGACTAAAGTTTATGAACTAAACAACTTATACATTTGTTTATTTATATTATGAATTTTAATGTGTGATTTTTCTGTATCTTTTGGAATCTTAAATCTGGATAGTTTGCGGAAGCTTCTTAGGTGCAGGTAATAATACTGCATTTGCTTTTGTCCATGGAAGCTTCTTAGGTGTGCATAATAATACTGTAATTGCTTTTGAGGAAAAAAATTGCATTATTTTGATGAAATTTTTATGTTTTAACAGGTATGTTGTTATGTATTATCAAGTAAAAATTCATGTTTTAGCTTGATTTATAAGTGTATAGAAGAAGTTACATACACTAGACACCGCTTAATGTGATCATTATTTGATATCATGTGGATATTGTTATCGGTTTGCCATAGTCCTGCCCATTTATGTGAAAAACATGGAAAATGCATCATTTATTGTGATCAACATTTTGGTTAATGCTATCTGACTATTAAAGAATAATTGTTTTGAACTAAAGTTGCCAAATGAAGGATAAGTTTGCCAGTGACGTCAAAATAAGTTATAAAAATTCCCAAATGACAGAAAAATGTTGCCATGTGAGGAGTTAAATTGTTAAATAGCTTTGTTTTGATTTCAGTCAACCACTTAAAATTGGGCAAAAAAGAAACTCACATTGATGTAGATTTTGAATAACTATATATTTGATATCTATTTATAACTCTCTCTATGTAGTATTTTAGGTGCATAGTTTGAGAGATAGATGCAGAAACCAGTAACTTCCAGACATGGCCGTTTCTAAACACAACTTTATTCCATGATAATTCATGTCAAATCACTTTTTGGTAGACAAAGCATTTGTCCAGTCATAGTTAAATACAGTAATTTTTATGTGTACTGATTTTAAAAGTACGACGTAAGCATTTTAGACAGAAATGAATGGCAGCACGTAGATGTTTTTGCAAAGAGTATTTATACTAAGTATGATGCAGTAAGTACAGCTAATCTGTGATTGGTTAATTTTGGGGTGTTATGTAACATGGAAAGCTCTCGAATTTGGAAGAACAGGTGAATTTAGGGGAGATAACATAAAATCTAGAATAGTTAATTTGGAGGTTGCCAATCATTTCTTCTTTGTTGTCAATCTCTTTCAAGCAACCATTGTATTTTATTATATCTTAAATATATATTATATGTACACCCAATTTTTAAAGTGATTAGACACAAGTTTTTCTTTTTCAACCAGGGGGTTGTGGATTGCAGAATTTTTTCGTAATCCTTGGGGAAGGGGGGAATTCCCTCAAAAAGTCTACAACAAATTAAGGTTGCTTTTTGGCTTAATTTAAAATTTTACATTTGCATCTTCTCTTCCAATGAGGGATGCCTTTCGAATATTAAAATTAGAGGTGCAGCATTGGTCAAGTAATTTCTTCAAACATCTTGAACTTTTCATAAAAAAAAAAACTTTTGCTTAAAGACAAGTGAATATTTGCATTTTCCTTAGTAAAATGCTATGAAAATGCCTATTTATATATTTCTTGATATTGTTGCATTCTACAGGTTCGCGGATTTAGAGTAATTGATGATAACACTTCATAAAGGACCAAAACAAAATTTTTTCACCAGTATTACTCAGGATAGTCCCAAAGATGCGTTTACACTAATAAAAAAAAACTGCAATAAACATGCTGAAACAATCAGTAACACAGTCTTCAAGCTATAATGATGAATACAGCTTTGCTGCAAAATATTAAATACAACTCCCGACTTAATCAATCGCTCTCAAGCTACTGAAGACACCACTGCTGCACTACTTTCTCTGTGTACAGGCAGGGTATATATAGCTTTAAACCTACCTTCTTGCTCTCTCTATGGCACATCGGCAATTTTGTTGCCAAATACGGCAAATGGGTGATTTCGGTTCAAATATGGCAAACCTGTGTTTACCTGCCACTTTCACGCAGCTGTAATCAGGCTTTGTGGTGAAGCTATCTTACTGCATCTGGGCATTTTGCAAGAATATTTTTAAATTAAGGAAGTTTAAACTTTGTTATTTTGATTGATATTTTTTCTTATCATTTAATGTTATCTAAATAGCCATAAATTGACATGATTGCATTAAGTGGTACCTACTGTAGCCAACTAAACTATGTATCTCCTTTAGTATGTATTAAGTCAGCAGGTTTTAAGTATTTATAATTAAATTTTCTAGCTTGATAAAAATTGTTGTATAAGAAACAAAATTGAATAGAGTTCTTTTAAGTTTTTTAATGAAAGTGTTTATTTATTACTCTCCAGTTTCTGTCCTGTTGATACAAAATTTGTGACATGTTCAGACGATGGCACTGTTCGCATATGGGACTTCTTGAAGTGCTTTGAAGAAAAAATTCTTAGAGGTAAGCACTAACTCTGATTGAATGCATGGGAAAACATGTACTAAATAAATGTTTGTTTGTTAATTCAAATGTGCAATTTGCTATTTATAATTGATGAATAAATGTTTAAAATGAATTTGTTAGAAATATTTTTAATTAAATACAGGGTGTCCGAAAAGTCTTTCACTGATTACATAAGTTGATAACTCAGGCTAGAAGTAAGATACAAATATGAAACTGGTGTCTAATTGTTTACAAACTATAGAAGTTTTTTTCACACATCAGTAAACTTCCACATGAGCACCCTTGGTAGCATGTAGCACATCTAGGCGATATTCAATTTCCGTCCACACATTACCCAACATCACTGGAGGGATCGATTCAACGACTGTGGTTAACATGGCTTCTTGGGCACTGCACCTCATCCACTACTTATGTACTGCGAACCTAAAACAGGAAAAAAAACTTTGATAGTTTGTAAACAATTCGACACAAGTTTCATATTTGTATCTTACTTCTAGCCTGAGTTATCAATTTATGTAATCAGGGAAAGACTTTTCGGACACCCTGTATATTACTTTATTTTACATAGTCAAGTCATTTGAAAATATTCTTCCTATCCCCCTTATTTCATTCATTAATGTAGATATTTCTGTTACATTATACAAGATTTTTTCCAGATTATGTGAAGTGTTTTTTGTTTTGTAAAAATTAATTATTAAATTGTACGTAAGAATAGAACAATACTTGGCACGATCCAGTATTAATTAGTTCAGATTCACTGTAGTCTGGTGTGAAAATTTCCAAAGGAAGTTAAATTTGAATTGAGAAAAATAAATTGAAACTCTAGAAAAGTGTAAAATGTTCTTTTTAATATATGAATTACCATTGTTCCTCCTTTCTATAGTCAGTTCTCTTTTTGCATGGTTCAATATATGTATTTAATTTTTTTTTAAGGTTCCGTATTGTGTATGCATGTACATTGACTCCCCAAAAAAAGGATGTTTTATATTTCCCATTCTACTCAGCCAGTTAACCAAATACCCTTTGCATTTTTCATGTCTCGAAAGCATGACTTAGAATATACAAATCGTGACACACACACACACACGAAAAAAAAAAAAAAAGGAGACTAGTCCAATAAATCATTAAATACAGAATCAGTTGTCCGTGACATTATATCACCTTCAAAGTAGTTCCCTTTAGCATTCACACGCTTCTGCATTTGGTGCTGCCACTGCTGGTAACACTTCTGGAACGAGGTTTTTGGAAGGCCCTTCAGGGGATTCTCCGTTTTTGCCTGAACCTCTTCAACTGAGATAAAATGGGTTCCCTTTAAGTAATATTTAACTTTAAGAAATAAAAAAAAGCCGCATGGAGCCAAATCAGGTGAATAAGGAGGATGCCCCATCACAGTAATGTTTTTGCTGGTCAGAAAACTGCGTGACAAATAGGGCTGTGTGAGTAGGTGCATAGTCCTGGTGCAACAGCCATCAATCACTCCACAACTGTGGCCTTTTTTTTTTTTTTCCTAATTTCCTGGCCTAAAGTCTTTTTAGTACTTCAGTGTTGTAGTGTTGATTAACATCTTTCTGACTTCTGGAAACCCAAGCAACCATGATGAACGGGCTGGGAGCCCAAGGGGGTGCTCAGTACGTTCATCATCTTCCACACTGTCCTTTCCCCCTTAAAATTGTAAACACGCATGCATGAGACAAAGTTTCATCTCCATAAGCCTCGATTAACATTTAAAATGTTTCCTCCATGGCTAATTTTTTAAAAATTTCACAAGAAACTTGATGTTGATTCTCTGCTCGGTTTTTACGTTATATATTTTTTCGGCAGAGCGCAGTTGCGCACATATTCACTCAATGACACAGTACTCCCCACTAGCGTGGTCGGTCAAGTCAAAACTGGCTACATGGATAAAGGAGGTGTGTGGCATGACATCACCAAAACAGTTGTTCTAACTCCACTCTGTTTTCCAGCTACACACTTAGCCTTTTTTTGTGTGTTTGTGTCATACTTCGTATATTACATTTATATACTCTACACATATTTTGATACGAAGTCAGACATTTACTGAAATTACATGCGTACAATTGGAGACGTAGAATCAAAATATGGAAAAAAAACTGCCGTGTTATTTCAGAAAAAGTCCAGTTTTGTGTTGAATTACTTGCTAGAAAGAAAAACTAATTTCCTAAATTGGTGAATTTATTTTCATGGTTTGGTTTTGCATTTGTTTTACTTATGCTATCTGAATTTAAATGATATTGTAGATTAGTTCGAAAATTAAATCTTTTATATGTTTGCACATTTTTTAATTATTTTATCTTTAAATTTGCTTTTTTACGTATATACATGTTTGTTAAAATTAAATTTTGAATTTCATTCCTTGCAGCAATGGCACAAAGAATTAATTAAATTTGTATTTAAATTCAATTTATTCTTTTGAAACAAGTATAGAAATCTAATATATATCCTAAATCACACTTTCAAGACATAAATACAAGTTCAATTTCATCATTCGGTAGAATGAGTAATATGTAACCCTAAATGTGTAACCCTTCCCTTTTTTTTTTTTTTTTTTTTTTTTTTTTTTTTGCATTTTTGCATTTTTGCAGAGGCAAAGCATACTATATATAACTTTTTGTTAGTTTGGTAGCAACACCCACCATTGTCTAAAGGTCTGTATGAAATGAATGAAAGGTGTAATTCTGTGCACTCATAACAGCCCTACTTATTGTTTGTGGCCCTGATTGTTAGAGTGGCTTTCTAACTACTGTGGGGCACATGTTAAATACTCCAGAAGGCATTAGTGTTTATGTGGCATGAAGACATTTAAAATACTAACAAGCCAAAAGTTGTCTCAAATTGCTTGGTGATAGGGAAAGAGGTGAAAGACCCTCAGATCAGTTTCCCAGGCTATTTTCCATCAAAAATTAGGATGGAACTATACAGGTAGTGTGGTGGGTCTATACCTGTGAAATCCATGATGAAATTCTAATGTTCTATCTATCTCCTCCTTCCTGTCCTGTTCTTAATGTGTAAGCTACATAATACAAGTAAGCAGTGAATATTCATGAACTTTAATGTTGAATTAACATCTGTCTTCCAGTTTTTAAAATGTAAATCTGCAGTAAAGCCTTTTAATAATTAAATTAATAAAATTAATTAATAAAAGTTTATAAAATTTTAATACTTCTTTAAACACAAGCCATGGCTATGTCTTAGTTATCAAAAGTACTGACTAACACCAGATGTGTGTGGATAGTAAACAAGGAAAGGATTTTACTCATATTGGTCAACAATTAAATCAAATATGATTTCCCCTTAGTCAAATGGAATTTATGCCAAAGCATCAAGTTTTTATAATGGTTTTAAGACAATAGATTATATAGAGAATGAAAGAGAGGGAAATAGTAAAAATATGATGGCAAGTTGTGGAGGTTTGTTTTTAGCCCAAAGGGCGTTAGCCCAAAAGGGCTATTAATTTCATTTTGATATTCTTTGTTGAAAACTTTAAATGTTGGTTCACTTTTCAAATTGTTACCACCAAATATTATCACCCTATGTTATATTTAAATAAATTAAATAAACAAGAATCGGCATAAATGTATGTATGTTTCTCGCTTGTGATAAAACAGTGGTACCTAGAGCCATCAAATTTTGCATAACGTAATCTTCCACCGAATATGAGCATCTGGAAGCCCTAATTTGGAATTTGAAATTTGTTTTATTATTGATTTCATATTTTCTAACACTTTAAGTAATTTTTGATTAACAAACTCAACGATTTCAAAGTGAAGAATGGCAACACTGTATGGAACAGCACATGAGACTGTGTTTCGGAAATTCTAAAGATATGCTCATTTTAAAATTATTTTGCAATATTGCTGTTGAATTGAGTTTTATGGTTTAAGTGCAAATAACATGATATTTAATAAATAAAGGTAACACACACACAAATGTTTTTTTAAAGCAAGGAACTGTTGTTCACAATGTTCGTATTTCTGGTGAACCTGTCAGTACAGATTTAGTGGGTGCTTCAAAATAGTCAAAAGAATTTAGTGAAAGCATGCAAAAATGTGGCTACAAAGATGGAAAAAAAATATTCAATATTAACAAAATTAGTTTATTCTGAAAAACAGTTGCTGTAACATTTCTTTATAGCAGTCAATGAAAAGTTGTGTTCTGGATTTAAAAAACTATCTCATATTGTCATCAAGTGGAAACGCAGCAAGAAATCTCAAAATGAAACCAGTGCCTCTTTAACATTACCCTTTTTTTTTTTTTCATTTTAGATTTTCTGGTCATCTGACTGGTCTCTGTGATTTAAATAAAAATATATCAATAACTTTTCTTTCATCAAATGTGACATCATTGATGAAACCAACTGATCAAAGTATCATTGCAATATTTAAGGCTTATTATTTTGACTGCATATTTTCACAAATTATAAAAACTACAGCAGGAGGAAATGCAATGGAATTTTCAAAGAATGCATCATCAGAAACATTATCCAAAATGTGATCAAAACATGACATGAGTTAACGGCAAGCAATATGAGGGCAGTATGAAAACATATCATACAATTTTATGTAAATGATTTTGTTTATTTTAAAACTTATAGTGAATATTGAGCAGAAACTTAGTTTTCAGAGAACTAGATTCCATCAATATAACTGAATGCCTCACTCAAATATTAATGAACTAGCTCATGAAAACTTATTAACATAGATGAAGAATGGGATGGCAGTTTAGGAAAAAAAATTTTTATCGAAGCACCCGTACGAGAATAGACAGCTGAACAGCTATAAAAAAGTGTTGAGTAGTTGAAACCTTATGAGAGAATATTATGTAGGTTGATTCTAGCACTGAATGTAATCTTGCAATTCAAAGAATGACAAAAAAATGAAATTAATTGCTACAGAGAAATGAATGAAGAAGAAACCCAAAGAAAATTGTGTAGACATCAATGTTATAATTTATAGAGAATAAAAAATGAATTATAAAACATGCATTCTTTAAAATTATTTCTAATGAAAAAAACATTTACATTTATTAGTCATGTTTTATATATTGAAAAAAAAAAAGTATTTTTTAGAACCAACTGTAGTTTTTTTTATTCTTTTTAAAAAATATTTGTTTAGTTCCTTGATTAATCTGATTTCAAATAGTTTTGAATAATGAGGGAAGTGATTACCAAGACTATGTATGATATTGCTGTATTTTGACTTGTTCAGGGTTAAATATGTAATTATTAGCACCTAGATTTTTTACCTCATTAATTGTTGTAAATAAGATTTATCATATTTATTTTTATTATATGTAAGGTAATATATTGAGGGTACACTCAGACCCACCTGGCCAGTGATGCCAAAAGAAAAATGTAAGGTATTCATTTAATGTGATAATCAGAAATTTTTTTACATTTTGTGAGAAATATGTGTATCTTACCAAAATGTCATAAATGCTTATTAAAGCCATTAAGTTAATTTGTTAAAAACTTTATTCGTTCACAACCTTTAAATGCATTCAGCTTTTCACAGGATAGTTATTGTGTAACTTTTTAGTGTTTTTAAAGGATTTTGATGTAGTTTTTTTTTTTTTTTTTTTTTTTTTTTTTTTTTTTTTTTTTTAAGTTTATAACCTTTTCTCGTCTAGTGTTACTGTAAAACATAAATGGGTGTATATAAAAATAATAATAAATAATAATAAAATCATTGAAATTTGATTTTCTGTGAGCAGAGGGTGGGGCTGAATGGAAATGCTGAAGGAAGTAAACTGTATTTATTTTTCTTTTATTGCAAAGAGCACTGCAATCAATAATTAAGAATAATAATATTTCTTGCCTCTTAGTTGTAAATTCAAACAGTAATGTGCAACTACTTAATTTCAAAATAATATTCATCGTATATCTATTTTATGTAATGTACAATGAGAACAACTCCTAAAAAAGCTATATGTTGTCTTATTTATATTTTTTTGCTGCTTAAAAAAAATTCAGGTTTCTTTCAATTGCTTACCTGGTATTTTTAATTATGAAGGTCATGGTGCTGATGTTAAATGTGTTGATTGGCATCCTCAAAAGTCTCTGATTGTATCTGGAAGTAAAGACAGTCAGCAACCTATCAAACTGTGGGATCCCAAAAGTGGACAGTCTCTTGCTACTATGTATGCACAAATTTTCTTCATGTTCTAAGTACATTAATAAGTTATTTGTCTATTAAATAAATTTATCTCTGATATTGATTTTATATTATGTTTATTGTTTTAATTATTTTAATTTTATTTTATTAGACATGCACATAAAAATACTGTAATGGATGCCAAATGGAACAAAAATGGAAATTGGTTATTAACTGCTTCACGTGATCATCTAATAAAGCTGTTTGATATTAGAAATATGAGTCAAGAAATGCAGACTTTTCGAGGGCACAAAAAAGAAGCTACAAGTAAGAATATGTTTTTTGTTATTATAAGTAATTTGAAAAGCCGAAGAAAACTATAATTATTATGTTACTCTAAAATATAAATCCACACTGTTTTCCTTTGGTGGAAAAGTAAGGTAATATCTTTGTTGAGATTTTTAATTTAAGAGAAGATATTATATAGCCTTTTTATAAGCAAATTTCATAAAGTTTGGATCAGTGAAAGTACTGAGATTATATAATAGTGGTCAAATGTTAACTACCTAAAATTCATACAACTTTTTTACTAGAAGCATCCCATAATGTAAAAAATAAAGTTCATTCATCTCTTTTTCATACTATCACAAACTGTTTGGTAGGAAATTTAGATTCATATGTCCTGTTTTATAAAGTCACTGCAGTCATAAATGTCTGTCTCGTTTGGGATTCATTTGCAAATCCAATGCAGTCAGTCTCAACTATTTAAAATGTTATCCATGACAGCCATTGAAGCTACAGTTGAACTGAAGTTATTATGACATGACAACTGTAATGATCGAAGGCTCAGAACAATTTGCTTGAAGCATATTTCTTTGGGCAGCTATCATGCTGTGTTCATTCAGTAACTCATAAACAATGATAGATTAATCTGAAATTTATCCATCTACTCTTCACAATAATCTGACAGCTCTCTGTTTATTTTTATTAATTGTGTGTAGCACTGTAAGAGCAAAGTACATAGCTGTCCCTAGTTCTTATTCTACATCCATTCTGAATGCATAATATGTCTGTGTACTTACTGTATTTCATCTTGAAGTGTGTAATACTGTTAAAGCCTGCAAGGCTATAGAGGAGAAGGCGTGGCAGTCTACATTGATATTCAGGTGCCATAGAACACAAAGTATTCATCAGACATATTATGACAAAAATCATCAGATCATGTTGTTAGGAAGCATCCATCAAATATATTGTTAAGGAATTCATTAATAAAACTTATTGAAAATGGGAAAGGAATTGTTGTTTTCTGTTGGATTCTAAGCTATTGTAAGATTCCAGGTTATAGAGCAGCTTAGGCTTAATAATTGAGGCCAATTAAATCCTCCTGTTCTTGTGTGAAATCAAAAATTTACTGGGAAAGTACAAGCTTCAAAAATGTAGAAGTTCAGTTGAAACTACCAAAAAGCATTAAGGTACAAACTGTTGCATTTGTGTTTATGTGTAAGTGAGATCAAGCAGTTAGATGTAAGATGTTGCTTCTAGCTATTGTATCTAGATTTCTTCCCTGTCAGTCTTGAAACGCGAGTGATAAGCATGGTTAGCATATTTAACACTATTCCTGACACTAAGAATGGTTATCATGTGCTTGTTGATTTTTACTTCTGTTTTATGCACACACTAATGTACACTAATCCAATCATGAATGTCGCTGCCTACGCATCTAACTATGAATCTAACAACGTATCTAAATGCCACATCTAAATTTCTGCAAGCGGTGGTTCAGTTATAATTCTATGATCAAATACTCAATCTAGTTTTAAAAGGATTTATTAAATACTAAACAAATTAATGTAATCTAGAATCTGGAATCGAATCTAATGTTACATCTCATGAGCAGTGTTCTAGCTGTGTCATAACAAATCGAAAGTCAAATTCTCACTGTTGCCATTCCGAGGCAGAGAAAAGTTTGTTTCTCATTAAACCGGAATATCCCGGCCCCGTTGGACAATTGTCCAACATCATTTGGAAATGGGAGTGGACTGATATTGGAGATGGCTCAACGAAAGATTCCATCTGAAGTTCTGATGTCTACGACTTGTACTAGTCCATCTGGACCAGGAAAGGTCTCCTCAATGCCAGCCAGTGTCCACTTCATGGGTGTCTTGTTTTTATCCTTTAACAAGACTAGTTGTCCTGCCTTGAGATTGGATTTCACTTGATTCCATTTTGAACGGTTCTGCAAATGATTAAGATATTCCACACTCTCCAACGGTTCCAGAAATTAGCTCTAAGTTTTTGAATTAAAGTCCATCTAGAAGACAAGGTCAAAGAATCTGCAGAATCATTCGGTTTTGGTATCGACAAAAGTGGAGCTCCTATTAGGAAATGACCTGGAGTCAAAGGCTGAAGATCTGTTGGATCAGCCGAAATAGGTGACAGAGGTTGAGAGTTCAAGCAAGCTTCTATTTGTGTAATTAATGTATACAGCTCTTCAAAGTTCAAAATTGTCATTTTCGCGACCTTTGTCAAATTTCTCTTCATTGATTTTATATTAGCCTCTCATAATCCGCCAAAATGCAGGGAAGAAGGAGGAATAAATCTCCATGTTATACCTTCTTCGGAAATAAAGCGCTGAATAGGATCCGATCTACAAATTCTAAAGAGTTTATCAAGAATATTCTTCGTTCCCTTGAAGTTTGTAGTGTTATCACTCCAAACAATGGATGGTTTAGATCGTCTGGCAATAAACCTTCTAAGACATGCTAGAAATGCTTCAGTAGACAAATCCGATACTACTTCTAAATGAATAGCCTTTGTACTAAAGCAAATAAATATCGTGATGTATGATTTTAACGTAACCCTAGATCTTTTCAAATTAGGCTTGGTAATAACTGGACCTGCAAAGTCCAGTCCTACTTTTTCGAATGGTCTAGTTATTACAACTCTATCTCTAGGTAAGTCTCCCATCGTTTGCTTTATGGTTTGGTTCCTCGTCCGAAAGCACGTCATGCATTTATTTAACTCTTTCTTGTCCGGAGGGTATCCAGTATAATTGTCTAATAAGAGAAAGTGTTGTTTGAATGCCTGAATGAAGAGATTTTTTGTGATAATAATCTATGAGTAATTCAGTGAAATGATGTCTTTTGGGTAAAAGAAGTTGATGTTTCTGGTCTTCTGAAAGATTGGAGAAATTTAGTCTCCCACCAGCTCGTAAAAGTTTATCTTCATCAAGAAATATATTTAAGGATAAAACCTTACTATTACTTGGAACTGATCGTTTTGACTGCAGGAAATTAATTTCAGGTTGAAATTCAGAATGCTGTACACATTTGAATAGCACCTTTGTTGCATTCTGTAATTCAGAAGCACTCAAAAAACTTTCTTTTCTTAATGGTGGATTGGTTCTACAGTTGTTCGCAAACCTTAAACACCATGCAGTAGTTCTAATCAATTTGCTAAATGACGAATACCTTTTAATGAATTCGTTCTCAATGGAATTTTCAACTATGACTGTTGAGTTCTCTACAGCTTCCCTTCGAAGTTCAAGCTGTTCATTATCTTTGAGATCTCTTACTGATTCTGGAAGTTTTGGCCACGAATCGATGCTCTGTAATAGCCACTTAGGTCCATGCCATCACATGTCACTATTTCGTAGTTCAGACAACGTTATTCCTTTCGTGAAATTTGTCTTCTTTCCTCTGGTCAGCATATCAGCTGGATTTTCATCTCCAGGGCAATAATTCCAGGACTCAGGTGATGTTTTCTTTCGTATTTCCATTACTCGATGTTGGATGAATGGCTTCCATTTATTTAAATTGCCCTTTATCCAATGTAACGTAACAGAAGAGTCTGACTAAAAATATACATTCATCTGGAGTGTTTTCTCTAATTGTTGTTTCGCATTTGAGGCTAATCTTGCTCCGATGAGCGCACCATCAGGTCTAATCTTGGAAGGAACAGCTTCTTCAGTGGAGCTACTCTGGTTTTGGAAATGACAAAACTACTTCCTACTTCACTGTCCGTCATGACGTATCGCAGGTATATCACAGCTCCATATGCCTTATGGCTTGCGTGGGTAAAGCAATGCATTTGAATGTCTCTCAATTCAGACTTGTTAGTCTTTCGGAAGTAATATCGCAGAATGTTTACATTCTGAATCACTGACAGTTTATTAGTCCATTTTTTCATTCTGTTTTCAAAGTCCAATGGTAACGGATCATCCCAATCTACTCCAAGTTGCCAAATTTCCTGCATTAGTATTTTTGCCCTAATAGTGAATGTACTTATAAATCCAATGGAATCCTAAAGCAAGGTTTTAAGAACTTCTTTTTTTGTCATTAGCTTTGTTTTCCCTTGAGCTTGATTAGTTAGATTTTGTGATTCTATCTTCAGAAGGTCTTCCTTGTAATTCCATTTATATCCCAATAACTAAAATAAAGAACTTTCTGAATTTCACCATTTTCGTATTCGTCAAAAACTTCCTGTATATTTCCACTTTCGCATGTTGAAACCAGCAGCCTTCAATATATATCTAATATCTTCATATATGAGTTTAGCTTCGTTTTCGTCTTCATTCCCACCTATTGAATCATCTACGTATAAACATTCGTTCAATAGTTTAACTGCTTTCTGATTTGTTTCTTTAAAGGTATTTATGTGATGTTTGATAATAGCGGGAAGCAAAAATGGGCTGGATGTAGTTCCAAACAAAACGCGAGTCATCCTAAGTATTTTCGTGTTAGGTTTCCCATCCTTATGTGTAAGGTTATTTGCCCACAAAAATCTTACAGCATCCCTATCTTCAAGTGACAGAGAAATCTGGAGAAAGGCTTGTTCAGTGTCGTCAGTAAATGCTATGCTATGTGTACGAAATTGTATTAATATCTCTAACAATGGTGGATTTAAATTAGGACAGGAATAGAGACAATCGTTTAAAGAATATTCACTTTTCGAATGGCTGTATGCATCAAATACAACTCTTACGGGTTTGTCATGTCGAATAACTGGCTGGTGAGGCATGTAATAAATTCTTCCTGTTTCTTCAGAACTTGGATCAATTTCCTCGGCTATACCCATTTTTAAATGTTGTTCTATAACCGAGTGATACTGCTGATGAAGCAGTGGATCATTTCTCAACCTTTTAACCAGTTTATTAAAGCAAATTTATGCATTTACGTAATTCGTTTTTAATTCAGACGAATTTTCATTCCAAGCGAGTTTAACCTCATATCACAAATCTTTAAATTTGATAGTTCTGCTAAAATTCTCTAAAATGTCATTATCTTTTTTTCTAATTTCCTTCCCTTGTTAAATTCCCAATGTTTCTAATTCCCAAAACTGCTTTAACTGTGTTGAGACCAATTTATCGTCAACAATAATGTCCATGCTTAACAATTTACCATTAGAATCAGTCCGGCCTTGAAGGCACCATCCAAATATTGTTTCGGAAGCTATAAGTTTATTTTTAAAATATTTAAGTCTACCAACTTCCTTGTATGAGGTAAAAAGGAAGTATTGTAATCGTGGAAAGTTTCAGGCATCATATTTCAATACAAATATCCATTTTCACTGCTATCAAATGCAATTTAACGATGTTTTTGCGTGGCATTTGTACGTAAGGGCAGGATAAAGGACTCTTTCCCCCCAAAAAAATTGTAAAACTAATTTAAAATGAATTCTGAAGAGAATTTTTGTGGTGTTTGTGCGTACGTACGTATGCATCTCGCATGACTCAACGAGTAGCATCAGAATGTTGAAATTTTGTATATATAGGACTGCTATAACATGTAGATGTGCACCTCGTATTTTGGTTGCAATCGGCCGCACCAAATGTATATAAATGTATGTATGTATGTATATATATCCACTCTGTTACTCGGCTCGGTGATTTCAATTTCTGTATTCTTATATGTTTGTAAATTGTGCATGTTTTGCTTTAAAAGTGATTGAAATATGTTGTTTTTATCTTCTGTTTAAGGTTTTTATGCCTTTAGTAAATCTGTATGCAGTATTTTTCGAATTATCAACAATTTAAAGATTGTTTAAGTGCCGCTATGCCTAATAATTTTTCCATGGCGGCCATTGCTTGTTTACATTTGAAACAGCAGAATAATAGATTTGTTGTCAATCTAGAGAAAGTAAGCTTTGCAATAACAAATTTTCATTTTCCATTTAGTTATAGCTGAAATACAGCATTTCTGTTACTTAAATTATTGATTAACCATTTAAAATGTTAAAAATGATTGCTTTCTGATTAATGCAAATGTGTGCTTACTCACCTATTCTATTTATCTATTCTTTCCAATTTAATTTCATTTGTAATTTTGCATAGTTGAATGAAGAGGTCATATACTGAATCCATTAGTTTTAAATCTTTGATTTTTTTGAAATGTACTCATATTCAATACAAGACCTTTTTTTACAACAATATTTTTGCCAAAGCTTGTGAGAATATTTAAAACATCTGGTATGTATTTTTTTGAGGTATAATTCAATTTAATCAGCATTAATCACAATCTCTCGAATTCTTGAAACTGTCGTTGCTGTATACACATAATTTTCCATGCAATGTGAAACCACAAAATACTTGGCTCAGAATACCCAGACATAGCTGAAGAATCATAAACCTAAATTAGGAAAAACTGCTCAGTATAGGTGGATTAAGCTGATGCCCACTCAAGGAATCTCAATGTAAAATAGTATCCATGTATGTCATTCTCTGCATCTTGTGCTTGAACATTTGGATCTTCTTATAATTTAAAACTAGTAACTTTAAAGTTACTACTAAATGTGATTTATTTGTAATTTACTTGTTATTTCAAAATTTTTTAGCACTTGCATGGCATCCTGTACATGAGGGGTTATTTTCTAGTGGAGGATCTGATGGATGTGTCATGTTTTGGGTTGTGGGGTAAGTACAAGAATATAAATTTTTTTCTGTTCAGTATGTATGATAAGCACGTACACAAGTTTCAGAAAGTGAAAAGACATGAAGATTTAACTTGTTGCAGTAATTAAAAGTATTTAGAATCTGGTACAATGATTGTATTGCTTGAGAAATGGACTTTATGTGTTTTGTTATTTCATATTTCTATATAAGAATTAATTAAATTGAAATATTCTGGAAACTAAATCACTGTGTTTGTTTTTAATTATTGATAAGAATAACTTTAGGTACTCTTTGCTTATGCAACCAACCAAAAAGAATCACCGGACAATATGTCATGTTGCTCAATTAGGCAGCCCAGACTTTTTTGGAAATGTATATTTATAGCAACCTATGAATGGTTACATCTGCTTTGTACCGTCATAGAATGTGGCTTTTGATATGATGGTCATCTTTTTGGCTACTGCTTGTTATGATTAATGTGTGCAGTTTTTCCCCCTTGTAACAAAACGTAGCCATTGCAGAGTTTGCTAGTGAAAAAGCAAGTGTTGCATATATGAAAGAAACATCCGTAATGAAACACTGAAAATTACATAAACAGCAATTAATTAACTAAACTGAAAACAGGTAAACATAAAGCATTATGACCACCTACTCAATAAAGCTTTGCTGGACCTTTACCCTGCAAAACAGCTGCAGCTCATCTTGGCATGGATGCCAGTAGTTCTTGGTAGATAACTGGAGACAGGTTGTACAAAATGTCTAAGCAGTGGTCACGTCAAGATATTCTGTATTTGAGCTATGAGCTGCTGTTCTGTGAAATCCTAAATGTGCTGTATCAAGGGAAGATCCCACAAGTTAGATGGCCAGGACATTAATTGGAATTCATCCTTATACTCCTCAAACCATTCCAACACTGTTCGAGCCTTGTGAGATAGGGGTGTTGTTTATTTGAGAAGGCAAGATGCCATGTGAAGATGCAACTGATGTGCAATTAATTTCAGATAGTCCGCAGCTTTTAAAGTCTGTTCTACCACAACTAAGGGTCCCAGAGCAGCCCATGAGAACGTACCCCAAATCATAATGCTGACATCACCAGCCTGTGTATGACCTGCTGTATACGGGAGCAAATATTCGCCTGGGAGATGGCATACCTGACACGATGAATAGTGTTACAGAATGTCCAGGTGCAGTAACATAACTTCTCCATGAAGCAGGTTTAGGGTTATCATAAAATGGCAAGGGGAGGCATGGTTGCCACATTTGGTGAGAAATCGCCCATTTGGCTACAAAATTGGCTATATGTCATAGACGGATGGAGAACCTTCTGGAACAAATTCTTACCGGTTTAGCCCAGAATGTTCTCGAACACAAGTCAAAAGCTATATAAACCCTGCTGGTACACGGAGAGTTAGTTAGTTTGTGCGGAGTGCATTAAGTTGATAGTCAGTCATTGAGTGCCTAGTGCCAACTGCAGCGAAAAAATCTCTTAGTGTGTCGCGGTTAGTGCATTGTCGAGAGAGTGTGTTTAGCTCTGGGGGTGAGTGAACCAAGAAGTCGGGAGCTGTACTCCAGTGTATTGTCGAGTGCATCGTGAATTGTATCATGAAGAGTCTCGAGAATACCTAGGGTTCTGAGAACAACCGAGGAGAGTCAGGAGCTGTACTCTGGTGCTTTGGCGTGAAGCTGTCTTCATCATGATAGCTTGATAGCCGGAAAGCTGTGTCGCTGATTGTTCCAGCGTGTTTATAGTGGTTCTTCGACGACTGTAAAAATATGTTATTGGAGCTGTCTTGAATAATACTGGCCAATAAAGTGTGTTTTGATATTTCATCGAGTTACGTTTTTTATTCCTTTATGTTAAGTACGTACGGGGTTCGTGCAGATTTGGAGTGACTAATGACATCACTACTTGACGAAGTATCAAGACACTTTATTGGCCAGTATTTTTCAAGACAGCTCTAAAATCATGTTTTACAGTCATTGAAGAAGTATTATAAAAACGCCGAAACAATCAGTGACACAGCCTTCAGGTTATCATGCTAGAACGATGAAGACAGCTTCACTGCAAAGCACCAGATTCTGAATTGTTTTTTCTGCATTGCCATTTATTTATTTAATATGTTTATAATATGAAATAATTGTAATAAATTTGGTATTCATATGTAATTGCAATATATTTTGTAAATATTAACATATCTTATGATCTTTTGGATTGTGGTATTAATTAAATTCCAGAAAACTGTCAGGCCACCACCGGCTGAGTAAATAAGTTGCTGAACACTGGTAGTTTAACTTGGTTTGATTCCAAAGCAAACGAGCTGGCTGCATGGGCATTTTCATGGTTTTCCCAATGTGTAATATGGATATGAGCTAGTTTCCCTTAGAAAGTACCCTGTGAAGGCATCCCTCCTCTAAGGCAGATAGTTCTCAAGTGCTTTGTCATAATCAAATAAACCAAACTAGGAAGTATAAAATTGCAAAACAAATTTAGCTGTGAACAGGTTTAAAAAAAAATAGGGAACAAAATAGGAAAGCAAAATTTCATAAAATGTGCAAATTTTCTTTTGTGGCACGTAAAACATATTTTCTAATCTAAATAATTTTCTTTTTCAACCCTAAGTTGAATTTTCAGTTTATAGGATTGTAAATATTGTAGTTCACCAATTTTGATCGTTAAAATGCACTCCTTAATTTTAATACTAGCTGTGGATAAAATAAGTAAATTAATTGACTTTTAAAGAAATTAAGGATAGCCTTGATGAAGAAGTGTACCTCTTAAGGGCGGGAGATAGCATGCTAAAGAAGAATGAGGGCCGCAACCTCATAATAATAATAAAATAAAGCACTAAAATATGCCTTACAAGTATTTAGAATTCATTTTATTGGCAATAAGTCTTCTTAGTTCTTGGTTTGTTATTCATCAGTTATCTATGAGCCAGTAATTTTTTTGGAACAATTGCACCTTAATATGAGAATCTATTTTATATAGAATCTAATTCTCCTGAACCATATTTGTGTTTGTATAATATGCAGTTCTGTGTGAGGTTCGGTGATAGAATGTTTATTGAAAGAGCAAGATATACAAAAGCAAACAGTTAGGAAAGCACTACTATTGGCAAAGCATGGGAAGCTTCGAGACTGTGGTTTTTAAAATGCCATTGATTCTAACATAAATACTCAGTTCAAAAGTATCTACTGGGTAAAAGTGCATTTTAGAATCAAAGAATATTAAAGAAATAATAATGTAATGGTAATATTTTTTTTCAGAGGTGTTTATTCTGGGTAAAAGTAGGTTTTAGAATCAAAGAAATAATGGTAGTAGTATATTTAAATATAGTGAATGGCTTTCATGTTTTGCAGTTAGAGTTTTAAAATGTATTCTCATGCCAAATTTAATATTAAGAATCTTGTTTTGTTTTGTATCTTCATTTATGCAGTTTCCAGTAATTTTATTAAAAACCCTAAGAATATAAATTGAAAAAAAAAAAAAAATGTTTTAGATTTATATTTTTAATTTTTAAAATTGCTGTCATCTACATTTTCAGTGCTGATAAAGAAGTTGGCTGTATGGAACAAGCTCATGATTCATGTGTTTGGTCGCTTGCATGGCATCCTCTTGGACATATTTTGTGTTCTGGTTCAAATGATCATTCTAGGTTTGTAACTGTTGCTTTACAATTAAAAAATAGGGGCTTTATAGGGGGGGAAGGTTTTTTTCTTCCTTTACAGTTTATAAATCTGATTTTTTTTTCTTTTAATATTACATATTTGTTCTTGGCTATGCAATGCAAGTGTTAATTTTCATTTCATAATGGTAAACATCCTATGATAAATATGGATCCTGTATAGTAAAGTATAGTTTTGTTGTAGGGAATTTTTTTTAAATCACTAAAATATAATTTTAACAATGTTAAAAATTGTTTTATTTGTATATCCCATTAAGTGTTATAAAAGAACTCTTTGGGCCTGAGTCACAACATGTGCATTAAACAGAGATCCTTTCTTAGTGAACAGTCACTAAATTTAACAAGACCAGTACACATAAGGACTAATATTTAAATTGGTGTTCTCATAGTAGCTGAAAGATCTATCTTTATAATAAGCACCCTTAATTTCAGAACTCCAGAAGTTATCTGAAATTTACCAATCAAACAGCACTACTAAAAGATGCAAAAGAGCAGCAGTTAAAGGGGGGGGGAAGGAAAACATGTCATGGTATGGAGCTTTGTGAAATATCAAGGAGGTGAAACTATTCTGAATTAAGGAGATGAAAACTTGAGTTCTGTTTTCATAATGCATGAAAATAATTATAGTATGATTATAACATTTCTATAATTAAAAGCATAAAACAAACCAAATGAAATTTTTTCTCCAAACTTAAATTGTATAAATAAATTATCTATGGTAGAACTGATATGAATTCAAAGTAATTTAATAAACAAAACTAGTAAATCTAATTATTTATAATAAAATTTATGTAAACACAATTTCACCTCCCCTCTCAAACAAACAAACGCACACACACACACACACACACAAAAATGCTGTATTTTGAATTGTATTTCTGCATTGATTAAGAAAGACCAAACAGGGAAAGAAAGTCATAAATTGTTGAAGGATGAAATATTTTAATTATAAAATAAGTGTAACTTAATTTTAAAAAAATGATAAATTTATCAAAAAATAAGTTTAACTTAAAAAACTGGAAGCATAATTTCACGTAAATAAAATACGTTTTGAGTATAATATAATAAATGCTTAAACCATTGAAGTTTGAATAAAAGACAGCATAAAGCGAGCATTAAAAGTCTGAGTGTGAAAAGAAAATAATAAACGTATGGGGAAAAATGTTTCAATTAAAAAAGTTAATGTAACTAAAAAAATTGTGCACAATCTCACACAGATAAAATACATTTTGAATGCAATAAATATACAAAGATTGATGATTTGAATATAACAACAAAAAATCTGATGTGGACACTACATTACTTAACACATTCTTTTACTGTATTTCATTTAAACTTATTTCCTTGAATTATTCTAACATAATAAACTGATCCCTCAAAGCAGGTTGAAAATGACATCAAAAACAGCAAATTTTGAAATTAAATACCCTGGTCAGTTTTTGTTTTGGAGTCAAACTTCTTGTATTTTTTCCCCTAAACAGTATAAAACTTTCCCAAATATAGGCTAGGAGAGACCACATTAAAAGTTATAGTTCATTATTTGTCCAATTTTTTTTTAAGTATTACACACTGCCAATTTTCATCATTTAAATATATCTGTGTGTTTGCTGCATTCCTTGAATTATTCTAGTTTCATTAATCAGTTCCTCAAGGCAAATTGAAAATGACATAAAAATTGCAAATTTTGAAATATCGCACTTAATTTCATTATTTAAAATGCTTCTGTAATTGGAAGTATATGACTGTGGCCAAGGATTATGAAAATAAAGGCCGGGTAAGGGGGTATGTGTATATGTATATGTTTGGTACTGCTAATTGTAATAAAAAAGTGAAGTGCACAACTAGATGTTATAGCAGTCCCAAATACAAAATTCCATCATTCTATGACTAATAAGTTTTTGAGTTATGCAAAGTACATACATATGTATATACGTACACGAAAAAAATCCCCTTTGAATCCATTTTACTATCTCTTTTGAAAAAAAGACTCTTTATTCTGACCGTACATACAAATATCATGCAAAAAATTCATCTGAATGGTTTCAGGAACAGTCAAAATGGATATTTCTTTTGAAATATTAAACCGAAAATTTTCTGCGATTATAATACTTCCTTTTTGCTTTATACAAGGAAGTAAAAATGTATACTGGTTATACTGGTTACAGTCTAATAACCTTTTATTCCTCAAGCTTGCAAGCAAAGTGACTAAGCATGACTGTACACGAGAAGTTAAGCACAGTAAGAAATAAGGACTGGATGGGTACTGGGAAAAATTCTTGTGATGAAATGAAATGTAGGATGATTCAGAATTTTATGGAATATTAAATACAACTTGACAAAGCAATAAAAAAAGATGTGCTTTGCTACATGTGTAAAATTAAATTTATTGATGAATGTAGCTTTTCTGTATTTTAGTGATTGTATGATAATAAAATCAAAATTTTATAATAAAGTGCAAAATATTCAGTCTTTAATAATTAAGTATAATTTAATTACCAAGTATTTAAAATAATTAAAATTGTGAATGTAACATTTAGAATTCTAACTATAACAAATATATATGTGAACTGTTGCCCTTAACTATCATTTGAAGTGGTAAATTGAGTTTTATTTTTCTGAACCAAAATATATGCAAAAGTTTATGTATAAAGTTAAAATATAGTAAAAGTTTTTTAAAAAGTTATTGTCAAATCAATTTCAAAAAGCTATTAAATTATAAAAAATATGATACTTGCATGTTATCATGTTAACCATGAAAGTTGGCTGTCATTGAACCACAAAAATTGTCAGATATTCTGTCAAAGTTGCAGCAATCATAGTTGATCCTCTTACAGTAAAACATTACTCAACTCTCTCAGCACAATCCACCAAATAGCCAATAATGTGGATGTAATCGACTGGCTTTGTTTTTGCACTTTGTAAAAATGCTTTCGCTGATTTGTGCTATTTTATTAGGCCCTTCAATTTTACTGGAAGTTCTGTTTAGAATGCTGTAAGTACAAACTTTCCTCAGGTGATTATTCCAATCTGTTACTGTTTTGTAGGCAGTATACAGTTGTCTTCTCCCACATCTAATCAGATTCTCTCAAACAACTGTAAATGACCCAGAGTGCAGTCACAAGTGTTTCTACATTTCTTGAAGTCATTTTTTTTTTCACATGAAAGCAAAAAAGTACAGCAATAACAGTTCATTTATATCTTTGTTCATAAAAAGTGGCTTATTGAGAATCAATTGATGTTACATCAAACGAAAGTGCAGATGATATTTGTTGTTATGGCATGGTTATCCATAATTGAGCTAAATCATGCTTCTTGGAGACAGTTTCATAATCAGTAGTATAATCCATAAATAAAAAAAATGTATTTATCTATTTGAAAAGCTAGTAAATTGGGAGTATGTCTCAAGCTTTGGAAAATTACCTGCCCACAGAATTATATAAAGCTTTTCATTAATAATCATTAAGACTTTACATTAATAATCAAAATGCTACTTAGCCTCATTTGAAATGTTATTACATTGGCCATTTTATCTGTAAAGGTAGCCATTATTATGCTTAAAATATGTATTTTTAACAGTTAATTACTATTTTGAAAAGAACTGAGATGATGAGAATATTGAAATAGTATTTAACTTTGTCAGGATACATGGTTAAATACTATTTCAATACTCTTAAATCTTACTCAGTTTAAGTTAAATCTTATTCAGTGTTATATCATTAATAGTACCTTTTTAGTTTATTCATATTTATTGGATTGTGTATTATTTGAGTATTTTTAGAAATTGGAGTAAGTCACATAACACGTAGTATACCTAGTCACGTATACTAGGATTAAACCCATTTTGTGTTATATGAGAATATAACGTTATATGAGAATATAACGTTATAACAGTTTACAAGAAAAGAAGTGATCTGAAGCAGTTATAAGTAGACTTCTTTTTAAGACTAACTTACAAATGCTTTAAAAGTTAGTCTTAAAATATTGTATAGATTTTCCCAGGAAATTCAAATTTCAAATAAGATTATAACTTTTCTCTGAATATGGATAAATATTTAGGTTTTTATATTCATCCCTACATTATATATAAAACTTAAGCAAGTAGAAAAGTTTTCATGCATCTAAAATAATTTTAAATTAGTAAGTAATTAATGCAGTGTAGAGGGTCAAAAATACACATTTTCCAAACAAGTATCTCTCAGCATCTGCAGCACCTGTGTATTTATTTGGACAGCCTTTGAAATTGTGTATGAAAATCACATGTCTGCAGGGTTGCCATGCTACCTGGAAAACCGGGAGAACTGGAAAAAGTCAGGAAATTTATAAATTGACCAAAAAAGTCAGGGAATTTAAGTATTTTTGTCAAAATCTGGAAAAGTCAGGGAATTTCATACAACGATTCCGCCAAAGAAAAGTGATTTTTGCGCCGACGTCGGAAGAGATAACTTTTTTGGCGAACTGTGTATCACGTGAGTGTCATTCGGGCAGCTGGCATAGAGCCAATTTTCGCAGCTCCAATTTGATTGTCTTTTAGAAAGGCAAAGCAAGTTTCCCGCAACTTTTGGTTTCCAGTATTCTCGAGAATCGCATGTGCAGTGCATGAACTAAAGAAAGTACCTGTTCTCATATAACACAAAATGGGTTTAATCCTAGTATATGGTACCATGGAGGTTAGAATCAAAGAATATGTATTGTAAAGAAGGAAAACCTCTCTGCAACAGACGTGGCTCCATTTCATCATAGAGGAAAACAGCTGTGCATGCATGATATATCTGTTGCTAAAGCTCAAAACCAGTGTCGAAGCTCGAAGGTCACGTTATCAAGAGTTCATAAAATAAATCCATGCACGTCGAGATGCTTTTGTCTCAAACTGCGAGCAACGTGAACACCACGTCGATAAGCATTTATCGCAAAAATGAAAATAACGGGGCGCACACGTCGCCTAACAACGAGATTGTTTATTTCTCGAGTTACAGCTCTGGATTGCATTCACAGATGCTGAACGGCGTAAATGAGACACTTTACCGCTTGTTATATTATAGCGCACAGCACCGCAACCGTGAAGTTTAGTCTTAGCGCAAGTGGTTAAACTCTAAAGAAAAAGAAAATATTTTTTAGCGCAAGTAAATTAATTCATGGATTACTTCTTTTCGGGGGGAAAAAAAAAGTACGAAAATCCGTTTTTAAAACTGTTGCGAATCGCAATAATTTAAAACCGGATTTTCGTAGTTTTCTTTTTTGTCAAAGAACGTTTCTTCTTAACACGTGTTTCTCAATTTCCTGTACACATCGCGGAGAGGGAAATTCTGGCCGCCAGGTTCCGTCGCCAAATCCTTTGGCAAATTTTCCCTCCGCATTCTAGCGGCGTAATAGCATTTTACTTGTATGGAACCTTTTCTTCTTTACATAGACGTTCTTTGGTTAGAATAATCTCCATGTATGGTACAATGGGATTTGGCGACATGATGATGCGCAGTAAACGCATCATTTTGGTCTTGCCGGCAATTTTCAAAATCGTGCCAAGGCCTTATCGTATACTAGAATTTTACCACAAAATCTTTTTAAACCTTTTTCTTTTTTTCTCTTTTTAATAAATACCTTGCCATTTTACAATAAAATAAAAAAATAGTAATCTGTCATCTAGGCTAACCATGTAATATAACTACATTCGCTAAAATATCATTGATAATTCTAATTCATTTTTCAAGTAATTATCTTTATTTTTATGTCATTCATATAATTTAATGATGCTTCTTCTCTCTAAATTTGTTTATTATTAGTAAATAATATTTCCAAATTTCAGGAAATTTTCTCTGGCATAATCCTGAAATTAATTCTAGCAGTATGATGACATACCATCACGAAATTTAATGCACATATTTTTCCTTATGTATGCTGCGAAATAAATATAAAATACCTCAATTTATTAAAATAGATTTCTTTCTTTCGTTTAGCTGCAGAATGTCTGCAAAAAAAGCCTTATTTTATTCCAGATTGGGAAGATTCTAATCTCAATCTTCAGTGGAGAAAACAACAACTATTATATAATTATATTTGTGTTTTCAAATGTTAAGGTGCCTTTTAAGAACATACCTCACACAAATTAAATTTACCTAAAATCTAACCTAACTATTTAGCATTGCGTTGTGATTTATAAGGACCGGATCAGCCTTGTGTTGAACTGGTGATGATCATGAGTAATAATTAAATAAAACATACATTTGTTATCCAATGTATATATCTTAAATTTTATTAAGTTTCTTAAGTGGAAAAGTAAACAAAATTATGAAACAAAGTATATCAAGAATAATTAAGAATAAATGTCCTCTGGGATTTATTGAATAATTAAGTGAATTTGCTACAGAATACAAGTAATACCATAATTAATTTACCTCTTAGCACAGCCAACGTACATTACATGGATAGACTGGAATTTTCTTGAAACACACCTGGAAAAGTCAGGGAATTTCATTCTCCTGTTTGTGTGGCAACCCTGTATCTGAGAAGCATGGTGATTACTGAATCAACATTTTGCTTACTAAATAATATACAAGTGCACCATGAATTGTTGAGTTTTTGCGATTATTTTAATAATCTTAATTTATGCAACATTTATTTTGGATCGTACTTTCTGATTTCTTTATAAATGATTGAATATTTTTTTCACTTGGTATAAATGATTTATTATTGTAAGCTATAGATTTTTTTACTTCATTTGTTAGCATTCACTAAATGTGCTTTGCCATACTCTTATTTCTGGAAAGTATGACAAGCAAAGAAACCTAATTTATCATCTCTTTGCATTTGTTTGTATTTTAAATTTTTTATTGTTAGTAATTTTTCAACTTTTAAATTAGGTCAAGCTAGCTTGATTGTTTGGCATATTTGCCAAAGTGCTAAATTTTGTATGAACCCTCTAAATGCAAATATTCTTTTGCTATAAAAATTATTAAAACTTTTACCATGCATAAAATATAATAATTTTTATATCAATTATTTATGTAACTTTATATTAATTATAGATATATAATTATTAGATTTTTATATTATTTAAAAAGCAATAACATTTGTTTTCCCTCTTTTATGTACTTAAAGAGTATGCTTTCCTTTCCCGCTTCATTAATTTTACTTAGTTTACAATTTTTCTTTATTTTTTCATATTTTGCATTTTCATAAGCATTATTAATCAGTTACTTTATGTATGCTGCTAAGCCTTAAGCCTTCTGAAGGCTTGCAGAAAAGGAGAGAGAAAATACCTTATATGCTCTCCCTTTTAAAGGGTAACTGGAGATTCCGTGACCCAGTTGCCAAATCTTGTATCACCTTTTAGTTTGGGCACCACTGTAGATTCGCCAGGATTTCTTGGAAGCAGGAGTACATGAAAAATAAGCAATGCCCTCGCCGGGACTCAAACCTTGACCTCTCGAATATGCGCCAGATGTGCTACCATTACTCAACAAAGGCATGCTGAAAAAAAGGAGAAAATGCCTTATAAATCTAAAGCAATTTTTATTACAGAGTATTTTAAAATTGTACAGTACAAAGTCTGTAATCTGGAATGATCTATAATCTGGACCTCAAAGCCACAAACTTTTTTTTTTGTATGCTTTATGCGTGCGCTTTTAATGCTATGCATGCACATTTGTTTATGCATGTGCATTTAGCACAAAAAACAAAGCAACTTGAACAACTTACATTGAAAGAAATGTTTAATAAAGTAAACAAATAAATATTAAGCTTTTTTTTTTCATAAATTTTGATACCCTTTAGATGATAATTGCTCTTTATTTCATAAATTATGGTTTAATATTTTTAATTGTATTATTTCTGCATGCCATCTTACCAGATTTAAATTGATGATCTATAATCCAGAAAAACCCTTAATATGGAATTGCCGAAGACCCACCGAGTCCAAATTATGGACTTTGTACTGTATATTGCTTTCTGAAATTATATTTTATTTTTAAAAAAATTTATGCTTTGATATGCTGTATTTCATTTTAATATTTTTTATGAAAGGCAGTTTTCTCAGTATTAAATATATTATGTTTTTGAACATATATTCAAAAGTTTGTTTGGGGCCATTTGTTAAGTGTGTAATTCAAAGAAACTAATTTTTTCCCTCATTTCTCTTCTGTAGATTAAGCATCAAACCTCAGTTTACGAATTTGTTCATTCCTGATGATTGTTCATCATCTGAAATTTTCATAAACTGAAACAATTTTTCTCGTAGGAATTAATGTAAAATAGATTAATTCATTTTTAGGGTAATCACTTATTTAAAACTTACAATAGTACTTACTCTAAGCCCAAAGTCATGACACAAAATTAATGGAAATCATTAAATCTAAGAAAAGGAAAAGTAAATACAATATTAAGCAGGCAAAAAAGACAAAAAATTAAACTTAATATTCCTGTACCCATACAAAAAAAAAAAAAAAAAAAAAAAGTGAATGGCATAAAGGGAAAATGATGAGGAAGAGATGTTATTTTTCTGAGGTGAAGGTGCCTTTCATAAATTCATCATCTCAAAATGCCCTAGGGCATTTTCTTTCATCTTTTATTTTTCTCTTAGCATTTGTCAGTGCTGCATGAGACCTTACTAAGTTTTCATTTAACTCAAAATTTGTTTCAGTGTGATTTGTTTTTTTCTACGTTTCAAAATGTTTGTAAAGTGTGACATGGCATTTTCATTGAAAATGCTTTCTGTAGCTTCCTAGTGCTTCATCAAAGTGGTTTTGTTAAATGAAACTTCATGCTTTCAACCAAGTTATAAAATTTTAAAGATCAAAGAACTATGTTTAACTTCTCTTTGTTCATCTTCATCTAAAAGCACTTTTCCCACAGTTTTTTTTTTTGTTTTTTTTGTTTTTGTTTTTGTTCTTGTTTCTATAGATGTCGCAGTTCTTTTCTTGCTGAGCTCTTTTTTATGGTTCTCTAGTAAGTTCTTCATGACTTTATTATAAACTTCCAAACTCGTTTTTCTTGGCTATATATACAATATCATAGATGTTTAAAAGGTCCAATATGAAAGCTCTTAAAAACTCTGCCTGCAACACAATATTACCTTTTCGCTGACAGGCCTGCAAGTTACTGCATTTTCAAAGTTAAACAGTAAAAAGTAATTAAAATGATGTTTACAGAATAATATGAATGTTAATTCTCTGCCAAAGTTTATATCAAAACACCTATAGAAAATGGTTGTTTTTGACTTAAGTCTTCATATAAATAGTGACATTGCTTCCACTTTTTGGTGAGATAATTTATTCATAAACTGATTTATTTGTAATGTAATGTGTTTATGAGCCAAGATTTTACTGTGTAATTTTAACTTTTCAATATATATTTATATATATGTGCATATTTTAATTTATGGCTTGAATTTTCATTTTAGTAAATTTTGGACAAGAAATCGTCCAGGTGATAGAATGCGTGATAAATATAACTTAAACACATTACCAAAGGGACAAGAGGATGCTGCTGATTATGGTATTGCAAAGTTATTATTCATTGATTTGAATTACATTAAGAAAGAATTTTTGAACTTAAACTATAATTGAAATAGTAATAATTGCATCTTGTATATGTATAACTAGAGAAAGAGGAATTTTTGTGTCTTGTGCAAGTTTGAATTCTTGTGTGTTATATATTGCATGTATATATGTTAATGTAAGTGCAATGTGTTCAGTTTTTATTGAGAGGGCTTATTGAGGCTTGCTTTGTTTTTAATACATGACTCAATTGCTTTGTTTTTAATACGTGTATTTCAATTTTATATGTATGTAAGAAAGTCCAAAGGTTTAGAAACTGAGTTCTGAGGTAATTTAGTTATAATCATCTGGAACATATTCACCTTCAAAATAAGATATTTTCACAAGAATATGCTTTTTTATAGATTTGCCGATATCTTTGTAACATTTCTGAAAGACAGTCTTTAAACTGTTCTGCTTGACCAGATTTTTTTTTTTTTTTTTTTTTTACTTCCGAGCGCTGAAAGCCAAAGATTTTGCATGTTAGGTCAAGAAATAAGATCAAAGTTATATGATTTGATTTGTTGTTATGTGAATATATTGGTGCATTTATACTTAACTCTTAATTTTTTATCAGAAGTGTTAATGGCCTAATCTGTCCTTTGTAACCTTTTGTATTTAGTTTTCCATATTTCTTGAAATATAAATTTTAATTGATAGTAGCTTTCAAATAATAACAAGTGGGAAATGTTGCTTTTATATATTTTCACTAAATAATTGATTATTTCACAAAATACATAGAGAATTCCAAGACAGATTCTAAGAATAATGTATTTTAACTGTACCAGTTAGCAGATTAAGTTCCAGTATATAATCTCTTTTGGCACAAATCTTGATCATTTTGGAGGTCTCTTAAATGCCTTGAATAACTTTTGTTCAGGAACTTTGTTTGGATTAATTATATTTGCCTTTTCAGCATTTTGAATTGACCATATTATGTTTTCTCTATTTTAATTTTGGGGCTGGTAAACAAAATGATGTCTGTTTAGTTGGAGATTGAGTGATCATTACTTCTTTATGGTTAACTGTAATGTAGTAGCAGCGAACTTAATTTAGCATGTTCTGGTATTGGATGGAGATAGCATCAATCTCTATTTTGATGACATATTGAATTTTGTTTAGATAATTTATTACTTCTGCAATAAACATGCTATTGAATGAATATCCTCCAGTTTCAAATTCATAATAGGTATTCCCATAAGAATTTAAATGAATCAGTGAATATGATTTTAAGTTTTAAAGCTTTGGTTTTTCCTAGCGTACTGTACAAAAGGTTCCTAGGCTGGATTAATAAAAACTAGATGAAACTTAAGATGAAGGGTTTAATACTTCAGGTATTCTACGTAGTCTCCCCCCCCCACACACACACATACACACTTGAGTACAGTACACAGAAAGGTCATACAATGACATGAAACTGGCAGGAAACTCGTTTGGGATATTATTCAATTTGTGTGTCACTGTAACTTAATATTGGTTATGCCATGATAGCACTGACCCTTCATGTGGAGTTTGATTTTCAGGAATTAAAAAAAGCCACTCGGTGCCAAATCGAGTGAAATATGTAGGGTATTAAGAACTGGCACTTTTTTTTTGCCTAGAAACTGCACCATAACTCCAGCTTTCTAAGGTGTGCTTTATCATGCAGCAAGTAGAAACTGCTTTCTTTCCATCTTTCTGGGTGAATCCATGGAAATACTTTTGTTCAGTCGAACCATGACACCCAGGAATTGCATTCCCAGTTTTTTTCTAGTTATGAATCCCAGTTATGCTTATTTGCCAGGAACGAAATCTCTCTCGGAACTTTCAGACAAATAGTGTAAATTTCTTTTGATTTTTGTAACATGAATGACTTTTATTCAAAACATAAAAATTTTATTTCTAATTATTAACGTGTTGAGAACTTTGAGGCCACTTTTTATCATTTTCATTAGATTCATATTTAACTCCAGCAGTATTTATGGTTGCTTTTTGAGATATCATGGTATTAATTTTTTTTTTTTTTTTTTTTTTTTTTAAACACAGAAAAGTATGGGAGGCTTACTTTTTTCTACTCAAAAACATCAGGGATGTGTTAACTAATGATAAATATACAAATAGATTGAACATGCATATTGGATATTGCTTCTGAAAGAATATCTGCTCCTTTTATTAACCTTCAGTGATGTCATCTGCCATAAGGAATGTGCATTGTGCTTAGAGACAACATATAATTTATCAGCCTATGCTTGTTTAATAATTTTCTATATTTCTCATGGTGGCTTTGAACCTTTAAATCCGAATTTAATTTGGTTGTATTTTAAAAGTGTTACAATGTCCGAACATGACATAAGCAGATTGTTCAAAAGCTGAAGCAGGATTGAATGTGAAATTAATGGTTGCTTTTTGAGATATCATGGTATCAATGTTTGTTTGTTTCTTTGAGAAACTATATGGAACCAATCAAAAACAATTGATAAAATTTTGGGGATATGCTGTATATATTGACACTTTATATCTATTAAATGTATTAAAACTGTATTTTTATTTCGTAGTTGGTGTAATGTGATTTTTCAAATTGCATCATCTTGTGTTATTTTGTGAAAACTGAAAATTGCTCTTCTTTTTGATTGTGTTATTTTATTAAACACTGTTGAAGATTTCCAACTTCATAATTAATAATGACTGCTGTATAATAGCATTTTTATATTTATCTTATTAGGTGAACATATTTATGTAGTAATGATTATTTATCTTTAGTTAATAATATCCATTTCTTTCAGATGATTCTGGGACAATATCATCTATTCCTGGAATGGGTTTAGAATATGGTTTGCCAGAGCATCTCAAACCACAAGGTATTAGATAAATCTTCTGTTCAATACATATCAATTAATCAGTGATATAAATGATAATAAAAAACAACAAACTGCTGTGATTGCTGTCATCTTCAGAACTATAGTACTTTCATAAATTTTGCCATTTTTTTAAATATAATGTTTTAAAGGCGATGTTTTGTAATACCATTTTCTAAAATGTAAATGGAAAAAATTTGGAAATTCCATGTTGGGTACTATTTTAAATATTCACCCTCTTAGAAATATGTAATTTCATTTTATTGATAACAATAGAACTTAAAGTGAATGAGGAAGAATAAATATTGCAACAGTATAGGTCTGTATTATAAAAATATGGCAGTTTATATGTGGTGTTTAGTAACATGTGTAACAAGTTTTTCATACATATGTTATTAAACACCACGTATAAACTGCCTTAGAATAACCAAAGAATCAATAAGTCAGAGTGGTTCTATTTTTGTATATAATGAAGCTGTTTTTGAATTTATTTCTTGAAAACTAAAGGCTAAGCAGAAAAGTCCCCCCCCCCCAAGGAATAGTTATGTAAAAGGAAATTACCGTAATTTCGCACGTATAGTCCGCACCATCGTATAGTCCGCAGACACGATTTTATATAAAAAAAATTTCAAAAATCGTCAGATAGTCCGCGGACTATACGTCCGAAATTACGTTTTTTTAATACGGCAATATTCCCATGCTTTTTAAACACGTCCTTTTGTTTGCGCCAATTTCTCACTGCTTTCTCGTCCACTTCAAAATAACAGGGTAAAATCCTAGTATACGATGCAGCCTAGGCGCGACTTTGAAAATTATCGCCAACACCAAAAATGATCCAAAGAAGGTCTATATATATAGTATACACACATAGTATATGTATATACACACATAATATATATACTATATACTATGTTTAACTATATATTTTCTTTGAATGACCCGTTAACTACTCATCGTATATCTCCCGTTTTCACTGCTCATCATAAAGTCGCGAAAAGTAGCCAAATCCCGTGTGTACCGAATACTAGGATTAAACCAATAACGGCCCGCTTCTCTATTTCCATCTTTGTCAACTACCTTGAGTTTAACTCAGCAGTAAAACTCCGGCGATGTTTCATCAACGTTATCGAAGATGAAAGACAAAATACGAAAATAAAATACTGTGCAACGTGCTATACTCGTGATAAGTGGTAATGAAATGTGACCTTCGACCCCACTCACTCGGTGTTGCCAAACCACGCTATAAGTAAACAAATCACGCTTTTTTTTTTTTTTTTTTCGTACTCCAGGTACTTGCTACTATGGCTCCTAAAAACCGAGTTGACGCATCAATTACTTTTCCCCCTCTCGGCAGTTGCGCTAAAGCAGTGCGAAGGATACTGGGATACAACACTCTGGTTGCACTAAGTGAGTGCTCATACAAGACTTTCTTTGGCTCATATCTTGGCATCGCTTGATGCGCCAGCCTGGATTTTAGGAGCTCTACTTGCTACTACTTATTCGTTCTGCACTATGCTCTATGGTTAACTATCGATACGATACATATGAATGTTTTCTTGGAATCTCGCGCTTTTTTTATATTTGATCATCGGCAGTTCACGACAGCGTGTTTTTTAAATTTCAACGATTTTAACCGTGAACAACCAGCGTATTATCCGCACTGGTGGATAGTCCGCAGCTTCAAAAATTTGCATTTTAAACACAGATAGTCCGCGGACTATATGCGCGAAATTACGGTAAATACTTTCAGGCTTCAGTATGAAAGTTTTTTGGTATGTACTCAAACTATAAGTAGGTTATGTATGTAATTCTTAGAGATATTTTGCAATTAAATTAAGGAAATGATTTTACAGTTTTAAATTTGGATATATGTTAGCTACTTAAGGATATTACTTTGCTCTAATGTGCACAGAACAAAAATATTAATTTTTTATGTTAATTAATTATTGCTATTAAATTGGGCATATTTTGTTAATAAGTTTATAGTTATGGTTGATAATTTTGATTTTTATAATTATCAGAAAATAATTTTGAGGATGAAGTTACCGTGATACCTGGCCTTGATTTCACATCAGAAGAATCTGCTACAGAAAAAAGCACACAGCAAAAGAAAATTCCTTTCTCCAAGCCCATACCTAAACAGTTTCAGCAGCAATGGATGGAAAGCAAACAGCCATTATTACTTGCTCCACCCCAGGAAGAACGCAGTAATGGTTGAAAATATATTTATTTTTATTAAAAATTATAATGATTTTAGTTCTGTTTAATTCATTATGCTTGTTTTAGTGTGAATTTTAAACTTGGACAAAATGCAGCCTTATCTAATATTATCAATCTGTTAATATTAAAGAAAAGTGTCATATATTTTGCTGCAATCTGTAATATATTTTTCTTCCTTTAATTATTAAGCAAAACTTAAAACATATCTTTGAAATCAATACCAATATAAGGTTGCATCTCATTTCTTAGATGAATTATTTACATGTATTTGAGATTGCTAAGATGGTAAACATGTAACATTGTTTTATAGTTATGATTATATGGCCTCTATCTTGTGATCCTTTTTAAGTTTTTTCATTTGATATATTTAAGTGTCTGTTGTACATAATTACTCACCTACATAATGGCATTGTTTTATGGATTTGCCTCTGTTTCTATATAATGCTTCATGGAAATTTTTGATTTTGTTTATTTAAAGTTACTTAATTTATTACATTAAAAGCATTTAGAAAAGGATAATTATTTAATTTCTTTTTGTGTAAATTTTTTTTTTTATGTCAGAATGTATTTCTTTGAATGTTTTGAAAATATGTATTTTCGAAAATAAATTAGTTGAGTAATAGAATTATTTGAGTGTAATATTTCTTTTTTTTTTTTTAAATATGATATTTGGTCAAATGTTTAATTAAAAATAGTTTTTAGTGTTAAATGTAGTGTTTGTTAAAGTTAAATAATTCAGAAACTTATTCTGGCATATTCTTTCTGAAATGATTAAAAATCCATGATCATGATTTAATCAATGTGTGTTTTTTGACTTTCATACTAATTATTTTATTTAATGTTACACAAAATTTTTTTATTGTATTCATCATGTAATTGTTCTTTTCGATGTCAAATGTAACAGCTGTATCAAATGATTCTTATGTATTTGTGGTTTATATTTCGTAATGTAATATTTTAGGTGAAGTGTCTGTACCAGTTAATTCAGAAACAAAGCCACAGCCTTTGTTGATGCCTCCAGAACAACATTTCCAACCAAATACTAGAAGTGGAAATCAATATCAAGAACAACAGTCGCAAAGACCTCCACAACGTTCTGCACTTCTAGGCGAGAGACCAAAAGGTTTGTGAACATGTGCTTGTTGAATATATTATTAATTTATGCATGTGTAGATTAGAAGGTGCTTGCATTATTTTTTATTTATTTAATCCTAATATGCATTAATCAAATTTCTCATTATTATATCCGTTCAGAATTTTACAAAAATTCTCTGTATTCTAGAGAAAAGAATGCCATCAGCTTCATTTGACTATTAATATTTTTATCTCCTAACTAAGTAGAAAATGTCATTATCGATTCTCTCCATAGCATTGCTCAGCAAAAGTGTTAACTTTTAGCTTAAAACTAGCAGAATATGCAGTCCTTTTTTGTTTGGATATCTTTCACTAAATATTAGAAATGAAGAATTCTAAGAGTAGGAGAAAAAAGTTTTGTGATTTGTATAGAAAGTTCTGCAGCTGGAAACCAGGGTAAAATTTCCCACCCTATTACTAAACTGTCAGATGATGTACATGCTTTCAAGTTTAAAAAACTGTGAAAACGAAACTTTTGGCTATAAAAGTGCTCTTTTATTCTACAATGCTCTTATTCTTATTTTTATTTATTTATTTTACAAATGAGAAGGTGAATTGCCACTCAGCTTCAGTTCATCTAAATAGGTGTATGAAAATTAGACAACGAGTAATTCACACTTTTAAAAATATTTGTAAGTCTATTCATATGGTGGTTCTAAATTTGGCTTATATGCAAGTGAAAACAGAAGAGAAACATGCCAAGTGAAATGTAAAATTCATAACACAGCACATTTGAGTTTGGCGTAGATTTAGTCAGGTTCCCAATCAATTTCGAGGGCAAACAGGTACAGGTCCTTCTTCTTTGCTTCTGATAAAGAGGGACCTGTACTTGTTTGCCCTCAAAATTGATTGAGATCTTGGCTAAATCTATGCCAAAGTCAAGGTTGTTGCATTACTAATTTTATTATATGCAGGTTCTCAATTTTAACTTAATTTTTGTCACTAAAATCATGCGTGCCAGCTTATGCTTATGTCTTCAGAAAAGTTTCAAGTTTTTTAAAATTTATTAATGAAAAACTGTAGGTACTTGGTTTTATAAAAAAAAATATTCCTTTTTTACTCTCAAATTAATAAAATTTCTTATAATTAGTGTTGGTCTTAAAATTTCATAGGCTTATGTTTGTAAATATCTTGTTTTCCTAACACATCATTAATATATACACAGGCTTTTTAATTTACTTTTAATTACTTTATTTTGAATTGATACTCTAACCAATATAGCTGCTTTTAGGGCTATTTTAATAACAGCCTACTCTCTATGTATTATCTCCAAAAAGAATTCTAATTTTCTCTCCAATTTAGGCTAAACTTTCTTAAATAGAAAACTGCACTTTACAACAACCCTTTTACTCCCATCACTTAATACTTAAATTTCCAGCCATTTGGGTTTAAAATTTTGTAGGCAAGTTTGTTAATTTTAACTTACTATTTTGATTTTTGAATTTATAATTAACTGTTTGTTTTAAACTTTATTTTTAAGATTGTATCATTTTTGATCTTCTTATGATTTAGATTCAACTTTTAATATGTTTACTTCTGTTTTTGAATTTGAGAATGAGAGTGTAGGGGATATGTCTTCTAAAGTAAGCATCTCGTTCAGATTGAGTTTTTACTGAGAAACTTTTAAGATTATTTGCTATTTTGTTTTATGAGATTCTTTTGGCTTAAAGGGACAAATGTCTTTATTTGGATTAAGTATTTATGTGACTTAATTGTTGAATCTAGCAAATAATTTGATGCTTACTTGGATGTAAGATGAAACACTCTCTTACTTTAGTTATTGCTAATAGATGGTACAGAGTTGCCAACTTTCCCGATTTTCGACCGCTCTTTCGCCAACCCGATTTACAATATATTTCTCCCGACTTTTTCTTATTCTTAAAATTTCTCACGATTTTTATGGAACTTGGCTTAATACTTTGTTATATGAACCAAAAAAAAAAAAAAAAAAAAAAAAAGGTGATTTTGGACGTCTGAAAGCAATTGAATTTTCTCTAGATTATATCTAAAACAAAACCTTGCGAATTAGATAACTTCTGCTTTGTGAGTGAGAGCATATACATATCCAGAAACATCGTTCTCCAGTTCTCCAATGGGCATCTTGCTCCACAGCGTGCCATCTGGCATATATTAGCCAATGAGGACAAAGCAAGCTGTTATTTGGATGTTCTTTAGTTATTTCGGTCATTTTGTCCTGAGTTGTGTGAGTACACGTGCCTTCTCGAAATAGTTTTAGAAATTATCATCATTTATTATGTCTGCGAGAAAGGTGAAATACTCGTGTACATTTCAAAAATCGTACACAGTTGACTTTCCTTCCATCATTCCCTCAAGGAAATGTAATAAATTTGCGATGTGTACCGCCTGACGTTGTGATTTTTTGATTTCACATGGTGGAAGAGCGGATGTTCTCAAACATGTGCGTACAAAAAAGCTCAAGGACAACATGAGTTGCTTTGAAAAAAAACAAAAAATTAAATTTTTCTTCGGAAACAAAGGACCAAAAAGTTATTAATGCATAATGTCTGTTCTCTGCCTTTTTACTGGAGCACAACCTGCCACTGAATGCATCGGATCACGCTGCAGCTTTATTTAGAAAAATGTTTGTTGATAGTCAAATCGCTAAGAAATACTCAAGTGCAAGAACCAAAATAGGTGCAGTTGGTAAAGAAGTGGATTTGAAAAATAAATCTTCAATTATTGATTGCATTAAAACAGCTCCATTCTGCTTCTTTACGGACTTGGATGAAGTTATAAAATCAACTAGAATTGACACCCAGTGGAGTTTAATTGGAAAACTGAAAGATGCTGATGGAATTATGTTGGCCATCTTGACAGTTTCCCATAGTAATGCAGAGTGTGAGAGGATTTTCAGTGTTGTTGGCAAAACGAGGACTAAATTTAGATCTAATATTAGTGATGACGCATTAGAAAAACTTTTATTAGCGAAAGCAGGCGTACATGGTAATTGCTATGAACAAAATTATGAAGCTTCTTTCTTAAAGAAAGCAAAATCTGCCACTGTTTATAACATTTGTAAGAAAACTGATTAAAGTGGGTTTTCTTTTTTTTTTTTCCTTAAATGATGCAAGTAATAAAAATGTTTTTTATGTGTAAGGTATTTTTGTGTTGCTTGCATTTAAGAATTAGTTACTATTTATAGTTAATTCACTATTAAAAACTATATTTTTATCATTTAAAAAGTCTTTTTAACATTGTGAAAAATCTCCCGATTTCTTAAAAAAATCTGATTTTTGAGTGTCATAGGTTGGCAAGTATGATGGTAGATTAGTTTATCACTTTGATAAGTCAATTAATCTTTGATCAATGACAATAACTACTTTTTCAATATTTAAAATCTACTTTTGGTTTTGAAATTTTTCTTAGATTTTTTTAAACAAATAGTTGAAATTTTAAAAATACTAATTTAAATTCTAAAAAAATTTTTTTGATGGTTTTAATTGTGTGTTCCTTGGAGATGGTATATGGAAAGTTTTCTTTTTATAAATTATTGGTGTATTACTTTGCAGTTTTATCACGAGTCATAGGCTTTTTAATTTAATTTTAATTACTTTATTTTGAATTCATATTTATAATATAATGTATACATACATACATATTTATAATATAATGTATACATACATACATATTTATAATATAATGCATGCACACACATGCACCAAAACATACACACACATATATATATATACATATGGGTTCTTGTCTTGGGCAATCACAATTCATCTTGAAACAAAATACATTTATTGAAACATTAATACATGTATAACATTCTTCATTGAACAATTGAAACAACAACATTACATATACAACATTATTGAAACATTAATACATATAAAACTTCTTAATGTGACATCATCCATCTATTATCACATACAGTCAAAAGTCGTTAATTCGGACACCCATAAACCAGACCTCAAAGCTACAAACTTTCTGCACATGCATCGCATTTATGCGTGCACGTAAGACCTTTACGGCTGCGAATATGCATGTGCACGTTTAATGTATAACGGACTGTATAAGCTAAGCTAAAATTATCTAATTAAAGTAATGTTACAGATTGCATTGTTCCTTAATCTTCGAATTGGATCCGGCTTATTATTTTTTGCAGACTGTTAGAGCAATTTTATAAAAGTAAGCTTGAACTTTCGATTATGTCAAATAGAATTTCCGATATATATTTACTAATATGTAAAGGATCTACGAAGCAAAAGTATGTTTCAAAATCCGAAATCTGTTTATTAATTTCACGCTGCTCTGCGGCTAGGGGGGGGGCGCCGCGACTCGCAATGGATCGGAAGTTGATCTTTCAGCACTATCCTTATCTTCAGGGCAGATGTTTTTATTTTATTTGGCTTATAATTCCGTACTAAATATAGTATTTCATTTTGATGTACTCCGTCTTTGATATGATTTAAATCAAGTTCCTTGTCGTTATAATTCGCTTCCGATAGTGAAGAAAGTGACACAGAGGTTATTGAAAACGAAAAAATTTCGATTGACAAATTAGTCGGTATTTTCGACGCAGCAATTATAGGACTTGAACAGCAGAACTTTGTAACTAAACAAGAAATTATGTCTGTTTAATAGAACTAAAGAGAAAGTATTATCACATGAAACGAAGCAACTTAAACAACTCACATTGAAAGAAATGTTTAATAAAGTAAACAAATAAATATTAAGCTTTTTCTTTTTGTAAATTTTGATACCCTTTAGATCATAATTGTTCTTTATTTCATAAATTATGGTTTTATATTTTTAATTTTGTAATTTCTGCATGCCGTCTTACCAGATTTAAACTTATGATCTATAATCCGGAAAAATCGATAATCCAGAATCGCCGAAGTCCCGACGAGTCCAGATTAATGACTGTATATAACATCGTTCATCTCTCTTTCATAAAACAAAGTAGCGAGAGTTCCATCAATCTTACTCGTGCAGTAAACAGCTAAAAATTAGAGATAGCTTGAGAAAAATGTTAGGCTATGTAGTTAGATTCCTTTATTCGGCCTTCCTGCTATGCATCGACCTCAACGACATTATTCTACTCTTTTGACATCAGGAATTATCTTACATCATCGGAACCATCATCATGAATAAACTGGATCCTAAATATTTAAAAAAAAAAAAAAAATGTGAAGGGAGAGAGGGATATTGTGTGCTAAGGACATTATTGAAAGGATACATCTTAATTGTCCTTCATCTTTGCAACAATAGCATCATCAGCAGTCCCTTCTATTTCTCAAGAATCTTCACATAAAATGGAAAACTCCAATTTTAACATTTTCATAAAACTTTATTTCATCTTAAAATAAAATTAGCTGAAATAAAAGTCATTATTAGGTGAAACGTTGCAGCTCAGTTATCAATTGTATCACTGCAAGTTTAAATGTCATAATCAGTATTATTCTATACTTCATCTGCTTGGGCCCATGGTTTTATGTATTCAGCGCATTTGGTTGTTTTTGTGGGTCCTTCATGATCTCCTTCTTTTATAACATCATAGGTGTCATTATTTTTTATTTTGACAACTTTATTATGGGCCTAAATACTTTGATTTTAACTTAGGATAGGATCCAAATTGAGTTCTTTTGATTGCTACTAAATCATTAATTTCATATCATTTTGGAGAATATCTTCGAAGGTTGTATGTTTTCTTATTTTCTTGCTGTACCTTAAATATATGTTTCTTCACATCTTTTTGAAGTTCTTCGTGGCAAGTTTCAAAATTATTTTGAATTTGTATGTCAATTATTTCTTTGTTTAATATTTTCTTTTCCAGAAGTATAATTGGTATCTGCTGGAAAGGTGAAACCATTCTGTTTGCAATTCCAGCTGTAAAATTAAGAGCTGATTTTGCTTTGGGAAATCTTGTATCTGGGACTGAAATTTCTTCAAGGGAAGATTTACGCCTCTTATATGACCTTGTCGTAGGTTTAGTTGATTTGTAAGTTGAAATCACACTAGATGGTGTTGGAACAGCAGCAACATCCTATAGGTCTATATAATATTCCCGTTCATCAGCATTAAGAATTTCCCACAACTGCCAAAATTCTTCGTCAGCAATACACATTTTTCTTTCCACTTCTGCTTGTTTAGCAAATAATCTCTACTCCATAATTTTTCTCATGTTATCCTTTTCAAAAGCTAGCTTTTCTTGCATTTTCAATTTAACATGTTGAACTTCTTTTTCTTGCTCAGACAAGATTTTATCTTTGGTGCTCATCTGAAACTTTGCAGCTTCTACTTCATTCTTGACATTTGATAGTTGTTTTTGTAAGATTTTTACAGTCTGTTCTGATACAGAAAGTTTTCTTTCCAAAGATCTAACTTGTTATTCACGAGCATCCAAATCCATTTGTAAAATAGTTTTTTCCTGTTTTACTTGAACACTTTCTTTATCAATAATTGGTAAATGTCTGGGTCTCAAAGAAATAGGTTGGTCATCTTTAAAAATAATATGTATTTCAATATTAGTAGTTTTTCCTTTGGCTTGTCTTCCTTTAGGTTTTTCAGACATAACCAGAATCCAGTATTTCAGCTCGAAGTTTCTCTTGCTGTTTACTCTTTTTTACTGTTGACATTTCTGTTTCACCAGCATTAGCTTTAACAATTTTCTCTGATTTTGAATTGTTTCTTTTTCTAGACCTCTTTGGCCCTGAAGTGGGCTTTTTGGACTCATTAATTTTTCCATTACTCTCTTTGACTTCCTGAGCTTTCTTAGATGGATTTTTTCCTTCTTCCTTTAGGAATGGGGTTCTTCTGTTCCTCTACATTTTGGAATTTTTCTTTTCCACGTTTAACATGAATTTTTAATTCCATCAAATTTAGAAATCAAACTTTCAATATCATTAAATTTTATATATGTATTTGAAAACTGTGGAAATGGAAATTGAACTGATGACTTCCTAATATTTTGTTTTTCATCATGATCTTCATCAGCAACAGCAAAAGAAGTGTTGGTGAAAATTAGAGCAGTTGATGTATCGGTTTAGCTATGAACAGAAGTATTCCTTCTTTCATCTAATATTGCTTCATATTCCTCCATTCACTGCCTGTAATTTGATCTCATTTCTGACACCAATTTTGTAGGTTCTTGTCTTGGGCAATCATAATTCATCTTGAAACGAAACACATTTATTGAAACATTAAAGCATATACAACATTGTTCATTTATTAATACATATAAAATTTCTTAATATGACAGCATTCATCTAACATCCTTCATCTCACTTTCATATAACGAAGTGCCAAGAGTTGCATCAATTTTACTCATGCCGTAAACAGCTAAAAATTAGATAGCGCTTGAGAAAAATGTTGGACTATGTAATTAGAATCCCATATACATATATGTATATATAAACAAACTGAGTAAATTTAAATCATAGTAACATTGAAATAATGAAATTATTTTCTTATCAAAATACTACTGCAAAGAATTAAACCGATACATTTTCCAGAATCCCCAGATAAACTGATATATGTTTAAAAAGTACCACAATAGAAGAATTATATTGCCACCCATTTACTATAGCTTACAATAGTTTCTGAATTTAAACTTATTTCTTCCTTTTGTATATGTGTGCATGTATGTTTTTGTATACTATATATTTCTAGAAACATAATATAAAACATAGAATTATAACAAAATTTCAGTCTGCACGTTTTATGTGCATTGAAAATATCTGTAATTTAAGAAATTTTATGCTTCTATTAAATTATGTTTACTTGTGTGTTTTCTGTATAGTGCTTTGTTTAAAGCTGTTGCAACTCTGGTTTTTTTCATGGAGTGGATAAATGTATAAAGAATAATGCTTGAAATACTAAGAATAATACTAGGAAAATACCTGATATTAGTGCATTATTGCTAACTACATGACATTATTAATGTATCTTTCTCATTGGTCTTACCTGAAATACTGTGAGCTAGTATATTTCTTATCTCTTATTTTTTTTTTTTTTAATTAAGAATCATACTTAATAACTCAAATAAAATTGCCTTCACTACTGAATGAGGGCAAGGTAGTTAATAAAATATCTATTATTTGAACTGCATCTTCTGCAGGGCAATTTCATTGCTATTTGTAATTATATCTTGGTAATTTATATTCTTCAAATAATTCATGTAAAAATAAAAGGGTTTAGTTCAACGTCTAATATTTTGTAATTTTATTACATATCAAATAAAGCATATTAGAATTAAGATATGTTGTATGTAAAAGTTTACCGAAATGCATATAGAGAAGGTTGGTTTTAGATGAAAAACATTAATGACCTTAATATTGTATTGCTTGGCTTTTTACATTTTATTACTTAAATGCATTGCATTTCTTGCTTATTTTGGTCACTGTTAAAATGGTTTGTCTGAGCTCTAACTGTAAAATTATCATTGGTGAGTATGTGCATAAAAATAGCCTTTAAATGCAAATCATATTATTTCAAAAAAATCTTTATAGAGGTATATTTTTAATTACAAGTGCTTTTATTATTAAAAATATTTTACTTCTGTAGATCTACCTCAAGTGCCTCCCTTGCCAAAACCAGAAGCCACAGGAAATGTACCAACTAATGATATGCCATATCCTGACAACCAAGATAACTTCCCTCATGAACATCCAAGGAATGAGGCAGTGTCACATGAAACATGGAGGACTTACAGTAACCATCACACTGAGATTGATGGCTCAACTAATGATGAAATGTTACATGAAAATGGAACTCATGGACCTCTTTTACAAAATCCAGAACTTCGTCATGGATTTGAATCCCCAAATAATATTGGACCTCCAATTAGGAGCCGTTCTGATAGGTATCATAATCCTGGAGAAGAAGAATTTATACCTGAAAATATGCCTCCGAGAGGTGTGCCACCACATTTTGGAGGGGACAGTGTAAGGTTTCCTGGTAGTGAAATGGACCCAAGGAATAGTCATATGGGACCTGGCCCTGATGATATGGGTTACATGGTTCATAAACGATCATGGCCTGATGGACCAGGTCCTGGTCCTGGACCTGGACCTGGTCTCGAGGAACCTTATCCACATATGATGGAATTTGAAAACTCTGGGCCTCCAGAATTCAATCACCCAAGACCTCTTTTACGACCACCTGGTAATCAAATGTTCCATGGCAGTAGAGGACCACGTGGTCCGTTTCGTGGTGGACGATCTCCTTATCGTATTATAAATCGTGGAAGGGGCCTTCGTGTGGGATACCCCAATTAAATGTAATTTTGGACAATTTTAAAGAAGAGTGACATGAAATGTGTAATATATTCATCTAACAGTTTTTATTTTTTCTGTAAAGTATGAAAAACATTTTATCAAAGGGAATCGTCATAGTATGTTCAACAAACAGGAAGCTTAAAAGGGCATGCACATAAATCAATAGGTTTTAAACCTTAATTTTGAAACCTGCCTTTCTCTGTCTCTGTTGTACATTTTACTTTTAAAAATCTGTTAATTTAACTTTTTCATTTTGGCTATCTTTCAGAAGTAAAAAATAAGTTTTCAAATTCCTAAGTTTCTTTGGTTGTACAAAATGAACTATATTTGGTTTTTAGAGAACTTTTTATTTAATGATTCTAATGGGGGAAAACTCACCATTAACATACTGGTTGCATAAAAATAATTGTCCATTTTTGTCTTAAAATTGAATTTTGAATAGAATTTTTATTAAAAATTAATATGTAACATTTATTTTGATAAAAAAATGTGTTCGAATTTTGTAAATTTTCAAATAGGAGAATGCATTATTTACTCACTGTGCATAAAATAACAACCCTGAAAGTTCCATGTAAATAAAATATCCCGAAGTATTATTATTTTTTTAATCATTCTTTACATAAATTGAAGACATTACATTCAATTATACATAAATTTCTCTTTAAAAAGAGCCATTTTCTAAACTTCATTATCATATATTTTTTTTGTAGAAGTGCTCAAGAACAATGCAGAAGTTATGGGCTGTATGTTGCATTGTAAAGTATTTTATAGTTGTTTGAAGGACTATTATTGCAATTTTTTAGGAGGGGGCATGTTGATATTAAGATTTTAATTTTTGATTATTAAGATACTGGAATACATTAAATTGCAGTTGAATTTTGAAATTTGTTCTGAGAATGTCTGTGATACATGTTCAGTTTTGAAATGTGTAGAAACAAAATTACAATTTTTTAAAAGAATCAAATGTAGCAGATTAAATGACATTTTTTATGTGTATATTCAAATTAACTATTTAACAAAAATATATTCATAACATCTTTTGAATAAAAAAAGGGAAGTTAAGTTATTACTGAAGTTATTTAGCTTTCTTTCTGCACCTGTGTTAAGCTCTCTTTTTATAGTAAACATGGATCATAAATCTCTACAAATATTTTACTTTAGATAAGTCTTTAATTTTTGACATATAGTCTATTGTCTTTGATTACAAATTTTGAAATTTTGTGGTAAAAAATGTTTCAAGACTTTATTTGCTGTCAGTTTTTCAGATTTTCAGTTTCAACTTAAATGCACCTCATATTATTATTTGCATATAGTCGAGCATGTTTATCTGTGATGAATGAGGGTATGTTTTTTAAAAATAGAGGATTGGTTAAAGAACAGTTCTTTTTTTAACTCAAAATTTCAATTCCAGCATTTCTTGTAGTGTTAGTTGCACATGAATCTTAGAATTAAAGATTCAATTTAGGGAAAACCTTACTGCTTAAAAAAAAAAAACAAAAAAACAAACAGTGTGATAATTGTTAATTAATTTCTTCTGTTGTTTAAAAGTGTAAAAATTACTTTGAAAGCAGTTTCATTGGAGAATATACAATAATTTTTTCCATAATTTTTTTTTAATATGCTTTTACAAAAAGAGTTTCTAGCTTTCTCTAAACATTTTCTGATTTTATTTCTCTATTATGTTTTCCTTTGTACTGACATTGTTTTCTTTGTATGTAATTATATATTTGAAAAATGCAATGGCCATATTCAATAATTGTTAATTAACTAATTCTGCAAATGGGGTATCCATTGCCAAATATGCATCAAAGAATGAATTCTGATAACTTGTTTATATGACATCATGAATTGATCTGCAATGTTTAATGTGCATAATACCAAGACTATGTATGATATCAGATTTGTGCAATTCTAACATCTTTTAAGTTAAGACATCAGAGAATTGCACAAATTTAGCATTGTGCATATTAAATATTATATATATTGTTATATGATTCATTACTGTTACTTCTTTTTTTTTTTTTTTTCCATGAAGCTTTATCATTAGGATGACCTCCATCTAGTTAGCTTTCACGACAGCATTCATGTTTGAGCCTAAGTGGTGCCCTCTTACAGAAAAATTCCACTAATTCTTTAAATATGAAAATTTTACTTGGGTATTTATGTACGTTCGATTTAGATATAATGTAAAAATTAGAAAGGGGGGATATAGCTGTTGTTACTTTTCTTTATCTGATGGTAACATTAGATGAAGTACAGTCAAAAGTCGTTAATCCGGACTCGTCGGGACTTCGGCGATTCCGGATTATCGATTTTTCCGGATTATAGATCATCAGTTTAAATTTCGTAAGATGGCATGCAGAAATTCTAAAATTAAAAATATGAAACCGTAATTTATGAAATAAAGAACAATTATGATCTTAAGGGCATCAAAATTTACAAAAAAAAAAAAAAAAAGCTTAATATTTATTTACTTTATTAAACATTTCTTTCAATGTAAGTTGTTTAATTTGTTTCGTTTTATGTGATAATACTTTCTCTTTAATTCTATAAACAGACATAATTCCTTGTTCAGTTACAAAGTTCCGCTGTTCAAGTCCTGTTAATTGCTGTGCCGAGAACACCGACTAACTTGTCAGTCGAAATTTTTTCGTTTTCACTAACCTCTCTGTCACATTCTTCATGTCTTTATCCATTTTTTGCAGCAATTCCACGTTTTGTTTGTTGGACATCGAAACATACTTCCGTTTTGTAGATCCTTTGGAAGTTCCAGCATCGGAAATTCTATTTGACATAATCGAAAGTTCAAGTTTACTTTTATAAAATTGCTCTTACAGTCTGCAAAAAATAATAAGCGCGATCCAATTCAAAGATTAAGGAACAACGCAATCATTAACATTAACTGAAATAGATAATTAGATAATTTTAGCTTACACCGTCCGTTATACATTAAACGCGCAGGCGAAAACGTATTCTGCACTTGCGCACACGCATATGCGCAGTAGTCAAGGTCTTACGCGCACGCATAAAACGCCTGTGCGCATGTGCCAATGCGGTGCATGCGCAGAAAGTTTTTAGCTTTGAGGTCCAGATTATAGATCATTCCGGATTATGGGTGTCCGAATTAACGACTTTTGACTGTATATTGATTTTACTGTGGTCAAGAGGCAAGAATTTCGCCTGTCATTGGTTTAGCCCTTGAGCATCTTAATAGGTGACAATAAATTTTTTTCCAACTGAACTCCAGATTTGAAGGAGAATCTTGCATGGGACAGGTTCAAGAGTCTCCCACTTCTCTTCCCCTTTCACCAACCTCTGAAGAAGGTTTTCATCTCAGTAGTATTTTAAGTACCCCCATGCTGCAAAGATACTATAACTTACAAATATCTGTGCCTTGAACTGAGATTTGAAATCAGGCCTAAGGGGCAGCTTAGGGAAGCGTGTAAACAGAACTTAGAAAGAATCTATAAACTTCAAAACACTCCAATTCGTACAGCTTTCGGTCCTTAGTTTGAGGATTATCGGAATTCTACTGTATTAAAATTCGTTGTCAAATGATAGGGTCAAATATAGCAAATATAATATATGTCAAAGCATTATTGAATTGTAGTTTAACTATGGTTTCAAATTTGAATACAATAAACATATAAATATAATTTATAATTTGCTTTTGAGTTTAAATTTTTGTATTAAATAGTCAAATTTTTGTTGAATATTTATATAAATGTTGTCTTGAAATCATTCCTTAATCCAATTATTTCCTTCTGTAATTTTTGTATATTCAGTTAAATTCAAAACAATGGGACAAAAGTTCTCATTGGTGAGTAATATTTTAGTAGTATTTCTGAAAATATTATGCATTAGTTAATATTTATAACTTTATATGTATACAATACAGTAAATCATCAGATTTCACAAGCTGACTGGGGTGGAAAGATGTTTGTAAAATTGGAATTCCATTAAATCCTAAATTGTGTTATAAATGATATTTAAAATAATAGAATATTGTACATGAAATTGAGTAAGTTATTTAAAGTACATAACCACATTAGTAACAAAAATCTCCTTACAGATAAGTATTAGAAGGTATAAGAAAAGCTTTAAGCTCCACTTGCTTTTCCACTGAATATTGTTGAATAATTAAAGATTTGAACTGCCACTAAAAGCATTAATGTGTTTACAGGTCAACTTTATCAGTGTTAGCACTACAAATGACAACACAACTGAATGTTGTTGAAAAACCACTTGTATGTAGCTTTTCCTGACTATTCGTTTTTGACGAATTTCAGCTTTTGCCTATTTCCTAATGTGAAATCTCCCTTTGAGCTGTCGACAATGTAATTAATAAAAGCTATTGAAATTTTTCTTTATTCTTACAAATATCCAAAACAGTTTGTTTCTTCACACCAGAGATCACAAACACAAGCAACAGACACACTACTAATTAGCGCCAGTTTCTGTGTTATGTTCAAGTTCACATGCTTTCTTTTAGCTCAAGACATTATTAACTACAAAAATGGGATCATATTAAAAGATTCACATACTAAAATAATATTTTATTACACTGTAAACATTTAGATACAACAATGTGTACCAGAAACCTTGCTGTAGCAGGTTTGCTACAAAACATAAAATCACATCATTGCACACCAAAGAGCTGTTCACATCAAATATTTGAAATTGGACATATACATGAATGTAGCCAAACTTGTAGTTCTAACTTGAATAAGCAGTGCTGGTTGCACTGTTCTTCTGCATATGAACCATAATCATATAACAGTAGCATCTGTTGCTTTGTCCTATAAAAGTCTGTTTGAAATTTATTCTTTAAGAGTTTCTCTCTCCAAGCTAGATTTGTTATTAGTCAAATTCTGTTTAGTGTGTTATAAATCACTACAAACCTAAGTAAAATCTATCATGTTTAACTCTTTGAAGACCATAACGCCCCAGACGACCTGTCATTCAAATGATCGCAACCATCCAAAATGGCTGAAATTCTGATGTTTTTTTCCCTCCCGTAAGGTTTGTTGTAGCAGGTGTAGTTTCCTCAGATGCAGTGTATCAATTTATTGCAGACAGCTTGTCCTAAAAAGATTTATTTATGGTTTCTTATCTTTATTTGTTAGAGGTAGAAAGGATGTCATTTGAAGTCTTCACTCTGTTTTTTGTGCATTGATGGATGGGAAGGGGATGAAATTGCTGAGACTCTAGAAAAACATTTCGAGTTGTTCAGTATTTTAAATGTACAATATTGAGAAGGTTCTATTTTCAACAGTTTTGATTATTCAAAAGTAATCTTACATGTGTGTTACATGGTATCTTATTTTTGAATATCCAAAATTAATTTAAAACTAAATTGATGATATTAGTTCGATGAAATATTTGTAAGAAGGATGAAACAGATGTCAGTGGTGGTTTATACATTCCTTAAAGATATTTGCAGCAATATCATTAATATTTTAAATAAAAGTATTATTTCATAGATGTTCTTATCTCTTATTTAGTCCAAAGGAGTCCTTGAAGGACTATTGTTTTCGTTTTGCGATTTTATGTCGATTCACTACAAACAGGGAATCACTTTTCATATTGTTGCCACAAAGTATTGTCAAACTGTGTTATATTTTAAGAAATTAAATAATGAAAAATTTGCATAAATGTGTGTATATTTCTTGCATTGTGATAAAACAATGATACATAGAGTCATCAAACTTTGAATGACGTAATCTTCGTACGAATATGTATGGAAGACCAAATTTGAAATTTGGAATTTGCTTTATTATCGATTTCCTATTTTGTAAAACTTTAAAGAATTTTTTATTAACAAACTCAAGGATTTCAAAGCGAGCAATGGCAGCATTGTACAGAAAAAACATTTTTATCTCTATTGCGTGAGTCTCTGTATTGGAAATTCTAAAGATATGCTCATTTTAAAACTATTATGTGATATTGCTGTTGAACTGAATTTTATGGTTTAAGTGAGAAGGACGTGATATTTATTAAATAAATGTAAGACAAAATGGTAAAAAAATGCCCTTTTGAGTGTAATTTAAAATCTGAAACATTTCAGGTTCCCCACCCCCTATTATTTTTAGCCTGCAAGTTATGTTAGAAAAACTGCAGGAATATTTTAATAAAATGAAAATGTAAATATCTAATAAATTTTTTAATTAATAAGTTAATTTGAAATCAGTATCATGTCATCACCTTTTTTTAAAATATTTTTTATTAAGAAGAAACAAATTATAGTTTAATTGAACCATTAAAATATGAAAGAGCAGGGTTCCTTAAATTTTTTTCAGTCGTGACCCCCGTGTTTATCAATGAGATTTTCTCGTGACCCCCAGGACACTGTAATATTTACGAAAATTTTGTGAGACCCCCATTAGGCATTGTGCATATCCGTCTCATGCATGTGTGAAACTGTTAATTTTCTCACTTGTACTCTAATATACTATTGCAGTTTTAGGTTATTAACTTTAATTTTAAAACTTAGAACAATGTGAAAATGTTAAATAAATAAAAGACAAAATGACAGCATCATGTGCAAAGCAAGTAAAATGAACATTTCTATTAAAAAAAGAATGCTTCAAAACGTTTTCCTTTTTTCTTTGTCTGTATTGTTTTATCTTTATCTATTTTCAGATACATTGGGTAAAAATATCTGATAATTGTAAAATTATTATAATAAGTTAAAAAAATATCAAAACTGTTTAATTTTTTGGTGACCCCCTGCTGCAGACCCGCAGTTTAAGAAACGCTGTGTAAGAGCAAAGAATTAATATGCAATTTTATTTTAGTTGATTAAACCACATCAAGAATCGGAGAAGTATTAAATGCAGTTTTTAATGGTTAGCCAGAGAATCTTGAAATGGTAAAAACATTGCTAAGAAGAAAAAATATTGGTAAATGATACTAACTGAATTTTGAAGTCTTTTTTGAGTTCAAAGAATGATAATATTAAGAAAATTTCATGTTTAATAGGGAACAGATTGAGAATTAACATCAAGGATTGATATACTCTCACTTGATCTCAAAATATAAACTGAGGATTTAAAGGTGAGAAAATCTGTTGAAGGTTCTTTCCTTGTGTTTTTGCTAATGAATAAAAATTGGATTTTATTAATTTGTTGGAAAAAACAAATAATAATACCTTTTTAGTAATTAAAAAGGTATTATTATTTGCATAAAATCTGGAACAAATAAAATGAGTGAGAAAGAGTGATTTTTTTCCCACCTTGCTCTCATAAAAAGGAAACGTTAATGAATCTTCCAACATTAAATGCATGCTAATAAATTTTCCTGGCTCAGAAGTTATCATTTATAAAGAATTAATGCTTGTGGAATAAGTTATTCATGAAACGTTTAACTACTTCTTTCTAAGTAATAGGCTTAACAGTCATTTTATGTTTTTATTTATAATGTGTAAAATAATTACTGAAATGTTATTTTTTAGTTTCTAAACTTTTCTGCATTTAAAAAAAAAAGACTGGAAAATTTATTTTGTGAAACATTTAAAAAATATACTTCTTAAGTCATCCATTTATTATTTATTTTCTATATAAAAGCAGTGCTTTCAGGCCTTATCTTGATTATCAGTAATATGACCTACTTTAAGTTAAAATAACATGCCAAATATTGAATGTTAATGATGCTAGGGCAACAAAAAATATTAAAATTTAGGCTGGTTTATGTTCCCTTACCATCTCAAATAATATAACTTATTTTGTTCTTAGAAATGTTAATTCCAAAATTTTTGTATTGTTTCCATAATAGCAGAATAATGTTTCTTTGTGGAAAGAGCAAGCAACAATTTTAAATCAGCTGTTACGAGGGTAAGTTGAAAAATAAGTTTCCCCTGTCGACTGTGGTCAGAGTTGTGTATGAAAGTCAAAAAATAGAATGAGACATTAAAGATATGACATACCTTTATTTTATTATTCTCGTACGAGTACATTGAGACATTTGTCATATCGCTTGATAAGCTTCAAAAAGTCCTCCAAGAAAAATTCACGCTTTGCATATGGAAGAACCGTTGAACAGCTGTGGGCGAAAGGCGACACAGCAGGAAAACGCGCAAGTCACCGATACACCATTGGGTAGAAGTCGCTGCAAATCAAGCAGATGGCGCTGTTGCAGTGCCTGCACAAAGCAGAGACCAGCTTCTCATTTGAGCCCCGGTAGGTATGGAGAGAAGGTGCGTTTTGAATTCGTGGTCAAAGGAGGAAGTGAGAGCGGTTATCCGCTATGAATTTCCACGTGGAGTATCAGGAACAGAAATTCATAACCGCCTCGTGGAAGTCTATGGGCCAAGTGTGATGTTCAAGCAAATGGTGAGGAGATAGTGTCGCACATTCAGTGATGGACGTCAGCAAGTGGAGGACATACTGAGAGCTGGACGGACGCGCACGGCCACTACAGATGCAAATGTCAGGAAGGTGGATGACATGATTAGAGCGAACCGGCGTATCACCATCGATGAAGTAGCGGAAGAACTTGGAATCTCACATGAGCGAGCTCAAAACATAATCCATGACATTCTTCGATACAGAAAAGTGTCAGCACTATGGGTGCTCCGACAATTGACCTCGACGCACAAGGAACAAAGCATGGGGGTCAGCCTGGAACATCTGGTGCATTACCATGAAGATGGCAATGACTTTCTGTTTCGGATTGTGACGGGGGATGAAACGTGGGTCCACCATTTCACGCCAGAATCGAAGGCCGCATCTATGGAGTGGAAACATCCGTCATCACCTGTCCGAAAGAAGTTCAAGACAACTCCCTCAGCAGGTAAAGTGCTCCTCACAGTTTTCTGGGATGCCCAAGGAGTTTTGTTGCTGGACTTTTTGGAGGTTGGAACCATCAATGCTACGCGCTACTGTGACACCCTGTCGAAATTGAAAGAGGCGATTCGGAAAAAGCGGCCTGGCCTTCTCACATCTGGCGTTCTGCTATTGGATGACAATGCCAGACCACATTCGGCGACGGCAACGCGAAACCATATTGCAACTCTTGGTTGGGAGCGCCTACACCATCTGCCATACAGTCCTGATCTTGCACCAAGCGACTTCCATCTGTTTCCGGCTTTGAAGAAAAATCTCGGGGGGGAAGGCACTTTGGAAGCAATACTGAAGTGAAATAAGCCGTTCAATACTTCTTCCATATGCAAAGCCCTGATTTTTTCCTGGAGGGCTTTTTGAAGCTTATCAAGTGATATGACAAATGTCTCAATGTACTTGGTACCTATGTGGAAAAATAAAGGTATGTCATATCTTTAATGTCTCATTCTATTTTTTGATTTTCATACACAACTCTGACCACAGTCGACAGGGGAAACTTATTTTTCAACTTACCCTCGTTGTTAAGAATCAGTTAATGCATAGGAAAGGAATAAAATGAAGGTTTGGTTTGGTTTGGTGTATTAGATTACGACAAAGCACTCAAGGGCTATCTGCCTTAAGGGAGGGATGCCTCCATGGAGGACTTTTTAAGGGAAACTGGCTCATATACACGTTACAAATGGGGAAAACACCCATGCAGCCAGCACGTTCGCGGGATTCGAACCTCGGACCGAACTACCAGTGTTCAGCGACATTATTGCTCGGCCGCTGGTGGGCCGAATAAAATAAAAGACATAATTAATAAGGTATCCCTGAAGACATATTTAATGTGCACAAGACTGGGCTATTTTTTAAAATGATAACTAGGCCAGTTTTGACTTTTTGAATATAACTAAAAATTGAAGAAAACTAAGTAATATGTTTGTTGGTAACTCTTCTAATGTGCCAATATGTTGGATACTGGAAAACTTCCATTTTTAGTGATTATTGAATCCAGAAATCTGTGCCTTAAAGGCATAAAAATAATACCAGTAATCCCCCTTTACTGCAAAAAAAGTTGTTGATAATGCCACGTATTTTTGAAAAAGATTGTCTTGTTTGAATAAAGACAATAAAATTGGTTTGGAAATAGGCAGTTATGCATCCTAAAATCAACAATTTGAAACGCTATAGGAACAAAATGTATGTCACCTATATCTCTTCTTTAACCTTTAGGGTAAGATATTATTTGAAGTTTCTAATGAAAGTATGTGGCACTGGAATGAAGATAAAATTTATAAAGTGAAAAATATTTTTAGAGCGTTATACTGACATAGGATACAATTGTGAAGTGATGTTAAGCATTGCTTCTATCATCTTTGTTTACCAAGACTTTAGACATCTGTTGAAATAATATTAGATATTTAGCAAATTTTTATTGAAAAATAAAAATAAAAAATAATAATAATTGCAGCAAAGCACATTATTTGTCTCAGAACAGAGTTGCATGTTTGGAGGACTTTGTAAGTGAAGCCAGCTCATATTTGAAGAAGAAATGGGCAAAATTGCTGAATAATTTTATTTAAAGAAAATTTGATATTTGACAATTATTTTACCTTTCACTCTGCAATAGACTGTATGTAGGAAATAAATGTCATTTCTTGCTACTGCTCACAGCAGAGAATTTCATCATTATTGAAAAAAGGATTTTCTTTATTTAGGACTGACACTTGAAAAAAAAAAGTTTACTAATGCTGTTGAGTTTTTAAAATACTTTTTGAAAGATAAAACACTTGAAATGATTTATGAACTGTAACTGAAATGGATTATTGAAGAAACTGAAGTGCACAAAAAAACAGTCTGATTATATTTGAAGGAAATAAATATTTTATAACTAACATAGTTAACTATTACATTTTCCCCCTATTTCTTTTAATGAATTCTCCTATTTATTTCTTTGTAATTAGAAACAAGTGTTGCTTGCTTGAATTTTGTATTTTATTTTCATTAACAATGTTTATGTCTTAACTAAATCAACAATAATACATAGAAATTCCTTAAAAATCTTCATTTTCATGCAACTGAGACACTGTACTAAATCCATTTTCACTATAATGAGCATCAACGGTTGTGTAGATAACAGTATGTATAGCAATAAGAAATTGTATTCTCTTTTTCATTATCTTTATTTTTATTTATTTATTATTTTTACTCAAATAAGCGGAACAAAGTAATGTGCAGGCAAGCCTCCACATTTATTAAGCTTCAAGTCTTCACTGCGACCGCTCAATTACACAGCGAGGTTGACGATGACAACCGGTTTTCGCTCTTCTGCTGCGAGACTCGAAGGTGTAGAGCGGCCTTCTGACCGTCCTCACCGGGGATGATGGGTGTCTGCAATTTGTTCCTTCTCGTGCATTTCTAACGACCACTTCCACATAGTTTCAAGAGAATGCTGTTTTGTAAAAAAAAACAGTAAACGGATGAAAATTTAACCAAATGGATTTAGATGTTGGCTTCTACGTAGATGAATGGTGCTTGACAACTTGAGAGGAATTTCCGTGCACGTGTCGCATCTTGAGTTGGACACATGTTCCGAAAAAAATATATTGAAATAATCATCGAAGTGGTACTCGTACCTTATAAAATTTGAATTCTGATATCTTGTAACTTTCTGCAACGAAGATGAACTGAGATTTATTAGATTGGATCTTTAACGCGTTTGTGCACGAATGTTAGGACTCAAAAATACCTGGTAAATTGTCTTATGTTTGGTTATATTTCTTGATTTATGATAATATTATTTTGCATTTTCACGACGTCAAGGTACAATAAATTTCTAGTAATTCACATCATTTGAAGTGTCATCCTTTGGGGGTAAGTTAACTTAATTCTATTTATTTTCAGATCACACACTTCTATCTGCACGTATCCACGTTTTGGGTTATTGCGGTATCACATTTAGCGGCTCACTTCTATCATCACATTTGGCACATTAATTATTACTACATTTGGTGCTCTTATTGTAACATTTGGTGCCGTGACCAGGATATCATTTAGATAGGAGAAATTTAAAAGGGAGGAAAGAAATTATGGCCATTGAAGGAGGCATTAGGGGGCAAGAAAATAAGCCAGTTCAAAGATAATATGATAGATGCTATTATCATCTCTGAATTGATTTATTTTTAATAATCAATTTAACTGAAGAAGGTGGAATAAGTGCTGGGGAATTAATATTTGATAGTATTCCTTGAGGAGGGGAAGTTAATCACAAAAGGTTAGTTTCTTGAGTAAATATGTGGAGTTAGTTTTTCACAACCTTCCCTCACAAATTTGTAAAGTTGCTTGGTAATTCTTTTTAAATAGTTCACTTTAATATCATCCTCCTCAAACTTAGGAAATTGATTGAGATGAAAGGCTGTATAATTATTAGCTTCTTAGAGTCTGAATCATCCATTTGTGTTGTTATGTTCTTGTTGGCTGTTTGCTTATCATCAGGAAGTCTTCATTAATTAATTGTTTGGAATGGGGTTCTAGATAGTGAATGATTTATTTTCACTACTATTATATTGTAGTTCCTTTCTATTATATACCACAATTTTCTAGCTTTGGAAATATTTTCTTTGAAAAGCTCATAAAATTCATTATAGACTTGAGGGCATAGATTGCTTTATTTTCTATCAAGAAATTTTTTTCCATATTTAGATAGAATATGAAAACACTAAAATTGAATAGCTCTGTCAATTTTTGTTTATTAAGATCCAAACATTTTTTGTTTTATTTTTTAATAAAGAGTAAAATCTTTTACTATATATAACTGTAGTAAAATCGTTAGGAGGCCATATAAGAAATTAAATTTCTTAATTGTTATGAAATGCATTTTTTTTAAATTAAAAAATGCCATAGCATGAATATTTCCCATATTTACAGTGCATTGTGATTAGAATTTATGAAAAGCTTTAAATATGGAAAATATTAATGTCTAACCCAATGGATGAAAAAATAAATACTGCAAGGACTTTCGTGGAGATTGTGTATATGTGCTTAAAATATTGTACAGCTGTGTTTATCTTGTACACTTCATCCTGTACAGTTGACCTATGGTTCAAGTTTAGAAAATAAATATGTTATATTTTCAGACTACTACATTCCTTTTCATGTAACGCCCAGTAATAAAAAAGACATATGAAACTTCATTTTTGCCCAAGTCTCATATTAAAAAAGTGCTAACAAGAAAATGCTTCTGGATAAAGTAGTTAAGCAAAAAGAACTTAATGATGTTTTAAAGTTACCAAAGATGTGATTAGTTACTATGTGCAGATAATTTTCTTAGGCGCATTTTTAAAAGATAACTTTTACGTCAAATGGCTATGAGCTTATATACATTTTTAAACAAAAAAAAAACAAAAAAAATCCACCGAAGGATATAAAGCAAATTGGACAGAAATTAATATGCATACAGGTTTATACGGAAAATCGGAAAATGGAAAATTTTACATTTTGGCTGCCAATGAATGAACGGTTGTCTCTACAGCGCATCTGATCTGCGCAATTGGCAGGATATTTAAGAGGAGAAATCACGAACGAATTTCATTCCGTGTACTCTGGTAGACAGTAACTAAGCCTCGCATACAGATGCGTGAACGATATGCGCAGATGTCGGAATTTGAGAGAGGTGTAGTTGGGCTCAAAGAAGCCGGTTGGTCTTATCGACGAATAGCTCGACATTTGAGCAGGAGCGATGCAACTATTAGACGATGTTGGCAGGAATGGGTGAACCATAGCCGCACACAACGGCAAGAAGGAAGCGGTAGGCCTAGAGAAACGACAGAACGTGAAGACCGAGCAATCGTCAAAGCGACACTCACAGCCCCAGATGCATCATTATCATCGATTTTACGTGCAACTAGTGCTTCAGTGACCGCAAGGACCATTCATAGACCGCTCACAGAAAGGTGGCTGAAGATCATAGCGCCCCTTGCGCCGACTACCATTGACCTGTGTTCAACGTCAAGCCCGTTTGCTGTGGTGTCGGGCTCATTCGCACTGGAATGTCACTGCCTGGAGTAGAATAGCCTTCAGTGATGAGTCCCGCTTTGAACTGAGCCCAGATGACCAGCGAAGGCGAGTCTGGAGACGCCCGGGACAGCGGTGGGATACTAACCTGATTGTCTTCCGGCAGACAGGCCGGCAACCAGGAGTGATGGACTAGGGTGCCATTTCATTTAATAGTAGGACCCCTTTGGTTGTCATCCATTGTAACCTTACAGCACAGCGGTACGTCGACGAAGTTCTAAGGCCCGTTGTGTTGCTTTTCATGTCACGCCACCCTGGGCTTACATTTCAGCAAGAAAATGCCCGCCCCCACACTGCATGTTTCTACTGATACGTAGTCGCATGGACCTCCGACCTAAGGTTCTACGTTTGGAATATTATGGGCAGGGTCCTCCAACTAGCTCGTGATGTTGACGATCTAACGTGCCAGTTGGACAGAATTTGGCACGATATCCCTCAGGAGGATATCCGTAATCTCTATCAATCGATGCCAAGCTGAATAACTGCTTGCATAAGGGCCAAAGGTGGATAAACGCGTGACTGACTTTTTGTTTTTTGTGAAGCTCTATCACTTCAATAAATCATCCAATTTTTCTCAAACTGTAATCATTTGTTTTTCTGTACTTGTACATCACTTCTACCGATTTTCGTCCCATATTCGGATAACTCCGTCTTAGTGCATCTTTTTTTTTTTTTTTTTTTTTTTTTGTCTAAGAGTATAGTTTTAATATAAATTTAACATCAGTTGGAATTTAATTTGAATCTTCTACTGGTTAGATAGATTAAGAGTGGACATTTTCTTATTTACCGCTGCTATTGTTTCGTCTGGCTTTTTAACTCGACATTTTCTCGATTTCCTTCAGGAAAAGCGTTCTAAATGATGAAATTTGACAATTATTTTGGGTCAGTTTTGCATGCTACAAAATCTTTATACCAGATATGCTATTAGTCTCGAAATTCACTTTTTGTCTATCCCTTTTGTGTTTGAACCACTTTTAAAATTGCTGCCTGGAAATGTTAATAATGAAGAATCTGTATGTATGTATATTCCACGCATTGTAGAAAAACAACGACTGTCCCATTCTTGCCACTAGTTGGCGGGCATCTCTTCCTTTTCTTTTTCTCTAATTGAGTTCTGGGAACGAGGCAGATTGGACCCGCTCTGAGGAGCGTAAAGACGAAACTTCAGTCTCAGAAAAACAATTAAAATGCACTGTCTTAAAATAATTATCACCTACCTTGTAAATAGTGTCTATTAGTGTTTTATTCAAATAAATAAGTAAAAGACAAGATGGCCTGTTACTTCTAATAGAAACTCTTACTGGAAAACGTGATTATTAGAAGCCTGGTGTCGCGAACATTGAAGATGCAGCAGGTAAGGAATTTTATATTAATTTTATTGTAAATAGAAGAACCTGATGCAACATTTTTATGGCGCCCGAACAGGGACGCTAGGTTTTCTGAAAAGTTCTAATAAAGTGAATTCGAAAGCTGAATATTAAAATTGAAGATTTTAATACTTGTTCTTGAAGTATTCAGCAAAAGAATAATTTTGTTTTCTAAGTAAGAGTTCAATGTTTCTTTTTCATGAGACGTATATTTTGTGTAAGTGTTTGAACCTAAGAAGATAATGGCAGAAGAAAAAGTAGATAAATTAAAAAAGAAAAGAAGTATTTTAAGAACTGCCGTTACAAAACTATTTAGGAAAATCGAAAGTGAATTAAATCAGAAGTTAGTATTAATGAGCTCGAAGAATTGTTAGAACACCTTAATGCTAAAACCGAAACACTATCTAATGCCGATGTAGAAGTTGAACCAATTCTGAGTGTAGATGAATTCGAAATTACAAAACAATATTGCGAGAAGATAACGTTATGAAAATTCAGGCTTAAGAAACTTAATCGTAACTTAAGTGCGAAGATTTGAGCAATTTCGATCCAGGATAATGACTTAAATGCACCGAACAATCAGCAAAATATAAAAGATACACCTAATGTTAAATTACCGAAACTTTCGATTCCCGTATTTTTATGGGAACAGTAGCCAATGGCTTACTTTTTGGAATAGTTTTGAGTCCTCAATACATAAAACGAATCATTGAACAAAGTAGACAAATTTAAATACCTGAAAGCATATTTAGGAGGAATAGCTGCTAGTTGCGTTCAAGGACCCGTTATCGCCAAAACATTAAGATTCAGCAATTCAAATCTTACACGACCGTTTTGGAAGGAGAGACATTCTTATTAATGCGTACATGAATAATTTGCTGAATGTTGAATCATTAAAAAATGCGAATGACATAAAAACATTTCGTAACTTGTATGATAAAGTACAAACACAGATTAGATATCTCGAAGCGTTAGATGTTGTATCGGAATCTTACAGCGCTTTGCTGTGTCCGATGATTTTGAAGTTATTGCCTTCAGAATTAACGCTTGAATTTCATAGAACACAAAATGTTGGCACCGATTATAATATAAAAGATTTAATGTCATTTTTACACGCAGAACTTTCATCCCGCGAACGCACAAGGTCAACGGTTTCGCAACAGCAAAAAGTATCCGATCGGCGACAGTCTTCTTTCCCCCCTGCAACGAAAAGCGCATGTGGTCTCACACTGTAGTTTCGTTTCCGGCTTATCATTACATGAAAAAAGGGACATTTTGAGAAAGAAATGTGCTTGCTATAAATGTCCAAAACCACATCATTTAGCGCGAAATTGCAGAACAAAAATAACTTGTTCTATTTGTAAAAAACAACATGCAACTATTATGTTGTAGCGTTGCGCGCCTCCAACTTGCACGCAACCAAGAGGTGACTGTTGAAACTGGATAAATGACAGAGTCTTGTTAAGGGTTTAAGTCCCTTTTTATTCAACGTAATAAATTACAAGTGCGTGCTCTTGACGCTCACAAACTACGCCAACTCGGCGGTAAAATAAAAATAATAACCTGAAAAGAAACTAATGACAAGACTCTAACTACGAGGCTCTCTAAAAGTAACTAACCTCACCGCGTTTTACAATACCGCTGCTAATTCAGCAAACCTGAAGATCACTTGAACGATTAACAATTCTTCCAGGCAAGCACACAAGCCGAAACGCGGGGTTCTTCAATTTCTGGCTAACTACCTCCGCGCTCGTGAAGTAAGAACAGCACACCTCGAACTCGTTTCCTTTCTATTTAACTCAGAATACTTCCGCTGATAATTTGAATCCTTGCGCGTTCTACTAAAATTTACATACTCTGGCATTGGCAGTTCCAGGGGAAAGTAAGGCTTGACAGGAAAGATAGTTTAAACTTAAAATAAATGTTAGTTAAAATAAATACAAACCCTATTGTTATTATAGTATTTTTTCACCTGGTCGGGACTTGCTTTACAGATTTCCCCTCTCTCGTTTTTAAGGTATAATACGACTCCTTTGATTTCCTGAATTACATAGGGGCCTTCAAATTTTGGAGCTAGCTTTGCCGTAAAATTGTCTGGAGCACTTGATAAAGAAAATTTCCGCTTCAATACTTTATCCCCAACTTTAAAATCTGCTTCACGGCGTTTTTTATCATAATATGCTTTTTGCTTATTTCTTGCCGTATCCGAGCTTTTAAGCGCCTGATCAATAAGTTTTTGCACATCTTTCTGTTTAAACTCTTACTCTCTTTGTTGCACAAAGAATAATTTATCTAAAGGCGTAATTAACTTTCGACCTAAAAATAATTCTGCTGGGGTTTTTCCCGTAGTATCGTGATTTGCCATTCTTAAAGCATAAGCTAATTCATTTATGTAGCCATCCCAGCGCTTGTGATGTGTGCTCACGTAACTGCGAATTATTTTTACTATGTTTTTATTCACTCTTTCTGCTATGTTTGCCTGTGGTCTATACGGAACCATTTTGATATGGCGTATGCCAAGTCCATTGCATATGTTTTCAAATATTTGACTAATGAATTGTTTTCCGTTATCGCTAATGACTTTTATCGGTGCACCGTATTTTAAAATGTATCTGTGTAAGAATGCATCTGCGACTGTTTTGGTTGACGCGCGTTTAAGTGGAACAATTTCTGTCCATTTTGAAAAATGATCTACTATTACTAAAAGAAAACGATTTTTATTTAACTCGCTCTGGGGGAAGGGACCAAGAAGATCTATGCCTAAAATTTCATTCGGAAATGTAGCGCGAATGCTATTTAAGTACCCGGCCGGGCTGTAATTAATATCATTTATTAACTGACATTGATTGCAGGACCTGACATATGCCGTTACTATTTTGTATAATTGCGGGAAATATACCGCCTCGCGTACCCTTTTTAAAGTCTTTCTGACCCCTAAATGGCCCGCTGTTTTCGCGTCGTGTAATTCCTTCAAAATGCTTAATCGAAGCGAGGCTGGGATGACTGGTTTGTACTCAAGATTTTCGTTTGTTGTTTTCGTATAAAATAATAAATTATCTATTATTTCATAGTTTTCTGCTCTATTTCTTATCGCATCGATATCTGTGTGCTCAAAGCTTTCGGGGTCTTTCAAATATGCATAAATATTTCCAAATTCAGGATCAGCTTTCAGTTCAGTGATAATCGTATCTCTAGAATCTAAAATTTTTGAAGTCAACACAGCACATTTAAGTTCATTTCCTTCATCGTCCAGTTTTATACGAGAAAGTGCGTCAGCTACATTGTTTTCCTTACCCGGTTTATATTTTATTCTGATATTATATTCTTGGAGTTTTAAAGCCCATCTTATTAACCTGGGCGTTAGGTTTTTCCCCGAGTAAAGTCTACCAACTGCCGCATGATCCGAAAAGACTGTTACTGGCGCTTTGCCGAAATAAACTCGAAATTTGTGTACAGCCATTAATACGGCTAATGTTTCTCTTTCTGTAGCTGTATAATTCCTTTGTGTCTGATTCAACGTTTTACTAAAAAATGCCAGAGGATGGCTATTTTGCATAAGAACCGCACCCACCGGTCTGACGCATCTGCTGCAATTTCCAGGTTTTCGTCCCCCTCCGGGAATTTTAAAACAGGGGCATTGATGAGCGCTTCTTTTAATCTTTCAAATGCTGTATTTGCTTCCGCTGTCCACGTAAATTTACCTCTCTTTCTTTTGATTACTAAGAGTGGTTCAACAATATTAGCGAAATCTTTTATGAAAGACCGATAGTAAGAACATAACCCAAGGAAAGAAGAAAGTTTCTTGGCGGTGTTGGGCGGTGGGAAATTCTTGATGGCTTTTATTTTTGAATCTTGCGTTTCTATACCCTTTTGCGAAATTTTATAATCGAGATATTTAAGTTCTTTAGTTGCGAACTTGCATTTTGAGGCGTTAATTGTAAGACCGGCCTCTTTTAATAATTTAAAAACTTGTTCTAGATCATTAATGTGTTGTTCCAAGGTACTACTCGTTATAATTATATCATCTAGATAAATTAAAGTTGATTTTCCTAGGACAGGCTTTAGAACAATGTCCATAGCTCTCTGGAATGTTGATGGGGCCCCACACAACCCAAAGGGCATGCGTAAAAATGCATAAGTGCCCGATTTTGTTATAAGCGCGGTTTTATGTATGTCTTCGGGTCTCATAGCTATTTGATAGTAGCCAGCCGTTAAGTCCAAAGTAGACATGTATCTTGTCGATTTGATCTGTCTAATAATTTCCTCTATAACCGGCAAAGGGTAAACTGGGAATTTAGTAATACTATTTAGTTTTCTGTAATCAATAGCAAACATCCAAGCCCTTTTATCCGAAGGAGGAAACTCGTTCTTTTTCCTACATAGTATGACTGGACTCGCGTACTCACTATTTATGGGCGTTATTATTTTATTCTTTAACATCTCCTGAATATGTTCTTCGATGATTACGTCTTTTGTTTGTCATAGCGGTAAGGTTTAGTCCTACAAGGTTTTTCGGCAGTTAATTGTATCTTATGCGTAACTATTTGACAATTTCCCGGCTTTTCTGAAAACAAGTTAGAAAAATTACTCACCACTTGCTGGATGGCTTGCCTTTCATGGTCATTAAGATGGCTAAGGTCCACTTGCGGTTTCTCCACAGGTTCCACCACCCTCTGGTCCATCTCCAGCACCACGGAACTGTCTTGAAAATTCAGCATGGCCCTCGCGGCCCTTAAAAAGTCCACACCTAAAATAAGAGGATTTTGCAGATTCTTCACTACAAAAATTAATACTTTGAGGCTTTCCTCTTTTACCTGTATGTTTAATGATTATTTCCCGATGCAGTGACATGTTTTTCCTTGCGCCGCTATAATTTCCGTATTTTTTGTTTTAAATAATCGTACCCTATAAAAATTCTTTTTGAAGAAATTTTCGCTCATAAAATTTCCTTCTGCTCCTGTATCGATGAGGGCTTCTACTGGTACATCGCCAACCAGGACTTGTATAATTGGTAGATGTGAGTTTTTTACGATGACCGTATTTAAATATCTTTTTGAGGGTTTTTTTAAAACTTCCGGGGTCTGGACCCTCCCTTTCACAGGCCCCCTCTACTCGTTTAAAGCTTTCCTTTCAATTTGTGCCTTCTGGGTATGCGGATGTTTATTTTCGAATTTTCTTTTTGGGCCTCGACCTTCGAGCTTCGATGAGTTAGCTTGATAGCTCTTTCCCCCATAAGAGCGGTTTGCATTTCTGGTCTGCTCATTTGAAGATTGCCTTCGGATACTTTGAGAATACGATGCCCCTCTAGCTTTTTCCGCTATTCTGCGATTTTGGAACTTCACCGCCAATTCGAAGAGCTCCTGCAATGTGCTTGGGTTTCTAATTTCGAAGTAGTCTTGAACAGCGGGTAACAATCTTGGTAAGATTATTTCAATAATCTCCGCATCGGGTTTCTTCCCATACAGCATATCCGTCAGCTTAATTTTTCGTAGAATAAAGTCCGTCAAATCTTCTATATCCCGTTGATAGAAACTATATAGTTCGGCTTCCAGCCTTGCTCGATCTTTCACTATTGGGAAGGCCTTTATTAACGATTTTTTGAAATTTTCAAATGTATATGTTTGGCTTCCAAATTCCCCTAATAAAAATTTGCCTACATTTTTCCACCATAGCGCGGCCTGTCCTCTTAGTGCGGATGTGGCGATGGCAACGTTTTGTCTTTTAGGCACAGGATAGAGCTGAAAGTGATTTTATAGGCCTTCTAGAAATATCGCCACCGAATTTTTTCCGTCGAAATTGACGTTTGGCTTGATTGACGCTCTCAAAGTCTGGACCAGGTATCCAAATCCTTCCAATTGGCTTGCCATTTCTTGGTGTTGTCCAGCGGCTTCCATCCGATTTTCGGCCATTTCAGTTCGATAAGTGCTCGGGCGCCAATGTAGCGTTGCGCGCCTCCAACTTGCACGCAACCAAGAGGTGACTGTTGAAACTGGATAAATGACAGAGTCTTGTTAAGGTTTTAAGTCCCTTTTTATTCAACGTAATAAATTACAAGTGCGTGCTCTTGACGCTCACAAACTACGCCAACTCGGCGGTAAAATAAAAATAATAACCTGAAAAGAAACTAATGACAAGACTCTAACTACGAGGCTCTCTAAAAGTAACTAACCTCACCGCGTTTTACAATACCGCTGCTAATTCAGCAAACCTGAAGATCACTTGAACGATTAACAATTCTTCCAGGCAAGCACACAGGCCGAAACGCGGGGTTCTTCAATTTCTGGCTACCTACCTCCGCGCTCGTGAAGTAAGAACAGCACACCTCGAACTCGTTTCCTTTCTATTTAACTCAGAATACTTCCGCTGATAATTTGAATCCTTGCGCGTTCTACTAAAATTTACATACTCTGGCATTGGCAGTTCCAGGGGAAAGTAAGGCTTGACAGGAAAGATAGTTTAAACTTAAAATAAATGTTAGTTAAAATAAATATAAACCCTACAATGTGTAATAAAAAAAATCCTTCTGTCGAGGTTTCGGAAATTAAAAAAGACGGAGAGATGGAAAATAAGGTACTTTCAAATCAAGCAGTATGTTCAGAAGTATATTTGCAAACTTTAGTTGTTCGCATATATGGAAGAGGGAATAACCAATTTGTTCGAGCGCTAATTGACACCGGAAGTCAAAACTCATACATAAGCAGGTATGCAGCAGAAAGGTTACAATAAAGAAGCTTAGGTGAACAAAGTGTAACGCACAGACTTTTCGGTGGCATAGAAGTTTCGGAAAAACATAAACGTTATAGAATAAAATTGGGTAGCGTAGATAAACGGTATAAGAAATCAATGTATTGGATGAAAGAAAAATATGTTCCTCGATCCCTAAAATCAAAAATACACACTGGATTAGGGAACTTAGAAGACGAGGAATTTACGTCAGTAATGTTTTTGAAAATGGAAATTACAGATTATTCCAAAAGAACCCCCAAGAGATTTATTTGTTGTTAGGGGCAGATGTTGACGCAAATTTATTTACAGGTAAAATCGAAGCTCTTCCTTGGGGAAGATTAGTTGCTGTAAGTACAAGACTTGGGTGGACAGTCATGGGGAAAGCGAACACTGACAATTATGAAGTAGAAAATTCCTTTTCCACGCTTTCGTTATCTTTACACATTTCTGATGCCACGCTGTCAGAACTGAGGAGGTTTGATGTTATCGGAATAACTCCAGTTACAAAGATGGCTAGAGAGGAAAGGAATTTGCAAGCAAAATTGCAGTTCCAAAATTCTGTATCTCTAAAGGAAGAGGGGCGTTATGAAGTCGCACTTCCGTCGGCGGAGAATCATGTACCACTCTCTACCCACACGGATTTAGCTTTGAAACGTCTACTATCTACCACCCAGAAACTTCTATCTCAAAATTTATTTTCTTCATACAATGCAGTATTTAATGACTGGTGTAACTTAGGAGTGATCGAAGAAGTTAAAGAAAATATAGCGGTTGACTATGGACATTATTTGCCGCATAGACCGGTGATCAAAGAAAATAGCTCAACACCAATTCGACCGGTGTTTGATGCGTCTGCGAGGAAACAATCGTCTCCTTCTCTAAACCAGTGTTTGGAGTGTGGACCAAATTTGATAGAACTAATTCCTTCTCTTTTGTTGAGATTTCGTGAAGGCAAGTTCGCTGCTATAGCAGACATTGAGAAGGCTTTCTTATAGATCAGTGTAAAGCCTCAAGATAGAGACTGGCTTCGGTTTTTCTGCTGGAATGATGTGGAAGGAAAGAAAACGAAAATATGTCGTCATACTAGAGTAGTATTTGGGGTTAAGAGTCGTCCTTTCCTTTTGGCAGCTATTATAGAATTCCATCTACAAAAGTACGTGAAAAATTCTCCATATGATACGGAGATGATAGCTAAACTCTTGCGTTGCTTCTACGTAGATAACGTTGTTGCCAGTTCTGACAAAGAATCCGAGATGATCCAGCTCATCGAAAAATCTCGAGAAATAATGTATGAAGGAAAGTTTAATCTTCGAGGTTGGTTACATAACGAAGATAACTTGAAATAGGAAACTATTTCACCCGTATTGGGTCTGTTATGGAACTCACAGAAAGATAATTTAACTTTGAATCTGAATTGGCTGGAAGATTTTGAAATGGATATAATAACGAAGAGAACAATTCTCGCTGCATCACACAAAATATTTGATCCTATTGGAATTATGAGTCCTGTTCTCTTGTATCCTAAAATATTGTTGGAGAACCTATGGAAAACAGAAATTTCTTGGGATACTGAAGTCGACGAGAGTACAAAACAAAATCTTGTGAATTGGTATAAAAGCCTTTTTCTCTTAAAAGAAATATCCCTCCTACGTTGGATACATTCCAGCAAGGACAATAGGAAGTTCTGAAGCATTCACACATTCTGTGATGCCAGTAGTAATGCGTATGCTGCTGCAGCTTTCTTGAGAGCTGTGACGAATTCTGGAATTGAAGTTCATCTATTGGCATCGAAGTCTAAAGTAGCTCCCGTGAAATCTATTACGATCTCTCGTCTGGAATTGATAGCTGCCACGATAGGTGCCAGACTATGCTCTTCTGTTTTAAATGGTTTACAATGGCAAAATGTGGAAACGCATTTTTGGACGGATTCTACAACAGTTTTGACGTGAAGTCAAAGGGAAGAGATTGTCTGGGCTGTATTTGTGGAAAACAGAGTCAGAGAGACTAGGAAATTGACGGATCCAAAAACGTGGAAACATATTTGTGGTAATGATTATTTTCGTTGGTTGTGGTGGCAAACGTATATGTCACATGTTATGATAAACAGGAATATAGTGGCAACTTACCCCAGGACAAGATCCAGGTCTATAGCCCGCCGTGACGAGAGAGTGACAAACACGTGAAAACAGATTTAATTCTTGCTTTATAGGATACCAACAATACTGAAGAGATATTCCTTTTTTTTTTTTTTTTTTTGTAATCCGGTATGTCACATGACGATATGAGGCCTCCTCACTCAGAACAAAAAAAAGATAGATCAATTCTTGCACACAGCCCCTCGAAGACTTGGTGTATTTCAGCTCACACACATGCAGGTACTCTTCATCGGGATGCCGGGCGAAAATGACAAGCCCGGGAAAAAAGGAGATTAGCTTAAATTTTGCAGCTACAACATCAAAGAGAAAGAAAATCACTTCCTTCATACACACTGGGAGACCAAAGAAAGCTTGCACGATAAACTCCCACAAATTTGCATTTTTACTCCACTCTTACTGTCTTTCTCTATGCAGCATCTCCATCTCGCACCTTCACAATCTCCTCCTTCTCCTCCCGCCTGGTAGACAAAAGATACCGCCTTTTATAAAGTTCCACAGTTAAGTTTTGCCGCCCAATGAAAAAAGATCCAGCGTCAGAAGGCAACCAATCGCAAAATACCTTCAGCTACCCAGGCAAACAGAAGTGAAGACGCTAGTTGTCTGACGCAATACTTTCTTCTGCTTACAACAGTTGTCTGATGCAATACTTTCCTCCGCTTACAACAGTTGTCTGATGAAATCTGTTCCTCACCTTACAACACAAGTTGGCGAAAAAAATGGAACTGTCACCAAAGGAATCTGATGCAAATATCTAAATATTGCCATAACGTAGTAAATAATTAATTCAATGTGACCTCGTCACATATCTACCCCTCCTTCGGAAAAAAAAAAAGGTAAAAAAAATTCCTATGTACACGAAGAACATTCCTAGTGTTAAGAGGGAGCCTCATATCAACACATGCCAATTCATGTGAAAGTGCTGGTTAAAAATACATATATTACACATAAATTGCTATTTACATAATAAATAAAAGTACATAGTATACAAATGCCAGACAAATAACATAATCAAATGCGCTATAAATAAAAATACAATTTCTAACATATTAAAACATGGAGATCACTTGGTTACATTGCTATCGTTTAACACCAAAGTATATGGAAAATTGTGCAAAGAATCCAATTTTACACTGTTGGCACAGATGATTAAAGTTCAATTGATAGTCTTCTGTGCATCACGCACAGTAATGGAAGCATTCATTTTAAAAGTCCATGAAAAATATTAGAGTCCATAATATCAAAAAGTCTATAAATTTAGCATAATTACCGTACTGAGTATTCAGGCACAGTCTCTAACACGTGTACTCAGTAATAAGTGATATAATCATTGCACATTCACATAATTTGTCCAAAATATTGAAGAACTAGGCACATAATTGATAATAAGTGTGCGTTAAAAAAAAGTACACAGTCCACAAAAGTAGTCGAGATGTCAAACAATTTGAACATTGTTCATATAGTTCATAACCTACATTCTGTTCTATTTGCACAGAATTCAGCATTTAAGAGGATATATGGATACACAAACACAGAAATATGCATCGAAATATGCATAAAGTTAATATGTATCGAACCATTGAATCAAATTAAATATATCATGACATACAATACTTCTCATGCTATGCAACAAACAAAATTCACATACCAACTTTTCATGCAAAACATGTTTCATGCTATAAATATGTAGTACAACACATACAGTTTCAAGATAAAAGTAGGGCGTATAAAATCTCATGGTGACTTAAGATTAGAGAACCGTTACAATAAAATAAGAAAACATTCTTTATGATAAAGCAAAGTTGCAATTTTTACATACTCCTAGTTACACTTAATAAATAGCATTTATGATGACAAAATATTATAAGACAACTATAATCACATCATACAGAGAGATTTTGAAAAATAAAACACCTTTAATCATTTTAAATATGTTAGGCACAATGTTGTTGAATCTATAATTGATATTTAAGGGTGATCAAGCCTTAAACCCAAATGATTATGCCTGCACAATCATAAGAATTCAACAAAAGAGGCGCAACAGAATAAATTTGTTACAATTAGATATAAACACACTACTTAACAATACATAACTTTTCATATATATCAACATTCTCCACTACTATGTTAAGACGAGAAAATTTAAACGTGCTGTCTTTTTCTTAGATTATACTGATGTGTAACTTGAGGAGCAGGAGGTGGATTTTGAACTAAGTAAGAGAATCTTTTTGGAGCTAACCGAAGGCGATTGATGTGAATTTTGAATGGTTGAGCAAACTAATTGTCAAGTGCTCGAATAGTGTAGTTTACATCACTTGATTTTGAAACAATACAAAATGGTCCAGAAAATCTGGGTTTAAATGTATCCTTAGATTTCAGATACACTACGTCATCAATACTGAATGATATTAATTTGGCATTTTTCAGTTGACGAGTATCTTGTTCTACTTGTTTTCGCTCAAGCGTCTCATAGGCATGTTCATAAGTTAATTTCAGCTGTGTTAGAAGATCACACAAATAATGGGATTTATCCAATTGAGCTGGCCTTGGATCAGGATGAAATGTATCAAAAAGTAAAGATAAGTTTCTTCCAAAATGCAAAATATTAGGAGAATAGCCTGTTGAAGGATGAATAGTACCATTGTAAATATTCTGATGGATTAACAATGCATTTTGAAATGAAACACCTTTTTCATGAAGGGTAAGTAAAGAAGTTTTGATTGAAGTATTAACTCGTTCACTTTGTGCATTGCATTCCGGTCTCTGAGGAGTACAATGAGATAATTTAATACCTAATGATTTTGTAATTGATTCAAACACTAATGAAGTGAATTGTGGGCCCAAATCAGTCAAGATCATTTCTGGTCGTCCATGTACAGATATATATTGTAATAAATGCCCTGTAATAGTTTCAGCAGTGAGATTTTTAAGTGGATATAAAGCAAGATGCTTAGAAAAATGATCTAAAACAGTAAAACAATTCCTTATAGGACCGACAATATCCATGGAAATAAAGTCATTTGGGTACTTAGGTATTCTGGTGGCTTTATATGGTGCTTGTTTAGGAGTGAACGACTTATATTTGTTGCATAAATGACACGAGAGGACAAAGTTCTTTGTGTCGTTCTTCCAAAAGTAACGTTTCGATAAAATCTCATAAGTCTTTTGCACCCCAAGATGGGATATATGGGAAATTTCTAACACTTTAGATTTCAGTGCTTGTGGAACAACAATTAACTCAGCATTATTTTGTTTGTTTGAAATAAACATAAGAAGCTTGCTTGACTCATTAATGAAGAAATTATGTACCTTTGCAGCATTAAGCAAGGAAGGATTTTTCAAAATTGTGATAATTTCTGAAGTAAAAGGATCCGAACTTTGCTCAGCAAGAAACGTTGACTCAGAAATTTCATGAGCAGGATCTCCAGAAGAAACCAGGGCATTCACTTGGGGTCGTTCAAGATTTGTTTCAACAAACGGAAGAATAACTGAGTTATCTTCAGAGTTTTCAGCCAACACTGGCTGATTATGATCAGGATCTTGCATACGTGACATGTAATCAGCTAGACAATTTAATTTTCCAGGAATGTGCTTAAATTCAAAAGTATATTCACTTAACTCCATAAGCCACCTAGTCGTGTTATCAGCAGGTGACGTAGATTTTTGATAATGCAACAGAGGTTTACTATCAGTCAAAATTGTAAACTTTCGATTATATAAATATGATTTGAAAGCAGTAACAGACCGATAAATGGCATAAAGTTCCAATTTTATAGCTGGATATTTTCTTTCAGATGGTGACAATGTTCGACTATAATATGACACAGAATGCAATTCATTGTTGTGTTCCTGCAGAAGAACTCCTGAAATAGCATGACCACTGGCATCAGTATTCAGTATAAATTCCTTGTCCCATTGTGGTAAGATAACAAAAGGTTCAGAAAAGAATATATGCTGAAGTTTCTCAAATGCAACGCTATGCGCATCAGTCCATTTAAATTTATTCTTCTTACTGGTCAATTGTGTCAAAATATCAGTAAGTTCGGCATAATTTGGTATGAGATGCCTATAGAAACCACAAAGGCCTAGAAATTTTCTGACCTGGCGGACAGTCTTAGGTGGTTGAAAGTTAGTGATCTTAGCAATATTAGTTGAAATGGGTTTAATTAAGTTATGAGAGATGTGAAATCCTAAATAATCTATAGCTGTTTTGAAAAAGACACATTTTGTAGGAGACAGTGTTATGTTATACTTAGATAAAAGTTTCAATACTGCAGTCAACTTAGTCATCATATCATCAGAAGCACCTATTACAATATCATCCTGATATGCATGCACACCTACGATGCCGTCCAATTTCAGTTCATCAATAAGCGTATCCACTAAAGCTTGAAAAGTACTAGCGGCAGTCTTTAAGCCAAAAACTAGCCTTCTATTAGCAAAGGATCCAAAAGGTGTAGTAAATGTTAACACATCCTGCAAGTGATCGGGAAGTTTAATTTGCCAATAAGCATTTTTTAAGTCAAGTACTGAATAATACTTGTAAGTGGAGATGTTGTTTATAAGCGTTGAAATCTTTGGAAGAGGATATGTTGAATGTTCAATAATAGAATTAAGCAATCTTAAATCAAGAGCCATGCGGTATTTGGGTGGATTATTAGGGTATTTGGGATCTGGCTTCTTTTTTACTAATAGCATGGGACAAGCCCATTCAGCAACATTTCGATGAATTAAACCAGCTTCCTGCAATTCCTGAAGATCTTCTTTAACTTGGGATTGCAATGAATAAGGAATTTCAAAAGGGAGGGTCTTAATGGGATTCGAAGACCTAAAACAAATTTGTAAGGTTATCCTATCAGTGCAGCCAAGTGATTTTAAAGATTTGGAAAAAGCTGCATAATTAGAGATTAACACATCCAATAAACACTGCCTTTGTTCAGGAGAAAGATGGTTAAGATCAAAGTCAGTTGGTAACAATTCTTGCTTCCTTATTTCTAAAACCTCTTTTGATGGAGTTATAAGATTGCAATACTCATTTTGAGGAGAATCCGAATTTACAGAATCAGATATGATCTCAGCAAATTCAATATCAGATGTGACTTGACCAAGCTTCTGATTTTTGTTTATATGAACATTGTTCGAACCAATATTTTTGATGACAGTAATGAAGGAATTGTAGTTTAGAGTGTGGATCGCAGGATGCAATTCAATATCATGTTTACTTACAGTTGGTTGAAAAAGGACAGGTTGATTGTTAGCATGAGGACTATTGACTCTTAAGTGCGCAATTGTCGATTCTCCAGGATCTAACATAATTTTGTGTTTCAAAATTGCATAACATTCTGAAGGTACAGGATTACAATTATAATTTTTTACATTAGCCATATTAATTAGAGGTACATCAAAATTATTAAATTTTGCAACTGCACTTTTAGCACATATTAAGACATCATGTTTGGATAAAAAGTCATAACCTAAAATTCCATGAAAATTTTGTTGAAAAGCATCAGATACATAAAAGGCGTGTTTAAAATGCTGCTTGTTTATCTTAAATGATATTTCTGCACAAGCTGAAAAATGTAAATTGGAATTGATAGTTTTAATTTGAACATGTCTGGATAAAAATCTAACTTTAGTATCCAATCTTATTGTATCAAACACAGTTTTTGATAACAATGACACAGAACTTCCTGAATCAAGTAATAAAGTGCACAAATTTTTACCAAATGTTACATGAATCAAAGAAAGAGTACAATCAGAAAAGACATTATTTATATGCGCAATAGGTAAACAATTACTTTTACTTTTGACATGAAATTGTTGCAAAAACTCTTTGATAGAACTCGAGGGTTTACCACTGATTATCATTTGCTTATTTAAATATGTTTCAATACTCTCCGATTCTTTGCTTGTATGATAGTTGGTTTTTGGTGACTTGGTTGAAACATTAGAGGTCACCTCGCCACTTACTTGTGAACTCTCCTTGCGTTTAAAGGGGTACTGCATCTTGGCTGATTATAATAATTTGGTCTCCGACCATAAGATGGAAATCTGTTAACATTTGAGTTATCACCTTGTCGCGTACTATTGCTATAGAACTGTGGTCTAGTGAGATTAGGACGACTGCTAACATAGTTACTCGAACTTCTAACCTGGTTCTGACGAGGGCTACACATCGCCAAATACGCACGACATACTGACATTGAATGTCCAAATTTATGACAGTATAAGCATGGAAGTGGATATGGAGGATATATGGGAGTTTCTTGAATCCAATTTACACAGTGGTCATTTGTATCTTGAGCATGTGTGGGATTACCTGTCTGTAAAGACAAAACAGCATTACATTGATTTAAGGGATGCTTATCTAAATTACAAAACTGACATTTTTCATTCTGTAATGCAATTTGAAGACTGAGGTTTTCAACTTGACTTTTTAAACTCTCAATAGCATCATTTTTGCTATTCAAAGCAATGGAATGTGTTTGCATTATTTTCAAATTTTGCGAATTAGAATGATGTTGCTGAGCTAAATTCACAAGCTGATCAAAATTATCTGTAGATTCACTAATTAATTTTTCTTTGAGTTCTATTGGTAAAGCAGCTAGAAACTGCAAAGATTTTATTTGGTTTAATGCTTTGCTATTTTGAACATGGTTGTATGTAGCATGAGCCAAAGTTTCAATGCGATGAGCAAGACTTTTCATTGACTCACCAGGTAACAGCTGAATGGTCTGGAAAGCAATTAAATTAGATGAAGAGTTAGAATCCTTTGAAAAGAAATTTATCAGTTTTTCACAAGCCTTGTCTAGGGAAGTCACATTTTGAAAAGCAGGCGATTCTGCAAAGAACTGCTGTGCAGCACCAACAAGTTTACTTTTCAGATATAATAGTGCAACTTTATCATTCCAATTATTAAGAGTTTTATATTCTTTAATCTGGCTAGTGAACCAGCGAACGGTATCAGGATCACCAGAAAATGATGCAATATTAAATGTGAATGTTTTAGTTTCCATTTGTTCAGGAGATTGTTGTCGTGTCTTAGGCATACTCAATTAAACAAAATAACATTCTATGAAATGACACATATGATAAATATGCAAAATTTTGCCCAATAAAGGTATATACTATAAATCATATATATAATACAAATAAAAAAATAATATCAAACAAATTTACCACTGCAGCATAAGACCTAAGTTAGACTTTGAATCATTCAGTTGATTAATACAGTCTATATTCATCTTAAATACATTCAGTTAGACTTTGAATCATTCATGTGATTAATACAATCTATATTCACTTTAAATACATTCATAAATACAACTACTTTAAATACAGTCTTAGAATAGATACAGTTCAATGCAACGTTAATGTAATTGCCACAGCACACGAAACGGTTGGGCGCGGCACCAAGTGTGGTAATGATTATTTTCGTTGGTTGTGGTGGCAAACGTATATGTCACATGTTATGATAAACAGGAATATAGTGGCAACTTACCCCAGGACAAGATCCAGGTCTATAGCCCGCCGTGACGAGAGAGTGACAAACACGTGAAAACAGATTTAATTCTTGCTTTATTGGATACCAACAATACTGAAGAGATATTCCTTTTTTTTGTAATCCGGTATGTCACATGACGATATGAGGCCTCCTCACTCAGAACAAAAAAAAGATAGATCAATTCTTGCACACAGCCCCTCGAAGACTTGGTGTATTTCAGCTCACACACATGCAGGTACTCTTCATCGGGATGCCGGGCGAAAATGACAAGCCCGGGAAAAAAGGAGATTAGCTTAAATTTTGCAGCTACAACATCAAAGAGAAAGAAAATCACTTCCTTCATACACACTGGGAGACCAAAGAAAGCTTGCACGATAAACTCCCACAAATTTGCATTTTTACTCCACTCTTACTGTCTTTCTCTATGCAGCATCTCCATCTCGCACCTTCACAATCTCCTCCTTCTCCTCCCGCCTGGTAGACAAAAGATACCGCCTTTTATAAAGTTCCACAGTTAAGTTTTGCCGCCCAATGAAAAAAGATCCAGCGTCAGAAGGCAACCAATCGCAAAATACCTTCAGCTACCCAGGCAAACAGAAGTGAAGACGCTAGTTGTCTGACGCAATACTTTCTTCTGCTTACAACAGTTGTCTGATGCAATACTTTCCTCCGCTTACAACAGTTGTCTGATGAAATCTGTTCCTCACCTTACAACACAAGTTGGCGAAAAAAATGGAACTGTCACCAAAGGAATCTGATGCAAATATCTAAATATTGCCATAACGTAGTAAATAATTAATTCAATGTGACCTCGTCACATATCTACCCCTCCTTCGGAAAAAAAAAAAGGTAAAAAAAATTCCTATGTACACGAAGAACATTCCTAGTGTTAAGAGGGAGCCTCATATCAACACATGCCAATTCATGTGAAAGTGCTGGTTAAAAATACATATATTACACATAAATTGCTATTTACATAATAAATAAAAGTACATAGTATACAAATGCCAGACAAATAACATAATCAAATGCGCTATAAATAAACATACAATTTCTAACATATTAAAACATGGAGATCACTTGGTTACATTGCTATCGTTTAACACCAAAGTATATGGAAAATTGTGCAAAGAATCCAATTTTACACTGTTGGCACAGATGATTAAAGTTCAATTGATAGTCTTCTGTGCATCACGCACAGTAATGGAAGCATTCATTTTAAAAGTCCATGAAAAATATTAGAGTCCATAATATCAAAAAGTCTATAAATTTAGCATAATTACCGTACTGAGTATTCAGGCACAGTCTCTAACACGTGTACTCAGTAATAAGTGATATAATCATTGCACATTCACATAATTTGTCCAAAATATTGAAGAACTAGGCACATAATTGATAATAAGTGTGCGTTAAAAAAAAGTACACAGTCCACAAAAGTAGTCGAGATGTCAAACAATTTGAACATTGTTCATATAGTTCATAACCTACATTCTGTTCTATTTGCACAGAATTCAGCATTTAAGAGGATATATGGATACACAAACACAGAAATATGCATCGAAATATGCATAAAGTTAATATGTATCGAACCATTGAATCAAATTAAATATATCATGACATACAATACTTCTCATGCTATGCAACAAACAAAATTCACATACCAACTTTTCATGCAAAACATGTTTCATGCTATAAATATGTAGTACAACACATACAGTTTCAAGATAAAAGTAGGGCGTATAAAATCTCATGGTGACTTAAGATTAGAGAACCGTTACAATAAAATAAGAAAACATTCTTTATGATAAAGCAAAGTTGCAATTTTTACATACTCCTAGTTACACTTAATAAATAGCATTTATGATGACAAAATATTATAAGACAACTATAATCACATCATACAGAGAGATTTTGAAAAATAAAACACCTTTAATCATTTTAAATATGTTAGGCACAATGTTGTTGAATCTATAATTGATATTTAAGGGTGATCAAGCCTTAAACCCAAATGATTATGCCTGCACAATCATAAGAATTCAACAAAAGAGGCGCAACAGAATAAATTTGTTACAATTAGATATAAACACACTACTTAACAATACATAACTTTTCATATATATCAACATTCTCCACTACTATGTTAAGACGAGAAAATTTAAACGTGCTGTCTTTTTCTTAGATTATACTGATGTGTAACTTGAGGAGCAGGAGGTGGATTTTGAACTAAGTAAGAGAATCTTTTTGGAGCTAACCGAAGGCGATTGATGTGAATTTTGAATGGTTGAGCAAACTAATTGTCAAGTGCTCGAATAGTGTAGTTTACATCACTTGATTTTGAAACAATACAAAATGGTCCAGAAAATCTGGGTTTAAATGTATCCTTAGATTTCAGATACACTACGTCATCAATACTGAATGATATTAATTTGGCATTTTTCAGTTGACGAGTATCTTGTTCTACTTGTTTTCGCTCAAGCGTCTCATAGGCATGTTCATAAGTTAATTTCAGCTGTGTTAGAAGATCACACAAATAATGGGATTTATCCAATTGAGCTGGCCTTGGATCAGGATGAAATGTATCAAAAAGTAAAGATAAGTTTCTTCCAAAATGCAAAATATTAGGAGAATAGCCTGTTGAAGGATGAATAGTACCATTGTAAATATTCTGATGGATTAACAATGCATTTTGAAATGAAACACCTTTTTCATGAAGGGTAAGTAAAGAAGTTTTGATTGAAGTATTAACTCGTTCACTTTGTGCATTGCATTCCGGTCTCTGAGGAGTACAATGAGATAATTTAATACCTAATGATTTTGTAATTGATTCAAACACTAATGAAGTGAATTGTGGGCCCAAATCAGTCAAGATCATTTCTGGTCGTCCATGTACAGATATATATTGTAATAAATGCCCTGTAATAGTTTCAGCAGTGAGATTTTTAAGTGGATATAAAGCAAGATGCTTAGAAAAATGATCTAAAACAGTAAAACAATTCCTTATAGGACCGACAATATCCATGGAAATAAAGTCATTTGGGTACTTAGGTATTCTGGTGGCTTTATATGGTGCTTGTTTAGGAGTGAACGACTTATATTTGTTGCATAAATGACACGAGAGGACAAAGTTCTTTGTGTCGTTCTTCCAAAAGTAACGTTTCGATAAAATCTCATAAGTCTTTTGCACCCCAAGATGGGATATATGGGAAATTTCTAACACTTTAGATTTCAGTGCTTGTGGAACAACAATTAACTCAGCATTATTTTGTTTGTTTGAAATAAACATAAGAAGCTTGCTTGACTCATTAATGAAGAAATTATGTACCTTTGCAGCATTAAGCAAGGAAGGATTTTTCAAAATTGTGATAATTTCTGAAGTAAAAGGATCCGAACTTTGCTCAGCAAGAAACGTTGACTCAGAAATTTCATGAGCAGGATCTCCAGAAGAAACCAGGGCATTCACTTGGGGTCGTTCAAGATTTGTTTCAACAAACGGAAGAATAACTGAGTTATCTTCAGAGTTTTCAGCCAACACTGGCTGATTATGATCAGGATCTTGCATACGTGACATGTAATCAGCTAGACAATTTAATTTTCCAGGAATGTGCTTAAATTCAAAAGTATATTCACTTAACTCCATAAGCCACCTAGTCGTGTTATCAGCAGGTGACGTAGATTTTTGATAATGCAACAGAGGTTTACTATCAGTCAAAATTGTAAACTTTCGATTATATAAATATGATTTGAAAGCAGTAACAGACCGATAAATGGCATAAAGTTCCAATTTTATAGCTGGATATTTTCTTTCAGATGGTGACAATGTTCGACTATAATATGACACAGAATGCAATTCATTGTTGTGTTCCTGCAGAAGAACTCCTGAAATAGCATGACCACTGGCATCAGTATTCAGTATAAATTCCTTGTCCCATTGTGGTAAGATAACAAAAGGTTCAGAAAAGAATATATGCTGAAGTTTCTCAAATGCAACGCTATGCGCATCAGTCCATTTAAATTTATTCTTCTTACTGGTCAATTGTGTCAAAATATCAGTAAGTTCGGCATAATTTGGTATGAGATGCCTATAGAAACCACAAAGGCCTAGAAATTTTCTGACCTGGCGGACAGTCTTAGGTGGTTGAAAGTTAGTGATCTTAGCAATATTAGTTGAAATGGGTTTAATTAAGTTATGAGAGATGTGAAATCCTAAATAATCTATAGCTGTTTTGAAAAAGACACATTTTGTAGGAGACAGTGTTATGTTATACTTAGATAAAAGTTTCAATACTGCAGTCAACTTAGTCATCATATCATCAGAAGCACCTATTACAATATCATCCTGATATGCATGCACACCTACGATGCCGTCCAATTTCAGTTCATCAATAAGCGTATCCACTAAAGCTTGAAAAGTACTAGCGGCAGTCTTTAAGCCAAAAACTAGCCTTCTATTAGCAAAGGATCCAAAAGGTGTAGTAAATGTTAACACATCCTGCAAGTGATCGGGAAGTTTAATTTGCCAATAAGCATTTTTTAAGTCAAGTACTGAATAATACTTGTAAGTGGAGATGTTGTTTATAAGCGTTGAAATCTTTGGAAGAGGATATGTTGAATGTTCAATAATAGAATTAAGCAATCTTAAATCAAGAGCCATGCGGTATTTGGGTGGATTATTAGGGTATTTGGGATCTGGCTTCTTTTTTACTAATAGCATGGGACAAGCCCATTCAGCAACATTTCGATGAATTAAACCAGCTTCCTGCAATTCCTGAAGATCTTCTTTAACTTGGGATTGCAATGAATAAGGAATTTCAAAAGGGAGGGTCTTAATGGGATTCGAAGACCTAAAACAAATTTGTAAGGTTATCCTATCAGTGCAGCCAAGTGATTTTAAAGATTTGGAAAAAGCTGCATAATTAGAGATTAACACATCCAATAAACACTGCCTTTGTTCAGGAGAAAGATGGTTAAGATCAAAGTCAGTTGGTAACAATTCTTGCTTCCTTATTTCTAAAACCTCTTTTGATGGAGTTATAAGATTGCAATACTCATTTTGAGGAGAATCCGAATTTACAGAATCAGATATGATCTCAGCAAATTCAATATCAGATGTGACTTGACCAAGCTTCTGATTTTTGTTTATATGAACATTGTTCGAACCAATATTTTTGATGACAGTAATGAAGGAATTGTAGTTTAGAGTGTGGATCGCAGGATGCAATTCAATATCATGTTTACTTACAGTTGGTTGAAAAAGGACAGGTTGATTGTTAGCATGAGGACTATTGACTCTTAAGTGCGCAATTGTCGATTCTCCAGGATCTAACATAATTTTGTGTTTCAAAATTGCATAACATTCTGAAGGTACAGGATTACAATTATAATTTTTTACATTAGCCATATTAATTAGAGGTACATCAAAATTATTAAATTTTGCAACTGCACTTTTAGCACATATTAAGACATCATGTTTGGATAAAAAGTCATAACCTAAAATTCCATGAAAATTTTGTTGAAAAGCATCAGATACATAAAAGGCGTGTTTAAAATGCTGCTTGTTTATCTTAAATGATATTTCTGCACAAGCTGAAAAATGTAAATTGGAATTGATAGTTTTAATTTGAACATGTCTGGATAAAAATCTAACTTTAGTATCCAATCTTATTGTATCAAACACAGTTTTTGATAACAATGACACAGAACTTCCTGAATCAAGTAATAAAGTGCACAAATTTTTACCAAATGTTACATGAATCAAAGAAAGAGTACAATCAGAAAAGACATTATTTATATGCGCAATAGGTAAACAATTACTTTTACTTTTGACATGAAATTGTTGCAAAAACTCTTTGATAGAACTCGAGGGTTTACCACTGATTATCATTTGCTTATTTAAATATGTTTCAATACTCTCCGATTCTTTGCTTGTATGATAGTTGGTTTTTGGTGACTTGGTTGAAACATTAGAGGTCACCTCGCCACTTACTTGTGAACTCTCCTTGCGTTTAAAGGGGTACTGCATCTTGGCTGATTATAATAATTTGGTCTCCGACCATAAGATGGAAATCTGTTAACATTTGAGTTATCACCTTGTCGCGTACTATTGCTATAGAACTGTGGTCTAGTGAGATTAGGACGACTGCTAACATAGTTACTCGAACTTCTAACCTGGTTCTGACGAGGGCTACACATCGCCAAATACGCACGACATACTGACATTGAATGTCCAAATTTATGACAGTATAAGCATGGAAGTGGATATGGAGGATATATGGGAGTTTCTTGAATCCAATTTACACAGTGGTCATTTGTATCTTGAGCATGTGTGGGATTACCTGTCTGTAAAGACAAAACAGCATTACATTGATTTAAGGGATGCTTATCTAAATTACAAAACTGACATTTTTCATTCTGTAATGCAATTTGAAGACTGAGGTTTTCAACTTGACTTTTTAAACTCTCAATAGCATCATTTTTGCTATTCAAAGCAATGGAATGTGTTTGCATTATTTTCAAATTTTGCGAATTAGAATGATGTTGCTGAGCTAAATTCACAAGCTGATCAAAATTATCTGTAGATTCACTAATTAATTTTTCTTTGAGTTCTATTGGTAAAGCAGCTAGAAACTGCAAAGATTTTATTTGGTTTAATGCTTTGCTATTTTGAACATGGTTGTATGTAGCATGAGCCAAAGTTTCAATGCGATGAGCAAGACTTTTCATTGACTCACCAGGTAACAGCTGAATGGTCTGGAAAGCAATTAAATTAGATGAAGAGTTAGAATCCTTTGAAAAGAAATTTATCAGTTTTTCACAAGCCTTGTCTAGGGAAGTCACATTTTGAAAAGCAGGCGATTCTGCAAAGAACTGCTGTGCAGCACCAACAAGTTTACTTTTCAGATATAATAGTGCAACTTTATCATTCCAATTATTAAGAGTTTTATATTCTTTAATCTGGCTAGTGAACCAGCGAACGGTATCAGGATCACCAGAAAATGATGCAATATTAAATGTGAATGTTTTAGTTTCCATTTGTTCAGGAGATTGTTGTCGTGTCTTAGGCATACTCAATTAAACAAAATAACATTCTATGAAATGACACATATGATAAATATGCAAAATTTTGCCCAATAAAGGTATATACTATAAATCATATATATAATACAAATAAAAAAATAATATCAAACAAATTTACCACTGCAGCATAAGACCTAAGTTAGACTTTGAATCATTCAGTTGATTAATACAGTCTATATTCATCTTAAATACATTCAGTTAGACTTTGAATCATTCATGTGATTAATACAATCTATATTCACTTTAAATACATTCATAAATACAACTACTTTAAATACAGTCTTAGAATAGATACAGTTCAATGCAACGTTAATGTAATTGCCACAGCACACGAAACGGTTGGGCGCGGCACCAAGTGTGGTAATGATTATTTTCGTTGGTTGTGGTGGCAAACGTATATGTCACATGTTATGATAAACAGGAATATAGTGGCAACTTACCCCAGGACAAGATCCAGGTCTATAGCCCGCCGTGACGAGAGAGTGACAAACACGTGAAAACAGATTTAATTCTTGCTTTATTGGATACCAACAATACTGAAGAGATATTCCTTTTTTTTGTAATCCGGTATGTCACATGACGATATGAGGCCTCCTCACTCAGAACAAAAAAAAGATAGATCAATTCTTGCACACAGCCCCTCGAAGACTTGGTGTATTTCAGCTCACACACATGCAGGTACTCTTCATCGGGATGCCGGGCGAAAATGACAAGCCCGGGAAAAAAGGAGATTAGCTCAAATTTTGCAGCTACAACATCAAAGAGAAAGAAAATCACTTCCTTCATACACACTGGGAGACCAAAGAAAGCTTGCACGATAAACTCCCACAAGTTTGCAATTTTACTCCACTCTTACTGTCTTTCTCTATGCAGCATCTCCATCTCGCACCTTCACAATCTCCTCCTTCTCCTCCCGCCTGGTAGACAAAAAATACCGCCTTTTATAAAGTTCCACAGTTAAGTTTTGCCGCCCAATGAAAAAAGATCCAGCGTCAGAAGGCAACCAATCGCAAAATACCTTCAGCTACCCAGGCAAACAGAAGTGAAGACGCTAGTTGTCTGACGCAATACTTTCTTCCGCTTACAACAGTTGTATGATGCAATACTTTCCTCCGCTTACAACAGTTGTCTGATGAAATCTGTTCCTCACCTTACAACACAAGTTGGCGAAAAAAATGAAACTGCCACCATAGGAATCTGATGCAAATATCTAAATATTGCCATAACGTAGTAAATAATTAATTCAATGTGACCTCGTCACAATATTGCTGGAACAAAAAATCCAGCTGACCTCTCATCAAGAGGTTGCGTCGCCAAACAACGTTTAGTAGTTAGATGGTGGGAGGGCCCCGATTGACTGAAGGAAAATCAGGAAGAATGGCCTAGACAAAGGGAAATACCGGACATGGAAATAGTGAATTCAGAAAAAAGGAAATCACTCATTTCTGTACTAAATACGCAAAGGGTAGAAAATTTTTTTGAGAAATATTCATCTTACCACAAAATGTTAAGAATAACTGCTTGGATATGCAGATTTATCAACAACTGAAGAAGACCAGATTCAAAACAATCAGGAGAACTCACTGTCCCTGAAATAGAAACCATAGAAAAGAAAATATGCAAGATAATGCAGATAGAAGCATTTGGCAAAGAACTTAAAGTTCGAAACCTTTGTACATTTTTTGACTCAGATGGCCTTATTCGGTTAAAGACCAAGATTACTAGAAGAGAGGAAGAAGAAAATTTTCTCTGTCCAATTGTATTGCCCTCAAATCATGACTTAGTTCATAGGTTAATTTTAGATTACCATTTGTGACTATCCCACGCTGGTGTGCAATTCGTACTAGTCAATATTCGACAGAAATTTTAAGTCCTGAGAGTAAGAAAATCAGTACGTAAAGTTCTTATGAGTGTGTTCGCTGTAGAAGATATAGCGCAAAGAATATAGAGACTGTTCCAGCACCTCTTCCTGAAGATCGAGTTAGAGATGCTCTGATGTTTGAAGTGACCGGAGTCGATGTAGCCAGTCCTCTTTATTTAAGGAAAGAAAAAAAGGCATGGATCTTGCTCTTTACTTGCGCGGTCTATCGCGCGATACATCTTGAGCTGATAGAAAGTTTATCAACAAATGCGTTCATCTTGGGATTAAGGAGATTTATTGCCAGAAGAGGTCGTCCAATTGGAACTGAAAATCTGTTAAAATCGATAGATTGGAAAGAAATAGAATGTCACTCAACTAGTATGAGAATACAGTGGAAGTTTAATCCCCCAACTGCTTCATGGTGGGGCGGTTGGTGGGAGAGCTTGGTACAAACAGTGAAGAAGATGTTGAGAAATGTTCTCGGAAAGTCCTGTGTCTCTTACGAGGAAATGTTGACTATACTTTGTGATATCGAATCAGTAATCAAATCAAGACCCCTTACCTACCTTTCACAAGATCCAAATGATCTTACGGCACTAACTCCTTCAATTTTTCTACAAGATGTGCACGATGTCTGAGTACCAGACTTAGATTACCTGGATACCATCAATCTGACAAAAAGATACAAGTTCTTGCAGAACTTAAGAGAACATTTTCGCAAAAGATTTCGTTATGAATATTTAGCTATCCTAGTGCAAAAACCATCTAAACGATCTACTCGGACTATCAACAAAAATGACTTAAAGTTTGTCGGCAGCGACAACAAGAAGGTAATAGATTGGCCAATAGGTCGTGTTGCAGAAATATATCCTGGGAAAGACAACGAAGTACGTGTTGTCAAAGTGAAAACTTCAACGGGTGAACTCCTAAGACCTGTGAAACGTATTTATCTTTTCGAACGTGATGGACCTAACTTGTTTAGTGACTTCACCATGAACAGAAAGAACTCTGCCGATAAGTGTGACAGTGATATGAACTATTAAACTAGATACGGACGTAAAACTGTAAAACTTGTTGCATATTTTAAAATTGCTATACTAATTTTTGTTTCTTTTCAGTATTTTGGAAATTTAATTATCCTAACAGTAGTCGATTGGAACATGCTATCTGGATATGGTATGAAGGTAATGCAGAAATTGTTTAGATGTGTAATACTTCTTTGTAATTATGAATTTTAGAGCATTAATTACTTTTCATATTTGTGAAAGTTGTACTTGAATTTTTGTTTGATTATTAATAAATTTTGTTTTTATTTTCCCATCTTATCGAGGTAAAATCAAAAGGTGGGAAGGATGTCCCATTCTTGCCACTAGATGGCGAGCATCTCTTCCTTTTCTTTTTCTCTAATTGAGTTTTGGGAACGAGGCAGATTGTAACCGCTCTGTGGAGCGTAAAGACGAAACTTCAGACTCAGAAAAACAATTAAAATGTACTGTCTTAAAATAATTATCACCTACCTTGTAAATAGTGTATATTAGTGTTTCATTCAAATAAATAAGTAAAAGACCAAATGGCCTTTTACGTTTAATAGAAACTCTTACTGGAAAATGTGATTATTAGAAGCCTGGCGTCGCGAACACTGAAGATGCAGCAGGTAAGGAATTTTATATTAATTTTATTGTAAATAGAAGAACCTGATGCAACAACGACACCTAGAGCAACCAATAGGCACCTCGAAGCCCGAATTTTGAATTTCGAATTTGTTTTTATTTCAAATTTTGTACAAATTTAATGAAATTGATTAACAAATTCATCTATCTGAAATCAAAGTGGCAACATTGTTCGAAGTAAAACACTTTTCCAGCATGGTCGACTGTTGCCATTCAGCGAAACGTAGAATTTTTATTAAGATGAACGCGTCACCAGATTCAGGTTCCTGTATTACACAGCTCGATGTGTAGAAAGACGTACAATAGTTAACCATTACATTGAGAGTGTAAAATTTTAAAGTCGCTTAAAAAGGAAAACGAAGGTGCTCCTACTCTCTAGAATGTGTGAAATAAAATACTTGCGTCGATAGCCTTTCATGTGCAATTTATCTTTTAATTTTAATCAACAATCTCAGCTATTTCAAAGCAATATGTTGCCATTGCCGAAGATAAAATATTTTCATTTTCCACGCCCCCTGCGTATTTCTATTCAGTAAAGCCTCAGAGGAACTGCAATTAATAAACTGATTATTGATAAGAACTGAAAGAAAAAAAACCCACACACACACACACACACCAAAAAAAAAAAAATGTTCCCCAACACTTAATAATGTATCAGGGATTCTAAACATATGTTGCTTTTAAAAATTTTGTAATTTTATTTTTGAGCTCTATGAAAGAACTTTAGAAAGCGATGCTTAATAATAAATTTAAAAAGAAAAAAAAGTGTGTGTAGGAGTGAGTCCAAGAGCAAATTGGTAACTTATATAAAGAGTAAAAAAACGAGAATATAAAAAACCTGTAACAACCCCTCTGGTGCGACGTTAAATTTTGAATTCTTTCAAATGTTGTTTTTTATTTCATTAATTTAAAAAATATATTTAGCAGAAGTTCGGGATTGGATCGTTATAACTTTCTGTAAATGAAAGCATATATAAAAATCTAAATTTTGAATGTGTTTAGTAAAAGGTTGTAGAGACATTATGATTTTTTGGAAACAGAAGTGAAAATGATCAACGCCTTCGCCGGAAATCGAACCACGAACCTTTGGAATACGCGCCCAGCGTGCTGACCACTACACTACGAAGGGGGGAGAAATACCTTATATACTCCCCTTTTTAAAGGACGACTGAGGTTTTTAGGGGACCCAATCGTCAAATTCTGGGTGTGGAGAATCATCTTCCACTATACCCTTTTAGTTCGGTCGCCACTGTAGAGACATTAGGTATTTTTTCGAAGCAGGAGAGATAAAAAATGAGCATCTCCTTCTCCGGGAATCGAACTACAAACCTCTGGAATACGCGCCCAGCATGCAGACCATTACACCACGAAGACACGCTAAGAAGACGGAAGAAATATCTTATAAGGTATCTCTCGTCGTCCGAAGCCGACCTTTTTACTTATATTGGAAATTTGCAGGATCGTTATTTTGCCGCCTAGTGCAATCTCTGCAGATCCTAAAATTTTCCTACTCTGTATTTCCTTATATTCTGCTGCTTAGCTTCTCCCCTAAATTCTAAAAATTTTGCTATCCATAAATTTGTTGTTCATTGCTTCTCTAAATTCTAAAAATACTGACTTCCCTGAATTCTGCGGCCGCGCAGGTTGCACCGACCCTTGAAACATGTATATACCACTAGCCATTCAATAGAGAAATTTAGCTACGTATGAAACATCCTGATGTACATTTGCAAAAGCAATTATTATAAAATAAACAAAACTAGCCAGTGCTGCCAGCCTTCCCGGTAAACTGGGAGAACCCCGATTTTTCATCTCATCTCCCTGTCTTTAGGTAAATCTCCAAATCCGGCAGGTTACTTTATCAGAGTTTCGATCTTCTGTTTCGAACGCAATTTCTACAGAACTGTCAATGAATAATTTCATTGGAAGGGGGGGGGAAGAAAAGAAAAGATAATGGAAATGAGAGTGAACCTAGAGATATTGTCATTTCTGAATGAAACTCAAATTGTGGGAATTCCAAGTTTTTCCAAATAATTTTCTGGGAAAATTTTCTGATTAATCTTATCTAGTCTTTTAATCTCTGTTTAATCTGTTATAGAGATTTTTCGAGTATTTATTAAGACTTTACTAATATTTCATTGGTAAATGCTAGCATATTAATTTTGTTACTAGCTTTTAATAGGTTTAACAGTTTAGTTAATATTAATAATATTAATATAAATATTTAGTTAATATATTTAACCTATAAATGGCACATTACTAAATTTATTTACGCAATTATTTTACATTTATTTTCATCGCATTCAAAAGCACTTTGGTAAATAAAATTCCACCTCCTACCTGTGTTTTCATTAATATGAAACGGAAAGAAAGTTTTAGAATGGAATCCTATTAATCCCCTCCCTCCCCCCGAAAACTAAAAACTAAAATTTGAGTTTAAAATAAAGAACTGTACATTAATATAATATATTTTACATAAAAAAACTGATAATTAGATTAATTTCGCAAACTGTGCATTATAAAGTGATTTTAAGTCAAATTAGTCAATAGAATCCTTTTAAAGTCGGCCCACCATTTGCCAAATGGGTTAAGACCACTGAATATTTTTTATTTATTTACCATCAGATGAGCAGCTGCACCGCCTTTAAGACATTTAGCTTTTATGCTCAACTGATGGAATCATCTACCAACTGTGTTGTTATACATAAAATACAATAAAATTTTAGAATTTTGATAATTACATAATAAAAATTAAATATCAAGAACTAAATATATAAATACATAAATAGCTACAATAAATAAAGATTAAAAATTTAGAATTAGATAAATGCCTAAATACAATGTTGTTATATATGAATTCAATATAGTATTATTAGAATCTTGATAATTATATAATAAAATTTTTTAAAAAAATTAAAAATATAAATACATAATACCTAAATAAATATGTAAGTAAATGAAACATATGTACGTAAGTAAATACTTAAGAAGATCATTATAAATTTTGAAAATGAACAACATAATGTATAAGAATAGTAGGGGCTGAGAATGTAAATCTTGTAAAGAGTTTAGAATAAGAGTATATTTTTCAATATGGAGAATGAAGAGCAGTAATTGAATAAAAGTTGTTGAGAAATAGTATTTGAATGAATTAGGATAACTTGAATGAAAAGTTCTTGGAAATTCTTGATAGAGATTCATTCTTGAGTAAAAGTATTGACTAATAATCTTGAGTTGAGACATTTTTAATAAATTTAAAATTAATATATTAAGGAGATGGAGTTAGAAAATATTCTTAAAATTCTTGGAAATTCTTGATAGAGATTCATTCTTTAGTAAAAGTATTGACTAATAATCTTGAGTTGAGACATTTTTAATAAATTTAAAATTAATATATTAAGGAGATGGAGTTAGAAAATATTCTTAAATTCTTGATTGATCTTGGGAGATCTTGAAGATGTACTTAAAGAAAGATGGTCTTGAATGAAAGCATTAAAATGAGGTAGCAAAAAGGATAGCGTATTACACTCATGTCCATAAATTAAGGATAATTCGGAGTCACGCGGAAATCGAACTCTAAAATAAATATATCACCTGTAAAATCACTACACACATCTTCAAGAATCATATGCAAATTTCAAGAAGTAACCAGATGACACCGATGGTACGTCACAATGACGAGAGTGTAAGAGAGTGATATATAAGGAATACAGGCAAAGAAGTAAAATTGTTCGCAGGCGCTTTATAAGCATTTCAGTGCAATAACCGAATAGTTATGACACAAAGGACGCATTTGGATGACTTTTTACGTGGTAGAATTATCGGCCGTCTGGAATGTGGGCGTACCCAACTGGAAGTATCAGACGAACTTGGAATTGCCCAGAGTGTCATCTCCAGGCTTTGGCAACGATTCCAAGATGATGGTAATGTGAGTAGACGTTACAGCACAGGTCGTCCCAGAGTTACAACGCCGAACGAGGACCGGTATTAGGCAGTTACTGCCAAAAGAAACAGGCGGAGCACAGCCTCAGACCTGTCTCGTGAGCCCTCTTCAGCCACTGGTACGACAATTTCAAGGCAGACGGTGTACAGACGCTTAGGGCAGATTGGTCTATATGCTCGTAGACCTGTCAGATGCGTTCCGCTTACTGCAACTCACTGTCGCCTGCGGTTAGCCTGGAGTAGAGAGCATGCATTGTGGACACCACAACAGTGGGCTTGTGTGATGTTTTTCGACGAGTCCGGGTTTAGCTTGCAGTCTGATTCTCGCCGGATTTTCATATGGAGAGCTCAAGGTACCCGTTACCACCAAGGAAACATCATTGAACGACACCGTTACGGTGGTGCAGGAGTGCTCGTTTGGGGTGGAATTATTCTGGGTTCCAGAACTGACCTGCATGTTCAAATTGGAACCATGACAAGCCAAATCTATCGGGACGTCATTCTGGAACAACATGTACGTTTGTTTCGGGGCGCCATGGGCGCACAATTTGTGTTTATGGATGACAACGCTCGTCCTCACCGTGCAAACATCATAATCGAATGCCTTCAATCGGAGGATATCACCCGTATGGACTGGTCAACATTCTCACCGGACTTGAACCCAGTAGAGCACGTGTGGGACATGCTTGGTCGACGAGTTGCAGCCCGTCAAACTTCTCCTACATGTCTACCGGAACTTCGGAGAGCATTGCTTTTTGAGTGGTGTAATATCCCCCAAGATCAGATCGATAATTTGATATTCAGCATGCCTAGGCGTTGTACGGACTGTATTGCATCGTCTGGGAGTCTGGGAGACATTACCAACCATGTAATATTGGGTTTTTGTAAATAGGTTTTTTTTTTTTTTTTTTTTTTTTTTTTTTTTTGTAATTTGCTCCAGGGAGAAAAAATTGCTAATTGTTTTAATAATATCAAACATATAGCATCTTTTTTTGCTCTTTACCTTTTGTTTAATAAATAAGCTTTACAAATAAGTCAAATTTGCTTCGCTTCTAACTCTTCCTTTGCCTGATTTTGCATTATCCTTAATTTATGGATATGAGTGTAAGTAAGGTAAATGAACATAGTAGAATAATATGATTTCGAGTTTCTTTAATATTATCGATGTTTGCGGAGATATAATTTATTATATTTTGAAGATGATTTCTTAGAATATTATTTTTTAATAAGTGTTGAAACCATAACTGAGCAGAAATTAAATTATGTGGTTTAGGGTGATAATCTTTAGTAAGGTTGCAGTGAAAGAGATAATGGTCTATTGTGCCTTCATTCCGACAGATACAGAGATTTGTATGGTGAAGTCCGAATCTATGAAGGTATTTTGTAAATGGACCATGAGCTGTTAGGAAAAATGCAATTGAACGGTTGGTAGATATTAATAATCTGGAAGGATTTGATATGAAAAAAATTCCTCCTGCCAATTGTTGCTTCAGTGCATATTTGCTTCCATAAGTGCATTAATTCTGTTTCTAATTTTGTTTCTAATAATGATATTGGATATGGAATTGAGTAATTTGGAAGGGAAGAATTGTTTGCTGCCTCTTTTGCTAGTTCATTTGCGAGCTCATTGCCACTATTACCGATGTGTGCTTTAATCCATTTGAAATGTGGTCTATTATTGTTTTGAAATTTAAAAAGCAGAAAATGAATTTCTTGTACAGTAGGCGATCGACTGTGTCCAGTTATGGCTTGAATACCAGATGCACTATCAGAGAGAATTAAAGATGGTATAGAAAGTTCTTTTGCGAAGCATATGGCTTCTTTAATTGCAAAAAATTCTGCTTGAAAAACTGAGTTGTTATTGTTTAAACGAACATTCCAGTTTTTAATATTTGAATTTTTTCGGAATGCGCAATATGCACTACCGACGCCTCCTTCAGATTTCGAACCATCAGTATATATGGTGAGTACATATTTATTGAGTTCAAAGCTTACCAATAGCGATTTTGTGTAAATATTTGTAGGATGCAGCTCTAAGTTGTGTTTTAGATCTTCAAAGTCTGTGGGTTGAAATACATTATTATTTATTATGCTCTGAATTCTTAGTTTTGATATTCTTACTTTATTTGCTTCTTTTATTAGAGATAAAGTTATTGGAGGGATGCCGATTATTATTTATAGACCACTGAATATTGGTAGTTCGACCTAATTTAAATTTGGTCCCACGCCAGCGGGCTGGCTGCATTCGTGGTTTTTCCCATGTGTAATATGAATGCGAGCCAGGTTCCCTTAGTAAGTCCTTCACGAATTCTTTCCATAGGCAGAAAACTCTTGTGGCTTTACCATATTCACATAACCTAAGTTTACCTTCTGGAGTCTGCACGAAAACCTACCGGTTTTTCATATTTCAAGTTATTAATTAAGCTCAGCTTCCTGTGAAATAGGTCTAAGAGGTATATTTTGCTATGTAAATGTAATTTCTCGATATCAATAAAATGAGTTCAAAGTGAGAATCCTTGAAAAGTGAAGAATTCATGCTTTTGTAATGTATTATGTTCATGCTTTTGTAACGTGTTACGTTATTATGAATGGTTTGTGCATCGTAATTTCTTACTTCCTATATGAAATAACCAGGGAGTGGTGTAAACACCGTAAATATAAAATTAGGTCAAGGGCGGGTGACTGGATTGCAAATTACGTGTTAACTGATAACAGAACACGTTGATGGAAAATACTAATTTTTTCCGGCTTGAATGATGAGTGTATTATGCAAGATATATCTTTAATATATATCTTTAATCTCATATAAAATTGTGTATGCAGTCAATGATTTTTATCTCCATTGCTACTACGTGTCACACCAACTGTTCGCATGAAGGAAGCAAAATACTGCCAAGCTAATAACTTTCAGAGAAACGGCAGAATCCATTTTTGACAGGAAAATTGTCGGAGGGGAGGAACTTTCGAACATGTTGCCCCTTAAACACAGTTATTACTGCCCATTTACTTAAAGAAATTACAGACGTCCTTCACTTTTGGATGGTCGTCTTTTTGATGATCTCCTTTTTAAACCTTTCAACATGAATCCATGTATTAAGTGCGATATTTTGACTCATTTTGTCATATTTTGTTAGATTTCAAGGTAAGTTTTTATTCATTTTAATGTTCGTTTAGCAAAGAGTGCGTTCATATTCCCAGCTAATACGCTTGTTGATAACACTGATATACGTTATACTCGTATATATGTAATAATTTTGATGCGTAGTCGTGATGGCAGAGTGGCAAGACGAGACGAAGATGACGAAACTAATTTTTTATAAATCACCAATCTTTATTTTTACACATATCCAATTAGTTTTGCAGACACTTATTCAATCATAATTAAAACTGATAATTTCTATGTACATTGCGCGGAAAAAAAAATTGTAGGGACAGCTCTCTATCCCCCGTTCTACTGGGCCAATTGACGAAATTCAACTTACGTTTTTCCTATCTCGAAAGCGCGACTTAGGAGATGTATTAGATTTATATGTACCATTGTTCTAATATGGGTATTTTGACACAAAATCGGACTTTTGAAATGACATGCCAATTTTTTTCTGTACTTCAATTTTACTACTCAAATTACGCTAAACTGCCAAGTTTTGCAAAAATCGCACGAGTAGTTTTTAAAAAATTACCTTTCAAAATTTTAGCTTCTCACGGCTAATTGAGTTTGGTATATATTTATTAATATCTCTTTTTTATTAAACTTATTTGATTCTTCCTTTCACATTTTGAAATTTAGGTCCATTCTAAATAAAAATCGCCAATTTTTTATGATTTATTTTTAAAATTTGTATTTAAAAATAATTTTCATAACTTTTAAAAAAAAACTGAATTATAATCTATTAAATTTTGAACATCATCTTAAAGGTGATGCATTTCTAAGCATACCTTCAAAAAGTTAAAATGTTTTATTCAAAATTTTCGAAGATAACGCGAATTTATATATTGGTGAGCTTTGAAATTTGGCATATTTTTTGAAAGTGATAATAACATCAAATGTGGTTTAGGCACTTTGTTAAAATTATTTGAAAGGAGAACGATGTGACTTTTTTTCCAATCATGCACAATGTAAAAAGGTAGAAACGATGTGACATTTTTTTCCAGTCCTGCACAATGGAAGGGAAAGGAAAATGGGTTGCATATAGTATTACGAAGCTTGACAAGTAAATTACTCTTGGGGCAAACTGAAAAAGAGACGCCAAGAAAAATTTGTGAATTTTTCCGTAAATTTCGCACCAGATTTTACAACATTTAATAGTTAGACATAATTTGAATCATAGAATTGAAATATGGAAAAACATTAGTATTGTTGCGTTTTTCTTTCTTCTGACACCAGTTGTTACGTTATTTTCTTCCTTCACGTTCGTACGGGGTTCGTGTGGATTTGGAGTGAATAATGACAATACTACGCAATGAAGTATCGAAACACACTTTATTGGCCGGTATTAATCAGGACAACCTCCAATAACACTTTTTACAGTCGTCGAAGATCTACTATAAACATGCTGGAACAATCAGCGACACACTAACGCTGGAGACAGCTTCCTGTCAGGCACTAACGCTGGAGACAGCTTCCTGTCAGGCACTAACGCTGGAGACAGCTTCCTGAAAAGCAGCCGACTCTGCTTTCCGGAGTACAGCTCCCGACTCTGTTTGGTCGTTCTCGGAACTCCACGTACTCTCGAGACTCTCCACACTACAACTCGCGATGCACTCGACGACACACGAGCACAGCTCCCGACTCTTCGGTTCAGTCGTTCCCGGAGCTCAACACGCTCTCTCGAGGGTGCACTAACCCCGACACACTAACAAACTCCTTCGGTACACTCGACGACCCACTCGGCACTCGCTGCCCGGCTGTCAACTCGATCGACTTCGCAGGGAATGACTCGCTAAACGAGACACACTCTCTATGAGAGACACACACTCGCCCTCTCGACGAGGCACACTCACTTTCGATACTTACTGACTGCGGACCAGCAGGGTTTATATAGCTTTCGGCTTGTGTTCGAGAACATTTTGGGCTAAACCGGTAAGAATTCGTTCCAGAAAGTTTTCCATCCGTCCATGGAATATCACCAATTTTGTCACCAAATGTCGCCAAATGGGCGCTTTCTCGCCAAATGCGGAAAACCTACCTTCCTTTGCAATTTTATGGCAACCCTAAAGCAGCTTTACGGGGAAGCCATCTCACCGCGCCTTGACATTTCGTAGCAGTATGTTATTTCAAAAAAAGTTTCATTTCGTGTCAAAATACCTATGTTAGAATAATGCTATATATAAATTTAATTATATCCTAAGTCGCGCTTTCAAGACATGAAAAACGCAATTTGAATTTCATCAATCTGCCCAGTAGATCCGAAGATATAGAACTGTCCTTTTTTTTCGCAGTGTACATCGTTCTTTTTTTAAAGGAAAGACGTAGGAATTTGAGAAGCGAGGCAGCGGGGATACATTTGCAATGACGAAGCTAGCAAAAGAATGATGTAATTAATTTGCCAGCGGTTTTTATATTGAAGTAAATGCAATTGTAGAGACAAGCTATGATTGGTTAATGTTAGTTGAGTTACCCTTTTGAAGTAGAGTTATATAACATAGAAAGATCTCGAATTTGGGAGAACAGATGAATTTAGGGGAGAGCACCAGATCTAAAATTGTTAATTTATGAGGCCATCCATTATTTGTAAAGCAACTATCGTATTTTGTTTATCGTATTTTGTTATATCTTACATATCCCCCCTTCAAAAAGAAAGGTCGGGAGAGCAGGGTGGCAGAAAAGCATTAGTGAATTAGCGAAGCAAGAGAAAGTTTATTATATGAGGAAAAGGCCAGTTTCCTTTAAACAAGGAATGGAGGCAAGTAACTGACAAAGCAGCCACTAATGAAAATTTAGTACATGAGTTCGTTAAAGTGTATATGCCCAAATTGCTGGATATGTGTGTACTAGGAGAAAACTGTGGGATCTTCTAGTTTGTGTAAAATAAGAACATTGTAAAATGTAATAATAAAAGTAAAAACAATAATATCAATAAGGCTAGTACAAATGATTAAAGTATTACTCATAAATGTGAAAATTACTGTGGTATAAAATTATAAGACTTATGATTATTCGCAATAATTAATTGTCATGTACAATTTTTATAATTGTGATATTGTATGTAAAAATTTTTGGAAATCCTTTCCTGAAGTATCAAAATTGTAATGTGAATGTTCCAGAAAAAAGAACTTTTTACAAATTGGACTCGAATCTTAGCAGGACTCTAAAAGTGTTCAGTTATTATTAAGGAATATAGTGCTTAAAATTATTGAATTCAAAATTTTACGGCTTGTAATTTTTTAATTGTACAAAAGTTAATTTTATGCTTTGTATTTTCAAAATTATGTTTCTCATATTTTGTGGCTCTAATGCTCTAATGCTCTAATCAAAAAGGGTTTTTCTATCGCTCCGCCTTTTTCTCTTTGAAGGGGGGAGGGAATGTGTAAGCTAAAAAATATAAAAGGAAACTTCTAATCTTAATTGGCTATAACCTCTTTTATTTTTTTAAATTTAATTTGGGGACTTCATTTCTCCATCTTAAAAATAACGCTATAAGTCTAAACTGCGTCAATGAAATTAATCATGCGATCCTACGTAACGCATAATGCAGATACCTCTTGCCCAGTCAAATAATTGTAAACCAAAACATTTTAACTCAAACTGAAACTTTTGACTTACTCCCTTCTTCCTCTGAATTGATGCGTCACCTTGTTTAGTTAGTTATTATTTTAGTATTAATGTTATTTTCATTATGTAGTATTGATATTAATTGCAGTATTGATTATTAAGCATTATTGTCATCAGTGGCGTGCGGTATGTTTTCATGCAGGGTGTGCAGAGAACAACAATAATAATAATAAAACCATAAAAATGTACATTAAACACTTCTTTAACTTTTTATTATTCATTTGTACACAAAATCCATACATCTATCCGCATCACTAACAAAATCATCAATTACATGATCATAAAACTCTTGTTTTGTTTGTAATAAGTGTAACATTTCTTTTTCTATTGTTATTAGAGATAAATTTAGATCCTGGCTCATTGTATTGCGTGCATAATTTTTCACTCTTTTCAATGCTGAAAATGATCTCTCCACCGAAGCAGTTGAAAACAGAATTGTGCAAATTAAATGTGCCAATTTATTTACTTCGCTTAGGGCATCTGTCAAATCATTCAGCATTATATGCTGAATAAGTTTCGATAAATTCATTTCGTGGTATGACTCACTACGATAAAGAGCGCATAATTCATTGTTTAGCTTTACAAAATCGAAATGTTTTGCATAAGCGTTCTTTAACGAATTAAGGCATTCATCTGGAAATTTACTTTGATATTTCTTAAAAAAACTGAAATTCAATAGGTAAAAAAATTTGAGCGAATTTAATTTTTTAAAACGGACATCTAACTGACAATAAATAGTGTCCATTATTTCATAATATAAATTTTTAAAATGTTGGTCTTGGTCTACACTTGAGTTTCGTAAATTTACAAGACGTTTTTTTAAATGTGGGGGACCCACTACAGAAATAGTCTCTTCATAAACTTCATCAAATGCAACAGAAGTTCGCATATTTTGAATTGCATCTTTTACTTCCTCTACTTTTTGACTAGAATATGCTATATCTAAGTTAGTTTTTTGTAAAATATCAAATAGAACATCAGTTCAACTAAACACTTTGGTAAAAATTTTAGGAGAAAATTACCGTTAAATTCTTCAAAAAACATGTGATAACTCTTTGCAATATTAATTGTATTGTTATCCCAGCCTTCTGAATTCTCAATAATATTTTCAAATAAATCAGATAGGCCTTGCATTTCGCTTTTTAAGGTATTTACCAAACGAGATGAATAGTTCAAACGTGTTGTAGCTAATTTTGGAAATTTTCTTTTAATAATATCATTTAAAACATGATTTCTTTTTGTAGACACCGAAAAAAATGAGGCTACGCCAGAAATTGTTACAAAAATTAATTTACGATCTTTTATAAACAATACAGATTGCGACAGAACTAAATTAAGTACATGTGCACAGCAATGCACAAACATAGCTTCTGGGAAAATGTCTTTTACTTTTTTCTCCGTCCCATTCAACGCTCCTGCCATAACTGCCGCCCCATCGTACGTTTGAGCAATCAGTTTATTCTCACACCCCAACTGAAAATCGTTTCTTGCACAACATTACACAAAGCTTCCGCTGAATGATCACCACTAACATCTTTAAAAAACAAAAATCTTTCCACTGATGCACTACAATTGTTGACTCCATTCGACACAAGTCAAGTTATTAACATATCGTAGCACAGCCGATAATTGCGATTTGTGAGGTATGTCAGATGTTTCATCCAGTATAATAGCAACGAATGGCGTTTCTTTTACCTCATTTCTAACTTCTGAAATTACAATATTTTTTATCGATGCAATAATATCATTTTATATTCTATTAGAGGTTCCAGAAAATACGGTCGCAGTTCTTAGATGGGTTGCTAAAAGGTCATCATATTTACTAATTAAAGTTATTAGCTCTATATAATTTCCTCTATTAAGGGAATTTATATTCTCATTGTGTCCACGAAATTCATCTTCTTGTTTTGCTAAGTAGTAACAAACTACATCTATTAATCTCTTGAGAATATTGCTATTTCTTGTTACTTTTTCATTGTGTTGAACAATCGATGAAGCCTTTTGTTTTTCTAACATTAAATCTATCCTGACGGTACAAAATGTTTTTAATAGTGTTACGGCATTTATGTGAGATTGTGTTTTTTCATGTTTCTTTGCAGCTTCGTGGAGATGATTTAAATCGCTGTAGCTTTGTTTTGTCCAAATATTCTTGTCCCTTTCAATTACAACAAAAAGTAAACATGGCCAACAGTACAACTTATTCAATTCACTACAACCGGTTAACCATTTAAATTTTTCATACATATATTTTTGAAAATGTCGTACACACTGTTGTCCTTTAATCTTAACGTTTTGCGATAGAATAATATCCGGCATCGGTTGACTTAATTTAACTATTTCGTTTTTTGTAGTAACGCCTCGTCTCAAAAATGGATTTTCTAATAAATCTTTAATTATTGAGACATCTGAGTTCTCCATTCTGAAATAGGTTATTTATTATGAATATAAATTTAAAGAATACAATAAAAAAACATTTACCTACGAGTAGTCGAGGTATAACTATAGAAACAGCTAAACTTACGAGAATTTAACTAGCACTGAAGCAAAAATCATGTCTTGTGTTGTATGGTGTCATATCGGCGGCGAAAAAGCAACGCTTCGGGCTTCCACGAAAAACTTATATTTTCAGCAAACGTAGCATCACACGGCGCCCGCCGCTGCGGTGCCTGATTGTTGCGTCAGGTTCTTCTATTTACAATAAAATTAATGTAAAATTCCTTACCTGCTGCATCTTCAGTGTTTACGACGCCAGGCTTCTAATAATCACGTTTTCAGTAAGAGTTTCTATTACTGCTAACAAGCCATCTTGTCTTTTAATTATTTATTGAAATAAGACACTAATATACACTATTTACAAGGTAGGTAATAATTATTTTAAGACAGTACATTTTAATTCTGAGTCTTTACGCTCCTCAGAGCGGTTCCAATCTCGACTGTTTCTCGGAACTTAATTACAGCAAAAGTAAAGGAAGAGATGCCCGCCACCTAGTGACAGGAATGTGACATCCTCCCACCTTTTGATTTTACCTCGATAAGATGGGAAAATCAAAACAAAATTTATCAATAATCAAACAAAAATTCAAATACAACTTTCACAAATATGAAAAGTAACTAATGCTCTAAAATTAATACTTACAAAGAAGGATTACACATCTAAACATTTTCTGCATTACATTCATACCATATCCAGATAACATGTTCCAATTGACTACTGTTAGGACAATTAAATTTCTAAAATACTGAAAAGAAACAAAAAACATAGTATAGCAATTTAAAAATATGTAACAGGTTTTACAGTTTTAAGTCCATATCTAGTTTGATAGTTCATATCACTGTCACACTTATCGGCAGAGTTTTTTCTGTTCATGGTGAAGTCACTAAACAAGTTAGGTCTATCAAGTTCGAGAGGATAAATACGTTTCACAGGTCTTAGGAGTTCACCCGTTGCAGTTTTCACTTTGACAACACGTACTTCGTTGTCTTTCCCAGGATATAGTTCTACAACACGACCTATTGGCCAATCTATTCTCTTCTTGTTGTCGCTGCCGACAAACACCAAGTCATTTTTGTTGATAGTCCGAGTAGATCGTTTAGATGGTTTTTGCACTAGGACAGCTAAATATTCATCCCGAAATCTTTTGCGAAAGGGTTCTTTTAAGTTCTGCAAGAACTTGTATCTTTTTGTCAGATTGATGGTATCCAGGTAGTCTAACTCAGGCACTCCGACGTCATGCACATCTTGTAGAAACATTGAAGGAGTTAGTGCTGTAAGATCATTTGGATCTTCTGAAAGGTACGTAAGGGGTCTTGAGTTGATTACTGATTCGATATCACAAAGTATAGTCTACATTTCCTCGTAAGAGACACAGGACTTTCCGAGAACATTTTGCAACATCTTCTTCACTGTTTGTACCAAGCTCTCCCACCAGCCGCCCCACCATGAAGCAGTTGGAGGATTAAACTTCCACTGTATTCTCATACTAGTTGAGTGACATTCTATTTCTTTCCAATCTATCGATTTTAACAGATTTTCAGTTCCAATTGGACGACCTCTTCTGGCAATAAATCTCCTTAATCCCAAGATGAACGCATTTGTTGATAAACTTTCTATCAGCTCAAGATGTATCGCGCGATAGACCGCGCAAGTAAAGAGCAAGATCCATGCCTTTTTTCCTTTTCTTAAATAAAGAGGACCGGCTACATCGACTCCGGTCACTTGAAACACCAGAGCATCTCGAACTCGATCTTCCGGAAGAGGTGCTGGAACAGTCTCTATATTCTTTGCGCTATATCTTCTACAGCGAACACACTTCATAAGAATTTTACGTACTGTTTTTCTTCCTCTCATGACCCAGAATTTCTGTCGAATATTGGCTAGTACGAATTGGACACCAGCGTGGGATAGTCGCAAATGGTAATCTAAAATTAACCTATGAACTAAGTCATGATTTGAGGGCAATACAATTGGACAGAGAAAATTTTCTCTTAATCTTTAACCGAATAAGGCCATCTGAGTCAAAAAATGTACAAAGGTTTCGAACTTTAAGTTCTTTGCCAAATGCTTCTATCTGTATTATCTTGCATGTTTTCTTTTCTACAGTTTCTATTTCAGGGACCGTGAGTTCTCCTGATTGTTTAGAATCTGGTCTTCTGCAGTTGTTGATAAATCTGCATATCCAAGAAGTTATTCTTAACATTTTATGGTAAGATGAATATTTCTCAAAAAAAATGTTCTACCCTTTGCGTATTTAGTGCAGAAATGACTGATTTCCTTTTTTCTGAATTCACTATTTCCATATCCGGTATTTCTCTTTGTCTAGGCCATTCTTCCTGATTTTTCTTCAGCCAGTCGGGGCCCTCCCACCATCTAACTACTAGAAGTTGTTTGGCGGTGCTACCTCTTGATGGGAGGTCAGCTGGATTTTTTGTTCCAGCAATATGTTTCCACGTTTTTGGATCCGTCAGTTTCCTAATCTCCCTGACTCTGTTTTCCACAAAGACAGCCCAGACAATCTCTTCCCTTTAAATCCATGTCAAAACTGTTGTAGAATCCGTCCAAAAACGCGTTTCCACATTTTGCCATTGTAAACCATTTAAAACAGAAGAGCATAGTCTGGCACCTATCGTGGCAGCTATCAATTCCAGATGAGGGATCGTAATAGATTTCACGGGAGCTGCCCTAGACTTCGATGCCAACAGAGGAACTTCAACTCCAGAATTTGTCACAGTTCTCAAGAAAACTGCAGCAGCAAACGCATTACTACTGGCATCACAGAATGTGTGAATGCTGCAGAACTTCCTATTGTCCTTGCTGGAATGTATCCAACGTAGGAGGGATATTTCTTTTAAGAGAAAAAGGCTTTTATACCAATTCACAAAATTTTGTTTTGTACTCTCGTCGACTTCAGTATCCCAAGAAATTCCTGTTTTCCATAATTTCTGACACAATACTTTAGGATACAAGAGAACAGGACTCACAATACCAATAGGATCAAATATTTTGTGTGTTACAGCGAGAATTGTTCTCTTCGTTATTATACCCATTTCAAAATCTTTTAGCCAATTCAGATTCAAAGTTAAATTATCTTTCTGAGAGTTCCATAACAGACCCAATATGGGTGAAATAGTTTCCTGTTTCAAGTTATCTCCGTTATGTAACCAACCTCGAAGATGAAACTTTCCTTCATTCATTATTTCTCGAGATTTTTCGATGAACTGGATCATCTCGGATTCTTTGTCGAAACTGGCGATAACGTTATCTACGTAGAAGCTACGCAAGAGTTTAGCTATCATCTCCGTGTCATATGAAGAATTTTTCATGTACTTTTATAGATGGAATTCTATAACAGCTGCCGAAAGGAAAGGACTACTCTTAACCCCAAATACTACTCTAGTATGACGAAATATTTTCGTTTTCTTTTCTTCAACATCATCCCACCAGAAAAACCGAAGCCAGTCTCTATCTTGAGGCTTTACACTGATCTGTAAGAAAGCCTTCTCAATGTCTGCTATAGCAGCAAACTTGCCTTCCCGAAATCTCAACAAAAGAGATGGAATTAGTTCTATCAAATTTGGTCCACACTCCAAACACTGATTTAGAGAAGGAGACGATTGTTTCCTCGCAGACGCATCAAACAACGTTCGAATTGGTGTTGAGCTATTTTCTTTGATCACCGGTCTATGTGGCAAATAATGCCATAGTCAACCGCAATATTTTCTTTAACTTCTTCGATCACTCCTAAGTTACACCAGTCATTAAAAACTGCACTGTATGAAGAAAATAAATTTTGAGATAAAAGTTTCTGGGTGGTAGATTGTAGACGTTTCAAAGCTAAATCCGTGTGGGTAGAGAGTGGTACATGATTCTCCGCCGACGGAAGTGCGACTTCATAACGCCCCTCTTCCTTTAGAGATACAGAATTTTCGAACTGCAATTTTGCTTGCAAATTCCTTTCCTCTCTAGCCTTCTTTGTAAATTGATCTGTTATTAGGATAACATCAAGCCTCCACAGTTCTGACAGCGTGGCATCAGAAATATGTAAAGATAACGAAAGCGTGGAAAAGGAATTTTCTATTTCATAATTGTCAGTGTTCGCTTTCCCCATGACTGTCCACCCAAGTCTTGTACTTACAGCAACTAATCTTCCCCAAGGAAGAACTTCGATTTTACCTGTAAATAAATTTGCATCAACATCTGCCCCTAACAACAAATGAATCTCTTGGGGGTTCTCCCGGAATAATCTGCAATTTCCATTTTCAAAAACATCACTGACGTAAATTCCTCTTCTTCTAAGTTCCCTAATCCCTAGTGGCACAATAGAACGAACTGTTTCTTGTTCGGTCAGTTTATTAAAATATATTTATTAATTGTTTTTAACATTTGGAAATCATATATTCTGCGAAAACCATCTTGACAATTTTTAAAAACCAAACCAGATATGGTGTTAGACAGATATTACTCATATACTATCTTTAAGACACAATCAATGGTAAAATTTGGACTGTTATGTTAAAATTCTTTTCTTTTTTGTCTAACAAAACAAAATTGTTTTTTCAGAGAATTATTTCTATAAATATAATACATCACCGAAATTACTTTACCACACTAAAACATTTCCCCTTATATTGTTGAAATACTTCTTTTATATTTCCATAAAAACAAATCTTACAATATATAAATTTAAACATTAATCGTATGCAAAATCGTATGGCCACTTAATTAGTTAAAAAACCAAAAGCGCTTCAGCACATAAGTCCCCGCTCTAATACAACGCTTAATAAACCGTACCTTCGGATGATTCTGAATGCCAAGTGCAGGAAAAATAACTGCACTTGCCTCAGTGCTATAGTGTGCTGTGCTTCTCCAGTAGCCCATATATATAAAGCTGGATTTTCTATTAGTGCGCAGTGCGAACACATCAGAACTTCCTATGTTCGTTTGCTTATGGACGCGCTACGTGGTGCAGCACCTAGTACCGCACGCACTTCGGGAATACAAGCAAGCAAATCAACATAATATTTGAATATATTATAAATAATATTTATTATATACCATATAAAGATAGGTGCAGAAAATGATTGCCTCTCATAACACTGCACACCCTGCACATATGGACCGCACGCCACTGATTGCCATTGATAAGTAACTATTGTATTATAGTAATTAATTATATTTAATTGATGAATTTGCATTCCATGGGGAGCGGCAGAATGTTATGAATTAATAGTGCTTACGTCTGCCCTAAGATCATCCGGTCTCAAGAGTTATTCGATTACTTAATGGGAGTATGAAGGTGTTAGGCCTAAAACATGGAAGGCACATGCCTAATAATTATGGTTGTAAAACATTGTACTTTGATGTAAATAAACTTAGCAAAACGAGTGGAATGAATATTTTCCTCTGGATTTATACTTAAAAAAACTACGAATGGTAATATAATTTCCACATGTATGCATATATGTTTTCGTGGTTGACAGAATAATCGCAAAGTTGATATTGGGCGCATTTGGATCGTTATGTTCCACTTTGGCTTATTTTCGCTTAGCTTGCATTTTATAATCTTGCATAATTATAATTTCTTACATGTTACTGTCCGTTTTCGCATTACTCCTATTGTAACTTTAATGAATAATTTAGTTCTGCTACTCTCACAATTTCTTGATATCTGAAGTGACAAATCAAACTTGAAATACTATAAGATGTATATAGAGTGCATTTATTCCTTGAAAATCTCTCACTTACTTACACACTGATTACATTCGAATGGTAAATTAAATCTCTTATGTTTTACTCATTTACCAAGTCACATCAATATACACTGCTAGTCCTTACACTTTCTACAGCATGGAAAAAAAAAAAAAAAAAAAAAAAAAAAAAAACAGTTAACATAGTTATATATTTTACAAATATAGTGCAACAGAAGGACAAGATAAAAATTTCACATCATGTTTAGATTTCACATAATATTTAGATATTAGAACATGAAGAAATCTGTACTTCTAGCATCGGCAAGAGTAGTCGCTGTTATACGATTGGGCATGGAGTGGAACAGAGTATGAATGATAATTAAATGTATATAGTTTCACTTTCACGCCAAAATTCATATCTATCATACCTATTTCTAGATGCTGTTGTGCCAGTTTCTCTGAAGCCGTTGAATAGGCATTTGCAATTGTGAGACTTTTGGAGAACGCAGTGATCGAGTAAAGAGTCGAATATCGTACGTATTGAGGAAACGTAGTATTACACGGACAACATGCTTTCTTGTATTATCCTATGCATTGAGGAAACATAGTATTACTTAGACAACATGCTTTCTTGCATTATCCTGCTGTAAAGTACGACAAAGAAAGCTGTGAAATCAGCCACGGGCATTAAAACCTCATCAGTGTAACAGTGGTTAGGCATGCAGCCTAGGATTGAACAGGATGGTTGGCTCATTTGATTACGACAAAGCACACATACGAGGGATATCTGCCTAAGGAGGGATGCCTTCGTGAAGGGCTTTCTAAGGGAAACTGGCTCGTATCCACGCTCCCCAAACTGGCTAGATCCACATGGGAAGAATCATGAAAGCGCCGCCTAGATGGTATAATTGTTAGAGGAGCCTACTGCGATACTAAAGGGCACGGGTTCGAATGCCGGAAAAGGCATGGATCTTTGTAAATGTGTACTCATGTAGCACACTTTGTTGCTGTGACGTTACAGTGTTGTCCCAATGTTACATTTTCGTTGCATTTCTGACCACGATGCGACGTCACATAAATGTCACATGGTGATGGGGATGTGAATGTCGCGCGGACGTCACATATATGTTACAGCAGACGTTTAATGCAACCACAAAAATTTCTCAGTCTCACTCCACCCTGACCTTTCTCAGGTATTTTTTCCTTCAATGGGAGGTATTCTTGCACGCTGACCTTGCCTTCCAGATTCATTCTTAAATATTTCAATATATCTCTCTAAATAAATAAATTTATGCTAATAGCTTGCAGTTTATTTATTCATTTTTATTAAAAATATTGTCAGTTTATGGCATGTTTTTATTGATGTGATACTTAGAAATTAGGGAACTATATTCTGTGGTGAATGTACACACATTCTATCACATCTGCTGTTATTAAGAAAGACTGCTCAAAGAGTTAGAGTTCACAGTGTTTTTTTGTGTCAAGAATTTTCGCGACCATTTTTTAAATTCTCTTCCTTCTGTTTAATTGAATATCTTGTCACTGCTAAATTTTCTGGTAAGCACTGTTTACTGTATATTGATGTGACTGATAACAGTAATAACTAATATAAAATAAAAAAAATTAAAATAATAACAATTCAGATTTTAAATTACGTCCAAAGGGGCTTTTTTTTAACGTTTTGTGTGCTACCTTTATTTATCAAATATCATGTTCTTTGCACTTAAACCATAAAATTCAGTTCAATAGCAATGTCGCAAAATAATTTTAAAATGAGCCTATCTGTATAATTTCCGATACACACTTCCGCGCGCTGGAGATAAAAAGTTTTTTTTTTTCCCCTCCGTAGTGTGTTGCCATTGCTGGATTTTAAATCGTTGAGTTTGTTACTCAAAATTTTGTTAATGTTTTACAAAATATAAAATTGATATTAAAACAAATTCCAGATTTTAAATTTAGTCTTCCACATGCCCATATTCGTAGGAGGATTACGTCATTCAAAATTCGATGGCTCTATGTACCGTCGTTTTATCACAATGCGAGAAATAGACATACATTTATGTATATTTTTCATTATTTAATTTCTTCAAATATAATGCAGGACTCTAATATTCAGTGGCAACAGTTTGAAAAGTGAAATGGAGATTTATAGTGTTTCAACGAAAAATCGCAAAACGAAAACAATAGTCCTTCAGGGACAAATCCCCTTTGGACTAATAATAATAAAAGTCTAATTTAAAAGCTATGAACAAAAAGAAATGATGAATTGACAATCTATTCACTTGTATTACTAAGAATGCTGAAGCAAGGGCATCAGCAAAAGTTTACTCTCATTTTTGTCTAACTGCTTAGAAATATTGATCTAGGAAGTTAGTTTTATTTGGTAGATATAATTCAATTTCGGTTGCTTTTAATATTGAAAGATGATGGGAAAAAGGAATTTATTTAATGCATTTTATTGCAGTACTTTTTATAGTGCTATTTTCAGACTTTATTTCACAAATTAATTAATTATTTCCATGCATGGTACTTTGCGCCACTTTACAAATGATACCATATTTCCATAACATACCTCATACATTACATTGATGTGATACATCCGTAACCAGGTTCTAGTTGCATATAATAGGATTTTTAATTAATATATTTTTACAAATGGCATATTACTTTACAACGCTGAACTTTTTAACATATTTCCTATTGCTAAACTTCTGAGATTACTTCTAAAATTTATTGCATTAGATATCTTCCAGTAAATTATGAACATTTTTACATATAATATATTTAAATTGTATTGTTAAAGCCACCCAATTTCCTTATTAAGAGATTTAGTTTGAGGAAAAATATTTCTTAGTTTAGATTAGGTTATTTGAATATGGCAAAACACACAAGGGTTGCCTAAGATGAGGGATGCCTATGTGGAGGACTTTTTAAGGAAAACTGGCTCGTATTCAAGTTACATATTAAGAAAACCTTAGAAACAAACATGCAAAAGCATTTCTTACTTTAGAGGTTAAGGAAATATAATTATGGTATTAAGCTTTTTAATAGATACATTAATTATTTAAACGATAACAATATAAAAATGAGAAAATTCCATTTCATCCGTACTTACATATGATAGAAGTTGAAAATCCGACTTGTGAAAAAAGAGCGTAAATTAATTCTTCTCCAAAAGTACAAGTCATTTCATTTTATAAAGAAACTGAATTTAAAACTGCATTTTAACAGAAATTTATCCCATTGCGGAAAATTTTATAAATGAAAGGAAAATTACTATAAATCGAAATTTATACTTAAGCAATACCGACAAACGTTATATGAAATAATATTATTATTTTAAATGAATGTATTTCACACTTCTAAACAAGATACTTCACTTTGTTATTAGAAATTAAAAAAATTATATCTAACCCTCTAATTACGTCTACTTTAATTATCTCACCTAATCACTTCTGGTTTTGCTTTGATGTATCATTTGTAGAAATGTGGAATAAAGAGATATTAGTTTATACAGTCGTGTTTAGGAAATTAAGGAAAATTAAGAAAGAAATCTTTTGCAAAGGGATTTAAAAATTTCACAGTGAAAATTTGGAAATTTGAATATTAAAAAATATTCATAAATGAAGTGTTTGCTACGATCCAATGAAAAAAAAATGATTTTAAGGAAAAATAAAACTTCATAGAATTTTATTTATTTACACGGACCTCACTTTCTTTGCTGCAATGAAACAAACAAAATTAATTTCTACCAGAAATGTGTTCAATGGCTTTTTTCTTTGAGCAACTAAAGAGTCAGTCAAAGTATTTGAAAAACTTTCCGGATAATTGCAAAGCTTTTACTGTAGAACAAATAAATATTTCTTTTAATGTAATAGAAAGAGTTTTATATTTTTGTTATTTTTTTATTTTAACAAAAGTTGTAAATTTATGTACTTAAAATATGAAATTACTTTTCGCTCGTAATACATTACGCTTTTTTCTAAGATAATAATGTAGTGGAATTATTTTTATTTTCATAAATACAGAAAATTTCCATTTGAATTATAATAAATAAATGAAATTACGTTTTAATTCCCTAGATTCTAAAATGAAAGACATAAAACGTGTTTTTATATTTACTGTGCTAAGAGTTATACGGTGTTTCTCCCGCCTTCTTAGCATGCCTTCGTGGTGAAATGGTCAGCACACTCGGTGCGTATTCGAGAGGTCCGTGGCTCGAGCCCCGCATTGCTCATTTTTCTTCTCTCCTGCTTCGAAATAACCTAATGTCTCTACAGTGGCGCCCGAAATAAGAGGGTGGTGGATGATAATTCTCCACCACCAGGATTTGGCGATTGGGTCCCCTAAGCCCCAGTCGCCCTTTAAAAGGAGGTGTATATAATGTATTTCTCACGCCTTCTTAGCTTGCCTTCGTGGTGTAGTGGTCAGCACACTCGACGCGTATTCGAGAGGTCCATGGTTCGAGTCACGGCGAGGGCATTGCTCATTTTTCACATCTCCTGCTTCCGAATAACTTAATGTCTCTACAGTGGCGCCCGAACTTAAAGGTGGTGAATGATTATTCTTCACCTCTAGGACTTGGCGACTGGGTCCTTTAAACCCCAGCCGCTCTTTAAAAGGGGGAGTATATGAGGTATTTCTCCCGCTTTCTTAGCATACCTTCGTGGTGTAGTAGTCAGCACAGTCGGAGCGTATATGAGAGGTCCGTAGTTCAATTTCCGGAGAGGGTATTGCTCATTTTTCATTTCTCTTACTTCGAAATAATCTAATGTCTCTACAGGGTAAATAAAAAACAAATTTTTATGGTAAAGAAATCGTTTAATCTATTTCTGTTCAACTAAAATTACACTAAGATAACGTTTCTTTAATACTCGTCTAATAATAAAATAAATACCAAAATATGTATTAATTCATTTTTGGCACTTTACAGTTTGGAAACACTTCTGATTTTAATCAAAAAAAAAAAAAAAAAAGAAAAAAAAGAAAACAGATGAATACTTTAAAGAAAGTCCACCTGTACAGCATCAGAGTCATGCCATTAAATTTTAGTGTCTGAATTGTCTGTAATGATGTCTATCTGTTTTAATGTCTGTAATAATTTTCTCTTGTTTCTATAAAATTCGTGCATCTCTGGTAGTTTTCTTGACGATAATCGTTTCAGTTTTAATGCACTCTTAATAATATTTTTTTAAATGTCACTTTAATTATTATATATTAAGTATTACTGCTATCATTCACGTCAGTATACAATAAAGGTTTACTTCCCGTAATCAGTTGATTAAAATACGGAACTTATTTTGGTCACATTGTAGATCAGTGGTGCTCAACCTTTGGCAGATCGCGAGCAAATTTTGGCCTATCGCGAGCACATTTCCAAAACATCAACATTTTTGTTAAACATATTTCCAGTCTTGATACATCTGAAATATTAATTTCGGCAAATGGGTTTGATATGAATTATTGGTTGAACTTTTATGGAAATCTGAGAAGCGGAGTTCAAAATTAATTTTCAGTGGATTTAGGTTTTCAGAGTATTTCTCTGTTTCAATTGCCTTGTGGTTATTAATATGGCTCGATAAATTCTGAAAATGGGTGAAATTGTTTTCTTTCATCTGATTTATCTACAAATTTAACGTTATTTGAAAAGCAGTTACAATCCCAGTCAATTAAAAAAGTTTTTTTTTTTTTTCTTATTCCCTTGAGATCTTTCAGGTTGTTTAGTTTCGCTGTTATATCCATGAGAAAATACAGATCGGATAACTAATTATTATCGTCCAATTCTTTATAACTTTCGTTTCCGGATTCCATAAACTGCTTTATTGGCGAAAGAAGTTCTACAAATCGTTGAAGTACATTTCTGCTGCTGAGCCATCTAACATCGGAATGAAGCAATAAGATTCCATGTTCGCTATCTAGTTCATCAGTCAGCAATCAATTATTTTATAACGTCTTGAAATATATCTCTTATGACTATAAATGCTTACTGTATTTTAACAATTAAGAAATATAAAAGAACGATTATTTTTTAAATATTATTTGTTCATAGTACTTGATCGAGCTGGCGAGCACATACAAAACGTTCGGCGAGCCCACTTGTGCTCGCGAGCACAAGGTTGGGCATTGCTGCTGTAGAGACTTTAGGTATTTTTGAGGCTGGAGAGATGAAAAATGAGCATCGCCTTCACCGGGAATCAAACCGCGGACCTCTAAAATACGTGCCCAACACCACACCACGAATTTGTGCTAGGTGGGAGAAATACCTTATAACATAAACAGCTGAGTTTTATTCAGTTTAACGTATGAGTTACCAATAGTTTCATAGCATTATGCTATGAAGGTTATAGTACAGCGTATATTGTCAGAATGAGTAATACAGATTTTCCGTGATTCAAGGTTGGCAACAATAATTTTTTTATCAATTGGAATCATTATTTCATGCAAATTTATTATGCTTTTGCGTAATAAACTGAATAAAACTGTGTTAAATTTAAACTCTAACTGTTAAGAGAGCAGCAAAATGCTTTTAGAGAATGCAGAAATATTTAAAATAATAGATTCACATTAATCAGCCAATAAAGCGAATTATACCAAATTTTTATTTAACACAATTATTTAATAGTGTAAGAAATTCATTTTAAATTTATAGTTTAAAGCTCGCATAAAACTGTAATTTATCAATGGAGAAATGCTGGTGAAAAAGAATTAAATATAAATTTTCTGTATTTTATTTTCCAGAGCCGAATTTTCGATCCACTGATTTTTGTGCCCATAACTATTCGTTCAATATTGCAGATGAAGCAACAAATTGCTAATTTGAAGACTAAGACTGCAGTAAAAGATTTCGTTGATTTACAATAGCGTTTTATTCAAAACGAATCATTTCATTATACAAGAAAATATTCAAATAGTTAAATATCCTATGAATATAGTAATAAAACGGCTTTTCTTTCATCTAATTATCAAATCTAATAATTTATTTTGTAAAGATCTTATTTTGTACTAATCAGTTATTTTTTTTTTATTTTAAGAAACTTTCCTTTCTCTTCTGATTTCAACTTCCTGCCAGAATGCAAATGTCAATACTGTGCATGCAAATCTAAATGAGTTCGGAAGTAGTATTTCAGTAGCAGATTTTAAGACTTCGCAGTAGAAGAGTTAGTTACGAGTTTATGCTGCATGTTTGCAAGTAGCTCTGTTGCTGAATACACTGGTGTGCGAAAATTAAGGATGAAGTTGAAAACTTAGCTTATCAATGGAACGAAGAGGCAGAGCGGACTGAGAGACTAATCAGGAGATCGACTAGGTTCACAGCCAACTGGAATTCACGAAGGTCACGCTACGGTCAGGTATATTAGCACATGCAGCTAGACGTATTGGGGGAGTATTGATAAAGACTGCTGGAGGTGGGAGCTCAGCATTTTCGAGAAGCTACTGCACGGCATATATAATTTTAAACGGCGTCGAGTTGCTGCATCAGTGTGAAATGTCGAACAATAAATCTGTTAGACGACATATGGTTGCTTTTACCCGAGGTCGAATAATTGGAAAGACCGGGAAGGTCGAAGTGGGGCTATGAAGTTCGGGATTGCTTACAGCATTGTTTCACAACTTTGAAGAGCATTTATTACACGAACAGATGTCTGAGGGTTCAGCAGTGATCCTCCACGAGCAACCACAACAGCGGACTACCGGTATATATTGCCCTATAGGAAAGAAAGAACAGTCACCAAACGGGGGGGGGGGAGAATCTCAAGACACAGGGAATAGGCGATTAAGTGACCGATATTACGTTTTACCATGGCCAGGAGGCTGCACAATGGTGGTCTGTTTGCACGACGACCTGTATGATGTATACTATTAACGCCTACTAATTGAAGACTGCGTTTTCTGTGGTGCAGGGAACATCAGAATTGGACAGATAATTAATGGGGTCGAGTACCCTTTACGGATGAGAGCAGATTTAGTCTGAGTTGCGATACAAGACGCATACACATCTCGAGAGAGCGGGGAACACGCAATAACTCCTTCAACATCATCAAAAGAGACCGTTTGGAAGTTATGAAGTTATTGTTTGGGGATACATAATGTTTAGTATCCGTACAGACCTTCACTTTTTCCAAGGAGGTTCGGTCACTGGGGACTGCTATTTTAATGAGTAACGATTGTGAAGCTGTGACTGGTGCTACAAGAGAAAGGGGCAGCAATGCCTCAACAACTCATTGATAACCTCATATTCAACATGGACAAATGATGTAAAACTTGCACAGCAGTCAGGGGAGATCATATCCCTTACTAAAAGCTGGGTATTTCTTGCTGGGCATCTGTCACATGGATGTTTCGGCCTTCTGTTGCATTGCGCTCCATACTACTTTTTAAATAAAGTTCCCTTCTATCATTTTAATTGCTTTTTGGGGCAGTTTTGCTTACATAGCCCACGTTCTTACATCTTGGAGATCTTGAGGGGGTCGACCCTTTATAATCATATGGTCCAGTGGGACTAGGAGGATTGGGTCTTCCCTGTATTATGGCTATTATGACTATCTTGGAGATCTTATGGTATTATTTTTCTTGATTTGGAAAATTTTTGCACAATGAGATATTGAGAAAAACCGTCTCGTATTTAATTTTTGCACACCAGTGCATTTTGTGCTAGCCACTTTAAATTGTATTGGTATTCTAGACTCGGATTTTCTGTGTGCAGCCTATAAAACGTTATTTAGATTGAAGTAGAAGCCAGTCATGTAGTTAAAATTTAATTCATTGTGATTGTACGTACTATTTTGTGTGAAGTTACTTAGCCACAAGTGGTGGTTATATTAGTGCTGAGGTTTGCCATACATTTTTTATATTCGGCTTATCAGTTTTTTAAAAGTGTAATTTCATAAAAATATTAAATATTTCTGATTAGATAACTCATGACCTTAACGCATTTTTATTTACATGAATCATATTAAAGAGTAGAAAACACATTCTTAAGAACTGTGTTTATTGCTTTTAAATCGCTTCGTTTGTTACTCTGTAAGATCCCAACCTTTAAGGTACTGCTAACTGTGTGGAACTTAAGAACTGGTAAGCGAATATTCGCTTTGTTCAGAGAGATAGAAATGTAAACGTACGAAGGGTTAATTACCCTTTATTATTCAAAATAAATTTAACAGTCAACTCCTTCTTGGAGTTTACAACAAAGCCTGCACTTGGGCTTGGACTCAGGGATGATAAGAAATAAAACTTAAGTAGACTTCACTAAAAAGATATAGACGAAGCTATCAGGATTATAACAGAGTTGGCTCCTTAACGCTAACTAATGGTGAAGCTATCAAAGGCCTAAAGTACGGCCGAACGTATTAATAGCTTAAGAAAAAGAGTAGCCTAAAAGGCGAAAGCGCGCTGCTCAGAATATCTGGCTCTCTAACGAAGTCAGTAGAACTTCAAAGTTAAATACTTCTCCTCCTCATTTGCATTTGACCACGACTCTGAAAATACGTTCTGGCCGGAAGTTGTAAGCTGAAATTAAGAATGGACAGGAAAGTAACTTTAACTAAAAATTAACTGTTAGAAAAAGTAGGATAAACCTTACAACTCAGTAACCTTCCAGATTAAACATGAAAGTTAAATATTTTTGGAATGGTTAAATATCTTAGGTTAAATATCTTTATTGAATGCCAACACGCAGGGGTGTGAAAAATGAAAGTATTTTATTTCCGGTGGTGGCAACAATTTGCTTTCAAATAGCCGAGTTTGTTGATTAAAAGTGAAAGAGAAATATGCATTTTGCTAATTGGCTACAATCTGGCACGCAGGAGATAAAATACTTTATTTCGAGCAGTGTTGCCCCTACTGGCTTTAAATTCCTGAGTTTGTTAATCAAAAATTTATTAAATTTGCGCAAAATCTGAAATAAATAAAAAGCAACTTCAAAATTCAAAAATTCGAGATCCATATGTTCAGCTAGAGGATTACATGTATTTAAATTCTGGTGCTGTCATTTCCACAATGCGAGGAACAAACATACATGCATATATAGGTACATACAGTGGATGGACAAAAATATGGAAACACCTTGTGAAATGCATGTTTGAAAAGAAAGATTGATTTTAATGAAAATATGTAGGTGGCGCTGGCGTTTTTGACTACTATACAACTTCGTAAATGTGCTAAACAGTTCAGTTGTTGATGGAGTACTGTTATGTGAGGTTGTCATTGCATTATGTCAGAGTTAACAGACTTCGAACGTGGGCAAATTGTTGGAGCACGTATGGTAGGTGCTTCCGTAAGCAAGGTAGCCGAGATGTTTAGTGTTTCAAGAGGTACTGTATCGAAGATTTATTCCGCATATTTGAAAAGCGGAAAAACATCATCTGCTAAATCACAGCGCGGACGAAAGTGTGTTTTGAGTGATCGTGACAGACGATCATTAAGGGCAATTGTGACGAAAAATAAGAAGACCACAGCTGCAAAAGTTACTGCTGAAATGAATGTTGTGTTAGCGAACCCTGTGAGTACCAAAACAATTAGAAGGGAGCTTCATAAACAGGGAATTGCTGGCCGTGCTGCAATTGAGAAGCCATTCATCAGTGATGCTAATGCCCGTAACAGGAAAAGGTGGTGTTTAAGTCATAAAGCCTGGACTGTAGAGCAGTGGAAGCGAGTAATATGGTCTGACGAGTCTTCTTTTACATTGTTTCCCACTTCTGGCCGAGTTTACGTCTGGAGAACGCCATCTCAAGCCTATAATACAGACTGCTTGTTGCCAAGAGTGAAACATGGCGGGGGTTCTGTTATGGTTTGGGCAGCCATATCGTGGTTCTCTGCTAGCCCCATGATAACTGTGTCAGGGCACATGACTGCCAAGACTTATGTGAACATTTTGGCCGATCAAGTTCATCCCATGGTACAAACTTTGTTCCCCGATGGTGATGGTGTCTTCCAAGACGACAAAGCCCCTGTTCACACAGCTCACATTGTTCAGGACTGGTTTTCTGAGCACGAGGATGAGTTGTCCCATCTCCCCTGGCCACCACAGTCATCAGACCTGAATATTATCGAACCTTTGTGGTCTACATTGGAACGGAAAGTGCGTTCTCGTTATCCACCGCCAACATCGTTATCTGAACTTGCCACCGTTTTGCAGGAAGAATGGTATAATATTCCCTTGGCAAACATACAGGAACTGTATTTATCCATTCCGAGAAGACTGCAAGCTGTTTTGGATGCCAACGGGTTTCCTACACCATATTAAGCAAAGAAATATGTTTTTTTAAAAGTGTTTCCATATTTTTGTCCAACCCATGTAGATACTTCATTATTTAATTTTAAATTGAACGATACATGGTTATAACATTTAGTGGCTATAACTGGTGGCTATTTGAAAAGTGATTCCGACAAAAAATTAATTTCAAGACTAATAAGTGGATAAATAAATAAATAAAAATAATAGCAAAAAAATAAAAGAAGAAAAAAAATCTTTGTATCTTTTTTAATATGCATCTTATTTTTACGAAACGCATATGATAATTGCACATACCATGTAAAATATTATATGAAAGTTACAGTCCTGATTGTACTGGATGATCAAAAGTACTTTTTTCTGTAATCATTTTGCTGTTAATACTCCTTTAAATACATTCGTAACTGAATTTACTCTGAAAAGTATGAATTCAAGCATATTATTTACACTCCGCAGCTACAAGACAATTCGTCAAGCTGTTCTCCAGAAATTAAAAAAAAAAAAAAAAAGTCTAAAATTTAAAGTGTCCTGTGACTTTTGGTTACTTAAATTTAAAATGTAATTTTTAAAATTTATTTTAAGTAACTTCTATATGTCTGATATTGTGACATTAACCAAGGTGGCACAGAATATGCAACAACTAATTACAGTTAAAGCGTGAGCGATTGCATGCCGAATTTATCATGAGGTTGATAAGAAGTACTTTTAACATAACAGCGTTGCCGTCGACAGTGAGAAAAAGAAGAGAAACCACTGCAACATCCAGGAAAGAAAACTTCCTGGAAGAACTTGCAATAGACCATTGCAACAGCATCGATAATACCTCATTCGCTAATACCTCATGAAGACAAAGACTAAAATTAGCCCGTTGGTATTGCTGTGAATTATTCTTCAGTTTGAAGAACTGACTTTCTGATGGTTTTATCGTACTCCCTGAAACCATAACTTCACATGATGCAATCAAATGGGTTGCCATATTTCCGACTCACACTGCGCAAATTCAATTTGCTAAAATTTTTCTGATAATTTTACCAAAGGATTTAGGTAAATAAGTTGAGTCTCAAAGCCTCTCATAACCAATCAAATAAGGAATCGGAAAGTTTATGGTTTCCTCTTTCAGAAACAAAAATTAAGTTGCTAGGCCATCAAAGAATGAATGTCTTAATGAATCTCTTGGAAGCAAATAACAGTCAAGTTATTCCGATTGTGATTTCAAAATGCCACTTCTCATAAAATCGGATTTAATCTGTAAACTAACTCTGTTATATGTAAATGGAGAGCATTAAGGCGAAAAGCCTTCTCTTTACAATTCTACTGGGGTTTGTACGCAAATTTGTGACATGAATGCTAAATAATGAATACAGAGAGGTTTTACTCTGCAGAGAGGAAATGAAAACCTTCTCCAAGGAGAAAGTGAGCTTTTCTCCTCCCCCTTCATGTTTCACTCTTATTTTTTCTTTTGCGGAATGCTTTGGATATCTTACGTTGGATTAACTTACTGTAAAGCGAAAAGTGTTTCGTGCTCATTATTTCTCAAATGCATTCAACGTGTTAAATCCAGTTAATAGTTTGTATTAAATTAATTTGCAAATCTGATGAATGACGTCTTTCATAAAATTGTATTAATAAATCATTCTAATTTGCATATTGTTTTAGGAGCTGCATAATATAAAAATGCTAACTTTAAGTAAGAGATACGATAAGTGTGGTAAGCTGCAATATTTGATTTATATAAACACAGGAAATTGTGATATACCTGACATAAATGCAGTAAATCTTTTCGACATGCACTAACTAATAGTCCCGTAGACAACCATATCATGTAGGCAACCACTTCTGAAGATATGCAGGTCATCTCCCGTAGAGGTTAAAAGTAAGTAGTGCTTCTTTAGAACATCAAAAGCAGCGGTATTAATAATTACAATTTTATTCTTTAAGAAATCCACTCCCTGATCCGATTGAGACTGTTAAACATGGTGACCACCAGAATGAGGTAGTAAATTACTGTCAAATATTCCTTGGTCCTAAGTAAGTAAAAAATGTATCTTCAACGGAAAAAAACTTTTTTTTTAAGGAAAAACCCCCTTTTTTTTCCTTAAGTTAACAAAACAAAAATTTTATTCTTATCTCTTTTCAGTGTCATATGTCTCATAGGCTCCTTTGTGACACAGTGTGGCTCATCAGTAGCCTAGTGGATGAAACCAATGAACATTGGTAGTTTAAACCGGTTTGAATCTCCACGGTATTTCATCCTGGGGGCACTCCCGGTCAAACCGGGTTGGATAATATTCGTATGTTTTATCTACGTTACTTATAAATAGCCCGAACTGATCCAATGTTCTAAGTAAGTTATTCCCAATGTTATTCCCAATGTATAATAAAGATTAAAACGATTCAGAAGAATCAGACTCAAAGCCTATAAAAATGCCAATATCCATGACTTAGTCACAGAATTTGATAAAACAGCGTATCTTTAGAATTTCGGATAGACAATCTCGTGAGTTGAATGAAAAAATGTTTTACATTCAAATTCTTACATTCAAAAGGAAGTGATGCTGTTTCTACTGAGAATTAGTTCCTCTTGTTGTTAATAAATCATACAACTTTAAAGTAAAGGTGTGTGTTACAAATTTCTTATTACTGCGTGATCAGATGGTCCTTTGTTCCACTGTTTCAAATTAAATAGATAGATACTTTTAGAATTTGTTTTCTTGCAGTATGTCAAGAATATACGAAAGATTTTGATTTGTGGTAACACATCAAAGTTGGTTTTGGCTTCTGCTTGCGCATGGTTTGCGGTCTTGTAATGGCAAACCGATTTGACATCTATTTTAAAATAAATTAAAAGTGATAAGAAATAACACAAAAACACTTTTTGCAATTCTTCAGAATGGAACATGAATTTTATAAAGTGTGTCTTGAAGCAAAATTAAATTTTTTTGTAAATGTTCTTTAGAAGATACCCAACTTATAGCGTAATTTTTTTTCCAGGCACGAGTGGCGCATTACAGAATTTAACTCTGGTTGTTGTCAGTTGTTGAAAATTTTGAAATAAATGATTGAAAAATGGAAATATTTGCATGTGTTCAGTACAGTTGCTTTGGTGCATCATCAGTGTTAAGTATTGAGTCTGTAAAAGGCCGCCGCAGTGCTAGGAGCTCAAACGGAGAAATTTTACTCTATTCGCACGAAATAAAGTGGATCCTTCATAAGAGTTCGCTGTATAATTTCTCTCAAATTTTCTAAAGGATTTAACTTTGAAAAGTGAAACAATCATAGTCTATAAAACTCTACACCATCATGTCTTTTGCAAACACACTAGATGACTAAATTTTTTTTTTCACCGAATGGGAACATTATGGGAAAATGGTGCGATACCTAGAAGAAAAGTGTTTTAGATTATAGGGTGAAAATGATCTTCATGACTGGAGATAGCTTGAAGTATTTTATCGTTTCTTCAGTAGCATCAGTTATACTTAAATAATAACATGCATATGCTTTCTAGAACGTTACAGGACCGCGAAATCTTTCGCACTTTAAACCAGACACTCCAACAGATAAGCTTCCTTCTGTTATTTCTACATACGCATTCGTCTGTTTGCATATCGGATCATATTTTGAAATCTGTATATTTTTATATTGGTTTATTGACTATTACCTGTGTACCACTACATGGATAGGTATATCCATATGGAAGTTTTCAGAGGATCGTATAAGGTCATTCAATCTGCGCAGACTTTGTCAAATGGTTACTTCGCAAGTATAGAATTGAATTGAAGGTAATTCAATCTCTTATTGGTATTGCGTATCTTATTAACTCCTATAGTGACATAATATTTTTTTCAGTTTGAGCTCTTCTAATCACAAAGGTTCCAATAAAAACGTCCTATCCTATCTTGCTATTTTACACCAATCGAATACGTAATTCACAGCGGCTGAGCTTCATTTTGCTTTTCAGTTTAAACCGTTCTAACTACAAATGCACCTGCTAGCGTTTTCCAAGACGACGCTGTGTTACACCAGTTGAATACGTAATTAACAGCGGGTGAGCTTTGTTTTGCTTTTATACAGGTTTATTTATTTTATAGTCAGGATTGTAAGGAATACCTATCCAAGTAAACATTAACATCCATAGATATTGCACTGCAAATGCCAATGAGAATGCTTCATAATTTGTTGTTCTGATTATTTTTCTTATAAACATTATCGTAATATTTTATACTTTAATTTTAGTTATTTTATAAACATTTCTTTTACTAGAAATTACATTCAGCTTTCCTATTTCCTGTGCCATTTGTAGTCTTTGTTTAAATTTACCGCATTTAATTTCACAGAAAACAAATTTTCACAGTATCTCTGACTAAATCTAAGGAAACTTTTAAAATAACTATCCTGCAGTCTTAATAATAACAGACATATTGTGATTAATTAAATGAATCGCGTAAGATCAAAAATCATTGACCTCTTTTACGTAGGATGCGGAAAATATTATGCGTTCTTCTGTATTCGATTATCATTACCACTGCCATTGGGTTGAATGGCTCTTACATAGAGCTGAAAGTTTTGCATTGGGACATCATTATCGATGTCACTGAGTTCACTGGCTTTTAAAAGCCCATAGCAATTTTCTTTAAATAACTACATTTGTTATAAATGATTTTTTTCAAAGTAAAAAGATTTCTTCATTTTTCATCATAAAAGAAACGTAATATTCATGTTTTTATAGTACTTGATATGAGATCCAAGTTATAAAAAGTAACGATTTTACTATGCATTTTTCAGAAAGAGGTTCATCCTTTCTTAAAAAGAAGCTGCAGAAATTGTGTAAGTTTTCAGAAGAAAATTCTGTTCAACATGAAATTTTTTTCTGAAAATGTTCAGTTGTTGTACTAAATTAAAAATAGTGAGCCTAGTTCGCAAAATTCTAATATTTGTACATCGATGAAGAATAAAATGAGATACAATCAAACCTCTTTAATCGGTCAACTGAGTAATAAGACATTTCGGTTATCACACTATTTTTCCCGGCCCTCAAATACCTGAATCATCGTTCATGCAATATTGCCAGCTTTCTTCTGTACCCTTACTCAAGAACTTCCTTTATTACATCATTATTAGCTTCTATACTATTTAGTTTTGAAAACCTATTCACACGACGATTTTATTTTTTACTTTTTACGAGCTCCGCCGTTAGGCACTATACGGAAAGGGAGGGAAGCCTCGTGGAGGTCTTTTTAAGGAAAACTAACTCGTATCTAAGTTAGACATGGGGAAAACCACGATAACGCCCATGCAGCCAGCCCGTTCGCCAGGACTCGAACCCCAGACCGAACTACCAGTGTTCAGCGCTTTTACCGCTCGGCCGATGGTGGGCCTCACACGACGATTTTCAACGTGATATGAATATCGTAACTTGAATTATTTTATCCTCTCTCTTTCCTCCGTAATCTTCTCAACATCCTAAGCGATTCTAATTTTACGGTTTAATTTTAATGAAGTGAACAGAAAACTTAAAGATTTATTGTGCGTAATTATCTTTTCTTTTAATTCTTTAATGAAAGATATTTGGGCCGTTTTGCTTTTATGTTAACAGTCAAATCAGTAGATAAAGAAGTTCAGCATCACTAATTAAAAAAATTATTTAAAATATTTCCCCCCCCCTTTTTTTAGCCCAAAAGGGCAGTAGCATAAATGAGCCTAAATAATTTCGAAACAGGATTTTGCATCATCCACTATAAATGGCTGTATCACTTTTCAAATGTTTTCTACCAAATATTATCTCCTGTATTATTTTTAAAGAAATTAAATAATGAAGAATTTGCATATATGTATGTTCCTCTCATTGTGAAAAATCAACGGCACCTAGAGGCAACCAATATTGAATAACGTGAGCTTCCACCCGAACATGTGTAGATGGAAGACGAATTTTGAATTTCGAGTTATATATTTCATATTTTGTAGAATTGCAATGAATTGAATATTTTATTAAAAACTCATCTGTTTGAAAGCGAGCAGTGGCAACACTGTACAGAGTAAAACATTTTTTCATTCAACTCACGAGAGTGTCTATCCGAAATTCTAAAGATACGCTGTTTTTAAATATTTTGTGGTTTTGCTCTTGAATTGAATTTTATGTAGCATTAGCGCAAAAAATATGAAATTTAAGGAATAAAGTCAACACGCAAAATGTTAATAACAAAAAGAAAAAAAAAATTGCAAGCATTCTACTAAGAAAACTGAACACTGATATGATGAACTGCTAAAAAAACTGAAAAAAATAGAAAAATGTGTTCCAGCATATAACATTGAATTGGAAATTCTAAACGTATTGTTGCGTGCTTACGGGTTCGTAATAGACTGAATGCACAAGTCCGATAAAAAGTTAATAAAATTTATTCTTATCACAAGAAATGTAACAAAACGTTAGGTTTTTCCTCAAAGATATTCGTACAGTGTCACAGCATCACACAGTAGGTATATTTTAAACTAATAAAACGTTAAATAGAACGCAATCCAAAGCGCAGAGAAAACTAATCCGATCTCATCGCGAATTCGCTACAATCAAACAACTATGTAAACATCCGAACCGAGATGTTTCTCTCCGGCTTTTTAAAGCTTTTTAATCGGGCATGAGAATTGTTCTGGTAAAATCCGTTTTCTGGAGATTTCTGGAAAGTAAAAGAGTAGAATTACGGTCACAGCTAACACAGTAGTCAATTACATTTATTCAGTTTAAATATAAATTATGAGATAGTCTATGAGATAGTCATGAGTCATGAGTATGAGTATGAGATAGTCATGAGTCTATGAATTCTAGTTCTAGTCTATGAGATATCTATTTATTAAATGCGCGTGCTCCTGTCTTTTTACTTTTCAGCGTAGCTTTCTCTTAAAACTCGTCACGCGCTGTACTGCACGGTGAAATAAAACAATTTTAATTATAATTCTACAAAAAAATAGCTAACTAAATACAAAATTCGTAACACTGCCCCCTTCCCAAGGACTGCATATCCCGGTAAGCAATGTCCCTGGAAGGGAAGCCAAATTTACAACAAAGGCATCAACACAATGATAAATATTACATTACAAACAGCATAAACAACTATTGCAATAAGTAATTTAAAACAAATTAAATACTATCAAATACTAAATACAAATCAAATCAAGTACAAATTTAGAAGCAAAAAGAAGCATGTTCCTATGACATAGTAGGGAGCTAACCTGTCATAATGAACGACTTTGGGCTTAGAATTGGATGACTTACGAATCCGACCTTTGCTGTAAGACGGAGTGCGGAAATCCGAAAAAAATGTTGCTTAATAATAAAACTAAAAAATTTGATGTGTACACCCCATGACATCCTTGTACGGAATATTAAATTTACGCTTTCTTTCTTTCTTTCTTTTTTTTTTTTTTTTTTTTTTTTTTTCATTTCATTTAAACTTATTGGATTGAATTAAATCTACTCCGTCCATAGTGCATAAACCACAACAGAATAAATGCACTCTTTAAAATTCACTATCTTTGTTTACCATAGCGACACTCTGGCTCTAGGTTCACTTAAGAACATTACATTTCGTGCATATTATAACTCAGAATGCATATAAATTTATATCATTTGAAGAATTATCTAATCGTTGCCACATGTTCTATTCAAATACTATAATAAATCTAAAACGGTGTATAAATGAAATTAAATAAACAAAAATAAAAATGGAAACAGTTTTTCACTGACGATTCAGTACTTCTCATTCCACTGATTCAGTTCTCATTTCGAAAAATACATCAAAACTCAAAATATCTATATTGAAAATTACGAAGTAAATCTTTTCTCGAATAAATTCCAGAATGGATTAAGCATGATTTAATTCGCAGTAATAAATGAAGGCATTATTTTTGTTGCTGCGAATCTTAGTTTTCCTAGATTGGCAACAAATCCACTATTCTGCTAGGTTTCAAATGTAAACAAACATGGCCGCCATGGTAATAAAAAATTAGGTTCAGCCGCATTTAAAAAATGTTTCTATGGTTGATAATTACACAATTATTGTATGGAGGTTAACTAAAGCCTTAAAAGTTTTAAGATAAACAACATAATTCAATCATTTTTAAAGCAAAAAGTGCGCAATTTACAAACATATAAGAATAAAAAACTGAGCTCAGCCGAGTAACAGAGTGGATATATATATATATATACGTATATTTATACAGTTTTGGTGCGGCCGATTGCAACTAAAATACGAGGTGCACATCTACATGTTATAGCAGTCCTGTATACAAAATTTCAACGTTCTGAGGCTACTCGTTTTTGAGTTATGCGAGATACGTACGTTCGTATATATGTTCGTTCAGACGCCACGAAAAATTCTCTTCAGAATTCATTTTAAAGCAGTTTTATAATTTTTTTGGAGGAAAAGAGTCTTTTATTCTGTTCTTACGTACAGATATCACGCAAAAACATCGTTAAATTGCATTCGAAAGCGGTCAAAATGGATATTTTCGTTGAAATATGCTGCCTGAAACATTTCATGATTACAATACTTCCTTTTTACTTCGTACAAGGAAGTAAAAACAGGCAACTTTAAGTTTCAGCAGGAAAATCCAAATTTATTCTTATCTTGAACGGAGTTTCTTTAATTGCTGCCATTGGTACTGTTGCATCATGGCAAACGGTACATATGAAAGAAAAGGTCTTTATCCCAGAAAACCAGAGATATGTGTTTCAGTTACTTCACAATACAAGAGGAGTCTGTTTAATCGGTATAAAGAATATCAGAACTAGAGTGGAACTTAAGAACTCCAAATGATCTCATGTTTTTTTTTTACTGATGACTCGAGGTTCAGTATAACATATGATTCTAATTGTGCTTATATCTGGAAGGAGCCAAGAATACAAAATCTTCGTTCCCATAATCGAACATTATGGGAACGCAACGTTTTCGGTGATGTAGGTGTGGTGGTATGTTGAAGAAGAAATATCGATGGACCTACTCCCAAAACATTTTCAACAGCGGATCAGATATTGGGATGAGGTCTCAGAATCTTATGTAAGACTTTTCAGAGGGGCAGATGGTTTTGACTTGGATGAATTGCACATGTATTTATTGATGATAATGCTCATTTACATGGAGTAAATATCTTTTACGAATTCCTTGAAACTGAAAACATTGAGCGAGTACCGTGACCAACAAAATACCTTGATCTTAACTTAAGAGAGAAGTTATAGAACTGCCTTAGAAACGCAACTGCATTGAGATACCCTTCTTCTAGACATGTGGAATGCCCTTAAAGCCGTATTGCTGAACGAGTAGAACTTAATTTCCCAAGCTGTGTTTAATAAGGTTATTGCTAACATAAAAAATACCTTATGATGTGTCTACACATGTCAGGAAGATTGCATTCCATATTAAATTGATTGGCCTTACACTTTTTTCAGCTACTCTTATTTTTTAACTCTACCTATAATGTATTATTACCATTTTTATTGCGTTAGGCTGAAGTTTTATATCATATGCAAGGCTCTTAATTTTTTATGTGTTATGATGTTATGTACACAAATTCGTCAAATTTAAGTTCGCAGTTCTGAGATATCCGTGGTTTCATACATGCAGAGATTTATCTAAATTCATGATCTGTCCGGTTCATGATCTATCTAAATAAAATATTCAGTATTTTCGTAGAATGACGTTACATATTTTTATTATTTATTTCATATTTTGTAAAATGTTTATGAATTTTTTTATTAACAAGGTCAATGATTTGAAATCGAGCAGTGGCAACTCAGTACGAAATAAAACATTTTTATCTACAGCGCCTGAGACTGTCTACCTGAAATTCTAAAGATATGCTGTTTTTAAATATTTTGTGATTTTGCTGTTGGATTTAATTTTATATGGAGGCAGCACGAAGAATGTGATATTTAATAAATAAAGTTCGTTCACAAAACGTTAGTAATAAAAGGACAGGAGAAAGTTTTGTAAGCCATCTTACTAAAAAACTGAACTTTGATATGATAAACTGAGAAAAGACTGTAAGGAAACAGAAAAACAAATGTATGCCAACACTTAACACTTAATCGGGAGTTCTAAACATATGCTCTTATTCTACTTTTAAATATTTTGTGATTTTTCTGTTGTATTGCATATGGCGTAAGTGGTAACAAAAAGAGCTTAGTAATGAAGTTAACTATCCACAAAATGGTAGGGGGTAGCAGGAGTGAGTGTAACAGTGGATTGGTAGACTGCGAGCTCAGTGAGTGCGTAAAAAACCTTAACAACCCTTTTAGGACGCCATTAAAATCTGAAACCTTTCAGATATGTTTGATTTTTTTTTGTTGTTGTTTACTTCAGTTATTATTTATTGTTACTTTTGACATTTTGCGAGATACGTACGTACGTTCGTATAGACGCCACAAAAAATTCTCTTCAGAATTCATTTTAAAGCATTTTTATAATTTTTTTGGAGGAAAAGAGTCTTTTATTCTGTCCTTACGTACAGATGTCACGCAAAAACATCTTTAAATTGCATTCGATAGCGGTTATAAATGGATATTTTCGTTGAAATATGATACCCGAAATTTTCGCGATTACAATACTTCGTTTTTACTTCATACAAGGACAAAAAGTACAAAAAGTAATGGGTTAGCAGGAGAGCGGGCAACAGTGGACATGTATGCTGCGAGTTCAGCGAGGGTTTAAAAATTTTAAACAAATGTTTTTTGTGCGATCTTTAATATCTGAACCCCTTCAGATTTCTTTTTTTTTTTCTTTTATTTTTTTTCCTTTGTAGATTTTAAATATGTCAATGTAATATTGATACCGTTATAATTTTTTAGAATTTAATTTTTAACAGAATTCAGTGCATTTACAGGTAGAAGTAAGTTCAGCACGTCTGCAATAAGATAGTGATTGAGGTATTGCTACAACTAGCTTATTGTTAATTTTTCGACCAAATTTTGAGAGAGAATAACCCAAAAGGCGGTCCAAAGTTCTACAACCCTTTTTCTCCTACCATCAACATTTGAAAAACTTTCAGCTAGCCTTTTTTTTTTTTTTTTTTTTTTTTTTTTTTTTTTTTTTTGAGTGCCCTTTTGCTACACTATAGAGTCTGTGTGGCAAGGGGACTTTATAGAGTCTATGTGTGCATCTATGCTGCAAGAGTGATATACATTATAAAGTCTATGCGGGCTATACAATATATAGTCTATATTTCACTAAAAATGCGGGTAAGGGGACTATTTAATACATAGTTTCTATAATATATACTTTTAGTTATAAGCTTATAAACGCCCATGCCTACTCTTTGATCCATCTCTACGGCAGTCTGCATCACAAACTGCTATATAGGTTTTGCGGTCCTAATTTAGTAGAGATTTCTTCTCAAGTAAAGATGAGAAATATTAAATACCATTACATTTAAAAAAATCTGATGTGTACACCTCATGACTTCTTTGTACGGAATATTGAATTATACGCAATTTTTGCTGCATTTCATTTAAACTTATTTGCTCGAATTTCATTAGAGATAAATTTCTCATTCAATTAATTCTGTTTTCAGTTCACGGGAAGGCAAAAATACATAAAACCTCAAAGTACCTTCATTAAAAATTGAAAAATATAGTAAAAAAACCATATACAGTTGAAACAATCAGAAAAAGAATTTTTACGATTAAAATTAGAGTTTCAACGCAAAAACATGCAATTCCGCCAGCAGCAGACAATGCAGATTTTTCGGTGCACAAAAATTTTCGGTGAAGTTTAATTCGGTGGTTCCACTCGGCAAAAAGACACTGAAGGTGCAGAAACTGAATTCACTATTCTGCTAAGTTTCAAATGTAAACAAATATGGCTGCTATGGTAAAAAAATGGCTTAGCCGCACTTAAACAACTTTCAAACTGTTGATAATTCTACAACAAGTGCATGTAGATTAACTAAAGGCATAAAATCCTTAAGCGGAAGATGAAAAGAATGATTTTTAAAGCAAACAATGCGCAATTTACCAGTATATAAGAATACAAAAAAAATGAGCTCAGTGAGCCGAGTAACAGAGCGGGTATATATATATATATATATATATATTAGTGCGGCCGATTCCAAACAAAAAGCGAGGTGCACAACTACATATTATAGCAGTTCTGTACACAAAATTTCAAAGTTCTGAGGATACTTTTTTATGCGTTATGCGAGATACATCCATCCATACGTACGTACAGAGGGCATGGCAAAAATCTCTTCTGAATCCATTTTAAATCAGTTTTGTAATTCGTTTGGGGAAAAGAGTCCTTTATTCTGTCCTAATGTACAGATGTCATGCGAAAACATCGTTAAATTTCATTTGATAGCGATCAAAATGAATATTTCGTCGCAATATGATACCCTGAATTTTTCGTGATTACAATACTTCCTTTATATCGTACGAGAAAGTAAAAATACATGCCGTCTTAGGAATGCAGTAATCTTGCCTTTTATTAATAAAATGTCATTTTTCATTTGGAGGATCTACTCTAGTGGCTCCCAACGGGGTCGGCATCCGTCACCGTTAGCCGTTGATGAGATATGAGGAGACGTGTATGGTCCAAGGCAAATTTAGAGTGAATTGAGTACCAATTGCTGCCTTTTGGGCTTGAAAAAACGCGTAATAAAGTTTGAGTAATAGCAAAAATCATCGAATGCGTATTTCAGCAAATACTAGATCTAAATATCTTAGCTTAAGAAAATCAAGTCCTTCACTAACCTGTATGCTTAAAATAACGAAACGCCTGAAATTCTGTTTGAGGTCCATAATAATTCCCCTCCGTCAATGGACAAAGAGGTTTGAAAATTTAAAATGGTAGTTTTTCAAATCTAATTGCATTCATTGTTTTACACATTTCGAAAGCAGAGTAAACAGACCAGAGCAATCTCGGTTGTTCGGGAGACTGTAGAGAAAGCTTTATTCCTAAATACCAGTACATGAACCAGTCAAACAGACAGACAGAAACAAGTACAGGGGGCATCAAAACATCGCCATGGGCAAAAGTGGTTTCGCCCCACTGCACTAACCATCTGACAGAAACGGAACATACTAACGCCATCTGTTTACATTGCAGCATTCATAATGGTTACGTATTAAGGCATAATTTGCAGCCAATATTGACATAATGTATACTTTACACGGGTACTTGAACGAGTCGAACATAAGTACACGAACATACATACGAGAGTGTGTATATGTAAGTTCCAGCTCTATCAGGAAAGCTTATATTTACAAGTTGGCATAGGCCAATAGTATCAACAGTGGAACGATTTAAGATTGCTGATGACAAATATCGAAACATTAGTATCATTATACCAAGTGCAGCCTTCTCTCTAATAAAATTATATCAAAAGTTTTAAGTAATATATATTTGTTAATCAACTCTGAGCACTACACTAATATGGTAATAAAGTAATTTTAAATATCTGCGCTTATTTATCTAAATTTACAATTCTTTTCAAGAACATGCACATACAATATCTGTTTAATTACGCCATCGGAGGTCAGTGGATATACCGAGAAGAGCAAAACTCGGAAAAGACCAGGTTTGGATAGGCTCAATAACGATGTGATCAAAGAGACGGGCCTTCCGAAAATGCTACTTAAATTCACAAAGATTGTTAATTCCTTGATAAATCAACGCATTTTACAGCCAGTTGAAAGCCAGGTAAAGACCCAAGACCCAACTGATTCCATCTCTTACAGGCCGATCAGCTTTTTTATCAGCATTAAGTTATAAGGTATTTTCTCCCTCCTTCCGCATGCCTTCGTGGTGAAATTGGAAGCATATCCTACACGTATTAGAGTGTCCAGGGTTCGAGTCCTGGGGATGCCTCTGCACACTTTTCCCTTCTCCTGCTTAAAAAAATTAATGACTGTATAAGTGGTGTCCGAACTAAAAGGTGGTGTACAATAATTCTTCATCACGAAGAATTGTTGTCTGGCTCTCCTAATTCCCAGTCCCCTTTAAAAGGGAAAGCATATAAAGTATTTTCCGTATGGCTTCGTGGTGCAATTGGAAGCATACTCGACGCGTATTAGAGAGGCGCAGAGTTCGAGTGGCGGCAAGGACACTGCGCATTTTTCATCTCTCCAGCATAAAAAAATCCTAATGATTCTACAAAGTAAAATTGCCGAAACAGTATTTCAAAGAGCTAACTGCTTTGTCGAAGATAACAGTATCCCGATCCCGAAGCAATATGGTTTCAGGAAAAAACGCTCTACCACCCACTATTTCTATCAAGGTACTGAATTCATTGCAGGAGGTATAAAAAATCAACATCACAGAATCTATCTCCCTCGATATATTAAAAGTATTTTAAAGTGTATGGTTACATAGGCTTAACTACAAATTAATCCCTGTGTGTTTCCCAGACTACATCATTAGCATTATCAATTCCTGCCTTAACGATAGGTACTGTTACGAAATGTGCAGGCGCGGTAAGATGGCTTCCCCGCAAAGCAGTTTTAATGTTCCCATAAAATAGCAAGGAAGGTAGGGTTGCCACATTTGGTGAGAAATCGCCCATTTGGCGACAAAATTGGCGATATACCTTGGGCGGATGGAGAACCTTCTGGAATGAATTCTTACCGGTTTAGCCCAGTATGTTCTCGAACACAAGCCGAAAGCTATGTAAACCCTGCTGGTCCGCAGTCAGTGTGTGTCTGCCTCGTCTAGCGAGCTGATAGTCAGTCATTGAGAGTGTGTCTTATCTAGTCAGTCCGTGCGGAGACGATCGCTACTGGCTACGGAAAGACTACACTTTCATTGTACGCTGATAACACAGTGCTCATATTCCCTGCTCTTAGTAGTTCAAACATTACAAGAACACATCCATGCAATGGCTGATTAAATGGAAAATCTATAATGTTGTTGTTATTGTGGGCGCAGCCCCGACCCCCCTAGCCGATTCATATCAGCCATAAGGCCACAAAGGGGAAGGCCCGTCTAAAATCTATAATGTATTTTCTTCCTCCTTCCAGCATGCCTTCGTGGTGCAACGGTAAAAACACTCAGCGCGTAATCGAGATGTCCAGGTTCGAGTCCCGGCGATGGCATGCCGGGATTATGCTTAAGAATTAAACATTTTTGAAACCAATCCAATGTTATACCAGTGGTAACTCGCTCCTTCCTTTTTTCACCCTAGGGCCAGGGCAACGTGTTATTCCTTGAAAGCCCTCGGATATACACTTTTCCTGGAAACAAGCAACTTATATCCGCGAATATCCGTAACATTAGAGCAGCACATTACTGTGAGACGACTTTCAAACTTTATGGTGATTTTGCGACTTCAGTTGCCAGAGTTTTTGGTTTGGTATACATATCCTGAACAAGGCAGCCTCTTCAGCATTACACTCTTTTTTTAGGAATGAAATGTTCAACATTAACTTCAGAAATTCCTCCCTATATACACTAGCCCGCATCTTTGCTTCCCTACGAATTGCACGAAATTGTAAACCGTGTCACGCCTTGAAAGAAAAATGCTACCAGTCTTCGAAATATTCGCACTTGTATTGCAGTTTCAGCTCCTCATGAAACACTTTGGCTTGTTCTTTTAATAAATCACCAGAAAGTTTCACATCTTCATTTAGGCAGAGGTAAAACTAGGTCAAGGGAACTTGATCCATTTCCGAAATCTTTTCCCCATTTACTAACTTCGTTACAAACATATGTTTTCTTCAGAAAGAACATTAGTAACCTTTCTTTCTGTTTTTAGTATTATACAGTATTGAAGAACCAGCGTTGTATGTTTCCCAAATGGTTCGCGCAGAAACACTGCTATTCAATTTTTTTAAGCATTTCCAGTTTTTTGTTAGCTACAGCCGAGGATAATTGCGTTTTACACTACTTCTTTTCTTTCCTGAATACATAAAAAAGCCATACAGCAGGAATTCAATTATAATTTAAGAAGAAATAAGCAGGAATATCTGTTAGCCCGTGCATGTAAGGACACAAAAGTTGTTTCCGAAGTACAGCAATATAAAAATTAAGCGACGCCTTTAGAAAAGAGTGGCGGGATAACATGGTAAATTAAAAAGATAATCCCGAATTCATGCCGGCAATTCGAAGACCTGAATTATCAGTGGACGAATTTTTGAACATAAACTTCTATAAGCACTTTCAAACATTCATATATTTCACGTTCTCACATCAAAGGAAGTGAATATTGTTCCCAGATCTAAAATGCCCAAAGGTATATCAAAAGTGCAGTTCTAGTCTCTATATTTGTTTATATCATATCTACTTGGGATTGTTCTTGGGATTGAAAAGTATTAAGAAGCATAACATATGTAAAAATCGTTCCAAAAGTTGCTAAAATTAAACTTATTTTAACAGGAACGATTTTCCACACTGTTAACGTTATCTTCTTTTCCATACTCTCACGAAATCTCTGCCGAATTTCGGTTGATGCTGTCGATTTTCGCACAAGTTTTTGTGCGGCAGAAGAGACATCAAGAGACGCTTCGAATACAAGCGAGCCAGATATAGTTACGGCAAGAAAAGCTAAAATGCTGAGTGTAAAATGTAACGAAACTTGAGCAGCATCTACCATCGCGTGGTATTTTAACGATAACTGAAAAAACATCATACTCGCGCTAAAAAGCACCACAAAAAAGGCATTGAAAGACATTATCAATGTTTTCAGCAGCATCCTTCAGTAAATCCTAACGGTGTATAATCCTTTCCTTAATAGTGCATTCTCCTTCTCTCATTAATTGCGCCAAGTTTCTCATAGCTTCTTTCAATTCATAGCAAACTAACGCATAGAACATTGAGAATGTATATATTGGCATATACGAGAAAAGTAATACTGCTGGTCTATGGATGAGTTTTATTAAAAGCGTTAAGTTCATTCGGTAAGCTTGTAAGGATCTTAAGTTTTACTAACGTTTATTTTATTTTAAATCTTTACTATCACTTCTTATTTTCTACTTCCGGCCAGAATTAAAAGCTTTAACTTATTTATGCAAATTTGTCTGGCGAACGCCAAGTACTTAAGTTGTGGCTTTTTGCAAGGCAAGAGAGAGGAAGGAGTTAGTCGAAGCAGGCCGCTTGCCTTAGCAGTTTTACTCGGTTGCTGGTTGCCTTCCAGGCCAGAGGTTTTATCCTCTTAATAATTTTAAACGTATTGTAGTGTTAACAGTTCTCTGTACTACATACGGCTTCCTGTTAATATACGGCCAATCTTCCACGTAGGCACTTGTTTTTATTCCAAAGTTAAGTTAGAGTTTAGTTAATATTTTTATATTCTTACGTTCAGACCACAAGTGGTTGGTCTCTGTATTCCGAAGTCCGGAAATTATTGTAAAGAGTGAAAAATAAAGGGTTTCGTATACCCTTCCTGTGTATCTTGTCTACTTCCCACATTTATTGAACATAGCTTTAGTAAGCTCCCTGTTCCGAGTCAGGTCTTTGCATGTTCCCAAAGCAAGTAAGGCGGAACACTGAACCTGATAGTGGCGCCCGACGAAGAAGAATAACCATGGCCAAGTTTCAAGAAGAACCTGTGCTGCCTGCAGAAGCGGCTCAGAATCCAGAAATGCCAGCTGCCGCCCTGGAAGGATTTGGTTACATCGTCCAGACCATGCGCGCAGCGATGAAACCAGAAGCAACATTTAATGGAAACTCACCGGTAACCAGTTTTTTGGAAACACTAGATGACCACTTCATGATGTATCCCGTGCATGAGTTCCAAAAAGTCACCTTAGCTACCAGCGCTTTGAGGGGCCAAGCGCTTAATTGGCTCAAATGCATAGGCAGAAGTCTCTTGGGTCAAGCGGGAAGTCCCACCTATACTTACGAAAATTTCAAGACTGCCGTAGTAAAAGCTTTCCTGTCGTAAGGGATCGTGCTAAATTAGAAGCGGAACTTTTCAGCGTATACCAGAAACCAATTGAAAATCTCTCAAGCTTTATTTTAAGAAAAATTCACGTCTTCAAACTCTTGTATGGAAACTGTCCGGATCCTGAGATAATTCAAGTGATTTTGCCGAGGTTACTTCCCCAAGTACAAGACTTTATTGAATTAAGGAATCCGACTACACTGGAAAAGTTATTTGAGCTAGCAATCCAGTTTGAAAGTAGAAGAACGGCGGACATTGAAAGAAGACGCCAATATCAACAACGAAACCAATTTGGTGAGCCAAGACCACAGCAAAGTCAAGCACACGGCGACGAAAGCAAAGCGAATCAGTGGGCAGGGAAACCCGAGCATCCAAAAACAGCCGGCGAACGTCGACAGTTTAATAGCAATCCAGGAAAAAAGTCTCAAGGCCAGTGGAAAAAGAAGGAAAGCATAGAAAGAAAAAAAGATTTAAACTAAAACGGATTTCTGCTGACGGGAGGGTGCGGAAATCCGAAGGCGAAGAAAACCCCTCTTCCTTCTAGTTAAATACAGTAATGGTGAAAAATTTGACTCTTCCGAAGATTGAAGTGTTGGTGAATAACATCCCAGCCATCGCACTCCTGGATACAGGCGCGCAGTGTTCCTGTGTGGCAGAAGATTTTTTTAGGAAGTATTTTCGTAAATATCGCATATATAATTCCGATAATACGACAGTGTTAGCTGCGCAAGGAGAAAGATGCAAGTGCATAGGTAAATTACCGCTATACGTTCGTATCAAAGACGAACAAGTAAAGGTTATGTTTTTTATAGTAAAGAATCTGCAAGCACATATTATCTTAGGGATAGATTTTCTTTCAGAGGCAGAAGCAACGCTGGATTTTAATGAAGCGTCCCTTAAGCTGACGATGAAACCAGTTCGAGAAGAAAAAACGGAACCACCAATGTTAAACCTTGACCACCTGCCTAAGGAAGAGCAACAAAGAATCCGACAAGTGGTAAGTGAATTTGCTTCGTTATTTAGTGATATTCCAGGATTTACTCAAGTTACTAACCATAGTATCGACACCAGAGATTCAATGCCAGTTCGCCACAAAGCATACCGGTATGATAAGAATAAAGAAAAAAATATAGAATGGCACATTGGCGATATGCTACGTAAAAAGATCATAACGCTCATCTCAATTAGTTATGCTAGCCCGGTGGTTTTATGTAAGAAAAACAATGACTATTCATTGACACATCCAAAAAGGTGGCGTTTCGCGCTTGACTATCGTAAATTAAACTCCATAACTAAATATCCGGTATATCCGTTACCTATTATTGAAGAAATTCTAAAGAACATAACGTCTACCAAATATATGACGACTTTAGACTTAACGACTGGTTATTTTCAAATAGGGGTTAGAACGGAGGACGTGCCTAAGACTGCTTTTATAACCAAGTCTGGCACTTATGCATTCCTGCGTATGCCGTTTGGCCTTTCAGGGGCACCGGCAACATTTCAGCGATGTATGGACATGGTGCTAAGGCCTGTTCTTGGAAAGTCCACATTTATCTATTTAGACGATATCATTATTACTAGTGATAATCTGGACCAACATGTACAGGATTTAAGACAGGTGTTTCATTATTAAATGAGGCCGGTCTAAGAGTTAATGTCGAAAAGTGCAAATTTGCAGCCCCTGAATTAAAATACTTAGGTTACAAAATATCTCAGAAAGGAATCGAGACAGACGAATCAAAAATAATCGCTGTGCAAAAGTATCCGCCGCCAAATACAGCGAAAAAGCTCTCTTCTTTTCTAGGACTTTGTTCATATTATAGGTCCTTTATAAAAGATTTTGCAGCTATTGCTGAACCATTGTTAAAATTAAAAAGGAAAAAGGCAAGATTCTCGTGGACGGCCGAAGCCAATCGTGCTTTCGAAAAATTAAAGTAATCATTAACGCAAGCCCCTGTGTTGAAATTTCCTGTAAAGGATGAGAATTTAGAAATTTCAGCGGATGCTTCGGATTATGCGGTAGGAGCGGTACTTTCGCAAAATCAGCAGCCCGTGGCATTTTTTAGTCGAACTTTAAATCAAACACAAAGAAATTATTCCGCGACCGAGAGAGAGGCACTTGCAGTTCTGTTAGCAGTGCAAAAGTTCCGAGTCTATTTTGGAAGAGCGCCAATAACAGTGTATTCTGATCATGCGGCGGTAACTAGATTGTACTCAGGGAAAAACTTATCCCCAAGGTTAATAAGATGGGCACTAATGCTACAAGAATATAATCTGGTAATCAAGCATACCCCCGGAAAGGAAAATATCGTAGCAGATGCCCTATCCAGAATAAAAATAGATGAAGAAGGTAATACTGTAAAGGTGGCAATGCTCACAGCATGTACAATAAATTCCCGAGAAACTGTAATAACCGAACTGGGTAAGGATCCTGAGTTTCAAAACATTTATGAGTATTTAAAGGATCCTGAAAATTTTAGCCACCAAGACATTGTGGCGATAAGAATTAGGGCGGCCCATTACGAACTAATAGATGGTCTATTATTTTATACAAAAATTACAAATTCCAACAACGAATTTCGACCTGTTATCCCAGCTAGTCTTAGATTAAATATCCTGCAAGAGCTCCATGACAGCCCATTAGCTTCTCATGCTGGTATTCGAAAAACTATCCAACGCGTACGCGAGGCAGTCTATTTTCCTGAACTGCAAAAGTTAACAAGGGCGTATGTCCAGTCCTGCCCAACATGTCAAGCAGTTAATTATATTAATTTCCGCCCGGCCGGGTTTCTAAATAGTATTAAATCCGAATTTCCAAATGAAATAATTGGCATCGATTTATTGGGCCTTTCCCAAAAAGTCAGTTAAATAAAAGTCGCTATCTCCTTATTATGGTTTATCATTTTAGTAAGTGGACCGAAATTGTTCCCTTAAAACGAGCCTCCGCGAAATTAGTTACTGATTCTATTTTAAATAAATATATTTTAAAATACGTGGCGCCCCTAAAAGTTATATCGGATAATGGTCCTCAATTTGTAAGTAATATATTTGAAGACATGTGCCAAAAACTGGGCATACGTCATTTAAAAATGGTCCCGTATCGGCCGCAATCAAATATAGCGGAACGGGTCAATAGAAATATAGTGAAAATTATCCGTAGTTATGTTAAAAATTTTCATAAAAGCTGGGATAACTATGTCAATGAATTTGCTTTCGCCCTTAGGACCGCAAAACCTGATACAACGGGCAAAACTCCTGCTGAGTTATTTTTAGGCAGAAAGATTATAACGCCGTTAGATAAATTATTTTATGTGCAACAAAGAGCCCCAGAATTTAAAATGGGTGATATAGAAAAATTAATTAAAGAAGCGAAAAAGAACACTGAAGTAGCACAAAGAAACAGAAGCTCTATTATGATATGAAACGACGGGGAGTAACTTATAAAGTAGGAGATGAAGTATTAAAAATTAAGCATTCACTTTCTTCAGCACCAGAAGATAAAACCGCCAAATTTTTTCCACGGTTTGAAGGACCATATGTCATAGAAAAAATAACTCAGGCTGTAGTGGTGTTAAAAGCCAGGAATGGTGAAACATGCTCCGCAAACATTGACCAAATAAAACCATACTATGGCCGTAATAAAATGCAAACATTTAAAGATCTTTTGCAGGATCCGGCACGGCAGGCACTGCAGGCTTAAGCTCCAGAGGTGGAACAACGACAAGCACAAGGACAAGCCATTAGGAGGCAGAAGCAATTGAAAAGAAAGTTTCCCCGTTGGAAAATTGAAGGTAACAAGAATAAGAAGCCGTTCCACCGACCACAAAAGAGAGCGCACGACCACCCCAGAATGAAGAAGGGAGAAGTACGACGAATGCAAAGAGAGCCAGGAGAAATAACGGCAACTATAACCCGGCTCACAAACGGAAGATCTACTCATCGGACAGGACTCTACGCAGCAAATGTCGCCGAATTGCGGAAGGACCACCACCGGCGGAGGAAAAGATACAAGGAAAATTTGAACGGCCAGCAACGAGATCCAAGCAGGAACGAGAGAGAAGTGTCCCGGTTCCGCCAAGACCAGCGGCCATCAAACGGCCAAGACCACAGGCAGAGGCGAAAAAGAAGGTATTCAAGGGTGACCGAACTCGAGGGAAAAGAAAGCTCCTAGAGGAAGGCTTTGAAGGGCGAGCTCGCACAAGAAGGAGGATAAATCAAACACGAATCGTTGCTACCTTCCAGGACTGGGCAGAGAAAAGAATGTCCGAATATCACAAAGATAAGTAAAATTTTATGTTACTTTGCAAACTTAAGTTAATCTTTCATTCTTACTGAAGAAGTTTTACCTCATGTGAGGTCTACCTTTATCGCCAAAAAGGCGAGAAATGAGTTGTTACCGAATTTGGTATTATGTTTTTCAATTACTCGCGCGTAAAACTAAACTTGATGTATAATAGGAATGTGTAAATACTTGAATATTGTAAAAGTTATTGTAGAAAATTTTATTTAAAAGATTCTGGCAAGAAAGAAGTTTTGGTCTGAAAGATTTTTGAAATGTAGTGTTTCAATGTAGAAGAATTGCCACTTGCTTGGAAAAGAATAGAAGTTAACAATGTACTACTAATGTATGTTTTAAATTGCGTAAAATTAACGGCATGTTAATATGTTCTTATATACAATGTGAACTGTTATTTTAAATGTTAAGAAATACTGTGATATGGTAAAAGTGAAAGTAATGCCAAAAGTTTTAAACTTATTCGTGTGACTGAAAAAAAAAGAGAAAAGTATTGTGAATATGTGTTAAAGGTTGAATGAATGTAGTTAGGCTCTCTGACGCTACACTTCAGAGTTAGCCACTTTCAGAATGGTACCTCAGGGTTTAGAGATGAAGATAGGGTGTGTTACGAGGTCTTGTTATGTTGAATTTTAACACGTTAGTGTTTTGATTGTAGGCGGCAGTGTTGAACACTGGTACATAAACACATTCGTGTTCGGTGTTTTCTTTTACAACATATGTCAGAGAGCACGGGGAGAAATAATTAAATAAAGTCATGAATGAAATAAGAATGTTAGGAGAAATATAAATATTCATGTTACTTGCCATTTAATTGTGTAACATTTCATTAAACTAGTTTTCCTTCCAGATCGCTGGAAGGAACCAGATTTCAACTAAAAGCTCCTGTTTAGATGCAGTACAGATGAAAAGTAATTGTCCATGGAGCTGATAATGTAAAAACAATTTTTTTTTAAATTTCTAGTTTCTAGTGAGAAATGTTTGTAAAAGATTGGCCTCGCGTTAGATTCTAGAGCTAAAAGTTTTCAACAAGGCCGTTTTAGACCTCAGTTTCAAACTAATTAACTCTGGCGGGAAGTATGTAAGGATCTTAAGTTTTACTAACGTTTATTTTATTTTAAATCTTTACTATCACTTCTTATTTTCTACTTCCGGCCAGAATTAAAAGCTTTAACTTATTTATGCAAATTTGTCTGGCGAACGCCAAGTACTTAAGTTGTGGCTTTTTGCCAAGCAAGAGAGAGGAAGGAGTTAGTCGAAGCAGGCCGCTTGCCTTAGCAGTTTTACTCGGTTGCTGGTTGCCTTCCAGGCCAGAGGTTTAATCCTCTTAATAATTTTAAACGTATTGTAGTGTTAACAATTCTCTGTACTACATACGGCTTCCTGTTAATATACGGCCAATCTTCCACGTAGGCCCTTGTTTATTATTACAAAGTTAAGTTAGAGTTTAGTTAATATTTTTATATTCTTACGTTCAGACCACAAGTGGTTGGTCTCTGTATTCCGAAGTCCGGAAATTATTGTAAAGAGTGAAAAATAAAGGGTTTCGTATACCCTTCCTGTGTATCTTGTCTACTTCCCACATTTATTGAACATAGCTTTAATAAGCTCCCTGTTCCGAGTCAGGTCTTTGCATGTTCCCAAAGCAAGTAAGGCGGAACACTGAACCTGATAAGCTTAACATATTCGAGAGCATGTAATTTATAATGCTCATACCATGATAGGCGAGAATACACGAAACAATTTCGATCAAAATATTTAAATAACCCAGCTGTAAATACAACACTCAGTTGCTTTTCTGGGTTTAAAACGCAACTGCATTATGATATTTGTTAGCTTCTTGAAACCATTTATTTTGAAGAATAAAGCAAATTTATGTATGAAGGTCACTACCACCATGGACACATAAACTGTGGTCCTGGTAACACCTCTTTGCGATACACAAAATATTGCCGTAAAAATATGGAATAGGTTAGCGAAATTTGATACCCCTTGAAATAAACGTTTAAGAACATACATCACTTTACTGCTTTTGGAAAGGCTTCTCTTACTAAATATTCAATACAAAAAAGCACTGTTACGACTCTATACAGTAATTTGATTTTGCGATTAATGATTTTATTATTGTAATTTAAGATAATAACAATTTTATTATTGTAATTTAAGATAATAAGATCTTTCACACGCTGCTGCTGGGTAAATCTTTATGGATGTGTGCTTTAATTTCGCTTTTCATGTATTCATTAAACCATTCGATATGCCTTCCTGTGGATTGTAGTAAAATATACTTTATTTCAGCTTCTAGGTGGTCATTAATCCTTTCAATGCATCCTTTTCTACAGACTAAAAGGGCCCACCAGCGGCCGAGCGGTAAAGTCGCTGAACACTGGTAGTTCGGTCCGAGGTTCGAATCCCGCGAACGGGCTGGCTGCATGGGCGTTTTCGTGGTTTTCCCCATGTGTAACGTGTATACGAGCCAGCTTCCCTTAGAAAGTCCTCCACGAAAGGCATCCCTCCCCTTAGGCAGATAGCCTTAGTGTGCTTTGCCATAATTGAATACACCACCACTACAGACTAAAAGAAAATGTACTTTAGAATTGATTCTGAGTGTTCGTTAAGACAATGAATATATCCTTTTCATCACATTGTAAGGGAGTATATTTTAGTTTTGGCTTTCAGATGTTCATTTAAACGGTTCATTATGTCCTTTCTTACAAATGGTAAGGAAATATACTTTATTTTAATTTTCAGATGCACATTAAGACATTCAATATATCCTTTTCTATAGGTTGTAAATAAACGTATACTTTAGTTTTGCTTCCAGGTGTTATGAACTCGTTCAGTATATCCTTTTGTTCAAGTGGCTTCCAGACGTTCAGTTAGCCATTTCATATCTCCTTAGAAAATGTTACCATATGGTATTGTGGCGTAACGCTGAACATAAGAAGCCGATTACTTGAAAGTCCTGTGATTGACTCCGGACCAGACCACTGTTTCCTTTGAAGAAATTCTCCCTGCAGGAATTTATACTTTATGTATAGTAACTAAAAAATTCATTTTTCTACATTTAGTAGTTATTTCTTATTTTTAACATTATTTCCTTCGATTTATTCAATCTTTGGTCAGCAGGAATTAAGTAGCAGAGCACTGTGCTTGCAGAGATGAAGGATCAGCGAAAAATGAGATAGAAAGTTAGAGTTTGGAAAACTGTTGATTAGGAACAAAATCTGTTTGGATTTATGTTTTAATTTTCGCTTAAGAGCCACTATTTTGATGAATAAATCCTTTAGTCTTTATTACTGGAAACTCTTCTTACTGCAAGTTGGCACTGAAAACTTCACGCTTCTTCGTTACATACGAAAACTGTATTCTTGCCAAATGTTATCTTGTTTTATACGCATTACTGTTAGAGTTACTACAGCAAATCAGTTAATCTTCTGCAGGCAAAATCAAATAGGATACTAAGATGGAACTGCGCAGTTCAGAAAGATATACTGATTAAAATTGACTAAGCATGTCAAACAATCAGCGTTTTCTTTGTAAACAGTTTGCAATTATCTTAATGTTTCTAATTTCTATATTGTTGCGTTAGAAGTCTCTGCCCAGCATTTTGTATTAATTTCACTAATTGGTTTATTAATCCCTCTACCAGATACAAATCACTAAATGAAATGAATGAATCAATAAATTAATTTTTTAAGCATTTTCAAATATTTTAGTGACTTATTAAAAACGCAACATTATTTTTAAGTTGCTTAAATCAAAGAAAACAAATCTGTAAACAGGAAAATAGTTCAAAATAGCTTCGATAACTAAAATTCTAGGTATCTCGAATTTGAATAAATGGAATTTTGTTGTACCTAACAAACATATATGGATGTTATGCGATTAGTTGAACATCATGTATTTCATTACAATTCCTTTATTAGGCAAAATAATAAAAGAAAATTTCAATTTTTATTACAGAGGACGATGACTTAATTTAGATGATGAGGAAATTATTTTGTGCATCATTTGTTAATTAAGAGGCTTTCTATTTTTAAAATCATAGAATGTAATGAAAACTTCTTGATATGTCGTGCATTTAACACAGGTAAGGCGTTTAAGTACACTATCCTCTATTTATCACAGTTTTACTAAAGAATAAGTTAGAATAACTATGAAATCTTTATTTAACAAGTTAGAGAATTTGCTAAACTCAAGTAGAACAGAAATCAAAATTAACAGTCTTCAAAAACATTAAAAAAGATCTGATGTGTGCATCACTTGACTTCTTTGTACGGAATATTAAGTTATACGCATTTATTTATTTATTTATTTATTTATTTATTTTTTTTTTTTTTTTTTTTGCATTTCATTTAAACTTATTGGATTGAATTAAATCTGCTTCGTCGATAGCGCCATAAACCAGCATAGAATAAATGCACTCTTTAAAATTCACTATATTTGTTAACCATAGCGACGATCTGGCTCTAGGTTCACTTAAAATCATTACATTTCATTCATTTTATAACTCCAACTTCCGCTGTATGCCAAGATTAGCATGAAAAGTTCATGCTGTGTTGCGGCTATCAGAACTTTGTATGCCAGAAGGGCACTTCAAGTAGAATGACTACGGCACAGTAAGTCCAGGAGGACAGGATAGAAGATGGGATTTTTATAACTCAGACTGCACAAAATTTATATCATCTGAAGAATTATCTAATCGCTGCCACATGTTCTATACAAATACTATAATAAATCTAAAACAACGTATAAAAAAAATTAAAGAACCCAAAAAAAAAAAAAAAAAAAAAAAAACACTTTTTTACAAACGATTCAGTATTTCTCATTCAATTAATACAGTTCTCACTTCACGACAAGGCAAAAATACATAAACACTCAAAATATCTATATTAAAAATTACGAAGTAAATCTTAAACACTTATTTCCTCGAATAAATTCCAGAATGGATTAAACATGATTTAATTCGCAATAATAAAAGAAGGCGTTATCTTTGTTGTTGCGAAGCTTAGCTTCTCTAGATTGGCAACAAATCCACTATACTGCTAAGTTTCAAATGTAAATAAAAATGGCCGCCATGGAAAAATTATTAGGCTTAGCGGCACTTAAACAATCTTTAAATTGTTGATAATTCTAAAAATATTGCATACAGATTTACTAAAGGCATAAAAACCTTAAACAGAAGATAAAAACAACATAATTCAATCACTTTTAAAGCAAAACATGCACAATTTACAAACATATAAGAATAAAGAAATTGAAATCACCGAGCCGAGTAACAGAGTGGATATATATACGTACATTTATATACTTCTGGTGCGACCAATTGCAACCAAAATATGAGGTGCACATTTGCATGTTATAGTAGTCCTATATACAAAGTTTCAACGTTATGAGGCTATTCGTTTTTGAGTTATGCGAGATACATGTATACATACGTACGTAGGAACGCACAGGCGCCACGAAAAATTATCTTCAGAATTCAATTAAATTAGTTTTATAAATTTTTTGGTGGAAAAGATTGCTTTATTTTGTCCTTACGTACAGATGTCACGCAAAAACATCGTTAAATTACATTCGATAGCGGTCAAAATGGATATTTTCGTTAAAATATGATACCTGAAATTTTTCACGATTACAACACTTCCTTTTTACTTCGTACAAGGAAGTAAAAAGGGCAATAACATGTACGTTTATATTAAAGATTTAAGATTACGATTTAAAGAAAATATCGCCCTTTGTAGTCATAATTTTAGAAAAAAGAATTAAGTCATAAAATTCTGAAGTTAAAATAATTTTTTGCTGTTGACGACTGATACATACGTAGCAAGATACACAGTTTTGTACAGATTTGTAATTGTATGTGGCATTCGAAACATCTTCTAAAAACTACAATAACGATGTAATATAAGTTAATGTATGTCAATTACACTTACCGCCGCATAAAATGGTTGAAATATTTGACATGTGAAATTAATATCATTGTATCAGTAGGCCAAATTTATTGTGGATGCATTAACGCGATTATTGACAGAGTCTCTCTCTACCCCTTTTGAAAATCTGCTAACTCTGATCGTTTAATTTTTCACCAATAGCTAAGGTCCATGCTTTTAACCAATCTCCTCATTCCTCGCCATCACCTGATATTCCTGACCAATTTCTTTGCTGCTACATCACATGACGGAATCAGTTATCATGAAAAGATGTTCTTAAATGATACGAACTTTACTGTTCAGTGTTAAACAAGGCTAGCCTAAATACGCCTGGTTCAAGCCTAATTATGCCTTTTTTCATGGCCTGGCCTTGGCCTGCGGTTACTCATATTAAAATTAGTTCATGTGATTAGAAGCAATAAATGGACCTCTTAAGTGAACTTAATTTAAGATACAAAATTATTTTAATTGACTTATCCCAATAAATAAAAATCTGAAATAGCAAAACTTATTTATGATTTTAAGACTGGTTGGCTAACGAAGAAATGGAGCTATTTCTCTTATCCGACTTATGTAGTTTTGCTATTTCAGATTATTATCGTAGTTTAAATTCACTTAAGAGGTATCGTAGTTTAAATTCACTTAAGGTTAAACTTAAGAGGTTTATTGCTTTTAATTACATAGACTAATTTTAATATGAGTAACCGCAGGCCAAGGCCAGGCCATGAAGAAAAGGCATAATTAGGCTTGTACCTGGGCGTAATTTGGCTAGCCTTGTTTAACATTGAACAGTAAAGTTCGTATCATATAAGACATCTTTTCATGATAACTGATTCCGTCATATGATGTATATATATATATATGGTATATGTGTGTGTGTAAGATATAAAATATGAAAGAAAAGTACTAACTTAATTCGGAAATAGCCCTTTTAATCCTAACTGTAATTTGGCTATGACAACTTCGAAGAATCTGCATTGCGTCGCTTAAGTCATATTATTTCATCTGTAATGATCTAAAATGCTGTATTTTTAACAGATGTTGTAATGTTAAGCTTTCTAAGTAATTGCAGATTGATTAAACTGGAAAGATAATTAAAACATCTTTTTTCGAATGGCAGCACTCTGAGATTTGGCTGATATGTGTATGATAATGTAACGATCCAAAAATTCTGAATAGACTTCACTAAGGATATTTCTAACTTCAAAACCAGAAATTAATGCTGCTTACGGAAATGTACACAGTACAATAGTTCAGATTTTAACATCGCTCAATTTTTCCTTTTTCGAAAGTGAAGAGTGGTAATAAAAAAATGATTGACCTAAAAACAGACTAGAAAATGCAAAGGAATATAGGAATATATTATTCAATCATTGTTTATGTTATTTATATTTTATTCTATTAGTGAAACAACACACAAGAATTATAATATATTGCATGGTTAAAATTAAAGATTAATCTGGGAACATATGTTCACTGATAAATATTTTCATTCAGTGTTCAAAGATGTAATTATACTATATTTTCATTATCCGCATGTAAACGAAAAATTGGATTTCTGGTCATAGGTTAAGGTAAAAAATAGGGAAATTAGGCGACTGACAACATGCTACGCTAGAGGCATATTGGAACTCGGGTTTGTAGTGTTGTTTAAACTTAATGCTGTTTCTGGTAGCGATCAGTATTCATTAGCTGTGACTCATGGTTTGAAGACTATGAAAAAACATATCTCTGTGTTCTAATACATTAAAGTCAGAAAGAACTATGCTGAGAATTCAAAAAGTAGTTTTGAACATATATCTTGTATAAGTGCATTTAGCTTATACAAGATAAACGTTTAGACATTTTTTTCCACAAGCTTGTTTTAGATTTTTAAAAGTCTAAAATTAATTATAGACTTTTACAGGAAACGTTGAACTTTTCCCATAAATATAAAAAAAAGTAGGTTTTCTTACTAGGATTCTGATATTCGATTATATTGCATTTTATTAAATTATGTACTCATTAAAGAAAACAAAACCTATGCTTGTCACATGTTGCCAGTTTCATGCTGTAGATGACGTTACATACTTTTTAGTATATCAGATTAATGTAAGAATACAATTTTTGATGTAATTTTTAGTCCAAAGGGGCTTTGTCCCTGAGGAACTATTGTTTTCTTTTGCCATTTTGCGTCGAATCACTCTGATGCTCGTTTCAACTTTCAAACTGTTGCCACCAAATATTATTGCCCTGTATTATATTTGAAGAAATTAAGTAAATGTATAAGTGAATAATATATAGAAATTAAACAAATCTCTCCACAAATGTATGTATTTTTCTCGGAATGTGATAAAACAACGGTACCTAGAGCCACCAAATTTTGAATAACGTAATCCTACTGCGAATATGGGCATGTGGAAGCCCAAATTTGAAATTTGTTTTATTATCGATTTCCTATTTTGTAAAACTTTAACGAATTTTTGATTAACAAAATCAAGGATTTCAAAGCGAGCAATGGCAACGTTATACAGAAAAAAAAAAAAAAAATTATCTCAGCGCGTGAGACTGTGTATCGGAAATTCCAAAGATATGCTCGTTTAAAATTGTTTTGCGATATTGCTCTTGAATTGAATTTTATGGTTTAAGTACGAAGAAAATGATAGGTAATAAATTAGGTAACACACAAAAAATGTTAAAAAAAAAACCGCCCCTTTAGACGTCATTTAAAATCTGAAACCTTTCAGACTTTTAGACATTTTTTGTTTTTGTTTCTATTTACATTGATTTAGTTAGTTGTGAGCAGAATCAAAAGTATTCGGATATCGAATTAGATGAATATTATGCATTGTTAGAACTTATAATTAAGTTAATAGGATTAGGTTACAGATTATTTGTTTTATGACAAAACACACGAGGATTAACTGCTAAGAGAATGGATGCCTTTATGGAGAACATTTTAAGAGAAACTGACCAATACTGACGTTTCATACCGCAAAAAACATCCATGCAACCAGTCAGTTCACCAGAATTTGAACATATTTCGAACTGTTAGCGTTAAGCGTTGTTACCGATCGGCAGCTGGTGGGCTTTTAATTAATATTTAAACTCTCTAATTAGACAAATATGTATAAAAATAGTATAAAAAAGGCCAGAAAAAACATGTAGTAGGTTATATTTTATAAATATTTTTAAACTAATCAGAGGAAATACTTTTCAAATATATTATTTATTTAATAATTTAAGAGGAAAAACAAATTGCAGGCATATAAATGTCGAAAGTGGAAAGAAAGAGTATATGGACTATTTGACGTGTAGGTTTGTTAAAAATGATTTATTGAGTTTGATTTGCAAACTGCCATAAATTATGTAGCTGATACAAAAGCGGTTACGGGAGTAAAACTAAAAAGTTCTAAAAGGCAATCTGGCACCATTACGGCTTATTCGCAACCTAAATATGATTTACTCTCGATATGAATGGGGAATATCAGCAGTTCTTTCCAGAGGAATAGGTACCAAAAAGTATTATTTGTATATCAGAAAACGCTTTCAAAGCCTAAACAATTCACTATTTCATTAGGAATGAAATGTGAATTACTGTAAATGTTACAGGACGTTTTCAACATCATGTTTTGATCACAAATTCTTGCTGCGTATCGATATTGCCTCCTTGAATTGATTATGCAATTTCAAAAATATATAGCCAAATATAATAAGAGGCTACAGGAATCAATTTGGAGATTTGTCATGGCAAAATCTTTTGCAGGGGCATGATGAGGTACTTTGGTAAAATTATGTGTAGAAAAGTTCAAACACCGCTGAAAAAGTGAAGAAAAGTCTTTATGGCCAGCCAGGTTAATATAAATCCTACAGACCAGAGACAGACTTCTGGAGAAGGGATTAACTGTGGAAAATTTCAATTAACTCGTGTCTCCAAAAGCAATATTAAGTATAGTGACCGCGATGACCATGCACAGTGTATGTTGACAGTTGCACGGTTTACCCATATTTGAGTAAACTGAACATTATTGCGATACCCATGCCAATTATTCATCCACCTTTAAAATGTCAGCCCATGTCAACTACCTATGAAAATGAGGTTACCACTTACTTTGATAACCAACTGGAGAGTAATGAAGATCATAGACTAGACCAAGGTTTTTTCCCGAGGGAGGGGGGAATTTCCCCTAAGAGATTTCACAGTTTCAAGGGGAAATGCGGTCAACCCTTTACTTAGCTGTAAGTGTTTAGTTTTGAGTATAAAAAACTACTTTTATTCAAGCTTTGGTATTCGCCAACTTTTTACTGTACGTTTTGCTAAACCTTAAAAAGAAACTTAAGTCTAACTAAATGTATATATACATTTTTACTTCCTTGCATGAAGTAAAGGAAGTATTGTAATCATGAAAAATCTCGGGAATCATATTTCAACGTAAATATCCATTTTACAGCTACCAAATGCAATTTAACGATGTTTTTGCGTGACATCTTTATGTAAGAACAGAATAAAGAATGCTTTTCCCCAAAACGGATTGTAAAATAAATTTAAAATGGATTCAGAAGAGTTTTTTTTCCCGTGACGTCTGTACGTACGTATGTGCGTATCTCGCATGACTCAAAACCGAGTAACCTCAGAACCTTGAAGTTTTGTATAGGACTGCTGTAACATGTAATTGTGCATCCAATCGTGTTCAATCATCAGTGTTCAAATCGGCGGCACCAAAAGTATAGAAATACAAATATATATATGTAAAAACTACTCTGTTATTGGGTTCTGTGAGTTCCGGTTTTTTTTTTTATATATATATGTTCGTAAATTGTGCATTTTTTTCTTTGAAAGTGAATGAATTATAATTTTCATATGTTCCGGTTAAGGTTTTTTTATACTTTTAGTTAATAGATAGTTGTAGAATTATCAACAATTTAGAAGTTGTTTTAGTGCGACTAAGCCTAATACAGCAGGCATATTTGTTTACATTTGAAACTTAGTAGTATAGTGAATTAAGTCTGATTCTGCACCTTCAGTGTCTTTTTGCCGAGTGAGACCAAAAGTAAACTTTCAATTTTGTGCACCGAAACATCTGCCTTCTTGCTTGCTGGCCAAATTGCTTGTTTTGGGTCAGAAACTCTAATTTTAATTGTAAAAAAATTAACTGTTTTAATTGTATTTGGTGCTTTTTTTTTCTATATTTTTGAATTTTTAATGAAGATGTTTTGAATTTTTATGTATTTTCCTCTTGCCGAGAATTGCGAACTGAATTAATTCGATGAGAAATATATCTCTAATGAAATTCGAGGAAATATGTTTAACCGAAAGGCAACCAATTGTGTATAATTTAAGAGAGCGTATAACGAAGTCATGTGGTGTCCATATCAGATTTTTTAGTTTTGAATAGGAAGGGGAAATGATCTTCTAGCAAAGGCGAAATGGGCAAAAATGGTTGAAAATCGCTGGGCTAGACACTTGTCGTTGCACGAAGGGGTAATTTATCAAGAATTACCAACCAAAAATCAAAATCACCAATGATTAAAGTCACAAAACGCTGATAGTTTGCGATGAGTTCTATTATTGATGGTGTTATGACCTACCTTCGTTAAGGTTTAGCGACTTTTTTAATGGGTTAACACTAATATGGGTCAGTTCCCTTAGAAAGTATTAGAGAAAACCATTCATCCTCGTAGGCAGATATCCGTAGTATGAGCTTTATTTTAATGTGTAATATTAAATATTAAGAATCTGTAAAGTGTATAAACTACGTGAAAATTTTTTCTTTATTAACCATGTGCTCTACCTCCTTTCATTACTGGGTTATGGTACACTAAAATCTTGGATTTATTAATCACGTTGTATTAAATATACATAGCGAATATTTTCTTTTGAAGATTTGCTTAAGATAAATGCTAATATAATTTTCATGCACGCAAGTTTTTGAATTCATTAAATAAATGTTTTGATGCATGATTTTTGAAACTATATAAAATAACAGCCATTATTCTGGAATTTAATCTGACCAATGATGAACACACAAAAACAAATTTTTATCAAAGCTCTTTTTATTTTCCGTGTCGATTATTAATTTTACATCTATTTTTCATAACCTTTCAGTTTTTAGAAAAACGGTACAATTCTCATCGAAATGATAATAGAAGATTTTATTCAAAACGAATCGAAATGCATATAAAATAAACACATCAAAACAATAACAAAACAACAACATATGCACTAGAATAGAGTTGAAATTGTGAAATGAGTATATTACATAAAACGGTAACAATGATTATCTAATTCCATATTGCGCAAGGATTTTCAGAAAGAGAATATTGTGAAATTACTTTAAATCTTAAATAATTAGAGGCGTGCTAGAATAATTGTCAGTATAAAAATTGGTGCCTTAAAAAAGGAATTCATTGAAGTACGATAAACTGATGTAATTTATGATTGAATAAATGGCATCCAAATTGTGTGAGTCAGTTTGCGAGATTTAAAATACTTTATTATCATCTGCAATTATGAAAAGTAAGTTTCATGAAATGCTATCTGTGTTGCGATAAATATAATTCTCTAATCTGCCTGATAACTTCTTTACTTTGTTTCTAAATGGCTAGTCGTGCAAAACAATATAAGGAATTCTTTCTCTAAATTGAAATATTTTGGGCTTATTTATAATTAAAGTAACATCTATTTAATAAATTTATTTAAATTTAAATATTACTAAATTATGTAATTTATCCTAGAATTCTTAATTTACGATTTCAAGAAGTAAAGTGTGTTAGAAAAATACAATGCCTGTAAAAATATTATAAGTTATTAAATTAATATGAAGTATTTCCAAAACAACATAGATCTAAAGACGTAATAATACATAAGTATAAATAATCGTGCATGAAAATAAGCAACAATTTTTTATTTAATATTTTAACCGAATCTGTTGTAAAAGTTATTTATCGTAAAAATATCACGCAATAATAAATAAAATGACTTTATATGAGAAAGAAAGACTGCCGAAATTCAGTTTACTTTATTAGTCTTACTTATTTTTGTTTACTTTTGTATACTGTTATATATGCAATATTATCATAATCATCCAAAACTAATAAAAAAGAATCAAATAAAAAATCAATTGCATCAAAATATCAGTAATTAATTGCATAATTCATTAATTTAATTTTTCTATAGCCCTGAATTCATTAAAACTGAATAACAGAGGCATTTCAAGCTGCGTGATTTTTTTTGGGGGGGGGTAAGGGTCATAAAACACTACTGCTAGGTATTGCAGTACAGTAAAAAAAAACTATAAAGGAAACAAAAAAAATAAATAAATAAATAAAATAATCGAAGACCTTATTTTAAAACATTGCTTTGCTTTCTTATGAGCCCATCTTTACTTTTTAATTTCAAAGTTCAGTGCACTTACCAGTACATAAATTTTAAAGCTATGGTATTATAAACTATTTCTCCCGCCTTCTTGTTATGCCTTCGTGGTGTGGTGATCTGCACCCAGGGCGCGTATTCCAGAGGTCCGCTGTTCGATTCCCAGCGAAGGTGTTGCTTATTTTTCATAACTTCTGTTTCCCCAAAAAATTCTAATAGCTCTACAGTGGCGCTCGAACTAAAAAGGCGTTGGATAATGAATATCCACACCAAGGATTTGGCGATTGGGACTCCTAAAAACCCCAGTCGCCCTTTAAAAGTTTTAAAGCCCTTTAAAAGGAGTATATAAGGTATTTCTCCCGCCTTCTTGGCGTGCCTTCGTGGTGTGGTAGTTGCACGCTGGGCGCATATTCCAGAGGTCCTCGGTTCGATTACCGGCAAAGACTTGCTTATTTTTCATCACTTCTGCTTCCCCAAAAGTCCTAATAGCTCTATAGTATAACTGTTGGGATTCAATTAATATTTGCAGCACAAAAGTAACGCAGTACAAAAGTTAATACAAGTAAAATGAAAGTAAATTCATTTCTTACCTCCCCTAGATTCTCACACTGTAACGATTAAAATATATATGTTTTAAATGTTCAGAAAAATTGTATTATTATAGAATTTAACGGATAATTGTTTTTAAAACATTTATCAGAAAGTGGTTTTTTCTTTTGGAAGTTTTAAAATTCTTCTCCTTAAAAATGTCAAAAGATAAATAAAAATGTACTATTTATTTATATGTTTGTTTGCTTAACATTTATTGACTTATTATCAGTTACTGTCCATGTATCAGCTTATTTCAACATATGAAATTTAAGTTTTACAGTGGACGAGTGTGCCTTAAGAAAATGAAAAATTCTGCAAATAAAAAAAAATTAATAAGAATAACCTGCCTTCAAAAATATATCAAACTGATGGAGAATGATGAACTTCGTCCTTTTGGCTTGTGTACGAAGAGTAAAGACTTAAACTTCGACAGATAGAACGATACATCATCACAGAAAAAATACAGAAATCTTAAAAATGATGAATAGTATATCTCTGGAAATCCTTATAGGTTGAGGTATATTCATGCTCGCACACGAAACCTACATAAAAGTAAAGGAATTTAAATTTTTACCTTAAAGCGTAAAAAAAAAAAAAAAAAAAAAAAAAAAAGCTAGAATGAGTAAATTTGACTCTTTTGAACTTTAAGTTTATAAGAAAACCAAAGTGTTGAAAAAACATAAACGAGAGAACTTTCTGTTATAGAAGAAAAAGATCTGGAACTTTGCAAAAGAAGTATAGGGATTTTGGGTTCACCATAAATATTTCCTAGTCTTTAAAAGTAAACCAAATATATAAGAATGCATACTAAAAAACGAGTCCCCCCTTTTTTTTTGTATTCATCTGAGAAAATAGGGAGATGAATATTAGGAACAATTTAATTTAGACAAAGAAACAGAATTATTCCCAATCCTGAAAAAACACAAATGGGTTAGTTTTTTGAATCAGTCAATTGTATAGCATAATTGTAGGCATAATTAACTTCTTTTGCAAATATACTTCTTATCCGAAGAACACAAAAAGGCGTAATTAAAATACTGCGAGTCTTAGAAGAGGTAGCATAATTATGAAAACATAATACCTTAAAAATTTGCTATTCATAGCATAAACAATAGATTTGTTATGCAGAGAAAATTGCAGCCATTGCTAACCCAAAGGGGCGTTCGCCCAGGAGGGTTATTAGTTTCGAAAAGGCATGTTTATTGAATCACTAAAACCGTTGTATCAATTTTCAAAATGCTGCCAGATCCCTGTATTATATTTAAAGAAATTAAATAATGAAGAATCTGCATAAATATATGTATGTTTCTCGCATTGCGAAAAAACAACGATACGTAGGCTCATCAAATTTTTAATAACATAGTCCACCGCCCGAATATGAGCTCCTAGAAGACCGAATTTGGAATTTGTTTTACTGTCTATTTCGTATTTCTTGAAACTTTAACGAACTTTGATTAACAAATTCAACGATTTCCAAAGCGAGTAACTGCAACACTGTACGGGAAAAAATATTATCTTCAGCGCGCGTCACTGTCCATCGGGAATTCTAAAGATATATAGGTTTTAGGCCCAAGGGACATTACTCGAAATGTTCTCGAAACGTATAGAATAACCAAATGCCGCTTTGGGAGTAATATAAAATCTGGAAGCTTTCAGATTTTTATTTTAATTATTTTTTTATCATATTAAGTTACATTCAGTGTAGGAATTCCGAAAATATGCTTTATGTGTGTAACTTGCAAATTTGATGTAATTTTCATGCAAATATAATTCATATATTGTGCATAAGTTTGGTGAATGTGAGTTTAGGGTGTGTAAATTTTTATCTGTATCATCTACTTTAGAAATGATGAAAATTTATGAAAAAAAAAGCGTTTTAAAATAAAATATGAAATTCAGCTTTCACAGAGTTTAACTGATTGAAAAATTCTGAAAACGAAGAAACCAATAAAATTTAGTGTAATAATCAAATGTGAATCTTAAAAGACTAATAAATTATCAGAAAAAAGATTCTAAAATCTAAAGGGAATGAGATGTAAACTTTCAGTAAAACATATTTTAAAGGCTTTTAATTCAGTTTTTCTTCTAGAAACAACCGAGTTTTTAAATCCATATAGTTTATTTTAAACTGAAGCGATTGCAAAAACTTAGATAAACTTCAAACATACAAAAGATTTGTGGGATAATCTTAAATATTGTATTATATTAAGATCTATTATATTATATTATATTAAGATATAATGTTATCTTAAATAGTATATCTTAAATATTATCTTAAGTATTATTCATTAAATCAGGCGTCAGCAACCGTTTTTTGGTTGCGAGTCAAAATCAACCAAAATGTGTACATGCAGAAGATGTTTCGGGTCAGTGGTGTTTTCATTTTAGAACGATCTTCCATTGTGAATAATAAGCTAAACTTTCTTGAGAAAGTAACTGCAATACGCTTTAAACATAAAAATTTTAATTAAAATTAAAATTATTATTAAAGTAAAAATAACTGAATGAGCTTTAGCTTTCTCTTCGATATCAATGGCTTCCCTAGTTCTGAATATGTGATGTCAGTTTACTCATGCCTGGCTTATATGTTAGTCGTCTAAGGAAAAATACAAGCAACTGAAGTTTTTGTAGTTAAGTTTTTCATGTTTTTACTTGAAATAAATTTCATGTATGAAAATATTTGCTCGAATTCGTAAGTTGAACCGAATGCGGGGTAGAAATACCAGGAATTATGGATTACGGATCAGCGTTGCCAAATTTTTCGACTTTTTTTTTTTTGAACTTATGTTACAGTTTTTAAAAGTGCATATCGTTACTGCAACTTCATAATCGAACAAAAATGCTATCATTTATTATCGATTTATTTTAATATTTATTTTTTTGTATTCTTCAAGTGCTCATTTCATATTTATGTTTCATTATTTATATTTTTATATTAAAGTTTATTTTCGGAATTCAAAGGAGTTATTTGAAATTGGTCACACGGCGACTTGCGAGCCATACTAGATTGCCGAGGCCTGCTTTAAATGCTGCTCGAACTGGTTTAATTAATATACAAAAATAATGATAAAGGTTTTAGTTTATTTATTGAACTTCCTAATTACAATATTTATATTACAACGGCTGTTTGTCGTATACTGTTATTTGGCTATCTGTTCTTAAAATAGTTCTAGAAGTAAAAAGATATGCCACTCTTATGCACAGCTTATATTATTAATTTAGTTTATTCTTTCTTCTTAAACATATTACCTATAACAACAAGCATTTTAAGAGATACCCGTTGTTAATTAAAAAATTAATATTTTGGTGGAAATTAGTGTAATTGTAAAAATAAAAAATATTTAATAACAAAGAAAAGTTTCGGAATATATATATACATATATTACAAAGCGATACTTTTGAAAGCAAAAAATAAACATGCATAGTATTTTCGCGCATTAAGCTGCAGAAAAATTATCATTAAAGACATAAAGTAAGAAATTTAGAACTAATATTTCACAAAAACCAAAAATTGAAATTTATAATTAATAAATTTCAAATAATCTTGTAAATGCAACACAAAATTTTAAAAATTAAAAAAAAAACTTTTCAAACAAGCAAAACCCCATTTCAAAAAAATAATAAAATTTACAGAAAAATAAAATAAAAAAAAAAAGGAATTCAATCAACTTCAATGCTCCTTCGTCAGGGGGAGGAACATTAAAATCAATTGAAATCTCTCTTCTACAAAAATCCTTGGTTTTCTGTATCCAGAATTAGCCGATGAACCATTTCAATGTATTTTAATTATAAGATTTCACCCGAAAATTCTTCAAAGTTATACAACGTTAACGAAGTTAAGATTCCAAATATCAGGATTACTGAGACCGTAGGCTATATGGGTGTTCGAAAAGTTAATTTTTTTCCCATTGAGCACTTTTAATGCTAATTAATGCTTATATGTTACACATTTGTTGAATTCTGTAGTCATCGAAATGTCACAAACATTTACTTAAATTAATTGAATAGCTTCTTAAACAAACCGATGCCATGCAGTATATAATAGCTTTGTGTGTAGCTTAAATCAATGAAAAATTTAAAAACGCATAAATACGTTACCAACAAGCTTATTTTTCCTTGGCTTCGAAAGAAAAACAAAAAACAAGTTATCAGAATAATTGGAGTGAGCATACCTCGAATTGGTACACTAAATTTCTACTGTAAAAGATTTCAATATGCAAATATATTTACTATGTATGGGCTTTTAGTTAAGAATACGGATTTTATAGCTCGTCCCGCTTCTTAATCCAATGATTCCTTACGCGTGTTAGCGATTGCATTTGACAATGGATTTGACGTGAGTTTACCTCACGAAGTAACCTTATTCAGATCTAAGACTCATCAAGAATATATCAGTTCTTCTGTTTGGTTTCACGGCGGTAATAAAGTAGAATACTGTTAAAGCATGTTAACAGTGAGATATTTTTTATTAGGACTAGAATATTAGAGAGAAATTATAGCATGGCATGTGCAGATTTTAACCTATAACGTATTTTCTGATTTTGTACTTCCTTGTACGAAGTAAAGGAAGTATTGTAATCGCGAAAACTTCCAGGTACCATATTTCAACGAAAATATCTATTTTGACCTCTATCGAATGCAATCTAACGATGTTTTTGCGTGAAATCTGTAGGTATGGATAAAACAAAGGACTCTTTTCCCCCAAAAAAATTATAAAACTGATTTAAAATGGATTCAGAAGAGGTGTTTTCGTGGCGTATGTATACATATATACATACGCGCGTGTGTATGTATTTCTCATAACTCAAACAGCATTACCCTCAGAACGTTGAAATTTTGGATATAGAACATTTATAAGATGTAGTTGTGCACCTCCCTTTTTGGTGGCAATCGGCCGTACAAAAATAAATAAATATATGTATACATATACCCACTCTGTTACTCGGCTTCGTGAGCTCAGTTTTTTTATTCTTGTATGTTGGTAAACTGTGCATTTTTTGCTTTAAAACGGATTGAATTATGTTTTCCTTATCTTCCGGTTAATGCTTTTTTATGACTTTAGTTAACCTGTATGCAATATGTGTAGAATTGCCAACAATTTAAAAGTTGTTTAAGTGCGGCTGTGCCTAATTTTATTTACCACAGCAGCCATATTTGTTTACATATGAAACTTTGCAGAATAACGGACTTGCTGCCATCTAAAATGACTAAGCTTCGCAACAACTGTTTCTTTTTTTATTTGTCTAATTTCTTTTATACATCGTTTTAGATTTATTATAATATTTGAACAGAACATGTGCCAACGATTAGATAATTCTTTATATGATACAATTTTTGCGCTTTCAGAGTTATAAAATGAATGAGATATAACTCTGTTAAGTGAGCCTAGCGCCAAAGTGTCGCTATGGTAAATAAATGTAGTGAATTTTAAGAAGTTCATTTATTCTATTGTGGTTTATGCGCTATCGACGAAGTATATTTAATTGAATGCCAATAAGTTTTAATGGAATGCAGGGACAATGCGTATAATTTAATATTCCGTACAAAGAAGCCATGTGTTGTACATATCAGATTTTTTCATATGAAGATTTTGAGTATTAGTGACATTACATACCATTGTTTGATAACGAGGCTTACTTTGAACTCAAATGAATTTTATTAATTTTAATTAGAGGAGAAAAATATAAGAAAAAGGCAGATATTTGAAGGTGGAGGAGATGAAAAAGATAAAACTGAATTCTTAGATTAAATAGTAATAAAATCTATCTTTATACATGCGTGTAACCAAATCCTTTTATCTCCATCTTTATAATTTTATACGTATCTTTAAGTACAGCATCTTTCAATTTGCGATCCGAGGACCACATGTGGTCCTCTTAAATTTCAAAGAAAAAAGAAGAAGACAGAAAGTAACCTTCAAATTAACTGCGTACACCATATTACAGCTAAAACTCTCAGAATTTGGAAACTATTTATACATAGCAATCGTCTACCGCTAATTCTTCCAAGAATGACATTTTATTACCTGTAGCCCTACCTACGGACTTTCCACTTTAGTCTTAGCAATAAACAAGGGATTTAAAGCTTAATGACTTCATGCCAGCATACATCCAAACATATGCGGAAATAACAATGCAAGAATCGGCACCCTCATCCACCTCGTTAATTGTAAATACCAACATTTATTTAATTTTTAGTTAGTAAGATAAGCATTATTCAAACTCCAATAGCCTTGAATTATAAGGTATTTCTTCCACTTCCCTAGCGTGCCTTCGGGCTGTAACGGTAGCACGCTGGGCCGGTATTCCAGAGGTCCGTGGTTCGATTCCCGGCGAAGGCGGGTGCATATTTTTCATCTTTTCTGCTTCCAATTAACCTAATGGCTCTACAGAATTACTAAAAACAAATATAAATTTTTCTTCTATTAAATTTAATTACTTAGTGTCAATATAAATTTCAATGAATTTTAGTTAAGATAATCCGCAGAACAGTTTAATTTATACAATTTGTCCTCATTTGTATAAATTAAAATGCCCTCATGAAGTTTGAGAAACATTCTTTTAAGTGCCTAAAGATGAGCTAACCTTTGGTCTTTGTTACCTTAGGACTGCAGTTTGCATTTGTATTTTCAAACTTCATGAGGCTAAATTATTCATAAAATATCATTTATAATGAGATACGGAATGAAACTCGGTGTTAGGATATTTTGAAATCTCTAAAATATCTGTAAATAGATATTTACTATACATCTTATTTGATATACTCCTTCTAACAATATTCGTAATCTGGGTTGTTTTTGTTAATTAGGTAAGAGATATTCATTTCAATAACTGCCATTCTTTCAGACTAATGAGAAGGGAATAATCCATTTAATTGAAGTTATACTTTTCAATCTTGGTTTGGTCTGCTTGGTTCACTTGATTATGGCAATGCACACTAGTTCTATCAAACTAAGGAAAGGGATGCCTTCCTGGAGAAATTTCTGAGGGAAACTGGCTAGAATACACGTTACACATATTTTCGTTTATTTAATTTATAGCTGTTAAACAAGATAAATAAAAACAATATTTGTGTTCATTTATCTTGTTTAACAGCTATAAATTTTGAGAAATTGTAAAGTTTGTTTGTATTTAATCTCAAATTTAAGTTACAAAGTAACGGTGCTCATGCATTTTATTAAATTTGTTTATTAACGGCATGGGCGTAACTAGAGGGGGGCAAAGGGAACATCTGTCCCCGGGCTCAGGATCCAGGGGGGGCGCCGAATTGATAGTATGAATTTTTAGAATGAAAGTGTTTTTTGTTCTTGGCAAACAAGACGGCAAACATCTTGAATCGTCCCCGGGCGCTGAAAACTATAGCTAAAGCTCTGAAACGAAAGTAAAAATTCCGAATTTTGATACACTGTTTTGGTTCAGGATAAATCCTGGATATTTTCAATATTTCTAGAATTTGTGTTCTATAAACAACGATTTTGCTAGTATCGTTTCCGGTCATAATTGGGATTCCTTTATTGAGATCAGAGTAAAAATTATAGTCACTATTCAAATACCAAAATCCATGTATTAAAAAATCAAAGAAATTTGTGTGATCCAAAAATGTTTATGAAAGCATTTTTGGATTTCTATTCCAGCTGAGTTTCATAGTTAAAAAATGAAGGCGGTTGCATAATGTGATGTAATCACATAATCTGCTGTCATTAATTTATACCATTGCACTTTAACTACTAATGAAAGGAGAAAAAAATCATATATTAAAATATTAAAAAAATATTTCTGATATTCGAATGATTTTAGTTTTTTTACATATGTATGTCATTACCTGGCTTCAGGGAAAATATTCAGGGAGTATATAGTCTGTATTAAAATATTAGCTTACATACGAAATAGATAGAAGTTTTGTACACGCAAAAGGAATATTTTCAAAAGCCTAAATTAGAAGTTAAACTAAGTATGAATTTGCCTTTGCATTCCGTTGAGAACAAAGACTTGCTTTCGTTTATAAAAACTAAGAAAAAACTATTTGATATACTTCTCACTAGTATTTATATTTTACAATTTTTTTTATCAAAATTTGTGTTTATTTAGATAATTATTAAAGCATTATTATCTATTTAATGGCTATTAAGTTAATGAATATGAAATATAAATAAATTATTAAAAAGTAAAGAAATAAAAGAATTAAAGCATACATTAGAATTTATTTTGCCGATTTACACAACTTCAGCGATGTAATCACATGTAGGAGATCACATGTTTTATCAAAGTTACGGAGAATTAAAGTCATTTACTTCATTTCTTTGAATACATATGGAAGCGCAGACGACATTCAAGGCCAGTGGTTGCAATTAATTGTTACTGTTCTAAGAAAACAATGCGAAGCAAAGAATTGAGTGCCATTCTTGCTTCAGTCGAATAAAGAATGCAAGTATATAATTATTAGATACAGGCTTCGTTTAACAATTTTTTATTAATAAATTCTGAATACTGCTGTTACAAAAATCAGATGACAAAGAAGGAAGAAAAGTAATTAGAATATAAATTGTTACATCAGATGTTGCAATTTGTTTTCATATTTTACACTTGATAGTTTTTGATGTTTTGTTTAACATAAAATGCAGTCACTTTATTTATGTTTTAATTAATTTAAATGCAACAGATTTATTACTGCTTGCATTTATTTTCAAATTAGGTAGAATAAAATTTATCACCATTTAATCCAATGGCTCCAATGTCAGATAACTAAAACGATATTTCGAAACATTTCTATATTGCAGCTATCGTCAAATTAAGAGTTTAAGCATATGAAAAATTATATCAATTAATAATAACCATACTTTATGCAATCAAAAATAAGGAGTTCTAGATTCCTTTTTCCATTTGATAAATAATACTAAAATAACTTCTAATATTTCCCTCAAAGCCTTAAATAAACTGAGATATGACTAGACTGAGATAGACATATCATGGCTAGGTTTTGCATTTTATACATGTATACATTTTATTACCGTAATACGATAATTAATTGTCATGCAAATGATGCTTTTAACTCCCTGTAAAATATTTCAAACTTGTATTTCTTTTAATGAATATTTTTCGATTAACAGTGATGGATAATGAGTATCAGCGTGAAAAATATGGAAAGCATTTTACATAATGTCTAGAAATTATTACACAATGCTAGCTTATTTTTATAAATGAAATTCTACATACATAATAATACAAGGAAAGTAGTACTGAACACCTTAATCTTCAAAGATGTTCATATAAACATTGGAATTATTTAAGTTTTACAAATACAATATATTTAATCAAGTAACAGAATCGAAAAGATATTATATAAAATACACCAAGAGCCAAAAACTAAAAATATTTAGATGAAAGTTTAAATAATACAGACAAGAACTACATGTTTTTTATAACAAAGTAAAAACGGAGTGCATTCTTTTACTTATTAATTATGAAGGCAATTCCTTCCAACTCCTTTCACTATCACAGTTAAGGAAGTATAATGGCACATTATTCGAATCACTTCAGGGTTCTTTTCTTTTGCAAACAGCAAAGCAAACGCTGTTTCTAAATCGTTGCCAATTCTCTCTACAAAACTTGGAAATACCTTTTACATCATCATACAGAAAATCAATCAACATTAATCAGAAATCAATATTACTCAATATTTCAATACACACTTTTGAATTCAGTATAGAGATAAAACATTCTGAGCAATAAAAATTTTTAAATATTATACGACTGGTGATTAAAGTATATAGAATTTTTATCTTTAAATTTCATTTTTTATGTACACATGTAATAGTATAAGCAATAAAATTTACAAATACTGTACAATATTACTGAATGCAGATAAAATTTACATATACATAACAATATCAGGAGAGTTTTGAGAAAATATTTGTATCACATACATTTTAACATATCGGCATTTATTTAAATGTGTATCTGCGTGTGTGTATAATGCAAAGTAAGCTTATATTGAAATTTCTGTGCTTGTTGTCCATAAGTAAATTTTGTTTAAATATGGAAATTTACCTATTTGAGATATTTTATATTACTTTAAAGCTATGTAAATTACAGTATTTAGAAAAACTAATTTTTTCATTTGCCAGAAATCGAACAGTACATGATTATAATAAAAATAAATTAACTGAAATGCCATCAGACGAAACAAAACTTTAACTGGCAACTAAGAGCCGGTAAGTTGTTAGTTGTCATACAAGTTATGTATAGTAAATATTATCTCATCACAAAGTTTATGGACATAAGCAAAAACACTTTTTAAGTTATGCTTTACATTTGGCTTTAAAATTAAGTGCAAAGTGAAACAATTCATAATAGCATGAATAAGCAAGAAACAATGAAGATTTGCAATTTATTACGTAATAAGAATAAAATTTTCTTATTACGTAATAAATTGCAAATTCTTTCGGACTTTCGGACGGAATGCAATAAAGCTGTAATATGGACGGATTCAAAGCAAAATATTTCTATAGAGTGGACGATATATTAAAAAACTCTACTCACATTTACAATTTTAAGAGCATTTAATGTCTGTTATCTACAGTAACAATGCACTGTTTACATATTAGCTGTTTAGTTCATTATTTTTACCCTGCTAATTATTTTTTCCTTAAAAATTTATTTGAAATTAAGAAATTTCAATAACAGAACAGTAATTAATTTATTCCAGCAATGTTGTCTTCTAAATTTGGTATCTTGGCAGTTTTGCAAATGTCTTCGGTAACAATTTTACCAAGAATTTATGAGCGCTAAAAAAGGAAATTAAAATTTTTTCGTACATTATTGTTCAAATATTGGAATTTCTAGGTCATTAATGTATTTGTTAATCTTAAATTTAAGTTAAAAAAATCCTTTTTTTTCCTGGTGGTAAAACTTAAGATATTAAATTAGCATATCAGTTCAAAATTATATATAACGAGGTCACGTGTTTATTCAACTTACTGTGTGTGTAAATAATTTTCTTTTAATGCATTTGGACGCATGCGATTAAAATATTATCTTTATAAGAAATCAGCGCCAAGAAAGCGGTGAAAGTTCAATGCGATATCTCATTTCAATCCTCTCCACTTCAAGCTTTCCGGAAGTTGTAACAATAATCATGCTACTTAAGTCTTTTTCTTTCTTTCTGCAGATGTTTGGGATGAAAATATAAAAAGGTATCCCATTTCTACCTTTTGTTCTATTTTTTCCCCCTCTAATGGAATGTTCTATTTTTTCCCTCTAATTTTTAATGGTGAGATGTTTGAGGATCGGGGAACAGGTGTGCACAGAAAACGGTTGGACGAAATGATAACATGTTCTTTACCATGTGTAAGCGTTTTTTTTAAATGTATTTTCCTGAGTGGCAACAACAGTTTTTTTTTTTTCCTACGGTAATCTTTGATGACAATGTTTCTGTATAAAGTCTAACAATTAATGTATAATAATTATTGTCTAACAATTAATGTTTGATGGAAATGTTTTTGAAAAAAGGAAGCAAAGCTAACATATGTATTTCTATTATTGTTTCATTAAAATTTCTCATGTTTGTTATATTACGCATCAACGCCACTGACGTTGTGTCTAACAATGTCTGAATACGAAATTTAATAGATGGATGATTCTAAAATCACTTCACGGTCATGTTCCATCATGTTAATGAGAATTTCTCTTACCTACTTGATAGTGAGAAGCTGAAATGGGATGATTTTCAAAAAATTATTCGGAAAGAATCTGAAGATCAGATATAACCGTTGTGTTCTTTTTAGTAGGATGTGTAAGTGTATGATTGTTGGACTGCGAACAAATGATAGCCTGGAAATGCGAATATGTATATGGATACATACATATGCTTAACTATACAATAATATGCTAATTTAACATCCCGCACAGGAAATTTCGCTCTTACCCCCCTCCGATGACAGTTTCATTCCATTAGCACACATTATAAAGCACTGATCCGCAGATATATATACAGTGTCTCAAAAAAGTGATGGGACACTTGTGCTTTACAAAAGGAAACTGCAATAAAATAAATTTAAAAAACATGTAAAATTTTTTGTGGGTGTGTTTCATACTTAAATTTAGTAACAATTATTACATAACATACATTTTCTCAAAATATTAAAATATTAATTTAATAAAAATATTTACAATTGTTTAGAACGGAGCAGAAAATGGCTCACTTAAGTGATGGGGCACTACGTACTATGCAACAAAAATCGTCTGAAGTAAGCAATAAAAATATCTTTTGGGGGTATTTATTTTTACTCAAAAGCAATTGAAAATAATTTATAAAATTGTCTGCAGTATTTCTCTCCAGTTTGTTTTGGAATTTTTGTGTTTTTTAGCTCTGTGCAGCCATGAATGCTAAACGAAAAGAAACTTTGCCTGGAATTCGAAAATTAGTTATTAATTTGCATATTCAACGTGGAAAATCTATTAGAGAAACTACTGAAACAGTTAACTTCAGTCATTCAACAGTTTTCAATATCATTAAACGATATAAAAAGAATCATATGATTCAGGATAAAAGAAGACCTGGCCGACCATCAAAGCTATCCAATGGAATAAAGGGAATTATCGTTCGAAATATTAAAAAAAAATCCAAGAATGAGTGCTCCTAAAGTTGCTGCTGATTTACAAGCATTATATGGAGTAATTGTTAATTCTGAGACTATTAGAAGAGTAATTCGATCTACTGGATATCACGGTAGAGCAGCCAGGAAAAAATTCTTCGTAAGTGAAAAGAATAGAAAACTCAGACTGGGTTTTGCAAAATCCAACATAAATAAGAATTCTGATTACTGGAATGAAGTTATATTTGCTGATGAGAGTAAATTTAATATATTTGGTTCTGACGGTAGAATCTTGGTGTGGAGAAAACCCAGGGAAGAATTTCTCAAACAGAACTTGGTGCCAACAGTAAAACATGGTGGAGGAGGAGTTATGGTATGGGGGTGTATGTCGTCCGCTGGAGTTGGTAATCTTGTTTTTATTGACAGTATAATGGATCAGTACAAGTATATTGACATTTTAAATCAAAATTTGAAATCTTCATCACGAAAATTGAACCTTCATAACGATTTTTAATTCTACCAGGACGATGACCCCAAGCACAATGCTTTGAACGTTAGACGCTGGCTGCTGTATAACTGTCCTGAAATAATAAAAACACCCCCACAATCTCCACAATTAAATCCCATAGAGAATATTTGGCAAGAATTGGAATCAAGAATTCCCAAACACACCATTTCTTAAAAACAACAATTAAAATCGGTGCTTCAAGAAGAATGGGGTAAAATCACTCCAGAAATCACAAGAAAATTAGTCAAATCCATCCCAAGAAGATTAAATCATGTTTTGAAAGTAAAAAGAAATCCAACAAAATATTAAAACCTTTTAAAAAGTAAAATTTTTGGATAAATATTTGATGGAAAAGTAAGTGTCCCATCACTTAAGTGAGCCATTTTCTTCTCCGTTCTAAACAATTGTATTTTTACTAAATTAATATTTTAATATTTTGAGAAAATGTATGTTATGTAATAATTTTTACTAAATTTAAGTATGAAACACACCCACAAAAAATTTTACATGCTTTTTAAATTAATTTTATTGCACTTTCCTTTTGTAAAGCACAAGTGTCCCATCACTTTTTTGAGACACTGTGTATAGCTTGACATAATGCAGTTGAACGCATGTAATTTCCATTTGTTCAAGTAGACATAGTTAATTCAGATATCCAGACGACAGACGACTTGAACGACCCAGTAACACTTGAAGAAGTTTTTGATTGATTAAAAATTGGTATATTGATTATAAAATAAAAATCTTCATAGGAAGTTTCCTGTTATTAAACTAATTTATCCCTAGGTTTAGTTAAGAATTTATGATTAATGATGTGGTGAATAGTTCATGAAAATGCTTTCAGTTTACTTTACAGCCATATGGATACTAATACTAATTTTCAGAAACTTAACTAACTAAACTTTCAGAAACTTTCAGACAAATTATATGTCTTTTATCATCTTATATAACTTTTCAAAACATCATTTAACGATTAATGACATTTATCCTCTACACGCGAAATTATTCTTATAGCAGACAATTCTTAAGAATTGAAATATCGGATGAGCATCTGTAAACAGTGCATCACCACGGTTATCTACCAATTTTTTAAAGGATATCATGAATATATGTTAAAAAGTGCGTTAAATAGATGCTAAACCAGAGCAAAAAATGTGAGTTTCACAAACTGCGTGCTACTGAAAGGCTTTTATACTAGAAAGACATTTTATGATATAATTGTAAATAGCTAAGTGATGTGTATATTTATAACTACAGATAAGGCTTCTGTAACTTCATTACCTATTATTGAATTAAACTAATTTTTCCGTTAATTATGTCTGAACCTGAAATCATGGCTTCTTTTTTTACCGTCGGTTAGATGAAAAATCTATTATTACAATAAAAAGTCACAGTTAAAATACTGTCATAATTTGTAATATAAAGTAAACAGTTCAACAAATGTTGTAAGAAAGTTTTAAAACGTAAATCAATATACGTATTAAGACCATTAAATTTCAGTGAATTAATACTTTCTTAATAGTACATTTAACTAATTTAATAGCTTAAAGTGTTAGTTCGTATTTAAACTATTACGCAAAGAGATGTAAATATATATAATCTCATGTCTCATTATCTGTACCTAACAGTATCATCAGTTTCCGAATTTGAGATCGGCAATAGTCATTTCAATGCAAGAGAAATAGCAACATTGTTTGCATCTGCAAACGAAATTATTCATTTACCGAAATTTGACATTCGGAGAAATGGAGAAAAAGAAAAATTTAATTTATTTTCACGTTTTACAGATTTAGTTGTTTAAATGTGAATAAAATATAATGAAAGAAATTTACATTTAAAAAACACATGCATTTTATCGGCGTGAATATTTAAATGAAGGTTTGCAGTCAGCAATCAATACTTGACTAAAAACATACGTCAATTCGTTTTCCTTATGAAACGAAAATTAATGCATTTTTCAAACTTTAACATTCCAAAGTTCCCGTTTTTAAGGAATGTTCGGATATTCTATATATAATAAGAATGTTCGGATATTACACAAAAAGGGAAAAACATCAAGCCATCCAACATGGATTTTCCTATGCAATCAATGATTTGTAAATACGACCGATAGGTTTGTAAAATGCAACTAACTTTTGATTCAAGCATGATGTTAAACAAATAAAACAGGATAATAATCTGTAATTGAAATTCATAATGAAAAACTTTAGAAAGGTCTTTGATTGGTTAAAATGGTATAAATGTTTATAAGGAATCGTCGTAAAACATTTATTGTTGTTAAATAAAATACATTTATTTTTTAAATTTAGTCATCACGAATTTGCGCGATTTATTACTCAAATCAACTCAGAGCATAAATGATAAAATTGAGAAAGAGACAGAAATGTTATCCGTGTTGCTTAACAAAAATCAGAATTATTTCTCTAACAAAGTCTGAAAGTGTATAATAGAAAATTTTAACTGAAATTATCAAATCAAAATTTTATATATTCATAGCTAAACACTGCGAACTGCAAGAGACACTATCAAAACATTACAGCTTAATTATAGGCACAGACATAATTAAACAGAAATGCTAGTGCTTATAAGTAACAAGTACTTAGGTTATTTGATGAATTCTACGCATCCTTAATTTGAATAGAATTAATAAAAGATGTTTCTTGAAATTTGTATAGATACTGCCTTGTTACTTTATAAGAACTTATAAACATTTTCACCGTGGTCCCCCAACTGTGTAATTATATCCAAAAGAATTTGATTCTTTTCTAAACACACTTAAAAAACTAAAACTCCTTCACGTGCATGGTCCCTAGCATGACAAATAAGGTCTCTGTGCTGTATTGCCCATATTTTCATTTATCGAAATTTGTCTTCCGTTCATTCTGCATGTCAACAATTAGCAGACGATAAATAATAATTCAATTCACGAGAGAATGTTTTTTCATCATAATTTCTCAGCCATGAAGATAAACAGACAAATAAAGATGGTAATCCATTTGGTTTTTTGAATCTGAGGGACTATTCTTCATTTAAGTAATATTAACTATTTAACTCTATTTAATTATACGAATTTTAAAGACTTATTTTAATCTAGGGAAATAAGTTCCGCGAGAAGAAGAAAATACTATACATATTCTTGATCGTGATATTTGCCAAAATGGGTCGTTATTACAAAAACAAATGCATTATGAGTAAAAAGTGTGTTAAGATAACGTCTTGTGCTAAATTCTAGATATTTTAAATGATATATCGCTTTTAGATGCTGCGTGAAACTTTTATAAATGAAGATGATTTAAACAATGACTGCTATTCAAATCTGTAATACTATATCTACTACGAAATACAAGTTATACTGTTTGATTTAATATAATAAATCTAAATATAAAAAGAAACCTAATTCTAATTTGTCCGCTATCTTCATCTGATAATCGTCTATCAGTTTTTTACAGGACATTTACCATGAGAACAATTCGATTACTGATTGCACTCTTTTATTGGCTCTAAATTGATATCCAAAATGTTATTTACACATTGTATTCTTTTCCATGTGTTTCAAATTACTTTCCTCATTTCGAGGAAGACAGCGTTTGAGAGGACTATAATTCATACATAAAGGAACAGAAATTTTGGCATGTTCTAAAATTTATAATATTAGGAACATTTCATACAATAAAAACAAATCTAAAGATGCACTATTATCAATAAATATTTTGTTCGATTGGACATTTCTTCTTTGGGTTGTGAATTCTACAAGTAAAAGTGTAAAATATCTTCAGCTAATTTTTTGTGTCGCAACCAAAAAGAAAAGAAATATAATAAATTTCAACTAAACATTCTGTAAGAAAAGAAAAATTATGATTTTAAGAAAAAAACTTTAAAGCAAAATTATGCTGCAACTTTCGAAGTTTCTATAAAACGTTAGAAAATTTATTAAATTAAGTGCTATTTGCTAAATTACTTGTACTGAATGTCTGCTGAACTATTCTTAGCATCATCACGATAAAGCCTTATCCCACTTTCCTAGCGTCCTTCTCGGTGTAGTGGTTCTGCACGCTGGGCCGGTATTCCAGAGGTCCGTGGTTCGATTCCCGGCGAAGGCGTTGTTAATTTTTCATCTCTCCGGCCTCCAAATAAATCCTAATGTCTCTACAGTGGCGCTCGAACTAAAAAGGTTGTGGATGATGATTCTCCGCACCCAGGATTTGGCAACTAGGTCCCCTAAAACCCTAGTCGCCCTTTAAAAATGGGTGTATATAAGGTATTTCTCCCACTTTCCTAGCGTCCTTCGTGGCGTAGTGGTTCTGCACGCTGGGCCGATATTCCAGAGGTCCGTGGTTTGATTCTCGGCGAAGGCGTTATTAATTTTTCATCTCTCCGGCCTCCAAATAAATCCTAATGACTCTACAGCCTTTTTCTAACTTCGGTAAACAGTCTATTTTCTATCTATACTATGTAAGGCTTTGTGCTTAATTGAATATATTATCTCTTTTACCATATTATATATATTTACCATATTATAGTTTACTCATATTATAGAAAAACAATCTTATAAAGGTTACAGAATAATTACCAGTATCAAAGTTTTGAGCATATAACTAGGACATACTCGTATTTGCAAAAAATTATATAAGCAAAAATCTCTCCATCTTTCTGTCGTTCTCCCAATCCTCTCTATTTTGAGTACGAGGAAATACTTCAACCAGCTTGGAACTTTCAAAATATTATATATTGGCACCATATATATATGATATACATTTATCAATACTGCTATTATCGATGTCTTTTAACTTATCGAACGAACAGTACCTAAACCTTTAAGTATTTACAATTCATTATTATTCACAAACAGCGTTTTATTCCCCTTTATATTAAATTACGTACTAATCTGGCAACATACTGCTTCAGTTCCAACTTAATCTCTCACTTTTCCATTCTCCTGTAAAAACCTAAGTACTCCAATGAAAGAGTGCATTCAGTAAACTTATCTCGACATCGTATCACAGATTCTGTTCAGCAATGATCGTTTAGAATGTTCAGTTCATTCTTTTCGCAGTGGTATCCGAGCACTAAGTAAAGCTACAAAGCTTTCGTTTTTTGGAAGAAACATTTTCCGATTGTTTCCGTGGTTTGGGGGCAAAATGTGTTTTACAAAGAATGGACTGTGCTTATGACTTCAAACCATTTTCTTGCATGTTTCTGGCAAACTTGCTTCAGAGCTGAACTTGATCATAAGCTGGCGGCCACTATGTCATGCTCCTTTTTGGTAACTGAAACAAGAATATGAGTAAGACACAATTTATTTTTAAATAAAGTAAAAAAGGATTTTATAAAAAGAAATATGAACAGGGTAATTTAAAAGGGGTTAGAATTTTACATAATTTGTGTTTAAATTTATATAATACAAAGTTTGACAATACAATTAGAATAAAAATGCACAAAATCATGCTACCTTGTAAGTAATTTTAAAAATTAAATTTTTAATTTAGTTATGTTCATCAGATGGTGCTTCTTCCATAAAAGAATACAAAGAACCTCCTAATAAATGTTGAACTTGGCAACTATTATTATAGACCGTTGTCGGAAAATAAGCTAAGATAAAAGGATATTAGGAACAGTATTTCTTCAAACACTCTCAAACTGCTGCTGAATTGCGTCCTTTTAAAATTGCCCATGGCGTTCCGTATTTACCAGTTATTTAAAGTATTATGTAGCAGCCTGTCTTCAGGGAATATCAAACTCCCTATAGCACAACGGTTCTGTTTTAGATTCCGTTGAAAGAAAAAATGCAAAAGTTTATCTCCTCGTTAGAAAAATAGGTTTTTGTGTAAAGAAGAAAAGAAGATATAGAGAAAAGATTTCAGAACAAAAGTATATATATATATGTGTATCTAGAGAGAAAGAAAGAGAGAGATATATCTGTGCTAACGAATGAACGATGAGTTGAAGAAATATACTCTTGAACGATAAATCTCTTTTGCTGTTGCATCACATGGGTGGTCAAAATGTACGTGTTCTTTTGTGTAAACAAACACTGACAACGGGATGCATCGTGGTTTCAAAACAACTGGTATGGAAGACTATTTCTTTGGATAAACCTGAGTTATGTCATTCACGGAGTGATAGTCTGACACTTCTTACCACACAAACGTTGCAGATCAAGTCTATCTACCATTAAAAGGCATTCTTTTATGAAAGTTCCAAGATGTATCTCAATGTGCATTAATGGAATAATGGCTGCGAAGCATGAGAAATAATTCCATTTATTGGCTTACAAGGAAAGCTGCCGGATTTCACGACGATAATCACTACGGTTTTGAAGGGTGACCAAGCATACGAACAAAACAATGAGCGCAAAATGTGACATTTTTTTCGTAATTCCCTTTTACTCTTCCTTAGAATAGGGAGTATAAAGTGGCTTGCGCGTTCGAAATTTTTGCAGCCTTAGATTGGCAAACTATACACTGTACTCCAAAAGCTAAGAAACAGCAGGTTTTTTGTGTCTAATTTGAGAATGAAGCAACATAGAAACAAGAAATTTACAGGACAGGTTCACTAAACAGTTCTTTAACGAATGCCACATAGAATGTTTCTAAAGTTCAACCCAAATATGAATTACAACAAAAAACTGCATTCTTGGCAGAGAAATCCAGTCTTCGAGAAACAGTATATCATAGTTTTTCTGAGGGACAATGGGGTGGTAACAGTACAAAATGAGTTCTAATAAGGAATGAGTCCTGTTGCGATACATTGACGGCAGAGACTTTCCATGCTATCAATTAAGTTGTTGGTCCGTGAAATGGGAAGCAACGACCAGACAGGGAGTAATATATGTCCAAGCTCATATTATAAGGTATTTCTCCCACCTCTTCGGCATGCCTTCGGGGTATGGCGGTCTGCACACTCGGCGCGTATTCCAGAGGTCCGTGGTTCGATTCTCGAAGAAGGCTTTGCTCATTTTTCACTTTCCCTGCATCCAAAAAAATCCTAATGTCTCTATAATCTAACGACCTTAGAGGAGGACTTAAAGCTGCAACCTGTGTCCCAAGGTAGTCCGAAAGATGCTCTAACGGATTCAGGTCAGGGGATCGAGGTGGCCTTTCCATCCGCACCATACAGTGACCCTCAAGATATTCTTCAGTAACCCGAGCTCGGTGCGGTCGCGCATTGTCGTCCATCAGAAGAACTCCAAGACCAATAGCAGCGGCATATGGGCGGACATATTAATGAAGGATCTCGCCTCGATATCTCACACCAGTCAAAGTTCCTCTATGGAATACATGCAGCTCAGAGTGACCACCGAGAGTGATCCCAGTCCAAACCATTATTCCAGGATCACTTCTGTAACTGTGTCTTTCCACGATGTGAGACTGGTTGTATCTAATGCGTGAGATTGGTTGCATCTGGTGACCGTCCAGATCAGCCGACGACTTGAATCACTCTCCAGTGTGAACCTGAACTTGTCTGTGAAGAGAACAGACGCCCATTGTTGAATAGTCCAGGAGACGTGTTTTCTTCTCAACATAAACAAGCACCTCTGTGTCCTCGGGTCAAGGGGACACAAACAGGTGGTCGTCTTGCATACTGATCTGTATTGTGCAGGCGTCTGCGCACTCTTAGTAACTGAGATACTTGTTCCTCTTCCTATTAAATGATCTGCCATGAGCTGAGGCACAGTAATTTTACTCCTCCTTCGGAGCGAAAGAGCTAAATAACGGTCTCCGCAGGTGTAACTCTAGGTCTTCCTGGAACATATCTTCTAGACACAGAATCCTCAGATTCAAACTGATTTTATAGTCAGTGGACATCACTACGAGATACACTGAGACGCCTAGCAGCATCTGCGTTTGACATTCCCATTTCCATCCATCCGATCGCCTGCGCCCTCAACGGGCAAACGACTTCTGGACATTGGTAGACTCTCCTGGACATTGTCTACCAAACTGTAATAACAACTGAAGTAAAAAGTAAAATTACAATTTTTGCATTTTTTTCCTCCAATCTCCTATATAAGTATTCAATTCTATAAAATAAAAGTGGTAGCTATAGTTTTTGCATGTATGCAACTTCGTTACTCTCATGGACCTTAATAAGTAAATCATAGGTTCGAAAATCTGAGCCGACACTTTTTAAATACACCAACATTTATTTTCACGCCATTTCTAATTCTACAAAATTTTAAATGCAATTAACTATCAAACAGAAAAGCAGACGTAGACGTAATGATGCATCTGGGCACGTGATCCTCGTGACAGACGAATTCTTTAGGGTTGCCACAAAAAGGCAGTGTGTCGCCACAATCCTCCCACCTTTTGAGTGGATGGCTACACACTCAAAACATAAAACTTACATCAATATAAATGCGGGTTATATGACAAAGAAAATTACTTAATACTTAAATCATATTACTTGAAAACAAAATTAATAATGATGAATAATACAACAATAATAGCACAACAAAATAAATCATAATAACTCAAAGACATGAATTACACATTTTCTTATACAGTTCCTTATAGTTTTACGTGATTTTAAGATCCAGTATCTTTCTCTTAAATGCGACATCAATAATGTAGTACCTGCATGCAACAAATCTTTGTGTGCACTTAATATCAATAATTTGACTACTGGATGTTCAGAAGGTAATATGATGGGGAACTTAAAGCTGTTAGAGTCGTCACGATAAGCAACATTAGACTTAGCTCTTATTAGACTCTGACTATCGACAAATGGTCTGAGTCGTCTTAGCTTATCATCTGTTTCACCATTAAACGACTCTTTTTGTATTAATAACATTAAAGCTATTTCTCCCCTTTCTATTTCAGATACAGTCAAATCCTTAGAATTGTTGTTATTATTATTCTTACGTACATTATTATAAAATCTGAATATCCATGATGACATTCTTACAATTTTCTTAAATGATGAGAAATACTTATAGTACCAATCAATACAATCCAATACAATTATCACTCTTTGCCAACGTAACATTAACTGTCTTACGTATTTCTGAATTAACCAAATCCTCATCTGGTTCATCATTAGATTTAGGCAAATTCGCCTCATCTTTCCGTAACCAATCAGGTCCCTCCTACCATTTTCGTTCTATTAATTGATCTGCATAACAACCTCTAGAAAGTAGGTCAGCAGGATTGAGACTACGAGGGACATGTCGCCATACAGTGAGGGAGGTCAAAGACCTGATTCCCAGTACACGATTAAAAACGAATGCTCCCCAACGTTGATTTCGCCGTATCCGACTTAAAGTCGTCGAAGAGTCAGTCCAACAATGAATACGAACTTCATGTAGGCCAATATCATTAATAACTGAAGACAATAACCTAGAACCAATATTACAAGCAAGAAGTTCTAATCGAGGAATCGTAATAGGTTTTAAAGGAGCTACTCTCGATCTTGCGTGTACCAAATTAACCTTTACCTTTTTGCCACTCTGTACTCTTAAAAAGACGCATGCGCCATACGCACTTTTACTACTTTCACAAAAGAGATGTATACTCACAGCTTCATTAATAGATCTGAGACCTATCCATCTAGGTATTTGGATACTGGATAGCAAGTACAACTTTTTAAGCCAAAACCTACACTTTTTGGTTTATTCATCGGGAAGAATATCGTCCCATTTAAGCCTTAAATTCCAAGTTTCCTGTAAAATTAGTTTTGGAATCAACATTACAGGAGCCGTATACCTTACAACGTCAAACACCTGATGAGCTACTGCTAAAACTAGTCTTTTAGTAACTGGGTCATCCAATTTTATATCTTGACTTATTTTGCAAGATAAGGTATCTGTAACTGTATGCCATACAAGGCCCAAAACAGACACATCTCCTTCCGTGGAGGAATTTTCCTCTGGCACAACACTTCTTATATTGGATTTCCAGAATCTTAAATTAAAATGACCCGAAGCCATAATTATTTGTGATTCATTTACAAACTTTCTCATTTCTATTTCTGAATCCATACTAGCCACACAGTTATCTACGTAAAAGGATGTTTTCAAAATCTCCGCTGTATGAGTTAAGCTTTCGGGAACTACACTCAAATGATATTGTATTGTAGCGGCCAATAATAATACCAAAAACTACCCTTCTATACCGATACAGTTCTACTTGTTCTTGATTATCCCTACTGAACCACATAAATCTAAAAAAGTCTCGATCTTTTCCCCTTATAGATATCTGCAAGAACGCTTTTTCTATATCTGAAGTGACACCAACGTAATACTTGCGAAACCGATTAAGAATCGAAGGTATAATTTCAATTAAATTTGGTTCAGTAGACAAACAATCGTTCAATGATGGGTAACCAGGCGAATGAGAACTTGCATTAAACACCGGCTTATATTCGTGCTACTATTTTCTTTAACAACTGCTCTATGAGGTAAATAATGTACACCCTTATATTTATTCTTATCCGGTACTTTTTCAATTATCCCGAGTGCTAACCAGTTCTGGAAAACGTCTCCGTAAGCGTCAAAATTTCCCGTAGTCATTAATTTTCTTTTAGTACTTACAAGACATTTTTCTGCTATCACTTTGTTTTCGGGTAAAAGCGAGCTATCCGACACCCAAGGTAATGCTACTTCGTACCTTCCCTCTGAATTTACCGTAAGAGTCTCTTCAAAATATTTTTGCGTATCCTCCTGTAACTGAGTTTCGGTTTTACTTACGGAAGGTTCACCCTAATACCCAAAACATCTAACTTCCAGAGGTCACTTATACATTGACCCTTCACTAACAGAGAAGAAATTAGGAGGGATGCAGTATTTATCGTAGTTAACTCAGTGCCAGTAAATTTACCCATAACAGTCCAGCCTAACTGCGTATGCACCGCACTGACGCCGCACGTAAGGGGAACAATTTTTCCAGTTAGCAACTTACCAGCAAAATCCGCACCAATTAGTAATTTTATCTCTTTATCTACCTTACATGTACCATTTTCTAAATCACTTAATTTGATACCATGTGACTTAAGTTCGCGCAACCACGAACCAGATGGGAGTTGTTTAATTTCAGAACAAATTTTGTTTTGACCAAGTACCTCTAATATACACTTATATTTACTATATATATTGCTTACTTCAATAACATAGTTTTTATACACATTTTCTGAAGTCTCAACTCCACCAAAAAGAAATTGCTTAATTTTTGATTCACCAATACACTTACAATTTCTAATCGAGGAATCTGAGCAACATCATTACATAAATATGATTTCATAGAACCACTATCATAAATTGCTCGTACAAACATTTCTTTAGAACCATTCTGAATTTTCACAATTAAAGTTTGAAGATATACATCTGATACCTTAACATAGTTATTAAGAATGCCTGTTTTGTTTTCGTCATTCTCTAACTTTGTGACACTTTTTGTTTTGTTAGAAGGTAAATCAGGACACATATTCACAAAATGTCGATTTTTACATAAGTTACACCTATATTTAGCTGTGCACTGATTTGCTCAATGGTTTTTCTTAAGGCACACAAAATAAACATTCTTTTTCTTAATAATATCTTTCTTACATTTTAAACTCATTAAATATGCATCTTTACAACTTTCAGACAAATGAGATTTTTCACAAAAAATACAAGTATCAGACTTTTTATACTTTTGAAATTTATCATTACACTTACTACTATTTGCATTAATTAGTTCACATGCAGTTGGAACAACAGGTTTTGTGTCAAAAAACGTATTTTTCTTATTACTTACTTTATCAGAACCCAAAACAACACGGGTAAGTTTAACTCTAAATTCAGTTTCCACTTCCCTTTTTAGAAAATCAATTAATGACTCCAAATCACTCTTACCTGTTGTTTCAGGAGACATACCTCGTTGGCTTTCCCAAATTTGTATTAAATCAGCAGGAAGTGCTGATTCCACTAAAGGAAATAAAACGACTGCAAATTTATCTTTAGTTAAACCGAGTGTTTCCAATGCGCGTAGTTGAGTTTACAACTTGTCATAAAGAGTTAATAAGTCTATCTTTTGTTTGTCAGTGATTACCAGTTTTAATAGCTCTCTAACATAAATTTGAATTAAAACATTTTCATTTCCAAATCTTTCTTTGAGGTACTCCACGGCTTTTTCGTAATTTTCTTCCGTAGCAGGAAAACTCTCCACTATTCCTCTTGGCGCAGTCTCAGGTTTCGTAGATTGTAGTAAACAATGAAACTTGTCTCTCTTGTCGATGCGAGTATCTTCATGTATTTTACTAAACCTCGTCCAAAATGTCAACCACTTTCGGGAGTCTCCATCGAACTTCACCAGTTCGATCTCGGGCAGTTTTTGTTTTGCGGCTGGAACTATTCCAGATGAAGAACCGCTATTCGTTGAACCAGTAGAAGGCTGTGAACATTTATCCTTTTTCCTGTTGGCTTTTACTTTCAACGTAGATAATTTATCGTAATATTCTTGAGCTGCACTAAATTCTCTTTCGTATTCTTCTTCAGTACAGCCTTTTTTCTGTAGAAGTTCCAAAAAAGAATCGTCCGTATTTCGTAAAGTTTTATACTTCTCTGAAATTTGATCTAAATAAATTTCTAAATCGTCCAAATCCGGAGAATCTGATCGTATCAGTTCTTCTAACTTATTAGCTGTTTTCGTAAATACACTTCTAATTGCTTTCCGCTTCTGTTTTAGGGTTTCTAAATCATCCATGTTTGCACCTAGGAACTTCTCTTATTTTCGTAAATTATCAAGTGTCGAAATCGATAATGTCACGCTGTGACATCAATCCTGGCTGGCTCGCCAAATTTGTTGCTTAATAAGTAAATCATAGGTTCGAAAATCTGAGCCGACGCTTTTTTTAAACACCAACATTTATTTTCACGCGATTTCTAATTCTACAAAATCTTAAATGCAACTAACTATCAAACAGAAAAGCAGACGTAGACGTAATGATGCATCTGGGCACGTGATCCTCGTGACAGAAGAATTCTTTAGGGTTGCCACAGAAAGGCAGTGTGTCGCCACACTCATGTATATGAATTGTGAAGTTAAGCGATACTGACATTTTTGTAATGGTGAGCTTTGAGAAACATGCTGCTCCTTACCTTTTAGAGAGCAGTGTATATGCAAGTTTTAAGGCATTGTATCATGAACTGATATCATGTACATCATCACATAGTTGTACATGTTATGCATATACACCATCCACGGCATAATAATGTAATGAGAGAAGGGGTACTGCCAGAAATATAGATTTATGCCCCAAGATTGCTTAATAATACCTGTAGATTTAGAGGTAGAAGAATTACATACATCACATACAGCAGTGGTTTAAAACTGAAAATTCATGAGGGTCTAATGCACTATGTAAAAGCCGCTAACGGGCTTGAAATTTTTCTAAGAAAATGAAATATTTATAATAAAATTTAAAAAATTTTTAAATTTTAAATTCTACCTATTAAATATTTAACAAACTATACGTAAACAATATATTTATAATGTTTATTTTCTATTTGATTACTATAGGCCGGTATCTGAAAGTCATTTCTGTTGGACACACTTTACAGTTCGAAAGCATTAGCGGCTAAATATTAAACTTTTAAAATTACATTTATTTCACATAATTCAAATAGGTTAAACTAACAACTAAATAACTTGCTTCGCTACTTCAATTCTGAAAAAGTTGGTAGCCTTGGAGAAAAATTACTAGAAACTTTCTTCGTTCCGGACTACTGATGTTCATCGGTCAATAAAGTAGCTTTCTTAGACCTGTTAATTTTCAACTGAAATAGAAACTGTTCACATATACTCCCAAACAAAGCAACTATTCTTATTGCAAACAGTCATGGCTGAGAATATATATCTTTCGGTAAGTACGAATGAAGCTAATCAAATTTGTATTTTCAGATCTTTAAATAAGATTTATATCGTATGGTACGTAAATTAATTAGCCCCATTTGTATATTTTCTGGCCCGTTATTCACGCTCGTTTTTAATGGAACGAAAATAATGTAAAATCGGACTCCATCATATCTTTAAATCTTAATTTAATTTATATTGTTGTACCTCTCATCATACAGCGAGGATAAGTCTGGCAACAGCTGCAGGAAGAAAAACTTGGCAGTTGACAAAATGGCAACAGCGGATGATATTCTATAGATTTTATATTTTGATTTTGAGTCGATGTTTTTTGCGTCTTTTGCGATACTATTGCGTTAAAACATTTGAGTTTTTGGTGAATGAAATCGAATCCGCTGTCCCGCTGCGGATATTAGTAAAATATATTTAGAAAATTAGCTGCGTTGGAAAGGATGAAACCTTGTGTTTGAATTTGCGGTATTTTTCCTCCTAAAGTTGCGTCAAGTTCAGAATATTATGCCAGGCTTATTCACGCTAGTGCAGATAAGTTCAAATTTTGTTATTGTGTTTATAGTGTATAACTTGTAAATATATGAATAGAATTCTATTAAATAAACATTTAAATTCTGGAATGGTGTTTAAAATTTTAGATGTAGAGTATTCACATTGCTATGTCGGAGCCAGTGGCAGTTAGGTGTAAAGTAAAATTGTTGTTTGCTCCAAGACATAACGAAATGGCGAACCAGCCAGGATTTCGATCCTGATTCGAATGTGTTGGGATCATTATGTTAATATAGTTGAGAAATTATTATGTTTGCTATATTATATTATTGTAGAAGTAAATATTAATTTAAGTGTTATTTGGAAACGTAATGCGTTTTATCGTCTGCAATGTTGAACTTCGTATTTGTATTCGAATTAGTTTAAATTTCCAATCGAAATGCTATGCGTTAAATCGTCTGCAGTGTAAACGTAGAAAAGGTTATGCGTTAAATCTTCTGCTGGGATATTCAAAATAATTTTGTTTTGCTGTATTATGAATGTTATGACATATTGTTATTCATTTTTATTACATTGAGTTATATTTTTGGAATTGCTGAGTAAAGACGTTTTTGAGGATTTGTCGGATTGATGATAACATTACAGATTTTGAGTTTTAAGTGGGTCCGCATTTAAAGATAAAATGGATGTTGATATGTTAAAGAAAAAGCGTGCAACGGCACGCAGTGCCTTTACTAGGACGGCTAAGGTTCTAAAAACCGAGCTTTGTAAAGATGTTCAAGCGGATAGAGATGTATTGAAAGACAAAATTTTGAAGTTGTAGATGATAACTGCTGAGTTGAGATCTTGCGATTCAGAAGTACTAGATTAAATGATTAAGAGGTCACACGACCCTTGAATGAGTCGAAAGATGAATTTTTTTACCTTTTTTCAATCTTGTGCAACTTTTTTAATTCTTATCAAAAATACTCAATATTTTGTTCATTATTAATTTAATGTCTATTCTTTAATTAGATGTACTTGAAATTTGAAAATTATAATAAAAATTGTAAAAACAAATGTTAAATTATAAGACAATTTTCACATCTAATTAATCTGTATGCACACTGCGCGCACATGTACAAGAAATGTTTTGTACCAAAATGTTTAATTTTTCTTTTTTTACGCAGAAGAATGCTTGAGAATATAACTGAACTAAAAATATTACACAATTCATGCATTTTTAATTTTTTTATGATATATATATTAAATATAATTTTTTTTGCTATATTTTGATTTTTACATACCTTATAAAATTGAAACATTTCATTAAAATACCAAAATTTTAGTTTAATTAATTTAGTGTAACATGATAATACTATGGTACAAATTTCAGAAAGATACATTAAAAAGTTTTTGAAATATCATGCGCGACGCATTAAAAAAATACGTTTTGAAATAAAGACCTGTAAAGTTTGCATCGCTATAAAAATGAGTAACATTGTGACTTAATGAGTCTTAACTCGTACTATTTGGTACCTAATTTGTATTTTATGCTTTTTGTTTGTGTTTTGAATAAAGTTAATGACAGAATATATATTTATAATAAGGAAACTGCATCTGAAAAACAATTAACAATGCATTGTTTAATGAAAGTGATGACACAGTCAACCGTTATCAAGGATACATTATTGCAGATAAAGATATATTTTTCATATACATGAAAGAGAATGCAATGTGAAAACTGTGTTATAAACCTATAAATATTTCTGAGAATAAAAATATATTAATAATCAGTTTCTTGAACAAGATGTTTAAATTTTTGTCGACACACATAACTTATCACAAAATACTATTACTATTCATAATATTTATATACACAAATTAAAAACCTCCAGGTTCATACATTATTCCTTCTTGATCAATTTGCTGATGTTCTAAACTTGTTTTGGATCTTTTCCTTGCTTTTCATGCTTCTATAGTGTTTTACATTGCTCTCTTCTTAGTAGTATTTACACGTTTCATATCACTGCGAAGTTGAGATTTTATTGCATTTATACCTGGATGGATACCCATTTGCCTCATGACAGATAGCCTACCCTTTTCGCCCATGTTAAATAAAATTGCTGCTTCATATACAGCAATTTCTGCAATTCGTTTCCCAGATCCAGAAGTTTTCGGACACATCTGCCATATGAGGGAATTAAAAGATTCATTCGGATTCTGAGTGAAGCTACCAAGGCATCGTTTCAAAAGATCTGGACTTGATAAAGCTTTAAAAACAGGTTTTATAACATCCATGACTGAAGATGGCAAAGTCACTTTATGATGAAATTTACCCACTGAGCCATTTGAAACTGCTTGTTGATATTTACACCATGAGTCTGCACCAGCAGGACAAAATGTATGTAACGGTTCAGCATCAGTTGATCTCGTATGAAAATAAACTACCCAAATACCCTTACGCATTTCATCAACTGACAAAGCATTTGAGCGAATTGCATATCCATAATACTGAGTCAGCCTATTTATCATGGTGTCTGTCAGTCGTCCTTTGCCTGATAAAGGTTTACCGTCCTCCAGCTTTTTACATCTATAGTCTTGTTTTAGCTTTCTCAGTCGAGTTCCCATTCTTTTTTGTTAGTGACCAACACATTCAAGTTTTGAAACAGTTTCATCATCACATGGTTTGCTGTCAGTATAGCAGGGAATGTTCTAGAATCACCATCACCAATATAATTAATATATTTGAGACCTCTTTCAGCTTCTGATCTGTGAAAAATTTTTATCATACCATCGACTTCCATTTTTCCTGAAGAACCGATATGATTTTTCTGACAATTTGGCAAATGTTTCATTTGCCACTCTTCGAAAGCTTTCCCAGATTTTTTTGCTTTCCATAGATCACATCCTTTACAAGTGGACGAGAGAACTTCAACATCTAAAACCTTCCCTGTTTCAGCACCTATTACAGAACATACTCCAATATGTGAAGTATGTCCTCTCGTTTTCCATGTTCCATCACCACTTACGGTGACAGAATTTGATGCAGTTTTGCATGCCTCTTCTTCTGCAGCAATTTTCATACTTTGAATGGCGACAGTTTTTGAAGCTGCATTTATATGTTTGCAGATTTTGTCATAAGCATTCTGTGTCACAGGTTTACGCAGATCCATTACACCACAAAATGTTTCCAGAGGTTCCAGACCTTGACCAATGCATCGCATAGCATAAACAATTCGTCTGTTTAATTCAGGAACATTTTTATGTTCACCAATCAACTTTGAATTATTGAATTCTGTTTTAAAACTACACTTTTCACATTTCACAGTAATTGTTGAAAATAATCCAAAGGGTTTTCTCTCAGAAATATTGACAGAATTACAGCACAATTTGCACATTACATTCTCTTTCAAAAATGTAAACAATATGTCTTTATCCATAATTATATAGCCATGAAAACGATTCATAATGTCAGTATCACTTTCATTAAATAATGCATTGTTAAGCTTTTTCTCGGATGCACTTTCTACATGTTCAATTTGAGTATTATGGTCATCACCTGATGAAACCAAGCTTTTATCAGAAAGTTCAGATCTGATATTCGTGTAGCGGTTGCCGTGGAAGCGACGTTTTTTAGCTCGCTTCCCAGAAGCTCTTTTATTATTTACCATCACAAATATAATATATAAATATACTTATTATTGCAGCAAAAAGACTAACGCATAAAAAATTCAATATACACCAAATAAATGCTGCAAACGTCAATACAACTTCGCAGAATCAAACAACGTAGTAATAGCTTACGGAAACACGATGTAAACATTCAGAATAAGTATTAAGTTGAGTAGAATCATTGCTACTGATTACTGACGAAATAAAAATAAGACTTGTAGGCTAGAATGTAGCAACACTCAGTTATATAACGGCTATGACAGCTGTGAGCAAATGACGTGTCCCTTTAAATGTTTATTTACATACGTGATGAAGGATTCTCGTGTCAGTGACCTTTACGTTTTTAATGATATCTCCTAAACTACACGGAATATTTTAACACGGTTTTTTTAAAGTGCGCAGAAATGTTCAAACTAAAACATATATGTTTTTCAAAAAATCGATATTTTTGAAGATTTAAAGGTCGTGAGACCCCTTAAGGGAAAAGCCACTGACGATGATCTGGAAACAGAGGTCATAGGTTGCGAAGAATATTCAGATGAGTTTATCACGCTTAATCGTCGGGTGAAAGAGAATATAGATAATACGGTTGACCGTAGTGTTAATACGAATTCTAACACGGATAGTAGCATAAGTGCTTCTAATGAAAAACGGTACAAGTTGCCGAAAATTCAAATTAAAAAATTCGATGGACAATTATTAAGTTAGACTAGAAGAGAAACACGCTAATGTGACCATCAAAACCGTAAAAACAACCTTGTATTTAGCGTAGGTATAATGAAACACTCAATCGATTTCGAGGGCAGCTAAAGGTCCCTCCTCATCAGGAGAAAGAAATACCTAGAAAAAAGAAAAAAAAAATTCTTCTTTCTAGGTATTCTTTCTCTTGATGAGGAGGGACCTTTAGCTGCCCTCGAAATCGATTGAGTGTTTCATTATACCTACGCTAAATACAAGGTTGTTTTTACGATTTTGATAATTATTAAGTTACCTTACATTTTGGGGTCAATTTAAAAGGATCCATGAGGATAAGGAGCTTAATGACGTTGATAAATTCCATTATTTAGCTCAATCAATGTTACCCGGTACTCGAGCTAGTGAGTTGATAGATAGTTATCCTTTAACGGCTGAAAATTACCCGAAAGCCATTTCTGCGTTTGAGGAGCGTTTTGGAAACAAGGAAATTTTAACTGAGATATATGTGAGGGAATTGTTAAAATTAATTATCCAAAATGTACGCTCACAAGGGAAGGATCGGTTGCCGCTAGTGTCACTGTTTGACAAAATCGAATCCAATCTCAGATCTCTAGAGTCTTTAGGCTTAGCCCTCGATACTAATGTTTCCTGGTTATATCGCATGGTCGAGTCTTGTCTGTCTGCTGAGATGCTTCGAGTATGGCAGAGAAGCGTTTTGTTCAGTAAAGAAGGATCACGTCTCACAAATCTCCTGGAATTTTTGCGTAAAGAGGTCGAAGGAGAGCAGAGAGTTAAACTAGCCAGGTCTGGATTTGAAATTTCTTATGCTTTGCGCAATGAATATTCTAAAGATGTAAAAGTTAAGACCAAAAAACCAATCGCTAGCGCAGCAAGTCTAGTTGCTGCCAAAGAACAAAAATGTGTTTTTGCGGAAAATCTCACGAAAGCAAAGAATGTTTTACAGCTCGATCGATGAGCTTAAAGGAAAGATTAGACAAATTAAGAGAATTAAAATGCTGCCTCCGCTGTCTTAAACCAGGGCATTTTGCGAAGACGTGTCCACAGTTTATTCAATGCTATTTGTGTAGGCGATCTTACCCTATAATTTTATGCCCGGAGGTATCAGAAAACAATGCTGACAATAAGGAAATACGAAACGAGTCAGTAATGGTACAAAGTCCCTTATGTAATGTCCTCTCCCTTATGTATGAATGAAGTCACTCTTATGACGTTAATGGTTGGAATAGTTGTAGGCACTGTAAAGAAGGTGGTCAGGTGCCTCTTGGATTGTGGATCCCAACGATGTTACGTTTTACAATCAACAGTTGAAGCTTTAAATCTGAAAAGCACTTCCTCTGAGACTTTAACTCACGCGTTATTTGGCGGAACAAGGACTGAGTCAAAAATTCACAAGAGATATTCTATAGGTCTAAGCCCGGTTGAGAAAAACAAAGTGTGCCAATTTAGTTTGAAAATACAATTTGTGGAGGCATACCACGCATACCTAAAGGTCCGTTTTTGAAGGAATTAAAAAGACACAGAATTTGGATTTCAGATGTCGGTGAGGGTCACCCGGAAGTAGAAATCCTCATAGGGAGTGATATTTATGGGAAAATACTTACTGGTGAAGTAATTCAGCTTGAGGGTGGTTTGACAGCCATAAATACTAAACTGGGATGGACGCTGTGCGGGGAATCGAAAGGAACGATTATCCAAAGTTTTGAGGTTACCCCATCTATGTTAGCAACTAATCTTCTTATTCAAGACATGGAACCTTCCTTTATGTGGAAGTTAGAAACTATCGGTATTGCAGATGATGCGCAAAGCATTTCCAGGGTCGCAGAAGATCAAACAGCGAAAGAGCAGTTTCTTAGGGGGCCTTCGCAGAACCGGAGATGGTAGATATTGCGTGAGTTTACCTTGGGCTCTATAATTCCCTCCTGATATTCCCTCTAACTGGCATATTTCAGAAAAGAGGCTCTTTGCTACTGCGAGAAAATTGAGAAAATTAAATAAATTTGATGAGTATAGTACAGTATTTAACGAATGGCTAGCGGAAGATGTCATAGAAATTGTCCAAATCAGTAAAGAATGACGGAAGGCATTATTTACCACACCATCCAGTAATAAAATTAGGTAGCCTCACCAAGATTAGGCCAGTATTCGATACGTCGAGCAAAGTCGTTGGTTCGCTTTCGCTAAATGATTGCTTGATAAAAGGTCCAAACCTTGTAGAAGAAATCTCAGCCATTCTAATGCGGTTTAGGGAAAAGGCAATTGGTGTAACATCCGATATTAGGCGGGCCTGTTTACAGATTGAGGTAGAGCGTGAGGATCAAAATTATTTAAAGTTTTTGTGGTGGGTAAATAATAGAATTGAAATGTTTCGTCACAAGAGGGTTGTTTTTGGGTTAACTAGTAGCCCCTATTTATTGGCAGCTGAGATTTCATTTCATTTGTCCCACGTTTCACGTGAATTCAAAGCTGTTGCGAATAAACTTGCCAAATCATTTTATGTTGACAATTGTGTCCGTCAGTCGATGATAACGAAGAGCTAAAGGTTTTTATAAGCCAGTCGATTACTATTATGGCAGAAGCCAAAATGGATCTTCGAATGTGGACCTTTAATCAATATGGTGATCAAGAGCTACCAGCTGAAGATAGTGACCCAGTCTCCGCAGTTCTAGGCTTGCAGTGGGACCGACGAGATGACAGCCTTACAATATCCATCCAAAGAGGAATCGTTAAAAGAGAGTTATCAAAAAGGAGACTATTGTCTCTAATCCATGCTGTTTTTGACCCGCTAGGTTTCCTTGTGCCCGTCATATTACCTGCGAAATTAATTCTTCAAGAGGCTTGGGCAACAAAATCGACCTGGGATAAACCATTACCAGATGAACTTCAAACAAGATTTGAGAGATGGTACTAAAGGTTGCCTAGTCTTTCCAGCCTTAAATTACCTCGTCGCATGGGTCATGGAATTAAGGATTCATGGACTCTACACGTCTTTTGCGATGCCAGTCAAGCTGCTTATGCAACTGTCATTTACTTACGAAGTAAGGAAGAAGACAAAGTTTTCATTAAATTCGTCATAGCAAAATCACGGGTATCGCCCTTAAAGAAAATAACTATTCCGCGTTTGGAGTTGCTATCCTGTGTTCTAGGTGCACGCTTGGCAAGGTATACTGTTGAAACCCTGTGCTTAGTCGATGTCCCGATATATTACTGGACAGACGCTACTGTGGCTCTTAGTTGGATACAACGAGAGGAAAACTGGGGAGTATTTGTGAATAATAGAGTAAAGGAGATTCGGAAACTCTCGAAGCAGGAATGTTGGAGACATATCCCTGGGAAATTGAATCCGGCAGATGTGGCATCTCGTGGCTGTACGCCTGAACATTTGCGGCAATGCAATTGGTAGGAGGGCTCCGAAGTTTTGAAAAGCTCTCCGAAAGAATGGCCAAACTTTGAGTTTACTCCAGACGAAAATTCTGTTGCAGCAGAAATTAAGAAGGGAGTAATTGTCAATTTGAGTATAAAATTAGAAGATTCTGAGTGGTACAAACGTTTTTCGAGTTTTTCTAAATAGGAACAAATTTCCACCATGACTGACGCCAAATTTCTTGGCAGACCTAACAGGGAGTTAATTAAAATACTCCCTAGCACGGAGGATGATCATCGGAAATTAATGAACCTTTTTAATGCTCAGCAAGTTGAACATTACATCATAAATCCTATGTTTAAGTGGCCTATTAAGGTTTTATTTAATACGAGGTATCCCCATCAACACCAGTGGTACAAAATTACGCCAGTCCTCAAAAATAGAGGTTTTTCAGTTCCCAAGGCCGTTTAGCTCACCCGACACAGGAATCGAGCACCAACGCCCCTTTTTGTTATAGAAATTCTACCCTCAGACAACGTGGAGAAAATATACATCTTTATTTTCAATCACAGTAGAAAAATTTATTTTTAAAAATCAGGTTTTCGAATGCCACAACTGCCAGTTGTAGTGCCACTCTTCAGAAACTTGCCATCTTAATCCTCACTGTGTTAAATGCTCACTGGGGCACAGAATTACAGATTGCCCGCAAGTGGGAAAGATCGAAGTGACAACCTGCTGCAGTTGCGAGAAGAGGAAACACCCAGCTGCTTATCGCGGATGTGCAAAGTTTCCAACGAATAAGACCAACAAGAATAACTTGGCAAAACCTGGAGTCAACTACTCGCAGGCCTTAGCAGGAAAAACCTCTATTGCCCTCAAACCTAAAACTACCAGAAGCGCACAGGAATATCAGCCTTCTGCAACTCATGATAACAACCTTTCTGAACTTGTTAAAGTAACAAATCCTAATGCCAAGAGTGTAACTATTGCAAATTATGATAATTCTAATGATTTTACTACTATTATATCTGTAATGCGAGAATTTCAATCCGTTTTCGCTAAAGGTGAACTAAATATTTTATCAAATATTAAGAAATTTATTTTTATATATTATAAGAAATATGAAACAACTATTGATAAATATCATATATTTTTGCAAATGTCAGTAGAATTTCAAGATATTTGTAACACTGAATAATGTCTGTTTATGAAAAGAGTCCATTAATACTTATAAACTTCATTTCGCTATTCTTATTCATTTTTTTGTATTAATTCTTGTATTAAGCAATGCACTCGTAGTAACATCTTTGAGCAGCGAATGTGTTGCCAGCTAATGTTATCCTCGGAAATTTTCCCATTCTCTGCAAAGCTTGTACGCTCTGTAAAAGAACATAGTGAACTATAGTTTCAGAAAGCAGTGCTTACTTTTACTCTGCATCTGGTGAAGACCATCGGTAAAACAAAATGAGTAGTGTGGACAAAATGAAACGAATGTATAAGTCAAATGGACACCATCAGTCGACGAATAAGGTGAGTTTCTTATGAAAGGTCCAAATCAATGAATTGAAGAGTCTTCGTCAAAGCTCCTGCCAAGAACCACTCACTTTTCTCTTGCACTTCACGGTACCATCCACCCATGGATATACTACTCTCCTCGAAAGTGAAATTGCAACACCAAGAAAGAATGCTCGTAGCGTCATGCAAATTGCAGGATCGAGAGTTGTGAGACTGATATGCAAATGATTAAAAACACAGACACATAAAATCATTATAAACCAATTTATTCAGTATCTAATGTGCCCACTTCGGGCAGCGATACAGGCCACAATCCGGAGAGGCATGCTACCAAAGAGGCCATTGATAGTTGTCTAAGGTAGCCTTTGGCAAGCCACATCCACTGCTGTACGCAGATCGTCCAGGGTTTGCGGCCGTGGTTCTCGGCTAATGTCACGTACAATGACATCCCACAGGTGTTCGATGGGATTCAGATTTGGAGAGGCTGCCGGCCATGTTAGGATGTCAAATTCGGTTAGGCTATTAAGAGTACACCGTGCGACATGCAGCTTGGCATTGTCTTGCTGGAATACCGTGTTGGATGCGGTGTGTACCAAGGGTTTCTTTTGGTCAAACATTATGTTACCCCATACCATAATGCACTGTGCAGGATCGGTATGACACTCGGCAAAATGGGCTGTTTCGTAGCGTTCTCTAGGTTGCCGCCATATCCGTCGACGGCCGTCATTCCTCCACAGACAAAAACGAGATTCATCCGTGAACAAAACCCGATACCATTCGATGGTCCACGCACTATGACGCTGACACCACACCAGGCGTCTAGTCGTGTTCAGGAGTCAATGGTACTCCTGTGGCTGGTACCTGTGAACGTAAGTGTACTTCATGCAGTCTGTTCCGTATCGTTTGGGTGGACACAAATCAACTGCTCCTGGAGGCAACCAGCTTCGGATGTCACGTGACATGGAGAGTCTCCAACAGTTGACCGCCGAAAATGTCGGTCAGTGCACTCTGACGTGCACCTGTGCGTACCACTTCCTCTTCGACATGCACGTACCACCTTCCTGAATCCACCATGTGACACATGGTACTCATTGTGTGCCCAACACGAGTGGCTATTGTGCCCAGCGACAAACCAAGTTCATGGAATTTGATAATACGATCACAATCCCCGGTCGTTAACTGATGGTATTGAGCTCGCCCCGACGTCTCAGAGGCATTTTCTATGCTTCTTCTCCAATGCTCGGTAAACCCTCAAATGCTGTTTAGGAGAAGAGAAAGTGGTTGAACTTTATAGTCCGCATATGCGTACCACGTGATCCAATGCGTGTGCAACTTTTATTATTTGCATACCCAAATCACAAATCTCGCTCCTGCAATTTGCATGACACATTCTTTCTTGGTGTTGCAATTTCACTTTTGAGAAGAGTATATCTATGCATCCGCCGCGCTTCTACTAGCACGTTCGATTCTACGATCATTACTGACTTACTCAGTTACTTCATCACCATTATGGACTGTTGATCATATCCAGTTTTCCCTTGAAATGTTATGTAGAATTTTCTTCAGAAATGCTCTTCCTCAATTACTTTTATTTCAATTCATTTACAATGTGTTATGTAACTGTGCTATGCTATCTATGTTGTTGTATTTTTAACCTACGAATGTTATACTGGGATAGGGCTTCGTCTCAGAAATCCGCATCTCGTGGCCTGAGGTCACCTAGCAGGAACAGCTTTATATCTGTCTTGAAATTTGTTTTGTAATAATGTTATTTTTCTTGCATATTCTTGAGATTTTTCACAGCCAGATTTAAGATGAAGAAAATGAGTGAGACGCTTTGATTCGAGTTGTGTTTCTAGAGCCTCAAGGAGGTTGGACTTCTACTTCCCCCCAATTTTGAGAGTACGCAGAGGGCGGTCCGAAGGCCTCCACTTCTTTCCCCTACCACCAAACCACACGAGAGGACTTTCGGCTCGCCATATATTTTGAATGCTCCCATGCGGCAAAGACACTGTACATTTGCTAACATCGATGCCATCTCCGGGATTCAAACCCAGGCCCTTTGGTACCGCAATAGGCTCCTCTAACGACTGTCTGTACCATCTGGGTGGCTTTTGGAACTGCTGTTTCCTAATTATAAATAAAACATGCAATTTTATTGGGCACACAGACGCAAAAACACCGAATTTCCCAATTATATTCAAAAGCATGTCCTCCTTTGTCCACTTTGCTTTCACGCTTTGTTAAAGATACGGTTGAAAGTTTAATCTTTTAATCAAATCATTATTACGATTTTATCTGCTGTTTTAATTCAATAAAATGAATTTTCATATTAAAGTAATGCTCATATTTTATGCACAATTCTAAACGATATGTAGTGACATAATGTAGATCTAATAAGAAGCACAAATAAATAGTTTTTTATGTTAGTTTGTCTTTATCATTATAGCAGTATGACATACGCAACTCTGCATTCACTTAACCAGCTAGTTGCTGACTACAGCGAAGCATATATCAGAAATACCAACTCAATAGGGAAAACGGGAAACACTAAAATACTAAAGCGTCATCAACAATCAGCTGGTGAACTAAATTTACTGAGTGTACAAAGACGAAAAGTTATCCCATCTTAACCACCTGGCCTGGCATATAGGCGTACAGTGACAAAGCCTCAATCTATTAATTTGATTCTTTTTTGCTTCAGTTGCAGTTGTGCACATGAGCTCAGTCCGTATCTCTTTGGTTCTAAAGTTATAAACATCGTCTTAATAAATACATAACTGAAGTGTAATCGCGAACTGAGTAAAATTGCTTTGCGGGCAGGTTGCAGCCCGCGAGACGCCAATCTGAGGCCACAGACGTACATTAAAGTTTACATCCAGAAAGGAAGAGGCATTTAAGGTGGCAAAAGAAATATATGCTGAATTTAAAATGGGAATTTGGTATACATTTGCTGGCGAATTCCTGTCACTTTGTGTCACTCACCACCTATCTCAAAAGCCGCAACAGTGTGCAGCACTTAATTTGTTGTTTTACATTTTCGGGTTAAATAGTATTAATTCAGAAGTCAAACAACCAAAACCTGCGTTATATTTACAAAATTTTCACAGGACTAGTTTCGATGGTTTTACCGAACCACCATCCTCAGCTGCAAAACCGCAAATGAACAAGATAGGAAAAAATGATTAGATAAGATAAGAAAGCCTGGATAAGAATAAGCAAGTGGCGCCATCTGTTGGTGAAACCAGAACTAAAACATAATTTCTTTAAAGGCCGAAGGCAAATTTGGATTGGAATTAGGATCGTTAACTAGAACAGAAAGATTTTTATGAATGTGAAATGCCTCTAGAAAATCCAGTTCTCCAATGGAAGATGTTTTTTGAATAATTTCGGCAGCAGAAAAATTGAAAATGTGATTTTCGGACCAACAATGTTGCGCAACAGAAGACTTCTGTGTTTCCTTTTTTCTAACATATGCCTCATGTTCCTTGACGCGAAATTTTAAGGCTCTCTTAGTTTGGCCAATGCAAATTAAACCACACTGGCAAGGAATTTTATAAATACCCCAGGAATTCATATACATAATGGGGTCCTTAAGTATGGAACTCGGAATTTTATTGATGGGAGAATAAACAACCCGAAAATTAAATTTCTGCAAAATATGTGCAACTTTATAGCTAATTGATGGAAAGAAGGGAATGACAACAGAATTTTTATAATCTTCTAAAACAAGAGTGTGCCTTTTAGTGTGTTGAGATGAGAATTTTTTAACTGCTTGATTAATAATGTTGGGTGAAAAGCCCCTGTGAATAGCTATTGCTTTTAAATAATTCAGTTCTTCATCAAGGGCTAGTTTGGAGGAGCAAACTTGAAGAGCACGGAAAACATAGGAATAAAAAGAAGCTAACTTTTGTTTAGTCGGTATAAAGTATACAATAGCTATCTGCCCAAGTAACGGATGCCTTCGTAGATACCGGTTTAACGGAACTAGCTCATGTCCATGCTATACATGGAAAAAAGTACGAAAACCGACCATGCAACTAGTACGTTTGCTAGGGATCGAACTCAGGTGGATCTACAAGCATTGAGCTGTCTTAACCTTTCGGCCATTTCAATGTGTATTTTCAGATAATTGCCGCTAAGGATTTTCATTGCTCCCGATAGGGTAAATTTCCATAAAAAGTGCTTTCCAGTGTTTCTCCGTCACTAACACCTGAGCAAAAATATGATGATTACAAGGCATTTGACTAATCATTAAACCTGCTCATTAACTTACATGCCTATCTTGTATGCCACATGTGATAAACATGCCTATCTTGTATATGACACTTATTTTTCTTTAAGTAGTCTAACATATTACTCAAGCGTTTATCAATGTCGTAAGATACACATGCTACTTTCTTGGAAAGTGCTTCATTGAACAACTACCTTCTAAGTGACTGATAATACTACTCTGGCACTGCAAATATGAAAGCAGGCGCCCCCCCCCCACCTATATACGCTTTGTTCTGGAGCTTCGAGCGATTACTAAATACCCCATTATTGCACATGATATTTTGTTCACATACTTTATCCTTTCTAAAAATTTCTTGACGGTTATGTGAAAATCCTTTTAATTTAGCTCAGGCTGACTACTCTTCTGTTACACATAATTAAGTTTTAAAAATTCGAGAGTGAAACTATTTGAATAAGTTAATTCTGTTCTTCCACTGTGACAAATTTTGATATGTCCATATTTCAAGTTTTCTTTTGAAGTATTTTAATAGTTGTCGGGTAACTATTAATCGTTTAATCCGACAACAGATAAATTTAATTTAATTCTTTATTTAAGAGTTACTGGTATTTTTAATTCACTCTGAAATTGTTTTAAAATAATTTAATGCATTTTTAATGTTTTCATATAAGTTTTACCCGTTTTACATCTGAATTCATCTTGAAAATTTTATGGGTCTCACCGTCACACTATTATTCGTCACTTCTGATTAGTATTTTCATCAGTATCTTGCTGGACTTCATAATTTTTGCATAATTTTTGATAGGATTGAATTTTAGTTTGTTGCAAAGAAAATGTTCAAGTTATATTTTAAAATTTACTCTTTTATTAATTAAGATGATGTTGTTTGTCCCTATGTTTTTCTTTTAGGCATGACTGTATGTTTACCTTTGAGGTCATGCACTACAAAATTTACCAACCAACCAACCATATCGTTCTTTGTCACGAAGTCTGATACCATCTCTTGTCTCTTTATTAGTTGTTTTGAGCACGGCCGGATCGCTGGCTCCTCGTTTGTTGTTGGATGGGCTGGCTCCCGTTGAAAGTCATATGACCAAGTTGTCCTGGTTAGGTGGGCTGGGGTTGCGCCCCGTTATTTCACCGTTATTTCACCCTCTCTTGTCAAATCCGGCAAGAAGCAAAATGATTATAAAAATGAAAGACTACTATTATAAACAATGGAATCAAATGTGGGAAAATTCAACAAGATGAAAGTCTTATTTAAAAAATATTAAAATAAATAGAGAAATGAAAACCTATACAGATATAGATGTGAATCAACTTATGACAGGTCATGGAAGATTTCCACAATATTTAAAGAGATTCCACCTCCAGGGCAACGATAGATGCCTCAAATGTGATCTTATTGGAGATGCGGAACATTTCGTTGAGATATATACTCTTACCCGGGGGGGGGTGAAGGCAAAATATGGAATAACAGGATTAGATATAACACAAATGAAATATGATAAATTATTGAAATTTTCACAAGATGTTATGACTGTGATAAATAAAAATAAAAGTATTGTTGGCATTGGTGATTAGGAGAATTAAAATTGGATGTTATGAGTTTTTAAAAGAGATTTTAAAAGGCTTGCAACCATTTGAACCAGTGTTTTTTAGTTTGTTATGTTTAATTTTTCTACCTTTTTTGTTGCTCGGAGCCCGGGCCTGGATTCTCGGGAGCATTTGATATTTTATGGCTTTAAAAATTAAGAATTGTCTGTTTTTTTAAAATTAAGAATTGTGTGTTTCTTTTTTGGGCACGGCTGGATCGGTGGCTGCCTCGTTTTGTGTTAGACGGGCCTTCCCCTTTGTGCCCTTATGGCTGATATGAATCGGCTAGGGGGGGGGGTCGGGGGTGCGCCCACAAAAACAACCCTCTCTTGTTAGCCCCTATATTCATGTTTTGGTTTATTTGATTACGGCACAGCACTCGGGGGCTATCTGCTAAAAGGGAAGAATGCCTTTGTGGAAGACGTTTTTAGTGAAACTGGTTCCTATATACGTTACGCACCACGAAAACGCCCATGCAGCCAGCTCGTTCGCGGCATTTGAACCTCGGACCGAACTACCAGTGTTCAACGACTTTACCGCTCGGCCGCTGATGGGTGCTCCAAATTCATGATCACCAGGGCAGTTGACTAACAGAAGAGATGATATGTTGGAAGTGCATATATGGTGTGGACTCTATTACTCTCTTTAACTGAAAGGGATTAAAGGTTTTTCAGATGATTTAGAAAAAGATCAGACAATCTGTTAAAGATATAGTACCCATACAATCCCAAATTATTTCTGATTACGCAAAGGAAACAAACTCCATACCGAAGATATCTGAATCTTCGGTGGACACATTTTTTCAAAATTTGAATACCGCATAAATCAAAAGCTGCGCTGTTTAATCTTTAACGAAATGGGCTGTAAATATCAAATATGTGAAAAAATACTCACTGCTTATGCTGACGAAAGTAATTCCCCACATAATGCTCCAGACCCAGCCCACTACGATGAGGGCTGTGAGTAGCTGCAGGAGTGATGCAAGGATGTTGAACATAAACGCCGTACACTTATCATCATATTCTGTAGGGCATCCGCAGAGTACTGTTAAGGCAGCTAAGAATGTTCCTGAAAAGATATTTGAAAAGATTTATCAGTTTGCTACGTATAGTGGAATATAAAATAGTATATTCTTTACAAGACTATTTTTAAAACTATACTTTCCGTTTATTTTAAATTATATTTGAAATAATTTACATTATTTAAGACAGTATGTTCTTCAGGAGAATTGTTTTTAGAGTTATTTATCACTGCCCTGACTTGGCAAGTGTACCCACAGCAAGAGGCATAAGCTTTCTGTTACACACACTGCCAATTTTCAACTTATTTAAAAAATTCCCTGGTTAACAAACCGAGCAATTTAAATTATATACGTACTTCTAGACAAATCGCCTTTTTGTTTTCAGGTAAAGTGTCCCTGCACCATGCTGTTTGCTTATTCTCGTTGAATGGTACGTGACGATAAAGTAAGCCTTTGAATGACTCACCTAGGTAATCAAGTGCTCCGAGATAGGTCACGCTTACTCCTGCTAACCAACAGAAATAAAAAAAATTACAAATTGTACCAGACGACGAAAACGGCAACTCACTCTCTCTTGCTCAACTTGCTGCTGCAACTAATGAAAAGAGAGGAAAGAACGATCAATTTGTCGTGTAATTTTTTTCGTTGTTGTTGTTCCTTTATTATGTTAATGAATTGTTAATTCTGATAAGTATATACTGAAAGGAGAAGGAGCTACGAGAATCTAAGATAAATGTTACCGATTGGGATCCGAACTTATATTATTTCATTTACTTAATAATACGTCTAATGTACTAATGTGTAATGTAGCTGATTAATAAACATTCTCAGTATTAGTAATTAATGAAAGAGGTTCCTTAAGCCATATATTTTATTTCAGAATTGCTTCAGAGTTGTTTCAGAGTTATTTGGTTTCTAATAACTTAGTGAATTCTCTATAAGAGGATGACTCGCGGTTCCAGAGGATCTTGAAATTTTGTGCGGGTAATCATGTTAAAAAGGTGATGCTTAACATAGATTCTACTTATATTCTCAGAAATATTTCAGAGATGGTCGGCTTGGTCGTCTCGGGAGAGTTCATTGTATATCAAATTGATAAAATTTGTAATAATTTAAAATTTTGAATGTATCCATTAACAGTCTTTATAAGCATTTGAAACAATAAATATTGCAGTAAATAAAAGATATCCTTAACGCCATATATTATAAGTATCCTAATACAGAAGCATTTGGGTTTTAAGAAATGTTTAACATTATCTGTATGGTACTTAATAATTCATGCTGCTGATTAATATATAATTTTTAATAACAAAGTCAAGGTTTCTTTCCGTTTATTAATGAGGACCTCTATCTTGCTGTGACTTTTCCAATTTAAAACACGAAAGGTTTTTGCAATTTTTTTAAAGGAAAAAAGCAGAGAAGTTATATTTCTCTTTAAAAGGAACGGAGGACTGAGGAACAACTTTTTCTCTTTGATGAACTTTGCAGCTCTGTTCAGTATTCAGGGTTGGAACTTACTTAATGACAATAACTCGCAAACGCGAATATATTTTGCTTTGTACAAAGCCCCCCCCCCAGACGGAAAAGGGGTTAGTGATTCTGATTACGAGTGATTACGAGATTACGAGTACTCTGTGACGAGTACGGTTACACAGATTTATTTTATTCTAACCTATTATTTTTAATTCGACTTTCCTTTCCCTCCTGATTTCGGTTTCGTGCCGGATTGAAAATTTGTTATGACGTAGATGCAAGTCTAAACGTGTTTCAAAAGCAGTATTTAAGCTGCGTTTCAAATAGAGTAGTAGTGGACTTAGTTCTGAGTTTATGCTGCGTGTTTGAAATTATCTCTGTAGTCGGTGTTAGACACCATTCAGTTCATACTGATATTTCTCGGCTCGGCTTTGCTGTGTGCAGCCGATTTAGCGTCAGTTAAGCTAAGGAGCCGGTTGTTAGATATCTTAACGTATTAGTTATTTGTTACCTTCTTATTTTCTGTTAAATTTACGTTAGTCACAAGTGGTGGTGATTTGTAAGCACGAAGTGCGTGCGTCTGTTTTAATTTAGTTTAATTAAAACGGTTATTTAAAAATTTTCTTCTGCGGTATTTATTCTTCAAGATATAGCGAGAATTCGCTTATTCATCTTCTACATAGGGTCCAAGTTGTATGCTACCAAAAAGAACAAGAAGGTTCTATAACTGGTACCTGAAACAGTTTAGTTACCTTCTTATTTTTGTTACCTTCTTATTTTCTGTTACATTTACATTAGTCACAAGTGGTGGTGATTTGTGAGCACGAAGTTCAGTGCGTGCATCTGTTTTAATTTAGTTTAAGTAAAACGGTTATTTAAAAACCTTTCTTCTGCGGTATTTATTCTTCAAGACATAGCGAGAATTCGCTAATTCGTCTTCTACATAGGGTCCAAGTTGTATGCTACCAAAAAGAACAAGAAGACTCTATAACTGGCACTTGAAACAGTTAAGAACAATGGAAAACTTCAAAAGTGATCTGACCCTATCCACGTCTACATCTCTGATGATTCAAGCCAACCCTATGGAAAGCTTTGGATGGATTGTCAACACGATGAGAGCGTCAATGAGGTCCCAATCCCTATTAGATAGAAATGGTTCAGCAGCAGCATTCATGGACCAGCTGGACAATGACTATATTTTATACCCAGTGGGCAATTTTAACTTCAGTTCTCCAAGGACAAGACTTGAGTTGGTATAAAGGCATCAGCAAATGTTTAGTGACGGAAGACGCGAGCACCACCTCTCTACCATGGCGGTTTATTGGTATAGCACCACGCGGCAAGTAGAAAAACTTCAAAACTGCCCTTCTAAAAGGCATTTACAGTCTTAAAGAATCATGCACGGTTAGAAGCCGAACTGTATAACTGGTAGCAGATGAACGGGGAAGATTTAGCAAGCTTTATTCTACGCAAAATCCAAGTGATGAAACTGCTGTATGGAAGAAATCCAGATGAGAAAGTAATTCAAATCATCTTGCCGAGATTATTCCCACCAGCGCAAGATTTTATAGAGATAAGAAAACCGTCGACGTTGGAAACTCTATTTGAGGTGGCCACAAAATGCGGAAGCCGCCGCATTTCCAACAATGCTCGCACGCAAATGTATGGGCAAGGGTACTGAAATTCTTGCACGCCTAAGCCAGATGAATGACAGCAGCAGAAATTCAACCGCAGGAAAGAATTTTCGCCGAAGAGAAACAATCACCAAAAGGGATATAAACAACGGAAGGAAGACATTCCGTTGGTTATAAGACATTCCTTCCGTCAGAAGGAAGACAGTCCTTCCGTTGTTTAAAATTGCTCCCAAATTCATGTGAATACTGTGGTGGTTAAGAATGTACAATTACCAGAAGTACAAATTCTTTAAACAACGTGCCAGCAGTCGCATTAATTGACACGGAGCACAGAGTAGTTTTGGGGCTAAAGTGATTTAGGCAGAATTTCCTACGTTAAAAGTTGTACAACATCAAAGGTACAGTTGTGATTGCAACGCAAGGGAAAAAGTGCGTTTGCATTTGAAAATTGCTCCTATACATGCGGGTAAAAGGGGAGAACTAAAAATTACCTTCTTTGTAGTTAAAAATTTGCAAGCTAATGACATTTTAGGTATGGATTTTCTCAAGTCAGCAGAAGCAAGAATAAATTTCCAACAAGCCACCATCACACTTGACATGGCGAAGAAGAAATCTGAGGAAGTTAAGCCTCTAGCGCTGGAGATAAATAACCTGAAAGAGGACGAAAAAGGGAAAATCTAAGAAGTTGTAAGAAAATTTGAAGATTCTTTTAGTGACCAACCGGGTCGTACTCATGCTGTTAACCACTCGGCTGATACTGGGGATAATTTACCTTGAAGGGCTAAGCCCTATAAGTATGATAACGTCAAAGAGGCAATTATAGAAGAGCACGTAAAAGAAATGTTAAAAAAAATAAAATAATTGTGTCTTCTAGTAGTCCGTTCACAAACCCAGTCGTATTATGTCGTAAGAAGAAAAATTTACCCCCTAATGGAAGTAAAGCATAATGCTTTGCCATTTATTATAGAAAAATTAAGTAATGTTATAAAATATCCGGTTTACCCGTTACCGATAATAGAGAATATAATTAGAAAAATAAATTCCACAAGATATATAACATCTTACCTCTGGCTATTTTTAAATCACCGGATGTTAATAAGGTGGCGTTTATCATAGAATTTATCACTTCGTCATTTACGCATTTTACGTGTGTTATTCTTTTTATGTGGTGACCCCACTACTTTTCTACGAACGATGGACGTAATTCTTACAGTTCTCGAAAAATCTATCTAGATGGCATAATCATTACCAGTAATACGATAGACAAGCACATGAAGCCTCTGATGGAAGTCTTTACACTTTACAAGATGCTGGTTTAAAAGTGAATCCTAACAAATGCTAATTCGCGGCAAAGGAATTGAAATATTTAAAATATAAAATCTCCGCTAAAGGTATCGAAACCAAAGATTCAAAAATTGTCGCCAATTAAAACTACCTTCCTCCAAATACAGCGAAAAAACTTGCATCGTTTCTTGGAATGTGCTCCTATTACAGATCCTTTATTAAAAACTTTGCCCATTATACGTGAGCCTCTCTTAACACTAAAAAGGAAAAAAAAGCAAAATTTTGTTGGTCGAAGGAAGCCAATTCTGCGTTTGAACAGTTAAAAGCAGCTTTAATTTCAGCACTAGTGCTAAAGGTTGCTGACACAGGATGTCAGCTTGAAATATCTGCAGATGTATCAGACTTTGCCGTAGGAGTCGTTTTATATGTGAAAAAAGTCTGTGTATACTTCAGAAAGCAACCCGTAAGAGTCTACACTGACCATGCTGCTATTCTTAGACTTTACTCAGGTAAACCTTGTCACCTCAATTGATGAGGTGGGCATTGAAACTTCAGGAATATAATTTAGTATTGAAACATTTACCTGGTAAAGAAAATATTGTCACGGATGTTGTTTTCTCGCATTAAATTAGACGAACAGGGGAATCAAGTTAAATGCACAATGTTAACTTCAAAGATCTTATATTCTCTATATACTATTATTGCTGAACTAAAAGAGAATCTAGAATTTAAAAAACATTTATGCGTACCTACAGAATCCAGATAACTTTGAGCATCCGGATTTAAACAGCCATCAGAAACAGAGCCGCCAATTACGAAATTATCGATAATCTCCTATTTTATTCAAAAGCTACCAACGAAAATGAGCTAAAGCCAGTCATCCCAACGAGTTTGAGACTTAGCGTCTTGCAAGGGTTACATGATGCACCGATTTCCGGTTATCTCGGTATTAGAAAGGCAATTAAACGTGTTCGAGAGGCGGTATTCTTTCCAAAATTACAAGAAATTGTTACGGAGTATGTCAGGTCCTGCCATATCTGCCAAATAGTAAATGATGTTAATTATTACCGATACCTAAATAGCATTAAGGCTACCTTCCCCAATGAATTGCTGGAGGCCGATCTCTTAGGATCTTATCCGAAAAAGCGATAAGAATAGACACCCTTACTTACTTTTAATCGTAGGTGATTTTAGCAAATGGGTAGAAATAATTCCTCTAAAAAGGGCTTCCGCCAAAATAGTCGCAGATTCCCATCTAAATAAATTTATTCTAAACATGGCGTAACTATGGTGCACCATATTTTTAAATATCAAATATATATTTTAAAATATACACTTGAAGTATTAAATATATGTTTTAAAGTATATATTTAATATAAAATATCAAACATATATTTAAAAATACACATTTGCTTCAAAATATCAAATATATAACAAATTTGGGACCGTTATCTGATATTATAAAAATAATATCAAATAACGGACCCCGAATCGTTAGTCAGATATTTCATAATCAATGTGCAGGGCTTGGCATACGCTGCTTGAAGATGGCTTTCGACCGCAATCTAATGTTCGCAATATTGTTAAGACCATTCGTAGTTGATAGATGGGATGATTCGGTTGATCAGCTCTCCTTTGCATTACGCACGATGATACACGATACGACTGGTAAAACCCCTGCTGAATTATTTCTAGAAAGGTAAATAATAACACCCTTCGATAGACTATTTTTCGTGCAAAAGTGTGCTCCGGAGTTTCAGATGTCGGATATAAAGAAATTTGTCGACGAGGCTATTCAATCTTCTGACATCGCAAGAAGTAAGCAGAAATATTATTATGATAAAAGTCGGAGAGAAGGAAATTTTAAAGAAGGGAAAAAGTGTTAAAACTGAAACATAGCGTATCCTGTGCTCCCGATGCAAAAGTAGCTAAGTTCTGCCCTAAATTTAAAGAGGCCATTTATAACAAAAAATATTCGAGAAACTGTAGTAATTCTGAAAAATGGCAATGGCGAAGAATCAAAAGCCAATATTGATCAGATTAAAAAAATATTACGATCGTGGTGAAATGACACTTCTTAAAGATTTATTGCAGAGTTCCAGTGATACCAACGGTGATAAAGCTCCGAACCAAGTACAGTCAGCTGCAGCCCAGATACACCTAAGAGATATGGCAGCATAAGAGGCTTAAGGTCAACGCGGGAAATAAGAGAAAAAAGCAACAAGTCAAGGGGCCAGGGCAAGGAGCTAGTGAAAAGAGAAAAAGAGTGAAACAGTCTTCAAAGCCGGTCAACAGACAAGGTCCACGGAAGGAAAGCCGCAACGCTAGAAAGCAACGACGACGACCAGAGTTTGCCCAGCGGTCAGCGGGAATGAATGTGACACAAGAGGGTTCACCGGTGTAATGTATTTTGCAGTAATTTACAAAACTAACAGTCTTCTTAGTAGAACATAAATTTTATTTTTAGTTCACGGTGATAGACAAATTTTATACAATTCTTAAGTGGCAAAATTTTCATACTACTCCTAGCTGGTAAAATCTTCAGAGTTCTAATCTTTTAAAACAATATCTCACGCTGCTGAGTAACGGTTTAATACAAATATGGCGTTGCCACTTCAACAATAATTATATTTATTTATTAAATAACAAGATATTACAACCTCTCCCCCCTCCAGATAAACTTTAATTTAGATTTTTATAAATTAAAATTTACGTTTTTTTTTTTTTTTTTTTCCTTTTTCAAAACAACAATATTAGCACAATACAGAATTGAAGTACAAGATATAATATAATGACATACACTGAGGAAGAGAGGAAGGAACAAAATATTTTTTTATCCATATGGAGAAACAAATTATTTAATCAGGCCAGGGAGTACGACTTATTGCGTCTACATTTTTATGGTTTTTAACCACTTCGATGAACGATCGTGCAATTGTAGGGTTGTAATACTAGTTCCCATCTCATAAGTCGCGGATTTAAGACTCACATTATTTTTGAGCCAAACTAAGGGATTATGATCGGTCATGATGAGGAATTTAGTATGCCCGTCTAAATAACATTGAAGTTTCTTTACAGCAAATATTATGGCCGCGCATTCCTTTTCTGTGGTAGAGTACTTCTTTTCAGTTTCTGTAAACTTCTTACTGAGGTATAATACTGGATGTTCATTGTCTCGTTCATCTTTTTGAGCTGAAATGACACCCATACCAGAGTTTGAAGCATCAGTTTGAAAAATAAACTCCTTATTGAAATCAGGTGCATGTAGTATAGGCCTTTGAGACAGTTTCTCTTTTAGCTCTTCCAAATGCTTTTGTGCACTCCTCTGTCCAATTTATTTTCCCTTATTTTAAGTTTCGTTTCAAAGTTTCTGTTAAAGGTGCTGCGATAGATGAGAACATGGGAATGTAATGATTATAATATCCCGCTAATCCTAAAAATGCTCTGACTTGACTTTTTGTGGATGGCACTGGAAAATCAAGAATAGCTTTTACTTTCACTTCACTTGGCATTCTTATACCACGACCTACAATATGTCCTAGATATTTTACTCTATCTTGAGCAAATTTACATTTTATTGGTTTAATAGTTAAACCAGCGTCCTTTATTTTGACAAAACGGCTTTCAGGTGACTTAGATGTTCTTCCCAGGTGTTTGAAAAGATTGCCACGTCATCTAAATATGGAACAGCAAAGTTTTCACAACCGTGAAGGATTTTGGGCCATCATTTTACTAAATGAAAATGGTGCATTTTTAAGTCCGAAAGGCATCCGTAGAGGTCTAAATATGCCAAAACTTGTAACAAAAGTGGCTAATCTTTGAGAATTAGTTGTTAAAGGTATTTGCCAGTATCCCTTTGTTAAATCCAAAAGAGTTACATATTTTGCTCCTGCTACCGTTTCTACTCGTTGTTCGATATTAGGCAAGGGGAAGAATTGTGTTTTAGTCAATTTATTCAATTTTCTATAGTCGATACAAGGTCTTGGATCCCTCCCTGCTACTTCTAATAAAATCATAGGAGAAGTGTAATCTGAATCTCCTATTTAAATTATTTTATGCTGAAGCATTTTATCGATTTCTGGTTTTAATATATCCGTTTGTCTAGGAGACATTCTGTATGGCTTACAGTGGATTGGGGTGTTTTCTGTCAATTGAATATCATGCGTTATTAAATGAGTTTTTCCAGGTTTATTAGAAAAGATTTTTGAAAACTTCAGCAGCATATCATGCAATTCTTGAATCTGTTGTTCATTTAGCTTATCACTTAAGGAACTGTTTTCTTTAATGTCCTCAAAATTGAACAATGTTGGTTCGAAGTCAATTGTTGGGAAATTTTCCTCCATATCATCAATTTCAGATTGATCTTCTGTAATCATAAGGTTAACCGATTCTGCTCGCCTATGATAAAGTTTTAGCATGTTAACATGGTAGACTTGGTTAAAGTAATTTTTTCCTTCGAAACTCACAACATAATTAGTTTCGGATAATTTCTTCTCAACCTTCCCAGGACCTTTCCATTCAACTGCTAGTCTTTTTGGTTCATTCGTTGATACAACTAATACTAAATCTCCTTCAGAGAATTCTCTTTTGATAGCTTTACGATCGTACCACATTTTTCTTTTGGTTTGCATTTCCAGCATTTTATCTTTTTAACCGATTTATCAATTGAAAAACGTATTCAGCAACATTATTTCCTTCGTCTTCAGGATTCATCTATTGTTCATATAATAATGTTACAGGTGTTCTAACTCTGCAGGTGTAAATCCAGTAATCTCGTGCGTTATTGTTCTTAAAGCAAATAGAGCTGCGAGAACTTGCTTTTCCCACACAGGGGCTGCTTCGATACATAAAACTTTTAAAATTCGTTTGATTGTTCGGTGAAATCTTTCAACAGGGTTGCTCTGCGGATGGTGTATTGAGCTTCTAGTTACTTTTATTCCAAATGTTTCTACAAATTCAATGGCTAGATTGCTCATAAAGGAGGTACCTTGATCAGTTTGGTTCAGATTTCTTTCGGGAAACCCATTCTACTAAATATTTGTAACATGGCTTCAACTACTGACGTTGTGCCAATATTAGGAACAGGTACAGAATCCGGATATTTTGAAGCTACACAAATAGCTGTAATTAAATATCTATTGCCATTCGGTGTTATTGGTAAAGGACCGCATGCGTCAAAGTCAATTTTTGAAAATACTTCTGCAATAATTGGTACTAAAGTCAAAGGTGCTTTGGCTTTATCATTAGATTTTCCCACTCTTTGACATGGATCGCAAGTTTTAACATACTCTTCTATTTCTTTATAGCAATTAGGCCAGTAAAAGTATCTTAAGTAAAAGTAAAAGTAAGTAAAGTTAATCTATCTTTAGTTTTGACGGCGCCTAAATGTCCAGATGTGCTATCATGACATAATGACTTTATTTGATCCCTATATTTTTAAGGAATAACAATTAATTCCCTTTCATTTCCATTTTTATCTATTTTCCTTTTCACCAACAATCCGTTTTCTTTTACTTTGAAATCATTTGTCTTGCTGGAATTTTCATTTTTAGCTTCGTTAAGCAACGACGCTAGATCTCTGCTTTGATGCTGAGATTCAATTAATTCCTTTGAATTAACATTAATCACTTTCTTAAGTTCCTTGTCTTCCTCATCAGCTTGAGGTAAAATATCTTCGTCAGTTTCAATAAACTTCAGTTCTTCTAGTTTCTCCATTTGAATTTCTCTGCTTCGATCATCTTCATGAGATCTTTTTACTTGAGATCGTGTCAAAACCGCATTTATTTTTTCTAAATTTAAGAATGATTTATTTTTGAACAATTGTGCAGTTTTGTTACCCAATACTTCCGGGATCATTTGTAACAGCAGCTGCCTTTGTCTTTATATGACCAAGTTCGCAATTAATTTCAACTCCCGCTAACGGTAGACACACTAAATGGTCATTTAAAAGATATTGTGCTCAGACATGTTCTCCAGTCATTTTTGCGTTATCAATGTATTTTCGAGAAATAACATGAACAGTGGCTCCTGTGTCTCGAAGAATAGGCATTTCATACCCATTCACTAAACCGTTAATTGTATATGTCTCTAACAAATCATCATTCCAAATACGCAATTTACCTTTCCATTTGGTTTTAAGCGACGACACTGAGGCTTAAAACGTTCGTATGATCCACACTCGAAACAACGTAATTGATATCCTTTGTCGTATAAATTTTCTTGTTTTTTGTTTTGGAACTGATTCCTTTGCTGATGATCTTTCTTGTATTTTGAATCATCCCATCTATCAGAATGTTTAAAATGAGGCGGATGCTCTATTTTTTTCAAAAAATTATCATAACGCGGTCCTTTGTTAATTTTCTCAGTCTGATTGGCAGAAAATTTCGGTTTTATTATTTTTCTCACATCTTCAAAATCTTCAGTTTTCTTAACCATTTCAGTAGGTCAAATGATGGGTGAAATGATGGTTGTCCATTGATCCATAAAATGTTCTTTGAAATCAGGAGAAGTACGCTTTTTTATTTGATAAACCAGCATGAGATCTTTTAGCTGTTCAAAAGTTTTAATGTTTAATCCGTTAAGCCATCCTTTTAAATAATTCTTTAATTCATAGTAGAAATCATACCAAGTACTTTCAATAGATTTTTGGTGTTTATTAAATAGTTGTCGAAATTTTTCCGCACTCAATTTAAATCGTTGTAACAGTAAAGTTTCTACATGTTCATACTTTTTTGCGCCCTCTTCTGGTTCTCTAGCAATAAGCTGAACAATGTCAGGAGGCAGCAATGAAATAAGTTGAGTCACTTGATTTTCAGCAGGTATATTCATTATTTTAGTTTGACGCTCAAATAACACCAGAAATAAACTTATTTCATCTTCTCTAGGGTTGAAACGTGGCATGACATCGTGAATTCTAATTTTTAAAGGCTGCTCAGGTAACTGCGTAGTTTCTACCGGCTGTGCTGTTGCAGCCATTTCTTCCAACTGAAGTTTCTGTAGCTCAAAGGCTCTAATTCGCTCTTCTCTTTCACGCTCTTCTTTTCTTTCACTTTCTTCCCTTTCGCATTCTTCTCTTCTTTCTCTTTCTTCTCTTTCGCATTCTTCTTTTCGTTCCCTTTCTTCTCTAATTGCAGCCAGTAGTTCTCGAGTAAACTCCTCATCATAATCGGGACTTTCAGTAATCAGTTTATGCAACTGTGCAATCTTAAATTCAGGTTTCACGGTTAAACCTAACTCTTCTGCTAGTACTTTTAAATCCTGTTTTTTACTCCTAGCTAAGAATGACATGTTGACACAAGTTACCTTTATTAGGCTTCCTTTTGAAATACAATCTAAAAGCTCGTACTTGTATTAAAAACATATAATTTTTGAAGAGACTTAATTTCTCAAATACGAAATTCACACTAACCAATTGGAGAGAATTATTTAAACAACTTGGCCAGGTTGGCACAAAATACTATAGTACTACGTCGGGTTGACGTTTTAACTCACTATTCACAAGCCTCGTTAGCTATAACTATATAAACACCTTTGCCAGTTAGGCAAACAATGGAATTTTACCCACGTCAGTTTGACGACTTTACTATCTATTTCCACGCCTGGTTGGCGATAACAAAAACAATTTTTGCCAGTTTGGCAATACAACTTTTAGTATATACAATCTGTAATACGTCGGGATGACGTTACTATCTATCACACGCCTGGATGGCGAGAACTAAGAAAAAAACCCTTGCCAATTCAGCAGTGTAATCAAATCACACTACGTCAGTTTGACGTTATTACTTATTTTTCACGCGCCTACTTGGGAACAAATTCAAAACTCAGCTATCAGTTTTTTTTATAAACGCCGGAATGGCTTACACATATCAATTATCAACATAAAATTTCACTACAAATAAAAGTAAAGCATAAATAATAATTTTAAAATACTTCTTTACCACAAATATCAATTATAAATTTAAGCTGAATATTTTTAGTGTCAGTTATTTTAAACAAAATCTTACACGATAAACTATAATTCTGAAACTAAGTATTAAAATTCAATAAAATATTTTTTAAGAAAACCAAAAGTTAATCTTATCTTCAGAGATCAGCAATATCATATTTTCGACAGTTTTTGCTCGGACGCAAGTTACAGAAGCACACAAGATAACCTTTGAATGATCCCCTTCAAATCTGGCTTTAAAACAGCAGACTTCTTACATCTATTTCTCCTTGAAATAAACAAACTTGGCAATTAGTATTGGCAAACTTGTTCTAAAAAATTCATTAAATTTCCGGGATTAGGAGACCAGCACCATCGAAATTGACAATTACACTCCTAATTTCCAGTATCTCGGTGGAACCTCCAATTAATTAAGACTGTAATGTTTTTTGCAGTAATTTACAAAACAGACAATCTTCTCAATCAATCTTTAGTAGAACATAAATTTTATTTCTAGTTCACGGTAATAGACAAATTTTATACAATTCTTAAGTGGCAAAATTTTCATACTACTCCTAGCTGGTAAAATCTTAAGAATTCTAATCTTTTAAAACAATTTCTCACGTTGCTAAGCAATTATTTAATACAAATATGGCGTTGCCACTTCAACAATAATTATATTTATTTATTAAATAACAAGATATTACACCGGCAAGCGGCAGAGTCTGGATGATGGGAAACAGACAGTCAAACGGACGATATCCCACCGCAGTCCACGGACGACGTGTCCTCAGGGATGGAAAAGACCATCTCCGGAGAATAATTTCCCTAGGAAGTCAAGACGGAGAGAAGAGCGTACCATGAAAAGAAAACTGGATCCCCAATCTGACGAGCAACGGCCATACACACACCAAAGGGTGGCCGCAACAAGCACATTTCCATCATGGAGCGAGTTTGTGTAGAAACGCATGACGGACTACGCCAGTTCAAAAGATAAGTAAAATTTGATTTTGTTTTCAAGTATTCAATACTGTTATGTCTAAAAATATACAAAGTGCTTGTTAAGAGTTATCTAATTGTTTTTGCCTCAAGCGAAGTTTTACTCGTTGTTACAGAAAAAAGCTGAAAATTTTATTTTTCATAAAATTTTGTTCGCTTCAAGAATCATGCCGTTTAATCAAGAGACTGTTTTAACAATTTAGTGGAATAAAACAACATTTTTTAGATAAAGACTGAAGGCAAAGAACGCTTGGAATTGGGAAACCTAATTTCAATCCATCTATGCCTTCAGCTTTTTTTCATGTTTTAGTTCTCGTTCATCAATAGATGGCGCCAGTAGCTTAACTCCTGTCCAGCCATTCCTATCTTATCTTATCTATCACTATATCATATCTCGTTCATTTGCGCTTTGGCAGCTGAGGATGATGGTTCGGTAAAATCGTTGAAACAAGTCCTGTGAAAATTTGCAAATATTACACTGATTTTGTTGTTTGACTTCTAAATTAATTCTATTTAGATTTGGATGTAAGAAAATGGAAACTTGTGTATATATATATATATATATATACAAGTATATACAAGTATATATATATATATATATATACAAGTATATATATATATACAAGTATATATATATATAGCGTTTTTCAACTGTGTTTAATGTAAATATGACTTTCTGGATGTAAAGAATGAGTAACTTGTAAAATTAGCTGTAGAAATATTCAGATATTGCAAATTAAAATGTAATGAAATGTAAAAGCTAGCCGGAGAACAAATTAAAAGCTAGCTTAGGTATTTTAAATACTAGTTATGCTGTCTGTCTGAATGCAAAGTTAATGCATATTGAATAAGTATACTAGGATGAGTTTTGAAAATAAGGAGTCTTTTGAGGTCTAGTGTGTCTGAGATAATTAACATGTAGGCTGTGGGTTAGAAGCGGAAATTCTTATTTAAACACACCACATTTTAATTGCGTTTGAAGATATCAGTACACGCATATGCTGGAGAGCTAGGGGTGAAAAAAGAAAAACTTTTGAAATGAAAATAAATTCATGAATGGTGATGGTGAAATGCACGTATTATCTAGAATTAAAATAATATTAGTTTTCTTCCAGGAGACTCAACATAAAAGATGTATTTAAGATTTTGAAAATGTATTCCTGGAAATTGTATTGTTAAAATTTCAAATTTAAAGTATTTAAGTAGCATTATATTGTAAGGCTGACTCTTCAAGTTTAAGGTTAGAATTTAAATTTTTCGAACAGGATATTTAAAGACCTTATTTTCAAATATTTAAATTCTGGCGGGAAATATTGTTAGGATTTATTTTATTCTAACTAATTATTTTTAGATTCACTTCCTTTTCTCTCCTGATTTCAGTTTCCTACCGGAATGTAAATTTGTTATGACGTAGATGCAAATGTAAACATGTTTCAAAAGCAGTATTTACGCTGCGTTTCAAAATTTCAAAGAGAGTAGTAGTGGACTAGAGTTTATGCTGCGTGTTTGAAATTACCTCTCTAGTCAGTGTTAGACACCTTTCAATTTGTACTGATATTTCTTGGCTCAGCTTTGCTGTGTGCAGCTGATTTAGCGTTAGTTGAAATAAGGAGCCAGTCGTTAGATGTCTTAATTTATTAGTGATTTGTTACCTTCTTATTTTCTGTTAAATTTACGTTAGCCACAAGTGGTAGTGATTTGTGCGTGCATCTGTTTTAATTTAGTTTAAATAAAAAGGTTATTTAAAACCTTTGTTCTGCAGTATTTATTCTTCAAAACATAGCGAGAATTCGCTACTTCGTCTTTTACATACCGTCAAAGTTGTATGCTACCAAAAACAAGAAGAAGACTCTACAGGGTAATCGGTAGCGAACAGTTTTCCCTTCGCTAATAACCTGTAGCGAAAAGCCCGGGTTCGAATGCCGGAGAAGGACTTACTAGTGGCAAACGCCTATACATATAGCATCTCAAACAGCCCACACATGTTCACACAAAGAAATATTACCGAAGATAACTCGTACATATGCTTCCAGTTTCAAATTTCTCGAAAGAATCTTTTACTTTCGAAAACAGGAACATATAACTAAGGATTCAATAAGAACTTTTAAGAATATTAAAATTCAAATATTTTTATGCGACATAACTTAGTTTTCATACAGCTCTTAAAATCAACATTCTAGTTCCCCCCTTAGATAAATGGGATTTAAGACACTTGGTTTTGTTAGTTCTTGAAGACCGATTTTGCACATTACAGAAACGTATTTTAATATGAAAGATCTTTAGTAGGATAAGGATAGTCCTATAAGGTATCTCTCTCGCCTTCGTGGGGTAGTTGTCTCTTACTTCGAAAATACCTAATGTCTCTACAGTATAACTAAATATCTCTTTACCCTGTTATAGCATCTTATGTGTCCTGTTACTAAGTGAACAAATAAAGTAGGCTTAATGTTTTTGTTGTGGCTTTTTCAGTAAAAGTATGTGAAAATAAAATTTTACTCTTATACTCAGCACAGAAACTTCTAATTAATAAGACTGTAGAGACATTAGGTATTTTTTTGGAAGCAGGAAAGTTGCAAAATGAGCAAAACCTTCGCCGGGAATCGAACTGCGGGCCTCTGGAATTCGCATCCAGTGTGCAGATCACCACTCCGCGAAAGCACGCCAAAAGGGGGAAGAAATATCTTATATACTCCCCCTTTTAAAGGGCGACTGGGGTGTTTAGGGAAACCAATCGCCAAATCCTGTGTGAGGAGAATCATCATCCAACACCCTTTTAGTTCGGGTACCACTTTAGAGAGATTAGGTATTTTTGGAAGCAGGCAAGATGAAAAATGAGCAAACGCCTTCGCCGGCAATCGAACCAGAGACCTCTGGAATACGCGCCCAGCGTGCAGACCAGCACATTACGAAGGCATGAAAAGAAGGCGAGAGAAATACCTTATAAGACTATCCTTATCCTTCTAAAGATTTTTCATACAAATTCTGTAATGTTTCTGTAATGTGCAAAATCGGTCTTCAAGGACTAACAAAACCAAGTGTCTTAAGTCACATTTATCTGAGGGGGGAACTAGAATATGCTGATTTTAAGGGCTGTATGAAAACTAAGTTATGTCGCATAAAAATATTTGAATTTTAATATTCTAAAATGTCCTTATTGAATCCTTAGTTATAAGGTAGTTCTCCCGCCTTCTTAGCGTGCCTTCGGGGTGTAATGGTTCTGCACACTGGACCGGTATTCCGGAGGTCCACGGTTCGATTCACGGCGAAGGCTTTGTTAATTTTTCATTACTCCTGCTTCCAAAAATACCTAATATCTCTACAATACTGTATTAGTTTAGCCACGCAGTTATAAACATATTAAATACTTTCAAATAGAACGTTAGGTTTCATCAAAAAGCGTTTACTAACGCTTTATTAACTAAGTCTTAACTTCTACTACCTAGTTCTTTCGTTTAGTTTACCGATATTTAATCACGTGAGAGCATTTCACTTTATCGAGCAATATGGCCACTAATCAGGTAGAAAGCTTTTTATGTGCTTGAATATGCAAAAACAAATTTTTATACTGTATGTAGCTTTACTTTAGAGTACAGTATGGACGAAAATCTGCCTTAGTGTTGAAGGCAGTTCCACGGTGCAGACTATGGCCTTGGCTCGTTTGCAGCGAAGAATTTTGGATTTAACACCGAGTGAATAATTCTTGTTGAGATTCATCAAGGACCGAACTTTTATTTTATACTTTTTTAAACAAATAGGGATTATCTTAAACAACGCAAAAAAGCAGCTGCTACACATTTCATTTATATAACACGCTGAGACAAATTTCAGAAGAATTTGATTGTCGAATTGATACCTTTTATGTTACAAAAGGATCATATAGAGAAACAGTATGAACTTCGAAATGTATGTTTTTAACCGTGCAAGTGTTCTAGTCTAGCTATTAAAGTTTTCTGCAAAATTTTGAAAGTGGCTATTTCTTTCAGGATAATCATATATATTTTAAAATACTCGCTTATTACTCAGTCATTATTTTTACAGTAAAAAGATTTTTTCTTGAGGTGGAAAAGATTTATCTGTTAACTAACACCAAAAGTAATCCACTTTCTCTTTTCAATTAAAAAACAAAAGATTATATATTTTATAAAGTCATTTCCATTTCATCTTTTTTTTAAAAAAAACGTGAAAGAAAATTTTACAGTTTTTTTATTTATTCCCTGGAAATGAATGATATTGAATTCGCAGCTTTAGAATTGATACCTTTATTGCTGATATAATAACTACACACTTTTAGTTCAAATCTATTATCATGGTTGTCTCGTGCCATCCTAAGAATGAATGTAAAGTTATAAATGACATAAAATAAAGTGACAGATCAGCATATTCTTTCCAGAATGAATAACAATCAGTTAAATTAATAAACAGCTGTCTCTGTTATATAGACTGATAATGAATTATTACTCTCTGAATAGAAAATTAGGACTGAAAATTCTTTATTGTCCTTGTCACCTTAATAGAATGTAAAGGTTTTCAAACAAACTCATATTAAAGCAGTTCAGAATGAAGTAATGTCACATGAGCTATTCAAATTCTTATGAAGGAGAGCTATTCTTTTATGGAACGTGTGTGGTTTTTAGTATTGAGTTAAAGATAAAAACTGAAAAGTTTCTTTTTCCATTTTATTTTTTAGTGAATGTCTGAGATCCAGTAATATAATCGGCTCTCAAAAAATGATAAAAATTGAATGTATATCATATACCTTTAATTCTTTCCTTATTCAGATGCAGGATTTTGAAACAAGTGGGAAAGGCAACTTCTGATGTAACTTTATATTCATAATTCACAGCAGTATGAATTCCAAACCAATAAATTTCGTAACTTTGCGTAACAGATGTAAATTTAATTCCTTACTTGGGTCCAGAAATATTCAGTGAAGTTTTTTTTCGTGAAGTTCTTTTAGAGAAATAAAGATATCTACTTTCTTTACTTGAACCTCAGACATTTTAGAAAATCTAATCGTTATTCAAGCCCTTTCTTTCAGAAATTCTATCTAGAAAGAAGAATTTTGTACACGCTTTCTTCGCTTTTATTCATGACGTGGCATACATTTTTCGATAAATCGGATTTTGTATTTTATTTTTTATCAAGAGCTCTACGGTTCAAATGCTAATAGGACAAGATATTTCCGACATTATTATAAGCACTTTTTAATCCAATTTTGAATGCGAAAGAAATTTAATTCTGAACGTCAGTGAAAGATTTTGAAAGAGAAAAACGAGTAGCAACTACAGTTTCGTAGTACAGGTATCTAAAAGTTAACGTATTTTCAGCTAGGTAAGTTTCCAAGGCAGGAATATATTTTCCTTTCTGCATTTTATTAAGCAAAAAATGTGCGTACGTTATACCTTTATGCCACAGATATATTAAAACCAATTATGTTATTCAACTGAAATATAATGCTGTAAATTCAGACAATAGGCGGATAAAATGAAGTTTCTTAAAAAGTGCGTAAGGAGTATTTATCAAGGAATTTTAAAATAAGATTGTTTATCAGTCAAACACTGCTGGTCATTAAAATTGTTACACCAGGAAAAAAAAGCAAATAGCAAGATCTAATTTATCGTATATACCGTATAATGGGAGGAAGATATGATAAATGTGCAGGTGATTTAATCTACACTGGTGCAGGATTCATTTTACAGAACTGTCAACTCTGGCAGCAACAACTGCTGTACTACGGCTGACTTCGGGTCGAAATGAACTTGGATGACACATACAGGTATTTCATTCCATGCGTTTTCAGCTCTTTGCTGGAATCCATCATACTGGCCTGTGAGTGATGGAGTGCCAGTTTCTTGCTTACCTATGGCCACACGTTCTCTGGAGAAAGTGATGACCAAAGCAACAGTAAAACTCCCTCTGCATTAAGGAAAGTCAAGACAGCACTGTTAACACTTTGGCGCGGTCGTGAATTATCTTGTTGAAAGATGGTGTCACGCAGCCCTCGAGTGATGAATCATCATTAAATGACCAAAGCGATGATTCAGTCCGTGCCGTTCATTACATGGTAGCGTCTCATAGATACCTAGATCCAACAGATGCATGCGTGAATCAAGAAATATGGTGACCAGGCTGAAGTGAACTAAACATCCGTACGATACATTTTTGCGTCATTGCAATATCTCTCTTTCTATATATATAGGTAACTTACATTGAAATTTAATATATTCACATAAATGATAATACCTTTGCTGCCCACGCTATATAATCCGAGAAAAACATAAATACATACCCATTATTCTGAGAAAAGGAAAAGTTAAATGATATCCGGAACAAATGGACAGGTTGAGTTACTTAAAAGTAAAGAACTCGTATTTTATACCTATACTTATATACTTAGTCGCAAAACTTTTATACAAGAGTCATTCTGAAATTTTTTGAGATACAGGTAAATGATACTAGTTAAATATATCAAACTTAGGAGTGTTCAAAGCACTTTCCTCCAACATGAATGCGCAATTTAAGGCAAATGTTCCAAAGGTTAAACGCTTCAAAGCATCTGTTTGTTTGAATCAGTGAAAAATGTGCTTTCATAGTCTCATTTTCGAAATGAAAAATGACAGCTACGTAAATTTTGTTTTTATATTAGAAACATTGCCAAACGTCAAGAGAATGGGGTCTACGTTCTTACACTTTCACGTATCTTTGTTCAAGATACTTTTCTGCTATTCTTATTGAACGAGAAAATTAAATATCACGGTGAAGATTAAGTTCCCTAAAATTCACCTCAGGAAGAATTTCTGGAAAACAGTTAGTGGTGTACCAGTTAGCTGTGATTGTCTTCTGTCTCTTTCACTCGAGGGCTTTGACCAGTGCTATACGTCTGAAGGAAGCTGCATGCATTACCATTTTTTCACGTCTCGTTACTTTTTCACTACTGTTGATTTGGGGTCATTTCCAAAAACCCATACTTTACATTATTAACATTTTGGAACGTCAATTTAAAGGTACGTACGGTTTCATCATCAGTTATGATTTTAGAAATAATACAGTTATAAGGTATTTCTCACGCCTTTTAGCATGCCTTCGAGGTGTAGTGGTCAGCACACTCGGCGTGTTTCGAGAGGTCCGTGGTTCGAGTTCCAACGAGGGCACTGCTCATTTTTCATCTTTCCATTTTTCAAAAATAACCTAATGGCTCTACAGCGGCGTCCGAACTAAAAACGTGGTGGATGATGATTCTCCACCACCAGGATTTGGCGATTGGGTCCCCTAATCTCCAGTTACCCTTTAAAAGGGGGAGTATATAAGGTATTTCTCCCGCCTTCTTAGCATGCATTCGGGGTGTAGTGGTCAGCACACTCGACGCGTATTCGACAGGTCCGTGGTTAGACTCCTGGCGAGGGTATTGCCCATTTTTCATCTTTCCTTTTTCAAAAATAATCTAATGTCTCTACACAGTGTCCACAATCATTAAGTACCGATTCTGTCACGTTGATCTTCTGTTAATTTAGAGGAACACAATGACAAACTAACTTTTCCATGTGCAGTTTTTCATGAGCAATTTTATTTATACCTGCGGATCCAATCATAAATTACTTCTGCATCATTTGATAGGTACAGCAATCATCACTGATTAACATATTTCTCACTGCCGACTCATTTTCTGGCATTATAGCTGACAATACCTTACTCTTCATTCTTCACCAGGACAGAATTTCAGCCCCCGCAAAGTTCAAATCATCTGAATACAGCGGCACAAGATAAACCTGCATTTACACGTAATAACCTGTCGACGCTGAAGGCATTTTTCTTGATTTAGGCCTATTTTAAAGCCCTAGAGAAGTATAGCGCAATAATCGTGTCGCGTCAGTTCCATTTTACTCTCTTTCAAAAGTTATTCTACGATAGACAAACTGCAGTTATTGCCACAAATAATCATCTGTGGACATAAAAAAGTTCAAATTTACATATTTAACAAATAATTATTTTTAGCGCATACTTTCTGGCTCTGTGTAAAAATATTCTAGAGCTATCTACGCAAGAAGTAAACCCATTAAGCTCAATTATAATTAGTTAAGCATAATGTTATATATTTATTAACTTTCCGAACAGTGCGGAATACCTTAATTTAATAATATTAATCTAATATCTCATTAAAAAATAAACATCCAAATTGTTAAGAAATACATTTATTTCTTTCAAATCTCTCTTTTTCAAGCAATTACAGATAATTAAATTGAATGATAAATTAACCATTTTACGTGTGGTTACCATATGAAAAACGTCAACATTCTGAGTAATTTTATGCATGTCGGGCATGGAAGGTAGATTTACATTTTGCACAATGGGAATATTTCTGAAGAAGTGAGGGTAATAAATCTATAGTACGGCATCATATAGTTCATAGTAAAGCATACTAATGATATTTTATAAAAATTTAGAAACTTTGTTCTAAGGTTGTTTCTGTTGTCAAAATTATCGGAACTCCTCTGAGAATATTTCCTTAGTGGAAAATAAATCGTAGGACACATCCGCCAAGGATTTCGGCTATTGGTGACTTATAAGATGAAGGTCTCTACGGACAAGTCTTTTTTTCCTGTTATATGACGGTGTAATAAATTTTATATATTTTCAATTAATATTAATTCGAAATCTGGTCAATGCTGTTGGTCACTGGTGATGTATAGGCTGAACGTCACAGTTGGGTACCCTATCGATCGCCAAAGTAAGGCTGTGCAGTAGCCATAAATAGATATTAAAGTTAAATGGAAGTACACAGAGGCTCATCAAAACTGTCAGTTATAATACCGATGAATGCCACATGGTCACAGGTCGAAAGTCATTTTGTGTTCAATCAATAATCACCGATGCTGGATGTACAGCAAAATTATATCGACATTTAAATTTAAATTAAATCGAATCACACTATTGTTGTAAAGGTTGTTTGTTAAGATTCTCCACCAATGCCCGTTTGAGTTACTAGAGACTTCTAGCTTAAGGGCACTTGACGCAAAATAATGGCTTACCAGTATGGAGCGGGCAGTAAATTTAGACAGAGTTTTAAATTAAAATTATAAAGAAGTACAAGAGTAGCTGGGAAATATAATGAAAATAATGCACACCGGGACACATGAAGTCTGGTGACTTATAGGAGACTAACTCGAGCACTGGCTGAATCGCTTAAGCTGTTTATGAAAAATGTATAATTATTGTTAGATGACATTTTAACCTATCTGCACCCTCAATTTATTATTTGTTAACCACTAGCATGGAAAGTAAGATACTTCTTCTTCCTGGGTTATTTTATTTTATACGTAAAAGGATTAACAAATAAAAGCTTAATATTGTGGCGTGTGTATAGGTTCGTAATGGATCGAATGCACACAGAGCCGATGATAGCTTGATAAAATTTATTTTACCGAAAGAAACACTTTACAGTTCTGGAACTTTCCACTAAAATACTCGTACAGCTCTTCTCAGTATCACAGAGCGCAGGCAGTAGTTACATTTTAAACTACTAAGAAACAACGCAAAGCGCGTCTAAAAGGCGAAGCTCTCACGGATATCTCAATACTCCGAATTTAGCTGTGAACTACCACTTCGAAATTAATGCTCTGCCAGTTCTTATATACTAGTTTTCTTGCAGCTGACGAGAGATCTCTGGTATCTTCCACTCCTCGAATTAACTGAAAGGCAAATTAGAACTGGATACGGTTACAGCTACATATAACATCAGTTACAATTATACACGGATCGGACCTCAAGGTCCGCAAATGATAGATTTGCCAAATTCTCGCCAAATCTGGCGAAACAATTTTGTCACAAAAACTATCGCCAAATTGGCGATATCTCGCGAATTTAGCGAAATAACCATTTACTCAATGTGTTAAATAGACTTACCCCTGTATTCTTACTTTTCTAGTAAAGCTTCGTTCTTCGGATCTTATGTTACATTACTCCACCCCCCCCAAAAAAAAATTAATTTCACAAAAATTAGTTACATTATAAGGTATTTCTCCCGCCTTCTTGGCATGCCTTCGTGGTGTGGTAGTCTGCACGCTGGGCACGTATTCCAAAGGTCAGTGTTTCGATTCTCGGTGAAGGCGTTGCATATTTTTCACCTCTCCTGCTTCCGAAATAAACCTAATAACTCTACAACATATGTACAAAATTTTTAACAGTTTCAAATAAATAAATAAATTTTAAAGTGCATAGTAAAACTTTAAACCCCTGATTCTAAAATTGTTGATATAAAGGGTGCGTTCCGAAAATTTCGTAGTCTGGTACTAAAAAAATTGATGTAAAAGAAAACATTTAAAAACATTCTGATTTCTGTAAAGAAGTTCTAAGGACTAGAACTTTAGAAAGATTATAACGCGAGGAAAGATATACAGTAACACCATAAAACTCTCGATTTAGAATAATTGAAATTAGAAGGTAAGGTCAAGCTTTTATCTTTTCCTTTATTTTTTATATCGACGTTTTGGGTAAAAATACAAACATGACAAACATGACTTTCGCAAAATTTATTTCAATTAAGCCCTTGAATTAATAGATGACGGGACGCAAAGATGTAGTATGAAACATTAAATCATATTCATTGTGTTTTGAAAATATTATCTAAAAACCGCGATCGACCAAAGATTGTTATAAGATAGCACCTGTTGATGTTACTTAAATTAGAGCTAGCCTTACGTACAAAGCGTCTGCTCGAGATCATTTAGCCTTCCTGTTGTTATTGTTGCTCATTCCTTGGTTTAGGCCCATAAACCAAGTGCGAAAGATCATTACGTATCAATAAGGCGTAAACAAACTCTTCCTCTTTTAACATTTGCTTCATAGAAGCACCAATACATTCAACGATATGAGATGGAGACGCGATGGCTGAGCAATGACAATAGGCATATAGCTTCTCGTTTTCGTTGAAGATTAAATGTGGCCTATCCTAAGCCTACATAAAGCCGTTTGAGAAGATTTGGGGCAGGACGCTGCAAGTACAATCCACGGCACTTTGTGGCCTTTCTTGCAACACCAAAACCCTAAAAAATTCACTCGAAATGATGAAATTATAGTGGGTCTAGTAATAAAGGACAGCTCAGGAAGTATAAAGAAATAATTACCAACTACTATAACTATTTACCTTGGTAATTCTTAAAAAAGAAGAGCTGTGTGTCACATACTAAAACGTAACAGAGTTTAATGATTAGCTTTGTCTGGTTTATTTGATATGTAAAAGCACTCTAGGACTATCTGACTAAGGAGAGGGATACCTTCGTTTAGGACCTGTTAAGGGAAACTGGTTCTTGTACATGTTGCACACCGGGAAAACCACGAAAACGCCTATGAAGCGAGTCGTTTCGTTGGAATTCGAACACCGGATCGAACTATCAGTATTCAGCGACTTTACCGTTTGACCGCTGGTGGGCCAGTGATTAATGAAATGAAAACCCCTCTGTATAAGACATGCAAAAACATTTATTAACGACTATTACGCATAACGAAGTTACGAAACGATTTCCAAATAGAGTAGGAACGTAAGAGTTTGTCTTATAATGTCAGTCCCTGAACCTTGGTGATTAGCGGATGAAGAGATAACATTCGCAACAAAATGTCTGGGCATATTAATAATTATTCAATCGATTATAGAGAAACATTTGATGGCTGTCTGCTTTAAAAAAGATTGCTTCGTGGAAGATTTTTGAAAGTTCTGAGCATGAACACTAAACAATAAATAAATAAATAAATAAATAAAAATAAAAAAGATAAAATCTGAAAGGTTTCAGATTTTAAATTACGTCCAAAGAGGCGTTTTTTTAACGTTTTGTGTGTTACCATTATTTATTAAATATCATGTTCTACGTACTCAAACTATAAAATTCACTTCAACAGCAATATTGCATAATTAATTTTAAAATAAGCATATCTTTAGAATTTCGGATGCACAGTCTCGCGCGCTGGAGATGTTTTTTCTGTACAACGTTGCCATCACACGCTTTGAAATCCTTGGGTTTGTTAATGAAAAATTCGTTAAAGTTTTACAAAATCTGAAATCGGTAATAAAACAAATTTCAAATTCCAAATTAGGGCTACCAGATGACCATATTCTACGAATGATTACATTATTCAAAATTTGATGGCTCTAGGTACCGTTTTCTATCACAATGCAAAAAACATACAGTTAAGCAGATGCTTATTCATTAATTTCTCTAAATATAAGGCAGAGCGAAAATATATGGTGACAACGATTTGAAAAGTGATACAGCCTTTCAAAGTTCTCGATGCAAAATGCCAAAACGAAATTAATAGTCTTTCAGGGCAAATTGCCCCTTTGGAATAATAGAAATAAAAAAAGGAATCGGAGCTACGGATCTTATTGTTTCGGGATTAGGAACTTTTTTGAGATGGAAGTTGCAGGATTTACTTTAGATATGAGCTAAGTTGTTGATCCATATTAAAAGAGAAGAAATAAAAATAATATTAGAGTGTTTATGATAATGCTACATTAATTGAAAGATCATCCTTTTCTTCAGATGACAGAAAAAAATCTGAAAATATTTTTCACGATAATTCAGTTTCAAAAATGAATAGTAATAGCATTTAAAGGGAAACGGTAAAGTTTAAATAATAAATAAACCAAATTGCCAAGAATCATTCTTGAAATAGTTACAGTAAACAAATGTTTTCGTAAAACTTGAAAGTAGGAAAAGATATTTCGAGGTCATAATTAAAATCGACATAAGGAAAATTTAAACGAAATAACTTCTTATTTCTGTTCGGGAAAAACAGTAATGTCATCAGATCAATATGATTTGAGAGAACCGCGTTCTTAACATTGCAACTTCTTAAGTTTTCAGCAGATGTAATTATGCAGTTATATCAAAAGAAACACATAGTTTTAAAAATCACAGAGTTTCAATCATTATTTATTTATCAGCAGCTATAATCTTCGATGTTTTAAAGATGGATCAGAAAGAGCGAATGATACACTGAATGATTCATTTAAAACATTCGATAATTAATTTAAAGACTTTATGAATATTGGTATGTTCAATAGTCGAATTTAGATTTTATATTAAGAATATTTTGAATGTTGCCATTTATTGTCACTTAATATATTAAAAAATTGTATAAGATCTTCACTTGGCTAAGAAGGACTATCAGAATGGCTGTTTTTCTACAGAATACGAACTAAAGTAAGCATGTAGGCTAAACATGAGGCCAAAAATGCTCGTGATTTTGCTTCGTTAAAAGTCATAAAAATTAAATTATAAAAATATTTCATATTTATTGCAATTCTTTTATATCAGTTGTATCAATATTTATGTTATTCCAATGCTATCATGAAAAAAGATATTTCTTGATGTTCCGCATTTTAAAACTAGATGTTTTTATATGCATTATTTCTTGAACAAAAGTTAAAAATTATGTACTATAAAAATTTCTGATTGCATGATTTCAAATAATACCTCCTTTAAATATAAAAGTGTAGTAGTTAAATTGGCATTTGCATGTCTGGACGGGCAGTTAGATGTCTTAGTTGAAGAATTGCCTAAGCCTGGAAGAATTAAAAATAAAATTACTTTATTGTCCTTTCTTCTTCATAAAATATGTTAAGAAAACAGACATATAAATTTGCAATAATGAATTAAATAAATATGCCTACATTTTAAGAAATATTCTATGGTTTGTTCGCCTATTATTCATTCCCTTAGCATTTATTACTTTTAAAATCCTATGATTCTTATGCTATAATGTACATTTTTCATAAATGTGTAGATATCAAAGGCATCCTTAAGTTTTGTCAGAAAATATCTAAAATATTAATTATTATGCTATTTTTTCCCTTTGCATATTTATATAAATTGTGTCAAATCCATTGTAAGAAGGTTCTTTATAAATACTGATATTTTGAAATTTTCTTATACCTTGAAGTTTTTTTGTTTCGGTTGTTTTCGGTTTGATTTTTTGTGTTTATTTATTTAGAATTATATCTTCAAATTTACAATTGACAATTTGTAATTAAACTGGGGATAAATACTCGGGAAAGTATTAAGAGAAGAAAGAAGGAGTTGTCTATGTAGCCTGAATTAAAGTTGATTAGTTGGGTTGGTTGGTTAATTAGATATGGCAAAGCAGACGACGGCTACCCATTTAAAGGGAAAGATGCATTCATGGAGAACTTTCAAAGAGAAACTCGTATTCACGTTACACATTGGAAAAACAACGAATTCCGCACATGGGCCGAAGTTTTTTTTTTTTTTTTAATTTGAAGGATATTTGTAATCCGGGCCACTTTTTCATTGATTTAAAATGTATAAAAATAATATATTTCAGATAGTACATGATACTGTAATTTATTCAAATGTTTATCCTTATTTTTAATTTATATTTTCTGTATTTGATATTATTGTTACGAGGCTTTGTTTTTATTTATTTTTTTACTTCATGCATTCCATATTGTAACTTTGTTGTGTTGTGACTAATCCCGTTTATATGAAATCAGAGCAAGCTCACGAAATTCATCGTGGCAGGGAGTAAAGATTGCGCCAAACCCTTACCTCCACCCCTCCTTCCAGACCACCAACCTCTCGAAAGGATTTTCGACTCGCCGCATATTTTAAGCACCCTCACGCTGCAAAGACACTCTAAATTTACCATGCCTTCTACGGGATTCAAACCCAGATCCAATAGTCAAAGTCACTAACCACTATCCCGGTTCGGCGGCATATTGTAACTTAAAATTTTATTGTTACGCATTTTATTTCATTTTAAATTTTTATCCACTTACTGCTGTTTTGTATGTGTTCATTGAGTGTATTGTATTATAGAGTTTTTTTTTCTGATTTAATTGTCGTTAGAACCATAAAACACAAATAGAATCGGCAACATAAGAAACAATCCTCAGTAATGGGCCTGAGCAAAAATTTGTCTCGTTAAGTTAACGACATTTGACTGTTTTTTGACAATTTGAAGATGTTGCGAAGGTTCCCAGAAAACGCGTTTTTGACTAATCGAAAATATTTTTTTTTTTTTTTTTTTTTTTTTTTTTTTTTTAGAAATTTTCTATTGTGCTCTTCCTTTCTTTTAAGCAGAGGTAGAGACTACATGGTGCCTGAGTTCAGTTCCATCAGAGACTTTCGTAGTATATTTTAGACTGTAGTACTATTTCACTTGGTAATGAATATTTTCGACTTTGTTTTACATGTGACTTTTTTCTTCTTTAGTCATCTGTTAAGAAATACGTATGTTTATCTAGTGTTCTGATTGAATTTATTTTATTAGCGAGAAGGTATTATTTATTCATTTCTAACTGGAATAAAATTTGAATTTTCATACATATATAGCTTAGTATTTTACATAGGTTTCAAGAACAACTCTTTTTACAAGTCTTTTAAAGTAGATGAATATGTAATCAATTTTATATATTGTTGCGTTTTTTTCTGACACCAGTTGTTACGTTATTTTCTTCCTTCGCGTTCGTACGGGGTTTGTGTGGATTTGGAGTGAATAACGACGACACTTGATAAAGTATCGAAACACACTTTACTTAGCCAATATCAAAAAGGACAGCACCAAAATCACGTTTTACAGTCGTCGAAGAACTACTATAAACACGCTGGAACAATCCGCGACACAGCTTTCACACTGTCAGGCAATAATGATGAAGATAGCTTCACCGCAAAACACCAGAGTACAGCTCCGGACTCTTCTCGGTCATTCTCGAAACTCCACGTACTCTCGAGACTTTCCACGCTGCAACTCGCGATGCACTCGACGACACATGGAGCACAGCTCCCGACTTTTCGGTTCAGTCGTTCTCTCTCGACGATTCACTAACCGCGATACACTAAGAGACTCTTCGATGCACTTGACGACCCACTCGACACTCGCTGGGCTGCCGTCAACTCTATCGTCTCTGCACGGATTAACTAACTCGAGACACACACAAATTGCGGACCAGCAGGGTTTATATAGCTTTCGGCTTGTGTTCGAGAAAATTCTGGGCTAAACCAGTAAGTATTCGTTCCAGAAGATTCTCCATCCGTCCATGGCATATTGTCAATTTCGTCGCCAAATGGGCGATTTTTCACCAAATGTGGCAACCATGCTCTCCCTTGCCATTTATGGCAACCCTAAAACTGCTTTGCGAGGAAGCTATCTTACCGCACCTTGACATTTGGTAACAATATATTGCTCGTTATAGTTTAATTTTATATGCCTTCTAATTTTTTACCTGAGACAAGTGCCTGACGTCTTCCATCTTTGCATTAAATGGTAATAAAATTCTTGCTAAACATCTGAACACATTTACAAAATTTTCTCCTTTTGTGAAACGAAATCTTTCAAAAAAGGGCCTTAATAACATGGTTCCTCAGTTAAAAAGAAAGTTCACGATACTAACGTACGAAATAAATAAATATATAAAATAATATATCATATATATGATCTCATAAAGTGTGATTTACTTGCTTGCTTTTTGCATATTTCAGCTGATTTTCAACAAAGTGAGATATACTGGCTTATTCTTTGAGCAGTACACACATTAAAGTAATCACATAAAGTGAGAAAGGCTTTGTAATCCGGCGAACTAGAAATTTATCAGACTGACAGCTGTCAGCAATGTAAAACTCAGAGCGCTGAAATGTTATTATACTATGTCATATAAATTTCATAAAATATCAGCATATGTGAGAACTTACTTTTGCTGGTTGCTGGAACATGACACATTTGCCCAAAAGAATACGCAGATTACTGAAAAGATAAAAGGATTACACAGTTTCCTTCAGCTGCAAAAATGTATGATCTCTTTATTGTAATTAATTTTATCGAAGCTTAACGTGGCATTTTTAATTTTTGCGAAATTAGACACATTTAAAACTAGCATAAAAAACTTTTTATTGTTAAATTACACATTTGTTCCGTGATTAAAAATGTGTTCCCACCGGAGTATCAGAGTTATTATTACAATTTCTATTATTGTAAAATATTGTTGCGTGCGTACGGGTTTGCAACAGATTGAAAGCACGCAGGTCCAATGATAGGTTGATAAAATTAATTTTCTTAAAAGAAGCACTTCAGAGTTCTGGAACTTTCCCCAGAAATAATAGTTCAGATGTTCACAGTATTACACAGTACAGTAGGTGCACTTAAACTTCTAGGAACGTTAAACACAATGCAATGCAAAACACATCTAAAAGGCGAAGCTTTCAATACTCTGAAGTCCCTCGGAACTAACAATTATCAAGGCAACAGAGGGCAGATACTCTCTCCGGCCTTATATAGCTCTCCCGCGGTTGCTGAGATATTTCGAGTACTTCCTGATTCTAGAAATTGCTGGATGGCATATGAGGGTCGAATTACGCTTATAGCTAATATAGTGATCATTACAATATCTGTAATGGTGATACATGGACCATGCCAAATGGTCGCCAAGTTCTGAAACTTTTGGCAAATTCTCGCTAAATTTGGCGACAAAAATAAGTCGCCAATATAGTGTCTAGCTTGGCGATATCTCGCCAATTTACCGAGATAACTATTTAAACAGACTTGCCCTTGTATTCTTACTTTTCCGACTCTATATACGATTATGCGAGTTTAAGACACATTGGAAAGGCCATGACACTTGAACTACGATCGTGCATTTGAACATATGCACCACGAAGCCAGAATTTTCAGTTTGAAATATTTTTTATTTATTTCATATTTTTGCCATTTTAACAAATTTTATATTTTAAAAAAGTCATGAAATCAATATAGGTGAAATTTCTGCACACGCATTGTTATAATAATGCACACATCTTTTATACCCTCGAATGCAATAGATTAAAATTTGAAAACTGCATAGAATTAAAGTGAAGCATAAAAATAAATTAATGAAAATTTTTTAAGAGACGTTTATTATGAAGCTTATTATTTAATAAAATAGAAGCTTTTATTATAAATACTTCTTGATTATTTATGATAATTTATTAACATTATTTTAGGTATGCTATTTTGTTTTCCAAAGAATAAAAACAGCTTATTGTTTAAGAACAAATTTAGACAGCAGCTAAAAATGTTACTATGAAATTACTATGAAACCCCGACGTCTCACACTAGACTAAACAATGAACAACACTTGTCTTCACATGTTTAGGCCGGTATCCTTTGTTTTCGTGAAAATATTTATTAAATGCATTTTCTAAAAATTTAATGTAAAGATACGGAGCTTTGCGTTTCAATTTAATTAATGAATAATTTAATGTTTCATTAATCAAAATTTTAATCTATGGGACTTATATAAACATTTTAAGTTTGTACGATTTTCCTATCTATTCTAGCTTCAGCGTAATTCCTTACCAGAATGAGTTTTTAGAATCGCGTTAAATGTAAATAAGAAGGAATAAGTATTTAAGTCAAAGTTCCACTGATTTCGAGAGAGAGAGAATTATGATTCCTGAATAGCGCGCGTTTGCCTTTTAGCTACGTCTCTCTAACTGTATTACGCTCGGCCGTATTATGTGCCTTTTGATAGTTCGCAGGCAAATTTAATATTACGGGCCAACTAGTTTAAAGTTTGTGTTAGCTTCGACTAAATATCTTTAGTTAGTCATTAGCTGATTCTCATTTCTTACATTTTTGAGTTTAAGCCAAAGTGGAGGCTTTGTTGTACGCCCTGAGAAAGGGCCATTTATGAATATTTATTTTCATCAATAAAGGGCAGTTAACCCTTCTTGAGTTTATGTTTCTATTCTTGTACTTAAGCAATTTTTCGCTTAGTAGTTCAATAGTTTCCTCAACACTTAGTTAATAGATAAAAGTGAGGAACCCTACAAACATTCTATGTTTTAGAGAGCCTATATCACGTACAACTTTGTGAATGTTTCAGAAAATTGCACGCTTAATTTTATGAAGCTTTGTAACTAGAAGTATATACCCAAAACTGACATTTAACAAAATAAAGCATACAATCATATTTTCCTAAAAACTCTCAAAGTAAAAAGAATCAAGCATCACGAACTGTTATTTAGGAATAGAAATTATCATGTTTGTAGTGTACAAAATTTTATAGTAAAATGTTGACACTATAAATTACGATACTTAAAATGGCTCCACATGTACTTGTACGTTTTCGCTGGCAAATCGTGGCTGAAAAGAAGGAATTTTCGGCATTATTGCTTTCAACTTCACCTTCCAAAGTATTCTTTTATTGAAAATAGGAATTCCCGTCGTTCCATTTACTTATAAAATAAACGAATTCCAGTAATTTTCCACAAAACTCCGGAAAGAAATTTCTTTTGGTAAATTACTTCAGACGTCCTGAAAGTAATGTTTGGGTTGGAGAGATAATCGACTGGATGCCGAAAGAAAAGGTTACGGTTACAAATTACTTCGCTGGAAAAGAAAAATACTATTTCCTGTTGGGAGGAGAAATCTTCCTTGTCTAGTAATTGAGGTTTCACTGCTTCGAAAATGGCTATAACTTCCTACATTATTGATTTTTAGTATAGTTCTTTTAACGCGAGTTTTGTGTTTTCTTTACTTATTTTGGGATAGAAAATGTAGTGATCATAAAAATTTCAATATCACGATTTGGAGAAAGTGTATGTTTTGAAGATCCTTTGAATATTAATGATTTGTAATGTTGTTTGCATATTAAACGAACATATGAAATAAGGAGCTAAATAGAATTTGCATAATATGTTTAAAACCTCTTATGCTTATAATGTGAAATGTTGAAATTCGTCAAAAAAATCAAAATTCTATGTTTTTAATAAAAAGAAATATTTAATTATGCATGTTTACTTTGCATACATACTATTTCTTTTTTTTACCCAAAGAGTGGTAAATTGTTTAGAAGAAAGAAAGTTCTAGTCGTCGTAAAATATTTATGGATGCAGGTACTATGACCTACCCAGAGTATTTTGATTGTATATTGTTTTAGCTATATTTTCTCAATGTATGTGTGAGACGCGAAAACGATTTACCTGACAGTTCGAAAGTTTCTGGCAATAGTTTGTGCTGTTGGTTAGATCCATATTTTGTTACATTTATGGTCTTTATAATTTTGAATGGATGATGTCATCAGTAACAATGGAACAACATTTTTTTATTAAACACATTTTTTATATTTAATAAATATTATTTTTGTGCTTACCTCTGAATCTATATACCTTTCCACACTGAGTAGATAAAATACATTACCGATGTTATGTGAAATTCAATGATGCATGTACTCAGCTTATTTACAGTTAGTTTGGAACTTTTTCTCAATTTTTTAGGCTAAATCGCTTGTAAGCTACTGAATAAATCAGTAATTGTAAGCTACCGAATAAGGTTATATCAGATTTTGAATTTTGTTTTCCAGTCTGGATCAAAACGAGTACTTCATCAGAGGCTGATAATTTAGGGTTGTTTCTTTACGCAAGGTTCATATGTCAGCATTTCTTTCAACATGACAGTTGTTCATTTTCCTATCAGAAAAACCACTTCATGTTACGAAGTTAACTGAAAAAATTGGACAGTATACGCATAATGAAGAGACTTTAATTATTTGCTGCTCACTGTAATATTTGGACGCTGTGGTCCATTGTAATACGCTGCACGTGTATGGGGATGAAATTGATTGTGGCACAGACATTTGTGATATCAGAAAAGGCGAGCACATTCGGCACTTTTAAATTGAAATGGAAAACACATTTACTTCTGCCTCGATATCAGTGTAACAAAATTTGTAATTTATTTATTACGAATTTTTAGAATGTTCATGATATTATGAATGATTCTGTTCAGCAAAGCATGTTATTAAGTAGTTTCGTATCCATTACTTTATAACTTGCATAATGGAAAACAGAAACCATCTCTGAAAATTCCAGATTTTGTTTCAAATAACTAATGGTGTTTATTAAAAACTTTCAAATAATGTTTATGGTCATATCGCTAGAGAGTTTTGCAAGAATGATATCTGGTTAGTTATTATTAATCGTCGTACATATTGTAATATCTAGTTGTTCACTCTTTCAGAGTGCCAACTGAAGTAAGTTCAGGAAACAGACAGGAGAGTTTAAAAAACCCTTTATTAAACTCTTTAAAATTCACAATGCTTCGACTTAACTCTAACAAACTACGCCTCGCTCGGACATTTACTTAACTAACAAGAACTAAAATTCAAAGATATAAACACAACAGTAGAATTGTCCCCAGGGCTCAGATAATACTGTCACCTAACACCGCGTCGAAGTCTAGTGGCAGCAAAGAAATAGCAATTACGTCACTTTTAACCAGCAATAAAAGCAGAATCAGAAGCTCACGCTACAAAGGTACAGTGCCTGCCCATTCTCTCTCTCTCACATTCCCTTCCAGAACTCAGTATTTAAACTTTTTCTCCTAATGGTAGAATTTTCATTCATTTCTTTACGCGCGCCACCAAATTTAAATATTCTGTCATCAACAATTAGGGGAATGAAGGTTTTCAGGAAAGAAAGCATAAACTTAAACTTAACTGACTACTTAAAATATAAATTTCTACAATATAATAAAAATCAAATCTGAAATTTTCGTCTGAAAAATGCATCCTAATTCAATATGAACACATTTAACCATTAATAGCATTATGATATGTATAATTATTCAACTATTTTTGAGACAGGATAAACCAAAATCAAACTTTATGTCGGTTTCTGCAACCACGGTTTTTAATAACTACTAAATTTTGTTTGACTAAAATTGAAACCAGAAAAAAAATTAATAATCTAAAAAATAAATGAATTGAAACAATAATAAGATCAAATGAGCATATTTATATAAATAGGCTATTCGATAATGGAGTAATTTGCGCTATAGTCCTTAATCAGCAGCGGTGAGAAATTCATGGCAGAAAATCCCATGAAAGTTCGCCGAAGTCTGATATATCTTTCAAAACATATTCCTTTAAAAATAGTAATCGCCAAATAAACAATTTATTTTCTTAGAAATTCCCTAAATGTGCTGTCAAATGTCTTGAATTCAATCATCAAAAGAGAGGACAAATTATTAAATTTTTCTCAAATGTCTACTCGAAAGCTGTACCACTTAACGGTATGAAAGCTTTGCTCTTGACTAGTTGAAGTATAATAAATATTTTACTACCTAAAATTTTACTTTATGAGGCCCATAATATAAAATATTAAAAAAATTGAAAGCTTTCAGGTTTTATATTACGCTCAAAGGGGATTTTTTTAACGTTTTGTGTGATACATTTATTTATTTAATATTATATTCTTCGCAATTAAACCACATAAAATTCAATTAAACAGCAATATTTCGAAATATTTAAAAACAGCATAACTACAGAATTTCTGATAGACAGGCTCGCCTGCTGGAGGTAATTTTTTTTTCTGTTCCCACAGCTCGATTTGAAGTCACTGAGTTTGTTAATCAAAAATTAGTTAAAAGTTTTACAAAATGTGAAATAGGTCATAAAACAAATTTGAAATTCAAAATTCGAGCTTCCAAGTGCAGATGATCAGGTGAAGGATTACGATATTAAAAACTTGATGCCTCTGGGTACCGTCATTTTTTCATAATGCGAGAAACATACCTACATTCACGCACATTCTCCGTTACTTAATTTCTTTAAAATAATACAGGCAAACATATTTGGTGGCAACAATTTGAAAAGTGATTCAATGCAATTACTGTGATTCTCGTTTCGAGTCTAATAGCTTTTCTGAGCTAACGCTCCTTTGGGCTAATAAAATTCCTCATAGCTTTTTCCCAAAATAACGTTTAATGAAACTGCGATCACAAAATTTTGAGCTATTTCTTTAAAGAAATTCTGTTTTTGGAAGCATATTTCTATATTTAATAGGTTCGTAGGACACTTAACGTCACTTAACGAAATCTGTGGCATTTGAATTTCAACATTAGAAGTGTTATCATAGGACAAATATGTGAAGTAATATCATTCGCAACAACGTAGTTTATGCTGCAGAAGTAAACGGACAAAAAGCATCTTTTGATTGTTACAACAACTTCCCAATCACATGGCTATATTAGTTAAGAATTTGAAATGCAGTAACCCATCCTTGTTGTATCACAATCATCTTTATTGCCAGATCCCTCTTCCATAACTTCTGGTTGCTCTTTGATAGCTTAGATAGGTCTATAGGCTGAAGTTTATTGCTGTTGTTGCTGGTGGTGACTTATCTCACTTGTCTGACAGTAACATCAGCACAAGCCCACGAAGCTCATTGTGGCAAGGAGTGCAAGATTGCGCTTGTCGTTGGCAGGAGCCTTGAGCAACATACATATGACAGTATGACTTTGCTCAGTTCAGCCTCCAGTTTTCATGGAGAGCACCCCCGGGGGGTGGGTCCGAGTGTCTTCCACCCCTATTCCCTTACCATCAATCTATCGAGAGGACTTACGGCTCGCCTGAGATTTACAGTGCCTTCATGCCGCAGAAACACTATACATTAACAAACATTCATGTCTTCTCCGGTATTCGAAACCGGGCACTTCGGTATGGCAGTCAGCGTCGCTAACCATTATCCCAGTTGGGCGGCACTGAAGTTGACAATAAGAACTATCTAAGACGATTCGATGGACAGTCAATGACAGATCTCAAGAAAGGTTATTTTTCCAGTGCTTCAAGGAATAATAGGTAAACTGCAGCAAAAATATGAGTTTCGATGGTTGTTACTGGGTGGTAATTAGGTAATAATACTTTTAATTTTAAATAAGATTTTTCACGAATTTATTTAAAATTCGGGCTTAATAAGGAATCTATATTTAAAGTAATACAGTATGTAGCGGCCTTTAGTGAATATCGTATAGAGGATTTGCAAAAATTAATACACAGATTAAATGCTTAGAAAAAGTCCACGTTTTTATGAGGACGCATTTAATACTGTTTTATATATGAAGACTGTAAATTTAAGTCTTTTTACTTTTGTCTATTTTCGTGACGTCAACATCAAGTTGTAGAGTCATTAGGTTATTTTTAAAGCAGAAGTGATGAAGTATGAGCAACGCCTTCGCCGGGAATCGAACCAAGGACCTCTGGAATACACTCCCAGCGTGCAGACCACTACACCACGAAGGCACGCTAAGAAGAAGGGAGAAATACCATACATACTCCCCCTTTTTAAGGGCAACTGGGGATTAGGGTCCCAATCGCCAAGTCCTGGTAGCGGAGAATCGTCATCCACCACCTTTTTTAGTTCAGGCGCCACTTTTAGAGTGATTAGGTTATTTTTAAAACAGAAATGATGAAAAATGAGCAACTCCTTCGCCGGGAATCGAACGACGGACATCTGGAATACGTACCCAGAGTGCAGGACACTGCACCACGAAGGCACGCTAAGAAGGCGGGAGAAATATCTCATAAAGTAAACGCTTTTGATGTCAGTCGAGTAATGTGGTTACTAAATTAAGCAGTAAAAGCTTTTGGTGCGCTCGATTATATGAAAAGAAATTTTGTTACTGTCATATATGATAATCTGTCTCGGCATTGGAATGGCTGTTCAACAGAACAGAATATGTCTCTGGTATATTAATCACAAGAGGTCCGCATTTAACATTACACTTTCATTTTCTATACAAGCTTGGATAACCTAAAACAATGCATCACAACAACTGCTGCAGCTGTTGACATAAACATGAAGCGTATTTGGGATGAACTTGATTATCGCATTGATATCTTCGTGTTAGAAGCGGCTCACATAATGGACATAACTTAGCCATGTAAACTTCAAGACATACTCTTAAAAGTAAGCATTTCAGCAGTACTGTAAAAGTGCTTGTTTGTATTAAACTTTGAAGAGGCTTACTTTTTTAGCTTAACCGTCTATAAGCGTGCCCATAAATAAAGAAATGGTACTTCTCGACTGTTTTTGTATCCATTTATGCATACATATACCTCAAAGCTGCAAAACATAAACATATTTTGATAAAAAATTCCACCTTCTTTACCGACATTACTTTCATATCACACCTCGCATTACATTACTTTTGAAGTTTTCAGAGAAAGAACTTCACAACCATCAAAATGTAGAGCACATCATCCGTAGGCAAGTCACGTTATACTTAATTATTCATTTTCCTTTGTTATTCTACTGCCTAATGAACTTTTAAGTGGTGATAAGAAAGAAGAAAAGGAACTCCAATTTGCAAGTGTGAAAGACGCCTGAGAGCTAGCCGATTTACACTTCTAGTTTTAAATATCAGCGGCTTCATATTCACTTGCACATAGCGGCAAATTTTTAAGATTCATTTTTCTTATTAGTAATAGCTGAATATTTGTTTTCTTTATTAGATGAGTGGACAATTTATCTCCCTGGGTTTATCTTCCTGGATATATATATATTTTGGATATAAAAATACTGTCTTTTGCAACAGTGTTAATTGTAGACATAGAACCGGCGAATTAACAGTTTGAGATGGAAACAAGAATTATGCGTATTCTCTGATACTAATAACATTGAAATACCTAACTATTCCCTGCGTAAAATTCAAATGTTCTAGGCGGTAAGACTACACATGAAAATTAAAGGACATTGGCAGAAATAAAATTTATGGAAAAAGGATAAAAAATAATTTGTATGAAAGCATTATTTAACATAAATTACCATGTTTTCCAGTACATTAATCTCAAAACACACTATTTACAAACTTTGAGAGGTACACCACATGCCTTCCTCGTATGGAATATTAAATTATACGCACTTTTTGCTGCATTTTACTTCGACTTATTTCCTCAAATTTCATTAGAGATTTATTTCTCATTCAATTAATTCTGTTCTCAGTTCGCGCCAAGGCAAAAATACATAAAATTTCAAAATATCTACATTAAAAATTGAAAGTTATAAAAAAAACATGAAACACCAAATATAGTTAAAACAAGCAAAAATTTTTTTTACAATTAAAATTACAGTTTCTGCACAAAAACAAGCTATTCTGCCAGCCGGCAACACAAGGCAGATTTTTCGGCCCACAAAAATGAAAATTTAATTTTGGTGCCACTCAGCAAAAAGGTACTGAAGGTGCAGAAACTGAGTTCACTATTCTGCTAAGTTTCAAATGTAAACAAATATGGCTGCTATGGTAAACAAAAATTAGGCTTAACCGCACTTAAGTAGCGTTTAAATTGTTGATAATTCTACAATTATTGCTTGCAGATTAACTAAAAGCATAAAAACCTTAACGGGGAGATAAGAAAAACATAATTTAATCATTTTTAAAACAAAAACTGCGCAGTTTACCAAAAATAAAAAAACTGACCTCACTGAGCAGAGTAACAGAGTGGGTGTATATATATATATTTTGGTGCGGCCGATTACAACTAAAAAGGGAGGTGCACAACTACATATTATAGCAATCCTTTATACAAAATTTCAACTTTTTGATGCTACTCATTTTTGAGTTATGCGAGATACAAACATACTTATGTATGTACGTACAGACGCCCCGAAAAAAATCTCTTCTGAATCCATTTTAAATCAGTTTTATAATTCGTTTATTGAAAAAGAGTCCTTTACTCTGTCCTTACATATAGATGTCACGCAAAAACATCGTTAAATTGCATTCGATAGCGGTAAAAATGGATATTTTCTTTGAAATATGATACCCGGAATTTTTCGAGATTACAATGCTTTCTTTACTTCGTACAAGGAAGTAAATTAATAAAAAAAAATCGCCTGCATTTTGCAATCTTTTTTTAATATGGTGTATAGTAATATTTGACAGAAAAGCTAACCGCAGACACTGATTTCATAGAATTTGTCAAATTCTTCATCAGGTCTTGTGGAATTGCATGTTATTCTTATGAAAGAGCACTTTTTATATGCTTGATGGCCGGGGGAGATATTAACTGCTCTGCAGTTGGGTGGTCTAATGCCTCCGTACTTGTTTAGTTGGATTCAAGTCTGATGGGAAAACTGATCAGTTTTTTCAAGTGACATCTTCTGTTTCTAAGCGTTTTGACACTATAGATGCATGATCCGGACGAGAATTGAAATCCATTAGCAAGACATTGTGGCCAACATCAAGCCTAAGCAGCTTCATACGAGTTTCCATGATCTCGTCACCATATCTTTGACCGGTTACAGAATCTCCATCAAAGATCTGCAGCTCAGCTTTTCTGACAATTCCATTCCAAACTATGAAACCACTTCTTTAGAAACAGGAGCTTTCTTGTGCAAGTTATGTGTTCCTCCTTCCCTGCAGATCAAAACATGTCTCGAAGTAGGGTTCGAGCTATATCTGAGCTCATCAGAGGAGAATACATGGTCTACTTCTTGATTCCATTGGATATGAAGACAGCACCACTTTAAACGGGTTCCTTTGGAAGATGGTGTGAGTGAGATACCAACTATTGATTTTCTTGCATAATTGCCCAACTCCGTGAAGTTTCCGTGAAATAGTAAGACGGCAAATTTGAGTTTCTGATTACGCTTGGAAATTCTAAAAGGAACTCCTTTGTAGTCTCTTCAGCCTTTTTTCGAACCTAGCCAAAAGAAAAGGGTCTTCAAATGTAGTTGTTGCTCTCGGCCACCCTAAATAAGGCTGTTTACTGACTGAGTCTTTTGTTTAAAAGGCGGTTCCAAATTCTTGATATGATAATTTGGAGAATATCCAGTCTTAGGTAACTACTGCTCGTGTTTGACTCTTTTCAAGTCTACTAATAAACGACTCCTTTTGCCCTCCACTTAAATGATTCTTTTGAATTATAACTAATTAATACTTACCACTCTCAAAAATTACACTGGATTTAAACAATATCAATAAAACGAATTTTATCATGCATCCCTTGTGCAACACGCTGTCAGTCTCCTAATTTGTATATTCCATACTCCAACGTACTCGCGTAAGTCCAATTTCAGTCCAGTTGCAGAATATATATATATATATATAATGAAGAATCTGTCTGTGTTTTTCGTGCAGGCTGCGCGTAAGCTAATAGATCCAGGGCTACGAAATTATTTAGTACATGGCGTGCATCTAGACAAGAGCCAGTGCACCTCTAAACGATTTTTTTTTTTTTCAAAATTCAAATGAGATTTTTTTTAGTCCAAAGGGCAATTAGCCCAGAAAGACTATTAATTTCGTTTCAGCATTTTCCGTTGATTCATTTTTTGCGTTGTTTCACTTTTCAAATTGTCGCCACCAAATATTATCGCCCTGTATTTTATTTAAAGAAATTAAATAATGAAGAATCTATAAATATATGCATGTTTCTCTCATTGTGATAAAACAACGGTATCTAGAGCCATCAAATTTTGAATAATGTAATCTTTCACCAAATATGGGCATCTGGTAGCCCTAATTTGTAATTTGTTTTATTATGGATTTCATACTTTGTAAAACTTTAACGAATTTTTGATTAACAAACTCAAGAATTTAAAAGTTAGCAATGGCAACATTGTACAAAAAAGCATTTTTATCTCCAGCACACGGAACTGTGTATCGGAAATTCTAAAGATATGTTCATTTTAAAATTATTTTGTGACATTGCCGTTGAACTGAATTTCATGGTTTCAGTGCGAAGAACATGGTATTTAATAAAAAAAAGGCAGCACACAAAACGTCAAAAAAAAAAAAAAAAAAAAAAAAAAAAAAAAAAAAAAAAACGCCCTTTTGGACGTAATTTAAAATCTGAAAACTTTCAGATTTCTATTTTTTCTATTTTTTCTTTCTTTTATTTTTATTTTATGCTTTTTAATGAAATCGCATCAAATCGATAATTCTCTCTCATTAGATCAGCAACAATGGCAGGCAGCCATTGTTGCTGTTGCCATTGTTACTAATATCAGCACTGTTGCCACTCGGAAAAATGAGGCCGATATTCTCTGCAGTTTTTAAATTTAATGTTTCTCTTGGATACTGGACGTTTGTCGAGAGAAGGCAACGGGAAGTTGGTTAATTTATTTATTGGGATAATTAATATTTGTATTAAAGGGTATTCCTTACTTCATTGTAAATTTTTTATATGTAATACATTTTATTGAAATTTGCGGGTTTATTTTTGTAAATTTGTTCTGAAGAGTAAAATTCTGCGCAGTTTTTAAATTTAATGTTTGGTGTTCCCTTTAGGTATTTTTCCGGTACAGAAGCCAATAAATCATTACGGTTAAAAGCCAGAAGGCTGGCCGAGTAGCGGATAGTTATAAATAGTTGCACTATTGTTTGAAAACTTCAATCGGTGAGGGATTTGTTTTTTTCAGATTATCCTTTAATTTTTACAAGCAGTGTATTTGTATGCCGGTTATGTATATTAAAGGCTTTGTATGTTATGACACATTTTGAAAATGCTAATGTAAGTCTCGGAGGTGAAATCTTTGCATAACTGTTTATTCCTAGGTTTCTTAATATCTTCACAGAAAATTACTCGCGGAAATATTATTATAACTCCTTCGCCATGAAATTTTCTAGGAATTTCACTCGCGCTCTCTCCTTGAAACAAAAACTGCCTAATTACACGCAAAAGTTTAGGACTAAATATTTTGACAATATTAGCAAATGTGCCAAATTAACAATATTTAGTACTACATCTCAACTTGGTTCCTAAAATACCGTTTCCTTACTGATAGAAAAGGGATAACTCAAAAGAAATTTATTCTTGAGGAACAAATGGTGAAATCCATAATGTATGAAAATGTAATGTATAGACTTCTGAACAGAATTCATTGCATTAGGTTTGAAAATGTTCAATTGAATAATTAGTTCCTATAAAGAGACTATAAAGAGACGTCGCCAATCAGTTTCGAGCAAGGAAACGTACCGAGTTTCAGTCACATATCTCATTTACCAGATGTGGTACCTGAAGACTATTACTCTCGTCAAATATCACCTTATTTGTTTAAATTGTTTAAAAATATATGTGCTGGACTTTTAGAATAATTTAATATACGAAGTTTCAGTATAATATTATACTTATACTTAGTTTATAGAAATATTACTTCCATCAACTATGAATGCCATCATGAAAATTTTTAAAAAATAGATATAAAATATATAATAATCAAGTAAATTAAGATATAACACAAAAATTTACAAATAGGAAACCTCGCAATGTATTTAAAAATTTATTTTGAATACTTGAAGTATTTTTTTTAATTTTATATGTTTCAGAAAGCTTGGGAATATCTTAAACAGAAAACTTGGGAATATGTAAGATAATGGGAAATCTTTTCTCACCAAAATCTCTCGTAAGTAATTTATTACGTATACGTTTTTAGTGTAATTGCATTCAAAAGTATTCTAATTGCAGTTTACAGAAAAATTAACCTTAGCACAGTTCCTTAGAAGCAACATGTATTTTCACCATTTGCTAATTAAAAAGGTAAAAAAAGTATTATATTGAATGAAATCGTATATTTTATTTCTCCTGGCTAAAAACGCAAGCTGGAGTGATATTTTCGTTACCTCCCATTTATAATCTGAATAAAATCCAATTTCTCTTGAAAGGTTTTCCACAAAGGCATCTCTTTCCTTTAGACAATAGCTTTTTGTGATTTATATAATCTATTACACAATCAAGTAGGCAAAATTGTAATATCTAAGCATTTACTGTCCAGGAGTGGCTGAGCAGCTGAATGCTAGTAGTTACACATAGTTCAAATCCTGGAAAATGGGCTGTCTGCATGGCGTTTGTCTTGCCTTTCCCGATGCGTACCGTATATACGAGCCTGTTTCTTTAAAAAGGTCCTTTACGAAGGCATTCCTCTCTTTAGGTGGATAGGCTTAATATTCTTTCTCATAATCTAACAAATACAAATCCGATCCTTTACTTGATGGCTTTTAAATCACGTTTTTTTACTTGGGTACTAATATAGTGGTGTCTAAAGATCTTGACTTGCCAGTAAATGTTTAACGTAGAAATGTGTAGTAAAACTAAATTAAGATATTTATTTAGAATTGACGACTGATAAACCATCAGTCAAGGGTCATCAAAAGCGTTTGTCATTCATCAGAATCTATGAATGATAAAGCGTTACTAAGCTGCAATATGGCTTAGTATCATAGAATTACATTGTAATTTTAAAGAACAGCTGACATACAAAATCACTATTACAATATCCATAACAAATATGCTTAACATTAATGTTTTTGAAATTTCGACAAGGATCGCTTCTGTTATACTAACTAAAGATAGCATTTAAATTTATTTATTGCTTGAACAATAGTACCGTTGTTTTACCCCCGGGACGTTTCAACTAAGCAAATACCGCTATCCTCGGCTATAGCGGCTCTACGTTCACCATCTGGACGTCTACTATCCCTTCTTATACGCGTATTCTCTGTTTACGTGCAGACAAGTTTGCACTGAAAAAAAGAAATAAGGAACAGGTAAATCAAAGCAAGAGCTATCCGCTGGTATTAAAATTTAATTTAATTTCTGAAAATACATCGGACCAAAATATTCTAAATGTATCTCTTTTTGAAATATTTTAAAAGAATAAACTTTTTTATTACAGCGGCGTTACTACGTACTCAGAACTTCCGGAGTTCTTGATGACATTTTTATCACTTTCTCATTATTGTTCTTCATTTAGGTGTCTATCATGTATAAGGTAGAAAGCACATTTCCCATTAGAAAACCAAAACGCGATTTACCCTATAAACGGGATAAATAATGCGAGACAGAAAAAGCATTTATTACCAGCCATAGAATGCCACTGGAATACAAAATGAGAACTTTCTGTTTTCCCCAAAGACTTCGCTTCTTCTCCCCCACCTCGGATTTTCACTTATTTTATTATGTTCTCAACAAAAGAAGTCAAATAACGCGAGTAAAATATCCTCATATATATTTTGAGAAACAAAGTTTAGGTTAAATATAATGTTAGAAGTTAATATAAATATCTTTTTTTAAATATATATTTTTTATTTGTTTGTATGCATGTCATCATTTATTTGTGTCACAAACCATTTACGATAACCTTTTACACCTTTCTCGTATAATTTATATGTTTAAGTTGCGCATTAGATGTTCAATTGGTTCATTTAGGAATTGAAATTCTGAGTAGATAAAACTAAAATTCGAAAAATAGCTCCAGTTACACATGAGATGTCGCCTGTGTCTAATGACATTTAATGATATCGGGTGAAATCTAAAATTTAGCTTATTAACGCTGTAGGGGTTTATTTTACTTTACTAATAGTTATTTTTATTTTTGAACATACTTTCCTTTACTTCCTTGTTTCCTACGTACGATTCCCCACCAGAACGTGTTTTCAGGATAACGTTTTGTGTAAATGAGGTAGAAAGCAATATTTAAGTTGAAGTCTCGGTCACTTCACCAGAACAGCTTAGAAGTTCTTAGTTGAGCGTGTTCTGCCTTCTGGCCAAGTCGTTGCTTTAAGCCTAATATTACTACAGTCGGCTGTATTGCTACGTGCTTGCTTTTACTCGTCGGTGATCTTTAATATGGGCCAACTCTGTTAGTTATTTCTGCGCAGCTTCGGGTGCTTTGATTTTAGTTAGTATTAGATTAGTTTCTTATTCTTTGTATCTTCAGTTAAAGCCCAAGTGGTGGCTTACTGTAAGCCCGAGACGAGGCATCTGTTTATCATTTTGAGTTGGAATAAAGAGTAACTTAACCTTCCTTTGGACTTGTTATTGAAGCATTAGAATTAAACGATTATTCGCTACACAGTTTTTAAAGATTCTACCTACCAAGGACTACAAATATAACTAGAATATTACAACGCTTCTAAGCGAAAGCTTTCCTTGGTCTTATTATTTCAGATTCGATAAAATCTCATCTGAAATAAATAGAAGCTATTGCCAAAGGATAACTGACAAGATCTTTCTTTTATCTTCAGTGTTATGAAAAAGCATTGCTTAATTAATGCGGAGGTAGTTAATCGTTAAAAATGTTATTTTATTTGCACTCCTTATAAATGTGTTCTCTATATATGTAAATGTATTTTCTTGAACTAGAATTTGAAAAAATAAAGAGGGTTTCTACTTCATAAACGATAAAATTGATTGTAAAATTTCTAATTTGTGTCAGCCATCATCTTCATCTAAAATAAATCGAACGCATGAATTGGAAATTTGTAGTAACATGTAAAATGCAAACCTACGGGGTAATTATAAGGCCCTGACCCACTAACAAGCAAAATGTACAAAAAGCAATAAATCTATTGCAACATTTGCAGAATAAGTGCAGAAAGGACACATTTCTGCTGAACACCAAATAAAATACATTCCATGATTACAGTCAACTTAACAATGCCGCAAAAATTTCCAATACAAATATCAAAACTTTACGACAGAATAAAGCATAATTTTTTGAGGCGTAATGTGTAGAACAAAAAGTAAGAATGATATCGGTTTTCGAAACATGAAGGGACATCGCAGCTGAAATAATAGAAGATGAGATGAAAATAAACTAAAATATGACTCTAAAGAGGAATACAAACTGCTAATTACAGGTTCAGATTGCAAATGTTTCAAACGTCCGCATGTTTTATAAAAGACAGTTAGAGAAGATACAGTCAATGAAATACATAGTAACGCTGCTACGCATATCAAGTTAGATATTTAGTGCATCTCTATTTAAAACAGTGTGCTGAAATTATGCCGGCAAACCCAGTATTTTACGTGTACCCAGAATCAGAAAATCATCAGCGTTAAATCTGGAAAATGCACGAGAGTAGAAAATGATGAGAGATGACACAATTATCGATAGGATTTTGAAGATGTTTCACTCTGGTGACCATCTATGGTGAGACATGCTTTGTACAATAATGCTTTGTACAATCCCCTCGAACTGATTTTCTTCAATGATTTTACTTGCGATATTGTCCCTGCCATGATTTCGGCTGACACGTATTACGTGGTATATATGACTGCATCCGTGACTATAGCCCAAACACGTCACTGCAGCATTGATAGAGAACAAATTAAGAGGTGATAGTTTTAAGTCTCTTCATTTGTTCTCTCTCATCCTCCCCGTTTTTAGCCCCTTGAAAAAAGCACACAAGAAAAGTTGATGTGCTAAACACGAATAGGCAAGCACCCAAAATTTGAGGCAGTTCCATATTATTTGCCTTCGCTAACCAATTAAAGTATCTGTATGGAAGTACTCTTCTTCAGTAAAGGTGAACGTATAAGTTTGTTTTAACGAATAGCAAAAACATATAAAAGTATCATTTCGGCCTTTGTAGTTTATTCCCTGAATTCTGCCCGATAAATTAGCGTAGCCTAACAGGAAAACACATAAAAAAGAGGATAGAATATAACATTTTAATGAATATAATGACGGAAATAAACTTGTGCAAAAGTTATACAAGAATACGTTTTTAAAATATTTGTCTGTTAATATTTAATGCAACAAAGCTGAAAAATTTTCTGTCCATAAAAAAGGTGTCTCGATTTTTTGTGTGACATCTTACAGCTTGATATGAATTGAGCTTGGTATCACGCAAACTATAATAGCTTGTACTCGTATAAAGTGCGCTTTTGGTCAGTGAGATACAGAAGTCATGAACTTTCCTACCTTAAATTTTGTAACGCATGTCGAAGTCTAATGCTCACAGAATATATAAGTATTGGATTGTCAGACTGGGAGGCAATCAGAGATGATAATTTCTGCCTCACACGAGAGCTTTCAACATTTGACACTCACGCAAAATAAAAAAGTGCTATTATAAATGTGTGTAAAATCTATGCTTTTGCACCATCCTGTCCTATTAAACCTTTTCCTTTCAAAGCAAAGTATTTCGGTGGTTACATTATTTGCTTTTATAAACGAGCGGACAAGAAAGCATAGGACATGGGCAATCAGTCAGTATCTTAGAATGACATCTATAGCCATTCACTGAAAACGTACAAACTCAGTTCCTATTTTATTCTAAAGCATTCAAAGGTCTAATAGAAATACAGTACAATATACTTAATCTCTGTAGAATTCGAGCATAAACCATGTAATTTCCAAAATTATGTAATTTATCCTATTTCACTGTTTAGTACATACGATAACTTTCATTTTTAGCATACTATTATTCCTAGTGTATAGTATATAATTTAAGCATCCAAATCTGACCTGGCATTCTTAACACAAACCTATCAGTAAGACAACTGATTCTGCACAGCAGTACTTCAATTAATGATTTTGACTCCAAGCAATTACCCGGCTGTTGGTACTGCAAGAACTTCTAAATCTAATAGCTTTTGCCATAGAATACTGGACTAGCCATTGTTCCTGACGTATGCTACCTTACTGAATCTTGTTAAACGCATATCCCTTTTTGCGTGCTCTCATACTGCCATACAATCTCCAAACAATAATGAATGACGAAGTAAACGTCATGATGGTTTAATACTAATTACTGAAATAAAACATAAAACACAATTACTATTTAAAGATACGAAACAAAATTTCAGAAAGTTTTTTAATTGTGTTGGCATTAAAGCATGTAAAACAACGGATGAAACATATTATCTGAAAAAGTTGCATTTATTTCGATATGATTCTATAATAAATATTAACATAAATAATTCTCTTTCAAGAAATATTTCTTTTATAAACCTTCTTCTTGTACGTCTAGCATAATAGATAATTTTTAAATATTCTGTTTACAGCTTTCTATAAAATATTAAATGCTTCCTTAAGAATGCACATTTCGGAATGAAAATTAAGTAAAAAGAATCATGAAAATGTGCTCCCATTTCAAAAACTACTGGTTAACAGGCTGGCTAAAAACATTTGGATAAAGAAGATACTTTTTGCATGACATATTTTCCAGTAAGATCCATCTAAAAATTTAAAATTCGTACGTTTTTAATAAAAGCTACCAAGTGTTCTAAACTGTTACATTTGAAGGTCTTCATTGTTTGATTCATTTCTGGAATTGAAATCTTGACTCTCTCAAGAATAATTAAGTCATTATTCAGAGAACTGTAGATCAGAACATTGCTTTTTATTTTTAATAAATATATTTACGAAAAGCAAAGATAATTAAAATGAAAAATAAATTGCTTAATTAATTTAACCCTCCTATAATTTTTTTAAAATTTTAAAATAAATTTTCAATACATTTTGTGGTTAAGAAGGAAAATATCTATGAAACCATGAATATGTGAAAGATTTACGAAATGTCATTTCATTATTTTGGGGAAGAGGGAGGGAATTTTCAATACATTTTGTGGTTAAGAAGGAAAATATCTATGAAATTAAGTTAAGTAAAAAGAATCAAAGTTAAACTGAGAAAATTGAAATTGAAATCAAGAGATATTGTGCACGTGAAACGTTTGAGTTGTTTTCTTTGATAATGGCAAAGCACTAGAGGGCTGTCTGCTTGAGGGGTGGTATGCCTTCTTGAAGGGCTTTCTAAGAGAAACTCTTTCGTATACACGTTATAAAGGGTGACCTAAAATGAACGCAAGATTTGAATTCAATATAAAAGAGAGTTTTTAGTCTTTAGATATTTATTTTTAAGTGAATCATAAAGTACATAGGATAGGGTTATTTATGGAATAACACAGCTGGCAAATGGCCTTTACGGCTTTGCTGGCAAATACGCACCCTTTCGTCGAAATTTTCATGACCTTTCTGCATAATTGTGGCTGAATTTCGTTGATGCAGCATTTAATTTCCTCTTGTAATGCACGTGTGGTTGTGGGATTGTTGACATAGAACTTTGACTTCAAATAACCCCATAAGAAGAAATCTAATAGTGTTAAATCACATGATCTAAGGGGACAATTCTGATCACCGAAACGAGAGATTACACGATCAGGAAATGTCTCATGCAGTAATTGAATTGTTTCATTGGCTGTATGGCACCGTCTTGTTGAAACCACATATTGGCCACATCAATATCATCCCATTTCGGCAGAAAGAACTGCGATATTGAGCACCATTAACAGTTGCTGCTTGACCAGCCTCATTCTCAAAAATGTATGGTCCGATGATGCCTCCTACCCAAAATCCGCACCAAACAGTGACACGTTGTGGGTGCATTTGTTTTTTGCTAATCAAATGTGGGTTCTCCGAACCCCAAACACAGCAATTTCGGCGATTAACAAAGCCATCGAGGTGAAAATGTGCTTCATCGCTTGGGATTATTTTGCTCGAAAAAACAGCATTCACCTTTTGATGATTAATAATCCATTCCACGAACTCTCTTCGCTATTCATTAGGCGAAGCCTCATGGTCATTAGGCTTCAGTTGTTGTGTTAATTGAATTTTGTAAGCATGAAGACACAGATCTTTCGTGAGTATACGCTGTAGAGAGCTTCTTGAAATTTGCAATTCTTGTCCATGACGCCAAACTGATGTTCCTTGGTTTTCACGAACACTCTCACGCACTGCTTCAATTTTGACATTTGAAAGGCTTGTTTTTGGATGATCGGTGTGTTTAGCATCTCCAACTGATCCAGTCTCTACGAATTTTTCAATTAATCTTTTCACAGTTGACGAGGTTAAAACACTTTTTTTTTATCATATTTTGTATAAAATTTTCGAACTGCGGCCGCCAAACTTTCATTATTTTAAAAATATTGTTCAATAATGAAGACACGTTGTTGTATCGTATGACGCTCCATTTTCACTAACCCTAAACTCTCGGCTTTCAAACTGTTCTTTTTTCAGGGTTGCCAACAACTTAATGCAAAAATGGTATCAAATTCAAATCTTGCGTTAATTTTGGGACACCCTTTACACGGGGAAAATCACGAAAACGCCCATGCAGCCAGCCCGTTCACTCGATTCGAACCTTGGACCTAATTATTAGTGTTCAGCACCGGTGGTGGGTCTGAAACATTTCAGCTGTTCTTTTTTAACTGAAATAAATATTTTTTTCTTTTTCTAAAACTACAAGCATTTCACAAATACTTCGTATTTTTTCGTGGCAAAGTTGCAAAGTTAGAGGCATACTAAAATAAAAAAAATATCTTTTTAAATAAAACAAAAAAGAGAAAAATATAATTATAGCATCCCTTTATTCTTATTAAGGTTATTGTTTGCAAAAGATAGTAATTTGCACAAGAAAGCGTGCGGTACACGAACAAAAAAGGATGAATCCTGAAGAAAATCCTCACGAATTTTAATATAGCTGTTTCTTGCTTACGAAACAAGAAAAGGAAAATAAAATACCGAAAATGTTAATTATAAAACTGCCAAACAAGTCTCTTATAAATAACTTCAAGATAATAAATATTGCATTCCTTAATAGTAAGTTCTTGCTGATGCCCTACACCTGAAGAAAACTTCGCACGCAAGTTTACCTGATATTACTGCAGATTGCTTCCTCAAAGGCATTGAGAAATTTCTGATAGTATCTCGGCACATGTTTTTTTCTCATAATTAAACAAGAAATGATAAATTCGTCCACGAATACGAGGAAAATAAACTTGAAAGAAAGGAGCTTTTTTTTTTATTTAATTAGCTGCTTTCTTTCTTAAAATGCAACGCTATCGGTACTAAAACACTTTTATAAAATTGCTAAAACGCAACGAACATTACATTTCTAAAAGAAAAATCCAATTACTTAACGGAATTGCTCGCAGAAGAAGCTTTATCATATTCAGTGGCATTCCTTTTTCATAATTCAATAGAAATTGAAAAAAAAAATATTCAAAGGATTTAAATAATAGTTACATTCTTGAAAAGAAAATGAGGCACATTTTATGGAATTAAACTTTTATTTAGAAAAGGTACTGATTAAACAACTTTACTATTGATAAAACCTAATCATATAACAAGCATTGTTGAGCCTCTTAATGTTAATTGGCATATTCAAAGCCTAGAACAATTATAATAAAAAATAAGAAAATTATAAAACGTTTTCTTACTTTTCATGAGAATTGCCGGCATATTTCAGTTTAGTTAATTGATGATTTTTTATTTGTTTGATGTTTTCTTCAATTATTACTGAATACTTTCATTAACTTTATAAATTTTCTTTTATCTTTGCTATATTTTGTTTTCTTTTAAACCTAATTTTTATATTGGTTGCGGTTTTTAAGTTTACAGTTATTTCTCAGTTAATTTATTTCAAGTATTCTGAAAATGCGTAGTGAATTAATCAGTTTATTTGCACGTTTTCGTCGAAAATGATATTTACGTAATTTTATAATCCATCGCTTCTATTTACTTTCATTGTAATATTAGTTCTTTGTTTTTTGATTTAAAGGAAAATTTGGAAAAGCGTTTGGTTAGTTGCTGTGTGATATTGCTTTAGAACTTTGACATTTACAATTTCGTTGCAATTCCATTTCATCTTATATTTTACGTTAAACATTTTCCTGTTCCTATTTTATCATGTATTTTACTTTTTATTCGCATTTTCTACACTTCTGCTCTTTTTTATTATTATTTCCTCCATTTTACAATTATTAAGCTCATTTTGAGTTAATGAATATTTCTTTTAGCTTAAATACAATATTTTATATTTATTTATGTATGCGTATACGCACGCATACATACATACACACACACACACATATATATATATATATATATCTATATAAGATAAAAAATACGTGAATCAGCTTTATAATTTAATTTAGTAATATCTTCTTAATTCCTCATTTTTAATTTGGGTATTTCCTCTCTATATTCTGAAAGCAGAAATAACTTCCCTGACTGTGCCATTTATAGATTAATTTAGGACACAGAGATTGAGTACAGCTCATGGCGTAGCTTATTCAGAAATTGAATTCAAAATTTTTAGAACTGAAACTTTTCTGATCTAAACTAAAGCCTTCCTCTTGGCGATCTTCCATATTGGATATATACGCACTTCGCTTCTGCCTTCTGTGCTGCTTGGACGCTGTTTCAATATGCTTATCTTCTTATCGCAATGTTATCAAAGATGTAAATATTCTGGAAATGGGCACGACTGGAGTGCTAAGTAAATTGTGGCCACAAATCTCAATTGAAATAAAAAGGAAGATTTTATCTGCCTCGACTGCCAAGTTTCTTATTCATTGTGGATCGGCATTTCAGTATTATACGCAATCACTATTCTATGCGGCAGTTCCCAAGCACGAATAGTTTCGTGTAATCCGAGACAGCAAAAGCGGAAAACATAAGCTGAAGACACTATCTGCACGATTAAATGCGTTGGAGGGCTCTCTGGATGTTCCAGGCTGGTGCAAGATAATCCGCTGTTGTCACAGAGCTGAATGTGCATCGTAGTATCATTAACAGACTCTGGAATGATTACCAAAGAGATAAAAAAACCTTGTAGAATTACGTGGGTCTTTACGCCGGAGGATTACCACAACGGTTAAACGAACGTTTCCTGTTGCTGGGTTCAAGACGCCGCAGATCACTAACATCACAACAGCTAGCATCGCATCTCTCTGCTGCTGCAGAACAGCCCCTATCTTACCAAACTGTGTGTGTTCGACTGCGTAAACGTGGATTATACGCCCAACGACTTGTGGTTTACGTTCCTTAGAACTGGGCCCGTGAGTATCGCACTTGGTCACTAGAGCAGTGGGATCATGTATTCTTTACAAATGAGTCTCGATTTAACATCGAGAACGATTTCCGAAGAGTTATGATATGGCAAGAGACAGGGACACGCTATCGGGGGCCAAAGCGACCATTACTGGCTGAGGAGACTTACTTATATGGGCTGGGATAGCAACGAACAGCTGTACCGACCTCTGCCTGATTCCTGATGGTTCCATTGCAGCGGTTCGATATTGCGACGAAATTCAACGCCTTCTTGTGCGTCCTTTTATCGTTGCAATGGGTACTGACCCAACATTTATGAACGATAACGCACCCCGCACAGAGCTCGAGTGATGCAAAGAGTTATAAAGAAAGTGAAAACATTCCACATCTGGCCACAGCCTGCTATATCACCAGACCTGAACCCCACACAGCATTTGCGGGACATGTTGGGATGAACGGATTGCAGTTCGCAGTCTGCCATCAGGCACCTTCCACGAGCATTACTATAGCAATGCATTACTAGAGGAATGGGGGCTACTGCCAGAACAAGCGATCCACGACACCATTGCGAGCTTCCCTCGTCGTTGTCAAGCATGCATTTCAACTAGAAGGTGTCATGCCCGTTATTAAAGTGATGTTTTCATTGCACATTCTTCCAACATATTTGGTCTTTCGCGATGTGATGTTCTCAATACATGTTTATCTTTGTTTTGTTGTTTGCTATGTTGTCTAGTAATGCCACACCAACCTCTTGGATATCCATTAAAGAGTTTTTGTTTTATTCCGTAATTAGCATTTGTTGCATATTTTTAGTGTAGAAACGTAGACATGTATGTAATTGAATTCCAGGTGTTTTATTACGTAGAAAGCATTATAAAGCTTTTAGACAGACACAGCCTTAGATTCACATAGGTCAGATATTTCTGGAGACTCATGTTCTTATTCACACATCTACGGGTGCAACACCCACTCTTCAGTTTTTGAAAGCGTATACCTTAAGACAATGGGTGAAAGATAGAAATTTTTCGCAACGTGTTAGCAGTAACCAAGCAAGCAGGAAGTTACTGCGCCTTCGGAAGAAGCATGTAAATCAAAAGAATTCAGTTCTTTAACAGAAATCTTGATCTGTGATTGTAGAAAAGATACGTATTGCGTGTTACGTAAGGTTGTATGATGCGGATTAATTTTGAAATGACGAAACTCCGATGTTACAAATAGTTACTATTTTTAGGACAGAAAGGGGAAGTACCCAAATTAAAATAAGGAATTAAGGGGCAATTTTTAAAATTAAAATTTGTAGTTTGCTTTGATATTTTATATCTCCCCGTATATATATGTTTGCTTTAAAATATTGTTTTCTTCATCCGACTTTTCTTTCTTACTCTGAAGTATCTACTTCTAGCTGTTAAGAAAAGATGAGAAATTCTTTCATTCTATTGTTTGTACTAAATCTATCGCAGTTTGTAGAGCGCTGCTTAGTTCAAAGTTTCATGAGCTATTTCATTTATTTATTATTTCATCATATGTGTATGTGTGTGTGTGTGTGTGTCTGTAATGAAAGCAAAAAAAAGACATAGCAGCAATATTGATGGCGTAAATATTTGATAGCTTAGAACGTAGTAGATGCATACTAAAGAGGAAGGATTCTGATATCGCAGAATGTCTAATCCATAATGAATAGCAAACTGGTAGAGGATGCAAATTAAGTCTTCATTTTATTTTCAGTAAACATCTTGCGGCCACAAACAACTTGTAACATTATTTGTGCCTATTTCCAGAATATTTACTGAATAATTTTCAGGTGGCTAAACTGCATTAGTTTTTTAATCAGATCTTTAATTCTAATTTCAAATTATCCATGAAATTTCTTCATTTGGTACTTGAGATTTTCCATATTTAAAAATATCCACCTGCTTTAGTAATGACATTAATTTCAAGCCAGTTTTCCCTAAAATTTTAAAAATTATAGTTTCTAAGTTCTGATTTTCTGATTTTTCGAAACCTAGATCGTATTTCATCTTGCGCTTCATCTATTCATTTGCCTTGCTTCCAAAGCAGAATCTTTTTTCCTTGAAGAAAAGAGGTCTATATCAATCGTTCTTTTGATCGGTTTAGTCTTGTATAAAATCTCTACTAAATTAAGATTGTTTTTTCACCTAATTTTGTATCAAGTGTGCCGCTTCAATCATCTCTCCTAATTGTCAAATTTTATATTTCCAGACTGCTTTGGTTTAATTTAAATGAAATCTAACCTTAAAAATAGCCATTTTAATAAAATTTTACAAATTTTGAAAACAATAATGAAAGGATGGATGAAGGAGTGTTCGAAGAACTGACTTCTGTTGAGCAATTCAGGTAAGGGCCAAGACAGGCAAAAAATAAAAATTGTATGTAAAGAATTATATAAAGAAAAAAACGAGTTTTTTTTTAATTTCAAGCTTTTATTAGCTCATTGCTGAAATTCTGTAGGTACACTGAGCATTAATTTCTGGTAAATGCCAGTGTTGATTGAGAAATTTTCCTGATATAAGTTGTACAGACATTAGAATTTTTTGGGGGGAGGGGAAGCAGGAGACATGAGAAAAGAGCAATGCCCTCGCCGGGACTCGAACCACGGTTCTCTCGAATACGCGTCGAACATGCTGACCACTACACCACGAAGGCATGCTAAGAAGGTGGGAAAAATACCTTATATACTCTCCCTTTTAAAGAGCGACTGGGGTTTAGGGAAACCAGTCGACAAATCCTAGTGGTGAAGAATCATCTTTCACTACCTTCTAGTTCTACCCACTGTAGAACCATCAGGATTTTTTTCGGAAGCAGGAGAGATGAAAAATGATCAATGCCCTCACCGAGAGTCAAACTACGGACGTCTCGAATACGCGCCGAGCGTGCTGACCACTACACCACGAAGGCATAAAAGAAGGTGGGAAAAATACCTTGTAAAGTAAGGAAAGAAAAGCAAGGTTTGGCTTTAATTTTTGAAAATAATATGGATAAAAATTTAAAAGCAAAAGAATTTTTATTTTAAATATAGATCCTTTTTTTGTCACTATTGCAAAATGTATTAATTTGCATATCTTTCTTTTTCAAAAGCCACATACATAACCTAAACTACGAAAGTTACTAATTATACGACAATTGTATACATAGCTTCGATGTAATTCCCTTTGCTTAGTTTATTTGTCCCCGAAATCTAATGCCAAGTAAAGCCAAATATATTTTAAGAAAATGCTAAAAATAATTATAGTTAAATTGTATTCCTAACACCTTGAGATCCTTTTAATTAAGATTTTATTTAAGATGTAAAATATTAGCAAAAAATTTTTCACTTTTAACCAATATTTATTTGTAAAATTCCATCTCCATGCATTTTGGAAGAAATATCTGATACAATTCACTGTTTTTTTTATAAAACTGTATCTCAGAGAATTTTACGATAATAACAGCAATCTGATTCTTTTAATAACCGATTAATTATCAACATTCAGGTTTTCAGAATACTGCAATATATATTTAAAAAAAATCGCTTAAATTTCGCAAAAAAAAATCTTCTGTTACCTTTTAAATAACGTCCGAAATTCTGAATACCTGGCAAAATACATTTTGAAGTATCTACTTAATTTTCGATTAGATTTGGTGTTTTGGTGTATTTAATTATGACAAGCACACTATGGCTATCTGCCTTAGGGGAGGGATGCCTTCGTGGAGGACTTTCTAAGGGAACTGGCTCGTATGCACGTTACACATGGGGAAAACCACGAAAGCACCCATGCAGCCAGCCCGTTCACGGGATTCGAACCTCGGACCAAACTACCAGTGTTTAGCGACTTTACCGCTCGGCCCCTGGTAGGCCATTTGATTAGATTTAGTATTTTCATTTATTTGGAATTCCAGTCATTCTAGAGATATGCTTCAGTTTTAAGAACCTGCTTTATTTGTTAAAAAAAAAGTAAACTTTTTAGGCATGATATATTTTCCCTGATTAAACACGCTTTTTTTATACAGCACAATATTTCTATTACGATAACAAAGAAAAAATATTTTACGAAACGGAAAAAAACTTTTAAAAACAGTTTTCAATTTAGATTTGTGAAAACAAAATATTTGCTTAGGGATCGGAAAAAGCGGAAGCGAAACATCTTCGCTTTTGTTCAGAAAGGAAAAAAATCGATAATTTTATTTTATGGTTTTATAACATTTGGTAGAATTCTCGCTAACAGAAAAAGAGTTTTAAAGCCTATAGGAAGCTTTTAGAGAAGTAATTCAGAAAGAATGCCAAGGTTCATTCTCTAAATTTTACGTCAGAAATTTAAACTAATATATTTCAATCCTTTTTATTGCGGTTCATGTGAAGTAACTTCCAAGAATTTATCATTCTTGTCGTGAGTAAAAATATCTTTCATAAAGGAATCTTTCCTTTTTTAAACAAAGCTTCAGAAATTCATGCGTCACTAAGAAGCGCAATTTTACCCGTTAAATATGCTCCTGTTCTTTATAGAATTACTATAAGTTTCTATTAAAAGAGTCCTTTAAATATCAGCGGTTTCAAGATGAATCATATCTTGTTTTGTAAAACAATCACCAGATGCGTTTTTGCGTTTTGAAGATTAAAATGGAAATGATTAATTCCATAATGATCCTTAACAATATGAAAATTACAATTTAAAATTCATAAAAATGGTTATTGTTTTACAAAACACGAGAATGTTTCAAAATTAATAGAAATCATAATTTAAAAGTATTCGTCAAATTCTATAGAGTAAGAAACTGCACAGCCTATGAAATGCCTAAGGTACATATTCAATACCAGTTTTACGCAACAGCCTAAAATTAGAATTATACTAAACTCTCTCTCTAACACAACCACCATAATTTCCGACGAGTCTGATTTTCTGTGGAGATGGTTGTGTTAGACAAATCATGTTGATTATAGATGTTGATTATAGATGTTGATTATAGATCTATTTGTCCGATTTCATTAAAAATTAGTTGCACTGAACCTTATCTAAGACAACCGCCTACGATTCGATTGATGACAACAGTCGTCTAAGAGAAATGTTGCCTATTTATTTTTTCAGATATACTGATCACTTCAGAGAGCGATAATCGCCATGAAGTGATTCACTCTATTGAATAAGATTATCATTATGTCTGCTTACACTGTAGAACATTCAAATAAAGAAGTTTTTTATTTATTAAATTATGACACCTTTACCGACGGATTCTTTGACCAGCTACAAAGCTGTTGCACGATGAGATGTAATAACTGGTTATTCTGCCTCATTGCAACGAATCTCGTTTCTTTATTACGACAGCCCTAAGACAATATTGCAAAAAATTCATCGTAACTCCCACATATAAACTGCTGCTCGAAAAACTGATGAAATTCCGATTTCTTAGTTTATTTTACAAGGAAACCCACAGTATCCATATAAATCAGAGTCAAATACAAAATATTCTTAAGTCTTATGTGTCTATTTGTGGTTTTGAATACAGCTAGTTTCTTCCAATTTAAATCCGGAAGAACCGCTTGACTGCAAGGGAGTTTTGGTTGTTTTTTTCCATGTGTAATGATACAACTCAGTTTCCTTTCAAAACGTTCTACAAGAAAGTATATCTATGCAGGTATGTGTTTTGGCCTAACTGATTAAATAAGAAATATAAATCATGTGGCTTTCAGATTTTTTTTCAGTCCCTTCATTGTAACAGCATGCAACGGAATTTTCGATTGATAGTAAATTCCTGCATTCATACAGAAAACCATGCGCTCTTCACATATGAAGTCTCCTATTTCTAGGTTCGATGGGTTTAGAGATCTTTTCGACAGTACATCGGCCAGCAAATCTGGCATTATATGAATGATAAGTCATTCCATAAAATAACATATTTCTTAGATGTATTTAATATCTTTTGGTAACAACTAAGTAGTTAATATGTTTCTGTGCTGCTTAAATCATTCTTCCCATGAATGATACTGACCAACAGCCAACTGTTAGATTTGATAAAAATATTGTTTTGTAATATTTTTGTAGAAGGCAAAACACGACAGTTGAAGTAGTATATTAATTAATATTTTGAAGACACGAAAACTACAGTAATCATAGAAGGGGAATGATTTCTTACAGTTAATTAACATTAATTTTATCAAAACATTTTCGATAAACAATACAAGCTTTCTATAATCGTGATTAAATGTGAATTTAGCATCTGATTTGGAAAAAATGAGAATTTACAGGATATTCAAATTCTGGGAAGTCCTCGTTGAGATTAGCTTGACAAAGATTCACAGTGTGGCAATATAATTGAGTGTATTCAGTTCTTTAACTGATTATTTTAATCTAACTTTGTTAGCTCCAAAAGATGAAAGTATGGAGACTTAATTTCTTTTAAACGCTTTTATTTAGTTCACTCGTGGTATTTGACCATGGTCGGAATTTTATTATCGAATTTTAACCTACCTCCTGATAAGATACCGAGTTCAGATTTTGTACGCACACTGTTTATCACTCACAGTGCAGTGGTGGTGAAGCGCTGCTTTCAAAATTCTATTTAGATTTTTTTATTTAATGTTTAAACTTTGCTTTGTACATATCTTCGTTTAACGAACAAATTAAAAATATCATAATTTTAATGTTTGCAACTACAAGCAGAGCGGAAAAAATGCTTTTTTGACTATTTGAAATCTTTCATTTTAACATTTCAACATCTAAAATTGTATAGAATATAACATTTTGAAGTCCACAGATTTTAAAACAAACACTTCGCCCACTTTTAAAGCAAAAATTTCAAAAAGCTACAACTGGCAGATTTTCTAAACTTATTTAAAAATATGCTTCCGTCTCAAGCAAAAGGGGATAGAGGTTCGGTTCTTTTGGACGTCGCATCATTTGAAAACATATTACTGTCAAAATTATGATGTCATTACGTAACATGATTCTATATCTATTCACATCTCAAAAATAACACAGCTTAACGATTGATTAGCTCTTAGAATTATTTGCAATGAAATTTACCTTGTCGTTTAAATTTTTTCCCATTTCATAGATTAATATACATTTTTCTCAAATTCTTTAAAATTTAATGTTAAATCAATTTTTTGCATATAGCTTCATTTAATAAATAACTAAAACTCACTTAATTTTATTGTTTGTACCCTAGAACAGAGCGGAAATAAAATCTTCTAAATTAAGTTTGAATGGCTTTTTTAACGTCATTTCTAAATTTTTGGCAAATTTACAAAAATCGTTTGATTTCATGAGCCATTTGACATAATAGAATAATTTTCTGTACTTGAAAAAACTATTTTCATTTGCATAATTTAATTAACAACGTGTTATTGAGATCAAAATTATGAAAATAAGGTAAAAGTATGTTTTTATAAAATCAGATTTAATGTAGAATACATAAAATAATTACTTAAAAGAAGAAAAATAATTTATCATACCATTTCAATGGGAACAAGAGATCGAAAAACTTCCTTTACAAATTCCTTATTTTAGGGTTAATGAAAGCGTGAGTTAAATAACGATATACAATTATCTAATTGCATTGTTAAAAGTATAAGCTATTTATTTTTTTGAATATATCAAAGGCGCTCTATTTCTATTATTTCTATTATTATTTGTGTGACTTTATGAGTTTTATACAAAAGCTTATAATTTATAAAAGACAATTTTTTTCTTATTTTTACCTGTAACTTATCTTCCATTGTCACTGCCATAATCGCCATCAAGAGCACAGAAAGTAATTTAATACCTGTTGTTTTCAGTATGAATTTTGTAAATATTTATGCAAGTAATGAAATTAATAATTCCGTCTGAAGTTTTCCATAGCATTTCTGCATATACATTTTCATGTAAATAGACAGATTAAAAACACAAAGCAATTAAATATGCAAACTTTTTAACTGAAATTCTTACGTAAATGCAATTAAAATTATTATCTTTCTTACAATATTTTTTAAATTCAATGATGAAATGCTGTTTAAAAGTATTTCATTTGTGTAAGCAGTACGCCAGCGGCCAAGCGGTAAAGTCGCTGAACACTGGTAGTTCGGTCCGAGGTTCGAATCCCGCGAATGGGCTGGCTGCACGAGTGTTTTCGTGGTTTTCCTCATGTGTAACGTGTATACGAGCCATTTTCCTTAGAAAGTCCTCCACGAAGGCATCCCTCCCCTTAGGCAGATAGCCCTAGTGTGCTTTGCCATAATTAAATGCACACACACATACACACACATTTGTGTAAGCAAGCTTTTATTTGCAAATTTTATATAAATTCTGAAATCGACATAAGTAAAATTTGCGTATTTTCTTGATGCCTAGTTTCTGTAGGGGATTTATAAACATGTTGCATAGAAAATTTAATCAATTGTGTAGCAAAAGGGCAAAATAAATTCCATTCTAAAAACTATTAAAGGATGATGAATAAAAATTTGTTAATAACAATGAACTTTAATTTATGTTTCATGTTCTAGAAGCTCATTAATTTCGTCATGCATGAATAGATAATTGTGATTAATACTATAATATCTTCCCCACAGTTACATGGACGTCAATTAAATAATTAAATTTACTCACGCAGAAGTACATTTTTCTTTCCTCATTAATATGTGTTATTTAGTAAAACTTTTCATTTCTGTAATTAGGCCGCGAAGACCGCGTGAGGACACAAGAGCCTAATCTGAAAAAAGAAAAAAAAAAAAAAAAAACTGCTGGGAAATCCGTTCATTATAAACTTTTATTTTTGTGGCTGAATTTAGTTTTTATTTCTACTTTTATTCTTTATTCGAAATTACTATAGTTTTGTTAGCCATTATCGTTTTTCCTTTGTTACAAAAAGTGCATGTTTGAAATCCTTGATCTTCTCCTATTATAGAATTAACCTATCGCGTGAATGTTTTCCTGATAATATCCTCCACGAAATTGTCCTCTCCTTAGATTTTCTAATATTTTTTCATAATCCATCAACTAACTATGTAGTTTGCTCTGCTTTCTTAAGCACTTATGCCAACAGCCTGTTATGTAATGTTATAAGTTGGTGATTTATCGCCTAACAACTGAGCAAAATTAGATAAATTAAATACCAACTCTGTTGGATAATATAAATTGCTCCTAAAAACTCAAATTTACTATTTAATTGGATTTAAGATTATGAGCGCTTGGCCTAGTATAACATATGACTATCAGTTAAGGATTTATAACTTCCCGCCAACAGTATTCTCTCTTATTCAACTAGCAGAGAAAGTGGGATCGTATAATCACAATAACAATTCTTTTCAATGCAAGTCAATTTCAGAGTTGCCAATTATATTTAATACGTATTTAAATTTTCTCTAATGTGTGTGTGTGATCTTTCTCTAACTTCGTTTTAGCTAATTTGAACTTCTTTGCAAAAGTAACAAGTAACTAATTAGAAATTTAACAATAATGTTACAATATTAAACATGCAGATTATATTCTATAATTCGCGTATTCTATTCTATAATTAGTATTGCTTGTTCGCTGCTTATATTATTTATATTATTATTATTTTGGCTAAGCAATGTTTAATTCCTGTTACACATCCTTTTCAGAAATTCGTTTTTAAAAAATACCTTTTCGTTTTCTTGTGACTTCTGCCCATGATGCGCTGGCCTTATGAGAACAAAGAAGATGGAACATGGGAAATTTACAGACAGAATTTTAAACTGATGAAGATTCTTCGTATGAAGAGAACAACAAATGTAATGGTCACATAAATTGCAGTGATAATATTGAAAATTATAAAGAATGCCGGTATTACAATTTATTTTGAAACGAAAGTACCATAAGCAGTAAAATACGTAATTTACAAACACGCAAAAAAAAGGGTGGGCCTGGATTTATGCACACAGTAGTATTTCATCTATTCCAGTTTACGAAAAAGGTGCAGTTGCACAAAACACATATCCGAACTTTACTATTGTTTGTTACAGATATATCATCTAATACAGAACAACGGGATTTTTAAAGTAGAATATCCGTGCCCATGCATGAAGTCAAATTACCGAGTCATCGGCGTTTCAGATCTATGTGTTAACAGTTACAAAACGACATCTAATGAAGACTACGTCTCAATTCCTTCCATAACCTTCCCCCTCCCGCAAAAGAAAGCGATTTTGGAGAAGTCGTAGAGTTCACAGTCGATCATGAATTATCTTTCATCTCTTTAGTAAAGACTCAGATATACAAACCGGGGGTTAAAAGCTAAAAATATATGAAAATAAACTCTACAATCCTTCAAAGGTCAACATGAGATTGCTGCAATTTCTGTGTACGGAAAAAGGCCTTAAATAGTTTCTAGACACATAAGAAATATATATATATATTATTGAAAGTCGCGCCTTCTCTGAATGTTTATTGTCACTAGCAGAAACGGTTTTATAATCACTGCTTTTCTTCAGTGTGATGTTTATGAGTTAATATTGTTACGAATTTGGTATTTAAAAAGCTAATGTTAGTTCAATTATAAATTAAATGGTTTTATTTCTTGCGCATTGCAGCGCGTGACGAATATTAAAAGAAAGCTAAGCCGAAAAATTGAAAATACAAGAGCGCGTGCATTAAATAAATAAATATCTCTTTTTGATTTCGAGAAATTACTGGAAAATTCTAGCGCGTGATTTAAAAATCTTATAAAAGGAGGAAAACATCTCAATTTGTAGTAGTTGCTTAGTTTGTTGTTTAGAAAACTGCTTTTGTTGATTGTAGCGAATTCGCGGATTAGCGTTCTTTAGCTGTTTTGAATTACGTTATATTGGACATTTGAGTAGTTAAAACATAACTACTGTGAGATATTGTAATAATGCATGATAATTTGAGAAAATTTAAGCATTTTTGTTGTGACAATAATAAATTTTTGTTCATGTTTCATCGGACTTGTGCATTTATTTCATAACGAACCCGTACGCACGCAACAATATATAGATACGACTTCTTTAAATCTTAGATTTCATTGCAATTATTTTCTACGCATAACTAGCAGAACAACATTTCTAGCAGGAGCAAAAGACGAGAAAACATACAACAATTAGTTTAAAATAATCGTTCAAATATTAATCCAAATATTTGATAAATAATTCCTAAATTTCCTTTTAAAATAGAGTAAATTTTCGGTAAGTTAACGATAATCCAAATAGGATGTAAATTAATTCTATACCAACCATTTTGCAACAGAACAGGAAAGTAAGCGAAGAAATTAAAAACAATCACTAAACAAAATCGTTTTCAGAACTTGATCTAATTAGAAAAATGATTACAAAACATCTGAAAATGGCTCAAAACGAATTGCATATTAAGGTGATTAACTTCTAAACAACGTGATTCAAAGTTTCAAGTCTCCAAAGGGTTGTTATCCTGACATTTTCTACCCCCGCACGACGAAATCGCGACTCACAGAACGACAGAAGACAAATTGTCCCTGCATGCTGGGAAAATACTAGACTTCCGGTTTTATAGAGCAAAATTCGTGCTCAGATTCGTGGAGAGCCACCGCCCATAGTTGGTAAACCTACGATGGTTTGGAGATCACGCAGTTGGCGTGATTTCTTTGTTGTGCTTCTAATCAAGTGTGCGGCCTGACACTTTTAAGAGTAGCGTAGTTTGTAGGTCAAAGGATCAAAAGGTAGTATTACTTTAGGTTTGGTTATTCCAACTGCAGGTTAGACTCGTTTCGTGTTTTATTAGGCGTCAGAATGGCGGAAACATTTTAGAATGGCGTCGTAATCTTTTTCAGGATTGCATGACAAAAGATAAACTTCGGAATTTTTTCCTCGCTCCACACACATAATAAGTTTCAGAAACAATACAAATAGAGTACAGATTATTCATATAAATAATACAACAAGTTTTACAGAAAAATGTTTACTTAATTTTATTTAATAATAACATTTAGAAAAAGGTCTACCTCTTTTCCCTGATTTAGTTCGAATATTATAAATGGCGAATGAGTTGTTTTAAAATTTTCTCGTGAATTAATTCTAAAAATGATATATACACACGAGTGTATGTATATATATATATATATATATATAAGTATATATATATATATATATAAGTATATATATATATATATAAGTATATATATATATATATATATATAAAAGGGGAAATATGCTTTTTCTTGGATCAATTAGAATTCGATAATTAAGCAGGAGAGAAAAAATATTCAAAAGAAATCAAAAGTTAACACAAGAACTCGATATATTCAAGTGTAAGAAAAGAAATTAAGTGAAAGAATCCCCAGATTAAATAATAAAAAATCTGATGTGTACACCACATGACTTCCATGTATTGGAATATTAAATTGGAATATTAAATTATACGCATTTTTTCTTGCATTTCATTTAAACTTATTGGATTGAATTAAATCTACTTCGCCGACAGCGCATAAACCACAATAGAATAAATGCATTCTTTAAAATTCACTCTAGTATTTGCTTACAATAGCGACACTGGCGCTAGATTCACTTAACTAATAATTATATAGCAGTTAACTTATATAATAATTATATAACGGAAACTAAGTCAACTGTTGTATAATCCAATAATTATATAACACTTATATTTTTTGTTCATATTATAACTCATAATGCACAAAATTTATATCATTTAAAGAATAGAATTATCTAATCGTTGCCACATGTTCTATTCAAATACTATAATAAAGCTAAAATGATGTATAAAAGAAATTACTCAAACAAAACAAAAAAGAAACAGTTTTTCACAGACGATTGAGTATTTCTCATTTAATTAATTCAGTTCTCACTTCGCGAGAAGGCAAAAATACATAAAAACTAAAAATATCTATATTAAAAATTACGAAGTAAATCTTAAACACTTATTTCTTCGAAAAAATTCCAGAAAGAATTAAGCATGATTTAATTGGCAATAATAAATGCATGCGTTATCTTTGTTGTTGCGAAGCTAAGTTTCTCTAGATTGGCAACAAATCCACTAGTCTCCTGTTTCAAATGTAAACATCAATGGCCGCCATTAAAAAAGGCTTAGCGGCACTTAGACAACTTTAAAATTGTTGATAATTCCAAAAATATTGCATATAGATTTACTAAAGGCATAAAAACCTTAACCGGAAGAACATAATACAATCATTTTTAAAGCAAAAAATGTACAATTTACAAACATATAAGAGTAAAGAAACTGAGATCACTGAGCCGGGTAACAGAGTGGATATATATATAAATATATTTATATACGTTTGGTGCGGCCGATTGCATCCAAAATACGAGGTGCACATCTACATGTTATAGCAGTCCTATATACAAAATTTCAACGTTCTGAGGCTACTCGTTTTTGAGTTATGCGAGATACGTACGTACGTACGCACGTACGTACATACGTTCGTACAGACGCCACGAAAAATTCTCTTCAGAATTAATTCTAAAGCAGTTTTATAATTTTTTTGAAGGAAAAGAGTATTTTATTCTGTCCTTACGTACAGATATCACGCAAAACATCGTTAAATTGCATTCGATAGCGGTCAAAATGGATATTTTCGTTGAAATATGCTGCCTGAAGCTTTTCGCGATTACAATACTTCTTCTTACTTCGTACAAGGAAGCAAAAATACACAAATTGCCAACATATAAGAATAAAAAATTCTGAGCAGACAGAGCCGAGTAACAGAGTGTGGGTGTATATATATACTATATATATTTTTGGTTCGGTCGATTGACCAAAAAGGGTTTAGCACAACTAAATGTTATAGCAGTGCCATATACAAAATTTCAACGCTCTCATGCTTCTTGTTTTTGAGTTCTGCGAGATAATACATACATACGTGCGTACATTTGCCACGAAAAAATCTCTTCTGAATCCTTTTTAAACCAGTTTTAAAATTTGTTTGGGCAAAAAGAGTCTTTTATTCTGTCCTTAAATACAGATGTCATGCAAAAACATCGTCAAATCGCGTTCGATAGCGGCCAATATGGATATTTTCGTTGAAATATAGTACCCGGAATTTTTCCCGATTACAAAACTTCCTTTACTTCGTAGAAGGAAGTAAAAATATACTTTATTTTTCTATTATTCCTACTAAATTGGTTGCAACTTTAATACGTTGTTTAATTTGCATTTGTCTAATTGCTATAGCATTTTGATTAATTTGAACGTATTTAATTTATTAATCATTTTAATATATATATATATACATATCTGATGTAGTTTTTAAAAGATGAAACAATCCACTTTTTAGTAATATGCGAAAAAAAAACTGTTGCTTAGGTCTGGCTGGAGAAAATATCAAAGCTCGCTTAACGGTTAAAATACAGTTTTTTATTTTGAGCAGGAAACGTTATTCGGAAATATATTTTTGCTTAAACTGGTACATTACTAGGAGTGCTAAACGTTCCCCACAGTTTCCATTTTGAAATTTCAGCTCTTGTATTAGAGTCCCAAATTACAAAAGCATTTTGTTATGTGAATAAATTTCAGCTCTTGTTTTAGATTGGCGGATATATTAAACATTATTAGAAGAAATCCCTTTTGAAATTTGAGCTCTTGCATTGGAGTCACAAATCAAGATTTTATCGAGTGAGTCAAGTTAAAGGATTGAATTTTTTATTTACTCTTGTATTTCTTTATTAAGAGCAATCTTAGCAGATTTTTATTGAAATTTTTTTGCGGTTGCCAGACACTGATGATCCGTTTAAGTGATTCTTTATGAAGGAGCCAGATGTCTTTAAGAAACTTTAGGAAATTAAAAGATATAATGGATAAACAGAGGCACTATGGCGGGATTTGTGTCATGCTTACCAATCGATCTGATTAGTGTGCTAATGTGTAATAAAAAGAAATAGAGTGAATGGTACTATATGCACTATATATAGTACTACTGCACACAATAACTGTAATAGTGTCCGCAACAAAACACAGTGACTTCGCTAATAATGACACAGTAATGACAGCAGTAATGAGTAAGTAGTACAAAGAATTGTAAGTAGTACGCGTTGAGTCCAGTACTATATAATACGATATATACAGAATTACTGACTTAGTATATTGTATGACGGGCAATGTAAAATATATTTAATGAGTAGCATGTTTATTGAATTTAGGATATTCAATATATATGCTACTCATGAATATAGCATTCTGTATCTTACGTTTAAAGTCTAGCAACGGTAATTTTTCTCATGAAGTAATTTGAGAAGTTTTGTATTATGTTTCGTATAATATTCAACTATTTCGTATAATCTGTATTATATGTTTAATTTTTTATTAGCCCCAAAAGGACGTTAGTCCCGAACGGGGTATTAATCTCAAAATAGCATTTTGCGTCAAGTCCCTATAAACCGCGTATCACTTTTCAAATTGCTGCCACCAAATATTATCGCCCTGTATTATTCAAAGAAACAAAATAAAAATAAAAAAAAATCTGAGAGTTTTTAGATTTTATATTAGACCAAAGCGGCCTCTTTAACGTTTTGTGTGTTACCTTTATTTACTAAATATCATGTTCTTAAACCATAAAATTCAATTCAACAGCAATATCACAAAATAATTTAAAAAGAGCATATCTTTACGATTTCCGATACACAGTCTCGCGCGCTGGAGATAAAAATGTTTTTTCCCTCGTAATGAATAACTCTAAGGACTACATAATTATATAACTTTTTTTATTTAATGGTAAAATATAATTAAGCCGCCCAACCAGGATAGTGGTTAGTGACTTTGATGGCCCTACCGAAGGGCCCAGGCTCGAATCCCGGAGAACGCATGGATGTAAATGTATAGTATCTGTGCGGCATGGGAGCACTCTGAATATGCGGCGACAGGAAAGTCCTGTAGAAAGGTTATGATAGCGAATTCGCCCCCGCGTCTATTTCCATCAAAATTGGGGGGGGGGATGAGCAAAGTCTATTGTCACCTGTATGGTGCTCAAAGCTTTAGCGAACGACAGGTGCAGTCTTGCAAGCTGATGTTACTGTCAAACAAGTGAGATAAGTCACAAAACGACAACACAAAAAGCTAAAAAATGTCAAACTCGACTTTAATGCTTTAAAAGGAATTTTATGATTTAAAAAAAAGAAAATATTTAAAAGAATTTAAAAACATATAAGGTACTTTCTCCCTCCTTCCAGCATGCCTTCGATTTACACACTCGACGCGTATTCGAGAGGGCCAATGTTCGATTCCCGGCAACTCGCACTGAGGTTTTCTTCAGTTTCCTGACACTGAAAAATTCTAAATTACTCTACAGTAGCGACCGAACTAAAGGTGATGGACTATAATTCTTCATCACCAGGATTTTTCAATTGAGTATCTTAATCATCAGTCGTCCTTTAAAAGGGGAAGTACATAAGCTATTTTCGCCCTCCTCTCCACATACTTTCGTGGTGTAATTGGGAGCATACTCGACGCGTATTCCAAAAGTTCGAGCCCCGGCGAGGACACTTTTCACGTCTCCTGCTTCAAAAGGGCGTAATGACTCCACAAATATTTTAAGAGTTATAAAAATAATACTTTTTGTCTTCTTAAACAACAACGAACAAAATACTCCAACTGACAAAATTAAATCTTTACAATCAATTAAAATTTAATTAAAAAATAACAATCACCAGATTTTATATTCGCAGTTTATTACCTGGCTGATTGCCAACAAAGTTTTCTCATGCTTTTGAATAAGTTTGTAACAGACAAAATAATCTAAAATAATCTGTTTGAAATCAATCAAACTTAATTTATTACGGACGAATGCAAACAAACTCTGAAGTAGACAAAATTAATAATAAAAACTCTGTCGCAAAATATTTACATTATAACAAATATGCTAAATTAAATTATAAACATTGAGTCCATTCATATTCCTTAACAGCATTCCTTCAAGCATTAAAAAAAAATTTATTTAAAAACGGTTATTTATTTACACTGAATTTTCCCATTTGGGACCATTTTTGTTACATGGCTTTAATTTGAAGGATTTATTTCCTATAACTAATTTACTCTATAAAAGTAGAAATAGGATAAGCGGTTAGGTCTTAAAACGATAATATACTCTGGAGGAGCAAATCCTATAATAAAAATATGTTAATGTTAATTTTTTCTTAAAATTAATTTTCAATACTTAAAAAAAACAAGAATCAAACACAATAAATATTTTTGAAAGGTAGTTTACATTTTTCACATAGGAAGTGCTTAGATGGAAGACATCGTTATATAGTAGTTTGACTCATTAGTACGCTCTAGTGTTTGCTTCAGATGGATACTGTTAGTTCAATGAGGTAGAGTTAAATTTTAATACGAAATGTTTCAATTTAATTTCAAGAAATCTTTTATTTGTTTTCCTTAAAATATTTGCTTAAGCTAAACTAATTGGAAGAGAAGACATGAAAATATAATTAATTTTCAGGAAGCTTGCAGCAGCTACAGCAATTCTATTCAAAGCAATCAAAATCTGAATAGGTAACTAATAACAGAAAATTTATTATCCATTCCTCGAGCTTATGCTAACTAGGCAGTTCTTGAAGATGGTCTTTCTGAAGGACTTGATGAAGTTTATTTAAATTCTGATACGAAGCATTTATAACTTTCTTACGGTAACTTTTGATGACATTCGTGTTTCTATTGCTGGAGGAGAAAAAAGAAAAATAAAGAAAGATAAATGGCAGATAGTGAGTACTGGCACGCTGTCAAACGCATTGAAGCAGAACAGTCGATCAAAGATGGAGCTCTTTTCCTTAGCGTTAATCATTCAGAAATTTCTCGAATGTGGAAACAATTCTAAACAATTGTCCGGAGACCTGTTTCAGGCCAACCAAGAGTTACCACTTCTGAAAAAGATTGATAAATTGCTACAGTGGCCGAGAGTATTCGGCGAGCGATCTTCACATGTGTTACACCCATGGTTGCAGCATCACTTGGTAAGACAGCATCTGCCAGCATTGTCAGCGGAACGCTTCACCTGAAAGGACTGTATGAAAGAGTACCAATTTTGTGTTTCGCTAACCGCCCACTCCAGAAAGGCAAGATTAAAGTGGTGTCACCAACATCTCAATTGTAGTGTCTCAGACTTATACAACGTCCTGCTTACTGATGAGTCCAGATTTGCCCTGGAATTATGATAAATATGTAAGAGTCTAGAGAGAAGGCACACGGTCTCATTCACATAACATCGTCGAATGTAATGCATTCAGAGATGGCAGCATTGTGATGTGGACTGGAATCTTGTTAGGATATCGCACGCAGCTGCACATCCTTAAAGAAGGTTCTATGACAACTACATCGTAATATGTCTAACACTGCATTGGGAGACTCCAGGCTGCAATTGATCTTTATTTCCTTCTTATGAATGATTAATTGTAACATATAGATTTTTAACGAATACCTAGACACTGAGGGCAATTATCGTATGGGAGATTATTACCGTATTCCCCTGACTTTAATCCCACTGAAAATCTTTACATTCCTGAGACATACAGTCTCTGCACGTTTATTTCTTCCGTCTAGTCTCAGATAGATTAAAATTGCTCTGATCTACAGTCTGATGGTCATCTACAATAGGTGAATATCACATTAAAAGCATGGGCATTCGCTGTAAAGTTGATGTTAAGGCACAAAATGGTTCCATACCATAAGTTTTTTTTTAATTTGGTTTCAGCTTTAAACGTTAATTTTTTAATGAATTATAATTTATGAAAATCAAATGTTATTTTCATCATTGTTGCTTGTTTTCTTTCATACATAAACATATTTGCTATTGTCATGTGCAATTCGGTGCTAATCAGAGCTAAGGCTTTCTATTTTTGCTGAATTTTCTGGCTCGTGTTTAACTTTGAAAGCTAATGTAAATTAATAACGACACTCGAAATACAAGAACAAAATTTCAAAACAATATAATCTAATCCTGACAAGGAAAACTGGTAAAAGATTATTTTGTGGCTAGTAAACAAATAAAAATAAGTAAATAAATAAAAACTTACGGTAGCTCTAATGGATAAATACTGTGAAATAAAGTGTTAATCGGAATAAACGGAAAACGTAGAGTGGACAACGGTTTTCACCTTAATATATTCAGAACTAAATTAGAATAATCCACAAGAATCTTAATTGATCTTTATCTTTATAAAGTTTAGCAATCTTCATAGCCATCATGAATTGTAACTAAAGTTTCGGTAGATTGCCATCGAATTATCGCTAAGTCTAAAATAACAACTGAGCCTTAAGAAGGGGGTAAAAGACTTTATTGAAATTGAAGAATAATAGATGGTACACTTGGTGCTTACAACTGAGCCAGCACTTATGGAGAGATAACTTAAAATATCAGTAAGTTCAAATTTAAAATAAATCAATTTATTCAAAGGCACAGCAAATCAATTTAACGCCAAGTTAACTCAACCGTCGTAGTTATTCAAATATCAGCAATTCAAATATCAGCAATGAAAAAGACTACAAATCTTATCTGAGTAAGCATCAACTTAGTAACGTGGTCTGGACAGACAGAACCTGCTCTTACAATCCAAAAATCTCAATTTAAATACACGTGAGCTAATTTGCATTCTGACTTAAAAACGGAAAGCAAAAGTGACAATAAAGGTCTAAATCCTGTAATAATTGGTTAATTAAGATAGTAGAATGTTATAAAGATGTTTATGTTAGAAAAAGTTGAATTAGTTTTCGCTTATAAATATAGAGGAATTTAGAATACGAAATAAGTTCAGTTGCATACTCATTAAAATATTTTTTATGGATTAAAAATTACTCTTCGACTGCAATTCCTCTCTACTTTGCAATTAACTATCTGGAAGATCAAAATGATCTGAAACTCAGGGTTATTTTTAGACGAAGATATTGTATAAAAATCAATAAAAAATTCTTATAGTTCTTCATGTTTTTATATAGATTCTGTCATAAATTTTCTATGTGCTTCCCAAACATTTAGTATTTAATTGGTATAATTAAATATCTAGGGGATACAAGCTTCACGTTTAATGTAATGACTCCTTTATATTCTTAGGACATCATGCGTGTCTTGTTGGCTTCACCATCTTCAAAGAAAATGTTAACCACATTTTATCTTAAAGTAACTATTTTTTTCTATGAATAAATGAATTTAATGAAATTAATAAAATTGTGTACTTAAAAAGTATTTTCAGAAATTATAATTTTATGCACAGGTGTGTACGTATAAATCATACCATTCACGCATGAATTTTCACCATAGCAGTAAAGATTTGACAAAACTGTAAAAGAAGTGTAATTAATTCAGTATTTCTCTAAAATTTACATATTTTTAAAATCTCAGGGGAAACATATCTTTTTATGCCGCAAATCATTATGAATTGTATGGAAAATACATTTAGATGAAAACAGGAACAAAAAAAACTTACTTAATTAAAATATCTGTAATTAAAATGCAGATGATATATTAACAAAAGTAAACAAACTTTCTACTTTCAGATTTATGTTGTTATAACGTTTAGTTTAAAAAAATTCTTAAAAATTTTAACACAGCTAATATTTTGCAAAACTGTTAATTTTACCTGAAAATTATTAGTTTTCAGGTTTTAAATCAAAATATTAAAAATGTTCAGCTGGTAAAAATCAATCTAATACAATTCGTTGAAACTTTAGGACAACTAAAAGTAAATCCAAGTGGAAAGGATTTAAACGGTGCCACAGGAAAATTATCATTTTCGCGCTTGTCGTGAAAGGAAAGGAGAGTAACTTGTGCTACAGACGCTGTGTGGAAACATAAACAAATAGATTGTGAATAAAAGGACTTTCTCGCCTTTTGTGTATTTTGCAGAGAGAGAATGCTTTTTGTTATCCAAATGAGCACAGCCAGCCGCAAAAGGATGCTTAAAATAACAAACTTTGATTGGAAAATATTGCAAACAAATTTTTTGGAGGAGGTGAGCTACAGCAGTAGCATTCAGGAACAAAAAACGTGACTCTGAGCATGGCACTATAATATTCTTAAATGGCTCTCTGATTGTAAAGTAAATAAATTATCGACAGACGTCTACTAGATCTTTAGATCTATTATTTTTTAACAGACGTTTTGTCAACACGGTAATTTTCCACATAGTGAAGATGACAAAAATCCGGTATTTGCCTTTTCTTGCAGCGAAGTAGGAAAAAAAAAGTGATGTGCATAAATTTAATCACCGCGCGGCTATAATTAGCTTGGAAAAAATTACAACTGACTGACATTGACAAAAGAAGATCAAGTAAAGCGTGGCTGCTTCAGATGATGATTTTTAATTAAGAATTTGATTAGGGTTAAATAGGAAACATATTGTCGAAGGGAAGCGAGAAGGAGGAAAAAGAAAGGTAGTGACATGATTTGATAAGGTGTTTTTTTTTCCAAAAGGAATAAGAAGCAAAAAAAGAAGGAAAGAAAAAGATACAGAGAAGGTGATAGAGAGAAATAGAATGGTGTTAGAAATTGAGTATAATTCCCGTGATGAAATGGGTCCGACTGATTTATAAAGATTCTTATATCCGACGAGGATGAAGTCTTTTAGTTTTATAGGCAGTTCATAGACTGAGCTATAAAGTTTCCTGTCCTACGGTGATGAAGTTTTCCCGTATTACAATTATTTTAGAAAACAATGAGAAATAAAGTTTCCTGTCTAACGGTGAAGTGATCCAGATTACCGACATATGAAGTCTGTTTCCTGAGAATCATTATCACAAATCTTTTCTATCTTCACATAATAATAACATTTTCTGCATTTGGGTAAATAAAATAATGTTTATTTCATATCTTTTACATTACATAATTAAATATTTAAATGCTAACAATAATGCACATTTTGTAGGAAAGTTCAACAATTTTTGAAAATATATGGTTGATCGTTTTTCTCATTTTTTAAGAGATATTAAATGCAAAATGGGAAAGCATTTGGGACAAGATAACCTTGCATATTTCCGTTATATTTCTGAACATTTAACACACTGAATCATATAACTTTACAAATATAGTTTTAAATTAAAAATACGCCTCTGAAATAGCTCTAAAAATAACGTAATTCCGTCTTACTATGTCTTTGCAACATTAACGGTAGATGCACGAGTTAAGAGATTAACGTTCATAATGCCATTTATATTTTGATCATTTGCACTTCATAAAAAAACTCTTTAAGAGTTTTAAAAATTATACATATGTATGTTTAACTGCATTCCTGATAAAAATTTATCTAAAGGCAAGGCAGAACCAATAAAACATTTCTGACAGTCGAATGTTTTAAAATATGATACATTTGAAAATCGTTTTTTAAAAAACTTACATTTTTTTTTCAAAGACACAACAAATTCAAAAACGATAGTAGCTGCTTTGTTCCTATTTCTTGTATCATGTTATAGCTATAGTTAATAGCTGCGGTTAGACTTCCACAAGAGCCAGCTATAGATATAGTACATAGCCAAAATACAAATGTTAAATTAATAGCTTTAGTTTAGCTTTAGTTTCTCTTCATGAGGGAGAGTTTTGCGCCCATCAATTGTTAATATTTTTACGCATGTACGTTTCTGCATATTTATATTTATATGCATAAAAATATTATCAGTTGTCGATGTGTATATATATATATATTGGTGTGACACATTATTTGCGCTAATTTTAAGACGCTTATGTTTTTGATAACATTGCTGTAAGAAGGAAGCTAGGCCGAAGAGTAACAAGCGAATGCGTTATGATCAGGATGAAATCTTACTTCAGTTTGATTTGATAATTGATACTGCTGTAAAATTATTATTGGCTGTTTGGGTTTTATTTCCATTTACATCATAAGAGTTATGTAAGACTCATATGAAACGGATTAGTCTCGAAATGACGCAATGCAAAGAGAGATTATTATTTTTAGAATAGAGAAATGAAATTAAGTTACGCTGCTAATTTTAATTATCACTTATCTTTTTCGTATTCTTTGTTTTTCTTACATATCTACCTAATTATCTACCTATAATATATATATATATATATATATATATATATATATATATATATACATGAATGGCACAAAAAGTGATATTTGTTCTATGGGAACATACCGTATTTGACAGCATATAAGACGCACTTTTTTTCCTAAATTTGGTCTAAAAAATGTTACCTGCGTCTTATACGTGAAGGTAATTGCATTTAATAATTGTTTATTTGGCTTTTACGAAACGTGAGAACTAAAAGAAACCACGCTATTGAAACTTTTTTTCCTTGCGTGTGGCCGTCTAAATATGGGTGCGTCTTATATGCCAGTGCGTCTTATATGCCGTCAAACACGGTAACAAAAGTATATATTATACTGCACATTATACAGCGAGACAAGAACTTTTTCATACTACATGCCTTTGAAAACAATATATACTTTTTATTATATATATATACAGCGAGAGAAGACTTTTTCCATATGATTTAAAATCCATTTTTCTGTTTTCAAAGATAAATTAAAAGTGTTATGCTACCCAGAATGGCAACTACTTTAATAATTAAGAAAGAGATATAGAGAAATAGAGAGACAGTTTTAAGTGCTTCATCGGTAACAAACTTTGTATTACATATATATATATATATATATATATATTAAAAGAAAAATCCTAGTACGAACGCTAAAAAGCCGCTGAAATACTGTGGTTCCTTGAAAACTTTAACATAAGCAAAATAAGTTGCAATGAAATGTGTTAAAAGAGAAGAATATAACATATTGTTATTTACAAGTAAAAATCAATACCAATAGTAAGCAATATGCTAAACTAATTAAGGTATATATTTAAAACAATATATATATGTAATACAAAGTTTATATATATATATATATATATATATATATATATATATATATATATATATATTAGTTATATTTGTTCCAGTATAAACATAATCCTCTCAAAATTTGGAAGCTCGATGCATTTAAGAACTTTATTAAATTTTCGATGACTTGCTGCATGTCAACTCGGTGGTTTGCTCCCTCAAGTCAAAATACTTTTCTTCTTTCAGAAGGGAAAACCTAATCCAATTTACTCCAAATTGCAAAGAGCTTTTGCATAAAACTGCCTTAAATGTTAAGACTGAATTTTGTCTAAATTTAAATATATTTTGCTTCTTTCCATTTAATTTATATTTTTAACTGACAGCATGACAACGTTAGCGTGTTGCCTGATAATGGACAATGCATAATTTCAGTCAAACAATTTACAAAATCACATATTGCACAGAAGGAGCTCTCTAACATTCGAATATTTCTTATGTTCGAATCACTGACAACCAATGAAATAGAATTTTGGGAATTGGAATTATGCCAGGTAAATGCCACGCGATCATATTTCAATGTATTTTGATACTCTGCCAGTTTCTCAAATCAAGCATATTCTGACACCTAATAATTTTATTATTGTTTTCACATTCGAGGTAATTACATAGTTAATTTAATTTTAAAATCCCAGGAGCCAATCAGTCTTAATTGCCTGCATCAATCCAGTCACGCAATGCCTTTTGTTTATTCCCTTTTCTAATATTTGCTGAAACTTTTATTTTCCTGAAACTTAGAAATCGGAAAAGCAGAAATGAGCACATAAGGATGATTCTCCAAAAAGTACTAAGTTATTTTTCAGCAAATGTTTCATTTCCTAGCCGCATAAATAATTTTAGTATCAAATGTATTAAGCATTATGCTTTATGTACTGAAGCTGAACCCCGTCAGAATGAAATTCAAGGCACTGGAAGTATGATTCGCTATATGTGATACTATAAAAAACGATTATCTCTTAAAAATGTATAAAGTTTGAATGATGTATTTTAGTAAAACTTATCTGCTAATAGAAATGAATAATAAAGCTAATTTAAAATAATCTTATTAAGATATAGCTGCAAATATTATTGCGCTAGTTATTAAATTTGTTGATCTTTTTTTTCAGTTTTACTACACGTACCAATTAATCATGACCTTCAACACGCACATTACTGATAAATTCTCAGGTGAAGAAAAGTATAAATGAGTCTGCATCATATATGAGAAAGGGGCTTATTGGTCCAGTTCCCAAACTGCTACCTATTTCATGATTCAAAAGTATGACTGAAAGGGGTCCACTGGCGCTGTACCAGGTGTCCATTGAAAGACCGGAAAAAATACATGCTAACAGATTAGATAAGCATATGGAAAGAAAACTTGAATTGCCCCTAAACTGACACACTCTAAGTGTGTGTCTTTTCTAAAGCTATTTTATTGCAAATCTAGACAGCATCTAGGATTGATTATTTTTTGTACATTTTAGTTTACGATTACAAATACCTATGTTCTTATTTGTCATATACAGTTAGTTTAAAAGCCAAATAATCATGAAAAGAAAACTTTTCCAATTATCAGCCTATATTTCTTTGATAAAAGCAAACAATAATATAATAAACCATACATAGCATTTTACACTAGAAAAGTCTACAGCCGTTGTCTTTTTTATTACCGTTACGTTAATGCTGCGCTAACAAGATATTTATGACCCATGTTATCTGGCAACGCTTGCTATTCCATGAACCATACGATCTTTCTGTTACACATAGCAGTCTATAAAATTGCCAGCTTTCAGAAGTGTTCCACGCAAAAATCAACAAAATGTTTAATTGCTCTTCAAAATTAAATTCGACAAACTAATTAAACGATTAATAATGTGTATCTTTATTTTACTTTTAATAATACATAATAATCCCTCGTAATCGGCAATATCAAAATAGTGAAACTTCTGAAGGTCTAAATTTTAATCCGAAGTTCAGGACTATGAGATAAAAAAATCTGATGACCACATGACTTCCTTGAATTGGAATATTAAATTATACGCATTTTTTCTTGCATTTCATTTAAACTTATTGGATTAAATTAAATCTACTTCGCCGACAGCGCATAAACCACAACAGAATAAATGCATTCTTTAAAATTCACTCTAGTATTTGTTTACCAAAGCGACACTCTGGCGCTAGATTCACTTAACAGTATTTATAATTATATAACAGTTAACTTATATAATAATTATATAACGGAAACTAAGTTAACTGTTATATAATCCAATAATTATATAACATTTAACGTATATATTTCGTTCATATTATAACTCATAATGCACAAAATTTATATCATTTAAAGAATAGAATTATCTAATCGTTGCCACATGTTCTATTCAAATACTATAATATATCTAGAAGGATGTATAAAAGAAATTAAGCAAACAAAACAAAAAAGAGGCAGTTTTTCACAGACGATGGAGTATTTCTCATTTAATTAATTCAGTCCTCACTTCGCGACAAGGCACAAATACATAAAAACTCAAAATATCTGTATTAAAAATTACGAAGTAAATCTTAAACACTTATTTCCTCGAAAAAATTCCAGAAAGGATTACACCTAATTTAATTCGCAATAATAAATGAAGGCGTTATCTTTGTTGTTGCGAAGCTAAGTTTCTCTAGATTGGCAACGAATCCACTATTCTACTGTTTCAAATGTAAGTAAAGAAACTGAGATCACCGAGCCGGGTAACAGAGTGGATATATATATATAAACATATTTATATACGTTTGGTGCCGCCGATTGCAACCAAAATACGAGGTGCACATCTACATGTTATAGCAGTCATGTATACAAAATTTCAACGTTCTGAGGCTACTCGTTTTTGAGTTATGCGACATACGTATATATGTTCGTATAGACGCCACGAAAAATTTTCTTCAGAATTAATTCTAAAGCGCTTTTATAATTTTTTTTTTTTTTTTTGAGGAAAAGAGTCTTTAATTCTGTCCTTACGTACAAATGTCACGCAAAAACATCGTTAAATTGCATTCGATAGCGGTCAAAATGGATATTTTCGTTGAAATATGCTGCCTGAAACTTTTCGCAAATACAATACTTCCTTTTTACTTCGTACAAGATGTAAAAATTGAAGAAAAAGAAAAACACGGATTTAAAAACAACTTTTGTGTTTAGTGTTATTACTAAAGCTGTACAGACACTGACTTTGTCGAAGAGGCTGGAAACACGAAAAGTGCACGAAGCCCTCAACCGGGATTTGAGCTCCAGGCCTCCAGTGGCTAGCCGATGTGATTCCAATTACAGCCCGAAGGCATGCGGAAAGAAAGGTAGAAACTTCCTTACAAAATTATAATGTAGCTCCTTTTCATTTTATAAGTTTAATGTAATTTGCAATTGTAAATAAATGAAGCATTTTGTTATAATAACCATAAAATTCTGCACCTAAATATTAATGGCACTACTAAATACTATATGGCACTACAAACCATATTCATAAAGTAGAATAATACCGAAAATTTAACATCCATATTAGTTAGATATAAATTATATATATTTTAAATTATATCAGTTATACATATTACAGAAAATTAAAAAAAAGCTATATATTAAAATAGCATTTGTTTTGCATTTAAATCAACGATTTTATTAAGAATTATATTCGCGCGGTCGCCGTGCGATAAATTAAAGAATTTATGCTTGGAATAATGGCATTAAATAATGAGTCATAGAAATGATAAATGCTTGAATGCATAAAATAAGATCACAGTCTGAAAAGTTTTGGAAAGATTACGGTATAGATGATTGTAACACAAAAAAAAATTCTTATCTTTTAGAACAGAATTAATTACATTGTATGTAATACAATTTTACTTATGTTTTTATCTTTAACACAGAAGGATTTAATATTTATTTTCTTGATTTTATATTCAAATTGTAAACAATTACACTACACTAGCTTTCTGAAAAGGAACAGAAAACTTCTATAACTATTTTCAAATTATAAACCCTGCTAATGTAGACAAAACCACAACTGAATTTATTACTGCCCTCTGAATAATACAAAAATTGGATTTATATTGTAGGGTATTTCTCCCGCCTTCCTAGCAGGCCTTCATGGTTCTGCACGCTGGGCCAGTATTTCAGAGGTCCGTGGTTCGATTCCCGGCGAAGGCGGTTGCTCATTTTTCATCTTGCCTGCTTCCAAAAAAATCCTAATGTCTCTACAATGGCGCCCGAACTAAAAGTATTGTGCATGATGACTCTCTACACCCAGTATTTGGCAATTGGGTCCCCTAAAAACCCCAGTCGCCCTTTAAAAGGGGGAGTATGTAGGGTATTTTTCCTTTCTTCCTAGTGTGCCTTCGGGGTGTAGTGGTCAGCACACTGAGCCGGTATTTCGGAGGACCGTGGCTCGATTCCCGATGAAGACCATTGCTAATTTTTCATCTCTCCTGCTTCCAAAAAATCCTAATGTCTCTGTATCACAGTAATAGATATTGTAATTGATCACTATATTAGCTGCAACCGTAATTCGACCCTCATATTGCTTTCCGGTAATTTCAAAAAGCAGAAAGTACTAGAAACATCTCGGCGGCCGAGTGAAAACTATAAGTTCTATATATAAAACCGAAGAGAGAGTATCTGTATACAGTTGCTTAGGTATTGTTGTGTGTTTCAGCGTGAACTAACATATATCCGAGTTAGCTTTCTCTTTAGATGTCCTTTGCATTGCGTAGTGTTTAACGTTCTTAGTTGTTTGAAGTGTAACTACTGATTGTACTGTGTGATACTGTGAACTCCTATACGAATTGTACTGTGCAAAATTTCGGAGCTCTGAAATTATTTATATTGATAAAAATAAATTTTATTAATCTATAATCGGACCTGTGTGCATTCAATCTATCACGAAACCGTACACACGCAGCAATAATTTGTGCTTTTCATATACATTATGTTTTCACTTTTTGAAGAAAAAATTCTAATAGGAGAATATATATTTTTTCTGCTGTATCAGAACTCTTCTGAAATGAGTTTCTCCTTTTGCGTAAAGCTACAATTACCTGTTTATCACAAAGGTAACATTTTGTTCAAATCTGTCTCAAAATGTATAATTTGTCTTGACCAATAGTATCATTAAAAAAATTCATATTTTCGACAAAAATTATGTATGTAATTAAGAGATAAAAACAAATATTTCATATTAAAATGAAAAACCTCTAAAATATTTTAAATTTACATTATTCAACTAGTTATTTATATTCATCATCTTTACTGTCACTCTCCCGTTTCCTTTTCTGCCAGAATGCTAATTTTAGTTCACGAGTATTCAAATGAGGCACAAAGAGGTAAGATTTAAACGAAGGTTTTAGACTGTTTAATCAGACTGTATTCCATCTGCTGAAGGCCACGCAATTAGTTGCAGTTCTACGATAGCAGTCTGTCCTCGGCGTTGCTTTATTCTTGCCATTAGTGCTTATCACTCCGGTACGGGTTTGAGCCCAATGTGCTCCAATCCTTTCTGCGTAGCCTTTGGCTTACTTACGTTTAGATCCATCTTAATCTATACTTTCCAAGAAGAGGAGACTCTGCAAACTTAAACCAGTCATTTTGATGCTATTTTATTTAAGTGCAAGGAGCATGAAAAAATATTTATAGCTATCTGATTCTTAATACGAAACATATCAAAAAACACAGATAAATTGTTTCTGAAAATAAAAGTTATTAATCCTTACTTTAAAAGTTGCAAAAAAGGAATACTTATATTTTATTTAATACAATTATAAATATTCCTTCTCAGTAACTTTTAAAGTAAGGTTTTATTTCGGTTAAGAAAAGTGTTTTATTTCAGCTGTTCTGGAACCTAAAACATATTTAGTTTTATTGATCGGATTAAGCTCCTGGCTGTCACACAATTTGTATTTCAATTTTTAAAATACTTCCTTTGTACATTCGTTTGACCATATTTATGATTTTCCACATTTTTCTATATTTTTTTTATTGTATCAGCATGATTAATGTCTAACGGTACCCCTAAAAAACAACTCTGTTTCTTAAAAAACTGAGACATTCCCTCCTTCTTTACTGTAACAAAGCAACGATCATTTTCGGAGCTAATTTCATTCACAGATTATATATTCTTAGATAATTTGTTTGTGTTTAGGATCTAAAAATGTTATTGAACCACCAGCGTCAGTATAGGGAATGTTTTCTATAACAATTTCATTAACTTAGAACTATCGGGTTAGTCCATAAGTTCGTGCAAATTAGGAGTATGCGTGGAATTCACTATGACGCATTTACTAAAATAAATCAATTTTGAACCTGTTGAAACTTGCCATCGTTTGATTAAAATATTATTCAGTTCATCACCAACTTTCTTAAATATCGAACGCATACAAGTACCCATAGAAGATGTGTGTGTGTGTGATTATGGCAAAGCCTCGAGGGCTATCTGCCTAAAGGGAGGGATGCCTTCGTGGAGGACTTTCTAAGGGAAACTGGCTCGTATGCACGTTACACATGGGGAAAACCACGAAAACGCCCATGCAGCCAGCCCGTTTGCGGGATTCGAACCTCGGACCGAACTACCAGTGTTCAGCTACTTTACCGCTCGGCCGCTGGTGAGCCTCCATAGAAGATGAATATATATAATCAGTACAACCGTGCTGTGCTACATTTTTTATTTTCGTGCGGTGAATCTGCTAGGTTTGCAGAGATAAAAGTTAATACAAGGTGAACACACTATTAGTGTAAGGACTGCCCAGAAATGGTTTAAAACTTTAAAGTCGGAAAAAGAAGCAGTGATCATGAACCCCGTTTCAGGACGTTTTGAACTGTTAGAACCAAATCAAACGATTCATTCAGAAGTTTCTAGTGAACAACTTTGCGGTCTAAACTCAGAATTGATCAAAAAAAGCCCACGATTGGTGAATATCAAGAAAGTGTTGTTTCATCATGATAACGCTAGACCGCATACGGCTCGAAAAACGCTACAAAAAATTATTGAATTTAATTGGAAGCTTTTGCCACATCTTCCTTACTCCTCAGATATTGCCCCAAGTAATTTTCGCTTATTTCGTGCCTTTCAAATTTTTTTACTGGGAAAAAAAATTTAAATTCTAAACAGGATGTACACAATGAACTTTCAAGTTTTTTTTTTTTTTTTTTTTTTTCATCAAAACCATTCTACAGCAAGGACATAAAAAAGCTGCCTGTAAGATGGCGAGACATTGTAGATAATGGAGGAAAATATATAATTGATTAAAATGCGTTTTTTTATGTTATTTAAAAATTTAACAAAAAATTCGCACGAATTTATGGACTGACCCAATATGAGCATAATTTCATTTTTTCTAACTTAATCATCGAATTTTTTATGATTCCTGAGCCTTTAGAGAGACTATCTGAGGGAGTTTTATTTTTAAATCTTCAACAAAATCACGATTCACAATTTCAAAGATTTTGCAAAGTTTATCACTGATTGATCTCAAATGCCCTGCAGAATAAGCAGCCTTTCCTCATCTATCCGGACCTTGACCTTAGTTACAACATAGTGGTAATGTTTTCCTGTTGTAATCGATAGCTAGGGATCTTATGCCCTAAGCACATAGTTACTTCTCCTCTAATCACTGAAGATTTTTAAGCTTTTAATTGTGAAATTTTTCTGTCTTAATTTATTGATATTGTAAAGATTTGAATTTCGGTATTGTAATATTTATGTGCTTTTAATATTTTGGTGATGCCAAATTTGAATTTAATGTTTTGTTTTTTGGCGAATGGCCTGATGTAAATGGATTGATTTCCGAATAAATCCACAAGAAACAACTAGTGTCAAAATGACTCTGCATTACTAAAATTTTAAATACGAAATAATTTCATATCCTAACTTTAATTTGTACTTACTATTCCTAATAATAATTGAATAGTGACAGAGTAGTACAGCATTAGCTTATTTTTCAATTTGCAGAATTTAAACTGTCCAAGTTCAGTAATTGTTTAAAATAAAGATGGAAGAACATAGGCAAGGTCTATGGATCAAAAATCCTAGTTTTGTATTACTGATCATGATACTTGGGGGCTTTTCCGCTAGTTATTAAATTAATTTTACCAAAAATACCTTCAAGGAGGTAATACACAAAAGCTTTTCAAAATAACCCTTATTATGCGCACTATTTCTAACTAGATGAATGTTTCCGATGAATGAATGGGCCCATTGTCTACAGGGGAATAAAACAGCTAATACACTGGTGGTTAGACAAGTGTTCAATACCTGCTGGGGGGCTGGCTGGATGATGGCTTTCGTGGTGGCCTTCATATGTAATGTGAATACGAGCTAGTTTCATTTCGAATGATTTTTACGAAGGCATCCCATAGGCCATGTGTTCCCAACCTTTTTGATCCTAAGAGCACATTATAAAATATCTGTTGGACGGTGGACACCGTTTACTTTTTAAAGTTGAATTTATAGTTTATAGAATACATGCACATTAAAAAAGAGTTCGATCGCATTTCGCTTTGTGCTGGAAGCAATTTCTATTTCATTAAAAGTGAAAAAGCTTTCACATAGAATTTTATTGAAAACTAAAACATTTTTATTGTGATCGCACAGCTGCGGCACACGTTAAACGATCAGCGGGCGCCATGGTGCTCGTGGGCGTAGGGGTGAGAGCCCCTGCCTTAGGCAAATAACCTTAGCATGCTTCCCTAATCTACTAAACCAAACAAATAACATTTCTGACAAATAACACGGTTTTCTTTATCTGGATAATGTACGTGAAAGAACATTTTAAAAAATGCTAAAGAATAAAGAATTCTTCGATTATAGTAAAAACCTCTGCAGTCATTTTGTAATGTTAAACCAGTTTAGTTGAGTTTCTGCGTAGACTACCTTGATCTGATGAATTATCGCCTTCACAATTTCACAAAAGTCATTAAAACTTCAATAGCTCAGATAAGAGATCAAATTTCTAATTGAAAGATTTATCCGATTATGCTCATACTTTGCAAACTAAAATTAATAAACAATAGTTGCTCCTACTTTTTGAGTTTTAAGAACTCAAGTATATAAATCTGTAGATTAAGTACTTGAGCGATAGATTTATATACTTGAGTTTGATTAAGTAGATTTAGCCAATAACGTAGTATTTCCCCCTCCTTTTCGCACCACCTTCGTGGTATACTTGGAAGCATAATTGAGGCGAATTCGAGAGATCCGGGGTTCGAGTCCCGGTGATAGCATTGCATATTTTTTATCTCTCCTGCTTCAAATAACTTAATGATTCAACAAGTGGTGCCCGAACTTAAAAGTGGTGGACTATTCTTCACCACTAGATTTTGGCGACTGGATCCCCTAATCCCCAGTCTCCCTTTAAAAAGGGAAGTAAATAAGGTACTTCCTGCCTCGTTTCCGCTTGCCTTCTGGTGTAATTGGAAGCATACTCGATGCGTATTCGAGAGATCCAGGTGTCGAGTCCCGGTGATGGCACTGAACATTTTTCGTGACTGACAACTTTAGCAAATGGAATCTTACAAATGCAGTATCAATCACTAGGCTACCCAATGGTTAGTTGAGAGACTGTTCTTCTTATTCTAACCAACTACTGGATGGTTGCCACTACTATAACTTTATTTAAATTTAAACTATTTAGCATTCTGATTTGCGACAGAAGTAGATGATACAGGAAAGAATTATATCAAATTAACATGTTACCTAGATGAAACATTATAATTTTGCATTAAAAAACATCACCTAGTTTAAATATCGGCAACTCACCTTTCGCATTTTGCATTTCATTTTGAAAGTTGGATGCTTACTTAAAAAGAAATTTCAACAAATTATTTTGTTAAAATTCTTTGTTTCAATAACGCATCATTTAAGCACATAAAAAGTCACTTAATTACTTTAGGAAGCATATTTAGTACTTCATGCACAAAACAGAAGATATTCAATTGCATAAGGGGGGGCATGGGGAGATCCATAGCCAACACCTTAACGGAAGAGTTTCAGAATCGAATTCCGTTTTAACGACCGTTAATTCTCCCCAATCTCCCAAAATTTATAGAGCGTGTAATGGCTCTTCACTTCCTCCGATGTGTAAAAGCAGCTCAAATACGGTGCAGTATTCATCAATTTATCGCATCTAGACTTCTCATTATTCACGGTTATTAGATTCATTAGGGAAACGTGACTGAGGGATCCAATGGGATTATTGATTCCGTTAAGACGTATCTAGGAGCAGAAAAAATATATTGAAGATTTTTTTATGTCCATCGTTGTTACTTTTCATAACTCGTGCTAATTATTTTTATTACTGTATTTATATGCACTAAGAAAATAGTGATAATGAGAAACTCAAGTTATGTGCCTGGCAACAGTTGTTGTTCATGAAACTGAAACGTTGTTTTTAAAAGTTCCATCTATCCACTCTATGCGATTTTTAAACCACGCTGATTTGTTTCTGTGTGCATATTTACTACTGGTAGTAATTAAATGTACATGGGTAAGCTGACAATCTTTAAACAATGATCCTCTTATTGGTTGGTAAATTTCTCATTTTTTCATTCTGTAAAATCTATTAGTTTTCATTTGGAGCAAGAAATGCAAAAAATAAGTTTATATGTTCCAAATTGTTAATTATACATTGTCTGGAAATATTCAATAAACCTTTTATAATATTTCCTCCTGTTCTGTTTGTTGTATATATTTTTACGTATTTATTTTATTTATTTACTGCATTTTAAAATAAGTGTTTATCTATTTATTTCTATTTTGTAAAGTTCTACAGACATTAGTATTTTTTCGATGTGAGAGGACTCAAATAATCCGCAACTGCCGTGGCCGGGGTTCGAACTCCGAAACTTCCAGATACATTTCGAGCGTGCTTCCAGTTGCACCACAAAGGCACGAGGAAAAAAAATGTTTATATACTCCCCGTTTTAAAGGGCAACTGGGGATTAAGAGACACAAACCTCAAATCTTAGTGGTGATGAATTACTGTCTACCACCTTTTAGTTCGGGCGCCACTGTAGAGGCATTAGAATTTTTTGGATGTCCAAAAACTGAAGAAATTCGCCGGGATACGAACTCCAGATCTCTGGAATACACATCCAGCATGCTTCCAGTTACATCACAAAGGAATGCCGAAAGGAGAGAGAAAATACCTTATAAAATCTTTGATTTGTGGCCATTATAATTCTGTGTACTTAATTCCTATACTTTGTACATTAATTTGTTTACAATTGCCTACTAAGGTCTTAAACATGCTCACACAGATTATGCTCATTTTAATTCTGAATACATTGACTGTGAAATTGAAAATGAATTACGGAGAACCATAGATATAGTTTAGGAATCTGCACCTGGCCTTGGTTGCAGATTTGTTGACAGGTTAGTGACATTTATCAGTTCTTCGCCGGGTCAGTGGTATTTTAGAAGTTTTCAGAAAACACATTTCCAAAAACTTTGGTGTGACATTTTTCTTAAATTTTGGAATAGTGCCTCCATCTTTGGACAAAGGCGTAAATAGAATTTTAGAATTCTGAGTAGAAAAGATTCATTTAAGAATGAGTCTGATATGCTATTAAGCTTTTTGGTTTTTATGAGCGATTTGTAAACTGCGATATTAATTGTGTGTTAAGAAGAATTTCAGCTTACACTGGTTAATTTAAGCTCAACACTGGTTAATTAAGCTAAGGAGCTTGTGAAATAACAACATTTCTAATCAACACATAATGAAAATTAGGACAGCACTAAACGATTGATTTGTGGCTTGATTCTTTCCAAGATTTAGAGCATAAAATCTATCTCCCTTCCCATCTGCATAAAATCATGCCTTGAGATACTATTGATTCGGTTCCAGTCAACTGCAATTTAACGAGTCATACGAAAGTTTTGTTTCCATTGCGCATGTAATAGTTATATTTATATCATACATACTAAAGTGAATGAAGTAATAATTGTTTTTCCTTCTGATAATTTTTATGCTTGCTGGATTGGGGAGACATTGGATAATTTGGAAGCAGTAAAATGAAAAATGAACAACCGCCTTCGCCGGGAATCGATCCACGGACCTCTGGAATACGCTCCCAGCGTGCAGACCACCACACCACGAAGGCATGAAAAGAAGGCGGGAGAAATACCTTATTTAATCCCCTTTTAATGGGCGACTGGGGTTTTTAATGGTCCAGGTTTGAAATGCCTTGTGGTGTAGTGGCCGAAACCGCTATACAAACCCTGGGTTGTGACATCAGGTCCAAAGCAAAACACAGAATAAAAATTTTATTGAACGCAAAAAAATGGCTACATACAATTCGACAAGAGAGAAACTTACTATTTTCAAAAATCAAATTCTATACATTTTACGTGCGAGAGCAATTCGTGGCTCTCGAGCTTGTGTTTTTAACATTGCCAACGATTTAATTATTTTAATAAAACTATTTTAACAGCTATTGAAAACGTGTTTGTAAGTTAAAAAATAATAATTTTCAGCTTATTCTCACTAGACATCCTTGACCATATTAATCTTCAGTCTCTTCTTTTTTTATGTGATCTTATCACAACTCCTCCCCTCATAAAGAAATTTTTCTTGACTATGGAAGGAAAAATTCTAAATACTTTTCACTGCTTTCAAAACACAAGTGGTAACCATTTAAGTGATAATAGAGAAGCCAGTTACATTACCCTGCACTTATTTTTAGATAACATAACCACACAAATAGAACAAAAATAATTTAAACTACTCCTAATGTGTGCCTTATAAAAAGCATATTTCTTCAAATTTTACACAATGCTAATACTTAAGAAAAAACATTTAATTCTAACAATTTTTTTGAAAATTAAACACACAATGCAAACAATTTTGAATCTACACAAATATAATTCCAAAACTCTACAAAAATCATTTTCACCCATTTTCATTACTTTTTTACCTTACTTTATATCCACTAATGATATTCAGTCACTGGACTAGGGCACAACTCCAGCCATCTGCATTACCGTGTAATTTGCCTGGTCTATGAACAATTTCAAAGTTATACTGTTGGAGACACAATGCCCAGCGAGTCAAACGAGAATTTGATCCCATCATTTTGTTTAAAAAGTCAACGGATTATGATCCGTGTGGATCTTGAATTTTTGTCCGTCTAAGTAATGACTTAGTTTCTTCAATCCATAAATAATGGCTTCTAGTTCTCTTTCAATGGTGCTATAATTTCGCTCCGCTTTAGTAAACGTTTTGCTAAGAAACAGTATAGGGTGTTCCTCCCCATCCTGAATTTGAGACAACACAATACCCGCACCATATAACCTGGCATCTGTCTGCACAATAAATTCTTTAGAATAATCTGGTGCAAATAAAACCAGACTTTTTACTAGTTTGGTCTTCAGTTTATTGAAAGCCTCGTCGCACTCTTTTTGTCCAAATAACTTTTTCTTTTTTGTTTTTCCCTTTCAAAGCGTCTGTCAAAGGTGCCGCAATACGGGCGTAGTCTTTTATGTACCTTGCATAGTAGCCCACAGTACCAAGGTAGCTACGTATCTGTGTTTTAGTAGTGGGGATAGGAAAATCTCTGATTGCTTGAATCTTGGCCTCACTAGGCGACCTTTTCCCAAACCCTTCTTCATGACCCAGAAATTTTACATGGTCTTGTGCGAATTTGCATTTCGAGGGCTTAACAGTGAATTTAGCCTCCTGAAGGCGACCTAAAACCACATCCAAATCCTTCATATGCCTGTCCCAAGTCGGCGAAAAGACTGCGATGTCGTCAATATACGGTAGAACAAAATTGTCCAGCCCTCCTAAAACTTGAGCGATCAATTTACAAAAATAGAAAGGCGCATTTAAAAGCCCGAATTTTTTTTGTGCTTCCAAGAATTCTGCTGGCGAAACATCCGCAAGGATAGACCTTTCTTCTAAACTGATGTCTGCAATTTTAATTGCCCCCTCCGTATTACTGGTTAACTTCCTTTCTTCCGAATGCTCATTATTGAAGGCCCTTTCATTTTCTATCTCTTTCTTTTCTTCCGATCTAGAATCTAAGTCTTTTGCACTTGCTCTCTCTAAACTCCTGCGCGCATGCGCCTGACTACGAGTCTCCACAGCATTCAAAAGAACCGGTCGTTCCCTAATTTCCTCAATCAACGGTGCAGTTTTATTCCCTAACAAATAGTACTCTTTATCTAACTCTACCGGAGTAACCGCTGCCTTTGTGGTGACCACACCAAAATCACCTTCAATGGTGACTTTCGCCAAAGGTAAACATTTACATTTTGTGTCCAAAGGCTGTTTCACCCATACAGTTTCCCCTAATAAGTCATTAGTATCAATCCAAGTACTATTTCACAGATCTATACCAGCTCCAGTATCTCTCGGATATTCTCTTTCTATCCCATTAATTACTGCTTTCTTGAAATATGGCTCAAAACATTTTCCTAAACTCTCCGTTCCTAGATCACCAGATTAGCCTTATTCTTTTCCAGCGAAGAACAGTTAGGTCGGATATGTCTGTCCTTTCCACATTGGTAACACCTTATTTTCCGCTGTTTCTCGAAATCTGCTTCATTGAAAACTTGCTTTTTTTTAGGAGCCTCCAGTTTTCTATGCTACTCTGATTTAATTCTTTGATTACCACTACTTTTCTGATTATAACTACAGTTAGAATTTATATACCGCTCTTTATCTTTCTCAAATGGTTTCTTTAACCCCGCTCTCTGTTCTACCTTCCTCGTATCTCTTCGGAAAGCCTCATACTTGTCGCATTTCTCAGCTAAAATGGAAGCTGTTTTAAATTCTTCCCAATTGTCTAAGTCGTGCCCTCTTATTTCTACCGGGACTCGCCGCTTAATTTGCTCAGTGAGCATAAGTTCCTTAAGACTTTTAAAATCTTGAACTTCTACTGAATCCAACCAATTCTCTAAATAAACTCTCAATTCATACACTAAATCCACCCATAACATTCTGTTTTTTCCAGAATGTTTTTCAAATTTTGTTTTTAGTGCCCAAGAACTAAGCTTGAATCTCTGCATGAGTAATTTCTTAACATGCTGATAATCATCCCCTTTATCCGCTGGTTCTTTCACTATTAACTGTGCTACATCGTAAAGTAATAAAGGAATTAATTGCGAGACCCAATCAATCTCATTAACGTTCTCTTTTTGAGCTTTTTTCTCAAATAGCATAAAGAATAATGAAATATCTGTATTACTCGGTTCAAAACGCGGTACTAGATCTTTCAATGGAAGCTGTTTTAAATTTTTTTAAACATTTTTTTCTCTAGATTGACAACTTTCGAAACCGTGGAAGCTAGGCTATTAGTCTGAACCACATTCATCAGTTTTAACCTTTCCAATTAAAAAACTCGCTCCCGCTCCTTTTCCGCTCTCTCTTGTTCCCGTTCCCGTTCTGCTCTCTCTTGTTCACGTTCCCGCTCTGCTCTCTCTTGTTCGGTTATTTCTTCTGCTTTTCTCTTCTCAGCCGCAGCCCAAATTCTTGCCGCGTATTCTTTCGCAGCTTCTTCTTCATAGTCTTCGGCATTTAGAATAGCCTGCCTAATTTCTCTTACTCTATTTGCCTGAGACACATTTGTTTGAAACTCCTCCGATAACTCCAATAGCAGAGCTTTAGTAAATTTCCTCATAAACTCACCCATTATGGAAAACTAAAGAAAAATAACCTACCCCGAAATACAATAACACAAAAACAACAACAGGTCTATCTCTCCAAAACTGAATAACTCCCTAGCAATTCTGAACACAAATTGCCTTACAACACTTAATGATAATACCTATGCCTACATACAAAGCGTATATAAAAAAATGCTAATTTAGGGGCAGCCTTTTCCTGCTCTATATCAACTATATAAATATTGTCCTCTAACTCTGGATTGATTTAAAACTAAATTTTTCTAAAGCATACCGTTACAATACTTCATACAATTTAAGCAGTTACTAAAACAATAGAACAAACAATTTAATTTTAATTAGCAACAATAACCACAAGCTTAACTTTCAATAACCACCAGAAAACGTTTGATCCCCAAAAACAGAACTATATCCAAAATAAACCTGGTCTCGAATAACTGGCATAACTTCTCCAAAATCACAAAAATGGTACTCACCAATTTTGATGACGCCTTCGATTGACTCTCCTGGCACTATTTGGATATTCTTCCGGGAAATTTCACTATTTTGCGGCATTAGATCACGCTTCCTCCGGCGTTCCCTTCTGACACACTATCACTTGTCACTGAAGAGGCTTCACCCCGCGAACTGTCCTTGCACGCAAAATTATATCGTTGTTGAAGAGAAGAAAGTCTTGACTGTTAACATAAAACTCAAGTTCACAGGCGAAAAAGTCCGCTCGTTAGTAACAACATCGTCATAGCTTGGATTTGTTAGTAATAGGATGGTTTCTTGTTCAGGAATTATTGCGTGCGTAAGGGTTCATAACAGACTGAACGCACAAGTCCGATAAAAAGTCAATAAAATTTATTCTTATCACAAGAAATAAAACAAAATGCTGAAGTTTTTCCTCACAGATATTCGTACAATATCACAATACCGCACAGTAGTTAACTACTAAGACTTTAAATAGAACACAGTTAGAAGCGCAAGAGAAAGCTAATATGATCTCACCGCGAATTCGCTACAATCAACAACAAAAGCTTAATAAACAACTGGACTGAGTTGTTTTCCTCCAGCTTTTTAAAGCTTTTTAATTCTGCACGAGAACATTCTGGTAATTCTTTTAATTTTCTCGAGGCTCCTGGAAAGCAAAAGGGTAGAATTACCGTTACGAATAACACACAATTTCATTTACTCAATTTAAATATAAATTACGAGATATCTTTTTATTAAATGCCCGTGATCCTGTATTTTTACTTTTTCGGCGTAGCTTTCTCTTGAAACTCGTCACGCGCTGCATCGCATGGGGAAATAAAACAATTTTAATTACAATTCCACTAAAAATATGGGAATGGTCAATGTTACGAATTTTGCATACAAGTAATTAATTTTAGTGAAATTACATGTAAATTGTAGTATCATATTTGTATAATGTAATATTAAAGCATAATGTAACATTAAAGTATAACGTAACATTAATATGAGAAGCAACGCTGTAAAAGCAGGGTTATAGGGTTAAGTTCTCATAACATTCAGGTAAAATGACTATTGCACCAAACCAGCTAGGTAACGCCAAGCAAGGAATGGCTTAAGCGACTAATTTTTGTCTCTAAATTTGGAGATAAATTTGGGGCCAAACTTGATGAAATTTTAGTTTGATCGCTATGTGACGGTAATTGGCTCCATCCGTATATAACTGTAATTGTATTCGGCACTATGTAACTGTAACTGTGTTTGCCTTCCAGCAATTCTGAGAAATCGAAAGCACTAGAAATTTTCCGGTGGACGGAAGAAATTCTATGTACTAATACCGTAGAGAGCGTTAGTTTAATTCAGAATTGAATTAAGAAGGCTGAGATATCGCCGTATGAGCTTCTCTCTTTACATGCACTTTGCACTAGGTTCTGCTGAAAGTTTTAGTAGTTTGAAATGATAACTACTGATTGTGCTTTGTGATACTGAAAAGAGCTGTACAAGTACTTTCGAGTGCGAAGTTCTAGAACTCTAAATTTTTTTTAAATAAATTTCATAAAGTTCACGAAACAGCATTTTCTTTACTAATAAACAATAATAAAATATATTCATATTTTCGTAGCTCATGGAACCAAACACATTACCTTATTATTAAAAACTCTAATGAAACCACATTGATATATTTAACGTTTATGGGTCGCAAATGACCATTAACCGTCAATCAGTATAAGCAATGAAAACTGGTAGTTCCATCCGGGTTAAGGTTCTGCAAAAGGTTCTTTTGCATGTGAGTTTTGGTGGATTTCCCCAATGTAAGGTGACTACGAGCCAGTTGCCCCTAAAAGTCCTCTGCTATGACAGTGCTCTTCCCAAGCAGAGCAGATAACCGCGAATCTTTTGCCATAATTTACATAATCCTAACAAATTTACGAATGTGATGTCATGGCAAAATAGAAAAAGACACTCTAGGAAAATTTTTGGGCTAAGTGTACAAGCGATCCATGAAATAAATGGACATTCTGTCTTCAAAAAAGAAATTTTTTAGTCCAAAGGGGCTTTGTCTCTGAAGGACTATTGTTTTCGTTTTGCGATTTTGCGTTGGTTCACTATAAATGTCCGTTTCACTTTTCAAACTGTTGCCACCAAATGTTAGAGTCCTGTATTATATTTGAAAAAAATTAAATAATGAAAAATCTGCATAAATGTATGTATATTTCTCGCATTGTGATAAAACGACAGTAAATAGAGCCATCGAATTTTGAATGACGTAATCCTTCTGCGAATATGGGCATGTGGAAGCCCAAATTTAAAATTTGGAATTTGTTTTATGATCGATTTCATATTTTGTAAAACTTTAACGAATTTTTGAGTAACAAACTCAACGATTTGAACACGAGCAATGGCAGCAACCTACGGGGGGGGGAGCTTTTTATCTCCAGCACGCGGAACTATTTATCAGAAGTTCTAAAAATAGGCTCATTTAAAAATTATTTGGCGACATTGCTATTGAACTGAAATTTATGGTTTAAGTGCGAAGAACATGATATTTAATAAATAAAGGTAACGCACACAATGTTAAAAAACGCCCCTTTGGACGTAATTTCAAATCTGAAACCTTTCAGATGTTTTTATTATTAATTTTTTTTGTGGTTGGCGGGGGGGGGGGGAGTTTCTTGTTAAATAGATGCATAAGTTTCCACATTGCGTTAACTTGAGCAAGTTTTCCCCTGACATTTAGCTTTATTAATTTTACATCTAAGGATTTATGCTCAATATCTTCTGTTTCTGGACTAAAACAAGTAAGTCTATCGCAATTATTTAACTTAACATTATTTCGGGTATTCAATAGAAATCTGAATATTATACTCAGAATACAGTTTCCTTTTAATGTTGTGACTTTTATATTATTTAATTTTTAACCCGAAAAGACTATTATTAGTTTCAAAACGCGATTTTACGTCGTTTTACTTTTCATTCCAGTCTGTTGCCATTCGGCAAAATGTGATATATTTATCTTTCAAATTTAATCTTTCTATTATTGATTAGCAACTTAAGCTGTTTAAAAACAATAAAGAAACTTCTTAAAGAGCATTATTTTTAAAATTTTTTATCTCTTTGATTTAAATAAAAGTGCATATAAATTTAATGCATAATTCATGATTTAAATAAAAGTGCATATAAATTTAATGCATAATTCATGATTTAAATAAAAATTCCTATAAATTTAACAAATGATGTAGGATTTAAATAAAAATGATGTTTTAAATAAAAAATGTTTGTATTAAATATATTTTGATATATTTAATTTTTAAAAAATTAACTACTTTTACGGAATTACATGATATTGTTTTTTACTTTTCAAATATATAGTCATATAGTATCCTATAAAATATTTTGGATTTAATCTGGGGCATTTCTGTTGATAACCTCTATTGAGAAACCACATTAAACTTTAGAAAGCCCTTTTGAGCGACTGTTAAAATCTGATTCCTTTATATATTACATATATGAAAATATAATATGACATGTGCAGATTTTAACCTGTAACGTATTATCAGATTTTTTACTTCCTGGAAGTATTGAAATCGAGAAAAATTTCGGGTATCGTATTTCAACAAAAATATTCACTTAGACAACTCTCGATTCCATTTAAACTACGTTTTTGCGTTACATTTGGACGCACGGACAGAATAAAGGACTCTTTTTGCTAAAATGGATTTAAAATGGAATCAGAAGAGATTCTTTGCAAGACGTCTTGTACGTACGTTCTGTAGGTGCGTATGTATGTATTTCGCATAACTCAAAAACGAGTAGACTCAGAACGCTGAAATTTTGTATATCAAACTGCTATAACATGCAGATGTGCACCTGCCTTTTTAGTCTTTTTGGTCTGTACGTTATGTGAAATAAATACATACGTACGTAGTTTCGTACGTACGTATGTATTTATCTCGCATAACTCAAAAACGAGTAGCCTCAGAACGTTGAAAGTTTGTATATGAAACTGCTATAACATGTAGATATGCATCTCCCTTTTTGGCTGCAATCGGCCGCATGAAATGTATAATACACTCACTTCTAAAATTTAAGCACGGAGAGGAAAATGCTAACTAAGAATTGAAGATGATACAATTCGCTGCTGGTAGATGGAAGTATGCAAATATGTTAGGTAACAGCCAATCGCGCTTTCTTGTCAAGAAATATGCAAAAAAAGCAGTCTTATAAGAAGCCAGCTTTATGAAGGGTTACAGAAGTTGATTGTAAGTGCCGTTAGAAGGTGTTTAAAACTTTCGTACAATTTGTTTTCAAGAGATACGTGTTTCTATGACTTCCAGAAGACGAATGGAAGATTCTGAGCGCTGGCGTGCTGTGGGGCGCATTGAAGCAGGACAGTCGATCACACATGTTGCTCTTTTCTTCGGCGTTCATCATTCTGTAATTTCACGTTTATGGAAACAATTCCAAACCACACAGACAGTTGTCCGAAGCCCCGTAGCCGGTCGCCCAAGGGTTACAACCCTCGCGGAAGATCAATATATTGCTATTGTAGCCAAGCGGAATTGCAGTGACCTCCACACGTGTGACATCTACGGTTACAGCGTCCATTGGTAAAGCAATATCTGCAACTACTGTACACCGAAGATTACATATGAGTGGACTGTACGCCCGGGTACCTCGAGTTTGTGTTCCTCTATCCGTCCAATCAAGAGGGGCTCGATTACAGTGGTGCCGGGAATATGTCAACTGAAATGTGTCTGACTGGGGCAATGTCATATTTACTGATGAGTCAAGATTTTCTCTGCAGCAAGATAACAAGAGTATAAGGATATGGCGTGAACAACGAACACGCAATCAGTCCCACAACATCACCAAACGCATTCCGTATGGTGTGGGCAGGGATTTCATTAGGATAGATACTTCATTAGGATTAGCACTGACCTGCACATCTTTAAACGGGGTTCTTTGACGGCTGTCTGGTATCGAGATGAAGTCCTAGAACTCATTGTGAGATTGTACGCTGCAGCAGTTGGCCGTACTTTTGTTTTAATGGACGATAACTCATGTCCCCATAGAGCTGACATCGTCGAGGACTACTTGGAGAGTGAAGGGATTGCGCGTATGGCGTGGAAAGCATATTCGCCCGACCTTAATCCCATTGAAAATCTTTGGGATGCTCTCGGCCGTGCTGTATCTTCACGTTTCCCAACTCCAGCCACTCTTATTGAGCTGGAAACTGCTCTACAAGAAGAATGGCGATAGCTTAATTCAGTGGTGGTTGACCACCTAATTGAAAGCATGGTCGCAAGGTGTAAACTTTGCATCCAGATGAGGGGAGATCACATACCCTATTAATGTCCTTTTTTTCGTTTTATGTTGTTTATTTTCACTTTATACATAATTCTATTTAAGTCTCCAGTAAGTCATTATCTGATAACTTACAAAAATTTAATATTGTTTTCAGTTCTGTATATAATTATTGATTTTGTTTTATGCATAAATATATATGCTACTTTCCTGCCGAATTTTGTGTCAATCAAAGAAGTATTTGTTGATGTTTTTGTATTTTACATCTTCGTGCTTAACTTTCGGAAGTGAGTGTATTTACTACAATAGAAATCTAAATAACTTTAGATACTGACTTGTAAAGCTACTAAAATTACTTACTAAAAGTTTTTCAACTTCTAGTTTCATAGCTTTATTTATTTTGCATGGAAATTATATATAAAAATCTTCTCTAATAATAAATATCTGTATACCCATTCGGTTACCCGGATTGGTGAGCTAAGCTTTTTATTCTTCCATGTTGATGAATTGTGCATTTTTTTGCTTTAAAAGCGATTGAATTATATTGTTCTTATGTTCCGGTTCAGGATTTTATGCCTTTAGTTAATCTGCATATCATAGTTGTAGAATTCTAAACAATTTTAAAGTTAAGACACAATAACACGCCGATCAAATACTAATTCAGAAGTCAAACAACAAAAATCAGCGTTATATTTTCAAATTTTCACAGCAATTCACATTTTCTGTGAAAATTTGAAAATATAACGCTAATTTTTGTTGTTTGACTTCTGAATTAGTAATTTTAAAGTTGTTTAACTTCCACTAAGCTTAACGACGCCGTTATTTATTTACATTTGAAACTTAGCAGCATAGTGAATTGAGTCAGTTTTTGCACCAACTTCAGTGCCTTTTTCCGAGTGGGAACAAATGTTTTGTGCCCTAAAAATTTGTCTTTCTGCCTAATTTTAATTAATCTAAACTGTAGTAATAAAAATTGTTTTTTAACAGTTTTTAACTCTCTTTGGTGTTATAGGGTTTTCTATATTTTGCAATTTTTAATGAAGATGGTTTGAATTTTCATGTATTTTTCCCTTGCCGCGAAAGTAGAACTGAATTGACTGAATGAGAAATACATCTCTAATGAAATTTGAAGAAATAAGTTTAAATAAAATGCAGAAAAAAATGAGCATAAGACGCATAGGGTTACAGAAGCTAGTAAGTAAGCCGTACTAGGAAGTCATGTGGTATCTACATCAGATTTTGTTTTTACATACTTCATATCGTTAACGCAGTTTTGAAGGCGATGACCACCAACTTTCACAATTGACGTAGAACTACGTTAAGTATAGCAACATAATATAAATATATATTTTTTTTAAATAAAAGTATTTTAAGTCATTTTATGCTATTACAGTGACCTTTATTTTTAGTCAGATATAAATTGCTCTCTTCATCGGAAAAAGCAGGGGTACTGAGATACACTCATAAGTTATTTACATATCTCTCCTCTATATTCATTATTCTGAAGAATATCAATAATTTTTATTACATATTATTTGGTTCTGTGAAGTCAGCGAGATACATAAAGAAGCACAGTATGGTAAGAGATTATGAACTATTGATATAAAAATCATACCGTATACACAATTTATTTGTACATAGTGCATAATGCACTAAAACGAAAAAGATTTTGTAACGTAATTATCTTTTTATTCTGTTTAAACCAAAAATTAAAAGTTATATAAATTAATGAAAAACATGCTTAATTTTAGCTGGACTAGAAAGAAAATCAAGTAAATAAAATAACTGCAATGCAAATTTTGAAGATGGGAAAACGAAGAGTTCTACACTACATTAATATGGTTGCTTTTTCAATTGATTTCAAAAATATTGTTACGATTTTTGTACATAGATAGATATCTTTAGTGCAATTATATGTGACATTGTTTTTCTGTGTAATGTAACGCGAAACATCTTAAGAAAGAAGCTATGCCGGAAAAGTAAGAATTCAGGTGTAAGTGTATTTAACATTGAGTAAATGGGTATCTTGATAATTTGGCGAGATATCGAAACGCTCACAACGGTTTTGGCGACTTATTTTGTCTCCAAATTTGGTGTAAAATTGCCCGAAGTTGCCCAATTCGGCGACCATTTGGCGACATTTGGTCCGTTCCCTGTATTACCATAATAAGTACGGTAATTGAATAAATGTAATTGAACACTATGTCAGCTGTAACCGTAATTCGAACCTCATATTACTTTCCTGTAATTTCGAGAAGCAGAAAGTGCTAAGAATATCTCGGCGGCCGGGTAAATCCTATATGAGGCTAGAGAAAGAGCATCTGCTCTTAGCTAGTTGTTGTTACTGTTGCGAGTTGTCAGTTCAGCGTGAGATCTAATTAGCTTTCTCTTTAGATGCGCTTTGCATTGCGTTGTGTTTAACGTTCTTAGTTTAGTAGTTTGAAGCGTAACTACTGATTGTATTGTGTGATACTGTGAACACTGTCAGGAATATTTCTCTGGAAGATTCCAGAGCTCTGAAATACTTCTTTTGATAAAAATAAATTTTATTAATCTATAATCTTACCTGTGTGCATTCAATGTACTGCAAAACCGTCCACAAGCAGCAATATCTACTTCTATTCAACAATGAAATGCATGACTTTGATAATTTTTTACACTAATTCTCTAAGTAGTTTAGACCACTTTAACTGTTATTTTAACAATAATACAAAAACGGGGGGGGTAGAAAAAATTGGTCACATGGCTAAACTAAGCAAAACACCATTAAATTTCATCATAAAAACACAACCTCATTTGTTTGAAATTGTTAAAAAGCAGAAATAACGAACCAATTTTTCCCTTTCAGAAAGTAGAAGCAATAAACCGTAATCCTCTTGAGTAGCATTTAGAGAAGTTTGCTTGCGGAACATCTCTTTTTTTTCAGCAACTTTCAGCGACATGAATGAATGCTTTTCTGCTCCCTCAAAAAAAGATTGTCGCAATAAATCATCATTTTTGGATGTGACCCAGAAGTATATTATGCTTGCTTTCGTTAAGGAAAATTTTTATTATTTCTTTTCCAGGCAAATGGAAGAGGAACGAATGCACTGCAACTTTCTAGAGAGCTCTCTCGATCAATATTTCTTCCGAAACATTTTTCCCTTTTTCGTGACTGGAATTTTATTTTCCCTACATTCAAGGGAATCGTGATTTCCCCTGACTCATGTACTGTCTAGAAGAGAAGGAACCATTAGAAAGGAAAGTTTCAAGAAAGCAAAATTTGGAAGAAATTACTTTATTGCCATGCGCAATAGTTTCTTGAGCACTTATGTTTCTTTCCGTGGCAATCATTCCTGGTATGCCTGTGAACCAAGCTACGTCATTACGAAACTACTACAAGCATTCCATGTGCATCTATGAAAAGTCGAGGTTTTCTGAATTTAGCATTTCATAGCGGAAAGAATTGTCTTTTAAGCTTTGCAATTCAAGTAAGATAAAATTCTCTTATGTATAATATCAGCATTTTAAATTGGTCTGCAAGTTTGATATTAGGTGAGCTATTTAACTAACTTAAGTTAGTTAAAGCGCTATTTAACCTCTAAAATCTAGAGTACTAGGCACGAAAACAGGACAAATTAACATACTGGCCAAGAAGAAAAAATTAAATAATGTATTTGTAATGTATTTTGCAGTAATTTACAAAACAGACAATCTTCTTAGTAGAACATAAATTTTATTTCTAGTTCACGGTGATAGACAAATTTTATACAATTCTGAAGTGGCAAAATTTTCATCCTACTCCTAGCTGTAAAATCTTCAGAATACTAATCTTTTTTTAACAATATCTCTCGTTGCTGAGTAACGGTTTGATACAAATATGTCGTTGCCACTTCAACAATAATTATACTTATTTATTAAATAACAAGATATTACAACCTCTCCCCCCTCCAGATAAACTTTAATTTATATTTTTATAAATTAAAATTTACTTTTTTTTTTTTTTTCTTTTTCAAAACAACAATATTAGCACAATACAGAATTGAAGTACAAGATATAACATAATGACATACGCTGAGGAAGAGAGGAAGGAACAAAATATTTTTTTTATCTACATAGAGAAACAAATTATTTAATCAGGGAGTACGACTTAATGCGTCTACATTTTTATCATCGAAGTGGTTTTTACCACTTCGATGAACGATCGTGTAATTGTAGGGTTGTAGTACCAGTGCCCATCTCATAAGTCGTGGATTTAGACTCACATTATTTTTGAGCCAAACTAAGGGATTATGATCGGTCATGATGAGGAATTTAGTATGCCCGTCTAAATAACATTGAAGTTTCTGTACAGCAAATATTATGGCGGCGCATTCCTTTTCTGTGGTAGAGTACTTTTTTTCAGTTTCTGTAAACTTCTTACTGAGGTATAATACTGGATGTTCATTGTCTCGTTCATCGTTTTGAGCTAAAATGACACCCATATCAGAGTCTGAAACATCAATTTGCAAAATAAACTTCTTATTGAAATCAGGTGAGTGTGACAGAGGCTTTTGTGGCAATTTTTCTTCTTCAACAACTTGCTCTTGTCTGTTTAGTTTCTTTAAAAACTTCTCTTTGACTGGCATCTCAACTCCAAAACTTGGCAATTCATCTGGAACTTTTAACTGAGAATCGTTTAATTTTGTCAGTTCTTTCTTGTAAGATAGTTTTTGCTCTTTGCGAGATGATTCTTTGTTCTTATCTGCTACTTGCACTCTCATTGAATGTGGCAACTTTGAGTATCCTTCATCATGTTTATGCCTCTTTGCTAAGTTTTCTGACGTGAGCTTATATTCTGAATGTATTTTTAATTTCTCAGCTTTAGAAGCACTTTCATGAGTTCTTTTATAAGAATTTCTTTGATCTGCTGCTAACGAACTGTCAAACACATCTTTCCTTTTTGGAGAAGAAGGAACTGGGAAACTTGTAGGGCAATAATCATACACACTAATCTACAGAAGATGAATCAGCAAGTAAATAAGGTGAGTCAACTTCCATATAAATAACTTCAGTTTTCTCATCAAGAGATGAACGCTTAGATTGTTTGTCAGATTTCTGTGAAGCATTGAAAGAAGCTTGACTTTTAGGAGGGTGAGTTTTGACCAAATTACCCTGCGTTTTAGCACTATTATTTGTTTGGTTCTGCATCAAAATTGTGTAGTTCTGCATTTGATCCCTATATTTTTCAGGAATAACAATTACTTCATTTTCATTTCCATTTTTATCTAATTTCTTTTTCATCAACAGCCCGTCCTCCTTTACTTTGAAATCATTTCCGAAATTTTCCCTTTTAGCTTCGCTAAGCAATGAGGCTAGATCTCTGCTTTGATGCTGAGATTCAGTTAATTCCTTTGAATTAGCATTAATTATTTTCTTAGTTTTCTTATCTTCCTCATCAGCTTGCGGTAAAATATCTTCGTCAGACTCAATAATAGACAGTTCTTTTTTCCCCATTTTGGTGTCTCTACTTCGATCTCCTTCTCGAGATCGTTTTACTTGAGATCGTGTCATAACTGCATTTATCCTTTCTAAATTGAACAACTGTTTATCTTTGAACAACTGAGCAGTTTTGTTACCCAATACATATCTGCCAGGATCATTTGTAACAACAGCTGCTTTTGTCTTTATATGACCAAGTTCGCAATTAATTTCAACTTCCGCTAACGGTAGACACACTAAATGGTCATTTAATAGATATTGTACCCAGACATGTTCTCCAGTCATTTTTGCGTTATCTATGTATTTCCGACAAGTAACATCAACAGTGGCTCCTGTGTCTCGAAGAATAGGCATTTCATGCCCATTAACTTGTAAGGATCTTAAGTTTTACTAACGTTTATTTTAGTTTAAATCTTTACTATCACTTCTTATTTTCTACTTCCGGCCAGAATTAAAAGCTTTAACTTATTTATGCAAATTTGTCTGGCTAACGCCAAGTACTTAAGAGTTGTGGCTTTTTGCCAAGCAAGAGAGAGGAAGGAGTTAGTAGAAGCAGGCCGCTTGCCTTAGCAGTTTTTACTCGGTTGCTGGTTGCCTTTCAGGCCAGAGGTTTAATCCTCTTAATAATTTTTAAACGTATTGTAGTGTTAACAGTTCTCCGTACTACATACGGCTCCCTGTTAATATACGGCCAATCTTCCACGTAGGCCCTTGTTTATTATTCCAAAGTTAAGTCAGAGTTTAGTTAATATTTTTATATTCTTACGTTCACACCACAAGTGGTTGGTCTCTGTATTCCGAAATCCGGAAATTATTGTAAAGAGTGAAAAATAAAGGGTTTTGTATACCCTTCCTGAGTATCTTGTCTACCTCCCACATTTATTGAACATAGCTTTAGTAAGCTCCCTGTTCCGAGCCAGGTTCTTGAATGTTCCCTAAGCAAGTAAGGAGAAACACTGAACCTGATAAACTAAACCGTTAATTGTATATATCTTTACCAAATCATCATTCGAAAATACGCAATTTACCTTTTCATTTGGTTTTAAGCGAGGGTACTGAGGCTTAAAATGTTCGTATGACCCACACTCGAAACAACGTGGTCGATATCTTTTGTCATATAAATTTTCTTGGTTTGTGTTTTGAAATTGACTTTTTTGTCGGTGATCTTTCTGGTATTTTGAATCATTCCATTTATCAAAATGCTTAAAATGAGGCGGATGCTCTATTTTTTTCACAAAATTATCATAACGCGGTTTAAATGATCCTTTGTTAAATCTCTCAGTTTGACTGGCAGAAAATTTCGGTTTTATTGTTTTTCTGACATCTTCAAAATTTTCAATTTTCTTAACCATCTCAGTAGGTGAAATTATAGTTGTCCATTGATCCATGAAATGTTCTTTGAAATCAGGAGAAGTACGCTATTTTATTTGATCAACCAGCATGAGATCTTTTAGCTGTTCAAAAGTTTTAATGTTTAATCCGTTAAGCCATCCTTCTAAATAATTCTTTAATTCATAGTAGAAATCATACCAAGTACTTTCAGTAGATTTTTGGTGTTTATTAAATAGTTGTCTAAATTTTTCCGCACTCAATTTAAATCATTGTAACAGTAAAGATTTTACATATTCATACTTTTTCGCGTCCGCTTCTGGTTCTCTAGCAATAAGCTGAACAATGTCAGGAGGCAGTAATGAAATAAGTTGAGTCACTTGATTTTCAGCAGGTATATTCATTATTTTAGCTTGACGCTCAAATAACACCAGGAATAAACTTATTTCATCTTCTTTAGGGTTGAAACGTGGCATGACATCGTGAATTCTGATTTTTAAAGGCTGTTCAGGTAACTGCGTAGTTTCTACCGGCTGCTCTGTTGCAGCCATTGCTTCCAACTGAAGTTTCTGTAGCTCAAAGGCTCTAATTCGCTCTTCTCTTTCACGCTCTTCTTTTCTTTCTCTTTTTTCTCTTTCGCGTTCCTTTTCTCTTTCTTCTCTTTCACGTTCTTTTTCTCTTTCTTCCCTTTCGCGTTCTTCTCTTCTTTCTCTTTCACTCTCTTCTCTTTCGCGTTCCTTTTCTCTTTCTTCTCTTTCGCGTTCCCTTTCTCTTTCTTCCCTTTCGCGTTCTTCTCTTCTTTCTCTTTCTTCCCTTTCGCGTTCTTCTCTTCTTTCTCTTTCTTCTCTTTCACGTTCTTTTTCTCTTTCTTCCCTTTCGCGTTCTTCTCTTCTTTCTCTTTCTCTCTCTTCTCTTTCGCGTTCTTTTTCTCTTCCTTCTCTTTCGCATTCTTCCTTTCTTTCCCTTTCTTCTCTAATTGCAGCTAGTAGTTCTCGAGTAAACTCCTCAACATAACCGGGACTTTCAGTAATCAGTTTATGCAACTGAGCAATCTTAAATTCAGGTTTCACGGTTAAACCTAACTCTTCTGCTAATACTTTTAAATCCTGTTTTTTACTCCTAGCTAAGAATGACATGTTGACACAAGTTACCTTTAATAGGCTTCCTTTTGAAATACAATCTAAAAGCTCGTACTTGTATTAAAAATATATAATTTTTGGAGAGACTTAATTTCTCAAATACGAAATTCACACCAACCAATTGGAGAAATTTATTTAAACAACTTTGCCAGGTTGGCACAAAAATAGTATAATTCTACGTCGGGTTGACTTTTTAACTCAATATTCACAAGCCTCGTTAGCTATAACTATATAAACACCTTTGCCAGTTAGGAAATACAATGGAATTTTACCAACGTCAGTTTGACGATTTTACTATCTATCTCCACGCCTGGTTGGCGATAACAAAAACAATTTTTGCCAGTTTGGCAATACAACTTTTAGAATATACAATCTGTAATACGTCGGGATGACGTTACTATATACCACACGCCTGGATGGCGAGAACTTAGACTTTGCCAATTCTGCAGTATAATCAATTCACTCTACGTCAGTTTGACGTTATTACTTATTTTCACGCGCCTGCTTGGCAACAAATTCAAAAACTCAGCTAGCAGTTTTTTTTTATAAATGCCGAGATGGCTTACACATATCAATTATCAACATAAAATTTCAATACAAATAAAAGTAAAGCATAAATAATAATTTCAAAATACTTCTTTACCACGAATATCAATTATAAATTTAAGCTGAATAATTTTGGGGTCAGTTATTTTAAACAAAATCTTACACTATAAACTATAATTCTGAAACAATCTATTAAAATTCAATAAAAGCTTTTTTAAGAAACCAAAAGTTATTCTTATCTTCAGAGATCAGCAGTATCCTGTTTTGACAGATTTTTTGCTCGGACGCAAGTTACAGAAGCACAGAAGATAACCTTTGAATGATCTGCTTCAAATCTGGCTTTAAAACGGCAGACTTCTTACATCCATTTCTCCTTGAAATAAACAAACTCAGCAACTGGTATTAGCAAACTTGTTCTAAAAAATTCAGCATATTTCTGGGATTAGGAGACCAGCACCATCGAATTGATAATTGCACTCCTAATTTCCAGTATCTCGGTGGAACCTCCGATTAATTAAGACTGTAATGTATTTTGCAGTAATTTACAAAACAGACAATCTTCTTAGTAGAACATAAATTTTATTTCTAGTTCACGGTGATAGACAAATTTTATACAATTCTTAAGTGGCAAAATTTTCATCCTACTCCTAGCTGTAAAATCTTCAGAATACTAATCTTTTTTTAACAATATCTCTCGTTGCTGAGTAACGGTTACAAATATGTCGTTGCCACTTCAACAATAATTATACTTATTTATTAAATAACAAGATATTACATATTCTTCGTTTTAAAAAAATATGCATCGACATCACGAGATTTTAACAACAACGTAATAATTTTTTTCAATTAAACAAACCGTCATAATAATACTTACCAACAGCAAACACGTATAAAATCAAATTTTATAAAAGCATAATCCATAATCATAAAAGAGCATAGCATTAACAAACAAACAGACAAAGCATTTGATAAACCATAGTATGTACACTCTGCACATACACACGCACACACACACAAAAAGAAAAGGAACAGTTCTATATCTCCTGTTATACTGGGCCAATTGACGAAACCTAACTTGAGTTTCTAATATATATCGAAAGCGCAACCTAAGATATATATATATATATTAGATTTATACATAGCAGTATTCAAACATAGGTATTTAACTTCTCTGTTGTGTTCATCTTCACGCCTGTGCAAGAAGTCGGAAGGTTAACATCCAGGTAGATCTAGCTACCATTTCATGCTCTCGCAGAATATACTAGATATCATAAGGTAACTGCTTTTATTAAAATTAAATATGCATAAGCTCATAAGCAGGTATTGAGATGATTTTAAAATGAAGGACATAGGACTCCTCAGTTTTCAACAAGTACACATTGACCATTCAAATTCAGGTGACCAAACTTTTGATTCAAACATTTGTGACCCCTGTCGGTGATGCCTGCTTGTGAACGTTGAAATAAGGACTGATAAAGACTCCTAATCTCATCCTGCGATACATTCTGCCAAGCATTCCTCAACTGTTGCTCCAAATCTGCGACAGTTTGGGTGTTGCCTGAGAGACTACTATACACCGTACAAGTTCGACTGGGGAAAGGCGAACAAGGCTTGGTGACATTGCTGGCTGTAGCAGAGGTAGGCTGATCCGGACCCTGGCCCCTCCACACAGGGACTCGATGGTCAGCTGCTCCAAAATTGAAGCGAGATTCATCGCTCAACCCGATCCGATGCCAGTAGGCTAGTAGTCAAGATGTTTGGCTACGAATACTTTCCAGACCACTCTGCCGATGTTGAGAAGGCAGACGTTTTAAAGCAACAGCGCGACCCCGCTTCAGTCAACCCTTGTGAGATGCTAGAAAGAGCCACGGTAGGTAAGGAAGAGGTTGCAGCACGATGGAAAGCGGACAATGATGCCGTTGCGGTAGTTGAGGCCTCTCGCATTCGTGCACATTCGCCTTCCAGAGCTTTCATTCCTTCTGTGAGTACGCTTATTGTTGCACCCACTTTTGCACAATCGTGTGCGTACGGTGTGGGTGGCGACCTGTTGCTAGATATGGCAGCCCGCTTCACGTATCCTTATTATGCGACCTTATTCGAATTGTCTGTAAAGTCTACAACAATGTCATAAAGGAATTATTGTGTCTTCAGAGAACTGAATTATGTAATTACAGAATTAGGTAAGACTCATATGATGGAGATTTTTCTCGAAATGGCGCAGTGTAAATAGAGGTTACTATTTTTAGAATAACAGAAGGGAATTAATTTTCTTTATTAATTTAATCTTTCACATATTCTTTATTTTTCTTACATATATATAAAGTAGCCAAAAGTGCTTTCTTTAAAAAAAAACTAAAGAATAAGCCTAATTTTCACTATTAAGAGTTTGAAATGAATTTGATAAGTTTAATAATCTTCTACAATAATGTTTTTAAAGCATTATAATTGGTATTAGCTATGAGTTAAATGTTTAGTAAGTTTAAATTCTTCGGTTGAATTTACCGCTGTATTTTCAATGTAAATTGACGTGTTTTTACTAGTTTTTTATTCAATTACATTTAATATTTTAATGGTAAATTTATTTTTAAAATTTGTACTAAAGATTTATTTGTGAGATACTTGATCACGTTTGGGTAATCGTATGGGGTGTAAAAAATATATTTTTCGTTTTCCTTTTTCAGTTTCTATTTCATTTTATCGTGTATTTTATTTTATTTTATTGTGTATTTTATTTTATTTTTATTGCGTATTTTATTTTATTTTATCATAAATGCTCAAAAGTTCCTGCGAATCGAAACGTGGTCCAATTCTTTTGGATTATTCAGGTTTTGATGTTTCAGATTATTACTTATAAGGTGTTTCTCCCGCCTTCTTAGCATGCCTTCGTGGAGTGAGGGTTAACACACTCGTCCCGTATTCAAGATGTCCGTGGTTGGTGTCCCGGTGACGGCATTGCTCATTTTTCATCTCTCTTGCTTCCAAAAAAATCCTAATGACTCTAGTGGCGCCCGAACTGTGTTGGATGATGATTCTCCACCACGAGTATTTAGCGAATGGGTACCCTAATCCCAACTCGCCCTTTAAAAGGGGGAGCATATAAGATATTTCTCCTGCCTTCTTGGCATGAATCCGTGGTATAGTGGTCAGCAAACTCGGCGCGTAATTGAGAGGTCCGTGGTTCAAGTTCCAGGGAGGGCATTACTCATTTTACATATACTCTTGCTTCGAAATAACCTAATTATTCTACAACTTCTTGGAAGTAAGTCTGGAGCATAAATCTATGAATACTCTATAAGGTATATAAATTTTAGCATGATTGGTATATTCACTTTAAATAAATTATAAACATTTTTCAAAAACAATAAGCGATCGTCTTTAAATTTTATTCATAATTCTGAAATGTAATAAGTTTATTTATAAAATCTTAGAATATTTCTAGGATGGTTTCATCTACTTCTATTAAATCATTAATTTAATTTTTTGATACACACACACACATATATATGTATATATATAGCCTATAAATATAAAAATAGGCTAAAATTTAGAATAAAAAAAGGTAATAAGTTTATATATAGAGAGAGAGATATCAAAACCTAATATAATGCAACCAAACAATGTAAACAAATCTGATCGTAATAAACTAAATGATTCTCAGATATCCTGTAAACATTGAAATAATCTTTCTCTGATATGCAGACATAAATATGCAGTATAAATGTATTAAGGTTTAGTGAAATACATTATTTGGAAAAGGTAATGAAAAAAAATCATGAAGTATTTATCGAGTGTAATATCAAGCTTTCGTCATCGTTCCACAGTTTAATGCGTCAAAAGCAACCTTTGTCATTAATAAGATTTTTATAAATCTAAGCTTTTACTTCAGCTTTATTTGGTTGCCATAATACTTAAATTCATTCACTTATTTACAATAGAAAAAGCTTCATTTTTGTCGTGTTCATATATATAAAATGTAGCGGAAGATTTATTAAACTTTCCTCATCTCTCAGAATTTTACGTCACAAAAGCCTTCGTCATTCCTAAATTTTTATAAATATAAGCTTTTATTTCACATTTATTTGGTTGCCATTATATTTAAATTCGCAAACTTATTTCACAATATTTATTTTTAATCAATGTATTAAGGTTTACATATTATTATTTTATTTGTTTTGACTTTTCGGTTTTACAGCTTCAGAAAGTAAACTGTTTCCATTGGCTACATCAAACATAATACATTACTAATACTAATATATATTTACTTTGTCCAAATAACCCAAATATTGCTTCAAAGTTAATAAGTACAGAAAATGAAACTCCAGATATTTGCGTTTCCTTTATGAAAAATATTTTAATACGTGGTTTGGAAAGGTTTGGAAAATGATACAGAGGACTAAGTATAGATTAATGACAAATAAATCCCTTGATTTGCGAATGGAATAGTTACACATTTATAACAAATAAATGCAATTTATAGAACACGACTCTTTTTCAGTGATTATCATTAGCATTTACGAAAGTAAACTTTATGTCTTGAAGAGTCTCGTTCCCTTAGGGTAACATAAACTATGAACCCTAAACGACTGTATGAGGAATTATCTCCCGGTCTTAATTACAACCGAAAGTCAGAAGAAGAGTGTAAAAACGTCCTTTATTCACTAACTATGCCTTCATAGATGGCCCCACGTGGGAGTACACAAAGCCAACACTTCTGGCTTAACTCAAAACAGGTAACAATGAACTTAAAATAAAATGTATTAAATTTAGCCTAATGGCTCACAGAATAGTTTAATGCGCAGGAAGGCTCTGATTCGTAGAAGTCGGCGGAAAACAAGCTTAAGGGCTAGAAGTCCTCAAAGCCACAGCGATCTAATCGCTAGTAATTCAAAATAGCAACATTATATTCAAGCAGGCATAACACGCTCTCTCTAACTAACTAAAATCACCTTCCAAAACCTTCCACTAAACAGCACTTCCCTCTACCTCATTTGAATACACGCGCGCTTATTTATTTATTAATTATGTATTTATTTATCTTTTAGTTTATTAACATTTTGGCAGGAAACTTGGCTGAAAACGAGACTGCAAGGAGAGTTGCTTTAATTAAAAATTAACTGTTAGTTAAAATAAATAAATCTCCACAGCCTTTTATTTCATTTCCAAGTTACGAACTCAACTGAAATCGTAATTTTCATCTGTACTATGAATATCAGCCCAAAACACAGTCGCTAAAACTATTTTCTTATATCAGTCTTTTGAGACAATAGAGTTAAAAATATATCGCAACCTCAGAGGAAAGTGATGAATATTTTTTGCATAAATTATTGTCACAGAAATTCACAAAACTGTTAGAAAATATGGCAATGAAAATAGAAAGAAATATTTTTCCTGTGATTTTGAGTTAATAAAATATGAAAAAACTTTCACGTATGCAACACATTTTGATAAATAGAGAAGTTGTCCATTTGGCATGGTGGTATAGAAGCAGACTGTGACATTCTCGAAGCCAGGTTCAACAAGACTTGGATGTTTATAAGTGTATAGTATCTTTGTAGCACGAGAGCAGCTAAAATACTGTCGAACTGAAATTCTTGAAATGTTTGGTGTTAACGGAAGAGTGTGAGAGACCCTCAGATCAGTCCCATGGAAAGTTCCCGTCAGAACTAAGTATAAACTTCCCCTTTCTCATAGATGTATTTATGTCATCCTGTGATGCTACCTGAGTAACTTTGTCGTTGGTGAGGCAGCTAAATTACAGCTGGGTTTTGAACATTCCCCACGAATGCATTAAGATGCTAGTGTCCATCTATTTGAAATTACATAATAAACTGGGATCGAAGCTTAATTATGATGCTTGAATGAATTTAAATACACATTTATTTTGTATTCTTTTTTTCGAGAAAATTTTTACTTTTGGAAATATATTGTTGCGAAGAGCCTAGCAGCTGCCCGGTAAGATAGCTTCCCCGCAAAGCGGGTCGAAAACGAAGCTCATCCAGCCAAAGTCTGCCGGCTGAGCAGCGTATGTCAATGGCGGGCTTAGGGTTGCCAGACAGCGGTAGGGAAAGGCAAGTTTGCAAGATTTGGCGCGAAATCGCCCCATTCAGCTCTATTTGACTACACATTTAGCGATATGTCATAAACGGAGCGAGAACATTCTAGAACGCATTTTTAGCGGTTTTCTCGGGAATATCCTCGAAGGTAGGTTAAAGCTATACATACTCTGCCTGTTCGGGGAGAAAGCAATGTTTTCAGTTCAGAGATGAGTTTGAGAGCGATCGACAGAATTAAGAGCTCTAATTTAATGTTTTGCCGTGAAGCTGTCTTCATCGTTATAGCCTGAAGGCTATGTTGCTGATTGTTTCAGCGTGTTTGTCATAGTTTTTCGACGAGTATAAGCGTGTCTTTGGAACTGCTCTGTATTACTTTGCTTACTGGCGAATAAATTGTGTTTTGATTATTCATCAAGTGTTACCATCAGTTACTCCAAATCGACGAACCTAGAGAACATAACAATATAATATCTCTTTCAAAAACACTTTAAAAAATAGAGGAAAACACCTTTTCTAAACGCTGGGCTATTCAGAAATTCCATCAGTCGGTGCAGGGAGGCCTTATGATAGAGGGCTCTGAATTTTTTAAGAGGCATAAAAACCACAGGAATGCATCTCAAATAATATTAAACTATTTTATATATATAAAGGAGAATGCGGACTGAAAATTTGCTCACAGGCAGGTCAGACAATCGATTCGAGATTATATTGGAATAATTTGTGGCACATGAGAGAGGATATTTTATCGAAAAACTTCTACAGTAAAAAGAACAAAACCTGATTGTTTACCACAACAACGAATTAGACCCTGTGCTCCGAACGCGCAGCAACTTTTGGTGAAAAGAAAATTTTCAAACATATTTCATCCTTTCTACTTGCTATAATTGGAACACACAGAATTTTGTATATTTTATTAGATTTAAATCGAAATCGAAAGAGCTTCGTTTAGAATTCTTAAGATAAGCTTGTCAAACAGAGAAGGCTACAAATGCACAGCTATTTTAAAACTTCTAATGGTGAAGTCATTTGGATCAATTTATTACTTCAAAGTAGACACATCCGAACAGGACTAAGACCAAACTTAATATAGACAAATTTAATAAGTCGACTGGCCTTGTCAGATTTTTTATGACGTGTGTAATATTATGAATCAGAAATAAAACCTTCGTGGAATCGCTCATTAATCTTTCTTATGATATAAAGTGATCATTATATGATAACTCTTACTAGTAATATATCCATACTTTAGACGACTCATGTTCTTTCAATTCTTCTTGTCTATAAATAAATCCCATATAATGTATGTGTAACCTGCTCTTCAAACCTTTTTTTTTTTTTTTTTTTTTTTTTTTTTTTGTTAAGCAAAGGATTAGATCTTCATTTTTGTTATTTACGATTTTCAACAAGAATGGGATCTCTTTGAGAAATAAGTATTGGATGCCTGCATACTATTCTTAAAACCATCAAGTTTTCATTCAACCAACGTAAATCTAAGACATGAACCGCTAGGTTGATACACTGCACTATTAGGTGTCAAGCAGCAAGATAAGAGTTTAGAGCTTTTGAAAAGAACAGGAATAAGCATAGTGGACACTGTGATTTTATTTTGGTGATAAAGATGTTGGCACACGATGTTGCGCATCCAAATCATAACATGCAGATTTCGCGCTATATTTCCAGGAATTTTGCATAGAGATGCCTTTTAATTTTGACTAATATATTAATGCTTATTTAGGTAACTAATACATTTCTTTGGATAACATCATACTAAATGTTCACTCATTATATCACATGAAAACACTGCAACATTGTTTGGTATTCACAGTACGGTATGGCTATTTGTATATTAAAAGAAAGTTCAATGCTTGGGTTTAAGAGCATTTCACTACACTCAGAAACCTCAGATAGCAGTCTATATTTTATTCGAGGAAGTATAGTCCTTCATCGTAGATCATTGTAAACAGTTTACTTTAAATATATATTTTAATATGCAAGTAAATTAATAATATTTGTTTCGCAACCGAAAATTTGTGATTTCATTTCGCATTAAGAAATTTTAAAAAGTATGATGTCATACAGTTATAGCTGCTTAAGGAAATAAAGTGTTCCGTCAACTTCTTGATTAGTGCCCTATGTATTATTAGGATCTTATCTTCTATTTCTTGATAAAGCTCCTTTATAATTATAGAAAATTGTGAAACCTTAGTTCGCAAATTTAATTCGTTCTTGATGGACGTTCATCAACCAAATTATTAGTAAACCAAAACAATTTTCCCGATACGAATTATTGCAAAACGAATTAATTCATTCCACAGATGATTGCTTTAAACTTTATACCAACACACTGCATGCAAGTTCATAATATAAAAACATAATTAAATGTAAATGGATGAAGCCAGAATTGTTCACAACCGAAAATGGAAATTATTAAAGATAAAAAAATGCAATATTAAATAGATAAAATACATGGAAACTTAATTTAACTTTACTGTACCTGTACGAAGTAGAGTGAACGACGTAAGTGAAAAATAAATAGGAAAATAATATTGTTTTGATGCGCAGTTCTCTTCCATAAAAACCTTAAGTAACTAGTAACTGCCTTTAGGGAGGGGGTTTCATTTACCTTTTCTTTGTTTCTAAGCGCCAAACTACTCTTCTTATGAATCGCAATCTTGCATTTTATTTAAAATTTGTCCAAAGTTTGATTTTACGTTATAAAATGTTTCGAACGTGAGCTGTGATATTGCCATGGGAAATGCTGTAGCCTGCTACTTCTTTATCACGGGGATATAGTTCCGAGAAAACTTTACAGCTTACCCAATTTTCCCTAATTTTGCAGATCAGTAAACTAGGAGTATTTTTCTATCCTCATCCTATTCTAAAGACATTTTACACGCAATCGCCTTTGGTTCTTGGTTCTGAAGTTTTTGTAGTTTTATAATGCATTTCTCTCGCCTTCTTAGCATGCCTTCTTGCTGTAATGGTCAGCAAACTCGACGCGAGTGCATTGCTCATTTTTCATCTTTCCTTCTTAAATAACCTAATGTCTCTACAGTGGAGCCCGAACTAAAAAAGGTGGTGGATAATGTTTCTCCACCACCAGGATCTGGTGACTGGGTTCCCTAATCCCCATTCGCCCTTTAAAAGGGGAATTATATAAGGAATTTCTCCCACCTTCTTAGCATACCTTCGTGGTATAATGGTCAGCGCACTGGGCGCGTATTCGAGAGGTCCGAGGTTATGTTATGTTATGTAGAAGTGAGGGGGCCACCTCAGTCGAGGACATTCATGTCTCCTACTTCGAAATAACCTAATGACTCTACAGGTTTTCCTTCTTAAAATCATTTTTATGGCTTTTCAGTATCTTCTCGAAGTGTTCATTTTTAACTTGCTAACCCATGGGTTTGCCTAGACACACAAAGTTTATAACTGGAAACGTTCTAATTGGGCAAACTTTCAGCGTCTCCACCTACCACCCAATCTGACCATAACTTCCTCCAAATCGAATTTGGGTGTTCTGAATCACATTTTATCAGGCTTTATGAATAAGAGTTAAACAAGGGAATGTATTAAAATCTATTTTCAGAAGTTTCTGCGTGTTAATTATGTGGCACAGGTTACTTCATCATACTTCTGGAAATCATACTTGTTCGTAATTCCATACATTATTAATCATATAAGTCATGATTTTTTTTTTTTTTTTTTCCAGATAGTTTGTTCATGATGTGAAGCGCTCGTGGGACGTGAAGTTTCCCGTCTGGGAGATTCTTGATCTTCCATATTCTAGTTTCTTTTGTAGTTTAGCTATCCCAGACATTTAATCATATATGTGATACTTCTCCATATATCCGCATTTTGTATCTAAACCGTTTATATATTCTAGAGTTTCAGTTCAATCCAATTCTCTTGCCAAAATTTCCTCAGAAAGGGTTCTCAAGCTGTAAACTTGTTATATTAAACTGCAGAAAACATCAAATATTTCACATCAGAAAATATGAAATCCAACGTCCCCCGCGCTAGGGATCTAATCACCATTCTTCTAATTGTTATATAAGCCTGCTGGCCACTCGCACCACAAAATGAATACAATAATTTATTATTCTTTTCCTACTTAAAGAGCAACTAGGTAAAAGCTGAGATCAAAAGGAAATGTAGAGGAATAATTGACCACTAGATTATTTTACTGCGTCTTTGTAAAGATAATCTCACAGCTTGAAACACGGAAACCCAGCTGGGACTCCATTGGGATTCTAACTGTGCATCTTTCATTTGCTAGCTGGAACTGCTAACGGCAGAACGCAAGGACGAATGCGATAAATACATATACAATTATCCATTTTCATTGTAAAGAACGTGTTCTAAGTTTTAATCATGTCTCGAATGTCATGTTTCTTGAGCGTGAATGTTCCTGCAGTAACTGAATCATCGCCATTAAGTATATATGCCGTCTCCAGGAAATAACGTCATAGTTTAATAAACTGATAAAGCCTGTCTTGAGGATTTTAAGAACTCTTTTCTTAAGACAGTCGCGAATTGAAGGAAGTCTGATATATATATATATATATATATATTTAAAATTTTCTCACCTGTTTCTTAAATGAAATGATACTCATAAGACCGCAAGCTTATTTTATTTTTCTTAGATTGATAACAACACGGGAAAAGTGTTACTAATAAAAATTCTATTCTTACACTGAAAAATACTGATTCAAATGAAAATGCCTTTCAACATTTTAAATGATTTTATTTGTAGTATTTAAATTTATTTATGATAATATGCTATCCGAAATGGAACGTTTTGGGGACAATAGGAGATAATAATTAAGTCTGTCTTTATGTGTCCAGCCCCCCGCGTAGCGAAAATGAAAAAATATTCTCTTTCGCGTATGACTACAATCGCAAAAACCGACAGAAAACTTTGTTAAAGTACATTTCCATGAAACTGTAATGTATCAAAGCTGCAATCCATTAATGTATTCTTTGTCGTTGACATTTTTATTGGCTGCAAGTTTCAAAATCTGCCTCAATTTCGTATGCCAATCGATTTGAGCAATAAATAATTTATTTGCGACGGGTAGTGAAAAAGTAAAAAAAAAAAAGGACTCAACACTCAAAAGACTCAACTTTTATGGAAACTTAACAACTGTATGGTAGCACGCATGATGTCATTTTATTTATGTTCTAAGACGATTGTTCTCTTCATACGTGTTTGTATAGTGGAAGATTGTTTAGTTGGTTGTTATCTCAGGAAGCATTTTCAGGTCTTTAAAACTACCTATCGATTTGGTACCGCTGAAGTGACAACCATAACATACATACATTTCTGTTACGAAAACGTTTACAGCGAAATATCGTGATAGAAAAATAAATTATCTTGATGCAATGGATTGTGAACAACATTTTGGTTGACGAAAGTTCGTAAATATACCGAACAAATATTAAACGGTAAACTAGTTTGGAAAGAAGAGATTATTAAATATAATTTATGAGTTATATAATATAAATTAGGTAATTTTGTAATTTTAATGATAACAACAAAAAAATAATCCTGATTTTTTTAAATCTGCTTGTAACTGTAGGAACTTGTAGGAACTATTTATACTTAATTGGTTATTTAAGTATTAATAGTTAATACGCAATTTCCATAATTTTGCATTTCGTTTCAGAATGCATAAAGACTTTTGTGAGTCAAATAAGATCTTTTCAGAAATAAATTCATCTTGTACATGTACATTAATTTTAGTTTAAATACTTCCCCCCGGGATTGATGCAGAGAACTCTGTGAAGCCACTGGCTAGGATCTGTACCTAGGCAGTCTCGGCCACGGGGGCATAAAATCATTGAGCTTGACGGTTCCCCGTAAACTGTGGGTTTAAGCAGGTAATCCAGACTTCGATGTAACTCGACTGGCACACAGGCCAAGATGGAGTAAGCCCTATGTTAGTTACAGAGCATTTGGCATCCCGCGCAGAACTGGTGGGTAGCACTTCAGACAACCAGTCAGATCTTCAGACCACTGTGACACAGACCACTTCAGACCTCAGTTCCCCATCACTGTGAAATCTGAGAACCGAGAGTGGTAGCAGCGACTCTATAGAAACTTTTAAAATGTGTTGCCTCGGATTGGGACCCCGTGACGGCAGCATGATTAGTATCCAATTTCAATCTCTAAGGGGACTAGATTGGCGGCTCACCCCTTGTCTGATATGGGGCCTCTCAGTTGGGACCAGTCAGTCTAGCATCGACCAGACGGAGCATGTAATACAAACATTTATTATCTCAAATACAATAAGACCATAACCATCTCTTCAAGTCCTTTTCAGACTGCTATTTTTAATGCGCAATCATAACACTAAATTGTTTCATTTTTAAACGTAAACCTGATGTTAATTGTCATATTAGGTTATTTGAATATGGCAAAGAATGCGAGTGTATCTGATTAGGAGAAGAAACACCTTCGTGGAGGACTTTCTAAGATAAATTGGCTCATATTCTCGTTATGCATATAGAAAATTGGGAACTTAACTTACAAAAAAATCTTCGTAAGCAGTCAGGCTGTTCGCCTGTTTCGAATCCAATAACTGTAGGTTGAGAAGGACAAATAAATAGTAATTGAAATTAATAATATTATCAAAAGTTATTTTTAATAATTTAAATAAAATACAATAGCTACTTTGGATGTAGAAAATTCTAATATTACCCTGATTAAAATTGTTATAATTATAAGAATCCTTAGAATATGATAATGATGAAAAGTTATTATTATAACGCTTATGAGTCGATAAATGTTATTAATTTCCGTCAAATCAGTTTTTACCGTTCAGTAACTGGTGGACTTCTTATGTTATCTATCGATTTTAACAAAGTCAACCAACAAATTTTTAAGAGTAATTTTTTAAGAAACTCCTGCAGACGTACAAAACATAACTACTGCAATTTATTATTACAACTAAATTTACTTTTATAAAACATAATCTGTTGACGGGCGGTATTTGCTATGCTACAAATCGTTTGCTCTTATCCAGTGAATACCTGGTTTCATCGATTTGAAAAATGAGAAAAAGGTAATATTAGCACAGGCATAGAAAACGAATAAATTTGAAATTCTGTTTGAAATATGCAGGGATAATTGAATCAGCGCAATATTCCTAAATTTACAGGACTAGTTTCGAAGGTTCAAATATAAAACTTTCTTTTTCAGCTGTGGAAGTGTAAATGATAAGAGAATCCTGTGCTCAGAAGAATGTCAAGCTGTATGGATCCCAATACTACTGTTAATTTTGGGATGGACAGAGATTTGAAGATAAATCCAGAAGTAATCGACTTTCGCAAATTCGAGCGGATTGGAACAGTGAAAAATGCTCGATAGCTATATTTTCACATACATCTTTGAATGATATCTGATGAGTTTAAAATTAGTAAAGTCACTGCTCACAAAACTGTTGTGGAAGATCTTGGAAAAAATTTTTTTCTGCTTTTATCCGTACCATCCCGAAAGAAGACGGCATTTCCGTATGTCATGATTTGATACAAATGGCAGACATTAAACCTGACTTTTTCAAGCAAATTGAGACTAAACGAGAAATTTGTTTCAAGATATAAAAGACAGACCTTTGAAGCAAGTTCATTCCATGCCCGTCAAACACTTTCTAGCAAAGAAACTTATCTCGTTTCTGCCACTCTTATTATTCCTTAGACGGCCCAAGCAGACTAATTTCACTTTCTTAAAATTAAGCATCTCATCTAAAGTTATGATTTTTAATAACACTGAGGAGATTCATAAAACCGCAAAGAGAGACGTAAACCACATTCGTTAAACACTAATATACAAAGGAATCAAGCAGATATACGAACATGCTAAGTGCTGTACATATCTGCAAATCTGTGCTTTGAAAGCCAAGAAGTAAAAACGTTGTTTGCTTAAAATTTCAAATGTGTACAAAATTAATTCTAAAGTTTAGTAGATGCATTGTGTACATTATCTAGATCTTAAAAGTTTGTCTGTTATATACATAAAATCAAAGAAAGGAAAAGTTCACTTTTGCCCGATTCTACATATTCAGTATTATTAAAAAAAAACGTGAAGTAGTCCAAACAGATTTTTAATATACGGATGGTAAACGATTTGTATCTGTCTACAAACGATTTGAAGATATGTGTTTTTTTGTTTTGTTAATATCCATGTCTAAGTGTACATCCACATTAGAACTGCGACATGAATAACCTTTTGTGGGTAATAGAATCCACCTATCGCTGATCTTAAACTCTAAGCAACAGTGGTGACTCTCACCTTAATCATGAACAGTTGGAGGACGGAGCCTGAGGATCGCTTATCCCAGTACAACTGTGTACAACTATCCAACTGTCATCAACCTGCCCGAAATACATTCGTACCCTTAGACTGTAAGCATCTCTATTCCAAAGAATTCCATTTTCAAACTTCAGGGTGTAGAGACATTAAGATTTTTTTTTTGAAGCTGGCAAGATGAAAAATTAGCAACGCCTTCGCCGAGAATCGAGCAGCGGACCTCTTAATAACGCGCTGAGCGTGCAGACTTCTATACCACGAAGGCTTGTTAAGAAGGCAGGAGAAATACCTTATATACTCCCCCTTTTAAAGGGCTACTGGGGTTTTTAGGGTGACCCAGTTGCCAAATCCTGGGTGAGGAGAATAATCATACAACACCCTTTTAGTTCGGGTGCCTCTGTAGAGTTATGAGGTTATTTTTTTAAAGCAGAAGTGACGAAAAATATGCAACCCCTTCGCCGGGAATCGAAGCGCGAATTTCTCAATTAGGCCCTGAGCGTGCAGACCACTACACCACGAAGGCACGCTAAGAAAATGGGAGAAACATCTTATAAGTGAAACAAACGAAATTTCAAATTCATAACGTTTGGCATGAAATCCAGACAGATAATAAACATAATTAATAGAGATTTATAATTAAGTCTTCAATTAAAATTATTCCTTTCGAAGCTTAGAATATGATGCTTAGAATGAAATACTTTTTTTAAATAAAATTTTGAACTTTATAAGCTAAAATAAGAAAAAATATTCTTTATGAAATCTTTTAATGGCTTTATAATCTGAAATATCTTTTAAAACCTCCTACGTATTTCAAAAAAAATTTTAGTAATAAATTAATTGTAATTTTCAAAAGTATGTTACATATCCTGAGTCATAAATCTGTACGATTTATTCTTCACATCCCTTGTCTTTCTGCCTTGCAGCAGGTGTTGGAGCATTTTGTTTATTCTGCGATCAATAATTTTTTGAAGTCGTCGACCAAAATGCATTTGCATAAAGTTAATTCCAAACTTCTCCAAGAATAGACACTTGCGTGATCAACGGAAAACCCATTAACGCTCAACATACGCGCCCTTGCAAGCGTGCTGCCACACCAGACTGAGAAATAAATTTCTTTAATGCTAGTTTCTTTTAATTCAACTGCTTCTTGATAAATATCAGCAACGCATTCGAGCGAACAGATTTAGATAACGTCACCACATGTATTACTTTTTTTTTCAGAAGCGAGTTGCTTCTTTAAGATGTGTCTTCACGCAAAGATACTTCATATAAAATGAATAATATATTATTTGCTGAACTGCAAAAGGAAAACATAAGCCGAAAACACAAAGAACTATCAATATTTGTCCGAGAATCGATACGTTTCTTATTATTAAAATGCTAATGTAGAAAATTAAATAAAAATTAAATTTTCAAATTTCAGTAAAACTCATTATTAGATACAAAATATCAGCATTCCATTCTTGACGTTCGCTTTAAAATAACTGTAAAAATGTACTCTAAGTCTACTGAAAGAAAATTAATATTTTCCTAAAATCGTTTGGTACAATATTTGTTCTTTCTTCTGTGATTTAAGTTGCGCGATGTGTCTATTTTTAATCTCACATTCACTTTTACGTTTTATGGTAGCTAACTAAATTTAATTGCAATAAATAAATAAAAAATAGAATGCGTGCATTATTATTATTATTGTCGTCTCTTAAATAGAAATTTAAATTTCTAGTATATTTTTTTCTGAAACTGACGCCAAATATTTTCTAAAACTGAATTATAAATAGTTTATTCTTCTTGATTTCCCTTTTCCCAATACTTCAGACAATAAATATAATCTGTACAGATTAGTTTGAATTACTATGAGTTTGGATGCGTCAGGAATTCAATTGAACAAACGGAAACTGTATTTTGAATGTTTTACTTTACTTCTTGGCACCCATTTCTTTTGTTGATGAAAAGTATTTTGTAAAAATAAAAACATGACTTCTTATCCGAAAAGAGGAGTTAGCCCAAATGGACTATTAATCTCGAAACGGATTTTGCCTTAAATCACTATAAAAGGCTGTATCATTTTTCAGATTGCTGCCACCAAATATTATCTCCTGTATTATTTTTAAGAATTAAATAATGAAGAAGAATATGCATGAATGTATGTATGATTTAACCTAATTTAAAATCTCAATAAATGACCTGACTAAATGCTTTCGTATTTTTGACAATGCGCAAAATGAACAAGAGCCTGTTTCCGTTAAATATCCTCTAAGAAAGGTGTTTTTGGTGTATTTAATTATGGCAAAGCACACTAGGGCTATCTGCCTAAGGGGAGGGATGCCTTTCGTGGAGGACTTTCTAAGGGAAACTGGCTCGTATACACGTTACACATGGGGAAAACCACGAAAACGCCCATGCAGCCAGCCCGTTCGCGGGATTCGAACCTCGGACCGAACTACCAGTGTTCAGCGTCTTTACCGCTCGGCCGCTGGTGGGCCTCTAAGAAAGGATTCTTCCCTTCAGAGTAGTGTACTTCAGTATCTAGCTTAATGTGCTTTGTCCTAATCTAGAAAAAAATTAAACCCTTTTTAAAAATCTCGAATGAATAGTATGAGTTTATGTTAACTTATAAACTGCATCCTATCAAAACCAAAGTGGTATATGTGATCAATACCTTAAAAATTGACAAACGGGGTATGAAAGAATCTGGGCGTAACCTTTGTCATCCACTCGCTTTGGGCAGTTGCCTTTCTAAATAATTATTCCAGATGACCAGCAAGGAATTGACATTTTATTGTTACTGATAATAACATACAGCAACATAAATAGCTAAAAATAAATTTCAAGGATAACCTGATATAAGTGCAACACCAGACTAATGAGTGAGAGCATAAAAAACCTTAATAAACCCTTTTAGGTGACAGTTAAAACCTGAAACCTTTCAGAATTGTTTCTATAGTTTTCTCCCTGTAGTCTGTTTAATTCAAATAAGGGCTTTTGTGTAAAAGCACACAATGGACTCTGAAATACTACTTTAATCTCCTCTCTTTTATTTTTTAATAACACTGTAAAATGTAAATTGCGAGCATTATGATTTGTTTGAAAACAGACATCATCATGGTAGCATACTAATACTACTTTAATCCCCTCTTTCAATCTCCTCAGGCACCCATACGCCAAATCCTGTAAAACCCACTACACAAAAACCCACAGACCAATAAAGGTACCTCTTGGAAAAATCGCTACACAAAACAGTAAACAAAAACCCAATAGCATTATACCATAGTGGAGTATCCATACATAGAATCGTACATAGAACGGGCATCCATATACAGAATCCCTATAAAAAACAATACACAAAAATATAACTCTAAATCAAATTTCCATAAAAACATGAACCAGCAGAAGTACATAATTAGCACTGATGAAATGTACAGAACTAAATGGCGGAGAAAGCATGTAAAGTAATTTTAAATAAAACTCAATGCGAATAAATAAAAATTTTAAAATATCTAGAAGCCTACGAGCCCCTGTCCTTCTTAAAGCACGTCAATATCTATAAACATATTACAAAATGTTTGTATAAATTCTCTTTACAAAATTTTAAACTACCTTTATATAATTTTGAAAATAAAATGAATAGAAAGATAATAACCAAAGTCATGATTCACAACCATTGAATGATTTATGTACATATATATATGTAAGAAAAATAAGGAATATGCAAAAGATTAAATTAGCAGCGTAAAATTAATTTTTCTTCTCTATTCTAAAATCAGTAATCTTTCTGCACTGCATCATTTCGAGATTAATTCATGTCATATGACTCTTACATAATTTGATGTTGTAAAAGGAACTAAAACAGCCAATAGTAATTTTACAGCAGTATTAACTATCAAATACGAGTAAAAATACATCGAGAACCAAAATTAACTCGGTCTGAATTAAGATTTCACCCTTAACATAACGCATTTGCTTTTTATGCTTTGGCCTAGCTGGATTGCAGTCTGTCTGCTCCTTGGTTTTTACTACACATTTATCAAAAATGTAAATTTTTGAAATAGGCATAAATAATGTGCCAACTTGTTTGTGGCTGTAACATATTTGCTGAAAGAAAAGTTGAATTAAATCTACCTCGACTGCCAAATTTCTTGTTCATTGTGGATTGGAGTTTCAACATCTCTAAGCCATCAAAATTCTTGCTGTTCATTACAAATTCAGCTGCTTGTATTCGACTACAGAATCTATTACACACACACATATATATATATATACGTAATGTTTTCAGTTATTCCAACACATCGTGGGCGAATGGTGAGGCTATTCCATTACACGTTCTGGCAGATGGTTAACGAAGCTGGGGTGATTGAAACACGGAGAAAAATGACGACTCAGGACTTTTCACTTTTAACAGCAAGCATATCTTTGTTTTAATTTATAGCAGATGACTTTTTCCAGATGAAGTTAATCAAATAACTTATTCAGTAATTGAACTATTAGATACGACTGACTTTAAACTTTAATACATCCTAACGTTCTAACAAAGAAAGACGAGCATAGCGGAAGCGTTAGCAGGACGAAGACGAGAAGGCATCTGTCTAGGAGAACTTATGACGCAGCATTTATATGAAAGGTTATGTAACAGAGTAGCTTCTAGAAAAATGTAGAAAAACTTATGACGCAGCATTTATATGAGGAGGTTATGTAATAGGTGCGAATGTTCTAGAAGGTAATGGTCTAAGGGGAGATGCTGAATTGCAGAAAATTAATTAAAGGATGCTGGTTCGCAAAGAGCAAAGCCATCGTATTTTTTCTTTTTCTTTTACATCTTCCCCCCCGTCAAAAGAGAGGCCGGGGTGAGAAAAGCATTAGTACAGGAGTGAAGCAAAAGTATGAGAAAAGACATGAAAACATCCAGAACATAGCGTACAAGCTTTAACTATGGCCTATCATAGTTCATGACTTACTCATATAAAATTTTGACTTTATAGCATATGAAATTTTGAACATTAAAACAATGAGTTATAAATAAATATACAATATATGACTAATTTTAAGACTATAACATAATAAATATGGAATACTGATAAATAAATAAGTTATAATTACAAAAGTCCTCAAGTTGTTAAAAATGTCCATTTTCCTTTTTTTTTTTTTTTTTTTTTTTTTGAAAGTTCTTTTCATAAAAAGAGTTCGAATAGAATGAAAATATCTGGTAAAATCTCTAAATGCCAGATAGTCCACAAATATGATGCATGTTGATAGTTCACAAATATGATGCATTTTTTCCTCTCATCGTAAAGATTGACATGTTTCACACTTCAATACAAAATATTATACTTATTCAAAAAACAATTCAATATAAATAATACAATTATACACTAGAACATAAACACTTTGACTTTAAAACTATGGCATGTCCTCGCCAACAGATCAGCGTGATTACTTGCTGATGGTTGGGGGGTGCTAGGTACAAATATCGAAAAACCTCCGTTGCCTAACACAAGGTAACTGGTTTTTGGCATAGTACATTACCTCAAAGTGGTTTTATAAAAATAAAAGATCATATAAAATCAAAATTATAAGACAGATAACTTGTATAATCAAGTTAAAATCTTTTTTATAATTTTGTAAATTAGAAACAAATATTATCCTACAATAAGAAGAAAATTTTTGCTAAAAATAATTCAAATTATGTAAAAGATATAAAAGGTCAAGATCGGGAGAATAATTTGTCATAGTCGGGAAAATAACTTGTCATAGTTAGGGTTTGAATCTAAATCAGGTATTAAAGGTCATAATCAGGAAAATGTTTAAAAGAGAATTTTTAAAAAAATTAATTTTAATTTTGAACAGAGATAGGAATTCTACTATTTCTGACAGTTAACTTAAACTCACTTGCTGGATTAAAAGGTCTTAATCTAGTTGAATGAACAATTTCTGATTTCTTTTTAGTTAAAGGATTAGGTTTATCTATTTCATAAGTAACTTCAGCATATTGTTTTAAAATTTTATAAGGTCCTGAGAATGGAGGAGATAATTTACGTGTATTAGGGTATTGAAATTCTTCATACATTACTAAATCACCAATTTTAAAATTACTAGGTTTAAAATGAATATCATATCTTTCTTTATTTACATTATGATAATCATCAGATCTCTTTTGAGCTATTTTTCTGGCTTCTTCTATTGACGGATACAATTCTTGATTTTGAATTAAGGAATCATAAGGTAATTTTCCATACATTAAATATGATGGAGGGAATTTTGTTACAGAATGAGGGATATTATTATACTCTTCAGTTACTTGGGGTAATAATTTTGTCCATGCTATATTACCGTGATAAAAATTTAGTTTGCATTTTAATCTAGTTATAATAGTTTGATTAACACGTTCAATTTTACCATTAGTTTGGGATCTATTTGCAGTAGTTAGCAATTGTTTTACATTATGATTCCTTAAAAAGTGCTTAAATTTTGAAGATGTAAAAGCAGCGTTCCTATCACTTAAAATCTTTTTAGGGACCTGAATTTGGAAAATTTGTTTTAAGCAATTTATATAAGTATCTGTAGTTACACTTTTGGAAGCAAAAGTCCAGATATATCTAGTTGCATGATCAATAATTATGTGAATATACTTTTTAGTAGAATTATAATAATTTAAACCACCTACAGTATCAATAGATAATATTTCAAAAGGTTCACTAACTGATGGTAAATTTTGCATTAAACCAAATTTCTTTTGTTTACTTTTCTTATTAAACTGACATACTTCCCAATGTTTACAATATTTTCTAACATCTTGAACAATTCCTGGCCAATAATATTGTGGAGATAATAAATTTAGCATAGACCAATTAGCACCAATATGACCAAATTGTATATGGGCCTTTTCAAATAATTTCGTACGTAGAGACATGGGTATCACAATTTTGTACAATCCCTGTTTTTTAATAGTTACGACATCATTCATTCTCCTATACTTAGTATTACAAACATTATCTAAATTTTGATATTCTTTTATTTCTTCTAATGATAATAAATTAACTTGCAATCTTAAATGTTGACACATAGGATTTCTAGAGAGCATGTCAGCTTCAACATTAGTAGATCCTTTTTTATATTTTATATCAAAATCATACATAGATAATTTTAAAGACCACCTAAATAGACAACCTGTAGGGTGTTTTATATTTTTAAGCCAGACTAAAGCAGCATGATCAGTATGTACAGTAAAATGGTTACCATGTAAATAATAATAAAATTTATCAATTGCATCAATAATAGATAAACATTCCAGTTCAGTAATGGCATAATTTTGTTCATAAGATCTTAATTTTCTAGAATGAAAAGCAATTGGATGTAAACTACCATCAGGATGTTCTTGTTCTAAAACAGCACCAACAGCTTCTTTGGACGCATCAACAAATACATGACAGGGATATTTAGGATTAAACAAAGTTAAAATAGGTCTAGAAATCAATGCATCTTTTAATTTTTGAAAAGCTTTTTGACATTCATCAGTCCAATTATAAGGAGTATCTTTCTTAATTTGTTAATGGGGCTCTAATTTTAGTATAATTTTGAATAAATTTATGATAAACATTAATACTTCCTAAAAATCTTTGTAATTCTTTGACATTTTTAGGGGGTTGCAATTTCTTAATAACCTCTATATTTGTATTACTGGGCTGGTATTTACCTGCTTGAATTTCATATCCTAGAAAATTTATTTTTTCTTTAGCAAAATTACATTTAGATTGTTTTAATTTTATATTCTCTTTCTCACATATATCAAATATTATTTTAAGATGATTTAAATGTTCACCAAAATTTGGAGAGAATACTATAATATCATCAAAATAATTTAAAGCAAATTGAATTTGATATTTGTTTAAAATTTGTCTAAGAGCTCGTTGGAAAACAGCTGGGGAATTTTTCCAACCAAAAGGTAATCTAGTAAACTCATACAGTCCAAAATTTGTAGTGAATGCCAATTTTTCAGTATCCTTTTCATTTAATTTTATATGCCAATAGCCTGATGCCAAATCCAATGTAGAAAAGAATTTTGCATTTGTTAATTGATCTAATACAGCATCAATTCTAGGAATAGGTTCAGAATCAGTTTTAGTAATTTGGTTAAGCTTTTTGAAATCAATACACAATCTGCTTCTGGACTGCTCGTCTCGCTTATAAGCTAAAGTTACAGGAGCAGCATAAGGACTATAAGAAGGTTTAATAATTCCAGCTTTTAACAATTCATCTATTAGTTTTTTAATTTCACTATTATCTTTAGGAGATGCTCTATATGGTCTATAGGCTATTGGTAATTCAGAAGTTAATATAACTCTGGGAGGTTCAACCCTTATACAATCAACATCATATTTACTTTTTGCAAATATATGATTATAATCATTCAACAATTTCTGTAATTTACTATCAGAATTTTTACTATTTTCAAAATAATTACCACAATTTTTAGTACTAAGATCATTTTTACATACAAAATTTTCGCTATTATCAAAATATTTACTAGATTGTTCAGCACTGATATCACTTTTACATACATAATTATTTTGGAAAAACTTGTCTACTTTAACATTTTTACTTACCTGTTTTCCAAGCTGATACACTTCATAATTATAAAAATTCAATTGTAATTTAAATAATGAAACACATGGTGATGAAAGCAATAAATAATTTAAATTTGAATCTACTACATAAAATATCACATTATTTTCTATTTTACCTACTTTACAGTTTACTTTGATTATTTTCTCTATATGAACTTCACTAGATATTGAAAATATTTTATCATGGGATTTCAATGAAATTTCTCTAAATTTATCACCAATTTTGTTAAAAATTTTTAACGGTAAAACGTTAATTTGCGATCCCGTATCAATAATACTGGGAATTTTTTCCTGTCCAATTTGGACATTCACTTTAAAGTAATATCATTTTTTAACTTTTCTTTTAGGAACCGTGTTATAATTAATAGCAGGTAATTGTGGATATCGAATTGGCCGATACGCATACTGTTGAGGTCGGTATTGCACTTGTTGACAATTAAAAGGTCTCACACTACGAAAACATTGATAAGGAGTGGTTTGCACTGGTCTGGGATAATAGCACCTCGGAACAGTTTGCCTTGGAGAAACAAATTGGTAATTACTATTTCCTAGACCATCTAACGGCATCTGAACTGGAAACAGTTTCCTAGCAAGAGTAATCCAATCTTTCGGTATGTCTATTTTCTGCACTATTAACAGCATTCTTTGAGACTCAGGAAGTCCTTCCGTAAGTGCTTCCACCATTGTGGAATCTGTTAGTTTCAAGCTGGCTCCTAATTTCAACTTATTACGAAAATAAATATCAATATTATTAAATTTCTCGTATTTTAGAGACACAAAATCACTAAAAGTAACAGATTCCGATGTTGTGAAGTATGTCTCGAAAATATCCTTTATGTTGTTCCAGTCTTTATCTAAACAATCACGTAAAAAGAGGGCTAAAGCCTCTCCTCTAATACACTCTGAGAAAACAAATTTCTTTTCCTTTTCTGGAATGTTCTTTGCGGCACATTTCTCTTCAAACAATAGAAGATATTTGTCTATTGGAAAATTTGTACTTGTGCCGTCAAAAATAGGGAATTGAAATTTCACTGTATCCACAATAGCTACGGATTCTTGCTTATCAGTTGACATTTTTGCCGTTTTTGAGCGTGTTAGCATTCCAATCACAAAATCTTGAATTTAAGAGTTCGCATACACATCAATTTGAACACTAAAATCAATCACTTTAGAAGCACTTGATAAAACGCATAACTTTGGAGACGAGGGAAAGCATTTAAGAATCGCCGGAAAAGAAGCAAAAACATCAGACGATCACACACTGTCCTTGACCCACTGTTGAATTTAGAAGCGCGTTAGAAATAAATCCAGGAGCTTTTTTCCCACGTAGAGGTTAAATCCTGCCGGCTGTTTAATAACTGTAATGTTTTCAGTTATTCCAACACATCGTGGGCGAATGGTGAGGCTATTCCATTACACGTTCTGGCAGATGGTTAACGAAGCTGGGGTGATTGAAACACGGAGAAAAATGACGACTCAGGACTTTTCACTTTTAACAGCAAGCATATCTTTATTTTAATTTATAGCAGATGACTTTTTCCAGATGAAGTTAATCAAATAACTTATTCAGTAATTGAACTATTAGATACGACTGACTTTAAACTTTAATACATCCTAACGTTCTAACAAAGAAAGACGAGCATAGCGGAAGCGTTAGCAGGACGAAGGCGAGAAGGCATCTGTCTAGGAGAACTTATGACGCAGCATTTATATGAAAGGTTATGTAACAGAGTAGCTTCTAGAAAAATGTAGAAAAACTTATGACACAGCATTTATATGAGGAGGTTATGTAATAGGTGCGAATGTTCTAGAAGGTAATGGTCTAAGGGGAGATGCTGAATTGCAGAAAATTAATTAAAGGATGCTGGTTCGCAAAGAGCAAAGCCATCGTATTTTTTTTTTTTTATTTTACATATATATATACATATCATTTCATTTGATGGTTGCGAATCATTACTTTGACTGTATATATATTATTGATTTCATTATAAATATATACATATAGTACTGTATCTCACTGCATATATTTGTATTTCAGTTCTTTAATTGGGAAATTAAACAATTGTATTTAATCACATCAGCTTGTTTAAAAATTTGATACCTAACGAGAAATGTATTGCCAAAGTATGGTACTTTCTAGCATCTGCTTAAATTTTAAGTTACCTACAATGCACTAAACCAAATTAAAAAACAAAACTAGAAGAAACCCAAATTTTCAGGAAGAGAAACATTATTAACAAGCAAGCAAAAAGAATACGGGACTTGCAAATTAGAAACTTAACATTTAGCATACTTGCTATCGCCTTAAAGCTCGCTTACCACCGATAGTAACACCCTGCAGCTTATTATGACACGCATACACATAGATGTTTTGCGTGGAAGAAAGGATGAATCCTAGAATATAATGTAGTGAAGAAATAATAATATACAAACACTGTGTCCACACTTTATTACAATACTTTGAATGTTACCTGTATCTCTCAAAAGATAAATGAAACATGAAGATAACATATAATAAACTTAATAATACTCAAAATACAATAAATTATATTGTAACAAAACGAATTTAAAAAAATTTACAAGTCTCAACAAATACCAATTCTCAACGCACAGTTCGGGAATTAAGGAAATATCTCATAGCGTATAATGTTTTATTCCGTATCTCACTTTTAGTGCTATATAAGCTTCCACAGATTTTACATAAATAAAATCTATAACATAATGGGTATTTATACTATATGTAGTTCTTGATGTAAAAAAGATCAACTTTCGTACTGTAGAAATTCCATCTATGTGAATAAGTATGAATATACTCATATACACATAATTATACTAAATAACTAATTTAATGAAACTAAATTCCTATAGAAAAATAGGGAAAGTGTAGAATCTCCCACTGCTTGGCGTGTTTTTAAGAATTGCACATACTCGGTATCCATGTACACATCGACCTATTTTCACTTAAAAAAACATCCCAGAATTGTACAAAAATGTCATTGCGCACTCCTTTGACTTTATTCATGTACACATCGACCTATTTTCACTTAAAAAGTCAAAAGAAAATTGACAAAAATCCAATTCTTTTTACTTTTGTAAAAAGTGCCAAATAAATAAGTGGACGATTCTGCACTTTACCCGAAAAAATAAATAAAAATACCATTTACCTATATATATTAATAATTTATTATTACACAAGGTTTTTCATATATCATCTCAAAGGAACATAAATTTAATTAAACCGATGCATTATTGGAATAAATTTGAGTCAGTGTTTTAGGTGTAAGTTATTTAGATTTCTATTGTAAAAAGAATACTTTAGAAAATGTATAGAAATATTATTTTGAACCATAAAAATTCTAAATAGTAAAATTTAAAGTACTGAAAAGGTAGCTATTGTTTTTGACAGTAGATTATATAATATAAAAATACATCATGCTGAGCATTTTCTGAAATTACAATGCCAAATGAAATTTATATAGTGCAGTATTTAGCAATAATAACTTTTTGTAAACAAATGTAGCCATATTCGCTTAATTGTAATGACAGTAATTTTAACTTCATTTGTATAAGGCTGTACAGAAGATTTATTTATATGGGTTTTCATCTGCAGAGAACAACCGGATTCTCTATGGAAGTGCTTCTGAAAATAATGTTTAAATATTACTCTAACTATATTTGAAAGCAATGCTATAACAGTGCCCTTATAAGACTCATGATCCAAAAAGCTTTGGTTTTAATTGTCTCGTAATGTGTGTGTGTGTGTAATTATGGCAAAGCCTCGATGACTATCTGCCTAAGGGGAGGGATGTCTTCGTTGAGGACTTTCTAAGGGAAACTGGCTCGTATACACGTTACACATGGTGAAAACCACGAAAACGCCCATGCAGCCAGCCCGTTCGCGTGATTCGAACCTCGGACCGAACTACCAGTGTCAGCGACTTCACCGCTCGGCCGCTGGTGTACTAATTCTCTCGTAAAAACTTTCAATTACTTCTGCAAAACTCATACCCACGTAAAAATTACTACACCGAAGTCAATTAATTATACAGCAAAATGTTCCTAAAACAATCAACTCCACAATTCGAGATAATGCCAGATTCCTGTAGCCTGACAAAACTATGAGTGATTTTTTTAAGTCCTGTTATTTAATTATTGTCTTGACAAATGTGCCATTATCAGAGGTGGTCATTTAAGAAAATAACCACTATATGAGATTTCAACTTAATGTAATTTTTTTCAAATAAATAATTCACTTTTTATACTCCCAAGACTAGTACATTTAATATTACATAAATCTTATTCACAAATCTATTTCTATTTCAAAAGCAATTTATGAAAAACACATTTGAAATTTTCTTCATCAAACTAATAATAATCAAAATTAAAGTATGCATAAAAATGATTATATGTGTTTTAACAAAATAGCACAAAATATTTTATGTAAAAATGTGGTTCTAGTCTCATACTTGTAAAGAAAAATAGACTAAAAAGAAAAAAAAATGTAAGCTACTATGATCATCTAAATTTTCACATAATTTTAGTAGTGGAAAAAAGATTCCTTAAGCTTGTATGTCTTGTCTACCCCATTCAATAAGTAATAAACACATTAAATATTTTAATGTTTATTTCATTAATAAAACTTACCTTTTTTGCTCGCGAAATATAATTAGTACATTTTTTAAAACATAAAAAATATTCGTTTTGCTCGGCCACATCACATTAGTCGCGAAAAATTGAAAATTGAATCATGCAAGATCATTTTTAAGTAAGCTCAAATTTATTAGTACCTAATATTCAAATGATAAAGCATCTACATGAACAAACTTTAAAAAAGTATTTCTAAACTGTAATCAAAAAAATAAATTTTCCAAAATATACTTTCAGTAGAATGCAAAAACTATATTACTGCATCTGATCACATCTGCATCTGCACACTGAACCAAATTATCAAGTCTGAAATTATCACTTTTCAGTCTTTAAGAACATTGTTTTTCAGAATAAAAGTAAAGATGGAAAATCAATTTCACGCACAGAAACTCCATTTCACAACTAGTCAGTTAACAGCAACGGTCTCTCAAACATTAGACACGATTACACGTGCATGGCTTTAGTGGTATATTCATAGTCAGTGCTGGTATTTTATTATTTATTACTAATTTCTAAACAGTAAAACACAGTAAAATTTGTAATACAGTAAATCACAGTAAATAATATATTGCATTACTACAACTAAGAAGAAAATAACACCACCATCGCACAACAATAACTAGAGCGGCGCCATATTGCTTGTTTGGGAAACTTCTGAGAGTGGGAGAGGGAAGGGGAATTTTTTTCCTCACGTCAGGGAGAAAAGTTTTGCGATTGTGAATGAACTTGTTCGCGTTAAAGAGATGTTGGTTGATACCGGTGTTTATTTGTAATATCAGAAATGTAAATGCTTATGTGTGTGTATTCAGAGAACCAACCCGTAGCAAAAACCACCTTCCTAAGACGACCGCCTCTGAAAGAGACCAGTATTTCTGAAAACATAAGTACACTTTGGTATTGAATATTCCCTCTGTAAGGCGACCATTCACAAAGAAAATTCTGCAAGTGTGGCTGGTCGCCTTAGAGATATTCATTCCGTAGATGCAATCTCCCTAAGACGACCACCTCTAAAAGATAAACGTATCTCTGAGAACGTGAGTATATATTGGTATTGAGCATCACATCTCTAAGGCGACCACTTGCAAAGATGAATTTTTATTTGCGGCTGGTCGCCTTAGAGAGACCTCGTTGTGTGTGGTGTATATGATTACTGTTATTGTTTCCGAAAAAAATTTTAATCAAATAAATAAGCATATTTAGTAAAAACCCTCTCTAAAACGACCACCTGCGTTTCCAGGTTACTCTGATGGTCTTAAAGAGATCATATTTTCATTCTGTTAATTTTATTGTTTACAAGAAGTCTATTAACGTCAGATAAAGAAATAGCATAAACCCATATAAACCAACAGAAGATTTATTATTATATTGATACCAGTAAGAAAAACAGTAATATAAGTCAATATAAGTCAATATAAACCTATACATACATCATATAAGTCAATATAAACCTATACAAACCAGTACAAAGTTCTGCCATTGAATGTTGGTTGTATGGGTGTCAATTGATACCAGTAAGAAAAACCCACAGAGATCAATAGAAACCAGTGAATGTCAGTAGAGACCATCAAAAATTCTATAGGTACCAATAGAAAATTTTACTGGTTTCTATAGGTCATTTTGAAACCAGTAAGAAAAACCCACAGAGACCAGTAAAGGTCAATAGAAACCCATAAAAAGTTTTACTGGTTTCTATGGGGCATTTTTAGCAGGGTCATATTTCTTTTTTTTATCTTTATTTTTTTTTAATGGAATATGAGCTGAAAAGCTGTTAACCGCTTAAGACGTTCCCTCATGACGGATGAGAGTCGAAAGGGATCGTTTGACAAGACGGGAGTTTTACGTTGCTTAGCCTGCTAACTTTAGCGAAACAAAAATCTCAAAAAATGCTCTACGTCCTATTGTCATAATTTTTGGTAATATTTCATATTATTACTTAGCTATTATATATGTTAAAATTAGTATTTAATAACATTTTTCGTTTACATTACATGAAAATATATAAAAAATTGCTTACATTGTGGAATAATTTTCAGAAACGCTATCGAAATTATTCCAATACTTTAATTGATAAAATACACTAATAAACCTTTTAATTAACAAAAACAAACAAGAAACACTATTTACAAGAATTCAAGTAACAAAATCTTTCATGTGAAATGGAAGGCAGGTATTTAGTGAGCTCAGCCACTGATAAAATGTTCATATGAGAATCACTAAAAATATTGCTCTTTGACGTTTTAGGAAATGAGTCATCACTCTCATTCATGTCACTAATTGGCTCATTTACCATTCGAGTATATCCTTCGTCTCATAAATAACGCTTCTTCGCCATAATAAACTGAAGTCAACTTTTTCCGAAATAAAAATAGAAGTATGCGAAATAGAAGGGATAAAAAGAATGCAAAGCGGAATAGAACCCCATATAGTAACCCTAAAGGATCCTACATAGTAGGAAACAAGAATAAAAAAAAGGATTCAAAGAGTTATTAAAAATTCAAATGTTTATATCACGTGGCGAGTTAAATAGCCGAGCTCTATTCGTTTACATTATGCTTTCCCTCCTCCCTCGTAACAGCTGACACCAACGCTACACAAACTGTGATCAAATTGAAGGCCGGGCTCCTAAACCTATAATCACTTCAAACGTAATGGGCACAGAACGCCATCTAGGGTTTTCAGAACCTTCTAGGACAATGGCACAAATGTATGATGCCCGGGGTTCAACGAAAAAAAGTGCTCTGACACGCTAGCGTGCCGGCCGGAAAGTGAGTGTTTCTTGCTGGCATGTACAGTCGGCTCGAAAGGATTAAGAAAGAAAGAAATCTTTTGCATTGAATATAATTTGTAAATCTAGTAACTCCTTCATTAAGTATAACAAACTGCAGGTTTAAACCGAACATGCTTATTTACGAATATAAATTTCTGAATAAATTACAAACTAAATCTACTATACAGGCTGGTTCAAAACTATATGTCAAAAATGTAAAGGCAGGTAGAGGGGACCTGAATAAGCATATTTCGTATAGGAATATATGTGTGGTAATGCCGCATTAAAGCGCTAGCACGTAAGGCAGTATGAATCACAAGAAACTGAAAAGACAAGTAAAACAAAAGGAAAAAATCGTTAACAGTTTACAATAGGTGCTCAAAAGAGAGACCACCAACAGCGATACAAGATTCACAATGGCGACGCATGGATCGGCGTACTGTAGAAAAGACGTCAGGCATGTCCAGCAGCAACAGACAAGCGAGCAACAAGATCTTCTGCAGACGTGACGGAGCTCCCGTACACGAAGCCTTTAATGACCCAAAAAGGAAGAAATCCAAGCAGGTTAAATCAGGAGAACGCGGTGACCAAGGAATTGGTCCTCCCGTTCTATCCAATACTCTCCGTAGACAGCGTCCAGGTGATTCCTGACGTTCCCGCTGAAGTGAGTTGGGGCTCCATCGTGGTGGAACCACATTCGTCTGTGAACAGCTGGTTTAGGTAAGACCTTCCTTTAAAATCGCTTCTTATACATTCTTTGAGCAGTTAATTCATTTCCTTGTGCAGCCCCATACATAAAATCTATATCGGCAAACTCTGCATTGGTCTAAAGATGCATGCTGCTCGAATTCCGTGCGGAAAATGAAGAATATATTTCCTAGTTCCACTTACGCCGCGAGTAACATGCGTTTCGCATGCTTTGTTCCGGCTGTCATGATTTAGTTGACATAGGCGCTGCAGGTGAAAGGAATACTGGAGCTGGGACTCGGAGGACAACATTGGTGATGGAGAAGGGATTCAAAGAATTCATCTGGTTGATGAGAGATAATAAGTTCGTGATACTGAAAATCAATGATTATATACAAGATACAAGATAAAAATACAAAATAATGATGAGATAAGACGAAAAAAATATATCCGGAGAACTATATACATATTTACAGAAGTCTAAGTTCAGAAATGTGCATATGAAGCGAATCAGCTTCCAGCTAAACAGCGCTTTTGTACGCCGTACTCATCAGCGCTCTCTACCGGTTCAACGCGGTATTACCAAACACAATTTCCTATGCGAAATTAAGTCCTTTCTATCTGCCTTTATATTTTTCACATATAGGTTTGAACCACCCTGTATAAAAATGTGTATTTTGTCACAAAACTATTCACCCGAGTATAGTCATTCATAGTTTTGATTGAAATAAGTTCTTTTACCACAATAATAATTTTAAAACCTCATGATACTTTAAAAAAATGAATAACAAGTTTTAATTTTAACAGATTAATAATCAGTATTAATAACTACACTCATGTCCATAAATTAAGGATAATTCGGAGTCACGCGGAAATCGAACTCTAAAATAAATATATCACCTGTAAAATCACTACACACATCTTCAAGAATCATATGTAAATTTCAGGAAGTAACCAGATGACACCGATGATACGTCACAATGACGAGAGTGTAAGAGAGTGATATATAAGGAATACAAGCAAAAAAGTAAAATTGTTCGCAGGCGCTTTATAAGCGTTTCAGTGCCGAATAGTTATGACACAAAGGACGCATTTGGATGATTTTTTACGTGGTAGAATTATCGGCCATCTGAAATGTGAGCGTATCCAACTGGAAGTATCAGATAAACTTGGAATTGCCCAGAGTGTTATCTCCAGGCTTTGGCAACAATTCCAAGATGATGGTAATGTGAGTAGACGTTACAGCACAAGTCGCCCCAGAGTTACAACGCCGAATGAGGACCGGTATTTGGCAGTTACTGCCAAAAGAAACAGGCGGAGCACAGCCTCAGGCATGTCTCGTCAGCTCTCTTCAGCCACTGGTATGACAATTTCAAGGCAGATCGTGTACAGACGCTTAGAGCAGATTGGTCTATATGCTCGTACACATGTCAGATGCGTTCCACTTACTGCAACTCACTGTCGCCTGCGGTTAGCCTGGAGTAGAGAGCGTGCATTGTGGACACCGCAAATGTGGGCTTGTGTGATGTTTTCTGACGAGTCCAGGTTTAGCTTGCAGTCTGATTCTCGCCGGACTTTCATATGGAGAGCTCCAGGTACCCGTTACAACCAAGAAAACATCATTGAACGACACCGTTACGGTGGTGCAGGAGTGCTCGTTTGGGGTGGAATTATTCTGGGTTCCAGAACTGACTTGCATGTTTAAATTGGAACCGTGACAAGCCAAATCTATCGGGATGTCATTCTGGAACAACATGTACGTTTGTTTCGGGGCGCCATGGGCGCACAATTTGTGTTTATGGATGGCAACGCCCGTCCTCGCCGTGCAAACATCGTAAGCGAATGCCTTCAATCGGAGGATATCACCCGTATGGACTGGCCAGCATTCTCACCGGACTTGAATCCAGTAGAGCACGTGTGGGACATGCTTGGCCGACGAGTTGCAGCCCGTCAACCTCCTCCTACATGTCTACCGGAACTTCGGAGAGCATTGCATTTTGAGTGGTGTAATATCCCCCAAGAATAGATCGATAATTTGATACTCAGCATGCCTAGGCGTTGTACGGACTGTATTGCATCGTCTGGGATACATACAATGTATTAACAATCATACCAACCATGTAATATTGTTTTCTTGTAAATAGGTTTTTTTTTTTTTTTTTGTAATTTGCTTCAGGGAGAAAAAGTCGCTAATTTTTTTATAATATCAAACATATAGCATCTTTTTTTGCTCTTTACTTTTGTTTAATAAACAAGCTTTACAAAGTCAAATTTGTTTTGCTTCTAACTCTTCCTTTGCCTGATTTTGCATTATCCTTAATTTATGGACTATTTTAGTTTTGATTTTTTAGTCTTTCGTGTAATACACCGCTCAATTTGTTCATTCTACAGAGAAGGTTTAAAATATTTATGAGTTATGCTTATTATGGTGCTTTTAAACATTTCCTAACTCTGTCCCAATTTAGACCAAGAATACTTAACGGATAGAATTTCTCTTTTTTCTTTCTATTTATAACTTTTCAAAAGGACTTTAAAATTGGAGAATTTTATACGTTGCTAGTTTTACAACAACAATTACAAGCATGAATTCTTTTCCCGTAATTTTAGTTGAGGAATTTTAAGGTAACAACAACAACCACAGAAAGCTATACCAAACCGGCTGTCCTAGAGAAAACTTCTTATGTGCATTTTAGTCGGTCCTATAATGTTAATTATAAGAGATTAGTAAAACAAATGCGCTTTTAGCCTATATTTCATATTTAAGTGATTTCTGAAAACTTTGACAATATTTTCTTCGAATATTTCATCCCTATCCTCATATTTACAATCATTCTTGAAGAAAATAATCTGATTATAAAAGCCTATACATTTATTTTCGCTTACATTATTTGCAACTATGGCTCTCATTTCGATCACTGACGTTTAACACAAGCATATGTTTTGAATTAATCAACGGGTTTATGCGCAAGTAAGATAATGAAATGTGTATTAATTGCCTTCCGGAACATCTCCTTTCAGAATGAGCATATTTGCGGAAGTTAATTTATCACAGCCGCGAGTGTTAACAACCGAGGTCGCTTCTGGCTTCGTTCAGTTTATGCTAAGTATCTTCCACGAAACATGGCGCATAATAAATCTTAAATGAATGTCCATTAAACTTCCTTATCAAGTCTTTAAAGTTCCTTAAATCTACTGTTAAGAATTAACATTAATGAAATTAGTACCTAATTTATTTTGTATTAAATCTGTACCATTTCAAGAGCCCATAATCGTGGTATCCAAAGGGCGTAAAATGAAAAATGGTTGGTTCAAAATGAGCATATGAAAAATGGTTCTTCTTAACCATCTATTAGTTTTAAGATTTCCATGTTTTGTTAAATAATTATGTACATTTATGCACAGTGATTACTGAACTGTTAATAATTTTATATATATATTTATTATGGTTTCATTATTACAATATTTTAAAACTCCCTTTCTATCCACTTTGATTCACCAACAGTCGACCGGATAAGACTAATTAACAACAGTAGCTTAATCTGGCAGGATATCCCTGTTAACCACCTGACTGAATGAGTGTTTTCCTATTTTTCTCATGTGTAAAGTGAACAAGGGCCAGTTTCCTTTAAAAATCCTCTATAAAGGTTTTTTTTTTCCTTCAGGCAGATAGCGTAGTGTTTACCTTTAGGGAGCTAGATTAATGTGCTTTGTTCTAATTTAAAAAACGCTAAACCATTTTTTTTAAATATAGAACGAATAATATGAGTTTTTGTTAATATATAAAATTATATAATAGCAAAACAAGAGCTTCATATATAATCATGCCTTGAAAATTTACAAACGAGTAATGAAAAAATCTAGATGTAATATTAATCATCCACGCAATTCGAGAAGTGCTATCACTGTTCGTGAAAGGAAATCTTGCTTTCCTCGTAACGTTGTACGTGACTTTGTGTTGGGAGATACGGTTTCGTATGTCTCACTAAATAATGGCTCCAGATCACCAGGAAGGAACTGACAATTCATTGTTTTTTATACTAATATACAGCAACACAAATAGCTAGAAACTTCTGAAGGATAACGCAAATATAAGGCACATCCTTCCTTAACAAAGAAATGTCGTAAAATACCCATATCACTCGCAGAGAAACCTGTATATATAAATATAGGACAAAAGCAATTCAGGTGACTCCTTTTGAGCCACATTATTTCTGAAAAAATTTCGAACTGACTAACAACTGAATAAATTTAATTGCAAGATTAGAATTATAACAAATTCAATTTGCAGATAATTTAGAAAAAGAACTATAAAATGACATTTTAATTTTCATCGAGTGTCGTTGGTTGGATCGACAAAGGAAGCATCCGCCTATTCAGTAACACCCTTGACATTTTCCTTTCACAAAGTGGGAACAAGGTATTTCTCCCACCTCCTTGGCATGTCTTCGTGATGTGGTGCTCTGCACGCTGGGCGCGTATTCCAGAAGTCCACGGTTCGATTTCCGGCGAAGGCGTGGCTAATTTTTTCATCTTGCCTGCTTCCAAAACATCTACCTAATGTCTCTACAGTGGCGCCCGAACTAAAAGGGTATTGGATGATGGCTCTCCACACCCAGGATTTGGCGATTGGATCCCCTAAAAACTTCAGTCGCCCTTTAAAAAGGGGAGTATATAAGGTATTTCTCCCAACTCCTTGGCATGCCTTCGTGGTGTGATGGTCTGTACGCGGGGCGCGTATTCCAGAGGTCCGCGGTTCGATTCCCGGAGAAGGTGTTGCTAATTTTTCATCTTCCCTTCTAAAAAATATACCTAATGTCTCTACAAAGTGAGAAACATCTGAAGGAAATACATGACAGTTAGTATTGCTGAATCTTCCTTTAGCTTTCGGTATGATCTATCGTCTTAGTTCTGAAAAAAGTCGGCCCATGTGATTTTGTATTGACTATAGACTTCTAAATGACATTATAAAAAAGTACAGTTGCCCTTTGCTGAGAATCGATGTATCTTCGACATGCAAGCAAGAACCAAATGGTTTTTAAACTCGGATCTGAAGAGAAGTTACTAGCACGTATAAAATTCTAAGATCGTAAACAATACTGCATTTACTACAGGTCAGGATACCGCTAGTCTTAAAACCTCACTAGCACTGCCAGAATACCACTGGTCAGGTATTCTTGGCAGTGCCTTTAAAGACTGTGCAAACTTCCGGCAATATCTGAACGTCTTTTTTCTTTTTTTTTTTTTTTTAACTGAGTCAGTTTTTGAATAACTGTCATATCTCGCCGGCATTATTTTAATTCTATGCACTTTTAAAGAACATTTAAGAAATATCAGGGAAGTCTAATTTCGTACTACTGTGCCACAGACCAGTCCTATAAACTGGAAATATTTGGCCTAGAAGTTATCTAGCTTGGTCATAATAATTTTCTGCCGAACATTTACATAAAGGTCCTGAGAAAATAAAGGTTATTTGTGCCTGTTGTCGCCTTCAAACCGTCTTGGCCTCATTTCAAATTTGCATTTATTTTCAAAGATTTGTTAAAGGGTCTTCTGACATTTCAAGACTTTCAAATCTCCGAAAAGAAGCAAAACAAATTTTTCATCGGCTGATGAGTATGAAGAACCATTTAATGCTCTAAAGGACGCCTTACCTTCTTTCCCCCTAATAGTTTATCCACAACCTGAGTATGGCTTTACTTTTGATACAGTTGCCAAAAATGAAAGAACTATAGCCATTCCTTCACAAATGATGGCCAGGATCATGTTATTGACAATTTAGGTTAAATACCTTTCAAAGCTTAAAGAATTTTGTGTGGCACCAGAAAAGAATACATCTGACAGTTACATCATCAGACATCTGAATACAAATAATATATCAGACATCTGAATGGGATACAACGATTACAGGAATACCACGTGGGAATTCGATGTATCAGTTCTATTCTCAGAACGCTGTTCTTAGGTAAAGCATAGATTTTATATTTCTCATTTCGTATATTTTTCGAATTTAATCAATCGGTTATTCATTAAAAAATTAAGCAAAAGTACTAAACGCACTCCATAATGATTTAATTTTTTTATATACTGAATGTGTATGAAATTTTAATTACATTTAATTCAAATCAACGTAGTATAAATATTATATGTTACAATAATATAAACATAATATTGTATTGCACATTACAAACATAATATTTAATGTACGTCATAATATTTATAACTATTATATAAGCATAATTTTCTTAATATATAATACAATGTTCTGCTGCATATCATATGGAATATAAGCACGGCATTTATTATAATATAAAATACAAATATTATATATACATATAAGAAATAAGTTAAAAATGCATTATATCTAACTGACAAGTTTTCATGGACGTTCAGAGCTTTGTAATTAATAAAAGATGTTTCTAACCCTGCAATATTAACTGTATAGGATAATTTTTTAAAACATTCTTTTTCAAGGTTTTTTAATTTCTACCCGTAAATCTTTTCTTGAGGTATTGGATTATAATTTTAAGTTTTGAGATCGTAATCCTGGCTTAGCAGGTACAAATACATGTATGAGAATTGGCATAAATTTCAGTTTCAAAAAATACATTGCAATGCTTAAAATTTCAGGAAGTACTTTCTTGCTTAGCATATGGTTCATAATAATTTCTGTTACTTCCGAAGCTAGGAAAAGGCGTAACATAACTTTCAAGTGTTTGTTTTCGGAAAATAAATTTTATCAAGCTATCATCGGTTCTGTGTGCATTCAATCCGTTACGAATCCCTGAGCGCACAACAATGTGCAAAAACTGTTCGCTTCCCTTTCTCAGGCTGTAATACGTGGAATATTAATTCGACGCCCTTAGAGAGAATACCAGGCTTTTAACCTATTGCAGCACAGTGTGTCCCGTCTGGACGTACCTAAAAATTTCCTTCTGTAAGCACAGAAAAATTGAATGAAAAAGGATTTATAGGTTAATATAGGTTACTCTGAACCTTCTATATTTATAGTAGATGGCAGCTCAACACAAATATATTTTAGCAATATTTAGTTTTTTAAGAACCTCATTTTTTAAAGAAATCGAGACTTTTTTAGAGTATAAAAGGAGCTGTTTGAAAAGAAATTTCTATGTTATTTTTTGGCTGTATGCTAATCTCCTTATTCTATATTAGTTTTAAATTTTTACCTTGAAATCTTGCCTAAAATCAAACGGCGAACCCTAGGTGTGCCCAGATCAGGTTCACTGATAATCTAGGACAACTGAGAGTTTGTATTCTTTGTTTCTCCGCATCTCATCCGTCAGTTCATTGACAACAATGCGCGTTTCATCACTCTTTTGGAAGCTCTATTCAATCAGTGTGCCACTTTAGGCACACCCACAGAATTAAAAGATAAGTGCTATCTTCACAAAATTTTACTTGTGTATTCCTCTAGGCCTAATTAGACAGCCTACTTTTTTTAAATTAAAACTCCAGCTTTAAAAGGTAGCGTGCCGGAAAGGGTTAAAGATCCGTAACGTGAAAACCAAACATTTCATCAACCGCTTACACCAACTGAACATGCACAGTACAATCTACCAACGCTCCATATTTTTTCCAACTAAAACAGAACTGTGTTAGGATACAATCCATCAAATAAAGGTACTGGAGTGTAAATTTAAATTTTTCGTTTCGTAGAGAATTTTAGCCAACAGGATGCGAAATCTAACTAGAACACAAAAAATATTTGACAATTCATATATTTCACGCATTCAATGGATTAAAAATTTTACATCGTGTTTTCTGTCTTCGATTACTTTTATTTTCGCTTAATTTCGACTAAAAGTTTCATGCAGGTAGACATAAAGCATTTCTATCTCTACAGTAGTTTTGTGTCATGAAGTTGTTTTTATTTCTATATTTGTATTCATGCAGAATAACAACATTTACATGTATTTATTAGTCAAGCATGTTGGCAATTCGATATCCCACACAGAACAGTTTTTCATAATTCCGTAAAACATTTTGGACAACACACAATCACAGCAATGGATCGTGATGATATTTACAAGGACAGATGAAGCCACACTCAAAGTGTTTTTATCGAAACTTTCTTGCAAAAAATAACCTTGGTTGCCAACCGCCACGGTGGCGATAAGTCGTTGTGAAAAGCCATTTTGGATTCTGTAACGGCTAAAATCTCGCTCATTTCATTGTGAAGATATGATTTCAAATTGTATTCGATATTACAGCATCATTCTTTAGCGACATCAAGTAGCCGTATGCGAAATTCCGAAATGAAGCTTATCTGTACTCAGTTCATCAGCTGAAATATTGCGACTTTTCTCTCTTTATTTATAAGATTTTTCAAGGTTTTTTCTCTTTGCTGTGTACTAATCTCCAGGATCTCCGCGAATGTTTCATCAGCGTAGTAGTTCTGCTCTGCTATGATATGCTGTTACACTGGAGGAAGAAATAGATTTTCGCATAGATAGTTGCCATAGCTCATTTAAACTTTCAGCTTTGCTTAAATATTAATAAAATAGGTAAAAAACTTAATGTCTTTACAACTATTTTTAGTGAAATAATATTTGTGGTAGGTTTTGTAGTTCTTTTATATGAATGTTTAAAGTTGTCGACGGAATCATGAATAACCCTGTTTTACAGTATGCAGCAATTATTATTATTAAATTATCTTAAATTTAAACAAAAGCTGTTCACAAAAATCTCTAATTACTTTAATCACTATTATCGTTCTTTCAGTCAAACTGTTGTTACCCCAAAAATGGTTCTATATATCATATTGTTAAGAATTTGGTGCATATATAAATAATTTTAATGAAATTGTAGTATCTTATGTGTATTGTAACATAGAAAGTCTGAAGAAAGCGAAGCTCTGCCGAAAAAAATAAGATTACAGAGGCAAGTCTATTTAACGTTGAGGCAAATAGCTATCTCGCTAAATTGGCTAGATATCGCTAAACTGGCGACTAATTTTTGTGTCGAAATTTGTCATACTTGATGACCATTTATCGACAGTTTGCTCCGGTCCCAATATTACTGTAACTGAATAACTGTAATTAATCCCTATATGTAACTGTAAGAAATGGAAAGTGCCGGAAATTCACCGATGGCCGGGGGAAAACTATATAAGAGCGGAGACTGATTTTAGTTGAGAGTTGACTTTGGAATATTGAGATATCTTCGTGCGAGCTTCGCTTTTTGGATGCATTTTGTCTTTAACATTCTTAGTAATTTGAAACTGTAACTATTGATTGTGCTCTGTCTTAGTGAAAAGAGCTGTTCGAGTACATTTGGTGTAAAGTTTCAGAGCTGTAAAGTGTTTGTTTTGGGAAAATGTATTTTACCAAGCTATAATAGGTTCTGCGCGCATTGAATCCATTTCGAATCTATGAGTACGCAACGATGTTCTGTTCGCTTTCTCTTTTGCAGGCTCTAATACGCGGAATATTAATTCTTTCTGCGCACTTACAGAAAATATTAGGCTGTTAAAAATGAATAATGTGAAAACCAACTGTACTTCGGGTGATTCTGTGATTCAAACTGCAGGTTTTCCAATTGTCCGATGTATTTTCTAACTGCTTAGACAAACTGAGCAAGCACAGGAGAATCCACCAACTGTCGACATTCTTCCCAATTAAAAAGGCAACTGAGTTAGAATACTATGGTGGCGTGGTGATTATGTGCTCGGTGTATATCCTTGAATTGACATGACTCCATTTCCTTAAACATAACCTTTATTCACACACACCATAACTTTAAACACAACTGAAATAACAGAACGAATAACAAAAACCACTAAACTAAAATTCAAACATGCTATGCTGCAGCTAAGGTCGAAGTGAGTGAGTTCACTGCCGCGTTAGCAGTTTTTACATAAACCACAGGACGTGGATTGGCTGCCCACGCAGTTGAACATTAGATTGCCACAATACAAACCATCAAATAAAACAGTGGCGATTATTTTTTTTAAAATTTTTATTGCTGTAAAGATTTCTCAGCACTATAGGGATTATTAGCTGTAGGGATAATTAATATTTGTATTAAGGGATATTTCTTATTTCATTGTAATTTTGTTATACGTAATAACGTTTTTTCATGAAGTTGTTCTGCAGAGTAAAATTCTACGCATTTTTTAAATAAGGTATGTGCCTACATACGAAGCACTTTTTTTTAAATACATAAAATTTTAATTAAACACACATGTTTTTGAGTAAGATGGGATAATAAAACTATGAATTTAAGTGGGATTTTATAAAACGTTTCATTAATTTTTTTAAATATAGGCAATATTTAGTAAAACTTTAGTGAAAATATTCATTTACGCCAGATCTCCTATAATAGATTCTAATGAATATACTTCAATAATCTTTACACAGTATATAAATAACACACTTACCTATGTTCTGTAGCAAACGATTTGCTGTACTTATAAAATGTTTTGAAACATTCAAAGCTTAGTACAAAATCTCAAAATTAAAACAAAACAAAATCCTCTTTTCTTCAAAATACTGTCAATAAAATCAATAAAAAAAAATACAAAGAGGTCAGATTTTGCTACGGAACACAGCTAAAGATGAATAAAACATTTTGGCAAAATTTCATTTCAATATTCTAAATACAGTTTGAGAAATTAACGTAATCGCAATCAAAAACGAAAAACACAATTTCTCAGAAAATGCATTTAAATATTTTAATACAGCACAAAAATTTTTGTAGCCACTTTAGACCTTTAAAACTCGCCATATTTGTATGTTAGGCCCTCTTTTACTTCATTCTTAACTAATTTTGACTTTCTTTTAGCATTTTTCTGGATAACTTTGTTGCTTGTAGAGACTGGCATTTCGATTTCTGAATTCGCTGTTTGTCTATTTCCATGTAGCTTTCAATCATAATAGGATTAATTTCTATTTCTATATACCTGAAAATAGGTAAAAATCCTAAATATCTTGAATTAAATAATAATACAGCAATATGTGCACCTAAAAGCAATGTTTTCAGTTGGACAAAGGTTTCTTTAGGTAAAATAGTCCTCAAAAGGTTATTAACACATTATTGTTTTTCGTCTTCCCATGTAGGCATTTTATCAGCGAAGTGTCACACAGTGAAAGATGTGTTGCTTTTACAGCATTTATATTGTTTAATAATTAGAAAATAGTTGTTTAAACTTATTGTTTACATTTTTACGACCATTTAAATGCCAACTTCCGGGATCCAAAAATTCTTTTCCGGTTTATTTTTTATACTATAACTTTTCTTCTAGTTATCGTAAAAAAAAAAAAAAAAAAAAAAAAAAAAGCATTTTTGGAAAGAAACCTAAATGTATGGCCTATAAAATGAATAAATAAAAAAAAATTCGAAACTTTTTACCAAAATGGCGAATTTAGGGTAGGCACAAACTTCAGCCATTTTTCTGGTACATTTAAAAGCCAGACGAAGGCTAGCAGCGAAGCTGCTAGTTTATCAAATAAATCAAAGAAATGAAGAATGCTTTCAAACTCGGTATTAAAAGAACTATTACTGAACACAATATAGCACTGCGCGACTGACTATTATTAGTACATAATATAAGGTGCTCATTATTTTCATCAAGATTGCAACTAATACTATTTTTTCATTAACTGCACCAAAAACTGTAAAATGTATATTAAAACTATCCTTTATTACACATTAAAATACATGTGTTATTACAAATTAAAAGAAGAAAATTATAAAACTTTACGTATGTAGTCTTTAAAGCGTTTAATTTGCTACTTTGACTAATATACAATATACATTGTAATTTAAAAAATAATTTAAAAATCTGTTGTTTCAATAATGGCAATATTTTTTAAAAAATTGGCAATTTATCACAGAAGATAAATTTCTCCTGCTGTTGACAATGCCTCTGAGAACTAGCAATGCGTCAAGTCACGCGGTTTATTAATGTTTCAACAGCTAACATTATATAATGTAACATGATAAAGCGTGAAACCGAAATGTTATAAATTATTCGTAAGAGCGAAATCATGTTAGAATTATGAAGAATGAATTTTTCATTTATGTCAGTTGTATTTTAATTCGATTGGGTTGAATTTTACGTTAAAGGTAAAAATCTACCTGCTTAATGTAACCCAATTTTAAGTACCCCAAGGAGTGATATTTTTAATATCCCATGTGAATTGTCTTAAGGTGGAATCTGTTAAATAAAGCTTCATTGACAAATTCACAAAATCTGCTGCGATGAAACATTGAAATAGAAAAATGATATCTGTCATCATGTTCTTCTCTACCAGAATGCAAAATAAATAGTTTTAAACTGTGTATGGAAATTCATTTAAATCTATGATTGAAGATATGAATGGCATTCCTTCCTATTCAGTCTCTTCTCTATTCAGTCTTTTCTCTATTCAATCAGTCTTCTCTATTGATTTCTAATCTTGAGTAGTTACATTATGATTCCTAATTATGAAACTGAAGTGGAATTCGGAAATAAGCTTATTAAATACAAATAATAGTGTTTTTCTTTAAAAAAATAAAAATTATGCGAGCAATAAACAGCACTTTATTGTATCAGGAATCAGTCAATATCTACGCACAAATCCATTTTCCTAGTCTCGAAAAGCAGAAGCAAATGTCTCCCGCATTTGAAGTTTAAGCCAAGAACTTCTGGGGGATGCTTTTATCCACTGAAATATCCAGTATCTGCAGCCGTCTCAGATATATATTTATCTACGCACAAATCCATTTTCCTAGTCTCGAAAAGCGGAAGCAAATGTCTCCCGCATTTGAAGTTTAAGCCAAGAACTTCTGGGGGATGCTTTTATCCACTGAAATATCCAGTATCTGCAGCCGTCTCAGGTAAATATTTATATTTGAACATAAAATTCGAGCTCACAAACCTGATGATGTGAACTGCTAGTGATAGGCTTTCTGAGTTCTTCACATATATTAAAAAATAATTATATTCCTAATAAAAGAAATAAAATTTACATTAATGTAAAATACTGAGCACTGAAAATTGGAAAGAAGCATGAATTTTCTTTTATGTTATCATTATTTTATCAGGTTCAATGTTCCTTCTAACCTTCTTCGGGAACATGCAAGGACCTGACTCGGAACAGAGAGCTTACTAAAGCTATGTTCACTAATTGTGGGAAGTAGACAGGATACACAAGAAGGGTATACAAGACCCTTTATTTTTCTTTATATACAATGACTTCCGTACTTCGGAATACACCGACCCGCTACTTGGGGTCAAAACGTAAAAGTATAAAAATAAAACTAAACTCTAATTTAACTTTAGAATAATAAACGTGGAAGATTGGCCTTATATTAACAGGAAGCGTATGTAGTACAGAGAACTGTGAACACTACAATACGTTTAAAATTTATCAAGAGGATTAAAACCTCTGGCCTGGAAGGCAACAAGCAACTGCGTAACTTCTAAGGTAAGCGGCCTGCTTCGACTCACTGCTTCCTCTCTTCTCTTTTGGCAAAAAGCCACAACTTAAATACTTGGCGTTCGCCAGACAAACTTTGCATAAAAACCTTAACGCTTATAATTCTGGCAGAAAGTAGAAAATAAGAAGTGATAGTAAAGATTTAAAATAAAATAAACGTTAGTAAAACTTAAGATCCTTACAATTTAACATCAGCGATCTTATTAGTAATTGACTCACCTTTCCTTTTCTGATCTAGTTCTTATTTGTTCCATTTTCATGATTAAAACTACGTTCAGCGGTAACGAAAAGAATAATAATTCCTATTTCGAGCACATCATTGGTACTTTATACATTCATAAAAGTTATTTTTGTCCAGTTATATTAAGAACGTTTTAATATGGCCTGCCTTGTAGGGTTTATATTTATTTTAACTAACATTTATTTTAAGTTTAAACTATCTTTCCTGTCAAGCCTTACTTTCCCCTGGAACTGCCAATGCCAGAATATGTAAATTTTAGTAGAACGCGCAAGGATTCAAATTATCTGCGGAAGTATTATGATTTAAATAGGAAGGAAACGAGCTCGGGGTGTGATATTCTTACTTCACGAGCGCGGAGGTAGTTAGCGAGAATTTGAAGAACCCCGCGTTTCGGCCTATGTGCTTGACGGGAAGTAGTGTTAATCGTTCAAGTGAGCTTCAAGTCTGCTGAATTAGCAGCGGTATTGTAAAACGCGGTGAGTTAGTTATTTTAGAGAGCCTCGTAGTTAGAGTCTTGTCTTTAAGTTCTTTTCAAGTTATTATTTTTATTTGACCGCCGAGTTGGCGCAGTCTGTGAGCGTCAAGAGCACGCAATTGTAATTTTTTACGTTGAATAAAAAGGGACTTAAACCCTTCACAAGACTCTGTATTTTATCCAGTTTTCACAGTCACCTCTTGGTTGCGTGCAAGTTGGAGGCGCGCAACGTTACATTGGCACCCGAACACTTATCGAACTGAAATGGCCGAAAATTGGATGGAAACCGCTGGACAACACCAAGAAATGACAAGCCAGTTAGAAGGATTTGGATACCTGGTCCAGACTTTGAGAGCGTCAATCAAGCCAAACGTCCATTTCGACGGAAAAAATTCGGTGGCGGTATTTCTAGAAGGTCTAGAAAACCACTTTCAGCTCTACCCTGTTCCTGAAAGACAAAAAGTTGCCATCGCCACATCAGCACTAAGAGGACAGGCCGCGCTATGGTGGAAAAATATAGGCAAATTTTTATTAGGGGAATTTGGAAGCCGGACATATACATTTGAAAATTTCAAAAAATCGTTAGTAAAGGCCTTCCCCATAGTGAAAGATCGCGCACGGCTGGAAGCCGAACTATATAGTTTCTATCAACGGGATATAGCAGAATTGACGGACTTTATTCTACGAAAAATCAAGCTAACGGATATGCTGTATGGAAAGAAACCCGATGCGGAGATTATTGAAATAGAAGGTCTAAAAAACCACTTTCAGCTCTACCCTGTTCCTGAAAGACAAAAAGTTGCCATCGCCACATCAGCACTAAGAGGACAGGCCGCGCTATGGTGGAAAAATATAGGCAAATTTTTATTAGGGGAATTTGGAAGCCAGACATATACATTTGAAAATTTCAAAAAATCGTTAGTAAAGGCCTTCCCCATAGTGAAAGATCGCGCACGGCTGGAAGCCGAACTATATAGTTTCTATCAACGGGATATAGCAGAATTGACGGACTTTATTCTACGAAAAATCAAGCTAACGGATATGCTGTATGGAAAGAAACCCGATGCGGAGATTATTGAAATAGAAGGTCTAAAAAACCACTTTCAGCTCTACCCTGTTCCTGAAAGACAAAAAGTTGCCATCGCCACATCAGCACTAAGAGGACAGGCCGCGCTATGGTGGAAAAATATAGGCAAATTTTTATTAGGGGAATTTGGAAGCCAGACATATACATTTGAAAATTTCAAAAAATCGTTAGTAAAGGCCTTCCCCATAGTGAAAGATCGCGCACGGCTGGAAGCCGAACTATATAGTTTCTATCAACGGGATATAGCAGAATTGACGGACTTTATTCTACGAAAAATCAAGCTAACGGATATGCTGTATGGAAAGAAACCCGATGCGGAGATTATTGAAATAATATTACCAAGATTGTTACCCGCTGTTCAAGACTACTTTGAAGTTAGAAACCCAAGCACATTGCAGGAACTCTTCGAATTGGCGGTGAAGTTTCAAAATCGCAGAATAGCGGAAAAAGCGAGAGGGGAAACATATTCTCAAAGTACCCGAAGGAAATCTTCAAATGAGGAAACCAGAAATGGAAATCGCTCTTATGGGGGAAAGAGCTATCAAGCTAACTCATCGAAACTCGAAGGTCAAGGCCAAAAAGAAAATTTGAAAATAAACATCCGCGTAGCCAGAAGGCACAGATTGAAAGGAAAGCTTTAAACGAGTAGAGGGGCCTGTGAAAGGGAGGGTCCAGACCTCGGAAGTTTTAAAAAAACCCTCAAATAGACATTTAAATATGGTCATCGTAAAAAACTCACAGCTACCAATTATACAAGTCCTGGTTGGCGATGTACCAGTAGAAGCCCTCATCGATACAGGAGCAGAAGGAAATTTTATGAGTGAAAATTTCTTCAAAAAGAATTTTTATAGGGTACGATTATTTAAAACCAAAAATACGGAAATTATAGCGGCACAAGGAAAAACATGTCACTGCATCGGGAAATTATCATTAAACTTAGAGGTAAAAGAGGAAAGTCTCAAAGTATTAATTTTTGTAGTGAAAGGTCTGCAACATTCTCTTATTTTAGGTATGGAGTTTTTAAGGGCCGCGAGGGCCAAATTAAATTTTCAAGATAGTTCCGTGGTGTTGGAGATGGACCAGAGGGTGGTGGAACCTGTGGAGACACCGCAAGTAGACCTTAGCCATCTGAATGACCATGAAAGGAAAGCAATACAGGTGGTGAGTAATTTTTCTCATTTATTTTCAGAAAAACCAGGAAACTGCCAAATAGTCACGCACAAGATTCAATTAAATGCCGAAAAACCTTGTAGGACTAAACCTTATCGGTATGACAAACAAAAAGACGTAATCATCTAAGAACATATTCAGGAGATGTTAAAGAATAAAATAATAACGCCCATAAATAGTGAGTACGCGAGTCCAGTCGTACTATGTAGGAAAAGGAACGAGTTTCCTCCTTCGGATAAAAGGGCTTGGAGGTTTGCTATTGATTACAGAAAACTAAATAGTATTACCAAATTTCCAGTTTACCCTTTGCCGGTTATAGACGAGATCATTAGACAGATCAAATCGACAAGATATATGTCTACTTTGGACTTAACTACTATCAAATAGCTATGAGACCCGAAGATATACATAAAACCGCGTTTATAACAAAATCGGGCACTTATGCATTTTTACGCATGCCTTTTGGGTTGTGTGGGGCCCCATCAACATTCCAGAGAGCTATGGACATTGTTCTAAAGCCTGTCCTAGGAAAGTCAACTTTAATTTATCTAGATGATATAATTATAACGAGTAGTACGTTGGAACAACACATTAATGATCTAGAACAAGTTTTTAAATTATTAAAAGAGGCCGGTCTTACAATTAACGCCTCAAAATGCAAGTTCGCAAATAAAGAACTTAAATATCTCGGTTATAAAATTTCGCAAAAGGGTATAGAAACGCAAGATTCAAAAATAAAAGCTATTAAGAATTTCCCACCGCCCAACACCGCCAAGAAACTTTCTTCTTTCCTTGGGTTATGTTCTTACTATCGATCTTTCATAAAAGATTTCGCTAATATTGTTGAACCACTCTTAGTAATCAAAAGAAAAAGGGGTAAATTTACGTGGACAGCGGAAGCTAACACAGCTTTTGAAAGATTAAAAGAAGCGCTTATTAGTGCCCCTGTTTTAAAATTCCCGGAGGGGGACGAAAACCTGGAAATTGCAGCAGATGCGTCAGACTATGCGGTGGGTGCGGTTCTTATGCAAAATAACCATCCTCTGGCATTTTTAGTAAAACGTTGAATCAGACACAAAGGAATTATACAGCTACAGAAAGAGAAACATTAGCCGTATTAATGGCTGTACACAAATTTCGAGTTTATTTCGGCAAATCGCCAGTAACAGTCTTTTCGGATCATGCGGCTGTTGGTAGACTTTACTCGGGGAAAAACCTAACACCCAGGTTAATAAGATGGGCTTTAAAACTCCAAGAATATAATATCACAATAAAATATAAACCGGGTAAGGAAAACAATGTAGCTGACGCACTTTCTCGTATAAAACTGGACGATGAAGGAAATGAACTTAAATGCGCTGTGTTGACTTCAAAAATTTTAGATTCTAGAGATACGGTTATTACTGAACTGAAAGCTGATCCTGAATTTGGAAATATCTATGCTTATTTGAAAGACCCCGAAAGCTTTGAGCATACAGATATCGATGCGATAAGAAATAGAGCAAAAAACTATGAAATAATAGATAATTTATTATTTTATACGAAAACAACAAACGAAAATCTTGAGTATAAGCCAGTCATTCCAGCCTCGCTTCGATTAAGCATTTTGAAGGAGTTGCACGAAGCAAAAACAGCGAACCATTTAGGGGTCAGAAAGACTTTAAAAAGGGTACGCGAGGCTTTATATTTCCCGCAATTATACAAAATAGTAACGGCGTATGTCAGGTCCTGCAATCAATGTCAGTTAATAAATGATATTAATTACAGCCCGGCCGGGTACTTAAATAGCATTCGCGCTACATTTCCGAATGAAATTTTAGGCTTAGATCTTCTTGGTCCCTTCCCCGAGAGCCAGTTAAATAAAAATCGTTTTCTTTTAGTAATAGTAGATCATTTTTCAAAATGGACAGAAATTGTTCCACTTAAACGCGCGTCAGCCAAAACTGTCGCAGATGCATTCTTACACAGATACATTTTAAAATACGGTGCACCGATAAAAGTCATTAGCGATAACGGAAAACAATTCATTAGTCAAATATTTGAAAACATATGCAATGGACTTGGCATACGCCATATCAAAATGGTTCCGTATAGACCACAGGCTAACATAGCAGAAAGAGTTAATAAAAACATAGTAAAAATAATTCGCAGTTACGTTAGCACACATCACAAGCGCTGGGATGGCTACATAAATGAATTAGCTTATGCTTTAAGAACGGCAAATCATGATACTACGGGAAAAACTCCAGCAGAATTATTCTTAGGCCGAAAATTAATTACGCCTTTAGATAAATTATTCTTTGTGCAACAAAGAGAGCAGGAGTGTAAACAAAAAGATGTGCAAAAGCTGATTGATCAGGCGCTTAAAAGCTCGGATACGGCAAGAAATAGGCAGAAAATATATTATGATAGAAAACGCCGTGAAGCAGATTTTAAAGTTGGGGATAAAGTATTGAAGCGGAAATTTTCTTTATCAAGTGCCCCAGACAATTTTACGGCAAAGCTAGCTCCAAAGTTTGAAGGCCCCTATGTAATTCAGGAAATCAAAGGAGTAGTATTATATCTTAAGAACGAGAGAGGGGAAATCTGTAAAGCAAGTCCCGACCTGGTGAAAAAATACTATAATCCAAATGATTTTGAAATCCTTAAAAGTTTCTTGCAGGACTCAAGTCTAAACGAAGTAGAAGGTCCAGAGACAATAACAACTATTCCACCACCCAAAAAACAGAGAACTGAAGAGAGACCTAGCCCTTCTACAACCCGGACGCCGGTATCAAAAAGAAAAAATAACTTTCAGACTCCAGCGCTTAAGAAAAACAAAAATACAGATGCACCGGGTAAAGAAACCGTGGTAAAGAGAAAAACACCACCTACAAAGGATTGCAGGAAAAATTATACATCAAGGAGAACGCGCACACGGCCACAGAGTCAGGTGCCAGCAAGGCCGCCGTTCCGGAAACTGAAACGGCAACAGGAGGCACAAAAATACGAGGAACAGAAGAAATTCAAGAAGGACTCCAGACCGGAGGACGTCAAGACCAGCCGTCCCAGGGAAAAACGGAAATGCCAACAACCAGACGATTACTCTGCCAAGAGGCCAGCATGTAGAGGACGCAAAAGAAAAAGTAATGTGGACGACACTCGGAGGGCAGTAAGGAGAAGATTAACATCCATGAAACCTCTAACTTGGGAACAATATTGCCAAAAACGAATGACGGAGTTTCAAGCATCGAAAACTCAAAGATAAGTTAAAACCTTCTATAATTTTTTTTTCTCTTTTGTTCCGAAATGTTATGCATAAGTACGAAGTTCTATGTTTTGAGGAAAGTCAATGTGTCTCGGTTGAGTCTTAGTTTTGTTTTACTTTATTTAGCTAAGGCAAAAGTATCATTTTCTTTAAGTGTAAAAGCTAAAAACAAGCATTTTCTGTTGGTCGAAAGACTAATTCTGTTATGTTAAAGCCCAAATTTGGCCGAAGATAAAAATAACTTCGTATTCTTGTACTAACAAGAATTTTAGTTTCAGTGCCGCCAGCTTGGCGAAGAATGAGTAAAGTAAAAATTTATTTTCTCTTATTCATTTTATGGTAAATTGTAAAAATCATATGTATTAAAATTTTGTAAATGTACGTAAATACTTGAATGTTATGTAAAAGTAGAATTTAGTCTAGAAGCATAAAATTGTAGATGCTAAAAGTGAATGCTTAAAAGCAATGAAGTCAAAATTTAAGTATTAAATTGCAGATAAAGTCATGCTTTAGAGCGAAAGCCTGCATGTTTAAAGATGAATGAGGGGGAAGTTAGAATGAATGTGTTTTGTAGGGTTCTCCACCTACATTTGAATTTTTAAGAATAGTAAAGTAGCTCATTGAGTTGTAGAATGTCGATAAGGTGTGTCTATTTGGTCGTTGAATTCTAACAAATCATGGTGGTTAGGGGAAGTGCTGTAAGACTAAAACACGAATATTCCCGTTTGACACCACACACGGTGGAGAGCCAGGGTAAAGTTAAATTAATGCTTGAAAAATTGAATGAATGCGAATTAAGCAATAAGTAAGAAAAACGAATCGTTTAAAAACAAAAATTTATTGTGTCAAGAAAGTGTAAATTATAATGTATTTAGAAAGATACTGATACTTATTCCTTCCAGATGCTGGAAGGAAAGACCAAGATTGATTGATGAAGTCCAGGAAAAGTTGCTGTAAGAAGAGAGCTTTATAACGATCAACAGAATTTTAGTATACAATTTGTTACATAAGATTTTTTTTTTTTGTGTGTGTAAACGAGGTTCTCGACAGTTAGTTCAGAATTAGAGAAACTTACAACAGGTCGTTTGTAGGACCTGCTTCCAAGTTTTCCAGATTCTGGCAGCGGCAAATGTAGGGTTTATATTTATTTTAACTAACATTTATTTTAAGTTTAAACTATCTTTCCTGTCAAGCCTTACTTTCCCCTGGAACTGCCAATGCCAGAATATGTAAATTTTAGTAGAACGCGCAAGGATTCAAATTATCTGCGGAAGTATTATGATTTAAATAGGAAGGAAACGAGCTCGGGGTGTGATATTCTTACTTCACGAGCGCGGAGGTAGTTAGCGAGAATTTGAAGAACCCCGCGTTTCGGCCTATGTGCTTGACGGGAAGTAGTGTTAATCGTTCAAGTGAGCTTCAAGTCTGCTGAATTAGCAGCGGTATTGTAAAACGCGGTGAGTTAGTTATTTTAGAGAGCCTCGTAGTTAGAGTCTTGTCTTTAAGTTCTTTTCAGGTTATTATTTTTATTTGACCGCCGAGTTGGCGCAGTCTGTGAGCGTCAAGAGCACGCAATTGTAATTTTTTACGTTGAATAAAAAGGGACTTAAACCCTTCACAAGACTCTGTATTTTATCCAGTTTTCACAGTCACCTCTTGGTTGCGTGCAAGTTGGAAACGCGCAACGTTACAGCCTTATAAATTAAACTGCATTATCATTACGTTTCATGCTTCGATCTTGAGTGTTATCCTTGCGTCCTGCCTATCACTGCTAAGCTAAAAACGCGAGTGGGAATTTTTCTTGTCTGCACCTGCATGGTTTTTTTTAAATTATGTTTTGAAATTTTACACTTTGCTAAAAAGGAAATAAATCTGTGTTCTCCTGCGCCACTGATATAATTTCATTTATTTTCAAATTCATAACAGTACGTAATGTAAACTACAGTCTGGTACTGCAGACTGGTACTAAAATTTCGGTCTAGTACTGCAGGAACCAAAGCGCATCATTTCCCCAATTAGAGTTGCTTAGAGGCAATAGAAAATACCTTAAAGTCATTTCATAAATTGAGTTCACTAGTATACAATGTCCCAAAATGCGGTACACATAACAGCTCCTTGTTTTGTAATTTAGACAAAGGAAACAATAGAATGAAACCAATAACTACAGAGGAATTGATTAGACAGAGCGTATTAAAGAGATACGGTACATATACAAACTTAACAAACACAGAATATCGATTAATTGTTAGCTTTATACTAAGCTCTCTTTTTTCTGTTTTTCCTCTTTCACGGAAGCCTTTGTTCCCAGTTTCTGACTTTAGAAAGCTAGCCAGAATAATTACGCTTCAAGAAATGTAGCATATCTTAAAAATCGAATTTAATGAAAACCGTAATAGATTATAATTTCATTCAGTGTTGCCTTAGCCTTAAATACATTAATTTCAGAAATTAATACAATGTTTTTGATAAATTCTAGTTGTGCATTACGAATATATTCTATTTATGAAACATTCAAAAGCTAAATTTATTTCACTCATCTTAAAGAACATATTATATAATAACAGTTTTTTAAGAACATATAGAGACAGCTTGGAGGCACAATGTCAAATGAAGAGTTTTTGAATGGATAGTCGAGTGAGGTAAGGAGACACACACCCTTCTATCTCGCTCACCAACCATATTGTCTTTCCTGGCCAAAATATACCTCCAAAGCTTTGTAAGTTGTTCTTGTTTTAGAATGGTTTCTGTGAAATATTTTGCATAATCGCCTGTAATAACGGCAACCGCCGTCAATAAAAGGAGGTGCTTTCCTTGGTAGCGGCGCAGTTCATTTTCAGTTCGAGCCAGAGTAGACCTGCCCGGGGGAGAAGCCAGAGGATGATTGTTTCGGTTCCAGTCTTGTTCCGGTTCCAGTCCTGATCTGGTCCTGTTCCAGTTCCAGTCCGGCCGTTTAAGCCCCAAACACGTAGGAGCTGAAGTCTGAATCCAGCGAAACTAAAATGGAGATGTATGCCGAAAGGGCGAGATGGATTTTGTCTTTTTAAAGAAAGTGTTCTTCACCGCGCCGGAATAGCTGACACTTTAAAGCATTTTGAATGTTTCCACCTAAGATGTTAAATTTTCGTTTATGATGTTAAGTTTTTCCATCATTTTTGAAGTTCCAGTTGAATAAACCTTTAAGTTTTAGACAAGGTTTCGTGTTCTTTAGAAATTTTAGATTCGAAGTCAGATATATCACATAGGATTTAACGGGAAAAATCAACATTTGGCGTCCACGACAGGATATTGTCTGCAAGGTAAGCGACTTTTTTATTTTTGAATCATGGAAATCTTAAGTTAGCACGAACTCAATATAGAAGATTATTTAGTAAAGCGTGTAATGAATTTGACAATGAAGAAACTAAATTTAATCAGGAAGAAAAATTAATTAAAATAAAAGTTATTGGCGAGAAAGCTAAAGTTTTGTTTGATACTGAAATGAAAATACGAGAATTAATGTTTAAAGAAATTACAGATGAGACTTTACTTATTAAGGAAATAGATGAATCTGAATTATATTTTCATAGGTGGAGACTTATGGAAAATAAACTAAAGGATCTAACTTCTGGTACCCCGAATGTAACTTTAATTGATCCGTCCTTTGTTCAGAATAAAATGTTACATTATCCGAAGATTAAATTGCCTATCTTTGATGGTAACGTGAAGAAATGGCTAGGATTTGGGGGGCAATTCCAAAAGATTGATAAAGATCCTACATTAGATAATAATGATAAATTTGCTTATTTGGCACAGGCTATGGAGAAGAATTCTCCCGCAGAGGAAATAGTTAAAAGCTTTCCGCCAACTGGCGATAGTTACAAGGCCGCAATTGAAGCATTGCAAACGCGTTTTGGTAACAAAGAATTACTAACGGAGATTTATATTCGTGATTTGTTAACCCTTGTTATTCAAAAACAAAGTACACACTCTTTACAGAAATGATGAACTTGAATCTAATCTAAGAGCCTTAGAGATATTGGGAATAAATAGAGGCAAATATTGCGCGATATTATACCCATTGGTAAAATCAGCATTGCCGAAGGAAGTTTTAAAAACGTGGGAGAGACTTAGGTTTTCGTGTAAAGGATCAGAAAGTTTAACCGGCGAAAACGGCGAGTTAAGAGAAAGGGAATCTGACCTTGAGCGCCTTTTATGTTTCTTCCGCGGTGAAGTTGAAAGTGAGGAAAGATTTTCTTTAGCAGCTAAATCTTTCAATGTTTTCGATCGATTGGCTCACGGTAATAAGAAAGGAAATTCGGGTTTAAAGATAAGAGAACCTCACTTAAAACCTACGACAGCTGAACTGTTTACTTCTCATGAAGCTAAAAAAGGCTGCATATTTTGTTCCAGTATAAATCATGGTTTTGCGGAATGTTTTCAGGCGCGTAACTTATCGTTGTCGGAAAGAGAAGTTTTGGTCCAAAGGACACGCTCTTGTTACCTGTGTCTGAAATCTGGACATTCTGTCAGGAGGCCTCCAAATCAGGCTGAAACACTCGCCAACATTTCTTCAAGGTCTCCTAAAGTTTTACTGCAAACAATAAGAGTAATAATTAAAGGAGATAAAAAATCTCGTTCGGCTCGTGCTATAATTGATACTGGTTCTCAAAGGTCGTATGTTCTGCAAAGCACAGCTCAAGATATGGGTTATAGGTATACGGTAAAGGAATACCTTAGCCACGCATTATTTGGCGGTACAACGACCAGTTTGTGGGAACATAAAGTTTACAAAATTCATTTATTTAAAACGTCTGGCTCGTACAGCTGTAATTTTGATACGTTAAGTCAGCCTGTTATTTGTAATAATATACCTTTTAATGGACAAGGAATACGGCTTAAAGAGCTTGCTGACTGTGTAATAAGTTTAACAGATCGTTTAGAAGGACCTATAGAAATCTTAATAGGAGCCGATGTTGCAAGACGATTATTAACGGGAAATCGTAAACAAATTTCAAACGGTCTTGTAGCTATTGAGACAAAGTTAGGATATACGGTTATGGGAAAAACCGGGAAGTTGAATAGTGAAGGTTCAACATTCTTCGTTACTTCAATGTTGAATAAAGAGGCTTGTATTTCTGATTTATGGGCCCTCGACTCGCTTGGTATTACGGACCCATCCGAACAAAAGAGTAAATTCGAATTGTATGAGGTTACCAGGCAACATTTTCTTGATACTGTAAAAATAGAAGATAACCGCTTTGTAGTGTCTTTGCCTTGGTTGGAAGGGCACCCTCCCCTGTCGGATAATTTTGAGTTATCGCTTAAAAGGTTGCACGGTACGATTAGGCAACTTGAACTGGATAATCTTCGCCAAGAGTATGAAAATATATTCCAAGAATGGCTCAAAGAGGGCATAATAGAGGAAGTACCCGTAAATGAATTAGATTTACCCCATCATTATTTGCCACATAGACATGTTGTTAAGAAACATAGTACTACGAAGTTACGGCCAGTATTTGACGCTTCGTCTAAAGCAAAGGGTTCTCAGAGTCTCAACGATTGTCTTGAAAAAGGATTAAACCTTATTGCATTTATTCCTACAATCTTAAATAGATTTCGCCAAGAAAACATTGGGGTGATTTCTGATATTCGTAAGGCCTTTCTACAAATTGGCCTGAATTCTAATGACAGAAACTTCCTCCAATTTCTTTGGATAAAGGATGAAGATGGCTTGAAGCATTTTCGTCATTGTCGAGTCGTATTTGGTGTAACCAGTAGTCCATTTTTACTTGGAGCTGTTATTCAATATCACTTAAATTCAATTTTAGAGAAAAATGATGCAGATGTAAAATATCCTTCCGCCATTATTGTTAAATTAATGAATAGTTTCTATGTTGATAACTGTGTAACAAGTGTCGGAAGTGAAGATGAATTACAGCGCTTCATGAAAGTATCTTCAGATGTTATGGCAGAACGGAAATTTGAATTACGGGGTTGGGAATATACCGACTGTAGTTTAGAAACAGAAACTATTGCGAATGTAATAGGTTTGTTATGGGAAAGACAAGGCGATACTCTTCAAATAAATGCTGCTAATTTGCAAAATCTTTGTTTCGAGAAAGTCCCGAAAAGAAGTATTTTGACAATAGCCCATAAAGTATTTGATCCCATCGGTATAACATGTCCAGTCCTTATATTACCCAAGATGTTATTACAGCGTACATGGGAAACAAAAGTAAAATGGGACGAAGAAATTAACACTGAAATTAAAAGTAAATTTTTGAAATGGGTAAAAGACATTTTTCTTTTGAAAAACATTAAAATTCCAAGGTGGATACGATATCAGCCAAAACAGTGTTCAATAAATGTTTTCTGTGACGCCAGTCAAGCAGCGTATGCGGCAGTAGTTTTCATTCGTGTAGAAGAAACCGAATCAGTTAAAGTCCAGTTGCTTCAGGCTAGGTCTAGACTTTTCCCTTGTGGTAAAAAGGAAACGACTATTGTATGATTAGAATTGTTAGCAGCAACTATTGCATCTCGTCTTGCTGCACACGTTCTAAAAGACTTTGAGGCCAGAAGTACATTTTTCTGGACAGATTCAACTACTGCCCTTGCATGGATAAAAAGGGAAGAAACATGGGGGACATTTGTACAAAATAGAGTACAGGAAATAAGGCTTTTGACACGTGTGGAGGATTGGAGGCATATACCTGGTCACCTTAACCCTGCAGATCTTCCAAGTAGAGGGTGTTCAGTTCGCCAACTCTCCCGGTCACCCAAGAAAATTGGCCGAGTGCCGAATTCATAACTGATGAAGCGGAAATAGCCAGCGAGAAAAAAAAGGCAGTGGTTTCATCTCTAGTGTTTACTGAAAGGTTTAGTTTGAGTGAGCGATTTTCTAGCTATCGAAAAACAGTTAAGAGTTCTTGGTTGGATTCAAAGATTTTTCTTTAATTTCAGAAATAAGAAGAAAAGGAAAGGTGAACTCACTGTTGAAGAAATTGATTTTGCAGAAAAGGTTGTTATTCGCTTGATTCAATCGGAATCGTTTCAGTATATAGAAGACGCACGTTTACGAACTCTTAGTCCATTTTATGATGCGGGAATTCTAAGAATTAAAACAGGTGCGTTTCGAAGAGATGATACGTTAGAGTTTAGAACACCTATAATATTACCAGGAGAACATCCGTAAGTTAGAAATTTAATTATGGAAGAACATAAAAAGAAAGGACATGCAGGTGTACAATATATACTGAATACCTTAAGGGAAAGGTTTTGGTTATTATCTGGCAGAAGAACTGCGCGTTCTGTTTTGAGTAAATGCATTACTTGCAAGAGATATTCTGCTGTACCTGTTAACTTCATATCAGCCCCACCGCCAATAGAGTGAGCGTTGTCGACACGGGCCCACCACCGTCCGAGTAGTAAAATCGCTGAACACTGATAGTTCCGAGTTGGATTAGACTCCAGACGAAAAAGATGGCTTTATGGGCGTTTTCGTGTTTTACCAATTTTTAACGTATACGAGCGATTTTTTCTCGGAAATTCCTCCATGAAGGCATTCCTCTCTCTACGCAAATATTTCTAGTGTGCTTTGCCATAATCTACCAAACCAAACAATCTTTCAAACGACACGGGTCTCCACGTATAGCAATATGTGGGCAGTTTTCTCGCCACTTGAAGCTAGAGACAAGAGCTATAAGAGCATGTTATGATGAATCTCAGCCTTTAAAGAGGAAAACCACAAGGGAGAAAATAGGAACTAGGAATTGTTAAAAGGAGGGGAAAATGAAAAGGAGCTAATTTCTGGGGCCCCAGGATCGTGACACCCGTCTCATCAAGAGGATGATCCCTTCAAGGGCTAGAATGGCTTGGGGCTGCCACGCCCGTACTCACTAGAGTAAAAGGTGAGCCGCGGAGGGCCTTTATATAAAGGAAACCACGTATTAATATTTCTGAATCGTTATCGAATTTAAAAAGTCAGTTTAATAACGGGAGATTTTGAAAGCTTAGAATTTTTTTTTTAATTTTATTTTATTCATTTTTGTTAAATATTTGTATTCATTAAAAGTTTAAAAATCTGTTCTCTTTCTTTATCATTCATGCTAGAAATGATTAACTGAAACAGATCTAGGGAAACCAGATCTTGCTAATGAACATCCAAAGTACCAAATTTAAGTGTTTGTGATTGTATTTTAGATTTCAATATTAAAAATATATTTTTCACAAATTTCAGATATCAATTCATAATACCTTTACTCAAAATATATAATAATATAAATTATTTTTACAAATAATGTAATTTTAGTCAAGATTCCGAAAAACATCATTGCATCAATCACAAAAAAGCTGAGATACTTGCTATAAACTTTAGTTTTAGCAGGGCTGAGGTTAGGTTAGGTTACTTGAACTTGGCAAAGCACATGGTGCCTATCTCCCTAAGGGAAGGGACATCTTCGTGGAGGGCTTTTTAAGGGAAACTCACTCATTACTCATAAATGGAGAAAACTACGAACATCATTTATGAAGTCTGTACGTTCTTCGAGAATTTCGTCCTGATCGAACTTCCAGTATACAGCGTTGTTAACCACTCGACTACTTAATAGTAATGAAGATAGGATTCTTTATAAGCATACTGAAACTCTTTCGAAAGTTCTGGATTTGTATTAGTTGTTAGTCATGTAGTTTCCAAACTATGTTGGAAGCCTGGATATATTATCATTTCTGACCAATTAATTGTAACAAGCATCTTGTAATTATTTTCAAATGCAGAAGCAAAAGTTCAAATTCGAACAAATCATGAAATTAATTAAAACCTTACATAAATACCGTAATAAATAAGTAAACAAATCACTAGTTAGCCATCACAGAATTACCCCCTTGAAAAACTCTACGTGTCTATTCACCCGCTACTTCTTTGAGCTGAATAGAAATCTAAAATCCTAGACATACGGCGCCAGCTTCCCAAGTTGTTTTTCCCAGAGATTTCGGTTACACTCCAGACATTTAGACGGTTCCCTGAATAAAGCTTTACACTTTCCTTTTATAACCACACTTGGCTGAATACCATTTTGTTGACGTCTATTGACATAGGTGAAACTGATCCTAGTATCAATAGAATAAACTTTTTCCCCTTCCTTTTCAAGTTCTAAAGTTTCGAACTTATCTTCCTATTTTCAGATATAGCACAGCTATTTTTTCTCTATTGCATTCGTACTTTTATTGGAAGAATAAATTTTCTGTCTCTACATAGAAACCTTCAAAAGACTAGTATTCCCTCCTCAAATCTTAGTATTTTGTTTTTCATGTTATATATATGACAAGTACAAAGGACAATAACCATCCTTTGTACTTGTCATATATGTTACCAATTTTTGGCTATGATACCAATTTTTGAAATTGCTTTTTAAATAACACTTCCTTTTCTAAATCAACATTCTGATTTGTAAGAAATTCTAATGTTATCAGCTCTAAAGCAACATTATGCAAGTCAATTTTCCAATCTGCACTATTTAATTCTCATCTCACTAAGTCTGCTTGCGGTATCAATTGGTAATATTGAAGAAAATTGATAGTTGCTTTTGGCTTCATATCTCAGCTATGAAATAGGTTGGTTATATAGCATTTTTTCTTATCATACCACTGTTATACCAAACGTTGATACAATTCAGAGTCTAGAATCCCTTAATGAGCCCTCCACGAAAGCATTTTTTCCTTGGCTATTCTGTTAGTTAATTATCAGTTCAAGGATCACTTGATGTAATTTATAATACATCTAATTTACCATCTAATTTATATTACACTGAAATTATCTGATAATTATTACAAATACTTGCACCATTATTTTAATAAGTGAAGGATATTTTGGTACTTAAGTATTATGCCGTCGAGCGTGAAACTGCCGCCCATGCACCCGGATTTAGCGCCAGTTATATATAAGCCATCACATTTATAACATCTGCACTTTCGTATGATGTAACCCCGGCCGATTCTCGAAAAGCCACATTTTTTTATGAACGAGGATATAAATCAACTGTTATTCTTGTATTTGTTCCTTACATTAAAAAAAAATATCAAAATTTCGGACTTAACTTCTTCCGAACAGCGAACAATGGAATATTTTCAAAGTTACCATCAAGCGTGTATTGACGGACGCGGTATGGTCGGCTTAATATTGTGATACTGGCGACTGTTTGGCGATCGACAGAGCGTGCTTGGAGCATGTAGCTCTTCTCTAAGAAGGGTTAATGTATTTTAAGAGAGTTGCATGTTAGCCTCGGAGGAGGAAGGTTGAAGATTTTGCCCTGCGGTAGGAGCAATGTACTGCTCTTAGTTACTGTTATGCTTTGAACCATATTTTTAATAAATGCTGTTTCATCTTGCTAAATGGTGCCTTATTAAACCACGAATCCATCACAAATATAACCGACAAAACAGTATTATAACAGTTGCTTTAATTATGTTTGTACTCATAGCGTTCCCTTCAGAATTCCGTAAGAAAGATTGGTGCAACTTTGGAGGGATCTCCGCCAACCTTCATAGTCCAATCGTAGCCATATGTTACAGTGTACGAGATAAAATGTATGTACCGGCATTTCTAACATTATATGTCCCTAATCAGAGTAACCGTTTGCACATTGATAGAAAAAAAAGTATTTCATAAAGTGGATTTTGGCATTTTAAAGTTTAACATACATATTTGATACAAATTAAAATTTTTCTTAATTCATACTATGTAGTAATTCTTTATTTCAGATATCAGTACTCTGAAAATAAAAGTGAGTAAAGAAAGTAATAGAAGTTACAGGGTGGCCACGAAATGGCAAATCCTTTGCTTTACTTGTTACACATTTATTTACTATCGAAAAATTACAAATTTAATTAATTATTAGTTGTTGAACATGGGAAGGGAATCTACTGCAGAAAGTGTTCAATATATTCACTATTTTGTTTCACAACCTCTTGCAAATGAATCTCTGCATTTGGCTCAACAAATCTAATCTAGTAGTCTTCGTCTTTGAAATTGCATGATACTACTGCATATTAAAAGTGATCCTTGATTTACAGTATATTTGCATTTTCTTGAAAATTGCTGTTTCGCAGCAAGTTAGAATACGATACTGACTTTTCCTGACATCTACTGGATTTCCATTAATAAAAGCAGCCGAATACGCATTTTTAAAATTCAGTATGTAATATTAAAACTTTTATGAGGTGACTGAATGGTGTGCATTGTGTTCATTTAATGATTAGAAGTTCTCATTTCTTTGCCTTATTAAATCAAATCACTAATCCTTATTTTAAAGGATTTTCAATCGCTCTTCTTGTCTGTCACCGTCGTTTATTAATTCCGGTATTTTTAGCATTATGCTAGATGATATCAGGATCAGAATAATCTATGGTTAATATTCTTATCAGTTAGTAAGGAAGAAATAAATTTTCATGATCCTTTAACGCATAGTTTCTTAAAACTCGATCTCTGCATTTTACGTCACGCTGTTGTTACAGTCAGACTTCCCCACTGAGAAAAAACTTTTAATTCGGTTTTAAAATGCTTATTATGTGAGGCTGCGTAAGGTTACTTTAATTGACAAGTTATTTAATTAGCATTTAAACAGACACAATCTAGATTTATATATTAAATCTTTCCTGCGTTTCTACTGCCTTGCCCACTTCAATAGATTACGTAAATGAAATGAATTTTAAATAGCAGTGAAAACTTTAGAGAAATAACTAGCAACCTCAGCAGGCAGTGAGGAAATTTCTTTATCAATGTCTGGTAATAATGCTGTTTCCATCGTTCTGTCTACTTTAGAGTTGTCTGTCATTGGCTGCCCAGACGGTATAGTGGTTAGGGAAGCTGACTGCAGTACCGAAGGCCCCAGATTCGAATACCGAGAAGGCATGAATATTTGTAAATGTATAGTGTCTTTGCGGTATGGAGTACACTCTAAATACCTGGCGATCTGAAAGTCTTTTCGTATGGATTGGTGATAAGGGAGAGGAGTGATACACCCTTGGACCATCCTCCAGGGTGCACTCCCTCAAAACTGAGGCAGAAATAAAAATCCAAACTTCTTCAGGCTCTGGCAACATTTCTTCCATAAAATTCACGGACAAGACAACAACGGTTGTCTGTCATTTGCTAGTCTGTTCAGCCGCAAATAGCAAAAATAAAGATTTTTAATTGTTTTATTTCTATAGTTTCAAGCTGAAGTTCAAATGACTCCTTTGTTGTTTTAGACTGTTGTGTTTAATTAGTATTTTGGTAGTTGAGTTGCAAAATGTTATGATAATTCGCTTGGCAGTTCAGAATTTTATATTAGTAATTAGAGTAAGTATTGAATTAAATCTTAAAACAGCGGATTGAATTTAATCGCCTAAAAACTACAGCCATATCTGTACATACTTTGACGGACAAGCGTTTTTAGCATCCCTGCTTAGATGGCCCTTTATAACACGTCTGGTTTTATAGTTCCTATGATAAAATGCGCTATAAATACTTCAGTTTTAAAATGTAATTTAGTAACTTTTTTAAATCACATTACTGAAATCAGGCGTTAAATACCACATCACTGTTTTAATGTATTTTTGATTTCGCAAAAGATTCATTTCTAGTACGCAATATTTAGCTTTAATTATTAGCTTTGACAATAATCTTTAATTAAAATTCAGAAATCAATATAAAATAAATCTATTCACCTGATAGAATACATAAAGAACTTGCAGTTTTAATGAATACTATCTCATTACTGATGTTTAATAATACGTTAAAAATCGGATAAATTAAACTACAGGATTTGAAAACTAAAGGTAATATTATGCCATAAATATTTTTATCGCGTACTTTTATCTGTTGCCAAAATTTATCTTTGAATTTTCTGTATTTATTTGATTCAAACATTAGTATATTTAAAATTTGAAATGAAAAAGTAATAGTCTATTATTAGATTTAGTTTAATTTCTTGAAGATCCACACATATTGTTGTTGTGTTGTGACTACTCTGTATTGTCTGATATTAGAGCAAGCCTACGAAATTCATCGTAGTATGGGGGTAAGATTACACCTGCCGTTTTCTGTTTGTTACCAGTATAGAGCTTGGGCACTATACAGATAACAGTACGACTTTGCCAAGATCTACGCAAACACGTTTCAAGTTTTATTGTACTGAACAATAGCCATATGGTAATATACGAAACTGTAATATGCGACAGCAATAATTTTTTATTAAATGATCGTAAACTAAACCCTTACAGGGCAATTACGATTATGTACTTGCTCACGTTTCAAAATCCGTGAAAATATATTTAATCAAAGATTGATACAAGTTTCATAAGACTTCTATAGCTTGTAAGAATATGAATTAAACCAGTTTTTCGGCGACATTTAAAAACTTGGTGACATTAATCTGGAATCCAGATTTTTTATCTCTTTTGGAGACCTCATTAATGAATTAAAATTCTGAAGATTCAGTTTTCAATTAAATTAGAACCTGCAATTAATCTTTCAATATCATCCTATTTCAATTTGAATGCAACGAATTCCAAAACGATGCACATTTAATCTTTAAAGGTACTACATATAATTAAACTTTGCTGTAATGAAATCCCAACACCATTTCTAATATCCATTAAAATTTATATTCAGCGCATAGCTGGTTATTATTTAACCAGAACTTCCCGCATTAAATAAGCAATAAAAATTACAAAAAGTGTATTTTTTCCTTTATTAATAGCCTATTAAATGTCGACACAAACAGTTCTTTACACCTAATTTCCTAAACGACTTCTCTAACGGAGAGATTTGTAAGTTTGTAAGAAATTCCAACATTAAGACTATCATCTCTTAACTACCGACAATTCACCCTCTTTCCTAGAACCTAGTTAAATACGGCGGAAAATGAAGAGCTAAATTTGCATATCTCTGTGTTAATTAGGCGAGGAATAGAAGCATATGAACTCTTTTATTGCATCTACTTTTTGAAAGTTTTTAACCTTTATCTTTTATGGAATCATTAGCAGAAAATTCTGATGGCTTTAGTCTCAACTCATAAAGTTCTGTAGTTTAACTTTACGTCTTATTCTAATGAAAAAAGATGATTATTTCTACTTGAAAATGGGCTAATTGCTTATGATATTCATCGGATACTTTCGAGTTTCGGACATGTTATTTAAGTGCTTGTGCTAATTAGGAAACTCATCTGCGTTGTGAAAACTTTGAAAACTGTCAAAGACGTTAAGGATACAAATAAATTATTAACAGGAGATTCATTATATACGGATTGAAAAACAAAGTTACATACTTCTCATTTTTACGTTAAGAAAACCGTTTTAGTACTTATTCTACTTTGCTTAAAAATCAACCAACAGTTTGAAACATTGCATGATTTTTAAAAGCATGAAACTATAACGTCATTTTAACAAAATGGTTTCCTTTTTTAACTACTGAAATTAAAGTTATACTGCATCGTTTTGCATTGCTATTCACATACATGTATCTATATAAAATTGTTTTAATAAAGTTTAGAAAATTTAAAAGTATTTTTGCAATAAGATATGTGTGTGTAAAATATAAAAAATACGATGGTTTTGCTCTACGCGAACAGGCAACCTCTAATTAAATTTCCGCAATTTCAGGATCTTTCCCTTAAACCAATACTTTTCAAAAATTAAAATTTGCTTAGCATATTACTCTTGATTTATCCTATGTTAATCATTTTTATTTTTAATTTTAATGCATTTCTCTCGATTTACCCAAGAGTTATTCGTGTTTCTTACTCGAAATTTTAATTAATAATTTTGATATATCTAATGACTTTTTCTAGCTTCTTACGCGAGAATCCTTTTTATCCTTCTAAAATGTTTACAGTTTTTATTTTGCGATCACGTCAGAGCGTGTTATAATTTGATAATTAATTAAATTTTAAATAATTTAAGTGATTTAATTTATTGCACTCTTAGAGCACTTTAATTATCTTAATTTGAACTAAATTATCTTAACCAGCGTTTTTTAAAATATTTACAGTATTCACAATCATCTAGATGAAAAGGCCCCAGGAATTTTCAACAATTTTTTTTAATATTTTCTATCACTTTTATTAATTTTATTGAAATATTTCTTTAAGTTTTAAAATATTTTTGTTTATGTTTTTTGTTTTAATTTTGATACATGTATTTCCTTTTAGTGTGGCCCACATTTCAAAATTTAATTTTGATTTATAATCATGTCTTGATTATGTGAGTTAATGGGCTCCCTCGCGTATAATATGCTTTCACATATCAGCCAGTTTCCTACAGAAAATCCAATTCTTCTGTTTCTCAATCTCAATTCTTCTGTTTTGACGAAACGCGATATGTAATTAACTGGATTCGAAGATCATTATGCATTTCCCCTGAAGAGTCCCTAATGAGATTCTAATTAGGCTAATTTACCATTTACCGCTTCTTTGTATTTTTGCTTATGTCTTAAATAACTTTTGTGTATAGGTTAAAATGTTTTAGGATTGTCTAAAATTTAATTACCATTTTTTAACTTTTTAACTTTAACAACTCATATCAAAAATTTGATATGAGTTTTTTATTTGTCAGTTTTCTTTTAGTAATTTCATTTTTCTTGTATTTAAACTTTTAATTGCAATTTATTTTAACTTAGTGTTAAAAATTATTCACAGGAACCACAGTATCATATTTGCTTTAAAGCAGTAGCATGAAGAGCTTCCTTTTTACCTTAAATATATATATATATATATATGCACTATATAATACTGTATTTACTAAAGAAGTACTGATTATATTATCTCCTAATATAAATTTAGTAGAATATATCAAAATAAGGTAACCTAGAAGTATGAAATTTAATTCCGAAAAAGTTTTTAAGGAACTTGAATTTAAATCATGAAAAAAATTCCGAAAAATTTTTTAAAGGTAGTTCAATTTAAATCATGAAAAATAGAAAGTCAACTTTTGAAAGAGAAAATTAATAAACCAAGCAATTATCTTCATTGATCGGAAATTAGTTGACTTTTCAAGGGGAACAAAACCAACCCCCGTTCAATGAACAATAATTAATAAATGCGAAGGTGTTTCGTCTTTTACTCAAGTAAGAATGATGATGCTAAACTGGCAAATTTAGTTAAGGCTAATTGTAGTTCCGTGAAGTTAATGGATTTTTAGAAAACTTGAGATATTAAAGCCAAATTAAGTAGAGTACTAAAGAATTCATATTGAATATAGCATTTTAGGACGAGACAATGTATTTTTAACAAATCTTTAGTGAATAGCCAAATTATGTAGTAAAAATTACATGATACTTTAGTAAAGTGTCTCCCGATACCCTCGCTTTCATGCATGTTAATTGAAAACTATTTTGATATAAATATAATAAAAAGTAGTTATTCTTAACTGGGCTTATGAAATAGAACTCAAAGTAATTGTAATAAACATGAGAAACATAAGAAATATAATAAACTATGCTATCTTTCCAAAATTAATGAAATAAAAGATGAAAAACTGAAATATATAAAATAAGATACAATGAAATGTACATGAAATACAAAAAGGCCAGAATATGAATTAACTTCCTTTCTTTCTAGTGGGATGTGAGTAATGTGTTTGCATCTGTTTCTTACTCGGGTGTTGTAGGCTATACTATCCGATTCCGGTATCAGCAGTGGGGATACTTTGAATTATTACAGGCGGTAAACCTTTGAGAATCTAATTTTGGTATGTGGGAGGGAGGTTGTATGTGTGAGGGAGGTTGTTGCGGAGCTCTTATGTGAATGAAAATGCGTCTGTTAAAATTTTGATTATACTAACTAGTGAATGGAAATTAATTCATTTCTGGCTAATTGTCGTGACGTAACGTTGAAGAAAAGAAGAAAATAGTAATTTTCACTGCTAACGAGCTATATATCAAACTACAAAGTATGAAATAGGCTCATTTTTTGAATAATAGCATAAGAAAAGTCAGAAAACAATGATATTTTACATTATACACAAATTTGTAATTACATATCTACAAAGTCTCCAGCTGATAGTCATCCAACTCATACCGCTTTTTCAGATTTAGGAACAAATTTTCATATCCCTATCAGTTAAATGATTTAGAGAGAGTATTTAACGCCTGCTGTTTTAAGACAATGGTTAACAAATCGATTAGGTATTAGATTATTTCTGAGAACTTTAATAAGGAACATAATTTCGGGTTGTAGATCTATAATATTTGTGCATATATTTTTAATATGTTATATTTGATTTAAGATAGTATTACTAATAACGAAATTTATATTAGGAGATAATATAATCAATGTTTCTTTAGTAAACAAATTATTATTATCTTACTTTGCAGCTATTGCGCAAGTATTAGAAAAAAATTTCAATTGCATTGAATTTCAGTACATTCAATATATATATATATATATATATATATATAGTATATATATTATATTTTTATTTATTCTTAATCACTAATAAATTTAGTCACTAGCTTTTTGTGTTCCATTTGATTTTTTAAAGTGTTTAAATTTATTCAAATTTAGGACTTTGAGTTTCCGCAATGTAGACATTTTCTAACATTTTTCTTATTCTTTATTATATTAACTCACTATTTATTTTAGATTAAATAATAATTCGATTTAACTATTTATTTTATTTTAGGCACTGCCTTTTATTATTTATTCTTATGTTTTTTATTTCTAAGTGTATAATCGTGCCAATTTTTTACTGTGACTTTTTGCTTAGCTGGTATATTAGAAATAATGTTTATATAAATATTTCATGGCCTGAATATTTATGGAATGACCGTTTATTAATTTATTATTTTATTTACATTTATTGTTCTCTTGAAGAAGTTTTAAAGAAAATTCTTCATAAGCTTTTAGAAGCAAAATTATCTTAACACACATAAATTTAATAATGCCTAAAGAAGAATAGAATGGAAATCGACTACTTTTGGGTGTATAAGCTGAATAAAAGACCAGTTATAACTAAATGTGCAGCTTTAATTAAGACTCTCCATTTAACAAACTAGAGTCATCTAAGTATTTCAGAAGCTTTTTGGAAAAAAAATTAGCTTTAATTCTTAAATTTGGAAATTCAGATTTGATTATTATTTGAACTCTTTCTGACCGATTTTTGGAATCATCTGAAGTCTTTCTAGTGAAGAACTATTTGACCGTTTAGAAGAAAGGCGTTTAAATATGAACGGAAAAGAGTTTGAATGTCTTTTGACTAATTCTGATGAACTCCTACAGCAATTTCAATGAAATACTGAAATTCTTGTCTAGAGGGCTTGAAAATGCTGCAAAAATAGAAATTAGTTCAAAAGAGCCATTTGGGTTGCAACAATTGATCACAATAAGCGCATATCTGCCAGTCAACTGTCCCTTGAGATTGCAACTGTTATTGGAAACTCTGTATTAAATTAATTGTACTAAGAATATTTTGTGGAAAAAGCCTTTGCAAGAAGATTCCAGTGAGCGTAAATTTAGTTTTGAGCCCAGGCACACTTCATAAAAATTTTAATTTGTTTTTCTGCACTCCGCCTCAATGGGGTACGAAGAACACAATTCTACGTTTAAGATTATTAGGCAGATACAGGTGTCTTAGAAAATGAGCGACAGCATCATGTGACAGAATGTATGATTTGGAGGTTAAAACAATCAAAATCAGATTGTAATGGTTCACAAAGGAATGGTCTTCATTTCTTTCAGATCTGCGACTTGGAAGTTCCGTGAAGTCACATCCTCGGCGAAGGGGAAGATTCCCATTCAAAGTCATAGACCAGCTGATAAGCAAGCAAGAGAACTCTTGTTGAGTGCGATACGGTTAGCCACAGATTCGCACATATCAGACAGACGTGTGCACACACATACGGACGTACAATGAGCTTGAAGGTCTGAGAATACTGACAGTAATCAGCCTGAACGGGAAACCGCATGGGTACGAGATAAATGAAGAAAGAAATATAAAAAGCAACTTTTTTCAACTAGCAATATACCATCTTTCTACATTTCTTCTACCGTTCCTCATCATATTTTGAATCTGTTTGATGTTAGTTTCGTATTTTATTTAACCTGCTTACGTTTCTTGCTTTATCGCTACTTACGGACGCATTTAGGCGGTTGTATAATATCACAGTTGTTTTAGTTATAAGACGGGAAAGTCATTAATTTCATTGACACCTGTTAAACAGAATTTCAGCTGTAGCCAATCAGGGAAGGTAAAATTGAGCATGTGAGAATGCACAGCTGACTCAGGAAAATCGCCGACCGTATGCGATTGCTTCGCTGCGATAAGTTGACTCTTGTATCAGGTTGGCACGTTCAACAGTCGGAACATTTTGATAAAAACTTATGACGGTTTCTGTGACGTAGCAGTGGCTGGTCGCTTAGCAATGGAAGTTAAGCTTATGGCGTTGGACAGCTAAAATATAATCATCTAAAAGCTCCCTTATGTTATCTTTTAAAGGAAATGAAAACTGCAAATAGTATACACAACTACAGCATAGATACTATAAGTTTCTTTCAAACATATAATTGAATATCACAACAAAATAAGTCTGCCACCCAAACAGGATAGTGGTTAGCGATGCTGACTGCCGTACCGAAGTTCTCGGGTTCGAATCCCGGAGAAGGCCTGATATAAACGTACAGTGTCTCTGTGGCACTCTAAATATGCGATGAGCCGAAAGTCATCTCGCAAACCTGGGCTTGCACTCCTTGGCACGATGAATTTCGTGGGCTTCCTCTGCTACTGTTCGACAAGAGAGATAAGTCACAACACAACAACAACAAAATAAGTCTGATTATTTTTTTACCATTTCCTCTATGTACCAATGTTACACTTGCTCTTCACCACTATTAATACCTATGTGTTTATGTGTTTATGAGTACTCTTAATTAGCACTTAGAGTTTCTTTAAGAACACCTCTTTTGCACTTTCAGTTTAGCATTTCTATGTGACATAGGAAGCATAGATTTCAGGCTGTTTCAGCATTCAGCCTGTTTGCTTGTTTAGCTAAATATTGCAAAACATGCGGTCACTAACTATTCAAGGCTAAGAATGCCTTTGTGAAGGATTTTCTATGGGAAACTGGCTGATACGTGAGAGCATATTGTACACGAGGGAACCCATAAACTCACGCATACGTATGCAGCTAACCCGCTCGTTCAGATTCAGAACATTCCAAAGTAGTGGAGTTAAGCAGTCTTATGTACTCAGTCACGTTGGGAGTATGTTCAGCATGACGTTCTGCCTAAAAATTAATCATTTCTAACTTTTGACTGAAATTAACAGATATGCCATTCTTCCATTCAGTTCATACGAATACAAGTTACGTTAGTAATAGCCCTAAGTATCTGCGTAAAAAAACTTGAAATATTGTGTGAATTGTATTAAAAATATTAATATTATTTTTAAAAACTATTATATTCTAAACAAAAGATAAAACAAAGTTACCAAAAGTGTGCTGTTAAAATTAACGATTTTTAGCAATAACTTTTTAAAGATTTTAGTAATACATAGTCAGTCATTGAAAGCTTACAGACCATTGCATTGTAACTCTTTCGTCCAATTTTAATATAATACTATAAAATATTTGAATTAGAGAAAAAACTAGTCTATGATAAAGAGATGCAACATGAGTAGAAATGATTGGAAAAATAATGATGAAGAAAAAGTAGAAATTTTTTGGTACCTAAGTATAACATACAATTTCTACTTTACAAATCCTGTAGTTTCTCTCACATACAATGAAACGAAGAGTAACAGAAGGAGATTCACTATATACAAAAAATATTAGGCATAAAACTCCCTATCAGATTTCCCTTAAATCCCAGAGCTTTTCTATTTAAAAAAATGAATAATCCTCTGTTCAAACTTTCCTTTAAAATCATGCCAAGTGCCATGAACTTTACAATAATTGAACCTAACTGTTTCAGGCCATTTGCATATTCAAAAAAAAATGTATCAAATGATGTCGGTTGAGACAACGGACTTCATGTTGTAGTGAAAACGAAGTTGAAGCATCTTTCAGTTATCCAACTTGATGATTCAGCTCATAAGATCTCGAATGCAAGCGCTTAGGATCAGAAACAGATCCCTGCCATACGACAATCACATACTTTCCATATGCTGGAACCTCTGGTATCGCATTTCTCTACATGATAGCATTTTAAGATAATTCGGGCTATCTAAAACGACGTTATAATTAGTTCATAACAGATAGCAAATGTGACATTCTACCAGTGCATCTAAGAATACCAGGAGTGCTGAAACGAGTATGCACGTTTCGATAGACATTAGTTTGAAGAGGATTAGGTAAACATCTTTCACATTATAAACAGAACTGCCTTGCAAACATTTTCCACGAGTTTTTGAATAACAGTATCACAAACCCAAATTTAACATTTTCCTTTTTTTCGAACTGGCTGAAAATCCATAAAATATTCCGTAATAACATGTACTTCCGCAAGTAACATTACGTAGCTCAAATCTTCTACGCTAAAATAAATTTTATTCTTGCAGAATATTCAACATGTTCTTCAGGGCTAAGCGAACTTGATATGCCAAATAGAAATTATTGCCCTAAATCTATGAGAAATATATTTTTTCTTTGATAAGTATTATTACGAATTGTTTATATTTTTATTGTTATTTTATGAAGAGATATTCCGAAATACAGTTCTACTCTGACACAAATAAGATTTAATAACGTATCTAGAATGTACCTTAAGATATTTCTTATTCATAAATGCATTTGCAAACCAAAAAACATCTCAAATATTTTTACCATTTATCATTTAAATATCAACTGTCTTGAATTACTAAAATCATTTTTCAAATCACAAAGGAGACAAGCCTTATCTTTTAATAGCCTTTTCATGACATATATATATATATATATATATATATATATATATATACATCAAATTCCGCCTGATGCATAATAAAATATTTGTCTTCCTTCCTGCAAAAAGTAATCGAAAAATACTCCTTTACGACATGTGGGAGAAAATAAAACACGTCTTATTTTATTTCTGAGTAAGAATTTATTTCTTTCTGTGTGGCAGCAAGAAATCATCTTTCCGTGCCAATAGCTCAAAATATCTGAGGACATTTAGCTATGAAAGAATTTTGTGGTAGAGTTTTATGAATGGCAGAATATTTTAGCTCAGCAATTCTTCAGTCTCTTTTCAATCGAAGTTTTTTTTTTTAATTCTTGATTAAACTTCATCTCTGTTTAGGGGGGCAGAGGAGTTCCATTTAAAATATATTTATATGGTTGGTTACCAAAGCTCCAATATTTCGCTAATTATAAATCTTTTTAAAGCACTTGAAGCACTTGTTTCTCATAATTGAAGTTCTTCAAATAATCTTTCTCAAAACTCAATTAAGCAAAAATTATACAGATTTCTTGCAGTCGAAAAGAAGTAATGCTCGTTTTAATAAATTTCCATTCCATTTGGAATAAAACGTCTTTTTTAATAGAACTTAAAACTTAAATTATAGTTAAAATTAGGATCTAATTAAGGGTCTCAGTGAACTAAGCAAATGTAGCAAACATCTTGTTAAGGGATGCACAAAGTAGTAGTATTTAGCCAATCCATGTAACATACGGCATTTTATTATACTAATGCTGCAGATATATCTAAAATTAATTAATTTGATATATTATAAATTATATCAGTTATAGACACTAATTAAAAATAAAAAAGCGTATTAACTATTGCAGTACATAGTTTAAGCAATGCACCGTTTTAATTTTAAAAATAAATTAAATGACTTAAGCCATGGAAAATAGCATCATCTTTGAGAAGCATTTTGCTATTTAATAAATTAGGATATTTCACCACGTATCGCTGTTTAAATATTTTAATACGTGATAATATAATGTAACATGAAGCAAAAAATGGAGAGACTAAGCTTCTAAACAAAATCTTCTTTATAAGAACAGCTCAATAATAAAATCATCAGAATATACCTTCATTGACATCCACATGACCAGGATCGATCCTTTTTCTAGCTAGATGGTATTTATTTAGAAGTCAAACAACAAAAATCAGCGTTATATTTGCAAATTTTCACAGAACTTGTTTCGATGTTTTTACCGGACCATCATCCTGAGCTGCCAAAATTCAAATGTTTTTGTTTTTTATTCGTTATTTTTTATTATTATTTTGTTGTTTTTGTTGTTTTGTTGTTTGACTTTTAAATTGATATTTGTTCGGCGTGTTATTTTACCTTAATTATATGGCATTTATTACCTTCTGAAAGCAGGATTTCATGTTTCTTAGCTTTATTGTATACTATTGTATCATACATCTACAAACTCTAATTGTAAAAATTAAGTTTCGAGTATGCAATATTAGTTGTAACATAAATTTTTAATTCTGTAATAAATTCAACTGCAGTGCAATACAGGCTACTTAAATTACTTTTGGAAGGTAAATACTCTCATTTTACGATCTTTCTTTATGTAACACTAAAGTGCACCGGCCGAATAAAGATAAAATGCCCAAGCAATTTACGACAAATCGCACCAGGATCAGACGTAAAGAATTTATTATATCACGAGGCAAATTTTACGAGCAGAAGAAATAAATAAATAATTGATTTCCTATTTTACCTCATAGAATGGCAAAGTTTTACGAATTAAATATAACCTATATAGAAAACATTATCGTTTGGCTAATGTGATTAACACAGTAAATGCATTCAAATCCCAGTTAGGGTTATTAAAAATCTCTTTTGACGATTATCACACTTTCCTAATATAAAACATATTACTCAGAGTTAAAGATTGTCTATAATTTTTATGTCTTTAATTTTCATATGTCTATAATTTTTAAATGTCTATAGTTTTTATATGTTACATATAAAAATCATACACAGAATGTTAAAAAAAAACTTTTTTTCTAGATTTATTAATTTCAAGGAATTAAAGACTGTTGTACGTCATAATAATAACAAAAAGTGTTTTGGAACCTATCCGATAGAAATAGTTAACCTATTACAAAAATTTTCGTGAAGGTGCTTTTAACTGTAAAAAATCGCTAAATTGCGATAAGATGGTTGCAAGTACTAAAATTGCATATAATTTTACTTAATTAATTTTGTGTTATTTCATATACGTAATTTTGATTTTGATTTTTTAGTGATTACAGGTATACATAAATTTAATTTTATATAAATATACGTATTTCAAAGCATAATTCTTTTTTACTTTTTATTAAAACATTGTGATTAGAAAATTAAGTTAGTATAGATTTCTTTTTTCAAAGCGTAAAGTATGCAGCCTTGATGGATTTTAAAATTTTTATTTCTTTTTTAAAAACAAAAGATTGATGACGCATATTCCAATTGATAAAAATGAAAATAATTTAATATACGTGTATATGTAAGATAATGTATAATATATCTAAGTGATAATTTTTATGAACACTTGCAGCTTTGTCTTAATTAACAAAAGATGCTTGTAACGCTAATATTACATAACTGGTACATAATCATTTTTAATTCATGTTTTACATTTTTTTAAATTTTTAATACAACGTGTGCCCATAAAGAAGCCATACAAATTAAAAGATCAAACCATAAAATAAAAACATCCGATGTGTACACCGCATGCCTTCCTTGTATAGAATATTTAATTATACACAAATTTTGCTGCATTTAGTTTAAACTTATTTTCTAGAATTTCCCTACAGATATATTTCTCATTCCATTGATTAAGTTATCACTTTTCGATAAAGCAAAAATACATAAAACATCAAAATATCTTCATTACAAATTGAAAAATATAAAAAAAGAACACCAAATACAGTTAAAACAATAAAAAATTACAATTAAAATTAGAGTTTCTACGCAAAAAAACAAGCAATTCGACCAGCAGGCAACAAGGGAAATTTTTCTGTGCAAAAAATTAAAGTTTAATTTTGGTTCCACTCGGCAAAAAGACACTGAAGGTGCAGAAACTGAATTCACTATTCTGCTAAGTTTCAAATGTAAATAAATATGGCTGCTATGGTAAACAAAAGTTAGGCTTAGCCACACTTAAACAACTTTTAAATTGTTGATAATTCTACAATTATTGCATGTAGATTAACTAAAGGCATAAACACCTTAATCGGAAGATAAGAACAACATATTTCAATCATTTTTAAAGCAAAAAAATGTTTTACCAGCATATAAGAATAATAAAACCTGAGCTCAATGAGTGAGTATATATATATATATGTAAGATAAAATTATATGAATCAGAATAACTAAAAACATTAATTCTTCCTCTTTATTCTAAAATCGTAATAACTTCTCTGCATTGCGTCATTTCTAGATCACTCTATGGCCCGCGCAACTCTGATGACGTAATAATTAAGAACTGAAACTGACCTTGTAAACCAAAACTTTTCTCTTCGCGTGCTTCCATCTTTCATAACTACGCACTTCAGCTTTCGCCCTCTAGTCTGCTAAGATGTAATTTCGCTGGCTTGCTTTCTATCCCAACAATATCAAAAATGTAAATCTTCTGTGGAAAGGCACGACTAGAGTGCCAAGTGATTGTGGCCACATAATGTCAATTGGAAATAAAAATGGAATTAAAACTGCTTCGACTGCCAAGTTCTTTAGATGTTACCAAGTTAGCATTACTAGCATACTACGCAATCAAAATCTCTTCAATATGGGTCTAATCACGCATCTACAGTGTTCCGTTTTTTCCTTTGTGCTTTAATATGACAATTAAGCCGGTAAGGATAGTTTCCTGCAGCCTGAAACCTCAATGGAAAATTTAATTCAGCTCTTCAAATCATCGTTTTGTGATAACTCCAAGATAATGTGAAAGAAGTGAATCATCAAGTTTGTTTTTTCAGTGCTTAAAAAATAACATATTCTTCTGCTGTGGTGTTTTGCAAGTGCTTCAATAAATAATCACGCGTAGTGTTTACAGATTGAAAGTAATATCTCGATAAATTGAGAAGTTCGAATGATAGTAAAAAGGAATATTGAATTTGCTTCGCCGATCTCTACAATATTTAGAAAAAAAAAAAAAGTGCTTTAAATCATCAGTGAATTACCGTTTAGGAATTCGGCATTACAGCGAGTTCAAGGTCGATCTGAGTTGGTGTTTACAAGTATGTGCGACAGAAAATTATTTGCACTTCCGCTTTTTCAACAGCTCAAAAATTATTACATTAGTGTGAATCTAGCTCAGGAACTAAATTATTTAATGTGCATCGGATTCTATAGTTTTCATTTCAACTTTGGTTAAAATTTCTGCAATTTGTTTTGATAAAATCTGAAATTCTTGTTCATCAAATTTTCTAATTTTTCATAATTATGTGTGAGCAAATTAAGTAACGAATTTTAAGCTATTTAAATTATTCATAGGGAAGGATATTAAGATAAGTTTTTATGTTTTTGAAATTTTGTTGAGAATTTTGAATACGAATTTTATAATTATTCTAAAAATGAAGTAGGTGTAAAAAAATGCGTGAAATTATTACAGATAAGTAATATGAAATTATGGTAAATGCATGTTAAAATTTATGGGTTATTGTGTGTTACGTATAGTATGATGAGGGTGTACTGGTTCCTTCAACAGAGGCCTGTAATTACCTCTGTACAGTTGTTCCTTTTACCCTCTTCATGCAAGATAATGTTGGAGGCTCTCATTTTATGAATGCATGTAAAATTTTTATATTATTATTATTATTATTATTATTATATTTTTATTATGGAATGTATTAGTGCAGTTCTCAAAGGCCAGTTACCTTAATGCGAGGAACGGAGGCCTTTTCAAGTAACTGCCTTGGCACCCTGGGCCACCAGTGCAGAGAACACACTGGTTAGCTCAAGAGGACAGCCCTATTGATGGATATGTTTGTTTAGAAGTATTGCGAGGCTTCCAGTTTGGTAAAATCAGGAATTGCAAATGAAAGATAATAACGGTGAAACCATATTTTCTGAAGCTTACTCCTATTATTATATGCTGTTAAAATATAATTTATCAGTATAGAAATAAGTATCATAAATATTTATGTGCATTACATTTAATTATAAGTAATGATTGTGTAAAAGTTTATTTTGTGATATTCTGTAATAACAAGAACCTTCCCTGAAGAATTATGATTATGTGAACTCTCAAACAAAAAGACTTTTCGACTGAAATGCTGAAAAATTCAATAGGACTCTAAAAATTAAAAATTTATTTAAAAAAATTGATATTTATAAATTATACTTTACAGGACAAAAATTTTATGATTTATGTTTTTCTTTTACATTTGCTAGTGCTTTAACTATTTCTCTTTCAAAAGGCTTCTCTGTCGCTACACCTTTTTCTTTTTGAAGGGGGGAATATGTAAGATAAAATTATATGAATCAGAATAACTAAAAACATTAATTCTTCCTCTTTATTCTAAAATCGTAATAACTTCTCTGCATTGCGTCATTTCTAGATCACTCTATGGCCCGCGCAACTCTGATGACGTAATAATTAAGAACTGAAACTGACCTTGTAAACCAAAACTTTTCTCTTCGCGTGCTTCCATCTTTCATAACTACGCACTTCAGCTTTCGCCCTCTACTTCTGCTAAGATGTAATTTCGCTGGCTTGCTTTCTATCCCAACAATATCAAAAATGTAAATCTTCTGTGGAAAGGCACGACTAGAGTGCCAAGTGATTGTGGCCACATAATGTCAATTGGAAATAAAAATGGAATTAAAACTGCTTCGACTGCCAAGTTCTTTAGATGTTACCAAGTTAGCATTACTAGCATACTACGCAATCAAAATCTTCTTAAATATGGGTCTAATCACGCATCTACAGTGTTCCGTCATTTTCCTTGTGCGTTTATTATGACATATATACATATAAGTATTGATAGCACAAATTTTGAAGGCACTATGTGCAGAAATGCTGATCGCGAATGATCTTAGAGCGTCCATCCTTTTTGAAGAAGAAGCAGTCGAGCCGGATTAATTTCCTTTTTTATTTAAATTCTCATTTTGTGGCTGCAATTGATTTGACACTCTACTCATGTCTATTAAAGGACATTTACAATTTTTATATTAATGCCATAGAAGCGAAAGTAGCAGCACGCACATGATTGCAGTAAGGCGTCCGGCCAAGAGGAAAGCGCAAGCAAAAGTGACGCATCAGTTCATACAAAGAAGGGTGGGGAATCAAAAGTTTCAGTTGTTAGTTTTGTTTTACAATTCGGTGATTGGTTAAAAAGCATCTGCATTAAGGGTTACGTAAGATCGCATGATTAATTTTAATGATGCAGTTTAGACTAAAGCGCTAGTTTTAGGACTAGATAGATGAAGTTCGCAAATGAAATAAAAAATAAAAGAGGTTATAATGAATTAAATTTAGAAGTTTGCTTTCATATTTTTATCTTACATATATATATAGTATATATATACTTTTGGTGCGGCCGATTGCAACCAAACAGGGAGGTGCACAACTTCATAATATAGCAGTCCTATACACAAAGTTTCAACGTCCTGAGGCTACTTTTTTCGAGTTGTGCGAGATACATACGTACGTACGTACAGACGACACGAAAAAAAATCTCTTCTGAAGCTATTTTAAATCAGTTTTATAATTCGTTTGAAGAAAAACAGTTTTTTATTCTGTCCTTACGTACAGATGTCACGCAAAAACATCGTTAAATTGCATTCCACAGCGGTCAAAATATATATTTTCATTGAATATGATGCCTGGAATTTTTCGTGATTACAATACTTCCATTACTTGTTACAAGGAATTAAAAGTCAAGGAATAAATGTATGTGTAGAAAGAATCACATCTCAACTCTTTTTTTTAAAAAATTTAAATGTTTATTATGTCATTTGCATATTAAAACGCCGGAGTCATATTTTCATTAACTGGTAAGGCATTGTACAAAAAAAAATTCCTTCGAGATGAAAAAAAGAAGATTAAATATTGTCACAAATTAGGTAAATCTGCTACCAAAACGCTAGACATGATTTGAACAGTATATGGTGATGCATCATTAGTAATAACGGGAGTGTTAACAACTGCTTTAAATATGCGAACGAAAGCGTTGAAGGTGAACCAAAGATAATAATTACCCTTCAACTTCAAATGTTGCCCGTGTTTTGCGAACGGTTAGTTCCAACGCCTGTAAATGGTGTTTCGATGACCTGACGAAATCCTATATAAAGTGCATAGACTCCTCTGGCGATTATTATGAAGGAGATAACTTTATTTGAAGGTTAGTAATCTTTTTTTTTTAATATAAAAAATTGCCCGGTTATTTTTGGGCATACATTTTACATTTTACATTTTTGGAATGTTACTAGTAAAATATAGAGTTAAATGTTCTTTGGTAGTCCAAACGCTATGCAGACATAGGAGGACTTATCGCCGTGTATGAAGATAACGACCAAGGTTTAAAAATTATACTTTTTATTAAATCAAAACTTTGAATATAACTGGCACTTCTCGTGCTTATACAAGCAACCACAACTCGTGGAGATGTAACTTAACTTAATTGGCAGCAAAGTTCAAATTAAAACTTCGTAGTCGAAGACTACACAATTTATTTAACTCGAAGTCGGCTCAAACCACTCTCTGGTGTAACAGCTTAAATGACGGCAACTATAATGCAAATCCGAAGAAATCTAGTCTAATCAGCATTAGCAAAACTTAATAACGGGCCTCGAGAGGCAGAAACACGCTCTGTCTTACAATCCGTAAACCTCAGCTTAAATATTCTTAACCTAATTTGCATTCTGATAGGGAATCTTGACGAATAAGTGACAGTAAAGAGCTAAATCCTAACAAACTTGTTAGATTAACGTAATGGAACCTTACAAACTCTTCCTTTCAAGGTGTAGATATAATCTAAAGATTTCGGATTGCATTTTTCGCTCATAAAATTATTCTTTTGATGACAGTAAATCAATGATATACAAACACGAATATGATGTTTACCTTTAATTTAAAAATTATATAATTATAATCTTATTCAAAGAAATAAATTTTAACAAATATTTCAAGAAACATTGTTTTTTTGCTAGCCGCGTTGTTTTGGGACCTAGTTATTTTTTTGATGAATTTTAGGTAATATCTTAGTAATATGTAAAATATATAAGTCGAGCATGCAAGAACTAACATTAACCAACTAAATAAAAAGTGTAATATCAGAACTAAAATAGGTTACTATTCAAAAATAAAAGAAGAAAATTAAGCACTTATTCTTTACTCATTCACAATAGTTGCGATCTAACAGAGTTGTTGTTATGGAAGCACTATGTCGTAAACATAACAACCAGAAAAATTAGAAAGTACAGGGTTAACTTTATAAGAATGTTTGAATCGGGATATAGACTGATATTATTTGAACCATATGAATGAATCTGTTAGTAGGGTTAAAGCTGCAAATAGAGATTAAGAATAACGGGTTGTAATACGTTGTTTAGAGTTAATTTAAAACGATGTTCAGTGTTAGTTTAAAACGATGGCTCTATATTATTAGTACTATACATAAGTGATCAATATCAATGATAGTTGTACAAATAAAAACATCTGAGCAGCATGTAGGTCAAGAGTTTATAAACGAATAATGTGCACAAATGAATTTAAGAGCAAGCACTACTTGCTAGATACCTAAAAAATTTTCCATTAGCTTTGCTTAGAAGACAAGACCTTTCGTTGCTGTTGTTGTTCACTAATGCTCACTTGTCTGACCTAAGGCCACGAAATTCCTTGTGGCAAGGAGCGCAAGATGAGCCTGTCGTTGGCAACAGCTTTGAGCACCTTACAGGTGACAATGCAATTTAGCTCAGATCCGCCCCCAACTTCGATGAAGAGCACCCGGGGGAACGGGTCAGAGGGTCTCCCACCCCTTTTCCTCTACCAAAACCTCTCGAGACGACTTTCGGCTCACCGCATATTTAGAGTGATCTCATGCCTCACGGACATTATACATTTACGAAAACCCATACCTTCCCTGGGATTCGAACCGGGGCCCTTTGGCACGGGAGTCAGCGACAATAACCACTATACTGGTTGGGCGGCAACAAGACTTCTTACTATTGTAGAAACAGAACAATGCAGAACAAGGGATGGTAAACAAATTGTTGGGAAAATCTTTCTTTTTGCGGGAGAATTAATTAAGTTTAGAAAGCGGAATGTTCTGCTAGTTCAGAAAACAGGAATGGCTAGAATCAACAAAATAATTAAATAAGTATGCCATTACGGATGCAGAGATTTACTGAAGGAAACCCTCGCATAATAGTTCATTAATTTCTGACTTCATTTTCGTAAGGCGTAAATTCATGCGTTTCAAATGAAAGTTCTAACACAAATAACAATACGTTCTGACAGTTAACGATTAAACGCATTCCATAACCATTAGATATAATCAAAATCGTTAAAAAAAAAAAAAAAAACTTGTATTTAACGTAGGTATAATGAAACACTCAATCAATTTCGAGGGCAGCTAAAGGTCCCTCCTCATCAGGAGAAAGAAATACATAGAAAGAAGAAAATAGGAGAAGGAGTCACAGAAACACGTGGTCCTTATCAGCACTGCACGTGGTTATAACTAGATTTTTAATCAGAGTTGCACTGGCCGCCTACTTTTACTGAGCCAGGCTATCTGATCAAGCATAAAGAAATATTAGCGAAGTTAAACTAGGGAGCGAGGGACAAATGCACCTTACGCTCAAAATCTGAACTTCAAATAATGGAAAGCAACCACTGATTTTTATACCCTCTGGTAAAACCAAACGCGAGGAGGTAACGCCATCTATCGGCAAAAATAACTGAATTAAGATAGTAGAATTTTAAAGGCATTAGGAAGGACTGGATTGGACTTCAAATCATTAACTAAACTTGCTAAATTTTTGTGAATGTGAAAAGGCTCAAGAAAATCCAATTTACCTATGGAAGAAGCCTTTTAGATGATTTTTGCAGACCCAAAATCAAAATTATGGTTAAAAGTCCAACTATGATACGCTATTGAAGACTTGTTAATTTCGCCTTTTTTGACATAAGATTCATGTTCCTTGATACGAAACTTCAACGCTCTTTTTGTTTGGCCAATATATCTTAAACCACATTGACACGATATACTATAAATTCCCCAAGAATTCAAGACAGAAACGCAATCTTTTAGAATCGAAGGGTGAATTTTATTAAAAGGGGAGAAACCGACTTGAAAATTGAATTTCTGGAGAATCAATGGAATTTTATAGCTAACAGAAGGATAAAATGGAAGCACGACAAGGTCATTAATATTATTTCTAACAGTGGAATGTCTTCTTTGATGGGAATCTGAAAATTTTTTAACGGCTTTATCAATAATCACGGGAGAAAATCCACGGTCAATCGCAACTGCTCTCAAGTAATTAAGTTCATTGGTAAGCAAAGATTCAGAGGAACAAACTTTAAGCGCGCAGAAAACATAATAGTAAAAAGAAGCCATTTTTTGCTTAACAGGGTGGCATGGGGTGGTAAACAAACTGCAAAGGGTTTATGGTACACAGTGGTGCTAAAATCGGTTTCATTGCGGATTATAAGAATATCGAAGAAGGGGAGGGAGTTGTTGGATTCAATTTCAAGAGTGAATTGGATGGCTGGATCAATTGAATTCATAATGAATAGAATCTCGGATAAATCCTCTTTATAACCGTCAAAGAGTGCGAAAGTGTCGTCAACATACCGAATCCAAAGACGAAAAGATAATTTATCAAATAATTTCATCTCAAAATAGTGCATATAAATGTCAGCAAGTATCGGACTGAGAGGATTACCCATAGAGAATCCTTCAACTTGACGAAAATATGCATTTTGGAAAACAAAGTGGGTTTGACTGAGAGAAACTTTAGTAAGCGAAACCAACTCATTAATTTCAGTATGTGTGAAGTGAAATTCCCGAAGCCTAGTTTCAAGACAATTTAGTGCTCCTTCGACCGGAACATTAGTAAACAGTGATTTGACATCAAATGAAACCATAATGGAACGAAGTGGAGAAATAATTTTAAGTTTATCAATGACTTCAACAGAATTTTTTACAGTGTGAATATTGTTAGCAAGTAGAGGAAAAAATCTGGAAACTAAATATTTGGCCAAAGGATATGAAGCGATACCTATGTTGGAAACAATTGATCGAAAAGGAATACCGGTTTTGTGGACTTTTGGAAGAGCATAAAGTCTAGCACAATTAGTAATAGGTGGAATAAGTGATTTCTTCAACTGAGTTGGCAGAATGTGGGAAGATTTAATAGCACTTTTTACTTTCGTGAGGTCCGAAGTTGAAGGATCTTTAGGGATCGAGCAGTATGGGCCTTCATTTATCAATTTAGAGACTCCAGTAATGTATGTGTGTTTGTCCATAACAACGATCTGTCCGCCCTTATCAGCTTTAGAGATAATGATATTAGTATCAGAATGAATTTCACGTAAGATCTCATTTTCCTTTTTGCTAAGATTCGAACCCAAAGATTTGTTGTTATCCTCATGTTTTATCTCACCGGCTTTTCCAATTAACCTAATATCTCTACAACTGCTTTCTTCACTTTTTCTACTTCATTATACCCTTAAAGTTTCTTTTTTGATAAACCATCTTCATTTGTAGAGTTTATTTTGTAATCTGCATTATCTTGATTTCTTGAGTCTGTTTTTTTTTAAGGAAAAAAAAATTTTTTTTTTTTAAATTTGCGGTTTTGTTTTATTTACGTATCTTTAATTTCAAATTTCTTTCATGTTAGAAAATAAAATTTTAATAGTTCAGCCATATTTATACACTCCTGCATGCTTTCTGGGTTGAAAATTAAACTTCTGACGTAAAGCTCAAACATAAAATTCATAGAATCAAATTTTGCATTCGATTGACTCTTAAAAATAAACCCTGCTATTGGTTTTCTTGGGTATCCATTTCCTATTCTTCTTTCTTACCATATTTGACAGTAATTGCTTCATAACTTTCAACTTCTTTAAAAATACTTCATCAGTCCAATTTTGAAATAGACGAGTGGCCGCGGAATAGATTCCTCTAAAGGCATGCGAGCCTGTGTATCCCGGATAGCAGTCCATAACAAGTTAATGAACGTTGGTGCAGGATCTATGACTAGAAATACCTTTCTACAGCATTCCACACATATTCCATGGAATTAACTTTAGGGAAATTAATGCAGCAATCCATTGGCTGCGGGATGAATCTCCAGCTCTGAAAACTTCTTTCCGAAAATACACATTATAAGGAGACGCATTTTGTTGTGATTTGATTAATTTTTTAGCCGTGTTAAAGTAAACTGTGTTGTACAAATGTCACACTACATGTAATTTCTCTGTCGCTTCTAATGGTTTAATATTATCACATGGATTTAACTACTTCATATTTTTTGTCTGAAGTTTTGTAAGACTTTATGTTAATTAACCAGTTATCTGAACATTTACTCTAACTTCTTTTTGTAATCCTCACCAGAAAGCAGATTAGTTGTGTGAGTATTTAAGCCGAGGATTTGAAGTCATTAGAGCTTTTGGCAGCCTTTCTTGCAGTTTATGTCCTATCTTCAGCTCCGTGTAAGTTTATTCCAACTTTTGCCATTTTGCGAGCCGACGTTACAACGCGCTTTTAAATATTTGAATTAACTTAAATCGATCATTTTTTGTAGTCTTCGACTATGATACTAAATTTCAGCATATTTTATTTTAAATAACGCGAGTGGCATAGTTTTGCTTTCTGAGCACAAGAAGTGCCTTCAATTAAATTAAAAGAGTTAATGAAAAATTATTCCTAAATATTAAATTTCCTAAATAACAGCTGCTTTTAAGTATTTTTAGTCTCAAAGCCAAACTTTTCTATACTAGTGGGCTTATTGACAGTTGAAATTCATTATTACATTTACTACTTTCATCAATTATATTGCCTATAAAACATGTATTTTTGACCTAGCTCACTTTCACTACAGTTATTGTAATTATTATTATCTGGTATTTAGAATCGTATGTACATGTGTTAATGTAACTAGTGTGTCTTTTCATGCTTATTTATACTCCCTTAACCTATCACATTGTGTTTTATGTGTTTTGCATAACTCTGAAAAGTTTTTACATACTGTTGTATCTATTTTCTAAGTATAATACTGATTACTTAACACTCACTTGCAGAAATACCTGTCTGAATAAGGTTTAGAACTCCTCTTAACTTACATAATATAATGTACGTCTGACAAATCACAGTTATTAATTAATTAACCTTTGGTTAAGACTTGACATAGTATAGTATTGCCAACAGATAATTCTGTATTTTTATTTATTTTGTGTTTCTCTCTTTATATATATATTCTTTTTCCTAAGAAACATTGGAACTGCATAACACCTGAATTTAGAATTATTTTTGTCAGACTTTATGTGAGTAATAACATTTATTCTAATAAGCAATTAGTCACTATTATTTACTTATTTATTTATTTTTGTTAACTTCATGTACTAGTAATTTTCTGCTCTGCTTATGAATAGTTTCTGATTTATTGTCATTTTTGTTTTATGTGAGCTATGAAATTATAAACTCTTATCGATGGCTTCTAAAGATAGGTCTTCCTCACCATCATTATTAAACATCTCCCATTCTTTAACTAGCAATCCTGAAAATGCTGACTCCTTCAGATTGAATGATATTCTAAGAATTACTGATAAAATTAAAGATCTTTTAAAGATCGACAAAAAATAGAAAACTTAATACCCAAGAACATAAAGATATTTCTGGCCATTTAACAGCTCTTCGTCAAATAGTGGCAGACCAAGAACTTACTCTAGCGAAGCACGAAGGTACAATTTTGGAATTGAGAGAGCAACTGTCTCTTCAGCGTTCAAATACTACAGTTATTTCTGAAGTGAAGGAACATTTGCAGCAACAACAACACGAAGTTAAAAAATTATTCGAAACAAAGTTTCTAGAACAAACCCCAAATTCCTACGCCGTTGCTGCCGCCAAAAACATTTCTTTGAAACAGACTCCAAAAAGTCAAATCAGAGATCATATTCTACTCCTGAAACCTAAAGATTCAGAGAGAACACCTGAGGATATCAGACACCAACTAAGTTCGACACTTAATCCACAAAAACTGGGTATTCATATCAATAATATTCGTACTACTAAGTCTAATGAGCTTTTAATCGGTGTCGAAAAGAAAGCAGACTTAGAACACTTACACCGCTCAATCGTTGAAAATTCACAACTACAAGCCTCCGTACCTGTTCGTACTTCAAAAACCAAAAGTACCAGACTCATAGCGTTTAATGTACCCTCTTCAGCGGCTGCTGAAGATATCAAATCGGCTTTTCTTAAAATTACATCAAATAATAATCTTGATATTTCGTGTTCTCCAGTTCACCAATCTGAAAATACAAATAATTGGATTGTAGAAATTTCTTCAGATTCTAGTGACTGTTTTACTTCGTCAAGAGTCTTCATTGGATTCAACTCGTGTTCCTTCCGTCCCTACATTTCACTTCCTCGTTGCCTTCATTGCCAGGGTCTTGGACATAATAGTCGAAGCTGTCAAAATCCTCCCTGCTGTTCCATCTGCGCAAAACAACATTCCCATAGAGAGTGTACCTCAAACGTAAAACTCTGTAAATTGTGTGCGAAGTAACCAAGAAACTGGTTCTTCGTTGCCAACTGATCACGGTGCTCATGAAAGAACATGCCAGACTTACAGGAGTCAGCTCAACAAATTATTGTACCCGGACAAAGCCACAACCTCACATGTTGCCATCATCCATAACTAAAAATTCTTCAGTTGCAATTAACATACAAGAGCGCAATTTAAAGAACAACGCTTCAATTCAAGATTATAACCTGGACAGTGATGTACAAAATAATCTACCCCCAACCTTGCTAAAAAACTCGATACCATTTTCTTCAATTCGTTTTCTCCAAATCAACTTACAAAGAGCAAAAACGGCTTCTGATCATCTAGAAGAATTCTTAACTCATAACCATAAAGATTTTGTTTTAATCCAAGAACCCTATTGTATCGAAGGGAAAGTAAGTAGCATTCCAACGTCTTGGAATGGCTTTCAATATTCTTCTCAGTCCCCTAATCAACATCCCAGAGCAGCTATCATCAGTTTTAATCATAGCTGGCACCCAATTCTAATTACAGCCAAAAGAGACCTAGTTACAATCAGTCTTAATAGTTCCAACTCTCAACTTCTTATTTCAAGTATTTATGCTTCTCCCTCCGAGGATATTTCTCCTTTGCTTCAAGATTTAGAATCCATCTTGTTTTCCTTCCGAGGTCCACACATAATTTGTGGAGACTTCAATTTACACAACCAGCTTTGGGGCTACAACTCCACAAGTCCAAGAGGAAGTTCCCTTGAGGAATTCTTCAATTCACATAATCTTGTCATTCATAACCAAGCCTCGAATTTACCTTCTTTCGAAACAATGTATGGGAGAGGGTGGCCAGATCTCGTAGTTACTTCCCATCACCTAATTAAATCGATTTCAAATCGCAAAATTGAAGAAGACAACTCCCACTCAGATCAACCATCACCTAATTAATTCGATTTCAAATCGCAAAACTGTAGAAGACAACTCCCACTCAACCTTTTGAAATCAAAGAGAACTCAGAATCAGTTTTAAGGAAACGTTTTAAAATTACTAAAAAAAAAAGAAAAGAACTTAAGCAAATTCAACAATCCGCACTTCCAGTGACTTCTTCTTTCCAACTAAGTGCAACAAAAGAAGATCTAAATAAAGCTACAGAAGATTTTATTAAAAAAAACCCAAGAAATATGTGAAAATACCTTTCCAATACGATCTGCAAAACCTTACTTTCATATAAATTCGTGGACTAAAGAGTTACGCGCTCAGAAGCATAAGGCGAGAGCACTGAAACGAAATATGAAATCGATTACTGAGGATGAATTAAGACACCAAGCCTGGCTCAATTCAAAAAAGATGCAAACTACAAAAAGATGATTCTCGAATCTAAATTAAAAAATTGGCACAAATACTGTTCAAACAATAAAGAAATTTATGGCATCTTATACAAGATCGCCAGTAGTAAAATATTTAAACCGTCGCAAATCCAACTTACCTCAAATTTGCTTTCAAGCTCTGCTGAAATTCAGGATGCCGCTCTCTCAACCCTAAATGAGATTCTTGACTCTGTCTTTCTAAAAGATGATCCAGCTGAAGATTCGCCTACTCAAACCAGAATCCGTAACTGCGATGACAAACTACAAACAGACAACGATATTCCGTTTTCAAAACAAGAAATAAAGCAAATAATTAAAAACCTAGCTTTAAGAAAGGCACCAGGCCCAGATGGCATCGATAACCACATTATAAAATTAATCAATCAAGCCCATCCTGACATAATCTGTAGTTTTTGCAATCGATGTATAGAGCTCTCTGCCTTTCCTGATTGCCTGAAAATTGGTAATATACGCTGAAGTGACAAAAGTCATGGGATACCTCCTAATATTTTGTCGGTCCTCCTTTTGCCCGGCGAAGTGCAACAACTCGACGTGGCATGGACTCAACAAGTCGTTGGAAGTCCCTTGCAGGAATATTGAGCCATGCTGCCTCTATAGACGTCCATAATTGTGAAAATGTTGACGGTGCAGGATATTGGGCATGATCTTACCTCTCGATGATGTCCCATAAATGTTCGATGGGATTCATGTCGGGCGATCTAGGTGACCAGATCATTCGCTGGAATTGTCCAGAATGTTCTAACCAATCGCGAAAAATTGTGGCCCGGTGACATGGCGCATTGTCATCCATAAAAATCCCATCGTTGTTTGAGTACGTGAAGTCCATGAATGGCTGTAAGTGATCTCCAAGTAGCTGAAGGTATCCATTTCTAATCAATGATCGGTTCAGTTGCACCAGAGGACCGAGTCCATGCCATGTAAAAATAGCCCAGACCATTATGGAACCATCACCAGCTTGAACAGCGCCTTGTTGACAACTTGGGTCCATGGCTTCGTGGGGTCTGCGCCACACTCGAACCCTACCATCAGCTCTTACCGACTGAAATCGTGACTCATCTGACCAAGCCACGGTTTTCCATTCGTTTAGGGACCAATCGATATGCTCACGAACCCACGAGAGTCACTGCACGCGATGTCGTGCTGTCAGTAAAGGCACTCGAGTTGGTCTTCTGCTGGCATAGCCCAAGGAAGACAAATTTCGCCGCACTGTCCTATCGGACACGTCCCTCGTACGTCCCACATTGACTTCTGCGGTTATTTGACGCAGTGTTGCTTGTCTGTGAACATTGACAATTCTACGCAGACGTCGCTGGTATGGTCGTTAAGTGCAGGTGGTCGGCCACTGCGCTGTCCATGGTGGGACGTTATGCCTGAAATTAGATACTCTCGGCACACTCTTGACACTGTGGATCTCGGAATGTTGAATTCCCTAACGATATCCGAAATGGAATGACCCATGCGTCTAGCTCCAACTACCATTCCGCGTTCAAAGTCTGTTAATTCTTGTCGTGCGGCCATAATCACGTCAAAGCCTCTTCACATGAATAACTTGAACACAAATGAAAGCCCTGCCAAAGCAATTCTCATTTATACGTTTTCTACGCGATACTACTGCCATCTGTATATTTGCATATTGCTATCCCATGACTTTTGTCACTTCAGTGTAATACTCTTCAATAAAAAGAATAAAAGCTCCGATGAACCTAAATCTTATCGTCCGATAAATCTTCTCCCAGCCCTGGGAAAAGTTTTGGAAAGATGTCCTATTGGTCGTCTAAAATTTCATGTTAACAACAAAAACTTAATAAGCAATAACCAGTTTGGATTTCGAAGCCTACTTTCAACAAGTCGTGCAATTAATTTAGCTCTTGAACAAGTCAGAAACAATAGAATCAACCAACTTCATTCTGCAATAATATGTCTCGACTTAAAATCAGCTTTTGATTCTTTATGGTGGCCAGCAGTTTTACAAGCGCTGCGTTCCTTTAAGTGCCCTCAAAATTTATTTATAATTATTCAAGATTACTTCAGAAACAGGAAAAGTATGATTCTTTACAGCAACACAGAAATTGTGCGTAATCAAGTCCGAGGATGTCCTCAGGGGTCTTGCATGAGTGCAGATCTCTGGAATATCAGCTTCAACAACATCATTGCCTATCCATGGCCAGATCACTCAAACATTGTAGCTTTTGCAGATGATGTAGCTTTTATTACAAGTGGCCGTACCAGAGACATTTTACAGAATAATTGCAACGAAACACTCCAGTTATTTAACCAACTTTGCAAAATTCAAAAACTACAAATTTCACATAGTAAGTCCCAAGTCTTAGTGATCCATAAACCAGGACAAAATATAACTAAAGCTGTAGCTCTAAAAATTTACAATCAAAAGATCAAATCAGTGAACACAATCAAGTACCTCGGTTTAACAATCGACAAGAAATTCTCTTGGATTCCTCATCTACAAAATATTAAACTTCGTAAAACATCAATAGCTAACTGCCTACGACGTATGCATGGATATAACTGGGGCTTAAATCCCCATATAACACGTATTCTTCTAAAAACAGTCATCTCAAAAATGGTAAATTACGGAGCCGGAATTTGGGCACAACCAATGACAGTGAGAAAGATCAAATGTTTAAATTCAATTCAAATGCCTGTTACTCTTTGCATTACTCAGGTGTGTCGCATAACTTCAAATATAGCACTTGATGCTTTAGCTGGTACTCTTCCGTTATCAATCAATGCAGAAATGGAATGCACCTATATGAAAGTCTTTCAACTTAACCAAGCCGCAGAATTCAACAACCAAACCTTTTGGTCATCCAACTATGAAAAGAAAATTAACCCCAATCTTATCCATCCAGCGCTTCGCTTCAGCAAAATAATATTCCCCACGTCTGAAGAAAATTCAAGTTCATCTCCAGTTGCTTATACTGATGGGTCAAAAATTGAAGGAAAAGTTGGTTCCGCAGTCTTTTTTCAAATTACCCCCTCAAATATCATCAAATGGAAAGGCCATCTCCATAATAATAATAGTGTTTTCCAAGCGGAATTGTCAGCTATAAAAGCAGCGATTGAAATAGCCATTCTCAAAAATCTCAACCAATTTAGCATAAATTCTGACACTTAAGCAGCTATTTTAGCTATTAAAAATCCCTTACCTTCCTCTCCATTGATATCCAACATAAATTCTCTTCTTGGCAAAATTCCAAACTACAAAATTCAAATTTCATGGATCAAAGGACATAGTGGCCATTTTGTTAATGATCAGACAGATGAACTAGCCAAAGAACAGCTATTAATCAAGATGGTACTGAAATCATCATTCCGTGGCCTCGCTCAAATTTCAAGTACCAACTAAAACAACTTGCTTCAAAATCTTGGCAAGATTTGTGGAACAATGGTCCACAGGGAAGACGCACATATAACTTGATCCCCAATGTAAGCTTCTCATCTCTGAACTCGAATCCTTCCCTAAATTACTTTATAACAGGACATGGACCCTTCCCCACATATTTCTACGCAAGAAATTTGGCAAATTCTGATATCTGTATATGTGGGGAACAGGGAACTCCTGATCATTACGCTTTCTCATGCCCCTTACCTGAGGATATTCACATAAAATCCCCAAGAACTGACCTTCTGGCATTCCAAAGGTTTTTAATTAAAGATAAACATCAATATCCAAAGTTTCAGAAAATTATGCAATGACTCTCTTCCTACGGCCTAGATCTCTGTCAAGTGTAAGTCCACATAAAGTTTAAACTTAGTGAACTTTTACATGCTGTGATTATGGACAAAATGGCTCCGCTCGTGAACTTTATAAATTGCAATAAACCAATATATCTGAAATAACCCATGGACACCCACCTCTTTAGCATTATTATAACAATTCAATTTAACATTATGTTGCCAGTACTAATTATAATTATCTCATTATGTTTATTTGTTTATTAATTATGTTTATCTTCTATTTTTGTTGCACCAAATCAGATGTTCAATTTATCTTGTGAATCTTAAATTGTATTCCTACTATTTTGTAATCTACTTATTCGCTACACCATTATTTTTAATAAATACTGGATGCGGGGCGTACTGTGGAATTGCACGATGTACCATAATAGGCAAACTTTAGACCTTTTGAAAGGCTTCAATCTATGCAAATTCTTATAAAACTTGCAATTACCCCCCCTTTTTTTTTCTCAAAGAGTTAGTATGGGAAGGCATTACCAGTTGACCTATGGTACATCGCTGGTGTCCCCCATGCTTTTACCTTTAACTTTACCTATTCTTGTACCAATAATTCTAACGTTTCACCTATTTTTACGAAATTTATATAGACGAAAATTACCATGGCTTACAGTAAAAATATTATTTACTATATTCACACTAAATGTTTTACATAAATATTCACAAAACTTGATGGTTTGCATCAATAGTAAAGCTATCAAATTCTCTATTTTTGAGACTACATTTTATCCTCTTCAGTAAAACGTTAATCCATGGACATAAATTTTTATATGTTTTTATAACTTTCTATTTGCCGCCCAGACGGCATAGTGGTTAGGAAAGTCTACTGTAGTACCGAAGGGCTTGATTTCGAATCACGGAGAAGTGGTGTGGTGTGGTGTGGTGTGTTTAATTACGGCAAAGCACACTAGGGCTATCTGCCTAAGAGGAGGGATGCCTTCGTGGAGGACTTTCTAAGGGGAACTGGCTCGTATACACGTTACACATGGGGAAAACCACGAAAACGCCCATGCAGCCAGCCCGTTCGCGCGATTCGAACCTCGGACCGGACTACCAGTGTTCAGCGACTTTACCGCTCGGCCCCTGGTGGGCCGAATCACGGAGAAGACACGGATGTTTGTAAATGTATAGTGTCCGTGCGGGATGGGGGCACTCTAGTTATATAGCGAGCAGAAAGTCCTCTCGTGTGGCTTGATGGTAGAGCAGAGAAGTGAAAGACCCCCGGAGCACTCTTCCTCAAACCTGGAGTGGGAATAAATGCTTTGGCAAAGATTCTTCCATAAAATACATTGACAAGAAAACAGCAACAACAACTCATTATTTAACTTTATTAAATATAAGAATTCCTCATTGTTATGTATGTGCAAATGTCTGGTGTACTTTCCACAGCTTTTCGATGAAAGAATGTCAAATTATTTAAAAAAATCCCAATCTTTTTAGTTTTAATACTAATTACGAAAAGATAGCATTCGCATCACTTGGCTTAAATCATGATGAAACTTATAAATTTTATTTAAAATAATGGAAACATTATGCTTTAAAACGTCAATTTTATTTCCATCGCGACTGCTCAGTAAGCCATAAAGGTAGTCATTCTCCTTTTTTTTAATAATTTTACATACTTTGATAACTTCCATAATAACTTTACGAATATTCTCAAGGTTGCGTAAAATGCAAATTCCAACTGCGGTTTGTAAAACTTGCATCCTAGTAAAAGTAACACGCGCCCATACGCAGTAAAGAATTACATTAAAGAAAATACAAAAATAATAACATGACTAAGTTCCAAAGACATCAGAGTTTTAATGCCGGCATTTGAAACCCCAGTTATTAAGTTAATGAGAAGAGTGAGAGGTACTGCGTCTGAAATCCTAACAGCATTCGATGCTTGTGGCAAAACTTTTCTGGGAGACACAATTGTGGGAGAATAATGAAACTTAATTATAGGGTCATAACGATGCCTGGAAAGAAAAAATTATTACATCAAAAGGAAACATTATTGCGGCAAGTACGATTGCTGCGCTCCACAAAATTCTCGATTTGACACAGCTGTAACAAATGCAACTGCATAAGCAGAACCTTTAAGGCAAAGCTTCCGCCTCAAATCCTCTTGTTTCACACATAAATGCAAAATAGAGACCACAGTATTGCTAGGAACATAATTTATGCAATGTGGACCAATACAAAGAAATATGGTAGCCAGTCTTCCCGCTATTCTCCACCTCGGGATAGACCTATGCGCAAAAGTGTTTTAATTACACTTTCGGCAAGTATTTTTGTTTTCAGTATGTCCAGATATCACGGTGCAAGGAATAACGAATAGCAGTTCTTATGTAAACATTTTAAATTACCATATACATATAATGAATTAGACACTGCTTTTAAAATGGTAATGTCGTCATTCACCGGAGACGTATTATTTGGCCATTTTTTGAAGAACGAAAGAAGAAGCTACAATTCTTCCTAACGTGCACAATCAACGGAGTTGTGTATCATTGAACCATTGCACTCTAGGCTTGAAAATATAGTTAGATCTCATTTCCCACCACCAACATCTATCAAAGAGACGGATCGGCTTCTATAAGAAAAATGGTATTAAAAATACATATCACCTCCATTCAGAACTTGCGTTCTTCCTTCCTACCTCCATGGTTCTTCCACTTTAAGAACACTGCAAACACTTTGTGAGCCAAAGTTGCCCCACAACACATGAAATACTTAGGTAGTTTCATTATTTTGAGTGACCTCTGTATGTTGGCCTTACAATAAACTCGGAACAAGCACGGTATTTTGTCTTATTGTTAAAAATGCATGGATATTTGCCTATCCGATCTTTCGGAACAGGACTAATATTAGGACAACTTGGTGATTTGAGTACTATTCCAGCCCATTATGTATCTACACACAAGACATCATGTCCATTCGCGCCTAATGTTGGTTTCATGATTGACTAACAGACAAATGGACAATGTTTCACTTTTATACATTAGTAGCGGTTACTTATAAAAATGCAATTTTCTTTCAATTTATATTAATTTAAAATTTAGTTTGGCAACAATCATATTTCTTGTTTGTACATTCCATGATTCATATTGTTAAACTATAAATGGCTTGATAAAAATAATGCTCATTATGCATATTTTTCTAAAAGAGAAATCTTTATTATTACAATAATCTTGAACGTAATGAAGAATTCGTAGGACTGAAAATGTTTTAATTGCAGGTTACGTTACAATTGAAATTTCTTCTGTTATCAAAACTAAGTTAAATTTTGGCTAAGTTCCAAACATTATATTTCTGTTCCTCAGGGCTGAAGTTCTTTTTGATAAAATGAATTAACAGATATAATAGAACTAAATTATAAACTAGAGTAGCATAACCGGAATGTCAGATTAAACGATTCATTCATAACTCAAAGTGTTGAGTTATATTTTTCAATAGCCAAGAAATGAAAACATAATCGAAAAGGAGAAGAAATAAAAAATTTGAAACGGAAATTAGAGAAGGAAACGAAATTAAAGCATTTCTTTGATTAAGATCAAAACTTAAATGTGGAATTATGGATCTTTAGAGAAAACATAAATTCAAAAAACAAAATTGAATTTCAGTAAATAAAAATCAAGTTAAATTTGGTATAAAATTGTCAATTTTTATTTTCTTACTTTCCATTATTATGAAACTTTTAGGTTTTTATTTAAGAAAAAATTCCCTTTTAAGCAACATATTTAATTCTGGAAGAAAAGAGCACAGACTATATTGTTGAATAACAGAATTTTATAACTAGATTTTTAAGAAATCTAGTTCATGTTAGGTATAGTTGTTTCACGGATGTTTAACGGAAGCAATCTTGAGTCAAATACATATATTTAATTTCAGAATTTTACAGCTGATCGCAGATTCGCAGTATTGCGGATATATTCTTCCCTAAGCATATATATAAGTTATTGCTAAAAGTTGTTATTGTTATATCCTTTCATAGCAATCCATTAAGCTAAAAGAATCAGATCGAATTTAAACCGCATTTTCATCCTACTGATATTGGGAAAAAAATTAATATTATTCTAAGGAAATGCTCTACAGGATAAATTACAAATATTTACAAATAATTATTCTGTTTTTTTTCTTTTAAACTTATTTGGGAGGGAAGTGAGAGAGAGATTACTAGTAATGCATCAGTTCTGGGATTTTTAATCTGCCTGAACGCTTTTAACTAGTGAGTAGCGAACTTTTAGTGTAAACGACTGACAAAATTGGCGATTCCTATGTGCCTGTCCAGTGCCTATACCAGAAACCACAGTATTGCTAGGAATGTTGTGCAAAATTTACGTTTTGCACAACATTAATCTTAATCAGCGCCCTAATAATAATTTAATCAAAGCATTAATCAGGAAATTCGAACAAACTTATTCTGCCGTAAATGTTAAACTAGCAGAAGCGAAAAAAATGTGCTACATGTGTAGGGTTTCCCTTAGTTTGAATAATGAATTATTTTAATTTTTGTTATCCTTTCTAAACTCCTCATTAACCCTTGCATTTCCTCGCCAGGATGCAAACTAATTGAAAAAGGTTACTTAAAAGGACGAAAAGAGAAAGTTGGACAGAGAGTGATTTCGCTAGCACAGCGCACGTTAGTATTTTGTCCTTCTTGCTGTTAATCTTAGTTGCTGATACGCCTTCTGGCCGTTTACCAAAGTCTATCGCCGGTGTAGGTTGCTGAGTTAGCCTGTTAGTTTTAAGCAGTCCAGTACTAATCTTTGCCATTTTAATTATTGTTAAACTATTCTTTAGTTCCCACCGTAAGTAGTCGGTGATGTTGTGGTCACGAAGTACATGCATTTTTGTTAAAGATTTTTAATCAAATGAAAGGGCAATTTAAACCCTTTCCCTGTGTTCTAGTTCTTCATGCCTATGCGAGAAGTCCCCTGGCTTATTATTAAGATCGTATCTGTGTGTGACAGCTAAAAGTGTTCGATCCTACATATGTTACACAGTACATCAGAAACGACCAGGATTTTTCATACAAGTGTTGCAAGAAATTTACGACTATGACAAGAGGACATGGATGCAGAAAGATAGTTCTACATACTATGTACTTCAAGCGTGTTCGCACTCGCAGTTAAAGAAGTGTATTCTAATTAACTTATTTTTCGCAGAAATGGCATCTCCTTGCCTCACCCCCAGGGTTATTGTTCCTTTCTCCTTTCTACCTTTTTATAGGAACATCGTTAGATCACATCATGTTAAAGTTTTCTATATAAACTTTAACCACAACAATAACACATTAAAAGAAAATATCCATGATGAAATAGCCGGATTCCCGTGTGCCATGTATCAGGATGTTTTCAAAAATTTTTATGCTTAGTTGTAACAGTGCTAAAGACATGATGATCTCTCCCATATTAATATTAAATCATAAATTCCAGGATACATATGTATTCTGTTAAATAAAAGCTCTATAAGATAATTTAATTATATTTTTATTTGATTTCGTAAAGTGCAAAAATTAATAGCACACTCTCGATCTAATAAGTTTTACTTACTTATAAAATCAGTAAAAGTAATTATCAAAAAACGTTAAATTTCATTTAAAACCGTTAAAACATCAGTAACTGGTGCGTAATACTATACGCATTCATAATTTTAAAAAATACCTCTAACAATTAAGAAAGTCTCCAAACTTCGTTGCACGCAAGCCTAGAAAATTAATTAAGAAGTAACTCAATGAAGATTTTATGAATTACTCTGCGGCATATATAATCCACCAAAAAATTTATTTAATGAGTTCCTCCTCTAAGCGATCAATTACGCGGGAAAACGACCACCCTTATCATGGAAGGATTAAGATCTCTTCACTTCCAGTCTTACGACACCAAGGTACGGAAAGAAGACGAAAATTACTTTTGCTTTTTATCTTCTGCACTTTTTCTATGCTTTCGATTAAATTATCCTGTTATATTTTACTTCGTTCTTTACAGATGAAAAAAATTTCAAAGGAGCGTAACAGTGCTATTGAGATTGGAAACATTAATTAGATAAGGTAATTATTTTTCAATATCTAAAATGAGTAAACTATAAAAGCTGTACGATTTCTTTTTTACTCAAGTGTCACTGGTTCAAATTATTCCAATTTGATTGTATCATTAAATCTACAATGAAAAAATTAATATTTTTATTACAGTACTTTAAAAAGACTTTTCCTTTGATTAAAATCAAATTTTATAATTATACTATTATATTAAAATTTTAAATCCATTTCTTTAATATTTTTCTAGAAATGAAATTTTGCAATTTAAGTACTAAATCTTACATATTCTACAACCAAAGATCTGACTTTTGTGGTGTCTTTGGTGGTTTGTTACTTTTGTGGATTTGTCTTTTATGGTAAAATAATAACCCAATAAAACCAAATATTGTTTCTAATCACTTTCAAACAAAGGTATTGTACTGAAAGAGAATCACGCCAGTGTAAATATCAAAATTAGGCACAATGGTAAACTTATCTTGACGTACATTTTGAAAGATGTTTCAAAATGTTGCTTATACTGTAATATAAAATGAACTAATATTAAAATTTCTGTAACAAACACCAGTTTCATAAATAAAAATATAAATTCAGAGGAATGTAACGTCTACTAATACTATCAAATTCAAATGATAGACTACATCAGATTAAAATTACATTACTAATAAAAGTTCCTGAATATGTAGAAAATGAAGAGGTAAAATTAGACTTCTAAGGAAATATTCAGTAGCCTTTAACTAGCAACTCTTATTACTTTACAGACACTAGCAACTCTTATTACTTTACAGACACTAGCAACTCTTTCTAAGACGTACACCTATAGTTATAAATCATTCTATTCTTCTATGGACGTGGTCGTGTCCGAGAAGTGATGTTTAATTCTGATATTATCCATATTCTCAGAAATGCTAGTCACTTTCATTCGCGGTCGTCTTACGGAGGTGGTTGCCACAAAAGGGGTCACTGTTGTGTAATGAATGTTAAGAAATACAAAATTGGCACTTAAAATTGCTATACCGTTAAATAAAAGTACGAAAAAAGGACATTTTCATGAGGAGTAGAACTTGTTGAGAATATACAAATGATCACTAATTCATGGCATGGACACCTTACAAGGAATGGTTATGACATCTCAAAGGAGTGAAAAAGGACAAAACGAAATGAAGACTTTTTTTTTTTTTTTCAGAAATCGTGTTTAATCTTTGTTTATTCCTACACAGAGAGAGAGAGAGACACCAGGATGTTTGAAATTTCAATCACAAAAGAAATCGTAACCGAGTAGTCTGAAGTTTGTGATATTGTGCAACTGCTGCTTTATCGTGTTCGAATAAATATATCAATAATCGTTTAACAATATTTTTATTATATATATATACGTTATTAATGTACAATTCCAAAAACATTTCTTTTATAGAAAGATACATCGACAGGTAATTTATGCTTTCATATCATTGAGATTTTACTTAATACTTTGTTATACTGATTATTGGTTTGGTTTGGTTTATTTGATTATGGCATAGCACTCGAGAGCTATTTGGCCAAGAGAAGAAATCCTTAGTGAAACTGTAAAATGATTATTGTTCTTTGGCTTAAGGCAGAATGAATACGATTTCTAACCTCACATGGTAACTACAGTAAATGACTTAGATATAATTTTCGACACCATTTTAAAATGATTTTTTTCAATACTATTTTGGTCTTTATACTATTTCAGAATCTTTTCCACCATTGTTTTTATCTTCAGTGTTGAAAGTCAGACAAAAAAGAATTAAATCTAAAACTTAATTGTAACAAAAATTTAAACCATCTAATAAGCAATTAACAAGATGTTTTTAAGTAATCAAGTAGCTTTAAACAAACCAAAAAATTTGAAAACTTTTATACTCATAAATTAAATTTGAAGATTTCTTATAAACCTTTTAAACTGAGCTCCATGTAAGAGTTTGCTCTAAAAGTCATGGCAAAATATAATTTTACATTCTTGCCATTTAAAAAGCTACATATTTTGTTTAATTTGAATTTCATCAAATTTTTCGTATTAAATCTCATAATTTCATACATAAAATACTTCCGTATGCAATTTTATATAGACATGCTATGCATGATGGGAAAATTAACGTATCACACTATATTTATCCACGTATTATAGACTAATTTTGAAAAAGTAATGTGCTTAGTAATTTCATTTTTCAATTAATATTTCATAAAATATTATTTTTCTGCTTCGTGCACGATTTCTCTGAATTTCCTATTTAGAATCTCAAAACGCTTTGAATAATTCTGTAAATATTGTTTCTGTATAAAGTGACCAATTATTGCTCTCCCGATATAATAAGTTTTAGAACAATAGTGAAAATTTGTTAGTAGTTTTATAGTGAAATATTAAAATTTTGAGTCATCAGTTTTCGTTGTCACAATTAAAATATGATGATTTTATGTTCAATAATATGTATAATTATGCTTAATTACAAATTTTATCTTATCAATATATTTTTATATTTCTTTCTTAATATTAATAAAATAATGTTCTGTTACATAATTTGAAATAATTATATCTTTAAAGTATTTTTTAGCGTGCCCGTATGATTCTTTCAAAACTTTTGGTCAGTTTTGACCAAATGTACATGCCCTGGGAGAGTAGAACATGACCAACCTATTAAGCTTCTCCAACCAACCTATTACGCTTCTCCAACCAACCTATTATGCTTCTCGCATAAATATATTAGAAATTCCATTGAATTTGATTTTAAAAAAATCCAAGTGTCAAAAAGGAAAAATTTTACTTTTTATGAAAACATAACTGAATTATTTTCAAACTATGTCATTTTAATTGCTTATTTGTTTTCCAGTTTAGTAAATACAGTTCAGTTAAAAATAGTAATTTGTTTATCTATAATGCTGCACACAGTATATATTACGGTTTTATGTAATTAGCGAAGACGGCATTTTATTTTTATTTTATTTTAAAATTTTTAACAAACCTGGAACATAAAATAAATACAGTCCAATATGTGGATATCGAAATAAATATACTTAATTCTACGATCACAAACCAATTAATTATGAAGATATCGAACTTTAAAATTTGTTACATTTTTGGTATAGTTTGACATTTTAAAGGCATTTTATCTCTTAAATATCTAAATTCTTTTTCGAATTATGCACCAGAACTTGAATGTTATTTAGAATGTAGCTCAAAGGTTAATATCAACCTGAAATTACGGAGCAGGATATTCTGAGTTCATATCCAGTATCAGTTTTCCACCGCTTTATAATTCTGTCTCTAATGTACTTGGTAATTCTGTCTGCAATCTATTGGATACCTTGCTAGAGATGTGTTTCAGACAGATTTCATAGCTAGAATACGAAGATTGGATTATATGAATCGCGTCGTCAAAGTCAGATAATTTGAATCTTATGGCTGAGTAATAATTATTCGCAAAGAATTTAAAACAAACCCTACATAGCCAAATATCTTGGGTTCAAATTCGATCTCCAGTACAGTTTTTGCAAAGTGCTGTAGTGCAGAGCTGTTTGAGTGGTAAAGGGTCCTATAAAAATTTTGCGCTAGACACAAGTTCCCCTTAACTAAACGGCGAATTCGATGATATTGCGAAGCTAAAATGTTAATGGCACTCGAAATCGATTCATTCCAATACCATCTGTAGATGAAAATAAACCAAAACGGATTGTCGGCGTTGGTAGCTCAATGGTTAACATCAACCTGAAAATACGGATCAGGATATTCTGGGTTCATATCCTAGTATCAGCGATACTGCTCGCAACCCTGCAAAGTGAACTGTGTGTCATAAGAACTGTTTGACATAAATGCCCTGTCTAATATTGCCAGGATTATAATTTTAGATTTAACTCTACAAGCTCTAATCACTTTTTCTGAAATCAAAACAAGCTTTGTTATTTTATCAGAGTACAGAATCATCTCATTACTCGATGATTAAGATGAGAATAATGTATAAACTGCATTCACTTAGATTTAATTCCATTCCATTTTTCTTAGCCAACAATTGTTTATAAGTACCACTTTTTTTATTCTCGAGTAATGAAAGAAAATGATAGGAAATATCACTACAGAAATCATTTAAAATCTTGCCGAAGTAAAAAAAGTTGAATATACCATATCTTGCACCAACGTTTGTACTTAAAATATAACTTAGCTTATTTCTTTCCGAATACTTTTTGCAATTCCCCTTGTAGAGTAATTAGTTTTTTTTTTTTTTTTTTTTTTTTTTTTTTTTTTTTTTTGTGTGTGTGTGTGTGTGTGTGTGTGCTGGAGACGTGAAAAATGTGCAGTTCCCTCGCCGGGATTCGAACTTCAGACCTCCCGAATACACGTCGAGTGTGCTCCAATTACACCACGAAGGTACGAAAAAAGGAGATAGAGGATACCTTATACATTCCCACTTTTTAAAAGGCTGACTGGGCATTAAGGGACCTAGTCACTAAATCCTGGTGGTGATAAATTATCGTCCACCACTTTTTAGTTCGGGCTGCACTATATAGTCATTAGGGTTTTTTTTTTGTGCTGGAGACGTAAAAAGTGTGCAATGTCCTCTCCGAGATTCAAACTCCGAACCTCCTGAATACGCGCTTAGTATAGTTTCAATTACCCCACGAAGGCGTGCAGAAAGCAGGAAAAAAATACTTTATGTAATCCAACTTTTTAAAGGGCTACTTAGCATTAAGGGATCTAGTCGCGTTGCTAAATCCTGGTGGTGACAAGTTATCGTCCACCACTTTTCAGTTGAGGCTGCATTGCACTGTAGGGTCATTAGGGTTTTATATGGTGGAGACGTGAAAAATGTACAATGTCCTTGCCGAGATTCCTAAACATCCTGAGTAGTGCCTAGTATACTTTCATTTACAGCATGAAGACATGCTGAAAGGAGAGAGAAAATACCTTATATCTTTCCTTTTTTCTTTCGTTTTGAAAATATCATGCTAATATTTTTTTTTATAATTTTTAATTTTAGAAATTCATAATTTAATTAAATTTTAATATTAAATGGCATAATATCTATAAAAACAAGATTCTTTTATTCAACATTTTTGCCCTACCTCAAAAATGTATCCCAAATTCCTTCTCTTTATTCTCGTATATTACATTTTAACTCAAAATTTATGAACAAAAACCAAGTTCTGAAGAATTTTCTGCTTTTTGATGAAAGCTTTTAATGGCACACTAATTCTTTCTTTTTATCTTAAATATACAAAAGAATGTTTTTAATTAACATTAGCAGACATAAATATGTCCCTGTGTTCCAGGGTGTTCTTTGTTGAACGCATTTGTTTGTCAATCATTTTTAAATTTGATAGAATAAAAGAAATGCAGGCTGTTAAAACCTTAAATAAATTTCTGTTTCATTGTTAAATTTTCATTCCAGACAATTTTTAAGCACATACAAAGTTTCCAAAATTTTCCTCACTGCTTTAATTTCCCAGTCTACCCCATGGTTTCTTAATTTACTCCATTTGAAACTACAGTAGTGTTCAAACTTAACGAACTTTTCTGATTTGGACCGTGATTCCGCAAACATTTATCAAGTCTGTTTATACTTTCTTTATAATTTATCAAGTCTTGGTATGTTCATAAGTAGGTATTTACAGATTATTACAGTTATTTATTTCAACTTTAAAGACACATTTATTTCAGTTAAAAGAAACGTCAATAGCTATCTTTGTTTTAAAAGAAAAACTGGTGATCCTCAATTTGAAACAGCTGTTGAGAAAACGCAGGAATGAAATTCGTCCATGTAAATGATTTTGAAGTTTTATGAATAAAGTTTAGTCAGTTTGTTAAAATGTTTTACACTTTTAACTCCCTCTTTTAAATTTTTAATAATATCTGAATACTAGCTATTATTTATAGTATAAAATTTATTAACAGCTTTTTGAATCATTTCCTTAAAGGCAAATTTCTTTAATTCACTATAACTGAACATTTCATATTACGTACTCATCTATACTCTTTGTATCCTATCGCAAAACTCCAAAATATTTTATTCGGCGGCTCTTTCAGATAACGATAGATCTATTCTTTCCTTTATTGGTTAAACAAGTATAAAATGCATGAAGTATCATATATCCTATGGTTCTTAATTCACTTTTGGCTGAAATATAAATCTCAAATAACTAAGCAAATCTATACAAAACTTCAATTTTCGTGAAGAAATATGGAATAAAGTATTGTTTCTATAAATCATACTAATCTCTTAAAGACACGGCAGTTTTCTTGCTGAATTATATTTTACATTCTGTTACAAATGTATTCTTAATCTATATATATAAAGAAGAAAGTCTGCGTGTTTGTTCGCTACTAACTCAGTAACTATTACAGTTATCGTCACCAAACTTACTTTCTTCAATTCTTTTCTGGGTTCTGGAAAAGATCGACGTCCACTTTTTTCCGAAAAAAAAAGTAGCTACAATCAAAGATACTAATTAAAAACTCGGAAAAGCAATAATTTTCGCCCTCATTTTTCCGAGTGCAACAGTCTCACGAGCTGGAGATGAAAACCTGCTTTATTTCGAGAGTTGTTGCCACTGCTCGCTTTCAAATCCTAGAGTTTGTTAATAAAAAATTTCTAAGTGTTACGATGAAATACTAATAGTATTGCCAAACATTAAATATACAATTCCCTATTCCAAAACATCGTGGGAAAGCATTTCGACTATTCCCATCTTTGTACGACTTTAATCAGCCAAGATATTAATTAACAACTCTGAAAGCGCTAATTTGAGCACTCATTGTTCTGAGTGGCAACAGTCTCGCGCGTTGGAGATAAAAACGCTTTATTTCGAATAGTGTTGCTACTGCTCGCTTTCAAATCGTAGAGTCTGTTAATCACAAATTTGTAAGTTTTACAAAATCAATCTATACAAAGGAGAATCTGTTTCTGTGTTTGTTCGCATTATTGGTTTTTAATCAATTATGGTAAATGTTTTGCCACATTTAATCGACTAAATATAAGTGAAATATTGGATGGAACTTGAGCTTTTATTAGAAATTTGATTAGAAAGATGAAAATCATTAAAAACTTCGTGCTATTGTTGCTGATATAATGAGAGAGAAGTAGTTTATTTTTCTATCGAATTTTTTTATGTGGGTTCCATATCACATCAGACTGAAACATGTATGACTATATATTGTATTTTTTGCATTGTTATTAGAGAATAATTACAGCGGTATCGTTCTCTCTGTTGTTTGATGCATTACTCTCAATTTAACTTAACTGGCATCGAGTACTTCCGCTAGTTACTGATAAATTTATAAAAACCGAAAATAATGCTTTAAAATTTTTCATATGAAATTGGCAGCAGTTGATGAATAATCGCAGAATAGAAATTCGTACATGTATGTTATTTTGAAGTTTAAAGTTAACTCGATTATTAAGTACGTCCGCTTATTTAAAGAAGTTTAATTCGAGAATGATGTCGATTCTGTCCCTTATATTTTTAGTAATCTATTCCTTTTTTTCAAATTTAAAACCATATGAACCAAATAATTCAGTTCAAAACGCTGTCTCATCGATTTCGGGAATTACCTAAAATTATAACGAAGATATGATAATTACCTAGAAATGATAAATATGATAAAAACCGAAAATAATGCTTTAAAATTTTTCATATGAAATTGGCAGCAGTTGATGAATAATCGCAGAATAGAAATTCGTACATGTATGTTATTTTGAAGTTTAAAGTTAACTCGATTATTAAGTACGTCCGCTTATTTAAAGAAGTTTAATTCGAGAATGATGTCGATTCTGTCCCTTATATTTTTAGTAATCTATTCCTTTTTTTCAAATTTAAAACCATATGAACCAAATAATTCAGTTCAAAACGCTGTCTCATCGATTTCGGGAATTACCTAAAATTATAACGAAGATATGATAATTACCTAGAATTTATGGAAGTGAACTATTTTTATAATGATCAGCTGCTCACATTTAAATCAACTCAAATCAAATTATATCAATAACTGTATATATTAACTATATATATATATATATATATAATATGTATAGTTATTGACATAATTTGAATTAAGTTATAAGTTATTGATATATATATATATATATCATCGACTAGAATTCTAGATTCTGTATCCCTGCCGATAAATCAAATTTGCATAGTGAAACCTTGAAAAATTTCACATTACTGTGATTAATTAGAAATGAAAATTTTCATATGTATTTTAACTTTTCATATTTATTTTCTTTTCTTATTTATTAAACTCTTTTACTTCAATAGAAGAAATAATAACTGTTTATTTAAATAATTACGCTTACATTTTGCCATTATAATAAACATTATCAATATTATAATATCTCGCATAAATAAAATAGAATAGAATTTCGTAATTCCGCTACAAATGAGAAAATATATAACTGCACCCTCTCCTGACTAATAGCAACATTTAAAGAATTTGTTGATTTTGTTTACAAGTAAAATTCTCTTACGTTAATGAAGTGTATACTTTTTATATCTGGGAAAAATTAATTAAATAATTTTGTAGGTATTATAAAAACTTACTTGAAAACTTATTGTTAGTTTCAAAAATTGTATATTGGAATTATATACAAATATACAGTGCACACATTGTAAATCACACTTAAACGGGACGAACACGTGTACTCACTGTGCTTACCTTATTTCTACAAATACACACGTATATATGTATATATTGGAATATAAAATCTATTTCGAGTAATACCTAAAACATTATAAGCTATGGACCTGCTATTAAAAAGTTGGGAAGAGAATGTGAAAGCAGATTCTTACCTACTCCTGGGGCCAACATGTTGATGATGCAAAGCAGGATGGAGAGGGCCAAAGGCATGCAGGGCAAGGCCTTCCTAAACCGGCCATGCCTTTCATTCACGCTTACGATCTCATAGTTGACTTTCTTGTCAGGTTCTGCGGAGGCGGAGCTCACCACCTTGAGCACTAGTAATCCGTCGTTGTGCTTGGGGGCCCCTAGCCTCGAGTGCCTTTCCGAGGACCTCCGCTGCAGGCCCTCCAGGTGGCCGTCGCTGCAAGCTTGGGGCAGGTGAGGCCTGCAGTGCTGGGTAGCAGGCCTAGGGGGCGGAGGATTGCTGTAAAGGCACCTGTGCTGCTGATGTCGCATGCAGTGCGGATACAGGGGCGGCAGGGTGTTCACCCGGCATGGGCCCCCGAATTCATCGCGACCCGAGGGGTGGCGGGCCGCAGTCATCCTTCTCCGGGTCCCCTTCCGTTTGGGCGGGCCAGGTGATCTGGCTTGCTTGCTCCCGTGTTCCTTCACTGCTGCAAGTGCGGTACTGCTACGCACGAAGAGTGAAGGGGTTGCTGCGGACGGAGTTCTGAATTCCGATCGCCAACTTGTGGCGAGATTTCAACCTCCGGCGCCAAGGGAGCGGCGCTTTCGATTCGATTGCGGGAGATTCTACAAACAGATCAGTAATTCAGCGACTGCAAATGAAGCGGAAGGAGTTTTCTCCGAAGGAACGTTTTCGGAAAATACTCGGAAAGTTACAAATGATACTTTTTAAATCGCATTTGAGATATAAGTAACTGAGCAAATATATGAATCTTCAACAAAGCTTCCCCAAACGATTTCTAAAACTTACTTGAAGATCAAAATATTTCTTTAAATTTTATTTTGCTCATTGCAAAGTTAGTCAAAATTAAGTTATGATATAAACGTATATGTTTAAAATGAAATATAAAGCATTCCTATATCTAAGCTTTCAGCTATATTAGTCAACATAAACAAAAATGCATAGCTATCAATTATAAGAAAACTATTATATTTTAAAAACCAGCTTTTTTCTACACGTTCATTTTTCACATTACTGAATACAAAATACATCTCACGATCTTTTATAGTTTATCATTATTTTTTTTTATTTATCTCTCATTCATTAGTTAGAAACTAGTTGTTTTTAATAGTGTAATATTTTATGCTCTTTGTTGTAAAAGAATTTTGTATATTCGTTGATAACTGTATTGTTATTGTTCATAAAAATTTCTAGTGTTTACTATTTTCTACTGTTTCTAATGCTTCTAGTGTTTGTTAAATTTTTTGAGTAAATAACTTCAGAGCTTTAGAGATAATGAAACTTAATTTCAAGATATTATTTAAAATATTTGATTAAAAAGTCTTTTATAATTCTGTCTATGCTATTATACTGAGACATAATTTCAGAATTATTTAGAACAATATCGTTATGTGCAAATTAAAACCTGGTTTCTGCAATGCTGCAAAATATCATGATAAGTATATTTTAAAACGTAATTATTTGAGTATTCTGAAGAAAAATTTTCGATATTTAAATTACTATATGAAGATTTTTTCTCAAATTTAAATTTTAACAAACCTTTTAAATATTCCAAGAACAGTAAATTTTTCTTGTGATGGTTATCTAGATAATTAAGAATATACTAACAGTTTTCTTACTGGGGAATCAATAATTCAGTAGAATGTAAAAGAAGCAACAAAAAAAAATGTAGAAGAAATTGTGTCTTCTTTTCTCTGTAAAAGAAGCATTTTTAAGAAGAAGAAGAGGAAAAAATTTAGAACATAAACGACATAAAAGAAATTTTAGAATTTTTCATAAGAAGTTTAAAAGGGAAATTTGTCATAAAAAATTTAAATGTATTATCTGTAATTTAAATGCAATTAAATGTAAATCTGTATATTATATATCAAGATAATACTGCAATAATTTGCTAACTACTAAACTCAATCTTGTCTAATGTAGTTCTTTATATTTTAAACTGTGACACATTATTATTTTCTTTTAAACTCTAATGCCAACAAGTGTGCATTTTGAAATTTATCAAAGTTTAAACTATGTATTACTGCCTTTTGCGTTTATTACGCTTTTACAATAAACTTCAACCATTTACCTTTCACTTTTATCAAGACCTCAGAGTCCATTCCCTGTCAAACAATTTTGTGTTGTGTAAATTTATCATTATGAAAAAACAATTGTATTTGAAAGACAACTTTAGTTTATATAAGTTACAATTTTTTAATTTATTTGTTCCGTATTTTTAAAAATGTAGCAGAATAACTATAAGTATAATTTTTTTAAAAAATCTGAAAGCTTTCGGATTTTACATTACTTCCAAAGGGGCGTTTTATTAATGTTTTTTTTTTTTTTTTTTTTTTTTTTTGGTTACCTTTATTTATTAAATATCATGTTCTTCGCACTTAAACCACAAAATTCAGTTCAACAACAATATCAAAAAATAATTTTTAAATGAGCATATCTATATAATTTCCGATACACAGTCTGGCGTAATAGAGATAAAAATGTTTTTTTCCCAGTACAGTGTTGCAATTGCTCCCGTTGAATTCGTTAATCAAAAATTCGTTAAAATTTTGTAAAATATAAAATAATGAAATAGATAATAAAACACATTCCAAATTCAAATTAGGTCTTCCACATGCCCATATTTTATGGAAGATTACGTTATTCAAAATTTCATGGCTCTAGGTATCGTCGTTTTACCACAATGCTAGAAAAATACATTTATGCAGGTTCTTCATTATTTAATTTTTTAATATAATACAGGGCTGTAATATTTGGTGGCAACAGTTTGAAACGTGAACCGACATTTAAAGTTTCCAACTCGAAATGCCAAAATGAAATTAATAGCCCTTCTGGGCTAATGCTCTTTCGGCTAAAAATAAACATTTTGAAATCCATTATCTCATCATTTTTATTTTATAGAATAAAATAATAATTTAATTTAAATTTAAAGTACCGTACTTTTGAAACGAACCTTTATATCCTCGATTCCCCACGACTTAATTTTTTTCGATAAATCCTTAATATACTAATTACATTATTTGTTCAAGTAAGTGATATTTAATTACAAATATGTGTTAATCTTATTTCTCTATTTTATGACATACTGCGAGAGTGCTCGTTGAGAAAGTTGATTTTATTCTCAAAGCTTCCTACCACTAACCTTTCAGTAAATATTAAAATAACCCGTTCTGGGTACGATGTTTAATAATACTTAGATCTTAAATTATGTTTTTCCCCAAACATGTCTGATTCTTTACCTTAATAGTTTTAAAGCTTTATTTAGTGTTCCGGGAGTCGAGATATTGAAAATACCTGCATTTAGACTGTCTGATTTGAAATGTGAATGTCAGAGTTCATACTCGCCCTTATGATCCCCGCTTGCACCGTGATTCGCTCTCAGACTGGAATTTTGGAAATTAATAAAGTCACACTTAGCGAGTTTTGTATGCATTATACAAAAAGCGTGGACAGATGAAACGAAAGTTTAAAAATTCATGCAGCTGAATAGATAATTTATACGAAACGTTGTTGCAAATATATTTGGAAGAGATTTATTTTAAAAACTCAGTAATCTGAAATAAATGTGAAGAAACGGTATATATTCAGATGTAGTTGAATATCTGAATAAGCTTATATATCACTTTCCAGATTTTATGCAACAGTTTGGAGAGGTAAGTTAACGCTATTTATAAATTTATGTTAATTATTTCAATCATTTATAGGTCAGTATTTTAAAAATTTTCTGTGGCTCTATACAAAATTAAGGACGTTCTCTGTAAGTCTGAAAAGGCATTGATTGAAATGGAAGGTGCTTTTCAGTTTAATTATAACTCTAATTTAGAATGAATTTTTTATTATAAAATTTAATTTGACCTAAATTAATTTTTGACATGTTAGATTGGTTGTTTAAAATCTATAAATCTGACACTTAAACAAGCCTGCAATTCAGGCTTATACGTTTGATTATTAACAAGATTATCCTGTCCTTGGTGTTTCGAAATTAACGGAACTTTTTACTTTAGATTTTAAATAAAAGTACTGGATTTTACGAGTTATTAAATTTTTTATGCTTTCCAACATGTTTAATACACTGCTCGACATTGAAAATACAACAATAAGAAGGAGTGGTCAGAAATTTATGCAAATTACGTCACAGACGCACGTCACTGAGTTATGCGAATGATGTGAAATGCGCAGCTCTCCGACGCACGTGAAGTAAGATATAAGGGAAGGAACGTGCAGAATGGGCAATATTCGTGTCGTTATTTCTGCCAGACGAATTATCGAAGAAAGCTGGTTTTTGTCCCGGAGGATACGTATAATAAGGAGAGAATGCTAGGTACTTCCAGCCAGATAGACAATTTTACGAGGGGTATGGTGATCGGACTGAGAAGGGCGGGTTGTTCCTTACGTCAAATCGCAGCTGATACCCACATGGATGCGAGCACGGTGCATCGGCTATGGCGAACATGGTTGAAACAAGGAAATGTGGGAAGAAGGAGGGATGCAGGTGTAGCCAGAGTGACGTCAACACGCGTGGATCGACGCATCCGCAGGCAAGCTGTAGGGGTCCCGTAAGTCACTTGTATTGCGATTCTGCAGCATGTGCAAGATACCCTGGATGTTTCCGTGTCGACCAGAGCCATTTCCCGTCGATTGGGGTTGAACGTGGCCTGCACTCACGGCGTCCGTTAAGAAGACTGCCATTGACCCCACAGCATAGACATGATGCCGGACTGGAGCGATGTGGATGACAGAATGTCGAAACGTCGTTTTCTCAGATGAGTCGCGCTTCTGTTTATCCAGTGACAGTCGCCGCATACGTGTGTGGCGTCGACGTGGAGACAGATCTAATCCGGCAGTAACTGTGGAACGCCCCACCGCGTGACAACGTGGCATAATGGTTTGGGGCGCTATTGCCTAAGATTCCAGGTCACGTCTAGTTCGTATTCAAGGCACTATGACGGCCCAACGATACTCAGATAACGTACTGAGGCCGGTGGCAATCCCCTACCTTCAGGGCCTGCCTAATGCAATTTTTCAGCAGGATAACGCCCGACCACACAGTGCTCGCATCTGCCAACATGCTCTGCAAGGTATACAGATGCTTCCCTGGTCATCGTACTCTCCTGACCTGTCACCAATCGAACATGTGTAGGATGTGATTGGACGCCGTTTGCAGACTCTACCCCTGCTTCATTTAGAAGACGAACTGGGGCAAATGGTTGAAAGGGAATGGATAGCCATCCCTCAGGACACCATCCGCACTCTTATTGTCTACACGTGTTTCTTCGTGCGTCGCTGTCCGCAGTGGTCCTACATCCTACTGAGCCGACGCCGTTCTCGCTGTGTATTCTGACTATCATTTTGAAATAAAGATCACTTATTGCTGCTTTCTGTCTCTGTCTTTTTTCCAAATTTCATCACTTTCTGACCACTCCTTCTTGGTGTTGCATTTTCAATGTCGCGCAGTGTAACTGACAAATTTTAATTTGTTTGGGATGATATGTTTACAACTCAAATGTTTCAGATCTTGATACCTATAGATCTTCGTACCTACAGCCTTTGAGTAAATTAAAAAGATTTCGCATTCGTCATGCATTTATACCTTATAATTGTAATTAAGCCCACAGTGGCTAGTGGAAAGACAGCGGAACTCCTGTTCGGATTCCAGTCAACGGGTTGGGTGCAACGGAGCTTTTATTGCTTTTCATGTGTAGCTTAAATATGAGTGATTTTTTAAAAAGTCATCCACGAAGGCATCTGCCAACTTAGACATATTTTTCCATTTATATATATAAAGAAGAAAATCTGTGTGCTTGTCCTCTAATAATTCAGTCACTATTACAGCTATCGTCACCGAACTTTGTATAATTCTTTTCTGGGTACTGGAAAAGATCGACTTCCACTTTTTTCCAACACAAAGTAGCTAAAATTAGAGATATTAATTGAAAACTCAGAAAAATTATAATTTTCGCCCTCATTTTTACGAGTGGCAACAATCCTGCAATCTGAAGATTAAAATCTGCTTTGTTTCGAACGTTGTTGCCACTGCTCGCTTTCAAATCTTAAGAGTTTGTTAATAAAAAATTTCTAAGTTTTACGATGAAATAAAAATAGCATTGCTAGACATTAAATACTTTATTCCCGATTTCAAAAGTTCGTGGGAAGCCATTTCGACTATTCCCATCTTCGTACGACTTTAATCAGCCGAAATATTAATTAAAATTTCTGAAAGCGCTAATTTTAGCACTCATTGTTCTGAGTGGCAACAGTCTCGCGCGTTGGAGATAAAAATGCTTTATTTCGAAAAGTGTTGCTACTGCTCGCTTTCAAATCGTAGAGGTTGTTAATAAAAAATTTTTAAGTTTTACGAAATCTACACATATAAAGAAGAATGTTTGTGTGTATGTTTTTTTGTTCGCATTACTGATTTCCGATCAATTATGATAACTATTTGGCTACATTTAATCGACTAAAATTGAATGTAGGTGAAATATTGGATGTAACTTAAGCTTTTACGACCATTTGATTAGAAAGACCAAAATCATTAAAAACTGCTTGCCATTGTTGCTGATATGATGAGAGAGAGAATTAGCTCATTTTTCTATCGAAATTTTTTATGTAGGTTCCATATCGCATCAGACTGAAAAATGTGTGATTATGAACCTTATATTTTACAGTGTTATTAGAGAATGATTACAGCAGGATCGTTCTCTCTGTTGTTTGATGCATTACTCTCAATCTAACTTAACTGGCATCGGGTACTTCCGCTAGTAATAATATAAATAAAAATCAGTACTGCTATACTTAGAAAAAGCTTTATCAAATTAATATTCTTCTAAAAAACTCTCCACTGTTCCTCTGAATCTTACTTGTATCATAATGCAAAGTTTTTAAGTTGATACGGAGGTCTAAATTAATACCACTTTTTATAGTTAGATTGATTGCCGTTATTTAAAATTACTCTTTTTAATCGATTAAAAAAGGAAGGAATCAGCTAATTGACTAACTGATTATTTAATACTTAAGCACTGCATACATCAACTTTTAATATAAATGTCTTTTTATTTAATTTACAGTGAACTTTATCAAGAATAAACACATTTTACAAGCTTGAAAACATATGAATAAATACTTCGACGTACACGATGTTCCTTAAACAGAATTTTTAATAGTATTTCGTTGTTCTAATCAAAAAAACTCTTCTTGTTTCGTTTGGAAGTAAGAGGCAATCTTCAAGACCAGGTTTTCTGTTATGCTATTAAGAAAAACAATATTAAACATAATTAACCAAATTTTCAGCGGCATATGGTTGTTAACAGCTACACATTCTATTTTTAGCAAAGTTGCAATTGATTAATTTACATAATAGCAGTATATTGCAAAGAACAATGCTTTTCCTTGGAAAATTTTTATATTTGAAGTGAAATTGAGAGGGATATCAAAGCAATATATGACATGAAAAATGCTTTACGCTGAAATCTTTTCTAAACTGGATTTTATTTGATTGCGTAATGAAGCTGTAAATTTAATCTTGCATGCTGCATCTGTTATATAAACCGTATTCTCTGGCATATAACTCGCATCTATAATTTCGAGCTATATTTTTTAATTTTTAGGTATGTTCTCCGTAAAACGCGCACCCGATTATTTACGAAGAAACCTAAAAGATGCATATGCGACGCTCTTATATTTTAGGGTCACTTATTCGAAGATGTGTCCTAGCCTTTTGAATAATAATATACCGAACTGACAAGCGAGGAGGATAACAATATGTGTGTGGGTTAAATGCTAAGAGAGTACCTGCAAAGCGTGCGCATTGTATTCAGTGTTAAGTGTCCGAAAGAATGCTATTGTAAAATTTCCGGAAAAAGGCAATATAATTTGGAGTGAGAATGCACTTCCAAACCGAAAGAATTCTCGGAATTAGGATTCAGATGTTTTTCTTTCTGTGGTCATTTGAATCCGGGGTTTTAAAGTAAATACCGAAGGTTTAGTTAAAATAACATTGATCTAGTGTTCCTTTTAGTAGTAAAAATAGCTCCTGCCAAACGAAACAATACATTGCTGGTTTCAAATGCAAAATGATTCAGTTTGAGAAAGAAAATGTAAATCATGCTGCAGCAAGGATGTTTGGTGTTGATGAAAGATGGAACGAATGCTTTTCATGTTATCCGATAATGAAAAGTTTTTAATTCAAAAGTTATGTTACTTTTTTAAAAAAAAAATATACAGCATAAGTACACGTAAAAGTGTAACTTTTGCATGCTGGTTTTTCCCATATTTTTAATCTATCATTTTTATATCTGACGTATAACGCGCACCTATAAATTTCGATCCTATTTTGGGTGTTAAAAGTGAGCGTTATACACCGGAATATACAATAAATGAATAATGGAGTTTTCAAAAATACTTCAGAAATTAATATATAGAGACATTAAGTATTTTGGGAGCAGGCAAGATGAAAAATTAGAAACGCCCTCACCGGGAATCGAACCGCGGACCTCTGGAATACGCGCCCAGCATGCAGATCACCACACCACGAAGGTATGCGAAGAAGGCGGGAGAAATACCTTATATACTCCCTCTTTTAAAGGGCGACTGGGTTTTTAGGGAACCCAATCGCCAAATCCTGCTCAAATAACATTGATCTAGTGTTCCTTTTAGTAGTAAAATAACATTGATCTAGTGTGGGGAATCATCATCCAACACCTTTTTAGTTCGGGCTCCACTGTAGAGACATTAGTTATTTTTGGAAGCAGGCAAGATGAAAAATTAGCAACGCCTTGTCCGAGAATCGAACCGCGGACCCCTGGAATACGCGCCCAGCAGGCAGACCACCACACCACGAAGGCATGCGCAGAAGGCGGGAGATATACCTTATAATTTTTCAAAAACATTTAATTTCCGTTTTTAATATAGTTAAGATAGAATAATTTTGAATACATACGTAACTTTACAGTCTTATATTTATTTCGTTTTTTTTTTTTTTTTTTTTTTTTTTTTTTTTTTTTTTTTAGTAAAACTAAAAATTCTTTCTGAAATAAAAAGTACTTCTTCCTTCGATGGATAAAATTTTGTAGGAATAATTCATATTAACAAGTGTAATTTGGAATATTTTTTCATCTTCTTGGATCAGTAATTTCGTTCAGAATATAAAAAGGAAATAAAACTACGATAAGAAAGGAAATCCTTGAAACTTATTTTTCTGCAGCAACATATATAATCAAAATATTAGCTTTTAAGAAATTTAGTTTTAAGCCAAAGCAACTATTAAGTTAAACATTCTTTCTTGAAAGATTAGAAAACATTATTTACTATAAAATTCATTTAATTTTAAATCAAACTGCCGAAATAAATTAAGTCACAGTATTATCATAACTTTATTTCGAGGTCCAATCAACATTTTGTCAAAGTTAATCCGAAAAAAGAGTTAAAAATTGATGCACAGTAATTCGCTTTCGTCACCCGCAAGGTTTGCAAGTAGCAGGTAAATAGGTACTGTCGAAGGGTACCAATGGTGTAGTCCTCATATATTACCTATCTAGAGGTATTACGCTTCAAACATTAAATTGGGAGCGGATAGTTCATGGCTTTGATGTTTGTATGTCCAATGAATCAATTGATAAATGGTAACTTGCTTCTATGTTTGCTAATAAAAGCAGATATTATGGACTTGGTAGATAAGGCGAGCATTCCGCCTCGCAGATATCTTTTTTTAGAGCAATAATTCTCAAAATGTTTATTATTTTTGTCTTGAGGGATCGGTTCTGATTAAAATTTTTATAAGCTGTGAATGCAAGCCGTGCATTGACAATTAATTGATCAGGCTATCGTATTAGACAGCTGTTCTCCTGAAAAACTGCCTAACAAGCCTGACAACTGCAGCCCAAAATTACCATGTTCATAAGTGGCATCTATATAAATAAACAGCACTCATTTGTAGTTCTCCCTTTGCTGACTGAAAGAAATACTCCATCTTAAATTCACAAATTCCCTATTTGTGAATGCGTGTGCGTGTTAGTGACTTCTGTGGTTGCAAAATATTACATTTTTTCATTCAATTAAAGAAATATAATCAATCATTCCCAAGTGTCTATAAGACTAGAAAACGAACTTTTATGAAAACCTGTTGACGCCAAGTGACTGTCTCAAGTTCCACTGATCTTTTTTTTTTCAAAATACCCAAGTCGTACATTTCATTGAGCTCATGTATACAATAGAATGGAATGTACAAAAATAAAAAAATAATTTAAAAAAAAATCTGAAAGCTTTCAGATTTTACATTACGCCCAAAGGGTCTTTTTTTTTTTCAACGTTCTGTGTGTTACCTTTATTTATTAAATATCATGTTCTCCGCACTTAAATTCAATTCAACAGCATTATTCCAAAATAATTTTAAAATGAGCATATCTTTAGAATTTTCGATACACAGTCTCGCGCGCTGGAGATAAAAATATTTTCTTCCCGTACAGTGTTGTCATTCCTCGCTTTGAAGTTGTTGAGTTTGTTAATCAAAAATTCTTTAATTTCCGATAAAATATGAAATAGCTAAAAATTTGAAATCCGTTAATTGAGCGCCATTTTCTGCTACAAACAATGTGATAAAATAAGAAAATCGCAAGAATCGTATTTTATCCTTCATCTTTAGCAAGTCTATGAGGCAAATGGTATCATGAAAAAACAAAAATACATTAGGATATGTACATTACTGTTAACATAAAAATGGCAGGATCAAATAAAATTGTAGTTCAACAAAGAGCAGACCACAGCTTCACATGATCAACAGCTTTTTTCAAATTTATTTCTGAAGAAATTTAAAAGATTTTTTGAATATTATTTTAGAAACATTTTAAGACCAATAATTAAAATTAAAAACTAAAGTTCATTCTAGAATGGAATCTACTACAAAGCGGTATCAACGTGTAATTACAATATAAGGAATTGAAAAATATACTCTGCAAAAATCATCAGAAATTGACAAAAATAAAAAAATTTAAAGTAATTGTCATTATTACTTATAATTTTTATAATTAAATGAATTTTTTATCTATTTCAAATTAGATTCAAAGACATATGGTATCTGTCACGTAGTTCTCAATTTTTTGTTTTATCCTCCTTCAATACTATATTTTTACTATATTTTTTACTTTTTACTATATTTTTATTTTTTTTTTGCGATTTACATAAGTTATTATTGTAATAATTTTATTTTTCTCTCTCAAGCCTATGTCATAATAACGTAAAAATATCCTTAAATGTTAAAAATTAAAATTTAAAAACACAATTATGCTTTGTTTTATGATAGGTCCGTGTTTCCGTGGTCTAAATCGATTTAGAAGTTATCTAAAAGATCTTCAAGATCAATCTGAAGCACTGCATGGCACTGCCACTGCCCTTCTGTTCTCAATTTACTGGGTGCTACTGCTCCTCTGTAACCTGGATCTCTTTCCACTTCAAATTTAAATAAATGAATCAATAAATAAATCTGAGAGCTTACAGATTTTACTTTACGTTCAAATGGGTGTTTTTATAACGTTTAGTGTGTTACCTTTATTATTAAATATCATGTTCTTCGCACTTAAACCACAAAATTCAATTCAACAGCAATATCGCAAAATAATTATAAAATGAGAATATCTTTAGGATTTCCGATACACAGTCTCGCGCACTAGAGACAAAAAATTTTTTTTTTTTTTTTCTTACAGTGTTGCCATTCCTCGCTTTGAAATCGTTGAGTTTGTTAATAAAAAATTCTGTAATGTCTGACAGTATATGAAAAAGATAATAAGACCAATTCCAAATTAGAGCTTTCAGATGCGCATATTCGGTGGAGGATTACGTTATTCAAAATTCGATGGCTCTAGGTACCGTTGTTTTATCCCAGTGAGAGAAACATACATACAATTAAGTAGATTCTTCATTATTTAATTTCGTTAAATATATAACACAGGGCTGTAATATTTGGTGGCAACCGTTTGAAAAGTGGACCAATGCAGAAAGTGAATCGACGCAAAATACCAAATAATATTAAGAAAAATTAATAGCCCTTCTGGGCTAACAAATGTTCACTTTAGAAAATGTGGAATTATACTAATTTTCAATTGTTCAGAATCTTCTTCGCCGATGCCGTTTGGGTGGGAGCATTTGCATTTTCTTCCGTCAGAAGAAACTTCCTTTCGGATTTCCTCATGTTTTTCTTCAAGGGGAGTTAATATAATATTAAAAAGTATGTTTATTTGTCTGACCCATTGTTCACTATTAAGAGATCTGATTTATGCTTTCTTAAAACATAAAGTAAAACAGATTTATCTCCGCTTTTAAAGTGAGATTGAATTCACGTGTCATAATGCGAGGTGTTTTTAGATCCGTCAGTACGTTTGTTATAAGCTTCCTTCGTTATGTAAAACATTTGTTATTCGAGGCACTACTGAATCAAATATTACTTAGTTACCTCTCAGTATATCTTCAAATTAAAGCCTTAACTCTGAAAAGTATAATTTATCAGGTAATAAATAATTAATTCACCCCTTTACAATCATTTTCTCACAATTTCAAAAAATGATACATTAAATATTTTTTAATTCCTCATTAAAATGCGTAAATAACAATAGTATTGGCGTTCCTAGTTTTATTCAGTGAAGTACAAAAACATTGCATCTTATATTGCATAAATTTATTATATTGTCCTCACAAATTGCATAAACCAGTATTGTTTTGAATTGTTTACTATTTTAATAACAGCATATATGTAATTACTACGTCAAAGCCCTCAAAGACTATATGGAAGGAATGTTAACTTTATGGACGATTTTTATGATCTAAAACATAGATTCCCAAATCTTTTTTTCAACCGACCCTTTTTAAATAATGGTTTTCTTCGTCAATCCCCTTACATTTTTCTCTGTAATATACAGCATACAAGACAGAAATTAAACAAACCAATTATTTTTGGAAAAAAAAATATCATTACTTTTTGTATTGTAATTTTTTTTTAATTTTACAAATATGCTCAAGTTTCTAGAAAAATGTCACAGATTTTAATTGCTCAAAAGTTTGATTTTAATTATTTGATAGTTTTTCTTGATGCATTTATGCAATGTTTTTAATACTTGGCATATAGTTGCCTAACTTAATTCTTAAATCAGCTCATTAAAAAGTATTTAATCTTCTTTTCCCTTAGTAATTTATTTATTTGACTAATGCCTGTTTTTACTAGATAAGAAGAAATAAAATCTGTAACATTTGTTCGAAAGCAACTTTTATTTTAGGACATTTTTGTCAGAAGATTTTTAAATTCTTCTTACCATACCCATGTACACTCGTGTGCAAAATTAAGAGAATTTGCAAATGATGTCTATTTTTATGAAACATAGTTAGTCGAAGGTACTAATTATGCCACCGAAAAATTATGCAAATATTCCTAGTGGAATACTTAAGAGTACATGTGCGTATCTGCGGAGCTGTAATTGTGGAAGGGGGTATAAGCGCACGAGAGCTTTTCGTGTGTGCTCATTCTCATAGATTTCTGTGCTCATACTCCTTCATGATATTCGCCGCGTTTCTCACAGGACTTGGGTAAAATAAGTAGCCACGAACGTATGAATGACGGAATGCGATGGAGAACTATCGGTAGACTAGATGCAGGCTGTTGCAAGCACAGGTGGTCACAGAGCTCATTGTAATGTCCGGTGTTATCTGACGGACAACTAATGGACATCTTTTCGATTCTCTGACTACATAAATAAGTGAATTTTAGAACTAAAACTGAAATAAATCGTTCTAGCTTCAAAAAGATTCAAGTCTCTTTCTTTCAATTTGTTTCATGAAGCGTTGTATAAAGAACATATATCAACCAAGCAGAGTACAAGCGCTTTGACTTTTAGCATTTGTGTCAGCTTCTAGGAAATTCTCTGTCACGGTATTAAAAATCTCTATAAAACGCTTACCATTAGAGAACTTATGTACCTCCGTTTGAAAAAGCAATCAGTTTCGCAATTAAATATTGCTGAAGGGGGAAAAAGAATAATCCTGATGCTAGGCTGTTAGGTCTCTTAATTTTGACATCCTCTAAAAATCCCCAATATTTCCAACCATTCTTAAGGCATATTCGGCAATTAACTTCCAGTTGACTCCTTGACCATCCTTGACTGCCATTAAAATTTCATTGACCCCCAAGGAGTCAATACCGACGTCACTGGGAGATCCTGACCTGAAAGAAAATAGTTCTTATTCGTATTATAAATGAGAAAACATAAAATCTCTGTGAACCGTCTATCAAACCCGAAAGGAAATATCCGTATTTGGTAGTTCTGCTATTTGGTACCTTGTGGCCTTTTCATTGGAGGCTTTTTAAATAATTGCTGCTGTTATTTTAATTCATACTATAAAGTATTTTTTCCCTTCTTTCTGCATGCCTTCGTGGTGTAACGGTAGCACATTCGGCGCGCATTCGATAGGTCCAAGTTCGAATCCCGGCGAGGACATTGCTCATTTTGCATTCTTCTGCTTCAAAAACATTAACGACTCTACAGTGGTGCCTGAACTAAGAAGGTGGTGGATCATGATTTTTCACGACGAAGATTTGACGATTTGGAGCCCCTAAAATTTACTCCCTGTACTACATTTACTCTGTAAACATAAGATATTTTCTCCCTCCTTTCTACATTCTATGGTGGTGTAACGGTTACACACTCAACGAGTATGCTAGAGGTCCATGCTCGAGCTCGGAGAGGACATTGCTCATTTTTCAAGTCTTCTGCTTCAGAAAACCCTAATGACTCTATAATACAACTGGTTAAAGTAATTGTCATTCCTGGAGCCATAACCTTGCTTAATTAAATTTTCATTTTGTTTAGTTTCCGGTGAGCGCTTTGGATGCAATATAAATTTAGGAAGATATGTTAGTTTAGACTTTTAAACTATAACCAGATGATTGCAACTCTATTTTCACAGTTGTTTACATCCGTATTCTAGGGAAATGCTAAATAGCTGTTGCTAGATAAAAACAGTAATATCAAGAAATGCACCTTAAACAGTGATGTTATATATTATTAATTTATAATTTACAAGGTTATATTTAATTTAAATACAAACTGATTATCGAGTAACTGAAGGCCTTTTAACAAAAAAATTCTTATTTGTAAAAAAAAGAACTTAGTTCTTTTTAGCTTATAGAAAAAGGAAAACAATTTTTTTCTTATTAACGTAAATATAAATTAGTGTCTTTTGCTGAAACCATATTATTCTAAGTTATTCTAAATGGCCTCTTAGAAGTTAATTTAATTCAATTCAAGTTTTCTTAGTGTAACTAATGTAAAACATTCGCTTTTTTTTTTTTTTTTTCCTCCCTACTCGGAAAATAAGTTTTTCAATACCAAGTTTAAATGTGGCTCAAAAACCGCTTAATTTGATGATTTTATGCAAATAAAGTACTTATTTTATCATATGCACAAAGGGCTCAATAAAGGATCTGTCTCGTTACCTGATAAAAAAAGAGTCCATCGGGACAGCTCTAAATGCACTGAAAGGTGGCTAAGCGTAATTACATCAAAATTTGTTTGCTTATTACTTTCAAATAAACATTTAAAAACGTTCATTCAAGTTGTTGATTTAAAACCTACTTTTACATTTTACCTTGTTTATCCATTCGAGAAGGCTATTTACTTTGACCGATCGAAGCTTTATTATAGTAAAGGAAAACTTCATTACGCTAATGGAAAATGTATACAACTTCCCTACTGGCCATTCTATCGCGATCGGTTATTATGTCAAGGATCTTATAAAAATTCGAGTTGATTTCGCAAGAAAAACATTTCAACAATATATTCATTGAGGAATGTAAAATTAGTGATCTTATTTTTTACATGCTTTCCAACTAGCTAAAAAATTCTAGTTTTCTATCTTTTTAGATTTATTTCATTTTGTTGTGTTACTTACCATATTCTCGCAATGTCCAGTTTTTATGATCGATTCCTTTATATTTCATTTGTTTACACAATTTCGTTTTTGCGTGTTATGAAAGCAGTTTCTTCTGCGTCTGAAACTTTTTCACTTTGGCTGAAACTAGGTTAAGTAATGCACTAAACAACATAAACTAATGTGTGTTTATTATAATCCATCATACATATCTAAGTAAAATTTACTTTTTGAAAACATTTAATCAACGATGCAGTACGAAGCGATCCATTGAGAAGCCAAGACGGTGATGAAGCAGCAGGAGACGTTATTATACATCCGATTGCACATATTGTAAGTTGCCTACTTGTTGTAATCTCCAAACCTCTTAGAGGGTGATGAAGTAGGAGACGATATTTTATATCAGACTGCACATATTGTAAGTTGTTTGCTTGCTGTAAACTCCAAAAGTTAATTCGAATTTCTTAGAGGATGATGGAGTAAGAGACATTATTATACATCAGACGGCACATATTGTAAATTGTTTACCAGCTGTAATCTCCAAAAATTAATTTGAAATTTTGATAGGGTGATGCAGTAGGAGACGCTATTAGACATCAGAATGCACATATTGTAAGTTGCTTACTTGCTGTAATCTCCGAAAATTAATTCTAAATTCTTTAAAGGAAAATAAAACGAAGGATTTTTTTAAACCTTGCATTTCGTCTGTTTGGTTTAATTCCATTACTCGAAAATCTAACATTATGCTGAGTTTTAGGTTCAATTGGTAAGGAACATAGCTGTTTAATATAAAACTTGAAATCGTAAAAGTCATAGCGATATCAGGTATGCCTTAAAGTCATTGTTATTTGCTAATAATTTAGGCTAAAATTTGAAACTGCTATTTTACTGTTATATTTCCAGAAAATTTAATCTGAAATCTTAAAAATCTATGCTTTATTTTTATCACTATATTTCTCGTACTTCGTTTTCAACTCGTATTTTATATCTATTCTCATTTAATGTTATTCGTTTTCTGTTTTCCTGAAATAATAGTAAAATTATCAGAAATTTAAAAGTTATTAAGCCTGACGGAACCTCCATTTGTTTACATTTGAAACTCTTAGTATAAGAGTGAATTGCTTGTTTTGCGTAGAAACACTAATTTTAATTGTAAAAATCATTTTTAACTGCTTTAACTGTATTTGGTGTTTTAAACTGCTTTAACTGTATTTGGTGTTTCTATATTTTACAATCAGTAATGAAGATTTTTTTTAGTTTTATGTATTTTTAACTTGCGAGAAGAGAGAACTGAATTGAATGGGAAGTATATCTATAATGAAATTCAAGCAAATAAGTTTAAATGAAAAGCAGCAAAAAAATGTGTATAATTTAATAGGTCGTACAAGTAAGTCATGTGGTGTTTACATCACATGACTTTCAGTAAAAGTATCATGATATATATAAAGTTTTGCATCACGTTGAGCAACCCTTATATTTATAAGTTTTGCAGCAAATTTAGAGAGTCTTAGGTAGATTGCATGTATTGCAGCACAGTGTCTAAAGTCTCCAATTTTATGGCATTTCTTGCAGAAGCTCAGTGGTAAGTAAAAAATCAAAAATAACATTTTTAATAATCATCGAAATAATTTAGATAGAATCCAGATCAATGAACCATATATTATGATTATAAATGTTAAAATATTTCCTTCTGAATGAATTCTCAACATGTATTCAACACGATTTTCTTTCCTACACTTTCCTTTCTTTCTTCCTGAAATTTTGTTTTCCGTTAAAGCTAATAAGTCAGGATATATATTAAATATGTCTAGACAAACTGCGTTTTTTATTCCAGTACTACATACTTGATTAAATAACACAATAAAGCAAAAAAAAATTGTCGGATGCTGTTTATTACATTTGTTCCAAACGGCCGCTGGTTAATAGCGTAGGACAAGTTCCTAAGACTTTTAATGTTTCTTAATTTTTATTTTATTCATTAAGTGTTCTTTTTGTTTATTTTACATGTTATTTTGTTACTTTAAAAACTGAATGTGTAGGGAAATTTGGAGAAAAAAATCAAAGGACAGCAGAAGTAATTAGTTATTTCTTCATTATTCCTTAAGACAGCGAGAAACAGTTAAAACTTTATGTAAAATTTGTCGATGGTACGGAGAATAAATAGCAAACAATAACAATATAATTAATTCAATTGTCCACTATAGATATTTCAAGTAAACCTAACTCCTGAGCGCGCATTTCTAAGGTCATCAAAATAAATTGTGTACTTTTGTGTAACTTTGAAACTCTACTGCGGTTCAACCACAATTCCAGTTTTCAATTTTTTTTAATGTTTAACAATCAAATAAGCTATAAACAAAATCAATAGCTTTTGGAGTAATTGAAATATAAGTGTTCTACTAAGACATGTTCTGCGGCTTAAAATTTTTTTGTCCATTAGATTGTTATTGAGGAACATAGCCCTAGGTTTAAAAAAAATCTGAGACCTTTCAGATTTTAACGGCCGCCCAAAACGGAGCTCTCGCTGAGCACGCAGTATACCAGTCTTCTGTTACACACACCCTTAATAACCTTTTTTTATGTCCTTTTAGCTTTATCAATCAGCATCATTTCCTTCGCACTTACGCCATATACGATTCAACATCAAAATTTTAAAAGCAGCATAGCAATATACCTTTAGAATTTCCAATGCATCATTAAGATTTGGCATACATTTTTCTGAGAATTTTTTTTTTTTAGTCTTTTCACAGCTCACAATGTTCAGTTTTCTTACGAAGATACAAAACTTTTTTTGTCGTTTTATTATTAATGTTTTGTGTGCTTACTTTATTTATTAAATATGACGTTCTTGTAGTATACCCAACATTAAATTCGATTCAACAGCAAAATCACAACATATTTAAAAAGAGCACACCTTTAGAGTTTCTGACAGACAGTCTCGCGCGCTGGAGATAAAATGTTTTCTTTTCGTATGGTGTTGCAACTGCTCGCTTTCAAATCGTTGAGTTTCTTAATCAAAAATTCGTTTAAGTTTTACAAAATAAGAAATAGATAATGAAACAAATTTGAAATTCAACTTTCGGGCTTCCATGGGCCCATGCTCGGGGAGGGAGATTACGTTATTCAAAATTTGATGACTGTAGGTAACATTGTTTTTTCACATTGCGAGAAATATGCATACATTCATGTAGATTCTTCATTATGTAATTTCTTTAAATATAATATAGGGTGGCAAAAATTTGAAACGTGATACGCCGTTTACAGCGATTCAACGCTAAATGCCGTTTCAAGACTAATATCCCATTCTGAACTAACGTTCCTTTCCGGTTAAAAACAAATTACAATATTCATGTTGCAGTCTATAAAACAGGAAGGTTTTCATGAGTATGTTTTCTGCAGCAGCAGTTTCCTTTTCCATTGCGAAAAATTGTTCTGCTACTGCTTTTTCTCTTTCTTCCATTACTCAAATAACTGTTTGAAGCTAAAGGTTTATATACGGGTAAGTGTTTGATGTGCACTTGTCAACAAGATTAAGAAATTTTATTTTGACATAATTCTTTCACTTACTTTAACATTTAAAGACCATTTCACGCTTACTCATAATTAGAACTTTAGTAAAATATTCATGAAAAATTTAAACATTGAGAGGAATATCAGTTTTTGTGTTAAATATAACTAACAGGAACATTCTTATATTTTTTAAATAAATGAGAAATTTATGAAGCAGACAACTTTAGCAACAAGAAAATAAAATAAAAATTTTCAAGACTGAAACGGTAAATATCATATAAATCCCTAAATTCTGAAGTTTATTATGTAGCTATTATTTAGCATAACTATAATAATATAATAGCGAAAATGTTTAAATTATTGAGAAAAAAGCAGAATGTAAAACTTTCATCATTTGGATGTGGTCGACAAGATCTCGAGTCTCTTCCCAGTCGCACTTTAAGAAGGAAAGAATCACAGTCTTTCGTTCGTGCTGTTATAAAATAAATGAGCACTTCCAGCTAGTATTGTAACATTTATGGTTCGAATCCCGGCAAGGACACAATATAACTTTTGTCATCTATTCTGCTTCCAAACCTTACTTTACGTATCATTCACTTCTAAATCGCGTAAATGCATCTCGAGCAAATCCAAAGGCAACTGATGAAATCATTCACTGTGCATTTCAGACATTTCCTGCAACTACGTAATGTATAGATGTAATTCTAACAATTAAGTATGCTCTTTACCTTTAAATCCATCTGGTGTATTACCTATTCTATTAGTTAGTTTCTTTTATATGTTACATGCTTATTACTTTATAATGCAAACTGTAACTGTAATTATTTTAATTCGTTTATTTTAAATCTGTAAGTTTATTTAACACTTCTGATAAATGGAAATGCAGGGCCTCAGAAATGTTAAACAAACTAAAACATTATGCATCCTTTAATTTGAATTTCGATTTATTTCACAACAAAATTATTAGAAGGAAAAGGGGTTTTAAATTACTATTAATGCTGAATATGTTTCATTAATTGCATCCATAAGTATTTACAATTCATCATAGATACCACGAATATTTATACAGAGTATTCCATGCTTATCAATGCAATTAGTTTTGTTCAAAAATAACGAAAGTTCTAGAACAACGTTTCACACCGTACAAAGGACAAATTTAATATAATGAAATCCTTTTTTCCAACCAGCTTTTTGAAACAATAGTAAATCTAGGCGGAAGATTTGTACTCTAGTAGTCACGATATTTAGACTTCAGAATGCTATGTAGTCTTACCTTTTCCTCATTGAAATGAATTCTGGCATTAACGTTAAGTCTTCTCACTTATAAAGTCACGTGAGCATCTCAAACCAGAAACTATGCTAAATATTTCCGGTTCGTTGGTGCAAATGAGCTAAATATAGACCTTGGGCAAAGTGCCACATGGTACGGATCATTCCATTTCAGATGAAATCCTGTAGGTTGGTGAGGGGGAATCAATTTTGAGAAATAACGCTTTAATCTTCATTCGATAATTAGACATGTTTAATGACCGGGCTTAACTTTATTGTCCTAAGTTATTAGTCATGTAACATAAAAAAGATGTTTTCAACGGAAAAATATAATTATTGCTTTCATGTAATTATGGAGTTTTCATAGAGTTATATACCTTTCCAGTTAGAAATCAAAACTTGGTACCATGCCCCATAAGATGCGTTTCATGTGTTTCATGCCCATCAATTTGCGCGTTCAACTTTTTAACGTTAAAACGAAAAACAATTTTTCAAAATGTGTAAAGAGAATAAAGCAAACCATTAATGAAGTTTTACAATCATGCGGGTTTTAAAAAAACTGTGATTTTTAAAACTTAATTATGAGATTAAAAAAATAAGTCTCATCTTGATATATAGATGTCACGTTTATACTTCCAGTTTTAAGCATTGATAAGCATACTAGTTTAAAAAGTTATCCTGCATAAATTAAAGATATAGATATATATTATTTTTAAAATAAGCTGTTCATTAGATTATAATAAAGCACTCGAGAGCTATCTTCCTAAGGGATGTCGGTCCGAGGTTCGAATCCCGCCAACGGGCTGGCTGCATAGGCGTTTTCGTGGTTTTCCCCATGTGTAACGTGTATACGAACCAGTTTCCCTTAGAAAGTCCTCCACGAAGGCATCCCTCCCTTTAGTCAGATAGCCCTCGTGTGCTTTGCCGTAATTGAATAATCCAATCCAATCCTAAGAAATGTCTTCGCGGGCAACTTTATAAGTAAAGCTGGCTAATATTCACATTACACGGGAGTAAAATCATGAAATTTCCCATCCAGTAAGCCAGTTATCCAGGATTTGAATCCGGTTCGAACTACCAATGTAAATGAGCTGTTCAAAATGATAAAGCAAAATAGGCGGAGGAAACATTTTACGATATTATTTCTTTTTAAATAATCGTCAAAGGAAGGTATGGGCATTTATTTAATAATGAATAGATTAATTACTCAAAATGTAACTGTGCATTGTTTCATTGGATCTCTTGTGAACGACGATTGCAACTAATATTTTTTTCAACTGGCAATATTTCAATTCCTTAGTTTTGTAACAACGGAAAATCTACGAACTGAAAACAGTTTTAAACAATGAAAAGCAAAAACAGCTTTACTTAAACCAGACTTTGTAGTCAATTAGGCTGTTCAGATTAAAAACCAATTAATGGAAATATTAACTTTACGAAATTCATATAAAACACAACAGTCAGTTTATGAATATCATAAAAATAATTTTATAAGATTTTAAGAGAGTGACAGATAACATATAATAAAAAACGTAAGTGCGAAGGGTTTTATGTTTATTAACCAGTTTCCTTATTATTTTGGTTGTGCTATCACATCTTCTTTCGTCGGCCCCCACCAGGATGGAAATTAGGTAATTTATATAAATACCGAATCATTAGGTGTCCGCCGAAAACATCGCGGACGCAAACGTCGCGGAGAAAACAACGCTAGACGAAAACGTCGCAGTACAAAATATCGCGCGAGAAAAGAAAGTAAAGAGAACAAACACATCGCAGTTTTAAAAAATCGTGGTACAAAATATCGTGGTCCTAATAAAGCGATTCAAAAACTTCGCAGTCTAAAATATCGTGGTAAAAAATAAAGTACCTACAAATCGTCGCAAGACGATGACGTCGCACATATGCGTTTTTCAAGTTTTAAAAATTGTAAGTACATTTCTGAATAATGATCTGGGAACGCAAGAAGCAAAGAGGGATATTTTTATTACTATATTTCATACCTCTGAATGAACTAATAATTTTTTGCCGAAAAAGTAAAAAGGAAACTTAAGCATTTAAAATTGAAAACAAGTAGAAATTTAATGCGGCTTTATAGCACTTGATAGAATTTTGAATTTACATAGTTCATTAATAAAGGTTATAAGGTATTTCTCCCACCTTCTTAGCATACCTTCTTGGTGTACTGGTCAGCACACTCAACGAGAAGTCCGTGGTTCGAGTCCCGGCGAGGGCATTGCTCATTTTTCGTGTCTTCTTCGAAATAACCTAATAGCTCTACAAAGTTATTAATAAATTATTCTTTTTTCATAAAGTTTTACTCATAATTTTTCATGAAAAATACAGTCTAAAAATGTTTAGAAAAAGGAAGATAAATAACTGCATGAGGTTACCACTTAACAAAATGCTTAGTTAATTAACAAATTATTTTCTTTCACGTTTGTTAATCTGTTACTGTTTTAGTGAAAATTATATCTTGTTTTGTTTCCTTTATTCTTAAAGTGTCGTTAACATTGACACCCTCTTTTCTTCTTGCGCTCTAAAATCATTAAGCGAGCACGCGTATGTGCAATGTTATTTTCATGCGATAATTTGTAGTACTTTATTTTTATTAAGATATCTTCGACTACGATGCTTTTAAACTGAGAAGTTTTTTAATCGCTTTATTTTCAACCACGATATTTTGTACGATGTTTTCTCTTTGCTTTCTTTTCTCACACGATGTTTTGTACAATGACGTTTTAACCTTGCTTTGTTTTCTCCTAGACATTTTCGTCAGAAAAGTTTTTTATCGCGATGTTTTCGGCTGTAACTAATTGTTATATTTAGCAGAGAGCATTTTGGCAGCAACTGCTGACCGCCTGAATACTATATTCACTCACCTTCTTAATTAACTTAAATTGGCTTTAGCCTTTGTTATCCATGTTTGTCTGAACTAGGACCTGAATCAAAATTTATAGACATATTTTTTCTCGTTAATATTTTAAATACTTAAGTTTTATTTTAATTTTGTGTTTTGTTAATTATGCAAGCTACGGACTCTTAAATTGATAGACTCAAAATATAATAAAAAGGTTTGCCTCCACGGAGACAGAAGCTAGATTCTGTACAAGTGTAATAAACAATATTTGGTTAGCTTCAAAAGCTACCCGAGAGTTTTCGTAAATCAATTTTCATATCAATTTTCATAAGCAAATTGTCAAGATAGAAATTATTTTGCTTGACAGTAATTACGAAAAGACTGCTGTTAAAGAAAGAAATATAACAATTTTTTAGATTCGCATACTGTGAGCACTTGGTTTCTAGCTAAGATCTGAAACGAGAACGTTTTGTTTTAACTGCCTATATGCTCATATGCCGTGATGCTGAAATTATTAACTGGTTTCCAACAATTTCTGCTTAAAGATCAAGACTGGGAGATTCAACTTTTATTTCTTCCCCATCAAAAGAAAATTCATCTGCATTCGCATCCTTTTGTCTAAACAGTATGCTACATGGCATTAACGATGTTAGAATTGCAGTTACGAGTTCTTTAAGAGATCATACATGAACTTTCCCGTCTTTTGTTTGGAGCAAGATGTATAGCATCTAAATATTAAGATGTGAATAGCTCCTTACCGAAAGAGGTCTGTCTAGAGATGGGCACATGTAAAATCTTGCGTTTAGGATAGGAGTCCAATCCACGACCTTCAGCTCTGCGATGCCCGTTTGCTTTTATCCACTGAAGGCTTCGAATAGCTGTAAATCTGTCCAGAGTCAATGCTCCTTCCTACTTCTTGAAAATATAATAAAAAAAAAAACATTTTGTGATCGTAAATGAACTATTTGTCGCAAGGCTTTATCAAAGTCATATTACACAAACCTTTACCTGGCACAGTTTATATAAGTTTTTGTACTTAAAATGTTGTTCTTAAAGTAATATGCCTCTTATACACCTTCCTAATACTTGAAACATTATTTGTCATTTATTTCTTATTTTTACTCACAACACGCACGCAGTGAATATGCACTTAAATGTGTATACGGCTCTACACTCCTTTAAAAGTCAACTCTTAGACAAGCAGAAGACTTATCGTCTAGTCATGACTTCCAATATATAGAGAATAAGAAAGCAGATGATGGTTTAAAATAAACCCTTTTATTTCCTCTTTAAACTGACAGTTATGCAAGCTATTTAAATAACAGTAAATCAAATACACATAGCTTGCGGGAAATTCATAATAAGTGCTGAATTAATATTAAAATATTAAATCTCAGGAAACATGCGCCTTCAAATTTCATCTCAGTCCTCATTTTTACGAGGCAATTACTGAAGTCAAGTTATTCAGTTGCAGGTTAAATTAGCTAAGTGAGAGTGAGCGACAGAGGTCAAAAGCTCTCTCTCTGAAACTCAAAAACTCTATACTTAAATGCATTAAAGTATTTGTATATTTCAACTAATTTGCATCCTAGTCCAGCCGATGAAGATACAGACGAAGTAATAAGATGGCCGGTTAATTAACATAACACTTTACAAAAGTATTTAAAGATAGCCACCATTATATACTTATTTTCAAAATTAAAATCATCAAAATACATAAAAACAGCAATTAAAAAAAGTAAACATTTTCAATACTTTAACCAAGGCTAAGGATGATATTGTGAGTGGTTTTCTTCTTTCCGCGGCCTTTTTATTTCCTTTTGAGATACCACGTCCTGCGATCAAACGTCTCGTTATTTCCAAGGATGCTTGAGTATCATCGATTAATGAAGTGTAGTTGGCAATGTGATACGCGCAATTGTTTTTCCTTTGTCATCTTATGGGAACCTACTCCATGTATTTCAGGCTCTTTTCTTATTTTTTCCTCTTATTGCTTGGTATTAGTAGCTTTATTCGCCTTGCTGGAATTCTTTGAAGACAATGTTTAACTCTCTTTTCTTATTTTTATACGGAAAATATGTTCTAGTTATTACTATTATACTATCGATCATTTCCTGCCCAAGGTTTTATTGTTCAAGTTTTAAGAATGTTACCTCACCCTAGTAAATTATGGAGCAATCTCAAACTATTTCTTGTTATAAATAAGAAGTATATTATATATATATATTTATTTAAAAGAATTAAATTTTATAGCTTCAACATTTTAAATTAATTCGTCCAATATGCTAGAATAGGGTTCGTAGGCTTCTTATTCTTTTACAGTGTTGATCCACAGTATAATTTTAATCACCTAAGAAATACGATCGTATAGCTCCTATTAACCGAGGTTGCACTTATGAGAGGAACCCTGTGAAGGTGATGAACTGTTTCCTTTGTAACTTATAAATGCTTTGTCAATTTTAGTTTAGGAGCGCCGAGAGCATAGAAGAAATGTTTATAGAATGCATTGAACATTATCGAAGCAAAACAGCACTGAGAAACTATATCCCCGATATTTTGCGCTGAGGTGATTGCGTAACATCGCAAATAAGAAATTAAGAACTGCCATCAAGGGAAAGAATTCTAAATAATAAATTTAAGTTATAATGAATTTTATTATCAAATTATGTATTTTTGTTACCTTATTACATGTTCTAATTCAGTTACATAAAACCATTCATACAGAATTGTAACTAGAAAGCATGACCGTTTTCATTCTTAAAATCAATATGGCAGTAACTAGTTACATAGTTGTTATGTATTAATTGCTATTATTTTCACGCTTAAGTTTTGCTTACTAATTCAGTTTTGATCTGTAATTGAAGTTCTAAATTTTTTTGCTTTAGTTGTTTAAAGTTGGTGTAAGTTTAAACTGTAACTTTTGTAAACTTTAAAATTAAGGTTTGGTTGCTTTAAAAGTTTTCTTAAGTTGTTTTGCTTTAATTTGAGTTTAGGGACTAAGTTTACTTGGGTTTTATGCTTTTGTTTTAGACCTTAAGGTTGTTTAACTTTTAACTTTAATTAATTAAGTTTTATTGCTGCACTTTTAGTGTGTGAATTTTTTTTTAACTTAAGTTAACTTTTTTTACCCCTCTTTCTATTAAAGTTGTTGAACACATATTTTCTGACTGGCGGTAAGGTAAATCAATAGTAATTGAAATTCAATCTGGGTATTGAGTATTTATACTTAAAATACTGCTGAAGAAACAATTTATATAGTGCTGACATTTTTTAATGAATTATATTGTTATGTAATAGTTTAATTTTTAATTTCCCAAATTCGTTTGTATTGACTTGGTTCTGAAAATTTTCACACACCAACCCTCGGCCTGGAATTCATTCTCAGTATCCTTTTATCAGAGGATTACTGCACCCCGAAATTCTTTCGCCCAAACGAAAAACCACATGTGCGGGTGACGTGTTGGATGTATACACCATCTGAAGAGATCTTAAAGAGACCTTAGTCTGACCATCTTAAAGAGGACCCCGTTTTGCTGGACAGGCGAGCAGAGAAAGGTTCTACAGCGTATTTTGAGGCGGAGGAAATAATCGTTGGGTAGGAAGCTCTACATGCTCGAATTGGACCTCGTTGCGAGGCTAGATATCCCTCCCCTTGTTTTCGTCTGCGGAGATTGTTGACACATTTGGTGTGGCCTTGGAGGCCGAATGATTGAACTGCGCTAACTGGCTCTTCTGGTAGTCGGGAAACCCCTTCCCGTGAAGATTTCTCTGTTTGGGTTGCAGGACTTGGCTGGTTGCTGTTCACTTTCTACGCCAAATTTTCAAAAAACGCGCCAGCTATTAAAGTGGCTGCGCAGTATTTTCGAGGGAAGAGGAGGAAAGGATTTTCGATGACACTTTTTTTTTTCCTAACGAAGGAGACGGAGTGAAGATTTTCGATTAAACCTTTTTTTATCCTGACGGAGCCAAGGAGACGGAGAAAGAAATTTTCTCGAAGTAAAAGGAGCGAGAGATGACTTCTAAGATGCAGAGCGGAGACCAGCAGTCCGGAGTCCCTGGTGTAATGAACGATTAAACAACCTACACAGAAGGAAGGCGTATTGAACCAAGAATTCCTGAGTATTTACTGACTTCAGTATGGCCGATGTTTTGGGGAAGACCGGAGTCCTGCCGGTTGGAAGCGGCTGTGGGGGGTGGGGGAAAGTCGGGCCTCCAAAAGAGCTGCCCATTATTAATTCTCATATTTTTTTTCTTCTTTCTTGCAGATTGCAGTTGTATATTCAGACGTTTAATTATTATTACCTGCATCGTGACAGTATCTGTCTGAGTTTTTCGCCTGTATCAAGAACCCAAAATTTTGTATGATGCCTCCCAAACGGGAACGGTGAACTGTTAAATATGTAAAGAAGGTATGTAAAATTTCAGTTGATACAGTATTGGTTGAAATGTTTTTGTTATGTTACCCATATACATACATTTACCTACCACAAAATTTGGTATGAACATTGATTACAAAAATTACACAGAAATGTTGTTAAGTAGTAAATAATACATTTGGAATTATATTATGTATATTGTTTATGTAACATAGTACATGACATACTCTGAAATAAGTCTGAACACATATTTGTCTCTGCTATATCACATTGATATCACTATAGTAGAGGGTACAACATTTAGCATTACATATTCTCAAAGTAAGGTAACACGCTGTGTCCATCATTCAATACAACTGAGCATGGTAAGGTAAATCAGTGCCTTGCGTTCGCAAAACAAGCCTCACATCTGCAATACGACGTCTTAAAGGGTCTTAAAGGGAACAAGCATATCATTGGGGGCTAAGTATCACCAAGTACATTTGCATAACAAGCACCCTGCACTTCGTAACTTCTATCATTTTATGAATTGTCATCAAATCCTTGTAGACACGCCAATGGACTTCCTTGCCAGGTTTTATTACTTCCTTCTGCTGGTTGGAGTGGTGAGAGGAGGAAGGGGCTTCGGCCCTTTTCCGCGCTACTTTTATTCATATTCCTTCGCAATTTTTTTCTCCAAATTTTCGCAGATATAAGTAAATTTATATATTGGCTCATTCTGAAATTTGGCACATTGGTCATAAGGGATAGTTACGCCAAAAGTGGTTTGCTGATACCTTAGCGAAAATTGCGTTGTTGCTGTTGTCTGATAGTAACATCAGAACAAGTCCATGAAAATCATCATGGCAAGGAGAGCAAGATTGCGTCTTTCGTTGGCAAGAACCTGGAGCACCATTCATGGTGACAGTACGGCTTCGCTCAGTTTTGCTCCCAGTTTTGATGGACAGCACCCCGGGGGAACGAGGGTCTCCTACTTCTCTTTCCCTACCAAAACCTCTCGAAAAGACTTTCTGCTCGCCATATATTTAGATTGCTCCCATGCCACAAAGACACTGTATATTTATAAACATCCATTTCCTCTCCGGGATTCGAAAAGGGGCCACCAGGTATCGCAGTAAGCTCTGCTAACTACTATATCGTCTGGGCGCAAAGCGAAAATTGTTCCTTACGGAGCACATCCTGGCTTAACTGAGTAAGAAACAATTTTCGTTACATATTATTACCATCTCCAACGAATTTCAACAGTTAGTTTGAACCTTAAATTTCCAATTAAACTTTTACTGTGTATTATTCATATGTCTTCACTCTCATTTTTATTAATGATGCGTACTAAAATATTTATTAATAATATATGAAGTGTTATTTTTTTTAATTTTCAAAAAATATCAATTAAAAGTTTAAATTTATTTTCTTTTTTTAAGAGTAAATTCTTATCTTTAATTTTATTATCTGTTATTTTAATTAACTTCATTTTATATGGAACAAAACATACTTGCAAATTTAAAAATAGAGCAGCACATATATATTTAATTCTTCTGAATGCTTCGAACACTACCCAAAAATATTGCAAATAAAACACGCTGTTTTTTTTTTTTTTTCTAGGAAAATGTTTAACAATTAACAACTGAAAAATTTACTAGACTATAAAATTTTTCTTCCTTTCTTCGCGTCGCAAATAAAATAAAAAGAAATAATTCTGATGATGTTTTATATTCAAAGATATTCTGTAGATTGCATAATATAGTATTATTTTTAAACAATTTTTTTTATATTTGAAAGGCAGCATAACCTCTCCCCACACAGACACTTTTTTAAAGCCTAGTAATATTTTTGTAAGAACATAAGTTTAAGAATAATCACTTTTTTAAAGCTCAAAATGGGATATAACTCATATATATATATATTCAATTCTATAAATAACAAATTAACCACTGAAATTATAAAAGTTCAAAGGTTATGTAGAAATCATTCGCTGCTGTTTTGGATTTGATAACCATTGAGACCCTGATCTTTATTACATAAATCTATGAAAATATTTTTAATAAAAATTAAACTAATTTTTTATTCTAAAATGAGGTTAAAAAAATTAACCTGTTACTGCGGGCTTTCCGTAACAGTTTGTTTGATTTAATGCACACATAATGTGAGGATTTCCGAAAATCCTTATGTTACAAAGGAGTTGAAAGGGAATAGTCCAAATGTGAATGTTTGTTGTAGGATGCTACGTGAGAAGATTTAAGTACGAGTTTTCTTTCGTGAACAAACAGTAACAACCAAAGTTTACTTCGATACATTGATTAAATACGTTTGGCATCTGTTGGAGGATCGTCAGCCAGAGCAAACAATGTTCGTGCACCGAGGTTGTGAAACTTGCGTCTCTTATCACAAAATTTTTTTAATTTTCTTGTCAGTGAGATCAGTACCAAAAATGTACATCTTTCCATTTCCAAAAAAACAAGTTGTTGAAGTTGTCCAGGACTTTTTGTGAATACCCTGTTTAGTAAATGATTATTACTGTTACATTTATTTTTCTCATTATTATTATTTCTGTCAAACATTGTGAAATAATTAAAAATAAACTAGCTTAAAACTAGACGCTGTGTCCATCATTCAATACAACTGAGTTTAAAATAATTTCAAAAATTTAAAATGGCAGTCGGTTTCTGTGCATATATTGCTAATCTTACATCGGTCAAGGTTTTGACACCTGCAGTTCTACTCTTTCTGGTCAACTCCACGAAAAGGTCAGGGTACACCGTCTTCAGTCAGGATCATAAATTAAAGAACATATGCCACATCGTATAACAACGTCTTTGAGAACTGGGAGCCTGCCAGGAAAAAGAGTAATAAATTAAAGATTTTTCTATCTCATAGAATGACAACACTTACCAAATGTGAACGATTAACTGTCCTGTTGGCAGAACACAACGTAAAGCAATAAGTCAAAAAAAAAATATAAAAAATAAGCCGCAGGCGTTTCTCACGTCAAAAGATTTATGAACCTTAAATTCGGTGAACATATTTCACATATATTAGGCTTGTTAGTGGCTGAGTGATTAAGGCCTCTGAAAACTAGTAGTTTGAGCCATATTCAAGCCTCGATGAATGGGCCAAATGTATCAGTGTTTTCGTGGTTTTTCATCTTGTGTAACGTGAGCACGAGCCTGTTTTCCTCAAAAGGTACTCCACAAAGACATCCTTCCCCTTTAGACAAATGACTAACGTGTGCTTTACTGTACTCAAGTAACCTAACCTAAGTAGTTTAAACATAAAGGCTTGATAATTAAGATTTCCTCGTTAAATTCATGTATAATTAAAAATTCTATTATCTGTCTAATTATCTAAATAAAAAAACGATACGGTTTACTTACAGTTACAATATAAAAACAGTTTCATATGGCATACTGAATACATTATGAACAAATCACACTGTACAAATTATATACAAGTCACACTTGCTTATAAAAATGTAACACTGTAAATAAAAGGATGTTTTAGGTTTTCTGAGAAATCATTTAGAATAAGATTGCATATTCAATCAAAATGAAACATAACCATTTATGCATTTTCTTTTTATCGAGGTCATTTCTCTATTCTTCTTCCGTTTTAAACTTTTCTTGACTTTAAGAATTAACATCACTTTAGAAGAAGGTAGGAATGATAACAAAAAAAGAAATAAATGACACTGGTTATGAACTAAAACGTGTCTAAAAACGCATCTTAAGTTATAATCTATTGACTCTACGAAAATAATACGGAGAGATTCATTGGAATATTTCCAAGATATTTTCATCAAAATTCAATAGATACCCAGGATAGAAGTATCCAGATTCTTTATTTTTCAAGATAAACTTTTCAGTTATTTACTTTTTCATTGCTGTACTTTATGACATATGATATATTGTATGTCAATAAAGTTTACATCAAAATGCATTTTGTTATCCAGAGAATGAGAAGAAAAATGTGTTTGCGTATTACAAAATCTAAACTTCTAAGTGCATCGATTTTTGCTGCACTATAAAAATTTAAAGCATAATTTAATTTTCGATTTCCATCACCGAAAGTAAAAATAGATTACCATAAATAAACGTCTGATGTTCATATGCGATAATGCATTTACTTTCGATGCTGGAAAAGTCTGCTTAGAGGTTTGTTTATTACTGACACTTAGCATAAAATATATAATATTGATTTAGTTATTTTTAAATAGAATTAATTAAAATTGTTTTATATTACCGTGCAATGCAGCACGAGACTTATTTTAAAAGAAAACCGGAAAATTAATAATACAAGAGCACGTGCATTTAACATTTAATAAATAAATATCTCTTTTAATTTATATTTAATTCCAATAAATGTTAATTGACTAGCTGTAACCGTAATTCTACTCTTTTTGCTTTCGAGAAATTGATAGAACAATCTTATGCGGCCGCCGATTTAAAAAGCTATAAAAGCCAGAGAGAGAACATCTCAGCTCAGTTGCTTTAGAAAACTGTTGTTGTTTATTGTAGCCAATTCGCGGCGAGATTGGTTGAACGTTTGAGTAGTTTAAAAGATAACTACTGTGAGATATTGCAATATTGTACGAATATCGGAGGAAATTTAAGCATTTTGTTTAATTTGCTGTGATAATAATAAATTTTATTCTCTTTTCACTTGTGCATTCAATTTATTACGAACCCGTACGCACCCAACAATATATATAAAGTGTAAAAATTAAATAACGAAAGTTAAATATTTAATTAGTACATTTTTTTTTTTAATTTAATAAGGTTTGCAGGATTTTACTTTATTTTTCTAATAGTTATTTTTATTTTAAGATAGCTTTCCCTTACTTCTTCATTTCCTGCCTACGCTTTCCTAACAGAATGAGTTTTCAGTTTTCCGCTTTATGTAGACTAGGGAAGAAACTACTGTTAATGCCTTAGTCTGAGGTACTTCAGTTAGAGAGAAAGTGAGAGAGAGAGAGAGAGTGTTCTGTCTTTCGGCCACGTTGTTGCTATGAGTTAAAGCATGCTAGTTTACGGCCGCGCTTATTAGAAGTTTAACTTTCCATTGTCTGTTTTCAGGATGTAAGGTTTATCCTAAGTTTTTAACAGTTATTTTTACTCGTTATCCATCCTAATTTCAGCTTACAGTTTCCTACCATAATGTGTTTTCAGAATCGCATTTAATGCAAATGAGTAGGATTAGTATTTAAGTCAAAGTTCCACTGACTTCGAGAAAGAGCATCAGAGTTTCTGACTAGCGCGCGGTTGCCTTTTGGCCACATCTCTCTAAGCTGTTACTATGCTTGACCATATTACCTGCCCTTGATAGCTTTGCTAGCTAATTCGAGATTTAGGGGCCAACTACTTAGATTCGTGTTAGCTTCGGCTACATCTCTTTAGTTAAGCATTAGTAAAATTCTTATTTCTTACATTTTTGAGTTTAAACCCAGGTGGAGGCTTTGCCCTGAGTTATATGCCCTGAGTAAGGGTCCGACTGTATGTCTTTACTTTGAGCAATGAAGGGTAATTAACCCTTCTTCAGCTTAACGTTTCTGTTACTGAACTTAAGCGATTGTTCGCTTAGCTGTTCACGAGGTTCCTCCACAGTTATTTGATAAAAGAGAGGAACTCCAAAAGTGTTGGCTTCTTGTACCCCCAAGAAGGGTCTATCTGGGAATCAAACTGAGTTCAAATAAAAGGGTATTTTAACCCTTCTTCGGAGCTGTTATTTACGCGCAAGAACTTAGCAAACAGTCGCTACATAATTCTATTAGTTTCTAGCAGTTAAAGGACTTTATTTAAGCCGGAACATTACAAGTTATATTAATGTGTATTATAAGAACGTTCTCAATTACTACAGTAAAACAGTGGTGAGATTAGATTATGGAAAGCAACTCCCAGATATTTGTTTAGCGAATATCACAGCTTTGTGAAAAAATGGCTGTTCAGTCAAGTCATAGGCAATTGTTCCAAATACATTATTTATAATTCTGAGAGGTCAGTTTCGCAAGACTTTTCAGACAGATTTGCCACACTGCTTACATATTCTTTACTTAACTTCAGTGGGAAAATGCCAATAAATTAGCCAAGCCTCCGATTTTTTTAATAATAAATAACCATAAGAAACGAATGCGGCAAATTAGTAAGAGATCTGCTAGATTAATTTGTTCATAAGTGACTAAATATAAAAGACACTAAACATTTCCACACAACTGACGGTTCTGTCTCCATCGATTTTGTGGTTTTCCATTTGTGTTATGTGAGGAGTGTATTTTCTTTAGAAACTTTCTTTAAAATTATTCTTCTTAAGTCAGATATCTCTTGAGTGCTTTACAGTAATAAATAGATAAAGTAACAAAGCAAATTTTGGACAAGAAAGATAAACTCCTTTTTTATCAAAACGCCTCGCTTCGGTTTTGCAACCTGCCTTGGTGCAATCAACCTTGATACCTTTGGTATCCCAGCAGCACTAGGACATACAAGAAATTTAGTTTAGGACATACAAGAAGTTTTATCATCTTACTTTTACTGAAGCTTTTTAGAATTTTTTTTCCGAATATTATTTGAAGGAAAGGGATTTCTGAGTGAAAATATCCCCATCTTTATTTGAGAAATCCTTTTTTAATTGGAGTTAATGATATCAACGCTAAAATTCATATAATAGATCCAAATAATAATATTTCAGCATCGAATTTTTCTTGCATTATTTCGCTTCATTGTGAGAAACCTAAATTTCGCCCATCCTTGAACCATTTATTTTATAACCAGTTTTGAAGAAATTTTAATGGCCATTTAGGTAAATTCGGTAAGATAAAACGAATTTCTTTTTTATTACTCTTTTCTAATTTCAACATATTTTTGTTATTTCAGTTTTAAGTGTCATTAAATATTATAATTGTGATCAGGAATCTTGAAAATTCAACCGTGTCTTTACCGGGTATCGAATCAGATACTTTTCATTTGTTGGCAGGATATGCTGACACCTACACCAGATGGGTACATGGAGAAATGTCGGATTTTTTTCTGTTATAGACTAGATTAGTAATTTTTAAACATTTTCAACCCACAGAACCCTTAAAATTATTAGGGTTTTTTCAGGAAATCATGTTCCACCCTTAGAAAATATATTTTTAAAAATAAAGCTAAAAAGATAAAATCTGAAAGCTTTCAAATTTTATATTACACCCAAAGGGACTTTTTTAATGTTTTTTTGTGTTACCCTTATTGATTAAATATCATGTTCTTCGCGTTTAAACTACATAAAATTCAATTCAACAGCAATATCACAAAATGTTTAAAAACAGAACATCTTCAGAATTTCCGATAAACAGTCTCGCATGCTGGAGATGAAAATGTTATTTTTCGCACCACATTGCCATTGCTCGCTTTGAAATCGTTGAGTTTTTTAATCAAAAATTCGTTTTTTTTACAGAGGTTTACAAATTATGAAATAGATAATAAAACAAATTCGAATTCGGGGGTTCCGGTGCTTTTGTTCGAGTGAAGGATTACGTTACTCAAAATTTGTACGCTCTAGGGATCGTCATTTTTTCACAATGCGAGGTACGTACATACATCCATGCAAATTCTTCATTATTTAATTTCTTTCAATATAATACAGGGCGATAATATTCTAATAGTTATTTTCGCATTCTGTATTTAATTTGTTGCGATATTTTGCTTTTGTTGCCAAAGATGAAAAACATTTTTCATTAAATACGTTATACCGTTTCGTTTTCTTTCGATATGTATAAAATGCACGAAACCTCATAAAGACTATTAAAATTATCACTATATCTCTGTGGTAAGTATAAATGATGCCATCTTTTAACTTTTATTTGAGTCAAGTGTTCCTTCACGCTTGACTCAAATAAAAGTTAACAGATCGCATCATTCATATTTACAAAACCAGCAATTATGGATTAAATCAAAGCTAATGAATTAACTAAGAAAAGTAAGTTAGCTTATCGGCTGCATAACTAAAGTAACACGCAAGTTGGCCCTGACTTAGGTCGGTGTAACAAACCTTAACAGCGAGAATAACACAACGCCGTAAAATCCTGCTAGCAAGAGAATAAATTTAGCAACGGGGCCTTCAGCAGGCAGAATACACTCAGATTCTACTCTCTAAAAGCTTCCTTTAAATACGTAGGTTGGGGCAAAAGTCATGGCAACTTTTTTTTTTTCTTGAAGATACCAGTCCGGTTGGAAAATGTGACATATACAGATGAAAGCACAAGGTCTTAACTACATGTGTGAACAATGAATAGCACTGAAATATCGTAACACACGAATTTATTACGGTAATATACAGGGCAATATGGCCTTCACCGTGCAAAAGAATGATAACACAATACACATAAAGTTGACATGAGTCCTTGTAGTACCATGCGGTCACTGTTCTGCCATGAGAAACAAAGTGGCAAACAATGACACCCCTGACGTCATACGCGACGATCACCATCAATTTGACTGGGAAAGGATTCTGACGGACCTTCTGCTGCCTTGGTGATTCAGGATGTCGCCACTCCGAGGACTGATATTTCAGTTCTGGTTTGTATGCCCTGGCCCAAAATTAATAGATGGCGATTATTCGTGAAAAGAATTGATCGCCGTCCTGTTGCCAGCGTGCAAAGTGGTCGGAACATATTGCATAGCACACCCACCTTTGAACTTCTGTCAGTGCATGCGGTACCCACCGCGAAACGATTTTGCATAGCTGTAGCTCATTACGCAATTCCTGTGGACGGTGCGTTTCTCGATGACACTTACCCTCTCTAATTCCAGCAATGTCCATCGTCTGTCTTCATCCATGAACTGCTCGATGGTGGCACACTCACCGCTTGTCCCGAGCGTTGCTCATCACTGGTTGACACACGTCCTTGCTGAAACTTTCTTACCCACCGTGCTACTGTACGATATGGTAGGGCATTATTCCCAAGGGCTTCTACTAATTCACTGTGACATTCCATCGCGTTTCTTCCTCGGAGAACGGCTATTTTGATGTAAGCGCGCTGCTCAACACTGGTTATTTCCATCTCGCACGACACTCACCATCTGACTGCTTTCAGAACCCTCGCTACCACACAGCCAGCTATCACAGAGCCATCTGTTGTTCTGTATACACACTATGCAGAACTTTCACATGACACATATATGTTTTGTGATCCGTTCACATATCTACAAGAAAGAAATAGTTGTTATAACTTTTGCCCCAACCCTCGTATTATCTCCTTTCGACCTCATTTTAATATCACACAAGCTAAAATTTACATTCTGGCAAGAAAAGGGAAATGAGGACGGTAGGAAAGCTGATTAACAGAAAACAATCGGTTAAGCAACTAAACCGATGCCTTACAATACGTATTTCTCTGAATGGCATTAAAATATTTACAGCTGTATAAGAAACATTTGGGTATCTTGCCTAAACTTGCAACCAACAGGGGCTGCGCTTGCTTAAATTTAGATTTTAACGAGTGTATTAATATATCGATAAGTTGCTCCCTTTTAATCATCGTGAAACTATCTGATTTATCGCAATACTCTAATGGATTTTTCATCGTCATATTTAGTTTTTTTTTTTTTTTTTCTGGGGAATATTTTTTTTTAGTTTTCTTCAATAGGAAAATGTGCACCATTGTATAATTTTTTTTAAATTATCATATAAATTTAATTCAATTTCCATGAAGAAACTGTTTAGTTTTGCAAAACATTCCTCGTCATTCTCTTTGATGTACGATGACCACATGTTAAGTTTGAAAACTAATCTGTAACAAAATCTATCTTGATACTTTTTAGTTAATAAATACTATTCAACTAGTGTGAGTTCTTTGTAGTTTTCCTTTCGAATTTTCATTTTGACTCGCGGAATACTGGGATTTGACTCAGGGAACCATGAGGCTCCGGAACACAGTTTGAAGACCACTGGGCTAGATAATTCGTACCAAATTGTTTCTTTAAGAAGCTATATACGCCAACTTGATATAACCAGCAAGAACACACGCCTTCGTCAGCACGTAATTTCGACTGCAGAAAAATATTTCTCAGCATACGAAATGTATCCTTCAAATTAGTATTTCAATAAGCAAAGAACGAAATAAAATAATGCATTTATAATGTCTTTCATTGGCAGTATTTAACTTTGAAAATGAGCGTTGTCATAAAGGGAAAAAAAGCACATTTAACTTAATGGCAGCCTACGAGCAATGTTCGTACATGTAATCTGTCTGCAGAAGGTTGTAGGGTTCCTCACTCCTTTCATCTAAAATGAACGTCGAGGAACCTAGTGAATAGTAAGCCTGATAACAACTGAACAAATCTGAACATAAGTGAACAATAAGCTTTATCTCTGAGATCAAACAATTAAAGATGTAGACTCGAGAGGAGTTAAAATAACCTTTTATTCACTCCCATAAGAATAACAGGTGACGGAGGACGGGGACGCCTGGCGTATAACATAGGTAAACAGGCATATGTTCCACGTCCTCACTATCTCGAAGAAGCAACTCGCTGGAGCCCCGTAAGGCTGCACCGGCAGTTTACATGTCCATACAGGAGCTAGATGTCAAGTAGTTTTTACATAGGACATCGTTAATAACACAGTAACTTAAAAAGAATATAAAGGATAGCATTAAAACACTAAAACACTCCTATAAGCTGAAACACATAGATTTACAAAATTAAACGTAAAAGCATAAAAACACACTCGTAATTACGTAACATAAAGACATAAAAACACACACGAGAATGCATATCATGACACATAGAATACATATGGAAACACGTAGAGCACATAAATGCAAATATTGCACACAGAAGAAACATATGAGACATAGTAAGGTGTGCGTAAAGCAGAAGCGCTATGCGGAAATATGCTCAGTTCCCATAATACATAATGTACATACTTTCATTAGGGCTTCTGTTGCATGATTTACATATTTCGTTGCATACACTACATTCGTGCATTGTACGGATATTATATATTTCGATTTACGATAACACATCATTCCATTGGGTGCCCGGTGCTTTACACAGATAAACATGTCAGTAACATTATTTCTGCTCGTTGCTGGCTATTGAAAGCCCCTACTCGAGCTTTAACTTAGAATAAGAAAATAAGAAACTAAATTATAATTAACTAAGGAGACTTAGCCGAACCTAAACACAATTATCTATTGCCCTTAATTTAAACTAGCCGGCGAACATCAAAAAGTATGTAATAATACAGGGGAGCGCAACAGCTTCAAGAGTGACTTAACCCAAACTACTACCGCACTACTAAGGATTCCTAGCACTCTCTACTGTAGTTGAAACTTCCTTAAATACTTATTCCAACTCATTTGCGTTCAACGCGATTCTAAAAACTCATTCTGGTTCAAACTCAAATGGCTTTAAAATTAAAATAAGTGTAATAAAATTAAAATATACCTAAGGGTCCGAAATGCCTTTAACATCTTAGAAGATTAGCATGCATTCTTGTTGATCTTGGTAGCTGCATGTTTAGTTTAACGTACTTATGTCGTTCTGTTTGCTATATTAATTTCTAATTTTCAGAAAAAAACTATGCTTATGTGGAAGAGTGTTTAAGGCACACGAGTACCTGAGCAAATCCTGCCCGAATCAATATAAACAAAGCTTGGAAATAGTACTCAAGATGTAAGATGGTTTATAATAAAATTATATAGAGATTTTTATACTAATATTTCTTTTTTTCTTTCTTTCTAATAATATAAAAAGTATTAAAATTTGTACTAGAAAATAGATAAAAGGAGAGACGCACCAAAAAGCCTTCGAGCTGGTACAATGAGCAATGGTGAGCAAGTGCGAAAAGACATACCAACAGTGCAAACGTACAATAAAAATTGCATAAAAAATACACAAATATACAACATAAGTAGGAAAAGAAACCAAATTAATAATACTTTAATCTTCCATAATAATTCTAGTACTGATAATAGCAATAGGCATAGAAATAATACTGAGAGTAGCAATAGTTATGATTATAATGATGTTTTTCACATCAAAAAAATTATAATCGTAATTTAAATTCGCAGTTCAGTGTTATTACTATTTCTCTTTGACAATGAAAACTTTTAGCAAGATGGTAGTAAAAGGTTCTGAGCTTGACAATGCCAAGATCCTCATCAATAGAGTTATTACTTATGCACATTTGTCTGACAGTAGCATCAGCCTAAACCCACGAAATTCCTCGTGGCAAGGAGCGCAAGATACGCCTGTCGTTGGAGGTGTTCTGTGACTGGACTAAAAGATGCATTCTGAGCAAAGATCGTTGTATCATTAGCGCACATTTCAAGTGTAGTGTTGGGTGTGCGAGGAATGTTGTTCACGTAAATGTTGAAGAGAATGGGGCCCAGTAAGGATCCTTGTGGAACACCAACTGAAAAAACACGGTGAGTAGAGTTAGTGTTAGAGACAGGCACAACAAAGCGTCTACCTCCTGCCAGGTAGGATTTAATTATGGGTGTAATGTAATCTGGGGAGTTCAGATTGTGAATCTTGTATATGAATGCATCCATCCAAACTCGGTCGAACACTTTGGCTATATCTAAGAACAGCCCACCGGTGAATCTTTTATGATGTATCCCTTTTGAGATGTGCTCAACCAGCCAGTATAGTGGAAGGAGGACGACTGGTTTCTTTCTAAAACCAAACTGGTGGGAAATCAGTATAATACTTCTGTCCAGGTTGTCTTGCATTCTTTTAAGGATCGCTGGTTCGACAGTTTGACTTAGACCCGTGAGTAGAATAATCGGCGGGGGGGACCCCGGCTAGCAGAGCTGGTTTTTTGGTATAAGAGTAATGCGGGACGTTTTCCGCATAGAAGGAAAATACTGCCGAAGTAGAATAATGTTGAAAATATTCGTGAGTTTGAAAATCATTTAAGTGGCAACATCTTGATCATCTTCTTGGTAACCAGATCAATCCTAGGGCTCTTCTTAGGTTTTAGATTCTTCATATAGCCAATAATCTCCGACCAGCCGGATTGAAATGATATTGTTAACGAGTAGGTTTGCTGTTCAATCGGGGTGAAAAGAAAAAAACTACAAATTAAAAAATACATTACACCAAAAAAATCAAATTTGGTTTAATGTAATGTTAAAAAAAAATGAATTTTTATAGTAAAGCTTTATAAGAAATTGCAAATGCTAGCATAATATTAATCTGAAACGAATGGTTTTTATGATTAGGGTTAAGCTGATAAACATTATATGAAATATGAGTTAATACGCTAAATAACGATTATTGGAGGTGCTAAGGCAACAATAATCAGTGTAATAAATTTGTAGAATTAGTTTTGAAGGTTTAAATGTAGAACCTTCTTTGTAGGTTCAGGAGTGCAAACGACGAAAAAGAATCCCTGTGCTTAAGCAATAACAATGTGAGAAAGGAAATAAAGTTACATGCATCATCTATTGATAAAAAAAAATGAAAACAGCTACGAAATAATTTCCTTAAAAGCTGAGGGTAAAGATATAATGGAACTGGGATCATTAACTAGAACTGTAAGGATTTTATAAAAGTGGAATGCATCTAGAAACTCTAGGTCGCCAAAGGAAAATGTTTTTGTATAATTTTGGCTGCAGAAAGAAGGAAATTTTGATATTTTTATCAACAATATTAAATCACATTGCATACGTGGTTTAATTCGAAAAATGACATTTACCATTTTTCTGCAGACAAATGCAAAAAATACCTTCATTTGGCGAAGACTTCCTATATGTGTTCCATATTCATAAAAATCTTTCGTTTTTAGTAGTAATCCAAATCCAATCGGTCTTTGCCTCAGCCTCGAGAAAAATTATTCCATTGCTCTTTTCATTTAGCATCAATATACAGCGCCAGTAGCTTTACTTCTTTCATCTCACTGTGATGGCCTTCTCTTTCGTCATTTGCACTTCTGCAGCTGAGGAAGCTTCTAAATTTAAACCTTCGAAACAAGTCCTGCAAATTTACGAATATTACGTTGGTTCTTGTCACCTTATATTATTAAATTATAAATTCCAATAATTTTGTGAAATTACATATTATAAATTCCAATCATGTTATGAAAATTAAGTACCAATTGTGACTGATATTTAAATAAATACAATATCAATTCATGTTATCAAAATTATATTGCATTTCCTTTTATTTCTGGCGATGGTTAATTAGTTAAACTGATTGCAAAGAAATGGTTTTAAGAAACTTCAATGGGAAATGTCAGCATACATTTAAACTTACTGATTAAATTTTAATTGCACAGTAAAATATATCAGTACCTGGAGAAAATATATTAAGAGTTTATCTAATTGTTTCTGCTATCGCTGATGGTGAGCATTCTTTAGTCTAACAAATGGCAATTTTTCTCTCACTTTTGCTCTCAATCTTTCCTCCAGTTACGTGTTTTATAAGTCATCTTATCTGATTTCCTTTTGTACAAACACGACACTACCTTTACTTTAATACCATAAAATATAGTATGGAACGCAAACAAAATAGTACTAGACAATGAAGAAATTGATGATAAATGAGTTTCCTTCGAGTCACATAGAAGAACTGCTAAAAAAAGGGTCTTAGAAGAGTTAGCTGAGCAGCCTAAAAAGAGACGAAAATACTGTGGAAAAGTGGACGCAGCTGACTAGAACTCTTGCATAGAAATAAATACAAGAAGCTCCTTATTCTTGTTAATAAATGTATTTGATTCCTGAATAAGGTTGCCTTAAAACTGGTGGCTATTTTATATACAAGTTTTTTCAATAAATATGTGTTAAAAGGACTTTTAAATTAGGGAAAATTGGAGGAACTCGCGAAGAATAACGCAGCTTAAATAGATCTGGAGAGTGTAACAGTGCTAATTCATAAATTCGCAAACTGTACATAGTTTTAGTGCTATATGTGTTAATAATTGCATGTGAAAATATACCAAAATATGTTACAAAAATAAATGTCTTCTTAAGCATCACATAAAAGGTTATTTTGTATAGATACGTAAAGGTAAGACATTGAAAATATATATTTTATTGATTATAGAAATGGGTGAAATGTTTGTAATAATTATCTATTAAACATGTTCATAAATAAAATCTTTGTAAAAAGATATTGATTTTAAATAGTTCATTTTGATAACAAGTATACTGCATTAATTTGAAAAATAAAACAAAGATATGAAATGTAGTAACAGAATTTTTGAGTTTGCCAAGCAACTTGAATAATATAAATAAATTCTCTGCCAGCAAAACGGAACGTAGAATTATCAAGATATTGGAAATATAGATGGATATATAATATAACAATACCGAAAAATATATTAATATATAGTATATATGTATATATAAATGTAATATAGACATTTGTAACTTCAAAGCTCATCATTTTGGTACTCGGTGCTATCAAGTTGTACACCACACACAAAAAAAAAAAAAAAAAAAAAAAAAAAAAATAGTACAGTTCTATATCTCCCGTTCTACTGGGCCGATTGAGAAAATTCAAATTGCATTTTTCATGTCTCGAAAGCGCGACTTAGAATATATATTAGATTTATATATAGCATTGTTCTAACATAGGTATTTTGACACAAAATTGGACCTTTTCTGAAATAACATACCAATTTTTTTCCATATTTCGATTCTACAACTCAAATTATGCCTAGATATTTTCTAAAATTTGGTGCGAAATTTACGGCGAAATTCAAAAATTTATCTTGGCGCAATTTTTTCAGTTTTCGCCAAGAATAATTCACTTGGCGAACTTCTTAATATATGGCAGCCAATTTTCCTTTCCCTTCAATTATGCCGGAGCGGAAAAAAAAGGCACCTCGTTTCTACCTTTTTACATTGTGCCTAAACGGAAAAAAAGTCAAACGTCTCATTGTTCCTATTTTCAAATAATTTTAGCAAAGTGTCTAAAGCACATTTGATATTTTATCGTATTCAAAAACAATGCCAAATTTCAAAACGCGCCTGTTTTGTATTAGGTGAGAAATAGTAGGCGACAGAGGAGAATCTTGCCTAATAGCGCATGCGCCACCAGAATTGGCGCTGAAATGTATATTCTGTGAGAAACTTTATTTTTGTTGTACATTCGAAGTTGGATTCATATGTTACGTTGTAAGAAAGAAACCTAGCGCCAAAGTGTCGCTATGGAAAATAAACGCATTGAAAGTTTGAGCGTGTTATTTTCTGTAATCTGTGTGTGTTATTTTATTGTGATATATATAGCTACCGACGGGAAATAGAATAATTCAATTCAAGTTTCTTTGATCCTTCGAGCCAGAGCAGCTAGTGAAGTTCATGAGACTGTGATATTACTTTTGGTTTTGTGAAACGAAGGATTACTTAGGATACTTCCAGATGGAAGTTCTGTAGAAACAAAAGGCTAAGTACCATCCGCCCTTTTTGAAGCTCGTTTTACCTTTTTATTTGTTTATTGACATTTGCTAATTAATCTGTCATTAAAGGAGATATTAGCTCAAAAACCATACATTAAAAACACATTTAACAAAGTTAAAACAAAAAGTAGCTGACGAAAATGTATAAAGAAGTGACTTGCAAGTACTGAAGAATAAATTTAAAGTGCTTGAGACAAATTCTAATTTCGATTCTTTATTTGGGTTATGTACGGAAATACTGAAAATATTGATGCTTATGTGCTTACGTAAAAGAGAAAGAAGAGATTGACGATATTCTCTTAGATGTAGAAGCCGAATTAAATCATAAATTAATTAAACTTTCCAAAGAAAATAAATCGGAGCCTTATGTTTGCACGAATACTGAGAACAATGTTAAATTACCCAAAATTACTTTGCCAACGTTTTCGGGTAACTTACATGAGTGGCTTTCATTTAAAGATATCTTTTTAGCCAGTGTTGATTCAAATCCTAATTTAACAGATGCAGTCAAATTACAGTACTTAAAATCTGCGCTAAGAGGAGATGCTTATCGTATTGTGCAGTCAATATCCATAGTTGACTCTAATTATAAATCAGCCTTTTCATTACTAGAAGAAAGGTTCTCTAATCACCGCGAACAAGTGTATGCTCATCTGAGACGATTTATGAATTTGCATCCTATGCAAAATGAGTCTGCGTCAGCAATATTAAACTTAATTGACATTACAAATGATTGCGTGAGATCATTAGAAGTTTTAAATCAGAGTGTTAACGGTTTTTCTTCCAATGTATTTCCATACATTTTACGGCAAAAATTAGATAACAACATCAAAATATGGTGGGAAAGAAAATTAGAGAAAGAGAATTTGCCTAATTTAACAGATCTTATAGAATTTCTTAAAGATCATGCAAGAACTCTCAACGCTTCAAACAGTGTGACTAACACAAAAAATGTTACACATAGTGTGTGTGTGATTATGGCAAAGCCTCGAGGTCTATCTGCCTAAGGGGAGGGATGCCTTCGTGGAGGACTTTCTAAGGGAAACTGGCTCCTATACACGTTACACATGGGGAAAACCACGAAAACGCCCAAGCAGCCAACCCGTTCGCGGGATTCGAACCTCGGACCGAACTACCAGTGTTCAGCGACTTTACCGCTCGGCCGCTGGTGGGCCCTGTTACACATAGAGTTACCGCTTTTACACATAGAGTTGTTTCTAATGCAAATGAAAAACATATGCAGAATTCGTGTAGGTTATGTAATTTGAGCAATCACAAGCTTTTTAATTGTCCTAAATTTCAGAAATTAAGTGTAAAAGAAAGGGTAGAATTTGTGAAAAAGCAGAATTTATGTTTTTGTTGTTTTAATTTGCACAGTGTGAGAAATTGCCGTTCTAATTACTTGTGCAAGAAGTGTAAGAAAAAACATAACTTTCTCTTGTATTATCAAAACGAAAATAATTCCGTTGGCACCACAGTAGAAAGAGCAGACACTTCTGATCAAAACAGCAATGCGTTAAATGTATATGCACCTGCATTTCAAGCTAAAACTCAAAACGAAATCTTTACAGCCGCTACGGGTACTAACAGTGGGAAAAACGTGATTTTATCTACTGCCTTTGTATTCATTGAGACTAACGATGGAACTTTAATTTTAATTAAGGTGAAAGCATTATGTGATAGTGGAAATGTTTCTTGTTTTTGTACTACTGAATTAGCGAATACACTTAATTTAAAAAGGGAAAAGACAAATATTTCGGTTTGCAGTATATCAGGTATTTCAACTACGATAAAAAGAAAAGCAGTTGCCCTTATCTGTAATCAGGAACAAACGTATAAAAGGAAACTAGAGGTTTTGGTAATTCCAAAAATAGCAGGTTTAACTCCCGCAAAGTTTATCGATGTTAGTAACCTTGTGATTCCTGAAAAGGTGAATTTAGCGTATCCGGAATTTTATATAGCAGAGAAAGTAAACCTGTTGCTCGGCGTCGAAGTTTTTTATGATATGTTACGATCAGGTAAAATTTATGTTCCTAACATAGGCTTGATATTACAAAATAGCGTGTTCGGATATATAGTTAGTGGAAATATAAATGATTCACGGAGAAATAATTTATTGTCTTGTGGGTTAGTAAATGATATTTCAGAGAGTGAATTGAAAATGTTTTTCGAACTAGAAGCATTAGAAATTAAAGATGATCCTTATTGTCATGAGAAAGACAAAGCATTGGAAATATTTAATAAGACAGTTTGTTTTAAAGCTGGTCCCTACGAGGTTACTTTATCTTGGAAAAGGGACTGGAGGGAATTAGCTGATAATTACCGAGTAGCGGAAAATAGATTAAAAACTCTTGTAAAGCGAATGAATTATGACAAAACACTGTTTTCTACATATAGTGAAATATTAGATGATTATCTCAAGCAAGGCATCATTGAAAGAGTCTTAAGATGGAAACATACCTATCGGTAAATCAGTGTTTTACATACCACACCAACCGGCATTTAGAGAAACCAGTGCTTCAACGAAGATTAGAATAGTGTTTGATGGCAGCTCACATGAGTTCGGGCAGCTATCACTGAACGATTGTCTATGGACAGGGACAAATTTAAATCCTAATATGTTCCATCTGCTAATTAATTTCCGATTAAATAAAGTTGCAATTTCAGCGTATGTAGAAAAAGCATTTTTGCAGATTGCTTTGGCAGAAAAGGATCAAGATGCAGTGCGATTCCTGTTTGTGGAAAACACACAATTAAATGATCTAAAACTAGCGACATATAGATTCAATCAAATTTTGGAATTAAGTCAAGTCCGTTTTTGTTGGCTGTAACAATTAAAGAACACATTAGAAAATATCGAAGTGAGCAGCCAAATGTATTTGAAATATTGAATTCTTGTGTTTATGTTGATGATTTTATTACTGGACAGGACAGTATAGATGAGGCTCTAAGCTTATCGCGTAAAGCTAAACAAATTATGAGTGCAGCAAATATGAACTTGCGTAAATGGGTATCCAGTGATCCTGAGCTGATGAAAAAATGGGAAAAAGAAGAGTTCGAGATCAACCCACATAAAATGAATGACTCAAACTAGACACTTAGGATCTTGGGAATATCTTGGGATACTAATGAAGACAGTCTGAGTATAGACCCAGACAGTTTGATGGAATTCCTTAAGAATAAGCGTAATACGAAACGGTTCATCTTTAAAACTGCCGGGAAGATTTTTGATCCCTTTGCGTTAATAACTCCATTTACTGTTAGACTTAAATTCTTGCTACAAGAACTTTGGGTTCGAAAATTGACATGGGATGATGAACTACCTACAGATATCTGTCAAGAGTGGGAAAAGTGGTGCTGCGAGTGTCATCATCTAAGTAAAATTGCAGTTCCAAGATTCATTTTGAATACCGAAGCCGATTCCATAGAGATCCATTGCTTTTCAGATGCTAGTCAGAGGGCGTACGGTACTGTTGTCTACGTAAAACTGCGTAAGCAAGAAGAAATTTCTGTGAGTTCGTCGCATCAAAATGTCGTGTTGCACCTGTGAAAAGAATTACGTTACCTCGTCTTGAATTACTTGGTACATTACTAGCAGCGCTTTTAGGTTCTGGAGTGAAAAAATTGCTCGATCAAAAGAAATCCTCGAGAATATTTTATTGGAGTGATGCCAAAATAATGCTATGCTGGATTAAGGGTACCAGTACCAAATGGAAATCTTTCATCTCCAACAGAGTTAACGAGATTAGGAAGTTAACACAGCCGACAGAGTGGTTCTATTGTTCAACAAAAGAGAACCTAGCAGATTTTATGACGCGTGGTGTTCAAATTGACTTTCTTGTGAACTAGTCCAAATGGTGGTCATGCTGTGACTTTCTAACATGCTCAGAGATTCCTCATCAGGACTTAACATTTGAGGTAGATGAAGAAGTGTGTCCAAATAAACTTAAAAAGGACAATGAACTGCATGACGATTCTAACTTAGTTTTAATTACATGTGATGAACCAAACCTCTTTAATGATATTCTTAATTTGTCTTCTAATTATACTAAACTTATTCGTATTGTAAGTTTCATTTTCAGGTTTATCCATAATCTTAAGAGCCCTCAGGTAAGGAGGTACGGAGTAGATAGATAAAGGATGCTGAGGAAGAAGATTTAGAAGAGATAAAGGACGCTGAGGTGTATATTTTATTAGAGGCCCAAAAAAGTAAGTTTCAAGAAGAAATAAATCAATTTTAAAGAGGTAAGTGTGTAAACTTAAAATCTGCGCTAAGAGGAGATGCTTATCGTATTGTGCAGTCAATATCCATAGTTGACTGTAATTATAAATTAGCCTTTTCATTACTAGAAGAAAGGTTCTCTAATCACCGCGAACAAGTGTATGCTCATCTGAAACGATTTATGAATATGCATCCTATGCAAAATGAATCTGCGTCAGCAATATTAAACTTAATTGACATTACAAATGAATGCGTGAGATCATTAGAAGTTTTAAATCAGAGTGTTAAAGGATTTTCTTCCAATGTATTTGCATACATTTTAGGGTAAAAATTAGATACTAACACCAAAATATGGTGTGAAAGAAATTTAAAGAAAGAAAATTTGCCTAATTTAACAGATCTAATAGAATTTCTTAAAGATCATGCAAGAACTCTCAACGTTTCAAATAGTGTGACTAACACAAAAAAACGTTGCACATAGAGTTTCTAATGCAAATGAAAAACATATACAGAATTCGTGTAGATTATGTAATTTGATCAATCACAAGCTTTTTAATCGTCCTATCTTTCAGAAATTAAGTGTAAAAGAAAGGGTAGAATTTGTGAAAAAAACATAATTTATTTTTTTTTTTGTTTTAATTTGCACAGTGTGAGAAATTGATATTTTAATTTCTTGTGCAGGAATCGTAAGAAAAAACATAGCTTTCTCTTATGTTATCAAAACGAACATAATTCCGTTGGTACCACTGGTACTACAATAGAAAGAGCAGTCACTTAAGATCAGCAGTTGGCTGATCAAAACAGCAATGCAAACCTGCATTTCAAGCTAAAACTCAAAACGAAACCTTTACAGCCGCTACGAGTACTAACAGTGGGAAAACGTGATATTATCTACAGTCTTTGTATTCATTGAGACTAAGGATGGAACTTTAATTAAGGTGAAAGCGTTATTTGATAGTGGAAGTGTTTCTTGTTTTTGTACTGCTGAATTAGCGAATATACTTAATTTAAAAAGGGAAAAGACAAATCTTTCGGTTTGCAGTATATCAGGTATTTCAACAACGATAAAAAGAAAAGCAGTTGCCCTTATCTGTAATCAGGAACAAACGTATAAAAGGAAACTAGAGGTTTTGGTAATTCCAAAAATAGCAGGTTTAACTCCCGCAAAGTTTATCGATGTTAGTAAGCTTGTGATTCCTGAGAAGGTAAATTTAGCACATCCGGAATTTTATAAACCAGAAAAGTAGACTTGTTGCTCGGCGCGAAAGTTTTTTATGATATGTTACAAGCTGGTAAAATCTATGTTCCTCACACAGGCTTGGTATTACAAAATAGTGTGTTTGGATATAGTTAGTAGAAATATAAATGATTCACGGAGAATTAATTTATCGTATTGTGGGTTAATAAATGATAATTCAGAGAGGGGAATTGAAAATGTTTTTCGAACTACAATTATTAGGAATTAAAGATGATCCTTATTGTCATGAGGAAGACAAAGCAACGGAAATATTTAATAAGGCAGTTTTGTTTTAAAGCTGTTCGCTACGAGGTTACTTTTCCAAGGTTTAAAACCTTGGAAAAGGGACTGGAGTGAATTAGTTGATAATTACCAAGTAGCGGAAAATAGTTTAAAAATTCTTGCAAAGTGAAATAATTATGCAAAACAGCGTCAATATATAAATTCACGCATACCTTCGGAAATTTTGAATAAAACACTGTAATTTTTTGCAGGTAATGCTTAGAAATCCTTCTACTTTAAGAGGATGATAAAAAGTTTATAAATTATAATTCAAAAGTTTTTTGAAAAATTTTTAAAAATTATTTGAAAATACAAATTTTAAAAATAAATCATAAAAAATGGGTGAATTTTATTTTGAATGAACCTGAATTTCGAAATGTGAAAGGAAGAATCAGAGTTTAATAAAAAAAAAAGAGAGAATAATAAATGTATACCAAACTCAATTAATATTGAGGAGCTAAATTTTTGAGAGCTACTTTTTTAAAAACTACTCGTGCGATTTTTACAAAACTTGGTAGTTTGGCATAATTTGAGTCATAGAACGGACATATGGAACAAAATTGGTATGTTATTTCAGAAAATGTCCGATTTTATGTCAAAATACCTATCTTAGAACAATGTTATATATAAATCTAATACATATTCTAAGTCAAGCTTTCGTGAACTTTCGTGAATTCTAAGTCAACTTGCGTGGAAAACGCAAGTTGAATTTCGTCAATCGACCCAGTAGAACGAGGGATATATAACTGTCTCCCCATTTTTTTTCGCAGTGTACATATAATATTCGAAGGTTATTTTTTCATTATTATTATTATTATTCCATGGAAAACATTACTAATGTAATTACCTAGACAGATAGACAATTCACTTTGCAAATGGTGGACGCTACCTTCAGTATAGTAAAGTAAGTATAATACAGCACTGCAAATGTAATTTCTCTTTCTGATTTTCTTACTAACATTTCGTTTTCTCTAGCTTATTTCATTGCACGATATTGTATATGAAATATATAGCATACAAAATAGATACTAATTTTATGAGGTATTTACTTCCTCCTTTCTGCAAGGCTTCGTGGTGTAACGATAGCACACTCAGCGAGTATTCAAGAGGTCCAGGTTCGAGTCCCGGTGAGGGCATTGCACATATTTCACGTCTCCTGGTTCAAAAATGCTAATGACTCTACAATTTCTTATTCATGTTTATTTATATAGTTTCCGAACAAAACTAGGCTTTCAATAGTTAAATGTAAACTAAACATTGTAGTGTATTTTTGACCTTAAAAAGACCTGATTGCATTGTTGAAAGCTCAACGAGCCGATTCGTGTGAGCTTATACTTTACTGTAAGCACTCATATAATGTTAGCTTTTGTGTTGGAAAAACTACATATTGTACAATTTTTCCCATATAATTTAGATTTATAAAATCGCACAAACTGGTTTTTTTAAATTAATCTTAATTTCGTTCTATAACACCTGCGTAGTTCAAAGAATTAAGGCATTCTTTTCGTATGCTTCCGTGACATAACGGATTAGCGCATTCATGCCACATTCTCAAAGGACCCCTTTCGAATCCAGACAAAGTGACTGATGATATTGCCATTGCTACTCTCTTCAAAATTATTCTTTTTCTATACCATTATTTAATGTTTTAATTTAGATTCTACATTAATTGCCTTACAGCTGTAATACATATAACCCAATAGATTGAGAAATAGCTATCAAAGGCCAATCACTTTTACATAAATAATTAGCCAAAACAAGCTGGACTTGAATGAATCGGACATATAGAGACTGTACAAATTATGTTATATACATAAATAGACGGATAAATTCCATGGATAAATTCGATTGGCAGATAAATAAATAGACGTAAGATGGTAGGTAGGTAAAAAGATAAATATATTCACAGAAACAGTACACGAGAACTATAAAACCTCAAATAAAATGGCATGATCTTTCGAAAAAAGCGTTACTGGGGGAAAAGTTTCATTTAAAGTGAACAGAAATAAAATTTTTTAATTCAAAATTAAACACAAATTCGTACTGGTGGAATATGATTAACATTATACTAGTGTTCTTTGATAAAGAAGAATGGATTCTTCTATTCACATGATAAATTAGATAAATTGTTATATATTACTGAAAATAAAAACCATCTTTTAAAAATAATGACTAGAGGTGCTGAAGTTTTATGAGAGGATAAAAACCACTGCTGTAGAAAATACTCTTTCTTTAGCCCATAAGATCTGAAATCTCTTAAATATTTGGAAGACAGGTAAAAAAATTACAAATTTATCTGTTAATTGCACTCTATTATTGTTTGGATCAGATAGGTTCGTTGTTTATAACATGTAGCTGATACTAATATTCTGAAGAAAACCTTGTTTAGGGAAAATTTTGTGAACGTTCCCGTGCGTGAGAAAAATATACAACAGTTTTATTTTGAAAAAGCCTCATGTATGTTGCAAGAATTTCATTTTTGTCGATCTCTTCCTCACAAAACTACAGATCAGCCTTCTGTAAAGCTATCGTCCCAGGGGGTCGACGCAGGAAAACTTGTGAAGCTACTGGCTAGGATTTGTACCTATGCACTCTCGGCCATGGGGAAATAAAATATCATACGACTGGCGGTTCCTCGTTACCTGTGGGCGTAAGTAGGTAATTCTGACTTCGATTTAACTTGACTAGCCCACAGACCAAGGTGGAGTGAGCCCTGTTTTAGTCCCACGGCTGACGTCAAGCATCCCGCAAAATAGTCGCGGGTAGCAATTTTGACGACCAGTCAAATCTCCAGGCGTGAATATTCCCCACCGCTATAAAAGCTGGGAACCGGGAGTTGTGACTTTGCGCGCCCTGGAGGTAACAGTGGTTATAGAGAAACTTTTAAAGTCTGCCACCTCTGATTGGGTACCTGAGGTGGTAAAATGATTAGCATGTATTTCACATCTTGGGAAACTAAGACTGGCGACCCACACCTTGCCTGAAATGGAGGCCTCTCAATTGGGACAGGTCCGTGTAGTGTCAAACAGACGGAGCACGAAAGACAAACATTATTATTATTCCCTAAAGCTATATAGCTACTTAATATAACTTTGCAATTCATTTATATTCACGACAGAATACCAAATTTACTATTCTTTCCAGATTACGCTATGTGCCATTATTTTAACTGAATCTCCATTTATGTGTAATATTAAAACTGGTGATCAATTCTTTATCCCTTCTGTATGTTAAAAGCGTGCATAACATACTTCCAGAGAATAAAAAGATGGTAAACGTTACATCAATTAGACCAATATCACCTTCCTTTTCTGTCACTTTGCCTGTTCTTGATGCGAGTAAAGCATGATGCATTAAGCAGGCCACCGAAGGCATGTAGAGACCATCCATTTCTAGGGCATCTAGGATGTATCATTAGTTGTCATCCCTTCATTTCATGATCCATATGAAACAGAGTAAAAGACTGAGATATAATAATAAACAAGATTAGTTTTACTTGTCATAGAAACATAAATAAATTTAAGCAAATAGAAATAAGCTTTATTTTAATTGCGTCTGGAAAAAAAGACAAGGAGATTTGGATTATGAAATTCTTGAATGCTTGGAATCTGGATTACTGCTATTCTACTAGGTGTATATTTCCGTTATTTTTTCGCCCATCGTACGCTTATTAAAGTAAAGCAATTTAAACGAGCTTTGAAATTAAAGCGTATTAAGAAAATAGCAGAATTTATCTTCTGGTTTACGAGATCTAATTGAGATACGAAAACATGCCGCTTCAATATAATGTAAAGGAAATTTGGAAATTGGAATGCTCCTTTACGATGGAATACGATGGAATAATTGGAATACGATGGAGAGTCATTAGGTTATATCTGGGCTGGAAAGGGGAAAATCTTCAGTCCTCTCGCCAGGATTCGAACTCGACATTCCCCCCAAAACGCGTCAAGCATGCTTCCAGTTACACCACGAAGGCGTGTTTAAGACTTATAATGATATGTTTGTCTTGGGCCTTTGCATTTTATATCATGTCAATGCTATTATGCAATAGCATGTCAATGCTATTATGCAATAGGCAGAACAATATTGTAATAAAGAATTCAATTTATTATTCTTTATTACAATTATATTGTAATAAAGAATTCATAAGTAGAGGAGCATGCTAAAATTATTTCTGATAATGATATGTTACTGCTCACCTATGCAACAAAGCGTGTGGAATTTTACTGAATAGAAAAATTAAATTTAGGAAAATTTCTTAATTTGGGGATATTTTGCAAAATCTGTTTTTTATGAAATTTAACAAATATTTATACCGCTAATATAATAATGAAATCGGTTTATAATATTGAATATTATATATGCCTATGTTGAAAAACTCTTCTGATCCACAAGTTGAACTCTAACGTCACAATTGCTATACGAAAAGCATTTCAATCATTTTAGTGTTTTCATGCTAAATGCTAATTTGTAGGGTTCGTTTTAATTTTATAACCCGTTACCTTAAGTTAAATGACTTTTCTATCAATCCTCGTTTTCTTTTCTCCATCAGAATGCAAATTTCCAGCACTCTTGATATTCTTATTAGGAAGAACGAAGGAAGTGTTTCAAGGAAGATTTTCGAGAGTGAAATAATAGCGTGTTCTGCCTGCTTGTAGGCTACGTTGCAGACTCTGATTCTGTAGCGATTAGACTTCCACACGGTTGAATTTTTCTTGCCATTAGACTTCTTTACGCCGACTTTGGTCAGAGGCAACTTGCGAGCTAGATAAACTGTGAATCTGTTAGGCTAGACTTCTTCAATTTTAAGTTTATGCATTACCTTTTGATTTAAGCCAAAAGTGTTGGTTTCTGTAAGCACAAGCTGGTGACCACTATTAATTTTTATTTGAGTGAATAAAAGGCTCGACACACCCTTCTCCTGATTTTGCAGTTCTTTAAAAGGCTCAGTGATAATTCACTAATATTCTTTCAACGTCGCGTACATTTTATTTTAGCAAAGAATACACGAAGTTACAAATTCATCATCGTTTCCTAAACGCAGAATATGTTTTATACTATACTGGAAACATACAGAATCTGTGGGAATGATGGAGCCTCCGCTACGTGATGGACTACTTTTTCTAATAAAATTTGTCCAAATTTTTGCAAAATTGATACTTCATTGGTGAAATATCCTCCATAATATGGAAAGCAAAACATATTTTCAAATCTTAAATATTTCATCTTCAGCTCGGTTACCACAACTACATAAACTCTTGACTTGTCTTGAAACAGCTAAACACCCCGTCTGCGCTGACTAACCCTGACTGTTTAATCATCCCGTATATCATCCATGTGTTGCGAGTCATCACAGTGTAGGTCTTCTGTAGTATAATGACATCAATAGAAGAGAGGAAGGATGAATAACATCGGTAGAGAGCCATTATACCGCCATAATTTCATTACGTTATTTGAATAGAGTTCTCTCAGAAACTTTGTCATCAACAACCATTCAGCCAAATGTCTAATATCGTCCTCAGAGAAATTCTCATAATTTTCACAATATATTGTTGAATATTTTGTATTTGCTTAATTCCTCGAATAATTTTGTCATGCTCTGATTAATGAGATCATGTGATATTCAATTGTCTTACCAGTACTTGCTATATGGCATGAAGCAGTTGAATAAAGTACCCTTAATCTTTGCCATTCCTTTTCATCAAGCTCATTTATGTCTTTCACTTAGGGTATAAAATTTTTCTCCCGCCTTCTTAGCGTGCCTTTGTGGTGTGGTAGTCTGCACGCTGGGCGGGTGTTCCAGAGGTCCGTGGTTTCTCCTGTCTTCTTAGCGTGCCTTCGTGGTGAGGTGGTCTGCACAGTGGGCGCGTATTCCAGATATCCGTGGTTCGATTCCCGGCGAAGTCGTTTCTCATTTTTCATCTCTCCTGCTTCAAAATAGCCTGATGTCTCTACAAGTATCCTTAGTAAACACTGTGAGTCTGCTTCAAGAACGTCTTTCACTTAGTTAGGGTCCTTGGTAAACATACGGTGGTAATGAAACTCATTTACGTCTTTCACTTAGTTAGGATTCTTAGTAAACAGACGTTGGTAATGAAGCTCATTTCGAAGATTCTTTTTTCCTGTTCTAAAGTTTTTAAACTTTCTTTGAATAGTTCGTTCGGAAGCAATTCCTTTGCCAAATGTTTTATTAATATTTTAGTTGCCCTCTTTGCATAGCTGCCTGGCCGAAGCTTATGCATAAATATAATTCTCGTATGATTTACTTACATGATTGGTTTAGTTTTAATAGATTTCTACATCTATTGTTGCGTGTTGTGCTGTGATTTGTCTGACAGGTTCAGGTGGAAGTGTAGTGGGACACCCAATGTTTTCTATAAGTAATGTAGGTATAGTCCCACTGCACTTCAGTTTATTTTTAAAGTTAGTATTTAAAATAGTACATAATAGAATATTGACATTATGAATGATATAATATCTATTAAATATAATTATAGTAGTTATAATAGGTATAATAATAGTAGGCCAACAGTCATCATTTATCCATAATAATTCATAATAATTCCTTGAGATAAAGTTTATTATATGAATCCGTACCTTCTTCCTCTTCTTTTCCCTGTTTACTATATCATTATTATTACTTGGATTTTTTTAAGATAATTATTTAATTTTAGATCAATTGCAGCTTCAAAAATGAATTTTGACATTAATTACGTTAGTGGTCACATAAATGTTTGCCTATTGAAGATAGATATTTGAATGTATTTTCTATTTTATTTTTTAAATCTTTTTTGGTAATTGCAAAACGAAGGAAGGCATTAATATTTGAATTAGGGAATTTAATATGAGTTGAGTTTGTTAAGGGACATTGAGTAATATAATGGATTGGATCACCTTTATTCCCACATACACATTGCTCAGAGTTTCAGATGTTTATTCAGAAGAAGTATGTGAGAAATGGCCCACGTCCAGTTAAAAAACGGTTTATATAACGATTAACCATTGTACATGTATCATTTACATGAGGTGCTATTTGATGTAATTGTGTGATGTATTTGTCGAAGTCCGTAACCCATTTGACCCATCTGATTCTCAGCTGGCCCTGGAGTCCGGGAAATGCTTTTATAGTGTTGCCAAGCTAGAGAAATTAAACTCAGTAGCAACAACTTACGGGATCACTTCCGGGTCACCAGATGTTGTGGACGCTATGCTCAGTCGAGTAATTAAACTTCAGTGTAAGTACCGATCCCTTAAGAAAAAGTCATATTTTCCTTAGGTAAGAAAACCTAGAACAATTAGCCAGAATTTAGGCCAGTAAAAGTATTCAGGATGAACCTACACCATTCAACGGTCTTATAATATTACAGTAACAGGCCACAGGTAAGTAAGTCTATACCGCCTTAAAAAATGCAAAACTATCCGCTATCCACAGATCACTATTCTGTAAGGCATTTACTATATATTCCTACCTGAAACACATATTTAAGACTCATCAAGGGGTATTAAAACCAAACAGGAAAATTTAAATATTCCCTAAAAGTCAGTTCAGATATTTCTAGGTAATATTTTAATTATAGTGAAAGGTCTTCGTATTTGTACATAAATGTAGAATAGGTTTACCTTAACAGGCGCAGAAACTATACTTATTTCAGGTAAGTTACTGGACCTTTGTTGACCTTACCTTGCTTCTTTCTAAGTATCCTAGTAAGTAAATGCCTCTAAGGAAAAAATAATTTAAAATTAAAAAGAAATTAGAAAGGTTAGGTAGTGTAGATAATTTGTTTGCGAATATTCAAAACATGACACATTCAAGATTTGCAGAAACAATTAAGAACTACTGTAGTCTCACAGTTTATAAAAATAACCTGATCGAAAACGAGGTTTTCGGACGCCTTACCACCAGTTTTAAGGTTTTAATGATTTCGCTAATTGCTCACTGCACGAATGTTTGAATCTGGTTATAACATAGTGTGTGTGTGTGTGTGTGTGAATATGGCAAAGCCTCGAGGGCTATCTGCCTAAGAGGAGGGATGCCTTCGTGGAGGACTTTCTAAGGGAAACTGGCTCGTATACACGTTACACATGGGGAAAACCACGAAAACGCCCATGCAGCCAGCCCGTTCGCGGGATTCGAACCTCGGACCGAACTACCAGTGTTCAGCGATTTTACCGCTCGGCCGCTGGTGGGCCCCGGTTATAACATAGATAGCTAATGATTTATTTGGAGAAAAGGCAAATGAATTTCAATGAAATAATATATATCCCATTTGTTTCATAAATTTATTTTTAAAGCAATGCAAAGGACTAAAACAGACAACTTTTATTCTAACTTGTTCTCAATCTTCTAAAGGTAGGAAGGCAAGTATTATTAATTATTAATTATTATTATTATTATTATTATTAACCAGGCATTTTTAAGATCGGGAAACCCAAGTTCGGAATTTTTTCTTTCTTTTTTTAAAGTTATGGAAGCACAAGCTAAATGTTTTTAAGTATTAATTTATTTTTAACTCATTTTACTATAAAAATCATCCGTAATTTTTATTATTTTTAAATGTAGAAAATAGTTGAAATAATTAACTGAAATGGTGTATTATATTTATGAATTAAAAACAGAGTTTAGACTTGTTAGTAATAATTTGATAATTATTTCGTACAAAGAAAAATATTTTCTAAAACGTATTTTATGACCACAAAAATTACTTTTAATAAAACATTTATAAGATATTTCTCCCTCCTTCTGAACATGCTTTCGGGATGTAATGGTTAGCACACTTGGCGCGTATTCGAAAGGTTCAAGGTTCGAGTCCCGGCGAGGGCATTGCTTATTTTTCACATTTCCTGCCTCAAAAACTTCTAATGTCTCTACACATTTAAGAAAACAGAACGACAATTATCAACTAAGGATATGGAGGGCTTTAATTCACAAATTGCATCACAAGAAAGCAGAAAAAAACTCTTACTTCTTTTACAGAAACCATTATTTCAAGGACTAACTTTTTATTACTTAAATTATTCTACTTTAGAACGTTAATATTTAAACCTTGGAGAGTAGAAATTTTGAAAATGAAACTTCCTGAAATCGAACTTCGAGCCTTAGGAATAGAAGTTAACATTTTCCCTACTTTTGAAATTCCTTTTATTAAATATTTTACACTAAATCATTAAGTAGCATTTGAATTTTAAGGAATATTCATTCTTAACTTTAGCACTGGTTTTGCATGGTTTACCAGAGGCATATGAGATAAATTCTGGAAAGTTGCTCTCTTTTAAAATAATTACTTTCTCCTAAAGACGAGAGACAGGCTAAATTCTATCTTCAGAAATGCAGTGAGTCTTTACATTTGATTTCAGTTTCAAACTAAAACTAAATTTAGCCAGATTTTGTTATTCAAGTAGCTGAGCATTTCTTTCAGTTATTAAATTTTATTTATTCAAGCTGCAAATGTAAAACTTTTCTGACAATTGGTTTAAGTTTTTCTAAGGAATAAATTTAATTTGAACACTCCCTTATTTTCCTTTTGATTCATGTTACATATATTCACTCGGATCAGAAGCTTTTTCAAAATAAGAGCGCTCGAAAGAGAACTTAAACGTTACTCAGGTTAATTGCAACTCAAGCCCTGTGGAAAGAAAAGGTATGGTAGTGATTGTGGAAATTTACACTAGTCTGTTTAGGAAGAGGTGTATTTGTCGAAGGCTGTAACCCATTTGACCTATCTGATTCTCAGCTGGCCCTGGAATCCGAGAAATGCTTTTATAGTGTAGCCAATCTAGAGAAATTACACTCCGTAGCAACAACTTACAGGATCACGTCCGGATCACCAGATGTTGTGGTCGCTATGTTCAGTCGAGTAATTTATGCTAAGTCTGTGTGTCTTTGAAAACATAAACTTTTAAAGGTCTTTGAAGAATTATCTTCAGGCCTTGTGAAACTAAACAGAGATCCGAAGAAGGGTGTATAAGACCCTTTATTCAATCATAAAATTAAAAAATGACCCAACTGGACACATCAACGCCGCTAACGCAAGTTAGGAATAATCACGGCCCAACGTGGCCTTGACTAGGCAGACACGCTCTGAAAACTAACTTCCGAAACTCTTGCTTAAATAGCACTTCATTCTATCTTAATCTGAATAACTCTCACTGTCTCATTTATATTCTGGCATGAAAAGCGAAGGTGAAAAGAGAGTAAATGGAAATGGCTTTTCAACTTTAAAATGAACTATTATTTAAAAATAAACGGATAAAACTCACAACTTAAATGATAATTCTACAATGGATTAAGCATTTTTTAGTTCACAATAATAAAAGAAGACGTTAGGATTACAACATCAAAGCGAACTTCTTCTTCTTCTTTACGTTTTTCTTGTTGCCAATCTAGAGAAACTAAACTTCGCAACAACAAACATCTTATATATATGCGGCTTAAGTGTTCGTCGCCGATAGTTTATTGTTTGCTTGCGTAACTGTAATTTTTTTTTATTTTCCCGTGCAGTGCAGCGCGTGACAAATATTATGAGAAAGCTAAGCCGGAAAAATTAAAAATACAAGAATACGTGCATTTAACATTTAATAAATAAATTTAACATATATATATAATAGAATTCGGAAATATGCAACCGGCAACGATGAAAAACAAATAAAATTAAATAAATAAATATCTTTATTATATGCAGCTTAAGTGTCTGTTTGTCGCCGATAGTTTATTGGTTGCTTGCGTAACTGTACTAGCCAATGGGGTGAAGTTGCCACGGCACAGGGATGACGTTTCAATTGAGACGTAGACAATTTTCTGTAAAACTTGCCTTTGCTATGACCATCAATAAGGGCATTTTTTTTATCTTAGCCTGCATTTGGTAACGGTCAACTTTATGTTGCCTGTTCAAGAATTCGTGAAAGAACGGACATAAAATTAAAAATAATGGATGGTCCTCTGCAAGGCGAGCTTAAAAATGATGGAAAGATCTACACAAGAAATGTTGTGTACAAAGAGATTTTTGACATGTGAATTAATATTTTATTATTTAAATCACCTTTAATTATTGAGCTAGCGGTAGCTCTTAAGAAATGTACCGCCAGTGGTTTCCTTCATTGCACTCTACTTTAAGCAATTAAGCAAGTAGAAGGAGGAAACCCCTTGGGACAGTACGCAAAGGAAAGTCCTCGCCCCCTGTCCTGGGTAATTCAGTTTGAATTAGCAGACACCTTTGCACAAGTCATTTTTATTACAATTTATAATATCTAGAACAGCGGTCATTTTGTATGACCGCTGGACTTTCTAGTAATATAATACGTACAAGAAGCTGCTACAATAATGAGCAGCTGAGGATGTCTTGTTTGGTAATCAGATGCCTTTTTGAAAGAAGCTGATTTGGGTAGTTTGAATATTCTAAGGCAGCTTTACCTGAGTGCTAAACCTTATGTCGAGTTTTAATCGTTCTTTCAGAATCATTTAGTAACTTTAGTTATAACTTACTAGGCACAGACAAGCGAAGTTTTGTTTAAACTTTAAACCTTTGTTTGTGCGGATTGACGTCAGGGTGATAAGTACAATGCATTTGTAGAGTCATTAGGATTTTTTTTGGAAGCCAGAGAGATGAAAAATTAGCAACCGCCTTCGCCGGGAATCGAACCACGGACCTCTGGAATACCGGCTTAGCGTGCTACCGTTACACCACGAAGGCACGCTAGGGAAGTGGGAGAAATACCTTATACATTTACTCGACAAATGTTAAAACATGAAATTTTGCTTTTCTTATGGTTAAAACGTTTTAAACTATATATAAAGTTCCAACCTAGAATTTACGGCTAAGTTTGTAGAACCTTGAGAACTGGTATACGACTAACCGCTTTAGCTCGGGAAACAGAAACGTAAATTCAAGAACGGTTAATTACCCTTTACTGCTCAAAATAAAGATTCACAGATGACCCTTTATCAGGACGTACAGAAAAAGTCTCCACTCGAGCTTGAACTCAAAAGTACTAAGAAAATCAAGCTTAGAAAGAGTGTAGCCAAATGGCAAACGCGCGATGGTCAGAATCTCTGGCTCTCTAATAAAGTCAGTGTAACTTCACTTAAGTACTGCTCTTCCTTCATTTGCATTTAACCGCGATTCTAAAAACGCATTCTGGTAGGAAATTGTAAGCTGAAACTAGGAGAGATAGGAAAGTAACTTTAACTAAAGATAATTGTTAAAAACTTAGGATAAACCTTACAAGTTGATAAAGAAGTATAGTTTAAGAAAAAGAGAATAATCTTATTTCTCATTCTACTAACATTTTTTTTTTAATTTTTTAAACCTTCTTCACACCATATTCATGTTTCAGTTACGGTTTTTCAGCTTTCAGTTTCCTTTCATTTTATTTTTTTAAAAGATTTGTATGTTCTTACTAATTTTTACTTCCTTGTACGAAGTAAGAAGGAAGTATTGCAATCGCGAAAAGTTTCAGGCATCGTATTTCAACACAAATATCCATTTTCACCGCTATCAAATGCAATTTAACGATGTTTTTGCTTGGCATCTGTACGTAAGGACAGAATAAAGGACTCTTTTTCCCTAAAAAAAAATTGTAAAACTAATTTAAAATGAATTCTGAAGAGAATTTTTCGTGGCGTACGTATGTATTTCGCATAACTCAAAAACGAGTAGCCTCAGAACGTTGAAATTTTGTATATAGGACTGCTATAACATGTAAATGTGCACCTCGTATTCTCGTATTTTCGTTGCAATCGGCCGCACCAGAAGTATATAAATATATATATCCACTCTGTTACTCGGCTCAGTGATCTCAGTTTCTTTATTCTTATGTGTTTGTAAATTGTGCATTTATTGCTTTAAAAATGATTGGATTATGCTGTTATCTACCGGTTAAGGTTTTTATGCCTTTAGTAAATCTGTATGCTATATTTTTTCAACTATCAATAATTTAAAAGTTGTTTAAGTGCAGCTAAGCCTAATAATTTTTACCATGTCGGCCATTGTTTTTTTTACATTTGAAACAACAGAATAGTAGATTTATTGCCAATCTAGTGAAAGTAAGCTTCGCAATAACAAACATAACGCGTTCTTTTATTATTGCGAATTAAATCATGGTTAATCCATTCTGGAATTTATTCGAGGAAATAAGTGTTTAAGATTTACTTCATGATTTTCAATACAGACATTTTGAGTTTTTATGTATTTTTGCCTTGTCGTGAAGTGAGAACTAAATTAATTGAATGAGAAATACTGAATCGTCTGTGGAAAACGTTTTTGTTTTGTTTGCTTAATTTATTTTATACATCGTTTTTGATTTATTATAGTATTTGAATAGAACATGTGGCGACAATTCGATAATTCTTAAGATGATATTAATTTTGTGCATTCTGAGTTAAAAAATGATTGAAATGTAGCGCTGTTCAGTGAACCTAGGGCCAGAGTGTCGCTATGGTAAACAAATAGAGTGAATTCTAAAGAGTGCATTTATTGTATTGTGTTTTATGCGCTATCGACGAAGTAGATTTAATTCAATCCAATAAATTTAAATGAAATGCAAGAAAAATGCGTATAATTTAATACTCCGTACAAGGGAGTATGTGGTGCGCGCATCAGATTTTTTAAACCTAATTTCAGTTTAGCAAATAAAGATTCTCTCAGTATTTTTAAGTATCAGTATAAGCTCATTTCAAACATAATGTGGATTAGTGACTAGAATTTTCTAAAACACAAAAGTTTTTTCACCACTTCCTTTTTCAGCATATTCATATTACGAAAATCTAGTTTTAAATTTTCTGGCATAATCATTTGAGTACACCATAGCAAAGATTCCTTTACTTTCTGAATCCTGAAACATTTTGTTGCTTTTATGACACTGATTTATAAAAAGGATTTTTATTTTATTTATTATGTAAATAAAATATAATAATTAGGATAAAAATATTCGTAAATCTGAATTAAATGCTTTTTAAAAATTGGCGGTTTATTATATTTTCTCTAAAAAGATGATATGGCTTAATGTGCTTATTTTTCTTTCTTATTCTTTTCTTTTCTTTTTGTTCGATGCTGCATTTATAGATTTTTTGGAACTTGAAAAGTACATCGAATCTTTTAATGTCTGTTGTTGGAACTTAAATTTAAAAATCTTTTTGGATAGTATATAAACCTTTACTTTTTTATCTTTTGCTGAAAACCAACATAAGAAATACGAAGAATAGTAAATTTCTAATACAATAGCTATTGTCCCATAGCTAGATTTGAAAGATGAGCGTTTAAATTTTCTCGGATTGCCGGGAGATCCTGGTAAATCAGCAGAATGCTACGTAAATGGAGCGGCTTCATGATTACCTGTAAATCTAGTTTTACTGTTTGAGGACATTTAATGATAGGAAACAAAATTTTGATGCGAGTTTGCTACACTGCTAGAATATTTTTTTTTTTTTTTTTCCCTCTGCCAATCCACCTGCTTAACAGCATTGATAAAACTGGAAATGAAGCTGTTGGTTAAAAATGAATTTTACCTAACTACATGCATATATATGTGTCACGATAAAAAAAAATTATTTCGTGACACTACACGAGTAATTTTATTAAAAATAAAAAGTTGTGAAGTCATTTGGTTTTTTGAAGCAGAAGATGTGAAAAATATGCATGCTTTCCCCGGGACTCGAAGCTGGACCTCTAGCCTACACGCCTAGTGTGCTACCATTACATCACAAAAGCGTGCTGGAAGAAGCGAGAAAATACCTTATATACTCTCCCTTTTAAAAGGAGATTGGGGTGGAGGGAACCCTATCTCCAAATCTTCGTGGCTGCGAATTATCGTTCATCACCTTGTAATTCAGGCGCCATTGTGAAGTCATTAGGTTTTTTTTTTTATGTTGGGAAAGTGAAAATGTGCAGTGTCTTCGCTGAGAAACGGACCTCTCGAATACGCGTCGACTGTGCAACCGTTACAATACGTAGGCATGATGCAAGGAGAGAGAAAATACCTTATAAATTTTTACTGTTAGATATATAGCAGGGATTCTCAACCTTTTTTGTCCCATACACTCCTTATTCATTGCTAATCAATCATTCCCCTCTCTCCAAGAAAAACATATATATTTATTTAAATTTAGATTATTTTTAATATAATATTAATAATATCTTATAAATTAAACTAAAAAAAAGTAGAGAAAATATTGATGAATACCAAACCTTGGGCAGCAATAGCTTTTCATATTCATAAAATGAAACTGAATATTTAACAGGTAAATAAAAAAGCTGACCGCATTCTGCCTCTGAAACTATGAAATTCCTCTTAGGAGGGGGGGGGGGTAGGGATTTCTCCCTGATTCAGAAACGCTGATCTATAGCAGTGGTTGACTACGTAAGGGACATAAATATTAAACACTCCGATTTATTTATAAATCTGCATTCATACTTATTTAATAAGGAAAAACTAACCGTGACTGTATATTGTATTTAGATTTATTGTTATAAGCATTTTCAACGAAACAAAGAAAATAGCATTAAAGAAAGAATAATTTCAATCTGAAGTTTTCAGGTTGCAAGCCAACACTTCGAAAATGTTCCTGTATTATTTTTAAAAGGTAAACCGGATATTTTGTTCTGCTATTTCGTTTTATATAAGTTAATATGCTTTAAAATCGGTAAGTGAGAAATTATTCTTCTTTCGTCATAATACTACGAGGCTAGAGGGTACATAGGCGTCATAATACTACGAGGCTAGAGGGTCATAATACTACGAGGCTAGAGGGTTATTTTATGGGCATCAAAATTTTATTATTTCCCATTTCTGCAATACATTAAACTTCCTTGACCTTATCATGGCTGTAGGATTTGGTTGGAGGGGTGGTGATTTCAAGTTTCTATAATGTGGTGTGTCTGCGACGAACCTGAAGCCTTCCGCTAGATTCCTATTTCACTTGATCTGGCAATGCTCTCTTAGTCAAATAACCCGAACAGACGTTAATCGGGTTATCTCTATGTCTGAAACGACGACAAAGTCGTTTTAAGATGAAAAATAACCTTTTTATTTTAATAGAATTGAGAACACAAAGCACTCTTTTGTGCTACAATTTCCAGAACTCGTGGAGATACAAAATAAAATAGAACAGTCCAAATTAAAGTTAAAAGTGGAGCAGTAGTTAAAGACATTTAATTACTACACTGGAAGCTGGTTAACAATGTTACCTGAGCGTTTGAGTTAAGATACAGGCAGCGAGAAAAAGCAAAAGTCGAATAATTGAAACTATCAGAGCCGGCAGAAAACTAACAAATAGCATGCACGCGAAACAGAAACACGTTTTGTCTTAAAATCTAAACCCCTCAAATACTGGCTACTCATTTGTGTTTTGTTGAAGAATACAAAAAGGAGAAGTTACACAAATGCTGGAAATAACCGGTTAATTAACATAAAATTTCCTACAGATGATCAAGCATGTGAACCAAACAGTAACTGCAAACTATAACATTTCGAAATCGCCTGAAACCCCTATAGCAGAGCATACAAAGTGGTACGCGCAACCCGTAGTATTTATTTATAGCCGAGAACTGCTAACCTAGTATAACTGTGATTTATAAGTTCTTTGTGATAAGGTATTCATGAAAAGAAGCGTACGTGTCATAGAACAAGCATTACCGAATGTTAAGAAGTAAACGATGGAGCAATATATACGTTGTATAATTAGCCAAATAACTTTTAATCCACAAGTTTACTACAAGTGTTAGTGACAGAGGTTATTATAGTACTCAACAGTCGACACTTTTCTAGCCTCCACTGGCAAGCATTTTTTATGGCAGTTATTTATCCAGTGTAAACAAAAAAAAAACATATTAACCGGCAGTTATGCAAAAATGCAAAACAATGGCGAACAACGTACAGGCTTGTCACATCTCTTGAGACAGGTAATACAAAATGGAACAAACTCGCCAACATATGTTCATCAAATTCTAGATGGTGAGGGACAGGGGACTCATAATCCATTACTAGCATTTAAAAAAGTTGGTTGAAAAACCTGTTATCTCAGTTTTAAAGTCAACACTAATTTTCTTCATAACATATTATTCTATACATGAACTTTATGGGACACATATAAAACTCTTACTTAACAGAAGGGCCCTCGTTACTTAATATTGGTGCAAGCATCAACTTTGCTTACAGCCCTACACTCATCCACCATATTACCGGAGTTTATTCTGGAGTTTATTCTGGCGTGGAGTTTATTCTGGGGTACAAAAGCCTGTTGACAATAGAATGCTTCAAATTACGCAGATACATTTGTATGCCATGCTGTAAATATTGGAGGAAGCACGCTACTTTATAAGTTCTATTATGGAAACTGCACGTGGTAACTTTGGCACTTTGCACCTGTTTTTTCTAAACACTCATGATCTCACTTGAATGTTTCAAGACAATAATTGTAGGGAAGTACGAGAGCTTTGTTTTATAGAGAGGAATATACGTCGAACTCTAAGAAGACTGAAAATATTTAACTTGTAGAAAATATCAGGGTTTTTTTAAAGGCGAAAAACTGTAAAAATCATCCAAAGTGCATGGGCCAGGATTCGAGCCATAGCTCTTAACTAGATAGTTAACCAAACATTTACAAAGAGCACGCACGGAAGCATGCGATATTTCTTTACATTCTTCATCACTTAAAATACAACGGAGAAGAGAAACAAGATCCATTTAAACAAATTCAGATATTGAGTACTTATCGTCTACTATGTTTTCATTTCCGATAGCTTTGTAAAGACTCCTATGTTTCGAAAACAGGAAAACTCAACAGTGCATTCTCAGGGATTCGAACTACGGCTTTTCCATTTATTAGTTATGTGTATTGCACCTTAAGCACTACCCACGGGAGAATGCGATAATCCTTTACAAATCTAATCACGATTTCAAAGGCATTATTCGTAAGGAACTTTTAGAATTTTATGTTAATTAATCAGTTATCATCATTTGAACCTTTACTTCTTTCTGTGGTCCTTACGATAATGCTAGTTAGTTGTGCATTTAAGCTGAGGTTTGAAAGTTTTAAGGTTAGAGTTTCTGGCAGCGTCGTCTTGCTGTATGTACTAACACCATCTCTGCCAAAGTTATTTCGACCAAATTGTTAAAGCATGGATGTGCCAAAGTTAAATTTCCAGCTTTATCATCTTACCAGACGAAGTTGTGTGTTCTCAGACTATGTTACATACATTTGAATTTAATTCTATCTTATTTAGGAAAATTTCGCAGCTAGAGGAAGTTCGTCTGTCGCACGAATAGTACCTTCTGTTCTTTTGAGAGTTAAATAAAAGAAGCTATTTTAATTTTCTTAAAACTGTAGAGACATTAGGTTATTTCGAAGCAGGAGATGTAAAAAATGAGCAGTGTCCTTGCCGGGACTCGAACCATGGACCTCTCGAATACACTCTAAGTGTGATGAACATTACACCACGAAGGCATGCTAAGAATGCAGAATAAATACCTTATATGCTTCCCTTTTCAAAGGGCGACTGTGGGTTACGAGGCCTAATCGCCAAATCCTGGTTGTGCAGCATCATCATCCACTAACCTTTTTAGTTAGGGCGCAATGTAGAGACATTAGGATTTTTTTTTAATTGGAAACGTGAAAAATGAGCAACACTCTCACCGGGATTCGAACCTCAGACCTCTCGAATACTCGCAGAGTGGGCTGATTATTACACCACGAAGACATGCTAAGAAGGCGGGAGAAATACCTTATAAGACTTGTTATTTTTTTTTTTCATATTAAAGAGATAACTCGCTTCCAGCCTAGTGGGATCTGCAGGACATTGACAGAAGCTATACAGCAAAATACTACAAACTAAATTAAAGCCACATAAAAGATAAAAAATCAAACAAAATTTTTTAAAAATTCAAAAATCTACGCCAAACTAAGGTTGCTTTTCAGGCAAGAGAGTAACCTAAGTATGGCATAAATTTTGAATAAAACTCTACCGATTTCGAGGACGACCTGACACAGATCCCTCCCCTTCAGCAATAAAAAATTAACTTCTGAAGAAGAGGAAACAGGAGATTTATCACTTTTTACAAATTTTTAATATTCTAGTACGTTTACCGTCAAATCTAGTACTTTCTTTCTTCCAAATTATCATAATAAATATAGCACCAAAGAATTATACATATGAATTTATTCCTAATATTGAATGCAATAAAAGATGGTATTCTAACAAACTAAATCATTTTTAAGTGCATTACAAAATTCTAAGGCATAACTGCTCTTCTTAACAGTCACTCTAATAAAAGAAATATACGTAAATTTCCATTATTATTTTTGATGCATATCTTCTTTTTCTTTTAATTTCATCAGTAGGAAATGACATAAAAAATCATTAACTATTTTACTACATCTTAATGGGTAACTGCAAAAAATCAACTAAAAAACTAAATCCAGCCATCAATGCTCAGGTTGTGTATTTAGAGTTGACAGAGAAAGCTCTTATGAAATGATATTATATTAGACAAGTGGGAAATTCCAGAGAAAAAAACAATAAGATACTTTATAAAGTATTTTCTCTCTCCTTCCTACATGCCTTCGTGGTGAAATAGTAGCATATTCGGCGCCTATTCGAAAGGTTCAGTTTCGAGTCCGGGCAAAGGCATTGCTCATTTTTCACTTCACCTGCTTGGATAAACTTAATGATTCTACAGTAGCAGCCGAACTAAAAAGGTGGTGGATGATCAATCTTCACCACGAGGATCTGACCGTTTGAAGGAGGGGAAATTTTCTCCCTACTTTCTGCATGCCTTTGGGGTGTAGCGGTAGCACATTCAGCGCGTATTCGAGAGATCCAGGTTCGAATCCCGGCCAGGACATTGCTCATTTTTCATTTTTCCTGCTTCAAATAGCATAATGATTTTACAACTTTAAAGTGAAATATGTCAAATTCTTAATCAAGTCCTTCATTTTCAGACAAATAAATTTCAAAGAGTCTACATTGCGAAGTTTACCGATACTTAATTATGACATGTGTAAATCAAACTTTTTACATTATTATGCCAGCTGCTTTGAACTTTTCAAATCTCGCTGAATAAAATAATTATGAAAATCTTTCAAAAGAACGTTTCTGTTGAGGCTATAGAAACACGGAGAAAAATTCAAATATTCATACCTTTATGAAAAAGTATTTTAAATAACAAGTGCTGTAGCAGAACAAAGATTTTCTAAAACTGTACTGTGTCTTCCTTATTCGGTTGGTAGTTTGTTTTTGTCTTTAGAGTTTAGGTTTCTTGAGTTTGACGTTCTTTGGTAGCATAAACTATTTTGAAACTCTGCAGACATAGAGCGGATTATCGCTATGTCTGAAAAGAACTTTAGGTTAGTAAACCTACAAGAAGGTTTAATAAACCTTTTTAGCAAATCAGAATCTTGACCATAAAATTCACGTTTCATGCTTAACAGGATCATCTAAACACTTGTAGCGATGTAACTTAAAATAATAGAAAATTCCAGAACTTGAAATTAAGTTTGGTAGCCAAAGGCTATACAAATTGATATAACGGGAAGTTTGCTCAAAAACTTCTCACCAGCGTAACAATTTGAATGTCAGCAATTATAATGAAAGCTGAAGACTGCAATCTTATCTCAGGAGACCTAGTAATGTGGTCTCGAGAGACAGAAACATGCTCTGACTTACAATCCAAACAACCTCAGTTTAAATACTCTGGAATTCGAGTTATGACAGCCATGCCTTATTTGTTATGTATTTGCCTCAAAGAATATGTATCTCTTTTTTAATACAGTGTGAAAAATTGGAACATATAAATTTGTATCTTTGGAGAATAGCCGATATCATACAATAGTAATAATAATAATAATAAAACTGATATATCATACAATAGTAATAATAATAAAACTGATTCTTTAATGAAGCAATGTGTCTAAGAGGTAGTTGCATTTGTTCCAGTTGATACTGAACAAGTTTCAAGATTTTATAGTAATGATAACCTAAAATTCTTTTACATTCGAAACAATTCACAACAAGGAATTCACTTCCTAACTTCTACGCTGTGGATTGCTTCAATCAGGTTTTGGCTACAATTTATATTTATTTGTTATTGATAAATTAGGGTTTCTTGAGATGCAAATTAAATTAGATACATTGATTTGGTATTACATTCAGAAAATATAGCTTTCTCTGTATGTGTTAACAGCTCTTGAGAAATACCGTGTATGTTTTTTTTTTCCTAGATTTGTTTTCACTGCATAGTTATTTTTTAAAAGGAAACGAGTTAAATGTTGTTTTGATGTTATCAAAGTAATGTATGAAGAACTGAAATTTGACAGTCATGAATAAAGGTTATCCTTTTAAGTGCATTAAATGACCATGTCTTTGCTCATATACGTTTACGTAGGATAGCTAGATAAAAACATATCAAATACTGAATTAGAGATTTTATGAAAACAGCAAGCATATTCTGTGTCTCAAGAAAGGGGGGGGGCAAAATGCTGACGTAAATCGGGTCCCCCTTTATAAATCCATCATTGCCTCTATGCAATCTGAGCGACGAACCATCAAAGAATCGAAAAAGAACTATCAGAGCTGACCTTTCTTAAAGCTACAATGTTAATTTATTTAAAATAATTTAAGTTTCCTACTAGCTGCTTTTATTACTACTTGAAGTTTAGCAGCCGTTTAAGTTATTATAAAGATTAAAACCATTAAGTATGCACAATTCCAGTACCTGTCTCCTATTAAAATTTTTATGACATTTAAATATAATCTTTCCTGGCTGTCTTTGACGTTAAATAAGTCAATTGAGGATGTTGCTGCAGAAGTAATGCCATAAATACATTTTGGATGGTTTAATCTATGCCAGAGGTTTCATAATTTTTTCAGAATAGTTTTGTAAAAAAAAAATCCTCGTCTTTGAAAAACAATGAAAATTTCGCGTGAATTCCAAAATTCAATTTGCAGCAGTAAAACCACAAAAGTTTTTTTAGCTATTTCCTTCAGACAGGAAAATTCTAATTATCCCAGTTCAGTCTAAGTCAAATAATTGGGATAAATTTTATCCTAAAAATGAATATTTCGTATGATTTATACTGAAATCGTTGTTAAAAATTCAGCGCTGATAAGTTTTCTTAAATGTTGAAATAAATGTTGTCGATTCTTGATGTAACGATTCTTCGCTTCCTTAGGTAAAAGGACGGTATAACCAAAAGTAGCTGTAACTAAATGTATTTAATATACTCTCATCAGATAGGAGCCTCTTACTCCGGATATCACAAAACAAGAGCTATCAGCCTAAGAGGAGGAATGTTTTTGTGGAAGACTTTCTAAAGGAAACTGTTTCGTATTCGTCTGACATATGGGGGAAAATCCTGAAAACTAACAATGCAGACAGCCTGGAATTTAATTCATGTCGAATTCACAGTATTCAGTGGTCCTAACCACTCACCTTCTTGGTGGGGCCGTTGTAACGCAGCAGTCGCTATAATTAGCAGCTGTCTTAACAAGTATTGATTGTATTTGCATTTTTAAAGGGAAAATTACTAATATGAAATTTATAAGGTATATTCTCTCTCTTTTCCGTATGCCTTTGTGTAACTGCAGGCGTACTTGACGCGTAATTGAAAGGTCCGGGTTTCGAGTCTTCGAGGGCATTGCGCATTTTTCACGTTTTCTACTTCAAAATAACCTAATGACTCTACACATCACGACCGAACTAAAAGGTAGTGGACTCACCACCAAAATTTGGCAATTGGGTCACCTAATCTTGAGTCGCCCTATATAAGGAAAGTATATAATGTAGTTTCTTCCTCATTTCTGTATGCCTTCGTAGTGTAATTGGAAGCATGCTCACTCGCATTCGAGAAGTTCAGGTATCGAATCCCGACTAAGCCATTGCAGATTTTTCACTTCTCCTACTTCAAAATAACCTAATAACTCTACAAGTTTAATCAATTTTTCAGTTGCAGTGTTTTAGTCATAGTCAATTAATTGCAGGATAGCTATTCTAAACATAGTCATCGGAGTCTTATTGTGCGTCCAAACCCATAGGCACGAGTATGATTCCTGTGCAAAGTTTGGCCGTTCTGTATTGTGTTTGCCGTTTCTTGCGGTTTCAATAACGATCACCTTCTGATCTGTAGTCCAGGCAACGTTTTAAGCGATAAAACAGTTTGTAGGGTTTATATTTATTTTAACTAACATTTATTTTAAGTTTAAACTATCTTTCCTGTCAAGCCTTACTTTCCCCTGGAATTGCCAATGCCAGAGTATGTAAATTTTAGTAGAACGCGCAAAGTATTCAAAATTGTCAGCGGAAGTAATCTGAGTTAAGTAGAAGGGAAACGAGTTCGAAAGTGTGCTTTCTTGCTTCACGAGCGTGGAGGTGGCTAGGTAGTAATTGAAGAACCACGCGTTTCGGCCTGTGTGCTTGCCTCAGTAGATAGTTAAATCTTCCAACGTAATATTCAGACGTTTGCTGAATTGTCAGCGGTATCTTAGAACGTGGTTAGGTTACTTACGTTTTAGAGAGCCTCGTAGGTAGTCATTTGTTATTATTCATTTTTAGTTTCTTATTTTTATTTTACCGCCGGGTCGGCGTAGTTTGTGAGCGTCAAGAGCATGCATCTGTAATTTCTAAAGTTGAATAAAAAGGGATATAAAGCCTTCTCCAGACTTCGTGTACTTTCCAGTTCATAGCAGTCACCACTATTGTTGCGTGCAGGTTGGGAGCGCGCAACATTACAAGTTAAATAATCGACGGCTACGACGTTTAATAATCAACTGGAATGCTTGAGTATTGGCATTCACATTTATCCAAGTGAATACGTAAGCTCTCCAGTAAAGAAGTTAAAGAAAATTAAATGATGAAGCTTTAGACAAGTTATACGAAGCTTTAGACTTGGTGGTACAAAGGTCTTGAAGTATTTAAATATACACTGACTACCAATAAGTATTTGGACACCTGTGATAGAAAAGAAAAACTAACTATATTCAAAATCAATAGTTGGTAGAGCCTCCACGAGAGGTAATTATAGCGTGGACCCTCCGGGGCATACTTTCCACAAGTCTTTGTATGACAGCTAGTGGTATTTTCTTCCACTCGGCTTGGAGAAGACATAGAAGTTCCTTCACCGATTTTGCACGGGTAGTTCACCCCTGAATTCAGCAATGCAACTCATCCCAGAGGTTCTCGATAGGGTTCAGTTCTGGACTCTGGGCAGGCCAGTCCATTCGATGAACTCCATGGGAACCATATCAAGCCTTGGTTAACGTCGAAACATGACAACTGGCATTGTCGCCCTGAAAGTAACAGGGGTCCAATCCGTAAAACTGCCACAACGTAGGAAGCACATTTCTTCCACTCGGCTTGGAGAAGACACAGAAGTTCCTTCACCGATTTTGCACGGGTAGTTCACCCCTGAATTCGGCAATGCAACTCATCCCAGAGGTTCTCGATAGGGTTCAGTTCTGGACTCTGGGCAGGCCAGTCCATTCGATGAACTCCATGGGAACCATATCAAGCCTTGGTTAACGTCGAAACATGACAACTGGCATTGTCGACCTGAAAGTAACAGGGGTCCAATCCGTAAAACTGCTACAACGTAGGAAGCACATTGTCATCCAAAATAATGTAGTAGGCATCGGAGTTGAGCTTACCATGAATGGGGACTAAGGATCCCAGCTCATACCAGGAGAAATACCCCCAGACCATAATTCCACCTCCACCGAACTTGACTGTTGGCACAATGCATTCTGGCAGGAGACGTTCTCCAGGTAGACGCCAGACCCAGACCCTGCCATCCGAACAGTAAAGGGTGAACCTTGATTCGTCACTCCAAAGAACCCGTTTCCACTGATCTGCGGTCCAATTTCGATGTGCTTTGCACCACATTAACCGAGCAGTGCGGTTGGACTTTGTGATCAAAGGCTTATAGGCAGCAGCACGACCATGAAAACCAAGCAGATGTGCTTCCTTACGGATGGTATTCATTGAAACAATACTCCCGGATGCCTGTTGAAACTCCTCTCGGATGAGGGCCGTCGTTTGGGTGCGGCTCTTCCGAATTTCTCTGGACAGCACTCGTCGGTCTCTATCTCTCAGATTTTCGTTGGTCTGCCGACTCGACGCACATTCCGACAATCACCGCTCACCTTCCACTTCTTAATCACATAGGGCACTGTCGATTTTGGGTACTTCAGATCGCTAGATATGTCCCTTAAGGATCGGCCACATTTGTGATACCCGATAATTATACCTTTCTCGAAATCAGAGAGCTCCGAACTGCCAGGCATCTTGCATGCTACTAAAGCCGATGCTGTTTCCTACACGACATATACCGGCGGAGTCCGGGACGTACCTTAGTACCGCAGATATCATCATTTGCATAGGTGTCCAAATACTTATTGGCAGTCAGTGTATATATATATAAATGTTTAAATTATAAGAAAAGGAAATTTACAGAGAGTTTTATAGTAAATTCAAATCATGTTCTTCGATGGGCCACTTTTTCCCTTGTTTACTAACCTTACCCAGTGGCGTAGCGAGGGGGGGGCAAGGGGTGTATGATACCTCGGGCACCTCTAGCAGAGGGACGCTGAATGGTCTCCAAACAAGATTTTATTTCTCTATAATAGAGATATATTTTTAGAGTTTTTTTAAACGAAATGCGCTTGTAGCTCCCCCTTTTTATTTTAAAACGATAACACGACCTTGTCCAGAATTTCTCAAAAATATCCAGTTTCCAAAAACGATTCCTTAGTCTGAAAAATGAAACGATTCCGCTACTATGGGTTTTGTTTGACTCTTCCTGTAAAAGACTGATGGCATTCCTGATTTCAACTAAGTCATCTTGCTGAGACATCGTATATTCACTGCTACACGCATTCAAACGCGTGTCAATTGTTTCTAATCGCCTCCTACAAAATGAATGCTGCAGGTCGCTCCTTATCTAAAACGCATAGTTTTCAACGTCACAGACTAAATTTGTATATTCCCAACTTGTAAACGTTATAATTTTCCTTTATAACTTCTTCTATTTCCTTTTGTTAAAAAAGTTTTCGATTATATGGTTATTTCATACCGAACTCACAATATCCCCTAATTGTTTTGAACAGTGAATGCGACTGCAAGGTATTACTCCGCAGTAGAAAAGAAACTGAACCTAAAACTCCATTACAGATTCAGAAGTCAAACAACAAAAATCTGCGTTATATTTTCTAATTTCATAAAAGTGGTATTCCTTTCCGCCCTATTGTATCAAATTTAGGTATTGCCTCGTATCCGTTAGCTAAATATTTAGTTTCTAGATTTTCAACTCTATTAGACAATAACATTTACACCATAAAAATTTCGATAGAGTTTGTAAAAAAAGGTTAAAAACATTTCTCCTACAAACTTACTCATGGTTTCTTTTGATGTAAAATCATTATTCACCAATGTTCCAGCGGAGGGTGCATTAAGATGTCTAGAAACCAGACTTCGAGAAATTCATTTCTCTTGCATTGAAATTGATGAGCTTATTTTTCTCACTCAACTCTGTTTGAAACAAACGCATTTTGTTTTCCAAAATAAATATTACAAGCAAACTGAGGGATTAGCCATGGGAAGCCCCCTCAGTCCCGTCATGGCTGATATCTACATGCATTATTATGAATCAAAATTGTTTGATACTTTAAACTTCCCGATATGGTTCCGCTACGTAGACGATACTTTTACCCTGTTTGAGGGTAATAAAGATGATTTAAATAAAGTCCTTTCAACAATGAATTCCATTGATCCTGCTATTCAGTTCACTTTTGAACTTTAAACTTGCAATTCTCTTCCGTTTCTCGACATTCTGGTCACACGTAACACATCCAACTTCAGTACTACGGTTTACCGTAAACCTTCATCGGTTTGCCTTCCACCACACTTCAAATCATGTCATCCGACTAAACAAAAGTTACCTTCATTTTATTCCTATGTTTTCCGTGCTCTTCAAGTTTGCTCCTCCAAACTATCCCTTGATGGAGAACTAAATTATTTAAAAGCAATAGCTATTGACAGGGGCTTTTCATCCAACATTATTAATCAAGCAGTTAAAAAATTCTCATCATAACACACCAAAAGGCAAACTCTTGTTTTAGGAGATTATAAAAATTCTGTTATCATTCTCTTCTTTCCATCAATTAGCTATAAAGTTGCACGTATTTTGCAGAAATTTAACTTTTATTCGTTTATTCTCCCATCAATAAAATTCCGAGTTCCATACTCAAGGACCCCATTCCGGATTTGAATTCCTGGGGTATTAATAGGATTCCTTGCCAGTGTGGCTTAATTTACATTCGCCAAACTAAGAGAGCCTTAAAATTTTGCGTTAAGGAACATGAGGCATATGTTAGAAAAAAGGAAACACAGAAGTCTTCTGTTGCCCAGCAACCCCTTCTGTTGTTGGTCCGAAAATCACACTTTCAATTTTTCTGCTGCCAAAATTATTCAAAAAACTTCTTCCATTGGTGAACTGGAATTTCTAGAAGCATTTCACATTCAAAAAATCTTTGTGTTCTAGTTAACGACCCTAATTCCAATCCATCTTTGTCTTTAGCCTTTAAAGAAATTATATTTTAGATCTGGATTCATCAACAGATGGCGCCAGTGGCTTGTATCCTGTCCAGGCTTTCTTATCTTATCTAATCATTATACCTTATCTCGTTCATTTGCGTTTTTGCAGCTGAGGATGATGGTTCGGTTAAACCATCGAAGTTAGTCCTGTGAAAATTTGAAAATATAACGCTGATTTTTGTTGTTTGACATCTGGATTAATATTTGTTCGGCGTGTTATTGTATTTCCATTACAGATCTATGGAGAGAATGTTTCTTCAAACCTAGGTGTTCAAATACGCCTTAATATTTCATTATCAAATGCTATGTACGTTCGTTCAGCAAATTAAAATAAATTTTGACTATTTACGATCAACGGTGGAGCAAGATCCCTTATGTCATCTAGCGGTTTTAAATACGGAAAGAGAAAAATTTGAAATGATCGACTTTGATGAACTAATTGATAAATTTGCTTCATCTAAGGCAAGAAAAGTGTATACATAGTAACTAACTGTATTATAATATTATATTGTTGCGTGCGTACGGGTTCGTTACGAAATGAATGCACAAATCCGATGAAAAATGAACAAAAATTTATTATTATCTCAACAAATATGATTAAATTTTCTCAAATTATCATGCAGTATTACAATATCTCACAGTAGTTATCTTTTAACTACTCAAATGTCCAATAGAACGTAATTCAGAACAGCTAAAGAAAGCTAATCCGTGAATTCGCTACAATCAACAAGAGCAGTTTTCTAAACAACAACAAACTAAGCAACTACTACAAAACTGAGAGGTTTTCCTCCTTTTATAAGATTTTTAAATCGCGTGCGAGAATTTTCTGGTACTTTCTCGAAATCAAAAAGACATATTTATTTATTTAATGTTAAATGAACGTGCTCTTGTATTTTTAATTTTCCGGCTTAGCTTTCTTCTTTTAATATTCGTCACGCGCTGCACTGCGCGGGAAAATAAAACCATTTAATTTATAATTGAACTAACATTAGCTTTTTAAATACCAAATTCGTAACACTGCCCCCTTCCCAAGGACTGCACTTCCCGGGCAGTACAATCCCTGGACAGGAAGCCAAACTTACAACTAAGGCATAAATGCAATAATAAGCATTACATTACAATAATAAACAACATGAACAATAAATGCAATAAATAAAATAAATCAAATGCTATCAAATACAAATCAAATACAAAATACAAATCAAATGCAAAATACAAATCAAATACTCAATACACATTTAGAAACAAAAAGGACCATGGTCTTATACTATTTACAATTATTTATATTATGTACTATGGCCATAGTAATGAGCTAACCTAAGCTGTCGTAAAGAACAACTTTAGGTTTAGAGTTCGAAGACTTACGGATCCGAACCACGACGTCATTCAGTCTGTTCAGCGCGGTATATGGACCATCCGAATGTGACTGTAATTTAGGACTGAGTCCTTTTCGTTGAATCGGGTTCCACAACCACACCTTGTCTCCTTTGTTGGATCTATGTCTAGTAGCTCTCGTGTCGTATCTGGTCTTCACTTTCTCCGTCACCAAGTTGACTCGCTTTCGTGCAGAACGGTGCATCACCTCAAACCGGGCCTGGACATCTTGGATGTATTCCTCAGGCGATGAAGGCGCATCCTTACGGCGAACAAACAGGCGGTCACAAGGCTGTTGACGAAGGTCTCGACCGAAGAGCATCTGGGATGGAGAATAGCTGGTAGTCTTGCGTTTCTTTTCGCCCCTTTCGGCAGCTTCCCGAGCTGGGTCTTTCGGACATGGCGTCGACATTTCCAGGCGAGGATCCCTTTTGAGGAGGGATGTCCTCAGATGTTGAGAACAGCTTGTTGTTTTTGAAGTCTAAGGAAAAATTGTATTTCCTTAAAAAGTCCAGTCCGAGTATGCATGGATCTGTAATATCCGCCACATATGCCGTGTGATGGTAGGCGGCACTTCTAAACGTGATGTTCACGTTTAACTTCCCAGCTATTTCGATCTTGTCACCAGACGCAGTCTGAAGGGTAACACAGGACGGCGTCCAAATAAGTTTATCTTTAAACTGTTGAGCTAAATCTCTCCGAATGATGGTAACTTTAGCTCCTGTGTCAATGATCATATTGCAAGGAACTCCATCGATGTGCCCATTGATGGACAGTCCGTTACTGTTGCCACTCACTATAGAAATCTTGAGCGCTTTAAAACAAGGTTTTCCATTATCTGGCAGCCTCCGTTCCTCGATATGGCCATTCATTTGTTTTCTGCGTCGTTGCTGAGAAATGGTCTTAATGTTCGTACCCTGGGGTATTCTGCAATTCTTTCGTACGTGGCCTTCAGCTCCACAGTTCCAGCACTTTGGTTTCTTGTCAGTCCTTTTCCTTCCCGTGGCATTTAATTGTCTGTTTAAATCGTATGCCTTATTTTCCGTGCTCTGGGGTGTTCTGCAGTTCCTTCGTAGGTGGCCTTCAACACCGCAATTCCAGCACTTTACGGTCGGTTTCTTTTCACCCCTATTCCTTCTTAAAGCATTCACTGGTCTTGTCAACTCATCCGTTTTATTATCCATGCCCTGGGGTGTTCTGCAATGCCGTCGTAGATGACCTTCAGAACCACATCTCCAACACCTTCGAGCCACTTTGTTCTCACTGCTACTCCGTATCAAAGCGTCGACTTGTCTGGATAAATCATCTAAACGAACCATCAGTTGATCCACTGGCTCGTGGACTCGCATAGCTCTGACTGGGTAGTGGTCTCTATGAGTTGCTTGCTGGGCTGCCTCGAATTTCATGGCGTACAACAGAGCACTTTTTATATCCTTCACATCCGCCATTCGTATAGTTTTCTGTACTTCAGGATCCCGGATGCCATCGATGAAATATTGCAGGGACAGGATTTCCCTTCTTTCTGTCGAGCACTCCGAAAAGGCGTGATGTGACAGCCTTTCAACATCCGTGGCGAGCTCCTGAAGTGTTTCGGTGGGCTTCTGTTGACGGGATTTTAATTGAAGCCTGCTGTAGTCTTTTAAACATTTCTCGCCGAAGCGCAGCTCCAAAGCGCCGGATAGAGCTTCGAAATCTAGCCTTTGATTTTCGGGAAGCGTCTGCAGGATATCCGCTGCGTCTGCTCTCAGAGAAGCGGCGAGATGACAGGCCTTAGCTTGGGAATCCCATCCATTCGCATCCGCAACGATAGAAAACTGGGTCTTATACACTTGCCAGGATGTCTTCCCATCATAAGTGGATAGCTTCAGAGAGGAACGAGGAGGCATAGGTAAAAATTTGAAATTATCAGAATTGCTCCCTACGAGCTTCTTTAAAGTATCGACTTCTTTCGCAATTGCTGAAACCCTGTCATCAATTTGTTGCTCTACCGCGGAAACTCTTTCTTGAATTTCTCCAGCTTTGTCTTCAACTGTATCTATTCTTCCTTCCATAGCCTCGAACTTGTATTCTATTATGCAAGTAATTTCTCTCTTCAATTCCTCTTGACCTACGTTTATTTCCTCTTTAACAGATTTCATCTCTCTTCTAACGGATTCTTCCATCTTTTCATGACCAGATATTATCTCCTCTTTAACGGAATCTTTCATCTCCTCTTTAAATGATGCTTCCATCTTTTCTTGGAAAAGATGGAAGCATCTTTTCTTGGCCAGCTTCCATCTTTTCTTGGAATGCAGCAAAAGCAGTAATTATCTGCATCAATTGTTCCTCCATCGTTCTAGTAATTGGCATTCAAACCCCACTCCTGACACCAAAAATTGTTGCGTGCGTAGGGGTTCGTTACGAAATGAATGCACAAATCCGATGAAAAATGAACAAAAATTTATTATTATCACAACAAATATGATTAAATTTTCTCAAATTATCATGCAGTATTACAATATCTCACAGTAGTTATCTTTTAACTACTCAAATGTCCAATAGAACGTAATTCAAAACAGCTAAAGAAAGCTAATCCACGAATTCGCCACAATCAACAAGAGCAGTTTTCGAAACAACAAACTAAGCAACTACTACAAACTGAGAGGTTTTCCTCCTTTTATAAGATTTTTAAATCGCGTGCGAGAATTTTCTGGTACTTTCTCGAAATCAAAAAGACATATTTATTTATTTAATGTTAAATGAACGTGCTCTTGTATTTTTAATTTTCCGGCTTAGCTTTCTTCTTTTAATATTCGTCACGCGCTGCACTGCGCGGGAAAATAAAACCATTTAATTTATAATTGAAATAACATTAGCTCTTTAAATACCAAATTCGTAACAATATTATTATTAATAAATATATTTACTTATCTAATAATGTGTATTAAACTTTTAAATGTTTAAAATTGTACTTTTTTTTAAAAATGATTATATTAAATATGTAAAATAAATAATACCTTTTTAACTAATTCCAGATCATCGTATGTCTGATTTTTCAGCCCACACAGATAGACTTCCAAATCCGATGCTAGTGTAGTTTGATATTGACTATTGTTAACATATTTTAGAGTATTTTATGGGAGATTCAGCATTTTATTTTTATTTGCCTTTTTTTATTATTGCGAATATATTCTATAAGGTATTTCTCCCGCCTTCTTGGCATGCCTTCGTGGTATGGTGGTCTGCACGCTGGGCACGTATTTCCAGAGGTCCTTGGTTCACTTTCCGGCGAAGCCGTTGCATATTTTTCCTCTTTCCTGCTTCCAGAAAATCCTTATGTCTCTACAAGTAGTGCTCTAACTAAAAGGGTGGTGGATGATGATTCTCCTCACCCAGGATTTATCGACTGAGTTCCCTAAAAACCCCAGTCGTCCTTTAAAAGGAAAAGTATGTAAGGTATTTCTTCCGCCTTCTTGGCATGCCTCCGCAGTGTGGTGTTCTGCACGCTGGGAGCGTATTTCCAGAGGTCCGCGGTTCGATTCCCGGAGAAGGCGTTGCATATTTTTCCTCTTTCCTGCTTCCAAAAATTCCTAATGTCTCTACAATTCTATACATTGTATTACTGTAAGCGTTTTTTTGGGGGGACGCCAAAAAGGTATTTTGCCCCGGGCGCCAGTTATGCTCGCTACGCCACAGGCCTTACCGTCATGAAAGAAGTTTATTTAAATTCGGTACAAAGCTTTTTTCAGTCCCTTGGTTTTCTGATTTAATAGAAAATATCATTTGTGCAAAGAAGCAATATCACTTCAACAAGAAGAGGTAGTTCGTTCAGATAGTTTAGTATTTTACTAAACAATCTGAACGAAGAATTCCTTGATTGTTTATTTTATTATGATGGTCCAAAATTATGCTTACCACGTTCTTTAATACATTGCATCCATTTAACTTTTCCTGAGAAAATATATCGAAAATAAATTGCACATAACGCAATTGGCAAACATTAGACAATTCAAAAGAAAAATAAATCAGATAGCTCAAAACATATCGCTCACAATTCTGAATGGCATTTAGATTAAACATGAGCATCGGTTAAACTTGCTTTGGAAAACAAAAGCTTATTATTTGAATTTTTGTAATGTGCAGTAGAAAAAGTTTTTTAAATTCAATAAATGTGTAAATTTTCTGTTTTTGTTATTTATAATTTTTCCCAGTAGTTTTAACATGTGTAGAATTTTTGTCGAACGATGTATTTAAATATCAACGACCTATTTAGTTTTGTCTAATCTTTAACGAAATAATGATTCTTAAACATTAATATATCTAACGTGAAACCTATCCATCATGCATGGTTCATCGTACAAATGCATAAAAATCTAGAGACTAGATTACAGGAAGAAATTATATGAATTTTTTAGATAATGAGGGAAAAAGTGTATTTCTTTTAAAGCACTGAATCTTATTTTACCATAAAATTACCAGTAATTACCCCAATCCTTGTGAAAGCTTGCGTCTAATCGCTTAGAGGAATCTGTTGATTGACATACTTCATCAGTCATCAGCAGCCCGTGTCTTTACGTTTGGCGTCACTAACCGTCTTTGGCGACTTTGATGGCTAACCTTTAGCGTTTTAATAGCGAACATTCGCCAAATGAAGCTCCGCTAAGCATCTGTCGGTGGTCGATACCAATGTGCTTGTCTCCATGGCTTTAAGGGTCTCATTTTTTCGCAGACAAGGCGTGGCAAGGGGCTTTCAAAGAAGGGGTTACCTTTTTTTACCTCCTCTCCAATAATCACTAGAACGATTTCTCTTTTTTTTCTTTTTCTTTTTCTTTCTTTTTTTTTTTTTTTTTTTTTTCAGTCAAAATAATTGCTTCGGTGGAATATCTGTTGTCGAGAGGATCTCTCCTATCTGGGTCATCTAAAGCACTGTGTACCTCGATTGAAATAACATTGATTTTAACATCGTGTACCTCGGAATGACGATAGTGACTCGTGGCTTTTTTGCAGACATTGTTTGTTAAGAAATCCGATAGTAGCGAGTAAATATAGCAACCGGGCAACACTCGGAGGAAAGGATCACGCGAAAAATCATTAATGGCTCTGCGTTAAGCATTGCGCTAAGCCGTGTTTCATCATTCACTTGCTTTGGACTGCTTTCAGAATTACTCATTCAAAGGATAAGAGAAAATTTTTAAACTCAAGCGTTTCAGCAACTTACTTTGCAATTTAAGAGCTGGAGACGTCTGAGTTCGCTTTTCTCGCCACATCTTAGGTCAAAATCTGTTAAACTACTTGCATGTTAAAGGTGCCACCAAACACCAAAGAAAGATGTTAAAACTGACAGTTTTTTATTGTTTAGATATAAATTACAGAACTTCATAATTTAATAAATAATTGAGATGTTAACTAAATACCTTCATAGATTTCTATAACAGGCTTCTCATTTTAGAAGCGGAAGTTTATTAAAGATAAAATTCTAAACCAATTTCAGCTTATGATAAAAAAGTAAACAATATAAATGCTTTTAACCCTGCTACTTGTGTGATCAATAAAATATAAAAATGAGATACTGAGATACTAAGGTTTTTTTTAATGTGTTGGTGATACCGGTCATTTATTCTACCCACACTGTCAGAAGTAAAAGCAGTCCTACTGTGCGAACCGTTATGGTTTATTAGTGTACCCAGTTGGAAGATCCGTAGTCGATTCCGGCGATGGCTAGTTGATTCTTCGCATTTGCTGCTCCAAAATCTAACAATAAAATATCTAATAAGGGAAAGTTCGGATAATTTCTCTACATATAATAGAAGAAAGAGTCTGTGTGTCTTTCGTTCGTGCTGCGCGTAAGCTAACAGACCCAGCGCTACGAAATTTGGTATATAGGTGCGTCTAGACAAGAGCTAGTGCACCTCGAAGCGATTTTTTTCAAAATTCGAATCAGTTTTTTTATTTTATCATATCATTTTGAATAGTTTCAATCTTTTACAAATGTGGTTTGGGGTTACAGTTTTTCATTCAGTTGTGTACCGGACTGCTGACTGTTGAAAATCAGCACTGTTGACACTTGGAAAAATGAGCGATAATTCTGTGCAGTTTTTAAATTTAATTTTTCTCTTAGATACTGGACGTTTGTTGATAGAAAACAACTTGAAGTTGGTTAATTTATTTATTAGGATAATTAATATTTGTATTAAGCAATGTTGCTCATTTCATTATAATTTTGTTATATGTAATTACATTTATTTTTTGGATGAAGTTGTTCTGAAGAGTACTATTCTGTGCAAATTGTGAATTTAACGTTTGACGTTCCCTTCAGACATTTCTCCGGTACATTTAAAAGCCAGAAGAAGGCTGGGCGCGTAGCTGTTATTAGTAATATAGCCCAGTTATCTCGAACTCAAACTTAACGCGAGCTAAATGCATGTTCTAAAAGCAACTAGCGGGCAGATAGTTTAAAATAATAATAATAAAATTTAAAAATTTTAACTAAATTTAAAATCATTATTACACGTTTATCAAAACATACATATAAAAATGACGCAAAAAATTCTAATTTATGCATATTTCCTGTCTGAAATCTAAAGGCTGTAAAATGTCTTTTTAATGCAGACGCAGTGAACGCTAAATATTAAAATTTTAAGTCTAATATTTATTCAAATAATTTTAATACAATGCAGTAACCGTCGAACAACTTACTTTTTACTTAAACTAAAAAGAAAAATACGAAAACTTCCCAAAAGAGGCAAAGCCGGCACAGGATTAAACCTTTTAGAGGCCTTAACACTTAAAAGATTTTGGTGTCCCTCACATAATACATTTACAGTATAATACCTGTTTATCCCAATATCTCTTGGTCTAGCTTATTGCAAATTTCGTAAATGATGGTATTTATCGTTTGACATGCACTAATAAAAGTTAATCTTTAAATCTCTGAATTTGACAATGAAAGATTTGACGATAATATTCAAATCTTTGAATAAGATTTATATCTAAGTGTAAATGTATTAGCTCTACATCTGGGTTTTCCGAGACATTACTCACGTTCACTTTTAGACACTTTCCGAGACATTACTCACGTTCACTCATTGTACACCAAAACCATTAAAATCTTAAACTTTTTTTCTGATTCTTGTCACAATAATGCTAATCAACTTTCGGGAAATGTATTTGTGGGCCTCATAAAATTATTTCGGGGGGTCGCATGTGGCCAGCAGGCCTTCAGTTTGAGACCACTGACATAGCCTATACGTGAAGATTATACCTAACCCGGTCGAGAATTTTCTTTTGCACAGCTCTTAGTAGAATAGACGGAAAATTATTGAAGAACAGAATATAAACTTTAATTTATCGATCAATTTCTTTTCCGCATTATTTCACACCATTCCGAATCATAGAAAGATACATAAACACCAGGCAAAAACGAAATGATGGGTTCTGTAGCTATATTACGACATCTGATAAGTATGTTTTCTAGTTATGTAATCTAGAAACTAGTTTTTCATGCATAGTTAATAAATTATGTAAAAGAATATTTATTACATTTTGTACACTTTAAAGAATGCTGACACTTTCATTTAATAAATTTTCATTGAAATAAAGCTTATTCTGGAAGTTATTTTTAACATGAAGAAGCTTCAATCAATCTTTATTAAAAAATAAAAATTCTAATGTAATCATTCTGATGCTTATAAACTAAGTATTATGTTTATTTGCTTTTCTGATAGAAGGTAGAGAAACATTTTGCAGGTTTCCCAAAATAATGTCACCTGTTGATTCATAAAACGTAATAGCAATAAAAATTAAATTCCTTTCCACGGAATTCAACGTTCGCTTTCTAGAAACTAAATATCGAACCCAACCTCAGCTTAATAACTCGATTTTGGACATAGATGTTTTAGTGTTAATATCCTTGCATGGTAACATCAAAAGTTTAGTTAATTACGATTCCTGAAGACTTCTGCTTAGGAATTTGATTTCTATAGATTCTTGCGTTTTTTAAATGAAAGCCTTTTATTGCCAGACTACTTACATTTTTTGTCGATTATGGTATAACTGACGCGTTAGCGGTATCAGAAGTTTGTACAGTGGCACAACACAGTTCTTAATGCAACCAGAATTACAAATACTCAGTCATACAAAATCATTCAAGAGAATGCTCATCAAACGTGGCACGACACTCTACAAAGCATTAAAGAGCATTCACTTGTAGGTCCTGTCACATGATGACAAATACACTGACTACCAATAAGTATTTGGACACCTGTGATAGAAAAGTAAAACTAACTTTATTCAAAATCAATAGTTGGTAGAGCCTCCACGAGAGGTAATTACAGCGTGGACCATCCGGGATATACTTTCCACAAGTCTTTGTATGAAAGCTAGTGGTATTTTCTTCCACTCGGCTTGGAGAAGACATAGAAGTTCCTTCACCGATTTTGCACGGGTAGTGCACCCCTGAATTCCGCGATGCAACACGTCCCAGAGGTTCTCGATAGGGTTCAGGTCTGGACTCTGGGCATGCCAGTCCATTCGATGAACTCCATTGGCACCATACCAAGCCTTGGTTAACGTCGAAACATGACAACTGGCATTGTCGTCCTGAAAGTAACAGGGGTCCAACCCATAAAACTGCCACAACGTAGGAAGCACATTGTCATCCAAAATAGTGCAGTAGGCATCGTAGTTGAGCTTACCATGAATGGGGACCAAGGGTCCCAGCCCATACCAGGAGAAACGCCCCCAGACCATAATTCCACCTCCGCCGAACTTGACTGTTGACACAATGCATTCTGGCAGGAGACGTTCTCCAGGTAGACGCCAGACCCAGACCCTGTCTTCCGAAAGGTAAAGCGTGAACCTTGATTCTTCACTCCAAAGAACCCGTTTCCACTGACCTACGGTACAATTTCGATGTGCTTTGCACCACATTAACCGAGCAGCACGGTTGGACTTTGTGATCAAAGGCTTATGGGCAGCAGCACGACCATGAAACCCAAGCAGATGTGCTTCCTTACGGATGGTATTTATTGAAACAATACTCCCGGATGCCTGTTGAAACTCCTCGCGGATGAGGGCCATCGGTTGGGTGCGGTTCTTCCGAATTTCTCTGAACAGCACTCGTCGGTCTCTATCCCCCAGTTTCGTTGGTCTGCCGACTCGACGCACATTCCGACAAGCACCGCTCACCTTCCACTTCTTAATCACATAGGCCACTGTCGATATTGGGTACTTCAGATCGCTAGATATGTCCCTTAAGGATCGGCCACATTTGTGATACCCGATAATTATACCTTTCTCGAAATCAGAGAGCTCCGAACTGCAAGGTATCTTGCATGCGACTAAAGCACTAAAGCCGATGCTGTTTCCTACACGATATATACCGGCGGAGTCCGTGGCTTACCTTGGGACCGCAGATATCGTCATTTGCATAGGTGTCCAAATACTTATTGGTAGTCAGTGTACGTTCTTTCAGTATGGCCAATAACTTTGGCCGACCTCCGTATATCAGCAACTTCAAGTACTTCACAATTAAATGTCCCAAGATGTAAGGTCTGGTAAACTTGTTGTCCAGTTGACGTAAAAAAAAATATATTTTCTAGTTACACATGCCAGTTACTCTGCCAGTTAGTATTCCAGCATTAGCCATTTTACCAGCTGAAGTTAAATCGCACTATTAGAAGTTCTGAAACAACTCTTAGTTAGGCAGATTTCTTCAGCCCCAGTTTACGAACCCATTTCAGATTGTATTCTCAATTTTCTGCTTGACACCCTCAAGTGGCGAAGTTTGGTTATACGCATAAGGTATGCCTTTTGTTAAATTCAGATTTAAATTTTTAAAAAGTACGTTTATTTAAAACATTCATAGGACTTTGCCATATTTACAAAAAATTCAAGTTTTAATAAAAAAAAGTTTTATTTAAAACTTCCATAGAACTTATATTTACACAGCGGGATCAATAGCTCGGTTGGCAGTCTAAAAGAATCTGATCGACATTTAAGTTAGATTTCCACAGGCAGGGCTCTATGTTGCAGAGATTTGAATTTAGGTTTTAAATAAAGGAAACAAATCTAACAAAATTTCAAATACTTTAATTGTCTTTTATTTTTATTTTAAACGGAATAGATAACAACATGCACAGAAATAGCTTTTATGTGAAAATGATACTACTTAAATTAAACTTTAAATGAAACTAGCAACTAATTTGCTCATTTTAATTTCCATAGATCTTTAATCACTTTTAATGTAATATATAGAAATGATGGGATATTTTTAATTGAAAGGCTGGATTAGTAATAAATTAAATTTAGTATTAAGATGAAATACTCTGCTTTGTTTATTTCCTTCAGATGTAAGTTTAATCAAGGAAAGACTTGTTTTATTTTATGTTAGTAAAACGCTTAAAAATTGGAGCTTACGAAAGTAAGGTAAGCCCTAAAAATAATATCATGAACGAAATCGATCTGAAATATCTCTCTTCAACTGAAACCTAAAAATAGTCGAATCGAACCAATCAAAACCCAGTCGAGCAGATGAAACCTAAAAATAGGTGACATTTCTATATTTATACTTCTGAAGTAAGTTAAGTACTGCTTATAAACTTACCATCTTCCGAATTGACTTAGCAAAAAAAAAAATGTATGTGGCTCTTTATAAAAATGAGTTTCATCATTTACATATTTAATCTCCCTTAAACTTTTGTAAATAATTTTTAATAACGTTTTTGAGACTTTTCGTTGCAGCAAACTTTTCATACGCAATTATTTAACGAATGTAAATGTATTCTGAAACGCATATTTATCTATCTTAAATGAAATATTTTTATTTTTAAAATTATTAAAATTAGATTTCTAAATAACAGAATAAACCAAAAATATTTTTAAAAATTTGCTTCACATATTTTTATCACATTAAATTCAAATATGGCAACTATCCTTCCTTATGTGGTTATCAATGGATGCTGCTTTATTGCCATTTCTTTGTGATGGTGACCGGAAAAGTGACCACAGGAAGAAAGCTCACATGGAAAAATGCTCGCTTAGAAATATGCTAACACGTAGAAAAGCTCACATAGATATATGCTCACATGGAAATAAGCCCACTGATAAATAAAATACGTCGAAATATCCTTACATTAATCAATCAATAATTAATTGATTTGAACATCGTACACCTACTTGAATTTTTCAAAGAAAAATTATTTAAATTACTAAAACATCTGTGGTATATATATATATACCACAGATGTTTTATATATGTATATCAAATCTGTGAAACTTGTGTGTAGATTTAGTTGCTATATAAGATTAACAAATGGGCCGTTTTGATTTAGGAAAAAGAGAGGAGGAAGGGCACATAAACTTATAAGGTATTTCTCCCTCCTTCTTAGCATACTTTTGTGGTGTAGTGGTCTGCACTTTGGCAGCGTATTCCAGAGGTCCGTGGTTCGATTTCCGGCGAAGGCTTTGCTCATTTTTCACATCTCCTGTTTTCAAAATACCTAATATCTCTACAGTGGAGCCGGAAATAAAAGGGTAGTGGGTGATGATTCTCTACACCCAGGATTTGGTGATTGGGTCCCCTAATCTCCAGTCGCCCTTCAAAAGGGGGAGTGTATAAGGTATTTCTCCCTCCTTCCTAGCATGACTTCGTGGTGGTGGTTTGCATGCTGGGAGTGTATTCCAGAGGTCTGTGGTTGGTTTCCCAACGAAGGCTTTGCTCATTTTTCACATCTCCTGCTTCCAAAATACCTAATGTCTCTACAAACTTCCTGAATATTAGCTAATATATGTAAATATCTAATTTTATCATCGATTTCATCATAGTTTCTTACATGATTCGCGATTGCTAAATGTGTAACAGACCTATTTAAGTGTAACTGAACTATTTTATTCACGCCATGAACTCATGAACTGTAACCGAACTATTTTATTTAAACGCCATCTCGTGGCGATATGAAAAAACGTAAGTCGACCTCCAGCCGCCATGATGATAGCTTACTATGTTATGTTATTCTCAATGTTTGATGTTCCATTTGGTATATGTTTCATTTTTTATGTATATTTCTTTTGTTTGTAACCGTTCCTGTGTGCTCTGTTAATAAATCCTTTTAAAGCTATCCGGCATTTGTGTCTATTGAGGAACGGCTACATCACACATCTCAAATATTATAATACTTAGACAACACTTCCAAGTCAAAAGTTTAACGGTGTCTATAGAAATGACAGACACATAACCATTCAATGATGTCTGCCCATGCAGCTGCCAGGTACTATATATAGATAAAACAAAAGCTATATATATTTTCTAAAGTTCTAATTCAGTGGCAGTTTTTTTCATGTTCTGATCAGATGCACACTATTGGTCGTGACCAAGAAAGAATTAAGAGTATTTTTATTTCCATTTTTGGGAGGTAAAGAAGATACTTCTACAAGCCCATTTTTCATATCAACCTAAAGTTTGAGCGAAAACCAAATTTAGAGCCTTCTACTAAGTGGAAGTTAATTTAACAAATAGGATTGTAAAAAATCGAAAAGCCAGAAATTAATGATAAAAATATTTTGTTTCGTTTTAATTCTTGAATACTGTCTCGAATCACTTCTAACATGAATTAATGAGTTTTTAACTTAAATAGACTTTCATTTGCCACATTAGTTCAAGTAACATTGTAAGGATCTTAAGTTTTACTAACGTTTATTTTATTTTAAATCTTTACTATCACTTCTTATTTTCTACTTCCGGCCAGAATTATAAGCGTGAAGGATTTTATGCAAAGTTGTCTGGCGAACGCCAAGTATTTAAGTGTGGCCTTTTTGCCAAGCAGGAGAGAGGAAGCAGTGAGTTCGAAGCAGGCCGCTTACCTTAGAAGTTACGCAGTTGCTATTTGCCTTCCAGGCCAGAGGTTGTAATCCTCTTGATAAATTAAACGTATTGTAGTGTTCACAGTCTCTGTGCTACATACGCTTCCTGTTATTATAAGGCCAATCTTATTCTAAAGTTAAATTAGAGTTTAGTTTTATTTTTATACCTTTTACGTTAGACCCCGAGTGGAGGGTCATTGTATTCCGAAGTACGGAAGTCATTGTATATAAAGAAAAATAAAGGGTCTTGTATACCCTTCGTCTGTATCCTGTCTACTTACTACAATTAGTGAACATAGCTTTAGTAAGCTCTCTGTTCCTAGTCAGGTCATTGTATGTTTCCGAAGAAGGTTAGAAGAAACATTGAACCTGATAGTGGCGCCCGACGAAGAATAACCATGGCCGAATTTCAAGAAGAACCTGTGCTGCCTGCAGAAACGACTCAGAATCCAGAAATGCCAGCTGCCGCTTTGGAAGGATTTGGGTACATCGTCCAGACCATGCGCGCTTCGATAAAACCAGAAGCAACGTTTAATGGAAACTCACAGGTAACCAGTTTTTTGGAAAAATTGGATGACCACTTCATGCTCTACCCCGTGCACGAGTTTCAAAAAGTTACCTTAGCTACCAGCGCTTTGAGGGGCCAAGCGCTTAACTGGTTCAAATGTATCGGCAGAAGTCTCTTGGGTCAAGCAGGAAGTCCCACCTATACTTACGAAAATTTCAAGACTGCCCTACTAAAAGCCTTCCCTGTTGTAAGGGATCGTGCGAAATTAGAAACAGAACTTTTCAGTATATATCAACAAAGAATGGAAAACCTCTCGAGCTTTATTTTAAGAAAAATTCACGTTTTCAAGCTCTTGTATGGAAACCGTCCGGATCCAGAAATAATTCAAGTGATTTTGCCGAGGTTACTACCCCAAGTGCAAGACTTTATTGAATTACGAAATCCGACTACACTGGAAAAGTTATTTGAGCTAGCAATGCAGTTTGAAAGTAGAAGAACGGCGGACGTCGAAAGAAGACGCCAATATCAACAGCGAAACCAATTTGGTACGCAAAGACTACAGCAAACTCAAGCACATGGCTACGGAGAAAAAGCGAATCAGTGGGCAAGGAAACCCGAGCATTCAAAAACAGCCGGCGAACGTCGACAGTTCAATAGCAACCCAGGAAAAAAGTCTCAAGGCCAGTGGAGAAAGAAGGAAAGCACCGAAAGGAAAAATAATTTAAACTAAAACGGATTTCTGCTGACGAGAGGGTGCGGAAATCTGAAGGCCACGAAAACCCCTCTTCCTACAAGTTAAATACAGTAATGGTGAAAAATTTAACTCTTCCGAAGATTGAAGTCTTGGTAAATAATATCCCGGCCACCGCACTCCTGGATACCGGCGCGCAGTGTTCCTGTGTGGCAGAAGTCTTTTTTAGAAAGTATTTTCGCAAATACCGCATATATAATGCGGATAATACAACAGTATTAGCGGCGCAAGGAGAACAATGTAAGTGCGTAGGTAAAGTACCTTTGTACATCCGTATCAAGGACGAACAAGTAAAGGTGATGTTTTTTATAGTAAAGAATTTGCAAGCAAATTTAATCCTAGGAATAGACTTTCTTTCAGACGCACAAGCTACACTGGATTTTAATGCAGCGTCCCTTAAGCTGACGATGAAACCAGTGCGTGTAGAAAAGGTTGAACCGCCAAGGTTAAATCTTGACCACCTGCCTAATGACGAGCAAGATAGAATCCGACAAGTGGTAAGTGAATTTGCTTCCTTATTTAGTGATATTCCAGGATTTACTCAGGTTACTAACCATAGTATTGACACCGGAGATGCATTGCCGGTTCGTCAAAAACCATACCGGTATGATAAGAATAAGGAAAAAATTATAGAATGGCATATTACCGATATGCTACGTAAAAAGATCATAACGCCTATCTCAAGTAGTTATGCTAGTCCGGTGGTTTTATGTAAGAAAAATAATGATTATCCTTTGGAGCATCCAAAAAGGTGGAGATTCGCTATTGATTACCGTAAGCTTTCAGGCGCCCCAGCAACATTTCAGCGATGCATGGACATTGTGTTAAGACCTGTTCTTGGAAAGTCCACATTTATCTATTTAGACGATATCATTATTACTAGTGATAATCTCGACCAACATATACAGGATTTAAGACAGGTGTTTTCTTTATTAAATGAGGCCGGTCTAAAAGTTAATGTCGAAAAGTGCAAATTTGCAGCCCCTGAATTAAAATATTTAGGTTACAAAATATCGCAAAAAAAGATCGAGACAGATGAATCAAAAATAATCGCTGTACAAAAGTATCCGACTCCAAACACGGCAAAGAAGCTCTCTTCTTTTCTAGGACTTTGTTCATATTATAGGTCCTTTATAAAAGATTTTGCGGCTATCGCTGAGCCATTGTTAAAATTAAAAAGGAAAAAGGCAAGATTCTCGTGGACGGCTGAAGCCAATAGTGCTTTCGAAAAATTAAAACAAGCATTAACGCAAGCCCCTGTGTTGAAATTTCCTGAAAAGGATGAAAATTTAGAAATTTCAGCGGATGCTTCGGATTATGCGGTAGGAGCGGTACTTTCGCAAAATCAGCAGCCCGTGGCATTTTTTAGCCGAACTTTAAATCAAACACAAAGAAACTATTCCGCGACCGAGAGAGAGGCACTTGCAGTTCTGTTAGCAGTGCAAAAGTTCCGAGTCTATTTTGGAAAGGCGCCGATAACAGTATATTCTGATCATGTGGCGGTAACTAGATTGTACTCAGGGAAAAATTTATCCCCAAGGTTAATAAGATGGGCACTCAAGCTGCAAGAATATAATCTGGTAATCAAGCATACCCCCGGAAAGGAAAATATCGTAGCAGATGCCCTATCACGAATTAAATTAGACGAACAGGGTAATACCGTAAAAGTTGCAATGCTGACAGCGTGTACAATAAATTCCCGAGAAACTGTAATAACCGAACTGGGTAAGGATCCTGAGTTTGGAAGTATTTATGAGTATTGGAATGATCCTGAAAATTTTAGCCACGAAGATATTGTGGCGATAAGAAATAGGGCGGCCCATTACGAACTAATAGATGGTCTATTATTCTACACAAAAACTACGAATTCCAACAACGAATTTCGACCTGTTATCCCAGCTAGTCTTAGATTAAATATCCTGCAAGAGCTCCATGACAGCCCTTTAGCTTCTCATGCTGGTATTCGAAAAACTATCCAACGCGTACGCGAGGCAGTCTACTTTCCTGAACTGCAAAAGTTAACAAGGGCGTATGTCCAGTCCTGCCCAACATGTCAAGCCGTTAATTATATTAATTTCCGCCCGGCCGGGTTTCTAAATAGTATTAAATCCGAATTTCCAAATGAAATAATCGGCATCGATTTATTGGGCCCTTTCCCAAAAAGTCAGTTAAACAAAAGTCGCTATCTCCTTGTTATGGTTGATCATTTTAGTAAATGGACCGAAATTGTTCCCTTAAAACGAGCCTCCGCGAAATTAGTTACTGATTCTATTTTAAATAAATATATTTTAAAATACGGGACGCCCCTAAAAGTTATATCGGATAATGGTCCTCAATTTGTAAGTAATATATTTGAAGACATGTGCCAAAAACTGGGCATACGTCATTTAAAAATGGTCCCGTATCGGCCGCAATCAAATATAGCGGAACGGGTCAACAGAAATATAGTGAAAATTATCCGTAGTTATGTTAAAAATTTTCATAAAAGCTGGGATAACTATGTCGATGAATTTGCTTTCGCCCTTAGGACCGCAAAACATGATACAACGGGCAAAACTCCTGCTGAGTTATTTCTAGGCAGAAAGGTTATAACACCGTTAGATAAACTATTTTATGTGCAACAAAGAGCCCCAGAATTTAAAATGGGTGATATAGAAAAACTAATAAAAGAAGCAAAAAAGAATACGGAAGTAGCACAGAAGAAAACAGAAGTTATACTATGATCTGAAACGACGGGGAGTAACTTATAAAGTAGGGGATGAAGTTTTAAAAATCAAGCATTCACTTTCTTCAGCACCAGAAGATAAAACTGCCAAATTTTTTCCACGCTTTGAAGGACCATATGTTATAGAAAAAATAACTCACGCTGTTGTAGTGTTAAAGGCAAGAAATGGTGAAACCTGTTCCGCAAATATTGATCAAATTAAACCCTACTTCGATCGTAATAAAATGAAAATCTTTTCAGATCTTTTGCAGGATCCGGTACGGCAGACACCGCAGGTACAAGTTCCAGAGGTGGGAAAACGACAAGTACAAGGGCAAGCCAATGAGAGACAGAAGCAAGTGAAAAGAAAATTGCCCCTCGGAAAAACTGAAGGTAAAAAGAAAAAGAAGCCGTTCCACCGTCCAGAAAACAGAGTGCACGAACACCCCCAGAATGAAGAAGGGAGAAGGACGACATATGTGGAAAGGACCGGGAGAAAGGACGGCAACTATAACCCGGCTGTGAAACGGAAGATTGACTCATCCGACAAAACTCTCCGCAGCAAAAGTCGCCGAACTGCGGAAGGGCCATCAGCGGCGGAGGAAAAAGTACAAGAAAAATTTGAACGGCCAACAACGAGGTCCAAGCAGGATCACGACAGAAGTTTCCCGGTTCCACCAAGACCAGCTGCCTTCAAACGGCCAAGACCACAAGCAGAGCACAAAAGGAAGGTGTTCAAGGGTGGCCGTACTGGTGAAAAACGGAAGCTTCCAGAGGAAAGCACTGAAGGGCGAGCCCGTACAAGAAGGAGGATCAACCAAGCTACTATCAGCTATACCTTTAAAGACTGGGCCCAGAAAAGGATGTCTGAATATTACAAAGATAAGTAAAATTTTATGTTACTTTACAAACTTAAGTTAATCTTTCATTCTTACTGTAAGTGGCAGATTTCAAGAAGTTTTACCTCATGCGAGGTCTACCTTTATCGCCAAAAGGGCGAGAAATGAGTTGTGACCGATTTTCTTATTATGTTTTTCAATTACTCGCGCGTAAAACTAAAGTTGATGTATAATAGCGTTGTGTAAAGACTTAAATATTGTAAAAAGTTATTGTATAAATTTTATTTAAAACATTCTAGCAAGAAAGAAGTTTTAGTCTGAAAGACTTTTTGAAATGTAGTATTATTTCAATGTAGAAAGAATTGGCACTTGCTTTGAAAAGAATAGAAGTTAACAATGTACTACTAATGTATGTTTTCAAATGTGTAAAATTAACGGCATGTTGATATGTTCTTGTATACATGTGAACTGTTATTTTGAATGTTAAGAAATACCGTGATATGGTAAAAGTGAAAGTAATGTTAAAAATTTGTTATTCGTGTGACTGTAAAGATTAAATCATGGTGAATATGTGTTAAAGGTTGAATGATGTAGTTAGGCTCTCTGACGCTACACTTTAGAGTTAGCCACTTTCAGAATAGTACCTCAGGGTTTAGAGTTGAAAGTAGGGTGTGTTAAGAGGTCTCGTATGTTGAATTTTAACACGTTAGTGTTTTGGTTATAGGAGGAAGTGTGGCACACGTAGACAGAAACACATACGTGTTTGGTGTTCTTTTACAACACATGTCAGAGAGCACGGGGAGAGATAATTAAAATAGTCATGAATGAAATAAGAATGTTAAGAGAAGTATATTCTATATGTTAATTGCAATGTCATTCTGTAACATTTCATTAAACTAGTTTTCCTTCCGAATCTCTGGAAGGAACCAGAATTGAATAAAGCTCCTGTTTAGATGCAGTACAGATGAAAAAAAAAAAAAAAAAGATTGTTGTATATCCCGGGAGCTGCTATTGTAACAAATTTCTTTCTTTTAAATTTTCTAGTTTCTAGCTAAGTTATGATTGTAAAAGGTTGGCCTCGCGTTAGTTTTTAGAGCTAAAAGTTTTCAACAAGGTCGTTTTAGACCTCAGTTTCAAACAAATTAACTCTGGCGGGAAGTATGTAAGGATCTTAAGTTTTACTAACGTTTATTTTATTTTAAATCTTTACTATCACTTCTTATTTTCTACTTCCGGCCAGAATTATAAGCGTGAAGGATTTTATGCAAAGTTGTCTGGCGAACGCCAAGTATTTAAGTGTGGCCTTTTTGCCAAGCAGGAGAGAGGAAGCAGTGAGTTCGAAGCAGGCCGCTTACCTTAGAAGTTACGCAGTTGCTATTTGCCTTCCAGGCCAGAGGTTTTAATCCTCTTGATAAATTAAACGTATTGTAGTGTTCACAGTCTCTGTGCTGCATACGCTTCCTGTTATTATAAGGCCAATCTTATTCTAAAGTTAAATTAAAGTTTAGTTTTATTTTTATACCTTTTACGTTAGACCCCGAGTGGAGGGTCATTGTATTCCGAAGTACGGAAGTCATTGTATATAAAGAAAAATAAAGGGTCTTGTATACCCTTCGTCTGTATCCTGTCTACTTACTACAATTAGTGAACATAGCTTTAGTAAGCTCTCTGTTCCTAGTCAGGTCATTGTATGTTTCCGAAGAAGGTTAGAAGAAACATTGAACCTGATAACATAGTGATTACCATAAAGGAGTTTTTTAGATGTTTCTTAGATCTTAACTTTCTTATCTAAAAACGATTGAAATAAAACAACAAATAGTGAAAATAAAACGAATACAAGCATCAACGAGATAAGTATAAAACATAAGCAGGCACAAAGCATAAAGTAAATCTTGAAGCGTAGAACAAGAAGGCTTAGAAGAAATAAAAACAAAATCACAATGTTGTCAGTCCAAACTCGCAAAGAGAAGCCAAATAATTGCTTTTAGGAACAAGTAAAATGAACATGGAGTTGGAGGTTTTTTTAAAAAAAAGATGCATGGATAACATTTAGTATATTTATGTTTATTCTGAGCCCTTTAAATGACAATTCTGTGAATTAGATTGATCATATCGTTTTTTCTTACAGCAGTAAGCATAAAAATGAAGCCGTTTTGGAATCTTAAGAAACTGTTCTTCCAGATGCAGTGATAAAAATCGAAATGTTTCATCGAAGTATCTTTTAACTTAGTCAAGTTGTTGTTTCCGGCGTATGTTTAATAGCAGCTTTAAGTATTGGTTGATTGGTATCCTGGTAAAAGCTACCCGTTGCCAACAGTTTGCTAAAATAGGAAACATTTATTTACATTAGTGACCAATACTACAAATACATCCTTATCTCATGCCTTCCTGTAAGACGAATTAGTCCTAACTGCACGTCCGCTTCTAGCCTGCACATGCCAAGACATCCATTTCTCCAGATGCTGAAGATGTACCACTAGAGCTTTGCAAAGTAGTGCCTTTCTTCTTGTAACAATTAATAGAAGCACAAATAATTAAAATCTACTCAAGCAAAGTGTGGACCGAAGACAAATTGACCAAAGACATGTGTGGCTAAACTGATTCTTTCTTGATTTGTTGGCGGCTTTGGATTGTCAGACAAAGTAGAAACAATAAATCCCTTAATGCAAATTTAATGACATCTTTGCGCGTTACATGCTATCGGAATGTGTTGACGTATCATCTTTCATGAACTTTTTTAGCAGTCACAATAATTACAAATGAGCAGGCCTTGTCCAATATTAGGAAACCATCACAAAGGGTTCTAGGAAAAAAGCTCACAGGAAAAAATCCCACAGGAAAAATGCTCACAGAATAATGCTCACAGGTATAAATGCTCGCAGGAAAAAAGCCCACACACAAATATGCCCACATAGAAAAATACTCACATGGAAAAATGCTCACTTAGAAATATACTCACACGGAAAAAAGCTCACATAGATATATGCTCACATGGAAATAAGCCCACTGATAAATGAAATACGTAGAAATATCCTTACATTAATCGATCAATAATTAATCGATTTGAACATCGTACACAACTTGAATTTTTTAAAGAAAAATTATTTGATCATTTGAAAAAATTATTGGACAAATGCTCATACGAACCTTTTCAGGGGCGGTAGATAAAAGGAATGAAAATTATAGTAAAATTTTGCATGTACTGTAATATTTTATACCACTGCCCCCTGTACGACATTTTTTACCTCTAACTGCCAATAGTTTCTTTTTGTTTTTTATTTACTCTATTTTGCATACTTTTGATGTTATCTATAGAAATTGATATCTGATTGTAGTTATTTAAGTTTGGAGCCAAAAATGTTCTAGAAGACCACAGTTTCCAATCGAAGTTTAGAATCATTATGAAGCAACCTTCGAAAATCTCCTAAAACAACAAATTATTACGAAAGCTTTCATAAGGAACTAAATTCATTACTTAATTGTAGCCATCCTAGTATGTGGTTTTTGTTTGACGGACTGAAAAAAGATTGAAGCTGTGAACGTTACTAGCTATTGTAAATACAGGGCTTACTGAAGTAAAAGAAAATATGAAAACTTACATTTGTGATGTAGCCGTTCCTCAATAGACACAAATGCCGGCTAGCTTTAAAAGGATTTATTAACAGAGCACACAGGAACGGTTACAAACAAAAGAAATATACATAAAAAATGAAACATATACCAAATGGAACATCAAGCATTGAGAATAACATAACATAGTAAGCTATCATCATGGCGGCTGGAGGTCGACTTACGTTTTTTCATATCGCCACGAGATGGCGTTTAAATAAAATAGTTCGGTTACAGTTCATGAGTTCATGGCGTGAATAAAATAGTTCAGTTACACTTAAATAGGTCTGTTACATCCTCCCCCTCTGACTTCGTAGACGTCTCGGCAAGAAGTCAGGAACTGACATTTGTCTACTTTGTGCAGCGGGCGGAGAATCAGATGAATGGGCTCCAGTTTGACGAGCAGTAGATTTTGCGTCACCAGCACCTTGTGCAACAGGTGCAGATTCGGGCGGTATTACACGTTTCGGGCGTCCTCTTTTCTTTAAGGGAACCACTGGAATTACACAAGCTGAGTTTTGAAACTTCTTTCGATCTTGATATGGATTCAAGGCTGAAACATGATACTTGCCGAGAATTTTGTCTGGTTCATGAGGATCGGCAATATCATAAGTGGTTGGAGATCTTGTAGTCACTATCACATAAGGACCATCTCTCTTGGGCATGAATTTAGCAGTTTTCTTCAGTGGACCTTTGCTGATTGGATGCAGGGTGACCCAAACTTTATCTCCAGGAACGAATTTCGGTGTTTCTCTTCGTTTTCTGTCAGCATATCGTTTCTGCTTATCTTGATGCATTTCGACTCTTTCTCGTACCTGTTGTACATTTCTTGCAAAACGTTTCAAATATGGAGTAATTTCGGGAACAAAATTATCGTTCTCAATTACGGCTTTTATATCATGCTTTACATCATCTAAGGTTCGTAACTCTCGTGCAAATTGAAGAAAAGCAGCAGAATGTCCAGTTGAATCACATTTGGCTGTATTCAAAGCAAACCTTATTAATGGCAGTTTATCCTTCCATGACTGATGGTCGTTACCAACAAGTATTGCTAAACGTGGTTTCAGATCTCTATTCTTCCTTTCAACTGGGTTAGATTGTGGGTGATAGACAGGAGTAAGACTTTGATCAATGTTCAAGATATAGCATAGTTGTTGCATAACAGCACTAGTAAACTGGGTACCATTATCACTTATTATTTTCCTGGGTAACCCAAATCGAAGGGCAACTTCCTCCAAAAGAATAGTGGCACATTCTCTGGCCGTGGCTTCCTTTAAAGCAAATAGTTCTGTCCACTTCGTAGCACAGTCCTGCACAATAAAAATCCATTTTTCACCAGACGGTGTTTCAGGAAGGGGACCGAAAAGATCAATTGACAAGGTCTCGAAACGTTGAGCATAGACTGGAGTTTGAAGTAAGCCAGATGGCTTTTGATTAGTGGTTTCTCCCCCTACTTTGAAGACAGTGTGATATTTGTTAAGCAATGCATCAGTTGCAAGCCGTTGGGCTGTAGTTAATTGCTGTCCTTCATTTTCTCGTAGTCGGCAGTTGTTTACAACAACTGGGGTTTCTTCCAGTACTTGGGATTGATGAGGTTTCACGAAGCTATATTTTCTTCGAGGTTCATCAGAAAAGTTCCACTTATTTTCAGCAAGATTTAAAACAATTTTAGCTTTTTGAAGAAAGTCAGTTCCTAACAGAGTCGAGTTATTTTTGGCATCAGGCAACACAAGGAGCGGAGTTTTGAACTCTCTGCCTTCGAGAAGAATGATTTGTTCGGTGCGAAGTACCTCTTTTTCAGATACTAAACCATCAGCGAAAGACACCTGTAGTGTTGTCTTTTCAAATACTGCATCTTGTTTTTGCAGAATATGATAGAGGGATTCACTTGCAATTGAGTGACTAGCACCAGTGTCGGCGAAAGCTGTACCGGAAACACCACCAATACTAATTGGAAATACAGCAGTCCGAGTGGAAGATAAACAGGATCGGATTTGGATAGTGCCAAAAATTGATGAATTTGAAGTCTTTGGGGGGTTACAGTCTGGACATTTAGACTTGATAAAACTAGTTTTTCCGCACCCATAGCATGTTAAAGGAGGTCGCTTTTCCTCTGTTTGTTGCTGAACACGATTTGAAAAGGTTTTATGAGTTCCCTGTATGTCACTTGTTCGATTTTCTACTTTGTGTTTGAATGGATTAGTCTGTTTGTAAGAATAGTTCCGCCTGCCAGGAAGTTCAGTTTTATAGTTCGTATTTTTAACACGTACAGCTTCATAATCATCCAATTTCTGTACTAATTCAGATGAACCCTTTATTTTTCCCCAAGTATCAATAAAATGCTCCTTAACGTCACTACTGACTCTTCTTTTAAGCTGATCCGTCAGGACCAAGTCTTTGAGTGATTCAAAGTTTGTAACATCGAGACTATGGAGCCACTCTTCGAGATAATTGTTTAATTCGTAAGTAAAATCTTTCCATAAAGACCCAGGGTGTTTTTGGTGTGTAGTAAGTTTAATTCGAAATGATTCAGCATTTAATTTGAATCTTTGTAGCAGAATCTTCTTGATGTAAGAATAATCTTCTAATTTGTCTTTTGGTTCTCTTAAAATAATTTGCGAAATGTCTATAGGCAGAAGAGGTAGGAGATGAGTGATGTAATCTATTTGTTTTATATTAACTTTCTCACATTGTCTTTCAAAAATTTTCAGGTAGGTTGCAATGTCAGAAGTTCCTGTAAATTTAGGGATTAGGTGTTGAATATTTGTTCCAATAGCTGCATTTGAAGCAAAGGCGGCATAGTTAGGGTTTGAGCTAGCAGCTGCCAGGTTTAATTTTAAACGTTCCAATTCTAATAAAAGTTCTTGTTTTTTTCTTTGACGTGTCTCCAGATCGTTGCTTTCACGTTGTTTTTGTTGTCTAGTTTCGATTAAAGTTTCCAGAAGATTCCTGGTAAAAGCCTCATCATAAGTGTCAGAATTGACAATAAGATCTTTAAGGTCTATTACTCGCATAGTGTCGTTTACAGTGAAACCCAGTTCTGCAGCGAGAGTTTTTAAATCCTCTTTTCGTGCTTTGGCAAGGTAAGCCATAATTATATGAGAGGTCAGGGGGGAGGGAAAAGATGATGTTGAATTTGTTGTTATTTCGATTTTATTCACAATACAGTATTATAGAATTAATAATTATACCTTTAAGTAAAATGTATATACCTCTATTAAACAGCATGTATGAATGTAAACAATGTTACTCGTACATTTATATACCACTATTAAACAGTATTTATAAATGTAAACAATAATACTCACAAAGTTTATTATTTCGGAGTCGTAAAAATATCATAAAATGCCCTCATAAATTCAATTTGTATCAAGAAAATAACATATAATAAATTGCTCAAAAATTGTGTACTACTTAGCAAAACATACAAAACATACATAAATGTCTTACCATAAGCTTTTATATTTAAGCTGAATTCTTCGAAATCTTAATCTTAACAAAATATTAAGCTGATTAAGCAACACACACTTAGTAACTCTTTTACTTTATTTAAATAGTCATTCGATTTTATTCATAATTATTTTCTTTCGCTTCAAGAAATATTTTCAAGACATGCATTCATTAAAGGAAAACAATCGTATTTTCTTAAAGTATTATACTATAATAATTTTCTCAAAATGTTTGTTGAAAGGTAAATCAACAAGTACAATATTTTATTTTATGTAGAATAAAACATTTAATAATGAACAACAGCACTCAAAGGAAATAAAAATAATAAAAGATTTGACGTAAACACATCATAAATCATCGCTAGTCTAAACATTTCCGCGGGGGGGAAAACATCTGCTGCTGTATGTCAGAATCGAAACTAATAAATTCTAATGAACAACGTCCATGAATATATTCAAACTTTAACATCAAAACATGTATTCAGTAAAACAATATTATTCACAAATTAATTTACTATGCGAATTAACATTTTAAAATAACAAATTACAATTCAAGAAATAACGTTTGGTTAACAGAAAGCTGTTTGCTTTCGTTTAATACTCTTATGTAGTATCAATAAATGAGATTTCAGTAAAGAATTTACATTTGCTTTAAGAAACAGCTTATAATAAATAATCAGTTTAAAAGAACTTTAAACTCAGATTAAACGATAATGTAAACGAAACTTATCTTTTCCGTTGAAATTGTCCAGTTGATGATTCGATGTGCTAGCAGCACGGTATGACAATTTTAATTCCAGAATTGGTTTCCAGAATATTTGACCAGTAGTCCACACCTGAAAAGAAACTGAGCCGATCTCCAGCAACTAAAAGTTAAATTCGGGAGTAAAAGCTTGTTAAAGCCAAACAGAAATTCTAAACATTTTGTTGCGCCATTTTGGATTCAAATTTAGTTGGGCGCCAATGTGATGTAGCCGTTCCTCAATAGACACAAATGCCGGATAGCTTTAAAAGGATTTATTAACAGAGCACACAGGAACGGTTACAAACAAAAGAAATATACATAAAAAATGAAACATATACCAAATGGAACATCAAACATTGAGAATAACATAACATAGTAAGCTATCATCATGGCGGCTGGAGGTCGACTTACGTTTTTTCATATCTCCACGAGATGGCGTTTAAATAAAATAGTTCGGTTACAGTTCATGAGTTCATGGCGTGAATAAAATAGTTCAGTTACACTTAAATAGGTCTGTTACAGATGGAAATTTATTGAAAATATCATATATGCTGTAATCATAAATGAGCTGAAAGTAGGAAAGCAATCAAAGCGTAGATTTGAGAATCTGGAATAAAGACAACACTGATAGCATTCTTTAATAAAAAGGGATAATTCACAAGAAATGTTTTCCTAAGGGAACAGGTGGTGAGCTATTTATTGTGTGATAGTGTAATGGAAAGCCTTCTGAAACGAATTTCTTTAGACCTGAAGGCTCAATCTAATGACTGGTTTTTGCTGCCAGAAACTGTTTGAAGAGTGTTATACACATTTTAACACTCTTCAAACAGTTTCTAACAAAGAAACAATTCACCTCAACAAAACTGTTATTAGGCAGATTAGGCTGCCGACTATTTTCTCTTCTTTAAAATGAAATCTCCTTTCAAAGATTATTATTTCAATAATATTCGCAATATTCAAAAATCCGTAATCGACCTAAACAATGTCCCAAAATTCAACAGCTGCATGAGCGTCTCAAACGTTGTATCTGAGAAATAATATTGTTTTCTTCAATTTTTGGCTTTGTACGAATTTAATCCTAAAACTTTATCGATACAATAATTATATTTATTATTCGGAGTCATTTCACTATACATCAGAGTCGAATCTCTTAATTAGAAAATCGAACCGCTTCAAACAAATAATGTGAGGATTTTAAGTTAATAAAATCGAACCGCATCAAATAACGTGAGAATTTTAAGTTAATATGCCAGCAACTTTTGGTATGATTTAATATTTTTGTAATGTGTATAAATAGGGATATTTAGATACTTACTTTCTCTCAATGTGTATAAAGTACTTAAATTAAAATCAACATGACATTTTTTTTCGTCACGAAAGAACGGGAAAAAATATTAAATTTTGGCAGCGAAAATAGTTGAATTATTCCTAGCCACGCGATATTTTTAATGAAATTTTTGTGCTGAAAATGTATGTTGTTTATCTCACGGTGATAATAAATATATTATACAATAATTCTAAGAGTAATAAGAGTGTTTCTTAATAATATTTTGATACTCCTCCCAGTAACACCAGAAGAGGGAGTCAATATTCATCTTAGTAAACTTTTGATACATCTGGCAGCAAAATTGTTCGTAAAATATCTGTAATTGGAAATGATCATCTAACGCAACATTTTCAGATTTGTAATTTATAAACTACGATATTTTATTTATTTGTTTTCCCCCCTTCAAAATGGTATTTAAATTTCTCTTGTTGCTGTGACTAATCTCGCTTGTCTGACATCAGAATCAGTCCACGAAATTTATCGCGGCAAGAAGTACAAGATTACGCCTGACGTTGGCAAGAGCCTTGAGCACGATATAAGCGACAATGAGATTTTGTCCAGTTCCACCCCGATTTTAAGGAATAACATCCCGAAGGAGGTCCGAGGGTCTCCCACCCTTCTTTCCTTACCACAATCATCCACACGAAAGGACTTTCGGCTCGCCATATATTTAGAGTGTCCTATGCCGCAGTATACACTTACAAACATCCTTCTCCGGGATTCGAAAACGGGGCCTTCGGTACACTAGTCGGCGACATTAACCATTATCCCGTTTGGGCGCATTTAAAGCTCTTTAAAAGTTTAAAGCGGAATCTTCAATAAAATCTATAGTTCACTCTTACAGGTCCAGAGATTTCCACAGTGAACTTCAAAGAACCATAATCATAACACATAGAAATCAAACCCGAACCTAGTCATCATTTTTTATCTTTCCTTTCTTTTCTCATATAAAAATAAAAGAATGAAGCAAAATCATAATTTCTACGATTACAATGCCACATGAGTCAGTTTATCAATGAATATAAAATAAAACTGTGTAACCTGCGGACCTTGACAACTATTTACTCATAAAAGTCTTTATGCAAAAAGTTGGGAAAAAGGGAAAACGAGCCGCAGTGAATATTGACCGGTTGAAATAAAATAAATGACCATTCAGACGGAATTGGAAAGAAATTTTGTTTAATTGTGAGTACTATTGACGATTAACTTAAATTCTTAAATTTTTTATAGTTTCTCATTATTTTAGGTTTCAATATTCAGGTTTCCTATAATTTTTCAATGTTTTATTTTTTATTCTAATTACATTTCAATCTCTTTCTTTCAACGAATATCTTATTTCATTTACAAAAAAGTGGTGGCTTAGTACGCAATAACATATTTGCAACGATGCTACTTCCAACTAACCATTTTTTGTAGTTAAAAGTAAAAAATACATATCCATGAAAGTACTACGGAAGCATTTATGGAAGTACGGAGGCAGGCATAAATTTAGGTGTTTATATTGCAATGTATTTTTAAGTATAAATAAATGTTGATAAACTTTTATATTGGTATTAAAATATATTTATGCATTTAATTTAGTAAAAAAAAAAAACAAATGATCGTCTTTCAAACATTTTTCTAACTCTTCTTTTGACCTTGGCTACAACATCCATTGTATCCTAATACGTTTGATTAAGCTCGTTTTTATGAAATCTAGAAAAAATTCACTTTTATTTGTAATATCTGGTGTATTAATTTTATACAAGATTATTTTCCAATATATTTCGGATGAAATAATCATCATAATTTTACTTAAATTATGATTTTAAATTTTTCATTTTCATTTCACTAACAGAAAGAAAATAATGTGTATCAGTAATTTAAAAAGCAATATTAAATTTTCCTTTTTGTTAAAATTATTAATTTAAAATTCCTAAACCAGTACTTTGTAGAGTCATTAGGTTAATTGGAAGCAGAATAGATGAAAAATATGCAACCCGCCTTCGCCGGGAATCGAACCACGGACCTCTGGAATACCGGCCCAGCGTGCTACCGTTACACCACGAAGGCACGCTATGGAAGTGGGAGAGATACCTTATATACTCCCCTTTTAAAAGGACGACTAGGGTTTTAGGGGACCTAGTCGCCAAATCCTGGGTGCGGACAATCATTATCCACAACCCTTTTAGTTCAGACGCCACTTGCAGAATCATTAGGTGTTTTTTTTTTTTTTTTTTTTTTTTTTTTTTTTTTTTTTTTTAGAAGCAGAAAAGATGAAAAATATGCAACCCGCCTTCGCCGGGAATGGAACCACGGACCTCTGGAATACCGGCCCAGCGTGCTACCGTTACACCACGAAGGCACGCTAGGGAAGTGAGAGAATTACCTTATAACCTTATAAATGTAGATGCGAGCACGTATAACTAAATTAATTATACGTGTTATCATCATTGTAGCTCAAAATGGTGAATACTGAAAAAATATCAATTTAAATTAAAATCATAAAAACGTATTACAAAACTATTGCATGTTTGTCGGCATTAATGGGAAAATAAAAGAAGTTACATTATAATAAACTCGGTAATCTTATAACATACGATCTACCGCTTTTAGTTAGTTATTTGTTTTTTAGATGGGAGCATTCAAATCGGTTGTTGTTTTAATCCTTCCTTTATTTTTTCCGTCATTTTATTGCAAGTTCGAATTTAAAAAAATAGCATTTTAGTGATGACATCTAAAAAGTAAATAACTAATTACAAGCTGTATATGCATATTACATGATTACCGAAAACTTATTCTTTATTAATTCAGCAATTTAATCGTCTTCAGAAATCTTCAGAGATTTAATAAACTGATAGCAAGCTCTCTTCTTTAAAGGCTAAAGAAGTCTTTTTTCAATTGTTTCATTGCAGGCGGTGTACGTTGGCACTAATGCCACATAAATAATTAAAAGTTTCCAGTTTCAGAATTATCGGTTGAATCCTGAAAAATTTCTTTATAACGCGGCAAAATTTCCTTAATTTTCAGGACACAATATTTTATAATGTACTAGGAAATGTTGATAGTTTCATTCCCAAACGTTTAGCTTCTTTAAAGTAATTCCTTAATATGACAACGAAAGTAGGTATTTATAATTTCTTAACTGAGATTTATTTCATTACCTACTATTTTCGTATGACTAAAATCACTTGTTTTATTGCAATATATATATATAAGTAAAATAAAGAATATTTAAAAAAATAAATTAGCAGCATAAATTAATTTCCCTTCTCTATTCTAAGAATAGCAACATCTATTTGCACTCCATCATTTCGAGAAAAATCTATGTCATATGATTCATGCGTAATTATGATGATGTAAATGAAACTAAAACTCAACCAGCCACTAGTAATTTTACAGCAATATTAACTGTCCAATCAAAATGCTTTGGAAACCAAAACTAAATCGTCTGACTTGACATTTCATCCTGAACACTACACATTTGCTTATTTGCTTTCTACGCTTTGCCTTCGCTGGACTGTAGTCTGTCTGCTGCTGCTTTCTTGCCACAAAGTTATCAAAAATGTAAGTTTTTGGAACAGTCACATTTAACGTGCCGACTTGTGTGTAGCCGCCACATTTTGCTGAAAATAAAATTGAAAATTTAATCTGCCTTCGCCTCCACTTTCCTAGTCATTATGGATCAACACTTATACGCCATCGAAATTCCTCCTCCTGCTCTTCAGTTACTGCTGACTTCGTTTTTATTACAGATATATATATATATATATATACTAGCGGAAATACTTGATGTCAGTTAACTTAGATTGAGAGTAATGCACCTAACAACAGAGAGAACTGTACCGCTGTAATCCTTCTCTAATAACGATGAAAAAAGTACGATTCATAGTCATACATTTTTCAGTCTGATGTGATATGGAACCCACATAAAAAATTTCAATAGAAAAATAAACTAATTCTCTCTCATTATATCAGCAACAATTACACGCAGTTTTTTATAATTTTCATCTTTCTAATCGTAAATTAGAAAGCTGAAGCTCCATCCAATATTTCCAATATTTCACCTAAATTCAATTTTAGTCGATTAAATGTGGCAAAGCATTCATCAGAAATCAATATTGCGAACAAGCAAACGCACAATTATACAGACATTCTTCTTTATATATATATAGATTTTGTAAAAATCGCAAATTTTTGATTAACAACGATTTGAAAGCGAGCAGTAGCAACACTTTTCGAAATAAAGCATTTTAATCTCCAACGCCACTCGGACTGTTGCCACTCGGATAATGAGTGCGAAAATTAGCGCTTTCGGAGTTTTTATTTCGGCTGATTAAAGTCGTACGAAGATGGGAATAGTTGAATAGCTTCCTACGAATTTTTGGAATCGGGAATAATGTACTCGTATTTAATGTTTGGCAATGCTATTTCTATTTCATCGTAAAACTTAGAAATTTTTTATTAACAAACTTAAGGATTTGAAAGCGAGCAGTGGCAACAACTTTCTAAATACAGTAGATTTTCATTCCCAGCTTGTGAGACTGTTGGCACTCGGAAAAATGACGGCGAAAATTATCGATTTTCCGAGTTTTTAATTAATATCTCTGATTTCAGATTTTTTGGGGGGGGATTCTACGTCGACCTTTTTAAAGACCCATAAAAGAACTGTAGAACGTTAGTGACGATATCTATAGTACTGACTGAGTTATTAGAGGAAAAACAAATATATTTTCTTCTTTATATATGTCGATTTCTGTAGGAATTAGTAAATCAGAATGTTAACCAAAAAAACTCATAGACTAGATTTGTATTTATTCAACCAATACTATTTTTATGCGCTATTTCAAATAAGCAGATTTTACTAGATGTTGTTCTCTTATTTCAAAATATATTAAAATTTTCATTAAATGCATTAACCGAAAATTTCCATTTCTGAACTAATCATTAAATAATTTTTTTCGGCTCGATCATAAAATTATTTTAAAGGTCATCCATTATCTGTAATGGGCTCATTTAGTGCTAAAATACTATTCTAAGCAGAAATGCAAAACAAAAGCAATCATTTGATATTATCATCAAATTAATAAAAACGATACGAATATTCGTGCACTTGATACGATAAAAATGAATTCTAAGTAATAATGAAAATGAAAGTAAGCTATTTTTCCATTCATATCTCATTTAAGTTATTTGCAAATGACGAGCTCTTATTGCTCCACCAATTCATAACAAAAAACCGTATATATTTTGTAACGTAATTAATAAAACTTAGTCATTAAAGTTACTTGGGAACTTAGTCATTAAAGCTAGTGGGATGATACAGGATCTTGAAAAGGGGGGATACAGGCTATTTTACTTTTGTTCTTTATACGAAAAACTTAAATCTGAAAAACAAATTGTTTAAGAATTAGGTTTCTTTCTTGTAAGGGTAACCTTTATAGTATGAACTATTTTTAATATTAGAAAAGTGTTGTATATCCTAGCTAAATTAGTAGTCCTTGAAAGCTAGAATACTTAAGAACTCTGTTACGAATAATCGGAGAGTTCTCTTAAGTAAATGACAAGTCAAAGAAAGGTTAAATTTATCCTTATTTCAACTAAAAATGATTAACAGATGGCCCCATTTCGGGCTTACGGTAAGCCTCCACCTGGGCTTTAATTCTAGAAAATACGGAACTAATCTAATACTAACTAAACTGCTCAGAAATAACAAGCAGAGTTGGTATGCATTAAAGATCACTCTCGAATACTAGCACACACGTAACAATATAGCTGAATCGTAGTAAGGTTAGACTGTTATCGACAACGTACCCAGAAGGCAGAACACGCTTTCTTAACGCTCTTAGGCTCGGCTCTTCTAAGTTATTCTAGTGACTTAGATACTGGTTTCCGACCGAGACTTACATAGTGGTTTCTATCTCATTTACATAAAACCCAATTCTGAAACTTATTCTGATACTGAATCGTAGGTGGAAAACAAGAAGATTTTTTACGACTTTCCATGCGTTTTATCATTTTCTCGTTAAACTTAACTTTCATACATTTTAATTTTAGTGTTTCAAATACAAGAAAAAGGAATTTTTCGTTATTAATTTATTAACCAAAGCATGTTGATGAAGAAAGATGAATTATTGCCAATTGAAATTAAGCTATTTAACTAAGCTAAAATTAGGAACACAATACTTTTAATTAAGTAAAAAGCTAATATAAGCTTTTCGGGCTTTGCTATCATCTAAATAATCAAATCTATTCGAAGCCAATCCATAATAGTCAATCAAAATATTAATGTTAAGAACTTAATTCTGTAGATGTGTTCAATTCAATGTCTCAAAGAACAATGATACCTTTGAATACCTAGAGTCAAATAATAAACGAATATTTAAAGAGAGTCCCAATTAAGAATCAGATTAGTACTTCAGTTAACAATGAGCCAATAAAAATGGATAAGCACATTTTTCAAATACAGAGACTAACAGAGAATCATTTCCTTCAAACCAATAGCAGTTTCAGTTAGAAATATTCAGAAAATGACACTTCATTTAATGAAAGATGTCAAGAGCAGAATAGAACATTTTTATAATCATGACGTGAAAAGAAGTAAAACTGCTGTGCTTACGTGTCACCAAAAAAAAAAAGTTGTAAGGATTATGTTAATTTTGTTAACAGTTAAATTTTGAGTTAAACTTCCTTTCCTATCGCTTCTTAATTTCAACTTACCACTTATGGCCAGAACTTAGTTTTAGAATCACTTTTGAATGCAAATTAAGGAAGAGTGGTATTTAACAGTGAAGTTCTACTATCTTAGTCAGAGAGATACCAGATATTCTGGCTAGCACGCCTTTTTAGGCTACTCTCTCTTAAGCTGTTGTTACGCGTGGCCGTACTTTAGGCCCTTAATAGTTTCGCAGTCAATCAGCGTTAAGGGGCCAACTCCGTTAGAATCTTGATAGCTTCGGCTATATCTTTTTAGTTAAGATTAGTTTAGTTCTTAGTTAAGTTCAAGCCCGAGTTTCGGCTTTATTGTAAAACTCCAAAGACGGAGTTCTGTTAACCTTTAGCTGTAATAATAAAGGGTTGTTTCACCCTTCTCACTTGTTGTTTTCGACTTGACGAACTCAAGCGATTATTCGCATATTTGTTCTTAAAATTCTTCGCATTCAACTGTAACTTAGAATTACACATAGTGGGAAATCCTACAAAGTGAAACATCAAAAGTAATCATCTGTTGAGTTTTGAAACAATGTTAAGAGCACGCACCTATGCTGATATCAATTGAAAACAAATTTATGAAAATTGTTAAACGGACATTTCTGAAGAAAGCGCACATTTTTATCCATCAGTTTGCAAGAAAACTGAAGATATCAGCATCAACTTCCCTTTGAATTACGTAAGACCTGAATTTAAAATTTTCTGCTAGAAACAGACAGCACCAGAATGAAAAAAAAATCAAGACATTAGAGCAAAAGAATTTCCTTAAGGTTTATAATTAAGTTATTCCATCCGAAACTAAGCAGACACCCTTTACACTAAGCGTCATTCAAAATTCCTTAAATACGTCTTATGCACTTCAGAATAAAGCTTACAGAAACATTCTCAAGAAATGTTAATAATACGGAACTTCAAAGATCCGCAGTTCTCACACTTTCTCAAGTGGGGACAACTTTTATAAATTTGCGGATCCCTTTACTCTTATCTCCTTCAAAAGTAACTTTCTTGATATATATATTACTTTCAGTATACTTTAATATTTTAAACGCAACTAATTAAAACTCCTTTTTCTTAAAGTAAGTTATTTATTTTAAGCTAATAAATAAAAAATTATATTCGCTTTTAATAATTCAAGGCTATTAGAGTTTGGTTAATTTTATTAACTAAAATTTAAATAAAGCTGATATTCACATCATTGAAATGGATGATATACGTTTGGATGAAGGCTGGTCTGAGATCACCACGTACATCATGTCGATTTTAGTACTAGCTTTTATTTCATTTAGTGGTGAAAATCTTTTCTCTCACAGATATATAGAAGTAAACTGAATTGTAATTTGTAAAGCATTGTACGGTTCAATATATTCCGTTTTCACTGGTGTGCAGGCAAGCCTCCACATTTATTCAACATCAACTGCGACCGCTGAATGACAAGGTGAAATTGACGGCTACAACCGGTTTCTCCTCCTTCTGCTGTTGGGCTACAGAATATGTATTGTACATAGACTTTCTTTGGGGGCCCACGAGCGATGCGTAGTGCAGGGAGAAAATTTTGCCATCTGCGCATGACGTCATGTGGGTGACAGTCGTTAGTTCTCGGCGTTTGTTTACATTCGTTGCATTTGATCTGTGATACATTTGATTTGTGTTGTTAATTTGCTTTTATAAGTAGTCGGAAATGGCAAGTTGTGCTATAGCGTTGTGTCAGAATTATAGAAGGAAAACTAAAAGTCAAGGCATCACATACCATCGTTTTCCAAGTGATCCAGAACTTCGTAAGTTATGGACTAATCGCTGCAAAAAAAGAGCAGATAATTTCAACATCGAAAATGCCAGAGTATGTGCTCTTCATTTTACACCTGATGACTACGTACGAGATCTAAAGGCAGAATTGCTTGGTTCAACTCCTAAAAGGGTGCTGAAAGCCAATGCTGTTCCCACTTTACATCTTCCGTCATCATCATGTGAAAATAACTCATCAATAAAGTATATATGTTGTGCTTCAAAAACTGAACCTAATCTGGAGAGAACGTTTTCTAACAGGAATGAGTCATCTAAATTTATGCTAAAAAGGGATAGAGCAAGCAGGTGTCAGGCTCGGGGAACAAGGAAACGAGCATTGGAAAATTTAGCTTCCCTTTCCCCCAAAAAGAAAAAAAAACAAGCTGATAAGATAGACTGTGCAACTCAGTTTACATCCAGTGACACATCTCATTTAGTTGAGCGTGTGCAAATCTTAGAAAAGGAAAATAAGAGATTAAATGTGTTGTGCAGTCAATTGAAAATGCAAAAGAAAATTATTTTTACTGAACTTACTGCTTCTCGTAGAAAATTGCGTAGCTATCAGAAAATGAGCAGGAAAGTAACAAGCAAACAAGTACATAGTGCAGTTAAAAAAATTTTAGGGACAATTTTTACGGACAATCAAATTCGCTTTCTCATGTCAAATAAAAAATATGTTAAGTGGAATGCAGATGACATTTGCAAATCTGCAACACTTAGGGCAGTATCCAAAAGATGCTATAACTATCTCAGACAAAAAATGGGATTTCCATTTCCTAGCATTTCGACTTTGAAGAGATGGGTATCTTGTTCATTTCGCTGTTCTGGTTTGCTACACGATGTAATTCATGTTATGCGTGCTGGGGCATTACAAATGACAGACAAAGAATGTATGTGTGTTCTTTCATTCGATGAAATGAACGTGGATAGTAGAATCTGTTATGACCAAGCAGAAGATAAGATTGTTGGCCCACATAGAAATGTTCAAGTAGTAATGGTGCGAGGACTTCTTGCAAGCTGGAAGCAGCCAATATATTTCGACTTTGATACGCAAATGACGGCAGAAATATTGAAAGATATAATAATAACATTAGCAGAAATTGGATATTATGTAGTTGCAGCTGTAGCTGACTTGGGTGGTAGAAATCGTGCTGTGTGGACAAAACTTCAGATTACTCATCTGAACAGCAGCTTTTCACATCCCCAGGACTCTAGTAAACGTGTGTGGGTGTTTGCTGATGTGCCACACCTTTTGAAACTTCTTCGTAATCACTTTTTGGATGACGGATTAATGCTTCCGGGAAATAAATTAATTACAAAAGAACCTATCGAAAGATTGATATCGATGGATTGCAAAGAAGTGAAAATTTGCCCAAAGTTGTCCGTAAGTCACATTTCTGTTAAAGGTAATGAACGCCAGCGTGTGCATTTAGCTGCGCAGTTATTTTCAAACCATACTGCACAAGGTATCCGCTATCTTATACCAGAAGAAGAGGAAACTGCAATTTTTTTTGAATTAGTGAATAATTCATTTGATATTCTTAACTCCAGGAAACCTGTCTCTGATACAGTGTTATCTTGTGCGTATGGGATACATGAAGAAATCCAGGAGAGAACCTTAAAGAAATTTTATGCTTTTTGTGAAGACATGAGAGTGGGCAAGGCAAAGCACCTATTACCATTTCAGAAAGGATTTATGATGTCGATTACATCACTGCTGGCGTTATTTTCTGATTTGAAACAATTAGGAGTTAAATACCTTTTAACTTCCAGACTAAATCAAGATTGCCTGGAAAATTTTTTTTCCCGAATCCGCAGTCTTGGCCATTTCTATGATCATCCACTGCCCGTAGACGTGAAGTATCGAATGCGTCTTTTATTGTTAACTAATAATTCCTACCAGATTTCACTTTCTAACACATCTTCTGTTGCTCCTGATGAGGAGGAAGATGCATACATTACTTCCAACTTTTTTGGTAATATTTTACCTGACATGACTGAAGCTCTGAAGATGTTAGACGGTGAAACTGAGATGAGGGATATTGTTTTTGATAATTCTAGATTGACCCTTGCAAGTGAACCTGCAGCTGACTGCTCTGTAGAGGGTTTTCGGTACCTTGCAGGCTACATAGCCTACCGTGGAAGAAAATATGACCATTCTTTGGGAACACCTACAGAACAATTGCTCCATCTGCCTTCAGATGAACACGTTGGTTGGATAGAAACGCTTTCTCGTGGTGGTTTACTTGTTCCATCTGAGGAATGGTTAAAAAAAATAAGTCAATTTGAAGTAGTGTTTGTAAGTGAACATGGGAAAGATGGTCTTTCAAGAAATAATAACATTATGCAAACTATGTGTAAAAAAATTGCACAAAAGTTTCCTGATGTGCATAATGAAATCATTAAAATATATGTTAAGACACGAACATTTATACGCTTGAGGTATTTGAATACAGAAATGAAAAAGAAGAAAAGAAATAAGGCTGATATGAAAAAGGCACAGAAGTGGATTGCATCATCTTTATAACTCCTCCTCATATTACATCCTACTCATATATGAAGATACTTTTCAATAGCAGCCAGGACAGCGATTGATGATGATGAAGAAGTTCAAAATGTTAATGAAAATGAGTGTAAAAAATCATTGCCAGTTAAGTCAAATGCATATGATTCTTTACTACACAGTGTCGAGTTTGAAGATAGTGTACCAGAAAACATTTCCCATGCATTTACAAAGATGTGAGGCTTCTTATGACATGATCCCAACAATCAAAACAAGCTTTCGTGTTTTAGGGAAAGTATTCTGCCACTGCAAATATCCTCTTCGCAAACATTTCACATTGGCAAATTTAATAATATTTTGTCAAACAATTTTTGGCATTTTAAAGAAAGAAACTTGCTTTAGAAGACTGTGTTGTAAAATTTATAAGTGAATACCATTAACATTAAGTACAAGATGTCTGAAATGGAACTGTAATGCTACCAGATTAAAACCATCATTTACTTCCAGATATGTTACAAAAAGGGAGCTACAGAATGTCAACAAAACATGCATACAACTTTAGGTACTAATGTTGCATCATATGAGACTGTGAATGTTTGATATTGAAAGTTCAAAAACAAGGGCTATGGCTCAAACAAGGACTCAAAACAAGGATTACTAATATTTTCTCAAACAATTTTTGGCAAAGAAAGAGATTTGCTTTAGAACAGTGTGTTGTGAATTGTATTAAAATATCATTGTGTACAAGGTATCAGAAAGAGAACTATCACACTACCGGATTAGAACCACCACTTACTTCCAGATATGTAGCAAAAAGTAAGCTACAGAATGTCAACAAATCATATGTACAGCTTTAGGTACTAATGTTATATCATATGACACTGTGAAGGTTTGGTACCGAAAATTCAAAAATAAGGACTATTACACTCAAGAAGCATAGTACTAGAAAATAGTGTACCAAAAAACATTTTCTATGCATTACAAAGATGTGAGACTTCTTACGACATGAAATGTCTTTCCCAACAATCAAAACAAGCTTTCGTGTTTTAATGAAAGTATCCTACCACTGCAAAAATCTTCTTCGCAAACATGTCACATTGACATATTTAATCATATTTTGTCAAACAATTTTGGTGTTTGAAAGAAACTTGCTTTAAAACACTGTGTTGTGAAATGTGTAAAAGAAATATCATTTATCATTGAGTACAAGGTGTCTGAAATGAAACTATTTCTACTATAGTTGTGTTACAAAAAGTCAGCTACAGTATGTCACCAAATCATGTGTACAACTTTAGGTACTACTGTTATGTCATATGAAACTGTGAGAGTTTTGTACTGTGAAATGTATAAAACAAATATGTTATCGAATACAAGGTGTCTGAAATGAAACTATTTCTACTACAGATTAGAATCATCTACTTAACTACTCCAAAATAGAATCATTTACTTAACTACTACATCTATTTTAACTACTACAGAATAGAATCATCATTTACTTCCATTTGTGTTGCAAAAAGTCAGTTACAGAATGTCACCAAATCGCGTGTAAAACTTTAGGTATTAATGTAATGTCATATGAAACTGTGAAGGTTTAGTACCGAAAATGCAAAAACAAGGATTATGACATTCAAGGAGCAGAGAACCAGAAAATATTTTTCATGCATTAAAAAGATATGTGTTTTCTTATGACATGAAATGTCTTTCCCAACAATTAAAGTAAGCTTTCGAGTTTTAATGAAAGTATCCTGCCACTTCAAATATCCTCTTCGCGAAATTTCACATTGGCATATTTAATCATATTCCGTATATAGGATTAAAGAAAGATTTGAAATTTGAATCATATTTTGTATATATGATTAAAGATTATGCATTTTAAAGAAAGAAACGTGCTTTAGAACACTGTATTGCAAAATGTATTTGAAAAAGAGAGACTTGCTTTAGAACGGTGTGCTCTTAAATTTATAAAAAAATACCATTAAGTACAAGGTGTGTGAAATGGAACTATCACACTACCAGATTAGAACTATAATTTTCTTCCAGTTCTTTTGCAAAAAGTCAGCTACAAAATTTCGCCAAATCATGTGTACAACTTTATGTGCTAATGTTATATCAAATGACACTGAAGGTTTGGTACCTAAAGTTCAAAAACAAGGCTTATGATACTGAAGAAGCAGATCATTCTGGCCAACCTACTGATGTTGATGAGGCCCACCTACGAGAACTTGTTGAATATCAATATGTAACCACTCAAGGGCTTGCGTATGGTCTCGAGAGAGTGAAAGCTGAAGAGTTAGACATTAGTGCCATGTCCATTAGTTGCGCTGAGTATCTCGTAGATTTGACGCACAAGTTCAATTACTGGGTACTGCATGAGATTACTTAATCACACCTGCAGCCACATCTTGCTGGTGCTATCTTCCATTCTGCGCAGGATGTCCAAAATGTAGTTGATCTGCTTTTGAACTCGTGGCCACCAAGTTTATGTGTCGATGATTTTGAAAAACTACCAAAATGTTGACAGAAAATCATAGATTTGTCTGGTGATTTGTACCCGTGCTATATATACTACCTTCATGTTGTTGTTTTTTTCTAGTTTTATGAAGAACGTTTTTGGTGGAAAACTTTCTTTACAACCAGATAAAATAACTGACTATTTTTTAAATGAATTTATGTAGTTTTCATACATAACTTTTATGTAATTTTACATTTATTTTTCATTTTACTTCTATTTTAATTTTTTATCATAATTTTCCTTTTATGAAGTAGACTTATAGCGAGATATTTAATCTCAATGTCGTGTTTACCAATAGTGACTACTTGAATGATTAGTTGATAAATTTGCTTATCTAAGTTAATTCACATGCTTTGGTTACTTTCTTTACATCCCAAAAGTAATTCTATGTATTGAAGCAATGTCTGGGTTAAGCATTGAGACATAGTAAACTGATACATGCTTCAGAAGAAAGAACAATTTATCGGCCACACTATGATGCAAACATCGATGAGCGAGCGACATATTTCCTTCAATGTTGTTTAACTGATGCATATGCCTGATGGAATTTAATTGATATAACTAAGTGAACTTACACATACCTGACCCTGAAGGAAAACAAATCTGTGTATAATGCTGGAATACAAATAGCGAAAGAGTAAGTAAGATATTCTGTTCAGTGTTATTTAACTGCTGCATATGTTTTAATTTTGATTCCATATAACTAGTTTTTAATTATAAGAGAAAGAAAAATAATTCAATATTGAACACATATTTTGAGTATAACAAAAGTATTTTAAGAAACAACCTGTTAAAAATACATTAGTCATTACAAATATTTAATTTGTGTACAGGCTGAATTGAAACTAACATGTGGTGGTGTATTTAATTATGGCAAAGCACACTAGGGCTATCTGCGTAATAGGTGTGATGCCTTCGTGGAGGACTTTCTCAGGGAAACTGGCTCGTATACACACTAAGGTGTAGGGCAAGTTTATTATTGTGCGTATATGTGTAAGAAAATGTATTTTAATTGTTCCATTTTTATTGTATGGAAGGAAGAATAGGATGCCAATATCGAAGATTATTTACCATAGCAAATAATCACGGTCAGGATAAATGTTATATAGAAATCTTGGGAGTGTAAGGGATTATAAGAGTACTTTTAGATTATACTGAAAATATATGCACTTCTGCTAAAATCTGAAGTGAATCAGTATGAAGTGACTTTAAAAATAATGTGATAAGTATACTATTTAAAAGTATAAATGACGAATATTAAGAAATTTGTAGAATTTTATGGTATTTAAATATGAATTTGTTATGTCAAATCTTTTTATATATATTTTTGCTTGAGATATGTAAATTAAACTGAAAATCACGATCATATATTTCTCATGGAATGTCAAAGTTCATTTGTATTAAAAAAAAAAATGCATGAGCAATGAAATTAAATAGAATAATACTTTTTGATTATGTTTTTACCATGGTCTTAGGAATTATGCCATCATGTGTTCTGTTCAACAAAATTTCTTTAGTGCAAACAATACTACGAAAAATATTGAAAAATAGCTTGTTTTACAATATTTATTTCCCTCAATTAACTTAAATATCGTTTTTCATTTCCTAATGCTTTCCTTTATGATAAGAATTTAATGTTTACAATTATTTTCAGCATTCGTACGAATTCTGTGCATAAAATAAACATTGCTTTAACAAAATACTTTATCGGAAAGTATATACCCGGTATTTCCGGTGTATCTACCACATTTAAAATGATTATTTTGCTTTAGTTTACATTACTTCCATTACGAAAATCATGTAGCAGACGCGTCGGCCGATGCGTCTTGTCTCCCGGGTGACGTCACTACCAGCAACCAATGGCACGCTTTTTCCGTTCCTGGCCTAACCTTAGTATATTAAAGAACCTTGGCTGCGAGTGACGTCTGTCAGCCAGGGACTAGTAGGCATGACAAACCGTCACCGCTCCTTTCGGTAGTAACGTGAACGTGCAAACATGCTTGTAGTTTTAGCGGGAAATCTCTATATTTCATAAAACATTTAATAATATTTCATTTGTTAATAATCTGTTGAAGGATGGTTTATACTTGTTGTGTTCCTAACTGCAGAGGAAACTATCCAAACACTGAAAAAGTACAGATGTTTTCTATACCCAAATCGGATTCGTTGCGCAGAAAATGGCTCCGTGCAATTTACCGGCAGAATTTCATCCCATCAAATCATTCTAAGGTACGTACAATCAATTTTTTAAACTTATGATTTATTTCTCGATCAAAAATTAGGCCTTATTGTTGCTTTTTTTATACTAATTAAACTTCTATATATGATATTGTTATTATAAACTTAATTTGAATTCTATAAAATCTGAAATTAATTATCCTGATACATAAATCAACAAATAATACAGTTCGTCATTAATTCTAAAGCATTTAAATATGTAATGAAATTTAGTGAGATATTATTTTAAGTACAATATTTAAGTTAATATTAGGTAAGCAAAAACTTTCTAGAATATCAGCTGAATTTCAGTATACATACACATCATTCCAGTACATAATGTGTAGAGTATGTCTTGAAGTACTAGGTAGATGAATTTTAGCTAGTATTTTTCAGGTTCCAAAATTTATTTCTGAATGGAAATCTGCATTTTCATTTTACATTTAAATTATTTGTAAGATTTTTCTTATGAATCTACAATGATACCCAATACTGAATTTTTCATTCTTTTTAGGTTTGTGAGAAACATTTTGTCGAATCAGATATTGAAAGAACAGTCGAACATTTTGATGAGAAAAAAGGAACTTCAATAAAAATTAATTTAATTCGTCCAAGGCTTCACAGCTGTCTGGCTGTCCAAAATATTTATCAGGTAAATCTTCAACATCAAGAGAAAGTGCCAATGATAGAAGAGTTCGAATTGATAGAAACAATATACAGAGTGCTCTTGCTGCAAGCATAACCAGTAAAGAAATTTACGACAGAAAAAAATGTTATTACTCGTTTTCTGAATTTTTATCGTGCATAAAGTCTGAGAATGTTCCTGATGCTTGGACAGTTATTTTCAAAGACGGTAAAGTTGTTTTTCTTATTATTGATACTGAGTCTGTACCGATTATTGAAGCTTCAGTAGTAGTGGCAGAAAATTTAATGTGTCATGTTTTTATCGGTAAATCAGAATTAAAAATAATAGATAACGAAGTGTTTCCTAAAGTAATAAATAATATAAATAGCTTGTTTGAAGTTTTAGACTTTGTATTGAATATTTCTAAACCACAAAATGAAAATTTATTTTCCAATGTTATAAAAACAGCTATTACTCTATTGAAAACTGTTAAGACTGATGATAGTGATAAACAACAAACTGTTGAATTCATTACAGAACAACTGTCCAATCTTATTTGTAAAAAGGAACGCATACGTTATTCATCACATATGTATGTTTTCTTCGTTATTTTATATTCCATTTCTCCCCATGCATATAAATTTTTTAGAAGTTCATGCAATATCATTATGCCACATCCAAGAACAATTTACAGAATATTTTCTGGATTTAATACTAATCCCATTAAAGAGCAGTCTGATGAAAACTTCTTATCTTTCATAAAACAAAAAGCAGATGGCTTGAATTCAGAAGACCTTATAATTACATTAATGTTGGATGAAATACACATAAAACCATACATAGACTAGGAAATGAAAGGGAGGAAATGTTGTTGGTATGGCATATAACAGTAATAGTGTTGCAAATACAGCATATGTATTCATGATACAAAGTTTATTATCATCATTTAAAGAAGTTGTACATATACTGCCCATTAAAAGAATCCAAGCTGAAGACCTTTTTTCAGTTTTAAAGAAAACAATAATTAGTTTACATAGTTTAGGGTTTAAAGTTGTGTGTGTTGTCAGTGATAATAATGCTATAAACAGAAAAGCAATGTCTTTTTTTTTTTCTTCCCCACCCCAGTTAAGTATTGTTTATCAACACCCATGTAATAAAAGTGATCCTTTGTTTTTTATCATCGATTCTGTTCATATCTTTAAAAGTATAAGAAATAACTGGTTGAATCAAAAAGATTGTGAACAAGCATTTTATTATCCTGATTTTGAGAAATTACCATTATCCACTGCCTCATTTAAATCACTAAAACAGCTTTATGAAATTGAGTCAAATTCTTTAGTAAAATATGCATATGGATTATCCTTAAAATCCCTCAACCCATCAAACTTGGAGAGACAAAATGTCAAACTTGTTAACAGTATTTTTAACAATTATGTTATTGTTGCTCTTTCTACCATTGGCAAGGAGAATAATATTTTAAATTATGCTAGTACTGCAAGTTTCATAAAACTAATTTATAACTGGTGGAATATTGTCAATGTTAAAACACCTTTGAAAGGTCAGAGGCTAAATGATCCATTGCAAATGCCAATATTGCCTAATAATTCTTTGAATGAAAAGTTTTTAAAAAGATTTCTGTTATGGTTAGATGTTTGGAAAGCTAATGCTCCCACAACTGGAACCTTTACAAAAGAAACGCATTTAGCTGTTTCTCACACCATAAATGGGTTATTAGAATTATCTAAGTATTGTTTTCATGAGTTAGGATTTAAATATTTTCTTGCAGGAAAGATACAGACAGATGCATATTAGAAGAGCGATTTAGTAAATATCGCATGCTTGCTGGATCTCAGTACCTAATATCAGTAAGACAAATTTTTGAAAGTGAATCAAAATTAAGAATGCAAAATTTTCAACCTTTATGTCTGAGATCAGTAGCACGTGGGAACATTTTAATCGACTGTATTGGAGAAGACTGTGTTACAGATGATAACTCAAATGTTTTAGACTTATGCTCAGAGTTCAATATTAATATTTCTGAAAATGATTTTCAAAATATTCAAAATGTGTTACCAGTCTTAACTTATATATCCGGTTATTGCTCATATATGGCTGCAAAAACACTCAGATGTAATTCCTGCTTTAAATTAATTGTCCTTGACAAAAATCTAAAATTAAGTGCAAATTATAATTTTATACGAAATTTAGACAGAAATGAATTACTCTTCCCCTCAACATATGTTGTTACTGCAGTAACTTATAATTATGTCGTAATACAAAAATTATTAAGCGAAGAAAATGAAAAAAAGTTTTTGAAGCAAAATAATCAAAGAAATATTGTTATTGAATTATCGTCTACTATTATTGATGAATGTGATTTTTTCTTAGTCGATGAAACTTGTGATAATGGCCATTCCAATGACACTTTATTAAATATAATTTTAAGAACATCTACAAATTGTTTTTTAAAAAATTATTGTACTAAAAAACATAATCACTTGCCTGTAACAAAAAAGCGAAAACTGCAAACTGTGAGTCTTAATGCTAATTAAATTTTCCATAAAAAACCATTTTCTTTGTTAATGGCTTTTTTTAAATGAGTATATATTATTGCAAATATCAGTTATGAATTCATTCTATATTACATGTACATAAAGTGCATTTATTGTTCATTGCTCTGAGAAGCTGCAGTGCGTTAAATAAAATATTATTAAAATTTTGTGTATTGTTTTTTTAACTTATTTTAATAATTAATACATTTATTAGCTTTTTCTCCATTCAATTTCTGTTCAGCTGGTTTCAAAATAATCAATTTTTTTTACTGCTTTCAGTAAAATCAGTTTTATATGCTATGTTCTGTACACATGAATAATGCACAAAATTTTACTCGCCCTTTTAAATTATTTTATGGAAAGCCTAATAATTCCTGTAAATGTTTATCAATGCTAAAAACAACAAAATTCTTAATAGATTTGTTAACAAATCTTTTATGACCAGTGTTAAAACTTATAAATTTAATGTGGAAACAGTTTGATAATAATTAAAATGCAAGGGACATTTTAAATACCCAAAATTTTCAAAGATCATAAACGCAAGGAAATTGAACATAATTTCTCCTAGTTGCATAACTTGAAAACTGACTTATAAATGCTTTTATATTGTAGTATATCATTACACCATCACTAGCTTTTTCTAGGTTCTCTTGTTTTTGCTCAATTGGTTTCAACAGAATAAATTTTATATGCTGTGTCAAATTCTGTAGACAAATGAAAGTGCATAAATGTCACTTGCCATTACATTTCATATACTGCTAACCTAATTTAACTTACATTTCATATGCTAGACAGTAACTTATAAATGCTTTGACACTATTAGATTCTAATTATTAGTTCTTTCTGAATTCAATATAATTAATTTTATATGGTATGCTATGTAAATAAACAACACAAGATACATCACCTTCTATTATTATTTCAAATATTGTTTATCTCATGTAGCTTAAACTTATATGGTAGAGAATAATTTAAGCATCCTCATGCATTATAATATACCACTACTTCATTTATTAGCTTTTGCTGAATTAAGTTTTTTGTTTAATTGGTTTCAAAAGTAATAAATGCCGTACACAAACATTATTTTTCACGTTACTGCCTAAAAACTTGTTACTTTAGTTATTCTATATAGCAGTGTCAATAAAATATTAAGTGTAAATAATATACATCAAAACTTATATTTATTAAATTTTATACAGCTTCTAATTTTCGTTACTACATCATTTTGAATATGTTTTAATATTTAAGAAAAATGTTGTAATTAAATCAATAAAATATATTTTTGCTATTCTGTATAATATTTCATGTAAGAAAATGATTAAATTTTAGTCAGAAAAAATATAGCTAATTAAATATCTGAGTTTTCCATATCATCACCACCATAATGTAAAACTTACATTAGATGATCTATTGCTTGCAGATTTTTCTTGTTATGATTATGTCTAAGGACATGAATTTGTTTCATCTACATGCATATTTTGATTTAGATTTAACCATAGATTTTAAACATACAGCAAGCAAACTTCGTTACGGCGCTAATATAAACAAAGTTGAAAGCAGATGTTCTTGTCATTCAAGGGAAAAATAATGTACATATTGTCGTTCTTACAGTAAAAACAAAATGAATTTGTTGGCTAACATGGTGGGAAAATGTATGGAAACCATTATGTGTCAGTCTTTTAAATGCCCTTTGAAATATTCATGCATACAGCGAAAATTCACCTGAACTTAAATTTTTTGAAGAATTTTATTTTGGGGAATAAAAAATGAAATTTCTAATTTTTGAAGAAAATTCGCGCTGCCTGGAAGCTGCAAGCCCGTTTATTCCTTTACCCGCTACTAGTGACGTCACGATCGCAGTGACGAGGCCTTGTTTTTCCGGTGGTGACGCCTCACCCCGGCTGACGCGTGCCTGTGCCATTTTTGTTCTTTTTCGTTTTTTTTTTTTTTTTTTTTTTTTTTTTAAGATCTTTATACCTAACATCTGCCGATAATGAATAATGTTCTACAATTTAAAAATCTTCAAAAAGACTTCATGTGCACGTACTTATAAGTATTCCCCTTGTGCTTCTTCAAAAATATATTGGAATCACCAGCTAACTCAATTTCCGCCGTTAAAAAATTTGATTTTTTTTCTCACGAAACTTTGCTTTACGTTGATGGATTGAGATTTACTTTGATTGGAATATTACGCATTTCTCGTACGAGTAGTTAGGATTCAAAATGGTAGGACTGATATTCTTCTGTCTGGCGATATTTACTTAATTTATGCTGGTACTGATTCAAAATTAATTGATGTCAAGATATAATAAATATTAATTAATTTGTATTATTTGAATTGTCATCCTTTGGGAGTAAGTTACTTTACTTTTATATTCCTTTTAGACCACACATTTCTATCACCTCATTTTTGCTACAACTGGCAGTGAGGTCAACAAATTGAGCATACCTTCTGCTTGGAATCCCATATTATGTCCAGTGTCATTCGAGATTTCAACTGACTGTTCCCTCTCATTCAGTGACAATTTCACAATGGAAACAATCACGAACCCAGAAGTTTTGAGGTGTAGACGTATGTTATTGCATAATTATTGTTTTCCAATAATGATACCTACACACACACACATACATACAAAAAAATGTCTAACTAGTAAAACTTTCTCGGCTTAATACAACTAATACACAAACCAAATTCCCTCTAAAGCTTCTTTATTTTCTCAAGGGAACTAAGAACACTCAAAGAATTACCCTATAGACAAAAATTTAGTTCATTTAGTTTTGAGAAGACATTGAAAAAATATGCCAACACAGTTAAGGTGTCATCAATGAAAATACTTTGCTTTGCAGTGGTCACCAAAGCTTCCTTGTTAATGAAATCATAGGTTCAGGTAACATTAGGCGTCACAACTCCAATTTCAGTTACAGGCGACTATGCCTACCGGCGATAAACATCCATGCCTTCTCCAGGATTCGAAACTGGGCCATTCGGTACGGCAGTCAGAGTCACTAACCATTATCCCGGTTGAATCGCTAAAAAAACCTTCATAAGGCAAAGCAAAAAAGAATTTTCACATCAATTCTAAAATGCATTCGAAAATGAATAAATTGAATAGCATTCTGATGCAAATTTTAATTTGGCATGAGTCATAGTGTTAATTTTTAAAAAATCTTGTGTTTGTAATGCTCTTGTCAGGAATGTCTTTAAGTATTCAAAAATCTGATGTAGTCATCGCATAAGCTCCCGCCAGTTCCATGTTTTAAATGGCAATGAGTAAATAAACAACAGTTAAAGTATCTTTCTGGCTGAACGTCTGTGAACAAAATCTAATTTTTATTCCAATACTTAGAAAGGTTTGTAATACGAAATTTTTGAATACATTTTATCAAGTATAATTAGTCATGTACGAAAACTAATTTTCTAAATTTATATCTGTATAATGAAATATTGACCCCTTTATTTCTTTTTATTAAAAACTGCATCTTATTCAGTAGTTTAATAACATAATTTAATTGGTTTTTAACTGAAGAAAATTAAGTGTGTAGGTGTTATTTCGATAAATGTATTCAGAGGAATTATATTTATTTTAGTATGCTATTAAAATAATGTTTTAAATTTCTATATTTAAAACATTATTATAGTATGCTATTAAAATGTTTTTAACTGAAGAAAATTAAGTGTGTAGGTGTTATTTCGATAAATGTATTCAGAGGAATTATATTTATTTTAGTATGCTATTAAAATAATGTTTTAAATTTCTATATTTAAACATTATTATAGTATGCTATTAAAATGTTTTAAATTTCTATTTAAAACATAATTTAACTATATTTAAAATAGGTAATAAAAAATAATTAACTATATTTAAAATAGGTAATAAAAAATAATTAACTATATTTAAAATAGGTGAGATATCGTTGCTTTATCTACAAATCCTATAAAATAAACAAAACGATCGTATTCTTTAAATTTATTTAACTTGTAGAGACATTATTTTTGGAAGCAGGCAAGAAGAATAATTAGCAACGCCTTCGCTGGGAATCAAACCGCGGACCTCTGGATAGCGCCCAGCGTGAAGACCACCCCACCACAAACGCATGCCAAGAAGGTAGGAGAAATACCTTATATACTCGCCCTTTATTTTTAGGGGACCCAATCGCCAAATCCTGGGTGTGGAGAACCATCATCCAACACCTTTTTAGTTTGGGCGCCACTGTAGAGATATTAGGTGTTTTTTGGAAGCAGGCAACATGAAAAATTAGCAACGCTGGGAATCGAACCGCGGACCTCTGGATACACACCCAGCAGCGACCCAGCAAAGGCATGGCAAGAAGGTGGGAGAAATACCTGATAATCTTTCAACTGACTTCGTTATGATAAACATATAATGAAAAAAAAAGTTTTTTTTTAAATCTTTTCTCATTCACTAGGATTTCTTTCATCCTAAACCAGGGTTTCTTAAACTGTGGGTTGCGACCCCCAAGGGGGTCACCAAAAATTTTAGCAGTTTGGATATTTCTTTAATTTATTATAATAATTTTACAATTACCAAATATTTTTACATAGTGTATCTGAAAATAGATTAAGATAAGACAATATAGACAAAAATAACGAAAACGTTTCGACGCATTCTTTTTATAATATAAACGTTCATTTTTCCTTGCTTTGCACGTGACGCTGTCATTTCGTCTGTTACTTATTTAAAATTTTCCCATTGTTCTATGTCTTAAAATTAGAAATAAAAGTTAATGACCTAAAACCACAGTAGTATATATATTACAGTACAAGTGAAAAAATTAACAGTTTCGCTCATGCTTGTGTCGAATTTGCCCAATACTTATGGGGTAACACAAAATTTTTGTAAATATTATGAGGTCCTGGGGGGTCGCGAAAAAATATCAGTGATAAAAGGGGGTCACGACTGAAAAAAGTTTAAGAAACTCTGTCTTAAACTAACGTAAACTAAAAACACAAAAATTTCTATTTATTTAAAACTGGATTTATTTTAAATCCTTGAATATTTCTTTTACGTCTTTAAACAGCAGGTCTGTGAATCTCTAAACTTTCGTGCAATGTTTATCTTACACTGATCATGAACATAAATGGAACTCTGACTATTTAGTGGCTTCTCTTGTTCCGGTGGTACTTTGTAACCAAACTAAAAACATAAAAGTATTTTCTAACCCGTTACTGCTAAATTTCCATTTGCAACAACAGTTTCTTTTGTTATTTAAAGCTCCCACGGATATTCTGTTTCTATTGAAGAAGAAAGCATAGAATTCTGTCATCGTGCATTTCTTCCGCATCGGATGGTTGGAGGAAATGACTAGTTTATAAAAGAACGTTAAAAGGAAATTAACTTCAAAATAACCTTCGGCTATGTTTTTTCCTGTTCACATTTAAAAGAAAACAGATTTTTTTTCTTTTGGATGTACGTAAAGAAAAGGAAATCGGATTTTCAATGGAAAAAGTGTTCTTGCATACTAGTCGCTATAACATATTCTTGGCAAGACTACGGTTATAGTGAAAGAATTATTAAAAAAAAAAAACTGAAAGGTTTCAGGTTCTAAATTACGTCCAAAGGGGCTTTTTTAACGTTTTGTGTGTTACCTTTATTTATTAAATATCACGTTCTACGTACGCAAACCATAAAATTCAGTTTAACAGCAATATCGCAAAATAATTTTAAAATGAGCATATCTTTAGAATTTCCGATGCAGAGTCTCGCGCGCTGGAGATTTTTTTTTTTTTTTTTTTTTTTTTTTTTTTTTTTTTTTTTTAAGTGTTACCATTGCTCGCTTTGAAATCGTTTAGTTTTTTAATTAAAAATTCTTTGAAGTGTTGCAAAACATGAAATCGATAATAAAACAAATTTCAAATTGAAATTAGGGCTTCCACATACCTATATTCTATGGAAGATTACGTTATCCAAATTTTGATGGCTCTAGGTAGCGCTGTTTTATAACAATGTGAGAAACATACATACATTCATGCAAATTCTTCATTATTTAATTCCTTTAAATATAATACAGGGTGATAATATTTGGTGGGAAAAATTTGAAAAGGGATTTGCCGTTTATAATTTTCAACGCAAATTGCCAAAACAAAATTAATAGTCCTTCAGGGCAAATTGCCCCTTTGGACTAAAAATGCACTAAACTTCATTATTAAAATACTTATTAAAAAAGTTCATAGTTTTAAAATACTTATGTTAAAAAGTTCATTAAAAAATTCATATAGACGTTTTTACTCTTATTTCAAGAAATATGCCTTCCTAAATTTTTACCCTACACATTTTGTCTGAAGTTTAGTACATTTTATGTTGAAATTAACTGTATAGTTTAACTTCCAGAAAAAGATAAATTTAATTGGCAGATTATTTGACCTTTAGTTATAAAAACCCTTACTACAGACTTAATAGAGACTATTAGAAATTTCGGAGCGATTTTAAAACGAAATGAAGCGCGTTTCACCAGTATTCGAACCCCAGGCCTTCTACTTGCCCTGAATGGGTTAAACATTCTAACTACTAACACCACAAGTGCACTCATAGGGCAATACGATAATTCTTTACATTTTGGCCATCATAAATGGCTCATGGGGAGAGTCACAAGAATCAGTCAACCAAAGCTGAGAGAAATTATAGGTTGCAACCGAAAACATCGCGGCAAAATCATCGCGGACGAAAACGTCGCTGAGAAAACAACGCAAGGCGAAAACGTCGTGTCAAAAAGGACGTCGTGAGAGAAAATAAAGCAAAGAGAAAACATCGCAGTTCTAAAACATCGTGGTACAAAAACATCGCCGTCGAAAATAAAGCGGTTCAAAAACTTCGCAGTTTTAAAACATCGTCGTCGAAAATATCGTGGCAAAAAAAAGTACCTACAGTCATCGCATGGTGATAACATCGCAGACATGCGTTTTACAGTTCTTTAATAACTGTAAATAGATATTCGCATAATGATTTGTGAGCGCAAGATGGAAAGAAGGATAATTTTTACTTTCATATTTTTTATTAACTAATAAATTTTTAAAAAACAGAGCAAGAAATTTAAACAAAACAAGAAATAATTTTCACTATAAAAGTATCAGATTAACAAAAGTGAAGAAAATTATCGCATAATTAACTTAGCAATTTTTTATAGATAAGAACATGCAGTTACTTAAATTCCTTTTTCTAATTTTTTTTAGGTTATACTTTTCATAAAAAATTACCAGTAAAACTTTATAAAAAAATAATTCATTAATGAGTTTTGTTAGTTAACTATGTCAGTTTAAAATTCTATTAAATGCTAAAAGTTGCATTAATTTTTTATGCTTAAGTTTCCAATTTATATTTTCAGCAAATATTTATTAGTTAATGAAACAGTATAATAGTAAAAATTATCCTTCTTTCCATCTTGCGCTCACAAATCATTGTGCGAGTATCCTTCTATAATTATTAAAGCCTGAAAACCGCATGTCTGCGATGTTATCGTCAAGCGATGATTTGTAGGTACTTTACTTTTTGCCACGATATTTTTGACGACGACGATTTTAAACTGCGAAGTTTTTGAACCGCTTTATTTTTCAAGAAAGTATTTTGTACCACGATGTTTTAGAACTGCGATAATTTCTCTTTACTTTATTTTCTCCGACGATGTTTTGTACCACTATATTTTCGCCTTGCGTTTTTTTCTCTGCGACGTTTTCTTCCGCCATATTTTTGCCGCGATGTTTTCGGCAGACACCAAATTATCATATTCTACACTTTGATCAGGGCGCCACTATAGTGAATGTTAGGTTTTACTGAGCGGAAACAGGAAAAATCAGCCGTGCCCTAACGAGACATGCAAACCACTTACACCATGGGAGTACGTGCAGGGAGATGCGATAATTCCTTTTAATGCATCAATTATTTCTATCCATACAAGGATCGACGAGCTGTATGTAATCCCCTTGTGTAACATAGCGGTCACTCACTTGTTTTAAATGAAAAGTTTTGGATTACATTTTAATACAGTTGTTTATTAAAAATCGTTATGGACTTAAGTGAAGTTCCATTTCCAGTGTCCATCAAAAACTGTAATCACGAACTTCAAGTAAAGTACTATTTCCGGTTCTCCAGCTTCGTCCCAAATCTCATAAACTCTTTATATGAGTGCAAAAAGCTAAATTCGGAAAATGGAAATTTTTTATCGTTCGATCCTGTAAAAGAAAGGTCATCGCACACATACATTGTATACAGTCAACAATACAATGTACACATATACATTGAATACAGTCATGCCAGTATTCGTGTTTATCAATGTCAGAGTTAATATTTACAGTCTGAGCTAAGATGGTATAAATCTGTCTGAGCTAAGATAGTACAAATCTGTCTGAGCTAATACATTTCAAGCTCACAGAAATAGGAGTTAGTTAATAGTCCTTAGTTAATTATTACTCAGCAAATAAATAGCTGTGTATGTACTTCAGAGTGAAATAGGACCATAGAAATTTAGAATACTATTTTAAGGCTATATTTTATAAGAAAATCTAAAAAGACGCTTTTGAAAAGTTAGAGCTATTGAAAATAATATTTTGTGAAGACGTTACGAAAAAGGGCTGAGTATCTTGAATGATGTAAAAGATTAAACTGTGGGCAAGAAGAATGATAAACGTGAATACTAACGAATGCGAGATGTGAAGTGATCCAACAAGTAATTAAACCTTAAACTGTTATCTGAAGAATTATATTTCGATCAAGAAAAATTTCGAATAATCGAAACTGAAGACAGCAGATGAAAACAAGAAAGAACATAAATAAATAAAAATTTCAAAGATAGAATATTCTAGCTTATAAGATTTTCGGTAAGTTTCGTCTTTACTTAGTATTTTTAAGGAGAACCAAATATTTACTTGCACATTCACATACATAATGTATGCAATAAAGATAAGGCAGAAATTGCTTACATTAAAGATGAAAATTGTTTCGATATGTATGAAATATTGAAATACAATTAAGATATAAAATATTGAAATAAATAAGATAGTAAAATTAAAAGTTTAATCATTTAATTTATATTCGAAACGTGTTAAGTGAAGTGATAATGGCATGAAGTCATATGAGTAAGAGTTCCTTAGTTAAAATTTGGCAGAAAAATAAAGACTATTTTCCAGTTTATTTGAATCATAATTTGCTACTGAGTTGGACAGGATGCGCAGAACGAAGAAACGAAACGTTAATACAACGGCCACTTTATTCTTTAGATTTAATTCCCTGTTACTTTTTGGGAGGTTGTTAAAGAATTTTGAGTGCTTGAACTCTGTGCTAATGTGAAAAACTCTTACAGCCCTGTCACCTACGCGATGATTTTTAATCACTCGCTATATACTAGTATGCAGGTACAGGTACAGGTACAGGTAGAAGATAGGCCAGCACCTCCGTAGTACCACAGGTAATTGAGGTATTGCTGAACCTAGCTAACTGTTAAACTTTCCACCCCAATTTTGAGGGATAACACCCCGGGGGTGGTCCGAGGTTCTCCCACCCTTTTTTTTTTTACCATCAACCACTTGAGAGGACTTTCTGAGATAACTGAGTTCTGGTATTAATAGTGTACATAAATCATATTGAGAAAAGACTGTCCTTGAAAAGTTCAACAACTGATGCTTCCAAAAGCATAAATGTAAGAATAAATGTCTTTTCTAAGGCGGAAGGTGTAATAAGCAAGTCTTTGGAGCTCCCGTCCATCAGCATTGCGTAGATAAATAAAACTGTTAGAACATTAAAATGAAATAAAAAAATAAAAACTAATAAATAAAACAAATAAAATAAATAATGAAAAATAAAAAATAAATAAAATATAAATAAAATAAAAAAAGCCAAATATGGTATAGTAACATATGGAGATGAATAAGCATTAGATATGACAAATATCCAGTCCGAGGCTTTGGATATGTATAAGAACGTCTCTGATTTTGGCCCTAAGGTGTCTGTTCTTTATTGTATATTTCTTAAATGGTATTAGATTGTTGTTAGGCTTGATCAGATGTTTGCCGTCTGTTAGATTACAGTCAAAAATGTAATGATCAGGGTCACCCCTTTCGCCACATATGCAGAGATCCGTGGGGCACATGCCTCTGTCATGGAAGTAGGTGGGGAAAGGACCGTGCCCTGTGATATACTGATTCAGAACATGGTCATAGTGTAGTGCATCTTTGTCAGTTTTTGAGAAAAAATTGTGGACTCTTCTGCCTTGCAATGCAGAATCCCACTCTTCTTGCCACTTTGAGTCGACAATTGCATTCAGTGTAAATTTTAAATGGTACTTGGGCCACGGGACATGAATTACGTCACTGTTGATGTTAGTCATTGCATCCTTTGCAAGGAGGTCAGCTGCCTCGTTGCCGTCATTTCCGTTGTGGGCTTTCACCCAATTGAGGATAAACTGTATTTCTGGGTGGACACTTATTGTGTTTTGAATATCCTGAACCAGTTGGTTCTTATTGTTTCTGTCCTTCAGGGCATATAATCCAGATTGACTCTCTGAATAGATAGCTATTGTCCTGAAATTATTTTATATAGCTTTATTTACTGCAGATTGAATTGCTGACAGCTCAGCTTCATAAACGGAATTTTCTGGAGATAATTTTCCTTGCCATATTGTTGGAATAGAGGAAGAAGAATAGATTATTGATGCTGCGCCCACTTCATGAATTTTAGAGCCGTCTGTAAATGCTCTTGGACATTCTTTGCTACTGATTGCTGAAGCGTCCGTATTGATAATTAAATTACAATACTTTGCAGGATGGTAGGTCAATGGTATGGCTGGAGACTCATACTTTGAGGCAGAAAAGGTGGAGCCGTTCAGGTAAGCATCTTCTTTCAACTGGAGTACTCTGGCTTTTATTGAATCCTTCGTCGCAATTAAATGAAGGGGATGAATCGCAGTAAGAACGCATAGAGAGAAATTATCTGTTGTTCTATAGACTTCGAAAATGCTCAGCAGAAAAGGTCTCTGAATGGCGAAAAGTTTCCTTTTCTTCCTTTCTGTCATAGTCTCCGCCCAGATTGCAGCCCCATAATTCACTATACTTGAAATTACTGTAATAAATAAAATTTTTTGAATGTGAGGACGAAGTCCCCAGTTACTACGTTGCATTTTTCTGAAATTATAAGCGATCTGATTTGTCTTTTTCTGAGTCTCCGTGAGATGGTACATAAAATTAAGTTGGTTATCTATTTGGATACCCAGAAACTTCAGGACTTGGGTAATCTTAATTTTCTTTCCGTCCAGGGTGAAGGTGGGCTTTCTTAAAAGCTTTTGACCTGGCTTGTTAAAAAGTATAGCCTTGGACTTCCCTTGCGAAAGGCAGAGTTTCAACCTCTGGCATTCTATGTTAAGATGTTTGAGAGAACCGTTCACATTCCTTTCGAGGATGTCTCTAGTCCTACCACTAACAACCAACGCAGTGTCATCCGCAAACGCGAAGATCTTCGTATGATCGGGAAATTCATATTTTAAGACGCCATTAAAGGTGAGGGCCCAGAAATCAGCACTCAAGCAGGATCCTTGGGGACATCCTCTAGTAAATTTTTTGCTGGCTATCATGTTGTTATGAATGAATATGCTTTCTCTATTTTGAAAGTAATGAATAAGAATATTGAGAAGATTAGATGGACAATTGGCTTTATTAAGTGCATGTAATACTGAAGGCCACCATATTGAGTCGAAGGCACTTTTTAAATCAACACAAATAAGTGCACTATGTTCACCTTTTGATTTATTATGTTGGATTTGCTTCAGTATTTTATCAATTGCATGAATAATGCTTGAGTTGGCTTTGAATCCGTATTGGTGTTTACTGATTGTTTGATTTTTGATAACGTGATATCTCAACCGCCCGGCAATAAGTCTTTCTAGAATTTTTCCTATGGTGGGCAGCAAACTTATCGGCCGAAATGCAGAAGGATCTTTGGGGTTCCTATCCTTCTTCTCGAAAAGTATAATTTGTCCTTTCTTCATGTTATCGGGAAAGGTCGACAATTCTAAGCATTTATTGAAGAAATTAAGAAGGATTCTTGGGTCATGATTGTGCATAATTTTTGGAATTTCGTTGTTTATAGAGTGGGGGCCCGGGGCTTTCTTATTGTTGAGGTGCTTGATAATATTATTAATTTCTTGTAGAGTGAAGGGGGAGTCTTTTGAGCCATTCTGTGAGAAATTGGAAAGTCTAATCTCTCTCTGCTCGGGTGTGTCATCTTCTGAATTGTCATCCATGAAGATAGCGTCAAGGATTTTGGTTGCTGCTTCTTGCGATAGAATCTGGGAATCAGGAATACTATTGTTGTTGCTTACGTGATCTTTGTTGGGAAGCGTAATTTTTGTGGGAACGAAGAATTTCCTAGTTGCCAATTTATGGAGGATGCCATACGTATCTTTATTTTGAGAAAAAAATTTTTTCCACGAGGTTAATTTAGCTTCCATAATTTTCTTTTTGTAAATCCTTCTTTGCTCGTTGTATCTTACGCATGCAGCATTCCTAGAATTGTCGTCCAGTGCAGATTTTACTTTCCTCCTTAAGGCTTTAGTTTCGTTCCTCTCTGCCCTCAACTCTTTTGTCCACCAATTTGCAGAGAATTTATTTCTTGGAGCTTTAATTTTAAAGCTCTGTTGTGATATTCTTTGTATGATTGAGAAAAAATTACTGGAGATTTCAATTAATTGGTTTCGATCCCTGCAGTAGTTTATGCCGTTCAAAATGGAAGTTTTTTCTTTAGCAAGGAAGTTTTTAAATTTCTTGATGCCAGATTCAGTTATGTGAAAACGTTTCGTGCTGGTACTAGAAAAGTGAGATCAATCTCAAAGTGAATGAACTTATGATCCGAATTATTTTCCTCGTCCAGTATCTTCCAGTTTTTAAGAAAGGTGCTGGCATTTGTGCTTGAAAGGGTCAGGTCAGGCCATCCTTAACCTGAGCATGTTTCGAAGGTAGGCCCTTGTACGGTGTCGTTGTGAAGGACGAGAGAGTTGGCAGCGATGAAATCTTCTACTTGTTCACCTCTAGAATCTGATTTTGGATATCCCCATTGCACGCAGTGGGCATTCATATCCCCACCGATAAAGTAATGTGCAGTCGGAGCACTCTGAATTAACATGTCAAGGTGTATAAGATTTCTTTCAATTTCTTCTGCAGGCGAACAGTAGCAAGAAGAAATGCATAGTTGTACTGTACCTGAATTAATTGAGATAGATATAATGTCTCTTTCAATTTTGCATACAGTAGGGTCTAGTTGTTTGCTCGTTACGACAATGCATGCTCTGGGGTTTTTTTTTTCTGGACTAGAAAATCTTTACTTAAGTTTTATGTAAAATATTCCATGATAATGGAAATCCTCTTATCTCTCCTTTCACGCTGTATGGCTCCTGGATTAGTAAGATATCGTAATCGGATTCTGAGACGAACTGAACAAGTGAAGATGTGGCTTCGTTGCATCTCCTAAGATTACACTGAAGGCAGTTAAGGTTCTTGAGAATCTGTGAAGTTTTGATTAGCATTGAAGGATTTGTGGAAAATGAGGCATCCATAAAAATACTTTGCAATATGAAAAATGAGAAAAAGAGAAGAGTAACTAGGTAAATCAAAGGCTAAATTGCGTTGATGAATCGAAATGAAGTATTATAATTTAGACTATTTGATAATTTGTGATAGCTTTTTTCGGTTTCTCTTTTGTACAGGGGCACTGAGGTGCATATGCTGCATGCTTGTAATTAATGTTTGTGCCATTTGCGTTGTTGTACAATCTGAAGTTTATGCAGTTAGGTATCTCGGCTCTGCAATCTTTTATTGAGTGATTGCCTCCACAGAATGCACAATAAGATTTAAATTTGCACTTGTACTGAGAATGCGTATGCATGTAGAACGAAACGCATTACCGCTTATGTATCTACAGTATTACTCGACATTGATTGCTTTGCTATAATAAAAATTCTTATCTGTTGCGCAACTCATTTGCTAGGAATTTTTAAAATGTTTCTCAGATTTACGAAAAACTCTGTATTATAAATTAAACAAAGTTATATTAAATTGGATACATGATTAAAAGTTTTAATTCAATTATAAATTGTACATCAAAACAATACGAAGTGCGTTTATTGCTTCATTCAAACTATAAATCAGTAATTTAAAGACAAAGAACTTATGTTATGTCGAATAACAACACTTTCAAAATTGAGTATTTGCCAGGCCGTATAGAAAATAAATTAAAAGGCTTTATATTTCGTCCAAGACAAAAACTTATAAGATTATATGTTGGTAAACAACATGATAGAATAAAAAAACGTGATTTTACACCCTAAACATTTGGACTCCTCCGTTTCAAATATTTTCAGCATTATCTACTAGGTGTATACCATTTCCTATTACAACGATGTTATGTGAACGATAATATACAAGTAGCAGAGTTAAATAGAAATTCGGTATCTGTTATACATGATAAACTTTATAATGTCTTTCATTAATTATTCCAACAACATAATCGTTTGCAAAAATTCTGCACTGAAAACTGAGGTTCGAATAGCAAACAATTTACTAGGAATGCTAATGGCATTGAAAGGGGTAAAAATATTGTTAAGAAGGGAATTCACTTGCATTCTTACAGTGATTGTTTTGCTATTTTAATTTAATTCAATTGTGTGGGGGGGGAATTCTAATTACCTTTCCACGTGATTTATTTTAATCGGTTACAGTGTAAAATGAAAAGTTTCAAAAATATTCCTTTGAATTTCCTTTTGAAAAAATGCCTTCGATAAAGAAAACAATGCATCAAATTCCCATTTATCGCAAAATTAGCCACTTACAACTATATTTTCCTAAGCAATTTTGGATTTTAATATATATATTTTATTCACAAATTTTCCTAACATAAAAACTACGCTAACATGCATGCTTAATTTATTGTTTTGCTCTACGTCATCAACAATTTTTAATTCCTTTGTTTCTCCAAATCTCCCAAAAATTATGGTTTGGTTATGTGCAGGATTTAATTACTTAAATTACGGCTAAGCACAAAAGGGGCTATGTGCGTAAGGAAAAGAGTGGCTTCACTAAAGATTTTTATAAGGGAAACTAACTTTCATTTATTTACGTCATACATGCATAAAACCAAGAAAGAAACATGCAGCCAATCAGTCCCATCAAAATTGAGTTCAGATCGAACAATTAATATTCAGCCGCTTTATTTCTAAGCTGCTGATGGGTTCGTGTTATGTGACGGAAACGTCGGACTTACTTCATTAGCGATATTTTTAACGTAAAAAATAATCATTCTTGAAAAAGAAAAATACCTTATATGCATAAATGTAAAAATTTCTGCAATTTTTTGTCTTTAAGATATTTTTACAACATCGTGAAACAAACTAACTGGTTCTAAAAATAAATTTTCAAAAGAAAACTAATTTAGTCCTGTCACAGGTTACCAAAAACAGTTAAAACATGTATTCCTTTTGAATTGCATGACCTGCAGCAAAAGACAGTCTTCAGCGTAGATTCTTTATCTTTCAACCCTCGAAAGATAAAGTAAAAGCTAAAGCAATCATTGTGTGGAAAAAGAAAGCCCTTCTAATGGACAGCTAGCTATCAGAGATGAGATGAGCCAAGTTAGAAATCTCAGCACCGTTTCACAATATACAACATTTATGACCATAAACTAACACTGCAGAAGATGGGTATTTTTTTAGCGACAGGCACTTTTCGGGGCTAAAGCGGTTATTTTTATAGCACCTATTGATTTCGCAGGTGAAGCGTAACTACTGCGATTCGACCCATAAGAGAATTGCCTTTAGGAAAAAGAACGATCACGTGACACGCCATTTAACATCATTTATCAGCTAGTACTTTCTTTTTTGGAATGGAACTCATCTCTCGAATCGTTTTTCTATTCCTTTTCTTTTCATTTCTTTTTTCCACCGTGGATGAAGTAACAGTTTTCATTTTGTTTTTCCCTCCCTTTCATCGCTTTAATCGAAGAAGACAAAAATAAAGGTCCCGTAATGAAACGATTACAACCCTTGTAACGGGTGTATCCCAGGGTCTTAGAGAACATTTCATTAGGAAAGATATACTCAATTGCAATGCAATTAATGAACCTTGAAAGCACAATAAAAAGAATCGGAAAAAAGGATCCAGAAGTTAATTGCACTTGTTAACTGCTGATTAATCTCAAAAGATAAGGGTTAATCAGTAATCATTCATTACATGGCGGTTATCTGGGCACTGAAGGATGACATGGTTGTTAATGACAAACAACACGTATGTATTTTTATATATATTCTCCGAACTAAACAGGATCGTAAGCTGGGGGAGAGAATAGGTGTCCATAAAAGAAGTACAAAATTTCACATCAATATTTATAAAAAAGGCTACGATATTTAATAATTTACTTTTTCTTCAGATGAACCAGGACGCTGTGAAAATTTGTAGTTTGATGAAAAACGATGCTACATCTCTCACAGAATATTTCGGACTCCAAAAACAATAGCAATGACGTGACCACAACTTTCAAAAGACGCAACAGAATGACCAACCACTGTAATTTTTTCCTTTAAGATTTCAATAGGCATATTGTCAGCAAATTGAATTTGAACTCTTCTTTGATGCTAAAAAAGAGATGACTAAAACTTTCATTTGTGAAAACCTCACATTTTGTAATATGCGTGGATGGAATTAGATTATCGTTTAGATACTCTTTGAATAATGAACGAAGAGGAAATATGAGGAAACCAGCTTTACAAAATATGCTTGACAGCTGTAACGTCATTCTAACATTTTGTCTCTGAATGCAACTTGAAGCTGTTTATTTCTGTATGAACAACTTATATATTTTAGAATTGAAAGAAATTACTGAACTATTCAGGTATATGAATAAACCTTATTAACAATGAAGTGTAGTTGCTAACTCATTTTTACTTCCTTGTACGAAGTAAAAAGGAAGTATTGTAATCGCGAAAATTTTCAGGCATCATATTTCAACGAAAATATCAATTTTGACCGCTATCGTATGCAATTTAACGATGTTTTTGCGTGACATCTGTACATAAGGACAGAATAAAAGACTCTTTTACACCCACAAAATTATAAAATTTATAAGGTATTTCTCCCACCTTCTTGGTGTAGTGGTTCTACACGCTGGGCCGGTATTCCAGAAGTCCGTGGTTCGATTCCCGGCGAAGGCGTTTGCTAATTTTTCATCTTGCCTGCTTTCAAAAATACCTAATGTCTCTACAATGGCGCCCGTACTAAGGATGTTGGATGAGGATTCTCCACACCTAGAATTTGGCGATTGGGTCTCCTAAAAAACCCAGTCCCCCTTTAAAAGGGGGAGTATATGAGGTATTTCTCCCACCTTCTTGGCGTGCCTTCGTTGTGTCGTAGTTCTGCACGCTGGGCCGGTATTCCAGAGATCCGTGGTTCGATTCCCGGCGAAGGCGGTTGCTAATTTTTCATCTTGCCTACTTCCAAAAAATGCCTAATGTCTCTACAAACTGATTTAAAATGAATTCTGAAAAGAATTTTTCGTGGCGTCTGTACGTATATACGTATCTCGCATAACTCAAAAACGAGCAGCCTCAGAACGTTGAAATTTTGTATGTAGGACTACTATAACATGTAGATGTGCGTATTTTGGTTGCAATCGTCCGCACCAAACGTATATAAATATATATATATATCCACTCTGTTAACGGATCAGTGATCTCTCTCGGTGATCTGTTTCTTTCTCTTATATGTTGGCAAGTTGTGCATTTTTTGCTTTAAAAATGATTGAATTATGTTGTTCTTATCTCCTGGTTAAGGTTTTTACGCCTTTAATAAATTTGCATGCAGTATTTGTGGAGTTATCAACAATTTAAAAGTTGTTTAAGTGCAGCTAAGCCTAATTAATTTTGTGATGGCGGATATTTTTGCTTACATTTTAAAACCTGGCAAAATATTGGATTTGTTGCCAATCTAGAGAAACTAAGCTTCGCAACAACAAAGATAACGCCTTCTTTTATTATTGCGGATTAAATCATGTTTAATCCATTCTAGAATTTATTTGAGGAAATAAGTGTTTAAGATTTACGTCGTAATTTTTAATATAGATAATTTTAGTTTTTATGTATTTTTGCCTTGTCGGGAAGTGAGAACTAAATTAATTGAATGAGAAATACTGAATCGTCTGTAGAAATTGTTTCTTTTTTGTTTTGTTTGCTTAATTTCTTTTATACATCTTTTTAGATTTATTATAGTATTTGAAAAGAATATGTGGCAACGATTAGATAATTCTTCAAATGATATAAATTTATATGCATTCTGAGTTATAATATGAACGAAATGTAACGCTGTTAAGTGAACCTAGCGCCAGAGTGTCACTATGGTAAACAAATATAGTGAATTTTAAAGAGGTCATTTATTGTATTATGGTTTATACGCTATCGACGAAATAGATTTAATTCAATCCAATAAGTTTAAATGAAATGCAAGAAAAAATGCGTATAATTTAATTTTCCGTGCAAGGAAGTCATGTACACATCATATTTTTTAATATTTGAAAGCAACCTCCAGAACTGCAGATCCTAGGGGCAAGATGAATCGTTAATAAGAACTGCAAATCCTAGCGGCAAGGTGAATCATTAATAAATAAAAATTTTAATTATTATGCTGTCTCAAAATTTTCTTCCTTTTTTTTTTTTTCTTCCGTTTTATTAGTAAGCGTACCATGCTTAGTATTTTATATTTTGCAGTTTATTGCTCAGTATCAAACGATCCAGTTTGTTTCATTATACTTTATCTCTTCGAAATCTGCAGAGTCGTACGACTCTACATTGCTTTAAAAGTCAACTGCTGGACTTGCAAAGACATGGAGATGACTCCCCGTGACGTTTTGCCTCCCAAGTACAATAAACACAAATTCAAACAAAGGTTTAAAATAAACCCATTTATTAGCATCTCAATGGTAGCTGCAATAAATTTTTAGAATGCAGCTCTATTGCAATATATTCATGTAATACAATTAATAAGGAAAGTATTGTGCGATGCCGTGAATTAGAATTTGTTAGGGAAGTGATAATTTCGGAACATGAAAACGTCTAAAACTACGACTTACTGCGAGGAATTATTGCATTCCTCCTTACTCACTATCGTGGTAGGATATACGTGATTAGCATCTCCAGCTAATAAATAGAAATTTTTTTAATTTCCTTATTAAAAACTTTTTCAAAAAAGAGTGGTTTTAACAGTGTCACCCGACTAAAATGTGAAGTGCAATAATTCATCATCACCTATACTTTGTTTTCTGTGTCTCGTGCTCCTTCCTAGCCACTCTTTAAATGTTGGAGAATGTAAGAAATTATCTCATTCCCCTTGTCGTGTCGTGGAAGTGGTCAGCTAGCAAATGGTAGTTGCAAGCCTTGAATCATGACGAGAAGACAGCTGACTTTTCACACTTCCTTCTCCAAAACATTCTATTGGCTTCTGTTGGAGATTGTTATGCTGTTTATTTTCGAAGTAAAAAGCAAAAGATTATCTTTTCAAAATTGGCAACGATTGTATAAATTCTAAAGATTTTCTTTTCAAAATTGGCAACGATTGTATAAATTCTAAAGATATAACGGTCACTTGTGTTTTATTATTATTCTAGTAGTTTCAATTATTGTCTTCTTTATAGCTTGAATTCTTATAAAATAAATTAGTTCTTAGTTTTCTTTACTTCTAGTAGCAATGTGTTCCTCTCAATTTATAACATTTGGTCCTCCCTCGAGCAGCAAAAGAATCCTCTCACTATTCTGAACACGCAGAAAGCTGCTTTAAACACTAAGCTTACTCGCGTAGAAAATTTTATTACCGAGTTTTGTTCTAACTTTTGAATTTTGCTGTTGAATTGAAAAATTGAGTTAGAGTAATTTAAGGATATCTGTTTATTTACTTCCAGTATTATGACTGAATTTCTTTCACGCAATATAAGGATTTTATTACTCCTATAATTTGGTTAGCGTATCGGGGTATGGCCCTTAGAGGGCATGAAATCCGTTATCCCTTATTACAGATTCTCGACCGGACCGGACTTTTGACCACTTGATGGAATTGCCAACCCTAGACTCTAGTGTTTTACAAATCAAGTATTAGGATGAACTAAAAATATGTTCGTAGTGTCTCATCTCTACGCAGCATTTTATCCATTTCAACAAGGCTAACTGAAAGTGAGTCTTACGTAGTACATGTATATCAGTGAAACAGGCAATCTCTCGAAGCATTGCTGAATTGTATATTCGAAAACAACACACAAAAATGTATGTTTCTTAAATGAATCAAATCAATGCTTTCATAATTCAAACTGCTAATCAACCAACAAATAACATCACCAGGAAAGAGGAAGGATAACTATTACAAACAAGAATAGGTTTTCCCAAGAGAAACTCCCAAAAGAACAGCCAGCTACTCAGCAGAAGCTTCAAAAAGCAACAAATTTGAACTCCTAAGTGATGATGACCAGGTAAATAATATTAAAATGGAAAACTAGGCTGTTCCAGGTATTGAAAATAATGATGGATTCATCAGACGGAAAAATAACCCAATCTCGGAGGAACTTGAATGAAAGATATTATATGATGAAATAGAAAATCTGGGAGTAGAAAAACTAATACGGACATTGTTGTTGCTGCTGTTGTGACTAATCTCGCTTGTCTAAAATCAAAGCAAGCCCACAAAATTCCTCATGCCAAGGTATCAAGACAATAGCCTTGACAATAGCCTTGGACATTGACAATAGCCTTGGACACCATACAGGTGACAGAACGACTTTGCTCAATTCCGCCCCCAAGTTTGAAGGAGATCGCCCCCGGGGAACGGGTCAGAGGGTCTCCAACCCCTCTTTCCCTGCCAGCGACTTTCGGCGCTTACTGCATGTTTTGAGTTCTCTCATGCCGCACAAGCACTATACGTTTACAAATATCCATGCCTTTTCCGGGAACCTTTGAACCTGAGCCCTTTCCACATGCCTTCGTATTATAACTGGAAACACACTCGACGCGTATTCAGGAGGTCCGGCGTTCGTGCCCCGGCGAGGGCACTGCACATTTTTCACGTCTCCTGCTTCAAAAAAAACCCTAATCCAATAAGCGCCCAAACAGGGACTCGAAAGCCGGACCTCCTAGGTTGGCACAGCCTATGCAAGGTCGTAAAATCAAACATCTCTCCAGCTACAAAAACCCTTTTTCTTTAATGATTGCTAAGGTATATAGGACTTACGGCGACTGCTGCAGCTATGTCATGACAGGTCTTCTGCCATTACATAGTCAAGCAGAACAAGAAGCAGCTTACCGATAACTCACATAGCTCAACAGCATAGCAACCTTTATCTACGAGAATCTTTTCCCGGACCTCCAACGCCGCAAACCCATATCCATCCTGCAATGAAAGCTCAACCTTGAAAGCTCATCTTTGAAATGAACAATGAAAGCTCAACTTTGAAACTGATCTTCTGCCAACTATATACACAGACGGCTCAAGTATCAATGAAGGAGTCGGATGTGGCTTTCTCCATCTGAACCATGGCAACGCGATTACATACCAAGGACATGGACACACGCAACTAGATATTATAGCAGTACATGTGCAAGTTCTACAGCTAATCGTTTTAAGCTATGCGTGAAACGAGTATAGCTTCTTACAAATGTTACGAAAAAATTCCTTCTGAATCCATTTTACAATCCGTTTTGGAAAAAAAGTGTCCTCTTTCTGTACATTAGTACAGAGATGTCACGCAAAAAAATCGTTCAAATGGATTCGAGAGCATTCAGAATGGGTATTTTCATTGAAATATGATATCCACAATGTTTTGCGATTACAGTACTTTTTTTCTTCTCACAAGGAAGTAAAAACATATGTTATTAATATTTTTCTTTTTGTGTATACGTGCTACTATAATAATTCCCAACACAGAATTAAAGATTATGCATATATAGGGTGTCACGTAAATTGTGCGACAAACTTCTGGGGGAGGTAGGATACATCATAAGGATTAGAAACCCAAGCCCAGAAACCTCATTGTATGCCGCCAGAGGGTGCTGTACAGGAGAATGCTAGTGGAAAGTGAGGATTGCCTCATTCGAGCGGTAGGTACCATACGAAGACCATAGAACGCTGTACGAACCAGGAGCTTGCAGACATACACTTAGTGTATGGAATAGCTGAGGGTAATGGACGAACCGCTGCACGTACTTATCGAAAACGCTTCTCCGACAGACATCAACCATACCAGTTTGTATGCACGTCCGCATCAAAACTTGTACGACTACGGATCATTAAGAAGTGTACTCATTTTGGACTGGATATTTATAGCCATTTGAGCAGATCATTGCCGCGTCGATGGATTAGGAGTGGTGTACCAGTTCCCAGGCCCCCACGCTCACCAGATTTATCGAGCCTTGATTTCGTTTTGTGGGAAGCCATCGAAAGTGTCGTGTAGCACGATCCTGTTGTATCTGAAATAGATCTCGTGGCAAGACTCGCCTGCGCAGCCGCTACAATCAAAGAAACTAACGGTATATTTGAACATGTCCGACAATAAATGGTACGTCATGTCAGGCATATTTGGCATCTGATGGGGCAAACTTCGATCATCTGTTGTAAGCTTCAAGATATCGTACACCATTTGTATTCATGTCCAGTAAATCTTTCAAATTAATCACTCTTGTTTCTTTTCCCATCTTCTACCTCTGCTACCGCTTATCCTTGACATTTCCGGGCGTGGGTTCCTACGCAATCCTTAATCCTTATGATGTGTCCTACCTCCCCCCAGAAGTTTGTCGCAACATTTATGGGACACCCTGTATACATGCACGATTACAGAGGAAAGTTAAAAGAACAGAACCAAAAAACAAAAATATCTCCACTGTTAGGGCAAAACTAACCCTAGAACAAAGTGAAGGTAAAACGATAAGCTCTTTTCGTTACTTTGGGCATTGCTTTAAAAACTGGTGTACCCCATTTGCATACTTATTGCTGTTCTATTCGGTTCAGAGTAAAACTTACGTTTATGATCTTTTATCTCTCAGAAGATTATTTTCAGCCATAAAAATTGTTCAGAAGAATTTTTGATGAGCATGTAAATGTTTCCCCAAAGTAATATTAGAAGGTATAGATACGCAATTCACTTGCCAGTCTAATTCATTGATTTTGCAATTCTATTAATAATTAGCACTTAAATTATTAATTTTATTGCACTCATATTTATTATTTTGCAGTGGATTACGATGAAATTTCAAAAACGTGAAGTAAGACAGACGAGAATTTACAATATATAAAAGGAGATATAGTTAAATTTTTGTTAACATAAACTATCAATCGGAGTTCAAATTCTTATCAAAAAGCTAAGATAAAATCTTGTGTATACAGTTGCTGTAAATAATAAGCTGCCAAATAAACAGTTTAAAAAATCTGTTTTAACGTCAAAATACAAATTAATGAATAAATTCTGTAAAATTGAAAAAGAAAACGTTATTATTATTATTATTATTATTATTATTATTATTATTATTTTTGTGTGTGTGTGTGTGTGTGTGTTTTCATCTATTAGAAGTTCATTATGAAGTTTCTAATGACTTAAATTTTTCAATTGAAACTTAACTTTTTCAACCAAAATATCTTTACAAAGTTTAATAGTTAACAAATATGCATCATTTGTACCTTTTCATGCGTTTTCCTGAGCTCAGTAGAAATATATACTAAGATATTATAATGATAGCACATTTTAGCAGCATAAATGAAATGAAAATGTATAGTCTTTGGATTTCTTTATTTATTCCTTATGAATAGCACATCTCAGCAAAATAGGATTCTATGCAGAATTTTTTCCTTTACGGCCAGCAGTTCATGTTATAATCGAGCCCCAGGTACTATCAGTTAAATTTAAAACCAGTTAACCCAGTAATGGTTAGCTCATGAATTCTGTTTTCAAATCTATTTATAATCGGTTGTGCCTTGTAAAAATGCGTATTATCATACATATAGGAAAGAAATAATTTCCAGCTACTGGACGCAAGCTATTACAAAAATCATAGGATTTCTTCTTTGTATTTTTCACCTGTTAGTGAATTATTTCATAACAACACCAGTATTTAATCTTTTAAAATGAAATTTGCTTTCTATCAAATGGAACTTTATGTATATGGAAACATTTATTGTACTAAGTATATCCGTAGTCTGTGGGTGCATAACCCTGCTTCATAAAGACGTCTACGAATAGGATGCATCGATAAAACTTTTACTAATTTCTCTAATACTCAATTTTGACATATTAAAAATTTCGGCGCGCCATTAATAGCAAATAATAATCCTCCTTTGCGATGGTTTTCCATGTCTTCTGAAGCATATCCATAACCATGTCTTCTGAAAACGTTCTTATATTTTGCAATCATTTCTACAGTCTGCTAATGACATTGAGAGAAATTTTGAGGTTTTTAGTAGCCCTTTAAATAAGATCAGCTTTCAGTGCACTACTGTTTGCAAAATTACAGTACCTGATTAATCATATTTTGAAATACATCTGAGCAATCAATATTTTGAAATAAATCCAGTTTTATCTGCTGTAAAATAGTTATGAGTCTAATACAGTACAACTCCAACTATCCAAATCGTTTTCAGAATTTAAGAAAAAATTAAGACAGAAATGTAGTGTTGGACAATCAACGATTTGAAATCGAACGCGGAAGTTTTTCAAGAAAATCAATGCAGCAACAAACAAATATTTGGAGGATGTCGTTTTCAAGGAGTTTTTGTAGCAACGATTTGTGGGAAACCCAATTCCGGGCCCGATTCTTTATGAAAAAGCTAAGATCTTAGCTCAGAAGCTTGGTTGTTCATCCTTTAAAGTCAGCAAGGGCTATCTAAGAAATTTCAAGTGCAGGCACGGTGTCCGTCAGACAGCTTATTTTGGCAGAGATGTTCATTAAGCAATGACTTTCAGCACTTGTAAGTACTGTACAGTATGCTCTATATAACACGTACGCAAAAGTGTTTCCTTTTCATTTTAATTAATTAAAACCTCTTTTCCTTTAAAAATAGTTCTTTTTCTTCCATTTTCAACAAACAGTACATACCGTAATTAATTAAAGTGCACGTAGACCCCTCTCTTCGGAAAAAATCCAATTATCCGAATAGGGTCCGGTCCCAATTGATTCGCATAATTGGAGTTCTACTGTATCATATTAAAAAGCAGGTTACCAGTTGCTGATACAAAAACCCAAATATGCCCTAATACAAGTTCAGTGAAACATTTTCATGATAGCCAACTACTTAGTTTCAGCTAATATCTTATATGCCAGCTAATGTCTTGATATTATTATGCTTACTTTGTAATAATATTTTATTCTCTAACTTTGAGGACTAGTATGCTAGAATGTAATTTTCAGTTTTCGGCTTTACATTTCTATAAATCTTTTCACTGTTTTCTTAGTTCGAAATGCTTGAATGCGACTTGTAAATTACAAGCTTTTATGTCCATTTCATCGAAAGCCACGTTCTTCCTTCTTACTGTCAAACTAATTTTATTTGCATGTATAGGTATTTATCAGTAGCATAAACTTAAAATAAGGCTGTACAGAGATAAAGTTGTCTCTTTTAATAGCGTTTGGTTTATTTTATTATAGCAAAACACTCAAGAGCTACCTGCCTCAGGGAGGAATGCCTTCATGGAGGACTTTTTACGGGAAACTAGCTTGTATGCAATTAACACATGGGAAAACCCACGAAAATGTTAAAAACAGAGGAGCTAGACCGTTCGCCTGGATTCGAACTCTGAATCGAACTACCAGTAGTTAGCGACTTCACCGCATGGCCGCTGGATCGCCCTCCAGCGGCCATGCGGTGAAGCGATCCATGCGGTGAAGCGATCCTTTTCATGGCGAAGTCATTTTAGATATCGATTAATCTCAGTTGCAACATATTTGAACGTAATGTAACGTAAGCAACGTAAAAATTTCAGTTTACTCTACATGTTTCTAAAATTAAAAAGTCTTTTTACTGATCGTGTCCACTAAAGTCCTTGTCAGGCCTTTATTTTGTAAACTGTTGGTTACAGACATACGTTTCCAGCTACAAAAATATTTTAAATGGCGCACATATTCATGCCTTTGAATTTTAAAATTTAGGAATGAAATATTTTTAACTATAAAATTTCAGTAACTGAAATTTTCACATGAATCATAAAAACTAAATTTCACATGAACTGTAAAAATGAATTTCACATGAATCATAAAAACTGAAATTTTCACATGAATCATAAAAACTGAATTTCACATGAACTGTAAAAATGAATTTCACATGAATCATAAAAACTGAAATTTTATAGTTAAAATTTTTTTAACTATAAAATTTCAGTTTTTGTATGTGCCCTCGGTCCCTATACTAGTGGAATCTTTATCTTATTATCTATCAATGTAACTAGATTTACCTAAGGGTTAATCTTTTCGACTTCTTGCAAAAATTTGAACAGAACAGGGCAAGGGTGTAAAGGACACTTTTATTGAACAAAATATTTTACATATGGCATCGACTTACGTACTCACAGTCCGACTACTTGCGTTGAAAAACGTAAAAGATAACGTAACGCTAAATTTAAAGGTAAGATTGTGCAAGACTACACAATTCAATTTAATGTAACAGGTTGGCTCAGAACCTACGCCGACAGGATAATAATTCGGCGGCAAGAATGCGAAGACGATATTCAAGGCTAACAACTCGTAGAAATAACAACTTACAACAGCGTGTAAGCTGTGTAAGCACACGCTGTTGTAAGTTTGTGCTTACAACAGCGAAACCACACTCTGACTAAGTTACCAACATATAATCATTTTTCATCACTCCTGCTTTAAAAATATCCTAATGATTTTACAACGAACTAAAAGGGTGGTGGATGATGATTCTTCACACACAGTATTTGGCGATTGGGTCCCCTAAAAACCCCCAATCGCCCTTTAAAAGGGGCAGTATTTCTCCCGCCTTCTTAGCATGCCTTCTTGGTGTATTGATCTGCACGTTGGGTGCGTATTCCAGAGGTCCGTGGTTCGATTCCCGCCGAAGACGTTGCTCATATTTCATCTATCCTGCCTTCAAAAAATACCTAATGTCTCTACAATGCTTCCTAGTTAATCTGCATGCAATAGTTGTAGAATTATTAATAATTTAAAAGTTGTTTAAGTGCGGCTAAGCCTAATTTTTTTACCATAGCAGCCATATTTGTTAACATTTCAAACTTAGCAGAATAGTGAATTCAGCAGTGGCGTAGCAAGCATAACTGGCGCCCGGGGCAAAATACCTTTTTGGCGCCCACCCCCCCCAAAAAAACTTTCAGTATATGATGTATAGAATATGTTCGTAATAAGAAAATAATGCAAATAATAATAAAATGCTGAATCTGCCATAAAATACTCAAAAATATATTAAGAATAGTCACTATCTAACTACACTAGCCTTGGATTCGGAAATGCATCTGTATCGGCGAAAAAATCAGACATATGATGATCTAGAATTAGTTAAAAAGGTGTTATTTATTTTATATATTTACATAAATGTTTTTAAAAAGTACAATTTTTAAACAATTAAAAGTTTAATATACATTATAGATAAATAGATATGTGGCAACTTGCCTACTACAACTCAATTCTTCCAGTTTGGTTACCTATAGCAACCAAAAACAAAATAATATTTATTCTATTCAATTGTTATAATTATTTAACGATCTGTCTCAAAAAATTGTACTACCATAATTGGTGATTCGTATTTATTACGAATAGCAACCTTCAATGTTGCGCGAATATGGAGTTTATATGTCAAAATTCTGAGCACCAGTAAGTTATTCAGTGTGATGAGATGCAAGTAAGACATTTCGCCTGTGATTTCAAAGCGTTGTGCAGCATTCCGGTGAGTCAACATATTTCTCATAATTTCAGTATAAATAGTATCGTCTATCAGTAAATAATGTATCGTCTGCTGCATTTGAGCTGCCAATTTCTCTGATTTCAAGTACCAAGAAACTGTGTCACTATATACATATTGATTATTTTTCTATACATATTATTACTGTGCATATTTGATTAGTCTATTGGTTGACAACGATGCTGCTTCACAATTGGCGCGAGTGGTAGTTAAGCCACCACCTTTTTGTCGCCGAAACACATCGTTATGGTTCATTCAACTGGATGCGCAGTTTAAACTGAATCACATTACTGCCGACGAAACTCAATTTTATACAGCGATCGCCGCGTTAGAATCAGAGGTACTGCAATCAGCTCGTGAAATAATTTTGAATCCACCGGCAACGGACAAATACAAATCTTTAAAAAAAAATTAATTTATGTTTATGAAGAATCCGAAACAGTTAAAATCAAGCAGCCGTTGCACGATTTACAGTTGGGTGACATAAGGCTTTCTCAATTGCTGTCTAAAATGTCAGACTTAGCCGCCGGTAACCTAACGGATAACATTCTTAAAACATTATGGATGAATTGACTCCCATCTAACATGCAAACCATTTTAGCGGCTAGTAGCGAGCCACTTAAAAATCTTCCCCAAATCGCTGATAAAATTCATGAGCTGGCCATTTCCTGCGCAAATACACGCAGTGCAGGCTCCTGATCCAGGTATTGTGGCGTTATAGGCTCAAATTGATGATTTGTCCAAACAGGTTGCTCAGTTAGTAGCCATCCAAGCTGAACCTTTTCAGCGCAACCGCTCCAAATCACGTGGTCGAAATATACGTAGTAGCCCACTGAGGAAACGTTATGAAAGCCCTCCTCAGGGTATTTGTTTTTTACCACCATAAATTTGGAAACAAGGCAAACAAATGCCACCCACCGTGTGTCGTTATAACTACCAGGGAAACGAGAAGGGCCGTTGCTCGAAGTCGTGAATGACAGCGGCCAGAATTTTGCACGTCAGAATTTTGTCATCGAAAAGAATTCGGGCTTAAGGTTTCTTGCAGACACCAGGGCTGATGTTTCTGTCCTTCTACCACATTTTCACGAACAAAAGCGCCATACCAAGTTACAATTTTGTGTAGCAAATGGAACTCCCATTCAAACTTTTGGTGAACGCCTAATATCTGTTGATTTAGGATTGCGCCGCAATTTCCAATGGCCTTTCATTATTGCTACTGTACTATTATTGGCGCTGACTTTTTACACAAATTTTCTTTGCTTGTCGATCTTAAGAATCGCCGTTTGATAGATTCCACAACCAACTTAACTTATCCGGGAGTAATTCGCAATAGTCAAGATTTGAGCATTAAACTGATTTCGGGTAACTCCCCATGCCATCAACTTCTCAGAGAATTCCCTACAATCATGCGCCCAGTTATGGGTATTTCCGAACCCAAGCACGATGTACTACATTATATATTGAAATTAATGGACCTCCAATTGCAGCTAAAGCAAGACGCTTACCTCCGGACAAGCTTAAAGCCGTCAAAGAGGAATTTCAATACATGATGTAACAGGGAATTTGCCGTCCTTCAAAAAGTTCATGGGCCAGTCCGCTCTATCTAGTTCGGAAACGAAACAGTAAGTGGCGATTATCGCCGGTTAAATACAGCTGGAATTCCTCATCGTTACCCAGTCCTGCACATTCAAGACTGTATGCAAATTTTAGAGGGAAAAGCTATTTTTACAACCCTTGATCTTGAGCGGGCGTATCACCAAGTGCCCGTTAACCCAGCTGATATTCCCAGCTGCTAACCCGTTAACCCAGCTGAAACTGGGGTTATTACGCCTTTTGGACTATTTGAATTTCCGGTCATTTTTTTGGCTTATACAATGCTGCTCAAACGTTCCAACGCTTCATGAATCAGGTGTTAATCGGCCTCGACTTTCGTGTACCTTATTTTGATGACGTCTTAATCGCCTCCTCTTCAGAGCAAGAACACCTATCAACAAATTTTGAACGTTTTCAAAGGTGCGGTGTCAGTCTTAATCCTTCTAAATGCGTTTTTGGCCAACCAAGAGTATCCTTTCTTGGTCATGAAATTTCCGCTGATGGTGTTGAACCCCTTCCAGAGTCACCGCTATCCGCTATATGCCCGAAACATCTACAGTGAAGGATTTAAGATTTCTTGCTATGCTCAATTTTTATCGACGTTTCTGACGTCATGCAGCAACAACACAAGCACCTCTAAATTCTTTTCTGTTTGGAAGCAAGAAAAACAATAAACGTGTTATAACCTGGACCACAGAATCTCGCGAAGCCTTTCAAAAATGATTTAATTTCGGCAACAAATTTGCAGTATCCTTCCGCATCTAAACCATTATCACTCTACGTTTATAAGGTATTTCTCCCGCTTTCCTAACGTGCTTTCGTGGTGTAGTGGTTCTGCACGCTGGGCCGGTACTCCAGAGGTCCGCGGTTCGATTTCCGGCGAAGACGGTTGCTAATTTTTCAATCTCTCTTGCTTCCAAATATCCTAATGTTTCTACAGTGGCGCCCGAACTAGAAGAGGTGTTGGATGAGGATTCTCCACACCCAGGATTTGGCGATTGAGTCCCCTAAAAAACACAGTCGCCCTTTAAAAAGGGGACTATATAAGGTATTTCTCCCGCTTTCCTAGCCTGTCTTCGTGGTGTAGTGGTTCTGCACGCTGGGCCGGTACTTCAGAGGTCTGCGGTTCGATTCCCGGCGAAGGCGTTGCATATTTTTCATCTCTTCTGCTTCTAAAAATAACCTAATGTCTCTACACGTTGACGCATCAACAACAAGCATAGGAGCAGTTTTACAACAGAAAGATCAAGAATTATGGAGACTCATATTTTTCTAAAAACCTCTCACCAGCACAAACCAGATACAGCACTTACGATCGCGAATTATTAGGAATTTATGAAGCTGTCAAATACACTGACTACCAATAAGTATTTGGACACCTATGCAAATGACGATATCTGCGGTCCTAAGGTACATCACGGACTCCGCCGGTATATCTCGTGTAGGAAACAGCATCGGCTTTAGTCGCATGCACGATGCCTGGCAGTGCGGAGCTCTCTGATTTCGAGAAAGGTATAATTATCGGGTATCACAAATGTGGCCGGTCCTTAAGCGACATAAGCGAACCGCACCCAACCGATGGCTTTCATCCGCGAGGATTTTCAACAGGCATCCGGGAGTATTGTTTCAATGAATACCATCCGTAAGGAAGCACATCTGCTTGGTTTTCATGGTCGTGCTGCTGCCCAAAAGCGTTTGATCACAAAGTCCAACCGTGCTGCTCGGTTAATGTGGTGCAAAGCACATCGAAATTGTACCGTAGGTCAGTGGAAACGGGTTCTTTGGAGTGACGAATCCAGGTTCACCCTTTACCGTTCGGATGGCAGGGTCTGGGTCTGGCGTCTACCTGGAGAACGTCTCCTGCCAGAATGCATTATGCCAACAGTCAAGTTCAGCGGAGGTAAAATTATGGTCTGGGGGTGTTTCTCCTGGAATGGGCTGGTACCCTTGGTCCCCATTCATGGTAAGCTCAACTACGATGCCTACTGCACTATTTTGGATAACAATGTGCTTTCTACGTTGTGGCAGTTTTACGGGTTGGACCACTGTTACTTTCAGGACGACAATGCCAGTTGTCATGTTTCGACGTTAACCAAGGCTTGGTATGGTGCCAATGGAGTTCATCGAATGGACTGGCCTGCCCAGAGTCCAGACCTGAACCCTATCAAGAACCTGTGGGACGAGTTGCATCGCCGAATTCAGGGGTGCACTACCCGTGCAAAATGGGTGAAGGAACTTCTATGTCTTCTCCAAGCCGAGTGGGAGAAAATACCACTAGCTGTCATACAAAGACTTGTGGAAAGTATACCCCGGATGGTCCACGCTGTAATTACCTCTCGTGGAGGCTCTACCAACTATTGATTTTGAATAAAGTTAGTTTTTCTTTTCTATCACAGGTGTCCAAATACTTATTGGTAGTCAGTGTATTTTCGACATATGCTAAAGGGACGCGTTTTCATGATCTTCACAGATCACAAACCCTTAACCTATGCTTTTCAACAGGATAAAACTTCTCCTAGTCAAATGAGATACCTAGACTTCATAGGGCAATTTTCAACAGCTATCCGTTATATTGAGGTTTCGCAGAATATTGTTGCAGACACCTTGTCTCGTATTGAAGAACTAGCCGTTCCTTCGCCAATAAAGTTTGCTGCCCTTGCGGATGAACAACACCGGGATTCAGAACTACAAACCTTCTTAGAAAGCAAATCTTCCACCAATCTCAACTTGCAGCCTATGCAGCTGTCACCTGGAAAATCCCTTTATTGTGATGTTCAGGATTCAAGATTTCGATCTTATGTTCCCTCCGGATTTCGCCATGCCATTTTTAGTCAGTTACATCGCCTGTCACATCCTGGCATCAAGGCTTCGAGGAAACTGATACAGCAACGTTTCGTATGGCCTAGCATGGAAAAGGACATAACCAACTGGACACGTTCGTGCTTGGAGTGCCAAAGATCTAAATTTCTCAGACACACCACCAGTCAACTTAAAAATTGTAATTTGCCCTCATCTCGCTTCAATCACGTGCACCTCGACTTGGTCGGGCACTTATATTTATTAATAATAATATAATACATGAATACATTTAATTACTATGTATACATTTTTCTTACCTTGGATGAAGCAAATTTATTATTTACTTCATCAAAGTCGACCCTTTCAAATTTTTCTCTTTCCACACTTAAAAATGCTAGATGACTTAGGGGATCTTGTCTCATCGTTGATTGTAAATATGTGAAAATTAATTTATTTTGCTGAACGAACGTTCATAGTTAGCATTTGATAATGAAATAGTAAGTAGTATTTGAAGTGCAACTCTTAAGTTTGGAAAAACATTTTCTCTATAGATCTGTAGTGGAGTTTTAGGCAGAGTAGTAGCTAGGAGTTTCAGCGCCCAGGGGCAACTGAAGATTTCGCGTCCCCTACTGCTTGCCAAGGATGGAAAACATTTAATTCTAAAATGTCGTAACATCAGTTTGGCGCCCCTTGGATTCTGCGCCCAAGGACAGATGCCCCCCTCTAGCTACGCCCCTGGTTTTAGGTTCCGTTTCTCTTCTACTGCGGAGTAACGTCATGCAGTCACATTCACTGCTCAAAACAATTAGGGGATATTGTAGGTTCGGCATGAAATAACCATATAATCGACAACCTTTCTGAACAAAAGGAAATAGAAGAGATTATAAAGGAAAATCATAACGTTTATAAAGATGGGAATATGCAAATTTTGTCTGTGACGTCGAAAACTATGCATTTTAGATAAGGAGTAAGGAGCGACCTGCAGTATTCCTTTTGTAATAAGAGATTAAAAACAATTGGCATGCGTTAAATGCTTCGTAATAGTGAATATGTAGCCAGGAAGGCCATCAGTCGTTTACAGGAGAGTCAAACGCAATCCATTGTAGCGGAAGCGTTAGGATTTTCCCAAAATGTCATTTCCAGATTATGGAATCAGATTTTGGAAACTGGATATGTTTGAGAAATTCGAGACAAGGTCATGTTATCGTTTTAAAATAAGAAGCGGGAGATAAACGTGCATTTCGTTTAAAAAAATAAAAATGTATCTCTACTTTGGAGAAATAAAGTGGTCAGGGAGAACGTTTTGGTTGATGTACTGCAAACATATTATTACACATTTTATCAGACAAATCAAGAAAATAAATAATTAATTATATTACAATAGTTATTAATTTTAAATATATTTTCCAGAAATAGATCAAAATAAAAACTGTAATTTTCCGGAAAATCTTGTTTGGAGACCATTTAACACCCCTCTACGAGCGGCGCCCGGGGCAGGGACAGGGAAAAGTGGACGGAGCACCAGAACTTCGTCAGTGACTTTTACAGGTGTTGCTCCGCCGCACTACTGTACCCCGCTGGGCTTTTAGTTGGCCCGCATCGGATGCTAGCCTACCAAGACATTTACATAGTAATTTTACATTAATATTAGACTTACGTATCGAATATACAATTGCAAAGACATAGTATACAATTATTGCAAAGAAATTAACCTATTAACAAAAGTTGGATTATGGCAAATTAATATAACATAATTACTTCGAACATACATACAAACTTTTATTGTACATTGTACTTCATACAAACAATATATTTACATTAGTAAATCTAGTTACATCGAGTTAAAATAAACATCATTTTAAGGAACTAATTAAAGATTTTTTTTTTTTTTTTTTTTTTTTTTTGTGCATTTTATTATACTTAGTTGAATTACTAAGGCGAATTCTCTTATTAATACATTTCCTTTCATTTTTTAACTTGTTACACACAAATGCATCAGCACTGAAGTCTTACATTATTATTTTTGTAAATTAATGTATCATAAATACAGAAAATATACATTAGAAAATCACATAATACTTATATTTACACTAATATATCTAATAGAGTCGTATATTATTTATATTATTTTTTAATTAATGATTTAATTATTACAAGATTTTTCCCCCTCATCTCCTAATACAGTCCAAATTCTTAATGTAACTATTTTATAAAAACTATTCATACCATATTTAGCCTGTTTCAGACATTTGCAATATTTCTGAACTCTTGCATTATTTTTGCAAGTTGTGGAATAAGAGGTATTTATACAGATGTGATAGCATCTTGACATATGTCTTCTCTTTTATATGCGAAAAGTTTCTTCATAATCAAGGAAACCTTTTGTTGTAATTGAGGGATCGTTAGCATGCATTTAATGTACTCAGGCGTAATTTGTGACCTTCCTTTGCAGTGTAGCTCTTTTGTGAGCTGGCACTTGAAAATGTAGTGTTCTGGGTCTCCCTTTTCCCCGCATACGCACTTGTCTGAATCGCTCAAATTTCGTGCAAAGTAGTACGTGGGGAAAGGAGCATGTCCAGATAAGAATATGTTGATGAAGAAGTTATAAGAGATTGGATCATATGTGGGTTTCTTGTAGAAGTTGAAAAGCCTTCTACCTACTTCTGCATTTTCCCATTCAGTTTGCCATTTTTTTAATGTAATTTTTTTCAACATATGTTTCACATACGATTTAGGGAATGGGACATTGATTGGAGGTAGAGATGGGTCTTGAGCAGCATTTTTAGCAAGCGCATCTGCCCTTTCATTTTGGGCTTGTCCAGCATGCGCTTTTACCCACTTTATTTTTATAGATGTTCTCTTGTGCTGTGATAATAAATCGTAGATATCTTGCACTATTGATGATTTGTTCCTTGCATCATCGACAGCTTTAATTGCCGCTTGGCTATCACTGTAGATGGTAACATATGTTAAATGCTTTTGATGAGACCATAGAATAGCGTGTTTTATGGCTGAAAGCTCAGCTTGGAAAACGCTGTTGTTGTTCCTTAGGTGTCCTTTCCATTCTGTTGTTTCTTGTTCTGAGAGGAGTGCAAAGAACGCGCATCCTACTTCTTCGTTTAACTTTGACCCATCTGTGTACACGACTGGAAAAAATGAAGGTAAACTGAGGGTGTCTTTTTTGTAGATATTCTGAGTTTTGCATCTACTTCAGGGTGTCTTAGTTAAGGATTTCGTGGCTGTTCAAAATCAAGGGGGCACAGGTTTTGATCTTCTACCTCTATGTTTTTCTTGAGGTGGAATAACGTGGCTAAGTCTGCATCTTCTTTTGCTTTCAGATGGAGGGGTGGGATTCCTGTTAATACACAGAGAGCTGCCGTTGAGGTAGTTCTGTATGCTTTTGCTACTTGTAAGAGGAAGGGGCGTTGGATCGAAGCTAAGAGTCTTTTCTTTTTCACTGTCATAGGGTGAGTTCATGCTGATGCCCCGTAGAGGATTATTTTTTCGATCACGGTATTATAGAGAATGTTTTGCATCCTCGACTTGAGGCCCCACGTTGTGCCTCGCATCCTTGCAAGGGCTCTAGAAATAGTTTGGGTCTTCTTCCGAATTTCCATGAGGTGTGGGATCCAAGAAAACTTTTGGTCAATTTTCAATCCAAGAAATTTGATTTCTTTTGAGATCTTGATTCTTCTATTATTGATTTTAATGCAAGGTAGCCTTTGTAGCGGTTTTGGAAAGCCCGGTTTTGGAAATAAAATAATATGTGATTTGGGCTCTGAAATTATTAGTTTTTGATTGACGCAGAGAGAAGGGAATATGGAGAGAGTCTCGTTACTATTCTTTTCTAGTATGTCTCTTGAATGCCCATTTGTTACAAAGGCCACATCGTCGGCAAAGGCGATGAGCTTTGTATGGTCCGGCCACTTGTAGGAGGTGAAATAATTGAAGGTGATGTTTCACAGGTCTGCACTTAGACAAGAGCCCTGTGGACAGCCCCTCGTTATTTTTCTTTCTACTATACAGTTGTTGCTGATGATTATCGTTGCTCTGTTTGTTAAGAAACTATTCATTAGCTTGAATATGTTCTGAGGGCATTTAATGTTGCGCAAGGCTTCAAGAATACCAGGCCACCACACGGAGTCAAACGCATTTTTGAGATCCATGCAGAGTACTGAGGTATGGAGAGCTGAAGGTTTATTCCTACGGATCTGCTCTTGAAGTTCTACTATCGCATGTGATGTAGATTTGAGAGGTCTGAAGCCGTATTGGTTGGGGCTTATGGTTTCGTTTTTCTCTAAGTGGTGGCGTAATCTGCCCGCGCTTGCACGTTCCAGAAGTTTACCTATTGCAGGTAAGAGATTGATTGGTCTGAAGGCTTCCGGATCCGTAGGATCTTTATTATTTTTCTTGAATAGTATTGTTTGTCCCTGTTTGAGACAATTCGGGAAGACATAAAATTTGAGGCAGAGGTTTAGTAGTTTGTGGAACAGAAAAGGCATTGCGTGGTGAATTATCTTAATAATCCTGTTGTCTAATCCGTCAGGTCCCGGAGCTTTATTATTCGGAAGATACTTAATAATTTTTTTAATTTCTTGTGAGTGAAATTCCACATCGTCTGGAGTATTTGGAGCGGTATTATTGTATCTAATATCGGAATGTGAGTGGCCATCGTCTTCTGCATTATCTTTTAGGAAGACAACATCTAAAATATTGTTGAGAATCTTTTCAGTGACGTTACCAAGCTGGCTGTTACGTGAGAGTTGATCTTTCGGAATACCGATATGTGCGGGACTAAAAACTTTACTTATAGCCATTTTATACAGCTGGCCGTATGTATCTTTATTACTACAGCAGTAATACTTCCAGCTGTGTAATTTTGCTTCAGTTATTTTCTTTTTGTAATTTGCTAATTGTTGCTTGTATTTTATCCATATTTCCACTTTCAACCCTTCCGGAGCACTTTTCATTTTTCTACGAAGGGCCTTTGTATGTTGCTTTTCACGTCTTCATTCCTTTGTCCACCAGTTAGTCTTCGTAATCTTGTTGTTGTTACGGAGTTTAAATGTGTTAGTCGCTGTCTCCTGTATTGTTTTGATAATTGTTTCCATTAAATCATGGACTGCATCGGGTGATGTGCATTTATCTATAAGTTTCTCCGCATACTGAAGACATGTGGAGATTTTTCTTCCAAATTGCCTTGCTTTTTGCTTTGAGATTGAAAATCTTCTTAATTTAAGGTCGGGGATTTCTTCTGATAATTCAAATGAGATGTAGTTATGATCTGAGTGGCTTGGATCATCAAGAACTTTCCATTCTTGTATTTTATTCGAGATACTCAATGTTGACAGTGTCAAGTCCGGCCATCCTTTACCATTTGTTGTTTCAAATGTAGGAGTGTCTGAAGAGAGGTTATGTATATACAGATTGTGTGTAGCAATAAAGTCAGCTAGTGTATGTCCTCTATTATCTGTATTATTGTAATGCCACATTTGATGGTGAGCATTGAAGTCACCTGTAATCACATGCTGTGATCTTCTGAGATTACTCAAGATATTTTCTAATGTGTGGAGATTCGGCCCCATATCCTCTCGTGGTGAGCAGTAAATGGAAGTAATTAATAGCTGTTCTGATTTACAGTTAATACTTATCGTCATCACATCTCTATGGCTTAATATAATTGTAGGGGACCATTTGGTATTCGTGGCTATAATACTGGCACGTGGGTTAACTAGAGGATCCTTTTCGGTAGATTTAAATATTTGCCAGTGAAGGGGAAGGCATCTAACTTCACCTTTTACGCAATACGGCTCAGTAATGCAAATTAAATCATGATTGTATTTTCAATTACTTCACTAACTTGTTCTGACGCCTTTTTTCCTCTGCTTAAGTCTATTTGAAGGATTCTAAGCTTGTCCTGTGGAGGCGAATTATTGTGTAAAATTGTCGTAAACAGTTGAGATTGAAGAATTGAAGTGGCAGCGGTAGTACTTGATGGATTCATGTACAGAAAGGGGAGATTAAATTAACTTAAAAGAAACTAGGTAGTAAGCTAACTATTCTTCTTGCTTTGATGTGTAAACTGCAACAGCTTTAATTTTTGAGATTTCCCTCTGATATAATGGGCATTTGGGAGAGAATGCAGCATGTGAAATATTGATGTAGGTTCCATATGTGCAGTTGAACAGTTTACAGTTGATACAATCCGGTACGTCTTCTTTGCAATTCCTTATGAAGTGAGGTCCGCCACAGAAAGCGCAATAAGTCCTATATTTGCATGCACTACCAGAATGTGAGAAATCTTGGCATCTGTAGCATCTCCTCACTCCGTAGAATTCTGCGATTGGGAGAGTGCTCCAATTAATTATAATTTTCCTACGTTCAATACATTTTGATAGAGTACGAGGGGAGCATTCGAGAACCCACTTAATGGTGTTGGGGTTTTTGCCTTTTGTGTAAAAGAGAGGTGAAATCTCCTCTTTATTAATCCTTAGTTGGTCAACTAGTTCTTCGAGAACTAATTTTGGTGGTAATGTATTCGGGATATTGATTGAGATTTTCGGTTTTTTAACCCTTGGTGTTTTTATTTCTATTAAGTTATTTGCTTCTTCGGAAACGTTTATGGCGTTAGTAATCTTGTTGAGTTCTTCCTTTGAAGTGCTGCTGATCGCGATGCCTCCATTCTTAATATTTGCTATATAATCAAGGGATTGAGGGGAAGGATCTGATTTAGTTTCTCTGTAATATGGCATTTTAGCTCTTGCTTTGGGTATAGCAAAATAGTTGGGTTATTTTTTCTTGGTACCTTTGCTACAGCATCAGCATATGAAATTTTAGGAACATTATTATCCTCTAATAATGACGGCGTTGTTTCTGTATTAATTAAGTCTGTGGTGGAATCATCGCACTGACATGTGACGGCGTGGGAGGGATGCGAAATACCTATCGGAAACGGAACATCGGTTACGTTACTGATCCCATTACTTGTAGCAATATCTCTGAGCTCATCGAGCATCTTTTTAAGATTTGTGAACATTCCTGGTGGGATGACGCATTTTCCGTCATCCCACCAGGACGCCCGCGCCCGGGGCATCAAGCACCCCCTTGCTCCCCCCCCGAAGCTACGCCACTGGAATTCAGTCAGTTTCTGCGTCTTTAGAATCTTTTCGCCGAGTGGGGCCGAAAGTAAACTTTCAGTTTTGTGCATTGAAAAATCTGCCTTCTTTGCCGGCTGGCTGAATTGCTTGTTCTTGCGTTGTAAAAATTGTTTTTTAATTTTTTTTAAATGTATTTGGTATTTTATATTCTTCTATACTTTTCAATTTTTAATAAAGATATTTTGAGGTTTCATGTATTTTTGCCTTATCGCAAAGTGAGAACTTAATTGCTTGAATAAGAAATATCTCCTTAATGAAATTCCAGGAAATTTTAAATGAAATGCAAAAAAGCGCGTATAATTCAATATTCCGTACAAGGAAGTCGTGTGTTGTACACGGAATAATCCTTGAAAGAGTAAATAAAAATAGTGATAGCTTATAGCACGCCCAATAACAGGGAAAATATAAAGCACCAACGATTTGCAAGGCAACCTTAAAAAGGTGAATCAGCTACGAAACAAATAGCCTTTACTTTGATTTTACTATTCCAATGGCGTTGAAAACATATGCAGCAACGTATGCTTGAAGGAAAAATACAAGTCTAAAAACTAAATAATAAACTAATAAAGTTTAAATGCCCAAAGGGATAACTAAGATTACGTACGAGAGACATGAAGACGTTAATTTAACAAATTTAACAAAGAATTTCAGCTTAATGGCTGAAATTCTTTGTTAATTCTGAGAGCTCAACGTTTTAAGGATTTTAGAACTAAAAGCGTTTGATAATCTCTTGAAATATGACTTTAGTAGTTTAAAATTAATCTAGCAAAGGTAGTTCCTTTTATTCATAGCGTGAGCAGAATATTTTTAAAAGGCATTAATTAAAGATTCTTGCATCAGCACTAGTTGACAGTAAACCTACAGTATCACTTACTGCAAAAACTACTACAAAAAGCATCTTCATCTAACAAAAGAAGATTTTTCAACAATGAACTCTTAATTTTTCTTTAAAAAAAATAAATAAATCTATTCATATTTTTTTTTAATTTATAAACGCATACTATGAAAAGAACCAAATGCTAATGTTCTATAGATAAACAGTTAAAGAGTGTAAAAAATACCGAGATCTCACTATAACATTATTTGGCAAATTTCAGAATTTTTGAAAATTCGGATTTGAAAATTTGAAAAATCTTCAGATTGCTGGATTCTTAAAGCAAAAGTATGAAAAATGAATAACAATAAGAGAAAGATTCTATAGGTTATATATTTTTGGTTGTTAATACACGGTAACTTAAAATGAAGAGTTAAACATAACTGATAAAAATTTAATCTTTAATAGGTTAGAATACGGAAAATTCTGTATATCATTTTACTATGTGAATATCTCAAACAGATTTACAGTTTACAATTATTTTAGCATTATAAGGTATTTCCTCTCTCCTTTTTGCATGTCTTCGTGGTGTAACAGTAGCGCACTCGGCGCGGATTCGAGAGATCCAGGTTCGAGTCCTGGCGAGAGCATTGCCCATTTTTCCTGTCTCCCGCTTCAAAATAACATAATGACTCTGCAAGATAATGCATACTTTACATGAGAATAAATATGGTAACTACGGTTTGAACGTATAGTACAGATAAGCAGTAACAAATAATGAAAGCAATAATCAATATTACATCAGCTACAGTGAAAGAAATAAATCAAATTACGAATTTTCGAAATGCCACTGTCGACTGAGCGGTAAAACCGCTGACCATAGGTAGTTTAAAATGAACCGAAATCACGGCGAATAGGCTCGTGATTTTTCCTATAAGTAACCTGAATATAACAGCGTTATCTTTAAATGAATGCCGTGTCGATAAAAATTTCTTCTTCCATCACCAGACGTTTGAAGCTCTTTCTCTCAATAACAAATATGTAATAAGGACACCACATGACTTCCTTATACAGCCTATTAAATTGTGTACATTTTTCCTGCCTTTCATTTAAACTTATTTCCTCGAATTTCATTATAGATATATTTCTAAGTCAATCAATTTAGTTCTCACTTCGCGGCAAGGCTAATACATAAAAACTCGGCTACATAAAACTCGGCTACTAATACATAAAAACTCGGCTAATACATAAGAACTCAAACTTCATTAAGAACTGCAAAATACAGAAAATCCTTAAACACCAAATACTGTCAAAAACAGTTGAAAAACGATTTTCACAATTAAAATTAGAGTTTCTACCGCAAAACAAGAAATTCGATCACCGGGCAATGAGATAAAATTTTTGGTGGTCACACTTGGGAAAAGGACACTGAAGTTGGTGTACCGACTTAATTCACTATTCTACTAAGAGTTTCGAATGTAAACAAATAACGGACTCATTAGGCTTAGCGGCACTTAAACGTTTAAATTGTTGATAATTATGTAACTTATGCGTGCAGATTAACTAAAGGCATAAGGATCTTCACCGGAACATAAGAACGACATAATTCAATCGATTTTAAAGTAGAAATGCACAATTTATCGACAAATAAGAATTAAAAAAAAAAACTCACCTAGCCGGGTAACGATGTGATAATCATATATATGTGTGTACCCACTCTTATAGAGGTTGGACAAAAATATGGAAACTCCGAAATATGTGACTAATATTGCGTAGGAAAACCGTTTCCATTCAAAAAAGCTTGCAGACTTCTAGGAATGAAGTAGATGTCCTGCATGCTATGCAAGGGAATTTTGTACTATTGTTCGTGTAAAACGTTAGAAAGTTTAGTTAATGATGATAGCGCTTACACAGTTTCTCTCCAAAATAGCCCACTAAGGCTCAATAATATTGATATCCGGTGATTATGGTGGCCATGGTAAATGTCAAAGTTCACCCTCATGCTCAGAAAACCGGTCCTGGACGATGTAAACTGAGTGAACAGGAGCTCTGTCATCTTGGAATACGGCATCACCATTAGGGAACCAAATTTTACCATGGGATGGACATGATCAGCCAAAATGGTGATATAATCCTTTGCAGTAATGTGACCTTACACAGTAATGATGGGTCCCATGGACTATAACGATATGGTTGTCCAAACCAGGACAGACTCCCTGCCGTGTGTCACTCTCGGCCACGTTTACTCGTATTTTGGTTCGTTAAACGAATGTTTGAACTTAAATGTTTATTCTTGCAAAAGTTTTTGGTAGCACTTATGTGTTTGCTCACTAATGCCATCTCTAGAACATGCTCTATACGTTGCAAATATCATTCGTTATCGAGACAGTGTTCTGTGTACTGAGTGCATCACGTTGGAGCTAAATGAATTTGATAGCGAGCAAATTGTTATAGCTCATATGATAGGTGCTTCTGTAACCAAGGTAGGTGAAACGTTTGGTGTTTCAATGGGTACAGTATCTAAGATTTTTAACTCATTCATGAAAAATCATAAAAACACATTCGCTAAATCACAGCGCTGACAAAAATGTGTGTTGAGTAATCATGACAAACGATCACTGAAGAGAAACGTCATGAAAAATAACAGGACTATACTCGCAAATGTGACTACTGAACTGAATGTTGCATTCGTAAACCCTGCTAGCACCAAAGCAATATGAAGAGTGCTTCTCAAACAAGGTATTTTACGGCGAGGTGCAATTAAGAAGCCACTCATCAGTGATTAAAATGGCTATAAAATGAGAAAATGACACCAAAGTCATAAAACCTGGACTGTGAAGCAATGGAAAACAGTAATTTGGTCAGATGAGGTCTTGTTTCACACTGTTTCTGACTTCTAGGTTTCGGTTTACATTTGGCTAAGGTCATTTCAAGGGTAGGACAGGGATTGTTTTGCTGCCGGGAGTAAAAAATGACGGGGCTTCCGTCATGGTTTGAGCAGCCACATTGTGGTATTCTATGGGACCCATCATTATTGTGCAAGGTCACATTACTGCCAAGGATTATGCGACCATTCTAGCCAACCGCATCTAGCTTATGGTAAAAATTTTGTTCCCCAATGGTGATGCCGTATTCCAAGACAACAGAGCTCCTGTTCACTCAGCTCACGTTGTCCAGGATTGGTTTTTCTAAACATTTGGGTGAACTTTCACATCTACCATAACAATTACAGTCACCAGATATCAATATTATTAAGCCTTTGTGGTTGTTTTGGAGAGAAATCTGCGTGAGTGCTATCCACTATCATCATTGTTAACTGAACTTGCCATATTTTGCTGGAAAATTTTACAAGATTCCCTGGCAAACCATACACGACCTTTATTTATGCATCCTGAGAAGACTGCAAGCTGTTTTAAATACCAGCGGTTTTCCTACACCGTATTAGTCATTTTATTTCTGTATTTCCGTATTACTGTCCAACCCCTGTAGTTCTTAGCTTTGAAGGATGTATTTGCACTGAAGAAGCTACTTACTTGGATTTGCGTTGTTCATGTGAGTGCCTGCTGTTTTATTATTACTGTCGTTCGGTTCTTCCGATTGATTCCTTAGCCTTGGAATAGCTCATTCCTGCCTTAACTAAAGTTCTAATCTTTGGCTTATTGGTCTTAGGTTTCGGAAATTTACGGCATCCGAGATGTGAAGTACGATGTTTTGCGCTTTGTCTCTATGCACTTAGGCAGGCCTATTTCTCTTTATTTGGACAATCTGCAGCTCTATGAGGTAGCACAAATTTAACACAAAGGGGTTCAAAATACCAATTTATCAAGGAAGTGGTAGCATTTCTAATAGTTATGACATCGGGAATTTGATATTTTGAAACTTATTTTTCTACCGAAATAGAGAAGTACATTAAATATGTCAGTTCATAAATCCTTTCAGTATTTTTTTGGCTTTTCTTTTTTTTGTGTGTGTGTTAACTGGGGCATTTTCTGAACAGAAAGGCCACGTTCAGTATGAGTTCTCTTGATTTTATTTATCAATAGCGATGTTAAGTCCCCGAAGTATGACTTTAACTGGCCTGTTAGCGTTGATCACTTAACGTTCTCTACGCTTTTCGCGGAACAATGGACTGACTATTCTGTGGTCATTTTCGGTGAAAGACAAGAATAAAAGTACTCGCCATTAAGCTTCCCTAAGAGTTTTGTAGGAAGATCTTCAATCTTTTCTCTCAGTAGTCTCTGACCATCGGGACTCAAGTCTCCCTCAGCAGGAATAACATCGGATAATCATCCACGTATATAACATTACATTCACATAGGCTGTGGAAAAATCTTTGCTCTGTCCTGTCATAAGAACAACCTACATTCACCAGCGGGCAGGGAAGGAATATGCAGCTTGTTGTTCGATGCTTCATATGTCTTAAGTGGAACCATGAAATGTGGAATGCTTTTGTTTGCGTAACTGAAAACGCTATGGTACAGCTATTAAGTCTATGCGTTTGCAGCGGCATGAGTCCTTCTAGGTTATTTATTACAGCTTTACAATGGTATTTTATATGGTAAATAATACCTGTAATATTGGTAGCAAATGGTCTTTGAATGCTTAGAAGATGCTTTAATTTTTATTTTGTATTGATGTAGTCCAAATTGCCGCTGCATAAGTCACGGTTTTTTTTTCGGCAGATAATCGGGTACAGGATTTTCTGTATTTGTGGATTCAAGCCCCATTTGGCACATTGGAATTATCAAACTTTACACTCAATTCTTAGCACTATTATGTGTGGTATCTAAGTAAGACCGAGAAGTCTGAGGTACTTGTGAGTTTGTCATTTTAATTGTACGTCCCTTCACTTCTAATATGGGCTTACTTGTGAGCTCCGTGACACTTTTAGGGACTATGAATGCAGTGTATTTTGTTTCGGAGAAGTGAAGCTTTATATGGCTGCAGCGATCACAGAAAAGTTCACCGTTGTTTCGTTGCATAAAAATTGAATGAAAGAGGATTTATAGGTTACTCTGAACCTTCTTTATTTATATTAGTTGGCAGCCAACCAGTTCATATATTTTAGCCATGTTTAGTTTTCAAAGACCCTCATTTTCCAAAGAAATCTTCCAGATTTTTTTAGGATTTAAAGGAATTGTTTGAAAAGAAATTTCTATGTTATTTTCTTGGCTGTATGCTAATCTCCTTATTCTATATTAGTTTTAAAATTTTTACCTTGAAATCTTGCTTAAAATCAAACAGCGAACATTAGGTGTGCCCAGAGTGGGTTCACTATGAGAGTAGGCAAAGACCAAAACCTATATCTTTGTTTCTCTGCAGCTCATTTACAACATAAGGGTGGGGCCACATCTGTGTTTTATTTGGAAATACTGCATCCAGTATTACATTAAGGGTGTATTCTATGTTATGTGATTTATATGCTTCCGGTGTGGGTATAAAAATCTTTCCAGCTTTGGTAATTAGCTCTTACAAGCATATGTTTATAAAGAGCACTTTCTTTAGTGCTCAAGTTGACGGAACGCTCAAATCTCAGTCACGCATTTTGGTTTCCGTTATTATGACTTTGCATTTATATTACTACCAGACTATGGTAGTCAGTTTTTAAAACTTTATTCGAGAGAATGTTTCCGCATATATTGTGTATTTTAACAGAAGTTACGGATGCATCCAGTGCTTCCATTGTACTTTGTTGTTTTAGGCATATATTTTCACTTTCGAAGAAGTACGTCTGTTTAGGAGATAAATCAGAAATTTTTTACTTTTTGAGAAGTTCAAGGTATTTAATTATGGCTGTGGTGCTCTCAAGTGCAGTGTTGCCAGATCGCGCGATTTTTCGCAAATTTGCGACTTCTGACAAATTTGTGCTTCTAAAATTTTAGTATTTGCGATTTTACGACATCCGTCATTTTCTCGTGCTACTTTTTGCGACTTCAAAAATTTTTTTAATATATCATAAAATGCTTTTATGTTAAAATAATGTATCAATTAAAAATAATTTATATTAAAAGGAAAAAACAGGTTATTTAAGCTTAAATAGAAGTTGACATCTGGCAATCTGATTTACATGTGGCTTTCCTTTACAAGGCTGCGCAGCCTGACGCCGGTATAACGAGAAAGATGCAAGGGAAGTGAAAAATGTAGAAATTTAAAAAAAAAAAAAAAAAAAAAAAATGCTTCTGGACTCTTGTCTCCCTCCCTCGTCTACCACGCGCGTATTTTAAGTCACTTCACCCCCGCCCCCCCCCCCAACACACACACTTCTATGGTGATAACGAATCAAGCCAAAGGACTTTCAGTTTGCGCGCTGCATATTGGGTACCCAAACAGAAAAGGAAATAAAATTAATACTCCTGATTATAATATTGCTAAGAACTAAGAAACGGAAATGACTTATAAATCAAAGAAACAGCATTTTTTCTAAATAACAACACAAATAGCGCTAACGGTCTAAACGTGAGGAATCTCTTAAGAATGGATATCCGCAAATTAATTTTAAAATAGAAACCTAAATTAAATGAGAATTAAAATTTTTTTTGGTGTATTTAATTATGGCAAAGCACACTAGGGCTATCTGCCTAAGAGGAGGGATGCCTTCGTGGAGGACTTTCTACGGGAAACTGGCTCGTATACACGTTACACATGGGGAAAACCACGAAAACACCCATGCAGCCAGCCCGTTTGCGGGATTCGAACCTGAGAATTAAAAAGAAAATGAAAAAAAAAATGAATATTTTAACAATTGAAATTGAGCAATATAGTTTTAAAATTTTCGTTAAAGCTAAGATACGTAATTAAATAGATGAACAATCGAATATAATCTGTAACTTACAGAACCAATAGATGGTAAATTTGTGATAGCGTCGGAAGTCATGTGAGCATGTGTAACTATGACGTCAAAAAATCACGCGATCTCTGATGTCATTTGCAATTTTTTTTAGTCTCTTTTGCTACTTCAGTTGAAAATTTTCTGCCAACACTGCTCCAATGTTGTATCATATTATTATCTGGCAAGCCCTCCCCATTTACGGTTTCCAATGTTGGGGTGCGGCTGTTGTGTTGACCAGTACTGAGATGTAAATGCTCTCGTTCTTTTGGAAGAGTGATCAAATTTCAACAAAAATTCTGTAGCGTAGATGCATCACAGATAACATTAAAAACTCAATTTATTTTGCTGTTAAGGAAGAAAATTACCGCATGCAGTGCTATCTATGTAGAAAAAAAAAACTTGGTTAAGCCAGTCATTTAGACTTACATGTTAGAACATGTTTATTAATTAATATTGATAAAATTGTTTTTTCTTTTGTATAATAGTCCGTTCAATTAGTTCAGCATAGCAAATAAAACAGTAGTATTAGAGTTAATAAAATGGTCATGGCCAATTTATGAACCTTCACACAGAGTCATAGCTAGGGTTTTCAGCGCCCAGAGACAGTTGAAAATTTCGCGCCACCTCCTGTTAGCTAAGAATGGAAAATATTTAATTCTAAAATTTCGTAACATCAGTTGGCTTCCCTGGATGCTGCGCCCAGGGACAGATGTCCCCCCTTGCCCCCTACAGCTACGCCCTTGGCTTCACAAAAGTCAGCAATCTTTAATACGATCATTATATGGAAGGTGCAATTTAAAATTCCGTTATTAATTTTCTTGTTAATAAAATATATCAAAATCTTGAAAAACAAATTTTGAAAGCTAATTCAGAAATATACCCCAGAATTGCAAACAGCTTTCTAATTTTGCCGAGAAGTAATTTTTTTCTACGAAATAAAAATACGCTTCGCTGTAAAAAAAAAAAAAAAAAAATGGGAGAGCATTATCCAAAAGCAAATACAGTAAAAAGAATATTAGCAGCTATATTATAGCATTTTCAAAAATAAAAACACTTGTACAGCTAGACAAATAAATTGCTCAAAATTTTTTCAATACATTTTACACAATTCAGCACATTCTGTCATAACAAATATAGGGGAACAATTTTAGTGTCTTCTTGTAGTTCGAGGTCTTTTACTAGATGATTCCTTGGCAGTTTCGTGAGATGTAATAAAGATTTGTGAAGCCAATATTTGAAGGAAATAAAACTTCAGAGCCGAATCCCCATCCACCACAGAGTCCAACAAGGGGACACAGATTACTGTGCCAGGAATAACAGGTTCTATATGCAAACTGAAGCCCCCACAGTCAGCTTTCCCGAAAGCAGGTACTTCCAGGAGCTGCCACTGACACAAGGACTAGTGGCCAGCCGATTGACACCCGCGAGGACGACAAAGTGCCTCCCATTTAGTTGAAGCAGAGGCTAAAGCAGTGTGTTAAGGACAGTACCTCTTCCCCCAACTACCAGGACCCTCCTTTCCAGCATCATGGGTCTCCAAACATGGCAAACACGTGAGCAGTTTTCTCACTATTCAAAACTAGAGACAAGGGCTGTTCAATTTTCTCACGATGAGGCCCAACCGCGGAAGAGAAAAACCACAAGGGAGAAGAAAAAGGAGAAAAGTTACAGTTAAGAGAAGATGGAAAAAGGATAGATCACTGGAACCTTGGGATCGTGAAACTCGATCACCAAGACGGTAATCTCCTGAAAGGAACTTTACCTGCTATGCTTTAGCTGAGCATATTGGAACGGCCTTCCCGTCTTGAGTGTCTCTACCAGAAACTATGCTCCCTATGCACTTTACCCATTCCACCCAGTGCCCCCCGCCATGTTGAGACAGCACAGCAGGACTTGGGGGGGAGGAAGTTAATCAGAATACCAAGGTTAAAAAACACTTAAGTCGTTTCATATGGAATTTTCACATCAAGATAAAATGACTTTTTAAATGATTAAATATAGTTATTTTATTCTGCTAATATTGCAAATGAAATAAATTTTTAAACTCTACAATTGGTTGAATGCAAAATTTATAATCATTACTTGTGAAAATTATCTGTATCAAAAATAAAATTTAATGGGAAATTCTGCAGCAACTTAAAAAGCAAACTTATATATATATTGTTACCTTTGCTTTAGTAAGAATTTGATACTTTTCCATTCATACCACTTTGCATGTGTTCAAAAAAGATACATTAAAAATAAATGGAGCTTTCAGAATTATTATTATTATTTGTCTAGTTTTATTTTCATTCAGTAGTACAGATTTAGTTTCACGAGTTGACTGCAGCAGATATTTTTATTAAAAAAGCAAAATATTTACATCAATGTTTTTAGATCAATTTTTAATAACAAATTTCCTTGAGGTCTTAGACTGCAATTTGAAATTGTCAGATTGCATGATTATTCTTACTGTTATTTTTCAATGTATAACGACCTGCTATACAGTAGCTATCATCACATTTAGTTTATTATGATATATAATATTCTTAATTTGTATATCATTATCAATACATAAAATATAATCTAAATTATGTGTTTATGAGACTGAAAAATGAACAATAAATGACTGCATTTTTATATGCGACTTAACCTATCTGTTTTATTCATATTAACTTAACTGTAATCTTAATCATATTAGCTTAACTGTAATCTTAATTAATCTGTTCATTGTAACAATTAACAGCAAATAAATACTCGTAAAATATGACCAAATATGATTGTTCTCTCGAAAACAGTCCTTAAAACTTTTTTTTGGGGGGGGGGAGGATCCTCTAACAGTATACTTTGCGATTAAAAAGGAAATTTTTCAATAATGCCCTTACATTCACTTACAAATCATTTATTCACCAATTTGTTAATTTTCTTAAAAATGCAGGAAAGACCTGAAAAAAGTAATTTAACAGAAACTCAGTATGTGAATAATGTTCTATATATTATTTACATGTAAAATTTTTAAAAATGGTTTATCCATACCAAAATAAAGAATATTTTGATAGAAAACAGCTGAAGATAATAATCGTACTTCTCATTTTTTAACGGCCACTCCAACATTCTGGGTAAAGTTATTTTCTAATGATCACTTAGCAATTTTCAGGAAAGCTAAACATGATCTATCATAACGTAGCATGCGTGACACTGTACTTCATTGCATAGTGATCTGAACGTAAAACATTGTTTCAATTCTGAGAAAACCTGGAATGAAAGAATCCTTCATTCAAAATTTCTACGCATATGTTTATAGTGCATTGTTGCGTATCAACTACCTATCACTGAATACCTAGATGCAGTGATCCCCGAGAAATCTCTTGCAGAAATTTTCCCCGACCTGTCAATATCGTACTCACAAGCAAACAAGGTGTTTTCAATAATCGAGAGGCATTCTGAAAATTTTGGGCAAATGAGAATTCAGAAAATATTTCCGACATGCCCAGAAAATCTCTAATAAAAATAGGTAGCATAGAGAGAAGTTAAGTGAAAAAGACCAAAGTCTTCTCTCCTGTGTTTTTTTAACTCTGCCAAGAGTAAATTCTTTTTGCTGTTCACTCTGTCAAGAATATTCTTAATTCTCTCTGCAGAAAGATCCAATAACCAGTAAGAATTTTCCACTAACTTTTTTGGAAGCAACTTCCTCAGAATGGTCAGCTGCAGCCAGAAGAGGCACTTTGGCTGTTTGCCTTACACAGGAACTTCATCCTGCACTAAGAAATCCTCTAATTTTAACATCTGACAGCCAGGCAAGAACTTTCACAGACTCCAAACATCACCTTTTTTTTTTTTTTAAATCCTTTTGCCCCCCCTCTTTTTACAAGAACCAATGAACAAACACCATCTAGTAAATTATTTGCAAATTGTCTAGAATTTTAAATAAAATATGCTACCTCCTTGCTTTGTGTCAATTCATTAAAGTCCATTCTGACCATTTTTAGAAATTTTTTCCTCTAAACCAACTTCTTAAAACTAAACTTATCCTATACATGCAACTGAATATTTAAAAACTGAATTAAAAGTTCTCTTAAAAATATTTAACAGGTTAAACACCAAGCTTGTTTGTTTGGTCTAAGGTAGTTTTAACATGTTAAAAAATAAAGCATGACATACTCTGGAACTTTCTTATTGCAAGAAAACATTTATTTTAAGGTGTTTAACCATTTTCATTATTTCTTTTGAGAAACACAATCAACACACTAAGCTCATATGTGTAAGGCTGTCATATAGGCAATTCTCTTTACATCCTGTAAAATATGCTTGAAAAATATATAGTCATTTTATACACAAGACTGAGTTCCCTAATGCAGTATTTAACAAAACTGTCAGAACAGCTAAGAGAGATGGACTACTTTTTATATAACGTAGGCAATTACATGACTGACTGAAAAGACTCAATTCCTTATGAATTCGTTGGCACAAAATCGTATGTACAAAATTTATGTTTCACGTAAAAAAGTATAAGAATGCCAGTAAAACTAATTAGTGACCTGATAATTAAACTTAATTAAATCTGTGTTAAATGATTCCATTCGAGGATATGTAAGAATGTATTATTCCTTGAACAATAAAATTGCAGATATTTAAGTATTAGTGCAATTACCTTGGCATGATGCAGCAATTTTTCAGAAAAAAAGAATAATGACTTATAAATATATATTATTATTATTACAATATATATATTATTATTACACACATTTTAATTAAGGTGATTTAAACCCGAAATCAAGTATACCGACATGAAATATACTTCTAAGTATATCTTTTTCTTGATTGTATTTCTGTGAAAAATTTTAAAAATTTGCAAAAATTACTGCAATTTCTTGCATCATAGGCAAATCTCACATACATGCAAGAGAACAAATATTAATATTCATAAATAAAAATCAATGGAACAACATTTTTGCTCAATGGAACAACATATTGTTTGCTATACCTAAAGAATTATCCTACATGTGTTTGCCAGAGTTTGGCATATTCTGAAAATTTGGAGTCTTCTGAATTGGTTTCGCTAATATGCAAGTACAAAATTTTATCATAGACAAACATTCTTTGCCATATCAAGAAATAAAGGCAATACTTAAAAAAAAAATCAATTCTTATTTTGTATATATATTCTAATAACCTGAAGTTATGTGATACGACAGACTGATGAAAAGTGCAGAAGTTGGATTCATGTAAGTTGAGATCACACATTGTCCTATGATAACTAAATAGAAAAGACTTGAAAAATAATTGTTTAAAAGAAAAATACATAAAAAGAATGTAGTTTTCATTCAAATAAGTAAAAGTAGCATTAACTTGCTACATGACAATTGTTTGGGAAAATTTAACAAACTCCTTTGATGACATAATTTATAAAGTGGAAGAAAGATGAACTAAAGTATGTGAAGATTTGTTCTTCACTTCTATACCAAATAATAAAATGGTTAGCGAACACATGTAAAACATAAAATATTGCATTATCTAGAAACTCAATTATAACTTAATAACAGTTTTTACAGATGGTGTGTACTTTTAGAGCAGTGAGCATAATTGTGTATTGAGGCACATTATGTCTTTAAGGCTAATTTTAATACATAGACAGTACGTTTGATCAGTTCTCTATAATAGACAATTTCAAAATAAATTAATTATAAGCATGAATGTGTAAAATAAATTAATGATAATAAGAAGTTTAGCTTTTCATAAGTCAAGGTATCATGATACATGTTTTTTTTTTTTTTTTTTTTTTTTTTTAACTAACAGTCTTTTTGCATTGGGACTTCTCCATTAATCACAGTCTTATTGAACAGTCAGAAGAAAGTATAAACAAACTATATATTAAATAACATTTTTAGTACAAAAACAACTTAATTCATATATAAATTACTATGAAAATAAATTACTCTGTACAACAACTAATGTATCAAATATAAATGCATTAAATATTTTTATAAATATTTTACAATTATGATTTTAAACTCTGGTGTTGAACTAGATGATAAAACGATCCTCTGCGAGAGACCAGATCTTCATATGAGCCTTCTTCGACAATTCTTCCATTTCCCAGGACAACGATCACATCTGCTTTCTTTACTGTTGAAAGTCTGTGCGCTATTGTTATGACGGTGCGATCTTTCATGAGCTGTTCCAGAGCTACTTGCACAAAATATTCACTCTCTGCATCTAGAGCACTAAATGTATACAAAAATTAACAGTTAGACAGATTTCTAAAACATATTTTCAAAACTAGGAAATATTATCTGGGAATATAGAGAATATAATAATATTACCTATCTAGCTTAAAAATAAAAAGCTTATTTAAAGACCATTTGGAAAAGAACATGAAATTAAAAAAAAAATATAAATTCTGGATAAATTTCTCTTAAAATAAACTTCCTTTAGACGATTACTTTTGCAATCTATCAAATGGTGAAAATGTCAAAGTTTTGCAGTGCTATTTCATTACACAAGAACATATGCTAAAAATGCATAAATACTTCAACTTTAAATACAAAAAATCTATACATTTTTTGAAATAATTACTCTGAAAAATTATATGCACGTGAAAATTTTTAAGCAAATCTAATTAGCACAGATCAAAAATTGATAAGAGATTTGATTCAAACAGGTATACAAGCTTAAACAAAACCACATTAAAAAATGAAAATAACAATATTTGAATGAAACAGAGCCTAATAAAAAAAGCAGCTGCTTAAAAAGCAAACAGAGCATATACCACAACAAGAATATGATTCCATTTCAATAGAAAAAATCTAAAAATATTATTAAATTAATATTTTATCATTTTTATGAACAAATAAAATATCAAATTTTAAAATTCACATCTAATTTAGACATTACACATTCTAACATGAAAATATAACTTTTTTTTACTGTACATGGATTATGTTAGGCATTGTGCAAATGCAAGTTTGCACAATGCCTAACATAATCCATGTACAGTAAAGAGAAAGGAAATCAAATACTTACCTCGTTGCTTCATCCAAAATAAGTATTTTAGGATTCTGAAATGAAATAAATTAAAAATATATAAACTATTTCATATTTAATTGGAAATCAAATGTTAACATAAGCTTTTTTCTTATTTACAGAAAATATACAGGAAATATCCAATCTAAATATAGTGGAAATTCCAAAATATTTTATTATAGTTTGAAAACATTCCAATAATGAAGAATCCTTCACCAAAAAGAGTAAATGTTATAACAGAAATTATATTTGGTACTATTTAAAAATTCGTAAATGTGACAATCAAAATCGTAATAACAACCTTGTATTTGGCGTACGTATATTAGAACACTCAATTGATTTCGAGGGCAGCTAAAGGTCCCTCCTCATCAGAAGAACAAAATTACTAGAGAAAGGGAAAAAAGAAGAAAAATAAAGCATTAGCGAAGGAGTCTCAGAAACACGTTGTTATCAGCACTGCACGTGGTCATAACCGGATATTGTATCAGAGTTACACTGGCCGCCTACTTTTATGGAGCCAGGCTATCTGATCAAACATTTAACACATAGACTAAAATGCAAAAAAAATTAGCGAAGTAAAAAAATAGGGAGCGAGGGGCAATTGCACCTTCACACACCAAGTCTGAACCTCGAATTTTTTTAATTTGCTAATTTTTTTGCGTTTTAGTCTATGTATTATATGTTTGATCAGATAGTTTGGCTCAGTAAAAGTAGGCAGCCAGTGTAACTGATTCAACATCCAGTTACAACCACGTGCAGTGCTGAGAACGACCACGTGTTTCCGAGACTCCTTTGCCAATTTTTCTTCTTTTTTCCTCTTTCTAGTAATTTCATTCTCCTGATGAGGAGGGATCTTTAGTTTCCCTCAAAATCGATTGAGTATTTTAATATACGTATGCCAAATACAAGGTTGTTATTGTGATTTTGATTCCAAAGGCATGCTAAAGAAGACTGATGCTGGTATCAAGGCTGTTGATTTCAGCAATGAAGAATTTGACTTTCAAAGTTCTGTAGTAAAATTACTTCATAAATTATATATTTTTCTGTTAACAAAATCTTAAGAATTATACAGTACTTCTTACAATTATAGTGTACTTCTCATAATTTTTCAATATTTGCAAGAAACAGTTAAATTCTAAATTATTTTTTTTTTTTATTTTCAGGATATCTGTTCAATTCCTCCTGATCTCATTACATAATTTTCCTAGGATTGGATACTCCCTATTAAGTGACATGTCACATGATCAGACCTCTGTTTTCCAACCTTACTTTGCCTAGCTGTAGTTCATAACAGTAAAAGTAGAACAGCTCAGCTGTCTTCTACTTTCAGATTGCACCGACTGCTTTGAAAAGAATTTACAGTTTCAGATGGAACTTTTATACTCATAATCTTTATATTAACATGCCACTTATGCAGTTTAACATAGACGATCTAGCTGAAGATGTTAATTATCAAATTTTTACCAACTGATATAGATATAAGAAAATTTATAATGTTTCATTAATAGCATTTATTAACATGTTCAACATGTTACTACTAGTCCTAATATATACTAGATTTCACAAAATTATTAAGAGCTCCGTTATTAATTATGAAAGTAAAAGAATGTCTATTATAAAATCTATCTCACAATGAATTCCCAAAAGTAAATTTCAAATCCACTGAAATCTTAACTTCTAGTTCTATCATTAATGTTTGGTACAAATATTAATTAACTTCTCCTTTCTCATTTTTCATTTCCAGAGCAAACTTTCAGATTTAAATTTTAAATTTTAATCTGTCTTACTTCCAGCAGTCTTTTGGGTACTCTTTTTTTTAACTCAAGCTATGACAGACATTTACATGTTCTGAACATATAGATATCAATGATGCACTACATATGTAAATATCAGGCTGAACATTATTCAGTTTATAGAAAAGTCATATTATATTATCATAAATACAAGTAACCTTTAATCAGATCAATACTTTAATTATATATAACTTACTATACTTAATATATAATCATATATTAAGTATAGTAAGTGCTCAAATTTTATATACAGGGTGTTTCAGCAAATTACTTGTAAACTTTCAGGAAAGATAGACAACCTAGACAATGGAAAATCAAATAGTCTGAAATCACATGGTCGAAAAGGCTTCCCTGGCATAGTAGTAACAACACAAAACAAAAGAAAGAAAGACAAAATCACATAAACAAAAGATAACAAAAAATATCATCACAAAAGGTTTTTTGGAGATGAATTCAAGTAATTCAACTCTCTCGAATTTGAGCAATGGCCACCATATATTCATATCTGGAGAGCGCCAGGCACATAAAATATTCCTCTGAACGTTATTAAACATGACTGTTCCAATATGGAATATACTTCTTTACATGTATTCAAATGAGAAGTTACCTAAAAATATCAAGTTGAAGTTTTAAAAGTTTCTAGATTGTAGAAGCTGGTCATAAACGTTCTGCTAATTTTTTCCCAATTTCCATGGATGATAATTCATGTTCAAAACAAGCATTTTATTACTGTAGAGAACTTACAAGACACCTCATCTTGAAAGAGATACAATATGGCAGAGATCTAAATGCCTGGAAAGATCCTATTAATAGAGGAGTGGTACTTCTCTCAAAACACTAAGCACTTCATTGAAAACATAAAATTATGCCATAATAACCAAGGAAATCCAGAAGATCATATTCTACATTAAAATATACTCTTTGCTTACGAGGCATTAATTTTGTTTCTCAGAATTTAATACAAATATTTTCATTTGTTTCATAACAGTTGTGTTTCATGCATTTAATACTTTATTAAGATGCTACATAGAATTCAATAGTTTTTGAGAAATCATTTTTGTGCATATAAAATAATTTTAAATACAGTTTATCAAACTTCCGAAATATTTAATTTAGATTATTTTACATTGATAAGTATTTTATTAATATATGTAGAAAAGATTAACTCATAAAATTAGTTTTTTTACCTTTCAAACTGAATAAAGTAGCATTATATACAGAAGTGATAAAAACAAAAACTGAGTAACAAACCTTCAACAGAGCTCGAGCTATAGCTATTCTTTGTCTTTGTCCACCTGTAAAACATAATTATTAAAACAAGATTACTATATGAAGATATAATGAAAGAAATGAAAAGTCATGAATAGCAACTGATCAGAGACATCATTTAAAATAGAAGTAATTTATTTAAATATTTTTAATATACATTATGTACATTTAAAAGATAAAACTTAATTTTCAGTTAGAAAGTAAAATCATAAAAATTTTTTGTTAAACAATTTGCAGTTAGAAAGCCTCATCATAAAAATTTTAAAAGTGAAGACATAAACAGAGTTATGTATTCGGTTTTAAAATTTTTATGACGATGAATATAAGGTAGTTTTGAATATGAACATTACGCTTAAAAATGTTAGAATATATATTTGACAATTATACAAGAAAACTAAATGTGGAAATATAAATAAGTATTGCTTTAAGATCACTATTAATTCTGTTTCTCATAAAAATAACAGTTGGAACCACTTGGCATATACTTAGAACATAAATTTCTTTAAAATGGTTACATTTATTTTCAAAAATTTTTGTTAACATTCATTTACATTTTAATTATGTCAACATATAAAATTTTATTTTATACCTGAAAGCATAACTCCTCTTTCACCTACAATTGTGTCCAAGCCATTGGGAAACTTTTTTACAAAATCTAAAGCATTGGCTTTTTGCAAAATATCTTCTAGCATGTTATCATCTATACTTCTTCCCTCCAAAGCTCCATATAAAATATTTTCTCGAATTGAAAATGAAAACAAAGCAGGATCTTGACTCACAACTCCAATGCATCGTCTTAACCAACACAAATCTAAAGACTTAATATCATTGTCATCTATGGTTATGCAACCTGAAAAAGTAGATACAGCTCTTAAGTTAAAATACAGTGCCATCTATTATAGTATATAGAGAAACACTCTCATTTGATCATCTGGATTCAGCTACGCAGCACGCCAGAGCATGTACTAGTACTGAATGTAGAAATTACTATTAATAATATAGTTAGTTCTCTATTTATACAGTCCGCTCATTAGTTTAGAATTATAGAATCACAGTACATGGTCTGTCGAGCCGGAGTACAGCTAGTTAATATTTTATATTCCATTACCATTTGGAATAAACAGCCTACAATAATAGAACCTACTGCTAAAGATATGCAAATATTTTTTTAAAAACTCGTATTCCTACATATATGAAGGAATCTTTATAATGAAGTTTCAGGAAAATGGATATAAATTCATTGGCATGTATTTCAAACTTTAGTACATGGATTCAGGTATTTTAAATCTCAAGAGTATAAGAATATTTCAGTGTGACTTGTTAAAAGAATTATTTTTAACCGTTCATCAAGATATTACTTAAGTATTTATGATAATTTAAGTCAACCAGTCAACAAAGACATTTTAGAATCAGTAGAACAGATTATTTATACTGCATGAATTTACTATTTTTCTGGCTGCTGAAAATTTAGCTTTGTAAGCTAAATTTCAATAAATAAAGCTGACATAATCTTGCACATAGAAAATTATGCAAAGTCCTAAAATCTATTAACTATAATGTTAAAAAATATATGCTTAAATGGATAATGCATAAACTTGGACCTGCCTTTAACAAGTCTATGAACTCTGATTAAACAAAATTTCAGTTCAGCTAAATACTGAAGTCTTCCAACCCATATTACTTTCTTCATGACATGTAGGAGTGCACACTAGCCATGTAGGATTCATTGGAAGCCAAAGCTTTCATTATTTATCTAATGTTGATGCAGCAGAGGCATAATCACAACATAAACATTAATCATACTAGAAAAACAGGATTAGCCAGAAATTCACACTTGGGACCATGTTACTCTAGAACAGGGATTCCTAACCTTTTCCTGGTATTGACCCCTTTCAAAATAATGGTTTTGTTAATCTAACCTCTTAAATTTTTCTCTACGGAACAAGGAACATAATCATAACACAAACAGTTGTATATAAATAACTTACAGATAACAATTAGATTAAAAAATTATATATAAAAGTTTTGAAAAAAATCATTTATTAGATTATGTTTTATCTTTTGTATTATTATTAATTTTACAAATATAAACATGTTTTCAGAAACAAAATTACAAAAAATTCTAATTGCACAAAAATTTGACTTTAATTAACTTGATGTACAAAATATATATTTTACATTGCTTTTGCATAGAAAAATGTGTTATGCTTTAAATACCTGAAATATCCTGAAACCTCTTTCTCCTAAAAAAGATTTATTCTAAAGCAGTTCACTAAATATCTGGTTGTAACAAAAGTTTCCCGCCAAAACACATTCTTAAGTTAGGAAAAAAACATGTAAGCAGTACTTTTAGTGCAGGTAGTATTCACCACCCACATCTATGAATTTCTGACAATGTTTTCATATCTTTTTTACAGCCTTCGACCCAGAAACTTGGTGGCCACGGCTCAACAGATCAACCTCATTTTGGACGTCCTCTGTGGAAATGGAAGATAGCACCAGCAAGATGTAGCTGCAGGTGTGAAAAAAGGTAGAAGTCTGAAGGAGCGATATTGAGGCTATATGATGGGCGGGGCAAAAGATCTCATTCAGGTCCATACAGAGTCCGGCCAGTGAATGCAGACACATGTGGTCTTGCATTATTTTGATGAAACTTTACCTTTTTGTGCCAGAACTCATTTCGAGGTTTTCCCATGAGAGCAGCTTCAACACGGACTAGCATCTTGCTGTACACCTTAGTGTAAAGGGTTTTACCTTTTCCAGATACTCTCTGTGGATAATACAATGACAATCCCACCAAATACAAAGCACGCTCTTAATCAAATTGTGATTTATGATGCCGCCGATGGGCTCACCAGGCGCACACCAGCCCCTTTTTGGCCTGTGTTGAAGTAAATCCACTTTTCATTACAAGTGATGAACTGGTCCAGAATTTTGTACTTGCATTGATATTCAAGTAGGTTAGTGCAGGCCTGAACACATCTGTCTTTATCTGCTTGAGTCAGCTCATGCAGCACTCAGAGATTGAACTTGTAAGTCAAATTTATGCCATGCATAGCACAATTAATGGACATGGCACTAATGTCCAACTTCTTAGCAAGCTCTTGAGTGGTTGCTTACTGATCTTCTTCCACAAGTTCCCGAAGACAGTCCTCATCAACATCAGTAGGTCTGCCAGAGCATTATGCTTCTTGAATGTCACAGTTCTTGTTTTTGAACTTTCAGTACCAAACCTTCACAGTGTCACACGATACAACATTAGTATCTAAAGTTCTACACATGGTTTGGGAACATTCTGTAGCTGACTTTTGGCAAGAGAATTGGATATAAATTATGTTTCTAATCTGGTAGCATGATAACTCCATTTCAGACACCTTGTACTTAAAGATAATAATATTTTTTACAAATTTTGCAACACAGTGTTCTAAAGCAAGTCTCTTTCTTTCAAATACCAGAAATCATTTGACAAAATATGATTAAACACACCAATGCGAACTGTTTGCTCAGACATTTGTGGTCGTGTGAAACTTCTGTTAAAACGAGATATTTTGAAAATACTTGAAAGTCAGTTTTGGAGAAACAATTAATTTTAAGACTAAGAAGCAAATAAATACTTAACAAGGCAAAGAAAAAATTACTATCAACAATATTCCTGCCTCAATACTGTTGATATCAAAGACATAATATTAAAAGGAAGGAATTACTATTATAACAAACATTTACTTCAAATTACTATCATTTATAATCACAGATTTTTACTGACTGTACTGAATGACAGTACTGAATACCAAATACTTTAATGTAATCAATCTATTTCAAAGAAATTTTACAAAAATAAAAACAAACATTTTCAATTTTGAAAGAAAATCTTGTAGTCTACAAATAAACCACAATATTAACTCTTCATGCATTACGTTCTAGATTAAGTATATGGTATGGCCTAGCAATCTTATTTCTATAAACAGCATGCATTGCTAAATTAATTTTAACTTAAACTGCAAAATATATAAAATATATCCGAAAGAATTTCAAAAATAAATAATAAAAATTTTAATAAAATCCAATACATATTGAAGAATTAAAAAGGCACATGAGGTCAGATTGAAGTTAAAAATGAAATTCAATGTTCTAGCTTAACACATACTAAAAACCACATTTAAACATTAGCAAAATAAGAACTTTCACAGGCGACTCTCCTGCTGTTTCAGCTAGAGGATGGAATTAATGGCTTGATAAAATTTCTCCTCGGTGACTTCTGCCAGGATGGTGTATTTCTCAGAATCAATGTCCAGCTATATGATAGGTTAAAAGGAAAGCCTCTGTTGAGATTATAACTTGTACAGTAGTAGAGATTATAACTTAAACAGAAACCTTCCTTTCAACTTACCATACATCTGGACATCAATTCTAAGATGTACACTGCACACACACAAAAAAAGGGCAGTTCTATATCTCTTGTTCTACTGGGTCGATTGACAAAATTCAATTTGCATGTTTCAGGTCTTGAAAGCGCGACTTAGGATACGCATCAGATTTATATAAAGCAATGTTCTAAAATAAGGTATTTTGACATAAAATCAGACTTTTTCTGCAATAACATACCAATTTCTTTCCATATTTTGATTCTACAACTCAAATTACGCCAAAACACCAAGTTTTGTAAAAATCGCATGAGTAGTTTTTAGAAAATTAGCTCTCAAAATTTTAGGTCCTCATTTTTAATTGAGGTTAAATAAATATATATATTTATTAATCTCTTTTTTTATTAAACCTATTTGATTCTTCCTTTCACATTTCGAAATTTAGGTTCATTCCAAATAAAATTCACCCATTTTTTAAGATTTTTAAAATTTGTATTTTTAAATAATTTTTATAAATTTATCAAAAAAGTTTTAAATTATAATCTATAAAATTTGTACCATCATCTTAAAGTAGATGTATTTCTAAGCATACCTGCAAAAAATTACAGTTTTTTACTTCCTTGTACGAATTAAAAAGGAAGTATTGTAATCACGAAAAGTTTCAGGTAGCATATTTCAACAAAAATATCCCATTTTGACCTCTTTCAAATGGAACTTAACAATGTATTTTCGTGACATCTGTATGTAAGGACAGAATAAAGCACTCTTTTCCTCCAAAAAAATTATAAAACTGCTTTAAAATGAATTTTGAAGAGAATTTTTTGTGCCGTCTGTACGTACATAGTACGTATCTCGCATAACTTAAAAAGAGTATAACCTCAGAACGTTGAAATTTTGTATATAGGACTGCTATAACATGTAGATGTGCACCTCGTATTTTGGTTGCAATCCACTCTGTTACCCGGCTCAGTGATCTCAGTTTCTTTACTATTATAGGTTTGTAAATTGTACATTTTTTGCTTTAAAAATGATTGAATTATGTTGTTCTTATCTTCCGGTTAAGGTTTTTATGCTTTTAGTAAATCTGTATGCAATATTTTTAGAATTATCAACAATTTTAAAATTGTTTAAGTGCCGTTAAGCCTAATAATGTTTTTGATGGCAGCCATTGCTTTTGTTTACATTTGAAACAGCAGGATAGCGGATTTGTTGCCAATCTACAGAAACTTAGCTTCGTAACAACGCCTTTATTTACGCAACAACGCGTAAATAATTAATGCGTAAAATTTATTATTGCCAATTATATCATGCTTAATCCTTTCTGGAATTTTTTCGAGGAAATAAGTGTTTAATATTTACTTCATAATTTTTAATATAGATATTTTGAGTTTTTATGTATTTTTGCCTTGTCGCGAAGTGAGAACTGAATTAATTGAATGAGAAATACTATATTGTCTGTGAAAAACTGTTTCTTTTTTGACATGTTTGCTTAATTTCTTTTATACATCGTTCTAGCTTTATTATAGTATTTGAATAGAACATGTGCCAACGATTAGATAATTCTTTAAATGATATAAATTTTGTGCATTCTGAGTTATAATATGAACGAAATATAATACTGTTAAATAAACCTAGCGCCAGAGTGTCGCTATGGTAAACAAAGTGAATTTTAAAGAATGCATTTATTCTATTGTGGTTTATGCGCTGTCGGCGAAGTAGGTTTAATTCAATCTAATAAGTTTAAACGAAATGCAAGAAAAAATGCATATTATTTTATATTCTGTACAAGGAAGTCATGTGGTGTACACATCAGATTTTTTATTCAAAATTTGTGAAGATATACATGAATTTATATATTGGTGCATTTTGAAATTTGGCATATTTGTTGAAAGCAAATGTAGTTTAGACATTTTGCTAAAATTATTTGGAAGTAGAAATGATAACTTTTTTCTTCCACTCATGCACAATGTAAAAAGGTAGGAATGAGGTGACTTTTTTCCTGCTCTGACATAATGGAAGGGAAAGGAAAATTAGTTGCCACATATTAAGAAGTTGCCCAAGTGAATTATTCTTGGCGCAAACTGAACAAAATTGTGCCAAGATAAATTTTCGAATTTCTCCGTAAATTTCGTACCAAACTTTGCACAATTTAATATCTAGGCATAATTTGAGTCGTAGAATCGGAATATAGGAAAACATTGGCATGTTATTTCAGAAAAAGGTCCATTGTTTTTGTCAAAATACCTATGTTAGAACAATGCTATACATAAATCTAATATATGTTCTAAGTCGCACTTTCGAGACATAAATAACGCAATTTGAATTTTGTCAATCGGCCCAACTAGAACAGGAGATATAGAACTGTCCCCCTTTCTCCTCCTCCTTTTTTTTTCTTTCTTTCCCCCTAGTGTACATTAAACCTATAAAAAGCTGTGAAAGAGAGAAATTAAATTGAGCCCTTTTCCCAGCTGAGCAAGCAGGCAGGATGTCCATGAAAGCTTCAGTTTTACTATCATTGTTTCAACATATCAATCTAGAACAGTTTCTTAACTATGGGTTGCTACTCCAAATGGGGTCACAAATCAAAATTTGGGGGTAGCGAAAATTCAGTTCAATAGTTCAATTTAAAGAAACTGGATTCCTAAGACTTTTAAAAAAATTACATTAATTGACATTAATGAGATTACACTTTTAAGGACATTAAATTAATCGATATTACTGAGATTAATTAGCTGTTGGATAAAGTATTAAAAGAATTTGTAAAGCTATCTGTAGGTTTACAAATTCTTTTTGTACTTTATCTAGTGATTCAAATTTAAAACTAAAGTTTTCACAAAAATCTTTGGTGAATTCTGGATTTGAATTAGAGCTACATTTGTCACCATTTCTGAAATGACCTTAAATGGTCTTCTCTCATTCAATACCCCATATTTCAATAAAGCTTAATATTTCAATCAGCTTCAACACTTATTAAAACCAAATGCCATTCATTCAACATTCAAACATGTTGAAGATGCTTTAGCAGTGTTAAATACTGCACCAACATTTAATTTTTTATGTAGCAAAAAACAAGCACATCTGTCTCATTAGAGTTTTCTTTAATTTTGGTTTGCTTAAAATAAATACCCCATATTTCAATAAAGCTACTTTTTCAGCTTCAACGCTTATTAAAACCAAATGCCATTCATTCAACATTAAAACATGTTGAAGATGCTTTAGCAGTGTTAAATATTGCACCAACATTTAATTTTTTATGTAGCAAAAAACAAGCACATCTGTCTCATTAGAGTTTTCTTTAATTTTGGTTTGCTTAAAATAAATCCTAAAACTACTTTTTCATATGTATAATGTTTACTAAAGTACTAAATTATCTGTGGGAGGAAATTTATTTTTACATCTTTATTTTATATTTAATATATAGAGTCGTGAAAAAAATCTATGATAAAAAAAGGTCAAGATTGAAAATGTTTAAGAAGCCCTGATCTAAAACATTTTATTTTTTTTCAAATCATCTAACCCAGTAAACATTTGTATTATCAGTACTAAAAATATTGAATTTACAAAATACTGAATATTATTTAACTAAATGTCAAAACTACTAATAAATTTGAATTACTCTTATGCATCTTGTAATTAATCAATGACAGGAACTCTTAAAAATCTATTCCCTCTTAGCATAAATTTGTGTGTTCAAAACCATTTATAAACTACTAGGTTCACTGTATGTTAAACTTTTTGAATTCTTTTCAAACCAAATTGTAAATATTAGATGTAGACTGCATATGCCGGCCTTCTAGACTTAAGATTTCATAACAGGTGTAGACAAACACACATTATTATTATTGAACACATAAGAGTTAATACATATTTTACGAGAACACAAGGGTTTTTAACTCAAATGTATTCTTCCAAACCCATATGTGGATTCACAATATTTAAATGATTAAATCAGTTACAAATGCAAAATTATTTTAATGATAAAAATCATAATTACCACTTTGGCAGTCATAGAATCTAAGAAGCAATGAGCCAACAGTAGATTTTCCACAACCACTAGAACCAACAATTGCATAAACTAAATGAGCAGGTATAGAAAGACTGAAATCTGTAAGCACTGGGGCATTGAGACGTGTTGGATATGCAAAATTTACCTTATTGAATTTAATACTTCCAGTAAGATGAGGCAATACCATACCACCTACACAAAACAGATTAAAAAAGTCTCAAAATGACAAAACAAATTCAAAAATCAATAAAGTGAAAAAAATATATCAAGTAATACTAGTAAGTGGAATTTACATTTTTAATAACTTTTCAGTGGATACTTTTCAATAAAATTTCATAAAAAGCTTTTCTCTTTCTTCCATAATGAGAATAATTTTGCCTTCCATATAATAATGATCAAAAATCTATGTGCACAATATTGATACAAAATTAATGCAACTGGTCCTTCCTCCATGTTCATATTCTGCCATCATATCTTTTCTTCCATTCCATTTCCTGTTGCCAAACAGAAAAAGAAAATGTTGCAATAAAATTTGGTTTTTTCTAATTACAAGTATCCGTGGTTTCAATACACAGTAGAACTTCTGTGTTTTGGGAATATTTTATATTAAACATGTGGCAATAGCCAACTTATATATACATCTACCACACAAATTTTGATTATACATGGATTTGCATGCTTAATGAACCACCACTGCACCCACAGAGTACAAAAATGTAAAACACTAGCCTTACAGATTTTTATTTATTTTAAAATACTTTTTATTATTTTTTAACAGAACAGTATCCATAGTCTTAAATTTAACCAAACAAGTATTTTAAGTCATAGTATAAAATCGGCAATGAATTGCCAATTTTTCATGAGAATGCAGATAATTAAAAAGTATCTAAAACTCTGCAAAGGAGTTTATGTGAAGCAGAATGCCTAATATGCTGTAACAAAAATTAAATACTGAAAACAGAATTGAATAAAAGGTTCAAAAGCAAAATGATGCAACTTTTTAATTTACAAAGCCAGAATTCAATTAATGTCAAATCTGTTACCTGACTTAAATTCTCATATAGATTTTTAATTAAGCAAACACATAAAAGAAAAGTAGAATATAATTTAATAACAATCTACATAGTCAAAGAAGTGGCTTGCTCAGTTTATTTGGTTTGATAATAATTTGGAGTTGATTCATAAAAGAAATTACCTGAAATAGAATTTGCAAAACTTAAAGAATGGAAAGTTATTCATTCAGCCATAACTGACGAAACAGGTTCTATTAAATATTTAATTGTTTCTTGTAATACTAAAGATTTAGAACAATAATTTTAAATTTTAAATGTAAAAGCTGTTTCTTTGAAAGCATTAGATATAAAATTTAGAGATTTAATTGACGTAAACAACATTGAAACTGAAATCAAAAGTGTTCTGGCATACAAGGAAAAGATTGCAAAATAGAGTTTCAGAGCTACAAAATTATTAAAAGAAAAGTGAAATGCTAATCATTCAATAATTTCTAATGGTTTTTCTCAATAAGGTAATAGCAATATCCCTACTGTTTCTGAAGCTGTAATAAAGCTCTGATTACAATGCTAAATTGTCAAAATTATAATTGATAAATTTTGGATTCAACAAATAAATGATACAATGGTGAAACAGTTTACCAGTTAATTGTTCTCAATGAGAGACAAAACAATTTTGGAATTGGTTCAAAGGTTTTAAAGGGAATGAAACATTACCATCCGTGAAATTTCGCGAGATTGGGAGAAACACCGTACCTATGTTGGGCCTACCAAGAAGTCTATAATAGTCAGTGACTGACTATCCAAATGGCTTGAAGATGAAGTTCAAAAAAGCTGCTATATACACAGAATTCTTAGCTGTTGGCAAGCAATAAGCTTACGCACTCTCTCATTATTAGAAGACTCCTCATAAAGAATTTAAGGAAGGTAACACAGTGCTGGTCCCTGACAGTGAAAGCAAAATTTATGCAATATGTACTGGATCCACTACAATCATCAAAAAGCATACTGATTATAGTTGTTCTATATCTCCTATTGTACTGGGCTGACTGACGAAATTCAAAGTTTTCCATGTCTCGAAAACGCAACTTAGGATATATATTAGATTTGTATATAGCATTGTTCTAACATAGGTATTTTGACCCCAAATCTGACTTTTTCTGAAATAACATACCAATTTTTTCCCATATTTTGATTCTACGACTCAAATTATGTCTAGATGTTAAATTTTGTAAAATTTGGTGTGAAATTTACAGAGAAATTCAAAAATTTATCTTGGCACAATTTTTTCAGTTTGCGCCAAGACTAATTCACTTCGCAAACTTCTCAATTTATAGCCACCCATTTTCTTTCTTTTTTTCATTGTAGACAAGCAGAAAAAGTCATCATTCATACTTTTAAATAACTTTAACAAAGTGCATAAGCCACATTCGACATTATTATCACTTATAACAAATCTGCCAAATTTCAAAATGCCCCAATACGTAAATTCACATGTATACCTTGGGAAATTTTGAATAGAAACTAATTTTTTGCAGATGCTTAGAAATACATCTTCTTTGAGATGATGGTAAAAATTTATAAAAATTATTTTAAAATACAAATTTTTAAAAATAAATCTTAAAAAAAAAAGGAGAATTTCATTTGGAATGAACCTAAATTTCAAAATGTGAAGGGAACAACCAAATAAATTAAAGAAAAAAAGACATATTAATATACGAGAGTTGGAACTTTAATAGTGGCAACTATTTATTTACAAGGAATACAAAAGTGATTCATGTCACCATGTTTTACAGTCCTTCAATATAGTCGCCAGCATTGTGTACAATCCGTTTCCAACGATGTGGAAGTCTCAGAATACCTGTAGCAGCGCCTGTTTTGTTGATAGTTTGAATGGACCGGTCTACTGCCGCAAGAATCTCAGGAACAGTTTGGAAGCGAGTGCCATGAAGTGGTTCCTTCATCTTAGGAATTAAGTCATAGTCACAAGGGCTTAGATCTGGGGAGTATGGTGGATGGTAAAGCACTTCCCAGCCCCACCGCTTGAACAAATCAGTCACAGCTTGCGCTGCATGCGGCCCAGCATTGTCATGCAAAATGAGAGGAGTGTTCTGCAGAAAGTGTCGCCGTTTTTTTCTCAAAGCTGGTCAGAGATTGTGCTCCAAAAATGAGCAGTAATAATGCGCAGTGACGGCCTGCTGTGGGGAAACGGTATGCGTTAGGATGACACCATCACAGTCACACACGAGAATCACCATAACTTTCACATTGCTGGGGTTCTGACGAAATTTCGAACGTCGTGGTGACCCGTGATGACGCCATTTGTTTGATTGGCGTTTCAGTTCTGGCTCGTACAATCAGGCCCAAGTCTCATCCAGCATAATGATACGGCGTAAAAAAGCATCATCTTCGCGCTCATAGCGCTCCAGGTGGGTTCGGGCAACATCGTATCGTAGCCATTTCTGCATTTCCGTCAATTGATGTGGAACCCATCATGAAGCAATTTTTCTCATGGACAGGCGTTCCTTCAGAATGTGCAGCACAGTTGTATGCGCTAATCCTGTTTGTCCGGCCAGCTGACGAATCATTTGGCGGCGATCACTGTCCATTAGTGCGGCAACAGCTTGCACGTCTGCAACGCTGACACAGACGACCTGGCCGCAGCATGTCTGCCACATTTTGGAGTCCTTCATTGAATGCTTTCACCCATCTTGCTACGGTTCTGTAAGGCAATGCAGATTCCCCGCAAGCCACTTAAAGCCCTTGATGACACTGTCATGCTGTACGACCTCTGGCACATTCAATTTTTATCCAACATCGTTGTTCTTGTTTTGAAAACATCCTGGCAACACTTAGGCAGGATGAGTCTTTTTGCTGAGAGGTAAGGTAGGTATGTAGTTTACGTGTGGTATAGGCGATATTCTTTGGTTTTGTTGTGTAGCGTTTTTTCAGCTGTGTTGCCACTATTAAAGTTCCAACCCTCGTACTAATAAATATATGCAAGATTCAAGTAACATGGAAGAGCTAAAATTTTGAAAGTTAATTTTTTAAAAACTACATGTGCGATTTTTACAAAATTTGGCAGTTTGGCATACTTTGAGTAGTAGAATCAAAATATGGAAACAATTGGCATGCCATTCAAGAAAAAACCAGATTTTGTGGCAAAATACCTATATTAGAACAACGCTATATATAAATCTAATAGAAATCCTAAGTCACACTTTCAAGACATGAAAAACGCATGTTGAATTTTGTAATCAACCCAGTAGAATGAGATATAAAGAATTATTCAATTTTTTTTTTTCAGCGTATTTTCACACAAGCAAAATATGAGAAATTAAGACTGTTGCAAATAATATCAGAGTGATATACAATGCAGACATTGATTTGGAGAAGTTGAAAAGATTCCAAGAATTATTCCATTGAAAGCAGAAGAATGTTATCCTGATAAGTATTTGGTGAAGGGTTTGAGAACACCACTCAAAAGAAAAGAGCTCTCAGAAATTTTTAAAAAGCACATCAATCTCAAATCTGGTGCCCAAAAATCATCAATATTCAAGAATATAACATGAAAATCAAACTTGAAAGTATATCAAAAGCCGGAGGTACTAATTGTTAGTACAGATGGTACTAATTGTTGAATCAGAAAGTGAACATGGCCATCCAATAGTTTTATGCATTGAAGAAAGACAGAAGTGTAAGATTATATATGAACTACCACTACCTTAAATCACCAATCATAAAGACAGTCTTATATTGATGATGTGATTATATTTTCTAATAACTGAAATATACTCACGTTTTGAAACATTTAAACATTTTGCCTATTTCATTTGAATAGTTGAAGAATTAAAATGCTAAACCTTTTAATTTTCCTGATACTATGCAATATGGTTAATATTTAGTTATTTGGTAAGTTAATGACAGATTCACATAATTGTTATTTTGTTTCTGTACTTAAGATAATCTTAAAAAGATTCACATTTAAGGAAAAGAATTTATTAAAGTGATGATGAATTTTTAATGTTTCCTAAAATTAAACTTATATTTATTTCTTCAACTCTGTTTTGCAAAAATATGATATGTCTAGGATTTTTCAAAAGAAAGGATATAGTACTACTATTTGCAAATTATTTGGTATTTGTTGAAAGTAATTCAATTTTTGTTCTTACTGCATTTACTTATGTTCCAAGTTGCAATGAAAAAGTTAAATTATTGTTACATCTTTTTAAAAATTAGGATTATTGGATTTATGTTGAAATAGTTGTTATTGAAATTAGCAGGAATTAGTTAATCAAGTTAAAATAATTCACGATTACTAATTTTTTAAGTTCCATGAGAATGTTTCACAAAAAATACAGACCAATTTTCCAAAAAATTTATTTTATTTTTTAATGTAATGTATAATCCATACTTAATAACTAAAATTTGTATTTTAAATTGATAAAGAATCTTTTGATATGTTGATAATGTTTACCCACTTATGATAAATATTGATGGTTCAACAATTTTTAAAAAAGTCATGAAAATCGTCACTTGCACCTGTTAAACAACTTTTACCTTTTTATCCATAAAAAATTATTAGATTGCATTAACATGCAAGTACCTAAACAAATGCCCTCATTTTTAATTTCTGAGTAGCTATAAAGTTTGTAATAGTCTAGTTGTGTAAAACTTTAGCAGCACATTCATTTTTCAACATACAATCATGAAACTGTTAGAAAGGGCTTTTTGCATTCAGTACGATGAAAATTCAACTCTGTAGAAAAGTGATGCATATGTAAATATCAGCACTATGATGCCAGAGGATACAATAGAGCACATAAAATACAAGAAGTGAGCTCCCATAGTGCAAGACAATTTAAAAAAAAAAAGGAAGGCGCATTCCCAGGCATTTTTCTGCAAGTGAAAGTGAGATGCACATACAGCATGCCAACAAGAAAACATCAGGATGCTTTTACACATCGTAGAATAACTGACAAGCTTGTGGAGAAGTGTTTGTTTGATATAATGTTCGGAACTGACAAAAATGTTACTTTACAAACTTGGAAAGCCTTCAAAATGACAGGTACAGTTGCAAGAAAGGTTGGTAGTGGTTGGTTAAAGATAACATTAGTGACTGATGTTTGATATATCCTGCAGGCAAAAAGAAATTGAATCAGACAACAGGCAACACTGCATTTGCACAGAGTAAATGAATGACAGGTATCCCAGTTTACTGTAGTTAAATGACTTTATAACTGCAGCCTACTCAGCCACTATCCTGTATGCTGTATGCCATTGACAGAAGTCCATTGGCAGCACAGTTAACAGGATATAGAGAACACAAGACTGGACATCTCATTAAGAGAGTCCCATCCTTTTTACTGAAGTGGAATGATTCTGGCATGCTAATATGAGAAGGTATTAAGATGAACAGACGAATGAATGCAGTTCCACATTTTCAACAGAGGTTCACACTCCCAGAGATTGTTTAGGAGATAAAGTTATCCTACCCTTGGTGCATCTTTTCCACAATGCTATTGTTCCTTTGTTTTTGTGAATGACAGGGCATGACCATAAAGGATTCAGCTGTTGATGCGCCTCTGGAAAGTGAAGATATCCAAAGAATAGATTGGCAAATGTGCTCCCCCGATTTAAATCCCATTGAACACATGTGGGATATTTTAGAGAGACAACTGGCAACCTGATCTTATCCTCCAGACAACTGACACAAATGTTCCTTGAAGAATGGGAACTACCCCAAGAACTGTTAGATAATCTGGTACTAAGTGGACAGGCAGTTAAAGGAGGTACTATCCTTTATTAAGGGTCTTTCATTTGTTGTTCTCCCTTTTGGTCAGACAGTTTTTGTACCAATGCCAATCAGCCAACAAAACCCTTTTTCTATTTATTTGTTCTATACATTCGTGCATATTCGTTTGTTGGAACCTATTCATTATTTTGCTACTTAAGTATTACATTGTGCCTTTCTAGTATGAATTTTATGTCTCCCAGCTGATTTTTTTCAGAATTATAGCCAAAATCAGAAAAGTTCCTAATAAATATGTTTAATAGGCATTTAATTATTACCAATTTTAAAATAAATCAATTAAACTTTAGAAACTTTTCTGAAAAAGAGTAATCTAAATAAAAGTAAACTAGTCAGTACATTTAAATCATAATCTGATAAATTTGATATGAAAATATCCTTACCATTAATAGCAACCAAAGGTGTTCTGTCAATAAGTTCCCATAATCTGGTTGAAGCTCCCAAACCACGCATTAATTCAGAATAAAATGTACTCAGTCCTTAAAAAAAAAAAAAAATCAACATCATCTGTTAAAAAATGACAAACATTTGCATGTAAACTATATGCAGCTATCAAATAATAAATCTGGAACATAAAGATGAAATGATAATAAAATATGCTGCTCATTATGAATGGAATAAAATAACAAATGAATTAAGACAAATTTCATTATTTCCTCTTTTAATTTATTTTCATTTAAGAAATAATTCTGTTTACTAAAATATCACAGACTTTGCGACTGGAAATCGGAAAATTCCCCATTACCGCAATACAGTCATCCCTTGCTACTTCGCAGTTTATTTTTCACGGGTTCAATACATCGCAGATTGTTCAAAAATATCCATTAAGAATTCAAAATTGAGGAATTATGGCATGAAAATTGCCCACATGGCAGCAGAAGGCAGGGAGTGCCCACACAATTCAAAATCCACATTGCTGATTCGCTGGCTACGAGGGGTCTGACGTCACCCATGACTACGAGGGATTTACACCTGACAAAATTCACCACTCCGCCGTAGATAAGGCCGTGAAGCTGGCTCGGTTGGTAGCCACTGAAGGGTTATCTGACATGACAGAAGAAGAGAACATGCAGATTGAGTGTCACTCGAACCCCTTAACCGGCGAGCAACTCGTCGAAATGACAAGATTGGCAAGTGAGGAAGAAGAGGAGGTAGGTGACGACAACGAAGTTGAAGAGCACGGCTTTACCTTGAAAAACCTGCAAGAGCTCTGCAACATAACATGGACTATGCAACAAAAGGCCCAAGAAATCGACGACATGGACAGAGCCGTCGTATTGACTGTGTACTGTGTAATGGCACAAGGGGATCTTTGCTCAGAAGAAAAAAAAAAATGGTCAACTCCCCATCACAATGTTCCAAACAAAAATGTTCTGCAGAAGCTCCTCCAGCTGCCTTTACGCCACCTCCTGCAGCTACCAGAGCTCTATCTGAAGCTGGCCGTGACGATCCAGCACCCCTAGCACTTGACGAGGCGTCATCTGAGGAGCAGTAAAGCTCTCATAAACCTGTGCAGTAAATCATCATCTTCAACTCCATCATACTGCATAGGTGTTTCATAAACATTTATAAAGATCAAGCAAAGAGAAGCTATTGTCAGAGGTGAGTTAAGTGCCTCGTTATAAAAGAAAAGATTCTATAAGCATAAAAGAGTTCTAAAAACATATTTACAACGCATACACTTTAGTTACATCTATCTATGTTACACACATGTATCATTTATATCAAGGATGTCAAACTCGCGGCCCACAACAAATATTTTTGCAGCCCGGCCAATATATCGGCAAATAATAATATATAATAATAAAATAACATATTGACGATGAAAAAAATGAAATTTCTACTGCTAGGTAATTAACGCTAATTTATTCAGTGTTGTTAGATTACTCACAGCGAGCTGACACACACACTACTTAAATTACAAATGCGTGTGAGTAGCTTGCGTTCAGCTACCTTCGGCTTTTGGGAGACACGTGCACTCAGAACTTGTACGCATCCCCCGATAGCCGAATGTGGCCGAACTCATGGTCTGTTTTCCAATCATAGTTTTGTACAATATATTGGTGCATGTGTTGGAAAATATAGCTTATTTTAAACCTTTTACTGCATCATCTCTCCTCCTTGAAATGTTTATTTAGTTTAGTTCTTATTTTAAAGTAATATATTAGTTACTTCTACTTCTTTTTCTTGCTGCCACTGTTTGCGTTGAGAACGGACTGTTTCAACCTAATTGAGATGTAAAAACGAAACGTGATGTTACGTCATCTGGAAAGCCGATTCGTGCAGATAGCTGATTGGTTGCCGTGAGATGACGTCATTCCTACTTCTGCTATAAGTATCTCGCGTCGCTCTGGCTCAACCCTTCTGGTCTCCTTCTAGTTCCTGCTTTCCTGGCACTTGAGTGAGCGGTTTCCAGCCACTTCAGAAGGATGCATGCAGTCCGGTGATTAAAGTGCCTTGGTTCCGGTTTGCGGGATGGCTGTTCCTGAATAAAGTTCCTTGGTGCCTGTCCGCGGGATGATTGTTCCGGAAAAAGTTCCTTGGTTCATATCCATAAGATGATTGTTCCAGAATAAAGTTCCTTAGTTCCAGAGGCTACCATATGAGTGACTGCTGTGGACGGCATCCATGTTCTTCAATAAAGGCGGCATTTAAAGCACGTGAGCAACGATTCCTCGTGCAAACGGAGTTAGGCCGGTTTTGAGTGCTTTCAAGAACTTCATTTAAATTTTTCAGGTGTTTTCTCAACCATTGATTATGGACTTATTGAATGTGTAGCCAGCTTCATTTTTAGGCCGCTTAACTAATTTTGAGGACATTTTTTGTTTGTATTGAATGCCAGTGTTTTCGAGACCAGGTCAAAATATTATTTGATGAATGATGGTTACATTATATTTTTCCTAAGACTGATAGTGTTGAAATTTATTTTCTGTGTTTTTATTCTTTATTACCTTTTCTTGTCTTCAATGTCTGCACAACATATTAACTCAGGGAGCTTTTATTGCTACTACTGCTAAATGTTTAATTTTATAAACTTTAAACTTTGCTTTAGCATCAGCATGCACTTTGCTTTATTATTAATTATTACTTAATTCATATTGTTATGGATTTCATAGTTATTTATTTAGTTAGTCTTTTTTATTTAGAATTGTAATTAGATTTGCTTCATGTTGCCTTAGCAACGCAGACGATTTTTGAAGACAGCTGCGTTGGAAGGTTAAAAATAGAACAGCGCATGCATTTAATACCTAATAAATAAATATCTTGTAATTGCTGTTGCCATCCACAAAAATCCAAATACTTATAGATGTTTCCAGTATATTCGAGAAATTAATTATAAAGCTTATAAAAGCCGAGAACAAACAACTCATCTCAGTAGTAGCTGTAGTTCTAGCGAACTATTTGTTTACTTAATGCTGCGATTGATTGTAGCGATTTCGCTGTGAGATAGAATTAGTTTCTCTGTTTTGAATTGATTTTTGCTAAACGTTTGACATTTTGTGATATTGTTAGAATATTTTTGAAGAAATATTTCAGCATTTTGATTTATCTCTTGTGGAAAGAATAAATTTTTAACTTTTTAACGTTAACCGTGTTTATTCCAGCCCTTTGTATTCAGTATGTCTATATCAAAACCAAGTGGTAGTAAAATTAAACGAAAAATCGCTGACGAACATAGAATATTCCAAGTAAAATGGGAATTAGAATATTTTTGCTCTGAAATAAAAGATAAAATAATATGCTTGATATGTAATAATACTATTAATGTACCAAAGTTATATAATATTAAACATCATTACGAACAATACAAATCGAAATATAACAATTACGAAGGATTAATGAGAGAAGAAAAGTTGAAAGAGCTCAGGTTAGGAGTGAAAAAGCTACAGTCCATGTTTAGTAAAGTATTGCAAGAAAGTGAAGCGGCAGTACATGCAAGCTACGTCTTGTCCGAGTTGATAGCTAAACACTCGAAGACTTTTACTAACGGTGATTTCATCAAGGAATGCCTAATGAAAGCTGGAGAAATTCTTTGTCCTGGAAATGTGAATTTGTGGAGGCTTTTCAATCAATTTCATTGTCTCGAAATACAGTTGCAGAAAGAGTTACTGATTTAGCCACAAATTTAAGTGATCAGATCAAAGCAAAATCATCTAGTTTCGAAAGTTTCTCCATTGCCTGTGACGAGAGCATGGACATTAGTGGCAAAGCTCAATTAGCAGTGTTTCTTCGTTCTTGTGACAAGAATTTTAATATTTTTGAGGAATTACTGGAACTAATACCGATGCCTGGTACTACCACCGGAGAAGATATATTTACTTGTGTTTTTGGACTTCTGCAGAAATACAATCTACCTTTGGCAAAATTAAATTCTGTAGCTACAGATGGTGCTCCATCAATGACCGGGAAAAACAAGGGCTTCGTAGCATTACTAAGGAAAAAACTTGGTGAAATTCACGGTTCAAGCATTCATCCTATGCATTGTATTATACATCAAGAAGTTCTATGCACGAAAGTAATAAATATGGAGAATGTTTTGTCCTATATAAAAAAAGTTATACAGTTTATAAGATCTCAAGGTTTAAATCAGCGTCAATTCACTGCTTTCTTAAGTGAGTTAGATAGTGAATATTCGGGTTTGTCCTACTATACCGAGGTACGTTGGTTATCTTGCTCCAAGATTCTCAAACAATTCTGAGATTTGAAAGAAGAAATATGTCAGTTTTTAAAAACGAAAAATCAAAACGTAAGTTTGTTTTACGATCCAAGATTTATCTTTCTTGGTTGATATAACCAAACACTTAACCGATTTAAATTTATCGTTGCAAGGAAAAGATCATATCATTACGAACATGTTTGACATAATTAAAGCATTCAAATGTCAACTAGTTCTTTGGGGAAAACAACTTAAAAATGAAGATTTGACGCACTTCCCGACGTGCAGCATGAACAAATCAAGTTTAGATGATACTTGTTCGTATCAAAAATACGCAGAAAAAATTGCAAATTTAACAACTGAATTTGAAACGAGGTTTACTGATTTTAGTTCCCTCGAAGACAATTTTTTTTTTTTTTCCTTCGATTTCTCAATAAGTATTGACTCAGTACCCAGCCATGTGCAAATGGAGGTGATCGAGATCCAATGCAACTCAAATTTGAAAGCAAAATTCATTGAAGTGGGCATGCCTGAATTTTACAAATATTTACCAGCCAGGTTTGAAAATACTTGAAAATTCGCATATGAAATTATTTCCATGTTTGGTAGCACTTATCGATGCGAGCAGTTATTTTCAGTCATGAAAGGTAATAAGTCTCCTATTAGAAACCGTATTAATGATGCTCACCTTGGGTCAGCGTTGAAAGTTATCACTGCAAACAAAATTTCTTCCGAAATAGGAAAGATAATAGCAGAGAAGAGATGTCAAGTATCAGGACGTAAACATTAAATTTTTCTTGTTCTTTTCTATATAAATATATATACATGTTTATTATTGTATTATTCGAAATAAATCTACGTTTCTATGAATTTTTTTTTTTTTTTTTTTTTTTGCGGCCCGCCTAAAGTTAAACCTTGTTTGTTTGGCCCAAGTGTACCTATGAGTTTGACAGCCCTGATTTATATTATTCATGCATTATTTTATCTATGTTATTTGAAACTATTGTTTAATGTTCTAATGATAATATATATACTTATATGGTTTCATATACACTTATTGATATTATACATACACGAAAAATGTATGCATGTTAAAAATGAGATGGTGACACTACTTCGCGGTTTTTCACTTATTGCGGCCGGTTCTGGTTGCTATTAACAATGATAACAGAGATGACTGTATTAAAATTACTACAGTATTAAAAACCAGAATTAAACCATTTTAAATTAACTTTTTTAATTTCAGAAAAAAATCTTGGTATATTAAAATTTCTCAGCAAGTAGTATTTTGCAAGATGTAAGGCTCATAACATGTAAAAAGCAATGAACCCTCTCCAATATGAAAATTTAGTTCCAGATGATTTTGATCTTTCACAAGATGAAGGTGACAACCATAAATGATGTTCAATACCAATGCATGTTTACATTCCCAGAAATACAGGTTGCTTTCAAAAGTGATTGTCTACAGGAGGCGATCACAATAGGAAATTTTACTATATCAATAATTCATTGACATTTAATTTTTTTTTTTTTTTTAAATACTGCTTTCCATTATGGATAAAATTTCATTCCATTATGCGCAAAATAAAACAGTAATCTGTTCGCATCATATAAATACAAGCATGAGAATGTTGAATAATTTATCTTTGTATGTATTTGATAGGCCCACTAGCACCAGTCATTGAATACTGGTAGTAAAAAAAAAAAAAAAAAAAAAAAAAAAAAAAAAGATAAATATCTGAGACTACATGAAGTGGAATATTTTTAAAAGCACAGGATGTAAGCATTATAAAAGCCACAAAATGCGGCTTATAAAACATTAGCAGATTAACAATAGTAACATGAAAAATTATGATAAGCACTTTAAATTTTTATAAGACATATCCGTAATGTGCAACTCTTTATTATCTAACTAAATAAAAAGATCTGTTCTTATGAACTTTTACCAGAATGACTGGCAAAACCTCTGCCAACTTTCACATCTGGCAGTATTTTATAATAATCAAAATAAATTTGCTTTTATGATTGAAATCTGTTCCCCCCCCTTTGAAATCTTAAATTATTTTTAATGTGGGTTTTTATATTCAAGTTCATAACTAATTAAATGATTGTTTTTATAAGTTTAGAGTGAAAAATTTCCCCATTTATTCAGCTTTTCTAACATGATTTCCACTTTTTATATGCTCAACTATTCGGAATTTTTATGTAGTGGAATTCGGTATTCATTGTGCTTTCTAAACAGACAAGCCTTTACTGTATAAGCCCGTCTTATCTGCATTAAAGATACGAGATTGTTTCAAATATTCCTGCAAACTGATACAGAATTTATCAGCAGCTTCAACACAACTACTGAAATGTTCTCCCTGTATGGCGAATTCTCGACTACCATATCCCTGCTTAAATTTGTAATCCATCTTGACGAGACTTTACAGATGCCTTCTAATCCAAATTTTTCATCAAAAACTTTGATTTTTCGATGCACATCTGACTGGCATTACGAGCTCTATTATTTCTGGTTAGACAGCAGAGCTCAATCTCGGTTTTCATATGTTGAGAGGTTTATACTCTTTCAGTTAGAAGGACCCACGGCACTAACATAATCTCTTATCAAGGTTTCAACTTCTTTTGTTTAAAAACATCTTTAACAGTTATGTGCACCAATACCATATTTTTCAGCAAGCTTTGCTGTCAATTCACCATATTCAAATCTTTTGATTCATTTCTTAATCTTTTTTTAATGTTAAAAAACTTCCTTGCGCTTAGCACTTGCAATATGTTCTTTACTCATTTCTTCTAAAATTTTAAATCAGTTTTTAAAACTCTAAGAAGAAAATAAACATGAAAATATGCATGAAACAAAACAATTCAGGTGATCAACCCAAACGATGCCTTTTGACTAAGGACAGAATGAACTGTAAAAGGCAATCATAAAAATTAAACCTACAGACACAACTCGGTGTTTCTTAGAACATGTGTGGACTTGTGCATGTCAGCTGTTTTTACAACATGTTGAGACTTTTGTTTTTGGCATACTCTTGTGCAGAGCGTTGAGTGCCATTCATGAATAATCTGCACCCAGATAATCGAGAATACATTGTAAATGCAGACCGAAAACTAAATATGCATTCAACAGCCACTCCGCAAAGATTCTGAAAGTTCTCTATGAAATTAAAATCAAACAACTTGATTAGTTACATCAGTCTTTCAATGTCACCAAGTTCAAGAAATTTCCATCTGCTTGATATAAACATGCAATACCATCTATAAAAAAGTAAGAGCATACATGTCTTTTCAAAAATGTTTGTAATCTCTCTCAAAAATTCTTATTAAAAATGCTCAGGGAAGTAAGTTCAGTGATTGTATAAATATATTTGCATATCTACAACAGTCATATTTCTTAATGTTAGGAGAAATATTACGTGTTTGACTGCTTCCAGCTCAACCCATTTAGAATCAGGAGTTATACTGAACTTTAATTCGTCACATGGGGAGGAAGAAGGAAAAAAACATGACAGTTATTACAGATATCAGTTCTAATATTGTCTGCGCCAATTCTAAAAAGTTCTCTTCCATTTTAAAATGCAAGTTTTTAGCTTTCTAACATGCACCTCTAAGTGTTCTGCATATAATTTGCTGCAATTACTTTGTTTAAATTACTGCTAACGTTTTTCTTTTATGATTTTGTTTTATCTTATCTTTCTAGGAACAGTTTAAAGAATCTTTAAATTGTTCCTTAGACGTAAACAGTATCTTGAAACATCCAGCTATCTTCCCTCTTCCTAAATGCTTCTCTTCCAAAACATTTCTCCATTAAGATACTTCTGAATGATATTTCAACACCATAATTTTTTAACAGACACACTTAAATTAAATCCTGAATTGCTAAAGTTTGCAAGAAAATTTATTTTGTACAAAGCTCTTGCCATTCTGATTTCATGGCATAATTTGCATTTTAGAAAAGAATGATCAACCTGGATTGGATAACAATCGTCTTTTGCTTATATCATGAAAAAATAAATTAGGGTGGTGATTAGTTGCGTCATAAAACATTATACATTACAAAGTGCGAAATCCGGACGTCCATTATCTGGAATGATCTAAAATCCGGACCTCAAAACTACCAACAACGTTTTCTCGTAGGCTTTATGCATGCACATTTGATTCCCCCCTCTGCACATCATAAAACATCTGGAGAGTCCAGATTCTTAATTTCACTTCGACACTAAATAAAATACCTTGTTATTGAAGAAGCAATCATTTTAGCCTAAATTTGTACGATCAGTAATTTGGCTCCATTGCTGCATATCTGCTTGGCATACATCTCAAACCGAAACATTCCACACAGATACATCCTTGATGTGAAGCCAACCTTCGAATCATTATTTATTATACTTTCGTTTCATCACCGCATGTTTATGAAAACATGACAAATTGAATAATGACTCATGTAGCGATGCCTAAACAAATTTTTTATGCTAGTAATTGAATAATAAAGGAGTGTGGTAATCTTTTATGCTGACATTATGCTTGCCGATGATTACAGATTTAAGTTAAATGCGCTAAAAAATGTTAACAAGAAAAAATTTCTTTCCATATGCTAAAAATAGATTTTGTTAATGTTGCTCATAGACCCAAAGATTACATTTAGGGCTATTTGAATTAGGAATAACGGATTTATTACTCACATAAACCCAGAACCAGCGCCAGAGCTCATATGGCCGCAATGCACGGCAGAATATGACTGACAGAGTCTGCATCAGGCGCTAAGATATCTAGCGCCGGCCCTAAATAAGGCTTAAGTATATATGGGAATTGATTTATTCAGAATTCTGATAAACCTTAAGTATGTACAAGATATAGACATAAGAATAATAAATAAACTAATACAATTTAGGCTTATGTATCTCAATACGCAGTAGAAGCAAGATAACATTTAATGGAACAACTTGCCGTTAGTCGCCAAGCTCATGATGCATAGCCAAATATGTATAGTGAATTATAGCTAAATTTGATGATGATAGCCACTAAATTAAAAGGTTTCCGGATATCGCAAAACAAAAGTGAAATTTTCCAATTAATGGATTTTGTAAAGAAATGTGGAGAAGTGGTAATAAATGAAGATGACATAAAAAATTTTTCATTGTGATGACAATGCTTCTCAAATATGAATGGTGAAATCTGTAGTTTGGTTCTAGATCCAGAAAATACTACTACCGATAGGGCAGAAAGTGACAGAGAAGTTACTGAAAACGAGAAAATTTTTATTGATAAGTTAGTCGGAATTCTCGAAACAGCAGTTACAGGACTTCATCAATGTAACAAAACAAGATATTATGTCTACCTACAGAATTAAAGAGAAAGTATTAGCGCGAAAAACGAAGCAACTTAAAACAACTTGCACTGAAAGAAATGTTTAATAAGGTAAACAAATAAACATTAAGCTTTTTTTTATAAATTTTAATACCCTTTAGATCACAAATACTTTATTATTTCATAAATCACAATTTCATATTTTTAATTTTATAATTTCTGCATGCCATCCCACTAGATTTACACTGATGATCTACTATCCAGAAAAATCCCAAATCGCCGAAGTCTCTACGAGTCTGGATTTCGGACTTTATTTATGAATGTAATGATAATTTTAGACAACAACACAAATTTCTATTCATGTATGAACCAATTCTTAAAAGTAATGATAATGAATTGAGAATTTCTAAAGTTGCTAGTTTAAACAAACTTTGATTATTGATTACTTGATAAACTGATTACTAAAGGAATGATGATGATGAATTACAGAAGGATAAATTTAATAATACTGCCAAACATATTACAAAATTCTATTTTATGTTAATTTAAAAAGTAACTGTTAATTTAAAAAGTAACTGTTAACTGTTAACTATTTAAAAAGTAACTGTAAAATGTTACTGTTAACTTTAAAATCAATAAAAAGCAAAATGCCTTGCTAAAAAGTCTAAATTTATTTTTATTTTTTACTCATCTCTTTATAGTTCTCAGATATCAGTGTAAATTATAAAAAAATGTCAAATACTTGCCATTAATAGATATCCCAGCATATGCAGCATAAAGTAAAAATGATGATAAACTCCCAATAGTAAGCTGACTTTCACTCATCATAATTCCACCATAATACAAAACTGATAATATGATCAAATTCCCGCTAAATCCAGTCTAAAAAATAAATGCTTTCCTCATGGCCTTATCTAAAACTTTAAATACAGCTATAGGATAAATGTTCAAGAATTCAGCAAGAAATTATACACTTCTAAAAATAGTCATAAATTGTATTTTCATTTGAAATATTACATTTGATGATATTCAATTTTTCAGCAATGTTGAGATAACAGTAAAGCATATGCAATATTAAAATTTGAAGCTTCAAATTAATAATCAATAGACAATTTTGATTCTGTTAATTAAAACTAAAAATGTTCATACCTAGCTTTTTTGTTTTGATTGTATGCCATTTTAAATCTTGGATATTTCACATGATGACTGCAAATACTAATAAATCTGAACCCATGATACAAATAAGAAAGAAAAAAATAAGTACATTAACCTCTTCTAAGACTAACTAAATAACGCTTTAAATTTTTTTTTAATATTTTATCTCAAGATTTGAACTATTCTTACCTCAGTCTTAATTACCATATCTTAGTCTAATTTATTAGATTAAATATTTAGTGTTTTCACAGTTAGAAATATCTAGAAGTTATAGTTACATATAAAAAAGCAAAAGGATAAAATTAATAATTTTGGTAAATTAATCAAAATTTTGATAAGTTGGTAAACAAAATTCAGGTTTTCTTCATATACTTTTTATATCCTATTAATTAACACTTCAAATATTCCTCATGATGCAACACTATAAAATAGAAATAGCAACAGTCAAATGCAGAAACACTTTTCTCTTTGCAGCATAATAAAATCAAATTTATTCAAACAATTTAAATTTTCAATTATTGTAAATAACTTAGAAAAAAAGATTTTAAAGAGTCCCAAATAAACTTATAATACTGTCTGAAATCACAATATCAGAATAAAGTAATCTTGGTGGTATAATATTTCTGATATTTTCTGAAAATACTATACAAGCTCTGCATATTGTAAATGGAAAGGTCTTTCAGATCTCATAAAAATGTAAGCAGTTAATGTAGCATCTATAACATGTTATATCAATTGCAAAAATAATAGAGAGAACATCTTTATCGAGACCAAGCTAATGGTTTTTAATGATACGGAAAAGTTTCCATATGGTACTTAATTATTTTTTTTAAACCTGAATACTTTTATATTTACAAAATCTGATTAAACTCATGTGGGTTTTGCTCTATGTTTATTTTAATATAAACTAATCTCTGAATAAGAACAGTTGTCAGTAAAAAAATAGCCACTTAATAACTTTCAAAAATATTTACTAAGAGAAATATTAAAATACTTAATCACAGTAACTTATGTAAAAGCATACGATTAAATATTTACAAATTCAATAAGTTTATAATAATAAAGTAAAAACTTGAGACAATATATGCAAAATGTAACATACATAGAAAATTAAATGCAATTGCATAAAATACATACAAATCTGCGAAGAATAACCGAATTATTTTGCAACTCAACTTGCACAGTCATCTATAATAATGCATAATATCTAAACAAAAAAACAATTTTAACTAAAATTTTAATTTATGTAACCTTCTTGAATGAAATTTTATACTTGGATATTTCTAAAGCAGGATAAAATAATCTCAAAGAAATATTAAAATTTCAGCATTTTATAATCAAATATGCAAGATACTGAACACGTATCAAATTTAGTTCCAATAAACATATGCCAAAAGACTAATTTAAGATGCAATATTTGTAATTAAACCACAATAACGTTAGTTTCAATGCAATTAATTTCTTGGAAAGAAGCATCTGCACCCTTTAAAATTTAGGTAAATAAAGATTTAAATGCTTTGGGACATGATTAGGTCTCCGATTTAAAATACTTCAGAAATAAATAGGAAGATTTTAAAAATCAGAAAAACTAAATCAGCAAAATATTATAGAAATCAAACTAGCAAAATTTTACCACATGCAGAAAAATTAATTGTATTCTCAGCTCAAAATTTCAGTAAGGTATGAAAAAGTTATCTATTTTTTACCACAGAATGCGAAATAAAACTGCATTAGATAAATTATACATGAAAAATTATACGTCAAAAATAAGTATACATATAGACAAAAATTATAACTACTCCTGTACCCTGTTGGCTTTTCCCACACATGCAGTATTTACAGTGAAAATTTTGCATATACATCAGGAAATTTTCAGCTTTAAATTTAAATTAGCCTGGTATATGATATTTTAAAACAAAGAATTGCAGTCATGGCAATAATATATTTTTTCTTTTTTAATCTTCTTGCCAAATTCATTTCTCTTAGAACAGCATATAGACGTTGCTGTTCCCTTTTCAGCAGGAATGAAATATTTTAAGAAATTGTGATTTCTGAATATAAGTGAATTTACTTTACATCCTAGATATCTTCTCAATGGAAGATTCTATGCACTGTACATTTCAATAATATAAATCAGTTCTATTATAAATGGAAAGAGATTTTGTGCCTCCTGTTTCCATGTACAGAATATACGAATTCCATGTGAACAACAGGTTTCAACCAGAAACAACAGGAACGAGAGGTTTGTCACAAGGTATTTGGTTAAGTGCTGATCAATTATCTACTTCTCCAGTTATATCATTATTTGTACTACAATCTTTAATTTATTATTATTTTCTGTCATAAGTTATTTCAGTATTGTAGATAGTTGTCATCATGGGACTTTTTTTTTTAATCTTTCCATCACAATATGCCAACTTTTCTTCGAGAAGCTGCCATTTTTCAATTTCTTTCTGTTTAAATACTTGGAGGAATATAAACTTTATTATTCCATATGTATCCATCAAGTGAGCTATGATTTTGTCAGCCAGTTCAGGATAGGAGTAATAACTATCTGTTGTCACACAGTAGCTCATCTAGTCTTTGCTGTAAATTATTTGTAAAGAAATGCAATGATAATTCAACTCAGAGTCCAAAAGTGTACCTTTGCCTTTATATATAGCGCCTCACCATACATATCCAGATTTTGATTCACAGATCACAGTTTTTGATCCCAAATCTTTATCCTTTCATTGGCAGATACTGTTTACATTCTAAATGGCTATTGAACAGCAAACTTTATCAACTCATAGATCACTTATCAATAGTTAAAATGGTACCGAACTGCCCATTTAGGTTACTAAAATACGTTAAATCCTATTCAGCTTCCAAATGCTTTTATCATGTGTTTTGATATCAAAAATGTAGATAATTAATAATAAATGTTATAAATATAGATGAAGTTAGTGGCAGATGTTCGTCGTCAGTTTTATAAAATATTTGACGTCATCACCTAATTACGGTCAAAAGTCGTTAACCCGGACTCGTCGGGACTTCGCGATTCCAGATTATAGATCATCAGTTTAAATCTGGTAGAATGGCATGCAGAAATTATAAAATTAAAAATATGAAACTGTAATTTATGAAATAAAGAAAAATTATGATCTAAAGGTATCAAAATTTACAAAAAAGAAGCTTAATATTTATTTGTTTATTTTATTAAACATTTCTTTCAATGTAAGTTGTTTGCTTCGCTTTATGTGATAATACTTTCTCTTTAATTCTATAAACAGACATAATTTCTTGTTCAGTTACAAAGTTCCGCTGTTCAAGTCCTATAATTGCTGTGTCGAGAATACCGACTAATTTGTCAATCGAAATTTTTTCGTTTTCAGTAACTTCTGTGTCACTTTCTTCACTATCAGAAGCAAATTACAATGACGAGGAACTTGATTTAAATCATATCAAAGACTGAATACATAGAGATGAAATACTACATTTAGTAAGGAATTATAAGCCAAATAGAATGAAAACATCTGCCCTGAAGATAAGGATAGTGCTGACAGATCAACTTCCAATTCATTGCGCGCTGTTCTCCCCCATCCTCAGCCGCAGAGCAGCGTGAAATTGATAAACAGATTTTATAATGGTTAGGTCATTTTTTGCAGCAATTCCACTTTTGTTTAATGGGTTTCCAAACATACTTTCGCTTTGGTAGATCCTTTACATATTCCAACATATTAGTAAATATACATCGGAAATTTTATTTGACATAATCGAAAGTTCAAGCTTACTTTTACAAAATTGCTCTAACAGTCTGCAAAAAATAATAAGCCGGATCTAATTCGAAGATTAAGGAACAACACAATCTGCAACATTAACTTAATTAGATAATTTTAGCTTAGCTTATATCGTCCGTTACTCATTAAACGTGCATGAGTAAACGTATTTTGTGCATGCGCACACGCATATTCGCAGCCGTAAAGGTCGACACGACGCATGCGCAGAAAGTTTGTAGCTTTGAGGTCCGGATTATAGATCATTCCAGATTATGGGTGTCCGAATTAACGACTTTTGACTGTATAAAAATTATGGACTAATTCTGTTATTTGAAGATTTGTAAAAAGTTGAAGAGTTTGCAAGTTTACTCATCCAATCTTTACAGGCAATAACATATGAGCCTTCACAGTCACAGTTTTGCTTTTTGAAACATTGACTAATATATGCTTTTAATGACAAGATTATAAAAATTTTATAATTTTTAGTAAAATTTTACTAAGCAAAATATTTAACAAATGCAGCACAATGTATTGAAAAGAAAGCAAGAGTTTCCAAGACTTAAATAGCAAAAAGAAAAAAAAAAAAAAAAAAAAATATGACAAACTTGTTCTTATGGCCAGATAATGCTACTGATAAACAAAAATAAACTAAAGAAAAAAATAATAATAATAAATAATAACTTTGGAAATGAGTTGTCCATACCACATATCAGTAAATCGCACTACACAAAAAAGATCTCAGTGCATGGCATACACTATCCAACATTCAAAATTTCACCGAGTTACGTGAATGGTGCGAAATGTGCAGCTCTCCAGTGCACGCTGAAGATATAAGGGAAGGCACCTGCAGAGTGTTTAATTTTCATGCCTTTATTTCTGCAACAGAAATCATCATAGAAAATTTGTTCTTGTCTCAGAGGATGCGTGTAATAATAGCAGGTCGTCGTCAGCAGGGGCAGTTCAGCAAACAGACAATTTTACAAGAGGCATGATGATTGCACTGAGAGCAGATTGGTCCATATAGCAAACCACCGACTTGGAAGTGCGGCAATGATGGTTGGAACAAGGAAATGTGGCAAGTTCGAGGGGTGACGGTGCAGCCAGAGTTACATTAGCATGCATCCACCAATAAGCGGTAGTGCACCCGGAAGCCACTTTTATTTCCATTCTGTAGCGTGTTCAAGACACCCTGAATGTTTCCATATCGACCAGAAAGATTTGCCATCAGTGACCCTCACTCACAACATCCATCAAAAATACTGCCATTGACCCTACATCATAGACACCAAAATGAACAATGGTGCCAGGCTCGAGTAATGTGGATGTCAGAATGGCACAGGGTCGTGGTCTCAGATCAGTCACAATTGTGTTTCTCCATTGATAGCCGCCACGTACAATTGTAGCATCAATGTGGAGACAGGTCCAATTCAGCAGCAACTGTAGAACTACCCACCACGCAACAGTGCTGCATCATAGTTTGAGGTACAATTGCTGATAATTCCAAGTCACCTACAGTTTATATTCAAGGCACTATGATAGTCCAATGATACGTGGATGACGTGCTGCGGCCGGTGACACTATCCTACCTTCAATGACCTCTATCAGCAGAATAACGCCCAATCACACACTGCTCACATCAGCAAATGTGCTCTGTAAGGTGTGTAGATGCTTTTCTGGCCACTGTTCTCTTCTGATCTCTCACCAATCGAACACATTTGCATACTTGCCAACCTATGACACTCAAAAATCAGAAGACTTTTTTAAGAAATCAGGAGATTTTTCACAATGTTAAAAAGACTTTTTAGATGATAAAAATAGAGTTTTTCATAATGAATTAACTTTAAATAGTAACTAATTCTTAAATGCAAGCAACACAAAAATACCTTACACATAAAAAAAAACATTTTTATTACTTGCATCATTTAAGAAAAGAAAAAAAGACACTTTAATCAGTTTTCGTACAAATGTTATAAACAGTGGCAGATTTTGCTTTCTTTAAGAAAGAAACTTCCTAATTGTGTTCACAGCAATTGCCATGTAGGCCTGCTTTTGCTAATAAAAGTTTTTCTGATGTGTCATTACTAATATCAGATCTAAATTTAGTCCTCGTTTACACAACAACACTGAAAATCCTCTCACACTCTGCACTACTATGAGGAACTGTCAAGATGGCCAACACAATTCTAGACAGTCCACTATATTTTAAAATTCCATCAGCACCTTTCAGTTTTCCAATTAAACTCGACTGGGTGTCAATCTTAGCTGATTTTATAACTTCATTTAAGTTTTCTAATTGTAAACTGCTGTTATGCAGCTGTTGGAACTGTTTCAATTTTTCCTTCTTTTTAGAACTTTCAAGATAATAATAAATATCAACAATGTGTCCATCATTTATTGGTAAAGAAGCTGCCCCTTTTTCAGCTGCTAAATTTAAGAGGTGACAGGTGCACCTCATAATCTGCAAATCTGAATTTTCCTTTCTTAAGATGCCTGCAACACCAGTCTTCAAGCCTACCAATACTTTATTAAGGATAAAGAAGATACAGATGATATTGTTGATGAGTTGCTATTGATGATTAAACGTAAATTAGTAGTAGTAAAAAATAAGATGAACTCTGAACATTCTGTTTCTTTTGTGCCGAGTAATAATAATTCAAATGTGTTTTCGGATGTTAAGTTACCAACGCTATCGGTACCGACATTCAATGGTAAAATAGAGAATTGGATAATGTTTAAAGATATGTTTAAAGCTAGTGTAATAGAAAGCAAATCTATTTCGAGTAATGCAATGAGGTTGCAATATTTAAAAGCTAGTTGTAAGGACGAAGCTCTGAGAATAATACAGTCTATTTCTATTTCGGATACAAATTTCGATATAGCTTGGAAACTTTTAGAAGATATGTATTCGAATAAACATGCGCTTTTAAATGCTATAATAAAAAAGCTTTTGAATTAGCTGAATATTAGCAAGACATCTAGTTCTATTCTAAATTTAATTGATGTAACGAATTTTTGTATTCAAACTTTAAATATTTTAAACTACAAAGTAGAAAACTTATCGGAAATAATGATAGTATATTTAATAATGGATAAGTTTGATAAATCGACTTGATACTGATGGGAAAAGGAATTAAGAAACTCTGAAGAATTTGGTACTATTGAACAACTACTTTCGTTTTTACAAAGCCAAGTGAGAACGCTTCAATAAAGTAAAATAAAGGTGATAAAAAAGAGTAATAATTCTCCACGTAAACTTACGAGTATGATATCCACTTCTAATACGAAAAACATAAATTTGAAATGCATAAAGTGCCGTGTTGAAGAATTCCATTCATTATACAAGTGTCCGGAATTTATAAATCTTTCTGTCAATGACAGGTGTGAATTCGTGAAAAGAAATAAGCTTTGTTTTAATTGTTTGAAAAACCATTCCGTTCGAACGTGTTCGTCTAATTATTGATGTCAAAAATGCTCACGAAAGCATTCAATGCTATTACATTTCGAAAATGAAAAACAAAATAAATCCGAAAGTGCTCATATTTCAAAGCTGGAAGTAGGGGGAAAAGAAGACAACAGTCAGTCTCAATCCGAATGCTGAAAAATTTGAACATTTTCCTGAAAACATCAAGTTTGCTGATCCAAACTTTTATAAAAGAGGAAAAATTGATGCATTATTAGACGCAGAGGTGTTTTATCAGATCTTAAAATTCAGTCAAGTTGAAGTGCCCAATTCAGAGCTAAGATTTCAAAATTCTGTTTTTGGCTTTGTAGCCACTGGTAGTATTTTAAGTTCAGAGATTCAAAATATGCGAATGGTTCACTATGGATTAGTTAATAATTATAGTGATATAGAAAATGAAATTAAAAAATTTTGGCAACTTCAGTCTGTAGGAATTAAAGATGATCACAATGAAAATGAGATAGATCAATCTTTAGAAACATTTGAAAAAACTGTTCGTTTTAAAGATAACCGGTATGAGGTTCAATTACCATGGAAAAGAGATTGGGGAGAGCTCAATAAAAAACTTCATCGTTGCAAGAAAGCGACTTAATTTACTTATGCGTAGACTTCAAAAAGATCCAAATCTTCATTTGTAATATATTGAAACTTTAAAAGACTATGAAAATAAGAATATTATAGAGAAAGTTAGATGTCTTAATGAACCTGTTGATAAACCTGTGTTCTATTTGCCTCATCAACCAGTTTTTAGAAAGGAAAGTGCAACTACAAAAATGAGAATAGTATTTGATGCAAGTTCATAACTTTAAGTCTAAATGATTGCCCGTGGTCAGGGTCAAACCTGAATTCGAACCTATCCAACATTCTTGTTAATTTCAGATTAAACAAAGTCGCCTTTACTTCATAGAGAAAGCTTTCCTACAAATTTTATTAGCCAAAAAGGAGAGAGATGCAGTTCGCTTTCTATGGGAAGAAAATGGTAAATTTCAAGTTTACAGATTTAATCGTGTTCTTTTTGGTGTTACAAGCAGTCCATTCCTTTTGACTGCTACTTTGAAAACAAACCTGAGAAAGCACTCTGAAGAATTCCAGACTACAACAGAATGCTTAGACCGCTGTTTGTATGTGGATGATTTTATTTCTGGAGCTGATAATGTGACGGATGCTTTTGAGATCTCCACTCAAGCTACATCAATTATTAGCCAAACTAACATGCTGCTACGAAAATGGACTACGAATGACAATACATTGATGCAGTTTTGGACACGTGAAGGTTTCGACATACAGCCACAAGTCAAAACTATAAAAGTTTTGGGACTGTCATGGAATCCTGCTGAAGATTGTCTAATATTGGGAAAGCAGAGCCTAGTGGACAGTCTGTCTAAAAAAAGTACCAAATGATTCCTGCTACGTACAATTGGAAAGATTTTTGATCCGCTTAGGTTGCTTTCACCGTTTACTATTCATGCAAAGTTCATTCTACAAGTCTTATGGATGAAGAAATACCTGTAGATCTACAAAAAATGGCTTCAGTGGTGCTCCGAGGTTCCTGAACTTTCAAAGTTATGAGTTCCTAGAAACGTGCTCAATTTAAATACACAAGAGCCAACCGATATCTTAGAACTACACTGCTTCTGCGACGCTAGCCAAAAAGCTTATGGTACTGCTATTTATGCAAGAGTTGTGAAGGATAATAACATCTGTGACGAACCTGCACTTTTCCATGGTGGCCCGTAGAGCAATCACAAAACATCCGATGGTTCAGTTTTTCTAATGCTATTTATTATTCGTTACATTTACATATTTACAACTGTCCTATTGTTAGGTGGACTACCTTCACAGAAATCATGTTGCCTAATCAAACGACATTTCGTTTCTACTTACATGCATTACGCTACTGCCAAGCAGCGCCCTCTACTTCTCTTTTTACAACACTCCCCACCTGTGAACTCTAAGTTCACACAAACCGAATACAAAATAAACCAGTATTTTAAATTAAACACAACATTTGAATACTATATAAACTACATCAAATTGCAAATAACAATTAAGTAATGTTTAAACACGTTAAATCAACTTATAAAGTAATTACTAAATAAGAATCATTATACTAAATCAAAATTTGGAATAATTATATAAACTAAACTACATTTAGCAACAATCAATAAAGATACTCAGAAGATGATATATGTGCAAACAACAAATTAGATTATTACACTGTAACTCTTTACTACTAATTATGCACTTCAAGGTTGTACAGCAATTGTACTGGTCTCTTTAGATTACCTGTTTGAGTTTTAATGAGACACGAGCGAACCTGACCATCTCTGCCAGGATAAGTTTCTATTATCTTACCTAGTGTCCACAAATTCCTAGGTAAACGGTCGTCATGTACAAGAACTACATCATTAACATTAAACTGACCAGACACTTTAGTAGGTGGACATAAATTCACAGATCTTAAAGAAAGCAAGTAATCCTTCCTCCACCTATTCCAAAAGTGGTTTAACAAAGTTTGTTGATGTTTATACCTTTTGATCAAGGAATGTCTAGACCCAATCAAGTCTTCTCTGCACACTCTTGTAACTGGAAGAGAAAGTAAACGTTTACCAATTAAAAAATGAGCAGGAGTTAGCGAAGGGTCATTGTAGACATACGTTATGGGTCTTGAATTAATTATGGCTTCGATTTCTACGAAGAATGTTTCTAGCTCATTAAAACAGAGACTAGAACGCCCAACTATTTTCCTTAAACAAGTTTTGATCGTTCCAAAATGCCTTTCCCAGAACCCTCCCCACCATGCTCCTTTTTCCACAATAAACTTCCATGTTATACCGTGGGAAGAAAACAAATTTTGTACAGATGGATGTTGAATACACTTCCAAATTTTTCGCAACTCGAGATCAGCACATTTGAATGTCTTGGCATTGTCCGAATATATCGTTGAGCACAATCCACGACGAGAAATAAACCTGCGGAACGCAAGCATGAAATTCTCCACGCTCACAGAAGGGACAAGTTCTAGATGTAAAGCTCGAGCTGTAGCACATGTAAACAAAAGCAGATAATGTTTATTCTTGCTGTCCTTTGTAAAAAAGGGACCAGCATAATCCAGCCCTGTTACAGAAAATGGAGATGATTGAAGAACACGATCAGGTGGTAAAGGAGCGGTTTCCTGTGTACCGGCACGCACCTTGTATCGTTTACACAAAAAGCACTTACTTAACGTGGACTTGACGAATTGGCGTCCTTTTATGATCCAAAACTTTTCTCTAATATCGGCCAAGGTAGCTTCGACTCCAGCATGAAACAATTTGTTACGAGACTCAAAAATTACTAGTTCACTGTATCTATCTTTATAAGGTAACAGCCATGGGTGTTTTCGAAAGCAAAGTCGGAAAATTGAAGTCTGCCCTTTAAACGCAGAAGACCATGGGTATCCAATTCTGGGTTAAGTGAATAAATCGACGATGTCTTTTCTAAGCATTTTTCACTTGATAGATCTAGAATCTCTTTCACAAAGTATTTTCGCTGTGTAACTTTTACCCAATAGAGCTCAGCTCGTGAAATTTCAACAGAGCTTAATGGACCTTTGACTTTCACTGAATTTCGTTTTATATTGTTGGTAAACCGCATAACATAAGCCGTAATTCGATACCTTCAGCAGCCTGCTGAATCGTGTTAACTGTAGTAATGCCGAAGATTCTACGTCTTGAACAGAAACATGAAGAGATGTTTGCACCCTTGCTTCGTTCTGAACGCTCTCCTCGTCGATGTTGGTCTGTTGATTTAATGGCCAAACACTTTCAGGTTGAGACAGCCAGCTAGGTCCCTGTAACCAAAGGGAACTTCTCACAAGATTAAAGGCCTTTTCTCCTCGAGATAAAAGGTCAGCAGGGTTTTCACTCCCACTGCAGTGAAACCAGCATTCAGGATCCGTGAGTGACTGAATCTCCGAAACTCTGTTTGATACAAAGGGTTTCCAATTTCTTGCACATCCCTTTATCAAGTAGATAGTTATTTGGCTATCACTCCAAAGAAACTTTTGATGACACAGTTCAGGAAACAGCTTTGTCAAATACATAGACAATTTGGCGGCTACTAAAGCAGCCATCAACTCCAAACAAGGTAAAGTCATAGTCTTGAGTGGAGCTACGTGACCCTTTGCGGTAACGAAACTGGTGCAAATAATGTTTTCTGAATCAAGGTATCTAAAGTATGCTACTGCGCCGTACGCTTTAGGGCTAGCGTCAGCAAATACATGAAGACTAACATTAGATTTTTCACTACTACCAAAATATTTTCTCGGAAGAGAAAAATCCTCCAACACCTGTAATTCAGCTTGCCAGCGACTTCAGTCCTTAACTATTTCTAATGGAAGGGTATCATCCCAGTCCACACCTAATGTCCAAATTTTTTGTAACAGAATTTTCATTTTCATCACAAAGGGTTGAAACACACCAATTGGATCGTAAACTTTGGCCACCCTTTGGAGAATAGTCCTTTTTGTGGCCTCAGCACTGTCATGGGATAAATTTCCTAAAAATTCGCAATTCAACTTGATCTTATCTGCTTCAGAGTTCCAGATCATGCCCCAAAATTTTGACTCTTTAGCTGGTTCTATGTTATAACCTTTTCCAATCCACCAGGAATTAAGTTCCTTGGAATTTGACCTTAATTTTCTCAAATTCATCTCAGCGTCTTTAAAAATCTTAACCGCGTCTGAGGATAATCGACATGCATCTTCAATAGTGTCTGCACCGTAGTATAAATCGTCTACATATAATGAGGAATCTAACATTTCATAACTTTCTGGATTTGTGCTTTTATATTTTTTAATGTGGAATTTTATCGTCATCGCTAAAATTGCTGGACTACAGCAAAGACCGAATGGAAGACGTTTAAACCTTAAAACTTTATATTTTTCCTCGTTATTCCCGAACCAAAGAAATTTTAAATATTCCCTATCCTTTTCTAAGATTCCTATCATTAAAAAGGCCTTAGCTAAATCTCCGCTGAAAGCAATTTCGTATTTCCGAAATTTTAAAATTATGTCCAAAACCACGGGGATCAAACTAGGTCCAATGTCTAAATAATCATTTAAGGACTTTACACCTTTAGTTCTAGAAGAGCTCGCGTCGTAAACAATCCTACAACTTGTGGTTTCCTTAGGTTTTATTATTTCCCTGTGCGTCATAAAATACGATGCCTTCGTTATTTCCTGTGAACACCCTCCTTCATTTGCTCTTCACTCTTCAATTACGGATTTATACTGCTGATAAATCTCAGGATTTCTAATAAGTCTATTTTTAAGACTTTCAAATCGTCTTAATGCTACTCCGAAATTATTTTCTAATTGCCCTGCTTCCGATTTCCATAATAAACTGACATAGTATCTATTACCTTCTACCCGTATTTCCTTTTCAAAGCTCTGAATCATTTCTCACCTCGTTAGAAATCGCTGAGTCATCGGTAAGGCCCATCAAATCTAAAGTCCATAACGATCGCAATGAATCAGTTACGCAAGAAACGTTTACTATTGCCGTGTTTTGAGATACTATTTCGCTCTCTTTATCTTGAAGGCCAACTGGGACCCATCCAAACATAGTAGAAATCGCATAAATTTCCTTTCCTAATTGAATCTTTTCCCCCCTTACCATCTTCCAGTAATAATCCACACCTATTAGAATTCCAACGCTTCCTTTACATAAACAAGCGATTCGCAATCCGCACTCATTCATCATTTTTAGTGTTTGTTTTGACGGCGTGGTCATATGCGCAGCCGTTATGGCGTCAGTGACGAGACAGCTGATTTTTATTTTGTTCTTTTGCTTCGCATCCGAAACACAGAATTCGACAACCTTATATGTTTTAGGTACTGCGTATTTCATTCCGAAAGAATAAATAGACAATGTTTCTTCTACAACAAATTTTAAGTTTAATTTCTTAACTACACTAATATGAACAAAACTTCGTGTAGCACCACAATCGAAAATTAAATTAGTTAACTCTGACTTTCCGTCATAATGAGCTAACACTGAACAGGTTTGCAATAAAGCATTTTTCTTCAATGATTTATCACAAGGAACAACAGAAAGCGTGTGTTCTTTCGGGGAGTTTTGTGTTTCATCTACTGAATTATCCCGCGAGCTTTCGCACAATTCTTTTATGTTTTGATTTGAAGCCGTTCGCGCTTTGTTACGATTTGAACTACTCGTACATAGTGATTCATGATGCGACTTAAACCCGCATTTTAAGCAGTTAGTTTTATTTCTACATGATTTCCAAATATGATATTTTCGAAAACAAATAAAGCATCTATTTTCAGTACGTAACTTACACAATTTTTCTTTAATGCTTTTATCACAAGAAAATGAATTATGGGACTTTTCGCAGAAGATGCATGCACGATTATCAACAGCATTGAAACTGGCAGCCGTAGGTACATTTCTGTGAATTTTTTTATAATCAGACTTAGCATGTTCGAAACGTGGAGGCAAGGCATTTCTTTTATCTTGCGTCAATAAACTCGACGCTTCACGACATTCAATTTCTCGCTTTATGAAGTCCAACAAGTCAGATACATTAATTTCTTCATTTGGGTTTTTCCTTCGATTAAATTCCAGAACGAACTCTTCTGGAATAGCTTTTAACAACACAGGTATTAATAACTGACCAAATGAACCTTTCGTAACTCCTTGCGCTTCCAAATTCCGAACTGCAATTTCGATTTCATCATATAACCTACGTAAAGCTTTAATATTATTTGAATTCCTTACTGGTTCTAAATTTAACAGTTTGTTCATGAATTGACTAATTATTATTTCTTTTTTCCCGAATCTATCCTTTAAAGATTTTATACTCTCATCGTAATTTTTTGCATTTAATTCTAATGAAGATACTACATTACTCGCGGCACCTGTAAGTAATGTTTTCAAGTATGCGAATTTTTCTATCTTACTAAGACTTTCGTTTTTGTCTATAGTGCTTTCATAACTGTTCCAAAACTCCGTAAATTTTTCAGGATCACCTGAATATTTCTCTAAAACTAGTTTTGGAAGTTTTACCGTACTTTGTACATTTTGCAGTCTACCCAAGTTTTGTTCAGGATCTTTAATACTTATTTTATCCTCTTCCAACATTCGATTAATTCGTTTAATAGCTCGAGAACATTTTTCCTGATATTCCTCAGAACTAACTACATCCGCTTCTAGAGAAATTACTTTTCTTTTCTATTAATAATTCAAGCACTGCGCATAATTCATCTGTATCTTTCTTTGCTAAGCTATCCTCGACTTTCTTTAATAGTTTAGATATTACCGTTCTCAATGCGGTTCTCTTTCGTTTTAATCTATCTAGTTCTGCCATTATTTCACGTTAATACACAAATGTACCCAAGACTTCAAATTATCAAAATTCAAATCAAACACGTTCAAAATTTAATAATAATCATGCTCTTACCTAGGGCATGGTCTGGACACATACTTCCTCGTGAAGTTCACTTTAACAAATCCAAACATTGCCGTACGATGCACCATTGTGACGAACCTGCACTTTTCCATGGCGGCCCGTAGAGCAATCACAAAACATCCGATGGTTCAGTTTTTCTAATGCTATTTATTATTCGTTACATTTACATATTTACAACTGTCCTATTGTTAGGTGGACTACCTTCACAGAAATCATGTTGCCTAATCAAACGACATTTCGTTTCTACTTACATGCATTACGCTACTGCCAAGCAGCGCCCTCTACTTCTCTCTTTACAACAACATCGAAGTGAATTTATTGATTAGCAAGAGTCGAGTGACACCACTAAGGAAAATCTCTCTTCCGAGACTAGAATTACTCGGTGCTTTGCTTGCCACCCGATTAGCGAGTAAAGTCAAGAAAACAGTGGATTTAAAAAAGCCCTCCTTAGTATTCTTTTCGACGGATTCAAAAATAACTCTCTATTGGATTAAAGGATTTACGAAACGATGGAAATCATTTGTTGCCAATAGAGTCAACGAAATACAGAGTTTAAGTGATACCACTGCCTGGGCACACTGCCGTGGAAAGCAAAATCCAGCTGACCTCCTCAGCAGGGAACTCAGTGCTGACAATTTACTGAACAGCAACATTTGGTGGCATGGACCCCAATTTTTGAGAGAAAAAACTGATGTTCTGGTAGATGATAATGATATTCTAATTTCATTAGATGACTTTTCTGATGAACTAAAGAAAACTGATGACTCTAATGATCATTCTCCTATTGCCTTTACTGTTTTAAATCATAGTTCTATAGTTGATGATATTATTTCCTTGAGTAATAATTATTTAACTATTGTTCATGTTATGCACTATGTATTTAGATTTATCAATAATGTTAGAAATGAAAAGCTTACAGGTCACCTTACATTTAGCGAGTTTAGAAGAGCGGAACTCTATTTATTTAGGTCAATCCAACAAGGTGAGTTTGTAGATTAAATAAAACATCTTGAGAGAGGTGCCTCAGTGCCCAGCAACTGCAAGATAAAATCTTTAAACTGTTTTTTAGATAAAGACAATGTTCTAAGGGTTGGAGGCAGACTGAAGCATTCTGACCTCAGTACATATGAGAAAAATCCAATTGTTCTGCCAGATAAGCATCCATTAACTTTAATAATTATGAGATTCAAATTGGTACAATAATGCATTTGAACATTGGTTCAAATGCATTATTGTACCGTATCATGTTCGACGTAAATTTTGGGTCTTAAACGGCAGAAATGTTTGTCGTAAAGTTGTTTTTCAATGTATAACATGTTTTAAAAACAAACCTGTTTTTGAGAGTCAGATAATGGATGATCTGCCCAAAGAACGAGTAACACCTTCTTACCCATTTAGTAATGTTGGAACTGATTTTTGTGGACCATTCCACATTAAATTTAAAAATCAGCGCAAGGGAAAACTAAACAAAGTTTATGTGTGCATATTTGTATGCTTAAGCACCAAAGCCATCCATTTAGATTTTGTCTCTGATCTTACTTCAGATACCTTTATAGCTTGTTTGAAAAGATTTTTTAGTCGCAGGGGTAAATGTGCAAAATTATTCAATGACAATGCAAAGAATTATGTGGGTGCAAGCATCGAGCTCAGAAAATTGCATAAATTGGTTAAATACCCAGATGAAACACTGACTAAATACCTACTAAGAGAAAACAATGAGTGGAGGTTTATCCCTCCTAAATCACCAAACTTCGGCGGCCTTTGGGAAGCCGGGGTGAAATCTTTTAAGTTTCATTTGAAACGAATTATTGGCAATGCTCATCTGTTTCTTGAAGAATTTCTCACTGTAATTCTAGAAATTGAAAGCGTATTAAATTCTAGACCCCTTACTCCCTTATCATCAGTTCGATAATTTTGAAACCTCGTCTCCCAGACATTTTCTCATAGGAAGGCCTTTAACTTCAATAGCTGAACCCCAACTTATTGAGATACCAGAAAATAGGCTCTCAAAGTGGCAAAAAATAACAAAATATAGTCAACAAATTTGGAAGTTATGGAAGAGAGATTATTTAAATAACCTTCAACAACGTAGTAAATGGATGTTTGCTAAAGATAATGTTAAGGTGGGTTCACTTGTGTTAGTAAAGGATGAGCATATGCCCAGTACAAAATGGTTAACAGGTAGAATTGCAGAAATAATTTTTGGTAAAGATAAAAAAGTTCGAGTGATTAATATAGTATTACCAGGTGGTAAAATGTTAAAACAAAATGGAAGAGACATTTGTGTTCCACCTGTGAATTGTAATTAGATTTATGTATTGTAATGTGTTTCTTTATAGTGCTTATATTGCATTTATGATTTAATGTGTCTTAAAATTTAACCACACTGTAAAAAAAAAAAAAAAAAAACTGCAAGGTTACTAAGAAAACTCATGGAAACTAGGATGCCATGGGTTATTTAAGTAACAGTAACAGGTGTTTTCTTTGTAACTTTACAAGAGTTTTGCCTGTAATGGTTACAGATCCTTTTCTTGTAATATCACAGCATACATGCAAAATCCCAAACAATATATCTGTAATGGTTACAGATTATTTGCGTGTAATATTACAGAAAATAATTATGTAAAAAGAACATGTTTTTCTCATGTAAAATCTCAACAGATATATCTGTAACCGTTACAGGTTATCTGCTTGTATTATTATAGCAAGTTATTATGAGAGTAGAAGATACTTTTCTTACGTAAAATTCTAATGGTTGTATCTATAAAAGTTTCAGATTATTTCCTTCCAATATTTCATTAAGTAATTATATGTGTGTAGAATACAGTCAAAAGTCGTTAATCCGGACTCGTCAGGACTTCGGCAATTCCGGATTATCGATTTTTCCGGATTATAGATCATCAGTTTAAATCTGGTAAGATTGCATGCAGAAATTACAAAATTAAAAATATGAAACCGTAATTTATGAAGTAAAGAACAATTATGATCTAAAGGGTATCAAAATTTACAAAAAGAAAAAGCTTAATATTTATTTGTTTACTTTCTTAAACATTTCTTTCAATGTAAGTTGTTTAAGTTGCTTCATGTGACAATATTTTCTATTTAATTCTATTAAACAAACATAATTTCTTGTTTAGTTACAAAGCTCTGCTGTTCAAGTCCTATAATTGCTCTGTCAAGAATACCGACTAATTTGTCAATCAAAATGTTTTCGTTTTCAATAACCTCTCTGTCACTTTCTTCACTATCGGAAGCGAATTATAATGACGGGGAGCTTGATTTAAATCATATCAAAGACGGTGTACATCAAGATGAAATACTACATTTAGTAAGGAATTATAAGCCAAATAAAATAAAACATCTGCCCTGAAGATAAGGATAGTGCTGACAGATCAACTTCCAATTCATTGCGCGTCGCGGCATTCCCCCGCTCCCCCTGCCGCAGAGCAGTGTGAAATTGATAAACAGATTTCGGATTTCAAAACATACTTTCGTTTTGTAGATCCTTTACATATTAGTAAATATGTATCGGAAATTCTATTTGACATAATCGAAAGTTCAAGCTTACTTTTATAAAATTGCTCTAACAGTCTGCAAAAAATAATAAGCCAGATTCAATTCGAAGATTAAGGAACAATGTAGTCTGCAACATTAACTGAATTAGATAATTTTAGCTTAGCTTATACCGTCCGTTATACATTAAACGCGCTTGCGTACACGCATATTCGCAGCCGTAAAGGTCTTACGCGCACGCGTGAACGCCTATGCGCATGCGCAGAAAGTTTACAGCTTTGAGGTCCGGATTATGGGTGTCCGAATTAACGACTTTTGACTGTATATTTTTCATAGATGAAATACTAAAGGATATGTCTATAAAAGTAATAGATTTTTTTGTATAAAATGATGCTTATTATAATAAAATACATTGAAATCAATGTTTTGTGTAAAACAATGACATCTGTATGTATATATATCATTTTGATTAATAATCCATTTGAGCTTAATTTGATAATTAAGTTCAAATAGATATGCTACTCCTTACATTAAATTACATGTATATCCTTTACATAAAATAATGGAAAAGCATCTGGAATTTATATTTGGCCTGTAAAATAGCTAAAAAAAATATGCTTTATTTGCATGTTTTAGTGTCAATTATTAAGATATGTTCTAGAACTTTCTGTAATTTTAGCTAAAATAGACACATGTTCTTTAGATTTAACTTTTATGTATAAACGTGTTGCATGTTGATATGATCATATTATTACAGTAAAAGACAATTTGTGAAATATTTCTATGAAGAACTCAGAACGGCTGTTCTTCATGCTTCAAAAATATTATATTCTCTCCTAAAAAATGACATTTTCATTAAATTAAAGAATTCAACATAGCAATGAACTTCATTTTGTTACTACAAGGAATTCAAAATTTTGTTCATAAGCTTGAATTACAACGTCCAACTAATCTTTTTATTCTTATCTGCACTCAGTGTTTGTCAACAGTCTGCTATTGTTTGAAATAATAGATGGTAAATGCATAACGTTATTACGTTACCTTCAAATAATTTCCTTTGAATTAACAGATAGAAGTCGTTCATTAAAAACCTAATGTCATGTTTTTTGAATAAGTATAAAACTTCACCAACTGACCTTAATTTTCAAAGCCTTGCTTCCATTAAAATTCTTTATGCTTAATACAATTATGCCTTTAACAAATTTGTTTCAAAAATTAATATTTCACTTTAACTTAAAAATTAAATGCATTTTAATTTTACCTATAATTTTTTACAAACATGATATGTAATAAATTTAAGCTTAATATTTACCATTTAGAAAGTGATACTAAAAAAGTATTCCTATTTATAATAAATTTCGAGATTTGCATACAAAATTGTAAAATATACGTGACACCAGAAAACAAACTTTATGCCCTATATATATATTACAGCATGTTAAGAAGTTTATTGAATTTATAATTTTATTGTGAAACATTATGAAGCAAATAATATGCTAATTAAAATACAGAAGTAAAAATAATTTATTACTCAAATCATAAACTTCACATAAAACCTGAAAAAAGAATTAATTAAAAAATAACACAATATAACATTTCATAAAAATTAGTTTCGACTGCTTGGAAAAATGAATGGTTTTTCCCCCTCTTTGTAAACCATGACTCCTAAATAAAGAAAAACATTTCTTTTAAAATCATAATCATGCTTCTTAAAAAGCTTATAAAAATTATTTTAATAGATGTTTTAAACATGTGCTTATATAACACTTTTAATCATATTTCTTTACAATATCTTAAGTAATTAGGAACAGCTTAAATACTTTAAAAATTTGGATTACAGTGAACCGTCTCATTACGACAAGCTACCTCAGTCAATCACTTTTTAAGTTTAACCAGCATTCCTCATAAAATAACTAATTTGTAAACATAACTTCTCTAAAATGCCCACTATCATTGAAGATCAAAATCTTCAAGAATCATGCATAGCTAGCTTCGAGAAGGTTCATTGTACAAAAACAGCCAATATGCAAAACTTTTCATAAATGAAGCCACCTTAGTTATTTAATATAATATACAGTATACTTATATTCAAAATTCAAAACTTGAATAAATTTCTCGAACTGTTTTAGCATTTGAAAAATATTATATTTATTACCTTAAATTTCTAAAACAATATTACATATTGGTCCAAATGAATCACTGGGACTCTGACAACAATTTTCTCCTAGCTTTCTTTTAGCAACAGGATTCTGAAATTGTTTTAATGATTTAGGTAATGTTTGTCTTCTTTAAGGTGCTCACAAAACAAGTTACCCTAAAATTTTCATAGGCATAGTGGTCGTTTTCATCTTACTAACAGATTTGCTAGTGGATTTTGAGTGCATGGCCTATTATTGATGAAAAAATAATATAGAACAGCTTCAAGAAAATGGCGATATCTACTGCTCTTGATGCCATATTCCCACTTATTTTTACTAATTTTATCTTCCAAAAATTGAGAGGGGAAAATTAAATGAATAATTTAATTTCCAAAGGACACAGTCACAGTAGGAATGTAACAAATGAAACGTAATCATGGATAAACTACTACTATCACAATATTATTTCTTTAAAAGAAACCTCTATTTCAATAAGAATACACATAATTGCAACATCTAATAAGTTCTCATTTCTTTATAATTTGAATTTCTCTCATTCTCATTGTTGTTCTTGCAACTCCTTAGGCCTCAGATCATACATAAATTATTAGACAAAATGAATATGCAGCTGATATGGCAAAATTGCACAGTGAATGGCAGTTGGTATTTGCTTTCACTATCATAGATCATTTTTTGTACAGTCAAAAGTCGTTAATTCGGACACCCATAATTCGGAATGATCTATAATCCGGACCTCAAAGCTAAAAACTTTCTGAGCATGCGCCGCGTTGACACATGCGCATAGGCGTTTACGCGTGCACGTAAGACCTCTTACTACTGCGCATTTGCGTGTGCGCAAGTGCAGAATACGTTTTCGTGTGCGCGTTTTATGTATAACGGACGGTGTAAGCTAAAATTATCTAATTATCTATTTCAGTTAATGTTGATGATTGCGTTGTTCCCTAATTTTCGAATTGGATCCGGCTTATTATTTTTTGCAGACTGTAAGAGCAATACTATAAAAGTAAACTTGAACTTTCGATTATGTCAAATAGTATTTTTGATTCTGGAGCTCCCAAAGGATCGTACAAAATGAAAGTATGTTTCGATGTCCATCAAACAAAAAGTGGAATTGCTGCAAAAAATGGATAAAGACATGAAGAATGTGACAGAGAGGTTAGTGAAAACGAAAAAATTTCGATTGACAAGTTAGTCAGTATTCTCGGCGCAGCAATTAACAGGACTTGAACAGCGGAACTTTGAAAGTGAACAAAAAATAATGTCTGTTTATAGAATTAAAGAGAAAGTATTATCACATAAAACGAAGCAACTTAAACAACTTACAATGAAGGAAATGTTTAATAAAGTAAACAAATAAATAAGCTTTTTTTGTAAATTTTGATACCCTTTAGATCATAATTGTTCTTTATTTCATAAATTACGTTTTCATATTTTTAATTTTAGAATTTCTGCATGCCATCTTACGCGATTTAAACTGATGATCTATAATCCAGAAAAATCGATAATCTGGAATCGCCGAAGTCCCGACGAGTCCGGATTAACAACTTTTGACTGTATTAGGCTGACATAATATTCAACAGTTAGAAGAGAAAGATTCAACGGGGCCTTTAGTGTACAAAAATTTGCCTTTGTTAGTATGACGAAAACCATCATTATGTCGATAAATCCATTTTAAAATCTTGGGATATTCATTTTCTTAATGCATTAAAAGAGGGAAAATTATGCAAATATTTTTTTAATTTTCAGAATCTGGTTCTAAAGCTGGGTGGGGTGGAATATGCAATACGGTAATTCTGAAGATCATTGCTCGTGGTAGTACAATCTGAACGGTGATAACTTGCATGCTGTAGAAGACTGCACAAATTGCAGTTCCAGATGCATTAAATGCTTTGAGGTCTAGGGAATAGCAGTGGGCAATAATAAGAATGAAATTGAAAGTATAGGGAAGTAGGAATGTGTGTGTATTGAGAATATGACAAAGCACACTAGGGCTATCTGCTTAAGGGGAGGGATGCCTTCGTGGAGGACTTTCTTAGGAAAACTGGCTCGTATACACGTTACACATAGGAAAAACCAGGAAAACGCCCATGCAGCCAGCCCGTTCGCGGGATTCAAACCTCGGACCGAACTACCAGCGTTCAGCGACTTTACCGCTCGGCCGCGGAAGTAGGAATGAAAATTATTATCAGATACTGAAATGTTAATGTTACTAAGCATTCTTATTGGAATGTAGGTTTCTTTTACATAATAATACTATGATAGTTACTAGTAGTTAATTCATGAATATTTTTGATTGGTTATGGTCTTACTGTAATCACATCCTTCAAAATTACAAGGCGTATTCGGAAACTAAGTACCGTTTTGAAAAAGAAAAATAGTAAAACAATTTTTTCGAATCCAATTTTATTTTTACATGAAAATACATGTCTTAAACTATTTTTCAACATAGTTTCCACCAATGATCAAACACTTGTCATAACGGGTGATCAGTTTTTGCATACCATCATCAAAGAAACTTCCCACCAGTTCTGACAACCATGACTCCACAGCATTTTTCGTGTCATTGTCAGATCCAAAGCGCTTGCCACCAAGCTCGCGCTTCATGTGCAGGAACAAGTGATAGTCTGACAGCGCCAAGTCCGGGCTGTACGGCGGGTGATCGAACTGCTCTCAATGAAACTGTCGAATTAACGATTGAGTGACACCAGCAGTATGGGGCCGAGCATTGTCATGGAGCAACACAATTCCTTTACTGAGCATTCCTCTTCGTTTGTTTTGAATGGCACGCCTTAGTTTTGTTAAATATTGTGCCACATTAATGGTTTCACCACTGGGAAGAAATTCAGTAAGCAAAATGCCTTTCCTATACCAGAAGACAGTGCACATGATTTTTTGTGATGACATTGTCACTTTGAACTTTTGTTTTTTCGGAGAATGAGTGTGTCTCCACTCCATCGATTGTTGTTTCGATTCTGGTGTGAAATGACACACCCAAGTCTCATCACCTGTCACAATTTGGTTTAAAAAGTTTTCTCCCTCATCACTGTACTGCGTGAGAAATGTCAGGGCACTACCAAGTTGCTTTGTTTTGAGAACATCAGTGAGCATTTTTGGAACCCATCGGGAACACAGTTTGCGATAATTCAAGCGGTCAGACACAATTTCGAACAAAACAGTACATGAAATTTGTGGAAATGCCTCTGAAAGAGTTGTCATTTTGAAGCATATGTTCTCATGAATTGCTTCATCAACTTTCCTTACCAAATCATCGGTGACAACAGAAGGCCGACCACTCCAAGCCTCAGCGTGGACATTTGTTCGACCTGCATTAAACATTCTTACCCACTTTCTCACCATTCTATCATTTATCGCGTATTCACCGTAAACTTCTGTCACTTGAAGATAAATTTCGGCCAGTTTAACATTCCTCACGTTCAAAAATTTAATCACGGCACGAATCTCACAGTCACCGGGAGAACTAACTGTCTTAAACATTTTGAATGTGCACAGCAAAATGAAAACACAACAGAGTGACCAAAATGGCGACAATTGAAATTCAGTGAACAAGAAAGACTAGTGTGCATGCGCGAGACGCCTACCATAGCGCTGGGACGGCGCTAGAATGTAACGGTACTTAGTTTCCGAATACGCTACGTAAATTTCCCCCTTGATTTTTGTACTATAATATTAGTAAAAAGGAGGAAAAAAGTCTGCAAGTAAACATAACTCCTCTTTCTCTCTTATTTATATAAGAGGCACGTATCTTCGTGTGAAACTAAGCGAAACAAATGAGACTCTTCTTTAAAAAATTTATGTTAATAAATAGGATGAGAATTAAGTTCATTTTAAATACTTACGACACATGAAATACACATGATCAAAATAAATTAGAAAATTAAGTTCAAATATATTTTAAGCTAAATTACATGTTTAAGTTGCAATACTTCAGTTGTAACAATTAATACTAACAAAACCAAACATCATATTTCCATTCTGCACAGTATAAAAATTCTTCTGTAAAACTGCAAAAATTACCAACACTTTGGCTTATTTGATAACTTTTAAATTCACTCCTTTGTTTGCACTTAGAATTTATAACTTTAATTTTCCACAGAAATTTGTTTTTGATTTTAAAAAATTTCACTGGCATAATTTCAGTCACTTCAGCATACATTAATAAATGCAGAAGGATTTTGTACCTTACATAATTTTAAATCTTATGTAACCTAACGTAATTAATAACAAAATCAAAACATAGATCAGAAACTGCATAAAATTTAATAAATAAATTAATATTCCACATGTATGAAGTTGGAAGTTTTACGTTAAATACTTTTTTTTAATTAACTATTGAAAATGACCCCTTAGAGCATGGGACCTTTCGCAATTAGAACTTGCAAATCCACTTCGCTAGTCTTTCATAACATTGCTTTTCTTTCATTAACAAGAAATATTGCATTCAGTTATTTAATTTAAGATTTTCAAAAATAATGCTACTGAAAGGCATGAATACTTACTTAAATTTGAAATTAATTTAGTTGACTTAAAATAATATTAAAATAAATCTTCATATATACGTCTACACCTTATTAATTTTCTTTTATTTGAATGATATCTGAATTCTGCATTAGTTTGGACTAATTTTGGAGTTTAACGAATTTTTAGAAAAACATTTTAGGTCATTTCCATCTTTTCCCTGTTTATATTGGTATATTAAAATATATGGAATAATTAAGTTGCATCTAGTTAGTAAAACAAAACATTACAAAAAGTATGATGTGACATATTTTTAATCAATATAATTACTTCATTTTGGAATTATAACATTTTCGTAAGAAATTACCATTGAAAAAATATTATTACACTAAAGAATAAACGAGATTCTCGACCACGTTGTTCAAGTTTTTGAAATTTTACTTCATAAAACACACGTACATAAACATAGACTGAATTATAAACCAAGTATAATTAATCAGGTAATCCTAAAGAAAGAATAAACTAAAAGCCTAGTAAGCAAAAATTATATACATTACATTCAGAATTCTAAATGTTTACATAAACTTTTCTCGCAAGGCCTGCCGGAAAAAGATATCAAAAAGATATCGGCGTTCTTTGGTCAGACGATTGCAAACGAATGCTAACACGATTAATACTGCTTTCAACAACCACATTACCGTTTCAATTAAATACCACAACAGTGATTGAATTTTGGAATAATTAGTTATAAATAATAATGCGGTCAATTTAAGGCGTAATTTATCGGATGGACGATGACAAAATACTACTATTAGATCTGCATTTGGAATAAAGATTTTGCACTCTTTCAACTCATTAAACATTACGAACACTGATATTAATTAATCGCAAAGCTTAAATGTTAAAATACTTACTCACTATATATAACAGTGCAAAGTGCATGAGAATAATTTGCTTAAAATGAACAAAAATATTTTAAACAGAATTGTAAACATTTTCTTACTTACCTGCGCTATACAACCAACATGCATTCAGCCATGTTTTTTTTCTGCAACCAGCTTTAAAACAATTTACTCCTGATTGGCTAATTTCCAGTCAGTCATGTGATTCTTCAGCGCGGCTTCTGAAACATTATCTGTAATGCTACAAGCAAATCAGCTGTGCCCGGCACAGTTTGCTTTCAACCTGTTATACAAGAATTTCCTGTAATGGTAACTTTTCGATTTCTGTAACTTTACAAAACTTTTGCCTGTAAAGAGCAAACTTTTTTTTTTACAGTGCATTGTATTGCTATTGCTTACAATTGTTTGTTATTATATTGTGCTTTAAAACAGTATATACTAATTGTAATATTTTGAAAACCGTAAGGTTTCAAGTTCGGGAGTATGTTCAGTAGTGATTAAGAGTTGCCGACAGGAGGCGCTTCGAGCGCGTTATACTCTCGATCTACGTAATTTGAATTGAGTATTCTTTTTCTTTTGTATACTTGCTGTAACAGATTTTACAGCTTTGTGATTGAGAATTTAAAATGTTTTGGAGCCAGATCGCTTCTTTACAACAACAAAATGATTAATAAATACATAATAAAGTTAATATCTTTGTGATGATAATCCGTGTTATTAAACACAAAGTCAACCAGCTCCTGAGTACAGTTCACCTGTCAAATGTCCTTCTAAAGTGGGGGCAGAAAGTAAACTGCACTCAATTTCTGAAGACTCTGGATTAAAAAAAGAAACAACAATTGGATACAGTTTTGAATCGGTATTATTGCTTCCATCCACAGAGAGGCAGAACGGAGCTGTTTTAGTGCAATCAATAACTGAAGATTTAGTTTTCAAACCCATTTCTTTAACAAGTGCACCTGTTTAGGTTCTTGCACTTGAGTATTTCTTAACAATTTCACTATCGGGAAACATTTTTCTAAACAAAGCTGCGGCGTGATCCGATACATTCAGTGGCAGGTTGTGCTGCAGTAAAAATGCAGAGAACAGACATTCTGCATTAATAACTTTTTGGTCCTTTGTTTCCGAAGAAAAATTTAATATTTCGTTTTTTTAAAAAACAACTCATGTTATCCTTGTGTTAGCACATGTTTTAGAACATCCGGCTTTCCACATTGCGAAATCGAAATGACAGGCGGTACACATCACAAATTTATTACATTTCCTTGAGGAAATAATGGAAGAAAAGTCAACTGTGTAAGATTTTTGAAACGTACACGAGTACTTCACCTTTCTCGCAGACATAACAAAAGATGATAATTTCTAAAACTATTTCCCGAAGGCACGTGCACTCGCACAACTCAGGACAAATTGAACGAAATAATTAAAGAACATCCAAATAACAGCTTGCCTTGTCCTCATTGGCTAACATATGCCAGCTGACACGCAGCGGAGTTCGATGCCCATTGGAGAACAACGTTTCTGGGATACGTATAATGCTCTCAGTCACAAAGCAGAAGTTATCTGATTTGCAAGGTTTTGTTTTAGATATAATGTAGAGAAAATTCAATTGCTTTCAGACGTCCAAAATCACTTTTTTTGTTCATATAACAAAGTATTAAGCCAAGTTCCATAAAAATCATGAGAAATTTTAAGATTTAAAAAAAGTCTGAAGAAATTTATTGTAAATCAGGTTGGCGGAACATCGGTTGAAAATCTGGAGTCTCCCGCCTAAATCGGAAGAGTTGGCAACTCTGCATTTGGTATGCGATTGGACCCTATTAGCAGACTCTGCCATTGCTGCATTTAGAAGATGACTGTGACAAATGGTTGACAGGAAATAGAGAACCATTCCTCAGGACACTATCTGTAGTCTCATTGACTCTGTTCTGAGCCATGTTGCTTCATGTATCACCATCCAAGATGGTTCTACAACCTACTGAACAGATGCTGTTCTCTCTCTGTATTATGCATATCATTTTGAAATAAAGATCACTTATTGTTCATTGATGTCTCTCCAGTTTGCCAAGTTTCATCACTTTCTGGCCACTCCTTCTTGCTGTTACATTTTCAATGGCAGGTAGTGTACAAGAAAAACTGGTACATAGTTAATTAATGTTTCTGCCTGTAATAATATTTTGTTGATTTTCACATACATGATTACAGTTTTTCAGATATATAAAACATTTTCTACAGAAAATTTCACAAAACAACACTTTTAGTAAAATAAACATTAACTTTGATTAAATAAATTTCTTACCATGCCAAAAAATACTGCTCTGCCAAGAGCTTCCTTGGTTGCAAATTGCATAATAGAATTTACCTTTGATTGAAACAGATCGTACTCTTCATTCAGTCTAGCAAATGCATGAACAGTACGAATATTTGACAGCCTCTCTTCGGCAACCTGCAACAATTTTAGAAATCACACTACATGATATTTACAGTTAAACTAAATATTATATATTAAGTACTTAATGATCTGATTTCATAGCTAAGTATTGGCAATATCAATAGAAACTTAAAATCACACAGAAGGGTCCATGTTTTACTTCATAATAGTAAGGCTATTTCTATTCTCATCACTACAAAAATTATTTGCGTCTGAAGGAGAGAGAACTATGTCTCAACTGTCCTCAGAACATACAAGTGTTAACTCTACATAAATTTAAATTTACTGTTTTTCTTAGTTTCACATTGTCAAGTTTCTCTCCCAATTAAATATAAATTTGTTTCTTAGATATGGCAAAGCACAATAAAGCTACTTGCATGTTGAACAATTGTATCAAAACTGAATAGTAATTAAAAAATTTTAATCACAAATTTATCAGGCTTTTAAAAATGAAAACCATTTTTAAAAAGCTTCATTTTGGATTTTAAGTTAAAATAGCCTTTCTATCTTGAGATTTCAAATTTTGTATATTAAACAAGGAACTGAAATGCATGTTTTCAAACAAATACAAAGAGACGTTATAGACTTAACACATGGCATTCATTTACATTAATACCCATTTCTTTAAGTATCTTTCCAACAAGTAAGGAAATTTTCCCACTTTATACATAATTTTCAGAAGACATTTAAAGAAAGACCGTCATCTCCATAATTTATAATGTATTTTCCTAATCAAAGAAAAAGTTTTAAAAATGGCGATTGATTAAAAATGAAATCTTCAGTTTAAAAGGGACTTTAACAACAGTTGTCTCACATGAAACAAAAAATTAATAGCTGCGATATGAAAATAAACAGTTTTAATTGCCAAATAAAAAAATTTGATATGAACACCATGAGACATCCTAGTATAGCCTATTAAATTATGCATATTTTCTACTGCATTTGATTTAAACTTATTTCCTTGAATTTCATTACAGGCATATTTCTCATTCAATCAATTTTGTTCTCACTCCATGGCAAGGGAAAAATACATAAAAGCTCAAAACTTCTGCATTAAAAATTGTAAAGCACAAAAAACCCTAAAATACCAAATGCAGCTAAATTAAAACTGGTTTTAATGCACACACACAAAAAAAAGCAATTCGGTCAACAGGCAGGTACACAAGATTCTTTGGTGCACAAAAAACTAAGCTAATTTTTTATCCTACTGGGTAAAAAGACACTGAAGTTGATACATCAACCGATTGGATTGGATTATTGTAATTTGGCACAAAACCTGTCAAGGTTATCTGCGCCAGACAAATGGTAACAATGCAATTAGTCATTTGTAAAAACTTCCAGCTTAGGTAAAAAGAGACAGATTACAAGCTATGATAAAAGCTGATATCTTTTAAAAAACAGGTTAAAGTCTATTATAAAAGCCGATTTCTTTTAAAAAAACAGGTTAAAGTCTATTATAAAAGCCGATATCTTTTAAAAACAGAAACAAATTACGATGATGTGTTTTTCCAATTAAATTTCCCAAGTCCAGTTTTGAACAATTAAAATGTTTTTGGCGAAAATAATTAAAACTCTGGCATTCCACCAAGATGTGATGGACTGTCAGACCTGCATTGCAGTTTGGGCAGCTGGGATTCTCTTCTCCCTTCTGAAGATACTCATGGGTCAGGCAACAATGGCCAATTCTCATTCGAGTCAAGAGGACATCCTCCCTTCTATTAGCCATACATGGCCAGTATCTAATGGTGGGTTTTACATTTCTCAGCTTATTATATACTTTGTCATCCCATTGCTTCTGCCATTTGCTGAGAATTTTGCTTTTGACAAACCCTTTGATGTCTGCTAGTAGAATCTGAAGATTGTACATTGTGGTTGCAGTTTTAGCTGCAGTATCCGCCAATTCATTCCCCTTAATGGCAACGTGTCCAGCGTTAAATAAAGAATCTGGAACCCCCGAATTTTTAAAGAATGATTCAATTTCAGGATTCTGGTTGCAACTGGGTGAGTACATTGAGCGTGATTTTCCAATGACATTAAGGCACTCATGGAATATGTGTAGATAATAAACTTTATGTTCTTTTGTTTTGAAAGGTAAGTCAAAGCCAGATGGATTGCAGTACGCTCAGAAGTAAGCACAGAGCAAACTGTATGTAATCGAACCCCTACTATTGTTTTCTCTGTGACGAAAGCAGCACCAACATGATCCTGGGATTTTGATCCATCTGTATATAGAGGGATACATTTCCTATATTTGTTTCTATGTTCAAAAAAATCTGCTTGTAAATGATTTCGTTAGTTTGCGATTTACTCCAGTGTCGAAAAGTATCCAGAGAATGGATTCTCTAATCCTCCCAGGGAGGAATTCCAAAAAAAAAAAAAAAATCCTCCACCTGTATATCTATATTAGACAAATTATACTCCTCCATCAAATCACTCATCCGCAAGCCGAAAGATGGGACACATTATGGTCGTGCCCGATATAAATGGGAATATTGGTCATTAAGCAATTTTGACTGCGTAGAATTTTCGGTTTGTGATAAGACTTTGAAATAATGCTTAGAACAAAGATTTTCACGTCTTAACCGCAGGGAGGTCTCGTTACTTTCCACATATAAGCTTTCCACTGGAGAAGTTCTAAAGGCACCAGTGCATATCCAAAGTGCTTGGTGATGTATCGGATCAAGTTTGACTAATACTGAAGGTCTTGCCGACCCATAAATGATTGATCCATAATCTAGTTTCGAACGAATGAGAGCTCTATATATAAGAAGCATTGAGCCCCAAGAAATATTTGACAGTACTTTCAGAATATTCATAGTGTTTAAACATTTCTTTTTTAGATAGGCAATATGAGGAAGGAACATAAGCTTATGGTCAAATATCATTCCTAGGAATTTTATTTCCTTTTCTACAAGAATCAGCACATCTTGCAGATGAAGTTCGGGGTCAGGGTGAGGAATTTTCTTTCGACAGAAATGTACACACACAGTCTTTTGAGTAGAGAATCTAAAACCATTTTCCTGCCACCATTTAACAATTCTATTGAGAGATGTCTGCAGTTTACACTCGATATCTTTCAGGTCTTCTCCCTGGCAACCGACTTGCAGGTCATCGACGTAGAGCATACCCTGGACTGCTGGAGGCAGTTGTTTTAAAATAGAGTTAATTTTTATACTAAATAATGTAACACTTAATACACTTCCTTGCGGAACACCCTCTTCTTGATGGAACATGTCAGAGAGTATCGCCCATCTTCACATGAAACTTCCGATCCTGTAGGAAATGTTTGATGAATATCAGCATGTTTCCTCGTAAACCATTGCTATATAGGTCACGAAGGATACCGTATCTCCAGGTGGTATCATAGGCTTTCTCTATATCAAAGAAAATGGAAACAATGATTTCTTCTAACAAACGCTCTACGGATACCTGTTTCTAAAAGTAGGATATTATCGACAGTTGCTCTTCCTTTTCTAAAACCGTTTTGATAAGGGGAGATACATACATCAACTGATTTAATTCACTATCTTACTAAGAGTTTCAGTAAACAAATAGCAGCCAGGTTAGGCCTAGAGCCACTTGCACTTTTAAACTGTTGATAATTTTACTACAGATTAACTATAGGCATAAAAACTAACTGGAACATACGAACAACATAAATTATTCACTTTTAAAACAAAAAATGAACATCATATCAATATATAAGAATAAAAACTCAGCTCACCAAGATGGGTAAGAAGGTGGATGCATGTGTATGTATATAAAATATATACACATGCATCCACCTTCTTACCCATCTTGGTGTGTGTATGTATGTATATAAAATATATACATACACACACTATATATTTCAGCATATACAGCACACCAGTGTTTAACATGTATCTATAATTTCAAACCCCATTTTAAAATTTTTAGGTACATTCGCTTTATAATGCATACCTTTTCCTTTATCAAGAAAGCTCAAAGATACAAATCTCTTACCTTTTCAAGTAACTCATTTGAAAAATCTTTCCTAGCCTTTTGAAGAAGAGTATACTGAAAAGTGATAATGGGAACAATATACGTGTCAGTAAAATGCTTAAGAGAGTGGGTAGTGTTCAGTGGAAATGTGTATGAGAATATTATTCTAAACTCTAGAGTTTTGAGAAAAGGGAACACAATTTGGGATAAGAATGCATTTCTGACCGACTGATTTGCAGAATTAGGAGTCTTATGCTTTCTCTTTCTTTAGTCATTTGAAGATACAATTTTGAAGTGAACATCAAAGGCTTTAGTAAATCCCATTTGCTTTAGTTGAAACATAGTCGATTTAGTGTTTCTTTTAGTAGTAAATATGGCTCCCACCAAACAACACAAACACAGTATTAGTTTCAAATATGAAGTCATAATCGTATTACAGCAAAGATGTCTGATGTTGATGAAAGCTATATTTGCATGAAAAAAATGAAATCATAGTAACTAATGTGTTAAAGAATAAATGTGCTTTGCTAAAGAAATAACAAAATGGCACATCCTAGAAAGTGTTACAAAGTGGTTAACCCAATATTTCATCAGAATGGATTAATTGTGGGCAAAGAATGTGAAAACCTTAAAGCAACTTTGAGTTGATGTAGCCAATTTATGGCAAGGAATAATTTAATTCTACAAGAAAACCAAAAGTTTAGCAAAGGCTTCAGAAAGACTGACAAAAAAAAAAGGACGTTTTCAGAAATATGTTATTGACTTACGGCAAAAAATTATTATATATTGGAAATATGGATGGAGATGGAATAATGTTTGATATGACGGAAAAGAAAACAGCCAATGAGAACGGAACAAAAATGGTTTGAAAAAAAGAACAGGTCAAGAAAAATCTCGCTCACCATAGTGCTTTCCTGCTTAGCTGACAGCACAAAATTTAAACTCGTAGTTATTTTTAAAAGAAGCTATGCTGAAATATAATTTCCCAAAATTTGTTTCCATTCACACTGACGAGAAAGGATGGATGGACCAAAATGGCGTGAAATTATGGATAAGAAATGGTTGACGAAAGAGTCCTGTTGCCTTTAATCCTTTCATGTCTAATGATATGTGCCCCATAGCAAAATCAAAAAATTCGAGAGGGGAAGGTCATCTATCATAAACATGAGAGTCTGTCACACTCGAGTACTGGACTTAGACTAAAAGGTTTCCCGCCAATTTTGCCATACTCTCAGAGTCTGTCTACATTCAGTGACAGAGAGAACATGTCCTAACCTATAGCTGCGAGTCTGGTTATAGGTTCGATGTTTTTTTTTTTTTTTTTTTACTCTAAATGAGTGGCTAAAAGTGTGAATTACTTTTAAGGTGTTATTTATTTTGGTGGTTATTTACCTTGCTAATATATTTTTATTCCCTTTTTTCTGAACATTTCAACATGGGATATATATGTCCCTCTCCTAATACTCATTGGGAATTAAAGCATCCCAGTTAGCTTTCATTGCTTGTACATTAAAAACATATATACGCATATATTTTTTCAGAAAGAGAAAATAAAAAACAATATTTAATAAAGAGCTGATTTGCTTGTTGATTGTTTTGGGGATGATTCTGAAGACAATACAAGTCCAACTCAAGATAGCTGATCCGAATATGTTTCTTTCACCACAGAGATGACTTCAAAATTAAATGTGGATGAAATTAACTTTCTTCAAGCTCAAATAGTGATCAAAAACATATCAAACCAGGGCTCTACTCTTATATGTGCCCTAAAATCACCAAATGTGACTATATGTGTTCTGCGCTGGTTTTTGGCATGATTGCATGTTATATGGCAACCCTTTTGATGTTGAAAACTCTTCTGCTGGAGCGGTTTAATTGCTCGATGGTTCGTGTCATGAGCGTTTCGAAATGGCCTATGTTGCAATGAGAGACGTGGTTGCAAGTTGGTCTGGGAGATTATTTTTAGTGGCATGCATGATAGAAGTAAGGAAACGCTGAAGCAGTGTATTAAAGAGTGGATTGAGCCTTGTACAACTATTTTTTTTGGGGGGATGGCTGGAAATCTTATAAGGATTTAGGAAAAGAAGGTTTTGAACATTTATTTGTGAACTATAGTACGAATTTTGTGGATAGCAAATCTGGCTGTCATATAAACACCATAGAGAGTACGTGGTGGCATATTAAAGCTACGTTCTGCTGTCTGAAGAAACATCTATTATGGCAAGAACATTTTATTTTATTGTTTTTATTTTGTAGAACGTTCTGTTCATTGTTTTATACTATGAATTTCTGTTGGTATGGTTTTTTGAATTATTTGCAATTTATTTTAGTTAGCTTATTTTGTTGATTTGTGTGCAATGTCTAGATTGTGCAATTCATAGATTTTTTTTAAAGTTTAAACAGAATGCTGTGTACATGATATTCGTTTAAATTTGTTATGTTAATTTATTAAAGCGAGGTGTGCGTAGGTCATAGATTCCTTCACTGCCTATATTGTGCAATTCATAGTTTTTTAAGTTAAAACATATCACTGTGTACATGGATTCTTGTCAAATATTTTTGGTTAGAAACTGTTTTTGCCCCCCCCCTTTTTTTTTTTTTTTTTTTGGATTTTTAACTTAAATTGTGTGTACAAAACGTGGTTTTTGCATGTGCGAAAAACGCGTTTTCGGAGACCTTTTAGTTTTAAAACTTAAAATTTGAAATGTAGACAAAAAATTTAGATGGTAGTATGGCACCATGGAGTTTCTCGCCAAAAATGTTTGGCAAGAAATTTGGCGACCTGAGAGTGCATATAAAAGTAGTTCCCAAACCAGAAGTTGATGGCGAGACCGAAGGAAACCTAAACACACATTCATGTCCCATACAAATTTTTAAAAAATAAATTCCAATTTTTTAAATTGGGCTTGCATATTTGTATTGTCGTTTTATTATTTAATTCAAAAAACAAAGATTTTTATAAATCAAAGAGGGTGAACGTGAAAGAGTTAAAAAAGGTCCAGAAAATCTGGGTCTGGAATAAAATGAAAAAATAGTTGAAAGAGTATAGTACAGGCATGGCGGTTATTCTAGGCGGATGACGCCATTTAAATGCATGTATGAATAAATTGCTCAAAGAAAATTAAAAATGACAGTGGGATACATGAATGTTAGTAAATGAAAAGCATTTATAAAAGGAGGCCGAATATGTCATGCCAGTCTAGAAATAATGTACAAATGAATAATAAAAGGATGGAATGAAATTAAACAACATAATTCAAAAGTCATTTAAAAAATGTAATATAGCCAACAATCAAGATGGATCAGAAGATGATTTATTTATTGATGAGAATAACAATGATGGTGAAGATTAAACAGAATTCGATAATGTGCCTGAAGATATAACAGAAGATAAATATGATGAACTTTTTAAGTTTTCCGATAATGACAATTTTTAAGTTCATAAGGTATGTCATTTCGTTTAAATGAACCACATTTAGGTACATACAGAGATTTTTTCCTTATTTTCAAGTCTATCAGTTTTATATGCGGCATATAATGTGCACCCATAAAATTACACCGTACTTTTTTTTTGTATTAAAAATGCATGTTTATATGATAGAATATACTATATATACACACACACATTTGGTTCGCCCAACTGTAACCAAAAAAAAAAAAAGGGAGGTGCACAACTAGATGTTATAGTAGTCCCATATACAAACTTTCAACATTTAGTGGATAATGATTTTCAAGTTATGGGAGATGCATATATTAGTACATACATACAAATGTAATGAAAACAATTCCCTCAGAGTTTATTTTAAATACTTTTTTTAATTTATTTTGGAAAAAAAAAAAAAAGAGTAATTTATTTTGTCCATACCCAGAGACGTCACATACAAAAAAAAGTCATTCAAATAGTCAAAACGGATCAATATGATAATGATCAAAATGGATATTTTCATTGAAATACAACACCTAAAAATTTTTCACACTAACAATACTTTCTTCAAGGAATTAAAAAGACTAGCATCATGATGAGTAAATTCATTTTAATGGCAAAAAAGGACTTCTAGGTAAACAAAACAAAAATATATACAAGATGACTATTAAAAAATTTAGTTGCATTAAGATAATAGAATATCCTTAAGGAATAAACTACTTATAACCTTTTCAAGGGAAATGCATGCAAAATTACATGCAAAGAAACAAAGATCAATTAGTTTATTTCACCAAACAAAAAGGCTAAAATAGCATTATCAATACTCAAGTACTATTTTTTCAGTAAAAAAAGCATAGAGAAAAAGCCAACCTTGGTTTGGCAATTTATTTTCAACATCTTTTCACAATAAGTAGAGGCCCACCAGCGGCCGAGCGGTAAAGTCACTCAACACTGGTAGTTCAGTCCGAGGTTTGAATCCTGCAAACGGGCTGGCTGCATGGGTGTTTTTGTGGTTTTCCCCATGTGTAACATGTATACGAGCCAGTTTCCCTTAGAAAATCCTCCCCGAAGGCATCCCTTCCCTAAGGCAGATAGCCCTAGTGTGCTTTGCCATAATTAAATACACTAACACAATAAGTAGAATACTATTGTTCATTCTACTAATAGTGGCAAAGTAGACAAGATCACTGAACATCGATAATTCAACTCTGGTTTCTGTAAACCGAGTGGCTGCATGGGATTTTCTCATACATAAAAGTAGTATGAAACTTTCCTTTGGTACTTATTATAGCATGAACTCTGACCAAGCAGTACAATTTAGTACCAGTTATGAATAAGCATGATGTCACAGCACGCTAATCTGCACCTTTTTTTTTTTATGTAACCCTAGTTAATTTTGGATAAGCCACCTTTTTGTTTTTACAAATAAGGATATAAATTAATTCTTGTTACTGTTTTTTTCCTCACATTTTTTAAATGACGAGATCAAGGGCTGCAGCATAACATTTGTAACTGCACCCCAGTTCATTTACAGCTAGTCTAAAAAATTAACATTTGCTGAATGGAGAAAAGAACAGCTGGATATGGCTGACAAAAAAATAATAAATAGGAACAATCACCTGTGGGAAGTTTACTCATAGCATTCTAAACAGGTAAAATCAGAAAGTCTAAAAAATTAGATAAAATTGACAAAAACCTTTGGTTAGAGTAAACTTTAAGGTACCCCTTGTATTATGGCGAAGTTATTGTTTCATTTATAACCAAGCTGTTTCATTTATAGTAACCTGAGTAGTTGAATGTTATGGAAAACGTATTGCGACATAATTAATTACATGATTCTGGAAAATTCTGAATCGTGGGACATTTTGTAAGCGCTTTTGTAATGTGTGTTGGTTTTATTGCTTAGACAGTAGAATGGCTGAATGTAGCAAGATTAATTTGAAGTTTCTGTACGATTTGGAATGAAAGGGGAAAAGAGCATTAATTGACTACTGGTGTGTAAATGAAGGTTTACTTAGTAGCCATTTAAGTGTCCTGTATGTAGGAAAGAAGGATATACGTCTAGTCAAATGTAAAAACCGTAGATGGATTTGAATGTGTTTGTAGGAAGAAAGGTTCAGATGTGGCGACGTCGATATACGCATTCGAATTCAGATAATTTTAGGAAGTTTTTGGATGCTGTTAAAGAATTTTGTGTGCTACAGACTAAAGACGAAGGAACTTCTAAATAGGGTATGTGGATATTTGCTTTTTGTGGTGCTTAAATGCATAACATGATTCCTTTTTTATGTTATTTTATTGCTCGGTTTAAAATGTAGTTTATTGAGATTATGCATTTTTTGTTTTGCCTGTATTACAGAATTGGATGTTCCTTTAACTTTTTAAGTGAAAATATATTGACGTATACATGGACAAAGTGAAGGAAATGTGCAATGCAAGTTTGTGCAATTCTTGGATTTTTTTTTAAAGTGAAAATAGGTCGATGTGTACATGGATAAAGTCAAGGGAGTGCGCAATGCCATTTTTGTGTGCAATTCAGGGATTTTTTTTAAAGTGAAAATAGGTCGAAGTATACATGGATACAGAGTTTGTGCAATTCTTCGTCTTGTTATTTTGGCTTTGTGTAGCGGCGATTTTTGCCTCAAAACTCACCATTATGCAAGCCAAAATAATAAGTCAAAGAATTGCACAAACTCTGTATCCATGTACCGCCAAAAATCGCCAAGGGGTACCCTAAAATATACTTTTACCAAACCTTTTAATGAAGATAAAACTAAGAAGGTCAAATACTTCTGCAGCAGTGGCTATTTGGTAGATCATGCAGAGAGAATGATGAATGCTTTATTATAAGAGTTTCAGACAGAAACGAGACTGGCACAATTTTGGCAGGATCTTCCAAATTTTATGCTTGATCGGATAACATGAAAAATACCGAAATTTCTTCATGCAAACATGTCTTCCCTACAGCAAATAGCCCTTTAAACCTTCTATTTCGTCAATTAGCCAATCAACTAATCTTGGTTTTATTTCAATTAATTTTTTTCTAACTCAGAAACTGGAAGTAACTAGAAAATCTGAATTATTAGAAGAAACTAAAGAAATAATTAAAATTTTCAACTTATCCGTCTTTATTTATACATCTTTAAAAAAATAAAAAAACTGAAAATGTGCGGCAAATAAGCTATTAAATGCATTTACCTGAGTAGCACTAGCAAGAGCACTTTGCACTTGTTGAGAGTTCCTTTTCAAAGATTTCCCTGAAACAACTGCTATTACGGCGACTGGAGTCACTGTCATTAATCCAAGCATAGCAAGAGAAGGAGATGTAAAAACCTATATTTAAAATATTTATAATAGTCACTACAACCAAAATTCAAACAGACATCAAAATTCTGTGTTCTATTTTTTAAATATGTTTATTACCAAAATTCTGTTCATATTATTTTAAAACTTATCAACTATGTTTTCTGAAAATACAGTACAAAGTCTGAAACCCGGACGTCCATTATCCAGAATAATCTAAAATCCAGACTCCAAAACAGTTTTTCTTGTAGGCTTACGCATGCACGTTTAATTCCCACCCCCTTTGTGAATAAAACATCTGAAGAGCCCCAATTCTTAATTTCACTTAGACACTAACTAAAATACCTTGTTATTAAATAAACAATCATTTGAGCATAAATTTGTACGATCAGTAATTTAGCTCCGTTGCTAAATATCTTCTTTGGCACATATCTCAAACACATTTCACATAGATACATCGTTGATCTGATGCCAACCTGGCAACTCATTATTATACTTTCCTTTCAACACTGCATGTTTATCAAAACATGACTACTTGAGTAATGGCTCATGAAGTGATGCCTAAACATTTTTTTTATATTAATAATAAAGGAATATAGTAACCTTTTATGTTGACATTAAGCTTGGCAATAATTATGGATTTAAGTTCAATGTGCTAAAAAATGTTGATAAGGAAACCTTTAACATTTTTTTTTTCATATGCTAAAAAAAGATTTTTTTAAAGATAATTATAGGCCAACAGCGCCAGAGCTTCTATGGCCGCAATGCGTTGCAGAATTTAGGACCAACAGTCTGCATCAGTCTGTCAGATATCTAGCACTGGCCCTCAATAAGGCTAAAGTATATGTGGGAATTTATTTATTCAGAACTCTGATAAGCCTTAAGTATGTGCAAGAAATAGACATAAAAATAATAAATAACTAATACAATTCAGGCTTAATTGTCTCAATGCGCGATAGAAACAAGATAAAATTTAACGGAACAACTTGTCGTTATTCGCCAAGCTCATGATACATAGCCAAATATGTATAGTGAAGGATAATTAAAAATTTGATGAAGAAAGCTGCAAATTTTAAAGGTTTTCAGGATATTGTAAAACAAAGATGAAGTTTTCCAATTAACGGATTTTGTAAAGAAATGTGGAGAAGCGGTAATAAATGAAGATGATATAAAGGAAGTTTTTCATTGTGATGACAATGCTTTTCAATTATCAATAAATTAATAAATAGAGAAATCTGTAGTATGGTTTTAGATCCAGATAATACAGCTACTGTTAGTGAAGAAAGTAACAAAGTTACTGAAAGTGAGAAAATTTCGATTGAAAAGTTAGTCGGAATTCTCGATATAGCAGTTACAGGACTTCAACAATATAACTAAACAAGAGATTATGTTTGTATACAAAATTAAAGAGAAAGTATTAGCACAAAAAACGAAACAACTTGCATTGAAAGAAATGTTCAATATGGTAAACAAATAAATATTAAGCTTTTTTTTGTAAATTTTGTTACCCTTTACATCATAAATACTTCATTATTTCATAAATCACGATTTCATATTTTTAATTTTATAATTTCTACATGTCATCTTACTAAAGTACTTAAACTGATGATCTAATATCCGGAAAAATCCCAAATACGGGATCGCTGAAGTCCCGAAGAGTCCGGATTTCGGACTTTGTACTGTACTATGAAAATTTTAATCTGTTGAACATCATATTTGCTCTTCCCTTTCTGCTCCTCGTACACTCTCCACTTAAAACAGAGGAGAAAGTAACAACTCACTTCAATGCATTTACAGTATATAAGTAATGTCATACGTTATCAAATAAATTTTACAGCGTATTGAAAAGTATATTTGCACGAGGCAGAGAAACACATAAATTTTATGGTGAGAATACTCATTCATGGCAGTCAACAGGTCAAAAGTATGATTACCATTAGTGATGAACTAGCTATGAATGAAAATGCAGAACGCATTCCATCAGAGACATTATTCGTTATTGATGTTCCCACAGCAGCAGTATCAGATGAAAGCCTGTTAATAAGCTCACCAGTACTTGTACAATCAAAGAAACCAACTTCTTGGCTAAGTATCGACCGATATGCTCTTTTGCGTAATGAATTTACAATTCTATAAGCTGAAAATAAAAACAATATATTCAGTCATGTTAAAAGCATTTGATTTCTTAAAAATTTGATTTTTATTAAATTAAATTACAAAATAATTTTTATTGCGTTAGTTTAAAATTCATGGATTAAAAAAAATTTGAATGGCTCAATATTTTTACGTTAAAATAAACTTTTTAAATATCATCTGAAAGATATTTCAACTTGATAGTTAATTTTATTATGAAGTAATTTTTTATATATTAAAGATCTATCATAGGTAAAAGAAACTGTATTAACTCTTTCAAGATGAGTGTCCCCATATAGGCATTCTTTATGAAAGTCTCCAACAGTCAGGCATCCCACCCACACATCACTGGAGAACTAATGCAAGGGACCAATGATGCATACATGAATTTTAAGCTTAAACAAGTTTTAAAGACCACTAGATGATGTCCTGTGTATTACTCTTAAAGTGAACACAGTTTTAGGATCTCAACCTTAAATTTGATCACCTTCTACATAACGTCGATGTCAGCTGTCCTGGGGATGGATGCAAAAGTGTAATGTAAACAAACTAACTCTCACACTACTTATCAGAGGAATGATACACTTGCATGATAAATGAGCCAATTAATAACATGGATGGGAGTGATGATTCCCTTTTCTAAAGAGTTAGAGAACAATGTTTCTAGCGATTCTCGTACAGACAATTTATCAGAGCTCACCAAGTGTCAGTCTTCTACTTCCTGTGAAAGATTTTGTTACTTCTTGTTAATTTAAAAGTTTATTAATTTATATTGTCAGTTAAAACATTGGAATAATTTGACTAGCGCTTTGAAAATTATTTCTCAAAGTAAGAAATTTATTTCACATAATTTCATTCATAAATCGAGTAAAGTAAATGAAAAAAGATTATTTTAACATATATGATAGCTTAAGTAATAATCTAAAATAATACCAAAAGTTATGACTTCTCCCCCCCCCCTAAAACTAGGCTTGGCAACATAAAACCCCTATCCCGTGGAATGATTCCTTTCAACTCCCATCCATTCTCATGGAACATCTTAAACAAAGGCATGCTGTCTCAAAAGGGTTGAAAACTTCAGATAAAAATACTTTTGAAAAATTAATGATTTTATTTATTTATTACTCTTTGTTAAAAACAAATTAATTTTTTATATCATATTAAGTTTTTATGATAGAAATGATAGAACAGTAAATAAGTTTACAACACTATAAAATAAATTTACATTGAAACCTCACACAAAAATTATTTTTAAAAGAAATAACTTTAAATAGTAGAAGTTATTTAAATTATCCATAATAAAATATAATGACTGTCATATATTACAATGCCTGCTTAATTTTTACTCACATAAACAGCAAAAAAAATTGCAATACAATGTTTATGAATGAGAATGACAAAAATCAAGAATGATTTAATAGTTAGTGAAAGTATATAGTTTTATAAACTGTTTAAAAACTATGTATGAAATATTGATTTCAACAGACATTTCGTGCATAAAATTCTAATAAACTGCTTTTATTTTTTCCCAGATTTTAAAATATACTAAAAAATCTTTGTTTATCATGTAAATCATCTTTAGAGTTATTACTGCATGTATTTAAATATTCATTAATCCATCTAAGCTACCAATACTAATGATCAAAGATCAAAACTCTCATACAAATTAAAAAATTAATACATTCCAATTACCCAGATCCTTGGGTTCAATGTTAGATACTGAACTGTGTTTCCAAGGTTCTTTCCAAATATACACACAATAGCCGATCCACATATACATACATACTTGAATACACACGGATTTAAAAATTTTGCATCGAGTTTATTAAACTGTGTGGTATCCATTGACTAAAAAAAAAAAAGGTCAGCCATATAGATTTTTTCCATAAATTTGTTTTCTTACAAAATATTCAAAATGTTTTATGCATTATTTGAACAGTCTATATCAACCATGAAAGTACTTAAACTTGAAAAAACTGGCAACATTTTAAAAATGTGGATAATAAGAAGTACCTAAATAGCTTCAGAATGCTTTTAAGAATATTTTTTAATGGCAACAAAACTTAGCTAAAATTCAAAGCCTTGATGAATGTGTTACTAATGGAGAAGTTTTCATTAAAAAATATAATGATTTAAGAGGAAAAAATCAGAATTTAATTTCCAATATAAAATATACAGGCATGAATTTCTAGTTTAACATTCTAAGCATCATTTACATGTATAAAATATATTTATCAATTATAAAAGAGAAGACTTACAGGATGTATTCATCAAATAAACCCGACCAAGATTTGCAAGAGCTCCTACAGCAAATATTAAAACTAGAACTTGACAATAACCAATCAAACTGTTTTTCATATCTTCTTTGGAAGAGGATAAAATATCAATCAGTTTTCCCACACAAAATGGTACTGCCATGGTGACACTGCTTGAAACAAGCAATAAAAGAATTGCACCTGTTTAAAAAATATTTACATACATTTAAATAAATTCAGCATTATTCATAATAAAATTTATTATATTTCAGACTTTAAAGAATTCAGATCAAGTATATAGTTTATAATTTAAAGTAAAACTTTAAAATAATTTTTAATTTATTATTTGCAGTGAAACTTAATTTCCCCCCCCCCTGTGTTTTCATAGATATTTTTTCATCAAACAAGATTAATTAGATCAAGATCTGTTCAAAATGCATCCTGTACCTTTATATATTTATGGTTTTAACTAAAATTTAAAATGACGTGCCAAAAAAGTGGGTGATTCTGCACTTCACCCAAATTAAATTACATATGCTTTATACATTAAATGCAATAAATATATTCAAAATGCTAAATTTGACTTGTATATGATTTATATCATGTTTCATTTCAAAATTTAACTGTACATCACTAAAACCATTACCAGTGGCAAGCTTAATGATTAAAAAGGCACTGTCGCCAATAGATTCAACAACAGACCAAAACAGTAGTAGATAATTCTAACCAGGCACATAAAAATTAGATTTAGCAATATGAAACCTCCTTTTCAAGAAATATTTTTGAAGAACTTTATGTCACATAAATGAAGGTTAATAGCTTATATTTTAGCAAGAGAATATCAAGATAATGATACAAGTAGCTTACATCTAAAATATTTGATTACACTATTTAAATTTTATGCTTGTAAATAACATAGTTCTTTGTCTAAAATTAATAAAAACCTCTCTAAATTCATGAACATGAATGATTTTAAAAGAAATTTTTACTTTCAATAAAAAACCGAAATGATAATTAAAGGAACATTTTTACGTGTGTACATGCCACTTTACATGCAACGTAAAAGCAATGTTCATCCGCAGAGAACCCGCTGGCGCTTCGGGAAAGAACCCGTTGGCGCTGTTGCATTTTTACTCGCCAAGCTCGCGGGTGCATCGACGATGAGCCAATGCCGTAAATGTGATTTTTAGTGCATGTAAATTCAAGTTAAAAGACAAAACAATATATTAAGCATATGGTAATAAAAATTCACAGATAATAAGCATGTACATGTAAAACTAACCGGTTAAACGTGATATACGAAAATAAATTTGTATTAAAGTTAGCACAGAAAAGAATATATTAAGCATAAGACAATCTATTAGCATTTATAACGGAAATAAAAATTCATTTAAAAAATATAAATTAGTTTTAATATACTGAAATTAACCAGTTAAACGTGATATAGGAAAAAAAATTGTCTTAAATTCCAGTTAACACAGAAAGCAATATATTCCTTAAACCAGCAGTGGTTTGCTAATTTTGATGACCATGGTGATGCATCAAACTATTCTGTCATCTTAGATAATCAATATTTTTTATTTCAATTTAATCATCTATTTATGACATCTGCCATCCTCTGAAAGGTTATTGTTAGAAAAGCATTAACAATATATTATCTTGTTAAAATTTTACGCCATAAAAATTGATTTATTCTCATAATTTTAGATGACAATAACCAATAATAAAAATAAAAGCATTACTTATTTAAAATGCACATGCACATTTTTGCGGCCTACGGAAACTAATTATTTTAGAGGTTAAAAACCTCATGGTTCTTAGAGCTGTTAATAATTAGGAAACAACATGAACAGCCGTGCTACAAATTAGCATTCATCCCTTTCGCCGTATTTGCGGCTAATCTTTAGAATATGGTAACAGGTAGTTTGGTGACATTTTGGTAAGGCGATAAAGTTTACTAGCTAGGACTTCAGCAATAATCTGAGAAGTACACAGTTCAAATCACAGATTATTTTGTCTCAGAGAAATGAGAGATCACGAGACATGTAATGTGACATTTTCCGGAAAATTCCAATGGGGATTTTAGCTAATAAGCACTTAGAAACAATTTCGCTGCTAAAATGCAGAATCGCCCACTTATTTGTTTGGCGCTTTTTACAAGAGTAAGAATTGGATTTTTGTCAATTTTCTTTGATTTTTTAAGTCAAAATAGGTCGATGTGTACATGGATAAAGTCAAGAGTGTGCGCAATGCCATTTTTGTGCAATTCTGAGATTTTTTTTTTAAGGGAAAATAGGTCGACGTGTACATGGATACCGTGTATGTGCAATTCTTAAAAATGCGGCAAGCAGTGGGTGATTCAACACTTTCTCCCAATTTCGCACCTAATCTTCGTCATGTTTAAGCACTTTTGTTCCATAAAAGTTATAGCATAAGCGTAATTTGGCTAGCAGATTGTTGAAAAAAATGTTGAGTAAAAAAAAAAAAAAAGCGTTTACTTCGTGTAAACAAAATGTCGTCCAAAAAAAAAGTAGCAGGTTGCTGTAGTAGGGTTGGTCGCCAAAAAATTCCCAAGTTACCATAATGTAAAGATTCACCGTATTTGCATCCTTTCATCCCGAACCAAGAACCGGGAACTATCTACAAAAATATTTCTATCTGTTCGCTGTTAAAAAATAATAATAAATAAGAATAATATAAATCTGCAAATGCGAACAATGACAGTGATAATTCAACAAAATAAAAGCAAGAGGAATGTATGCAAACTTCGAACAAGCAAATAGGATAAATCCGCTGGGTTACCAGGTTTGAACTATTATCGCAAAAGTTGGCATTTTGAACTGGATTATGAAAACCTTGGGGAAACGTTAAACAAATGCAACAAAGGAATTACGTCTCTAAGTGTTAAATGGAGTTCTGCGATTCTCATTTTATAATAACGAATTAAATATGCAACCAAAAAACCGCGCCCTAAACAGTACCATATTATCAAAATTTACCTGACAACCTCCATTTTTCCGGCTTTGCAAGTAATAACAGTCTTTTTAATTCCCCACGGATATTTTTTGGAATTGCACTTGAAGCATGTCTGAGGACAGTGTTTCTGTTTACAAATACATCTTTCAATGCAGAACTTCGAGTTACGCGACTGTTCTGCCATACAGGTGCCTGACAGCATAGTATAGTATATTTTGCGGAAAGCTGTTTATTCCATACAGTAAGAAAACAGTTTTTGACATGACAGGATTGACGTAAACAGTACCACATCTTTACAACAAAAAGTCACTTACGAACAGAAATAAACTGAACCACAAGCCGCTATAAATAGCATAATATTACCAACATCATACAACTTTCCAAGTGTGCCACCGTGAAAGGCATGATGAAATGCAAATTACTTAAAACTGATGCAGATAATCTAACCAATACAGAACTCTACTCGTATGAAAAAATCACAAACTCTAGTTACTCTAGTTCCTATTCGTCATTAAACTATGCACAGATTTGTTTTGCTTCCGCCAAGTCTTTCTTCTCCCAAGCAGAAAAAAAAAAAAAAAAGCAGATTTAAAAAAAAATAAATAAAGCCCAAGAACTATATTAAAAAATTAAAATACTTCTGTAATATTTCTATTTTTAATTTCCTAAGCAACGGCTTCTAAATCAGTATGAGATTTGATCAGTCTTTATATACCAGTGGCTAAGAATGAAAGAACTGCTGGAAATTAAATTCTCGATTCGGCTACGTATGTATAGTTACGGTGTAAGGATCTTAAGTTTTTCTAACGTTTATTTTATTTTAAATCTTTACTATCACTTCTTACTTTCTACTTCAGGCCATAATTAAAAGCTTTAACTTATTTATGCAAATTTGTCTTGCGAACGCCAAATGCATTTTAAATATAGAACAGGGCAGAGTTCTGTATTTGCGATGCACTGCTTTATAAATTCAATAACTGTCTATGTTACTATCTTTCTAAAGACATGTGTTTGCTTTAAGTGTAATGATATATTGGTGACAGCTTTATAAATTTAGTTTTCTTAAATTTAAAAAGTGGTATTCCAGGTATCCGATATTTAGATGTATCAAGAACTTCTATTACCCGAATTTATTGATCTTCTCACTAAACTGATTCAAATTAAACTTTCTTTTAACTTATTTACATGTTTTAACTTTCCTCTAAGGCCACAGCAGTTGAGCGAATAAGGCCGCTGAATACCGCTAGCAGTTCAGTTCACGTTGGATTTTCGGTAAACAGGCTGTCTGCAAGAGCGTTTTTGTTGATTTGTTTGCTTATTTTATAGAATACCTAATGTCTTTTACCTAATGTAAATTTGAATGTAAATTTTGCTATTTTAATACCTAATGTAATTTTGCCGTGATTGAAAGCAGGAGAGATTAAAAATGAGCAATGCCCTCGCCGTACTCGAACCACGGAACTCTCGGGTACACGTCGAGCGAACACCACGAAGGCATACTAAGAAGGAGGGAAAAATACCTTATATACCCCTTTTTAAAAGGGCGTCTGGGGATTAGGGGTGTAAGGATCCTAAGTTTTACTAACGTTTATTTTATTTTAAATCTTTACTATCACTTCTTATTTTCTACTTCCGGCCAGAATTAAAAGCTTTAATTTATTTATGCAAATTTGTCTTGCGAACGCCAAGTACTTAAGTTGTGGCTTTTTCCAAGCAAGAGAGAGGAAGGAGTGATTAGGAGCAGGCCGCTGGCCATTGCAGTTTTACTAGGTTGCTGGTTGCCTCCAAGGCCAGAGGTTTAATCCTCTTGATAATTTTAAACGTATCGTAGTGTTAACAGTTCTCTGTACTACATACGGCCTTTCTGTTAATATACGGCCATTCTTCAAGTAGACACTTGTTTATTAATCCAAAGTTAGTTTAGTTAGAGTTTAGTTAATATTTTTATATTCTTACGTTCAGACCACAAGTGGTTGGTCTCTGTATTCCGAAGTCCGAAAATCATTGTAAAGAGAGAAAAATAAAGGGTTTCGTATACCCTTCCCGTGTATCTTGTCTACTTCCCACATTTATTGAACATAGCTTTAGTAAGCTCCCTGTTCCGAGTCAAGTCATTTAATGTTCCTAAAGCAAGTAAGGAGGAACATAGAGCCTGATAGTGGCGCCCGACGAAGAAGAATAACCATGGCCGAGTTTCAAGAAGAACCTGTGCTGCCTGCAGAAGCGGCTCAGAATCCAGAAATGCCAGCTGCCGCCCTGAAAGGATTTGGTTACATCGTCCAGACCATGCGCGCATCGATGAAACCAGAAGCAACATTTAATGGAAACTTACCGGTAACCAGTTTTTTGGAAAAATTGGAGGACCACTTCATGCTGTATCCCGTGCATGAGTTCCAGAAAGTCACTTTAGCTACCAGCGCTTTGAGGGGACAAGCGCTTAATTGGTTCAAATGTATCGGCAGAAGCCTCTTGGGTCAAGCGGGAAGTCCCACCTATACTTACGAAAATTTCAAGACTGCCTTAGTAAAAGCCTTCCCTGTCGTAAGAGATCGTGCAATATTAGAAGCGGAACTTTTCAGCATATACCAGAAACGAATTGAAAATCTCTCAAGCTTTATTTTAAGAAAAATTCAAGTCTTCAATCTCTTGTATGGAAACCGTCCGGATCCTGAGATAATTCAAGTGATTTTGCCGAGGTTACTTCCCCAAGTACAAGACTTTATTGAATTAAGGAATCCGACTACACTGGAAATGTTATTTGAGCTAGCAATCCAGTTTGAAAGTAGAAGAACGGCGGACATTGAAAGAAGACGCCAGTATGAACAACGAAACCAATTTGGTGCGCCAAGACCACAGCAAAGTCAAGAACACGGCTACGGAAGCAAAGCGAATCAGTGGGCAAGGAAACCCGAGTATCCAAAAACAACCGGCGAACGTCGACAGTTCAATAGTAATACAGGAAGAAAGTCTGAAGGCCAGTGGAAAAAGAAGAAAAGCATGGAAAGGAAAAAACAAGATTTAAACTAAAACGGATTTCTGCTGACGGGAGAGTGCGGAAATCCGAAAGCCAAGAAAACACCTCTTCCTTCAAGTTAAATACAGTCATGGTGAAATATTTGACTCTTCCAAAGATTGAAGTGTTGGTGAATAACATCCCAGCCACCGCACTCCTGGATACAGGCGCGCAGTGTTCCTGTGTGGCAGAAGATTTTTTAGGAAGTATTTTCGTAAATACCACATATATAATTCGGATAATACGACAGTGTTAGCTGCGCAGGGAGAAAGATGCAAGTGCATAGGTAAATTACCGCTATACGTTCGTATCAAGGACGAACAAGTAAAGATTATGTTTTTTATAGTAAAGAATTTGCAAGCACATATCATCTTAGGGATAGATTTTCTTTCAGAGGCAGAAGCAACGCTAGATTTTAACGAAGCGTCCCTTAAGCTGACGATGAAACCAGTTCGAGAAGAAAAAACAGAACCACCAATGTTAAACCTTGACCACCTGCCTAAGGAAGCGCAACAAAAAATTCGACAAGTGGTAAGTGAATTTGCTTCGTTATTTAGTGATATTCCAGGATTTACTCAAGTTACTAACCATAGCATAGACACCGGAGATTCACTGCCAGTTCGCCACAAACCATACCGATATGATAAGAATAAAGAAAAAATTATAGAGTGGCACATTAGAGATATGTTACGTAAAAATATCATAACGCCCATCTCAAGTAGTTATGCTAGCCCGGTTGTTTTATGTAAGAAAAACAATGACTATCCAGTAACACATCCAAAAAGGTGGCGTTTTGAGATTGACCATCGTAAATTAAACTCCATGACTAAATATCCGGTATATCCGTTACCTATTATTGAAGAAATTCTAAGGAACATAACTTCTACCAACTACATGACTACTTTAGACTTAACGACTGGTTATTTTCAAATAGGAGTTAGACCAGAAGATGTGCCTAAGACTGCTTTTATAACCAAGTCTGGCACTTATGCATTCCTGCGTATGCCGTTTGGCCTTTCAGGGGCACCGGCAACATTTCAGCTATGTATGGACATTGTGCTAAGGCCTGTTCTTGGAAAGTCCACATTTATCTATTTAGACGATATCATTATTACTAGTGATAATTTTAAGTGATAATTCTAGTGAAATTTTATTTTAAATCTTTACTATCACTTCTTATTTTCTACTTCCGGCCAGAATTAAAAGCTTTAATTTATTTATGCAAATTTGTCTTGCGAACGCCAAGTACTTAAGTTGTGGCTTTTTGCCAAGCAAGAGAGAGGAAGGAGTGATTAGGAGCAGACCGCTTGCCATAGCAGTTATACTCGGTTGCTGGTTGCCTTCAAGGCCAGAGGTTTAATCCTCTTGATAATTTTAAACGTATCGTAGTGTTAACAGTTCTCTGTACTACATACGGCCTTTCTGTTAATATACGGCCATTCTTCAAGTAGACACTTGTTTATTAATCCAAAGTTAGTTTAGTTAGAGTTTAGTTAATATTTTTATATTCTTACGTTCAGACCACAAGTGGTTGGTCTCTGTATTCCGAAGTCCGGAAATCATTGTAAAGAGAGAAAAATAAAGGGTTTCGTATACCCTTCCTGTGTATCTTGTCTACTTCCCACATTTATTGAACATAGCTTTAGTAAGCTCCCTGTTCCGAATCAGGTCATTTAATGTTCCCAAAGCAAGTAAGGAGGAACATAGAAGCTGATAATGGTTTTATCTTTTATCAACCCTTTTTAATTTTTAATATCTGTTCAATGTTCAAGCTTAGTTTAAAGCTTCAGTTCAGTAACGCGTTTATGAATTTTCTTTTTCTTCCTTGATAAAGTAAAATTCTGAAATGAATACAGGTTCAGGTTGTAGTGCAGCGAACCCCCAATCTTTAACCATAGGTAAATGAATGAATGAATACAGAAATGTTTAGGAGGAAAGAAATGTTAAAATAGCACAACTAGTTCCTATGACTAATCAATATATTTTTCTAAAATCCACTACATAGCCTCTCTATTCCTTTACAGGTAGCGGGTGTAATAACAAGTATAAGATTCAAAAGCATTTAAATTTTTCTAAAAATTAAAATTTTCGTTGAATACTTAATTTTGAAGGATATCCCACCGCATATTATCAAATTTGATTTTCGTTACCTGCAACGAAGTAGAGTGGGTTACGCCCCAGAATTTCAAAATATTTCATACTCTCAAAACTTAACTTGCGCTACAGCCCGCCAGGTGATATCGATACATCGCAGTTTTTAAAATAAATTGTAATTCCCGCCGGAGGGTACTGGAAGCATATAAATATACCTTACCATGCCACGCACATAGGAAAAACTCCGTCTTGTGAGTAGAAAGATTTTCCTGTGTGATCATTTTCTCTACATTTGAGAGCACTTTGGCATAGTAATGTTTAGACAGGATTTCTACGAAGTTATTTTCATCGAATGACACTTACGAGTGAAACCGACATATGAAAATTGCCCTTTTTCCCTTTGAATAATAACGCCAGACGAAAAATTTTACAGGACGATAGCCAGACACTACTTCCCTTTATCCTAGGTTATGGTTCGCTGACTGCGATTCACTAGAGTTTACTACACACTGTAACCAAGGCTGTTCTCCGAACAAACAAAAAGAAATTGTAAATTTTAAAGTTTAAAAAAAATATATCCAATTGATTTGTAATAGCTTCATGCTGAAAGTTTTTTTAAATAGAACACGTTCTGCTTGTTGAAGTTCATCACGGTCTAATTGACCGAATATTCTGTCTCCTCTAGATTTCTTATAAATATTGAAAAATCTGAGAGTTCAAGCAGTAATTCTATAGAATGTCTGCGTAACATGAATAACGAGAGTAAACACCTTTTCATGGCAAAGAAAATGGCTGCTCACGTAATCCATTATTGCGCTCATAGAAAACGCAAAGTGTCGCTGCGGCTCGTCTCGGTTCGCGAAGAGTGAAAACCCAAAACGGTCTGCAGTGTCTATCTTTGTTGAATGAGAAAAGAAAAGGATGGCTCCTGTCCAGTTTATTTAGGTGTTTGAAAACATATAACGTGACCTATCTGGATGAGATGTCTCCAGCGATCCAGTATAGACTTTTTCCCCATCTGCAATAGATGAGATCTATAAACAATTCCATTGAAATCTCCTCGAAATATAAGAAACAGCTAGCTCGTGAAATTGTAAAGTATTCCCAAAAAATTCCACTTCTTGAAGAAGGAAAAACACCCTAGCTGCAGATGAGGTAGAGAGAGAAAAAGCATGTTGCACCATGGAGAGCCCGCACGGTTCTGAACAGAAAACGTGGAATGCTTTTATAGAAAAGAGTTGAAAGTGAAAGTAAAAGCCGATTGGAAACTTTTCAATTGGTTGCCGACTGGCAAAATTTTCAGAGCTCAGAAAAAAAAATCTGAAATGTAAAAAAAAAAAAAAAAAAAAAAAAAAAAAAACCTTTTTGTTAATTTTTATCATGTCTTCTAGACATGATAAAAATTAACCCTACCCCTCTTTTGTGTGGGAATGTTGTCTCACTGTTTCTAAAAATAGACCATGACTCATTCTAGGAATTATATGTTTTAAAAAGGATGAGTTTAAAGTTTATAAGATATGATAAGTTTTTAAAAAGGATTTGTTTTAAAAAGTCTTTGGGTTTCTCCATTCCAAAGTAAACAAAGTGAAGACATCAAATTAATAGAAAAAAAGGAAGAATTTTTTTTTTTTTTTTTTTATATAGCTCTGGAAATATTTTTCCAATTCAACAGCCAAGAAATATTTCCAACCAATACAATTTCATTTTTACTTTCACTTTCAATTCATTTCTTATATCTATAAGAACATTTCATGTTTCTGTTCAGATCAGTGTGGGTTGTTCAAGATGCAGCAACTCTAATCCATCCCACAACCAGGAAAAAAAGATGTTCTTTCATGAGATGTTCTTTTGGCTTTCGAAAACAATGATGACATGATGATTGTAATACATTTCGGTTCTCATGTCCCATGCTTGAACGCAGAATTATTTCCAGAATTCTGAAAATTTTTCCTAGTCAGCTCGATAACCCAGCTTTCGTATATTTATTTTTTAAGCCACTCGAGTTTCGACTTCCCATCCGTGTGTGCTGTGCATTCAACCTGGAGACACATTCCCTGAGCTCTAAGAAAATGTTTCCCAGCCCACTCAATCCCTGAAATGGATTAAAAAAAATTCTTTCATACATTTTTAAAGCTCAAGAGTGTTAGGTGTCAAGGAAAGAACCTTTTTTTCCCTGAGCTCTAAGAAAATGTTTCCCAGCAGACTCAATCGCTGAAATGGATTAAAAATAAATTCTTTCATACATTTTTAAAGCTCAAGAGTGTTAGCTGTCATGGAAAGAGCCTTTTTTTCCCCTGAGCTCTGAGAAAATGTTTCCCAGCAGACTCAATCGCTGAAATGGATTAAAAATAAATTCTTTCATACATTTTTAAACCTCAAGCGTGTTAGCTGTCATGGAAAGAGCCTTTTTTTCCCCTGAGCTCTGAGAAAATGTTTCCCAGCAGACTCAATCGCTGAAATGGATTAAAAATAAATTCTTTCATACATTTTTAAAGCTTAAGCGTGTTAGTTCTCATGGAAAGAGCCTTTTTTTGCCCTGAGCTCTAAGAAAATGTTTCCCAGTCCACTCAATCGCTGAAATGGATTAAAAATAAATTCTTTCATATATTTTTAAAGCTTAAGCGTGTTAACTGTCATAGAAAGGGCCTTTTTTTCCCCTGAGCTCTAAGAAAATGTTTCCCAGTCCACTCAATCGCTGAAATGGATTAAAAATAAATTTTTTCATACATTTTTAAAGCTCAAGCGTGTTAACTGTCATGGAAAGGGACTTTTTTCCCCAGCCCAATCAATCGCTGAAATGGATTAAAAATAACTTCTTTCATACATTTTTAAAGCTCAAGCGTGTTAGCTGTCATAGAGCTGCAGATGAGGTAGAGAGAGAACAAGCATGTTGCACCATGGAGAGCCCACACGGTTCTGAACAGAAAACGTGGAATACTTTTATAGAAAAGAGTCGAAAGTGAAAGTAAAAGCCGATTGGAAATTTTTCACTTGGTTGCCGACTGGGAAAAAATTTTCAGAGCTCAGAAAAGAAAAATCTGAGATGTAAAAAAAAAAAAACTTTTTGTTAATTTTTATCATGTCTTCTAGACATGATAAAAATTAACAAAAAACCTACCCCCCTTGTGTGTGAGAATGTTTTCTCCCTGTTTCTAAAAATAGACCATGACTCATTCTAGGAGATTCCAAAGTAAACAAAGTGAAGACATCAAATTAATAGAAAAAAAGAAAGAGTTTTTTTTTTTTCAGCTTTGGAAATATTTTTCCCATTCAACAGCCAATACAATTTCATTTTTACTTTCACTTTCAATTCATTTCTTATATCTATAAAAACATTTCATGTTTCTGTTCAAATCAGTGTGGGTTGTTCAAGATGCAACATCTCTACTCCATCCCACAACCACGAAAAAAAGATGTTCTTTCATGAGGAATTTTTTTGGCTTTCGAAAACAATGATGACATGATGATTGTAATACATTTCTGTTCTCATGTCCCATGATTGAACTCAGAATTATTTCCAGAACTCTGAGAATTTTTCCTAGTCAGCTCGATGAACCAAATTTCGTATATTTATTTTTTAAGCCACTCGAGTTTCGACTTCCCATCCGTGTGTGCTGTGCATTCAACCTAGACACACATTCCCTGAGCTCTAAGAAAATGTTTCCCAGCCCACTCAATCGCTGAAATGGATTAAAAACAAATTGTTTCATACATTTTTAAAGCTCAAGCGTGTTAGCTGTCATGGAAAGAACCTTTTTTTTCCCTGAGCTCTAAGAAAATGTTTCCCAGCAGACTCAATCGCTGAAATGGATTAAAAACAAATTCTTTCATACATTTTTAAAGCTCAAGCGTGTTAGCTGTCATGGAAAGGGCCTTTTTTTCCCCTGAGCTCTAAGAAAATGTTTCCCAGCAGACTCAATCGCTGAAATGGATTAAAAACAAATTCTTTCATACATTTTTAAAGCTCAAGCGTGTTAGCTGTCATGGAAAGGGCCTTTTTTTTCCCCAGCCCACTCAATCGCTGAAATGGATTAAAAATAACTTCTTTTATACATTTTTAAAGCTCAAGCGTGTTAGCTGTCATAGAAACTGAAATTTATGTCATGGTTTGTGTCTCACACGTCGTCAACGGTATGGTTTGAGGTGAAAATTGAAAACCCGGTATGAAAAATCTCTTTAAGTTCACTTTAGAAGAAGCTGTGGGATAGAGAGATTTCGTCATGGAAAAATGTCTTTCAATGTCTTTCAATGTCAGTCATGGGAAAATGTCTTTCAATGTCCGTCATGGAAAAATGTCTTTCAATATCATGACATCTCTTTTCAAATAGGATTGAAGGATTTTTCTTAAACTATGTTGAAATCTTGATCCATCCAAATTACAGATGGGAAATTCTGATCCATGGATGGATCATCCAATTTCGCTAGAACCTGATAAACGGTTGCTGATGAAATCCAAACGAAAACCGTAGCTTTTCAAACAGGAAACATTTTCCCCTAAACGTATTAATGATTTCTATTCTGTGAGACATTAAAACGTGGAAAGAAACTTGTGTTCACAGAAGCTCTTTCTATAAGAGTGGTCCTAGGTCCAGATGAGATAGAGAAAGAGAAAAAGCATGCTGCACCTTGGATAGCCCGCACGGTTCTGAATAGAAAACGTGGAATACTTTTATAGAAAAGCGATGAAAGTGAAAGTAAAAGCTAAATTGTCTTGGCTGTAGAATTTTCACTTGGTTGCGGACTGGGAAAAATTTTTCAAAGCTCAGAAAAAAAAAAATTTGAGATGTAAAAAAAAAAAAAAAAATCTTTTTTTTAATTTTTATCATGTATTCTAGACATGATAAAAATTAACCCTACCCCCCTTTTGTGTGGGAATGTTGTCTCCCTGTTTCTAAAAATAGACCATGACTCATTCTAGGAATTATATGTTTTAGAAAGGATGAGTCATAGTCTTTGGGTTTCTCCATTCCAAAGTAAACAAAGTGAAGACATCAATTTAATAGAAAAAAAGAAAGAGTTTTTTTTTTTTTTTTCAGCTTTGGAAATATTTTTCCCATTCAACAGCCAAGAAATATTTCCAGCCAATGCAATTTCATTTTTACTTTCACTTTCAGTTCATTTCTTATATCTATAAAAACATTTCATATTTCTGTTCAGATCAGTGTGGGTTCTTCAAGATGCAGTAACTCTACTCCATCCCACAACCAGGAAAAAAAGATGTTCTTTCATGACGAATTCTTTTGGCTTTCGAAAACAATGATGACATGATGATTGTAATACATTTCTGTTCTCATGTCCCATGCTTGAACTCAGAATTATTTCCAGAACTTAACGTATATTTATTTAAGCTACTCGAGTTTCGACTACCCATCCGTGTGTGCTGTGCATTCAACCTGGACACACATTCCCTGAGCTCTAAGAAAATGTTTCCCAGTCCACTCAATCGCTGAAATGGATTAAAAATAAATTCTTTCATACATTTTTAAAGCTCAAGCGTGTTAACTGTCATGGAAAGGGCCTTTTTTCCCCAGCCCACTCAATCGCTGAAATGGATTAAAAATAACTTCTTTCATACATTTTTAAAGCTCAAGCGTGTTAGCTGTCATAGAGCTGCAGATGAGGTAGAGAGAGAACAAGCATGTCGCACCATGGAGAGCCCACACGGTTCTGAACAGAAAACGTGGAAAACTTTTATAGAAAAGAGTTGAAAGTGAAAGTAAAAGCCGATTGGAAATTTTTCACTTGGTTGCCGACTGGGAAAAAATTTTCAGAGCTCAGAAAAAAAAAATCTGAGATGTAAAAAAAAAAAAAAAAAAAAAAAAAATTTTTGTTAATTTTTATCATGTCTTCTAGACATGATAAAAATTAACCCTACCCCCCTTGTGTGTGAGAATGTTTTCTCCCTGTTTCTAAAAATAGACCATGACTCATTCTAGGACATTCCAAAGTAAACAAAGTGAAGACATCAAATTAATAGAAAAAAAGAAAGAGTTTTTTTTTTTCAGCTTTGGAAATATTTTTCCCATTCAACAGCCAATACAATTTCATTTTTACTTTCACTTTCAATTCATTTCTTATATCTATAAAAACATTTCATGTTTCTGTTCAAATCAGTGTGGGTTGTTCAAGATGCAACATCTCTACTCCATCCCACAACCACGAAAAAAAGATGTTCTTTCATGAGGAATTTTTTTGGCTTTCGAAAACAATGATGACATGATGATTGTAATACATTTCTGTTCTCATGTCCCATGATTGAACTCAGAATTATTTCCAGAACTCTGAGAATTTTTCCTAGTCAGCTCGATGAACCAAATTTCGTATATTTATTTTTTAAGCCACTCGAGTTTCGACTTCCCATCCGTGTGTGCTGTGCATTCAACCTAGACACACATTCCCTGAGCTCTAAGAAAATGTTTCCCAGCCCACTCAATCGCTGAAATGGATTAAAAACAAATTGTTTCATACATTTTTAAAGCTCAAGCGTGTTAGCTGTCATGGAAAGAACCTTTTTTTTCCCTGAGCTCTAAGAAAATGTTTCCCAGCAGACTCAATCGCTGAAATGGATTAAAAACAAATTCTTTCATACATTTTTAAAGCTCAAGCGTGTTAGCTGTCATGGAAAGGGCCTTTTTTTCCCCTGAGCTCTAAGAAAATGTTTCCCAGCAGACTCAATCGCTGAAATGGATTAAAAACAAATTCTTTCATACATTTTTAAAGCTCAAGCGTGTTAGCTGTCATGGAAAGGGCCTTTTTTTTCCCCAGCCCACTCAATCGCTGAAATGGATTAAAAATAACTTCTTTTATACATTTTTAAAGCTCAAGCGTGTTAGCTGTCATAGAAACTGAAATTTATGTCATGGTTTGTGTCTCACACGTCGTCAACGGTATGGTTTGAGGTGAAAATTGAAAACCCGGTATGAAAAATCTCTTTAAGTTCACTTTAGAAGAAGCTGTGGGATAGAGAGATTTCGTCATGGAAAAATGTCTTTCAATGTCTTTCAATGTCAGTCATGGGAAAATGTCTTTCAATGTCCGTCATGGAAAAATGTCTTTCAATATCATGACATCTCTTTTCAAATAGGATTGAAGGATTTTTCTTAAACTATGTTGAAATCTTGATCCATCCAAATTACAGATGAGAAATTCTGATCCATGGATGGATCATCCAATTTCGCTAGAACCTGATAAACGGTTGCTGATGAAATCCAAACGAAAACCGTAGCTTTTCAAACAGGAAACATTTTCCCCTAAACGTATTAATGATTTCTATTCTGTGAGACATTAAAACGTGGAAAGAAACTTGTGTTCACAGAAGCTCTTTCTATAAGAGTGGTCCTAGGTCCAGATGAGATAGAGAAAGAGAAAAAGCATGCTGCACCTTGGATAGCCCGCACGGTTCTGAATAGAAAACGTGGAATACTTTTATAGAAAAGCGATGAAAGTGAAAGTAAAAGCTAAATTGTCTTGGCTGTAGAATTTTCACTTGGTTGCGGACTGGGAAAAATTTTTCAAAGCTCAGAAAAAAAAAATTTGAGATGTAAAAAAAAAAAAAAAATCTTTTTTTTAATTTTTATCATGTATTCTAGACATGATAAAAATTAACCCTACCCCCCTTTTGTGTGGGAATGTTGTCTCCCTGTTTCTAAAAATAGACCATGACTCATTCTAGGAATTATATGTTTTAGAAAGGATGAGTCATAGTCTTTGGGTTTCTCCATTCCAAAGTAAACAAAGTGAAGACATCAATTTAATAGAAAAAAAGAAAGAGTTTTTTTTTTTTTCAGCTTTGGAAATATTTTTCCCATTCAACAGCCAAGAAATATTTCCAGCCAATGCAATTTCATTTTTACTTTCACTTTCAGTTCATTTCTTATATCTATAAAAACATTTCATATTTCTGTTCAGATCAGTGTGGGTTCTTCAAGATGCAGTAACTCTACTCCATCCCACAACCAGGAAAAAAAGATGTTCTTTCATGACGAATTCTTTTGGCTTTCGAAAACAATGATGACATGATGATTGTAATACATTTCTGTTCTCATGTCCCATGCTTGAACTCAGAATTATTTCCAGAACTTAACGTATATTTATTTAAGCTACTCGAGTTTCGACTACCCATCCGTGTGTGCTGTGCATTCAACCTGGACACACATTCCCTGAGCTCTAAGAAAATGTTTCCCAGTCCACTCAATCGCTGAAATGGATTAAAAATAAATTCTTTCATACATTTTTAAAGCTCAAGCGTGTTAACTGTCATGGAAAGGGCCTTTTTTCCCCAGCCCACTCAATCGCTGAAATGGATTAAAAATAACTTCTTTCATACATTTTTAAAGCTCAAGCGTGTTAGCTGTCATAGAGCTGCAGATGAGGTAGAGAGAGAACAAGCATGTTGCACCATGGAGAGCCCACACGGTTCTGAACAGAAAACGTGGAAAACTTTTATAGAAAAGAGTTGAAAGTGAAAGTAAAAGCCGATTGGAAATTTTTCACTTGGTTGCCGACTGGGAAAAAATTTTCAGAGCTCAGAAAAAAAAAATCTGAGATGTAAAAAAAAAAAAAAAAAAAAAAAAAAATTTTTGTTAATTTTTATCATGTCTTCTAGACATGATAAAAATTAACCCTACCCCCCTTGTGTGTGAGAATGTTTTCTCCCTGTTTCTAAAAATAGACCATGACTCATTCTAGGACATTCCAAAGTAAACAAAGTGAAGACATCAAATTAATAGAAAAAAAGAAAGAGTTTTTTTTTTTCAGCTTTGGAAATATTTTTCCCATTCAACAGCCAATACAATTTCATTTTTACTTTCACTTTCAATTCATTTCTTATATCTATAAAAACATTTCATGTTTCTGTTCAAATCAGTGTGGGTTGTTCAAGATGCAACATCTCTACTCCATCCCACAACCACGAAAAAAAGATGTTCTTTCATGAGGAATTTTTTTGGCTTTCGAAAACAATGATGACATGATGATTGTAATACATTTCTGTTCTCATGTCCCATGATTGAACTCAGAATTATTTCCAGAACTCTGAGAATTTTTCCTAGTCAGCTCGATGAACCAAATTTCGTATATTTATTTTTTAAGCCACTCGAGTTTCGACTTCCCATCCGTGTGTGCTGTGCATTCAACCTAGACACACATTCCCTGAGCTCTAAGAAAATGTTTCCCAGCCCACTCAATCGCTGAAATGGATTAAAAACAAATTGTTTCATACATTTTTAAAGCTCAAGCGTGTTAGCTGTCATGGAAAGAACCTTTTTTTTCCCTGAGCTCTAAGAAAATGTTTCCCAGCAGACTCAATCGCTGAAATGGATTAAAAACAAATTCTTTCATACATTTTTAAAGCTCAAGCGTGTTAGCTGTCATGGAAAGGGCCTTTTTTTCCCCTGAGCTCTAAGAAAATGTTTCCCAGCAGACTCAATCGCTGAAATGGATTAAAAACAAATTCTTTCATACATTTTTAAAGCTCAAGCGTGTTAGCTGTCATGGAAAGGGCCTTTTTTTTCCCCAGCCCACTCAATCGCTGAAATGGATTAAAAATAACTTCTTTTATACATTTTTAAAGCTCAAGCGTGTTAGCTGTCATAGAAACTGAAATTTATGTCATGGTTTGTGTCTCACACGTCGTCAACGGTATGGTTTGAGGTGAAAATTGAAAACCCGGTATGAAAAATCTCTTTAAGTTCACTTTAGAAGAAGCTGTGGGATAGAGAGATTTCGTCATGGAAAAATGTCTTTCAATGTCTTTCAATGTCAGTCATGGGAAAATGTCTTTCAATGTCCGTCATGGAAAAATGTCTTTCAATATCATGACATCTCTTTTCAAATAGGATTGAAGGATTTTTCTTAAACTATGTTGAAATCTTGATCCATCCAAATTACAGATGGGAAATTCTGATCCATGGATGGATCATCCAATTTCGCTAGAACCTGATAAACGGTTGCTGATGAAATCCAAACGAAAACCGTAGCTTTTCAAACAGGAAACATTTTCCCCTAAACGTATTAATGATTTCTATTCTGTGAGACATTAAAACGTGGAAAGAAACTTGTGTTCACAGAAGCTCTTTCTATAAGAGTGGTCCTAGGTCCAGATGAGATAGAGAAAGAGAAAAAGCATGCTGCACCTTGGATAGCCCGCACGGTTCTGAATAGAAAACGTGGAATACTTTTATAGAAAAGCGATGAAAGTGAAAGTAAAAGCTAAATTGTCTTGGCTGTAGAATTTTCACTTGGTTGCGGACTGGGAAAAATTTTTCAAAGCTCAGAAAAAAAAAATTTGAGATGCAAAAAAAAAAAAAAAAATCTTTTTTTTAATTTTTATCATGTATTCTAGACATGATAAAAATTAACCTTACCCCCCTTTTGTGTGGGAATGTTGTCTCCCTGTTTCTAAAAATAGACCATGACTCATTCTAGGAATTATATGTTTTAGAAAGGATGAGTCATAGTCTTTGGGTTTCTCCATTCCAAAGTAAACAAAGTGAAGACATCAATTTAATAGAAAAAAAGAAAGAGTTTTTTTTTTTTTTTCAGCTTTGGAAATATTTTTCCCATTCAACAGCCAAGAAATATTTCCAGCCAATGCAATTTCATTTTTACTTTCACTTTCAGTTCATTTCTTATATCTATAAAAACATTTCATATTTCTGTTCAGATCAGTGTGGGTTCTTCAAGATGCAGTAACTCTACTCCATCCCACAACCAGGAAAAAAAGATGTTCTTTCATGACGAATTCTTTTGGCTTTCGAAAACAATGATGACATGATGATTGTAATACATTTCTGTTCTCATGTCCCATGCTTGAACTCAGAATTATTTCCAGAACTTAACGTATATTTATTTAAGCTACTCGAGTTTCGACTACCCATCCGTGTGTGCTGTGCATTCAACCTGGACACACATTCCCTGAGCTCTAAGAAAATTTTCCGAGCCCACTCAATCGCTGAAATGGATTTAAAATAATTTGTTTCATACATTTTTAAAGCTCAAGAGTGTTAGGTGTCATGGAAAGAGCCTTTTTTTCCCCTGAGCTCTAAGAAAATGTTTCCCAGTCCACTCAATCGCTGAAATGGATTAAAAATAAATTCTTTCATACATTTTTAAAGCTCAAGCGTGTTAACTGTCATGGAAAGGGCCTTTTTTCCCCAGCCCACTCAATCGCTGAAATGGATTAAAAATAACTTCTTTCATACATTTTTAAAGCTCAAGCGTGTTAGCTGTCATAGAGCTGCAGATGAGGTAGAGAGAGAACAAGCATGTTGCACCATGGAGAGTCCACACGGTTCTGAACAGAAAACGTGGAAAACTTTTATAGAAAAGAGTTGAAAGTGAAAGTAAAAGCCGATTGGAAATTTTTCACTTGGTTGCCGACTGGGAAAAAATTTTCAGAGCTCAGAAAAAAAAATCTGAGATGTAAAAAAAAAAAAAAAAAAAAAAAAAAAAAAAAAATTTTGTTAATTTTTATCATGTCTTCTAGACATGATAAAAATTAACCCTACCCCCCTTGTGTGTGAGAATGTTTTCTCCCTGTTTCTAAAAATAGACCATGACTCATTCTAGGACATTCCAAAGTAAACAAAGTGAAGACATCAAATTAATAGAAAAAAAGAAAGAGTTTTTTTTTTTCAGCTTTGGAAATATTTTTCCCATTCAACAGCCAATACAATTTCATTTTTACTTTCACTTTCAATTCATTTCTTATATCTATAAAAACATTTCATGTTTCTGTTCAAATCAGTGTGGGTTGTTCAAGATGCAACATCTCTACTCCATCCCACAACCACGAAAAAAAGATGTTCTTTCATGAGGAATTTTTTTGGCTTTCGAAAACAATGATGACATGATGTTTGTAATACATTTCTGTTGTCATGTCCCATGATTGAACTCAGAATTATTTCCAGAACTCTGAGAATTTTTCCTAGTCAGCTCGATGAACCAAATTTCGTATATTTATTTTTTAAGCCACTCGAGTTTCGACTTCCCATCCGTGTGTGCTGTGCATTCAACCTAGACACACATTCCCTGAGCTCTAAGAAAATGTTTCCCAGCCCACTCAATCGCTGAAATGGATTAAAAACAAATTGTTTCATACATTTTTAAAGCTCAAGCGTGTTAGCTGTCATGGAAAGAACCTTTTTTTTCCCTGAGCTCTAAGAAAATGTTTCCCAGCAGACTCAATCGCTGAAATGGATTAAAAACAAATTCTTTCATACATTTTTAAAGCTCAAGCGTGTTAGCTGTCATGGAAAGGGCCTTTTTTCCCCTGAGCTCTAAGAAAATGTTTCCCAGCAGACTCAATCGCTGAAATGGATTAAAAACAAATTCTTTCATACATTTTTAAAGCTCAAGCGTGTTAGCTGTCATGGAAAGGGCCTTTTTTTCCCCCAGCCCACTCAATCGCTGAAATGGATTAAAAATAACTTCTTTTATACATTTTTAAAGCTCAAGCGTGTTAGCTGTCATAGAAACTGAAATTTATGTCATGGTTTGTGTCTCACACGTCGTCAACGGTATGGTTTGAGGTGAAAATTGAAAACCCGGTATGAAAAATCTCTTTAAGTTCACTTTAGAAGAAGCTGTGGGATAGAGAGATTTCGTCATGGAAAAATGTCTTTCAATGTCTTTCAATGTCAGTCATGGGAAAATGTCTTTCAATGTCCGTCATGGAAAAATGTCTTTCAATATCATGACATCTCTTTTCAAATAGGATTGAAGGATTTTTCTTAAACTATGTTGAAATCTTGATCCATCCAAATTACAGATGGGAAATTCTGATCCATGGATGGATCATCCAATTTCGCTAGAACCTGATAAACGGTTGCTGATGAAATCCAAACGAAAACCGTAGCTTTTCAAACAGGAAACATTTTCCCCTAAACGTATTAATGATTTCTATTCTGTGAGACATTAAAACGTGGAAAGAAACTTGTGTTCACAGAAGCTCTTTCTATAAGAGTGGTCCTAGGTCCAGATGAGATAGAGAAAGAGAAAAAGCATGCTGCACCTTGGATAGCCCGCACGGTTCTGAATAGAAAACGTGGAATACTTTTATAGAAAAGCGATGAAAGTGAAAGTAAAAGCTAAATTGTCTTGGCTGTAGAATTTTCACTTGGTTGCGGACTGGGAAAAATTTTTCAAAGCTCAGAAAAAAAAAATTTGAGATGTAAAAAAAAAAAAAATCTTTTTTTTAATTTTTATCATGTATTCTAGACATGATAAAAATTAACCCTACCCCCCTTTTGTGTGGGAATGTTGTCTCCCTGTTTCTAAAAATAGACCATGACTCATTCTAGGAATTATATGTTTTAGAAAGGATGAGTCATAGTCTTTGGGTTTCTCCATTCCAAAGTAAACAAAGTGAAGACATCAATTTAATAGAAAAAAAGAAAGAGTTTTTTTTTTTTTTTTTTCAGCTTTGGAAATATTTTTCCCATTCAACAGCCAAGAAATATTTCCAGCCAATGCAATTTCATTTTTACTTTCACTTTCAGTTCATTTCTTATATCTATAAAAACATTTCATATTTCTGTTCAGATCAGTGTGGGTTCTTCAAGATGCAGTAACTCTACTCCATCCCACAACCAGGAAAAAAAGATGTTCTTTCATGACGAATTCTTTTGGCTTTCGAAAACAATGATGACATGATGATTGTAATACATTTCTGTTCTCATGTCCCATGCTTGAACTCAGAATTATTTCCAGAACTTAACGTATATTTATTTAAGCTACTCGAGTTTCGACTACCCATCCGTGTGTGCTGTGCATTCAACCTGGACACACATTCCCTGAGCTCTAAGAAAATGTTTCCCAGTCCACTCAATCGCTGAAATGGATTAAAAATAAATTCTTTCATACATTTTTAAAGCTCAAGCGTGTTAACTGTCATGGAAAGGGCCTTTTTTCCCCAGCCCACTCAATCGCTGAAATGGATTAAAAATAACTTCTTTCATACATTTTTAAAGCTCAAGCGTGTTAGCTGTCATAGAGCTGCAGATGAGGTAGAGAGAGAACAAGCATGTTGCACCATGGAGAGCCCACACGGTTCTGAACAGAAAACGTGGAAAACTTTTATAGAAAAGAGTTGAAAGTGAAAGTAAAAGCCGATTGGAAATTTTTCACTTGGTTGCCGACTGGGAAAAAATTTTCAGAGCTCAGAAAAAAAAATCTGAGATGTAAAAAAAAAAAAAAAAAAAAAAAAAAAAAAATTTTTGTTAATTTTTATCATGTCTTCTAGACATGATAAAAATTAACCCTACCCCCCTTGTGTGTGAGAATGTTTTCTCCCTGTTTCTAAAAATAGACCATGACTCATTCTAGGACATTCCAAAGTAAACAAAGTGAAGACATCAAATTAATAGAAAAAAAGAAAGAGTTTTTTTTTTCAGCTTTGGAAATATTTTTCCCATTCAACAGCCAATACAATTTCATTTTTACTTTCACTTTCAATTCATTTCTTATATCTATAAAAACATTTCATGTTTCTGTTCAAATCAGTGTGGGTTGTTCAAGATGCAACATCTCTACTCCATCCCACAACCACGAAAAAAAGATGTTCTTTCATGAGGAATTTTTTTGGCTTTCGAAAACAATGATGACATGATGATTGTAATACATTTCTGTTCTCATGTCCCATGATTGAACTCAGAATTATTTCCAGAACTCTGAGAATTTTTCCTAGTCAGCTCGATGAACCAAATTTCGTATATTTATTTTTTAAGCCACTCGAGTTTCGACTTCCCATCCGTGTGTGCTGTGCATTCAACCTAGACACACATTCCCTGAGCTCTAAGAAAATGTTTCCCAGCCCACTCAATCGCTGAAATGGATTAAAAACAAATTGTTTCATACATTTTTAAAGCTCAAGCGTGTTAGCTGTCATGGAAAGAACCTTTTTTTTCCCTGAGCTCTAAGAAAATGTTTCCCAGCAGACTCAATCGCTGAAATGGATTAAAAACAAATTCTTTCATACATTTTTAAAGCTCAAGCGTGTTAGCTGTCATGGAAAGGGCCTTTTTTTCCCCTGAGCTCTAAGAAAATGTTTCCCAGCAGACTCAATCGCTGAAATGGATTAAAAACAAATTCTTTCATACATTTTTAAAGCTCAAGCGTGTTAGCTGTCATGGAAAGGGCCTTTTTTTTCCCCAGCCCACTCAATCGCTGAAATGGATTAAAAATAACTTCTTTTATACATTTTTAAAGCTCAAGCGTGTTAGCTGTCATAGAAACTGAAATTTATGTCATGGTTTGTGTCTCACACGTCGTCAACGGTATGGTTTGAGGTGAAAATTGAAAACCCGGTATGAAAAATCTCTTTAAGTTCACTTTAGAAGAAGCTGTGGGATAGAGAGATTTCGTCATGGAAAAATGTCTTTCAATGTCTTTCAATGTCAGTCATGGGAAAATGTCTTTCAATGTCCGTCATGGAAAAATGTCTTTCAATATCATGACATCTCTTTTCAAATAGGATTGAAGGATTTTTCTTAAACTATGTTGAAATCTTGATCCATCCAAATTACAGATGGGAAATTCTGATCCATGGATGGATCATCCAATTTCGCTAGAACCTGATAAACGGTTGCTGATGAAATCCAAACGAAAACCGTAGCTTTTCAAACAGGAAACATTTTCCCCTAAACGTATTAATGATTTCTATTCTGTGAGACATTAAAACGTGGAAAGAAACTTGTGTTCACAGAAGCTCTTTCTATAAGAGTGGTCCTAGGTCCAGATGAGATAGAGAAAGAGAAAAAGCATGCTGCACCTTGGATAGCCCGCACGGTTCTGAATAGAAAACGTGGAATACTTTTATAGAAAAGCGATGAAAGTGAAAGTAAAAGCTAAATTGTCTTGGCTGTAGAATTTTCACTTGGTTGCGGACTGGGAAAAATTTTTCAAAGCTCAGAAAAAAAAAATTTGAGATGTAAAAAAAAAAAAAATCTTTTTTTTAATTTTTATCATGTATTCTAGACATGATAAAAATTAACCCTACCCCCCTTTTGTGTGGGAATGTTGTCTCCCTGTTTCTAAAAATAGACCATGACTCATTCTAGGAATTATATGTTTTAGAAAGGATGAGTCATAGTCTTTGGGTTTCTCCATTCCAAAGTAAACAAAGTGAAGACATCAATTTAATAGAAAAAAAGAAAGAGTTTTTTTTTTTTTTTTTTCAGCTTTGGAAATATTTTTCCCATTCAACAGCCAAGAAATATTTCCAGCCAATGCAATTTCATTTTTACTTTCACTTTCAGTTCATTTCTTATATCTATAAAAACATTTCATATTTCTGTTCAGATCAGTGTGGGTTCTTCAAGATGCAGTAACTCTACTCCATCCCACAACCAGGAAAAAAAGATGTTCTTTCATGACGAATTCTTTTGGCTTTCGAAAACAATGATGACATGATGATTGTAATACATTTCTGTTCTCATGTCCCATGCTTGAACTCAGAATTATTTCCAGAACTTAACGTATATTTATTTAAGCTACTCGAGTTTCGACTACCCATCCGTGTGTGCTGTGCATTCAACCTGGACACACATTCCCTGAGCTCTAAGAAAATGTTTCCCAGTCCACTCAATCGCTGAAATGGATTAAAAATAAATTCTTTCATACATTTTTAAAGCTCAAGCGTGTTAACTGTCATGGAAAGGGCCTTTTTTCCCCAGCCCACTCAATCGCTGAAATGGATTAAAAATAACTTCTTTCATACATTTTTAAAGCTCAAGCGTGTTAGCTGTCATAGAGCTGCAGATGAGGTAGAGAGAGGACAAGCATGTTGCACCATGGAGAGCCCACACGGTTCTGAACAGAAAACTTGGAAAACTTTTATAGAAAAGAGTTGAAAGTGAAAGTAAAAGCCGATTGGAAATTTTTCACTTGGTTGCCGACTGGGAAAAAATTTTCAGAGCTCAGAAAAAAAAATCTGAGATGTAAAAAAAAAAAAAAAAAAAAAAAAAAAAAATTTTTGTTAATTTTTATCATGTCTTCTAGACATGATAAAAATTAACCCTACCCCCCTTGTGTGTGAGAATGTTTTCTCCCTGTTTCTAAAAATAGACCATGACTCATTCTAGGACATTCCAAAGTAAACAAAGTGAAGACATCAAATTAATAGAAAAAAAGAAAGAGTTTTTTTTTTTTCAGCTTTGGAAATATTTTTCCCATTCAACAGCCAATACAATTTCATTTTTACTTTCACTTTCAATTCATTTCTTATATCTATAAAAACATTTCATGTTTCTGTTCAAATCAGTGTGGGTTGTTCAAGATGCAACATCTCTACTCCATCCCACAACCACGAAAAAAAGATGTTCTTTCATGAGGAATTTTTTTGGCTTTCGAAAACAATGATGACATGATGTTTGTAATACATTTCTGTTGTCATGTCCCATGATTGAACTCAGAATTATTTCCAGAACTCTGAGAATTTTTCCTAGTCAGCTCGATGAACCAAATTTCGTATATTTATTTTTTAAGCCACTCGAGTTTCGACTTCCCATCCGTGTGTGCTGTGCATTCAACCTAGACACACATTCCCTGAGCTCTAAGAAAATGTTTCCCAGCCCACTCAATCGCCGAAATGGATTAAAAACAAATTGTTTTATACATTTTTAAAGCTCAAGCGTGTTAGCTGTCATGGAATGAACCTTTTTTTCCCTGAGCTCTAAGAAAATGTTTCCCAGCCCACTCAATCGCTGAAATGGATTAAAAATAAATTCTTTCATATATTTTTAAAGCTTAAGCGTGTTAACTGTCATAGAAAGGGCCTTTTTTCCCCCTGAGATCTAAGAAAATGTTTCCCAGTCCACTCAATCGCTGAAATGGATTAAAAATAAATTCTTTCATACATTTTTAAAGCTCAAGCGTGTTAACTGTCATGGAAAGGGCCTTTTTTCCCCAGCCCAATCAATCGCTGAAATGGATTAAAAATAACTTCTTTCATACATTTTTAAAGCTCAAGCGTGTTAGCTGTCATAGAGCTGCAGATGAGGTAGAGAGAGAACAAGCATGTTGCACCATGGAGAGCCCACACGGTTCTGAACAGAAAACGTGGAATACTTTTATAGAAAAGAGTTGAAAGTGAAAGTAAAAGCCGATTGGAAATTTTTCACTTGGTTGCCGACTGGGAAAAAATTTTCAGAGCTCAGAAAAAAAAATCTGAGATGTAAAAAAAAAAAAAAAAAAAAAAAAACTTTTTGTTAATTTTTATCATGTCTTCTAGACATGATAAAAATTAACCCTACCCCCCTTGTGTGTGAGAATGTTTTCTCCCTGTTTCTAAAAATAGACCATGACTCATTCTAGGACATTCCAAAGTAAACAAAGTGAAGACATCAAATTAATAGAAAAAAAGAAAGAGTTTTTTTTTTTTCAGCTTTGGAAATATTTTTCCCATTCAACAGCCAATACAATTTCATTTTTACTTTCACTTTCAATTCATTTCTTATATCTATAAAAACATTTCATGTTTCTGTTCAAATCAGTGTGGGTTGTTCAAGATGCAACATCTCTACTCCATCCCACAACCACGAAAAAAAGATGTTCTTTCATGAGGAATTTTTTTGGCTTTCGAAAACAATGATGACATGATGATTGTAATACATTTCTGTTCTCATGTCCCATGATTGAACTCAGAATTATTTCCAGAACTCTGAGAATTTTTCCTAGTCAGCTCGATGAACCAAATTTCGTATATTTATTTTTTAAGCCACTCGAGTTTCGACTTCCCATCCGTGTGTGCCGTGTATTCAACCTAGACACACATTCCCTGAGCTCTAAGAAAATGTTTCCCAGCCCACTCAATCGCTGAAATGGATTAAAAGAAATTGTTTCATACATTTTTAAAGCTCAAGCGTGTTAGCTGTCATGGAAAGAACCTTTTTTTTCCCTGAGCTCTAAGAAAATGTTTCCCAGCCCACTCAATCGCTGAAATGCATTAAAAATAAATTCGTTCCTATATTTTTAAAGGTCAGGCATGTTAGCTCTCATGAAAAGGGCCTTTTTTTTCCCAGCCCACTCAATAGCTGAAATGAATTAAAAAGAAATTCTTTCATACATTTTTAAACCTCAAGAGTGTTAGTTCTCATGGAAAGAGCCTTTTTTCCCCTGAGCTCTAAGAAAATGTTTTCCAGCAGACTCAATCGTTGAAATGGATTAAAAACAAATTCTTTCATACATTTTTAAAGCTCAAGCGTGTTAGCTGTCATGGAAAGGGCCTTTTTTTTCCCCAGCCCACTCAATCGCTGAAATGGATTAAAAATAACTTCTTTTATACATTTTTAAAGCTCAAGCGTGTTAGCTGTCATAGAAACTGAAATTTATGTCATGGTTTGTGTCTCACACGTCGTCAACGGTATGGCTTGAGGTGAAAATTGAAAACCCGGTATGAAAAATCTCTTTAAGTTCACTTTAGAAGAAGCTGTGGGATAGAGAGATTTCGTCATGGAAAAATGTCTTTCAATGTCTTTCAATGTCAGTCATGGGAAAATGTCTTTCAATGTCCGTCATGGAAAAATGTCTTTCAATATCATGACATCTCTTTTCAAATAGGATTGAAGGATTTTTCTTAAACTATGTTGAAATCTTGATCCATCCAAATTACAGATGGGAAATTCTGATCCATGGATGGATCATCCAATTTCGCTAGAACCTGATAAACGGTTGCTGATGAAATCCAAACGAAAACCCTAGCTTTTCAAACAGGAAACATTTTCCCCTAAACGTATTAATGATTTCTATTCTGTGAGACATTAAAACGTGGAAAGAAACTTGTGTTCACAGAAGCTCTTTCTATAAGAGTGGTCCTAGGTCCAGATGAGATAGAGAAAGAGAAAAAGCATGCTGCACCTTGGATAGCCCGCACGGTTCTGAATAGAAAACGTGGAATACTTTTATAGAAAAGCGATGAAAGTGAAAGTAAAAGCCAAATTGTCTTGGCTGTAGAATTTTCACTTGGTTGCGGACTGGGAAAAATTTTTCAAAGCTCAGAAAAAAAAAATTTGAGATGCAAAAAAAAAAAAAAAAATCTTTTTTTTTAATTTTTATCATGTATTCTAGACATGATAAAAATTAACCCTACCCCCCTTTTGTGTGGGAATGTTGTCTCCCTGTTTCTAAAAATAGACCATGACTCATTCTAGGAATTATATGTTTTAGAAAGGATGAGTCATAGTCTTTGGGTTTCTCCATTCCAAAGTAAACAAAGTGAAGACATCAATTTAATAGAAAAAAAGAAAGAGTTTTTTTTTTTTTTTTTTTCAGCTTTGGAAATATTTTTCCCATTCAACAGCCAAGAAATATTTCCAGCCAATGCAATTTCATTTTTACTTTCACTTTCAGTTCATTTCTTATATCTATAAAAAAATTTCATATTTCTGTTCAGATCAGTGTGGGTTGTTCAAGATGCAGTAACTCTACTCCATCCCACAACCAGGAAAAAAAGATGTTCTTTCATGAGGAATTCTTTTGGCTTTCGAAAACAATGATGACATGATGATTGTAATACATTTCTGTTCTCATGTCCCATGCTTGAACTCAGAATTATTTCCAGAACTTAACGTATATTTATTTAAGCTACTCGAGTTTCGACTACCCATCCGTGTGTGCTGTGCATTCAACCTGGACACACATTCCCTGAGCTCTAAGAAAATTTTCCGAGCCCACTCAATCGCTGAAATGGATTTAAAATAATTTGTTTCATACATTTTTAAAGCTCAAGAGTGTTAGGTGTCATGGAAAGAGCCTTTTTTTCCCTGAGCTCTAAGAAAATGTTTCCCAGCCCCTCAATCGCTGAAATGGATTAAAAATAAATTCTTTCATACATTTTTAAAGCTCAAGAGTGTTAGGTATCATGGAAAGAGCTTTTTCTTTCCACAGCCCACTCAATCTCTGAAATGGATTAAAAACAAATTCTTTGATACATTTTTAAAGCTCAAGCGTGTTAGCTGTCATAGAAAGGGCCTTTTTCATCCCAGCCCACTCAATCGCTGAAATGGATTAAAAATAAATTCTTTCATACATGTTTAAAGCTCAAGCGTGTTAGCTGTCATGGAAACTGAAATTTATGTCACGGTTTGTGTGTCACACGTCGTCAACGGTATGATTTGAGGTGAAAATTGAAAACCCGGTATAAAAAATCTCTTTAACTTCACTTTAGAAGAAGGTGTGGGATAGAGAGATTTCGTCATGGGAAAATGTCTTTCAATGTCTTTCAATGTCCGTCATGGGAAAATGTCTTTCAATATCATGTCATCTCGTTTCAAATAGGATTGAAGAATTTTTCTTAAACTATGTTGAAATCTTGATGCATAAAAACCACGGATGGGAAATTCTGATTTATGGATGGATCATCCAATTTCGCTAGACCCTGATAAACGGTTGCTGATGAAATCCAAACGAGGGTTCCTAGCTTTTCAAATGGGAAACATTTTCCCCTAAAAGGAGAAATGATTTCTATTCTGTGAGACGTCAAAAATTGGGAAAAAGCTTGTGTTCACAGAAGCTCTTTCTAGAAGACTGGTCCTGGGTCCAGATGCAGTAGAGAGAGAAAAAGCATGTTGCACCTTGGACAGCCCGCACAGTTCTGAACAGAAAACGTAGAATACTTTTATAGAAAAGTGTTGAAAGTGAAAGTAAAAGGCCAATCGTCTTGGCTGTAGAATTTTCACTTGGTTGCCGACTGGGAAAAATTTTTCAAAGCTCAGAAAAAAAAATTTGAGATGTTAAAAAAAAAAATCTTTTGTTAATTTTTATCATGTCTTCTAGACATGATAAAAATTAACCCTACCCCCCTTTTGTGTGGGAATGTTGTCTCACTGTTTCTAAAAATAGACCATGTATACCAATATACTACAAACGGACTTGAACGCCTGTTCTCAGTATGTAGCTATACAAATTTGAAGGTAAAATTAAAAAAAAGACATCTTTTTGGGGAAAAGGGAGTAAATTTGTATAGGAATATACTACAAACGGAATTTAAGGCCTGTTTTCAGCATATAGCTATACAAATTGGAAGGTAAAAAAAATAAAAAAAAAAAAGACATCTTTTTTTTTCGGGGGGAAGGCAGTCAATTTGTATAGGAATATACTACAAACGGACTTTAAAGCCAATTTTCAGCATATAGCTATACAAATTGGAAGGTAAAAAAATAAAAAAAAAACATCTTTTTTTTTTCGGGGGGGAAGGCAGTGAATTTGTATAGGAATATACTACAAACGGACTTTAAAGCCTGTTTTCAGCATATAGCTATACAAATTGGAAGGTAAAAAAAATAAAAAAAAGACATCTTTTTTTTTCGGGGAAATAAGTGAATTTGTATAGGAATATACTACAAACGGACTTTAATGCCTGTATTCAGTATATAGCTATACAAATTGGAAGGTAAAGAAAAATAAAAAAAAAGACATCTTTTTTTTTTTCGGGAAATTAAGTGAATTTGAATAGGAATTTTTTTTTAATGTGTTAAAATTTTTCCAGAGCTCTGAGAATTTTTCCCAGTCGGTTTCTAGAAGCAACTCGTTAATGTATTTAAACCACTCGCGTTTCAGTTTCAGATCAGTCTGTGCTGTGCACTCAACGTGGATACACGCTTCTCACTCTCCTGGGAAGAGCTTCTGTGAAGGTATGTGAACATTTTTTTCTTACTCTTTTGTATTTCATAGACTACAAATATTTATTGAGTCACCCATTTTATAGAAATGTATTCTTATTTCCTTTCAATACTTTGAGGTAGGGTAATATTTTCCCCCGTGCTACTGTTTTTGCTTTTCAAGGCTAGAAATGTTTTACTCAATAGCTGTTTTTATAGAAAACATGCTATTATTTCGTATACTGATATATTTTGTGAAATTTTAACAAATTCCTTTCAAGAAGCCAAGATCATGTGATCCACAGCTGGCTAGACTCGTCAGTGTAATCGGATCACGATTGTTCCATCCCATACTGATATATTTTGTGAAACTTCTTTAACAAATGACTTTCAAGAAGGCAAGATCCTTTGATCCACAGCTGACTCCATCAGTCAGGATAATGGATCATGATTTTTTTTCAATCGTATACTGATATATATTTTGTATATTTTGTGAAACTTTAACAAATCCTTTTCAAAAAAGGCAAGGTCTTGTGATCCACAGCTGACTCCATCAGTCAGGATAACGGATCATGATGGTTCCATCTTATACTGATATATATTTTGTGAAACGTTAACAAATGACTTTCAAGAAGGCAAGATCATGTTATTCAATAGAATTGTTCAATCGTATACCTGGCATATTCTGATAAAACAACAGAATGATCCAATTTTGAATACGATCCGAATATGTTTTTATAAAATCCATTTCATATATTGTTAAACGTGAACGACTGACTTTCAAGCTGGCTGCATGGGTGTTTTTTTTCGTGGTTTTTCCCCATGTGTAACGTGAATACGAGCCAGTTTCCCTTCCAAAGTCCTCCACGAAGGCATTTCTTAAGGCAAATAGCCCTCAAATGCTTTACCGTCCTCAAAATCGACTTGACCTCTCTCCAACTTCCACGGTGTCATTCGAACGATCGAGTCGGCTGTTGGAAAAAAAGTCGAGTCGGCTGAAAACAATATCTCCACACACCTTCACAAAACCTCTTTCCAGGAGGAAGAAGCGTGTATTCAGCTCCAGTGCACAGTACAGACTGATTTAAAGCAGAAACGCGAGTGGTTTAAATAGATCAGAACCCTCTATAGAAATAATTTGAATATATCTGGTTTTGTGAATCAAGCCGACTGGGAAAAAATTCTCAGAGCTCAGAAAAACAATTCTGAGATGTTAAAAAAAAAAAAAAAAAAAAAACAATCTTTTTGTTAATTTTTATCATGTCTTCTAGACATGATAAAAATTAACTCACTTCTCTTTTTGTCTGGGAATGATATCTCACTCTTTATAAAAATAGACAATGACTCATTCTTTCTAAAGAATAGAATTCCAAGAAATGATTGGATGAGTCATGGTCTATTTTTAGAAAGTGGGAGACAACATTCCCATACAAAAGGGGGTTGTAAGGATCTTAAGTTTTACTAACGTTTATTTTATTTAAAATCTTTACTATCACTTCTTATTTTCTACTTCCGGCCAGAATTATAAGCGTGAAGGAGTTTATGCAAAGTTGTCTGGCGAACGCCAAGTATTTAAGTGTGGCCTTTTTGCCAAGCAGAGGAGAGAGGAAGCCGTGAGTTCGAAGCAGGCCGCTTACCTTAGAAGTTACGCAGTTGCTACTTTGCCTTCCAGGCCAGAGGTTTTAATCCTCTTGATAAATTAAACGTATTGTAGTGTTCACAGTCTCTGTGCTACATACGCTTTCTGTTATTATAAGGCCAATCTTATTCTAAAGTTAAATTAGAGTTTAGATTTATTTTGATATCTTTTAAGTTAGACCCCGAGTGGAGGGTCATTGTATTCCGAAGTACGGAAGTCATTGTATATAAAGAAAAAATAAAGGGTTTTGTATACCCTTCGTCTGTATCCTGTCTACTTACTACAATTAGTGAACATAGCTTTAGTAAGCTCTCTGTTCTAGTCAGGTCATTGAATGTTTCCGAAGAAGGTTAGAAGAAACATTGAACCTGATAGTGGCGCCCGACGAAGAATAACCATGGCCGAGTTTCAAGAAGAACCTGTGCTGCCTGCAGAAACAGCTCAGAATCCAGAAATGCCAGCTGCCGCCCTGGAAGGATTTGGGTATATTGTCCAGACCATGCGCGCTTCGATGAAACCAGAAGCAACGTTTAATGGAAACTCACAGGTAACCAGTTTTTTGGAAAAATTGGATGACCACTTCATGCTCTACCCCGTGCACGAGTTTCAAAAAGTTACCTTAGCTACCAGCGCTTTGAGGGGCCAAGCGCTTAACTGGTTCAAATGTATCGGCAGAAGTCTCTTGGGTCAAGCAGGAAGTCCCACCTATACCTACGAAAATTTCAAGACTGCCCTACTAAAAGCCTTCCCTGTTGTAAGGGATCGTGCGAAATTAGAAACAGAACTTTTCAGTATATATCAACAAAGAATAGAAAACATCTCGAGCTTTATTTTAAGAAAAATTCACGTTTTCAAGCTCTTGTATGGAAACCGTCCGGATCCTGAAATAATTCAAGTGATTTTGCCGAGGTTACTACCCCAAGTGCAAGACTTTATTGAATTGAGAAATCCGACTAAACTGGAAAAATTATTTGAGCTAGCAATCCAGTTTGAAAGTAGAAGAACGGCGGACGTCGAAAGAAGACGCCAATATCAACAGCGAAACCAATTTGGTACGCCAAGACTACAGCAAACTCAAGCACATGGCTACGGAGAAAAAGCGAATCAGTGGGTAAGGAAACCCGAGCATTCAAAAACAGCCGGCGAACGTCGACAGTTCAATAGCAACCCAGGAAAAAAGTCTCAAGGCCAGTGGAGAAAGAAGGAAAGCACCGAAAGGAAAAATAATTTAAACTAAAACGGATTTCTGCTGACGAGAGGGTGCGGAAATCCGAAGGCCACGAAAACCCCTCTTCCTACAAGTTAAATACAGTAATGGTGAAAAATTTAACTCTTCCGAAGATTGAAGTCTTGGTAAATAATATCCCGGCCACCGCACTCCTGGATACCGGCGCGCAGTGTTCCTGTGTGGCAGAAGTCTTTTTTAGAAAGTATTTTCGCAAATACCGCATATATAATGCGGATAATACAACAGTATTAGCGGCGCAAGGAGAACAATGTAAGTGCGTAGGTAAAGTACCTTTGTACATCCGTATCAAGGACGAACAAGTAAAGGTGATGTTTTTTATAGTAAAGAATTTGCAAGCACACTTAATACTAGGAATAGACTTTCTTTCAGACGCACAAGCTACACTGGATTTTAATGAAGCGTCTCTTAAGCTGACGATGAAACCAGTGCGTGTAGAAAAGGTTGAACCGCCAAGGTTAAATCTCGACCACCTGCCTAATGACGAGCAAGATAGAATCCGACAAGTGGTAAGTGAATTTGCTTCCTTATTTAGTGATATTCCAGGATTTACCCAGGTTACTAACCATAGTATTGACACCGGAGATGCATTGCCGGTTCGTCAAAAACCATACCGGTATGATAAGAATAAGGAAAAAATTATAGAATGGCATATTACCGATATGCTACGTAAAAAGATCGTAACGCCTATCTCAAGTAGTTATGCTAGTCCGGTGGTTTTATGTAAGAAAAATAATGATTATCCTTTGGAGCATCCAAAAAGGTGGAGATTCGCTATTGATTACCGTAAATTAAATTCCATAACGAAATATCCGGTATATCCGTTACCGATTATAGAAGAAATTTTAAGGAACATAAAATCAACCAAATTTATGACGACTTTAGACTTAACGAATGGTTATTTTCAAATAGGGATCAGGCCTGAGGACGTGCCAAAGACTGCTTTTATAACCAAGTCTGGCACTTATGCATTTTTGCGAATGCCGTTTGGCCTTTCAGGCGCCCCAGCAACATTTCAGCGATGCATGGACATTGTGTTAAGACCTGTTCTCGGAAAGTCCACATTTATCTATTTAGACGATATCATTATTACTAGTGATAATCTAGACCAACATGTACAGGATTTAAGACAGGTGTTTTCTTTATTAAATGAGGCCGGTCTAAAAGTTAATGTCGAAAAATGCAAATTTGCAGCCCCTGAATTAAAATATTTAGGTTACAAAATATCGCAAAAAGGGATCGAGACAGATGAATCAAAAATAATCGCTGTACAAAAGTATCCGACTCCAAACACGGCAAAGAAGCTCTCTTCTTTTCTAGGACTTTGTTCATATTATAGGTCCTTTATAAAAGATTTTGCGGCTATCGCTGAGCCATTGTTAAAATTAAAAAGGAAAAAGGCAAGATTCTCGTGGACGGCCGAAGCCAATAGTGCTTTCGAAAAATTAAAACAAGCATTAACGCAAGCCCCTGTGTTGAAATTTCCTGAAAAGGATGAAAATTTAGAAATTTCAGCGGATGCTTCGGATTATGCGGTAGGAGCGGTACTTTCGCAAAATCAGCAGCCAGTAGCATTTTTTAGCCGAACTTTAAATCAAACACAAAGAAACTATTCCGCGACCGAGAGAGAGGCACTTGCAGTTCTGTTAGCAGTGCAAAAGTTCCGAGTCTATTTTGGAAAGGCGCCGATAACAGTATATTCTGATCATGCGGCGGTAACTAGATTGTACTCTGGAAAAAATTTATCCCCAAGGTTAATAAGATGGGCACTCAAGCTGCAAGAATATAATCTGGTAATCAAGCATACCCCCGGAAAGGAAAATATCGTAGCAGATGCCTTGTCACGAATTAAATTAGACGAACAGGGTAATACCGTAAAAGTTGCAATGCTGACAGCGTGTACAATAAATTCCCGAGAAACTGTAATAACCGAACTGGGTAAGGATCCTGAGTTTGGAAGTATTTATGAGTATTTGAAGGATCCTGAAAATTTTAGCCACCAAGATATTGTGGCGATAAGAAATAGGGCGGCCCATTACGAACTAATAGATGGTCTATTATTTTATACAAAAACTACGAATTCCAACAACGAATTTCGACCTGTTATCCCAGCTAGTCTTAGATTAAATATCCTGCAAGAGCTCCATGACAGCCCTTTAGCTTCTCATGCTGGTATTCGAAAAACTACTCAACGCGTACGCGAGGCAGTCTACTTTCCTGAACTGCAAAAGTTAACAAGGGCGTATGTCCAGTCCTGCCCAACATGTCAAGCCGTTAATTATATTAATTTCCGCCCGGCCGGGTTTCTAAATAGTATTAAATCCGAATTTCCAAATGAAATAATCGGCATCGATTTATTGGGCCCTTTCCCAAAAAGTCAGTTAAACAAAAGTCGCTATCTCCTTGTTATAGTTGATCATTTTAGTAAATGGACCGAAATTGTTCCCTTAAAACGAGCCTCCGCGAAATTAGTTACCGATTCTATTTTAAATAAATATATTTTAAAATACGGGGCGCCCCTAAAATTATATCGGATAATGGTCCTCAATTTGTAAGTAATATATTTGAAGACATGTGCCAAAAACTGGGCATACGTCATTTAAAAATGGTCCCGTATCGGCCGCAATCAAATATAGCGGAACGGGTCAACAGAAATATAGTGAAAATTATCCGTAGTTATGTTAAAAATTTTCATAAAAGCTGGGATAACTATGTCAATGAATTTGCTTTCGCCCTTAGGACCGCAAAACATGATACAACGGGCAAAACTCCTGCTGAGTTATTTCTAGGCAGAAAGGTTATAACACCGTTAGATAAACTATTTTATGTGCAACAAAGAGCCCCAGAATTTAAAATGGGTGATATAGAAAAACTAATAAAAGAAGCAAAAAAGAATACGGAAGTAGCACAAAGAAAACAAAAATTGTATTATGACTTGAAACGACGGGGAGTAACTTATAAAGTAGGGGATGAAGTACTAAAAATTAAGCATTCACTTTCTTCAGCACCAGAAGATAAAACTGCCAAATTTTTTCCACGCTTTGAAGGACCATATGTTATAGAAAAAATAACTCACGCTGTTGTAGTGTTAAAGGCAAGAAATGGTGAAACCTGTTCCGCAAACATTGACCAGATAAAACCATTCTATGACCGTAATAAAATGCAAATCTTTTCAGATCTTTTGCAGGATCCGGTACGGCAGACACCGCAGGTACAAGTTCCAGAGGTGGGAAAACGACAAGTACAAGGGCAAGCCAATGAGAGACAGAAGCAAGTGAAAAGAAAGATGCCCCGCGGAAAAATTGAAGGTACAAAGAAAAAGAAGCCGTTCCACCGTCCAAAAAACAGAGTTCACGAATACCCCCAGAATGAAGAAGGGAGAAGGACGACGTATGTGGAAAAGACCGGGAGAAAGGACGGCAACTATAACCCGGCTGTGAAACGGAAGATTGACTCATCCGACAGAACTCTCCGCAGCAAAAGTCGCCGAACTGCGGAAGGGCCATCAGCGGCGGAGGAAAAAGTACAAGAAAAATTTGAACGGCCAACAACGAGGTCCAAGCAGGATCACGACAGAAGTTTCCCGGTTCCACCAAGACCAGCTGCCTTCAAACGGCCAAGACCACAAGCAGAGGACAGAAGGAAGATGTTCAAGGGTGGCCGTAGTGGTGAAAAACGGAAGCTTCCAGAGGAAAGCCCTGAAGGGCGAGCCCGTACAAGAAGGAGGATCAACCAAGCTACGGTCTGCAGCACCTTTAAAGACTGGGCCCAGAAAAGGATGTCTGAATATTACAAAGATAAGTAAAATTTTATGTTACTTTACAAACTTAAGTTAATCTTTCATTCTTACTGCAAGTGGCAGATTTCAAGAAGTTTTACCTCATGCGAGGTCTACCTTTATCGCCAAAAGGGCGAGAAATGAGTTGTGACCGATTTTCTTATTATGTTTTTCAATTACTCGCGCGTAAAACTAAAGTTGATGTATAATAGCGTTGTATAAAGACTTAAATATTGTAAAAAGTTATTGTATAAATTTTATTTAAAACATTCTAACAAGAAAGAAGTTTTAGTCTGAAAGACTTTTTGAAATGTAGTATTATTTCAATGTAGAAAGAATTGGCACTTGCTTTGAAAAGAATAGAAGTTAACAATGTACTACTAATGTATGTTTTCAAATGTGTAAAATTAACGGCATCTTGATATGTTCTTGTATACATGTGAACTGTTATTTTGAATGTTTAGAAATACCGTGATATGGTAAAAGTGAAAGTAATGTTAAAAAAATTTGTTATTCGTGTGACTGTAAAGATTAAATCATGGTGAATATGTGTTAAAGGTTGAATGATGTAGTTAGGCTCTCTGACGCTACACTTTAGAGTTAGCCACTTTCAGAATAGTACCTCAGGGTCTAGAGTTGAAATTAGGGTGTGTTAAGAGGTCTCGTATGTTGAATTTTAACACGTTAGTGTTTTGATTGTAGGAGGAAGTGTTGAACACATAGACAGAAACACATTCGTGTTTGGTGTTTTTACAACACATGTCAGAGAGCACGGGGAAAGATAATTAAAATAGTCATGAATGAAATAAGAATGTTAAGAAAAGTATATTCTATATGTTATTTGCAATGTCATTCTGTAACATTTCATTAAACTAGTTTTCCTTCAAGATCTCTGGAAGGAACCAGAATTGAATAAAGCTCCTGTTTTGATGCAGTACAGATGAAAAAGAAAAAAGATTGTTGTATATTCCGGGAGCTGCTATTGTAACAAATTTCTTTCTTTTAAAATTTTCTAGTTTCTAGAATTTTCAAATCTTCTCTTTCCTATAAAAGTATTTCGAGTTTTTGTTCAGAACACTGTGGGCTGTTGAAAAGGCAACACGTCTCCCTCTCTACCCTAATCGGGAATCCAAGATGTTCTAAAGAAGAATTCTTTGAGAATCTCTTAACCTTTCTGAACTTTAGAAGAGCTAGCTGGATATTTCTTCATTTCTTTTTCAAGTATGGGTTCAAAGGATTCTTTTAAATAGTTGCAAGTAAGACGTTGTATTATTTTCTGTTGATCATGAATCTATTAAAAAAATTTCAATGCCTAATTTTAGGGCTACCTATACCAAACATGATTCATATGTTTTACTCTACGTTTTAGATGAGACCCTCTCTTAAAAACATGATTTTCCTATTCAAAGTTGAAATGAGTTTCCAAAAGCTTGATCCTTTTAAAAAAACATGTGTGTTTGTGTAGGTGTGGTGGGACGGTTAGCTTTCTTTCTTACGAGATAGTCATCTCCACGAGATGTGTTTTGGATTTCTTCTCCAGTCTCTCTCTTTACCCAATCTCATGATATTCTTTAAGAATTTCTTAGCCATTTGTCAAAGAAGGGGACTATAATTGAAGAATTTATGAATTTGGGAACATGTTACCATGGCAAATCTAAAATCTTGGCACTGGATACTGGAAAGCTCCGCTCTGATTATAATTCTGAGTTCTAGCATGGGACATTTTTTAAATCAATAAGTTAAACTATTTTTTCTAGTCTCATATTCTCTCGTGACTATGGTTCCAGATTTGGGTAGAGAGAGACATGTTGCCTCATCAACAGCCCGCACTGTTCTGAACAGAAACGTGGAATGCTTTTATAGAAAAGTGAAGAGTTGAAAGTGAAAGTCGAAAAATGAAATGGGATCGGCTAGGAAAAATTTCTCAGAGCTCAGAAAAAAAAAATTCTGAGATGTAAAAAAAAAAAAAAAAAAATTTTTTTGTTAATTTTTATCATGTCTTCTAGACATGATAAAAATTAACTCACCCCCCCTTTTGTATAGGAATGTTGTCTCCCACTTTCTAAAAATAGACAATGACTCATTCTTTCTAAAGAATAGAATTCCAAGAAAAGATTGGATGAGCCATGGTCTATTTTTAGAAAGTGGGAGACAACATTCCTATACAAAAGGGGGGGTGAGTTAATTTTTATCATGTCTAGAAGACATGATAAAAATTAACAAAAAGATTGTTTTTTTTTTTTTTTTTTTTTTTTTTTTTTTTTTACATCTCAGAATTTTTTTCTGAGCTCTGAAAATATTTTCCCAGCCGATCTCATTTCGTTTTTCGACTTTCACTTTCAACTCTTCTCTTTTCTATAAAAGTATTTCGAGTTTCTGTTCAGAACACTGTTTGGGCTGTTGAAAAGGCAACACGTCTCCCTCTCTACATTAATTGGGAATACAAGATGTTCTAAAGAAGAATTCTTTGAGAATCTCTTAACCTTTCTAAACTTTAGACGAGCTAGCTGGATATTTTTTCATTTCTTTTTCAAGTATCGGTTCAAAGGATTCTTTTAAATAGTTGCAAGTAAGACGTTGTATCATTTTCTGTTGATCATGAATCTATTAAAAAATTTCAATGCCTAATTTTAGGGCTACCTATACCCGGCATGATTCATATGTTTTACTCTACATTTTAGATGAGACCCTCTCTTAAAAACACTATTTTCCTATTCAGAGTTGAAATGAGTTTCTAAAAGCATGATTCTTTTAAAAAAACATGTGTGTTTGTGTAGGTGTGGTGGGACGGTTAGATTTCTTCTCTTACGAGATAGTCATCTCCACCCTCTCGTGGTCGCTGAAATCTCGTGATGGCTCAAATGAAGAGTTCATTTATTTTGACTCACAACCACGTTATATTTTTTTGGATATCTCCTCCAACGACTCGTGGAACTCTTTTCCCTGAAATGAGGTATGTTTAGCAGTGCACGCCCTCTGAAGTGAAGCTCGGAATACTTTGACAAATCCTGTCGAGTGGATTATGAAACCATTTTTAAAGGACCTCAGAGAAGCACCCATGAAGACGATACCAACGTGTCGTTTTTCAGAAAGCATGAAGGTGGTTCATGGTGAGAGATGAGATGGTAAAATAGTTTTTTTTCTTAGAAAGTTGAAAATATGGAGAGTAGTAAGACACAGTCTCTTTTTTTCGAAACTGAGTAGGAGGGTCATTTTGAGATGAGCTGGAAAATATTTTCTGAGAGATTTGAAAAAAAAATTTTTAAATAAAAAATATATATATTATATAATATATATATTATATAATATATATTATAAATACTTTTTGTTCATTTTTATCATGTCTTCAGACATAATAAAAATGAACGACATCTCTCTTTTTCTCTTTGAAACCTCTTTCAACCTATCTCGTCCTGTTTCTCAAGTAACATTTCTTTCCTGAAAAGCTAATTTCTTTAGAAACCTAAGACAACTCTTTTCCTGAAAAGCTAATTTCTTTAGACACCTAAGACAACAGGTAGAGACATACTTCGAACCAAAAAGAGAGTAGATATCCTTTTGAATAATGTCGAATAGACAAAAGACGGCTAGCCATTTCAGTTCTATGCTTTTTTTTCCTAGGGACGATCCACGAAGGGTCCTCTTTTGTTCACGAAGCGTGGTTCACCCATGAATTAAACACGTAGACTCGAAACTTTCTAACATCTCTACCTCCACGGTGCAGTTTGAAAGGAAGGTGACCCACCCATCACCCCAGCTATGAAATGAAACGTCAAAACAGTGCACACGTTCTAGAATAAGAACCCTTGTAGACATTTGGGGGCTCTACAGCACAGACTCAACAGAAACAAAACGATAAAAACTTTCATAGATCCCAGAGAGTGGATGTGCTTAAAAATAAGGTGATGTCTCGTCGATCAAATCAGCTGTAAATAAATGTCTAAGAGCTGTGAAGAATGGATGGCCTACCTTCACAAAAGCTCTTTCTAGGAGGGAAAAGTATGTATCCAAGCAGAATACACAGCACAGACTGATGTTAAGTCGAAACTGGAGTGATTTCAATACACAAGTATGAATTCGTTCTAATAACACTTTAGATAGGTCTTGTTTAACTCATCGAGTCGAGGGGGAAAACATTGACGTGTTGCTTTTCCAACAGCCCACACTGTTCTGAACAGAAACGTAGAATACTGTTATAGATAGAAGAAGAAATGAAAGTGAAAGTAAAAAAACGAAATCGGATCGGCTGGGAAAATTTCTGAGCCGAGAAAAAATTCTGAGTCAGAGAGAAAAAAAAAAAAAAAAACTCTTCCTTTTTCTTTATTAATTTGATGTCTTCACTTTTTGACTTTCTACAAGGTCAAAAGAGTGAAGACATCAAATTAATAAAGAAAAAGGAAGAGTTTTTTTTTTTCTGACTCAGAATTTTTTCTCGGCTCAGAAATTTTCCCAGCCGATCTGATTTCGTTTTTTTACTTTCATTTTCAATTCTTCTCTTTTCTATAAAAGTATTCCACGTTTCTGTTCAGAACAGTGCGGGCTGTTGATGAGGCAGCATGTCTCTCTCTACCCAAATCTGGAACCATAGTCACGAGAGAATATGAGACTAGAAAAAATAGTTTAACTTATTGATTTAAAAAATGTCCCATGCTAGAACTCAGAATTATAATCAGAGCGGGGCTTTCCAGTATCCAGTGCCAAGATTTTAGATTTGCCATGGTGACATGTTCCCAAATTCATAAATTCTTCAATTATAGTCCCCTTCTTTGACAAATGGCTAAGAAATTCTTAAAGAATATCATGAGATTGGGTAAAGAGAGAGACTGGAGAAGATATCCAAAACACATCTCGTGGAGATGACTATCTCGTAAGAAAGAAAGCTAACCGTCCCACCACACCTACACAAACTCACATGTTTTTTTTAAAAGGATCAAGCTTTTGGAAACTCATTTCAACTTTGAATAGGAAAATCATGTTTTTAAGAGAGGGTCTCATCTAAAACGTAGAGTAAAACATATGAATCATGTTGGGTATAGGTAGCCCTAAAATTAGGCATTGAAATTTTTTAATAGATTCATGATCAACAGAAAATTATACAACGTCTTACTTGCAACTATTTAAAAGAATCCTTTGAACCCATACTTGAAAAATAAATGAAGAAATATCCAGCTAGCTCTTCTAAAGTTCAGAAAGGTTAAGAGATTCTCAAAGAATTCTTCTTTAGAACATCTTGGATTCCCGATTAGGGTAGAGAGGGAGACGTGTTGCCTTTTCAACAGCCCACAGTGTTCTGAACAAAAACTCGAAATACTTTTATAGAAAAGAGAAGATTTGAAAGTGAAAGTCGAAAAATGAAATGAGATCGGCTGGGAAAATATTTTCAGAGCTCAGAAAAAAATTCTGAGATGTAAAAAAAAAAAAAAAAAAAAATCTTTTTGTTAATTTTTATCATGTCTTCTAGACATGATAAAAATTAACTTACCCCTTTTGTATGGGAATGTTGTCTCCCACTTTCTAAAAATAGACCATGACTCATCCAATCTTTTCTTGGAATTCTATTCTTTAGAAAGAATGAGTCATTGTCTATTTTTATAAAGAGTGAGATATCATTCCCAGACAAAAAGAGAAGGGAGTTAATTTTTATCATGTCTAGAAGACATGATAAAAATTAACAAAAAGATTGTTTTTTTTTTTTTTTTTTTAACATCTCAGAATTGTTTTTCTGAGCTCTGAGAATTTTTTCCCAGTCGGCTTGATTCACAAAACCAGATATATTCAAATTATTTCTATAGAGGGTTCTCATCTATTTAAACCACTCGCGTTTCTGCTTTAAATCAGTCTGTACTGTGCACTGGAGCTGAATACACGCTTCTTCCTCCTGGAAAGAGGTTTTGTGAAGGTGTGTGGAGATATTGTTTTCAGCCGACTCGACTTTTTTTCCAACAGCCGACTCGATCGTTCGAATGACACCGTGGAAGTTGGAGAGAGGTCAAGTCGATTTTGAGGACGGTAAAGCATTTGAGGGCTATTTGCCTTAAGAAATGCCTTCGTGGAGGACTTTGGAAGGGAAACTGGCTCGTATTCACGTTACACATGGGGAAAAACCACGAAAAAAAACACCCATGCAGCCAGCTTGAAAGTCAGTCGTTCACGTTTAACAATATATGAAATGGATTTTATAAAAACATATTCGGATCGTATTCAAAATTGGATCATTCTGTTGTTTTATCAGAATATGCCAGGTATACGATTGAACAATTCTATTGAATAACATGATCTTGCCTTCTTGAAAGTCATTTGTTAACGTTTCACAAAATATATATCAGTATAAGATGGAACCATCATGATCCGTTATCCTGACTGATGGAGTCAGCTGTGGATCACAAGACCTTGCCTTTTTTGAAAAGGATTTGTTAAAGTTTCACAAAATATACAAAATATATATCAGTATACGATTGAAAAAAAATCATGATCCATTATCCTGACTGATGGAGTCAGCTGTGGATCACAGGATCTTGCCTTCTTGAAAGTCATTTGTTAAAGAAGTTTCACAAAATATATCAGTATACAATGGAACAATCGTGATCCGTTAATTCTGACAAGTCTAGTCAGCTGTGGATCATGAGATCTTGCCTTCTTGAAAGTCATTTGTTAAAGAAGTTTCACAAAATATATCAGTATACAATGGAACAATCGTTATCCGTTAATCCTGACTGATTGAGTCAGTTCTGGATCACGAGATCTTGCCCTGTTGAAAACAATTTGTTAAAGTTCCACAAAATATATTAGTATACAATGGAACTATCGTGATCCGTTAATTCTGACGGGTCTAGCCAGCTGTGGATCACGAGATCTTGGCTTCTTGAAAGGAATTTGTTAAAGTTTCACAAAATATATCAGTATAGGATGGAACAATCGTGATCCGATTACACTGACTAGTCTAGCCAGCTGTGGATCACGAGATCTTGCCTTGTTAAAGTTTCACAAAATATATCAGTATACGATGGGACAATCGTGATCCATTGATCCTGACTGCTCTAGCCAGCTATGGATTACGAGATCTTGCCCTGTTGAAAGGAATTTGTTAAAGTTTCACAAAATATATCAGTATAGGATGGAACAATCGTGATCCGATTACACTGACTAGTCTAGCCAGCTGTGGATCACGAGATCTTGCCTTGTTAAAGTTTCACAAAATATATCAGTATACGATGGGACAATCGTGATCCATTGATCCTGACTGCTCTAGCCAGCTATGGATCACGAGATCTTGCCCTGTTGAAAGGGATTTGTTAAAGTTTCACAAAATATATCAGTATACGATTGATAAAATCCTGATCCGTTTTTCCTGACTAATGGAGTCAGCTGTGGATCACGAGATCTTGGCTTCTTGAAAGAAATTTGTTAAAGTTTCACAAAATATATCAGTATAGGATGGAACAATCGTGATCCGATTACACTGACGGGTCTAGCCAGCTGTGGATCACGAGATCTTGGCTTCTTGAAAGGAATTTGTTAAAGTTTCACAAAATATATCAGTATAGGATGGAACAATCGTGATCCGATTACACTGACGAGTCTAGCCAGCTGTGGATCACGAGATCTTGGCTTCTTGAAAGGAATTTGTTAAAGTTTCACAAAATATATCAGTATAGGATGGAACAATCGTGATCCGATTACACTGACGAGTCTAGCCAGCTGTGGATCACGAGATCTTGGCTTCTTGAAAGGAATTTGTTAAAGTTTCACAAAATATATCAGTATAGGATGGAACAATCGTGATCCGATTACACTGACGGGTCTAGCCAGCTGTGGATCACATGATCTTGGCTTCTTGAAAGGAATTTGTTAAAATTTCACAAAATATATCAGTATACGAAATAATAGCATGTTTTCTATAAAAACAGCTATTGAGTAAAACATTTCTAGCCTTGAAAAGCAAAAACAGTAGCACGGGGGAAAATATTACCCTACCTCAAAGTATTGAAAGGAAATAAGAATACATTTCTATAAAATGGGTGACTCAATAAATATTTGTAGTCTATGAAATATAAAAGAGTAAGAAAAAAATGTTCACATACCTTCACAGAAGCTCTTCCCAGGAGAGTGAGAAGCGTGTATCCACGTTGAGTGCACAGCACAGACTGATCTGAAACTGAAACGCGAGTGGTTTAAATACATTAACGAGTTGCTTCTAGAAACCGACTGGGAAAAATTCTCAGAGCTCTGGAAAAATTTTAACACATTAAAAAAAAAAAAAAAAAAAAAATTTTTTTTTTTTTTAAATCTTTTTTTCAGCTTTGAAAATTTTCTTCCCAGTCGTTAACATTTCGTTTTTGGACTTTTACTTTCAATTCTTGGACCCATGATGTTCTTTTCTTGATGTTCTTGTAGTATATTTCTATACAAATTCACTCCTTTTCCCCAAAAAAGATCTTTTTTTTATTTTTTTTTACCTTCCAATTTGTATAGCTATATACTGAAAAAAGGCATTAAAGTCCGTTTGTAGTATATTCCTATACAAATTCACTTATTTCCCCGAAAAAAAAAGATGTCTTTTTTTTATTTTTTTTACCTTCCAACTTGTATAGCTATATGCTGAAAACAGGCTTTAAAGTCCGTTTGTAGTATATGCCTTCCCCCCGAAAAAAAAAGATGTCTTTTTTTAAATTTTTTTTACCTTCCAATTTGTATAGCTATATACTGAAAACAGGCCTTAAATTCCGTTTGTAGTATATTCCTATACAAATTTACTCCCTTTTCCCCAAAAAGATGTCTTTTTTTTAATTTTACCTTCAAATTTGTATAGCTACATACTGAGAACAGGCGTTCAAGTCCGTTTGTAGTATATTGGTATACATGGTCTATTTTTAGAAACAGTGAGACAACATTCCCACACAAAAGGGGGGTAGGGTTAATTTTTATCATGTCTAGAAGACATGATAAAAATTAACAAAAGATTTTTTTTTTAACATCTCAAATTTTTTTTTCTGAGCTTTGAAAAATTTTTCCCAGTCGGCAACCAAGTGAAAATTCTACAGCCAAGACGATTGGCCTTTTACTTTCACTTTCAACACTTTTCTATAAAAGTATTCTACGTTTTCTGTTCAGAACTGTGCGGGCTGTCCAAGATGCAGCATGCTTTTTCTCTCTCTACTGCATCTGGACCCAGGACCAATCTCTTAGAAAGAGCTTCTGTGAACACAAGCTTTTTTCCAATTTTTGACGTCTCACAGAATACAAATCATTTCTCCTTTTAGGGGAAAATGTTTCCCATTTGAAAAGCTAGGACCCCTCGTTTGGATTTCATCAGCAACCGTTTATCAGGGTCTAGAGAAATTGGATGATCCATCCATAAATCAGAATTTCCCATCCGTGGTTTTTATACATCAAAATTTCAACATAGTTTAAGAAAAATCCTTCAGTCCTATTTGAAAGGAGATGACATGATATTGAAAGACATTTTCCCATGACGGACATTGAAAGACATTGAAAGACATTTTCCCATGACGAAATCTCTCTATCCCACACCTTCTTCTAAAGTGAAGTTAAAGAGATTTTTTATACCGGGTTTTCAATTTTCACCTCAAATCATACCGTTGACGACGTGTGACACACAAACCGTGACATAAATTTCAGTTTCCATGACAGCTAACACGCTTGAGCTTTAAACATGTATGAAAGAATTTATATTTAATCCATTTCAGCGATTGAGTGGGCTGGGATGAAAAAGGCCCTTTCTATGACAGCTAACACGCTTGAGCTTTAAAAATGTATGAAAGAATTTATTTTTAATCCATTTCAACGAGTGAGTGGGCTGGGGAAAAAAAGGCCCTTTCTATGACAGCTAACACGCTTGAGCTTTAAAAATGTATCAAAGAATTTGTTTTTAATCCATTTCAGAGATTGAGTGGGCTGTGGAAAGAAAAAGCTCTTTCCATGATACTTAACACTCTTGAGCCTTAAAAATGTATGAAAGAATTTATTTTTAATCCATTTCAGCGATTGAGGGGGCTGGGAAACATTTTCTTAGAGCTCAGGGAAAAAAAAGGCTCTTTCCATGACACCTAACACTCTTGAGCTTTAAAAATATATGAAACAAATTAATTTAAATCCATTTCAGCGATTGAGTGGGCTCGGAAAATTTTCTTAGAGCCCAGGGAATGTGTGTCCAGGTTGAATGCAGAGCACACACGGATGGGTAGTCGAAACTCGAGTAGCTTAAATAAATATACGTTAAGTTCTGGAAATAATTCTGAGTTCAAGCATGGGACATGAGAACAGAAATGTATTACAATCATCATGTCATCATTGTTTTCGAAAGCCAAAAGAATTCCTCATGAAAGAACATCTTTTTTTCCTGGTTGTGGGATGGAGTAGAGTTACTGCATCTTGAACAACCCACACTGATCTGAACAGAAATATGAAATGTTTTTATAGATATAAGAAATGAACTGAAAGTGAAAGTAAAAATGAAATTGTATTGGCTGGAAATATTTCTTGGCTGTGGAATGGGAAAAATATTTCCAAAGCTGAAAAAAAAAAAAAATACTCTTTCTTTTTTCTATTAAATTGATGTCTTTACTTTGTTTACTTTGGAATGGAGAAACCCAAAGACTATGACTCATCCTTTCTAAAACATATAATTCCTAGAATGAGTCATGGTCTATTTTTAGAAACAGGGAGAAACATTCCCACACAAAAGGGGGGTAGGGTTAATTTTTATCATGTCTAGAAAACATGATAAAAATTAAAAAAAAGATTTTTTTTTTTTTTTACATCTCAAATTTTTTTTTTCTGAGCTTTGAAAAATTTTTCCCAGTCCGCAACCAAGTGAAAATTCTACAGCCAAGACAATTTGGCTTTTACTTTCACTTTCATCGCTTTTCTATAAAAGTATTCCACGTTTTCTATTCAGAACCGTGCGGGCTATCCAAGGTGCAGCATGCTTTTTCTCTTTCTCTATGTCATCTGGACCTAGGACCACTCTTATAGAAAGAGCTTCTGTGAACACAAGTTTCTTTCCACGTTTTAATGTCTCACAGAATAGAAATCATTAATACGTTTAGGGGAAAATGTTCCCTGTTTGAAAAGCTAGGGTTTTCGTTTGGATTTCATCAGCAACCGTTTATCAGGTTCTAGCGAAATTGGATGATCCATCCATGGATCAGAATTTCCCATCTGTAATTTGGATGGATCAAGATTTCAACATAGTTTTAGAAAAATCCTTCAATCCTATTTGAAAAGAGATGTCATGATATTGAAAGACATTTTTCCATGACGGACATTGAAAAACATTTTCCCATGACTGACATTGAAAGACATTGAAAGACATTTTTCCATGACGAAATCTCTCTATCCCACACCTTCTTCTAAAGTGAACTTAAAGAGATTTTTCATACCGGGTTTTCAATTTTCACCTCAAACCATACCGTTGACGACGTGTGAGACACAAACCATGACATAAATTTCAGTTTCTATGACAGCTAACACGCTTGAGCTTTAAAAATGTATAAAAGAAGTTATTTTTAATCCATTTCAGCGATTGAGTGGGCTGGGGAAAAAAAAGGCCCTTTACATGACAGCTAACACGCTTGAGCTTTAAAAATGTATGAAAGAATTTATTTTTAATCCATTTCAGCGACTGAGTCTGCTGGGAAACATTTTCTTAGAGCTCAGGGGAAAAAAAGGCTCTTTCCATGAGAACTAACACTCTTGAGGTTTAAAAATATATGAAAGAATTTCTTTTTAATTCATTTCAGCTATTGAGTGGGCTGGGAAAAAAAAGGCCCTTTTCATGAGAGCTAACATGCTTGACCTCTAAAAATATAGGAACGAATTAATTTTTAATCCATTTCAGCGATTGAGTGGGCTGGGAAACATTTTCTTAGAGCTCAGGGAAAAAAAAGGTTCTTTCCATGACAGCTAACACGCTTGAGCTTTAAAAATGTATGAAACAATTTGATTTTAATCCATTTCAGCGATTGAGTGGGCTGGGAAACATTTTCTTACAGCTCAGGGAATGTGTGTCTAGGTTGAATGCACAGCACACACGGATGGGAAGTCGAAACTCGAGTGGCTTAAAAAATAAATATACGAAATTTGGTTCATCGAGCTGACTAGGAAAATTTCTCAGAGTTCTGGAAATAATTCTGAGTTCAATCATGGGACATGAGAACAGAAATGTATTACAATCATCATGTCATCATTGTTTTCGAAAGCCAAAAAAATTCCTCATGAAAGAACATCTTTTTTTCGTGGTTGTGGGATGGAGTAGAGATGTTGCATCTTGAACAACACACACTGATTTGAACAGAAACGTGAAATGTTTTTATAGATATAAGAAAGGAATTGAAAGTGAAAGTAAAAATGAAATTGTATTGGCTGTTGAATGGGAAAAATATTTCCAAAGCTGAAAAAAAAAAAAAAACTCTTTCTTTTTTTCTATTAATTTGATGTCTTCACTTTGTTTACTTTGGAATGTCCTAGAATGAGTCATGGTCTATTTTTAGAAACAGGGAGAAAACTTTCTCACACACAAGGGGGGTAGGGTTAATTTTTATCATGTCTAGAAGACATGATAAAAATTAACAAAAAGTTTTTTTTTTTTTTACATCTCAGATTTTTTTTTCTGAGCTCTGAAAATTTTTTCCCAGTCGGCAACCAAGTGAAAAATTTCCAATCGGCTTTTACTTTCACTTTCAACTCTTTTCTATAAAAGTATTCCACGTTTTCTGTTCAAAACCGTGTGGGCTCTCCATGGTGCAACATGCTTGTTCTCTCTCTACCTCATCTGCAGCTCTATGACAGCTAACACGCTTGAGCTTTAAAAATGTATGAAAGAAGTTATTTTTAATCCATTTCAGCGATTGAGTGGGCTGGGGAAAAAAAAGGCCCTTTCCATGACAGTTAACACGCTTGAGCTTTAAAAATGTATGAAAGAATTTATTTTTAATCCATATCAGCGATTGAGTGGACTGGGAAACATTTTCTTAGAGCTCAGGGGAAAAAAAGGCACTTTCTATGACAGTTAACACGCTTAAGCTTTAAAAATATATGAAAGAATTTATTTTTAATCCATTTCAGCGATTGAGTGGACTGGGAAACATTTTCTTAGAGCTCAGGGGAAAAAAAGGCTCTTTCCATGAGAACTAACACGCTTAAGCTTTAAAAATATATGAAAGAATTTATTTTTAATCCATTTCAGCGATTGAGTGGACTGGGAAACATTTTCTTAGAGCTCAGGGGAAAAAAGGCTCTTTCCATGAGAACTAACACGCTTAAGCTTTAAAAATGTATGAATGAATTTATTTTTAATCCATTTCAGCGATTGAGTCTGCTGGGAAACATTTTCTCAGAGCTCAGGGGAAAAAAAGGCTCTTTCCATGACAGCTAACACGCTTAAGCTTTAAAAATGTATGAATGAATTTATTTTTAATCCATTTCAGCGATTGAGTCTGCTGGGAAACCTTTTCTCAGAGCTCAGGGGAAAAAAAGGCTCTTTCCATGACAGCTAACACGCTTAAGCTTTAAAAATGTATGAAAGAATTTATTTTTAATCCATTTCAGCGATTGAGTGTGCTGGGAAATATTTTCTCAGAGCTCAGGGGAAAAAAAGGCTCTTTTTATGACAGCTAACACGCTTGAGGTTTAAAAATGTATGAAAGAATTTATTTTTAATCCATTTCAGCGATTGAGTCTGCTGGGAAACATTTTCTCAGAGCTCAGGGGAAAAAAACGCTCTTTCCATGACAGCTAACACTCTTGAGCTTTAAAAATGTATGAAAGAATTTATTTTTAATCCATTTCAGCGATTGAGTCTGCTGGGAAACATTTTCTTAGAGCTCAGGGAAAAAAAAGGTTCTTTCCTTGACACCTAACACTCTTGAGCTTTAAAAATGTATGAAAGAATTTTTTTTAATCCATTTCAGGGATTGAGTGGGCTGGGAAACATTTTCTTAGAGCTCAGGGAATGTGTCTCCAGGTTGAATGCACAGCACACACGGATGGGAAGTCGAAACTCGAGTGGCCTAAAAAATAAATATACGAAAGCTGGGTTATCGAGCTGACTAGGAAAAATTTTCAGAGTTCTGGAAATAATTCTGAGTTCAAGCATGGACATGAGAACCGAAATGTATTACAATCATCATGTCATCATTGTTTTCGAAAGCCAAAAGAACATCTCATGAAAGAACATCTTTTTTTCCTGGTTGTGGGATGGATTAGAGTTGCTGCATCTTGAACAACCCACACTGATCTGAACAGAAACATGAAATGTTCTTATAGATATAAGAAATGAATTGAAAGTGAAAGTAAAAATGAAATTGTATTGGTTGGAAATATTTCTTGGCTGTTGAATTGGAAAAATATTTCCAGAGCTAAAAAAAAAAAAAAAAAAAAAAAAAAAAAAACCCTCTTCCTTTTTTTCTATTAATTTGATGTCTTCGCTTTGTTTATTTTGGAATGGAGAAACCCAAAGACTTTTTAAAACATATCCTTTTTAAAAACTTATCATATCTTATAAACTTTAAACTCATCCTTTTTAAAACATATAATTCCTAGAATGAGTCATGGTCTATTTTTAGAAACAGTGAGACAACATTCCCACACAAAAGGGGGGTAGGTTTAATTTTTATCATGTCTAGAAGACATGATAAAAATTAACAAAAAGTTTTTTTTTTTTTTTTTTTTTACATCTCAGATTTTTTTTTCTGAGCTCTGAAAATTTTTTCCCAGTCGGCAACCAATTGAAAAATTTTCAATCGGCTTTTACTTTCACTTACAACTCTTTTCTATAAAAGCATTCCACGTTTTCTGTTCAGAACCGTGCGGGCTCTCCATGGTGCAACATGCTTTTTCTCTCTCTACCTCATCTGCAGCTAGGGTGTTTTTCCTTGTTCAAGAAGTGGAATTTTTTGGGAATACTTTACAATTTCACGAGCTAGCTGTTTCTTATATTTCGAGGAGATTTCAATGGAATTGTTTATAGATGTCATCTATTGCAGATGGGGGAAAAGTCTATACTGGATCGCTGGAGACATCTCATCCAGATAGGTCACGTTATATGTTTTCCCACACCTAAATAAACTGGACATGAGCCATCCTTTTGTTTTCTCATTCAATAAAGATAGACACTGCAGACCGTTTTGGGTTTTCACTCTTCGCGAACCGAGACGAGCCGCAGCGACACTTTGCGTTTTCTATGAGCGCAATAATGGATTACGTGAGCAGCCATTTTGTTTCCCATCTCACCCAGATAGGTCATGTTGTATTTTGTTTCATGCACCTAGCCAATTTTGGACATGAGCCACCCTTTTTTTTTTTTTTTTTTTTTTTTGTCTATCGAACCAAGATAGACTCTGGAGACAATTTTGTTTCTCAACGGAAAAGTAAATTTTCTGAATGGGTACCGGTGTTCAATTACTTTGGGGCCGACTGTCTGATTATACTATTACAACCACGAAATCTCGAAATGGATGGGTTTTACACGGTAAGACGCAGGGAGACCTGTGATCCCTAGCTCCTCCTAGGAATTCTGAAGATACTATTACAACCCCCAAATCTCAAAAATGATAGGATTTACAATTGACATCGAGTCCCGAAACTAATCGAGCTGACCCTAGAGAGATTGGAAAGTAAGATGGATTCGATGGGAGGGAGATTATTCTTCTTTCGGGATGGAAACAATATTCGTACTACTTTTCTTTCAAGAGGGAAAGGGGCATCCAATCCCACAACCTGTTTAGTGGACCCTAGAGAGGTTGAAAAGGCAGACAGATTCGACTGGGGTCGGTTTCGGATTAAAAAGAAGAGCCGTTCCGCTTTTCTTCCAACATGGAAAACGGTATCTAGTCTCACAACTTACAAACGCATCTTCTTTCAAAAAAGTTAGAAAGGATTTTAAAATAGGTTGGAACTATTTTCTTCTTGAAAATTCGGAAAAAAACAACAACATACGCTTGGGTTCCAAAAAAACAGTTAAAGAAGGCTAAATGAACAGCCCGTCTAAAGTGAAATTCCGAAGAGAATAAATGGGTAAGGACTCATCCATCGAGTTGGCTGGGCAATGGTTTTTTTAGAAATTGAAACGGTCCACAAATAAACAACGTGGTAAACAATATCAACAAAATGGTAAAGCAAATCTATTGAGCTGGTCTCTCAAATCTCACCCCGCAAAATATTTTAAACGTAAACAAGTCAACAACATAGTAAATATCATCAATAGAATAGGATAATAACATCGGCTAGAAGGGGAAAAACCTGTCAGAGAAGCAAAAACACAAAAGAGTGGAAGAAAAAACGTTAACATACCTTCACAGAAGCTTTTTCCAGGAGAGAGAGAAGCGTGTATCCACGTTGAGTGCCCCGCACAAACTGATTGGAAGCTGAAACACGAGTGGTTTAAATAGCTAAGTGAGAATTCTTTCTAGAAACAATTTGGAAGTCTTATTTTGATCATCGAGTCGACTGGGAAAAAATTCTCAGAGCTGAAAAAAAAAATTCTGAGATGAAAAAAAAAAAAAAAAAAAACTTTTTGTTAATTTTTATCATGTCTTCTAGACATGATAAAAATTAACTCCCTTCTCTTTTTGTCTGGGAATGTTGTCTCCCACTTTCTAAAAATAGACCGACTCATCCTTTCTTACGAATACAATTCCAAGCAAAGAATGGGTTGGGATCTATTTTTAGAAACGGTGAGACAACATTCCCAGACAAAAAGAGAAGGGAGTTAATTTTTATCATGTCTAGAAGACATAATAAAAATTAACAAAAAGTTTTTTTTTTTTTTTTTTTTTTTTTTTACATCTCAGAATTTTTTTTTTCATCTCTGAGAATTGTTTCCCAGTCCACTCGATGATCAAAACAAGACTTCCAAATTGTTTCTAGAAAGAACTCTCACTTAGCTATTTAAACCACTCCTGTTTCAGCTTCAGATCAGTTTGTGCTGGGCAGTTCACCTGGATATAGGCTGTTTCCAGCCGACTCGTTTTAACTTTCCCATTCAACTCGTCTCTGATCTATAAAAACATTCCGAGTTTCAGTTCAGTTCGGAACGGGCTGTTGGACACGCAATACAACAAGATGCTTCTCCTCCAGACCTGGAAAATACTTCCCTATTAGGAAAATAGAGATACGTAAAAGAATAAGCTGTTACGTTATTATTGATTCCATCTCCTTTTTAGCTTCTTCTCGTATGTGTTTACGATACTTTGTAATTTTCATAGAACGTTTAATGATGGTATAGGAAGGATTAAAAGATCGATACGGGAAATACTTTCGAAAGAATCGTTTTAACCTTCTCGAGCAACTATCTAATCTTCGAGGGAAAAGGGGGCCGGCAATAACCCAAGCAAGAAATTCATACAAAAATCGATTACGTTGATCCCATATATTGGACGAAGCCAATTTCTTTTCTGCATAATGTCGTCGAAGATCTGTTTCGTTCAGAAGTTTTAAAATTTCAGTTGCTTTTAAGTCAGTTTCAAGAATGACAAGAATAAATAAAGCCATCTCTTCATATTCATAGCAATCTATAACTATTTTTCTAAGTTTTTTGAGGTCATCTAATGTAAGCAGAGGACCTTGACATCTTTTAATATTGGATTGTTTTGGATGTTCCCATTTCTCACTTAACAAGCGATACAAAAACCAGAGTTTATTCTTCACTTGATTGCGCGATTTCTTCTTTACTTCAGTTAGATACTTTTCATATTCCTCTAATGCTCTCTTATAATGATATTTAATGCCATCACCATGTTTTCGATACCAGTCATAGAATTCATTAAAATAAAATTCATAGTTAGTTCTTGTTGCTTCCGAAATATTCATACGTTTAATAATAATTTGACATTCCTCCATTGTCGGATTTGGTATGAATACTGTACTGTCATGCTTGTGTCTATGTTTAGGAAGAGAGTTTTCCAAACATTTCCACCGTCTCATTCGTTGGTATTCCCTCTCTTTGAATCGAACATTTGGATCTCTTCTCCTTTCTCGTAATCTCCATCGATTTGCTTCTTTTACTCTTTCCAATGACCAATAATGTTTCATGTAGGCCTTCTTTTTCCTTTTCCTTTCAGATAAAATTGTGGATTCCTCATTATTCATCTTGATTCGAACCCTTCATTATTCATTATTATCTATGTTATTTTTGATTCCGTCTTATATTTTTCATTAATCTAGTCCTTTTTTGGTACCTAAAAATTAAATTGATTAAAAAAAATATAGGGATTCTATAAACCTTTTGAATATCCTTTAACCGTAAAATAGAAAAGAGAATAAAAACCTAACCCCTTTCATATTAACCCATTTCTCGCTCAAGGCACCTTGATCAAGTAATGGGATAATGATAGAAGGGTTAGGACTTTAGGATCCTTTTTATTTCACTATAAATTGATAAAAAAGATTTATACTAAAGGATTTCAAAATTTTATTAATGATATTAAATTATTATTAATGATTTTTTGAATGGGTGTCAGGATCTGACGATATTGAAAAAGAAATAACTTTATCAATAATATATATGTTTGAAAAATGAATATCATGAAGGGAGGAAAAAAAACATAATTTTTCCTAATATCTAGCTTGTTGTGTTTGATAAATCATGTAAATGGTCAAACAAATCACTAATGTAATGACAAATAAACAGTAAAGCTGGACAGTATGAATGAAAGACATAAACTTACCCCTTTTCAATTTGAAGATTTGAAAAGGATAGAATATGTTATCTTCTTTAAGTGGAAAAGATTCCGGCTATTATATTTCACCTTGAACTGTAGATTGGAAATCTAAATACTTCTATCGATAACAATGAATCCATTGTTTTTTTTGGAAAAAAACTAGTAGTGACACACGTCGGCTGGAAACATTTAGCCTTCTCCATATAAACTCCTTGCATGTTTAGAAGTGATTTTTCTTTCTCCCATTTCAATAGCAAAACAAAATTGTTGATGATAACGTTCTCCTTTTTCCAATATCACTTTAAAGAATATCTTTTGAGATCTTTTACGTATCTCTATTTTCCTAATAGGGAAGTATTTTCCAGGTCTGGAGGAGAAGCATCTTGTTGTATTGCGTGTCCAACAGCCCGTTCCGAACTGAACTGAAACTCGGAATGTTTTTATAGATCAGAGACGAGTTGAATGGGAAAGTTAAAACGAGTCGGCTGGAAACAGCCTATATCCAGGTGAACTGCCCAGCACAGACTGATCTGAAGCTGAAACTGGAGTGGTTTAAATAGCTAAGTGAGAGTTCTTTCTAGAAACAATTTGGAAGTCTTGTTTTGATCATCGAGTGGACTGGGAAACAATTCTCAGAGCTGAAAAAAAAAAATTCTGAGATGTAAAAAAAAAAAAAAAAAAAACTTTTTGTTAATTTTTATTATGTCTTCTAGACATGATAAAAATTAACTCCCTTCTCTTTTTGTCTGGGAATGTTGTCTCACCGTTTCTAAAAATAGATCCCAACCCATTCTTTGCTTGGAATTGTATTCTTAAGAAAGGATGAGTCATGGTCTATCTATAAAAATAGACCATGACTCATCCTTTCTTAAGAATACAATTCCAAGCAAAGAATGGGTTGGGATCTATTTTTAGAAACGGTGAGACAACATTCCCAGACAAAAAGAGAAGGGAGTTAATTTTTATCATGTCTAGAAGACATGATAAAAACTAACAAAAAGTTTTTTTTTTTTTTTTTCATCTCAGAACTTTTTTTTCAGCTCTGAGAATTTTTTCCCAGTCGACTCGATGATCAAAATAAGACTTCCAAATTGTTTCTAGAAAGAATTCTCACTTAGCTATTTAAACCACTCGTGTTTCAGCTTCCAGTCAGTCTGTGCGGGGCACTCAACGTGGATACACGCTTCTCTCTCTCCTGGAAAAAGCTTCTGTGAAGGTATGTTAACGTTTTTTCTTCCACTCTTTTGTGTTTTTGCTTCTCTGACAGGTTTTTCCCCTTCTAGCCGATGTTATTATCCTATTCTATTGATGATATTTACTATGTTGTTGACTTGTTTACGTTTAAAATATTTTGCGGGGTGAGATTTGAGAGACCAGCTCAATAGATTTGCTTTACTATTTTGTTGATATTGTTTACCACGTTTTTTATTTGTGGACCGTTTCAATTTCTAAAAAAACCATTGCCCAGCCGACTCGATGGATGAGTCCTTACCCATTTATTCTCTTCGGAATTTCACTTTAGACGGGCTGTTCATTTAGCCTTCTTTAAATGTTTTTTTGGAACCCAAGGGTATGTTGTTGTTTTTTTCCGAATTTTGAAGAAGAAAATAGTTTCCAACCTATTTTAAAATCCTTTCTAACTTTTTTGAAAGAAGATGCGTTTGTAAGTTGTGAGACTAGATACCCTTTTCCATGTTGGAAGAAAAGCGGAACGGCTCTTCTTTTTAATCCGAAACCGACCCCAGTCGAATCTGTCTGCCTTTTCAACCTCTCTAGGGTCCACTCAACAGGTTGTGGGATTGGATGCCCCTTTCCCTCTTGAAAGAAAAGTAGTACGAATATTGTTTCCATCCCGAAAGAAGAATAATCTCCCTCTCATCGAATCCATGTTACATTCCAATCTCTCTAGGGTCAGCTCGATTAGTTTCGGGACTCGATGTCAATTGTAAATCCTATCATTTTTGAGATTTGGGGGTTGTAATAGTATCTTCAGAATTCCTAGGAGGAGCTAGGGATGACAGGTCTTCCTGCGTCTTACCGTAGTCAACTGTAAAACCCATCCATTTCGAGATTTCGTGGTTGTAATAGTATAATCAGACGGTCGGCCACAAAAGTATTCGAACACCGGTACCCATTCAGAAAATTTACTTTTCCGTTGAGAAACAAAATTGTCTCCAGAGTCTATCTTGGTTCGATAGACAAAAAAAAAAAAACAAAAGGATGGCTCATGTCCAAAATTGGCTAGGTGCATGAAACAAAATACAACATGACCTATCTGGGTGAGATGGGAAACAAAATGGCTGCTCACGTAATCCATTATTGCGCTCATAGAAAACGCAAAGTGTCGCTGCGGCTCGTCTCGGTTCGCGAAGAGTGAAAACCCAAAACGGTCTGCAGTGTCTATTTTTGTTGAATGAGAAAAGAAAAGGATGGCTCATGTCCAGTTTATTTAGGTGTGGGAAAACATATAACGTGACCTATCTGGATGAGATGTCTCCAGCGATCCAGTATAGACTTTTTCCCCATCTGCAATAGACGACATCTATAAACAATTCCATTGAAATCTCCTCGAAATATAAGAAACAGCTAGCTCGTGAAATTGTAAAGTATTCCCAAAAAATTCCACTTCTTGAAGAAGGAAAAACACCCTAGCTGCAGATGAGGTAGAGAGAGAAAAAGCATGTTGCACCATGGAGAGCCCGCACGGTTCTGAACAGAAAACGTGGAATGCTTTTATAGAAAAGAGTTGAAAGTGAAAGTAAAAGCCGATTGGAAATTTTTCAATTGGTTGCCGACTGGGAAAAAAATTTCAGAGCTCAGAAAAAAAAATCTGAGATGTAAAAAAAAAAAAAAAACTTTTTGTTAATTTTTATCATGTCTTCTAGATATGATAAAAATTAACCCTACCCCCCTTTTGTGTGGGAATGTTGTCTCACTGTTTCTAAAAATAGACCATGACTCATTCTAGGAATTATATGTTTTAAAAAGGATGAGTTTAAAGTTTATAAGATATGATAAGTTTTTAAAAAGGATATGTTTTAAAAAGTCTTTGGGTTTCTCCATTCCAAAGTAAACAAAGTGAAGACATCAAATTAATAGAAAAAAAGGAAGAGGGTTTTTTTTTTTTTTTTTTTTTTTTTTTATAGCTCTGGAAATATTTTTCCAATTCAACAGCCAAGAAATATTTCCAACCAATACAATTTCATTTTTACTTTCACTTTCAATTCATTTCTTATATCTATAAGAACATTTCATGTTTCTGTTCAGATCAGTGTGGGTTGTTCAAGATGCAGCAACTCTAATCCATCCCACAACCAGGAAAAAAAGATGTTCTTTCATGAGATGTTCTTTTGGCTTTCGAAAACAATGATGACATGATGATTGTAATACATTTCGGTTCTCATGTCCCATGCTTGAACTCAGAATTATTTCCAGAACTCTGAAAATTTTTCCTAGTCAGCTCGATAACCCAGCTTTCGTATATTTATTTTTTAAGCCACTCGAGTTTCGACTTCCCATCCGTGTGTACTGTGCATTCAACCTGGAGACACATTCCCTGAGCTCTAAGAAAATGTTTCCCAGCCCACTCAATCCCTGAAATGGATTAAAAAAAATTCTTTCATACATTTTTAAAGCTCAAGAGTGTTAGGTGTCAAGGAAAGAACCTTTTTTTTCCCTGAGCTCTAAGAAAATGTTTCCCAGCAGACTCAATCGCTGAAATGGATTAAAAATAAATTCTTTCATACATTTTTAAAGCTTAAGCGTGTTAGCTGTCATGGAAAGAGCCTTTTTTTCCCCTGAGCTGTGAGAAAATATTTCCCAGCAGACTCAATCGCTGAAATGGATTAAAAATAAATTCATTCATACATTTTTAAAGCTTAAGCGTGTTAGCTGTCATGGAAAGAGCCTTTTTTTCCCCTGAGCTCTGAGAAAATGTTTCCCAGCAGACTCAATCGCTGAAATGGATTAAAAATAAATTCATTCATACATTTTTAAAGCTTAAGCGTGTTAGTTCTCATGGAAAGAGCCTTTTTTTCCCCTGAGCTCTAAGAAAATGTTTCCCAGTCCACTCAATCGCTGAAATGGACTAAAAATAATTTCTTTCATATATTTTTAAAGCTTAAGCGTGTTAACTGTCATAGAAAGGGCCTTTTTTTCCCCTGAGCTCTAAGAAAATGTTTCCCAGTCCACTCAATCGCTGAAATGGTTTAAAAATAAATTCTTTCATACATTTTTAAAGCTCAAGCGTGTTAACTGTCATGGAAAGGGCCTTTTTTTTCCCCAGCACACTCAATAGCTGAAATGGATTAAAAATAACTTCTTTCATACATTTTTAAAGCTCAAGCGTGTTAGCTGTCATAGAGGTGCAGATGAGGTAGAGAGAAAACAAGCATGTTGCACCATGGAGAGCCCACACGGTTCTGAACAGAAAACGTGGAATACTTTTATAGAAAAGAGTTGAAAGTGAAAGTAAAAGCCGATTGGAAATTTTTCACTTGGTTGCCGACTGGGAAAAAATTTTCAGAGCTCAGAAAAAAAAATCTGAGATGTAAAAAAAAAAAAAAAAAAAAAAAAAAAAAAACTTTTTCTTAATTTTTATCATGTCTTCTTGACATGATAAAAATTAACAAAAACCCTACCCCCCTTGTGTGTGAGAATGTTTTCTCCCTGTTTCTAAAAATAGACCATGACTCATTCTAGGACATTCCAAAGTAAACAAAGTGAAGACATCAAATTAATAGAAAAAAAGAAAGAGTTTTTTTTTTTTCTTCAGCTTTGGAAATATTTTTCCCATTCAACAGCCAATACAATTTCATTTTTACTTTCACTTTCAATTCATTTCTTATATCTATAAGAACATTTCATGTTTCTGTTCAAATCAGTGTGGGTTATTCAAGATGCAACATCTCTACTCCATCCCACAACCACGAAAAAAAGATGTTCTTTCATGAGGAATTTTTTTGGCTTTCGAAAACAATGATGACATGATGATTGTAATACATTTCTGTTCTCATGTCCCATGATTGAACTCAGAATTATTTCCAGAACTCTGAGAATTTTTCCTAGTCAGCTCGATGAACCAAATTTCGTATATTTATTTTTTAAGCCACTCGAGTTTCGACTTCCCATCCGTGTGTGCTGTGCATTCAACCTAGACACACATTCCCTGAGCTCTAGGAAAATGTTTCCCAGCCCACTCAATCGCTGAAATGGATTAAAAACAAATTGTTTTATACATTTTTAAAGCTCAAGCGTGTTAGCTGTCATGGAAAGAACCTTTTTTTTCCCTGAGCTCTAAGAAAATGTTTCCCAGCCCACTCAATCGCTGAAATGGATTAAAAATAAATTCGTTCCTATATTTTTAAAGGTCAAGCATGTTAGCTCTCATGAAAAGGGCCTTTTTTTTCCCAGCCCACTCAATAGCTGAAATGAATTAAAAAGAAATTCTTTCATACATTTTTAAACCTCAAGAGTGTTAGTTCTCATGGAAAGAGCCTTTTTTTCCCCTGAGCTCTAAGAAAATGTTTCCCAGCAGACTCAATCGCTGAAATGGATTAAAATCAAATTCTTTCATACATTTTTAAAGCTCAAGCGTGTTAGCTGTCATGGAAAGGGCCTTTTTTTTCCCCAGCCCACTCAATCGCTGAAATGGATTAAAAATAACTTCTTTTATACATTTTTAAAGCTCAAGCGTGTTAGCTGTCATAGAAACTGAAATTTATGTCATGGTTTGTGTCTCACACGTCGTCAACGGTATGGTTTGAGGTGAAAATTGAAAACCCGGTATGAAAAATCTCTTTAAGTTCACTTTAGAAGAAGGTGTGGGATAGAGAGATTTCGTCATGGAAAAATGTCTTTCAATGTCTTTCAATGTCAGTCATGGGAAAATGTCTTTCAATGTCCGTCATGGAAAAATGTCTTTCAATATCATGTCATCTCCTTTCAGATAGGATTGAAGGATTTTTCTTAAACTATGTTGAAATCTTGATGCATAAAAACCACGGATGGGAAATTCTGATTTATGGATGGATCATCCAATTTCGCTAGACCCTGATAAACGGTTGCTGATGAAATCCAAACGAGGGGTCCTAGCTTTTCAAATGGGAAACATTTTCCCCTAATAGGAGAAATGATTTCTATTCTGTGAGACGTCAAAAATTGGAAAAAAGCTTGTGTTCACAGAAGCTCTTTCTAGAAGACTGGTCCTGTGTCCAGATGCAGTAGAGAGAGAAAAAGCATGCTGCACCTTGGACAGCCCGCACAGTTCTGAACAGAAAACGTAGAATACTTTTATAGAAAAGTGTTGAAAGTGAAAGTAAAAGGCCAATCGTCTGGGCTGTAGAATTTTCACTTGGTTGCCGACTGGGAAAAATTTTTCAAAGCTCAGAAAAAAAAATTTGAGATGTTAAAAAAAAAAAAAACTTTTTGTTAATTTTTATCATGTCTTCTAGACATGATAAAAATTAACCCTACCCCCCTTTTGTGTGGGAATGTTGTCTCACTGTTTCTAAAAATAGACCATGTATACCAATATACTACAAACGGACTTGAACGCCTGTTCTCAGTATGTAGCTATACAAATTTGAAGGTAAAATTAAAGAAAGACATCTTTTTGGGGAAAAGGGAGTAAATTTGTATAGGAATATACTACAAACGGAATTTAAGGCCTGTTTTCAGTATATAGCTATACAAATTGGAAGGTAAAAAAAATTAAAAAAAAGACATCTTTTTTTTTCGGGGGGGAAGGCAGTGAATTTGTATAGGAATATACTACAAACGGACTTTAAAGCCTGTTTTCAGCATATAGCTATACAAATTGGAAGGTAAAAAAAGTAAAAAAAAGACATCTTTTTTTTTCGGGGGGGGGAAGGCAGTGAATTTGTATAGGAATATACTACAAACGGACTTTAAAGCCTGTTTTCAGTATATAGCAATACAAATTGGAAGGTAAAAAAAAATAAAAAAAAAGACATCTTCTTTTTTTTCGGGAAATTAAGTGAATTTGTATAGGAATATACTACAAACGGACTTTAATGCCTGTTTTCAGTATATAGCTATACAAATTGGAAGGTAAAAAAAAATAAAAATTTTTGGTAAAAAAAAATAAAATATTTGTATAGAAATATACTACAAGAACATCAAGAAAAGAACATCATGGGTCCAAGAATTGAAAGTAAAAGTCCAAAAACGAAATGTTAACGACTGGGAAGAAAATTTTCAAAGCTGAAAAAAAGATTAAAAAAAAAAAATTTTTTTTTTTTTTAATGTGTTAAAATTTTTCCAGAGCTCTGAGAATTTTTCCCAGTCGGTTTCTAGAAGCAACTCGTTAATGTATTTAAACCACTCGCGTTTCAGTTTCAGATCAGTCTGTGTTGTGCACTCAACGTGGATACACGCTTCTCACTCTCCTGGGAAGAGCTTCTGTGAAGGTATGTGAACATTTTTTTCTTACTCTTTTGTATTTCATAGACTACAAATATTTATTCAGTCACCCATTTTATAGAAATGTATTCTTATTTCCTTTCAATACTTTGAGGTAGGGTAATATTTTCCCCCGTGCTACTGTTTTTGCTTTTCAAGGCTAGAAATGTTTTACTCAATAGCTGTTTTTATAGAAAACATGCTATTATTTCGTATACTGATATATTTTGTGAAATTTTAACAAATTCCTTTCAAGAAGCCAAGATCATGTGATCCACAGCTGGCTAGACCCGTCAGTGTAATCGGATCAAGATTGTTCCATCCTATACTGATATATTTTGTGAAACTTTAACAAATTCCTTTCAAGAAGCCAAGATCTCGTGATCCACAGCTGGCTAGACTCGTCAGTGTAATCCGATCACGATTGTTCCATCCTATACTGATATATTTTGTGAAACTTTAACAAATTTCTTTCAAGAAGCCAAGATCTCGTGATCCACAGCTGGCTAGACTCGTCAGTGTAATCGGATCACGATTGTTCCATCCTATACTGATATATTTTGTGAAACTTTATCAAATTCCTTTCAAGAAGCCAAGATCTCGTGATCCACAGCTGGCTAGACCCGTCAGTGTAATCGGATCACGATTGTTCCATCCTATACTGATATATTTTGTGAAACTTTAACAAATTTCTTTCAAGAAGCCAAGATCTCGTGATCCACAGCTGACTCCATTAGTCAGGAAAAACGGATCAGGATTTTATCAATCGTATACTGATATATTTTGTGAAACTTTAACAAATCCCTTTCAACAGGGCAAGATCTCGTGATCCATAGCTGGCTAGAGCAGTCAGGATGAATGGATCACGATTGTCCCATCGTATACTGATATATTTTGTGAAACTTTAACAAGGCAAGATCTCGTGATCCACAGCTGGCTAGACTAGTCAGTGTAATCGGATCACGATTGTTCCATCCTATACTGATATATTTTGTGAAACTTTAACAAATTCCTTTCAAGAAGCCAAGATCTCGTGATCCACAGCTGGCTAGACCCGTCAGTGTAATTGGATCACGATTATTCCATCCTATACTGATATATTTTGTGAAATTTTAACAAATTCCTTTCAAGAAGGCAAGATCTCGTGATCCAGAACTGACTCAATCAGTCAGGATTAACGGATAACGATTGTTCCATTGTATACTGATATATTTTGTGAAACTTCTTTAACAAATGACTTTCAAGAAGGCAAGATCTCGTGATCCACAGCTGACTAGACCCGTCAGAATTAACGGATCACGATAGTTCCATTGTATACTAATATATTTTGTGGAACTTTAACAAATTGTTTTCAACAAGGCAAGATCTCGTGATCCAGACCTGACTCAATCAGTCAGGTTTAACGGATCACTATTATTCCATTGTATACTGATATATTTTGTGAAACTTTAACAAATTCCTTTCAAGAAGCCAAGATCTCGTGATCCACAGCTGGCTAGACCCGTCAGTGTAATTGGATCACGATTGTTCCATCCTATACTGATATATTTTGTGAAATTTTAACAAATTCCTTTCAAGAAGGCAAGATCTCGTGATCCAGAACTGACTCAATCAGTCAGGATTAACGGATAACGATTGTTCCATTGTATACTGATATATTTTGTGAAACTTCTTTAACAAATGACTTTCAAGAAGGCAAGATCTCGTGATCCACAGCTGACTAGACCCGTCAGAATTAACGGATCACGATAGTTCCATTGTATAGTAATATATTTTGTGGAACTTTAACAAATTGTTTTTAACAAGGCAAGATCTCGTGATCCAGACCTGACTCAATCAGTCAGGTTTAACGGATCACTATTATTCCATTGTATACTGATATATTTTGTGAAACTTTAACAAATTCCTTTCAAGAAGCCAAGATCTCGTGATCCACAGCTGGCTAGACCCGTGAGTGTAATTGGATCACGATTGTTCCATCCTATACTGATATATTTTGTGAAATTTTAACAAATTCCTTTCAAGAAGGCAAGATCTCGTGATCCAGAACTGACTCAATCAGTCAGGATTAACGGATAACGATTGTTCCATTGTATACTGATATATTTTGTGAAACTTCTTTAACAAATGACTTTCAAGAAGGCAAGATCTCGTGATCCACAGCTGACTAGACCCGTCAGAATTAACGGATCACGATAGTTCCATTGTATACTAATATATTTTGTGGAACTTTAACAAATTGTTTTCAACAAGGCAAGATCTCGTGATCCAGACCTGACTCAATCAGTCAGGTTTAACGGATCACTATTATTCCATTGTATACTGATATATTTTGTGAAACTTCTTTAACAAATGACTTTCAAGAAGGCAAGATCTCATGATCCACAGCTGACTAGACTTGTCAGAATTAACGGATCACGATTGTTCCATTGTATACTGATATATTTTGTGAAACTTCTTTAACAAATGACTTTCAAGAAGGCAAGATCCTGTGATCCACAGCTGACTCCATCAGTCAGGATAATGGATCATGATTTTTTTTCAATCGTATACTGATATATATTTTGTATATTTTGTGAAACTTTAACAAATCCTTTTCAAAAAAGGCAAGGTCTTGTGATCCACAGCTGACTCCATCAGTCAGGATAACGGATCATGATGGTTCCATCTTATACTGATATATATTTTGTGAAACGTTAACAAATGACTTTCAAGAAGGCAAGATCATGTTATTCAATAGAATTGTTCAATCGTATACCTGGCATATTCTGATAAAACAACAGAATGATCCAATTTTGAATACGATCCGAATATGTTTTTATAAAATCCATTTCATATATTGTTAAACGTGAACGACTGACTTTCAAGCTGGCTGCATGGGTGTTTTTTTTCGTGGTTTTTCCCCATGTGTAACGTGAATACGAGCCAGTTTCCCTTCGAAAGTCCTCCACGAAGGCATTTCTTAAGGCAAATAGCCGTCAAATGCTTTACCGTCCTCCAAATCGACTTGACCTCTCTCCAACTTCCACGGTGTCATTCGAACGATCGAGTCGGCTGTTGGAAAAAAATGTCTGACAGCTGAAAACAATATCTCCACACACCTTCACAAAACCTCTTTCCAGGAGGAAGAAGCGTGTATTCAGCTCCAGTGCACAGTACAGACTGATTTAAAGCAGAAACGCGAGTGGTTTAAATAGATGAGAACCCTCTATAGAAATAATTTGAATATATCTGGTTTTGTGAATCAAGCCGACTGGGAAAAAATTCTCAGAGCTCAGAAAAACAATTCTGAGATGTTAAAAAAAAAAAAAAACAATCTTTTTGTTAATTTTTATCATGTCTTCTAGACATGATAAAAATTAACTCCCTTCTCTTTTTGTCTGGGAATGTTATCTCACTCTTTCTAAAAATAGACAATGACTCATTCTTTCTAAAGAATAGAATTCCAAGAAAACATTGGATGAGTCATGGTCTATTTTTAGAAAGTGGGAGACAACATTCCCATACAAAAGGGGGTAAGTTAATTTTTATCATGTCTAGAAGACATGATAAAAATTAACAAAAAGATTTTTTTTTTTTTACATCTCATAATTTTTTTCTGAGCTCTGAAAATATTTTCCCAGCCGATCTCATTTCGTTTTTCGACTTTCACTTTCAAATCTTCTCTTTTCTATAAAAGTATTTCGAGTTTTTGTTCAGAACACTGTGTGGGCTGTTGAAAAGGCAACACGTCTCCCTCTCTACATTAATTGGGAATACAAGATGTTCTAAAGAAGAATTCTTTGAGAATCTCTTAACCTTTCTAAACTTTAGACGAGCTAGCTGGATATTTTTTCATTTCTTTTTCAAGTATGGGTTCAAAGGATTCTTTTAAATAGTTGCAAGTAAGACGTTGTATCATTTTCTGTTGATCATGAATCTATTAAAAAATTTCAATGCCTAATTTTAGGGCTACCTATACCCGGCATGATTCATATGTTTTACTCTACATTTTAGATGAGACCCTCTCTTAAAAACACTATTTTCCTATTCAGAGTTGAAATGAGTTTCTAAAAGCATGATTCTTTTAAAAAAACATGTGTGTTTGTGTAGGTGTGGTGGGACGGTTAGATTTCTTCTCTTACGAGATAGTCATCTCCACCCTCTCGTGGTCGCTGAAATCTCGTGATGGCTCAAATGAAAAGAGTTCATTTATTTTGACTCACAACCACGTTATATTTTTTTGGATATCTCCTCCAACGACTCGTGGAACTCTTTTCCCTGAAATGAGGTATGTTTAGCAGTGCACGCCCTCTGAAGTGAAGCTCGGAATACTTTGACAAATCCTGTCGAGTGGATTATGAAACCATTTTTAAAGGACCTCAGAGAAGCACCCATGAAGACGATACCAACGTGTCGTTTTTCAGAAAGCATGAAGGTGGTTCATGGTGAGAGATGAGATGGTAAAATAGTTTTTTTTCTTAGAAAGTTGAAAATATGGAGAGTAGTAAGACACAGTCTCTTTTTTTCGAAACTGAGTAGGAGGGTCATTTTGAGATGAGCTGGAAAATATTTTCTGAGAGATTTGAAAAAAAAAAATTTTTAAATAAAAAATATATATATTATATAATATATATATTATATAATATATATTATAAATACTTTTTGTTCATTTTTATCATGTCTTCAGACATAATAAAAATGAACGACATCTCTCTTTTTCTCTTTGAAACCTCTTTCAACCTATCTCGTCCTGTTTCTCAAGTAACATTTCTTTCCTGAAAAGCTAATTTCTTTAGAAACCTAAGACAACTCTTTTCCTGAAAAGCTAATTTCTTTAGACACCTAAGACAACAGGTAGAGACATACTTCGAACCAAAAAGAGAGTAGATATCCTTTTGAATAATGTCGAATAGACAAAAGACGGCTAGCCATTTCAGTTCTATGCTTTTTTTTCCTAGGGACGATCCACGAAGGGTCCTCTTTTGTTCACGAAGCGTGGTTCACCCATGAATTAAACACGTAGACTCGAAACTTTCTAACATCTCTACCTCCACGGTGCAGTTTGAAAGGAAGGTGACCCACCCATCACCCCAGCTATGAAATGAAATGTCAAAACAGTGCACACGTTCTAGAATAAGAACCCTTGTAGACATTTGGGGGCTCTACAGCACAGACTCAACAGAAACAAAACGATAAAAACTTTCATAGATCCCAGAGAGTGGATGTGCTTAAAAATAAGGTGATGTCTCGTCGATCAAATCAGCTGTAAATAAATGTCTAAGAGCTGTGAAGAATGGATGGCCTACCTTCACAAAAGCTCTTTCTAGGAGGGAAAAGTATGTATCCAAGCAGAATACACAGCACAGACTGATGTTAAGTCGAAACTGGAGTGATTTCAATACGCAAGTATGAATTCGTTCTAATAACCCTTTAGATAGGTCTTGTTTGACTCATCGAGTCGAGGGGGAAAACATTGACGTGTTGCGTTTCCAACAGCCCACACTGTTCTGAACAGAAACGTAGAATGCTTTTATAGATAGAAGAAGAATTGAAAGTGAAAGTAAAAAAACGAAATCGGATCGGCTGGGAAAATTTCTGAGCCGAGAAAAAATTCTGAGTCAGAAAAAAAAAAACTCTTCCTTTTTCTTTATGAATTTGATGTCTTCACTTTTTGACTTTCTACAAGGTCAAAAGAGTGAAGACATCAAATTAATAAAGAAATAGGAAGAGTTTTTTTTTTTTTCTTTCTGACTCAGAATTTTTTTTCGGCTCAGAAATTTTCCCAGCCGATCTGATTTCGTTTTTTTACTTTCATTTTCAATTCTTCTCTTTTCTATAAAAGTATTCCACGGTTTTGTTCAGAACAGTGTGGGCTGTTGAAAAGCTAACATGTCTCCCTCTCTCTTTACCCAAATCTGGAACCCATGATGATCTTAAGAAGAATTCTTTAAGAATTTCTTACGATTCCTGAATCTTAGACAAGCTGAATGTTTCTTTTTCGTATTTCGAAGTTATTGATGGATCAAAGAAGAAGATTTCAATGGAATGACTTCATCGTTCTAGGATAGAATATTTTTTCGAAATCTCTTCCTACTTTCGTCTACACAGAAATACTTTCAACGAAAGTTAGGTCCTCTTTTACATTTCCTTTTTAAATAATTGTTCAAAGGGATTTTCGTTCTGCTGATTCAGGTTTCCCGCGCTTCACGCTACCCATCCTCACCCATTCCTAAAGGATCTCAGAGAAAATTGAAAGGGAGATCGCGAAAAAGAAATACCCTCCAGTGAACACAGTTCAAACGACAGTGGATAGATTTTTTCGATCCTTCCAGAGATATCCCCGGTGACCGATAGGTTGTTCAGCCACATGGGTGTCACGAAAAGGCACACCATGCCTGTTTCCCTCCCTAAAATGTTTCTTCGGAAAAGGGAAAGTTTTTTTCCCACCCCTTTGGAGATTCCTTTTCCGAATCGATACCCAAACCCATCGGCCAGAAAAATAAATTTTTTTAAGAACTTGCCGTTTCTGAAATATATTACAAATATACGTATTCATTCTAATATTGTTAACAAATTGGATGAACTAGTCTGTAAGCTCTAAATTTCTTAACTGATTTCAACAACATGAGACTTTAGTGTTATTTCATCAATCTTTTAAATACTATTTGTGTCTCGTCAAATCCTTTTTATTTGAGATGGATCATTGCTAAACAAAATGGTTGAAATAGCATGATAAGAAGGAAACGAAACACGTGTTAGCAAATATTTACGTGACATAAATATTATCTAATTATTTCCACAGATCCAGCTAACTCAAACTGCCTATATATTAATTGTTTTGGGGAGTTAAACTCATCTTGTCACAGGCTTTAGCTAAATACACAATGTATTAGAAATTCCTTAGAAACTTTAAACAATATAGTTGTAAGAGGTTAGAAGAAAGAAATAATAATACGGTTCTTCCAAGCTACTTTACGTAAGATTCACGAAGCATTGTAAGAAACAATAAATAACCTCGTAAAATACATGTATGCATAATTTATTAAAAATATTACAATGAATACGTATCTTATATTGGGTTTCAGGAGTAGAAAACTTCTTAAAAAAATTTATTTTTCTGGCCGATGGGTTTGGGTATCGATTCGGAAAAGGAATCTCCGAAGGGGTGGGAAAAAAACTTTCCCTTTTCCGAAGAAACATTTTAGGGAGGGAAACAGGCATGGTGTGCCTTTTCGTGACACCCATGTGGCTGAACAACCTATCGGTCTCCGGGGATATCTCTGGAAGGATCGAAAAAATCTATCCACTGTCGTTGGAACTGTGTTCACTGGAGGGTATTTCTTTTTCGCGATCTCCCTTTCAATTTTCTCTGAGATCCTTTAGGAATGGGTGAGGATGGGTAGCGTGAAGCGCGGGAAACCTGAATCAGCAGAACGAAAATCCCTTTGAACAATTATTTAAAAAGGAAATGTAAAAGAGGACCTAACTTTCGTTGAAAGTATTTCTGTGTAGACGAAAGTAGGAAGAGATTTCGAAAAAATATTCTATCCTAGAACGATGAAGTCATTCCATTGAAATCTTCTTCTTTGATCCATCAATAACTTCGAAATACGAAAAAGAAACATTCAGCTTGTCTAAGATTCAGGAATCGTAAGAAATTCTTAAAGAATTCTTAAGATCATCATGGGTTCCAGATTTGGGTAAAGAGAGAGGGAGACATGTTAGCTTTTCAACAGCCCACACTGTTCTGAACAAAAACGTGGAATACTTTTATAGAAAAGAGAAGAATTGAAAATGAAAGTAAAAAAACGAAATCAGATCGGCTGGGAAAATTTCTGAGCCGAAAAAAAATTCTGAGTCAGAAAAAAAAAAACTCTTCCTTTTTCTTTATTAATTTAATGTCTTCACTCTTTTGACCTTGTAGAAAGTCAAAAAGTGAAGACATCAAATTCATAAAGAAAAAGGAAGAGTTTTTTTTTTCTGACTCAGAATTTTTTCTCGGCTCAGAAATTTTCCCAGCCGATCCGATTTCGTTTTTTTACTTTCACTTTCAATTCTTCTTCTATCTATAAAAGCATTCTACGTTTCTGTTCAGAACAGTGTGGGCTGTTGGAAACGCAACACGTCAATGTTTTCCCCCTCGACTCGATGAGTCAAACAAGACCTATCTAAAGGGTTATTAGAACGAATTCATACTTGCGTATTGAAATCACTCCAGTTTCGACTTAACATCAGTCTGTGCTGTGTATTCTGCTTGGATACATACTTTTCCCTCCTAGAAAGAGCTTTTGTGAAGGTAGGCCATCCATTCTTCACAGCTCTTAGACATTTATTTACAGCTGATTTGATCGACGAGACATCACCTTATTTTTAAGCACATCCACTCTCTGGGATCTATGAAAGTTTTTATCGTTTTGTTTCTGTTGAGTCTGTGCTGTAGAGCCCCCAAATGTCTACAAGGGTTCTTATTCTAGAACGTGTGCACTGTTTTGACATTTCATTTCATAGCTGGGGTGATGGGTGGGTCACCTTCCTTTCAAACTGCACCGTGGAGGTAGAGATGTTAGAAAGTTTCGAGTCTACGTGTTTAATTCATGGGTGAACCACGCTTCGTGAACAAAAGAGGACCCTTCGTGGATCGTCCCTAGGAAAAAAAAGCATAGAACTGAAATGGCTAGCCGTCTTTTGTCTATTCGACATTATTCAAAAGGATATCTACTCTCTTTTTGGTTCGAAGTATGTCTCTACCTGTTGTCTTAGGTGTCTAAAGAAATTAGCTTTTCAGGAAAAGAGTTGTCTTAGGTTTCTAAAGAAATTAGCTTTTCAGGAAAGAAATGTTACTTGAGAAACAGGACGAGATAGGTTGAAAGAGGTTTCAAAGAGAAAAAGAGAGATGTCGTTCATTTTTATTATGTCTGAAGACATGATAAAAATGAACAAAAAGTATTTATAATATATATTATATAATATATATATTTTTTATTTTTAAAATTTTTTTTTCAAATCTCTCAGAAAATATTTTCCAGCTCATCTCAAAATGACCCTCCTACTCAGTTTTGAAAAAAAAGAGACTGTGTCTTACTACTCTCCATTTTTTCAACTTTCTAAGAAAAAAAAGCTATTTTACCATCTCATCTCTCACCATGAACCACCTTCATGCTTTCTGAAAAACGACACGTTGGTATCGTCTTCATGGGTGTTTCTCTGAGGTCCTTTAAAAATGGTTTCATAATCCACTCGACAGGATTTGTCAAAGTATTCCGAGCTTCACTTCAGAGAGCGTGCACTGCTAAACATACCTCATTTCAGGGAAAAGAGTTCCACGAGTCGTTGGAGGAGATATCCAAAAAAATATAACGTGGTTGTGAGTCAAAATAAATGAACTCTTTTCATTTGAGCCATCACGAGATTTCAGCGACCACGAGAGGGTGGAGATGACTATCTCGTAAGAGAGAAATCTAACCGTCCCACCACACCTACACAAACAAACATGTTTTTTTAAAAGAATCATACTTTTAGAAACTCATTTCAACTCTGAATAGGAAAATAGTGTTTTTAAGAGAGGGTCTCATCTAAAATGTAGAGTAAAACATATGAATCATGCCGAGTATAGGTAGCCCTAAAATTAGGCATTGAAATTTTTTAATAGATTCATGATCAAAAGAAAATGTAACAACGTCTTACTTGCAACTATTTAAAAGAATCCTTTGAACCGATACTTGAAAAAGAAATGAAAAAATATCCAGCTAGCTCGTCTAAAGTTTAGAAAGATTAAGAGATTCTCAAAGAATTCTTCTTTAGAACATCTTGTATTCCCAATTAATGTAGAGAGGGAGACGTGTTGCCTTTTCAACAGCCCACACAGTGTTCTGAACAGAAACTCGAAATACTTTTATAGAAAAGAGAAGAGTTGAAAGTGAAAGTCGAAAAACGAAATGAGATCGGCTGGGAAAATATTTTCAGAGCTCAGAAAAAAATTCTGAGATGTAAAAAAAAAAAAAATCGTTTTGTTAATTTTTATCATGTTTTCTAGACATGATAAAAATTAACTCACCCCCCCCTTTTGTATAGGAATGTTGTCTCCCACTTTCTAAAAATAGACCATGACTCATCCAATCTTTTCTTGGAATTCTATTCTTTAGAAAGAATGAGTCATTGTCTATTTTTAGAAAGTGGGAGACAACATTCCCATACAAAAAGAGAAGGGAGTTAATTTTTATCATGTCTAGAAGACATGATAAAAATTAACAAAAAGATTTTTTTTTTTTTTTTTTTACATCTCAGAATTTTTTTTTTCTGAGCTCTGAGAAATTTTTCCTAGCCGATCCCATTTCATTTTTCGACTTTCACTTTCAACTCTTCACTTTTCTATAAAAGCATTCCACGTTTCTGTTCAGAACAGTGCGGGCTGTTGATGAGGCAGCATGTCTCTCTCTACCCAAATCTGGAACCATAGTCACGAGAGAATATGAGACTAGAAAAAATAGTTTAACTTATTGATTTAAAAAATGTCCCATGCTAGAACTCAGAATTATAATCAGAGCGGGGCTTTCCAGTATCCAGTGCCAAGATTTTAGATTTGCCATGGTGACATGTTCCCAAATTCATAAATTCTTCAATTATAGTCCCCTTCTTTGACAAACGGCTAAGAAATTCTTAAAGAATATCATGAGATTGGGTAAAGAGAGAGACTGGAGAAGATATCCAAAACACATCTCGTGGAGATGACTATCTCGTAAGAAAGAAAGCTAACCGTCCCACCACACCTACACAAACAAACATGTTTTTTTTAAAAGGATCAAGCTTTTGGAAACTCATTTCAACTTTGAATAGGAAAGTCATGTTTTTAAGAGAAGGTCTCATCTAAAACGTAGAGTAAAACATATGAATCATGTTGGGTATAGGTAGCCCTAAAATTAGGCATTGAAATTTTTTTAATAGATTCATGATCAACAGAAAATAATACAACGTCTTACTTGCAACTATTTAAAAGAATCCTTTGAACCCATACTTGAAAAAGAAATGAAGAAATATCCAGCTAGCTCTTCTAAAGTTCAGAAAGGTTAAGAGATTCTCAAAGAATTCTTCTTTAGAACATCTTGGATTCCCGATTAGGGTAGAGAGGGAGACGTGTTGCCTTTTCAACAGCCCACAGTGTTCTGAACAAAAACTCGAAATACTTTTATAGAAAAGAGAAGATATGAAAGTGAAAGTCGAAAAACGAAATGAGATCGGCTGGGAAAATATTTTCAGAGCTCAGAAAAAAATTATGAGATGTAAAAAAAAAAAAATCTTTTTGTTAATTTTTATCATGTCTTCTAGACATGATAAAAATTAACTTACCCCCTTTTGTATGGGAATGTTGTCTCCCACTTTCTAAAAATAGACCATGACTCATCCAATCTTTTCTTGGAATTCTATTCTTTAGAAAGAATGAGTCATTGTCTATTTTTAGAAAGAGTGAGATAACATTCCCAGACAAAAAGAGAAGGGAGTTAATTTTTATCATGTCTAGAAGACATGATAAAAATTAACAAAAAGATTGTTTTTTTTTTTTTTTTTTTTTTTTTTTAAACATCTCAGAATTTTTTTTCTGAGCTCTGAGAATTTTTTCCCAGTCGGCTTGATTCACAAAACCAGATATATTCAAATTATTTCTATAGAGGGTTCTCATCTATTTAAACCACTCGCGTTTCTGCTTTAAATCAGTCTGTACTGTGCACTGGAGCTGAATACACGCTTCTTCCTCCTGGAAAGAGGTTTTGTGAAGGTGTGTGGAGATATTGTTTTCAGCTGTCAGACATTTTTTTCCAACAGCCGACTCGATCGTTCAAATGACAGCGTGGAAGTTGGAGAGAGGTCAAGTCGATTTGGAGGACGGTAAAGCATTTGAGGGCTATTTGCCTTAAGAAATGCCTTCGTGGAGGACTTTGGAAGGGAATCTGGCTCGTATTCACGTTACACATGGGGAAAAACCACGAAAAAAAACACCCATGCAGCCAGCTTGAAAGTCAGTCGTTCACGTTTAACAATATATGAAATGGATTTTATAAAAACATATTCGGATCGTATTCAAAATTGGATCATTCTGTTGTTTTATCAGAATATGCCAGGTATACGATTGAACAATTCTATTGAATAACATGATTTTGCCTTCTTGAAAGTCATTTGTTAACGTTTCACAAAATATGTATCAGTATAAGATGGAACCATCATGATCCGTTATCCTGACTGATGGAGTCAGCTGTGGATCACAAGACCTTGCCTTTTTTGAAAACGATTTGTTAAAGTTTCACAAAATATACAAAATATATATCAGTATACGATTGAAAAAAAATCATGATCCATTATCCTGACTGATGGAGTCAGCTGTGGATCACAGGATCTTGCCTTCTTGAAAGTCATTTGTTAAAGAAGTTTCACAAAATATATCAGTATACAATGGAACAATCGTGATCCGTTAATTCTGACAAGTCTAGTCAGCTGTGGATCATGAGATCTTGCCTTCTTGAAAGTCGTTTGTTAAAGAAGTTTCACAAAATATATCAGTATACAATGGAATAATCGTGATCCGTTAATCCTGACTGATTGAGTCAGCTCTGGATCACGAGATCTTGCCCTGTTGAAAACAATTTGTTAAAGTTCCACAAAATATATTAGTATACAATGGAACTATCGTGATCCGTTAATTCTGACGGGTCTAGTCAGCTGTGGATCACGAGATCTTGCCTTCTTGAAAGTCATTTGTTAAAGAAGTTTCACAAAATTGATCAGTATACAATGGAACAATCGTTATCCGTTAATCCTGACTGATTGAGTCAGTTCTGGATCACGAGATCTTGCCTTCTTGAAAGGAATTTGTTAAAATTTCACAAAATATATCAGTATAGGATGGAACAATCGTGATCCAATTACACTGACGGGTCTAGCCAGCTGTGGATCACGAGATCTTGGCTTCTTGAAAGGAATTTGTTAAAGTTTCACAAAATATATCAGTATAGGATGGAACAATCGTGATCCGATTACACTGACTAGTCTAGCCAGCTGTGGATCACGAGATCTTGCCTTGTTAAAGTTTCACAAAATATATCAGTATACGATGGGACAATCGTGATCCATTGATCCTGACTGCTCTAGCCAGCTATGGATCACGAGATCTTGCCCTGTTGAAAGGGATTTGTTAAAGTTTCACAAAATATATCAGTATACCATTGATAAAATCCTGATCCGTTTTTCCTGACTAATGGAGTCAGCTGTGGATCACAAGATCTTGGCTTCTTGAAAGAAATTTGTTAAAGTTTCACAAAATATATCAGTATAGGATGGAACAATCGTGATCCGATTACACTGACGGGTCTAGCCAGCTGTGGATCACGAGATCTTGGCTTCTTGAAAGGAATTTGTTAAAGTTTCACAAAATATATCAGTATAGGATGGAACAATCGTGATCCGATTACACTGACGAGTCTAGCCAGCTATGGATCACGAGATCTTGCCCTGTTGAAAGGGATTTGTTAAAGTTTCACAAAATATATCAGTATACCATTGATAAAATCCTGATCCGTTTTTCCTGACTAATGGAGTCAGCTGTGGTTCACAAGATCTTGGCTTCTTGAAAGAAATTTGTTAAAGTTTCACAAAATATATCAGTATAGGATGGAACAATCGTGATCCGATTACACTGACGGGTCTAGCCAGCTGTGGATCACGAGATCTTGGCTTCTTGAAAGGAATTTGTTAAAGTTTCACAAAATATATCAGTATAGGATGGAACAATCGTGATCCGATTACACTGACGAGTCTAGCCAGCTGTGGATCACGAGATCTTGGCTTCTTGAAAGGAATTTGTTAAAGTTTCACAAAATATATCAGTATAGGATGGAACAATCGTGATCCGATTACACTGACGAGTCTAGCCAGCTGTGGATCACGAGATCTTGGCTTCTTGAAAGGAATTTGTTAAAGTTTCACAAAATATATCAGTATAGGATGGAACAATCGTGATCCGATTACACTGACGGGTCTAGCCAGCTGTGGATCACATGATCTTGGCTTCTTGAAAGGAATTTGTTAAAATTTCACAAAATATATCAGTATACGAAATAATAGCATGTTTTCTATAAAAACAGCTATTGAGTAAAACATTTCTAGCCTTGAAAAGCAGAAACAGTAGCACGGGGGAAAATATTACCCTACCTCAAAGTATTGAAAGGAAATAAGAATACATTTCTATAAAATGGGTGACTCAATAAATATTTGTAGTCTATGAAATACAAAAGAGTAAGAAAAAATTGTTCACATACCTTCACAGAAGCTCTTCCCAGGAGAGTGAGAAGCGTGTATCCACGTTGAGTGCACAGCACAGACTGATCTGAAACTGAAACGCGAGTGGTTTAAATACATTAACGAGTTCCTTCTAGAAACCGACTGGGAAAAATTCTCAGAGCTCTGGAAAAATTTTAACACATTAAAAAAAAAAAAAAAAAAAAATTTTTTTTTTTTAAATCTTTTTTTCAGCTTTGAAAATTTTCTTCCCAGTCGTTAACATTTCGTTTTTGGACTTTTACTTCCAATTCTTGGACCCATGATGTTCTTTTCTTGATGTTCTTGTAGTATATTTCTATACAAATTCACTCCTTTTCCCCAAAAAAGATATCTTTTTTTCATTTTTTTTTACCTTCCAATTTGTATAGCTATATACTGAAAACAGGCATTAAAGTCCGTTTGTAGTATATTCCTATACAAATTGACTTAATTTACCGAAAAAAAAAGATGTCTTTTTTTTTTATTTTTTTTACCTTCCAATTTGTATAGCTATATACTGAAAACAGGCATTAAAGTCCGTTTGTAGTATATTCCTATACAAATTCACTTATTTCCCCGAAAAAAAAAAGATGTCTTTTTTTTTATTTTTTTTACCTTCTAATTTGTATAGCTGTATGCTGAAAACAGGCTTTAAAGTCCGTTTGTAGTATATTCCTATACAAATTCACTGCCTTCCCCCCCCGAAAAAAAAGATGTCTTTTTTTATTTTTTTTACCTTCCAATTTGTATAGCTATATGCTGAAAACAGGCTTTAAAGTCCGTTTGTAGTATATTCCTATACAAATTCACTGCCTTCCCCCCCGAAAAAAAAAGATGTCTTTTTTTTAATTTTTTTTACCTTCCAATTTGTATAGCTATATACTGAAAACAGGCCTTAAATTCCGTTTGTAGTATATTCCTATACAAATTTACTCCCTTTTCCCCAAAAAGATGTCTTTTTTTTAATTTTACCTTCAAATTTGTATAGCTACATACTGAGAACAGGCGTTCAAGTCCGTTTGTAGTATATTGGTATACATGGTCTATTTTTAGAAACAGCGAGACAACATTTCCACACAAAATACAGCCAAGACGATTGGCCTTTTACTTTCACTTTCAACACTTTTCTATAAAAGTATTCTACGTTTTCTGTTCAGAACTGTGCGGGCTGTCCAAGGTGCAGCATGCTTTTTCTCTCTCTACTGCATCTGGACCCAGGACCAGTCTTCTAGAAAGAGCTTCTGTGAACACAAGCTTTTTTCCAATTTTTGACGTCTCACAGAATAGAAATCATTTCTCCTTTTAGAGGAAAATGTTTCCCATTTGAAAAGCTAGAACCCCTCGTTTGGATTTCATCAGCAACCGTTTATCAGGGTCTAGCGAAATTGGATGATCCATCCATAAATCAGAATTTCCCATCCGTGGTTTTATGCATCAAGATTTCAACATAGTTTAAGAAAAATCCTTCAATCCTATTTGAAAGGAGATGACATGATATTGAAAGACATTTTCCCATGACGAAATCTCTCTATCCCACACCTTCTTCTAAAGTGAAGTTAAAGAGATTTTTAATACCGGGTTTTCAATTTTCACCTGAAACCATACCGTTGACGACGTGTGACACACAAACCGTGACATAAATTTCAGTTTCCATGACAGCTAACATGCTTGAGCTTTAAACATGTATGAAAGAATTTATTTTTAATCCATTTCAGCGATTGAGTGGGCTGGGATGAAAAAGGCCCTTTCTATGACAGCTAACACGCGTGAGCTTTAAAAATGTATGAAAGAATTTATTTTTAATCCATTTCAACGATTGAGTGGGCTGTGGAAAAAAAGGCCCTTTCTATGACAGCTAACACGCTTGAGCTTTCAAAATGTATCAAAGAATTTGTTTTTAATCCATTTCAGAGATTGAGTGGGCTGTGGAAAGAAAAAGCTCTTTCCATGATACTTAACACTCTTGAGCTTTAAAAATGTATGAAAGAATTTCTTTTTAATCCATTTCAGCGATTGAGGGGGCTGGGAAAATTTTCTTAGAGCTCAGGGAATATGTGTGTCCAGGTTGAATGCACAGCACACACGGATGGGTAGTCGAAACTCGAGTAGCTTAAATAAATATACGTTAAGTTCTGGAAATAATTCTGAGTTCAAGCATGGGACATGAGAACAGAAATGTATTACAATCATCATGTCATCATTGTTTTCGAAAGCCAAAAGAATTCCTCATGAAAGAACATCTTTTTTTCCTGGTTGTGGGATGGGGTAGAGTTACTGCATCTTGAACAACCGACACTGATCTGAACAGAAATATGAATATATTATAGATATAAGAAATGAACTGAAAGTGAAAGTAAAAATGAAATTGTATTGGCTGGAAATATTTCTTGGCTGTTGAATGGGAAAAATATTTCCAAAGCTGAAAAAAAAAAAAAAAACCTCTTTCTTTTTTTCTATTAAATTGATGTCTTCACTTTGTTTACTTTGGAATGGAGAAACCCAAAGACTATGACTCATCCTTTCTAAAACATATAATTCCTAGAATGAGTCATGGTCTATTTTTAGAAACAGGGAGACAACATTCCCACACAAAAGGGGGGTAGCGTTAATTTTTATCATGTCTAGAAGACATGATAAAAATTAACAAAAAGATTGTTTTTTTTTTTTTTTTTTTTTTTTTTTTTTTTTTTTTTTTTTACATCTCAATCTCTTTATTTTTACATACAATTTTTTTTTCTGAGCTTTGAAAAATTTTTCCCAGTCGGCAACCAAGTGAAAATTCTACAGCCAAGACAATTTGGCTTTTACTTTCACTTTCATCGCTTTTCTATAAAAGTATTCCACGTTTTCTATTCAGAACCGTGCGGGCTATCCAAGGTGCAGCATGCTTTTTCTCTTTCTCTATCTCATCTGGACCTAGGACCACTCTTATAGAAAGAGCTTCTGTGAACACAAGTTTCTTTCCACTTTTTAATGTCTCACAGAATAGTAATCATTAATACGTTTAGGGCAAAATGTTTCCTGTTTGAAAAGCTAGGGTTTTCGTTTGGATTTCATCAGCAACCGTTTATCAGGTTCTAGCGAAATTGGATGATCCATCCATGGATCAGAATTTCCCATCTGTAATTTGGATGGATCAAGATTTCAACATAGTTTAAGAAAAATCCTTCAATCCTATTTGAAAAAAGATGTCATGATATTGAAAGACATTTTTCCATGACGGACATTGAAAGACATTTTCCCATGACTGACATTGAAAGACATTGAAAGACATTTTTCCATGACGAAATCTCTCTATCCCACAGCTTCTTCTAAAGTGAACTTATAGAGATTTTTCATACCGGGTTTTCAATTTTCACCTCAAACCATACCGTTGACGACGTGTGAGACACAAACCATGACATAAATTTCAGTTTCTATGACAGCTAACACGCTTGAGCTTTAAAAATGTATAAAAGAAGTTATTTTTAATCCATTTCAGCGATTGAGTGGGCTGGGGAAAAAAAAGGCCCTTTCCATGACAGCTAACACGCTTGAGCTTTAAAAATGTATGAAAGAATTTGTTTTTAATCCATTTCAGCGATTGAGTCTGCTGGGAAACATTTTCTTAGAGCTCAGGGGAAAAAAAGGCTCTTTCCATGAGAACTAAAACTCTTGAGGTTTAAAAATGTATGAAAGAATTTCTTTTTAATTCATTTCAGCTATTGAGTGGGCTGGGAAAAAAAGGCCCTTTTCATGAGAGCTAACATGCTTGACCTTTAAAAATATAGGAACGAATTTATTTTTAATCCATTTCAGCGATTGAGTGGGCTGGGAAACATTTTCTTAGAGCTGAGGGAAAAAAAAGGTTCTTTCCATGACAGCTAACACGCTTGAGCTTTAAAAATGTATAAAATAATTTGTTTTTAATCCATTTCAGCGATTGAGTGGGCTGGGAAACATTTTCCTAGAGCTCAGGGAATGTGTGTCTAGGTTGAATGCACAGCACACACGGATGGGAAGTCGAAACTCGAGTGGCTTAAAAAATAAATATACGAAATTTGGTTCATCGAGCTGACTAGGAAAAATTCTCAGAGTTCTGGAAATAATTCTGAGTTCAATCATGGGACATGAGAACAGAAATGTATTACAATCATCATGTCATCATTGTTTTCGAAAGCCAAAAAAATTCCTCATGAAAGAACATCTTTTTTTCGTGGTTGTGGGATGGAGTAGAGATGTTGCATCTTGAATAACCCACACTGATTTGAACAGAAACATGAAATGTTCTTATAGATATAAGAAATGAATTGAAAGTGAAAGTAAAAATGAAATTTTATTGGCTGTTGAATGGGAAAAATATTTCCAAAGCTGAAGAAAAAAAAAAAAAAAAACTCTTTCTTTTTTTCTATTAATTTGATGTCTTCACTTTGTTTACTTTGGAATGGAGAAACCCAAAGACTTTTTAAAACATATCCTTTTTAAAAACTTATCATATCTTATAAACTTTAAACTCATCCTTTTTAAAACATATAATTCCTAGAATGAGTCATGGTCTATTTTTAGAAACAGTGAGACAACATTCCCACACAAAAGGGGGGTAGGGTTAATTTTTATCATGTCTAGAAGACATGATAAAAATTAACAAAAAGTTTTTTTTCTTTTTTTTTTTTTTTTTTTTAACATCTCAGATTTTTTTTTTCTGAGCTCTGAAAATTTTTTCCCAGTCGGTAACCAATTGAAAAATTTCCAATCGGCTTTCACTTTCAACTCTTTTCTATAAAAGCATTCCACGTTTTCTGTTCAGAACCGTGCGGGCTCTCCATGGTGCAACATGCTTTTTCTCTCTCTACCTCATCTGCAGCTAGGGTGTTTTTCCTTCTTCAAGAAGTGGAATTTTTTGGGAATACTTTACAATTTCACGAGCTAGCTGTTTCTTATATTTCGAGGAGATTTCAATGGAATTGTTTATAGATGTCATCTATTGCAGATGGGGAAAAAGTCTATACTGGATCGCTGGAGACATTTCATCCAGATAGGTCACGTTATATGTTTTCCCACACCTAAATAAACTGGACATGAGCCATCCTTTTGTTTTCTCATTCAACAAAGATAGACACTGCAGACCGTTTTGGGTTTTCACTCTTCGCGAACCGAGACGAGGCGCAGCGACACTTTGCGTTTTCTATGAGCGCAATAATGGATTACGTGAGCAGACAATTGGTTTCCCATCTCACCCAGATAGGTCATGTTGTATTTTGTTTCATGCACCTAGCCAATTTTGGACATGAGCCATCCTTTTTTTTTTTTGTCTATCGAACCAAGATAGACTCTGGAGACAATTTTGTTTCTCAACGGAAAAGTAAATTTTCTGAATGGGTACCGGTGTTCGAATACTTTTGTGGCCGACTGTACCGAACTGTAACTGTCCGCCCATTCATAAGAGGCTACAGCAATGGGCTACGGTAACCATTTATTGGGTGCCACTACAATAAAATGGCCACCTTAGAAGTCACCAATGCTCAATAGGCAAGTGCTCGTCATTGTGTTAAAAATATTTGAGGCTCATTTATTTCCTTCCAGAATTCACAATTTCCATATAGAGCAAGATATTAATTTTAGTCTATTATTCTTCTGGTTTCAGTAACTAATCAAGACCCAACTACCACTGCGATTTCCCAATAGATTATAGTGCACACCCTGTAAATAGTAGAACCCAGGGTTCTGGATTCCCGGAACATGTCACAATGAATCGCCGACGATAAACTTCTTATTTCTTTTACTCGATTATATACAAATATAGCGATTATATACAAATATAATACTCGATTATATACAATATTTCGATTATATACATATGCATTCTTTTTTCATCCAATATAGAGAAAGTCCTTAGAATCTGACCAGTAAAAACTCTTTATATTTTCCAGCTGTTAGTTTTGGTCATCATTTTATTATTTGCCCCCATTCCTTTTACAGGCATATTTTAAGTCTTTTGAGGCTGTCATAGTTTGATTCATTACATTTCTTGGGAATGCATTATTGTCACATCAGATCTTCAAAATTGTCCTTCCCCTATGCTCTATTTTATACTAAGCACCACCAATGACCGATTGATTAAGACCGCTCAATTAAATAAAAAACTAAGGGTGCGTTGACAGTTCTCAACGCACCCAGGTCAATTCCAGGTTAGCGGGATAAATGCATGTTTTGTGTTCCCCATGTGTAAAAGGAATACGAGCTAGTTTCCCATAGAAAACCCTAATGGACAGGGTTCATTCTCCTTAGGTTCCCATCTAGATAGCCTTTGTATGCTTTGCCGATTTCAAATAACCTAAACTAACCTCTTTTATATAATTTCCGTGGTTCATCTCCTTTTATTTGTACACCTTTTTAGTTCACTTTGAATTTTGTTTACCCGTATAAGGTAATTTTTATATGGGAATCGAATTTGTGATATTAGATGCTACATTTGGCTTCATTTCTTATTAAATTTTACAACATAGTATATAAATAAGATACACCTTAAAAAATTAGGCGATGTTCTATCTCTTGACAATTTATTATCTGAGAGGAAAACCACACTCTTCCATCATATGATGGTGTTCTATGAAGCTCTTTTTTAAAAAAATTCCAAATATTTCGGAAACAAACATTAAAAAGAAACACATAAGAACAACTTTATTAAAGAGCATTCATCGTAGCTTCTGACAATGTTTTTGACAAGAAGACTTATTATCCAAGTAAGTTAGAATACCTCCTTGTAGTAACGACCTTAGCCAGAACATTTTTCTAAATCCCAAACATTCCGTTCTAGGCCAGATATGAGAAACTCATGAATCTTTTGTAAATAAATATTATCAGTATTGTCACATAATCAAAATTTAAATTATTAACTTTTAAAGAAAATAAAAAAATCTCAATAAATAAAAAAAATTAAGGGCGTATATTTTTAGATATTTTACAGAAAATATGTTACTGCTGCAACACAAATTTTGTGAATATTTCAAGGCGAATTAGGAAACAAAACATATATAGTGAACTATCTCATGAAAACTACCAATGAAAAATAACCAGCTCACAACTAGATACTCGTAACTAAACAACGGTACTTATCGTCAATTCCACAGACCGATTATCTCCACAGAAGACCCAAATCATATACAGTCGTAATTCGCCGTCTTAGGAAGATCTGGCTCTCTTTTGACATAATCCGGTCGTATGCTTAATCAAATGAAAGAAGAACTAAACTAAAGTAACTAGAAAACTATAACTAATGCATACTAGAACTAAATATACTTTACATCGGTGCTGGGTATAAATCTTCGACCACGAACTATTTATTAGGTAAATTTTTATTTCATATTTTCTGAGATTACTGCTAGATTACATATAGAAGAAAAATAGTGATTAAGGAAAAGGAAAGATTATTTAAACCCATGAAAAGGCTGAGAAGCCTAGATCAATGAAAATTAAGAGACGAAAGAAAGGGAGAAATAAAAACAAACACGTGTGGCTTTTTTTCTGCTTTATTTTAATACGGATACAGTTACATCTTAAACGAATTGTACTGTGAATGAAATGTTATTGTCGGTAATAGACCGATATTAGTAATGGATTTCAATTGTTTATAATTTTTTACTTTACATACTTTGAATATTTTCAGTTGATTTCAAACTACTACTACTGGACCTGAATTCTGTTGCCTGCCTATATCTGTGACCTTTTTCCCAGGATTCCTCAAAAAGTTAATGTCAGCCATATTAGTTGTGATTAGCTGCCGTTTCGAAGGCGTTGTTTACCAACATTGTTGTTTATTTTGCGAAATAAAAATTGTGATGTAGGCACAGAAGTGTTGTATTTGTCTGCAGATCATAAGGATGGACTTGCCTTCTCCAAGCTTAACGGATAAGTATGTTTTCAACTTCCTTACAATGATTTGTTTGTACTACTGTTTACGTATCATGCGGAATTTTTATCAGGTTAGTAGCTAAATCTTTTGATCCTTGCCATATGCAATGTAAATACTTGTATCTAAACACCTTTCACATTCATATATGTATGAAACATAAGCTAGTGGTAAGTGTTAACCTGTAAGGGATATTTAAATGACAGCCTTATATTATGTTGTAAAGCATGTCCCAAATGTTCAAATTGTAAATTGAGTAACTTATGCATATTGTTAATTGTGTTTTTCAGACTAACAAATTTAGTAGAAACTTATTTATAAAGCGTAAATAGTAATAAAGGATGAAAATCTTTTACAAAATTCTGTTCAGTGTTCAGTGGTTTCTGAATGTTAGCGTCATTCAGCATGCATTTGTTTACAGCAGTATTAGACTGAGTGAAGTTAATTTTCAGATACAGAATTTTTGTTTTACATTCAAATTAAGGTGATCTAAAAATGTTAGTTTAGCAATCTTTGCATAAACTTTGAGTATCTAATTGTATTTTCATAAATATTAAAGGGATATGTAGTTCCGTTTTAAATGCGAGTCTAAAATCGTCCGAGTTATTCCTTTAATGTTTGAATTTTTTGGAAAGCGATCCATCGCTAATAAGTTCTGGAATATCCCTTGCCAGAAATAAATTAATATTCTTTTTCTAAAACTGTTTTTGTTACTAAATTTTATGTTTACCTACATAATATAGAATAAGTTACGTATGTATAGATGTTGGTATGGAATCGTACGTTTCTGCTGCAGTGTATTGAATAATGAGTGTTTTAGTAAATTAAAAGTGTAGGTAGTTTGTAACATGACATAATTATTTTACGGTAATTATAGTAAAGGTTACTACAGTTACTATGGAGATCACACATCGAAAGGCTTTTAAAAATCAGATCCAAGATACTGAATGCATTAAAACTTGACAATGATGTAGCTGAATGTAACTGTGCAATGTTTAAATGTGGTTTTGTTAGAGCAGATGTTAAAATATGAATGTTAAGGGCGATAATTAAGATTGTCAGAAAATGTTTTTAGAAATTTTTATGAAAATAGCTGCAGGTTTAATTGAGGTTTCTGAACCATAGAAAATTAATCACTAGTAGGTATTTATAATGAAATTTAGATAATATCTGTGAAACACTGTGAAGTATGTTAACATATTTTTAACTGTTATTGTTTACATGTTTTAATGAAAAGGTTTTTTTGTTTTATTTTGTTAAATAGTAGCATAGAAATGTGACAAGAAAGGTAATAGTTTCAGCAAACAAGAATAGATATGGAAAAACTGTATCTATATTAAATGTATGAAAAGCCAGTCTGAATTGTATCACAAAATAAAATTTCTGATCACGGTTTTAAATATATTGGTGTAAGGAAAGGCTTATAATTTTGTCATTTGTTTTTGATTTAAGAAACAGCTAATTGTATGTTTTATGTATGCCAGCAGTTTTATTTGGAAAATCAGTCAGTTAAATTTCAGTTAATTGTTTATTGGCATCATATTTTTTGCAATTAAACTATTATTATAGGGCAGAGACACTTAGCTGACAAATCATTTAGGTGACATAGACATTTAGCTGATAGAACATTTAACTGACATGGACATAGAGGAGTGAAACAATTTTGTATGGAAAGAAATGAACATAGCAAAGAAAAAACAAATGTAACATCATCTGTCAAGGAAAATAGTAATGGAATGCAAAAAAATTAAGATATTGGAATTTTGAAAGCATTGAAAAATTAATGTCATTAATTAAAGAAAATATTTTATTAATTTGGAAGGGTTCAAAGATACTGCCCAACTTGGAGTGTGCTGAATGCAATAAAAGCTACCACTACATCCTGGAAATCCATGTCATCACAACACAGAACTGTTTAAGCAGAGCTTGGAGACAGATTCCAATCCTGTTGATAAGTTATATGGTGACAACAATAACACTTCACCTGACGAATGGAATGTTATGTAAGACACTGTGAACCCTGGTGTTAGTTTTGAGGAGTTTGTCAGTGCAGATGTGGAAGGAAAATGCTGATAGAAAAGGGGATGATTGATGCAGGATTAAAAAAAAAAAAAAAAAAAAAAAAATTGTAAAACGCATCAGAATATTTTATTTAAGAGCAAAATGGTACAGCGACATGCAAAACCACTTAACAACTATTATGCTCTTACTCACATACTAATATTAAAAAAAAAAAAAAAAAATGCCGTATAAGCTCCAGTGTAGGCTAAGATGCAAGAAAAGAAAGTGAAGAGGACATTATCGTTCTGTCAACTACCAGGAAGTGCTGCATGCCTTTGGACACTTTCAAATGTTTTGCTGTAACATCTGAACTGATCACTAGTTTTATGGAAGTCATCAGTACAGTTGAAGTTCCCAGGCATTTTTTATCCTTTTAGCAATAGCACATTAGACAGGAATTTTTCATCAGGAAATGATAAAAAGCTATTCCAAAAATAAAATTTGTGTCCCCCATATAACACAAACTTTTGAATTTTTAGCCCCTAGGATTCTCATTGACGAGGATTTACTGTGTTTGGATGTGCTGAAAGTTGATATGCATGTTTTGTAGAATTTGAAGTGTTGAAATGCTTGCAATGCAGTTTTAACTTGGCATCTTTGAAAAACTATTTGTTGGATCTGAAACTAATGGATAGCAGTGAATTGATAAAAGTGCAGTGCAGAACAAAGACTACATTAGAAATTTTTTCTGTTGTATCTGTGCATGTTTGTGGAGAGGTGGACTAAATATATTGCATAATTAGAATGTGTAAAAAAAATAAGGCAAACTGTTTCTGTAAGTACTAATGTAAAATGAACTGAAGAGGAATTCTAATAATCAACGACTGCTCTATTTACAAACATGTGTACTCTATGCTCATTTTTGAATGTAAACAAACTAAAGTTCAATTTTTAGAAAAATCAGCACTGTAAATTTAATATAAATGATAATGCTCTTAAACATAAATATACATATAGACTTTTTAATGAAAGTACATTATATCTGTAGCATATATTGATTTAAATGTTATTTGTTTTTCATTATTGAAGTTGTAACATTTCTGCATAACAGTTTTTGTAGTCAGTCATCATGAAATTGCAAATTTTTTATTGTGGATAAATCATTATATTTGGATTTATCTGGTTACATATGTAAAGAATGTAACTGTTATATAATTTTATTGTAGATGGTGAATTTCAGATGGAATGATTTTCGAAACTGGTTTGTTTACATTCCATCTAACAAATGCAGACTTATTTAGATTTTTATAGATAGATATATGGCATAAAAAGTCAAAAGCAGGATAACATTGTATGACTTTTTTAATCCAACAATATATGCACAGAACATGTAATGGCTGATTTAGCATATGAATTCAATTTAGAAAACTGCCGCTGAGGTTTTTGTGAACAGTGTTTTTATTTATTAACCTATATATATATATTTTTTGGTGTACGTGTGTAAGAGTATAATAGTTGTTAACTGGTTTTGCAGGTAGCTATCATTTTTCTTTTACATAAAATATTCCAGTGTGTTTTATAAAAAAGGTCCCCCCCCCCTCAAAAAAAAAAAAAAAGAGCGAGAGAGTGATGTATCATTAATCTCCTTTTCTCCAAGCCCTTCCCTCTCATATCGATATTTTCTTTGTATATAAATGTATTAAAAAATATAATAGAGCCATTTTCACCAAATGCTTAGATTTTAGTTTTTTTTCCCAAAGTGGTTAATTTCTTTTAAAAATGAAAGCAAGTGTTAAGGTAAATGAAAACATAATTGGTTATGCACTTGTTCTATAACTGAATACGTAAATTGCAAGAAAAATTATAAAGCCTGTTACCATACAAAATTGATCGAATTTCTTACCAATGCATCAAATTACCAATCCATCATTTTCTTTCAAATTTTTTTTTGTTTTTGTCTTGTTTATATTTTTCTGGATTTTGTTTCATCCTTTGCTCTAGAGCCTTTGCTTTTATGCTAGTGTTAAAGCATGGATGGCCAACTTGCGGCTTGCATTCCATATTGTGGCACAGCGGAGTTTTAACAGTGGCATGCAAAGACTTATTGAAAAATTGAAAAAATTGGACACCAGAGTAACGATGCAATATACCAGTGGGGTCATAGGACTTCCCAGTAGTTTGAGTTGCCTTGTTTTGGCACCATTGTGTCTTGCTATAGTTGTCTGTTGTCAAGCAAAAGCGAGTACGACCCTCTAGCTGTCTGGGTTGATTTTAAACTGACAAGGAAGATGTTAAGCTTTTTTAAAACTGTTTTTTTTTTTTTTCAAATTTTGGCAACAAGCATCGTTGTTTTAAAATTTTTATTTTCACTGTATCCACGATATCAAAAAGAAAATATGAAATGGATATTGCAATTTTTGATTTTAAAACTGTCTTATGAGAAGAGTTTTTGTTTATGCATCAAAATATTTCCAAGACGCTTTGTTTGATGTATGAAATTTTTTTAAGCAGTGCTGAAAAAATTAACTTGATCCGACATTTCAAACAACTGCATGGTGATTTTAACAGGAAGTATTCTGTCTGATCACACTTATGAATGGAATTTATCAATAAAAAAAGGAAATCTTTAGCTGACCTGCAATCCTTATGAAGAGAAATGACAAAATGGAAACTATGCCGAAGACCTCTTATGAACTTTCCGTCTGTTAACACGCAAGGGAAAAAACTATTCTGATTGAGAGAAGATAATAAAAATTAGCTTTTTAATATTTGCCCAAAATGTCAGTCATATAAACATTGGATAAAATAGCTTTGTCTAGAAATACCGTCATGCGTTGACCAATAATTGAGACAGTAATTTTGGTCGTGGGCCAATAATTTTTGTATTCAATAAATTCTGATTAAATAACTCTTAAAGTAAGGTTCTGCTGGTTATTTGTGTAATCAATCCAAATCTTGGCTAAAAATTACAAAAGAAAAAATGTAAAGAAAGCAAGTGCAGACATGACCTATAAATCTGCATAACCCTTGGAGGAGTACGGATTACTGGAATATTAATGTAGTATAAAATAAAATTCCTATATTTTTAATGACTTTTCAGTTTAGAAGTAGTAGGAAAAAATATATGATGTAGCAAACAATATTTCTTTAGCATATGCTATATTGTTTTGCATGATTTGAATAATTAGTAGGGATATTTTAATTGGGTTTTTTGGAAAATTTTGTTTGAAGTATTACGAGAATAAGAAAGAAATGCAGAAGTGTTTTAGTGATACATAATTAAGTTCTTGCAATTTTAATACCTTACATTTGGTAAACAGCACCAAATGTATGGACATATTAAAGGACATTAGAGGAATCTGGGAGTAGATAACTTGAAGAACCAAGAAGAGATATCTATAAGTATGTATTCTGGCAGTTTACTTCTTTGCCAGGTAGGATAGCTTTTAAAAGTGGAATAGATGTTTTTCCTTGTATATATAATAACGGTACTATTCCGTTTTGAGGACGATAAAAAATTGCAGCGAAAATGTTTGCGCAAAAGCGCCAAATCTAGCAAACGCGCCATTTAACAGCGCGCCAAATCTAGTGTACGCACTGATTTCAAATTGCGTAAGTTTAGATAGTTCATATTTCTTAAGGCGCCATTGAAATACTAGTTTAATTTTTAAATCCTTTTTTGATTTTAAATCCTTTTTTGATATCCTTATTGATTTAACAAAAGAACGCGTTTCTAAGAATTGCACATACTCGGTATCAATGTACACATTGACCTATTTTTACTTTAAAAAAAAAAAAAAAAATCCCAGAATTGCACAAAAATGGCACTGCGCACATCCTTGACTTTATTTATGTATACATCAACTTATTTTCACTTAAAACCTAAAAGAAAATTGACACAGATCCAATTGTTTTTACCCTTATGAAAAGCACGAAACAAATAAGTGGGCGATGCTGCACTTTACTGCGAATTTTGTCAAAGAAAAGGCATCATTCATTATAGAAAATTATGCTTGAACAACCAATGAGATGAAATGATGCTTTAGCGATAACTCGGTAGTGAAATAGTGATGCAGGCATCGATTCAATTATGTTTAGCTTTTTTTATATAAATTATAATAATGATCTGAAATAGTTATTTACTCTTATGCTTCCATTCAGTCATGTTTAGCCTTTTTTATATAAATTATAATAATTAAAAAAGTATTATGTGAAATTAACCTTTCATCTAAATTAAAACGATAAACTTTTGATAGTTAATTACTGTTATACTTCCTTTCTTGCATCAGGGTTGCCGCAATTATTTTTGGCAGCACTGGCATGAACAATAGTTTGGCGATTTTTTACGGTCCTCAAAACCAAATAGTAGCATAATAACTAAATATTGCAAATAAATAATTTTATGTTTTTTTACTGAAGTAATTGAAAAATATTATCTTTAAGATATAATTCCACTAATTAGTTTTTTTTTTTTTTTTTTTTTTCTCTTCGTGGTAGAAACTTACTTGTATGCAAGTATTTTGACTCATTTAAAATGCTGATTAATGGTACTTAAATTTGTAGGCTAATATATTTTGGCATGCTAATGTTTATAATTTGCTGCCAAAATTTTCTAAGAAATCCTTGTTGCATCCTCAACTGAAAATTCACTTATTTTTATTATTATTATTTTTTTTTGTTCTCGTAAAGAACTGCCAACAATATTTGTTAGAATTCTGATTGGTACAAATTGGAATGCTGATATTCCCTTTCCCTGCAGTAAGTAGCTTTTCTTTCTTGTAAGTAGAACTTATGTGTAATTTTTTAAAATCTTTAGGTATGGAGTTTTAAGTAGAAATGATTCAAGTGTACATAAAGAAAAAGAAGATCCTAGTTCTGTGTCAACTGATGTAAATGATACTCAGGGTAAGAATATGTCAAAATTTTTAAAATCCAAATTGTGTATAAACCATTTAAAAGTATGACTTTTGAATGAAATTTTACTTCTGTAATTTACCTGTTATATCAGTTATTGTAGTACAAAGTCTGAGGTCTGGATGTCCAATATCTGAAATGATCTGAAATCTGGACCTCCAAACAACCAGTAATAAATAAATAATATCTTTAAAATTAGAAAGGGAGAATTCCATACTCTTTTGCTAAGAATTCTCCATAGGAATGGAGGATACATAGCAAAAGGAAGGAGGTGTGCTGTAAATGTGATTTATCTCTTCGGACTAACTGAGATTCCTGCATGCCTCTTTCAAACACTTATTGGGGAGTTGCTACATTGTATTGATATGGGCCAGGGTCATACTTTTGGGCTCTGAGTGTTTTGGAGAAGGGCACGGCCGGTGCTGTGCATTTTGCTGCCTGTAGCAGTCTTTGCGGTTATTAAATTCTGCTGGCTGGTACCTTCCTAAAGTCAAAAATATTTGCAGCTCCTAAATTATGCTGCTGAGTGCCTTTCTTTAAATTTTAAAAATCTGGCCATTTTCAATTTTTCTGCTTAGTGCTCCTTGAAATTCTTTTTTTCTTTTTGGATTAGCATTCCACTGTCTAATCTAAACAATAAACAAAGCCCCAATGTTGCCATTTTTGCATGTCATCTTATTAAATTTATGATCTAAAATCTAAAAATTTCCAAAATTCTTGATAACCAAAATTTCGATAATCCCAGATCTCAAACTTTGTACTACTATTTTATATTTTTTCATATAATTAAATATATTTAGTATTCATTATTAACCTTTTCGCGATGGCGCACCTTTGTTCAAGACGCTCGTGCAGGACGGAAGGGAATCGAAGGCAGTCACCGTACAGGACGGAGGTTTTGCATCGCTAAGCCTAATTTTATAAAAAAAGATCAGAAAAAAAAAAAAAAAAAGAAAAAGAAAAAGAAAAAGATTTGCTTCTAGCATTGTAATTTTTTGTATTCTTTTAGATTATTACTTGAGCTGTTATATATGTTAAAATTAGCACTTAATAACGTTTTTTTCTTTATATTACATGAAAATATACTTAAAAAATTGCTTGTCTTGTAAAATAATTTTCGGAAGCGCTATTCAAATTATTCCAAAGTTTTAATTGATAAAAATCCATCAATAAAGTTTTAAATTAATAAAACAACACAATAAAGACTATTTACAGTAAGAAGTAACACAATTTAAAATGAAGGCTGTGGTAAATCTAGAAGTACGGAGAAGTATCACTTTCTAACTCTTAGAAAAAGTATCACTTTCTAACTCTTTAGAAAATGAATCATCACTCTCATCTGCGTTAATAAATGGTTCATTGACCATACGAGGGTATTCTTCCTCTGATAAATAGCACCTTTCCGCTATAATAGACTGGAGGTGAGGTTTTCCGAAATAAAAAGAGTGGAAACGGAAGTATATCTGAAGGGCAATGCAAAACGTAACAATACTCCACATACTAACACTAAAAGACCGTATATAGTAAAGGAAAAAATAGAATAAAAAAAGAAATTGGATATAAATCAGACACGTGAATGTTTTCATTAGCACCCAGCGATTTAAAGAGCTCACCTCTGTTTACATTTTCCCTCCCCCCCTCGCAAGAGCTGATGAGTAAAATACCAAAGTCAAGCAGAATATATCAAACTCAAGGTCAGGAACTTAAAACTGTGTTCATTTAAAAAGTAATGGGCATAGGATGCCATCTAGTGGCCTTCAGAAAAACATTCCAGCTTAAAATGCGCATATGCATCACCCGTCCTCTAAATGCAATCTCTAGTGATGCGTGGATGGGACGCCCGGCTGTAAGAGACGTTCTTAGGGAATGCATATATGGGATGCCCGTCCTGAAAGGGTTAATTTCCACCAGCATATTTTTTAATCCATATATTCTGTGGAGGGAAAATAGTAAAACATTGTATTAGCAATTAATTCAGCAGTATTCTCATGTAAAAAAAAAAAAAAAAATTAAAGTTAAATAGTTACTTTCGTGTTATCCGCCTAGTGTTCCCACAAAGTCACCAGTCATTGTCAATTACTTTTTGCCAATCTTAACATGTGAAAAACAGTAAAATGGCATAATGTATATGTTTTAAAAAAATGGCAGTGCACTGAAATTTACATAAAACATCAACAAATTAAACAAAATTAAAAGAGCATGAAACACCCATAATGAAACTAAAAATTACATAAAACAAACACCCACAATGAAACACTCAAAATTTCATAAAACTGTAACTAAACTAATTAGCATAAACTAAACAATTAACTAAATTAAAAATGCAACAAACATCCACTATAAAGCATTTAACTTTTTATTTTCTTGGTCCATGTGCATAGTAATCTGTTTCAATTTAAAATATCAAAGAGAATTTCAGAACAAACTGGCGGTGCTCCCCATGTACACATAGATCCACTTAAAAAAAAAAAAAAAAAAAAAAAAAAAAAAAAAAAAATCTGAGAATTCCAGAATTCTTTTTACTTACAGCAGCTTAAGTACTGCTCTCTATGTACATATTGATGTGCTTTTATTTTGGAAAACCAGTTTTTTGACATTTTTTCCCATGTTAGACATGCATATTTCTTGCAGATAATTGCTTCAATTGGTAGTTGTATTCAGAGACATATCGAGGCAATAAGATCTGCAAGAATGATAGAACATACAAGATGAATATTCTTTAGACCAGCAATAAAGCAAAGAGCTGCCATAAACAATTTTGGCTATTATCAAAACAATTTCTTACTCGCATTCAAGCATTTTGCTGGCAATCTTTAAAAGTACGTTTTCATACAGTTTGATCATTGCTTCATGGGAATTCCAAAATGACACCCATAACATGCTGGCACAATGCACTGGCAACCATTAGTGGGTTGCGAGATAAAATACATGTTTGTTATATTCTGGGTTGCCTACTTTGGTGACATAGCACTTTGCTTCTTCTCTCCACTGGACAGATAACACAAAAGTACCAATTAATATATTGATTTAACATGTTTTTAATCAGAGCATTTATGATGTTTTTAAATAGCTTAAAATTTCTATTTAGAAGAAGGAAATTGTATAAAATTAGTCTTTATTAGTTTGACAGTAAAGCCCCATAAACTCAAACCTAATGTGGATTAAGAGAAAGTGGAATCCAAAAATGTTGAGTTTTATAGAAGAAGGGGTGAGTTAATTCAGATCTCATCCAGCATGTCTCATATGTCATCCAATACCTAAATCAATGGCAATTTTATTAATAGTTTTCTCTTTTTTAAGGCATCCAGTTTCATTTCTATTGTTATGTTAGTTTTTTCTTTCTTTTAATTTGACATTTTCACTTATACAGACAGGTTGAAGCAGGGCTGGTACCTGTGCATCCAGGTAGGCATATTAGGATATTGCTGGGTCTTCCTAGCTGCTAAATTTCCATCCCAGAATTGAGGGAGAACACCCAGGTGTGTGGTCTGAAAACCTCCTATCCCTCTTTTTATACTATCAACCTCTCAAGAGGATTTTGGCTTGCTGTGTACTTTAAGTGCTTCCTTGTTACACCGATAGGCAGGTATATGTATAGGTAGGCAAGACATCATAATTTTGCCATTGGTCATACAGGTGCAGTTCCACCACACTAACTGTGCATTTTTCCTACTCTTCCCCTCCACCAACCTGTTGAGTTGATTTTTGCTCATTGTATATTTTGAGAGGCAGACACTGTGTTGCGAACATCAGTGCATTTCCCATAATTTGAACCAGGGCCTATCTGTATGACAGTCATCATAGCTAACCACTATACCGGCTGGGAGGCTGGCACAGATGGGCAATATAACACAACACTTATAAGCTCAGATATAAACTGAGAAACTCTACCCAGAATGGAATAAAAATTTACAATACAGCCATAAACGTGATAACAGCTAGCAACAGAAAGGAAAAATATGAAAGGTAATCAGCAGTGGTTATTTGACTTTCCTCATCCATTATATCAGTAAGAAGAGAAGTGGGGTAGATTGGAATGTTCACATAACGAATAAAGTCTGCCACCATATTCATTATACAGGTACCTAGAAAGAGTGTCACAAAGGGAAAGCGAAAGATTGCAAAAGTAGAATATTGTAAGAAATCTGAACAGAACAGGAAAATACATAGAGAATTTATACATCTAAATATATATTTTTAATCCAGTGGCATGCACATTATAGGTGTTGGCCGCTACAATGCGTGGAAGTGGTGGTCACTTTATTACGGAGGCACCTAACCAGGTGGTTCAATGTTGCCAACAGACGATCAGGATTTGAACCTGGACCTTTGAAGTACAGAGTCACTAACCACTTTCTCATCTGGGTAGCATGCACATAAATGCACATACATGCAAAGATAATGCGTTGCTTGAACAGCAGATTTTAGCAATTAAAAAAAGTGTCATTGTTTTGTTATACATAATGTTCAATAATAATCGAGAAACAAGTTTATTGGATTATACTGTAATATTTTGTTTTTACTTTGTTATAATGCTCATGATTATTTTAAAATTCTTGATTCTTAGTTAACGATATAGTTTTTGTAAGATTTTGGCTTATTTGTTATTTTGCTGCATCAGAAGTTACGATTCTTTCATTAAAATCTTTATTTGTTTAAAGTTTGTTTAGCATTCCTTACCACAAATTTGTGTATGTCAGCAACTAGTGACCTACTTTAAATTTAAATTTTCTGGATTTTCTTTTTCTGGAAATTTATTTGCTTTAAATTTGGAATAACGTAAAGATTATGTATTTATATCATGCATAATAATTCAGCTGTTTCTTGACTTTTATAAGGCAGGGAGGGAGAATTTTGAAATTTCGTTGAAATTGAGGTTAAAATTTATTTTAATGTTATGTAGCTGTACATTCAAGATATGATTACATAAAAGAAATGTTTTACATTTGTGTAGTTGCAGTTATTTATATGTATTTTTGTTTGACATGTTAACATCTAACTCCTTATTCTGAAAATAGGTAGAAATATAATAAAAAGTCTAATTAAAATTGCAGGTAACAACAGGCTTCATGATTAATGAGAAAGAAAATATGAGTAAAGTAACTGCCATTTTAGTTGAGTAATTAATTCAGTAGCTGTAGATGAGAATTTTTTTGATGGAAGTCGGGGATTTGAAAGTTAAAACATGTATAACTCTAAAACATATTTTTATTTCATTTTATAAAACACAGCATTATTTACAAAAATATTAAGAGTACTTTCTGATTCCCCCAACCAAAAAGTTATGAACTCATGGAGAGCATTTTGAACTAGTTCTAATTATTTTTTCAGCAAGCTAATGCGCAAAAGACAGTAGCTTTCAAAACTGCAGCCCACCAAGAATCATACAAGAATCAATCAATAAATTGAGAAAACAAGAAACATTAGCTATTAAATACTTCCTTTTTTCAAGAAATACTTGTCTTTTGTGTCATTCTACTTCCCATGTACTCAGATTTGATTTTGCTTAAAAATATATCAAATAATTGCTCAGGCAATGAAGGGTGACGAAATAATAGATCACAAGGTAGGCGAAGATCAGTTCTTGTGATGGAAGAAAAGTCCTTCACAAAACTCCTATAGTAGGTACAAAGCCCTTGGACACTTCTCTGCTGATGGATATTTTCGGGATGTCTCCAGTCTTAACCATTGACGCTTTTTCTGGATTCTAGTTCTAGAAAGAAAGTAGCTGTCTTTCTTCACAGTCTCATTCAGCTGGTGATAGTCAATGCAAAATTTAGTTGAGCCATCTTTTCTTTTGACCTAGATGATAGAAAAGTCCCATGGAGAAGCTGAAGGCTTGGTCATGTCGCTTTCTTGCATGTCCTTTAGAAGTTTTCCTACCTTTTTCTGTTTAGCTATCTGTAGATGTCTTAGATGTTTGGATGATCCCGTCTCAATTCTATGCTGTGTCAAACTGGGTCCTCCTGCATCAGAAGATGAGTGGGAGAAAACATCTAGAAATTCTTGAATGACATAATGTGCTACATTTCTCTCTTCATCAAATACTTGTGCATTCTGCGATAACTCCAATGTTAGGCTCTCCAAAGACGGATTCTGGAGGGTTATTGTTTCGTTTAGCACAGGCTACTGGAGTACATGCTGCAGCTACTTCACCTTTCCTAACGACTTTTGTTTTATGAGTTACACTGGCAACCCTCACAGGGGTAATTGTCCTCTCTAATTCAATGAGTGCTGAGACTACTATCAGCTGCCATTGGAATGGACTCTTTGCAGGGTGTTACTGTGATATTCCGTAATGCCATACCAGAAATTTCTGTTTTTTGGCTATGGATCCAGGATTTAAAAATTCTGTTCCTGCTGGTACTGTGATATCATCTTGAGCTATGGTTTGGTAACAGATTTTATGCCTTCGTCATTATTTCCAAATAGGGTTATGTCTTCAGAAGCAGAATGCAGTTTGTTATTTTTAAAGGCAAAATTATATTTCCATAGAAAGTCTAACTCAGGTATGTAAGGGTCCATAATATTTGCTACATATGCTGTATTATGATAGGCGGCACTCTCAGATGTGATGCTAATGTCTAATTGTCCACCAATTTTGATTTTACCCCAGGATACAGTCTGAAGGGTAAGGCAGGGCAGCATCCAGATGAGTTATCTTTCAGTTGTCGAGCCAAATCATTTTGCATGATGGTAACATTGGCTCTTGTGTTGATGGTCATATTGCAAAGAACTCCATTAACATATCCCATGATAAGAGTCCATTACTGCCGCCACTCATTTCCAAAATCTGAAGTGCCTTTAAAATGGAGCTTCTTGTTATCTTGCAACCTTAGCTTAGTGAGATGGATACTAACCTGTTTCATGTGTCTTTCCTGGGGAGTGGCGTTATTTTCTGTACCCTGGTGTTTTCTGCAGTTGGCAAGATTTTAACTGAAGCCTGTTGTATTCTTTTAAACACTTCTCTACAAAATGCAGCTCTAATGTGCCGGATAGAGCTTCGAAGTCTTAACCTCTGTTTTTTGGGCGGAGCTGGAGGATATCTGCTGCATATGCTCTCAGAGAAGTGGCGAGATGGTAGGCCTTAGCTTAGGAATCCCATCCATTCAGTTTCACCACTATAAAAAATTGTGTCAATTTCAGTTGCCAAGGATTTTTTACCATCATATGTGGATAGCTTTAGAGAAGGATAAAAAGGCATGGGTAAAAATTTAAAATCATCAAAATTGCTTCCTGCTGTTGCTATGAATTTTGTTTAAGGTGTCAACTTCTTTGGTGACTGCAGAAACATTCTCTTAGATTTGATCTTTAACGGAAGAAACTCTTTTTTTCATTTTCTTCAACTCTGATTTTAACCGTGTGTCTCGTGTAACCGTGGCCTTCTGCAGCCTTGAATTTGTTTTCTATTATGCAGGTAATTTTTCCTTTCATTTCCTCTTTTCTTGAACTGACTTGATGGTTCCTGCCATCCTTTCTTGGCCTGCTTCGATACTTTCTTGAACTGCTTTTATTTCCTCTGTAATATAGTTGAGAACACCTTCCATCTTTCCTTTGAATACAGTAGAACAGTCACATGCTGTCTTAGTTGCTCCTCCATTGTTCTTGTCACTGACATTCAGTCCCACTTTTGACACCAAAAATTGTTGCGTGTGTATAGATTCATAATAGATTGAATGCGCACAGGTCCGATGATAGATTGATAAAATTAATTTTATCAAAAGAAATACTTCAGAGCCCTGGAACTTTCCACAGAAATACTCATAGAGTTGTTCACAGTCTCACAGGGTACAATCAGTAGTTACATTTCAAACTAAGAACATGAAACACAACACAATGGAAAGTGCATCTAAACAGTGAAGCTGATCCGGATATATCTTGAGTACTCCGAACTCGTGCTGAACTAACATCTAACAACAATTAAGAGCAGGTGTTCCAATTCTTTTTGGTATTATATAGTTTTCACGTGGATGTCGAGATATACTTTCTGCTTCTCAAAATTACTGGAAGTCATATGAGAACTGAATACAGTTACACAGAACATCAGTAACGGTTACTCAGTTACAATATCAATTACAGTTATACAGGGATTGGACCAAAATGTTGTCAAATGGTCGCCAATTTTGATGACTTTTGGGGACAAAAATTAGTCGCCAAACCCATTGCTAGCTTTACGATATCTTTCCAAATTAGCGAGATAGCCATTTACTCCATGTGTATTCCCCGTGTATTCTTATTTTTCTGGCAGAAAATCTTTTCTCTCAGCCTTTCATGTTACATTATATGAAAAAATACAACAATGTCACATATAATTTTACTAAAATTATCTATGTACAGAATTCCTAACAATATATATACCCAACCTCATTACCTGGCCTTTAGTTTTGTAATCATTGGTCGCATATTTACACTTCCATTTACAGAAGAGTTTCAAATGGCGAAAATATTCAATGTTTTGGCAATTTCGAATTTTAAAAGAAATAAATTTTGGATAAATAACATAATATGGCTTTCTGTATTTATGTTTGAAAAAGTTGCATACTCGTTGTGAAAAAATAAAAATACGAGAAATTTGACTCTTGTATGACAAAAATTTACCGGGATATTTAATGTCAAAATTTGTAATTTTTTATATCATTTTCAAGTTGTATTGAGCAATCAGTTAATTAAGTTAGAATAATTGGAAGAAATAAGTTTAAATGAAGTGTAATGAAAAATGTGTATAATTTAATAGGCATACAGGGAGGTCAGATAGTGTCCACGACTTTTTTTCCTTATATTCAGATTTTAATAAGTTAATAATATTGTTATGTCAGCCTTTCTATATAATATTTATGTAATATTATTTCAAAATTTCAAAATAGTAATATTTTCAAACTTTTACACTTACTTCTGTGTTTTACAGACCTTATGGTGCAACGTTGTGTGATCATACAGAAAGACGAGAAGGGATACGGCCTTACTGTATCCGGTGATAATCCTGTTTTTGTCCAATCTGTCAAAGAAGGTAAAAATATTAATTTATTGATATTACTTATGGTATATATTTAATAAAAGCCTTAAGAACTGCATACAATTGCTTTTATCGATAATTTAAACTGTGTATTTTAACATTTCTCTCTGCAATGTACATAATATAGTTTATTTTCTGTGTTTATATGTAAAGATATGTAAAGGGAGAATTATTTTTTCAAAGATGGTTACCAATAAAATTGCTACATTAGGAATGAAAGCAAACAGCAGAATCTTACTTATTGTACATATACAGTGTAATAGGAGGAAGACATGATTAAATTAGTAGGTGTTATGAGGTATGCAGTTGTACAGAATTTAATGCATGTAGCTGCTACATCTATTACCAAGACTGGCTATAATTCAGCTGGGTATCTAGTCGAACTGAGCTTGGATGAGAGAGATGGTTATTTTATTCCATGCAGCTTCAACTCTGCTCCAGAGTTCATCAGTCATAGTAGCTAGTGAGCGATGGTCAGTCTCTCAGCACCCAGTGATCAGATGTTCTCAGTGGGTGAGAGATCTAGAGAATGGGCTAGCCAGGGCAACAGTCAGCACACTTTGTATCAAGGAAGGTCAGGACAACATGGGCAACATGCAATCATGCATTATCTTGTTGAAAGATCACGTAGGCCTCAGAGATAGAGCCCATCCATGGTCCTTAACATGCCAGAAATATAATGGCTGCTGTCCACATTACTATGTATACAAACAGGAGTTGGTCAGCATTTGTATTTAATGGCAAATCATATCAGCATGGTGGATGTTGGGCCTGTTTGACAATTTTGAGTACAAGTTGGCCATATTTTGTTCTCATTGTTTCCACATATGGATGTGTCATTCCTGATGCTGTGCAGAAAACCAGAATTTGTGTGAAAAGGCAGTGTGGTGCCACTCCTCTATCTACTTCATCATTTGCTTCACTACTATACTCTACAAACTATACTATAATATACTATACTCATTCACTTCACTGCTATAGATTCCAACCACTATGGATTCTCTGTAGTTTCTACAGAAATTCATGAAAAACTATGAGTTACGAAAAGTATGGAAAAAACTACGGATTTTACAGAAACAGAGTAGGAGAACCAGTACGCAAAACGGAACCAACTAATTCATCCGATGATTGGCTGAATACTCGTGTCATCATATATCACGTGTTGAGTGCGTTGCTGGTTTTGAAGAACACCCATACCCAGATCCGTAACTCTAGCCATTAATGACATGTGAATAGTTCCCCCCCCAACATCCCGCAACATCTGTCTACTGTGTCTGTCTCTCAGGTTCCTTGCTGCTACGTGTTTAGCTTGCCTTCGGCTCCATTGTTTGGATTACGGTGCGAGCTTAGCGTGTGTCTTGTGAACTGGGATTCAGGTGGAAGTTTTTTTTTAATAATGCTACCTCGAACAAAAAAGCCAAAATTTTCAAAGCAAAAATTTAAAAATTCATATTCTTCAGAATTTCCATGCATTAAAGCATCCGAAATTTCTGTGAATCACGCACACTGCAGTGTATGCAACAAAGACTTCTCAGTTGCACATGGCGGAAAAGATGACTGTAAACGGCATGTTTTTTCTCAAAAGCATATAGAAGAACTTGGCACTGTAAAATCTAAAGAAATAATGAATTTCTTAATAAAAGATCACGAAACAGGTCCTATAGAAGCCAAATGCTATTGTGTTCGATTTTTAATTGAGCACAATCTACCACTTTCTGTTTCGGATAATTCCAAAGAGCTTTCAAAGCAATGTTTCCAGATTCTGCCATAGCAAAAAATTTACCTGTGGTCATACTAAAACTGCCGCTATTGTGAAAACACTTGCAGAAAGTACTGTTGCCGATATTATAAAATCAGTGTGCAATACATCATTTTCTCTAAGTATTGATGGAAGTATTGATAACAAACTGTATCCATTGATTATAACATATTACTATAAAGAAAAGGGAGTTAATTACTATAAAGAAAAGGGAGTTTAATTACATCATTGATTTCTATTTTAGAGTGCGCAAAATACCAGAGGAGGTATTTTTAATTATATAAATGAAAACTTTAAAAGCAAAGGTTTAGAATGGAAAAAATTGCTTATCATTTTCTTCAGATAATGCTAGTAATATGATTGGAAAGTTTAAAGGTGTAGCATCGTTTATCAAAATGCATCAACCAAGTATAATCATCTGAGGTTGCCCATGCCACCTCTTGCATATAGCTGCAAAAAAGGCTACTGAAAAATTGATCAGCTCAGAAATCAAAATGTTGTTAATAGATATATATTTTTATTTGGAGAAAAGTTCGAAATGGAAGCATAGCTTCAAAGTTGCTCAACAAATTTTGGGACAGAATGCAAAATCTCTTAAAATTTTGAAATATTGCTGTACGAGATGGTTGTCTCTTTTAGAATCTATAACAAGGATTTTGGAACAGTGAGATGCTGTGATAAATTTTTTTGGAGATCAACCAGATAACAGTGAGAATGAAGGAAAGACATTGCAGAACATTAAAGAAATGTTACAATCACTTATCACCAAATTGTACTTGTTATTTTTGAAAAATACTTTGCCTTTGTTTATAACGGTAAATAATAATTTGCAACAACAAGCTCCTTATATGCATAAATTGTGAAGAGAACTTGTTGAACTTTTAATGAATTTATTTGTTAAATTCGTAAAACCATCAATAATTTCTAAAGAAAATGAAGATTTTATTCTAACATCTCTTCCATTTCAGAAGTATAGTAAACAAAAAGAAAATGAAAATTTAGTGATTGGTGCGGGAAATGAGACTATATTTAAGAAATGCCAAGTTAAATGAAAGGGAAGTAAAATTTTTTAATTCTCTGCTAGCTGTTTTTGTAACTACATGTTCATATATAATAGGTAAATTTCCACTAAGTGATCCATTTCTAAAACATGCTGAAGTTGCTGATATCAATTTGAGGACTGAAATTTCATTTTCGTCTGTTCTTTATTTGATGAATACATTTCCATACATTATTGATAAAAAATATCTTAATAAAGTAGAAATTGAATTTTCCATGTATCAAGTAGATGATTTGAAAGAAATTATAGATTTGCATATTGATATAGCATGGGGAGAAATTGCCAAATTAAAAAATATGAATGGATGTATTATATACAAAATATTGCCTACTGTAATGCTTGCTGTCTTAATAATACCTCATTCAAATGCAGCTTGCGAAAGAATTTTTTCTATTGTAAAAAAAAAAAAAAAAAAAAAAATATTGGACGGAATTTCGACCAAATTTAGGTCTTAAAACTCTCGAAGCAGTATTGATTGAAAAAATAAATATGCAGGCAAATGAAGAACTGTGTTATAAAAAAACATTCTCAAAATCAGAACTTAAGCTTGCTAAGCATGCTACATATAAATCTTTGCATTTGTAAATTATAAGTATTTTTTTAATACTTTTATGTTGGTTATTTTTTTTTCCCTGCGAAAATCAAATCCAGAATAAAGATATATGATATTCTCTATGATTAGTAGTGATTTAAAATATTTGCTTTTTCATATAATAGTAGATTTAGTGATAGACATGTTTGAGGAGTTCGAAATTTCTAATTAAATGTGCATATAATTTACAAGGTATATTTTTAATAATTCAGTTTTATGTGTATGGATTTTAAATTTTAAATGTAAAAAAATTGATTACAATTTATGATTAATTAAAAATTAATGAATGGTTAATTACAACATGCTTTACGCACGCATTTTCGAAGTTGTAAAATGTCGTTCGCAAGTTGACTACTGACAAGTTCTGCTGCAGGTTGGAGGCTATGAACACTGCATCTTCTGTCTTCGGTGCAGTGTTGAGGGAAGCTGCAACAATGTTCATCAAGCTGACAGTCCATGGTGCTGCAGATGTCATCACATTATCTGTAATGACATTTGTCGTCTTGCATGTGAGACAGGTTCCTGTCTTAGGTTACATGATTTAGCTGTGTGATCCCGCAAGGCTGAGAGGGCAACATGCCTGTCTTTCTCGGGCATTAGTTGTCAAGAGCTGTTGTATTGATTTTGGCTCTCCTCAGTATGGCCCATAAATTCCATATTCACCTGACAGGTGTGGGATCCTGACCAGCAAGACCAGCAGTGTCACAGAATGATAAAACCAAAGATCTGCCATGAAGGCTACGATTCTGCTACACTGAAATTCTGACACATTTTGGTAGGAGTTTCTCATTTTTACAGAGTTATAATACAACCTTTTCACAAGTACCAATGTTAAAATGCAGTTTTTAAATAAGGAACCCGCTATGTTTGTCTTTCTATTTTATACACAGTAAAGATGCTGTGACTCATACCTGTATTGTGCACATGCATTGGAATAACAGTCATTTATGTATCCCCGTATATAGTACTTTTCATGCAAATTTTATGTTTGTTGCATACTATCTTCATGGTGTAGCAGTTTTAATGACCAGCAATGTCTTGTCATGCGCCTTTTTTAATTCTGAAAATTGCAATTCTACCACTATTTAATGCTACCCTTTAAGCAGTTGCACACTAAGGAAGTATCTCAAAATAAGGTTATGAGTTCATCATCTGCTGTTTTGATATTATAAATTTTACTGGTTTTATTAATGTGCTTCATTAGTTAAATTCCATTTTTTATCAGTTTCCAGATAATTTTATAATCAGAATTAAAGGAAGTTAAATTTTATATTATTTATTTTCTTGAACCTTACATTATGAGAATTTGATAATTTATTTAAAAAAAAAATCCATTTTTAGTTGTATGTGGTTGGATTCAAGGATTACCATCCTTATCTGTTTTTTAACATCTTGGCCATAAAATACAATTTTATTGTTTTAAGTGAAACATCTATAGAAAAAAATTGACATTATTTGCTGATAGTTCTCAGCATATTGATGAATTATTTATCTGAGTTAGATCTTATGATTGTTTAGTGGGCTATCAGTGTCTTATCTATAATGTTTATCTGCTGATGTGAAAGCATTGGGTTACAGTATGTGTTAATGAGTGAAATGCTTTTCTGATTGTCTTTTTACGGGCTATTAAGAGGTTTTCAGTTACATAATGATCTTTAAACGCTTCTTTTCAAATTAATAAGTAATTATTAAGTATAATTTTTAAAAATAAAATGTTCTAATTAAGATATATTTAAATTTTGAATTTTGTGTTTTGATAATTGTTGACAGATCAGTTATTTATCTTAATGTAATACATTCCCCCTCTTTCCTTTAATCTTTTTTTTTTTTTTTTTCTTTTTCAAATAGTCACTGTATTGTAGCAATTCAGAAATAAGTTTTTAAAAATGTTTTGTTTAGCTTGTTTTGTTGAAGATTTCATCATGCAGTAATTTTTCCATTTTAATGGGATATGAAATTTTATAAAGTGTATCTGTATGGAATTTTTAAGCATTTTGTATGCTTGGCTAAATAATGCTGTGACTACTTACTAGATAAAAACAGCATAATTTTCTAACTTTGTTCATGTGGGTATGAATAAGTGTTCAAATATATTTCATACAAAAAAGTGAAAAAGGCTATTCTTTAAACAATGTCTTAAACATTTTTTTGATTTAAATGACAGTATTGTTATCACTTTTGCAGATGGTGCTGCAGCAAGAGCTGGAGTGCAACAGGGAGACAGAATTATTAAAGTAAATAAAATCTTTTATGAGTGTTTGTTGATAAGACAACTGTTTTGATCTTTTTTTCCCCCCTCCATTATAGGACTACATACACCAAACAGTTTTCTGTAGACAAATATATTTGCCAACTTAATAGTCATGTTATTAATAGTCATATATATTGCTTAATTGTCATATGAGTTCAAGTGAGATACCAGAATAAAGATAGTAAGCCATTTAAACAGATCTTAGATGACAGATTTTATGGGCAGATGTTATTAGATTTTTCTTGAACAAATCTTATTGGTATTTTTAAATTAAATGATTTTGTTCTTATTTTTTATAGCACTCCTCTTGTTTTCAAAGTAAGTAAATATCAGTAAGAAGTCTTTAAAATGTGTTATTCTATGTTTATTAGAAATAACTAAACTTGAACATGTATTGCTTATGTTCAGAAAATTTTACCAGTGAGTATTAATAATGGAAAGACCTGATTATTATTTTTTTTTATTAAAAGGTTTTCATGGTATCATAAAATATTCATTACATATATAATATAAGCAGAACTGAAAGTCTTATTTTTTACTTTGATTATATTTTCAATTAATATGCTAATTTTATTTTTCTCTTTCACAATTTTTTCTGTTTGTTGCAAAAGAATGTTTTGAGAACCTTTACATATCTTTCATGTGCCTGCCATTTTTTGGTTACATATGAATTTGCTAAAGTGCCTTTAAGTACTAGACACATACATCAAAAGTAAGGATATTTAGATATTTCTACAGTTTGCTTTAAATGTTATTCACGTTTCATTTGGGTAATTCAGGTTATTTTTTTTTTTTATGTTTCACCAAACACGTAAGAGGGCTAAAAAAATTATGTAAGTAAGAAAGAGATTCACGAATCATAATAAAAATAGTTAATTATGATATAATTTTAAGGACTTTATAAGATGTGAAAGAACAGTTTGAGAAACCTTGAACACTTTTTTAGCATAATTTTATGAAGCATATATGAATAATGTAATGAAAAAATAAACAACAATACAAAGTCCGAGATCCAGACATCCAATATCTGTCCGATATATAATCTAAAATCTGGACCTCAAAGCCACCAACAACCATTTTTTGGGGATATGCTTTACTCAAATAATTTTTAAAAATTTTTTCCACCCCACAATAAAGCATGTGAAGAGTCCTGACTCTTTAATTTCATTTCGGCACTAGTAGTAAATAGTAGTTGATTTTACCTCTGCTAATAATCCCTGACGACAACCTGGCGAATCATGATTTATTATATTTTACTTTCATCACAGCATGCTTATCAGCACGTGATACAGGGTTGCCACGCTACCTGGAAAACTGGAAAAAGTCAGGGAATTCGGAAATTGACCAAAAAATTCAGGGAAAAGTCAGGGAATTTAAGTGTTTTAGTCAAAATCTGGAAAAGTCAGGGAATTTCATACAACGATCCCGCCAAAAAAGGCGAGTTTTGTGCCGACGTCGGAAGAGATCACTTTTTTGGCGAATTGTGTATCACGTGAGTGTCATTCGGGCAGCTGGCATAGAGTCAATTTTCGCAGCTCCAATTTGATTGTCTTTTAGAAAGGCAAATCAAGTTTCCCGCAACTTTTGGTTTCCAGTAACCTCGAGAATCCCATGTGCAGTGCATGAACAAAAGAAAGTACCTGTTCTCGTATAAAACAAAATGGGTTTATTCCTAGTATACGGTACCATGAAGGTTAGAATCAAAAATATGTATTGTAAAGAAAGAAAACCTCTCTGCAACAGACGTGGCTCCGTTCCATCATAGAGAGAAACAACTGTGCGTGCGCGATATATATGTCGCCAAAGCTCGAAACCGGTGTCGAAGTTCGAAGGTCACGTTATCAAGAATTCATAAAATGAATATCGTTTAAAATTTCTTTAAACTCTAATCTAAAAGAAAAGAAAATATCTTTTAGCGCAAGTAAATTAATTCATGGATTAGTTATTTTGAGGGGGGGAAAAAAACTACGAAAATCCGTAAAATTATTGCGAAAAATCCAAGAAAAAACGTTCTTTGATAAAACGTTTCTTCTAGGATTTTTCGCAATAATTTAAAAATGGATTTTCGTAGTTTTCTTTTTTGTCAAAGAACGTTTCTTCTTAACATGTGTTTCTCAATTTCCTGTACACATCGCGGAGAGGGAAATTCTGGCCTCCAGGTTCCGTTGCCAAATCCCTTGGCAAATTTTCCCTCCGCTTTCTAGCCGCGTAATATCATTTACGTGTATGGAACCTTTTCTTCTTTACATATACGTTCTTTGGTTAGAATAATCTCCATGTATGGTACAGCGGGATTTGGCGACATGATGATGAGCAGTAAACGAGTCATTTTGTTCTTGGCGACAATTTTCAAAATCGTGCGAAGGCCGTACCGTATACTAGGATTTTACCGCAAAATCTTTTTTTTTTCTTTTCTTTTTAATAAATACCTTGTCATTTTGCAGTAAAATAAAAAAATAGTAATCAGTCATCTAGCCTAACCATGTAATATAACTATATTCGCTAAAATATCGTTGATTATTCTAATTCAATTTTTAATCTTTATTTTTATGTTATTCATTTCATTTAATGTTGCTTCTTCCCTCTAAATTTATTTATCATTAGTAAATAATATTTCCAAATTTCAAGAAATTTTCTCTGGCATAATCCTGAAATTAATTCTAGCAGTATGATGACATCACGAAATTTAATGCACATATTTTTTCCTAATGTATGCTGCGAAATAAATATAAAGTACCTCAATTTAGTAAAAAAATATCATTAAATAGATTTCTTTCTTTCGTTTAGCTGCAGAATGTCTGCAAAAAAAGCCTTATTTTATTCCAGATTGGGAAGATTCTAATCTCAATCTTCAGTGGAGGAAACAACTCCTATTATAATTATATTTGTGTTTTCAAGTGTTAAGGTGCCTTTTAAGAAGACACCTCACACAAATTAAATTTACCTAAAATCTAACCTAACTTTTAGCATTGCGTTGTGATTTATAAGAACCGGATTAGCCTCATGTTGAACTGGTGATGATCATGAGTAATAATTAAATAAAACGTACAATTGTTATCCAATGTATATATCTTAAATTTTATTAAGTTTCTTAAGTGGAAAAGTAAACAAAATTATCAAACAAAGTGTACCAAGAATAATTAAGAATAAATGTCCTCTGAGATTTATTGAATAATTAAGTGAATTTGCTACACAGTACAAGTAATACCATAATTAATTTACCTCTTAGCACAGCCAACGTACATTACGCGGATAGACTGGAATTTTCTCGAAACATACCTGGAAAACCTGGAAAAGTCAGAGAATTCCATTCTCCTGTTTGAGTGGCAACCCTGGTGATAACTTGAGTAATAATTCATGTCACGATACCTAAATATTTTTTATATTAGTAATTGAATAACAAAGAGTGTGGTAACTTTTTATGTTGACATTATGCTTGCTAGTGATTACAGATTTAAGTTAAGTGCACTAAGAAGTGTTGGCTAAGGAAAATGTAACAAAAATGTCTTTCCATTTGCTAAAAAAAAAAAAAAAAAAAAAAAAAAAAAAAAAAGATTTTATTAATGATACTTATAGGTCAAAAGATCACATTTAGTGCTATTTGCTATTCACATAAACCGAGAATCGGTGACAAAGCTTGTATGCCTGCTCTGTGCGACAGAATTTAGTGAAGACAAAATTTTTGGAATTTAGAGAAGCATCGAACAATGAAATTAAGAGATGACAAAATGTTTAGAATTAAGGGAAAGCATTAGGACTCAAAGTTTAGGAGCAGCAAAAATTTAGAACTTAGGGAGGCACTTAGTAGCAAAATTTAGGGTCCACAGACTCCATAAGGTGGTAAGATCTTAAGGTATATCTACCAATGGCCTTCAATAAGCCTTAAATATATGTGGGAACTTATTCATTCAGGATTCAAATAGGTCTATTAAGCATGCGCAAGAAATAGATGTAAGTATAATAAATAACTAAACTAATAGAATTCAGGCTTAATTTGTCTCAGTGCGAGATAGAAGTGCCTTTCACTGCCAATTTCATGATACATAGCCAGTTATGTATAGCGGATGCCAGGTTAAAATTATAATTTACTGATTCTAAGGAATTGCAGCTACTATAGCAGATTCCGCTTAACTTTCTTATTTGATTCAGCTTTTTTTGCGGGCTTTATTATTACAGCAATTTTATGAAAATTAAAGTTTGAACTTTTGATTATGTCGAAAAGAGTTTCTAATTTTGCAGCTACAAAGCGAAAGCATGTTTCAATGTCTATTAAAAAGTGGAATTGCTGCAAAAAATTGATAAAAGTACACCCGTCTTTTTTTCAAAATTATGTGAGGAGTATGATGATATAAGAAAACAGAAAAGGGAATTTTTTGAGAATTCTGACACCCCTCTCACAATGTCTAACAGAAAAATTATTCGTTATGCTAAAAGTGACGACCATGACAAAGTGATGATTGAATAGGTCAGATAGCGTCGCAGTGAGAGCGTGCCATTGACAGGTGAAATGCTAATGGCGCAAGCCAAAATATTTCACAAAGAAATTAAATTAAAAACCTGAGTGCACATATTCGACATGTTGGTTAACCAAATTTAAAAAAAAAAAAAAATCACCATTGTGTAACGCAAGAATTTCAATTAAAAAAAGCTTCAGCTGATACTGAAGCTGCTGAAATATTTGTAGATGAACTCGTTGAACTTATCAATAGTAAAAAGTTATCTCCCGAACATATTTACAATGCTGATAAAACTGATCTTTTCTGACAATATGTACTTGTGAATACGTTGGGAACCTCTACAGAAGAGGCTTCAACAGGTGTCAAAGATTTCAGAGCAAGACTAAAAAATTTACCATGCTCAAATGCTACAGAAATGCACAAGTGAAAACTTTTAATGATTGGAAAAAATACTCGACCTTGAGCATTTAAAGGAGTAAAGATTTTCCCTGTTATACATTGTTATAAATTAAAAGAGCACGAATGACACAAATGTTAATGAATGATTGAAAATCATTTCATACCCTAGGCTCGGCAACATTTGAATTGTTTAGTTTGCCTGATGACACAAAAATGGTCCTGATTATAGACAATTGTTCGGCTTGTACTTTCAGGCATGAAAGTTTTCCGCGTTTTCGTGGAATTTCGCTTTTTTTAATGTAAGCTGGGCTGTTTCTGAGATCGATGCAAAACTCTTGAGAAATCGCGCCTGGCAAATATGTGTGTGTGTGTGGTGGTGGGGTAAACGAAGGACATGCTCTCTCTCTTCCTCTTTTCTTTGTAAAAAAAAATTTACATCGTGCCAGAGATCGCGAAATGCGTTTTTTCACATCAAGGCGAAGTAGGTGGGGCTTATATGGAAAGGCGGAACTAGATGCATACGAATATCAAATCAGAGAAGAGCAAGCAACCGTCAAACGAGAGCTGACTTTAATAATTTCAGCAATCGGTGCTGGCACCATCTGTCGGACATACAGATACCTACTGATGTTATCCAGAGCACGTGTGAGTTTTAGCATGTGTAAAGTGGCATACTGTAATTCGGAGCGTAGATTGTTGTGTTATTTCTTTTTTGTTTGTTGCTGTAAGTTTTTCAGTATGAATATCTTAAATCCGAATCATGAGCACAAAGCTTAGAATAGCAATAGCAATAGATAGTGAAAAAGAATGAGTTCAGATTTGCGTGGCTGAAAAACATCGTCAAAATTGTGTGAATGGACAAGAAATGGAAGTGGTCGTTGGCAGTTGCATTCAGAAAGTGGATATCAGTGGAAAAGTGGGCATTGTGTTCTGATCTAATATATTATGGAAAAAGGGATATGTTTCTATTAACAGCCATATAAAAAGCAAAATACATTGTGGGAGAGAAGTAATGAAAAGAGATAATTACAGGATGCCATCATCATATTCATCTTTGACAGACACAAACTTAAGCATGCAGGAGAGAAAAATAGAAGAAAAATTAGCAGCTCCAAGTATTCCAATTTGCGATTGAGTTTCCAGCCTAGAGGGTCAACTGGAGTTATGGCTGAAAATAATTTGCCTTATACTCTAGTACCTGTGATAATTGATTTGGCCAAAGGAATGGCATCTGATAAAAAAGCACTATCACAGCTCTTAATCAGCTCACACTACTGCTTCATATAAAATGAGATTAGGCCTGCCAAAAACATTTCTCAATGAAACTGTGAACAATTTAAAAAAATTTAAATTTTCATTAAATATTGATGAAGCTACAAGTAGTAACTGAATGAGAGTTTTGTGCATATTAATTAGCCAGCTACTTTTCTACAGAACACAATAAAGTAGTGTTCAAGCATTTAATATCTGTTTATGTTTTTAATGTGTCTGCTGAACAACTATTTAAAAAAATTGTGTCTCTTTTTGACAGCTGCCATTTGAGAATCTCATATCTGTTTTGATGGATTCTTGCAATATAATGAGAGGATCAAAGTCTGGATTAGAGGTGAGACTTTGTAATGAGACGGCTCCTCATTTGTTAGATATTGATAGAGATTCTTCCCATCATATACATAATGCATCCAAGGTATTTTCTAAACCATTTGGCGGGTGGGTAGAAGATTACCTGCAAAATATATATAATGACTTTAACTGTTCTGTTGATTTAAAAGAAAAATTAGAGGAAATATGTGTGATTTCAAATGTCAAATATACTGCTATTGAACATTTTATTAAACACCGCTGGCTGTCCATATATGATGTTACGTTGAGTAATTTACTCATGTTTGATTGTTTGACCATTTTTTATTATGGATTTTTAAATCAGCATGACAGATTACTATATTTTAATATATGCTGCAGAAACAAAGAAATCTGAGCAATGAAAGCAGAGAATGTATTAAGGATATCCACAGGTATTTACATCAAAAGCATTTGACAAGTGATGGGAGGAAACGAAAAGAAAGAATAATTTCAAAATTATTTTATGACAGGAAAAAACTGCAATTAATTATGCATTTATATGTGTCTGTATTGCCATTATTAAAGAAGTATGTCAGTCTATTTCAAATGAAAGAGCCTTAAATACATAAATTGCAAGATGAGCAGAAGCAGCTATTTATTGATTTTTTAGCACTGTTTATTAAGTCAGAATTTCTCCAAAATAAATGTGTCTCAGAAATTTTGACTTTAGATATTGCAGTTGAATCTCATCTTTTATCCCCAAAGAATATGTATTTAGGAGCAGCTACAATTGCACTTATTTCAAAAGTCAAACATATGTTAAAGAATTTTTTTAAAATTCCACTGAAGCTTTCATCAGCTGTGCAAAATATCTGCAGAAGACTTTGCCATTGAACAACCCATTATTAAAAAGCATATCAGGAATTGATCCTACAGCCAGAGGTAACCATAGTACCTTACTTAAGTTAAAAAGATTGCCTGAATTAATCCAGAATGTTTTGACGCAAGAAGACAAAAATTTCATATAATTTAGAAGTGCATAAATACCAAGTTGATAAAAAATTAGCTTCACCATTAGATGTAGATGGAAAAATAATGAGACTTGATGAGTGGTGGGCCAAAGTATTTGCAGATGGCAGTTATCCAGCTTTATCCAAAATGGTAAAAGCTATTTTGGATAAAGCTGGATAATTAATAAGTTGTTTCCATGGGCCACAAGTTGACAGTGCTTTTAGTTCTATGAGCAGTGTGTTAGACAAGGAGTGTGGCTGCATAAGTATAGACACATTGTCTGCTATACAAACAGTAAAATACAAATTTTTGAGTTGCAATAAGTCAACTCTGGAATTTTTTAAAAGGGATGACCACTTGCATTCTCCAGTAAACAAAACTCTATGCTCATAAACTGTACAAAGAAGAACTAGAGATAAAAAAGGGAAGCAAAAATTAAAAAAAAAAAAAAAAAAAAAAAAAAAAAAAGAGCAATTAAACATTGCAGAAAATAAAGAAGAAAATGAAAAAGTATCAATGAATTGTATAAAAGGTGCTGAAAAGAAATTGAAACTACCTCACAAACGGAAATTAGAAAATGTGGCTGCAAAAGTAGCAAAAAAGAAAAAGCTTTTTCTCTAAAAATTTTTAATCAGGATCGAGTGAGACTGAGACAAAATGGTTATTTTTTATATTCCTCCTTTAACTATATGTTATTTTGTAACTACATTATCTCATATGACTACATTTTCTGGTGTTATATAAAGTACTGTTTATTGAACTAAATGTGAAGATATTTGAAAGCTATAGTAACAGTTATATATATATATTTATCTCTAAAACTTGTCATTGCCTGAAAATGGGCAGTTATATATAACATAAGTATGTATATTAGTGTGTTGTAATGTTGTGTACAGTATTCATGTATCAACTGTTAAATTAAGTTACATAAAGAGCATCTTAAAGAAGGTTAATTCATTACAATCTCTTGGTGATTTACTGATTTTTTTTTTTTTTTTTTTACAAGTGGAAGATAAAATTAATAACAAAATAGTAAGTACAAGTATTATTTTAGTTTAATTATATGCATATGTTTAATACTTTTTATATTAAAAGGTTCATATTTTATTAGGTCGCGCATGTGCATTTAGTTTTTGTGTAATTTTGTGTCCGCACGTTGTTCAGCTTTTTTTGCCAACTTACACTTTCATGCCCGTACTTTAAAGTTTTAGTGAAAGATGATGTATCCATATTATTATATAAGGAAGCCTGCTTTAGATCATAAATGCTTCATTATTTCATAAATCATGATTACATGTTTTTAATTTTATAACTTCTATATGCCATCTTACTAGATTTAAACTGATGATCTAATATTCCAGAAAAATCCCAAGTCTGGACTCAATTAGATCCGGACAAGTCCGGATCTCGAACTTTGTACTGTATGTCTGTGCATTAATGTTCTAATGCAAAATTTAATTTTAATGAGAACATAAAGAGAATTCCATTTTCTCAATGGATTTTTTTGGTGTTATTAGAAAAGTAGTTTAGAAGTATATTTATAAAATAAATATTATGGAAAACTGTAAGAATATTCCTTTCTGGTGTAAACCTTTTGATTTTCTTCTAAAGATGTCATATTGATTTGTAGTAAAATAAAAGAGCTTAAGAATTAATTTAAAATTATTTATTAGTTTGTAAGGTTCATCCTAAGTTGCTAACAGTTATTTTTACTTAAAGCCACTGTCCTATTCAGCTTACAGTCTCCTTCCAGAATGTGTTTTCAGAATCACAGTTAAATGCAAATGAAGGAGGAGAAAGTATTTAACTTTGAAATTCTACTGACGTCATTAGAGAGCCAAAGATTCTGACCAGCTTGCTTTTGCCTTCTAGGCTACACTCTCTCTAAAGCTATTTTTATGCTTGGCCATACTTTAGGCCCTTGATAACTTCACCGTTTAGTTAGCGTTAAGGGGCCAACTCCTGTAGACCTTTTTAGTTAAGTTTAGTTAATATTTATTTCTTAATATTCCTGAGTTCAAGCCCAAGTGGAGGCTTTGCTGTAAGCTCTGAGAAGGAGTAATCTGTTAAATTTTTGTTTTAAGAAATAAAGTGTATTTAACCCTTCTTGAGTTCTGTTCTCTGTGTACTGTACTAAAGCAATTATTCACTTACCAGTTCTCAAGGTTCCACACATTTAGCTGTAAGTTATAGGCTAGAACATTACAAGTTGAATATAAATATCTGTCATTTATTTATGATTGTTCAGTGAAATTATTTTAAGGTACTTAACTCAAGCAATAAGTTTTTGAAGTTTAGAAAAATTATGTATTTTTCATATGCTTTTTGCTTAAGAAAGCTAGTTAACACTTATACGAAAAAAATATGTATATGCAAAAAATTATTTTAAAAAATTCAATGGTTAGAACCTTAAAAAGGCCTAGAATTTATTTTTATAAGTTAAATGTAAGTATCGTAAGTGATCTCAAGGCCATAGTCAGCACAGTTGGCGCAGCTGCACTGGGCGGCAGAATTGGGTGACAAAATTTTAGAATTAAGAGGAGCACCAAACACCAAAATTTAGGGATGACAAAATTTTTAAGATTTAGAGATGGAAGAGGACAATAGAATTCAGAGGTGGCAAAATGTTAGAATTTGGGGAAGCATCGAGCAGCAGAAATTAAGGATACACAGAGATTGCACCTGGCAGCAAAATGCCTAGCACCAACCCTGATGCCTTTACATACATTTTAAAATCTTAAAAATTATTTTTACTAATAAGTTTTGATAGATGTTTTCAATTTTCACCAGTTAAATATGGTAATTTTTCAAATTACTATATTAATTTTACATAACTTGTAAATTTCTTAGTACTTATGTAATAATTTTTCTTAAAATTGGCAGTGAAAATTGATTTGCTGAAAAAAGATATAGCTTGATAGAAAAGCTGCATAAAGTAAGATTAGCTAACAGGTTAGCCTACTGCATTTATTAATTAATTTCATGGATAGTAATTGTTTTCTTTATAATTAATGCAACGTAATGGAATTGATGAGAGACTTATTTATAAATAAAATATTCTGCATACCACAAATTATTTTTGAATACATAATTTTGCAGAAATTTAACAGTGCTCTACGGGGATGCTTGCATGAAAGGTAGAACAAAATTCGTATGCAAACAGTTGAGATTTCTATGGAAAAAGCAGTAATATTAAATATTCAAATTCTCTTATAAAAGAGTAAAATGCAGTTTTTTTAAAGTTAATTAGAAAGTGTTTAGAACTATATGTTAATTAAAAGCTTGGGAATAATGCTGTGTATTATCTATCACTTTTTATTTATTTATTTAAATTTTTAAATACACATCTAAAATTATTTGTTGTTTTAATCATTTCTTTTTCTTGCCATTCTATTGCACATTCAATGTGAAAGCTATTGAATTTTTTTTGGTGAAGCTATTATTATTGAATTATGAAGTTACTGAAATTAAAACATATTGGAATAATTCCTGATCATTAAACTGTAAACTGCTAAAAGAACTTTGCCGGTCCTGTAGATGGTACTAATATTCAAACAAATGAATTGCTGTGGGGGATTTTGAAGCTAAAGAGTGTATACAATGTGTAAAGAACCACACTGTAAAGGCTTCCAGCTTACTTATCTTGCAGAAGCATGGTGGAGATCCATTAATAAGATTGAGTGCTATTTATTTGGCCATGCTGCATGACATTCATATGTATGGCTGAATGATTCATAAAAATAACTCTTTCAAGGGCCACTCCTGCTTTTGTTATGTAAAACTGAAGGAATTAAAAATTTAGTAGATTTTAAAATTAATTAACTGAATCATTTTCATATTTAAGTATTCTCAATTATCTGTATTTATTTCCATATTTAAAAATAGCATCTTAGTTGCACTATCAAAAAATAACTAACTAAAAGCAGATCAACATAGTACATGACTATCAAAAGTTTTTTTGTGATAATGCGAATTTAATTTAATTTATGATTTGTATGTTTTATGTATGGATTATTAAAAAGGAAATAAATTCTATAATTTTGAAGTAATCAGAACAGTAAACAGTAAGTTTGCGTAACTTTTGAAATAATTTTTTAAAATCTATTTTATAGGTCAATGGTACTTTAGTAACTCAGTCAAATCATCAAGATGTTGTGGAGCTTATAAAGTGTAAGTATGCAATTAAAAACATTTTTTCTGTAAGGAAGAAGGAAATATAATGAACACTAAATTTAAAATACCATTATAAATCACTACATTTCCAAAATATTTTGTGTCTGATGTAGCTTGCTAAAAAGTCTGTTGAGAGAAACAGATTTAGTTATTGCAATAACCCATTTATTATTTTTGTCTAATTTTTTCCACAGATAAATGAAACATGTCAAGCATTTGAAATTGGGAGAAAAAAGATTTTGGTTGGGAGAGTCTTTATGCTGGGTTAGAAGTCTTAATATGGTAGAAATGCATGTGAAAAAAATATTCTGATAGTGAATATTATATATACTTGTAGCATTTAGTTGGAAGTCCTCTGGATTTCGAAGCAGCACCTGTTCTATTGGGCATGAGTTCAGCTGTCTCTGTAGTTTTGGTTGATTAATGAATTAGCATTTCGTTCTTAAAGTTTCATATATTGAAAATTTTAGTAATTCTAATCCATCTGTCAAGCTGTTTCTGTAAATTTTTGTGATATTGAAATTGAGTAAGAGAGATATTTTTCAAATGGTGTTTCACAAATAAACTTTTTAATTGAATGTCTTTTTTTTTATCCCATTCATTAACTGTTGCTTCCCAAGTATTGATGGTTAATCACATTTTTATTATTCAAGCCATTTTTTTCCCTTTCTTTCTTTCTTTTTTTTTTTTTTAAAGATTATGTAGTAGTAGACACTTAGGATTGTTAAAAAGATATTTTAAGTACCCCACCTTACTGTTTAATTCTGAACATTTATAATTTTATTTTGCAGTTTGATATGAGTATATTGACTTTGTGCATGCGTTTTCCTTGAAAGCATATGCAATAAGATGTTGATGTGTAGCAAAGTATTAAAGAGTTCTTTCACCAAAATATGGCTGCTGACTCTCTGCCGAGTTTTTTTTTTTATCACATCTGCTGGTAGATCACTGAATCTCCCAGTTTTGAATTTGACCTTTACCAAGGAAAATATTTTTCTGCAATTAAATACGAGGGTAAGTTGAAAAATAAGTTTCCCCTGTCGACTGTGGTCAGAGTTGTGTATGAAAGTCAAAAAATAGAATGAGACATTAAAGATATGACATACCTTTATTTTTCCACATAGGTACCAAGTACATTGAGACATTTGTCATATCACTTGATAAAGCTTCAAAAAGCCCTCCAGGAAAAAATCAGGGCTTTGCATGTGGAAGAAGCGTTGAACGGCTTGTTTCACTTCAGTATTGCTTCCAAAGCGCCTTCCCCCGAGATTTTTCTTCAAAGCCGGAAACAGATGGAAGTCGCTTGGTGCAAGATCAGGACTGTATGGCGGATGGTGTAGGCGCTCCCAACCAAGAGTTGCAATATGGTTTTGCGTTGCCGTCGCCGAATGTGGTCTGGCATTGTCATCCAACAGCAGAACGCCAGATGTGAGAAGGCCAAGCCACTTTTTCCGAATTGCCTCTTTCAATTTCGACAGGATGTCACAGTAGCTCGTAGCATTGATGGTTCCAACCTCCAAAAAGTCCAGCAACAAAACTCCTTGGGCGTCCCAGAAAACTGTGAGGAGCACTTTACCTGCAGAGGGAGTTGTCTTGAACTTCTTTCGGGCAGGTGATGACGGATGTTTCCACTCCATAGATGCGGCCTTCGATTCTGGCGTGAAATGGTGGACTCACGTTTCATCCCCCGTCACAATCCGAAACAGAAAGTCATTGCCATCTTCATGGTAACGCACAAGATGTTCCAGGCTGACCTGACCCCCATGCGTTTTTCCTTGTGTGTCGAGGTCAATTGTCGGGGCACCCATCATGCTGACACTTTTCTGTATCGAAGAATGTCGTGGATGATATTTTGATCTCGCTCATGTGAGATTCCAAGTTCTTCCACTACTTCATCGATGGTGATACGCCGGTTCGTTCTAATCATGTTATCCACCTTCCTGACATTTGCATTTGTAGTGGCTGTGCACGTCCGTCCAGCTCTCGGTATGTCCTCCACTTGCTGACGTTGATCACTGAATGTGCGACACCATCTCCGCACCATTTGCTTCGACATCACACCTGGCCCATAGACTTCCACGAGGCGGTTATGAATTTCTGTTCCTGATACTCCACATGCCCATTCATAGCGGATAACCGCTCTCACTTCCTCCTTTGACCACGAATTCAAAACGCACCTTCTCTCCATACCTACCGGGGCTCAAATGAGAGGCTGGTCTCCGCTTTGCGCAAGCACTGCAACAGCGCCATCTGCTTGATTTGCAGCGACCTCTACCCAATGGTTATCGGTGACTTGCACGTTTTCCTGCTGTGTCGCCTTTCGCCCATAGCCATTCAACGCTTCTTCCATATGCAAAGCGTGAATTTTTCTTGGAGGACTTTTTGAAGCTTATCAAGCGATATGACAAATGTCTCAACGTACTCGTACGAGAATAATAAAAATAAAGGTATGTCATATCTTTAATGTCTCATTCTATTTTTTGACTTTCATACACAACTCTGACCACAGTCGACAGGGGAAGTTTATTTTTCAACTTACCCTCGTATATATACACAGACAAAAGTCTTTAATCCAGACGTCCATAATCTGGACCTCAAAGCTGACGCATGCGCATAATACCTTTACGAACGAGCATATGCGTTTACACTTGCGCATAATACATTTACGCATGCGCGTTTAATGTATAACGGACGGTATAAGCTAAGCTAAAATTATCTAAATATCTGTTTCAGTTAATGTTGCAGATTGCACTGTTCCTTAATTTTCTAATTGAATCTGGCTTATTATTTTTTGCAGACTGTTAGAGCAATTTTATAAAAGTAAGCTTGAACTTTCGATTATGTCAAAAAGAATTTCCGATTTTGGAGCTGCTAAAGGATCTACAAAACGAAAGCATGTTTCGATGTCGATCAAACAAAAAGTGGAATTGCTGCAAAAAATGGATAAAGGCATATCCTTTGTTTCTCTAACCATTCCAAAATCTGTTTATAAATTTCATGCTGCTCTGCCGGGGGGGGGGAAGTCGCGGCGTGCAATGAACTGGAAGTTGATCTGTCAGCAATTCCTTATCTTCAGGGCAGATGTTTTTATTTTATTCGGCTTATAATTCCTTACTAAATGTAGTATTTCATCTCGATGTACTCCGTCTTTGATATGATTTAAATCAAACTCCTCGTCATTATAAATATCACGAATACACATCAAATAGTTTTCAGGTTGCAATATTCTAATTTTGATTATGTGTAATGTATGCTTTACGTATGCGCGTGTTGAAAGAAATGTTTAATAAAGTAAACAAATAAATATTAAGCTTTTTTTTTTTGTAAATTTTGATACCCTTTAGATCATAATTGCTCTTTATTTCATAAATTACCGTTACATATTTTTAATTTTATAATTTCTGCATGTCATCTTACCAGATTTAAACTGAAGATCCATACTAATTCAGAAGTCAAACAATAAAAATCAGCGTTATATTTACAAAATTTTCACAGGACTAATTTCGATGGTTTTACCGAACCACCATCCTCAGCTGCAAAACCGCAAATGAACAAGACAGGAAAAAATGATTAGATAAGATAAGGAAGCCTGGACAAGAATAAGTCCAGGCTTTCTTATCTTATCTAATCATTTTTTTCTTATTTATATAAATTTATCTTTCTTATTTATCTAATCTATGTTAATTATTTCTTATTTATCTAATTTTAATTATAATTTATTTTCTTATTTATCTTATCATTTTATTCTTGTCCAGGCTTTCTTATCTTATCTAATCATTTTTTCCTATCTTGTTCATTTGCGGTTTTGCAGCTGAGGATGGTGGTTTGGTAAAACCATCGAAACTAGTCCTGTGAAAATTTTGTAAATATAATGACTTCTGAATTAGTATTTATTCGGCATGTTATTGTGTCTTAATTGATGATCCATAATCCGGAATCGCCAAAGTCCCAATGAGTCCAGATTAAAGACTTTTGACTGTATATATGAAACATAAATTGTGCAAATTGTTCTCTTCAATCCCTAGTGATATTCAGCATGGTTTTTCTTATTTTATTCTATTTGTTCTATTTTAAATTACTGTAGTCATTTGTAGAACATTATATGAAGATAAAACGAATGTTTAATCAGTTAATTGTGTTAAATTTTGTTTTATATCAATATATGATACATTTCTAGGTTTATCTGCATAATAATATGTACATATATTATTAATTTTACTTTTTTCATGTTAAAAAGTACTTTGATAAATTAGTTTTCTTTCCATAATAAAAATACACTGAATTTAAAAGCATAAACAAGAATACAAAATTAAATAAACAAGGAATAATAAATTTAGAATATCTAATTAAATATTAATATATTTTACATTAGATTTATGAATAATTGAATAACCCGAGCAAAGATTTTAAAGGAAATGTAAGAAAATTTGGGGTTCTTTTGAAATGGGGCCATCATGCAGCACCAAAACTTCCTGTTTTCAAGATTAAAAGTATATGGCAAAGTATTTTTATATTCACTGATTTATATATAAAGTGCATTTTTGTTGATTTTAAGCAAACTAAATTCCTAGATGTGAAAATTAACACACAGTAGCAATAAATGTAATATGAGCAGTATTGTATGAAAGAGAAGTATCTCCTTTTTCATCCATATTTTATTATGACTAGAGCAGAATCTAAATTAGTTATCAATTTTATTATGACTAGAGTAGAAACTAAATTAAATTATACTATTTATAAGTGATTCTTCGAAATAAAATTCAAGGGCAAAATGTGAAAATTACTCTCCTGTCTATCTGCTGCCATGGCCATAATATTACGCATGTTCTTGCTTCTGGATTGAGGTGATCCACATATTTTATTAATGGTTACTAATTCTGTATTATATTTTTTAAATCCCTAAGTGATACTAAAGATAACATGGGTTACAAATATATTAAATATGTATTTACATGAAAATCTATAGTGACATTGTATGCTCATAGCATTACTTAAATGATCTCACTTTGTATTCAGTTCTATCTTTAATGTTTATGGTACATCTGAATCCACGCCTCACTATTGAATCAGGGTTTCTTTGTCTCCTTTTCTGTCTGTTTGCGTGAAGTTCTGGTTCCTTCACATATAGTTTTAATACTTTGTATATTAGTAATGAAAGCAATATGGAATTTTTTTTGTACCTATCTTAAGAAATATTTTAATAAGGTTAATATTTTATCTTAAGAAACCAAAAGCTTACTTTAGAAGTCATATTCATTAATCATTGAGTCATACTTTTAAGTCATTTGGATAATATTATGAAATGTTTGCTTTGTATGTTGTTTATAAATTTATGAATTACCTGTTTGCAGATGTAAGCATCTTTATTGTTTAATTTTTTTAAATGATTTACTGTTATTGTAGATAAAACAGAAATTGCAAATAATTATAACCCAAAATACAAATTTTAACTTATTTTTGCTGAATGTAATGCATGTTAATTTCCTCATAATAAAAATACATAGAAATAAAAGAGAGCACTAATGCAAATATTTTGAAAAAAAAAAAAAAAAAGTGTAACAAATTATTGAATAAAAATAAAGTCATGCTCATTGTAGTGAAGTATTTATTTAAAACTGGATCTTATTGCAGACATTAAAATCCCTTATTAACAAGTTACTATTTTAAAGCTTTTACTCTTCTGTTTAAATATCATTTAGATTTTATGTACTTTATATTATGGCATAAATATATTATTTTGTTCATTGTCAAATTTAATATTGATGATTTGAACTTTTTGCCTTGTATAATCTTTATTAATTTTTGATACAAATGTAATTTGTTCACTAATACTTTGCTACTTAATATTAAAATCATTTTTCAAATTTCTAGCCGGTTCCTACGTTGCCCTTACTCTTCTGGGCAAGCCTCCTGGACAAAGCAAGGGAACTTTGAGTCCAACTCAGTCTTTTCATTTGCCAGGGAAAAACTCAAGTATGAGTATTTCTAATTCAAATAAATCAGGTTCATCAAACAGAATTACGGGACCACAGCCTGTTGATGTAAGTTGAATGACTTTTAGCATTTTGCACATTTATTTTATTGTTGTTAATCTTCCATTTGCAGGGTGAAAACATACATGAAAATATTTTCTGTGAAATGAATGCCGAGAATATAATTTTATCATTTAAAATCTTCAGTTTTGGAAAGCACAAAAATTCATCATTTAAAAGTGTATTATAGGTTACATTTACTTGTATAATACTTTATCTGAAGTTTTTGAGTTTTCATCTCTTGACTTGTTTTCGAATTTTTTTTTTTTTTTTTTTTTTTTTGTAAAATCTATTATTTCAGTATGCTTCCAGTTTTTGTCATATGAAGAAAAGGTATTGAAAGGTTTTTATGCCTTATTTTGGTAATATGTTGCTCATATTGATTTGTTCTCATTTTGTTCTTCCTTGCCTTTGGCATTTTGTTTTTTCTGTAATTGCACAATTGTAGTAATTTTTATAATTCTTTAGTTTCTGTAATTAGACAAAAAAATTGGCATTTTGTTTTTTTCTGTAATGAGACAACTGTATTATAGAGTTTATGTGTATTCTTTGGTAACATACAATCTTGACTCTATGTGGAAGATAAAGTAACGAATTCTCGCTATATCCATTGCTCGTCCAAAGGTAGCATGGATGCCACTTAAACCAAATGGCATACGTAAAAATGTGTACACGCCAGATTTAATGATAAACTCCGTCTTATTAACATCCTCCGGTTTCATACTGATTTGAAAATAGCCAGAGGTAAGGTCTAGCATTGTCATACATTTTGTAGGATTTATTTGTCTAATTATCTCTTCTGTGATTGGTAAGGGGTACACCGGATAGTTTGTCATGTTATTTAACTTTTTGTAATCTATGGCAAGATGCCATGTTTTACTTTCTGTAGGGGTAAATTGTTTTTCTTGCGACTTAATAAGACTGGGCTTGCGAACGGACTACTAGAAGGCACAATTATTTTATTTTTTGGCAGTTGCTTTATGGGATCTTCTATTATGGCTTCTTTATCTTACCTGTAGGGTAAGATAAAGAATTGCCCTAGGGGGTAAATTATCCCCAATGTCTAACGAGTGGTTTATCATGTAAGTCAGACCAGGCTGGTCACTAAATAAATCTGTGAAGTTCCTTACCATATTTTTTATTTTTCTTTTGCATTCTCTTTCAAGTTTAACTCCAGCCTTTGGATTTCTTCTTTGCCTGCTTCTGCTGATTTGAGGAAGTCCATACCTAAAATGACATTAGCTTGCAAATTTTTAACTACAAAGAAAGTAACTTTCAATTGCTCACCTTTTACTTGCACATATAGTAACAGATTTCCAATGGAAGCGCACCTAATTCCTTGCGTTGCAATCACAGCTGTACCTTTAGTGTTGAAGGTTCTTCTTCTGTACCTTTAGTGTTCTCCTCGGCGAAAATTCTTTCGTGCGGTTAAATCTCTGTTGCTGTTGTTTGCCTGGCTTAGGCGTGTGGAATGTTTTGTACTTCCGCTGATACATCTGGATGCGTTCTTTTGTTTGAAATGTGCAGTTTTTCATACTTTGTGGCCAGCTCAAATAGAATTTCCAACATCAACAGATTCCTTATTTCTATAAAGTCTTGCACAGATGGGAGTAGTCTCGGCAAAATAATTTGATTTACTTCATCGTCAGGCTTTCTTCTATACAATAGTTTAACCACTTGGATTTTATGTAGAATAAAGCTTGTGAGATCTTTCCTGTTCATCTGGTACCAGCTATACAGTTTGGCTTCTAAAACTGTGTGCGATTCTTCATGACTGGAAAGGCTTTTAGAAGGGCGGTTTTAAAATTTTGATATGTGTACAACATTGGCATGCTTGGTTCTCCAAGTAAAAATTTGCCGATGCCTTCATACCAACACAAGGTTGTCCTAAGAGAACTGAAGTTGAAACTGCCACTTTTTGGATTTCGTTCACTGCATACAAAATGAAGTGGTCGTCCAGCGGGTCCATAAATGCTGCTGCTGCTCAACCTTTTCCATCAAATAGGCACTGGAGCTCTCATGGTGTTAACAATGTAGCCAAAGCCTTCCATAGGGTTAGCGTGAGTCACAGGTGCTGTAGATATGGATGGGGCGAGGTCACTTGTAGAGGTTTTTCCATTGTCCTAAACTGTTTCGGGTGCCTGTTATAGAGTCTATATGTATTCTGTGGTAACATGCAATCTTGACCCTATGTGGAATACGAAGTAGCCAATTCTTGCTGTGTCTTTAAGAATAAATACTGCAGAAGAAAGGTTTAAATAACCTTTTTATTTAAAAATAAATTAAAAGAGATGCAAATAAAACATATTAATGCAAATAAACAATTGTGTTTGTGCTCACAAATCTCCACCACTTCTGGTTACGTAACGGAGAATAAGAATGTAACAAAATACTAGTAAATTAAGATAATCTAGTTATTGGCTTCTTAACTTAAACTAACACTAAATCGACTGCACACAGCAAAGCTGAACCGAGAAATATCAGTATAAACTGATAGGTGTTGAACACAGAACTAGAGAGCTAACTTGAAACTTGCATGAACATCAGCGCTAAGTCCGCTACTACCCTTTTGAACTCCTGAAATGCAGCTTAAATACTGCTTCTGAAACATGTTGAGAATTTGCATCTACATCATATAAAATTTACATTCTGGCAGGAATCGGAAATCGGGAAGAACAGGAAAGTCAAACTGAAAATAATTGGTTTGAATAAAATAAATACTGCATAGTATGATTTTCATGTTGTTATTTTTCAAAAGAAAGTTTTGATTATTTATATTTATACTTTTTACATTTAATAGTTTTTTACGTAAAGAGTTCGCAGTGTGTTTAAATTATTACTGTAATAGAGAAATTTGAAATGAAATCTGCTATAATACGGTTTTATGTTAAAAAGTACTGAGAACCACTGTCCTTTTTTGATCAAAATTTACCTCACCTGAGATATCAGTTAAGTTAATATGTTTTATTTATTATTTTATTTTAGACTTAAAACTTAATCTAAGTGGGAATCAGTTTCCATCTGAGAATCAGTGCACCGAAATTTCATTTTGCTTCTGAAAGCAAGCTTTGTCTTGCTTTTCTATGAACAACTTGGTTTTTTTGCTTATTTTCAGTTCTTTACTTCCTCTTGAATTACTGACTAGAACTCAACAGATGATTAGGAAATGTTTAGGAATTATAAGATTTTATGTTTAATGTTTAGGAATTATAAGTTAATATGTTTTATTTATTATGAATGAAGTATAATTTTATTTATTATGAATGTTATGAAACAGAAAAGAAAGAATTTCACGTAACACTAAAGTCTTCTTTCCTTAGTCTAACTTAAATATAGATAATTAGAATCATAGGCGTTTCTAAGCGTGAAAATTTTATCATATTTGCTTGAAAACTAAAAGTAATTTCTGCAGTGCATAGTAATTTTTGTTTTTACATTCTATAACATAAAAAGCGACACACCGAGAAGGAGGGTTTTTTTAATGAAACAAAAATCAGTAGATGTTATGTACACTCTGCACATGCAAAAAAAGGGGGGTGAACAGTTCTATATTGCCTATTCTACTGAGCCATTTGGCAAAATTTATTTTGTATTTTTTAAAGCTTGGAAGTGTTACTTAGAATTTATACATAGCATTATTCTAACAGGTATTTTGACATAAAATCAGACTTTTTCTGAAATGACATGCTAATTTTTTTTTCTTCTATATTTTGATTCTATGACTCTGCCATAATATTATATTTTGTAAAATTGCTGAGAAATTTACCAAGAAATTAAAAAAAATTATCTTGCCATACTTTTTCCAGTTTGCATGAAGAATAATTCACCTGATGAAATTGTTAATTTATAGTAACCTGTTTTCATTTCCCTTTCTTCATTGTGCATGAGCAGAAGAAAAAGTGCATCGTTCATTCTTTCAAATCATTTTAACAAAATGTGTAAAGCAGCACATTTGTCGTTATTATCGATTGTAAGAAACATGTCGAATTTCATAATGTGCCATATAAACTCATATTTATCTTGGAAAATTTTGAATAACAAACACTGATTTTTTGCAGGTATGCCTAGAAATACATCTGCTTTAAGCTGATGGTAAAAATGTTATAAGTTATATTTAAAAAATTGTTTCAAAACATTTATAAAAATGGATCTACTCTTATATGCGCCCTCGGTTCACCAAATTTCTCGCCAAACATTTTTGGCTAGAAACTCCACGGTCCTATATTACTATCTAAATTTTTTGTCTACTTTTCGAACTTTAAGCCTAAAATGTCTCCAAAAATGCTGTTTTCGCACATGCAAAAACCACAATTTGAACACACAATTTTAGCTAAAAATCCGAAACAATAACAAAAAATTTATATAGCAAAAACGTAGTTTCTAACCAAAAATATTTGACAAGAATCCATGTACACAGCGATATGTTTTAACTTAAAAAAACATCTACGAATTGCACAATCTAGCCAACGAACGAATCTACGAACTACGCACACCTTACTTTAATAAATTAACATAAAAACACTAAATTTTAAGGAATACCATGTACACAGCATCCTGTTTAAAATTTAAAAAAATCTACGAATTGCACAATCTAGGCATTCAGCACAAATCAACAAAATAAACTAAAATAACTAAAATTACAAACAATTTAAAAAACAAGTATAACAACAAAAATTCATAGTGAAAAACAATGAACATAACATTATACAAAATAAAAACAGTAAAATAATATGCACTTACCATAATACATTCGTTAATAAAATTTTGCCAGTCACAACGTCTGTGAAAAAAAGAGGCACGATTTTGCTATAATCACATCTCTTTCTGCGATTAAAAATTTCGAAAGTAACGATAAAAACTTCCTCCGAAGTTAACTTATTACACGAAAACCACAATCCAAATCTTAAACTCAGCTAACAGACACATACTTTACCAGCAAGCGTTTAGCTGCAAATCCACACAAGAACTACCAGAAACACCCTTCTTCATCTGAGTTCTCATAGCAGCTCCGCATTTCATACTCCGTTTTAAAAGTCCCACTGAAATTCTAGAAATACACTTCGATCCTCATAAACACACCATAAACAAAAGACTTGTTAACAACTCCAACATCGTATCTTTTAATACTAAATTTACTCTCCATACAATCTAAAATACGGGACTGAAATCTTGCCACCACTTCTATCATTGCAACATAAGTCATTTGAAAACATGTACGACACGAACCGATGAGCAATTAAACCACTGCAGCAAAAGAGTTAAGAGTTTCAATGTCAAAAGGGTTGCCATACAAACAACATCATCCCCAAAACCACCGATCAAGCCAGGGCAGAACATATATTGCCACTTTTGGTGATCTTAGGGTGACTATAAGAGTAGAGCCATAAAAATTACTGAAAAATACACATTTTAAAAACAAATCTGGGAAAAAAAAAAAAAAAAAAAAAACTTGCAAATTTTATTTGGATTGAACCTGAATTGTGAAAGAAGCAACCAAGTAAGTTTAACAAAGAAAGAGATATTAATAAATATATGACAAATTCAGTTAACACTAAGGAGCTAAAATTTTTAGAGCTAATTTTTTAAAAGTTACTCGTGCGATTTTTGCAAAACTTGGCTTGAGTCGTAGAATTAAAATGTAGAAAAAAAATTGGTATATCTTTTAGAAAAAGTACGATTTTGTGTCAGAATACCCAAGTTAGAACACTGCTATATATAAATCTGATATATATTCTAACTTGTGCTTTTGTGACGTGAAAAACGCAAGTTAAATTTCGTTAATTGGCTCAGTAGAACGGATGATATAGAACTGTTACCTTCCCCTTTTTTATGCAAGATGTACGTATATTGAATATGAAGCAGTAATAGGATTATAGGAATTAAATGTTTTATTCAGAAAATGTGGAAGAAAATGACCTATTTTTGGCCCTGATGCAAGCTCTTATCTGACTGGGCGTTGACTCATAGAGTTCGTAGATGTCCTCATGTGAGACTACTTGCCATGCACATTGCAGCTGGTAAATTAGACCAGTGCAATCCTGGATCGGAGATGCCTGTTAATCAGAACCCTAGACATATTCTTTGGGGAGAGATCTGGCAATCTCATCAGCCAGGGAAGTGTTATAAAAGGACAAAGACAACTATGGAAAGGAGTGTCGTATGCAACCGGGCATTATCCTGTTGAATGTAAGCCTAGGAGTCTGTAAAAGGAATGGCAACACTACAGGGCATAAAATTGGCCATTGGCATTCCAGTTACCCTTTGGATCGTTGATGAGAACTTGTCAGGGTCTGTGAGTTCCGTAGGATAACTGTGTCCTCACATTCTGTTGTTGCTCTCGATTAACTTTTACCTTCTTGACATTTTGTACAGCCATGGTTCACCTGCCAGCTTTGTTGAACGGTAGCATCACACTGACCGAAATGCTTTGTGATACAGACACTTGACCACCCTGCTTCCTTCCTCCATTTCAATTGCATGCATTCTCTCAGATGATGACATCTGCTCTTAGTGTTCATGAACCTATATGAAAGCCATTGGTAGAGTCCATATTGATTGATGAAACCTCATTTTCATGGAAATTATGCCTTAGCATTGGCATGTCCTATTTTATACACCATCAGAATGCTCCTTTGCAATGCGCTGAAGCTCCAGCTAGTGAGTCATTGTCCATCAAAAGTTAATTGCATATTTTATCATAAATTTTGAGAATATGCAGTTTCGTCCCATTTCGAATAACAGCTTCTTGGTGCATCACTTTTTATGTTATAGCGTGTATTTGATAGTAGTTATGATTTAAGTTTTATAACTTTTGTTATAGTATCTCTTTTTTGTTTTATTAGCTATATTTTTCTCATAAACATGTGAAATGTTTAAAGCATATATGTTTTTAACAGCCTGAGAAGCAGCAGCAACTCACAAATTCTCGTATACATACTATTCGAAAAATGCTGGAGCAAGAAGCTGACTACCTCGAAGTAAGATAACTTCTTTAATGAATTTTTTCCTGTTGAAATTAATGTATAGAATTTAAGATTTTATTTCCATGAAAATTTGTTTTGCATGTTATAAAATTTTGCTTTTTTAAAGTATATTGAAGAGTTGTGTTCATCCTTTAGTTTTCAAAATTTTAAGTACCTTCTGTTTATGTAAAATTTAATTAATTATTTTTTAAATAATTGAAAAACTCATATTACTGAAATAAATTCTCACTGATTTGGAGATGCTTTTATCCTTTTTTAGTCATACAAAATTGTTCTCTGTAATTTGGTGTAACTTTTAAATAAGTTTTTTAAATTTTAGGTGAACATAATTAGCAGTATTTTTAAAATTATATTATAATAGCAATATAATTTTTTAAAAAATTGAATTTTCTGCTAATTATGGTTATAATTTGTGTAGATGTTTCATAACCAAATAATGAAAAATGGCCGATTAGAGGTTGAGTGTCTGAACAATGAAATACTGGGAATTCACTTCTGGTCCTATTTGTGGTGGCTGAAAAGAGTGATTAAATGAGATTTTTCTTGTTTTTTCGTGTGAAATATTAATACACAGCTCCCCCTAGAAAAATTTCCCGTGAAAGCATTGTTTCCATGGGCAAATACTTCTAATGTGCCATGCTACAATTTAATATTCAAGTCTAGTCATAAAAAGAAATAATATTTGAATATATGTTTCACTGTGAAATATGTAAATTTATATTTTAGCTGAGGCAAAGAATTATGAGCTGGTGTGTGGTGTATTAACACGTTAATCGCCATGTCAGCCGTCTGTGGCTAACACTAGACTTTCCGTTTAGACCGCGTCAGCCATCTGTAGCTGACACTAGACTTTCCGTTTAGGCCGTGTTGACCGCTGCTGGCTGAGAGCGTGTAACATGATATATAACTATACAATTTACCATGTTTTATGGAATTACAGAAAAATTATTTAAAATTTACTTAATTTTGATTCATTACAGGACTAATGGATTTCATTGAAACACAGTAAGCATAAAAACGGTTCTCCATTACAGCTATTACAAATTGTGACAACTGTCTTAGTCTTTTTTCTGGCCATTACTCTGCCAGCTTCAGTCGCATTTTTATCATAACATAATTTACAATATTTCCGTAATTCAGAGGCTTTTCCCGGTTGTCTTTGGAATTTATGCTGTCGTTTTTTTAGATATTTTTGCATTTATGTTCGATGGAATATCTTCTTTTTCACAACTTGTAAGGGATAGCGCTAATTCTTTCCGGACTTCAGTAATGCTAATTTTCTGCTTCGTAATATCTTTCTATAGAATGTAACTATTTACAAAACAGACTTTGCGTGCAATGTGTTGAATGAATGCCTATAGGAATCATGCTCCAAACGTAAACTATCTTCTACTGCGATAAGAATCGCTGACCCTACAATACCAGCATTTTTAAGCGGCGCACGTGGCCTGAACGGGATTGCCTAAGAAATACTCTTGTCGCTCAGAGTGTTAAGAGTTGAAATGCAGATGAGTAAATTTATATTAGTTTCATAATTAATGCAATAAAATTTCACATTTTATTGCTGAGTGCGTTATTGTTAAATGCTAGTACATTTGAATGGAAATGCTAAAATTGCTGACAGATATATAATTTTTTGTTAATTTTATTCTTTCCAGTTTCAGAACTAACCTAGGTATTTAGCATTTAGTTTTGTATTTGCTGACATTAAGTTTAATAATGATCTTAAAAAAATTAATTAGATAATAACTTTTCAGAATGTGACGTTTGTTGGGATGGGATGTAATTATTAATTCTTTGAAGGATTTAATGCTAATTTAAATAATGAAATGCGTTATCAATTTATATGAAGATTAATATTTTAGAAATGAGTCATCTATCATAATCTGAAATTGGCAGTATTATTATTATTTTAGGCTCTGCTCTTATATTCACCCTGATTTCACCAAATGTGGCGATATGTGTTCTGCGCTGGTTTTTGGTGCGATTGCATGTTGTATGGCAACCCTGTTGAGGCTGAAAAATCTTTTGCTGGAATGGTTTAATTGCTCGTTGGTTCGTGTCGTGCGCCTTTTTTAAGTGGCCTATGTTGCAATGATAGACTTGGTGGTAAGATTTCAGTCGCGTATTAGATTGTGTGGAAAGTAAATTTAGTATTAAAGGTACAATGTTGGAGTTCTTAACGAGTCTTTTGTTCACGGTGTGTTTAAGAGGATCGAAGTGTATTTTTAGAATTTCTGTGGGATTTTTAAAACGGAGTATGAAATGCGGACCTGCTATGAGAATTCGGATAAAGAAGGGCGTTTCTGATAGTTCTTGTGGGGATTTGCTGTCAAATGAGTGCTGGTAAAGTATTTGTCTGTCAGCGTAGTTTAAGATTTGGATTGTGGTTTTGGTGTAGTAAGTTAACTTTGAAGGAAGTTTTTATCATTACTTTCGAAATTTTGAATCTCAGAAAGCGTGATATAGCAAAATCGTGGCACTTTTGTTCACAGACGTTGTGTGACTGGTGAAATTTTATTCAGGAATGTATTATTATGGTAAGTGCATTTTATTTTACTGTTTTTATTTTGTATAATGTTATGTTCATTGTTTTTTTACTATGACTTTTTTTTGTTATACTTGTTTTTTAAATTGTTTGTAATTTTAGTTTATTTTGTTGATTTGTGCGGAATGCTTAGATTGTGCAATTCGTAGATGTTTTTTACTTCCTTGTACGAAGTAAAAAGGAAGTATTGTAATTGCGAAAAGTTTCAGGCGGCATATTTTGACGAAAATATCCATTTTGACTGCTATCGAATGCAATTTAATAATGATTTTGCGTGATATCTGTACGTAAAAACAGAATAAAAGACTCGTTTCCTCCAAAGAAATTATAAAATTGCTTTAAAATTAATTCTGAAGAGAATTTTTCATGGCATCTGTACGAACATATGTACGTGCAACTCAGAAACGAGCAGCCACAGAATGTTGAAATTTGGTATATAGGACTGCTATAACATGTAGACGTGCACCTCGTATTTTGGTTGCAATCGGCCGCGCCAAACGTATATAAATATATTTATATATATATATCCACTCTGTTACCCGGCTCAGTGATCTCAGTTTCTTTTCTCTTATATGTTTGTAAATTGTACATTTTTTGCTTTAAAAACGATTGAATTATGTTGTTTTTATCTTCCGGTTAAGGTTTTTATGCCTTTAGTAAATCTGTATGCAATATTTTTAGAATTATCAACAATTTTAAAGTTGTTTAAGTGCCACTAAGCCTTTTTTTTTTATAGCGGCCATTCATTGTTTACATTTGAAACAGCAGACTAGTGGATTTGTTGCCAATCTAGAGAAACTTAGCTTCGCAACAACAAAGATAACACTTTTATTATTGCCAATTAAATCATGCTTAATCCTTTCTGGAATTTTTTTGAGGAATTATGTGTTTAAGATTTACTTCGTAATTTTTAATATAGATATTTTGAGTTTTTATGTATTTTTGTTTTGTCCCGAAGTGAAAACTGAATTAATTGAATGAGAAATACTCAATCTCTGTGAAAAACTGTTTCTTTTTTGTTTTGTTTTCTTAATTTCTTTTATACATCATTCTAGCTTTATTATAGTATTTGAAGAGAACATGTGGCAACGAGTAGATAATTCTATTCTTTAAATGATATAAATTTTGTGCATTATGAGTTATATGAACGAAATGTAATACTTTTAATTGAATCTAGCGCCAGAGTGTCGCTATGGTAAACAAATACTAGAGTGAATTTTAAAGAATGCATTTATTCTATTGTGGTTTATGTGCTGTCGGCGAAGTAGATTTAATTCAATCCAATAAGTTTAAATGAAATGCAAGAAAAAATGCATATAATTTAATATTCTGTACAAGGAAGTCATGTGGTGTACACATCAGCTTTTTTAAAGTTTAAACAGAATGCTGTGTACATGGTATTCTTTGAAATTTATTGTTGTTTTGTTAATTTATTGAAGCGAGGTGTGCGTAGTTCGTAGATTCCTTCACTGCCTAGAATGTGCAATTTGTAGATGTTTTATAAAGTAAAACATATCGCTGTGTACATGGATTCTTGTCAAATATTTTTGGTTAGAAACTTTGCGTTTTTGCTATCTAAATTTTTTGTTTTTGTTTCGGATTTTTAGCTTAAATTGTGTGTTCAAAACGTGGTTTTTGGAGACATTTTACCGTTAAAATTCGAAATGTAGACAAAAAATTTAGCTAGTAATATGGCGGCGTTTGGCGAGAAATTTGGCGACCTGAGGGCGCATATAAGAGTTGTTCCTTATTTTAGTTTCATTTTTATTTTCTTCCAGTGGAATCAGTTAAGTTTTGATGCTAAGTACTTTTGTAAAGCTTATGTTTTACATTGAAATTTTCAAAAATTAAAGTTGTATAATCTCTTTTATCTATGTAGAATATTATTGCTAAGAAATTACTTTAATTTGAAGTAGTATTGAGAATAAAAATAACTTTAATTAAACAATTCGTGTGATTTTTTAGATTTTTTAGATTGCTAAAGAAGTAGATATATAACGCTGTTTCTTTTTACCTTTGTCACATGAAAAATATGTATTACAGTCAAAAGTCGTTAATTCGGACACCCATAATCCGGAATGATCTATAATCCGGACCTCAAAGCTAAAATCTTTCTTTGCATGCGCCGCGTTGACGCATGCGCATAGGCGTTTTACGCGTGCGCATGCGTTGCAGCGCGCAATGAACTGGAAGTTGATCTTTCAGCACTATCATTATCTTCAGGGCAGATGTTTTTATTTTATTCGGTTGATAATTCCTTACTAAATGTAGTATTTAATCTCGATGTACTCCGTCTTTGATATGATTTAAATCAAATTCCTCGTCATTATAAATATCACAAATACAAATCAAATAGTTTTCTGGTTGCAATTTTCTAATTTCGGCTATGCGTAAGGTATGTTGAACTGGAAGTTGATCTATCAGCACTATCGTTATCTTCAGGCCAGATGTTTTTATTTTATTCGGCTGATAATTCCTTATTAAATGTAGTATTTAATCTCGATGTACTCCGTCTTTGATATGATTTAAATCAAATTCCTCGTCATTATAAATATCACGAATACAAATCAAATAGTTTTCTGGTTGCAATTTTCTAATTTCGGCTATGCGTAAGGTATGCTTTACACATGCGCGCGTTGAAAGAAATGTTTAATAAAGTAAACAAATAAATATTAAGCTTCTTTTTTTTTTAAAAATTTTGATACCCTTTAGATCATAATAGCTCATTATTTTATAAATTACGGTTTCATATTTTTAATTTTATAATTTCTGCATGCCATCTTACCAGATTTAAACTGATGATCTATAATCCGGAAAAATCGATAATCCGGAATCACCGAAGTCCTGACGAGTCCAGATTAAAGACTTTTGACTGTATAACTCATCCAGTTTTTTCATTCAGGCTGTCCGCAATCTTCTTTAAAAGAAAATTCTACATTTTTAAATTTCTTATCGGTCAGAAATTAGATTTCCATAATATGTCAACTATTATGAAGGAAAATCTGTCTTGGGTTCTCTATTAAAAAAGGGAATATTTTTTTCTCTTTTTTTATGTAATATTTTGTCTTATTATTAACTTATTTTTCATTCAGTCAAGAAGGAAAAGAAGAGATTTTATTGTATAACACACTTAATCAGGAAATTGATTACTGAAAATGTAAATTTCATTAGTAAATGTTTTAGAAACTAATCAGTAGAATTTTACTGTTCTGTAGAATCTACGAGCTGAATTTTCCAAAACTCCATCAGAAGAAATTCGTTCCAAAGTCAATGGGGCAATGAAACGTGTGAAAACTTTAGAAGAGCGGTTATTTAATCTTACTGGTATTCCACATGAACATATAGTAAGTTGTCAAGCTCGTATTTTAAATAGCATGCAGTTTTTCATATTTAATATCTGTAAAAAATAGTTATTGAGTGTGCAGGCTTTTCTAAATTAGAGAATTGCAGCATCTTACTTCAAAGTATAAAAATTCAACCGAGTTCCACAGAGGGAGATTGTTGGTGCTTGGTTTGTTGCTGTATGTCTAATCCAACGGTGTCATATACATCACATGTAGCACATACTTGTAAATTTATTCATGCAGTAAATTCCCAATTAATTGCATTTACTCTATAGTTATGCACTGAATCATCAATTTTAAATGTTTTGGGCACTGCCATGTCCTTTTTCTTTGGGCACATTTTCTACTATAAGAGAACTGTGCATGCTGAAGAATATACTGCATTTAATCGATTAAACATGCGTAAAGAGGACTTCTTCATTCCTTCCCTACTGTAGTGTGAGAGAGTGATTGAATTTGCATGCTGTTGCATTAAGGTGCATCCACATGACTTATGCTAGCAATGTAAATCACACAACAAAATGCACATTAGCAGGGGGAAAAAAAAAAAAAAACTAAATGGAAACGCGAGCAAAGTTTGCATTTAGGCAGTAGAACTGTTGAAGAGAAAAATCATGTGACACTCGTAGAAGGCTGCAAGCGCAATGTGTTTCATCTGTGGTTTCGTATTTTGGTCAGAAGAATGTTTCACCTGGTTTGTTTTATTGCAAAATTTTGTTTCTTTGGCAATTTAACAATGCAGGATAATAAGATTAAACAGTTATTACATGCACAAATCATTTTTTATGCGCATTAAGATGTATAAAACTGTTTTGGAATAAAGTATATAAAAAGAAATTAAATTATTTGAAAATCAGTTTTGATGCATGTTTAGATTTATAAAATCGTTTTGGAATAAAGTATGTGAAAAGAAATTAAATGATTTGAAACACCATCCACCATATAATAAAAACAACTTCATATTTTTTAATAGTTCTTTCCCCCCCTTGCTAAGCTTGCTTACTTATGTGTGGTATGGGAATACATGTAAAGGAATATGTGCGATAAGTAAAGTGTTTTATAAGTTGATTATTTTCTATATGTTATCACGCATAAATTAGAAGAAAAGATTTCTCTCCCAAAAATTTATATGTTGCAAATTTTAATTTAATGGGTCATAGAGAAAATTACACTCAAGACCAAAGATTAAAATGAAGTAATTCTTAAAAAAAAAAAAAAAAAAAAAAAAAAAATTAAATAAGCCCTTTTATGTAAAAAGTGTAAAAGTATTACATTTTGATTTTTGGTGCTTCTGCGTGACTGCTTGTTTCTTAATTTTTTTAAATAAAATTTCTGAATCAATATCCTTGTAATTAAAAGTAAAAAAACAACTCTGCTAAAATATTTATGCCCTGTGAATATCAGATGTGAATAACAGCTTTCAATTGCTTTATTCTATTAAAAGTTTTCTTAGGAATGTTGCCTGTATTTCTTAAGATAGTTTTCTTTTCATTAAATATACAAGATATTCAGGGAATGATTGAAAAATTTAAGTAATATTAAAATTTTCTGGTAATTCAAGTAATAATATTCTTTATTCCAAACATTCAGTAATTAAATTGATTACTTGTCTTATCAAACTGTGTTTTTTATTGTTTCTTATTGACACTGTCTTCGCAGGCTTAAAACAGAACATTTATTATCAGTTGGAAGTTGACAGATGGCTTTGATGAGGCCAAATTAATATGGAAATAATTTTATAGTTAATGTATTTTTTTATTTTAAAATTTAGAATGAAGTTCAAATTTTGGACAGCTTAATGTAAAATTATGTACATAATAAAATACGCAATGAGGTTAAAATAGAGATAATTTATGCAAGAGATGCAGATACATCGTCACATAATGGGTTAATGGTTTCTATGTACAGTGCACATTTTTAAATGGAATTGAAGAAAACAATAATAATATACATTTAGTCACAAAAGTAAGTATGCAGAGTGTATGCGATGATGTCCTATGAAAAAAAAAAAAACAGACCTACAATATTAGAGTTTTCAAATTAACGATTTATTTCGATTACAGCAAAATCGAGCTTAATAACCAAATGAAAAGTAATTAAAAAATACAAATATTTAATTAGCAAGATGAGCTTAACTTAAAATAGGATGTAATTTACATCATAAAAGTAAGTATGCAAACAAAAATAAAGACATTAATATTGCAAATTGTACAATTTTTCAAAAAAATTAGTAATTTGTTGGATAGCCTTTGGCCTTTATAAAACCTCTCAATCTAGATGGCACTGATTTTACTAAATTTTGAGTGACAGAAGATTGTATTTTCTGCCACTCCTCCAATAGGGCATTTTTTAGATCATTCTTAGTTTTGATCTCTTACTTTCTAATTTGGCGATTGAGATAATCCCACAAGTGTTCAATGGGATTAAGATCAGGTGACTGTGGTGGGGTTTTTAGCTGTTTTCGCACGTGATATAGCAGCCATTCCCGAACAACCCGAGCAGTATGTTTGGGATCATTATCTTGTTGGAAAGTGAAGGATCCATCGAGTCCCAATTTAGAAGCACTTTGGCTTAGATTATTCTTTAAAATATTCAATTAGCTATATTGATTCATTATTCCATCGATTATAACTAAATTTCCTATTCCAGGGTTGCTGCCATGCAACCCCAAACCATAATCGAACCACCGCCGTGTTTTACAGTTCCTCTCATGTTCTTTGATTTTATGGCTGCATTTGCTTTCCTCCAAACCTTTTGGTGTCCATCTGACCCGTGGATGTTAAATTTACTTTCATCCGAAAAAATCATGGAATTCCAAAAATTTGTGTCCTGATGTACATTTTCTTTTGCAAAATCTATTCTCTTTTTGCGATTCACTTTGCTAACAAATAGCTTTCTTCGCATATTTCGGCCATGGTATCCTGCCTTCCGCAACACACGGCAAATTGTTTCAGGATTGCATGACTTTGCAAAATTGTTTTTCGCATCAGTTGTCAATTTTGGTGCGCTAATCGTCGGATTTTTTTTTCACATTTCCAACAATAATTCACCTTTCTCGATCCGTCAAAATGGGCAGTCGTCCTATTCTTGGCTTGTTCAGAGTATTTCCCCTCAGCCTGGAACATTACAATGATTTTTTGCACTGTTGCAGGACTTGCCTATGATTTAGCGATTTATCTTTGAGACTTGCTTTCCTTATAGAGCTTTATTATTGCATCCTTTAGATCTTTTGATAATTCGTTTCCATGTGGAGCCATTGGTGAATTGTTGATGTACTTAAAGTTCAAACTTACAAGCTTTGTAGCAGAACTTCTAAACTTATCACTGAAATACGAAAAGTCACTTGAGAACTTTCATTCAGTCTATTTAAAAGTCAAAAATTCAGAGTGCATATATACTTTTGTGATTTAAATTTCTACTGGTAGTTAACAAAATTGCTCTTAAAGTTTTTAAAAATATAGTGATTTGGTTTATTTTTCATTACTTTTTGGCTTGAATCAGAAGCTATAAACAACACTCTCCAAAATAATATTTTTCTTATATTTATTTGAGAACTAGAGCTTTTTCACTTAAGCTATGAGTTGCATACTTACTTTTGTGACTTACAACATTGTACTTTTGTGACTTACTTTAACAAACAAGTCATAAATATATAACAAATATAAAAATAGGAGGGGGGGGACATTTGAAAGTAATGTAATGAGAGAGGAGAAAAAAGAGGAAGAAAGGGGAAAAAAAAAAAAAAAGTAGTTGATTGATAGTTTATGATACTGAAGAAAAATTTGTTTAGATCTTTTCAGCTATTATATAATGTAGAATAAGTGCATAGACTAAGGATGCATGACTACTTCATTGTACTATAAGTGCTTATTTTAAATCATGAAAACTCTCTGTTATATTCAAACAAGTTTAGAGTTTTCCTTCCATGTGATCCTAGATTAGCATTTCCTAGAAGAAATATTCATCTGAATTAGCAAGTGAAAATACCTGCAAAGTTTTATGAAGATGCAATACAAGTAATTAAATTGTAAATCATTTGATAAATCGTAAACCCCCCCCCCCCCCCGAAAAAAAAGCTGCTACCTAAAGATTTTGATAAATCTGCTGATACAGGGTGTGACACCTAAAACTCTCCTCTCATAATATCATGGTACATTGCGTTTTTGGCGACAATTAAATTATTTTCAGCTTCCTACCAAGAGATGGCATATTGAGCTGGGTAGGTGACCTGCAGGTACAGTCAGTAAAACCTGTCCAAACCAGTTGAGAAATAGGCCTTTTTGGTGAAGCCGGGAGAATGTGCTATAATGCCGTATTTGATACCCAAGCGCGTTGCCGTTGTTGAATTCATATTTATGTTGTTGTTTGTATTCAAAACATTACATTTCATTTTATGTGTTGACTTTGTTTAATCATTGATTATGTTCATCTTCTGAATGTCTCCTGAAGGGATGGGCCAGTTTTATGTGCTGTACCCTGTATCACCAATAGATGAAATTACATACGAGGCGTATTCAGAAACTAAGTACCGTTTTAAAAAAAAATAGTAAAACAATGTTTTCGAATTCAATTTTATTTTTGCATGAAAATACATGTCTTAAACTATTTTTCAACATAGTTTCCGCCAATGATCGAACACTTGTCATATCGGGTGACCAGTTTTTGTATACCATCGTCAAAGAAACTTCCTGCCAGTTTCGATAACCATGACTCCACAGCATTTTTCGTGTCATTGTCAGATCCAAAGTGCTTGCCACCAAGCTTGCGCTTCATGTGCAGGAACAATTGATAGTCGGACGGTGCCAAGTACGGGCTGTGCGGCGGGTGATCGAACTGCTCCCAATGAAACTGTCGAATTAACAATTGAGTGACACCAACAGTATGGGGCCGAGCATTGTCATGGAGCAACACAATTCCTTTACTGAGCATTCCTCTTCGTTTGTTTTGAATGGCACGCCTTAGTTTTGTTAAAGTCTCACAGTATCGTGCCGCATTAATGGTTTCACCTCTGGGAAGAAATTCAGTAAGCAAAATGCCTTTCCTATCCCAGAAGACAGTGCACATGATTTTTTGTGATGACATTGTCACTTTGAACTTTTGTTTTTTCGGAGAATGAGTGTGTCTCCACTCCATCGATTGTTGTTTCGATTCTGGTGTGAAATGACACACCCAAGTTTCATCACCTGTCACAATTTGGTTTAAAAAGTTTTCTCCCTCATCACTGTACTGCGTGAAAAATGTCAGGGCACTACCAAGTCGCTTTGTTTTGTGAACATCAGTGAGCATTTTTGGAACCCATCGGGAACACAGTTTGCGATAATTCAAGCGGTCAGACACAATTTCGAACAAAACAGTACGTGAAATTTGTGGAAATGTCTCTGAAAGAGTTGTCATTGTGAAGCGTCTGTTCTCATGAATTGCTTCATCAACTTTCCTTACCAAATCATCGGTGACAACAGAAGGCCAACCACTCCGAGCCTCAGCGTGGACATTTGTTTGACCTGCATTAAACATTCTTACCCACTTTCTCACTAGTCCATCATTTATCGCGTATTCACCGTAAACTTCTGTCACTTGACGATAAATTTCGGCCGGTTTAACATTCCTCGCGTTCAAAAATTTAATCATGGCTCGAATCTCACAGTCAGCGGGAGAACTAATTGTCTTAAACATTTTGAATGTGCACAGCAAACTGAAAACACAACATAGAGCAACCAAAATGGCAACAATTGAAAGTCAGTGAACAAGAAAGACTAGTGCGCATGCGCGGGACGCCTACCACAGCGCTGCGATGGTGCTAGAATGAAACGGTACTTAGTTTCCGAATACGCTACGTAATATCATTAAATTTAATAACCGTTTGACGTGTGCAATGTTATTTTTATAATTTTTTTAACTAAAAAGTCTAGAAATTGAATATTATGATCCTAGAGATAAATAATATATTGATTAAAAAAAGTCTATTCTTGCCCATTGTTCTGTGGGTGGTGGTCGCATTGTGAAACCAGCATGCGTCTAGGACCCTGAAGCTTACTGAGGTAGTAGAAAAAAAAAATTTCCGAGCACGTTTCCAATAAATGACGAAATTTGCAAATTTAAAAAAAAAAAAAAAAAAAAAATTGTATGCAAGAATTGCATTATATATAAATTTTTTACATTATTTTACAAAGTAAATCGTCAGAATAAATTAAAAAATAAGCATTTATGTAATTTTTCTATAGCAGTTTAAAATATAAGTACCTACATAATAAGGACATTTGGATAAATGGATAAAAAAACTCAGTAAAGAAAGGATTTTTTAAAATTTTCAAAGGACAAAATTTTTTGTGACACTGTTCATGAAGAATAAAATGACGTCTTCTATATACATGACAAACATTTATTTAAACTACGAAGATGTTGAACAGCAGAGTAGAAACATGATATTACACAGCGCTTTGCACTTCTCTCTTACATGCAATGCTCACCATTGACTTTGGCTAACTGCGTATATTAACTAAGTATAAGTATTACGCAGCAGAGAACTTGCTTATCATGCGCATGCGCTAGGGGAATCAACGGCGGTTGCCAACATATCCCCTTTCGACGTAGATTCTCCTATTCCTGAAAAGTAAAACAAAATACATATTAAGCAGTATTCAATCTTACAATTGTACAACAGTTTTGATGTTTAACAGGAGTCGGGTGTTTAGTTAACACATCAGCTCCCATTCCACTGGTAGGTATGTACTGCACATCTAATTCACCGCGTTCATATACTTCACACACAAAATGATGGCGAATGTCTCTGTGCTTTGTACGGGAGTGAAACACTGAGCTCTTCGTAATTTTCTGAGCTGCTTGATTGTCGCAGTATATTGTTGTTGGGTGTTCTATGTTGTAACCCAGCTCTTTCAGGAAACGATGTAGGTAGACGGTTTCTTTGGCGGTGTCAGACAAAGCCATATATTCCGCCTCTGCTAAAGATAGAGCTACACAGCATTGTTTTCGTGATTCCCAGGTTATAGCTGAACCACTTAATATATATACAAAACCGGTGTAGGATTTTCGATCATCGACATTTGATGCCCAGTCTGCACCCACAAAGGCGATGAGTGGTTTTCCTGTTTTCGTATAAATTAGTCCTTGATTTTGTGTTCCCTTTAGATATCAAAGTATTCTTTTTGCAGCATGCCAATGTTCTTTTCCCGGATTGTTGTTAAATTGACTTAAGAAATTCACGGCGTATGTGATATCTGGTCTAGTAGCTACTGAAAGGTACATTAGTGATCCGATCAAATTTCTAAATGAAACATTTTTCATGTCAGCGATTTCGTTTTCATTTTTAGGACTCATCTCTTTTGATAATTTTTTTGCTGTTATCTATAGGTGAATACATGGATTTAGCATTTTGCATATTATATCGATTTAAAATATCATCAACATATTTCTTTTGAGAAATTTTAACTGAATTCTCATTTTGGTGAAATTCTATGTCTAAGCAATAATGTAATTTTCCCAAGTCTTTAAATTTGAAAGCAGAAGCTAAACTATCGTGAATTGTTTCATACGTTTGCTTAGAATCGGTGAAAATGATAAGATCGTCTACATAAACGATTATAATAGTTTCACTGTTAGACGTCTTTTTAATATAAACACAATTATCTGAATTAAGAGATTTAAATTTCATAGATTTTAATTTTTCATCCAACTTTTTGTACCACTGACGTTCTGACTGTTTAAGACCGTATAATGATCTCTTTAAAAGACACACTTTATCTGAATTAGTTTCATCGGGAAAACCTTCGTGAATTTCCATGTAGATTTCTTCATCTAAATTTCCATTTACATAGGCCATTATAAAATCTAATTGGTAACCTTTGAGACTGTGTTCTACAGCATAGGCTAAAACTGTTCTTATGGAACTTAATCTAGCAACAGGGCAAAAGCTTTCAGGGAAATCGAGACCAGGGATTTGAGCGCACCCTTTAGCAACTAGCCTAGCTTTGTATTTTTCGATAGTGCCGTCGTGTTTATATTTTAATTTAAGAACCCATTTACTACCAATAACTTTCTTGTTTTCAGGTCTTTTTACTAATTCCCAAGCCTTTTCACAAGCGAGTTATATTCTAATAGCATGGCACTATGCCAATTTTCATCATATGGTCCATTTAATGCTTCTTGCACTGTAGGATTAATGCTTTCCTCAACAACATTTTGAGTTTGTTCATTTTTATTTACAACTGTATAGTGATATTCCTTTTTAGGCCTTCCTGGCAAACCTGTTTTTATTTCCTTGGGTCACCAGACCCCTTTTATTCAGGATAGGAAGCATTGATTCGCTATCTAAATCACTTCCACTTTTCTTTTCCGATTCAGAGTCAAGTGGCGACTCGCTGGCGTCCAGAGGTGATGATTCATCACAACATGTTTAATTTATAATTTTTTCCTCTGGAGCGAAAGGCAGATATATTTCTTGCTCTGAGTCAAAGGAGGAGCGCTAGGGGAATCAACAACGGTTGCCAACAGTTCAAAGCATGTTTTGTCCTTTTGGTACATACATAGAGATGCTAAAGCAAAGTTTAAAGTTTATAAAATTAAACATTTAGCAGTAGTAACAATAAAAGCTCCCTGAGATACTATGTTGTGCAGACATTGAAGACAATAAAGAAGTTTCAAACTTAACCAATTTATTAACAATATAAAAAAAGAATAAAAACACAAAAAAATAAATTTAAACAATATCAGAGTCCTAGAAAAAAATATAATATAACCATCATTCATCAAATAATATTTTTACCTGGTCTCCAAAAATACTGGCATTCAATACAAACAAAATGTCCTAAACAGTAATTATGCGGTCTCAAATGAAATTGGCTACACATTCAATAAGCCCATGATCAATGGTCAAGAAAGCACCTGAAATTTAAATTAAGTTCTTGAAAGCACTTAAATCCGGCCTAACTCCGCTTACATTAGTTGAACACGAGGAATCGCCGCTAACTTATTTTAAATGCCACCTTCATGAAGAACATGGATGCCGCCCACGGCAGTCACTCTCACTTTAGCCTTTGGAACCAAGGAACTTATTCAGGAGCAGTCATCTTGTGGACAGGAACCAAGGTACTTGTTCAGGAACAGTCATCTTGTGGACAGGAACCGAGGAACTTATTCACCGGACTGCACGCATCCTTCAAAAGGGGCTGGAAAACGCACACCCAAGTGCCAGGAAAGCAGGAACTAGAAGGGCTGAGCCAGAGCAACGCGAGATACTTATACCAGAAGTAGGCATGACATCATCTCACGGCAACCAATCATCTATCGGCACGATTCGGCTTTCCAGATGACGTTACATCACATTTCGTTTTTGCATCTTAATTAGGTTAAAACAGTCCGTTCTCAACGCAAACAGTGGCAGTAAGAAAAAGAAGTAGAAGTAACTACTATATTACATTAAAATAAGAACTAAGCCTAATAAACATTTCAAGGAGGAGAGATGATTCAGTAAAAGGGTTACAATAAGTCATATTTTCCAACAAATGCCGCCCACATCATCATCTCCGACCTGAAGTAAAACTGAACGCCAGTATCTTTACAAAATTCAAAACAAGAATAAATAAATATCACAATTTCATTCAATTCAGAAATTTTTTAAGAAAATTTTCCTTTGGGAACATCTTATTCATTATTCAAAATTTTACCATAACAAGAAAGTCCAACATGTTACAAAACAATACAAAGACATACGTATGATCACACACTCAATACTTTTACCCAGGGCCCTGGTCAATTATACAACATTCTACACTATACAGTTTTACATTTACCTAATATCCATCATAATATGACTTATAACATATTATTTTCAAATAAACAAAACTCTTAATTTAAATACACACAAAAACAAATTTCATAAGAAAATTGTTCCACAAAATCTTATCAGGTTATGCTTAGTCAGCGGTTTTGTCATGGGATCAGCCAGATTATCTTTACTTGGAACATATTTTAAATCAAAAATTTCCCTGTTCAATAGATCACGAATGAAAAATAGTTTCACATCTATATGTTTTGTCCTTGAGTTTTCAATGGGTGATTTTGTAAAACATATAGCAGCCATGTTATCAGCAAACAATATTGGTTTTGAAACATAGTTACTTGCAATCTTAAACTGAATGCATTCATCCAAGATGTTTTTAATCCAAACTAATTCTTTTGCTGATTCAGTCATGGAGATAAATTCAGCCTCCATAGTAGACAAACTCACTCCCCTTTCTTTAAATGTATGCCAAGATACAGGGGATTCTCCCAACAAAGCTATTTGTCCACCAATAGACACCATATCATCCCTGCTTGAAGCAAAATCTGAATCTGGATATATATTGAGCTTCAGTTCCTTGCATACCAGTTTAAGTTTGTGCTGTCTGATATTGGAAATGTATCCCAAAAGTTTAAGTAATCCTTCCCAGTGAAACTTACCAGGATTGCTTTGGAACTGAGAAAATATATTAACAGCATAAGCTATATCCGGACGAGTACGATTGCAAAGAAACGAGAGACATCCCAAAACATTTCTATAAGGATAATTCATCATTTCAGTCGTTTCTTCTTGTGTACTGGGACTTTGAGACTTTGAGTATTTCACACCTTTAACTATTGGAAGGGAAGTAATTTGTATTTTAAAAGACTAGAATCGATCAACTATGTCTTCTATATATAATTGCTGATGAATTAAAACACTATTGTTCTCATATTCAAATTCCACACCCAAAAGCTTTCTTGTTTTACCTAAAATTTTCAAATCAAAATGTGAATTAAGGACTTTTAATATCCTTTCGGCCTGAACTTCACTTTTTCCAAACACAACTATATCATCAACATAAACCAACAGAATGACAAAATCTTTAAAACGATAGACACAATTACACCACTCAAACTTGATAAACCCTAGGTTACATAGTGTTCTATCCAACTCGTAGTACCATAATCGCCCACTCTGATGCAAACCATACAAGGCTCTATCTAAACGACACACAAAAGTTTCTTTATCTCGCTCTACAAAACCCTGAGGTTGGGACATATAAATTTCCTCTGATAAAGGAGTGTAGAGATAGGCACATTTTACGTCGCATTGTATATATGCCCATCCAAGGTGTGCAACTAAAAGGGAGAAAAAGAGCCTTATTACTGAAAAATTAACTACAGGAGAGTAGGTTTCATCATAGGTATCATATTTAATTTTCCGATAACCCTGAGCTACTAAACGAGCTTTAAAACGAACAATGTTTCCAAATTCGTCACGTTTAATGTTGAAAATCCACCTGCAACCCAGTGGAATCTTGTCTTTAGGAAGTGGAACAAGATGCCATACCTTATGCTTTCGCATGTTGGCCATTTCCTCTTCCATTGCCTCTATCCATTTAAGCTTTTCGGTGGATTTCATTGCCTGATTATAAGTATTTGGAATTGAAACCTCTAGTCAGCTATCTCGGGTATATGACGTTGAAGGAGTACCAGTTGAGTCGATTTCACCACTATAAGTATTGCTTCCCTTGAAATCAAATAAAATAGGATCATACTGAATATTATGTTCAGTGCAATACCTTTCTACATCATTTGGTAATCGTAGTCTTTGATTAGACACCCTCTCAAAATAATACACATCCGTATGAGTGGCGTCTGGCCTTGGAACAGGTTTACGAAGCCAAGTTACTTGTCTCAATGTAGATTGAGTGTCAGTGCCAGTTGTAGAAGAAGGTATATTGGTATCGGTTCTTTCCTCTATTTCAGGAAAATAGCCAACTGGAGTATCAGTAGATTGGAACTCTACCCTTTCTTCAGATTCCAAATCAGGAAGGGTGCCCAGTGCAGCTCCACTGCCACTTTTCTGCATTGCATTCCAATTGACTCTTTAAAAGTAGCATTTAGGGTTTCTACTACCTTTCGCTCATTTTCCAACCAAATCTTGTACCCTTTTGTTCGTACACTGTAACCAATCAATCAACCCTTCGTTGCCTTTGGATCAAGCTTAGAATTTCTTTTAGCCTTTGGAATTCCCACATAGGCAATCGTTCCAAATGCCTTAAGGTGACGTACTGATGGTTTCCGCTTAGTGTACAATTCGAATGGGGTTCTATCTTGGCCCTTATAACAAATTCTATTAAATGAATATGCAAAATACATTGCTGCATCTGACCAAAATTCAGAACTCGTTCCACTATCATGTAAGATTGCATGTACATTGTTGAGAGCTGTTTGATTAAATCTCTCACAAACTCCATTCTGTTCTGGAGTATATACATCTGTAAATTCATGCTTTACACCATTTTTATTACAATATGAAATGAATTGTTCATTATCATATTCTCACCCATTATCAGTCCTAAAGTATTTCAACTTAAGGTTCAAAGATCTTTCCGCACGTGCTATATGCCTTTCAAATACTTCAAACACCTGACTTTTCTCCACAATGGGGTACACTACCACATAACGAGAATATTCGTCAATAAAGGAAACGAAATAACGCTCACTATTCCTACCTGGAATGTTAATAGGTCCCCATACATCAGAAAAAACCCTTTCAAGCGGCCTCTTTACTTGAATACCTTCTAAGGGTCTATAGGAGATTCGTCTTTGCTTACTGATTTGACAGTGTTCACAAAACAAATTAGGTGAGTGCCGTAACACAGGAAGACCTCGAACTGAATGTCTCTTACTAGTCCTGAAAATAGCACCATAATTTATATGACCAAACCGACCATGCCATAATTCACTATTGTTATGCTGAACTGTGGATGCCTCAAATTTTACAGATTTGCCCCCCCCCTTTTTCACTATTTTCGGGAATACATGTTAGTTACTTCCTATACACTTAGCTTTGTACAAGGTTTCATTTTCATCATCAGTAACTTTAATTTGCCCATTTTTACCATAAAATCTTGCTCCATTGATATCCACCTTAGGTCCAGATATTAAATTTCGTCTCAGTTCAGGTGAGTATAAAACATCCTTTGAGCAAAATAACTGTGTCCCCAAATTTCATTTTAACAGTACTCTTCCCATGAATTGGAAAAGTTACCCCATCAATAGCTACTAGCATATTCTCATTTTTTACAGGAGAAAAAGTATTGTACAATTCACGATTTTTACAAAAATGATGAGATGCAGCAGTATCAAAAATCCAACTATCATCATTTTCCTCCAAATTGTTAACATTAGCTTGAGCTATAAAATGGGACTGAGCATGGGAATTATTTTTACCTTTACTCAACTTGGGTTTATTCTTACACTTAGGAGATGTTTTATTACTACTAGATACAGCTGAGGAAACAGAAGAAGCAGGTGAGGGTGATCTGGAAAAATTACCTCTCATTCTACAGTATTTTTGAATATGACCTAGACGGCCACATTTATAACACTTGAGCCCTTTAATCAGCTTAAATTTGTGTTCACAGTGAGTACTTTGGACTTCTATAGTCTTATTGGAATTTTCCCTATCTATCTCTCTTAAACCAAGATGCGTTTCCTCTGCTAGTATTTCAAGTTCAACATTTTTAAATATGAACTTTTCATCTGACCACCTCAAAACATTCTGAACTACTTGATCATATTTATCTGGAAGGAACCTAAGAAACTGAAAACATAGGTATACATCTCTTACAGCCTGATTAATATCAGCTAACTGTTCAGTTACACGTTTTAATCTAGAAGAAAAGAAACTAATACTTTCATTTGGCTTAATTTTACAATTTAAGAACTCTGAAAACAAGGACATATGTCTAGATCGATAATCTGGCTGGAAGTATTTGGCAAGCGTATTCCATGCCACTACCGGGTCATCAATTTCACTTATCAAGTTTCTATATTCAGGGCTTACGTTCATATAAATTAAAGATAATGCCAATCGACTTCTATTTTGATAGTCAGCAATAATTTCTTTTGTAATACCCTTAACATCATTTAAATCAGGACATTTTTCAATACCCTTGACCAAAAGCCATGCATTTTTTTCATTTAAAACAAACTTCATATCTTTAGACCATGTAAAGTAATTACATGCCTCAAGTTTAGTAATATTATGCATAACATTAATAGTAGCCATATTTGAATTTTAACAAAAACCGCCCCCCAATCTCGTAAGTCCTAAATTAACTTTAAACTTCAAAAGTCTGCACTAAAGATAACTCAGGGGCTGTGGCCCATAACCAAAAAGATGCTAAAGCAAAGTTTAAAGTTTATGAAATTAAACATTTACCAGTAGTAACAATAAAAGCTCCCTGAGATACTATGTTGTGCAGACATTGAAGACAATAAAGAAGTTTCAAACTTAACCAATTTATTAACAATACAAAAAATAAAAAACACAAAAAATTAAATTTAAACAATATCAGAGTCCTAGGAAAAAAATATAATATAACCATCATTCATCAAATAATATTTTTACCTGGTCTCCAAAAATACTGGCATTCAATACAAACAAAATGTCCTAAACAGTAATTATGTGGTCTCAAATGAAATTGGCTACACATTCAATAAGTCCATGATCAATGGTCAAGAAAGCACCTGAAATTTAAATTAAGTTCTTGAAAGCACTTGAATCCGGCCTAACTCCTTACATTAGTTGAACACGAGGAATCGCCGCTAACTTATTTTAAATGCCACCTTCATGAAGAACATGGATGCCGCCCACGGCAGTCACTCACACTGTAGCCTCTGGAACCAAGGAACTTATTCAGGAGCTGTCATATTGTGGACATGAACCAAGGAACTTATTCAGGAACAGTCATCTTGTGGACAGGAACCGAGGAACTTATTCACCGCACTGCACGCATCCTTCAAAAGGGGCTGGAAACCGCACACCCAAGTGCCAGGAAAGCAGGAACTAGAAGGGCTGAGCCAGAGCAACGCGAGATACTTATACCAGATGTAGGCATGACGTCATCTCGCGGCAACCAATCAGCTATCGGGACGATTCGGCTTTCCAGATGACGTTACATCAATTTCGTTTTTGCATCTTAATTAGGTTGAAACAGTCCATTCTCAACGCAAACAGTGGCAGTAAGAAAAAGAAGTAGGAGTAACTACTATATTACATTAAAATAAGAACAGCCTAATAAATAAGAACAGCCTAATAATTTCAAGGAGGAGAGATGATGCAGTAAAAGGGTTACAATAAGTCATATTTTCCAACACATAAGACTCATATTGAACGTTTCCATCTGGCACATGAAATTTGTCTTTTTTTATGTTCATGGGGAGGGGAGGGGGAAGGGTTCATTTTGGCTTTGGTATGGATCATTCATTTCCCATTCATATTTATTTTATTCGCATTTCGTCCCAAAATATTTAGAAAATATTTTAAATTTAAATAAAACTTTTATGCAATTTCTGTTTTTTTTATAGCAAAGTATATTTACATTAAATTTAAATCATACAAAATAATTTATAAAATCACAATACTAGCTTGGGAAGAAAGTGTGTTGAGGTCAGAGAAAAATCTCTAGAAAAGAAAGAACTTTTTACTGGGCAGGTATATGTATTGTTTAGTAATAAAATAACTCTGTGGTTTCAAAGCCCCTTATTTATATATGTTAAAAATAAACTTTCCTATTTGAAAAGAAGCAAACGCCATTGTGAAGAGCAGTGGTTTCAAGGCGTGACCAACGAGCCTCTAGAGGATTGTGAGCATTGTGACACAATGCTCTAGTGGCTCAGTGGTCGTGTCCTGAAACCACAAAGCAAATGCCATAAATATAGATAGGTTTTTTTATATATGCAGTTTAATTATAATTATTGCTATTTTTTATTGTTTATGATAGAAATCATGATGTGCGATGAATAAACTTTTCAAATTTAAAGATGTTTTTATTAATAAAAGGAAGTTATTTTGTCTCATTGAAAATGAATTTTTAAAGCCATCCGATTTAAAATACTCAGACCTAAAACATGTATAATTCTGCAGTCATTTTGTATTATTTAGCGGAAAAAAATAAGTAATTGATTTTTAACTCAAAAATTTCAGAGAGAAGTGGAGAAAAAAATTCGAAAATTGGTGATTTCAGTGTGCGACCACCACACGTCAAAGGGTTAAATAAGAGGAGAATAAATGAGCAGGATTATCCATAGTATATTTCTTTTAGTTACAAACTGTATAAATTTGTAGCTTGAAAGCTTGTGTGAATGCCATAGAAACAAAACAAATATTTCTCAGTTTGTTTCAATCAAAAAGTATAATTAACTCATGCATGATAGTAAAAGGACTTTTTTTCTTCCTATAAAGAATAGATTGTGCTTTGAAAAATGGGAAATGAGGAACAGGTAGTATGAAATTATATTATATCCAAACAATGTCACTCTTTTTCATAGTAAATTTGACTTCGCGAGCTTTCTGAATGAAGATAAAATATCTTCTTCATTTTAATTCCACAAAATGTTTTCGATAAAATTTAGAGATAATTAAACTTTGAACAATTAATAAATAAGCTTAGTATTAGTCTGTACTGAGAAATAGTTGAATTGATTGTTCCTTATTTTCCCCTTCAGGTAGAAAATAGCATGATATAATCATGTATGAACACCAGCAGTATTCCAAACATTTTGAGTGAAATTTTTATTTTCATTTATTCTTCTAATATCTGTATCAACAGTACCAGTGGGACAACTTTTTGCCACCACTTGGATAAATCAGCAGTTAAATAATATAATATTATTATCTAAGTATATTGTATTCTAATGCAGTGTTCATTAACCAAGCAAAACTAAATCATGGGTATGATATAAACTGTGTAAGAATGTTATTTAATTTTAAAATTCTGTAAAGATTTCCACTTCAGTCCTCAGAATTGAACGTAAGAAGAATTGAATTGAATGTAAGTAAAATCTGAGGGGCTACATTCTCTCTTATTCCTGCAAAGCATGCTGGATTCCTTGGAACTTGCTGAAACATTACTTTTTTTTTCCTAATACATTTTTGTGTTTGTTTGTGTGTGTGTGTGCTAGATTTATAAGAGAATTTTTAGAAGGTCCCTTAAGTCTACCATACATTACAACATTGTATTAGCATGAAACATATACCATGATGTGAACTCTGACTTTAAAATCTCTTTTTCAACTGATCAGAACTTATTACTATTGATTTTCTAAACAATTTTTGTTTTTTTATGCATTGGAAAAGTATTGAAATTTTTTGTAATACTCTCAAAAACCTAATTCAAATTTCACAAACACTGTTTTTAGGTCACAAGGTCTCCAAAATCACCCACATCAGGACGCCATAGTCATGATAAAGAGAACCATCGTTCTGTTTCTTTCCCTGCTCCAGGATTCCACAATCGGGCATTAACACATCAGACATCTGCACCAGCACTGCCAGCAAACCAAGAGCCGCACATATTTTCCTTATCACCAGAATCAGATGATTCAAAGCATAGTGCAACATTATTGCATTGTCATGAATCACGAGACCAAAATCAAAGTGGCCATTCACCTGATATGCAAAAACAGTCAATATCAACTTCTCTAGAAAATTTAGTAAAACATATGAACCCTCGTACAACTACTTGGGTATGTAAAAATATTAGATACTTTTTTATTATACTGACCATCACATAAGCTTTAGATGATTGAATGGAAGAGTCAAGTAAATTGCATGTTACAAATTTGGAGATTAAAGTTTTCAGTTTTGGTGTCTAAGTATAGGTGGCTGCTTTAATAAAGAAGTATCATATATTATATATATATATAATTTTAAATTGATCTGAAAATATATGTATAATAAAAAAGAATTTACCACCTTAGTAGAAGTCACCTAATTTTTAGAATGTGCCAAACTCTGGGAACCATGCAATCTTTCAGTAAAGCAATGGCACTATTTTTGCATGTGTTCTTTTTGCTATATTTCAAGTTCCAACAATTTTTTAATATAAATCGTGATATTTTTGTCTTAAACATAATTTTAAAATATGGACTTTCGAGATTTTCCAGCCATGGAAGAAAGTGCAGTAACATTTCTGTAGGAATACAGAATTTTACTGCAAATTCTCTAAAGGGAACAATGAAGAAGTGCATTTACTAGAAAACCAGTGTTGCCGAGGTTTGCATAATGCCAGCTCTCTGCAATCTCTGCTAATTTTTTTTTTAGTCTGAAACAAATCAATGTGTTTTTGGAGAGAAGAATATTGTAAAAGAAATTGCAGAAAGATTTGGAGACGAATATGTCTTAGTTCTTAATGCATCGCTTAATCCTTATTTAATTATTAAAATATGTATTTAAAATTGCTAAAGTATGTTCATAATATTTGCAACTTAGGAAAAAATATTGATAATTTGGGAATATTTTAAAAAAAAGTTTCAAAAGCTGCCAACTTGAACCCGATAAGTAACCTTATACCTTCTCATCTGTAAATAATCATCAAATTGCACCAGGGTGGTTGAATTGCTATGTAAGTACCAATAATTTTACTTTTTAGTTACGCATTATTCATAATAACATATATTAAATTTATCTATTTAATCTCAGTGCATAAAATGATAAGATGATGTGTACTAAAACTTTTGTTAGAAAATTTAATGTAAATACAAATGACACATTTATGAGCAGAATAAAAGTTATCTAAGTAGACTATATTTGTTCTATTTCTACATTGTGAAATATTAAAATCCTGAAAAGCTAGTAAATGTTAATTTAAATAATTATTTTATAAGCAGAAGCAAGTTACTCATTGATATATATAGCAACCAAAACTGAAACTTAAAAGAAAAATTATTTTGTAACATTAACTTTACATGATGTGATATATTTTTGTTTGCGATATTAATATTTTCCTTTTTTTTTAGCCTCAACCTACTCATACACGACAAAGTTCTAGCCCAGAAACTTTAATACATGGACTTGAATCCTTTAAGTGCCAAAAAAGCAATGGATGCACAATACCTAGGTCAGATTCTTTGCATAGGTCACCAAGTGCTGTATCACCTTCTTATAGTGGTTACAAAAACATCTCATCAGAGTCAGATTCAAGAAATTCCCATCCAGCTAATACATCTCGTGTAAGTTAATCATAAAACTAATTCTTATATCAGTTTATGGTTTAAGTAATTAACTATAAAATGTATTTTATCATTAACATTGTGGAATATTAAAACCCTGAAAAACTTTGATTATATAAGTGTTGTCAATAATTAAAAAAAATTCAGTATCTATTCTTTCTTAAAAAGCTTTGTAGGATTAAAAAGACATGGATTAGCACAAGATCTGTGTGGTATTTGAAAAGCTGTGGAAACCCCCTGAAAATTTCATTTTTAGTGTGCATGATTTCTTCTGTGATAATATTCTTGTAGTTCTAAAATGTGGAAAATTAAATGTTGTTTTGATATAAAATGCTCTGAAAAATTCCACTTAAAAAAATAATTATTTCATCTAAATTTAGATGATCTTAGGTGAATATTTTAAAAATGGATTCAGAAGTTTTAATGGAATGGATGATATTACAAGTTAGCTTTTACAATAGAAAAACAATTTGTATAATTTTAAAAAAATTTTTACAAAAATGTTTTACATTAATTTTTTTTCAATTTGTGTAGATTATGTGACTGCAAATATTACTTATAGTTAATGAAATTTATTTGTAAATATTGAATATATGAATTATGAATAGCAAAATAGTAAATTGTATGAAACAGATTGTAAATTGTATGAAACAGATTGTGAGCAGCATGTTAATCATTCATTATCAGCAACATTAATACAGGTATGAAATTAATTCATAGATTCAGGTTTCTTTGTTTATTAATGATATTTATTTTCTATATATCATGAGGTTTAAATAAATTGTTTTATTGTATAAATTGCTTTTAAATTTCAATGCTAGTGTGGTAAGTTTCCCCACACCCTCTTTTTTATATTTTTTAAATAAATTTAACCTATTATCAGAACTGCATAAAAATTTATATATGTAGCAGAATGCTGTGTATAATAAAAGTTTTGTTTTGGGAAAATTTTTAGCTTTTGAAGTAAAGTAAGTAATGTATATTTTCATCTCTTTTACTGATAAAAATATAACTTTTTTATTGATTTTATCTTGCTGCAGATAGCTTGACTCAGGATCTATTTTTTAAATTACAGGCTGTCATTTGCTGCTCGATATGTAAATTATATTATTTACAGAATCATGGAATTTGTAGTTTCAGTATTTGTTTTGTACTTTTGTATTGTGTGTGGTTTATTTTAGTGTGGCCAATTTTGATAAACATTTTAAAATCATTATCACTTAAAAGTTTATAACTTAAAAGCATTGTAGTTGATTGCAGCTTTTTGCTTCACATGCTCAGAATTTTACATTACTATTTTAAACATAGTCTTTGCATTTATTTTCATGTGTTACAACTCTGAATTTGCTTTTATTATTGAGGGTTTATTTTAATTTTTAAAGGGTTCATCAATTGGCCAGTATGATAGTGCTGTTGAGAGTCCCATTCCGTCACCCCCTGTTACACCTCCGGAACCAGCTGAAAGCCATCAGTTCGGTGCAGATAGCTTTGAAGGAGACGATGCAGTTCCTCATGAAGAAGTAAGTAAAGAGTTATTTATGAAACATGCAGTTTCAAACTTTGTAAGAGGACAGTATGAGTTAAAATAATATTGACTCTTTTATTAAATAATTCTGAGAAGTTATTTAAATTGATTTATTTCATGACGTTGTACACTACCCGATATTGAATATGCAACATCAAGAAGGAGTGGCCAGAAAGTAATGAAACTCGGCAGACAGAGACAGCAATGAACAATAAGCAATCTTTATTTCGAAATGATATGAGTAATACAGAGCAAGAACAGCATCGGCTCAGAAGGTTAGGTTATAAGTACAGGGGCCATCTGTTATTTACCTTGAGTAAGTAGGTATAGGCCCCTTACACTAGCTATACAGATTAACAATGCCTTCTTGGGGCCTCATAATGTCTGGTGATGGCTGGTGCAACCGACATTAGAAGCTCTGCCACCACTGACAACGTCGCTGGTTTTCCAGTCATCTATCCAGATCTACTTTGGCTGGTAGAGTACATAACTGCATATTCATCATACCTAGCCATTCATTGCTTATAGCTATAATCCATGTACACTGTGCAAAAAAAAAGGGGGTCAATTCTATATCTCCCGTTCCACTGGGCCGATTGATGAAATTCAAATTGCATCTTTCATGTCTTGAAAGTGTGACTTAAAATATATATCAGATTTATATAAAGCATTGTTCTAATATAGGTATTTTGACACAAAATCAGACTTTTTCTGAAGACTCAGGTGTTAGAAACACTTGTATGCAGGCACCCGGGTAATAAAAACCCATCCTGTGTCGAATTCGTGCGAAAATAGCATATCTTTTCCTACCCTAACGTTGAATCGTTCATAGTTGAGATGAATAAATCTTGTGATGCTGCAAGTAATGAGTCTGTCACGAGATTTAGTTTTAATGGAATGGATGATATGTTGAGGATTTCATGGATTATTGGGATCTATTTGTTGGAGAGGCTATTGCGTGCATGGCAGATTAGCCATCTGTAAAAAGATGGGATGTTTTAAAGAAGTGGTGAATACTGTATCTGATGGCTTATAATATTGTAATTGCTTCTTTTTTGGGAAACACTATTTTCTATATTTAGTTGAAATTGAGTGGCACTTTCTATTATCTAAAAATGGCAGTATTCTCTCTCTGATGCTAGCCTTTAAGATGCTTTATTGTCAAATATTGCAACCATATATTCATGAATATTTCTCAGTGTTATGCCTTCTTTGTTATGACCTTTAGTCAAATTATTTGAAAAACCTTTCTTTTATCCTTGGATTCATTATATTGATGATGTATTTGTGCTTTTTGGTAGTAATAAAGTAGACAACCAAGATTTTTTCCATCTTTAATTTGATTGATCCTGCTATCTAGTTCAATTTCAGAATTGAATTTAATAATTCTCTTCCTTCTTTTGATATTCAAGTCATCAGCAATGAACTTGATTTCAGAACAGAATTACTGTAAACCTCTTTTAAATAATTTTTCTTTTGTATTAAAATAAGTCAACTTTGCCAAACAAAAAATGGATTCTCTTAACATATGCTGTGCTCACAAAATGTATTCTTCAGAAGCTTTGCTTTCTCATGAACAACTTAATTGTTTGAAATTAGATGCTATTGACAGAGGAGTTTCTCTTACGGTTACTAATAAAGTCTTTAAAAGAATTTTCACTTTCCCATAAAAAATGGTATTCCACTGTTAAAAATAACCTTTATAGTTAAACTTTCAGATAATATTTTAAGCTACAAGAAAACTTGCTGTCCGATTCCTAAAGCTAACTAATAACTTTTTCAAGGAATTAATAGCATATCTTCTCATTTTGGTTTGACTTACAGCAGGCGAGCTAAATGATTATTAATATTTCAGATCAAGGAACATGAAGCTTATGTATGAAAGGTAAATAAATCTTTGATAGTTGATCCTAGTGGAAAACATAATTACAATTTGACATTTGGTGACTCTGAAACATTTCAGTTCTTGAATTAGATTTTCTTGAAGCTTTTCATATTCACAAAAATTTATCTTTTGTAGTTCTTCCTAGTTATTTCTGATTTCCCCATTTCTTCTGGAGATTAAATTAAAGTCAATTTAGTTTTATTCAAAGTCTGTGCCAAACTGAAGTTGTTTTTTACCTTGTTTTAAATTTTACTTTGGTAAGTTCCACTTCTAATGTATATGTAACAGCTTTCCAAATTAAAAAACAGTTGATGTGTGCTTTCTTTTTTATGCTTCTAAAGATGATGCAGTCATTTTATCATGTTTCTTCATTCCAGAATTGGCTTATTAAGGCATAAAACATATTGAAGACTCCTTCCTTGTCTTTATTAAATTTATCACGTTTATTATTTTATCATCTTGTATTAATTGGCTTTTTATCACCTTGTGTTAATGTTTTTTCTGTTTATTAAAGTTACTCCATTTTGTAAAAATCTGAATCTGATCAATACTTTTTTCAGAGAGCAGTTATATATTTTATTTATATATTTACTAATATATTTATTAATTTATTGAAATCTGAGTATATTTATTTTCCGTAGTATCTATTTTATAAGCTCAGTAGTTTAATAGAGAATATTTACTGAGTATGTAAATACATAATGTAATCTCCTTTTTGATTTCAGTATGGTACACCTCCAGAATCCACATTAGGTGAAATAAGTCTTCATTCTGTTGTGTCAAAACTTAGTCAGAATCCTAACATTATTTGCATGGAAGACGATGAATTTTCTTCTGACCCTGAAATGGTAGCTATAAGCTTGTGAACTATGTTTTTATTTTATTCATTTATTTTTTTAACATGTGTACCTGCTTTGACTAAATATACTTTGCATTCGTTTTAAAGAGCCACGTTGATGATCATGGTCCCTTTAGTGGGCTCTGGAAGCTTGTGAGAAATCCAGCTCATCTGTCAGTTTTCTTGCACTATTTGATGTCTAATAGTGATCCTTCTAGTTTGGTAAGTATATATTTCATATTCATTATTTAAAAATATATTTAGTTTTATGATATTATTGAAGCTATTCAAAAATGTTATGCTGACCATAGTGAATAATTAAAATTTAGTATTTGTGAAATAAAAGCATATAGTTCTGTGGTATGAGCACAACTTTTGTACTGAAAGTTTTATCTATGTGCGGAGTAGACTAATCTTATTAGGGAAAAAAAGGTGGATTTATTAATTAATTGCTTGTGCTAGGTAAATAGGAACATATTTGCCCTTTATTTACATACTTTGGTGAATTATCCTGTATAAAATAATTCTTCCCTCTATGTTTAAAAATCAAATATTTTAATGTAATAGTTTAATGTCAATTTTTAAAGTTACCAACCTAATAGTGTACAAAATTATTTTATGTATAAATGGCAAAATTGCTTCTTGTGTGAGAAACGCTGCTTCTGTATTCTTTTCTGCAGATAAATTATTTGTTATTAATTTCATTGAATGCATTTCAGTTCTTTTACCTTATTTCGGACATGTATGAACAAGGGAGTGGCAGGGACATGAAGAAATGGGCATATGAAATTCATTCAAGCTTTCTTGTTCCTGGGGCTGTAAGTATAATTTATTTTTTTTTTCTTTGTTTCCAGTGAGAATTCTTGTAATTATTATTATTATTTTTTTTAACAGCCTTTAAAGGTATTATCAGTTGATGAAACCATTTTGCATGAAATTGGTAAGTGCATCTTAATTTTGATTTAATAGAATAGATTTTCTTTTAATAAAAAAAAAAAAAAAACTTTCTGTTTAGACTTTAAAGGTAGTATTTTAGGCATCAAATGTTTTTTACGTACTTTTATAGATGAAGTACTTCAAAACCACATTGATAAGGAAGAAATACTTCGGAATGTTTTCAAGAAAGCAAATAGAAAAGCAAAAGAAGAGCTAAATGACTTTCTTGCTGATTTCCGCAATAAAAGAACAATGGGTAAATATGCTTAATGTTTTGTGATCTTTGTTCATCTTCTTTGTTTGTGTTTCCTGCAGACCATCAGATTTTTGTGTAATAGTGCATGCTGAAACCTAAAAGTAGAGACATTTGCTGCCAAGGTAGGTCCATAAACCTTCACCAAAAGCTGAGCGATGTGAACACAAAGAGTTAGCATATACCTCAACATGTGGTGAGTGTTTGATAGTGTATTAGGTGATAACAGCACACCATGACTTATGCATAATCAGCAGCAAATGTCTTAGTTATTAATACAATTCCTGGTAACAAATGCAGATATAAAAATCATGTGATGTATAAAGTTAAGCATCATCTAAACTTTTCAACATAGTTATATACATATAAGTTAAATAATTTAATTCTAAATTTAATAATTTTTATACTCATTTGCTTTAATTATCATTCTTATGTTTTTAAATTTATGTGTTTTTATCAAGTTACAAAAACTTATGTTTGAAAGTTAATGTTTATGTTAAAAGAAAGTATGTTATGTACATAGCTGCATATATTTTCAATGACAAATTATTTGAATTTTTTTTTAAAGTTAGTAGCTTTATTAATGGATGGCTTCTTTTCATTCATTGTTGTTTAGTAAAATTAAGAAAAAATTTTCTGAATATGTAGGAATCGTCCCTTTTACCTATTAACTGTGGAGGACTGTAGTGAACTACTAACCAAATAATCGCTTAAGTAGAGAAACGTAAAGCTCAAGAAGAGTTAATTACACTTTATTGCTCACTATTAATAACAGCCTGTGCCCTTTCTCAGGATGCACAACAAAGCCTCCATTTGGTCTTAAATGTAAGGAATAAGAGCTTAACTAATGACTTACTAAAGAGATTTAGCCAAAGCTAACATAATTTCTAACTAGTAATATTAACTTATGTTTGAAAGCTAATGTTTATGCCTCTAATATTAAATTAGCTAGTGAATCTATACGGTCGAGCGAAGTAACAACTTAGAGAGATGTAGCCAAAAGGCAAACGTGTGCTGTTCAGGAAATCTAATTCTCTCTCAGTGGAACTTCGACTTAAATACTCTGTACTACTCATTTGCATTTAATGCGATTCTAAAAACTCATTCTGGTAAGAAATTGTAAGCTGAAATTAGGAGAGATAGAAAAGTGTGACAGACTTAAAATAACTGTTGTAAACTTAAGCTAAACCTTACATATTTCCCCACCAGAATTTAAATACTCAAAGAAAAAAAGTCTTGTTTAAGAGTTTAAATTCTAGAAAGTTACCTAACAGTTCAAAGTTTAACTTTTCTGCTTTCTTAATTCAATCTCATTATTGAATGTTTCCTGTTAGAGCCAACTTTACAAATGAGTTAAGTTAGAATGAGCTAAGTTAGAACTAAGAAAAAGTAATTTTTACAACATTCTTGCTTAGCACATACATCTTCTTCATCTTGACATCAGGTTGATATATACTTTGGTCCTTCCACTTGTTTCTAAGAAAAAAAGTTCCATTTCCATTTCCAATTCCAAATACATTTTATTGAATATATTTGGCCATCAAGCAGATTTCATTCACAAACATTTTAATTCGTTTTTCCTCCACGTCCTCAAGAAAGTTGTTCTGGTATGAACTGAGCATGTCAGTGTTGTGTTACTGCGAATCAACGTTACCATCATCTGTGAGTTGTTAGAATTTGACATACGAGACCTCAAAGCAGGCCCACACCGTGAATAGGTGCAGGGTTAAAAAGGCGCAGGACAGCCTTAAAAACAAGCAGTCCGTTTTGCTGCATGTCTGAACGGGAAAATTCTTTTCTTGTTCGAATGTAAAAATACATGATCCCGATGCGTATAGAATAGTAGACGCCAGTGCTCTAGACCTTTTCAACAAATTACTGAATCCTTATTTTGTATCTGCTGTAGTAATCATAGTAATTTGTGCAACGTTTATCTTTTTTGTAATTTTTTTTGGTAATTGCTTGTTGTAATTGTTATTCTCTCTCTCTCTATATATATAGATATATATATAAAGTACGTGCAATTACATATTATGTTAAACTTAGGTTAGCTTTTTAATTCAGAAAAGCAACAATTTGAGCATAATTATTTAAAAAATGTTTTTCACTTGAGCCATATGTTTATTAAATTAAAAATTATTAGCTTTCGAAAAGAAAAGATTGACATATTACGGAGTATCACATAAAAAACCAAAGAAAAAAGTTTCGTTTTTTCATTACATCTTAAATACATACTTTAAATTTATTTATTTTAATAAACAAAAGAGGTCCACCAGCTCCTTGAATTATTTGGTATTGATCTAATAGTTCATATTTTTTTTTTTTTTTCAGCAGTGGTTTAAGATATACTCAGTTTTTCAGAAGTAAGGTAAAATATTTCAAACTTTGACTTTCCGAGTGTTTTTAAGAAGAAAAGTTTTATGCAATGGTTCATATAACATCATTTTCTTTTGTTTTACTTCCACTTTTCCCAGATGTCAGAAGACCTGTCTAGGTATCAGAATTTACTGATGAAAAGAAAGCGAGAATAAAACGTAATAAACCAGAATTTTAAAATTACTCAGTTTTTCAAAACCCAGAGAATACGCAAGCTGATGCTACCAGCATTAGTTGTCCATGAGCATCTCAATTACCAAAATTTTCCCAAAAGGAACCTAATAATCAGAAAATGTTTTTGCCCGGGAATTACCTTCAGCTTTAGTGGATCCGGTCGAAACATCAGAAGAAATAATAGAAAATATGTTATTTTATTTATCAAATGCCTGTCATTTGGCCACTGAGCCATTAGACAACAGGCTCTCCATCTCACCTCATGACAATCATGAGCAGATAATGCAGGGCACTCGTCCAAGCAGTCATATCTTGTTCAGTCATACAAAAAGAACATGTAGGAGAGTCCACTATGTTAAAACAAAAATGATGATCACATAGACAATTGTGCCCAGTTAACATTCTGAAGTTGCAACTGCAGTCGCATGAGGTGAGTCAGGAACAAGTTGTCTAGAATAGAGTACGTTCAAAGGTCTGCCATTCGAAAGATGCAAAGCTGTATCATGAAGAAACCACCTAGAAATCCTAGCTATTTCAAATTTAGCTGAATGGAATGGCAAATAAGTAAATAGTATCGAAAATAATAGTGAAATGTACAATTTCTGCTGTAGATATGCATTTGCTTGTGCCTGATGATCCCAGATTATGGCCAAGTCCATTATTGCCATCTTAAGTACAAGCCTTAAAAAATGATGACAGGTATTATCAAAACATGGTTTCTAGTTTTAGTTTCCCAAAAGAAAAAAATGCACGCAAAATTTCTGAGATGTACTTTTGCCGAATCTTGTCAAACAACAAAAGAGTTAAAAGGGATTGGTTGCTGTATTCTGTTGAAAAGAATTCTTTTTATTGTTTTTGCTGCAAAATTTTTAACGATTTTAGCGACGTAAAATTGAGTAGTTCTGGATTTAATGGCTGGAACCACTTCAGTGAGCAATTGAAACAAACGAAAAAAGTAAAATGCATTTTCGGAACCTACATCTTTGGTCTGATTTCCTAGACTAGGGATGGGCAAACTACAGCCCGCTGGCTAAAACCGGTCCACCGAAAGACTCTATCTGGCTTGGAGATAGAATTTTAATTTGCCAGTCCGAGGCAAATTTAAAAAAAAAAAAAAAAAAAAAAAAAAAAAGTATATGTGTTATATATCCATCTCCTTTTCAATTTTGTTTAAATATTATTATTTTCTTCTTTTTTTTTTTCAAAGGACTGATGATCTTTTTAATTTCTCTATTTTTGTTCTAAAAAACATAAATCGATGGAAATAGCTAGCACAGACAGCTTTCAATCCGTAAAGTGTTAAAAGCGGAAGTTCTTTGTTAATTATAGCTGTAGATTGGCACCTGTTGGAAAATATGACCTATTGTAACCTTTCTTCTGCATCATCTCTCCTCCTTGAAATAATTCTAACTTTTACATAAGGTTTAGTTCTTATTTTAAAGGGATATAGCAATTACTTCTACTTCTTTTTCACTGCCACTGTTTATATTAAGAACGGACTGTTTCAGCCTAATTAAGATGCAAAAACAAAACTTGATGTTACGTCATCTGGAAAACCGAGTCGTGCCGATAGTTGATTGGTTGTTGTGAGATGATGTCATGTCTACTTCAGGTATAAGTATCTCGCATCACTCTGGCTTAGTGTTTCTGGTTCCTGTTTCTTTGCTCCTTGGTGTCCTTTCCAGCACCCATTGGAAGGCGATATTGCAGTGCTTGCCGTCCAGCAATAAGTACTGTGGTTCCAGTCTGAGATGATTTTCCCTGGATTCTGCAAAGCGGCTATGATGTGAGCAACTGCCGCAGCGGCATCCTGTTTCCAAAGTTAAGCAATGTCAAATTCCAAACTATGATTTCCGGTGAGCAACTGCCGTGTGCGGCATCCTGTTTTCGTGAAGGCGGCATCTTCAATACAAGTGTTTTTTCAGGACTGGCGACGATGTGATCTCTCGTGTGTAACTACAGTGAACGGCTTTTGCCAGTTCAAATACACTCAACGTTTAGTTTAATTTTTCAGGTGCATTCTTGGCCAAAAAGCATGGACCTATTGATAGTGAAGTGAAATTCATATTAACCGTGTAGTTTTTGTTCTGTGCTATGTTTTTCGTGTATTGAATGCCAGTATTCAAAGATTAGGTAATATATTTGCTGTATCATTAATAGTGTAATATTCTGTAAAAGAAAAATCCTTGGGGTTAATGAATAGTCAACTAAATGTAATTTTTGATAATGTTACACTCTTTAAGTTTCTGGTGTTGATTAAATTTATTTATTGTACTTTTATTTTTATATATATTGTTAATAAATTGGTTAAGTTTAAATCTTTTGTCTTCAATGTCTGCACAGTATATAATCTTAGGGAGCTTCTATTGCTATTTCTGCTAAATGTTTTTATAACTTTAAACTTTGCTTTTGCATCAGCGCCAGCAAGCATTATCTCCTTCTCGGAGGGCAGGTATATGAGAATCCAATATAGGTGAATTTAGACCTCACATGTGGCAGACTGCGCATTTTAAGCTCCGGCCAGCTGCTTTTTCTTTTCGCACGAGTTCGAATGTTGATTGCATATGGGAAGATTGCAGACATACAGCATCATTGTGAATAGTGGTAAAATTATTAAATGTATAGCATAGCTAGTGCTTGTTTGGGTTATTCGTAAAATATTTCAACCCCAAAATGGTTACTAAAAAAACATAAGAGTTGATTCAGAGTGCCGTACTTTTAATGATGAATGGACCTGGAAATATTTTTTTTACAGTTGCAAAAGATAAACCAGTATGTCTCATCCACAATGAAGCTGTAGCAGTTTTCAAAGAATATAACATTTTCCTTTATTTTATTTATAAGCATAAGAATTTCAGTTACAAAGCAATGTCTGAATATGAAAGAAAACAAAATGCAGAAGATCTTTGTAAAATATTATCAGGGTGACAAAAATTTTCATCTTGTTTTCCCCCCCTCCGTACAGTGTTGCCATTGCTCGCTTTGAAATTGTTGAGTTTGTTAATCAAAAATTTGTTAAAGTGTTACAAAATATGAAATCGATGATAAAACAAATTCCAAATTAGGGCTTCAATAAAAATTCTGCCAATTGTCTGTGAAGGACTACGTTATTCAAAATTTGATAGCTCTATTTACCTTTATTTTATCACAGTGCAAGAAACATACATGAATTTATGATTCTTCATTATTTAATTTCTTTAACTATAACATAGAGCGATAATATTTGGTGGCAACAATTTGAAAAATGAAATGGACATTTTAAGTTTTTGACGCAAAATGCCAAAATGAAATTAATAGCCCATCTAGGCTAACGTCTTTTTGGCTAAAAAGATAGGTAGTGTAATCAGGCCTTAGAAGTGTATTGAGGTAAAATTTTGTAAAGGTGGCGATTACCATTTTAATTTTGTGGGTATGCCCGAGGCAGTGTCACTGAATGAATGGAGCTTCAAAAAGAGCGCTAAAGCGAACATTATTGGGAAGCATGTTATAGAATAAAAGATTTTGCCTATGATTAAAAAACACTAGATTATGCTTACTATAGCAGAATTAGCAGTACCCAAGATGCATCATGTGGAAGCCTGCTACTCTACACACTCCCCTAAAAAGCACTTCTTGGTTATATGATGATTACATGCGTATAAATGAAAAAAGGTGATTTAGTTATGTAGTATTTGCATTTTTTTGCAAATTAATTAAAAATCTGAAAAATAAACTAATGTTATATCTACAATTAAGACAACATAAACTATAAAATAAAATTAAGTAAACATTTACAACTCAAAACTATAAAATATAGAGCTAACAGAGCTTCTTTCAATGAAAGCAAGAAAATAAAGAGAACTACTCCAGTGCAAATCAAAGAGCTAACTGATAAAATTACCCCTGACGTCCAGAAAAACACCCCAACAAATCCTTAGTTGGTAACCAAATGCCCTCCCCCCCCAAAAAAAGGAAATTAAACCTAGATATGCACTTATCTTTCTGATGTGAATAGGCTCACTGAAGAAAAGTCTGCAGTAAAACAGCAATACAGTTATTGGTCTGGTGTTTTAGTGATTCCACTTTGGTCACACCAGATATTTGTCATTCAGTTTTAGGCAAGATTCCAAGTTAAAATTTTAAAACTAATATAAAATAAAGATATCAGCATGCAACCAAGAAAACAGCATATAGATATTTCTTTTCAAACAATTTATATTTAAAAAAAAGGGGCGAGATTTTTTTGAAAAATGAGGGATTTTAAAAACTAAACATGGCTGAAATGTAAGGACTGGTTATTGTTGTGCTGCCATCTAGTATTTACAAAGAAAGTTAAAAGTAACCTATAGTAACCAAAGTCTTTTCGTATAGTCCTAAACTATAGGAAAAGATTTAGTCTTTTCCATTCAGTTTTTGTGTGTGTATAGATGGAAGCTGGGCACGTTGTGCCCAGAAATGGTAAGTGCATTGTAAGATGTGCAATTGCGCTGTTGGCCAGCTGAATTCCATTTATTCAAAGTCTATGAAAAATTAAGGTTGCTTCTTTTGTGTGTGCCTAATTTCAAATTTTCCATTCCTATGTTTTTCACTTTTTTGATTTGTTAAGTACTTAATTATCGATTTATGTATAGTCTGTTTCTAGCCATTCTTTCATTGTGTGGTATTTTCTCAGTCAGGAAGTGCGTGTGCATCAATCTTATGCAGATTTATTCCTATGATTGTTCTTAAAAACTGACTTTTTAGCCTTTTTTTTCCCTATAAAGATTGTATGTGTAAAAGAAAAGATATTTTACTGGTGATGAGCAAAAATTAATATATTAAGGGAAGCATTATGTAATCGTTCTTGTAGTTTTTATTTTATTGAATTTTATGTTTTATACTCCAGGTCTTGCTAACATGTATGGTCCACCAGATTATCAACTGGAAGAAGCCAAGCATGATAAAAATAAAGAGTTGAAGATCATTGAACAGCTTCTAGTTCCATGTTTAGAGCTATCACCGTATGTATTATAAAACATTTGGAATTTTTCAATGCAAACATATAGTATATGATTGAAATTGTAAATACTTAACTGTGGTAAGAATGATTAATAATCACTTTCATTGCCATGAATTCATATAATGAATAAATACAAAGTAAAAAAAAAGTAATTCGAAACCTAATCCATTTGTGTTCTGAGAGCAGCAACGATTTGTGGTAATGATAATGATGCAAAATAACCACTATGCTTCTTCTTCTTTTTTTTTTTTTTTTTTTTTTCCCATGTGGCTGTTAAACTTTGATGCAAATGCCATGTACCCACGGATTATGCATGTTCAGATTAAAGTTGTGCTATGGCTAAGACAATTAAAACATTTGCTTCAGGTAAATGAAAATATATATATATATATAAGAGTGTAATTGATTAAGCATCACTATGAAAGGAGAAAAAAGTATTTAAATGGTGCAGTTTTTAGAATTTAATTGTTGCATTGGGTCTCAAAAAATTGGCGTGGTTCTGGTTTACATATATTCATTCAATATGTATACTAACTTGTTTAGCCCTCTGAGTACTTTGTCAGAATAAATAGGTGGTTTGTAGCTGAAATTTTGTGCCAGGGAATTTCACACTAAAGGGGCTTAGCATTTACTAATAAAAGTTTTCATGTGACTGAACTATAAGTTGTTAATATGTAATCGTATATGTAACCTAATATGTATCATTGTATATGTAATATGTAACCTCAAAATATTGGTAATGTAAAAGTTAAGAGATGATCAATATTTATTTGTTATTACCCAAATATTGTAACTTTATGCTAATTTTTTGAAAATTATTCTTTGATATGAATTCACATAAAATGAATGTAAAAATAAACTATCTCAGAACTCTATGCTAATGGAATGCAAATAATGTTCATATTTTTGTGTACCTGAAAGTCACTAGGCCCACCAATGGCCAAGTGGTAATGCCACTGAGCACTGATAAGATATTTTTATGTTTAAAAAATTTTAATATTAAATGAAATAAAAGTTTTATTCACATAAAATTAATGTAAAAATATACCATCTCAAAGCTCTAGGCTAATGAATGCAAAGAATGTTCATATTTTTGTGTACCTGAAAGTCGCCAGGCCTACCAATGGCCAAGTGGTAAAGTCGCTGAGCACTGGTAATTTAACCATTTTCAAGTGAATGGATTGGTGGCATGGGCATTTTCATCGCTTTCCTCATGTGTCACGTGAATGCAAGGCAGTTTCCCTTAAAAAGACCTCCACTTAAGCATCTCTTTAATTAGGCCCCTCGCATATTTTCCATAATTAAGTAAACCAAACTGAGAACTTTAAAGTTACCATATGTTTTAACTAGAGACACGTTGTTAATTTCAACCTGACAAGGCTTACATTCAGTTGTATTTTCTCATACATCTGTAAACAAATACATGTACACATATCTCAAAATGTGTCCAGACAGCTATCTGAGAGGGAAGAGGGGGTTCTAGGTATGAAGTTACAAGCATTTTGCTATTATAATTTGGAAATTATGTATTACTAATGATGTTTTCAGGAGGTTTTGGAGCCTGATTCTATTTACTAAATACATCATTTAAAAGTACACAATTTAATGATTATTTAATTACATATTTATTTGTATTACTGTTCTGTATTATTATTATTATTATTATTATTATTATTATTATTTGAGGTTTAATCCCTTAGTTGCAAAATATTTGTAAAGTGTTAGTGGGAAATTTCATAATGAAATTTTAATGAAATTTTTAGTATAAATATTAGATTACAAATTTTCATCAAATGTTAATGATTTACCGTACACACCCTGCAAATTTAGACTTTTTAAAAATCTCTCTTTATAAAAAAAAATTTCATGATGTTTAACTTTTGTTTTGAGAGTGTTAATGCAAGAAAAGTAAAGAATGAAATATGCTTGTATTGATCAGTTTAATCATATTGCCACAAGTAAAATAAAATTACTGTATTTTTTCTCTAAAATTTGTGCAAGTATTTGGCTAATGAATGCATATGTATGCAGATTTATTGTAGAAATATTCATGAATTATTAAAAAATGTTTACTAGTTGTTAGAAAAAATGTATATGTTATGTTGGAAGCATACTCAGATGTGTGATGTAGTAATTGTAAATAACATTATTACAAGAATATATGTAATATTTTAAGTTTTATTTTGTTTCACAAAAATATAAATTTATATTTCTGTGCATATAGTATGTGATTTGAATGTAAGAATAGTTATTATGGCGTATTTTTGTTTTAGTGAAGATTTAGAAGGTGTTGATGATAGAGCTGCTGCCAAGACCTATGCTTTAGCAACTGTGTTAAAACATTTTGGTGTAAAAAATCCTCAGGCACTGGCTCAGATAGATAGGTGTCCTATGTTTGTAGGAAAAGGAAAATCACGCCTTAGAATTTTACCAAAGAGTAAAAAGGTAATTGCATTGCAGGCATTTGATTCTTAATTCATTTGAGAAATTTTATTTATGCTATATAAATTGTGAATGGTATGTTACAGTGATAAGTTTTCATGCAATCAAATTCTGATCATTATATTTATGAAAATGTGAAATAATGGGACAGAAATACTAATTTTGCCTTTCAAAAGCTCATTTCTCTCTTTTTTAAACCTAAGATTTGAAAGAAAGCTTTTCATCCTTAAATTAATATTTCATGGTTTTGAGTATTAAGATCTTGACAAACTACTTTCAAAGAAATTTTTCATCAATGACATTTATAATTTATTTGTTATTGATATAAAGCTATATTATGTAATGGGAAATTATATAAAATAAATATAAGGAGAAATGATGCAAAGTTATTTTAAGTATTTTTAAAATCAACAGTACTTCTATGTAAAATTTTTTATGTTAAATCTCAAAAGTAAGTTTTTGATTTTTTTATTAAACATTTCTTATTTATTTGCAAAAGGAAGATATTCACGTAAGTTGGTGAAAATTTATGATTAGCAGTAGTTCAGAAGTAATAATTACAATTATGAAAATGAACCAGATAAAATATTACAAAGTTTGCCACTTAGTAACAGTGCACTTCGTATAATTGAAATAGCTGAAACTATTGAACAGCAGCTGGTCTCTGAATTAAGGGTTAATAAATCTGCCATACATCTGGATGAATTGATTTCTAGAAGGAATAGCATTTTAATGGTCTATACGTATTATTATAGTGATGCTAAAAAAGAAATAAGGAAAGAATTTTTGTGCAAAGTGTTGAAACTTTCTTCAGGATGAGGACATATATTTCACTGTTTTGAAGACTTTTTCCAGCAATATGATATTTCCCTGTTCAACATATCTGCAGCTTCTTGTGATGGAGCACCAGTGATGGTTGGCAAATATCAAAAGAGTTTAGCTATTTCAAAAATAAGATTTCTGACAATTTGGGCTGTGCATTGTTTTATACAGCGTTTAATTGTGAAAAATATTCAGGAAGAGCTTCATACAGTTTTAAAGTTATGCCTTAAAACAGTAAGTACTATCAAAGCCAAAGCTTTGAATGACACTCTTTTTGCCCAGCTGTGTGATTACAGTGATGAAAGTTACAACAGTTTACTTCTTTATGCAGAAATACACAGGGTCTCTAAGGGTAAATGTTTGGAGTATTTCATAAACATTCTTAATACAGTCAAAAGTCGTTAATTCGGACACCCATAATTCGGAATGATCTATAATCCGGACATCAAAACTAAAAACTTTCTGCGCATGCGCCGCGTTGACACATGCGCATAGGCGTTTACGCGTGCGCGTAAGACCTTTTACGACTGCGCATATCAGTGTGCGCAAGTGCAGAATACGTTTTCGCGTGCGCGTTTTATGTATAATGGACGTATAAGCTAAAATTATCTAATTATTTATTTCAGTTAATGTTGATGATTGCGTTGTTCCTTAATTTTCGAATTGGATCCGGCTTATTATTTTTTGCAGACTGTAAGAGCAATTTTATAAAAGTAAGCTTAAACTTTCGATTATATCAAATAGAATTTCCGATATATATTTGTTAATATGTAAAGGATCTAAAGCGAAAGTATGTTTTGAAATCCGAAATCTGTTTATCAATTTCACGCTGCTCGGCGGGGGAACGCCGCGCCGCGGCGGGCGCGTAATGAATTGGAAGTTGATTTGTCAGCACCATCCTTATCTTCAGCGCAGATGTTTTTATTTGGCTTATAATTCCTTACCAAATGTAGTATTTCATCTCGATATGCTCCGTCTTTGATATGATTTAAAACAAGTTCCTGGTCATTATAATTTGCTTCCGATAGCGAAAAAAAGTAACAGAGGTTATTGAAAACGAAAAAATTTCGATTGACAAATTAGTCGGTGTTCTTGACACAGCAATTATAGGACTTGAACAGCGGAACTTTGTAACTGAACAAGAAATTATGTCTGTTTAATAGAATTAAAGAGAAAATATTATCACATGAAACGAAGCAAAACTTAAACAACTTACATTAAAAGAAATGTTTAATAAAGTAAACAAATAAATATTAAGCTTTTTCTTTTTGCAAATTTTGATACCCTTTAGATCATAATTGTTCTTTATTTCATAAATTACGGTTTCATATTTTTAATTTTAGAACTTCTGCATGCCATCTTACGAGATTTAAACTGATGATCTATAATCCGGAAAAATCGATAATCCGGAATCGCCGAAGTCCCGACGAGTCCGGATTAACGACTTTTGACTGTAGTGACCAAATTTTTCTTCTAAGTTAACAACCATATGATGACATAAAAACTAAAAGGAAAATGCATCAATCCCTTTGAAGTTAAAATGATTGCCTTAATTTTTCTCTCTAAAATTGATGTGCTTGTATCGGCACTGAATCGGATAGGATTCTATTTCTTTGATGAATTAATGTGATTCTCCATTACTGTAAAGAATATAAGGTGAATCTAAAAAACTTGGCAAAATTTTGGGGGGGGGAATAGAAGGCAGCTGTACAGGCAATATTCATCATAGAATATATGGTTGGAATGCAAGTAGTGTGAAGTTAAAGGGTAGTTTTTGTCTGTCACATTTAAAGAATTAAGAATGAGAGGAGATGCCCCAGAAAACATTTAATTTACAGAACATGCTCATAGAAATTGCTCAAGAGACCTTCCAACAGCTGTAATGCAAGCTTCACATGTGCAGGATAGGGACTGATGCTCATTTGCAAAGACACCAGCCATTTTTTGAATATCCTGGCGACTAAATTCATATAAGTTTCAATGGGCATTCGTAGATTAGGCTTTTCATATGGCCCCACAGGGAAAAGTCACATGCTGCACTTGATGGGTGTTGGAATAGGACACAGCAGTTCTGGCGACACCTTTCGTAGGTAGGAATGTATGATACAATTGCACATCCAGGTTTTGGGGCAGGAGGTATGGGCTAACCAAATGGTCATGCAGGATCCCTGCCCAATCATTAATGGAGAACCTCCACTGGAACAAATGAGAACGTGTGGCATGCAGGTTCATAGATGACCATGTGTGTGAGCTGTGGGTATTAAAAACAAACTCACGGGTAAAAGTGCACTCATCCGTAAACGAAGTATGTGCTCCGAAACCCGTCTGCTCTGCATTCTGATGGAGGTACCAATGTTCAAAATCTATACATGGCTGATAGTCCACTGGTGATAATGCTTGTACCTTCTGTGTACGATGGGAGTGTATTTCTTCCACCTGAAGCACACAACAAACCGTTATTTGGGACACGTTTACAGCATGGGAAACCACAACTACTTCCATGCTACATCATAGTTGATTTTCACTCTGCAAAGAATGTCTTCTTCAAGTTGCGGTGTCCTGATGCTCCTTTCACACTCTGCATTCTGCGTGGCTGCACCGAAGGATTCTGTTTCTTACAGTCGGTGATGCAAATGCTTGAATGTTTTCCGATTTTGAGTGCATCTCATTGGAAACTGGTCTCTGTTTCTGTCTGCTGCATCATATATGAAGTGCATATCGGCCATTTCATGGTTCGTATAACCAGCCATCCTCTCGGCAGTCTACAGTAGAAAATGCAGTTGAATGTGAGAACCGACCCTTTTATACTATGTAACTATTGGCTCACCTTTTGTGTTTCTCCCTGACTTTCTATGTCGAATATACTAATATTCTATCATCCCATAAAGTTTTGCCAACTTTTTCAGATTCATCCTATATATATTTTTTTGTATACAAGCCATTTTTAAAATTTAAAAGATTTTAATGTTTACTTGCAAGATTAAAAACTTGAATGCATCAGCATAGGTCATGGAACTGCCATATATCTGATCTGGATGCTATGATTGCATTGAAGGAAGATGTTTAAGCACAAGTTTTATTCAAACCACATGAGTGTGTTAAATTTTGTAATTAAAAGTTATCCAAAAGAAATATCCCCTAATAAAAGTTGTTAACAGAATCAATGAATGATGAATTATTCAATCAGCTAATAATCAATTATCAATGATTGATAATAAATTATTGATTTTCCCTTCTTCTTACCTAGTGGAGATAGGCTTTAGTCGTCATTAATTTCCTGCAGAAAATAAGAAACAGATTAAATATTTTCAAACAAGGTGATTTAAGAATTAAGCTTAGCATTTTTTGCCAAATATATATATCTATATATATATTAAACACACACACACACATTAAGCACAGCCATCACATTAATAGAAATCAAACTTGTAATTAGAATCTGATTTTGTTGTGGAAAATTGGTTTATATTTGTAAAATTAAAAATAATAAAATAAAACATAAATTTAATAAACCATTTCTTTTCCCAAAACATCTGTTATTCTTAGTCTAATTGTTGAAGTTGTTTTTGTGCAAATATTTTTATTACGATTTTGTTTCATGCTGTATATTATAGAGAAACATGTAAGAGGGTTGATAAAGAATACTATTTTTTTTTTAAAAAAGGTTTGATGCAAGAAAAGGGTTGGAAAGCCCTGTTGTAAGGTATTTTCTTCCTCCTTTCCACATGCCTTAATCGTACAACTGAAGCATGCCCAGATAAACATTTAGGAGGTCTGTAGTTTGAATCATGGTGAAGGCATAGCACATTTGTCTTCTTTCCTTTTTTAACAAATTCCACAGCAGTTTCAACTGCAAACCTCTCGACTGCTAGTTATGTGCTTCTAATTACCCCATAAAAGCATGTAGTAAGTAAGGAAAAAATGCTTTATAACATTAGTTTTAATGCAGTTTTTGTCATTTCTTTCAAATTTTAATAACTAAGCTGTTTCTCATTTGATTACTCTTTTGATCAGTGGGTGGTGCTACATTCATTTCTAAATTTGTGCTGCCCATTAATTTGGCTGTTCTCTCTATTTCCAAGGAGATAAAATTTTTATTTGTTTTTGAGGAAGAGGGACTTATGTCAGTTCACATCTGGAATTGGTAACAGTTAAAATTTATGACTCTTTTTTTTTTTTTTTTTTTTTCCCTTTTTGAGGGGGAATTGAATGCCTAATTTATCATTTGAGAATTAAAAGTAGAAACTGTCTAAATATGGTAAACATAGATAGCATAGTTAAGGAGTAATTTAGGAGAATATTGCTTTTTAGCTGATTTTTTTTATTTCCCATTTTGGTGTTGATCTGCTTACTGAAATGGCAGCTCAAAAACCAGAACTCCATAAAGTTTTATTATCAAATTCAGGAAAAAATGACTATCAGTTATTTAAGAGAAACTAAAGCTTTAAAATAATAAGAAAAATTTCATATTTTTGTATATTCAGGCAAAGAAATGGGAAGATGTTTTTTTTTTTTTTTTTTTTAATTATCTGTTAACAAATTAATAGACATAGAATGCTGACTATGCTGTAGCACATATGGGTATTCTTCATACTGCCACAAGTTTTCTTAACCTAGGCTAAGAAAGGCATATTAAATGCAGGCTTTGTTTATAAAATCATGATAATGAATTTAAAAAAAATGAATATAATATTGTGTTTAAAATGGGCTGTTAAAGTGTCAAATCCAAATGCTTGGGAATTTTTTTTTACTGTGATATTATTTCAATATAAATTTAATGTCATGTGGAGACTTGGATGCATATTTAAAATAATAATTATCTAATTATTGAAGGTGTGGTTGTGCATTTATTTCATTGGATTACCTGCACATTAAGCTTACAATAGCTCAGTTACAACAGCTACAACAAGTAGTACTTTTTTCAGGCTGTAAAAACCTGTTTGACAGGCTTAACAAATGATCTTGCAAATTTTAAATACCTTATTATGTTATTTATACTTATTAAATACCTTATGTTTAAATATCTATATGATTTGTTTATCACATAATGTTAAATTTGAATTTTTTTATATGTAAAAAGTAATGTTAAACATATTTTTTTAAGGACGTGATGTTTATGCAAGGTCATCATTTTGTGTCACAGCATTACTACTCTGTTACTTATTGTAATCACTGCCAACTAATCATCTGGGGTGTTGGTTATCAAGGTTATCAGTGTCAAAGTATGTATGCATTTTACATAAGGTGTAACCTGAGTTTAATCTGTTTTCTTTATAGACATTGTAATTTGTAATTCCTTTACCTATCATACATCTTTAAATTTTTCCACTCAAGAGAGAAAAAGAGAGTGAGTGGGGTTAATGATTGGAACTCAGAATTATTCAATTTTGTTAAGATTTGTAAAATATTAATATGTGTATATACAAATATATTTAAGTAAAGATATAAGGTTAAGAAAATAGGAAAATAATTTTAATATGTATATATATATATTTAATATATGTATATTTATCACCTTTTTCCTTAATCTAGAAATTGTATATACAGTCAAAAATCTTTAATACGGACTCGCCGGGACTTCGGTAATTCCAGATTATTGGTTTTTCCGGATTATACATCATCAGCTTAAATCTGGTAAGATGGCATACAGAAATTATAAAATAAAAAATATGAAATCACATTTTATGAAATAAAGAACAATTATGATCTAAAAGGTATCAAAATATACAAAAAAAAAAAAAAGCTTAATATTTATTTGTTTACTTTATTAAACATTTCTTTCAACGCGCGCATGCGCAAAGCCTACATTACGCATAGTCAAAATTAGAAAATTGCAACCAAAAAACTATTTGATGTGTATTCGTGATATTTATAATGATGAGGAATTTGATTTAAATCATATCAAAGACGGAGTACATCGAGATGAAATACTACATTTAGTAAGGAATTATAAGCCGAATAAAATAAAAACATCTGCCCTGAAGATAAGGATAGTGCTGACAGATCAACTTCCAGTTCATTATGCCCCCCCCCACTCCGCAGAGCAGCGTGAAATTGATAAACATATTTCGGAATGGTTAGAGAATCAAAGGATATGCCTTTATCCATTTTTTGCAGCAATTCCACATTTTGTTTGATGGCCATCAAAACGTGCTTTCGCTTTGGCAGCTTCAGAATCGGAAATTCTTTTTCACATAATTGAAAGTTCAAGCTTACTTTTATAAAATTGCTCTAACAGCCTGCAAAAAATAATAAGCCGGATCCAGTTCAAAGATTAAGGAACAATGCAATCTGCAACATTAACTGAAATAGATAATTAGATAATTTTAGTTTAGCTTGTACCGTCCGTTATACATTAAACGTGCATGCGTAAATGTATTATGCGCATATTCACATGTGTAAAGGTATTATGCGCATGCGTTAACGCATTATGCATTGACGCATGCGCAGAAAGTTTGTAGCTTTGAGGTCTGGATTATAGATCATTCCGTATTATGGACATCCGGATTAAAGACTTTTGACTGTATTAAATATACCTGCTTAGCATTGGAAAGCATTTAAGAATAAAATAGAAGTAATGTACTTGCATTATTTTTGATTTATTCTTAAATGCACTTGCGTAATGCAGTAGAATAGTTTTCTTCTTTATAATACTTTATTCGTAAATAATATGTAATTTTACTATCTTAATCCTCATAATTTTAAAACATTCATTCTATATAAGCTTAATTATTATGTGCATAGCCTAAGAAAACATTTAAGAATGAAGTGCATAATGCAGTGGAATAGTTTTCTTCCTTATAGTACTTTATTCTGTAATAACATGTACTTTTAATTTCTTAATCCTGATCATTATAACTATTTTAAAACATTCTTTACATTGCTTAAGTATTGAAAATTTAATGCTCATGGTCAATGAAATTCATACACTAAGAAGGCATTTGACACAAGTAAAATTTAATAGACATAAGAATGCAATTAAAAGATACACCAGTGAAATTGAGTAGACATAAAGATGTGTGTGAATAATCTCAACTGAAGTAGGGCAATTAGTGAAGAATTTGTGGCCTTTTAATAATTTTTATTATTCAGTAGAGTACTGCGCAACTACGTACTGCAATTCAGGGTACAAATTTTGATTGTACTGCTGACCAGGGGACTTCTACATCCAGATAGGATGGTCATCTAACTCCAAAACGAGCATGAATCATTAATGAGTTATGGATTGCAATAAGATGGTGCACCATATTGCTTTGAATTGGCATCATTAAGAATGGAATCATCGGTGTACCAGTGTTAAATGGCAGAATATGAATTGGGTTAGCAGATTCACTTCTTTGAGGCATCTCACAAGGTTTTCATGTCTACCTAAGTAGTTTCAGTGGCTCATATAGTGCATTGGGTACCATGTTCGGATGTGTACATGCTTAGCAAGTGATTCTTTCATCTCTTTTGGTGGTTTTCCTGGTTTTTTCTGAGGTGGTCTACTATGTGTGGCTCTTCCTGTATATCCATTGTCATCAACAACTTATTCGTTGATCCTTGTGGTAGAGCATATCTAATAAGGCACTGTGCCCAACCACTGCGCCATTATTCATTCTGATGATAAGGCTTTTCTGGAATGAATATTTCTTCTGCCTTAAATGTACCTGCTTAGCATTGGAAAGCATTTAAGAATAAAATAGAAGTAGTGTACTTGCATTATTTTTTATTTATTCTTAAATGCACATGCATAATGCAGTAAAATTGTTTTCTTCTTTATAATGCTTTATTCATAAATAATATGTAATTTTACTACATGTTATCTCAGCGATTTCCTATTAGCAGAAGATGCATTAACTATGAGTGTATTTTTCTGAATTAATATGAAATCTTTTTTTTTTTTTTTTTTTTTTTTGGTCTGTCACTTATATATTTTTTAAGATACTTAATGATTGATTATTCATAAACTTATTATTTTCTTTGAAGACTGTGAAATGAACATTCACAAATCTTGTGTGAAAGTAGTTGAAGAGCATTGCATTGGTGCTGTTCGGAAACGAGATATAGCAAAAGATAAAAAAGAAAAGGCGAAAGAAAGGCATAAAAAAGATAGAAAATCTGGTATAATGGAAAATATTATTGGAAAAACACGTAAACCCAGCCAGCCCATTCCAGCAGCTAGTAAGTTATATATTTTATTTTGAACTGTGTTTAAATCTAAATCTTATATAAATTTTGGATTTAATATGAATCTGAAATTTCATCATGGAATTATAATTTTAATGGCTGAAATTTAATGCCATTTAAATTACAGAAGTTTAGAATTATTATTATTATTGTTGTTATTATTACCATAATTTGATTTTCTAAAAGGAATTTTTACAAGGGGGTTTGTTTTAAAAGGTTTGTAAGAAATCAAATTTTAATGTAAAATCACAAAAAAGTTATATTTTTAAAAAATTATTTAAGGTACCTAATTCCTTAAAATAGGATTCAAAGTTCATTTCAAAGTTGTAATATCCCTTTCCTCAGTTAAGATCATAATGCATATCATCACTGTGTGATTAGCAGACTTAAGCAATTTACAGGATTTAACTGTCTTCTGCAGCAGTCATTTTCATGGTAATGAAGCAAGTCAGGAAGTGAAAATATGGCTGTGATGTTGTACTTAAAGTTACAGATTACAGGTCAGTTTCAGTGTAGGGTGGGTGAAAGCAAAAATAAAATTTCTTTTAAAATTACATTACATTTTTTTTAGCTAAAAAATAATTCATTTATTTATTGAACTAAAGGGAATTAGTGGGGGAAAAAAGCCAACTTATTAATTTCTGAGTCATTGTTTAGGTCAGGGATGAGCAAACATTTTTGATCGTGGGCCAAAAATTAAAAAAAAAAAAAAAAAAAAGTTTGGCGGGCCAAGAATAAAATTTTCTAAAATTTTAAAAACAATATGCAAGTATTACAATTTAAACATGTTAATGAGATGAATGAAATTACGATTTCATTTTTGAAAGTTCCTTATATTGAGGTTCAAAGTGAGACGTACTGATTCTAAGGAACGAGGCTAGTCAGTCTACTTCTGAAATAATTCTTTCTAGGGTTTATAATTGAAAACACTTGTTCCCATATAATTAAGATATAGGATGAATTTGATCTTGTTCCCATATATAAGATGAAGCAAACATACCACTGATTTTCTGGGTGTGAGATATTAAATTTGAGAAACTTACTTTTGATAATGATTTGTAAAACTCTAACTTTGGCATAGTTAGAAACAACTGCTTGAGATGATTGTTAGATTGCAACTCAATTAATTCAAGCTGCAAATCTGACCTCACTGATTCACAATTTAAGTTGAAAGACATAGTAAAAATGTCCAATTCTGTTTGATTGGTACTGAAATCTTGAAATCTTCGTTCGAACTCAAAATGTAGTTTTTTTTCAAGCCATCTTCATAATTCTTAAGCTTCTATTAATTTACTGAGGGTATTGAATTTAGCGTCGGGAAATGAGACAAGTCGTTCTCAGCTAGCTGCTCAGCAAACAGATTAAGTTTTAAGTTAAGATTTTCTAAGAAATCTATTTCACCTATATTGGGTTCCCACATGTCTGCTTCCCAAGAAAGAGATAATGCTTGTTAGTGCCAATCTACAGATATAACTTACAAAGAGCTTTCACTTTTAACACTTTACTGATTGAAAGCTATCTGTGCTTGCTATTTCTGTCAATATATGTTTCGTAGAACAAAAATAGAGAAAGTAAAAAGATCATCAGTACTCTGAAAAAAAGGAAGGAAAAAATAATATTTAAGTAAAAAAGGAGATGGATCTATAATATTCAAATATATGTTTCTTTTAATTTGCCTCGGAGTGCCAAATTAAAATTCTATCCGCGGGCCCATCTCTGGCATAGTTTATCCCTTAGTCCATCCCTGGTTTAGGTGATTCTGAGCATTGACATAAAATAACAGCAGCAAAAGCTGCAACCCAACCCTCAGCAGTTCTTTTAAAGTACATAGGAAAAAATGTTGGTGCTGAACTTAAGTTGAAAAGACATGTGTAAAAACCCATAATCTCTTAGTTAGAAGAGTTCGTTTAAATTTTTTGTAACCTTTCTGAAAGAAAAGTATTTCTAAAGAATATCATAAAAGTGTGAAAAAGGAGTAAACTTAACACTTTAAAAGGTGTCGGTATATAATATGTACCAGAAGTTAATGAGTTTTTTAACCTCCTAAAAATATAAATTTTTCTACATCAAAAGCAGTAATCTTGTGTTTCTAGTGCTTCCTTTTGATTCTAAATGGCGCCACTACTCTATGAATGCTCAATATTTCGCAATTATGAAATTAATGTACTCTGTTCAAAGGTATCATGTTTGAATATTCATAAATTCTGTGGTAGGGCAGGAAAAAATTCAAAATCTTCAAATATATGATGTACACATGCTGAACCTTATATATTTACTACATTTCAATCAAAACTGATAATTAAAAGATTATGCATATGATTTCAACATGTATATAAAATATACCAGTGTCGAGGCCAATAAATAGCAGCACCGGGCTTCTCCTTCTCTACTGTGTGTGGGTGACAGAATTTGTATGTATTATAATTGATTGTGACATAATATGATACAATTGTTTAGATTAATTTTATTAGTTGTTTAGGATTAAATATTTTATGTTCATGGGGAGTTTAATGACCATATGCTGGAAATGAATAAAAGCATTTTAATTCCTTTTTATACTTTGCTTATTCCAGTTAAGTTGTAATTCTTCTTTGTTTAGCTAAAATTTTAATTTCACCACTTCACCCTTTCCTTGAGAAAAACTCATTGATTTCAAAATTGCCGTCTTCCGTCAAACATTACACAATTGTAGGTGTTAAATGTGGCATGTTAGCCTCGAAAGACACCCATTGCTTTGTGTTTTTTAAAACCCTAGAATGCAGTGAAAGGGAAATGTGGTGATTGATGGCTAATTTGCCATATTAGTGGGATTTTGAAAAGCTCTTGCAAAAAGGAAGCTCACTCGCAAACACGGGGAATAGGAATGCAATTTATGTTTTCACTTGGAAATGGAATTGAAAATCTGCTGATCTGAAAGGATGTTTTTATTCTTTAGAGGATTGTCTTTGTTAATTTCAGGTGAGAGACTAGGGAACACAAGATAGGTTTTTCCTCTGGATAAGGATACAAGTAGGCAGTTTTCGAAATAAGTCTTAACAGTTGGTGAAAGGGGTAGGAATTTCTAAGGGCCAGTTTCTAGATGCAAAACATTTATCTTTAGAAGGAAAATATCCACTAGTTCCACAGAGCCCATCAAAAGTATGCAAAGATATACAGTCAAAAGTCTTTAATCCTGACTCGTCGGGACTTCAACGATTCCGGATTATAGATTATCAGTTTAAATCTGGTAAGATGGCATGCAGAAATTATAAAATTAAAAATATGAAACTGTAATTTATGAAATACAGAGCAATTATGATCTGAAGGGTATCAAAATTTACAAAAAAAAAAAAAAAAAAAAAAAAAAAAAACTTAATATTTATTTGTTTACTTTATTAAACATGTCTTTCAACGTGTGCATGCATAAAGCATACATTACGCATAGTCGAAACTAGAAAATTGCAACTATGAAACTATTTGATACGTATTCGGATGTTTATAATGATGAGGAATTTGATTTAAATCATATCAAAGACGGAGTACATCGAAATGAAATACTATATTTAGTAAGGAATTATAAGCCAAATAAAATAAAAATCAGCCAAAATGGCCACAGCGGTAAAGGGACCTTACACAGTATTGATGAGTCCCATGGGAAACCATGATATTTCTCTGCCCAAACCTCGCTGTGTTTCACTTTCAGCAGCAGTCTGTATCGTACATTTAAGACAGTGTTCATCTGACATTAACTCATTCAGAAGTTTGAAACAGCATGAAGTAAGACATCTGACCAAATGACAGTCTTCCATCACTATCAGGCCAGGTTTTATGACTTGGCACACTTTCTCCTCTTCAGGCATTTTAATCACTGATGAGTGACTTTTGAAATTGCAGCTCACCCAAAAATACCTTGTTTATAGAGCTCCTTTCATAATAGTTTGGTGCTGTCGAGGTTTGCGAGTGCGACATTCAGTTCAGCAGTCACTTTTGCGGGTATAGTCCTCTTATTTTTCATCACGTTTCTCTTCAGTGATCGTTTGTCATAATTACTCAACACACATTTGCAACTGTTCTGTTTCTTAGCAGATGCGTTTTTTCGAACTTTCCTGTATGAGTTAAATATCTTAGGTACTGTGCATCTTGAAACACCAAGTACTTCAGCTATGTTGGTTACAGAAGCACCTGCTATACGAACTCCAAAAATTTGGCTACACTCGAGTTCATTTAGCTTTGACGTGATGCACTCACAACTGCAGAGAACGCTGTTTCGATAATGAATGACACTTGCAACATGTTAAATATGTTGTACACGTAGCATTAGGGAGCAAACACATCAATGCTACCTACAGCTTTTGCAAGAATAAACATTTCAGTTCAAATATGCATACGAGATGTTTTCATATTTTTGCCTAGCCCCTGCATTTATTATAATATGTAACATTTGTAAGACAAAGCCTACTTGTTAAAAAAACAAATTTAAAATTTTCATATAAAATATTTCATTATTTAGTCAAGTGAATCACCAGATGATATTTTATAAAGTGTGCCTTAGCATAGCTAATGGCTAGAGAAAAATGGAATTGATGATTTGATGACCATTCAAGATTTTCGAGTATTTATTATTTGATGGTTTTGAAGGCAAATCTCAAGAGTAGAGTTTTAAAGTAGCATTTTTTTTTTTTAAATTACAAAATATAGCAGCATGGTTTTGAATTAATTAGCAGCACATTTCTAATATAGTCATATATGTCGGGGGTCCAGTAAGTTTATAAATATTATAAAAATTCGTACAAATTGAAGGAATTGGCTGAATTGAGTGCAGTTTTCGAAAACATTATTATTGTGAGGTATTTTTTTGGGGGGGGGTAAAGGAAAAAAATCTGTTGATAGAGGGCACTGTATGGGAGCACATTTTAATTGTATTTATTTGCATGAAGGCAAATGTTTTTAAGCATATCGCCCTTATTATATGCGTCTTCCACAATCACAAATTAGAGTTTGCTAGTGAGTTACAACATTAACTGCTGCATGTAGCATATCCAAAAAGATGCAGGAGAGTTTGTGGTAAATGCCATCCTTTAACTGCACTGAAGAAGATGGTCTGTTGCAGTACATTCTGGATTTGACATTACCCCAAAGCAGAAAATTAAGTGGGGTTGAGTTGGCGAGTAAGGGTGTCACTCATTTCTACAGTGATGGCTAATTAATCACTCATCGGTGATGTTTCTGCATAGGAACATCTTCACTTCAGCTGTAATGTCAAGAGGTGCCCTGTCTTTCATGAATGTCACTGTATGTATGTTCCAGTAAGTGACATATCACTTCTTGCAGCAATTGCAAGTAGTATTTTCTGGTAACTGAGCAGGTCTTTCAGCCGGTTTTTGCACATCACTCTTCAAAGAAAAAAAGGCCCAGCATTAATGAATGCAATGAAACCATACCAAGCACTTAAATTAGGTAAAGGTAAGGGCTCCTGAGTATAGGGAAATAGGTTCTCCTTTGCCTAGATTCTATGGTTGAGGCTGTTGACTGTTCCATGCCATAAAAAACGAGCCTTATCTGTCTACAAGATATTGAGAAGACATTGTGGATCATCATTGATTTTCTACAAAATCTGTATTTGCAAATCTGAATATGCTTAGCTTTGTCGTTCGATAAGATGTTGGCTGTGTACGGATTGCAGGTTTGACAGGTACAATTTTAAAACACTGTGAAGAATGCGGAATACTGGTGTCTTCTGTATGCTAGTGTTCCATGCCACTTCACATGCACCATTTACTGCACTTGGGGATTGTTCCTAAACTGTCTATCTGCAAAGCCACATCAAAAGTACAGACCTCTAAACTGATGTACCACTATCCTATCTGTGTTTGGAGAGGGCCATGGAAGGGATCTCGATCTCTGGGGAGAAGGGAGCGAAGGAGAAAACAGATAAAGCTGGGACCTCTGGAGCGACCTCCAAACCGGTGAGGAAGAACCATCCAAGCAATGAAGAGTCTCGTAAGAGAGAACGCATTGCTGGTGACACCCAGGAAATGGCCCTCAAGAAACGACGGCTATATAGTCAACCTGCAAGAAAGGCAATCACTCTGCGAATCATCTGCAAGGATGACTCCATAGACATAACATCGGTGGATTCAGATTTCATCACCTCTATAATTGATGACCGAATTATCGATGGCTCTATCACTACCTGCAGGGTCCACAAGACAGTCCTGCAGCCGAATGGCCTCAACATTGCATGTGAGGACCAGGAGACTGTGGACATCCTAAAGACTTTAATTAATGATCTACCTGGCACTGAAGAAAACCATCCAGGTTATCATGCCATGGCTCCTGGGGACAGACCCCCCATGAAGAGGTTTTTCGCTTGGTTTCCTGGTAACAGGTCACCAAAAGATAACATCAAGCTCCTTGATGCCTGTAACAAGGGCCTGGATGTTAAGAAGATCGCCATCAAGGCAGTTATCCCTGGAGACGGAGGTAATACCTTGGTGCTGGGAGTGGAACATGAGCTTATGGATTATCTGGAGCCCCAGAATTTCAAACTTTTTTGTGGTGCCCATGGCTGTGTACAGCTGAATTAACCAAGGCAACAGGAGAAATCAATTCCTCCGCCCAAGGATCCTCCAAAGAAACAGTTGACGGAAGAAAGGGAGACCGAAAAGGAGTCTGAACCAGAGCTTTCTTTGGAGGCTCTGGAGAAGACATCTGAATAGTTTTCCCCTGTCATTACTTCCTTTGAAGTAGTATGCTAAGGATGCAGCTTTTAACTAAGTCTCTCCTAAAATCCTTCGGGGTAAGTTCTTTTCTCTCATTTAACCTGTTTTAATGGTTAAGGTTAGTCAGTTAAACCTGCAACATAGCAGAGCAGCTTCATACAATTTAGCTGCTCAATTAGGTAAGCAAGGCACTTTTGTTGCCTTAATTCAAGAACCTTGGGTGTACAAAGGTAAAATCCTTGGTAGGCCCATGAACGCACACTTTTTTTCGACAGAGGGACCTGATAAAAGACCTAGAACTAGCATTTACATTTCTAAAAATATAAAAGCTATGAAATTATCCCAATTTACATCAGAGGACATAACTGCTATTTTAATTAAGGACATAAACAGTTCACTGAGAGGAAACATTTGTTCTTGCTCGGTTTACATGGTTATGACCTTAACATTCTGCAAGAATTTATAGATCTTGCGAGTTTCTGTGAAATAAACAATATTCCTATGGTTATTGGTGGTGATGTTAACGCTCACCACCTGTCGTGGGGCAGTTCTGATACTAATCCTAGAGGAGAAAAACTCATGGAACTTATAATGAATACCAACCTAACTTGGGTAAACAGGGGAAATCACCCCACCTTTGTTAACAGAAGACGAGAAGTCATTGACCTCACATTAACTTCTGATATTTATAACCTTATTGAGAACTAGGCATGTAAGTGACAATCCCTCACTTTCTGACCATCGCCTTATACAATTTTGTATTAGAGATGAAATTCCAGCTGAATATTTCAGAAACATTAAAAACACAAATTGGGACCTTTATAAGGACTTCCTGGTTTCTAATGTCATTAACCTTCAGGTTTTAGACAATAATTGTACAGTCGAGGAGCTTGATACTCAAGCAAACAATTTGACAAATATCATTATTGAATCTTATCATGCATCATGCCCTCTCAAACGAAGGAAGTACTCTCCTAGCAAGAGAGTTTGGTGGACCAAGGAGCTTGAAAGCCTCTGCCTAGAGGTTCGGAGAGCTCACAGGAAAGCAGTCAGAAATAAATCTGAAGTTAACTGGTCTAACTTCAAAATTCTACAAAGGAAAGTTAAAAGTGAAATCAGGAAAACTAAATATAACTCATGGAGATCGTTCTGCACAGATATTCTGTCCTACCATGAGACTGCCAGAGTATATATAAGATTCTTAAAAGATCTCAGGAGTCTTAACTCTCATCGGTTATGCGGCCTGATGGCAGTTATACTATAAACCCTTTGGATACACTTTCGACCATGTTGAATTTTCATCTGGGGGACAAAAGTGTCACCTCTGACCCCCAGGAAAATCCATTGGAACTACTTCATAATCCATTAGATCTGGATTTTGCTAAGACAATTGTGAATTTTGAAAAGGCTAAAGCGGCCCTTGATGTATTTCTTCCCTTTAAATCTCCAGGGAACGATGGCATTTACCCAATTCTGCTTCAGAAGGGCTGGGATATTTTTGGTCACATTCTCGTGGACATATTCGAATCCAGTTTGATTTTAGGATATGTTCCTAAGGTTTGGAGAACTTCACGAGGTGTGTTTCTTCCTAAACCAGGAAAAGATACATATGAGAAACCAAACTCTTTTAGAATGATCACGCTAACATCCTTCCAGCTTAAGCTGTTGGAGCGATTGATTTTCTGGCACCTCCAGTCAGATAATAAACTGAACCATACCTTTGGCTTAGACCAACACGGTTTTAGGCCTGGCTTCTCCACTGAGTTGGCCTTACACCAACTCGTGTGGAGAATAGAAAAAACAATTATAGACGGACACTTTGCCATTGGGATTCTACTGGATATTGTAGGAGCCTTTGATAACATCGGTTTCGAGAAAATACATAAGGCCCTTACTGGAAGTCATATTCACCCTATGATAACTAGATGGGTCATCTTCATGATTAAAAACAGGAATATCTGTGTTAGTCTCGCTGACTATGAAGTAAAGAGAGATATTACTAAAGGGTGTCCACAGGGTGGTATTCTTTCTCCGTTCCTGTGGAACCTGGTATTCGACTCACTCTTAGTACTTCTAGACGGGAGGAACCTGGCATGTCACAGGCTTATGCAGATGACCTTATTGTGTTATTACAGGGTTTCGATATCGGAACCCTACATAATCAGGCTCAGCAGATCTTAAATAAAGTTTCACACTGGGGTGATACAAATGGCCTTTCTTTCTCTGCTGAAAAATCTGAGGTCATAGTTTTCACGTGGAGAAGGAAATGGAAACTGGCAGATTTATATCTGGGTTACCAGATTATTAGGCGTAAGGAATGCGTTAAATACCTAGGATGTTACGTGGATAGTAAACTTACATGGATCACCCATATAAAAGAAAAGGCACAAACAGCCACAAATGTTCTAGTACTTTGTAGGCGAATCGTTGGTAAACAATGGGGCCTTAACCCAAAATCTACTCTATGGATTTATACTGCCATAGTCTGGCCAATGCTTTCTTACGGATGCGTGGTCTGGATTAATGTTATTAACAAAAGCACATATTTAAACATTTTACAAAAGGTGCAAAGACTTGCTTGCCTAAGCATTAGTGGGGCTTTAAATAGTACCCCTACTGCTGCATTAGAATTTTTACTGCAAATTCCACCCTTGAAATTATTCTTGAGCGGAGAAGCAATTAAAGCCATGTATAGATTGAATAAAAATGGCACATGGTGCCAAAGGACAGGTTTTGGTCATAAAAGCCACCTGAAAAAGGCCACATTGACATATGTCTGGACTTGGGCAATGAGATCCCTATAATCTATATGCCCAAAGATGCAATTACTAAAACAATAGTTCCAGATAAACTATTCTCAACTCATATACCAAAAAGGAATGAGATAGAATCTCTAATTGACCTAATTCCAACAGGATCAATTGAATGTTACAATACACATAACTTTATATTCTTGAAGAATAATTTGTCAGGGTATATTTTCTCCTTTTCACATATCACAACGGATGCAACACAATCACCCCTGAATTCTAAATACACTTATCACATTTTGAAACGTTGAACAACATAGCGAAGCAAAAAGATACGAACTAGCCAAGCTTCGAGTAAAGAAAGCGAACTGGCATTTCAGCAGGGCTTATGCAGATCGGAAACCTTACGTTTTGAACGGCAATTTCACACAACCTTAAGTGCAGATGCGCTTAGTTTTTGTTGCCCAGAAATATATAGATATACCGTATTTACTCAAAGATAAGACTCTATCAGCTATAAAAGCCACCTTACATTTGAAATTAATTTTAAGATATAAAAGTGTAAATGAATATTTATTTTATCTTACATTAATTCTCAGAAAGAAAACCTTAGTTCTGTCTTCTTTTTCAGAATTTTATAAGGTATTTTTTTTCCCTTCTTTACGCATGCCTTCGTAGTTGTAATTGGAAACATGTTCAACCTAAAGTAATGGAATAGAGCCCTGGCCAGGAATCGAGCCCTGGACCTCTTGAATGCAAAGAGGTCCAGTGCTCGATTCCCGGCGAGGACATTGCATATTTTTACGTCTCATGCCAAAAAAAAAAAAAAAAAAAAAAAAAAAAAAAAAAAAAAAAAAAAAAAAAACTAATGGTTCTACATGTGGCGCCCGAACTAAAAGGTGGTGAAAGTTGATTTGTCACCACCTGGATTAGGCGGTTGGGTTCCATAATCCTCAGTCGCCGTTTAAAAAGGGGGAGTATATATTGTATTTTTGTATTATCTCCCTCCTTTCCGTATACCTTTGTGGTGTAATTGGAAGCATAGACGAATTAATAGTGTAATTGGAAGCATAGACGACGCATATTCGAGAAGTCCAGTGTTCGAACTCCGGCGAGGGCACTGCCCATTTCTCCAATGAGATCCCTATAATCTACATGCCCAAAGATGCAATTACTAAAACAATAGTTCCAGATAAACTATTCTCAACTCATATACCAAAAAGGAATGAGATAGAATCTCTAATTGACCTAATTCCAACAGGATCAATTGAATGTTACACAGATGGATCAAAATCCAACTTCATTGGAGCTGGAGCTATTATAAGAACCAAGGGATCTGAAGAAGATTTCATTAGATTTCATCTATACCTTGGTAAATTAACAACTGTTTTCCAAGCCGAGGTTCTGGCGATCAATATGGTCGCCAGGGAGCTCTTAGCTAAAAATACAGTTGATAAGTATATATATATTCTCTCTGACAGCCAATCAGCCATCGTTGTCCTGGCTAATCGTGTCAAGTTACAAAACTGTGTTTTGAACTGTACTCAAGATCTCAATTCTCTGGCTCAGGCCCATAATACCATTAGTTTAGTCTGGGTCCCAGGTCATTGTGATTTTGCTGGAAATGAACTAGCTGATAAAGTGGCTAAAGATGCTGTGCAACTACCCATGTCTGGCCCAGAACCATTTTACCCAGTTTCATATCAAACGGTTAAAAAAGAAGTAAGAAGCTGGATAAAGAAAAAACATGATGATATATGGTCTAAACTACCAGACTGTGCTCATTCTAAATTGGTGCTCAGTACACTTAACTTTTCAGGTAAACTCATACACCTCAGTAGAACTAACTTACGCCAGGTAATTCAAATTGTTACTGGACATGCTTATCTAGCTAAGCATCTCCACAAATGTGGTCTTGTCGAATCTCCTCTCTGCCCAGCTTGTGGAGAAGAAAAGGAAACACCTTTTCACTTTCTGGGACGATGTCCGGTGTTTTCTGTCCCTAGAAACAAATTCCTTGGGTTTCCCTATATTACCTTTGATCAAGCCCTTCTATACAAAGGGCTCTCTGGCATAATAGGGTTTCTGATGTATACTAAATACCTACAGGTAAGGTGAATTTGAAACCACAAGAAACAAGCATTGAGACGCCCTATGAGTTTTTTTTTTTTTTTTTTTTTTTGAAAAGAAACTATGCAGGGATTTCCCTCTCATAGCTGTGTTTTGGAATATAATTTGAAAATAGATATCAAATCTTTATACACTACCTGGCCATTTGGCTTGAGAATGCACCTCTGCCCTCCTTATTTATTTATTTATTTATTTGACTCTCCATCGCACTCTTGTTTGGTCAAGAATTTGCGTTTGGTGGTTTGGGAGGGATTGAATCGGTTTTCCATCCAATAGGGAAGTTTTCACGATCCAGCCGATACCTTGAACTTAGAGATGGGATCTTTTGCTGATACTATAGATTTGGTGTCAGTTTGGGATCTTATCTATTTATTTATTACTTACCTTTTACGGGAGTTACCATTTAAATCCCTTGATTTAAATGATCAAATGGCGGAAGAGTAATGGGCAATTTTGCCTAAACTCTTTTCCTTCTTTTCATAAGAAGGAAGCACCCCTATTGTTATGTTATGTTATCCCATCTGTGTCTGAAACCTTCATAAAGCGCAGTTGGCAATTATTTAGAGTTGGAAATTGTATGCTCATGTAAAACAACCTCACCAATAAGCTTTTATCCACTCATGTCAGCATCACAATTAAAACTTTGTGTACGAGCAAGTAGGAGGAAAAACAGAAATAAGCTGTTAATTCTAACATTATGCAAGTTATAGGACTCTGATTTGTGTATTTCTTGTTACTGCATTTTTGCAGCAGCCTCTATTGATGAAAATTTTAACTTTTTAGCCCAAAGGAGCATTAATCCAGAAGGGCTGTTAAGTCTTGAAACGGCATTTTACATTGGTTCACTATAAACAGCATATCACTTTTTAAATTGTTGCCACCAAATTTTATCGTCCAGTATTATATTTAAAGAAATCAAATAATGACGAATCTGCATGAATGTGTGTATGTTTCTTGCATTGTGAAAAAAATGCTCGTACCTAGAGCCATCAAATTTTGAATAACGTAATCCTCCACTTGAACATGGGCTCCTGGAAGCCCGAATTTTGAATTTGTTTCATTATTTATTTCATATTTTGTAAAACTTCAACACATTTTTGAGTAACAAGTAATTTTTTTTTTTTTTTTTCTAAATTTCAAAGTGCAAAGTGAGCATTAGCAACTCGTATGGGAAAAAAAATATTTTTATCTCCAGTGTGCGAGAGTGTCTATAAAAAATTGTAAAGATATGCATTTAAAAAATATTTTGTGATATTGCTGTTGAATTGAATTTTATGTGGTTTGAATGTAAGAACGTGCTATTTACTAAATAATGGTAACACACAAAACATTGAAAAAAAAACCCTCTTTGGGTATAATATACTGAAAGCTTTCAGATTTTTATTTTCAAATAAATTTTTTATACTTCCCGCCAAAAAGTTCCTCTTCACGAGAATAACTCCTTCGCAAACCATATTCATTTCTAACAATCTTTCCATTTGTATGAATTTTTAAAGTATTTACAGACTTACAGAATACCTGGTGTGTTACGAAGTGTGACACAGAAAAAAACGAGACTGGTCCAATAAATCATTGTGCTTATAGAATCAGTTCTCTGCGACATTATCACCTTCAACATTCACACACTTCTGCATTCGGTGCTGCCATTACTGGGGACAGTTCTGGAAGGTCCTTTAGGGGATTCTCTGTTTTTTCTGAACTTCTTCAAACTGAGGTAAAATGCCTTCCCTTTAAGCAAGATCTAACTTTAGGAAATAAAAAAAAAAAGTCCCACGGAGCCAAATCAGGCGAATAAGGAGGATACCCTATTTGCTGGTCAGAAATTGCTTGACAGATAGGGACCATGTGAGCGGGTGCATTTTCCTGGTGCAAGAGCCATCCATCACTCCACAACTGTGCACTTTCTTCCCTAATTTTTTCACAAGTCTTTTTAATACTTCAGTGTAGTAGTGTTGATTAACAGTTTGACCACTGAGAACCCACTCAATCATTACAATTCCATTAATGCCGAAGAAGACAATTAACATTGCCTTGAATTTTGATTTTGATTGCGAGCTTTGTTCCTTGCCGCTGAAAACTGCTTATGTCATTCAAACACACATGCATGAGACAGCGTTTCATCTTCGATGCTGATTCGCTGTTCAGTTTTTACATTAGACATTTTTTTTTTCCTCGAGAATGCAGTTGCACATGTCCACTCAATGGCGCAGTACTCCCAACTGGCTTGATCGGTTAAGTTGAAACTTGCCGCATGGATAGAGGGATGATGTCATCAAAATTGTTGAGCTTTTTACAAGCTACACAGTCCCCCCCTCTTTTTTTTTTTTTTTAGTGTGTGTGTGTGTGTGCGTGCATACCTCGTATATATAGTCAGTAATTTAATAACTTTTTTGCTATAAAATATTGAATGAAAAAATTATTAGTTGTAGTTCATGTTTCTCATTTCTGTATAAATTTTCTTAAGGGGAAAAATAGCATTTTCATTATATGTGTCATTTCTTTATTGCAGTATATTTTACTGTATTTTGTTTATTGTAGTTGAAAAAGCCAAGAAATTGAATGATGAAATGAATGCAGAAAATGCACTTTATGCAGCAGTGGAGTCATATCAAGTGAAATCATCTGATGCAGGTATTTTTTAAAATTTTAACCACTTGTTAATACAGGGTCAAGTCGTACTATTAGAATTACCTTAGCTGATATAAACCACTTTAGAAACATGATAGCAGATATATATGTCATGGAAATAATGTAGGGATAGATACTATGGAAATAATGCAGTGAGGTTTTGGAAGGTTGCTACTGTGATAAGCCAGGCAGCCTTCAGAGAATATAAGGGCATTGATGTGTTTCACAAAATGATTTCAAAGTTTCTTAGTGGGATTACTGTCTGGCAAGTTTGGAGGCTAAGGAAGTACATGGAAATTCTATTTCACAATTCTCTAGCATGTTGATCATTTTCCTCAAACTTGTCCTTGATTCTTGCAGCGTGCAAGTTATATTATTGCATTTATATTTTTTATTGCCATCTGGAAATTCATTGTCATGCTCATTGGGACATTATTTAAATATGACAGACTGATCATATTGAAATACTCCATACTATCAGGTGCAATCTGTACATGCTGTGGCAATGTAGGATGTATGGATTTGTGTAGGAGTGTCTGGCATCATCAAAAACAGAGAGATCCATATCAGTTCAGAGTAATCATCTAATAGCAGAGATTCTCAAACTTCTGTTTGGTGCCTTTTTTGAGTCAAGAAATATTTTTCTGATCATGGATATTGAGGTATGTAAACTAGGAATACAAGTTAAAACATTCACTAATAATAAATCATAAAGAAAAATTATTTGAACACAATTCTTTGCTTTATATATGAATTTAATTTTACCATGCATCAAAAACAAGTCTGAATATTCATATTAATAAGCTAGGTTTGCATATTACTTTTATGTAACAAAATTAGAATTGCATAAATATTTTATACTGTAGGACATGGAGCTTCTTCATATAAATGCTTAAGTCCAAAATTAGAAGCCTATTTAAAGCCGTTTCATAAAATTCTATGTTAATCCCCAGCCAAAATTCATTTAAAGATTTTTTTAGAAAACTATTGAAATCTTTATTAGAAAACTTTGCTGAGTTATAGAAGTATTGCTCTATAACTCAGCAAATTCTTTTTAATCATTTAATTGTAAATGGCTGTAATTATTTCATCTGAGTGTGGTTTATGAGCTACATTTTCTTTTTGGGCATCAAAATTTGAAGAAAAATATTTATGAACATGTATCTTCAGACATTTCAAATAATGAGTTGTAACTTTTTGAACTAAATCTTTGAAAAAGTTACTTTCAATTATAAAAGCATGTAAAGCTGTAAATGTTTTTTTGTATAGTTTGTTTATGTAAAATCCCATTTTCCACTCTTATTTTTCAATATGATTCGAAAAAATCTTTTTTAATATGATTTTAAGTGGTTATTTCTTTCAAGGGACATGCTTAAATCATTTGCTTTTTCAAAAGTATTCTGACAAATAATACAATTTTAAAGGCCACAACCCATTATGAAAAATGAACAAAATTAGATTTCCTCTAAAAATATATCAGCTTCATTTTTCTACTGTAATAGTCTGCATAAATGTCACCCACTTGATAGCCATCATACTTCTGCATGCAGCAATAAGATTTGGTAAGTCGTCTTTACAATACTTTGAAGATATACTACTTTTAAAGGTTTACTTTACTTATTATAAAATTTTTCGATAGCATTAAACTGCTTAGCATTTAAAACTAGTGATAATTTTTTGGTTACAAGTATTTTCTGATTATTACAAAGTAAGTAAAAATGATGTGTTCAGTACCATCAGCTTCTTTAATCTGTAATGCAAATTTTCATCTGTCTTGAAGCATTTTCACCTGTCGTCTTCGCAGACATTGAAGCAACTACGCCACTGTAAACTAATGTGAAAAATGTCCCAATTTTAAACTTCATATCCTGCCTTCATGTGCATATTACCAAAGGACAATAAAACAATAATATTTGATGTATACTTCCCTCAAATTTGATATCGCTAATATAGAAGATAAGAATGAAATTGAAAAAGTAACTAGCATCAAACTTCATAGCTGTAAGAGAAATGATTATGCAGAATACAAGTGGTTATAATTAAAGCTCTACTGTGAAATGATCATAAAAGGAAAGCTACTGCACCTGGTCATGGGAATTTATTTTCCGCGAAAAAGTTAAAAAAGTGAGCATATTTGTCAGAGTTCTCATTGTTATGAATAGTGAATGTCTCCAACCATGCAAGACCGTGATTTTCTAGTAAAATATTATAATAAATGCGATAGCAATGAATGGTGTGCTTTGCAAAGGTATCATTCAGTAAGACGAATACTCTTGGCCAAAGACACCACAGCGTTTGAGGAAAATGATGGCAAAGTTTAAAGCCATGTGTTTGTTATCTGTTGCACCTGGGAGGGGAACGAAACCAAGGAGGTTGTCGCACGTTGAATGAATGTACCATGGAGTTTGGTGTACAAAATTAATTGTAAAGTGCTGGCAGTTTTACCCATACAAAATCAAACATGTTCATTGGCAATTTTTTGTAGACAAATGAAGCCCATTTTTACTTAAATGCTGATGTCAACACCCATAACTGCAGGAATTGGGCCAAACAAATCCCTCATGTTATCTACCCAGTTTCATTGCATTCTCCTAAAGTCATCGATTAGTGTGGCATGACATCTAGTTTCATAATTGAACCATTTTTCTTTGAAGAATAGTCGAAAGCTGGACCTGTTACATGCACTGAAACTGCAGCTCGCTTGTCATCAATGTCAAGACGTTTCATGATACCTGAAGTGCAGCTACGTGGCATTTAAGAAACCACGATTTTTATGCAGGACGGGCCCCACCTCTCATTGATACATGTGTCGCACAGTTACTTAGACAACATTTCACGAATGAATGGATTATAGGTGGACACTTCTCCACTTCTTGGCCACTGTGGTCACCAGACCTCAACCCTTGTGACTTTTGGCTATGGGGTTATATCAAAGGCATTGTTTATGGTGGTAAACTATGGCAGAACTGAAAAATGCGATACACCAACATGCCCATAACATTCCTTCTGATATGCTAAGAGCTGCTGTTGAGAATGCAGTCATATGATTTAACCTGCTTTCGAAAAATGGTGGAAGGCACATTGAACATGCTTTGCCACACATTTCAGAAATGATGAAACACAATTTAAACTGATGTCTTCATGTCTTATTATTTCATTTAACAATATTGCATACAGTGCCATGAATGTTCTGTAAAAGGATATTCAAGTATCGAAGCAAAATATATTTTTTTAATATAAAATTTTTTTTGTATGTTTTAAAAATTTTAGGGGCGTTTTTTATGCGGTATTGTGCTGTAATTTGAAGTTTTCAGATTGTATTTTTTTAAGACCTTTGGTGCATTTATATGGAATTAAAAAAATCTAAGAACATTTCCTTATCATTACAAATAACTGAATAAGAACACTGATGTATAACTGGATGTTAAAAAGCAGATGTGGGAACATATTGTAATTTCCTTATATTGTTCTTCAAAATGTATTTTTGTGTGCAGTTTGCATAATTGGAATCAGTATTTAAACAGACAGTGATGTGTTGGCTGTATCAGTGTCTTCATGGCGTTGTCTGACTTGTGGCATAAATAAGACAGTTTTTTTTTGTAAAACCACCCACTGAGGCATCCCTTTCCTTAGACAGATAGCCCTTGTATGCTTTGCTGTATTAGTTTAATACTTGAATTATCATTTTGTCAAATTGAGGAATTTCCCCCTCATTGATGAAGATAAGTGTATTTTACTCATTGCTAGCTCTGATGTTAAACAAACAAGTTAATAAAATATTATGTATATTATATGTATAGTGATTCTAATTTTAATTCACAGATTCACCCATTGCGTATACTTTTAGCAATAGAGTGTTCAAGTAATCAAACTGAATATTATCAGCAATTTTAATGCACTAAAGAAACTTTTGTGTAAAGTTTTTCAATTAAATTTATAGCATGTTCAGAACCTAGAATTTTGAAAGGTAATGCCAAGGTATAAATATGAGAAATATGCTGCTATTTATGCATTTCTGCATGTTGTTAAAAAAGCTTTGAACACCAAGAAAGATTCTTATGCTGGTAAATGTGAATTAATAACATGCATTTTAAATATTTATTCTTTTTGGTTATTTTTTAATTTAACAAATATTTTCACTATTTTTTTCAAAAATATTTCAAACCAGTTAAGTATTTTGAAAACATTAAAGGAATATTCTTTTAATTTCAGGTGATCGAATGATTGATGACTTAAGGGAGCCTTCTGACATTGTGTTTCAAAATATGTTAAATTTATCAGAATCAGCTGAGAAATCAAATGCTTATTCGTAAGTATTTTTAAAATACCATTGTTCTCTCACATTTGTGGAAAAAGAATGAATTTATGTTTTTAAAATAAATATTAGTAGACTTAGGTGTAACCTTTCCTTTCTAATTCAGAGTTTATATGGTCCTTAAATGTCCTTAGTTTTATCAGAAATTTGCAAAAGTTTCTTAATGTTGCTCAATTGACATTTCTATTACTTTTCTGTGACTGTCATTCTGAGTGTGAAATAACATTTTGTATGAATATGGATTTTAGCTGTGGTTCTGTTAAGAATCTTACAGCTGACAGTGGAGTCATCATAAATTGGCAGTGTAACCAACAAAGAACAGTCAGCCAAATAAACCCAATCTTTCAAACCTTAATCCATCTTTAAACCTTAATCACCCAATCTTTCAAACCTTAATCCATCTTTAAACCTTAATCACCCAACCTTTCAAAAGAAATATTCTTAACAAGAATACAGTCTATCTATGTGTGGAAAAAGATTTTTGGGTGTTGACTTTAACGTTATGGACATGCTTCAACCTATTTTGAAGAAATACTATCTTAACCCGAGAGAAATTGTGCGGGGCACAGAGCCACCCTCTGCATCAAAAATCAACAATCCTGACCAGAAATGTTTCATGTTAATGAATCATCTTTCTAGTATCCTCCTGTTAGACATTCCCCTTTGGAATGTGTGTTGGTATTTTTGCTTGTTTTTCTTTTCTGCGAGAGAAGCAATCGTTTCTTGGAATCCATGAGGGAACTGGGTGTGTCAGTCACCCCATGTGACTGTTGATGCTTCGAAATTTTTCATTAGTAGCAGTTTAGCTGGTTTAGCTTTGTGTTCTCGAGTGTTTCCATTGTTGGTCTGTTAAGATTATTTGATAGATAATGGTTTACAAACGTAAATTTAGCAAATATGAAAAAGAGGTGGAATGTTTGAGAACTCTATTAGATGAAGTTGAGTCTTCTGAAGGAGAAATTGATCAAGATAGTGAAAATAAGTCTGGTGAAGAAATATATTCTCATGGAAGCAAAAGTGAATTTGAGCAGAATGATGATGATGATGGAAATCCTGATTTAGTAAAAAATATTTTTATTAGCAAAAATAAGACAGTTTGGCAGAAAGGAAAACCAAATCAAAAAGTAAAAACGTCTTCCCAAAATATAATAACTCATTTACGAGGATTAAAAAGAACTGAACGCAATATAACGGAGCCCCTAGAAAGTTGGGTATTGTTTTTCAATGCTAAAATGATATGATCCATTGTAGAGTGTACAAATATTTATATTAAAAAAAATATCGGTAAATTACATGAGAGATCGGGATGCCTGAGCAACAAATGATGTGGAAAACCAACAGATGGCCGATGGTCATTTTTTTATTGTGTGTTGAATGTCGCTCCAATAAATGCCCAAATTGCCTTATTGTCAACACCTTACAATATAGAAATAAAACTCGAGGAGGGAGGTTCGCCTTCCTTCCCTGTGCTGTCCGCCACAGAGCAGCATGGAAGCACAGAAAAAACTTTGAATTGAAAATATAGAAATAGGAGAAAATTTCTAAAAAATTTGGCTATATCTCATATACAGCCCCACCATAGAGATAAGAAAAAATAATGCCAGTGCTTCCTAAAGTGCTTCGTGAAAGCATCAATAATGCCACTTCTAGTGGATCAGAAGAACGCCCATCAAAGAAAACAAAACTCGACAAAGACTGATGTACTATGTGTCCAAGGTCCAAAGACAATAAAACTACAATTTCTTGCAAAATGTGTGATAATTTTTCATGTAAAATTCATTCTTCCTATGTTTGCCAGAAGTGTATGTTAGCTTCTGATCCCTGATTAGGTATGTAATAATTTTGAACGGTATTTTTTTTTAAATATTGAAATATGTTTTCTTAAGTAAAGAAGTAGAGTTTCTAAATAAAATATTGCAATTATTGTTTATAATCAAATGTTTTCTATAAAGTTTATAGCACGTGTTCCTAAAGAAACTGATTGGGGTGACCCAGTTACCCTGTGTGATCTCCAAGGTCAGTGTTGGGTGCGCACCTTCTGTCGGGTTAAAGAAAGTTGAAATCATAAACTTCTTAAAGGTCACACTTCCATGTACTGTTGTCAGTGAATCTGGAAAATTCTTCAATAATTATATTCTTCAATGGATGAAAGACATGAATAGAGCACTTAAAAAAGAAGGCTCTGAACATATTTAGCTGGATTAGAATACTCTAGTAATGGTTAGGGCTGCATATTTGTGCAGATATTTTAAATACTGCAGAAACTCTAGTAACAATGTTAACTATCTAGAGCAGCATATCTCAGCCTGTGTTCCTCAAAGCCTGCTCTAGTAATCTAAATTTCCAAAAAAGGCGGGGGGGGGGAATTAACTGCATATGCTCCATTATAGCTGAAAATCCTAGAACTTGGAAATTATAAAAGACACTCATCTACCACTTTTTCTCCCAAGACTGATATTTCATGAAATTTTTTACCAGCTTTTCTACCTATGGACTTTCGCACTTTAGTCTTTGCAACAGAAGATCAATTTAAAGCCCTCTGCTTGTGACATCTGCCACAGCTGGCCTCATTACCAGTGAAAGTGAAATATAATATACTCTCTGTTCTGTTTGTGTGGTGCACTCTTCAGTTGTGCTTTAAAAATTCTAATTCCTTGTGCCCGTACATGTCTGTGTGAGGACAGCTTTTTGTTACTAACTCAAATATAAAAACAAAGTTGTGAAGTTGACTTGATATACATCCAAACATAGAACAGCTGTACATGAATCTACATGTTCATTCATTTTATTAATGTGAGAACCAGTATTTATTTATTTTTTAGTTAATAAGATAAAAATTATTTAAACTTTAATATCCTTGAAGTATTGAAAATTAATCTAAAACTTCTTTTTTAACTTAATTACTTAGCATCAGTATAATTAAATGATTTTAAGCAATTATGTTTTAAAAAGAGGAGTATAATGATAGAAACATATGCCCAAAGAATTGCTATCAAAGAAGATAAGAATAAAGTATTTTACAAAACATTTTAATTTATAAAAGTAGTCTCCACTTAAAGAAAGATTGAGAAATGCTAATTTAGAACATTCGCATAAAGGAACAAAGAAGGTGACTAGGCATGTTAAAAAAAGGGGAAGGGGAGATGACAGTGGTTGGATGTTGAACCAGCTTTACCATAAATCTGCAAGCTTTGTAAGATGATTCTAGGAAGATTTGTAGATCAACCGTGAATAAATTGAATTTTGTATATTATTTAAAGAATTTTCAAAAGAAGTGATAAGAAAAAGTTGTCTGAATTTTTGTACCTTCGATCCTCTTAATACATTTCTGTTTCATTTTTCATCTATTATTTTTGTTGTTTTGTGTAAGCAAAAGCATAAAGAACTGCAAAAATGATTCTATGCTTATCATGACAGATATCTGTAAAAAGTAATATCTGTGTTGATAAAAAGATATTGTAAACTGACAATTTAAAACTGTTATTGCATATCTGTTAACTAAATTATACAACTGTTGTAATTTTATAAGTCTCGCTTGTGAAATTCCTTTATTACTGTATTTTACACTTTTTTGTAAATTAATTATTTTTTTAATAATGAGCATGCAAATTTTCGAAATATGTATGAGTATTTTATTATAGGTGCAAAATATTAAGGCATCAGAAAATTATACTCCTAATTAAATGTAAATTCCTTGATAACTTTTAGGAATTTGATTTCTCAGATTCATTTTACAGTTATGCTAAATACTAGATTTTGTTTAACAATAATGTCTTAATAATAATATCTTAATATTCATATACAGAAATGTATATACATCCTGTAATAGTGTCATTAGCTATCTAATGGAAATAAGGAAATTTAAAACTTAAAGCATTGGATTGTTATGATACAGATATAAAAAAAGGGCCCCACAAAACTTAAAATACTGTGTTTTCTTAGAATTTCTTTTATAATCAGAGAGTTATTATTTTTCTTCAAGGAAAATTCTAACACAAGAAGCAATTTTAGCGTTAATTTTAGCTCCGCAGAATGATCCTGCCTATTTAATACGAGAAGCAAATTTATGAAATGGCATAAAATATAGTTTGTTTAGAAAGAAAGAAGGTTTTATTTTATGTGATGAAGATCTTTATAAGAAAGGAAACGGATATCTTGAAACCGTGTTTCATACTGAAATTCATTTAAATACCATTAACCTATTCCATCCCCCCAAATAACTACCTTATTTATTTATTTATTTTTGTTATCTGTTTTTAAATAAAAACAAAGGTACTGTATTATATAGAAAATAAATAGAAACTTTGTAAAATATAATGTAAAGAAGTAAACTGGTTTTTAGAAAGTTCAGTACTGTGATCTATGTACCTATCTACGTTATATCTTCATTATTCTTTATTGATTATGTTACCTTTTTCTCCAGTGTTTCATTCTAGTAGGTTTTATTTATTTAGTGTGGAAAAGAAGGAGCACATCTTTCTTATTTAGTCTACAGATTTGAGTTGAAGATATGCATATGCTTCGCATAGTGTAGTGCATGTTATATAGTGGGTGGGGTTTAAAAATGAAATTCAGCATAGCTAATGTCATTATGAGAGCAAAAATTACATTTTTGCAACACTGTTTAAGTTATGTTCCCCCTCAAATTACAAATTTTGTATTCTACCTTAATGTTATGTAGATTAATATTAATGCTCTTGGTAATATCTTAATGAGGAGGCTTGGCCAATTAAAAAGTCCCAGAAAGAAGTGGCTTGGTAATAGCGGGATTCTTTGGCTCCCTCTCACAGATGCCGTAGTAAAACCAAGAGAAAGATTTTATGATTGTATTGTGAAATCTTGCCTGTCTGTTGGCATTCAGTAATATTGTTTTGTGACAAATGATCTCTACATGCTTTACGATGGCTTTACAAGTTTCTGATTTGCTTACTTTTTTTTGGCAAGAAAGAAGTTCCAAAAATTCTAAAGTATTCTAATTTAATTGCATGCCAGACAGTCGGGCATATATCTAAATAATAATTATAAATTCATATTATTTGTTTATTATAAATATTATGAATATTATGGGCAAAATAACTGTAAAAATATATGAAGAATGTGAGAAAGCGAACACAAAATATTAGGGATGCGTCTAGTACAAGGTATTACATGAATGAGCAGGCTTGCTCTTTGTTGTGTTTATAGTACCAACTAATGGTGGCACAGCAAGCCTCTCACCTGGGCTTCTATTCTGATTTTTTAATCATATCCGGATACAAAAATATCTTCCAATGTTAGCTGATATCGCAAAAATCTCATATTCAGTATCCAGAGTTCTCATATACTTGTATCCAGAGGTGCCACTACATCTTTCTTCTATTTAAAAAAAAAAAAAAAAAAAAAAAAAAAAAAAAAAAAAAAAGTTAACCATTTTTCTAGTGGTAAGGAAAGATCAAAGAGTTAAGTTTCTTTGCTTGCTTGCCAATTATCAGTTCAATTTGAGTAGCACTAATCGTAAATCTTAAACTCTCATCAATTTAATGCTATTTTATTGAGGAATGAAATAAAATATTTTAAAAATATTCTTTAAAAATGTGATTTTTTGTTGAATTTGTACTTTTTTGCAAATTTAATTTATATTTGTTACATGTTGTATTAGTCATACAAATTTTCAACACAATATATTTCAGCATCAGGCATATTGAATAACTAACGGTTTATTATAATTAAAAATTTTTTTGAAGTTGCTGGAATTGGAATTTCAAAAGAAAGTTCATATCATTAACATTCGCAAAAAATATGTTGCATACATCATCCGGAACTTTTGATAAACCTGAATTTTCTTGCATTGTATATCGTATTTATTTGCGTATTTCCCTCTTTTGCCTGGAAACTGGGAAGGGAAAAAATACATGGTGTAAACTAGTTCTAAAGAGATGGCTTAAATGATACATAGAGCACATTAAAAAGCCCACATAAAGACACACTAATATTACTATATTATGCGTTTCAAAGGACTTCTTTGTTCTTACACAAAATACTTTCTTTTTTTTTAAGACATTTTACTTTATTGCTGTAAAACAGGTGTTTCTAAATCATATGCTAAAAAAACTAGGGAAAAAGTCTGAGGGATAGAAATATACAAGTAAATCTGGTAATCATGTTATACAGACATACATTTCAGAAAAGTAAGAAAATATTATTGTAAACTATAGAGCCTCGAGATTGATTATCTTCTTGAGATAAAAGCTTAAAAAAGTCTAAATGTTTGTGCAAACTTTTGAAATACAGAGTCTGGGTGAAAAATTGTTAGTGGTCAAAAGAAGGAATATTTTTCTGGGAGACAAATTATATCATTAGGAATATATTTTTTCACAAATAAATTTTTTCAAAGTAAAATAATATTAGAAAATTTGCTAATTAAAGAGAAAGCTTTTATCAGCTGGATTCAAACTTAGAATTTTTTATATTACAGCATTATATATTGCCAACCATGCTATTACTACTGATACTTACAGCTCAAACTCAGTCTCCAGGAGATGTTGAGAAACCTATAATAAAACATCTTTATAGTTATGGGAGAGAACATCTCTTTTTCTCTTGGAAAGACAGGATGATTGTAAAAGTGAAATGTCATCCCATTAACTAGTTACATCATATTATTTTATGCATTATCATTCTCCATTAACTAGTTACTGCATTGAAATCACACATAAAAAGTTTTTGCTATCGTAGAGACCTTAAAATTTATTGTTATCAAATATTGCTGTTCATGAGCATCTCCAGATTAAAAGAAATTGTAAATCATCAGTTTAATAAGAAATTTTGTTATCTTGCATAATATGAGGAATCGATAGCAAAGTTTAATATGGAAATTAAGAAGTTTGTAATTAACTTTGGTATATTTAGTTCAACTTGCCAATTTTTTTCTCAAACCACATATTTTCTTCTTTTAATTTTCACTAATTAAAGTTGCCAAAAAATATGCAGGTTACAGACTAGCTATGTCTGTCAAGTAAGTTGCTCAGAATAAAATTACTTTGCCCTGAGAATCTATGACTACACTGGTTGCTGTTGTTGTATCACACAACAGCATCATTTGCCTAAATCTGCTGCAATCATATGTTTCTTCTTTTTAATTTCATCTTGTAATTAATTAGAAGTCACAATTTTGTCACAGACCTTGCATGTGTTGCCATTTTTGACATAACCATTTCTTTTTTTTAAAAATAAATATTGGGCTTTAAAATGTATATTATAATTTACCATTATGCATTTACATTATTTTCTTTTTTTTAAGATTATCATGCGATATCCATTTTTTCTTTATTAATATTAATTTCTCTTCTTTTTAAATCCTAAGAGCAGAGACAGTTGTTGCAATTGCAGCAGCCTTTTACATTCAGGTTTAGCATAAAGAATCCATGGCTAGTCCTTTACTCCCAATGTTCCCCATATGATAATGATCATATCACCAAAGTCAATAACACAATATCTTTTTTCCTTAATAACCCTGGGCCACTTAATTTCACCTTTCTCGCTTCTCTGAGAATTGTTGTGGATTTTATTAGCTCTTTAAAAACTAAAAAAGCTGCTGGATTTGATGGCATTTCTTCCAAAGCACTCAAGCATCTTCCAATTAATGCAATTATGTGCTTAACTAAAATAATCAACTCAGTTATCAAGCTCTCTTACTTCCCCAAAGCATGGAAACATGCAGTTGTCATTGTCTTCCCTAAGCCTCATCAAAGTTCTACTTTTCCTCAAAATTATCAGCCTATCAGTTTACTTAGTCAAATTTCTAAAATTGCTGAAAAAATTATTATTAATCGAATCATGCCTCATAGCTCTTATACTCCTGATGAAGAATTTGGATTCAGACATCTGCACAGCACCAATCATCAGCTTCTCCATGTTATCAGTAACATTTCTGATGGATTCAATTGCAAATTTCCTACTGGTGCAATTTTCTTAGGTACTGTCAAAGCCTTTGACAGAGTGTGGCACCAAGGACTTTTATTCAAACTAATTCAGCTCAATTTTCTGAACCACTTTATTTGACTTATTACCTCTTACCCCAGAAATCGCACTTTCGCTGTCAAAATTGGAAACATCCTCTCAACTACAAGAAATATTACTGCAGGTGTCCCTCAAGGCTCTGTTCTCTCTCCTTTTCTTTACAATATTTATACTCAAGGCATTCCAAAAGAATCTCGTATCGCCTTATTTGCCGATGATACCGCTATCCTAACTCAAGCTTCAACCATCAATACTGTATAAATTTTTCTACAAAACTATTTGGAGCTTCTTGAAAACTGGATGATGCTGTAGAGAATTGCTGTGAACACTGACAAAACCAAAGCCATTATTTTCAGAAAAGGACAAACAAACTTCCTTCCGCCTAATCCCATCTTCTTTGATGATGATATTCAGTGGACGGATCAAGTGAAGTATCCACGTCAGGAAATTAAATATCTCAATAGCTACTATGCGTCATCTCTTCAGCAGACATAGCAATCTGACTATAAAAAATAAACTTGTTTTATACAAGTCCATCCTTAGACCTACTTTACGCCAGTCCGGTATGTGGACACGCCTCTAAAACCCATATAAAAAAGATCCAAGTTATTCAAAATAAAACCCTTCTTGAAATTATTAATGCACCCTGGTTCATCCCAAATTCATATATTTACAGAGATCTTCAAATTGATACTATACAAAATTATATAAAAAAATTGCAAAAATTTTTTTCCTTTTTGTACTATTACATCCAAACAGCTGTATCAGTTCTATGCGAAGCTCACCTTTTCCTAGAGAAAAACACAAATATCCTCTGGATATTCTTACCTAACATTTTGTTAATTATTTGAAGTACTTGCTACCTCACTGGTCAAACTTTTTTTTCACATTGCTTGTCTATTTTCATTCATTACATCTTTCTTCGCCGACTGATGGCAGCTAAGTGAAATATCCCATTCTACCATCTCGACTCTTCTTATCATCCTTTTGTTGTTCCAGACATTATTTTATCTGATGCAGAGTAAAAGTGTGCTGTCACTCTCTTTCCATTCAACACAAGTAAAGAGTTTTTCCAGTGTGTGTATAATGTAAATCATTTGTTGTGTGACACTTTGTTTTACAAGTTCCTGTTATGGTTAATTTTTTTTTTCTTTCTTTATTCTCCTTTCCTATCATTTTTGGTTATCCAAGACATTTTTAATAGAAAAATTTTAAATTGTTATTCCAATACTCTTTGCATTTTAATTATCATTCTTCCTTCTCCTTTTCAGATGGGTAAACCAGTATCTGGCCTTATAGCATACAAAATCATTTTTTTAAGCCTTTCTCTATATAAATATTTCATTTAAAAGATCAACATGAATACAGTCTGATATGTTGCTTTTCAGACTACATTGTGAGCTTTAGCAGCTTTTATCTTATATTTTGGATTATAATTTGTGGCAATTAAACAGTATGATACAATTTACTGTCACAAAACACATTTACTTACTGCTGTCAAAATATTAATTTTCATCTGATGTACATTAACGTTTTAGTGGCTGCACTACTAAATTTGTTGAATATCATGCTATTTTTAGATGAATAATAATAATGTTTTTCGTACTTTAAAGATTTGTAGTTAATTTTGGTGAGCATTAAAATGGTGTCCATTAAAAATTAAAGATTAGAAACATGGTTGCCATTCAACAATGCATAAGACATTTTATTTATTATGTTTTGAGATTTTAAAATTGCATTGTTGTTCAGCATAGGTAAGTGAATTAACCACTTGCGCTAAAAAGACGTGCCACGCACGCCGAGATGCTTTTGTCTCAAACTGCGAGCGACTTCAACACCACGTCGATAGGCATTTATCACAAAAATGAAAGTAACAGGATGTACACATCGCCTAACAATGAGATTGTTTATTTCTCGAGTTACAGCTCTGGAGTGCACTTTCAGATGCGGAGCACCATAAATGAGACACTTTACCACTTGTTATATTGTAGCGCACGGCACCACAACCGTGAATTTAGTCATAGCTCAAGTGGTTAATGAAAAAGTGATTTTATATATTTTGTGCTTTGTAATAAAGACTCCAGAATAACACAACAAATATCCTTCTGTCACCCGAGTGTGATAAATATATTTTTGTTATCCTATGATATATTCATTGCTACATTTCTAACTGTATTTCTTCTGTATATACAATAATCTGCATCAAAATTGAAAATTGATTGTGTTGATGAAATGTATAGTGGTCACAATTGTCTGTATATTGAAAAAAGTCTTGATATGCATGCTATAAAGCACATTAAAACAATTCTAAGGCAAAGCTTTAGCTGGCAGCCTCAGCTGGAATCCGAAAAAATGGCTTGATTGAGTTCGCTCCTGTATATTGCTGTTTCATGTAGGTTTGCTGTACATTGCATTGCTTATTTTCAAAGGTTTTATATCCAGATATATTGGTATATCTGGATATTTAAATTATCAGGTTTTAGATCCAGTATTAAATTCCACTGGTGTGCAAAAATTAAGGACGAGACGGTTTTTTCAATATAACTTTGTACAAAAGCTTTCCAAATCAACACATTTAATACCATAAGATCCCCAATACGTAAGGACATGAGTGATGTAAGCAACACTTACTAAAAGAGAAATCAGAGGGATAAAAAGAAGCTTTATTGAAAAAGTAGCATGGAGCGCAATGCGACTGAAGGCCGAAACATCCCTGTGATGGGTGTCCAGCAAGAAACATCCGGTCTTTAATAGGGGATATGATCTCCCCTGACTGCTAGGCAGGTTTCACAGTGTCTGCCCATGCTGAGAATGAGGGTGTCAATGAATTGTTGAGGCATTGCTGCCCATTCGTCTTGCAGTGCCAATCGAAGCTCCAGAATCGTTACTGGTGGTAAGGTACGAGCTGCCAAGCGTCTGCCTAGAAAATCCCATACATGCTCGATTGGATTGAGATCCGGAGATCTTGACGGCCAATCCATACGTTCAATATCCTCATTCTACTCTCTGTTCGGCAGCTACTGTGCGATGACATGGTGCATTGTCGTCCATGAAAAGGAACTGCGGATCCATAGCGCCTCTAAAAAGACACACATATGGAAGAAGAATCTCGTTACAATAATGGGTCCCATTGACTGAACCTGCGTCGAAGATGTGAAGGTCTGTACGATTACCAAGCATGATGCCTCCCCAAACGAGAACACCGCCACCTCCATACCTGTCCCTTTCGATGATGCTCGAGGTATTGCGGCTTCCCCGCTCTCTCCAGACGAGTATGCGATGAGAATCGCTACTCAGACTGAATGTGCTCTCATCTGTAAAGAGTACTCGTCCCCATTCATTGTCTCTCCAATTCCGTGTTCCTGGCACCACAGAGAACGCCTTCTCCGATGGGCAGGCGTTAGAGGTACACACCGTACAGGGCGTCGTGCAAACAGACCACCACCGTGCAGTCTTCTGGCCACGGTAAAACGCGATATCGGTCGTCCAGTCACCTGTGTCGTGTGTCTAGCGATTTCTCCAGCCATCTGCCGCCTGTTTCTTCTGGCCTGTAAGGCAATATACCGGTAATCTGCGGGTGTGGTTCCTCGTGGAGGACCAACCCCCGGATAGCTGTTCAGGGTTCGTAGCGGTCCTTACAAGTGCTTATAAGTCCTTATATTTGAAAATAAAATATAAAGGCCCTTATAGGTGCTTACTTTTCTTTAAAAGTCCTTATTTTTTTGTTTTTAGTGCTTATTTTTTGCTTTTAGTGCTTTTTTTTTTTAAATGAACACGCTATTTTTCCCTGTATCAAAGCCGAAACTAAATAAACAACTTTTCTTCCTAATATGGAATGTCAGATGGTGAGTCATACTCCCGGAAATAGCTTTACCCCTTTCTCTGCATTAACATAACCTTTGGTGTGCACGAAGAGTACAGACAGGTGCCCGTCGTTCTATTGGTCAAAGAATTGCGAAAGCAGTAGAAAATTCCGCTACATTCGGCATTCTTTTCCTCCCACCCAAATACTACACACGTTTAAATTTCTATCAAGATCTTAAAAATTTGCATTCTTGTTCTGCTTGGTCAGTTCGTATTCATGTTTATTATGATCATTATGCTTAATATTATGAGCGTATATATATATATATGTATGAATATATATATATGCTTATTTATATATGTATGAATATTTATAATAACATAGTTGCAGTAACTGCTGAAGTATAGTAAACTTCCAAAAATGGTTGTGTTTTAACACAGATTAGCTTTCTAAGGAATAATATTCAGAATGGCTTAAATAAAGGGAAAGTAATCGAATAGTCAAAATAATTTCATTTTTTTGGCCAATATATTATACAGTACGAAGGTTGGGAGGTCTCCCCTTTCTCCGCAAAATCTTGAATATTGAAACTGTAACAGTTCGCTGCAAAACAAGCAACGGACTTTTTTTTTTTGGTTACTATCCAATCTGGATTGAATAGGACTAAAAGTTCTGCGGTCTATCAACCGAAGCGAAGAATGATTCTATTCCGGAAATTTAACGCCGTCTGTTGAAAATTAGAATTAAAAACACCCCAGTTATTTAGTTCTTTATTCTCCCAATACCGGATTCCGATTGCGTAATATCACGTAGGTAAGAATTACGGCGCACGTATTGCGCAATAGCGTTTGTGATATTTTGCAGAGATAATTAATTTTGATGTTCAGTCTGAGATTTGTTTATGAATACTTACTTACTAAATGAAAGAGTTTTACTGTGCTTGCTAAACAGAATATTTTTTAGTTCCGTTGGTTTATTTTTATATGATGCACATATCGAAATGTCAAAAGCATTCATTAGCGGAAAAATCTAAAGAGCGGCTCCCCCCCGCTCCTTCAAGTTACGCTCGACTGTCCGAATATTCTCTAATTCCAAGCATGCGGGTTAGTTAAGCTTTTACTGTTAAAGATGGCTGCATGAAGCAAATTTCTGGCTTCTGATTTCAGAAATGTTCCTCTTTTTTACTTAAATTATTTTGCTTGCAATTTCTGTTAAGAGAAAACTGATATACAATGAAAATTTAGAAAATGTTCAGAATTTAGATTTAAATTATTTAAATATCAATATGAGTGGAAAAATAAATTGTATTTATTATTAGGTTCCAAACGAATACAATAAATATGCCTTATTATTATTTATTTTCTCTATTTTGAACTGAAATTTCATCATTAAATCTTGTAATATAGTTTAGTTCTTCATAGTTTTTTTTTCCCTCTCATTTTAAACTAGTTCTGTAAATTGAACTATTATTTAAAATAAAAAAAAAGTAATTATTTTCCATGGTTGAGGTAATGCTTATTCTCTCTTAATAAGTACTTCATTTCTCATATTTTAAATTACAATTCTAATTTTTAAGGTTATGCAGTTGTGTATGATGTAATTAGACAGGTGCTTATTTTTTTTCTTAAAATGTGCTTGAAAAGTGCTTATAGGTGCTTATTTTTTTAACTAAAATGTGGCTATGAACCCTGCTGTTCCTGTAGTTTAAAATTGTCTCCAAAGTCGTGAAACGATGCTGTGAGCAATTCCGAACTCTGCAGCCACACTTGTCACACTGTGGCCTTCCTCCAACTTCCCAATTATTCGACCTCGGATAAAAGCATCCAGATGTTGTCTAACAGATTGATTATTCGCCATTTCTCGCTGAGGCAGCAACTCGGTGTGATTTTAACTGCTATATGGCATGCAATCTCTTTGCCAGAAATACTGATCTTATACCGAAAACATGCTTTATACTACTCGGACACTCCCATTACGTCTACCTGCATATCTGCGGATGTGCTACCGTACATCACCTTACTTAATCTCCTGATTGGTCTTTCTGTCCGCTCTGCCTCTTTGTTCAGCTGATATGCTAATTTTTCGATTTCGTCCTTAATTTTTGCACACCAGTGTATATGTAAGTGGCTAAAGTGTGTGTCGTGGATAGCTTATTGTTGCCACTCGGAAAAATGAGCGCGGAAATTAACATTTCCGCAGTTTTTAATTAATATCTCGGCTGATTAAAGTCGTATGAAGATGAGAACGGTATCAATGGATTCAGAGAATTTTTTGGAATCCAAGGATCTCGAATTTCAACTTAGCGCCGTTCCGTAGATATTCGAGAAAAAAGATTTTGGCACATAGCCAAATCCCTCTAGTAGGGAAAACCCAAGAATAAAAGTGGAAAATTTAGGGAAAACATAGGAGAAATTAGTTTTTAATTAATATCTTGGCTAAATAAAGTCCCAAGGAAACACGAATGGTCTAAATGGCGTGCCAGGGCCTGCGGAATCCAACGGTGGGCTTCGCGAAGCCCGGGAGTCAGCTGTTTCGGTGGAGATACTATTACTTCATCCCATATATATATGCGGCTTAAGTGTCTGTTTGTCGCCGATAGTTTATTGGTTGCTTGTGTAACTGTACTAGCCAATGGGGTGAAGTTGCCGTTTCAGTTGAGACGTAGACAATTTCCTGTAACACTTGCCTTACGTTAAGCATGTTGGCATTTTTCTACCTGAGCATGCATTTGGACATGGTCACTTTATGTTATGTTGCCTGTTCAAGAGTTCGTGAAAAAACGGACGTAAAATTAAAAATAATTGGTGGTCCTTTGCGAGGCGAGCTTAAAAACGATGGAAAGATCTACGCAAGAAATGTTGTGTACAAAGACATCTTTAACATTTAACATTTTATTATTCAAATCACCTTTATTTATTGAGCTAGCAGTGTCTCTTAAGAAATGTCCTGCAAGTGGTTTCCTTCATTGCACTCTACTTTAAGCAATAAAGGAAGTTGAAGGGGGAAACCCCGTGGGGCAGTAAGCAAAGGGGTGTCCTCGCCACCTGCCCTGTTTAATTCAGTTTGAATTAGTAGACACCTTTGCACAAATCATTTTAATTACAATTTATTATATCTAGAACAGCGGTCATTATAATTATTATTTATAATATCTAGAACAGTGGTCATTTCGTATGACCGCCGGGCTTTCTAGTTAAATTATAAGGTTTGTTGGTTACTACTAGAATTCTCCCATTTAATAGCTAAGTTTAAAAGTTCCAAATAGTGCTTTATCTAGGATGTGCAATTATCTTTGCTATATTAATTGATGGAGTAATTATAAAAAGTATTCTGTATGTTCAGTAATTCTTATTGGTAATTTTCTAGATGTTGAACCAATTTGTCGCATTTCTGCATCTAAAAGTTCATCCCCTTCTTCAGTAGTCTTCAGTATTTTTCTCATACTTTAAGTAGAGGAAGCAAAAATATTATAACATAAATATGTGTACAGTAAAATTTCTATAATCAGGCATTCATTTGGTTTTTCACATTAAATAATCTGGTACTCCTTTCACCAATATTATGTTTAAAATTTTGCCATTAGCGTTTTATTCAATTTTATTATTATTAATTCATTAGCGTTTTATACTGCAAGACTTGCAGCTACTTAATGTCTTTTTACCATTTTTGTTAAGTTTGTTAAGTTGTTTTGTTAAAATCTCCCATTTATGCTTTGTTTTGTTTCCATGCCTTATTCGTTTAAAATACTTCTAAAATTTTGTAAAAATATTAATGCAGTGTAATGGAAATATCGGGTTTTAACAAAAGTTTCTCACCACTGCAAATATCGTCTGTGCAAACAGTTTGAGTTGGCATGTTTAATCATATCTTGTCAAACGATTTTTGGCATTTAAAAGAAAGAGACTTTCTTTAGAACACTGTGTTGTGAAATTTGTAAAAAAATATCGTTATCATTAAGTACAAGGTGTCTGAAATGAAACTATCACACTACTCAATTAAAACCATCATTTACCTCCAGTTCTATTTCAAAAACGGACCTACAGAATGTAACCAAACCATGTGTACCACTTTAGGTGCTTATGTTGTATCATATAACCTTGTGAAGGTTTGGTACCAAAGGACTATGGCATTCAAGAAGCAGAGCACTCTGGTCAGCCTACTGATGTTGACGAGGCCTGCCTGTGAGAACTTGTGGAAGATCAGTATGCAACCACTCGAGAGCTTTCTAAAGAGTTAGATGTTAGTGTCATTAGTTGCATGACATAAACTTGATGTACAAGTTCAATCGCTGTGTGTTGCACGAACTGACTCAAACAGATAAGAACATGCATGTTCAGGCTTGCAGTACTCTGCTCGAATATCAACTCAAGGAGAAAATTCTGAACTGGATCATCACTTATGATGAAAAGTTTATTTACTTCAACAACACAGCCCGAAAAAGGGATTGGTCTGTGCCCAGTAAGCCCATCGGTAGCGTCACAAAGTGCAATTTGCTTGACAAAATGATCATGGTTTATATCTGGTGGGATTACCTACAAAGAGTATCTGAAAAAAGGTAAAACCCTCAACAGTAAAGTGTGCAGTGAGATGCTAGTCTATGTTGACAGTGCTATCAAGGAAAAAGATCTAACGTAGTTCCAGCATAAAATGGTAATCTTCCATCAAGACCACATGTCTGCATTAATTGCAAGACCACATGCAAATTGCAAGACCACATGTCTGCATTAATCGCTGGACTTTGAAGAGACTTAATTGGGATCTTTTGCCACACCCACCATATCGCCCCGATATCACTTCTTAGGACTTTTAACCATTTTTCACATCTGCATCTACATCTTGCTAGTGCTATCTTCCATACTGGTCATCTGAAATGAAATTGATCTGTTTTTGGAGTCGCGACCACCAAATTTCTGGGCTGAAGGCTTTGAAAAACTACCAAAATGTTGGCGGAAAATCATAGATTTGAGTGGGGATTACTACCCACACTAAAGGTACTACTTTCATGTTTTTTCCCTAACTTTATTAAGAACGTTTTCTGGAGGAAAACTTTTGCTACAACCAGAGAATTTAATGGAAGAATGTGGTATTAGAACTTCTATTAGTTATGATATCAGAAAGCAGGAAGAAAAACCAGAAAATTTTCTGTAACTTAACAGATCTTAAAAAGTGAGGCTAATCTTTGCTAACTATTATGTAAATTAGTCAATGCAGAGAAATCTATAGGCAACCTGATTACAAGATCTATTACTAAGAAATCATTTTTGAAACAGTTAACTGATGACTTTGTAATCTGAAGTGTGTTGATTCATGAGTAGCAAAAAAAAACTGTTATGTCTGAACATCTGTTGGATGAAAGGAAAAAGGCAGTTGTCTTTTAAATATTTATTTTAACCTGATTACAAGATCTATTACTAAAAAATCATTTTTGAAACAGTTAACTGATGACTATGTAATCTGAAGTGTGTTGATTCACGAGTAGCAAAAAAAAAAACTGTTACGTCTGAACACCGGTTGGATGAAAGGAAAAAGGCAGTTGTCTTTTAAATATTTATTTTAAAACTTAATAAGAATTTCTTGAATACTAATGAGTAAAATAATCAAAACATTACAGCCATAATACAAAACAATGCCCTCTGGATGCAGCAATGATGCAGGTTGCATCTTCTTTTAAGTCTTTCACTGCATAAAAGACACACAAAAGCCCCTTTCTTCCTTTTAAGTTAAACGTCTTTGGGAACGCTTCAAAGGGGGTCCTTTTGTTGAGCACTTAGGCCATTAGCTGACATAAAAAATGACGGTTTCACATAGAAACTTCCCTGGGGATTTCCTTAACTCATTTCTGCAGAAGTTCTTAACTGACAATTAGTCTCTGGACAAACAGGAAGTTCTCATTAAACAAATGTGTGCCTATTGTCATAACCCTTCTCCTACTCGAAGGGGGGAGGTTGTTCAGAACTTCAGTTCCTCATACCCTTTACCACAGCAAGTTCTCAAGGAATAACCACTAATTAATAAATATTAACACTAATATTTTTGTTTCATAACGCTGGGTTAAGTACCAAAGATAATACAATAAGAACTTATATTGAGGCCAATATATAAACAACATAATACTAAGAACTAATCTTAATCATTCACATACAACTTGCAGTTTTCTGAAATATGTACTAATCAACTTCCTCTTTAATTGTTATACAGAATAAACAAGTTTATAACTGTAACTGCGATATATTTTGCATAAGCAACTTCTTCTACCCGTTCTCCTATATTTGGGTAAGGGATAATACTGTGTTCGTTTAAGCGTCGGTAATCCACACAAGGATGGGGATCTTTATTTGGAGCTTCCACAATAATCACCGGCTAAGTGTAATCAGGTTATCCCACCTCAATAATTTTTAGGTCAAGCATTCGCTGAATTTCTCTTTTAAAATTTCATTTTGTCAATGTGACATATGATACGGCTTGGACCTTACTGGCTTATTGCTGATAACCTCAATGTCATGTTCTACGAGGTCTGTCATGCCCAGCGCATTAGAAAAACTGCCCGAAAATTTATTTAATAATTTTTGAAATTGATTTCTTTGTGAAGGTTCTAACAATTCTTCCAATTTATTATTTTTAATGACCTCAGAATAATTGTCAACATTTGGATCAGTGCCTATATAGGGTAAATCTATTTCCGTATCAATTTGGTCAGAACCATTCCCACTACACGACAAATAATTGATTGCCTCAGGTCTTTGCTAGTATGGTTTCAACACATTGATATGATAAATTTGGGATTTCTCTTTCTTCCCCGGTAAGGCCACAATGTAGTTTGTTTCCAACATTTTACTTTCAATTTTCCTCGGCCGAAAGTTTGTTTGCTTTGGAAGTAGCGAAAATTAAGACTAGATCACCTTCTTTAAACTCTCTTTTTATAGAATTTTTACAATACCATTTTTTTTTCTTTTGAGTTGCTGATCTTGCATTTTCTCAACTGCCAACTCTTGGCATTTCTTCAGGCGATTTACAAGCTTAAAAATGTACTCGGTCACTGGTTGTTCATCCTCTTGGTTATCTGTGCAATGTTTGTATAACAATGTCTCTGGAGTATGCAAATTTTTTCCGTGGACTAATTCTGCCGGAGTGAGCCTTGTGCTTTGATATGTCACTGTTCTTAAGACCAGAAGGTCTGAGGGTAAAACTTGCTCGCAATCAGAACTATCCTGTAAACATAAAACTTGCAGTATTCTTTTTATGGTACAATGGAATCTTTCTACCGGATTAGACTGGGGGTGGTGAACCGAACTATGGCTAACTTTAGTTCCAAAATGTTAAAAAAATTCAGTTGTTAAGTTGCTCTTAAAAGACGTCCCTTGGTCGCACTGGATTTCTTCAGGAAACCCCATCCAGCTGAAAAGCTGCAACAATGCATCCACTATTGAAATGGAAGTGATGTCTTCTATAAGGATTGCTTCTGGATATTTGGAAGATAAACAGAGTACGGTCAAAATATATTTCTTTCCCGTTTTTTTTCGGTCGTTAGTCTTCCCTACTCTTTGACAAGGGTCACAAGTTTGAATATATATTTCCATGTCTTGGTAACATTTCGGGCAAAAAAATGTGTCACGAGATGATCTTTTGACCTTGTTACCCCCAAATGTCTTGAGACCTGCTCATGGCATAAACTTAGCACCTTTGTCCGACAAGTTTCGGGAATGACCAGTAATTTCCGCACATTTCCTAACTGGTCTTCCTGACATTTATGTAATCAACTATGTATGTATTTGTTAAAATTTTTTTGGAGAGTTACTTTGATCGTCTGTCGCAGGTAGGTTGAAAAGTGGTTTTAAATCCGTACTTTTCTTCTGTAGATCAGACAACTGCGTCTTGCCTATAGTAACAGGGTTGCCACGTTACCTGGAAAACCGAAAAAGTCAGGGAATTCAAAAATTGACCAAAACATTCAGGGAAAAGTCAAGGAATTTAAATATTTTAGTCAAAATCTGGAAAAGTCGTGGAATTTCAAACGGCGACCCCCCCTCCGAAAAAAAGGAAGTTTTGCGCCGACGTTGGAAGCGATCACATTCTTAGCGAATTGTGTATTGCATCAGCGTCATTCATGCAACTGGCATAGAGCCAATTTTTGAAGTTCCTATTAGATTGTCTTTTAAAAAGGCAAAGCAAGTTTCCAGCAACTTTTGGTTTCCAGTAACCTCTGAGAAGCAAGAGAATCGCATGCGCATATGAAGTGCATGTTGAACTAAACAAAATACTTATTTTTGTTTAATCCTAGTATATGGTACTATGGAGGTTAGAATCAAAGAATACGTATTGTCAAGAAGAAAAACTTCTCTGCAGCAGGAGTGACTCCGTTCCAATGTAGGGTGAAACAGCCAAAGAACGTGCATGCTGGGAAATATGTTGCCAAATCTCGAAGCCGGTGTCGAAGTTCGAAAGTCACATTATCAAGAGTTTCTAAAATTATTATAGTTTAAAATTTCTTTAAATTTTAAAGGAAAAGAAAATATTTTTCTCCGCAAGTAAATTAATTAATGGGTTAGTTATTTTGAACCACCCGAAAAAAACTACGAAAATTTATGTTTAAATTATTGCGAAAAATCAAAGAATAAACATTTTGTCAAAGAACGTTTCTTCTTAACACGAGTTCCTCAATGTCCTGTACACATCATGGAGAGGGAAGTTCTGGCCGCCAGGTTCCGTCGCCAATTTCCTTGGCGAATTTTCCCTCCGCAGGACAATAGCATTACGTCTATGGAACCTTTCCTTCCTTACATAGACGTTCTTTGGTTAGAATAACCTCCATGTATTCTATTCTAACCTCTATGTACGGTACAAACGGGGTTTGGCGACATTACAATGAGCTGTAAACGGGTCATTGTGGTTTTGACGACAATTTTCAAAATCATGCCAATGCCTTTGAATACACTAGGATTTTACCGCAAAATATTTTAAACCTTTTTTTTTTTTTCTTTTTAATGTATGATAGAAACTGGATTTGGTGACATTATGATGAGCAGTAAACGGATCATTTTGGTGTAATCGACAGTTTTCAGAATCATGCCAAGGCCTTAGGTAGAATTTTACTGCAGAATCTTTTAAAACTTTTTTTTAATAATGCTTTATTTGCCATTTTGCAACAAAATAAAAAAAAAAAAAATAGTAATCAGTCATCTAGGCTAACCATTCAACAATATTCGCTAAAATATCGTTGATTGTTCTAATTCAATTTTTCAGTAATTATCTTTATGTTGTTCATATCGTTTAATGTAATTCTTCTTCGTATCCTTTAATGTAATGCTGTTAATGCTTCTTCCCTCTAAATTTATTTATTATTAGTAAATAATACTACCAAATTTCAGGAAAGTTTCTCCGGCATAATCCTGAAATTAATTCTTGCAGTATTATGACAGACCATCACGAAATTTAATGCACATATATTTTGCTTATGTATGCTGCTAAATAGGTATAAAATACCTGAGTTTATTTAAAAATATCTTAAATAGATTTCTTTCTTTCGTTTAGCTGCAAAATGTCTGAAAAAAAAGGGCATTTTTTAAGATTGGGCAGATTCTAATCTCAATCTTCAGTGGAGAAAATAACTCATATTATGGTTATAATATAATAGTAATGCTTTGGGGATGTGTATCTATATATAAATAAGTCATATGTAATTAGCAAATTGTTGTGTTTTCAAGTAATTAATTTACCTCTTAGCACAGCCAACGTGCATTACATGGATAGACAGAAATTTTCTTAAAACACACCTGGAAAACCTGGAAAAGTCGGGAAATTTCATTCTCCTGTTTGAGTGGCAACCTTGTAGTAAGCAGTGACAGTCCGTTCACCTCTGTTTCAGGCAAGGCAAAATTGTCCTCTCCCATTTCTTTTGTTTAGGACAAAATGTTACTTTTTCCCCTTATGCGGGGAGAATTTTCGAGTGGGGGTTCTAACTCATTGCTTTCAGACTCCTGTGGATAACTCCCCAATTTCGTTCTTTGACTGAGTTTCTGAGCGCGGGTCTCCACTGCGTTTACTTGAAAGGGAAGTCTATCGAGTTGAATCTGCTTCTAATTTTGATGCCGTCCAGTTCCCTAAAAGTTACCAACCTTGATCCAGCTCGTTTCGAATGACCGCTGCTTTTGTTATTACCCATCCAAAATTTCCTTCTGTTTTAACGTGTGCTAAGGGTAAGCAAATTGGGGCTGCATCAAACAGTTGTTTTCCCCAGACAGTCTCGTCCGTCAGCATCGAAGGAGTGATGTATTTGTTGCAAATTAATCTGTAGATGTTTCCGAATCCCACAATAATGGAAGACTGAATCCGTTCACTTTAGCCATCGTTGTTGTACAGGGCTAAAAAATCTTCTTCATTTTCCTGCACCCTATTTACTACAGCTGGCAATTTGAAATCTTTTTTAACTTTCGGGCATTGAGGCTTTAAGTGTTCAGTGGAGCCACGGGCATAACACTTAAGTGGTTTACATACATCAAATTGATGTTCATTCTGATTTCGAAAGGATTCTTTTTTTTTCGGGGGCATATCTCGTTTTCCCTCGACTGGTGATATTTTTGCGGATTTCTTGAATTTGAATGATTTTTATTGCCACTTTGTGACTCTGAACTATGAAAAGGAGAGGTCTTCTTCTGGGGTTTGCGAACATTTTCATACTCTTCTAATATTTCTGCTAATTTATCTGGAGTCGTTATCTTCGACCATTCGTCAATAAAATGCACAATGAACTGGAAGCAATGAACGCGGCAAGCAATGAACTGGAAGTTGATCTGTCAGCACTGTCGTTATCTTCAGGGCAGATGTTTTTATTTTAGTCGGCTTATAATTCCTTACTAAATGTTGTATTTCATCTCGATCTACTCCGTCTTTGATATGATTTAAATCAAATTCCTCGTCACTATAAATATCACGAATACAAATCAAATAGTTTTCTGGTTGCAATTTTCTAATTTCAACTATGCGTAATGTATGCTTTACGCATGCGCGCGTTGAAAGAAATGTTTAATAAAGTAAACAAATAAATATTAAGCTTCTTTTTTTGTAAATTTTGATACCCTTTAGTTCATAATTGCTCATTATTTTATAAATTACGGTTTCATATTTTTAATTTTATAATTTCTGCATGCGATCTTACCAGATTTAAACTGATGATCTATAATCCGGAATCGCCGAAGTCCCGACGAATCCGGATTAAAGACTTTTGACTGTATCTATGAACACAGATTCAAACCTAAAATTTATGCTTCTTGATATAAAAATTAACCAAAGTTTTACAGTAAACAGTGTCGACTGAACAGTTAATTTACAGAAATACTTAAAATAAACTACTTCACTACCTCAATATAAAAAAATTCAAGGTACTTTCCCACCTGGACACTTGTTGCACTGGTTGAATACTGATGATAATCCATTCACATATCACTTTTATCACTACACTACAAATTCACAATAATCTGATGATCTTCAGACAATGACAGCCCCACACACTTCGCTGCACTAAATTTTCTCGGACACAAGACGATTTCACAAATTATAAACATTGCTGACGCTGGACACAGCCGAAATTCAGTATATCGAAAATCTTCTTCCAACGAAGTGGCATCCGTAACTTTCTCCGTGGATTTGCTAATCTACCTGCTTCGAAGAGCTGTAATCACTTTAACTGGACTGTTGTCCATAACCTTTTCGTGGATTTCCTAATCACACTTGCTTAACGAATAACTGTATTCACTTTTTTGAACTGATGTTCGTAACTTTTCGTGGATTTCTAATTACACCTGCTTAGCGAATAACTGTATTCACTTTTTTTTGAACTGATGTTTGTAACGTTTCGTGGATTTCTAATCACACCTGCTTAACGACTTACTGTATTCACTTTCTCGACCTGAAATTCAGAACTTGATGGTCTGTAAAATCTGCAAAACACTGGTGATGTTCGGACAATGACTGTCCCACAAACTTGAGATGAATTTTCAGAGCCTGACAGTCTGTAACATTTACAAAACACTAACGATATCCAGACAATGACTGTCCCACAATCTTGAGATGAATTTTCAGAGCCTGATGGTTTGTAATTTCTGCAAGGATTTTCTTATCTCTATTGCTGCCACCAATTTAATAAGGCTGTAACATCTGAACACCCGTGTTGGATGAAAGGAAAAGAGCAGTTGTCTTTTAAATATTTAGTTTAAAACTTAATAAGAATTTCTTGAATATTAATAAGTAAAATAATCAAAATATTACAGCCATAATACAAAACAAAGCCCACTGCATGCTTCAACAATGCAGGTTGCATTTTCTTTCAAGTCTTTCACTGCATAAAAGACACACAAAAGCCCCTTTCTTCCTTTTAAGTTAAATGTCTTTGGGAACGCTTCAAAGGGGTTCCTTTTTAGTATCCTCTTGTTGAGCACTTAGGCCATTAGCTGACATAGAAAATGACAGTTTCACCCGGAAACTCCCCAGGGAATTTCCTTAACTCATTTCCATAGAAGTTGTTAACTGACAATTAGTCTGTGGACAAACAAGAAGTTCTTCTCATTAAGCGCATGTGTGTCAGGAGTGTGCGTATTGTCACAAAACGGAGAAGAAAAGTCAGCCAATATCACTTGTTGATAAACTAGTAGACTGTTAGATACACTTTTGAAATTCACTTTGTTATAACAAAGCAATTAAGCATTATCTGCCTAAGGGAAGATATGTATTTATTGAGGACTCTAAGATAGAAACTGGCTTTTACTCATATTGAACAAAAAACTTCTATGCAACCAGCTTGTTCAGCAGTATTTGAACCTGAGTAAAACTGGTTATGCTCTATGATTTTACTATAGTACAAAGTCTGTAATCCGGATGTCCATTACCTGGAATGATCTATAATCCGGACCTCAAAGTCACAAACTTTTTTACTGTATGCTTTACGGATGCGCTTAATGTGTTTATGCATGTGCATTGTGAGGATATGTCTCCAGATACGGTAAAAAAATGTTTGGCATAATTTATGGCCAGCTACCATATTTCATGGTCAGGACGATGAAGATGATAGCCGCGAATTTGAAGGTTTTCGGACGTCGCAAACTAAAGGTGAAATTTTCCAGTTATTGGATTTTGTAAAGAAATGTGGAGAAGCTGTAATAAATGAAGATGATATAACAGAAGTTTTTCATTGCCACGACAATGCCCCAATCATCAATCAATTAACGGACGGCGAAATCTGTGGTATGGTTCTAGATCCAGAAAATACCGCTTCCGTTAGTGAAGAAAGTGACAGAGAGGTTATTGAAAACAAAAAAATTTCGATTGACAAGTTAGTTGGTATTCTTGACACAGCAATGACAGGACTTGAACAGTGGAACTTTGTAACTGAGCATTATGTGCATAAATTATGTCTGTTTATATAATTAAAGAGAAAGTATTAGCACAATGAAGCAACTTAAACAACTTACATTGAAAGAAATGTTTAATAAAGTAAGGAAATAAATATTAAGTTTTTTTTTTTGTAAATTTGGATACCCTTTAGATCATAATTGCTCTTTATTTCATGAATTACGGTTTCATATTTTTAATTGTATAATTTCTGCATGCCATCTTACCAGATTTAAATTGATGATCTCTGTAATTCAGAAAAACCCCTAATCCGGAATCGCTGAAGTCCCGACGAGTCCAGCTTACGGACTTTGTACTGTATTAATCTGTTGGTGAGCCACCAAAATTTTTTTTTTAAAAAAACTTCATATATTAGTAATGATGATGATTTCAAAGTAAAAGCTGATTAATTGTAGTTAATATATTTATCAATATGCTATTTAGCATTTTTTCTAAAACATAGAATGCAGTTTTCTTTTGTTCCTCAGTATATTCAATAACATGGAAAAAGCATTTTGTTGCTGTATGCAATTTGAGTCTGATAATCCAGGATATTTGATAATTTTATATCGCTAACGTTCGAAATATGCCAGGTTATTGGACTGTATCATGTAGATTAAAATTTGTGGTAGATAACATACATGTTTATTTTCATTGAGTGGTGAGTTAATACAAACTAGAAATTCAGAAGTCAAACTCTCACATTATTTCAGTAGCGTTTTGTGAAAAGAGATATGTGAGCACGGTGCTATGTAAGAGATTCAGATCAAGTGACATAACTTCATTGAAGACAGCTTTAAAAAGAAAATTATATTAAGAAATAGTAAAACATGAAAGTATTTTTATTGACCTTATGTGATATTGACTTTATAAGAAAATAAAATTTTTAAAAACTATACAAGAAAAATTCCAATCATGAAGATAATATTATAGGAAAAACAGTATTATGATAGGAAATTTTAAAATGTTTATTGTGCTGTGAATTCTTTGGACTGTATTATAGTATAATATACTAATGCACATTCAACTAAAGGTAAATTAGCAAAAAAAAAAAAAAAAAAATGTTTATTAGACTTTGGAGGTAATAACTTACTAGAACTTCACAGAAATCGACCTCATAAAATTTTTCACTTGGGTTGTAATGTATTTTAAATTTCTCAGCAAATATTGTTGTCCCTCAAATGACATATTGTGAATTTTAGCCATTATAACTTGGTTTATTATCAGTTTGCTGCCTGCCGAACTTCACATGACTTTTTATGGTAAAAATTCTTTGTTCAACATCTCAAATTAAAGTACATGAGTATTTGAGAGTTTCTGAAAGTGGTACATGACATTATTTTTGGTGGTACAATTTTTATGCAGAAGATTTAAATACTCGTAAATATTCAGAAAGAATGTAAAATGGTGCTTCTTTTGATACATTATGATGTGTAATTTTTTATTCTTATTGATGTGGTACAAAATGAAAAAAGTTTGAAAACCCCTGTTCTTCATTATTGGCTTGTGCAATGAAGGAGACTTTCTTTTTTTTCATTCTCTTGGAATTATAATGGTAAGTTTATTTATTCAGTTTTTATAAAGTATGTGAGGGATATATGCATGAGAAGAGGGATGTGTATAAAGAATATTTTCTAAGGGAAATTGCCTCATATTTAGATACTGGTGAGTAGATGTATTCTTTTTCTTATGGCTGGCTAATTACTCAGAGTTCTCATCATGAACTATGTTCAAGAGTTGTGAGTATGTATTTTATTCCACTTCCATGTCTATATTTTATACTATAAATAAAGAAGCACCCTTGCTTGCAGTTCGTACTTAATTTTCCAAATGTAAAAATTACTTCATAGTTTTTTTGCTTTTTCCTTCTCATGTTTTTCACACAAAATGCTGCTTTTTTGGAAACCTTGACTTCTTAGTTATATGTCACAAACATGAAAATATTATTGCCTGTTTCTTCATTGAAAGAATTGTCATATAAATTTTTTTTTCTTTTAGAAGTTTCACATGCTTACTTTCCTGGAAGCTTAGCATCTCTAATTTTTATTAGAAGTACAATGCCCCTTTATGCAATCATTTGGGGATGTACTCCTATATGTGTCCAATGTTTTTTTTTTTTTTTTTTTTAATTTTATTTATTTATTTATTTATTTATTTATTTATTATTATTATTATTTTGCAGCTTTTGCTTTTATAAGCTATTTCTTTTTCTTTTTTTTTTTTCTCCTCTCTTTCTCTCTTTTTTTTTTTAAAAAAAAAGCTGTAAGTGCATTGCAGGTCTTAAGTGCATCGATATTTGGAGGTTTGAAACTGCAACTGAAATTCTGATGAAAAAATAATCATTATTTTCGTACATCATATTTTAATATTTTTCTCCATTCACAGTAAAGGCAGTACTTGCAGTACAGTGTCCCAGCATCTTGATGAAGCCTGCGTTCTAAACTGAACATGATATAGGCGCTCTGAATACTCTGCATTAAAAAGGGGGAAAAAAAGTTCTATATCACTTGCTCTACTGGGGTAATTAATGAAATTTAACTTGCGTTTTTCATGTCTCGAAAGCGCGGCTTAGATTATTTATTAGATTTATACATAGCATTGTTCTAACATACATATTTTGACACAAAATCGGACTTTTCTGAAATGACACCCAATTTCCTGTGCAGAGTAATTAAAACATCTTGGATTTCTTGTGAACATAGACTTTTTTTTCTGTATTTCGATTGTAAGATTCAAAATGTGCCCAAATATTAAGTTTTTTAAAATTTGGTTAGAGATTTACCGAGAAATTAAAATAATTTACTTTGCGAAATTCTTAATGTATGGTAACCTATTTTCCTTTTTTTATTGTACACGAGCCGAAAAAAATGTGCTTCCTTGATTTTTTTCATATAATTTTAACAAAGTGCATAAAGCACATTTAGCGTTATTATCGCTCGTAAAAAATATGCCAAATTTCAAAATGCGCTATATATTAATTCACATATACCTTGGGAAATTTCGAATGAGAAACCCTAATTTTTCACGGGTATGCCTAGAAATACATCTAATTTAAAGGTGATGATAAAAATTTGATAGGTTATAATTAAAAAAAAAATTTTGGGAGGGGGGAAAAAACACCTCAGCTAGAAAATACAAATTTTAAAATTAAATCAAAAAATGCATGCGAATTTTATTTGGATTGAACTTAAATTCTGCATTATGAAAGAAGGTATCAAGTGTAATAAAAAAAGATATTAATAAATACGTATATACAAAATTCAGTTAACACCGAGGAGATAAAATTTTGAGAGCTAATTTTATAAAAACTACTTCTGCGATTTTTACAAAATTGGGTACTTTGGATCGTAGAATCGAAATATTGGAGGGGGGGGATCGGTATATCATTTCAGAAAAAGTCCGATTTTTTGTCAAAATAGCTGTGTTAGAACAATGCTATATATAAATCTAATATATGTCCTAGGTCGCGCTTTTGAGAGACATGATAAAGGCAAGTTAAATTTCGCCAATCGGCCTAGTATAACGGGAGATAAAGAACTTTCCCACTTTTCTCTTTGTACAAAGTGTACCTTTGCGTCTTTAAGTTGGGGCAGCCTTCTGTCTTGGCAAACAATCTCAAATTTGCCAAAAGGTAACGGCGCCTTTTGCACATACACCGCGCCGGTCAGACCAACCACATCTATCCCTGGTTGGAAGGTTTCGTTCTTTACTGTTTGTTGGCCATATTTATATTATTTGTGCTTTCTTCTTAATTGTGTTTTAATTTGCTAAGATACATGGGAGCTAATTGTAGTTATCTATTTTTTATTTTCCCAAAGGGGCTTTGTCCCTGTTTGGACTATTGTGTTCGTTTTGCAATTTTGTGTTGAATCACTATAAACGGCGAATCTCTTTTCAAACTGTAGCCACCAAATGTTAAGAGTCCTGCATTATATTTGAAGAAATTAAATAATGAAAAATCTACATAAATGTTTCTAATATTTCTCGCATTGTGACAAGACAACGGTACATAGAGCCATCGAATTTTGAATGACGTAATCCTCCTACGAATATGGGCATGTGGAACACCAAATTTGGAGTTTGTTTTATTATCGATTTCATATTTTGTCAAACTTTAACGAAATTTTGTGTAACAAACTCAACGATTTAAAAACGAGCAATGGCAACACTCTACCGGGGGGGGGGACTTTTTTATTTCCAGTGCGCGGAACTGCATATCGGAAATTCTAAAGATATGCTCATCTAAAGATATGCTTCTAAAGATATGATCATTTTAAAATTATTTTGCGACTTTGCTATTGAACTGAATGTCATGGTTTTAAGTGCAAAGAACATGATATTTAATAAATAAAGGTAACACACAAAACGTTAAAAAAAAGCCCCTTTGGACGTAATTTAAAATCTGAATCCTTTCAGATTTTTTTAATATTTATTTATTCAATATGCGTATATTTCATTTAGTTTTTTCTTACCAGAAATATTTCACATAATCTAGCAAAATCACAACTGCCAAAATACACTGAATAACCTTTCACATTAAGTATCACGAGTTAATTTTATGGCTGTTATCAAGATTTTGTGCGTTTACACTCTTCGTCAGAATATTTGATTCATTTAATGAATACATTTTGCTTCAGAATTCATTTTTGTATTTTATATCCGTATATTTTTTCTTTTAAAAGCGTTAAATGATCGTAAGTTGATGCGTTTGGATTATCCGACAAGATTTAAGACATCATTTCATTCATTTTTGTCTCTATAAACGCAAATGACCAACGCCTTTGGGATCTCTTCTAAGAAGAGTTGCAGAATAATCTATAAGATTCGGTTTTCCGGAAATTGTCTATCGTGAGCGGAAATTAAATACTTGTTGATATTATTAAGTTTTTTCTTGCCAGACAAGTTGCTTTCAAATATACTGTTATTTTTGTGTTTACTTTGATATCCTAAGATCTGTGACTCGCTTATGCGCTAAAGTTTTAAGGTAATCTTTAGTTTATTCAATACAAAACACAAAATTCAATTATTTGCAATACAAAAAAAGTTATGTGTACTTTAATATAAATAAAAAATCTGATGTGTACACCACATGACTTCCTTGTACGGAATATTAAATTATACGCATTTTTTCTTGCATTTCATTTAAACTTATTAGATTGAATTAAACCTACTTCGCCGACAGCGCATAAACCACAATAGAATAAATGCATTCTTTAAAATTCACTTTGTTTACCATAGCGACACTCTGGCGCTAGGTTTACTTAACAGTATTATATTTCGTTCATATTATAACTCAGAATGCACAAAATTTATATCATTTAAAGAATTATCTAATCGTTGCCACACGTTCTATTGAAATACTATAATAAAGCTAGAACTATGTACAGTACACTCCCGATGATCCGCGGAATTGGGTGGCGCGACCGCCGCGGATAACAAAAATCGCGGATAATCCGAAAAAAGCTAAAAACCGGTATAGCAAAAGAGAAAACAGTCATTCCAACTTTGAAAAATGTATATGTACAATAAAACGTAAGATAAACAGCAGGAAATGTTTTTCAATATTTTAGTATATCACTCAAAACTAACCTAAAATGCATTTTGTTAATGAAAACAGAAAAGTGCTTTGTACTTACGAGAGGCGTCAAGGATACACAGAAAAATTAAAATATATGTACTGTAATGTATTATGTAATTACAAAAGCATAACTGTAAAACTACACCTTTTAGAAGAAATCAGTCATTTGTGTTTGCTTCTTGCTTTGGAAGCATTTTCTCATGATCCGAGATGGCATTTTTCGTAGCATAAGTTTCTAGGCCAACTCCGCGTCGTCTTGTTCTTTCAAATAGCTCAGCAGTCCGTCGACTTGTTGCAAAGCCGCTTCCGCATCTACACAGTGGGCTGTTCTTCGCCGTCACTTCGCTCTCCTTGATTCTCGGTCTTTTCCCTTGCTTTCTTCACAATTTCGTCATCTGTCAAGCGTTCGAAGCCAGGTTCGTTGACGTCACACTCCAACCACTCGTTAATGTTTTAGGCATCGACGTTCTCACCACCCGTTTCATCATATCGGCAAGAGTTGCCGTGGGCGTGTCTACATCTTCATTCTCTTCTTCACAACTCAAAGGACTTAGGTTGTTGTTGGCTTCAACATTAGGCATGAGTTTTCACCATGATTTTATGAGAGTTGACGGTTTCACTGAGTCCCATGCAGATGCAATATCGTAGATGCTGTCCAAGATTGTGTAGTTTTCCGAAACACTTTCAGATCATAACCTTCTTCAATTTTGGTATTTAGCAGCTTGGTTCGGTATGTTCTCTTCATTGTTGCAATGACTCCTTGGTCCGTGGGTTGGATTAGCGCAGTAACGTTTGGAGGGAGAAACTTTGCAAAAATTTGTCCATCAGAAGACTTTAGCACGCTTGTTGCTGGGTGAGAAGGTGCGTTGCTGATCAATAGCACAGCTTTTTCAGACAGGTTTTCGATTTAAGATGGTTACGCACTTGAAGAACAAAGATTTTTTCGAACAATGTTGAAAAATGTTTCATTTCATCGATCCTTTTTTTGGTTAAAGTAATAAACGGGCAAACTTTGTATCCTTGTGCCTTTGAAAGATCTCGGTTTTTTTTTTTTTTTTTTTTTTTTTTTTTTTTTTTTAACTTTTGAATGACAACAAGTTTATGACCACCAGTAGCGTTACTGCAAGACATGATAGTGATCCTTTCCTTGCTGCTTTTATGACCCCGCTGCTTTACTTTCACTTTCAGATGCTTAAGTGCGAGTAGAAAGACATTTTCACAAAAGTCCCGATTCGTCGGCATTGTAAATTTGTTCAAAAGAGAGCTCTTCTTTCAAAACAAATTCTTCAAATTCATGGTGGAAATCGTCGGCTGCTTGTTGGTCACCACTAAGTTTCTCCCCATGGAGTCCAATTTCTCGAATTCCATGCCGCTGCTTAAAACGAGTCAACCAGCCAGAAGACACATCAAAATTTCCTTCCAGGCCTAACAACTCAAAAAAGGTTTTTGCCTTCGCCGCAATGATAAGACCATTTACAAGAGTACCCCTCTTTTCGAACTTGAGCTAACGACTCTGTCCATGCCGTGTCTAGCTCATCAAAGGTAGAACCCTTCATAGTTTTCGCGTTTTCATTGCGGAAGCACTGCCCGACATTGATGCAAAGTTCACCAGTTTGTCTTTTTGCTTTAGAATGTCACGCACTGTTGTTTCCGCGTTTCCGTAATCCAATTCCATCTGCTGCCTTGTAGCGCCGTTTGCTACTTTGGAAATTAATTCTAGTTTTTGCGCAATCGTCCTGTCATTTTAAATCGGTAACGAAAAACAAAACCACTGAACACAATAAAGGTAAGAAATTAACTATGACCGTTTCGCAAGCACTATCAGGCTTAAGCTAACAATGGCGAGTGAGAGGAAGGGGACGTATCAGTAAGATTAAGACGAGAGAGGGCCGTAGAGCGGGCACTGCAAGGGTGAGTAAGAAATCACTTACTCATCAGAGGGGAAGGCTCCGAGAAGGCCAGGGATATTTTTGCCATAAATAAGCACGATGTTTAGCAAATTTAACGTTTCGCTCAGTTTTGTGAACAATTGATTTTCTATGCTTTACGCTTATATATCTATATATATATATATAAACACCTTTGTGTCGCAGGCGCGAATAATCCGCTCCGCGCATAATCCGCCCGCAGATTATCGGGAGTCTACTGTATAAAAGAAATTAAGCAAACAAAACAAAAAAGAAAGATTTCATTTAAACTTATTGAATTGAATTAAATCTACTTCGCCGACAGCGCATAAACCACAATAGAATAAATGCATTCTTTAAAATTCACTCTAGTATTTGTTTACCATAGCGACACTCTGGCGCTAGATTCACTTAACAGTATTAATAATTATATAACAGTTAACTTATATATTAATTATATAACGGAAACTAAGTTAACTGTTATATAATCCAATAATTATATAACATTTAACTTATATATTTCGTTCATATTATAACTCATAATGCATAAAATGTATATCAATTAAAGAATAGAATTATCTAATCGTTGCCACATGTTCTATTCAAATACTATAATAAAGCTAGAATGATGTATAAAAGAAATTACGCAAACAAAACAAAAAAGAAACAGTTTTTCACAGACGATTGAGTATTTCTCATTTAATTAATTCAGTTCTCACTTCGCGAGAAGGCACAAATACATAAAAACTCAAAATATCTGTATTAAAAATTACGAAGTAAATCTTAAACACTTATTTCCTCGAAAAAACTCCAGAAAGGATTAAGCATGATTTAATTCGCAATAATAAATGAAGGCGTTATCTTTGTTGTTGGGAAGCTAAGTTTCTCTGGATTGGCAACAAATCCGCTACTCATCTGTTTCAAATGTAAACAAGAGCAATGGCCGCCATCAAATTAGGCTTAGCGGCACTTAAACAATTTTAAAATTGTTGATAATTCTAAAAATATTGCATACAGATTTACTAAAGGCATAAAACACTTAACCGGAAGATAAAAACAACATAATTCAATCATTTTTTAAAGCAAAAAATGTACAATTTACAAACATATAAGAGTAAAGAAGTAGTGAGCCGGGTAACAGAGTGGATATATTTATAAATATATTTATATACATTTGGCGCGGCCGATTGAAACCAAAATACGAGATGCACATCTACATGTTATAGTAGTCTTATATACAAAATTTCAACGTTCTGAGGCTACTCGTTTTTGAGTTATGCGATATACGTACGTACGCGCGTACGTACATACGTTCGTACAGACTCCACGAAAAATTCTCTTCAGAATTCATTTTAAAGCAGTTTTTTAGTTTTTTGGAGGAAAAGAGTCTTTTATTCTGTCCTTACGTACAGATATCACGCAAAAACATCGTTAAATTGCATTCGAAAGCGGACAAAGTGGATATTTTCGTTGAAATATGCTGCCTGAAGCTTTTCGCTATTACGATGCTTCCTTTTTACTTCGTACAAGGAAGTAAAAACACAGTTTTGAAGTGGTTTGTAATGTTTAGCTTTCCTGGCCAATCACTGTTTTTGTTCTGAGAACCAATCAAATGTTAGTAACTGCCAGTAGAAGCTGATATCATGTTTACACTTGAAACAATTCATTATTTTTCTTTGTTCTGTAGAAGAAGGACCTGTTTCTTATACACTGCAATTACAAGTAGGAATTTTTGTAAAAAATTTTTAATATTTAGTCAAGAAACAATGACATCAAATAAAAGAGTAGATTGGACATCTAGAAAGAGATATAATATTATTGTGCTACGAGAAAGTGGTCTTTCCTATGCTGAAATTGCAAGACAGGTGGGTGGTTCAGTGACTACATCTGGAGTCCAAAAAATTTGCTTACGATATTAGGAGACAAATTCAATAAAAAACAAAGAAGGAAAAGGCCGAAAAAGGTGCACCACATCTATCGATGACAGAAGAATAAAAAGGCTATGTCTCCAAGATAGAAAAATGTCATCAGCGGCCATCAAAAGTGATCTGAATGATGCTGGTGTTTCTGTCAGTTCAAGAACAATCAGGAGAAGATTAACAGATGTTGGACTGAGAGGTAGAATTCCACGAAAAAAGCCTTATCTTAATTTTCAGCAACGGAAAAAAAAAAAAAAAAAAGAAGAAGAAAGACTACAGTGGGCAAAGGAACACATTAATTGGACAGGTGATCAGTGGTCACAAGTTATATGGAGTGATGAAACTAAGATATCGTTATTCGGTAGTGATGGGCGAAAATATGTAAAACGTAGAATAGGAGAAGAGCTACATCCTGACTGCATTCAAGCAACTGTGAAGAACCCAGTTAGTGCCTGCACTGTGATGATTTCATCATGCATGTCAGCAGATAGTATTGGTCGTCTTCATGTCATCGATGGGACACTGAATGCCAGAAAATATATTGACACTATTCTAGAACCAAAACTTCTACCTTCCATCAGAGATTTCTTTCCCAACAATGCTTCGTTTATTTTTCAGCAGGATTCTGCTCCTTGCCACACGGCCAAAATATCGAAAGAGTGGTTTCAAACAAATAGCATTAAATTGTTGTCATGACCAGGAAGCAGTCCTGACCTCAATCCTATCGAAAATTTGTGGCACCGTCTGAAAACTCTTGTCCGAATGAGGCGCCCATCAAATGAAAGGGAACTAATTGAGGCTATAATTGTTTCCTGGCATCATGTAATAACGAATGAAGAGCTTAAAAAACTCTTCTCAGCTCAATGAAACGTCGATGTGAAGCTGTAATCAAAATCAACCCTACTAAGTACTGATAACTCACTGCAATCATCACTATCTAATGTATATCGATAACAATTATCGTTTAACTATTTTGTATTGCAAATAATTGAATTTTGTGTTTTGTATTGAATTCAGTAATAAATTCTCTTTAAAATGATTTATACAAGTGTGCATTTTGTGAAACGTAACGTTTTCTATAAGCATACAAAGTTCAAAAACATAAAAATTTCCAAAAGTGTCCACAATTTTGGCCATCACTGTATAACTGCCTTAGAACTATTAGTTCCTGCTACGTTATTTTTTCCTGTTACCTTAAAACTTTGAGTTCCTGTTGCATAGTTTTCAAGATAGATACAGCTATATTATGAGATACGATACACGTAGAAACGAAAGCGTTATGAAGCACGCATTCCCTCCTCTTGGCTAAGGTGTAAGGTTTGCTATAAAGGAACTCTTTCTAAAACCACGGCTCTTGGTTTTCCATGTTCTGTGTAAATATAGTCATCTTCGAGAGATGATATTCATATAGTTGTTTATCTTCTGAAGAACAATGCGCAGTCTCAGATGTAGTCGTCGTAGAGAGATGATTGCTAATGAGATGGGTTAACTGTTTTTGGGGTTATTTCTCTCTAATTAAAATGCTTCTGCATTATCAAATACTTTTTAGAAAGTTAAACGAAGTTGGAATAAATATATCCAGCCGTCTAGGTTTATTTTTAATATAAAAAAGAAGTAACTGTTCTCGGGCAAAGCACAGAGAAGGGTTTTATTCAAGGTCACCTTTCAAAGAGATTTTATCAGATTAAATAAATGTTTCGGTGTTACTATAAAGCACAATTTTTTCCGCACTACAGAAAATTAAAACTTTTGAGTAATTAAGTAAACCACATTTAAAGTTATTACCGCTTATAACAAATATGGCAAATTTGAAAATGCACCGGTATATAAACTCACGTATTGCTTTGGAAATTTTAAATAAAATTTAGTTTTTTGTAGGTACGACTAGAAACACGTCATACATCTACATTCAGGTGATGGTAAAAATTTTATAGGTTTTAATATAAAATTTTTTCCGAAAAATTTATAAATATTTAAAAATACAGGTTTTCAAATTAAATCAGAAAAACTGTAAAAAATTGTTTGGATTGAACCTAAATTTCGAATAATGAAAGAAGAAATTAAATAAATTTAATTTAAGAATCAGTATTGTTAAATATACGCGAAATTCAACTAATACTGCGGTGTTAAAATATTGATTGCTAATTAAATATATATATAAGGGGCTGTGATTTTTACAGAACTTGAGGTTTTGACATTGTTTGAGACAGAGTCGAAAAATGGGAAAAAAAAATCGCATGTAGTTTTAGAAAAGTCTGATTTTATGTCAAAAACATATGTTAGAAGAACGTTATATATAAATGTAATATATATCCTAAATCACGGTTTCAAGATATGAACAATACAAGTTGAATTTCGTCAATCGCCTGAGTATAACAGGAGATTAACCTCCCCCTAAAAATTAATAAGGAAAGAACCGGATTGAGCGATGAGTATTTACAATCCATGTTGAAGAAAATTTCTAGTAATTTTTCGCGAGTACGTGGATAATATAATAACAATAACAAATTTTGTATTTATATGTAAGTTTGTAATTATTTAGATATGTATTTTAGAAACAAATAACCTAGAGAAGGATATTAGATTCTCAGTATTCATTCTCAAGTATGACCCATTTGAAAACATTTCTATGAAAACTTAGAATTTTTTTAATAGTTTATTAATTTTTAAATTGTCAGTCTGAAATATAGATATACTTAAGTTATCAATAGGTTTGAATTACAAAGTGTGACCAACAAAAATATCAGACTTCAGATAGAAAATAAATATAAATTTGATTATCTTCCTTTGAGTTATTATTATTATTGTTTATGTATGTTCTGATAAATAAGAGATAAATGCGCGATTAAAATTTATTTTTTAATTTAATTTTGTTTATTTAATTTTACTTTTTTGTTCGTAGTAAAGGAAGTATTGTTAGCGCGAAAAAGTTTGGTTAATTTATATTTCAACGGAAATAATCATTTTAGCCGCTTCCGTATCCATTTTGACTATTTTTTATGTGACCTCTGTGCTTATGGGTAAAATAAAGGGCTCTTTTTCCCAAAACGGATTGTAAAATGGACTCAAAAAAGATTTTTTCGTAGTGACTGTACGTACGCATGTATGGATCTTCCATAATTCAAGAAGGATTAGACTCAGAACGTCGAAATTTTGTATTTGGGACTGTTGTAACATCTAGTTTTGCACGCTTTCTTTTAATTTAATCGGCAGTACTAAAAGTATATATAATGTTGAATGATCTAAAATTCGCTTAGTTCGAAAGCAAGTTTTTCTAATACTTGCGAAATAGCTGCAAAGTAATACCTACCCCCTTACCCGGTCTTTATTTTCGCAATTGTTGGTATACTTCCAATTACAGAAGCGTTTGAAGTGCCGAAAATATTTATTTTTTGGCAATGTTAAATAAAAAATAAATAAATAAATAACATCTGAAAGCTTTCAGATTTTATAAATTACGCCCAAAGGGGCTTTTTTTTGTGTTACCTTTATTTATTAAATATCATATTCTTCGCACTTAAACCATAAAATTCAACAAAGCTCTAACTATTGTTTCAACAGCAATATCAGAAAATATTTAAAAGAGCATATCTTTAGAATTTCTGGTACACAGTCTCACGCGCTGGAGATAAAAATATCCGTCTCCCTGTACAGTGTTGCCATTGCTCGCTTTAAAGTCGTTGAATTTCTTAATCAAAAACTCATAAATGCTTTACAAAATATGAAATAGATAATAAAACAAATACCAAATTTGTGCTTCCAGATGCCCAATATTCGGGTGGAGAACGTTATTACGGGTACGTTATTTAAAATTTGAGGGCTCTAGCTTCTGTTGTTTTATCACAACGCAAGAAAGATACATACATTTATGCAGATACTTAATTATTTATTTTCTTTAAATAAAATATAGGGCTCTAATATTTGGTGGCAACAATTTTAAAAAGTGATTCGCCCTTTATAGTGAATCAACGGAAAATGCCAAAACGAAATTAATAGCCATTCTGGGCAAATTGTCCTTTTCGGCTAATAATAATAACAATTTCAACAATCAATCAATCAATCAATATAATTTATGGCGGGATGTCGCTTGAGTGCGCGACGTATCCGGCTCAATGATACTTATGCCGCGAAGGCACGTGACAGTGTAAATTCAGGGCCTGGTAGGAGGAGTTCGAAAAAGGAGTGCGTGACACGAGACATCCATCACAAGCAGTATGGTAATCAAACAAGCTCTAAGACCAGTAGAGGCGTTGAGCGAGAGGTGCATATGAAAGTGAAATGTTCGTGACGAGTGGGAAAAAATCACATTACACACACACAACAAGAAATACTTAATCTGAATAAGATACATACAAATACAAAATAAATACGTACAATATGAAACAGTACGAAAAATCAATAAATGTAACTACATAAATACAGTGTTTCAAAAAGAATATACGTATTTCGAATGCATATATGTATTAAACTGTATGACATACGAATATGAAACTTTACACACATATGTACGAACTTCTCAAGTTCAGATTACAGATCTTCAATATATTCTCCATGAGCGACACGAACAATATCACATCGACGATACTCAAATTCCTCCCTCGAGCAAGCATGACCGTCGTCACTGATGTTATGACAGTACGGATCCGGTTCTTCACCTCTTCCAGGTTCTGTGGGACTGGTACATAAACGTTGTCTTTAATACATAAGCGTTGGTACATAAACGTTGTCTTTAATTAAACCCCACAGGAAGAAGTCGCAGGGTGTCAAACTGCAGAACACAAAATGATTCTGCTGCGGAGTAGCCATTTTAAACATGTGACGGTTACCACGCAAAACAGAAGACAACTGACATCTAACGGCTATTAATATAAACTAGACTATGTATTCGTTTGGCCAGTAGCCGAACCGAGGCGCAGTGAACCATAGTTTGAACAAAATAACACTTTGTAATACGTATATTCTTTTTGAAACACGGTGTATGTACATATGTACAGCGATGTTGCATAGGAAAAGTGCGAGTTATGTAGGAAAATTTGAGTCACGGGCCGATGTAAGCCGCGGAAAATTTGCAGGTGCGGACAAGTAAGTGCCTTGTCGAAGAAATTGCTTTTTATTTTATGCAGGAAATTTTCGACACTTTCAATCTTTAAGTCCTTATGCAGGGTGTCGTTCGAGACATACTAGTAGTGCGCATTAGTTATTATGCGTAGGAATTTATTTTGAGTTACTTGTAGCTTCTTTAGATCATTTTTAGTCAAAGTCGGCCATGCAGGAAAGGTACATGTGAATATCGGTCGTAATGATGGCCGTTTAAATATACCTTTTCCTTGTCAAATTTAATTTTGAGGACCTGCCTATTAATGGGATGAGGCTGTTAATAGCAGTGAGAACTTTTCTTCTTGTATTTTTGATATGATCGCACTATGTAAATCTATTGTTGAGAACAACACGTAGGTAGGTGCCTTTTCTTACAATTGGAACTTCTATATTGAAAATATTAGTAGTCATGTCGAGAGGAGTTCTAGACTGTTTCTTCTTCACTGCGATAAGTTGCGACTTTTGTCCGTTGATAGCAATCCGCCATTTGGTACACCACTGTTCGATAGCATATATAATTTCTTGACTTCACGGCTAAGGCCGTGTCATCCGCATAGCATCCGAGAAAAATATTATAAGATGTGCTGACATTGGGAAAATCGCCCACATAAAATAAATAAAGTATAAGTCCTAAAATCGAGCCTTGTGCGACGCCAGCATTTAAACGTCTAGATTCGGAGTTGTCGTTGCCAATATTGACGAAAAGTTTTCCATCTTTGATAAATGAATATACCAAAAGAATTAGATCTCTGTCGAAATCAACGCAAATGAGCCCTTCATGCCAGACGCGGTCGAAAGCTTTCGCCACGTCCAGCATGAGTAAGGCGAAATTTCAACAAATAATGAAATCTAACCTTTAATGCAGTCTCCCGATTCCTTTATTTATATTTTGGAGAATTTTATACTCGTTATGAGAAAACAAAGGTACAAAAAGTGCGACTCCCGTACGACAAAAATTGACTGGGATATTTAATTTCAAAATTTTCAGTTTTTGATGTCATTTCAAACTTGGAGGTCTCGGCTAATTTAGAATAATTCGAAGAAATTAATTTAAATTAAGTGCAGCAAATAATGTGTGTGTAATTTAATAAGCCGTACAAGGAAGTCCTGCGATTTTCACGTCAGATTTTTATTTGTTAAACGCATTAACATTTGCGACATTTGAGCTCATCCATGCGCTAGGGAAATTAAATTGTTTTATCTCATTTTGAAGATTTCCGGGTTATATTTTTATTCTCCTTGAATGCTGAATTTAATTTCATATTAAAATGTATGCTTTGAAATAAATCGATAAATTGTAATTTCTTTTCTCTGGCTCATTCAGAAGGATTAATTAATATTTTGACTCCCATGTGTAAGTACTGTTTGCCATTTTGCATTTAGTTCCATTAAGTTTTGCGCTGATTCATTGTATATTTTAATGATTTAGCTCAAACGCACGATGATACTTTTCATATAATTGAAGATGAGTAGCCTGAATTATTTAGAAGCAATATCTCGGCATTCTCTTACATTTTTTTTTAAAGGTGTAATTTGGATTTTTATCTATTAAACTAGAACTACCATGAAATGGCTAAATGAATCAAATACTCTTAGATTCATTCTTTCAAATAAATGTCATGTTTTTGAGTAATGCTTGCTCTGAAAAAGCTGGCATTAAATAAACTTTTGTCTTATACCTTTTTACAAAAAGTCCTGCAGCCATCCTTCATTGTTTTAATTAATTATATGTAATATTATAATGATAATGAATTATTAATAGTGTTTTAACTGAATAATATTTTTCGTAGACTAAGTTCTTGTTTATTAACCAATATTCAAATTAATATATATACATAAAGAGACAGGGAAAGCATTCTACAATTTGCGAACTGTTAGATATGTATTAAAAATATCTATATATATATTATTCCGCCAGTTAAATGCATTTCAATTTCCTTGTGTCTAGACTCATCTTGCCAGTGAAAAGGATTTATTTACATTTGGCGTAGACGCATTATATGCCATATTTTCAATTTCCGACTTGAATTTAAAATTTCAGCTCTTAGCCGAGTTGTCAAACACACATTTAATTATACTGAAAGGGGATTTTAAGGGATTTTTAAGGGGGAAGAGTTATCCTTTGATTAAATTAGCAATGTCGAGTAGACTTGTATCTTTTGGAATAACTTTCCACTAAAACATTAAAAATGCAGCGGGGCAAAGAAACTTCCAAATCATAAAAGCATTTAAACCTAGAATAAGAATGAGATACTTCCGGGCCTTTTGAAACCTGCCGTTGTTTCTAAATCTGAGATCTAAAAATCTTAAATTATATATATATATAAAATTGAGTCTTACTTTCTGTGATTCTGAATCATCTGCTTGGATGGATTTCGAAATTTTTATGAAATGATTCCAAAAGACACTTGTTCCACAAATGGGCGAATTGGGGTAAGGGTCTGGCAAGAAAAGCAGTTTTTCCGATTGACATTGCGGATTGCATCTTTGATCTAGCTTGTAGATAAAGATGTCACATCGCAACGAAACGCTTTTATAAGAAAAATATTTCGCGGGTGGTACTTGAAGAAACTGAAAAATTTGTAAGTTCTTGTAAAAATTGAAAATTTTAGATGCTGCAAGCCTGATAGCTAAATCGTGAAATGAAGGTCCTTTTTCTATTCAAAGCTGCGAAAAAAAAATATGTATCCATAATATCATGAAGGAAGGAAGTGTGGACAACAGAAAGGTAGTAGCAGCGGAGTATGTTGAAATATTTTCTGGAGACACAAATTTGGAATTTTTTAAAATATCTATTTCATATTTTGTAAAGTATTTATGAGTTTTTGATTAAGAAACTCAACGATTTCAAAGCGAGCAATGGCAACACTGTATGGGGGGAGCATTTTTATCTTCAGCGCGCGAAGATATATGTAAGAAATTTTATTTATTTATTTATTTTTTTTTTGGTAAATTATTTTGTAATATTGCTATTGAATTTAATTTTAGGTTTTTGTGCGAAGAACATGATATTTAATAAATAAAGGTAACACGCAAAACGTTAAGAAAACGCCCTTTTGGGCGTAATATAAAATCTGAAAGCTTTCAGATTTTTTTTTGAAAATTTGACAGTGCTTGGATAGAAATCTGATGTGAGAATGTTAAACTTAAGAAGAGTCTTCCTTTCTTACTTAAATTTTTATGCTTTTTTTCTGAAACAGTGACAGCATTAAGTTTACCAGCATGAGAATTACGAAATGTAATTTCTAGAACTTGCAACTATTTTTGTATTTACTAAGGGCTGTACTGTATTATTTAATTTCTCCAGTTTTGAGTTTTTCTTAATTTTTTTTGAAAGACCATGAAAAATAAGTTATTATATATTGTTTTATCCTTTGACTAATGGATTGGCAATGTTTGTGTGTAATTACGCTCAAACCGCTTCAAACGAGTGCTACAAATGCTGTGGCTCATTCCGTACTAGTAATTCATCCTGTGTTCAACTACAGCAATTAAGTAAACGAACTGCATGTATTTTGCTTCATGTATAATGCGAATAGAGGCGAGTTTCTCGAGGAAAGTTCTTCACGAAGATTAGCCTCCCAAATAAAAAGGGCTGAAGCTTCATTCTATTAAAAGGCCACAACAGATCTAGGAAGTTTTTATTTTGAAATTTGCCGCGAAAACTTGCTTCGATTGTAACAGTTATTAACACAGTTCTTAGAATTTAAGCCTAATTTTTTATTAAAATTTTTAGGACGTCAAATTACATACCTTATTTTATTTGTATTAGTATGTATTTAAGAAATAAAATTTTCACTTATTTTTCAATACCTATTACGAAATCATTTTAATTTTTAGCCCTAAGAGGCGTTAGCCCAGAAGGGCTATTAGTCTCGGAAACGGCATTGTACGTCGAATCGCTATAAACGGCTGTTTCACTTCTTAAATTGTTGCCACAAAATATTATCACCCTGTATTATATTTAAATAAATTAAATAATGAAGAATTTACATGAATGAATGGATGTAAGTATGTATGTTTCTCGCATTGAGAAAAAATCTGATGTATACACCTCACGACCTCCTTGTACAGAATATTAAATTATACGAATTTTTCCCCTGCCTTTCATTTAAACTTATTTCCTCGAATTTCATTAACGATATATTTCTCATTCAATTAATTCAGTTCTCACTTCGCGACAAGGCAAAAATACATAAAAAGTCAAAATATCTATACTAAAAATTGAAAGATGTAGAAAAACATAAAACACCAAATACAGTTAAAACGATTAAAAATTTCTTTTTACAATTAAAATTACAGTTTCTACGCAAAAACAAGCAATTCGGCCAACGGGCAAGAAGGCAGATTTTTCGGTTCACAAAACTGAAAGTTTACTTTTGGCCTACTATTGGTGGACGCTGAGTCAATAAATGGGATAATTTAATAACTTAAATGATAATTCCAGAGTGGATTATGCATATTTTAAAATTCGCAATAATAAAAGAAGACGTTACTTTTTTGTTGCGAAGCTTAGTTTCTCTACCTTGGCAACAAATCTAATATTCTGCCAAGTTTCAAATGTAAACAAATATGCCTACTATGGAAAAAAAATTAGGCTTAACCATTCTTAAAGAACTTTTATGCAGGTTAACTAAAGGCGTAAGAACCTTAACCGGAAGATAAGATGAACATAATTCAATCATTTTTAAAGCAGAAAATGCAGAATTTACAAACATATAAGAATAAAGAAACTGAACACACTAAACCGAGTAACAGAGTGTATATACATATATTTATATACTTTTGATGCGGCCGATTGCAACCAAAAATCGCTATAAATAAAGGTGACACACAAAACGCTAAGAAAACGCCCTTTTGGGCATCATTTAAAATCTAAAGGCCCTCATATTTTTTTTTTTTTTTTTTTTTAATTTGACAGTGCTTGGAGAGAAATCTGATGTGAGAACTTTGAATTTAAGAAGAGTCTTCCTTGCTTACTTAAATAGTTAAAAAGGGAGCTGCAAATCTGCAAGTTTATAGCTGTTCTGCATACAAAATTTCAACGTTATGAGGCTATTCGTGTTTGAGTTATGCGAGATGCATGCATACATACATACATACGTACGTACGTACATTCAGATGCTACGAAAAAAAATCTCTTCTGAATCCATTTAAATCAGTTTTCTAATTTGTTTGGGGGGTAAGAGTCCATTATTCTGTTCTTACATACAGATGTCACGGAGAAACATCGTTAAATTGCATTCGATAGCGATCAAAATGGATATTTTCATTGAAATATGATATCCGAAATTCTTGGCGATTACAATACTTGCTTTTTACTTCGTACAAGGAAGTAAAAACGATACCTAGAGTAATCAAATTTTGAATATAACGTAGTTCTCCATCCGAACATGGGCTCCTGGAAGCCCGAATTTTGAATTTGTTTATTATCTATTTCATATTTTTTTTTAACTTTAATGGATTTTTGATTAAGAAACTCAATGATTGCAAGGCGAACAGTGGCAGCACATTGATTGTGTAAAATAATCTCCAGCGCGCGATGCTATCAGAAATTCTAAAGATATGCTTTTTACTTCCTTGTAGGACGTAAAGGAAGTATTGTAATCACGAAAAATTCCGGGTATAATACTTCAACGAAAATAGCCATTTTGATCGCTATCGAATGCAATTTAACGATGTTTTCGCGTGACATCTGTACGTAAGGGCAGAATAAAAGACTCTTTGTCCCCGAACAAATTAAAGTGAACCTAGTGCTAGAGTATCGGTATGGTAAATTAATATAATGAATTTTAAAAAGTGCATTTATCCTGTTGTGGTTTATGCGCGATCCACGAAGTAGATTTAATTAAATTATATAAGTTTAAATGAAATGCAGAAAAAAATGAGTATAATTTAATATTCTGTAAAGGAAGTCATATGATGTACACATCAGATTTCTTTTATTATTTTTCCAGTTTTTGAGTTTTAAAATCTTACTGGGCGTAAATTCGAGAATGACCATTTTTTTTTTATTACAGCGGTACCTTGGTTTGCGAGTGTAATTCGTTGCGGAAACGTACTTGTAGTTCAGAGCAAATTTTCTCTAATGGAAAGTTAAATAATTCGTATAAAAATGATATTGCAAAAATAAAGTAAAAATACATAGAACAAAAGAACCCGAACTTTGGTTTGGGGGGTTAAGACGGCTAATTAACGGAGTCGCTGCTTTCTGTTTGCTCACTGAAATCCTTTTCTTTTTTATGCGACATAACAAAAAACACTTATACAATCGTAGTTGCTTTTGTCTCTTTTTGACGATTTCGAGGAAATCTGACATTGTATTATCCTTTGAGGAATTCATCGTTGGCATTACTGCAGCCTTATCCGTGTGGAATCGCATCTAACGTGAGGCGTGCCACTCCTCCTTAGAAGAGATATCCTTCCTTTTGTTGTGCGGGGGGGGGGGGTTCGATGTAGATCATCAGTTCGTTGTTGGCTAGCTGCTTGCCGTATTCTCCATCGCTCTTGGTCTTCTTTCACTTCCAATTCTGTGGTCTCCCAGAAGCACAGTTTTGTCGATAAATGGGAATTTTGTCAGTATTCGGCAGGCAAAGCATGTATGTATAGTGCAAGATAGTGTTTGTTTATCAAATTCCAATTTATTACACAATTTTGCTCGTATTGCAAAACACATAGAAACCAAGTTGTATTTAATCCAAGATTTTATTGTATTTTTCTCGAAAATACTTGCAAACCGAGTTTTTTCGTTTTAAAATACTACTGCAGCTTAAATTCGAAATAATACGGCATAGTGCAATGATGTATACAAATTCTGAAAAATCCTAGCTATGAGTTGGTTATGACTTCGCTTATGTATTCGCTCGTAGCAATTCACATTACCTCATCGCTTTTAGTACTAACGATACCGATATAAATAAAGTACTATAATAAATATTTATTTTTTTCCCGTATGGTTCGGGGATGTCCTATTAGGGCTGTTCATTAAATGTATTTTCTCAAAAATAAAATTTTTTATGCTTTTATTGCTTATTTGTTAGAACATATTAAGCTAAAAATCTCTGATCGAGGTTTTTGAGATATCTATGCAATTTTTTTTTTTTTTTTTTTTTTTTTTTTTCTCGTATGGATGGTAATGCAGTTTAATATCAATGACGGGGTAAATATTCAAGGAAATGATTGAATTCATTGTTAAAGTGTTTGCTGTTTAGTTTGAAATTATTTCAGATTACTTTAGAAGACATATTTTACATCCAAACTTATTGAGGCCGCCCACAACTCACGGCTAATGTCGTTTAATTTATTACTGAAAAGGCTAATTGAACATACATATGGGTACTTTAACTTGACCCATTTGCAGTTACTGGTTTAGGATTTGTATTCTAGAGCTTCTCAGCTGTAATTAAAATTATTGATAATTATGTGTGGGACCTATTTAGCAGTCGCTCAGACGGTAGAGTGATTAGGGGAGCCTACTGTGGTACCGAAGGGCCGAGGCTCAAATCCTGGCGAAGACATGGGTGTTTGCAAATGTATAGTGTCCATGCGGCTTGGGGGCACTCTAAATATTCGGCGAGCCGAAAGTTCTCTCATGTTTGGTGGAAGACTCCCGTACAAGCATCTAGGGGTGCTCTTTCTCAAAATTGTGTGTGGGGGGGATAGAAGTCCAACCTTTTTTTGGAGTAGGCTCTGAAAGCCATTCTTCCACGTAATATGGACACGACGACAACAGCATACATTTAGCGGTTTTATCAAGTAAAATTCTTTTGTCAGAAATTTATGTCAGATCGTGTACTAATTTATTTAATCCAGAAGTTTATTGAAAGAAAAGAGTGATTTTTATTGTTTCTTCATTTTATATTCTAAAAATAAATGTAAGTTTGCATTTGTAGCTGTCACCTTTTTTTATTTCTATTACTGTCATAATAGAATTTCTATTTATATTTCGCTTAATAAAGCAGCGTTTTTTTCTATTCAAAAGCCACGCAATTGAATTTTTTTTTAATAAACGATCGGGTTTCTGATGCAACTATACCGCCATCTCCACCTCTCCCTCTGATCTGTAATAGCTTCCACCCACCCACCCATATTCTACCCCACCTCCACACACGCATACATACACACGGATCCAGCAAACTCATCGACTGAGATGCACTGCGTTTTGTGACTGCATCCGACTGCTTTAGATGGGTGCTGGCCGCCGCCGTTCTACTTGTGTAGCAGTGGCTTGCTGAGCTTCCTGTTTAGAACATGACGGCTATGCGAGCCAGGATGTGTTGTAGCAGTGGAGCCGCCGGTACGGCGGTTTATCTTCGTTTCCATTATTTTTTATGAACTCAAAAGAAAATAATATAACTTATTAAAACAGCCTTCCTATTTTAAAGAGCAGATGAACATGCAGTGCAGTTGTCATCGTTTATTGGAGATCCTTCATTATTATAATGTTTCCTCGTTTCAGCAACAAGAAAAATGCCTCTACCATTGGGCGGTCCGAGAGCTTTAGACAGCGGGTAAGTTTATTTTAATATCAATATAGTGCTTGCTGAATTTGGTTATAAGATATGTATTATAATGCCATTAAAATAATTAATTTGGGTATACAGTAAAAGCTGATTGAGAAAAATATTTTTCTTGATTAATTATTTAAAACGAAAAGTATAAACTATACATTCTATTTAATGTAGTATTGCATTTTGCTGAAAGCAAGGAAGTTTTAATTATTTACTATTTATAGTTAATTGTGTAATTTTGAAATTATTAATTTTTTTATAGCTGTCATTTGCTTTTTTATGTTCATAGTCTGTATATTCCATATAAAATATGGAATATTTTACTTTCCTGGGAAATAACATTAATAATAACATCATTTATTCATATATTACCCACAATAACATATTTTTTTATTTGTAAAAATATCTTGAAAATCTCTTAAGAGTGTATTATCTGAATTCAGTGTGTGACATACACACACATTATAATATATATATAAACTAGTGTAAGAGTTTCGCATCATCTTTATTTGCAGCATAGTTAAATATACCTTATAAGTATATAATAACTAGCGCATCAGGTGAGATGCATGCCTGCTTTATAATTTTATAGGATATATTTCACATCTGGAAAAAGTTTGACATATAGATATATCTGGCAATGAATGATATAAGTTGAGGATTGTTTGTTAACTAGATGAAAGCAGGCATTAGAAAAGAGTAATTTCAATTTGAAAGTTATTGGATGACTACAGGGCTCTTTGAATTGGGTATTATCAAATCATATTATTGGTGGTTACCATCCACTTGAATATGGTTTTATTAAATGGGGTGCTTTTTAAATAACTGCTGAGATTTTTTTTCCCATGTATTTCCTGTATTTAAAAGCTAAAGGGACTTGGAGAGATCTGTTACAGATAGAAGTGTTTTTAATTAGCTAAGCATTTTCCAAAGAGACCACCAAATTAATGTCTGTGCATTATATTTTAATTGAAGTAAAACTCAGCATAGTATATGGTAAAATAATTAAAACTAAATTTTTATCTTTCATGTTCACTCAGTTTTCAGAATCCTTGAAAGAATCCAGCACAAGCTGGAAAAATTAGTACCAGTCTCTCTCTCTCTATATATATATATGTGTGTGGATATGTACGCACATATCTGTTTCTCTCTCTCTTTATATATATATATATATATATACACACACACACGCTTTAGTATAAAAAGTTGCTGACACTATACCAGAATCTAGCAGTCTTTTCTTTTATCTTGTATGTACATTATATATAGAGAGAGAGAGTATATGATAAAAACATGAAAAATTAACTATACCATTGGCAGGATTCGAGCATGGAACTGCTATCTTTTGCACCGCGAGCAAATGTATGGGAGACTTATAATTTTTTATAATTTGTAATTAATCAGTAGCATGCCATGGATTTACCCCAAAACAACTAGATATAAAGAAAATTATAATTTTTTTAGAACAACTACCCCACGGTTTAGGAAATTTTTTTGATTCTCATTGGAATTGGTTGTCTCAGAAAAGTGAAGATCAGTACCAATGCTTATTTATATTCCCAGAAATAATTGCCCTTTTAAGAAATTATTTCCTAAGAGAAGTGGAGTTCGTGATAGGGTTTATTGGGTTTTGATTGTGATTACTAATGAATATATTAATGCTCTGATAAATTTGCGAAAATCACCAGGATGAAAAATCAGGGGCATCAAACTGGAATAAATAAATAAATATTTTAATCTCCTGGATATCATGCAAACTAAGTAATTAATTAAATGGTTATTTCAAAAGGAATGCAAGACAGCAAAACAGATTACTGCTTAGTTTGCATATTGTTAATCATTTTGAAACTCCATAGTATTTCACTGTGAAATGACAGATTTAATTTTTCATGGTAATATAAAGGAGAACATGAGGTAGATCTATCTTTTGTGGTTGTTCATTTATCCCAAAGGATACAATAGGTAGATGACTAAAATTATACGATAGTGATAGCTGATCAACACATTATCAAATCTTGCTTGTGCTTGTTTCATAATATTCTCTTGTAGAACTCTATTCTTACTGCTTCTTTCTCCATATTTTAAACTCAGAATTACTGCATGAATGTATTATGGTTTAGATTTCTTCACATATAATAAAAGTAATTTCATGAACACAACTAAAATATGACATTGAAAGTAAATTTTGCTTACAAAAATCATGGAGTCTGTGTGCTAAAATGTCTGAGAACAAATGAAAACTAGCAAGTCTGCCAGGGAAAATATATAATTACTTATAACATTTCTAACTGCAACATACTTTATTAACATTTAGTTTGGAAATATATGAAAAATAAAGGTAGCACAGATATACCAAACTTGTATATAAGTCAAATATGGTTTGAAAACAGTAATAACCAACAATGTAATTCAGTATAGTGAGATTATGTGGTGAGAAAATTTAAAAATCTAGTAGGCATTGAAAACTTTTCTTATGAAATCCTGCTCTTCTAATGTTAATATGTGGTTAATGTGGTGTGTGCAGTCTTTGCCTTTTATTAATACAACCTGTGATAAATAAATACAGTGAATGGTTGATTTCATGATTTTAATGTGGGAAAAGCTGTACATATATACAAGAATACAGTTTGGGTTGCTTCAAAAGGATCACCCCCCATGGTTATGCACCTTTGAGAGTGTATGTAGAGGAGAAGGTAGCTTCTATATGCACTCTCAAAAGGGCATGCGTTAGGTCAGGGCTTCTTAAATCTTTTTTAGTCGTGACCCCTTTTTATCACTGAGATTTTTTTTCATGACCCCCAGTACTCTATAATATTTACAAAACTTTTGTAGGACCTCATAAGCATTGCGCAAATCCGACACATGCTTGAGTGAAACTGTCAATTTTTCACTTTTACTGTAATATACCATTGCATAGTAACAGACGGAAGGACAGCGTCACGTGCAAAGCAAATAAACTGAATTTTTATATTATAAAAAGAATGCGTCAAAACGTTTTGGGAGGGGGGGTTGGTCTGTATTGTTATATCTTTGTCTATTTTCAGATACATTGTGTAATAATATTTGGTAATTGTGAAATTATTATAATAAGTCAAAGAAATATCAAAACTGCTAAAATTTTTGGAGACCCCCTGCTGCAGGTCCCGCAACCCTTTTGGGGGTTGCAACCCACGGTTTAAGAAATTCTGCTATAGGTGAAGGCAGCCTGTGAGATATGGCTGAGTTCAGCTTTCACATTGGACTGGATATTGGTGATATCCAAAAACTTAGCAAAGCATGTTGTTTGTCATTCTCTTGGCATTCTCCCTAGTTTGAAACAGTATTTCATGTTCGTATATTGCTTCCTTTCACCGTAACAGCATTATTGCTTTGCACCTTACTTCACAGCTTACTTATTTGGATAAGAATTTATTGAAATAAGTTTGCCATATAAAGATTTATTAAAATTTTGCCAAAATATTCTAGTCTTGACCATTATATTGAAGTAGAGATATGAATACTTCAGTAAACTTCTTTAATTATAGAATTATTGCACTGATGAAATGTGAGTTATGGCTTAAAAATTTAAGTTTCAAGGAATCATGGGAATCCTCTTTTGCATGTTCTTGTGGTATAGAGGTTAGCACATCTAGCTATAATGCATGGTTGAGGGCGCAGATGATTTTTCATGTTTCCTGCTCCAAAAAACCATAATAGTCTCATCAGTGATACCAGATTAATGGATGGTAATTTATCATCACCCCTAGTCAGAGTGCACTGGAGCTCCCTTATTTAGGCTGTGGCATTTCTTTTATGTAACTGAATTTTTTTTTTTAAATCTGGAAAAAATTTAAGGAATCGATGCTAACTTCTGAATGCATTCTAGTCTTTCCTTGAGACATAAACCTTAGACAAAAATTGAAACTAAGGAAAGAAAAGCCCCCCACCACATGTCAGATGCTTATTTTTTAGGAAGTGCAATGAATTTATGAGAGCAGGTTTTTTTGAAATGTCGTCATATACTTCAAACACTAATGATTTCTAAACTAAAGACAGAATTTTTGGAATGATGTAACCAAATAGGGAGGATGATAATAGTCATCATAATAAGCTTTATTTTGTAGATTCAATGGAAAATGTTTTACCCTGTCGCATTTTACATGGCAGCTAGATTTACATCGACAAGAGATCGTGCTCAGAAAGTATTGGACCCTTCTTTATTTGTTTTTATACATGTACATGCTCCATTAAAATTTCTTCCTTATTGTTTTTAGCATTCTCCCTAGTCTTATTAACATATTACCTTTTTCATTGGTACATTCCAGTTACATTCCATCTCTTTAACCATTTTACCTTTTCCATTGGTGTGCTTGAAAAAGAATGATCTTTGTTTCTTTCTTCCTTGAAGTAGTATATTATACTCTATATTCAGAGTTTAAATTCAGCTGTTTCTTAGTTTTTGAGTGAAATTTTGATTTCATCACGAACCCCAAATAAGGTGAGATGCAGTCTTTTATTTAATTAGTTAACTATTTATTAGTCCTTTAATAATTTATTAAATATTTATTTGCCTGTTTATATTTTATTCAGTTATATATTTTTTTTTACTTTAATTACTAAGTATTAGTTATTTTATTTGTTTGTTTTTGTTTAAGTTTTTTTCTAACGGAGCTCTATAGGGCTGTGATACTTCTAATTTTAGTCATTAAACTGTGGACATAGCAGTAGCAAAATTAGAATGAACCGACTAGCACAATTAATTCGAGAATTTAAGCAGCTGTATCCATTTCAATATTGCTTAAAGTCGGTAAACGAAAAGCATGTGGCCATACAGTTTATACTAGAATGCTGTAAGATGCCATGTACAATAACATGAAGACTGACAATTTAGACTCACCATCCGCAGTATTGAGAGGAGTGCCAGAAAATGACATTTTCCTTTACAGTCATCCACTTCCAACACCAATTATTTCATTACTGAACTACTCGTAGGCCCACCAGCAGCCGAGTGATAAGTCACTGAGCACTGGTATTTTGGTTATTTGAAAATTATATAGCAGTGCATGGTCAGAAATGTTTGCTTGCTGCAGTAGTGACAACAGAAAAAAGAAAAAGCATGAATAGGGTGAGAAAACATGTTTATTATAATGCAGAAACCAAGAAATGAGGACAAAAACAGACAATAATCATCAGCAAAGATGAGGTTTGACATTCTGGCCTGAGTACGATGCATGCCTCACATCTCCACTATATGGAAGATCTGATGTTCTGGAAAATACCAGACGTGACCAAGGCTTCCCCAGCAACTGCCACAATGCATGTAATGGGGTTAATGGGGATTTCATACACCAGTGTCTTGACGCACCCTCAAAGGAAGCAGTCAGTGCAAGTGAGATCTGACTAGCCAATGCACCTGACCACCCCTGCTGATCTTGCGTTGAGGATGCATTGTATTCAGGTGGAAATGCGCATCAAAGGCTGTAATGTGAGGAGGGGCCATCATGCTAAAACCATAATATACGAGGTAGGATTCAAAAGTTCTCGGACTGAGTCTATAACGTAAAAAATATTATGAATTAAATTGGAGAAACACACCCTCCTTCGAAATAAGAGCCTTTTGCAACAACATATTTTTGTCAGCGCCTGTGAAGTTCATCGAAGCATGTCTGGAATCCATTTGTGGCCATGTCCTTTAATTCAGCCTGTGATGCACATTTAACTTCATCTGAAGATTAAGAAGAAGAAGATTAAGGCATTCCCCGTATCGAGAACTCAATCTCATTCCGGGTCCACTCCCCCTTTGGGCACGTCGTGGTGGTTCAACCTCCACTATTACCCTCCAGGAGAGCAGTGCACCACCTGGGGACGCACCCCAGGCAGCACCGGTCGTCTAATGCTCCTACCAGTCGCTTGGGCGAGCCCGTCGCAGCGGGACATTACCCAGCGACCCCGAGGAAGAACCCCGGGTTACTAGTACCACGCCGCGCTAGGACGTGCCAGACTCCGGGGCCGGCCAATAAGTGACCTTTCCCAGAGCCTTCAGAACCACTAAGTTCATAAATTTTATACCCCCGTGGCCGAGACTGCCTAGGTACAGATCCTAGCCAGTAGCTTCGCAGAGTTCTCTACGTCGACCCCCGGGGGGAATCTGAAGATTAAAATCAACGATCCTGCAAGCATCTTGCCAGTTTAGGAAATAGGAAGAAATCGCAGGGTGCGAGATCAGGTGAGTAAGGAGGCTGAGGCAAAACAGTTGTTTTCATTCTTGCAAGAAAGTCATTGATGAGTAGGGATCAGTGAGCAGAAGCGTTGTCGTGCAACAGCGCCCATGACTGCTCAGCCCACATTTTTGGTCTCTCCTTCTGGATTGACTTACACAAATAACGCAGGATTTCAACGTAGAGTTCTTTGTGTTGGCAGTGGTGAAAAAGGCAAAGCATATTTTGCTTTCCTTAAATAAAGCTAAGACTAAACTAAATAAAATTCTTGCTTTATTCCGTAAATAAAATAAAAGAGCTAACACTGTAGCCTTTACATTTAAAAATCATTTGATTGAAAGCAAACTAGCATTATGCTAACTCATAATGACACAAGAGAACAAGAAACAAGAAGCATTCGCCGATACCGGCGTACATATATATATACTCGGCCAACCCGCCGATCTTGACGTCATTGGCCAATCAGTGGCAACCAACCACGTTAGCTTACCGCCGATCGACCTCCGATCAAAATTTGCATGTGGAAAACTAAAGCCAACACTTTGTTGACAGTATGTCTTTCGGAGATAAATTCCAGATGCACAATGCTTTGGATATCGAAGAATACCTCTAGCATGACCTTTCTTTTTAGAGCGATGTTGGTGGAATTTCTGCTTATGTAGAGATTGTGGTGATTTCCATGTTGCTGATGCTCGCTTGGTTTGTGGGTTGTACAAAAAACACCATTTCTCATCTACAGTAACAATTCTGCTAAGTAGGGAAGGGCCTTTGTCAACATCCGAGATTATGTCTCTCGCCATTTCCATTCAAATTCCCTACATTTAACATGCGAGGAACGATGTGTTGACACAGCCTATGCATGTTAAGATCCTTAGTCAGTATCCACTGACATGTGGCCTCTGATATCCCAACTGATTCTGCTAATTGGAAAATTGTTTGCTGCCTGTTCGCACGTTCCGCTGCAGACACCTTTTTGATGTTTTCATAGGTGCGCGGTCATGGGGTAGACACAGCGTTCGTAGTCTTCAGCACATTCCCTGCCTTCTCTGAAACAACGATGCTACTCAAAACATGTGTTCTCAATAATGTTTCAATCCCATGCTTCAACATTTCAAAAGTCTCCGTAGCACTCTTTCCCAAGTGAACACAAAATTTGATACTGATTCTCTGCTCAGCTGACTCCATTTTTTTTTGTATCGCTGGTTACTAAATGCACCTGCCTACAAAACATGCTGTTGCTTTCAGCCATGTGATTTGGTACAAGCTACTGTTAGAAAAGAGGGAAAACATAGTAATAAAAAAATGTTTTCGTAGCTGCACTAATGCAAAAAATTTTTACGTTATAGACTCAGTCTGGAAACTTTAGAATCCTACAACGTACGTGTTTTCTCAACATGTTCATTTCTTTCCTTTCTTGTGTTTTGTTTAGTTACTATCGCTCCAGGAAAGCATTTTCGAATGTACATTGCTATGTGATTCTCCATCATGTAGGTGTACTGTATCTCTCCTGCAAGTTTGTGGCCGATTTGCTGAAACACCCTGTATATATAATATATATATATATATATACACACACAGAGAGAAAGAAAACATAATAAGAGTCTAAAATTAAAAGCAAATTTTTATACCCCTCCTGCGTTATAACTGCAGGATTGAAGTAAAATAGACTTGAAGAATAGTGTAACGAATTTGGTATTTAAACAGCTAATGTTAGTTCATTTATAAATTAAATGGTTTTATTTCCCGTGCAGTGCAGCGCGTGACGAATATTAAAAGAAAGCTAAGCCGAAAAATTGAAAATACAAGAGCACGTGCATTAAACATTTAATAAATATCTCTTTTTGATTTCGAGAAAGTACTAGAAAATTCTCGCGCATGATTTTTAAAATCGTATAAAAGGAGGAAAACCTCTCAGTTCGTAGTAGTTACTTAGTTTGTTGTTGTTTAGAAAACTGCTCTTGTTGACCGTAGAGAATTCGCGGATTAGCTTTCTTTAGCTGTTTTGAATTAAGTTTTATTGAACGTTTGAGTAGTTAGAAGATAACTACTGTGATATGTTGTGATACTGCAGGATTATTTGAAGACATTTAATCATATTTTTTGTGATAATAATAAATTTTCTTCATTTTTCATCGGACTTGTGCATTCATTTCGTAACGTACCCGTAGGCATGCAACAATTTTTGGTGGCAGCGGTGGGATTTGAATGCCAATAACAAGAGCGATGGAAGAGCAATTAAGACAGTTGATCTTAGCCTTTACCACCGTTGAAAGAAAGAGTATCATCCAAGAATCCGTGTCTTCAGAAAGAATTACATCAGAGTTACTTCAGAATGCGCAATTAAACGATGAAGAGAAGAATGCTGCCGATCGAGTCATTAAAGATCTTCAAGTTGTTTTCTCCCACTCGTCTTCTGACGTGGGGCGAACGTGTTTGAATCAACATAGAATCGATACCGGCGATCATCCCCCGATCAAGCAACATCCAAGACGTCAACCGTTTGCTAAACAGGAAGAGGTATGAACACTTTTAAAGGATATGGAAGAAGGCGATGTCATTGAGCCTTCAGCATGTCCATGGGCATCACCCTTGTCCTAGTCAGAAAGAAAGACGGCTCAACAAGATCTTGTGTCGACTATCGCCGGTTGAATGAGGTTACGAAGAAAGACAGTTACCCTCTTCCTAGAATTGACGACATTTTAGACACTCTTTCTAGAAGCAAGCGGTTCTCAACACTTTAGAAATACAGCGTGAAGACCGAGAAAAGACGGCATTTACTACGGGACAAGGGTGGACTGTGTAATGCAACTGCAACATTCGAACGTCTTATGGAGACAGTTTTGAAAAGCCTTTCCTACGAAGCCTGCCTGATATACCTGGACGACATCATCGTCGGAAAAAGTTTTGAAGAACATTTAGAAAATCTTAGGAAGGTGCTTCAGAAACTGAAAGAAGCCAATCTGAAGCTGAGTCCCGCTAAATGCAAATTGTTCTGAAAGGAAGTGTCTTACCTGGGACATAAAATCTTTGCAGAAGGTGTGCGCACGGTTCCTAAAAAGGTATCAGCGGTTAAATCCTGGAAACTTCCCGAAAATGTCCATCAGCTGAAAAGCTTCCTAGGGCTTTGCACCTACTATAGGAGATTCGTGAAGGACTTTTCTTCCATCGCAAGACCCCTTCACAAGCTGACAGAGAGCAAGGAAAAGTTCTTGTGGAGAAAAGAATGCGAGGATGCGTTTAACAACTTAAAGGAGGCTTTAACATCTGTTCCAATCCTGACGTATCCTTAGCTCGACCGACCATTTATTCTCGACACAGACGTGAGCGCTGTTTTGTCCCAAGAAATAAACGGCCAAGAACGTGTAGTGGCGTACTGGAGCAAGTGCCTGTCTAAACTGGAGAGGAATTACTGTGTCACCATGAAAGAGTTGCTCGCCATAGTCAAAGCTGTAGAACATTTCCATCATTATCTATACGGGAGAAAATTCCTCCTCCGCACAGACCATGCCTCATTGGCCTGGTTTTTAAATTTCAAGAATCGTGAGGGTCAAATAGCCAGGTGGATACAGAGACTCCAAGAATATGACATCACTATCCGTCATCGTAAGGGATCATCACACGGGAACGCCGACGCCCTGTCTAGACGACCTTGCCCAGAAAGCTGTTGATATTGTTCCAGGGTGGAAGCGAAATACGAGCTGCTGACTCCGCTCGCAAGACAAATTACAACATCAACATTGGCTGACCGAGACCAGTGGAATGATGAGGAAGTCAGGAAAGACCAGCTGGAAGACCGCGACATTAAACCCATAATTGATTTAATGGAGTCATCAAACAGAAAACCTACCTGGCAGAACATTTCTATCTGTAGTCCTACAACAAAACAATACTGGGCACTCTGGGATTCACTTCACATTTGAAACAGCGTCTTATACCGGAAATTCGAATCGGATGGTGGGAAGACATTCCGATGGCAACTGATACTTCCAAGATCCCGGATTCCTGATGTCCTTAAATAACTACATAACAGCCCTACAGGAGGTCACTTTGGAATAATGAAGACCTTGCAGAGAGTTCGCGAGAGCTTTTACTGGAATAATGCAAAGGGTGATGTGCAAAAGCGGTGCCGATCTTGCGATGCCTGTGCAGGTCGGAAAGGACCGAAAAGACGCAGCCAAGGCAAGCTGCAACATTACAACGTAGGTGCGCCATTTGAAGGTATCGCCTTTGACATCTTGGGACCTCTGCCACAAACTGCTGATGGCAACAAATACATACTCGTTGTCATTGATTACTTCACCAAGTGGCCTAAAGCGTATTCTGTTCCTGATCAAGAGGCAGTTACAGTAGCTGAGGTGATGATACAGCACTGGATTCTCAGGTTCGGAGTGCCTCTTCAGTTACATTCCGATCAGGGAAGGAATTTTACCTCGGCAGTCATCTATCAGAACTATGCAAACTACTCGGCATTGACAAAACCCAAACGACGCCATTTCATCCTCAGTCGGACAACATGGTAGAGAGGTTCAATCAAACCATCCTTAATAACCTCTCATTAGTGGTTTTCAGAAAGTAGCAGGACTGGGACAAGAAATTATCGCTGTTTTTACTGGTTTACCGCAGTGCTGTTCACCATACTACTGGCTATTCCCCATCACAGATGCTTTTCGTCTGCCTTATGATCTCTTTTTGGTCGCCCTCCGGATGCTCCTTCATTGCCTGAGGAATATATTCAAGATCTCCAGGCCCGGTTTGAAGTGATGCACAACTTTGCACGAGAACGAGTCAACTTGGCGACGGAGAAGATGAAGACCCGCTACGACACAAGAGCTACTGAACATCAATTCCACGAAGGAGACAAGGGGTGGTTGTGGAATCCGACTCGACGGAAAGGACTTTGTCCGAAATTACAGTCACCTTGGGATGGCCCGTACACAGTCCTAAACAGGCTGAATGACGTCGTGGTTCGGATTCGTAAGTCTTCGAACTCTAAACCTAAAGTCGTTCATTACGACAGGTTAGCTCATTACTATGGCCATAGTATGTAATGTAAATAATTGTAAATAGTGTAAGACCATGGTGCTTTTTGTTTCGAAATGTTTATTTAGTATTTGATAGCATTTGATTTGTTTTATTTATTGCCATTTATTGTTCATGTTGTTTATTATCTTAATGTGATGCTTATTATTGCATTTATGTCTCAGCTGTAAGTTTGGCTTCCTGTCCAGGGATTGTACTGCCCGGGACGTGCAGTCCTTGGGAAGGTGGCAGTGTTATGAATTTGGTATTTAAACAGCTAATGTTAGTTCAATTATAAATTAAATGGTTTTATTTCCTGCGCAGTGCAGCGCATGACGAATATTAAAAGAAAGCTAAGCCGGAAAATTGAAAATACAAGAGCGCGTGCATTAAACATTTAATAACTATCTCTTTTTGATTTCGAGAAAGTACTAGAAAATTCTCGCGCATGATTTTTAAAATCTTATGAAAGGGAAGAAAACCTCTCAGTTCGTAGTAGTTACTTAGTTTGTTGTTGTTTAGAAAAGTGCTCTTGTTTACTAGTGAATTCACGGATTAGCTTTCTTTAGCTGTTTTGAATTAAGTTCTATTGAACGTTTGAGTAGTTAGAAGATAACTACTGTGATATATTGTGATACTGCACAATTATTTGAGGACATTTGATCATATTTGTTGTGATAATAATAAATTTTCTTCATTTTTCATCGGACTTGTGCATTCATTTCGTAACGAACCCGCACGCACGCAACAATATTAAGTTTAAAGAAAATTGGAGTTGAAGCAAGGTTAAAATATTTGCAACAAAGTCCTTAAAATCAAAGTTGCTAAAATATTTGTAACAAATCGAATACCTGCAAGAAGAAATAATTAACTTAGTCAAAGTTTTCTAAGAGAATAATAACACCTTTATTCAAAATTTATATAACTCTAAAGAAAGCTGGTATTAACTACCTTTTTTAAATTTTTCATCTAAGATGGTATGATAATTTTTACTTAAACCTTAACTGAAGGTAATAGTTGAATGACTAGACTAAAATAAGAAATTTAATGTAGATATGTAATAAAGGTCTTGTTTCTTTTCCCTTTCAATTATTATTTATTCTATCTTTCTACTATTTTATAAATTTAATAACTGGCAAATCTTTTAGATGTTAATAAAAAAATGGTGATTTTAATTTTTAAGACTTATTATACTCTGATTATGTGATGACTTTTATCTTTTATAACATACTTTTTTTTCCTTTTCCTCAACTTTGAGCCAGTTCTGTTTTGGCATTTTAAGATTTTACAGGAGACGGCATCTTTTAGACATTTCTTACGCCACCATTTTTGAGTCGATGATCACCCTCCTCGGAGGTAATACAGTCAAAAGTCGTTAATCCCCCGCCGATTCCGGATTATCGATTTTTCCAGATTATAGATCATCAGTTTAAATCTGGTAAGATGGCATGCAGAAATTATAAAATTAAAAATATGAAACCGTAATTTATGAAATAAAGAACAATTATGTTCTAAAGGGTATCAAAATTTACTAAAAAAAGCTTAATATTTATTTGTTTACTTTATTAAACATTTCTCTCAATGTAAGTTGTTTTAGTTGCTTCGTTGGCTAATCTTTGGAATATGGTGACAGGTAGTTTGGCGACATTTTGGTAAGGCGATGAAGGTTACAAGCTAGGACTTTAGCAGTGTACATGGATAAAGACAAAAGTGTGCGCAATGCCATTTTTGTGAAATGCTGGGATGTTTCTTAAAGTGAAAATAGGTCGACGTGTTCATGGATGATACCGTGTATGTACAATTCTTAAAAATGCGGCAAGCAGTGGGCGATTCTGCACTTTCTCTCAATTTCGCACCTAATCTTCATCATGATTAAGCACTTTTGTTCCATAAAAGTTCTAGCATAAGCGTAATTCGGCTAGCAGATTGTTGGAAAAAAATGTTGAGTAAAAAAAAATGCCTTTACTTTGTAAAAACAAAATGGCTAAAAAAAAACTAGCAGGTTGCTGTAGCAGGGTTGGTCGCCAAATTTTCGCCAAAAATCGCCAAGTTGCCATAATCTAAAGATTAACCACTTCGTTTTATGTGATAATACTTTCTCTTTAATTCTATAAACAGACATAATTTCTTGTTCACTTACAAAGTTCCGCTGTTCAAGTCCTATAATTTCTGTGTCGAGAATACCGACTAATTTGTCAGTCGAAATTTTTTAGTTTTCAATAACCTCTGTGTCACTTTCTTCACTATCGGAAGCAAATTATAATGACGAAGAATTTGATTTAAATCATATCAAAGACGGAATACATCGAGATAAAATACTACATTTAGTAAGGAATTATAAGCCAAATAAAATGAAAACATCTGTCCTGAATATAAGGATAGTGCTGACAGATCAACTTCCAATTCATTGTGTGCCGCGGCGCGGCGCGGCGTTTCCTCCCTTGCCGCAGAGCAGCGTGAAATTGATAAACAGATTTCGGAATGGTTAGGTCATTTTTTGCAGCAATTCCACTTTTGTTTAATGGACTTCGAAACATACTTTCGCTTTGTAGATCCTTTACATATTAGTAAATATATATCGGAAATTCTATTTGACATAATCGAAAGTTCAAGCTTACTTTTATAAAATTGCTCTAACAGTCTGCAAAAAATAAGCCGGATCCAATTTGAAGATTAAGGAACAACGCAATCTGCAACATTAACTGAATTAGATAATTTTAGCTTAGCTTATACCGTCCATTATACATTAAACGTGCATTCGTAAACGTATTTTGCGCATGCGCACACGCATATTCGCACCCATAAAGGTCTTGCGCGCATGCATCAACGCTACGCATGCGCAGAAAGTTTGTAGCTTTGAAATCCGGATTATAGATCATTCCGGATTATGTGTGTCCGAATTAACGACTTTTGACTGTAATTTTTACAGACTGCACCCAACATTTGGCACCCCTGCTCACAAATTTTAACAGGATAGGACATTTTGAATACATGTTTAAATACTTAGTTCTACTGTTGTCTTCTTTTAACCTTATTGCATTCTTTTTCCAAGAACTATGATTTTTTGCATCTACAGAGCAGTTTTGAATTCTACAAAGAACACAGTTTTGTCGTCTGAAGAATTAATTATAGTTTTGTTTAGAAGGTCATCCTAAGATTTCAGGAAGTTTGTAGGGTTTTCTTCCAATTTTTGCTTCCAATTGCTTTCCAGTTTTTTAGCTGATAAAGCTCAGATTTGATTTTATTATTTAAAGAATCTTTGTGAAAAGTTTTTCATTTTCTTGGCTTTAAAAGTGTAGTTTCATATAATCAGGGAGCACCCAATTTTTGAGTGTTGTTTAAATGACAGCTTGGTTTAAAGTATAATTGTTAATTCATTTTCCCTTCTGAAATAGAGTTTCAGTAAATTGAGATTAATTTTTATTTTTATATTTTTATTACCTTGTATTTTTCCCCTTTTGCTTTTGCATTTTTATTTTTAGAGTTTGTACTTCTATGAATTCCTAATTTATATTTGTTTGCATATTGTGTTAAACGTCTTATACAGGATTGTTATTATTAGTATTGTTGAGGAATAACCCTGCTTTGACTCCAATTTACTTTTAACACTAGATTATTTAAGTCTCTCTTTCTCTATATATATTAATTGGGAGATTTTCTACATTTTATTTTATTATCTAATGCTGTTTATCATTAATTTAATGAAAATCTGTGTCAAAATGCGATTGCTGTTTTGCCTAATTTTGAGTTTTACATTTGTATGCTTCTCTTTACATTTTACTGAATTTTAAGTTCAATTATGTATTAATTACAAATTATTTAGCTATTTTAGTTATTAACTATTTAATTACTTTAATTATTATTTATTTAATTTCTTAAATTATTATTTTATTAATTACAGTTTTACTATTTAATTATTTTGTTAATTTACTTTTGTTCTTTTCCCTGATGCCCATCTGTAGGTCTCCGGTACTCCTAATTTTAGAAATTAAGCCGTGTGTTAACTTCAGAAAAATAATGAGAAATAAAAACATTAAGTAATAATATTTATGTCACTAGGCAAATAATAGTTGGCTTTTTTTCTAGTTTTATCTGCCAGCAGAATCCTAAATCGTTGCTTAATAAATAAGTTGAGATGTAATGCATTTCAGTTTATTTGGAATATTCAGCAGTTGCCCGTTTTGTATAGGAAGGATTAAGCTCACTACAAAATTGTTGAGATTTCGTATGTGCCATCACGCATTCATTACCGCGTGAAAGTGTGTTTACTGTCCGGTGACATGATATAAAAGGTAAACATTTACTAAATGGGGTCAAGCGCGTAGGTATTTTATTTTGATAAGCCACAACATGGATAGAGGTTGGATAGAACAAAATGCGGGTCCAGTTGATGTTTGGAGGTTTTAATGAAGGGTGTCCTATTTAATTTGAACATTGCGAAAATATGTCTTCCTAACAGAGCGTTTTATATCAATTGCATTTAATATTCCAAATATGAGTAATGATGAATAAAAATAGTTTGAAAATATGCAATTTTTTTATTAATTTGATATGAAGGAAATAGGCTATTTTTTGTTCGGTAGTGGATGCATTGATTATAATGTTTTAGTAATTTGTATGTTGCACTAGTAAATAATTGATCTTCTCAGAGATGGTTTATTCGTGGGCAGTTTGCGGTTTCCCTGGGCACTTAAGCAGCACAATGTTACAGTTTTGTCACATCCCTTCCCAACTCCCCCCCCCCAAAAAAAACACTCATGTTCTGGTACCATTAAGACTGTTCAGAAGAGAGCAGTTCTTCTCCCTTCTTTTCTCCATTTTTAAATCCCTTGAGAAATGTTAATTAGAATTATTAAATCGTGTAAAAATTTTTATTAAATTTTTAGTGTTCTTGTAATTAGATCTGTATAAAAATATAGGTTATTTTAATCTTCAATTAAATAATAAAAGATAGCGTAATTTTGTTTTAAAGTTTCTTTTCTAATCTAGCAAGTAATCTAGTAAGAGCCTAATTATTTAAAAACTATAGGAAGATCACAGACATGATAGAACGTATACAAGCATTTAAAAAATAAACTGGAAAAAGAAAACATTTTTTATTACAGACGGGAGAGAGCGGGAGTAGAGAAAAAAGTGAGATTAAGTGCGAAGCCGGTTATCGCATGTTTACCTCTCACACAAGAAGCCTTTTTAGTCAGCAATCGAATGGATCATTGCTGCGTTTAGTGCCAGCCTTAAAACCATTTTTTATATCGTGTTTTTGATATATCCATTACCACTGGTTCTATTCAAAAGGTAAGGTTAAGCAAAACTATCCACTAGTGTGTAATTTAATTTGCAGATCTGCTTGATTTCCTGACTGTCCGGGGTAGGACATTTTCTAAACAGAGATATTGTTCATCGTTTTCTCAAGTTTAACCTGCATTAGTTTTCTGAATCAGAAATCAAAATATAACGTTTAGAAAAATTAGATGTAAGGTGTGGTAATAAATTATAAACGGGTCAAGTGCATTAGTTATATTTTTTAATCGTGCGAATTCTTCTTCTTCTTTTTTTTTTTTTTTTTTTTTTTTGAGAGAGAGAGCCTGCGTTCTTCATTTTTGGGTGATGTAAATCGGAATCGTTCTTCATTTTTGGGTGATGTAAATCGGAATCATTTATGCTGTTATGTCTGATTGTACAAATTACTGTTTGAAGATTAAAAAAGAGCCCAGAAGAGATTTTTTTTTTCAATATGTATCACATAAATTAATTAATAGCTTTAAAGAGAGTTTAATTGCATAAGTCAGTCAAAAATTTGTAACGTTTTTTAGATTGTAAACTGAAACAATTTCCACCATTTGTATATTTAGATCATTTTAATAGCCTCTGAGAAAATTCACAAGATCGAGAGTTGTTCGCTTTTGTTAATTTTTATCCACATTTTGTTTTATTCAAAATACTGTTTAAAGTGTTATATTCTTTCCCGCGTACATTATTTTTTCCGATCTTCCAATCTCATTTGGTATGTTTATTTGTAGGACAGCAGATTTATTTCCGAAAAATTAAATTTCTTTCTTAAGCAAATTGCTAGTCCAAAGGGGCAATTTACCCAGAAAAACTATTAATTTCGTTTTGGCATTTTACATTGATTCACTGCAAGCCTTGTTTCACTTTTCAAATTGTTGCCACAAAATATTATCGCCCTGTATTATATTTAAAGAAATTAAATAATGAAGAATCTGTAAAAATGTATGTATGTTTCTCGCATTGTTATAAAACAATAGTACCTAGAGCTATCCAATTTTGATTAACGTAATCCTCCTGTGAATATGGGCATCTGGAAGCCCAAATTTGAAATTTGGAATTTCTTTTATTATCGATTTCATATTTTGTAAAACTTTAACGAATTTTTGATTAACAAACTCAAGGATTTCAAAGCGAGCAATGGCAACGATGCACAGGAAAAAATTTTTTATCTCCAGCTCCCTAGACTGTGTATCGGTAATTCTAAAGGTATGCGCATTTTTAAAATTATTTTGCGATATTGCTCTTGAACTGAATTTTATGGTTTAAGTGCGAAGAACATAATATTTAATAAATAAAGGTAACACACAAAAGCGGCGCTTTGTACATAATTTAAAATCTGAAACGTTTCAGATTTTTAGTCCAAAAGGGCAATTTGCCCAGAGGGGCTGCTAATTTCGTTGTGGCATTTAGGGTTGATTCACTTACAAGCGTTGTTTAGTTTTAGTTTTTTTTTTTTTTTTTTATTTTTTAATAGCCCCTTAATAAGCATGGACCAAGTGAAATGGCATGCACATTATTTATTTTGTAATATTTGTTTAATATCTAAATCTGAAAGGCTATCATCTGATTCTTCTCTATTTTTATGCATTTTATGGTTGAAATTATTGAATGAAAAGTGACCTACATTTTTGAGTACTGAGAGTAAATCATCCCAAATTTAATCAGTTGCAGAATAAATTAAACTTTTCTACTTTCTGTGGAGTATACTTATCAGGAAGTAAAGTGAGAAATCTAGCACTATACATCTGCTTTCGTGCGTGTCCGAGTGTATTCTTCTGTTTTACAGTGAAAGGACGGAGAGATCATGTGCATCTGATGTGTATCGATCTCCTGCCGTTTGTACCTTTTATCCCTGGACGAAGAAATGGGCTCGCCCACCAGATGCCCAAAAGAAACCGACCCGCGTAAAGCTTTTGAGCTGATTGAACGGAGACGTGTGACTTCCCTTTTCTTTTACTTTTCCGGAGTTATTTTCACTACACTTAATTGATGGATTTACTTTAAGCGCGGAACAATTACGCACGCAAAATGGTGTGATTCAATCAATGTCACTTTCATTTTTTTTATATTTAAATTTCTCCTTTTTTAAAATTAATTAATTGTAGTCCCATCCTTCATTATAAAGCTGCTATATAAAGTATCAGCGCGTATTGTTTTAAAAATATTTCATTTAATTAGCCCATGCTTTGTTATAATGTTGTTACATAAAATTATCTGCCCCTTATCATTTTTGAAATATTTCATTTAATAAATCAAAATGAAGGACTCTTAAAATAATTTTCAAATCTCAATAAATTAGTTCTCTGTAAAAATTACAATGCAGTGGCATTCAGGCCAGTAGCTTACAAATGTAATAATCAGATAGATCCATCCCACATTGAACATAAGTAAATTGTAAAATTTTAGTTTTGAAATTAAATTTGTTTAAAGGGAGTTTTTGCTTCACTGTGAAGAGCTATGTGGTTTGCCTTTTAGAAAGCTACTGTATTTTAAAAGGCATTGTTAAAAGTCTTTTTCATTTGAAATTAATGGAAATGTCTACATTATTAAAATCTTTTTGTTTGAAATTTTGAAAAAAAAAATTTCATAAAGAATGGAATTTGCATTATTTGTCTCTCAAAATGCATTCATAATCTTCTTAAGGTACCAAAGATTGAAAAAAAATGATACTATAAAAAGTACTATCTCAGGATCTCAGGTGTTATTTTATCAGGGTTCATATGGTTCTTAAGAGTCCATAAAAGTCCTTAAGTTTTTTGGAATCGATTTTTGGTCCTTAACCCTTTAACTGTCGAGTTATTTTGATGATTTAGGTACACAAATTGTCAAATTTTTTTATTGGAAAAATCAAATGTTTAGTACAAAATAAAATATACTTAAGTAGTTAAAAATTGATATTTTGAAGTACATGGGTAAAATTTTTAATAGCCACTGCGTATTTGCTCGAGGCGGCTGCCATTCAACATGGCAGTTGTAAAGTTCGCTTCTAGTGGAGCATTATTTTCTAAAAATGAAAAAAATTAATTATTTTCTAAAAAATAAATGAAAAAAAAAGTTAATACCTATTAGTAGTTCAGTAATTCAGTCTTGTGTGGTACAACTGGAAACACTTTTCCAAGCACAAACCAACTCCACAATCACTACACCAGAATCGTGTTTCCTTCCTTATCTTTCCCATTTTTATCCTTTTTCGAACAACACACTTTGCACTGTCTTGTAGGCTCACGTTTCACAGGAGTAGGAGGAATATAGGAAATAAAATGTTGTTCAGTAAGATGGGTAGGGTTATCTATTGTAGATGGTCCGCCAACATTCTTTTGTCCAGAAGCTGCATCATCATATTTATGTAAAAGCTCTTCTACAAATTCGAAATTCTAAAAATGTAATACGTTTCCCAACTACACTTTTATAGAGTAAGTATGAGTTCCAAAGTACCTTGTCTAGTAAATGTAAAAATATCTTTTTATAATATTTTTTCTGACGTTTTCGGATCGTTGGATGAAAGGATATTTCCTGATCACAGCAATCTACACCACCCATAGTTAGACTGTAGTCAGAAACAATCTTCGGCTTGAGTATATCTTCATTTTTTTTTTATTTTTGAGGCTGACCCTGGAAGTATCATGAATACTGCTCATCAGGCACACATCCTTCATCTTTGGTTGAAGAATCTAAATCATCTATATAATGTTTCAAAGATCTGAACGCCATTTTACAACAAAAAGATCCTGTGCACTTTGAACCAAAGAACTTATAATTTCTAACCTTTGAAATCTTCAGTAAAGTGCTGTCATCTATTGAATTGAGCGCACATTAACTTTTCCCGAGATAGAGTCGGGTTTGACAAAGAAATGAAGCCGAAATAAACATCTCCCGATATATATTCAGGTATAACAATACGATGCACTCAAAAAAAAATTACCCCAAGTAACACTCGGGCGTGACATTTTCGAACAATCTCGGGCATGACAGTTAAAAGGTTAAAAACTCCTTAGTTTCGGCTAAAATTGGCAAAAGGTCCTTAATTTTAATTACCTAAAATTTCTGTCTGTTTTTACGACTGCTATTTTGAGTATGAATTAGCATTTGGGAGGATTATTTTTGGCAATTCACTGACAGATACTGTTATCTTTTGAATGGGTTATAGTTTGTTCCTGTTTCTAATATAAATGGTGGAATACTCGAGTTGTATAGTGAAAGAAGCACAACATAAGCATTTGGAAATTATTTATTTTTTTCTAATGAAGAGCTCTTAAACAGCTTTTCGCTTTTGGGGGTATGTGAGGATTTTATTTAACGGTTCTGAATTTGGCGACATCAACATTTTGGGGATTTTAAGATCAGTTTCTGTAGAGAATTTTTTAATTTCGAGATGTGGGAATTTTTTTTAAACATTGTAATATTGATAAATTTCATTAAAATAATGGTAAAATATTGAAATTATGTTTAAAAATAACATTAAAATAAAGCATTTTAAATTTTTGCTGTCATATTATAAAGTGTCATTTTGGCCACTTATACAATATTTTGAATCTGAAAACTAAACAAGGTATAATGCTTAAAGCACAGTTTATGAAACAGTTCTTAGCAAAAGCGAAATTGCTATGTAAATAATTAAAAAATGCCTTTTAAAATTTTTTCATGGTATAGGCATTGCAGCTTAGAAAGTTTAGGAGGAGATGAAGGCAAGATTTATACACCCATGACTAGAAGATTACAGAAAAATGTTTCCATTGTATTAACATGTAACGGATGTATTTTTTGCAGAAAGTGTGCGATGAATTTCTTACTTTTTGGTGTGTGTGTATGTGTATTTAATTATGGCAAAGCACACTAGGGCTATCTGCCTAAGAGGAGGGATGCCTTCGTGGAGGACTTTCTAAGGGAAACTGGCTCGTATACACGTTACACATGGGAAAACCACGAAAATACCCATGCAGCCAGCCCGTTCGCGGGATTCGAACCTCGGACCGAACTACCAGTGTTCAGCGACTTTACCGCTCGGCCGCTGGTGGGTCTTACTTTTTGGAGAACATCTGGAAGAACAAAGAAAACATAATAGTTGAATGTTTTACTTCAGATACTAGAATCATTTTCTTAACACGTTTATCTCCCCTTTATTTTCTCTACTTTTCACTAGACAGGCATGGAAAATATCAAAAATGCCTCTAATTTTGTCACAATTACAGAAGAAATTTTTTATTTGTAAAGAAATTGAAAACTGACAATTTAAATGATTTATGTAATATGTCAGAATGCATCATAAACAGGGCTGGCACTAGGCATTTTCCTACGTCATGCAATCTCTGTGGCAAAAGGTAGATCCTAAATTCTGTTGCCTAGTGCCTTTCTAAATTCTGCTTCCAATGCCTTCCCTAGATTCTAAAAGTTTTGCATTTCTAGATTTTGTTGCTTGGTGTGTTACTAAATTCTAAAAATTCTTTCACACCGGCTCTGTAAACAGCCATTACCATATATATTTCTTATTTCTTCTGAATGCTCATATTACCAAAGAAATAAAATTAACAGCTTTTTCTACGCATTCTAAATGCATTTAGTGTTTTTAGAATTAACAGAAATCTTTAATTAAATCCAAAAATTCTAAGATGAAAAGGAAACTTGTTGAAGAAAGAAACTGAATACATAAAGAGAAAGAAAATTATCCTCCAAAGATATATACTGCTGTTATTATGTACAGTTATTATTATGTAAATTACCCAATTGTTTATAATTTCAGCCTTTACTATAATTTCCCATTTAATTTTCTCACCAGAATGCAAATCACTTAGACAGTTTTTTAACTAAGGTTTTTGGAGTGGAGACAGTGTGTTTCTGATCTCCACTTGCTCGCTGCATTAGTTCTTGTCAGCTCTGATAATCTGTAATTATTTGCCTTTGCATTATCACTTCTGACATTTGAATTGGTTATGAGCCAGCTTTAATTAAATTGTATGGTATTTGACTACTAAGTACACATTTTTAGTTTGAAATTGACTCTTCAATTATATCACCACGAGCTGTAATAGATTTTGTTAGCATAAGAACGTGCCTTTATGTTATGAGTCCTTTTTAAATAAGAGGCTTATTTAAACGTTTGTCTGACTTTGTAGTTACTTTAATACATAGCAATAATTTGCTTCACGTCTGTCAGCAGTTTTGGACTGTTTAACTTTTATCAAATCGAGTAAACCTTCATAGGTACATTTTTGGGACCTTGATAAGTTAGGAGATAAAGCATGCAGAAACTAGTGAGAACATTGGTTTGCATATTAGAAACAAATTTCAAATTCAAAATCGTAAAAAACAACCTTATATTTAGCGTAGGTATAATGAAACACTCAATCGATTTCGAGGGCAGCTAAAGGTCCCTCCTCATCAGGAGAAAGAAATACATAGAAAGAAAATAGGAATCACAGAAACACGCGGTGCTTATCAGCACTGCACGTGGTTATAACTAGATTTTTAATCAGAGTTGCACTGGCCGCCTACTTACTACTACTACTACTACTAAAGTAGGCGGCCAGTGCAACTCTGATTAAAAATCTAGTTATAACCACGTGCAGTGCTGATAAGCACCACGTGTTTCTGTGATTCCTATTTTCTTTCTATGTATTTCTTTCTCCTGATGAGGAGGGACCTTTAGCTGCCCTCGAAATCGATTGAGTGTTTCATTATACCTACGCTAAATATAAGGTTGTTTTTTACGATTTTGATTGTCACATTAGCATGTTTCTCTTCTAGTCTAAATTTCAAATTGTTAGAAAAGATGCTTAAAGAGAAGAAAATTGCTGTAAATTAGCCAGAATGTCTGCGAAGGCTTCAAATTAAAAATACCATAAATATTCTGTTGAGTACTGTTGCTACGCATTTTGTAGCTATTAATTTGTAATTATCCTAATATCGTTTAAGAATCAATGTCATAAACTACATGTATTTTAAACTGTGAAATTTTGTTAGATTGTGATTTTAGTAGGGCTTTTTTAACAAATATTGTTAAAGAATAAATACAATATAATAGTGGTCATGTAAATTCATAATGACTAAGGTTAACTAACTACCTAATTTAATTATTTATAACTAACTGCTTACGCTTAAAAACTATCTCTGTGTATTAAAGCCTTATCTCTGTGTATTAAATTATTGCCTTTCATATAAGATAAAACATGAAAATGTAAAAATTATTGTAAAACTTATTCTTTGCATCTAGTGAGACTTAAAATAATACAAAACAACTTATCACCTCTGGTGCTTTATTGGCTTATTGGAACCTTAAAGTATATTCACTGGGTTGCAACCTCTGGAACGCTATGTGAAGCTAGACACTAACTGCCGCAGATAGAGCCCTCTCAATTTAACCTATGCTGCTTGACATAAAATCTACCTGCTATTTACTTAACCTCTAGACTGAGCAAGTATGTAACAAAATGAGACATAAAAGAAAAAATCAACATAAAGCTAACTGTGAGTAAAACTTAAATAAAATGTCACTTATCCTTCTTTCAAATATGTGTAACTAAGTGTAAAATATTTAATGCTACTTGATAAATTTCATAAAGTTTATTATATTCTGAAACTTATTAATAATTATATTAATTAAGTTTTGTTTAATAGTAATGCATCCTACTTATGGATCTATTTATTTTTAGGATGGTATTACAAAAGTGAAGTTCAGGCACAGATAATATTTTTAATTGAATTTATTCAGTATCCATTTGCTCATAAGTCCTTACTTTTTTCATTAATGGTCCTTAAAAGTCCTAATTTTGACCTATTTTGCCCTAATTAATGGTCCTTATTTTCTGTGTGCAGAAATGTGTACGAACCGTGTTTATCATATCATCATCATTATTATTATCTTCAGGTGTCACCCCCTTAAATCTAGTTCACTCATAAGATTGTTGTTGTTGTGGTCAAAACTTTGCCATCAGTTTTTAAGCTAGTGCCCAGCATGTTATTGAGCTCAAAATTCTCACAGCACACTCTTTGTGGATGATAATATAATGTGGTAAAGCAGTTTTTTTAAAATTAAATTTAGGTTTTTAAAAATTTAATGTTGAAATGATATTTTGTAAATTTTTTTTTTTTTTTTTACCTAACTTCATTTAATGCAGTGGCTCAAGCAGATGGGCCACATGCAGCCCTCAAAGTGATTTTATGTGACCCATGAATGCTTTTCAGTTATGTATTTGTTGCAAAGATTTCAAGATTCTAATTATTTAAGTCTATGTTTACATTATTTTCATTACCATTAAAAATGAATATGGTTAATGTACCAGAAAATCTGTAAATAGTGCTAATTATTTTACAGTGGTACATAAAGCTTATTAAAAAAAATGAAGCTACATGTGTAATTAAATTTTATTCATACTTGGCAAAAAGTAAGTGTGATCAGTTGTGAGTTTTTGCACTAAAAATAATCGCTTTATTAAAATTGTTGAGCGCAAGTTGAACTTCAGGAGTCGATCTAGTGGAATGAAAGATATAGGACTTCCTGTTTATTATTATTATTATTATTATTATTTTATTATTATTTGGGACTTGGCGTATGTGTTAAATTTGAATTTCAGGAGTCGATCAAGTAGAATGAAAGATATAGAACTTCCTCCTTTTTTTATTTGGGACTTGGTGTATGCAGTACTAAGTTATCCACCTGTCTAACACAGTAATATTTGGATTAATTATCAATTTTATTTTCATCGTATTTAAAAGAATTTTGCAAATAAAATTTTTTCTTTTCTTCTCATGTTTCCTCAATATAAAAGCGTAGAAAAGTTACAAATGAAAATCTCTGAAGAACATAAATTTAGTATCTCTAATTAAATTTGAATATATTTTATATCAGAGTCATTTATAATAAGTAATTCAGTAATCTGAATCATGCATTGTGAAATTAATTTCAGTCTGGATTATGTTTGAAATGGCATCACCACACTGCAAGAAAACCTCTTGAAAAACTCATGGTTCTTCATATTTCAGTGTTGGCAACTATGTAGTTTATCTTTTCTAAAGTCTTTTTTTTCTTCTAATTGTCCATTCATAAGTGTTTTCTGCTCTGGTTATAAACAAAATTAAATCAAAACTTTTTGTTCCTTTCTGAGAATTTTCAATTCTTTTGTTTTTCCTTTCTGAGACAATTCTTTTGTTTTTCCTTTCTGAGAATGTTAACTCTAATACCTCTGTAATTATCTGCCTTTGCCTCTGTAATACCTCTGTAATTTTTACTGAGTGTTAAGTCAGGTATTTAGCTTTATCAAGATAAGTTCTTTTTCAAAAATTATGCAGTTTGCTCCATCCTCTTTAGAGGTTCAAAAGGACTCTATAAAGGAAAAGTATCTAACTAAACAAGCTTTTTCAGATAACTTGTTTATAGAGTGGTAGGTAGGTAGGTGCCTATGAATGAAACACAATAGCTATAGATAAACGTATGCGTTTTCTGCAGCAATATGCAAGCATTAATTATATTTGTTAAAAGACGTAGGGAATGTCTTCTCCTTCAGAAACACTGTGGGGAAACAACAGCAAAAAATAGACTAGAGATTTTGCAAAGAGGCAAACTGTGCTCCCTTTTAAGTTGAATTTCAAAGGGGGGGGGAAAGGTGTGTGAAAAGAAGTATTAAAATATGTTCTAAATTAGCCACCAGTTTCAAAAGTTTGTATCAGTTTTTTTTTTTTTTCCCCTTAATTTTTTTAAAGTGGTTGCACATAAAATGAAATTTATTAGTGACATAAATTCATTTCAACCATTTTGTTAGAAATGGAGTTGATTGTGATATGTCAGAGATGTACAATCCGCAGACCTGATGTGATCCAAAGCAAGTGTCAGTGCACTCCAAGAAGGACGAGTGAAGTGCAAAAGAAATATTTTTATAACATAATTAATGAAATCAAATAATTTATGATAATGAAAGCAAAATATGTGCCAAAACTTGACAATGCCAACTGGCTGACAGCTATAGCATTTTTGATTTAGATTTAGATTTTGACTGCATTTAAATATTTAAACACTAATCTTCGAGGTAAAAACCGGCTTACTAGTACAAACTTATTGTGCTTATGGTTTTCAAACCATAAGCACATTATGAATGAAACTGGAATTATGGCAAGTCCAAATAAATGCAAACAGTTAGTTACATTTCAGTGTTAGACAAAAATAATCCTAAAAATGGGGGGAAAATATTCAACCTTACTTTTTGAGTTGACATAAGGATTTGAAAAGAAATTTCAGTGTTAGACAAAAATAATCCTAAAAATGGGGGGAAAATATTCAACCTTACTTTTTGAGTTGACATAAGGATTTGAAAAGAAATTTCAGGATTTTCGAAAGAATGATCAATATATTTGTACTTTTGTGACTCCATTCACAGCTTACCTAGAATGTGCTGCTAGCCAGTTTTCAAATAGAATGCATAAAGGTGCAATCTGACAATCAATTTAAGGAACAATTTTATCATGTATCATAGTTGGGCTTAAATGTAAATCATCACTAGAAAAAAATATACCTTGCTACACAGTCATGTGTTATTCATGTCATCATTATTTTGTAGCTCATACATTACTAAACAACTGTTTTCAATATTAGAGCTCACTAGCTGTAAAATTAGAACCAGGATATTGTATGAACACCTTAAGAATTCTCTAAAGCCCCGTTCACAAGAGTAGATTCGACCGGTAGCGAAAACCGGTTCTTCCAACGTCTCCCGTTCACATGGGACAAGCATTAACTGCCTCGCCGAATTGGAGGTAGAACTTGGTTGAATGTTCCTTACCTCTCGGGAGCAGGGCAAATGGGGAGATTTCCCGTACTATACTGCGCGGTTCACTTAATTTTAGTTACTGTGCTCGCTGGACTGTCCGCGAAATAATCACGCTGATAGATGTCTGGGGATGTGATAGCATCCCCCCAAAAATTAGACAGAACTGTACAAGATACGGAAATTATAGACAAATACAGACACGGTTATCTGATGCTAGGTATTCCAGAAATATCGTTCAAACTAAAACTAAAGTGCATATCGGCTTCAGCGCGACAAGGGACTCGGTACCTATTGAATGATTTTAAAAAAAAATTTAAGCATTTTCATCTACTTTTTATTAAATGGTTTTGTGAGACAAAATAATTTTAAGCTGAAAAAGTTTTTGCTAGTATTTTTTTTAATTAAAATTTTTGAAGAAAAATTTTACAATTAAAATGTCTTTCTTCTACAATTTTCAGTGTTTCCCCCCAGTTTTTTTATTGTATTTATTAGAGTGTTTTTAATAACTTCAATAAATGATTTTGCAATTAATGAATTAGTTTCTGAGGAAAAAAATACACTTTTATCTAAAATCTTTAAAACAGATATGATCTCAGTCACATTTTCATTTCAAATAATTTTTTCCTTTCAGTATTTTGCAAAACCCATCCTTGTTTCTATAAAGTATATAATTTTAAATAAGCTTTCAGTTTGCATTTGCAGTTTAAAGAATACAAACTCTCTAAATAGACATTTAATCATTTCAAATCTTTAAAATTTTATTACTGAATTTCAATACACACATATGTATATAAATCAAACCTAGTGCTATTTATTCAATTGGTAAATATAAACATAAATTACAAACCTTTTTTTAAAACTTTATGTGGCCAGAAAAATTGCAAAAACTCATAAAACGCAAGCAGAATTTTTCTTTACCTGTTTCTGTTTTGTAAAACACTTTCAAAACAATTTTAATACATTAATTAATTATAATATTGTTGTGTAATAGATTGATAATAGTTCGTAAATGATTGTCATTACACTCAAATCCGATGATAGCTTAATTAAATTTATTTTATCAACATAAACACTTCAAAATTCTGGAATATTTCACAGAAATAATCGTACAAGTGTTTAGAATATCACTAAGTATATATAATCAGTAGTTATGTTTCAATCTAATAAGAACGTTAAACACAATGGAATGCAAAACGCATCTTAAGAGAAAGTTAACTCAGAAACATCTACAATCTCACGCTGAACTAACAACTGGTAACAATAACAACTTATATAGCATAAATAATGTCATAAAAATAGTGTGGTATAATGAGATTATTACTTTGAAACCGATGTTTCGAATTGATGCCCAAGAAGAACCAATATTTCCCATTCTGCTTCATTGCATATCTTTCAAAAAAGTAAAAAAATCATCCAATTAATTTCCTTTATCATTTTTTTTTTAAATGCGAAAAGTTTGTTTTATAAGCTGTGAAAATGTTGGAAGTTTGTAATCAATATATTTTTAGATATGAAATTTTAAAATTAATGGGTGTCAAATGTCTAAAATATGAATTCAAAAATTCTCCCAAAATATTAAAAAAAAAATTATGCTAAAAATTTCTTTTAATTTTTTTTTCTTCCGCAGTGTGTTATGGTGCAAACTATAATATTCTGAGATTCTCAGTTTATTTGTTAATATTTGCAAAAAGTTGTGTCAACTTTAAATTTGAAAAAAATCTAATCCTCTAAAAATCAAAAGCGTGACACCACATCCACAAGCAGTGTATGTACAAAGTTTTGAGTTCTATATCTTATCGGGAAGCAGTTTAAAAATCCATGACCATCTTTTAACCATAGCGACAAGCACCAAGAGTGAACTAAATAACAGCTTATAAAATAATAATAATAATAATTAAAAAGCAAATATTTTTCAGGAACCATTACGAAAGTTCACGTACTAGTTGCGAAAGTACAGATTACAAAATTAACAACAGTAAACCACGTTAAAAATGTGTAAACAGTATTAGAAATCTGCCAATTCGGAGACGTGATTATTCACAGAGGCTTAGGTGTAATGGGGAAGGAAGACGGTGGTCTTCTGAATGGGTCCTAAAGACGAAACTCTTTTATGTCTTCTTTTTCTCCCCTTGCTAACGGCAGCTGTGTGAAGGAGCGTTGCATGTGAACGGGGCTTAAGAATTGCAGCCTCTACAATAGAAAAATATCGCTCCATTAGTTTCTCAAATTCAGGGACAGATAGCACATTAATTTTAGAATGTCTTGTTAATTTTATAATTATAAATAGAATTTAAATAAAATATATAATGAAATATGTATATAAAGTCAAATACTTTGTCAAAATAATTCTGTGGTACTGTCATTATATTAAAAATTTTTTAAAAAGTTTAAATAACTTGAGGGTTTGGGCAAAAGTCATGGCAACTATTTTTTTCTTGTAGATATGTGAGTGGATCACAAAACGCATATGTGTCGTGTGGAATTTCTGCAGGCATAGTGTGTATGCAGAACAGATGGCTCTGTGGTAGCAAGGGCTCTGAAATCAGTCAGTTGGTGAGTTTTGTGCGAGATGGAAGTAACCTCTGTTGAGCAGCGCGCTTACATCAAAATAGCCGTTCTACGAGGGAGAAATGCAATGAAATGTCACAGGAATAATGTCCTACCATATCATACAGTAGCACGGTGGGCTAGGAAAGTTTCAGCAAGGATGTGTGTCAACCAGTGATGAGCAACGTTTGGGACGACCGGTTAGTGTGTGGACCGACTTGGCATGTGCCGTCATCAAGCACCTCATGGGTGAAGACAGATGATGGACATTACTGGAGAGGGCAAGTGGCATCGAGAAACACACCGTCCACAGGATATTACATAATGAGCTACAGCTACTCAAAATCGCTTCGCGGTGGGTACCGCATGCACTGACGGAAGTTCATAGGTGGGTGCGCTATGCAATATGCTCCGACCACTTTGCATGCTGGCAGCAGGATGACGATCAATTCTTGTCATGAATAATCTTGGGAATGAGATCGATCTCATTCCCAAGATTAAGGAACTAATACGTGGCAGGCGGTTTGGAACACAAGAGGACATTGCTAATGCTGTGCGCCAACAGATGACCCGATTCACACATGGTGCGGCAAATGCTGAGGCTGATGGTATTCAGCACCTCCCACATCGTTGGCAGCGTGAGGTGACACTAGTAGGGGACTACATTGAGGGTCTTTAGGCCCATGTTTGTCATGTCAAATTTACATGTATTGTGTTATCATTCTTTTGCACGATGAAGGCCATATTGCTCTGTATACTACCGTAATAAATTTGTGTGTTACGATATTTCAGTGCTATTCATTGTCCACACATGTAGTTAAGACCTTGTTCTTTCGTCTGTATGTGTCACATTATCAACCGGACTGGTATCTTCAAGAAAAAAAATAGTTGCCATGACTTTTTCGCAAACCTACGTATTTTTTTTTTTTTTTTTCTTCATCAGCCATCTTCAGTGTTAGGCAGTGGCAGCTTGCTATATGAATCAAGAGAAACACTGATTCGTGTAAAAATTTTCTATACTGAGCATATTTGAACCGATTCTGGCCTAGAGGTTAAATTCAAAAATTTCTTTCAGCTATCAGATCTGAGAAAGCCTGAAAATTTTCAATAAAACATGTGCAGTTATGTGATTCACTTATTTTGGAGGTCACGAACTGCCATTGGTATTAGAAATAATTTGTATGGCACAGAATATCTCATTTTCTTCCAGTGTGCTCGGTGAAGCTAAAAGGTTGGACACCTCTGGGATATATATTTAGGATAGCTATTTTGATGTTGCTTCAGTGATGCAAAATTAAGCTATTTATTAGAAATTGCTCTTTTTTTCTCTTGTTTGATAACATTTTATTTTTCTAATGAGCATACATATATTTATTAAAAAGAGCTATAAATAGTTCCAGTTTCTTTTGATATGGAATTAGAAATAATTATAATTCGGTGTTGAAATTGATTTTTTAGTGTTGTGACTGTAATAAAAAAGGAAAATTTTATACAAATGTATTTTAATGCAAGGTTTAAAAGAATTATGTAAATTAGTATTATATGTTAAAGACATAGTATTTTGAATGAATACAAAAATTAGTTTATAAGTCTGAAAATTTTTAACTACTGTATATTCAGAAAGCAATAAATAATTAAAAAATAAATTTATTTTTGCTTCTATGTATAATGCATATATAAAAACTGTAAAAACGTTGTTTAATTTTAGAGAGAAAGTAAGCCACCCTTTCGTAAAAGAAGTGATCCTAACATTCCACGTTCAAAAAGGTTTGTTATTTTTAATCCAATTTTTATGTTTTTACTATTTCTAATTCTATTTTAAAGTTAAAATTAGAGACAATAATATAATATATATAATTGTACTGTTATATGTAATTCTGTTCTTTAGTGATGTGGATGTGGATGAGAAAAACAGTTCTCCTTTAAATGAATCAAGGAGTTCTTCAAATTCAAGTTTGTCTAACAGGTGCATTTCTTTCTAGATTATTTGAAATATGTTTTATTGTAAATTTTATATCAAACAAAAATAATTATTTTAATTTTTGTGTCTAGAAGTTTGGACAGTCCAAGTAATTCCTCAGAAATGGTACATAGGACTCCCACTTCAGTTTCCGCTGATTCTGTTCCTGCTAATTTTGCTCCATCAAGCGGAATTACTTCTTCAAGTGGGCATAGCACAGGTACTATGCATACTTATGATGATTCAGACCTTGAAGCTGAAGCAGATCCTCCAAATTGGCAAGAAAATGTGGACTGGGATGTCTTGAAGGTTATGAAGCCCAAAGAGAAGAAAAGGCAGGATGTTATAAATGGTAACTTTGTTGCTCTTAAACTTTTCAATTATTACTGATTTACACTGAATAAGTGAATAGCTTTCTGCAGAAAGTTGCAAATGATACTTTAAGCAAAACATATATTTTTTGGCAATTTTTTATTTTTTTTTTATTTTCATGTTTATTACCTAAATTTAATCTGCAACAGAGGAAATGTCATGTCATGAAGAAAAGTGTAGATGCAATTCATTTTTTATATCATACAAATGATAGTATTTTTAATATATTATTTAAGAAACACAATCTGATGCCTAGTTGTAGTTCAGATTGAATAAGAGTGGACTTGGAGAGGAAATGTGCATTCCCATCTTAGTGGGTCTCAAGTAAGGAGATGGGATGTCAGAGTTCACTAATCATTGTATATGGTACTATACTATATCTGATTATAGTCTGCAACTGGAGATGTTTTGCAAAGTGTGCATGATGTTTCTATTACTCCAGTACTGATGCAAGTAATTTCATGAAGATCGGCTAATGTAGATTCTGCATCCAGCCATCCCTTACGAATACTTTTGTTAACAGCAAGCCATCATCGTTACCATTACAGTGGTATTCTCTAGATAGTGAATTGGGACAATATAATTATCAACTATGAATTTGACTTACGAATGGTGATTGGCATGGGATCTATGAATGGTTTTGCTTTTTTCCGTATGTTTTTTTATTACCCCTGAATGGATTCTGTATTATAATAAGGGATTCTAGAACTTAGGATTTCCCAAGCGATCAAGAAGTAGGTGTCCTGTTTCTTCAAGAAAGATACATCATTCATAAAGAAAGGTTGTGCTTGAATTACCTACTCAAATTAAAAATGCGACTTGATGCGAAAGTGACTATGCAGTCTTCGTTCATGCCAGGTCCCCAAACACAAGCATGGTTTGTTGGATCATGCATTCCTGTCATTACTGCAGTATAATTCATTTACTTACTATGGCATTAAAAGTTAACTTTAATGACTTTTGCAAACCAGACCTTACTTATACTGAATCATAACACAATGGCTTATTGGAATAATGACATGAGAAAGAGATTAACTGTTTCCTTGTTATCTCATCATAACATTCAGATTGATGGATGTAATAAAATTAGTGGAAAATGGTGAAAACTTATTCACAAAAAGGGTGGGAAATACTGTTTGGTCTTATTGGCAAGCAGCAATTATTACTAATTTTGGTGGTGTTTGCCTTCAAATGATATTAGCAAAATCATAATCAAAACCAATTAAAAGTTTTCACATTGCATTCTCTTATGATAATAATTTGCATTATGAGCTTTGAATTTGAGATTTTTCTGCAGTTCATATGCGTTCAGGCTCATAAAGTATATGCATGCACCCCATAAATTTAAAATAAAACTCAAACTTAGGAATAAAGAATTGTGAAATCATTCATAGGTATTATTATAAAAAATGATGACAATTTTTAATCTGCCATCAAATAAAAATGAAGTTGTTGCATTCTTCCAAGATTTTACTGTTCAACTGAATTTGTGAAACAGGGTTGAAATGAAGTTATATATCGTCATAGAAACCGTATGAAGATGTAATATGAAAAATTGCATGGAAAAGAAAGGTCTTTGCATTGGAGTCAGCAGTTGTACAGCACTAACCGATTCCTGTGGTATCAACAGATTTATATGGCTCACCAACATTTTGAATCATCTGTACTCTGCCATATTAGTTACTATGGCCAGTTTATATTCACCCTAAAAAAATTGCATTTTTTTAATAGAAATTTATATTTTTGGAAATGAATGAAAGATCATGTTTGTGTTAAAATTTCATTATTTAAAAGCTTTTTTTTTTTTTTGGAGGGGCTAGGGTATAAACCTCGTGCCATTTGACAAGTAGCAGAAAAAGTAATAGTAATAAATAATATTGGCTGTGTTCTCTGCTGTGAAGGATATTAGAAAGTCATGAAATTAGAGAATGTTCCTTGTTGCTGTTCCCAGTTATTCCATTTCATGTAAGGTTGCACCAGAGCATAGGAAAAGAAATAAGCCCTAAGTACGAGGTATGATGCATACACAGAGGAGGAGAGGGGAGGGGGGAACGAGACTGTGTAGCTTAAAAAAGAGTGGAGTTTGGCAGCAACTGTTTGGAATTGTAATGATTGAGTGGGTTCATAGTGGTCAGACTGTTAGTCACCGCTACTACACTGAAGTACTAAAAAGTCTCCATGGAAAAAATTAGGAAAGAAAGGCCACAGTTGTGGAGTATTGGCACCAGGACAATGCACCTGCTCACATGGACCTATATGTCAAGAAATTTCTGACCAGTAAAAACATAACTGATGGGGTGTCCTCCTTATTCACCTGATTTGGCTCCATGAGACTTTTATTTCTTAAAGTTAAATCATGCTTAAAGAGAATCCATTTTACCTCAATTGCAGAGGTTCAAGCAAAAACGAGGAATTTCTTGAAGGACCTTCCAAAAACCTTGTTCTAGAACTGTTACCAGCATGCAGAAGTGTGTAAATGAAGAGGACTACTTTGAAGGTGATAATGTCACGGATAACTAACTGATTCTTTAAGTACAATGATTTATTGGACTAGTCTCTCTCTTTTTTTTTTTTTTTTTTGTATGTGTGTGTGTGTGTGTGTATTGCACATCATATGTGGTATTGCTTTAATAGAAAAACAAATGAAATTTCATTGTTTGTTTCTCTCTTTCTCTTTTTTTTTTTTTTTTTTTTTTTTTGTGTGTGTGTGTGTGTGTGTGTGTTAGTATTTTCATGTTTTACTTTTTTATTACTTTTCCAATTTGAGAATACTCATACTGCAAACTAAAATATGTTGTTTTTGTCTTTCTTAGAATTGTTTCATACTGAAAGAACTCATGTTAGGAATTTGAAGGTTTTGGATAGACTGTTTTATAAACCAATGCTTCAAGAACAGCTCCTTCCTCCAGATTTTCTTAATCTTCTTTTCCCAAACCTTGAAGAGATGTTGGAAATACATGTTACATTTAATAATAAAATGAAAGCTCGACGAAAAATGGAACCAGTTATTGGAGATATTGGCCAGTTAATGTTAGAAATGGTAAGAAATTTTTTAAAAAAAAATTTATTACTGAAGCTGTTATTTAGAAATCCCTTGTTTCTTCCATATATGTAGTTCATCTGGGTAATTACACATAATGATTTAAGAATGAGATATGATCCATCTTTGAAAATTAGAATTTGTAGTTTAAAGCTTAAAAAATAGAGGAGACTTTACTGATTGAAAAAATATGTAATTTATATAAAGTTTTTGCCTTAATAACAGAGATTATTGCATTTAAAAATGTAAATGAATGCCAGTTGTGCATTTAATCGGCAGTAATACCAGTCTTCAGAGCCCTGACTTATAGGCAACTAGCTGAAGTATCCAGCATTGCTTAGGCTTTTCTTTATGTTGGTTTAAGGTGAATTATACTACATTTTACAAAGTTTGATTAAAAGTGTAGATGTTATTTAGATAGAAAACAAAGTTTTTTTTTCTGCCATATTGTATTGTCAAGCTTGAGGGTACACTGTGTTTTCATTTATCTATCCGGAGCATAAACAAATAAACAGTGGGCATGTCTACTCTTAAGCAAGCCATCTATAATTGACCTTGTGAAAAGTATGATGTTTCCAAGTCACATGGTGCTTCCAGGTTAATGCCTCTAATGTGAAGTGTCTGCCCCTTGCTTTGTTGATAATCATGGGAAACAGCAATAATTTTGGCATAACCTATGGTAGTGGTAGCCTCTTTTACATTCAGAAGCAGATTTTTCTGAGGCTAGTTCCATTGCACAGCTTCGGTGAGTCAGTGGTGCATAATAACTGATAGGGAATACTTTATTGAAAGTGAGCTTGTGTAGCGGTATTCCTAGTGACTCGGTAGCATTTAAGGTATCCGACTACGTTCGATACCCTAATTTTGAAAAAGTGTACAAATAAACTCATTTTTGGTGTTAATTAGCAGAATGCTACCTAAAATGAAAAAACAATTTATAAACATATTATTAAAATGTAATTTTTACTTTTTTCTCACATTTTGGATAAAAAAAATGCATTCAAATTACTTATTAAAGCATAAGGAATAAAATGGACTAAAATTGAAGTCATAAAGCAAAATGTCTATTAAATGTATCTGTTTGAGTACACACAGTAGCTATCTTTCGAGAAATTTTTCTCTCTTCATTTACAAAATTGTCTGCAAAAATCTTAAATATGTATATAAACCTAAACTTTTAGTCCGTTTAATTCCCAATATTCTATAGAATATTTGTGGGAAGTATCATAAAATTGCTATAGTAATATTTTAGGTTACAGTGTTTTTCGTATTAGAAATGTTGACAAAAACAAGTTTTTCAAAAAACAAATTTAAAGTTTTATCTTTAGAAAATATATTAGAAATTGATATTTTATATTGCTTTGCTAAAACTGCCCTGTTTTGTATATTACACCTTCTGTTAACTCTTATTTTAGAAGATTTTTTCTTTAAAGGAGCTCTTAATTTTTTTCTTGTGATTTTTGTGGAATGTAAAGAATGCCGTTTTGAATTGACAATCCCAAGTTTTATCAATACAGTTATATCCCTTGACAGCATATATTGTCCATGTTTCATATTAAGTTTTGCTAATATTTTTAACATACCCAAAAATCCATTGTTAAACTATATTACTCCTATATAGGAACCAAGTCACAATGTTGCCAACTCAAGAAACACTTGTTTTGGTATGATACGTTATTAAAACTCTCATTTTCATTTGTTTTGAGTTTCGAAACACACTGGACAGGATAATGCAGAAAATAGATTTTAGAATTTCAACATCGAATATTCTATTACCAGCAGAATTATTAGCTTCATTATAATTTTCAGAAAATGTTTTATTGTTTCCTAGTTTCAATTCACTCTCAGAATTTTTCACAGTATATCTGTTTCCAGCAAATCGTCGTTTTTTAGAAAGAAAAGTTCCACGCCGACCCATTATGACGTTTACAATAATAAAGTGAAAATATTTTTGTCACAATGTTAAAATAACAAAGCAGAATGAGATAAAAAAATAATACTGAATAACTGCAAGCACGCGAAATCAAAGTGTAATCAAATCAAAATGTAAAGACAAATGGAAAGTTTGCCAAATATGATACTGAAATTTCGAAAGTAATCTTGCTTCCAAGCACATAATAATAATACGTATATTTCAAAATCATCTTTTGAATATTGCCAACAGTATTCAAATAAAATATTCTTACTTAGAGTTGTCTGTGTTCCTTAAATATCAACTTCCGGCTATTTAAACAGCAACTTCCAGCTTTTTAAACAGCAACTTTCGGTTCATGGTGTAGAACAACAAAAGCAATAACTCTACTTCTAATCACCAGAGAGACAAAACAAAAATAGTTTTTAGAAGCTAAAATTATAAGCTTTAAATTAAAGTAATAAAATTTTTTTGAAAAATTTCTTCAAAATTGACATTCAGAACGTAGTTGGATACTTTAAAAATCTATCGGGCAATGCACTGCTTTCTCTGTATCCATTACTGAATCAATGGAAGAAAAATAGATACAACATGCACCTAAATTCTGCTTTGAAATTCTTCACTGTTCTAAAAAGAAAACAAACATAAGTGCCATCTACCGATTTTAGCAAGAACTGTTAGCAGGGATGCACCAATGGTGTTGTGAACCTAAGATGTAAAGGATTGCAAAATTGAAAAACTGTACACAAATATGAATATTTATTTTTTGTAAAAGAAAACAATTATGAATTCCTTGTGTAGCATATGTGACTTTCACTGATAGCGGGAATGCAACAGTGGGGTCATTAACATAAGACTGGAGATGTGTATGCATGATGGATTTTATGAGAGCACCTTTCTGATATAAATGCTCTGAGTGTGGGCTACACTTTTTTTTTTTTTTTTTTTTTAAGTAAAAAAGGGCTTTACCCTGAGGAACTATTGTTTTCATTTCGCGTTGAATCACTCTGAATGCTCGTTTCGCTTTTCAAACTGTTGCCACCAAATACTTATCGCCCTGTATTATATTTGAAGGAATTAAATGATGAAGAATCTGCATAAATGTATGTATATTTCTCGCATTGTGATAAAGCAATGGTACCTAGAGCCATCAAATTTTGATTGACATAATCCTACTGCGAATATGGGCATCTGGAACCCCGAGTTTGAAATTTGGAATTTGTTTTATTATCCATTCCAAATTTTGTAAAACTTTAATGAATATTTGATTAACAGACTCAAGGATTTCAAAGTAAGCAATGACAACGTTGTATAGAAAACACATTTTTATCTCCAGCACGTGAGAATATGTATCGAAAATTTTAAAGATATGCCCAATTCAAAATTATTTTACAATATTGCTCTTGAACAGAATTTTATGGTTTAAGTGCAAAGAACATGATATTTAACACACAAAATGTTAAATTTAACACACACACACACACACACACAAACACACACACACACACACACACAAAAAAAAAAAAAAAAAAAAAACTTTGGATGCAATTTAAAATATGAAACCTTTCAGATTTTTCTTTTTTATTCATAAATTATATCTTTATATATCTAATGAAAATAAAAAGAACTGCCTTAAAAAATTACCACCTTTGAATGCAGGAGAATTATTATTATTATTTTTTAATTATTATTACCTGAAGAAAAAACTAGCTTATAAGAGAATAAAGCAGACATACTTAAGAAGAATATGTAGAATTTGCCATTAGTTTAATAGAAACAACTAGAAGTTTCTGTGATTTTTTTAAAATAGTTTCAAATTAATAAATTAAAAAAAAGAGTTTAATTTATTCTTTAAATTATTAATTACCTGAAAAATTTTAAATTAAATAAACAAATATAAATAAAGTAATAAAGATAAATTAAAAAATGATAAAAAAATGCTAGGTTATGTATTAACAGCTTCAATAATAATAATGAAACCTATAATTGCATTGCTCTCTGAGTGCATCTGGCTTTTCTCATTTGTATTGCTTGCAAATTATTTAAACTAGATCACTTTGTGTATTCAATTGAATAACGTCATCTGTGTGTTTCATTATTGAAATTACTTTATTTTGCAATTTTTAAATGTTTTTTAGTTTGATGGGGCTGCTGGGGAACATTTAAAGCAAGCAGCTGCAAGGTATTGTCAGAATCAGTCCATTGCCTTGGAGAGTCTTAAAATGAGGCAGAAAAAAGACCAGAAACTTTCACAAAGTTTATCAGTAAGTTTTTAATTAATATACCATGTAAATTACTTTAAAATATGAAATAAAAATTATTATTGTTTAAAAGTAGCATGAAAAATAAAAAAAAATCATTCTGTATTCATAATTTACTCTCTATAAAATTGAAAGGAAATTACAAAATCAAATTAGCCAAAGAACATAAAATTTAGCTTAAACGTTAATATATTTTACATTGGGATAAAATTTAATATTAATTTATTATGAAAATGTTTACACATTTTTAGAATGATTTTGGTGAAGAATTGTTGTTGTCTTGTCCTAATTCGTGGAAGAATGGTTGCCAGGGCCTCAAGGAGGTCGGACTTACATTCAACCAATTTTGAGGGGGAGCACCATGGGGGGTTCAAAGGTCACTCATCCCTTTCCCCTACCACCAAACCACACAAGAGGACTTTCGGCTCACTATATATTTAGAGTGCCCCTATGCCATAAAGACATTATACATTTACAAACAACCATACCTTTTCCAGGATTTGAACCAGGGTTCTTCAGTATTGCAGCAGACTCCACTAACCACTGTACTGTATGGGTGGCAGCAAAGAATTTGGTGGGGGAAGGAGACCTGCTTTGGAATGAGAATTTTTGGCAACGGCTTATTATTTGTCATGAGAAATATTGTCAGTTACTTGTAGAGTCATTAGGATTTTTGAAGCAGGAGATGTGAAAAAGTGCAATGCCCTTGCCATGACATGAACCTGGACCTCTCGAAACCATTACACTCTCAAATACATGCCTAATATGGTAACCATTACACTATGAAGGCTTGCTGAAAAAAAGGGCGAAAATATATTATATTGTTTTGCGATTGTGCGAAAATACATTACATGTTTATTCATCTTTTAAATGTTGCATGTAAGCAAGCTCTGGATTAAAGGATATGTTCTGGCACTTCAAAGAGAAATATTTCTATTCTTTAATTCAGAAAAACATTGTAAATATGTGAATTATTAATTGGAAAGGGAAAAATTGTCAGTCATTAATTCTACATGGGAAAAAAGACTCCAAATAAATACCCCAAAAAGATATATATATATATTGTTTGTAAATTAAGTTGTTGGTAACAAGGGAAAATCTGCTGCTTGAGAAATCAATTGTAGAATCTTTAAATATCTGTAGCAACAATATTATATCTGTTGCAACAATAAATTAAATGAGAAACCAAGATTTACAAATTAAAAAATCTGATGTGTACACCACATGACTTCCTTGCACGGAATATTAAATTATACGCATTTTTTCTTGCATTTTATTTAAACTTATTAGAGTGAATTAAACCTACTTCGCCGACAGTGCATAAACCACACTAGAATAAATGCATTCTTAAAATTCACTTTGTTTACCATAGCGACACTCTGGGGCTAGGTTTACTTAACAGTATTATATTTCGTTCATATTATAACTCAGAATGCACAAAATTTATATCATTTAAAGAATTATCTAATCGTTGCCACATGTTCTATTCAAATACTATAATAAAACTAGAACTATGTATTAAAGAAATTAAGCAAACAAAACAAAAAAGAAACAGTTTTCACAGACAATTGAGTATTTCTCAATTCAATTTTCACTTCAGGACAAGGCAAAAATACATAAAAACTCAAAATATCTGTATTAAAAATTACGAAGTAAATCTTAAACGCTTATTTCCTCGAAAAAATTTCAGAAAGGATTAAGCATGATTTAAATAATAAATGAAGATGTTATCTTTGTTGTTGCGAAGCTAAGTTTCTCTAGACTGGCAACAAATCCGCTACTCATCTGTTTCAAATGTAAACAAGAGCAAGGGCTGCCATCAAATTAGGCTTAGCAGCATTTAAACAATTTTAAAATTGTTGATAATTCTAAAAGTATTGCATACAGATTTACTAAAGGCATAAAACCCTTAACCGGAAGATAAAAACAACATAATTCAATCATTTTTAAAGCAAAAAATGTACAATTTACAAACATATAAGAGTAAAGAAACTGAGATCACTGAGCCGGGTAACAGAGTGGATATATTTATAAATATATTTATATATGTTTGGCGCGGCCGATTGAAACCAAAATATGAGGTGCACATCTACATGTTATAATAGTCTTATATACAAAATTTCAACGTTCTGAGGCTACTCGTTTTTGAGTTATGCGAGATACGTACGAACGCATGTACGTACATACGCCACAAAAAATTCTCTTCAGAATTCATTTTAAAGCAGTTTTTTAGTTTTTTTTGGAGGAAAAGAGTCTTTTATTCTGTCCTTACGTACAGATATCACGCAAAAACATCGTTAAATTGCATTCGAAAGTGGTCAAAGTGGATATTTTCATTGAAATATGCTGCCTGAAGCTTCCTTTTTACTTCATACAAGGAAGTAAAAAGCTGAAAAACATAGTGTTCAATAGCTTTTGCCGAGGCATGTAGCTTTATGTTGAACAATTTGTAGAACTCTATATGAAAGCGATTTAGAAGGAGATAAATGGAATTAACATTATGACCCTTGATGAAGCATGAATTTTCCTAAATGACTGTAATAAAAAAAGCTGTATTTATTGCAAAATATTACTAAAAAATGTATAAACCTCCTTCTGTCAATGCAAAGAAAAATCAGTATGAAGATTTTATGATAGTTGCACAGTTCCCTTACAGTGGGAAATTAAAAATAAGAAGAGTGGGCAAAATTGTTAAAATTAACCTGACACGCTATCACGAGGAATTTTTATTTCCAATATTTACAGGAGAAATTCCACTTCTTTATTCGAGTGACTTTCAAAGTGTGAAACTTCATCAAGACAAAGCAACAAATTATGCTTTGAAAAGCACCACTGCATTCTTTGTAAAAATTAAAACTGGTACAGCTGTTTTATGTATATCTTTTTAATATATTCCTACAAAGTACCCTGGCATTTCACCTATGGATTATCATGGCTTTGATCTTTCATAAAGAGCTCTTTCTAAGCACAAACTCACCATGAGTAATGTACTCTGGAAAGTAATGGAAGAGGAATGGAAGTCAGCATCCCTGGAATTTTATGAAAAGGTCTTCTATCATGGAAATCATGATGCAGACATATATCCAGAAATAAAGGCTGTCGAATTGAATGTTTAAAAAATACCGTTTTAATTTTAAACATTAGTTAAACGGCTCTGAAAATCATTTTGAAAATGTGTAAATACCCTCTTTATTTGAATAACCCGAATACTTATAAAGTGAATTTTATTCAGTTTTATAGCTCTGTTAAATGAATCGCTGGGCTGTGTGAAAACATCCTGAAAACTTCTGGTTTTTCATATTTTAAGGGTAGCTATGATATATAGATATTTTGAAAGATTTGAAATTTGTATTGTATTCAGAAAATCGGAAATACTATAATAGTACTTGTTTCTTCTAAATAAGAAAAGTGAAATTTGTAGTCAGTTATTGTAATAAAACTCATGACAGTTGAAGTATGGGATATTTAGTCATGTATGCAGTAATAGTTCTAAAAACCTGATATTTTTACAGCAAAAAACATTAGAGAAATTTCAAACAATAGCCTGAATTGAGGATTCAGTGGTAAATCACAAAGGGATTATTTGATCTTTATTAAAAATTAAACAGAGGTCTTAACTTTCCTAAATTGCTATTTGAATATTGAGCTTTTTTCATATAATTCTTCTGCAGTTAGACCTTCTTTTTTTTTTTTTTTTTTTTTTTTTTTTTTTTTTTTTTTTTTTATATATAGCTTCTTTGTGTTACTTATCAGTGTCAGTTTCATTCCAATTCTGTAAGCATTTATATAAACAGACATATAAAAAATATCAAATCAATTGGGCTGCGTGTGAGTTGATGTAACTAAAGGCTTTGGTGAAATAAAGTTTTCCACTTGGGTTTCTTGCATTCTCTCTTAAGGATTTGTTTTTGCTATCAGAATTGATTATAAAATTTTACAGCAGAAGTTAAATTTTTGGTATTAATAGGGCAGTTTTAATTCTCTTATGCATATGACACATTTTTTAAAATCAGTGGCATTGCAGCTTTATTATGGACAGTTTACAGCTGGGGTAAATAAACTAATATACTATTATTATTATTTCAAAAGAAAAAATTGAATTTAAATACAAATTTAATTAATTCTTTGCACTATTGCTGCAAGGAATGAAACTTAAATTTTAACAAACATGCATATACGTAAAAAAGCAAATTTAAAGTTAAAATCATTAAAAAAATGTGCAAACATGTAAAAGATTTAATTTTCGAACTAATCTACAATATCATTTAAATTCAGATAGCATAAGTAAATCAAGTTCAAAACCAAACCATGAAAAGTTTGTTCACGAATTTAGCAAATTAAAATTAATCTCTCTCTCTTCTTTTTTTTTTTTTTTTTTTAAATGCATAAGTGAATAACTGTTGAGCAGGCAGGAGACAGACTTATGAAGGGGAGGTTGCCTTCAAACCTAACTCTTCAATCATTCAATTTGTGTTTCGTCATTCATGCATGTTTGTTAAAACTATTATTATTATTGTTATTTTTTAAATTTAAAATAATCATACTTGAGTGTTTTTTTTTTTTTTTTTTTTTATTCAAATTGTTTTGTGTAGGATGCTGAAGTAAATAATCTGTGTAGAAGGCTCCAGTTGAAGGATATTATTGCATCAGGTTTCCAGAGGCTTACTAAATATCCCCTTTTACTAGAAAATATTGCAAAATATACTCCACGTAAGTTATAATATATTAAGTTTTCATATTATTGAATGTTTCAGTTGCTTTTATGTATACTAATTAAACTTATTCATTTGTCTGTTTTGTCCATTGAATTAATATATTTTTGAACTAGCGGAAGTACACAATGCCAGTTAAGGAAGTACACAATGCCAGATTGAGAGTAATGTATCTAACAACAGAGCGAATGATATCTTCTCTAATGATGATGCAAAAAATACAATTCACAGTCATGCATTTTTCAGTCTGATACGATATGAAACCCTGGTAAAAAATTTCAATAGAAAAATAAACTAATTCTCCCTCATTATATCAGCAACAATTGCATGCAGTTTTTAATGTTTTTCATCTTTTTAATCAAATGCTCTTCAAAGCTCAAGTTCCATCCAGTATTTCACTTACAGTCTGTATTAGTCGATTAAATGTGGCAAAAAATTGATCATAACTGATCAGAAATCAATAATGTGATTAAACAAACACACAAATAGACATTCTTCTTTATATATATATATAGATTTTGTAAAACTTGAAAATTTTTTATTAACAAACTCTGTATTTTGAAAGTGAGCTGTAGCAACACTTTTCAAAATAAGGCATTTTTATCTCCAACACGCAAGACCAGAAAAATTCAGAAACCATTCAGAAAAATTCATGTTTTTAGAGTTTTTAATTAATATCTCAGCTGATTAAAGTCGTATGAAGATGGGACTAGTTGAAATGGCCTCCCATGAATTTTTGGAAACGAGAGTAATGTATTTAATGTTTGGCAATGCTATTTTTATTTACAAACAAAAGCTCTACGATTTGGAAGCGAGCAGTGGCAACACTTCTTGAAATAAAGCAGCTTTTTATCTCCACTGTATGAAAGAGTTGCCTATTGTAAAAATGAGGGCAAAGTGTTTTCAGAGTTTTTAATTAATATCTTTGATTTTAGCTTTTTTTTTTTTTTTTTTTTTTTTTTTTTTTGTGTGTGTGTGTGTGGTGGACATCAACCTTTCTTCTGACCTAGAAAAGTATTGTAGAAAGTTTGGTGACGATAGCTGAGTTAATCTTTAACAAACAAACACACAGACATTTTTCTTTATATATATATATATATATATAGGTATATAAAACAGAAGTCACCAAAGTAAGACTCTCGTAGGGAAGTGGTGTGACTTTTATGCAAGTAAAATTTTGGTATGAAATATGGTAAACTAAAGCTAATTTATTTCTTCGTACAAAGTTAGTAAGCTTACATTGATCAGTGTCCAAATGCAATTATTTATTTCATTCTGTGTTATTTAATAAATTTAATAGCATTATTCAAAAACATGAAATAGATAAATTTAATGTATTCTGTCAAACAAATTTATAAAGAAAATCTTTAAAAGTTAGATTTGTTTGTTTGCTTTACAGGAAGTGTCTCACAAGTAGCGATAAAAACTTAATTTGAATGGTTCTTAATTTGAATATCTGTTGTCAACAGATATATGGTTTGCTTATTGTGGAATGAGCATGCAGAGGAATTATTAGATAATTTTTGAGGTAGTAGAAAAATTAAGTTTACTCACTGTGGTGCAGATTTAAGAAGAATCCAATGCTTCATGAGCATTGCTAAGCTGTAATAGATCAACATTTAGAAAAAACTGTCATGAATAAAATTGGAGTACTTAGAAACTGAAGAAGGTTACTTTTACTGCATCAATCTGTATTAGACTTACTGCTTCAAGCTGTAATTAGACAAAACAAAAGTGCCGCAAAACTTCATGTCTTTGATGCATCATCACATGCTGAAGGCAAATAGACACTGAATGATTGTTTAGAATCAGACATTACTTTCCATTTGATACTTCTTTCACAACTAGACTTTGGAAAGTTTAGTTGTGGTTCTCTTTAACTTTCCTGAATTTCAGCTTGCAGTTCTTATTTACATGAAGCTTGGCCAACCATGGTATATATTGAATTGAAATAACATACATTTATAAACTAAGTTTTGTAAATTAATATTGTATTATATTATTAATGATGTGCACTTTTTATAAGTTCATTATTGTGGTAAATTTTATTTGCAATTAAAATAACCTCCATAGATTGAGTAATATTAAAACCTGTATTTCAGCCAATACACAAGAGTTGTCAGATCTGCAGCGAGCTGTTGAATGCAGCAAAGAAATTCTTGTTCATGTTGATTCTGCTATCAAGGAAGCTGAAAATATGCACAGATTGCTTGATATTCAGAAGAAGATGGAGAAGAGTTCTTTTGAAAAGGTTGAACATCCAATAGTACATAGTTTTAAGGTAATGCAAGTAATTCCATTTATAATGCTCAATTTCTGCCCTATTTTGAAAGTTTTTTGAAATATTCTTAATTATTTGATAGAATTTTATTTAGAAAAAATAAATGCATCACAGAATTTTCTAATGCATGAATTTTTTGTTTTTTATGATTAAATATGTCAGTTTTGATTTTCATACTTATTAACAAATTTTACTACATTTCAGAAACTAAAACGTCATTTTTCAATGCATTTTTTTAAATTCAAATTTATAATTTAAAAGTATATAGTTTATACTTTGCTATGTATCTGCTCTTAATTTTTATTAATTAATTAATTTATTTTTAAGAACTTGGATGTCACTAAGCATAAACTACTTCATGAAGGACCTCTTACTTGGCGACTTAACAAACAAAAAACTGTGGAAATGCACGTGGTTCTTATGGAAGACATACTTATCCTTTTCCAGAAGCAAGATGAAAAGTATATTTTAAAATTTCATAATACGAATCTAACAAGTGGACGTGAAGATACAAAGATTATGCACAGTCCAATTCTAAGAGTTCACAACCTTTTAATTCGTAACAATGCCACAGGTTTGTTACCTTCTTTTATTTTTAATTCTGATTGGTTAAATATATTTTTATGCTACTAAATTAAGGAGTTTGCTATAGAGAAAGAATGCACCTAATCCATTTGTAAAAAAAAGATAAACACAGCATAATAATGAATGAATAAAGAGAAAAAATTTTCTAATTCACTTGTCTCATAGTTAGTACAAAAAATGGCAAAACATCAAATGACTAGCTGGTTACTAGTTGGTGATATTTTAATCCAGTGAATAAGGTATTCAGTTCATATGCATGATATCTTCAGATAACACTTATTCTTGAGCCAATTCAAGTGTATGTGTGTTAAAAGGAAAGAAATTGTGGACCAACTACATAGCTAAAAAATGTACTTAAAAATGCAGGATGCTTTTTCTGATCACTTGAGGGAACAGTATGATTCTCAAACATATGTAAAGGGGTAAATGATATGATCACCATTCTTAATAATTTTTTTAACTGTTTGATTTGCCAATATTGCCATATTCCAGGTGCTTTGCCAGATGTGTACATAAATAATTTCATAGAGTAAGTTGGTACTCATCTATAAACAACACATGGACCCATTCATGTAGAAAACAATTGTTTTGTTCATTACACTAGATTGAATATGGTGTTGTGTTCAAATATATTAGATGCATTTAAGTAGGTTTTCACGTAGCTTGATGCCATGCAACTGCCAGTAAATTGTTGTTATTTGTTATCCGAAATGCTACCAATAAGTCTAATTCAGTCAGACCTTCATGTGCTACGTTGATAGCAATAGGCAGCAAATACTTGATGTCTTTCATAAGAAAACATTAGTGACTTGCCTTTAATTCCTTAGCCACTTTTGAATCACATCTAAAAATATTAACTTCTTGAGATGCATGTCTCAGATAGTGTCTAGCTTCAAATTTCCGAATTGAGCTGTTGTATGTAACATCTTTATGATATATTTTTTCTCTATATTTGTCTTTTAAGATAAACAATAACACTTTCATACAAGGAATTAATAGCTTTATCTAATGTCAAGATTTCAAGTAATGTCTTTAAATTGATTTTAAACAATTTAAATCTAATTGATTGTTAACTTTTATTTTTTCCTCATTAGTTCTAGGTAAGACTTATGTTTAACTTCATGTTCATTTATTTACAGTTGTAGAAAATATGCATCCTGGATCCTTAACTTATTCTTATGATCCATGGTGGATTCTTAACATATTCTTATGATTATATTTTGGATATTTCAGATTAAAGAGCTAAAAAGTTTTAGGTATTGATTTGTTTTAAATTTGCAGTTCAATTGCAGATATTTGACTTTCCAATTAATTTACTTGTAGTATGTAATAATTTCATTTAATTAGAAATTTCTGAAACCTATATTTAAATTGCTCATGATTGTAACTTTTCAAAATATTAGAAATGCCAAGGAGGGAAGTTTTTGTTATTGTGAATAATGTAATGTGTTTCATGATACTGTTCTTTTTTTGTTATGAACTGCGTTTTTCTCTTTCCCAGATAAAAGAAGTATCTTTTTAATTTCATCTTCTGAAATGCATGCCATGTATGAATTTGTAGCAGCTACAGCATCGGAGAAGAAAATGTAAGACTTAAAAATTTCACTATGTCATTTATTTCTTCAAATTATGCAAAACGAGTATTTAAGTTTTACTACACTGTCTTCCAAAAGTTAAGCAGGCAATGGAAATTAGCAATTTCTGAAAATGTAATTGAATTTGATGGCTGAAAATCCCTGCAGATGCAGATGGCTGTATGCAAATATCATTACAGCTAGTAATGATTGACTGTCTGAATACATGTTAATTAGGCAGTAATTGAAGGTGCCAGCATTCTGAAGTGTTTGAGGAGGTTCATTTAAATGCTGATATGGAGTGTGTATTATTTTCATTCAATAATTTTTTATGATATATCCTTGTTTCTATAAATGAAAGAAGACGAATGGCCAATAATGAGCACTGATGTGCTGTCAGATGCATCAGAGCAGGATAGTCAGTCACAGATCATGCTCTTTTCTTTGCCTTTGATCATTGGGTAATTTATTGAATATGGAAACAATTCTAAACAAGTCAAATGGTTGTTTTTAGGCTTGTGTTATGCCAACCAAGGGTTACCACGCCCTTCTGAAGATTCGGTGTATTGGTGTAGTAGTCAAGCTGAATTGACAAATGATTGCATCTGTTACATTCATGGTTGCAGCATCACTTGATAAGATAGTACCTGCAAATATTGAACATGCCTGAAAGCTTCCCTTGCAGGTCCAAGTACCACATTTTTAGGCTCTTCAAACCACTCAGCTCGGGAGTAAGATTAAAGTGATATCGTCAACATCTTAATTAGACTGCCTCACATTGGTGCAATGACCTGTTCACAGTCCAGATTTGCCCTATAATAAGATGATAAGCATGTAAGTGTTTGGAGAGAGTAAGATATGTGGAATCATACCCAGAACATTATTGTTGAACATCATCAAATGTGTCACATCCGGATGTAGGCTGGAATTTCAATGGGATAATGCTCTCAGCTGTACACACCTTTAAAGATGCCTAATGAGGTCTATGCTGTGTTAGGATAAAATCTTGCACCCCACTGTAAGATGCTCGGAACCAATATCAATTCAGACTTCTTTGAGCCATTATCATAAACGAGTATCTGAAGAATGAGGACATTTTTCATATAGAGTGGCTGCCATATTTCTGTGACCATAATCCCTCTGAAAATCTTTGGGCAGCTGCCCCTACCCATTTACCCCCTCCAGTCACATTCAGGCAGTTGGGAATTGGCATAATGGAGGAGTGGCCATTGCTAGCATCTGTGTCAGTTGATCACCTCATTGGAAGCATGGGCAGCTGCTATAAAGTATGTGTGAAGGTCTGAACTGGCCTTATACTTTATTAATGTAAGTTTTGTTTGTTTGTTTTTAACTTTAAACATCAATTTGTTAATGACTCAGATGTGATGTTATTTTATAATTTATGAAAATCAAATATTGTTTTCATTTTTGTTCATAAATGTATATTTTTTTTCATGCATAAAGACATTTGCTACCTTCATCTGCAATTTGGGTTAATCAGAGCTTAACTTTTCCATTTTTGTTGTTTTCGCTATCACATGCTTAACTTTTGGAAGGAAGATGTACATCAATAATTGGTTAATCTATTATATATAGTATGTGATATGTTATATCAAACATATTTATTTCATTTTATGCAGTTTAGCATTTACTGTTTTTATTATTTACATTTCCGTATCCAAATGCCAGTATTTGCCCAACAGTTTATTGTTTGATACTGCGTTAAAATCCTTTTGTGCTTAAAAAGTTTTGGTCAAGTTTGAGTTGAGGTGTTGGGCAATTGAGATGCTAATGTGCAGAAATAGAGTCAGTGTTTATGTGATGTCAGTTTGGAAAATTTGAAGTGTTTATAATGAATCTTTCATTTGTTTAGTTTAATTAGTTTAAGTTAGATTTCCTGTGATATGTATTTAAAAAAAATATTGTGAAGTTTTTTAGCATTATTTGTTTTGTAACACATGAGTTATTAAAAAGCTTTTTTACTACCTTCTCTTGAAATAAAGATATCTTCCAATCTTTCAGATAGTAATTTTTGTATCTCCTAAATAGTCTTTTAAACAATAATTCATGCGAGTTTTGTTCTTGCATGTGAAATCAGTTGAAACCAATGACTGATTTCATATTCCTTGAATTAATAAATGAAGTTTGATGAACTTCTTTTCTTTGTCTTGACATACAACAATTATTTAAAAATATTAGTTTGTCAAACAGATGGTAACAGAACACAGTAACGAAATTGCTAGTGATCTATGATGTTAGAAAAAAAAAAAAAAAAAAACTACAGACAGTGCTGATTCTAGACTGTCAGCCGCCCATGTGCAAATTAAAGTTGGCCACCCTTTTTAACATACCTTATGCTTTAAATTTTTGAATTCCTATGAAACACTTGAAAAAATCATCTAAATATGGGTATGGAATGAATGAAAATCAAAGAGAGAAACATGTTAAAATAAATGTTTTATTGTCAGAAAAATGCAATCTACAACTACAATGTAATAATAAGATGTAGTAATACCTATTAACACGTTGAGCGCGGCGCCGAATTTGCTGTCCTTTCCATTCAGCCGGCAGTGAGCTAAGCCGTATGTTTGTTTAAAATGTTTCAATACATTTCATTAAAACTAAATTTGATCACATTTCATTGAGACTATGTTTATTTTTTAACTTTAATACTATCAGTCTTGCGGACTGACACCAGCCAAACGAAAATTCCAGTGCCGGTCCCCAGGGACCGACGACGGCCACACGGAAAGTTCACTGCCGGTCCCGTGGGACTGGCGCCGTGCTCAACGTGTTAATATGAGTAAATAACAAGGGAGTCAAATAACCATTTTCATTTTTTGTCAATTAAGCATATTTCTATATCCTAAAAATAATTTCAAAATCTTCACTGAAGACAAAGAAAGTAAACCGGATAACTAAATGTTTTCTTATCTTTCAGAAAATTATAACAAGATTTTTCGAGCATTCTTAGAGGCAAATTAATCTAAAATATTTGAAATGTCTACCGCTAATGAAATATCACTTTCAGTAGAAAAAATAGCCAAATTATGTGAAATTGTTGATTGATATTAAATAATTTTTAATCAAATTTAATTTTAGAAATGCCTTTCACCTGAAGTAACACTGATTGGTATAGTAACAAAAATTCTAAGTGCAATAGATAAATAAGGGAAATATGGTGTTAAATCCTGACTTAATATATGATTCAGAATCTTTAACCGGCAAATGCTTGAAATAGATCTCAAAAAGATAATAGTTCATTGGGCAGTTCATGTATTGTCTAAGTCCCTTTCTATTTTTCCATCCTTATTTATGCAACTTTTTTTTCCCTTCAAATTATCGCTATCTTTAGAATGAAACATTAGTAAAAAACTGGATACTAAGAAACAGCTTTCCAACAAATCAAAATGTTCTCCTACTGAATTGACAGCAGTATTTAAAATTTGAAAGTAAAAATGGACTTTAAAATTTAGTCTAGGTTCTATAACATACATATTCATCATGTGACTCATAGTGAAACATATGAGGTTTTTTGTGCTAAAATAGATGATTAATTGATAAATATGGCAATGCTTTTGCCATTTCTTTTCAAAATTAAACATTTCTTAATGTTTCGACACATTGTGCTAAATCTATATTGGACTGCCGCAACATTTTTGAAACAATATTTACTCTTTCTAGCATTTCTTCGAGTTATTCTAACTTAATTAACTGATTTTTGAAGGCCAGTTGAAAATGGCATAAAAAATTGCAAATTTTGAAGTTAAATATCCTGTGTAATTTTTGTCATACGGAAGTCAAACTTCTTATTTTTTTATTTTTTCATAACAAGTGTAAAACTTTCTCCAATATACTGGGAGACCACATTAAAAGTTAGGTCTATTTGTCAAAAAATAATTTTTTTTTAATGTCAAATTCCCAAAACATGAATATTTTTGCCATGTAAGACACTTCTGTTACTGGAAGTTTATGAATATGGCCACCAGCAATTTGAAAACAAAGGCTGGGCATATGCATACATGCAGTAAAAAAGGGTTAGATTCACAGCTAGATGTTACAGCAGCCGTATGTACAAAATTTCAGTAATCTACAGCTAATAGTTTTTGAGTTAAGTGAAATACATACATGTGTGCATATATACGCACAGATTTCACGAAAAAGTCCCTTTTGAGTCCATTTTTCAATCAGTTTTGTAAAAAAGGGTCTATTGTGTATATATGTACAGATGACATGGGGGGGGGAATCGGCCAAATAAATTCAGGAATAGTCAAAATGAATATTTCCATTGAAGTATGATAGCCAGATATTTTTGCAATTACAATACACCCTTTACTTAAAGAAATCGTTTTACTTACAAGGAAGTAAAAAGGGAAATATAGAAATTATTGACTCAACTGCCAGATGTAAATAAAGGAAAAATTTAAAGCTGCAGTTGATTCCTAATCAAATTACTCAGTGATATGCAGAAGATAATGTATATTTCCATTACAGAAAATGTCATTCTTTTTCTTTGGAATAATTTAAATGTACAATTGATTCCAAATCAAACGACTCAGTAATATGCAGAAGAAAATGTATATTTCCATTATAAAAAAAATATTATTGTTTCCCCATATCCCAACAAAGCACATAGCTTTGTTTTGAAAAATGTTAAAGTTATCAAGTAATGGTTTTATTTTACCAAATTAAATGCATTTATAAAGTGTTTACAAGAATTAATTCTGTTACATTTTTATTTAAAGTTGCATTATGAAATTTCTCCAATTTTTCTTATAGATATTTTTAGTCTTTTTAGATTTATCAATCTCCATCTCATTTTTTTAAATATGTCTGAAATTTTTTTCCATGCATTTCATGAACTTATTTTCTTTAATTTGCAAGCACTCATGGCTTCATAAAGGGGGGGGGCAACTTGCAAATGTTAGAACTACAGAAATGTTGCATACTGTCATATTTTCTTGTAATTTTTATTTTCTCCCCCTCCTTCATGTTTCATCAAAAATATCAGAATTCTTAAAATTTCTTTTGTGGAAAAAATAACTAAAAAATGTAGAATTAATGTTTCAGAAAATGATAAAAACTGTCCTCTGTGGAAGTGTTAAAATTTTAAATGAAAGTGAACGTTAAAAATTTGCATAAAAGTGTAATGCTTAAGTGAGTGTAATGCTTGAGTGTAAACTGTCAAGCATTTAAATGACTGATGTTTAGTTCAAATATGACTTTTACTATACATTTTTCATATTGCATATTTTTAAAATTTATTTATTTATTTATTTATATATATATATAACCAAACACCTTTAAATCAGAAGAGGGAAATTGTACAGTTTTTGAAAGAATGGGAATTTACAAGATAGTTAGTTACTATGTTAAGTACCTTGTATTCTATGTTTTATGGTGTTACATAATTTAACATTCACAATCTCTTTTGGAAGCATTTGTGTTTCTTCTTCAGTCAGCCCTCTTTTTCTTCTCAGCATTTTCCTGTAAAATGAAGAAAAATAATTCCCAAGAAATCTCGCAAAAATATGGAATATTCCAAAGAAATGCAAAGTTTGGTTTAAGATGGAACAATTGAAGTTGTTCCAAATTCTGAAGCCACAGAAATGAAAAGAGAATAATAGAGAAAATTGCATCCTTAACACAATGTCCTTTGAAAGTGATGAGACTTAAGGGACATCAAACTTGACAGTTTACCTTGTCTTTTCAGCATGGAAAGTTGGGGAAGAAAGGTATGACCACTTAAATGGACATCCCCATCCTTTTAGACAGAGAATATTAAGGCCAATATAATGGCCATTCCATCCCAAAAAGGTTAAAAAAAACTCAGCCCACCTGCAAGTTGTGTTTGAGACCATTGGTAGTAGATATGTATAATAGTTTTATATCATATGTAGTGTACTGCTGGGATTAATATTTTTTATAAACATAAATTATAAATATCAGGTAAATGATTTTAATAGATCTGTTAGTCATTCATAAGGTCATTTTTACTAGAGTATTTATTTAAAAAAAAATCCTTAAATGTTGTGGAGCCTTTACAAAAATGAAGTGTGATTTTAATTCTGCTTTCCTCTTTGTTCATATGTGTAGGCTTTTCATTTTGATAAACCTTGAAGTATGACTTGTTTGAAATTTTGTAAATTTTAGATTTACATTACATGATAATGTATGCATTTTGATTAACCTTGAATTATGACTTGTTTGCAAATTTGTGGCTTGAAACTGCTAATATAATTTTAGTATTCAGTGTAATTAGCACAATGACAAAAATAGATAGTTATTTTTGTTGTAGATTTTATGTTCTGTTTCTGATATTTTATTATTTTCTTTTCATTAGTTGGTGTCAGCATTTAACAAAGGCTGTAGAACAGCAAACCCAAAGTGGTAATCTACTTAAAAATAATCAAGAGCCTGCATCTGTGGTCTCAGATACAGTAGTAGCGTCTTCTGATGAGCAGCAAGATGACACTGATGTTGAATCAAAAGAGTAATTTTATTTTACTTATGTTTTGTGTATTTATTCTATTAATTTAATAATAATACAAATTCTAAAAATATTGAGTTATAATATAAATGAGAATGAACGAATTTTCCTTAAATACAAGATGTATTTATACCAGGATTAGAAACTAGGAGGAGGAGTAGGGTGCACCCAGGCAGCTCAAAATCACAGACAGATTCTAAGCTGCAGTAAGCTTTATGTTCACCACTGAGTGCATACTTTCATCATAAGTAGTATTATTTCTGTAATCAGAAATTATAACATTGAGTGTTATTATTTCCACATGATTCGTACATATATCTATAGTTATGTAAGAGGATTTAGTACGAGTGACAATTAGAGAGATTGTTTATGTTTTATTAAGCACTGTTTTGCTGTATTTATTATTGCTGTTATAAACTTTCAAAATCCTGGAGAGAATTATGGATCACTTTGTATTATCATAAAATATATTCCATTGTTGCTGAAATATGACCAGCATAAAAGATGAATTATGTGTAAAAAGGTAGGTGTTGAACTTTTAAATATTTACAGAGTTGAAAGCTCTTCAGATATGCAGCAAGATTCAAAAGAAGTTGGACCAGATGCTGTGAAACCAGACAGTTCTGCTGATGTTGCCCAAACAAATATTGAGCCTGAATCCTCTGCTTCTGCAACAGATCTGGATGATATCCCACAAAAAGCAAAACAAATTGGTGTAGATGATGAAACCAGTGATTCGGAAAGAGAACCGAAATCTCCAAAACGGTTTCAACGTGTTGATATTCTACAAGTTACTGAAGGACCACAACTTATTGAACCAAGTGAAGTTATAGTCAGCAGCGGTGCAATTTGTGAAACTGCAGAACCTGTTTTCACACCTATTGGTAAATATATTTTAATATCGGAAATTCGCTTCTCTTGTTTCCAATACATATTGTAGCCAATGCACTTATATCTTAGTTGTGAATTTTTGGAGAGATTTCTAGTTTCTACTGCCAAAATATTTTCCATTTCTTTCTGTTTTTCCTTTTAAAAAACATATCTGTTATTATGGCAGTTATTTTATTGAAATAAGCATAGTAAATATTTTAAATATATTAATATTTTATAATAAATATTTAATATTATTGTGTAAAATAATGTCTCTTGGAGAATAAAGCTGTGATTCTACTTAGATAACTGGACAGTACAATTTTTCACTTACAAGTGTAAATTAGGTGTACTGTAATTTGCAGAAAAACTACCTTTTCGTAATTTTATATGCATTCCTATTATGATAAAAGTACCACCATATGTATCGGAAACAGAATTTTTTTTGAGTAAAAATTGACTCAAGAAACTGCCATCTAAATGTTTGGTAATAAAAAGAACCAAGTGAATTAATTAATATCAAATAATAATAGTATATTTCAAGGTGTAAATAAACAAGTATTACACCTTGAAATATACTGAAAATCACACATTAAAATTCACAAATAATGCAGCAAAACATAAATTTCCAAGTTATGTAATCATTTTATTTAAATCTCTCATTTTATGTATGTATATTTAAACATAATTGTTTTACTTTTTTACTTCCTTGTATGAAGTAAAGGAAGTATTGTAATCACGAAAAATTCTGGGTACCATATTTCAACAAAAATATCCATTTTGACCACTGTTGAATGCAGTTTAATGATGTTTTTGCATTATATCAGTACAGTAAGGACAGAGTAAAGGACTCATTTTGCCCAAACAAATTATAAAACAGATTTAAAATGGAGCCAGAAGAGATTTTTTTCATGGCGTCTGTATGTATGTGTCTCGCATAACTAAAAAATAAATAGCCCCAGAACGTTGAAATTTTGTATATGGGGCTACTATATAACACGTAGATGTGCACCTTCCTATTTGGTTGCAGTTGGTCGCAACAAAAGTATGTAAATATCTATACATATATACCCACTCTGTTACTCGGCTCCATGAGCTCAGATTTTTAATTCTTATATGTTAGTAAATTGTGCATTTTATGCTTTAAAAATTATTGAATTATGTTTTTTGATTTTCCTTCTTCTTCTTCTTCTTCTTTTTTTTTTTTTTTTTTTTAAATCTTCCAGTTAAGATTTTTATGCCTTTAGTTAACCTGCATGAACAATTTAAAAGTGTTTTAAGTGCGACTAAGCCTATTTTTTTAACCACAGCAGCCATATTCGTTTACATTTGAAACTTAGCAGAATAGTGGATTTGTTGCCATTCTAGAGAAACTAAGCTTCACAACAAGAAAGATAACGTCTTTTATTATTTTGAATTAAATCATGCTAAATGCATTGTGGAATTGTTATTTGACCTTTTTGCGACGGCACACCTTTGTTTAAGACGCTCGTGCGGGATGGAAGGGAATCGAAGGCAGTCACCATACAGGATGGAGGATTTGCATTGCTAAGCCTAATTTTAATTTAAAAAAAAAAAAAAAAAAAAAAAAACTTTCACTTCTAGCATCGTAAATTTTGATATCGTTTTAGATTGAGCTCTTATGTATGTTAAAATTAGCACTTGATAACGTTTTGTTCTTTATTTTACATGAAAATATACTTAAAAATTTCCTCATCTTGTAAAATAATTTTCGGAAGCGCTATTCAAATTATTCCAAAGTTTTAATTGATAAAATTAATCAATAAAGTTTAAAATTAATAAAACAACACAATAAAGACTATTTACAGTAAGAAGTAACAAAATTTAAAATGAAGACTGAGTATGGTAAATCTCGAAGCACAGAGAAGTATCACTTTCTAACTCATAGGAAAAGTATCATTTTCTAACGCTTTAGAAAAAGAATCATCATTCTCATCTATGTTAGTAAATGGTTCATTAATCATACGAGGATATTCTTCCTCTGATAAATTGTGCCTTCCTGCCATAATAGACTGGAGGTGGGGCTTTCCGAAATAAAAAGAGAAGAAACGGAAATATATCTAAAGGCAATGCAAAACATAACAGAACTCCACATATTAACCCTAAAAGACCGTATATAGTAGAGGAAAAAAATAGAATAAAAAAAGGAATTGAATATAAATCAGACAGGCGAGTATTTATATTAGCAATTAAAAGATCCCACCTCTGTTTACACTCCCCCCCCCACTCTTGCAACAATTGATGAGTAAAATACCAAAATCAGACAGAATATATCAAACTCAAGGTCAGGAACCTAAAACGTTTCAAAAGTAATGGACATAGAATGCCATCTAGTGGACCTTCAGAAAAATGTTCCAGCTTAAAATGCGTGTACGCATCACCCGTCCTCTGAATGCAATCTCTGGTGATGCATGGATGGGACGCCCGGCTGTAAGAGACATTCTTTGGGAATGCATATGTGGGATGCTGTCCTGAAAGTGTTAAGGTATTAAATTATCCCATATATTGATTCAGCATACCATCCACAATAAATTCAGTTTCTAGCCTTCAGTGTCTTTTTGCCGAGTGGGATCAAAAGGAAACTTTTAGTTTTGTACATTGAAAAATCTGCTTTTTTGCCTCCTGGCTGAATTGCTCAGTTTTGCACAGAAACTAATTGTGAAAATTGTTTTTTAATTGTTTTAACTGTATTTCGTGTTTTATGTTTTTCTATATTTTTCAATTTTTAATGAAGATATTTCGAGTTTTATATGTTTTTGCCTTGCCACAAAGTAAGAACTAAATTAATTGAATGAGAAATATATCTCTAACGGATTTTAGTGTGTTAGAAAGTGTTTCTTATTAGCAGCAAATATTGTTGCCAGTGCAACTTGAACAAAGAATGTTTTCGAGTAGCACATGCGCATTAGATAAGTGGCACTGAAAAACCATTTCTTTTTTTTATTTAACTTCTTTTATACATCATTTTAGATTTATTATAGTATTTGAACAGAGCACGTGGCAACGATTAGATAATTCTTCAGGTGATATAATTTTTATGCATGGTGAGTTATAAAATGAATGGGATGCAATGCTAACCTAGCCCCAGAGTGTCATTATGGTAAATAAATATAGTGAATTTTTAATAGTGCATTTATTCTTTTGTGGTTTATGTGCTGTCAATGAAGTAGGATTCAATAAGTTTAAATGAAATGCAGGAAAAAATATTCCATACAAGGAAGTGGTGGTGTACACATCAGATTTTTTTTTAACTAAGCACAAACTCCCGAAAAAGAAGAGGAATTGGTATTTGCAGAAAAGGACTTTTGCTGAGGAGGAAAGATTTCGGTTTTCAGGTTTGAACAAAAATATCTGTTTTAAGGATTCTTGAATCCATTTTGCTTATTTTTATTTTATTTAATATTATTTATTTATTTATTTTGCAAGACGTTTGTATGTATGGGCGGAATAAAGGACTGTTTATTCCAAAATGGATTGATTTTAAAGTAGATTGATAGATAAAAAATTGATTTCTTTATGATGTCTTGAATGTACATCCATAATGTGTCTTGCATAATACAAGAAGAAGGATTAGCTTTAGAACATTGAAATTTTATATATCAAGACTGGTATAACATACATAATGTATCTTGCATAATACAAGAAGAAGGATTAGCTTTAGAACATTGAAATTTTATATATCAAGACTGGTATAACATACATAATGTATCTTGCATAATACAAGAAGAAGGATTAGCTTCAGAACATTGAAATTTTATATATCAAGACTGGTATAACATACAGTTGTGCATCTGCCTTTTTCATTGCAATCGGCAGTACCAAGGTTATATCTATATTCATATCTATCTATCTATATACATATACATAAACTGATGCAGACTTAGATGTAATAATGGGAAAGTTGATGTAGATTTTTAATGAATAGCAAAGTTGGCAGCTGAGGTAGTTTAAGTAATGCTTTTTATTTCAACTGACATTTGTGGTCACAATTCACTTGTCACTCAATCATTCCCATTTCAGAACGTTGATATTGTTGTCATAGAAGGCAGTCTGGCAGCATTGTGTCAAGAACAGAAGTAGAAGCAAAGTGTATAGTTATCCAGTATGGCCACTTGTTATGAGAAAAGTTGGTTTTGGTTTAGGAAATTTGAAGTTCTCAGTTAGCTATCTCATTATCGTTATGTTATGGATTAATCTCAAAGTCATATGATATGGATTAATCTCAAAATTATGCTGTTCAGAAAAGTTATTACTGTTTTAGAATAGAGAGGTGAAGTAACTAAATTAAAATGAGAATTTAAAAGGCTGTCACAAAATTTAAATAAGTAATTTGCTTTTATATTTTTTGTCTTATTTATGTACCCACCCCCCCCCTTACTCGGCTTAAAAATCCCTCATCCGGCCTTTATTTTCATAATTGTTTGTCATAGTCATATACTTCCAATTACAGAAGTGTTTTAAATGCTGAAAATATTCATTATTTTATTATAATCATATTTATAAAATCAATTTTTAAAAACATTAATTTTGGAGAATTAATGAAATCTTAACTTGCACTGTGATCTCCCTGTTTCTATACTTAAATTTGTAGAAGTTTTATACTTGTTATGACAGAATAAAAATACAAGAAGTTTGACTGTTATATGACAAAAAATGACTCTGATATTTAGTATCAAAATTTGCAGTCTTTGATGTCATTTTCAGCTTGCCTTGAGGGAAGGGTTAATTGAGTTAAAATAATTTGAGAAAATAAGTTTAAATAAAGTGCAGCGAAAATGTTTATAATTTAATAGGCCATACAAGGATATGGTTTCCAGATCAGACTTTTGTGTTTACTTTGTGTTTAACTTAACAGACTTAACATTTGTTATGTTAAGCAAAACTTGTAGCTTAAACGAGCAAACTTTAATTGATGTGAATTTTTTAATTGGAATTTGTACTTACAACCATTGTAATTTATAGTTTATATAATAGGAACAAACTGTTTGAGAGACTTGCACTCATCAGAAGTGTCTAGATGCAAATAAATATAAAACACGATGGTATTCACATGTAGTGCATACTGTCAGATTTTGAAACACTAATTCCTGTGGTACAATAAAGTGAGATATTTCTCATAATGTATTTTTAGGGAAAAGATTCTTAAGCTGTCAGATTGGAGGTAATGTGGGGAATGATGTCAGTCATAGGATGTAATGTGGGGAATGATGTCACGGGGTTCGTAGTGGTCCTTACAAGTGCTTATAAGTCCTTATACTTGAAAATAAAATATAAAGGCCCTTATAGGTGCTTACTTTTTCTTTAAAGCCCTTATTTTTTGTTTTCAGTGCTTATTTTTTGCTTTTAGTCCTTTTTTTTTTTTTAATCCTTTGTTTTTCATGAACGCGCATTTTTTTCCCCGTACCAAAGCCGAAACTAAATAAACAACTTTTCTTCCTTATATGCAACGTCAGATGGTGAATCATACTCCCGAAATTGCTTTTCCCCCTTCCTCTGCATTAACGTAACCTATGGTGCGCGCGAGAGTACAGACAGGTGCACGTCGTTCTATTGGCCAAAGAATTGCGAAAACGTAGAAAATTACGGTACATTCGGTATTCTTTTCCTCCCACCCAAATACTACACACGTTAGAATTTCTATCAAGATTTTAATAATTTGCATTCTCGTTCCGCGTGGTCAGTTCATATTCGTGTTTATTATGATCGTTATGCTTATAATGATGAGCATATGTATGAATATTTATAGTAATATAGTTGCAGTAACTGCTGAAGTATAGATAAACTTCCAAAAATGGGTGTGTTTTTACACAGATTAGCTTTCTAAGGAATAATATTCGGAATGGATTAAATAAAAGGAAAGTAATCGAATAGTCAAAATAATTTCATTTTCTTTGCCAATACATTATACAGTACGCAGGTTGGGAGGTTCTCCGCAAAACCTCTAATATTGAAGCAGCAGACTTTTTTTTTTTTTTTCCACAGTCCAAGCTGGATTGAATAGGACTAAAGTTTTTTAGGTCTACCCAACCCAAGCGAAGATTGATTCTATTTCAGAAATTTAATACAGTCTGTTGAAAATTAGAATCAGAAACACCCCAGATTAGTAAGTCTCTTTCTTTTCCTTTATTTAGTTGTTTTTCCTCCGAATACCGGCAGGTGTTGATTCCGATTGCGTAATATTACATATGGAAGAATTACACTGCACATATTGCGCAATAACATTTGCGGTACTTTGCATTCATAATTAATTTTGATGTTCAGTCTGAGATTTGTTTATGAACACTTAAAAGAGTTTTACTGTGCTTTCTAAGCAAAATATTTCTCAGTTCCGTTGTTTTTTATATGATGCACATATCGAAATGTCAAAATGATTTATTTAGCCTAAATTTAAATCTAAAGAACGGCTACAGTCTCCCCCAATCCTCTTTTTTTCAGTTACTATCCGGAATATTCGGAAATTTCCGAGCATGCGGATTAGTTCGGTTAGTTCATCTTTTACTGTTAAAGAATGACTGAATGAAGCAATTTCCCATCTTCTGATTTCAGAAATGTGCCTCTTTTTTACTTAAAATTACTTTGCTTGGGATATATGTTAAGGGAAAACTGTTATGCAATGAAAATTTAGAAAATGTTCAGAATTTTGATTTAAGTTAAATTATTTAAATATTAATATGAGTGGAAAAATAAATTGTATTTATTATTAGGTGCCAAACGAATACAATTAATATGGCTTATTATTATTTATTTTTTATATTTTCAACTGAAATATCATCATTAAATTTTGTAATATAGTTTAGTTCTGCATAATTTTTTTTCTCTCATTGTAAACTAATTCTGTAAATTGAACTGTCATTTAAAATTTAAAAAAAAAAAAAAAAAAAAGTTAATTGTTTTCCATTGTTGAGGTAATTCTCATTCTCTTAATAAATATTGCATTGCTCATATTTTAAATTACAAGTCTAACTTGTCTTTTAAGGTTATGCAGTTGTGTATAATGTAATTAGACAGGTGCTTATTTTTTCCTTAAAATGTGCTTGAAAAGTGCTTATAGGTGCTTATTTTTTTAACTAAAATGTGGCTATGAACCCTGTGTCAGTCCAAATTTGTGTCACCCAAATGAAAATCTTCTTTAAAAGACCAATAAAATTGGTTCCAAAACTCTGTAAAAGATGAATTCCATTTTCATGGAATTATTTTGAATAATGCTGTGCTTTGCAAATGTATAACCACTCAATGTTTTCAGTCATTTCATTTGGTCATGTCTTAAATGCCCTAGCTAAATAATAATAATAATAATAATAATAATAATAATAATAATAATAATAGAAATAGGAGGCTGTGTTATAAAATTATGCTGTAAAAATTTAAATTTAATGTAAATAACACATATGCATCATCATTTGTGAATGATGGGAAAGGAGGCTTGTAACACTAGCATACTAAAAACCTTGTGAAAAATTGAAATTTTTTAAATGTTATTGCACCAAACATCTTTATTTAGCTTTAAAGCGATAAACCAAGTCATAAAAATTGAAGTGGGGGGTTCTTTTTTTGGGCAAGGGAGATGAGAACCCTGTACACAGACTATGCATCTCATTTGTTTGTCCTCATTTGATTGTAGAATAAACAAGGCTGTGTGTTTGTTTATCCCCTTTTGATTGTATGAGTAAACATAGCTTTTTTAAATGTGTGTACAGTGCAAAGTTACTAAGTGCGAAATCTAATATCTGGAATGATCTAATATCTGAACTACTGGACCTTAGCAATTTTTTTATTGGCAAAGTCTAAGAATTTGGAATATAATATTAAACATATAGATGTTCCATAAAAGTGAATTTTTTCCCTACAAACTGAGATTTCTTGTAAGTCACTGTCAGACACCTTCTGGCTGGAGAATGTAAGACCTTAATCGTAAAATATAAGACTGTAATTAAACTACCACTTGCCCTTGTACATAGCAGTTTCTGAAAATACTGTCATTTGGCAAAACATAAGAGCTATAATTTATCCTTAAAAAAAAGCTACTTGTTATTGACTGAAGTTGTAGTTTCTTTAATGCAGCTATAATTTCATTTATAACATAGTAGCATTTAGAATTACAACATAACTTCAGAAAAAGTTAAATATTTTGCTTAACCAAGTAAAAGACATTTAACAAGATAAGACATTTTTTGAATATTGATTTGGGTTCCGATTTCAGCAAACAATCTGGATGTGTAGATACCTTTATGGTTTTCCTTATGTTGTAGAGACCTTATTTTGTACTAATCAATTATTTTTATTTTAAGAAACTTTCTCTTTCCTTCTGATTTCAATTTCCTGCCAGAATGCAAATCTAAACGAGTTCAAAAATAGTATTTAAGTAGCAGAATGTAAGAGTTACCAGAAGAAGAGTTAGTTATGAGTTTATGCCGCATGTTTACCAGTAGCTCTGTTGCTGTATATTTGGTGCTAGCTGCTTACTGTAATTTATATTGATATTCTAGACTCGGCTTTGCTGTGTGCAGCTGCTAAAGTGGATTTAGATTGAAGTAGCAGCCAGTTGTGTAACTGAAATTTAATTCATTGTGACTGTACATACTATTTTGTGTTGTAAGTTGCTTAGCTACAAGTGGTAATTAAATTGTGAGTAAGTACCTAGTGAGTGCATGTTTTGATCAGTTTATTTAAAATAAAAAGGTTGTTATAACCTTCATCGGAAGTCATCTTCTCTTTCAAGGCATGGCAAGAATTCATTACTTTGTCTTCAGTAGGGCCTACATTTTATGCTCCCTAAGCATGTAAGACTCTACAATATCTAACATGAATACCAACCAGTTTCCCTTAGAAAGTCTAGTTGCACCAGTGGCTAAGTTGTAAAGTTGCTGAACTTTCTTAGTTTAGTCTGGGATATTGAATCTCAGTAAGTAGGCTAGCTTCTTGGATGTTTCTTTAGTTTATCTCATGTGTAATTTGTATATGAGCCAGTTCTCTCCACAAAAGCATGCGGTTGATCTTTACATTACGGTAACTTGGCGAAAATTTGGCGACCAACTCCCCTACAGCAACCCTCTATTTTTTTTTCCCCGCCGCCATTTTGTCTTCACGAAGTAAAGACATGTTTCTTTTCTTCTTATCTACTGAACACTTCTTCTAACAATCTACTAGCCGAATTACACTTATGCTAGAAATTTTATCAAACAAAACTGCTTAATCATGACAAATATTCACTGCAAAATTCGGAAAAAGTGCACAATACCATACACCTTACGCGTTTTTCAAAATAACACATACACATAAACCATGTACACGCCGACTTATTTTTACTTAAAAAAACATCCCAGAATTACACAAAAATGGCATTGCGCACACTCTTCACTATATCCATGTACACTGCTTTTTTCTCATAAATTCGAAAAATTTCACGAAAATACATGACAATTTTCTCAATCTTTAAACCCGGTAAAAAGAACATATATGAAATTACCTGATCGCGAAAAAGTATTTACCCTTTACAAATATGAACATTTCCACATATAAAATAAATAAAATATCCAAAAACTTTTACCTCTAAATCATCTATTACATTATACACGTCACCAATGAATTCATACATGAAGCATTACAAATATTTAGTATCAAATATTTAAATTATTTCCATGCACGTTTATTTCAACTTAAACGTAAACCAAATTCCTACAAGCATAAAATTCACAAAATAACTATCATTTCATTAAAATATCACTGAACCATGTACACGTCGACTTATTTTTACTTAAAAAAACATCCCAGAATTGCACAAAAATGGCATTGCGCACACTCTTCACTATATCCATGTACACTGCTTTTATCTCATAAATTAAAAAAATTTCACGAAAATACATGACAATTTTCTCAATCTTTAAACCCGGTAAAAAGAACATATATGAAATTACATGATCGCGAAAAAGTATTTACCCTTTACAAATATGAACATTTCCACATATAAAATAAATAAAATATCCAAAAACGTTTACCTCTAAATCATCTATTACATTATACACGTTACCAACGAATTCATACATGAAGCATTACAAATATTTATTATCAAATATTTAAATTATTTCCATGCACATTTATTTCAACTTAAACATACACCAAATTCCTACAAGTATAAAATTCACAAAATAACTATCATTTCATTAAAATATAATTAAATTCAAAAACACCACTTAAAATATACATGAGCACATACATTCAATTAATAAAAATTACCTTACAATCCTAATTACTTTAAACTAAATCATTGCTAATAACAATTTTCCCAATAATACCAAATTCCTTTCCACCTTACATTTCCAACAATGCATAAAAATAATTAAAAATACTAACTTACCTAATCTCCTTCAGAATCTTCATTACGTGGCGGATACACTTTTCTTCATTCTCTTTCAGAATCTTTAAAATCATACTTATCTTTCAAAGCAAGATACCACGTAAAATAAATAACATAATAAAACATGTTTATTTCTCTCTCACACAACCTTAAAAAACATTTCTTACTATCCTTTTCAATACCACTAAATACCCATTTCGAATTCACTTTACTTACGGCCATGGGATCCAAAAATTCACAAACACTATTTCACACAACACAGAATAAAGCCAAATACAAAATTCCCAGATTTTCCCCCATTAAAGAACAGTAATTCGTCCATTAAAATCACATGACATATCCCATGATCTCTCATTTCCCTCACACAAAATAATGCGTAATCAGAACTAAATACTACTCACATTCTTAACAAAGTCTAACTAACCTAATCTTCTTCCGAATCTTCCTTACATGGTGGATACACTTTTATTATGGATTCAATAAAATTACTGAACGATTTTTTTTCCGAATTTTTCCTCCAAACTTCCTCCGCTAAATAAAAAGCAAAATTCTCCTTCTCGCAATGCCTAGGAATGGCACTTTTTATACCACTCCAGGTGCCCTCTATTGTGTTCGTATGCGCACCACTTTCCGGATCTCTAAAATAATACTTATGGTTTACAGCAAGATGCTTAAACCCTTCATCCTCCAAACATTGATATGATTTCCAACAATCTGAAATAATTATACTACCCGGTAAAATATATTCTTTTATAAAACTCAATAAACAATCTTTACTTCTATCTCGCACAACCTTAAAAAAACATTTATTACTACCCCTTTCAATCCCACCAAACACCCATTTTCCTTCCACTCTCCTACCTCTCTCATACTTACGCTTCCCAAACTTACTCTCATCAATTTCCACAATCACATTCATACCACCAAGCATACCCATATCATTTTCGCAAAATTCCACGCACACTTCCCTACAAAAAGAATTCCAATCAGCTGCAGTCCTACTACTAATTTCTAAATCCGAAATCCAATAGTCAACTGGCAATCTATTCACCCAATAATAAGAAATCAATAAAATCTCACCCATACTCAAACGACTTTCAGCAAACCACGTACCCTTCCTTATACTCCGTTTCACAAAATGTGCATTTTCACCAGATTTCTTGCACCGCCATTCAAACTTATCACTAATATCCTTCCTTTCTCACAATCTCATTTCATTCCCACATTTTGGACATTCATACTTATCCGCAATTAAACCTACACTCATGTACCATTCAACCAATTCTTTTGAATTATCACACAAACGTATTAAAAATTTCGAATTTACTTTAGACAGCGCCATACAATCCCAAAATTATTCAACCCTACTTCACACAACACACAATGAAGCTTAATACAAAATAATATACATCCACAGATACTTCTCCAAATTCCCCCCTTTTCCGATTAAAGAACCGTAATTTGTCCATTAATATCACATGACATATCCCATGATCTCTTCCGATTAAAGAACCGTAATTCGTCCATTAATATCACATGACATATCCCATGATCTCTCATTTCCCCCACACAAAATAATGCATAATCGGAACTCAGTACTCCTCACATTATTACCAAAGTCCCAGGTAGTAACCTTTATTGCCTCCAAAATGTCGCCAAACTACCAGTTACCGTAATGTAAAGATCAACCAAGCGTGTTTCCCTTAAATGCTTTGCCACATTCAATTAAACAATCAGCTCATACTTAACAAATTCATGCATATTTATTTTATCCAAAATTTATTATTTTTATTGATGCCTGAATTTTTTACTTTTATTTTTTATTAATAAATGATATGATATTTTATGATTATCTGCAGCCCCCTGAAAAATATTCATAAAGCAATTATGCTATGTCATCAAAATGTATTTATATCGGGTAACCCAGGCATCCGCAGCAGATGAGCACCATCACTTGCAAATTTGATGTCATTAGTATTTCTCCCCCCCCCCCAATAGAGTGCACTTTTTTCTTGTAAGGAATCGTAAGGCATTTTGCCTAAATAGAATGCAGAAATTCATATTCAGTGAAATTGTACTTTGTCAATGATCAAACTTTATGGATCAAATTCTGTGCAGTTCTCTGATACTTTTTAAGTGAAAACAAGTCGCTGTGTAAATGGGAAAGCAACCACATGTTTAGTGCCAAATTTATGTGATTCTTAGTTGTATTTTTAAGTGAAAACAGATTGCTGTGTACTTGAGGAGGAGGATGATGTGTGCAGTGTCAAATTGTACACTATGCCAGTTTTTGCATTTTGATATATACATATTTTTAAACCAAAACAGCTTGCTATGTGAGAGGATAACCTCCAAAAAAAGGGGGAAATAATATTCTTTTTTTTTTTTTATAAATTAATATTATTTGATAAATGTCTGGCAGCTAAGGGAAAAAAATATTTTATATTATTGCTCACATTTCAATAAAAATAGAGTTTCAGATGTAACTTGGCAGTATGTGGTAAATTAAAAACACACATCTTGAGTACTACACTGCATTAACCTTCTGAGGAGCATAGGTTTTTGGATCTGTCATGACCTGTACTTATGCAGCATTTATTAGCAAAATTTATATAATTACTTACTTTAGCCTCTATTTCCATAATTAAGATTACATTTACATTATTAAAGAAAGTAAGAAAGCAAAATAGCTTAAGTTATAAGCTAATATGTATCAAGTAATAAAAAAATCTCATGACTGGATAAAGCCAGTCATTCCACTCAGATAGTTAATAAGATAGTATTTTAACTACATAATGGGTGTGCACAAGCAGTGGCCTACAAGTAATTTTAGGAGGGAAATATTCTTTTAGGAGGAACAGGTTCTTTTACCTCATGGAAGCATAGCTTCTCTGTTTGAGAAGATTAGTGGTTTTATTGACAGGTTTATGCTGAAAAATTCTTTAGTCATCATACTAGGGGTATCGCTTTCATTTGGGTAATGTTTGTTCTCTACATGGAATCTGAAGTCCAAGATTGCTTGTTTGGCATTATTTCCTTCTAAGGATGATGCAGGTAAATTGTGGGTTTTTGATTAGAAAATATCATAGATACCCCAGTTCTTGATTTAAACTTTTACCTAGCATGTCACACAGTGATTTCAGTGTGTGATTTGTGTGTGTTATTCATAAAGCCAAAAGTTGGATTTTTAAAAAGTATTTAAGAATCTTCAATACTTGTGTTCAACTGTAATATTTTCAGTTATCTGTACCTTCTTCAAGTAGTTGCATTAATTTTCTTATGCAGCAGAAAATTAATTTATTTTCTTATGCAGATTTTTTCTCCCACTAATTTTCATTTGTGACTTGGACTCTAATTTTATTATTTTTAAATTTTTCAGAGAGGCTTAGAAGAAAAGACTTGGAAATTGTCAAAGCTATCAGGGAAAAAGAGAAAATATTAGCAGATATCTTCCAGGTCACTGAAGAAGAGTTCAGTATCCCTTCGGAAGTAAGTTTGATAGAAGTGCTTGTTCTGCCTCCCACATTTATGCATACATAAATTAAGTTCCAGTTATATTTTAAAATAAAAGAAATTTAATGCCCTTATGACAGGATATTTTTGTTAAATAGGAGACGTATTCGGAAACTAAATACCGTTTTGGGGGGGGGGAAGTAAAACAATTTTTTCGAATCCAATTTTATTTTTACATGAAAATACATGTCTTAAACTATTTTTCAACATATTTTCCGCCAATGATCAAACACTTGTCATAGCGGGTGACCAGTTTTTGTATACCATCATCAAAGAAACTTCCCGCTAGTTTCGATAACCACGACTCCACAGCATTTTTCGTGTCATCATCAGATCCAAAGCGCTTGCCACCAAGCTCGCGCTTCATGTGCAGGAACAAGTGATAGTCGGACGGTGCCAAGTCTGGGCTGTACGGCAGGTGATCGAACTGCTCCCAATGAAACTGTCGAATTAACGATTGAGTGACACCAGTAGTATGGGGCCGAGCATTGTCATGGAGCAACACAATTCCTTTACTGAGCATTCCTCTTCGTTTGTTTTGAATGGCATGCCTTAGTTTTGTTAAATATCGTGCCGCATTAATGGTTTCACCACTGGGAAGAAATTCAGTAAGCAAAACGCCTTTCCTATACCAGAAGACAGTACACATGAATTTTGTGATGACATTGTCACTTTAAACTTTTGTTTTTTCGGAGAATGAGTGTGTCTCCACTCCATTGATTGTTGTTTCGATTCTGGTGTGAAATGACACACCCAAGTTTCATCACCTGTCACAATTTGGTTTAAAAAGTTTTCTCCCTCATCACTGTACCGCACGAGAAATGTCAGGGCACTACCAAGTCGCTTTGTTTTGTGAACATCAGTGAGCATTTTTGGAACCCATTGGGAACACAGTTTGCGATAATTCAAGCGGTCAGACAAAATTTCGAACAAAACAGTACATGAAATTTGTGGAAATGCCTCTGAAAGAGTTGTCATTGTGAAGCGTCTGTTCTCATGAATTGCTTCATGAACTTTCCTTACCAAATCATCAGTGACAATAGAAGGCCGACCACTCCGAGCCTGGGCGTGGACATTTGTTCGACCTGCATTAAACATTCTTACCTACTTTCTCACCATTCCATCACTTATCGCGTATTCACCGTAAACTTCTGTCACTTGACGATAAATTTCGGCCGGTTTAACATTCCTCGCGTTCAAAAATTTAATCATGGCACGAATCTCACAGTCAGCGGGAGAACTAATTGTTTTAAGCATTTTGAATGTGCACAGCAAACTGAAAACACAACATAGAGCAACCAAAATGGCGGCAATTGAAAGTCAGTGAACAAGAAAGACTAGTGCGCATGCGCGGGACGCCTACCACAACACTGCAATGGCGCTAGAATGAAATGGTACTTAGTTTCCGAATACGCTATGTACATACATACATGATTTTATGAATAAATTTCTTCTTTTAGATTTCAACTGAAGCCAAGGATGCTACATCTTCAGAATTAATTATGATTGCTGTTCAGCAAGGTAAGCTGTTTTTGTCACCCAAATGATATTTATACGAATTTTTTTATTTTTGTAAAAAGAATTTTTTCATGTGTACTTTTTTTTTTTGTACTGTTTTTGTACTTTGTTTAGGAACTATTTTTTTAAATGTAATCATATTGTTGCCATGATAATGTCTGTTAATTTTGCATGTATTAATTTTGTATTTTTTGGGGGGGGAGGGGGATATGTCTCTTCATTTTTGTTAATTTCTTTTATCAGCTCTACCATTTTTAAAAAAGAATTCCACTTTAAAGAACTAATCATGAAAGTTCACTAAACAGCTAATTTTTACATAATTCTTAATAGCTTGGCTTCAAGTACTGTAAATTTGGGAGAGGAGATTTGGTCTTATTAATACAATCTTTCAACATATTTTCTGTGAATCAGAGAACTAACAGTCATGAAAGCTTTTGTTTTAAATCAACTTTTTTTGGTGAGCTTTTTCTTTTGAAATTTAGGGACACATTTTAAATAATAAGAGGCTGATGTGTATTTTTTCAAATATTTCATAGGTATATTTTCATTGGTATTCAGTAGTCTCTTTGTGCATTAAGTAGGGTTGAGAATGACATTATTATTTTATCAAAATTTTAAATTTTTCTTTCAACGTAGTCTTTGCAAGCCATTGTTAAAACTCTGCTGCCATGAGTTGGTCTTATATGATATTAATGAATCTTCCAGAGAGGAAGGAAATTTTTCATAAGCATGCAATGCAAGACTTGCATTCCAAGGGCCGAAGAAAAAAAATATATTAAAAGATATTAAAAAATATTATTTTGCTGAATTTAAGTAGCACTGGAAATATACTCAGCCTTTCTGTTTGTGCTTGTTGTTAGATCTACATTATATCAAAAACCTTTCATTTGGAATTTTGCATAGTATTTGAGTTTTGATTTTGTTTGAAAATTGATTTTGTGAAATTAAAATTGTAAGCAAATTATGCTAGGGGTATTAATTTAGAGATTAAACTGCACAAACCATGTTTTTACACAAAGGGTAAAAGAAAAATGGATGAAGTGTTTTTCAAGATCAGTGCAAAATTACATACTCTTTTGACATTGTGTAGAATAAAATTGTGGGTTTTAACTGTAGTAATCTTAAAAAATTATGTTTTTTCCTTAAGGCTTATACCTTTATCATAATTAATGCCTTAAATGTTAAGTTGCGGTGAGAACTAATTATTTTTACAATTATAGGTACAGTCAAAAGTCGTTAATTCGGACACCCATAATCCAGAATGATCTATAATCCGGACCTCAAAGCTAAAAAACTTTCTGCGCATGCATCGCGTAGATGCATGCGCATAGGCGTTTAGGTGCGCGCGTAAGACCTTTACGGCTGCGAATATGCTTGTGCGCATGCTCATAAAACGTTTACGCATGCGCGTTTAACGTATAACGGACGGTGTAAGCTAAGCTAAAATTATCTAATTCAGTTAATGTTGCAGATTGCGTTTTTCCTTAATCTTCGAATTGGATCCGGTTTATTATTTTTTGCAGACTGTTAGAGCAATTTTATAAAACTAAGCTTTAACTTTTGATTATTTCAAATAGAATTTCCGATATATATTTGTTTATATGTAAAGGATCTAAAGCGAAAGTATGTTTCGAAATCCGAAATCTGTTTATCAATTTCACGCTGCTCGGCGGGGGGAACGCCGCGGCGCGCAATGAATTGGAAGTTGATCTGTCAGCACTATCCTTATCTTCAGGGCAGATGTTTTTATTTTATTTGGCTTATAATTCCTTACCAAATGTAGTATTTCATCTCGATGTACTCTGTCTTTGATACGATTTAAAACAAGTTCCTTGTCATTATAATTCGCTTCCGATAGTGAAGAAAGTGACAGAGGTTATTGAAAACGAAAAAATTTCGATTGACAAATTAGTCTGTGTTCTCGACACAGCAATTATAGGACTTGAACAGCAGAACTTTGTAACTAAACAAGAAATTATGTCTGTTTAATAGAATTAAAGAGAAAGTATTATCACATGAAACGAAGCAACTTAAACAACTTACATTGAAAGAAATGTTTAATAAAGTAAACAAATAAATATTAAGCTTTTTCTTTTTGTAAATTTTGATACCCTTTAGATCATAATTATTCTTTATTTCATAAATTACGGTTTCATATTTTTAATTTTGTAATTTCTGCATGCCATCTTACCTGATTTAAACTGATGATCCAGAAAAATCAGTAATCTGGAATCGCCGAAGTCCCGACGAGTCCGGATTAACGACTTTTGACTGTATACACATGTGTGTATTCTTTCTGTATGTGTCAGATAAAAATTTAATAAATAAGAAAAATTAGTTATTATTATTTGTTCTCAATTCTATCCCACTTGTGAAATTTTCCCTGAAAATTTTGAAGGTTTTCATGTTTTTTTTTAAAATTTTAAGCTAAAAGTAAGTTATTTACTGTGAATTAAAATAACATGCTGAATAATGATTATTGGACAAATTATAGCAACAAGAATCAGCATAATATTCATGAATTTGCAGAACTAGTTTCGAAGGTATAAATACAGAACCTTGTTCTTCGGTTGCAGAAGCACAAATGTCAAAAGAGAAGCCAGTGATAATCTAAGGTAAGGTGTTAAAAATGAGAGGAAGGAAGTCAAGCTACTCATGCCATCTGTTGACAAAAAATGAAAACAACGATAGAGAAGCCAGTGATAAGCTAAGGTACGATGATAAAAATGAGAGGAAGGAAGTCAAGCTGCTCGTGGCATCTTTTGACAAAAAAAAATGAAAACAATGATGAAATAATTTCCTTAAAAGCTGAGGGAAGCTGATTGGAATTGGAATCATTAACTAGAACTTAAGATTTTTATGAATGTGAAACATGTCTAGAAATTCTAATTTGCCAGCAGAAGATGTTTTTGAATTATTTTGGCTGCAGAAAAATAAAAAAATATGATTTTCTTGACTAACAGTATTAAGCAGCAGAGGATTTATGTTTTTTTTTTTTTTTTTTTTTTTTTTCCCTTAACATATGCCTGATGTTCTTTAGTGCAAAATTTTACCAATGCAAATTAAACCACATTGGCAAGGAATCCTGTATGTACACCAGGAGTTTATGTATCTGGAATGCGATCTGCAAGTATTAATTGTGAATTTTACTGACCGAAGAGAAAAGTGTTAGAAAGTTAAATTTCTGTAAAATATGTGCAGTTTTATGAATAATTGATGGAAAGAAAGGAATAATAGCATAATTCTTATTATCTCTAAAAACAAGAAGGTGCTTTTTGATGTTTTCAGATGAGAATTTATTAACCTCTTCATCAGTAATGTTAGATGAAAAGCCTCTGTCAATATCAACTACTCTTAAGTAATTTAGTTCTTTATCAAGAGCTGATTTGGAGAAGCAAACCTGAAGTGCACAGAAGATAAAAGAATAAAATAAAGTTAACTTCTGTTTAGTTGAATGACATGATTTGAAGTGTGGTGGAAGATAGACAGATAAAGATTTACAGTAAACAGCAATACTGAAGTTGGATATGTTGCATGTGACCCAGATGTTGACAAACGAAAGAGAATTGGATGTCTCAAATTAAAAAGTAAGCTGAATAGAAGGATGAATGGAATTCATTATTAAAAGAACTTTATTTAAATCAACTTATTACTGTCAAAAAGGGTAAAGGTATCATTAGTGTAGTGGAACAACATGGGAAAGTTTAAAATTTCAAGCAGTTTTGATTCATATTAGAATTAAATTTTTAATGTGTGTTGTCTATCAGCTAACAATGTATTAACACCTCGTGGAGGTGTTTTCCTGCCAAATCCTCACCAGGAGTAGGCGATTTTTTTTTTTCCCCTGTTTGTGCGCAAAATTACTTCTGTGGTTTTTAATTTTTTTTTTTTTTTTTAAATTTTTAGTTTTTCTCTAAAAATCAACTTTTTAATTTGCTTTAAGTAAAAGTAGTTTCTCAAAAATCAAAAACTAAGAAAATCAAGATTTTAAAGTGGGATATCTTAAAAAGCACTATCTTTTGTGCAAGGGTACATTGCAAAATTTACACGTATACTCCATAACGTTGCATTTTTTTCCTGACAGCACACACAACATTGACACAAAGTATTTTTCTTTCTCCCCCCCCCCAATTCCCGTGATGGGTTCTAATGTATGTTTCCTCATATCCATGGATAGCCTCCCTGGAAACTCTTCCTTTGCTGCTGTTTTTCTAATGCCAGATGTTGATGGTATTATTTCTTCCGGTTCTTGATCAACTTATGGAGTATTTTCATCATTAAGCCAATGGATACCTAGAAGTTTCAAAAAATGTTTTGCACCTTATTTTCTTTTCCTTCATGGAATTACGAATAATGCACACTTTCTAAGATACATAGCAACTCTTTTAGTCCATTTAGTTATTTATCTTAGAATGAAGCAATATGATAGATACTGGTCAGCCCAATCAATGCCTTTCATGTACTTATTTTAGTCAATCAGTGTCTTAGATTTCATTATTTTTCACTTGCGTTTCTGTCAATATTATGACTTTCTTTCATTGTAGATGAATGTATTGTCGATATTAGAGGCACTGTTTTCAATGTTTACTGTACTTGTACTAAAATGTCTCTTTTTCTTCTAAAAACCATTTCTTCTCTTTTCTATGAAATTTTTTTAGGCAATCTGGAAAGTCCTCTGTTTTTTCGAATAGTGATGCAAATTTTAATTCTATTGTGTTATAGCTTTTCATTATTTACCATGCTATTGTGATAGTTATCCATGCAAACATGGTGTCGCAAGTCTGTATAAGGTGATACAACCATTTAAATTGTTTCTGTCAATCGCTTTCCTTGAGCACAATGTATTTCAAAATGACACATGTAGTCTATAGTACTTTCGCACAATATATGAACTAGAATTACTTATTTTTCAATTTTCATTATGTTGTAAACTGAAGAATAACCTCCCACCTCCAAGGAAGGACCCTTATAAACTTGGGAACAAAGTAAATCAGTATTGGTCTGATTTTTGAAAGCATATCTGATCTATCAGTCAAGTCTTCATTATTATTATAAGGGCCAGGCCTTCCATAAGATATAAAATTTGTCTCTCATTATTATTTTTGGAAAAAATTGGTGTTTTTATACATGTATTGCATGCTTCAATAATCCTCTTTTTGTTCATTACATATTTGTCCTATTAGAAGAATGAGCCTAAAAAATTTCTTCAGGTGTTGTATTGTGATGTCTTTCCATTTAAGGGCTTTCTTGGAAGTTGTGAATTTATGAAGATTTTAGTAATAATATCTATTTGATTCCTTTCTCTAAAAGGAATGTAAACAAATCGTATCTGCTACACATTTTTGTATTTAATACTGACTGAAAACTCTTCGAAGACTGGGGGTTTGTATACTCACAACCATACTTCTCGAGAATCAGAATCATCCGAATCCAGGCCTGAATCAGAATTACTTGAAATTCTTCATTGGATAATAGTCCTAGGACGATGTATAATAATGTTGTTACTAGAATCATCATCAATAACCTTGTCCTCACAATTTGATGAACTATCTACACACAATTCTTCATCATCATGTTCTTTTTATTAGTTTCTATCCTTAGGAATTTACTGTGAAAAAATGTCAAATTTGGCTGGGAACACACTACGAATTGATGCTCCTAATGATGAAGTTCAATTATGCAGACGTATTTGTGGACAACATGTGATCAGCGTGCACTTGGCTAGATTGTCAGCTGTATGTAGTGTGTCCGCTGCTCAGCTTCCCAGATTTATTCAATGCATAGCTGGAACCTCCAGTGTTGAGTGCAGTATTCATTGTAGCATAACAGCATCAGCAAAAGCAGCATTCATACGAATGCAATGCAATGCATGTTTTAATCTTGAAATGTATGGGTCTCAACTTAGTGCTCAATGTGTACCCAAACTTGTTGTAAAAACATTAAAAAGCCCGCTGATAAAAATAGTCCACTAATAATTCATAGAAAATGATTTTTATTGTTACCCCTGCTTGATTGCCAATTGCAGTTTTTACTTTCATTAAATTAAATCATTTAAGAAGTACAACTTCACAGAATGTAAATTTGGCATTGGCGAAATGTCATATTTCTAAAGAAATGCAATGCTTTTCTTTTTCATCAGTTTGCAAATTACGCAGTCTCATTATGATTCATTACAACAAAAACAAATGCACTCAATGCAAAAAGAAATCAGAAAAATTACTTTTACATTTTGAATGTGCTAATCCATGTATATTCAAATTCATGTTTGCTACGTGCATACTTGAATTACCACATATTGTATTTATTTGCATATTTCTCTCCCTCGTGTGCTTTTCCCGCTAGTGTTAGCATATGATTTAGAAACCTGCAATTTATAGTAACAATGTATGCACAAATAAAAGGGAAATATTTTGTGCAAAGTTTTAAAAAAAAGTTGATACATTTTTTTTAAAATATATAATATAATGAATGTTCTTAATATATGTCTGTATGCTTTATTTATCATTTAAGCTATCCCTGCAGAAATACTATATGTCGCATATTTTTCTCCTTCCATTTTTAAGCAGTAGGAAAGGGGGGGAGCACATGAGTAAATTACCGTAAATCTTTTTCAAATGAGTTCTTTTATACAGCTTTTTGTTTGAGATGTAGATAATCAGAAAATACATTTAAAAATGTTTTTTTTTTTTTTTTTTTTTTTTTTTTTAGCAAACAAGTTAAGCTCTCTAATAAATGAAGGCTTAAACTTTGCTGAGGATGCACCAGCAATTGAAACAAATGGTAATTTTCATTATTATTTTTCATTCCAGCTGCAGTATTGACAGTGATTCTCTTCTCTACCCCCCAAATAATTTAGAGTATTAATAAATTCATTCTCAAGCAAAATTTTCTGTTTTTGAAATTTTTTCAAATTTATTTTTATTAACTTCTATATCAGAAGTAGAACTATTTTTTCTAACTTCTTTTTAGATTTTGTTTACAATTAACAATATGTGTATGAAATTGTTTATGTAGAAGCTAGTGCATAAATCGTTGTAATGTGGGAAATTTATTATACAAACAATTTAAGTGCATTTCTGAAGAACATTTGTGATCCTAAATGTTTGTAAACTGAAACTATTTTTGGCATAAGAATTAATGTAAAATGGATTAATCCATTTCTTGACCATAGATGATTGCTCATTTAAAATGTACAATAGTACCATGTGCACAGTTTCATAATACTGACCCCTTCCCCACAAAAAAAGTGTCTTTAAGATTTAAAAAAGGTAAACATAATATTAAACAGATAAAATTAAAGAAATTTAATTTTACTGTGCCTGTGTGAAAGAAAATACATGATATAAGTGAAAATGATGAGGAAGAGAAACAGAAGAAATGTTATTATTTCGATTGTAAGGATGATAATGACCTGGATACTGAATTTTAAGTCCTACAATGCAGATAACTTAATGAATTATCACTACATCTAAAATAGTATGATAAAGGTTTTGTGAAGGTTAAAATAACCTTTTTATTTAGTTTGAATTTTTAACATAGAAGGCATGACTTGTGCCACAAATTAGCCACTACATGTGACGATATAAATTTTAAAAATAACAATCGGTTCAATTTAATGTGTGTCTAAGACTACACAGGCAATCAACTAAATTGGCTCAAGGAATTTTACCAGGGCATAAGTTTAAAGTATCGGTTGCAAGAAAATGTAGAACTGAGATAATCACTTTTAGACAAAGCTGGCAGAATTGTAATAGCATGGTATGAGTGTCAGAAATTATGACTAAGATTCAAAAACCCTTAGCTTGTATTCACTAAAAGCTAATTTGAGTTTGTGATAAATACAGAAGGGAGAAGTCAAAGTAAAGATCAAAATCATAGTAACTAGTTAGTGAACATAAGTATGATACATGATGAGTTTTTTTCCCATAAAAACATCAGGGCATCTTTTAATGTTTTGTTTCTTATTTCCATTTGCCTCTGTTTGAGACTCACTGGGCTACAATTTCACTAAAAATTTGTCCAGTATGATTTGTTGTCTATGCCTTAAAAATATTTCTAAAGTGAGACATGGTATGAGCTATTTGAAAATGTTTATATTGTAGATTTCTGCTGGTTTATCAGGGTGATATTGTTGCTAATGAGAGTTTGGACCATAGAATATTAAAATTATATTTCTTAAAGTCTCCAAATGTTAATTCTCGATGAGGGGTTATCTGAAATAAATTATCTGTTGCTAACTTGAGCATTTGTAGCTAGAGACATAGTTCATCACCCAAGCTGTTTGTTCAAATAATTTGTTCATAATGAAATGGGTTCATGATTCAACGTTCACTGTATATTTCTTTCGAGTTCAGTGTAGCAAATATCGACTTTGTCTTTTTAATTTTGGGGCCTCTGTGCTATTAATTTATTATTAAAAGTTACAGCAATTATATTGTATTAATATGTGTTATATTGTTTAATCCATAGCCTTGTCTGTTGAAGAAAGTGCCAGTAGCATCAGTGTTAGTCCAGTATTACCAGATAAATTCAACTCTTTGAATTACTTCTGTAGACTGCAAGGCATTTCTCATCGTAATCTTTTGCCAATATCTACATCTTTAAACTGTTGTCTTGTTCAGTTAATGGTAAGCATGTAATCTGACAAAATATCAAATAAAGTATTAAGTATAAAAAATTAATAAAATTTGGTAATGAAATGAATATGTAAATGAAAAAATAATAATAATAGTGCAGATTTTCATAAGGAAAACAAATTGAGCAAAATACTGGTTTGCATTGTTAGGTTGAAGATAAAGTAATTTGGTTTATTTTTTAAATATCAGAATTTTTTATAATTGGGGAAAACTAGTTAAGCTGTTATTGTAAATAATTATGTATAAATATTGTGATCCTCTTTTAATGGCAACAGAAGGATAGCTTGAAAGTTAGAAATAAATATAAATCATAGATTGTGTTAGATACTGTGCTTGTGATACCCAGTTAAGTAGCCAACCAGTCTGTATATCTGTATTTAAATTTGGATATCTTGAATGATTTGTAATGAAGGTAAAGTTAATGTACTGTAATAGTCATTATACTAACAAGTAAAAATTATCAGTAAGCTTGGCAATTTTTTTCCTCTCCAAAAGAGGGATGGGGAAAGTAATTTACTTTATAGAAATGTGCTTCTAATTACAACTTCTTCTAAGAACGGAACTATTAATATAATAAAAGTTATGAGTATAAATATTTTATAACCTGAAGGTTATAAGATATCCTTCTATAGATAATTAATGTAACTCAATAAGGAGACATTTAAAATTGTTAAGGTAGCTTCTCAAGGTTATAAATATATATATATATAAAAGAAATTATTAGCATTAAAGGAATTTAGTAGATACAGTTAAATAATTTTGTACTTAATGATGCAATTTATTAAATTAAAATATTCTACTTTCATTACAGTTAGGTTTCTTATTAGATCACTCTGTATGTTATGATACACTTATATTATGATGTCTAGATATTTATAATAAACTTAATGAAATTAAAATACAGTAGAAGTCCAGAAATCCGCAAAGCATGGGACTAGAGGTTGTGCGGATTTTAGGGCAGAAAAGATAAATGGTAATATTCAGATTAAAAGTGAAAAATAAATAAGGCGTTATTAGATACATTTAATTAAATTATTATATACATTAGTGCAATAATTTATTATATGCATTAAATTATTATTGCATGTATAAATTGAATATATAATTCATTGTATTATATGTACACAGCATCGTGGTTTGCCGATTTCGCCTCATGCAAAGATTTCCGGTTTCGGATTCCGGTGTTAGAATCACTGTTGCTGTAAAATTTCAAACAGCTTTTCTGTATTTTCCCGTATATCGTACACAATCATGTCGCAATTCCCTACGATTCTGCTATAAACCGAGGAGTAGCACCTGCCTCCATCTTTTGCAGAATTTGCACTTTTGGCATTACCGTCAATGCAACGTGTTTACGTTTTTCAATGTTGCAAGCAGTAAAATCATGAGCGCGTTTTTTTATCTGTCATTGTATTAAAAAGGTGCTGAAATTTAAAATATTCTTAATTTATCCAAAAAATATTAAATATTATTTAAAAAAAACGGCAGCACTAAAATAACAAAATACAACAATGTGAATTGTGGACTTGAAAAAAAGAGTTGAGTAAATCATCTGCTTTTTTACCTCAATGCAGATTAGAGGTAAAAAAACTTTTATCATGATGTCAGTAATTTGGTATTTCTGTTATGATTAATTATTATTCGGTAATTATGACGTCATTATTCGGTTAGTATTTTTCTTCGATTATTTCATGTTGTGGTTTCCGGAACCTATAAACTGATTGTTTATATTTTGAGAGGCAACACGGATTTCAGGAGTTGGCGGATTTCAGGTCGGCGGATTTTCGGTATTTGACTGTATGTAATTTTCATTACTATTGATTTCTCATTAGATCAGTGTATTTAGTTTGTTGCATTAAGTTTAATATAGAAATGTAAATTTTCTTTGTAAATTCAAAGACTCTTTTAAGAAATAAAAATTTTTAGTTGAATTTTCGGTATTTGACTGTATGTAATTTTCATTACTATTGATTTCTCGTTAGATCAGTGTATTTAGTTTCTTGCATTAAGTTTAATATAGAAATGTAAATTTTCTTTGTAAATTCAAAGACACTTTTAAGAAATAAAAATTTTTAGTTGAATTTGATGTAATTAATTATCTTTGTAGGCCTTTTAAATCATCAATGTATTTTTTTGAGCAGTTCTGTATTTATGTTAACTAATATTAATACTGTATTTGTGTGCACATACGTTATATACGTAGCGTATTCGGAAACTAAGTACCGTTTCATTCTAGCGCTGTGGTAGGCGTCTCACGCATGCGCACTAGTCTTTCTTGTTCACTGACTTTCAATTGTCGCCATTTTGGTTGCTCTATGTTGTGTTTTCAGTTTGCTGTGCACATTCAAAATGTTTAAGACAATTAGTTATTCCGCAGACTGTGAGATTCGTGCAATGATTAAATTTTTGAACGCGAGGAATGTTAAACTGGCCGAAATTTATCGTCAAGTGACAGAAGTTTACGGTGAATACGCAATAAGTGATGGAATGGTGAGAAAGTGGGTAAGAATGTTTAATGCAGGTCAAACAAATGTCCATGCCCAGGCTCGGAGTGGTCTGCCTTCTGTTGTCACCGATGATTTGGTAAGGAAAGTTGATGAAGCAATTCATGAGAACATTGTTGACGTGTATCCTTTATCACGGACCGAAGTAAGGCAAGCTTGCAATTTAACAGAATTCTTGAAACGCGACTCGAAGGTTTTTGATTAGATTTGATTTGAATAAAATTGGGGATCAATGTTTTACATTTACATTTAAGTAAAAAGTCAAGATGATTCAGGAATTATTGCTGTTTCAGGCGTAATTTAGTGAAATGATTAATGGATTTTGTACTTTATTTGATTTTCTGCATTGTTTATCATGCCTTCATCCGTTAATCGTTTCACTAAATTACGCCTGAAACGGTAAAAATACGTCAAATAGGTCAAATAGGGATACATGTCAACAATTGTCCAAAATTGAACATGAACTCTATAAGCTTCATCTGGAACTCTCTAAAAATCATATCCAAAATTCACTGCCCTTGAACAAAAGTCTTGGTCTAGAACGGAGAATGCAGTTAACCGTCATAAAAACACCCTTGCAGTTAAATTCGAAAAACTTTTTTACAGTCTTCCAGTTCAAGTAGTTCAAAAAATCTTCCCATTGTAAACATCAAGCCAATAGTTAATATTTCTAATGTTAGTCTTTCAGAAGAACAAGAGAGAATTCTAAAATATAATTTTAACTTCTCACAAACCTGTAAACCCTTGATTCCAAAGATTTTGGCTCCTATCGAAAAAGCTTTTAAGTTCAGTAAAGTTTCAGATTCACAGAAAGAAATGATTAGGCATCTTATCGCTCATAATGTGAAATTCAATAATAAACCTTTGAAACCAAATCTAACTGCCAGAGAAAGAGCTACAATGCACGAAATTCATTCTAACTCGGATATTATCATTTCAAAGGCTGACAAAGGTGGCCAGATAGTTGTCATGGATAAGAACACTTACATCGATGGTGTCACTAAACTCTTAAACGAAGGACCATATAATCCGATCCCTAAAGATCCTTCACCTTCGGACTTGTCCAAAATAAAAACTGCGATCAAATCTTCGCCAAACATTTCAAGCAACTTAAAACATTCGCTTATCCCATCTGTTGCGAATTGTGCCAGATTATATGCTCTTCCCAAAATTCATAAAAGTTGTATTCCTTTCCTCCCTATTGTATCAAATTTAGGTACTGCCTCGTATCCATTAGCTAAATATTTAGTTTCTAGATTTTCCACTCTATTAGACAATAACATTTACACCATAAAAAATTCAATAGAGTTTGTAAAAAAGGTTAAAAACATTTCTCGTAGTAATTTACTCATGGTTTCTTTTGATGTAAAATCATTTTTCAGCAATGTCCCAGTGGAGGGTGCATTAAGATGTCTAGAAACCAGACTTCGCGAATTTCATTTCTCTTGCATCGAAATTGATGAGCTAATTTCTCTCACTCAACTCTGTTTGAAACAAACACATTTTGTTTTCCAAAATAAATATTACAAGCAAACTGAGGGATTAGCCATGGGAAGCCCCCTCAGTCCCATCCTGGTTGATATCTACATGCATTATTATGAATCAAAATTGTTTAAAACTTTTAACTTCCGGCCATGGTTCCGCTATGTAGACGATACTTTTACCCTGTTTAAAGGTAATAAAGAGGATTTAGATAAAGTTCTTTCAACAATGAATTCTATTGATCCTGCTATTCAGTTCACTTTTGAACTTGAGACTTGCAAATTCTCTTCCGTTTCTCGACATTCTGGTCACACGTAACACATCCAACTTCAGTACTACGGTTTACTGTAAACCTTCATCGGTTTGCCTTCCACCACACTTTAAATCATGTCATCTGACTAAACTAAAGTTAGCTTCATTTTATTCCTATGTTTTCTGTGCTCTTCAAGTTTGCTCCTCCAAACTAGCCCTTGATGAAGAACTAAATTATTTAAAAGCAATAGCTATTGACAGGGGCTTTTTACCCAACATTATTAATCAAGCAGTTAAAAAATTCTCATCTCAACACACTAAAAGCCACACTCTTATTTTAGGAGATTATAAAAATTCTGTTGTCATTCCCTTCTTTCCATCAACTAGCTATAAAGTTGAACATATTTTGCAGAAATTTAACTTAACGGGTTGTTTATTCTCCCATGAATAAAATTCCGACTTCCATACTCAAGGACCCCATTCCGGATATGAATTCCTGGGCTATTTATAGGATTCCTTGCCAGTGTGGTTTAATTTACATTGGCCAAACTAAGAGAGCCTTAAAATTTCGCATCAAAGAACATGAGGCATATGTTAGAAAAAAGGAAACACAGAAGTCTTCTGTTGCTCAACATTGTTGGTCCGAAAATCACACTTTCAATTTTTCTGCTGCCAAAATTATTCAAAAAACATCTTCCATTGGAGAACTGAATTTTCTAGAGGCATTTCACATTTATAAAAATCTTTCTGTTCTAGTTAACGATCCTAATTCCAATCCAAATTTGCCTTCGGTTTTTAAAGAAATTATGTTTTAGTTCTGGTTTCGCCAACAGATGGCACTAACTTGCTTATTTGTGTCCAGGCTTTCTTATCTTATCTAATCATTATTTCCTGTCTTGTTCATTTGCGGTTTTGCAGCTGAGGATGGTGGTTCGGTAAAACCATCAAAACTAGTCCTGTGAAAATTTTGTAAATATAACGCTGATTTTTGTTGTTTGACTTCTGAGTTAGTATTTATTCGGCGTGTTATTGTGTCTTAATTATATATTTTCATGTAAAATTGGATTTGAAAAAAATTGTTTTACTTTTTTTTTATTTTTTTAAACGGTACTTAGTTTCCGAATACGCCTCGTATATATCTGTGAATAACAGTTTTTTATAACTGCAATTAAAAAGTAAGCATATATGTAGAAAGAAATTTCAGTGTATTAGTAAATTGAATGACTGAATTATTAAAATCAATATTTTTGTCCTAGATTCTGTACTAGATTCTGTAAGGAAAAATGACTGTTTTTATGAATAAACTGATCACATTTTGCATGTGAAAATTACTCTTCTGTCAACTATTGAAATTAAAGGAAAGATTGATTTTAATTAAAAATTAATTTTTAATTAAGGAAGGGATTGGTATTACATAAAATTAATTTAGAACAAGCTGGTGTAATTAAACACGTTTATTTAATCTTGTTAAATTGAAAATGTAACTTCTCTGCATTATGTTTAGCTGCAAAGAAGATGCAGTTATCTGTGTTTTTTTAATTTTGTGCTAATAATATTTTGAACAGGCCATGATGCAGGATATCGAAGAAGAGCGAAGACAGTTACGTAAAGAGCTTGCAAATTATAGAGAACAAATACATCAGCTTCATGAAACTCATCGTCATTGTGTTGTTCCATCTCAGTCACCCAGTACATACTCGAGACCTAGCAGTTTTGTTTCAATTGCCTCCACAACGTCTGATGGTATAGCTGAGTTCTTTGAACATCAGCAGTTGTTTTCAGGTCTGGTTATTATTTATTTTGTTGCATTTTGTTGTTCTTATAATTCATCAATTGAATTAAAGTTATACTCCCTCTTCAAGTTTGCTTCTTTTTTTTAATGTTTTTTAAAATTGAATTTTTCTCATGTTGGTTGAATACACAGAGTGCAAATGCTTCTTAAAATACTGAGTCCTGGAATTGGCGTTTTTAAATACCTGATGAAAGTAGTTTTTTTTTTTAATAGTGTTACCTTAATTCTAGTAAATTTGCTTGGAACATTATTTCTCTAATTGAACTGTATTTGAAACCAGAGTTGCCAACTCTCCCGATTTAGGCGGGAGACTCCCGATTTTCGACCGCTCTCCCGCCAACCCGATTTACAATATATTTCTCCCGACTTTTTCTTATTCTTAATATTTCTCACGATTTTTATGCAACTTGGCTTAATACATTGTTATATGAATAAAAAAGTGCTTTTGGACGTCTGAAAGCAATTGAATTTTCTCTACATTATATCTAAAACAAAACCTTGTGAATCAGATAGCTTCTGCTTTGTGAGTGAGAGCATTCATTATACGTATCCAGAAACGTCATTCTCCAGTTCTCCAACAGGCTTCGAGCTCCACTGCGTGTCAGCTGGCATATATTAGCCAATGAGGACAAAGCAAGTTGTTATTTGGACGTTCTTTTTAGTTATTTCGTTCATTTTGTCCTGAATTGTGTTAGTACACATGGCTTAGGGAAATAGTTTTAGAAATTATCATCTTTTGTTACGCCTGCGAGAAAGGTAAAATACTCGTGTACGTTTCAAAAATCGCACACAGTTGACTTTCCTTCCATTATTTCCTCAAGGAAATGTAATAAATTTGCGATGTGTACTGCCTGTCGTTGCGATTTTTCGATTTCATATGTTGGAAGGGCGGATGTTCTCAAACATGTGCGTACACAAAAACACAAGGATAACATGAGTTGTTTTGAAAAAAACGAAAAATTAAATTTTTCTTCGGAAACAAAGGACCAAAAAGTTATTAATGCAGAATGTCTGTTCTCTGCCTTTTTACTGGAGCACAACCTGCTACTGAATGCATCGGATCACGCTGCAGCTTTATTTAGAAAAATGTTTCCCGATAGTGAAATCGCCAAGAAATACTCAAGGTGCAAGAATCAAAACAGGTGCAATTGTTAAAGAAATGGGTTTGAAAAATAAATCTTCAGTTATTGATTGCATTAAAACAGCTCCGGTCTGCCTCTCTACTGATGGAAGCAATAATACCGATTCAAAACTGTATCCAATTGTTGTTTCTTTTTTTGATCCAGAGTCTTCAGAAATTGAGTGCAGTTTACTTTATGTTCCCACTTTATAAGGACATTTGACAGGCTTTAATATAGCACAGCTAATTATTAAAACTTTAAAAGAAAACTGCAGGCACTCTGGATAATTGCTTAGCACTTGGTGCCGATAATGCACCAGTATTGGTAGGCTTGGAAGGCTGGTGTTGCAGGCATCTTAAGAAAGGAAAATTCAGATTATGAGGTGCACCTGTCACCTCTTAAATTTAGCAGCTGAAAAAGGGGCAACTTATTTACCAATAAATGTGGATGAACACATTGTTGATATTTATTATTATCTTGAAAGGAGTTCTAAAAGGAAGGAAAAATTAAAACAGTTCCAACAGCTGCATAACAGCAGTTTACAATTAGAAAACTTGGATGAAGTTATAAAATCAGCTACGATTGACACCCAGTGGAGTTTAATTGCAAAACTGAAAGGTGCTGATGGAATTTTAAAATATAGTGAACTGTCTAGAATTGTGTTGGTAATCTTGACAGTTCCCTATAGTAATGCAGAGTGTGAGAGGATCCTCAGTGTTGTTGCGAAAACGAGGACTAAATTTAGATCTAATATTAGAGATGGCACATTAGAAAAACTTTTATCAGCGAAAGCAGGCCTACGTGGCAATTGCTGTGAACACAATGATAAAGTTTCTTTCTTAAAGAAAGCAAAATCTGCCACTGTTTATAACATTTGTACGAAAACTGATTAAAGAGTCTTTTTTTTTTTCTTAAACGATGCGTGTAGTAAAAATTTTTTTATGTGTAAGGTATTTTGTGTTGCTTGCATTTAAGAATTAGTTACTACTTAAAGTTCATTCATTATTAAAAACTATATTTTTATCATTTAAAAAGTCTTTTTAACATTGTGAAAAATCTCCTGATTTCTTAAAAAAATCTCCTGATTTTTGAGTGTCATAGGTTGGCAAGTATGTGAAACATTTAACTCATGGGTCCAAGTTTTATTGTGTTGTACTAACCCTGAATACATGTTTGAAAATGAGGAAAAATAAGCATTTCTTTCTCCTAAACTACATTTTAAACACACTTTAGTGGAAAGAGGATAGAAATAATAAATTAAAAACCTTATCTTTAGTTTAATACAAGGTATTTCAAAACAACAAAAAACATTATTGCAAAATTTTAATTTCTTGCAATGTAAAAGTGCTATTCTAAGTCCAGCATTTGGGTGATGAGGCAAATGTCGTAGAATATATTAAAAGGATGAAATAATTGCAAAAAATTACTTGCTTTTCCTTTCTTGAATAACCTTTATTATTTTAACCTTTATTATTAAACTTTTATTATTAAAGTTTTGTAAATATTTTAGCTTGTATGAAACATGCATTTTTTTTACTGTGGGTACTAAACTTTTATGAATGTCCTTTTTCTTATTTCTGCTAGCATTCCTCTATTCAAAACATCTAGGGAAATGTCTTGTCTCATGTAAAGAACTTATAGAGTAACTCAGAGATACCCAACCATTTCGTACCTTAGAGTACAGTCTAGAATACTGGTGGTGCGGCGAATACCAGTATTTGAAACTGTATCTGTTTGCCTTTGTGTATTCTGTAAATATGTTATAGATATTCTTACCTATTGTTCTTCCTTTGATTAGTTATATTTTCAGTGTATCTTGCTTTTAATAAAATTAGTAAATAACATTCTCATCTTAACTGCTAACTGTGGAGTACCTAATTTATTTGTAAAGTTGTCAGATTATATTGAGAACCTATCATATATTTCAATCACGCTTTAGCTGTACTGCATGTCTTTTGCAATGGCATGCATTCCTATTGTGACAGTGTAATCTGACAACCGCAAGTCTTGAATTGGTGGTATAATCTCACGTTTATTAGAAAATCCCTCAAATAAGCAATCAGTATTAGTTAAAACCCCTCATTTAACAATTCACCATCCTCAAAAGGCCTTTTTCTTCTTTGTGAGCATGTGGAAAATTTTGAAAGAAACAATAATGACTTTTTAGGCTTTACTATAAACTTATTATAAACTGACTGTGGAACAAACAAGTTTGATTTTACCTGATTTATTGTCTTCTTTACTTCAGATTTAAATGAATATTTCATAATAAAGGTAGTATGAATGTCTGACGTGATATTCAACATTATTTTTGTTCAGCACTACAATGCTATTGTCACACAATAAACAAACACATTAAAATTGACAAAACAATATGATTATGTCCAGTTAGTGTAAAGGTTATAGGTTCCTTGTCTTTTACTTGAGAAATTAATTTTGGAATTAAAATAATAATGTAATAAAAACGATGAAATAGAAGACATCAGTAATAAAAAGGAGACATGTACGCTAAAGCTATGAACATATAACAAGAAAAAATATAACACAGCAGCCAGGGGGAATACCCATTAAATGAGGGTTCCCCTTGGTAGATGGCACCTGCCATGTACAACAAGCAATTATACTCTACCCATGGCTCCATCTACAAACAGTGGCATATCATATAGTACATGGAAGCATTATAATATTTTAAATGATTGAATATTTGACATTTTTTTAATATTTAATAAACAACCGAGACAAAATGACCATCTGGATAAGATCATACCTTCAAACTGAAACAATTCCAGTCATTCGGATGCCTGGTAAGCACATTTAAAATGCAAACACATAATATTTCTCTAATCAATTACTAACTGTAAAAAATTGCATAACATACTTTCTTTCTTTCCACCGACAGCGAGGCAGCCGGTCCACTGGGTAGTTAGCATATCGGCCAGGTAGCCCCGCTGACGGAAATAACTTGAACAAAAGACACACTTATAAATACATATTGTGCTCAATACGACTGCTGGGGGCAGTGCAAACAAATGCTGGACGAAGACGATAGTGCATGATGGAAGAAGGGTGCATTGCGGGCGTGAAGAACAATTCCAGTTACATATTTACAGAGTAATGGATAGGTGGTTACAAATACTAAAAGTAATAAGAAGTAAAAAACTTGAAAGTAAAACAATGCATAAAATAAAAAAAGGCAAAACATTGGAAACAATACATAAAATAAGGCAAAATACATAGTTCAAGGTTCATAATTCAAGGTTTACAGTTCAAGAAGATAAATATATACAGGAAATAAGAAAAGCCGAATAAGCTAACTTAAGATAAAATTAGTTTGCTACAGGTACAGAGCATACAGGGGCTGTGCTGGTGGCGAGGATGGTGGTTGAGAATTACTCCAGCCTGTCTGAGATTATGCGTGCAATGTTTATGCAATCACATATGCGTTTCAATGCATTGCGATTTTTTGAAGTAGCTTTGGCCCATGCATGGATGTGGTTTGCTACTGGTTGCCTAAGATGATATTTAGCGGTCTCTCTGCAAGCGAACAGATAGTGGTCCGGATCTCCTACCATCCCGCATGAGCAATGCTCGTTTTCGCGTCGTCTGAAGCGATGCAGGTAAGTCATGAAGGGACCATGTCCTGTTAGATACTGAGTGAAGTGAGACGAGCCAGATTTTAGAAGCCGGCAGACTTTTGGAAAAAATCTGTAAACTCTTCTGCCGGTGGTTTCTGTCTCCCAGAGATGTTGCCAACGTTTAAGTAATTCTCTCTCGAGCTCAGCTTTTAAGAACGAACCCGGGAGAGGCATGTCAAGTGTGCGAACGTGGGGGTCAGTTGCTGCTCTTTTGGCTATTGCATCTGCAATTTCATTACCCAGTATTCCAGTGTGGGCAGGTACCCACTGGAGTTCAGGCCTATAGTATTTAGGTGTTCTTAGTAAGAGTTTTTGTATGGCCCTGACGAGTGGATTTTTACTACATTTGCCTTGGATTGCCTGGAGGCTAGAGGCTGAGTCTGAATATATACTGGAATAGTTATTTTCCAGTGCGTAGACAAGTGCAGCTTTTAATGCAATCAGTTCAGCCTGAAAAACTGAGTTGTGGTGCTTAAGCTTTCTTTCCCAAGTCTTTAAGATCTGGTTCCCAAGTAGAACACAGTATCCGCTACCGGTGCCACATTCTCCTTTGGAACCATCGGTGTAGATTGCAGCGGCGTTGAAACACGTTGGTGAACTGCAGTTAATCAAGATATTGAATTCGGCCGGGTGGCAAGGTGGCTCGGGAATGCTTTGCTCATAGTCAGTATAAACATAAGTCCTATCCCATAAACTTATTGTCTCTTTGAGTCAGAGCACTCGCACTATTGCACTCTCGCGATGAGCTAAGAGATGCAGAGGCGGTAGTCCTGAAATCACGTTTAGAGCATTAGTGGGCGAGGTTTTATATCCTCGGGTAATGCTCAGGAGGAATGGTCTTTGTGCTGAGCGTAGCAGATTCTCCATTTTAGTAGTGATCGTTATGCCCCACATGGAGGCTCCATATAGTGCAATACGTTCAGCAACTACAGAGTACCACGTCTTAAGCATCCTCGAAGAAACTCCCCATGTTGGTGCTGCTGTTCTGAGCATGGAATGAAATATCCTGTGAAGTCATGCCTTGACCTCCTTTAAATGTGGCATCCAAGTCAATGTGTCGTCAATTATAACTCCAAGGTACCTCAAGTTTCTGACTATTTTAATATTTTTCCCATGAAGGTTGATGCACGGGGTTCTTCGATGGCGCTTACCTGGACAGATAAGCATACCTTGGGTTTTTGAGTTGGCAATAGTTAACTTATGGTCATTGGCCCATTTGGCCATCTTGTCCATTGCTTGTTGTGCCCTAGTCTCATATGCGTTGCGGCTGTGCCCTTTGGTTACCAGCAAAAAGTCATCGGCATAAGCCAGTATTTCCGTGTGAGGATCTGTGTTAAAGAGAGTCAGCGCTGTGTCCGCTACAAGATTCCAGAGCAGTGGACCCAGACAGGATCCTTGAGGACAGCCTCTATTGATGGAACGTGAGTGCACTCCTGCGTCCGTAGTGGCTTGTAAGCGGCGATCACTTAGGTAGCTGTAAATAAGGTCAAAGAGAATCTTAGGGCTACCCATGTCCTGTAATCTCTTCAGTACATCGGGCCACCACAACGAGTCGAAAGCGCCCTGTATATCCACAGAGATAATGAGACAATGTTGGTTATTTATTCTGTTATTTGCTATTAATTTTCGTAGGTGCTGCAGCTGCATAACATACTATTCAAAATCTAACTGATTTTCTTACCATTGTCGCATAGCAGCAGGCACAAATAAAACTATCAGCGGGCGCAATGATGCCTATGGCCATAGGGTTGGAGACCCGTGCAGTAACTGAATTTAGTTAGTTGTTAGTGTACATTCTGTAGAAGAAATGTACGAAGTCTCATACTTCCGGATAGCAGTATAGTTCCAGCTTTCGGACAGTCTTTAGTTCTTAGTTGTTTTTTTTTAAAGCAGTTTATGGTCCTTAAAAAGCCCTTAATCCTAGGCAAAATGTTCGTAATTTTACTCATCTGAAATTTCCATCTTTTTTTTTTTTTTTTTTTTTTTTTTTTTTTTTTTTTTTCATGACTGCCATTTGAGTGCGAACTAACATTTTGGAGAAACAGCTTTTGGTGACACGTTGACAGATATTCATTTAATGGGTTAACTTTGAGTTATTTACTGCTTCTTAATATAAACGGGTTGTGCCTAAAGGTCAGATTTTTTATTCGGAGATTTATGAGTGTTTTGACAAATTTTTGTACAAATATAGCAACGCTGATAAATATCATGAAAATAATGATAGTATATTAAACTTGTGCTTAAGAAATAATGTTAAAATAAAGAATTTTTATTTTCTCCTGATCTCTTTTACAGTGAGATTACTTTCCATTTTTTTGGCTTAGGAATATTTTTATTCTGAAAAATGAACAAAATAATAAATGCTTTGTAAATATAAAGCTCAGTTTCGAAAACACTTTTCAGGGGGTAAGGGGAAGCTACTATAATAATTTCATTTGTCTTTTATATTTTTTCATCATGAGACCCCCCCCCCCTCCCGCTGTGTAATTCTATCTGAATATTTAAATGAGTATGAGTATTCTCTTGAAAATTCATTTAACACTTTTCTTTTCTTAACCTCTTCCCCCCCCCCTCAAAAAAAAAAGCTGTCTTTTTGCTTTTAGAGAGCTGGTAGGGGGATTTTAGACCTTGCACGTCACAAGATTTAGAAGGATTTAAAGGCAAAATTTTTAGACCTACAATACCAGAAAAATATCATGAAATGAAAAATGTCTTCATGATATTATGGTATCATGATGTTTTATATGAAATTTGTGATGAATTTCATTTTTTATTTGGAGAATTTTTGTAAAAACAGTCAAAACAAAATTATTTGAATTTTTTAATCTGAGAAGTCTTTCTTGTAACATATTTCCTTTATTTTTGTATCTTTGTACTACACACATGCACTGAAGCAAGCAAAGAAATCGAAAACCGACAGTTTATTAAGGTTCATGTTATATATCTCAGTTCTAAAAATTTTAATGCCTCTAGATATTGTAGCTTGGTGCTTCACTAAATTCTAAAAATTCTTCCATGCTGACTGTGGCAACAGGACTGACCTTATATTATTTCATGTTTATTTTCAATGTTCATATTATTAAAAAAAAAACTAAAAGTTTCTTCTATGCATTCTTAGTACAAGCAGTTCTTTAGAATAAGAGAAATCTTTTAATTAAATCTGAAAATTCTAAAATGAAGAAAAAACTCTTTGAAAAAGAAATTGATTTTGTAAAAGAGAGAAAATTATTCTTCAAACAGTACATTATTGGAACATTAACAAATTAGGAGATGAAGCAGAGACTAGGGTAAACATTAATTTGTTTGTTGAAACAAATAAACTTAGAAAAGGTGCTAAAGAGAAGAAAATTGATGTAAATTAGCTAAAATATGTGTGAAATTTTCAAATTAACCTCATCGTCGTCCGTAACACGTTTAGCGCGTTCAAGTGAAACTTCTGCAGGGCAGCTGTAGCACGCCTCAAGCGTTCTTCTATATTTTAAAACTTTTAAACGTTTAAACTGCTTTCTGAATGTTTACTTGTTTCAGTTTTTACTTTTTTTGTTCCTAGAGGGCAGCACTAATCAGACATTCTATTTCTAATTGAATTTGCCGTGGGTTTTATGAATATTCGCACCATTTTACATAAGATACAAGACAGTGAGAGATGGCTTCAATGTCTACTCAGCAGAAATAGAAAAAATTGAGGTTGTGAATTGGAAAGACAAGAAGGATATATGTTTAATGAGTACAGTCCATAATAAGTCGATGATTGATGTTGGAACACGGAAAAGAACTAAAAAAACCAATAATTGTAAAAGATTACAACAACAAAATGGGAGGAGTGGACCGCCTGGATCAGATGTTATCAAATTGTCCTGCTGTTAGAAATAAGCAGATATTATTATTTTTCCATTATGCTTTACTTTCTTATAATTTTACTTAATATTCATTGACATTCATGCACTACGAAAGTCATGTATGAGAAGTTGTGAGTACAAAGAAAACAACATTACACGCTAGGAAAAACAGACGTCCGCTGGGGGGAAATTTTCGCAGACAGGAGAGGACGGCGAAAGGGTTAAAAGGATACCTACAAAATATAAATGTTTTGTAGCTTTTAATGTGTAATTATATTAATATCATACAGAATTAATATAATAAATTATAACTGCTGTAAATGTTCTTAGTGCTTTTTTAATGTATATTTTTTAAAAATAAGTAAAAAAAACTAATTGTAACCACTCTGTCTAAGGATAACTTAACTATGTGATTTAATTAATTGTAACTAACTGTGCATCCTTAAAAGTTATTTCTTGCATGTTGAGTTTTTGCCTTATTGTGGTTGTAAGATACAACACAAAAATGTAAAAATTAACATAATACTTTATTTCTTACAACTATAATAATGCAGAACAACCTATCACCACCTCTTGTGCTTCAGTGGCTTATTGGAACTTTATTTTGGTGAATTGCGGTGGTGACGAGTCTTCGGCCCTAGGGCTTTTACTCTACAATTAATGTCCCTACGGGGCATGTCATAGTGAGAAAATAAAATCCACTTAAAAATAAAAAGTGGAAAATTCTTCAGTTTTAGTTCCATTAGCTGGTGCCATTAATGGCCAGGCCAAAAATGGCACTTGGTGGAAAAGAGTTACGGCCGACGCCCGAACTCACGATGTTCTGAACTTTAGCTCGGTGCCTATACAAATAAATTTATCTGAGTATTCTATCTCTTTCCAGCCAATCAACATCGTTTTCAGGAATGACAATCCGGGGGGGGGATTTTTTTGTTATTTTCATTGTTTTCTATCCTTTCTGTATTGGTTTTATTTTCTTTAAGGATTTCGAATCTGTTTGATTGAGATATTTCAGAGGTTTTTAAAGTCTGCAGGCTTTTAGAAGTTTTCTTTGGGGAAATCCGTTTGTCATCTTTTGGGGTTTCTGTTGGTTTTATCAGTTCTGAGTTTTCAAAGGCTGCCATAATTTGTCTGTCTAATTTAGCATGTTCCATGATAACTGATGTGCTATCGTAAGTGACAATTAAACCTTTATCGGCTAGGTCCAAGGATTCCAATTCTCATGCGGTAGATTTCTGTAGGATTTCCTTTAAAATTTCGGTCCGTGGGAGTTGCTGTGAATGGTCTATTTGTCCTGAAATTAGGTTTGGGAATACTTTTCTATTCTTGTCCATGACTGAGATAAATTCCTGTTGTTTGGGGGAAGGTAGTTTTTTCTCATTTACGTTTAGTCTGACTTTTATAATTCTGATTAGGTGGAATTTCTTTAACAAGGTCCTGTAAGTTGAATTTGTTGCTGTATTTAGAAGAAGTTGAGTAATCCGAGAAGCCTGATTCGGTACCGTTGTTGTCACTATTATGCCTATTTGCCCATAATCGGTCTTTCTGGTGGTATCTTTTCATTACTGGCTATCGCTCAAGAGAGAACAAAGTATACTTACAAGCTTAAGTGTGACATATCTGCTTAGCATGAAATCAGCACTCCGAATGTGGGAACTTTATGGTAAATTCTGTACATTAACTGGGTTACAACTCCAACAAATCTACATGAAGTTATGACACTAACTCGTTCAGACAAAATGCAGCAAACTTGCAGTACTTATGAACCATATTATTAATATCAAGCGTTCATGTCTGTGTTTGATCAGTGGCTCTCTGTCTCTAAGCATCAACTGTAGAGGCAGCAGCAAAGCTTCTGTTATGAGACACACTGATCATTATTTACTCCTCAATTTAACTTATTCCAGACATAAAATCTGTGTAAACCTGTGAAGACATCATATATATATGGAGACAGGAAAAATGTGCATTGCTCTCGCCGAACCTAGGCCTCTCAAATAAGCGCTGAGTGTGCTACCATTACAGGCACGCAGAAAGGATGGAGAAAATACCTTATGTACTCCTCATATATTACTATACTTCAGTAGTATACTGATATATGGCTGAACATTTTCCATTATTTTTTTTGAACAGGGGGATATAAACTATTAGCTGCCTATAACCTAAATGTGTGATAGCATAGCTGCCAACTCTCTCTTTTTTATTGGAAGATTCCTGGTTTTTCATCTGAACTGCTGGTCTCTTGGTAAATCACTGAACAGTCGTACTTGTAACATCAGAACAAACCCACAAAATTCATCGTGGCAAGGAGTGCAGGATTGTGCCTGTTGTTGCCAAGAGCCTTGAGCTCCATACAGGAGACACTAAGACTTTGCTAAGTTCTGCCTCCAATTTTGATAGAGTGCAACCAGGGTGGGATGGGTTCAAGGGTCTCCCATCCCTCTTCCCCGACTGTCAATCTCCGGAGAGGACTTTCGGCTCGTTGCGTATTTAGAGTGCCTTCAGGCCGCTCAGACACTATACATTTACAAACATCCATGCCTTCTCCATCGAACCTCAGTGTCGCTAGCCATTATCCCAGTTGGGCAACTACAATAAAGAATATAAATGTTATAACAGAATAAACTCTGAGCTGCCATATGCTCAGCTGAGTGATATAGCTGCCAGCTCTCCCAAATTTGCTGGAAGACTTCCAGTTTTTCATCTGATCTCCTTGTCTCTCAGTAAATCATCAGCAAATCTCTTGCTTTTTAATTTTCAGTCTTTATTAAGGAAAATGTTTCCCAGCAGTTGAGTTGATGAAACTTAAAATGTGGAAATTCTGTTCCCTTAGCCTTAGTGATTTTTCAGTGTAATCTTATTATTGAATCTTATTTCATTTGAATTACCTTAATCCTCTGTAGGCATTTATAGGACTTTTCATGAAAATTTAGTTAACGTTTAGTCAGTTACTATTGGTATTTAAGTTTCTTTTAAATTGGTAAATGGTATAACACTAATTCATCCACACAATAGTATGTATGTTGATTAGTAATTTTATTTTTATTATATTTAAAAATTATTTGATTAGTAATTTTCTTCTGTACTTAGAATTTTCTTATATTAAAATCACATTATAAGTAGTTGAATAATCTTCATTATAAATTTAAAGTCAAATTTAAAGTTCCTAAAAAATGGCACAGCATGAAAACTCCCTCTTTTATATTTCAAGAGCTTTTGTGATAATAATCATTAAACAGTGAGCAATCATTAAGAACTTTATCTCCTTTTGTATTGCTTTTAATGTTATTTGGTCTATTACTAACATTTTTTTATTCACTGAATTCCTTAAAAATTTTTTCATTGAAATATTGATAAAAGAATGCTTTTTAGCCGATAAGATTGAGGAAATTGGCAGCATATCCTGATGGCAGGCTGGTCATGTGTTTTATTTTATAATTGAATATTGAATTAGAAAATAATTTCACTCTTTCTCTTTGCATATGGTTTTGAAGATTTGTTGAAAATTTTCAAGAAATGATGAAACAGAACTGCTTATAAAAGGATTGATTATACATTTATGGATGAGATAAATAAGTGGATAAACATACTCAAGATGAGGTATAAATAAGCTGATAAACATACTCAAGACCTATATAAGCATACTGAAGTTGATAACAGTGTGTAGGCTTTTCCTTAGGTAGAACAAAGTCTAGGAGGCCTGTACAGGTTGTCTATTAGCATTTCTGTGTGTAATAATTATAAGACTGTTGTGATTAGACATTAATATGTTTCTTTTTCTTTATGGGGATAATAAAAAGATATGCTTTTGGTATTTAATAAATAAAATATCAAAATTATACTGTATCCTCAATTTTGATTAAGTTGTCAGCTTTGTTACATTTTTATATATTTCGGGCCATGTACTGTGTCCTTAAGGACGTGAGTAATCTAGGTTTTTCTACAGTAACTTGCAATGTTGCAATGTCTTATAACTTGCAATTATTTTAAATCACATGTGAGACTATTTTTCTTGATTGGTGTGATTTTTTCCAACTAGACCAAGTGTCATGATTTAAGAAAAATATTTTCTTATGCAAATTCATGCAGTAATTATATTCAAGTATTTAATGTATATTCTAGCTGCCAGATTCTTTTTGAATCCTTCAAAAAATATTTGATATTTTATCATTTAGTAATCAAACAGTAAGGATCAAAGGTGAGGCAAAATTTCTTCACTGGTATTCATGGATGTTTGTGTTGTAAATGTAAAATATTTTTTTATATTAGGAAATATATATATTTTACAAAAAATGCTGTATCTTACCCTATCTCTTTCAGACTGAATTTTATGGGTTTTATTTGTACAGACTATTAGACACTTTATTTCAGAGCAGAAAATTTGAAAAATATACAATGATTTTGCCTGAATTTGAACTTCAGACTTCCTGGTACTAGTTGGATGTGCTTCCAATTGTACCATGAGGCCATGCAATAAGGAGGGAGAAAATATCTTAACACTCTTCTCCACGTAAGGTTGACTGTTTAAATGGGAACCCAGTTGCCTAATCCTGGTGGTGATGAATTATCATTTACCACCTTTTCTTTACTTCGAGTCCTATTGTAGTGACTATTAGGCATTTTAATTTGGAGCAGGAAACATGAAAACAGGGAATGAACTCGCCAGGATTCGAACTTCAGACCTTCCTGGATGTTTTTTCAACTGCACCACAAAGGCATGTGATAAGGAGAGAGAAAATACATTACAAATTTTATGAAATGCTTTTTCTTGGGGCAGAATTGTAATATCAAATTTTGCTTAATTCATCCTGCTAAGCATTTAAAATTAAAAGATTTTAAATTGTATTTATTTAAACTAGATTTTTTTTTTTTTAATGTTTAATTCCTTATTCAGTATCCATTTCAGTGAAAAGCTGATATAGTCAAGGTATATTTATTTTAGAACCCTATTTTTGAAATTATTGTAAATTTTTAGTTCTGAATTTACATGGTTAGGCAAGGGAGAAGTTTGTAGCTTCATTTAAAAATGTTGTAAATTAAGAAATCTCTCTGAGCTTTGTGAAATTTTTGCTTCCAAGATTGTCATGTACGCCAATAAAGCATTTTAAAATGATTGCTTAGTTCGTAACAGTGCTTAATTTATTTCAGGTTGCTTTATTATTTTGCATTAATTACAGTCTTTTTAATATTTAATAATTTTTTCACAATATTGATTTTCGTTATTGCTGTTTCCAGTATTAGAAAATTCAGAAGAAGCATATGCTGGGGACACAGATATTATTCCAAAAGACACTCCTGCCGATCTGCAGTCCTCTAGTCCAGTAAATGAAAATATAATGCCTTCTGAAAGTTGGACATTAAGTGAAGCTAATGAATCTGAAAGTAGGACATGTGATCAATCCATGAGTGTTTCAAACTGTGATGATACTAATTCTCCTACTGCTGTTGCTGCTGATTCAAGTACCATTGAAACAAATAAAGATATGCCTTCTATCAATGAATCTGATTCAATCAGTAGGACAGTGCAGGAAACAGCAAATGTGGATCCAGTATATCTCTGAGTATGAAAAGAAGTTTAACCTCAATTTGTGTGATATTCTGTCTTATGCCATTTGTTGCTAGAAAATGTAATGCCTAGTAATATTGCAAATACAAGCCATTTCTTGTAAAATTATGTATATTTTTTCCTTTTCTTTCTCTTCTCTTTGCTGTATATATTAAGTTGTGCTGAAGAACTATTTGTACACTATTAGAAGCTAATACATGTCTTCTCTAAGGAATGAACCTTGGCATTGAAGAACATGTTTTTATATGTTGAGTAGGTGAACATTTGTGTTGTAAACTTTTTATTTATTGTACAAATACCTAATTGATAATGATACATTGCCCAAAGGTTGCTTTTCATTACGTGGAAGAAGCAATAGTAAATAGTTGGGACACTGCCTCTTGTAAAAAAAATGTGAACTTTCATGGTGCTTTTGGCAGTGTTTGATGTGTCTGAGGCCTTCAGTAATAAATGTCCTGCTTAGATACAACAGTTTCAGGAATTCATATCTGAAACTAACAATTCAGGTCCTTTTTAAAAGGCTGAGAGTATTTTGTAGATACCTATAAATAAATAAATCTATATCTATATATAAATATATATATATCGCTGCAGTTAGTTTTCTAATTAAAAAATTCTCCCAGCTATTCTGTGTTCTTGTAAGTTTAGACAAGTTTTAGTCATGTACTTTGTGTTTTCTGTCTGTGTTAAATACATTGAAATTAAGTAAATTCTTATGATTTGTAAATTACATTTCAATTGTTATGGCATATTTTATAATAATTTTTTGAGAAAAATTTAAATTGATAAATAAATAAAAAAATATATATATTGATTATCTGAACATTCAAGCAACCCATATTGAATATCCTTGTAATATTTTTTGGTATTATCTGAATTATCATAGCAACTTTTACCAATAAATTGATTAATACAATACCGGTCATACATCTGTAACAAGATATTCATGTGGGTTACCTAATTCAGAGAGTGAATTCCTCGCATTATTGCCTTACTTGTGGCTTAGATTGTAACATATCAACTTTGTAAATATAGACCCACGCACATTGAATTCATAGGATTTGTTTATTAAATAGCTTTTTGGTACTGAACAAGCTTATTAAAGGTAGTTTGTTTATTAGGTATGCGCTTACTATGTAGGTATCCCCTATTTTAGTGTGAAAAATAAGTTATAACCGTTTTATGTTTTAAGCAGTATGTCTCAGCTTTAGCTCATATTTTGTAAAAGATGACCATTTTGCAATAAACCAAACTAATCCAAATCTGCAAATTAACTGTAGTCCTAACACTTCTCTAAAAAAGCAAGTAAAAAAATTTAAATTATTCCCATCCCCAATTTTATTTCTCTGAAAAATTTTCATAGACATGAGTATAATGGAGTATATGAAAATGTATGAATGTATATGAAAATTTTTCTATAATGGAGTCATAAACATTTAACAGAAGGCAGTCACAAATTTCTCACAGCAGTTGCAGCATTCGGATATAAAATTTTAGGGAAGGGGTCATTTTGGTATAGCAATTTTAGCTGTGGTAAAGTTTTTTTTAATTGTTTTGAATTTAATGTATGCTTCCTTGAATATTATATACCAAGTATGAAAAATTAAAATGATTGGTATTAATTATGGTATACATTCAGCATTAAAAGTGATGAACATGAATTTCATTTGTCATTAAGTAACAGTGATATTTATCAGTATTTAACATTTATTTTTTTACTACCAATTATGGAGAGGTAGGTGTATTAAATGAAGGCCTTAAAAATAGCTAATTTTGTTAATTGTTACATAATAATCAGATTGCAGACTTCATTATTAATAACAAAATTGTGCCTTTGGGCATTCTTATTTTGACACACTGATATTAAATCTTACCTGAATTGTGCTGTAATTCATTGTATATATATTCAAAATTTTCTTACAAATCTGATTTTTTTTTTTTTTTTTTTTTTAATCTTTTACAAATATTTTTATGCTGTGACTTTTTAATCAAATATCTGTATCTACCGTGGGATTTTGCCTCAATATATCATGCATATTTAATGCAATGCTTTTGACATATCATTTGATAATGAGCTGAGTATTGTACTTCTTAAACTGTGAATGAATTTAAACCTGAATTTTGCTGAATTATCCCAGTGATTAACTTAAATATTTCTTAACGGAAAATTAAAAAGAAAAAGAGGGGGAAAATTTGTAAATGTTTATTATATACATATTAATTATAGGGGATACCTATATTGAATATATTTTATTTTATCCTTCCCTTCAGTTTTTAAGAAATAATAACCTTTTTTAAATGTCTGTAGGAAGAAAAGAAATTTCTAAAGAAGAGTTTACTAGTTTGCTTTTTTTTTAATTGCATAGTAAAATACTTTTTAAGAGTTGTGTGTGGCTAAACTTCTACTGAATTGTATGGTTTAGATAATGGAATAAATTTTAAGTGTTTTACTGTATTTTTTAGCATTTTTAATTCTGTTTTGCAGTAAATTTTAGCATGTGCTTTTTTTTTAGGGGGGTATTTTTGTGATATATTTATTTTTTCTTAAAAACCACAAGTCAATAAATCTAAAATTCGTGAAATCAAACGTCAAGTTTTATTTGAAAATGCAATGTTATGAAATTCAGTGCTTTGAATGTTAGAAAGAATTATTTCTTTCCTTTTTTTAATATTTATATTGTGAAAAAATTATAACTACTTGTTTTGTGCATGTTTGTAAATTAGAAATTTATTTCAGTAACATCCATACCATCTGAAAATATTAAAATTAAGAAAAAAATTTCTTATTTTAATTTAAAGTATGCTTGATGTAATGATTTGTAATTTTGCCAAAAATGTGTTGCCATTTTGAAGTTAAAAAAGAAAAAAACAGAAAATTCAACTGCATATTTTTGTATTCTTTACTAATACTAGTAGTGTTTAATACGTAGCAATAATTTGTAATTTGTCCATTTCATATATTATAATGCTATAAAAGGAAAGATGTAGGAAATTCAGCAATTGTATAAAAAACTTAAACTGGATAATCCTTTTAAAGTTTGCTAGAATCCAAGTTTCTATAGATGATTGCATGTAAGTTGAAAGTAAAATAAATGTATTCATCATTAAAATTATTTTTTAAAAGACTGAAAGTTAAATATTGTGTTCTTCTCGACATTTAGTGTATTAAAAAATAGAAATATTTTATTTTTCTTTTAAAAATGATTTCTATGTAAAATTGTATTTACTTTCTTTGTGTAAACTTACAAAATTTATTGATTTGTTTACCGGTGACTTTTCTGTTTTTAAATCCTTCATATATTTATATTATCAATAAAGATATCTACTTGATTCATATTGTCTTTAAATTAAAAAAAATATTTAGTAAATTAAATATTGAAAATATCAAGCAATAAGAACAAATAGAATTTCTATGCAGAATAGCAGTTTGTGATTTCATTGTTCTGAACTATGAAATAAACAGTTTTTTAAATAGTTTGTCATTTTGTATACATAACATCTTCATTTATTTATGAGTATTTTTCCTGTTGCCATGAGATATGTGAAAAATTAAATATATAATAAATAAAAAATATGTTTAATAAATAAAACAATAAGTAAAAAATATAACACGGCAGTAATTCTTAAATATTTGATATTTTTTTTTAATATTTAATAAACAACTGAGACAAAATGATAATCTGGATAGGATCATACCTTCAAACTGGTAAAATCTCGGTCAGTCGGATGGCTGGTAAGCACATTTAATATGGTAAAGCAAGGGAAATGATATGTAAAATGGAACCAATTTATATGTCTGATAAATGGTGAAATACTTGCAAAATCAGTCAGTGTTGAGTTTTGCTGAATTTTAAGAATAGCTAACTGTAGATCTTCAATTTGCAAGTATTAATCTTTCTTTTTAAGCATGCTGCAGTGAAGGGCCTGTTTACTCTGCAGGTCTTTCGATTCTGTGTTCATTTAGATTATGGCAAGAAAACATAGCATGTGCTTATAGTGACTTCTGATAAAACTGAAAGTTCTATTTAAGTTTGCGAATTATGCTACAACAAAATAAGAAGCTAAAATTATCAAAGCAGAAATTTATACTCAAGTTCTGTGGAATTTCCATGCATATAAAATTTCTCTTAATCGTGCACATTGCACTATATGCAACAAAGACTTTCAAATTGCACAATGGCACAAAAACCTCTAATTGGCATGTATTTTCTTAGAGGCTTAAAGAAATTAATGCAGTAAAATGGGGGGGGGGAGATTTCTTCATAAAATACAATGAAACCGATGCTATAAAACTTAATGCCATTTTGTTCAATTTTTAAACACAAAAATTTCAATTCCAGTTTTGGACCACTCGAACAGCTTTATCAAACGATGTTCAAGTTCTTCCACAGCCCCCTTTCCAAACAAAAAAAAAAAAAAAAAAAGGCAGAACAAAAGTGCTGCAATTCTGAAAATGCCTGCAGAAAAAAATTTTTTCCCTATACCATAAAATCATCATTTACTAAAAGTGCTGATAGATAGAAATACTGATAACAAAACACAGCTCTTGGTGATATATTGTAGCAAAAGATAGGAGTAATAATACTTCATTGATTTCTTTTCTTAGAATGAACAAATAATATCAGGAACAATATTTTTAATTCTAGAAATGAATATTTTATAAGCAAAATTCAAAATGGAAAAATTTTATTTTTTCAGTAAAAGTGTAGCATTCGTATCATCATCATAAATAGCATCACTTATTAAAATTCAGCAGCTGCCAAATACAATTCAACAGCAAAATTATGAAAATTTAAAATTAACATGTTTAGAAATTCCAATGCAGTGTTCAGCTTTGGCATACATTTTCCTATTTTTTCTCAGTCAATCATATCGGTGTTAAATTTTGTTAGTAAGATGGCTTGCAAAGCTTTTTTTTTTTTTTTTTTTTTTTTTTTTTTTTTTTTTTTGGTCTCTTTATTATAAACATTTTGTGTGTTAAATTTGTAAATTAAATATCATGTTCTTTTTGTGTCGTCTGTATGTACAGGGTGCAGCAGGCAAACTTCCTTATTTGAAATGCGCACCATCTAGCGACATTCATTCCGAGAAGGGGGAAAGGCACTCATTGAAAAGAGCGGTATTTAAAGTTTTATGTCATGTAGATTTAGTACCAACCATGCAGTGGACGAGAGAGGAGCGCACGTTCTCCGTGAAGTCGTACTTTTCAACGTACTTACTGCATTTTCATCCATATAAATTGGCAGTGGGGCAAAAACTTAATCCACACGATTTTCTTTCACGAAAAAATGCATGCAGAGCTATTCTTGACAATACATCTCATGATACCCTTGTGCTCTTTAGCAATGAGGCTCATTTTCATCTTTCCGTTTGCAGCATGCATTAAGCAAAACATGCGATAATAGAGTGGCACAAATCCCCGAGAATTTCATAAGCAGCCCATCCATACAGAACGTGTGACTGTTTGGTGTGCATTGTCCAAAAAAGGCATCATTAGACCATGATATTTTGGAGAACATTTCCTTGGATGCCTTATCTTCTTTACGAGGCGATTGTCAGTGGCCAGCATGCTAGCATGATTTAGCCCCGTGCAATTTCTTTTTGTGGCGCTATCTGAAATATCTAATGCCCAAAGACCTTATCTCAACTGAAGAACAATATTCAAGCTGTTAATCGACAATATACCCGTTGATATGCTGATAAAAGTGGAAAGAAACTTCAAAACTCGACTATCTCAATGCATTGACCAGAACAGAGACCACCTTAATGGTATTATTTTAAAACTGTAATAATAAAAAAAAAAAAAAAAAAAAAAAACTTTAAGTGTCTCTCTATAACTTGGAAAAAAATTAAACTGATATCGCTTATACTGTTTGTGTTACTCATTTTTAAAATAAGGTAGTTTCCCTGCCGCACATATCTCGCATAACTCAAAAACGAATTGCCCTATAACGTTTAAATGTTGTATATAGGACTGCTATAACATATACTTGTTCATCTCCCTTTTTGGTTGCAATCGGCTGCACCAATAGTATATAAATATATGTATGTAAGATATAACAAAATACGATGGCTACGCTAAGAAATGATTGGCGACCTCAAAATTAGCTATTCTAAATTTGGTGGTCTCCCACCCTAAGTTCATCTGCTCTCCCAAATTCGAGATCTTGCACATTACATAACAACTTAAAATTAACCAATAGCAGTTCAGCTGTACTTATGCACCTACTTATTATAAATACATTTAGCAACTACGTGATCCAATTTTGTAGCTTATACTCTTCTACTACTTTTCGAAACTTACACACTGCTTTGCTTTCCTGTCTAAGATGTTTACGTCGTGTTGTGGTGTAGTGGCCGAAACCGCTATGCAAACCCTGGATTGTGACATCAGGTTCAAAACAAAACACAGCATAAAAATTTTATTGAACGCCAAAAAAAAAAAATGGCTACATACCATTCTACAAGAGAGAAACTATCTCTTTCAAAAATAAAATTTTATACATTTTACGTGTGAGAGCAATTCGTGGCTCTCGAGCTTGCGTTTTTAACATTGCCAACGATTTAATTATTTTAATAAAGACTATTTTAACAACTATTGAAAACGTGTTTGTAAGTTAAAAAATAATAAATTTCAGCTTATTCTCACGAGACATCCTTGTCCATATTAATCTTCAGTCTCTTCTTCTTTTATGTGACCTTATCACAGCACAGTTGATTGAGGAAATTAGGGAACGACCGGTTCTCTTGAATGCTGTGGAGACTCGTAGTCAGGCGCATGTGCGCAGGAGTTTAGAGAGAGCGAGTGCAAAAGACTTAGCTTCCAGATCGGAAGAAAAGAAACGGATAGAAAATGAAATGGCCGTCAATAATGAGCATTCGGAAGAAAGGAATTTAACCAGTAATACGGAGGAGGCAATTAAAATTGCAGACATCAGTTTAGAAGAAAGGTCTATCCTTGCGGCTGTTTCGCCAGCAGAACTCTTGGAAGCACAAAAAACTTGCGCTAGTTTAACGACCCTGTGGAAGAAAGGGGAAAGTGAAAATGAAAAAGAGTTTATAATAGTCAAGGAAAGACTATTCAGAGAGGCAGGTTCTAAAAAAGGGGGAAGATAAGCGTCAGCTGTGTGTGCCTCTCGTTTTTAGGAAAGGGAAGTTATGCCACGAGGAAATCTCTGGTCATTTAGGGGTAACAAAAACCAAGGATAGAGTTTTGACACACTATTTCTGACCTAATTGCTGCCAGGAAATTGAAGAATTTGTGAGGACGTGCGATATTTGTCAGCATGTAGGTCACAATAAGGATAAAAAGAAAGCCCCCATGAAGATTGTTCCTGTTATATCAGAAGTGTTTAGCAGATTAAATATTGATGCAGTAGGACCTCTGATCCCTAGTTCGCGTGAAAATAAATACTTAATTACGTCTATTTGTGTTGCTTCCAAATATCCAGATGCCATTCCTGTACAGAATTTAAACTCTAAATGTGTGATTCAAGCCTTGATACAAATCTTTTCTAGATCAGGTTACCCTAAGGAAATTCAGTGTGATTTGGGTAGATCGTTTACCAGTGAACTTACATCTGAGTTTTTTTAGCAAGTTCGGAATTAAGGTGTATCATTCTTCTGTGTGTCACATTCAAAACAATTCTGTTGAAAGGTTGCATTCCACCTTGAAAAGGGTATTGAAGGCTTTGTGCTTGGAAAGCGGGAAGGACTGGGAAGAATGTTTGCCATGTGCTTTGTTCGCCATCAGAACTGTTAGCCATGAGAGCACAGGTTTTAGTCCCTGCGACTTAGTACATGGAAAAAATTTGAGAATGCCTCAAACGATTGGGTATGAAAACTGGCTAGAGGAAGAAAGTTCAGACCCCACTGTGGTCGAGTATGTTCTAGACTTAATAAACAGATTAAAGAAGTGTCAGGAGCTGGCTGTAGAGAGGATGAAAGAGTGTCAGAGTAAAAGGAAACTTTGGTATGATCGCAACGCTGTTACAAGAAGGTTTAAGGTCGGAGATGTCGTGCTTGTTTTAGCCACGTCTAAACCACACAAAATGGCTCTGAACTGGATAGAGCCAGGTAAAGTAACTAGTGTGATTTCCGAAACCAATTATACGGTAGAGATTCCGGGTAAGCGTATCAGTGACATCATTTATCACGTAAATTTGATGAAACCTTATTATCAGCGCCCCGAGTTTGTGAATCTTGTGATGGAGGAGGTCATGGAAGATATTGAGGGAGAAGTGGATATTCCTTATCCCTTGGCTGATCCAACTCAGGTAGATTTTTGGAAAATAGTTGGAGATAGTAAGCTAGAAGAAAGAGCTTCGGCAGAGGAAATAGGAAAATTACAAGAAGTTATAAAGAAGTATGGAGCGTGTTTTCGTCCGACCCCGGCTGTACGTTTTTGGTCGAAATGTATATTAAATTGTTGGATGAGACTCCGGTTAGAGTCAGGCCTTACCGAATGTCGGCGAGACAAACCGACATCCTAAAAGAGGAAATTCGGCGGTTGCTTGAGTTAGGAGTCATAGAAGTCGGGCAATCTGATTATGCTTCGCCTATGATCTTAGTAAAGGTCCCAGGTAAAGATCCTTGTATAGACTACAGAAAATTAAATTCAAAAACTATGACCGAATTTTTCCCTCTTCCCAATATTGAAGAAGTGGTAGAAAAAGTCAGCGCAGCTCCATTTATCACAATCATGGATCTAACCAAAGGATACTTTCAGATACCACTCACAGAGCGTGGACGGAGGTATGCCGCATTTGTGACACCTTTTGGATCTTTCATCCCGAAGAAAATTTGGGCTTTTAAATGCGCCTTTCTATTTTTGTAAATTGATCGCTCAAGTTTTAGGAGGGCTGGACAATTTTGTTCTACCGTATATTGACGACATCGCAGTCTTTTCGCCGACTTGAGACAGGCATATGAAGGATTTGGATGTAATTTTAGGTCGCCTTCAGGAGGCTAAATTGACTGTTAAGCCCTCGAAATGCAAATTCGCACAAGACCATGTGAAATTTCTGGGTCATGAAGTAGGGTCTGGGAAAAGGTCGCCTAGTGAGGCCAAGATTAAAGCAATCAGAGATTTTCCTATCCCCACTACTAAAACACAGATACGTAGCTACCTTGGTACTGTGGGCTACTATGCAAGGTACATACAAGATTACGCCAGTATTGCGGCACCTTTGACAGACGCTTTGAAGGGGAAAAACAAAAAGGAAAAAGTGATTTGGACAAAAGAGTGCGACGAGGCTTTCAATAAACTGAAGACCAAACTAGTAAAAAGTCCGGTTTTATTTGCACCAGATTATTCTAAAGAATTTATTGTGCAAACAGATGCCAGCTTATATGGTGCGGGTATTGTGTTGTCTCAAATTCAGGATGGGGAGAAACACCCTATACTGTATCTTAGCAAAAGGTTTACTAAAGCGGTGCTAAATTATAGCACCATTGAAAGAGAACTAGCGGCCATTATTTATGGTCTGAAGAAACTAAGTCATTACTTAGACGGTCAGAAATTCAAGATCCAGACGGATCATAATCCGTTGATTTTTTAAACAAGATGATAGGATCAAATTCTTGTTTGACTCGCTGGGCATTGTGTCTCCAACAGTACAACTTTGAAATTGTTCATAGGCCAGGCAAATTACACGGTAATGCAGATGGCTTGAGTCGTGCCCTAGTCTAGTGACTGAATATCACTAGTGGATACAAAGTAAGGTAAAAAGTAATGAAAATGGGTAAAATGATTTTTATTGAGTTTTGGAATTATATTTGTGTAGATTCAAAATTGTTTGCATTGTGTGTTTAATTTTCAAAAAAATTGTTAGAATTAAATGTTTTATCTTAAGTATTAGCATTGTGTAAAATTTGAGGAATATGCTTTGTATAAGACACACATTAGGATTAGTTTAATTATTTTTGTTGTATTTGTGCGGTTATGTTATCTAAAAATAAGTGCAGGGTAATGTAACTGGCTACTCTATTATAACTTAAATCGCTGGATTACCACTTGTGCTTTGAAAGCAGTGAAATGTATTTAGAATTTTTCCTTCCATAGTCAAGAAAGATTTCTTTATGAGAGGAGGAGTTGTGATAAGGTCACATAAAAGAAGAAGAGACTGAAGATTAATATGGACAAGGATGTCTCGTGAGAATAAGCTGAAATTTGTTATTTTTTAACTAACAAACACGTTTTCAATAGTTGTTAAAATAGTCTTTATTAAAATAATTAAATCGTTGGCAATGTTAAAAACGCAAGCTCGAGAGCCACGAATTGCTCTCGCACGTAAAATGTATAGAATTTGATTTTTGAAAGAGATAGTTTCTCTCTTGTATGTAGCCATTTTTTTTTTTTTTTTTTTTTGCGTTCAATAAAATTTTTATGCTGTGTTTTGTTTTGAACCTGATGTCACATCCCAGGGTTTGCATAGCGGTTTCGGACACTACACCACAGTGCAGTTTTATTCCCTAACAAATAGTACTCTTTATCTAACTCTACCGGGGTAACTGCTGCCTTTGTGGTGACCACACCAAAATCACCTTTAGTGGTGACTTTTGCCAAAGGTAAACATTTACACTCTGTGTCCAAAGGCTGTTTCACCCATACAGTTTCTCCTAGTAAGTCATTAGTATTAATCCAAGTACTATTACACAGATCTATACCAGCTCCAGTATCTCTCATTTATTCTCTCTCTATCCCATTAATTACTGCTTTCTTGAAATATGGCTCAAGACATTTTCCTAAACTCTCCGTTCCTAGATTATTCACCAGATTAGCCTTATTCTTTTACAGCGATGGACAGTTAGGTCAGATATGTCCATCCTTTCCACATTGGTAACACCTTATTTTCCGCTGTTTCTCGAAACCTGCTTCATTGAAAACTTGCTTTTTTTCAGAAGCCTCCATTTTTCTATGCTCCTCTGATTTAATTCTTTGATGACCACTACTTTTCTGATTATAACTACAATTAGAATTTACATACCGCTCTCTATCTTTCTCAAATGGTTTCTTTAACCCCGCTCTCTGTACTAACTTCCTCGCATCTCTTCGCAAAGCCTCATACTTGTCGCATTTCTCTGCTAAAATGGAAGCTGTTTTAAATTCTTCCCAATTTTCTAAGTAGTGCTCTCTTATTTCTAGAGGGACTCGCCGCTTAATTTGCTCAGTGAGCATAAGTTCCTTAAGATTTTCAAAATCTTGAACTTCTACTGAATCCAACCAATTCTCTAAATACACTCTCAATTTATACACTAAATCCACCCATAACATTCCGTTTTTTCTAGAATGTTCTTCAAATTTTGTTTTTAGTGCCCAAGAACTAAGCTTGAATCTCTGCATGAGTAATTTCTTAACATGCTGATAATCATCCCCTTTATCCGCTGGTTCTTTCACTATTAACTGGGCTACATCGTAAAGTAATAAAGGAATTAATTGTGAGACCCAATCAATCTCATTAACTTTCTCTTTTTGAGCTTGTTTCTCAAATAGCATAATGAATAATGAAATATCTATATCACTCGGTTCAAAACGCGGTACTAGATCTTTCAAATTAACCTTTTTTTCTCTAGATTGTTCAACTTTCGAAACCGTGGAAGCTAGGCTATTAGTCTGAACCACATTCATCAGTTTTAACCTTTCCAATTCAAAAACTCGCTCCCGCTCCCGTTCCCGTTCTGCTCTCTCTTGTTCAAGTTCCCGTTCTGCTCTCTCTTGTTCACGTTCCCGCTCTGCTCTCTCTCGTTCAAGTTCCCGTTCTGCTCTCTCTTGTTCACGTTCCCGCTCTGCTCTCTCTTGTTCACGTTCCCGCTCTGCTCTCTCTTGTCCACGTTCTGCTCTCTCTTGTTCATCTATTTCTTCTGCTTTTCTCTGCTCAGCCGCAGCCCAAATTTTTGCCGCGTATTCTTTCGCAGCTTCTTCTTCATAGTCCTCGGCATTTAGAATAGCCTGCCTAATTTCTCTTACTCTATTTGCCTGAGACACATTTGTTTCAAACTCTTCCGTTAACTCCAATAGCAGAGTTTTAGTAAATTTCCTCATAAACTCACCCATTATGGAAAATTAAAGAAAAATAACCTACCCCGAAAAACAATAACACAAAAACAACAACAGGTCTATCTCTCCAAAACTGAATAATTCCCTAACAATTCTGAACACAAATTGCCTTACAACACTTAATGATAATACCTATACCTACAAACAAAGCGTATATAAAAAATGCTAATTAAGAGGCAAACTTTCCCTGCTCTATATCCAGAATAAGCCTAGTCTCGAATAACTGGCATAACTTCTCCAAAATCACAAAAATGGTACTCACCAATTTTGAAGACGCCTTCGATTGACTCTCCTGGCACTACTTGGATATTCTTCCGGGAAATTTCACTATTTTGCGGCACTAGATCACGCTTCCTCCAGCGTTCCCTTCTGACACACTGTCACTTGTCACTGAAGAGGCTTCACCACGCGAACTGTCCTTGCACGCAAAACTAGATCGTTCTTGAAGAGAAGAAAGTCTTTACTGTTCACATAAAACTCAAGTTCACAGGCAAAAAAGTCCGTTCCTAAATTTACTCTCAGGAACAATCCCTAAACGCTGCCACCAAATTTTAATATTGATTGCTGTGGTGTAGTGGCCGAAACTGCTAAGCAAACCCTGGGTTGTGACATCAGGTTCAAAACAAAACACAGCATAAAAATTTTATTGAACGCAAAAAAATGGCTACATACCATTCTGCAAGAGAGAAACTATCTCTTTCAAAAATCAAATTCTATACATTTTACGTGCGAGAGCAATTCGTGGCTCTCGAGCTTGCGTTTTTAACATTGCCAACGATTTAATTATTTTAATAAAGACTATTTTAACAACTATTGAAAACGTGTTTGTAAGTTAAAAAATAATAAATTTCAGCTTATTCTCACGAGACATCCTTGTCCATATTAATATTCAGTCTCTTCTTCTTTTATGTGACCTTATCACAGTGTGCATAAAAATTATTGTATTTAACTATGATTGGATAAATACTTTGTCTACAAAAATTATCTGATGTGATTTATCATAGAATAAAAGTATGCTTTAAAACGGCCATATTTGGGTTTATGCATCCATCTATCTAACACTATGCAGACTTAGAACTGCAGCGCATCAAAATATCCACCCTCAGCCATGACGACAGCAAACTGCTAAAAGTACCGGTGTCTTCTACACAATTAAAATAATATACATATATGTACCCAATGTGTTAGTCGGCTCGGTGAGCTCAGTTTTTATTTTTTTAAGGTTAGTTTAAGTGCGACTAAGCCTAATAACTCAGCAGAATAGTGAATTCAGTTTATTTTCAATTCTGTACCTTCAATATCTTTTTGCCGAATAGGACCAAAAATAAACTTTTAGTTTTGTGCACCGGAAAATCTTTCTTGCCCGCTGCCCAAATTGCTTGGTTCTTGCATTAGCCCAAAGGGGCTATTAATTTCGTTTAGTAATTTGAAATCTCTACCTATAATAAAATAAAGAGTCTGTGTGTGTGTCTTTCGCTCGCGTTGCGCGTAATCTAATAGACCCACGGCTACGAAATTTGGTACATAGGTACATCTAGACACAAGTGCCAGTGCACCTCGAAGCGATTTTTTCGAAATTCGAATTCGAATTTTTTTTTTTAATTTTATGTTTTGTGGCGAAATCGCGTCATTTTGAGACATAATGGGCTATAGGAAAGCAAGATTTTATTCTACACACTCCATTTTCACATCGTCATGAAACGTAAGCACTTAGCTATTTTACGAACTTAAAATAAATTTCGTGTTTCAATAAATCGATTAAATACGAATTTAATTAACAAAGGGAACTTAACACCTTTTCAACGGGATTTTTCTAAAAACGTTTATTTTTAAAAATGTACAGTTTATTTTTCTTTGATTTTTAGAAACGTTAAACTTTTATCCTTGCGACTGCTTTTCCAAAAAGAATTTTGGAAAATTGATAATATTTTGTATTTTTAAAAGATTTTTTAAATGAAGATTCCGAGTACACTTCTCATATCTCACATCTTTAAAAATGTGATTTTGGCAACAATTTTCCCGTCTTATTGTTGTTGATAGATTTTTGATGAAATCGCATCATTTTGAATAATTCTTTTAGAAATATGGGTTTGGTAACAATTTTTCATCGTATTTCTTATGTAACTCTTTTTAAGAGATTGGCATATCTCATTGTCATTTATATTGTTGTGGATAGATTTTTGATGAAATCGCATCATTTTGAATAGTTTCATTCTTTTAGAAATATGGGTTTGGTAACAAGCTTTCATCGTATTTCTTATGTAACTGTTTTTAAGATACTGGCATTCTTTGAAATTAATCAATTTCTTGACTTTTCGGACGAATGGTACGAAGCAAAAAATATTAGCATTCGCATTCGTTTCGAAAGGCATAGAATATTAGCATTCGCATTCGTTTCGAAAGGCATAGAATATTAGCATTCGTTTCGAAAGGTTTTCGAGAAAACCTTTTTAATTAACAACGAACCATTTTATTTAGCATTCTAAACATTACAAAAAGAATAACATTCCATACGTTATCACGCTCAAAGCAATATATAAAACAACATCATTGTTGCCACAAAAAATCTACACTATAACGAACATATTAAATTATTGTGTATTAACTGAGTTCGTGCACGTTCCTGAACATCCTCCCACCTTGCAATTTTAGGAAATTGCAACATATTCTTTACTCAGCTCATCAGTTTCTAGTTCTGACTCTTCAGAGAGAGACCATTTATCCGGCTCTTCTTTAAGCCTAATCCGGCCACTCCCCCCATCTGCTATGTAGCAACATTTTGGCATCGCACCTTCTTAGAGGGAAGATCAGCTGGATTACTTGAGCTTGGTACATAATGCCAGTCGTCCGGTTTTGTGCATCTCCTTATTTCAGCTACACAATTTGCCGCCAAAACACTCCAGTGAGAGTCTTTTTTGATCCATGTCAGAACTACAGACGTGTCGCTCCAAAAGTACACTTGGCACTTTGTCAATTTATGAGCGTCAATGACTTGACGGTACAGCCGAGTAGCTATACGTGCTCCAAGCAACTCTAATCTGGGAATAATTACTTCTTTGGTAGGCCCTACTCTTGATTTACATAATACCAATTGTACTGAAGTTTTGCCCTCAAAATATGCACGTAAGAAAATGCATGCTGCATAAGATACCTTACTAGCATCATTAAAACAATGTAGAGAGATAGAGCAGTCATCGAAGGGTCCATTCACAAGTTCTCTTAAAATTTTACAATAATTCAAGAAGTGTAGTCTTTTGAGCCAAGCCTGAAATTCTCTTTTTATACCTTGTGGAAGATTTTCATCCCAGGAAAGTTTCATCTTCCATGTTTTTTGCAGAATGAGTTTTGGAATTAACGTGGTTGGACTTGTAAATCCGATGGGATCGAATATCCTCTGTGAGACTGACAGAAGAGATCGTTTCGTGTGGGCACTCTCCGAAAATGTCAAAGGGATTAAATTGCAATAGATTTCATCATTCTCGGTGTCCCATGAGAGTCTCAGAATTGGAATGACCTTCTGATAGGAAGTCATGCTTCTATCTTTGAATGGTGCAGCAGTCCACCCTCTAAGGTCAAAACCTCCTGAAGGCATTAGAGTTTGGGACTCTTCTTTGAATTTCTTCTTCGGTTTCGAAACTAGCTATACAATTGTCGACATAAAAGGATTTCTTCAATCTAAGTGCCGTTCCTCTTAAATCTTGTGCAGCATTATCCAAATGGTAAGAAATCTTTGCTCCCAACAGGAATGGACTTGAAGAAATGCCGAACACGACACGACAGTGTCTGTAGGTAACAATCTCGGTTTTGTTTGAATCTTTCCACCACAAGAATTTAAAAAAGTTTCTGTCTCTGACACACAAACTGATTTGTAAGAAAGCTTTCCTTATATCGGCAGTAACACCAATTGCATGTTGACGGAATTGTATCAAAAGTTTTGGAAGCATTTCTATTAAATTCGGCCCCTTTTCGATTCAAGCATTCAAGGAATTCCCATTTTCATCCTTTAATGATGCATCGAATACAGGTTGCACTTTCGTAGTCATCCTTGATTACTGCTTGATTACTGCTGGAATCCTTGATTACTGCTTGATTACTGCTGGAATCCTTGATTACTGCTTGATGAGATAAATAGTGACCAGTATCACTATTATTCGGAGCTATTTCAATTATACCTTCCTCGTGCCAGCCTTTAATAATATCATCATATTCTTCGAAAAATCCCATCTTCTGCAGTCTTCGTGTATTGGCGAAAAGTCTTTTTTCCGCTTTATTATCTTCAAGAATCCGATGACTATCCTTCCAAGGCAAACAGACTTCATACCTATTGCCCTCGATTACTTTAATGTTCTCTAGGAAAAATTTGATCGTTTAATTGTCTAAATTCTCCTTAGTCTTCACTTCCGCCGGATCTTTTATGCCAATTGTCTCTAAATTCCATAGTTCTGTGAGATCCAAATAACAACGTCCGACGGTATCAAGCAAGGTATTATGACTTTGCACTGAGCCTTGTAGGGTCCAACCCAATTTTGTTTCAATGGCAATAAGGTTTTTGTCAATTGGAATAATATTATTCGTCATCAACAGTCCGGAATAGTCGGCTCTTATTAACAATCCGATATCTGGTGTATATCTACCAGAATCACTGATTTTGATTTTATGTTCTCGAAGTGAGGAACATGTATGTTTGAGTTTCACTCTAGGAATGTATCCGCAAATTTTGTCTTAATCTAAAACCGATAACTTGTATTTGAATTTATTTTCCGTTCCTTGTATTTCGATATCAAAAATACCATGGACCTGAGATTCAGTTTCAACTCCACCAAACCAATTGTGGCTCAAAGTCTCTTGATCTAATGGAACTAACACTAGTCTCTTTATTATGTCTTTCCGTAAGTAAGATCTTTGTGACCCACTGTCAAAAAGCGTTCTCACAAGCTCCTTTTTTCCATTATGGACAATCTTCACCATAATAGTTTGGGGAAGAGTTGTTTGCAGAGTTGTTATTTGGTTAGACAATAAAGTCTCACTCGTTTCGTTAGCTGCTTCCTTTTCTGAACTTCTACAACCTTTTAGTTCTCTACACATCACCGTTACATGGCGTTTGTTGCGGTGCTACTTTGGTAGACGGTTGCACGGATTTTTGGCGAGTTACGTTGGCGCAATTGTTGGCGCGATTTCTACAAACGTCAGCCATCTTGAAAAACGCTGTTTTTACGCATAGTAAAGTATTCGAAACTTAAAAAAAAAATAAATATCGTTATAGAAATAATGGATTAATTTTTTGTTGAAAATGTCGTTTTTTAAGATGGCAGGCAAGTGTAAATAAATACATTTACTATGAGTATAAAATACTAAAGTAAGGTTATTATTACTTTCATATAGCAAAGAAGAGAATAAAAACACCGCTATAAAAACATTGTGCCAACGTTTAATTAGATTAAAATATTGCTGAAATTGAATATCGAAATAAAAAACATCATCCAACATTTAAAAGAATTAGAATATTATTAAATTTAAATACTTTAAAATACGTTATATATAATATAATATAATATATATATATATATATATATTATATAGAATAAATACATTTACTACGAGTATAAAATACTAAAGAAAGGTTAAATTATTACTTTCATATAGCATAGAAATAGAATAAAAATACCACTATAAAAACATTGCGCCAACGTTTAATTGGATTAAAATATTACGTAAATTGAATGTCGAATTAAAAACCATCATGCCAACGTTTAAAAGAATTAAAATATTACTTAAATTAAATACTTTAAAATAAGTAAATAAGAACGCTTCGTACACTAGAGCTAAAATGACAGCAATTAGTTTATTGTCTGTAAAAAAGGAGGAATGTCTAATAATTTTCTTACCGTTACAACGGTTATTTCTTCCAACATGGCCACAATATCATATACGGCCGTCTCAGAATCGGCTCTTCTAACGGTCTTAATCTGTGATCTACATTTTCGCACTTTATTGAAGAAACAATTAGCGAAGTTTCCTCCAAAAATTTAAAATAAATTTCCTCTGACCCTTGTAAGAATTTATAAATAAATCTTTGATCAGGAAAGCCAGGCTGGCGAAAATAAGGTCTCAAAGGACAATTTTTTGATTCCGTAACCAAAAATTCTTGGTACTTATCAAAAACAACATTCATCTTTGAAGGAGACATTTTTGAAGGAATTCGAAGATATGAATTAAATTTTAAAATGGCGCGGTAATGCACAAATTTTCAGCAACCTATCAGGGAGCTGATTACAGCTCATTAATACCCAAATAGGTGCTACTTTGGTAGACGGTTGCACGGATTTTTGGCGATTTACGTTGGCGCAATTGTTGGCGCGATTTTTACAAAAGTCAGCCATCTTGAAAAACGCTGTTTTTACGCATAGTAAAGTATTCAAAACTTTAAAAAAAATAAATATCGTTAAAAGTAATAGATTAATTTTTTGTTGAAAATGTCGCTTTTTAAGATGGCAGCAAGGGTAAATAAATACATTTATTATGAGTATAAAATAGTAAAGTAAGGTTACTATTACTTTCATATAGCAAAGAGAATAAAAACACCGCTATAAAAACATTGTGCCAACGTTTAATTAGATTAAAATATTACTGAAATTGAATATTGAATTAAAAACCATCATACCAACATTTAAAAGAATTAGAATATTATTAAATTCAAATACTTTAAAATACGTTATATAGAATATAATTAACATTAAAACATATGGACAATAATTATCTCAGCAATTTTTGAAAATAGTGTATTAATTTTTTCAACAAAAATTGAAGTATACAATTATAAAATAAAGGAAAAATATGTACTTACATTTTTTTAGTCATTTAACCTATTTCTTATTGATAAGTACCACAAAAAAAAATCGAAATCATAATTTAAATAAGAGGTACTTTTCCGTTTCGCCGGCGCAAATCTCGCCAAGCAGACTTTGTTGGCGACAACATACAGTATACACATAAAAAATGTTAATTCTAAGAATTTTTTTTTATTTTGAAGGCATAAACATTTTAATATGGTTTAAAATTTTGTAAAAAGCCAATAAATAAAGACAATAAATTTGTAAAAAGACATTAATTTAAGAATTTACTATGATTTCATGGTTAAATATCCTGATTCGCCGGTTCGTATCACGTGACCCCAAGTGATCTCATCTCACGTAAACTACGCTACTAAAATCTAATTCGCTCAGTAATTATCTACATTAATTTCAAGTTAAATCTTAATTTGGAATACAAGTTTAAATGCAAGAATTATTTCAATTCGTACGAATAGCTTACTCAGAAATTATGTAAAACCGCAGTGCTTTACTTCGCTAGTGCATTCTCATTAGAATTGATGAATTTAACACTTGATTTCGCCTTCGGATGAGCGGTGTAATTGCGTTCTAATTGACTTAGAACTAATTGACTTATTACCGTGAATTGTCTTAGGGGATAAAATTTAAATATCGTGTAAAAATTCTATATTATTGTATGCCAGTATTGAAAGAAACAATCTGATAAGAAATGGCTTCAAATGTTTTGAAACTGAGGCGTAAAAGGTTACCAACAAAGATATTCCGTCTGGCATCAGTTAAACCATTATTGGCGACTTTATCGTTTGCGCTGTCAAAACGGAAAAGTACCAAATAACATCTTTGAAGACATCTTTCAAGGAATTCTTGTCTTGTCTTGTCTTTTCTTTTGAATGGTTAGGAGGCAATTAGCAGCCTCTGCTGCTTTAACCACCGCTTTTGAAAAAAATGCCCTTAGGCGTTGGTATATATAATTGCAAAAAATGGGCGTGTAACGCCGCGCCTACTAGGCGAAGCTGAAGCAAATACAAAGGTATGTAGAGTGAAAAAGCATCTAGGAGCTGTTCGAGCTGTGACGAAAGATATAACTAACTGAAAAGTTTGCTTAATAAAGCATTTGAAAAAATAAACATTAAGTAATTTAAATTAAGTATACTTTTGAAACAGGTTCAGAATGAAATGGATCGTAATTATACTGGTGGGAGTGGCTCAAATGAGGAATAAGTCAACAGTAACATATTTCTGGTGAATTTCAAGAGTTCTCGTACGAGAAATGTTAAAGTCATATAAATTAACAGTATTCACAAACAGTTCACACTGTACAAAGTTCTGGAATAAACACACTTTTTAAGAAACACTTGTAATTTTAAAAGACACAATATTTCAGCATAAGTCACAGTTTAGAAGGCGGGATGGTGAAACACACATAATTAAGTCAGTTTGTGTGTCCCTAACAAAGTCTTTTTATAGGAACACTAATAAAATATAAAATTCTTGAAAATAATGATATAAAGTAATAATCCACTGAGCTTTTTTAAGTCCTAAATAAGTTGAAAAAAACACAAAAGTCTCTAGTGGGGAAATATTTACAGTATGTACAGCTATTTACAAGTTTCACCACCTTGGATTATGAAAAATGCTCCTAGGACGCTTAGCAGCATTTTCAAGTGTTGGATCATAATTGATTAGTTCCTTAATATGATCATATTGAGACTGTTCAATTTTACTATAAAAGTTGTGGCAGCTTGAAATAATTTGGTCAGCAATTGGTCTGATTTTTAATTCTTTGTGTATTTGCAAATTTCTAACGAACCAAGGAGAATTAACTATTTCTCTTAGAATCTTGTTTTGAAAGACTTGTAACTTGTGTCTGTACGTTTTGAACACTGTAGCCCATATGGGAATTGCGTAAAGTAGTGTCGGTCTAATCAGCATCATGTAAACTCTTTTCTTTAATTGAATGTTTAATTTTGAGTCTCTTTTGATGAGAGGGTACAGAGCCATTTTTGCGACTGTAGCTTTCCGTAAGGCATATGCAGTCTGTTCCTTAAAGAGGAGTTGTGAATCGAAAATGACACCCAGGTATTTAGTACTATTGACGACGGGGAGTGGCTGATCTTCTATCTTTATATTTACGTTTACTGGAGTAAATTTTCTATACCTTCTAAAGAGCAGAATTTGACATTTAGCCGGATTGACTTTAAGTTTCCAAGATTTGAGGTAATGTGCGATGATGTTAACTGCTTCTTCTAATTTATCTACGGCAAACTGTGGTTTTAAAGATTTTGTAAAAATAGCGGTGTCATCTGCATATTTCACAAGTTTTGAATTTAGTGGGATTGGCATATCATTAGTAAAGATATTAAAGAGAATTGGCCCCAAAACACTTCCCTGGGCGACGCCGCTCTTGATTCTTTTTCTTGAGGATAAAGTGTTATTGATTTTGACATGAAAATTGCGATTTTTTAGATAACTTTGCATTAGTTTGATAAAATTTATAGGCAGATGAGCAAGGTGTAGCTTAAAGAGGAGTCCCTCATGCCACACCTTGTCAAATGCCTTTTCTAAATCTAGGAAACAGCTTGCAATAGTATTTTTTTTGGAAAAGGAATCGGCAATAAATTCAGTAACATTGAGAAGTTGATGTACTGTGCTATGCTGTGGGCGAAAACCAAACTGTTCATTTTGAATTATCCCTCTATCTTCCAAGTGTCTCGTCAGCCGTTTCTGTAGAACTCGCTCAAAAACTTTGCTAAGACTTGGAAGCAGGCTAATTGGACGATAAGAGTTAACATTTTTTGGATCTTTGCCAGGTTTAACAAAAGTAATGATACGTGCCATTTTCCACTGCTGCGGAAAATAGTTAAGCCTTATGCAGGCATTAATTATGTTGGTAATTAGGACAATATATCCCTTGGGGAGAATTTTGAGCACTTTATTTGTTATCCCGTCGTAGCCGGGGGCCTTTCTATTTTTCAGATTTTTTATAATGTTTTGAATTTCAATGGGCGAGGTGTAATCAATATGCTGTCCATCTGTTCTATCAGGAAGGTGAATAATGAAATTAAAAACTTCCTCTTCTGTATCTTCATCTTGTGAGTTATTTGTCGTGAAGGTTTTTTCAAGATGAGTTGCAAGAACTTCTGCCATATCTTTTTCAGAATATGCGATTCCAGTATCGGTGTGCAACGGTCCAATGTTGTCGCTATGAGTTTTTCTGAGCGCTTTCCCAATACGCCACACTGTATCAGGGTTGAAGTCCATTGAGTCTAATAAATTATTCCAACTATCAGATCTGTATTCACTTAGAAGATTTTTAATATTCCTATTTTTTCTGTTAAGAATTCTTTTGATATTAGGATCAGCAGTACGGCGCCAAATTTTAGCGGTGCGATTTTTGTCCTTAATTTTGTCAATAATGTCATCCGGAAGTTTTTCTTTTTTATGTTCTTCATATTTAGTAGATTTGTCAAGAGCACTTTTTATACAATTATTGACCTTAGTGATTTGATACTCAATGTCAGTAATATCGGCTAAAGCAGGATGCGCTGGTAGTTTTTCCAGAGAATGAATAAATTTATCCCAGTTTGTGATTTTTCTAAGTGGAATATTTTTTTCAAAGCCGTAATAAGTAAATCTGACAGGGAGATGATCGGAAGTTAGCTGGTGTGAAACTTGTAGGAAGGGAATTTGTGCAATATTTTTTGTGATAACAATATCAAGAACTTCAGCGCTGCCAGTATGGCTGTATCTGGTGGGATCCGTTGGTCCAAAGATACTTAAATCATTTATAAGGGCATAATTATGAAGGAAGTTCCCGTTTGCATTTGCACGTCGAGAGTTCCAGGAGTGATGCTTCGCGTTTAAGTCTCCGGCTAGTATTGTGGGAAGCATAATGCCGCTAAAGATGCTCATGTCACTGTTGCTGATATTATGTCCCGGGGGATTATAAGCAGAAATAATCACAATAGGTTCATTAGTGCGAGAGTGAGCTATGATGGCAGTAGTTTCAATATTACTAGAACTTGGGAGATTAAAATAGGTGGCCTGCAAGTGTCTTCTGATGAGAATCAGGGTGCCACCACCCCTGTTATTTTCTCTGTCTTTTCTAAAGGTTCTATAACCTTGGATGTTAAATTTATCACTAGCTCGAAGATGTGTCTCGTTAATTAAGAAAATATCAATGTCATGGCAATTAAGAAAGTTTATGATCTCAGTGTTCTTGCCGCGAACTCCGTTGGCATTAAAGAAGGCGAAATTTAAACTGCTGGAGGCAGTAAGTTGGATGCTTGCATAGTTATTTACGATATTAACACTCATAATTTAAATTTGCTAAAAGTTCAAAGGCTTCCCACCCTATTTGGAGCTTTTCCATTATTGACTTGGCTTTAAAAAAGCGTTCAAATAGCGCTTTGCCTTGAGTAAATAGATTTTTGATCCATTTCAGGAAATCCGGGGCGGAGCCTAATTGTTCTCTTTCGTGAGCTTCATTCTGGTTGACTGATGAGGGACTGGCTTCATTAACATTTTCGTTAGTGTTTCTCCTACTCGGTAATGGGGGGAAGTTCTCCAAGTTGTTTTCTGGAGGATTTGCTCTTGTCTTTCTCCAGGCATCTCTTTGATTTTCTTTTTCAGCAATCTTACGTTTAATATTGTCAGGGGGCATTTCGCAACCCCTGTAGGAACTGACGTGGGGTCCCCCACAAAAGCAACACTTTCCTGGAAGATTTCTATCTTTTGTACAGCTAGTGGTGATATGGTTTAATCCGCACTTTAAGCATCTTGGTTTATGTTTGCAGTGGGAGCGACTATGTCCATATCTCTGACAGTTATGGCACTGTTTGTGTCCTGGGGTTGGTTGGAAAGAGGTAATTTTGACCGCAAGGTCCAAGATATGTGTTACCTGAAATATCTTTTTTCCTTCAACAGTCCGTGGGACTTCTACAAGGAAAGTTGGCAATTTGACAATTTCATTGTCAATCTTTTTGGTTATCTGTCTAACCGTTTTAACTGGAATTTTTAATTGTTGGAGTTCTTCTAATATTTCTTCAGGTTTAGTATGCACTGAAAGCTTCTTTATTACTACTCTAATGGGCTTATCCCTTGGTAGGGGAAAAGTGTGATAAGGTATTTCCTTATTATCCAAAAATTTTGTGACTGAGCGATAGTCATCGTCAGATTTGACTTTTATGTGGATGTCTCCACCTTTTTGTACGCACTCCATAGCTGTGGTAAATTTTTTAATTTCATCTCTAAGGGGCTTCCAAGACGTAACATCAGATATTATAATCGGCGGTACACGGTTTGCAGTTTTTCTAGGGGCTATGAATTCGCCTTCTTCTGATTGATCCATATCCTGAGGGTTTGTGTTGGGCGTTTGATTGACTTCCAAGCTGTCATCTATTCTAAGGGTAGAATATCTATTTTTTATTGTTGTAACAGATGAGTTACTGCTATCACTTAAAGTACGCTTGTGCGTTTTTTTGGGTTTAATCCACGTTTCGCCCTGCTTAAGAGAGTTATTGTCTTGCACATTGACATTATTCATGTTTTGTTGGGTAAGAATCTGACCAATTCCTACAATCTCATCAATTTCCTTTGAAGATTTAACATTTTTTAATTGCCGTTTACTGAAGAGTTTGGCTACCATAACCTGAAATAATTTTTCAACTTCTGGATCAACTATTTTTTGACCACTATCAATAAGATTTTTTTGGATTTGCAAATAGGTAGATATAGCATCTAATTCCTCTTCTGAACCACTTTCAATAACATTTTTATCATTAATTAAGTTTAAAGTCTGAATGTACTCTAAATTTGGATTCATTGCAACAGTCCAAAAAGCCTACCGTCCCTAACGGAAAGGCAAGTCCATCATGAAAACACTTGCAAAAATCAAAAACCAAACTCGAAAACTACTTACGCGCACGATCGATCAGGAACACTTCACCAAGCGACCAGCTCACAGTAACTCCAAGGCTTGAATTTTTGCGCAAAAAGAAGCAATGAACAAGGACCGCAGCGACTATTTACAATAGCAGAAAATGACGCCGAGCAGCATGACATTGAACAACGCACGCAGCGCGTCAAGGAATTCGAAGATATGAATTAAATTTTAAAACGGCGCGGAAATGCACAAATTTTCAGAAACCAATCAGAGAGCTGATTATATCTTGTTAATGCACAAATATTCTATAACCAATCAGAGAGCTGATTACATCACGCCTAGAATTAAAATTATTTAAATAATCATACATAATAAAATCATTTTAAAAAAGAAATGCAAAATTAAATTGTATTTTAATATTTAACAGCCATAAATAATGTTTAAAACATTAGATTAAATTGATAGATATTAAAACCAATTACTTTTAAAGTAAGGTGACGTCACTGATTACATCATCCACAGCATAAAATTTCATAAAATATGATAAAGAATAAAATTTTTATTTCAAATAAAAATGCAAAATTAAATTGATTTTTAATATTTAGAAGCCATAAATAATATTTAAAACACGGAATTTATGCATAATAACACGCACTATTTTTTAAATAAAATGTCAACAAAGTATCGGTTACCATAAATAACTTATCCAGCAATGGGTTTACCATAAGTCGTATTACTCGCCAAAAGAAAAATTGCCAAAAACTCGCCAAAATCCGTGCAACCGTCTACCAAAGTAGCACCTTTGTTGCAAACTAGGCAGTTCAAAGAACTTTTACACTTTTCGGCAATTTTTACCTCCAATTTTTAGGCAGTTAAAACAAGCTTTTTTCTTTCTTGGTAAATTTTTTTTAATCTTTCAATGAAAGGCTGTGCAGCTTAAAGCACTCATAAGAATTATGTGTTTCCTTGTCACACCAAACACAAAAATTAAGCTGTTTCTTCTTTGAATTTCCTGCATAAATACAAGTTGCTGTGGCTGGAACCAAGTCAAATTTGTCTGGAGCAGAAAATTTGTACGGGCCAACTGAAGACGCTCTTCACTTTCAACTTCAATTCGGAGAAAATGCAATAAATTTTCCAAATTTTCAGTGTGTGCAACACCTTTCCTACCCTGGAATGATCGCTCCCATGCCTTCAGAATTTCTTCAGGTAGTGAAGACTCTACAAGGGGATACAGCATAGCAGCATAAATCTCACTTTTTACCCCCAACGTCTCCAAAGCTCTGAGTTGCGTCTCTAACTCATCAAATAAGTTGGATAGAGTCATATTTCCTTTTTTGCTAGCTTGAGCCAAAACCAATTTTAATAATTCGCGAACATAGATTTCTACCAGTAATTCGTCTCGTGCAAATCGAGATTTTAGCTGCTTGATAGCTTCTTTATAATTCGCGTCAGGAGGAGGATAACTATGAGCTCTCTCGCTGGAGATCCAACGACCGTTGCCTGGAATTGAAATTGTCATCGTCATCTATATTTACATCTTCGTCGAACTTCTTAAACTGTCCCCAAAATCCTAACCAATTTCGGGTCTCCCCATTGAATTTTTGAAACTCCAACTTTGGTAATTTAAAGTTCCTTTTCTTGGAATTTTCTAAAATTCCAGGTGTAATTACAGGAGTCGAATTCACCATTTTGTTTTCTACTTTTGTTTTTAAACTGATATATTTATTACGATATGTTTCATTCGTGTCAAAATCAGCCAAATATTCACTTTCGTTTTCACTTTTCAACAAAAGTTCGGATTCAACAAAAGTTTGTGATTGAACTTCATCTAATCTATTGAATTTTTCTTCCAGCTGTGAGCTCAATACTTGGAGTTGATTAACTTCCACTTCAGGCTTTAGAATTTCAGCATCTAAAGCATTGGCAATAATCGTAAACGATTGCCTTAGAGGCTTACGCTTTCTTAATAAAAATTCCATGATTTTAAATTCAATATGTCCAATATAATCAAATAAATCATAAACTCACTTGATAAATTCCAATACGAAGTCGATGTTTCGTTTACAAACCGTTGTTTCGTTTTCTTCAAATAGCCATTCCGTCCTGTCACCGGACGCCAGTTGTTTGAAATTAATCCATTTCTTGACTTATTTAATAACTTCGGACGAATGGTACTACATTTAGCAGAGAAAACGTTTTTAATTAACAACGAACCATTTTATTTAGCATTCTAAACATTACAAAAAGAATAACATTCCATGCGTTATCACGCTCAAAGCAATATATAAAACAACATCACTGTTGCCACAAAAAATCTACACTATAACGAACATATTAAATTATTGTGTATTAACTGAGTTCGTGCACGTTCCTGAACAGGTATATTTCATTGTCATTTATATATATAATACAGTTTTATTTATTTATTTATTTATTTATTTATTTATTTATTTTTCTTTGTTAAAGTTGTTGTACAGAGTAAAATTCTGCGCAGAATTTTATGTTCTTTGAGTTGCTTTCATGTTATTTTTTGCTTATTTCACTGTTTGTAAGATATTGAAAAGTTTTTTCTTCAACGGAAAGTTGGTTAATTTTTTTATTAGGATAATTAATATTTGTATTAAGGTATATAGCTTATTACATTGTAATTTTTTCTCTTGAAAATATAAGATAAAATATCATTAATTATACTTTGATTTTCAGAATTTTTTGTTTTTTGGATTCTTTAATGTTATTTATTGCTCATTTCACTGTTTTTAAGATATTAAAAAGTTTTGAGTGATTTTTTTTAGGAAACAAAGTTCTCAACCTCTTTTATACTGTTTCAGTTCTTAAGATTTTGCAAAGGGAAGTTGGATAATTTATTTATTAGGATAATTAATATTTGTATTAAGGGATATTGCTTATTTTATTGTAATTTTGTTATACGTAATAACTTTTTTTATGAAGTTGTTCTGCAGAGTAAAATTCTACGCAGTTTTTAAATTTAACGTATGGTGTTCCCTTCAACCATTTTTCCGGTACATTTAAAAGCCAGACGAAGGCTGGCAGCGAAGCTGCTAGTAGTTAAAATAAAATGATCATGTGATCTCTGGCGACCGTGCGTTTGCAATCGACGGCTTAGGCAAGGCGTTTGCTTGCAATACAGGTGCTCACGCAAGAGCACCTCGAGGATAATTTTTATGCCGATTTTCTAACATGTGAGAATTCGAATTTCTGTGAAAACGTCCATAAAAACTTGGTGAAAAAGAACAAGATGTCACAGGTGCAATGTAATGCAATCGTCTGATATCGTTTTCCCGGCAGGCCTTGCGATGAATGCTTATGTAAACAAATATTCAGAATTCAAACAAGTAAACAAATATATTTTGCTTACTAGGTTAGTTTACTTTTTATTCTTTTTCATGAATTAACTGATTAATTATATTTGGATTATAAATTTATATGTTTTAATTTATAAGTGAATAAAAATAAGAAAAACTTAGACAACATGGTCTTCATGCGAAAATCACGTTTATTCTTTAGTGTGATATACGATTTTTTTGAGATTGCTGTTAAATTGAATTTTATGGTTTAAGTGCAAAGAACATGACATTTAATAAATAAAGGTAACACTCAGAACGTTAAAAATATGCCCCCTTTGGGCGTAATATAAAATCTGAAAAGTACAGATTTTTTTCTTTTTATATTTTTCAATTTTTAATAAAGATATTTTGAGGTTTTTATGTATTTTTGGCTTGTCGCGAAGTGAGAACTGAATTAATTGAATGAGAAATATATCTCTAATGAAATTCGAGGAAATAAGTTTAAATGCAATGCAGCAAAAAATGCATATAATTTAATATTTCATACAAGGAAGTTATGGTGACCTCCCACGTGACTGGCTCCGACGAATGAACAGTTAGTATTCGGGCTATCCTACACAGGTCATCCGAAGTTTCTATCTCCGGCCCCTGCTTGGCGGATTCCATCCAAGATGTAGTAGTACAGGAGCAAAGTGCTTCTATTTCTCTTTCTCTCTCTCCAGCACACTTCTACCTCCACGAGAGAAAATTTCTTTCAGGTTTCTACTCTGTCAGGCCCCACATGGGATCACATCAGGAACTGGCAAGAGCAGGATTTTAATTTCCTGCTGAAAGCCAGTATAACCGCAAAGTTCCAAAGGAAGTTATGTGGCGTACACATCCGACTTTTTCAGTCTTTTCAGTTTATTATAAAAAATGAATGCTCAAAAGATGGCTTTAAAAACATTTTTTTAAAAATCTTTTTATTATTAACCTTTTGTGTGTAAATTGTGTTAATTAAATATCAGGCTAAATCGCAGAATAGGCTGCATCAGTCGATGCTGTGTTTACTTCTCTTAAGCTTGGTCACGCCATTTTATGACGTAATATTGGTTACGCCTCTTCTTAAAAACAAGTTATAAGTATGCTATAGTTTCTTATTTAAAGAAAACTTAAATTATATTTTAACTGAGTTGAAATGGTAGGTTTATAATGTTCTGCGCGAATTTTTTAAATTATAAATCTAATTTTGTGTGTTGTGTGGTAGTGTTAGCATTTAACGCAACGAATTCTCTCTGACAAATGTATTATTAAGATACCAAACGATTGAAAACGATCATTAGCAAACGATTGAAAATATTGAATGCAGGAATTAAAAATTATAACCTTAACTTCTGAAAATACAGAAAAGAATTCCTTTGCTTAAAGAATGTTTTGATTATTGATGAGTGTGTCAAAATCGGTGCTTACTGCAGAATGGATGAGCATCTGAATCTGGATTCTTTTTTATCAGTTGGAGCGAAGAGGTGAAAAGAGCGTTATTGAGTGGTGTATGGAGAAAGGTTTGATTGCAATATCGTATAAGTGTCCAATTTGTGGAACAAATATGAAATTAGTAGAGCGAAAAAAACGTATAGACGGTTTTGAGTGGATGTGTAGAGTTACTGGAGGCGAATGTACTCATCGGATTTCAAGGTCTGTTCGTAAAAACTCCTGGTTTACGAAGAGTAAATTCAACAACTCAAATCAATGGAGTTGGTTACGCGCGAGTTTCTGCAATTCCCTGATTTTTTTAAGTGAAAGCAGATTTCTGAGTATATGAGCAACGGAGAATTTATTCAATGTCTGATTTTTTTAGGTAAAAATAGATCGATGTGCACATGGGCAAAGCCAATGTGGTGCGCAATGCCGAGTTTGTGCAATTCTGGGATTGTTTTTTAAGTGAAAATAGATCGATGTGCACATGGGCAAAGCCAATGTCGTGTGCAATGCCGAGGTTGTGCGCGATGCTGAGTTTGTGCAACTCTGGGATGTTTTTTAAGTGAAAATAGATCGATGTGCACATGGGCAAAGCTAATGTGGTGCGCAATGCCGAGGTTGTGCGCGATGCCGAGTTTGTGCAATTCCGGGATTTTTTTAAAGTGAAAATAGATCGATGTGCACATGAGCAAAGCCAATGTGGTGCGCAATGCCGAGTTTGTGCGATTCTGGGATATTTTTCTAAGTGAAAAGAGATCGATCAATGTGGTGCGCAATGTGGTCAAGTCAATGTGGTGCGCAATGCCGAGTTTGAGCAATTCTCTGATTTTTCTTTAAGTGAAAATAGATAGATGAGCACATGGACACCGAGTTTGTGGAATTCTTTGATGTTTTTCGAGCGAATACTGATCGTTGTGTAAAAGGGAAAACGAGGTTGTGTGTGATGCCGAGCAGTAATGTAATTTTATTTATGTGCATTGTTTAACATATCGTTTGTGTATTTTAAATTTGTATTGTTTTAATTGTGAATTATATTTCAGACATAATTTTTCATTTAAATTGTATTTTTAATTTTTTCGTTTTGATATGTTTATAATGCTTTCCGACTTACGATATATATCGATAGCCCGACGATGTACACAACAGTAGCAAAACTGTAAACTTTAACACTTCAAGTAACGTTTACCTCATATTTTAATACGTAGTGTTTGGTATCGTAATTGCACTTGATAATATGAGTTTATTGATAACATGTGTGTGCGGGCGTATGTGAAGCATTGCTTAGTGTTCCAAGTTTGTAGTATTTATTTTATTATATTATATTCTTTTATTCTGAGAAATTAGATTTTTTTATTTATTAATGCCTAGAATTCTAGTATGCCTACACAGAATATGGCGTGATTTAGGAATTTTAGAAACTGATATGAAAGCTGTGTAATGATGTTCATATGCAATAAAAAATATCCTTCTTTTTACTTCCTTGTACGAAGTAAAAAGGAAGTATTGTAATCGCGAAAAGTTTCAGGCAGCATATTTCAACGAAAATATCCATTTTGACCGCTATCGAATGCAATTTAACGATGTTTTTGCGTGATATCTGTACGTAAGGACAGAATAAAATACTCTTTTCCTTCAAAAAATTATAAAACTGCTTTAAAATTAATTCTGAAGAGAATTTTTCGTGGCTTCTGTACGAACGTATGTACGTACGTACGTACGTATCTCGCATAACTCAAAAACGAGTAGTCTCAGAACGTTGAAATTTTGTATATAGGACTGCTATAACATATAGATGTGCACCTCGTATTTTGGTTACAATCGGCCGCACCAAACGTATATAAATATATTTATATATATATCCACTCTGTTACCCGGCTCAGTGATCTCAGTTTCTTTACTCTTATATGTTTGTAAATTGTATATTTTTTGCTTTAAAAATGATTGAATTATGTTGTTTTTATCTTCAGGTTAAGGATTTTATGCCTTTAGTAAATCTGTGTGCAATATCTTTAGAATTATCAGCAATTTTAAAGTTGTTTAATTGTCGCTAAGCCTGTTTTTAATGGCGGCCATTGATGTTTACATTTGAAACAGGAGACTAGTGGATTTGTTGCCAATCTAGAAAAACTTAGCTTCCCAACAACAAAGATAACGCTTTTATTACTGCCAATTAAGTCATGCTTAATTCTTTCTGGAATGTTTTCGAGGAAGTAAGTGTTTGAGATTTACTTCGTAATTTTTAATATAGATATTTTGAGTTTTTATGTATTTTTGCCTTCTCGCGAAGTGAGAACTGAATTAATTAAATGAGAAATACTCAATCGTCTGTGAAAAACTGCTTCTTTTTTATTTTGTTTGCTTAATTTCTTTTATACATCATTCTAGCTTTATTATAGTATTTGAATAGAACATGTGGCAATGATTGGATAATTCTATTCTTTAAATGATATAAATTTTGTGCATTATGAGTTATAATATGAACGAAATATATACGTTAACTGTTATATAATTATTGGATTATTTAACAGTTAACTTAGTTTCCGTTATATAATTATTATATACGTTAACTGTTATATAATTATTAATACTATTAAGTGAATCTAGCGCCAGAGTGTCGCTATGGTAAACAAATACTAGAGTAAATTTTAAAGAATGCATTTATTGTATTGTGGTTTATGCGCTGTCGGCGAAGTAGATTTAATTCAATCCAATAAGTTTAAATGAAATGCAAGAAAAAATGCGTATAATTTAATATTCCAATACAAGGAAGTCATGTGGTGTACACATCAGATTTTTTTATTAATGTAAAGTTTAAAATTTTTAGAAAATAATGAAATTTGTCTAATTATTGGTATGTCAGGAATTATGTCGTTACGTAGGAAGAAGGTAATTTGTAAAAATGATAAAATTGAACTGTTCCACAATTTAAATTTAAATTAATTTTTTTTTAAATTTGTATAAATGCTTTAATAGAAATCTTTGAAAATATTGAAGCTCTACCACTATAAAATGCAAGCAAAATTAATTATTACAGTTAAATACAATTTTAATATTAGAATTAAGTGTATAAAAATTATTAAGGAGTCAAAAGTGTTTATCACTATGATATATTATGAAATATAATTGAAATAAAATTCCCTTACAGAAATTGTGCTATAATATTCATCTATAATTTTAAAAAAGCAGCACAATTTAGAATTTTAAACAAAACTTTCAAAAATTCGTTTTTAAATATTTTAGTATTTTTTTTACTTATTTACACCAATAAAAAGCATAAAAATTGCAAGAGAAAACTGCTTGTTTGAAATTTTCTATTAGTTCAGATTTAAAATATTATTTTTTAAAAGAAGTAGTTAAAAATTTCCTTACAGCATAGGAAAAGCTAAAAAAATATCGAGCCCTGAAAGCATGCAGTAAATAGCTTTATAATTATTTGGAACGTTAATGATAAATTTTTAAAAAATAATTAAAGCTTGATAAATATGCTAAATTTTTTAAAAATCAATTTCAATTTCAAAAATAAAAATATGGAGAAATTCTAATTTGTGAAATGAGGCGTTACAACCAGCTTTTTCTTGACAAGCTTAATAGGCAAGCTACAATAGGCAACCACTGTTAAATTTCTGCAAGTCGTCCCTACTCCTTCGAATGTGATCAAGGTGACAGCCGGGAGCGCTTCAGACGAGGGACAAGACCCATTTGGGTTAGTCTATTTCTTATAAGGTCCATGGAGACTACATTGTGACGTCACAAGCTTAGTCCCACCCATTTATGGACGTCACACAGTTCCGCCTACTGAACTTTGTTGATGCAGCCTATTCTGCGCTTTTACCAAATATCATGTTCTTTGTACTTACGCGACATAAAATTCAGTTCAAAAGTAGCATATCTTTAGAATTTCCGATATACAGTTCCTGCGTCATAGATAAAAATGTTTTATTTTATTACATACAGTGTTGCCACTGCTCATTTTAAATCGTTGAGTTTGAAATGAGCAGAGGCAACACTGTATGTAATGAAATAAAAGTTGAGTAAACACGATATCATTTAAGTTTTAGGAAATAACAAATGTAAAAATTGAAATTCAAAATTCGGTCTTCCAGGTGCACATGTTCGAGTGGAAGATTACGTTATTCGAAATTTGGTGGCTCTAAGTACCGTCGTTTTTTTCATCACAACAGTTAATTGCGATTGGATGATTTAATAAAGCTGCAAGTTTTTTTTTTTTTTTTTTTTTTTCCCCGTCATTACTGCATGTCTTCGTGATGTGCAATTAGAAACACGTCTTCCTAGCAGTGCGATTTTCTGGAGTTCGTATCTCGGCTAGGGTATCGCTGTTTTGCTATGTTTCGCGCTCTTATAAACATCTAAACATTATATAAAGAGGGGCCCGAACTAAGATGAGATAGACGATAATTTGTTCCCATTTAGATTTGGTGACTGATTCCCTACCTCCTGTATTGTCTTCAAGTGTGTGTGGGGGGAATACAAGGATTTTTTTCCCTTTCTCACCGCATGCCGTTGTGGTGTAGTTGGACATCCGGCTAGAAATCGAAAGGTCCGAAGTTTGCTAGAAATCAAAATTGCGGAGTCCGGAGTCTGATTAGAATCGAAGGGTGCGACGAAAGCATCGCTGTTTTTTATGTTTCTTGCTTCGATATAAGGTACTTGCTCCCTCCTTTCTATATCCCTTCGCGGTGTAACGGTAGCACACTATACACATATCGAGAGGTCCAGGTGTGCATTTTTCACATCTGCTCTTCAAATTAAACCTAATTTCTGTAGAGTTGCGCCCGAACTAAAAAAATGGTGGTGGATGATGATTCTTCACCACCAGGATTTGGCGATTGGGTTCCATAATTCCGAGTCGCCTTTTAAAAGGGGAAGTATATAAGGTATTTTTCTCCCTCCTTTCTGCATGATTTCACAGTGTAACGGTAGCGTATTCGAGAGTCCAGGTTGGAGTCCTAGTGAGGGCATTGCTCATTTTTCGTGTATACTACTTCAAAAATCCTAATTACTCTACACAGCAAATAGGAAGAGTATTTAAAAAATATCAAGCATTGTGCAACTAGATATCTTTTGATCGACCGATTGTTTACCCATGGACCCGATTTAAGAACTGAATCAACTAAGGTAGCGTTTTTGCCTACGACAGTCTTAGCCACATGAGCGTTTTATTAAAAATAGTGAAAATTAACTTTTTATGAAAAATTATAGAAAAAAGGTCTTCCAAATTCAAATCAATAATAAATAATTAGACGAAAATGTTTAAAAAATTGAGAAGAGTTTTGGTTTATATGTGATGATATCCATTATGAGTAAGATGTCATTAAATAAAAATTTTAAAGATTACGTAAACGTTAATTTATAAAATATAGTTATTATAGTAGAAAACTATTTATGTAGAAATATGGAGTTCAAGTTCTTATATGATTTTATATGACATTCAAAATATTTTTGGTATTCTTTTCATTGGATAAAAATCTTTAAAGTTATATAATTTTGATTATTTTTCCATATTATAGCAATTTTTCCCTTTCCAAAAATTTAAAACATTTTTTAATAAGATGAGAAACGAACGGTTAACTAGAATTTTTGGTACTACTCTTATATGCGCCCTCACGTCGCCAAATGCGGCGATATATGTTGTGCGCTGGTTTTTGGCGCCATAGCGTGTTCTGCGATGGTTTGGGGGGCGATTTTGGTTTCTATGGCAACCCTTTTTACGTGGAAACTTGATGCAATGAAAGACGTGTTGGCAAAATTTTAGTCGCATGCCTGGTACAATTATTTTTTCGGGTGTCTGGAAATTTTACAAGTATTTAGGATAAGAAGGTTTTGAACATTTATTTGTGAAACATAGTATCAATTTTATGGATAAACAGTCTGGCTGTCATATAAATACAATAGAGATTACGTGGCGGCATGTACCCATGTACTTAGAAGTTAAGCAGGAAATGACCTCGGACCATGTCCCGATTATTGCTACTCTTGGTACGACTAAAAGCATCTCGAAGAAGGAAATGTGTTTCACTGACTGAATATTATTCAATCAGCTTCTTAACGAAAAGCGCACTGGTATGCCTAAGTTTTAAACTCCTCAGGTTATAGATGTTGTTATTGACAGACTTACCAATTCTATTATTCATGCAATTACCAGTACCACTCGTAAACTCCCGGCCAATCACGGTGTGGATAGACTACCCTCTTTTATTCGAGAGCAAATCAGAGAGAGAAATAAGCTCCGAAAAATCTGGAATAAGACTTGAAACTCAACCCACAAGAAAGAGCTAAATAAGCTAAATCGAGTTATTAAAAAGAATATTTGCAAATTCAGACAAGAAAAATGGGAGGAAAAAATACTCAGTTTGAACGAACCTAAAGGGGACTTTTGGTCCTTCGTTAAGCGCCTCAAAAATAGTCCCACTATGAATAAACCTATTTATAGCAATAATTGTATTGCATTTACCAACAAAGACAAAGCGAAAATTCTCGCTGATCATCTTGAGCAGCAATTTAAACCAAATGACAACTATGATTATAGCTTCATTTATGACGTTCGCTACCTTGTAAAAGACTGGATGAATGCGCCTAGTGTCAGAAACAGAATTCAGTTCACCACCCCAGCAGAAGTGCAGGGTACTATCAAGACTCTGAAAAAAAGAAAGCATGGTCATGACATTATCTCGAATATGGCTATTAAGAATCTTCAGCGCAATATTATCACTCCTTTTATAAGCATCATCAACACCAGTTTAGAAAATTCTTACTTACTTCCCGCGTGCTTGGGAGCTTGCCAAGATTATTCTAATAGCAAAACCAGGAAAAGAAATAACCAGACCGGACGGCTACCGCCGAATTAGCTTGCTCTCGAGCCTCGGAAAGATTTATGAGAAAATTATCTATGTTCGCTTGCAACCCTACTTTAGCAGACTATCTTTGGAACAATTTGGTTTCAGAAAAGGCTTATCCACAACCAAACAATTAGTTAGACTGACCGAATTTATTGGAAGCGCCTTACATAACAAGCAAAGTGTCGCCTTACTCATGCTGGACGTGGCGAAAGCCTTCGACCGCGTCTGGCATGAGAGTCTCATTTATAAGCTAGTCCAGCTAAATTTTGACCGGGAACTAATTCTGCTAATCAATTCTTTTATTGTTAACAGAACATTTTATGTCGCAATGTGTCAGGACACCTCTAACGTCAGAAGAATGTGCGCCGGTGTAGCCCAAGCGTCCATTTTAGGACCTATTTTGAATCTTTATTACGTGATGGACTTCCCTAAATTACAGAATGACCACAACAGCTTTCTTGGATGCTACGCAAATGACACTGCGTTAGCGATTAAGCTATCCGTCCGATGCACGCTATTCAAAAACTGCAAAAACTGCAGAACTTCATACCTAACATTGAAGACTGATGTATCAAATGGCGCGTCACAATAAATGCTCAAAAGTCACAATTAATGATTATCAGGAGAAGGCAAAGAAAAAGTATTAATGCTAATCTCAGTCTTTTTAACGAGACGATTCCACTTGTAAAGAACACTGTAAAAAAAAATTTGTAAGGTTACTAAGAAAACTCATGGAAACTGGGATGCCATGGGTTATTTGAGTAACAGTAACAGGTGTATTCTTTGTAACTTTACATGAATTTTGCCTGTAATGGTTACAGATCTTTTTCTTGTAATATTACAGCATATAGTTATGTAAGTAGAACATATTTTTCTCATGTAAAATTCCAAACGATATATCTGTAATGGTTACAGATTATTTGCGTGTAATATTACAGCAAATATGTAAAATGTAAAATGAACATGTTTTTCTCACGTAAAATCTCAACAGATATATCTGTAACCGCTACAGGCTATTTGCTTGTATTATTATAGCAAGTTATTATGTGAGTAAAAGATACTTTTCTTACGTAAAATTCTAATGGTTGTATCTGTTATATCTATAGGTTTCAGATTATTTCCCTTTAATATCCCATTAAGTAATTATGTGTGTAGAATATATTTTTCATAAATGAAAGACTAAAGGATATGTCTATAAAATTAATAGATTTTTTTGTCTAAAATGATGCTTATTATAATAAATAATTTGAGTAAAACAATGATATCTGTATGTGTATATATATATATATATATATACATACAGATATCATTATACAGATATATGCAAGTGAAGCATAATAGTTTGGCTTTTTAAAGTTAGCCAATTTACCTCAGAATAGCAATAATTTAAAAGATGTGCTTTTAACAGCATTTAGTGTTCTTTTTCAAAAAGTAACATTATTCGGTTTCAGAGTATTTTTGTTTTATGAAGAGAAACTTATGTCTGATATTATTGAAATCCCTTTCATATTATCATTTTGATTAATTTAAAAGTTCAAATTGATATGCTACTCCTTACATTAAATCACATGTATATCCTTTACATAAAATAATGGAAGACATCTGGAATTTATGTTTGCCCTGTAAAATAGCTGAAAAAAAACAGTATGTTTTATTTGCATGTTTTAGTGTCAATTAATAAGATATGTTCTAGAACTTTCGTTTTAGTAATTTTAGCTAAAATAGACACATATTGCTTTAGATTTAACTTATATGAGTAAACGTGTTCCATGTTCATATGATCATATTATTACAGTAAAAGACATTTTGTGAAATATTTCTATAAAGAACTTAGAACAGCCGTTCTTCATGTTTCAAAAATATTATATTCTCTCCTTCTAAAAAATGACATTTTCAGTAAATTAAAGAATTCAACTTAGCAATGAACTTCATTTTGTTACTACAAGGCTTTCAAAATTGTGTTCATACGCTTGAATTACAACGTCCAACTAATCTTTTTATTCTTATCTGCACCCAGTGTTTGTCAACAGTCTGCTATTGTTTGAAATAATAGATGGTAACTGCATAACGTTTTTACCTTACCTTCAAATAATTTCCTTTGAATTAACAGATAGAAGTCTTTCATTAAAACCCTAATATCATGCTTTTTGAATAAGCATGAAACTTCACCAACTGACCTTAATTTTTAAAGCTTTGCTTCCATTAAAATTCTTGATGCCTAATACAATTATGCCTTTAACAAATTTGTTTCAAAAATTAATACTTCAGTTTAGCTTAAAATTTAATGCATTTTAATTTTACCTATAAATTTTTACAAACATGATATGTAATAAACCTAAGCTTGATATTTACATTTAGAAAGTGATACTAAAAAGTATTTCTAACTATTATAAATTTCGAGCTTTGCATACAAAATTGTGAAATATACATGTGACAACAGAAAACAAACTTTATGCTCTCTATATATATTACAGCATGTTAATTAAGAAGTTTATCGAATTTATAATTTTATTGTGAAATATTATGAAGCAAATAATATGCTCATTAAAATACAGAAGTAAAAATAATTTATTACTTAATTCATAAACTTTACATAAAACCTGAAAAAAGAATTAATTAAAAAACAACAAAATATAACATTTCATAAAAATTCGTTTCGACTGCTTGGAAAAAATGAATGTTTTTTTCCCTCTTTGTAAACCATGTCTCCTAAACAAAGAAAAAAACATTTCTTTTAAAGTCATAATCATGCTCTTAAAAAGCTTATAAAAATTATTTTAATAGATGTTTTAAACAGTGCTTATATAACACTTTTAATCACATTTCTTTATAATATCTTACGTAATTAAGAACAGCTTAAATACTTTAAAAAATTGGATTACAATGAACCGTCTCATCAGCTACCTCATCAGCTAGTCGGTCACTTTTAAACTACCTCAGTCAATCACTTTTTAAATTTAACCAGCATTCCTCATAAAATAACTAATTAGTAAACATAACTTCTCTAAGATGCCCACTATCATTGAAGATAAAAAATCTTCAGGAATCACGCATAGCTAGCTTAGAGAAGGTTCATTGTACAAAAACAGCCAATATGCAGATCTTTTCATAAATGAAGCCACCATAGTTATTAAATATAATATACGGTGTATTTATATTCAGAATTCAGAACTTGAATAAATTTCTCGAACTGTTTTAGCATTCGAAAAATATTATATTTATTATCTTAAATTTCTAAAACAATATTACATATTGGTCCAAATGAATCACTGGGACTCGGACAACATTCCCCCCCCCCCAGCTTTCTTTTAGCAACAGGATTCTGAAATTGTTTTAATGATTTAGGTAATGTTTGTCTTCCTTAAGGCGCTCACAAAACAAGTTACCCTAAATTTTTCGTCCGCATAGTGGTCGTTTTCATCTTACTAACTGATTTGCTAGTGGATTTTGGGTGCATGACCTATTATTGATGAAAATAATAGTGAACAATAATAGTGAACAGCTTCAAGAAAATGGGGATATCTAATGCTCTTGATGCCATATTTCCACTTATTTTTACTAATTTTATCTTCCGAAAATTTAGAGGGAAAAATTAAACGAATAATTTAATTTTCAAAGGACACAGTCACAGTAGGAATATAACAAATGAAAAGTAATCATGGATAAACTATTACTATCACAATATTATTTCTTTAAAAGAAACCTCTATTTCAATAAGAATACACATAATTGCAACATCTAATAAGTTATCTCATTTCTTTATACGTTGAATTTCTCTCATTCTCATTGTTGTTCTTGCAACTCCTTAGGCCTCAGATCCTACATAAATAATTAGACAGGGTGAATATGCAGCTGATATGGCAAAATTGCACAGTGAATTGCAGTTGGTATTTGCTTTCACTATCATAGATCATTTTTTGTATTAGGCTGACATAATATTCAACAGTTAGAAGAGAAAGTTTCAACGGGGCCTTTAGTGTACAAAAGTTTGCCTTTGTTAGTATGACGAAAACAGTTATTATGCCGATAAATCCATTTTAAAATCTTGGGATATTCATTTTCTAAATGCATTAAAAGGGGGGAAATTATGCAAATATTTTTCCGAATCTGGTTCTAAAGCTGGGTGGGCTGGAATATGCAACGCAATACGGTAATTCTGAAGATCGTTGCTGGTGGTAGTAAAAACTGAGTGGTGATAACTTGCATGCTGTAGAAGACGACACAAATTGCAGTTCCAGATGCATTAAATGCTTTGAGGTCTAGGGAATAGCAGTGGGCAATAATAAGAGTGAAATTCAAGGTATAGGGAAGTAGAAATGAAAATTATTATTATTATCAGATACTGAAATGTTAATGTTACTAAGCATTCTTATTGGAATGTAGGTCTCTTTTAAATAATAATATGATAGTTACCGGTAGTTCAATCATGGATATTTTTAATTGGTTATCTTACTTTAATGAGCTTAATGTAATCACATCCTTCAAAATTAAATTGATTGCTTAATTTCCCCCTTGATTTTTGTACTATAATATTAGTAAAAAGGAGGAAAAATGTCAGCAAGTAAACATAACTCCTCTTTCTCTCTATATATAGAGGCATGTATCTTCGTGTGCAACTAAGCAAAACAAATGTGACTTTTTCTTCTTTAAAAAATTTGTGTTAATAAATAGGATGAGAATTAAGTTCATTTTAAATACTTACGACACATGAAATATACATGATCAAAATAAATTAGAAAATTAAATTCAAATAAATTTTAAGCTAAATTGCGTGTTTAAGTTGCAATACTTCAGTTGTAATAATTAATACTAACAAAACCAAACATCATATTCCCATTCTGCACAGTATAAAAATTCTTCTGCAAAACTGCAAAAATTACCAACACTTTGTCTTATTTGATAACTTTCAAATTCACTCCTTTGTTTGCATTTAGAATTTATAACTTTAATTTTCCACAGAAATTTGTTTTTGATTTAAAAAATTTCACTGCCATAATTTCATTCTTTTCAGCATACATTAATAAATGCAGAAGGTTTTTGTACCTTACATAATTTTAAATCTTATGTAACCTAACGTAATTAATAACAAAATCAAAACATAGATCAGAAACTGCATAAAATTTAATAAATAATTTCTACTAGTGTTACACGAAATGCTATGAAATTAATCAATAAAATGAGATAAAATATATAGAATTAATATTCCACATGTGTGAATTTGGAAGTTTTACGTTAAATACTTTTTTTAATTAAGTATTTTTCTTAGAGCATGGGACCTGTCATAATTAGAACTTTCAAATCTTTTCTAGTCTTTTTCTAGAAATTTTCTAGTCTTTCATGACATTACTTTTCTTTTATTAACAAGAAATATTGCATTCAGTTATTTAATTCAAGATTTCCAAAAATAATGCTACTGAAAGGCATGAATACTTACTTAAATTTGAAATTAATTTAGTTGACTTAAAATAATATTTAAAAAAATAAATCTTCATATATACGTCTAAAAATCAAACCTTATTAATTTTCTTTTAATTGAACGATATCTGAATTCTGCATTAGTTTGGACTCATAAATCATTGGACAATTAAATGCCAAGCTATAAGAGAACTAATGTAGTTTACAAATGCACTGAATATTATTTTCTGCATTAACTTTCAAAGAAAGTAAAATTTTCTGCATATTTGCATCATTTGGATTGATAGAATATGGCAAAGCATGCAAAGGCTATCAGCCTAAAGGGAAGTATATATTTATGGACGGCTTTGTAAGGAAAAGTAGCTTGCATTTCCATTTATTCATGTGTGTGTATATATATATATATATTTACAATTGTTAATGCTAAAATCAATGCTTCATTAAAAATGTATTATTTTATTTTTAATACTAACATACAGATACAGAATTGTTTTAAATTCCAATAAGCAATCATAATTTATTTTTAAGAAAATTTATTTTATGATTTATATATTATAATACATGAATAAAAGAAACATTTGTCAAGATATGTATTAAACTTGTATTAGCAGATTCATGCTATCCTAGCAACAAGACTATCATACTTCAAAACTGTATTAAAATTGTTCAAAATAAAATCAACATAAATTCTACATTAAATGTTTAAAAACTTATAAATATGCAGATACAATGCAATATGCACATACAATATAATAAATTTTGTAATTTATAAAATATTAATGAAATGTTATTTTTGGAAATAATGTACAAAATTTTAGTTTTCTTTTATAACTAGTTTAACGAATTTTTAGAAAAATATTTTAGGTCATTTCCATCTTTTCCCTGTTTATATTGGTATATTAAAATATATGGAATAATTAAGTTCCATCTAGTTAGTAAAACAAAACATTACGAAAAGCATGATGCGACATATTTTTAATCAATATAATTACTTCATTTTGGAATTATAGCATTTTCGTAAGAAATTAATACCATTGAAAAAAATAATATTATTACACTAAAGAATAAACGAAATTCTCTACCGCGTTGTTCAAGTTTTTGTAATTTTACTTCATAACACACTCGTACATAAACATATTAGACTGAATTATAAACCAAGTGTAATTAATTAGGTAATCCTAGAAAAAGAATAAACTAAACCTAGTAAGCAAAAAATATATACATTACATTCAGAATTCTAAATGTTTACATAAACTTTTCTCGCAAGGCCTGCCGGGAAAAAGATGTCAAACGTTCTTTGGTTAGACGATTGCAAACGAACGCTAACATGATTAATTTTGTTTTCAACAACCACATTACCTACTCCAAGTGATTAAATTTTGGAAGAATTAGTTATAAATAATAATACGGGCAATTTAAGGCGTAATTTATCGGATGCACAATGACAAAATACTACTATTAGATCTGCATTTGGAATAAATATTTTGCACTCTTTCAACTCATTAGACATTACGAACACTGATATTAATTAATCACAAAGCTTAAACGTTTAAATACTTACTCACTGCATATAACAGTGCAAAGTGCATGAGAATAATCTGCATAAAATGAATAAAAAATATTTCAAACAGTAATTGTAAACATTTTCTTACTTACCTGCGCTATACAACCGACATGCATTCAGCCCTGTCTTTTTCTGCAACTAGCTTTCAAACACTTTTCTCCTGATTGGCTAATTTCCAGTCAGTCACGTGATTCTTCCGCGCGGCTCCTGAAACATTATCTGTAATGCTACAAGCAAATCAGCTGTACCCGCTACAGTTTGCTTTCAGCCTGTTACCATTACAGGAAATTCTTGTGTAACTTTTTGATTTCTGTAACTTTACAAAACTTTTGCCTGTAAAGAGCGAACTTTTTTTTTTTACAGTGAAGGCAACTTATTTCGAGGTTGTCATCAATCATAAGTTCACCTGGTCGGACCATATTGACAAGGTCAGACGAAAGGCTTTGTGTATTATTCACCAATTAAATCCACTGCTATATAATCAAGCTCGAAACTCAATCTGGTCAAAAAGAGGCATATCTACACTGCTGTTATCAGACCGATGCTCTGTTACGCCTCACCGGCATGGGCCGCGGGCTCCAACTCAGAGATTGCAAAATTACAGATCACCCAAAATAAGTACCTACGCCGGATTACGAATGCCCATCACTACTTTATTAGCAACGATACCTTGCATAAAGATTTAAAAATTGAGTATATGGATGACTACCTGCAGCTTACAAACGGAAAATTCTTTGCTAAAGCACGTGAATACATACATCTAAGCTCTTTAAATGTTTTTAATTATGAAATTCTGCAAGAAGACCACGATATTCGCCCCCTCGCGGCCTACCTCATCCGAGATTCTAGTTTCCCCACCTGAATACTGCACTGTATATAGTATTGATAATGTATATAGCTTCAACTCCATTACTAGCATTTAATTTTATTTTGTTTCATTTACTCGGCATTATATTTTGTATATTCTCTCTACTTCCACATGTTATTCTTCATGCAGTATTTAGGTTCCCACCTCGCACTATTTTGCTTCTCCATTTTACGGCTCCATTTGCCTCACTGGCCTTGTTACTGTCGGCCAGACACCTTTCCACCCCTTTAGTCCTCCCTTGGGATACCACGGTCATGTAGCATTCACGTTATGTGCCATATAGGCAAAATTCCTGTTATTGGGCCGGTCCCATTCATTCTGCCAGTTTCCAATGGCGGACTCCTCTATTTGCCTCTTTAGGCATGACCGGGGCAGGGGCACCTGAATCTGCTCCGTTTCCTCATTTTGGGCAGCCTTCTTGGCAAGAGCGTCTGCTGCTTCATTTCCCTGGATTCTGGAGTGCGCCTTCACCCAGGAAATTTGGATTCTCATTGACTTTTCTTGTAGACGGAGGACTTCTTGCAGGTGCGAGATTAGTGCGGAGCGCTGGAGAGGGTTGTTGATAGCATAAATGCTTGACAGGCTGTCAGTAAATATCGTAGCTCGACTCTGCCGTGTGTCAATTGCCCATTTCACTGCCTTTGTGAGGGCAACTACTTCCGCTTGGAACACTGAGTTCTGTGCGCCCAGACGGCCCTTCCATTCCTTTGCTATGTTTCCATTTATATAGGCTATATAGGCACTGCCTACAGCGTTATCAATTTTTGACCCGTCTGTATAAAGCGCGTTATCAATTTTTGACCCGTCTGTATAAAGCACGGCCCCTGGTCCGTCTAAGCGCGGGGTTAACGCTGGTGAGTGGAAAGTCCTTATGCCCAGTCCATATTCCGACGGATGTGTGCTTAGTTTGGACCTGCGTGTTTCGTAGACTTCTGGCAGATAGCATGTATCCCCATATGTGCATGGCTGTTGGAGTTGCGTCACCTTTGCAATTGAGGCTTCTTGCTGCGCTTTGATTGGGAGCGGCATAAGCCCTGCTAATACCGAAGCGGCCGCAGTCGACGTTGTCCTGTAGGTCTTCGTTATGGCCAGGACAAATGGTCGCTGTGCACTACTTAGCAATTTTGCCTTTCTGACTGTCATCGGGGCTGCCCAGATGGCTGCTCCGTAGGTTAGGACCCTCTCCGCGACAGTGGAGTAAAGTATCTTGTAGATATTGGGCCGAACGCCCCAGTGCGGGCCTTGCATTTTTTGCAGATTGTTTGCGATTCGGCGAGCCTTTTCTCTTTGGGCTTTAAGGTGAGGCAGCCAGGTGAACTTTTCATCCAATATAATACCCAGGAGTTTTAGTTCTCTGACCCTTTTGATGGTCTTCCCAAGCATATGAGTTCCTGCCCAAGGTAAAGGTGGACCGGCTCATCTCAGCGCCCTACCTCACGCGATATATAACAGGCCACGGCCCCTTTCCGACGTACTTTGCAGAAAGGGGGTCTAGCAACAACTGATATGTGTGTTTGTGACAACGTGGGCTCACCAGACCATTATGTCACGGAGTGCCCCTTAACAGCAGAATGGCACATCAAATTCCCAACTACCAATGTTCTGCCTTTCAAACGCCTTCTCGTAAAACATCGAGGCACGCGGCAAAAGCTTAAAAGCATAATGGACAAACTAGAAAAAATGGGCATAGACCTCTGCAGGCCGGAATAGGGCACATGCAATAAACACAATTGGCATAAAAGCGTCTTACAACTGTGAAGTCTCTAGATGGTTGCAGGGCCAGGGTAATATCCTAGTAGTCATAGAAAGCCGTCCGGGTGCCCTGTCCTGCTGTCACCTGTCACCTGTTATTGGGCCGGACACGTTGCGCTGCCGCGCAATATCTCGGCATAAAATGCTCGGATCGGATCGGCGGCATGTTAAAGCTACGTTACCTACTTATAATCGGAAATGCGATTTTGCAGTTTATTTGGTCATTTATATATTTTTCCATCGTTGTTCTGAAATGGGAGGAGATGCTTTTAACAAATTTGTGGTGAAATTGTTTTGGTGATGTTTGAAATTGATATTTCTGCTGTTCGAAGAAGCATTCATTCATGTTAAATGTATTTTATTTTATTCTTGTTCTTATATTGTAGAATGTTATGTTCGTTGCTTTTTTTTTTTTTTTTTTTTTTTTTTAGCATGAATTTCTGTCGTTATTGTTGTTTTTTTTTGAATTGTTTGAAATTTATTTTAGTTATTTTAGCTTATTTTGTTAATTAGTGCGCAGTGACTAGATTGTGCAATTCGCAGATGTTTTTCAATTTTTAAACAGAAAGCTGTGTACATGGTAATTTCGAAATTTATTGTTGTTATGTTAATTTATTAAAGGCGAGGTGTGCGTAGTTCGTAGATTCCTTCGCTGCCTAGATTGTGCAATTCGTAGATTTTTTTTAAAGTTTAAACAGAACGCTGTGTATATGGTATTCTTTGAAATTTATTGTCGTTATGTTAATTTATTTAAGGTAGGTGTACGTAGTTCGTAGATTCCTTCGCTGCATAGATTGTGCAATTCTGTGATGTTTTATTAAGTTAAAACATATCGCTGTGTACATGGATTCTTGTCAAATATTGTTGGTTAGAAACTTTATATTTTTCTATTTAAATTTTTTGTTTTTGTGTCGAATTTTTAGCTTAAATTATGTATTTAAAACGTGGTTTTTGCAACATTTTAGGCTTAAAGTTTGAAATGTAGACAAAAAGTTTAAGTAGTAATACGCCGCGGGGAGTTTCTCGCCAATCCTGGGCGTACATGAAAGTAGTTTCGAATTTTCTTTGTAGAAGCCTTGCATAAAAAAATTATATCTCGTAAATTTTTAAGAAAAAGCGTTTATCTAATCATATTTTTTTTTCTGAAAGCCTACATCTTACTCGACTCATTTCCTAAAGTAAAAACATAAGCTACGATCAGTTCATGCAATCATTTCGCAACATTTTACAAAACAAAGCAAAGAAGCTAAAAAAACTTTTCTTTCTTAGTAATTGAAGTTATATGTTTTATTATTGCTTTACAAAGACATTCTATTCTTAGAAAAAATCAGATGTATGAAAAAAATTGCGTTCATAGAAGATATCCGATTCGAGCAATTATATCAGTTTAAAGAAAGGGCTATTATCATAAACTTAATCGATCTGCTGAAATGAAAGACATATTTTCTTTCCATTATTTTCGAACTTATTGATCGCAAAGAATAAAAAGCGGTTTTCTTAATTTTATAGATAGAACATCTCAACGAAAACTTGAATATTGAATTTTTAAAATTTACAGTAAAAATTTAGCAAACTTACACATCGATTTATTTGAATTGCAATTGCGTTTGACCCCATTAGAATTGAATTTTTTCAGTCTCACTTTCAAGTTAGTACGGGAAAGTTGGTGGCAAATCCACTCGGGGGAGAAAAGTAGTTTAAATCAGTTTAGTTTAGAAATGAGAACCAGGTGTAAAATTTTTAGTTTATTCCTGCTTAAAATTGCGCATAACAATTAAGTCGAAATATTATGTTTGTGTTACCATTGGCAGGAGCGGATGGGTATTCCGAATCATAATTACAGGATCCAAGCAGCAAAAAACATTAAACTCATCAGAAGAAAAATATTTTATGGCAATTAAAAATTAAACAATAGTCCTTCAGCGACAAAGCCCCTTTGGACTAAAAAAAATCTCAAAGGTTTTCAAATTTAGAAGGGGCGTTTTTTTAACATTTTATCTGTTACCTTTATTTAATAAATATCACGTTCTTTGCACTTAAACCATGAAATTCAGTTCAAGAGCAATATCTCAAAATAGTTTCAAATTGAGCATATCCGTTAGAATTTCCGATACAAAGTCTCGCGCGCTGGAGATAAAAATGTTTTAAAAACTCCAGGGGAGGACGCGGGACATATGCCTGTTAACCTCTGTTAAACTTCAGGCGTCTCCGTCCTCCGTCACCTTTCACCTGTACAACGTTGCCATTGCTCGCTTTGAAATTCTTGAGTTTGTTAATCAAATATTCATTAAAGTTTTACAAAATATGAAATCGATAATAAAGCAAATTCCAAATTCCAAATTTGGGCTTCTACATGCCCATATTCTTAGGAGGATTACGTCATTCAAAATTCAATGGCTCTATGTACCGTTGTTTTTATCACAATACGAGAAATATACATACATTTATGCAGATTTTTCATTGTTTAATTTCTTCAAATATAATGCAGGACTCTAACATGTGGTGGCAAGAGTTTGAAAAGTGGAACGAACATTTATAGTGATTCAACGCAAAATCACAAAACGAAAACAATAGTCCTTCATGGACAAAGCCCCTTTGAACTAAAAAAAAAAAAAAAAAAAAAAAAAAAAAAAAAAAAAAAAAAAAACCTGAAAACTTTCAGATTTTACATTACGCCCAAAGAGGCATATTTTAAACATTTTGTATGTCGCCTTTATTTATTAAGTATCATGTTCTTCGCACTTAAACTATAAAATTCAGTTCAACGGCAATATCGCAAAGTACTTTTAAAATGAGCATATGTTTATAATTTCCCATACACAGTCTCGCGCGCTGGAGATAGATGTCCTCACCACGCACAGTGTTGCCATTGCTCGCTTTGAAATATTTGAGTTTGTTAATCAAAAATGCGTAAAAACCAAAGTTTTACAAAATATGAAATAGATAATAAAACAAATTCCAAATTCGGACTTCTAGATGCCCATATTCGGGCGGAGACGTACGATATTCAAAATTGGATCGCTCTAGATACCGTTGTTTTGTCACAATGCGAGAAACATTCATACATTTATGCAGATTTTTCATTATTTAATTTTTTTAAATATAACACAGGGCTCTAATATTTGGTGGCAACCATTTGAAAAGTGAACCGACGTTTATAGTGAACCAACGCAAAATGCCAAAACGAAATTAATAGCCCAACTGGGCTAACACCCTTTGGGCTAATAAGTAAATAAACTCGAAAGATAAACTTATGATAACTATTAAATCTTCTTAAACACTTCGTTGTTAGCTACTCTCAAATTCATAACTTATGATTTGTTTACTTCAGAGCATAATAGGCGAGAATTTTTATGTTCCACCACTCCGACTATTTTATAAAGATTCCAGCACCTTTATTCAAGTCAGCGAATATTCACTTAAGATTTTTCCTTGATCCTCCTATCACCTTGATAAAAATTGCATTCTTCATGGTATAAACTAAGTTTCATAAGAGCGCTGGGCATCTTTTGCAACTTGTAGAAAGGCAGCTTTTTATGCAAAGCAGCGACTTTGGACGTAGATCTTTAATGGCAGTTCCGGCCGAGGAAACTTGATAGACGGCCTTGATGAAAGTTGCATTCTTTATGATATAAGCGGAACTCAAATAATTCAAAGCGAGCAATGGCAGCACTGTGCGGGGTGAGGACATCTATCTCTAGCGCGCGAGATTGTGTATAGGAAATTAAGGGTTCCTGGTACCTACTGTATCCTGAGGAACAATGGCAATCGAGCAAAAAGGTGGCGGTACTTTTATTCAAAGCAGTGACTATTCATTTAGCTCTTCGCACTAGCTGCAGCTATCTTGACCAATGTAAAGATTCTGGGCATCCGCTGTATCTGCGAACTGTCGAACATGGCGAAGATGTCGTCACTCTTATGCAAGTTGGCCTCACCGATCAGACCAGCCTCATTGCCCCGAACCGTTGGCATTATGCATATTCACCATGTGCTATTTTGAATTTTAATTTCCTCAAATTTAATTTGTGATGTTACGAAAACTGCATTTCTTTGATTTGAAATCTGAATATTGCTTAAATCTTAATTCAAGTTTTATTTAAAGCCTGTAATGTTAGGCTGAGGTTAACTAATGGGACATGCAGCTGTACCTTGGATTATTCGAAGTGAATTAGTTTGTTTGCTTAATTAATAATGCCATAATGTACATTAAGCACATGAGGGCTATGTGCCTAAGAGGTAGAATGCTTTCGGGAGGACTATTTAAGAGAAACTGACTCGTATATTAATAGAAAATGAAATTATATTACCAAGAAGGAATCATGCTAGACAAACGAAATTTGCGAGTCATGTTTGCACAGCTAAAAGATGAAGTCTATGTCTATTGCAGCATAAATACTTTTCAGTGAGTACGGATAATCAGAAAGTACCATGAAAAGTCTTCCCGAGAAGTTCTTGGTAAGGGTAAAGAAGTATTAGATCTTGGGATTCCAGACCGTGGAATTTCCTTACTCAAATTGGGATGGAACATAGACATATCGCTCTCGTATACTTTGTATAAAATAATGAAATAGAAATAGAAGTTGCAAAAAAAGTTGCAATAAAAGTAAATGAAATTAGAATGCACTGATAGTTGCTGCTGTGTTGGGTTCTTTAACAAGGTTAATTGTACTCTTAAAAATTCTGTTTATTTAAAAATAAAAAGATTAGTACAGAACGTTAACACATAATGGAATAGATAACAATACCTAAATGATTGCTCAATTCTAATCTTATTTATTTACATTTTGTTTACAATTTTTAATACATTTATATTTACAGTATTAATACAGACAACTAGAATTTTTAGTCAGTATTTTGCTTAAAGTAAATTGAACATATTTGTTTCATAAACACTTTTACAAAACCAGAAATATAGAATCATTAAAACAATGCTAGAGGAACTGAAATAATTATTTAATTAAAAGTTTTCTTTTAATATTTTTATCTACGGGTTCATTGATATTTTTAAGCATATATAAATAAACAAACAGCAAAAAAAATTTAAAATGCTTCGAATGCATAATTGCTAAGACTATAAACATAGATGTCAGTCCATAACAATATGTAAAAGAGTGTTATCAACAATTAACAATGAAATTTTATTACTTTTGTGCATCACAAAGATTTATAATAAAAGCAACACGTACTCATTTAAAAGAGCGTAACATTACTATAAACTCTTATAATAGCAAATCCTTCAAAATCTTACTTTTTTTAAATATTTTATTTACAAAACTGTTATAAAATGCAACACTGCCATTCATAATATTTATAAAATTATATAATAAAAACATTCATTTTTGATAATATTTCACCGTTATTCTTAATATATATCTAAAATTGTCATAATATGATTTATAATTTTACACAACAAAGCACTCAGTAACATCTTATGAAATTACAGAGCATACATATTTTAAAGATTAAATGTGCTTTAAATATGAAAGAAGCATTAATTAATTTATTGAACTTCTGAAAACTGAAGATAATTTGCAGTTTCTCTGACGCACTGTATGTAAAACTTAAAAGGGGAAAGTCGTTTGACTACACCAGAATGTATATTAATAATACAAATATAAAAATATATATTAAAAGTTTTTTACCTACACATCGAAATATTTTATTTAAGCTTTCTAGAGCAATTTATAATCAGTTTATTTACTCAGTTCATCATTATTATTAAAGTGCTTTGAAGTCGAAAATTGTTTCATTTCTTTAAAAGTACTACTTTAATGCAAGATAAAGACGATAAAATAAGATATGAAGCTGCTTTATATGTAATAGATTTAGAAGAGTTAGTACACTGAGCAATGATGGATTAAAAAGTTCATCTTGATCAATGCCTGCTTCAAAATGTCTATCAGAGTTTTCTGTTAATTTTTACAATTAAAATTTCAATTAACGTTTCTGTATTTGAATTAAAATGCCTTGTTGATATTCCGTTTAACTCTCAAGTGCATGATTTTTGAAACTTTGAAATTATTCATATATTCAATTATAGGTTCATATACTTCAATTATAGATTAAAAAATGATTTAATTATTCATAATATCTATAATTGCTTTTGCTTTTAGGTAAATTTTCAAAATAAACATGCGTTTTCATTTCGGATCTTACGCTTTTGAATTTTAGGTCAAAATTAGTATAAAGTGACAATATTTGAAGTTAATGAATGTAAATCCTTTGAAGTAAAATTGACTTACATATAACGATATTGATAAATTAAAAATCTTTCAATCAGAATCAATCAAGCTTATTAAAAACTTAAATTTATTTTCAATTTTTATAGTTTTAAAGAAGATGTTTACGAATTTTATCAAATTAATTCGATAAGTAGGTAGGCAGAATTTTATGAAAGTAATTCGATACAAACAATCAATTAATTAAAATTTCTTCTGATAATAAAACTTCCTTTAATTTAGTCATTCTAATATATATTTGATAATTTCTTTAAAACTTTACTTCATGGGTTTGAGATAATAGTACAAAAATGTATTAGACATGTAGGAATTAATGCCAGATGTCTCAAACTGTGTGAATTTGGAGTAAAATGCAAACAGACTCGTGATTTATCCCAAAACATATGCTTTCTTCTTCGCAAAATGCACAGCATTTTGTACTTTGTCCCACAACACAAATTTGCCGACGACAGTCTCACAAAAAATATACTCTTATGATGACTGTAGAAAATATCATGGCACTTTGGGAGACTGTAAGAATTAGTTGCATCACCCTATTCAAAGAGAAAGAGTAAGTTAAAGAAAAGATTCAAAATATTAATGGTTACAAATTATACATAAAACATTTAAAAGTTAATCTTTGAATTAAATATCTAACTACTCATGCATGGGAAAATCGTCGATAAAAATTATGCAAACCAATGCATTTCGTAAATATGTACAGCTTAAATATTTCCTAAATTCCAGACTTCCAGCAATTAAACGCAACGTTAAAAGAAGGCAGAAAATCTTATCTTGGTGTTGATCTTTAGGAGTTGATCTAAATGTGGTACTTAAGAAGAGTAGAGAGGAGCTGAAATACAGCTGTATTCAATTAAGGACTCATGGTTTCTTCTCTTCCGAGTCAACAGCAAGGAGAAAATAACAAACTACTCTGTAAAAGTAATCATGATCTGCAAAGAAGCACTTCGTTTTCCTCCACAAGGAATTGATGTGAGTTCCAGTCGTTTTAAATAGTTCCTTTGTATAATTTTTGCCTGTTCTTGTTGCTCTATAATCAGAACTCAAAACAAAGTTTCGTGTATCAATCCCTATGCTTCTTTTCAAAGAACACAGAATGAGTGCAATTACTTTCATTCTGTGATCTTTGCATTTACTGAGTTAAAATTAGCACACACATAAATTTTTGTTCAAAATCCCTTCCTACGTTTTATTAACAAATTCATACTCACGCTATATATGAATTTAAAATTTGATATTTAGATGTAAATAAAATATAAGAATGTTACATCATCTCTACATATAATAAAAACAAAGAGTCTGTCTGTGTGTGTGTGTGTGATTTTCGTTCGCGCTACGCGTAAACTTATAGACCCACGGCTACGAAATTTGGTACAAAGGTGCATCTACACAAGAGCCAGTGCACCTCGAAGCGATTTTTTCGAAATTCGAATTCGAATTTTCTTTATTTTATGTTTTGTGACGAAATCGCGTCATTTTGAGACATAATGGGCTATAGGAAAGCAAGATTTTACTCTACGCACTCCATTTTCACATCGTCATGAAATGTAAGCACTTAGCTGTTTTACGAACTTAAAATAAATTTCGTGTTTCTATAAATCGATTAAATACGAATTTATTTAACAAAGTGAGCTTAACACCTTTACAACAGGATTTTTTTCTAAAAACGTTTATGTTTAAAAATGTACACTGCTCAAAAAAAAAAAAAAAAAAAAAAAAAAAAAAAAAAAAAAAAAGGGACAGTGCTATATCTCCCGTTCTACTGGGCCGATTGACAAAATTCAAATTGCGTTCTTCATGTCTCGAAAGCGCGACTTAGGATATATATTAGATTTATATATAGCACTATTCTAACATAGGTATTTTGACACAAAATCGGAATTTTTCTGAAATAACATACCAATTTTTTTACATATTTCGGTTCTACGACTCAAATTACGCCTAAATATGAAATTTTGTAAAATTTGGACCGAAATTTACGGAGAAATTCACAAATTTATTTTGGCACTTTTTGTTCAGTTTGCGCCAAGAATAGTTCACTTGGCGAACGTCTTAATATATGGCAACCTTGTTTCCTTTCCCATGAGAGGAAAAAAAGTCACCATCATTCTTTTTTCCAAATAATATTCTTTATATATTTTTTATTATAACTGTTATTATTTTAAGTAATTTTTTCTTTTTCGAATTTCATTTTAATTGTTTAAGTTGCATTTTTTTCTTCGAATAACTGTTTTAAAAATTTCTATTTACCTATTCAAACTGCGTCAATAACGGTGCAGCGTTTATTTATTTATTTTTTTTTTTTCAAATAGTTTTCTTTATATATATTTATTTGTCATAGTTATTATTTTAGGAAATTTTTAAATTTTTATACTTTTATTTTAATTGTTTGTGCTGCATTGTCTCTTCAGATAATTGTTTTAAAATTTTCTATTTATTCCTTCGAACTGAGCATTTTAAATATATTTATTAATATAAATTTTCCAGAATTTGATTTTATTTATTTGAATTGCGTTTCTTTCCGAAGAATATTTTGTAACCCAGACTATGATGCATTTGAAAACTGCATATATTAAAAGAGAAATTACTGTAAAGCACAGTTAACACGCCTTTCAATGTTCCGTTCAGAAAAGAAATATATAAATAAGAGAGATGTATAACGGACATTTTAACATAGGATGACTTGCATACACTGCTTTAAACAGTTTAATCATTGTGCCCATTGCTTTACACAGTTTTATCCTACATTTGGTTTCTTAAAATGTTATTCATATTTTAGTCAAATATTTTATTTTTGAAATCGCAAGAATCAAATATCATAAGATTAAAAAGTTTTAAATTAAAAAAAAGTAGAAATATTAAATTTTAAGCAAAAATTTATTTTTTCTTTTCTTTTTCTTCAGGCATTCTACTTTATTCTTGCTCTTTTTCTTTAGGCATTCTGCAAGTATATTAAAAAGCATCCAACTTTTCGAAATAATCTTGGTATTTCTGACAATCATTTTAAATAAAGTTATCGCCTTCCATTTCATAAAGGCCCACAAACGGCCGAGCGGTAGAGAATCGTTGAACACTGGTAGCTCACTCCGGGGTTCGAATCCCGGTAAACGGGCTGGTTACATGGGCGTTTTTGTGGATTTTCTCATGTGTACCGTGTATGCTAGCTGGTGTATCTTAGAAAGTTCATCACGAAGTATTTGGTCAGAGCCTTTATCAGTCTTTAGAGGATAAACATTTTGAAGGTATGAGATGAAAGGAAAGTCTGATTTCATCAAGAGGTTTTGGTTTATTTAATTATGCCTAAGGGAAGGGATGCCTTCGTGGAGTACTTTCTAAGGAAAACTGACTCGCATACACGTTACATATGGGGAAAACCACGAAAACGCCCATGCAGGCAGCCCGTTCGCGGGATTCGAACCTCGGACCGAACTACCAGTGTTCAGAGATTTACCGCTCAGCCGCTGTTTCATCAGGAGGAAAAAAAACGTCTTTAGGTGACATCCACATACATCACTGGATAAACTCCTGAATCTTCAAATAATTCGACTGAGAAAATCATGGGATTCTCCATTTATGATACGATATGATGTCCTATAACGTAATTTAAATTTATACAACCATATAGTCTACAACCAGTCGCTCTTCACTTTAATCTGTAATGATATCGTTTTTGTCTTTTCTGTTAACACAAGCTCAATTGATGGTATTTGGTGGTGGTGGTGTACACGTCCAAGTGTTTTCTTTTTGAACACATAAATTCTTTGAAGTATCCTGAAGGTATATTCAAAAGTGTCCAACTTTTTGAAACATCTTGGTATGTCTGACAGCCAAATTTCCCTGCAAATTTTTGCTTACTTTTCTCCCTAATTTTCTTCTTTCCTTCTACAGTTATTTTCAGTGCTCACACAAAAAAATTAAGATTTTTCGATTCCCTAGACTTCCGTAAATTTTGCATTCTTGTCATTTTTTTTAAAATATCAATTGCATCAACTGCGTTTCAGCTGAAGACAGCTTTGCATTTTCTAGACATTTTTACTATAAACAAAGTATAGAGCAAAGTCCAAAGCTAAATGACAAAGAAATAAAAAAGTCTAGCAGGGTTTATTCTGTACCACCGAGTAACCCGATTCTTATATCGGCTGAAACAATCTAAATCATATTAAAGATCATGTTTTTTATACAATCTATAACGCGAGTGAAAAATTAGCTTCTTAAAACATTCTTTCTAAGAGGATTAATATAAAATATTATATTTAAATATATATATTTTTAAAGCTGGGACTTGAACCAAACTGTCAGACTTTTAAAGTTTAATTTACATGGTGGTTATAATTAAAGTTCCAATTTGAAATGGTCATAAAAGAAAAACTACTGGACTAAATGTTATCAAACTTGGGAATCGTGTAAAGGAGGTTATGGAAATTTATTTTCCTTCGGAAAAAAAAAAAAAAAAAAAAAAAAAAAAAAAAAAAAAGAGTTAAAAAACTCACCACCAGTGGAAAAATGGCGCTGTATACAATATTTGTAAATGAAATAAGGCATGAAAACATCTGTTTAAAATGTGTTTAATAGTTTCCGAAACGTGTTACAAAGCATGTTCAATGTAGCGTCCAGCATTTTCCGAGAGCAAGTTAAATCCTGTTACTGCATTCTTAACAGCAGTTCTTAGCATATCAGGAGGAATGTTACGGACATTTTTCATTTCTGCCAAATTGTTTAGAATATCACCATAAATAGTGCTTTTGAGATAACCCCATAGCCAAAAGTCACAGAGATTGAGGTCTGGTGGGAAGAGGGGAATTGTCGGCTTATAAGACGTTTATTCGTGAAATGTTTCCTAAGCAAATGTGCGACACACTTGAGGTGGGGCCCAGCCCTGCATAAAAATCGTAGTATCTAAAATGCCATGTTACTGCAGTTCCATGCAATTCATGTATCACGAAATATTTTAACATTGACTCTAAGTGAGCTGCAATCACAGTGGTCTAGCTGTCGCCTGCTCTTCAGAGAAAAATGGTTCAGTTATAAAACTAGCTATCATTGAACACTAAACGGTGTGGAATGACTGCTATGCAATCGAATGCAGTAGGAGAATGCAATATAACTAGATAGATAACATGAGGGATTTCTTTGACCGAAATCGATTAAAAGCGTTTTGAATCAGTATCTTCATGTTTTAGTGCCGAATTCAGGCTTCAAAAATTACAAATTAGCGATCTGTAAGAAAACGATTTCCAGATTGTACGCACTTGTGCGAGTGATTTGCGATCTCACATTTTCTAATCGCTAATTCGTGGTTTTCACGGACGAATTTCTCACTTACACGGATGGCGCACTAGACTTTTATCGAATTCAACGCTTTTAAATGGTAATTTGCCTACTTCAAAGTTTCTTAAGGGTATGCAACATGTTAAACCCGTGTAACAAAAGGTTAAGTTAGATTCCGACCCATATTTGGTTTAACAATATTGCATGCAGCGCCATTTTCCCCCTGGTGGGGAGGTTTCCAACTTCCTTTTTCTCGCGGAAAATAAATTCCCATGACCTCCTTTACACGATTACCAAGTTTGATAACATTTGATCCAGTAGTTTTCCTTTTATGACCGTTTCAGTGTGGAACTTTAATTATAACCACTCTGTATATTATTAAATTTTAATTTGAAGCTATGCGTTATATGTATACCAAGCGTAAATTTTTCGCTTTTATGGAAAAATAAAGAATCAAAGCAAATATACTTAGGATAATGGACCAAAACTGAAAAAATTTCCCCTCCCTCCGAAAATAAAATATTGAAACTTCGACCTTGAATTTATTAGATTATCGAAATATTTAATTTGACTTATCTTCTAAGTCCTAGTTCCGACAACAATTCCGTCAAAATAAAAGATTTAGTATATATTCACTGTATGTTAATAAAGTAAGCAGAGTGGAATAAAAATAGATTATAAAATTTATGCTGATGCAACTTTTTGTCTGACTGCACAACATGTAATGGAAGAGAAGGCTTGTAGAGATCTGTTTTTGACATGCCTCTAAAAGTAGATGTCATACTCCTTTTGTCTCTTCAATGTCAAAAAACTTTCCTTTGAGAAGCAACTTTAGTTTTTGGGAAAGAAAAAAATCACAAGAAGACAAATTTGAAGAATATGCAGGACGATTGAGTACACATACTTATTTTCGGAACACAAGCGGTTCTCCAACTGGTTATTGAATAATGAAAAGATGCATCGTCATGCAATACAAAACATTCGGAATAGGTTTTCTGACTGAAAACGTAAGATTAAAAGTCATCTGCTTAATTCACAGTCATTTACAAGTCAACTACTCCGGCAATTGCAGACTCGTTTTGATCCTGAGCTTGTAAGACAAACCTAATATCACTGGATTTAAACACTTCTTTAATCTTCCGAGAACGTTCCTTCTTTAGCTCATATTCCAAGAATATTAAGTGAATACAATTATTGCAAAAGCAATTGAATATTCATTTGCACTACGGCTTGGTAGTTTACTAACGAGTTAACAAAACTTAAATTCTGCTTTTTGTGTCTAACAATACAACAATATTTTAAATATTTACAAATAAAATATTAAATTGGAGATTTAATTGGAGCCTCACCAGTTGCCTAGCATTTGAAGATTGTTAAATACTAATTGTTTGTTGCGAAGTCTAATCCAGGCTGCATGGTTGGTTTTCGTAGTTTTCTAGGTTCTCTTTACAAAGGTTCTCTATGAAAGCATCTTAATCGAATAGCTCCCATGTTCTTTCTATGTTCAAATAACCAACTAACCTAGTTTAAGCACGATTTCTAAGTGATGTTACTAGCAAAACCCGAATACTCATTAAAAATCATGTAGCTTGCCAATCGGGAGTAACATGAAAGATGCGGCGCCAATAACTGAATTGCTGCTACGGTACGCTGTTTTTAAACTTAGATGGTCGTTCCTTAATTAAATAGCCCACCAGCGGCCGAGCGGTAAAGACGCTGAACACTGGTAGTTCGGTCCGAGGTTCGAATCCCGCGAACGGGCTGGCTGCATGGGCGTTTTCGTGGTTTTCCCCATGTGTAACGTGTATACGAGCCAGTTTCCCTTAGAAAGTCCTCCACGAAGAAATCTTTCCCTTAGGCAGATAACCCTCGTGTGCTTTGCGATAATTAAATAATCCAATCCAATCCTTAATTAAATGTAATTGATTTGTAACTTCTACTAGAGCTGACGGTTAGAATTGAAGTGTAAATAAATAATATCGTGTGCAATATTTGCAATTTATAAGAAGGATTTATTAATAACTGTAATAATTATTTATTATATTACTAATGATTAGGATTCAGTTCTTGACAATTACATTCTAAATTAGAATTTTAAGAATAAAATGAAAATACGCTACGCACAAAAATACATTTTAAGATAAAAAAAAATGAGTTGATTTTTTATGTTTTAAAACTTCTTGAATTCATTTAATAAACATCGTATCCTCGTTGTTAATTGAATCCAGAATGTTAGGTGTCGTTTATATAATTATTCTTACTTGTCTACAGAATCTGCTGACTTATCCAGCCTTTAAGTAGCTGCAGATCATTTCTGCACAACCACCGAACTTCCATTAATTCAGTCTCTAGAGGGTTGTATGTTTATATCATAATTTGACATTTATAAAAATGATTATTCTAAATCTTATGTTTCTATAAAAATATACTGTGCTTTAAAAATATGTATCAGCCGCTCTTTCAGCCACTTCAAAAGCAACAGTTTGTTTTTAGAAATAAATTATGCAGTTACTGTCATAAAATTCAAATAAACATCAAACAAAAATTCTCAGTTTTAGACAATTCGATTTAAACGAAGTAAAGCAGCAGACGATAAAACGCCGAAGGTAAAAATTTACTCATACAAAAATTTACTCTTATTTTTTTTTTTTAAGATATAGAGAAATTAAAAAAAATATTTAAAAATTTGAATAATATCATCCATAATTTAAAAAAATAGCTTTAAATATAGTATTAATAAATATTTATTACGCATCATTGAGGGAAAAAAATGTCATATAATTAATTCTCCGTAAAATTTTACTTGAAATTTAAGGTTAAAAATAGCTGTGGCAATTCAGTAAAACAAAAATCCATAGACCACATTTGGCGTTATTATCGCTCAAAAAAAGATGCCAAATTTCAAAACGCGAAAATATGTAAATTCGTGTATATCTTAGAAAATTTTGAATAAAAAAGCCTAATTTTTTGCAGATATGCTTAAAAATACACCTACTTTAAGATGATGGTAAAAATTTTATAGGTTATAATTCAAATTTTTTTCGAAAAATTTATAAAAATTATTTTAAAATAGAAATTTTTAAAATAAAACACAAAAAATGGGTAAATTTTATTTGTAATGAACCTAAATTTCGAAATGTGAGAGAAAAAATCAAAAAAGTTTAATAAAAAATGAGATATTAATAAATATTTGCCAAATTCAATTAACATTGAGGAGCTAAAATTTTGAGAGCTAATATTTTAAAAACTACTCGTACGATTTTTACAAAACTTGGTATTCTGGCATAATTTGAGTCGTAGAATCGAAATATGGAAAAAAATGGAATGTTATTTCAGAAAAAGTCCAATTTGGTGTCAAAATACCTATGTTAGAATAGTGCTATATATAAATCTAATATATATCCCAAGTCGCGCTTTCGAGACATGAAAAACGCAGGTTGAATTTTGTCAATGGGCCCAGTAGAACGGGAGATATAGCACTGTCCCATTTCTTTTTTTGAGCAGTGTACAGTTTATTTTTCTTTGATTTTTGGACACGTTAAACGTTCATCCTTGCCACTGCTTATACAAAAAGAATTTTGGAAAAATGATAATATTTTGCATTTTTGAAAAATTTTTTAAATGAAGCTTCCGAGTACACTTCTCACATCTCACATCTTTACAAATGTGATTTTGGCAACAATTTTCCTTTCTTATTGTTGTTGATAGATTTTTGATGATATCCCATCATTTTGAATAATTTCATTCTTTTAGAAATATGGGGTTGGCAACGATTTTTCCTCGTATTTCTTATGTCACTGTTTTTAAGAGATTGGCATATTTCATTACCATTTTTACTTCCTTGTACGAAGTAAAAAGGAAGTATTGTAATCGCGAAAAGTTTCAGGCAGGATATTTCAACGAAAATATCCATTTTGACCGCTATCGAATGCAATTAAACGATGTTTTTGCGTGATATCTGTACGTAAGGACAGAATAAAATACTCTTTTCCTTCAAAAAAATTATAAAACTGCTTTAAAGTTAATTCTGAAGAGAATTTTTCGTGGCGTTTGTACGAACGTATGTACGTACGTGCGTACGTACATACGTAAGTATCTCGCATAACTCAAAAACGAGTAGCCTCAGAACGTTGAAATTTTGTATATAGGACTGCTATAACATGTAGATGTGCATCTCGTATTTTGGTTTCAATCGGCCGCGCCAAATGTATATAAATATATTTATATATATATCCACTCTGTTACCCGGTTCAGTGATCTCAGTTTCTTTTCTCTTATATGTTTGTAAATTGTACATTTTTTGCTTTAAAAATGATTGTATTATGTTGTTTTTATCTTACGGTTAAGGTTTTTATGCCTTTAGTAAATCTGTATGCAATATTTTTAGACTTATCAACAATTTTAAAGTTGTCTAAGTGCCGCTAAGCTCTTTTTTTTATGGCGGCCATTGATGTTTACATTTGAAACAGGAGACTAGTTGATTTGTTGCCAATCTAGAGAAATTTAGCTGCCATACAACAAAGATAACGCATTCATTTATCATTGCCAATTAAATCATGCTTAATTCTTTCTGGAATTTTTTCGAGGAAATAAGTGTTTAAGATTTACTTCGTAATTTTTAATATAGATATGAGATTTTATGTATTTTTGCCTTCTTGTGAAGTGAGAACTGAATTAATTAAATGAGAAATACTCAATCGTCTGTGAAAAACTGCCTCTTTTTTGTTTTGTTTGCTTAATTTCTTTTATACATCATTCTAGCTTTATTATAGTATTTGAATAGAACATGTGGCAATGATTGGATAATTCTATTCTTTAAATGATATAAATTTTGTGCATTATGAGTTATAATATGAACGAAATTTATAAGTTAACTGTTATATAATTATTGGATTATATAACAGTTAACTTAGTTTCCGTTATATAATTATTATATAAGTTAACTGTTATATAATTATTAATACTGTTAAGTGAATCTAGCGCCAGAGTGTCGCTATGGTAAACAAATACTAGAGTGAATTTTAAAGAATGCATTTATTCTATTGTGGTTTATGCGCTGTCGGCGAAGTAGATTTAATTCAGTCTAATAAGTTTAAATGAAATGCAAGAAAAAATGCGTATAATTTAATATTCCGTAGAAGGAAGTCATGTGGTGTACACATGAGATTTTTTTATATATATAATACATTTTATTGATGTTTTTTATAAAGTTGTTCTGCAGAGTAAAATAGTGCGCGGAATGTTTTGTTTTTTGAGTTTCTTTCATGTTATTTTTTGCTTATTTCACTGTTTGTAAGATATTGAAAAGTTTTGCATGATTTTTTTCTTCAACGGAAAGTTGGTTAATTTTTTTTATTAGGATAATTAATAGTTGTATTAAGGGATATAGCTTATTTCATTGTAATTTTTGGTGCTACTTTGGCAGACGGTTGCACGGATTTTGGTAATTTTTCTTTTGGCGAGTAATACGACTTATGGTAAACCCATTGTTGGATAAGTTATTTATGGTAACCGATACTTTGTTGTCATTTTATTTAAAAAATAATGCGTTTTATTATGCATAAATTCCATGTTTTAAATATTATTTATCGCTTCTAAATATTAAAAATCAACTTAATTTTGCATTTTTATTTGAAATAAAAATTTTGTTATTTATAGTATTTTATATAATTTTATTTTGGGGATGATGTAATCAATGACGTCACCTTAAAACGTAATTGGTTTTATTAATATCTATAAATTTAATATAATGTTTTAAACATTATTTATGGCTCTTAAATATTAAAATATAATTTTGCATTTGTTTTAAAAATGATTTTATTATGAACTATTTATTATGGTTAATTTATTTATTAGGATAATTAATATTTGTATTAAGGGATATTGCTTCATTGTAATTTTGTTATACGTAAAAACTTTTTTTTATGAAGTTGTGTTGCAGAGTAAAATTTTATGCAGTTTTTAAATTTAACGTTTGGTGTTCCCTTCAGCCATTTTTCCGGTACATTTAAAAGCCAGACGAAGGCTGGCAGCGAAGCTGCTAGTTATTCATAGTAGAAGGACTAAAATCTATGTACAGAATTAAGTATGATATATTCCTTTGCAAAATTATGATAACTTTCTAATGCGGAAAGCTTTGAAATTATTTCAGACCTTTCTATATGTGACTTTTTCGTCAAGCTTTGATGGCTACTTCTGTTAACTTGCGAAAGGAAAAGATACATGAAATTGTTTCATCTAATGTTTATAGAAGTAAAGCAAAATATTTTTATGTTGTTCTTTAGTCAGGAGATTGTCTACCAAATATTAAGTTATACTTGAGTATGCACAATAGGCGAGAAAGCACAGAAGGGGTTTACACATTTTTAAAACGATTTTGGTAAACAATTTTTTTTTAAAACGAATGTTTTGGAATAAATGTTTTTGGTAATAGCTTATCATCTGAAATGAGAAATATCGCTGCTATTTTAAAATGCATTATTTGTTTAAAATATCGCATGTGAACAAGGTGTAGATTGAAGGATATGTTTCTGCGGTTTTTGAAGAGAAATAATATCTCATTTTATTTAAATCAACCAGATTGAAAAGTAGGAAAAATTCTTGAGAGCTGCTTTTATTGCTTTAAATGACTTGGATTATTACTCAATAACAGAATATTAAATTTGAAAATTGCTTAAATCTTATTCTTTACTGAAAGGCAACACGCTGGCGCGGGGAAGATAAAAGTATATTATTTCAGGCAATGGCAACGTAGTACTTTGAAATAGCCTAGTTTATTGATTAAATTACCTTAAATTTTGACGAAAGGCAACAGTCTGTCACGCTAGAGATTACAATGTTTTATTTCGAATAAGTGTTGCTACTCTTCGTGTTTAGATCGCTGGGTTTGTAATAAAAATTCATTAAATTCGTACAAAATATGAAATAAATAAAAAACAAATTCGAAATTGCAAAATGGTCTTTCTTTTTGATGTTTCTTTATATCTGAATTTCGAAACCTTCAAAGCTATTTTGGTTTCTTTATGAGTCTCAGAAAATGGCAATATCTTTACCAATGATTGGTGATTTCAGAGTCAAGGCATTTTGTCACCTCTAAATTAAACAAACTGTAATATTGCAAATGGAGCTAGTACACTTTAATTTTGGGACAAAATAACAGTTTTAGTTCAGAGGAAGGATTTAATAATTCTGGTTATGAACTGAATGATCTGCTGAGCGAACAGACACTATTCGAGAGAATTCTCATGCATGTTTGAACTAAGGTTGTCTAAATTTCATTTTTAAAAATTTTTGCTATAAAACTTTGTATGTCAGTATATGCATTTAGATACAGACAGCCGGTGATGGGAAGTAAGAAAAACCAAGCATTTCTTCAAAGCATTCGTATGATGAATAAAATATCGACGGCAATTTGAAAACATGATAACGTCGTGCTGTTAGAATTTCTGTTAGGAATCACTCAAATAAAGTGGAAATGCGGTAATAGTCCCGAGACTTAAAATACTAGATATCCAACACTTGAATAGAAGCTTTTTATCTTCTATGTTCTGATCATAGTAAAAGCCACATTTTTACTTTACGTTCTTTATTTTCATTTATCATAACACCAAGGCAGGAAATAAGGCAGTATACTACTAGCAGTACTTAGTGGTGTATCATAAATCAGAGGCTACTTTCTTTTAGGGGATATATTCAAGTAATTCCTTTGGGTAAATACATGATGTTTTCGGAGAGCTTCAGAGGAAGTATCATTTAGACAAAAGCCGAAAATGGAGTTCTAAATATTAAATACAACAAGAGTTATAACTAGTAACAAGAGTTATAACTTCTAGAAGTAATGTGTTGTTAAAAGTCTCAGATATAATGAATTAACGACTTACTATGATCAGCTACGTCAACAAAAAAAGAAGTGTCAAGAAGAACGTAGCTACTAAAAAGACTCCTGTACACTTCGAGGCTGCATTTTCGTCGGAATCATCATCACCTGTTAAAATATGAGAAATTTCTCACTTTCTTAAAAGTCTACAAACAACATTTAAAATTAATAAAAAAATTTAAATTGATTAAAATACCAAATGAATTTTCTGCGAGTGAGTTTATGTGTATCTATAGCACATAAGTAAGCAAGAACAGTAAAATGAAATCAAGAGAAAAAAGAAAAAAAGAAGATGTGCTGTTTAAATTAATAGAATGAAGCGAAAAAGAAAAGCGGATAAAATTATTGCGATAATGTTTACAAATCATTAGAGAGTTAATACATACGTAAAAACACAAAAACAAAAGTTAGAAAGTTAGGAACCAACTAAATAAGCAAATACCTACAGTAAAATGAAACTGAAGCAATTAATTAATTAAAAAGTGCCAACAATAAACATAAAAAGAATAAACTGTCTCATCAGAAATACTTCAAATTGTAAACAAGAACACAAATTTGTCATGAAATTCTAAGTAGAATTCAAGAAAACTGATAATCGTCTGAGTAAATCTTCTCCATCAAGCTAACAAAAGTTAATAAATTATAAACATAAAATGCGAACTTATTTTTAAAATAAACAATTCAGCTGTAGCTTGTAGTTGTAAGCAATGTAAAAGAAACTAGAGGTAAATATATAATTAATGATCACAACAGTGTTATTTTATCTATAACTCAAGTCTTTTGCAATGTTTAATGTCTGGGAGGTTTAATTTCTGCCTGCAGTATGCATGTTTACTGGGAAAAGGTATTTTCTCTCATTATTTATTTATTTTGCTTTCTTTGCATTACTGTTTACTGCTTTGCAATGGTGTTTTCTTGATCCTGATATCGGTTCTATTCTTTGCCATTTCACAGCTCTGTTTTCTTGGATTTGGTAGCAGCCAGAATAACCATGTAATCATAATTATTTACATAAAAAATAGGATCGTTGAAAAGGAATAGCATGTATGCACATTTTTCCAAGTAAATTGATACATACAAGTAAAGAGGTGTATATGATTTTATTAAAATATTAGTGAATGCATAACCACAAAGAAAACTCATGTTATGCCAAACAAAATTCTTCCAATCATCGCAGATATATATATATATATATATATTTAAATACAACGATAATTAAAAAAATTAAGCCTGTAATAATTTAAACAAACACTTATCCTTTTCGAAGTTTAAAACATTTTGCAAATTTTCAAATCTTTTGTTAGTGACAAAAGCTGACATTTTCATTTACAATTTATTAAAGAACTTGTAACTTGTAGCATTTCATTTAACTAAAAGTTAAAAGTTTAATCTGCGCCTTCCTTTTATATCTCGTTTCGATACGTACTCGCTCACTCCAAATATTGCGTAGATTTGTTTGGCAAGCGACATAGTATAAGTTGAAAGAAAGAATCAAGATCCTTTGAATTGTATTGGTTGTGTAATTGCTGCCGCGCTTGTCTTCAACCTAGAAAACCGCGGCTCTAGACAGATAGGTGGTGTATTGAATTATGGCAAAGCACACTAGGGCTATCTGCCTAAGGGGAGGCAGGCCTTCGTGGAGAACTTTCTAAGGGAAACTGGCTCGTATACACGTTACACATGGGGAAAGCCACGAAAACACCCATGCAGCCAGCCCGTTCGCGGGATTCGAACCTCGGACCGAACTACCAGTGTTCAGCGACTTTACCGCTCGGCCGCTGATGAGCCTCTAGAGAGATAGAATGCCTTATATTGGTGCAGAATGGGAAGTTGATCTTAGTTTAGAATAGGTTGTCCAATTGAGGGGTGTTGTAGAGTTGAGTAGTAGTACCGTTTCCAATCGAATTAAAAGTACCATTTAATGGTTCTAGTGTAGAAAAAGTTGCTTTTTGATTTGGCGTCAGATACTGTTGCTGCTACCGATTTTCTTTCCCTATGTTATGGTAGCCATTTTTTTGTTATATGCCATTGTTTAAGTTTAATCAGACTGGAAATTCTTAGTTTATTGATCGAGGGCTACGTGATTTGCAGTGCGTGTATGTACTGCAAATCACATATTTAGAATTTTGACCGTATTTTGAAATATTGGGATTTTAACAGACGTTAACTGACCTCTGGGTTTCGTTAGCTGTCTGGTTCTAATTAATCATTGTCCTGTAACTTCCACAACGAAGTATGTATCGCAAAATAAATATTCGTTATTTTCATGATTTAGAGTAGAAGGGTAAGAAAGCTATAACTAACTGATGGTTTAATTAGTTTCTGCCATGAATGTCAATTTTGTACGAAAGAAATGTATCTTGTCGAGCTTAAAAGATCAGTTGAATGGCTATGAGTTGGTTTGTCACTACGCTCATACAAACAACTTTGAGGGCATATGGATCCACTTTAAGCACGAGTTTCGCAAGTAGGGTCTTTGGCAGTCGTCGTATGACATTTTTGACTCCTACTTTGACCTGTTTATGTGGCGTCGGCGCTACCTCGATGAGGAAGAGGAGGATCCGTTTCGGAATTATATCAGTTGCATAAAAGAATTGTATGTGCTGCAATCATCCCACACTGACGAAGAGACGTAGCCCAGAACAAACGAGATGACTACTTTTGCTGTTTTTGAAAAATATATTTTCAGCGTTGTTTTTGGCGACAGCCATCTTGGAAACATTGCTTCTTGGCGTCGAAAAATCGCCGATAATGTCAAGAGGAACCTATTTAATGTTTGATATCCCAGTTAATGTTTGATAAAGTGAAGGAGGCTCACTTTGTAGAGACATTAAGTATTTTTGAAAGCAGGAGAGATGAGCAATGTCCTCGCCGGAACTCGAATCACGGACTTCTTGAATATGCGTCCAGCGTGCTGACTACTACACTACGAAGGTATGATAAGAAGGCGGGAGAAATACCTTATCTTATATACTCCCCCTTTTAAAAAGCGACTGGGGATTAGGCAACCCAATCGCCAAATCCTGGTGAGCGAAATCCAAAATACTACAATACGTCCCGTAAGCATGAACTAAGTTCTGGCCTTAAAGGCAGACATGAACTGATTGAAAAGCACGCGCGTAGCAAGGCAGTAGGAAGGCTTTTCTCTTGTCTTGGCTAGAAACCACTTCTTAGATACATATACAGTTTGCAAACTCATTAACATAAAAATCGTGCTCACACTTATTCTGGCCGGAAATGGAAAATAAGAGAGAATAGAAAAGTTAAAAGATAAAAATAAAAATAAAAATAAAAATAATAATAAAAAAAAAACGCCAGTAAAACTTAAAATCCTTATAACTTTATTGTTTTAATATAATATTTTAATTTAGAACTCACAAGGTGTGAGGTAAAGTTAGTTAAATTTTATTTACTTACTCGAGTTTAATATGGTGTTTACGCTTGCATAGTTATTTCAAGCTACAAGCGATATCTCCCATCATAGCTTTAAGTTAGGACTGAGCGCTGAGAGTTTAATTTATATACAAAGTTAAGAAAGGCCCCTCAAGTGCTCTTATGTAGTTTAACTCACTTTAAAAGCCTAAGAAGCATGAAAAGCGGGACTAAAAAAAGTATAGGTCTTTGTTATTTAACAATGCGATGCTTTTAATTTCATTAAGTTATTAGAGATTAAAGGCATAAATTAGGACTTTTAAGAAGCATTTTAGGCATCTAGCTAGTTTATAAGACACTGATATTCGAAAGAAAAATGTAGCATTTATTCCTACATTTAACTTAAATTTTTTTTTAAATAAAGCATTTAATGCTACGAGTTATTTTAAGCATCCGTTAATTTAAAATATAGTAATTAAAAAAATTATTTTGCAAATTTAGATGAAAGAATACATACTTACTTTCTTGTTTCTCTGCCTTGGGTGCTAAAAAGGAAAAAAAAAATGTTTTAAATTTCTTGATACATATTTATACGCGAATACTTAAATAAAGTTAATATGGTTTATCAGCAGAGATTATGGATAGAAATGTTCCAGAAGGCATAGCAAAACATTTTATAGGATACTAGATGAATATACCAATACGAATTTTGTACTTAGAATAGGAACGTTTTGTGGAATTTTAATTGAAATTTTTGTATTTTTCTGTGTAATAATGTAACGCGAAAATCTTAAGAGAGAAGCTTTGCCAAAAAAGTAAGAATACAGGAACAAGTCCATTTAGCATTGAGTAAAAGGGTTTTCTCAGTAATTTGGCTAGATATCGCCAAGCTGACAACGATTTTGACGACTTATTTTATTACCAAATTTGGCGAGAAATCTCCAAAAGTTGCCAAACGGGTACCATTTGGAAACATTTTTGTCCTGTCCCTGTATCGCCGCAATAAGCATTGTAATTGATCATAGTACTAGCTGTAACCGTAACTCAACCTTCCTATTGCTTTCCAGTCATTTTGCGAAGCAGAAAGCACTAGAAATACCTCGGCAGCCGGTTGAAAACTATATAAGGCCGAAGAGAGCATCTGCTCTCAGTTAGTTGTTTAGTTATTTCTGTTGCAAGTTGTTAGTTCAGCGTGAACAGAGGTTTATCCAGGTTAGCTTTCCCTTTGGGTGCCCATTATGTGTTTAACGTTGTTAGTAGTTTAAAGTGTAACTACTAATTGTACTCTGTGAACTCCATGAACACCTGAACTAGTATTTCTGTGAAAAATTCCAGAACTTTGAAGTGTTTTTCATTTGATAAAAATAAATTTTATTATCCTATCATCGGACCTGTGTGTATTCAATCTTTATGAAACCGTATAACGCAACATTACATTTAAATTAAAATGGGAAAGTTATATATCTTCTGTATATTTGAAAAAAGAAGAAATATGTAACGTAATTCTAAAAATATGTAATGTTTTAATTGGATATATTGCAAATTAAATGCATTTTATTTAAATCAATCAAATTAAAAAGTAAAAAAATAATATTCTTAGTAAATGCTTCTGCTGCTTTTAAATAGCTTAGTTTGTAATCAATAAAAACATATTAAAATATGAAAGTTAATATCTTAAAATTTTCCGAATGGCAGCAGACTCAAAACTTCAAACAATACATTTACAGTGAACTAATATGTTTTTTTCGGGTAAAGTAAAGAAAAAAGGAGGAAAAAATCTGACGTGGCCAGCACATGATTTAACAAAGAATAATAATAAAAGAGCTTTAAGTAAACTATTATTTCCGGTTGATCGTTTGTAAGGAAAACCTAATTTGTATATAAACTTTATGGCTCAATGATAAATATAAACATTACTAATTTTTTATCATTCTGTTCCAATGTTAATTATATGTGCTCCTGTACACACCCTTTCTCATGCTTTGATTTGAAAATATTGCATCAATATATCCTCTGTTTCGGATTCACAAATCAATGACTTGACAACAAAAATTCTTAAAAGCAGAATATCTTTAGAATTTCCAATAGAATGTTAAGTGTTGCTATATATTCCTTTTTATTCGTTCTATTATTTATATTTTCTGCATTATTTATTCAAAAATAATATATAGCGATAAAATTTGGTGGCAGCATACTTTTTGTGAAAAGTAATTCGACACAAAAATGAATCGAACACAAAATTGAGGACTGAGGCTGTTGCTTCGTAACGAGAACTCGTCTTTATATAATGAGCTTGTTCTCTTTGCATTTAGCATAATCCCCAAAATGAATTTAATGCTTAGAAATGTTGATCTTAGTTACATACCTATTTTAAATACCAAATCTGAGAAGTTTTGAAATATCTCACATTTTTTACGAGCTTCAAATAAAGTATCACTTCCGGTTTATTAATTTTAGCCAAAATCTAATATGATGTTCCCACTGACGTATAAATCTTAAATACTAAAAATTGAAAAATTTTGTATTATATTTTAATATAGCTTTTAGTTTTTAACTAAAAACAGTTTTCAAGTAAAGCATCACTTCCGGTTGTCCGTTAAAAACATTTATGAGTTTCCTATGAAGTAACACTTCCGATTCTCCAGTTTTACTCAAAATCTAATCACCTCTTTATATGAAAGTAGAAAGCTTAAATACGAAAAACGGACATTTTTGGAAGTTTGATATAAGAGCTATCGTGGAGGAAAAGACCATCGCACAAACATACAGCAAACATCATTGCAAAAATAGGAAAAACTTGTTGTGAAGACCCTGATTAGTGCTTATTCACAGACAACTCACTATCAAACTTTTTCACCGAAAACATTACCTTCCTTACTTATATATGTGGAAATCATCAACGCCCCATGCCGACTTAGCGAAGTACCAGCTGACGTCATCATCGCACAGCGCAGTAAGAATCATTCCAGACAGCGTCTGATAGCGTCCAGGAGAGTGGCGATGTGAGCAGACGGCTCGCATGCCTTCAAGAGTTGAAGAAGACAGACGGTCTTCTTAGGTCTTATTTTGGAGTTTTGATTCTTCTTTTGATGTTTCGCTTTTAGCTGTTATGACTTTAGATGATCATACTATTCAAAACTAGCTGGGGACTAATGTATTCTATCAACAAACCCCGGAGGAACTCTATGTGAAAGGACTGTCTGTGATTGTGCATCATTACATGAATCATTCAACATTTAATCTTTACTTAGTTTATCTTTATTATTTTTATTTCTTATCGTTAAATAAAAGCATATTTAAAAATGCTACGTTCGAGCTCTCATGCTCTGATTTAAAAGAGAACCCTACATATATATAGGCGGAATGTAAAAACAATGAGCAGACATTTTTCCTTTTAGAGCAGACGTCAAGTTCCATGCGCTCAAAATCCCCTTAGTGCAAAGTCCCCTAGTGTAAACGTGACTTTATGGGCTTCAAAGTAAAGTACCGCTACGGAGTTCCAAATTTCATCCAAAATCTAATTAACTATGTGAATGTGATAAGCTTAAATATGAGAAATGAAAATTTTTAGAAATTTCATATAAGAATTATCGTGGACGAAAAAATTGTCAAACCTATATACAGAGACACACAGACAAATGGACATCATTCTAAAAATAGTAAAAGGGAGCTGTAGGTCTCTGTTTCCTACTTATACACTGAAACTCACTATAGAATTTTTGGACTGGAAACAGCACCTTGTATTACCCATGGACTGGCGTGAAATATACACATACACATATACAGATAGAGAAGAGAGAGAAAGAAAATCTGAGTTAGAGTACTTGTACGGCGTCTTGTGTTAATGGTTCAGTAGAAAGAAACCTATTTGATCAATAACAGGCAATAATGATTACTTCAGAAATTGATTAAATATAATTAATTTGGCAATTTATTTATTCACTACTAAGCCCTGTTCTTTAAATATGCTTAAAGAATAACTAATGAAACTAATTTAATTCATCAATATATTCAATAAAGTGAAAAAAAGTCATTTTGTGGCATTATGAAACTTCAGTCTGAGAATTCGGAGCATTTAAAAATTCGATATTTTTTAAAATCTGCAACAAATAGTATTATCGTGCTTTTACTGCAGTCAGGTTTAATGACGACGATAGTCGTTTAAATTTTACATTAAACAGAGTTAATGTGAATCCTACCTGGAAGGTAAGGAATTTGTATTTCTTCCTCATAACCAGTTCCATTCATAGAAACGACACAACCAAAGAATCTTTGGTCTTCTAGTTCATCTTCAGTAAAGTTCGCGGAGAGTTCCAACTCATAAGCTCCATCTACAAAGTCATATTTCAATTCAGTGTCTTCTATGGGAACGGAATCCAGCATTCCAGGCGGTATATGGAATAAGGACATTTCAGGAATAGGATGCACACCTTTCACTTCACATATTACTTTTACAATCCCATCTGCTACGGTATAGTTGATGGTAAGAGACGAGGGATGAGCTGAAAAATAAAAAGGAATGATGAATGCATTCAGATTTCTTTTTTCTTTTTTAGTTTAAAACAATGACAGTAGTAGAAAAAATACTCCAACTATATAAATATTTCAAATGAGGCAAAAATTACTGTTCTGTTATTTTTAAATAAAAGATAAATAATAATAAATAAAATAAATAATAATAGAAGCTTTTAGATGTTATATTACGCCCAGAGCGGCGTTTTTTTAACGTTTTCTGTGTAACTTTTATTTACTAAACATCATGTTCTCAATTAAACCATAAAATTCAATCCAACAGAAATATCGCAAAACAATTTATAAAGATCATATGTTTAGAATTGCCGATACACAGTCTCGTGCACTGGAAATAAGAAATGTTTTTTTTTTTTTTTTTTTTTTTTTTTTTTTTTTTTTTTCCCCAGAGAATGTTGCCATTGCTCGCTTTGGAATCGTTGAGTTTGTTAATCAAAAACTCGTTAATGTTTCACAAAATGTGAAATCGATAATAAAACAAATCTTAAATTCCAAATTTGGGTTTCCAGATGCATATATTGGAGTGGAGGAATGCGTTATTCAAAATTTGTTGATTTGCGTTATTCAAAACTCTAGGTACCGTTGTTTTTTCGCAGTGCGAGAACCGTACATACATTCATGCCGACTCTTAATTATTTAATTTCTTTAAATATAATGCTGGTCATTAATATTTGGTGGCAACAATTTGAAAAGTGAAATACCGTTTTATAGTGGACGACGCAAAATGCCAAAACGAAATTAACAGCCTTTCTGGGTAAATTCCCCTTTGGGCTAATGAGAAAAATCTGAAATGTGAAAGTGTGACAATCTGAAAGTCTGTTCAGGATTTTTACGTCTTCTATGAGTTTGCAATCTACCAAACTGCACTTGCTCTCACTGCTTTTAACCTTTTTTTCTTTCTTTTTAGCCCAAAGGAACATTAACTCGAATGGCTATTAGTCTCGAAACGGCATTTTGCGTTGAATCACTATAAATGGCTGAATCACTTTTCAGATCGTTGCCACCAAGTATTAGAGCCCTGTATTATATTGAAAGAAATTAAATAATGAATAATCTACATGAATGTATGTACGTTTCTCGCATTGTGAAGAAACGACGGTACGTAGAGACATTAAATTTTGAATAACATAATCCTTCACCCGAATATGGGCACTTGGAAGCTCGAATCTTGAATTTAAAATTTGTTTTATTATCTATTTCATATTTTGTAAAACCTTAACGAATTTCTAATTAACTAACTCAACGATTTCAAAGCTAGCAATGGCAATACTGTACGGAAGAAAGTATTTCTATCTCCAACGCGCGAGACCGTCTATCGGAAATGCTAAAGATATGCTGTTTTTAAATATTTGGTGGTATTTCTCTTGAATTGAATTTTATGTCGTTAAAGGGCGAAGAACATGGTGTTTAATAAATAAAGGTAATACGCAAAACGTTAAAGAAGCGGCGCCCCTTTGGGCGTAATATAAAATCTAAAAGCTTTCAGATATGTTCGTTTTTTTTTTTTTTTTTTTTTTTTTTTTTTGTCTTTTTAGCTATATTATTAAGTATTTTTTTCTTCGCATTTACGCTAAGTACAATTCAACAGAAAAATCAGAATAATTTCCAAAGCAGCATAGCAGCATATGTTTAGAATTCCCGGTGCAATGTTAAGCGTTGGCATACATATTTCTACATTTTTCAGCTTTTCAGTTCATCATATTGATGTTCAGTTTTGTTAGTAACATGGCTTACAAAATCTTTTTTTGTCTTTTTATTACTAACGTTTTATATATGAATTTTATTTATTAAATACCATTTTCTTCACACTTAAGCCACATAAAAATTCAACAGCAAAATATCACAATATACTATTTAAAAACAACAGATCTTTAGAATTTCCGACAGGCAGTCAAGCTCGCTGACGCTAAATTTTTTAAAAATTCTGTACAGTGTTGGTACTGTTTGCTTTCAAATCGTTGAAAATTAATTAACGTTTTAGAAAATATGAAATAAATAATAAAAAATATAAAACGTCATTCTATTAAAATACTAAATACTTTTAATTAAATAGATTATGAATTAAATGCTTTTTGTTATTTAAATCAATCCGATTCAAAAGAAAGAAACGAATATTCTTAACAAGTAAGTTAGCTTGTTAATCCACAGCACACAGACTCAGTTTGAAAGACAAATATCTTACATTTTTCCGAACGGCAACAGACTCGAATGAAAAGTGAAACGATGCATTTATAGTGATTCGACGCAAAATCACATTCGAAGAATAATAGCCCTTTTGGGCTGATAAATTCTGAAATATAACTTTTTATAAGGTTCTTCAGTCTCTATACTAATATTTAAAAAAATCTGATGCCCATTTAAAAAAAAAAAAAAAAAAAAAAAAAAAAAAAAAAAAAAAAAAGGCCACCAGTACAACAAAATTTGACCGAGACATTTGATTTAAAAATTTTGGATATATGACAGAGTTTTCAGCTTGCCGCGAGGGATCGCTTAGCAAATAAATTAGAGCAAGATCAAGGTTTAAATGTTATTATTTAATTACATTATTTTGTGATTCACAAGCTCTTAGTTCTTTAATTTATAATTTAATTGCTATTGGTATACAGGAGAAAGTTTTATACAAGTCATTTTAGTTTTTATGGTCTAAAAATACGTTATTAATGTTCTTATGAAGTTTTATTATTTTAGAATCATAATCTAATAAACATACACAATTTATTAGACTAGAACATTTTCTTATCAAATTTCTGCAAGTGATAGAGGATGAGTTAGATGATGAGATAGGTGATGAGTTAGATGTATGCCAATACTTAAGCCTGCTATGGTTTCAAGAATTCGAATTCTATAAGATTCTGTGAATAAAATCTCCTTTTGGAAAAAATTAAAAATGATCTATATCGTTTACGACAACTGACGTAGAATGTTTATCACTTAAGTTATAAATATCGAAAAAAACACTTTCCTAACTTGATATTTAATTTTACTTATGTTTATATGCAAAAATTTCGCTCTTCAGTATGTGTACGACACCTGAATATGATCTCCAAATTTAAAATGAAACAGCTTTGCTAGTTTTTTGTCATATCGGAGTTACTCTTCATACTTTTAATTTTTATAATGAGCATAATGATTTCCTAAACCTAAAGACCGGAGAATGTATAAAAATTTAGTCTTCATAAGTTTTACAAAATTAATTGTTTAAAACTTCAGAATGGTAAACACGAATATTTTCATCATATAAAGCATTTTAGTATTGTTGCGTGCGTGCAGGTTCGTAATGAATTGAATGCACAAGCCCAATGAAAAGTGAATAAAATTTATTGTTATCCCAAGAATAAATGCAAAATGCTTAAATTTACTCAGAGTTAATCATACAATATCGCAATATCTCACAATAGTTATATTGTAAACTACTAAAACGTTTTACAGAACATAATTCAAAACAGAGAAAGCTAACCCTATTTCACGGCGAATCCGCTACAATAAACAACAGTTTTCTAAACAACTTTGTAAGCAACTGAATTGAGATGTTTTCCTTTAGCTTTTACAAGCTCTTTAATTATGCACGAGCACATTCTCATATTTTCTCGATTTTTCTGAAACAAAAGAGTACAATTACGAGATATATATTTATTAAATGCGCGTGCTCCTGTTTTTAAATTTTTTCCGGCGTAGTTTTCTCTTCAAATAAGTCTCGTGCTGCATTGCACGAGAATATAAAACAATTTTAATAGCAATTGCATTAAAAATAGCAAACTAAATAAATACAAAATCCGTAACAGTATTCAGAAGTACATTTCTACGGCCAACTGTTGTAAAAATAAATCCCCAGTAAGGATTTTTGAAAACGTATTATGTCAAAAAGGCCAAATAATAATGAAAATAATCAAGACTGATGCTTTGGGCAACTGGCTGTAAAAATTAAAGGTTATGAAATATCAGCTGCTTTACAGAAGCTAAATTTAACTCTGATCTTCGAGCAGAATATGGCGCAAGACATACAAATTACGTGCCAAATGATGATTAGTACCGGTCAAAATGAAATATACATATTCACACATATAATGAATAAATAAAAAGCAGAAAGCAATTCAGAACCTAACTAAATTATACTTAAGTAGTTGAAGCAACAGGTAGTATTATTGTAAAGTGAAAATAAGAAAAAAAAAGTTTTAGATTTTATATGACGCGCAAGGGGCCGTTTCTTTCGTTTACACGTATCTACATGTTTCGAGAGCATTCAGGCTAAAGTCTCTTTGAATTAAATACATTTTAAAACAGCATATCTTTAGAATATTCGATAGACAGTCTCGCGCTCTGCAGATAAAAATATTTTATTCCTCACAGTGTGTTGCCACTGCTCGTTTTGAAATTGTGAGTTTCTTAATCAGAAATTCGGTAAAGTTTAAAAAATATGAAATAGATAATAAAACAAATTCGAAATTCAAGATTAGGGCTTAAAGTGCTCATATTCGGGTGGAGCACTACGTTGTTCAACATTTGATGGCTCTAGGTACCGTTGTTTTTTAACAGTGCGAGAAACATTCTTCATTATTTAATTTCTTTAAATATGACACAGGGGGATAATATTTGGGGGAAGCAATCGTAAAAGTCATACAGCCGTTTACAGCGATTTGACTCAAAATGCTGTTTCGATGCTAATAGCCCTTATGGGCTAACTCATCTTTGGGTTAATTATAAAGACTGATGTTTTGGAAACTGATTGTAAAACTTAAAGGGTATGAAATATCAGCTGCTTTCCAGAAGCTGAACATGAAATTGAAATTATCAATTAAAGAGCATATCCGTTATTTTTATTGTACAAAACCTGAACTATGATCTTCGAGTAGAATATGGGGCAAAAAAGGTCAAATCACGGGGCAAATGATGATTAGTAGTACCAGTCAAAGATGACATGTAGATATACACACATGTAGTGAATAAACATAAAGTAGAAAGCAGTTCAAAACCTAATTATGCACTGTTAGTTGCAAGAATGGGTAGTAATATTGTAAAATAAAGATAAAATATTTAAATTTATCCCATATACAACTCGGAACAGACAAATAGAAATAAAATTGATAAGCAAAGTGACTAATTGCATGAAAAGGTGAAAAACCATGCATACAAAAAAGAAAATAGTAAAAGAAAAACGTTATTTACATCCTTCGCCATCGTTATAAGAGGGTTGGTGCATACTGTGCTTCTCAGTTTTATTTCTAATGGTTTGATGTTTTGATCCGGCTTGAATATGAGATGCAATTAAATATTATATTTTTATTTAGCAACTAGCGTAAATACCCGATGCCAGTTAAGTTAGACTGAGAGTAATGTATCTAACAACAGAGAGAACGATACCGCTTAATTCTTCTCTAATAGCGATGCAAAAAATACGATTCATAGTCATACATTTTTCAATCTGATGCGATATGAAACCCACATAAAAATGTCGATAGAAAAATAAGCTAATTCTCTTTCATTATATCAGCAACAATGGCACGCAGTTTTAATGATTTTCGTCTTTCTAATCAAATGGTCGTAAAAAGTTCCGTCCAACATTTCACTTATATTCAATTTTAGTCTATTAAATGTACCAAAAAATTGATCATAATTAATCAGAAATCAATAGCGCGAACAAACAAACACGCAAACAGACATTCTTCTTTACATGCATAGATTTTGTAAAATTTAGACATTTTTGATTAACAAAATGTACGATTTGAAAAAGTGCAGTAGCGACACTTTCGAAATAAAGCATTTTTATCTTTTGTTTCCAGAAAAATCGAGAAAATATGAGAATGTGCTCGTGCATAATTAAAGAGCTTGTAAAAGCTAAAGGAAAACATCTCAATTCAGTTGCTTACAAAGTTGTTTAGAAAACTGTTGTTGTTTATTGTAGCGGATTCGCCGTGAAATAGGGTTAGCTTTCTCTGTTTTGAATTATGTTCTGTAAAACGTTTTAGTAGTTTACAATATAACTATTGTGAGATATTGCGATATTGTATGATTAACTCTGAGTAAATTTAAGCATTTTGCATTTTTATCTCCAATGCGCCAAACTGTTGCCACTCGGAAAAATGTGTGCGAAAATGAGTGTTTTCAGAGTTTTTAATTAATATCTCGACTTATTAAAGTCGTATGAAGACGGAAACAGTCGAAATGGCTTCCCATGAGGTTTTGGAATCGGGAATAATGTAGTTAATGTTTAGCAATGCTATGTTTATTTCATTGTAAAACATAGAAAATTTTTATTAACAAACTTTGCTATTTGAAAGCGAGCAATGGCAACGCTTTTAAAAATAAAGCAGATTTTTATCTCACGCGTGTGAGATTTGCCACTCGGAAAAATACGGGCAAAAATTAGCGTTTTCAGAGTTTTTAATTAATATCTCTAATTTTTAGCATTTTTTTTTCTGGAAAAAAAGAGACGTCGATCTTTTGCAGGACCTAGAAAAGAATTGTAGAATGTTTTGAGTGAAAGAATTATAGGTGATGATAGCTAAAGTAGTGACTGAGATAATCACGAACAAACAAACACACATACATTCTTCTTTATATATATATATTACCACTAAAGTGCGGAAATCAGGAACAAACAAACACACATACTTTCTTCTTTATATATATATATTACTACTAAAGTGCGGAAATCATTATTCTGCAGATTAGCTAGATAATCTGCAGATGGATTAGGGTAATTCGTTAGAGTGGGAAAATTGTTTCATTTCTCAAGTTACTTAGGTAATCTGCAAATTACCTAGATAACCTGCATATTACCTACTAGACACTCATTAAAGTGAAAGAAAGATCTTTTACTAGAACAACAGCAACGTTTCTGTAGGCTTAAGACAGCCGCCACTTTTAAACTGTTGACCGGGCAGGGTGTCATAAAATGTTCGTGCAAATATAAATGTACCACAAATAGATGTGCTTGTCACAAAATCCATTTGATATGTAATTCAAAGGAACACCAATCTTTAGATTTCACTAATCAAAGAGCATAATTTTATCACATGTTTTGCAAATTCATTTCCTTAATTGTAATAACATTTTAAACAATAAAATAGGCGGTAGTAAAGGTTGGTAAATAATAATAAAATAGGCGGTAAACAGTACAATAGGTAAAACAACCAAATAGACGGTAGTACAGGTATAAAATAGGCAGTTGTTTAAAAAAACAACAACAATAAAATAGGCGTAGTACTTTATAAATTTATTTATTATACCGTCTTTATCATAAAAAATAATTAAAGACTTCTTTCATAGAAGCATTATTTATTTTATTATTATAAATAAATAAGTGATGCTATTTTATTCTTTTCTACCCTTTTATTCTTTGTATTTTAGTTTTTTAATTGATTAATGATTGATTCTATCAACTTATTTGCTGATTATTTGATATTATAAACTTGATTTTTTAGATATCGAAAAGTAAATAAATAATATTATGTTAATTTAAGCGTACAGAAACGTTCCACCAAAGTGTTGTTCCACCAAAGATCTTATTTTCAATTTGACGAGAGCCTAGTAGGCAATGTGCAAAGGGGAGGGAGAGGGAAAGGAAATGAGAGAAACAAACTTTTGAGCTTTAAAGATACGGAAGCTGTTTAATATGCATCACATTACCTTGTTAAATGCGTAAAACTCTTGATTCCGCACTTTAACGGAGCGAATCAGTTAATCTGCCGATTAGCTAGGTAATGTGCACATTAACCACTTTCGCACTTAGCGCCAACATATACACACACACACACGATAAAATTATTTACACATCATTTTGGAGGACTTTTTTGGAGCAGAACACACAAAATATCAACGGTAGTCTCGCGAGGATTCGAAACTGGCATCTTCCGGTTTCTGGTTGTTAATTTCAGTGACAGATTCGTTCAATGAATAAATTATGCTTCTTTGAAAAATACCTTTTATTATTCTTTTACGATAAATATTGTATAATCAATAAATTTATAAAGTACTACCGCCTATTTTATTGTTGTTTGTTGTTGTCTAATATGAAAAAAGTTTATGAAAAAATAGATAAATGATATGGTTAATTGTTAGAATAAATTACTATCACTTTTGAATAATGAAACTCGGGAACGTAAAAAACAAACGGGCGCCAAACGATATATATTGGCGAAAGAGAATTCTACTTGGTTCACATGCAAAGAAGCCTTAAAAAGACTTTGTACTTGCATTATACTTGTGCTTCATTCTTTTCAGCATGTTACTTTCTTTTATGGAATATACTACTGATAATGTTGAGTAATAAGTAAGTCTGAAGCTAATTAAAACTTATGAATGATTCTCTTGTAGGTTCTTTCTTTCAAAACTTCGATTTAAATCTTTGTAAAGACTGTTAACTTTGATTTATATTCTATTTGTGTTCTATCTGAGGTAAACAAACTCTCTAACTTGTTAAATAAAGATTTCATAGTTATTCTAACTTATGATTCTAACTATCTTTTGGCGTAAATGTTTAAATTTACAATAATACTTACTTTACTTACTTTTATTACTAATGTGGATATTCATGGATTTAACCAGTAAACATTTTTCTCTTTATTCTATAACTCTTGATATAAAATATTTTGCGTAAAAATATGAAGGGAATATGGCCATTTTCTTAAGATATAATCCCATCAAATTCTTAAAACTTAAATTTCCCTTACAAGCTTCGGGACTTTCGAGACTCTTTCAACTCGAAAATTTATTTTCTACTAAGACGAGCTGCAGGCACTGTCTCGAGGTCAGGTGTAATACTCGGGGAGGAAAACTGCTTTCACGAGATTTCGATGAAACTTTTATGACCAACACAGATGCCTGGCGGTAATATTAGAAACTTCGTCGACGGGTAAAATGTTGACGAAATATATTTCCTATTAGTTATTTTCGCAACGAGCGTATGTCAGGAAAACTTACGGGAGAGGAAGAAGAGGATAAAGCATCCTGTTTTTAGACGCCTGAAATGAATAATAAAACTACATTCTGACTTTTATACTACAATCTAATAAATCGCATGTGTGATACGTGTTGCTGAGTTAGTTTTTATGCCAAAGTTATGTTTCCTGCTTTATTAACTTTTATGTAAACTGTGCTTCAAGATTTGATGATCAGTGAAGAGAAAAACATCTGTGTGAGAAATCTAATCTCAAAATCTAAGAGCAAAATTAAAAGGAGATAAATTGCATCTTATTCTTCAGATTGTAGATGAACAGAAGAAAGATTTATTTTCTGTATTCCTTTTACAATGCAGAAACCGTTCAAGTTTTCGAAGCAGGAAACAAAAATGTCAGTTGTACTCTGCCCTGATTTTGAACTACGGATCTCCCACTTTCTATTTAAACACGTGAACCATTTGCAAAGCGAGTGCCTACACAGAAGAAAGCAATAATTCCTTAACCCTTTGACTATGAATTAAAAGGAAATTACCCATTTTCTCTCCAAAGGAACAAAATATGTCATAAATAAAATAAATTTAGCATTTTGGATTTTTTTTGACAAACAGTTTTTAATCGACTTACTATAAGCACACCTATTATTATGAAAAACTTTATTATATGAAATAGATTTTACATCCTATAGAGTACAGGGTAAAGCATTTTTTGCAAAACCAAACATTACACATTGGGCAACTCATATTTGTTCTCTTCTCTATATTCATTTGTGTACAACGAACACGGCGGCATCTTGATTTGTAGTGTCTGTCTCTTTTATTCCACATAAAATAAATTAGATCCTACAATGAACCTGGCGAATTCTCACACAGGCGTAAATAAATATCAGAACAGAAGAAGGGTGAAAGTAACCTTTTATTAAATTCAAATAGTTAACAGAAAAGCACGATCTTCGTGTATTGCAATGGCACCGTCAACCTGCGGTAAAAATGAAAACGTAGAATATAATTCAAGTCAAAAATCTAAAATAAGTAGTGATGGATATCATGTAAGTTACGCCTAACTCACCAAACTACGCTTAGACTCACCAAAACCCTAACAAGCGTGTGCTAATCCGAAATGGCCAAGAGGCTTACTCGCGCAACAGCGAAATAACAACGAAACGTGAGCTGGCTAGCGAAAACACGCTGTGAATAAACTCAGAGATTCACCCGTTTAAATACTCACTTCTATTAACCTTAAATTTACATCCTGGCGTGAAAATGTGAGGGTATCATGAAAAGTTAAGTAAAGGTATCAAACTTCAAATAAATTTTTTATGCAAAATAAGGGAAACCCTACAGATTTTCCAAATATTGGAAGATGATCCCCAACATTCAGAAGATTCTAAGTACTTTTTAGCTCAACAGTAATTTTTAAACTTTCAGTGAGACATATATATCCCGTTAGTCAAAGGGTTTAATTCATCTCTACTTAAAGAGTGGCTGGGAAGAGGCACGATACCCAATCGACTAAATGTGTGTGGCACACTACAGTGGTGAATTAGCATTCGCTACACTTAAGTTGGAGTGTTGTTGTAGCTAACATAGACTTTTTAGTAAAATTAGTGTGTCCAAACTACGGATTTTTTCAGTTTGCTAATTGGACGCCCTGACCACTTACGTCCTCAGATCACGTAAGAAGGGATATGATAATTTCTTACAATATGTTTCTAAATTTTTTATTGCACATTGCCTTCAAAATGCAGCGATGTTTAAGATTTGCATGGATTTCCAGTTTTCTCTCAACGATTATGCTTTATATGTCAAGTATTTCCGTTTCTTTCCAAACAACAATGTTCTAGGATCTTCGCATTCCGTATCCGTCAACTTTTAAAATGACCTTTTTGGAAGAAAACGTCAGCTAAGAAGAGAAGAAATTCGCTTTAAGTTTCGTTTATGTGTAGAAATATTTGCATAAATTTAAAAATTAGTATAAAATGATTGTTGTCTAGTTTTCAAACAGATTTGAAAATGGATAAACATATATGAAGCCGCAGTGTTCTTAGAATGCTAGTCTGAGTATTCTCTTGACGCCCTGGTTTCAAAACTGACGGCGTGCATGAATGCTTCCTCGTTTCTAACCTAAATACTTGGCTTGACAGAACAGAATAAGCAGAAAGTAAAGGCGCCATAATTCTTTAAAATCTAAACTGCTTTAAGAATATTGCAAAATTTGTAAATATTAACATACATGCTTATTCATCGACAGGCATATCCTGGATTGAAACGTAAACTTATACAGAGCAATCCTGGCAATCTGTATTGCTCCCTTACGTCAGATAGCTCTTTTCATCTGTACTATGTAGTATATACGCATAAGAGCACTTCATTACGTCTATATTCGTCATTTGTGCATAAGTTATAACTAAAATTAAAAATTAACAACCACTGACATTGCAAAGGAGCATATTTTGCTTCTGTTTAATTATGATTTCATATCACGTAGTGTAACAGAGCCAAGAAAGAAGTTATCGGGTTCACAGTGCAGAAAGTTAAAGAAAATGTAGAAAAAAAGAAGAAGCTACGCGAAAATAAGGTCTGTTCATGATATATTTAAAAGAAACGAATTTTCAGATGATAAACGTTTACATTCTTATAAGGTATTCGGAAAATTAGAACTCGATAATAATACATATGAAACGTTTAAAAAACAATTCTCATTTTCTAAAAGACATTGCTCAATGTAAAATGTTATGTGTTGGACTTCAATGAGGGAAGAAAAGCTATTGCAACGTAAAACAGTTCACTACAGAGATCATTCAAAATATCTAGAAATAATTGCCGTATGTAAATACTTCTAAGGAACCCAGCTTAAGTTTTTGTATAAAACAAGGAATCAAATTTAGTTTTTCCTTTTTCAACTTTAATTGTACTGCATAAAAAATTGATGTGGACGCCACATAATTTCCTTGTACAGCCTTTTAAATTACACATATATTTGCTGCCTTTCATTTAAATTATTTTGTCGAATTTCAGTTATAGATATATTTCTCATTAAATAATTCAATTCGCACTTCGCGGCAAGGCAAAAATACATAAAACTCAGAACATCTTCATTAAAAATTGTAAAATACAGAAAATATAAAACACCAAATTCAGTTAAAACAGTTAAAAACGTTCTTGCAATTAAAATTAGAATTTACGCGAAAACAAGCAATTCGGTCAGCGGATAAGAAGACAGATTTTTCGATGCACAAAAATGAAAGTTTACTTTTGGTCCCACTCGGCAAAAAGACATTGAAGTTGGTACACCAAATGACTTAATTTACAATTCTACTAAGAGTTTCAAATGTAAACAAATCGCATATTTGTTAGGCTTAGTGGAACTTAAACAACTTTTAAATTGTTGATAATTCTAGAGCTATAGCACGCAGATTAATAAAGGCATAAAAATCTTAACCGGAACATAAGAACAACATAATTCAATCACTTTTAAAGCAAAAAAATGCACACATATAAGAATAAGAAACCTGAGCTCACAGAGCGAGGTAACAGAGTAGGTATATAGTATATATATAATATATATAAGTAAGATATAACGAAATATGATGGCTGCTTTAAGAATAATTGGCGACCTTAAAATTAACGATTTTAGATTTTATGCTGTGCCCCTAAATTTGAGATCTTTCCACGTTACGTAAAGTTCAATGCAGATACCTCTTGCCCAATCAAAATAATTGTAAACTAAAACTTTTTAAACTCGGAACTGAAACTTTGAATCCCTCCCTTCTTTCTTTGAATTGCAGCGCTCTCTTTCGCTTAAACTTTCTTTCTGGCAAGACGCTTTGCTGCTTCGCTTCTCAAATGCCTACGTCATTTCTTTCAAAAAACCAATGTACATTGAAATTTATCATATTTAATTTTGATTGAATAAGTGTCTGCCAAACTAATTGGATGTATGTAAAAATAAAGATTGGTGATTTGGAAAAAACCAGTTTCTCATCTTTGTCTGTACGCATTCAACCAACAGCCATGACCGCTACCGAAAGCTGTTAAGAGTTCCAGTGGCTTCTTCTACGCATCAAAATTATTACATATACATATATATGTGTATAGATACGTTGGTGCGGCCGATTTTGCAACTGAATAGGGAGATGCACAACTACATATACAACTACATATACAACTGAATAGGGAGATGCACGTCCATATACAAAATTCCAACGTCCTGATGCTACTCGGTTGTGAGTTATGCGAGATAGATACGTAAGTACGTACGTATAGACGTTACGAAAAAAATCTCTTCTGGATCCATTTTAAACTCATTTTTCAATCCGTTTTGTGAATAAGTGTCCTTTATTCTATCCGTACGTATAGATGTCACACAGAAATACTTTTAAATGTATTCGAGAGCGGTAAAAATGGATATTTTCGTTGAAATATTATATCCGAAATTTTTCGCCATTACGGTACTTCCTCTACTTCGTACAAGAAAGTCGTCAACGGCTAAGTGATTCCTCAGTTTAATCCCGGTTTAAGTTATTTATAAATTTGTTGGATTCGAACTAAAAAGACCTACAAGTATAAAGTACAAAAGACTACAAGGAGTAAAAAGTACAATGGCGTATGAAGAAAAGATATGTTAACACAAAGGATCCTAGTGGTTCGTTACAATAACTGAAGGGCTGATCTATATATTTATATGGTAAGTTATGAAAACTTGAAATTATCAAAATAATGAGTTTTTCAAAAAATATTATGACTAGAACAACCGTTGATGCAAATCGTAAATGATTATAGGATCCCGAGATGCTTCACTGGAAAAGTATAAAAACACCGTATAATTTAAATTATTAATTAACTTACTGACGGCTTTTGTTTACGTTGCGCCCTTCTTCAGACAAGCTGTGTGAAAGGAATGAGGGAAATATTCTAAAATTAATTATATTTATATTATATTAAATTTGTCTTAGATGTGTAGAGACATTAGGTATTTTTTTGGAAGCAGGCGCGATGAAAAATTAGCAGCGCCTTCGCCGGGAATCGAACCACGGACCTCTGAAATACCGGCTGAGTGTGCTGACCACTACACCACGAACGTACGCTAGGAAGGCGGGAGAAATACCTTATATACTCCCCTTTTTAAAGGGCGATTGGGATTTTTAGGGAACCTAATCGCCAAATCCTGGGTGTGGAGAATCCTCATCCAACACCCTTTTAGTTCGGGCGCTACTGTAGAGACATTAGGTATATTTTTGGAAGCCGGAGAGATGAAAAATTAGCAACCGCCTTCTCCGGGAATCAAACCACGGACCTCTGTAATACCGGACCAGTGTGCAGAACCACTACACAATGAAGGCACGCCAAGAAGTTGGGAGAAATACCTTATAGATGTATTGATGACTTTGAGAAAAGAAACCAATGAGAACGTCTTTGTCTTTTCACTATTTAAGCAAATACATTAAATATAGAACTTTTAATTTGATACGAACGTTATTGCTAAAATTTATCCTTACTGAAGAATTGTAAAATAGGTTTCAGTAGCAATAGATTCTGTTTAAGATACTAGTCATACAAAGGATGGTCATTATATGATCTCTGTCATATTAAGTAATGATAAATTTTCCTTTTTTCCATAATTTATATGAAATAATTATTAATAATAAATAACATCAGAATTATTTTATAGTAACAATTCCTAATGTTGATACTAAAGATACAAATTATGTGGGGAAATATTTTCATTAAAATATGTAAATATATGAGGAAATATACTCACCTAGAAACTTGCTTATAACTGTACTAGAAATACATCACTTTAAAATCACCAGAAAATTAAAAAAAGTCGGAATCATAAATTAACGTTTTATTCCTGATGTCAAGCAAAAGATTTATAATTTAATGTTAAGCAAAAAAGGAATTTTAGGAATTATTAAAACTTAAATTCTTGCGAGACTTATTAGAATAGAGGTATTTTATCTTTTCAAAAATTTATAAGCTGCCACTGAAAAAATAAGAAAAGTAAAGATAAAAAAGAAAAAGTAAAAATGAAGCATTTGTTGTGTTTTTAAAAGTATTCACTGGAATGTTATACGTATGTTGTTATACATTCTAACCATATTTCAATCAAGCCTTAGTCTTGTCTATTATTCGTTTAGAATACGTTCAAGAATTGCTATTAATGTGGATGAAATATTCCCTAAGGAAAAAACCCGAATTCGTTTTTTAAAATTTTAGATCAAGTTGCTGTGACAGATACTGTAGCGTCTCTACTATTTTTTGGTGCAGAAATTCCGAAATTCTTGAAACTGTATGCGTGTAGCAATACTCCACACTGGAGGATGCAACTTCAGTACTCAATGCTTGAATAATTTTTTCGGCCCTACAGATAAATTACTACTCGTCTGTAAATATACTCGTGGCTTCAGAAGTTTGGTCAGTTTCAGAACGAAACTAATGTAGCCATTGCTTTCTTAGTACTCTGTTTCCTTTTGCTTTTCCTGTGGGCAATGTGCCATTAAGCAAGTATTTAACCTTCAGTTACTATTTCATCATAAATAATAAATGCATTATATATGTTTCATACATGATGTTTACTTTTTATCATTTATAAGCGTTTCTGAAACCCTTCAACTTTTAAGGTTATCATATCAATTTTGATATAGAAGATGACAATATCCATGTAGAAAATAGTATTCTGAAAAAAAAAAAAAAAAAAAAAAAAACTGTTAGAAAGGATGGAGTCGGTCCTCTCCGATATGATTTTCTAATTTTCTATATCTATCTACGTGATATTGCAAACTTCAGCCGCGAGATTTTCTGTAGTTGCCAAATATATTTTTGTTGCTGAAGTGAATAAATCACTTTTGAACATGTCATCTTTTTGGGAATTATTCTTCAGTCTAAAATAGCGCAACATTTAAATATTAAGAAAAGTAAAATATGATTATTTCAGGGATATGATATTAAAATTTTATGGCATTCTTCTGTATTTCCCTCTTTTTTGAAGTATATAAAATCATCCTTTTTAGTGACATAGCTTCCGTTGGGTTACGACCATCATTATCAGCTATTTCGAATACCTTATTAAAAAGCGTTTTCGAATTAGGCTATCAGGTATTTTCTACCTCCTTTCAGGATGCCTTCGTGCTGCGCATATTCTAGAAGTCCAGGTTCGAGTCTCGGAGAGGCCATTGCACACTTCTCATGTTTCCTGCTTTTGATGGGACTTTAAGAATATAAATCAATATAGCTCAAGTTTTATTCCTGATGTCAAGCAAAAGATACATAATTTAATGTTAAGCAAAAAAGGAATTTTAGGAATTATTAAAACTTTAAATTCTTGCGAGACTTATTTCTGTGTTTTTAACCTCTTTTAAAAAATTCTAGATTTCTCTCTGAATTATCAGTTTTTTCCCAATATGATCATAATTATAATCATCAACTGCTCCATAGAATTTTATTTATATATATCAGCACCTCTAACTGAGATTTAGAATTTAAACAGAAAGGCAGCTTACAAATTATACTATAACTGCGTTTTTTTATCGATCTGAGAAACGCTTATAAAAGCTTAATAACGAATAATAATATTATTATATTTTCATATATCTATAAATACCAGAAGCCAATGTTTCTCGTATGCTCATTTGAGTAAAATGGTTCTCATAGTACGTAAATTTTAATGAAATTATACTTAGTTCAATGTTTTATGATTGCTAATCTTTAAACGTGTATTCTTACTTTCTTGTATGAAGCAAAGGAAATATTATAATTACGTAAAAATTTCGGCCATCATACTTCAACGAAAATATCCATTTTGACCGCTCTCGAATCCATCTAAATGATGTTTTTGCATAACATCTATATGTACGAATAGAATAAAGGTCTTTTTTTCCCAAAACAGGTTAAAAATGCCTTTAAAATAGATTTAGAAGAGGTATTTTTTAAAAAAGATATATATATGTGTGTGTGTATTTATAGCGGGTGTATTATATATATATATACCAACTCTGTTACTAGGCTCGGAGAGCTAAGTTTTTTTTTTTTTTTTTGGTTCTTACATGTTGGTAAATTGTGCATTTTTTTCTTTAAAAGTGATTGAATTATGTTGTTCTTATAGTCCGGTTAAGGGTTTTATGCCTATAGTTAATCTGCATCCAATAGTTGTAGAATTATCAACAACTTAAAAGTTTCTCAAGTGAGACTAAGCCTAACAGAACAGCCATTTATTTATATTTGAAACGTAGCGGTATAATGAATTAAACCAGTTCCATCACCTTCAATGTCTTTTTGCCGAGTGGGGCCAAAAGTAAACTTTGAGTTTTTTTCACCGAGAAATATACCTACTTGCCTGGTAGCCGAATTACTTGTTTTTGCATAGAAACTCTAATTTTAATTGCCCAAATTGTGTTCTTTTAATTGTCTTAACTGTATTTGGTGTTTTATGGTTTTCTATATTTTTCAACTTTTAATGAAGATGCATGATTTTTTGTATTTTTGTCTTGTCGCGAGATAAGAACTGATGTAATTGAATGAGAAATATATCTCCAAATGAAATTCGAGAAAATAAGTTTAACTTAAATGCAGCAAGGATGTGTAAAATTTAAAAGGCCGTCTAAGGATATCATTTAGTGACCACATCAACTTTCTTATTTTCTCAGTTATTTTAAACACTAACGCCTACTAACTATGGAATAAAATCTTATGTAAGATCATGCCAATTAATTTTTCAGCGCTTTGGAACTTCCTTCGGAATCCGTCTTTAATGCATTTTCCCGATTTCCTCATATTTGTTTCTACATTTGATACCAATAAATGTGGGAAATTAAAATCATAGTTAAAAAATATCTATGTTGACATTAAAAAAAGTATTTGACTATTTGAAACAAATACATTTAAAGACTTCATCCATCTCGAAATTTAAACGAAAAATGAAACTTTCACCACTATTTAAGTTCTTTTTATTTGCAATAAACTTGAGTTTCTACTCGAAAAAAATTTCCTTTGATGATCGAAGTTTATTTCAGGATACTGTCTCCGATGCCCACATAGGCACTCACATATTAGTTCCTAGTTTATTTGTTTCGAAAGTATATCAGATATGCAAAGAAGGCATGAATTCTGACTATTTGTTTTACTAGCTAAACATTTCATCAGCGAAATAAAACAAAGTTTCTCTTGGATTTTAGGTACATGTTGAAAACTCTATAGCGCTGTTTCTTTAAAACGTTACTATGTAAATATAAGTTGTAAAATTAATCTGAAAGTTGATTCCTGCTTCATAGAAACCAAGTTTTGACACAATATCTTAATAATATATCTTTAAACACAAAAATAGGATCATCATTATGTTATTGACATTACAAGAGGTTGTTCGCCCATTTGTTTAGACAAGTTTCATTGTAATTACAGAAATATTTTACCTAAAATATTTATGTTTTAAATTTTTTGTTTGATAACCCTTATTCTTCACTATCTTTATACACGTTAATTTCAAAGACAATAAATCCTTTTGTATTATATTATCAGAAAAGGCTTTTTTTCCCATTGCTCTAGAATAGCTTTTCAAAGTCTAAGGAGGTTGTAGGTGGACTTTTGGACAATCCGCTTTTTAAAAGTCCAAAAGAGCAAACATACATTGGTGATAGATCAGGAGAATTTAGTAGGGATTTGAGTGAAGGGTAGGGCCTTGATACCCATTTCTGTTCCATTTTTTCACACGAAATTATCAGTAGATTTTGACCTGTCGCTGTTTCCTTTGTCTTGATACAGTTCTACTGATTGATGGCATTGTGTGTGCAGAGAAGGTATTTCATACTTGCAAAGAGTGTATAAAATTTGTTTTTGATAGTATGTGAAGTTGATTTTAACATTTTTCTCCACTGTCCTTTTTTTAATTTGCCGTTATGTGAAAAACCAGCAAACAATCATAAATGCCTTAGAATACTTTCTAAGGTTAGATTTTGAATACTTTCTTTAGATTATTTTTTTTCTCTTCTTTGATGATAATAAATGGATTTATTTTTATTGTAATTACCCAAGATACGTTCATCCAAGATTTGTCTATTGTGAAAACATTTTTCCACTTTTGTGCGGATAAATGTGTCTCATGAAGAATTCTGCTGCGATATGTCGTGGAGAAAGGCGATGCCTATTATGTTTTTTCACCTTTTTAAAATTTAAATCAGCATTAATTACTTTGTTTACAGTTGACACTGAGCATTTTAGTGATTTTGCAAATGGCGACAACAACAATTTTCCTTTGACGTGGCGGATTTTCTTTAACATTAAAGATCATACTTTTGCAACATTCGAAAAATTCCGTTTTTTTGCTTGGATAAGTATTTAGAACAATTTTTACATTTGAAGCTAAATGTTTAACAATATAACCTATCATAGTTTTAGATATCGAAAAACCATGGTTTTCATAACTTTTTGTAATAACCTGATATGGATAATTTTCTTCGCAAAGAACATAAACATAGCCTTCCACCCGTTACTTTTTTAAAAGCGACATTTTTCATAAAAACAAAACTGTCAAATAGCAGACGATAATTAATACTTTCAAACATATAGTTGCTGTTAAAAAAATTCCAAGCAATAGGTTTTTTTTTCTTTCAGCAAAGAAAAATCACCCAAAATTTTCAAAATCGAATTTATGTATCGTCTACAGGTTACGAATCTCTCACTTGGGAAGTAAAAAATCTTTAATTTACTACAAGCACAATGTTGTTCAGTCCTTTTCAGGTTGCAAGAATTATAAAAGTATATTCTTTTCAGTTGATTATTGAAAATAATAGGATATAAGAAGTAAAGGAATATACAGAATTTTGTACAGTTAAATTAAATGTCTGTTTTTAGATCTATCAGATATGAATTACGAAACAAAAGTCATTAAATATGATTACTTAATCAAAGTTTTTTTAAATGATTCTACTGGAAGTTCAACTGGCTATTAGGCAGTAAAAAACTTCTTTCATGCATTTCATTGTATGACCTTTGGAACATATACAGATTATTATTTATTGATAAACTAGCATATTCGTTGAATAGGTACAGGAATAGGTACTACTAAAAGTATGGGGGACACCAGCGATGTAACCATGGGTCAACTGGTATTGCCTTCACATACTAGCTATTAAAAATTACAAGTGTTGTAAGAATTTACAAAGAAAGGTTAAGGAAATGAGCAGCTGAAGCTTCCCAAAGGATTCAAAGTTTACCTATTATGGTGTATAGTGCAATACCACCGTACTACCCCCATTCAGCGTTTATTAAAAGTAATAGTTTAGGGCATATAAAGAGATTGCAATATAATTTGAAAACAATTTCAAATTCACAAATTAATTTGAACATTTGTTTTAGTGTAACAAAAATAATAGACAAACGTAATAAGCAACAGATAAAAAATAGGGGGGCCAGAAAGTAATGCCGTTTCTGCGCATGTCGACAAAAACATGCTAAGGGCAGAAGTGGAAGCAAATTCATGTCGAACACTCTTAACCAACCTTGGTCGACCATCCAAGAACATTTAAAGCAGAATGGAAAAATAAGCAAAGTAGGTGTTTTGAGTCCCCCATAATCTGTCCGAAAAGAACAAAGCCAACTTATCCATCACATGCAACGTATTGCTTCAACGGCACCATACAGAACGTTTTTTTGATCGTTTGATTAGTGGAGACAAAAAAATAAGTCCTATATGATAATCCAAAACTCAAAAGGCAGTTTTAATAGGGGTTACAAAGGGTTTACATCCCGAAAAGGCGCTTCTGCGTGTTTGATGGAGAATTTGCGGAATTGTTCATTTTGAATTGCTGAAACCTGGAAAAACTGTTAATGTAGACCTTTATAGTGAACAACTGGATCTAGTGAACCAATCTTATCTGGATCTAGTGAACCAATCGAAAAATATCTGGCGATTGTCAACGGAAAAGGCGTCATTCTGCAACACGACAATGCAAGACCGCACTGTGCAAGACGAATACTGGAAATATATAATGAATTGGGGTGGGAGGTACTGCCTCACCCACCCTATTCGCCCGATATCGCACCTTCGGATTTCCATTTATTCCGATCCCTACATGATTTTCTTAGTGACAAAAAATTTGAAAATTTGGATGATGTCCAAAATGCCATCTCGAGATATTTTACTCAAAAACCAATTGATTTTTATCGGTCAGGGATTGAAATCGGCATACTAGATGGCAAAAGGCAAAAGGTTGCTGATAACGAGGGTGATTATATTATTGATTAAAAATAAAAACTTGTTACAAATTTATTCGTTTGAATTTAATGTAAGAAAGCGACATTACTTTCCGGTCCCCCTATTATAATAAGCGCTGGAAACACTATGTAGTAATGAACTGTAATAATTATATCAAAGAATTGTCCACGGGGTTGGTACACTTAAAAAAGGTTATTACGTTTAATAAGTTGACAAGCGGAATCGTTTTGAACATACTCATAGGATGTAAAAGTTCATTAAATTTCTGCAGTATCAGAACTTATACTTGACAGACATCTAAGCCATAGGAAGAGAGTCGTTGCATAATTTTTTGAAACCTCTGAGACTGATGTTTATCTTTAATTAGAAACCTTTGGAATGTCAGGAAATCAGTTTGTGGGGATTTTATGTGATTTTCCTCGTTTAAGGGGCATGAGAAAGTGTAAGGATCAGGAGTTCCCTATTCCCCACTTATGCAGATGTCGGAGATGACCATGTTTCTTACATATATCTGTTTAATTAAAAAAACTTTACATTATGTGATAAATAATGACATGAACCATCTAACAAGGATAGTGATTAGTGATTCTGGACTGCCGTACCGAAGGTTCCGGGCTCGAATCCCGGAGAAGGCTTGCAAATGTATAGTGTCTGTGCGGTATGTGGGCACTCTAAATATGCGGCGAATCGAATGTCCTCTCGAGAGGTTGGTGGTAAGGGAACTTTTGGATCCATCCCGGAGTGCTCTGGATGAATATTGGGGGTAGAAATGTCGTGATTTCATCTATATGGTGTTCAAGGTTCTTCTCAATGACAGGCGCATTTGGCTCCTTGCCACGATGAAGTCGTGAGCTTGTGCTGTCCTTTGTCATGCAAGTGAGATCGGTAGTAGCAACAACAATGATAAAGCTAATTTTTCATTTTTAAAGTTATAACGTTTAAATAATTATCTAATTTTTATCAAGTTGATTTCGCCCTACCTCTACTGATTTCATTTTCAGGCGCAAATAACAGAGAGCATTGACTATAAGCCAGCGGTTCGCAACCTTTTGACTAATGCGTACCATCTAAACAAAAATTGAAAAACTTTAATACCACCACTACATTTTACAATGACTATCATTCACCTTCCCAATAGAAATATATTAAAAAATTATATTTTGCCATTTGTACAACCTATTGGCTATTTGTATTGAATTTGCAAATATTAAAATATTAGATAAAAAATTGGTTACCATTTTAATTATCAAAATTTAAGTTATTCTAAAATTTCTAAAATTTAGTGTGAAAATTAGTTAATTCTGTGTAGAATTTTAGTATGAATAGTTCTAAAATTTAGTATGAAATTTAGGGCTGTTTAAGAGAGATCAATTTCTTTATGTCTGGTCTTATTTTACTTGGTGTCCGCCGATAACATCGCGGCAAAAACATCGTGGACGAAAACGTTGCGGAGAAAACAACGCAAGGCGAAATCGTCGTGCTACAAAACATCGTGGGAGAAAACATCGCAAAGAGAAAACATTGCAGTTCTAAAACATCGTGGCATCGACGTCGAAAATAAAGCGGTTTGAAAACTTCGCAGGTTAAAAACATCATCGTCGAAAATGTCGTGGTAAAAAATAAAGTATCTACAAATCATCGCATGACGATAACATCGTAGACATGCTTTTTTCAGGTTTTAATAATTCTAATTGGATATTCCCATAATGATTTGTGAGCGCAAGGTGTAAAGAAGAAGAATTTTTACTTTCACATTTTTTTATTAACTAATAAATTTTTGCTGGAAAAGTAAGAAGGAAACTTAAGCATAGAAAATTAAATGCAAATTATAGATTATACTTTTCATGAAAAATTACCAGTAGAAACTTTATAAAATAATTTATTAATGGGCTTTGTTAGTTAACTATGTCGGTTTAAAATTCTATTAAGTGCTATAAGTTGCATTAATTTTCTACGCTTAAGTTTCCTTCTTATTTTCTCAGCAATAATTTATTAGTATATAAAAAATATGAAAGTAAAAATTATCCTTCTTTCTATCTTGCGCTCACAAATCATTATGGGAATATCCATTTATAGTTTCTAAAGCCTGAAAAAAGCATGTCTACGATGTTATCGTCATGCTATGATTTGTAGATACTTAATTTTTTACCACGATATCTTCGACTACGATGTTTTTAAACTGCGAAGTTTTTGAACCGCTTAATTTTCGACGGCGATGTTTTCTCCCACGATGTTTTAGAGCTGCGAAGTTTTCTGTTTGCGATGTTTTCTCCCACGATGTTTTGTAGCACGACGTTTTCGCCTTGCGTTGTTTTCTCCGCGACGTTTTCGTCCACGATGTTTTTGCCGCGATGATTTCGGCTGTAACCGGGCCGAATTTAATTCTTCGAGTACTCTAACCTTCCCTTCTGCACCCATTATTTAGCTTGAGATCAAATTAGAATTGCTTAATGACTTATTTATTTATAGCATATACCTGAGAGCCTTATTAGTGTGGCACTTTTAAAAGGCGCTCACAATTTCCGAAAAATTAATTTAAATTGCATTTACAGAAGATTAAAATTTGCTATCACACTGCAAGGTGTGGATTATGCTTTAAGTTTTGTTGCAATTACAAGTTAAAGTTTATTCTGATTTCACTTCTTTTTTTGTATTTCATTATGTTGAAATTTAGTCTTCTAATTAGACGGGCAACTAACTGAAAGAACTCTGATACTCTACATAGTTTTAGTAAACACTTAGGATTCACTTGGATTATTTAACTTGGGAAAAGCAAATAACAACTATATACTTTAATTGCACTAAATGCCCTCTAATACTCGGAGTGATATGAAACAGAATTATCTTATGCCTGTCTTTCCCTACTACCAAACAAGACACTGGAATCATAAACGTCCTTTCCTTAAATCAAATTGAAAGATAAACACACCATTTTATATATTACCCAATGTAAAATTAAGAAACACGGCGATCTTAATTTGGTACAGATCTTAATTTCTTAGTAATATTAAATAAATTCTTAATTTAATATATATTAAATAAAGTTATGGCGATTTCGAGAGCGATGTCTCTCCTCTTCAGGAATTTTTTTCTTTCAAAATCAATGTCAAACTATGACTGATTTTTTACTTAATTTCAAAATTTACGCTGCTGTCTTTCGTTTCCAACTTTCGATCTACCTATCAATCAATGGTTTAGATAATTTTCTTTCAGTTTCCTTTGACATACTGAAAATTTTCTGCTCCTGACGAAGACGAATCGCTACCTGATTACTCTTGAAATCGATAAAGTTTCATTCAAAATATACGCCAAAGTAAGCCTGATTTTTTGCCTAATTTTAAAATCATATTCCTTATATGGAATTCAAAACCCGACGAAATAACGAAGGACTCGTTCAAGCTGAATTAACCATCACACTATCCGTGGCGACGTAGGCAATTTTTGAATTCGTAGTTTGAAATACATTAAAAATGTTTTGCAATAAAATACAAATATGAACAAATCATTTCAAATAAATACAATAAAACATCATTTAGCTAGGTTAAGGTAAACGTTATCTTTAAAAATACGTAATTTAATAATCAGTACAGTGTTTTGTAAAGAATATTTGATCAAGAGCCCCTTAAAATTTCACTGCAAATAAATTCAGAAATCAAGCTCTTTGAAAATTTATAATTATATATTAAAATATTAAAAAATAATAAAAGAAGAAATTTATGAGTAACTGTAAAAGGACCCCATTATTGATTTAATGGAGTCGTCAAACAGAAAGCCTACCTGCCAGGATATTTCGATCTATAGTCCTACGACAAAACAATATTGAGCTCTAAGGGACGCACTCCATATTCGAAACGGCGTTTCGTACCGGAAATTCGAATCGGATGACGGAAAGATAACAACTGATACTTCCATGATCTCGGATCCCGGTCGTCCTTAAAGAACTACATACGAGTCCTACAGGAGATCACCTCGTAATAATAAAGAATTGCAAAGAGTTCGCGAGCGCTTCTACTGGAGTAATGCAAAGAAGGACGTGAAAAAGTGGTGCCGATCTTGCGATGTTTGTGCAGGTTGGAAAGGACCGAAGAAAGCAACCGAGGCAAGCTACAAAGTCACAATGTAGGAGTACCTTTTGAACTTATCGCATTTGAGACCCTGGGATATCTTCCACGAACTGCTGATGATAACAAATACGTCTTCGTTGTCATTGATTGCTTCACCAGGTGGCCTGAAGGGTATCCTATTCCTGATCAATGGCTGTCACAGTAGCAGAGGTAATGATACAGCATTGGATTTACAGGTTTGGAGTGCCTCTTCAAGTGCATTCCGGGCATGGAAGGAATTTTGCATCGGCTGTAATTAACTGCAAGCTACTCGGATTGCCCAAACCAAAAATATCCCCAGTCAGACGGCTTTGTTTGAAAAGTTTAATCGGACCATCCTTAATAACCTCTCGTTGGTGGTTTCAAGAAACCAGCAGGACTGGGACAAGAAGTTACCTCTGTTTTACTGGCTTATCACAATACTGTCCACGAGACTACCGCCTATTCCCTATCTCAGATGCTCTTCGGTCGTTATCTTCGTCTGCCTTGTGATCTTCTGTTTCGTCGCTCTCAGGATGCGTCTTCATCGCCTGAGAAGTACATCCAAAATCTCCAGGCACGGCTTGAAGTGATGCACAAGTTTGTATGAGAGCAAGTAAACTTGGCAACGGAGAAGATGAACACCCAATACGGCACGAGAGTTACAGGACATCGATTTAACGAAGGAGACAAGCTGTGGTTGTGGAATCCGATCCGATGGAAAAGACTCTGTCCTAAGTTACAATCATCTTGGGATGGCCCTTACACAGTCCTAAACAGGCTAAGCGATGTCGTAATTTAGATCCGTATGTCATCAAATTCTAAGTCATCCATTACGAAAGGCTAGCTCCTTACTATGGCCATAGTACGTAGAGTATGTAATGTAAATAGTAGGAGACCATCTTCCTTTTTGTTTCTAAATTTGTAACTTTGTTCACTCGTTTGTTGATTTAGTATTTGATATTTTTTATGCTGCTTATTTCAATTACTGTTTATGTTTGCTTGTAATTGTATTGTAATGTGTATTATTGCACTGATTCTTAAGTATGGTTTCCTGTCTAGGAATCGTACTGCCTGGAACGTGCAGTCTATGGGAAGGGGACAGTGTTACGAATTTCGTACTTAGATGGCTAATACTAGTAGAATTATAATTAAAATTGTTTTACTTCCGGGTGCAATGCACGAGACAAATATTAAGAGAAAGCTATGTTTGAAAAGTAAAAATACAGGATCACGTGCATTTAACATTGAATAAATGAATATATCGGTAATTTGTATTGAAATTCAATAAATGTAATTGATTATTGTGTTAGCTGTAACTGTAATTTCATCCTCTTATTGCCTTCCAGAAATCTCGGGAAGCATAAAATGCTAGAACTATCTCGCACGGCCTATTGAAAGCTATAAAAAGATAAAAAGTCAGAGAGAGAACATCTCAGCTCATCTTGTTATTGCGAGTTCAGCGTAAGATAGGATTCACTTTCTCTTTAAATGCACAGTGCATTGCGTCCTGTTTAACGTTTTCAGTAGTTTGAAGTAAAAATACTGTTTACTATTGCGCGATATTGTGAACATTTGTACAAATACCTCTGAGGAAAATTCCAGCTTTCTGTTATATTTCGTTTGATAAGACTAAATTTTATTAACCTTTTATCGGACTTTTGAATTCAATCTATTACGAACCCGTACTCACACAACAATATTTACTTTTATATTGTGTCAATTATTTTGCATAATTTATACGAAATTGGAAATAAATTAGCATTACCGTAAACAGTCATGTGGCCTATTTCGGAATCTTCACCTGTCATGGATGAGATGTGGCACAAGTATTTTCCGCTATGTCCCGTGGTAGGCCACAAGAATTTCACAGCCCTGTATTTCGTGTACTTGCCTCCGCCTGGGACTACGTACGTTGTATCGATGAGGAATTTACCAGAAGGAGACCTGCTGTTTATTTCCGGAATCCATTGATATACTGGTTGTGGATCATCTTCATGGAACCACCTCACGACTAGCTTTTCTTCTTCATTCACGTTGTAAGTAAATTCGCAGTCCAAGAGGACGGCCTCCTCGCTGGCATTCTTGACAAATTTAGGAATGCTGAGCCGAGTGATCTCGATCGATAAGCATGCTGAAAAAATAAGTAATCTTTAACTGCAAGCTTTCATAAATTGTGCTACATAGTAAATCACATTAAAAATACATTAATTTAAATATATGTATTTGTTAGTTATTTAAAACTGTTCTAAATACAGAAAATTTGCCGGTTTCAATTAAGAAAAAAAAAAAAAGCTGCATGTCTGAAGGTAATACATTTTTCGAAATGAGTTTTACGTCTTCAAATATATACTTATTATACATTAAAAAGTACAGAGAACTAAATATATACATACGGAGCATGAACAGCACGCCAAACTAAACTAAATCAGTTGCCAAAATTATAATTCTATTGTTTAACAGTAAAAATCAAAATATTCATGAAACAATTCATATAAAAATAAATAAAAAAATTCAGTTTTAAGAGTCATAGTAGTCGTCTGTCATTTTCAAAAGTAAATACGAGGACTGAAGTAAATAGAATTACTTAAATGTGAAGAATAATTTCTTATATTAAAGTTTGCCAACAAAATTCAGCTTCCGAATCTGTGAAATTCGTGCACAAATGCATTTCTTGTATGATATATTGCAATACTGATTGATTTTGGCTTAAATGAGTTCCCTTAGTCGTTTAGATTAGTATCAAGATATAGGGATTGGTAGACTTTGAGCTGGCATCTCTCAAGCCTCGATTATTAATTACTAGAGTCTTGAATGATGGTATTCAGATTTTGGCCCCACTACTATATTGTAGATAGCATTATCTAAAGGCCTTCTGATAATGCTATCCATAGTTTGACCAATGGCCGTCTGAGACCCAAGACACTGCAGAGGATGAACGCATAGCATTAAATACATGATGCCATATAGAGGATAGTTGGATAGTGTTTTCAGGACTTTGCTGAGACTTTTCGAGCTACTCGACGCTCACCCCCGATGACTAGCAGTGTGTATACTCCTAATGAGATCACAGAAAACAGTCTGTGTTTTACAGAGCCAGGTGCACCATCCTTGGATGCAGCAAGATTGAGACAATGTTTCTTATTTAATGAGAAAAGATTCAGCCTACAGAATTCAGCTTAAGTGCTGGATTCAGGAGCAGACTGTAGATGCGACCGCCTTCTACGATCATTGACATAAGAAACTTCCTAAACTATCTTTCTCTTCAAGTCTATTTTCAGTTCTTAGCATCAATTATTTGATGCATATGGGGCAAATATGCCCCGTATAGTAACAGCCTGTAACGTTTTACACACACAGTGATATATGCTATATAGTGAATGCAACATATATCAAGCCACTACAAAATTTTATTTATATACGGAGTACAGTATTTGTATATGTATATTATATTGCTAAAATTAGACTAAATGAATCCTATGAGCTTGCTTGCATATATCTTTCCTTCATCCACTAACTATCCTTCAGCTCTAAGCTTAACTTTCTTTTTGCTAAATCTTTCAAACACTATTTCTTCATGGTAACTCTATAAATAAACTGGAAATTCTCAGTTGTAAATATTAATATCCGATGATATTTCATCCTTTCAAAATTCAAATGAAAATTTTTTATACACCATGGATATAAAATTTCTTATGCGAGCATTTGAAAAATCAGTTTTGTAAAAATTATAAAATCTTATTTTTTATACGATCCCCCAACTTCTATAATTGTATTTAATAATACTTAGTACTAATTATAAAAATATAGAACACAAAAGGATTGAATCTCGCGCGGCGAAATCTGATCGAATTACTTGATTTTAAAAATATGGGAATTTTGTTATGCTTATTTTCGGCTTTCTCTGAGGATTCGTTTAGACTAAAAGAAATAAAATGAAATTTTCTTTTTAGTTTAGTACAAGTTTAAATATTTCGGCCTTAAATTTATAAATGGCCCCTGAATATGATCTCAAATTTTAATCTCTACATATAATAAAAGAAAGAGTCTGTCTGTGTGTGTCTTCCATTCGCGCTGCGCGTAAACTAATAGACCCAGGGCTACGAAATTTGATACTACATAGGCGCATCTAAACAAGAGCCAGTGTACCTCGAAGCGATCTTTTTCAAAACTCGAATCAGATTTTTTTTTCATTTTATCTTTTTTGATGAAATCCAATCATTTTGAATAGTTTCATTCTTTTAGAAATTTGGTTTCGGCAACAGTTTTTCATTCAATGCTTTGTATACTGTACTGCTGACTGTTGAAAATATGTTGTAAAATATTGTTACTTTTTTTTCTGACGCCAGTTGTTACGTTATTTTCTTCCTTTACGTTCGTACGGGGTTCGTATAGATTTGGAGTGAATAATGACGACACTTGATTATGAAGTATCGAAACACACTTTATTTAGCCAGTACTAATCAGGAAAGCTTCAAAATCACGTTACAGTCGTCAAAGAACTACTATAAACACGCTGACACAATCAGCGACACAGCCTTCAGGTTATCAAGCTATAACGTTGAAGACAGCTTCACTGCAAAGTACCAGATTACAGCTCCCGACTCTGCTCGGTCGTTCTCGGAACTCCACATACTCTCGAGACTCTCCATACTACAACTCGCGATGCACTCGACGACACACAGAGCACGGCTCCCTACTCTTCGGTTCAGTCGTTCCCCGAGCTCAACACGCTCTCTCGACGATGCACTAACTGCGATACACTAAGAGACTTTTCGATGCACTCGACGACCAACTCGGCGTTCTCCAACTACCACGTTTAGCACTATTAATTCTATTGCAGTCATTAATAGGAGCAATACCGCTTTAGTAAAGTCTTACTGATATTCAGTCAACAATAAATTTGCCTATTTTACGTCAATATTTACGCTGAATTCCTTTATGTGCTTACTACTCACATATTACAGGGTTATTTTTCTCGTTATATTTTAATGACTTAACGTTTTGAACAACAAAATTTATTTACACAAATACCAGACATTTGGCCACTAAGCCATTAGTCTTGATCTTGCTTCTCGCTACTTAACGTGACAATACTTAAAGTGTAATGTGACAGGCCTCTTCGTGGTTCATCTGGTTAGAGCTAAATCTGTTACAGCGTTGGCTCGCTTAATTGTTCTTTTTGAACAACAAAATAATTTCATTCAATCGACAGAAAATCTACACTCAGTGATAGGTTGCTTTTGCTGGACAGTTCACATCCCTTTACGCGGAAAATAGATAGCTTAAATGCATACAATAACATACAAATAAAAAATAAAAATACATATAAATTATGCACTGCAGCAAAGTAATGATTTTTAGATGCGCAGAAAACGCAAGCTTTTTCCAAACACAAAAAAATCAAATACCTCCTTGCCATTACCGAACCACGGGTTTTCTAGTTGCTCCTTGGCGTGTTACTACATAACTCATAAGACAATGTTCGGGAAAGTGCAGCGATTCCTTATATTCCCCCTCGATTGAGGACGGACAAGACCCACGCAACCAAATCAGTTGGAGATGAATTACTGTTCACCATATCTTTTAGTTCGATATTACTTATTGAAGACATTGATTTTTTTCGAAAAGAGAGGTGAAAAATCAAATGTGCCCTCTTCGGGATTCAAACCATAGGGCTTCTGATTGCTAGCCGGCCGTTCTGCCACTTATATCATGACAGCCCATACCAGTAGATGCGATAATTTTTTTATATTCTCCACCAATTAAGGGAAACTGGGGAGAAATGAGGAGGCCCAGTCGGTCCAATATATTGTTGCGTGCGTACGGGTTCGTTACGAAATGAATGCACAAGTCTGATGTAAAAGGAACGAAATTTATTATTATCACCACAAATAATGCTTAAATTTCTTCAGATATTCGTGCAGTATTACAAAATCTCACATTAGTTATCTTTTAACTACTCAAACGTTCAAAAGAACTTAATTCAAAACAGCTAAAGAAAGCTAATCCGCGAATTCGCTACAATCAACAAGAGCAGTTTTCTAAACAAACTCTTAAAACAATAACAAACTTACTAACTAATAATCGAATTGAGAGGTATTCTTCCTTTTTATAAGATTTTAAATCTCGCGCGAGAAATTTCTGGAAATTTTTCAAAAGCAAAAAGAGATATTTATTTAATAAATGTTAAATGCACGTGCTCTTGTATTTTTAAATTTCCGGCTTAGCTTTCCTTTAATATTTGTCACGTGCTGCACTGCACAGGAAATAAAACAATTTAATTTATAATTCAACTAACATTAGATATTTAAATACGAAATCCGTAACAGTATTATCGTCCATCACAATTTAGTCGGGCGCCATTGTAGAGAAAAATAGATTTCATCAGAATTTATTTTAGGAAAGGTAAATATTCTATTTGCCCTTCTCGAGATTCGAACAGCGAATCGTCCGATTGCCAGCCAGGCATGAAAGACATGAAAGAAACATTTCCGGGAATCTTCGTTTTTCGGGTTATGTGATTGGTTACGCGAAAAAAAGGTCTTTAGGCAAAATTTAAGCGAAACTGAGCCTCAAGCTAACATATTCGTCTGAGTTGCAAAATGTCCCATATGAATAACCGGGACACTTCCAGCAGGACTATTCGAGCTGGGACCCTTCTGTTTAAACCAATGGTAGAAGAAGCTCGTTTTTCGGAAGTTTCTTTCAGCGTCGCAAGTCGCTAGGTGTTAAAACCCCATTACACCACGAGAGCGTGCACAGAAGAATGTGATAATTTCTTAAAAAGCTATTGTTATGGTTTTTGTATTTACTTTGCTATTTTTAGTAGAATTGTTATTAAATTGTTTCATTTCCCCGCAGCGCGCAACAAGTTTTAAGAGAAAGCTACGCCGAAAAAGTAAAAATACAAGAGCGTGCACATTTAACATTTAATAAATAGATATCTCGTAGATGTACTCTCGTAAATTTGGTATCCAGAAAAATGGAGAAAATACCAGAATGTTCCCGTGCATGATTAAAAAGCTTATAAAAGCCGGATCAAAACAACTCAGTTCAGTTTTTTATGAGTTGCTTACAAAGTTGTTTACGAGTAGTAAACAACTTGTTGTTGATTGTAGCGAATTCGCGGTGAGATGGGATTAGCTTTCCCTGCTTTGAATTGAGTTCTATTTAACGTTTTAGTAGTTCAAAATATAACTACTGTTGAGATATTATGATATCGTACGAATATCTCTGAGGAAATTTCAACATTTTGTTTCATTTCTTATTTTAAGAATAAATTTTATTAACTTTTCATCAACTTATGCATTCAATTCATTACGAACCCGTACAACATTATTTTAATTGAAAAGCTTCAGTTAAGTTGTGAAAAGCTTTCTATTGATAAAGATTAAAGAAATGACTGCATTTGATCATTAATATTTATATTCGAAATACAATATGATCATTTATTCTAAATGGTAATGAAATTATAATTTAAAATTACTTTAGCAGTAAAATTTAAAATTATTCTAAATGGTAAAATTTTGGCAGCTGATTCCCTGAAACACTTTTATAGAGGGGTTAAGGAGGAGACTTGTTTTATCGGTCAGAATCGTTTTGAATCTTGATAATCGAAATTTTCTGTTGATAAACAATCAACTGAAAAAAGAGTATGTAAATTATTCGATTAATTAAATTTCTGAAAAAAAAAAATAAAGACAAATCATGTTTGCACTTTGTCGCGATTTCTGTTATCCCTTAACAGTGCTTCCCTCAGCATCTCGTGTGTTAGAAATGCGTTTGGAACAACGGAACAACAGTCTTATGCACAATTGCTGAAAATGAAATGAAAGTCATTGTGTCGTTATTACATTTACTAAAAATTTTTAAAAAAAAAAAAAAAAAAAAGTCTAACGTGGACACCACGTGACTTCCTTGTATGGCCTATCAAGTTACACACATTTTTTGCTGCATTCCATTTAAAAATTTCATTAGAATTATATTTGTCATTCAATTAATTCTGTTTTTATTTTGCGGCAAAGCAAAAATACATAAAAGGTCAAAACATCTTCATTAAAAATTGTAAAATACCGAAAAACATAAAAGACCAAATGCAGTAAAAACAGTTATAAAAACCATTTTTTCAATTAAAATTGGAGTTAATACGCAAAAACAAAGAATTCTTCTAGCGTGCAAGAAGGCATACTTTTCGGTGCACAAAACTGGAAGTTTAATTTTTATCACACTCGGCAAAAAGACATTGGAATTGTAGAAACTGACTTAATTCACTATTCTGATGAGTTTCAAATGTAAGCAAATGGTGGTTCGTTAAGCTTAAATCGCCACCTAAACTTTCAAATTTTTGATATTTCTACAGTTATACCATGCAGATTAACAAAAGGCATAAAAACCTTAACCAGAACATAAAAAACACGTAATACAATCACATTTAAAGCAAAAAATGCGCACTTTACCAACATATAAGAATAAGAAAACTAATCTCACCGAGCCAGGTAACAGAGTGGGCATATATATATATACAAGATTGGTAGAGCCGTTTGCTGCGAAAATGGGAGGTACCCAACTACATATTATAGCAGTCTCATACATAAAATTTCAGAGTTCTACCTGTACTCGTTCTTATACCGAAATTTTTCGCGATTTCAATGCTTCCTTTTCTTCGTACAAGGAAGTAAAAACAGATATACTTCATGTTACTTTAGGTAATCATAGAAAAGATAAAGTATTTATTTAAGACTAATAGTAAATTTTTTTAATATTTTTAGCTTTGCAATCTATATGGGATTCAAAAATTCTTTCGAATTTTGATTTCTATTTGCGGAATATCGTGTAAAGATTTATCGAGCTAACTAAACTTTGCCTTCAATTTACTGATAGTCCATGTTTCAAATTTAATTTTTTTGTCCCAAGATTGTTATTATATGATTATAATAAATAATTTCTTATTTTTGACGCTAATAATAATAAAAAGGCATAGTACTTTATTTTTTTTTAAACTTTTTAAGAGGTGTTCTGGAACAATGGGATAACGGCAAATTTGTCTAACCATTGAAACCAACAAATGAGAATTCGACACGTTGCATCCATTAACGGCAGCAACCAACTAGAACCGAGAGACAGAGAGGCAAATGAATCTTGATAAAAGGTGAAAGAAAAAAAAATCACATTGTTCGCTAATGACCTCTTCTTCTTTATCTTTCTATCAAGGTACAGTTCTAATTCTGTTATATTTCTTTTACGTTTTTGTACTTCCTAACGTTCTCTGTTTCTGAGTTCTTTCAGAGTCATAATTTAATGCCGAATATGTTGAAGAATTCAAATTATTCTTTTTCACTCAATATTGTTTTAAATAATCATGTAATTAAAAGTTATTTTGAAGAATCAAAGATAATTTGTAAAATAGAGATGTTTTTACGGCAGATTTGCATTGATTTAGGTTTTTAAAATAGCTGTGAGAAAGGTTTCTGCATAAAATTCATGACAAGAGAAAAGAGACACGGAATAAAGTATTTTGACGTCAGCATAACATGTAATAAAATATTGATACACAGAATACATAATCTTAAAATTATGTCCCAAAAAGCTGTAAAGAAACGTAGAATAATCAGTGTAAGGAAAATGATTATTTTGAAAAGGAATTTCTAGCAGGGTAAACGTATCTAACTTCGTGATATGACAAATATTATTCGTCTCAAACTAAAGCATGAGTTTTATATTGAGTTGACCGCCTGGTGGCGAAGTGGCTAGCGCGTCGTGCAGCTGCACCACAGGTGGCGATGGATCGACTACGTTAGTTGTGTTCGTTAGCTGAGATAAACCCCAGTGGGAACGGCCCTTAAGTGAGTCAATAAAATGAGTACCAAGTTCGCTTGGGAACTAAACACCGGGGGTCCTGCGACAAGCTGACCACTTGCCCAGGGCATATGCTGATGCACTCCGGAGCCCAAAAGTCAAGAAAGCAGAAACAGGGCACTGCAGGCCGTGGCCCGTTAGGGATGTTGCACCACTGAGTTTAGTTTATATATTGAGTTGCGACATTTTCAAGAAAGGGCTAGGTAACTACAATAAGTAGAAGGAGAATTTAAATAACGGCAAAGCATCTAAAATGCCTTTAGGGGAAGGATGTCTTCGTGGAGGACTTTTAATGTCCTGAAGTCAACCGAGCCAGAGCCGATTAGTCCTTCCCTGTACCAAGACCTGCACTACGATATTATGAATATGTTTATAGTTGTCTCCAAGAATTGTTAAATAAACTTTCTTCTGAATTATAGTTCAAAGTAGGTCAAAGGTTCAGCATAAACCTGAGACATGGAAGTACCCTCCTTTGCTAGCCTGTCAGATATGTTATTATATTTTGGGTTTATATGAGGTAGTATTCATTGTAGATGGAGGGAAGAACAGCTTTCTTTCTTTTCGCCATCGACGGAACAGCTGGCCCATTGGGTTAGGTGCTTTTCAGCCTGTTGGATCCCGTCGATGGAATTAAAAATAAATGCATAAATAAATCTAAACAAAGAGCTTAGTACTCTGTCCTCATGCAACTGACCACGCTAAACGAGGAACATTGAAATAAGGACCAGAACCTGGAAAAAAGGTGCATGGTGGGGGCTGCTGAGAGGAACAGTTATTATGGTACGTGCTAGGCATACAGTTATACAGTTATGGTACATGTTAGGCATATAGTTATATTAAGGATGTGCTATATAATCAGGTACAGATTAACTTGGATTTAATAAAATGCGAATGCATATTTTGCAGTGAAATAATATTTACAAGTATTATTAGAGAGAAGTCATTTAATTTAAACCCTCTAATTCCACAAATTTAAAGCCTCTAATTCCACGAAATGTCAATATGATTGAATATTCCAAACATCGATCTCTTTTTTTCTTTTCGTGAAATGGATCTTTCAAATTCTTAATGTAAGGAATGTGAAACGTTTCAATATTAGTTTTATTGACGTTTACATTAATGGACATTTTGGGAACCAGGAACCAGGAAAAATGAAAATTACCAGGAAAATACGGAAATTAATTATGCCGTCGCTGAAACTGCAGCCCTAGATATTCCACTTGCTGTGAAACGAAATATAAAAAAATAATACAAAAAATAATAATATACATATATAAATATAAAAAAATATTAATATAAAAATGCGATTGTTGCAATTTTAGTGGATCTGGGTCATCAATATCGCTATTAGCCAGTTACCACTAGGGAAGGTTATGTATTTCGTAATAAAAAAAAATTCAGAAAAAAAAGTGACGAACAAACTCCACCAAAATTTTTCAATTTTGAAATTCAAGAATTTCAAGAAAAATTTGTCAAATTTCGTAAGATGCGTTTTTGTGAGACAATGTTTTTGAAAACGCATGTTAAACTTTTTTTGTGACTGTTGTATAGTTCTATCAGCTATCGCTTAACCATAAAGACATCCCTTTCCAGGCAAATAGCCCTAGTATGTTTTACTATAATCTAAATAACCCAATTCAGTTTTCTCTGAAATAAAAATAGCGTTTTTATTTCAGAGATAAAAATCACATTTTTATTTCTGAAAAAATATTCACATTTTTATTCTGTTTTTATTTCTGAAATAAAAATCACATGGCTCAAATAAAATGTGAACGTTTCTTTCTTTAAATTGTTCTGAAATAAATTATCGTATGGCTCAAAAAAGTATGAACGTTTCTTTCTTTAAATTGTTCTAAAATAAATTATCGTATGGCTCAAATAAAATGTGAACGTTTCTTTCTTTAAATAGTTCTGAAAAAAATTATCGTATGGCTCAAATAAAATGTGAACGTTTCTTTCTTTAAATAGTTCTGAAATAAATTATCATATGGCTCAAATAAAATGTGAATGCTTCTTTCTTTAAATTGTTTTAAAATAAATTATCGTATGGCTCCAATAAAATGTGAACGTTTCTTTATTAAAATTGTTCTCTTGGAAATTACGTCATCTCGTACGCGTAGCTTATTATTTAAAATTTATTAAAGAAAGTTTCACATTAATCTTTGAAAATTATCATCAGTTAAGAAAAGAACACATTTTAAATTACAGAAATATATTAGATTTAAAAAAAATAACTAAATATTTCGAATAACTGTTATTTCGGAAATTATGCACTTGCTTTATTATCTTTTCGTAGTTTTGGGGAAAGCAATATAACCAACACATCGTTTTATTAGTAAAGGGAAACTGACTCTGCTCAGACATGACGATGACTGTCTGCCTCAACGGTGATCGTTCTCTGCAGTCTCTAGGAGTTTATTTTAGTTTCTTGGCAAGGTATGCAGAATCTTCAGCTGTCCCCGCAGACCTAATTTAGAAGCTGCTGCAGTTTTCTTCCGATGTCATTACCGGGCTATTTCATGAGGTTGCACCTAAAAACGATATTTTTAAGGACATCATTTAAATGAAGATTTACATGATACTTCGACGGAAGTGGACTGCCATTTTTAACGTAGATTTGCTGGAAGGGATACATTTCAAAATAACAGTTTAGTAATTTTTTAAGGCAACAAATATCACAAATTTCAATATTTTTTGCTTTAAATTAAAATAATTCTAAGAGATAAAAATTATTTACATATTTATCTTCTAAAATGTAGTTTAAAATGTTAAATTAAAAGTTTTCGTAAATAGTTTTTGATTTCTTTTCTGGATGATCATATGGTTGCATTCAGAAGAATTTGTTCTACTTTTTGAAATCTGTAGGCACACGATGAATCACAGAAGATGACTAAGATGGAAATTTTCTTTCTCATTGCGCTTGTCAATAACATAGCTTCCTCGCCATAATGGTCACATGCTTATATTCGAGAGAACTTCTTCAGCCGTTTTTAAGACTTGAAGGCAGACGACTATAGACAGAAGTTGTTTAAGATGGGCATATCGGTCTTATTATAATACTTAATAGCACAGTATTCTTTCCTATGAGTTTTCTATAGTTTATCAAAATTCTTTCCCATGATATGGTTATACGGTCGGAAAATTCTCCTTTATCTGGTAATAAAGGAGATTTCCCCTGCCGTTTGCGACTTATACATAGAGGATGATTGACAGAAGGGGTCTACCTTTCCTATTAATAGCTGTCGAACCTCGATTATTCGAGATAATTACGACCATAATCATCTCGGAACTTCGAAAGCTCACTTAATAGAGATTAAATTTTAAATCATGCTGCTTTTTCTTTCGATAAGATTTTTTGGAAACTGTTTATTTGAAATTTAAAAAAATAAGAACACAATCAATGATAGCAATATTTTAACAAACTCCTTTAATATTAGCCCAAAGGGGCGGTAGCCCAGAAGGGCTCTCAAAAAGACATTTTGTGGCGTTTCACTGTAAACGACGAATCACTTTTTAAGTGGTTGCCACCAAATATTATCTTCCTGTATTATGTTTAAAGAAACTAAATAATGAATGAATGCATGTTTTTCGCATTGTGAAAAAACGACGGTACTTAGAGCTATCAAATTTTGAATAACATAATCCTAGATCAAAACATAGGTACGTGGAAGGCGGAATTTGGAATTTACTTTATAATCTAGTTCATATTTTGTCAAACTTTCACGAATTTTTGATTAAGAAACTCAACGATTTAAAAGCGAGCAGTTGCAACACACTGTGTGGAATAAAATATTTTTATCTCCAGCGCGCGAGACTGTCTATCGGAAATTCTAAAGATATGCTGTTTTTAAATATTTTGTGATATTGCTGTTGAATTGAATTTTATGTGGTTCAGGTGCGAAGAACATGGTATTGTGAGAACACAGAATTCTCACAGGGAACACGGTGGCATTATCGATTCTTGAATCGTTATCGCGCCCTACCACGTGCGTCGCATTGGATAAAAACTGGAAGGACTGGTTTTGTCTTTCTCTTTCTGCCTGTCGTCGTGTTAACGAGTGTGTGGGCCTTCGGGCCACACGCAGCTCTCGGCATCGTCCACGGTAAAACATCATGTAATCGAGCTGATATTCTTTTGCATAAGATGGAGGAGAAAATATGTTCTTGTACGAAGAAAGCTGCATAAATGAGCAATAAGAACTCCGGTAAACTATACTGGTTATGCTGCGAGGTAAAATGTTTCCTGTGCTGTGATTCCACGTGTATATCCTGATAACTGGAATTTTCGAAGGGATGACCATGTGCGCCAAATTCAAGCACATCTACAAGAAATCTTCTCGCTTCTCTCGCGAATAATTGCACCACCTATTAATTAAGCTTCTTGCAAAATGCTGATAAGTAATGTGCCATCGATGCTTTAGGATTAGGAATTACGGTATACCGTAAGAAATGAACGCTGTGAGAGTCCCGTAGGACTAACGAGTAGGACATGCCGGAAGGCATTCATGAATGTAGTTTTTTTTGTAACGTATATAATCTAGGCTAAACTAAATTAATAAGTTTCCTAGATCAGAAAAATTAAAATTTGAAAAATCAACTATGCCTTCGGTGGGAGTTGAGCCTATTATTTATGGTGTGCAAATATTGTCACAGTGTGATACCTTATTTTATTTGATGCCTTTCTTAAATCTGAACCAAAGGTTATTCAATAAACCATTCAGATCTTTCTGTTTATTTAAACACTTTCCGAAGTTTTTCTGGTATAAATGGTCTGTATACTGATTTGTGTGTATATATCTTGTAAGGATTATGTTAATTTTATTAACAGTTAAATTTTAAGTTAAAGTTCCTTTCCTGTCAAATTCTTAACTTCAACTTACTACTTCCGGCCAGAACGTACTTTTGGAATCTTGCTGAATATTTAATGTGAAGGAGCGGTATTTAAACCACGAAGTTACTTACTGAGTGAGAGAGAATCAGAGTTTCTGATTTACGCGCGTCTGCGTTTTTGGCCACTAAGCTGTTATTTCGCTCGGCCGTACTCAGGCCCTTGCTAAGCTTCGTAGTAAAATAAGTTAAGGGCCAACTCAAATTGAACCTTGATAGCTTAGGCTATACTTCTTTAGTTAATCTTAGTTTTAGTTTAATTCTTAGTCTTTTTAGTTCAAAACCAAGTGCGGGCTTTGCTTGTACACTCCCAAGCGGAGTTTGTTAAATCTTATTAGAATAATAAAGGGTTAGTTACCCTTCTATCTTGTTGTTTCTTGTCACCGAACGCAAGCGATTATTCGCTTATGAGTTCTTAGATTCCTCGCTTCCAACATTAACTTAGAATTCCAAAGTGAAGTACTCTACATTTGGCGCCCGAAAAGTTTTAACGGACCATGTCGTTAGAATCCGGGAAGTTTACGTTGACCCCTCCGACCTCTCAGGTCCCTACAACATCCACGAATCCAGTAGAAGGGTTTGGATTCCTCGTGGAAACGTTGCATGCAGCTATGAAACCAACAGCAACTTTTGACGGCAAGAACTCAGTCCTGACATTTTTGGAGCAATTGGACTTACATTTGACCTTACACCCTGTGAATCAGCTAAAAAAGGTGATCATCGCTACTACAGCCTTAAAAGGTCAATCCCTTAGCTGGCAGAAAGAGTATAGGAAGGTTCTTGTTGGGGGACCCAGGATCTGAATCATATAACTGGGAAAATTTCAAGTCTGCATTACTAAAAGCATTTCCAGTCGTTAAAGATCGTGCGAAGCTTGAATCAGAATTGTATAGTAAATACCATGGCGTTTTTGAGGATTTGACGGAATTCATTTTAAGAAAAGTTCATATTTTTAATCTATTATACGGGAAAAAGCCCGATAAAGAAATTATCGAATTAATTTTACCTCATCTTCTACCGTTAGCGCAAGATTTTCTCGAAGTGCGTAATCCGCAAACATTAGAAGTTCTATTTCAGCTTGCAATGAAATTTCAAAGTAGAAGAAACTCTGAGAAAGCGCGTGCAAGTCAGTTTGGCCATTACTCAAGATTTACTCCCCAAACGAAAAGAAGATCCCTCAGAAATTTGTTTAAATACAGTAGTAGTACAAAATCTATCTATGCCCGAGGTACAGATTCTGGTAAATGATGTACCAACCACTGCACTCCTGGACACCGGGGCACAATGTTCATTCCTATCGGAGAATTTTTTTAAAAGGTATTTCCATCGTTACAGATTGTTTAAAGCTACGGGACAGAAAATAATTGCCGCCCAAGGCAAACAGTGCGTATGTTTGGGGAAAACCGCGCTGCATGTTCAGATTAAAAACGAGGTTCTAAAAGTTAATTTTTTAGTCGTGAAAAGTTTACTCACATCAGTTACATTGGGGGTCGATTTTTTGCGCGCATCCGGCGCAAATCTTAATTTTCAGAATTCTGCGTTTCAGGTGCACATGGACCCGGTAGAAGAAGATGAAGTTTCCATACCGGAATCGCATCTAGATCACCTGAACCTCGAAGAGAAAAAGAAGATTGAAGGACTGGTAAGGAAATTTAATTCTTTGTTTAACGACAAACCTGGTTTTTGTCAGGCAGTTAGTCATTCCATAGACAGTGGGAATGCCCGTCCAGTCCGGTCGAAGCCTTATAGATATGATAAAACGAAAGAAAAAATTATCGAGAAGCGTATTGAAAAAATGCTAGAAAACAAAATAATCGTGCCTAGCACGAGTTCGTACGCAAGTCCGGTGGTCCTTTGTAGAAAAAAGAACGGACTACCGCCTGAACACCCGGACGCGTATAGGTTTGCAGTTGATTATCGTAAGTTGAACAGTATAACAAAATATCTCACGTATCCCCTACCAATAATTGACCAAATAATTAGAAAAATTCGCTCGACTAAATTCATGACAACCTTTGACCTCACTTCGGGTTACTTTCAAACCGCTGTTAAGCCGGAGGATGTTCAGAAGACCGCGTTCACAATAAAATCAGGCGTGTATGCCTTTTTAAGAATGCCCTTTGGTTTAAGCGGAGCGCCAGCTACGTTCCAAAAAGCTAAGGACATAGTCTTGAAGCCAGTTTTAGGTAAAAGTACAATTATTTATCTTGACGATATCATAGTTATCAGCGAAACATTACAGGAAAATTTGAAACATTTGGAAGAAGTTTTTGCCTTACTTAACGAGGCCGGTTTCAAAATAAATGCAAGTTCGAGGCAAAGGAATTGCGATACCTCGGGTACAAAATCTCTAATAAGGGCATAGAGACTGATGATTCAAAAATTAAGTCAATTAAAAGTTATCCTCCCCCAAATAAGGCTAAGAAATTGTCTTCATTTTTGGGCTTATGTTCCTATTATAGAATGTTCATAAAAGACTTTGCGAAAATAGTTGAGCCTCTTCTAGAGTTAAAAAGAAAGAGAAGTAGATTTTCTTGGACAGCCGAGGCGAACACCATGTTTGAACAACTAAAGAATGCCCTAATCAATGCCCAGTCCTTAAATTCCCAGAAGGCGAGGAAGCAGTTGGAGCGGTGCTCTCCCAAAATGGGCAACCTATAGCTTTTTTTTCGAAAACCTTGAATGCTACTCAGAGGAACTATTCCGCTACTGAGCGAGAAACGCTCGCTGTGTTATTAGCAGTTCAGAAGTTTCGTGTCTACTTCCGAAGTTCACTGATAACGGTCTACTCAGATCATGCGGCAGTGGGTCGCTTGTATTCAGGAAAAAATTTATCGCCTCACTTGATACGGTGGACTTTAAAATTACAAGAGTTCAACTTAATCATAAAACACACTCCAGGAAAAGAAAGCTTGGTAGCCGATGCCCTTTCGCGAATTGATGAAGAGGGAAACACAATCAAGTGTGCTATGCTCACCTCAAGAGTTATTGAGTCCCATGAAACAATAGTCGAAAAATTGAAAAAGGACCCGGAATTTAAAGATATTTACGCATACCTGGAAGACCCTGAAAAGTTTGAACATATAGATTTAACGGCTATTCGCAGTAGGGCACAGCATTACGAAATAATCGACAAATTGTTATTTTATACAAAGGTAACGAACGAAAATCAGGAATACCGACCAGTAATCCCAGCGAGTCTACGTTTAAGTATCTTAGAGGAGTTGCACGATTTAGCTTCTGCCGGACATTTCGGAATACGAAAAACACTAAAGGGGGTACGCGAAGCGGTTTATTTTCCGCAGTTACAGAAAGTTGTAACGGCGTATGTTAAGTCGTGCCATATGTGCCAGTTAATAAACGATGTTAATTACAGCCCGGCCGGTTATTTAAAAAACATAAAGACCACTTTTCCAAATGAAATAGTTGGCATAGATTTGCTCGGACCCTACCCTAGGACAATAATAAATAAAAACAGACATCTTTTAACAATCGTTGACCATTTTTCAAATTGGGTAGAAATAGTCCCTCTTAAACGAGCTTCAGCTAAAATAGTCACAGATTCGTTCTTAAATAAATATATTTTTAAATACGGGGCCCCACTAAAAGTAATATCAGATAACGGAAAACATTTTGTTAGTAGTATATTTAAAAATTTGTGCACAGGACTTGGCATACGCCATCTAAAAATGGTACCATATAGACCGCAGTCGAATATAGCGGAACGCGTAAATAAGAATATTGTAAAAATCATCAGGGGATATGTGAAAACATTTCATGACCGCTGGGACAGCTGTGTCAATGAGTTAGGTTTTGCCTTGAGAACCCCAGAGCACGATACTACGCAGAAGAACCCCGCGGAGTTATTTTTAGTAAGAAAAATCATAACGCCTTTGGATAAGCTGTTCTTTGTACAACAGAGACAAGAAGAATTCGAGTTAAAAGACATTCAAAAAATTATCGACGAAGCAATTAAAAGTTTTGTTATAGCAAGACAAAAACAAAAAGTTTATTACGATAGAAATAGAAGGGAATTTGAATATAAAGCGGGAGAGAAAGTTCTTAAGTTGAAATATTCGTTATCATCGGCACCAGAAAACCCGGCCAGAGTTGCGAAGTTTGAGCCCAGGTTTGAAGGGCCGTACATGGTGGAAAGAATAAGATAAGCCACGTTTTATTTAAAGGCCGAAAATGGCCAACAACTGGTTGCAAATATCGATCAATTAAAACCTTATTACAGCCGCACTGACTTTAAAATATTGCAGGATTTATTACAGGATCCTGGAAGTAAGGAGAGAAGCCCGCCAGCTTAGGAGCACAGCTGGAGTCCCCCAACACAAAAAAGAAAGCACAGGCAGCAAACTTCGACCAGGGAAACCCATTCCAGTAATGCTACAAGCGCACAAAAAAGGACGAAGTTAGCACCGACAGATCAACGAGTCAGAACCGAGGATTCTGCAAAAACTCAAGTACCATCGACCACAAGAGGGAGGCCTGCTGACAAGGGTCCAGGAAAGGAGAAAATTCAACGACGAATGAAAACGAGACGTAAAGCACAGTTTCCAGCATCAACAACTACAAGGGAGGCCCAAGCAGGATCAGCATGGAGACCGAAAAGCCAGAAAAGACCTGTAGACACGACCGTGCCGGATCAACAAGTTAGAAGGGCCAAGAGAAGATTCAAAGACCCTGAAGGACGGATATCCCCACCGGAGCAAAAAAGGAAATTGGCATTCCAGAATCCGCAACCCGCCCGAAAGAGTCCCAGATTCCTAGACAAGGGGAAAAAAGGAAAAGATTGGAATTGAACGGAGCGGAACATCGAAGCTCGAGAAGAAGATTGGAGGTCATCAGGTTCCCTGAACAGTTCTGTAACATCAGGATGCAGGAATACAGAAAAAGATAAATGAAAATTTCTTGGCTTATTTTTCTTTGAAGTTCAAATTATATCATCTTGTTATAAGTTGCTAAGAATGTTTAGAAAAGTTAAATCGCAGATAGCGAAAGTTTGATTGTAAATGTTCGTAATCATAGATTTTTATGTAAGTAATTTGGCAAGAAGCTACTAGAGTTAAATACTTTTTGTTAAGAACTCGCAAGTTGCGAGAAGTAAATTGTGAATAAGTTTAGTCGGAAGACTATTGGAATACTAAAATCTGTTAACGTAAAGTTAAGATTATCAGGTTCAACGTTCCTTCTTACCTTCTTCGGGAACATACAAGGACCTGACTCGGAACAGAGAGCTTACTAAAGCTATGTTCACTAATTGTGGTAAGTAGACAGGATACAGACGAAGGGTATACAAAACCCTTTATTTTTCTCTATATACAATAAGTAGACCCCGAGTAGCGGGTATACTTTTACGTTAGACCCCGAGTAGCGGGTCGGTGTAACCGCTACTCGGGGTCTAACGTAAAAGTATAAAAATAAAACTAAACTCTAATTTAACTTTAAACTAATAAACGTGGAAGATTGGCCTTATATTAACAGGAGGGCGTATGTAGTACAGATAACTGAGAACACTACAATACGTTTAAAAGTTATCAAGAGGATTAAAACCTCTGGCCTGGAAGGCAACGAGCAACTGCGTAACTTCTAAGGTAAGCGGCCTGCTTCGAACTCACTGCTTCCTCTCTCCCGCTTGGCAAAAAGCCACAACTTAAATACTTGGCGTTCGCCAGACAAACTTTGCATAAAAACCTTAACGCTTATAATTCTGGCCGGAAGTAGAAAATAAGAAGTGATAGTAAAGATTTAAAATAAAATAAACGTTAGTAAAACTTAAGATCCTTACATACTTCCCGCCAGAGTTAATTAGTTTGAAACTGAGGTCTAAAACGACCTTGTTGAAAACTTTTAGCTCTAGAATCTAACGCGAGGCCAATCTTTTACAAATATACTTCGCTAGAAACTAGAAATTTAAAAGAAAGAAATTTGTTTTTACACAAGCAGCTCCCAGGATATACAACAATTTTTTTTTTCATCTGTACTGCATCTAAACAGGAGCTTTTATTCAATTCTGGTTCCTTCCAGAGATCTGGAAGGAAAACTAGTTTAATGAAATGTTACACAATGAAATGGCAAGTAACATATACAATTATACTTCTCTTAACATTCTTATTTCATTCAGGACTATTTTAATTATCTCTTCCCGTGCTCTCTGACATGTGTTGTAAAAGAACACCAAACACGAATGTGTTTCTGTCTACCTGTTCCACACTTCCTCCTACAATCAAAACACTAAGGTGTTAAAATTCAACATAACAAGACCTCTTAACACACCCTAATTTCAACTCTAAACCCTGAGGTACTATTCTGAAAGTGTCTAACTCTGAAGTGCAGCGTCAGAGAGCCTAACTACATCATTCAACCTTTAACACATATTCATCATGATTTAATCTGTTTACAGTCACACGAATAAAAAAAATTTTAACATTACTTTCACTTTTACCACATCACGGTATTTCTTAACATTTAAAATAACAGTTCACATTGTATATAAGAACATATTAACATGCCGTTAATTTTTCACATTTGAAAACATACATTAGTAGTACATTGTTAACTCCTATTCTTTTCAAAGCAAGTGCCAATTCTTTCTACATTGAAATAATACATTTCAAAAAGTCTTTCAGACTAAAACTTTTTCTTGCTAGAATGTTTTAAATAAAATTTATACAATAACATTTTACAATATTTAAGTCTTTACACAACGCTATTATACATCAACTTTTAATTTTACACGCGAGTAATTGAAAAACATAATACCAAAATCGGTAAGAACTCATTTCTCGCCCTTTTGGCGATAAAGGTAGACCTCGCATGAGGTAAAACTTCTTGAAATCTGCCACTTGCAGTAAGAATGAAAGATTAACTTAAGTTTGCAAAGTAACATAAAATTTTACTTATCTTTGTGATATTCGGACATCCTTTTCTGGGCCCAGTCTTTAAAGGTATTGCAGATAGTTGTGTGATTTATCCTCTTTCTTGTACGGGCTCGCCCTTCAGTGCTTTCCTCTGGAAGCTTCCTTTTTTTCACCAGTTCGGCCACCCTTGAATACCTTCTTTTTCTCCTCTGCTTGTGGTCTTGGCCGTTTGATGGCAGCTGGTTTTGGCGGAACCGGGAAACTTCTGTCGTGTTCCTGCTTGGACCTCGTTGCTGGCCGTTCAAATTTTCCTTGTAACTTTTCCTCCGCCGCTGATGGCCCTTCCGCAGTTCGGCTACATTTACTGCGGAGAGTCCTGTCGGATGAGTCGATCTTCCGTTTTAGAGCCGGGTTATAGTTGCCGTCATTTCTCCTGGTTCTCTTCACATACGTCGTCCTTCTCCCTTCTTCATTTTGGGGGTCTTCGTGAACTCTCTTTTCTGGACGGTGGAACGGCTTCTTTTTCTTGCTACCTTCAATTTTTCCGCGGGGCAATTTTCTTTTCACTTGCTCCTGCCTCTTATTGGCTTGCCCTTGTACTTGTCGTTTTTCCACCTCTGGAGCTTGTGCCTGCGGTGTCTGCCGTGCCGGATCCTGCAAAAGATCTGAAAATATTTGCATTTTATTACGATCGAAGTAGGGCTTGATTTGATCAATGTTTGCGGAACAGGTTTCACCATTTCTGGCTTTTAACACTACTACAGCGTGAGTTATTTTTTCTATAACATATGGTCCTTCAAATCGTGGAAAAAATTTGGCAGTTTTATCTTCTGGTGCTGAAGAAAGTGAATGCTTAATTTTTAAAACTTCATCCCCTACTTTATAAGTTACTCCCCGTCGTTTCAAATCATAATAGAGCTTCTGTTTTCTTTGTGCTACTTCCGTATTCTTTTTTGCTTCTTTTATTAGTTTTTCTATATCACCCATTTTAAATTCTGGGGCTCTTTGTTGCACATAAAATAATTTATCTAACGGTGTTATAATCTTTCTGCCTAGAAATAACTCAGCAGGAGTTTTGCCCGTTGTATCATGTTTTGCGGTCCTAAGGGCGAAAGCAAATTCATTGACATAGTTATCCCAGCTTTTATGAAAATTTTTAACATAACTACGGATAATTTTCACTACATTTCTATTGACCCGTTCCGCTATATTTGATTGCGGCCGATACGGGACCATTTTTAAATGACGTATGCCCAGTTTTTGGCACATGTCTTCAAATATATTACTTACAAATTGAGGACCATTATCCGATATAACTTTTAGGGGCGCCCCGTATTTTAAAATATACTTATTTAAAATAGAATCAGTAACTAATTTCGCGGAGGCTCGTTTTAAGGGAACAATTTCGGTCCATTTACTAAAATGATCAACCATAACAAGGAGATAGCGACTTTTATTTAACTGACTTTTTTGGGAAAGGGCCCAATAAATCGATGCCAATTATTTCATTTGGAATTTCGGATTTAATACTATTTAGAAACCCAGCCGGGCGGAAATTAATATAATTAACTGCTTGACATGTTGGGCAGGACTGGACATACGCCCTTGTTAACTTTTGCAGTTCAGGAAAGCAGACTGCCTCGCGTAGGCGTTGGATAGCTTTTCGAATACCAACATGAGAAGCTAAAGGGCTGTCATGGAGCTCCTGCAGGATATTTAATCTAAGACTAGCTGGAATAACAGGTCGAAATTCGTTGTTGGAATTCGTAGTTTTTGTATAGAATAATAGACCATCTATTAGTTCGTAATGGGCCGCCCTATTTCTTATCGCCACAATATCTTGGTGGCTAAAATTTTCAGGATCCTTCAAATACTCATAAATGCTTCCAAACTCAGGATCCTTACCCAGTTCGGATATTACAGTTTCTCGGGAATTTATTGTACATGCTATAAGCATTGCCACCTTTACGGTATTTCCTTGTTCGTCTATTTTAATTCTTGATAGGGCATCTGCTACGATATTTTCCTTTCCAGGGGTATGCTTAATTACCAGATTATATTCTTGCAGCTTGAGTGCCCATCTTATTAACCTGGGGGATAAATTTTTCCCTGAGTACAATCTAGTTACCGCCGCATGATCAGAGTACACTGTTATCGGCGCCTTTCCAAAATAGACTCGGAACTTTTGCACTGCTAACAGAACTGCAAGTGCCTCTCTCTCGGTCGCGGAATAGTTTCTTTGTGTTTGATTTAAAGTTCGGCTAAAAAATGCCACGGGCTGCTGATTTTGCGAAAGTACCGCTCCTACCGCATAATCCGAAGCATCCGCTGAAATTTCTAAATTCTCATCCTTTTCAGGAAATTTCAACACAGGGGCTTGCGTTAATGCTTGTTTTAATTTTTCGAAAGCACTATTGGCTTCGGCCGTCCACGAGAATCTTGCCTTTTTCCTTTTTAATTTTAACAATGGCTCAGCAATAGCTGCAAAATTTTTTATAAAGGACCTATAATATGAACAAAGTCCTAGAAAAGAAGAGAGCTTCTTTGCCGTGTTTGGAGTCGGATACTTTTGTACAGCGATTATTTTTGATTCATCTGTCTCGATCCCTTTTTGAGATATTTTGTAACCTAAATATTTTAATTCAGGGGCTGCAAATTTGCACTTTTCGACATTAACTTTTAGACCGGCCTCATTTAATAAAGAAAACACCTGTCTTAAGTCCTGTACATGTTGGTCGAGATTATCACTAGTAATAATGATATCGTCTAAATAGATAAATGTGGACTTTCCAAGAACAGGTCTTAACACAATGTCCATGCATCGCTGAAATGTTGCCGGGGCCCCTGAAAGGCCAAACGGCATACGCAAAAATGCATAAGTGCCAGACTTGGTTATAAAAGCAGTCTTAGGCACGTCCTCAGGCCTCACCCCTATTTGAAAATAACCAGTCGTTAAGTCTAAAGTCGTCATAAATTTGGTTGATTTTATGTTCCTTAGAATTTCTTCTATAATCGGTAACGGATATACCGGATATTTAGTTATGGAGTTTAATTTACGGTAATCAATAGCGAATCTCCATCTTTTTGGATGCGTCAAAGGATAGTCATTATTTTTCTTACATAAAACCACCGGGCTAGCATAACTACTTGAGATGGGCGTTATGATCTTTTTACGTAGCATATCGGTAATATGCCATTCTATAATTTTTTCCTTATTCTTATCATACCGGTATGGTTTTTGACGAATTGGCATTGCATCTCCTGTGTCAATACTATGGTTAGTAACCTGAGTAAATCCTGGAGTATCACTAAATAACGAAGCAAATTCACTTACCACTTGTCGGATTCTTCCTTGCTCGTCATTAGGGAGGTGGTCAAGTTTTAACATCGGCGGTTCAGCGTATTCTGTACGAACTGGTTTCATTGTCAGCTTAAGGGACGCTTCATTAAAATCCAGCGTAGCTTGTGCTTACGAAAGAAAATCTATTCCTAAAATTAAATGTGCTTGCAGATTCTTTACTATAAAAAACATCACCTTTACTTGTTCGTCCTTGATACGGATATACAAAGGTACTTTACCTACGCACTTACATTTTTCTCCTTGCGCCGCTAACACTGTCGTATTATCCGCATTATATATGCGGTATTTGCGAAAATACTTCCTAAAAAACTCTTCTGCCAAACAGGAACACTGCGCGCCGGTATCCAGGAGTGCGGTGGCTGGGATATTATTCACCAAGACTTCAATCTTCGGAAGAGTCAAATTTTTCACCATTACTGTATTTAACTTGTAGGAAGAGGGGTTTTCGTGGCCTTCGGATTTCCGCACCCTCTCGTCAGCAGAAATCCGTTTTAGTTTAAATTATTTTTCCTTTCCGTGCTTTCCTTCTTTTTCCACTGGCCTTGAGACTTTTTTCCTGGGTTGCTATTGAACTGTCGACGTTCGCCGGCTGTTTTTGAATGCTCGGGTTTCCTTGCCCACTGATTCGCTTTTTCTCCGTAGCTATGTGCTTGAGTTTGCTGTAGTCTTGGCGTACCAAATTGGTTTCGCTGTTGATACTGGCGTCTTCTTTCGACGTCCGCCGTTCTTCTACTTTCAAACTGGATTGCTAGCTCAAATAACTTTTCCAGTGTAGTCGGATTTCTTAATTCAATAAAGTCTTGCACTTGGGGTAGTAACCTCGGCAAAATCACTTGAATTATTTCAGGATCCGGACGGTTTCCATACAAGAGCTTGAAAACGTGGTTTTTTCTTAAAATAAAGCTCGAGAGGTTTTCGATTCTTTGTTGATATATACTGAAAAGTTCCGTTTCTAATTTCGCACGATCCCTTACAACAGGGAAGGCTTTTAGTAGGGCAGTCTTGAAATTTTCGTAAGTATAGGTGGGACTTCCTGCTTGACCCAAGAGACTTCTGCCTATACATTTGAACCAGTTAAGCGCTTGGCCCCTCAAAGCGCTGGTAGCTAAGGTAACTTTTTGAAACTCGTGCACGGGGTAGAGCATGAAGTGGTCATCCAATTTTTCCAAAAAACTGGTTACCGGTGAGTTTCCATTAAATGATGCTTCTGGTTTCATTGAAGCGCGCATGGTCTGGACGATGTAACCAAATCCTTCCAGGGCGGCAGCTGGCATTTCTGGATTCTGAGCCGCAGGCAGCACAGGTTCTTCTTGAAACTCGGCCATGGTTATTCTTCTTCGTTGGGCGCCACTATCAGGTTCAATGTTCCTTCTTACCTTCTTCGGGAACATACAAGGACCTGACTCGGAACAGAGAGCTCACTAAAGCTATGTTCACTAATTGTGGTAAGTAGACAGGATACAGACGAAGGGTATACAAAACCCTTTATTTTTCTCTATATACAATAAGTAGACCCCGAGTAGCGGGTATACTTTTACGTTAGACCCCGAGTAGCGGGTCGGTGTAACCGCTACTCGGGGTCTAACGTAAAAGTATAAAAATAAAACTAAACTCTAATTTAACTTTAAACTAATAAACGTGGAAGATTGGCCTTATATTAACAGGAAGGCGTATGTAGTACAGATAATTGAGAACACTACAATACGTTTAAAAGTTATCAAGAGGATTAAAACCTCTGGCCTGGAAGGCAACGAGCAACTGCGTAACTTCTAAGGTAAGCGACCTGCTTCGAACTCATTGCTTCCTCTCTCCCGCTTGGCAAAAAGCCACAACTTAAATACTTGGCGTTCGCCAGACAAACTTTGCATAAAAACCTTAACGCTTATAATTCTGGCCGGAAGTAGAAAATAAGAAGTGATAGTAAAGATTTAAAATAAAATAAACGTTAGTAAAACTTAAGATCCTTACAAGATATCGTGTAAATATTGGTAAATTGTAAATAAGCAATTATGACTGTTGATGTAAAATGAATTCAAAAGTGATGTTTAAATATTTAAATGTTCATGTTAATATAGAAATGTTTAATCTTTGTGTCGAAATATCATAAAGTTAAAATGACATAGAAATTAAATTTTGATCTTTGTGTATTGGAATATATATATGTGTGTGTTTAATGTTAGGCTCTCCAGTTAACACGTTTAGAAGTAAAATATAAGCTTTCGCTTACTACATTAGGAAAGAGTTTTCGTGTAGGGAGTTTTGAAAGATCTGGTGTGTCAAATTTAACATAGTTGTTGTGTAGCGGTAGTTTTGTTCGCGGTAACACAACATAGAAAACCCTAAGTACATTTCAGTACATTTGCTGGAAAGCGTGGGTGAAATAAAACTGTAGTATGAATGAAAGTGCTTAAGAGCCAAATGATGAAATAAAAGCGTAAAGTTAGGATTTAAAGAAAAGCTTTGTAAAATGCATTACTAATGACATTTCCTTCCAGATATGGAAAGATCAAGACCTGACATAATTATAGCAGAATAAAGTGACCATTCATGGAGATGTATGTCAAGATATATGTCCAGAAAGGATCAATTGTAAATTTTATTTTTCATAGCTGGAGTAGATTGGGATGATCCATTACCATTGGACTGTCTTAGAAGGTTTATTGCCAGACGATCTAAACCATCCATTGGAGTGATAACGCTACGAACTTCAAAGGAAAAAAGAATATTCTTGACAAAATCTTTAGAATTTGTAGATCGGATCCCATTCAACGCTTTAGTTCCGAAGAAAGTATAACATGGAGATTTATTACTCCTTCCTCCCCGCATTTTGGCGGATTATGGGAGGCTAATATAAAATCAATGAAGAGAATTTTGACAAAGGGCGCGACAATTTTAAACTTTGAAGAGCTGTATACATTAATTACACAAATAGAAGCCTGCTTGAACTCTCGACCTCTATCACCTATTTCGGTTGATCCAACAGATCTTCAGCCTTTGACTCCAGGTCATTTCCTAATAGGCGCTCCACTTTTGTCGATACCAGAACCGAATGATTCTGTAGATTCTTTGTCCTTGTCTTCTAGATGGACCTTAATTCAAAAACTTAGAGCCAATTTCTGGAACCGTTGGAGCGTGGAATATCTTACTCATTTGCAGAACCTCTCAAAATGGAATCAAGTGAGGTCCAATCTCAAGGCAGGACAACTAGTCTTGTTAAAGGATAAAAACAAGACACGCATGAAATGGACACTAGCTCGCATCGAGGAGACGTTTCCTGGTCCAGATGGACTAACATTACTTTCGAAAGACTAACAAGTCTGAATTGAGAGATATTCAAATGCATTGCTTTACCGACGCAAGTCAGAAGGCATATGGAGCTGTGATATACCTGCGATACGTCACGACGGACAGTGAAATAGGAAGTAGTTTTGTCATTTCCAAAATTAACAAAGAGTTAATAGAATTACAGTTAGCTGATTCTTGTCAATTCAGTGATAAAAATATTGCTGTTTTGATCGGAGCAGATTACTATCGTGAAGTAATAATTGGTAGACTTAAACGTTTTAAAAATAAACTTATAGCTTCCGAAACAATATTTGGATGGTGCATCCCTATTTCGGCTGATCCAACAGATCTTCGGCCTTTGACTCCAGGTCATTTCCTAATAGGAGCTACACTTATGTCGATACCAGAACCGAATGATTCTGTAGATTCTTTGACCTTGTCTTCTAGATGGACCTTAATTCAAAAACTTAGAGCTAATTTCTGGAACCGTTGGAGCGTGGAATATCTTACTCATATGCAGAACCGCTCAAAATGGAATCAAGTGAGGTCCAATCTCAAGGCAGGACAACTAGTCTTGTTAAAGGTTAAAAACAAGACACCCATGAAGTGGACACTAGCTCGCATCGAGGAGACCTTTCCTGGTCCAAATGGACTAGTACGAGTCGTAGACGTCAGAACTTTAGATGGAATCTTTCGTCGAGCCATCTCTAATATCAGCCCACTCCCATTTCTAAATGATGTTGGACAATTGCCCAACGGGGGCCGGGATGTTCCGGTTTGACTAGAAACTTTCACTCTGCCGATGTTCCGGTTTGATTAGAAACAAACTTTTCTCTGCCTCAGAATGGCAACAGTGAGAACTTGACTTTCGATTTGTTATGACGCAGCTAGAACGCTGATCATGAGATGTAACATTCGATTCGATTCTAGATTCTAGATTAGATTAATTTTAGTATTTTAATAAATCCTTTTAAAACTAGATTGAGTATTTGATCGTAGAATTATAGCTGAACCACAACTTGCAGAAATTTTAGATGGGGCATTTAGATACGTCGTTAGATAGTTAGATGCGTAGGCAGCGACATTCGTGATTCGATTAGTGTACATTAGTGCGTACATAAACATTTTTTGGTGCATCGGCCGGGAATCTATGCTCTGTAATAGCCATTTAGGTCCATGCCACCACATGTCACTATTTCGAATTTCAGACAAAGTTATTACTTTCGTGGAATTTGTCTTTCTTCCTCTGGTTAGCATATCAGCCGGATTTTCATTTCCAGGACAATAATTCCAATATTCAGGTGATGTTTTCTCTCGTATTTCCATTACTCGATGTTGGATGAATGGCTTCCATTTATTTAGATCGCCCTTTATCAAATGTAACGTAACAGAAGAGTCTGACCAAAAATATACATTCATCTGGAGTCTTTTCTCTAACTGTTCTTTCACATTGGAGGCTAAACTTGCTCCGATGAGCGCCCCCATCAGCTTTAATCTTGGAAGGGACAGCTTCTTCAGTGGAGCTACTCTGGTTTTGGAAATGACAAAACTCCTTCCTATTTCACTGTCCATCGTGACGTATCGCAGGTATATCACAGCTCCATATGCCTTCTGACTTGCGTCGGTAAAGCAATGCATTTGAATATCTCTCAATTCAGACTTGTTAGTCTTTCGCAAGTAATGTCGGGGAATGTTTACATCCTGAATCGCTGACAGTTCATTAAACCATTTTTTCATTCTGTTTTCAAAGTCCAATGGTAACGGATCATCCCAATCTACTTTAAGTTGCCAAATTTCCTGCATTAGTATTTTTGCCCTAATAGTGAATAGACTTATAAATCCAATGGGATCGTAAAGCTTTCCAGTGGTTTTAAGAACTTCTCTTTTTGTCATTTACTTTGTTTTCCCTTGATTAGTTAGATTTTGTGATTCTATCTTCAGAAGATCTTCTTGTAATTCCATTTATATCCCAATACCTTCTGTTCCAGAACTTTCTGGATTTCACCATTTTCGTATTCGTCAAAAACTTCCTGCAGATTCCCACAATTTGTTTTCCATTTTCGCATGTTGAAACCAGCAGCCTTCAAAATATATCTAATATCTTCATATATGAGTTTGGCTTCGCTTTCGTCTTCATCCCCACCTATTAAATCGTCTACGTATAAACATACGTTCAATAGTTTAACTGCTTTCTGATTTGTTTCTTTAAAGGTATTTATGTGATGTTTGAAAGTAGCGGCAAGCAAAAATGGGCTGGATGTAGCTCCAAACAAAACGCGAGTCATCCTAAGTATTTTCGTGTTAGGTTTCCCATCCTTATCTGTAAGGTTATTTGCCCACAAAAATCTTACAGCATCCCTATCTTCAGGTGACAGAGAAATCTGGAGAAAGGCTTGTTCAATGTCGGCTGTAAATGCTATGCTATGTGTACGAAATTGTATTAATATCTCTAACAATGGTTGATTTAAATTAGGACCGGGATAGAGACAATCGTTTAAAGAGTATTCACTTCTCGACTGGCTGGATGCATCAAATACAACTCTTACGGGTTTATCAATAACTGGCTGGTGAGGCATGTAATAAATTCTTCCTGTTTCTTCAGAACTTAGATCAATTTCCTCAGCTATACCCATTTTTAAATGCTGTTCTATAACTGAGTGATACTGCTGATGAAGCAGTGGATCATTTTTCAACATTTTAATCAGTTTATTAAAGCGAACTTCTGAATTTACGTAATTCGTTTTTCATTCAGACGAACATTCATTCCAAGGGAGTTTAACCTCATATCGCTTTTCTTTAAATTTGATAGTTCTGTTAAAATTCTCTAAAATGTCATTATCTATTTTACTAATTTCCTTCCCTTGTTCAATTCCCAATGTTTCTAATTCCAAAAACTGCTTTAACTGTGTTGAGACCAATTTGTCGTCAACAATAATGTCCATGTTTAACAATTTACCGTTAGATTCAGTCCGGCCTTGAAGGCACCATTCAAATATTGTTTCGGAAGCTATAAGTTTATTTTTAAAACGTTTAAGTCTACCAGTTATTACTTCATGATAGTAATCTGCTCCGATGAAAACAGCAATATTTTTGTCACTGAATTCATAAGAATCAGCTAATTGTAGTCCTATTATCTCTTTGTTAATTTTGGAAACTGGGATATCAGGGAAAGGCAAATTAGTTGCACATATTTGTTTAGTTTCTAAAGCTTCAATTTCTATATTTAGGGATGGTTCACTTCTGTTTTCTAGTTTGACTTTAACAACATTGTAAGTTTGTTCTGTTGCCTGGTTAACCCCAAAGGCAAATACGGACAAAGTCTCCTTTCGAATAACAGGTAATTTACACTTGTCTGAAATGTCCCGAATTATAAAACTTCTCATCGATCCATTGTCTAATAGAATACGAACTGGTTCTAAATCATCCTTATCAGAAAATGGACGTATCATCACAGTACACGTTTGTAGCAATGCACTGCGGAAAGTTTCGGTTTTTAATTGACTAATCTGAACATCTTCTTTACTGGATGGAATTGTCGACACGACCTTTTTTTTCTCCGATTTGGTTTCGAGTTGGAAACAAATAGACCTATTGTGTTTTTTTATTACATATTTCGCACATTTTTCTTTCCTTACACTGCTTAATTTTATGCTGAGATTTTAGACACAAAAAACATCGGGCTTGAGATTTTAAAATATTTCTTTTCTCCTCCACGGTTTTAATTTCGCAGCGCTCCGAATCGTGTGGTTCGTCACAATATATGCATTTACTGCTAGCGACTGGAACAACATATTCATACGTTTTAGGCGAACTTTTTTGAAACTGTTTACTGCGCTTGTTGTTTACATTATCGTGAGCGGAGTGGAGAGGATCGTTTGATTTATGCCTCCAGTTATGAATCATTCCCGCTCGGTATTTTTCTTGCTCTAAATTGCCCCAGTTAGATTTTTTCTTCATATTCTAGAGCGGATGAAACTTCAAGTTCAAATTCATCCTCTGGGACCTTCAAATCCTGTTCTATTTGAGTGTTTAAATCACTCAGAGTTTTTGCCTTTTCGTTTAATATGTCTAAAATTTCTTCTATTACATTTATTCTAACGTCATCTTTGCTTAATCTGTCTCAATTTTCTTTAGTACCTTGGACACTGCGGTCCTTAATACTTTGCGTTTCGATTTAAGCTTAGCGACAGGATCTTCCATAATTACTTTAAAATAGAAAACTTATCCTACATGCTTGCAGGCTTCGCGCACTTCACACCGTGCAATCCATACTTACGAATCCTTATTTTCGAATATTAGCCGGCTTCCCGGCTTGTAGCACCAAAAAAAAACAAACTCGAAATTTCGGATAAGGAAAGTATGAACATTCCTAATGAAACCGCTATAGATTCCAAACTTGAAAATAATAAAATTATTCGCGTTCCAAAATTGACTATCGCTAAATTTTTTGGTGATTCTAGCAATTGGCAGGAATTTTGGAGTCAATTCGAGGCAGCTATCCATAACAATGACTCATTATCGAAAGTAAATAAGCTCAGGTACTTAAAGTCATTACTAGGTGGGGTAGCTTATAATGCGTTTCCGGACTTTCGCTTACAAATGAGAACTACGATTCAGCTATAGAACTGTTAATTAACAGGTTTGGGAGAAAAGATTTGGTAATAAATGCTCACATGAATAAACTGTTAAATCTTTCCCCTGTTAGAAATGTAAGGGATATAGAAAATCTTAGGAATTTATATGATCAGTGTGAAACTCAAATTAGATGCTTAAAGTCAATGAACGTCGTATCAGAAACTTACGGTAGTTTACTTTGCCCAATATTGTTAAAATTAATTCCATCAGAGATAACATTAGAATACAGTCGCAGTAGAAACAGTGACCAAACATGGAACGTTAACGAATTAATGGAATTTATTCGTAAAGAAATAGAAAGCCTCGAAAGAGCTACGCAGTTAACTAAGAGTAGAGAAAGGAAAACAAAACACCGAGCGGAAATGATTCATAACTGGAGGCATAAATCAAACGATCGTCTCCACTCCGCTCACGATAATGTAAACAACAAGCGCAGTAAACAGTTTGAAAGAAGTTCGCCTAAAACATATGAATTTGTTGCTCCAGTCGCTAGCAGTAAATGCATATATTGTGACGAACTACACGATTCTGAGCGCTACGAAATTAAAACCGTGGAGGAGAAAAGAAATATTTTAAAATCTCAAACCCGATGTTTTTTGTGTCTAAAATCTCAGCATAAAATTAAGCAGTGTAAGGAAAGAAAAATGTGCGAAATATGTAATAAAAAACACAATAGGTCTATTTGTTTCCAACTCGAAACCAAATCGGAGAAAAAAAAGGTCGTGTCGACAATTCCATCCAGTAAAGAAGATGTTCAGATTAGTCAATTAAAAACCGAAACTTTCCGCAGTGCATTGCTACAAACGTGTACTGTGATGATACGTCCATTTTCTGATAAGGATAATTTAGAACCAGTTCGTATTCTATTAGACAATGGATCGATGAGAAGTTTTATAATTCGGGACATTTCAGACAAGTGTAAATTACCTGTTATTCGAAAGGAGACTTTGTCTGTATTTGCCTTTGGTGTTAACCAGGCAACAGAACAAACTTACAATGTTGTTAAAGTCAAACTAGAAAACAGAAGTAAACCCTCCCTAAATATAGAAATTGAAGTTTTAGAAACTAACCAAATATGTGCAACTATTTTGCCTTTCCCTGATATCCCAGTTTCCAAAATTAACAAAGAGTTAATAGGATTACAATTAGCTGATTCTTGTCAATTCAGTGATAAAAATATTGCTGTTTTGATCGGAGCAGATTACTATCATGAAGTAATAACTGGTAGACTTAAACGTTTTAAAAATAAACTTATAGCTTCCGAAACAATATTTGGACGGTGCCTTCAAGGCTGGACTGATTCTAACGGTAAAGTAATGTCGCGGAATGTTTACATCCTGAATCGCTGACACTAGCTTTAGTCTAGCTTTTAGAATTGTTGTAAAGTTGGCCCTAAAAACGAAACTTCAAAGTCATTTAGTTAATTTAAAAGTTGGAAGAGTGTAGTTAACGTAAGTTTTCAGACTTTAAAGTCTTAAACAAGGTCGTTTTGAGACCTTATTTTTCGAGTATTTAAAGTCTGGTCGGAAGCTATGTAAGGATTATGTTAATTTTATTAACAGTTAAATTTTTTAAGTTAAAGTTCCTTTTCTGTCAAATTCTTAACTTCAACTTACTACTTCCGGCCAGAACGTACTTTTGGAATCTTGCTGAATAGTTAATGTGAAGGAGCGGTATTTAAACTACGAAGTTACTTACTGAGTGAGAGAGAACCAGAGTTTCTGATTTACGCGCCTCTGCCTTTTTGGCCACTCTCTCTCTCTAAGCTGTTATTTCGCTCGGCCGTACTCAGGCCCTTGCTAAGCTTCGTAGTAAAATAAGTTAAGGGGCCAACTCAAATTGAACCTTGATAGCTTCGGCTATACTTCTTTAGTTAATCTTAGTTTTAGTTTAATTCTTAGTCTTTTTAGTTCAAATCCAAGTGCGGGCTTTGCTTGTACACTCCCAGGCGGAGTTTGTTAAATCTTATTAGAATAATAAAGGGTTAGTTACCCTTCTATCTTGTTGTTTCTTGTCACCGAACGCAAGCGATTATTCGCTTATGTGTTCTTAGATTCCTCACTTCCAACATTAACTTAGAATTCCAAAGTGAGGTACTCTACAATCTACAGAATTAAAATTATTCATTTTCGATAAAGACAAAGAAGCACAAATAATACGGAATACTTTTTATCTGAAATGTTAACTAGAATTTGGAAACATATTAGCAATACAAAATGGAAATACATTAAATTTTTAATTCTTACCATTAATTCAAAGGAACGGTTTTCAAATCGGATGAATTTGTATTTTTCAGTAAACTGTAGAAACTGAATGTGTTTCTGTTGTGACTAGTCCCGATCGAAAACTTAATCTAGATTATGTTGACCTGATCTACTAGATAATGAAGGTAATTATGTGGACCTGAACTGAAGAGGAAATCAAATCTACGAATTCCTAGGGGCTAAAACGAAGAAGGAAATACCTATAGTTGGCCAGTGTCTGGGGCATCTTATGGGTGATATTAAGTGTCTGCCTCGCTCAATCCTAATTTTTGGTGAGAAAATATCAGAAGGGGAGTTCTAGGATCTTTCACACCTAATCTCCTACTATTAGTATCTTGAGGATATTTTCGACTTGACAGTAATTTAAGTGTCCGATTCTTTAAAGACAATATACTTGTAAAAACAGTTAAGCCTTATCTTGAAACCGGGCTTAGAGATATAGCAATGGGCACCAACTACCACTCTATCAACAGGGCGGCAAAAAGCAAACTGAGAAATCTATTAACCACGACAAACGTTTTTACATATGCAAAGCATTTTCATAATGTTCTTTAATAAAAACAAACTAGAATTAGAATTTATTTTGTTATATTCAATATAGATATAGAAAATCTTCTTCAGAATTGATGCCAGGTAAGATACAGTTCTTTTTATATTAAATACAAGTTGTTTACAAAAATTACCTTCTAGATATTAAAGATATTAGTGCCATTTTGTATGAAAATTCTGCTTAAAATTGCCAACCGTTTCGAAGTTTTGGTTAAATGCGAATGAGACAGTGTTCAGAGATCTGAGATCTGTAAATATGAAGCAGCTGTTCACTCGGGGAATTTAATTCTCTGTTTCTTGTGTGAACTTAAGAAACTGTTTAAAATTTATAACTGTACATAAATATTCTTTTAAAATATCATAGACAGAAATAAATGAATAAATAAATTATGCATCATGTTATTCATGTTTCCACTTCTTTACATTTCAATTCAGTGCGATTGTTGGCTCTTTTACAGCATTTATTATTTCTTTAAATAAAGCGAAGAGAAAGTGAAAACATGTGGAATTTTATTGAGCAATAAAATTGTTAAATAAAAAAGAAATAACACAATGAGTTGCTGAAGAAAAGAAGCTTTAAAGTAAGGAAGAAAAAAGCTAAGGATAAATTTTTGATTGCTACTTAAGATATCACATGAAAACGGATGGGATTATTTGAAAGTTAATGTTTTAACAGTATATTTGGAATTAAGAATTTAAAAGAAATAAAAAAACTTAAGGTCAGTTGAAAGTTTTTACGAACTTCATTTATTAGTCATTTTTCTGTTTTGAGCATATCCCCTTACTACATTTGAAAAAATCTTAGTATTTAATACTGCATTTTGGTTAAACAAACTTCCTTGTTAGTTAGGACTAACAATTCGGTATAGGAGTTTTTTTCATACTTTTGAATGCAAATTCTTTAATTACAAACTCCTTAATATCTTCAACAGATGATAGTCATTAAAAAATCATTTATTAATTTGGGAGAGTACATGAAATCTTTTTAGTAGGGTAAAAGTATAAATTTTTGTAGCGGATGTTCTTCAGGCCTTCCTTTTATTTTACACTACAGATGAAAAAACACTGAAGATAAAGAGTGGTATAAATCATTTTACGGGAAAGCCAACATCATACAAATATACAGTGGTACTATTTTGCGAATATTCTTAAATCATTGAAAGAGGAAATTTAAATTTGAAAAGCAACTATGTAGAGATTTTATTTTCCTAATAGTATTCTTATTTTGAAACAAGCCTTTCCTTTACCTTCTAATTTCCTACCTACATTTCTCTACCAGGATGAGTTTTCAATATTTCACTTTATGCAAACAAGGTAGAAAGGGGTATGTAAGCTGAGGAGTATTAAAGCTCAAGTCGAGGCTTCTTGTATGTCCAAATGGGGCCATCTGTAAATATATTTCGATTTGGAGCAAAAGGGTATTTTTACCCATTCTACGTAGTTGTTACTTACATGCAAGAACTCAGCGAATAGTCGCTATTTTGTTCTTCCGTATTCTAGCTTTCAAGGAACTCTATATTTTAGCTAGGCTATTATAACTACTTTAATATAAAATGTAAACTCTTGAAGGTTAGCACTAAGAAAGAGAAATATCTTGCCTCATTTTTTATACTTTCATGTATCAAACGTTGCTGGCCTCGAACCAAGCACTATTTAATTAACAAACATTTTGCTGCTGTGATATCGAAAATATTATCTATTTGGTACTGCTGTACTTGTCAAGTACTTTACGCATTTCTTATCAATGGTTTTATAGGAAAATTTTAGAACATTATCATAACAACAAATATTTTAAAATAAACTTGGGAAAAAGTCAGATAAGATTAAGAATAATTAACTTTTAGGTAAATGCCTCTAAATTAATGAAATCCTCTTTTTTACATGAAAATTTAGAAGTATTTTTGAATAAACGATTTCCCAAAATTTGATTATCATAATATTTTCCAACCTGATGGATAAAATAAAGCCATTCTTATGCCAACAAAGGTTTGTCTTTCGTGGGGCATATATGCATCATAAAGAATTTATTGCCTAAAGCATAGTTTTTTATTTTAAATCGGAAATATTTCGAAATGAGCCTGAAAATTCTCCGAACGATGTTGGTTTTGAATTTATTGTATGTGAATCACCACCACAAGATTTAAACACATCCCCGACATACATTTTTACTTTTAACGCAATTTTGAATTCAAAAAGAAAATTTTACGTACTTTATTATTATTCTGCATTTTTAAAACATATTTGAAAAAAAAAATAAAAATAAAAACTCTAATAACTAAAAAGGTTTTCGATAAGATTACCTTTATTCAATGACGAAGATGTTGCACCAACACATATTAATCAGTGTCTTAAGAGTCGTTTCACTTTCGCTTGTGTTTGGTGTACATAAATAATAATAACATATACCTTTGAGGCAATATGTATTTTAGGTTAGTCCATATCTGCTCAAAATGCAATATATCTTTTACAAACCATTTGAAGCTAGAAGATGATATATTTTTCAAATATATTTCCGCCTTAGAAACGATTTATATTGCACTTTAACTAATTTGAGCAAGCTGAATACAATAAGGAAAAATTCATTTCATCTAGAGTATTTCGTATAGTTACAGAAATAAAATTTCACAATTAATTTTTATTTTTAAATTTTCGATGTGAAATATTTTGTTTTTTAAAAGGTTTTTACATAAGACTCTATCTATGATTCTAACGGGGAATTTTTTTTTGTGGAAAAACCACTGATAATGAAAAAATATGCCAATCATATTTTAAATGGAGATATATAGTTGATTAAGACAAAACATATGAAGGCTGTTTGTCTAAAAGTATAAGGTATTTCTCCCGCCTTCTTAGCGTGCCTTCGTGGTGTGGTGGTCTGCACGCTGAGTGCGTTTTCCAGAGATCCCTGCTTCGATTCCCGGCGATGGCGTTGCTCATTTATCAAGTCTCTTGCTTCCAAATAACCTAATTACTCTACAGTGTCCCCCGAACTAAGAAAGGTGGTGGATGATGATTCTCCACCATTAGGATTTGACGAATGGGTGCCCTAAGCTCCGGTCGCCCTTTAAAAGGAGAGGTATATAAGGTGTTTCTCCCGTCTTCTTAGCTTACCTTGGTGGTGTAGTGGTCTGCATGCTCGGTGCGTATTTCAAGAGGTCCGTGGTTCGATTCCCGGCGAGGGCAATGCTCATTTTTCATCTCTCCTGCTTTCAATTAACCAAATGTCTCTACAGTGGCGCCCGAACTAAAAGAGTGGTGGATGATGATTTTTCACACCCAGGATTTGGCATTTTAGTGGTGTTGTGGTCTGCACGCTGAGCGCGTATTCCAGAGGTCCGTGGTTCGATTCCCGGCGAGAGCGTTGTTCATTTTTCATCTTTCCTGCTTCCAAAAATACCTAAAGTCTCTACAAAAGAAGGATATATTTATAGAGAATATTTTAAGGAAGATTGGCTCGTATTTACGTTAAACATAGGAAGCAAGCACGAAAGCGCATTCAGCTTGCCTGTTCGATGTCTTTCGAACCCAGGTCAAAGTATTTCATCGGATTTAGCAACCCGCCACCGTTTTTATTTGTACACATTTTTTATTCGGTAAAAGGAGGCAGAAGGAAATTTAATGTATTTTTATTCGCCTGATTCTGAAACAGCCACACATATAAAACAATACTGCTTTTTTTTATTACTTTATTTAACTACGGCGTTCTGTAAAGGAAGCAAAAGATTTACAATTAGAAGTTTCACATATACAAAATTGATCTGTCAATAATCTTACTGAAGGCGGAACAATTAAATTATCTTGAATTAAACCTAATTAAATACTTTTCTTTTAGGATAAAATTATCAATGAAAATCACTTTCTTATATATTGTTACGTTCTACGCCTTCGTGGATTTGGTGTGATGATTTAATGAAGAATCGAAGCACAATTTATTTATCAGTATTACACAGAAGAGTTCCAAGGACACATTTATAGCTGTCGATAAACTATGATAAACACTCTGAAACAATCAGCAGCACAGCCTTCAGGCTATCAGGCTACAAAGATGAAGACAGCTTCACGGTAAAGCACTAAAGTACAGCTTCCGAATCGGTCGATCGCTCTCTAGCTAACCTCTGAACTCAAAGCACTGCTACTGATTCCAACACACTCAAGATACTCTTCATGCTTTTCCGCGTACAGGCAAGGTATATATAGCTTCTGACCTGCCCTCGGGAATATTCTCGAGAAAACCGATAAGAATTCGTTCTAGAATATTTTCGCTCGCTATGCAATATCGCAAAATGTTTTCGCGAAATGTCGCCAAATGGGGAATTTTGCTCCAAATCTGGAAACCCGGCCTTTTCCTGATACTTTATGACTACCCTAAACCCGCTTTCCTGGAAAGCTATCTGACTGCAGCTGGACATTTTGTAACAGCATATATTAAATGCTAGACTACGCATATAAAAAGTGAATAATTTTTAAAAGGTAATCATTATCTTAACATTAGAGCTAGTGCAGTAATTCTGTTTCCGTTTGAGTAAAGAGAATAAAATACACACAGAAGCTTTTACTATTAAGTTTAAATTTGTAAAGTTTAAAAAAAAATTGGTTTTAAATTGCATTGCTTCATGAAATCATTTGGGATCAACTCAATATATTTTATTATTTTTTTTTCTTAAAATGGAAATGTTTCATATTATTTACGTAAATAAACAGCAAGATAATTGCACGAATTTTTAATAGCTGTTAACTTTATTAAGCGTTACTCCATCATACCTATTTTAGGAAGAGTAATGATATGAATAACATAACAATTTCATTAAATTATTCATTAAACCATTAAATTATTTAATGACTTCATTAAATTATTTGTTTCAGTTGTCATTTACCTGTACTATGGTGCTTAACCTTTATCAATAGTAAATCCCAGCAGATATTGGCAACCCTTTACCTTTATAATTTATTATTAAATCTTTCATTTCTCTGCATAATTGCTAAGTTTTTTTTTAAGAAACTTTTGAACTCCGACATATTTAATTAAAAGGCAGGTTTTGTTTTCAAATTAACTTTAAGAAATAATTAAAATATCTTCTGTAAAAAGTATCAGTGCATTTTTCATGGTTGTATACAGAGAACTAGAAATTACGGTCTAGCTTTTAAATTGAAAATCAAAGGACAGTATTGGAGGTGAACTAAGTTTCAGTTCAAACTTTGAAATAAAAATTCTTGTTATGGTATAAGGCATATTTCTGGCATGATCACTGCAAAGATGGGAAAACTACTGAAATTTGAATTAATCTATTGTTACGAAATGTACAGGCGCGGTAAGATGGCTTCCCTGCAAAGCAGTTTTAGGGTTGCCATAAAATGGCAAGGGAAGGCAAGGTTACCACATTTGGCGACAAAATTGGCGATATCGCATGGACGGATGGAGAACCTTCTGGAACGAATTCTTACCGGTTTAGCCCAGAATTTTCCCGAACACAAGCCGAAAGCTATGTAAACCCTCCTGGTCCGCAGTCAGTTAGTATGTGTGCCTTGACTAGCGAGCTGATAGCCATTGAGCGAGTGTCTCGAAGTCTAGCGCAGAGTTGGTCGTCGAGTGAATCGAGAGAGTCTTTTAGCGCATCGCGAATTAGTGCATCGTCGAGTTTTGTCTTAGACTGTGCTGAGTCGAGAACTGTACTCTTGTGTATCGTCGAGTGCATCACGAGGAGAGTCTCGAGAGTACATGGAGTTCCGAGAACGACCAAACAGAGTCGGAAGCTGTACTCTGGTGCTTTGCGGTGAAGCTGTTTCCACCGTTATTGCCTGACAGTGTGAAGGCTGTGTCGCTGAACTTGTCAGCGTGTTTATAACAGTTCGATGACTGAAAAAGTGATTTTGGAGCTGTCCTGAGAATATTGGTAAATAAAGTGTGTTTCGATACTTCATCAAGTGTCGTCGTTATTCACTTCAAATCCACACGAACCCCATACGAACGTTAAGGAAGAAAATAACGTAACAATATTTAAAAGCTTTAAGTATAAATATCAGCATATTACTAAAGATCTGATATTAATAGTGATCCTATATTTTTGCAAACAGATGTTGGTGTTTGATTACACTGAGCTGTTAATATATGTGCGCGGGTCACCCATTTTGGGAACTGTCCATGCATCCTCCACCTAGAATGTTCTCGAAATGGTACTGAGTTATTAAAAACTTGCGATATTTTGAAAGCAACTCGTGATTTATAATTCAATGGACTTTATTACTAAGGCTCATAAAAAAGTTGAAAGGTGGGAGAAAATAACCTTATAAAGTTAGTTCATCATCGTGAAAGTCTCATTCCTGCTACGGTGAAATAGAAAAATTTTTGCGAAGAAGAGATGACAAAGTGTTGAAATTAAATTGAGAGGCTTATAGAAATTATTTCTGTTTTCAATGGTTTGAAGATATAAATAAAGGGAACACGAAACACAGATGGAGAAAGACAAGAACTATGATGGCTGCATTACAGTGACTGAACAGAAGCTAAACGTAGAGAGAGAAGAGGATAATGAAAGCATGACGATGAAGCAGCAGACGTGTTTTCGGTGGCGTTCTAAAAAGTGTAGATAAGCTGTTTGACTATATGGGGTGAATAAATGGAACTAAAGTAAGGAATCAAAGGCATATGTACAACATTTCGTTTTAATGTTCACGGAAGTTAAAAAGAAATAGCTTTGAGTGGTATTAGACAAAACGGTTATTATTATTATTATTATATGCATTAAGCCTCTACTTTAGTTTATCTTGGAATATTTTTACAACAACTGTAACGAACAATTAAATTTCTATTCTGTTCCATTCACATTTTTACTGGTGTAAACATTACTTAATTGCATTATAACTTATTATTTAAAAATTACCTAGTTTAAGGTGATAAATTATAAACATTTTTTTCTCTTTCCTAAGTCATTGTGCCTTGAAGATGGAGGATGATTCTTTTCTGACACATTTTACATCTTGCACGTGAAACTTCTTTAAGTTACGCATAGGCTTAATTCTATCATCATATGCAAAATATTTGGCAATCGACGTAAGTACGATTAAATAAGGGATGTTCTACGATTAAATAAGGGATATTTTACATGAAATAACCATATGTTGTAATTATGCTACTGATATAAAATTCATAGAAGAGATATTTATTAAAATGTGAACATGATTTTGACTCAAATTTAGAAAAATCGATTTTATTTGAAAAATGTGAACAAAATTTCATTCCCAAATTTTCCTCTCAATGGTTGGATACTTTCTAGTTAAGCACTGGTTAGGAATAGCTGAATCTATCCGCAAATTAGTCGTCTCATCACCGGAGGCGTTTTCAAAGGTGTATCGCAGGGATGGATTGATATTACACCCACGAGAGAGGAGGATAGACAATTAAAAATATCCATGTTCTTTGTTGGAATTCGCACTCAGACTGAAAGCTATGATAGCGGTCACCGCTGATCTTCATATCAAGTCCCTGAACATTGATTTCTAAGTGTCAATTTTGTCATGACTTTGCGTTTATTAATGAAATACGCAATAATAATAGTTTTAATATGATAACTGTAATATATCAGTCATTCATTATAAGAATTAAATCATGTTAAATTTATAAGGCATTTTCTCCCTTCTTTCTGCATGCCTTCGTGGTGTAACGGTAGCACCCTCAGCACGCATTCGGGAGGTCCAGGTTCGAGTCCCGGAGAGGGCATTGCTCATTTTTCACATCTCCCATATCAAAAAAATTCTAATGTCTCTACAAATTTAAGAAACTATAACAAGCGTACGCATCAATCTTATCATTTATTATAGAGAATAATATTTTAACGAACTTTGTTTATATGTAAGTAATTTTAGTGAAATTATACGTAAATTATACTATCTCTTGTCTACTATAATATGAAAAGATTACTTGGGCAAGCTCACGTTGAGGTAAATAGTTACCTCTCTAAACTGGCAAGATATCGTCAAGCTGGCGAAGGCTTTGGTCACTCAATTTTTTTGTCGATTTGCATGAAGTTCAAGGACGAAAAAAAGGGTTCAAGTTGATGCTAATAGAGAGAAAAATCTTCTTGAAATCGCCAAATTTGGCAACCATTTGACGACATTTTGGTCCGGTACCTGTATAACTGTAATTGGTTCTGTAACTGAATAACTGCAATTGATCCCTATATGTAACCAGCTGTAAATGTATCAGGCCCTTGTACGTAACTTTAACCATATCTGCCTTCCAGCAATTTCTAGATCGGCGGCCGGGAAAAAACTATATAAGCTCGCAGATAGCATCAGTTAGCAGTTTTTAGTTCAGAGTTAGATCTCCTTGTAAGCTTCATTCTTTATATGCGCTCTGTGGTGCGTTGTGTATAACGTTCTTATTAGTTTAAAGTGGTAATTACTGATTGTGCTCTGTGATACTGAGAAGAGGTGTACGAGTATTCTTTTGTAGAAAGTTCTAGAGCCGTAAAATGTTTCCTTTGTGAAAACAAATTTAATCAAGCTATCATCGGTTCTGTGTGCATTCAGTCTGTTACAAACCCTACGCACGCAACAATATGTTATCTAAGAGTTCAAGTTCTTTTCTTTATTTACATATAATTAAAATAAATATAAAATCGGTGAAGAAAAAAGCGAAGTTTTGTTACAATTATTTTAGTATTTTTCTTTGTTACTTTTAAAAGCTGTTTCACTCGATTTCCCATCTCTTCCCTAAAATAACAGTTTGTAAATATAGCTTTCAGCTTTCCACGAAACGTGCGAGTACCAATGCCATGAATTACTGTGAACTTGAAAAGAGAAGCAGTAATGTTTGTCTTGGATCTTCCAAGACTTCCTAGACGATAAATAGAAACTCAAAAATAATTTGAGAGGAAAACGAAAATTGGCAATGTTGCCTCTTGACTTCTTTAAACTAGTTTTTCTAACTCAACAACGATATTTCTATCATTTATATTAAAATTATATTAGAGAAATTCCAAATATTTAAATACGAATATCCATTTTTTACCTTCTACGAAGTAAAGAAAGTATTATAATCGCAAAGAATTTCAGGTACCACATTTCGTTGAAAACATCAATTATAATGACCAGTCTCGAATTCATTTGAACAAATCCATTTTTTACGTACGCATGTGTACCTACGGATAGAATAAAGGACTCTTTTTCCAAAAATAGATTGCAAAATGAATTGAAAATTGATTCAGAAGAGATTTTTACATGACTTCTGTACCTACGTACACACGAATGTATCTATCTTGCATAACTCAAAATCGAGTAGCCTTAGACCGTTTAAATTTTGTACATGTGACTGCTATAACATCTAGCTGCGCACCACTCTTTTTGGTTGAAATCGGCCGCACCAAACGAATATATATATATATTCACATTCTGTTACCCGGCTTGGTAACCTCATTTTTTTATTCTTATATGTTGATAAATTGTACATTTTTTATATAAAAGTTATTGAATTATATTATTCCTATATTCTGGTTAAGGTTTTCATGTCTTTAATTAATCTGCATACAATAGTTGAAGAATTGTCAACAGTTTAAGAATTTAAGTAAAGCTAGGATGAACTAGGCCCACATTTATATACATTTGAAACTCTTACTAGAAGAGTGAATTAAGTCAGTTGGGACACCAGTCTCAATGTCTTTTTGCCCAATGAGATTAAAAGTTAACTTTTAACTTTGCGCCTCGAAAATTCTGTCTTCCTGACCGGGGGCCGAGTTACTTGTTGTCTCTTAGAAATTCTAATTTTAATTGTAAAATTTGTTTTTTTAACTTTTTTAGCTGTATTTGGTGCTTTACGAGATTCTGTATTTTAGGATTTTTAATAAAAGATAATTGAGGTTTTATGCATTTTTGCCTTGCCACGAATTGATTGGATGGGAAATATATCTCTAATGAAATTCGAAGAAATAAGTTTTAAAAGAAATGCATAAAAAATGTGTCTAATTCAAAAGGCCTTACAAAGAAGTCATGTGGTGTGCACATCAGATGCTTTTAGTTTCATTTGCTAACTATATTCAAACTGTAATTCAACTGATAAGCACGTGATAAAAACCTGCTGAGAAAAAGCAAGATGAACTTGTGTTTATTCCCGTATTTTTTGCATTTAGGTAAAATAAAAAGTACTGACAGATTGCGGAAATATATTTTTCGGATCTAGTGAGTTAGAAATTCAGTGAAATCAAAGCGCAGCTTCTTCCTTTTCTTTATAAATAAATGCGCAAGTTATCATGTGGGCATAATTATTTAAATAATGTCATAGCAAATATTCTTCTTACGATGTGGTATTACTATTTTTAAGAATTCATTTTAAATAAGCGATTTTATGTTCTATATCTTGAATCTATATATTATTAGTTCTTAAAGTAATAAGCTAATTGAAAATGTTTAGCTTAAAATATTTTAGGCTTTAGAATAATTTAAATTTCGCATTTTTTAAAAATTTTATTATTATGTCTATAAATTAAAGCTTTTTTTAACTATTTGAAATTTCATGATAAACTGTTGAAAATGTTAGACTGCTAACTGAAGTTTTTAGATACTGAATATTTTGAATTATTATTACTATTATTATTATTTTCTTGTACTAAAAATTCTAAAATTATTCAGATTCTTTTCTATATTTTTGCTTTTTACATTTTCCAAATTTTGATTTTGATTTTTTTCCAGTTTTTAAATACTTCAATATTCTGCAATACCCTAGCTAAAGTAGAGTTCTTTGTAAGCTAGCATACCGAAGAAGTGTGTAGCGATTGTTCGCTGAGTTCTTGTAGGGTAAATAACAAGTCCAAATAAGGGTTAAATAACCCTTCGTTCTAGCTCAAAATGAATTAACAGATAGCCCCTCTCGGACGTACAATAAGCCTCCACCTGGGCTTTAACTGAAACCTTAAAACTAAACTACCGCTAAATAAATTTAACTAGCCGAAGATTCACAGAATCAACTAACGGAGTTAGCCCTTATTTAAAGCTCACCAGCATACACTAGTAGGCACGTAGAAGTACGACCATAGAATAGTAAGAGCAACAACGTGGCCGAAATGCAGAACCTGTTTTCCCTCTGAAGTGACCCAGACTTCAGCTTAAATACTCGTTTATACTTCACTTTCGTAAATTACAATCCTGAAAACTCATTTTGGTGGGAAAATGAAGGTATGAAATTAGAATGTTTGCAAAACGCTTGTTCTAAAATAAAAATAACTATTAGAAAATTAAAGTAAAATCCTACAGTTCTTCTTTATGTGAAGGATAAAGAGTTAGATATCATGGAAAATGTTTCTATACTCAGTCGCATCTCTATTAGGGTATACTTTCATTCAGCTTGAAAGAATGATAGATCTTTTACCCAAAATCAGCATGATAAAATTACATTTAACTAAGCATTTCATATCAGATGAAGAAATCTCAGGAATCAGTAACTTACTTGTCTTTGCGTTTATTCTAAAGGCATGAAATTAGGATATTTACCTTGCACAGGAAGGAAGTCTCTGATGTTTTAAAAATATCCATCCACTTTGTGAATAAACCCGCAACACAAAAGTGTGATGATAGATGATGCTTCGCAAGACTAGAACTTGGCACTGAAGTGATAAATGAAAAGGAACATCATGCTTTTAATTTATTGTTTGACGTAAAGAGCATTCATGAGTATATCAATTGCCAAAATGCTACTTTTCTTGCTGTCTGATTACGCGTCTAGAATGAAGACTTTGCTTCAAAGCCATAACACACACAGTAAAAATATTTTATCAGTAGGCTATTATCATTAATAACGATCAAAATATATAATTAGTACTGTGTGTTTAATTCTGTATATGTTTTAAAACTTTTACCTCTTCTAGTTTTATGGGATTACTACCCTTGCTGAAGCAGTGTAAATTTAGTTTTAATTAAATGGCATATTTAATTAAAACTTATACATTACTTATAGCTTTAAATCCACTTTAATATTTGTAAACTTTATGAATATGGGATAGAAGACTGGATAAAGAGTAGCAGTTTAATTCCAATTTTTGTACAATTCGCTTCGAGCAATGGATGTCACCCAGATATCATATTTGAACATATAAAATAAACTGGATCTGAGTAAACTTCAGGATGAATTACTGTTCATAGAGATAAGGTAATTATACAGTAGATGGGATGATTTTTCGTTATTTTCTTTATTGTGGCTTATGTCCCATTCTAGACTTTCTCAAAAGCGCTTCAAAAAATTAAAGAAATTAGGAAGTCCTTCACAAAAAAAATTTCCTCTTCAGTTTCATAAATTGGTCCCTAGATTTTAACGCCTATTCAAACATCATCATGTTATAAATAGATGCATTTTTGAATATTAACATGATAATTCAGATAATATTTTCCTCTGATTATCTCCCTGTTTCAGCTTCTCACTATGGAGTAAGTAAGAAGAATTTCCAATTTCAGTCACTCTAAGATCGACGAAAATACTACGATGGGACATGATTGGAATACCTATATGAAGATACGTCAGACTGATGTTGTACATTTTAAATGTCGTGCTCAGACACAGTTTAAACACAACAATAGTTTCATTGCCATTAATATCTAACAAAGTAAACATAAAAAATATTTTAGGAAATAATAACAGGAGGTAAAGCATATTGTTACGAAATGTCCAGCCGCGGCAAGATAGGTTCCGCGCAAAGCGGGTTTAGGGTTTCCAGAAAGTCGCAAGGGAATACAGGGTTGCCATATTTGGCGAGAAATTGCCCATTTGGGACAAAATCGGCGACATGCCGTAGACCGATGGAGAACCTTCTGAAACGAATTCTGACCGGTTTAGTCCAGAATGTTCTCGAACGCAAGCCAAAAGCTATATAAACCCTGCTATTACGCGGAGAAGGAGTCAGCTAAGACTCGCTTTATTGTCAGTCAGTCAGTGCGTAGACCATCGAGTTGATCGTCAGTCTAGTCTCGAGTTGGTCGTCGGCTGTACCGCGAACTGTAGCGTGGAGAGTCTCGAGAGTTCGTAGAGTTCCGTGAACGACTGAACCGAGTTGGGGGCTGTACTCTGGTGCTTTGCCGTGAAGCTGTCTTCACCGTTACAGCCTGATAGCTTGAAAGCTGTGCTGTTAAATGTTTCAGCGTATTTGCCGTTTCGACGATTGTAATCATGTTTTTGAAGTTGTCTTGAGTAATACTAGCTAATAAATTATGTTTTGGTACTTCATCAAGTGCTGTTCTCGTTATGCATTCCAAATACATGAACCCGTGCGCAAGAAAAGCGTAACAATATGTTATTATTTGAGAAAAGGATTAGGAACAACATTAATGCCACTGTTTGGATATTTATCTTTTATAGCCTTTTATTCTATTGCTGTCTAACTAAGAAATATTTCTTTCATTATTCTTTATACGAGTATTTTTTGGAAATAGGTTTTTCTTCTTTTTTTTTCGATGAGACTTCAGTGAAACTGAACACTTGACGAGTGTTCAGTTTATTCAGAGGAGACAAGAAGAAGGAAACAAAGAAGGCTCAATTTTTAATTAAGGTGATGCATCCTCCATCTGCAATGATTTGCAGCTGCCTATCTGTTTATGGTTCGTATTACATCGAAATAGTTACAGAAATTTACGAAAATATAAAGATGTTTGAAAAATCTTTTTCCAGAGCTTAGTGTATGGCTTCTCAAGGAGGCGCAATTTTTCAGCAAGCCTCTCGTCATATATCCAAGATCCTGAAAAGAGTATTTTACTTCTAATAGAACTTCAAATCCTGGTTTGGCATAAAAATAAACCTGATATGAACACCACAATAGGAATATGAAATGTTTTCAAAAATAAAATCCTCGAAGAAGAAACAACAAAGAACTATAAAGTAATTCATAGAGCCCCAGAGAATGTGGATTTATGACAAATATCTACAGTAGCACTTGCGAACGTTTTAATGGATCGAATGCCCAAAGGAATCCAGGCATTGCTTAAAGTCAAAACGTATCGCATTAACCATTGAAATATATTAATATTGCTTAAAATATAATTCATTACAACTCTTGTTTTTGAAAATGCCATTAAACGTATTCAATAGATAATAAACCCAACTTAATCATAGCAATATGTAATTTAACAAGGTTTTTCAAAATCCATAATAACTTGCACAAGGCTGTGCAGTACTGTACGATATTTGGTTTTTACTTTTACCATATTTTACTTATTTAACTTTATTTCTTACTGAAAGAAATCACATATACTTTATTCCAGACAAAGCCACTCATTGTAGATATATCTGAAGATGCTTGCGAAATGTCAGTACTTATTTAATGCAGTTCCAGAATTCTCCTGTAGATAGTATTTACACTGTTTGAGAGCTTCATTGACAATAAGATTCAGAATGCTTGTTATAGAATAATTGATTTGTTACTGTAAGATATTTAGACTTTGTGTAAACTTGACTGCTGGTAATATTTCGCTTACAATGTAAAACAATCTTGGAAATTTAACACACATATAAAAGATAAGTATTTAGTCTGCCTAAAATAACCTTTTTTAGGTTGTTTCTTGAGAAGAATAAATATTAATTTTCTCATAAATTCGATCTCCTTTATACGTAAGAGAAATTTCTGCAATTTTCATGAAGGGAATGTTTAATTCAGTATCCTTTCCTTTTTTCTTAAGGAAATGAAGAGCATGAATAAAACATGTTATTATGTGCCGAATAATCAGCTTCTTCGCAATATTCATAATACGCTTTGGACATTCAGTTCTTCGAATAATTAATTCTCTTAGATATCAAGTTTTATCTGGCTTCATTAAATATTTTTATTCCAGATTCATAATCTTGAAGGTAGATTAAGCATTTTTTGCTAAGAATCTCAGTGACTTACGTTTACTGAACGCCTCATGTTAAATGAGAATGTACTTAAGTTTTCCTGTACAGTAGAGTACCATTTATCCGAACAAACGGACGGCGCTAATTTGTGTAATACTTCTTTTGGCGATAAGGTTTTTTTTTTTTTTTTTTTTTTTTTTTTTTTTTTTTTTTTTTTTTTTTTTTTCAGTTAAAGGCAGAAATAAATATTTATAACATCATTAAAGGGAAACAGGTAGCATATTACATTTGTATGTATATATTAAAATACATTTACATGAATTTTTTATTTAAAGAAATGACTGATCTTTCCAAAATTGTACTCGCATAGTTATAAAGCAGAATTCATCATGCATTGTTTTGTTGCATAAAAAACTTGAGCATAAGTTTTTTATTTTGAAACCGTTAACTTTTTAGCTTTAGAAATCTTGTGATAGAAAACTTAGTATCATCGGTAAGATAACACTATAAACTAACATATTTCTTGACAGACTAACAAAAATTCGTTTGGAATATTCTTCAGAACTTTATTAGACTTTATTGAAATCGTCTAAGAAGTTATAGTAAACAACTGGATATCTCGATTTGGTCTCCCTCTTCTTCTTCACTCTGTCTAAGAAACGAATTTCACATCTGCTATATTATATTCTCTTTGTTACCCAGCGTATGGTAAAAAGTATTCAAATTGGGTTCAAAATGGGTTTTTCCGTGACGTTTTTAGGTACCTAGGTACGTATGTATCTCGCATAAATCGAAAACGATTAGCCGCAAAACGTTGAAATTTTGTGTATGGGACTGCTATAACGTCCAGTTATGCAGTATCCTCTGTTTATTGCAATCGGCTACACCAAAAGTGTATATATATATTAAATAGTATATCCCCTTCATCCAGCTTTTAATTTCCAAATCGTTTATCCTTGTCATATGCTTTCAGTTGCAAAAATATTTTAAATGACGAAAATATTCATGTTTTGGAAATGCAAAAATTAAAAAAAAAATAATAATAATTTTTAATAAATAACGAAATTGAACTCTTAATGCAGTCTCTGAGTTCCTATAGCTATATTTGAAAAAGTTTTACATTCATTTGAAAAATTGAAAATACCAGAAGTTTAACTCCCGTACGATAAAAAATGACTGGGGTTTTTATTTCAAAGTTTGCAATTTTTGATGTTATTTACAACTTGCCTCAAGGGATCGTTTAATTAAGTTAAAATAATCTGAGGAAATAAGTTTAAATGAAGTGCAGCAAAAAATTGCATAATTTAATAGGCCGTACAGAGAAATCATTTTGTGTCATCACGCTTTTTTTCCACTTTTGGAAAATACTTTTTTTTTCACTCTTGAAGAAGGTTCTATGTCAGATCGCACTCAAATCTATACAATTTTCTTCAAATTTTAATTAATTTTACACCTTTATATTTTACACTGGCGTATTTCTCTTTCAATTAGAAATAATTTTAAATTTTACTTTAATAAAAATTGTTCATATTAAATCAAATGTTTTTCTTTTTTATTAGTTTCGTATACAGATTTCAACATATTTCAGAGCCGTTCAGAATTCGAATATGTCTCATCGAATTCGAGATAATTAGAATGCGTCCCCATTAGTTTCTCAGCAGTAAATATCAGCTATACGTAAGGAAAACGTACTCATGCGAGGTACAGGAGATGTTTTCTCGAAGTACTGGCACACAGTAAACGATAGTTTAGCAACAGTTAAAATCACCGTTGTTTGGTGAAGTTCGTGACAAATCCAAAAAGGCTAGAAATCATACATCTAACAACCTGCCATTGTAAATTTCCTCTACCTGCTTTCCTTCTAAAATGTTAAACGAAACCTTAAATTTTTGTTCTTCCAGTGGCGCCGAAGTTCTAAACACACTCTACGTTGTTTGGCTATGCATGCCGAGGAATATCCCATCTCTGTTTAAGTAAAGTTAAGCGCGTACGTTAATTATAGAACTTAAATGCATTTTGACATTAGACAAATCAACGGGCAATTAATCTCATAGAGCTAAATATTTGATGAGCGTTCAAGGCTCAGATATTCATAAGTTCCGCTCTTTCGCTGAGGGAGGGAGGAATGTTGGAGAAGCGATAAGAGCAACGCCTCCTCTTCTTCCGCTTAACACGGAAGAGGACCGCGTGGGTGTGTCGGCGACACCGGCTGTCCCGAAATTAGTTTACTGAGTTCGATCGCATCTGTGAAAGCTCAGCGTGCTACATTGTGGCTGCTAGAAAGGATCCAATGAGCGGTATTCATTCACGGCGGCATGGTTATTGTGACGGAATGTTACGGTGGGCGATACCGCGATTTAGCTCATATTCTTGAGTGCTTGCGTAGTTTACAGAACACTTTTCAATTTTGAATGTAGTTCGTTGTCCTGGTAGTCAATAAAGATACCAGTGTCAAGATCACGCAACAAGCAGTCATCTATTTTTGCTTTTGACAACATCTTGAGAGACATAAATAGGCACTTATCATTTGCAAGACATAAAAAAGAAAACTGCAAGAATAGACAATGCTATATCAAGGTGATTAACTAACTATAAGAAAAATCAAAGCCTGTCCCACTAAAATCTCTAGCACACCAGAAACAAAAGCAAGACAATAACAACAACAAAAAAATGTCAACAGACTAAGATGGAGTAAGACAAAATTTATTCTTTGAGAGAGAGAAAGGGAAAAAAAAAATGTATGGGCATCAACAAAATACCAAATTAGACTTTTGTACCGTAGAAAATAACACAATAAAAATTATCACTATAAAAATGCACAGAATCAGCAAACAAGAATAGAATAAAATTTATAACTATAAGTGCATAATATAAGCAGGTTATTCTTTTTAAGACAACACGCGTGCCGCCCAGCCGGTATAGTGGTTAGCGTTGCTGACTGCCGTGAAGAAGGGCCTAGGTTCGAATCAAGGAAGATGCATGGATATTCGTAAATGTATAGTGTCGGTGCGGCATTGCGGCACTCTATATATGCGGCAAGCCGAAAGCCCTCTCGTGTGGTTTGGTGGAAGGGGTGTGGGATGGGAGACCCTTGGACCCGTCTCCCCGAGGTGCTCTTGATCAAAATTGGGGGTGAAACTGAGCCAAATCGCATTATCACCTGTTAGGTGCTCAAGGCTATTGCCAACGCAGGCGTAATCTAGCGCTCCTTGCCACGAGGATTTTCGTGGGCTTGGGCTGACTACTAAGACGTCAGACAAGTGAGCATAAGCAGCAAAAACAACAAGTCAATACACTCTGTAAACATTATTTATAGAATAAAAGAGAACAGCTAGCAGTTAATAAAACCTGTCATATATGTAATTATATCTTCTATCTTAGTAATGAACTCCGTATCAGAACTACTATATTGGGTTCTGTAGTAGTAATTCACTGTTATTAGGACATACTTTACCAAAAAATTTTCTTCCTTATTATCAAAGAAATTGAGCGTTCCAGAGTGTAATGATTGACACCTGCCTATTCATTTAGTTTTTCTCATTTATATCGTATGCATTCACTTTGAAGAAAAGATTTATATGTTGTAGAAACTTTCTCATAAAAATCTGACTATAAACCATATTCCGAAATTTGGATTCACACGTTATATGATTCGTTTTCTGCATCTTAATCACCCAATTCTTGTAACAGAGTAAAAGATCGCTAATGAGGCAATTTCAGAACTTTGTCAGAGTATAAATCATCGAATATGTCGAATTATGGAACTTAACCAAAGTAACGCGATAAAAATAATTTTGTAAATTTTAACCCCCAGAAAGTAAGAAGGCAAATCTTTAAACCGAGCTTTACATAGATTATTAGCTTTACATAGATACAGCTTTTCAAATTATGAATTACACACATACATCAAATTTATTAATAAAAATAGTAATTAAATACGATATAAAAGTATGAGTACCCAACACAGAAATCTGAAGATATCCGGCCTTTTTTTTTATGCACAGTTTCTCGTATGAAACTGTGAGTTGCAGTTAATATTACAGTTAAAATCTATCACAACATATTTTTTACTTCATTTTTTTGATTCCAGAGGAATATAAATTAATGAAATTAATTTAAATGAACTTTATTTTCCTTATAAAAAGGAAAGACTCGTTGAGCCAGCTACTGTCCAAAAAACAAATAACTTTCATCAAATTTATCCAATTTATGACAATAAATAAATAATACGGAAGAAGAACTTGAATGCCATAAATATTTAATATAGTTGAATATGATGTTACTGTAATGCTTATATTAATATTTTATTAATTATTTTAAAAATACAATAAACAATTATTTCTATTATTTTAGAAATAATTAAATTAAACATCGAAATTAAACTTGCTTAAAATATCTGAAAAGGAAGGAAAAAAATTGTTTATCCTATTTAAAAATTAAGAAAGAATAAATAACGTAATAATTAAAAATAATAAAGCAGTTATCTTGTTTCGCACCTTTTAAAATTAAGCATATATTTGTTGATTTTTCAGATGGACAATTTTTAGCTGCTTTTTCACCATTTCTTTAGCTTGCATAAACTTAATAAATGTTCAAATTCTTAAAGAGTTTAATCGCTGTAAATTTTTAATTCAGTTATGTGTTCAAAAAGAATTTGCATCCAAGGGCTTGAACAAGTGACATCACACATAAAAAAATTCATATGCAAAAAAAGAAAAGGAAAGAAGTAAAATAGTGTAGGATTCTGCTTGTATCAATCACTGCTTAAATCAATGACTTTCAGACACTACTAGACTAACAGGTAAGTTATCTCTCTAGCCTGAAGTAAACTGACAGAGTCTTACGAAGATTAAAATAACCATTTTATTAACTCTTGAAATTTAACAACACTACAGAATGAAACTCCGCCATTTGTGAATATTTAAACTAACATAAACTGAAATTCAAATTTAATTAATGAAGTCTGAGACTATATTCAAAATAGTCTACTTAAGTTGGTTCATGTAACTAACTACTGGCGCGCTTTTAAAGACGACTAGAAAAATGGCTAAAGCCGGAATAAACTTTGAAATATTTTTGACAGAAGCTGGCGACAGGACGGGAAATGCAAGCGAAACTTTAACTCTAAAACATTAAAACCCTCAGAATAAATACTCAACCATCTGATTTGCATTCTGATGGGGACTCCGAAAAGGAAATATTATATATAGCAAAGGTTTAAATCATAATAATTGGTTAATTAACACAAAACTCTACCGTAGAAGGAACAACAGATACAATACACTGCACATGTAGTATATATTAACCATATGCGAAGCAAATAAAAGCACATAAAAGAAAACGCAAAGAAAGAGACCTTAATTAGAAGGAAAATAGGCTCTAAAAACGGCTTAAAATGCGAACATTATGAATATGATAAGCAAAAAATGCATATAAACTAAAAAGTAATTATCGAAATCATAGTAAAAGGGAAAAACGGATATAATATACGGTACTGGTAAAGATTGATAGCATGAGAAACAAATAAAAGCATAGAAATTGGCTTATGTAAAAAAAGAAGGTGCCAAAACGTCAAAATAAAATAAATCTACCTACAAAATTCTAGTCAGTTTGCAGTAAACATTAGATCTTTAATATAGCGAAATTCTCACATTTTGGTAAGATCCCTAAAAATCAAAGAATTAAGCTTTTCTTTTTGTGGGTGCAAGTGTTTTAGATCACATAACTCTGAGGATATTTTAAGGCCAATTTTGCATGTATGGTAATTTTTATAAATCTTGAATGCATAGCCCTTTTGTATTGTAATAAACAGTTCACTAAATGGAACTTAATGAGACCCAGATAAAAATAAAAATTTTGCCTATTTTTTAAGAGGTACGTCTTGATCAGTAGTCCGAAAAGTCTAATCTATTTCATTTGTTTTTAAACGTATATTTACGATTAAAAGTTCAAGGCACGTTTAAAAATTATTCTGTATAATCATGCAAAAATACCCAACTCCAAATAATGCATACACAGAATGAGCATGAATATTTTACTTCGATATTTAGATTTCAGAAAAATATTAAATATGATATTTAGAAGCTACGCTTTGAAAGGTAATGATACTTTCAAATTCCGAAATATTTGGCATAACTCTTTGGCTGCTATCCAGACAGCCCAAGTGTGCACTAAATCCAGCCAGACAAAGTCCCGACAACACAAAGTCTTACTCGTATAACATCCAGATGCATCAAAGAAAACCGCTACCACACAATCTTTGTTTCAAAACAGTTGAAAAAACACAGTATTCCGTTTAAGTGTCTCATGTTTTGAATAATGGTGCAACGGGTCTTAACTCTAATCCACACAAAACTTTATGTATGTATGTATGTGTGATTATGGCAAAGCCTCGAGGGCTATCTGCCTAAGGGGAGGGATGCCTTCGTGGAGGACTTTCTAAGGGGAACTGGCTCGTATAAACGTTACACATGGGGAAAACCACGAAAACGCCCATGCAGCCAGCCCGTTCGCGGGATTCGAACCTCGGACCGAACTACCAGTGTTCAGCGACTTTACCGCTCGGCCGCTGGTGGGCCCACAAAACTTTAAATGCAGAGGATAGAGTCATCATTTCAATTTTTCACTCTGCATTTTTTTTTCAAGATAAACAAGACAAAAATACATGAAATATGACTAGAATTCTTTGTGAAATAGAAATGTTAAAAAACAAACTAAATACAGCTTTCAAGTCGTCAGAAAAGCAGGCACTATTGGACAAAGATATCACATGCGAGGTACTCATTTAAATTCATTGTCCAATTTTGCAAACCAATGCGCCTCGCCTTCAAACGTGACTGTACTACACATTCATGTAAGCCTTGAAAGATGCATTCCACTGAGGTAAAAGTAAAAATTTTTAAAAATTGCAACAACTAAGAGATAAACATTCTAGTAAACGCGAGAGAACATTTTTGGGGCAGCATCTGGTATCTTTGTTGTGGATGGTGAAAAGTATATTTCACTCCGAGGTAGGAGTCACCGCGTTTTCAAACAATGAATAATGTTTCGCCTAAGCCCAAACATATTGCGAATTCGCGAAGAGCCTATGGTTTATGAGCCGTGCTCTGTTGAAGAGAAGGCAGGCAGTTTTGTCGGTTCTATTCATGGACTGTTTTTGGACTGGATCCAGTACAATGCAAAAAACTTCCAATTTACTATCTCGCAGGAGCTGAGAAAAAGAATGTGAAATATCGCAAGTGCTTTTGTTGCATATATAAGTTTCACAGTTTTATGTGTTCACTGCAAAACAGTGAAAATTTAAAATGAAGATCCGGTTGTGTGTTTCCGCTCTATTATTCCAGCGTTTTCCAAAATAAATGCTTTGGTGTTGTATGTGTTTTCGTTTTAAAGTCGCCCTTTTGATATTTCAAGCTAAAACATTTGACATGGTAATGCATTCATTTAAACTTATACAAAGTATTTTTAATCACATATTACTCGTTCATTACAATAAAATAAGAGGAAGAATTGCTTGATGAGTAGCAAAATGTAGCATCATTTTGTCGCTAATAAGATTTGGCCTAAAACATTTCAGGAGTCTGCTTTCGCTAGCAGCATGACGATGGCGTGATCTAACATATTTATTAAGGAAATAAAGGATTTTAGCTGGGCTTTAATGCCGTTAAGTTTTTTAAATTATTAAATGAAATCGCTCTCCTTTCACTTACAGCAATATGAAATTACTGTTCTTAATGGAGATAATAATAAATTTAATTTCCATTTATATATATTAATCATTATACGAATTGTATGGTTAATAAACATCAATGAAACACAAGTTTATTGCCACTGGTGTTACAGAGGCATAGTTACATAGGCATAATTTTCAAATGGGATTTTCAGTAAACACATTCAGTACAAAAAATGGCTTAGTTAAATTATTTCTAATTAAATTTAATAGGAATAACATGGCTTGAATAGTTCTGAGTGGATCTATATTTATCTATGTGTTTGCATCAACTCCAAAAATCATTTCAAAGCAAAAAAGCGTCTGTATAGTTTATACATTTATATATAGACGGAAGACAAAATAATGCGAACACCTATGAAAACGTATGAAGCATTTTACACCTGCAGGTACAGCTGCGCCACCTGCAACAGAAGTCTGCCACCTAGTAAGCGTGAAGAGGAAGGTATCAATCTTTCAACAGTAATCACCTGCGTGCATGCTTCGATCGAACTGTCTGTGAGAAGTTGAAATGTCAGATCTATCAGAGTTCCAAAGAGGAATAATAGTTGGAGCGCGTTTAAGTGGGGCCTCGGTTACGGAAATAGCAAACCTTGTGGTATGGTATCAGCCGTTATGACAGCTTACACGAAAGAGGGTAAGACGACGTCTTCAAAGCACAGCAGTGGCGGAAATTCAAAGCTGGCTGATAGGGATAGAAGGGTCTTGAAGCGCATAGTAGCCGGAAAGCACAAGCAATCGTTATCCGAGATATCATCCGAAATGAACAGTCACCTCCAGGACCCTGTTTCAACAAAAACTGTCAAAAGGGAACTTCATGCTGCAAACATTTATGGCAGTGTGGCAATTCGTAAACCCTTGGTGACAGCAACTAATACTTTCAAGCGAAGCCAATGATAGAGATCACAAAGTCTGGCCCCACAGCAGTAGCAACAGGCATGGTCAGATGAATTGTCATTCACTCGGCAGACTCGTTTATCGCGGCACTTAGACGTTTCATTTCACGTCGCGGTGCACCACGGCACATTTACAGTGACAACGGTACCAATTTTGTGGGAGCATGCTGAAAACTACAAGAACTAAATCAGATTTGGTCTTCCTTGTATGCAAAGGAATCGGTTTCCCGAGAACTAACTAAGTCATATATTGAATGGCATTTTATACCGCCTGCTTCGCCCCACTTCGGAGGAATATGGGAAGCCGGCATTCGCTCAGCAAAATTTCATCTGAGAAGAGTATTGAAAGACACTCTTTTAACCTACGAAGAGTTATCAACGCTACTTACCCAGATCGAGGCTATTTTGAATTCACGTCCACTTACTTACGTGAACGATTCTGATATTGACTCTATTAATGTTTTAACCTCTTCTCATTTTATTACAGGTGATACTTTGACTTCCTTTCCAGAGACACATCAATCTGTTCGCACAAGGAGTTCTAGGTGGGAACTTGTACCGAATCTACGTTTGGGATTCTGCAATCGATGGAAAAGGGAATATTTGACTTCTCTTCAGCAGAGATCCAAGTGGCAGCACAACAGACCCAATCTAAAGATCGACACGGTGGTTATTGTCATCGAAGATGGATCTGCATCTCTAGCTTGGCCTATATGACGGATCATCGATGTCCATCCGGGCAAGGACGGCTTAGTTCGCGTAGCTACAGTCAAAACTAAAACTGGTATCTTTAAAAGACCAATTAATAAACTTTCACCTTTGCCTGTGTATCAGGACTAAACCTGATAGGGTGGGAGTATGTTCACTTCCACGCCTATCGAATTAATTTCTACCTTTTCGTTGCCTTGAGTTGGCAACACGCTTTTGAGATTTTGTCGTTCGTAGAATTCGGTCGCTAAAAGCGTAGCTGGCCTGTAACAGTTGTAATTTTTATTTTAAAGCTTATCTGTACTCCTGAATTATTACTAAATGTTAACGTGTGAATGTTATATTATTAAATGTATTCAGTTTGATTTAAATAGACTAAGAGTCGTTGAATTTATTAAGTATATTTAAAGTCAAAACTGCGTCATCCATGTCGGCACCATTCTAATACGAGAATGTAAACACATGTGTTGTGCGTGTATACCGGATGATCCAAAAGTAAGAGAAAAATTTAAAAAAATAAGGAATTAGAAAAATATGGAAAATAGTACTAAGCGGTTTTCAGAGAAACGCACAGAAGACAAAAGACTTTTTTTAATAATGAAAGATTTTATTGCTCGACTATTTACGTGTTGCACCGACAGGTGGCGCTTCATTTGTGTCAGAACTTCGGAATGGAGCAACCCAGTTCACAACGTAGCTAGTATTCAGTTGTTCAGTATGACTACAGTCATTTACCAAGCATGGCCAACAGACGCGGCATAACTCTCTGCATAGCATGGGAGAGGTTTCACGTATAATTCCTATCACGCGATGGCGAATAACTTGATTAAAGAATGGCCAATAACATCTGTCGATTCCTGCACATCCGTGACTCAAGGGTAAAAAATATAAATACTTTCGCAATAAAACGCTTTGTTTAAAAAATTCTTTGTCTTTCTGTGGAAAACCATCAAGCTATTACCTATGTTTTTCGAATTATTGAATTCCTACGTTTTCTGTTACTGTTGGATCATCCTGTATTTATATGATATTTAATAATTTTGGGGCAAATACATAGGTTGATTGAAAACAATTGAGGCCGATCTTTTTATTTAGAATTGGATGCTACTAAGGGCTCTGACGTTTTTTTTTGTTCTTAAATATGGGTCTTTTACTTCGAGTTACACTTTTTACAGTGTTTCATAAACGATTTAAAGGCCCATCAGCGGCCGAGTTGTAAAGTCTCTGAACACGGGTAGTTTGGTCCGAGGTTCGAATCCCGTGAATGGGCTGGCTGCAAGACCGTTTGCGTGGTTTCCCCCATCTGTAACGTGTATACGAGCCAGTTTCTCTTAGAAAATACTCTTCGAAGGTATCCCTCTCCTTAGGCACATAGCTCCCGAGGTTTTGCCGTGATCACATAAACCAAACCGAACTAACCATAAACGATTTAAAAATATGAAATGGTTATTTTGTGACATTCCCTTCAGCAGTGCTGATATGGCGTTGCTCATTTCATCTGAGAATGCTCCGAAATCATATATCACTATGTCTAGGCTATATGTGGAATACCCCACGGTTAACTTCATTTTAGATAGTTCTGCAAATGCAATCATACTTTCTCCAAGTCCACCATTTCTTGAGCAGATATGCTTTTCCCCCTCGTAGTTCTACGCAAACGGGCTTCACGACAATAACAGTACAGTCAGTTTTCACAGTCTGTCCATGACGTGCAATGTTCACATTCATAATCGCGGTTAATAACCTTTCAGAACATACTTCATTGGTTGCTCTCATATTACTTTGAAGCCCCTCTACTGTTGAAATACTAAAGCATAGCTAAGTGTTTTATCATTATTTTTGTATTGCAACACCAGTGTTTCGTTACTGATCTTTCTATGTTTAATACAAAGTTCAATCATATCTGTGCCGCTTAATTGCACAGAAGACTTTCTTAATACTTCCATTCGTTGTGAGCAAATACTGAAAGTCCTGACTGTACAGTTTGCAGGTTCAAGCCCATGAGTGTAACTTCACCAAAACTCAGTATAGGGTTTCGACATTTAATACCAGATACAAAAAATAGAGGCAATCTCAAAATGCTTGAATCAGCCTTTATGGCTATTTAAAAGTGGCATTGTTGTGATAGAAGCAAAGGTTCTGCTGCAAGGAATTTTGTTTCTTTCCAATATGTTAATGTACGGACAAGCAGATATTTTAGAAAGTCCTGTCTTCATTAACCACGTAGAGCCATTAGGTTATTTTGAAGCAGGGGATGTGAAAAATGCGCAGTGTCCTCATCGGAACTCGAACCCTAACCCCTCGAATACGCCCCAAGTTTGTTACCATTACACCACGAAGGCATGCTGGAAGGAGGGAGAAATTACCTTATATACGCCCCTTTTAATGCGCGACTAGGGATAAGGGAACCCAATCGCCATATTTTGATAGTGACGAATTATCGTCCACCACCTTTCAGTGTGGGCGCCACTGTACAGCCATTAGTTTATTTTTGAAGCAAGCGACATGAATGATGAGCAATGCCCTCGGTGGTACTCGAATCTGGACCTCTCGAATGCTAGTCGAGTGTGCTACTGTTACACCCCAAAGGCATGATGGAAGGAGGGAGAAAATGATTTCGTTTACATACTTTTATGTCCTTAATTAAAGTCTGTAGAAAATATTAATCTTACCTATTTCATGCATTTTAGAGACTTAAGTTTTCAAAGCTTAAGCAAATCTACTATGTCTAGAAATCGAATTACAGATCTTCAGTTGCCATATGAATGTATAAAGTGCTACATCACAAGAGTACGCACGGAAGAAATGTTCTAATTCGGAATTTTATTATTTAAGTATGGTTTCAGATAGATAATAGACGCGTAATATCCAAAATTATAGTGCGTCTACTAGTATTATGATAGTGAAATACTGCATTATTTTGCGTGTTTTTAAAACTTAAGTTCATTTTTACTACTGAATGCTAAATCGCATTAGTATTCAGTGGTTCAACTTCTACATTCTTCCTTTCACCTTCTAATAGAAGAATTTTTTGTCTATTATTAAAATGCAATGTTTACGTCACATTTGCTTGAATTACGAACGATATAGTTCTGGGTTACCCATAGATCTTGTAGAAAAAAGAAGGATATACTTGAAAATACACAGGACATAAACTAGAAGAAAAAGATTGTACATCCAGTAGAGGTTTATGGTTACATGACTTGTCATTCAGTATTCACTGATCTCATTTGATAAAAAGCATCAGGTTTACGATTTTTGAATCAAAGAAGCAAAATGTGAATATTTTATTAAATTTTGCGAGAGAACTTTTACCTCAGAAAAGTGTTTGGTCTCAGCACTAAAAGATTAGGGATAGTTTATGATGTCACTATTTTTGGAAGATGAAAGCTACAGACTATCCATCATCATAGTGCTGGTGAAACTTCATTTATCTTCCGAATACCAGAGCGAGTATCCTCCCTTTAGTGTTACGCATTATTTATCAGACTAAAAGACATTCTAGTCAAAACATTATTTAAAATATATATTTTGTATTCTTAAATTATAAATTAAGCTTTAAATAATTAAATTCATTTAAGAGCTGTATCAAAATTAATGTATTTTAAATGACTACTGAAAGATAATATTTGAAACCCCCCCCATAATTTTAACATATTTACAGTTTTGTTTCAGTACAGAAGTGCTTAATCAGAGAGCTGAAAAAAGAGCAGCTATTAACTGCTATAATTATTAGTGAAGGCTGGATCGTCAGTGGACCCATTTTTCAGTGCTAAGACTTGGACTTCTGTGGCTGTGGCAACTTTGCAAAATAGTACTTTGTCTGCTCGAAAGTCTTCTTGATAGATTGGTGATTTTTGAACGCCATCTTCCATAACAATCTCGATCTAAATTGAGATGAAACTTATACAGTCTTTTGGTGATTAGTAAAAAAAATATATAATCCAATAAAATCTAGTACGCAATCGGTCAGGTCATCCATTAGATGAAGGATTACTCAGCCTGAAATCACTAAATCCTCTGTAGAAATGATCTATAGTTAATTATCTAATAACTCAGTGGAACTGGTTTTAAGAGAAATAAAAATTTTAAGAGAAAGAATTTCTAAGAGAAATTAGTTCGAAATCACTAAATCCTCTGTAGAAATGATCTATAGTTAGTTATCTGGTAACTCAGTGAAATTGGTTTAAAGAGAGTTGAAAATTCTAAGAGAAAAGATTTCTATGAGAAATTAGTTCGAATTCACACTACATATGGGGAAAACCACGAAACATGTATCTAGACCTTTTGCCGAAACGTTTGTACCAGGATCGAATCTGCAGTTTCATCAGTCTAACTAAGGGCTTCTTAAACGTTTTTCAGTCGCGACCCCTGGACCCCTAATATTTACGAAAATTTTGTGGGACTCCAAAAGCATTGCGCAAATCCGACACACGCATGAGGGAAATTATCAAATTTTTCTGCACTGTAATATACTATTGCAGTTTTAGGTCATTAATTTTAATTTCTAATTTTAAAATATAGAAAAATGTGAAATTTAAATAAGTAACAGACGAAATGACAGCGTGACGGGCAAAGTAAGTAAAATGAACATTTATAATATAAGAAGAATGCATAGAAACGTTTTCGTATTTTCTTTGTCTGTATTGTCTTATCTTTATCTATTTTCAGATATACATTGTGTAAAAATATTTGGTAGTTGTAATATTATTATAATATGTTAAAGAAATATCAAAACTGCTAAAATTTTTGGCGACTCCCTGCTGCAGGTTCCGTGACCCCCATGGGGGTTGCGACCCACAGTTCAAGAAACTGTGGATCTAGCCCGTTCGGCCCTGTTAACTGTAGGGGATAAACCATTAATTTAAGCATAAAGCAATATTAGGTTCAGAACCGAAAGAGAGAGTATATATCTCCAAAATATGTTTTACAAACTGGTAAGTTGATCATAAATGAAACTGATGTATGATACGAAAAAATGTTTCTTGATAGATGTTGAAGCTACATTATTATCTAAGTTTGTAATAAAATGAAGATGAAATAAATGGTTAGAAAATACCAAAATTGAATTAGTCAGATCCGAGTCTATTCCAAGCATAGGTGAGCCTAAGAGAGCAGCTGCTTAAGAGGGCGGTCTGTAGAGAGAGCCACATAAGTTATTCTCATAAGCGATAGTTAAATAAAGATAACTTTTGCTGTAGATTATTAATATGCCTAATTTAGATGAGGCGTAATTGTGCTGATAGTTTAGAGCGGCGAAAGTTTCAGAGACGACCCTGAATAATTTTAGTTCTAAAATATACAAATTGTCATTCCTATGAGAGAACAAAAAAACAAAGACAGTGAGAAAAAAGATTTTGCTTTGCCATTGGCTAAACAAATAAGCCACTTCTGCAGCCTACGATCAAGAACTCCGTATGTATTTCACCTAGCTATTTAAAATAACAATAGAAATTTATTTCAAAACCTTACAAGTACATTCATTTGACTTTCAAACTCTTTAATTTCAATAAAGTTATCTTTTAATTACATTCAGAAGTACAATCTTTTGGGTGGCTTTTATTTCCTCGAAGCAGTTCCAGTTTGAAACTACTCATTAATTTTTACCATCCAATCGAGAAGTTAGCTTGACTACGCGTTTTAATAAAGTTGGGAATTAAACTCTAATATATTCGATCATACTAATGCCTTTTTTTAATTCATTTTATTTCGTACTTTCGTAACATGTTTCAACAGGCTAAAGTGAATAAAGAGGGGAATAGGAGAGCAAGAGCGAAGATAATTCGATAACACAAATAAAGATATGTTACTCATTTACTTCGGTGCAGGCTAATTTATTACCGCAGTAGAAAGGGAAGTTGATAATCTTGGAATTATCCAGGAATATGAATTTTCTTCTTAATTCTGTTAAAATTACCTTACGTAAAATATACCCCCACAAAATTTTAATGGCATTTATAATTTTCTCATTTTATTTTACCGCTTTGTGATATATCCTCAACACATCTAAAATTAAAGTCTTAGTGAAAATGAAATAAACAAATAGCGTTATTATTTGAAACTAACCAGTTATGATTTAGATCTTTACTATAACTTCTCCTTTCCGCTCCCTCGCCAGAAATGTAAACGAGTTGACTGTTATTTTAGTTACATTGCCACAAGTGGTGGTTGATGCTGCAAGCAGAAGATGTGCATTTATGTTCAAAGCTTGCGTTTAAATACAAATGTTACTTTGAAACCTTTTAGAGATTAGTTAGTTAATTTCAGACACGTCGATAATTCCTTTGACGTCTGTTAGAGTTTGAAACTAATTTATTCTACCAACGCAAGTCAAACTCTATAAACATTCAGAAGAAAAGGATTTTTTTAGTTGCTATATATAAGAATATAAGACGGCAACGAGCATTTTTTTTTACGATAGGCAGCATGCAGTGCAGTTGAAGCAAAAGTACAATTTCGAGTGCAGTGTTAAGACTTAGCTGAATGTGTGTTGACTTTCACCGTCCTAGCCAGTATTATATTAATGGCCGCCTGATGTCTTGTACCTTGGACAGTACTCTTGGTAGTGAGACTGTTAAATGGTCGACAAATTCGACTGTAATTTCCGATGGATGCTGCAATCTAACCAAAGGATTACGTACAAACGTAAGTAAGCCCAGAATATAGTATTTCAAATGAATATAATCTGCATATGCCACTTGCTCAACTTGCTAAATGCAATTATAACCAAAATAAACTTGACGTGAATTTTAGAGGTATCTATAAAAATACTCGTAAACTAAGCGATTGGTTATATCACGGATGGCCAACCATTTTGGGAAGAGTGCCACTATCTGAAAAAACGTTATGCGTGCCACTTCCAACTTTTCCAATATACGTATTGAAATTATAGAAAGGTAAAAAAGCGTTATTTATATGTTTATTATGGAATTTTTACCCAAATATAACGCACTTTTTTATGTAAGTCTCAGTAGTGGACATTTTAAAAATAATATAATAAATAAAAGAAACTTCCAAACTAAAATTTTATTATCAATAAACATTTTTAAAGGTTCATCCAGTTAGATTATGTATGAAATAAAAATGAATAATTTGTAACATTTAATTTTAAATAACTATTAAACAGTTAATAATAGTATAACGAAGTGTCGCTATAGTGAATAAAACCTAAACTAAAATTCAGTGAGTTATTATATTTATTCTAATGGGTTTTTGTATGTATTTATCGATGGAATTGATACAGATGATATTATTATTTTTTCAAATCTTTTAATTTTCAATAAGCCTTCGGGTGCCACTGTTATTATTCAGCCGTGCTACATTGTGCATACTTGTCACGGATTGGCCATGCCTGGGTTATATCCTGTTTTCTGAAAAAACGTATGGGAGAACTATTCTTACCTTTCTTTTGGTGTATTATCGGTGTATATTACCTTTTGCTTATATTTACAAGGTGTGCCCCATAAAGTAATTGGACAAGTTCTTATAAATAAGAAAAATATCACTAAGCATCAAGTAAATTCATTTCGTTCAAAATAATTGCTAGAGGAGTCTATACAACTTTTTCAACGTTTCTTTGGGTCAGCGTAACACTGTTTATAGGCTTTGGAACTAGCCGTTAGCAAAATACGCATAAAATCTAATTTAATATCCGAGGGGTTTTCATATCTTTGTCTTTTCATGGCCACCTTTTTAAGATGGCCATGAAAAAATTTTCATATTCGGAAAAAAGATAGCTTCGAGAAAAAGAAAAAAATCAGCTAGTTATAATTCAGGAGAGTATGGTGGGTGAATTACCACTGCAATTTTATGCTTAAATATTATTGTATAGAAAAATGCTGAATTAGGCTGAAATGTATTTTGCAATAATTGACAAAATAACAGATAATCTTCTTACTAAAACATAAATTTTATTTTTCGTTTACGGAGATAGGTAATTTGAATACAGTCTTTTACTACTTTAAGGCTGCTTTTCTTAAATTTTAAACAAAATATTGAAATCCAAAACGTTTTGATTGTTATTGAAGTCATAATTAAAATTTCGTAAGTTCCAACTACATTGTCCCAGGCAATAAAACAACTCTTACATCAATAGTTAAATTGTAATTTAAAACTAGTTGAGAGTATGAATGCTACAAATATTTTATAACTGCTTATCGTAATACTGTAAATATACATATTTAATAATATGTTTATTTAAAATGCGTCTCTCTTGCAAATGAGCTTATACAGATATTAATCTTAAAGCGAAGTTGATATAAGAGACATAACAGTTGTTCTCATGCGTATTCTAGAGCACTCTCTTTTGTGAAATTCTATTAATGATATGCTTGTTGAACTCTTTCTGAGAAAGGTATTTAAATAATAAAATTGATTTACTTTGGAGCTCGAGATTGAAACTGTGTCTTTTATAACCTGAGGTTTCGTATTTCGTATAACAGAGGAATTTAACTGACGAATAAAAATTGCTGAAATATAAAAGCAAAAGATGATAAATTTCCCTACAGAATTTCACATCGTCGTAAACAGTAATTTTATTTTATGGTAAAAAAATCAGATACATCGTTTCAGAATTAAAGAATTGCATTCATTATACTTTATATAAATTAGAGATAATATTAAATAATTGCATTTTATACTTTATATAAATTAGAGATAATATTAAATAATTGCATTCATTATACTTCATATAAATTAGAGATAGTATTAAAAGCCAAACAAAGATGTAAATTATTAAATAAACAACTATACGAGTTTTAAATCGCTGTATTAACTAAATAACGTAATATTTTAAATCGAAAGAAAATTTCTCATGCCGTGTCAAATAGTATCATCTTTCTATATAGTGATATATACTATAAGCTATGAGTATATGGCATTAGAAGGATCGTTTGTTATTTGCACTATTGATGCAAACATTTATAATAAATATATAATATTTTTTGGTATTATAAATCATATGAATCATATATAATAGAAATGAAATATATAATGAAAATTAATTGAAATAGAGATAATAATAATAATAACCAAAGATATACTTTATTAAGAAGTACGTATGTGGCTTATAAAGACTCAATTAATTAGATACAACACGCTTTTAATAGAAAAAAATTATTCTTATCCATTTATTTCTAACTAATGGTTAATTTTAAATTGAAAGACCTTTCCTATCTCGCTCGTTTCACCCACGATTTTCATGCGAGAATGTAAAGGAGATAGCGAGAGTTTATGTAGACTGAGATCGAAAACAGTGCTATTTAACTAAGAGTTTCAGAAGTTAGTGTTAGAGCGCGTCTAGTTAGTCCAGCCACGTTGCGCCGTAATTATTAGCGATTTTATTCTGTGGCGTTGAGTTCTTCTAGCCATTCGGCTTGTCTCACCGGTTTCTACAAAGCAGAGCCTTTCCTGCGCATTAAATTATTCCGTGAGCTGTTAGGCTATTCTACCACATTTCAATTAGTTCAACATTATGTATTTCTGTTAAACCAGAAGTGCTTGGCTTGTATAAACTCAAGTTGGGTCATTGTTAATTCCTGTGTTAAAATTGTTAATTCCTGTGTAGAAGAAGGGCTAATTACACCCTTCTTCTGACTTTGTCTGTCTGCAGTTTACGACAGGCGGTTTATTCCTCTGTAGTCTTCCTAGAGTTGACCAGTGTATTCTACAAAAGATGATGAGACTCTATAACCTCTAAGAGTTGGAACTTCAGCAAGGTGCATGGATGGTAATGAAAAATGTTTAGGGGAATGGCAGCATTTGTAAAGTTGAGTGAATGATAAACTGGAAACCAAAATGGAAATTAATTTTTAAAGTTATTTTTTTAACGTAATCTTTTCCGCTTAAAGGGTCAGTTTTTCTTTTCACAAATATTTTCGCCATATTTTGAGGACAGGAACTTTTTAATTAATTGCAGATTATTAACGTAAGATTACTGGATACTTTTACTGGATACGTTATTGGACATTAAACTCTTATATATTGTTTTACAAACGACCAGACTTTGGGCCCCGAAGAAAAAAAATATAATAATCACGAGAGAGTCAAATCTATAATTTAGACAAATACTTGAATCTGAAAGATTTCATATTTGCTAAACTTTTTTCACCAATAGCCAAAGAAACTCATAAAAAAGAAAAGGTTGAGGCGGTCAAACAAAAAGCAGGGGAAATGTTCCCACTGAATTACAAAGACCATTTCGATGAAGAAGTTTTGCCGTCGGCTTCTAAAAAAAGCTTTCTCTGGCTGGTTACCAAACTTCTCTTCAGAGGGTAAAGAGACGGATGGAACTTCAGGTGCTGACTATTAATAGAGGAATTTTTTGCAAAGGGGCATCGTCTGAACCTACTTGAAAGTAAAAACGACAAAATATTAAATGACCGTGACTCTGAAAAGACGCCATCTAGGCAAAACGTCACTTTGCTTGAAGAAACTTCTGCCTTTATCTTCGAGAGCAAATAAGAATTTTATGCAACAAGGCTTGTTGCCATTTTGTATTAGCATACTTTAAAAATCAGAAAATATTTAATACTAGCGGAAGTACCCGATGCCAGTTAAGTTAGATTGAGAGTAATGCTTCTAAAAATAGAGAGAACGATACCGCTGTAATCTTTCTCTAATAACGATGCAAAAAATATGATTCATAGTTACACATTTTTCAGTCTGATGCTATATGGAACCAACAAAAAAAATTTTTATAGAAAAATAAGCTAATATTCTCTCATTATATTAGCAAAAATGCTTGCAGTTTTTAATGATTTTCGTCTTTTTAATTAAATGGTCGTAAAACGTCAGGTTCCATCCAATATTTCACATATATTTAATTTTAGTCGATTAAATGCGACAAAACGTTGATCATAATTTATCAGATATCAATAACGCGAACAAAAAAAAACAAACAAACACACAAGCAGACATTCTTCTTTATATGTATAGATTTTGTAAAACTCACAAATTTTTGATTAACAAACTCTAGAATTTGAAAGCGAGCAGTAGCAACACTTTTCGAAATGAAGCATTTTTATCTTCCACGCGCGACACTGTTGCCAATCGGAAAAAATGAGCGTGAAAATGAGCGCTTTCAAAGTTTTTAATTCATATTTCGGCTGATTAAAGTCGTAAGAAGATGGCAACCGTCGAAATGACTTCGCACGAATTTTTGAAATAGGGAATAAAGCATTTAATGTTTGGCAATGCTATTTTTATTTCATAGTAAAACTTAGAAATTGTTTATTAACAAACTCTTGGATTTGAAAGCGAGCAGTGGTAACAACTTTCGAAATAAACCAAATTTTCATCTTCAGCTTGCAAGACTGTTGACTGTTGCCACTCGGAAAAATGAGGGCTAAAATTATTGTTTTTCCAAGTTTTGGTTAATATCTCTGATTTTAGCTACTTTTTTTTAGAAAAAACAACGAACTTTTCCAGGACACAGAAATTAATTGTAGAAAGTTTGATGATACAGTAGTGATTGAGTTATTAGAGGACAACCACACAGATTTTCTTATTTTATATATATATCTAGATTTCTAAACTATGATGGGTGTGTGTTTAGTTAAATGTCAAAATAATTAAATAATTGTACACGACCCCTAAAAATGATCTCAATTTTTTTTTAATTAGATTGTCTCGCTCTGTTTCCGTTGTACGAGCGGCAACCCTTTTTCCCTCTTTGTGTTTTAGCTTCATAGGATAAGCTTTCACCAAATAAAACTATAAGAACAGATATACCGTATAAAAAGTTAGATTTTACAATTTTTTCAAAATGTATTTTTAAAATTTCAAAATGCCGTTATAGGAATATTTTTCATATGCAAATCATTTCTACAATTCAGTTCTTTCCTTTTCTGCCGCATAAGGACATTTGTGGACACCCTACATAGTGATCCTTAAGTGGAAAAACTCCACAGAAAGTGAAGTTCTTTATTTAAATAATATACTATTATATTGCACCTTCCCATAGATATGCTGTGGTTCCCTGTTATCAAAATTATTAAGTTTCAAGAATTAGTAAAAGTCCGTTATTACGAAGAGCATGTATCACAAGCTTCCATAAAATGTAACATATTATTTTTTATGCAAGCTTGTGTTTTATGATGTTAGAATCCTATTTTGTTAATTACACTGATGCTAGAAATGTTCATAAAAATTATCAGCTAGAAGTATTATAAATTATTTGAGTTAAATGTAACCGAAATCATACTATTTAAAGATATTGTTGAGGTAAAAATCAAGAAAAAGAATATAAGAAACTAATAAAATGGTGCAGAAACTATTCACTTTATAATATATAAATGTTAGAATGTTTACAGCTTTTATTCAAAATATTACTTTATAAAGTATATCTCCCACTTTCCTAGCTAGCCTTCGGGCTGTAGTGGTCTGCACGCTGGGTCGATATTCCAGAGGTCCGTTGTTCGATTCCCGGCGAAGGCGTTGTTAATTTTTCCTCTCTCCTGCTCCCCAAAAAATATCTAATGTTCTAAGCAGTGGCGCCCGAACTAAAAGGTGTTGGATGAGGATTCTCCACATCCAGGTTTTGGCGATTGGGTTCCCTAAAAACCCCAGTCGCCCTTTAAAAAGGGGAGTATATAAGGTATTTCTCCCACTTTCCTAGCGAGCCTTTGTGGTGTAGTGGTCTGCACACTGGGCCGGTATTCCAGAGATTCGTGATTCGATTCCCGGCTAAGGCTTTGTCATTTTTCTTTTTTCCTGCTTCCCCCCCCAAAAAAAAAACATACCTAATGTCTCTACAAAGGTTATTTACAAATTATCACTTATATACTAAAGTTATTTAAATTACTTTATAAATATATTTTGTTGTTATTTTAGTAGGTCTACAAAGTTTTAGTACTACAGTAACTTAAAATTAAAATAAGTAATATTATATGCTTCTGAGTTTTTAATATACAATTCTTGTAAATTTATATAACACTTGGTATGTTGAACTGCTTGATTCCCTTGTAGAACTTATCTTTTAGAATAATATTTAAGTGTTTTGCTACATTTCTGTTATCTCTTCAATGGTTATTAAAATGGAACCTTTGAAGTGAGTCGAACTTTTTGGGTAATCCATGTCGAAGTCGAAAGTACTTCATGTATAACAAATCTGGTGAATAAGGGGAGTGGCTGAGAATTGTGACCCCACTTTTATTGTTAAAAATTGCTTTATTGTTAAAAATTGCGTGATGGCAAATTAGCGTGTAGCAAATGCCAGTTATTTGGTTGAGCTCTTTCAAACCTAACGCATTGAATTCTGTCAAAAGACTACCTATGACGTCTTTACAAACAATAGAATTAATGTTTTTCGCTCAGGCACAAATTCGTTGTGGATTTTTCCTTTCCAATCCAAAAATGCCATCAACTTGAACTTGGTCTTTAGTTGAGATATCTGAAAATTTCCTGAGGTTGGTATGGATCTTCTCCAATTCAAGCAAATGATTGCTGTTGGGGGGGGGTCATAAGCAAAGAATTAAGTTTCATATGTATTCAAAAGATGTTTAAAAACCCAAATTTGTTTTCTCACTTTGCAGTAAAACGTAAGTACTATATAGAGCCATTAGATTTATTTCGGATTAGTTTTACAGGTAGATTAGTAGTAGATTAGTTTTATGGATAGATTATTAATTTAGTCGGATTAGACTGATTTCGGATTTAGTCATTAGACTTATTATTTTATTTATTTAATGAAGGTAAAAAATCTGCAATGCCTTATCTGGGATTCGAAATCCAGAGCTCTTGACTGCTAGCCATTTATGATTCTTATTAGATCATTAAACCACGCGGCCAGGAAGGAGAAATTTCCTCACATTCTTCCTCCATGTTAAAACGAATAAGGAAATGTAAAGGGGAAAATATACAAATAATATGTAATGAGCGATTTTATGTTAATGTTTTCATCGCACTGCTAAATTTTGAAATGGTAAACAGTACGAAGTCACCACTCTCATAATACCGTAAAGCTTTACTGCCTTTATATGAATAGCTTATTAAAGAACTAGAAAATTTAAGCACAAACTTTTCGACTAATTATAGAATGATTTCGTCTTGAAAGTCTGCTAAATTAGCAAAATAAGATTTGTGTTAGACTTTTTTTCATCCTTTTAATTAATAGTATATAAAATAATTTGAAACATCAGCTTATAATCAGAATAGTAATAGCAGAATTAGTAATTTGTCTTTTGAAAATAGAAATTAAACTAAATACAATATTTCTCAAAATGCTCTTATTAATGCAAAAGGTTCGCTTAATAACTTACTGTTCTCATGGCAACTCGTTAGAGAAAATTCGAATTAATAATTACATTGCATTTACTTTGTGAGTTTCCGCTTTACGAAATATTCTTAGGAAAGCAAAACATTTTACATAGCCGAAGAAAGCAGTTTGTGTTTAAAAAAGGAAAAATATTTCTGTATTTTAAATAATTAATGATTGAATGTTACAAAAGAGACTATCTCTTTGGCTACCAAGAACGTTTATAAATAGAGACATCAGAATTCTTCCTCAAAATTGTTGATGTAAAGTTCCACTGAAAAGAAAATCAGGACGAATTTCTTTAAACGGTCTTTTGGCTTTCAGTATTTGTTTAAAATTTAGAAGGGTTTTGGATTTCTGTAAAGCGCAGAGTAGTAATCAAAATTTAAATAATGAAGAAGGTTGGGAAACGTTATATTCGTCTGCTTTCAGTGTGATAAAATTGTCGAGGCTATATATTTAGAAATTATTTTGATTACTTTCTGCAACTTTCGAAAGAAATAGTTTACTAAAAGTATTATGTATATTACATCATATTTATAATCAAAAAAGAACATATTTCTTTTTTCATGATCATAAAAAGATGCATTTCTGGAAGGAAAATAAGAATTATTCTGAGAAATAACGGTAATATGATAAAATTTTCTTTCAGAATATTTTCAACCTTGAAAGCATGCTATGTTTATGCTTGAAACTTAATAATTTTGATAACAGGGAACCACAGCATATCTATGGGAAGGTGCAATATAATAGTATATTATTTAAATAAAGAATTTCACTTTCTGTGGAGTTTTTCCCCTTAAGGATCACTATGTAGGGTGTCCACAAATGTCCTTATGCGGCAGAAAAGGAAAGAACTGAATTGTAGAAATGATTTGCATATGAAAAATATTCCTATAACGGCATTTTGAAATTTTAAAAATACATTTTGAAAAAATTGTAAAATCTAACTTTTTATACGGTATATCTGTTCTTATAGTTTTATTTGGTGAAAGCTTATCCTATGAAGCTAAAACACAAAGAGGGAAAAAGGGTTGCCGCTCGTACAACGGAAACAGAGCGAGACAATCTAATTAAAAAAAAATTGAGATCATTTTTAGGGGTCGTGTGCAAATTGAAGTATGAAATGCTTGCATTTGTACTTTACTAGAAATGGAAAGTCAGTTTAGAAAAAAAAAATTGATGATTAATCGATAAGCATTGCTAAGCAGCTAGTCTTGAAACTTATTGACTAATGTAAATCTTTTCGAAAAGGATATTTTATTTAGAGAATTTTAGAAAATTCTCATTATAGGAAACATTGATAGGTTCCAGTTCTACGAAACAGTGACAGGCGCATGGCCAACTCATAACAAGATTTACATAATTAAAAATTAAAAGGATTTAGTTTAAACACCTTTTTTGTATGCTTATTAGGTTATTATTCTAAAGTAATAAAACTTCACTAGAATATGAACGATAAAATTCTAGCACTTGGGAACTTATTCAGATTAAGAAAGAAAGCAGCGCTATTTAAGTGAAGGTTTTGCAAGTTGCTTTTAGAGTGTGTTCTGCCTACCTAGTTCACGTTGTTGTTGTGACTAAACAGCGATTTGCGTCTGTGGCTTTGAGTGCTTCTAGCCATTAGTTTTGTCTCGCCGGCTTCTACGAGCCAGAGCCTTCCTGCGCATTTACTTTATCCCGTGAGCCTTTAGGCTGGTATAAATTATATTTTATTTTAAGTTCAACATTATTTCTTAAACCAGAAGTGTTGGCTTAAGTAAACCCAAATGGGGTCAACTGTGAAATTCTTTGTGATCAAATCAAAGGACTATTTACACACTTCTTCTGACTTTGTCTACCTACCTTTAAAGACCTAAAGAATCTCTACAGTCTTCCTAGAGCTCGTGAGTTTATCTACTAAGGCAAACGAGACTATAACTTGATCGCTATGTAAAAATAGAGAGAATGATTCAGTATGAAATAATAAAAAATTTTTAGATATATTTATGATGAAAATAAAATTTAAATTATGTGATTGGTTTTAATGCTATGTGATTGGTTTTAATGAAGTTTAGATTTTAAAGATTAAAATTTTAAAGATTTAGATTAAAAGGACTCTTTTAAAGTTTCATATGGTTCATAAATAGAGAGTATCGATAAAGATGGCGCAGGTGAAGGAGTAAAGCATTTTATAAGATATTAGACGAATACGTGTTCATACTGGAAACGTTATATAACTTCAACGCAGGAACGTTATATAACTTCTGTGCACTTAAAAAATGAAAAACAAAATATATTAAGTATAATTCTATAAAATTCCTTTATGTTTTTTTTTATTAAACATATCATTAAATTAAACGTATTTTTGTTTAAATCAATCAGATGAAAAAGTAAAAATATAATATTCTTATGGAACTACATTTATTGCTTTTAAACAATTTGATTGATTTGATTGTTCTGTTATTAAAGTTGATTAATAACAGACAGATGAAATATAAAAGAATACTATCTTATGCTTTTCGAATAACAACAGACTCGAATGAGACATGAAACACAGACTCGAATGAAACATGAAACAACGCAAAATCGTGTTTCGAGACTAATAGCTAAAAGCCTATTAATAGCCTATTAAGCTAAAAAGAGTTTTAAATAAGTTTAATATAAAATGAAATATACAATAAAATATTTAATATACAGTAAAAAAGAGGTTTAAGTTACAGTATATTTGGTGGAGGGGCAACCAAACTCGGCACAAAGATAAATATGTAAGCTTCAAATCAACGGTCTCTCCTTCTTATCCCACAAGATAAACGTCTCATCAATCTTATAGGTCCTTTAATCCAATAATTAAATTCCGCTCCAAAGAGCCTTCTTTTCTTATAATAAAAGGAGTTATTTTAATTTTAAAAAAGAGATTTTTCGAACATATAAAAGGAAATAATGTAAGAGAGCTAGTGAACATGTCTGTAAGTTTCTGAGCTAAAATTTTGAAACTGTTAGAAACGTAAATTTTCAGTAACTGAGAATCTAATCAATAATCAAGTGAATAGTATCTTTGTAATTTAACGCATGTCAGAATGTTCTCAGCTTTTGAATTGATACCTTTAGGAAATTGAAATCACAAATGATATTGCTGTCTTATTTAGATTAGTTAAGTAGGTCCTTAATTATCAAATCTGAGAATCCTGATAACTCAGTCAAAATCATTGCATAAAATATCAAATTTAGTTATTAGCTCCAAGGGGCAATTTGCTCAGAAGTGCTATTAATTTCGTTTTGGCATTTTGCATTGATTCACTATAAACGGCGAAACACTTTTTAAATTGTTGTCACCAATTTTAGAGTCCTGTATTATATTTAAAGAAATTAAATAATGAAGAATCTGCACAAATTTATGTATTTTTCTCGCCTTGTGATAAAACAAAGGTACCTAGAGTCATCCAAATTACAATAACGTAATTCTCCACCGAATATGTGAATCTGGAAACCCTAATTTGAAATTCGATTTATTATCCATTTCATATTTTGTAACACTTTAACGAATTTTTGCTTAACAAACTCAACGATTTCAAAGCGAGCAATGGCAACACTACGAAAAAAAAAAAAAAAAAAAAAAACATTTTTATCTCTAGCACGCGAGACTGTGTAACGGAAATTCTAAAGATACGCTGTTTTAAATTTTTATGATATTGCTGTTGAATTTGATATTATGGTTTAAGCACGAAGAACATGATATTTAATAAATAAACGTAACACACGAACTCCTTTGGGCGCAATATAAAACCTGAAACCTTTCAGATTTTTAAAAAAAATTATGTTCATATCGTAACAGCACCATGACTAATCAAAAGTTTAAGTTATTTTACACAGGATTCTGTATTTTTCTTTGGAACACTACTTAGTTGAATTATCTGGCTATCGAAATAGAATTATTATAAGCAATATCTTAGAATTAAGAAACTCAAAAAACTAAGGAAGACAGTTTTGTCAGTTCTTTTCCATTTATAAAAATTAACGTCTTTTAAATCCTGTGCAGCCCGCTGTCCAAACATCCTGGCTGCGCTACGTAGATTAAAGCAAACATGAATGCATCAGTCTCTGTAATATGTTATTTAACGCAGTCAATAAAAGAATCGATGAACTGAGTAGATCATTTGTTGAGACTCCCGAAACACAATTCTTTATACGCGAGACATCTGACTGCGTCCATAAAACAATCGATTCAGGAGACGTTATTTGATTCGATTGATAAATGAACGGTGACCGTGAAATGTTTTTGATGTTGGAGAGAGAGGAATATACTTGTTCGGGAAGTAATCCATAACGGGAATAGATTTTGTCAGTGAGAGTCGGACATTTAAGATACTAGTTAATTTTAACCTTTAGAAGATGCTAAATAAATATAAGATATCTGAGAGATTTTAGAAAATTTTTAGTTTAGATATCTTCTTTGCAGTCATAAACTGTAACTAGACTTTAGATAGATGTAAAGCGAATTGTCACTAAGTAACAACTGAAACTTGAGAATGGTGTAGCAAACTAAGTAAACTAGCCCTTTATTGCAAACTAAGAAGAACAGAAATAATAACAGATGCTTTCAAATCAGCCTATCACTTGTGACGAAATAATTTAAAGTACAACAAGCTCAAATGTAAAATTTACATTCAAATAAACTAGTAGCCAAAGGCTAGACAAATCAATTAACGCGAAGTTGGCTCAACACTTAACCGGTGTGGACATTCGGCAATTATAATGCAAGGCCGAAGACTGCAAAGCTTATCTTATCTAGTAACCTAGTAGCGTGGTCTGGAGATGAATAACACGCTGTCCCATAATATAAAAACTTCACTATAATTCCTTTCGAATTAAATTTGTATTCTCTCGGGAAAACGGAAGGAAGAAGTGACAGTAAAGATCCAAAACATAAAATAATTGGTTAATTAACATAAAGGAACTTTATATTTCTAAGCAACTTATTTACAAAATATATCTGATATATGAGAAGTTTACATGCCATATTTTTATAGCTACACTTTAACTGATCTATAATTCATAAAAGAGTAATAATAAACAAATTCACTACTTATGTGGTAAGTTTGAAATTATCATTACAGCTTTATAAAATACGATTGTTACATACTTGCATTTTTTAACTTTTGAGTTATATTTTACATCTTTCAATTTTTCTTATACTTTTTATTTATAGACTTTAAAAAAATGGAATTTGAAATTCTCATACTTAATTCCACAGTATTTTCCTTAAAGTACAACAGTAGTGACGTTATCAGATTCAGACAAAAAACAATAATTTTTAAAAAGTATTTTAAGATATTAGTTTAATTCTAAATAAATAATTATTGAAACATATGCTTTTTCCTGTCGTATTTCGTAATTAAGTAATGTAAACAAGTAATAATTGCGTTTCATAATGTCTGATAAGCATCACTCTTCGTTAAGCTAACAGTTTACAAATAGAAACAATATTTTTTTCTGTATTTTGCATGACTTGATGCATTAGAATTAATTGCATTAGAAGTTTTCACACGGTTTATTTCATACATTTTTCTTTTTCTTAATTATTATCTTGATGAATTTTTAATTTAATTTATTTGTTTTATCATCATTTACGCATAATTTTTCTTACGTTTCAATGGTTAGGAAGGTATACGTTCAACCTCACAAAACTCCTGTAGTCTTGGAAATGAAAAAATAAGTAAAATCAGAGGGATTATATTTATTTTCAGTTACAAAATTTACTGAAAGATCCAAAATCAATCAAAAATCTACTAGCCTTATCTCTAAAACAGCTTTATTCAAAAAGCTGTTTTCGAAGTCGAAATTGAAAATGTGTCAGAGAAATAAAATTGCCACAAAGAAAGTTGGTGAAGAGGTGAATTTTAAATAGAAAGATAACTTTAACAGAATAAAACATGAATTAACTTCTATGAGTTTGGAATATTTTAAACAATATTAGGCATTTCGGAGCGGAAAACACGAAAACTTAACTATGCTTTCACTGGGCTTCGAACTGTGGATCTTCCAGTTGCTATCTAGATGAGATTATCATCGAAAGCCCGGGAAAATACTCTGGTTGAAGTCTTTACAAAATCAAATGGGATTTTGAGAAGATCGTTTAATAATTGATTAAAGGCTCGGAAGCCTAATAAAAAGGCCAAAATAAACATGCTTTGGTTTAAAGGCAACCAACTTAGACTGAGAAAGTTTATGAAGGGTGTTAGAAATCCAGAAAAGTTTTCTTTCTCTCACTAGATGGCGCTAGGGGCAAATGAGTGAGAGGAAATTTAAATGTTTTTTTGTTGGCATGTTTGCCTAGAGTTTTTTTATTAGTTTCTTCTTGGCTTTAATACAAGTACATAGAAATGTCGAGTTAGGCTGTTTGCCACTTCTTTTTATTTTTACAGCTACGAGAAGATAAAACGAAACAGACAATGTCTGCTGTAGTATTCAAGAACAGTAGCTATATTTTTATTCAACGTTTTTTTGTGATATGTACGTCGTGTTGCAAAAGTGCCGACAAAATAAAAGTTTGTATTATTTATCACATGAAGATAGCTTTTACAGCTCAAGCATCACCATTATCATGCCCTCTCAGGTAATTAAGTTTTCTTATTTATTCATATGAAAAATAATTAACACCTAACCTGCCTTGGCCAACGGATTCTGAAGACTGATTACAAACGAATTCTTACAGAACTGAATACAAAAAAATAAATATATTCATTAATGCTTTACTAGTTCTGTACAATTGTTATTCAATTTCATTTCGCTGCTATTATTTCTAGTTTTAAATAAAAGCTAACTTTTAAATATTTTCCCACAAAAGTATGATTAATTAGTTTGTAAGATTCTTGTTAATGTAAAGTTATTTGGAAAGGCTAGATCTTAACTCTAACTGTTAAGCGACTATTTGCTATGTACAACTGTATTAGTATTAAGAAGGGTGAAAAGGCACTTTTATTCCGCTCAAGAACAATGCGGCTTAAGTAGCAGAGAAACAAAGTGGCCAAAGGGAGAACATGCTCTGTCTGAAGTAACTCAGATGCCAGTTTAAATAGTGGCTATCTTCCCAATTTTGCATAATGCGCGAAACTGAATCTCATTCTGGCAGGAAAGCGTGGGTTGAAAATAAGAGTTATAGGAAAGGTTGCTTCCAAAATAAATTTAACTGCTAAGAAAATTAAAATAAGTTTTAAATATGTTTTGGGGATGAACAGATTTCTGTTTCAATGAAGAAATGCCACATAATATGCTCTTACATGACTAGAAAATATCTTTAAGGTAGAATACATTCATCAGACTGTAAAACATACGGCTTAAGTAATGATCAGAGGTGTGATGAACTGTGAAATTCTAGAATGGATAAATAATTTGAAAGAAGCTATCAGATGACAGTAATATCTTAACGCCTTTAATAAGGCGACATTGCCTCAAGTACGAGATCCGTATTATGAAAAAAATATTCTTTCGTTCATAATAGTGCATTATGCAAGAAAACAACAAGAAAAAAATTCTAATTTTTAGCTAACATAATGTAAAATTATTTCTTTGGCTATGAAATAATCTAGATGTTAATTCAAACTAAACTTGTACTCCACTGAAAACGAAATCGAAGCAAAAAAGGCATAACCTAGAGAGCGTTGGCCTATCTAATTCTTTACCCAAATACGAAAAATGATATGAATATTGAAAAAATAAGAAAACGTAATTGCATTGATGTCTAATCCATAAAGATGCTCAAAAAAGAAAAGATTTAAATACTAAGTTTTCACTTAAAATTGTCAATACATCCAAAGTTTGGCACTTGTAGTCATGCCTGTGAAAAATTGTACCAATAATGAACGAACCATAGAATTGAATGTTTATTTCAAATGCGACTTGTAGTGCACAAAGAAACAATTAAATTTACAGATCAGTACAAGAATATTAAATACCCAGTATTTGGTGTTTGGTAAAACTGCTACGCGCTGCAATTAGATGTCTCGTACTTATTCAAAAGGATTAACATGCCGTATATAGCACCCTTTGCCCTCATGGAGACATAGTAACTTCTCACGAGACAACAGATAACGAATTATATAACAGATAATGGATCACTTATTTTAAGGTATCCGACCACGTTGGATTTTACTGCACTGCACTGTTTATAGTTTAGAGGAAACTGTTCTGTTCATTCATGTGCTATGATTCTTAATTCTTTTGCTTGTAATACCCTGCTTTGTATTTCTGGTATTTTCCAGTTTTTTCGGGTGATTCTTTCTTAAGTCTAATAATTTTGTAAAATTTTCTTTTGCATATAATTATTTGTACATATCTGTTTCTATATTTTGTTTTATTTATTGGTTAGTACGCCTTCGATTTCAATCTAACTTGGCAGAGGGTTCAGAAATGGTAGCTTAACACTGTTCTTAGTTTTTCACGTTCTATCGAAGAAACAAAGTAACGGGAGAGATTTTTTTTTAAATACTCAGTCGATCAATTCTATGTAATTTAAACACATCCTTTATGTTAGTTAGTTAATATGGTACACATTTGTTTTCAAATTAGGTGTCCTCTTAAACGTTCGCTCTGAAAAATGTTAATTCTTGCAAACTAGTAAATGGATGTTTCTTAAACTAAAAATTTCATTTAGCAGCACTAAGTTATTTGATTAGTTATCCGTTAACTGCATCAAAGAAAGGTAATAGATCTAACCACAGTTCACCGGATTAAATATTTTCAGAGAAAATACCAAATATTTTCCAAGTCTGAATAAATTTCTTGTCTCAATTGGAAAGGGTAATTTTTTTTTTTTTTTTTTTTTTTTTTTTTGAGAAATCTGATTAAACACTGGACCACCAACCTTTCATTACCAACCACCTCTAAAGAGACTTGTCGCATATTTGAGTGCCACCAAGCTGCACAGATACTATACATTTACAAACATCCATACCTTCTCCGGTATTCGAACCTAGCCCTTCGGTACGGCATTCAGAGTCACTAAACACTATCCTAGTAAGGTGGCAAACATACTACTTAGATCGGTTTGATATGGTTTATTTGATTATGGCAAAGCACTCAAGGGCTATCTGGTTAAGGAGAGGGATGCCTTCGTGGAAGACTTTCTAAGGAAAACTAGCTGGTATACACGTTTCCATATGCGACGAAGGACGTGGGCACCACCCCTCTACCAATACGGTTAATCGGTATAGCGCCACGTCCACCTTTATCTAGATAACCATATGTAGTCATAATGCTAATACACTAAGACATAAACATACATACAAATTTGGTACCTAAAATACAGTGTTAAAGTTAATTAATGTTAGACACTAGATAATATATGCAAAAGCATGGATACGGTAGTATATATACATAACGTGTGTACTTATATGTTGGTTACACTATGATCCTTTGAAGCATTATCATTAGATACACATGACATGTACATATTGAAACATTAGGTGCATAATGTTATGCTAGAAAAGTAATTAGTAAAGTGAATTAAAAGGTTAGACCCTAGATTAGTACTGTGTGGTACGGTGTCTTGCTACTGGATTATTTGTGCTGTTTCCTAGGTACAATAACCTATGTACAAAGATATTAATACACGTGTGTTAGGTACACAATAATCAATGGGTACCCAAGAGTTAGGTACGTGCTACTTTAACATACACTGGTGAAATAAATTAAGAGAATTTTCATATTTGGTCTACGATCTCCGGAACTACTCGACAGATTTTAATAAAATTAGGTGTGAACATAGGTTGATATAATACAAACAAAATAAACATTCAACATTTATAACAGACACACATATTCCTGTGTAACACTCATGGGAGTCTGAAGGTCTGAAACAGCGGTTGCAGAAGACACAAAAGACATGGGTTAATAGATGGTACGATTCCCTCTTACAGCCATACAGGCTTCGCAGCGTGATGTCACACTGGAAATAAAGCAGTTTATCAGTGCCTGTGGCAATTGGTCCGCCTCATTCAGCAACGCTGTTTTCAGCTCCTGGATGGCTGTCGGAGGGAGTTGCGAGTTGCAATTGCCCTCTCCAGAGCGTCCCAGACATGCTCTATAGGGTTGAGGTCTGGAGACATGGCTGGCCATTCCATCCAGCGAATATCGTCTCTCGAGAAATTCGTCGACCAGAAGAGCTCTATGAGGCCTCGCGTTATCATCCTGCAAGATGAACTCGGGGTCCACTGAACCCCGGAAAAGGCGAGCATAGGGCTCCAAGACCTCATACCTATACCTCACACCAGTCACATAGCCTCAGTCAAAGACGTGGAGAGGTGTGCTGCCATCCAACATGATGTCTGCCCAGACCATTACACCGTCACCGCCATAATTGTTTATTTTGCGGATCTTGGTGGGTAGGTAGCGGTTCCTGGTTCTCTTCATATGAAATTATGTCGAGAATCTGTGTTTCGGTTAAAGCGGTACTCGTCGGTGAACAGGACGGTCGCCCAGTGCTTCGTACTCCATTCACTATGCTGCCTGCACCATGCTAATCGGACTCTCCTGTCCGTAGACGTGAGTGGGACACAAACAGCCGGCTTCTTCTGGCAAACAACCTTCTCTCATTCAGTCTTTTGGAAACAGTCACCCTTTCTACACGGGTTTCTGTGGCTGCATACAGGTCCCGAGAGAGCTGAAAAGCTATAACCCCCTGTTACGCCTCGCTAAAATGGACAAATAGCGATCATCTCTGGCTGTTGTGGCTCTTGGACGACCTTGCCCTGGCTTTCTCTCCATGGATCCAGTAACCTGGAACTGTTTCCATAGGTTACACACCATGCATTCCATAGGTTAAACTCTCTGCATATATGGATTTGCGATTGGTATGCCTCTAGCCTCCCTACAATTCGCTACCTCATTCCATCATCTACAGGTTGATGTTTACTCATTTTTACTCTTCCGATGTGAATTTAACCGATTGCTGCAAGATAACACCAAGAAATTCGTCGAGGTGTGCTAGCGAACGTAATTCGTCTTACCCTCTACATGCTTATAAAGCCTGTTTTTCTGCTCCGCCTACACACACGTGTACGCTTACGTATTTGCTGTACAAGATTTGCATTTTTATCTAGAACCAGTGGTTTTTCGTTCAGTTGAGTTCTTTCCATGCAATTCGATAAAATATGCAAATTCTCTTAATTTATTTCACCAGTGTAGATTAACAATAGGTACTTATTACAATGCTGAACAGATAATTGGTGCAATCAAATTTAGATTGGGACTCTAGTTTGATTTTTGTGATACGGTGCCGTGTTACAGGATAAAGTGTGCAGATGCATAGTTACATTATCATATATACAGAACATAAATTCATATACATATATACAGACATTTTGGGTACACAATAGCTATTGGATACCAGTACCAGTTTTCAGAGACTTTATCCCGTTCAACAGTACCAGTTTTCAGAGACTTTACCGCTCAGCCGCTGGTGACGCTATATTGCTTAGCTAATATATACAAGAAATGATCAAAATAATAAATCTATTAGCTGAATATCGACTTAGTTTAAAACTTTGTGCATTATGTTTCCTATAGCTCTGAACTACAAGAGCTAAAAATTATAACATTTCTGGATCCTCTTAACTAACCAGGAAATGGTAGAAAATACTGAACAAAATTTAAGTTATTCAGGCAAAATGTTCAAATTCACATTCATGCTTCAAATATTCATACTAATTGCTATGTACAGCCTGTTATCGGGGAACACGCGGCAAGAAATTAACCTAATTTGGGATACTTCGTTAAGAAGTTAACGAACACGTTTGTTTTTGAAGTACTTCATTAGCGACTTAATGGACGCATTATATTGTTGGACACGTCACACAAATGGATCCCCAAAGAGCTATTTGATAACCGAATGGTGGTTCACGTTTGGATGATCCAACAAAGCCTTTATAAAAGCGATCGGAAGCGAAATAATGGCTCTAAAGTACTCCGCAGAATGAGACATTTCCTACTCGCTTTACCTCTAAACTGCAGTTACATAAAAAATAAATAAAAATAAATGTACAAAATTAAAAACACATTACCTACAGCTTTTGATAGCAAAGCAAATTAAAAAGCAGGACTGAAAGTAGTAAATTCAAATATCGTGATGCTCGAAGGCCATTAAAATATTAATTAAATGCCCTTAATGAAGTAATGGTATCCACTAAAACACTTACGATGAAATTTAAGCAATTAGATGCATATGTATGTAAAAGTACGTTGCATAGTTCTAATCATTTAAAATGCTTGTCGCTACTTCGAATATTGCGCATATAAACTTAGAATTCCAAGAGATTCAGTGAATCTCAATTACCTACAAACAAGAAGTTCGAATTAGTGAACAGATTTATTTTTATCTCCGATATTTAAAACAATAGTCATACAAAAATTAAGAAACGTATTGTCGTTGCTATAATTGCTGTCTTTTGCGGCTTAAGAAAAGTTTTGTAACCGAAATTACTTAAAGAAGGAACAAAACCACTTTAATGCAAGACTGTAACAAGCCGCGTACTTATAATATGGGCCTGAAATCTAATTCTAAGTCTTCAGAATCTCAGCTAGTTATTTTCGGAAGGGAAAGTTCTAAGAAAATCTTTGGACATTAAATACTGAAGAATACCTAACACTGAAAATTGAAATATGTAGACTGGAGTAAGCACTTTAAGTAAACGTTGAAGATTTATAGCGGCAGAGATATAACAACCATTTATGTAAATTATATAAAGAGCTATTATCAAATATATTAAAATTAACTGCACGAAATTTGCTGATTAAATTCCACGAATGAATTCTTCTTTAATATCTGATTTCTTAATTGCAAACCAATAGGAATGTGAATCAAAGGAAGGTTTGATGACTGGACTGTATTAATAGTGAACGTTATTAAAATTAACATATGGAAAAATTTTCGGACAAACAAAGAAGTGGAAGAGGGCTCTATAAAACACGTTGCATTCTAGTCTGTCAGGCTAGTAGAAAGAAAAAGACCTTAGAATGGGAGTTTAAACTCTCAAGCCACTTAAAGTCCTGTAATAACGAAAGAGTTTTGTAATTTCATATGAGGTAAACTAACTGATCAGTAAATAAAAATGAAGTAAACAGAAAATGAGATAAAAATACAAAAAATGCATAAAAGAATATCAAAATTAATGACAGATTCAAGAGCAGAAGATTCATCATGAATCAAACTACATGAGCCTTTTGCTGTACAAATAGTCACGCTCAGACAAGAGCAGAGTTAACACAAAAAGAAAGACATGAGAACCGGAATCACTTTTGGCAACAAACAAACCAGTAGATAAATGGACTGAGAGAAAATAAAAAAAAATATATATCAACAAAAAACAAAAGAAAAGGGAAAGGAATACTTCTGAAATTAGAAGTTCAGTTGCAAAATTCAGTGCATTTATAAAAATACAATGAATTGACAAAACTTCAGTGTATTTCGTTAAGCGACTTAAATTAATTACAAGCTTCATTTTACTTGGTCGAAAAAGAAAGACATGTGATCTAAATAACTAGAGTTCCTGATATCTCAAGTCCGAAAGACTGGAGTTTTCCTGTTTTAGAAACTAAATAATTTATACAGAGTTTAATTTGGTTACCATGCGAAAAATTTTAAATCTACGCCCCGTTGAAAGGAACTGAATTTGCGGGTATTAATCTTACAGATCTCAGCTTAGAAAGTAATCCTAGCTTGGGTGTTACCGTTTCTCTTGGTATTATGAAATATTTAAACATTTTTTGTATAGTAATAGTTCTGCTCCGGTTCACCAAGAAGATTCAGTGGTTTAACTGGAGTGAAACATACCAATCTAAAACGTAAAATTAGGCAAAATGTTTGCTGCACTTCATTTAAACTCATTTCTTTGAATTTTGTTAGAGATTTATTTCTTAAGATACAATAATATGCCGAACAAACATTAATTTAGAAGTCAAACAACAAAAATCAGCGTTATATTTTCAAAATTTCACAGAAAAAATAACGATAACTTGTGAAAATTTGAAAATATGACGCTGATTTATGTTGTTTGACTTCTAAATTAATATTTATTTCTTATTCAAATCAATTCAGTTCTTTTTTCGCGGCAACGCAAAAATACATGAAAACTTAAAGCATCATTATAAACTGTAAAATGCAGGAAAACTTAAAACACCAAATATAGTTAAAGACAGTTAAAAAAAATTACAATTAAAATCAAGGTTTCTACGCAAAAACAAGCAATTCAGCCAACGGTCAAATTGTAGATAATTCTACAAATGTTGCACGGAGATTAACTAAAGGCAGGAAAACCTTAACTGGAACACAAGAACAACATAATTCAAATACTTTTAAATCCAAAAGTTCATGGTTTAACAACGCATAAGAATAAAAATAACTGAGCTGAACTAGCCGAGTAACCTAAAGGGTATATAATATATATATATATATATATATATAATTAAAGAAAAGAGAACAAACTATAAAAGACCTATGTGGTCAAAAACTTTGCGCATTGAGCTGCAAAATTTAGAAAAAAGTTAAAAGAAAATTCCTAGTTCGTACGATAAAAAGTTGCTTAGATACTGTGGTTTCGTGAAAATACTAACATAAGTAAAATGAAGTGCAATGAAATGCGTAAAAAAGATTAAATAAACAATAGAAACACTTGAATATTTGCAAATAAAATTCAGTACTCATTGTAAGCAATATGCTGATCAAAGTAAGGCATATTTTGAACATTAGAATTAAAGTGCGACAAAAGACTTCAGCAAAAGTACAAAAACAAAGAAGCGGTAAATGGTAGATTAGCCCAATTCGAATCTCATTAAGGCTCTTCAGGGGAAATAATTTTAATGATTTCGAATCCAACTAACTCCATATCGCGTTTCGCCGAAACAGACAATTGAAATGTGATCAATTGCAACCAAAACGGGAGATACACAACTACATTTTATAGCAGTCCTATATACAAAATTTCAACGTTTTACTGCTACTCATTTTTGATTAACGCCAGATATATGGGTACGTACCTATATACAGGCGTCACGGAAAAAATCTGTACTGAATCCATTTTAAATCCATTCTGCAATCCGTTTTGGGAAAAAGGAGTCTTTTATTTTGTCCGTGCGTTCAGATGTCATGCAAAATAATCATTCAAATAGATTAGAGAGCGGTCAAAATGGATATTTTCGTTGAAATATGATACCTGAAATTTTCGTGATTACAGTACTTCCTTTACTTTGTGCAAGACAAAAATAAGAAGGAATGGTAATCAAACTTAATTAGATTTATTTTGAAAAAAAAAGTGTTTCATCAAAGCTATTTGGTACTAAACCGAAATGTAAAAAATAACAACTAACTTCTTTCTTCTTAATCTTGAACCTCAGCACAAACTTGTAAAATAAACTGCATTTCTCGCTCCTTTTAAAGTTTGCACTCTCATTTAATGTTGACCATGACCACTAATGAAATTCCTTTCTCCTATCAATGTAGTATCTCCTATCAATGCAAGAGGATATCTCTAAAAATCTAGAAAGATCTTATATTTTATTAGATTTAATTAGATTATAGCTTGATATACTCTGAATACTTCATCAGATGACTTTTTGATACCCTGAAGCTCTGTTTTGAAATTTATATCTATACAGCATAGATAACTAGAGAGCAGAAAAGGCACACTGTTTGTGGAATCTGATGGAATATAATAAGTGTAAAATTTTCTTATTGTGAATCAGAACTTTCCCTGTCTCCAGCGGCCTAGCGGCAAAATCGCTGAGCGATGGTAGTTCGACCTGGATTGGACTCCGAGCTGCCTGGACTGGCTGCATGGGCGGTTTATCAATTTTCTCCATTTGTAACGTGGATAAGGGACAGTTTCACTTAGAAAGGCGTCCATGAAGGCGTCCTTCATGTTAAGCTCGTAGGCCTCAAGTTCTTTGCCATAATCAAATAAACGAAACCAACAGCGAACTCTTTTGGAAACGTTCTACTCACAGTTCCAGATAATTTTAATAGTTTAGTTCTCTCAGTTCCAGATAATTTTCGAGATAATATTTTGAACTAATTACAGTTGAATATAATTTTTAATCTGCTGGGATAATTTAATCCGCATCTTAACGATGGACATTCTGTAAATATTTATTTATACTCTAAGAAAAAGTGGCCTTCTTGGGGAAATGATCTACACGAGAGGATTCACTGTTCTTATTATTGTGAATGCTGGCGAAGGCTTAGCACTGAGGAAACCGTTATCTAAATGTTATGCTTATTCTGCTATGGCAAATGCTTGTTGGTGTATTTAAACAGTTGAGCCAACTGTACATGAATGATAAACAACGAAAGGCTTCCTCATCTATTTCTTCTGACGGCTAAATTGTTTTTTGATAGTCCCAAAATTATTGCCACATTTCTTCGTGGAGAGATATTTATTGAACTGAACTTCTCAAAATATATCGCGGAGGTACACAGGTTTAAAGACACAGCTATATGCTTCGAAGTATCCTGTAGTCCTTAACATAAGACAGTTGCGCCTGCAAAAGCCACGACATTCAGGTTGAAAAAAACTGCAATAGCTATCTTCAGTTAAATCAAAGTGGTGCCCTTTTGTTAAACCAGTATTTACTGAAAATATTGAGAGCTGAAAAACTTTTAAGTTTATACTTTATTTATTTTCGTAAACATAGATCCGTCTTATATTGACTGCATTGCCACAGATGCTCTACCTTTCTACTACTAAAGAAAGAATAAAAAGCTGCAAAAATATAGCCTATTCCATTCCTACTCTATATTGTTGAAAAGAAAAAGTTTGACTCTATGGCAAGCAAAGTGGAACGACTCAGGTTCTAAAGGAAGATTCACATATAATTTAATCTCAACTATAAGTGAGAGAAGATGGCTAAGTGACAAGTATCTAAACCAAGATTTAACTAATCATGGACACTTTCCGTTTTATTATAATAGGTTTTCAATTAAAAATTGTGAGCGTCCATGTGGCATGAGTAATGTCGATATTGAGTACCTGTTGCTTAGATGCTCTTCTATGAAAAATATTATCCTAAGATTTATTCCAGATATTGCTAAATTTAATACTCTAAAGGAGCTAAGTAAATATACAATAACTAAATTTAAATTGTCAAATTTCATAAAATCTGTATCTGTAAATGAAATGAATTTATATATTGATTGTGTTTAAAATTTCCTTGTCTGTTTTAAGAAAAACTAGGGTGTTTATGATAGTCTGTTATTTTATTTATTTGTATATGTAAGTAACATATTTTTATGCATGTAATGCATGTAAGTAACATGTGTTATATTTTACAAAGTATGCAATAATGTGCTTTTGTTCGTGTAGCTAATAAATCTCACCAGCTCCTAGACTTTAAGCTCATATTTTAGTTGTTTATTCTATTTAAAGTTATTTCAGGTAGTATGGTGGTAGTTCTACGGCTTAATGGGCCTGATTTAAGCCTTGTTTTAGATCTTAATGTTTCTTTAATTAAATAGCTCCACTAAGCCCTGTTAAGCCTCTAATGGCGGTACAAGAAGTTCATCCATTCATAGCCTATTCCATGAACTTAAATCAGCCAGTACCTAATTAATTTCCTGTTATTCTGTAAGTAATTTTCTGAAGTAACGATACTACAACGATCTGAAACAAAAGTTTGTAAAAGTATTTTTATGGTCCGTGAAATTTTTATTTAAAACTCTATCCCTAAGAGATCCGAAGATATTAGACAATACTGTCAAAGACATTATAGAATAGTTAGTTGAATAATTCTACATCTACATGATAACTGAATGAAAAAGAGGAAGGGCAGAAAACCAGATTCTAGTTATAATAGAAAGCTGTATGAGAATGCGTTTCTTTGTTCATTTGCATCACGTATGCATAACTGTAACTTAACAAATTTTCTACTCTTTCTTACATAATAAAAATTCCAGGGCACCGAAATAACCTGCACTCCAGTGCCTGCGTGTATTTTCAGGTTCAAAGCTCATCAAGCTATTTTCGGCTGAGAATTTAAAGTTCATTCTCCTTCCACTTCTCTTCTGATGCTTATATTTAAAAAGATAAAAACCTTCCTTCCAGAGAGGCAAAAGCTGTTGTATTATTCATGCAATCGGGAAATTAGTTTTTAAAATTAAAAAAAATGTATGAAATTATGAACTAGGAATAATTTTATTTCTAGTATATTCTGCACTAGGAATAATTTTGTTTCATTTTCTAAATTAAAAAAATTGTCAACAAAAGAGTGTTAAAGATTTTGTGTCTTAAGAAAGGAATTCACGATATCATTCCCAAATACTTAACCAAGGCGAACTTAAGTACTTAGGAAAGACTTAAGGAACTTTAATTTCAAAGCTGAATTACTTACATAACATGCAGAAACCGAATGATAATTTCTGCTGTTAGAGGATAATTTAGAAATCAGAGGAAAATTTACTCATCAATTAATCGTATCATTTCGAAAACATAGTTTATTTCGGAGCACCGTTTGCAAGCATATTTAAATTCAAACCTCGGACCGAACTACCAGTGGTCAGCGAATGGTCAGCGAATGGAATTACCGCTGGGGAGCTCTGATATATGGTACAAAGATCGAAATTCCGCAGTGGTTATTTGATAGCAACGTAACATCAAAAATTCAGTACTAAATAAACTCAAATCTATATTGAATTTCTATATTGAATATTATAATGAAATTCAAATCTATATTGAATATTATAATAAAAATATTTCTAGTGGAATATTATATTTATTGAAAATACGTAGAGAAAGTTTCAAGAAAACTGATTTGATAGAAAAGGGACAAAACGTAATTTCAAGATTTAACCAAAACAAATAAACCACAGAAAAATCAAATTTTTTAAATTTAATTAAAAAAAAATAAAAGGCAACATTACAGAAGTTTCTAGTAACAAAACATATGGCGAGAGAAGTCTTTTACTTAGATTATACTAAATATTAAAGTTAAAAATTTTTAAAGTGAGAAGTATATTGATACACTGGCTTCTGTCTATGGCCACAATACAACCACTTATTGAGTTTAATTTAAATTGAGTTCAAAATTATTACTTCAAAAATACTTTCAGTAATAATTTTGAGAAATTGAAATTTAATAATCAATCTGATAACGAGATTTACCTTTTATTTTTTACTTTGCGACACTTGTTTCTGTATTATTTATTTTGCAACTTAAGTGGTAAGGAAACTCGTCTGTGTTTTGCAAAACTTCGGAATTCATTCCCAATGAAGAAGTACATGTACAAGAAACACCATGCTATCATTTCTTCATGATAAATATCTTTTTTACTTTAAATAAACCTGATTAATGCAACTCAAAGAAAACAAAACTGATAAGACATTTCTTTTCAACTACTTAACAAATAACAAATGCAATAAATTAACAAATGCAAAAAGTATTGTGGCAAAGGCTATTGCTACTAAAAATAATTTTTCTATCGCCAAGGTTATATCGATTTCCTTTTTCTATTGAATTTTCCTTCATTAGGTTTCTCAATGATAAACTTTCTTTCCATTTGATTAGAATTTCCTTTATATTTTATTAATTACTATGGAAAAATGCACTCTATATTTTACATCGCATATACTTTTATTTTCAATTACGTAAAACGGATAATATTGTATAATTAAGGAATTTTGATCCTAAAAGCAGAATTTTTTAAAATTTTATGATTGTGCTTATGAAAAGGCCAAAGAAGTTATCATTTGAAGGAACTCATGCAATTGTTAACGCAACAAATAAAACATGTAGTGTGAAATTCTGAAGTTTAACAATTGCTTTCAACAGGTTCTGTTAAATGAAATTAACCAATAAACTTTATTGAAATGAATATTTAGTGCAGTTTCGCTTTAATCAGGTATTGTAGATGATGTCTTACCTTTAGATGCAACTGTCTTATTTTTGCTTTAGTTTCTGTTTTTAAATTTATAAATATAGCAAATCTTTTCTCCAATGGCGAGCACTAGCCATTATAGGCGTTAGTTACTTCTAAGGCCAAAAGCGGTGGTCTCTTTATTATAGAGGCATCTAATATGTGGGCAACTGTTCCTATGAAGGAACAGATAACTTACATTCATGCCTTCTTCCGAATTCAACCCCGAGCCCTTTAGTATAGCAGCCAGAGTCACTAACTGTTTTCCCATCTGAGCGGCACATAGCAAGAGAAATTTCTAATAAATTGCTAAATAAAAAGTTAATTGTTTAGTAATTTATTTAATTATTTCTGAGAAAATAGTCCAACGGATTAAGAACAGCATTTATTAAGCTTGTTAAAAATAATTTAGTGAAATTATTACATTATGGTGCACTGTTTCGAAAGAAACATGCTATGCAGAGATTTAAACGAAAATTTTAATTAATCAAGCTGTAATTAAAATACTGCAATGGAATGTTTTATTACAATTTCCCTGACAATTATTTAATACTTTTGCAGCACTTTTAAGTTTATCTGTGCGTCTCGGTAATATCCTATGATTTAGTGTTATAGAATATTGCTCTTAGTGTGGGTTTATTATTGTTTTATCATAATTATAAGAATAATTTCGGAAAACGAATTAAATAAAAATTATTTAATAAAAATACTATTTTGAATTTTACATACAGGGAAAGCTACTTTGTCCAGACTCATGCAAAAATTTCTTCAAAATGTAATTAAAATATTGTAAGGAGATAACTAATTATAAACTTTGATGACAGTACTTAAATATTCCTTCAGTACACCTAATTCAGTTATGTCAAACAGATAATAACACAGCACATGCGTGCTGTTTAATTTCTGCATAATAACTTAAATTGAATTAGAATCATGAAACATATTAAAAAACATAGGGCAAGATTTGATCTGCCGTAAAATTTCTCGCTTTATTTATAACGAATAATATTTTTAGATCTAAATTTCTTCGAGCACCAATGAATAAAAAAAAAATAAAATTTCCTTTGGTTTCTATTCTTGATGATTGTCCTGGCTGGCTACGTTGAATTTTGTACTTTTTCCAATATGAAGCATAAATAAAAGCCAGTTTTCCCAGAAAGGTTTACAAGGAAGTCATCATTTATAAATCAGATAGTTCTCAGCCAAGGATTTAAAACAGAGTTACTTCTTAATTTTATTCTTGGTTCTCAAGTGCTATGCTAATGAAAACAATTTAACCTAATGGATAGGTCTAGCGATGTAAAATGAAACATATTTATGCTTCTATCCTTTACCCGAGAGTTCCGATTAGAATTAGAAACAAGAATGCTAATTTCACATGATTACAGATAATTGTGTTTTTAAATTCAGGAAAATTCGAATTAGTCTATTTTTGTATTATTACGTACTGTAATTAAAGAAACGATTTCATGCATACAGAGATATTAAGTTTATTTACTGTAGGTTAAATTAAAAAAAATTCAATGATTTTGAAAACAATTCAGTAAATTGCGTTAGTCCGAAATACCTCTGTCTAAAAAAATGCGTTTTGCTTTTAACCTTCATATATCTCATATTTAAAAATAAAAATTCTTAAAAAGAACATGTGAATTATTATTAAGAACAAATAGAAACAAATTCCATTGAATTTTGAAATGATTTCTGTGAATTATGGCACGATACTCACAGATACATATATCGGAAAAATTTTAAAGAAATCGGATACGTTGAAAGTGTTAAATTTTACCTAATCAAAAAATCTGATGTGTACACCACATGACTTCCTTGTACGGAATACTGTAAAGGCCCTTATTTTCGCGATTTTCCCGAGCCCGTCGTAATCGCGAAAATTTAAGCCTCGCGAAATACTTTTTTTTTTTTAACTTTCTCAACTTTACTTAGGTACTTTTGAAAATTTTCAACTTTCGGTTCTGTTCATATAAAATTCGCGAAATTCTCAGCTCTTGAAATCATCGATATATTCATTTTCGCGAAAATAAGGGCCTTTGCAGTATTAAATTATACGCATTTTTTCTTGCATTTCATTTAAACTTATTGGATCTGATGTGTACACCACATGACTTCCTTGTACGGAATACTGTAAAGGCCCTTATTTTCGCGATTTTCCCGAGCCCGTCGTAATCGCGAAAATTTAAGCCTCGCGAAATACTTTTTTTTTTTTAACTTTCTCAACTTTACTTAGGTACTTTTGAAAATTTTCAACTTTCGGTTCTGTTCATATAAAATTCGCGAAATTCTCAGCTCTTGAAATCATCGATATATTCATTTTCGCGAAAATAAGGGCCTTTGCAGTATTAAATTATACGCATTTTTTCTTGCATTTCATTTAAACTTATTGGATTGAATTAAATCTTCTTCGCCGACAGCGCATAAACCACAATAGAATAAATGCATTCTTTAAAATTCACTCTATTTGTTTACCATAGCGACACTCTGGCGCTAAGTTCACTTAACAGCATTATATTTCGTTCATATTATAACTCAGAATGCACAAAATTTAGATCATTTAAAGAATAGAATTATCTAATCGTTGTCACATGTTCTATTCAAATACTATAATAAATCTAGAACGATGTAGAAAAGAAATTAAGGAAACAAAACAAGAAAGAAACAGTTTTTCACAGACGATTGAGTAATTCTCATTCAATTAATTCAGTTCTTACTTCGCGACAAGGCAAAAATAATAAAAATTCAAATATCTGTATTAAAAATTACGAAGTAAATCTTAAACACTTATTTCCTCGAAAAAATTCCAGAAAGTATGAAGCAGGATTTAATTCGCAATAATAAATGAAGACGTTATCTTTGTTGTTGCGAAGCTAAGTTTCTCTAGATTGGCAACAAATCCACTATCCTCCTGTTTCAAATGTAAACAAGCAATAGCCGCCATCAAAGAAATTATTAGGCTTAGCGACACTTAAACAACTTTAAAATTGTTGATAATTCTAAAAATACTGCATACAGATTTACTAAAGGCATAAAAACCTTAACCGAAGATAAGAACAATATAATTCAATCATTTTTAAAGCAAAAAATGTACAATTTACGAACATATAAGAGTAAAGAAACTGAGATCACTGAGCCGGGTAACAGAGTGGATATATATATAAATATATTTATATACGTTTGGTGCGGCCGATTGCAACCAAAATACGAGGTGCACATTTTTTGAGTTATGCGAGATACGTACGTACGTACATACGTTAGTAGAGACGCCACGAAAAATTCTCTTAAGAATTCATTTCAAGCAGTTTCATAATTTTTTTGGAGGAAAAGAGTATTTTATTCTTTCCTTACGTATAGATATTACGCAAAAACATCGTTAAATTGCATTCGATAGCGGTCAAAATTGATATTTTCGTTGAAATATGCTGCCTGAAACTTTTCGCGATTATAATACTTCCTTTTTACTTTGTACAAGGAAGTAATAAAAAAACATCAAGTAAAAAAAAAAAAAAAAACTTGCAAAAGTTCTATTTGTACCCTCGTTAAAACCTCACTCAGGGATACGAATTTTCATAAATTCACGACTAAGAATTTTCCCTCAAATCTAGAAATGGTAGAACAGCAAAATTACCCTCGTTTTAATAACTTCGTAATCAAAATAATTTTGATACATTGCAACATAAAAGCGCCTGGCAATTAATGTTCGCATTTTAACTTAATAAATTGTTTTATTGCGCTTTCTTTTTCTTGCTTGATTACAATTAAAGGAACATGATAACTTATTTAATGAGTATTTCTTTTTTTTTATATATATGTGAGTGTGTTTTTTAATATACGGTTTAATCCTTTCATACATGTCCCTTTTGATTCTTATTTTCATCATTATTACATTTTTTCTTCTTATATCTTCCAGAAAAAATGAGATAAAATCACCGTCCTTGAATCATCCTTTAGGCCCATGGATTTGGTGAAGCTTTTCTCAAGCCTCTTGAGGACTGATGTCTTTTTTCAGGTATAGATAATGAAACTTATTTGTTTCTGTACACACTCACAGCGGAATGTTTTTATATTAAAGATAATTTCTTTTCGCCTATCATTATTGAAGCAACGCAAAATATTTGATAATAGAGAAGGAAAATTTTCTAGAATTTCGTATAAAATGTAGTATAAATGTATATTGAAATAAATATTCAATAAAAAATAAAAGAAAATTATATCTATTTGTTTTATATTGAATGCTTGATTATTTTTTTAGTATTTACTAAATCGTGAACAACAAACTCTGGCTTTTAACGCATCTATCATTACACTTGACAATTTATAATTTAAATACCTATGCCCTGCCACGGTAATTGCTCAAGTACTGGGAGCCATAAGCGGGCGAACAACAAAATCGCAGAACATTGGTATTTCAATATGGGTTCAAATGCCGACGAATTGACTAGATGCAAGCGAGGTTTCATGGTTTTCTCCGTAAGGAGCATGAATGTGTAAATTCATGTTACCACGTAAATTAGCATGTTAACATGTAAATTCATGTTAAATACATAGGTAGCATGAATTTACACATTCATGTTCTTTATGAAGGCACATTCACTTATAAAGGCACTTCTTATCTTTGGCAGAAAGCCCTATCATGCTTTACCTTGATTACAATATTATTAATTCTAAAAGATAATGGTTAGGTACTGTTATTTAATTTCCTTATAATAACGTAATGCTGAAATAAACTGAAATTTATTTAAATTTCTTCTCTTTCAATAATCACAGTCATAGGTAGCTTTTGATAAAAATTTATATTCTCAAACCCAATTCCAGTAAACTGCCACACAATAATTGACAGTGTTTATTACTATACATCTCAACTTGGTTTTCCTAAAATATTGCCTGCTCAGGGAAATAATTTTTTGCTTTTTTTTAATGAATATCTTTGTCATAGTTTCGAAAGTAGAGCAAATAATTGAAATACAAGTTTGCTATAGAGCGAAAAAAAAAAAAACGGAACGGCGACATATGATATATATAGTATAGCATACCCTGATTAAGTATTAACACGATACAATGTTTTCAGTTGATATGGATTGAATGCAAAGATGTTCCTTGGAGTGGTGATAATCAAAAGGCAGATAAGTAGTACAAGGATGCCATGAAAAGAAGTATGAAAATGCAGGCTGTATTCACAAGAAAACTGTAATGGAGAGTAACTGAACTTTCAGTTTTAAAAGTCACGATAAAGGTAAATTCATTTATCCTAAAAATTAGTGCATTTTCTTGTGCGCTATACAGGTCGCTCGAAATGTATCTCAATGAAATTCATCATGAACATAATCTATAGTTTGATATACACAGTAGAATCAATTACAGTAGAACCTGGAGATAACAGCACCTCTATATACGCGAAATTCGAGATAAGAGAAAGTATGAACGAAACATCCGTCTTTAAATATGAGTATTGACTCGAGTAAGGAGCAATGAGTCAGGCTGTTGTTATGCGTGGCGCTATTTCCCGATCCGTCTCGACTCGGGGAATCCCCTTGTTAGGTCACTCAGTGCTCTTTGATCTACGTATCTACGTGTGTATCAACTCAACACACACCCATAAAATGTTTGCAAATAAATCTTCAGCGAGCGCGTGCCGCAATGTCCCAAACGGGACACTACGCTACAGAAGAAATGATTGATATAATAATTTTTCAAGAACCATACCACAGACACGGCAAAATTGTGGGTTTTCCCCTTCAATGGACAACATTTCAAAAAGAGGATTCAACACAACCGCCTCGAGGTTTTATTACAATCTGCAACCAGGCATGGACACCGATTGTGCTTGCTTTAGAGAGGAATTTTGTGGCTATCTTACTGGAAATACTTAATCAGACAATAGCGTTAGTATCCATCTACTCCCCTCCTACAGAAGAAGCGGACCATACCATAATACGCATCCAACAGCTAATGCAATCTCATCGTATAGCAAAAATGCTCCTTGCTGGTGATTATAATGCCCATAGCACCACATGGGGCTACGCTGATACGACACCTAAAGGGCGTCATTTCGAAGACTTTTTCTCAAGCAACAACTTTGTAATTCACAATCAAATAGATGCGTCGTCGACCTTTGATAGGCTCCACTCTCGTGGTTGGCCAGACCTCACAGTTACTAGTCATCAAATGGCAAATTTAATACGTTATTGGACAGTAGTTGAGGGACAGAGTCTGTCGGATCATAACTATATACGCTATAGTATAGCAAGCAGCACTGCAACTAATATCATCCAAAGATACAACCTACCAGGGCGGAAGGTCCGCACTTTCACTTCTATTGTTAGTAACAGACTAACACCTTTCGTTAATCCAATAAGATATGCTGTAAGTAGATAGACCCTCCAAAATATTACGAAAGACATTCTATTAACAATACAACAAGTGTGTAATGAACATCTCCCAAAGCGTACTACAAAAAGAATTACCGCACTCCAATGGTAGAATGGTACACTGCGTACTCAACAGCAAAAATGTCGTGCTCTGCCCCGACGCCTCAAACAAGAACTTAGGCAGCAACTAAAATCCACAACACTAATGATCTACCAACAAGAGCGAGCGTATTACAAACGCATGATCTTAGATGCAAAAATTAGCAGCTGGAGAAAGTTTTGTACAGAAACAACCACCACCTATGGACTCCACCACAGGACTGCTGCAGGAAAACCTTTTAAACCAGCCACCTTACATATATTGCCAACACCCAATAGTACTGGCCAATATACAGAAGATACAATAAAGGCAATCATGTCAGCAGTCTTCACCACAGACAATCTGGAAGAAGACACATTAGAACAGACCACAATCAGGAACCAGACCTCAGAAATTGCTACATCAAATGATCCTTACTTCACCATCAGGGAGATTCAGCAAGTGCTGCGCTAGCTTCCCCAGCGCAGAGCACCAGGACCGGATGGTATTGACTACCGAATTATTAAAATAATTTTAAGCACTAATGTAACTCTATTTCAATCACTCTTCAATAAGCTCCTGCAAATGGGGACATTCCCTAACAGCTTCAAAATTGGGCAAGTGGTCTTATTTTTGATAAAGAATAAAGATCCAACGTCTCCAGAGTCGTACCGTCCAATATGTCTACTTTCAGCTTTGGGGAAGGTTCATGAAAAGCTGATCATGACAAGATTGCGGCATCATCTATATGTTACGAAATAGTTAAGCCCAATACAATATGGGTTTAGTCCAGGACGGTCTACTTTGCATGCGCTTACAAAAGTTAAGAATCAAATCCTAGAAAATAGGTCTGCTGGCTATCACACAGCGTTTATTTCCATCGATTTAAAAAGCGCTTTTGACTCGCTGTGGTGGCCAGCGGTTCTTCAAGCCCTGCGCCTAAGTAAATAAATGCCCAAGAAATATCTATCTTACTTTGGAACACTACCTTTCTGACCGATTGCTAATAGTACCCCATAATAGTGGTATGGTAGTGCAAAATCAAAATCAAGGATGCCCGCAAGGCTCGTGTACTGGGCCTTTTCTTTGGAATATAACATTCAATGGTATATTAACCAACGCGTGACCAGAGCACATCAGCATCATTGCGTATGCCGATGATACTGCACTTATCGTTCGGGGTAGAACAAGAGAACAACTTCAGATCAACGCCCAAGAATCCTGCTCGCTATTTCATCAGAGATGTGCAGAAATTAAACTCAAGATATCTGAAGCAAAGTCACAAATACTTCTAGTTCCCCAAAAGGGAGGTACGCTCGCAAGACAACCAAAAATAACTTTGAATAATCATCGACTTCGAATTGTTAAAGAACTGAAATACCTAGGAATAGTATTTGATATCAAACTAAATTGGATACCACATATTATGAAACTGAAGAAGAAGACGCTGAGAATAGCTCAGCAACTTATGTTCATGAAAGGTCACGAATGGGGCCTTAACCCGTACATACAGAAGGTACTGTATAAAACAGTAATTGAAAAAATTGTTACATACGGGGCGGCAGTTTGGTCATTACCTATGCAAGGTCGCAAGATAAAACATCTCCTAAGCATACAACGACCGTTCTTACTGAATATTACCAAGGCATTTCGTACTTCTCCAACCAAAGCACTATGTGTATTGACTGGTCTGCCACCGTTGCATCTTAGTATGGAAAAAGAAGCGACTTATCAAACAGTCGCCCAATTAGGCCAACCAGCAACCCTCGATGAGGATAATTATTTCCCAGCGGAATATGAGAAGAAGTTGATACGGCTATGTGATCATCCAGCGAAACAGGGAAAAGGGGTGAACATCAATCTCAAGCAAAATACCAACATAACGGATGCTGATTTAGTATAGTATACAGATGGCTCCCAAATAGATGATAACACAGGTTGTGCCTACATAGCCCTGCGAAACCTGGACACGCTAACACTTTGGAGAGGTCACCTGGACACCAATAATAGTGTGTTCCAGAATGAGGTGTTAGCAATTGACCGGGCACTAACCCACATCATACAGGAGCAACATAATGGAAGCTTCATATTGACAGAGAGCTTATCGTCTCTGCATGCACTCTTCCGCGCTCATAGCAGATATCCAGTCGAAGTTACATGACAACAGTCATTTAAACGTAAAGCTGCAATGGATAAAGGCCCATGCTGGCCAAACAGGAAACAAGCTGGCAGATCAGCTAGCCAAAGAAGCGGCGCAGAACATAAATACTGAACAAATTAAGATACCTTGGCCAATTTCTTGGCTAAAGAAAAACTTACGCAAAAAATCAAATACCTGTGGCAGGAAGAGTACTCTGACGTACTCTGACGACTCTGACTGATGTACTCTGACGACACAGGACGTCGTGTTTATTATCATATTCCCACAGTAACTTATGATCGCCTCATAATACATGCTCAACTTGTACGGTATATAACGGGACATGGTCGTTTTCCTGTATATTTTGAAAGGTTTGGCATTACAAATAGGGCACAGTGCATTTGCGGTGAGTTGGGCACACCCGAACATTATGTAGCTAACTTTCCACTAACAACTGATTTGCACCTGCCGATCCCGCCAACGAATGAGCAAGCATTTAGCATGTTCATGATTAATAACAAGCATACAGTACGAAAGATTAACAAAATTGTTAATAAACTTATGGACCTCGGTACTGACCTGTGTAAAATCTAATTTTATATATGTCTCTAAAGTATATCATAAAATAAACTATTTTGAACTGTGCTAAAACTAATGCAAATAAAAACTAAGAATTATCCCTTTATGTGGACTCCCTCGACTACATTTATACTGAATAATTATTTTAGTACAGTAATCGTTTTGTATCAGAGAAATTGTGTATAGTATTAATTCATTGTATCATAGTTTTGAAACATTGTAATAGAGTAATCGTATTGATGATCTTATAGATGATAAGGTTATTACTTTTAATGTTTACCTAACTAGTATATTTGATAGCGGAATAGTTCTCTTACTAAATAGAGTAATCATATTGAATAAGAGTAATTGTATTGTTTTATAATATCATTGTGTTAACTGTATGGTAGGATAATTCATTGTACTTAGTAAATGCATAGAATCACTGTACTAAATTATTATATTTTAGTAATCATAAAGAATCATTCTATTGAATCACTGAATTGTAATGAACAAATAAAGTGCAAGTTATACTGTACTGTACATATTTAACAACTGATTTCTTTACAAGTAAATGTAACATCAGTACTATAATAGGTACTTAAATGGCTATACCATATATTTAAATGTTATTAATAACATATATAGTATTACTACAAATCTGAATATATATATTAAATCACTGAATACTTGTATCGTAATCTTTATACTTCAGTCATTGCATATAATTATTACTTTGGTACATGGTCTAAAGAAGCAGTAAAATATCACTGTATTGCATCATTACATTATTTATAATATTCAGTGTGCAAGGTAAAACTGTACAGTACATAATTTATAATTAACTGCTTTCAAGTCACATGTAGTATTATTGCTGTAATGATTAATTAATGGTGTAATTTAAATGTTTGTTTCACTTGGGTAGTGAGGTTTATAATATAAATGGTATTTTTATTAATTTGAGCAATAATATTAAAATTTTGAATAATTATATAGATTTTTGTTCTAATAAGCACATAGAATTGTATTGAATCATTTCATTTGAATAATCGTATGGAATCATAGTATTGATTTATTCATGAGTAATCGTACGGTATCATTGTATTGAATTATTTATTTGTATAGTATTTCCAATGTGTAATCAAAATTGTACTGTACATATCTTAATTTGAATTGCTTGCTAGTAATATGTAACATCATTTCAGTAATAAGCACCTGTATGAAAAAAATATTATTTTGATGTCAACATGGCATATATGATTAATAATATGAATAGTATTATCATTAATTTAAGTAATAGTATTGAATCATTGTATATTTATAGTGAATCATTGTTCTAATATTCGCATATAATCATTGTTTTGAATCATTGCATTTTAGAAATTGTAATAAATTAATGTTTTTGTAGTGTATTTATAGTCTAAGTGCAATTATTCATTTAACTGTATTAATATCCAATTTTAATATAATAACTGTGTCTTTAGTAGTAAGCTGTAATATAAAAGTTAACAATGACATTCAGAATAATTAGAGACTTACGTGAGATCTAAGCATTTTTATACTTCTCCACTATAAATTTTTTTTAAGTTGGCAATGTATGAAATATAAGCATTTGTATGTTCTTCGGTTTTTGTATACTGAGTTTAAATGTTGAATTTTGCATTAGTAAATTCATGTTGACAGTGTTGTCACTTATCAATCACAACAGTATAATATAATCGTTATGTATGATATATCTTCTTTATGTATTGAATTGTAAACTTTATATGTAACTTGCTAAAATTACTTGCTAGGGCATTGAATTGTAATCTTATGTGTCACTTGCTAAAGTTTTGTTCATAAGTACTGTGTTCACACAGATGTAACCATTTTTAATATCTATGTTTTGTAACACTAATCAATGTGCCCTATGAGTGGATCTCGTGTGGCCCTAACATGAGTCAGCTTTAGATAAGGTTGGACGTGGCGCTAAACCAATTAACCAAAATGGTAAAGGGGTGGTGCCCACGTCCTCCGTCACTAAACTAAACTATCTACGTGTGTGTGTGCTTGTGAGTTGTTTTTTTCATTTAATGTGAAAATAATATTTTCACGGTGACAAGAATATTGTTGCCTCATATAGTGCTGCAAAGAAAACCAAGGATGCCATGGCCGTTGAAATTAAGAAAGAAATCATAGATAAACGTAAGCGTCGTGTAAGAGTGAACGGAATTGACGAAGACTTACAGCCATTCGACATCGATGATCTGCACACTTTTCTGAACAAAAAGGAATAAATTAAGGAACATGATGTGGCCAAAGGAGTTACCGTTACTGCCAAGCACCGTCCAAAATCTCCTAGGAGATGTGGAGAAGCTATTGTTGGTGTAGATTAACTAGAAGCGATTAAGAGGCGATTCGGCGTCGTAAGCTATCATAAAGGTAAACTACGGTTATGTTATTTACCAGTGTTATTTATTAGAAACGTGATTTTTATGTTGATATATTTTGGGATGCGGAACGGATTAACTGGATTTCCGTTATATTCAATGGCAAAGTTTGTTTCTAGATACGAGAAATTCGCTTTACGAGCTCAATGCTGGAACGAATCAAACTCGTATCTCGAGGTTCCACTGTAGCACTAATAGATAATCATTTCTATTATGAAAACCAAAAAGAGCTTGCACTTATTTACGAAAGGTCTATTGACAACGTTCATTCTTTAAGATTGCGTTTTTTTCTCCAATCTTCCATCAATGAGGTTAGGTATTGAAAGTCTAAAAAAATCTGTAAAATAAGTAGATTGAAATTTAATTTGAATCTGTATAGGAAGATCAGAAACGAAGGTAACCATTGAAACTTGCCTTTAACAAAAATTAAGAAAATGACAGGTGCAAAAGAGAAGTACTGCATGAAGGATGACATTCAACACGAAAACGAAGAAACATTAATACATCTTCGGACGTGGAAAGGCATCACATTTCTCACTTAAAATGATTCTGAAAGATTTAAACAGCAGAAACGCAAACTACAATGAAGAAACCAATCATATAAACAATGTAAGAAGAATATATTTTTCTCAGCACAAATGTTTTGTTATCCTAACGGGAAATCTCAAAACTACGTTATTTAACACTTTTTGACAAAAATAATGAACTATATTAGTACGAACTGCTGAAAAAACCCAAAGAAGGAAACAAAAAAAAAAGAGTATTTAAAACACAAATGAACATTTAAAGCCTATAACAGAGAAATAATTTCAAAATTAAATGTGTGTGTGTGGAATACATTCAATTTCGTTAGTAAACTGACGGGAGGCAATTCTGCATCGTAACTTCAATTTTTAAAAATACGTTTGAATAAACTTTTTTCTCATTGTTGGAAATAACTGGGTGCACAGGTAATTCTTTTTCCATCAATTAAACAACTGTAACTTTATATATTTCTAAGTGTATTTGGCTTTATGACTGGAAATAATTGTACCTAAAGTTATACTCGATGAGTTTTCTATATTTTAGAATAAAAACAGTAAAAAAAGGTGGAAAGTTATTTGACATTTTTGTAAATAAAAAAATTATGAGAGTAAAGTCTGTGAAAGATTAATCTTTAAAATTTTAAGTGATATTTAATTTAAACGTACATTGCTAAACTAAATATCACATGTATTACGTTTTGTTAAAACTACGTCATCTTCCACTACATGCTGATTTTAATTTGGTTGTGCACTGAGTACAGCCAGATTCAGAAAGATAAAGATTATAAATTTTTTTATGAAAGAAGTTATTCTTGAGCTACAACGTTTTCTTTAAATTGTCAGCTTTAGTAAAGCATCCATTTCTATTTATCCCTATATCGTGTTATTGCTCTGTTTTTTATATCTTTTCAAAGTATAATTCCTCTTAGAAATCTCATAAGCTTCGTATATTTTCCATATTTATATTTTGCAAATGCGAGACTTAGTCATAAGTTTCTTGAATAAAGATTTATGCAATCGGCTTTTCTATTTTTATTTTTTACAAATCTTTATTATTTTTGGATATCTTAGTAGCCTTCTCATAAGCCTGGGAAATGTTTCCTTCAGGTTTTCGTTCAGGGAAACGTGTTCCTATTTCTGATCTGAAAGAAAGCGGAAGATTACCATTTCTTTTTGAAAAAACTTCAAACGGTAAGATTTATAATAAACTTAAAATTAAGGTTAGGCATTACTAATATTGCTAGACTTTATTAAAATTGTATTTTCTTCTGTGTGTTACAAAATCAATAAGGAAATACTTTAAAATTTTAAAATTCTTAAAAGACTAATTGACATGGATACGTAAGATGTCTATTGATTTTTGTCAGTGTTCAATATAAATAAAACTAATTAACTTAATAAGCGTCCCCTGATCACTAGATAAATATTTAAGATATTTGTGAGATATATATTTTATTTGTAAGATATATATATTGCAAGATGTATTTGTAAGATATGTACAACAGAAGGTTCTCAGCAAAATCGAGTATTACGTCTTTCAGAAGTTCTAAATATCATACCGCCGTTAACGTACCCTGGTGAAGTTGTAAGGATTATTTAATTTCATTAACAGTTAAATGTTAAGCTTCCTTTCCTATCGCTTCTTAATTTCAACTTACCACTTCCGGCCAGAACGTAGTTTTAGAATCACGTTTGAATGCAAATTGAGGAAGAGCGGTATTTAACTGCAACGTCCTACTGTTTTAGTCAGAGAGAACCAGAAATTCTGGCTAGCACGCGTCCGCCTTTTTAGGCTACTCTCTCTTAAGCTATTATTATGCTCGGCCGTACTTTAGGCTCTTAATAGCTTCGCAGTCAATTAGCGTTAAGGGGCCAACTCTGTTAAAATCTTGATAGCTTCGGCTATATCCCTCTAGTTAAGATTTGTAAGTTTTAATTACTGTCTCACAAACTCAAACGATTATTAGCTTACTAGTTCTTAAGATTCTCCACATTCAACTGTAGCTTAAAGTACACAGTAGAGAATCTTAGAAAGTATTGGTTCGACTAGACTATTATAGTTTATTTCACATCAAGCATTAATGAGAAACCATATTTGATGTCGCAGAATATGATAAATTTTCCAGTAACAGTAATGGGTTTTCTGCAAATTATACATTTCATTCCGCGAAAGGCATGCCTGATCTCTTCACACTACAACTGCCAAAAATGTCTGCTGGATCTCTTTTTGGTTCATGACGAAGTTTGACCATGCGAAACGTTTCTTGGCATCCTTTCTTGTAATGCCTGTTGAGGTGCTGGCCGATATGGATGAGCACCTAATTCGTCTAGGATTTTCCAAACACGACTTTTTGAGAGGCCACAGTTTTCACTTATCTCTCTTGTGCTGTTGAGACATATGAGGGCGTATGGTAATACATCTTCCGGATATACGTTCTGCCCTATCTTAGCCGATCTTCCTTATCGAAGTCGGCCAGTCACGCAGCCTGTCTTTCTTAAAAGTTTCACAAGCTATAGGATGGTTTTATACGAAGGATGCGGGCTTGCAGGAAAATATTGCCGATACATTCTTGCTGCCGATCGTGACTTGCGCCCAAATTCACCATAAATCAGAACCATCTAACAATAATAATTTTTTTAAAATCTTTCCATGACCATGAGCTTCAGCATGCAACTCAGAGGAGGTATCTCTTATATAGTTGCGCCAGATGATCAGGTATGATGTTTCATACACTAATTGCTGATGCACAAATATCGCACACCAGCCTCAAGTTGCATTGAAGTGAGGCGTTTTGTGACACGGTTACGCTTGATCTGCATATTGTCTTCTGTGTTTCTAAAGATATTTAGTAGAACGATGCCTCCCACTCAGTTTGAAATACAGTGGGATTGTAAATTGCAAGCGATACCACTCTGACGCGATGCAGGCTCGTTTTTTTGTCAGAAATATAACCTTTCCTTCTTTCGTGACGTAAGGATTTCGGAAAGGAATCATATTCACAAGGTGGCTTTTTGTACTAAATCGATGATGCTCCACAACTTTGTAATTTACTTTTTCCTCCTACCTGGTACCGTTTTCGATATAGCAAAGCTAACTCCGCCATTTTCCACCAGGTGGCGCGGTAAGCGATCTTATCTAATAGCACGCAACCACTTTACTATATATCAGTGTTTCTTAACCTGTGGTTCATGGACTCCTTGGGGGTCCATGGGTCTTATTTTGGGGGTCCGCCGACTGCTCCTAATTTTTAAAATGTTTGCATCAATATTTTAAAAATAACTTTTTTTTGTCGTGGGAAAACTCTGTAAGCCGTCTGTCGGCCATTTCCCAATAATAGAGACCTCCACAATACGAGGAAAAGAACATTCGCAAACCATATAAAATTTGAAATTTTTAGAAACACAAAGTAGCCTTTGAATTTTACTTCACTTAGAAATAAAGTGACGTTAAAATCAGTTCCGCAAAGTTCTTGCAAATTTTTAAAACAAAATATTTGTTTTACTTTTTCATAAGTTGTAATTAAAGTATTTTGTTTCAAGTGTTTTTTTGTGTCTTAATGTTTGTTCTTAATGTTTCATTTGATTATTTAATTTTTTTGTAGCCCAAAATGTCCAAAAAAGGAAGTATGATGAAAATTATGTAAAATATGGATTCTGCTGCATGACGTAATCGGACGATGGTAAAAATCCACAATGCTTTCTGTGTGGAAAAGTTTTGGTAAACGCCAGTATGAAACCGGCAAAATTGATAGAGCATCTCAAATCTCTTCATCCTAAAGATCTAGAATTTTTTACAAAGAAGAAAGCCAGTTTTCGAAATCTGGATCAATAACCATACTCGGATTTGGAATTTCACAAAAACCTTTGCTTGAGGAATCTTTCAGAGTTGCATATCGTATTGCCAAAAGCAAGAAACCGCATACTATTGAAGACACATTAATTAAGCCATGTGCGCTATGGTTGAATTAGTTTTTGGACTGGAACAGAGAAAAAAAACTTGAGGCTATTCCATTGTGCAAAGATGTGATACATTCAAGAATAGTTGAAATTTCTTTCAATATCTTGAAATAGATCATTGATGAATTGAAAGCATCGCCATTTCCCTTTATTATGCAACTGGATGAAACTACAGACATCTCGAATTGTAGTCAACTTCTTGTTTTTGTTCGTTACGTGTCTGCTGATACTATCAAAGAAGAATTCTTATTTTGTGAGCCCCTTTTGCAAACTACAAAGGCAGTTGATGTTTTAGCGATTTTAAATGTTTTCTTTTCCAAACACCACTTCGACTGGAAACAAAACTTCATTCACTTTGTACGGATGGAGCACCTGCGATGCCTGGCAATAAATCTGGTTTTGCCCATTTGGTAAAAAAAAGAGGCTCCTAATGTTATTGTTAGACATTGTTTTTTACGTAGACATGAACTGGGTACAAAAACTCTTCCAACCAGCTTAAAAGAAGTATTAGCAATAGTTATTAAAACTGTGAATTTTATTAGAAGTAGAGCTCTTAATCATCGTCTTTTTAAAACACTGTGTCAAGAAATGAACGCAGAACATGAGGTACTTCTGTACCACACGGAAGTGCGCTGGCTGTTACGAAGGCAGGTTTTGAAACGAATTTTCATGTTGAAGACAGAAGTATCACTTTTTTAGAAGAAAACGATAACTCACTCTTCGAATATTTCAAGAAAAAAGATTTTATATGTAAATTGGCTTACCCGGCAGACATTTTTAACCACATGAACGATATATGTCTTTCAATTCAAGGGCCTGATACAACAATTATGGATGCCACTGAGAAACTACAGGCATTTTCATTGAAAATTAGAATTCAAAATGGGATATATGCAAACCTCCAAATGTTGGACGAAGTGCTTTTTGAAAATGGATCCCGGAAAGATTGTTTGTTATTGAATAACTTGAAAAATGAAATCTGTGAACACCTGGAAGTACTTCAAGTTTCATTTGAAAAATATTTCAGTTCGGATGGAATAAATATAAAACATGAGTTCCGGATTCGTAATCCTTTTCTTTGTGATATTGACTGTATCGATGATATGAACCTCGCCAAAGATGGGCTAATTGATTTGAAAACAAAGTCCTTGTTAAAAATGGATTTCGATTCAAAAACTCTTGGAGAGTTTTGGCCTTCTTTAAGAGAAGCCTACCCATTGCTTGTAAAACGAGCTATGGCAGCCATTATTCCGTTTGCTACAGTATATCTTTGCGAAGCGGGATTTTCCACACTTGTCACAATAAAAACAAAACATTGAAATAGACTGAAGGTCGAACATGATATGGGCGTTGCTTTGTCGAAAACCATCCCTCAATTCAATCTGTTAATCAAGGAAAAGCAGCAACAGCCTTCACATTAAAATTTTAATTTCTTCAAATTTTTTATACTATTGAAATTAAAATATTAAAGTAATTAAATAATAAAACATAATATATTTTGTAATAAATGATGTTTAAGCAATTTGTTTTTCACAGAGGGGTCCGTGACATATTTAAAATTTTTAAAGTGGTTCATTGTGCCAAAAAGGTTAAGAAACACTGCTATATCTAGATAGCATTTTTATAACTGTAGCTGCAGCCGTTCGGTCGTTAAACGGGTGGTACTTGCCTTAAGTGGGCACCCTGTATATATATATATTTTAAACAAACATGTAAAACAAAGTACTTGTTTTAGTTTGCAATAGTCCCTTAACTCTCGACTTTAATTTGGTTATTTTCTCTTTCCATGCTAAAAATAGTAATTGCTTACATAAATCTCTCTAAATTGCGTGATTTCAAAATTAATTCATGTCATATGATTCTTTCATAACGCTAGTGACACAGGTACTTAAACAGAGGCTTCAGCCAATACTAGTTTTAATTTTGGAACCGAAACCTTTTATTTATCAATAGGGATTAAATATGAATTGAAATTAAATTAGTCTGAACCAAGCTTTCGTCGTAGACACGTCGCATTCATTCTTCCCCTTTTTCTGTGGTTAGACTGGTATCCCTGCTTTCCTTCTTCAAAATATTTATCAGCAAGAATAAAAAGAATATTTAAAACGATTATTAAGGTAGTCATGTCATTATGCGTCGGCTATCATCGTTAACAACTCTGATGAAAACATGTCTTGAACATACAAATTGTATCAACATTTTAAATTATTTTACACATAAATGAGTATTATAAATTGCTTATGTGAGTATCGTTTGCTTCATTTTATTGTTGCAAACAGCGTAAATTTCTTTTGTTTTTCTTCCATTAGTTTTGAACTTTATGTTTGGCAAAAAGATAATTGATTTGATAGAATTGTGTTTGTGACAGCCATGTAGAATGGCTCGCTTATTTTGTATCAATTATTTCGCATCGCTGACATCTTATTTATAATTAGTGTAATGAAATAAAAGTGAAGGAATGCAGTCCATTTGTTGATTGATTATTATTTGTGAAACACATTAAGTTTAAGAACATTTATTGCTGGTCAAAAGTCTAGCCGGAGAGCTAGTGAAGATAGCGACTGTTCTAAGCGTATTCTAAGAACGCAAATATGCATATGGTTGGTGAAAGATTACTCCACTTTGTGAGGTAAGTGGATTTTGAACAAAAATTCGTTTAATTTGTTGTTAAATTTTAAGAACAATATTGTAATACAGCATAGAATTCGATTTCATTTTAATAATAGTGTTAAGTGATTTAAGAACTATTTCTGTTTTTGAATTGATCAATTATGAGTGAACTTATAACTTTTAAAACAAAAAGAACGGTTTTACGATGAAGCTTTATTAATTATGTAAAGCAAATTGAAACTATTTTAACTGCAGATGAAATTAATTTAATAGAACTAGAGGAATGTGTCGAATTATTGAAAAAAAAAAAAGAAATTGAGTTAAGGAAGCTTGATTCTGAAATCGAAAGTTTAATTGCAGATACTAAAGAATTAGAAAACGAAATAGATGATGTTCAGGAGTACACAGATAAAATTTATTTGTGGAAATTTAAAGGTGAAAAAATATTAAAAAATCAAAATAGTAAAAATAATTCTAATAGTGTAATTTCAGAACAGGTTCTTGACAATATTAAATTACCCAAGTTAACATTACCGACTTTTGGTAGTAATATTACAGAATGGATAGCATTTAAAGATCTTTTCAGTGCATGTGTAAGAAATAATACAATTTATCTAATGCTAAAAAATTGCAGTATTTGAAGGCTTCGTTGAAAGGTGAAGCATATAGCATTATTCAAACCATTCAAATTTCGGATTGTAATTTTGAAATAGCATGGAATCTGTTAGACGAAAGATATTCAAATAAGAGGGAACAAAGTTTTGCATATATTAAACGTTTTCTAAGCTTAGCAACTATTCAGAATGAATCAGCATTTGTTATTTTAAATTTAGTTGACAATATTAATGAAGTAATTGTTTCTTTAGAAGTATTGAATCAAATCATTGATAATTTTGGTGACACTTTAATGACTTATTTAATTTTGCAAAAATTAGACCCTTCTACAAAATTATGGTGGGAACGTCTTTTAAAATCTAATGAGATTTAAATACATGTTAACATTGCTTTAAGAAGCATCACAGTATTTTGCACATTGTAAATAATTCAAAGAATAAAACTCAGTTAAATAGTATATCTCCGCCTACGCAATCTATCCCTAAAAGAGATGAATTTACTAGTCCTAAGGATGTTTCAGCCACAGTTTGTGCTTCTCATTATGATTCGAATGCAAAAATTGATCAAACCAGTCACATTTTATTGTGTACTGCTTTAATAAAAGTTCAAAATTCTGAACAACAATTTGTGAAGTGTAGATGTTTATGTGACACTGGATCTCAGAGATAATTTATTTCAAGGGATTGTGTGAAGAAATTAGGATTACGAGTGAAAGATAATTCCATTTCTGTATCATGTCTAGGAGAATTTAATACTATAAGTAACGGGGAAGTCGATTTAGTATTCACTTCTCAATTTAAAAGTGATATTCGTGTATCAACATCAGCGTTTGTACTGGACAAGGTGACAGATAACATTCCCTATGTATCTTTGCCATCAATCACCTTCAATAACTTCAGTGATTTACAATTAGCTGATCCATTATTTTACAAGTCACAACCAGTTGACATTTTATTTGGAGTAAATGTATTTCTGCATTTAATGACGGGAGAAATTGTCAGACGTGACGTGGTCCTGATCTACCATTTGCTCTAAATTCGAGGTTGGGATGGATAATTTCGGGGACTACAAATTTTGAATCTACAAATTTTGAGCCAGTATATGTAAATCATTTGAATACAAACACAGATGAGTTAGTAAATTCTTTCTGGGAGTTAGAAAAGTTTACAAATGTACAACCTTTAACAAATGAAGAAAAACTTTGTAAAGAACATTTTAAAAACTCGCATTTTAGAGACACATCAGGTAATTATTCAGTTGCATTACCATTCAAACATAATAGAGATATTCTAGGTGACTCCCGTGAAATGGCGTACAGAAGATTTCAATACTTGGAGAAGAGGCTGTTATCTATGAAAGAAATTTACAACCAGTATATTCAGTTTATGAAAGAGTACTTTTCACTAGAACACGTAGAATTAGTGCCAGACACAGATTATGAATTAGAGAATAAACACTATTATATCCCACATCACTTCGTGTTGAAGGACTCTAGCTTAAGAACAAAATTGAGAGTTGTTTTCGATGCGAGCGCTAAAACAACCACAGGTGTTTCTTTAAATGATATGTTAATGATAGGCCCAAAAATACAAGATGACTTAATTTGTATTTTACTAAGATTTAGACTTCATAACATCGCAATAACCGCTGATATTAAAATGATGTACAGACAGATAAAGGTTCATGAAAACGATAGAGATTTTCAGAGAATATTATGGAGAGATAGCCTGTATAAACAAATGCAAGTTTGTCGTTTGAAAACAGTTACATATGGAACTACAGCTGCTCCATATGTTGCAACGAAAATTTTGAGTCAGTTAGCGATTGATGAAGGATTGAACTTTCCAAAGGCAAAGAATATAGTTTTAAGAGATTTTTATGTTGATGATATGTTAACTGGTGTAAAAGATAGTTCGAAAGGTATTGGATTGATAGACGAATTGCAACAACTGCTAAAAAGTGGTGGCTTTGAGCTTCACAAATGGTCGACAAGTGAACCGTCATTGTTAAAAACCTCTGGCTTAACAAACACAGATAGTGACAATATTCATAGTGTTATAGAAGACAAAACATTGAAAGTTTTGGGATTGGAATGGCATCCGGACAATGCTGAATTCAAATGTAATGTCGGTGTAATAGAGTATCAAAGTGTTCCGACTAAAAGGATTATTTTGTCATTCGGTAGAAAAGCTATTCGATCCATTGGGGTAGATAGCTCCGTTTGTAATTCTCGCTAAAATGATCCTTCAGCAATTGTGGAAATTACAGTTATCATGGAATGATCCTGTAACAGAAGAGATTGATCGAAATTGGAGAAATCTATGTATGAGAAGTTAAACTTTTGAATTCTATAAATATACCTAGGAAAATACTGCTACCTGATTATTTTCGATGTGAACTTCACGGATTTTGTGATGCGTCTGAAAGGTGTTATGCAGCAGTTATTTATATCAAAACTTGCAATAACTCTGACATTAATGTTAAACTCGTAACAGCTAAAACTCGTGTAGCACCATTAAAATCTATTACCATTCCAAGACTGGAATTATGTGCAGCAGTGTTACTGGCACGCTTGATTCAGTCTGTAAAAGTCTCATTTGTAGTTTCTGAACCTGTACAGGAACTTGCTATTATATCAAATATATCTTCATTTCCAAAGTTACAACGCATATTTGCTTGGATATTAAGATTCATATCAAATTCTAAAGTAGCATATCTAGAAAGAAATACGTCTTTTTTATCTAGTAATGAAATTCGAGCTGCAACATTCTGTATTGTCCGAATAAGACAGCGATTTCACTTTTTTAAAGAAATTCAATGTTTGGAGTAGGGAAAGGACTTACCTACAAACAGCAACCTCCTTAGCTTGTGTACAATTTTAGATGACAACAAAGTGTTACGTGTAGGAGGAAGACTGAAAAATGCGCAACTATCAGGAAATGAAAATCATCCAATCTTATTACCTTCAAAACACAATCTGACAGAAACCATAATTAGACACTTTCATGTCAAATATCTGCATGCAGCACCGGAACTTCTTCTATCTTTAATTAGACAGCAAATTTGGATCATAGCTGCTAGATCTGCTATCCGAAAAGTAGTAAGATCTTGTATCACGTGTTGCAAACTTAGAGCTAAAACTGCAAGTCAAATAATGGCTGATCTACCGGAATCTAGAGTAACACAATCGCGACCATTTCATTGAACTGGAATAGATTTTTCTGGACCGTTCATGATTAAACATCGTTCAGGACGTGGACAAAAATCATTTACATATTACGTATGCTTATTTGTGTGTTTTGTAATCAAGGCAGTACATCTTGAAGTGGTAGAAGATTTGTCAACAAAGGCATTTTTAAGTGCATTGAAACGATTTATTGCAAGAAGAGGGAAACCATTTGAGATTTATAGTTACTGCGGTACTAACTTTAAAGGTGCAGACAAAGAAATCAGAAAATGTTTTTTGCAATATAAGCAAAATCAAGAAATTCACAAATTTTTGTCTTTAGAAGAAATAAAATGGATATTCAACCCGCCATCATCTCCCCATTTTAGTGGACTATGGGAATCGGCAGTAAAGTCAATGAAATTACATCTAAAAAGGACTGTTGGTGATACTGTGCTGACCTATCCGGAATTTCAGACCTTGATAGCGCAGGTTGAGGCTTGTCTCAACTCTAGGCCATTGTGTCCAACATCAGATGATGCAAATAATTTAACTGCATTAACACCTGGTCATTTCCTAATAGGAATGTCTTTAACTTCCATACCGGAACCAGACCTAAATTATAGTTCCTTCAATCACCTTGACAGATGGCATGTGAGACAGTTTATTTTTCAGCACTTCTGGAAAAGATGGAGTCGAGAATACCTGTCTCAGCTTCAACAAAGACCTAAATGGCAAAAAAGTCAAAACAATTTAGAAGTCAATGACTTAGTCCTCATCAAAGAAGACAACCTTCCGCCTCTTAAATGGAGGTTAGGGAGAATAATTGCTGTTCATCCGGGCTCAGAGCAAAGAGTCAGAGTTGCTAGTATTAAAACTGGTCATGGTGTCATAAAACGACCAGTCGTGAAATTGTGTCCTCTTCCTATTCAGACTAAAAACTATGAACTGCTTCGCATATAATATTTTGTATTATTTTTCTTATGTTTATCTTTTATTACAGACTAAGAAGTTTCAAAATGCTCCAACTGTTGAAATACCCTGGGATTTCAACGAGGGCCAAGATGTTTATGTGAGTATCGTTTGCTTCATTTTATTGTTGCAAACAGCGTAAATTTCTTTTGTTTTTCTTCCTTTAGTTTTGAACTTTATGTGTGGCAACAAGATAATTGATTTGATAGAATTGTGTTTGTGACAGCCATGTAGAATGGCTCGCTTATTTTGTATCAATTATTTCGCATCGCTGACATCTTATTTAAAATTAGTGTAATGAAATAAAAGTGAAGGAATACAGTCCATTTGTTGATTGATTATTGTTTGTAAAACATATTATATTTAAGAACATAAATCAAAGAATGAAAGCAAGGCACAAAATACTAGAAAGTACATATATTGCATGCTAATGCAGCAACAATATATAAGTAAAAGTAGGGTAAGATAGAGAATAAGGAAATATCTTTTACAATACCTCAAAGTAAGAGTCAAATTAATAAATGAGAAAAATTTTAAAATATTTAAAATGCTATTTATAGAATTAAAAGAGTGCAAAGTAATTTACAGTAAAAAGAAACATTAGACGAGTTTAAATAGATTAAGATGGATAATATCTTTCTCAACAGGTAACGTATATCTATTCTAAGCTTGCGTTTTTCTGAACTTTTGATTATTTTTATTTTAAATTAATGTTTTCATATTTAATCTGTTTACTTCGTCTAAATTTGCCCCACCAGTGATCGAGCGGTTAACACGCCAAATGTTGGTAGTTCGACAAAGCCTGAGTCCAGATAGAAGCAAATGGGCTAGCTGCATGGTTCCTTTTTATGGGTTTTCCCATTATTACATGAATACTAACCAGCTTTTCTCAGAAAGTCCCCCACAAAGGCATATCTTAGGCAGCTAGACCTCGTGAATTCGGCAGAGTCAAATAACCTAACCTCATTTAAATTCATTGTGAAGACAGCTTCAGAAAAACGTATATCAAAAACGTACGGATTAGCATGGAAAGATGCTACCTTTTTGAGAAAGACGTTATCCATGTTAATCCATTTAAACTTGTTTAATGTTCCTTTTTTATTGCAATTCTATTTGTGCGTTTTTCACTGCAAAAATTGCATTTTGAAATATTTTTTGGTTTATTTTTGAATTTGCGAATTTTACTGGAACTTTTATATGCTTTCAAAATAAATACTTCAAGCTATTTTTATAGGTGAAATTTATTTCTTCAACGTTTTTGATTAACATTGTTGGTTACAAAACAAATTTGGGTGGTACGATATGATTGATTAGGTAAATACATTTTTATTTTAAAGTTAAAATTAAATTAAGAAATAAACGGAATAAATATGTGTATTATTAAGTATTAGAATGTGAATATATGCAAAACAGACATTCAGATGTTTATTTGCAAAAAACTCAATTTAGCTTAAATACATAAAATGCAATATTAGTGTTTTTACGATTTCAAATAATATTTTTGCTACGAAACAAGAGTACACTAAAAATGTTAAGGCATCCAAAAGGTTCAGACGTTCTATCACATTGACACTGAAAGAGATAGTATTAACATTTAACACCTTTATAAACAGGGTAATGCATGAATAAATACAACGAGTAATTAATACTAAATAAATGAACATAATTAAGTTTAAAAGGCATTGTCCACCTTAAGGTTTTGCATTTATTTCATTTTTCTAATTTCAAGAGACTTGACGCAAGAAGTTAAAGGAATAAAATCTTAAACTGAAGCACAATACTAACTTCTGAGCTGCCAATTTAAAGGAAAATGCCAAAGCACGTAATCAAAAAGAAAGCTGTCTATATTTCTCGCTCCCTTTCAGAAAACAGCAGCTGGAAATGAACTCATTTCCATTTGACTTCCATTCGAAAAATAATGCGCAGAGAATCATTTCTCTGGGATGAATGATGACGCAAGCTTCTGAATTGAAAGATGGAATAAGGAAAGACATTAAAAAACTGTCAAAAACGTAACGGAAAATAAGCATGAAGCTTATGAAATAAATGAATGAATCCGAAGTTTTGCAGTAGTCAGAGAGTTAATTTGAAGAAATATAACAGATTCTGTTAACCAATACAATTTATGAAATAAATTATACACGCTGTGTCCTTTAACTAGAATGTATTGTTGGACAAAAGCCAAAAGGTGAGATATATAAGGAGAAATCCGAGATTTTGTAGATCTGAATTTCAAATTTTGGACTCTTATTAATGTGTCATTAAAAGTTAAAATGTAGCAGAATAATTAAAATTTTGAATTTTGTAATTTAATGAAAACTGTGCTTTATAGTGGAAATTTTAATAGCACTTAATTTAAGTGTTTTAATTGTAAGAAATTGCTGAAAATTTCCTTCCATGCTCATAGTATTAGTGGCAAAGCGCATCTATTTAACAAATAAAAGATCTATAATTCGAATCTCGGCAACAGAAAGGGGGGGGAGACTTTACTTGTTATTCAAAGTTTTAAACTGGAATAGAATTTTAAATCTGCGTTTAACAAAAAAACGAATTTAACTACGGAGTTTTTAAATACATCTATATCTCTTAGTAATACTGAAATGAAATTAAATACATGAAGCACACATATAAAAAAACTTTCGAATCCAGAGCTTGCATTCGCAACATACATTGAAAATAAAATTATAGTAACAGCTGTGCTTCTAACAAGCCCTTCTAAATCAAAGTGTAGAACGTAGAGGATACTTAAGAGTTAACGCAGGTTAAAAAATAGCACGGAACGCACGAAGTGGAGGGCTCAACAGTCGCACTCTTTTTATAACAAACGCTTTTTTCGAATGAAGTAGAACTAATAGTTCCTGAGTTTTCAGTTTAAACGATTTTTACTTTCCTCGTAGGAAGTAAAAAGAAAGTATTGCAATCGCGAAAAATTTCGGGTATCATATTTCAATGAAAATGTCCATTTTGTCTGCTATCGAATGCAATTTAACGATGTTTTTGCATGACATCTGTACGTAATGACAGAATACAGAACTCTTTTCCCCAAAAGAAAAATATAAAACTGATTTAAAATGAATTCTGAAGAGACTTTTTCGTAGCATCTGTACGTACGTACGTATGTATGCATTTCGCATAACTCAAAAAAACGAGTAGCCTCAGAACGTTGACATTTTGCATATAGGACTGCCTGTAGATGTGCACCTCCCCTTTTTGGTTGCAGTCGGCCGCACCAAAAGTACATATATGTATATATATATATATATATATATATATATATCTACTCTGTTACTCGGCTCAGTGAGCTCAGTTTTTTTTATTCTTATATGTTTATAAATTGTGCATTTTTTGCTTTAAAAATGATTGAATTATGTAGTTCTTGTCTTCCGGTTAAGGTTTTTTTTTATGCCTTTAGTTAACCAACATGCAATAATTGGGAAATTATCAACAATTTCAAAGTTTTTAAGTGCGAATAAGCCTAAATTTGTTTACATAGCAGCCATATTTGTTTACATTTGAAACTTAGCAGAATAGTGGATTTGTTGCCAATCTAGAGAAACTAAGCTTCACAACAACAAAGTAACTTCTTCTTTTATTATTGCGAATTAAATTATGGTTAATTCATTCTGGAATTATCATTTAAGTTATTAGCTTGTTTTTGGGTAGAAATTGTAATTTTAATTGTAAAATGTTTCTTTGATTGTTTTAACTGTACTTGCTGTTTTGGTTTTCTATATCTTTCAATTTTTAATGAAAATATTTTGAATTTTTATGTATTTTTGCCTTGCCGCGAAGTGAGAACTGAATTCATTAGTAGCGCACGCGCACTGGGTAAGCGTAAGCGGTGCTGAATAGTCTGCGAAAACTTTTTTTTTTTTTTAATTTCTTTTGTATATCGCTTTAGATTTATTATAGTATTTGAATGAAACTTATGGTAATGCTTCAGATGATATAATTTTTGTGCACTCTGAGTTTTAAAATGAATGCTAATGCTGTTAAGTGAAAGTAGCGCCGAAGTGTCAATAAATATAGTGCACTTTAAAGAGTGCATTTATTCTGTTACGGTTTATGCGCTATCGAGGAGGTAGATTTAATTCAAAATTAGTTAAATATTAATTCAATATGTTTAAACGAAATACAGGAAAATTGTTTATAATATTCCGTGCAAAGAATATATCAGGTTCTTTACACTGAAAACCGCAAAGTAATATAATAATAATAAAAGACGAAAAAATGTAAGTTTCCAAATCCTTTTTTAAATAAATGGGATGTGAGGATTGGATGGTTATAATGACTTATTCCTATTAAATATCTTTGGAATAATTAGTCATAAACCTATGCTTCTAGTCTAAGAAATAATTTGAATAACGTATTTTTTTCCACGCGGCATCTTTTAGTTAAAATATATTAATTTAGTTATTTGTGAGAAGAAAAAAAGTAATTTTTATAACTGAAAGTTAAACAGAAAAAAGTCCGCATGCATGTGATCGAAATTATATCAGAGATATTTCTGAAGTTCGCGAAAGAATTACACTAGATTCAGCTTCTGTCAGAACTAGAAGAAACTAGAATAACAATTAAAAAAAAGCACGTACCAAAAAAAAAAAAAAAAAAAAGACACTTTTGAGTCCTTTTTTTTATGAATTAAGCATAATTTAATCTATTGCATTAAACAGACATGATTATTTAAATACGATTTCAAATTGCCATTTAGCGGTAAGTTAAATTTTGAAAGTTTTTATCCAACGTAATCTAACTCTTATACAATTCTTAAAATCATCCTTTTTAGGACTTTTGCTTTTTATCAAAAAGTAAGGTTTACGCCATATATATTTAATTCTTTCTAGGATTAGTTTTGCATGTTAGAGAATCTGGTTTTGTTTAAAAAATTAGAATGACTGCATCTTTCGTTTAGAGGATATACGTAACTTTTTCTCATTTTTCACTAATGAGGGTTACGAGATCAAAACTGATAGGCTGTTATAGTGAGGAAATCTTTTTTATTCGATTTATTTTTTAAATTTACACCCTGGTTCTGCTGCTAATCATAAAAGATATATTTAATACATGCAAAGGAGATGATGTTGAATGGGTGATGATCATCTTATTTAGATATGTCTTTGTTCAATAATGTATACAACACAACATAGCAAAAGAAATAGAACTACCCGATGCTTAACAGTTTCACATTTAAGTTACACATGCCCAGTAATTTAAGTGCGAAGAAAGAGCAGCAGTAGGCTGCGTCACAGCTGCACAGAGACAAGCGTGGAAAGAGCAGGGAAGATTATTCCCCAAAAATGTTCAAGAATAGTGAAACAATGGTTTCAATCCATTTGCTGATAAACCCACCAACGGCTGATCAGTAAAGTCATTGAATACTGGTAGTTCGGTCCGAGGTTCTAATTTCGTGAACGGATTTCCTGGTTTTCCCCATATGCACGAGCTTTTCCTTGGAAAATCCTCCACGAAGGTATCCCTCCCCTTAGGCGGATAGTCCCCTCGACTCCTTCGTCTTAAATAAACCAAACCATTAGATCATAAAGGCTTTGGTTTACAAATTGTAATAGCAATATTGGTTGAAAGATCTTTTGTATTATGTAAATAATAATTGTATGAGAGAAATTTTTCGTTACGTAAGTAATTAGTGTTAATAAGTTTATGAGAATCATATAACAAGGAATTAATTTTGAAATGTCGTGGTTCAGTGCAAGTATGCTATTATTTTTAGGATAGAAAGGAAAAATAACCTAATTAAATAGGAAATTTGAGGCACTATTTGAAATTAAAATTAGAATTTTATGTTACGTGTCTTATATACAGCATAACTATAAGATGTGCTTTCGTTTTGGAATAGCGTGCACACGAGTTAATAATAATAATAAAAAAATAAAAACATATCAAAATTCAACTAAAAATGCATAAGGAGTTTTAAAACAAATTTGACTTATTGGACATTGTTTTCCTTTAAGAAATCCACAGTTAATTGGTTATTAATCAAGATTAATTAGACAGAGATAAAAATTTAAATTGGTTCTCCTTATCGCTGCTGTAGAGGGAAACATCTTCAGGCCACAAATTGAAAAATCTTTGAAAAATTGAATGAAAGAATACTTTTTCTATTCATTTAGCTATTAAGATCTTTTCGCGTCACCCAAAGAGAATTAATTTTGCGCAGGAAAGTTCATTAAATCTGCGATAAAGATAGGAAAATAAACCAGCATTTTTTTTGCGTATGAAAATTACTGCCGTTGGGTTTATGTAAGCCATTAAATCGATTAAAATAAATATTCTGCATTTATCTATATGCATATCTAAATATAATTTGCTTTAAAAATATAAATAAATTTTGTTTAATCATAATATCAATTAAATTTAATTTGATGGAATTTTTATTTCATTGTTTTTTACCCTCCTGTAATGCATTCCAAATAAATTTAACTACTGTTTTATAGAGTTTGCCAAATAACGAAACTTTTTAAGCAATCTTTATGTGGCACATGACGAAAAATGATTACTTAGAAGGTAAAATTTTCATTCATTTAAAAACAAATAACTTGGTTAAAGTTTTAAATTATATTTCCCAAGAGGAAAGAAACGACTGCATACGTTTAGTTTATTTCATATGCCATTAATTAATGCCACCTCCTTTACACTCGATAAGAATTTAGTGCCACTGATTTGATTATTCTTGTTATAAGGTCTGCAAAACAACTCAGCCTCATCCAAAAAGGAATGAAAAACTGGAATTTTTGTAAAAAAACTTATGTTGTTTTATAGAGTTGATCTCATTTAAATGAAATGAAGTGAAGTGAAAATTAAATGAAAAAAGTGAAGCGAAAAAAGGAAGTCATGCCTGAAATGAAGTGAAAATATTAACGATAGTCCAAGTACGAAGAAGTGATATCTTATATCGAGAAAGAATAATTACAACAAGAAGCGATAAAAGAATCGGACCTAGTTGAAATCATTTCTGCTGTTCACGTCTTTCAGAATGCAGAGAAATAATACATGGAACAGAGTCCGCAGAAAGAAAAGAATGATAAAGATTAAAGGACTGTATCAGGACAAGAAACATCGGATGATCTAATTCAGGAGCAGCCAATAATAAATCGAGAATAAAAGAAGGTAAAATGATAAAGTTGAAAGCAGAAAGACAAGCCACAGTGTGGCAATAAATTGCATGGATAGGCTGTTAGTCTATACAGTTCAACAGACCGAATTCTGATTCAGTGACATCTGTTTTGTTATAGTTCCTGCCTTATGGCTTGCAAATAAAGAACTAAAACTAATTTTTCCAAGGACGAAATCTATGTATGTTTTATTATTAGTTTTAGGAAAGCACTAAGATTCTGCGCGTGTAGAAAACGGCAAACCAATTTTAAATTTAGCCAGACGAAATTAGAATTTACAAATAGATTAGCACTATCTGGTAAAAATGGAGTTGGAAATGGTAAGCGAATTCAAGTCCTTAAAAAACTTTCATCTGTGATTATTTTCCAAAATCAGCGTACTGGTATGATTTTAACTTCATGAATATTTTAAGCTCAAATCTTTATTGTACTTCCAATCTAAAGAATTTTAGAATAATTTTTATGGGATGTGCATGTAGGCAACTCATTTTAATACTATATCGTTAGAAGAGCGATAATAATTCTCCAAGATGTATTTATCATTTTTGAATTTGATTAGGGTAAAAAATGTAAAATCTAAATTTTAGAATTTGTACATAATGAAAGTTTTATTAAAATTATTACTATGAATTCTGCTCTTAATGCAATCACAACCATCATAGTGAAATCCTCCACAATTATGCAAATGAATAAAATATTTTGTAAAAAAAAAACAGTTTGAAGCAGCAAAATAGAGAAAATTATGATTCGTAGATAAAAAAAAAGTAAAAGAGATGTTTTGCTTGAATACTGTGAAACTATGATTTTGTGATACTATGACTGAGAGCATAATTGAGAGGAGAAAAATAAATTTAACGACTTAAACGTCTAAATCTGTTTCTCGAGCAGTAAGAGTATTTATTATTTAGAGAGAAAATAAAGTATCTGATAGAAAACACAAAATCATGTTAAATAGGTATATTTAAAGTTAAAAGAGGCTAACATCTATTTAAAGTGTTTAGACGTGTTTTATGGGAAAATAATGCTATCTTCGAGAAGCGAATATTGCTTTCATACGTTCTTTGGAATATTAACTATGGAATATCATATATATTAAATATATATATTTGAAGTTAAAAGAGGTTAATATCTATTTAAAGAGTTTGGAAGTGTTTTATGAAAAAAAATGTTATCTTCAAAAAGTTAATATTGCTGTCATATATTCTTTGGAATATTCCCTATGAAATATCATACAAATATCAAATAGATGTAGTTGAAGATAAAAGAGGTTAGTATCTATTTAAAGTGTTTGGACGTATTTTATGAGAAAATGAAATTATCTTCGAGAAGCTAGAATTGTTTTCATATATTCTTTGGAATGTTCATTATGAAATATCATACAATTTGTTGAGGAGGAAAATCCCATTCTTTAAATAAGAAATTGAAAGCAAGATGCTTTATAAATACTAGAATTGCAATCGTTAACTACAGTAAAAATTTTAAATAATGTCAAAATCTTCGTAGGAAATTTAATTTACAAGCTGTAATTTTGAGATAATTTTACTAAAGGGTTTATTGAATACAGTTCAGTTTGGACAACACTGAGACGTTTTGGCTTTAACAATGAGATTTAGTCACTTTCGGCCATAGTATATATACATAATAGTGAAGCTGTATCAAAAATCTTTAATTTCTTTTCTCAAGTCTTTTGGGTCTTCTTTAAATTATGGGGAACAATGCAAAATGCAGGGTTCAATCCTAATACGCACAAGAGGTTTTTTTTTTGTCACTAAAGATGAATATATGTCACAATTTAATTTTTGCACATTCGCATCGTTGCTCTTCAGTTAGACATTATTTTCTATTCAGTTTCCTTTTTTTGAAATATATAAAATGTGACTATTTTGAAACAGAAATTGAGTCTAGTGAGCTTTCTTTGATGTACATTAATTTAGATACAGTTATGATATAACTAGGGTGAACTTCAGACTGAACAAAAGAGGAACGCGTGAAGCTCTTTTCCTGTTACTGTTCAATTCAATATTCTGGTCGGTGGTAAGATGAATTGTGCATACTTTTCAGCGCATATGACAGTTCGTGAAGCTGAAACATACTCACCATTTTAAGCCAATGCCAGGATTTTGTTTTACAAATGATTGACTTGTAGCAGTCGATTATTTGCACGAACTGATGAAATCGAAGAATACTGAGGAAAAGCAGGAAATTTAGTTCTTTTCTTTCATCTTATTTTTAGTAGTAAGAGAGAGAGAGAGAATTCATTGCATATCCAAAGAAATTTCGAAAAAAGAAAGAATATTTTGAAAGATATTTCAAACTGTGGTTAGATAACGAGCCAGAGTGTTCTCATTCTCTCGAATATTTTTCTTCATGCATTTGGAGAAGAACAAACTGTGAGGCGAATTTTGAGTAATGAACATAAAGAACTTGTGAAGAAGAAGGCTTCCAGAAATCCCTTACTTCATTTACATTCTTGAATAACGATTTTATCTTTTTCTCTTTGCTTTATTGGAGCACAAGCGGTTTGGTATTGTTTTTTATTTAATATTTACCGTTTGCAGATCTGTGTAATTTGTTGGAGGACACAGATAACTTAAAAGCCAGCTGTATAAGACATAGTACAAGTGAATCAAGTCTTTATATAGTACGTAATCTAAAAAATAAGTTTCCAAATAAAAATAATTATTAATTAGTTATAAAGAATATTAAAAAGCTTTCTTTTGCAAAGTAAAATAAAGCATTTATTTATTTTGAAACTACTGAACTGAAAAGTGGTGAAGATTGTCTCCACTGAAAAAACACACATCGGACAAATTTCACTTTGCTTCTAAATGCTTTAAGAATTCTTCCGAAGATGTGTAATCCAAAAACAAAAGAGGAAAAGAAAGTCTTGACAGAAGCAGGTGACTTACGTCGGCAAAGTCGGATAATTTTCTTATCTTCTCAAACTTAATATGATTAAAATTAATATTTCCATCATTTTTTGTAACTGAAATTTATGATTTTTTATTTAATTTGATGACGATGATGAAACGTACAAACAAAGAAATATGTATATATATATATATGCATATATACTCAGAACACTTCAGAGTATAAAAATTAGGGATGAAACGTTTAAATCCTCGCTTATTTAAAGTTAAATATACTAAAGAAAAAATAATCTTTCAAAAATATCAGAAGCTTTTTATTGAAGAAAATTATAGATAAAAGAATTAAAAATTAATTGAAATTCGAACAGAAAGAGCAAAACAAAGCATATAATTTAATTATTCTTATAAAGCGTTGTTTGCGTTAAAATTAAACAAAATCGAATTATCTGGGAGAGAACAAAGGATTTTGCTGTCCGATATCATTTTTGTTCAAAAAATTTATAAATTATGTTCTTGCTAATACTAATTACAGATTTCTACACTACATTAGGGAGTTACGACATTAGAAGCGTCTGTAGTTTATTTTTTCCCTTTTTCACACCTCGTCGCCAACACGAAGATATATATATATCATAAATATGCGTTGGCAAGTACTTGCCATCACACGAAACATAATACTCGTATATTTATTTTATCAACAACGCTACCAAATTGCCGATACTCAACAGTGTTACCGTTCGGCGTAATTTTTATGTGATGTAACATGATTAATACATGAATGATAATTTTAGAGATATGTGCTCCACTGACTGCTGTTAATAAAATAAAATTTTAGGGTACAGAATAATTGTTTGCATACTATCTAACAACAAATAGTCCAGGGAGTTTTAATTAGAGAAATTTACTAATTTCATACGTTTCATTGTGTCTGCAAACATGAAATTTATGCATATATTAAATTAAAAAATGAAAAAAAGGAAAAGAAACAATGAGAAATAAATTTTTAAAGCTTATCAGATTGTATTGAGATTTGCCTCTTTTATAGCAATCCCTTTCTGAAATTAAGCATTAATCTCGGCTTTTGAGCGTTGACCGATATGTTCCCCAGAGGTGTTTCAAGTTATATTTCAAAGTTCCTTTGAAATTTGGGTTACATGTCTCTATAACCCTTGCGATTTGGCTTGAGTGTCCTCTATGGTCATCATAATCGAGAAGAGTTTAAGTGGTCACTTCGAAGCAGCATGCTTCGCAGTTGGGCATTTAAATTCACCAAAATCAGAGAGTCAAAACAAAAAATAATATTTATACTATTTTTCGATGTGAATGAAATCTATAGTCTTATGTGAGAATCTATAGTCTGCAGAGATTTACCGCAATATTTTGGAAGCATGCGAGAAATGCTTGCTTAGTGTGCTCTGAAGTGTCTGGTTAGCTTGCTGTCCTTAATATTTGACAAAGTGTCACGATCTATGCCTTCTTTTTTTCCCTAAGTGGAAATCATCATCGAATCAGAACACTGCCGTTTTCATGTTGTCTATGCGTGAAGATTCCTTATTTTGAATAACCAGTTATTTTATGTTTTGAATCTTTACTGTCACTTCTCTCTTTTTGTTTTCTCGCCAGAATGCAAATGAATTATTCGAGCGTATTTAAGTGAGGGTGTGAGATTGTTATGAGAAAGCGTGTTAAACCTCTTGAAGGCCACATTACTAGGTTTGTTACTTTAAGATAAGAGTTTCTGTCTTCGGCTTTGCATTATACTTGCTGATATTTATATTCACTCCGGTGAAGTTTCTGAAACAACTACCCGTTAAATTGCTATGTGAACCCTTTTTGCTATTATTTATTTAAATTTAACTTTACACTTGAACTTCTTCTTTCAGTTCTCGCCATAAATGCCGTGGATGTATAAGTACGAAGAGATGATTCGATTCATCCTATTAAGTTTTAAAAAAGGGACTTTTACATCCTTCTCAAATTTCTGTTGTACTTGAGACAAAGCAAAAATTTGCTTAACGTCTACCAAAAGGTTGGTCACAATTTCGAGTAGCCAATGACTTGAAACCTTAAGCAGAACCGCAGATGATGCTATTCATTGTGACATTAAAGATTTCCAAAGAACACTCTACTCATAATGCAAGTCTTCTAGCTCTGTTTGAGGTGAAAATCAGATTTAATTAAGAAAAGTTTTACAAACTAAGATAAATTTAGTTCACTTTATATGATTTCTTTTTGATCAACGTAACATGAAACAAGGGCTCTTTACATATTTAACGGTACTTCATGCTTCAGAGCGGAAGGCAAAATAACATCATATGGAGATTATGTTTGTATCAAAACTCTAAGTTCAGTGATGAAGTCTTGATGCATCGCAATGGTTTATTAACAAGAACTCAAGATAATGGAGAAGCATATCAGAATACACAGCCAGCTGTATAAGACACAGTACAAGTGAATCAAGTCTTTATATATTATATATTTATTTTTGACGTATTCAAAGTGTCTTCAGTTATCCTATTGAAAGAAATTCTGGTAATATATATAACCATTAAATTTATTCATAGTAAATTTATTCTTTGGTTCTCTTTTATCTAGAAGAAATAAATCATTTTAAGCAACAGAGAACAAAACATGTTTATTTTTTCCCCACCTATTTATACGTATACAGATGAGATATTTTATAAAACAATTCGTATTAATTTCATTATATTTTTAATTTCTTTCTCGCAGCATTTTCGTAAGGTAACCTGACTGTTATGTTTTACTTTATATTATTTTTTTTAAAATTCAAAATCTGTTTTGTGTAAACGTAAATTCGGTAATGAGCTAATCCGAGACACTATAAGTTATATTAACTAATAACAAAGATCAGGAATTGGAGTAATGTGAATAATTTGGCAGTGTAATAGTTTTGAAGGTTAAGTAGAATTTTTATCTGAAGGAATGAAAATAATCAAAAAGAAAAACAAAAACTCGTAAATTCTTTATCAATATAAGCCATAAATCCTCGGTCAAAAGAAATTCCTAAATTTCTTATTGCCCAACACTGCTGATCAAAAAATTATATTTATTGTTTCTCTGTAGACAAAATGAGTCCAAAATATTTTCTGTAAGCGCTTCAAATCTATGAAAATCATTTGGTTCTAGTCAATGATCTTAATTTTTAATCTTTTCTAGTGCCAGTTTTTCAAGAAATTGTGGTGTCTTAATTGGCAATTTCCAAGTACAATTTTCTTTTTCGTAGCTTTGTTTTTAGTCATTCTGATAGAACATTCTAGAATTTTTCTCTGGTGCTCTTTTGTACCCCTGTGTTACTTTTCCGTCATTTTCAGTCGGGCAGATAAAGAAGAAGGTTCTATTTAACCTTCGAAACTATAGTTCGGATTGCTACTCGTGTTATGCCAACTCCTGTTGCTTATTGGCAGTTGCTTTAACATTTAACGCAATCTATGGTGTTTTTTTGCGGTAACTTTAGACCGATATATTGATCAGACAGAAAGAAAATTTTCCTAATTATTTTTAATACTGCCAAATATTGTTCTGATTGCCCTTTTTTCAAAATATATATTCTGATTCTATGCACTTCTTAATCGCCCTCCTTGGACGAATCAAATTTATTAGTTATTGAAATTATTAGTTATAAGAGCTTGGAATTGAGATTTACGTTGTTATGCATTATCATAGTACTGGCATTGAATTACTGATATTAAAAAGCTACACCATAGAAAATATTCCATTTAACTATGCTACCAGTAACTTCGGGTAAGTGAATTTTCAGATGTACGAGAAAAAAGATAAACTAAACACCAAGTTTAAGCAATATTTAATCAAATTGTTTCGTAAATTTCGAAGAATTGCTATACACGAAGAATACAATTTACATCATGTATATTTGGAGAAAATTTATCATTTTTCTGCGATATTACAAAGATCAGAATATTCTAAAATGTTATGTCAAGTTTCGTTGCTTAGTTAAAAATTTATATCTTAAATCCTTAAAATTCTCTATCCGTTTAAATTCCCGATTTTTCTTTCACTTACTCAGCAACATAAATTTATAAAATCAATAATACTTTTGTCTAATTTCAGTTTTATGTTCAATATTTAAGAGAGGTGTGCTGGTGGAGCGCCATTTGTTTTAACATCATTCTTAGTAAAGGAACATATGTATGAGAAGTCACATCTGCTCTTCAGATTAATATTATGTAACATTATTTCATTTGCTTCGTTTGAAATAAATTAAATTAATGCGAATGATAAGAATAGAGAAATTTTCGTTGAAAATGTTGATAATTATAACTATTTGTTTAATTTCCAGAGATATGCTTATTAGTATAAATTTAAGCTGATTAAATTAATTGCTGAGTACAATCGTTTCAATGCATTCAGTGCAAATGTTTTTGTAATATGTGCTCGAGTTAAAACGCTTTAATTAAAATTGATTATTACAAACGCAGGTCGATATCGATCTTAATTTTAGTAATTTAATTAAAATTTACTAAGCTACCATTTTTTTAAATTATAATAATTTTATTAAAAGGAATATCACGAACATAGGTCTATATTTTTAAATTTTAATCATTTCATTAAAACTGAATATTATATTCATGTATATCTTTCGTAATTTTATTCGCTTAATTAAAATTAATTGGTCCAACACTGCTCTTAATTTTAGTCATTCAATTAAAATTGATTATACCGAAGTTTCACTGAAATTTAAATCATTTATTTGAATTAATTTATTTAATTGTGAATATAGTTCAACATCTGCTATTCGAAATTTTCAACATATTCTACTTATTTAATTAAATTATATTTACTCAATATTATAGTATGTTTTTTCTTTCCTAAGAAGAGATTATTCTATTAAGTATAAAATTTAGAAAAAGAAAAACTTGCCATTTGAATTTCCTATCTACTCATTTGTTCTAGAATACTGATAACAGAAATAAATTTAGTTTATAACTTACAAAGTGATAATAATTTAGTTAAAAGGAACGCTTATGAATAAGTATTCATTAAAGAGTTTCATAAAAAAATGAAATACTCTCTGTAATTAAACTACCAAATTAAGGCTTTTGCTAAAACGTGTAAGCAAGTTCTAAAAAAGTTCAAAATTAGATTAAAAATGTTAGATCTTCAAATTGCTTATGATTGTTGCAATGACTGAACGAAAAGATAAAGAAATAAAAGAATAAAATTGACGACGGTTTGATTATACGTATAACATATGCATAACAATAATTTTATCACTTCAATTAAAAATTATAAATACCGTATATTCCGGCGTATAACGCTCACTTTTAACACCAGAAGTATGATAGAAATTTACACCATGTAGGAAAATGATATATAAAAAATATGGAAAAAAATCAACATACCAAAGTTACATTTTTACGTGCCCTTATGCTGTTTATTTAAAAGGAATGTCATATCTTTTGAACTTGAAAACCTTTCATTATTGTATAACATGAAAATTTCGTCATGTTCGTCTTCCGTTACATCTTCAGGCACATTAGCGATTTCTATTTCATCTCCCTGTTACTCTGATTCATGAATAATTACTATCCGTTCCATCTTTCAACAACACCAAATATCCTTGCTGCAGCACGATTTCCATTTTCTTTCGCAAACTAAATGACTTTGCATTTGAAACGAGCGCTGTGTCGTTGCGTTTGGCAGAAGCCATACTTACTACTAAAAGGAACTCTAGATCCAACTGTATTTTAACTGAAAACCTTCCATGTTCACTTCAAAATAATGGCTTCAAATGACCACAGAAAGAGAAAATATCTGACTCTGAATTCCGCGAATTCCTTCGGGTTGGAAGAGCATTCATACTCTAAATTATATCCCCTTTTTCTCGAAATCTTACAATAGCATCCTTTTGGACACTTGCACTGAATACAATGCGTCCTCTTTGCAGGTATATTTTACTCCTTTAAGCATTTAAAACACACACATATTGTTTCCCTTATCGCTTGTCAATTCGGTATACCATAGTTCGAAAGGGTAGGACCACGGAGTATAAAGTTATACTCCGTGGGTAGGACAAATCCTTGAATACGTGACCTCAAACGATCAGATCATTGCACAGGTATCTTTTAGATTTCTCTGTAAAGAATTGGGTGACCGTTATACTATTTAAATAGACATAAAAATTAAATCGTGTAGCTCGAAATTATAGATGCGCGTTATGCACCGGTGCGCATTTTACGCCGGAAAATGCGGTATTTATTTCAAAGAAGTCTTATCTAAATACTTTTGCATAATGTATATCTTGTATATTAAAATGAAATTTCCATTTTATTTAACACTCAGTTCCCAATACACTTATATCAAGTAAAAGAAAATAAGTTAAGCAATAAATATGGTGAAAATTTTACCATACGTATACAAATTTAATAATTTCGTTACATGTTAAAGAGTGCAAATATTTATTTAAAAGCAAAAAAAAATCTATTGGAATACTTTTTCAAGCCTTCAACCGTATGCTGGCAAGAGGGACTTACACTCAAGCTCATTCAACGTAAACTGGACCGTGAGATTCTACTTCTCGTACATAGATACGTTTCGGACTTTTTATTTTTCTTGAGATATTATGCTGTAATCGTTAGTTTTCTGATAGCATTTACTATTATTTTGTTGGATATTGTCTCAGAGATAATTAAAGACGCAAGGATTGTTTTTTGAATATATCACAGGAAACGTTATATTTGAAATAATTGTAAAGATTCTCAACAAAAATTGTCCTTGTAAGTAAAAACTGCTTTAGTTTTTTTGTTTTCCTTTCTTACTTTCTTTCTTTTTTTCCATTTTAGAAAGCTTTGAATTAAAATTACTTCTCTTTCAAATATGAGACTTTAAAACATCAGCGTTAAAAATTTGTTTTTGTTCATGTTACAAGTTGACACCCGCCTGTGAATATTAAGCCGAAAACATAAAGTGAAAATACTTGAAAGATGCAATTTTACAATTTTGAGTTATTTAATATCACAAACGATCTAATATTAGACTTAATTAAAATGCTTAGTTTAGAAAGGATGGAAGCTGAAATGAAAAATTTTGTGTAAATAACAGAAATGCTTTTATTCCAGCAATTTAAAGAATTAATTAAAATGCGAAACTTACAAAATGTTTATCGTTACTATTTTGATCGATTTTGTTCACAAATTTAAACTGATTCTTCTAAAATGATAGAGGCAAATTTAATAGGTTTTTCATTATTTAACGTCCATTTTAAAATCAAACTTTTTAGTGATGTTTATTACTTGTTAATTATTAACGTATGAGAAAAGTAAAAAAGTGAGGGATATTACAAATAAAAAAAGAGTTTAATGCAAATTGATAATGTCCACCTTATACAATAAAGTGTATTCTATGATAAATTAGTATAACATTACACATACTCGCTGTTCTCTGTGTCATTATCAACAGATTATTTCTTTTCTATAATCATGCAAAATTACACATATTCCTCTGAAATTTGTCAGAAATGTTTCTATAAATTTAAATTATAACAAATAATATCGACTGATTATAATCAAACTCATTAACGAGCTCAATTATTAATCGAGCTAAGATTAATTAAAATTCTGTTCGAATAAATTAACTTCGAGTTTAAAAAAGGTAGTTCAAGAAAAATTCTGTTTTGTAACTCCTAGTCAACGGAGATAAGGACAATACATATTGATAAAATCATTTAATATACTCCTTCTTATCCTCATTAAATAGCGAATGATTTGCATTTGCAGATTGAATACTTAGAAAAACGGTTTTTCAAAATCAGTGACTTGATTAAAAATTATCCTTATTGCTCATGGCAACATTAACAACAATTTAAGTTCATGGCTTAACATTTCTAAACTGGGTACTTAAATTTCTATTTACATTCAGTGTTTAGGGAAATAAGTCATCGTTCACTGCAAGGCATTTTAAAAATATTGGTCTTAGTTACAGGTACTAACATATATACATTATTTTTACTGATTATATTTATTTCAGCTCCGTGTTTTTTCTTTTCAAAATAGTTAAGCACTTATTCCAGAAATGCATGTAAAATATTTCAGACGGGTCTAGATGATTTGCTAATATGTTTAAAGAAAAAACTTGAAAACCCACAGTAGTTATCGGTGCAGTCTGCTATATCTTTACACCTGGATTTGAATCTCGGCATAGATGTTTGCTATTACATACTGCCTTTGTATTATGAGGGTACTTAAGATATAATATAGAGATGAATGTCCCCTTAAAAGAGTGGTAATACAGAAGGAAAGGCAAGAGACCATTGAATTCATCATGCGAGATGTGTTTTATCAAAAGTGGGACGAAGCGGGTCAAAAACTGCATTGTCACACATACGGTGCCCAAGGCCTTGGCTAAAGACAAGGTGATCTTTTCTATCTATCCGTTATTAATTTGTGGATCTTATCTAAAGAGATGTTTCAAATAAGAAGAATGAGTTAAAATAAAGAAAGAGGATGTGGAAAGTATCCGTTAGAGATCTGAGTAATTCTTGAGAACATAGTATACAAATCAGGTACAAAACTTTTTCAGTTACCAGAGAGATTATGGGGTAGTAAGTGATTAATTACAGTTTGCAATGAGAATTTTTAAAGTATTAGAGAGTGCTGCTCATTGGCTAATTCCAGTATATGTACAGCGACCCGAGAACTGCTTGCATTTTATTATCGTACTGACAGAAGGAGTTCATTTACTTATTTTGCTTTAGAAATGCCAAATATAATTAGTAGCTTTTCTAAACAATATTTGGATTTAATTTTTTTGTACTGCTTATTTTGAAATGAGTAAGTGGGCACCTGAGAAACTAAAATCATCAATTAAAAGTGCTAGCTGTTTATTAGACCAATGGCTCTCGATTACGTTTGCTCAATTAATTGCCTTCCTTTATCATCATACTCCAGAATATCATCTTTCCCCTACATTTTTTTATTTAATTGGTACATAATCAATATTACTATATGAAATTGAAAGCTGAAAATATTTTATTTACTGTAAATGTATTTTAAGATCTAGTCTTCTTAAGAAGCATACAATTAGACCAGAACTCTAAAGACAGTGACTTTTCACTCTGTCCCATCAATACCACAGAGATAGAGAAAGGGTGTAAAGAACCATTTTATTAATCCAAATAAAGTTTAACAGATAGCACCAACTCGTGCTTTCCGAAGCCTTTTGGCTTAATTCAAACATAATGGATAAACTAAAATTAATGAAGTTTAAGTATAGACTAACGGCTTCACAACATAACTAGATAGCAGGCTGGCTCTGACCAGAGTTTATAAAATTGTGTTGTATATTTGTATTGTATTGTGTTGTATATTTGTATTGTATTGTGTTGTATTTAGCACTAATGATTGAGGTTGTTTAGTTGTATTTGAATTTGTCATTGGAACTATTGCTGTAGTGTATCTTCTCATATTGTTGTCACTGATTTGCATTGTCTTGGGTCCTCCTTGAAAGCTATGATCGTTCGTCACTTCTTGCGAACTTGTCAGATTGGATTGTCTTGTCTTGCTCCTTTTGGTACTTCTCTTCTTCCCCTTTTCTCATCTGAGATTTTCTCCACGTCCGGATTTCTTTATGTCAAGTGCCCTTGGGCTTTAATTCTGGAACCGGCAAAATTGCTCTTCGCAATAGCTCGGTCAATTATAGAGTCTAAATCTTTCCCATCAAGTCTCGTTTCATTTTCCTGTCAGAATGTAAATTTCGAGCGCTCGCGATAAGCAACCATAATTTCTTTATATATATAAGCGGCTAAAGTGTGTGTCGCCGATAGTTTATTGTTGCCACTCGGAAAATGAGAGCGGAAATTAACGTTTCCGCAGTTTTTAATTAATATTTCAACCGATTAAAGTCGTACGAAGATTAGAGCTGTATTCGGAGAATTTTTTGAAATCTGAGGATACGCGTCTCCAATTTCAACTCGGCGCCTTTCTGTAAATATTCAAGAAAAAATAATTTGGCACGTATCCAAATCCCTCCAATAGGGAAAACCCAAGAAAGAAAGTGAAAAACGTAGGGGAAAATTAGTTTTTAATTAATATATCGGCTAATTAAAGTCCCAAGAAGACGCGAATGGTCAAAATGGCGTGCCACGGACCTGCGGAATCTAACGGTGTGCTTCGCTATGCCCGGGAGCCAGCCGTTTCGGAGGAGATGATGTCACTTCACCCCATGTTGTTACTTCACACCATGCGGCTTAAGTGTCTGTCGCCGAAAGTTTATTGGTTGCTTGCGTAACTGTACTAGCCAATGGGGTGAAGTTGCCATGGCACAATGTTGCCGTTTCAATTGAGATATAGACAATTTCCTGTAAAACTTGCCTTTGCTATGACCTTTATTTATTGAGTTAGCGGTGGCTATTAAGAAATGTACCGCCAGTGGTTTCCTTCATTGCACTCTACTTTAAGCAATTAAGCAAGTAGTAGGGGGAAACCCCGTGGGGCAGTAAGCAAAGGGGCGTCCTCGCCGCCTGCCCTGGGTAATTCAGTTTGAATTGGCAGATACCTTTGCACAAGTCATTTTAACTACAATTTATAATATCTAGAACACAGCGGTCATTTCGTATGACCACCGGCCTTTCTAGTTTAAAATAACTGGTTCGAAATTTAAAATGAGATTTTATGATTATATATATATATATATATATTTAAAATTTATTACCTTAAGATACATTACTTATACATTTATCTATAGAAACGTATGCTAACGTTTGACAAACACAAATGATGAAAGGTTTCTGTCGGTTTTCTTGCGCGTACATAATAGACACACTTGTTAAACATTGAGTTCTTTTGAGTAAAGCGATTTCACTCTCACTAAAATCAATCGCTAGTTTTTTACAACAGTTTGAATTTACTAGATCGAATAGAAACTGTGAAATCTCTCTGATGGCATATTAAATAATTGCCAACATTAAAAGTTCCATTTAAATTAGGGGGAGAATACCGCGATATTCCTCATATTTTAACACACACAGAACAAGGCTATTAAGTTATTTTATTCGTTCATTTAGCCCTTTTAAATATATTAAAAAAAGAAGAAGAATATTGATTTTACAAGCATAAGATAGTAGTGATATATTCGCTAAAATTGTTACAAATGGCTGCCGACTAGATGCAAAAATTCGTGAATTTCCTGTTGTCCTTTGCTCACGCTCCTGGTTACATGTTAAATTACAAAGCAGGATTTTTATATTTCAGACTTAAGGATGAAATGTGAAACTACACTGTTTGTTATTGACGTTAACACTTTGATTTCGTTTAATTGCCCTCTACCTCTTGCAATTGTTATCAATTTAGGTTTGTATGCTTCCCGATGAAGAATGGTGAAAGTGGAGAGACCGTTATCCTACCAAGTCGGTGACCATGCTGTAACGACCCTGAGTTTAATAAAAATTCGAATCACGGAGTTTCCTTTTCCGCAGGGGATTTTTGTTACCAACGTGTTGATAATATGCGAGGGTCGGCTTCGGATATCTTGATGAATACGAAAAGATAAAACAAGGTCTGTTTTTTGACGACAGGATTTTTGTACGTAATTTGTGAACCTCATTTGTGCGTTTTTAAAAATTTATCTATCTGAAGACTGGTATTGTCTAAAGATTGCTTGATGCAATATTAAACTGACTTATAGTTATGGATACCTGGTGACACTAATGCCGGCCAGTGTGTTAAGTAATCAATGAGCAAAGAACAAAACCTTACATCACACGCATCTTTTGAAGATGATTTTTAGAATAGGATATTACATTTGTTATAACTGCTGGTACTGAGCAATCTAGTATAGCCGTTTATAAACAGTTCTGAAGGAATTTTAAACTTTAATTTTCAATAATTACCTTAAATAATTGGATATTTTCCAAACATTGTCATTATGGTTCGATGAAATGGACCTCTATCAGATGAGTTTGCTAAAGTTTGATATAATTTGCCGTCTGTCTTTAAAGGACAGAAGATCATTAATCTCATTCATTTAAACACTGTGAACTTTCGAACATGTCTGATACATTACCATCCATCATCGAATATATTGACAGTTTAATTAAATGCTTTTAAAATTATAACTACACATTCAGCACCAATACTTCTTAAACGAATTTATGTCATGGTGACATATATGAGTGAATAATTAAAGAAAGTAAACTATATAATAATAATGTTGAAAAGATCAATAATGATAAACTTCTTTATTTCTGTTTCTTTTCTCTTGTTTGCTCGGTTTTGATGGCATATGAAACTGTCAAGTTAATTATAAAGTTAAATTAGAAATTAAAAAATAAATTTAAAAATAATTTGCAAAGTAACGTTCAAACAAATAATCCTACGGCTGAGTGGGCCATAAATGCTTCTGAAAGCATAATTTTTAAAATTAAATCAGCGAAACGTTTTTCTGAATTCAATGTATTTTAAGCAAATGAATTCTTCATTAAACGTTAAAATGAGAGTTGAGAACTATCGATAGAGATTTTGAAATCTCTCAGTTTTCTGTACTAATATAGTGCTATCATTTGAAGCAGAAAAGAAAGATCTTTAGCGGCAAGACCGGCAAAAGCTATGAAAGCTGTCAGTTTGCCAAGTAGTGGAGATACTTGAAGTTGGATAACGTCACATGACTTTAATGAAAAAATTCTGATGTGTACACCACATGACTTCCTTGTACGTAATATTAAATTATACGCATTTTTTTCTTGCATTTCGTTTAAACTTATTGGATTTAATTAAATCTACTTCGCCGACAGTGCATAAACCACAATAGAACAAATGCATTCTTTAAAATTCACACTATTTGTTTAACATAGCGACATTTTGGCGCTAGGTTCTCTTAACAGTATTATACTTCGTTCATATTATAAATCAGAATGCACAAAATTTATATCATTTAAAGAATTATCTAATCGTTGCCACATGTTCTATTCAAATACTATAATAAAGCTAGAACGATGTATAAAAGAAACTAAGCAAACAATAGAAATAAGAAACAGTCTTTCAACGACGATTGAGTATTTCTCGTTCAATTAATTCACGACAAGGCAAAAATACATAAAAATTCAAAATATCTGTATTAAAAATTACTAATTATTAAAACTTGAATTACTAATTATTAAAAATTAAGTAAATCTTAAACACTTATTTCCTTGAAAAAATTACAGAAAGGATTAAGCATGATTTAATTCGCAATAATAAATGAAGGCGTTATGTTTGTTGTTGCGAAGCTACGTTTCTCTAGATTGGCAACAAATCCACTACACTGCTGTTTCAAATGTAAACAAGCAATGGCCGCCATCAAGAAATTATTAGGCTTAGTGGCACTTAAACAACTTTAAAATTGTTGATAATTCTAAAAATATTGCATGCAGATTTACTAAAGGCTTAAAAACCTTAACCGGAAGACAAGAACATCATAATTCAATCATTTTTAAAGCAAAAAACGTACAATTTACAAATATATAAGAGTAAAGAAATTGAGATCACTGCTCCGGGTAACAGAGTGGATATATATATATAAATATATTTATATACGTTTGGTGCGGCCGATTGCAACCAAAATACGAGGTGCACACAAAATTTCAACGTTCTGAGGCTACTCGTGTTTCAGTTATGCGAAATACGTACGTACATACATACGTGCATACGTTCGTACAGACGCCACGAAAAATTCTCTTCAGAATTCATTTTAAAGCAGTTTTATAATTTTTTTTGGAGGAAAAGAGTCTTTTATTCTCTCCTTACGTGCAGATATCATGCAAAACCATTGTTAAATTGCATTAGAAAGCGGTCAAAATAGATATTTTCGTTGAAATATGCTGCCTGAAACATTTTGCGATTACAATACTTCCTTTTTACTTTTTACAAGGAAGTAAAAGGTAAACTCTGTGCTTAATAATAATAAAAAATCTGATGTGTACACCACATGACTTCCTTGTACGGAATACTAAATTATACGCATTTTTTCTTGCATTTCATTTAAACATATTGGATTGAATTAAATCTACTTCGTCGATAGTACATAAACCACAATAGAATAAATGCACTCTTTAAAATTCTTAAAATTTACCAAAGCGACACTCTGGGGCTGGGTTCACTTAGAAGCGTTATATTTCGTTCATATTATAACTCAGACTGCACAAAATTTATATCATTTGAAGAATTATCTAATCGTTGTCACATGTTCTATTCAAATACTATAATAAATCTAGAACGATGTATAAAAGATATTAAGCAATAAAACAAAAATGAAACAATTTTTCACAGATGGTTGAGTATTTCTCATTCAATTAATTCAGTTCTCACTTCGCGAGAAGGCAAAAATACATAAAATCTCAAAATGTCTATGTTAAAAATTTTGAAGTAAATCTTAAACACTTATTTCCTCGTAAAATTCCAGAAAGGATTAAGCATGATTTAATTCGCAATAATAAATGAAGGCGTTATGTTTGTTGTTGCGAAGCTACGTTTCTCTAGATTGGCAACAAATCCACTACACTGCTGTTTCAAATGTAAACAAGCAATGGCCGCCATCAAGAAATTATTAGGCTTAGTGGCACTTAAACAACTTTAAAATTGTTGATAATTCTAAAAATATTGCATGCAGATTTACTAAAGGCTTAAAAACCTTAACCGGAAGACAAGAACATCATAATTCAATCATTTTTAAAGCAAAAAACGTACAATTTACAAATATATAAGAGTAAAGAAATTGAGATCACTGCTCCGGGTAACAGAGTGGATATATATATATAAATATATTTATATACGTTTGGTGCGGCCGATTGCAACCAAAATACGAGGTGCACACAAAATTTCAACGTTCTGAGGCTACTCGTGTTTCAGTTATGCGAAATACGTACGTACATACATACGTGCATACGTTCGTACAGACGCCACGAAAAATTCTCTTCAGAATTCATTTTAAAGCAGTTTTATAATTTTTTTTGGAGGAAAAGAGTCTTTTATTCTCTCCTTACGTGCAGATATCATGCAAAACCATTGTTAAATTGCATTAGAAAGCGGTCAAAATAGATATTTTCGTTGAAATATGCTGCCTGAAACATTTTGCGATTACAATACTTCCTTTTTACTTTTTACAAGGAAGTAAAAGGTAAACTCTGTGCTTAATAATAATAAAAAATCTGATGTGTACACCACATGACTTCCTTGTACGGAATACTAAATTATACGCATTTTTTCTTGCATTTCATTTAAACATATTGGATTGAATTAAATCTACTTCGTCGATAGTACATAAACCACAATAGAATAAATGCACTCTTTAAAATTCTTAAAATTTACCAAAGCGACACTCTGGGGCTGGGTTCACTTAGAAGCGTTATATTTCGTTCATATTATAACTCAGACTGCACAAAATTTATATCATTTGAAGAATTATCTAATCGTTGTCACATGTTCTATTCAAATACTATAATAAATCTAGAACGATGTATAAAAGATATTAAGCAATAAAACAAAAATGAAACAATTTTTCACAGATGGTTGAGTATTTCTCATTCAATTAATTCAGTTCTCACTTCGCGAGAAGGCAAAAATACATAAAATCTCAAAATGTCTATGTTAAAAATTTTGAAGTAAATCTTAAACACTTATTTCCTCGTAAAATTCCAGAAAGGATTAAGCATGATTTAATTCACAATACTACATAAATGAAGGCGTTATCTTTTCTATTGCGAAGCTTAATTTCTCTAAATTGGCAACAAAACCACTATTCTGCTAAGTTTCAAATGCAAACAAATATGGCTGCTATGTAAAACAAATTTAGGCATAGCCGCACTTAAAAAACTTTTAAATTGTTGATTATTCCACAATTATTGCATGCTGATTAACTTATGGCATGAAAACCTTAATCGGATGACAAGAACAGCATATTTCAATCATTTTTAAAGCAAAAAATGCACAATTGACAAACATATAAGAGTAAGAAAACTGAGATCACTGAACCGGGTAACAGAGTGGATATATATATAAATATATTTATATACGTTTGGTGCGGCGGATTGCAACCAAAATACGAGGTGCACCTCTGCATGTAATAGCAGTCCTATATACAAAATTTCATCGTTCTGAGGCTACTCTGTTTTGAGTTATGCGAGATATATACGCATGTACGTACATAAAGACAGAAACCGCGAAAAATTCTCTTGAGAATTTATTTTAAAGGAGTTTTATAACTTTTGTGGTGGAAAAGATTCTGTCCTTACGTACAGATGTCACGAAAAAACATTGTTAAATTGCATTCGATGGCGGTTAAAATGGATATTTTCGTTGAAATATGCTGCCTGAACCTTTTCGCGATTACAATACAGATACTTCTTTTTTACTTCGTACAAGAAAGTAAAAAGAAGAAGACATTTTTAGCGAGAGAAATTATTTATGATTTCATTTTTTTCTTCTAAAATAGCTGAATAAGAAATTACAGTTAAAAAAACAATTGCGTAAAAGTTTTTATAACTATTTGTAAGGTTATTTAGTTTTTAATTTGTCGATTATAAAATTCTATGACACAAGCATCGCCATACATAGGTCATTGAGAAGATTGATTAATAATAATATTTTAATACATATTCAACAATATTAAAATGATCGAATATTGTACTGTGGCAGGATTTGTATTGAACTGAATCTCTTTTTTGTGTATGTTTCTTTGCTTCTTACATGCAATATTAAGAGCGCTGATTATCCACAGAAAGTAATCAACCAAAAGCAAGTTTCCAAACACAGATAGCGCGAGTAAGTTACAGTTTTTAAGAGTAAGATAGAGCTTCCATCAATTTTCATACATCGAAGAAACCATTAAAACGAAGAAACAAAGTGTTTTTAGACGAAAAGACAGAACGAATGTAGTCTTCACCTCATCTTAGATAGAGATTTTAAAGTCAACGTTAAGCAAAATTTGAAAAAATTAAAAAACATATGAATAGTGATTTAGAAAACTGTCGGATTAAAAATATTTAAATTTCTTGAATAAATATAAGGTATGTAGGAGATATAAAAAGTAGAATTATATATAAAGGAAAATATTTAATTAATTATTAATAGAAATAAATCCAAAGAAAAAAATCTTAAATTTAGTGTAAAAAACGTAAAATAAAATATATTTTAAATACTTTTTAATATATGTTTTATCTAATCACTGCTATTTTAGCTTTAATTTATCTTTATTTTGTTTATTTTATATTTATTTTATTCAGCTTACAGAGATATGTTATTTTATTATTCTTTACGAAGTTATCTGCAATTTTACAATGGCTGTTGAAATTTCTTCCTTGGATTTAAAAAAATTCTTTTTGAAAAAAAATTAATCAAAACTTTCAAAAGTTTCACAGTTTTATTTTCTTCATATATATTTTACGAAATATGTTTGCTTTCAGATTCTTTCAAAAAATAAATATAATTTTTTATGTAACGAAAATATAAAATATTTTATATTGAATAAATAATTTCGATCGAAATTTCAGTAATGTTATTGTAGGTTCCTATAACTGGAAATTCAACAGATAAACTCGGGATAAAAATTTAAGTATGAATCATTTTACAATGAGACACAAAGTGTTAGAAAAGATGGAAATGCGAAAGGAATAAATATACATATCAAGAGTTCCTTTTATATTAAACTCTGTAAGCAATATATTATATTTTAAAAGAATGCCTCCGAACGCTGTTACATATCAAACCATCAATAGATTAGTTTTTCCGCCAAATGTAAGCAAACTACGCTTTCCTGTGGCGGCTTTCATGATGCAAACAATATATAAAATTAACCTTGGAACCAGGTTTACAATACCAGATAAAATTATTAAATATTTGATCGTTTGTAAAAAGCCAGAAAGAGTAGTTAAGACTTCGTTTTCTCTTCCATACTAAATGATGTCAGTAACTAAATTATTATAAAATATTAAAAGATTTGGTTTTAAAAGGAATGTAATTTGATTCCCCCTGATCTGTATTACATTACATTGCCGAAAACATTAGTTTCTTCTCTCTAATTTCTACTTAACATTTTAGAGAATTAGTTATCTTCCGGTATCAGGATTGTACCTCATTTCATGCATGTTTAATTTACGTGCTGTTTGTAATTAAACACAGTTGCTTAAGTCAAGACTTCTCTTATGTTATAAGAAATTATTATACGGCATAAAGTATTTATAAGTTTGCCTAAAAATATTGATTTATTACGAAATAAAAATAAATATTTTACAACTTGCTCTCAAAAATAAATAAATAAATAAATTAGATTTCGTTCAGATTTAATTTAAATGGAAAACAGATAAATATATTTCGAATTTTATATGAACTCACTTCGAAGTTAAAAAATAGAAATTTTTGTCAGAAATAAGAGCAAGAGTTTCTAAATAAAGAAATCTCTTATACAGTTTAAACTGTTATCATTGGTGGATTCTTAAAAATAATCAATCTTGAGAAGAAACAAAAAGTTTAAAAAGAATGGTATGGTTAGCTTACTAAGAAAGAAAAACCGAAAGTGAATTCTATCTTTAAATACATACCAACACATATAATAGCTCAAATTTGCACCCATTTCACCACGCAGTGTCTTTTATGCGTGTCGTCAGAAAAACGTAGTTAGTTTACAACTGTTAAATATTATTAATATATATTTTAGAGAACATTAAAATCATTATCAAAATGCTTTTACTTCCCATTCATAACTAAGTTAATTTGTTTTAAAAATTATGGACAGTCTTTTAATTTGCTAAAATTGTTCACATATGGTCTTATTGTAAAATTAGATTATAAGTTATCTTCTTTGAAATAACTTCAATTATTCCTTTTACTACCGCAATATGAATATATTTTTTTAAAACAAATATATTTATTACAGCGAAATAAATAAACAAAAAATACTACACAAACAAAATCTTGGATTTTTTGTATGTGCAGGTTTTTGTACCGGATGTTTAATATGATATTTGACAGAAGAAATAAAATGCATAAATTCAACATATTTAAAGCAATATTATCCGTTGTGAAAAGCGCAGGCAGGTATCCCACAAAGAATTATAATATGCTGCTTTAGTTATATTAAACTCCCATTCCGCATTATTTCAAAAAATGCAATTAACTAACACAAAAAGTCTAGCGGAAATTTTACATGACTTTTAAAATGATGTAAAATTCCTAAGTGGAACGATTACACGTGACCGAGCTGCACGTTAAATATAAAACAGCGCAACGGAGAAATCTAAAAAAAACCCTTTTCGAACGAAAGAAGCGAATGTTCCTTCAGTTACCTCAAATCAATACGAGGATCGAAGAAACATATAACAGCAGGAAGGCGAAAATGTTATCAAGAGAAACTCAATCGACTTACTCGGCACTGTGATGAGGAACAACACGACCCAAACACACAATTTTATTCTTTCCGTACTTTCCATGACTTCTGGAAAGAAGAACCAACCCGCTCAGCTGTCTCCCTCAGTTCTGTCTCATCTCGCTCTCTACATCCTCTGCACATCCCAGAGATCCATGCGGCGAGGCCTCGCGATTCACCTGGAGTTAAGAAAGATAGAAAAAGAAGCCCCACAAAAACCAAAAGGAAATAGAATAATAAGAGAAAAAATAAAAAAAAAGCATTTGAGGTAGATGTCGTTTAGGAGGGGAAGAAAGAAGGTGGGGAATATCAGTGTGTGTCCTTTTTTCACCCTCTTGTCGAGTTCTTCATTGAGACGCTGTAGGATTATTGAGAACTCCGCCACCCCCTGCCTACATACTTCCATAGCCAATGTTTTCTTCAGACGGAATGGATGTGCAGTTAAAAAAGCAAAGAAGTAGAATCAGAGGGTCCTTTTTTCCATCCCCATTCTTTTGATTGTGATTCGACGGCGATCGTAAAGTGGTACAGTTATTTTAGTAAAGAGATGTAGAGGTAAAGCTCGGAAGACTAAGCAGACGAGACTAGATTATTCTGACAAAGGAAAGTTTGTTTAGAAAAATATCCTCAGCTTTATCAAAAAATTTATTTCAAGAATCCTACCTCATCCGAAGCAAACTGGAAAGCATAATTTATGAATTTTTTCCAATCATTTTCAATCATTTCCGATCACAGAGCTTGTGTTCGAAATTACAATTGAGTATCTTAATAACTGGATCGCAATATTAAATTAACTGACTTATAGCATTATGTACTAACCTTTAAGGTGTGTAATAATATTATCATTCTAATTTCACTTTCCAACTACCAGTCCACCTCACAATGTCGTTAGTTCCTCAATTTACAGTCAAAATGTTTATAAATCATTGAAGATTATTTCGTCCAATTACAAACATCCTTAGTAAACTTGCAAAAATCAATTACAGTTACCATCATTATATTGAATTTATTTCATTGTCATGTGATGAGAGAAACATACTTTTGTTATGTAGTAAATACTCTGTACATTACGGTTTTAAGTCTTCGGATTCGTAAACAATTAAATCCAACTCACATAAATTCTTTCACTATTGAATGTAACTATATTTCCTATTTAAATATGTAGTAAGTACAGTGTCATTAAGTTTTTACGAATGATTCATTTTAATATTTAATTTAATTACACTTATTTTTTTCTGCGATTTCTACCTTAAAGTTTTAAACAAATCATATTCACTTCAAAGTATCTATAATAAATAACACGTTTCACTAAATAAACCATTTTAAAACTTAGTTGTGCCTAGGTAAAAATCAAAATAAATAAATTAATTAAATTATACACGATCTAAAATAATTATTATTTTAAACGCGTTTCACAGTAGAAGTATTGCCTGATAAAGAGATGAACTAGTACTATTATTTCTTTCTCTAAAGAAAATTCTTCGATTTTTACCTTTTGAAATACCGAGTGATCCAAAAGCAAACGAAGAAACAGAAATTCAATAATTTGATATACAGCAGTACGAGGGAGTTTTACAGAAATACCCAGAAGGACCTGAGACTTTTAATAATGAACATTTTATTGGCAAAAAATAATCGCAATTTTTACGAACAGGGGTGCTTTCGGTTGTGTCAGAAATTCATACAGGACAGGACATTACAGAAAAAAGTGAGTGGAACACCAGTAGTTCACCAGAAGCTTCACGGGTAATAGTCTAATTGTACAGCGTCCTCCTAACTTTGATGGACCACTGTCAAAATCCGAGGGTCTCCTATCTCTTTTTCACTGCCACTAATCATTTTGAGAGGCTTTTCGGCTCGCCGGTATTTTAAACGCCTACACTACACTCTGCGCTTAGAGACATCTATACCTTTTGCGGGATCCTAAGCTCTGTCTCAAGATATAGCTGCTAGCATTGCTAACCATTGTACCGCCCAAGGCGGCAAGAAGTTCATACAGTGACGCAGAAGAGTTCGCAATGCAGCTAGGCATAAAAATATTCATTGTGACGACGGTTATTCATGATAATTTATCAGACGTGACATGACACTTCACGGCATCAAAGATAATCTTTATGTAATTGCTACCATATGATGGCAAATGACTTCTTTAATTATGGTTAATAACGTCTATTGACCTGTGTACACCTGTGACTTCACCTCCATCACCGAAAGTGAAGAAGAGTACAGAACTAAGGTAAAGTAAAGCTTAGAAAACGTGGTGGTAATTCATCTGGAAAAGAACGATTGAGCACATAATGATTGTCAAATGATGATCGCAGCAGGTGTTAGACAGAATTTGTGCAGAAGCGTGGTATTCTGCATGAATATTTCATTGCGGAACATTGACCTCTCTTGCAAGTAGGAAATGATGCTGTCCCTTAATAGCGCTGAATAATACTTGACTTGTGATAGGAACAATTCGAAATTGACCGCTGAGTATTTCCTAGAAGAGGCTTAAAAAGAACGATGAAGTGAACCAGCCCTAACCTGTCATTTTGGTTGATTCAAAGGGATTTACACTGCCTCGTCAGTACACAAGATGTTTGACAGCCGCCCCTTATTCCTTTTCGTCTATTGAAAGTCTGAGTTTTCAAACGCATGACATCTCTCAAAATCGGTTGGTTTTAGTTTCTGTACATGCTAGAGCTTGTAAGGATACATTATGAATATGATTCTGGGTGATCATCACACAGTCCATGAAAGGCCGGTTTTCTCGTATGGCTACAGAAGTGAACCTCTATAAGTGAAAATGTAATTTGTCCGTAAATAGAAACATTCCATAATATAAAAGAATTCCATTTCCTTCTGTACATATGTATCCAAATTTCATTGCTACTGTCTGTATGAGCTATTGCATGAGCTATTGAGTATTACTATTTTTTCTGTTAATTTTGAATCACTTAGTATACTACGACGTTTCACAATTGTTAATTTTTATTCTATATTTTAGTAATTCATTTTATATAGTTGCACTTTATAGTAGTATTCAAGCTAAGTTTGTATAGTAATCGTAAATGTAATTTTGCCCTACAATTTATGCTGAAAGCAATGAAATTAATATTTTTTAGTTTATTGTGAATGGATATAATCGCAAGATATTAAACATTTACAGAACAGCTTAGGTAATTCTTAAAATAAAGATCGCACTATGCAAGTTTGAAGGTATTGCACCGCTCAAAGGTGTTTGATCACAGCTGCACAGCAGGCATCTATGGCACATTTGATGTACAAATAGAAGAGAAATAGCTTACTTAAATTAATGTTTTGTCATTTGATAACACTGAGCACACACCATCAGCTCTAAAACTCAATGCCGTCATTCTTACAATTCACATCTTAGTTCGACATTGCAATAAATAGCAGGAAATTTTCATCCAGCTGTCTAGTTTCTAAAACGAAAGTTTATTGCATGACTTCAGAAGTAAAAGAATAAAAAGTGAACAATTAACTTATAAGAAACGCAAAAACATTTCTCTTGCGTGATTTTGTAGTGGTCAGTATTTCCGACTATTAATTGGAAGATCTGGAGTTCCGGGGAGAACATAATTAACTTTTTTGGGATTTCTCGCTGAAAAAATCCTAATTATCGAGTCATTAGGAGTTTTTGCAGCAGAAAATCTTTGAGTCTGCTAACTCAATTAAGACGTTTCGCTTTTGACATTTTGTAATTATGTGTGGTATATCAGTGATACTGGGATTAGATAAAACTAATTCAGCAACTATTAGAAAAGGGCAGTCGTGAAACTTTTATTGGTAACCATCTCTCTCTGTGAAGACAACCTGTGAAACTAACAAGTATATTTGAGAATATATATAAACACTGATAGTGTCTGTGATGATTACCTTCATAGAAATTTCAATCCTTTAAAATCGTAGGTGGTCAAGTTTATAGGTGGTTTGTTTACTGTGCTACTATTAAAGCACATTTAATTTTAATTTGCATGTTTGTTGTACAACACCTTTTTATTTGTTTCAGTGATCTGGAAATGCAGTTTCATTGCTTTGAAAGAAAATTAATTTAAAATGGACACTATGAATCAGAAAATATTTAAGAGTAAGATTTATGTAATTTGATTATGCATGAAACTCGTTATTCTGCTGAAGATATGTTATCGAAAGAATGTAATTAATTATTAGAAATCAGAAGCTAAGTTGGGTGAAAGGTGTTAAGACTTACCTTGCGTAACCGTTTTAATTGATAAAAGTCAGTGCTTATTATTTCGAAAGATGTGGATGAAACGGAAAAGAAGGAATAGATGGAGGAAGGGAAAGGCAGTAGACGAATTGGCTCGAATTTGTGCTCAGTGTGAATCGGAACAGAGCCACTTTTTTCCGGTTTTAGAAAACGGACTCTCACACACTGCATAAAAACTTGCATATGTGAATAAAAATACTACGGTTTATAAACAAATCAAAATATGGAGTTAGATTTACTTAAACATTTCAAAGACAATGAATGCATGATGCTAAGCGAAATTAACAATTTACACAATCGAGGTATTAACGAGAAAACTCCTTTTCACAAATAAAATGTTTAAAGTTTTAGAAAAGAGTTTGTCAGTGCGTCAACAAAGTTTAAAAAATAAATTTTTATAATTAATGGCACAGATCATCATCACATCTAAACTTATATTTATGAAAATATTATCCGCTAGAGGAATTCGAACGAAAATTTATCATTTAACGCTATGTAAAGCATATCAGACGATAAGGATTATATGACTGAAGAAAGAGAAGCAAGAAAACTTTCTGTGTACCATTCAACTGACATCAAGCAACTTGCAGCAAACAAAAGTGTAACTGTTCTTACGAATCCCCCCCCCTTATTCGAAAGATTTTCCGATCCGTAGGTCTCCGTAGAGGCATACCTTCCTTGGCAGATAATTTTTGTAAACGATTCCCTATTCGATTAAAGAAACAACTAATTTTTAATTTCCTGTATTCTGACGTTAAAAATAGCTTTTTAACAGTATTTAAGTAAATCATAATGACAAAATGAAAGAAGTGTGAGATTTATTTAATTTTTTTAACTAGTTATTTTATGTTTGGAACCTTTACTGTCACTTCTCTCGTTCCAAATTTATGCACATACTTTTTTTAGACTAAGTGGGAAGTCGCTTAAAGTCTACCAAGAGTTTAGATATGTTTTACAGCAGTGAAAGATTTAAGATCTTATAGAGTCTCGTATTCTTTGGTAAGATAATGAGCTTAGACTGATGAGCTCTAGAAAGACTGTAGAGGAATAATCCTCACGTCTTAGGATAAAGACAAAGTCAGAAAAAGGGTGTAAATGACCTTTTACCCATCACAAAGAGTTGCAGAGATGGCCCACTTGGGCTTTCATAAGCCAACACTTCTAGCTTAACAATGTTGAACTTCAAATACAACTAAACTAACCTAAAGGCTCATAGAATAATTTAATCGCACAGGAAGTCTCTGGCTGGTAGAAGCCGGCGGAATAAGCCGAATGGCTAAAAACACTCAATGTAACAGAATCAAATTGCTGCTAATCCAAAGTAAAAATGTCGCCTTCAAGCAGGCATAACAGACTCTCAAATCAGCTTTCAAAACGTTCGCTTATATAGCACTTTCTCCCTTAATCTGAATAAACGTGCGCTAACTAATTAACATTCGGGCAGGAAAACTTGGGTGAAAAGGAAAGTTGCTTTAACTAAAAATTAATGATAGTCAAAATAAATAAATAAATCCTCACAACCCTACAGAATGTTCTAAACATTGATATTTCTGAAGTAATCCGAAACTCTCTATAAATGTGCTAAGAAATATCTTCAAATTTAAAAATCTATTTTTCCTCCTTTTTCTTTTTTTTTTTTTATCTTCGCTTCGCCTTTTTTTCCTTCTTTTTTTCCCTTAAGCTTTTAGAGATGCACTACGCATATCATAAAATCTTCGTACGGAAACAAATTAACAGATGTCTTTCCAAATTATTACGTATTAATTAACATTTCTTGTATCCGCATCTTTCTGGGGTAAAGTATTTTCAAAGCTAAAATTAATAACAGCCTTATTGCTTTAAACAGTGTTCAAACAAAGTTTTTCCAAATTATCAATGATATCGATAGAAAATAATATTATACGTATTTTGTAAATGATATAGTTAGGAATTTTGTAGAGGTTGAAATTAGGATGATTGAATATACTTGGAATGACATCAAAAGTTCAAAATATGTTATTGCATTATGATTTTTGTTTCGCTTAAAAGAATTATTGTGATTGATATTATTGAAATGCTCTTTTTTATATACACCTATGTATATGTTACATACATATAAAAGGAGCGGAAAAGGTTTTACACAAAGGAGCCTTAACAAATGAAACGACGCTGCATACAATGGGTGACCATTCGTTCAATATTTTCGAATATGCATTCTTATTTGAATAAATATTCAGATATAGCGAAGTGTTTACATATTTTAATCAACAATCGAGATATAATGCCAAATTTGAGCTTTAATCTACACATTTTAAAAACATGTCCTTTATTTCCTTAGTATATTTTGCTTTATTGTCATGAAAACTGATGACAATAGTACAAATATACACATCTCTAACGATGTTTCATCATTTGTGTACTAAAGATTTTTAAAATGCAGTTTTCAAGTTGTAAATCATTATTTTAACATTATTTATGTTTTCTATTTTTTGTGTTTTATATAATGCAAAGTAGTTCTTATTTATGTAATAGTGCTAAGCTTTCATTTTCTTTTATTTAATTTCAAATTCTATGAGTTTACTATTTACTTTAATCGAATTCTCATTTTCATACCAAGTGTTTACACAAAATATATGTGACTGAATTTTGGAAATAGCTTAAAACTATGTCGAATACAAACATTTTAGTACTTTTCAAAGCATTTATTTTAATTTTTCAGAACATCTGCTTTGTCGTGGATTTTGGATTTTCTATATTTATAATTTCATAATTTTTACATGAATCTTAATCGAAGATTTGCTATTAAGTTTTGAAACAATGAATAATAAATTCTATTTTCGGTAAGTAACAGAAATACATTATTTTTTTCTTAAATTTCTCCTGTGACTTAAATTTATTCCAATTCACAAAACACAAACTGAAAATAGAAAGCAAACGTATATTCAACAGTATAAGAGGAAATATATAAAAGAAGTACTACATCTTAAACATTACAAGAGAAATGAAAATCATATCTATCTCAGAAAAATTTAGTAAGAACATGTTTGATAGCTTAATAATTAAATATCATGTGATAACTGAAAGTTATACAATTAGAAAGAAGACCACACAATTATTAGTTTGTCTATTTATTGTACTTAATCTATGTAATCATTAGGTGCATGTGAATTAATATCTAAAAATGGAAATGTGCAAATATGCTTCATCTAAATTTGTTTTCTACAAAATCTTAGCAATCATCCGCGAAAATAAGAAAAAATTTGCTATCATAATTTTTTCAAATGTAAAATTTGAAATGATGTAAAGGCAAATGTTTAGTAAATTAAACTTTACTGAAAAATAAATTCGCTGTTACATTTAAAAATATAATTAAGGAAGTCGCAGTAAAATTGTTCATTGAAAAATGCGATTTTAAATTTTCCATTTAGGAATTCTTAATCACGTATCCAGCGCTTGTAAACATTTATTTCGGGACTGATGATTGGTAGACGAAACGTCCTTAGAATTCAATGAAATTCTTAAATAAAAGCATTAGAGATTATTAAGAAACTCTGAAGATGACAGAACCATTTTGTTGCATTAATTAAATTAAAAAACCCTAATATCATCTAGATGCTTTACATGATTTCTATGTAAACGTTATTCTCTACATTGTTACACACTGCCATTTCTAAGGATAGCAGCTATGCTTCATGCCCCGTCTTGATGATAAAAACTGAATTTTAGGACCTACTTGATGCTAACAATTACATTTAGGTACAACACAGATCTGAATAATGGGCAGCGCAGACGGTACTGTGGTTGGAAGAACCTACTGCGATATCTTAGGGCTCGGGTTCTAATCATGGATATGGCATGGATGTTTGTAAGCGTGTAGTGTCTGTGCTAATAATACTGACAATGAACTATTGCAATTACTAATGTCAATGATCTATTATAATTAGTTTTGTCGTCTACAACAGACTGTAGTGTTCAGACTAACCTGAACCTGTAGTGTTTGTGCGGCATGGGAGCACTCTAAAATATGCGGCGAGCCGAAAGTCTTCTCGAGAGGTTGTGGTAAGGGAGACGGGTGGAAGACCCTCGTATTCGTCCCCTCGGAGTGCTTGTCTCCAAAACCCAAAACTGGAGAAGGGACTGAACGAAGTGATACTGTCATTTGTACCCACTCTTGCGAACGACAGGTGCAATCTCTCTCTCCTTGCCACGATGAATTTTGTGGGCTTGTTCGGATGCTACTTTCAGAAGAGTGAAAGACGTCACAACAAATCACGAATAATGGATATGGAAAGGAACTGAAATAGCGTGAAAAGCCAGACATTTTAAAGCAATAGGAAAAATCACCTAATTAGCAAATCGAGGAAGAAACAGCAAAAACGAAAACGAAAGCCAAGCTTTTTATTGCCTTAAGGTTTGCAAAAGTGGTTTGATAGAATCTGCACTCCACTACTACTACTTTGCTGCAATTCTACTCCTCTGCACTTGGTCATTAAAATGGGTGATTAAATTCAGTCTACTTTGACTATTAACTTCTGAAATTTTGCATCGTATTCTGCTGCAGTCTGATACATTTTCGAACTTACTGGCCTTATGGCGCACCAAATTTTGTTCTATTTCTCTAATCTTCAAAGAAGTCGGTGTCAGTTATAATTATATCTCCTCTTCGCAGACAGGTAGAAACTATATATAAAATTAAACCATAAATAAAACTAAAATAAAAGTTTATTAATACTATGTTCTACAGATATAATGAAAACTTATTCACCGCTACTTATTAAATCATGGGAATACAAACTTGAAATACGTAACTCAGGCGAAACCTTTAATATTACATAACCTGACTTATTTACATAACAATATTTATCTGAATATCAGCATCATTATACAGATAACATACATACAACTATCTTATTATGTACATAACCTGAATATCTACATTATGTTGCGATTTTGAAAGATAAAATAAAATATATACAAATATAACAAATACTCACTTAAAGAAAAATGCAAGAAACCAACTCGGCTAATATTCGGGCGGCTGCCGAGATAGACAGTTTTCTGGTGCGCTGCGAAAAATCTTTTTCTAAATCACATTCGCTGATTATCTGAATCCCAGTTAATTTAAAAGAAACAGAGGCACAAGAAATAATGAACATGAAAGTAATGTGTTATCTGAAATAAACGCTATGTGCTGACTGCCAGTTTATCGGAATCATCGGCCGAATCTACTCTTCAGATACGTCCTCCTGATCTTGTTGCTTCCTTGCATTTTACATAAATTCAGCTTTTATGTGCTTTGCAAATTTTATAAATTTCTTACAATAGAATAATACAGGTTATTTTTTTTTCTTAAAATTTAACCAAAATATCTTCCCTTCAACATGCATTTTCTGATAATGCGCAGTAAAGTTTCAGACCACTCACACTGTACTACTTCCACATCTAATAGAATCCGTTCGCACATTTTTTAGACGATTTTGCTTTGTTATAAAAATCGCCTGCTTGGACATTTTTTTTTATCTGAAGCTATATTTTTGAAAGTGTGAATTATCGTCTGCTACTTGGCAATTTTTTAAAACCAGCTCGAATCGGTGGACTGAAGTCTATGTTTGTGCTCTTTCCGAAGAAAATTATTCGTATTTAGTTGTTAAAAAATACTGTGAAAGACATGATTGTTTTGTATCTAAAGCAACGATAGAAAGTATTGTCATTAAGAAGGGGCAAAAACGTCGAAGTTGGACTTCAAGGAGAAAATTGTTTGGTATAAGCAAGGAAAAAACGGTATGTTTCGGACGTTGCAAAGGTAAGGAGTTTAATGTTAAAAGAAAATCTGCGAAGTCAAAGGACAGTTGCATAATCATTAAAATGCTCAATGTTAACTGTAAACAAAGTGATTAAGGCTGATTTGAATATTAAAAAGGCAAAAAAATTAATGAACTTAATGTGCATCATCTTTCTCTTGAGATTCCGCATGAGAAACAATTATTCGCATAAAAATAGAAAATTATTGTCACAATAGATGAATATAAGGTATACCGATATAAATGATATCTATTTATTATCACCAAAGTGAAGGAAAAAAATCTTAGAATATGGTTCGAAGAATCTAAAGAACGTTTTCCAATGGGATTCATGGCTGCTGCTGGTTTTTGATGTAACGACAAAAAAAATTAAAGAGGGTGCAGAAAACTGTTAAGATCAACTCAATATAGTATCAGGAACATATTTTATATCCAATTTCCAAATGTAAAATAACTTCTCTTTACCCACAGTGACATAAATCAGTAGAACTGCATCAAGACAAAACAAGCAGCCGCATGTCAAAATCCACTGTTAATTTCCTGGAAAAAATGGAACGAGAAGCGAGTACCAAGTATACCCTTCACTCATATCTCTACTAAATTTCCTGACGTACCATCCACAGACTTTTGCGCTTTAGACTTTTAAAAAGTTAATTGTCCAAACGTCGATCTACAACCCTCCTTGGACTTTGGAAAGCTGTTCAAGAGGAATAGGATGAAATACCTCTTTCGATACTTCAAAAGGCTTTGTCTTTGAAATTAGGTGTAGAAAGATTGTGAAGAATAAGGGTTATCAAATGGAACATTTAAAACACAAAATGGTAGGCAAAATATTCGTGTAAATACAGTGAAAGTTGTCTAAAAATGTGCGAACATTTATGCATTTTTCCTATTAGCCCATAGCAACAATTGAGAGTTATTTGCATTTTTAAGTGCTACCAACAGCTTTAACGCAGACTTTGGAATTTTTGACGCTAGTAAATGGCATTCCCGTAATTACTAAGCTGTTAAAGAGAGAACCAAACGTTTACCAAAAAAAAAAAAAAAATGGAAATAGGAGTGTTCGAGTAAGAAATAACTATACACTAGGTAAGTTGATAAATATTCTGAAATACTGTTTACAAAATTAATGATAAATTTACAGGTTAAATTTTATTGGATCAAAAGCGACTTTTATTGATGAAATGTTTTATCTCTGGGAGAGAAATAAAATTTTCCCTCTTTCCCCATTTATGGACCGTATTTGTCAAAGCAATGAGAAAAATGCTTTTTCTTTATTGCTCACGTGAATTGGTTCTTGAGCAAACTTCCTTTTTATTTCTTCTAACAAAGCACGTCAGAAAAAAAGTTTGCAGAATAGTGGAAAATCAATAGTTAAAAAGATTTTTATGTGTAGTTTTTGTTACAATTTCTGTTAAACTCCATTTAGGGAATTTCAAAAGATAGCAATTTCTAAATTCTCATCAGAGCTTTCTGCTAACACATCTTTGCGCATTGAAGAATGGAAGAGAAAAATTTTTGCAATTCAATAAAATTTAGAATGACTTTTCTTTTCCCTCTGAGAAATAAATTGCATTGTTTATCTCAAGTATTTTTTTACAAATGAATGCTAATACATGTTTTTTGAAGGTATCTTAAGTGGCGATAGTTTAAAATTTGCTAAAAACTTAAATTTTTTAATGTTCCAATTACGCCGTCGAGTACTCACTTATTTTTATTAACCAGTTTTTTATGTTAATTAGTTTTCCTGTCTTTCTCGCTTTCCGTTTTCCTGCCAGAATGCTTATTTCTGGTTCGCGCATATTCAAATGAGGTAGAAAAGAGATAGTATTTTAGGTAAGGTTGCAGACGGTAGAATCAAAGCGTGTTCCCCCTGCTGATGGCAATGTTACTAGTTCATTCTCTTGATATCAGTTTATCGGTGGCGTTTAACTATTCTCGCCGTTAAGTTTGTCACGCCGGTATCAGGTGCAAGTCAACTTACGCGTTTTTCTGGCTGTGTAGCCTTTTTGTTAACTATAATTTATCTAGTTATATTCAGTTCTTTACTTTTGGTTTACGCCATAAATATTGGCTGGTTCTGTAAGCACAAGCTGTGCTTTCTATTAAATTACCCGAGTTAATAAAAGGGTCTTTTACACCCTTTAATAGACTCTGTTGTAATTTCCAAGACATAGCGGGAAGTCGTTTAAGTCTTCAGAGTTTTCACTCAGTTTATGTTAGCATGTAAGGATCTTAAGTTTTACTAACGTTTATTTTATTTTAAATCTTTACTATCACTTCTTATTTTCTACTTCCGGCCAGAATTATAAGCGTGAAGGAGTTTATGCAAAGTTGTCTGGCGAACGCCAAGTATTTAAGTGTGGCCTTTTTGCCAAGCAGAGAAGAGAGGAAGCCGTGAGTTCGAAGCAGGCCGCTTACCTTAGAAGTTACGCAGTTGCTACTTTGCCTTCCAGGCCAGAGGTTTTAATCCTCTTGATAAATTAAACGTATTGTAGTGTTCACAGTCTCTGTGCTACATACGCTTTCTGTTATTATAAGGCCAATCTTATTCTAAAGTTAAATTAGAGTTTAGTTTTATTTTGATATCTTTTAAGTTAGACCCCGAGTGGAGGGTCATTGTATTCCGAAGTACGGAAGTCATTGTATATAAAGAAAAAAATAAAGGGTTTTGTATACCCTTCGTCTGTATCCTGTCTACTTACTACAATTAGTGAACATAGCTTTAGTAAGCTCTCTGTTCTAGTCAGGTCATTGTATGTTTCCGAAGAAGGTAAGAAGAAACATTGAACCTGATAGTGGCGCCCGACGAAGAATAACCATGGCCGAGTTTCAAGAAGAACCTGTGCTGCCTGCAGAAACAGCTCAGAATCCAGAAATGCCAGCTGCCGCCCTGGAAGGATTTGGGTATATTGTCCAGACCATGCGCGCTTCGATGAAACCAGAAGCAACGTTTAATGGAAACTCACAGGTAACCAGTTTTTTGGAAAAATTGGATGACCACTTCATGCTCTACCCCGTGCACGAGTTTCAAAAAGTTACCTTAGCTACCAGCGCTTTGAGGGGCCAAGCGCTTAACTGGTTCAAATGTATCGGCAGAAGTCTCTTGGGTCAAGCAGGAAGTCCCACCTATACCTACGAAAATTTCAAGACTGCCCTACTAAAAGCCTTCCCTGTTGTAAGGGATCGTGCGAAATTAGAAACAGAACTTTTCAGTATATATCAACAAAGAATGGAAAACCTCTCCAGGTTTATTTTAAGAAAAATTCACGTTTTCAAGCTCTTGTATGGAAACCGTCCGGATCCTGAAATAATTCAAGTGATTTTGCCGAGGTTACTACCCCAAGTGCAAGACTTTATTGAATTGAGAAATCCGACTACACTGGAAAAATTATTTGAGCTAGCAATCCAGTTTGAAAGTAGAAGAACGGCGGACGTCGAAAGAAGACGCCAATATCAACAGCGAAACCAATTTGGTACGCCAAGACTACAGCAAACTCAAGCACATGGCTACGGAGAAAAAGCGAATCAGTGGGCAAGGAAACCCGAGCATTCAAAAACAGCCGGCGAACGTCGACAGTTCAATAGCAACCCAGGAAAAAAGTCTCAAGGCCAGTGGAGAAAGAAGGAAAGCACCGAAAGAAAAAATAATTTAAACTAAAACGGATTTCTGCTGACGAGAGGGTGCGGAAATCCGAAGGCCACGAAAACCCCTCTTCCTACAAGTTAAATACAGTAATGGTGAAAAATTTAACTCTTCCGAAGATTGAAGTCTTGGTAAATAATATCCCGGCCACCGCACTCCTGGATACCGGCGCGCAGTGTTCCTGTGTGGCAGAAGTCTTTTTTAGAAAGTATTTTCGCAAATACCGCATATATAATGCGGATAATACAACAGTATTAGCGGCGCAAGGAGAACAATGTAAGTGCGTAGGTAAAGTACCTTTGTACATCCGTATCAAGGACGAACAAGTAAAGGTGATGTTTTTTATAGTAAAGAATTTGCAAGCACACTTAATACTAGGAATAGACTTTCTTTCAGACGCACAAGCTACACTGGATTTTAATGAAGCGTCTCTTAAACTGACGATGAAACCAGTGCGTGTAGAAAAGGTTGAACCGCCAAGGGTAAATCTCGACCACCTGCCTAATGACGAGCAAGATAGAATCCGACAAGTGGTAAGTGAATTTGCTTCCTTATTTAGTGATATTCCAGGATTTACCCAGGTTACTAACCATAGTATTGACACCGGAGATGCATTGCCGGTTCGTCAAAAACCATACCGGTATGATAAGAATAAGGAAAAAATTATAGAATGGCATATTACCGATATGCTACGTAAAAAGATCGTAACGCCTATCTCAAGTAGTTATGCTAGTCCGGTGGTTTTATGTAAGAAAAATAATGATTATCCTTTGGAGCATCCAAAAAGGTGGAGATTCGCTATTGATTACCGTAAATTAAATTCCATAACGAAATATCCGGTATATCCGTTACCGATTATAGAAGAAATTTTAAGGAACATAAAATCAACCAAATTTATGACAACTTTAGACTTAACGAATGGTTATTTTCAAATAGGGATCAGGCCTGAGGACGTGCCTAAGACTGCTTTTATAACCAAGTCTGGCACTTATGCATTTTTGCGAATGCCGTTTGGCCTTTCAGGCGCCCCAGCAACATTTCAGCGATGCATGGACATTGTGTTAAGACCTGTTCTCGGAAAGTCCACATTTATCTATTTAGACGATATCATTATTACTAGTGATAATCTAGACCAACATGTACAGGATTTAAGACAGGTGTTTTCTTTATTAAATGAGGCCGGTCTAAAAGTTAATGTCGAAAAATGCAAATTTGCAGCCCCTGAATTAAAATATTTAGGTTACAAAATATCGCAAAAAGGGATCGAGACAGATGAATCAAAAATAATCGCTGTACAAAAGTATCCGACTCCAAACACGGCAAAGAAGCTCTCTTCTTTTCTAGGACTTTGTTCATATTATAGGTCCTTTATAAAAGATTTTGCGGCTATCGCTGAGCCATTGTTAAAATTAAAAAGGAAAAAGGCAAGATTCTCGTGGACGGCCGAAGCCAATAGTGCTTTCGAAAAATTAAAACAAGCATTAACGCAAGCCCCTGTGTTGAAATTTCCTGAAAAGGATGAAAATTTAGAAATTTCAGCGGATGCTTCGGATTATGCGGTAGGAGCGGTACTTTCGCAAAATCAGCAGCCAGTAGCATTTTTTAGCCGAACTTTAAATCAAACACAAAGAAACTATTCCGCGACCGAGAGAGAGGCACTTGCAGTTCTGTTAGCAGTGCAAAAGTTCCGAGTCTATTTTGGAAAGGCGCCGATAACAGTATATTCTGATCATGCGGCGGTAACTAGATTGTACTCTGGAAAAAATTTATCCCCAAGGTTAATAAGATGGGCACTCAAGCTGCAAGAATATAATCTGGTAATCAAGCATACCCCCGGAAAGGAAAATATCGTAGCAGATGCCCTGTCACGAATTAAATTAGACGAACAGGGTAATACCGTAAAAGTTGCAATGCTGACAGCGTGTACAATAAATTCCCGAGAAACTGTAATAACCGAACTGGGTAAGGATCCTGAGTTTGGAAGTATTTATGAGTATTTGAAGGATCCTGAAAATTTTAGCCACCAAGATATTGTGGCGATAAGAAATAGGGCGGCCCATTACGAACTAATAGATGGTCTATTATTTTATACAAAAACTACGAATTCCAACAACGAATTTCGACCTGTTATCCCAGCTAGTCTTAGATTAAATATCCTGCAAGAGCTCCATGACAGCCCTTTAGCTTCTCATGCTGGTATTCGAAAAACTACTCAACGCGTACGCGAGGCAGTCTACTTTCCTGAACTGCAAAAGTTAACAAGGGCGTATGTCCAGTCCTGCCCAACATGTCAAGCCGTTAATTATATTAATTTCCGCCCGGCCGGGTTTCTAAATAGTATTAAATCCGAATTTCCAAATGAAATAATCGGTATCGATTTATTGGGCCCTTTCCCAAAAAGTCAGTTAAACAAAAGTCGCTATCTCCTTGTTATAGTTGATCATTTTAGTAAATGGACCGAAATTGTTCCCTTAAAACGAGCCTCCGCGAAATTAGTTACCGATTCTATTTTAAATAAATACATTTTAAAATACGGGGCGCCCCTAAAAGTTATATCGGATAATGGTCCTCAATTTGTAAGTAATATATTTGAAGACATGTGCCAAAAACTGGGCATACGTCATTTAAAAATGGTCCCGTATCGGCCGCAATCAAATATAGCGGAACGGGTCAACAGAAATATAGTGAAAATTATCCGTAGTTATGTTAAAAATTTTCATAAAAGCTGGGATAACTATGTCAATGAATTTGCTTTCGCCCTTAGGACCGCAAAACATGATACAACGGGAAAAACTCCTGCTGAGTTATTTCTAGGCAGAAAGATTATAACACCGTTAGATAAACTATTTTATGTGCAACAAAGAGCCCCAGAATTTAAAATGGGTGATATAGAAAAACTAATTAAGGAAGCAAAGAAGAATACGGAAGTAGCACAAAGAGAACAGAAGCTCTATTATGATTTGAAACGACGGGGAGTAACTTATAAAGTAGGGGATGAAGTACTAAAAATTAAGCATTCACTTTCTTCAGCACCAGAAGATAAAACTGCCAAATTTTTCCCACGCTTTGAAGGACCATATGTTATAGAAAAAATAACTCACGCTGTTGTAGTATTAAAGGCAAGAAATGGTGAAACCTGTTCCGCAAACATTGACCAGATAAAACCATTCTATGACCGTAATAAAATGCAAATCTTTTCAGATCTTTTGCAGGATCCGGTACGGCAGACACCGCAGGTACAAGTTCCAGAGGTGGGAAAACGACAAGTACAAGGGCAAGCCAATGAGAGACAGAAGCAAGTGAAAAGAAAATTGCCCCGCGGAAAAATTGAAGGTACAAAGAAAAAGAAGTCGTTCCACCGTCCAAAAAACAGAGTTCACGAACACCCCCAGAATGAAGAAGGGAGAAGGACGACGTATGTGGAAAAGACCGGGAGAAAGGACGGCAACTATAACCCGGCTGTGAAACGGAAGATTGACTCATCCGACAGAACTCTCCGCAGCAAAAGTCGCCGAACTGCGGAAGGGCCATCAGCGGCGGAGGAAAAAGTACAAGAAAAATTTGAACGGCCAACAACGAGGTCCAAGCAGGATCACGACAGAAGTTTCCCGGTTCCACCAAGACCAGCTGCCTTCAAACGGCCAAGACCACAAGCAGAGGACAGAAGGAAGATGTTCAAGGGTGGCCGTAGTGGTGAAAAACGGAAGCTTCCAGAGGAAAGCACTGAAGGGCGAGCCCGTACAAGAAGGAGGATCAACCAAGCTACGGTTTGCAGCACCTTTAAAGACTGGGCCCAGAAAAGGATGTCTGAATATTACAAAGATAAGTAAAATTTTGTGTTACTTTACAAACTTAAGTTAATCTTTCATTCTTACTGCAAGTGGCAGATTTGAAGAAGTTTTACCTCATGCGAGGTCTACCTTTATCGCCAAAAGGGCGAGAAATGAGTTGTGACCGATTTTCTTATTATGTTTTTCAATTACTCGCGCGTAAAACTAAAGTTGATGTATAATAGCGTTGTATAAAGACTTAAATATTGTAAAAAGTTATTGTATAAATTTTATTTAAAACATTCTAACGAGAAAGACGTTTTAGTCTGAAAGACTTTTTGAAATGTAGTATTATTTCAATGTAGAAAGAATTGGCACTTGCTTTGAAAAGAATAGAAGTTAACAATGTACTACTAATGTATGTTTTCAAATGTGTAAAATTAACGGCATCTTGATATGTTCTTGTATACATGTGAACTGTTATTTTGAATGTTTAGAAATACCGTGATATGGTAAAAGTGAAAGTAATGTTAAAAAATTTGTTATTCGTGTGACTGTAAAGATTAAATCATGGTGAATATGTGTTAAAGGTTGAATGATGTAGTTAGGCTCTCTGACGCTACACTTTAGAGTTAGCCACTTTCAGAATAGTACCTCAGGGTCTAGAGTTGAAATTAGGGTGTGTTAAGAGGTCTCGTATGTTGAATTTTAACACGTTAGTGTTTTGATTATAGGAGGAAGTGTTGAACACATAGACAGAAACACATTCGTGTTTGGTGTTTTTACAACACATGTCAGAGAGCACGGGGAGAGATAATTAAAATAGTCATGAATGAAATAAGAATGTTAAGAAAAGTATATTCTATATGTTATTTACAATGTCATTCTGTAACATTTCATTAAACTAGTTTTCCTTCCAGATCTCTGGAAGGAACCAGAATTGAATAAAGCTCCTGTTTTGATGCAGTACAGATGAAAAAGAAAAAAGATTGTTGTATATTCCGGGAGCTGCTATTGTAACAAATTTCTTTCTTTTAAAATTTTCTAGTTTCTAGCTAAGTTATGTTTGTAAAAGGTTGGTCTCGCGTTAGTTTCTAGAGCTAAAAGTTTTCAACAAGGTCGTTTTAGACCTCAGTTTCAAACTAATTAACTCTGGCGGGAAGTATGTAAGGATCTTAAGTTTTACTAACGTTTATTTTATTTTAAATCTTTACTATCACTTCTTATTTTCTACTTCCGGCCAGAATTATAAGCGTGAAGGAGTTTATGCAAAGTTGTCTGGCGAACGCCAAGTATTTAAGTGTGGCCTTTTTGCCAAGCAGAGAAGAGAGGAAGCCGTGAGTTCGAAGCAGGCCGCTTACCTTAGAAGTTACGCAGTTGCTACTTTGCCTTCCAGGCCAGAGGTTTTAATCCTCTTGATAAATTAAACGTATTGTAGTGTTCACAGTCTCTGTGCTACATACGCTTTCTGTTATTATAAGGCCAATCTTATTCTAAAGTTAAATTAGAGTTTAGTTTTATTTTGATATCTTTTAAGTTAGACCCCGAGTGGAGGGTCATTGTATTCCGAAGTACGGAAGTCATTGTATATAAAGAAAAAAATAAAGGGTTTTGTATACCCTTCGTCTGTATCCTGTCTACTTACTACAATTAGTGAACATAGCTTTAGTAAGCTCTCTGTTCTAGTCAGGTCATTGTATGTTTCCGAAGAAGGTAAGAAGAAACATTGAACCTGATAAGCATAGAGACTGAGACTCCAAAACATATATGTAAATAAGTTCCATCGTATTAGTCATGTTATTTATTGTTTTGATACTATTCTAAATAACGATCTGTGTGTTAGTACACAGCCCTTTGTTAGTAAAAAAAGCATGTTCCATGGACACTCATCACTATGAAAGTAAAAGGTTTTGCATGATATCGAGGAAAAAATATGTAATCTAGATAAAAAACTGTAAATATATAATCAATTTAAGGTATTCGTTGACCTTTCAGGATACGCAATACACTTGTTTTAGTCAGTGTTGTGAATGTGTAGCGAACAATAAGTATGAATGATTTAAGATACTAATTACGAATATTTTAAATGGGCTTTATAAATATGTTCGCATGACAGAGAGATAAAGGGATCAAATATAAGATTACATGTATAAAGAAATAAAATATGAAATTTTAAGTAAAATATTTATGCTTTCAGAACCATGCGAATAAACGAGAAAAACTTGTATTGTATTTTTGAGACTTTAATTGAAATGCAGGCCAGTGGAGTAGTGAATATTCAAGAAAGCTGAATTTTCAATGATATTTTTCGCATTTTTATGAAATTCCGAAGATAATAGTTCAAGCAATAAGTTTATTTACACTCATTTCAGTACCTTCAGAATAGCAAAACTGCATTCATTGATGTACAGCTGGCCAAGAGGAAAGAAAAAAAAAAAAAAAAGGAAAGGGAGGGGAGGGGGACATTTCTATACCTCCCGTTCTACTGGGCCGATTGATGAAACTTAGTTTGGGTTCTTCGTGTCTCGAAAACATGACTTATGATATCATTATATTATATTTATATATAGCATTGTTCTAACATAGTTTGTAGAGACATTAGGTACTTTTGTAAACAGGCAGGATGAAAAATGAGCAACGCCTGCCCCAGGAATGGGACCTCTGGAATACGCGCCCAGCGTGCAGACCACCGCACCACGAAGGCATGCTAGGAAGGCGGGAAAAATACCTTATAAGTTGTTTTGAAATATAATATGACTTTTTTTGAAATAAGATACCGATTTTTTTTCCATTTTTCGATTCTACGTCTCAAATTATGCCTAAATATTAGATTTTATAAAATTTCGTAAGAAAGTTACCGAGAAATTTTATTTGTCATGGCTCACGTTTTTCAGTTTTCACCAAGAGTACTTGGCGAAAACTTAATTTATAATACCCAGTTTTTCTTTCCTACTCACTGTGCATGAGCGGAATTAAAGGTGCATCGTTCATTCTTTTAAATAATTTTAACAAGGGGTGTAAACTACATTTGGCGTTATTATCGCTTCCAACAAATATAACGAATTTCAAAACGTCTCAATATATTCAAAAAACAAATAAATACATTATTTAAATTATTACTATAATTTACATTAAATTATTAAGATAAATTATTAATATAAATCAAATGGTTCTAAATATTAATATAATTAATTATTATTATAAATAACGTTCAAATTATTAAAAAATAATTGGAGTATATCTGGAAATTTTGAATAAAAAATAGGCATGCTTGGGAAAATTACAAGTATGCCTAGAAATGCATCTACTTTAAAATGGCGGCAGAAATTTCATAGAGTATAATACAAAAAGGTTTTCAAAAAATTTGTAAAAATTTCTAAAAAATACAAATTTTAAAAACAAATCAGAAAATAGCCGCGAGTTTTATTTAGAGTGAACCTAAATTTTGAATTGCGAAAGAAGGAATTCAGTAAGTATAATAAAAAAGAAATATTAATAAATATATACCAAATTCAATTAATATTGAGGAGCTAAAATTTTGAGAGCTGTTTTTTTTTAAAAACTACTCGTGCGATTTTTACACAACTTGATAATTTGAAATAATTTGAGTTGTAGAATTGAAATATGGAAAACAAAATATGTATGCTATTTCAGAAAATGTTCCATTTTGTGTCGGAATACCTATGTTAAAACAATGCTATAAATTAATGTAATATATGTTCTAAGTCACGCTTTTGAGACATGAAAAATACAAGTTAAGTTTCGTCAATCGGCCCAGTAGAATGGGAAATATAGAATTGTTCCATTTTTTTATGCAAAGTGCACATGCTTGCAAATATTAGTGCGATTCTTCTGCTGAAAACATCTAATTTGGGCGACTTTTTCTTAGCACGAATTATTGAAAAAATCCTTTGGTATCTTTTACTCTGACTTCTGACAGTGCATCTAGGAATGTACACTACGCGATAATTTACCTGGAAACTGCTTGAAAACAAGCGAACACCGCAAGAGGTTCATCAATAAAAATAATTCAGTAAACGGTTGGTAATCCATCATTTACTGGCTCGGTACATCCAATAATCCGACATTCTTTTCATTGACATTCTTACCATAAGATGTGGAGCAGAAATATTAGTAATACTCGATTTGCCTCGGCCCATGTTTTGCCATTTTCTTTTAGTCCTCTTGTTTCAAAATTTATTTTTATAGCTCCCCCTTCCTTTATCTTCGTATATTTAAAAGATTTTAAATACCTGATAAAATTACTCGCAAGGGATTAAAAGGAAAACACGTGATTTTATGATTTTACTAAAAGCTGGGTGTTTTTCAATGATTAGGAAAATTTGAGAATAGATATATTACATTGTTAATTATGAAAAGAAAAATATAAATAAAAGGAAAATTAGAATACTCTAGAAATGACGAGCATTTACTTTCTGGGAATTATTTAAAAAACTGATCGTAATATCTGATGCAAGAGAACATTCAAATCTCACCTGAAGCCTATATGCACTAACAATTGTAGAATCATTAGGTTTTCTTGAAGCAGAAGAAGGGAAAATAATATGCAGTGCTTTCAACGGGACTCGAACATTGGACCTCTCGAATACCCGTCGAGGTCGAGTTGGCTTCCACTTACATCACGAAGGCATGCGGAATTCTTGCGGAAAAAATATCCCCCATTGGAAAGGCGACTGGGGGTTATCGGAATCCAATCGCCAAATCTTGGTGGTGCCGAATCGTCGTCCTCCACCTTTTAGTTCGGGCACCACTTGTAGGGTAACTAGGAGGTTTTTTTTTTTTTTTTTTTTTTTTTTTTTTTTTGTGTGTGTGTGTGTGTGTGTGTGTGTGCTGAAGACGGGAACAATGAGCAATGCTCTCACCGGGATTTGAAATACAGACCTTCCGAATATGCTTCCACACTACGAAGTATACTTCCAATTACACCACAAAGGCATGCAGAAAGGAGAAAGAAAATACCTTATACAGTAAAATTGATTTTAAAGTAATCACTCATTGAATGTAATTAAACTATGAATATATTTATTAAAAAATCTGAAAGATTTAAGATTTTACATTACGCTCAAAGGGGCCTTTTTTAACCTTTAAAACAAATTCCAAATTCCGAATTAGGGCATCCAGATGCCCATATTAGGTGGAGGATTGCGTTATTCAAAATTGTATGGCTCTAGGTACCGTTGTTTTATCACACTGCGAGAAACATACATACATTTATCCAGATTCTTCATTATTAAATTTTTTTAACATAACACAGAGCGATAATATTAGATGGCAACAATTTGAAATGTGAAACGGACATTTAAAGTTTTCGACGCAAAATGCCAAAACGAAATTAATAACCTTTCCGGGCTAACGCATTTGGGCTAATTATATTTGCAAAATCGCTATAGTGCAATTTTTATTGATTACTCTAGTGACTGAGTGAAAAAATATCTTTTTACGACATAATACAATTTTAATCACTTAGGACCTAAACCGGATTATCAAAGCTGCTTTAATAAGAACAAAAAGAAATGAAGGCTTTCTTTAGAATGTAATTTAATTACCATGTCGCGCATTGTAAGCGCACAAGACGCTGCAGCTCACCATTCGATCATCTATGCTTTGTATGCATAAATTCTCTAATTCTAAGTTTCTGAAACATCTTTCTCATTTTTCTTTTAAATATTAAATTCATTAGTGAAGCTGAATATACGAGTATCGTAAAAAATGTAAGTATTTTTCCTACTCATGTATACATTTGCTTACCTCCTTGGAAATAAGTAATGAAAAAAAAAATAAAATAAAAGGATTTCAGAGGTAAATGTACTAAATTAAAACTCATGCTTCGAATTCACGGAAGAATCTTATCGTGGTTACAGAGAAAAACAAACACATGTCCTATGTATGACCAATGGATAACTGACGTTTCAAAAAATATGTAAATTATGTATGAGATGATGACATTCTTAAGTATCTGAGTAGATGTGTCTAATTACTGATAAAATATTTCAGAAACTTTTTGTAGCTATTTTTGATTGCATAAGATCAAACAAGATTAGATGATTTCAAACGCTTGCTTACTTCAGTGCCTTGAAATTGAATAGTTTATTACAGATTTCCCATTTTTTGCTTTCGAATGCACTTTGGTATGAGATTTCAAGCTGTAACATTTATTTAATATTTATTCTTACGAATGATAATGAACGTCATCATACAGCAAAACAAGTACACGAGTAATACAAGCGTAATGGTATTTGTTGGTAAGGGAGTGAACATTTACTCGGACATTAATCTCATCGAAAAACGGAGATGTTTACGGACGTACTTTCGTTGCTCGTGTACCTCCTTCAACTTGTACTTCCCGTATACCATCAAAAGAGCACACATAATCCTGTTGTACATTTTTCTAGTGTACAAATTTTACGCTTAGCAAAGGGCTTCTCAATGGCGTTGCAAATTGTATACTAAGGGTTCTGCATTTAATGACTTCTATTCAGGTTATTGGTGTATGAAGGCGTCATTTCATGCTAAATCGTTGATTTTCCAACCATTTTAGCATTGTCTTTTGATCACTATCTTTCATAGGTTTCGCTACAAAATCGCAAGTTCGCCTCTAGCGGCATTATGATCGGCTTTATATTATACAGTATAGTCAATGTTTTGTAGTTAGACACAATTTACTCAATTTTAGCTTTCTTTAAAAAGTTATTTTGGTTTTCAATGATTTTTACTCCACATCCTATATATAGATACAGCTTATATGGAGAAAAATAAAAAGAGTCTCAGTAATCAACTCATGCATTAACTAAATTTTTTAAGGCTTCGAACCATTTGAGTACCTTAATCTTCTCTGGAGCTCGAAAAACTGTCTAATTACTTTTTATGGAAAACCTATTAAAGTATTTTAAACAATTTTCATTTCTAAACTGCAATTTCTCTTTAACGTGAACTATCACATCGCATTTGTTTTTTCCCCCTACTCTTTCGTAAACGAAATGAAAGCGAAATGATAAATAAATTCGATAACTTCATTTTTCAAATTAATGCTTTCTTCTGTATTCGAATTAACACATTTATACGATAATATTAACATATAAACGTTTTACTAAATAAATGCATAGTAACCAAAACATTTTCTTTCATCTACACTTTAATTTTATTAAAATTATTTTAAAACTGTAGATAGCCCATCAGCAGCCGAACGGTAAAATAGCTGAGTACTAGTAGTTCGGAGTTCGCTTCCCCAGGCGAACGCGTTGGCTGCGTGTGCGTTTTCGGAATTTTCCCCATGCGTAACGTAGATACGAGCCAGTTTCTTTTAGAAAGGCCTCTAGAAAGACATTCGTTTCCTCAAGCAGATAGCTTTCGAGTGCTTTATGGTAATCAAATAAACCGATGCAATTACTGACAAAACTGGGAAATCATAAGTTATTTTCTATCGGGAAAAAGTGCAACACAAAATAGAAAAATTATTAATACATTTTTTGTAGGAATATCAAGCAATAACAATAAGAATTACTTACTTATAAAACTGAAGGTATGATATTCTCATATTTTACATAAAATGCTTTGCTCTATCCAACAATGTTTAAATTACTTAATAGGATATTTCTCCCGCTTTCGTGGTGTAGTGGTTCCGCACGATGGGTCGGTATTCCAGAGGTCCGTGGTTCGATTCTTTTCTAATTCGATTCCAAAAGATTCTAATGTCTCTACAGTGGTGCCCGAACTAAAAGGGTGTTGGATGAGGATTCTCCACACCCAGGATTTGGTGATTGGGTCCCCTAAAAACCCCAGTCGCTCTTTAAAAAGGGGAGTATATAAGGTATTTCTCCCGCTTTCCTAGCGTGCCTTCGTGGTGTAGTGGTTCAGCACCTTGGACCTATATTCCAGAGGTCCGTGGTTCGATTCCCAACTAAAGCGTTTGCTCATTTTTCATTTTGCCTGCTTCCAAAAAACCCTAAGGTTTCTACAACTTTTAAGCGATATAAATATCGAATTGAAGCTTTGTTAAATTCCAGCTGTCTAGATTCTTGAATATTTCTACACTATACTTATAAAGTTTATATATACTTATAACTATATACTTGCTATATTCTTATAATGTTAACTAATGCATGAAGTATGGATTGGATTGAATTATTTGGATTACAGTAAAGCCAGAGATTGCAATGCCTTAATTGAGGATCTTCTAAGAAAACAGTTTCATGTGCATATTACTTGGCGTTTTCAAGTTTCATATATTACTTGAAGAGGAAACCATGGAAATTCCCATGAAACTGCTATTTGCCGGTATTTTAATCTGAGTCAAACTTCAGTGTCCAGCAATTTTATCTTTTCGTAGTTAACGGGCCCATCAAAGTTTGGATAATCACTTAACTTAAGAATATTTCTTCTTAAATATTAACGTGGCACTTTTTGAAGTAACACATCATTTACACTACAGAGTGCATTGGATTAGACCAGCAGCTGTAATTATTTGGCCTGTACAGAGAATTCATATAAGGCAACTTGGTCTTACCATTGAGAAGATAAAATTTTCTGACAACTGGATTAATCTATATATGTGAAGAAGAAAGTTTCCGTGTTTGTTCGCTAATACCTACTGTAGCTATCGTCACCAAACTTTCTACAATCCTTTTCTAGGGCCTAGAAAAGGTCGACGTCCACTTTTCCCCAAAACACCCCCCCCCCCAAAAAAAAGCTAAAATCAGAGATATTAATTAAAAACGCTAATTTTCGCCCTCATTTATCCGATTGGCAACAGTCTAACAAGCGGGAGATAAAAATATGCTTTATTTGGAGAAGCTTTGTCACTGCTCGCTTTCAAATCGTAGAGTTTGTTAATAAAAAATTCCTAAATTTTACAATGAAATAAAAGTAGCATTGCCAAATATTTAGTACAAGATTCCCGATTCCAAATATTCTTGGGAAGCAATTTCCACTATTCCCATCTTCGTACGACTTCGTTCGAGATGTTAATTAAAAACTCTGAAAACACTCTTTTTCGCATTCATTTTTTCAAGGGGCAACAGTCTCTCGCGTTGGAGATAAAAATGCTTTATTTCGAAAAGGGATGCTACTGCTCGCTTTCAAACCGCAGAGTTTGTTAATCAAAAATTTGTAAGTTTTACAAAATCTATACAAATAAAGAAGAATGTCTATTTGCGTGTTTGTTTGTTTGGTCGCGTTATTGATTTCTGATAAATCATGATCAATGTTTTGCCACATTTAATCGACTAAAATAGAATATAGGGGAAATATTGGACGGAACTTGAGCCTTTACAACCATTTGATTAGAAAAACGAAAACAATTAAAAACTACGTGCCATTGTTGCTGATAAAATGCGAGAGAAAATTAGTGTATTTGTCTATAGAAATTTTTTATGTGGGTTCCATATCGCATAAGAATGAAAAATGTATGACTATAAATTTATTTTTTGCGTCGTTATTAGAGAAGAATTGCAGCGGTTTCATTCTCTCTATTGTTAGATGCATTACTCTCAATCTAACTGAACTGGCATCGGGCATTTCCGCTAGTTTTAAATAATTGAGTGATTTCAAGTATAATAAAATTTCTATTTTATGCTGTTATTGAGGTATGAAGCCTGAAAGGTTGGATGCTTGAATAGTTGTATATGTTTATACGAACAATTGTTAAATTAAATGTTCAAATATTAATTTTGTACAGTATCAGAACTTAAAGGACAATGGATCAAAGAAATCAACTTCTAAAATCGTCCATTTTAGCTACTTTCTGGTTGTCATGGATACCATTCTTTGAGCAAGGATTCAATTATTTTTCTTGTAATGAAGTAATTCTAGTTCCATTATCGCTGATCAGCACTTACAGTGAAGTGAAAAGCTACGCCAATCAATATTTAATTTGCAAAGGAAATTTCTCATAGTTTATCTTTTGTCAAAAAAGCGTTAAATTTAATCTACATCAAAACTTCCTTTTTTTCAGAACTTCGCAAATAATCAGAACAAAAAGTATGAAAGAGACTTAAAAGAACTTAAAAATACTTCCGTGTAAAAATTTAGACTTAAAAGAAATCCGTTTAAAAAACAGATTCATGTGCATATTACTTGGCGTTTTCAAGTTTTATATCCATATTACGTGACAAGGAAACCATGAAAATTCCCGTGCAACTACTCTTCGCCGGTATTTTAATTTGAGTCGAAATTTCAGTGATCAGCAGCTTTTTATCTTTCATTGGTTAACGTGCCCATCAAGTTTGGATAATGACTTATCTTAGAAGAATATTTCTTCCTTAATATTAACCTGAAACGTTTTAAAGTAACTTTATTTCGCATTGTAACTAAACCACAACGCAAACATAATAATAATATATACTAGATATCTGTATTAATTGAATGACCAAAGAGTGCAATAGCATTTATTAGTTCCTTTAAAAATTAAATGAGTAGAATTTATTTAATTATAAATATGTAAAAACAAACAATTGTTTTAATGTTTTTTAAGGATAATTAGTAACATAGTCATTGAATCTTATGCTACATATAGCAACCTTATATTATATGTAACAGTTACTTGCACAAAAACCTTGCGATAAATGAAATTATAAGAATTATTTGTGTTATTTTCAGACAAATTTTAAGTGAATAAAAGGTTTTCGACCTCTTTCCACAGGTAAAAAGAAGGTAAGTGCCTTTTCCGTCATAAAATAAGCTCATGGGCTATGACACTTCTTAAACTCCGGTACACATTTAATTATACATGCACATGATTATAGAAAGCAAGACAAATTGATGCTTCATTTTCAATTAAGGGAAATCCTTTAAAATCGTTGACAACTTCTAGTGAGCGCTGATGCTAGCAAGCAATCATTGTTGATCAATTTACTTGTTCTCATGCGAGTTTAATCATTTATAATAAGTGCTGTATGTTGAATCGCTCCCAAATGGCATTACTGTATTGTGCTTTCTTTAGTCCAGTGTGCTTTGTTTGCATAGTCGCAAACATACCTGAAATAATAAGCTCTGAATGGTTTTATGATTCCTTGATTCATTGGTTGGATTATGGAAAGGGGATTTCTGTGGAAGGACTAAAATCTCTACGTTTGGATTCAATGCTGTGAGGGCTTCAATACCATATTCTGGAGCAATATTGAAAACTGTGAGAACTTAGATTTTGTTGTTAGAAGTTCGCTTTTAGCAAAGATTTACTATGTATATGTAAAATATAAAAAAATATGATGGCTTTGCTCTACGCGAACAGGCAACTTCTAATTAACTTTCCGCAATTTCAGGATCTTCCCCCTAGACCAGTACTTTCGAGAACATTCTGGCATGTTACGTAATCGCTACTATAAATGAAGAGTTCGCGCAATTTTTTTGTCAGATTGCTTTTCTCCTCCTGCCGCTTACGATCTTTTTTGCTGCCTCTTTGTCCCTTTGTTAGAATAGTTATGACGTCGAAAACTTAATTTTAACCATATTTTAATTTAAATCGTTATTGGATTATTGGATATGCAATTTTGGAGAATCTAAAAGAATAAAGATCTGCTATTTTAAGTGAATAAAGATATGGCGTTTTAAAAAATGAAATCGTTCGGTGTCATCATTTCTGCTGTAAGCCACTCAGCCATGTTAAGCATTTTGATGCTAAGCTTCACTGATGTGCCCTACTGCCAAAATATTACATCTATATATACTGTTGTAAATTGCAGAAGTAATGAACAACATGAACATATGTACATCTTGATACAATGAGATTATAAGAGAAAATTGAAGGTACGATTTACAGATATATTACATGTTTAATTTGTTGAAAAAAGTCAGAAATATTTACATGTTAGTTAATTACATGATTACAAGAATGTGATCATATATATGCAGGATGAGAGTGCAACTGAGTGCTTTACCTTATACTCCGTCTTGAAGTTCCCTTTTATGGTCTAATTCTATTCAGTAACCGTTAACCGTTGCTTAGAGTATTCTGAGTACAAAAAGTCATGCGTATTCTGTAGGCCGCTTTAGATGAAATTCTATAGTGTTAGGACACTCAAAGAAGTGCTGATATGTATTGTTTTCCACATTGCAGCACAAGACAGAGATAAGCAAACGAGATATAAGGACGTTCCAAATTTTCTATATGATTCCACACTCCACATCGGGCCTAGACACCTGCATTGTGTACCTAATGTTTCTTTGTTGATGACTCCGAATGGCATGTTGGAACTGCTGCTGATGATATTGTTTATTATGACATCGTACTAGCCAGTTCAACGGTATGATCATACTGCTTCCAGAAAGTGGCTATGCGCCCTCTTTGGAAATCGCTCAACTGAGATCATCGGGTGGTTATACGAGGCATTTGTTTTGGTTAAGGCCAACAAAATTATCCCGGAAACGGGAAGAATTTAGAGGTAGGGCAAATTTAAAGGTGGGCCTTTTGAATCTAGCGGCTTGCTATGTTCTCGTGCGCTGTGCCCGCGCTCTGTTTTCAGTGGTTTTGCATGTTTATTGACGTGCATAACAGATTGGGGGAGATTTGAATGTCACATGTTGTCATGTTCCATTGGAATGCGTAGATTTTTTTGGGGGGAGAGGAGGCTGAGGAAACATTTATGATGCTTTAATTGATGCATTTTATTTGCATATACACCCTCAACCCGAAACAAAAAAATCTACATATAGATGGTGATGTCTTAAGTTAATAAATAATTTACAAGAAAATTTCTACTATTTTATTTTTGCGATAGCTCTTTCATTTCGCTCAATTTATGAGTTTCACTTAATTTTCTGGACACCCATAGAGCTATTTTTACAGCATTTTACTTAAAAAATCCTTGCCGATATTTCATTATTATTAAAAACGACGTCTTAATATTTTTTATTGCATTTAGTTTTTACATTTCGACAAATTTCTGCTTCTAGTTTAAACAAATAGAGGGAATTTGAAAATACACAATAAACAACTTTGCATATAAACGCAGAAAAGGAAAAGAAGTATTTTTATTTATTTATTTATTTATTTTGCTATTTATTCAGATTGTTATAATTCAAATCAACGAAAATAGGTTGATACTTTCCATCTTTCAGTTGAGTATAAATAGACTGCATAAAGTTCTGATGACTGCATGTAATCTGATGTAGAAATCAATAACTTTCTAATTGTTTATTTCTATAATTCAGCCTCTTTCTTAAAACTGGAATATTTGTTTTGGAAGTTGTAGAGTTCCTCACTGGGTAATTCGGAGTTATTGTTGAAAGTGAAAAATCTTAAGAACTAGTAAGCGAATAATCGCTTGAGTTCATGTGACAGGAAGCAACAAGATGGAACGGTAAAATAACTCTTTATTATTCAAAATACGATTTGACAGAACTCCGTCTTGGAGTTGTACGATAAATCCGACACTTGGGCTTGAACTTAAAAAACTAAGAATTAAACTAAACTAATCTAAACTAAAGAAGTATAGCCGAAGCTATGAAAATTCTCACAGAGTTGGCCCCTTAACGATAATAGATTGCAAAGCTATCAAGGGCCTAAAGTACGGCCGAGCGCGATAATAGCTTACGAGAGAGTACCCTAAAAAGGCGGACGCGAGCAGACAGAATACGTAGTATCTCTCTCATTAAGACCAAAGAACTTCGCAGTTAAATACCGCTGTTCGTTATTATGCATTCAGACATGATTCTAAAACTACGTTCTGGCCGAAAGTGGTAAGTTGAAGTTAAGAATCGATAAGAAAGGAGATTTAACTCAAAGTTTAACTGTTCATAAAATTAACATAATCCTGATAAAGTATTTGTTTTATATAGAGCTGCTCCATGCGGATTATGTATTTTAATCTTAAATGTTTATATTTAGGGAAAATATCGTTTTTAAATTTGGAAATGCGTTTAAAAATGAAAGGTACTGCCTCGTACTTATAATACATATTTAAAGACGCTAAAAAATGAATGCCTGATGTAATGACAGGAGGAACAAATTCCAAAATTTTTATAAACAGCTAATGCATTAATTAATAAGTCAAAAATGAATCTATACGTAAGTATATACTTTAAAATTTTGCTTTCTCTTAATTTTTAACGGAAAGAATAAATAGTGTCACGAAATCAGGAAGGTGATATAGACTGAATAAAAACCTTCAGCTTGTAAATAAATTTCAAATATAAATAAATAACCTTATCACACTGAACACTATAGAAGTCTAAATTGATCGATGCAAGCTTCATATGTGCACATAAGAAAAAAAGAATTCCTGTATTATTATGCTAAGCAATATTGACGTTAGACATGGAGCAAGGAATCTGGGATTTGAAAAAAAAAAAAAAGGCAATCTCTTCTAGTAAATTTAGAGGCGAGATGGATAAAATAAATTAAAAAAAAGCTGAAATCCGATCCTTCGTATTCCAATCGAAACTATAATGGTGTTTTCAGTTAACGGTAATACGTTATCAGAGTTTTCTAAGATAAAGATTGCCAAAATAAAATTAGAATAAGGCTGAAAATGTCACATTTATAGGACATCGGATAGGATTAAAAATGTCCTAACCGATGCAATGCAATATTCTCCATCCATTAGTTATGAAATGTGCAGATATGCATGTTTTGGAAACCGTCTGAATATATCTGAGTATTCTAATACTCATTTAACATTATCATCGTATTTTTATCGTAACATCATATGCTGTTCTCGTAACATCGTATGCTGTTATTACACTGGTAATCAAAATTAAAGGATATTGAGAAAAAATACCCTCACTAAGCTTATTTTGCAACCAGTATCCAATACTGTAATTATTTACGTTAATTAAATACAATTGAACACAAAAATGTACTTTCCGCATATGTTAGCTCCGGAAATATGCAAATTCTTGATAGATAATGTGGTTGGTACACAATGGACGCATGTTGGAATTCCGGTCTGTAGTGCTGTTTAAAGTGAATGTGGTTCTGAGAGTGATTAGTATTCAGTAGTTATGGCTCAAATGCATCATTTAAGTGAATATAAAAAGTGGCCAATAATTGCTTGAATCGAGGGAGGTCAAACACAAATGGAGGTCTCCCAAAATTTGAATATCCTTCAAAGCGTCATATCGAGAGTTTGGATCCGCTTTTTAAGCACTCAATTAGTTAACAGACACCCTGATCAAGGATGACCAAGAGCAACAGCTGCATCAGAATACCGTTTTCTATCGCTGTCGGCTCGAAGAAACTACGGAGGGACTACATGAGATTTATTTTTAGACTTTCAGGCTGCCACAGGAATTCAAATTAACCGTTTCACTGCTGCAAGAAGGCTTACGAAATTTGGACAGTATGTGAGAAAACCAATGATTTGTGTCCCACTCATTCCAGCTTCCACAGGGGTCCGTTTAAGCTAGTGCCGTCGTCATGTTCAATGGAGACGAGACGAATGGGCCCGAGTATTGTTTGCTGACAAGTCCAGATATAGTATGAACAGTGATTTTAGACGTATTGTATCTTAAAAGGAGAAGGAACAACCGCTCGGAGATATGTGAACGCAGTATTGGAAACCCAAGTTAGATTGTTTAGGGGTGCTGTGGCCCAGAGGTTTTGCTACTGGATGACAATGGTCGGACTCAGCCTATACGGTGTCAGAATGCTTGCAATCAGAAGACATCACTCAAATGGATTGTCCCCCTTACTCACCCGACTTGTACTCGCTTGAAGATATGTGCAATGTCTTAAGGCGCCGAATCTCAGGGCACCAAATTCCTTCCTGGATCCACCAGGCACAAAAGTGCACTTTTGAATTCCAAAAGACTTGGTCAATACTATCTATTTCCATGAAAGTAAAGTTTATGATATCATGATGTGAGGTATGCTTATCTGTCTGAAGTGACCATACACCATACTAAAATGTTTTCGACAAGAGGTGAATTTTTCAATTTCTACAAATTTGGCTTTAATTTCAACATTTTACAAATAATCAACTGCCAGACATTATAATTTATGTTAACTAATGCTTTTGTACAAATTTCTGTTAATAATGTTAAGTATCAGTTACCTTTTATATCGGTCATTATCCTTTAATTTTTGATGTCCAGTGCATATCCATACTTCTGAGCGGTATGACAAATACCATTTCCCAACGCAGGAAGTAGATTCATAATTTTACAAATTTTAAGAGCAATATTTCTTTGCTTAAAGAATCTATTAGAAGGAGTACATTAGCTGCAGAAAATTCAATATGGTATATTATTTCGCTAAGCGATATTCAATTATTTAATAATGCCCAATCTCCTCAGATACACAATGCCCAGTATTGGTAAATCCATGTTTGTAGTAAAACGCTGAGAAGGGACCATGCCCTATTGTATATTTTGAATACTGCGGATTCGAAATTTAAAGATTTAGATCAACTCCTGGCAGCCAGTTAAAGGTACTTCTGCCCTGTTCACAAAAGCTCCATTCTTCTGTCCAATTTTTAGAGCCATTGTTAAGAGGTAGTTTTATTGTTATGATCTAGTCCAAGAAATGGGCCATAATAATTTTCAGCAGCCTCTCTTGCTAATTGATCCTCCAAATCCTTGCAATTCAGCATGCGATTTTATCCAACAAATATTGACATGCATTCTTTCTTCACTTCGTAATAATTCCAGAATCTTGTAAATTAATGGTGATTTCTGTGAATAATTTGAAGTCACAAAATAAATTGACATACTATCAATATAGATAATTGAATAAACAACATCATTATTTGAAACATATACATCTGCTTGAATATACTATTTTCATTATTAAGATGTATTTCTGTGGAAATACTTACAATTAATAAAATCACCTTCCAATAGAACAAGTACGCCTCCCACATCACCATTAATGTTTTTTATTCCCTTTTAGATTCTAAAAATTCTATTGGGATATGATAAATGTTCAGACTGCTTTTCTTTGCTATTTTCATTAATGAGTATACTTATAGGTATTCTCTTATGTGTAGGATGAATGATACCTAAAATTTAGTATATTCATAATAAAGTGGGTTAAGTGCTTATTCAGCGTAGCTTACTTGCTTTTATGTGTCACAGAACAATCATAAAAACTTCTTGCTGCTGTATTTGAATATGCATTGGATGTAAACTAGAACAGTTACTGTCTTTGAAGTTGTACGGGTTAAGTCTTGGTAATTGTAAGAATAAATGGTGCTGAAAGCTTAGTAAATAGGTTTTTTTTTTTTTTTTTTTTTTTTTTTTTTTTTTTTTTGCTGGAAATGCACAGATAGCAGCTGCGAAAGTAAGAATCTTTTCTACCACAGGGCTGTATAATTACTTCTGTATATATGGGTTCAAAGCTTATGCCCTGAAATCTTTTACCATGACGAGCAATAAATTTTGTTCCAAATTTTGCTCGCTGTTTCGATATGTAGTATCCAATGAGATTTTTATCCCATATTAAATCTAAATATTTTAATTATTTAACACATTTCATTCCCTTTCCACTAAATTTGAAAATAGGGTAACTTTTCATTTTCCCCTGGTTTACTGATAATAAAAGGTGAAGATTTATTTTTTTTTGAGATGGATACTTTGAGTGAATCGAGAAAGTTAAAAATTATACTGCAATGAATTTCCAGATGATTTTTAGTGTTATCTTCTAGTTTTTATAAATTCTGCTTTATCCACGTAAGCAATCACAGTAGCATAGTTTGGAATTTTATCTGAAAAATTTAAGTTAAACGTGATATTTATGTAATGCAGCACCGTCGAAAGATGCCTGAGGATGAAGTTTTGTTTCTTTCTATTAATCTATATATATCAAGAAGAAAGTCTGTGTGTTTAGTTGTCCTCTAATACCTACGCCTCTACTTAAAGTTATCGTCACCAAACTTTCTACAATTCTTTTCTGGGTCCTGGAAAAGGTCGACGTCCACTTTTTTCCAAACAAGAGTAGCTAAGATCAGAGATATTAATTAAAAACTCGGAAAAACAATAATTTTCGCCTCATTTTTCGGAGTGGAAACAGTTTCACAAGCTGGAGATGAAAATCTGCTTAAGAAAAACTATTTCGAAATTTATTGCCACTACTCGCTTTCAAACCCTAGAGTTTCTTAATAAAAATTTACTAAGTTTTACGATGAAATAAAAATAACATTTCCAAACATTAAGCACATTATTCCCGATTCAAAAAATTCGTCGGAAGCTATTTCCCACATTCCCATCTTCGTACGAATTTAATCAGCTGACATATTAATTAAAAACTTTGAAAGCGGCTAATTTTCGCACTCATTTTCCAGAGTGGCAACAGTCTCGCGCGTTGGAGATAAAAGTGCTTTATTTCGAAATGTGTTGCTACTGCTCGCTTTCAAATAGTAAAGTTTATTAATCAAAAATTTGTAAGTTTTACAAAATCTATACATGTAAAGAAGAATGCCTGTTAGTGTGTTTGTTGTTTGTTCGTGTTATTGATTTCTGATCAATTATGATAAATGTTTTGCCACATTTAATCGACTAAATTTGAGTATAGCTGAAATAGTGGATGGAACTTGAGCTTTTACGACCATTTCATTAGAAAGACGAAAATCATTAAAATCGATTATGTCTGCAAATGGTATGATGTTACAGTTCTCTTGGGTATTGTTTGCCCAAGGCGTCCTGAGTATGGGCGACGTTTATGCTAGCTCTTTCTCGCCCGTTGGTCCCAACACCTCCTTACAGTAAAGTCAAAATGGCATAGGTGGTGGGCTGCTGACAGAGCTGAACTTCCACCTCCCATCATCGCAATAATTCTTACCTCATTAAACTCTGGCAGCTGATAATATTGTCACCGATGGCGGTGTGAAGATAATCCCTTGTGAAAAGAACGTCTTTTTGCAAAATATTAAATGCAGGCAAAATTCCTCTGCCTGCCTTTTATGTATTCCAGAAAAAACGAAGTTCAACACCATGTGGTGGCATTAACTAATGCACAATGACGTATTTCTAACTATTTGTATATCTGCCTGACACTTATCTTCATGGCAAGTTTCATTACAATCACACAATTACATCCTGGTGCGCAAATGTTTATAGCAATAAGTGTACCTCTATTAGATTTGAACTCTTGCACCCTAAAACTCAGATTTCGCATCCGTTTGAAACTTTTTCAGATTTTAAGGCAGTCATTCAACCCCTTTAAAAAGAAGAATGAAAAACAGTATATTATAACAAATAATTTTATTTATTGATTGATTTCCAGTTTTTCTTTCCTGCATACAATTATTTGCAAAGAAATTAAGTTTACTAGAGAAGTCTTCTACTACTTTATAAATAGTCTCTCCAGAGTAAATTTGAAATACAATGCTCATTTTATTCCTCTTTTCTATATATTTTTTGAATTATGCATGCCAGATCGGAGACTAGCTGTTCAAGCAAGTTAGTTTCGAACGTGGCGTTCAAACAGTAAGCGTCAAAAGTAGAAAGATGTATACATACAAAGCGATTACAGTTTGTACACAAGGAAAAAATTATCATTATCACTCCTTTTGACTCTGTTAGCTGCCACAACGCAGGCGAATTATAAAATTTTGTGGTGGAAATATAGATTAAATGATATCCGTTTTACAAATTGTAAAAGCACTTAAAATAACACTTGTTTACGAATGTTATAAAGATGTAAGGAATTCACGCCGTTATACTGATATCAATATTTTTCATATTGATAGAGAAGATAAACGAAAGATCTTTCTTCACATGAGGATTAGCAATGTTTGTTTTCGGATTGTAATTTCATCACGGTTCTGATTTCGGGAATTGGATGCGATCTAAATGATATGAAAGCAGTACATTTCTGAAATAGTTTTTCGGAAGGTAATAATGTGTAGCTTTTAGTCAGACCTAAACAACGCACTGTATTAAAGTACTGACATCGACTTGGAAATTTCAATTTGAGGAATCGATGTTCAATTTTTTGGGGTGGAGAAGATTTAAGAAGAACCAAAACATTAGAGCATATACAATTGATTTTCTGGAATTTTACCTTAACTTGTTACGAACAAGTGAACATACGTGGGCAAAATTTATTTGAAAGTTGTTCATTATCCTATTCCACATATTTCGTTTCATTAAAAGAGACAGCACAGAAGAAAATTCGAGATATTTCCATTTTAGAATAATCGATTCAAACGAAGTCAAAAGCAATTTTCGAAAAGTTCTAGGAGGCAATTTCCGAGGTACTTCCTTGAACCTCAGAAAAGCTAATATTACAGCTTTCCGAGTTTGGAATTAAGAAGCTAAAGTATAGGGCAACCTACTTTAAATTCAGTAGTTTATATCATGGTAATCTGATATATTTTATTCTAAGGAATGTGCATTTCTTCTCGTGCAATTATACATAACAAATATTTCAGACAAAAAATGTACTTTAATTACTTTAAAGAAATAACTCCGGTTGCATTCGTAATATCGCGATACTTTAATATATATGATGCAGTTGTAGATTATAACTAGAAAATTTGAGTTAAGAGAAAGATGAGTTATCAGCATTTTGTAAACAAGAAGTTGTGCAATGAAGTAATTAGTAAAATTGTTTTATAAGTTCGTTTCAAATCCGTTTAACTCATTTCATATCCGTTTACTTATTTCGAGTTCATAATTTGTTTAATAAAGGATAGAAGATTACCGAATTAATATGCAACAGATCAAGCAGGCGTTATCTTAGATGCAAAGATTAAATGATGTAACAGTTGGCGAAGGACACATTCATATTTCATTGCAATTCACTAAAATAAGAAGAAATAAAATGTAAGTAAAAGATTAAATAAATGTTCTTATGGTGGCTGCTTTTCACTGGTAATAAGACCCAATGAAAAGGTACTAGTGTTCATAATTTTAAAAGTGTTTTCTATTAATCTGTATTACAAAACAATATTGTTATGGATTTTGTATTCAAATAGGCAGTTTTGGTAGAAGTATAATTAAAATTGTTGTATTTTCCTTTACACTGGTGTGCGAGACAAATTTTAAGAGAGGGCTATGCCAGAAAAGTAAAAATACAGGAGCACACGCATTTAACATTGAGTACATGGGTATCTCGGTAATTTGTATTGAAATTGAATAAATGCAATTGACTTCTGTGATAGCTGTAACCGTAATTCCATCCTCTTATTGCTTAAACGATAGTACTTTAATTTGGAAAGTCCCTCTCGGAAATATCCTTCTCTTTGGTCAGGTATCCTTTGAGGGCTTTCCGTTAAATAATATTCAATCAACTGATTTTCGTTGTCATTTAGCAACTGATTCTTTGATCATTAGAAATGAATGTTCTTCCTTTCCATGCACACAGAATGAAAATAAATTAACTGTGGATAGTGGATATTATTTTCTTCTGTATTTAACAAGCATTTAGTAATATTCTTGTTTTAAATATTTTATTTTAAAGAAAAGCATAATTATGTTAATTTGTTGAACTTTTAATAAAAATCTCTTTGCCAGGAAATTTTGGAGAATATGCTATGGACAAAAAAGGAAATGAAAAAAAAAGTCACCGCATAATTTGAATTAAAATTTCGTAAGCATTTTATGTTTACTGGATTTTTTGAAACGGTAGAAAATCAATAGGGGAACTAAAATTAAATGAATTACTATTATTCTTTTATGTGCGATAGCCATAAAATTTGAATGGATTAATTTTACAAGAAAATTATGTAATCATATATTTAATCATGCGCTTGCTATAAAAGTGCACACCTTGCACACGCACAAAAAAAGTTCAAGATTTCTCGTTCTCTACTGGGCCAATTAACGAAAGTTTTTGGTGTATTGAGAACACGGCAAAGCACACTAGGGCTATTTGCCTAAGGAGAGGGATGCCTTCGTGGAGGACTTTCTAAGAAAAACGTTACGCATGGGAAAAACCATGAAAACACCCATGCAGCCAGCCCGTTCGCGGGATTCGAACCTCGGACCGAACTACTAGTGTTCAGCGATTTTACCGCTCAGCCGCTGGTGTGCCCAACGAAATTTATTTAAGCGCGATTTAGAATTTATATTATATTCATATGTAGTATTGTTCTAAAGTATATATTCTCACACAAAATCGGACTTTTTCTGAAACGATATACCTGTTTTTTCCATATTCGGTTTCACGCCTTAACTTATCCCCAAATATTTAATTTTGTAAAATCTGGTGAGAAACTTACCGGGAAATTTAAAAATTTATCTTGGTGCATTTGTTTTTAGTTTGTGCCGAGAAAATTCACCTGGCGAAATTTTTAATTTACAGTAACCTATTTTCATTTCCCTTTCTTCATCGTGCACGACGGAAAAAAATGTGTGCCGTTTATTCTTTCAAACAATTTTAACAAAGAGCGTAAAGCATATTATAGCTTACAAATGCAGAATTTTAAATCACGCCAATCTATAAGGTCACGTAAATTTTTGGAAATTTTGAATGAAAAATTGTAATGTTTTGCAGATATGTCTAGAAATACATCTACTTTAAGAAAATGCTAAAAAGTTTATAGATAAAAAATTTTTCCAAAAAATTTATGAAGATTACTAAAAAATTCAAATTTTAAAAACAAATCAGAATATATATGTGAATTTTATACGTATTGAACCTAAATTTCGAATTATGAAAGAAAGAATAAAGTAAGTTTAATAAAAAAAGGAATATTAAAAAATATTTATCGAATTCAATTAACATTGAAGAGCTAAAACGTTGAGAGCTAATTTTTTAAAAACTACCCGAGCGCTCTTTACGAAACTTGGCATTTTGGAATATTTAAAATCAAAGAATCGAAATATGTAAAAAAATCGATACGTCATATCAGAAAAGTCCAATTTCATGTCAAAATGCTTATGTTAGAAAAGTGCTATATACTAATCTAATATATAGCCTAAGTCGCGCTTTTGAGACATGGAAAGCACAAGTAAAATTTCGTCAATCGGCCCAGTAGAACGGAAAATATAGAACTTATGTTAAAGGTAACCGCAATAAAATGTCGATTTAAACGTTTCTTATTTCTGCTTTTTGGCATTAACCATTAATTATATTAATTATTTTTTCTTGAATTTGAAAGATGAAGAAAAATATTCCGTATTTAAACACTTGCACTTTCTATCAATCTAACATTTCATTTAAAGAAATGATTTATTTTTCTTCTTACTTTATAGTGTAAAGTTTTAATATGCATCGAATAATTTTACAGCATTAGCAACATTTATTAATTTGAATATAAATGAGAAATAACCACATTAATAAATTTGTACTTGAGAAATATTTGAATGTTTTAATACACCGCTCGACATTAAAAATGCAACACCAAGAAGGAGTGGTCAGAAATTTATGCAAATTTTAGAGTAGACGCAAGTCACTGAGTTATGCGAATGATGTGAAATGTGCAGCTCTCCGACGCACGTGAAGTAAGATATAAGGGATGGAACGTGAAGAATGGGCAGTATTCGTGTCGTTATTTCTGCTAGACAAATTATCGAAGGAAGTTGGTTTTTGTCCCGGAGGATACATGTAATAGGAGAGAATACCAGGCCGCCGTCAACGAAGGCACTTCCAGGAGATAGACGATTTTACGAGGGGTATGGTGATTGGACTGAGAAGGGCGGGTTGGTCCTTTCGTCAAATCGCAGCTGATACCCACATGGATGCGAGCACGGTGCATCGGATATGGCGAACATGGTTGGAACAAAGAAATGTGTGAAGAAGGAGGGACGTAGGTGCAGCCAGAGTGACGTCAGCACGCGTGGATCGACGCATCCGCCGACAAGCTGTGGCGGTCCCGTAAATCACTTGTACCGCGATTCTGCAGCATGTGCAAGATAGCCTGGATGTTCCCGTGTCGACCAGAACCATTTCTCGTCGATTGGTTGAACGTGGCCTGCACTCACGGCGTCCGTTAAGAAGACTGCCATTGATCCCACAGTATAGACACCAACGTTTAGAATGGTGCCGGACTGGAGCGATGTGGATGACAGAATGGCGAAACGTCGTGTTCTCAGATGAGTCACGCTTCTGTTTATCCAGTGACAGTCGCCTCATACGTGTGTGGCGTCGACGTGGAGACAGATCTAATCTGTCAGTAACTATGGCGTGACAACGTGGCATAATGGTTTGGGGCGCTATTGCCTAAGATTCCAGGTCACCTCTAGTTCGTGTTATGACGTGCTGTTCCAGGTCTCCTCTAGGGCACTATGACGGCCCAACGATACTTGGATAATGTACTGCGGCCGATGGCAATCCCCTACATTCAGGGGCTGCTTAATGCAATTTTTCAGCAGGATAACGCCCGACCACACAGTGCTCGCATCTGCCAACATGCTCTGCAAGGTATACAGATGCTTCCCTGGCCACCGTACTTTCCTGACGTGTCACCAATCGAACATGTGTGGGATTTGATTGGACGCCGTTTGCAGACTATGCCCCTGCCTTGTTCAGAAAACGAACTGTGGCAAATGGTTGAAGGAGAATGAAGAGCCGTCCCTCAGGACACCATCCGCACTCTTATTGACTCTATGCCTAGACGTGTTTCTTCGTGCATCGCTGTCCGCGGTATGATACCATTAGATTATTATTTTATTGCTTTTCTTTTTTATTCAATTTTTAACAGATTTTAGATGTCCTAAAATTATGTTATTTGTATAAAATTGCTCACAATTTATGACAAGTATGAAGGATTGAATAGGTACATATATCCGCTCTAGGAACTTAAAATTTACTTAGTTACCACTAATTCCGTAAAATTTCCATTTAAAACATATTTACCATCTGTAAGATTATCTTTTAAAACTAATGTATCATTTAAACTATTTGTTTTCAAAATATTTAATGAAAATATAAGAATAAGTAACACCAAAGTGAATGATGTTTTCAAAGATTCTCAGACATTTCAAAAAATGAACGAAAACATTTTACTCTGAACACAAAATACCATGCATTGGCTATGAAGCTTTTTAGATCTTGTAAATTAGATGGAAGAGCACAATGCTGTCGGATGCGTATGTCCACCATATCACGTACATTTTCCATGGGGTTAAGATCCAGGCTATGCGGTGGCCAAGGAAGGTATTGGAAGTCAGACTGATGTTCATCGAACCTATTTTGTACACTTCTGGCACGATGTGTAGTTGCAATTTCGTCCAAGATGTATCCATCACCGTCAGGGTAAAAGTGCAACATTGCAGGGTGCACTTGATCTGCCAGTATATCTAGGTATCTCGTGGCTGTTTATTTACCCTCGAGGAACACCAAGGCACAACTTCCATGCCAGCAGAACATGCTTCATATCATGATATTCCCACCAGACCCTTGCACAATGCGAGTGAGGCAAGATAGATTCATGGCTTCATGGGGTTCCTGCCAAATTTGACGTCTTCCATAGGTGCAAAACAAGTTGTAACGTGGTTCATCCCACCACATTACCTGTTTCCAATCCTCAGATGTTCAGTGTTTTCTTTCCCGACAACACTGCAAACGAATTCTTGCATGTCAGGCAGAAATAAATGGTTCTTCTCACAGGCACCCGACTACGCATTCCTATCTTCTGCAATTTTCTGCGCATGGTTTGAGCTGAAATCTGTTGGGAGGAGCCTTGGTTGACGATCTGTGTCAGTTGAAGCACAGTACTCTCTTCTGCCGTACAATTCGTCGGAGACGACCGCGATCGCTTTCTTGGAATACTGTGCTCGAACCAAAGTTACGTGTTCTAGCGGAAGACTGATTCAAAAATTTTGAAAACGTTTGATACGGCTACTTTTGAGAACCCAGTGAGATTTGCAGTCTTCGAAATCAAGGCACTTGCTAAACGGGCACCAAAAAAATAAGACCTTTTTCAAATGGTGAAAGATCTGTCGTTTTTCCCATTTTACTTTGTTCATCGTGAAAAGCACTCTTACACTTTGCTTATACTAGTATTCTAACCACGCCTAACCGTGGTTAGAATGCTAGTATAAGTTAGAAGAGGTTAGAGCGGAAATGTGGTTAGAATGCTTTATCCCTAGCACTTATTCAAATGAAAATCTTAAAGGTTTCTAATTCCTTGGCCAGTCTGTGTATATAAGTGCATAATATTTACTGAGAAACCATTAAAAATTATTCATTTTTATGAATAATGTAATATATATATTTTAATTTTAAAGTTTTTTTTAATTTTTCACACACTATATTTAGAAATCCAGCAATCATTAGGAATGATTATTAATGTAAACATTTTCAGGCTTTCGATGTCATTTTTGGAGTAGCTTACTCATTCACAATATACATCTACAAAAAGGGTAGAATTTTGCCCACACACAATACAAGAAACAGCACGTGATATCAATTTTGTGTCCCCCCCCCAAATATCTGCGTTCTTGCCCGTGTCCGAATCGCTTGTTTTTGCATAGAAGTTCTAATTTGAATTATAAGAATTGTACATTTATTGTTTTAACTGTATTTATGTTTCATATTTTGTATATTTTTTAAGTTTTATTAAAGAGATTTTGAGGTTTTATGTATTTTTGCCTTGCCGCGATGTGAGAACTGAATTAATTGAATGTGAAATATCTCTCTAAAGAAATTCCAGGAAATAAGTTTAAATGAAATGCAGGAAAAAGTCGTATAGTTTAATATTACGTACAAGGAAGTCATGTGGTCATTTCAGCAGCATTCACACGAGATTTTTTATTCTTATACGTTGGTAAAATGTGCATTTTTACTTTAAAAATCATTGAATTATGTTGTTCTTATCATCCGGTTAAGGTTTTTTTATGTCTTTAGTTAATCTGCATGCAATAGTGCAGATTTATCAATAATTTAAAAGTTGTTTAAGTATAGCTAAGCCTAATTTTTACCATAGCCGCCATATTTGTTTACCTTTGAAACTTAGCAGAATAGTGAATTAAGTCAGTTTCTGCAACTTCTGTGTCTTTTTGCCGAGTGGCACAAATCTGCCTTCTTGCCCCCTCCTGAATTGCTTGTTTTTGCATAGAAGTTCTAATTTGAATTGTAAAAATTGTTTTATCTGTGTTTGGTGTTTTATATTTTTCTATATTTTTCAATTTTTAATAAAGGCATTTTGAGGTTTTATATATTTTTGCATTGTCACGAAGTGAGAAATGGATTAATTGAATGAGAAATATATCTCTAATGAAATTCGAGGAAATAAGTTTAAATGAAATGCATGAAAAAATGCGTATAATTTAATATTCCGGCCCAGGAAGTCATGTGGTGTATCATCAGGTTTTTATCTAATTGTTTAAAGCAGTTTTGCCGGGCATCTCACATTATCACAATGAAAAATAATTATTTTTCTTTTTTTCTTCTTTGACTTACGAGTAAAGCTCCTTAAGTGTAAATTCCATTCACAGTCTGTCTAATTGCAATAGTTCCTTATGAGTCAGTTGATTGTTTTAATGACAAATTGCAGCGCATTAACATTTTTGAACCCAGAGACGTAAAAAATGAACAATACCCTCTGCCGGGACTCGAACCTGGATCTCTCGATGTGAGTAGAATATGCTACCGTTACACCACAAAAGCATACTGGAAGGAGGGAGAAATATACCTTATATTACAACCAAATTATTTAAAAATTTCTTTTCGGGATTCAGACTTTCTTTCGAGATTAATGGTGCAGTCCTGTACCATCTTCAATTCAATTTGTTCTTCAGTATGCTTCAGTACAACATCTGTTTCTCACCTTTGCGACACTCTTCTTTCGTTGCATCGCGTAAAGCTAGAACACGCTGATCAAACATCATGATGACAGTGCCCCGGCAGTCGTGCGTTATTCTGTGTACCCACCACATTTCCGCTCATTCTCTGAATGGACATACTGTTTATTTACTATAATTTGGTTTAGAACTACATAGAAAGCACTGATGAATGTCCGTAACATCTATCTTTACATCAACCAGACCAGAATTTCTGAGATAACAGCGACATGTGGTAACGTAAACTGCATCCTGTCAATACAGAACTACATTATGAATGCCATAGTAGACTGCGGTCGCATTATTGCCGTTATCAAACTCGAGCATCAAACAGTGTCTGAAGTCCCCCTTATGGTTTGTCAATCTAAGCAGTTAAATTTGCTGAATTACTGTTACACACTGAGTGTGTTTATATACTACATAGTACTAGTTTGGAATGTAAACATTTTCTGGCTTTCGATGTCATTTTTGGAGTAGCTTACTCATTCACAATATACATCTACAAAAAGGGTAGAATTTTGCCCACACACAATACAAGAAACAGCACGTGATATCTATTTCAAAAGCTTTCTAGATTACTTTCTATCATCATCTGCGCTATGTTACCAATGAAGGAAAAAATTCAGTTCCTGATAAAGATCAAAATTGTTGCATCTCTTGAAGAATCAACTTTCCAAAATACATATAATAATTTTTTCCAAAAGAATCTGGAATATTTTCAGCTAGAAGAAATAAAGAGAAAATACATTAAAAAATATATCATTCCTAATGATTGCTGGATTTCTAAATATAGTGTGTGAAAAATGTCTTTAGTATCTGGCTTATTTTGTAAAAAAGATTTTGAGTTAGAAGGCTGCAATGCCAATAATTTACGCTTTTCGAGTACCTTGTATTAAAAAAAACTTTAAAATTAAAATATATATATATATATATATATATTACATTATTCATAAAAATGAATAATTTTTAATTAATAAGTTTACTTTTGGTCTCACTCGGCAAAAATACTTTGAAGGCGCAGAAACTGACTTAATTTGTTGTGGATGCTATGTTGAGTCAATACATGAAATAATTTAATAACAAATGATAATTCCAAAATGGTTTAAGCATGATTTAATTCGCAATAATAAAAGAAGACGTTATCGTTATTGTTTTAAGCTTAATTTCTCTACATTGGCAACAAATCCACTATCCTGCCAAGTTTCCAGTTAAACAAATGTGCCTGCTACATTAAAAAAAAAAAAAAAAAAAAAAAAAAAAAAAAAAAAAAAAAAACGCTTAGCCGCACTTCAACAACTTCAATTAAATTTAAATTTTTCATATTTCAATATTTAAATTTTTCATAATTCTACAACTATTGCATGCAGGTTAACTAAAAGCATAAAACCCTTAACCTGAAAATAAGAACAACATAACTCAATCATTTTTAAAGCGACTTCCTTATACGGAGTATTAAATTATACGCAATTTGCCTGCATTTCATTTAAACATATTGAATTAACAGTTAACGAACATTGAATTAAATCTATTTCGTCGACAGCGCATAAAGTACAATAAAATAAATCCACTCTTTAAAGTTCACTATATTTATTTACAATAGCGACACTTCGGCGCTAGGTCCACTTAACAGCGGTACATCTCATTCATTTTATAACTCATTGTACACAAACATTATATCATCTGAAGATTTACCATAAGTTCTATTCAAATACAATAATAAATTTAAACGATGTATGAAAGAAATTAAACGAATTCACTTCTCACCTCGCGGCAAGGCAAAAATACATAAAAATTAAAAATATATTCATTAAAAATTTAAAGATATAGAAAAGAATAAAGTACAGTTCAAACAATTAAAAACAATTTTTACAATTAAAATTACAGTTTGCACGCAAAAACAAGCTAATAACTTAAATGATAATCCCAGAATGACTTAGTCATAAATTAATTCGCAATAATAAAAGAAGACGATACCTTGTTGTTGGGAAGCTCAGTTTCTCTAGATAGGCAAGAAATCCACTATTCTGCTAAGTTTCAAATGTAAGCAAATATCGCTGCTATCGTAACCAAAAATTAGGCTTAGCCGCATTTAAAAACTTTTAAATTGTTCATGATTCCACAATTATTGTATACAGGTTTACTACATACATGAAAACCTTAACCGGAAGATAAGAACAACATAATTCAATCATTTTTAAAGCAAAACATGCACAATTTACAAACATATAAGAATAAAGAAACTGACATCACTGAGACGAGTAACAAAGTTAATATATATATACATATATTTATATACTTCTGGTGCAGCCGATTGCAACCAAAATGGGAAGTGCACATCTATATGTTATAACAGTCCTCTATACAAAGTTTCAGCGTTCGGAGGCTACTCGTTTTTGAGTTATGCGAGATACATTCATACCTACGTACGTACAGATGTCACGAAAAAAATCTCTTCAGAATTCATTTTAAATCAGTTTTACAATTTTTTTGGGAAAAAAGAGTCCTTTATTTTGTCCTTACTTGCAGATGTCACGCAAAAACATCGTTAAAGTGCATTTGATATCCGTCAAAATTAACATTTTTGTTCAAATGTGATACTCGAAATTTTTCGCGATTGCAATACTTTCTTTTTCTTCCTGCAAGGAAGTAGAAAGCAACGGAAGATGTAGTGACCCATGGATAAAACTGATGATAAGATTCTGACAGATAATCTGTATTTTCCTTCTATTTTTTTTTTTTTTTTCATTCAGTGAATAAAGCAGTCAAATGGTAGTAGATTAACATTATTTCGATTGAGAGTTGCTACTCTGTTAAAAATATTGAAAACGATGTTTATTTATTTAAATTAAAAACTACACACAATTTTGATCTTTAATTAAATAAATTCTAGGAAACGGTTAAAAGAAGCTACCCAATTGAAATTTTGGAAATAAATCTTCGAACATTGCATTTACTGTTTTGAAAAATATTATTTAAAAGAGTTCAGCTTAACGGCTAAACTTCCATTTTTGAAATTCTAGGGATACGAAAATGTATTGACTTTAATATTACAAACAGTAACAAGCGGTTAATTTATCACCGAAATTAGTTTTTACTTTCTCTTTTTTCAAAAGTAAAATTGTTTCATTTCGAGAGGTAATGGCTGCAGTATAGGAGAAAAATAAGAACATACATTTCAGTAGCATGCTTCTTTTAAATTTCTGTTGCGTAAATAACGTTTAAAAATATGCTTTTTAATAATAAACGATTTGTAATGTTTTACTACTTCTTCTTAATGGTATTTTCGCCATAAAGAGAAAACAATTACTTTTTGGAGTTTAAGATATGTTTTGCTTTATATATTTTAAGAGTAATACAAAAGAGATGATGAATTTGAATATTTATGACTAAGTTCCAACCTTCTCCCTTTTATTTATTTATTTTTCGCCTATTCTAATGCAGGTATTTCAGTTATGACAACTGGTCTCTTTCAATTTCCCTTTAATGATTAATTACGGTTTGGGAGCGATGATGAAAAATACTCCTCTAATCATTTCCTTTCTGTCATTCTAATTACATTCCTCTCAGATATTTCCTCAACTAAAATGACTTCAGCGTACTCATTTATCCTTTTCCACAAAGCGCATTTTACTCCTAAGCCTTACAAACGTTTTAATTTTAACGAAAATATATGACAACTGAAATATGAGAAAGAAGAGAAATAGTTTGGTAGCCTATTCAGGATTCTGCAATAATCTAATAAAGTGAAACCGTGTTATACCACGAAAAATATGCATTATCAAAAAAATAATAATAATAATAATAATAATAATTAGGTAAAATTTAAGGCAAAATTAGTATTCTTTTTCTATTATTTGTCTATGCTCATCATGCTTAACTAAATGACTAGTAAAGAGAACTTCACGGATAGTAGAATAAAAGATGAGCAGTTTTATTTTTTATAATTATTGACGGTAAATGTTTCATTAAAAATCTTAACTGATTAAGAAATCATTTCTTAGAAATGAATGTTTTTAAGCAAAATAAAATGCAAATAACTTTAAAATGAACTTCCTTCTCGGTTAATGAAAATTTAATAAATTTTTGATAAAAATAGTCAGTAGTACTCGAATATCTGAAATCATATGAACTCATGTAATTTTAGATTCTACGTATCGCAACAAGCTGGCTAACATACGTGTTACCACAGCTGTTATCTAGTGTTCAAAATGTACTACGCTACGAAAGTGACAAATCTCAGGAGGCAATTATGAATATGGAACAATTTGCCATAATTAAATAACATTATAATATCTATATGTCAATCAAATTTAGTCAATCATAGTTAAAATACAGTTAAATAATAATAAAATTTTGGTATTAACAATCAATTATTTATAGATGCTGATTTCAAACGTAAGCGTTTCCTACATTTTGAGAGACAAAAGAATTCTCTCTTTTCCAGAATCAATTTAATATGGATAAAATAATTTTCGTCGGAATGAAATCTCTTCTTTTATTCGAATTACAGTTTCTTTTGGCATAATGTTCTTAAAACTCATGACCTGTTGTTTTTGTTGGCAACAGCCTTGAGCACCTAACAGGTGACAATGTGATTTGGCTCAGTTCCGCCCCCAGTTTTGATGGAAAGCAAAGCATTCCCGAGCCACCTTGCTACCCGGCCGAATTCAACATCTAGATTAACTGCAGGTCACCAACGTGGTTCAAAGCCACTGCAATCTACACCGATGGTTCCAAAGGAGAATGTGTCACCGGTAGCGGATACTGTGTTCTAAATGGGGACCAGATCTTAAAGACCTGGGAAAGAAAGCTTAAGCACCACAACTCAGCTTTTCAGGCTGAACTGATTGCATTAAAAGCTGCACTTGTCTACGCACTGGAAAATAACTATTCCAGTATATATTCAGACTCAGTCTCTAGCCTCTAGGCAATCCAAGGCACATGTAGTAGAAATCCACTCGTCAGGGCCACACAAAAACTCTTACTAAGAACACCAAAATACTATAGGCCTGAACTCCAATGGGTACCTGCTCACACCGGAATACTGGGTAATGAAATTGCAGATGCAGTAGCCAAAAGAGCAGCTACTGACCCCCACGTTCGCACACTTGACGTGCCTGGTCCCTTCATGACTTACCTGCATCGCTTCAGACGACGCGAAAACGACCATTGCTTACGCGGGATGGTAGGAGATCCGGACCACTATCTGTTCGCTTGCAGAGAGACCGCCAAATATCATCTTAGGCAACCAGTAGCTACTTCGAAAAATCGCAATGCATTGAAACGCATATGAGATTGCATAAATATTGCCCGCAAAATCTCAGACAGGCTGGAGTAATTCTCAGCTGCCATCCTCGTCACCAGCACAGCCCCTGTATGCTCTGTACCTGTAATGAACTAATTTTATCTTAAGTTAGCTTATTCGGCTTTTCTTATTCCCTGTATATACTTATCTCCTTGAACTGTAAACTCTGAATTATGAACCTTGAATTATGTATTTTGCCTTATTTATGTATTGTTTTCACTGTTTTGCCTTTTTTTATTTTATGTATTATTTCGCTTTTTAGTATTTTACTTCTTAATATTTTTAGTATTGCTATTTAGTATTTATTCCTATTTTAGATATTACTTTTACTGTTTTATCAGTCACTTTGTTATTGCTCATATATTGCACTGTACTCATTTATTGTTCACTTTGTGGATGTCTTTTGTAACCACCTATCCATAACTATGTAAATCTGTAACTGAAATTGTTCTTCTCACCCGCATTGCACCCTTCTTCCATCACTGCACTATCGTCTCGTCCAGCATTTGTTCGCACTACCCCCAGCACTCGTCTTGAGCACAATATAAGTGTTTTATGTTGATCAAGTTATTTCCGTCAGCGGAGCTATCTGGCCGATATGCTAACTACCCCGTGGACCGACTGCCTCGCTGTCGGTGGAAACAAAGAAAGTCCAGATATATGCGAGCGGTATGTGGCCTGGCATTATCTTGTTGGAAAATGGCCCCAGGATGATGTGTCATGCAACCAGCCACAGGATGGTATCAACATACCGTTGAGCTGTTAAAGATGTACGGAAGATTACTAAAGATGGCCTATTATCATAAGAAATAGCGCCTCACACCATCACACCAGGGATTATGGCTGTATGCCTTTGTAAAACAAAGGCTGATTGGGACCGCTGCCCTGTCCTCTCCAGACATGAACACGATGGTCATCTGTTTCAAGAGGGAAGCGGGATTCATCGCTGAACACTATACGATGCCAGTGTGATGGCAGCCATGATGATCGGCTTCGACACCACTCCAGATCACTCCGCCGATGTTGTGGGGTTAAAGGCAAACGTCTCAAAGGCCCCTGTGAGTGCAGCCCCGCCTCAGATAAGCGCCGTGAGATGGTGGACGGTACCACGGGAGGTATAGACTTGGCTGTAGTGCGTTTAGTAATTGACAATGATACCATGGGGGCGGTTTGGACCTGGCGAACAATCATCTTATCTTGCTTCGCATTTGTTCTTCTTGGCCTTCTAGAGCCTTCATTTCGTCGGCAACTTCCTTGTAGCAACCATTGCTGTCAACATATTTGCACAACAGTGCCTGTACGCTGCAGGTGGCGTCCTGCTGCTCGGTATGACCGTACAAAGCGACCACGTTCGAAGTCGTTTAGTTGTCTTTAAAGCCTTCGATATCGTCGTAATATCATATTTATTTGCTTCTTTACGGAATTACAATGGCAGCAATTAAAAAAAAAGATAAACTTTCCTATGTTACTGGTTTTATACTTTGTTACTGGTTTGTTTCCTTTGTTACTGGTTTTATACTTTATGATTTGCGCATTAGAAATGCCCGCTATGACCGCAGGTCCTGTTGATTTGCTTTGAAACTTTGATCATTTGCATGTTCGATCAAGGTGGTTTTGCATACCAAATTTCGTCACGATCGCAAAAGTCCTTCTTGGTGCTTCGATGTTTTTGCGAAAGATTGTATATATATTTCGTGTTTTGGTAAGAAGGTTAGGAATGAATTTCTAGCAGTCGGAAAGGAATGCATAGGGCATTAAAGTTTAAGAACTCCTGGTCTAGTCGTTCCATGATATGCATCCTGTTACACTAGTTATATTATGTTAACCTACATTACGCTACAAAAGTAATTTTTCTACACGCAATATTGGAAATCTTACACGCAAAGGCTATTACCATCCCTTAAGCATATGTTCGTTATCTGTACGAATTGTAACAGTCCGTCGCATAATGCAATACACTGATCTAGTAAACAACTGATAATAATTACCAGATATGTTTCTCAAACAATTTATTTCTTACTTCGAGGCAAGGCAAAAATACATAAAACTCCAAACATCTTCATTAAAAATTGTAAAATACAGAAAAACATAAAACATCAAACACAGTTAAAACAGTTAAAAACAATTTTTACGTTTAAAATTAGAGCTTCTGCGCAGAACCAAGCAATTCGACCAGCGGGCGTGAAGACAAATTTTCGATGCACATTGAAAGTTTACTTTCGGTTCAATAAGACACTCGTGCGCAAACTGACTTAATTCACTATTCTACTAAGAATTTGAAATGCAAACAAATGCGGATTCGTTAGGTTTAGTACTACTTAAACAACTTTTAAATTAAGACACAATAACACGCCGAATAAATACTAATTCAGAAGTCAAACAACAAAAATCAGCGTTAATTTACAAAATTTTGTAACGCTGATTTTTGTTGTTTGACTTCTGAATTAGTAACTTTTAAATTGTTGATAATTCTACAAGTATTGCATGCAGATTAACTAAAGGCATAAAAACCACTACATGATATAGCTCTCCCATATACAAAATTTCAACGTTCTGCAGCTACTCGTTTTTAAGATATGCGAGATACATACATAAATACGCATAGACGTCACGAAAAAGCGTCTTCTGAATTCATTTTAAATTCTTTTTGAAAAAAAAAATAGTTTTATTCTGTCCGTACGTACAGATGTCACGCAAAAACATTGTTCAAATGGCTCCGAGAGTGGTCGAAATGGTTATTTATTTTGAAATATTGATATCCCAAAATTTTCACGAATGTCACATTTCCTTTAGTTCGTACAAAGAAGTGAAAAAGCTTCGTCTAAGATTTAAAAGAGTAAAGAGTTTACCAGTAGACTATAGGCATAATTGAAAAGCGTGGATGACGTCAGCAATTTTTAATCAAAATTTTATAAATAGGACATTGAACTAAAGAAGAATATCTTTCTTCTTCCTGAACATTGCCGAGCGCATATCATAAATATTTTTCTGCTGCATATCGAGCTCACCAGCGGCCAAGCGGTTAAAGTGGCTGAATACTGGTATTTCTGTCCGGTTTCGAATCCCGGCACGGGCTGGCTGCATGGGCATTTTCGTGCTTTTCTCATGTGTAACGTATACACGAGCCAGTTTCCCTTAGAAAGTTCCCTAAATAGATAACCCTGCAGTTCTTTGCCATGTTCAAATAAAAAGTTATGCATACCGGAGTTGTATATTTACCAGCGAATACGACAACCATAATTCAATCATGTAATGAAGGGATTATTAGAGAACAAAAGGATATTATAGTGTTGAAATGAGTTATGGTCATTCATAGCATAGGTGATGCGGTTACAAATGAGTTAGCAAGAAAAACTAGCCTTTCTGATGCGCTGGTATTTGTTGAACATGCAACTTTTAATCAAAATTGCGTTTCAGAAAAGACCGTAAAGAACTTTATTAACATTACCAGCCTTTTAATAAATAATGAAACAGAGAAAGTTGAAGAAAGAAATCGTTACCAAATAATATAAATTCTAAATAGTTTAAGTTTTAGGTCATTAATGCAGAAGAAACTTAAGTTGCAGCATTAACGATACAGACTTTATCTACCAGATCCTCTCTGAAATAATTCCAAACACATCATGTTATAAAATTACTGCAGAAGATGATGATGAACCTGACGAATTTTCCTTCGGATACTGAGATCTGAGACGGTCCTACATGTGTTAAGTAGGGTCACAACATCGATGAAATAATTTCGAGAAGAATTATAATATGGATAGTTTATGGCGTGACAGTTCCATGCTATCCATTATTAATGACATTTTTCCTACTTAGGATGCTACGAATGTATGTGCTAATACGTTTCTAGTTATATTACAGAAATTAGAAAAATTCCGTTGCTTTTTTCAGGGAAAGCTTTCCTCGTGCTTAAATGTTATCATCCGGTTAATATTATTAAACTAGCCGTGGACAAACGTAATAAAATTAAGCTCCGCTTAGTGTATAAACATTTATTACATCATGTAATTAGCAACAGACATTTCTAAAGCCATGCACACTGCGGGGAAAAAAAAATGGACACTTGTATAACTCCCTCTCTACTGGGCTTTGCATGTCTCGAAAGCGCAACTTAGGATATGTATTAGATTTATACGCAGCATTGTTCTAATATAGGTATTTTGACACAAAATCGGACTTTTTCTAAAATGACATGGCAATTATCGATATTTCGCATTTTCCATAGCATGTAAACCATATTTCGCGTTATTATCGCTTATAATAAATATGCCAAATTTGAAAACACGCCAATATGTAAAATCACGTATATCCTAGGAAATTTTAAATAGAAAACTTTGGTTTTTTGCAGGTATGCTTAGAAATACATCTACTTTAAGATGATGGTAAAAATTGTATAAGTTATAACTGAATGTTTTTTGAAAAATTTATAAAAATTATTTAAAAATACAAATTTTAAAAATAAATCATAAAAAACGGACGAATTTTTTTTTTTTTTTTTTTGGAATCAACCTAAATTTCGAATTCTGGAAGAAGGTGCGGTGTTGTGTGGTGGTGTATTTAATTATGGCAAAGCACACTAGGGAAGGGATGCCTTCGTAGAGGACTTTCTAAGGGAAACTGGCTCGTATACACGTTACACATGGGGAAAACCACGAAAACACCCATGCAGCCAGCCAGTTCGCGGGATTCGAACCTCTGACCGAACTACCAGTGTTCAGCGACTTTACCGCTCGGACGCTCTCTGGAAGAAGGAATCAAGAGTAAGTTTCATAAGAAAGAGATATTAATAAATACATATCAAATTCAATTAACATTGAGATACTAAAATTTTGATTAATTAATTTTTCAAAACCAATTCGCGATTTTTACAAAACTTAGCAGTTTGGCTTGAGTCGTAGAATCGAAATATGGGAAAAAATGGCATGTCATTTCAGAAAAAGTTCAATTTTGTGTCAAAATACCTATATTAGAACAATGTTATATATAAATCTAACACATATTCTGAGTCGTGTTTTCGCGTCATGAAAAACGCAAGTTGAATTTCGTCAATCGCCCAGTAGAAAGGGAGATGCAGAACTGTCTCCGCCTTTTTTTCGCAGTGTATATATATTTTACAGAATAACGAGTCTTTATCGAAAAGCTTATTAAATGTTAATAATACAAAAAATTTAGATCATAGTGTATTAAAGTATTTTTAACCTGCTAAAGTTTTTTACGAAAGCTGGAATTAAATTTTTATATCCACGAGCATTATTTGTATCTTCTAGACAGAAAATAGTACAATTTCACATTTAGAATTTTACATTAATAAGCACAGTAAATAGGAAAGTTCTTGTGTGCTTAAATGACTCAATTTTTAGATTGAGAATTTATTAAAAGCCATATATTCTTGTTACATTGATTTCGATTACTTTTCTAAAGTGAGAAAATAATTCATAAAATTATGAAACATTACTGAATTTTATAAATTCAGTAACTGTGAAAATATGTTGAAATGTTGAGCAAATTAGAATATGGACTTATAATTTTAAAAATATTTGCCTCAGATTTTGCAAGATTCCAGCATTCTTTTGCGTAAGAAATCTGAGTTCTTTTCATTCTCAAAATTGCGAAATTATACTCATTAAAATTGAATGCAATAAATATATATCACGAAGATTTAAAATACGTTGAAGTTATTTCTATTTATGAGAGACGCTTTTGATAAATTTCAATAACTTTTTATCAATTTAAATATTTTAGTTTTGTAAACATTTGTCACCAAAATATATGTTGAAACCTTTTCAAGAATTTAATGCATGCTCTGAAAAAAAAAAAAAAAATGACTGTTCAACTTTTAAGTATAAATTTTATTTAGGTAAAAGATAAGCAGTTTTTTTAACATGCACTTTCATGTATGCACTTCATTTTATTGCATATTGCTTTATATATTGTACATTCGGTTTTTTAAAAATAAAACTTTAAGCTGAGTTCTGCAACGAGCCAAACCAATTGATGAGTTTTACCAAACTAAGGTACACTGCATTGTGCAGACTTTATTTAGAATTGGCTTCATTAAGGAGGGCGGAGGATTTTTGAAAACCCGTTTTCAAAGTATTCGCGAAATACTGATAGAGGACGCATTTAAATTCTCTTCTCAAAGTTCAACAATGTTGCCTAACTGTATGGATGTTTGTAAATGTATAGCGTTTGTGCGGTATGGGGACACTCTAAATATGCGGCTAGCCGAATGTATTCTAAAGAGGTTGTGGTAGGAGAAGAGGAGAGAGACCCCCGGAACCGTCTCTCCGGGATACTATCTCTCAAAATTGGGGGGGGCGGAATTGAGCTAAAGTGTGGCTGTCACCAATATGGTATTCAAGGAACGTGTCAACGGCGGGCACATTTTACTCCTTGCCACGATGAATGTCTTGTGCTGACCATTGTCAGACATGTGAGACTGGTAACAACAACAACAGGTTCTACAATGTTCTGGAAAGTTCTACATTGTTCTAAAGAGATAACTAACACTTCGCAATCACACCGCTTTAATAGTCGCCCAGTTTAATAGTTAGGGCAGCCTACTACGGTACCAAAGGGCCCGGGTTCGAATCTCGGAGAAGACATGGAGGTTTGTAAACGTATAGTGTCGTTGCGGCATGGCGGCATTCTAAATATTCGGCGAGCCGAAAGTCCTCTCGTGTGGAGACCCCAAGATTCCGCCCCCCCGGTGTGCACTCTCTCAAAATTGGGGGTGGAAAATAGAAGTCCAACCTCTCTTCGGAGCATTCTCTGGCAACAATTGTTCCATGTAATATGGAAAAGATAACAACATCAACAACAGTTTTAGCAAGAGCAGATACTTGCTCTGTTATGGGTTATGTGTTTTTTCGGATAATCACAGTCCACGTTGGCCGATTTCTTTACCGTTGTCGAAATATTCGCGAAAAACTGATAAATAGTGCACTTATACCTGATAGAAAGCGCATTCTGCTTTGAAGGTTCTACACCCTCCCTCCCTCCCCCGAAAAAAACCCGAAAAGTTTCAGATTTTAAATGAAGTCCAAAGGGGCGTTTTTTTTAACGTTTTGTGTGTTACCTTTATTTATTAAATATCATGTTTGCACTTGAAACATAAAATTCAGTTCAATAGCAATGTCGCAAAATAATTTTAAAATGAGCATATCTTTAGAATTTCCGACACACTGTTCCGCGCGCTGGAGATAAAAATGTTTTTTTCCCCGTAGATGGTTGCCTAGCTCGTTTTTAAATCGTTGAGTTTGTTACTCAAAAATTCGTTAAAGTTTTACAAAATATGGAATCGATAAAAAAACAAAAAGCTACTTTGGACTAAACAAAAAAAAATTAATCATCATTATATATATATATATATATATATGATATTCCAGGTAGCAATTGATATATTTTCAGATAGTAATCTCTCTACATATATATAAAGAAGAACGTCTGTGTGTGTGTTTGTTCGCGATTAATTCATTCACTACTATAGCTATCGTCACCTACAATTCTTTTCTGGGCTCTGGAAATGATCGACGTCCACGTTTTTCCAAAATAATTAGCTAGAATCAAAGATATTAATTAAAAATGCTAATTTTTGCCCTCATTTTTTCTAGTAGCAACAGTCTCGTGCACTGGGAGATAAAATTCTGTTTTATTTCGAAACGTGTTGCCACTGCTCGCTTTGAAATCGTAGTTTGTTAATAAAAAATTCATTAATTACACAATGAAATAGAAATAGCATTGCCAAACATTAAATACAAGATTGCCGATTTCAAAAATTCTTGGGAAGCCATTTCGACTATTCGTATCTTCCTGCAACTTTAATCATCAGAGATATTAACTAAAAACTCTGAAAACACTCATTTTCTCACTCATTTTTCCGAGTGGCAACAGTCTCTCGCATTGGAGATAAATATCCTTTATTTCGAAAAGTGTTGCTACTGCTGGCTTTCAAATCGTACAGTTTGTTAATAAAAAAATTTAGAAGCTTTATAAAATCTCTATATGTAAAGAAGAATGTCTGTTTATGTGTGTGTTTGTTTGTTCGTGCTTTTGATTTCTGATCAATTATCTTCAATGTTTTTAAAATTGAATATAGGTGAAATATTGGATGGAACTTGAGCTTTTATGACCATTTGATTAGAAAGAATAAAATCATTAAACCTTCGTGCCATTGTTGCTGATATAGTGAGAGAGAATTAGTTTAATTTTCCATCGAAATTTTTTATGTGGATTCCATCCATATCGCATCAAAGTGAAAAATGTCTGACTATGAATCGTATTTTTTGCATCATTATTAGGGAAGGATTATAATGGTACCGTTCTCTCTGCTCTTAGATACATTACTGTCAATTTAACTTAACTGGCATCGGATAATTTGATGATTAATAATAATTGAAGTGAATCTGAGTTTACTGGTTTTAAATAGCTGAGTTTCTTAACTAATAAGTGAATAAATTTGTAAGAAAAACTGAATATCTTACGCTTTACTGAACGATAACATACTTAAAAATATTTAAATTTGACCTGTGGCAATACTTTTCTTTCAAATCTCTGAGTTTGTTTATCACTTGTAAATTTGAAAGACAGATATGTTGCGTTTTGCTCAGTGGCAACACACTTCTTATCTTCTTATATATTGCGTATTTATATAATCATAAGATTTATATAAATATCTTATGCTTTGCGAAGAATCAACAGAACGCTTTTCAATCGTTGAGTTTTTAATCAAACGTTCCTTAAATTAGCGTAAAATATTAAAATATACGTATATAAAAGTGCAGATCCCTTCGAATGGATTTTAAGAAATTTTATGTAGACAGTGAGCGAAATTTTATCAAGATTTAAAACTGATCTATATGGCAGATCTGTATGGAAGGCAAACACACGGACACACCATTTTTTTAATTATACAGATTCAAGCTTTTCAGTAATTATTAACATACTCTATCGAAATTAAGATTCATTAATGATTAAGAAATTAAGATTTACTCATCTGCAAGAATGGAATTACCTCCTAGAATCATTGGCATTTTAAAATGCCATATTTGTTAAAATTACTAATCATTCAAATGCAATATATTTATTGGAAAATATAAATGAAAAGGGGATGTCTTGAACTTTAGACAGTTCATAATACAACAAAAGGAGAGCTTTGCATCTTAGCGTAATGTTAACAAGAAATTTTTTTACTGCTTTCAAACATATGAACAGTTGTAGTTTTTGAATTATATCAGAACTCTTGATCATTCACTTAGGAACTCAGGCAACATCGATGACACTGCATCTTGCCACATGCTTTAGACATCAGCTAGGCAATCTTGAGTATCAAAGGGGTTTTATTTTCCTAATAGCGGGAACTTGCCTATTCGACATTGGCCACTCTTAAGGCCAGAAGTGGTGGCCATTTTATTATTGGAGGCACTTAACAGGTGGCCACTGTTGTTTTACATGAAGGGACGGACAGTTACAACATGCCTTATCTGACATTCGAAGAAGGGGCCTTTGGTATCGCAGTTGTCTCCCCTAACCACTATACTGTTTAGACGACACTATAGAGATTTAATAATTCTGATTGACCGGTGCGGAAAACGAAGGAAGTAGGGTAGAACTGAACCCTCGGGCACCGCAATACGGAAAATGTGAGAACTATCTTGCTGTGGCAGCTCTCGTTTAAATTGTAAAGTTTCATGATGTAATTCTTTATAGCGCTGCAGGTGGAAAACGCAGATTTCTAAAGCAATACCGTACTTACTCGCATATTCCCCCCTCGTGTGTTTTCCTCCAGTTTTTTTTTTTTTAAATTTCAGCTTAGGTTTATTAAATTTGTGATTCTCTGATTTGTTAAATTTTCTGATTTGTGATAACAATGTAAAATGTACACAACTAGGAAAATATTTTGTGTAAGTGAAAAGAACATTATTGAAACTGATAATCTCTTTGAAATGTAATAATACACTAATATTAGTGTATTTTAAGATGTCATTTTTAATGTGCTATATTTATCATTTAAGCCGCCTCTTCAGATAGTATGGCACCTAATTTTGTCTCTCCCTATTTTAAAATGATAAAATTATTTGGAAAAAAGAAAACAAATACTCGAGTAAATACGAATTATCGAAATTACCACCACATTAGAAATACTGTTGTTATTAATGCAACAGTTGTTAAAAATATGTTCTAGATGTATTTTAGAATTTCAATTCATTTATTCTGTAACTTGTAATCAAAATCTTCTTCTATAAATGGCACTTAAATTAAAAAGATAATTCTAATATTTAATTTATTAATTATGTTATTTGCAATCAATATCTTTTTCTATAATGAAATTAAAAATAGTATATGTTGCGATAAAGTCTTAGAATTTAAAAATACGGTGTATAGAAATTACATTAAATAAAGCCTCCCGAAAGATTAAAAGTGTATACTTTATTTAAAGTAAATTATTTCAAGATAATCGTATTTGATTTTGTTCATTGTTAAAAAATACATTTCATAAATTTCTTTTCTTTTCTTTTTTTAAATGTTTGAGTACATACAGAAATTTCATTTTGATGCTGGTAACGAGAAATGGGCGAACAATGTTAATTTTTATACATTTCAAATTATATTTTCATGCTAAAATTACAATGGAATCAACACTATCCATAGTTATGCAGTTGACTACAGTAAGAAAGCGCCCTTGTTTCTCATTTTAAATCAGGAGTTAGAAATATTTAATCTTAAAAAAAAAATACATTGAACAGCCGGTCGTATTAGAAAGTAAATTTCTTGATACAAGCAACTAGCCGAATAGTAAGCTTAGAAGGAAAATTTTGCAAGAATTTGAAAGAAAAAAAAAAAAAAAAAAAAAAAAAAAAAGCTGTCCAAGAGAAAGTGAAAATGAGAAGAAAATAAATAAACGTTTTGTCTAATTGATTAATGTATGTAGAATATAGGTGTAATTTTTGTTTGTGCTTCTAAGAAACCAGTGTTTTATGTGACTGATTTTATTGCTTCATTTGCTTTAATGCAGGCATATGGCAAACTAGCAATAAAGTGCATCAATGATAAGATTGAGACGGAAACATTGGTTAGTTATGAGACAGTATAGATATTATATGCAAATTTTTCATGTTGCTATGATAACTGCGATTCATTTCCATCAAAGCAATCGACAGTTTATAGCGTCACTAGAATTTTTGAAGTTAGGTAACGTGAAAAGAGGGCAATACCCTCACCAAATTCAAACACTGGATGTTCTGATTGTTAGCCGGACGTGCTTCCAGTTACACCACAAGGCAAACGACAAGGAGAAAGAAAGTACCTTGGAATCATTTGAAAATGGGTCCTTGTTTAACTAAAGTCTTTAATATCAAATTAATAATCGAGACGCAGAAAGAAGCAAAATTGAGTTTAACCATTGCAAAAATAGTCAAACAACAAAAGCACCAATTTATCGAGGTTCAAAACGATATAAAGAACATGAACATATTGATATCCATTAAAAATCTGGAAGATGGTTTCAGAAAAGGAGTAAATTTGACTTAAGGATTAATTAAATGGATGCTCGTCAAGAAATCGGACGTTTCTATCCTGTTCATTGATTTAATAAAGATTCAGTCTCAAAATCGTACACCAAAAAGACGGTTCTAAAAGACAAAAATCAAGAAATTTAATCCAAAAATTGCGTTAAAATTCATAAACAGTTAATTGCGACATGAAGAGGCGGAAACTTTTCATTGGATATGAATAATCATATTCATTTAAATCTCAGAGATGGCACTAAATATTATCACTCAATACACACTAACTCTAACCATTCAGGACGAGACCTAGCGAAAATTCTACAAAACATGTAATATTATGGCTTGCCATAAACGCAGAGGGCAAATTTTTAAAGTATGTTTTTTAGGAGGTTCTAAATTTTTCCATTTAAATCAACACATTAAAAAAGGATAGATTCCGTTTCAAATTTTAGAAACTTCGCATTGGTCTGGCTCACTTACTATTCATTATACTCAAGACTTTATGAACTATTCATGCAAATAAAATATTGGTTTTTTGTCTAACATAATAACATCTCCAAACAAAACTCAGGCTCGAGCTATCAAAAGTTTGGGTCATTTTTTAAAGCAAATATTCTAGTAAAAAAAGGAGCTCAAAAAACTATCTTAGTTTGGAGAAATTTATCTTCTCGTGTACCATATTTCCAAAAAGACAACTCTTGGATGCATGAAGGGAAAACAACAAGTCTTCGTAAAATAAGCCAGAGAAAGAATTTATACAGTAATTTAATACGTAAATCAAAAAAGAACTTATGCAATAAATTTCTGGCGTAAAATTTCATTTTATATAAATTTTAAATTTAACTTTAAAAAATTTAAATTAGTCTCATTTTTACCTGAGACGTTCTTTATTTAGTATTAGCAGAAAAGCGTTTGGAAACAAAGCAAAGATACATTTCCTTGAGCATTTATTTTACGAATAGCATTGTAACCATGATATGGAAAAATAATAAATAGTTACAATATCGCATTTTAATCAAAAACAGAGCCCATGCTATTATTTATCCACTGTCTTACACTACCTCTCATAAAATCATACGTCGGATATTTTTTCCCTAACAAAGAGCGTTGCTCTATTTTCTGTTATTCGTTTTTTTTTCTATCTTTGGGCTATTGTTGCTCTCTTTTACTTCCTTGTACGAAGTAAAAAGGAAGTATTGTAATTGCGAAAAGTTTCAGGCAGCATATTTCAACGAAAATATCCATTTTAACCGCTATCGAATGCAATGTAACGATGTTTTTGCGTGATATCTGTACGTAAGGACAGAATAAAATACTCTTTTCCTTCAAAAAATTATAAAACTGCTTTAAAATTAATTCTGAAGAGAATTTTTCGTGGCGTCTGTACGAACGTATGTACGTACGTGAGTACGTACGTGCGTACGTATCTCGCATAACTCAAAACCGAGTAGCCACAGAACGTTGCAATTTTGTATATAGGACTGCTATAACATGTAGATGTGCACCTCGTATTTTGGTTGCAATCGGCCGCACCAAACGTATATAAATATATTTATATATATATCCACTCTGTTACCCGGCTCAGTAATCTCAGTTTCTTCACTCTTATATGTTTGTAAATTGTACATATTTTGCTTTAAAAATGATTGAATTATGTTGTTTTTATCTTCCGGTTAAGGATTTTATGCCTTTAGTAAATCTGTGTGCAATATTTTTAGAATTATCAGCAATTTTAAAGTTGTTTAATTGCCGCTAAGCCTTTTTTAATGGCGGCCATTGATGTTTACATATGAAACAGGAGACTAGTGGATTTGTTGTCAATCTAGAGAAACTTAGCTTCGCAACAACAAAGATAACGCATTCATTTTTGTCAATTCAATCATGCTTAATTTTTTCTGGATTTTTTTCGAGAAAATAAGTGTTTGAAATTTACTTCGTAATTTTTAATATAGATATTTTGAGTTTTTATGTATTTTTGCCTTCTCGCGAAGTGAGAACTGAATTAATTAAATGAGAAATACTCAATCGTCTGTGAAAAACTGTTTCTTTTCTTTTCTTTTCTTTTTCTTTTTTTTTTCTTTTTTTTTTTTTTTTTTTGCTTAATTTCTTTTATACATCATTCTAGCTCTTTTATAGTATTTGAATAGAACATGTGGCAACGATTAGATAATTCTGTTCTTTAAATAATATAAATTTTGTGCATTATGAGTTATAATGTGAACGAAATATAATACTGAAGGGGAGTCATCAGTTTTGCGCAACACAAAAAGTGAGAATTTTAGCTGATTTTCGAGTTTTAATTGTTTTTGTCACATATATATGAAATTTTCAGTGTGTCATCTTTATACATAGATGATTATCTTTCGTGATTTATTTTACTTAATAGTGTATAAGAATTTGTTTTATAAAGAAAAAAACTAACTGTATTTTCCGAAAATTTAAAATTTGTACTGAAGCACTGCGCGCAAACTAACAGTAATACAAATTTAGTTACAGTAATAATTTTAAAGTGAATCTAGCGCCAGAGCGTCGCTATGGTAAACAAATACTAGGGTGAATTTTAAAGAATGCATTTATTCTATTGTGGTTTATGCGCTGTCGGCGAAGTAGACTTTATTCAATCCAATAAGTTTAAATGAAATGCAAGAAATATTCGTATAATTTAATATTCCGAACAAGGAAGTCATGTTGTGTACACATCAGATTTTTTTATAACAAAATAATATTCACGGTATTAAAGTACGGACGTGAAAATGGTGCAATATGCAGTAATTAGTTGCTTTGAAATTGCGGTAAAATATTAAAGCTTTTTCATACATTTTTAGAATAGTAATAACTTTAAAAATATTTTTGTAAAAGATTATTTGTGAACCAACAAGGTATTTAGTGCAGATTTTATTAAATTTTTAATGCATATTTTATTGCACAATTTTGCTTTGAAGAACCTTTTAAGGCAAAACGCATAACTCTTATCTAATCTTATACAGTTTCTTTGCCGCCGAACAAGTATAGTGGCTAGCGTAAATGTTCGCCGTGCCAACGGGCCCAGGTTCGAATTCTCGGAGAAGGTATGGATGTTTATAAACGTATAGTGTCTGTGCGGCATGGGACACTCTAAATATGCGGTGAGCCCAAAGTCCTCTCAAGAGGTTGTTTTTAGTGGAAGAGGAGTGGGAGACCCTTGGACCCGTCCTTCAATCGGGGTGCTCTCAATCAAAATTGGGAGCGGAACTGTGGTAAATCCAATCTCACCTGTAAGGTGCTTAAGGCTGTTGCCAATGACAGGCGTAAACTTGCGCTCCTTGCCGCGATGAATTTAGTGAGCTTGGGCTGACTGTAGATCAGATAAGTGAGCCTTATCAGCAACAACATTTTCTTTAATCTTATTTAATAACTCTTTACGAACGTTCGATTTTGTGCGGAACATTTTTATATATTTATTAGTCCAAAATGGGTTTTGCCCCTTAAAGACTATTGTTTTAGTTTTGCGATTTTGCGTCGGAAAGCTATAAGCGGCGTATCATTTTTTAAATCGTTGCCACCAAATACTATCGCTCTGTATTATATTTGAAGAAATTAAATAATGAAGAATCTGTATAATAAAATATTTTTGGTTTGATAAAATTTCTCGCATTGTGATAAAACAAAGCACCTACAGCCATCCAATTTTAAATCACCTTATCCTACTGCGAATATGGGCATCTAGAAGCCTAAATGTGAAATTTGGAATTTGTTATATAATGGATTTCATATTTTGTAAAATGTTAACGAATTTTTGATTAACAAACTCAACGATTTCAAAGCGAGCAACAGCAACACTCTACGGGGGGAAAAAACCTTTTTGTCTCTAGCGCGCGGGTCTGTGTATCGGAAATTCTAAAGATATGTTAATTCTAAAATTATTTTGCGATATTGCTGTTGAGCTGAGTTTTATGGATTAAGTGCAAAGAACATGATATTTAATAAATGAAGACAACACACAAGAGGTTAAAAAAGCGCCCCTTTGGACGTAATTTAAAATCTGAAACCTTTCTAATTTTTTTCTTCTTTTATTTATTTATTTATTTATTAGAATCATTCAGTCCAAAATTGTGTTTTGCGTTGTTGTGTATTTAATCAGCAACTTTATCAAAACATATTTGTTTCTTTATTTATGCAGGATGGATATTGAAATGTTAAGTTCTTAAGGTCTTCTTCAAACTTCAAATTACATTTTCAACCATTTTATAAGCAGAAATGCTTAGCTCGTATAAGGTGCTTTATATAAATAAATAGAATTCATAGACTGCTGGTATATATGTATGCTAGTGGTGAGGATACATAATGGAAGAAAACTGCAACTTGCAAAGACTGGCGAAAATAAATTAACTAAAATTTTAGCTTACTGTTATCAAGCTAATAATAAATATAATGATAAAAATTATAATAATAATATGCTATTATTTCTAAACAGAGAGATGAGTTTCACCAATGGTTTGATATCAGAAAAACTCGATTGTCATAACCAAACTTGGTTCTCAGTAACTGAGTAGATTGACTACCTAAACTCCTCATATATTCTGTCATATGTGATATGTGTTTAATACAGTTTCCATTGGAAAAATGGTTCACTAAATCCCTTTGAATAGTACACTTTCTTCACAGATATTATAGCTTTAAAATCAAATCTATGTTGCATTCTTTGCTCAGTGAACATTAAACTGTTCTAAGTGCATACGTATCTGCTCTATAAAATCTAATATTCATGTCCTTTTCTCAGGTCATTCGCTTCCTTACTTGAGATAAAACTACAAGAGAGACTTCGCTATGAAAGTTTACTTCTGATACCTCATAAAATCAGAGTTCCTGAAGCATTTTGTTTTAGGTGCATTTGAAACATCTTTCCAGTATATATGAATGTAGAAAATTGAATAAGGATAGGAGAAAAAGTGTCTACCTTCATGAATTGCATTTAGCCAATGCTCAATCAAATTTTCATACAGTTTTTTTTTTAATCTGGATAGGCTGATTACTATACTATGAGAAGTTTTCCTTAACCTTATCAGTCCTTATAATACATGTAAACATAGATTTGCTTCGAAGAGTAAATGTAACTGATATTGTGGGAGGTAATAAACGGACTGATGCTATCCAAGAGTTTCCTTGCTTACAGAAATTTCATTTTATAAGAATACTGAAATTGTACATTGAAATATTTTTTAAATTACATTATTTATTGCTATAACTATATAAAAAAAGACAATAACTTTTTCTAAATAGTCTCATATCTGAAAACTAATTTCGCATTATGTCATCTTAAGCTTATGCATTGCGTATAGTCAGCCAATCAGATTAAAGAAAATTTTTACTATAAATATCACTGCTACTAACTGAGAAGTATTTTTTACCTTCTTTCCTGCTTCGCCTTGCTTCTGCTGGACATTCATAGTTGTCCTCTGTCTAACAAAGATATAAGCTTTCAGAAATGTGTAGGTGCATAGATCACCCATAATAATGATATGAGAATCTGTTTTTATAATCATGTGTAAATCAACGCCCCTTCTGGTAACGTTTTTCTTCTCCTTTTTTGTGTCATCTGATGTATGTTTTCATACTCGCAAAGTTGGGAATCAACAAATCATCTACACCGAATCATTATACATATATATGTATACATATGTGGGAAATAATCGGCGAATAGACAGTGAGGTGTGACGTCATCTGCCACCAGCCCATCGCAGCGTAGAGCACCGAAGACAACACCCAGAGGCAGACTAGTATTAGAACTGCTGCGAACAAGACATGTTCCTCGTGAGTTGGGCTGAGTATCTATGAGACGAGCAGACGACGGCTCGTAGTCCAGGAATTTTGGATTTTGTAGGAATGGTCGTCGTGGCAAACTGACAATCCCCTTTGTAGATATCTGAATATTCTGCCAGAGATTTATGGTATGCAAAAAATATTCTTACATGAACTGTTCGTCGACTTACCTTAGTTGTGGGTTTACACATATTTAAATCAATTACATGTATTGCCAACTGTAACATTCTCATCATTTTCATTTTTTCATAACCTCTTAGTAAATTTAAATAAAATAGATTAGTTAGTACTTAACTCGTGATTTATGTGCTCTTCGTGTATCGCGTAACCCTACACACACATATATATTTTACTCTTAGTTAACGTCAATGTAGTTTTGAATGACAAGTTACGTATACCCAATGAACTGTAATTATTTTCTATACGATATGTAAAAAACTATCACGCCTAATGAAGAGATCGCTCAAAATGTCAGAGAAACGTTTATCTAGAATTTTTGAATTCCTACTATTAGCTCACACTTTCCCTATATCTTTTTTTAATTTTCTATCGTCAATAAAATACTTTTTATGCATTCACTGAAGTTCAAATATTTCACATGTGGTTTTTCACGAGAGGAACGTGAAATCTAAGTTAATCAACGAGACAATGTTTTCATGTACGTCCATGACGTATCAAGAATTATACGAGCACCATAGCATCAAGCAGATGAAACAATTTTCACATCAGGCAGCCCAGGCGTTAAATGTTTAGGAATGGTGTTGGCATACATTGTGAGAGCTTCGATTCTTGAACCGAATAGATGGACACCAACTACGCTCAGTGAAAATTTAATTGAAGAAGATGATATACATCAGCAAATTGTAATAGAAAATGAGCGAAAAGGTTGTCTTGCTGTAGAAGAAGTCATTAGATGGAATATTAATTGAAGAACGGGTCTGCTCGAAACTCACTGGAAAGGTTCCTTGCAGTAAAGAAGCATTACAAGAGATGGATAGAATGAGAAATTACAGACCATCATCAGCTGTATAAATTAGAAATGAAAAATGTTAATAAAAAGTAACTAAAATAAAATTTTTCTTTGTTGACCTAAGTAGGAATTTAATATTTTTTTTATATTACTTGTTTAAAAGTATTTCAAATGAATTCTTGTAACATCAAACATACGTCAAAGCCTGTGCATTCAAAATAAATAAATAAGTAAATAAATGATCGCACAAAAAATGAAGAAAAGAAAAGAAAAATAGATGGAAAGAATGAAGTTAAAGAAATGAAAAATCTTCAAAGCACGTTATCCTTGAAGACAGGACACAAGCCTAAACCCCTAAGTTACACAAAAGAAAAGAGAAATCAAGTTCCACGTGAAGAAAGAAGCTATATGAAACGAACATTTCTAAAGACAAATCTCTTAAAATATTCTTTGGAAAAAGAGGATTTAGGGAGTTGGAAGTTAGAAACGAAGAAAACATGAAATTACCAGGGTATATTCTTAGTAACTAAATAAAAGAAAATGAAAAATAGAGAGGTCAAATATCCAAAGAAAAGAGGTAAATACTTACCTAAAATAAAATGACAGACAGTGATACCTTAGATAAACAATGATAATGCAGAGAAAGAATAGGAAAAGTGGGATTATACTCAACCCAAGTACTTATTTTTAAATATACAAGCAATTCCTTTCCTTTTCAGTGTTAAAAATTATCACCATTCCCAACGCGCAGTTTGATACTTTGGCATTTGGAACATCTTTTCATCTACAATGCCGTTGTCTCTCTCAAATATTTTGTTTGTTTAAGAACTTCTGTGAAATGTTGAAGTGTGAAAACAAATATCCATTGCAGTTTAAGTGCAGGGTAAGTCCCACATGAGTTAGAAAGCTGATGTCCATTTTGATGATACATACTTCAAGACGTAAAGAAATTCTTCTCTCCTCCCATCGTTTGGAGAAGCGTGAAATTTTTGTTTATCATAACTTCACAACCTTTTCTCATTATCCGAAACACAATTATGTTAGCACGCATCAGAGAAAACTATAAAAGAAACTCCTGCTTTTTATTTTTATTCTTTAATATTTTGCAGGAACCATAAATCTTCGGAAATATAAACAAAACTTCAAACAATGGATCGCAAAATACTTCCTACTCCGAAGAACTGCAGGGAATAAAAGAAAGTTTGACTTTGCATAATAAATTTTACGTCGGCAGTTCGGATACATTGAGAGAAAAGAGAAGAAATAAAGGAAGGAAGTAAAAAAAGGAGAGGCACGAGGAGTTGTTTTATTTGTTTTTAGAGTTGGCATCACGAAGAGATCGAAAAATGTTCATTAATTATGTGCAAATTTCTTCCCTTTGAAGTAACGGTTTTCTGAAGCTATTATGCAAAAGAGCAACTTTTCTTTGATTGCTTTCCTTTTTGATTCAAAATAAGAGACACGCATTAATGGAATTCTAAATAGTGCAAGGTATTTACCACTATCAAATTAGGACAAAGATGGTTGGTAAAATTAAACCTTCGGGGACTGTGTGCTCCCATGCTCTTCACCTCATATTGTCGGGTTGGAATAATTTATATTCATGCTATTTTATTCCTTCGTAATTGTGACTGAAAATCTCTGTGGATAACACTTTTAACGTACGATTTCAATTTGTTTTTCCTTTTAACTTATATTATATTTGCATTTGCAATTTCTGTAGTGTTACACATTAAAAGAAGATTTAGAAAGAGCGATGTTTCTTGCTTGGCTTTTTGTCCTAAGTTAAAAACAAAGATAAATGATTATCTAAAGCTGAAAATGACATATTCCAAGAAATATGATAGTTTCTGACAGCTCATGTTTGTCTAGATGTAACAGCTTCTTTCTGATATTATACATGACTGATTTATCTGGATCCTGTCTGTAATAAATGGCGGAAAAATAATAAAAAATATTTTAAACTAAGGTTGTTAAAAATTATACTTGGCAGTTTAACCCTTTGCTTGGAAATTTTAATTATATGTTAATATCACACTATTCATGAATGCGAAAATTCATTATGTGAACAAAATGTTTTTTGAAGTCATGATTTTAAGAAAAACCTCGCAAGTTAAACTTAATATTTTGCCCATTTATAATCAAGAAATACCGAAGTGCATTACTCATTATTGAAATGAAGTTCAGAGAACTTTGAATATTTCGGAAGCTTGTTCGAGACAAAATCTTGTGTGCGTGTAAGCGGCAGGAATATTTTTGCAACAGAACAGTTTGTCTTGTCTGTCCAATGGAACATAAATAACTGCATATGTTCAGAATTAAGTAAATGCGGGAATATTAAAATATTAAAATAATTATATGATAATAAATAGTAATATTGTTTGTTTCTGAAAATGCGTTTAGGAAATTGGCAGCGAAGAGATTTAGATTTCTAAAGATGTAATGGTCAGGTGTGTTTGCACTTCTTGTGCGTTGGCGCAAAGTAAAGTATTTGTATTAATTTAAATGTATTGTATGAAATGTATTTGCTGTATTAAAGCATTTATTAACTGTATTAAATAAAGAGTAGACAGCGGGAACACGTCAAATGGTGTTAGAATAGAATAAAAAAGATAAAATGGACAGTAAAAATAATGCCTTTGAGAACTGTTTTGATATTACGTAGTTATAGAAACAGAACGATATTACGAACGATACGATACGATACTAGAGAAACGAACTAGGCAGATTTTTAGTATACATTTTAGCTCAAAGGATTGTTAGCCCAGAAGGGCTATAGTCTCGAAATGTTACTTTGCAGAAGTTCATTATAAACGGGGTATCACTTCCAATTGTCGCCACTATGTGTTATCGCCCTGTATTATATTTAAAAAAATTAAATTATGAAGAAACTGCATGAATTTATGTATGTTTCTCGCATTGTAATAAAACGACATTATCTACGAGCCATCAAATTTTGAATAACATAATCCTCCACGCGAACATGGAGCCCGAATTTTCAATTTTGAAATTGTTTTATTATCTATTTAATACTTTGTAAAACTTAACAAATTTTTAATTAATAAACTCACCGATTTCAAAGTTAGCGATGGCAACACAGTAAAAAAAAATTCTAACTCAATGATTTCAAAGTTAGTGATTCTAACACTGTAAGGAAAAAAATATCTTCACGCGAAGCTATGTATCGATATTTTGTGATAATGTGATTTTTGTGTGGCGCTGAATTCAATTTTAGTGTTTTAAGTGCGAAGAACATGATATTTAATAAATAAAGGTAAACGCAAAAAACGTAAAAAACTCCCCTTTGCGCGTAATATAAAATCTGAGAGATTAATTTTTTTTTATGTTTTTTTTAAAATTTGCTTTTAAATGCATTTAGTTGAGTTTAATTTTCTCACCTAATTCAAAAACTGCTCCGTTGTGCAGTGTAACTATCGATGCGGAAAGTTTATAATGAAAACTTTACGAGAAATGTATTGAATGCAGTCATTGCTAAATTTGAAAAGGAAGATAATATTAAATGGAAAATAGAAAAAAAAAATAAGAGAGCGTAAGGGACAACAAGCGTTTAAATTGAGAAAGCTGGAATTAGAAAATAAACAAAAGCAAAATCCCGATAATTCTGAAATTCTCAAAAACAAGAAAGAATAATTATTTACGAAAGCTAATGAGACAGTATGAGAGAAATGACAATGTAAACATTTACTAAAGCCGGTTCATTCTAAATACTAAAAAGCAGGGTAATTAGTATATAAAAGCAGGTGAATTTAACAGACATACTGAAAAGAAGACTGTGTTATATGCCCGTGAGGGCTACTTCCACTCGATTTTGAGAATTTATTGTCGCGTAAGGACTCGTTATTGGCAATAGTTACGATTAAATTAAGAAAGCACTTCTTAAACATTTCAAACTAAATCCAGAGGAATTTAGAAAAAAATTATATTGCATAAAAAAGAAATTTTCATATCTTAGAGGGATTTCGTCTCTGAATTGAACAATTTCTTCGAGAAATGGATACAAGATTTATAAGTAAACACTTATGACAGTTTAAAAGAACTTAGTCATTTAATAGCCACTGACGAATTAAAACGGAAATTATTCTACCCAAAACTGAAAAGATAGATGGATATAAAGCAGCGCGTTACAAACTGAGGAAAGAATCGAATAAAAGTACAAACATTTTACACTATAGACACACATTAATTGCTTCTCATGAAGCTTCAATTAGAAATAAATTTCAGTTAAATTGAGAATTAAAGTGTCAATGTTTTAACTGTAATGAAATCGTTAATCTTGATTTAAAAAATAAACTAGGGGGTAGAACGTATTACAAATGCAAACGTTTCGGCCATAAAGCAAGCACATGCTTTCAGAAAGAGAACAGAACGCTTTTTCATAGGTTAGGTATCCACAGAAAGACATTTAAATATATTGAAATATTCGCAAGACAAATAAATGTATTATTAGACACGAGAAGTGATGTTATTGTGATAAATTGTAAATTTTGTACTGAAACTGGATCTCTTTCTGTAAATTTTAATAATATAATCTTAATTGGTATTGATGGAAAATAATTTGCTTCTCAAGATTCCTTTATTGGTGAAATATTGATTTATAAACGTACAGTTTTCACTAATAGGCAATGATGCAAATTATACAGTGATGTAGTTATTGGCCGTGACGTGATTAACATGGTGAATATTTCTCTACATGAAATTGGGGTTTTAGAGAAGCGTTATAACGTTCTTAAGAATTATGCTCAAATTGTTAAAAATAAACTTGAGAATCAAAATACGAGTAATTATTTTGACTCTGCACTCCCAGTTAACGGCGGCTACTGATACCTTGAATAATGAGAGTTTAAAAACTATAATCTTATACAGAGATCCTTCTACCTAATTTTAAGAAAAACAAAGTGCATCAATTAAAAAACGTTTGCAAAAGTATGTATAACAAATGAAAGGGAAAATAGCTGCCAAAAGTGGAGAAACAACTAAGAAAAAAAGAAAGTAAAGAAAACTCAAGAGAAAACCTCAAATTTTTAAGAAAATACCCTTTCACAGAAAGTTCTTGATGACAAAGAAAAAAGGAAAGAGGGAAGCACTAGAACCCTGTCTAATAATATTACTACAGATAAAATCAAATATCTGTCTTCTGAAATCACAGATTTTGACGTGGCACAAAGAAAGAAACAAAAAGTATTATTTACACATTTAGAATTTAGTAGTGAAACAAAAGCAAAGTAAGATTACAAGATATTACAGCAAGAAAATCAGCTACACTTCAACCAGAAAAGGTTGAATCGTACAAAGCTGATGATTTAGAAGCAAGATGAAATACTCATTTTGACTCAGCAGTAACATTATGAGCAAAGGCTTTGGACCTTTTGATATCAAAGTAATGAAGCCATTATGATTTTGTGAAGATTGGCAATGGACCTAATGCCGCTTCGGCGGCAGCTGACTATGATCTGCAATGGTGACATTTCCATTAATAGCAAAAGTGTACTTTTTTTTCTATCTTTTTACTCTTATTTTCAAGTATACTGAAAGATCCAGCAAACTTCCTGTTGCATGAAAGGTAATTGTGAGTAAGATTTCTATGACGATACTGGCGAGAATAAACTTGTTTTGGACTTGATGTGAGTAGTATGGAGGATGATGATAATGATGATGACAATGAGGATGTTAAAAAAAGATAACAAAAGAAAAGTGGAAACTTTCTGCAAAAGAATCGTCAAAATAGGCAGATGTGAGAATGTTAAACTATTTAAACAATCACTTGCCAATAACGGTAACAATATTTTGGCTATTTAACATTAATAACGTCCAGAGTTAGAATTCTAAAGTTGTAACGGTCATCTGCGTTTGCATCTTTATTGCATTTTAGTGAATCTTTATTGTATGAAAATGTGTATTTTTTTGTTTAAGAGGACTTTTAATCTACCTATATGCAAAATCTGTAAGTATAATTTTAGGTACAAAAACTATGTAACGTTAGTAGAAAGGAACAAATAAATAATAATATTAAGAAAGAAAATCCTATGATTTTAAACCATCTTGATAACATACAGTCCATGATCGCAGAGCAGAGAAAACATATTTTGGCAGTAGTGGTAATTAATGGAAATATAATGTTTGGTTTGAAAAGTTAGACTTTGAGTTGAGTATTCGGGAAATCCTTGATAGTATAATTCTTGTTGGTGTCTTCAATCGTACATGCAGGAAATTTCCTACCTAAAATTTTGTTTGTAAATTAGTGTCGGTTAAGGTGGTACTGGAATCTTCTGGATTCTCATAGAGACCAGTGTGCACAGAACCGCAAAAGACCACTCATAAAATTCCCGTTATATCAGACCTTCGCGAATTTATTTACAGCTCTTCCGTTATTGGTAACAAAATAAACTTCCAACAGTAGAAAAGACTGTCTTAAAAGGAAATTTAGCTGGGAAATAGTTTATTAAATTTTGATCTGCAGGGAAAAATATCTGAAACATGAAAACTAATTTCGAATGATACTCGAAAAATAATTTTCTCGCCTAATATCTTTTAAACCAGGGGTCCGCAATTTTTACCTTTAGAAAACCGAAGCCTTCGTTAACCTGAATGCTTAAAATACTGAAAAGCCAGTATTCGTCCATTATCTGTCCCGTCCGTTTCCTTCCCTCCCCTTCAATTAACGCACAAAGAGGTGTGAAGCTTTCAAATGACATTCCTACTTCTTTATAACAAAGAAGCTTCCATTAGCCATTTAGGACGAGCTGCCTGCAATAAAACTAATACAACGCATTTGGGGAAACTGCACCATTTACTGCATACCTTAGATGGGAGGAAGGAAACAATCTCGGATGTTTCGGGCGGTTGTGGTCGTTTGAGTGAAAGACTATTTCAGGCGTTTTCGCCTTCAAAGGGTTAAAGTGACCGCCATTCAAATAACTAAATTCTAAATTTTAGATATTTGGACAAGAAATACTCGTAATTAAATTAATAATCATAGTAAAAGTTTTCACTTAATCTTCACCATTTCAATATTTGTGCGAACTGTACAATAAAGGTTTCGACAAAAACTGACTTATGAGAAATATAGATAATACTACATGATTAAGCAGTCAATTTGCAACTGTTGGAAGTATATGATTTCACAAAGAGTTAACTATTTTTTGTCCCCATTGTCATCGTATATTCTGTCCAACCACAGAGTGCTACATTTTACATCCCTAGTACCTAATACTATACATAATTGCCATTCATGAATTCGAATTCAGAGTTCTAAGTAGAGAACGCTTTCTTCTCTTTATATTAAAGGATAACGGAAATATATAAACAGCATTCTTTTTGCAATGGTCTTTACTAAGAGAATAATTTTATTTGAGCTGATTGTTGTATATCAACAATTTATTTCAGTTGTACAAAAATTTTCAATTTTCTCGCTAACTAACAACATTTATGAACAACTTGCTACAGCAATGTTATTTCATTAATGTTTTCATAATAATAAAAAAAAATTAGAATATTGTTGAATAAGTACTGGCTCGCAATAGACTGAATGCACACAGGTCCGATGAGAGCTGGATAAAATTTATTTTATCAATAGAGAATACTTCAGAGGTCTGGAACTTTCCACAGAAATAATCGCACAGGTTTTTCACAGTATCACAGAGTACAATTAGTAGTTACACTTAGTAGTTAAACTTAAAATTACTAAGAACGGTAAATACAACGCAAGCAAAGCGCATCTAAAAGGTGAAGCTTTAAATACTCCGAAGTGGATCTGAAGTAACAGCTCACAACCAGAACAACTACTCAGAGCAGATGCTACCTTCGGTTCTATGTAGTTTTAAACCGACCATGGAGAAATTTTTAGTACTTCTCTAAATTACTGGAAGATACATGAGGGCTTTATATATAGTAACTGTTACACATCAAATCAGTTGCATTTATTCAATTACAATACCTATTGCGGTGAGACAGAGGACGGACCAAAATATCGCCAAATGGTCGCCAATTTTGGCGACTTCTGGAGATTTCTCGCTAATTTAGAGAGATAGCCATTTACACAATGTTAAATAAACTTGCCCCTGTATTCTTACATTTTTATAAGCTTTTCGTCTTTAGATTTTCATGATATATTATACAAAAGAAATACAACAATTTTACTTAAAATTTCACTAAAATTATCTATCTGTGCACAAAATTCATAACAGTATTTTATAATCCAATATTCAAATTTTACAATCGACATAAATAGACTTGATTTTGATATCATTATACATTTATTATCATTATTATTAGTCCAAAGGGGCTTTGTCCCTGAAGAACTATCGTTTTCGTATTGCGATTTTGCGTTAAACCACTATAAATGTCAGTTTGTCACTTTTCAAATTGTTGCCACCAAATGTTAAGAGTCCTGCATTATATTTGAAGAAATTAAATAATGAAAAATCTGCATAAATGTATGCATACTTCTCGCATTGTGATAAAACAACGGTACATAGAGCCATCGAATTTTGAATGACGTAATCCTCCTACGAATATGGGCGTGTGGAAGAACAAATTTGAAATTTGAAATTTGTTTTATTATCGATTTCATATTTTCTAAACCTTTAACGAATTTTTGAGTAACAAACTCAACGATTTGAAAGCGAGCAATGGTAACAATATCCGGGAGAAAAAAACTTTTTTTATCTCCAGCGCACGGAACTGTGTATTGGAAATTCTAAAGATAGGCTAATTTTAAAATTATTTTGCGACAATGCTATTGAACTGAAATTTATGGTTTAAGTGCGAAGAACATGATATTTAAATCTTCTGCATAAAAATTGTACCACCAAAAATAATGTCATGTACCACTTTCAGAAACTCTCAAATACTCATGTACTTTAATTTGAGATGTTGAACAAAGAATTTTTACCATAAAAAGTCATGTGAAGTTCGGCAGGCAGCAAACTGACAAAAGGTAACGCACACAATGTTAAAAAACGCCCCTTTGGACGTAATTTAAAATCTGAAACCTTTCAGTTTTTTTAAATAAATTTTTATTTGATACTTATGTTTATTATTATTGCAGCTGTCATGGTAAAAAGAAATAAGAAACAGAAAACCCATGATTTTAATACTGAGTGGGAAGAATAATTTTGTTTCAATTATTATTAAGAAAACATTTTATGTTTATTATGCACTTTAACTGTAGTGATTGCTAATATGTCACATTTTTGCTTATTGTCCAATTAAACTGCTTAACCATAATTGCGAATTTATTTAATTACCCATTAATTATTAAGTCTTACGTTATGCTTGTTATTATTATTTCATTATTAGATTATTTTGCTTCGGAAACAGCCTCTTTTTCTTCTCAGTCCATTCAGAACAACTTTATATACGTGGGTCACTATAAATGGAAAACATATACATGTGCGTCACGATGATTTGAAATTATATACATGTGGTTTGCGAGATTAAAAAGTTTGATAAAATAGCTCGGCAAAAGCAGGTAACGGAAGATTAATGTACCGAGTTTTTGCATCTTTTCATCTTTACAACTTTGAATGTAATTACGTTGTTCTTTTTTACAGTTTATGAAAGCTTTCTTTGAAGTTATGTACAGAACACATATAAAGTTCTCAAAATGCTTCGCTTGATTGAGAGGTTAAATACACATAATTTAGCCTTTTTATATATTAAATATCAGATATAAGTTACATCTATCATTTTGTTGTTTTAAACATAAAAATACATTTAACAAAACCATACAATCACTCAAACACACATCTCAGAGCCAAGTAAAGTTAATTATAAGTACAGTTATAAAATGAACTGATATGTCAAAACTTCATAAAAAGTTAGCAAAATTTTGATTCGAAAAGTAAACATTAAACTGAAAATCAGGAGAAACGAATTTAAAATAAAATTCAAATTAAATACACTGGTGTGAAAAAATTAAGGACAAGACGGTTTTTTCAATATAACTTTGTACAAATGCTTTCCAAATCAACACATTTAATACCGTAAGATTCCCAATACGTAAGGACATGAGTAATGTAAGAAACATTTACTAAAAGAGAAATCAGAGGGATAAAAAGAAGCTTTATTGAAAAAGTAGCATGGAGCGCAATGCGACTGAAGGCCGAAACATCCCTATGATGGGTGTCCAGCAAGAAACATCCGGTCTTTAATAGGGGATATGATCTCCCCTGACTGCTAGGCAGGTTTCACAGCGTCTGCCCATGCTGAGAATGAGGGTGTCAATGAGTTGTTGAGGCATTGCTGCCCATTCGTCTTGCAGCACCAAACGAAGCTCCGGAATCGTTACTGGTGGTAAGGTACGAGCTGCCAAGCGTCTGCCTAGAAAATTCCATACATGCTCGATGGGATTGAGATCCGGCGATCATGCCGGCCAATCCATACGTTCAATATCCTCACTCTCTAAGAGCTGTTCGGCAGCTACTGTGTGATGACATGGTGCATTGTCGTCCATGAAAGGGAACTGCGGACCCCTAGCGCCTCTAAAAAGACGCACATAGGGAATAAGAATCTCGTTACAATAACGGGCCCCGTTGACTGAACCTGCGTCGAAGATGTGAAGGTCTGTACGACTACCAAGCATGATGCCTCCCCAAACGAGAACACCGCCACCTCCATACCTGTCCCTTTCAATGATGTTCGAGGGATGATTGCGGCTTCCTCGCTCTTTCCAGATGAGTATGCGATGAGAATCGCTACTCAGACTGAATCTGCTCTCATCTGTAAAGAGTAATCGTCCCCATTCATTCTCTCTCCAATTCCGGTGTTCCCGGCACCACAGAGAACGCCTTCTCCGATGGGCAGGCGTTAAAGTTACACACCGTACAGGGCGTCGTGCAAACAGACCACCACCGTGCAGTCTTCTGGCTACGGTTAAACGCAATATCGGTCGTCCAGTCGCCTGTGTCGTGAGTCTAGCGATTTCTCCCGCTGTCTGCCGCTTGTTTCTTCTGGCCTGTAAGGCAATATACCGGTCATCTGCGGGTGTGGTTTCTCGTGGACGACCACTACTAAACTCCCGGATAGCTGTTCCTGTAGTTTGAAATTGTCTCCAAAGTCTTGAAACGATGCTGTGAGCAATTCCGAACTCTGCAGCCACACTTGTCACACTGCGGCCTTCCTCCAACTTTCCAATGATTCGACCTCTGGTAAAAGCATCCAGATGTCGTCTAACAGATGGATTATTCGCCATTTCTCGCTGAGGCAGCAATTCGATGTGATTTTCACTGCTATACGGTGTGTAATCTCTTTGCCAGAAATACTGATCTTACACCGAAAACATGCTTTATACTACTCAGACACTCCCCCATTACGTCTACCTGCATATCTGCGCATGTGCTACCGTACATCACCTTACTTAATCTCCTAATTGGTCTTTCTGTCCACTCTGCCTCTTCGTTCAGCTGATATGCTAATTTTTCGACTTCGTCCTTAATTTTTGCACACCAGTGTATATTCAGAATATTTCAAATGTAACTCACCTTGGGTTTATATAATTTTTCTTCATTATATTATCAGCACTTTTATTGCAATTGCTTTGAAGTTTGTGAACTTGGCTAACCTTTATTAGGCTAATCCTTACTTTTATTTTAAATTGTATGAAAATTAAAAATACTACCTTCATCTTGTGACTATTATGCAAACTGACAAGTAATCTAATACCAAATTATTAAGAATAATAAATAATTTAGCGACGTAGCGTCTAGACGTCTGAACTGCATGAAGCTGTTAATTACCTTCTTGTACGAAGTAAAGGGAGTATTGTAATCGCGAAAAATATTCGGGTAGCATATTTCAAGGAAAATATCCATTTTGACAGCTATCGAATGCAATTTAACTATGTTCTTGCGTTACATATGTACGTAAGGACATAATAAAGGACTCTTTTTACCAAAATGGGTTGCAAAAGGATTTAAAATGGATTCAGAAGAGATTTTTTCGAGATCTCTTAACGTACATACGTAAGGTATGTATCATGTATAACCAAAATAAATTAGCCTCAGAACGTTGAAATTTTGTATATAGGACTGCTATAACATGTAGCCGTGCACATCCCTTTTGTTTGCAAAGTGTATACATATATATTATTTAATAAAATAATTTATTTAAAATAATTTACATATATTCCCACTCTGTTACTCGGATCCTCGAGCTCAGTTTTTTTATTCTTATATGTTGGTAAATTGTGCATTTTTTTGCTTTAAAAATGAATGAATTATGTTGTTCTTATCTTTCGGTTAAGAGTTTTATGCTCTTACTTAATCTGAATGCAAAAAAGTTGTAGAATTATGAACAATTTAAAAGTTATAAAAGCGGCTAACTATAGATTTTTTACTGTAACGATTAATTATAATAATTTAGTATAATATATATATAATATCTTATTCAATTGAACAGAAAATGCTGTTAACTTTTATCTAACCTATATTTGTTGATTTTTAAAGGAATTTAATAAGGAATAGGTAAGGATATAGGATATAAATTATGTTATAGTGAACTTTCTTTTTTTCTTCATATTTTTACATATTCTTATAATATCAATTCAAGAAGTAAATTTTTCTCGGACTTAAAATTTGAAAGCAGAAGGACTACGGCAATTAAACATAGAAAGCTATGACTGCAGATAGAATAGGGGCAGTAGTATGTTAACATAAGCAACGACTGCAGATAGAATAAGGACAGTAAGTATGATAACATAAGCTACGACTGAAGATAGACTAAGGATAGTAGTATGATAACGTTTTAAGTTTAATTTAAGCAATATAAAACTTCTTAGTATTCTTATTTTTCGATGAAGTGGCAATCATTGTTTACAGCCTAATCATGTACTCACGAATCAGCTTCGTTGAAAGTGTTATCGAAAAATGCATATTGTGCCGTTCTATTTGAAATGTAAAAAAATCTTTGCCCAATCACCTTCCAAGTAATATCTGATATAAAATACACACTTGCTCCAGGGCTTATAGCATAACTGGAATATTTGGTAAAATGGCTCTTTTGCTATGCTTCACAGACCGGTTATCGCATCATTTTGTACAATATAAACTGCCAAAAATCTCAATAATTTTTTAAGAAAGAAACTCGAGAGCATAAGGTGAGAAATATAGCTAGCTATCAAGATAATTGAAGCATGATAGAGAGCTGTTTCGGATTAAAGAAATCCACACATCTTCTCTCGAACGCTATTTTTGCTTCTAGTTGTCGCTTTAACTCCATTTGTTCTACAGTGCGAATTATGCTGACCATTTATAAACAAACGCTGACGCTTTTTAATAGCCAAATTTAGTCAAGATTCATTCACGTGACATGACATTTTCACAAACAGTTTGAACATAGAAGTATAAGCTATATATTCTAGAATTATTTATAATTCAGGAATTTTTTCCAAATGAAATTTATCTGTGCATTACAATTGCGTACTTCACACAGATTATAATAATTATTACAAATTTTACCGCTTAGGAGTTTTATTCGCTTTATTATATGAAAAATATTCAACAATTACTTCTGTTCTCAATATATTTTGCATAATACATTATTTTACAAAATTCAGATAATATAGTTACTGATCCATGCAATTTAATCTGCATAACAGGTCGTATTCAAGTCGAAACCCACTTAATATGTGAGTCTTAAATGCCCCTTCCACTTTTAAAGATTTTATATTCTTTTTTGGATATTTAGGAAACTAAAACCATTTAGCTTCCTAAATGTTCTGCTCACTTTCTGCCCAAATATAAGATAGCTTTAATTCTTTAATTTACATTCCCCACCCAATTTCATCAATCTCTTCAGCAATTTAAATATGAAGGCTGCATTTTAAAGCATAAAATTCTAGGTTTTTCCGCCAAGTTTTATCTCCTTTTTAGTCTCCGGAGTCCTTAACACTGGGAATTCAAATCATTCTGTTTCTCGTAGAATAGAATGAATTTAAAGACCAGCAGGAATTTTCAAACCAACTATAAAGTATTTCTCTCACCTTCTTAGCGAGTCTTCGTGGTGTAGTTGTCTGCACGCTCAGCGCGTAATTGAGAGGTCCGCGGTTCGATTCCGGACGAAGGCTTTGCTAATTTTTCATTTTTCCTGCTTCCAAAAAATACCTAATGTCTCTACACAACAAAGTTCAGGATGGATTCTGATGATTTCTCTTTGTATAGATTTTAAATATAGTAAGAAAAATTTACTCATATATATATATTTAAAGGTTTAACTTATCTTAATGTTATGCACAGTTTCTCTCTATAAAACACAAGAAGGGTTTACGTGGTTCTAATGAAAATATAACACGCAAATTAGATCCAATGTTCAGAACGTTTCCTTAAGTTTAAAGGGAAAAGGACACTTAAACCTTTCAAGCGGATAAGTGAGAGTGAAGAAAATTAAAGCCATAAGACAAAGAAATTGCTTCACAATGTATAGATAGCACTTAAATATGTTACTTTGTCTACGAATGGAAAATCAGATAAGGATGATAGTTAACTGAAAGAAAATTTTATTTCGTGTTTTGTTCATCAACAACTATTATAAAGATGAACAACTATTATAAAGCAAAGCAAAGATAATAAATAAAATATGTAAAAACTATTTTCTTTCAGTAGATAAATTATGAATATTATGAAAAAATAGTTTAAGTAATTTAAATAGATTTCTTTAATTTTTTTGTGGAAGTCACCTGCTAATACTTGATGCATTTATCAATGTCATGAGTAACAGGTAAGGGAAGAAGGGGAGAGAATTAAGCTGTTATATTTGACCCATTTGCTTTCCGCTGTGCTAGAATCCGCTTCCCACTGTTATTTGTCAAGGAATGCAAAAGAGAAATAATGTAATTTTAAAAGGAAAAAAAAACTGTATATTGTTATGGAGTTGTACTCTGCGAAGGCTCAAAAGGAGAAATTAAGGAACATCACAAAGATCACTCGTGCCCCTCCAGGATATCCAGGATAGCCTTGATTTTGGGGACAAGTGCCTTTTGTTTGATGATATAGCGTTAGTACGGAATTCTATTATGTCTGTTGTCTGGTAGTCTGAGATGGTGGCTGGATGTGAGTGAACAACTCATCAGGTAATGTTCGGAAGTTCCCGTGTTACCAAAGGTGCATTAGTCCGCATCGCTTAGGCATCGTTTACGAAAATAGACTGGAAATGGGTCTTGATTTGTGTAAGTTAGAGTAGGGCATCACCTATTTATTGTATTATAAGGTATTTCTCCCGCCTTTTAGAGAGCCTTCATGGTGTAGTGATCTGCACGCTCACCGCGAGGTCTGCGGTTCGATTTCCGGCAAAGGCGTTGCTAATTTTTCATCTTGCCTGCTTCCAAAATTACCTAATGTCTCTACAATATATAGAGAAAAAATGTAATTTAACCGCTGGATTTGGCTAAAGCAACTTTTCAGAGTATGTAGTCGTGTTTTAGTATTAATTAACGTTAATAAAGCTGTTTGCTTTCTTTTCTTTGCGGTTCACATTTTTAATTTAGAATTGCCGAATCATACAACGCTGGCTCTTAAACCGGAGTAGAGGACAAAATGCTGGCATTAGACAGGGTTAAAATCTGAATATGAAAACATTCTATAAGAATTTTAACAAGGAACATAAGGATTTAAATCATATGTAATAAGTTTAAGAAATTGAAAAACCGAGCTGCGATTATCTTAGTCATCACGGAGTTTATCATTCGGAGAAAACCTCTACCAAGCTTTGTGTTGTGTTTAATACATTAGCGATTACTAATGAAAAATTACGTAATTCGGTATTAATAAAAGGTCGAATACCACAAGAAAAAAAAATTACTATTATCAAATGAAAAAAGTACAACTAAGCGCTAGGATCTGACGTTCAGAAATTGTATAGACAAATACTTATTGAACCATCTCAAAGAACCCTGCAGGTGATCTTATGGTAAGAATCGATTGGTAGCGCTATGAAGGCTTACAGTCTGGAGCGGAGGAACAGCAAATGCAGAGTTCCTCGTAACATAGATTTTAAAACAGTTCACAATGGATGAAACAACTGAATTTCCGTGCGGCTTAAGAGTGATACTGAAAGACTGCTACTTAGATGACATTATCACTGAAGTTAATTCGGTACGAGAAGCCAGACAGATGCAGACACAATTAATCTTTCTTCTAGTAGAACATGATGGAAAGTCGTTACACAAATGACATTCAAATAACACAGTACTATACAAGAACAGAGAAAGTGAAACTCAGGATTATTCTTTTCAAATTATTGATAAGCTTTGGGTTGGAAAGGCTTTGGGAATGTCATGGAGTAAGGCAACATATAGTGTTTTTTACGATTTAAAGATACCTGACATTGAAGAGCCGGTAACGAAACAAGATGTCTTATCAGCAATAAGGCGCCTTTTTTATCCATTAGTTTTAATTGGACCTGTTACGGAAAAGGCTAAAGGCTATTTCTACAAAAACTTTGACTTTTAAAAATAAATTGGAACACACCTCTTCCCAACAATGACTTCAGTTACCCACAATAAATGAAATGAAAGAAAGGACCCTCAATTAACTATCATAAGTAAAATGCTTGAATAGATGAAATGAGGGCCCCATTTCTCTGAAAACATTCACCCTATTATTATGCGCGCCCTGTAAGAGGTTTTTTCTCATGTTTTCATTACTTAATAACAGTATATTAGGCAGCATATATTATATTGATATATATGTATTGTTATATTAAGCATTATCCATATTGCCCTTATCTGTTGCTTCATTTATAAATAAAATGTATACATAAAGTGTTCACAAAGTCCCTGAAGAACTCACCTATTATTATTGGCACTCTTTTAGAGGAGTTTGTTTGTTTTCTCAACAGAACGTTCTCTAGAAAATTAACCAGGAGGAATGGATTCATTCTATGACCATCAAGATCGAACATAACTCCGTTGGACTTCTTTCTATCGGAACTTCTTTCGATGGGGAACTTTCTATAGAGTGTTCTTTCTATGTTAAAGACATTTCTTACTTTTCGAAAATGTCAAGCATTACACACATGAAGACGAGAATCAGTATTACAATTGCAACCATTCGTCATGCCATGTTGCGTGTTATGGATAGAGTTGAAATCTTGTCATGATATTTTGCACGCAGCCATTTATGCACATGTCGAGGTTGTGTACCTGGTGTCACAAGAACTTTCAGACTGTTTCGGAAAGTGTGATCAGTACGAGAGGTATAAAGCTATTGTATTCCCAAACAACAATCTGTTAAAATTGTTCAGAGAATTTGTGGACACACTATATTTTGATCTATAACAAATATTCTCTACTTTGTAGAAAGTAACTATAAGAAATTTTTTCGCATCCTCATTTATTTATGATATTTTCAGCAATTATAAGAGGGCTTTTACTCAATATCAATACATTTCAGACTTGGCTGTTTGTTGAATATATTTTTATTGCAACACATTATTGACACACACACTACTCGTCATTTAAAAGTTTGGACCCTTCTCCATTCATATACAAGATGTCAGAAAGGATGGATGACTGGAATCCACCTGAATCATGGAAGAGAATAACTTGCATCATGATGATTCGTGCCGGCCATCAAAATGAAGGTATTATGACTGCGGCCCAAGCTCCCTGAACACAGTAAAAACAATCAGGCATGAACTAGAGACTTGCAATGGTGACTACGAGGATGTAGCAAGAAGAAAGATCCCTAGCAGACGATCTGATTGCGTTCGTACAGCAGAATTCCTCGCAAAATCTGCAGGAACAGGTGTTGAAGAACCCTGGCATTGGAATTCGGGCTTCGTCACGTGCTAAACACTGTAGTCAAGCCTTGGATAACAAGGGTAGCCAAAGGTAGGCCTTATGTATGGCAGCAGGATTCGGCCCCTTGCCACACCTCTGGGAAAAGTCAAAAATGGTTCTCTGAAAATTTCTACGACTTCACCAGTCCAAATGTTTGGACTCCAAACTCCCCAGACCTTAACCCCATGGATTATTTTGTATGGGGCGCATTTGAAAAAGACACCAATCGCACTTCCAGTAACACAAAAGCCAAGTTAATGGATAAAATTAAAACAGTAGCATCAGCTTGTTCGAGGTTTCGAAGCAGGATTAAAGCTGTGAACGATGCTAATGGTGGTTATTTTGAGTTGAGTTGATAGTATTGTAATTTACTCTGCCTGTAAGTTTTTTGTCAATTCATTAAATTTAATAGATACAAAGCGGATTTTCTTTTTCCTTACGAAACTGTCAAATTTATCCCGAACACCCTGTATATATATCTATATGAGAGAGCGAGATTGTTAAGCAATTTCTATAATCCATGCCGTCAGTTGATGTTTGTACTAATAATACTAATTCTCTAACTAATACTAACTAATACTAATTCTCCACTTTGCTTTTTTGTAGCAAGTACTATGTCTTTACGCTTCAATGCTTTTGACATAAATCGATGAATCTAAGTTGGCGCGTGTAATCAGTTTACTTGCTGTTAGTGCATGGTCAGCTAATTGAGGTTTAATGGCAAGCAATTACTTGGTATAATCGATCAAATTGGGTTTTACTTCAATAAACTTGTTATTTCTTGATGTCTATGGCTCTACCCTAGTAGTGCGGTAGTTGAAGTTCTTGTTTATTCCCAACAAGTTGCTGGAAATTTGTTCCAGAACATGAAGTCGATTCCATTAGCTTTCTGTAAGCTGTAGAACGGTTTTCGAACTTCGTAAAAACTGTTCGATGAGTCCCTTTTGGCTCCTTTGTTGCTCTTATCCTTTCCCATCCCGTCCCCAGGGCTTTTTTGCAGCCTCTGGTTGAGATTGAAATCTCTTCCTCAATGGATGATGCGTATCGTCGACCTTTATCGGTTTGAGAAGAGATCGGCTGCTTTTGTTAGTTTAATCTATCTTGTTTTGTGGCAAGTGGTCGATAATATCGCCTCTCTTCTCGGCCTCCGCCAAAATGGTGTAGATAGTTCTTTTCTCATATCTGCTTTGACTATTGATTAATTCTACAGAGGGAAAATAACCGATAACTAGATATTTTATTCATCCCTCGCAAACTTTTCCCCTCTCTGTTTATTCATTTTCCGTTATAGTACGGCATTAAGTGTGAAATACGACCACCGATAAGGCGTAAACTTTAATTTTAAAAGAGTCGTGAAGTCTTTTACTTTCAAAACTTACAGCGTGCTTTTTTCTCCCTTTTTAATTAGAAAGTTTACTGAAACTGATACGTGTGTGAAGACAGTTTGAAATATTTCAACATATTTCATTTGTATCCCATGTTTATAAAGCCATTTAAATAAGTTTGAATTTGAAGTAAAATCAGTCAGAATATATAATTATTGAATTAACTTAAGCAAGTATAAAATTAGACACAACAATAAACTCATAAATTAATATAAATAATTAAAAATTTAGAAAAAATATCTGAAAGCTTTCAGATTTTATATTATACCCAAAAAGGCGTAACCCATAAAGTTCAGTTCAACAGCAATATCACAAAATATTTAAAAGAGCATAGCCTTTAGAATTTCCGATGCATAGTCTCGCGCGCCGGAGGTAAATTGTTTATTCGTGCAGTGTTGCCATTGCTCTCTTTGAAATCATTGAGTTTCTTAACCAAAAACTCACAAATGCTTTACAAAATGATATCGATATGAAATCGACCATAAAACAAATTCCAAATTTGTGCTTACAAATGCTCATATTTGGTGAAGAATTACGTTATTGAAAATTTGATGGCTCTAGGTACCGTTGTTTTATCACAATACGAGAAACATACATAAATTTATGCAGATTCTTCATTATTTAATTTCTTTAAATATAATACAGGGCTCTAATATTTGGTGGCAACAATTTCAAAAGTAATTCGCCGTTTATAGTGAATCAGCGCAAAATGCCAAAGCGAAATTAATAGCCCTTCTGTGCTAACGCCCTTTGAGCTAAAAATCGCATTCCTTTAGGCTAAAGAAATAGGGATAATCCTTTATAATTTTGATCAAATAAATATTTTGAAATTCACATTTCGAAGAACAGAGGAATTCTTGAACAGTTCCTAGTGTCTTTGCGCGGGTCAAAATTTAAGACTCTCAAACTCTCAAAATCATAGACTAACTGTGAAGCGAGAAGAACACGCAGAGGAATATCTTTAATTTTCAATTTTCTTCTCACTACCAATAGTGCTTCTTTGGCGGTAGTTGACTCCGTTCGACTAGCAAAGTCCAGTAACGAGTTACTTTTACATTACTCTAATTTGTCCGCTGCCAGATGTAAAGAAGAGAGGCGTTTAAGATTGAAGAATCCGGAAAACTTCACTATGCCTGAAGGATTTCATATTAATCAATCAGCTGTTATGATCTTAATCTCTAATTTCTTCCTTCCATATTTCTTAATAGAATGCAAATCAGTTGCTGTGTATTTAAGTGAAGAGTTTAAATATTTTAGAGTTAAAATGTCTGGCAGCCTAGCCTTGTAGTTATGTACTATTACCTTCTCTGCCAAACTTTTATTTCGGCTCTAATCATTTTGCTAGCGAATTTTTAAATAGGCGTCGTTAATTACTTGAGCCAGCTAATGTAAACTGTTTTGTGTGTAATCTCAATCTATGTTATCTAAATTTGAATTTAACTTCATTTTATATTACTTTAAATATACGCAAATAGCGGATGATCGTCTGTAACACAGGAACAGCTCTCTGTTAATTTAAATAGTTAAATGAAAGGGTTTTTAACGTTCTTATGACTTTGTCATTATTTCAGACTAAAGTGATAACTCGTATTTTAATTTAGTAGAGTCTGAAGGACTTTAGGTTAAGCTTCGAGACACAGCAGAACCCTACATGCTTTTTCTTGGAATCGAACCCGAGACTTTCGCATTGCGGATTAAGAAGTTCATTGTTAATCCGTACTAAAATTCAAGGAATTATTTCAGTTTCTTACGGTGTTCATTATATGAAGAATTATAACACATTCAAATTAAGAAAATCATTTTTCTGATATAAATAACTTTTCTGATATAAACAACTAACTATAATATAATAAATACCGTAAGAATTACCACATTTCCCCATTCATGGTCTTTTGCTGTGAATGGTAAGCTCATACAGGTGAGATCTATGTATTTAAGAAATCTTTTGAATCTTTGTATTTCAGAAAGGATGCATTTGAAAGAAAGAAACAAATTATTTTCCATAAAACCAATTTTCATGTGTTTAATAATACAGTAAACTGTAACCATGTCAAACTAGCGGTCCGCGGGCTTCATACGAACCCTGACTCATTTTCTGCGTTCCTCTGTTAGCCTCGAGAAACTAACCAAAAAGTATTATTATAATTATTAATAAAAATTGGAATTCCATTCAGTATCGAGACGAATATAAAATCCCGAGTGCTGAAAATGACTCAAGGTTTTATATCCGTCCAGATTGGAGAACGGTGAGTGCTGAAAAGGACTCTTGAGAGGGTTTTGTTACAAAAGTATTCTCTCAGCTGACGTTGAGAATGTGCTAGCCGATTTACAGATAGAAACAACAGAAATTCTGGGCGACTGAACGTAAAAAGAAAATTTCAACGACAGGGGTACTCCGAATTTTTAAAATACTTCCATTTGCGGTTTCCAGAAAACTACAAATTTGGACTGTACGTGATTTTTATGTTCAGTAGCATATATCAAGGTGAAAATGTTTTTTTTTTTTTTTTACGTATGAAAAAGATCAAGTCCCAACAAGATCCAGGTTAATAGACAAACATCCGATATCCGTTCTGAAAAGTCGCTAGAGCGAGCAGCATGTCTCATGAGATCCCAAGCTGGTTGCAGGAGAAAGATGCTAGGTGTCGAGAAAAAAGCAATGGTATTGATATACTGTCAGGAATTCCTTATATTTCTTTCGTATTTTTCGTATTTTCTTTCGTATTTTTTAGTACTGGTTCATTACTTTACACCCATTTTAAATACATCTTTAAGTACGAAAATGACGTTTTTTGGTGGGCTCGAAATACTGTAAAATGATAATGTTTCGGCCGGTTGGAGATACTAGGTTTGACAAACGTACCTGCACTACAGTGACTGGTTTATTTAGTTTTTTTGAATAATCACCATTAGCGACCAGTGTACGAAATGATTATTAATACCATATTCAAGAAGAAAAATCCCCTCGCTTTATTAAAATTAAATATTAGATTTTTAATAAGTATTCTTTTATTAAAATCTGTATTAATTTTTAATTTATTTAATTTTGACTCTAAAATAAAGAATCTAATCTAGAAAGAAGTAGCCAATTGGTATTCGTAAAATGTAATATTTTTTCGTTACGTAAAATTAAATTGCAAAACTTTTATCGATATTTTTATTGATTACCCTCTCTTTGTAACAACTGATGTAAAATTAATGAACGTGCATTGTAAAAGCAAAGTTCGTAGATTAGTAGATAAACTGCTTAATTCAGTTGAGGGTATATCCTACCTTCAAACTTAAGTATAAATATTATTGTAGTTTATTAATTTGTGTGATCATTTTGCTATTAATTACCAGATTATAGCTAATTTGTGCAATTTCATGGTGTAAAATTCAGATTAGCTGTATCTTAAATTTTACTGGTCCATTTTTGATATAATTCGCTTATTAACATTATTTATAAATCCACTATATATAGAATTCATAAGCTAGGGATTCCTTTTAAACAAAAGAAGAAAGGTCCATTATACATAGAGATTTTTGTTGTACGAAATCAGAAGCACGAAATCTTAAGCATATAGTTTCCATAAATTAATATAGTTTCCATTATGTGTCTAGGTTTAGAAACAAATAGCGTCAGGAAATTCGCCAGAAATCATCAAATCAGATAACAGTCATCGATTGGAAAACGACGTACTTCTGCACATGTTGTTTATTTCCGTATTCTTATACCTGTGAGGTAGCGAGGAAAATAAGGACTAGGAACAAAGGAAAGAATATTTTGGGGTGAAAAAGCAAACCGTGATATTTCTTAACGATATATCTTTTTGGGGTTCCATTGAAGCATACTGCTGATGTCCATAATAATACTTTGATATCACATCATGGAAAGACACACAGTTAGCTTTGAATTCCTTGTTTGTCATTGGTTTAAATTGACTAGATCATGACAAAGTACTCGAAGATTATCAGCCTCAGTAAAAATGTATCCTCCTGAGTGACTTTAAATTGAAAAAGCTGGTATTCATATAACTAATAGAAAAAAAACCAACAAACGTCTCATGCCATCAGATTCTTCACTGAAATTTCAACCCCATCAACTTTGTATAACTTAAATGACTAAATGAACAAATGTATTGAATGCACAACATGAAATGCATGAGAAAAAAACACACTACTGCTATTCATTTTTTGTTAAACCCTTTCAAAAGCAGTTCTGTCATAGTAACAGCAGATTAAGCCCGTTCAAATATTACTTTCTAACACGAATCCGTAGCCAGAAGCCCAAACAGGAATTTTGATGGCGTAGAAGTGTTGATTCATAATTACTAGGAAATTGGAGGCGAAGACAGATTAAATCTTCAGTTTTGTTTTCAGCAACATGTTGCGGCTACACACAAGTCGGCACATTAAATGTGCCTGTTCCAAAAGGATTACATTTTTGATAACTTTGTAGCAAGAAAGTAGAAGCAGACAGTCAACTGAGTTATCATATGACATATAATAGTCTCGAAATGACACATTACAGAGAGATGTTACTATTTTTTGAATAGAGAAGGGGAATTAATTTACGCTGCTAAGTTAATCTTTTACATGTTCTTTATTTTTCTTACACACACACACACATATATAGATATATATATATATAGATATATATAGAGAGAGAGTTTGATTGCATCGCTTCTTAAGGATAAAGCTAGTGATTACGGCAAAGCCTCGAGGGCTCTCTGCCTAAGGGGAGTGATGCCTTCTTGGAGGATCTTCTGAAAAAACTAACAAGTTGTATACAAGTTACACATGAAAAAAAAAAAACACACACACAAAAATGCCCATGCAGCCAGCTCCGTTCGCCGAAATTGAACCTCGAACCGAATTATCGGTGTTCAAAGACTTTACCGCTCCACTAGTGAATGAATGAAAAAATGAAAACGTGCAGTATAAATGTACAAGGCAAACAACAGTATATTTTATCATGACTTAATGCTAGTTATATTTTATTACAAGCACTTTTAATTAAGATTTACATACGTATGTTGGATAAATACTTCGCCGTGAGCAGCGTTCAATCATTCATCGTATGCAGCAGATTTCGTTGTACCTTGAAAAAATACTTCGCCATATGCAGATCTGCGATATCATGCAACAGCTGTATTTGAATGCATTATAAAATATTGCAAGTTTCAGATGTGCTCCATTCTTGGAATGGATCCTTCTGTTCTACTTGTATTTCGAAGGACTTTTTAAGGGAAACTAGGTTGTAATACCATTACACACGAAGAAAAGCACAATAACTTCGATGTAGTTAAGTCAGGTTGTAGAGACACTAGGATATTTTTGAAAGCAGTAAAGATGAAAAATTAGCAGTTGCCTTCGCCGGGAATCGAACCCCGGACCTCTGAAATACCGGCTCAGTGTGCTGATCCCTACACCACGAAAGCATGCTAGGAAAGCGGAAGAAATACCTTATATACTTACTTATATACTCCCATTTTTAAAGGGCGACTGGGGTTTTTAGGGGATCCAATTGTCAAATCCTAGTTGTGGAGAACCCTCATCCAACACCTTTTTAGTTCGGGCGACATTAGTTTAATTGAAAAAGCCGGAGAGATTGAAAAAGTAGCAACCGCCTTCGCCGGGAATCGAACCACGGGACTCTGAAGTATCGGCTCAGTGTGCTGAGCACTACACCACGAAGGCAAGCTAGGAAAGCGAGAGAAATACCTTATAAGGTAGCTAGGATTTTAACATGGGTCCAACTACAGTGTTTAACATTCTTTTCGTTGGATCACTGATAACATCGAAATACAGATGTTTCGACATTCATTGCTTTGATATAGTATTATTGAATCTACAGAGTGATTGGTATGGTAGTTAGCACAAATAGCTCTCTTATTGCTTTTGATGAGTAAAACCTGTCCTATTGCCTCCAATGGATTTCTAAGTTTCTTACCCAGTAACATTATAACATTTCATTATGTTAATCTAACTAGTTATTATGATATGGATCTTTATGTCACTTTTTCTTTCCGTTTACCTACCAGAATGCAAATTACGCTAAAATAATTTAAGGTGAGTTTTTCGGATTGTTAGACAGAAACCATTTCTTCCTCTCGAGGCACGTTATTGGGCTTCGCTAACTCAAATAAAATTATGTTATTAGGTTTTGCATTATATTTGCAAAAATTTAAGTTGTTACACCGCTAAGAAGTTTGAGCCAACTTCCCGTTAAATAAATTGTGTAGTCTTCGATTACCAGATTTAATTTGATTCTTAGTTTAAATTATCTCGGCACAAGTGGTTGGCTAATTCTGTGAAACACGAGACGTGCATTTTATGTTCAAGGTTCTGACTTAATAAAACGGTTATTTTTAAACTTCTCGTCTCTTTGTTATTATCTTTATACGAGCGACAATGCTCTCCAAATCTGTCAGAAGTTTAGATATTAGTTTATGTTGTTAAGGAACACTAAGCTCTTTAACATTATTCAGCATTTGCTAGAATTCGAATCCTCAGTGAAGCAAGCACTGTTATTTGTGACTGCAATTTCGTTCAGATATTGGTTGTAGGGAAAGAGGGATATAAGACATTCGAGTTCTAATCCCATGCATGATCAAAGTCAATAGGAAGCCTGAAATGTCATTAATTTCTCCGCGGTTGCACAATATCTGTAATCAATGTCCAGGGCCAAATACATTCATTGATGAATACATAATTATGAAAAATAAGATGCAGATGCTAAAAGGAATACATATTTTAAATGCTTATAAATTAAAAAGATTTTTTTTTAATGAAGAAGCATTTTCTTTATTTAATTAAAATCTTCAAATTCACGACCTCTTCTGTACATTTGTTTCCGAGGTGTCGTCTTTACGCAAGCGATTTTAACGTCAGTCGAGCAATATGACCACTAATTAGATAGGAAAAACTTTTCGTGTCTATGAATATGTCAAAACAATTCTCTTTTCTTATCTACAGTATCATTTAAGAAAATGATTTGGACAATACTTAAGTTCGTGTGATGCTGCCTTGATGTTGGACTGGTCATTTAACAACCCAGATCATGGCTGCAGTGACAAAAACGCTGAACCTGTATCACAGAAGGAAAACAATTAAATCTAAAATTCCGACGAGATTACAATCGAAAAGAAAAAAATAAAACATAAATCTCTAATTTCTTTATAAAAATATTAAGAATGTAAAACTCTAAAAGAAGAAAAACCTCTTTAAATTCTTCTTGACTGCAATGTTTCAAATAGGTTTATAAAAAGGAACTAAATGAACCAACAGAAAAATTGTTTCACAGAGTTCAAAATGATGTATTTTAAAATTCAGTTATTAAATATTCAATTATTCATCTTTTCAAATTTCGAGTTTGCAAAGAATCGCAATCTCAAATTATCGTCATATCTGAAACACATGCAAGTTATTATCAAATTATTTAGTAGCATATTCTATTGAAATGACAGTTCGACACAGATAAATGTCTTTTGTTATATATTTCAGTATCTTCAATCGCTAATGCAATAGCTAACGAACGCCTCTCGCCTTAGCTTAGAGCAACGAAGACTGTTTAAACGGGAGTTCTCGAGATAAACGGAGAAGATGCTTTGGGTAAAATTTAATTTTGTTAATGAAGCTTAGAATCTTTTCAGAATTAAAGTTTCGGAGTAACGTCGATTTCCTCTGCAGCTCTTCGAATATATTCTAGTCAACATTCTTATTTACGCAAGGTAAATAGTAAAGCATAGTTCTGCTGAACAAGCAGCGTTAAGCTCATCTTTTAATGGAAAAGAGCGCGAATCATTTTCTAATTGAGTTTCAGTAAATATTTTAATCAGGTTTATAAAGAGAAATTAAGATGCAGTTGTAATATTTCAGAAGCGAAATATGCGAAGCTTAGCTAAGTTTCAGAATATTGTAAATGTATCTGTGAACGTTGCAAACAGAGTATCTGAAATCACGCTAGAATATTTATTTTAATTATTAAATTATTAAATTGAATTTAGTAGCATAAAATTAGATGAATTTGAACTCGTAAAATTTCAGATCCAGTTGCTGCCGCCTCAACTGATTTTTCGAAACTACATTTTGAGCAATAATCATCGTGTGTACAACAGTATAATTACAATTTGGTTAATTTGGAAGGATAAAAAAATTATTCTCTTTTTTTTTCCGTGAAACTCAAAAAAGATACCTTCTTTTTATATTTCTAATCCCTTTTTTAGTTCATCCTGAGTCATGCATTTTTAATGCAATGATATCACCGTTGTAGCGAAGCGGTATCTTAACTTTAAATTAATAAACCTAAGAATACATCACTGCGAGTGGACTGTAAAAATTAACCTTTATTCGGCGGTTTGAACTTTCGAACACAACACAGCACAAAGTAAAACGACAGAGTTACAATTAGCGGTTTTTAAGAATGCAAGAACAAAAATGCGAACTACGCATACAATCTGCGCATTGCGAAATAATATCTAACAGACAGGCAGAGAGTCTGGTGGCTGAAACACACCGTAAAGTTACGAAACCCTTTTTATTTTTTGATATCATTTTTAACATTTTAATTAACTCATTACATTTTAATGCTATGTATTGTTTTTATTTATTTATTTGACATACTTTATGCAATAACTTTATTTTCTGTATTTGCTAATGGACTTCACTGCCACTTGCTATGTTTTTAAATGTTTATTTCATGTATTATGTTAAGCAGTTTAGTTAGGTATCTCAGTTACAACTTAAGATATGAATACTTTTTCCACTTCAAACCTGAGTACTCTGTTATTTTCAGTAACTGTAACATGTTGATTGCTACAGCAAAATTAGGCAAAATACCCTGTAGGGCCATGTTTTAATTCTAGTGCTCTCTTGTCCCATTTATCCTAAAAATAAATTCAGTATGCAGTTAAAATTTGAACTTGTTTTGTTTTATGTACTTTCAAATTTTATTTTCAGTTGCATGATTCTAAACTTCCATAGTTTTTGTATTTATAAATACATTATAACTTAATTCATTGTAAAATAACAGAAGAATTTATTGTTTAGATAATAAAAATTAGTGACATTATACAAATAGTATGTTATAATCAAACATAAATAACTTAGTGAATGTACTTAAAATGTACCCTTATTCTTGTAAACTTTCAATAAACCACATAATCCTCTTTATTTACAAGTTCGCTATTTTATTTCCACATAATTAATAATTACTTAAAAGTTACTGCCAAAATATATATATATTAAAATTATTTCACAATTTATGGTAAAAATATTCTTGAAGCCGGAAAATAAATATACCAAGCAATTTTCTGAGGAAATAATTTTAACCATATAAATCTGTGTTTTTGTGAAGCACCGGTAACATATTGCTTCAAACAATACGGAACATGTGAATCACATTCAATGCACACGGCTCCGAAAAGTAGAGCTGCTGTGAATCATCGGTGATGCACATGGCAAATGGTGGTGTCAAGCTTGCTAAAGAATCATATAAACTAAGACCCATACAAACAGCAGCTGCACTTTGAGCGAGACAGAATTATAACATCGAGGTATAGAAAATTTTCCTTCTCTGACGTATTTTTACAGCGCAAGACTATACTTGACTTCACATCTGCGAACTGTATAATAATATTTTCTGCATATCCTATACATTCTCAATGCATTGGAAACCAATATATCGGACTCATAATGATGAGGATAATTTATAAGCTACTTGGTAACATAACATTCAATCAGTTTTTCTGGCAATTTTTGTAATGTAAAGTGCACTTTAAGATAAAATGTTTAAACATAAATACGTTTGTGTCTCTTTTCTTTCCCATTTTCCTTACTTAGTTTTTCATTTCTTCCGAAATTTCACAGGAAAATTATTGAAACCAAATTTCGATTTTGTATCCTACATTCTTGGAAGTTATTTGCTTTTAAATCAGGATTTCTTGAAATTACAAACACTAATAAGGATAATAATGATAAACAAAAATAAATAATTTAACTAATTAACCTTCAATTTGAAAAGTACATATTACAGTCCTCTTCGAAGAGTTAGCATTGAAATTAAAAGACATGTATTAAACATGTGAAAAATAAAAAATTATGAAATTTATAAGATTAAACAGTAATTAAAATCCGATTTCAGCATGCAGATTTTGAGATTAACTTCTAAAGTAGGTCTAAAGTAACCAGTTACGGTAGACTTATCAGTTTAAGAATTCGTCCTCCAGAAATAAGATAAAGAATATAAAATTTCGTATTTAAATATTATTTCCTTCCTAATTAATGTAACGGCGTGGGGGCAATCGTATACTTATTAATAAAAAATGAAAATTTCGATGTGCAAATGTATATTTGTTTCATTAGATGCCTTAAATACGAAATTTGCTTTAAATATTTCCTTCAAGCGACAAATTTGGCAAAGGAAACAATCTGAAAAAGATTTTCGTTTAGGCATTTCAAAGCAGCGTATTATGAATCAGCATAATATGATGAGTTAAGTATTTAAGAAAAATTTCAAACTGAAACAAAATTATCAATATTTGCCACTATGCATTTATAGGAAAAGAAAATATTTGTTAAAAATGTATATAAAAGGACTCACTACATTACTTTTTTATTTTCTGTGATTTATTTCTGTGATCTAGCCATTTTCTTCTCTCTCTGTTCACTAGAAGCTTTCAGTTGTCGCAAAAATGAAGTTTGACAGACTTCATGTGATTCTGCTTTCAATTTAATAAAGGCGTGTGTGATTATGGCAAAGCCTCGAGGGCTATCTGCCTAAGGGTAGGGATGCCTTCGTGGAGGACTTTCTTAGGGAAACTGGCTCGTATACACGTTACACATGGGGAAAACCACGAAAACGCCCATGTAGCCAGCCCGTTCGCGGGATTCGAACCTCGGACCGAACTACAAGTGTTCAGCGACTTTACTGCTCTGCCGCTGGGGGGCCTTCAATTTAATAAGACAACTGAAAAATAGCATCCGTTAGTATGTCAATAAATTGAGATTAATGATTGTCCTTGGGAACCGAATTTTTAATTTACCTTAAATAAAAAGCTGATGTGTACACCACATGACTTTCTTGTAGGGAATATTAAATAATACTCTATTTTTCCTGCATTTCATTAAAAAATTTCCTCGAATTTCATTAGAGATATATTTCTCAACTAATTCAGTTCTCCCTTCGGAGCAAGGCAAAATACATAAAAACTCAAAATATTTTCACTAATTTATAAACTATTTCTCCCGCCTACTTCCATGCCTACGTGGTAGTTCGATTCCCGGCAAAGGCGTTTGCTCATTTTTCAAGTCTCCTGCTTCCAAAAAAATCCTAATGTCTCCATAGTGGCACTTGAGCTAAAAAAGAATGGTGGATGATGATTCTCCACACCCAGGATTTGGGGATTGGTTCCCCTAAAAACCCCAGTCGCCCTTTAAATGGGGACTATATAAGTATTTCTCCCGCCTTCTTGCCATGCCTTCGTGGTATGGTGGTCTGCACGCTAGGCGTGTATTCCACGTGTCCGTGGTTTGATTTCCGGCGAAGGCGTCGCATATTTTTATCTTTCCTGCTTCTAAAAAATCCTAATGTCTCTACACGTTCATTAAATATTTTTTATAAAAACTCAAATAATTTTCATTAAAAATTGTAAGATATAGAAAGACATAAAACACAAAATACATTTAAAGAAATTAAAAAAGCAATTTTTACAATTACAATTACAGTGTCTAGAAAAAAACAAGCAATTCAGTCAGAAGACAAAAAGGCGATTTTTCGATGCACAACACTAAAAGTTTTCTTTTGGAGTCACTCGGCAACAAAGACACTGAAGATGCAGGAAAAATTAATTCACTGTTCTTCCAAGTTTCAAATGTAAACAAATATGGCTGTTATGATAAAAAAATATGCTTAGCGGACTTAAACAACATTTAAACTGATGGTAATTCTATAAATATTGCATGCAGATTAACTAAAGGCATAAGAACCTTAACCGAAAGATAAGAACAACATAGTTCAATCCCTTTTAAAGCAAAAAATGCGCAATTTATGAACATATACGATTAAAAAAAACCTGAGCCTTTTTATGCCTTTAGTTAAAAAACTGAGAGCGTTTTATGCCTTTAGTGTACCTGCATGCAATAATTGTGGAATTATCAACAATTAAAGAGTTTTTCTAAGTGCGGCTAAGCCTAAATTTTGATTACTATAGCAGCTATGTTTGTTTACATTTGAAACTTAGCAGAATAGTGGTTTTGTTGCCAATCTAGAGAAAAAAAGCTTTTCAGCAACAAAGTAATATCTTCTTTTATTACTGCGAATTAAATTATGCTTAATTCATAATGGAATTATCATTTAAGTTATTGTTAGCTTGTTTTTGCGTAGAGACTGTAATTTTAACTGTACAAATTGTTTTTTAATTGTTTTAATTGTACTTGGTGTTTTATGCTTTTCTATATCTTTCAAATTTTAATGAAAATATTTTGAATTTTTATGTATTTTTGCCTTGCTGCCAAGTGAGAACTAAATTAATTAGCAGCGCATGCGCATTAGGTAAGCGGCGCTAAATCGTCTGCGAAAAACTGTTTCTTTTCTTTTCTTTTTCTTTCTTTTTTTTTTTTTTTTTTTTTTTTTTTTTTTTTTTTTTTTGTTTAATTTCTTTTATACATCGTTTTAGATTAATTATAATACTTGAATAAAACTTGTGGCAATTCTTCAGATGATATAATTTTTGTGTTATATCATCTGAAGTGAACTCTGAGTTATAAAACGAATGAGATGTAGTGCTGTTAAGTGAACCTAGCGCGGAGTTTCGCTATGCTACATAAAAACAGTGAACTTTGAAGAATGCATTTATTCTATTGTGGTTTATGCGCTGTCGAAGAAGTAGATTTAATTATAAATTCGTTAAGTGTTAATTTAGTATGTTTAAATGAAATACAGGAAAATTGCGTATAGTTTAATATTCCGTACCAAGAAGTCATATGGTGCACACACCGGCTTTTTTTTTTTTATTTATTTTTTTATGCTTTAGTATCTCTAATAACGAGTTGATTTGTTTTAACATTAGATTCATTTGTTATCTTATCTATGAACAGTTTTATGCTGCACAAGTATCAGACAAATTCAAAGTTTCATTTTTACACTATGAAATGCAAATTTTCATTTTGCCTTTTTGAGCCATATAAGGTTTTCATTTTGCATTTTTGAGCTATATAAGGCTATATAAACTTTATTAGCCCAAAGGGGCAGTAGAGCAGAAGGGCTATTAGTCTAAAAATGGCGTTTTGTGGCGTTTTCCTATAAACAGCGAATCACTTTATATATTGTTGCCACCGAATATTATCGCACTGCATTATATTAAAAGAAATTAAATAATAAAGAATCTGCATGAATGCACCTATGTATGTTTCCCACATTCTGAAAAAATGACGGTACTTACAGCTATCAAATTTTGAATAACGTTATCCTCCACCCGAACATGGGGACCTGGATGCCCGAATTTTGAATTTCGGATTTGTTTTATTATGTATTTCATATTTTGTAAAACTTTAAAGAATTTTTGATTAACAAACTCAGCGATTTCAAAGCAAGCAATGGCAACACTGTACGGAAAAAAAAAATTATCTCCAGCCCGCGAGACCGCCTATCGGATATTCTTAAGATATGCTGTTTTGAAATAGTTCATGATATTTTTTTAATTGAATTTTATGTGGTTTAGGTGTGAAGAACGTGATATTTAATACATATTGGTAACACACAAAACGTTAAAAGACGCTCTTGTGGGCGTAATATGAATTCTGAATGTTTTCAGATATTTTTTTTTTTTTTTTTTTTTTGTCTTTTTTTTTTTTAAAAGCTAAATTTTAGCTCATTCTGTACCAGATCATTTGCTTTATTCAAAGTGTTCATTATATTCGTACGTGTTTAAGGTCCTAATTACAGAAATCCGTAAATTGAGATTTAGTAAAAATTAAGAAAACTAGTTTACTTTTAACTTAATGTTACTGGCAATGCTTTGTTTTGATTTGAGTTCGGTATTTTCTGCCAACTACAGTATCAAAATCTGGATGCTGTATTTAACTCCAGTGCTCAGTCACCCGAAATAAGTGAGTAAATGGAATTCTTTTTTTTTTAAAGTAGAAGTTTAAGGTGAATACTTAGCCTTTGTCTACGCTAGCTTACTTAATCTTGTACAACAGACAGTATTACGGCAAATAAATATAAGTAATGAATTACCTTTACTAGTTATTTATCCACTAAACAAACAATATTTTAGTTACAAAAGTAACTACAAAAACGAATATTCAGTATTAAACACTATTAGTTAAAAAAGAATATTAAAATACAAGTTTTATTTAACTACAGTTCGTTATACAGCCTAAAATTTAATATAAAACAGCTCTTGGCAGAATGATTATTCACAAGAATTTAAGTGAACTGAAATTAAAGCCAAAAATATTCGCCTCAGATCCAAGCTTGTAAGAATATTTACTAACTACCTTATCTAAACTAAGCATAAAAAGCATTCATTCCCTTTTGCGTTCATTCCCTTTTGCATGTTTTAGAGGTAAAAGCTAGTAGCGAGTTAGCAATTCTAAAACTCGTGGCTCGAATAAATATAACACAGACTATCTTTATCATTTTTCGATCAGAAAATTCTATTGTCTCTTCATAGGTGCTCAAACTGAAATATGATGGACAATAATTTGTCACAACTTCGATTAATTTGAGCGTATCCTGTTCTTCTTCCCGGTAATCCTTTAAATGAGGCATAGGCCCATCAGCGGCCGAGCAGTAAAGTCGCTAAACGCTGGTACTTCGATTCGTCAACGGGCTGGCTGCATGGGCGTTTTCGTGGCTTATCCCCATGTTTAACGTGTATGCGAGCGAATTCTCCTTAAAACGCCCTTTACAAAGGCATCCCTTACCTTAGGCAGATAGCCCTCTAGGCTTTGCCGTAATCACATAAACTAAACCAAACCTTAAAGTGAGATAGTATATAAGGTTTTGTACCATTTCCACACTCTTGCTCTCGTTATACAAACAGAAATCCTCCATGTTAGGAGTCTGAAGAATTGTGGTTTGAATCACGGTCAGAGCATAACATAATTCTCGTGGAATGCCTTTGGGGTGATGACGGTAGGCAGCATTGATGGCGTGACTCCGTGTGGTAACAGGTGTTAGTTGCGCTTGTTAAGGTTGCGTATTACTTACTGTATATAGAACAAAAATATATTTACATAAATCCATGAGATGTGGTATTACAACGCATAACAACACTTGAAGGCATAGAAACGATTATTATCAGTTATTGTCCTCATTATATAAGGATCTTGCTATTTACCTCAGCATTTAAGGCTCTTGTTATTGTCCTCATTATATAAGGATCTTGCAAACTGAAAAAGTTTCTTTGATCGAAAGTTTAAAAGCATTCTCCGTTCTTACCTTGCCTGAAACAAATTGCAGACTGAATTAGTCACTCCCTCTTGATTTATCGATTGTATTTTACATCCTCTGATTCGTTATAACAGTTGTGATACTTCTTTGGCAATATGAAGCAACTCCAATGATGGAACACAGCAATAACTTTTATTTAACACTCAAAAATGGCGACATACAAACAAGAAGAGAAAACATATTCTATAAACTTATTTAAAAAAAAATAATTACATGCTTCGTGCGAGAAAATGCATGCAGCTCTCGAGCCTGCATTTCAATATTGCCAGTAATCTGTACATTATTTATTATTCAACTATTTCAAATGCACGAGAGATTAATAACGATATTAAAGCTGTTACACAGTCCTTTGATTCGTTTTCTGATTCGATATCAGAGGAGCAACTGGATTATTGGTCTCCCTTAATCGAGAGGCTTTACAGACACTGTGCAGATCGCTAAACTCCCTTGAAGTTTAGCCGTGAAGTTATGATTCATGTGATGTCAAGTGTGGAGCCGTAACTTATGCAATGTCAGAGCCTGTCGTCTCACATCTCGTAACAATTCCAACTCTGAGACTTGAGGGAATCCGCATATATGAATATAATCTTTGTGTCGTCCGACGTATGTTCGTAGAGGATATTTTAAAGAAATCTGTCTCGTATTTACTTCACATATGGGGAAGATTGACGCTCGTTCGAAAGATTTTAACCCGGTTCGAACTGGAAGGTATCCTAAGATAAACAGAACCGGAATCGGAGAAGAAAAACCGAAAAGAGTGTATTTGATATTAGCAACAAATAATAATAAGATTTCAACTGCTCTGCAGCGAGTTGTGTTGCACATTGAACTTGTAGTTCATGTACTTGTACAATATCGCCTTACAGTTCATGTGTTCTTCACTTGCTTTGGGTTATGTTTTTCTTTAACATAATATTAGTATATAGTTGTATTTTTCAGCTGATTTTAGAATATATTCTTTTATTAATCAAGTCATTTGACCTTACACGTGGCGCATGAAAACCTTTGAGATTATACTCCAAACATTTCCCCAACCGACTAACCAACCATTGACTTTCGTTTATTTGGTTTGGTTATCTTGGGACATTTTGTATCACTGTTCAGAAATTTTACCGTTTGGCTGCTAGTAGGTTCAGTTTGGGCTCATATGAAGTTAATTCAGCCAAACTGAAATCAATCTTAACTATAAGTATTTTTAATACCTGTCAGACATCCTTTCCTTTTCGCAAGATAATTAGAATAATCTTCTCCAGTAGAAGCTTTATCACTGAACAGAATTAACAGAAAAGCATTACATAGCAACTTAAAATATACACAGTCAAAACCATTCGTCCTAGAGTTTGCAGCAAGTTTGTGATTATGCAAAGGTAAATCTTGCGTTTGCGAAGTTTTTGAAATCTGCAACTTTTAGCTCGCTTTATTAATTTCCGTAGTCAATTCGAGATTCAATAAATTTTCACTTGAATTTTTTATGCTGTCAGTTGAGAAAGGATTAGTCTATTCTATTGGACAAAAAGAAGTTTATCCATTGGGTACCTACAAGTAAAGTGGCCGAATTTATAGATAATTCAGGAGGAAAAAAGAGTGAAAGCTTATTTGATAATCGTAATTACGAGTATATCGAAACAAATGCTGCCTACAGGTAGATAATTTTGTTTTATACTTGTCTGAAAACTCGGATTCTTTTAGGTGATAAACATATAGATGTCAAATAGAAGAATCATTAATATTAAAGTTTTTCTACAACAGAACAGGGATTTCACCCAGAATATTATAATAAAGAGTTGATAAAAAGGCCGAAAAAAAGAAGTAAAAGCAGCTGATCTCTATTGCATGTTTCGCAACGCAGTCATGCATTATAAAATCAGATATGACAAGCAGTCAGCAAATATTTTATAAATACATCTGTATCATAACAGGCAGAAACACATGATAAAATATATAAATCTCGAAATCTCAATTAGATAATTACAATTAATTATTTTGTCCAAGCCAAGTTTTTTACAAAACTCACTTTTTATTCGAATATCTTTTCCAACTGTTGCTACCAAGTGGTATCGCCATTGATCAATTTTAATGAAATTAAATAACAAATGTCTTAATGCATGCATGTATGTTCCTTGTATTGTGGAAAAATGACGGACGTCTAGATATATCGGTTTTTGTAAACGCGTAATCCAGTATTCGACCATGTGCACAGGAAGCGTCGATATTTGTATCTCGAATTTTTTTTTATTGACTTCATATTTCGTATAAACTTACCAAAAACTCAGCTGTTTGAAACCGAGAAGCAGCAACACTGTTAGAAATAAAACATTTTCTTCACCTCCATCACGCCAAACTGCTGCCATTGGGCGAATGAAAGATATTTATCTTTAAATTTCAATTATTTAACTCGGCTATTTTAAACCAATAGTTTGCCACTAGCTGAAATAAAATACTCATTATCTCCACAAGCCAGCGTATTGCGGATCAGTAAAGTCTAAGCTATTTCATTTCTAAATTTAATTAGGAAAGTTGTTGAGTAAAAAACTAAATGATTTTGAAAAACATATATTAAAGAAAAGCATTTCTTAAGAATACTTTTCCAGCTTCTTAATGTGATTTATTTAAATAAAAATGCATTAAAATCATGAGATGTCTCGTGAGAAACAGTAAATATTTTTATGAAATTACGCTGGCTGGACTCATAGATATCCTTACATACATTTCTTTTTTATGATAGCTATTTTAAGCGGCGGCTGTGGGAGAGGATAGTTATTAAAGAAATAATGCACAGAATATAAAACAGTAGGGAAATATTAAATATTCTATAAAGAATTTCTAAGACTCGCTGTTTTTAAATATTTTGTGATTCTGCTGTTGAATTGTATGGGGCTAAGTGCCAATAAAATGATAATTAATAAATAAAATTAGAAACGCAGAAATTTAATAATAAAAAGAGAGGAAAGCTGTGCAGCTCATTTCTAATGAATACTGATATGATGAAATGAAAAAAGACTGAAAAAATATTGGAAAATATATACGAACACTTAACATTAACTAAAACATATGTTGTCTTTAAAAAATGTGTGATTTTTTTATGAATTTATACTGAACATTTTACGGCGCAAGTGCGAAGAAAGAAATACACAGTAAAAAAGCTGAAAATATAAAAAAGGGGAAAAAATGAAGTGTTAACAGGAGTTAATCCAAGAGTAAACTGGTAGACTGTAACTTTAGCGAGAACATATAAAATCTTAAAGTATCCTTTGGTGTGATATTCAAATCCAAATCTTTTAGATTTTCTTTCTGTTTTGTTCTTTTAGATTTTCTTTCTGTTTTGTTCTTTTAGATTTTCCTTCTGTTTTGTTCTTTTAGATTTTCTTTCTGTTTGGCTTTTAGTTCGGATATGATGCTTCTTATAAACTGCTATTTTCTGGCTTGAGTAATGGATGATATTTCAATAACGGGAAAATTTGTTAATGCTAGTCGGATGATTTGAAACCTGGTTAATTGTAGTAAATGTTCAAGTTTCGAGAAACACAGGAAATTTTCACAATTTGATTGAAAATGTTTGAAAATGGTTAACAAAACAAATTAATATAATCTACTTTACATGTATGTTGAACTAAATTATCTTGGATGTATTCTTTCAAACTTTTAAAGGATGTTTTAAAAGACAGTATGATTTACAAAGAGTATAATAAAACATCTGAAAACTGCGTTAAGATTCTGATTGAACATTCCTAAACATTTATACATACATCTGCATTTCACATTAGCCTATTACATTTAATCTGGGAGCAATCTATTTACCAAGTATGCATTTGTTGCACTAAAAAATAACTTTGATTAAAATATTTAGAATTAATTTCACTCCTTAAGATATTTAATTGAACATGCCTAAACATTTATACATACATCTGCATTTCATATTAGCTTATCAAATTTAATCTGGGAGCAATCTATTCACTAAATATGCATTTGATGTGCTAAAAAAAATTTAATGAAAATATATTTTCTGAACTGGAAATAAAATAATTTTTTAAAAAAATTTTAGAATTAATTTTACTCCTCATTTAACAAATATTACTGTTTCAGTACAATGAACAGAGAATGATTCCCAAGCATACAGAATCCCCAGATGTTCGAGCTTTATTAATCGTTAGCTGCTTGAGAGCGATCGTTCCACGATTACAGGCGTGATATGAGGCAAGGAATGTTATCTCAGAGCACTTGCAATGGGAGAAACTATAATAGAGGCTATAATAATACATTTGAGGATAATCCTGCCACAAGCATGAACGCTCAGGGCGTGTATTTGGTATGGATCAACCATCTGTTTAGAGGGTTTCAAATTAAGAAGAAATGCATCCATATCATTTGCAGAGAATGTAGCCGTTGAAAGCACACGGATATCATCTGATTATTTATTGCTTATTATCAATACTTCAGCTGTAGAAAATTGTGACTTTCGTATGTATATTCATTGATGAGGCCATGTTTGCGAACTTGTCTATGTTTAAAATTCCCAATTCTTATTTTTGGACGTATGAAGATCCACATGGCACAAGATCACATACCTACGGAAAAGATGATTCAATTAATGTTTCGGATACCAACTGCGCACAACTACACAGTAGGACCGTTCATTCTACCAAGTGGATTAAATGACTACACTCAAGGCATGTTTCTACAATGTTATCTTACCAGAAATTTCTTCAGCTTTACTCAGGCGAATGTTTTCCAACATAGTGGAGCGCCAGCTCACTTCAGTAGCAATGCAGAAATTGCATCGATACTACTTATGACCTACTCTGGATCAGATGCGATGGACCTGTTCTTTGGCCATCATATTTACCAGATTTAATATGCCTTGACATCTTCTTCTGGGGTTACATTACGCTCATTATTTACAGAAGTTTCACTGATTTCGAGAGAGAGCTAAGTAACAAATGCTGATGGAAAGGTGAAAATTCCTGAGATCTTTCCTAATGTAGTCAAGCCAATGCTCCACCGCTGTAAGTTTCGTATTATTGTTGGTCATAAGTAAAAGCTGAACATTAAAATGTTTGTTTCTTTTGACTTTAGTTGTCGTTCTTTCTTTCTTGTTTTACATGCCATCCCCTAAAGGGACATGCATTTCATTACAAATCTGTTGGTGAGACAGAAAAGTGGTTAATGACGCTGACTGCCATATCGAAGCACTCAGCTTCAAGTCCTCGAGAAGGTATGGATGTTTGTAAATATATAGTGTATGAGCGGCATGGAGGCACTCAAAATATACGGCCAGCGGAAGTCCTCCTGGAAGGTTTGTGATAGGGTAAGAGGGAGAGGAGGAACCCTCGGGCTCATCCGCCGGGTTTGGTATCCTTCAAAATTGAGGAGGAATTGATTAAAGTCGAATTTTCACCTGCATGATGCTTAAGGTTTTTGCCAACGACAGACGCAATATTATACTCTTTGCCACGATAAAATTCCCGAGCTTGTTCTAATTAGGTCCGACAAATGAGATTAGGGTTACAATAACACCACAAAACAGCAACAAAGTCTTTTTATTACAGTTCTTCCCCACCCACTTTGGTCAATATTTTAGAATCTTTCTGTATACTGTGAAAATATGAAAAAGAAAATATTTTCGAATATACATATCTATAAGATAATTTTTGCGCCACATACTGTGTGTAAGTAGGAGTTTGAAAATCGCATTTGCAGAAAAATTAAAAATCGAAAATCTTCATGTATCTTAATTAAATTTTCTTCTGAAAATAGAATTTTTCATAGTTTGTTTTCATTAAAGTTTTTTAAATTACTCAATTTGGAAAATTTTATTTTCAGAAGCCAATTTTCATGTTGCAATCAAAAATTTCCCTTCAGGTGTTGGTGTATTTAATTATGGCAAAACACACTAGGGCTATCTGCCTAATATGCCTAAGGGGAGGGATGCCTTCGTGGAGGACTTTTTAAGGGAAACTGGCTCGTATAAACGTTACACATGGGAAAAACCACGAAAACACCCATGCAGCCAGCCCGTTCGCGGGATTCGAACCTCGGACCGAACTACCAGTGTTCAGCGACTTTACCCCTCGGCCGCTGGTGGGCAATTTCCCTTCAGGAAGAACAAATCTCATTGGTTAGTTACCTATTCTTCAAGTTATAATATTTAATTGTACAATTCTTTTGAAACGCAGATTTTGAGCTATAACATTCATATCTTATATGAGTAATTACATGCGTTTTCATTTTTTTCATTTAATTTCACATAAATTTCATACGACATATGCCTGTAATGTATCATAGTTCCATCTGGAAATTAAAAATGAGCTTATATGGATCATTAATTCACATAGGTAATAAGTGATTTTGCAACTTTGAGTGCTTCGGAATTACTTGGAAGTTTTAAATTCTTACATTATCACAGTATGTTTTACACCAAATTTTAAAACACAAAGTTACCTTTATTAATTAATGCATTACGTAATGATAAAACAAATATTTTAGAAGAAGGGATGTTTTGTGTAATGAATTAAATTGCATCGGCCTACATAGAAACATTTAACTCCTCAATTCGAATTTAAGAAAAGTACTACTTATCTGCGACTATGTTTGTATGACAGAAAGGTGCAATAAATGTAAAACTTATACTGAAAACAGTTTTGCCTGCTATCTCTTCAGACATCAGTGGCGTGATTCTCAAACCAAATTTGTGAAAGATTTGTTTTCTTTGCAAAGCTACGTTCTTTTTAAAATACGATATTCTTTGAAGTTGTTATCTTAGGTTTCCAGTTCTTTTCAGCATTTTGTGAGAAACTGACTGTTGCAGACGCTTGAAAGACATTTAGGTCTTCTCCATCGTCGGATATAAATATGATAGATATGATGCAATATTCATTTCATATTTCTTTATATGATTTATTTAGAGGAAATATTCTTACCTCTTTTAATTCTTTTCAACATTTGAGACATGCGAAATACATTTTACGTCAAATGACTGTCTGGAAATATGTTCTGCTTTCCCAACCAATTATTCCTCTTTCAACATGATTTAGGCCTCACTCAACTAAATAATTTAAAAGTTTTACAGAAGAGATTCTGTTTAGTACTTTAACAACAGAAATATTTTCTCGTTGTTAAGAATTAAAATATTTGAAAGACGATAATTGACTTGGTGCAATGTCTGTTGACTTTGTTTAAATCGTACTTCAAATTTTAGAATGTACACATTTTAGTTCTTTAATAACGTGAGAGGAAGTGGCAGCGGCACTCTGACTAATTTTATGAAAACTGCAGCTGTGATTGGATGATTCTAAACTTCAGAATTTTCGTGAAAATTCCCTGTAGGGTATATATGTGTCTAGACGTTGAAACTTACTTTAATGAAGAAATTGCTCATTAAACCAGGTTTGTGAGTAAAGAGGTTTATCAAACTTGAGACATTCTTAACTTTGTAATTACTCCGTGAGAAACTAATTTGAATTGCTTTATACATGTGCGCTTTCCAGACAAAATAAGGGAATTTCTGTCATAAATTTTAACAGGGAAATTTTGAAAGATTTGAATCGGCTTTTAATTATTTATGCTTTTGAAATATTTATTACAATTCTGTTACGTTTTTGTAGTGTTATAGCTTTGTAGGTAGTACAGTACCGAAATAATCTTGATCTGCAATTTAATACATATTGATTTAACTCTAATAACTTTTTAAAAATTCATACGCTAAGTTTTATTTATTACTGCTTATTTACCCAGGCAACATACCTCCAAAAATATACGTATAATTTTGGTGAAATAAGAGTGTGGTATATTTTGCTCGCTATTTCTGCGAAAGTTTTGCGAATTAAGAAAAAAACTGAAGATACTATCGACGCTTTATCGTATTTTTACGCACGTTATTCTTACGAAAATTATTCGAAACGAAATGTACTGATAAAAATTGTCGACATCATGGTACTTTTCATTCGTTACATTTACGAATATTATACGAATTATAAAAACCTTTTTAAAAAAATGCAAAGAAAACATAGGGAAGATTTAGGTCAAGTACTATTAAATATATACGTTTTCGTTGCGTTAGGAATTTTGATTTGATTGCTATCATTACTATGAATATTATTTGTGACGAAGGAAGAATTCAAAATTTGCAAGTGCTTTTTAGAAGGTGAAATTATTTTAGTAACTAACAAAACAGTTATTTTGTGAGGGTATGCTTTTATAATAAATACATGTGATTTTCGTGTAAATAATGTAGAATGTGAACACATCCAAAAGTCAAAATGCGAATAGACACTTTGCAGCCAATAAACGCTAAAGGAAACGACATATCAGAAGTTTGGCTTAAAAAAGGTCGTGGGTAAAAGGTTGGCTTCTCCATCGAGATGATATCCGACCTAAGATCTTCTTAAGTAAACTGATTTGAAGTTATCTCGATGGCATTTTTTGAGTCTTAGTGAGCTGTAGGTTGCATGCACAAGCAAGGCCGTAGTATTTGTATGTTATGTTTCACGTTTAGCGCTTCGAAACGTATATAATTTGGCATATATGGATATAACAATTTGTACATGATTTGCATATTGATATTAAACACATAATTTATATTTAAGAGTGTTACATACATCATAGATGTACAATATTTAGCCCATAGATTCAATATATTATTCAATGTGTAATAGAATGCAACAGAATGTTTTAGACCATATAAAGTTTTAGATATTCATTATAGTCTATAAGTACTTCAGTAGTTCATAAAAATTGCGAGACAGCGAGATCCTAATTAAATGGTTCCGCCTACTATGAGCTCACCAATGGTTGAGCGGTAAAGCCGCTGAACACTGGTAGTTCGATCCGATGTTTGAATTCCGGCGGATGGGCTGGCTGCATCGGCGTATTCGTGGTTTTCCCCATGTGTAACGTGTATATAAACCAGTTTGTTTAGAAAGTCTTCCACGGAGGCTACCCTTCACTTAGACAGATAGTCCTCGGGTGCTTTGCCGTAATCGAATAAACCAACTCCCCCCATTATGATATGCTACTTCGAGAAGATTTAGCAGTGGGAAAATTTAGAAGTGGTAACTAGAGTTGGTGTTTGTAAGGGTCGGTATTCTGATGGCTTCTTTAATACAAGTTGGGCTGTATGTCTAGCTTAATCGATTTTGTAGGGCTATATTTTTTTTTAACCAAATCTCGATAAATTGTCCATGAAAGTTACTTTATTTGGAATGGTTTAGTGAGCCGAGGATATGCTTGGGATGAACATTAGGATCCGGAAGTTCTGCCGTGTTTAGGAACTGTTGACGGAGACTTGAAAAATGTGACTACTTGTTAGCCTAACTTTTAACAAGATTCACTCTGGGAAATTCAGTGTAGTACTGTTCAGATTGTTAAACTGTAGTGCCAGACATGCATTTTAAAGTCACTGAACACTGGTAGTTCGGTTCGAGGTTCGAATCACGCGAACGGGCTGGCTGCATGGGAGTTTTCGTGGTTTACCCCATGTGTAACGTGTATACGAGCCAGTTTCCCTTAGAAAGTCCTCCACGAAGGCATCCCTTTCCTTAGGCAGATAGCCCTCGAGGCTTTGCCATAATCACACACATACACACACCAGACATGTATTTATAATGCCTGTTGAATTTTTGAATAAATAATTGTTTTGTACGTTTAACGTTTGTGTCTTGGACTCGTGATTCGTGATTGCTTCTTCCTCCTGATTTGAAAGGAACGGTGGTGCGTTTAGCTGCTTCCTGACATGATTTATCTTGGTGATTACCTAAGCACTGCACGCTGATAAGAGATAGACTACAACTACGACTTTTATGCCATTACCTTGGCAATATGAGGTTTGAGAGTTAGTTGATTACGTCAAAGCACACTATGCCTATTTGCCTAGGAGGAGGGATGCCTTCTTGGAGGACGTTCTAAGCGAAATTGGCTGGTATAACACATGGGGCTCGTTATACACTCAAAAAACTACAAAAACGTTCATGCAACCAGCGCTTTAGCCTGGAATCTAACCTATGTCGGAACTACAAGCTTTCAGCGATTTTACCGCTCGGCTGCTGGTGGGCCCCTGGCCCACCAGCAGCCGAGTTGTAAAATGGCCAAATATAATAAACTTTATGCATTTTATGTAAATATAATGAGCTGTAAAACGGCCAAATATAATAAACTTTATGCATTTTATGTAAATATAATGAGCGGTAAAATGGCCAAATATAATAAACTTTATGCATTTTATGTAAATATAATGAGCGGTAAAATGGCCAAATATAATAAACTTTATGCATTTTATGTACATGCAAGAGTTGAAGCTTATATATAGGTGGCCTCACGACCAATTGCTTCAGCGTAGTTTGCATTCAAATCAATAATCCAGTTATTTTTTTCTTCTCGCCTGTGCTACGAAGCTCTGAGGTAGAATTTGTTCTAGGGAGAGAGCCGGTATATAGTTATTAAATGCTTACGTGAGATCTTTTGTTTGAAAACATTCTGGAACTTCAAATACTACAATTTGTTTCCCCATTGACATCGCTTTGCGTAAGTGGGTGTTTCTCTTTGAGGCTTTCCTTTCCTTATGGTCGCTTTCATGGAGTACACGTATCCTCTGTTTTTAGAGCGAATGATGTGTCCGTTTGAGCGCGAGTACGGGGTATTTGTTGTATTGGTCTTTTGAGCTGCTCGCAGGGAAATTGCAATCTGATATTATTAGGTGAACCGTCTGTGTTTTTACTGTTGTGATAAGTATGCATTCCGATAGTATGCATACTGTCAGATAGTGGCTGTTGTGATAAGTATGTATTTTGCTTTGGTTTGGTAGGCTGTTCCTTCTTCTTTGTTATTATGGTAAATGGTACCTAAAGATTTCTTTAATTTAGAAAATTGGCATCCAGTCGCTGAACATGAGAACAATAGTCTAAGCAAGAACTAAGGGACTAGCCGTGAAAGAAAATGAACTGGCTGTCTGACGCAAAATAATTTTCTGTTTAGGTTGTAAACATGATGCTGCAATGATATACTCAAGATTTGCACTTGATGAAAGTTTAACACACTAAGTTATCGGCTGGCTTCTTTCTCTTTTGCTATTATTATTTCTTGCTCATTGAGAATAGTTGTAGTTTCGAGAAATTCTTTTCCGAGAATTTTTGAATCGTCATGGGAAAATTTATGCCTTCCTCTATTTTTTTCAATGTAAAAAAAATAAAATCTATAAAATCGTAAAATATAATAAATAATATGTCTATAAAATCGTAAACCGTTTCAATACTAGTGGGATTATAGAGTTTTTGTTGATTGCAGAACTTACTGATTGGTAGCTTCTCTAATCAATTGCTTAATATTCTTCACAAGCTTTTGTTGTACTGATGCTAATATAATATGAATTTCCGACATTGTTGAGGGACTGGAGTTCTGTAATTCTCCTGTCTTGGATGCATGAGTAAAATTAACACTTGGCATTAATAATCGAATTGATGTTAATAGTTTTCTACAGAACTTATATATTTAATATTATTGATTGACGATGGTGACTGTTGGCCAAGCAGAAATGTCGACCGCCGCCTCATTGACTTCTGTTTTCTCTCTCCCAAACTGTTGCAGTTATGATAGATTTTTCAGTACTCGGAAGATTCTGGTCACATTTTTATGGTTTGTATTCGTAGCTGTAATTTCCATTTGTCTATTAGAGCCACATATTTTAGAATCTTCTTCGTCTGTATTGTTTTCAGTTAATTTATTTTCTTATCAAAGACCTGGAGGATTTTCTAGATGATCTATTAGATCTTTTATTGGATTCTAAGAATAAATCATATCTATCTATCTATCTATACATATGATGATGAGTTCTGTGCTGATGAGATTTTTTTTGGGGGGAGGGAGATGAAACCCAAATCACGCTCGAGTCATATGCAAGAAGACTGTTTCTTAGGACTGGTGTAAAACTCACAGCTGGCTTGCTGCTTAAAACATCATTTTTATTCTTTACAGGAACAGTTATTCAGGAATATAGTTCTGTTTAAAACTGATACAACGCTAGTGGTTCTAAACACGTCTCACAACTTCAATATATGTAGTTTACATTTTAGGCAATGTAAACTACGTGTATTGAAGTTGTGAGACGTGTTTAGAACCACTAGCGTTGTATCAGTTTTAAACAGAACTATAAAGAAAGCGAAGCGAGAGACGTGGTTTATTCAAGCAACAGCAAGCGACAAATAGCAGTGCTTATTCACTTGGATCCTGTCTATAGCCAGAAAGTCATTATGTTAATCCTGAGTAGCGATGGGGTTACAGATGTCGCAATGCAGAGACATTTCAGTGAAGCACATTTCAGTGAACTCTCGAACGAAGATTGACCAATGTTTTTAATGCAAGAATTTATTTTTATTTAAAAATTCATTAAATGATTTAGTGATTAGAGTTACAGGATTGAAACTAAGATTTATACCTTTGTGTAAGCATGTTACACTCGAAAAAACGGATAAAATCTAACTCGGAATTCTTATTTTAGATATGAGGTTAGATTATCTGAACATAGCTAAGTTAATAAGAAATATCTGCCTGAGGGATGTCTTCTCAGAGGCCATTCTAGGGGAAACGGGCTTGCGTTCTTAATAACGTTGATGGAAATTAAATCGGGCGGAAACATTTGAATAAATTTTCCTAAATGAATTTATTTTGGTAACTGATTTTTTAAAACTCAGCAGACTCTGACCGTTTTGTATAATGTTCTTTTATTTGTTAACTATGCTTTTATTTAGCACTGAGCTACTCCATTAGCAAAATTCTTCTTTGATACCTTCAAATTATTTACATGATACGGTCTCTGGAAAAGCCGAACACTAATTTAATTTGCCTTTGGAAGTGTAGAGTTAAAAAAATAGCAACGTTAAATATCAGCCAGAATTTTAACATTTAAAGATAGTTCTAACGTAAACATTTCAATCAAACAGAATTTTTCATTCACAAAATTTAGGTGCGAACATATTTTTCTGCTGTTATAATTCTTTTAATTAAAACTTCAATTAAAATTGCTAAGTCTTTTAACGTAAGCAAGATCTTCTTTTTCTTGTTTCTCATATCGAAACACGGAATGACTAAGTTTAAATGTTTCTCTTTTTTTTTTCCTAAAAGCATATTGCAAAATTTATTTCGAAATGTGATCTGAAAATATTTATATGAATGTAAATAGGTTTTTAGCTTTTGAATAATGCATCCAAGTGAAACTTAAGCTGTCATTTTTCAAAAATTTAAACTTTATTTCACTGTAAAAATTGCCGAATTATAATTCTTTCGCAAACATGATTTTGACGCAGTTTTATATTAATAGGAGAAAGAAATTCTGTTTAAATTAAATGAGAGCAGTTGAATGAAATGTAAGTTTTTAACATCCCTAAAGATAACATTAACTAAGACTTTCATATTGATAGGAATTTGCTTACAAAATGTTACGAATATGGGGAAGCTGGAAACTTGAAAAATGAGAAGTACTGATGTACGTGTGAGTAACACGTGCATACGAAAATATCCCTAACATTAACTAGGAAAGCCAAAATCTTAGTTAAGATAGACATGTTACAATTAATAATCAAATTTAATAAGGAAAAGTAACAGTTGCCGGGTACATTATAACGGCTTAAGAAATTCAGAGCACAGTACAGATGCGAGTACACAAGATTACATATCTCGGCGAAAACAGAGACGCACACATTTGTTGAAGTAGTTCCGCTTGACTGCCGGGGAAAACACTTCACTGTCCGTCAGCCTGTAGGTTTGCCAAACGGGTTTACTGTTTCGCCAATTGGCGCTTTTCTGTACAGTTTTTAAGTCCGTATCGCCTGTTTGGCGCTGCCGCTGCATACTCCCTCCGCAGTGTCAACGAAATGTGACATACCGATGCGGGGGTCGGATTAATCGTCCAGAACGGGTGATACAATTGTCCGAAGTTCTTTTCACACTCTTGGAAGCAACTTGAGAAGAGTCCATGGTTACAAAAGCGGGTTTCAGTCTATCTATGGAGATCGTTTGCTTAGTCCCTTTTATTTCGAGATCAAACGTTTTATCTCGTCTTTCTAGCACCTTAAATGGTCCATCATAAGGAGCTTGAAGTGGTTTTCTAACTCCGTCGTGTCGAACAAACACATATGTGGACTTGTGAAGGCGTGGATGAATGAAACATGTTCGCTGGCCGTGGCTAGAAGTCGTGGTCGGGCGGACACTGGCAAAGTGAGATTTTAAATCCTCCACAAACTGTTTGGGGGACGCATCCGGAGGTGTCGGATTGAAAAATTCTCCTGGGAGACGGATAGTCTTTCCATACACCAGTTCAGAAGTGGTTGCACCTATGTCCTCTTTGAGAGCGGCGCGGAAACCCATCAGCATTGTTGGAAGGGCAGCAACCCAGTCACTGGTATCGTGCGCTTTTAAGGCAGCTTTCAAAGGACGGTGGAATTCCTCGATCAGTCCATTCGCCTGTGGGTGGTACGGAGACGTCCTGATCCTCTTGATTCCCAATAATTGGGAAAGGGCTCGAAATAAGCCGCTTTCAAACTGTCGCCCTTGGTCGGTAGTAATAACAGTCGGACAACCAAATCGAGTAATCCAGTGGTCATAGAAAACCTGTGCTACTGTGCGTGCTGTTATGTCTGGTAAGGGTACTGCTTCGGGCCATCTAGTAAATCTATCTATCATAGTTAGACAGTAATAATTACTTTGAGAAGGAGGTAGGGGACCAACAAGATCAAGGTGGACGTGATCAAACCTCTGTGATTGGTCTGGAAACTTCATTAACGGGGTTCTAGTATGCCTGCTTACTTTTGCTTTCTGGCACGGAATGCACTGCCGTGCCCATTTCGCGCAATCTTTGCGGATGGAAGACCAAACAAACCGTGAACATACTAACTTTGTTGATGCGCGAATGCCGGGGTGAGACAAATTGTGCAAGGTGGCAAAAACTTTCTCCCGGAATGCTGGAGGAATGTAAGGACGGGCGTTACCTGTTGACACATCGCAATATATCGGTAAGCTACAATTCGGTAAGGTAACTTTTTTGAGATGTAGAACTTTTGACTCTTTAAGCAATGTTTGTAATTCTGGGTCGATTTCTTGCATTTTAGCGATTTCCTCATAGTCGATAGGGTTAGGCATGCTTATTGCTTCTATACGCGAAAGTACGTCGGCAGCGATATTCTCCGAACCTTTTATATGGCGAATTTCAGTGGTGAATTGGGAGATAAAGTCTAACTGCCTAGCCTGACGAGGTGAACACTTATCCAAACGCTGTCGGAATGCATACGTGAGCGGTTTGTGATCGGTGATTAAAGAAAAGTTCCGTGCTTCCAACATATGCTTAAAATGCCTAATAGCAGCATAAGCTGCCAATAGCTCTCGATCATACGCACTATAGTTCCTTTCCGCCTGCGAAAGCTTTCGTGAGAAAAATGCGAGAGGCTGTAAATTTCTATCAACTATTTGTGATAGCGTTCCACCGATTGCGAAGTCTGACGCATCAACCTGTAAAACCAACTGGGCATCTTTCTTCGGGTGTGCCAAAAGAACAGCATTAGCGATTAGCTGTTTGCACTTTTGAAATTCACTCCGCGCTTCCTCCGACAAATTCAGGATTGTCTTATCATTTTTCTTAGCCCCTTTTAAATACGAAGTTAAATGTATTTGATTCTGGGCTACGTTGGGTAAAAATCGACGGTAAAAATTTAAAAATCCTAAAAATCTCTGCAAATCTTTTACCGTTTTAGGAAGTGGGTAGTTAAGTATCGGTTCCACTTTGTTCGTCAGAGGCTTGGTACCATCTTTATTGATTATATGGCCTAAAAAAGATATTTCCGGAACGCCGAAAACACATTTCGAAGCGTTAATTGTCAATCCATATGAAGTTAATCTTTCAAAAACAGTACGTAGGTGAGATTTATGCTCATCTTCCGTATCACTAAATATCAAAATATCATCTAAGTAGACGTAGGCGAATTTTAGATCTCCAAGAATTTCGTTCATAAACCTTTGAAAGGTTTGAGCTGCTCCGCACAGTCCGAAATTTAAAAACGGAAATTCGAAAAGACCAAATGGGGTGCAAACTGCAGTTTTCGGTATATGATCTGGATGGACTGGTATATGATGATATGCCCGAACGATATCAATTTTTGAAAAAATTGTCTTTCCGCTAAGCGTATTATTAAAGTCTTGTAAATGCGGGATAGGGTATCTGTCGGGTTCGGTGCACGCGTTTAGTTTTCGGTAGTCTCCTACTGGCCGTATGTCGCCCGAACTTTTAGAAACTACATGAAGAGGTGATGACCATGCTGATTTTGATGGTCTACAAATACCTTGATCTATCATAAATTGAAATTCTTTTTTTACTGCTTCGTATAACTTAGGGCTTAACCTACGCGGTTTACTGTGCACAGGAGGACCGTTTGTTTCGATGTAATGAACCGTACTATGCTTTACTCTACCCGAATCGGATTTTAACTTCAGTACTTCCGGAAAGTCTTTCAAGATTCTGTGATATGGTGAATCACCAGATATTAACTTTACCGAAAAATAATTTTTAGAATCGGAAAGAGAACCAATACGAGTTAATTTCGTAGTATTATCGATAAGCCTACCTCGTTTTAAATCGATTAAAAGATCAATATGCCTTAAAAAGTCGGCTCCTGTTATAGGCACTGGTACATCGGCGATTAAAAACTTCCACGAAAAGTTTCGTCTAAGTCCTAAATTCACAGTTAACAATTTTGTTCCATACGTAGAAATTCTGGAATTATTCGCGGCAAATAATTGAAGCGAATCAGGATGCATTTTCTTAAACTTAGAAGTCGGTGTCACACATGAAACATCCGAGCCCGAATCAATCAAAAAGTTTAAATTTAGTCTGTTATCGTAAACATGTAAACGACATGAATGCGCGACTGCCGATGAATTTCGATCGACAGCCGCTGCTACTAGTTTTCCTGGGCCGTAGTGTTCTGAGAAAAGGAACAAGGTGCTCGACATTTTCGTGCATTATTACCGAATCGCGAATGAAAATAACAATAATTGTTCACACGCTCTCGGGAATGCCCACGCGAAAAACTACGTGCTGTGTTATGTTGATCCCGGGGGAAATTATTCCTCGTTTTTCCGCGGGAGAGTCGCTCGACTTGTTTACTTAGGGCAGAGATTTCACTCCTTAAGGCCTTAAGCTCCTCGAGGGGGGCACCAGAATCGTTAGGGTTTCTGGGGGAACTCGCCGAAGCTGCCTGGACCGCGAACACGCTGTTGTTCGTTGGCGTGCGCACTTCAGCTATCTTATCAGCCATTTTTGCTAAATTGTCTAAGGATTCCGAACTTATTGATAAAATGGCATGCACCTCGGAAGGTAACCTTTGCAGCCATAATGATTTTAAAAATTCGTCAGTTATACGGTTTCCACCTAATTCTCTCATTTTTCTCAATAAGTGAGATGGTTTGTCGTCCCCTAAATGCAATTCAGAAATAAGTCTGCGTATTTGCTCGCTTTCCGAATCTGAGAATTCTACTATTAACCTAGCTTTAAGGGCATCATATTTAGCCGTCGCTGGGGGATTAAATAAAATATCTGATACTGCGGAAAGAGTTTCAGGGTCTATCGAAGAAACCACGTGGTTGTATTTTGTACTATCGCTACTAATCTTCGCTAAAGCAAAGTTACTTTCAACTTGAATAAACCAAAGTTTAACATTTTTTTTCCATAAAGGGGGAATTTTAACTGCCACGTGTGAGATTTGTGGCTCCTGAACCGCCATATTCGATTCCTCGTTGGTTTGGCCTTCCGATCCTGGCATGGTTGCCAATTATAAATATATCGTAAATCGTAAACTTAATGTTTTGCACTATACCTTATCAAAACAGTATCAATTTAGAATAAAATAATGAAAACATTCAACATCTCAATAAAAATGTGAGCACAAATATTACCCAAAGATCAATTTTAAACAATCAATAATTAAATTAAAACTATAATTTTAGAGCAAAACATATCACAAAAGCATAATTAAGACCAATCACAGATAATTAAAAAATTTGACCACATACCTGTAAATCCTCCTTAAGTGTGATAAACCACGTGTAATCCGTACGATAAAATGAGGAGGAAATAAATAGGATTGAGCCTTTATCAGTCATAAGGAAGAGCATTGGCATCAAAATAAGGCATATTTTTAGTTTTTAAACAAAGATTGAGACAGATAACCATTAGGGATCGAAACAGAAGGAGCGAGGGACAGGGTCACCAATGATGTACGTGTGAGTAACACGTGCATACGAAAATATCCCTAACATTAACTAGGAAAGCCAAAATCTTAGTTAAGATAGACATGTTACAATTAATAATCAAATTTAATAAGGAAAAGTAACAGTTGCCGGGTACATTATAACGGCTTAAGAAATTCAGAGCACAGTACAGATGCGAGTACACAAGATTACATATCTCGGCGAAAACAGAGACGCACACATTTGTTGAAGTAGTTCCGCTTGACTGCCGGGGAAAACACTTCACTGTCCGTCAGCCTGTAGGTTTGCCAAACGGGTTTACTGTTTCGCCAATTGGCGCTTTTCTGTACAGTTTTTAAGTCCGTATCGCCTGTTTGGCGCTGCCGCTGCAGTACGATCGCCGGAACTCGAACCTGGACCTCTCGAATACACGCCGAGTGTGCCAACCGTTACACCACGAAGGTACGCAGAAAGGATGGGGATATTCTTTATAAATACATTCTTATATTCTTTATAAATACATTCAAATTCTGAAACAGTTCTCATTTCAGGTAACTGTTCATTCGAGTAGAAATGTCTTTCTTTTCTTAAATGATTACTTGCATATTTTTAATTTATATTAACTTGCTTCTCTTTCAATTCGATTTATTTGATATAAGCCGGGAATTTTGAGAAATTTCTTGCATTTTCGTTATTTACAGCAAGAATGCTTTTGCTTCTGAATGATAGGAAACTATGTCTGATTTCCTTCGAAACTGATGGAATTTTATTACAAATCTACACCAAACTAAGGTGCCTGATTTTAAACTTATCTCCGGTTAATCTAGCAGAAAAGGATTAAAATATTTGTTAAGAAATCTGAATGCGACAATGTGTGAAACAATTTTTAACTTGGTGATCGATAAATTCAAATTTTATCAAATTTATCTGCATTATTTGGCAAAAGCACATATTAGATTTAATCCTGAACAGAACACTTGAACCATAAGTCTATATTTCGCAGAGACAATAGCGAAACTTTTGCAACCAAGTTATAAAACTAATATCAAACGAGAAATTAAAAGGATCCAGTAAAGATTACTAAGGGATTCAAATGTGACTCGCATTAATATAATGATTATAAAGTGCAGCTGGTAAGCACGTTTATTCTAATAAAATAGACATTTGCAAAGTTTCATTTTAGAGTTTTAATAGCATGATTTAATATTCACCCTATTAGAAGAGCATGTCTCGAAGTTTACATGACTAAGTTGCAAATTTTCTATAGGTAACCTTTTGTAACGAGACAGATATCAGTGCGATGGTCACGTTCTTTCCGAACACCTCACAGCATGTCCATGCCAGCTGTCTTAAAAGTGATTGTCATGCATTGTTTAAAATTTCTTAAGTGTAAGAATGGGTGGAACTAAGAATGCATGTCCCTATTTATCCCTACAAATAATAGTCATATGATTTTTAAATCGGACTTCCTGGTGACCAGCATGTTAAAGTATTTTGAAACGATGCTGTTTGCTCGGCTGCCGTCAAAATCTCACATGCTATTGATGTCAAAAAACAAATGAAAGAAGAATGTCCTAAACGAATTTCTCTATAAAACGGTACTATATGTTTTCTTATAAGAAACACGTTTCAGTTTATATGTGTTTTATCTATTTTAGGATAACTTCGCATCTTTGCGAACATGTTCGTTATTTAAATAAGTAACTGGCTGCAATGCAGTTCTCCTAACATTCTGGAAAGTATTTTAGTTTCTCTTGTAAGAGGATATTTTGTTGGGTATATATCCACTAATGAACTTCTATGATGGCCTACTTTACACTAGTGGGAAGCACTGAGGTAATGTGCGAATTAAAAATGTTGATAGGCCAACATATCTCTCTTACTTATACTTGACAAGTATTTTTATACATACCTTCTGTTTAGTCTAGTCAAAATTTGTGAAACTGCATTTAAACATAACTGAACTTCTTTTTCCCATAGACTAAGACTCTTCCTTTTCATTCTCACAAGCGCTACAGGGATATGAAATGAAACCGATCCAACAGCATTATTATAATAAATATATAACGTTTAACAGATGAATTATTTAAGATCATTTTCAACGATGCAGGAATTTCCTTACGAAAACTCCAAACATCTGGGGCATATTTAATGGTGTTCTTAAGCAGTAGATTTTAAAATGTAGGAAAATATTACATCTAGCAGATATATTGTTGCAGTGAGACCTTCGTAATTTACCTTGATTAATTTTGAAATAGACTGATTAGAACGCAATATTTAGGTAACGCACCGATTCTAAGACGTGGAGATTTATGCTTAAGACTCTCTTGTTAAACATGTCCTTAATTACTGTATTCTTTGTATATGACCCAAAAATCCGTGATCTGTTAAAAAATCAATAGTAGGTTATTCTAAAATAGTATTGAAATAATTTAAGAAGAAATTACTGAAACAAGTTTTAAAACACACGAATTAATTCAAATAAGAGGGAAAAAACATCGCGAAACATTTTATCCCTGAATTAAATTCGCTTATTACCTTGCATTAACATTAATCTGGCAAAAATGAAACATTAAACATAGGAAAAAGAGACTGATGAAATTGGACAGAGTAGCATCATGTCAAGGCGTATATCTGAACTTTAAATTAAATAAAACTTTAAATTTAGAATAATGATGTATTTGTGAATAATTGCGTAAAATGCAGATCGTGAAATTCCTTTCTTTTCTTCCTAAATGTATAAAATATTTATTAATAGTATGTTTTATAACAGATCTTTGGAATTCTTAAAATTTAAACAGCCAAAAATAGATGCCTCAGACCTCGAATCTACCTCCTAACATTCAAGTAATTTGCATATTTACTTAATGCTGCACGAAATGTTTTAGCTAGCCTGAATAACGATTTAATTTAAGAAACCTCTACATTACTTTTTTTGGAGAAGAATTAGAATTGCAACCCATTCAGATGTTAAAGTACTAGAAAAAACATGTTCCAATGTTTAGTCTAAAAGGTATGTTAAAAATTCCTAAATTAGGCTAGAGATTAAACTAATTAACGTAGTAGTCAATCCCAAATGTATTTGAACAATGATCCCCAATGTACGTAAGCAAAGATCGGAAGGATTAATCGCCCTTTAATCATTTATTAAGCGGCAACGATTACAAAGTTGCGGATAAGTTAGTATCAAGATCAAAAGTATCTAAGGAAGCTAAAAAGAATTTAACTAGAAAATTAAAACGCTATTTTAATGTTGTTATTAGAATATTTTAAGAAATCAAGAATATTAAGAATTTTTCATAAGAAGAATAGCAAAAAACATACTGATGCGTTTGAGGCATACTGATGCTACTAATAAACTATATTTTTTGTAATATAAAAGATTTACCTAAAAGAAAGAGACATATTTAAGGGTTATAAATTAAAAAGTTTTGGTTTTTATTAGGAGGTATTTAGTATAAATTAAAAAGGATACCTTTAAATTTTACATTTTTTCCCTTCTGTTTACCTCTGTGACGTAACCATCCCACAAGCGTTTTTGACATCAATTGAGCAGTATGACAACAAATTAGGAAAAACCTTTTTTGTGCATTTAAAGATAGGAAAACAGATATTGTTACCGTTGTACATCGTCATTTTAGAACACGGTGTGGAGGAAAATCTGCATCTGTTTCGGCTCTGGAATGTCGTCCAATAAACCAGAACAGGACTCAGTCATATTGGCTATCAAGAGGCCTGGATTTATTACACTTCGTTTGGGACACTTCAAAGAAAGAACTTTTATTCTTTCCCTTCTTACACAGGCAGTCTTAAGCAATACATCAGAACATCAGACCAGCTGTTGTGACTGTTGACACGGGCATGCTGAGATGTGTTTAGGAAAAACTTGACTTTTGCATTAATAACTGTCGTGTTGCATTTGTAAACATAGAAAACTTATAAATATTTCAGCAGGGATATTCTTCTAAGCAAGAGTTCAGATAACGACAATTTATTAGAAACTTATAGGCACAAGGGTTTTAATATCATATTTTTTTCCGTCGTGCTTTTAAAACTGCTGTTTTTATGTTTAAGACATTTTATGTTTCCACTGCTTTTAGGATAACCCTGTAGGGTTTATATTTATTTTAACTAACATTTATTTTAAGTTTAAACTATCTTTCCTGTCAAGCCTTACTTTCCCCTGGAATTGCCAATGCCAGAGTATGTAAATTTTAGTAGAACGCGCAAGGATTCAAATTGTCAGCGGAAGTAATCTGAGTTAAATAGAAGGGAAACGAGTTCGAAGTGTGCTTTTCTTACTTCACGAGCGCGGAGGTAGTTAGTCAGAAATTGAAGAACCACGCGTTTCGGCCTGTGTGCTTGCCTCGGCAAATTGTTAATCTTTCAACGTAATATTCAGAGTTGCTGAATTATCAGCGGTATTTTAGAACGCGGTGAGGTTAGTCACGTTTAGAGAGCCTCGTAGTTAGTCACTTGTTATTATCTCTTTTTCAGTTTCTTATTTTTATTTTACCGCCGGGTCGGCGTAGTTTGTGAGCGTCAAGAGCACGCAATTGTAATTTCTAAAGTTGAATAAAAAGGGATTTAAACCCTTCTCAAGACTTTGGTCTATTTCCAGTTCTCAGCAGTCACCACTTTGTTGCGTGCAGGTTGGAAGCGCGCAACTTTACAAGTATTATAACTTAAATTTTGATAATTAAAATGGTAACCAATTTTTAATCTTTTTTATGTGTGCATATTTAATACAAATAGCCAATAGGTTGTGCAAATGGCAATATATATATATATATATTTTAATTTTTCTATTGAGAAATTGAAAAATTATCATTGTAAAATGTAGTGGTGGTACTAAAGTTTTTCAGTTTTTGTTCAGATGGTTCGCGTTAGTTAAAAGTTTGAGAACTGCTGGCATAGACTACTGATTTCACATAATCACAAAAAAAGTAATCTGTAGGTGATTAGAGTAGCAATCAGAATTCTGAGCTCTTAATTGTTATAAGTTTGTTAATCTTTCAACGTAATATTTCGAGTTTGCTGAATTATCAGCGGTATTTTAGAACGCGGTGAGGTTAGTTACGTTTAGAGAGCCTCGTAGTTAGTCACTTGTTACTATTCTTTTCTTAGTTTCCTTATTTTTATTTTACCGCTCGGTCGGCGTAGTTTGTGAGCGTCAAGAGCACGCATTTGTAATTTCTAAAGTTGAATAAAAAGGGATTTAAACCCTTCTGAAGACTTTGGTCTACTTCCAATTCTTAGCAGTCACCACTATTGTTGCGTGCAGGTTGGAAGCGCGCAACGTTACAACCCTTTACGATGAAGACAATTTCTCTAACGTTTTAAAACCTCCATTTTTAATATTTTATTTAATTATTTTTTCTAATAAACTTATTACTCTTCATAAACCAATAAAATAAACTTTCCAATTTCTTAATACAGTTAAATTTTAATATAAATTAAATTTTAATACAGTTAAATTTTGTTATGACAACACAGTTTGCATTTCATTGAATATACATAGATACTATCATTCTGATCCACATGTGTTGTAGAGATATAGGTTATTTCGAAGCATGAGACATGAAAAATATGTAATGCACTCGCCAAGACTCGAACCTCTCGAACTCTCGATACGCGCCGAGCATGCGTGCGGACCATTATACGACAAGGAATGCTAAGAAGGCGGGAGAAATACCTTAACGTGTAACGTGGATATGATCCAGATCCTCTTAGAAAGTAATCCATGAAGGAATTCCTCCTCTTAGACAGATAGTCCTCGTGTGCTTTGCCGCCATAATCAAATAAACAAAATCAATCATTCTCCTCGACACCCAGAACTGAACTGAATATTCTATTATACTGAGTATTGCGTTCTCCGAAAACAGATGATGCGAAATTCCCGCATGTATTGAAATTGTAATGAACGTTTATCATTTTCCTTTTTGTCAGATGCCTAATTTTCACCTATTATGTGTGTGCCGCTTTGGAGATTTATAGTGGTTAGCGGAGGCTGTTACAAATTATTACAAATTTCAGTGTTATTACAAACTTATTATTTATTGAAATTACAAATTCGAGTGTGCAGGCTCATATTTCGGTAATGTTTGATTGTTTGTATGTAGCTTTCTTTCGTACATGCAACTGATTGGTTTAGCCCAGGGAAAAAAACTCGGGCGAAGCCTATTAATGAGATTGCCTGATAAAAGCCTCTTAATCGACAGACTCTGCAATTCCCGATGAATACTCGAGGAAACCATCTCCATCTGGCCATTTGAAACAACTATTATGTGCATAAGAATGATCTATGTATTAAATTTCTGATTTAATTAATATTTGGATTATAGCAAAATATACTAGGGGTATCTTCGAGAAGGATTTATACAAGGAAACTCTTTCATATTCATTTTACACATGATGAAAACCACGAAAACTACCATGCAGCCAGCCCGTGAATGTGGGAAGTGAAACCAGGATGTAATGCTTAGTTTCTGTGGTGTTACCACTTTGCAATATTTGTCATGATGAATTGTGCTTTGAAGTTTTTATTTCAACATTAAACAGAAATGATTTATTACAGTTCACGGATTTAATTATCACAAAAGAGAATAAGAAATCCTTAAAAATAGAATTATTCAAGTTAAATGCGATTTTATGAATTTCTAACTCGGATATCATGTTATCAATACCTTATGATTGTTTAAATTAGTTTATTTCGAAGTATCTAAAGTGCTGAAAGCTTTTAAAAATACTACTTTGAAAATTTTTCTTTAAACAGTTTACTGATGCAAATTTACCAAAATTAAAAATAATCTCAATAAAAGCTAATGTTAAGAATTTTTTTTAACGAACATGATGTTTTCGATGAGATTTTTCTATTTTTCAGTTGGTATAAACTTTCCTAAATTTTATTCAAGAAAGCAATAGGAAAAAATCCATGATCTAGTGCCATCAACTTCACAGTTTAGAGTTTTAATTACCATGCATGTATTACGGATATCAGAAAGAGGCATACATCACAATTTTTTCTTTTTTCCCCATTTTTTGGATGTCACCCGCAGACACTCATTTCCAGGTACGCCTAAGCTGAAGCATGAAATGTTGCTCCGGTAAAAGCCAGCGTGCAATAAAAAAAGCTGCCTTAACTTTTCTCCATTCCAACATTTTTCTAAAGGTGACGAGAAGTGGAAAAAGGAAGAAAAGCATCCCTATCTTTTACACGAGATGAGATCCGGCGATGGTTGGATTAGGGCGCGCAGAGCTGCTCTGTTATGAAGCGAAGGTGTCACTGCAAGCGTGACTAATGTTCGCGTTCACATAACGGATGACATCAGCTTCCGCCGTGAGATGGGGTTGCCTCACACTGCGATAAAGACCTTCAAGAAGAGAATCGGGACGTCGTATAAATTTGCTGTCTATCATTGCCGGTGACTGGCATATCACCTTATATGCAAATGCTCCTGGTGTTTAATACATTAATAAATGTTGTGAAGCGTTAAAGAACATTTATTCGGCAACAAATACTGTCAAAATATTGCTTCTAACCAAAGTTTTTTTAAGAAAGCGTTGTCGAGAATAGGAGAGTTATTTAAAGTAAAAACTAAGATCAAATACCTGTTATGAGTCTTATGTTTACTTTATAATTTATTTCATGAAAACAGCCAGTTACCATTTAATTTAATAATACAATTAAATGAATTATTCAATTGAAACCCATTCAGTAAACTATTCAACTTGCCAAGGCGGGATCTCTTATGATCCAACCTGATTCCCCTTTACCTTTGAGCAATATTAAAAGAATTATATACAATAAAATAAAAAATAGCAGTATATCCTTATATGTTGATGCAGCAATGGATAAGAAGTAGAATATTCTGCTGAACAAAAGAAATAAAATCCCCATTTCCTTACCTCAGGTTGTTGGAGTTGCTTGATTCCGTTTGACAACTGGTCATGATTATTTACAGCAGCATTTACATTGGATTGGAGTCAAGGATTCAGCTTGTTGCCCTCTGTGGCATCAAAGCAATATAGATGTAGAACACCTCAAGAACTGTCGTATTGTTTTAAAGTTCATTACAGACAACTCTAAGGAGGCTAATTTTTATACTTACGTTTTTACACCCTCATCATTCTGTTGGGCTGCTCTTCGACTAATGGAAGAAATATCGAAGACGGTAGTAGGATAAAAATGGAAACTATTCAGGAAAACACACATTTTGAGATATGTATTATATATAATTCTTGAAGGCTCTTACTTAGTTTTACTAACAGTATTTTTAATTTGTGAGCCCTTCCTGAATTTTCTTATTTTCGAAAAGGTTAGACAAAGTGTGATTTCGCTATTAAAAGCACAAGTTGGCTAGTTTGTTCTTCAGCTGTTAAGTTTAGTAGCGCTACGCATTCTAGCCTTTTGTAGTCTAACATTACATTTTTACCTTTTAAGTTTATTGTTACACTATTGTTTAAGTTCTGCAAGTGGACGGTGTTTTGCTTGTAAGCACATATATAAAAGAGTCTTTACGACTTTTTCCTGTTGTGTTCATCTTCACTCCTTTGCGAGAATTCGCAAGGTAACAAACTCAATTAGATGTAGTTACGATTTTAAAATAGCTACTAGATATCACAGCATCCCAAGCTTATTACAAAGAATAGCTAGGTGATATCCTTGTTCTAGTAAGAAGCAAGTAAACTCCAAGAATATTTTGTATTGTCTGATGTCAAAACAGAACAACAGCTTGTAAAGAATTATTACACTCCCATACGGGTTGCATACAGGTTTTGCAGGCTGTCATGATGCAGGTGGTTCGATCCTCCACTTTCCAACTGAAAGAGTCGTAGTTTCAATCCCATAGAGAACAGGGATTGATTTTCTCTTGCTTTCAGACTCAGAAAATTTTAGATCTCTACAATAAGTGCCCGAATTAAAATGCGATGGAGGTAACGGGTCACCACTTTGTAACTATTTACGTCACAAAATCATAAATATCTCAATATAAACATAAATATAGTACAGCTACGTATCTTATATATGTGAGGAGCAACATATACATAAACCGAATACAAAAGAGACATAAAATACATATTACGAAAGAGAAACTATATATATATATAATGTAGCACAGGTACAGGATGTAAAATACGATAATCCTACATGTAACATATATTTATATATAATAGCAATTCATCTTACCCAGTTTATCTCATGAGTTCGCTGATCCTTTAAAATAGGTAATTTTTAATTTTAAATGCAAGATTTTGTGTTTTCTCTTTTTAATTTCTTAAGAAAAAATTCTAAAATTATCTTATTGTAAGTACTTGGTAGCTCTTATTGTAAGTACTTGGCAGCTCTTATTGTAAGTACTTGGCTTAACTCTTTGAACGGCGGTGGTTACCTACAGTAACGGCGGTGGTTACCTACCTTTTCTATAGAACGTCTTACTCACTCGTGTCAGTGGTTTTCAAGACTGACCGTTTCTGAAGTTCCCTTGTAGCTCACTAGTTGTCAATCAAGAAACATATACGCTAATCAAGAAACATAAGCCAATCAAAAAACATAAGCCAATCAAGAAACATAAACCAATCAAGAAACATAAACCAATCAAGAAACATATAAGCCAATCAAGAAACATAAGCCAATCAAGAAACATATGCCAGTAGTTGATGCAGCAATTCGTTCTTCAAGAAAATAAGCATCAGCCACCGGAGACAACGTCTACACTATGTCCACACTGCAACATCAAGAAAAGCCTGTAAGAACAAGATGAGAATGCAGCCCAGGCAAAGTGCATTCTGCTTGAAAAAGAAAACTGTTTCCATGTGTACTATACAAACTGATTTGTAGGAATGTGTTCTGCGGGCGGTGGTCACTGACACTAACCACCAGAAGTGGTCAAGTTTTTCACGCGTCTTGTACAAAATATGTGTAATTGTCACAAATAATTTCGTTGTAACATCTGCTATGGTAAATAAAACAAGAGTAAAACAAATAAAACTGCTATAGTAAATAAATAAGAGTTTTGCTGAAAAAGTTAATTGCCTTTTTTCTGAGCCTTTTTTCTGAGAGTTAAGATAGTTTCAGGTAATATAATTGAAATCTCATACCAAGATCGACAGCAATTTAATTTAAATTTTGCGATATTTATTAGGATCCTCACAATAGGTTTTTACATTTTTAACAAACCTAAGACTGTCCTTTTATCTCGTACACAGAGATAACTCGCCACGTGTCTGTTAGGGTTATAGAATTAAAGTAGTAGTACTAGATCAAGTATAACCTTACAATCATTAAATGTATTCTTAGAATTGTGCTAAATGCTACGATAATAAGCTCATAACAAAGACGAGGTCTCGTTATAAAGTGATTAAATGTATTAGCCTCAATCCTCAATTTTATGTTCGTTTCTCTTTTGTGTCGAACTGAAAAGTTCTTACCACCAAATGCTATTGCTATTTATTGTTTATAAAGAAAATAAATATATATAATGTAGTGAATGTAAAATATATATATGGCAACAAACGTTCCATTTGGAGTTTTAGAAGATATGCTAATTTTAAAGAATTTGTTGAATTTTATACGGCTTTACGTACAAAAGTTTCAGTTACAGTTACCGCTGTCGCCGAGTCTAGCTTGCTACGTATGCAAGGTCTTTACGTACAGGGTGGTTAAAATTAAAGCGACCCTATTCACACCCCCTCTAGAACCTGTTCTATTTATTGAGTTTTGATGAAATTTGGTATATATGCTATATGGACCATGGGAAAATGATTTCTGCAATAAAAGAATAGTTCGACATGGGCTCTTTTCGCAATTCCTTTAAACGACGATATTTACGCAATGCAGCTAAGCTATCGCTGCCGTTCTGATAACAAGGTTTTACCAGTAAATCTCGATCTTTCCTCTGCAGGGGCATGATTAACGATGGCAAAGGCACGCAGAATGATTTTCTGGCTCTGAATGCAAGTCTATTTATAGGTTTGACGAATATGCATAAGGAAGTTTTGAAAATTCCCATCTGTTAGCCAAAATGTGAACTATTGTTTTATCCGATAAGAACTGGTTCGACATGGGTCTGAACAGGGTAACTTTAATTATAACTACCGTATACAAAAAAAAGCGGTTTTAAATAAATAAATCTAAAATGTCAAATAAAAATGGTGATAATCTAATTAGATCTAAATACAAATAAATGTTAAATTGAGGAATGACACAAAAAGAAATGTGTGGCGAAAACCTAGCACTGTATCGAAAATTCTGAAGGTATGTCGTTTTGAAAAATTTTGTGTTTGTTTAATCATTGAATTGTCAATCCGAAACACTATATAACCACAGGATATACCAAGATAGATGCGATATTTTTTAATCAAAGAGTGAGAACGGATGTATGCATAAGGACGTATAGTCATTATTGTCCAATGAATGCTAGAATAGGAAATCTGATGTGTACACCACATGACTTCTTCGTACGGAAAATTAAATTATACTCAATTTTTCTTGATTTCATTTAAACTTATTGGATTGAATTAAATCTTCTTCTTCGATAGCGCATAAAGCGAATAAATGCACTCTTTAAAATTCACTTTGTTTGTTTACCATAGTGTACCATACCATTTGTTACCATACTCTGGCGCTAGGTTCACATAACAACGTTATACTTTGGCTCATATTATAACTCAAAACGCACAAAATTTATATCATTTGAAGAATTCTCTAATCGTTGCCACATGTTCTATTCAAATACTATAATAAATCTACAATGATGTATAAAAGAAATTAAGAAAAAAAATAAATAAACAAATTTTTACAGACGATTTAGTATTTCTAATTCAATTAATTCAGTTCCCACTTCGCAATAAGACAAAAATACATAAAAACTCAAAATATCTATATTAAAAATTACGAAGTAAATCCTTATTTCCTCGAAAAAAATTCAGAAAGGATTCAGCATGATTTAATTCGCAATAATAAATGAAGGCGTTATCTTTGTTGTTGCGAAACTTAGACTCTGTAGATTGGCAACAAATCTACTATTCTGCTGTTTCAAATGTAAACAAATATGTTATTTAAAAATTAGGCTTAACCGCACTTAAACAGCTTTTAAATTGTTGATAAATGTACAAATATTGCTTGCAGATTTACTAAAGGCATAAAAACCTTAATCGGAAGATAAGAAAAACATAGTTCAATAATTTTTAAAGCAAATAATGCACAATTTTCAAATATATATTCACTGAGCTGGGTAACAGAGTGGATATATATATAAATATATTTATATAACGTTTGGTGTGGCCGATTGCAACCAAAATACGGGGTGCACATCTATATGTTATAGCAGTCCTGTATACAAAATTTCAACGTTCTGAGGTTACTCGTTTTTGAGTTATGCGAGATACGTACATACGTACGTACGCACAGACGCGACGAAACATTTTCTTCAGAATTCATTTTAAAGCTGTTTTATAATTTTTTGGAGGAAAAGAATCTTTTATCCTGTCATTACGTACAGATGCCACGCAATAACATCGTTAAATTGCATTCGACAGCAGTCAAATTGACTCTATATCTTCTGTTTCTTTTCGTTGAACAGAACGCAACTTTCATAGAGTTTAAATAACGAGAGAGTTTCTAGCCTAGATAGAGAGAAAGAAACTGGAATTCACCTGTAAAGCTGCTTACCTTGAGACATCTGTTATTGTTGTCATTTCTAATCCCCAATGTGATCAAACATTTGTAGATCAATTCCCTGAGTCCAAACAACTGTAAAAAGTCTGAAAAGAGAAGAGTTTTCGAAAGAAATCTCTTCCAAGATCAAACCAAAACAAAATGAATTATGAAATAAAATAATGCTGCCCAAGTGATGCCTGAGCAGCATTACACTTCGTCTTAAAATCTTAATGCCCTTCAGTCTATAGAACAGTGTTCTCAAGTGTCCCCTGGCGAAACTAGACATGCGAGGTCTACTGGCTTTTGGATCCCAAAAAGTAGTGCGCCGCCATGGCGAACTCTTGAGTACCAGTCATGTATTAGAGGGAGACTTCAGAGATCCTTAGGTGATTTGTTACACTCGAACACCTCACAATGGGTGCAAATTATATCTGACTGCGAAATCTCTAAAGCAGCAACCTTTGCCAGAGAGTCCGCAATTGAGGCATCTAACTATAGCCGATCTGAGTGTTTAGTACATGATTTTTGCATTTCCTAGCGAGCTTCATTGAAATATCTTTTAACTGGATAGAATTTATTAATAGTTAAAATTTAATTATGTATCGTAATTATTTAAATTTTTGAAATACGGAAATCACGCAAATAGAAAAGGCTAGTATTTGTAATTTGTACCTACATTTAACAAATCTTTTCGTTAATGTTTACCTCTGTTCATGCCCTGAAGTAAGTTCTATTAAATATCAAAACGAGAATTCGTCAAAGAATTCATGGAGAAGCAGAGAATGGTTAAAGGACTAATCTTACAAAATGACCTTGATACTGAAATTAATCACTATATTTACGCTAAAATTATTTCTCATGTACTGTACTTACAATGAATAAGTGGAAAACTCTTTTACTCGTAAAACTCTTTAATAAATCTTATATCATCCTTGGATTAAAAATTCTCGGTAAAAGCAATCACGATATATATTTCCTCAAGAGGGTTTGATAGCAATTCAGAAAGGTTTTTTTATTTTGCAAACAAAATTTCAGTGGACGTTTAGTGTTGTTCTTATTTCTTTTGGGACTTTATATGAATAGAATGTACATACATAGAAATAGAAATAATAAAATTTGTGCTAATGTATGGTTGGAGATACGTAAAGTGAATGCTTAGACTTGGATAAAGTAATAGCATAAAATAAAATAAAGTAGCTCATAAAATGCGTTAAAAGTAAGACGAAAAAATGAAGAAACTCTGGAGAGTCAAAAGCCTTTAGGATCTAAAGATGAGTCTGAAAAATATTAGCTATATGTCTCAAATTCTTTGAAAGAATCCTAATAAAGTTCCGTGCATAGAGAATGAAGTAGAAATCTCAAAGAAGGTTTCCTCTGACGTCAAAATCAAACTGATAAACTTCTTTGAAGGGGGGCAAACATTGATTTCATAGCGTAATGAATTAGACGACGAATTTTATATTGTGAGGGAGAAAAATCTCTTTAATTTACTCAACTTATACGTCCAGAAATAATGTTAAATGTAAACGTATGAGCGCATATGTCATAGGCTAATTGAAAAACCCTGCTCATGCAAAGAGCGCCGTCATTTTGCCTATCTCCTGCATGACTGGAAAATTACCTAGCATAGATTATTTCAAGCTTATTTTGATGAGGCCATACACATTTAGAATAACTTTAAAATGTGCAACTATTTGCTGCGAAGCCCTATTTCCTCTAGGCGTACTGTAATAAGCAGAACATAGTAGAAGCTTATTAAAAATATGCAAATGTAAAAATATTATTCTTTCAATGTTTCCTTTAGTTGAAATATTATTCTTCAAGTGTTTAGTATTTTGAATTAGATGTCAGTTCTACAAAACAATCATTTTTGTTTAGGGAATTATTGTTGTTATTATCAAAGAATATTTATGTGATGATTGTTATTGCTCACATTAAGATGTTGCCAAAATAAAAATTATCATATATAATATTGAATTAAGAACAGTATACAAATTGGACAAAAAATGGTTACTAGTAATCTGTATCTTAATGCCGTCCAAACGGGATAGTGACTAGTGTCTCTGACTGCCGTACCGAAGAGCCCGGTTAGAATCCTGAAGAATCCTGGATGTACAGTGTCTGTGCGCTTAAAATACACGGCAAGCCAAAATTCCTCTCGAGATGTTGGTGATAGGTAAAGAGGGTGGGAGACCCTCAGACCTGACCTTCCCGGGGTGCTCTCCTTCAAAATTGAGGGTGTAACTGAGCAAAGTCGTACTGTCACCTGTATGATGGTTAAGGTTCTTGCCGAAGACAGGCGCAAACTTGCCACGACAAATTTGGTGGGCTTGATCTGATATCAGACAATGGAGATTAGTCACAACAATAACAACTCTGTTTTCATTTATTTCCGTATCATTAGTGTTTATGAAACTTCGATGAACATTTCCTTTCTTGCGCAGCCACGTTTTTGTTTGACATTAAGCAACTACACCTACTGTAAACTGTGTAAAATGCCAGCAAGATTCCCCCCCCCCCAAAACATTCCAGACATTGTCAATGGAATTCAGATCTGAAGAATGTGCTGGCCATATGAGTATTGCTATTCAGACACTCCCGGGCAGCGGCTGTTGAATGACATATTGAATTGTCACCCACGAAAAGAATATGCATATTTTCCCAGGAAAAGAATAAGACCCATGAAAGGATTCACTGGATATTCACCTATAAAACGAATATGTATATAAATATGCATAGAACTTGCATATTTTCCCTCTTCCCTTTCTCAAGACATTCAAAAAAGAGCTTCTCTAAATATTAAAATACTAGATTCGTTTATGTAGTGATCGTTTTCGCTTTATTAACCGATTTCACGTAGAATTTGGGTGCACGTTTTCTGCTTGATAAAGCAATAATAGTGAAGAACTTCAAACAAACTGAGATATCTAACTTCAAACAAAACCGAAATCTGATATTTCTGAAGATCATGAGAAAACAGACTGAACATTAGGAAGACAGACTGTACAGTCACAGAGACGATGACGACGGGTAATAATAACAACTACTTGCCATTTGTGACCAATGACACAGACATAACTTTCAGCCACATTAAACAATTGATGTCTTAGGGATTAGCAATAAACAACAATAAAAGTGAGCGTGATTCAAAATAAAGGAAAACAGAAATGAAGATATTTTATTATATAGTGCAATATGCATTTTGAAAAGAACTTAAATTTCTCTTTATAGCACATAATTCAGGTAGTTCAACTATTTTTATTTCTACATATTTTTATCATATGAAGGTTTCTTTTAACTGAATAATAATGCGATAGTTACCAGTTAGCAGTCGTTTATTTGTTAAGACTTTACATTTATTTTGTGCTTACTGCAACCGCGTCCTTCAAAAATTAAATACTAATTCAAATAACTTTTCCCTGTTGGTGTATGTACGATAAGATTAGTAATAAAAAGGACGAAAAATACGCAAGTAGTGCCTGTTTATTTTTCTGGAATACCTTGAAGTGTTTGCGCACCGCAAATCGCAAAACTACATTTTGCAATTTATGTTTTATTAATGCCAGTTTCTGCTTTCTTCAGGTAAACAATCGTTGTTCACATTAAACGTTTTCGAATTAAATGTGGATAGTCTAATGATTTACAGTTTACTTTCGAGACATTAATCAAAATCAAATATCCAGCTGAAACCAGTTTCCGGTTCTGCCTAGTAGTTTCATTTTACGTGTTGCTTTTTTCTGGCCTTCTTGTGCTATGTGTTTGATGCTTTATTATTTTTTTGTATGTTGCTAATGTCACAGATATTAACCTACAACTACCAAACTTTAAATATGAAAACTTGGAAGTTTGCGAGAGGTTTTCGCTTTACGTGGTTGCATAGCTTCAAAAGAACTTAAAATGGACGTAAAATTCTTTCATAGCACATGATTCAGGTTTTTCAATTATTTGTACTAAGAGGTATTTGCATTATTTTACAACCTATTATTATGATATTATAAATTTTAAGCTATTTGAGTAATTTTAAGTTGCGAATTATAAGAATTTTTATACTACGAAAATCCCGAATAGGGAAGGGAAAATGTAATTTTTATTATATCAAAGTAATTTTAAACACGATGAAAGTAAAATTAATAATTCAGGGTGCATACTGCTCAATGGATAAATTTATTAATGTACTATATGTGACGTAAAAGAAAATTAAATACAAATATTTACTGCCTAAGCAATGGGTGAATCCTCTTCCAAAGTTCTACAAATGTCTACAGTAGATTAAGACACTTCGGATATTAATATAATAATTTCATTTATTTTTTGAAACACTATAGTAAAGACTAAAAATTAAAACCGGAAGATTCGGTGTTTTGTCGGGAGATTTAAAAATATGATTTAAAAATAGAATTTTTGTCTTAAGGCAACAAAGGTATTTTTATTCAGCATTCATCCTCAGTGCTTCCTAAATGTCGATATTTACGGGAGTCAGTGAGAGATGATGATATTTAGAAAATATTTTGGATATTCACCAATCGGTTACATGAATGCTGACTTTCACCAGAGATTATCAGCATTTGTCAGAATTGGTGTTTAACAGTGGCATGCACATATATAGATTTAAAATAAAAAAAGGTAAAATAAATGTACTCGTAGTAAATTGAAAATGATTAAATTAACTTGCAGAGACATTAGGTAATTTTTGGAAGCAGAAAAGGTGAAAAATTAAAATCACCTTCGCCGGGAATCAACCCACGGACCTCTGGAATACACTACGCGCCCAGCGTGCAGAGCACCACATTACGAAGGCATGCTAGGAAGGCGGGAGAAATACCCTATAAATTATTCAAAGGATTAAAAAATGCTATCTTTTTACTTCCTTGTACGAAGTAAAAAGGAAGTATTGTAATCGCGAAAAGTTTCAGGCAGTATATTTTAACGAAAATATCCATTTTGACCGCTATCGAAAGCAATTTAACGATGTTTTTGCGTGATATCTGTACGTAAGGACAGAATAAAATACTCTTTTCCTTCAAAAAAATTATAAAACTGCTTTAAAATGAATTCTGAAGAGAATTTTCCTTGGTGTCTGTACGAACGTATGTACGTACGTGCGTGTACGTACGTACGTATCTCGCATAACTCAAAAACGAGTAGCCTCAGAACGTTGAAATTTTGTATATAGAACTGCTAATACATGTAGATGTGCACCTCGTATTTTGGTTGCAATCGGCCGCACCAAACGTATATAAATATATTTATATATATATCCACTCTGTTACCCGGCTCAGTGATCTCAGTTTCTTTACTCTTATATGTTCGTAAATTGTACATTTTTTGCTTTAAAAATGATTGAATTATATTGTTCTTATCTTCGGTTAAGGTTTTTATGCCTTTAGTAAATCTGTATGCAGTATTTTTAGAATTATCAACAATTTTAAAGTTGTTTAAGTGTCGCTAAGCCCTTTTTAATGGCGGCCATTGATGTTTACATTTGAAACAGGAGACTAGTGGATTTGTTGCCAATCTTGAGAAACTTAGCTTCGCAACAACAAAGATAACGCATTCATTTTTGCCAATTCAATCATGCTTAATTTTTTCTAAAATTTTTTCGAGAAAATAAGTGTTTGACATTTACTTCGTAATTTTTAATATAGATATTTTGAGTTTTTATGTATTTTTGCCTTCTCGCGAAGTGAGAACTGAATTAATTAAACGAGAAATACTCAATCGTCTGTGAAAAACTTTTTTTTCTTTTTTTTTTGCTTAATTTCTTTTATACATCATTCTAGCTCTTTTATAGTATTTGAATAGAACATGTGGCAACGATTAGATAATTCTGTTCTTTAAATAATATAAATTTTGTGCATTATGAGTTATAATGTGAACGAAATATAATACTGAAGGGGAGTCATCAGTTTTGCGCAACACAAAAAGTGAGAATTTTAGCTGATTTTCGAGTTTTAATTGTTTTTGTCACATATATATGAAATTTTCAGTGTGTCATCTTTATACATAGATGATTATCTTTCGTGATTTATTTTACTTAATAGTGTATAAGAATTTGTTTTATAAAGAAAAAAACTAACTGTATTTTCCGAAAATTTAAAATTTGTACTGAAGCACTGCGCGCAAACTAACAGTAATACAAATTTAGTTACAGTAATAATTTTAAAGTGAATCTAGCGCCAGAGCGTCGCTATGGAAAACAAATACTAGAGTGCATTTTAAAGAATGCATTTATTCTATTGTGGTTTAGGCGATGTCGGCGAAGTAGACTTAATTCAATCCAATAAGTTTAAATGAAATGCAAGAAAAATGCGTATAATTTAATATTCCGTACAAGGAAGTCATGTGGTGTACACATCAGATTTTTAAAATTTGATTCTGTTTTGCGAGTATGCTGTAAACAGGTTTCTCTCATTTTTCTCGTCACTGAAAAATGTGAAATACGTATGTGATATTGGGTGAAAATCTCTGTGAGCTTATATATATCTATCTATATATATATATTATATAAATATTAGAATTCAAGTGGTGATGTATAACATGATAATGATACTGAATGCTTGATGATCATACATATTAGAAATATTTGGGATGAATAATGAACACAACCAAGCAACTAAAGTGGAGAATCAAGTGCATCCAATGCACCACAATGTCACGCAGAAATTTCATATATTGCAACACTACAAATGGCGATAGCAAAGGAAGAAGCTCAAGACAACATGTTTGCAAGACAACAGCAGGCGTGACAAAATCAAATATTGTTCTGTTATACTAGATTAATAACGGTCATATTACTGTACGTTTCATCAGAGGGTTGGATTTAATTGTAACTTGATAAAAGATTTACGTTCCCTTTTACCGCCATCTAAATCGTTGCGTCGTAAGCGTTATACATGAATGATATGGAAGTGATTCATTTTGTAATGATCAGGAAGTTTATTACAAGCATTTTACTATATTTAGAATAGAAAGAGGAAGTAACGAAATTAAAAAGAAAACTTAGGAGGAATTGTTAGTCCAAATGGACTTTTTCTCTGAAGGACTATTGTTTTCTTTGTGCGATTTTGCGTTTAATCACTATAAATGTCTGTTTCACTTTTCAAACAGTTTCCACCAAATGTTAGAGTCCTGCATTATATTTGAAGAAATTAATTAATGAAAAATCTGCATAAATGTATATATATTTATCGCATTGTGATAAAACAACGGTACATAGAGCCATCGAATTTTGAACGACGCAATCCTCCTACGAATATGGGCATGTGGAAGACCAAATTTGAAATTGAAAATTTGTTTTATTATCGGTTTCATATTTTGTAAAACTTTAACGAATTTTTGAGTAACAAAGACAACGATTTAAAAGCGAGCAATGGCAACACTCTACAGGGGAAAACAAAACCTTTTTATCTCCAGCGAGCGCGGAACTGTGTATCGGAAATTCTAAAGATATGCTTATTTAAAAAATATTTTGCGACATTGCTATTGAACTGAATTTTATGGCTTAAGTACAAAGAACGTGATATTTAATAAATAAAAAATTCTGAAAGGTTTCAGATTTTAAATTACGTCCAAAGGGGCGTTTTTTTAACGTTTTGTGTGTTACCTTTGTTTATTAAGTATCATGTTCTTTGTACTTAAACCATAAAATTCAGTTCAATAGCAATGTCGCAAAATAATTTTAAAATGAGCATATCTTTAGAATTTCCGATACACAGTTCCGCGGCGCTGGAGATAAAAAGGTATTTTTTTCTCCATAGAGTGATGCCATAGCTCGCTTTTAAATCGTTGAGTTTGTAAATCAAAAATTCGTTAAAGTTTTACGAAATATAAAATCGATAATAAAACAAATGCCAAATTTCAAATTTGCTTTTCCACACGCCCATATTCGTAGGAGGATTACGTCATTCAAAATTCGATAGCTCTATGTACCGTTGTTTGATCACAATGCGAGAAATATGCATACATTTATGCAGAATTTTCATTATTTAATTTCGTCAAATATAATGCAGGACTCTAAGATTTGGTGGCAACAGTTTGAAAAGTGAAACGGACATTTATAGTGATTCAAAGCAAAATCGCAAAACGAAAACAATAGTCCTTCAGGGACAAAGCCCCTTTGGACTAATAAAGGTATAAGGTACTTCTCCCACTTTCCTAGCGTACCTTCGTGGTGTAGTGGTTTTGCACGCTGGGGCGGTATTCCGGAGGTCCGTGGTTCAATTCCCGGCGAAGGCGGCTGCTAATTTTTCATCTTGCCTGCTTCCAAAAAACTCCTAATGTCTCTATAAAGGTAACACACAAAACGGTAAAAAAACGCCCCTTTGGACATAATTTAAAATCTGAAACAATTTGAATTTTTGAACCCTGTGAATTTTTGCACTAAGAATAATCACTTTATTCGGAAATTAATAAAAAAAAAAGAACCCAACTCATTAGGGAGCATTCACAATTGGAGATGAAGATCATTTTTAGCAATTTTTCTCCAATGCGCGGTCATTCTACAAACAAATTTTATATTCACATGCAAAATTTACATTTATTACAAATTAAAATTAGAATTATATCTGACACACACACATATATACACTATACATGAAATTCGTGGTAACTAATATGTGATATTTGTGATTTATGATAGATTAGAGGGAAACCATTTATTTAGAGATTAATAACGTTATCACTGTAGTGACATGCATCTCATCTTAGCCAAGTGTCTAGTATGTGAATTCAAATTCGGCTTTCTCAGAATTTTGATATATTATGAGGATACCTCTTAGCTCTTGGATGTGAGTTGAGTTTAATGGATTGCAAATACATTGTGTTTCCTCATTTAATATATCACAATATTGTCTCTTCAAAATAACATTGAGCTGGAACATGTATAAAAGATATATATAATAGATGAGTGAATGTCATCATAGTATTCCTGATATGGAATTTTATATTCATCCTGATAACATTGCTTTATGCGAGAACTTAGCGTTCATTAATTACAGGCATTACTTCAAGAATGAATGTAGAATTTCATTTAATTAATTAAAATGCAGATACTGGAGATAAAAAATATCACGTCTCTGTGAATAGATGGCACTATCTTTCAGAGTAAGCGATCTGAAATCTTAGACGTGAAAAATGTTGGTTTTGAGAGCCTGAACCCACGGTGCAAAGAAAAGATGAAGAGGTTTACTTGCTTTACATAAGCTGCCTTTCATCGCATGATTGATGTATGACCTGATCCAAAGCTATGTTTATAATATGAAATTTGATACAAATCTCTCTAAAGATTGATGCAAAATATTTAAAATATACAAATACTTAGCTTAAATTCTTCTCGAAAGTATCTTTTGACTAAAATTGAAGTTCAAAAAAAAATTATACAGTGTGTATGTGGAAAAACATTTAAATGAAAAGACTGTTATACGAAATAAGTGTCTTTACAATTTAAGTGTCACTCGAAATTGTAAGTTGAATTGTTAACTGATAACGCATTACTTCTGGAATTCTTTACTTTTAATAATTTACATCTTCAAAAATGACCCAAAGTTGTTCGAGTGCATAAAGTATGCGACTGCTGATACCACGTTTTGGTTTCACATCCTCGGGGTTCGTTATACTTGTTTTTGAGAAATTTTTATGTGCAACTGAAATAAGAGATAGCTTTCCTTCGGAAGCTCTCCATTATTGCTAAACTATATAAATCTTGAATTCATTGCTGTAATAAATTACGTACTTTAAATTGCCATTTGGAGATAAGAGGAGTATGGAAGAGAGAGGAACTAATGAATTTTTTCTTCTTTGCCCGGAGTGGACCTCGATAACTTTAAATCTCCTAATCGATCGGAGAACCCTTAATTATTAGCAAGCACACCTGACAGTAGGAACTTTAATTCCTTACAACTATCCTAAATCAAATAAGTACCACGATCAATATATATATATAAAATATACATAATATATATATATATATATATATATATATATATATATATATATATATATATATATATATATAACATATATATAATAAACATAATATATATATATATATAATAAACATAATATGTATATATATATATATATCAGTATATCCTGATCGACTATATATTAAAGGTCATACGGTTGAGTATTATACCTTGGCTATGAACGAAGAGTGCAAGAATACAGACAATGATTTGAATAAAACCTTCCAGAAGAAAAAAATCAAGTTGGATTAAATCCGAAGACGGGAGTTGCCAGAAGAGATAATTGTATATCAAATTGTCATTCTGAGCTCACTGTTTCATTTTTGTGACAATTTTTTCCCGACATACTTTCTCGGAAGGTCTGTTAATATTTTCTTTGATAGTGATCTGGATATCTGTTTTGCGAAAGAGTCGCCCAGGTTTTATAGCGGTTAGTGACTCTGGCTGTCGCACCACTTGGCCAGGGTTTGAATCTCTGAGAAGGCATGGATGTTTGTAGGTGTATACTAGTGTCTGAGCGTCAAGGAAAACTCAAAATATGCGGCGAGCTAAAATTCTTTTCGAGTGGTTGGGAAGGGAACAGAAGTATAAGATCCTCGGACGGCACCGCACCCTGGGGTGATCTTCATGAAAATTGGGGGAGAGCATGACAGTTAGTAAAGCTCGGCGACACTTAATGTGCCTTATACAGGATCATTCTAAATTGCTTTTACAGATTAAGAGGGGTGATAGTATTCATTCAGATGAGTAATAGTTACCATAGAACTCGGACCGAACTACCAGTGATCAGAATCTTTACCGCTCGCTTGTGGGCCTTTATGAAATGGAAGGCGATAACTTTATTTAAAATGATTGTCAGAAATACCAAAATGTTTCGAAAAGTTGGATACTTTTTAATATACTTTCAGAATGCTTAAAGAAAAAGAGAAGAAAAATAAATTTTTTCGTAAAATTTAGTATTTGTATTTTTTAAAATTTTTCAATGTTATGATATTTGATTCTTGCGATTTCAAAAATAAAATATTTGACTAAAATATAAATAACATTTTAAGAAACCAAATGTAGGATAAAATTGTGTAAAGCAATGGGCACACTGATAAAACTGTTTAAAGCAGTGTATGCAAGTCATCCTAAGTTAAAATGTCCGTTATACATCTCTCTTATTTATATATATCTTTTCTGAACGGAACATTGAAAGGCGTGTAAAACTATGCTTTACTGTATTTTCTCTTTTAATATAGTATGCAGTTTTCAAACTCATCGTAGTCTGGGTTACAAAGTATTCTTCCGAAAGAAACGCAGTTCAAATAAATAAAATCAAATTCTGGAAAATTGATATTAATAAATATATTTAAAATGCTCAGTTCGAAGGAATAAATAAAAAATTTTAAAACAATTATCTGAAGAGACAATGCAACACAAACAATTAAAATAAAAGTATAAAATTTTTAAAATTACCTAAAATAATAACTATGACGAAAAATATATATAAAGAAAACTATTTGAAAAAAAACTAAACGCTGCACCTTTATTTACGCAGTTCGAATAGGTAAATAGAAATTTTTAAAACAGTTATTCGAAAAAAAAACGTGCAACTTAAACAATTAAAATGAAATTCGAAAAAGAAAAAATTACTTAAAATAATAAGTTATAATTAAAAATATAATATAAAGAATATTATTTGGAAAAAAGGAACGATGGTGACTTTTTTGCCTCTCACGGGAAAGGAAACTAGGTTGCCATATATTAAGAAGTTGGCCAAGTGAAGTATTCTTGGCGCAAAATGACAAAAAAGTGCCAACATAAATTTGTGAATTTCTCCGTAAATTTCGCTCCAAATTTTACAAAATTTCATATTTAGGCGTAGTTTGAGTCGTAGAATCGAAATATGTAGGGGAAATGGTATGTTGTTTCGGAGGGGGTCCGATTTTGTGTCAAGGTGCCTATGTTGGGGTGGTGCTGTATATGGGTCTGGTATGTTTCCTGGGTCGCGCTTTCGAGACGTGGGGGGCGCGGTTTGAATTTTGTCAATCGGCGCAGTAGATCGGGAAATGTAGGGCTGTCCCATTTTTTTTTTTTTTTTTTTTTTTTTTTTTTTTTGAGCAGTGTGCCTATGTTACGTATATGCATGACAGCCATGTTTAGTGCAGTACATGAATAACTTTGCTGGAACATGTTACCTCCTAGATGCAGATTACCACAATCAATGTCTGTCTATTTGAACTTCAGTGTCGCTTCTATCCATTATTAATCTTTAAATTTTATTGTGTTTACTTAATTTTTGTATTGTATTCTGTGTATTTCAATTTACATATTGTCTTAGTGTATTGACCTGTTAAGTAGTAAGTGCGTTGTGTTATGGCTTTCAAATTAAGTTTGCGGTATAATAGTAAATACATATATAGAGCTCTCGGCTAGTACCATGAAATATTGTGTGCAAATGTTTTGTAACAGTTTCTATTATTGTGCAAAATGCAACAGTTTATAACAAATATTCGTGGCCGCAGAACCAACTTTCTGATAAGCACATTGTATATTGATTGTTATTTTGTAGTATTCGCCATTTTATTTCAGTGTATGTACAGTATTCCATTAAGTATCTTGTATAATTTTTTCTATTAATGTGGAGTATAATAGTTTAGGGTCGTATAATGATAAGTAAGTGTGATGTATAATAGTAATATTGAACCAGACTTTCTTGGTTGTAGAACTTTGTAAATATGTATTGAAATATTTTGCCGGATTTAATGTTTTGAAATGACTCTTATTCTAACTCTGCTACAATATATTATATTCCTAATTTCACTGTGACTGTTTCCAAAGGTTATTGTCTAGTGTTCTTTAGTTTTAGTGTTACAGTACAGCATCATGTACAGAATTGTCTACTTTTCTGATACGAGCAGTGTATATGTTGTGTTTTATTTGTAGTATCAGCTTTACTATGTCAGTGTGTACTTTTCTGATACGAGCAGTGTATATAGTGTGTTTTATTTGTAGTATCAGTTTTACTATGTTAGTGTGTTTTTCAGTATTATAGTAATATATTGCATAATATGTTGTAATGTGCGGAATTATAGTAAGTGTATAATAGTAAGTCAGTGTGATGTATAACTGCAGGCTTGAAATTCCAATGTTAGTCTTAAATTTTACTGTTTTTGTTTTACCTTTACCAGTTTTGTATCAATGCAGCTTTGTACTTCTAAGTATTTTTTTTTTAAATCTATGCTATCAGGAACGTCATATGTATTCAAGGTAGTCCTTTGTATTCCCTATCTAGATGTGACTGTAATCTATTTTTTTTTAATTTAGACGTAACAAATGTCTGCAGGGCGGACATCATACTGCAAGGGCTTGTTCCCGGTCAGTAGTCCTCCTTAGCAGTGTAAAAGTAAAAAAAAAAAAAAGTTACCATAGAACATAGGGTCGCATTCCACTCTGAGAGGCAGGAAAGAGGAATATTAGAATTCCAACCTGAAGTTACAACAGTGTTGGGAGAGCGTATGAATGAGCCCAAAAGTTGCGCAATCAATTTGGTGAAAAACTCACAGAGAGTGCACAAAACGGATAAAACCGAAAATTTGGTGTTTGAGTGTTAATTCAAGCTCAGACTTTAATGGAAAACACTCAAATGTACATCCTTGGTTGGCGAGGTCTCAACCTCTCAAACGATTGCAACAATTATCTAAATTATTAAGGCGAATTATCTATTAGAGAGAAAACATTGCTGTCTTGATATCAAGTATCAAGGTAGCAGTATTTTTCCCCTTTGCCATCTTCTATCCTGTTTTCCTGGACTTGCTGAGCTGCGCTCATTCTACTTGAAGCGCTTTTCTACGAAACACGAAGTTCTGACAGCCGGAATACAGCATGAACGTTTCATGCTAATCTCAGCAGACAGAAAGTTGGAGTTAGTTGATAATATTCAGCCCTTGATTAGATAATTTACTTTTTGCAATCGTTTGCGAGGTTGAGTCCTTGCCAACCAAAGATGTGGATTTGAGTGTTTGCCATCTGAAGCTGAGTCTGAGCTCGAATTAACACTCGAACATCAAAATTTCAGTTTTATCCGTTTTGTGCATTCTCTGTGAGTTTTTCACTAAATTGACTGTGCAACATTTGGTCTCGTTCATTCGCTCTCGTAACACTGATCTAAGTTCAGGTTGGAATTCTAATATTCCTCTTTTCTGCCTCTTTTCTTTTAATTTGTAAAAACAGTTTAGAATCATCCTGTATATCTACTGAGGTGCCGGCCTTGTTTCAACCTGTATGTCTCTCGTGAAAGAGGTAATCACTGTTTTCATTCAAGTGTGGTACTAATATACTTTACCCGCAGAGGTGAAAATATTGAGCAATTGTGGAACATGTAAAGAAAACTGTATGAGTTAGTTAACCCTTAGCGCTCCACCCGTTTTTGTAGCACTGCCTAGCAGCAACTCCGACCCATTTTCGCAGCGGAATGCAGCATCCAGAATATCTGCATAAATCTCTTTCTTGTAAATATTTTACCAAAGAAAGGGATGTGACTATTCTCCTTAACTGACCAATAATTCGGCGGGGGTATCGTACCCATATTAATAACAACTCCAATAAAAGCCCAAAACTCATCCTCTTTCACCGCAGGCCACGTTTTCCAAATAGAATTACTAGATATTTCTTTATTCTTTAGAACATTTTCTGCCTAATTGTAGGTTTCTTTTATAATTTCATTTACCAGTTCGTTTGTGAAAAATAACTTGAAATATTGTGTCGGCTGTACAATATTTGTAGGAATTTGGGGTCCAATGACCTTTGGCGATACACTAAATTGTATTCTATCCGGAATATCTAATTCTTCCGTGACATTGCGCCATTCATCTAAGTCTTCCGGCGACTCTTCGCTTTCACTTTCAATAACTACCATTCGTCGTCTCTTTGGTAGTATAATTTCGGAATCACTACTTGAAGTTTCAGAATTAGAATCAACATTGTCTTCCACAATATCTTCTAACAATGAAAAACTATCACTCAACTTCACTATCACTCAACTCTATATTCTCATCACAATAATTATTTTTCTCCATGTTGCTAAACATTAAATGGGTCAAATAATGTTTCAATCGTAACAGTAGCGAGACTGAGCACGTTTTAACTACAGGTAACAATTGCCAACGCCGACGATTCCGTAACATCTTAAGTCTAATCATGCTAAAAACATTGGGCTCCGCAGTGGAGCCTACGGAGTTACGGAACAAATGACGGATGGCTTCGTAGCGGAGCCAACGGAGCGCTAAGGGTTAATCTTAGTTTCCGTGCAATAATATACGATATCGACTGCGAGTTTTAGTTATGAATTTTTAAAGGGTTTCAGGGCATTATGAATAAGAAGTAATCTTAGAAAAATTTTCATAGCCTTTCTTAGAAAAAGTTTTCATAGCAAGCAAAAGTTTCTTTAATATAGTATACGTTTCTCTCTATATATATATATGTATTATTTCTAAATGCACATTCAGGATTTAATTTCTGATAAAATGGGCTCGTGGAATGAATAGTACCGTGGTTTCTATCTGTGTAAGCCAGGTAAGAGAAAATATTCCTTAGAAAGTTCTACTCGCAGATACCGTTCATAAAATTATTAGTCACCGGATGATTTATCATTAACTATTATGCATGTCTCTTCCAATGTGTAAGATGCACCAAATTATGTTGAACCAGAAAGACGGCATTTTATTTAATCATCATTAATAAGACTTTTCTTTAATTTTATAATTTTATTCAATGTTTCTATAACATACAAGTTTAAAAATACTGTAAAGAAGTAACAGGTTTGAAAAAATTTCTTTGGAAAGGCTCAACTTTGCATTTATTAATATGACATTGAAACTTCATCCGGGACTAAAATTACAAACAGATTCTGTTCTCGTTTGACAGAATTTGTGATAAAACGTAGCCCAAAAAATTTATTTAAGTTTCCAAATGCACTAATTACTTCTTAAAATTTCGCGGTGAATGTAATATCGTATTCTTAGTCTTTACGCAAATTTAGATAAAAAATAGTTAATATATCTCATTATAGCTTTTTTTGGTCTATCTAGTTGCCCGATTTCTTATATCATCTTACCAGTTCTGAATTACAAGCTTCTGTCATCTCGCATGAGATTATTTGATGTAACGACAAACATAATTTCTTATTGTTAGGGATCTCACCATGGCAATAACTATGAAAAGCCTTGACTTGGATCACACCAATGACCTTCTACATAATTTTTCTTATTATCTGAGAAAGCTGCAGGGAAAACTAATGATCAGAAGAAAATAACAGAAGTGAAGGCGGAAACTTGGAAGTAAAATAAAGCGCTTAAAAGTATTTGGTTCACAGATCAAATTCTAATAATGATATTTCAGGATAAGTTGAATTATTCACACCTATCGCAGAAGATATTTCATAACATCCATTGGCATTAACTTTTTAAGCGAAACAATTCTTTAATGAGTACAACAGGAATAGGACCATACAGAAGAGAAAGATTTAATTTTACCGAAACACGCGACTTATATAAAAACCTTCCGAAATATACGGCTTCCGTAATATTATCTTTCTCACTGAAATATACAATTTCTGACGACGAAAATCACAATGACAATATTGTAAATTTCAAAGTGAAAATACTATAAGCGTATATTCCTATTTTATAGGACAAAAGTGATAATATTGTGAGCTTCAAACAGGTAAGGTGACGTGAACTTCGGTTTCTGTTTTATAATTAAATTAGGGACAATACATGTTTAATAAATTCAAGTTCAATAAATTAAAATAATTATTTTCATCATCAAATCTTAATATCCTTATCTTTTTAAAACATTATTTAACGAAAACACTTTCAGGTCATTGCCTTGCTTGTGAGATATGTAGTTATTAATAACATATAATAATTGCTAAAAATTAATTTCAGTCTGAAACCTCAGGGTCGTATTTCGAAAAATGCTTTAACTAAAAACTTTTAAACTGTTTACAAAATAAAATTAAAGACTATAATTTCAAAATAATTGATGAGACTTAGTTTTCTTGTAAAAATTGAAAATTACATTATTTTTTTCGTTTTATAATTTGTATACTACATAGTATATTGCATCCCGATACCGAAATTCAACACTTTAGCTAAAATTTTAGTAAATATGGGATGTCGATAGAATTACGAAGCGGTTTTTTTAGGGAATGAATTTAATTTGTGTTCTTGGGCATATTGGACGCATTCATAAATGGTCTTCTTAGACCTTGTATTGTTCTGATAACAGTAAAATATGCCAGTAATATTTGCATTAGTGGAATATTTGCATATTTGCATTTGATCCTTCGCAGAGATCAAAGACAAAATGTTTCTCAGTCAGATTACACGTGAAGTGAACTACGGAAACGCTCTTGTAACGAATCGTTCGCACCCGAGTTGTTGTTTATAGTAAGTTATATAAGAAAAATGCTTTAAATCAAAATTGAACAATAGTAAAAAATAAACAGATAAATCCTCGCAATTTAAACACAAAAAAATTTTAACCATTTTTACTAGTGAAAGAACGTTTGGAAAATAAGAAATAATTTTTTAATCTCACACCCTTTCTTCACTTGTTCTTGAGGAAAGATTTTAAACTGAATGCATGTCCCAAAATATTTCGTTTCAGACTTTCTGAACTCCTACGATCGGAAGCAATTGATGCATGGTATAGCAGCGCTCGTCACCTAACGGAAATTTTCTTACAAACTATAGTGGCAGTCAACGTGTTAAAAGATAAAACTGGAGTGTTTAATGATTGACAGATTTAATTATAAAGTTCAGTTGGAATCTACAAAATTTCATTTGCTTCAAAACATCAAATAGGAAAATGATAAATTTCGAAATATAAAGTTTAACAATTATCTCTGCTGTTGTTTACAACTTTCCCAGATAAGTCACTTTTTGATGCTTAGATGAAAACTACATTTTCAAGAACACGAAAATGGGAGCTATAATAAGAAAATTTTATTGAAATCAAATGAAATAGAAAAGAGCTCTCCTCTCCTTAAATTTAAATAATTTTTACAGGCGTTTAGCGCTTATTAAACAAATTATGTACCAAGCACTATCCGAAATTAAACATTGTAATAATGAATATTATTTTAAGTAACTGGCTAATTTTCCTCGAATCCATTAATCACGTTTTAAGCATATGGTAGCGACAAACACATTGAAGTTGATTCGAACAAAGTATTGACTATATAAGTTACTCTTTGAGGCCCGCATTAAATAGTTAATTTGCTGTCAAACATATAATTTCAAAGGGTGATCGATTTCACATTCTCGTCGTTGTGTATGTATTCGACAGGTTAAAGACTACAGAACTAGGAAAACTGGTAATCGTTGAAAATGGGAAACAATCTTTTTCAGTCTTCCAGTTGTATTTTGGTCTCGAGAATTTATAAAAGCACACTTAATGTTCCCTGCGTACGCTTTCAAAAACAAAATTATATGCTTTATGTATACCAGACTACAGTAAAGGAAAATGTTAAGATGTTTAAATTTTCAAATAAAAAAAGTAAATAGCTTAGAAGCAATGAAGAGCAAATAATACAGTTTGCAGTCAACAGTCAACAGTCAACAGTCAACAATCATTCAGAATGTTTTACGGCAAAGAAAGACGAAACAAAAAGTAAAATTATAATCTAAATGCTTCATACTACTAAAGGCGTAACAATATATCAGTTATATGCCGCTAGGAAAACATAACTGCAAAGCAAGCTTGTAACAAGCAGACAGGCATTTTTTCATTGGCCACCTAGATAAATTAAATGTATGTAATTTATATTCAATGATATATCAATTAGCTATAAATATCATCGATGTAAACAGATCAGTGTCAGCAGTTTTCTCGTACTAGGCTATCAATATATTTGCCATTACGTATAATTTAGACATAGTACAAATTCAAATAAAAGTATACCTTTATTTATTTTACATTTATGACAATAATTTAGCTAAGGTTCTTAGATAAATCAGCAGCTTAGGTTACAACTTATGTTCGTTATGCTTGGTGCCGTCCCCTATATCTGAATTGCACTTGTATGCTACTATTTATCTGTTAGATACGTTACTAAGAAAAGAGATTAAGGGTATAAACTATGAAAGTATACATTTTTGCTTTGAAATCACTCAGTTCTCAATAAATAACAAACTGATTTAATGTGAAAAAATATATTCAAGAACGTTTTATCGGAAGACAAATGTTTGAGAACATTTGGTATGGGCAAGGGAGCGCAGACGATAGATTTGCTACATGCAGCGCAGTGCATTGTTTTTAAACAACTCAGTTATAAGTCAGTATGAAACTGATTACATTTGGAAGAAAAATGTACTTTATATTATGGGAACAGTTTGAGAATCTGCTATGCGTGAGAAAGCGTGGATGATAAACTGATAATTTTATATTTCGCGCGGTGGCAACATTTACCATTGGTTGTTTCTAGATCTTTCCCTATATCTTATTCGTTAGTTTTATCACAACAGGATTTTAAATATTAAGTGAAAGCAATAAAAATGAGATAAAAAACAATGCAGCAGGCGATCAATGAATTGTTGCTGGCTGTGAGGATTCTTAGAATCATCTTCCAAATTTTAACCTTATGCTGTTCTGTAGTGCGAAAAGGGAGACGTTTGCTTTCTTAATGATACTTCGTTTCTAAATAAAATATGTAAAATATCTACCAGTGTTTTTATTATTATTTGTACATATCAGTATAGTCTTCACTTTTTTAAATCTGCCATATAAAATGAAAAAATAGATCTAATGAAAATAAACTTGCCATAAGCAGCTATTATAAGATAATAATAATAAAATTACGATAAATATGAAGAAAACGAGAAAGCCTATCGTTGAAAAGCGAGTAATCCTTTACGCTATTAAATAAGGTAAACTGTTACAAAACGAAATTACATATTCATCAGTACCATGAATATTATCATGTAAGGCAGTTAAAGTATACAAGATAACTATTTACAAGAAACGCATTATAGAGAACTATGCAAAACCAATTTCACTATTAAAATAGAAAGAAACCGATGATATTACACATAACTCTACAAATTAATTTCTTTTGCATCTTTTACTTGCATATTGTTTCGCATAAATATTTTGAGTGAAAACATTCTGGCATTTGTTTCTACATTGTACAGAAACAAGATATGAATTCATTTATAACAACAAGCTGCCATCATAGCTCTGAAGTTTTTAAAATCTCTGAAATAATCTTTCTTTTATGGAAGCTTTTGATTGTCTTACCCATCGTAATGAATGATGGATACCTAGGAAGTTTTCAGATCCTTAACTGGTTTAACTTTACTTTACCCGTCATCTTTCTTCAGGTAATCGTATTTGGTACAGAACAGAAATTCGTAGTTTGGTATTGAGTGAAATACAAACTTCTTACGACATTTTATCGTCATTCCTGTCATATTAATATCGATTGTTTATAATGCAAAATGCTATTTTTATTGTCACATTGAAATTTAGGTACCTCTTTGCATATTACGTTCAAAGACTAAATTCAAACTGAACTCATATCAAGATGATTTGAAAACGTATGCATTTTCACTGAAAAATATTACACAACTGAATATGTTTTGAATGAGTGATGATAGAAGAATTGTTCGAGTTTTGCTTGTGAATCAGATAAGAGTCTCTCAGAGAGAGACAAATATGGTCCCTCGAAATGTGTCAATAAAAATTTCAGGAAACATACGTATTTAACGTAGGCCTTCCTTTTGGCATGCCGTTTCTTAATTGAGTGAAAACTTTACTCCTTTTCTTTTAATGTTCCATCAAACACTTAGTTTGCCATGAAAACATTAATTATATAAATCATTATTTAAATCAATTTCATCACAGGAAAATGAGCTGTCGGACGACGAACTGAGTAATTTATAAAAATTTAATTTCATCAGATAAATATTTTGAACTTTACCGTATCTAAAAACATAAATATTAAATACATAGTTTTTGCTGACGTATTTCTGATAAAAAATTACTTTATAAAATTTTATATTCTAATACGTAGCAGGCGTGATGCTCTAATAATATTAGTTTAGTTTAGTTTAGTTTAGTGACGGAGGACGTGGGCACCACCCCTTTACCATTATGGTTAATTGGTTTAGCGCCACGTCCACCCTTATCTAAAGCCGACTTATGTTAGGGCCACATGAAATCCACTCATAAAGCACATTGATTAGTGTTACAAAACATAGATATTAAAAATGGTTACATCTGTGTGAACAAAGTACTTATGAACAAAACTTTAGCAAGTGACACATAAGATTACAATCCTAGCAAGTAATTTTAGCAAGTTACATATACAGTTTACAATTCAATACATAAAGAAGATATATCATACATAATGATTATATTATACTGTTGTGGTTGATAAGTGACGGCATTGTCAACATGAATTTATTAATGCAAAATTCAACATTTAAACTCAATATACAAAAACCAAAGAACATACAAATGCTTATATTTCATACACTGCCAACTCAAATTTATAGTGGAGAAGCATAAAAATGCTTAGATCTCACATAAGTCTCTAATTATTCTGAATGTCATTATTAACTTTTATATTACAACTTATTAAAGACACAGTAATAATATTAGTGTAAAACGTGTAATGAAGTTTCATAATATTAGTGTAATGGAGACAGAAACCTTTTGTTTTCACTTGACTAATACAGTGTTGATGGCGATATGTATCATCATCCCTAACATACAGACTGAAAAATTAGATACAACTAAATTTGAAATATGGTGTTTCAAAGTGAAATGATTTTAATTCAATCCGATCATTAAAAAGTCGCGAGTGGGCAGTTAATGCAGCTAGAAACTTGAAAAATGTTCCCAAAATGAACAGAAAGCTTTAGAAATTATTGTTTTTAGAGAGAAATTAGCTGAGGTAGTGCACATAAAAAGTGTAAAACTTCGTATTAACCGTGGATTAAATTACACAAACAATGCAAGATTACTTAATTAAATTTTTCAGAATTGTAGATAAATTTGCAGAAATAGGATCTGAAATTCCAGAGAAGTTTCTAACTATTTTGCTGTTATGTAGCATAACCAAATAACTCGAAAATCTCAGAATGGCGATCGAGTTTTGTTATAAATTTCCCGACATAAAACGCACTAAATTTCAATTACTAGAAGCATCTAAAAGTCGCCAATTTAAAGCGCAGGGAATTATCAAGTTCAGGATGTTTTAGTTGCTAAATACCATCGGAACGCAAAAGTTATGACCAAGAATGTGAAAATCTTTAAGTGCTATAATTGCAAGAGAAAAGGGGCATAAGCGTCAGACTGTAGAAAAGATAGTAGCAAAAAATCGTAATTAAGAATCCAGTAAACATATTTGTTCGCTCAGAATTGTGAATGTAACTCTGGAACTAAGAACACATAATTGGTACATTGATTCTGGAGCAACCGTACACACGTGCAAATGACGGAAGTAAATTGACATTTATAACTGAAACAGAAAATAAAATTCTGTTAACAAAATAATAGAAAAGAGGAAAGCAATTTAAGGAAAGAAAAGTTTAAAGTTTATGTAGTCTCAATTGAACTTCACAATACATAATACTTAGTGATTATTATAATTCTGCTGCCAAAAATGAGCTTAGTTTCAATTAATCTAGTGAAAGTAAAGGCACTGTTTAATTTAGAAATATCCATGCACGGGTTAAAGGTGCAAATCTTAAAAACAGTAAACTGAAACTCTGGGAAGAAAGGTGTGGTATTTTAAATTTAGAAGACTTAAAATCATTCGTTAAAATTATAGAAGTCATCGTTCGAAAACGATGACACACGGTCTAAAAATTCTAAAATGCAATTATGGGACTTTATTTGTGAAACTTATACAAAATTAAAACAGACTCGTTTACCATTCCCAAAAGTAGCACATCCAGTAAATTGTTAGATACTTTAACTTGTACACACCGATAACTGTGTACACACCGAAAATTCAAAAACCATGAATTCAACTAATTTTTAGAAAAGGAGGATATTAAACGTCAATTTCTGAGTCGAGTATAGACCGCAATAAAAAGTTGTAGAATGTGTCAATCGTCTGAATAGCCAGGAAATGAAATGGCCAGATGTCTGCTGTTAAAATTAAAATTACCGCAAGGCTTTTACGTATTTATTTATTACGTGCTTGGTCATTTGGCACCGCGCGGAGAGGAAGGGATGCCTCGTAGAGGATGTTTTAAGGGAAACTGGAATAACTGTTTTAACATGGAAATATTGGAACGTGGGAATTCCAATGTTTTAACGTCGAAATTTTTAATCCACGTTATGTATGGGAAAAAACACGAATACGCGCATGGAGCCAGTCGGCTCGCCCGGAAAGTAGAAGCATCGCCTTTATTGCTCGGCCTCAGCGGTTGTATCATTCGACCGCTGGTGTCCACCCCAAGAGTTATAGACAGAAATGTTAGTAGCATCCGCTTACGCACGTAATCAATGTCCTACAAAAGGCAAATCAAATATCTTGGTCAAACTGATGGATCTTGGTCAATCTTGGTCTAAAATAAAATTTACTGTATTGTAGCTCAGTACCATAAGAAGAAACGTTTTTGCATTAATCAATCCCATTAGAAAATAAAAGTCCCTCAATTGTGAAAAACCATATTCTTTCTGGATACTCTGAGGAAGCGGAAACACATTGTCTGCAGAAACTTGTAAAATAACACAAAGTCGTCATATTCAGTTTTTGGGACTGTCAGAAACTTAAAATGCATCGGCAAATTTAACAGCTAACGAAAAGAACTTTATCGAGTTTGTTTTCCCACAAAAAATTTCGGAAGCCAACAAGAATTTCAATGTACCAAATGAAGAAAGAGCAGATGTTGAAGAAAACGAAATTAAAGATCCCATTTTTGAAAGATGATTAAGAAGACCCACATTTATGAAAACTGAAATCTAAAAACATTTCTGAACTGAATTTTTGCGTGTCTAGAAACTGTAGAAGATTTATTTAGGCCAGACGAAGTAAAATGGAAAAATGCTTTGCAAGACGAATATAATTCCCTAATGAGAAACAAGAATTAACAGACTAAAGACAGAATTAACAGACTTGCCAGATAACAGAAAAGTTGTTGGCTGCAAATGGACATTCCAAATAAAGCGAAAGGCGGATAGCACTGTCGATCGGTACAAAGCCAGACTCATTACCAAAGGATGCCTGCAAAAGTATGGTATAGACTACACAGAAATATTTTAACTAGTAAGTTAATTATAATTTTACAGGCACATTGCTCACATTTGCCACCGAATGTGATCAAAAGATACATCAAATTGATGTTCCAACAACTTATTTGCAAGGAAAAATTGATGAAGAGATTTTCGTATCCCAACCAGAAGGTTTGAAAACATACAAATGCAAAGTTTACAAGCTCAAAAACTCTGGAAGTAACACAACACGAAATTTTACTTAAATCCAAAATTCTAACATTTGACAATTTTATTTATGTTGAGAAAAGAACAGATGACTGTATGATAGTTATTTATGAAGATAAAAAGCGAATCATCCATGACAAAGATCAAGAAAACACTCACTGAAAACTTTGAAATTAGGGACTTATGTAAGATAAAACAGTGTTTAGTCATTAACATTGAACAAGGTGAATATATATCAATCAGCTAAATTCAGTACATAAAATAACTTTTAGCTAATTACGGTATGCAAGTAAGCCTGTATGAACACCGTTAGAGCCTAACATTAAATTATGCGAATCCTCAAATGTAGCAAAGAAAATGAAGACGTAGGTAAAAAGAAGAATCTTTTTTGGGGGGTTATTTGATTACGGCAAATCATGCTGGGGATCTCAGTTTAGGATATAAAAATATGCCTTCATAAAGGACTTTCTGAGGGAAACTGGTTTGTAAATCCATTATATAGGGAAAATCATGGCCCATGCAGCCAGCCCGTTCGCTTAAATCGAGCCCAGTTAGAATTACAAGTATTCAGCGACTTTATTGCTCGACTGCTAGTGGGATCACAAGTATCTGTTCTTAATTAGTTTCCTAATTTACTTAGAATCTAAATCCATGGTAAAGATGAAAATAACTTATTTCGGAAAAACAAATGCATGTCTTAAATGTTAAGAAGACGTAGATTGCGCGGAAAGTACTCTCCATATACAAACGTTTAGTGGTTATGATTTTATTTTAGCTGGATGTACGATTTCTTGAGAATCCCATAAGCAAATAATTATAGCGCTGTCAAGCGCTGAAGTATAATAAATAGCGTTAACCGAAATTTAAAAACAAGCGATGCACTTGCGTTTGCTATTGAGAGGACTCGATTTTTATATCTGTCACTTAAGAAGCCAACTATGCTGTATGATGACAAAGTGTACAGAATTTAGTGAAAATTTGAGTTCAGATTTCTGGAGCGAAACAGATCTAAGCGCATTTTCACTACGTTACAGAGTTACATGACAAAAAGGAAATTGACGTTAAGTATGTGTCTGCAGAAAAAATATCCATTGATATTTTAACAAAGAATCTAGCAGAGACGAGAACGGAAATCGTATGAATCTACTAGGTCTTGAAGTTTTAACTCATGAATGTATTTCTTCCATTTTCAGCTCTACGAGAGAACGTTTCGGGAAATTTACATCACTCCTTCCGTCCGCGCAAAGCTAAAAAGGATGGAATATGCCTATATTTAATGCCTAGTAGAAGCCCCAACTACGTATGATTCTGATGTGGCTATCCGTGAAGTTATCATAGTGATCCTAGCTGTGGTTCTGTCCATTTTGAAAGAGGTGTTTCTTTACACGACGTGCTACGGTGGATTTAGCTTCCGAAGACAGAAACGGCAATAGGAGTACTTTGAGAGCGCGAGACTCTCCAACCCGGGTCGTATTTGCTATGAAACAACGTATCGACTTGTTATCAGGTACTTAACGGCGGATATAATGCCAATTCAGACCTGAAATAAAGCAAAAGTTTTAACTATCAAAACATCATTTATCTTGCTTTTTTCATGTCATGGTTTAGCATGCAATGTTCATCTATTCTGTTAAGGTTAAAGAAAGACCAATTAAAATCGTCAGTTACTCACTTAAGAAGCGGTATTTTTCTTTCGTGTGCAAAAACCGTACTACGTAATTACTACACTTGACAAACCACAAACAGTTGTTAAACTGCCAATAAAAAAATTTGTGAATTTTGTTTTTCGGTTACATAGCACATTTTAAAAATTAAACATGACTTGAACAAATAGTCACAGATTCTTGTTAGTGGTCCCGGTTTGGGAAATAAGTGAAATGCTGTAGGCGTTTTGATTATGGGAACCTTAGTCATATGCCATACTGGATCACTGATTCTGCAAAATGCCGTAAAATGAAACCCTGAGAAAAATAGTTAAAATTATGCAGTTTAAAATCTCAGTTAACACTTGGAAAATCTTCAATTATAGTACCATTACTGGTAATTATAGTAACATTATTGGTAATTATAGTACCATTATAGTACCATTCACTGGTAATTATACCAGAGAATTTTGTTAACTATATAATTTCGAATTTTAGCATCTTGGTTGAACATAATTTTGAAATTATATTTCTAAATTAATACTTCTATGATATAAAATATACTTTTTAGAAATTTACATTTGGAACCTTTACAAGCAGTACCTTTAGGAGTATTTTCTAGACCGATCATGAAAACATTTAAAGATGCTTTAGTTGTATGATTTTTAGCCCAAAGGGGAACTAACCCTAGAAGGGCTAGTAGTCTCGAAATGGTCACTAGGTCACTTGCGTCAGTATCATTTTGTATTATATTTAAAGAATAAATAATAAATGAAATAATGAAGAATCTGTATGAATATATGTATGTTTCTCCTATCGTAGAAAAAAAAAGCGGTACGTAGAGCCATCAAATTTTGAATAATGTAGCCCTCCACTGGAATATGGACACCAGCGAGTAGTGGCAAAACTGAATGGAATAAAATATTTTTATCTTCAGCGCGTGAAGCTATTTATCGGGAATTCTAAACATATGCAGTTTTTAAATATTTCAAGGGGCGTTAGCCCAAGCGCTCTCGAAATATGTATGTGTGTGTAAATAAAAGAATACCCTTTTTGGTATAATGTAAAATCTGAAAGCTTTTAGCTTTTTTTTTTTTTTTTATTGGTTTTGATAATAAGAAACACTTTTATCACTGAAAGTTTTTCTTGCGGGAACGTAAGAAAGTTTAAGGGTTCCCTGTAGATTTATTAAAAGCTATCACGTGGCTGTCATAGTCATGGTGTTTATTTCGGTCTATTTATTAAAAAGGGTTTACGAGTTAACGACGAGCATTCAAAAAATATCAACCATGCGATCTTTCTAAATCACTTATGTATTTATTAACGAATATTAGAAAGTCCTCTACGAAGGAATCCCTCCCTTTAGGCAGATAGCCCTCGTGTGCTTTGCCATAACTGAATAACCCATAACCATAACCCATTATTAACGAATATTAATTAATCTATCCTTATACGCTAACCATTAATAACTTATTATTTATATTAATAATGATTTGATTAATCCATAGTTTTAAGGTGGGATTTTGTAAAGTAATAAAAAAATAATAAGTTTCTAGTATGGCAGAATTACGCTTTTGAATCATTAGTTTCTTCACATTGCTTGAGGTTATTTTGTTATGTTTTTAATGTACCAAAAATAGTTACAACTATATCAAATTGAATTTAATGCATGAAAAAGAAAATTAAATAACTGGTACTAAAATGACATTAGCTGCATCATTCATTTAAAAGAAAAATGTCTCGTTGAAGGAAAATTGCAGACGTTCGTGAAAGAAACTCTTAATATATTAGAAAGAACAAAAAAATAAGCTAAGTTAAAAACGTAAAGAAGAGAAACTTTTAACCAAGCAGATGATAATGATGGAACAACATGTTTTTTATGTTAGAAAATTATATATTTTAATTTCATAAGGCTTTTATTAACAATTTAAATGCATTATGGAAAAAACTGGCACTTATATGCTAATCAAAAGTTGATACAGAAAAATGAAACGTATTTCCAGTTCTTTTCTTTTTTCTCCTCTATCAGTAATACGGAATTCCTGGTTTTAATCTCACATTCTTTTAAATATTTTTTTAAAGTTTTCATAACAACATTTTCGTGACTTTTAAATGTGTTGCGTTTTCTGCAAATGATACACGATTATACTTATTTTATGTTTTGTTCTCAACGAGGATTCAAAATTGTCATTCTGCAAATGGACGGTTAATTTCCACAGATTAATTTAGGGAATATAAGGCAATGATTCGGTTTAAGAATTAGGTTTTTTTACCAGCTCTCGAGAACTATTACTAATAAAAGTTTATTTTTACATTCTTATAGTGTAATATTTTTGTTACGCCCATAAATGTGAGCTGAAAATTTCATGAAATACGAAGCCTTGTAAAGACTTTATAATAAAGGAAAGAAAAGCTTTGAGTTTGGATTCTGTCAGTAAAGTAGGAAAATTTTACTTTTTGACAGATCGTTGTTTTATTTCTGTAACACGAATGATAAATTTAAATCACGAAAATTTTCAATTTTAATTTTATTCACTGCATTATCATTTTTTACACGAAATCATTTAGGCATTTCTAATTATTATGTATTTTCTTATGATTCCATATACCCTTATAGGAAGAGTTAAAAGAAGAGAAAACATAAAATACATTTTGAAGGAAAATATTATTATATTTATGACTTCTATTCTGTTAAATATGTCAAAAGCTAAATTATCACCTAATGTATCTATCCAATAGCTACGATTTTAATAAGGGTTCGTGTTCTAACCAGTTAATTGTGGGTCGAATTATCACACAATTCTCACTTGTGTTGTGAGTGAGTGAGCGAGTGCACCATCATGATAGCTTCCGACCACGGACATGAACCAACTGACATATATGATCACAGCGGGTAAAACTCCAAAATTTCAATGTTGAACATTATATACTAAAAGTCGTTTCTATGTTTTATGAAGTCTTTCTTGTCCAAAATTAGTTCATACCAATAATCGTATTGAGTAACTGAAACAATCGCTCAGATTCATACTTCTTGCTGAATGGAAACAAGCCTTACTATTCCGTGATAAACTTATTAGTAGTACGAGGATTATTTAGCTTAATAATTGCAGACACCAACAGTTATCCTGATTATCTGCCTTAAATTCTGATCACTTCAAATATAATATTACTCACCGGATTCTTGAGATTTTGTCTATTTCACCAAGGACTACTCTGCTTTTGAGTGTGTTAGACGAGCATATTGTCCAGGCACAGTCCGCTGGTTTCTTTAAGTGCAAGGTTCTTGTATGAACACAATGAATGTAATAACGGTCCGTGTCGCCTTCCTCACCGCATTCGCGAAAAGGAGTATCCCGAAGTCTAAATCTATTGAGATACGTATATTGGGAAAGGCTCATGACCTGTCAAGAATCGTGTTAGGTTAGCACGGTGGGACTTGATTTACCTGTTAACTTTTGGCAGTATGTCTTTCGTCCTCCGTCTACTTCTGACCATCTACTTTGCCAATTTGGTAGTAAACTTGTCAATATTGTTCGTTTAATGTTAGACGAAAGACGTTTAATTGGTCGTTCTAGTAAATCCGTGCCATTAGCTGCATGCTTGGCCAGAACGTCAACGGCTCCATTGTCTCGAAACCCTGTATGAGCAGGAACCATTTTGAAGTGGATCTGTATGAGATAGGCATTGCCAGAAGCTGTTTCGAATTACGTATACCAAGGGACGCCAGTTGTTTTGACCTACGAGAGCCGCCAGTCTTGATGCCCCACCGTTGAGTACGGAGAATTTCTGCTGCTGGCATGTGCTAGTATACCTCATTGCAGAGCTGATAGCTAGGAGCTCTGCTTGGTATACCGAGTGGCTCAAACCTACTTTTCTCTTTCATTCAAATGTTGCAATATCATTTTCCAGTCCATAGAAGGCACTGCTCGTGCCATTCTCCGGTTTGGGAGCCATCTATAAAAAGATTATTATTGTTGCTTAGAACTGGTTCGTCGTTTATGTTGATACCAACGGAGTGATCAAAAGCAGCTGGATGAAAGTTATTGCAGACATTTTGCTCCTCATATTCCAAGTATTGATAAGACCCCAGAGTATTGACGTTTGAACCAGCCTGGTTACCCTTACGACAGCTGCCTATCTTTCAACTATCAGATCTAGGAGAGAAATTCCTGCCAGTTGTTGTAGGGATAGTGTTGACGAGCTACCTTTCATATTTAAAGTAGCTGCTGTCTGTGAATAGAAGGCAGGTATCTTCTCATGTTAGAAGTAAATTCACCACCCCAGATTTGCCGCTTCGTATGTGATTACTCTTTCTGTAATAGTTCTATCCAAATTTTTAGTAGCTTAGACGAGATACTCCATTTATGTGAAGTCATGCGTCTCATGTTATTGCTTAGGATGCTAATTCGAGTCTTAAGATTCCTGACATGTGGCATCCAAGAAAGTCTGCTGTCCAGTAATAGCCAAAGGTATATCCATTGGGGTAAATATTTTACCAGTATCCCATGGAGTTTAACACTCGAGTTTCGTCTAAGCTAGCTGCTTCATCCAATGAGTAAAGGTTTAGGTTTCAATGCTGAAATCTGAAGCTTATGTGTTCTGCCCATTGGGAGAATAAATCGAGACAGTACAGAGATCTCATTTCGAGGTTGCTACTTCCTGCCACAACTAGTTTAAAATCGTCCGCCTAGGTTATAATTCAAGCATATTCTACGCTCTCGAACTGATGAAATGCCGAGTTTTCCACTATATTCCACAGTGTTGGTCCTAGGCATGACCCCTGTGGGCACCTATGACCCCTATGAGCAGGAACATTATCGAGACATTTTTGACATAAATGCAACTGTCTGAAGTTACTTATACAGTTAGATCTTGAAGGTACGAGCGAAGGATGGTAATAATGGCTGTGGAACAAGCCATATTGTGCAGCAGAAGTATTACGTTTGGCCATCAAAGAGGCTCAATCTGATAAAAAAATTGCTGACTATTGTTGGGTGTTAACGGTTTCTTGTTTTATTTCCCAAACAGTCAGGCAAACGAAAACGAAACCGTAATGCTTTATTGCAGTTTACTGCCAATAAACAAGGAGAGAATTAAAATTCCATAAGATCTAAAGAAGTTATTAGAATCATTCATAAAATCAGTAAATTTTCATAGTTCAAAACTACGGTCCCAAAAATGAGATCTAAAACTTGTTCCAAAAATTCAGGTTATTTGCTGTCGCGAATTCACAGTTCCAAATTTCAAAAGCCACGATTAAATTGTTAAACCTTTCTGTGAGAACTTGACTCTAAATCTTGACTCTAAACTTGACTCCTGACCGGAAAGTAAAGAGATTTACTCTATCTATTGTTTTCTAAACCCCTTCAGAAAGTGTATATGCCTTCCATACTGTTCTTCCGGATTATTTTAATTGTCTCTAAATTAGTGATTTACGTATTTTCACAGAGGCAACAGAACGTTTCAACAAAGACTGGCAGATTTTAATAACACATACGTAATCCTCTCCAAACTGATTACTGACCAATGATGTTGTTTTTAGTTTAATCCTTATCTGCCACTGTTTTTGTAATTGATTCCGCAACTGATTCTGGAATACATCAACGCTATTAGGATCATTTAAACGAAAAGAATCTTCACTCAGTTGTATCTGTTCAGTATCACAATGTTAGTATACGTCTCCAGACACTTACTCGATACACTTTCATGGGGTTGCAGCTCATTGCTCTTAGCTTTCTCTTGGATTACCTCTTGGTTTGTCAAAACTATCTCGTTATACCTCTTGGCTTGCCAAAATTCTCTTGTATTATTTCTTGACTTACCTAAACTCTCTTGGATTACCGAATATTATACATTCTAAATCCTTTATTGTAATGATTTTCTTGGATGCTGGCATTTTGTTTTCCACAGTTCTCTGAACTATCACTGATGGTGACTGACTGAACTAAAGAACCGACGCGAAACTCATTTAGTCAGCCAGTCTAAGATCAACATCGGCCGAACACGTTAGAGGAATATCGAAGACATACGATGCTATCCGAAGTAAAAACACTCATGAGACACTTACCGCGGCTCTATGCAATGTTTGATAAATATAGACACAATTTATAAAAGTTTGTAGCCAAAATTTGGAAATATTGCTAGTATTACAGAAACTGTATATTTTAAGTTTTTTTGTGTCAGCAAAACATAATTTTAAATTACAAGCTTTATTTTATTTCGTATGTGTGTGTGTTCCTTATGCACTGAACTTTACATTATATCTTTATTTGATTAGTAATTAATTGCTGAACGTAGGCTTGTAATTATGTAGGCCCTGTTTTCAGCATACGCGACATAGTCAGCCGACTTGCTCTACGGGTAGAGAAGATAGTTCCCGTGAAAGGACTGTGAAATAATGTACTCTAACATTACAAATTAGTCACGTAAGATGATTTTTGAATATCCTCATGTGAAATCTTAAAACCAAATTACGTTTAAAAGATGTGGAATGACCTTGTATTGTTGCAGGAGTTTAAAGTGCAATGGCCAACGCATAAAATTTGGAAGAACCATTAGTTATTGAGCTTGTAGGGTTTATATTTATTTTAACTAACATTTATTTTAATTTTAAACTATCTTTCCTGTCAAGCCTTACTTTCCCCTGGAATTGCCAATGCCAGAGTATGTAAATTTTAGTAGAACGCGCAAGGATTCAAATTATCAGCGGAAGTATTCTGAGTTAAATAGAAAGGAAACGAGTTCGAAGTGTGCTTTCTTACTTCACGAGCGCGGAGGTAGTTAGTCAGAAATTGAAGAACCACGCGTTTCGGCCTGTGTGCTTGCCTCGGCAAATTGTTAATCTTTCAACGTAATATTCAGAGTTGCTGAATTATCAGCGGTATTGTAGAACGCGGTGAGGTTAGTTACGTTTAGAAAGCCTCGTAGTTAGTCTCTTGTTATTATTTCTTTTCAGGTTCTTATTTTTATTTTACCGCCGGGTCGGCGTAGTTTGTGAGCGTCAAGAGCACGCAATTGTAATTTCTAAAGTTGAATAAAAAGGGATTTAAACCCTTCTCAAGACTTTGGTCTATTTCCAGTTCTCAGCAGTCACCACTTTGTTGCGTGCAGGTTGGAAGCGCGCAACTTTACAAGCCTCTATTTAAAATCTTCACAATTTTACGCAAGACATGAACGTTCGATCCTAAATTCTTATCCATCAAACATTTTGTTCAATGAAGAAATGATCTGAACAGCTCAATATGATGAGCATACACTGATCACTTCTCGGTGATACTGAGGGAAAAGAGAGAATAGATGATAAATATAAAACCGTAAAAATTTGCATTTAATGTAAACGACAGCTGAAATTGTAGTAAGAATATGTCAGTTTGTCAGTCACCAAAAAAAGATCATATGCTTATTCAGTTTACAGGATTTCATTTCCGGAGTAGCCACAGACATCAAAAGGAGTTAATCTCTATGCTCATTTAATCTCGTACTTACAAAATACATATCCTAATGTATTGGTCATCCTACGATGATCAATACTTAATAATAATAATATTTTGATAGCTCCAAGTATCAGTATATTTAGCATACAGGAAGTGTGTTAAGATTAAACTGATAAAATTTGTTTGGCGTCAAAACTTTGTGAATCTTCTTACATTGCCGTCTGTAAGAATGATATTGTTCAATGATTGCATTATAACATTATAGACTCCTATGCCTCATGAACGAAACGCAAATTTATAATATGTTCATTTATAATAGTTTCAAAATCTTAATATTGTACGGAGAGTGTTTACGTTTTCGTTAAATTTCCAGGGGTATTGATTTCCATTCCTTTTCCTCTGCTTTCCAGAGTCCCTCAATCGCGGTGGGTTGGCTCTTAGAATGAGCTCTTTTCAAGAGACCAAAGGCACAACAGTTCGCAGGTTAAACACTATTGGGCTTTGCAGAAATACACTGAAATGAGATATATGCAATACCTGTAGCAGCTTTCATTTTGTTGATAAATGCAGTGGTACTTTTCGAAGTATGACTTGTTGCTTCGTCTTGATAAAATTTCATTCTTTGAAAGTCATTGCAATAAAGAAATGTAATTTTTTTCTGTAAATGTTGAACTCAAGACATTCTCTTAATAATATGTTGATTTTTAACGTGACTCCCCGTTCTTCTTATTTTAAATTTTGTAATGCGAGAGAAACCTGTGACGGTTATAAACCCTTTATTCAAACTTTCTTTGCATTGCGGAACCGAGTCTATATAATTTTCTTTTTTTGTTTTCGATAATAAGCAGACTTTTGTTTTTCAATCCTTTAGTTAAAGCTATACTTCATCAAGGGCCATAATGTATTTACATTTATCTCTCTCTAAATACTTTTCATACAGGGTTCTAGAAATTGTTCTGCGTTCAGCACATGCCTTGGCAGAAGCCAGTGAACATTATGTTTTTTAGCTTTATTTAATTTCAAATCTTTGTTTATCATTTTATTTATTGCTACTACAGATGTATTTAAATACTCTGCAATTGATTTCTGCATCGCTGAATTTTTAGTTGTTACTGCCGATTTGACTTTTACATTAGAAACAGTACGTGTATTAAGTCATATACTTTAACTTTTTCGCGTATTTATTAGGATTCTTCTTTCCATGTAGAAATGATGATTGACAGCTTTTCCCTCTTAGATTAATAAGGCTGCTTATTTTGCATTTAGAAATGTTAATACTATGCATTTCACAAAGTTTATGAATTATAAAATAGAACTACTTTAGATTCTGCAAAAAACATATCCTTCACTCTGAAGCTTATTTACATGTGACATTCGAAAGAGAAATAAATTAAAATATAGTAGGAGATATTTCTCATTTCAAATAATAATCTGTTGACAGAAATGTTTATTCCAAAACATTTGCTTTTTAAAATTTTTTATTGGAATTGTTCTAAAAATGCTTGACGTCCTCTGTACTTTTAGCTAACGTAATAAAAGTATATTATGGTTTAACTAATAAATATGTTTAATTTTTATTTCATGCCAAATATACTGATTTCATAGAGCACCGAAAACTAGAACTGTTAGAAGGGATGCATAAGTGAATGAGGGGAGCCATTGTTACGGACTGTTGACATCTTGTGCTAGGAACTACATGTTGCGTAATTTATGATTACAAAACGGAGCTGTTCAATCTTATATATTACTGTTCCCTCATTACTATGAGATAACTTGTTTCACTTACATCATTGCAATACCAATATGAGTTAATAGAGGAATAATTTCAGTTAGTTATATAGCTATAAACCATATTCACTCAGTTTCGTTTAAAATATAACATTTAGATCTATAACTTATATCTCCTGTAAATAATTTTCAGTATATCAAGTTCGAATATATCAGGCTACACTGTAAAAAAAAAGTTCGCTCTTTACAGGCAAAAGTTTTGTAAAGTTACAGAAATCAAAAAGTTACAGAAGAATTTCCTGTAATGGTAACAGGTTGAAAGCAAACTGTAGCGGTAACAGCAGATTTGCTTGTAAGATTACAGATAATGTTTCAGTAGCCGCGCGGAAGAATCACGTGACTGACTGGAAATTAGCCAATCAGGAGAAAAGTGTTTGAAAGCTAGTTGCAGAAAAAAACATGGCTGAATGCATGTTGGTTGTATAGCGCAGGTAAGTAAGAAAATGTTTACAATTACTACTTGAAATATTTTTTGTTCATTTTATGCAGATTATTCTCATGCACTTTGCACTGTTATATGTAGTGAGTAAGTATTTAAACGTTTAAGCATTGCGATTAATTAATATCAGTGTTCGTAATGTCTAATGAGTTGAAAGAGTGCAAAATATTTATTCCAAATGCAGATCTAATAGTAGTATTTTGGCATTGTGCATCCGATAAATTACGCCTTCAACTGCCCTTATTATTATTTAAAACTAATTATTCCAAAATTTAATCACTGTTTGTGGTATATAATTGAAATGGTAATGTGGTTGTTGAAAACAAAACTAATCATTTTAGCGTTCTTTTCCAATCGTCTGACCAAAGAACGTTTGACATCTTTTTCCCGGCAGGCCTTGCGAGAAACGTTTATATAAACATTTAGAATTCTGAATGTAATGTATATATTTTTTTGCTTACTAGGTTTAGTTTATTCTTTTTCTAGGATTATCTAATTAGTTATACTTGGTTTATAATTCAGTCTAATATGTTTATGTACGAGTGTGTTATGAAGTAAAATTACAAAAACTTGAACAACGCGGTCGAGAATCTCGTTTATTCCTTTAGTGTAATAATATTTTTTTCAGTGGTATTAATTTCTTACGAAAATATTATAATTCCAAAATGAAGTAATTATATTGATTAAAAATATGCCGTATCATACTTTTCGTAATGTTTTGTTTTACTAAGTAGATGCAACTTAATTATTCCATATATTTTAATATACCAATATCAACAGGGGAAAAATGGAAATGACCTAAAATATTTTTCTAACAATTCGTTAAACTAATTATAAAACAAAACTAAAATTTTGTGCATTATTTCCAAAAATATCATTTCATTAATATTTTATAAATGACAACATATATTATATTGTATATATAACTACCATTGCATACTTATAAGTTTTTAAACATTTAATGTAGAATTTATGTTGATTTTATTTTGCCCAGTTTTAATACAGTTTTGAAGTATGATAGTCTTGTTACTAGGATAGCATGAATCTGCTAATACAAGTTTAATACATTTCTTGACAAATGTTTCTCTTATTCATGTAATATGATATATAAATCATAAAATAAGTTTTCTTAAAAATAAATTATTATTGTTTATTGGAATTTAAAACAATTCTGTATCTGTATGTTGTATTAAAAATAAAATAATAATGAATTTTTAATGAAGCATTGATTTTAGCATTAACAATATATATATATATACACATGAATAAATGGAAATGCAAGCTACTTTTCCTTACAAAACCGCCTATGAATATATACTTTCCTTTAGGCTGATAGCCTTTGCATGCTTTGCCATATTCTATCAATCCAAATGATGCAAATATGCAGAAAATTTTACTTTCTTTGAAAGTTAATACCGGAAATAAAATTCAGTGCATTTGTTAACTACATTAGTTCTCTTATAGCTTGGCATTTAATTGCCCAATGATTTACTAGTCCAAACTAAGGCAGAATTCAGATATCGTTCAAATAAAAGAAAATTAATAAGGTCTGATTTTTAGACCTATATATGAAGATTTATTTTTTTTAAATATTATTTTAAGTCAACCAAATTAATTTCAAATTTAAGTAAGTATTCATGCCTTTCAGTAGCATTATTTTTTATATCTTAAATTAAATAACTGAATGCAATATTTCTTGTTAATAAAAGAAAAGCAATGTTATGAAAGACTAGCGAAGCAGATTTGCAAGTTCTAATTACGAAAGGTCCCATGATTTAAGGGGTCATTTTTAAAAATACTTAATTAAAAAAAATATTTAAAGTAAAACTTCCAAACTTCACACATGTGGAATATTAATTCTATATATTTTATCTCATTCTTATTTTATTAATTAATTTCATAGCATTTTGTGTGACACTAGTAGTAATTATTAATTAAATTTTATGCTGTTTCTGATCTATGTTTTGATTTTGTTATTAATTACGTTAGTTTACATAAGATTTAAAATTATGTAAGGTACAAAAACCTTCTGCATCTATTAATATATGAAGTGAATGAAATTATGCCAGTGAAATTTTTTAAAATCAAAAACAAATTTCTGTGGAAAATTAAAGTTATAAATTCTAAATGCAAACAAATGAGTGAATTTGAAAGTTATCAAATAAGCCAAAGTGTTGGTCATTTTTTCAGTTTTGCAGAAGAATTTTTATACTTTGCAGAATGGGAATATGATGTTTGGTTTTGTTAGTATTAATTATTACAACTGAATTATTGCAACACGTAATTTAGCTTAAAATTTATTTGAACTTAATTTTCTAATTTATTTTGATCATGTATATTTCATGTGTCATAAGTCTTTGAAATGAACTTAATTCAATTTATTTACACAATTTTTTTAAAGAAGAAAAAGTCACATTTGTTTTGCTTAGTTGCACACGAAGATACATGTCTATATATATAGAGAGAAAGAGGAGTTATGTTTACTTCCAGACTATTTTCCTCCTTTTATATTATAGTATGAAAATCAAGGGGGAAATTAAGCAATCAATTTAATTTTGAAGGATGTGATTACAATAAGATCATAACCAATCAAAAATATTCATGAATGAACTACTGGTAACTATCATAGTATTATTATTTAAAAGAAACCTACATTCCAATAAGAACGCTTAGTAACATAACCATTTAAGTTATCTAATAAAAGTAATTTTCATTCCTACTTCCCTATACATTGAATTTCACTCTTAGTATCGCCCACTGCTACTCCCTAGACCTCAAAGCATTTAATGCATCTGGAACTGCAATTTGTGTCTTTTTCTACAGCATGCAAGTTATCACCGTTTAGTTTGTACTGCCACGAGCAATGATCTTCAGAATTATCGTATTGCGTTGCATATTCCACCCCACCCAGCTTTAGAACCAGATTCGGAAAATTAAAAAAATATTTACATAATTTTCTCCCTTTTAATGCATTCAGAAAATGAATATTCCAAGATTTTAAAATGGATTTATCAACATAATGATTGTTTTCGTCATACTAACAAAGGCAAACTTTTGCACACTTAAGGCCCCCGTTGAATCTTTCTCTTCTAACTGTTGAATATTACGTCAGCCTAATACAAACAATGATCTATGATAGTGAAAGCAAATACCAACTGCCATTCACTGTGCAATTTTGCCATATCAGCTGAATGATCACCCTAGCAAGCATCGGACCACAACCTTCTCTAATTATTTATGTATGATCTGAGGCCTAAGGATTTGCAAGAACAACAATGAGAATGACAGAAGTTCAAATTATAAAGAAGAAATGAGATAACTTATTAGATGTTGCAATTGTGTGTATTCTTATTGAAATAGAGGTTTCTTTTAAATAAATAATATTGTGATAGTAGTAGTTTATCCATGATTACTTTTCATTTGTTATATTCCTACTGTGACTGTCCTTTGGAAATTAAATTATTCGTTTAATTTCTCCCTCTTAATTTTCGGAAGATAAAATTAGTAAAAATAAGTGGGAATATGGCATCAAGAGCATTAGATATCCCCATTTTCTTGAAGCTGTTCACTATTATTGTTTCATCAATGATAGGCAATGCATCCAAAATCCACTAGCAAATCAGTTAGTAAGATGAAAATGACCACTATGCGGACAAAACATTTAGGGTAACTTGTTTTGTGAGCGCCTTAAGGAAGACAAACATTACCTAAATCTTTAAAACATATTCAGAATCCTGTGCTAAAAGAAAGGTAGGGGGAAAATGTTGTCCGAGTCCCAGTGATTCCTTTGGACGAATATGTAATATTGTTTTAGAAATTTAAGGTAATAAATATAATATTTTTCGAATGCTAAAACAGTTCGAGAAATTTATTCAAGTTCTGAATTCTGAATATAAGTATACTGTATATTATATTTAATAACTATGGTGGCTTCATTTATGAAAATATTTGAATATTGGCTGTTTTTGTACAATGAACCTTCTCTAAGCTACGTGATTCCTGAAAATTTTGATCTTTAAATGATAGTGGGCATCCTAGCGAAGTTATGTTTACTAATTCGTTATTTTATGAGGGATGCTGATTAAATTTAAAAAGTGATTGACTGAGGTAGCTTGTCGTAATGAGACGGTTCACTGTAATCCAATTTTTTAAAGAATTTAAGCTGTTCTTAATTAATTAAGATATTATAAAGAAATATGATTAAAAGTGTTATATAAGCACATGTTTAAAACATCTATTAAAATAATTTTTATAAGCTTTTTAAGAGCATGATTATGATTTTAAAAGAAATGTTTTTTTCTTTATTTAGGAGACATGGTTTACAAAGAGGAGAAAAACCATTCATTTTTTCCAAGCAGTCGAAACGAGTTTTTATGAAATGTTTATTAAATTATGTTATTTTTTAATTAATTCTTTTTTTCAGGTTTTATGTAAAGTTTATGAATTAAGTAATAAATTATTTTTACTTCTGTATTTTAATTAGCATATTATTTGCTTCATAGTGTTTCACAATAAAATTATAAATTCAATAAACTTCTTAATTAACATGCTGTAATATAAAGAGAGCATAAAGTTTGTTTTCTGTTGTCACATGTTTATTTCACAATTTTGTATGCGAATCTCGAAATTTATAATATCTAGGAATACTTTTTTAGTATCACTTTCGAAATGGTAAATATTAAGCTTAGATTTATTACATATTATGTTTGTAAAAAATTATTGGTAAAAATAAATGCATTAAATTTTAAGCTAAACTGAAGTATTAATTTTAGAAATAAATTTCTTAAAGGCATAATTGTATTAAGAATTTTAAGGGAAACAAGGCTTTAAAAATTAAGGTCAGTTGGCAAAGTTTTATGCTTATTCAAAAAGCATGACATTAGGTTTTTAATGAAAGACTTCTATCTGTTAATGCAAAGGAAATTATTTGAAGGTAAGTAAAAAAGTTATGCATTATTTCAAACAATAGCAGACTGTTGACAAACAGAGTGCAGATAAGAATAAAAAAATTAGTTAGACGTTGTAATTCAAACGTATGAGCAAAATTTGAATTCCTTGTAGTAAGAAAATGAAGTTCATTGCTATGTTGAATTCTTTAATTTACGGAAAATGTCATTTTTTAGAAGGAGAGAATATATTTTTGAAATATGAAGAACAGCTGTTCTGAGTTCTTCATAGAAATATTTCACAAAATGTCTTTTACTGTAATAATATGATCATATCAACATGCAACACGTTTACTCATATAAGTTAAATCTAAAGCAACATATGTCTATTTTAGCTAAAATTACTAAAAAGAAAGTTCTAGAACATATCTTATTAACTGACACTAAAACATGCAAATAAAACATACTATTTTTTCAGCTATTTTACAGGGCAAATATAAGGAGTAGCATATCAATTTGAACTTTTAAATTAATCAAAATGATAATATGAAAGGCCTTTCAATAATATCAGACATAAGTTTCTCTTCATAAAACAAAAATACTCTGCAACAGACTAATGTTACTTTTTGAAAAAAGAACATTGCTGTTGAAAGCACATCTTTTAAATTAATGCTATTCTGAGGTCAAATTGACTAATTTAAAAAGCCAAACTATTATGCTTCACTTGCATATATCTGTATAATGATATACACATGAAGATATTGTTTTACTCAAAATATCTTGATTTCAATATATTTTATTATAATAAGCATCATTTTAGACAAAAAAAATCTACTACTTTTATAAACATATCCTTTAGTATTATCTATGAAAAATATATTCTACACACATAATTACTTAATGGGATATTAGAAGGAAATAATCTGAAACCTTTACAGATACAACCATTGGAATTTTACGTAAGAAAAGTATCTTCTACTCACATAATAACTTGCTATAATAATACAAGTAAATAACCTGTAACGGTTACAGATATATCTGTTGAGATTTTACATGAGAAAAACATGTTCTTTCTACATAATTATTTGCTGTAATATTACACGCAAATAATCTGTAACCATTACAGATATATCGTTTGGGATTTTACATGAGAAAAACATGTTCTTTTTACATAATTATTTGCTGTAATATTACACGCAAATAATCTGTAATTATTAAAGATATATTGTTTGGGAATTTACATGAGAAAAATATGTTCTACTTACATAACTATATGCTGTGATATTACAAGAAAAAGATCTGTAACCATTACAGGCAAAACTCTTGTAATGTTACAAAGAAAACACCTGTTTCTGTTACTCAAATAACCCATGGCATCCCAGTTTCCATGAGTTTTCTTAGTAACTTTACAGATTTTTTTTTTACAGTGTATTACATGCAAGCCTTTTTCTCCCTTGTAAAATATCTGCTACATATGAAGCCTCCTTACATTCAACCAGTACTATATTTTTTCATTTTCACAAAAAGTACCTTTTTATATTGCAGTACTGTCTCTAGTGTAAAGGCACCAGAGAGAACAGTAAGCAAACGAAAAAGAAAATATCATGAACAAAAACTTTGTTACTGAATAAAAAATATTTTCCTAGGTTTCATTTTTAATATTACTTTTTCCAGTGTTCTTCCAAGATAACAAATTCTATCCTATCTTGATCTTATAAACAAACATGAAATTCTCTTAAAAATTTCCATTTTTATTGCGAATTGAAGCCATTTTTTAGAGCAGCGTAAACATCTTTTCCTCCTTTCTTATTTCAGTTTTATATGGCACATTTCAATTTTATTTTCTCTTATCTTAAAAATTTAAAAGTTTCATTCTTATGTGTACGCATCCTTATGAGACAGAAAAGAAATAAATATTCTATTAACTTACCGAGTAAAGTATTCTACAAAAGTGCACGCGTTTCCAAATTAATAACGCACTGTACTTGAAAATGATGAAATTCAACAAGAAAGTTATTTTTCCTAGTTATCTCAATTTACTTTTCATCTTGATTCAATTCTTAAGCTTTACTTACTTAAATATTCCCAAAAATACCATTAAAAGTCTTTTGTATCATCATATTATGGAAAGGCGGAGGGAATTTCTCTGTTGCAGAGAAATCATGTAGGCTTCTTAGAACTATAAAGATTTTGCCATAGACAGGAAAAAAAAAACGAATTAGCTCAAATATAAAAATTGCTATTAAACACCATGTTTGAAAGTCTTTATGCGACATTTGTGTTTGCATTTCTTGTTCACAGACACTTCCAAATAAAAAAAAATGCTTTAATTAAGGAAAATAATCATGTTTAACATTTTTAAAGTTAAAAAATCAATTTTGTAAATCCTACGAAATTTAACATTTTATACAGTTCCCTCAATACCTATAATAAAAGTTTATACTCAGTTTGAAAAAATAAAACATAAAAAATGTACCGTACGACAGAAACCGATAAAGTGTTTAATTTGAAAATTTGGGTTATCTGACATCTTTTGGGAATTTCTTGAGGGATCTGTTAAGAAAAAATTTAAATACTTCAAGAGTGATTTTTTTCCTATCTGGCTGGCTGCGTAAATATTATTTAATTTTATAATATTATTACATAAACCATGACAAAATAATTTTCAGACAATAATTTATAAGCTTCCAAATGCTAAAAAAATGCAATGTAAGTATTCTCATATATTACTAATTTAATACTATAAGTTATAACTTATAGCCTAAGAATTTATCACAGTACAAATAATTTAATCTAACCGGAAATAATTTTGAATTTTAATTTGAACAATTAACTGATGTTACAAGTTATTTAAGTGACAGAATTAAAGACGGTCATTTCTGTACAGAGCAGAATTAATGTAAAAATTTGTGAATAACATATTCTTTTTACTTCCTTGTACGGAGTAAAGGAAGTATTCTAATCGCGAAAAATTTCGAGTCTCATATTTCAGCGAAAATATCCATTTCAACCGGTCTCGAATCTATTTGTTTGATGCTTTTAGTTGACATCTGTTCGTACGGACATAAAAAAGGACTGTTTTTGCCGAAAAGGATTGTAAAATGGATTCAGAAGAGATTTTTTCTTTACGTCTGTATGTGAGTAAATACGTATGCATGTATCTCGCATAACTCAAGAACGAGAACTTTGAAATTTTGTGTATGAGACTGCTGTAATATGTAGTTGTGCACCTCCCGTTTTCATTGCAATCGGTTGCACCAATCGTATATATATAATTCCACTCTGTTACTTGGCTCGATGAGCTTAGAATTTTTATTTTTATATGTTGGTAAATTGTGCATTGTTTGCTTTAAAAGTTATTGAATTATGTGGCTTTTATGTTCCGATTAAGGATTTTATGTCTTTACTTGACCTTCATGCAATAGCTGTAGAATTATCAACAATTTAAATTTAAGTGCAACTAAGAGGAACGGAGCAGCAACTTGTTTACATTTGAAACTTGGCAAAATCGTGATTTAAGTCAGTTTCTGCACCTACAGCATTTTTGTGATAAATGAGACCCAATATAAACTTTCGGTTTTGTGCATAGAAAATCTGCCCTCTTGCCCTCTGACCGAGTTGCTTGTTTTCCGTAGAAACTTTAATTTTAACTGTAATAATTGTTTTTTAACTGTATTTGGTGTTTTATATTTTTTCTATATTTTACAATTTTTAATGAAGATACTTTTAGATTTTATGTAATTTCGCTTTGACACGAATTTAGAAGTGAATTAAATGAATGAGAAATATATATCTAATGAAATCCGAGGAATTAAGTTTAAATAAAATGCATGAAAAATGTGAATAATTTAATAGGCTTTACAAAGAAGTATGCTCTGTCCACATCAGATTTTTTTAAATATATGATATTGATCATTATTTTTCAAGAATCACCCACCACATAACTACAGGCGTCACTTAAAATATTAACACGGGAACGCTTTCTATTAATATTTAATTTTTAGTTACACACAAATACAAATATTTCATCATTCAAAATGTATGAGCCTAGAACAAGATCTCATATCTCAATCAAATATGTGGATGAATATCTAATGCACAGTAACAAAATGCTTTATGTTTTAAACTTCAGAATGAAAATAAATTTTAACATACTTCCACTATACGAGCCGGCGCATGAAACTTTGCAAGTTGTAATTTTTCTAAAATTCTTTTTTTTAAGATTTTTTAAATTTATAGATGCTGTAACATGATTATTTTCTCTATATCTGCAAGACTTTTGCAAAAATAAAGGCGGTATGAGGACTCTTATAGACACATCACTTCATTTATAAACTAAAAACAACTTTAGCTTTGTACTTTTAAAGGAAAACTAAACTTATTGTAGCCTAAAAATTGTCTTTCTACATTGGTTGAGTAATAATTGACCCAACCATGGTCATGATTGAGTAATAATATAAGAGGGAAAATGAAAGAAGGGAAAAAAAGAGAAGAGAAGAGTCTATGCGATAGAAAAATAATGTTTTCTGCTAAAACCGATTTTAATAAACCAAGAATTTTTATGCATAATTTATGTTATTTGTTCCGAGATTCAATTCTTCCTGTGCCTGGGATTTAATCCTCACTTTTGTTTGTATGTGATAACTATAAATATACATAATTTGTTTGCATATAACAAGTATAATATATAAAGTAACTTCTGTAAAAAATAAGGGTGTGATTAAGAATTTTATGCGAAAAAATAATACTTATGCAACTAACATGCACTTGAAAAAAAAAAAGAAGACAAATCATTAGGTTTCTTAATTGGACTTTATAAAGTTTGGATTTTACACACTGAACTAATTTTAAAAGAAAATCAGTTTATTACTGCTTTACTATAAGAAGACATCTACAGTAAAATGTTTATTTAAAAAATATTTTCTTTCATGTTTCTTTACATGGTAATAACATCAACACATACAAATTGGATTGGATTATTCAATTATGGCAAAGCACACGCCTAAGGGGAGGGATGCCTTCGTGGAGGACTTTCTAAGTTAAACTGGATCGTATACACGTTACACTACGAAAACACCCTGGCAGCCAGCCCCTTCGCGGGATTCGAACCTCGAACCGAACTACCAGTGTTCAGCGTCTTTACCGCTCGGCCGCTGGTGGGCCAACACATACAGAAAATAAAAATTAGATTGCATTATTTAATTCTGTCAGAGCACATTAGGACTATTTACTTAGTGGTGGGTCGTCTTTTTAGAGAATTTTCTAATGGACACTGGATCGATTTGCCCTTACCACTAGGGAAAACCACGAAAACATCCATTCAGCCAGCTTGTTTGCCGAGATTCGAACGCTAGACAAACTAGAGTATAGGTGACTTACTTACTCTGTCACAACTTTACTTTTGCTTAGAGAAAATAGCATAAAATTAATTTTCAAGATTTAAGGTGACAATATTTAAACCATAATAGTAGGTTACGCTAACCAGTTGCATCCATATTTCCATAGGTATATTCAAAAGTATATAACCTGAGGTATATTCAATAACAGAAACCTAACAAATCGTGTTGAAAGCTGTTAACTTTCTCCTAGTTTTTGAAAAATGTAGCTAAACAATCTCTCAGTACGTCCGCCTTGTCTGAAAAAAGGTCATGCTCACCATTACTTCACAAAGTATATATACTGCTGAAAGTTAGGCAGAGCAGAAATCAAAACCCGTAAAATGAAATATGGAAATTCTTTAATATAAAAGATCCGAAAACTCATTCTGAAGTTTCATACAATTGCTAAGAGAACCTACTTTTACTTCACCAGAGAAAGGATATTTTGTTATTATTCCAAACGGCTGGAAACTTACAACTTAACGCAAGAGTAGCTAATATCCATCTATTATTCAGCTGTGTCTTTAGATCATTGTCAAGCGTGCACCAGAGCTGGCGAAAGAATTACACCCGAGCGGTTGCCTATCTTTTCTTCTGCTACTATACGTACCTGCAGGGTTCCCTTTGGTTCACTAAAGTTATTTTAATTTTGGTATTTTGTCTGAATTCTCTATTTCTCCTCGCATTTACTCGACAGGAAACAAATTAAATAGATGAAAGAGAGCATTTATACGAGTGAAACGAGAAAGTTAGACAGAGCATGATTTCGCTAGAGGAGTGCACGTTTCTTATTTTGCCCTCCGACCGTTAATCAGAGGCTATCACTTCTAGGAACGCGCGCGGCTACGCGGAACAATTCCGAGAAACGAGATTCTAGTAGCACTGCTTTAAGCGGGAGGGTTCCGAGAAATGTTTCGTCTAGCTAGGCGGAACATGTCCCGGCTATGAGAAACATTTTGAAACTTTCCCGAAAATGTTCCGTCTCGAGACGTGTTCCTCGTACGTTCAACCAATCAGGCATAAGTTCTCCTTCTGAAGGATCACGGGTAACTTTCAATATGGCGATGGGTCTCGCTGTGAAGTCCTGGAAGGTGGAAGTACAGGCCGATTTATTTATTGCTGTTTTGTTGTAATATAACTGCCTGAGTCATTTTAAAAATGTTATATATTCATTAAATATATAATCGTGGAAATTTCAGAACTGACAGCATTTTACGACGTTTTTGCAGTTCGGATATGTTTACAAATGGTTCGTCGCCCAAAGTTCGCCAAGTTTGCTGTATTTCGTGCTGATCCTATATTATCACTGTTAAATAATGGAATTTTATTTTTTAAATTTAAGTTGAATAATTTTTTTAAATCCTTTTGTATAAGCGCGGCTTTTCTCCTAATTACTTATATTTTAAATTGTTAACTGCATAATCAGTGGCACATTTTAAACAGCATAAAAGAGGCATAAAAAAAAGCATAGCTTATGTAATAATAAGAATACTCATTAAATTTGTCTATTATTTTCATGTTATTAATGAAATTCTTTTTGGATTATAATACATTAGAAACTATACTTTTATTGTAAATGCTACATATTGGAACATTGGAAATTTATGGATTTATTATTATACATGATGAAAAACATTTGTATATACATTCATTAATATAAATCATATTCATTACAACAATACTAATAAATATATATCAACAACTTCTAAACCATTGAATCTCTTTATCTGTATGTAAATATATGATTATTAGATGTGTATATATATGTATGTATAAATAAAAAAGTGAACATCGCCAAAACGTTTATTTGAAGTTACTTCTAATTCATATAACGATCATGTAATTGGCAGTAACTGTAGTCATCAGTTATTTGCAAATTATTATGGATATGCAATGATCAGTTGAAAAATAATTGATGAAAATTTGAGTACTAAAGTGTGTACACATTTTGTTTTTGGTTGAATTCATAATTATATCATATGTATAACTACATAATATAAACATGGCTAATAAATAATAAGAAATGTAACAGCCGTGCATTTATAACATTTGATTACTTAAAACAGTGCACAACTGATTATAACTTTCATGTATGTTTACATAATGCATTGTACTTTCTAATTATGTGCACGGGCCTACTAGTGGCCGAATCGTCGTTGAACACTGGTAGTTCTGTCTGAGGTTAGAATGCCGCGAACGGGCTGGCTAGATGGGCGTCTTCTTGGTTTTCTTCATTTGTAACTGGTATACGAGCCAGTTTCAAAAAATCTTCTACATAAGGATGCCTTCTGTTATGCAGATATCCCTCGAGGCTTTCCCGTAATTACATAAAACAAACTCATCATGCGCACCTCCTAATTTCTAGAGTTGGTATAATTAATGTGTTTTAGGTATATTACTGAGTGTTTTATGGGACAGTAAACAACTCGCACATGTTTGATTGTTCATGTATTCATATGTTTCATTTAATCTTCATTTTGCTGAATAGTATCTGCTGGCTGTGAGGATGTAAATATCAGCCATATGGATTTTTGTCATAGAAGGTCTAGATTTTTTTTTGTCTGTTTGCTTATATTTATGGACAGATCAGTAATTATGAGCCATAAAGTTAGTCAAGAAAACGCTTTCACCAAGTCACCAGTTTTCCAGTGAGCCATCAAATTTTCATTGGAATGCAGACATCAGAATATACACATAAGTAATGTCTGATAAATAGACTTATCCAGCACACGATTTAAACTATTCTTAGTGCATACAGAATGTAATTGAATTACTGATGTAATTGATTGCTATAACCAGAAGTGTGCTTATCTGTTACTTGAAGTGCCAGAGTGGAGCTCAAAGTGATTAACTTGATAGCAATTACCTTTCTATTATCTTCCATAACTAACAATAAAGTTTAAAACGAAAAGAGTGTGAGCTATACAAAACAGCACGAAGGAGCAAACGTCACTTGAAAGGAAACGTCTGAGCGATAACTGTTTCTTGTTTGGCTTTCAGCCTGTTTACCAAGTGAAGATGCGAACCCTATTTTGCAGAAGAGCGATTCTCAGAACTGTTCCACCAAACGTTTTGTTCCGACAACAAATGTCGTATATGATAACAGCATTAGTAGCGGCTACGCATTCTGGCCGTTTATTTAGTCTGTCGCTGCTGTAGGTTGCCGAGTCAGCCTGTTAGACTAAATTAAATTGTGCAGACTAGCACTACTTTTTAACTTTTGAATTTATTGTTAAATTATCTTTAAGTACTCACCGCAGGTAGTCGTAGTCGATATGATTCCCACAAGCAAATCTGCGCCTTTCAATTAAAGAACTGCGATTAAAAAAAGGGCGTTTTACACACTTTTCCTATTGCGTTAATCTTTACGCCTGTGCGAGTATTCGCCAGGTTGGAAATTGAGATTTAGTCACGTTGCATGATAGCTAAAAAGTTTGGGCCTTACATACTTTCAATACACCATTATTTCAAATGTTCTCATGTCGCATAGGTACTGTGCGCTTAACAAATATTTAAGCTTTCTCCGGGATCCAAGCCCGTGACTATCGGTACGACAGTCAGCATTGCTAACCATTATAGTGACCGCGTGGTAGAAAGAGGCTTAAAAATTATCACATTAATGGCACACTATAGTCTTTTTAAGGATTGTACAACAATCCTAAACATTTTAGCACAATGTTAAACATTAATTGTCATTTTCCAGAACAACGAAATTTATGTAATGGATTACTATCTGGGATAGAATGGATGTATATGGAAAATCTGCGATGGATTTCGTTTTTAGGAGCAACTGGAGTTATATGTATAAACTTACGATGAAAAAAACCAGAACAATCTTCAATTAACGGAAACAATTCTCGTGCCTAGTCTAAGCAACAATTCTCAAAGGCATTCTTAACCGAATCCGGAAAAGGACTGCTTAATTTGCTATCTCTAAGGACAATGCAAACGTAGCAGAATTGTCTGTTCTGCAGTTAGCGTAGAGAAGAATACTTTTTCATTTATCTGTATCTAATATTTTTCCATTTGAGCAAAGGTAAAGCCTCAGTTATCTTAAATATTAATTTTTTAAACTTTAACAATAATCGTCTGTTACTGTTTTAATCGAATAAAAATTTAGTAGAAATAGTAGAAAGAAAACGTTTTGAGATTTGTAATCTTTCAGTATCTTCTTACTAATTTATTTTAGATTTAATGATTAAGCTTGTTATTACCATATTTTTTAATTTGCTTTACTGATGTGATTATTTTCAATATTTCATTAATTTAGTAGTTTATTTGTGTAACTTAAACATTAAAATGGCTAAGCTGTTCAAGAGATGAGTTTCGTATCTGATAAGAATTTTTGCCTCTTAAATTCATCTGTTTCAAATCTCAGAACATTGTCTTTTTGAAAAACAGTCCAATAAAAGTTTTAAAGACTGCATTAATAATTCCAATTCGAAAATTAAAATGCACAGTAATTGCATTTTAATTTTCGAAGTAATTAATAAAATATGTTTTATTAATCTGCTTAAGTAATAAGCAGATTAATAAAACATACTTTTTAAAAAGGGACATTTGTCCCATCAGCTTGACAGTTAGGTGCTTAATGCATAGCATTGAAATACTGAAATGTTTTTCATAATCTCTGTCAGGTGTTAATTATAATAACATTTTTAGAGTAAATTGCATAATCCTTTCCTGCGCAGAATCTAACACTAGACCCTAACACAATTTTAGGAAAATTCTCTGCATTAGTCCTACCGTACAACTAAAATCTGTATATAAAATAAAAGCATGTGCTTGTTTCAAACAGCAAATAAAAATATACTTTGTATAAGAGTAAAAAAAAGGAAGAAATGTAATTATATGACATATTTTTATGAGGAAACAATTTTTTATACTGCATTATTGGCTTAAAGTATTAGAGACAGCAGTTCTATATATGAGATCTCTGCTCTTTTTTATTCGCTAAAAAAATCTGCTACAGCGCCCTAGAGTCTCTTTTGAATTTTTCATCATATTGCCGAGTTCTACGTTTCCTGAAATCCAGATCCTCGTGACGAAATGCAAAGCTGGCGAAATGCAACGAAGTGAGAAATGAAATTTATGCGTCTGCCCGAAATTCTACTAAAGTTTTTTCCAGCACTGCCATGACTGCCTTTTCGACGCGACAAAATAATCATACGAAAACATCCACTTACAAATCTACTGGCTCGAGTTCATTTTTTCTTAAAATTTGGCATTTACGGCTGCTTTCTCGAAAGTCCAAAGTAAGATTGCTGTATTGAAAAAGGCAGATTGTATTAAAAATAGGTAAGTGCAGTATTATATCTTACAGCTTGTTATCAGAAATTTGCTAAATGTGTAGGAGATTTACATTTAATTTTAATAACCAGTTCAATTTAAGTTTCCTTTCTTTCCTATAAGCCTAATTCTCCTATTTCTCAATGACAGAATATTTAAATTTGATAGCGCGCGTGAAGTAATGCAAATTCTACCTTGAGGCAGAAAAGGTTTAAATACTGAGTTCTCGAAGGGAAAGTTACAGAGTGTGGGCAAGCGACGTACCTTTGTAGCCTGAGCTTCTGGTTCTGCTTTTATTGCTGGTTAAAGTGGGGTAACAGCTATTATTTTGTTGCCACTAGAGTTCCACGCGGGTTAAGATACGAGATATTGTATTAAGATTATCTGAGACCTGTAGAGTAATTCTACTGCTTGCTAATATCTTCGAATTTTTAGCTTAGTTCTTGTTATTTGAGTTACCAGCCGAGTGAGGCGCGGTTTGTTAGCATCAAGTCGATACACTGTGAACAACAAAGATTTTAATAAAGTGTTCTTTTTACTTTTCTCCTGTGTGGTTCCTACGCGTATTTAGCTGTCACATCAGAAGGTAAACAATTAGATATTACAACTGAATGTATACTTTTATGTTGGTAGTAAATAAATGACCATCGACGAAGAGGGATGCCAGTCTCTTAGTAAGTGCGCCATAAAGCTATGCTTACCCTCATACGATAAGAAGTCTACGGATAAAGTCTACTACTGGGTTGGATGGGATCGGGGTTTCATTGTTGAAGATTTTGTCTGAGAACCGTCTTTCCGTTTTCATAATTGTAGGATTCCTCACAGTGTAATGCTGAGTTACTGTTGAACGTGAACTTCTGTTGTTAGGACCAACTTTACAACAAATCTAAAGCTAGACTAAAGCTAGACAATTTTATAAAATTTTATAATTTTCATCTATTTTTGGACAAACATCAACTTCTTCTATTAATCCATACGTTATTCAGCTGTTTTTAGTCTTGGACCTTCCATATATGGAAGGAAACAACATTAGTTTTGTACATTGCAAATATTTTCCATATCTCCTACAATTACTCCTTATTTGCCTCATTTGGCCCTCATACACTTTCATTCATACTTAAACTTCTGTCTCCCCCGTGGTCTCCAGCAAATGTTGTGAAATATACAAGGGGTGATCAAATGAAAAGGTACGAAACGACACGGTGGGTACAAATGTAGACTTTATTCAAAATATATACCATAGGCCTGAGCACAACGATCCCACTGATGAACAAGCCGCAGAATTCCTTGTTCCCAGAATTCCTGTGGCCGTGACGAGACCTAGTCCTCCACAGCGTCCTTGAGTACGTCGTCCGAGTTGAAGCGCTCCCCTTTCAGGTGTTTCTTCAGTGGACCAAAAACATGGAAATCGCAGGGCGACATGTCCGGACTGTAGGGCGGATGGTCCAACGTCTCCCACTTGAACTTGGACAGTTCCATGTGTGTGACTCTGGAGACGTGTGGACGCGCGTTATCATGGAGCAGAACCATACCCTCCGTGAGCAGCTCCGGTCTTTTCTTCTTGATAGACCTGCGTAGGCGTCCGAGTATTTCACAGTACACATCGGAGATAATGGTTTTTCTGCGCTCGAGGAATTCTACAAGTAGCGGACCTTGAACGTCGAAAACGACAGTGAGCAACACCTTGCCTGCTGACGGTGCAGCTTTGAACTTTTTAGGGGGAGGTGACGACACATGCTTCCACTGCATGCTGTCCCACTTTGTCTCTGACTCGTAGTGATGGCAGCAGGTCTCATCATCTGTGACGATCCGCCCCATGAAAGCGGGGTCTTCCTGATACCGAAACAGATGTTGCAGTGCCTCATACGCAGTTCGTTTTGCTGGTCGGTGAGCTGCTTCGGAATCCAAGCGGCACACACCTTCCGATATCACAACCTGTCGTGAACAACTGTCCACACGGTTCCATAGCTGACATCGACCTTCACCGCCAACATTCGCAATGTGACACGCCGATTATTTCTCACTTGGTCGTCCACCTTGTCGATGAGATCGCTCGTGATGACAGTGTTTACCTGGCCTGGTCTCGGGTCATCACCCACACTCTCACGGCCTGCACGAAAACGAGCACTCCATTTTCTGAAAGACTTGTCAGAGACACATTTCTCCCCGTAAACTGTCACCATCCGGCGATGAGTAACTGCCAGTTTTCACCTTCCGCTGTCAGAAATCGGATAACACCTCGCTGCTCATTCGTCGAATTTTGCAACGCGAACGCCATCCTGTCCTCATACGGACTGCCGCATCATTTGAACGCCCTTTTGATAAGAGCCTCTGCTCTTTCCTGCCCATGCGGGCGACCCCGCATGCTTCGATCCCAGTCAGAGACTCCAATCGCATCCCGAGATGTCTCTTTACGTTCTGCCATAGCGGAATATGCAAAAATTTAACTGTTACGATTTTACGTCGTTTCGTACCTTTTCATTTGATCGCCCCTTGTACTAAGGGCACTTATTTTGTGTTACCGCGAACAAACCTACCGCTGCACAACATCTAACTTGTTACATTTGACATACTAGACCTCACTAGACTCCCTACACGACCTCACTTTCCTAATGTACTAAGCGAAAGCTTAAATTTACTTTTAAAAGTGTTAACTGGATAGCCTAACATTAAACAGACATATACATATATTCTAAAGCATTCAATTCTTTCACAAATTCATTTACAGGGATGCCAAAATTTATCTCCTCTAAAAGTTTTAAATTTACGACAGAAAGGTTAAACATTTCTACTTTAACATGAACATTTAGATATTTACACATCACTTTTGAATTCACTTTACATCAACAGTCATAGTTGCTTTGTTACAATTTACCATCTATACACGAAATCTTAACTATAAGTTAACAGATTTCAGTATTCAAAGAGTCTTTCCGACTAAACATATTCACAATTTAATTCTCGCAACTTAAAAGGTCTTGTTTTTTTTTTTTTTTTTTTTTTTTTTACTGCTAGTAGCTTCTCGCCAAATTGCAAACATAAATTTATTCGATTTCAAACTATTTACAGTTAAGTTTCGAAATTTGCGATTTAAATATACTAAGAATCTTTAGCAACTTATAACAAGATGATATAAGTTGAACTTCAAAGAAATTGTCACTTATCTTTTTCTGTACTCCTCCATCCTGATCTGGCAGAATTGTTCAAACTCGGAAACCTCATGACCCCCAACCTTCTTCTAGAACTTTGATGCTTCCGTGCCGTTCGCTTCACTCCTTTTTCTCTTTTCCCCCTTGTCTAGGAATTTGAAATTCTTGTGTAACGGCTGTGGGTTTTGGAACTTCAGTCTCCTCTTGAGCTTTGGCGGGGCCATCCGTCCTTCAGGGTCTTTGAACTTGCGCTTGGACCTTCTAACTTCTGGTCAGTCACGGTTGTATCAGCTGGTCTTTCATCTCTTCTCGTCCTCAATTCTGGATCTCCTTGGACCTCCCTCGCAGTTGTTGCCGATGGAAAACGCGGTCTACGTATTCTTGATTCTGTACGTCATTGAAAATTCCGTCTCGCTGGAACCTCCTCTACAGGCCTCACTCTCTTAGCCGGCGGTACTGGTGTTTTCGTTGAATCCTCGGTTCTGGCTCTTTGGTCCGTCGGCGTCACCTTCCTACGTTTCTGTGCGCCTGGACCTTTACCTGGTTGAATCCGCATGGTCGGTGATTGATCAGTCTGTTTTCTTTTTTGTCTTGGGGACCCAGCTGGGCTTTTGAGCTGGCGGAATTCTTTTCTCCCTTCCAGGATCCTGTAAAATTTGAAAATCATTTCGGCTATAGTAAGGCTTTATGTGGTCGATATTTGCGACCAGTTGTTGGACATTTTCGGCATTTAAATAAAACGTGGCTTCCCGTATTCTCTCAACAATGTACGGGCCTTCAAAAACCTGGACTGAAACTTCGCCACCCTGTTTTTGCGTGCGGATGATAATGAGTGTTTCAACTTGAGTACTTTCTGCCCCACTTTATATTCCATTTCTATCGTAATACAACTTTTGCTTCCGTCTTGCTACATTAGAGTTCTTAATTGCTTCGTCGATAACCCTCTGTGTGTCTTTTAACTTGAATTCTTCTTGCCTTTGCTGTACAAAGAAGAGCTTATCCGAAGGCGATGATTTTTCTTCCTAAAAGTATTTTCGCGGGAGTCTTCTGTGTAGTATCGTACTTTACTGTTCTCAAGGCAAAACCTAACTCATTGACATAGCTGTCTCAGTGGTCATGAAAATTCTTAACGTATCCCTGATAATTTTTACAATATTCTTATTTACGCGTTCCGCAATATTCCATTGTGGTCTATATGGTACCATTTTTAGATGGCGTATGATAAGTCCTGTGCACAATTTTTTAAATATACTGCTAACAAACTGTTTTCTTTTATCTGATATTACTTTTAGTGGGGCCTCGTATTTTAAAATATACTTGTAACAGACCTATTTAAGTGTAATTGAACTATTTTATTCACGCCATGAACTCATGAACTGTAACCGAACTATTTTATTTAAACGCCATCTCGTGGCGATATGAAAAAACGTCAGTCGACCTCCAGGCGCCATGATGATAGCTTACTATGTTATGTTATTCTCAATGTTTGATGTTCCATTTGGTATATGTTTCATTTTTATGTATATTTCTTTTGTTTGTAACCGTTCCTGTGTGCTCTGTTAATAAATCCGTTTAAAGCTAGCCGGCATTAGTGTCTATTGAGGAACGGCTACATCACATACTTATTTAAAAACGAATCTGCGACTATTTTAGCTGAAGCTCGTTTAAGAGGGACCATTTCTACCGATTTTGAAAAATGGTCTACAATAGTTAACAAATATCTATTTTTATTTATTTTTGTCCGTCTTAGGGTAGGGTCCAAGCAAATCTATGCCAAGCATTTCATTTGGGAAAGTGGTCTTTATGTTTTTTAAATACCCGACCGGGCTGTAATTAACATAATTTATTAACTGGCACATATGGCACGCTTTAACATACGCCGTAACTAGTATTTGTAACTAGGGAAAATTGCGTACCCTCTGTACGGTTTTTCGAATTCCGAAATGATCAGCGGAGGGCAGATCATGCAAATCTTCTAAAAAAAATTAAACGTAGACTCGCTGGGATCACTGGTCGTTATTCCTGATTATCATTTGTTACTTTGGTATAGAATAGAAGTTTGTCGATTATTTCGTAGTGCTGTGCCTTATTGCGAATAGCTGTTAAATCTGTATGTTCAAACTTTACAGAGTCTTCAAGATAAGCGTAAATATCTTTGAATTCCGAGTCCTTTCTTAATTCCTCAACTGTTGTTTCCAGGGACTCATTAACTTTTGAGGTGAACATAGCACACTTAACTGTATTTCCTTTCACATCTATTTTTATTCTTGAAAGGGCATCGGCAACTAAATACTCTTTTCCCGGCATGTGTTTTATAATTAAATTGAATTGTTGTAACTTTAATGTCCACCGTATCAGGCGAAACTATAAATGGTTCCCCGAATACAAGCGACCCCCTGCCGCATGGTCCGAGTATACTGCTATCGGAGAACTTCCGAAGTAGACACGAAATTTCTGAACCTCTAATAAAACAGCGATCGTTTCTCGCTCTGTTGCTGAATAGTTCCTTTAGGTAGAATTTAGAGTTTTCGAAAAGAAGGCTATAAGTTGCCCATTCTGGGAAAGCACCGCTCCAATTGCATAATCGGATGCATCTGCAGCAATCTCTAGGCATTGTTCGCCTTCTGAGAATTTAAGGACTGGGGCATTAATTAGGGCATTTTTTAGTTGTTCAAAAGCGGTGTTCGCCTCGGCTGTCCAAAAAATCCAGCTTTCTTTCTTTTCATCACTAGAAGAGGATTCACAATTTTAGCGAAGTCTTTGATTAACATTCTGTAATAGGAACACGAGCCCAAAAACGAAGATAATTTCTTAGCCGTGTTTGTGGGAGGATAACTCTTAATCGCTAATATTTTGAAATTATCGGTCTCTATGCCCTTATTTGAAATCTTGTACCCAAGGTACCGCAATTCCTTCCCCGCGAACTTGAACTTTCTTGCATTTATTTTAAAACCGGCCTCGTTAAGTAAGGCAAAACCTTCTTCCAAATGTTTCACATGTTAATCCAATGTTTCGCTGGTAACTATTACATCATCAAGATAAATGATTGTACTTTTACCCAAATTTGGCCTTAAACCTATTTCCATTGCTTTTTGAAAAGTAGCCGACGCTCCGCTTAACCCAAAGGGCATTTTTAAGAAGGCATAGGCGTCTGACTTTGTAATGAACGCAGTCTTTTGAACATCTTCAGGTCTTATGGCGATTTGAAAATAACCAGACGGTTGTCATAAACTTAATCGAACGAATTTTTCTAATGATTTGATCAATTATTGGTAGGGGATACGTAGGATATTTTGTTATACTGTTAAGTTTGCGATAATAAAAAAGCTATATGTGCCCGGGTGATCGGGTGGTAGCCCATTTTTCTTCCTGCAAAGGACCACCGGACTTGCGTATGTACTAGTGCTTGGTTGGCACAATTATTTAATAATCTAAGTTTTAGTACAATTAACAAAAATTTTAAATTGGATTTTTTTCAAAATACTTCAAAGTGGCAGACAAAAATGTAGTTGCAAATTTAATAACGAAATGGCGAAAGAATTTCCTTTAATAAAGCCGACAAAAATTGATTCTGATATTCACTACATTCGACGCTATTTAACATTTTCAATTACGATAATGTCTTGTATCCTAGCTGGACGGTACATGACATATTGTGTCCCGGACTTTTCGCACTTGTCTGACTGTAACATCAGAACAAGCCCACGAAATCCATCGTAGCAAGGAACACAAGATTGCGCCTGCTGTTGGCAACATCCTTGAGCATCTAACAGGTGACAGTATGACTTTGCTCAGTTTCTCACCCAATTTTGATATAGCGCGCCGCGGGGGACGGGCCCAAGAGATTCTAACCCATCTTCCCCTACCATTAATCTCTCGAGAGGAATTTCGAGTCGCCGCATAATTAAAGGGCCCTCCATGCTGCAAAGACACTGTACATTTACAGTCATCCATGTCTTGTCTGGGATTCGAACCAGGGCCTGCGATACGGCAGTCAGCTTCGCTAACCACTATCCCGGTCGGATGGCCTCTGACAGTATAAGAAAGAGAATCAAACAACAGTATCTTCCTATAATGTCGCGCAATATTTTGCAAAAACGAATATGATGAGGAGGAACAACAGCATGCACTGACCGAAGGACTATTTTTATTCCAGGATTATTTTTATTTTTATTCTATTGCGCACAATTAGACTTTCATTGTACTTCAAAATTATTCAAAGCATTGTTCGAAAATAAATTCTGTTGTGCATTTGCAAAAACTGAGGTGTAGTTAAAGAGGTGATAAAAACCATGATCGCCACTCTGAAAACAAATTAGAAAATGCTGGTTTCAAAGCCATTTACACAAATCCTTCAAATGCGAAAGATTCAAAGTTGTTTTCGATTCTCGTTGTATATTTTGATCATAAAGAAGGCGTTTAAGTTAAAATTCAAAATTAAATCATTCTTCCCTGAGAAACACCAGGAATAATTATTAAACCCATTATTTATAGGTTGGATTCAAACAACTTGATATATAAGGCGGGGGGATATTGTGCAGACAATATCAAATTTATTGACAAAATAAGTCGCAAAAATAGTTGTCAGCTTGGCGATATCTCACCAAATTACCGAGATACCCATTTACTCAATGTTAAATGCACTTGTCCTTCTAATGTTACTTTTCCGGCATAGCTTAAAATTTGTTTCGTGTTACATTACACACACACACACACACACACACAAAAAAAAAAAAAAAAAAAAAAATTAGAACAATTTTACATATAACTGCACTAGAATCATATATCTATGTACAAAATTCGCAACAATATGAATTCAGGAAAGTTAAACACGGATAAGGAAATTTTGGAAGTCTGAAGACTTATCATAGGCGAACAAATTGTTACATACATATACACAAGCAGATACTACTCCAAAATAGCAAAGCAACAGGTTATGGGGACTCTAATTTACTGAAAATTAACTGTCGAAATTTTTGATAAAATCACTACCTCCCTCACTTATGTACATATATACTACACACTAGATTGGCGACAGGTAAAAAGGAGAGAGTGTGAGGTAACTAATCTGAAAGGTATTATAATGAAACTACAAAAATAGTTCAGTTTACTTATTTAGATACTTTATAAACTAGAATAGGTACTATATAAGAAAGTTCTCGGCGTCATGTATAAAAAATTGTTTGGAATAGGTTCTTTTTTTCTTTTTTTTTTTTTTTTTTCAAACATGTAGTGGCAATATTCAATGAATAAGTAAGGAAGTTTCGTACGCGTTTGGAAGTATAATAAAAAGAAGTCTTTAAAGAATGATGTAAATGTGTTAATTTGCTCAGAAATGTTTAATTTAGCATCGTTCTCTGATCAAATTTTTGCCTGAAGATGGCCTTAGTCCCAGAGAAAAAGGGCAATGTTACTTAATTTTGTGCTACGGTGATTTATTCCCTTCCTAAGAAGCGGTAAAAAAAGGGCACAGACCAAGAATTATAGAAGATGATTTTTGTGAAGTTCAATCTTTTGAGGCATTAGCATCAGAAAATATTGTTGCCTTATACGGGCTCGTGGATTTGCAGTAACTGATGATAACACTTAATGAAGAATCAAAACACAATTTATTTGTTATTATTATACAGAAGAGCTCCAAGGACATGTTTACAGTCGTCGAAAATCTACGATAAACACTCTGAAACAATCAGCAACACAACCTTCAGGCTATAACGGTAAAGATGGCCTTACGACAAAGCTCTAAATTACATCTACCGACTCGGTCAATCGCTAAATCAATCTCTGAACTCGAGACATTACTACTGCATACTCAATTTAAGATACTACTATTCCACGTACAGGCAGGTTGTATAAAGCTTTAATCTACCTTCGAGAATATTCTGGGGTTATGACTGAGTTCTAGAATGCTCTCGCCCCGTTTATGGCATATTGCCTATTTGGTCGCCAAATGGACGATTTCGTGCCAAATCTAGCAACCCTGTCTTTCCCTGCAACCCTAAAACAGCTTTGCGGGGAAGCTATCTTTCTCAACAATCTTGTTCGTGTTCAGCGGAAAATACTGAATGACACGAGATTTAAAGTCAAGGAAATAACAAGAAGATCGACTAACAATTGCTTTGCTCATTCTATATGAAGATATTCACAAGAACGTCAGCAAGATTAAGTAACGCCACTTTTTCAGGAATTCAGAAACAGGAATGGGGATTTAAGGAATTTCACCACCCTTGTCAGAAGACAGCTTTTGATCAAAGTGATAATTATCGGCTCCTCAAACTGAAATTTGATCTTCCGCGAGTGAGATTTGACGACCATGATCGCGTGAAAAAATGTGCTGGAAAACATTTTGAGGAGAAACCCTTCCCATGGTTTTCCAGAGGCACAGAGTTGCTTATTAAACGACATGAAAAGTATATCGATTTACAATAGGATGATGTAAAAATATACTATTAAGTTTCCTTATTTCTTTTAGAAATACGTAAGACCGGACACTTTTCATCTACTTAGAGTTTGGTTTGGTCTGGTTTACTTGATTACGGCAAAGCGAAGGCTATCTGCCTAAGGAAAAGGATGCCTTCGTGGGGAGCGTTCTAAGGAAAACTGCTCACGTTACACATGCGAAAACACCCATGCAATCAGCCGGCTTGCTGGGATTCGCACCCCGGATCCAACTACCAGTGTTCAGCGACTTTAGTGTTCGGGTGTTAGTGAGTCTTGATATACTTATGTATACACTATTTGGAATGCATTTTTTGAATATTAAAATATATAAAGCTTAATAACAATCGCACAATATAAATCACTTGATTTTACCAGAAAATTATAGATTATATTTTTATGGCAATTGTTCATACTATCTGTTTTCTTCAACTTCAGAGTTTCCAATTAAGTTGACTAAAGAATGATGCGAATTACAACCGCTGTCGCAATTTTAATCAAAATATGTGATGAAAAGTGCATTTATCATAAATGTTAATGACACCTTTAACATCAGAAACGTCCTTGATGAAAGCTTTCCAAAATTGTTGATCTTATGCGTAATGAAGCGTCACGCTACCCCAAATATATCAGCACCTCCCTTGAGCGTGCGTTGCCACTGCAATATGTTTAACTTAATTTCTGCGAAGCCTGGCGCTTAACAATTTTCCGAAATGTTGCCATTCGGCAGAACATAAGACATTTAATTTATATTTAGAGTTTAAAAGCTTGTAACCGCTTAACAAACTGAGAGATTTAAATGCAGTACTTAATTTTTTTGCCCCAAAAGGGCTATTAGTCTCCAAATAGGATTTTGCATTGGTTTACTATAAATGGAGTCTAAGTTTTCAAATTGTTTCTCCCAAATATCCTTTCTTTGAATTTTTTTTTAAATAAATTAAATAATGAAGAATCTTTAAGTATGTATGTATGTTCCTCGCATTGTGGAAAAGACGACTATATCTACAGCCATCCAGTTCTGAATAACGTAGTCCTCAACACGAATATGTGCATCTCGAAGTCTGGATTTTGAATTTTTTTATTATTTGTTTTTCATATTTTATAAAACTTTAATGAACTTCTGATTAACAAACTCAATAATGTGAAAACAAGCAAAGGCAACTCGAAATTAGAATTTTTTTTCCACTGCGCGATCGGGAAGTTGTAAGATATTTATCTTTAAATTTAGTTAACAAACTCGGTTGTATGTAAGCAATATGTTGCCACTGGCGGGAATAAAATACATTTATCTTCCGCGCTCCAACGCATTGCCATTCAGTAAAGGCTAAGTTGCTTCGAAATTTAGTCTGAAATATTACTGAGCGATTTTAATAGGTTTAATAGCAAACAGTTTATTTTTTCTGGTTTTTAATGGGATTGAGTTAAATCAGGATGCATTTTAAAATCATAAGAAGTCCAGTTAGAAATATTCAATGTTATCATGAAATAACAGTAGGTAGACTCGTTGAAATCATTAAATACCTTTTATTTTTTTATTAGGGCTGTTTTGGGAGGCTAATTTATAAAGAAATAAAATAGCAAATATAAGAATGCGTATGGTAATCTCTAACTCCCTTTGCGAAATTTTTAAGAAGAATGGTGTTTTTAAATATTTTGTGATTTTGCTGTTGAATTTTATGTGGCAAAGAAAACAATGCTTAAAAATAAAGCTAGAATGATAAAACAAAAATTGGGTTAGCAGAAGTGAATGCAAAAGCAGACTGACAGACTGCGACTTCAGCAAGAGCGTAGAAAACCTTAACAAACCCTTTTGGTCGACGGTTAAAATCTGAAACCTTTCAGATTTTTTTTATTTCTTAATTTTTTAGATATGCTCCTTTTATTTATTTTTTACCAGAATGTTTTTCAAGCGTTACACACTTTTGGTACAGAATCCTTTTTTTTTTTTTTTTTTTTTTGGTTGCAAAATTTTCACAGCATCATAGACTTTTATTTACACTTTGCAGAAGTATTTCAAAATATTTTGAGAAACACAAAGGAAGAAAAAAAGATTAGCGATTATAAAAATAAATTATACCTTTTCTATAAAATGCAAAATTCGTTCACACTCAGTCCATTAAAAGTGAAAAATTTCAGATATCTTAAAGATAAGAAATTGCTGAATTTGGTGAAAACATATGGACTTTATCTCATTAACAAACGTATTGTAAAATATTACTTCGAACATGCAATTCATTCATTTCCGCTAAATCATAAACAAAGCAAAACAAGAATAATCTTATTAAATCTATGTTAAATAGACGTATGAGCATATATTTATACAGAATTTAAAATAAAATTACATCGTTATAAAAAGATATATGATATGTATTTAATATATTTATGACATGATTCAGTACTTATTTGTGTCATCGAATATAATTTTTAGTGAAACATAAATGGCAATTCAAATATTTTGTTATTTACAGAGCTTAAGCCTACTTTTGAGACTTATTTAGTTTTGTCTACTAATCAGCTTTTTAAAAAACTGACCGCAATTTTGTTCTTTTCTTGAACATTCGCAGAAACTGAACTAATTTATCACTTTATGTTATTATTAGTTTTTTGTTAAATTTCATAAAAGCTTTCACTCTAAAAAATATTATGAGATTTCTCCCTTCAGTTTACTTACTCTTCATAAAGTTTAGTATTTCACAATCAAAGGTGTATGAGAGTCTTGGCATTTAAGCCCTGATTATGAAAATTCTTAAAATTCTAACGACCCACCAGCGACCGAGCGGTAAAGACCCTGAACAATGGTAGTTCGGTTCGAGGTTCGAGCCCGCGAACGGGCTGGCTGCATGGGCGTTTCCGCAGTTTTCCCATGTGTAACGTGCATACGAGCCAGGTTCCTTTAGAAAATCCTCCACGAAGAAATCCCTCCCTTTAGGCAGATATCCCTCGTGTGCTTTGCCCCAATTAAATAATACAGTCCAGTTTCTTAAAATTCTAACATTAAATAATATCAAAAGAAATACCGTTAACAGTGCTGATAAAATCTGAAGATAAGTTGCTTATAGTTTTTGTCGTTTATCAGGAAGGCAATTTTTAATGCAATGCGTTATATTACTTCTCAAATTCTTACAGCAGGTTTGTTGAGTATAAGTTTCAAATCAATACTTAAACTCTTTAAAATTCGTTTTTAACCTTTTCTGGTTGTAGTAAAGCAAATCTTGTGTATTTTTGTAATTTATTCTCTGTTTGAGTTAGGATCATATAATTTCCTGATACTATCTAAACTATTTTAAATTGCATTATTCGAAAGTCATTTTTCAGTGTATGCTAAAATGTCATGGCTGTATTTTAACACTTACAAATGCACATAAAGATAGTATAACGGTTTAAAATATACTGAACTATAAATATTTTAATAAATTTGTAAGTTATATTATGAAGTACCAACAGGGAAAATCTAAAGTTATAAGCTTGACTCCGTTTTTGACCGATTTTTATTTAAACTAAAACTCTCGTGCACATTCTCTCAACTTTCTCATAACATCATGCGCGGAATAACGCATGCATTAAAGTTCGCAGAAGTTTTATCAGTTGATCCCGAAACAATAATTTTGCGCATATATTGTTAGTCATTTCTGGATAAAAGGGAAAGAAAGAAAATGTAAAAGAATCCAGATTTTGATGTCGCACAAAAATGTTTGTTAAAATTTCTTACGATCTCTTTAAGTTTTCAATTCATCCATCTGCTCTTGGACTCCTTCCTGTCCGGATTTTTTGAAGTCTGTATGTATGTACGTATGTTTCTCGATAAATCAAAAACGATTAGCCGTAGAATGTTGAAAGAATGTTGAAATTTTGTATAAAGAAGGCTATAACGTCTAGTTGTGTCCCTCCTTTTTTTATTGCTGTCGGCAGTATCAGATATTAAAAAATTAGAAGCACTTAGTAGGAATACTGAGACGTAGGAAATGCGGAAATACTGATGGCGTAGATACTTGATAGCTTAGGACGTAGATCCATATTAAAGACGAAGAATTCTAATTTCGTAGAATACTAAAATGTTGATTCCATGATGACTAGGAAACATGGCAGCCGATTAAGATTAAATATTCATTTTTATTTCAACTCACATTTGTGGTCACAACTTACTTACCACTCTAATTATGGCTATTCAAGAACATTTACATTTTTGAATACTATTGTAGTAGGAAGAAATTCAGCTCGTCAATGTCTGAACAGGCTGTTCAGACATTGACGTGGTGTTCAGAACAGCAAAGAGAGCTAGAAGCAAAGTACGCAATTATCCAGTATGGAGATTCACCAAGAGAAAGGTTTTTATTTAGGTTCGAAGGGTTTCATTTCTCGAAATGTTTAGTTTCCGAATTAGTCACGTCAACAGCGTTATGCAAGCCATGTGATATAGATTAATATAAAAATAGGGCAGTCGTTAAAGTTATTACTACTTTTAGAGTACAAAGAAGAAATACCTAAATTAAAAATGAGGACCAAAAAGCTATAACTAAATTAAATTATAAAGCTGAGTCTTTTAAATAATAGCTTTATTAGGCACTTTTCTTCATACTTTGCCTAAACAGCATCTATCATTCTAAAGAATATCTAGATATTATATACGATGCCTAGGCCATTTATGCAATAATTCTTATATTTCACAATTTGCCTAAAAACGACATGCATTATATAAAATGCCTAGGTATTCCATAGAATGCCGCATTTTCAAACTTTTCCAGCAACATATATATATATATATATATATATATATATACCTCTATATATATACCCTCTTTATCCTACTTAGTATACTTTGCCCCATCTTCGCAATCGTTAGTCATAGTGATATACTTCCAATCACAGAAATGTTTTAAATGACGAAAATGCTTATGATTTGGCAATGTGAAATTTAAAATAATTAATTGTGGACAAATAACAAATTTAACTTTTAATGTTGTCTCTTGGTTGGTATACTTATATTGATAAATTTTTTTACTAGTTATAAAAAAATAAAAATTATGAAAAGTTTGAATCCGGTACGACGAAAACTGAGCGGGATATTTAGTTCCAAAATTCGCAGTTTTTTAATGTTATTTTCAGCTTGGCTTGAGGGATCGGTTTAAAAGTTTAAATGAAGTGTAGCAAAAATGTGACTAATTTAATATACGCCGTACAAGGAAGTTATACGGTATTCACATCAGATATTTTTGTTAGGTTTCGAAAGAAGTCTTCGGGTTATTTCAAAGAAATTTTTGTTTTTGCTAAATCTGTGTTATTATAGAGGCTTTTTCTAAACAGGATAGTCTAGAAAACATTGCTTAAAAGATTGAGTTATAGTATACATATATGTAAGAAGCACGGATGGATAACAATTTATGAAACACTCTTATACTTATTATGGTGTTATAAATAACTAACTGTAAGTTATTTATAACATAGTTAAATAAATTATAGTTATTTATAACACAATAATACACAGTAACAAGAGTGCTTCATATTTTAGTATAAGACTATAGAATTAGTGCAAAGAATAAAACAGAACTTCATAGGAGGTATTTAAAAGAAGTAGTTCAGTAATAATATCATCAAAAGTGAATATAAAAAATTAAATATCATAGCAAAGTGGGCCGTATGAAACTTTCGGTTTCCTGACGTATGTAAAACTTATAACTGCGTGAAAGAATATAAGATTCTATATAAACATAATATTTTCGTTCTCTTGTCATTTGTTTATTTTCTCAAGTAGGATTTTTAATTTTGAAAAGCCTTTTTTTTTTTTTTTTTTTGCATTCTAAGCTTGGTTAGCTATAACACAACACAGAAGACCATGTTTTCAGCCTCTTTCAGGATTCGACTAGTCTTCTTCTTAAAACTTAATTATCTCTATCATTTTATATAAAATATTAGAAACTGGAATCTTCCTTCTGTTGAACATTTACACAGAGCTGCAAATTTAATTTTACTTTTACAACAATCTTATTGCTTGAAATATTGCGAAAAATAGCTATCTGTTTAATTTAGAATTTAAACAGCAAAAATCAGCGTTACATTTGGAAATTTTTACAGATTTTTCTGTGAAATTTTTCTATGAAAATTTGAAAATATAACGCTGAATTTTATTGTTTAAATTCTAAATTAATACTTGTTCGGCGTGGTATTTTATCTTAGCTATCTGTTTATGTTTTGTGCATATAAAATTTATCGAAACACCGTGTTTTAGAAAGAAGAAATTCATTCATGATTTTTAACAATTATAAAATAAAATTAAACAACTGTCTCTTCAAGAATTAACTGTACTAGATTAATTATATCTCTTAACAATTTTAGATCACCGTTCGATATTATTCAGACTCATTTTGGCCTAATAATAATGAAAAGATTTTAAAATATTGTGTCAATAACCAGAATTTGACACAAAAATATAAAAAAAAAATGTATTTTGAGAATAACACCTATCAACTGTCGGTTAAATGGGATAAAGCCACAAACATTACTAAAAGCAAAGTGTCAGAGAAGCAAATGTTCAAGAAAAGCCTTTATTTTACGGTCGTTATCTTTTCAGATTAATGTTAGACATTAGGCTTGAATATTAACTTGAAGGAAAGCTTTTTTTTGACCCGGGTCATTGTGTTTTATTAATCGTACTGATTACCCGTGATTGAAATAACGGTGGTGTACATTTGTTTTCTTTACCTTTCTACTTTTTTATTTCTTTACTTTTCTTTCTGTGTGTAATAGCATTGCAGCTCTCATACTTCTTTGTATTATTCCTACTTAGGTATAAAAGCAAGCCATTTCTTCCAGCTATTATTACTGCTTTGCACCTGTGACATATGGTGGTCGGTTAAATAACCTTATAAGAAACAACCAACACTGCCTGCAATAACGGACCAACTGGGAGGAAGCTAACACGAAACGTCAAGGGGTATAGAAGGTTAATTAAGTAATGGTGTATAGCAGTTTTAGTTTTATTTAATACGTCATGTCCTCTTCCTCAAAATAACATATGTGAATCTGATTTCCTAGACAAAAAGTACACTGATATGAATTTTTATTTTTGAGTTGATAAATCTATATAAATATATACGAGCGTCCGTGTGTTTGTCTTTGATACAAATCTACAGTTTTATAATGATTTTCCGATCTTTATGTGATGAAATTTGGTAAACGTGACCATTAAAATAAGCGGAAGGTCACTTCTATATAAATAAGATTTCTGAAAAACCTTCCTTCGGAATCCTCACCATTTATATACATATAAATTATGTATTAGGCTAGTATAAAAAAATCGGTTAAAAACTCAGCAATTTAAAAGCTTTGTGTTGCCATTCTGAAAAGAGTAAAATATATACTTTCAAATTTAATTTAAAAATGCCTCAGTATAAAAGAAATGTATTCTCACTCGAGTAAATATTTATTCATCACCACGAAGGCATGCCGGAACCATGCTACCATCACACCACGAAGACATGGCGGAAGCGGGGAGGAAATACCTTATATATTTTAATATAGCAATCTACTTGTTCTCCATTCAATTTTTTTTCTTGTAAAAGCATTTATACAAATTTATTGTATTACAGATAGTGATACGGTCTATTTTATCAGTTTTTCTTTCTCGAAGGTATTATTTTAGTGAATATGTAACTTAATTTTTTCTGTTGCTTATTATGTACATCTAATATTTGTGACACATTTTTCAGTGGATAAGAAAAAGATTTTTTCACCTTGTAAAATGTAATTGCTCAAATCGTCTCAGATGACAATAAGTTTGAGAAGAGGAAAATGACTGAAAAATTCAATGTTAGTAAACACAATATTATGGGCTTTAGTCATAAAAAAGGAGAATTGTAGAGACATTAGGTTATTTCAAAAGCAGGAGAGATGAAAAATGAACAATACCCTCGAGGGGACTCGAAGACCTCTCGAAAACGCGTCGAGCGTGCTGACCATTACACCACGAAGGCATGCTAAGAAGGCGGGAGAAGTACCTTATAAAATAATGTCTAAACCTGGAAAAGGAAATGCGGCAAAATAAGTTGGCACCAGGTTAGGATAAGTTAGGTTTAGTGATTAAAGCAAAGCAACTCGAGCGCCAACCGCCTAAGTGAGAGATGCCTTCGTAGAGGACTTCTTAAGTTAAATTGGCTCGTATCCATTTTACACGGGGAATTTCACGGAACCAAACATGTAGTTAGCCCGTTTCCTGAGATTTGATTCAGGTCGAACTACTAGCGTTCAGTGACTTAAACGCTCGGCCACTGGTGGTCAATCAATACAATACATATGATTAAAAATCTACGAAAATATGTTTATTAAATAGAACAGCATCCATAACAATGAACGTTCATGCGACTGGAAATATCAGACGCTACAGTGAGAACCATTTCATTTAACAATGTATGAGTAGTTTGCAGATCTAGAAAAGTGGTTAAAATTAAACCCATAGTTAAAGAGATATCTATTTATGTATTGAAAAAGGGATGGGGTATTTACCGAAGGGAATAAAATACGTAAAATCCACAAAGATACTTTGTTACACCTAAATCATTATTATTAAATTTTTGTTTGATGTTTCTACTTTTAGTTTTATTTAAAATTCTCAATACGCCTGTGTATTTTCTCGATAAAAATCAGGAAAAATGAAAGTGATTTTTTAAAATATGCTTTGGCGATTGTTGATTTTCTCTGGTAGTTATGAGTTTTATACTTAGCAGGTGACCAGAATATGATGTTATGTTTATACTCAGCAGACCTAAACATTCAACACCGTGATGGTCAGGAGTGTGATGATATTGCAGATTTAGAACGTTTATATATTATAGAATGAATTCTGAGACACGAACAAGACATCAATGTACTAAAACATTTGACCTGAGCTAAACCTGAAACTTATGACCTAAACATAAGATTATGATTTCAGAAAATGTTCCTTTCGTAAATCAGAGCGAACTATGTTACAAACCGAAAAATGTCTTTTTTGGCTTTTATTTCAAATATAAAAATATTTCCTTGTCTAACAAACAGTTCAGATATGAACCCGTTGGGAAATTTGCAGCCATTTGTTGAAATAAGGCCCACCAGAGGCCGAGCTGTAAAGTCCCCGAATACTGGTAGTTCGGTCCGAGGTTTTAATCTCGTAAACGGGCTGCCTATATGGGAGTTTTCGTGAGTTTCTCCATGTGTAACGTGTTAATACGAGCCAGTTCCCTTTCGAAAGTCCTCCACGAAGGAATCCCTTCCTTCCGTGTAGTGTTTTAGGGCAGAACATGTACACAGTCATAATAATTTGTTGAAACAAAACCGAAGCAAAAGATAATAATCCATTAAGTGGAGCTCATCTAAATTCATATTGAAATATGGTAGCATGACATGTTTATTGAAATAATTAAAAATTTCAAAAGACTTCCATACTAAGTATTTTTATTACATTGATGCATTTGAATTTTATATGCTAAATTTAACAATTTTGAAAAAATACATTTTTATTTTAATAAACTTTTCTTATCTGCACATGAAAGTAATTGGTATTTTTTAGTTAATTTTTTAATTCTACATAGAACAATAAAATGTCTGAATTATTTAAGCTAACTTGATAAATATTCATGAGTAAAGATGTTGAAGCTATAAAAACATTGAATAATAATAATAATAATGAGATAATGTGAATTAATTAAGTCATTAAATGATATTAATGAATAAGAATATTACATAACTCTACTTACTGCAGTCATAGCAATGCACTGCGGACAATAACTTAGTTTTTATTAATACAACGTATCATCATTTTAATAACCTAATTCAATTATTTATTTTCAAAGTAAGGTCACTATTAAGCGGCTCTGTTGGAAAATAAAATGAACTGTTCAATTAAAGTTATTTCCGGGGAAAAAATTGTTGTCTTTAATTTACTAAGATTCAGAGAACTTAATTAGTTACACTATTTCATAAAAGTAATATTTTTAATCGTAAGGGATCAATTAACAGCACTACAGAGCCTTAATTGCTAAATAAATATGATGTTTCTATAAAATAGAACAGCAGATAAGAAATTTGATGATAAACCTACTATAACAAATTCTATTAATTTATAGTTTATAAGGCATTTCTCCCGCTTTCTTAGCATATCTTTGTGGTGTAGTGGTTTGCACGCTGGGCGCGTATACAGAGATCCGCGGTTCGATTCCCGGCGAAGGCGTTGCTCATTTTTCATTTTGCCTGCTTCCAAAAATACCTAATGTCCCTACAGTGGTGACATCGAAAACGATGAAAATATGTGTCCGCGAACAAATCTTGAAAACAGGATTAGAATATGCATACGGAAACATCTATGCATACGGAGTTAGAAACTAAAAGATTACTAAACAAATCTCCAAGATTAAATACTAATTATATATATATTAATATTGTACATATATATTCCACTGGTGTCTGGACAGCATTTACTTTATATAATATCATTGAAGCTAGTTTATTCATAAAAACATTTATTGATTTTTCAAACCGTACTCTCTAATGGCCTATGCAATGTATTTTGGAAATCGTAATACTTTCACATTGAGTTTGATTTTTAATCCTTACATTACTTTTCATCAAAAACATTTCTCTCCATTTTCAAGTACAGTAATTTTTGGTTACAGCACTGTTCAGTGTAACGCGATATCGGATATTATACATGGCCTTATTTAAAATCACATGACGCGATCATATTACGCAATCTGGGAAATATAAGAGTTAAAAATAACTTAATAACTAATAACTGGTAACGAAACTTTATAAACTAGGAAAATAAATGATGAGAAAAAAAGAGGTAAGTATTTTAAGCTAAAAACTTTGAAAACGGTTAATACGTCGATGCAGTTTCTTGAACTAAAGTGAAGCACTTATATGAGACCAAATATCTAACTTGGCAAAATGGTTAAGAAGTTAAAAATTTAGAGAAAATTTCATCAAATATAATTTTATAAAGGCAGTTACAAAATTTATTTTACTAATGCAAAATGTATGTTTGATTTGCATAGCCATAGTCAGATAACGTGCTACGTATTTGCGTTTCAGATATTAAGATATTATTTATTCCATTTTATTACTCTTATTCGCTATTTTTGTCTTGCTTAGTTCATTTTTTAACAAAAATGTATAAAAAAGGTTTCTAAAGTATAATATGCGTACGTAGTTTGTAAATACTAGTCAAATGCTTGATTTTTTAATTGAAGATTCTTTCACTTTAATTATAAAGCGGATCTCTTTAATTGTGGTACCTGAAAAAGGTTTTAATTTTTACCCCACCACCCATGCATAAACTGCACTTATGTGTATATAAAATATGCATATGTATATGCGTAAGAGATATAGTCACGTCACTGGTATTTTCGTCATAAATAAATATAGTCTCTCTGTCTATATTTATTTTCGTAATAAATAAATATAGTCTCATTTAGTTTACTGGTAAAATATGTTAGCGAAATATCTCATTGAACTTATATTATAATAGTTTTCAATATTGTGTGTGGCTGATATAATAACGAACAAATTAAAATAACAATTCATATTTATAACTTTCTTTAAACTAATCTGTTTGTGTTTTAAACTTCGGTTCCGCACGAATTCTATCTTAGAGTGCCAGTAAACTATAGCCTGAACCATAAATGTGCCGAATATATAGAATACGTGCTATTATGCTGCAGAGACTATCATTAGTCCTTTACAGTGCGAACCAACAATCCTGGAATATTATCTCACGAACATTCTCTGGTCGAGACATTTTGACTACCAGAGATGACTTTCTCATTCCATCCCAAACATCGCTAGATAGCATCGAAAACCTATTACATATCATCACGTCCCTAATCGCCCCATCACTACGGAAGAACATTCCCTCTTCCTTCACTCCACCGGCATCCTTTAAATGAGCCACAAGTTTCCCGGGATCAAAATCCCCGACTTAATCCATCCCGGAATCTGAGCATCCCTACTACCCCATTCAAACTTCCGCGTCTCACCGCAGCACCTCTACTCTACTCTGTTTGGGTTCTCCACAAAAATGGTTCTTCTGTTCCTTCCTCCACACCGTCCCTTCTCAACCAGCGCCCTGTCGCACAACGCCACCTTTCGGCAAAGAACAATCTTCTCCGAAATCCCCCGTCTCTCGATCCGGTGTTCAAGCAGTCGGCATCCTGCCACACAACTTCTAGGATCTCGGCTAAGTTGAGTCCGGCCGGTGCACTGTTGCCAACAACTTAAACAGAGAAGCCACCTTTTGCCGGGTCCGGTCGGATTTTCTCAGTTGTCATCGGTGTCAGTTTTCCAAACGTTTGCAAAATTACTTTTAAGAAAAGTTTCGATGACTTGTGACTTATGACGTTGTAGTTGTCGAGTAGGATTCTTCACTTAGTGATTTTTGTATTTGTTTGTTAGAGAGTTGGTTCTTTTTCTGTGATTGAAGATGTATGTCGACTCACGGAATATAGGACCTTTTCTTGTACTGAAGATCATTTTCCTCGTGGTTTGCTGGGCTGGACTTCACACCTCCAGTGTCGTCGCTTCAGCTGACGGTAAGTTTCTGGTATTTTTATTTCGAGTTCACATTTTTGCGTCACAGAATTCAGTCAAACTTTTGGCAAGAATCTGGTTGCTATTTTAGCTGACGCGCTGAGTTTTTTCGGATGACATAAGTATTAGTTCCTGACGCCAGTTAAAAAACTTTCATATATAGTAAATTATTTGCATACTACTTTAGAAACTTTAAACATCTTTTGTTTTCTGCAGTTTTAGGAGAGTTTCAGCTAATGTGATGCAAAGATTTGTTTATTTTGATGTGCTGGTCTCTGAATTAAAAAAGAATTACATACACTAGTTTCACAGAATAAAGCCTATATTGTTCTACATCAACTGAAAAGATGCTTGACTGGTTTCCTTAATTTTGATTGAACTAGTTGAAGCAGTTTACTTTTTTTAACTCATTGTCAAAATTCGATCATTAGCAAAAGCATTTACGTTGTAATTTTAAAATATGTATTGATCTGCTGTTGTGACAAACTGTACTCCGAAATTTCCTTTTCCTATCCTGCATCTGTTTTCGAATTTTTATATGAAATGCATTAATAGATTACACATTTTCAATGGTACTATTCCGTACACTGTAAAACCGATAAATACTTACATATTTGTGGCAATGGTTTCAAGATTTAAGTCCGTTCGCCAGTTATGATTTTCAGGTTTTAAAAACTGTTTCTTCATTTTGAATTTATTCGGTATTTTATAATAATACGCAATATTTGGAAATTCAATTTTAGATCTAATTATAACTCGATTTAATTGCTGATAAAAGTACTTTAATATTCCTCCCCCTAAAATGCGATTTTTAATCAAAAGATGCTGAAGTTTCAAAACTGCAAATGATTCGAAGCATTTCAGGCTTTTGATTACGAAATGAAATTAATTTTAAAACTCAGTTAAAATATTACTGATTCAGAACTCTATATTATTTTGCAATGTCTTGTGACACATTGAATGTGGCTTTAAAATTAAAGCACGGTACAAATTTAAAATCCCAAACTATGTTACTCTGAATTCCTAATAATTTCAGTTTTTTTTATACCTTAATTGACTTCGATTTGCGGTTACGCTTGAATTTTCTGAGACACTCATCAGCCATGCAGCATTTCATAAATTTTGAGAAAGGAAAACGAAGCAATGTGAAAATAAATGACAGAAATAATGGATTGGAAAGCTGGCAAGAGTTGATTAAAACGTATTAAAAGAATTTAAACCTGTATAGGTATGTCAGATTAAATTATAGCACTAATTTATTTAGAATCTCCTTTTTAATTTGGTTATTTTTCTTTTTATATCCTTATAAAAGTAAAATGCTTCTAATATTATATATGTTTGTAATCTAGCATAAATGCTAATATAAAAGGTGAAGTGCGTCATTTCCAAATTAATGGTGGTTATATGACTCTCACATTATGTGGAAGATGTGTGTATTAATATAACGTCATAAATAAACTGGAGTTTGTTAACCAACAGTATAAAATTTAAGACTCTTATAACCTATATTAAAGACTTTACTATATTCATTTATTAAAAAATAAATTACTTTTACCATTCTTATGTAACGTCAAAGTTAGATAAGTCTTTTCAGCGAATACAATCTTTTTCTTTTTAATTCACCTTTTTTCATCATTCTTTGCGGACCTTTTAATTAATGTAATCTTGTTCTTTTCACGCCATCGTTCGGTTAGTTAACATGTAGTCTATTGCCTCGCTTTATCATCGTTTTGCAAAACAATTGATATGTAAAACTTGTACATTTCGAAACTGTTAGATAAAAAAGTTGTTTCTTGCTCTAAGTATTTTGAATGCATTTCAGTTTACATTAAACAGATACATTTTTTAAAAATAAAATAAAAACTAAAGTAAAATTTTAGAAAATCTTCTCTTGCTAATGAATTTCTAAGTTCAAGAAATGGAGAAATAATTAAATTTAAAAGATAAATTAAAGCTTTACGATTTTTCGAATATTAACACTGAGTATCGTAAAGAGTGCAGAAAAGAAATTAAATACGCTATTTTATCCGCATTGGAAACGTTTACGAAAGTGAGCGGGTGATACACTAGCGGGAGCTTATGTAAGGTAACGGTCCGTAAGTTTTGGAAATAGTTCACTACGGATGTTTTTAATGTCAATGTCACCGATTCTGATTTCTTGGCAACATCTGCTAGATTGTATTTGAATAAGTATTGAACATGAAAAATTATCCATAAAGTGCAGGAGTTGCTATGTAATTATTAGCATATATTTATTTTCTACTTTATTATTAGTCCGAAAGGGATTTATCCCTGAGAGACTATTATTTTCGTTTTGCGATTTTGCGTCGAATCACTCTCAATGTCCATTTTACTTTTCAAACTGTTGCCAACAAATATTATCGCGCTGTATTATATTTCAAGAAATTAAATAAAGAAGAATCTGGATAAATGTATGTATGTTTCTTTCATTGTGATAAAACAACGGCACCTAGAGCCATCAAATTTTGAATGACGTAATCCTACTGCGAGTATGGGTGCCTGGAAGTCCAAGTGTGAAAATTGGAATTTGTTTTGTTGTCTATTTCATATTTTGTAAAACTGTAACGAATTTTTGATTACCAAACTCAAGGATTTCAAAGCGAGCAATGGCAATATTGTACAGAAAATGCATTTTTAACTCCAGCGCGCGAGACTGCGCATCGGAAATTCTAAAGATATGCTCAGTTTAAAATTATTTTGTGATATTGCTCTTGAACTGAATTTTATGATTTAAGTGCGAAGAACGTGATATTTGATAAATAAAGGTAACACACAGAATGTTAAAAAACGGCCCTTTGGACGTAATTTAAAATCTGAAACTTAGATTAGAAACTAGATCTGAATCTTAAATCTGAAACTTAGATTTGAAACTTAGGTCTAAGCTTCATATTTAAGACAGAAACTTAGAAAAGAAACTTAGATCTTAGATTTTTTTAAAATTATTTTTTTGATTTACAATTTTTTTGTAGAGCACTGAATCTCACTTCGACACATTAAAATTTCAAACTTAAAAAAAATAACGGATATTTTGAGCTAATTGCTTTTTGATGTGCTGTCACGCTTAAACAATATTTTCGTATAATAATTTCGTTTATATCTGAAATTCGATAGGCAGTAAATAATTTCTGTTTCTATTTCGATAGTCTCGTTTCATATCAAAAGTACTTCCAAAACATATATAAAAACATATTTTACATTTAAATATTAAATATTTCGAATTTTATGAATTCGTATCTTCTTTGATTAGTTTATAAGGGCTGTTGATTTCGCTTTGGCATTTTGCATAGGTTAACTATAAAAGTCTGAATTACTTTTCAAATTGTTGCCTCCAAATATTAGAGCCCTGCATTATATTTAAAGAAATTAAATAATGAATCATCTGCATGAATGTATGTATGTTTCTTGTATTGTGAAAAACAACGGTACCCAGAGACATCAATTTTTTAATAACATAGTCCTCCACCCAAATCTAGCCCAAATCTGGTATATGTAATTTATTTTATTATCGATTTCAGATTTTGTAAAACTTTAACGAAATTTTGATCAACAAACTTCACGATTTTAAAGCATTCCATTAACATTAACATCGCGTGCATTTTCAAGCTCGGATATTTTATGCGCGAGGTTTCTTTACATTTCTTACTGGTATTATGTTGGTAGCGTAGCAACGCAAAGACGTGACAATGTCTATCGGCATTTTGCGTCAAATGACTTTGAATGTCTGTATCACTTTTCAAATCCCATTTCCAACCCCCTGTGAAAGGAACCGCCCATTTGGTGCTTAATATAAAGCCTGAAAGCTTTCAGATCGCACTTTTTTTTTGTTTTACTGTGGTTATAAAGAAATTAAAGAATCTAGAGCTATCAGGAATATAGATTTTGAACATAAAGTAATTCCTCTCAAATTCTTAAAGCCGTAACTTTGACACTGAAAAAACAATATTAATAAAATTTTGAAAAAATGCAATGAATAGAATACAAATTGGCAATACTACTTCTCCAGTTTTTGGAGATTGTTTGAAATGTCTACGAGCAATGATAATTTTATGCAAAATGTTTTTAAAACTGACATCTCTCTCTTGAATTTCGCAAAGAATGTCACTGTAGAGACATGTAGTTTATAGAAATATTGTACATCTAATTTATCACTTTAATTATGTTACGTTTCATTAGAAAAATTTTCTGTTATGTGGAATACCTAACAACAGTTTGAAAAATTAAGAATTTAAAAACGAAATAAAATGTTTCAGTTTCAAAAGTTAATTTTAAAAGTTAAAGTTAGTTTTAAAAGATAATTTTAAATATTTATTTTTTTAAATTTAGTTAATTACTCTCCTCCACCATCATTTTATAAAACATGAAACATCGAGTTATTCAAAATTCATAAATTCTAAAAGATAATATTTATGCATCGTATGAGTTGATTAGAACTTTTGTATGAGCATAATTTCGGAAAAATCATATATTCTAAAATATAATACTTATTCCTGTTATGACTGATTGAATTTTTCACATGATTTAACATCATTACATTTTGTGATAATCATCCATTTCGAAGCACTTTCTAAATGCGCATGTTTAGATGGGTACATCCAGGTATTTATATATTCCTATGGAAAATGCAACAGCATTTCTGTTACTTTTATTCCTGTAAGAATACAAAAAATTCAATTTCTAAGTTCATGGATTTGAAAGAAACACGATAGCTTCAGAAATAAAGGAAAAGCTTGATGCGTTTCTTGTCAATTTCAGTTTTATACTAGGATCATTTTTGAATTATTTCAGATGTTACAAATCCTTTTAAATCCAATATTGCCTTGAAAAATTTGTTATCAGATGACTTTTTTCCAAAATGCAATTTTGCAAAAGAAATAAACTCCCATTCTCTTCTATCTAGTCCGCATTATTTTTAGGGTGATCCATTTTAAAATTGTGCAGATGATTAAACTACGTTGTTCGTTTCAAGCGGCAAAAGCGTTTGAAGGAAAAGCTGTTTCACAAGTGGACTTCGTAAGTTCCGTAAAAATATTTTCAGAGCACACAGTTCTTAAATGACTAAAATTCTGCAAAGTAATGTAATTTTCTTCCGCGCATCGAAACATATCCGTTAATGACATACTCATGTTAGCTAACTGTTAGCAATCCTGATAAATGGAAATTGAATTTTCATGATTATTCAAGATGACTAAGTTATTCATATTATTCTAGTAATAAAAACGTCATATAATAACTGCAAAATTATTTTCGTATGATTTGTTTTAATACTGCTTCAATCTTAAACTCAAAACTTACTTTTTAGTTTCAAATTATATCTTCTTGACTGGTATAGATGATAGTAGAAGCTAACACTTCAGACGAAACCGAGGGTATCTGCCCAATATCCATCTTAGAGTGGCTGTATTTATGAGTTCGTTCCCCTTTTGAGGGTTACCTAGTATTTCCTCTGACTAAAGTTATCGGTGATGAGAAGACTAAACAGCCTATTGCTTCGGCCATTTCTCATGAATGTCTTCCAGCAAATGGTAGGTATTTGGGAAAACCTTAAAATGAACTGAGAGTAATTCAAATATGATATTAAAAGGTAACAGGGTTATTATTTCACCCAACAGAAACTCTTAAATATACTGTGCATTTTTGCAATTCTTTCATCAGTCGTTTTAAGTTTGTTGTTTCATATTCAAATATATATATGTATATACATGTATGTATTGACATTTTTCGCTGAAGATTCCAACTTCTGTTAATGTAATATTCTAATATTTAAGCATTCAACGGTCTTATTAAATTAAGAATTGATAAAATAATTTATCGAATTGTAAAGAAATAGTTATTTCGTAAAGAATCGGAATAACGTTTGAATGAAGATTTTTTTAAATGTGTCTTCATATAAAGAATTTTATTTGAAAACCAGTTTTTTTTCTTCATGTTAAATGTACTTAAAGAACATTTTGAAATATTTGAAAAGTATGTAGAGTGCGATTCGAAGTAAGTTAATTTTTAAAATGTAAATAATTCAATGACCTTTTATTATTTACTAATTCAAACGTAACAAGTAACATAACATGAAATAATGGGTCTACTCCTTAGGAATTTTACTATGCCTCTTTTAAAAAGTTCTTCATAAAAGTCGGTGAAGTTGGGTAGTCACCAAGTACCTGTTATTTCAGGTATTTTTATAACTTTATAAGTTTATAGAGACCGTATTCCTATCCAAGTGAAAAGACTATACATAAACAAGATTAGAGTCACCAAAATTTCGAACTTCACTAAAATTCTGAAGTTCTTGCACCAAGACTTTACGAAGCACCTTGGCACGAAAAATATGTATACTTTCGGTAAATGAACATGTTATATCCTTTATTCTCCAATAATATACATGTATTTTCGGAGCCAAGTTGCCAGAGTATTTTTTCCATTGAGGGAAAAAATACATTTCCTCGTGCATCACTAAGTATTACACGAGGCTTACATAAACGTAAGCAAAAAAGATACATCAACTTTAAATAACACAATTAATTCAAATATCTCTGACTAAAAGGAACAAACACACAAGTAAAAGAAAAAGTAATGTAGAAAAGAAAATCATTTACAACATTCAAAATAAACATTGATAAAGTTAATAAAAGCATGGTAGGACGAGGGTAAAGAAACAAAATCATGACATTTCGATTGCCAATAAATTCCAATTAGTTTTAGTCTACACTTTAGTGAATGTCTTGCATAATGAAGCAAATGGAAATCAAAAGATAGATGGAAGACTGCTGAACGCCGAGATCACAAATTGTAAGACGTCAGCTTAACCATCCAAGACAAAAACTAAACTTTCCATGCCCAGACAGAAATTGCGTAAAGTTAAAATTGAGAAATAAATTCTTATTTTCAGTCTTTCAAAGATAGTTGGAAAAAAAACTGCCTTATAATATTTATTTATCAGAAGCGATGTGATCATAATTCCATTGTTCAATCATTTTAGCTTTGAATGTTTTTTTAAATACGATTTTAGAATATTTACTTCAATATTAATATATTGTTTTAGTTTCATTCTTATCAAGCCAATCAGCTCTCTCGTTTCCATGAGTGCCGGTATGACCACGAACAAATGTAAAAAATAATAAAAAAAATCTGAAAGCTTTCAGATTTTACATTACACCCAAAGTTTAACGTTTTGTGTGTTACCTTTATTTATTAAATATCATGTTCTTCGCACTTGAAACATAAAATTCAGTTCAACAGCAACATCGCAAAATAATTTTAACCCTTAGAGCTCCGTTGGCTCCGGACGCTGTTGAGCAGTCCGTCATTTGTTCCGTAACTCCGTAGGCTCCGCTGCGGACCCCACTGTTTTTATCATAATTAGACTTAAGATGTTACGGAATCGTCGGCGTTGGCAATTGTTACCTGTAGTTAAAACGTGATCATTCTCGCTACTGTTACGATTGAAACATTATTTGACCTATTTTATGGTTAGCAACATGGAGAAAAATAATTATTGTGATGAGAATATAGAGTGATAGTGAAGAATGTGTTTGATTTTTCATTGTTAGAAGATATTATGGAAGACAATGTTAATTATAATTCTGACACTTCAAGTAGTGGTTCTGAATTTATACTACCAAAGAGACGACGAATGGTAGTTACTGAAAGTGAAAGCGAAGAGTTGCCGGAAGACTTAGATGAATGGCGCGAAGTCACGGAAGAATTAGATATTCCTGATAGAATACATTTTAGTGTATCTCCAAAGGTCACTGGACCCCAAATTCCTACAAATATTGTACAGCCGACGCAATACTTGAAATTAGTTTTCACAAACGAACTGGTAAATGAAATTATAAAAGAAACCAACAATAACGCAGAATATGTTCTAAAGGAAAACGAAATATCTAGTAATTCTATTTGGAAAACGTGGCGTGCAGTGGAAGAGGATGAGTTTTGGGCTTTTATTGGAGTTATTATCAATATGGGTACGATAACCCTGGCGAATATGCAGGATTATTGGCCTTTAAGGAGAATAGTTACATCCCTTTCTTTAGTAAAGTATGTATAAGAAAGAGATTTATGCAGATAATCTGGATGCTGCATTCAGCTGCGAAAATCTGCCGGAGTTTCTGGTAGGCAGTGGTAGAAAACGTGTGAAGTGCTAACTGTTAAAATGAGCACAGTTTTAGAATTTCCGAAACAGTCTCGCGCGCTGAAAATAAAATTTTTTTCCGTACAGTGTTGCCATTGCCATTTGAAATGGTTGAATGTGTTAATCAAAAATTCGTTAAAAGTTTATAAAATATAAAATAGATAATAAAACAAATTCCAAATTCCCCATTTGGGCTTCCAGATGCCCGTATTCGAGTGGAATCGTTCAATATTGAAAATTCGATGGTTTTAGGTACCGGTGTTTCATCACAATGCGAGAAACATACATACATTTATGCAGCTTCTTCATTAGTTATTTTCATTAAATAAAATGCAGGGCTATAATATTTGGTGACACCAATTTGAAAAGTGAACCGACATTTATTGTGAACCAACGTAAAATGCCAAAACGAAATTAATAATCCATTTGGACAAATTGCCCCTTTTGACTAAAAAGACTGAAATACCCTTCAGTAGATTCCCGACAGACTTCTGTATATTAACAATAATATCATTACATGATGAGATATTTTAGAAGGGTGGAGAGAGAATTTCTGCAGATTAAATAGGTGGAAATATGTCCATCCTGGTTTAGTATCCATCTAAATGCAAAATAAATACAGAGACGTTCAGGAATATAAACAGTACATTCATTTCTAATACGAAATTGGTGGTGCTCAATTTTTAACACTATTCTCAAAGATGACATAAGCCAGACCAACTCTGTCATCAATTTTACTACCATCCGTAGAGCAAACATTTGAGAAAGAATTTTCATCAATATCCATACTATCCCAAATTTGTGCTGGTTATCTTGTAGATGAATGAGGAAAAGAAGACAAAAGCATAGATGATCATAGTGAAAACTGGAGCAATTAAGAAAGATTATCCTTGTAACCTATGCAAAACAAAATAAACATATCCAACAGCGGAAATCCAGCAATAACCAAAACAGCATTTTAACTAATAATTCGATAATCATTAATAACACGTAGCAGAACATTGCCAGGGCAGAAAGCTCTTTTATTACTTACAGCATTACAGCAAGCGTTCATAACTAAAACCCGGTATATACTTTCAATAAAAAATGTTTTAAATTTATTAACTTTTAGAAAAAAATTAAAATAAAGATAAAAGGTTTTTTTTAATTGCATATTTACTATCAAAAATTAATTTGAATAAGAAATAAAGCTTATATATAAATTAAATATCTTATACTTCGGACAAGTTAAATTCTGCCACGAATTTTGCTGCTGACTCTGCGTAACTTTAAAAATTGGATTCTTGCAGAAAGAGTGCGAATCGAATATTAATCGATTTCTCTTCAGAATTTCAAGTATTTCTAGTTATTTATCATGCGGTTTCCTTTTGTTTTCTGAGCTGTCATAACTTTAAATAATGCTCTCTCACTACGATTCTTTCAGCGGTTTCTTTTGTGTTTTAAGTCTTGAACAAAAGAATTCAGGTAATGTTTAATTTTTCTGACAATGTATAGATCCAGTACATTTTCCATTGTACTGAATATTAATCTAATAAATAAATACAGCAGAATATCATTTCATTATGTTGTGATAAACAATGAAACGAAAATATCTATTGAATTACAATATGTGCATTCTGTTTGCGGGATTCGATTTGCATTATGTGATATGCACGGGAACAGTTAAGAAAATCGGCTACTTGTCGGTTAGGTTTGGCTTCTTTATTATGTCAAAGCAATCGAGGGCTATTCATATACTTTAGAAGAGATGCTTTGGGGAATATGCTAAAGAAATTTGCTTTGTATTCACTTTATACAAGAGGAAATTATCAAAACAAAATGGTACAAAGAGAACCCATTTCAAGATTAAAAAATCAGGTCCGAAAAGAACTACCAGAGTTTCCCGATTTTATCCACTGAGAAACTTATTATTCTTGCATTTTAATGTTAACGAATAATTTCGTGAAGCGTAATATAGTTAATGATGTATGCTTAGCATAACAGTAACAATATATATGTTTACAGAATAAGGAATGTTTAAATAAATAGCAAAATGCACACTTCAATAATGATAGCGATGGAAAAGAACTACCGAAAAGTTCAAAGAGCATTTAATTTGATATGTATACATTAGGAATTTTTTTGGAAACAGGAGAGATGAAAAATTAGCAACGCCCTCGCAGGGAATCTAATCACGGACCTCTGGAATACGAGCCCAGCGTTCAGACCACCACACCACGAAGGCATGCCAAAAAGGCGATAGAAATACCTTATAGACTATCTTGTTTCATTATTGAAAAGTATATTAGGGCTGTATGCCTAAGGGAGAAAATCCCTTCGTGAAGAACTTTCTAAAGGAAATTGGTTCTTATCCACATTACACATGCTAACGTGAAAACTCTCATGTAGCCGTTACGTCCGAGGGGAGTCAAGGCTTGGTGAACTGCTAGTATTCAGTCATCGCTCGGCCACTGGTTAGTAAAGAGGATTACAATGGGAAGTACTAACAAAACATTTCTTGTTGTTTGGTTGTCATTTGTATTATTAAATGCCACAGGAAAAAGTTGGGTATGTAGAAGTCTGACGTATGCATATAATTTGAATTAATGTTGCTTCACGTGGTTACATTTATTAGGAATTTTATTTATTAAATTATACTGCTTTGAACTTTACTTCTCAATCATCTGCTGGGTATCATATATACACGTCATTGACATTTTAATACTATAAAATGCTACTTTTTATTTCCAGTATTCGTACATTGTACATTTCACTATTAACATCTGAATTAAACACTTTGAATATTGTCTAACATCAAGCTGCTTTCTATAGAGAGAAGATTATAGGAAGCAGTTTGATGTTGAGATGTTTACCTTTGAGCATACTTTGTCATTGACAACTTCCAGAATGCAGAACTTGAGCGGAAATGTAAGCTCACTAGAATACTTTTATGAAGTGCCAAACATAGTAACTAAAACTCTGAAGTTCTTAAACTATTTTAATAGTTTAAGTAAAGAGATTACATTTAAGATGAAATAAATCTAATATATGTGGAGCATGGTTAAAGAGATTAGAACATTTGGGATTCGAAGAAGAAAATTCTTGCAGGAAAGCCTACATAAACAAAATATCTCGTCGTTACCAAAGCAGGAGATTTTTAGGCGCTCCGGTTTTATTAGTTCGAAAGAGTTTATGAACCCAGGGAGATGTACTTTCTAAAATTAACTTGCTTAAACAATTGATAGGAAGAAATTTTTATTAGAGAAATGCAATGAAAATCATCAAAGGGCCTAGAAAAAATATTCAGAAGAATCCAGAAAGCTCCTCATAAACAGATAAATGGTTGAAGGTATACTTTTATTTCATATCATAAAATATGTTGTGGTTCAGATAAGTGACAAATAAATTGTGGTTCAGATAAATGACAAATAAAACTAAATCATGAACTGTAGTTACGTTTATATGAGATATCCCTTTAATGTGGGTTAGTTTAGTTGGTATGGAAAGAAACATTTAGATAGGGCTCAGAGAAAAAATGTTTATTTTTTAAGTTTAATTGCACTTATATAAGAAATAAAGTACTTTAGAACATATGCCTCAGTTTATCTGTTAGGTAATTTAAGAAATTGCTGATAAAGGATTAATTTTTATTGAATTCATTTGTAGAATTTAAGCATCACAACGGAATAGTATAGAGAACTATTTGACGCTTAGTATTCTTCATGGAATTCAGAAACTCCCACTAAAACCATTTATCATGATTGTGAAACTCAAAAAGTGCATTGAGACTTCCATGAGATTTGTATTTTTGTAATTATTGCTGAGCATAATAGAGCTGTCTGTTTAAGAAAAGGGATGCTTTCGTGAAAAACCTTTCTAGAGAAGGATACGAATCTGGGTCGAATCATCAGTGTTCAGCGGTTTTAAGCCACAGATGAGTGCTCTTCGACTAGGATTCGAAAACTGTTTAAACTATTGCAATCCACTGTTTATCAATGACACTGCTGCAAATCAGCTACAGGAGCTAGAATACCTACCTGATCGCAAGCGAAAGTGCTCACGGATGTTTTTATAACATAAAGCTTATTAATATTTGTACATAATGCTTATTTATACTTTAGCACTTTGTTGTCGTCTTGTTTGGCATTATAGTAGGGCAGCCAGCGGCTATAGCAGGTTCGAATCCTAGACAATCCTGTTAAATCAGACCTCCAATGTGGTGCACCATCTGCAATAATCTCCGTGATGGGTCAGATAAATGGACTATGAATTTAGCTATTCCTGACAAATGTTTGAACTAGCAAGGATCTGGTCAATGGAATGAGAAAAATGATTTGCTGCTTTCAGCAATGGGTGATTGATTTTAAGTATGTTAAATCGCACGAGGTATCGCTCGAAACAAGGAATACCTTTATCGAAGATTTATTTTTAAACTTGGAAGTTATGTAACGTTGCACATGGGTAAAAGCTCTGGATCGTCTATGTTGTCAACCCGTTAGGTGGGACTCGAGTCTAGATCGAGCCATCTGTACTTAGAAAATACATCCACTTGCCCACTGGTGGGCACTTTCTCCATACAATGTATTAGAAAAAAATTTTGTCTTTTATTTGCAAATATTGGATGTGGGTATTATTGCATTAAATATTTAAATATAAATTTCAGGCACATGTTTCTAATCCCGAAGTTTCTTATAATATATTGCAAAATTTCAAAATAGCTTTGATTCTGTGAGTGTTAAGATTCTAAGAATATAACTATTAATTTTCTAGATGCTCTATATAGAGTTAAATTGCAGTTCGTACAATATGTACTATGATTTTTTATATATTGAAAACAGAAAAGATGTGTTCCTTTATGAATAAAATTCTCAGATATATTCAACAAATTGAGATATTTTTCGATACTTTTTATTTACCGAAAAACAAGATATTTTTCTGTGTAGGAAACTACGCGTCAAACGTATTCTGCAGAAAGAAGGATACATGCGCATATTAGCCACTGTTAAATTAAACATGGTGTTCCTATCTCTTATAATGATCTTCTTGTTTTCAAACCGCCGCTTTAATGTGTGCCAATGTATTTTCCCCTTTTATTATTAAGATAATTAATCTAAGAGATCCTCTGAAACGATAGGACTGTTTTACCATGGTGTCACTAAGCTGATGTCGAAAGTATGCTTTCTCGATGGAAGCATCAAGTTAATGCACAAATCATTCTCTAGAGAAAAGAGTTTTTATATGTTTTCCTATAACAAATAAGATCCAACTTGCGATTTTTCGAACATGTTTCGGAGCATCTGTGAAGAAGAAGCTGCTCGTTCTAACAATTATCGTTTTTATATTTGATTATAACAGTTATTCTACTCTTCGTGCCATGTGAAAATAGTAAGTACATATGTACGAAAAATTTTCTCATAGAAATATGGAGCGCCTTAAACTTATTAAAGCATGATGAATATTATATAGTTGGTCTTACCTGGTTATGACGAAGAACTCAAGGGCTATTTGCCTAAGGGGAGGAATGACTTCGACGAGGAATTTCTAAGGAACACCGTCTCGTACCCGAGGTACGTCGTTGTGGAGGACTTTCTAAGGAAAACTGGCTTGTATCCACGTTACACATGTAAAAACCAAGAAAACGTTCATGCAATCAGCTATTCACTTGAAATCGAATTTGCCTGAAAGCGACTTTACCGCTTGGTGCTGGTGGGCAAATGTTATACATATTGGAAGATTTATTTTAACAGTATAGAATCAAATAATCATTTAATTGTATCAAAACAGACTAAAGCTACATATTTAAGAAGTAATATGCCTTCTTGAAAGACATTTGAAAAGGAACTGGCTTATAATTACTCATTTGAGGCATGGCAAAACCACGAAAACGCGCATGTAGCTATTTTATTTATTAGGATTTTAAAGTGGATAGACTTAACCTTTACTTAGAGCAGAACGTATGGATATCAGATTTCGGAATTTTGGACTACTATCATCCGCAATCTTGAAACTATTTCTGTAAATGTCTCTATCTTATTTTCAGAAATTTTACAACTGTAAATATTTATTTTAAACTAATATTTGATTTTCTTCAAATATCAAAGCTGAGGCCAACATTTTTGAAGAGCTATTAACCACTTCTGTCTAAAATTCTTTCCCCAACAACACATTTTCCTTCGGGAATTAAATTATGGCTCACGTCTCACTTATTTTGTATCAACAAGCAGTTACGTACTGTTTAAAATGCGAAAGCCGTTCAATTTCTAAGGTAATACAATTTTAGCTTAGAATTCTATTACTAATATTACTGAAGATTACTTTTGTGTAAAAGTAATCTTCAGTTTCAACAGCACAAAATGTTTGACGTGAGAAGCAGCTTAATTACATTTTAACACGTCTACACTTTAAATTATAGTCTTAAGAAAGTGAGCTAATTTAATATCTCAATCTCTCATACCAATCACAGCCGTGGACGAAGGCTTTAATGTAAGATTCTTAAGCAAGAATTAGTCGTCATTTTACATTTTTAAGCTAATGACGGCTAATTATAATAATTGAATTAAATTCAATTTAAGACATGAGAATTTCATATATATTAATATCGCGATATTGTAAGTGAAATTATTAAAAATTACAGTAAAATATCTTCTATGATATTTTTAAATTAACTGTAAGGAGAGACGTAAATTTCGGTCCTTAGTCTGCTGAAATCTGAGCTGAAATTTAAAAAAAAATTAAGATCTCATTCAAACATTTACTAACTTTTAGTAAATACATAATTAACATTATTATAACAAATACGTATATTATCAGTAAAAATTTCAAGAACAGATTTTTATAAGAAATTAAGAACGTATGCGAACATGTAAAATATTTTTACCGAAAAAAGTATTGCTTAGCCACAAGAAACGAATTATTTAACAAACATTAATTTTTTTGAAATATAAAGGTAATTCAATAGTATTAAACAGAAAAAAATATTTTTATCTGACCGCATTATTCAACATAAAGTTAGTTTTCGAATACACTGAGAATTCGTTTCCAGAAAAGCGTATTTGGACAGCTTTCTGTTGCAGATATATAGTTTTGTATATTTTGGTAAGCGCGATAAAGTCATACCAAATACTTTCAAATGAATGCCGATATCTGAAATACGAAAGCAAAAATTTTCACATTTCACATGTGGAAATGTACTTTTCTATTGATACGCATTTTCCTTTTTACTTCCTTGTAAGAAGTAAAAAGGAAGTATTGTAATCGCGAAAAGTTTCAGGCAACATATTTCAACGAAAATATCCATTTTGACCGCTACCGAATGCAATTTAAGGATGTTTTTGCGTGATATCTGTGCGTAAGGACAGAATAAAAGACACCTTTCCTCCAAAAAATTATAAAACTGCTTTAAAATTAATTCTGAAGAGAATTTTTCGTGGCGTCTGTACGAACGTATGTACGTACGTTGCCTACGTACGTACGTACGTTTCTCGCATAATTCAAAAACGAGTAGCCTCAGAACGTTGAAATTTTGTATATAGGACTGCTATAACATGTAGATGTGCACCTCGTATTTTGGTTGCAATCGGCCGCACCAAACGTATATAAATATATTTATATATATCTCCACTCTGTTACCCGGCTCAGTGATCTCAGTATCTTTACTCTTATATGTTTGTAAATTGTACATATTTTGCTTTAAAAATGATTGAATTATGTTGTTTTTATCTTCCCTTTAAAAATGACTGAATTATGTTGTTTTTATCTTCCGGTTAAGGTTTTTATGCCTTTCGTAATTCTGGAAGCAATGTTTGTACAATTATCAACAATTTAAAAGCTGTTTATGTGCGGTTAAGTTTTAAATAACACGGCGGACATATTTGTTTATATTTGAAACAGCAGAATTGTAGATTTGTTACCAATCTAGAGAGACTAAGCTTCGCAACACAAAAATAACGCCTTCATTTATTATTGCGAATTAAATCATGCTTCATCCTTTTTGGAAGTTTTTCGAGGAAATAAGTGTTTAAGATTTACTTCGTAATTTTTAATTCAGATATTTTGAGTTTTTATGTATTTTTGCCTTGTCGCGAAGTGAGAGCTGAATTAATTGAATGAGAAATACTAAATCGTCTGTGAAAAACTGTTTCTTTTCTGCTTTGTTTGCTTAATTTCTTTCATACATCGTTTTAGCGTTATTATAGTATTTGAATAGAACATGTGGCAACGATAATTCTTCAAATGATATAAATTTTGTGCATTCAGAGTGTCGTTATAGTAAACAAATATAGTGAATTTTAAAGAGTGCATTTATTCTATTGTGGTTTATGCGCTGTCGACGAAGTAGATTTAATTCAATCAATTTAAATGAAATTCAAGAAAAAAGTGCGTATAATTTAATATTCCGTACAAGGAAGTCATGTGGTGCACACATCAGATTTTTTATTATAGTCATCTTCTCGCTGGCCACTATAGGCCCAGTAGCGGCCGAGAGGTAAAATAAGGCGGAAACACTGTAGTTGCGACCTGGGTTTGATTTCAGGCAAAAGGCCTGGCTGCAAGGGCGTTTTCGTGATTTTCTTCATGCGTATTGTGAATACAAGCCATTTCCCCTAGAAAGTCCTCCACGAAGGCATCTCTCACCTTAGGCAGATAGCTCCAGTGTGCTTTGCCATAAACTTCAACGAAGCCTGGTCACGGTGCGTTAGTCATTGTTTATATCATGATGTTATACGTTGAACAGTATGTATTTAAAATTATTCTAAAATGTCGTTATTAATAGATTTGAGTTACTGGTTAAACAATCTGACATTTTTCGACTGTATTTTCTTTCGTGTTTAATATAATGCATCAATCTTCATACATAACATAATTTAGTGATTGAAGTCGCAAGTGTATAGAAAAGATTTTAAATTCTACAAAAAGTAAAATAAAATGAAATGAAAGGAAATAAACTTTTACGTACTCCGAGAAGGAAAAATGTGTTTAAAAAATTTGTATGGTTGTTAAAAGAAGTTTGCACACTGTCCATATAAGAAATGCATAAAGTGATTTTATCCAGTATCCTATAACCGTTTTCTGGGCGTCTTTGTCATCAGATTTCTTCGGTCTTCGAAAGAAAAATTTTTCTTTGTTCTTGATGCAAAGTTTTAGGACAAATTTTCGCAATTAGATAATCTCTGGATCCTTTTTTCCACATTGTTTGGCTAATTTAACAATTTTCTGCTAGCAGGATAATTCTGTTATTAGAAATTTCTGAAATGCAAGGTTCAGGCAGTGGATTGAAGGGTCGTCCGATTAAAAAATTAACAGATTTCTATGTTATCGGGATCTGAAGGAACACGCTAAAAAGCACAATAAGAAAAATGTTCTCTTTGTTCCATTTTCTCTCTTTGTTTACAATTAATTAGAATGTGCTTAGTGTGATATTTTGTGGAATCTCGGTATGAAACTATAAAAGAATACATATCAGTTGGGATTACACATTTTTGAAACGACTTCGGGACTTCTTAATGTTCAACTGCAAAGAATATTGCTTTAGATTTTCAATATGATAGACTTTTTTATAGACCTCATCTTGATTTCCATGAAAGAAAAGCATTTCTTAAAATTTCCAGATGTATTGGTTTCCATTGTTTTCCTACTACTTTCCAGAGGACATCAGTCATGTTGGGTTCGAACTGGGATATGCTATTTTCAAGAAACGAAAGCCGCAATAATGTGAAACTTCGCAGGAGCACATTGAGAAGATATACATATGAAAAACCGGTATCAGACTTCATCTGTTCAAAGAATGCAGCGGTGCTTGCAGAAGTATGACTTGTTGCTTTGGTTTGTGGAAGTTTCCCTCTTTGAATGTCACAGGGATAAAGAAATGGAATTTCTTCGGTAATATGGGACATAAAACGTTCTTTGAGATAGTACGCTTAACAGCTTTCCCATTATTATTATTTTAATTTCGCATTGTAAGAGAATCCTCCAATAATCATAATTCCCTTATTGAAACTTTTTTTCATTGACGGAACTAAGTTTGTACATATTTTTCGTTCCTTTTCGATAATAAATAGACATTTTCTGTTGGAGTTATTTTGGTAAACCCATGCTTCACCAAGACTGACAATGTATTTTCATTTGTTTTCTGCTAATTAGCTTTTATACTGGCTTCTACAAAGCGTTTTATGTTAACCACATTCCTCGATAATAACTGATTAACATTGGATTTTATCTTCTCACCAATGACTTAAATTTAGAAACAAAGGAAACAGTAAGTGCCTTTTAGAGCGAACGTTTGGAGTCTTCTTTCCACGTAGAAGTAAAGGTTGACGGTTTTTTCCTTTCCGATTAGTAATGTTGCTTATTTTGCCCTTACAAATTTTAATGCCATGTTTTTCACAATGATTTTGAAACATGAAATAAAAATATTTCCCTTGGGAAAGGGCAAAACATATCCTAAAGCCGAAAGCTTGTTTACATGCGCCATTTTGAAAGAGTGTATAAATTTTAAAGTTCTCTTCTCTCTTTTTTTTTAATAATGGCCGAGCGCTTTATTTAATAGACATTAGCCTTGCGCCAACTGCAGTGATCGGAAATGGTGGCCATTTCATTATGGAAGCACCTAACAGGTGGTACCGTTGCCTCATATGAAGGGACGGGCAGTTACAACCATGCCTTCTCCTTCTCCGACCCATTGCTTCGGCAGTAAGGATTGCTAACTAAATTCTTTATAGAAATCGTTCTAAAATTTAAACATCCTCTGTATTTATAATGTATAAAATGGAATTTTCTATCCAAAATGTTAAGTAAGTATAATGTGCAAAATAGGTTTCTTTAAATACGAAACTAATTAATAAGCAGGTATTTAATGATGCGTAATGTTTTATGTCTTCAAATTGCTCTGTTCTTCCAATATTGTCCAAAATGTTTAGAAATTGTATTGTATACCTTGCGACGTGTAACTTAAAAAAAAATATATAGATAAGTGTTTAGTATGTGTGAAACATGATTTATACTTTGACATACTGTAATGATCTGCGTATCTATGTTATATAGTCTACTTTCCCACGGGATATGTGACCGATAACTTACAGCGGAAGGGTTGCCTATCCCCTGCTTTACTGTTCTGTACATGATTGGATTTTATTTGAGGCATTTATCTAAATTATATACGTATGAAAATTTTTTACAAAGCTTTACTGTATTTTAAACATATTTTAAAACGTATGACAGTTACAAGGAAGGATGATTGCAGTTAATGAACATAAAAGTTTTATTTATACCTTATTTTTAAAATTTAGAACAAGTAAAATAATTTATAATTTTTAAATGCTTAAAATTAAGTTTATTACACTTGAACCTTTGCTCTTTTGAACCGAAATTGCGGAAAATAAAGAAAATGATTCGCCGCTATAGCTAAGTATTGATTGCATCAATGTCAAGAAAAGTTACGAAACAGGTAGCTTTAGCCACGCATAATACTGGAGCCTTTCAAGATCGATATTCATCTTATTTAGTTCGCTGATGGATAAAATAAAAATAAGTGACGCAGATTATTAAAATGTCTTTTTGTTTTTCAATTATCTTTCAAAAATACTTTCAGTAAAATCCAATATTATACAACTAAGATACACAACGCAGTAAATAAAGAAATAAATTTGACGAAATAATTATTTACAACTACAATTTTCAGTTATATATCGCCAGCATTTTCTAAAAAATTTCATCTGGCCGTTTAACATTTTGCTTAGTTTTTGCAGCCCATGCTTTTAGCATATGATTTTCCTTATAAATTCTATAGAAAGTTTTTTAATCCTTTCTGAAACAGATATATTTTTACGTCTTGCGACTAAGTATAATCAATCCTTCTTATGCAATAATTGAGATTTTGTTGGTATTCTAACTTTTCGATCCGCTTATGAATTAAATCATAAAGGCTCTTCAGAAACATGATCTTTTCCCCCAAAACGCTGCAACATCTTAAGAAAACAAACAAAGGGAAAAATGACCTACCTTACTTACTTATTTTTATATAAGAAAATATAAAATACATGAAAAGGGGGAAAAATATGAAATCTGAAAACTTTCAGATTTTATATTTATACTTACTTTCAGATTAAATAATCTGAAAAGCTTTCAGATTTTACATTACGTCCAACGGGGCGTTTTTTTATTTACGTACACATAGAAGTTTCGTGAGCAACTGGGCTAATGTCCCTTTGAGCTAAAATATTTAAAAACAGCATATCTTCAGAATTTCTGATAGACAGGCTTCCCGCGCTTTAAATAAACATGTTTTTTTGTTGTTGTTGTTGATCGTTGAGGTTGTTAATCAAAAATTCGTTAACGTTTTACCAAATATGGAATAGATAATAAAAGAAATTCGAAAATAAAAATTCAGACGTCCAAGTGCCCATGTTCAGATGGAGGATTACGTTATTCAAAATTTGGTGGCTCTGGGTAACGGCGTTTTTTCATAATGCCAGAAACATACATAAATTCATGCAGATTTTTCATTATTTAATTTCTTTAAATATAACACAGGACGGTAAGATTTGATGGCAAAAATTTAAAAAGTGATTCACCGTTTATAGGCCGTCTTAAAACGTCACAAAATGCCGTTTTAATACTAATAGCTCTTCTGAGCTACCATCCCTTTGGACTAAAAATAATAAAGAAATCAAAGGAAAAATGAAAGAAAGCAAAATTTATTTCTATTTTTTATAAAGTTTCAAATAATTTCCTCTCATGCATGAAATCATGATTGGTGCAAAAGAAAAGTATTTTTGTAATATTCATCATAAAAAGAATCAAAGATAATCGGATTACGCAAAAACTATCGAACAGAAGCTCAGAGTTTTAGTTTTACAATTTCTCATGAAGAGCGTTTCAGCAAAATTTAATGCTTTTATATTCTTTGTGATTATAAAAAATTTAAAACCTCTTAAATTCAGCAAAAGTTATAAAAACCAAGAAGAGAAGAGAACCAAAAATAGTTTTAAAAATTAAAGACATGTGGTTGTTCTTAAAGGTAAGCCAAAATCATGTGATTATATTGTTATTGTTTTATTATTAAATTCTTCAGATTTTAAGGAAATATAGAATAATCAGCGAGAACTCATTTTGTTGATTATTTCACAAAAATATCGCACTTCAGTTATTTTTCCCAAGAAATTGCAGCATCATCGAGCTAACTTTTCAGTTTTAAATAATGACACATAACCGTAACATACAAATACGTTGCAACTGCAACAATCTATATATGTAAGGAAGAAAGGTGTTTGGTTGTCCTCTAATAACACAGTCAATACTACAGCTATCGTCACCAAACTTTCTACAATTCTTTTTTGGGTCCTCAAAACGGTCAACGTCCACTTTTTTCAAAAAAAAAAAAAAAAAAAAAAAAAAAAAAAAAAAAAAAAAAAAAGCTATAACCAGAGATATTGATTAAAATCTCGAAAAAACAATCATTTTCGCTCTTATTGTTCCAAACGGTAACAGTTTCGCAAGATGGAGATGAAAATCTGCTTTATTTCGAAAGTTGTTGCCACTGCTCACTTTCAAATCCTAGAGTGTGTTGTTTAAAAACTTCTCCGTTTTACGATGAAATAAAAATAGTATTGCCAAACAGTAAATACATTATTTCCCATTCCAAAAATACGTGAGAAGCCATTTCGGCCCTTCCCACCTTCGTACGATTTTAATCAGCCGAAATATTAATTAAAAACTGCAAAAGCGCTCATTTTCGCACTCATTTATCCGAGTGGCAACAGTCTCGCGCGTTGGATATAAAAATGCTTTATTTAGAAAGGTGTTGCTACTGCTCGCTTTCAAATCGTAGAGTTTGTTAATCAAAAATTTGTAAGTTTTACAAAATTTACACATATAAAGAATGTTTGTTCACGTTATTGATTGCTGATCAATTATGATAAATTTTTTTGCCACATTTAATCGACTAAATCTGAATATAGGTGAAATATTGAGTGGAACTGGAACTGTTCCGAGCGAAAGCGATTAGAAAGACGAAAATCATTAAAAACTGCGTGGCATTGTTGCTGATATAATGAGAGAGAATTAGCTTATTTTTCTATCGATTTTTTATGTGGGTACCATATCGCATCAGACTGAAAAATGTATGACTATGAATTGTATTTTTTGGGTCGTTATTAGAGTAGGTTACAGCAGTATCTCTCTGTTGTTAGATACAATACTCTCAATCTAACTTAACTGGCATCGAATACTTCCTCTAGTAATACATGATGAATGAAGATATATGCATTCGTCGAAAAGCGTTTAATAACTGTAAGACCAATCTTAAAAAAAAACTATTTAGCAGTCTTTCCAAATAATAAGTGACAACATTTATTACTATTACTAGCGGGCAAGACCGCCAGATGAGCTAGTTGCGGCCAAAACGAAACTTATATGTTCTATGTATACCTGCAAAGAAAATGTACAAAAACATTTCAATATGAATGGAATCAGTTCATATATTTTAATGATAATAAATAGGCCGCGCGATTGCATAAAAAATTTTACCCCACCTCTGTTTAGGAAAGACGGATTGCCGTTTTAAAATTCTTACCTCGTACTCACTTCGATGCAGCCTGCCGAACAGTAATGAAGCTAAGCGAAAACAGTAACTTGCAGGGTGCGAAAATTTAGTGTTTTCGAAGTTTTTAATTATTATCTCAGCTTTTTGTTGACTTGTTTATTTTGGATTTCCTTTCAGCTTTATGATAGCTTGACTAACTTCAGCTTTATCTTAGTCTTGACTTATTTTTTTACTGAAGAACCTCCCTGTAAACAATAATTCGAGTGAATACTTTAGAACGAGTGGGTATCAAATGGCCTTGCTTCTCGGTGTCTTTCAGTAAAACACGAATATTGCTCATAGATCAACATCTTGAGAAACCTAAAGCATTCCGTGACTGAAAAATGGTTGCGGTAAATACATTTCGTAAATAATGTTTTATTGCAAAACCAGGAAACAAAAACCTTTGACACTCCAGGTTAGTACGTATGACGTCATGATTTGAATTTAGTGTAATATAACAACGTTTTCTCAATATCAATAAAAGAATTAATGTGGCAATAACATACTGTGTCAGTTATTCTAACCTGAAACAGAAACGTTGCTAACACCAGCTATTTATCTAAAATGCTGTCATTAAGGAAACATTTCCGACATAGGATGACGTCGCATGCAATCGCGGGCTTCTTCACCGTCATATAACCTTATATAATAATAATATGTTTAATATTTGGCAATGCTATTTTTATTTCTTATTTTATAAAACTTACAAATTTTTGAATAAAAAACTCTACGATTTGAAAGCGAACAGTGGCAACACTTTTTGAAATTAAGCATTTTTTAACTCCAACGAGAGACTGTTGCCACTTGGAAAAATGAGTGTGAAAATAAGTGTTTTCAGAGTTTTTTAACTAACATCTCGGGTGATTAAAGTCGTACGAAGATGGGAATGGTCGATATGGCTCCACGCGAATTTTTGGAATCCGGAGTAATTTATTAAATGTTTGGCAGTGCTCTTTTTATTTCATATTTTCTAAAACTTAACAAATTTTGTATTAACAATCTGTACGATTTGAAAGCGAGCAATGGCAACACTTTTCGAAATAAAACAGATTTTTATCTCTAGCGTGCGAGACTGTTGCCACTTGGAAAAATGAGGTCGGAAATTAGCATTTTCAGAGATTTTAATTAATGTCAGTAGTCCCATTAATTCATATCTCGGCTGACTAATGTCAGTAATGTCGGTACGACTAATGTCGTACGAAGATGAGAATGGTCGAAATGGTTTCTCACGAAATTTGGAACCCTGGGGGGGGTGTACCTCTCTCGAAACTGAACTCCCACTCTGGAACTCCACTTTGGGAGAAGATGCTTCCACAAACAGGATGCGCACGCACTTCAATAGTATTAGGTATCTCAACTTGCTTTTCTTAAGATGTCGTTTGCTTACTGTCAGAATTTTCTATGCAGTTAATCGTTTGCTTTGATCCAGCGAACATTTGCTAACATAGATTCAAAAGAGTAGCATTAAAATTTGGTATGCGGCGAGAAAATAATAACAGAACTATTTAAAAAGTGTAATACAAGGATCAAGATAAAATACTTTCGGTTAATATGGACAATTTTATGATGCACTTGTATATATTGATCATACCTCATATAAAGATAAAAATTATATGTAATTCATTGTGAGGAAACAACCTAAACAATGATTCACGCAATAAATAAAAATACTAGTTATTATATCTAGGTAGTTATATTTCTCTTAGAATTTAAGAAATTTTCAGAACGTTAAAGAGTAATAAATATATGCTGCACTTTCATATAAATTAGTTTTAATTTAACAGATTAGTAAATGAAGGTGTACTATACTGTATTGCAAGTTTGTGTTCCTTAATTTAATTTTGTAAAAAAGGATCCTCTATTCTGTCCTTTATTTTCGTTATAAAGATGTCATGCAAAAACATCGTTAAATTGCATTCGATAGTAGTCAAAAATGGATGTTTTCGTTGAAATCTAATACCTGAAAATGTTTGCTATTAGAATACTTCCTTTACTTCGTACAAGGAAGTAGAAAATCAGGTTATTGAAAATCCAGGTTATTGAAATTCCAAAATTTGAATAATGAGAATTCTAATGTACATCAGAAAGTTTCTAACAGATGTAGCAAATATGTAATATTTTTAGGCCTAAATTTATTGCACTTTACTTACTTATGCAGATATTGGTTCAGTACTAAAAATGAAAAGTGAAGAAGAAAGGGATGAACTTTTTAAGACAAACTGACTCGTATTCACATTCCATATGGAGAAAACCACAAAATTGACTATACAGAGAGTCCATTAGTCTTGTATTGTACTCTCAGCACTCTGCGTTCTTATCCACTCGGCAACTAGTGGGGACAAATGTGTATGAGATATTTTATGTATGATTCAATTGTGCTACCACATACATACATCATATGAATAAATGGAGAAAATGAGGCAGACACATAAGACGGTTTAAATAAGATGGTTAAAACATCTGTTTTATTAAAATAATACCTGATCTCTAGTGTTCTGTTGCAGCAGGATAAGTTGTTCTTTAATCAACAAAACAATGGAGGGATCGTCTCATCCTCGAAAGATGAAACAAAGTATTACATGTCAGTCAGAATTCTTATCTACCAGTTGGGGAACCCCCAGTACTTTTTGAAGATATACACCATGATTGGGAATTTCAGTCTGTGGTTTATGTTGACAGGTGCTCGTAGTGTTGATCTAACCAGAACTGTTAACCAACTCGGAATAATTTCAATTTAATCGTAGGTTTCGCGTAAGTGTTCTAAGTCGATGCATTCTTTAAGGCCAGATATATCCCAGCTAAGTGCAATGTTAGGACTTCAAGTCTTAAGATAATTAGGCTTTAATGTAAAACCCTGAGCTCTAACTTGGAGTCTCTATGAAGATCTTAGCTCCAGCTTGGTTTCGTTATAAAGACCTTAGCTCCAGGATAGTTCACAGTATCTCTCTTCCGCAGATAAATACATAGCAACTGAAGTATGTGGTACCCATTGTTCAACTTTATATAAATTCTACTAAGCTATTAGACTACTGTAAGTTAACTTAACTAAAAGATTTTACATGATATTACCGATGTTATTACCACAAGGTTATTACCACAAGGTGTCCTGGATGGTTATCAAAACATTTATCGCAAGAAGGTAACCTCAATGTTTCAAAGAAGAAGTCTTACAGATTATTTCAGCATAAAATTCGTGTTGATCAAACAATTTTCATGAAGAGCTTTAGATTCAACTCTTCAGAATTTTTTAACTGTTAAAGATTCACTAAGCCTTAAAAATCTCCAAATGCCTGTTTAATTAGCAGATATAGATATGCTTGCTCCCATTAAATACGCAGCATTCCACAAAATACTACCTATTTTGTGTAAATGTGAGATGAGCCACTTTATCTCTGAGAGTTTAATTTTGAGTATTGTATTTAACTGAGTAAGAATTATTGTAAATTGTTTAGTTTAATTGATTTAACAATGGCCTGGTATGTATTTAACTTCTGTTTAGCAGCATCTAAATGTATATTTGATTTCACTCCAATATCCATTAGTGTTAATTTAATTTTCTGCATCCGTATTCAGAGTTAAGACAAACACTTTCATCGATTTAAATTACTGTGTGAATTCCGACTGTAATACTATAGTCTTATCTAAACGATATGGGATATTAAGTTTCAATTAAACAACTGAAACTAACATGTTTAAACATCGCATAAATAATTACGCATTTCTGCCAACCATGAAAAAGATTGTTAAAGGATCAACGTCAATCAGTGCGCATTATTGAGAATACATTATTAGTCTCAACTAAATCCCTTGAAACAACAATTTTCCACACTTCTGTTGCTTTGTCAATTGAGAAAAAAATAATTGTTGATTCTGATTCAAGCTTAAAATTCTAAATTAGTAGTATACTTTACAGAAACGCATAACAATTTACAACGTTTAAATAATTAAGTGCATTCATAATTCGGGATGCACTCTAAATCTCTAATTTCCTCGTTTAAATTCCTCGTGGAGCATCTTGGTTTTTCACTTGTTGAATCGCTTGTTGGAATACTTTAAAAATCTTACCACTTGTTGGAATATTTTAAACATCTAATTTCTATTTTTTGAAGTACTTTCGAAATGGTGCACTTTAGAATGAAGTTTAATGTCAGGGAACATAAAATAATCCGCAGAAGTCAAATCAATCTCGTAAAGCTGAAATTCATAAAAGAGTTGCATTTCATTCTACAAATGGAAAACGCTGCGTGACTATAGTCTCATTGGGCAACGGAATATCCTTGGTATTCAGACTCTGAGTTCACAAGAGTAAGCATTGGCTGCTAAACAATCTATCAAGAAAACTTTTATCTAAACACTTTTATGTGAACAGGCTATTCATCGAAAATTAAATTGAAATTCGTTATTAATAACTGCCGCCAGCGAATAAATTTCATTGACATCAGTGACAAAAACTCAGTCTTAAAACTTTGGAGATGAGCAGGCTCTGAAATATTACAATCAAGCATTTAGAAAAATGTCTTTAAAAATTTAGATATTGCTTATAATTATTCGAAACAACTCTATTCTCTAACGAACAACAATTAGCAGAAGATAACTGAATCCATATAACACATAATTTCAGATTATTGTTATTAAATCTTATACAAAAGTTGTTTAATAATATACTTCTCTAAGTATAAAGTGTTATCTAAGGATTTACACAATTAAGTATACTTTAAATGGCTGTTCGCAGGATCCGGTTGTTATTCATGTTGTATCCATATTACATGGAAGAAGGGTTGCCAGAGCCAATTCCAAAGAGAGGTTGGACTTCTATTTTCCACCCCAATTATGAAGAAGAGCATTCTGGGGGTGGTCCGGGGGTCTCCCACCCCGTTCCCCTTCCACCAAACCACACGGACGGACGTTCGGCTCGCCGCATATTTAGAGTGCCCCCGTGCTGCACAGACACTATACATTTACAAACATCCATGTCTTCTCCGGGATTCGAGGTCGGGCCCATTGTTACCGCAGTAGGCTCTCCTAACCACTGTACCGTGACGTAGGATCCAGTGTTAGTTACAATAAAAAAAAAGATAGAATTAAGTATACTTTCATTTTCACGTCGTGTTTTTGTTTAAAAATGAAGGAAATGATGTAAGTACTTTTATGAACCCCGTAGAAAGAAACACATTAGTGAAAAATATATAGTACATCATAGCGAAATGATTACACAAAAAATACATTTTTTTTTCATTCAACAAAATTACTCGTAATACCATCAAATTAGAATTACATACAAACAACGCAAACTATAATACATTACAACATACAAATAGCGCTCAAGTTGCACAATTAAGCAGTTACTGAAGCTACGCAAGTGTTTTACTGTAAATTTTGAAAATCAATTTTTTGCGGTACGAAAATAAATCATGAGAAGTATAGTTCATAAATGCATTATAAATATTGTTTCCTATTCGTATTTGTATAAATATTAAAGTCCAGAAATTTTTATTTTCACACCACAATGAAACTGCTATTTTTCGCTGCTTTTTCCCCTATTAGAGAAAGCCATGTAATTTTGAATTTTTTCGGAATTAATGTACATGTTTTAAAAACTAGTATTTTTTAAATACTTGTAACAGGATACGAAGCTATTTTACAAGTGGAAATATTGAAGAATGTTGTGTGCAAAAATTTCAATTTTGATAAATTTTTAAGATGTTTCCAAACGAAAAAGAAATGCCTTTTTGTATTTAATTTCAAAAATTAAAAAACGTCTCAAAAATAATAAACTGTGAATAAAGAAATTTCTATTTACTAAGATTATCAAATAAGAAAAGTAAGATATTATTTAAAAATGTAGCAAGTCGGAAGAATATTTCTAGTCTTTGTTAATTAAATAAGCAAAAGAGGTAGCATGTAAAAATTTCAGGGAAAAAATACCTTGAAGCGGGAATTTAGAACAATCCCAAATGAGGAAAGGGAACAATTCAAATAATCTAACAGAGAAATCAAACTAAATTGATTAAAAAAGTAAGGATTCTTAAAACGTATAACGATGGTGCATTAAACAGCGTCATGAGAATTGTTTTTGTTGAGAAATTTTCCTTTTTCTTTGGACTTAATCTCATATTAATGGATTTTACTTCACCTTACTGTAGATCCAAGAATTCGCAGCTGTGTTCATTCAAAGCAATCATTTTTTTCACTGTACGCCATTTCAGATTTTTAGCAACCAATTCTCTTGCGTTTAAATGCAAAATAGGATTTTACAATTTAGCTCAAAAATTCAAGACTTCGAAAACGGAAAATAATAGCATTGCATGAAACCGTGAAATATTAAAATAAATGTTCACATTTTTGCATTTTATAGTGGAATGAAGAAATTAAAATTCAGGCGGAACAAATTAATCACATATTCATCATCGTTTTTGACTTACATTTTTGTCTCGTTGTTAATATTTCCAGAGTTATTTAATATTTGATTAATTTTAGAACTTTCGAAATGAATCAATAAATACGTTGCAATGGGTATAAGGATAAAATGTATTGCAATTTGCGTTTTATTTTAATGGAGTTGTAATAAATTCCGTAATTCTGTAACTGGGGGCGTTCCAAATTCCGTAATAGGGGTCGTAATAATTTACGAACCCTGTTACTTAAGCAAGATTATTGACAAATCGTCATTGTATGCAGCAATCCGTTTCCAAACGGCTGGGATTCTTAATCATGGTCATTTATGGTGTACCCATCATGAGAAGATCTGTAAATAGGCAGCATGTTATTACTGTATTTCTAACGTAGCTCCTTTTTTCAACAAAACTTTTTTAAAAAATCTGATGTGTACACCACATGAATTCCTTGTACGGAATATTAAATTATACGTATTTTTCCTTATATTAAATTTATTGGATTCAAATAAATCTACTTCGTCGATTACGCATAAACCAAAAACGAATAAATGCACTCTTTAAAATTCACTATATTTGTTTACCACAGCGACACTCTGGCGCTAAGTTCACTAACACCTCATTCATTTTATAACTCAGAATGCACATAAGATATGTCATCTGAAGAATTATACAATTGTTGTCACATGTTCTGTTCAAATACTATAATAAATCTAAAACGATGTATAGAAGAAATTAAACAAAAAATCAAACAAAAAAAGAAACAGTTTTTAACAGACGATTCAAAATTTCTCATTCAATTAATTCAGTTATCACTTCGCAACAAGGCAAAAATACATAAAAACTCAAAATATATGTATTAAAAATTACGAAGTAAATCTTGAACAGTTATTTCCTCGAATAAATTCCAGAGTAGATGCTTTATCTTTATTGTTGCGAAGCTTAGTTTCTTTAGATTGGAAACAAATCCACTATTCTGTTACGTTTCAAATGTAAACAAATATGTCTACTATAGTAAAAATAATTAGGCTTAGCGAAACTTAAACAACTTTTAAATTGTTGATAATTCTACAAATATAGCATGCAGATTTACTAAACTCAAAACACCTTAAACGGAAGATAACAACATAATTGAACCATTTTTAACGCAAAAAAGGCGCAATTCACCACCATATAAGAATAAAAAACTGAGCTCACTGAGTCAAATAACAGAGAGGGAATATATATACATTTATTTATATAGTACTTTTGGTGCTGCCGGTTGCACCCAAAAAGGGAAATGCACATCTACATGTTACAGCAGTCCTATATACAAAATTTCAACGTTCTGAGGCTACTCGTTTTTGAGTTATGAGAGATACATACATACATACGTACGTATGTGCGTACAGACACCATGAAAAATTCTCTTCAGAATTCATTTTAAATGAGTTTTTAATTCGTTTGTTGAAATATTGTCCTTTTTCTGTCCTTACCTACAGATGTCACGCAAAAAATCGTTCAATTCCATTCGATAGCAGTCAAAATGGATATTTTCGTTGAAATACGGTACACGGAATTTTTCATGATTACAATACTTCCTTTACTTCATGCAAGGAAGTAAAAAGAACTGATCTGCAAAGGAATGTGAAAATGTGCTAAATAACGCTGTTGTCGACGTTGAGCTATTTGGCGACATTCGCGATATATGTTGGCGATTTAGTGATAATCATTTAAGTAATGGCGATCATAATAATCTTGAAGTACGATAAATTCACTTTTTGCCAGGGCGACTATTCTATACGAAGCTGAAGAATGTATAGTGACCATAAAATCTTTTAATCTCAAACTTTCAAGCATTGGTCTGAATATATCTTACTATATATTTTATTACAAGCTATATATTTATTACAAGCTTTTTTCATCTATATGACACGTATCTGAGGCAATATAACTTTCGCTGCTCAATTCCTACACCTCGTGGTTTTGTGCTATTTAAAAAACCAACCAACCATCCAATTCCTACACATAATCGCATAAACGGATTTTTACAAGGAAACATTTTATCGTGCAAATCGAAGGTCTTCTGAACATTATTTATGTCTTTGATATAGTTGACGTAGTTATTAGAGTTGTGGTAAACTATTTTTCATTATTAAGTAACAAAAAAGGGTAGGGGGAGGAACAATGATTTTCGTTTTTCGGATGGCAAAACAAAAATTAACTCAAGGAGCAATTTATTTTACTTCACATCATTTCCTATCATTTGTTTTTCCCCTTAACGAAGGAAGAAGATTTTTTTTATGCTTGAGTGCTCAGTTTTAATCATACTTGTCTGTTTTTCTAAGCTTAAAATTGCTTTTAGTTATCTAATTTTGATTTTTTTTAGTTAGTTACAACACATCACAATACTGAGCAAACTTATTCCCAAATGTTGATGAATAAGACTTTTAATTTACCTTTCAAGTTAAATCATTGCATAAATCGTAAGCGATTTGTTCAATAACAGCATACTTCTTAGGAACATTCTAAGAGTTATGATTTGATTACTTTAGTTATAACTGAGCATAAAAAGTGACTAATTGCCTACGTAGACGGATGCTTGTGAGACAACCTTCTACGGGAACTGTTCTCCAGTTACTTGATATACTGTTAGGAAAAGCACTGAAACTCATGCAGTCAGGTTGTTGGATTCGAATACTTAATTTAGGTTAAAACAGAAGAGGGAATGCATGAACTCCATACGAATTACAACTGAAGTGCCTTCTTGGAAATGGAATCTGATAGATTTTTGTTCCTGTTCAATTACCTTCAGTTTCTGAAGATGGCATTTGACTCGACAGATTTTAAGTATCCATATCTTGTAATAGAATAAGTTGGGATTAAAATCGAGACTAAATGCATGCCATAGTCAAAACGCATGTCAACAAGTTCCGCGTTCCATTAGCAATGCATACCCACTAAAACTTTCTACGGGGAATGACTATTTATTTGGGATAGAAGACCGCTTTTAGTTACTATCTAACGCACCAGCGCACAGTTTTCGTTGCCACATCTTCTTAATCTGTCCCCTTCTGCCTTTACATTTTGTCACATATTATACTTTAATCACCGTTTAAACATGCTATCATAACTCATATATAATTACAAACTTTCAAGAGTCTTGCTTTAATTTAAAATGATTAAATGTATGAACTCTTATTCTTCTCTTAAGTTTCTTTTTTAAAATGATTATGACCCTCTGAACTAGTAGTTGTTTTAAGATTTTGAGAGAGAAATAATACCATAATTAATATATGGATTAGTAATAAATCAAGGTAAATTAAATACAATTGAATAAAAGTACAGTAAATTAACACACCTCTGTCTCTTTGAAAAGATTTGGGAACAAATAGCTTAAAAATTCCATATTTTTCCAAAAATTTGCACGATAATTTAATTGTTAAAAATAAGCTCATAGCTACCTAAATTTTGTTAGTTTCCTGTTTGGTTTGTAAATGGCACTACTTTTACCTTAAAAGGAATAAGTCCTCCCAGTTGCAGTAATACAGTGTGTTTCAAAAAGAATATACGTATTTCGAATGCATATACTTATTAAACTGTATGATATACGAATGTGAAACTTTACACACATATGTACGAACCTCTCAAGTTCAGATTACAGATGTTCAATGTGTTCTCCATCAGCGACACGGACAATATCACATCGATACTCAAATTCCTCCCATACTCGGGCAAGCATGTCCGTCGTCACTGATGTTATGAGAATACGGATCCGGTTCTTCACCTCTTCCAGGTTCTGTGGGAGTGGTGGTACATAAACGTTGTCTTTAATACAAACCTACAGGAAGAAGTCACAGGGTGTCAAATCCGGTGACCGTGGATGTCATCTGAGACATGCTAAGCCGCCAGCTCTTTGACGACCAATTCAGATAATCACGCACTTGGCGACAACAGTAAGGGGGTGCCCCGTCTGGTTGAAAAATGAAGTTCCTTCATGCAGCCTCCGAAACAGTTTTGTTAGATAGCGAGATACTGCTGACCGTTAACCGAGTTTCCATCAAAGAAGAATGGGCTGTAAACAGATGATCGGGATATCGCACAAAACACATTTATTTTGGGCAAATCTCGTACATGTTCAATGGCTACATGCGGGTTCTGTCAGCCCCAAATTGGAACATTGTGTTTATTTGCATGACCACTAACAAGAAAAGTGGTTTCATCACCGAACACGATGCGTTATGCGAAAGTGTTATCATTGTCAATAACATCAATGATCTCGTTACAAAATGCCACACGTTTGCGTTTGTCATCAGGACGCAGAGCCTGTAACAAATGTAACTTGTACGGCTTCATAACCAACCGGCGTCTCAAAACACACCAAATTGTTGTTGCAGACAGTTGTAACTCCCGACTGGTACGACGAGTTGATTTTGAAGGACTATTTTGGAAAGCAGTTTGAATTCGTGCAACATTTTCGTCGGGAACACGAAGGCGGCCAGAACTCTTTCCTTTACATACATATCCTGTATTTACAAACTGTCGATACCATCTGCGAATGTTCCACCCATTCGAATGATCACTTTGGTACCTCAACCTGAAACGTCTTTGCACTGTGATCACGGAATTGCATTTGGCAAACTCGAGAACACAAAATGATTTCTGCTTCGGAGTAGCCATTTTAAACATGCGACGGTTACTACGCAAAACAGAAGACAACTGACATATAGTGGCTATTAATATAAACTAGACTATGTATTCGTTTCGCCAATAGCCGAGCCGAGGCGCAGTGATCGATAGTTTGGACAAAATAACACTTTGTAGTATGCATATTCTTTTTGAAACACGGATAAAAACAGATCTGTTAGGTTCGATTTAAAAACAAAAAGAGTAGACGGGATTTTAGAGGGCGATTTCATTCCCTTCTTTAAAAGAAAATACTGAATAAGCGTAATATATACATCAAAGAAATAAAACAGCAGTGCAATAAACTATGAATAAAATTATTATTTTTATAGAAAACCGCGTAGGTTGAGCTTTGCTCTGTGACCATTGGATTAAAGTGTTTAATTAATAGTGTTAACTAAATAGCGGTTTTGTATAGCAACAATAATTATGGTCTTTAGTAAAGATTTATTTACAAGGGATTTAAAGAAACGTCAAGATTATAATTTAGTATTTTATACTTAGCAGTTAGTACTTTATATTCCGAGTACTACAAAACGAAATTTCAGTCTTAATATTCAGCTCTTATTCTCAAAGCATATTTTTGAACAAAAATGTCTAAGCGAAGTTGTTTGTTTAATTGAATAAGGTAAAGCATACATACATGCTCTCTGCCTAATGAAATGGATGCTTTTCTAGAAGGTTGCCTAACGGAAAATTGGGTCACATTTACATTACATTTAAGAAAGAACACCTGCGCAAACAGCCTAGTTTCCAAGGTTTGGAATATGAGTAATTTATTCACGCTATCTGATGATTACTATTAGCTATATTTGAATAAGGTGTAATAGGAAATAAGAAATACTTTTTTAATTCTTGGAAGTACAGAATGTAAACTGCTTAAAAATTGTTTTGAAAATTTTAGTCGAAATGCAATAAAAATTGGGTAAAAGAGCTCCATGGAAGTAGGTTTAGATCGGTATACTAATGTATTGCGTTTGTGGAATATTTGCGTTGTTATATAACGAAAAGCAAACAAATTTGAAATTTGGAACTAGAAAAAAAAACTGAATTTTCATTAAAACTGCTTACATAATAAAAGCATCTTAAATGAAAGAGAATGACCTTAATTCTTCTTTTTGAACCTTCTTTTTAAACTCTTCTTTCTATTCTGAACAAGCTTATGAGAAATATGTAGCTCAAATTGTAAGGATCCTAAGTTTTACTAACGTTTATTTTATTTTAAATCTCTACTATCACTTCTTATTTTCTACTTCCGCCCAGAATTAAAAGCTTCAACTTATTTATGCAAATTTGTCTTGCTAACGCCAAGTACTTAAGTTGTGGCTTTTTGCCGAGCAAGAGAAAGGAAGGAGTTATTAGAAGCAGGCCGCTTGCCATAGTAGTTTTACTCGGTTGCTGGTTGCCTTCAAGGCCAGAGGTTTAGTCCTCTTGATAATTTCAAACGTATCGTAGTTTTAGCAGCTCTCTGTACTACATACGGACTTTGTTAAATAGCGGCCAATCTTAAAGTTAGGCACTTGTATATTAATCCAAAGTTAGTTTTAGTTAGAGTTTTAGTTAGTAGTTTTATATTCTTACATTCAGACCACAAGTGGTTGGTCTCTGTATTCCGAAGTTCCGGAAATCTCTGTAAAGATAGAAAAATAAAGGGTTTCGTATACCCTTTCTGTGTGTAATGTCTACTTCACAATTTATTGAACATAGCTTGAGTAAGCTCCCTGTTCCGAGTCAGGACAGTTCATGTTTCCAAGGCAAGTAAAGAGGAACACAAGTCCTGATAGTGGCGCCCGACGAAGAAGAATAACCATGGCCGAGTTTCAAGAAGAACCTGTAGTGCCTGCAGAAGGGGCTCAGAATCTAGAAATGCCAGCTGCCGCCCTGAAGGATTTGGGTACATCGTCCAGACCATGTGCGCATCGATGAAACCAGACGCAACCTTCAATGGAAACTCACCGGTAACCAGTTTTTTGGAAAAATTGGATGACCACTTCATGCTGTATCCAGTCCATGAATTCCAGAAAGTCACCTTAGCTACCAGCGCTTTGAGGGGCCAAGCACTTAATTGGTTTAAATGTATAGGCAGAAACCTCTTGGGTCAAGCGGGAAGTCCCACCTATAATTACGAAATTTTCAAGACTGCCTTAGTAAAAGCTTTCCCTGTCGTTGAAACTCTCTCAAGCTTTATTTTAAGAAACATTCACGTCTTTAAACTCTTGTATGGAAGCCGTCCGGATTCTGAGATAATCCAAGTGATTTTGCCGAGGTTACTTCCCCAAGTACAGGACTTTATTGAATTAAGGAATCCGACTACACTGGAAAAGGTATTTGAGCTAGCAATCCAGTTTGAAAGTAGAAGAACGGCGGACATTGAAAGAAGACGCCAGTATGAGCAACGAAGCCAATTTGGTGCGCCAAGACCACAGCAAAGGCAAGAACACGGCTACGGAAGCAAATCGAATCAGTGGGCAAGGAAACCTGAGTATTCAAAAACAACCGGCGAACGTCGACAGTTCAATAGTAAGCCAGAAAAAAAGTCTGAAGGCCAGCGGAAAAAGAAGGAAGGCATGGAAAGGAAGAAGTAAAATTTAAACTAAAACGAATTTCTGCTGACGGGAGGGTGCGGAAAACCGAAGGCCAAGAAAACCCCTCTTCCTTCAAGTTAAATACAGTTATTGTGAAAAATTTGACTCTTCCAAAGATTGAAGTTTTGGTGAACAACATCCCAGCCACCGCACTCCTGGATACAGGCGCGCAGTGCTCCTGTGTGGCAGAAGATTTTTTTAGGAAGTTCTTCCGTAGATACCGAATATATAATTCGGATAATACGACAGTGTTAGCTGCGCAGGGAGAAAGATGCAAATGCATAGGTAAAATACCATTATATATTCGCATTAAGGACGAGCAAGTAAAGATCATGTTTTTTATCGTAAAAAATTTACAAGCACATGTCATTTTAGGGATAGATTTTCTTTCAGAGGCAGAAGGAACGCTGGATTTCAACCAAGCGTCCCTTAAGCTGACCATTCAACCACTTCTGGAAGAAAAAAGAGAACCACCCACAGTAAACCTCAACCACCTGCCTAAGGGAGAGCAACAAAAAATTCGCCAAGTGGTAAGTGAATTTGCTTCGTTATTTAGTGATATTCCCGGATTTACTCAAGTTACTAACCATAGTATCGACACAGGAGATTCACTGCCAGTTCGCCACAAACCGTATCGGTACGATAAGAATAAAGAAAAAATAATACAGTGACACATTCGAGACATGTTACATAAAAAGATCATAACGCCCATCTCAAGTAGTTATGCTAGACCGGTTGTGTTATGTAAGAAAAATAATGACTATCCGGTAACACATCCGAAAAGGTGTCGTTTTGCAATTGACTATCGTAAATTAAACTCCATGACTAAATATCCGGTATATCCGTTACCTATTATTGAAGAAATTTTAAGGAATATAACTTCTACGAAATATATGACTACGTTAGACTTAACGACTGGTTATTTTCAAATAAGTGTTAAACCAGAAGATGTGTCTAAGACTGCTTTTATAACCAAGTCTGGCACTTATGCATTCTTGCGTATGCCGTTTGGCCTTTCAGGGGCACCGGCAACATTTCAGCGATGTATGGACATTGTGCTAAGGCCTGTTCTAGAAAAGACCACATTTATCTATTTAGACGATATCATTATTACTAGTGATAATCTGGACCAACATGTACAGGATTTAAGACAGGTGTTTTCATTATTAAAGGAAGCCGGTCTAAAAGTTAATGTCGAAAATTGCAAATTTGCAGCCCTTCAATTAAAATACTTAGCTTACAAAATATCTCAGAAAGGAATCGAGACGGACGAATCAAAAATAATCACTGCGCAAAAGTATCCGCCGCCAAATACGACGAAGAAGCTCTCTTCTTTTCTAGGACTTTGTTCATATTATAGATCCTTTATAAAAGATTTTGCAGCTATTGCTGAACCATTGTTAAAATTAAAAAGGAAAAAGGCAAGATTCTCGTGGACGGCCGAAGCCATTAGTGCTTTCGAAAAATTAAAGCATGCATTAACGCAAGCCCCTGTTTTGAAATTTCCTGAAAACGATGAGAATTTAGAAATTTCAGCGGATGCTTCGTTTATGCGGTAGGAGCTGTACTTTCGCAAAATCAGCAGCCCGTGGCATTTTTTAGTAGAACTTTAAATCAAACACAAAGAAATTATTCCGCGACTGAGAGAGAGGCACTTGCAGTTCTGTTAGCAGTGCAAAACTTCCGAGTCTATTTTGGAAGGGCGCCAATAACAGTGTATTCTGATCATGCGGCGGTAACTAGATTGTACTCAGGGAAAAACTTATCCCCAAGGTTAATAAGATGGGCACTCAAGTTACAAGAGTATAATTTGGTAATTAAGCACAACCCCGGAAAGGAAAATATCGTAGCAGATGCCCTATCCAGAATAAAAATGGATGAAGAAGGTAATACTGTAAAGGTGGCAATGCTCACAGCATGTACGATACATTCCCGAGAAACTGTAATAACCAAACTGGGTAAGGATCATGAATTTAAAAATATTTATGGTTATTTAAAGGATCCTGAAAATTTTAGCCACCAAGATATTGTGGCGATAAGAAATAGGGCGGCCCATTACGAACTAATAGATGATCTATTATTTTATACAAAAACTACGAATTCCAACAACGAATTTCGACCTGTTATCCCAGCTAGTCTTAGATTAAATATACTGCAGGAGTTACACGACTCCCCCGTTAGCTTCTCATGCTGGTATTCGAAAAACCATCCAACGCGTACGCGAAGCAGTATATTTTCCTGAGCTGCAAAAGTTAACAAGGACGTATGTCCAGTCCTGCCCAACATGTCAAGCAGTTAATTATATTAATTTCCGCCCGGCCGGGTTTCTAAATAGCATTAAATCGGAATTTCCAAATGAAATAATTGGCATCTATTTATTGGGCCCTTTCACAAAAAGTCAGTTAAATAAAAGTCGGTATCTCCTTGTTATGGTTGATCATTTTAGTAAGTGGACCGAAATTGTTCCCTTAAAACGAGCCTCCGCGAAATTAGTTACCGATTCTATTTTAAATAAATATATTTTAAAATACGGGGCGCCCCTAAAAGTTATATCGGATAATGGTCCTCAATTTGTAAGTAATATATTTGAAGACATGTGCCAAAAACTGGGCATACGTCATTTAAAAATGGTCCCGTATCGGCCGCAATCAAATATAGCGGAACGGGGCAATAGAAATATAGTGAAAATTATCCGTAGTTATGTTAAAAATTTTCATAAAAGCTGGGATAACAATGTCAATGAATTAGCTTTCGCCCTTAGGACCGCAAAACATGATACGATGGGCAAAACTCCTGATGAGTTATTTTTAGGCAGAAAGATTATAACGCCGTTAGATAAATTATTTTATGTTCAACAAAGAGCCCCAGAATTTAAAATGTCCGATATAGAAAAATTAATTAAAGAAGCAAAAAAGAACACTGAAGTAGCACAAAGAAAACAGAAGCTGTATTATGATATGAAACGACGGGGAGTAACTTATAAAGTAGGGGATGAAGTGTTAAAAATTAAGCATTCACTTTCTTCAGCACCAGAAGATAAAACTGCCAAATTTTATCCACGATTTGAAGGACCATATGTCATAGAAAAAGTAACTCAGGCTGTAGTGGTGTTAAAAGCCAGGAATGGTGAGCCAGGCACAATCTCCAGAGGTGGAACAACGACAATCACAAGGGCGAGCCATTAGTAGACAGGAGCAATTGAAAAGAAAGTTCCCCCTTGGAAAACTGAAGGTAACAAGAAAAAGAAGCCGTTCCACTGACCAGAAAAGAGAGGGCACGACGACCCCCAGAATGAAGAACGGAGAAGTACGACTAATGCAAAGAGAGCCAGGAGAAATGGCAGCAACTATAACACGGCTCCAAAACGGAAGATCTACCCATCGGATAGGAGTCTACGCAGCAAATGTTGACGAATTGAAGAAGGAAGACCAGCTGCAGATGCAAAGAAGCAAGAAAAATTTGAACAGCCAGCAACGAGATCCAGGCAACAACGAGAGACAGTTGTCCCGGTTCCGCCAAGACCAGCTGCCATCAAACGGCCGAGACCACAGGCAGATGCTAAAAAGAAGGTCTTCAAGGGTTACCGCACTGGAAGAAAAATAAAGCTCATGGAGGAAGGAAACGAAGGACGAACCCGCACAAGAAGGAAGACAAACCAGACGGTAGTCTTCGCTACTTTCCAGGACTGGGCAGAAAAAAGGATGTCTGAATATTACAAAGATAAGTAAAACTTTATGTTACTTTCAAACCTTAAGTTAATTTTTCATTCTTACTGCAAGTGGCAGAATTCAAGAAGTTTTACCTCATGTGAGGCCTACCTTTATTGCCAAAAAGGCGAGAAATGAGTTGTTACCTATTTTGGTATTGTTTTTCAATTACTCGCGAGTAAAAACTAAAATTAATGTATAATAGGAATGTGTAAATACTTGAATATTGTAAAAGCATTGATAACCTTTGAGAAAGGCCCCTTAAGAAAATTGTAAAAATTATTGTATAAAATTTTATTTAAAAGTTTCTGGCAAGAAAGAAGTTTTAATCTGAAAGACTTTTGAAATGTAGTATTTCAATGTAGAAGAAATGGGACTTGCTTGTAATAGGATAGAAGTTAACAATGTACTACTAATGTATGTTTTAAAATGCGTAAAATTAACGGCATGTTAATATGTCCCTATATACAATGTGAGCTGTTATCTTAAAAGTTAAGAAATACTGTGATATGTTAAAAGTGAAAATATTAGAGTAATGCCAAAAATTTTAACTTATTGGTGTGACTGTAAAAAGAGCAAATTATTGTGAATATGTGTTAAAGGTTGAATGAATGTAGTTAGGCTCTCTGACGCTACACTTCAGAGTTAGCCACTTTTCAGGATAGTACCTCAGGCTTTAGAGATGAATATAAGGTGTGTTCTGAGGTCTTGACATGTTGAATTTTAACACGCTAGTGTTTTGATTGCAGGCGGTAGTGTTGAACACTTGTACATAGACACGCTCGTCTTTGGTGTTTTTCTTTATAACACATGTCAGAGAGCACGGGGAGATAATTAAATAACGTCATGAATGAAATAAGAATTTTAAAAGAGAAATATAAATATTCATGTTACTTGCCATTTGATTGTGTAACATTTCATTAAGGGGTCACACGACCCTTGAATGAGTCGAAAGATGAATTTTTTTACCTTTTTTCAATCTTGTGCAACTTTTTTAATTCTTATCAAAAATACTCAATATTTTGTTCATTATTAATTTAATGTCTATTCTTTAATTAGATGTACTTGAAATTTGAAAATTATAATAAAAATTGTAAAAACAAATGTTAAATTATAAGACATTTTTCACATCTAATTAATCTGTACGCACACTGCGCGCACATGTACAAGAAATGTTTTGTACCAAAATGTTTAATTTTTCTTTTTTTATGCAGAAGAATGTTTGAGAATATAACTGAACTAAAAATATTACACAATTCATGCATTTTTAATTTTTTTATGATATATATATTAAATATAATTTTTTTGCTATATTTTGATTTTTACATACCTTATAAAATTGAAACATTTCATTAAAATACCAAAATTTTAGTTTAATTAATTTAGTGTTACATGATAATACTATGGTACAAATTTCAGAAAGATACATTAAAAAGTTTTTGAAATATCATGCGCGACGCATTAAAAAAATACGTTTTGAGATAAAGACCTGTAAAATTTGCATCGCTATAAAAATGAGTAACATTGTGACTTAACGAGTCTTAACTCGTACTATTTGGTACCTATTTTGTATTTTATGCTTTTTGTTTGTGTTTTGAATAAAGTTAATGACAGAATATATATTTATAATAAGGAAACTGCATCTGAAAAACAATTAACAATGCATTGTTTAATGAAAGTGATGACACAGTCAACCGTTATCAAGGATACATTATTGCAGATAAAGATATATTTTTCATATACATGAAAGAGAATGCAATGTGCAAACTGTGTTATAAAACTATAAATATTTCTGAGAATAAAAATATATTAATAATCAGTTTCTTGAACAAGATGTTTAAATTTTTGTCGACACACATAACTTATCACAAAATACTATTACTATTCATAATATTTATATACACAAATTAAAAACCTCCAGGTTCATACATTATTCCTTCTTGATCAATTTGCTGATGTTCTAAACTTGTTTTGGATCTTTTCCTTGCTTTTCGTGCTTCTATAGTGTTTTGCATTGCTCTCTTCTTAGCAGTATTTACACGTTTCATATCACTGCGAAGTTGAGATTTTATTGCATTTATACCTGGATGGATACCCATATGCCTCATGACAGATAGCCTACCCTTTTTGCCCACGTTAAATAAAATTGCTGCTTCATATACAGCAATTTCTGCAATTCGTTTCCCAGATCCAGAAGTTTTCGGACACATCTGCCATATGAGAGAATTAAAAGATTCATTCGGATTCTGAGTGAAGCTACCAAGGCATCGTTTCAAAAGATCTGGACTTGATAAAGCTTTAAAAACAGGTTTTATAACATCCATGACTGAAGATGGCAAAGTCACTTTATGATGAAATTTACCCACTGAGCCATTTGAAACTGCTTGTTGATATTTACACCATGAGTCTGCACCAGCAGGACAAAATGTATGTAACGGTTCAGCATCAGTTGATCTCGTATGAAAATAAACTGCCCAAATACCCTTACGCATTTCATCAACTGACAAAGCATTTGAGCGAATTGCATTTCCATAATACTGAGTCAGCCTATTTATCATGGTGTCTGTCAGTCGTCCTTTGCCTGATAAAGGTTTACCGTCCTCCAGCTTTTTACATCTATAGTCTTGTTTTAGCTTTCTCAGTCGAGTTCCCATTCTTTTTTGTACGTGACCAACACATTCAAGTTTTGAAACAGTTTCATCATCATATGGTTTGCTGTCATGTATAGCAGGGAATGTTCTAGAATCACCATCACCAATATAATTAATATATTTGAGACCTCTTTCAGCTTCTGATCTGTGAAAAATTTTTATCATACCATCGACTTCCATTTCTCCTGAAGAACCGATATGATTTTTCTGACAATTTGGCAAATGTTTCATTTGCCACTCTTCGAAAGCTTTCCCAGATTTTTTTGCTTTCCATAGATCACATCCTTTACAAGTGGACGAGAGAACTTCAACATCTAAAACCTTCCCTGTTTCAGCACCTATTACAGAACATACTCCAATATGTGAAGTATGTCCTCTCGTTTTCCATGTTCCATCACCACTTACGGTGACAGAATTTGATGCAGTTTTGCATGCCTCTTCTTCTGAAGCAATTTTCATACTTTGAATGGCGACAGTTTTTGAAGCTGCATTTATATGTTTGCAGATTTTGTCATAAGCATTCTGTGTCACAGGTTTACCCAGATCCATTACACCACAAAATGTTTCCAGAGGTTCCAGACCTTGACCAATGCATCGCATAGCATAAACAATTCGTCTGTTTAATTCAGGAACATTCTTGTGTTCACCAATCAACTTTGAATTATTGAATTCTGTTTTAAAACTACACTTTTCACATTTCACAGTAATTGTTGAAAATAATCCAAAGGGTTTTCTCTCAGAAATATTGACAGAATTACAGCACAATTTGCACATTACATTCTCTTTCAAAAATGTAAACAATATGTCTTTATCCATTATTATATAGCCATGAAAACGATTCATAATGTCAGTATCACTTTCATTAAATAATGCATTGTTAAGCTTTTTCTCGGATGCACTTTCTACATGTTCAATTTGAGTATTATTGTCATCACCTGATGAAACCAAGCTTTTATCAGAAAGTTCAGATCTGATATTCGTGTAGCGGTTGCCGTGGAAGCGACGTTTTTTAGCTCGCTTCCCAGAAGCTCTTTTATTATTTGCCATCACAAATATAATATATAAATATACTTATTATTGCAGAAAAAGACTAACGCATCAAAAATTCAATATACACCAAATAAATGCTGCAAACGTCAATACAACTTTGCAGAATCAAACGACGTAGTAATAGCTTACGGAAACACGATGTAAACATTCAGAATAAGTATTAAGTTGAGTAGAATCATTGCTACTGAGTGCTGACGAAATAAAAATAAGACTTGTAGGCTAGAATGTAGCAACACTCAGTTATATAACGGCTATGACAGCTGTGAGCAAATGGCGTGTCCCTTTAAATGTTTATTTACATACGTGATGAAGGATTCTCGTGTCAGTGACCTTTACGTTTTTAATGATATCTCCTAAACTACACGGAATATTTTAACACGGAGATGCAGAATGTTCAAAAATGAAAAGTGCGCAGAAATGTTCAAACTAAAACATATATGTTTTTCAAAAAATCGATATTTTTGAAGATTTAAAGGTCGTGAGACCCCTTAAACTAGTTTTCCTTCCAGATCTCTGGAAGGAACCAGATTTCAACTAGGAAATTCCTGTTTATAGATGCAGTACAGATGAAAATTACTTGTCCGTGGAGTTGATAATTTAAAAACGACTTTTTAATTTCTAGTTTCTAGAGAGAAATGTTTGTAAAAGATTGGCTTCGCGTTAGATTCTAGAACTAAAAGTTTTCAACAAGGTCGCTTTAGACCTCAGTTTCAAACGAATTAACTCTGGCGGGAAGTATGTAAGGATCCTAAGTTTTACTAACGTTTATTTTATTTTAAATCTTTACTATCACTTCTTTATTTCTACTTCCGGCCAGAATTAAAAGCTTTAACTTATTTATCAAGTACTTAAGTTGTGGCTTTTTGCCTAGCAAGAGAGAGGAAGGAGTTATTAGAAGCAGGCCGCTTGCCATAGTAGTTTTACTCGGTTGCTGGTTGCCTTCAAGGCCACAGATTTAGTCCTCTTGATGATTTCAAACGTATCGTAGTTTTAGCAGCTCTCTGTACTACATACGGATTTTGTTAAACAACGACCAATCTTAAAGTTAGGCACTTGTATATTAATCCAAATTTAGTTTAGTTAGAGTTTTAGTTAGTAGTTAGAGTTTTAGTTTTAGTTTTATATTCTTACGTTCAGACCACAAGTAGTTGGTCTCTGTATTCCGAAGTTCCGGAAATCTCTGTAAAGATAGAAAAATAAAGGGTTTCGTATACCCTTCCTGTGTGTATTGTCTACTTCACAATTTATTGAACATAGCTTGAGTAAGCTCCCTGTTCCGAGTCAGGACAGTTCATGTTTCCAAGGCAAGTAAAGAGGAACACAAGTCCTGATAAAATAACAAAATAAAACAAACAAGATGAAAATATAGGAAGAAGGAACTTTAGAGTCTTCTACTGAACAAAATGGAAATGTCAGATTTAAAAAAATATGAGATAATTCTGAGTCTTTGAGAAAATAAAATTTCATTAGACTTGAAATCAAAATTGTCAGATTTTTGTTTTAATGTAATGGGCCTCAAGGAAGTCAAATAACAGAGCATCTCACAATAATATTGTAACTGTAAATTTTGTTCTAAACGCCATAAAGTTCTGATATTTGATATAAATCTTATGTCCAAGAAAAGAGTTCATTTAATAAATTTTATAGTATTTATCATTGGTATATCCGTTAATTACTCATTTAAGTTAGATTTTACTATTTAGTGAAATGTAACTTAAATGGATATTTAACTTGTAATCAATGATTAATACTGAAACATTTAGCAAACATTTTCAGTTTAAGAATGTCTTCATATTCAAAAATAAATCAATGGACTTCAATTAATGATTTTAATTATCAAATAGTTTTTATTAGATTGTTTCAATATACCATGTCATTAATTTTTTTGTTCTGTCATTACAGTGTTAGTTTACACCGTATCATTATTATTTTTTGCTGATGGCATTACATTTGATGATTGCCGCTTGAATATTTATGTTATTTCTCCTATTGAAATAGTTTACATCCTTGGAAAATAGTTCAAATATTTTTAGATCTTTGACAAAACAAATATCATGTTAATTCTCCTTGCTTACAAATTTTCATGTAACCCATATAAATCAAAAGTACACTGTTTAATTTTAAAATACTGTCAACTATTTATAAATATCTAATATAATAATAGAAGACAAAGTACTATCAGGTTCAGTGTTCCGCCTTACTTTCTTTGGGAACATTCAAAAACCTGACTCAGAACAGGGAGCTTACTAAAGCTATGTTCAATAAATGTGGGAAGTAGACAAGATACACAGGAAGGGTATACGAAACCCTTTATTTTTCACTCTTTACAATGACTTCCGGACTTCGGAATACAGAGACCAACCACTTATGGTCTGAACGTAAGAATATAAAAATATTAACTAAACTCTAAATTAACTTTGGAATAATAAACAAGGGCCTACGTGGAAGATTGGCCGTATATTAACAGGAAGCCGTATGTAGTACAGAGAACTGTTAATACTACAATACGTATAAAATTATTAAGAGGATTAAACCTCTGCCTGGAAGGCAACCAGCAACCGACTAAAACTGCTAAGGCAAGCGGCCTGCTTCGACTAACTCCTTCCTCTCTCTCGCTTGGCAAAAAGCCACAACTTAAGTACTTGGCGTTCGATAGACAAATTTGCATAAATAAGTTAAAGCTTTTAATTCTGGCCGGAAGTAGAAAATAAGAAGTGATAGTAAAGATTTAAAATAAAATAAACGTTAGTAAAACTTAAGATCCTTACAGTACGACATAATTAATTTTATGATGGAACACAACGTACTGTAGAAATGAAGAATTGTACGCTAATTTATTATAGTAATGGATTTGTAACTTTGAAGGTCTACTTTTCAGAACCATTTTTGTGTTAGAATATAACAATTATTAAAGCTTCTTATTGGAAATCCACTCAAAGTGTGTGGACCTCAATAGATATGACTTGGAAGTAGATCTTCTACATGAAAGCAGCTCATATAGATGCTACCCATGAAAAGATCTCGAATAATAGCCAGCATATTCTAACACTGAAATTAGGTTGGAGGAATGACTCAGTTTTTAAATTTTGTCTCTTACTGGACTTGATTTTAGATATTCATTTAAAGAACTATAGTTTAATTGTTGTCTCACACTGAATTATGTGATTGTTGCAGTGTAAAGAAAGAGAGTATCCAGTATAGAAATAATATCGCATCCATATTGTGGCGGACAGCACTTCCATATAGTATTTGAATATACGCAGTTCCATTAGTTTTTTTTTCAAGTTCATTATGGCATATTGCATTAAGTTTAACAGAAGAAATAAAATACTCAGGACTTCTTCCAAATTCTAGGAATTTAGGTATAATGTTTCATTTCATCAATTTTATCAATATTATATTGCATTTTTCCAAGACGGTCTTCATTTAATTGAATGCACTTATCCTAACGAAAAACTGTACTTTTAAGTTGTACTCAAAAAACGTTCTTCATGCCTCCATTCTCCCTCCTTATGGCATGGTTAAACTCACAAATCGAACACCTCACAAAATTTTTTTAATGTGGGAAAAGAATTCTCCATTCAGACGTAGAACCAATTTCTTACATTTTCACGCTCTCTTTCCACAAAATGAAAAAGATTATCCTTCGCATCCTCCATGGTTCCAAAAACAGTGCTACAACAATGCGCTTGTACCAGCCAACTGAATCGGATTGAACAATATTGCATGGAATAGCTGCATAAATATTTCAAAAGTTGTCTCTGGCCGAGAGTATTGGCTATAAGTTCTAGGAATCGAAATAGAGCTCACTTTCTAGAACTTTAGAAACATCCCACGTAAATATCCGTAACTGAATTGGAGGGTCTTGTGGAACGATAAAGTAAAATAAAACTTTTGTCGAACACATTTCAATGAAATAATCATATTAAAAAAAAGCGCAGACTGTAAATTTATTTCATTTCAGATTTAAACGCATTCAGTACTTTTATTAAAAGCGATAAAAGATACAGAATATATATTCTACACCCGACAATATATAATATCGTACACTAGATATACCAGTGTAATAGATTTATTTTTATTTACTCTTTAAGTGAAACATGATGCTTGAATTCGTACCATACTACGTGAAAATTAAGGAATGAATTAAATTATTTTAGTTGCATTTACAAAACTACCCTCTACAGTAAGAATACAAAACATTAAATTAAAAAAAATATTCGATAATTTTCAGGAAGAATCTTTCTGTGATTTTATTTTGGAAGCGTTTGAAAACATAAAAGTAATTAATTGTGCGGTTTAGATATGGTATGGTATGGTATAATTGATTTTTCGGAATTCGGTTTAGAAGACCATTCTGTTACGAAATTCTTCTCTTGGATAATCATTTAAAACTTATTCTTTAATAGGCATAATTGAAAACTTTAATAGAAAAGTATCCAATTTGTCAAATTAGAGATGAATATTTGTACCTGAAATAAATCTGATGCACTAGACTCAAAATTGATGGAAAAAAATAGAGAAGAAACTTCAGCATCTAAAATATATGCCACTATGTTACAAATTAAAATAATTATAATATTGCATTACTTTGTAAATTAAAATCAACCTAATATTATATAGAATTGCTTACCCTTTCATTCCGAAAAGACAAGAGATTTGTACATAGGCAACTACGGTGGCAACGATGGAAATATTGCTATACATAAATTGGATTCTTCACCATGCACTTTTTAGTAGCAATCTGATGTTGGCAGCAATTGGTTTTTCGGATCAGTAACGAATTCAGAAATGAAAAAGTTCACCAACAACAACTCAAAGAACAGAATCACCCGCTATTTTTAGAATTCAGATTCATGATATTTTTCTGGAATCTCATTTCAGCCAAGAGATATATTTATCCTATATCTGGTAACACAAATCCACCTAGTTGATACTAGCTGTGGACATCGAAGATCGTTGCTAGAACTGACGATCTATAAAAGTCAATTTTGGAGAATATTATTGAAACTTTCAAGCACTTTTTTTACTTATATGTTTCCAAAGTAATTATAGGAATAAAATACGTGGCGAAGCTGCTCCATTTTATATCGTTCAAGATCCAGAAAATGTAGGTGATAAATGTGGTAGATATGTAAAAATATAAGGAAAATCTAGTTCCTAAATCATGATAAATTCATGTCAGAAATGAATTGTTTTTAAACTGATATTACAGTTTAGGAAATTTACTATCTTTCAATTAAAATGCGTTTAAAAACGGCGGATGGGGGGTAGAAAGGGCAAAGATATGTCGTGATATTTTGATCTGTTATAATTCAGAAAATGTATTTCTGGCATCTCACTTTATTTTTGAACCTACGTCATGTGCTACAACCAGGTAATCCATAAAACGATTCTTAACAGCTAAAAACTTAAAAGGAATTGTTCTGCATAGAATTGTGAAAGAGCAGTTATGGGAAAAAACCTAACATGTCTTGCAGTTCTTTTTGAATAGTGAGCTGCTTCCTTTGTCTTTTAAATAGAGTTTAGGAACGAGTCTGCAAAGTAGCTGCAATCGAATTCAGGCATGCAAATACATTCTTCAGACTCTATATATTATCAATATAATCAAAAATATGTCTCGAAATTATTCCGAATCTAACTCCACTAAATAAATAACTTTTGGATTCCTTCCTCATAAGCTTCTTAATTTTCCTAAAGATCACGTTCTAGATCTCTATTCTTGAAATGATCATCTGTCTCGAAGCATAGTAAATATAAAACTGTTGTATGGAGACTTTTTCCAGTTGATATTATCAATTTATGCATTACCTTAATTAACGCCTATAAAGCCTTAGTAATCCCCAAGCAAATGGGCTTCAGAAAACGTCTTATGTAACATTATGAAGATATTCCCATTTTTCATCATCTTTTACTATTTGCTTTTCATTGTCAACTGCAAACTTTGTAAGATTTTCTGTCGTTTTCCAGGGTGTTTACTTTCAGAACATGGGACCTTTATTGCGGTTCTAAGTTCTTTGTTATTTCACATTAGTGTGAAACGTCATTTTATTTCGACTTGGCAGTATTCTGACATCAAACATCAAAATTGCTTTTCCTGTTTTACTTCTGTCAAGGAACGACGCGGCGTCATCTCAAAACTATCAACAGCGTTTCTTAACATATTGACCACCAAAGGCAAATGAACTCTGGAATTGAACGCTCATTTAAATCCCACGATCAGTCTGGCCTCTTGAATGGGTGTTTTGGGGGTTTTTTCTTCTGTATAATCTAGGTACAAGTGAGGTTTTACGGCTTGGGGTGGGGGCATTGTTCAAAATAACAAAGCTAAACGGTAACAAATAAATGAATCAATGAACATGCCTTTATATTTATTATTTATCATAAATTAACTCCTCATGAAGATTTTTGCACCTATTTAATAACGAAATGATTTTTTAAGATGCAGCTAGGCATTTTCCCTAGATCGCTTGTTCCTGAAGCTTGCAACAAATAATTTTTATAAAGGCCAACGATTTAAACTGTTGAATAGCTACTGCACCAATGTTCTGTTTCTATACTTTGCCGTAAAAATCATGGGCACCAATGCAGTGTTACTACTTCCTCTTAGGGAGGAAACTAATGCAGAAACAGACAGGTGAAACCGCAACTAACTAAAAAAAAAAGCAACTGAGAAACTAAACTCTTAAGAGTTTGCTAATTACCAAACTTTTAGTGATCGTATAGGTAAAACGGTAATGCATTGCGTTGTGAAAATGCATCCGGGACCGCGCCGTGACAGGATCGAATAAACAACATGTAAAATCAATATATATATAAGAAAATCACCTAACAGATATAAAGAAAACATAAGTAATAGGTTTCCAGATTAAATACCAGTTTATTCAAATTCCTCACAATTAAAACTTAAATCTTATCCTAATCCGAGAGTCAAACTTCTTATTTTTGTTACAGTTACAATTTTCTTATTTTAGACACAGGGAATACATCAATTTGTCATTTTCTTTTGTTACATTTTAAATTCATGATTTGCAAATCTATTACATGACTCATTTAATTTAACGGGTACCCGATCTATAATTTCTAAGAGGTTAAGGAAAACATATTATTTGCAATTCACATCTGTTCTAAGGAAGATTACACAAACAACTATTATTATTACACCCTAATTTATATGAAAACCTTAAGGTTTGTCTCGGTAATTTAGAAGGGGAAAAAGGAAGCAATTCATTTTCAGTTGACTGAATTTAAGATTCAATTTTAGGTAAAGTTCTAATTTCCAAAAGTTCTAAGGAAAATTGAGAAAGCACTTATCTGTGATTTTGACGACTTGAAACGCACCCGGAAAGGTATTGGGCTGGCCTTGCATTCTGGGAGAAAATTCAAAGGGTTATAATTCCACCATAATTCCTAAGAAATTCATTCCGTAAGGGGAACACAGGCGTCTAAGGAGTCTCACGTTTTTCGGTGCCACTAGCCGCAATTCCTAATAACCCTCACTCCATTCCTTTTTCGGCAACACAATCCGCTCTCACAGCCTTGCAGAAAAACAAGCCCTCGAACCAGCACCCGAGCAGAATTTTCAAGATCGCAGTCAGGATCGCGCATGCGCGCCCTTCTTCACTTAGCCAACAACCGGACCCTCAATCGCCAAAAACCTGAATGACTTACATCGAAAGTCCAGTAGCAACCTCTGACCTTTCTGTCACGTACTTCCTGTCGTAAGGTCAACTACACAATGAAATTCCTTCTAGAACATTCTAAAGGACAAAGCGCGCGAAATCATGACTTAGCAAAAATTGCTTCCCTTTCCCTGCTTCTTTTCACAATGAATCAAAGCTTGTACAAAAATTGCAAATAAAAGAAAAATAAATAATATTCTTTTGAACTAAATAATATTCCCAGAAGCATCTGTTTTTCCCCAAAGTTAAAGCATTAAAATAAGTAATTCAGAATCAAATAAAATTAAGATTTCCATAAATCAGAAAATTATTCACCTAATTTTTAAAACGCTATCAGACAAATTCTCTACACAACATTCCTTTCCCCTAAGGAATTAAATTTTGGTGTACCAAAATTTAGAAGACAGACACTTCTTGAAATACCATGACTCATACTGTGCAATAAGGCTAAAGGATAACATAATGTAACAATAGTTCACACGACTCCTTGGTAACAGTGACGTTACTGACACATTAAATCTCAATCCAACATGTGGAAGCAAAACAACAAGATTAATCAAAGCAATTACTAATTAAAATACTCAATGAAGATCATCAAAAATAATTAATCAAAAACATCAATTAAATCACTTAATTAATTAAACCTAGAAATATTCAGAACACATACAAAAATAAAAATAAAAAAAAAATAAGGCGTTAATCACAAACAAAATATGTCTAAGATGAAGCATTCAGTAATTTTATGACAAAAAGAACTTCTCTTTTTTTTTCCTGTTCATTACATCACACTAGTGTTGCGGTCTCTGTGTGGCCACATTTCTGAACGTTTATTTATCTATTCATTCCTTTTCAGTCCATTAATGTAAACAATTTCACCTGAGGTCGAGCACATTCTACTATTGTGACAATTTCTGCTGAGCACAATCACGGAGTACATTAAATGAGTACGGAGTTGTCAATGCAAGCGAGGGAAAACCCTGTAGTTAGAAATCATTGTGTTAGCAACTCCCCCCTGCAGCCTTCAACGCGAGAAAGTGAAAGCAACAACCCCGTAATGTGAACTCAGCACAATACCCCTTAGTAGAGGATCACAATGCTCGAAAAACAAACAGCTGACTGATCGTTTAGTAGAATACAAGCCAAGAAACTTGACCTAAAAAGAAACCAGATTTCACCCCCCTACGTCTCACCTTCGACCAAGGAAGAACAATCCCTCTTCAAAGTTGAAGAAGACTTTATCTGTCAATTTTTCCCTGACGATATATAAGCCACTGAATGTGTTCGGATACTCACACCCGAAGAAAGAAATAATCTAATCCAATTGTTCACACCAAAAAAATGAAATAAATAAAATAAGATAATCAACGCGCCGCAGATACATAAAATACATTCCTGAGAAAATAAACACACTAATAATTCAAACAATTCCAAATAAAATATGTCACATGAATGTATTCAAACAAAGAGTAAAGACCCCTAAGTACTACGAAATTGAATAACTTCCAGGAATGAATCCCAAACAATCACGTCTAAGAACAGAAGCGGCCTGATCAGGGCCAAGCATTAGAATACAAAAGAACGTTACAACACAAGGAACCTCGGAACCAGCCGAAAATACCCCACACAAAAAATCAGAAAGAAAGAAAACGTGATTGTCCAAAAATTCAATCCAACCAAAATCAATTCCGAGAATTAACATAACGAATACGCTGTGCAAATACCAATTAGAATTTTATCCAAGACACACAAAAATAATACTAATACAACGTAATGCATATACAAAATAACGTTTGGCCAAACTGAAAAAATCAAACTATATACAAATATATATATATATATATATATTTCGCTAAATTCTGATTTACTGAGCCCAAAAAAAAAAAAAAAAAAAAAAAAAAAAAAAAAAAAATGCTTGCAAAGCCCTACATTACTAAGCAACAAAACCCTGCGAATCCCTACGTTTCAGGTTATAAGGAATATCAGCACATTGATTATGAATTCTCTCTGGAGCATCAGAGTTGCACGCCTGCAATGAAGGAAAGTTTATACGTTCAGGTACCTTTGTCAATCTATCCACATGTACTACCTGCGACTGCTGTGGGCTCGTAACTGACTCAATTTTAAAATTCACTTTGGTGACCTGTTCGACCACTCTAAATGGACCCTTATTGAACTTCGCAAATTTCTTAGTCAATCCAAGCCGCAACACAGGAGTATAAAGATACACCATATCCCCTATTTTAATATTTTTTGAAAAAACAAACTTGTCTCTAATCTTTTCCTGTCTTTCAGCCGCCTCCGTTAAGTTTTTATTTACTAAAGAGAAAACCCTGCGGAGTCTTAAAATTAAATCCCTAGAATAAGTGTCTGTGTCACGATAAGTCTTAAAGTCTGTTTGTGTCAACAAATCAATAGGTAAATTTAAATCTCTTCCATAAAGAAAAAATGCTGGGCAGTCCAGTAATGCGCTATGCCGTCCAGTTCTGTGCGCTAAAAGTGCGAAAGGCAAATGTCTGTCCCAATCTTCCTGTGTCTCACTCACAATGTGGCTGAGAGAATTTATTAGAGTAGCATTTAAGCGTTCAACGACTCCGTCAGACTGCGGGTGGTAACTGGTGGTGGTGTGCTTAGTGATGCCTAATTTCTGATATACTTCTTTTATGGCATGTGAAATAAAATTCGAGCACTACGTGTAAAGGCACACCGTGCGCCGAAATAAAAAGATCCAGTTTTTCTATGATAGATTCAGAAGTAAAGTCTTTCAAAGGATAAGCCTCGGGCCACCTCGTAAAATAATCAGTGATAACTAAGATGTATTTATTTCCCTGTAAAGTAATGGGTAAGGGACCAACAATGTCCATGGCTATTTTTTCTATCGGACGAGAAGCCACAGGCATTCTCAGAAGAGGAGCCTTGTGAGAAGGCCGGTGACCCTCTTTCCGATACAGGAATGACAAGATTTTACATAATTATGAATGTCCCTATACATGCCTTTCCAATAAAAGTATTTTTGATTACGTTGCAGTGTGCGATGGAACCCGGAATGCGCCGCCACCGGCGAATCGTGGTGCTCTTGCAGAATACGTGAAACTAAAGATCGTGGAACAACCATCCTGTGCAGTTTTTGCCAACGGGTACGTTGCTTAGCATATTCACAATATAAAATGCCATTAGGCATAAAAAATTTCAAAAAACGAGGACTAGGAGTCAAATTTTTTTTTTATATCTGAAATAATCTGCTTACACTGCATATCTGAACCCTGCTCTTCTTTGAACGTCTGTAATAAGTCTGGACTGACAGAATTTTGAACAAGATGCGTTACATTTACTGCTCTAGACAAGAAATCAGCTGTTACGTTCAATTTCCCTGGTTTATGTATTATTGTATAGTCAAATTGGGACAAGCCCATAATCCACCTAGCTATCCGGGAAGTGGGATCCTTCAATTTTAGTACGTGCGACAGCGACGCTTGATCTGAATAAATTGTGAACCTGTTCCCTAAAAGGTACTGGCGAAAAAAGGCAGTTGCCCAAACTACTGCTAAAACTTCCCTCAGGTGCTGCTGCTGATCCGGTGACAAGTGAGAAAGGTCAAATTCTCCCCCCCCACCACCACTCAAAATCCTCTCCTTTCTCCATGGTCGTCGTGTTATTCACGCAAGCAGTTTCTATTGAAGACACAGTAACAGGAAGAATAGATGCTAACTTAGTTCTTTTGTTAATATGAATAGTCTGTGGAGTAAAATTTGCTATCTTAACGTTAAAAGTCTTAGAATCATTATTTAAATTAACTGATCTTGCCACAGAGAATTTACTATAAGAGTTTTTATCAATAGGCTCTAATAGGACTGTGTCATGCGAATCATTAAACATAGGAGCAATAACCTTTACTATATTCTCAGAAAACGGCAAAAGTTTATGTTTACGAACTGCATAGCAATAATCCAAGGAATCTATCGGTCTCGGAAAGAGACAATTTGAACTGTCACACCAACGTAAAGTAAAATTTTGCCCAAGTAATTGTTTAGTGCTAAAATCCAGAATGAGTGCATTATCAAGTGAAAACTGTGTTCCTAAAATGGCACCATAGTGCAAAGAAAAATCCTTGTCCTTAATGAGAAATTCAACAGGAAAATTCCTGCCTTGCAATACTACGGGAAGTGAAACTTTTCGTGTGATTAAAACATTCTGATTAGAAATTCCTTTTAAATAAAGTTTACAAGGAGAAAATGAAACTTTATCCCCTAACCCTGCAATAATTTTTTCCTCTATAATATTAACCGTTGCTCCCGAATCTATCAAAAATTTAATTTCTGTCTGTAATATAGAACCCTCTACTATTGGTAATGAAGATTCTCCTGTAGTGACTACAAAGACGGATGGCACCTCCAAAAGGGCATTCGAGGATGAAATGGAAGTGTGTTTCTCCCCACCCTTTTCTAGTTTAAATTAAATGTCTGAGCTTGGTGATTCAATTTGCTACCAGTTGCACCTCGATCCTGAGATGCTACCGCCAAATGTTCGGGTGCCATATGAGAATTAAGTCTATTCGCCGTTCCTGCCTCTCTTTGTCGAAATCTGTGATCTGATCTGCCCTGCTCGTTATTAGACCTGCCATTTACATAACAATTTCTGCTTATGTGTCCTACCCGGTTACAACGGAAACATCTAGGCTGTAAGGATCTCGACTGAGGATTATGCACCATCAAAGATTGCATTTGGCTCTGCAAAGTATTCATCATCTGTGTCAACTGGGTTAAGTTCTGTTGTTGCAATCTAATAGCCTCTACAAGCTCTTCATTTTCACCTGAAAGAGTGTCCTTGGAATTTACCGTACCCGTAGTATGGACCGCCTTAACTTCCGCTGACTGAAAATCTGCCTCAGCATGGTTTTTTATCCACATCTCTTCCTCCAAAACTGCGTGGTTTTTCGCTGCTACAAATGATTTATGATTATGGGGCAAAAGCAGACGTCTAAGGTGCAAATGCAATCCTTCTAGAAAAACAGATAATAGCAATTCCTATCTCTGAGTCTCTGCTGCCGGATCGCCCTTCCTTTCTACTGGCACTGTTTTATAAGATAAAGCCTCGATACGCGCAGCGAATTGTCTGACTGACTCCCGCGGCTTTTGAAATGCCTGTATAAGGGAGCGAATATGGGAATGTAGACTTTGAACTGTTGTAAACCTGTCCTTCAAGGCACCTACCAGGTAGGAAAAACCAGCTTTGCTCCTCAAACGCGGATTATTCCTAACAAATTCCGCGGCTTCCCCCCCAAGTTTAACCCGAATTACCGTAACTTTATCTGACTCCGTCCATCCTACATGTGATGCTATCAGTTCGAGTCTATCTAAAAAGTCAGCTAGGCTAATGCTATTTTCTCCTCCCGTAAAAATAGGAACTGACTCCAGTGGGTCCAAGCCAAAAACTGAAGTACCCTTTACTCCCGGGGCTGTCTCTTCCAACATCTCTACTGATGGGTCAGGCTGTCTAGCAGAACGGCGCGTTTTCTTCGACATATCACCCTCTAATAGTTTTGAATCATTCAAAGAAGTTTCCATATTGTCAAGCTAATTTAATCAGCTGCCAGTTACGCGCAAAACTTAAAAAAAACTCCACTCATTGACAACTCCGGTACTTTTACAGAAAATATAAGTATCGATCCTTACATCTAGAAAACATACTGAGTATTTCGAAAGCCTCAAAATTTGAAATTCACAAACCTTCTTAACACATAATACTTTTGTACTAGTAACAACCTAACATGCACAGTATGAAATCATCGAATCACACCTACTGAAACACTATGTTTTTAGTTAATGTTATACCAAAGCAATTTACCTAACCTTAAATTCAATTCTTAAATTAAATTAGAGAATTAATATCCTGCAATAACCAGTAAGCAAACATAATTCAAATCAAAACCTTAATTAGTCCTCACACATAAAATTTAACACCCTCTTAAAACAGTAAGTTATACGAAATAAATAAATTCAAAAAATCAGTTACTGATTCGATCCTTCACTAAGCAGAGGTCACGGCACCAATGTTAAATAGCTACTGCACCAATGTTCTGTTTCTATACTTTGCCGTAAAAATCATGGGCACCAATGCAGTGTTACTACTTCCTCTTAGGGAGGAAACTAATGCAGAAACAGACAGGTGAAACCGCAACTAACTAAAAAAAGAGCAACTGAGAAACTAAACTCTTAAGAGTTTGCTAATTACCAAACTTTTAGTGATCGTATAGGTAAAACGGTAATGCATTGCGTTGTGAAAATGCATCCGGGACCGCGCCGTGAGAGGATCGAATAAACAACATGTAAAATCAATATATATATAAGAAAATCACCTAACAGATATAAAGAAAACATAAGTAATAGGTTTCCAGATTAAATACCAGTTTATTCAAATTCCTCACAATTAAAACTTAAATCTTATCCTAATCCGAGAGTCAAACTTCTTATTTTTTGTTACAGTTACAATTTTCTTATTTTAGACACAGGGAATACATCAATTTGTCATTTTCTTTTGTTACATTTTAAATTCATGATTTGCAAATCTATTACATGACTCATTTAATTTAACGGGTACCCGATCTATAATTTCTAAGAGGTTAAGGAAAACATATTATTTGCAATTCACATCTGTTCTAAGGAAGATTACACAAACAACTATTATTATTACACCCTAATTTATATGAAAACCTTAAGGTTTGTCTCGGTAATTTAGAAGGGGAAAAAGGAAGCAATTCATTTTCAGTTGACTGAATTTAAGATTCAATTTTAGGTAAAGTTCTAATTTCCAAAAGTTCTAAGGAAAATTGAGAAAGCACTTATCTGTGATTTTGACGACTTGAAACGCACCCGGAAAGGTATTGGGCTGGCCTTGCATTCTGGGAGAAAATTCAAAGGGTTATAATTCCACCATAATTCCTAAGAAATTCATTCCGTAAGGGGAACACTGGCGTCTAAGGAGTCTCACGTTTTTCGGTGCCACTAGCCGCAATTCCTAATAACCCTCACTCCATTCCTTTTTCGGCAACACAATCCGCTCTCACAGCCTTGCAGAAAAACAAGCCCTCGAACCAGCACCCGAGCAGAATTTTCAAGATCGCAGTCAGGATCGCGCATGCGCGCCCTTCTTCACTTAGCAAACAACCGGACCCTCAATCGCCAAAAACCTGAATGACTTACATCGAAAGTCCAGTAGTAACCTCTGACCTTTCTGTCACGTACTTCCTGTCGTAAGGTCAACTACACAATGAAATTCCTTCTAGAACATTCTAAAGGACAAAGCGCGCGAAATCATGACTTAGCAAAAATTGCTTCCCTTTCCCTGCTTCTTTTCACAATGAATCAAAGCTTGTACAAAAATTGCAAATAAAAGAAAAATAAATAATATTCTTTTGAACTAAATAATATTCCCAGAAGCATCTGTTTTTCCCCAAAGTTAAAGCATAAAAATAAATAATTCAGAATCAAATAAAATTAAGATTTCCATAAATCAGAAAATTATTCACCTAGTTTTTAAAACGCTATCAGACAAATTCTCTACACAACATTCCTTTCCCCTAAGGGATTAAATTTTGGTGTACCAAAATTTAGAAGACAGACACTTCTTGAAATACCATGACTCATACTGTGCAATAAGGCTAAAGGATAACATAATGTAACAATAGTTCACACGACTCCTTGCTAACAGTGACGTTACTGACACATTAAATCTCAATCCAACATGTGGAAGCAAAACAACAAGATTAATCAAAGCAATTACTAATTAAAATACTCGATGAAGATCATCAAAAATAATTAATCAAAAACATCAATTAAATCACTTTATTAATTAAACCTAGAAATATTCAGAACACATACAAAAATAAAAATAAAAAAATAAGGCGTTAATCACAAACAAAATATGTCTAAGATGAAGCATTCAGTAATTTTATGACAAAAAGAACTTCTCCTTTTTTTTTCCTGTTCATTACATCACGCTAGTGTTGCGGTCTCTGTGTGGCCACATTTCTGAACGTTTATTTATCTATTCATTCCTTTTCAGTCCATTAATGTAAACAATTTCACCTGAGGTCGAGCACATTCTACTATTGTGACAATTTCTGCTGAGCACAATCATGGAGTACATTAAATGAGTACGGAGTTGTCAATGCAAGCGAGGGAAAACCCTGTAGTTAGAAATCATTGTGTTAGCAACTCCCCCCTGCAGCCTTCAACGCGAGAAAGTGAAAGCAACAACCCCGTAATGTGAACTCAGCACAATACCCCTTAGTAGAGGATCACAATGCTCGAAAAACAAACAGCTGACTGATCGTTTAGTAGAATACAAGCCAAGAAACTTGACCTAAAAAGAAACCAGATTTCACCCCCCTACGTCTCACCTTCGACCAAGGAAGAACAATCCCTCTTCAAAGTTGAAGAAGACTTTATCTGTCAATTTTTCCCTGACGATATATAAGCCACTGAATGTGTTCGGATACTCACACCCGAAGAAAGAAATAATCTAATCCAATTGTTCACACCAAAAAAATGAAATAAATAAACGTCTCTCCAAGTCTCGCACGAAAAAGTGTCACGAAAAAAGTGATTCAAAGTCGAATTTTCTTCCTCTCCCTCACAAACGTGAGCTCCCACTATGGCTTCAATTATCGCCCCATCAATTTTGGCAAAATTTGCGTTTTCAACCCCTGAATGCGGAAATAAAGGTGATCGCGCATGCGCGCCCTCCTTCACTTAGCCAACAACCGGACCCTCAATCGCCAAAAACCTGAATGACTTACATCGAAAGTCCAGTAGCAACCTCTGACCTTTCTGTCACGTACTTCCTGTCGTAAGGTCAACTACACAATGAAATTCCTTCTAGAACATTCTAAAGGACAAAGCGCGCGAAATCATGACGTAGCAAAAATTGTTTCCCTTTCCCTGCTTCTTTTCACAATGAATCAAAACTTGTACAAAAATTGCAAATAAAAGAAAAATAAATAATATTCTTTTGAACTAAATAATATTCCCAGAAGCATCTGTTTTTCCCCAAAATTAAAGCATTAAAATAAATAATTCAGAATCAAATAAAATTAAAATTTCCATAAATCAGAAAATCATTCACCTAGTTTTTAAAACGCTATCAGACAAATTCTCTACACAACAAAACTTAGCTGGGGTTTGAAACTCGCATAGGGACGTTAATAACATCTTTTCAATTATTATGTATAAAATTATAATTTTTTTGTCTCTTTTACCTATAAATACGAAAATTTTAGTTACGAAAAAAAATATTTTTAATTTTCATGTCATACATTTAAACAGTCTCGTTTTAGGCAAAAAATCAGGATACATTTAATGCACATGCCTCAATATTACTTGCGTAAGAAGAAAGTCGAAATAAAATGGCTTATTTAATTTTAATCACGAAGCTTAGGATTTCTTTTCCTCTAAGCTCCTTTAAGATTTTTAAGATATATGCTCATTCCATTGTATCTGCTCATTTCTGGGATACAATTTGCAAGCTACTTTAAAATACTTCTGAGTTGATAAAAAAAGCAATAAAATTTGGACGACTTTTTAACATAAATAAGCGTTTACTATATAAAAATAAATAAATATTGATATTATTTATTTTGCTGTTTAATTATCATTATTATTACGCAAAGACAACTAAAATAGCAGTCATAATAATCAAGCAATACTTGTTTAAAGTATATTATTTTAATTATTTCCAAAATAAAATAATTAACAAGTATTCAAATAGAATTAATTCATTTAATAACTTAATTTAACAATTAATTAATGAATTAATTTAAGAATTTAAGGGTTTAGGCGCAAAATGCCTTTTCGAGACTAATATCCCATTCAGGACGAATATCCCTTTTGGGCTAATAAAAAAATCTAATGAGGACAATTCATGACCTATTAAATTATACATATTTTTTGCTGCATTTCATTTAAACTTATTTCCTCAAATTTCATTAGAGGTATATTTCTCATTCAATTAATTCAGTTCTCACTTCGTGGAAAAGTAAAAATACATAAAACTCAAAACATCTTCATTAAAAATTGTAAAAAAAACATAAAACACTAAATACAGTTAAAACAGAAAACAAAAGTTTAAAAAAATATTTTATAATTTAATCAGAGTTTCTACGCAAAAGCAAGCAATTCGGTCAGCGGGCAAGAAGGCAGAATTTTAGGTGCACAAAATCAAAAGTTTACCTTTGGTCCCACTCTGAAAAAAGACAATGAAGATGCAGAAACTGAATTCACTATTCTACTGAGTTTCAAATGTAAACAAATTGTGCTTCGTTAGATTTAACTCGCCACTTGAATTTTTAAATTCTACTATTATTGCATACCTAAAGGCCTTAAAACCTTTAACCAGAACATAAAAACCTCATAATTCGATCTCTATTAAAGAAAAAAATTAACAGTTTATCAACATATAAGAATAAAAAAGCTAAGCTCACTGAGCCAGGTTACAGAATGGGCATATATATATATATATATGTGTGTGTGTGTGTAAGCAAGGTAAAAAGAATATTCTATATGCTTTTGCTTAAAAGTCGGCGTGATACTGTGGTTCCGGTGAATAATTTTAACACAAGTTAAAATGAAGTGCAATGAAAAGTGTAAAAACAAGGTAAATGAAATTATTATGAGAGTAGTAACAAATAAAAAGCGAATTTAAAACTTAAATCAAATTGGAAGTAATATGTTGATTAAAGTTAAAACTATCTTAAAACATTTTGAATAGAAATACAAAAGTTATATAAGACATAAGCAAAATTACAAAAAGCGGTAAATGGTAAATTTGCCTAATTCGATTCTCATCATGGACTCTTCAGGGTAAATGAATAATGATTTTCGAATCCAGCTAATTACATATCGCGTTTCGTCAAAACAGAAGAATCGAGACTGTATATGAAACTTTTTGATTATTTAAGATAAAATAACCTGGATAAAAACTTTAGTCTCAATTTATCTGTTTCATTTCCCTATATATATATATATATATATTTATCTATGATTGCAACGAAAAACGGAAGTACACAATTGCATGTTATAGCAATCCCATATACAAGATTTCGATGTTCTACGGCTACTCTTTCTTGAGTTATGCGTGATACCTACCTACCTACGTACGTACGCAGGTACAGACGTCGGAAACGAAAATCTCTTCTGAAACCATTTTAAATCCATTTAACAATCGTTTTAGGCAAAAACAGTTCTTTACGCCATTCATACGCACAGATGTCATGCAAAAGCATTATTCAAATGGTTTAGAAAGCGCTTGAAATGAGTATTCTAGTTGAAATATCATACACCAAATTTTTCGCGATTACAATACTTTCTTTACTTCGTACAAGGAAATAAAACAAATTCAGGCAATTTGTCACCTGGATTTGAACATGAGATACACCAGTGTTCAAGAATTAGAATGATAAAATTTTGTAGCTGAAATTGGGCTCAAATTGTAGACTGTTGGATCGAGCTGCTGTATGCTTGTGTTCATAATTTAAAAGCCACTCTTGAAGGCATCTTTTCTTTATGTATCTTACGTATTTTCTTGCAATCATCTGTTCTTTATCAAGATAAAGTACTACTATATATTTATCAAAATCCTATAAGGAACTCCGAATAGGTTTCTAAAAAAATTCCCTGAATTTAACACAATCCGCCAAGTGTCTGTCAAACCTCAGACCATCTTTCTTGGACGTAACAGAAGAATACAAAGTGTTCAAATGTTTTAAACGCTTGCAGTTTGCTCGTTTGTTTTTTTATTTATAGCAAAATGAAAGCAAAATATTTGTTTAAAGGTTAAGGGTAGTCGTGCTTCATGAGGGAAAATTTGCTCGTATTTACGGTGTTCCTCAAGAATACATGAAAATGATCTAGGCAGGCATCCTGCTTAAATACTACGAAATGGCAAATTTTAAAACGTTCAAGAAGATAACTTTTAAAAAATCTGCATTTAAAGGGTAAATGACCTTTATTTTATATGTTCCATGATATGAGAAATAAAGTTTAAGATTTTTAAGTTCTTTTGATCTGTTTGTTTTTTGGTACTTACATACTATCGGCACTAGCAGAAATTGCAAAGTTTCAAAGCGCAGCAAACTCCGGCATAACAATTATACAGGCAATCATGCGCATGACACATACTGCTTCCTGCGTCGGCATTTTCGCATGCGTTGTTTTTGTTGTAATTCATGTTACCAATGGCTTTTATAGAAAAATTATTTTTTTTAAATTTTAAACTTGATTTTAAAACTTGTGCTTGTAGCTCCTACAGGAAAACAATAATTGCCGCAAAATTGCTACAGGAACAATTCTTTGAACGTTTCCTCAAAGCGATCGCTACGAAATTTCCACGACAATAAAAACAAAAACCTGTTTGTAACTACGTTTCCTGACTATCTTTCGAAATAAATGTATAGTTGAAAGAAGAATATATATATAATACATAATTTTTTACAATAAAAGTAATTGTTCTTTTTCTTCTGTAAAATTCACCAAACTGCGCCAAAGTGGTTGTCATTATATTTAAGGCACTTTTCTTTTTTTTTTTTTTAATTTTACGAGAAAAACGAAAGTCCTCAGAATGTAATGTAATATAAACGTTGCTGAAAATTTTGAATTTTTTCTAATATTCTTTCAAATTCTTAATTTTTATTCGATTATTAATCTTCTCTGAAATAATTGATAACTTTTTTCCTAGATAATTCATATTAATATTATATTGCTGGACTTATTTGACTACCAAAAGTTTTCACTAAATCATTCATGTATTTTGCCGAAATGATTTTCAAAGCGAGGAGTCAAATTTAGAAAACGTGTAACGCACATTTTCGATAGTTGGGAAAGACATTCATGTTTATGTTTTTATTCATGTTAATTTCGTAACTAATTAAGAAATTAGTTACGCCACACAGACGACCTACAGACTAAGCAAAAAAGCTTTATGTGGGTTGAATAGACACTAGACTACTCTAAAAATTCAACACTGGAAACCCCGCACTTTAAAAACACTGAGAATATAATTATGTCATTTTTTTCCGTCGACGCGATGTTAAGAGATTTCAACCTAGAATATCAATGATCAGAGAACTTTGCTCTGTCAGACACTTTAAGTAAACAGTCGCAAATTTACAATGAGTTCATTTCCTGATATTAATTGCATGGAGTAAAGAAATATTAAAACGTTAATTCCAAATAAGGATACTATTCATTAATAAAAATAATATTTGGAATAGTTTCATAATTAAAATATAAATTAAGATTATATTCTATTACGTCTGATTTTATGGAAATAATATTTCCTTTTAATCCCCCTTGGCTATATAAAACGAGGCAAATTACTATTTGAGTTCACCAAATGGACGCAGATTTTTATGAAGTCTGACAGGGTTATTTGGTAAAAATACAGCACGCGAGAATATTTGCTTAAGAAAAGGTATACCCTTGTGGAAAAATTGGTTACAAAAACTAGTTTGTATTTGTGTTGCAAATACAGAAAACAGTCAGTCTTTTATTTGCCTTCTTTGTAAATCAGAAGAGTTTTTCATTTGAAGCGATTTTTTGTTTTTCATTTCCCCTTCCCCCTGAAGAAAATTCCAAATTCTCTTTGAATATGAATGATAACATTAACAGAATTATTTAGTCACGAAAACGCATACTGTGCCTTTTTATCTAAGAGACTTGGTTTGGCTATCTGAATATGGCAAAGCACAGGAAGCCTACCTCCTAAGGAGTCATATGCCTTCATAAAGGAATTTTTAAAAGACAGTGACACGCATTCATGTTCTACTGAGGGAAACCACTTACACGTCCATGCACGCAGCTGGGTTTCCAGAAGAGCAACCTAGCTCGAACTACCAGCATTCATCGCTGTTAACGACTCGGTCGATTGTGGGCCCTTTGAATAAGAAGAATGATGCCTTCGTGGATGATTTTTAAGTGAATCTGATTTATATTTATATTACACCGGAGGAAAACCGTAAAAATAGCGCCCGTGCAAAACACCATAATTAATCTATTAGTTTCAACTAAACGCGCGTCGAGTTGCTAGTTTTTAATTGGTCCCTTTGAAAGACCGATGAGCCAAATCTCTGTCTACTGTTAAGGGTTAATTGCGGCTTTGGTACTTCTAAACAACAATCGCACCTTTTTCCCGAAATAACAAAATACAAATTCAGAATTTACGAATACAGAATAAATGAGAATACTGATAGACAGCAATGTTTCAAATTACACTAGTTCAATTAATTGCAAAAGTGTAATAAGTCCACTAATCGCAAAATGAATTAAGGTAGCTGAAATATTGGTACTTTGACTCCGCTTCGGAATCTGGAAAACAAGCTGGCTGAATGAATATTTTGCCTTACTTTCCACATGCATACATAAAGTAAATAAAAATAAGTTTTCTCTCAGAAAATTTTCCACATTCTCAAGTACACAGTACTCGTATTCGTTGCCATTTTCAGTCACTTATCCCAAGCAAAGAAATGACCATAGAGGTTTAGTACTCACAAGAAAGTTAATTTAGAGAATTGTTTAATTAGAGAATGAATTTAATTCCATTGTAAGGCAGAAAGAAACTCCATATTGACAAAGGAGAAAAACAGGTTTCTATGTAAAAATAACATGATTATTACAATTAAATGACTCGGATGAATTTCTTATTTACCCACCGAGTGTAGAATTATATTTTTCTATGAATACTGCAGCTTACATTATAATGTTATTTACCGCTGTTTTCTGACACTTTCAGTTTTTATAACGTAGCATTTCTTATGTATATCAGATATAGTCTTTCTGAGCTGAAATCTCGGCTAAATGAAGCATGGACTTAAGGTTTCGGCTTACTTCAAATGCACTTCTTTACAAAATTAATTATTTTGAACTTAACTTGAAAATATCTGATTTGGATACCACACCACTTCCGTATATGGCTTACTAAATTATGCACACATTTTGCTGCTATTCATTTAAAATTATTTCCTAAAACTTCATTGGAGATATATTTCTTATTTAATAAGCTCAGTTTAGAAATATATTTTCCATTCAATCAATTCAGTTTTTACTTTACAGCAAGCAAAAATACATAAAAGCTCAAAAGTCCTTCATTAAAAATTGTAAAACACAGAAAAACCTAAAACTCCAAATACAGTTAAAAAAACAATTTTTACAATTAAAATTAGAGTTTATACTCCAAAACAAGCAATTCGGTTATCAATAAGGAAGAGAAATTTTTCGGGGTACAAAACTAAAAGTTAACTTTTAGTTTTAGCCGCCCAGTTGGTATAGTGGTCAGGGAAGCTGACTGCGATGCCGAAGGACCTGGGTTCGAATCCCGGAGAAGGCATGGTTGTAACTGTCTGTCCCTTCATAGGTAAGGAGATGGTGGCCCACCTATTAGGTGCTTCCATAATAATGAGACCATCACATCCGGCCTTGTATATAAATTAATGGACTAGGTTACATTTGTAATTGTTCACAATCTGCCAGTGGGGGGAAATAAAAAACTTTTGGTTTCACTAGATAAAACGTCACCGAAGTTAGTGCACAAAATGGCTTACTACGCTATTTTACTAAGAGTTTTAAACGTAAGCAAATGGCAACCGCGTCTGGCCTGAGCCACTTAAACATTTAAATTGCTGATATTCTACAACTATAGCGTGCAGATTAACTAAAGATATAAAAAAAATCTGAAAGGTTTCAGATTTTAAATGATGCCCAGAAGGGCGTTTTTTAACTTTTTGTATTACCATTATTTATTAAATATCATGTTCTTCGCATTTAAACCATAAATTTCAGTTCAATAGCAATGTGGCAAAATAATTTTAAAATGGTCCTATCTTTAGAATTTCCGATACACAGTTCCGCGCACTGAAGATAAAAAGGTCACCCCTCTAGATTGTTGCCATTGCTCGCTTTCAAATCGCTGTTGAGATTGTTACTCAAAAATTCATTAAAGTTTTACAAAATACGAAATCGATAATAAAACAAATACCAAATTTCAAATTTGGGCTTCCACATGCCCATATTCGCAGTAGAATTACGTCATTTAAAATTCGATGGCTCTTTGTTCCGTTGTTTTATCAGAATGCGAGAAATATCTGTACATTTATGAGATTTTTCACTATTTAAGTTCTTCAAATATAATGCAGGACTCTAACATTTGGTGGCAACAGTTTGAAAAGTGAAACGGATATTTATAGTGATTCAACGCAAAATCGCAAAACGAAAACATAAGTCCTTCAGGGACAAAGCCCCTTTGGACTATAATTCTTAACCAACACATAAGAATAACATATTTTTTTTTTATTTTTAAAGCAAAAAAAGCCCAGTTTACAACCAGATAAAAGCTGAGCTGACCGAATCGAGTAACAGAGTGGAATATCTATATATATATATTTACATACGTTAGATGCAGCCAATTGCAGTGTAAACGGGCGATGCTCAAATAGGTGTTACAGCAGTCACATACACAAAATACGGCTACTCACTTTGCGTTATGCGAGATATATACATATGTACACTGTGCAAATGTGAAAAAAAAAAATTCTGTACCTTGCGTTCTACTGGGCTGATTGACGAAATTCAACTTGAGATTTTCATGTCTCGAAAGCGCGATTAGGTTATATGTTAGATTTATATATAGCATTGTTTGAATATAGTTATTTTGACACAAAATCGCACTTTTTCTGAAATGACATGCCAAATTTTTTCCATATTTCAATTCTACGACTAAAATTATGTCAAACTGGCAAGTTTTGCAAAGATCGCACGATTAGTTTTTAAAAATTAGCTTTCAAAATTATAGCTTCTCAATGTTAAGTGAATTTGATATAATTATTACGATATCTGTTTTTTATTAATCTTACTTGATTCCTTGTTCCAGGATTCTTTACGCTTAATCCAAATATAATTCGCCCTTTTTTTATGATTTATTTTTTTAATTTGTATTTTTAAATATTTTTATAAATTTTTATAAATTTTTTAAATATTTTTATAATTTTTGTATTATAACGTATAAACGTTTTACCATCACCTTAAAGTAGATGTATCTCTAATCATACATGCAAAAAAATAGAGTTTTTTATTCAAAATTTCGTAAGATATACGTGAATGTTTATTTTGACGTGTTTTGAAATTTGGCGCATTTACCTGCATTAAAAGCGATAATAACGAAAATGTGGTTTACGCAGTTTGTTAAATGTATTTGAAAGATTGAACGATTTACGTTTTCCACTCGTACATCAATGAGAAAAAAGGAAGTAAGTAGGTTACCATAAAATAAGAATTTTACCAAGTGAATTATTCTTGGCGCAAACTGAAAAAAATTACGCCAAAATAAATTTTTAAATTTTTGCATGTATTTCTCACCAGAAATTACAAAATTTAATATCTAGGCATAATTTGAGTCATAGAAAAAAATACAGAAAGTACTAAAATATAAAAGTACAGTGTACTAAAATATTTTTTGAATCCAGTTTAAATACATTTTACATTTCGTTTTGCAAAAGTCCTTTATTCTGTCCGTATCTACAGGTGTCACGTAACAAAATGGTTCAAATGGATTTGAAAGTGGTCAAAATGGATAGTTTCGTTAAAACATTATACCCGAAATTTTTTCGATTACAATACTTTCTTTACTTTGTAAGAAGACGTAAATAGAACAACTCTTCTCTTCCTTACAAATAAGTATTTAGAGGCAATTTTGCTATTATTAACAAAACTAATTTCATTGTAATATCGATGAATTACTTAAATATAGCATCCTATATAATAAATGCAGATCTTTTATGATGAATGAAAAAAGTGAATAAAATCAAATAGGCAAATTTAATAGTAAACAGAATTTAAGAGCAAATTTGAACAGCAAAGTTAAAATTACTCGTAGAGACTCCGAAGAATAAGTATTATTCCGTTTAACCATTTTTAACTCGCACTATTTCAGGCTGTTAGAAAAATAAAATTTCTTTCATGCATTTTTATATCTGTTTACTATTCCTGTTTTACCTTTCTTAGACTTGCTAAATTTGCTGAGATTAACTAAAGTAAAAATATAGTCTTCATCCGAGAGAGGTGGACCTCTTAAAATTAAAGTACAAAAACGAATCTTCGAAAATCGATAATGTACATGGACTTAAGAACTTCAAAATATTTTGAAAACATTTATGAAAATAACCTATGTAAAATCAACCTTGAATTTCTTCGTGAAAACAGCATTCTAAAAAAAAAAAAATGACAAAAAATCAGTGGCTGTTGAATAAAACATTTCATTTTTAACTCAACTCCTTTTAAAAAAGTAAAGAAGAAAACATTTTTCGTCAAGGTTATTATGTAATTTGTAACTAAATTATTCAAGGAAAAATGTTTTTCTTTTATAAATTCCTTGAAAACTTTCTTTGTAACAACTATTTTATTGCATAAATCCTTATGAGATGGTAACGAAAGAATCTATAAAAAAGGTTCTTTTCGATATTAACGTGATTAGATAGTGCATGTAACGCAGCTAAATAATCGTTTATTGGGATATAATTCAATTCTAGTTGCTGCAACAGTGTAATTCCAGGTTTTTTGGATGAAAAGCATATCTTTAAATATCTGCATAAAATGCATATCTTTTGTTGACAGATATACATTTTATGTAAAACATACATATGCTCAAATCTTAAAATTTATTAAATAACTGCCAAATAACTGCGTATTAATAATAAAATAACGTAATTGATAAATAGAACTGCTTCAGATTTAATGAAAAAACTAACTAAACGAATGTAAGACGATATCAAATGTAAGTCGACATTACGACTTTTGACAGAGGGCCTGTTTTCAAAATTTCAGACAGTGCAGATAAAGTTTTCAACTATATCAAACCAACTTTCAAGTGAATTTGTTCCTAAAATTTATAAACAAACGATTTTTAGCAATATAATAAATGACTGAAATCTTTCCGTGTGACTTTCTTCAATTTCATGAACAATATATAAAGGTGACAGTTTCTTTTGCTGGACTTTCATCTAATATTTCTCAAGCACCTAAAGTTTCTAAAGGGTATCCTGAAAACTCCTACATGAATTTTATTGCTTCCTAACCAAACCCAAAGATAACTGTATAGATTAAAAACATCTGTTTTATTATGCAAGCATATATTTAAAAAATAAAACAATTTAGAGGTAACAAGATGATATTAGAGCACTATAGTCATTTCCCAGTATTAAAGTAATTCGTTTTATGAAAATAATACTTACATTATATCACATTATTAACATATAATACTCATTGCGTTAGCATTTACACAGACAATAAAGTCTGTACCGTTAGTGCTTGAATTATACAGTTATTCGTCGCAGTTTTATTTACAGCGAGCACACGAATTTAGTAATAATTTCTTCTGAACCCTCATTCATCTTCTTGGGAAAATGCATTTCCAGTTTTCAAATTTATTTTCTCAAAGAATTTACTACTATTAATAGTGTTTCGCTTATTCAAAAGGGCATCATCATCGCAACAGGCTCATAAACTGCAGACGCTGTTATCTTATCCAAAGACACCTCCATCTTCAGTTGTCGAATTAAATGATTAGTTGGCCATTAATTGAAAATTTTTAATGCCTCATTACAAACACGTTGCTTCGTTCACTAGATAAATGGATTAGTTTTTCCGTTCTTCAATTATAAATTCTCCCAGTAACCACCAGCAGGAACTAAACCTACTTCCGTTATATAAAAAATAAATTTAAAGTAATCTAAAACCAAAAGGAAAAGCCAAGAAAATACAGGTTCATTCATTATGAAGGATTTATTACGTTTTGAAGTCATATTTTCAAGTTCATAAATTATAAATATTCTGGTTCATAAATTATGTATATTTAACTTAGCAAATGAAAAAGTAGTCAGTTTTTAATAACTCTAACAAACTTTCTTGGGACATATCATATAACCGTTATTAGATCCATTTTCAAAACGACTAGTTAACACAAAGCGCTTTGTGTTTTTGAGTGTTTACACTGTTTCGAACAAGTTGTGAACAAGTATTTCGAACACACTGCGATACAGATCCCCAAGCCGCTATTAGTATTCAGTACTTACGTATATTAAAAGCAACCGCCATAGTAGAAGTCGTTAAATTTTCAGACTGTGCCATACTCTTGCAACCATGCGCAGGATAGGTCTTCCGACAATTAATGCTCATAGCAATCGTTCAGTTAAGCAACGCCGCCATTTTCGTATGAGTTCTTTTTTGTTGTATTGCAAGTTTCAATGGTTTTTATTTACAAATCGTGATACTTTTTACCTTAGTTTTAAACATGATCTTGTGAAATTTGCCAGAAATCGAATAAACTGCGGTAAAAGTTCTGCAGAAATACAGAAATTTGCCAAAAAGTTTCTAAAAGGTAAATCAGTCTCCTAGATAGCTAATAAGTAAATCAATCTCCTAGATAGCTGCTTTTGCTGGGGATTGCAGGAAGCCGAGTCTCTGCAATTCTCTGATGTTTTTTCTAGCGAAAACAGATCACTATGTACTTCGGGAGAAGAACAGCCAAAAAATTACTCAGAGATTTGAAATAGAATGTAAGTGTTTTATTTTTCAATGCATCAAGTAATACATATTTAATTCAAATTTGTATTTTAAATTGCTAAAGTATGTTCGGTTAGAGTTGACTTTAGGGTACCCCATTGTATTATCGCGAAATTGTTGTTTCATTTATAGCCAAGTTGTTGTCTCATTTATGACAACCTAAGCAGTTGAATGCTATGGAAACCCTATTATGATGTAATTAGTTGCGGTGAATTTGAATCATGGTAAAAAATTTGGAAAGTATGTGTCGGATTTTTGGTAAGGGTTTGTGTATGATGGATTAGTACGTTGTTATTTTGTGGTTTACATGGTAAATTGGCTGATTGTGGTAAGATTAACTTATAGGGCTAAATGTGGAAAGTTTCTGTAGGATTTGAAAGAAAGCATTAATTGAGTGGTCTGTAAATGAAGGTTTACTTAGCCATTATTAAGTGTCCTGTTTAGAGGAAAGAAATTCGTATGGTCGAGCATCGCATATTTTCGAACGGAGGATACTTTTTACTCTTATTTTTGTGAATTTATGTGGCGACACCAGTACGCAAATGCTAGTTCAGATAATTTTGGGAAGTGTTTGGATGCTGTTAAGGAATTGTGTTTGACTGAAGACGCGTAAATTCGTAAATAAGGTAATTGGATATTTCCTTCGTGTAGTGTTAAGATGAATTTCCTTTTTTATGTTATTTCATTATTTGATTTAAAATGTAGTTTATTCAGATTATATATATTTTTTTGTTTTGCTTCTTTGACTTTTTAAGTGAATATAGTTCGATGTGTACATGGACGAAGTCAAGGGAGTGCGCAAAGCTTAGTTTGTGAAATTTTCGGATTTTTTAAGTGCAAAAATAGGTCGATGTGTACATGGATAAAGTCAAGCGAGTGTGCAATGTCATTTTTGTTCAATTCTGGGATTTGTTTTAAGTGAAAATAGGTCGACGTGTACATGGGTACCGAGTGTGTGCAATTCTTTGTTTTGCTATTTTGGATTTGTGTAGCGGCGATTTTTGCTCCAAAAATTCCCGCTACGCAAGCCAAAATAACAAGTCAAAGAATTGCACATATTCGGTATCCATATACCGCCAAAAATCGCCAAGTTTCGCCAGAGGTACCCTAAAGTATACTTTTACCGTATGTTCTATTTTCATATGTTGATAATACGATAAATATCGATAGTTTGGGAATCTTTCTTAAAAATGACTCGAAAACCACCAGCTTGCACCCTATAAGTAACTTTTACCTTTTCTTCTATAAAACGTAGGCAAATTCGTCGGAGTGTGTTCCAGCTCTATGGAATACGTATTTAACGAAAAACGATTGGTTTAATCCTAGTATCCGGTGCACACCGGATTTGGCTACTTTTGGCGACTTTATGATGAGCAGTAAAAACGGGACATGTACGATAAGTAGTAAACGGATTATTCAAAGAATATATGGCACTTACGTATTATCACAACCAGGTCAAAATTCGCATAAATTGCGAAATTTGGCAACCCTACGTGTTATACGTAGTTTTGTAAAAAGAGCATCTGGAGATTCACAATTTTTTCCTGCATTTTCGTGCAAATTTTTGTAATTTATGAGAAAATAGCAGTGTACATGGATAAAGTGAAGAGTGTGCGCAATGCCATTTTTGTGCAATTCTGGGATGTTTTTTTAAGTAAAAATAAGTCGACGTGTACATGGTTATGGCGAATACGGTTTTTAATCAGTGCTAAAAGCAATAGCCAAAAGATTTCCGCCGAAAAAATAATTCTGCAACTTATTCAAATTCGAAACCGGAAGGGTTTAATTGCTATTTTATATTTTAAAAGAAAATAATATAAAAAACTGTATTAAAAATTATCTGTAATTAATAAATGTACATTTTCTTTCTATTCATACTTGTTTACTCAAACTTACAAATAGCGTCAAAACTTACGAATAACGTCAACCTGGTTGCGATAATACGTAAGTACCGAATATATATAGTTATATATAGTATATATTGTATAGAATATAGACCTTCTTTGGATCATTTTTGGTGTTGGCGATAATTTTCAAAATCGTGCCAAAACTGTTCCGTATACTAGGATTTTACCAAACGATTTTTTGACTTATAGTTTAGGGCGATGGGTCAAACGTGTAATGGCACCAAAGTCGTATCATTAAATCCTAATTCAGATCCTTATTATATTCCAGCAGGTCATCAATTTGATGAGACATATATCTGCCCATTGTCAGTAAAAAGATTAAAAACATTAGTTACCTGTGCAAAATGCGAACTCCAAACCGACCATATTCCTGTAACTAAGTAATTGAAAACATGAATTATTCATAAAGGCCCTAAAAGTCAACAAATCACATTAGCCGCAAACTTGGTATTCTGATGACAACAATTTCAAAGAATTTGCGACGGCGATTGCTTTCGAAATCATACCGTTTGCAATTGCTGCAAGCATTTTACTTGCCTGCAAGAAGCATTGAAAGCCAATAGTTTTTATGCCAATCTAAGTTTGAGTAAAGTAGCAAAATTTCATTTTTGCAGAATGATAAATTAACGCAATGTCTAGATATATGGGACATTGAAAATTATTATAGTCTACTTAAAAAAGGATTCACTAAATGCAATATCTTAAAACGTGGATTTGTGGCATTATTACTAATTTTTGTAGGCCGCCAACTCGCTAAATGTAACAATTGTTGTGAATCTGTTTTTAAAACGATCGCGAAGAAATTTCCACTAGAACAATTGGAAGAAGAAAAGATAGTACTCTCATTAGTAGATTTATAATTTCATTTTAGAGATACATAAAACGATATATTATAATTTTTATAAAATTTCGAGATATATTTTAAATAAAACACAAAATATGAATACAATAATATGTACGTAGATAATAAATAATTACTTGCAAAGTTGTGATTTGTTTTAATAATCTTACCTTATTTTCGAGGAAGATAGATATTTTAGGCCTTACACGGCTCATTTGCTGCGTACTACACTGAACAATCAGGGTGACCAGTGAGAAAGCATAATTCCTTACTGCTTTTACTGTTCAGTTTGATACTGTGTCTTTGCAAATGCGTGAATTCTGAGAAACTACCTCCATCCACGCCGTCTCCAGACCTCCCCGAGTCTTCAATTTTAGAAGCAAAGCGCTTCAATCTCTTCTTTCTCCGTTAGGTACTTAACTCTGTTGGAGAATATTTTTACGGTTGCATCACAGGTCAGGCCCTAATGGGACTCTTTCAATAAGTGGCAAGAGTAGGGAACACTATCACGGCTGCAGGCCGGTATAAAAACCAAGTATCAAAGTATATAATCTTATCTAAGAGGACAGATACCAAAGTTTTTCATTTAATTTTACTTTTACGATATATTGAGAGAATTTTTTTTTAAACTCGACAAGAAGAAAAAAACTCAGTTAAAACCATTTTGGTACTTTTCCGTTTCGCCGGCGCAAATCTCGCCAAGCAAACTTTATTGGCGACAACATACAGTATACCCATAAAAAATATTTAAAAAATTTTAGTTCTAACAATTCTTTTTTTGAAGGCATAAACATTTTAATATCGCTTAAAACTTTATAAAAAGCCAATAAATAAAGACAATAAATTTGTAAAAAGACATTAATTTAAGAATTTACTATGCTTTCACGGTTCAACATTTCTGATTCGTCGGTTCATATCACGTGACCCCAAGCGATCTCATCTCACGTAAACTACTCTACAAAAATCTAATGCTCTCAGTAATTATCTACATTAATTTCAAGTTAAATCTTAATTTGGAACACAAGTTTAAATGCAAGAAATATTTCAATGCGTACGAATTCACTAATGCATTCTCATTAGAATTGATGAATTTAACCCTTGACTTTCCTTTTCTATATTTTCGGCTTCGGGTAAGAGCTGTGATTGCATCCTAATTGACTTAATTACCGAAAATGGCCTTAGACATAAAACTGAACTATCTGATAAAAATTCTATGTAATTATATTCCAGTATTAAAAGAAACAATCAATCTGATAAGAAAAAGCTGCGACTTGTTTTGAAAATGAGGCGTAAAAGATTACCAGCGAGAATATTCCGTTTGGCATCGGTTGTATCATTATTGGCGACTTTATCGCTTGCGCCGGCAAAACTGAAAAGTACCAACATTTTTTAAGATTTTCTCACATGTTTATTTTTATTTATTTATTTTTAAAATATAAACACTTTTCAGTATTAAACTGTCGTCCATTAACTCGATTTAAACTAATTAATGGCTCTAAAAGCATGACTTTGCCTTTAATTTTTCATTCGAATCCTTTTTATGTTTAGATGATGCTCTTATGGGGAACTTTCTAAAGGAAAATGTATGGTATCCCCATCATACATGAGAATGCCTGTTAACAAAAGTTTCAAAATATTTGATCTTTTATTTTCTGAGCTAAAATGTCCTATATAATATAAAACCTTGCGAATCACAAAATTGAGAAACTTACATTTCAAGTTCCAATTTAGTACTTCGTTATGTATTATAGACATAAGTAAATTGATTTTCAACACGTATTTTTATTATAGTACAGATATGAAGTTAATTAAACAGAATTACTATAATATTTGGCCGAAAGTTTCGAAAATAATGTTTTTGAAGAATTTTTTCAAAACACTAGTTTCTTGGTGCTTTACTTTTCAAAAGCCTTATAGTAAATGCATAACGTAACAGCTCTCGCTGTTTCCTTTTATCCTATCAAAATTATAAAATTGCTTTGCATTCTTCCAAGGATTAACATGTTTGAATTGAATACTGACTCTGTGTCAAATGAATAAATAAAATGAAACGATCGGGTAATAATATCTTATGCTGGTCTTTGGCATCGAATTACATTAAAAAGCTGCTTACCGTATTAATTGGGGACAACTTTCATGACCGTGGTGATTAACAATTTCCATCAGAGCCAGACATGTCTCGCTGCCATTCATCGCAATTATTATCCATTTAAATTACGTATCTCATCGGTACGCGGGTAGAATATTCGTGTAATCTTACGCTAATGAAATCATAGTTCCGTTCTGTAATCCCAGGAAAATTCTAAATGTGTGTTCCCGATGGACAGTTGTGGATTCCGAGAGTAGACCACCATTAAATTAAAGCATTCAAACTGCAAAGAGTTATCGCCTACAAATTTCATCGTTCATTAGCGAAGCTATGCCAATGTAATTAATCCGCCACTTGCAGGTTTACTGTGGAAACTGGATGCATAAGTCGAAGTTACATTCCTAACAAGTGAAGGGTTCGTCACTAAAATAGTGACAAAAATCTAGTTTGGTTTCCACAAACCAATGACCAAATTATTTCCGAAACAAAAGCAATCATATTTAGCCTACCAGTCTGGTATGCCGAGCACGAATATAACAGTTAAAATGATTTTATATTCTTAAGATTTATAGATTCAAAGGCGTTAAATAAAGAGCGAAAGTGGTTAAATGTGAATGGTTTATTCTCATTACAACTGTTAATTTAATCATAATTTCTTTTACAAATAATAAAAGCATGATATGCATTATTATGTCTTCTAGTTTACTATATAATTTTATAAGGAACAGTTTCTTAAACATTCTAAAATGCGGAGGACATGCTAAATCAATTTCACTAGAAGTTGGGGTACTTACATGCTATCACAACCATTTTAGTAGAAGTAGCCAAATTTTCAGAAAATACCAAACTGTGGCAAACATGCGCATAACCATTCTTTCGACAACCATGCTCATAACAGTCGCTTCAGTCAAGCAACGCCGTAATTCCAAAGGTTTTTATGCACAGATCGTGATATTATTTGCTTTATACTTAGTTTTAAAATATGAGTTTGTGGAATTTGCCAGTAATGCAAGAAGCTTCGGTAAAATTTCGACAGCAATACAGAAATTTCGCTGAAAATTTCTAAAGGGGAAAACAAGGAAGTGCGTGTTTAGATGGCTGCTGTTGCCGAAGATTGCATGAAGCCGAGTCTTCGCAGTTCTCTGATGTTTTTTGAGTGAAACCAAATCTCTGTGTTTTTCGGGAGAATAATAACTCCAAAAAATACAGAAAGAGTCGAAGAAGAATGTAAGTGTCTTATTTTTACATTTTTTATTCTACGCTATAATCCTTTTTTAATAATTCTAATTTGTATTTTAAATTGCTCAAATTTGTTTCATTTTTCATATATTTGATATTGTTTACTAAGGTTACCTATAAACACCGATAGTTTTGGAATCCTTCTAAAAATGAAGGCGAGAAACCTACTAACTTGCCCATGTTAAGTAGCTTTTACACTTTTACATTTTCATCCGTAAAAAAACCGACAAATTGCGCCAAGATGGCATCTTTTGTACGTAAATACCATTGGAGACGCTGGTTTATCCGCATTATAAAGACTTAATTTAATATTTCGGTAATCTAAGAATTTGAAGTCTATTTGGTTAATCTTTGGATTATGGTAACTTGCCGCTTTTGGGGGGGGGGAAATTTGGCGACCAACCCTGCTACAGCAACCTGCTAGTTTTTGTTTGGACGCCATATTCTTTTAAGTAAAGTTTTAGTTTAAGGTAAAGGCATGTTTTTCTTTTTTTTAACTCAACATTTTTTTCCAACAATCTGCTAGCCGAATTACGCTTATGCTAGAACTTTTATGGAACAAATGTGCTTAATCATGACGAAGATTAGGTGCGAAATTGGGAGAAAGTGCAGAATCGCAAACTGCTTGCCGCGTTTTTAAGAATTGCACATACACGGTATCCATGTACACGTCGAACTATTTTCACTTAAACATCCCAGAATTGCACAAAAATGGCATTGCGCACACTCTTGACTTTATACACTGCTCTGCCACTGCTAAAGTCCTAGCTAGTAACCTTATTGCCTTACCAAAATGTCGCCGAACTACCTGTTACCATATTCCAAAGATTAGCCGTTTATTTATATTTGTCAGTTGTAAATAATCTTTCCTTTTCATTTGAACTTTCTTCTTAAGCACCACAGGGTATGTAAAGACATGTTCAACAGCAAATATAAGAAGAATAAAATTTTATTTTTCGTCTCATAGTAACAGAAATTAATTCACGAACATATTGCAACAATTACAATTCATAAAATCAAAATATCCTATTTACTGGAATATAAAATCCAAATTTGTCCATTTTTGCTCCATTTTTTATAAACTATGTAACTAACGATAATTACAGTAGCCATTATAGTAGCTCAACTCTTATAATTAATTATCTCTAATTATAATAGTTGAGCGACTTCACTTTACCCTGCATCCACTACACTGGTTATTGTTATGCCTAGAAACAAATAGGTAACAATGTTTCATTAATATTTTTGAAATGTAAGGAAGGTGTTATATTCAAAGGGGCATTGTTCTCTGTTAATAGGGTATTTGATTAAAGGAAAATATACAAGGGCTCTTTGGCTAAGAAATGTCATGTATTTGTAGAGCGCATTCTAAAAAAAAATTTAAATGTCGTACAGTCAGCTCTGTGATATGAGTGGTTTCAAGATTAAGGCCGCTTTCGGTTTCTTATGAAAGAACTTGCAGTACTGAGTTTATATCGATTTTTTCAAGTGTAATGTAAACAATATTCAATTTGAAATTCCTTTGCGAAAGATTGAATCGGATTTAGATAAATATTTCAAAGCGCCTTAGGTTTAACGAATGGAATGCCTTAGAGGAGGACGTTCTTAGGAAAACTGCTTCTATCCATGTTCCATATGAAGAAAAACCCATAATGCCCCTGCACATCGTAAATTCGTTGCGATTTGGTTCTAAGGAAAATTGCCAGTGTCCGGATATCGCATCCTTTAGCCAACCGATGGGCATTTCAGGAAGATTTGGTTTGATTTAATTTATTACGGCAATGCGTACTAGGGCTATCTGCCTAAGCAAAGGGACGCCTTCGGTGGAGGGCATTCTAAGGGAAATTCGCTCGAATACACGTTGCACATGAGGAAAATCACGAAAACGCCCATACGGCCATCCTCCTCGCCTGGATTCGTAACCAGGTCGGAACAACCAGTGTTCAGCGATTTTACCACTGGGCAACTGGTGGGCCGCATTTGAGAAAGGAGTGCATCTCAAAATTAAAAAGCCTTCGTCATTTTTATCCACATCCCACCAACTATGTTTAGAAAATTCTTCGCTAAAATGCTCTCTCTGTTGTGTTAGAGATATTGCCTTCGTCTTTTCCTGCTGTTGAATAATATTTGTTCAAAAACTCCATATTTCAGCCATTACTCAGGAAGCCTAAAATATACTATATTATTGAAAAAAAATGAGTAATACTTCTATGTGTCTCAAAATATATGCATAATTCTACTGTATATGTTTACTGGGATATCTCTCCTTCGTAAAATATTGACTAAATTTATACAATGCGTCTAAAAGTATTAACTAAATTTTTACAATTAGTCTTAAAATGTAGAGTTAATCTCTACAGTGAGTTGTAGCACATGAACTAGATTTATACGAAGATAGCGTAGAGAATTATAGTACAGTATAAAATAAATTTCATTTTAAAATAACAAAAAATTATGAGTTGTGTTATGTGCCCGATTTTAAATGTAAGGAATGTAATTAACGTAAATAATGATACTTCCTGAGAAGAAACTGGATTAATTCATTGTGAGATCATTATGACGTCTGCACTATAAATAACGAGCATGCGCAAAAGTGATTTAAAAGTCTAAGGGAAGCAGATGAATGTGGTAGTAGTCTACTCATACTGGAGAATAGGTTTTCTGATCAAAATCTGATGCATTCCAAACACTTTATATGCTCCTTGTAAGTCTCAAAAGCTTTTGAAATCGTTTTCTATACCATCATCTAACTGATACATCAAAATTTAATTTAACTTTATTTAAAATTTACACAATTCTATATTATATTTCCCTTATAATCATAGTCTCGGTTTAACATAACCTACATGACGGGCTAAACTTGTTGCTTTTTATGCCGCTCGTAAATTAGAAAATTAATTAAAAACTAAATATCGGTATAATTTAGTCTATTTTATTCATACCTATGAGAAACGAAACAGCAATAAGTGCATAGTCCAACGAAATTAGCGCTCTGTAGCGAAATCGATCCTCACTCCATTTATCTTAGCCGCGCCGGGCTTAAATCGTCCAATAATAGGGAACAAACAACTATGGGAGATTTTAATTAATTTGTTCTGCCTGAGCTTCTTGTCGCACACGTTGCGTATGCTATGGATTCAAAGAAGCTCCTTCCCACTTCCATTAATACCAACAAAGACCACATTTTAACTGCTTTGTTGCATCACAGCGTAAGATGAGACATTTTAGATGACCTCAAGAACCACAGTGCGGAAGAAATTCTAAGAAACTTCGCCTAATCAATAAAACTTGTCCAGATTCTGCTTGAAGATTTTCTTTAAAAATTTACTCTGGTTAACTTTAACCGGGGCGCTCTTTTAGAGTTTTTGATTTTTCAAGCGTTGAAAGGCGACGAGGATTTGGGAGTTTCATGTTATTATTATAATTTTAAAACTAAGAGGTCTCTATGAGAAGAGATTAAACATATTAAAATGATTTAATGTACTGTTAATTATTTCTTTCTAGAATTGATGAGATAATAACATACTTCTGTTTATTAGATACCTACGTTTAAATACTTGAGTATTCATTATCTAATGAGAAATTTGTAATAATGCATCACATTTCAACAGTTTTAATGTCAATAAATGCATGAATTGTGTGAAGAATTAAATATATATTTGCAGGTTTTCAGAGACCTGAGTCATTTTTTTACGACTGAAATTATATTGACTCTCTCACTTTAAATCCGTATAAAACCTGAACTGAATATATGAACACCTAAATCAATCACACCACTAAACAATCAATTATGCTATTAAAAACGACTGCATGTAGTGGATTTCTCATTGGGAAAGTGCTTTGTAAGGTCTGAGTTTGATTAGAATATCGTGTTATGCCTCGAATAAGAAGTCTAAATGCTTAGAAGGAAGTGTCGGAATTCGATAGAAGCAGGATCCTTGCTTATCGAGAGTGTGACATCGCCCGTCGCACTGGTCGACATCCAACAACTGTCATGCGAATATGGAATCAGTGGGTTGAAGAGGGTCATACTTAACGGCATGCTGGATCTCAACGCCCTCCCATGAATAATGCCAGAGAGGGCAGACATATTGCGAGGTCAGTCCTGCAAAACCGTACAACCACATCATGGACCATTAATCAGGAGATAGGCATGTTTGCAGCACTCCCAGTATCCGCTCGTATGGTTCGTCGATGTTACCATCAGCGTGGACTATCAGCACTGCGCTCATTACTTCGGCTTCCCTTGAAAATGCAGCATAAAGAGAGACGGCGATTCTGGTGCGCTGAACGACAAAGCTGGATACAGGAGTGGTACAATGTCGTCTTTTCAGATGAGTCCCGGTTTCGCGTGCAGTATTCGGATGGCCGTATATGTTTCTGGACACTTCGAGAAGACCACACGTCGCTTTCTTGCATTCGATATCGGCATAGGGGCCCTGCACCTAGTGTGATAGTTTGGGCAGACATTGGGTACATGACACGCACATATCTAGTTCGGATCGAGAGTAATCTGAACACAAATAGGTACATTTCTGTCATCTTAGATCTAGTGGTTGTGCCCTGTCTTCTAGGACTGGCAAACGCCATCTTCTAACAAGATAATGCAAGACCACATGTTGTATGTCTCGTTCTGATCTTTCTCGATGCACAGGATATTCTATTCCTGTCCTGGTCTGCACGGTCTCTAGATCTGTCACCCATTGAAAACATCCGGTCATTGGTTGCTGAGAGACAGGCCCACCAACCCTCTCCAGCTAATACGGGTGATGAAGTGTGGCATAGACTTAAAGCAGCTTGGAATAAGTTGCCCGTTTCTGTATTCTAAGCCTAGTTCGACTCCATGCCTAACCACATAATGGCCATTTTAGCTGCCAGAGTTGGCAGTTGCTTCTACTAATTTCGCATCCCTGTAAACCCCCAAACGGCTTACAAATTTAATCATTTTGTCTTCAGGTCATACTGTTTATATACATTATATATCTTTTTTGGATTTTCTTTCCTTCATGTTACAATGTTAATGGCCAGCAGTGTACTAGAATTCACTGGAATCGTTAACATTTGTTTAGCATCTGCAAGCCAGTAATTTTAGCTGTCAAATACCAGCCCAATTTGGGTCTTAGAGGGAGTTTCCGAGGTTATCATTCCTCTTTTTTTGCCATTTCCCATGCAAGAAACTTTCAGATTTGACATAGTCATAGTTACAGACACGACAGCCCCAAAACTGAATCTAACTCGAGATTTAAAGTTAGGTCCATCGGTGTTATATTCACTGCACTAACAATTACTTAATCAGACTCTTGGTGAGCTTAAAAATGCTAGGAAGAACCGATAAGTTTTAACACGTATGATATATTTTTTTATTTCACTCCGTCAGCTGGTGGGCGTCAGGGCCCACCAGCGGCCGAGCGGTAAAATCGCTGAACACTGGTAGTTCGGCCCGAGGTTCGAATCCCGCAAACGGGCTGGCTGCATAGGCGTTTTCGTAGTTTCCCCCCTGCGTAACGTGTATACGAGCCAGTTTCCCTTAGAAAGTCCTCCACGAAGGCATCCCTTCCTTTAGGCAGATATCCCTAGTGTGCTTTGCCGTATTTACAATACACCAATCTTCTGGGCGTCAAATGGTAGGTTGCAAGTTTGCAAACTGTAGATGAGTTGGCAAGTACTGAATTTAGCGTGATAGACCAGGTTTCCTTAATAAGCCATAAGAATGCATTCGCTTGTTAGTGTCTTTTACAATTAAAAATCGAAAATCGATTTTTAATTGTAAAAGACATGCTTTCTAGTATGAAACCATCACGCAGCAGAAATCTAATTGAAACTTGCAAGGAATTGGTAAAGTGCTCAATAGCTTATTAGATTCATTACAGAAAAACACGCGAGGATTATCTGTCTAATTGGAGGGTTACCTTCATGTACTTTCTAAGGAAAATTGGACTATGATCGGATTAGACAAGAGAAAAACGTCAAACCCGGAAACTGTAATGCAGACTGCCTGTTCGCCCGGATAGCCAGCTTTTAGTTATCTTACTCATTCGACCGTTGGGTGGAATCGCATGCTATTGTTTTGTAGTGCAGTAACTCTCCAGATGGTGAATTCTCAGCTATGGGAGGTATGATATAGCATATGAAACTTCCAAAAGTTACATTTAGGAACTTGGTGGTAAGATTGCAGAAATGCGTCTAAGAACTCAACTCTTAGAGGTAAAATTATTTAAGGCATGTAATTTGACTGTTGATTAATTTTTATTTGTTTCTCTATTCAAGCTTTCGCCAAAGAAGGATAATATACTATATTTCTCATCATATTTCATAGCTGTTACCAGGTCCACGTGTGGATGAATGATTAAAATGCTGAAGTCAATAGTTTGCTCGGAGTTTGAATTTTGATGAAGGGGTTGGCTGAATAGACGCTTGTGTTTTTCCTGACCTGTAAAGGTAAAGATAAACCACATTTCCTTTAAATGTCCTGCACAAAGGTATCCTTTCTCTTAGGCTGATAATCGTAATATACGTTGCCGTTATGCAAGTATTACGATCCATTTGTAATTGTTACCAACAATAATTATAGTTAATGAGCAATGAATGAAGCCTGTGTATTATTAGAAAAAAACTTTCAAATATATTCAGCATTGAGGTAATAATACATGATATTCTAGAATCACCTTGAGGCTTTAATATATTTACTGCTGTTTAAAATACCGTAAACGAGTTATTGCATAATTAAAACTCAGGAGTAACCTGTGAATTGATAATAAATACTTTAAAGCATCTATGTGTAATCCATCAAACTAAAATCTTGGTGAATAGTCTATATCTTCCTTCAAAACTGTATTCTGTTTTTTTTTTCTACGATTAGAATACGTAAGCTATTTCAGTTATATTTGGAGCTATTTCAGTTATATTTCAGTTATATTTGGAGCAATGTATTTAATTTATAAGCACTCTTTCCAGAAATTTTACTGCCGCGAGAGCTTACAATATATTTCAGACTTTTGGCGCCAGTTTTGCTAACATACAGAAACTATCAGACTACTGTTCTAAATCATACACAGCATGAATAGTTGCGAACATTTCACTTTAAATTTTGCCTTCAGTACTTTTTTAAATTGTTCTTTATTTTGAGATGTACTTGCAGACATTAACATCTGGCAAGACGTTTCGGCAGGCATTGTGATGTAGAGATTTCCCAGAAAGAATTCTAAATTAAAGTCAGCTATGCAAAATTAAATGCCAAAATACTTTTTAATCGTAATTGGTTGAATTTCACCCCATGATTTGTTTCATTGTTTAGTTAATTCTTTCGTTGATGACATTTCAAGATTAATTAAATACAATGGATACTGGATGTTTGATTAAATACAATGAAATAATAGTAATATGCGCGTGTTTTAGTATTTAATAAATCTATTTTAATTGAACTCTGAGTTTAATTTTGCATGAAAGTCAAATGCAAAGCTATGCAAATTAATGATATTTCAGCTAAAGTCACTGATTTATGAGATGTAACATTCTTCTCTTTTAAATCGTCGATATTAATTTTAAGAAGAAATTCAAGTCTGACTGTTGAATTAATAAAGCATTGTTCTGATTTAAATTAATCGTTGCTGATGAGATTTAGAAAGTAGGTTTCATTCACTTCAATAAATGTAATAAATTTCGCAATTATTAAACACGATAAAATGAACATTTTTTGAAAGAATGAGTTACAGGAAAGAATATAACAGTTTAGCATCATTTTGAGTAATTAAGATTCCACATTAGTCGGCCAGTGGCCAAACGGTAAAGTCGCTGAATATTGTATTTCTACTTAGGTTCCAAATCTAGAAACGGGCTATTTGTGTGGTGGTTTTTCTTACGTGTAACGTAGATAGGAAGCAGTTTCGTTTAGAAAGTCCTCCAGGATTACATAAATTCCCCTAGGTAGATAGCTCTTGTGTGCTTTGCCGTAAACAAATAAACCAAAATAGATGTCACGTTTAATAAAATTTTCTTAAATGATAATTTTCGTGAGCTTCGTCTTTATCTGTGTAAAGGGGACAATATTATTGTGTAGCACATTCTGAGGAAAAGTGGCTTGTTTTCATGTCAGTAATAGGAAAATTTACGAAAATGCCTATGAAATTATCTTCTTTGCTAGGATTTGAACCCGAGTCGAATCAGCAGTGTTCAGTGTCTTAGCAAACTGCAGACTAGTGGGCTCATTTAATAAGAAAATAAGCATTATATATATATATTTTTTAATTTTAGGATTTCTACAACTTCTTGCATGCTAAACTACAAAAATTCTGTGAGAATAAATAAAATTTTTAAAAAAAAAAAAAGTTATTAATTTTTGAATAACGAAATAAATATGGCTGTCGGAAATATTTTATGAATTTAGATGAAATAAACAATTTATTTTATAAATTATTAATTTATTTCTGTATTCAAATATAGCAATTAAATTTGCGACTTTAAATATTTATTTAGAAACAGATAAAACTGTATAATTACTAATTTAACTCAGCTGATGTTATTTCGTTAATTATTGCCGTTGTATTTTTTATCTAGTAATACTTCTACAACACGCAGCATAATGAAAGAAATCCAAGGTTTATGATTTTAAAAGTGTAATTTGATTTATAATGTATGACAGACTGTGTTTTACAGTGCGCACCACATTTCCTCGCATTAAAACGACATCGTTGAAGTATTTATTTAATTGTGGGGTAAGTGTTTAGATAGTATTGTCCTGAACATGGAGCTGCAGTTTTGAAATCTATAGTCACCAAGAAGTTTCTTTATATTTGAGAAGAGGTGAACAACATTTAATTCTAGGTAAAAGATAAATGCTGCAGTCTTTTCAGTGGAAGATGTTGGACCATCTGGCTGTAGTCCTGATCGAGCGGCAAGTGATTTTCACCTCTTCCCATTTCTCAAGGGACAGGTTAGTAGTTACAGGTTTCAGAGTTAGGAATGTGTGAAAAGAGAAATGACGAAATGTCTCTTTTTAGAGGAGATAAAAGTTTATTAAGCTGAGCATCGATTAGAGCAAGATTCACTTCTCTAAAAAATGGCTCATTTGACATAGCGATTACATGAGAAAAGTATCTGTCATGCTACGCAGTGTGCAATAAATAATATCCAAGTGTTGGTTTGAAGTAATAACCTATATGTTCGTTCTTGCTGAATTTTAATTTGGTGATGATGATTGTTTTCGCGTAGTGGGAAACTTGGTTCCTTACCAGAGAGCACACGTGCTCTAAGTTAAACGTAAACATTAATGAGTGCTTTCCTTGACCTTTACAAAACAGATGAACAGGATATGCCAACCTAAAACATGCAGGGAACAAGCATAATATGAAGAAGATGGGATGGATGAAAGTTGATTAACTTGACTGGTATATTCGCAGGTAGTTGGCGGTAACAGTTCCACAGGAAACTTCATATAAATGCTAGTTTGAATATTTAGATTCCTATCTCCATTGTAATCTTCGACAGATCCTTCCAATATCAGGATTCTGTACATCATATCGCATACCATGCTGAAGAGAATTATCGCTACTGTCCACGTAGATATCTAGGAAGTCTGGAGTACACGTAATCTTCTGCGGCCCGCAAAGACACCTTGGCTTCTGCCTTGGCAGTGTGTATAGCGTTGAACTTTATGTGTCATCAACACTTCACAGCAGCAAGGGAGAAATGCAAATTTCCCAACAGTTCTGTTGAATCACTACTATTCTATATATTCATAAACTGTATATCTAAAATTGTTTTAACGTTGCATGTTTTATTTAAATTCATAAAAAATAAAACAAAATTACTTAGCTAATGCTCACCAGCGGTTGAGCGGTAAAGTCCCTGAACACTGGTAGTTTGGTCCGAGGATCGAATCCCGCTGACTGGGTGGCTGCATGGGCGTTTTTGTGTTTTTTTTCCATGTGTAACCTGTTAATACGAGCCAGTTACCCTTAAAAAGTCCTCCATGAAGTCCATCCCTCCCTTTTGTGTAGTTAGTGCCTTAAGGCAGAACACGTAAATAATAATAACAATTACATAGCTATCACAATATTTTTGGTCATAATGTGAAAAAACTGAAATGGTGGAGCTCCTAACAATAGTAAGTTTTCAGTCAAAACTCTCAGAAAAAAGTTTGAACGAACATCTATCATTTTTACAGTATTATGTCTGTTTTTCTTTGTATTTCTATTAATGTCCCAATCCACTATAAGCTATGTCTCTTGTCTGACCGTAACTTTACAACAAGTTTATGAACTTTAACATTGCGAGAAGCGCAGAATTGCATCTGTCGCTAACATTCACTTTGGTCCCTTTGTAGGTGACAGGATGACTTTGACCTTCTCCGTCCTAATTTAGAAAGGAAACATCCGAAAGACGGACGCAGCGGGTTCCTACCGCTTTTTCCCTACCACCAAGCCTCTCGAGAGAACTTCCGTCCCGTCTTGTATTTTAAGTGCTTTCATATCTCCCATACACTGTACACTAACAATTATGCAAGCCTCCTCTAGGATATGAGTCTGGGCCTAATGATACGACAACCAGCACCTCTACATACTGTATTAAATAGAAAAGCATGTCCTAACATATTTCATTCATTTGCTCATTATAATTTTTATTTTTAATTACATGTAACAGAAAATATTCAGATTATGTTAAAAATATTTTAAATTAGAAACTTTTAATTTATTAAGTTTTCTATACATTTTATTTTAAGCTCTTCCATGTACAGAATGCGGAAAAGTTAAAAGGAGGGGAGCAAAAGAAAATCAACGCATCTGAACGTAGGAAATTTATTTTTTCCATTCAGCGTTACAACAGCTTAAGCTTGACATAAGCTTTTGTTAAGTCTTCCGAAATATATGTACAATGGCATAAATTTGCTACATTTCATTTAAATTTCAATTAAATCGAAACACGATCTTACAATAAATTGTTGCTGCTAACAACGTAGTATTGAATTTTCTGATTTAAGAATACATCATTGTTTTTTATTTAATCACTATTCTGTGTATCTAAAAATAACTAAAGCTCAAGTCATTTTGCATATATGATAAAATAATGTTACATTTTTATTCCGTAAATATATTTAAGCAAGGATTTTTTTCTTTAAATTAGCAGACATTTGAATTATTTATATATATAAATGCCCTCATTTCAATGTTATTTATTGCTTTAAAAATTTGCTGAGAAAAGTTAAATGTACAATACATAAATCAAAAACAAATAATTTTTCCACTTTATCAAACATAATATACTATATAAATAGATTTGCTTAAATTTTTTTAATTCTTGTAATCATTATCAAAAGAAAGACCAACATCTTTTTAGTTAGAAAACTTCGAGAGTGTAAGTGCTTTTTGAAGACTTCAGTAAGTGACCATCCATTTAATCCAACAAGAATAGCCGGACATTCTTTGTGACTTTAACCCCATCAACGTTCACGACGGCAATAAATTGTCTTCGCTGCGAACGTAAATGAGGTCTGTTTTCTTCTGCGAGTGGGTTATCTGTCGGGGAGTCGGAAAGGATGTGAGAGTGTCCCAATAATTAGACTAATTATTCGCCACGCCTTGGACTCCTCTTTTATAGCCTTGAGAGAAATGGAACGGATGAGTAAAAAAAATCATCTGCGAATTTCGCAGCAAATTTCATTTGTGGGCACGCTATAAATTGTTATTTAAGCTTGATTTAAGAGATTTAATTTTTTTTCCCAGGCTATTTTTCCCTCCTTTTTGCATGCCATCGTGGTGTAACGATAGCACACTCGCCGCGTATTCGAGAGGTCCAGGTTCGAGTCCCGGCTAGGACATTGCTTATTTCTCATGTCTCCTACTTCAAAATAATCTAATGCCTCCAGCAGTCTAATTAAGAAAGGTCCTCAGGTTTGAAATAAGGTGCTCAATAAAGAGGGTTTTTTCCCAACGTGTAATTCCAAGTCCAATGAGTTAAAAGCAAAATTCAGAGTAACAAACTATCGCATTGGCTATTAACCAGATGATTTCTTAAATAGTCTTGTTTTTTTCATCATTAAAAAGGGCTTACGAGTGGTGGAGTAGCTAACACCGCTGAATACTTGTAGTCAGACGTGTGTTTAATCCCTAGCGAATGGCTTTCATGTTCATGATTTCTACGTGTGGAATATAACTACAAGTTAGTTTCGTTTTTATAATCCTCATGAAAATATTCTTTCTTTCAGATAGAGAATCCTCATGTACATTTCCGTACTTAAATATCCGAACCTCAGGAAGCAAATATTTCAAAATCTAAAAAAACTTAGTCGACTTCGAAACTTAGTCGGATATTTAAGTACGACTAAGAAATTTATATTAAAATATTTCAAAATCTAAAAACACTTAGTCGAAACACGATAACCATCAGTGTAAGAAGCGATTTGCCTTCATGGAGAACATTTTAAGGAAAACTGGTTGGCATTATTACGATTATTTACGACATTATTACGTAAATTATTTACGGCATTATTATGATTATTACGATTATTAACGGCATTATTACGTATTTGGTATTATTAAGATTATTTACGACATTATTACGATGAACGATTTATGAAACCGTTCATCAAATCTGCCCTTTCTCTAAGATTCTAATGCGAGTGGTATTATTAAAGTTCAGCTGCCTTATCCGATCATCGATAACTGATGAGCTTATGATATGCTAATTTATAAGAGGTTAAGTAGTATAAATTAAAATCGTTTTACATTGTTTGCTGCAGTTTTGTTGTTTTCATTTCCTATGCAAAGAACTTTTATTTTGCTTTGAATCAATGGAATTTGATTTAAGTCTTCGACATGAAAAAATGCTTTAGGAAAACACTAATAATTATTTAGAAACAATACATGAAAATGCATTTCAGGCGGGGATAAACAATGCTTTGAGTTCTACACTGCCTGCTGTTTTCATTTCGTATAAAGTTTTTTGTTTTGCTTCGAATAATTTGAATCTAATTTAAGACTTACACCTAAAAATGTTTTAGTATAATAATATCAGCTTAGGAAATAAGATATGCATGTATATTTATGCGCATTAACACATTTCGTTTGGTTGAACAACACTTAGAGTAGTATTAATATAATATTTTTCATTTTAGATAGAAATTTGTATAATGGAGTTATTAAAAATAAATGATTTTATAATGTCATGACACATTATATTCATGGTACATGAGATAATATTAAGCAAAAAAAAAAAAAAAAAATATTACTTTAACAATTTTCTAGAAGTCTCACCAAATCCTTAAACATTATAACATAGTTAGTTGCTAGTTAGGTGCTTATGAATTCAGAATTTATTAGAATATTTTAAATTATAAAAATCTAAAAAACATACAAATTATGCTAGTTCTGTGCCATGCTATGATTACTGTAAGCTGAATAATCTCGAACTGCGTAAAGCATTTGTATAGACGTCATTCTGATTATTTTTACATGAAGTACATTCCTATATTGCAAAGTATCCATTTTAAAAGCTAATAGGAAAAAGAAAGACTTATTTTTCTCAGTACTTAGCGAAAATTCGGTACAGCATTTCAGTTTTTTTTTTTTTTTTTTTTTTTTTTGAAAATAGAATAGTTGTAACACCTTTAGTGATTTATATTTTATAGAAGTGTATTTTAAGAATACGGAAACACTGTAAAATAGAGCCATGTTTCTGATTAAAATATGGAAGTTGTTGTTTTGAATTTTTGAAGGTTTGTCAAAGTGATACGCAGTAGTATAAAAACATGGATGATGCCTACTAAAGGAGTAAGCACGCGTGCTGTAAGTTGAAAATATAAGATTTAATGGGTGCTGTTCTTGAGCTTAATAAAATTGAGGAACATATAATGTCAAACTATGACACGTTAGTAAAACAATATGATTAATAACAGATGAATGTATACTTGACTGGTACAACATCAGTTGAGCCTACTTGACAGTTTATTTAGTTAGGCTGGTACTTGGCTGCGTAGTAAATTATCCAAGATGCTATGCTAGATTTCTGTTACAATCTAGTCTTCTGTAGCTATATGGCACAGCAGGTTTTCATGCCTTGAAATCACCATACCACTCTGGAATGATTCATGGATTTTGGCCACGTCGATAAGGCACATCGGGAGGACACAGTCTTCACCACCATCGGGAGCACACATAGTCTTCACCACCATCTGAAGTCTGTTGTTGCTAATGCTCATTTGTCTGACATATAAGTCAGCGCATGCCCGTGATATTCCTCGTGGCAAGAGGCGCAAGATTACACCTGTCTTTGGCAACAATCTTGAGCACCTTACAGCTGTCAGTGCGACTTAGCTCAGTTCCGCCCGCAATTTTGATGGAGAGCACCCCGGTAGGACGGATCTGAATATCTTCCCCAACGGCAGCTAGTGACGCTAATCACTATACCGGTTGGGCGACGGACACACAGCCTTCACTTCACATCGGAAGGCTTTTATTGCGAAATTATTTACTTAACCTTCTTTTGCTCAGCGCAGCCGAAAGGGAGAAAATGTAAATTTCCAACAGAAGTAAATGATGTAATTTATGAAGAGTTATCATATGCCCTACGCACGGTGTACTGGTTGCATTTTTCATGGGAGCTGTTTTAAAATTCAATATAGATATCGTTTTATATAAAGTTGAATTTTTCTCCTTAAATCTTGTCTAACGGTCAAACTAATCATCGTAGACCTTTAATCTTTAAACCATCAAGTAAATCAGAAAATAATTTTTCAAACGAATGGTAAGTACTGGTAGTTCGACCTCGCTCAGAACTCTGCAAAAGAGCTCACTGCATGGCAGTTTCTGTGATTCTTTTCATGTATACTTTTAAAAATAGCAAGTTTCTTTCAGAACATCTTCCAAAATAATACGCTGTCTTTAAACATACAGCTTAGTGTGCTTTCATATATTCTAATAAAACAAATCAAATCTAATGCAATTTGAGGAATATTTGTAATTTTTCAAAAATTGTTAAATTTTTTGCTAAGAGAAATGGATTTTTAAATAAATATACTGAACCCCTCATTGTTTAAAGTCTGTAAATTTACGTTCTAACGAAACTGGATTTCTAAATAAAAAAAATTAAATTGAACTGAATTTAATCTCTCACCAGTTTAGAAAATATAATATATTATGTTCAGAAAAGTTTCTTTTTTTTTCCTACTTTACCAAGCTCCGGAGATTAAAATGTGTAAAACAGGTGCAAAAAAAAACCTTCTTTAATTACACCTTTTTTTATAAAAACGCTAACTAAAAATAATTTTGTTAACTATTATAATTTTCTCTGTTATCTGTGAATGAAAATAAAATCATTTCGATCTCAAATATCATTGGGTCAGGACATTACAAAAAATTTAAAGATACAACAGAACTAATAAACCTAAAATGGCTTATATAAGAGCGATTGCTTAAATTTATCTTTGACGATTTTGATTTAAAATCCGCCGTTGCTAATTCCTAGTATATTTTTTTAGCATGCTCTGAGACAAAAAAATAAAATGAAAAATCATAAACTCGTAAAAGTATATTGCAAAACTTGCGTACCCAAATTTTACTTGCAAATGCATTGCCGAGTTTCAATTTATCTTGATTTACTGCAATAGAATTCCAGCAATTAAGAGGCCTTTTAAGCTTTAAACTGTTTATAGAGCATTTCTCTTTACACCTCAAGAGATTTATTCATGGGCGAATCCAGCGCAAAATCTTTATTTTGCGAAAAAAAGAAGCGAAAGTTCCTTCCAGACATTAAGAAAAGTTCGTTAATCCAGGTGCAGACGATGCAGAGAGATTTGGGCGGATTCGTTTGGGAAGGATTCCAGCTGGCCCCCTGTCCTTGACGCTCTTGATGGACGACCCTTTGCGTTTCGCTCACCAGTTATGTCCGCAAATTATATCGACCTACTTTAGGGCCATATTATTATCATATATCTAAGCGCATTGTTCAGCTTAAGTTATCACGTTCTGGACAGGTCTCGGCAAGGAGTCGGAGAAATAAATCTTTGTGTGATCTTAACTACCTTGAGGATGTATCGTATTTCTGCGTGCTTGCGTTTCACCCTGTGGAGAGAAAAATTATCTGAGTGTTTTAGATACACGTGTAACTCGTTTTATTACATTCTGGTTTACTGTTGTTTCACGGATAACTCTTTTTTAGTCCTGTGCTGAGCCACTTGTATTGGCGCCATTTTGCAAACCATTTTTGTTTGCTTTGTGTCTCTGCTTCACATTCTGGCAAATTATATAATATTTAAAACGTTTTGTTACAGATTGTTCCCCAAAGTGCGTACGCATAACATCGGTTTGTTCTAGCACTGTTTTATTTTCAAAATTTAAAACAATCAATGGAAAGAATAATTGATTTGTCAATTCCTGTTTCTAAATGCAACTCCGTCGAACCGAAAAGTTCTTTCTTGGAAGCTGTGCCTCCTTTGCACATCTTGCCAAATATCACTTGTCACACATGCACTTTTCGTTTCGGATATCTTCATTGAGAGTATGAATTATTACTGGATTGTAACTTTTCTAATGGGAGAGCTTCGCAATGTGATGGAAAAATAGTTACCTAACGACTCGCTTTCTTCACATGCATTTTTTTTAATTTTAGAAATACGTTTGCAGCAACGTTTCTTACCTTGTGAAGCGCTTCGATGTTCACCGACTTTTCCATGAAAAACATGAATACTTTCATTTACTTCATACTTATCGTTAATTTGAGTGATGCTTAAAGTTACCTGAGTGGATCTGTTTGAATATTTCTATCCAACTGTCTTTAGAGCATTTTCAAATGTTCAGTACTTTCAGGATACTTTAACAGCACTTTCAAACATTCAGTAACACTTAAGGATGAATTTTCTCTGATAAAGTATAAATTCATTCATTATTTAAAATTAGTTAAACCTAAATAGAAGCGAAAATAAATGATTTCTGTATGTACTTTTAGTGTTTCTTTGATGTGTAACACTAAGTTCTTTTTTTAGAACATTCTATATTCATCTTAAGCTGAACGATTGTCAAATGATAGCTTGTAAATTTTTTGAGTCTAATACTGTAATTATTACAAAAGAAGCATATTAAAAATTGTTTTAGTTTATAAAATGTAATAATATTTCTCTCTCTCTCTTTTTTAAGACTAGTACAGTATTTTTATAAATATTGTAACTTTAATGCATACAATCGTAATTATCATATTCTTTCACAGTTTGTCACAAATATTATAATAAATTTAGGATTATTAGTAAACACATAATTGCTTTAAGTAAAAGGAAGTGTTGGAAGCTATGTATTAAAATCAAAAAACAGAAATTGCTGATCATAGAATGTATGCAGAGATAGACGAAAGCTAAAGCTGTAATAATAATCTACGCTTTTAATAATGAATAGTTTTAATATGGACATTAATTAATACGCTTTTAATAGATGGAAAACCTTTACTGTTGATTACAGAATATAATAAACGAAACGCTTTCAAGCACTAGTGGAAAATGTTACGAACAGTTTTAATTACGATGGTTGTTTATTACTGTGAGCTGAAACCGAATACTCAGTACCTCGAAGAATATTTTATATCGTTAAAATAGTGTGACTTAGACCGTGTAGTTAATTAGGTACATTAATTTATGCGTTTATGTCACTTTAGTTTTTATTTGATTAAACAGCATTTAATTAGTGGAGAAGTACTTATCTGAACAGAGGTACATTTTGGATTATTCAGGTAAAATGCTTCTGTTTACTGAATATATACGCCAACAGGTGCACATTTACCAGTAACAAATAATTTTAACTGCTCTGTATAGTAGTGACTAATGTTAGTTAGCAGAGTTTTATAAAATCTTAGATTTTGTTGTGTTAATTAGACACTAATAATTTACTTTTGTGTGTTACGTACTACATACTTCTTGTTGCTTTTATTTTTGTAACGTGACTTATTTCAAATTATATGTATATGGATATAGTATTGTTGCGTTTTTTCTTTTCTGACACCAGTTATTACGTTATTTTCTTCCTTCACGTTCGTACGGGGTTATTGAGGATTTGGAGTGAATAATGACAATACTACTTGATAAAGTATCGAAACACATTTTTATTGGCCAGTATTCCCAGGACAGCTCCAAAACACGTTTTTACAATCGTCGATGAACTACTACTGTATAAACACGATGACACGATCAGCGACACAGCCTTCAGGCTATCAGGCTATCACGGTGAAGACAGCTTCAATTGAAAGCATCAGAGTACAGCTCCCGACTCTGCTTGGTCGTTCTCGGAACTAAACGTACTCTCGAGACTTTCCACGCGATGCACTCGACGATACACAACAGTATAACTCTCGACTCAGCACAGTCTAAGACAAAACTCGACGATGCACTAATTCGCGATACACTAAAAGACTCTCTCAATGCACATGACGACCAATTCGGCGCTAGACTTCGAGACACTCGCTACACCAGGCACACACTATCTCGCACTCTATGCGAGGCACTCTCACTGACTGTGGATCAGCAGGATTTATATAGCTTTCGGCTTGTGTTCAAGAAGATTCTGGGTTAAACCGTTTAGAATTCGTTCCAGAAGATTCTCCATCCGTCCATGGCATGTCGCCAATTTTGTCGCCAAATATAGCCAGCTGGGCGATTTCTCACCAACTGTGGCAACTTTGCCTTCCTTGTCATTTATGGCAACCCTAAACCTTCTTTGCGGGGAAGCTATTGTTGAATATCTGAAAATTATTAGTGTTTAATACTTTTTAACTTTGAACTTTGACTCAACTTATGGTGCGGACAAATTAACTAAAAAAATAATATAATCGGAACAAATCTAATTCATAATATATCAAAGATCAATCGAATAAACAATCGTAAAGTGGTAGTACAAATTAAATCTTCGGTTAGCGTTGTGAGTAACCTATGCAAAAGGAAAAATCAATAACCTAAATTCAAGAAAACTCCATGTTTCTTAAAAGCCTTCAGGCTCAAACAAATGAAGGGACATGACAGACCACAGTAAATTACACACTAAATTAAACAAATGAAACATAGAATATATATCAAATACATTTATTAATTTCTAGAATATTCAAAAATATGATAACTGGGTAAACTGATCAGTCCCCTACAAATTAACCTTAAGATGTGAATTAGCATATATATAATTTTAAATCTTACACTCATGTTGAGTGTAGGTGTACTAACTTTTTTTAACATTCCATAACTCATAATTTAGGTGATTGTACCAGTTTTCTAATTATTCGTTTACAGGTATATGTAAATAACTTGTCATTACTTAAATCTTCAAATCATTTCGTTTACAAGTACATTAATATAACGAGTAATTATTTAATTATTCTATTCACTTCGTTTACACGTATATTAATATAAGTATCATTACTCGGTTACAGTTTAAATAGAAAAGACAGAATAAAAGGGTGAAGTTCATACATCAAACTCCTAATTTCTCGCGTGTGCCATCATCGACGGATAAATACGGAGTTTTAAATAGTTCAACAGATAGTCCTGTTTATTTCGTTGACTGATTAATACGGAGTGTTAATAGTTCAACAGATCGTCCAACTCATTTCTTTGACCATTCGAAGAAATCCACAAAACCCAAATCGTGCTGCTTGCCGTATGCAGGTCAATGATACACACTGCATTCAAGAACACTTCAGTAAAGTCAAAACCCCAGGAAAAATACTGGTATCAGGCAGCTTTCTTTTTTTAAATCATGAACACTCTTAATCAGGAACGCTGACGCTTCAAAAAATCAAGAACCAAGGAATACATAGGTATCTGGATGCTTCTTTTAAATCCCGAACAGTCTTTATCAGGAACGCTTCAATAAACCAGAAAAAAACGCCTTGAAAGACCTAAACTGGAAAGGCACTAGTAAGGATTAACAAGAAACCCATTGGTATCTGCATCACTGTGAGAATACCTATTTATAATTCTCGGAAAATTATAATGGAGAAACGACGATGCTATAAATTTTTGCGATGAGCTCTAGCACCTTTTTTAATGTAATTTCTCATCTGATCAAAACCGGGAATCCATAGCCTCAGCTCGCTGGTACACGCCGCTCGCGTGAGCAAGACCCCTAAGGGGTCAAGCCCTCACGTTTTTTCTTTTTTCTTTTTCAAAAATCAGAATTCGAATGAACTCTAGCCTGGTGCAAGCACCCAGGAAATCTCGGTTTCTCCGCCTCTGTAAGTTCATAGGCCTACAAAAAATCATCAAATTAAATCTTACCAATCCTAGAATTTTACTTTATCTAGACTGAGAAAATGACACCCCATGACTAATCAAAAACAAGAAAAATCTCACAATGAGCCAACATCTGTACTCAGAAAAAACGTGGGAAACAAAGTGGACCCCCCAACTAACAAGCGGAACTAAGCTTTACTAGAATCCAATTACCTAAGCTTAGTACAACCCCACTGTTTTGAAGCAGACAAAATTGAAACTATAAATAAGCGAAAGGAAGACTATTTTCGTTTCAAACGCCATTAGTAAAAGGCGACAACACAACACCCTACTGTCTCCACTGTCAGTAAAATGGCCATAAACCAATAAACCAGATGTGTTTCCTCGCAACCGTCTCTCGCCTTTGTTACAATTCCTACTCAAGAAAAACGAGTTAAATAAAGCCTTAACAACTTAAGAATACTTTTTCCCGGATTAAAATATACCTCAATACAAATAAAAATATTAGAATAATAATAACGTAAAATACATATTAATAATTAAAATTCGCAACATAGCACTATCTCACCACGCCTGTGCATTTCGTAACAATATTTATTTATATCACTTAACGCTTAGATTATTCATTGAGAAATCCTTCACTTTCAGTATTAGACGGGAGATGATACTATGTAGGTTTAATTCTGCCTCCACCGTGTAGTGGCCAAATGGGTAAGACCGCTAAACGCTAGTAGATCTTCCTGGACTTCAATGCCAGCTATATGTGTATATTTGTGGTTTCTCCATGTGTAATCTAAATACGATCCATTTTCCTTTAGGAATCCCACTTTATCTAAAGTGTTTAACTGATGAAAGCTGGTGTTTCTTGTTACGAAAGTTACGTTTAGAAAAGAGGATGAATCGTGAAAGACGAAATAGGTTTGTGTGGCATATAGCTAATCGGCCCGATTTTGAGCGGGGGACGAATCGAGAAAGATGAATCGCCACTAAACCTGGTTATGTAGAAAATTTCATGATTTTTTCCCTTGAATAGTATGGGCTGATCCAGGTTTCCTTAAGGAGACATCTGAAAGGGCACAGATTGCTAACTCTCATATACTTTGACTGGTCTCATTCATCAATTTAAATGAGATCCACCTCTTGCCTTTTAACGATAGAGTACTGTATTCTGCTACGATAATAACTCAAAATTCTCAGATAATATAAAAGTAATTAAACTAAATTTACGAATGATTTAATAACGCAATTTTAGATGCCCTTGACAAAATATATCTAATTTGATATCTTCCCTTTCTTCTCTGTCTCTCGCCTTATGTACTTAGTTCAAACAGCTAACAAATTGAGATTGTGATTTTCTTAAAGCCGCAAATTTAATGTGGGACAGCCTTGGAAGTTTAATTTTAATCGAAAAAGAATTTCTGCAATTTTTCGCGTCTCTGCCTGAAGAACTCCCGGAGGTACACACACTGGCAATGAAGTTAAAAATCCCCTCATTAAACACATCATGAAATAAAGTCTGGCCAAGAAAACTTTCCAAACAGTTTTGTGTCTCCAACCACAGAATGAATTTAGAAATTCTCCGAAGGCGAAAAGTTAGTTTCCTGAATAATACGAACGAAAAGGGAAACCGACTTATTTCTTGGCACACCGCCAGAGGAGCTTGGAGATGTGTTCTCTTTTTTGCCCTTAATTTGTTTAACTTTCGACGTTAAGAATGAAAAGTTGATGAAAAATATGGTGCCCTATATTAAATCGTAGGGGTTACATTATCGAAATGATTTAAGCGGGATATAACGTCTAATATATATGGGAAACTTAAATCGCACGAAGTGATATTCGTGTAATAAAAGCTGGAAAAAGACGAAGCTATTTTTCTAGCTTTAAATAAAATTTATTTTGCCCTTTTCGCTTTGCGTTTTTTATTTCTTTGAGGTGTTTTGGAACTTGAGCGATTCTGAATAGAATGAAGAAATTAAACTAACTAAAACGAATATTTCAAACATCTGGTACTTAAATTATTTTTCCGTATTATTAAGTAGTTGGTTAATAAGTTTTAATTTAGCACGGTATTATTTATTCTTATCGTATTTCACTGCATTATTATTTATTAAAATTTATCTTATTTATTATTCATTTATTAAATTTAATTTCTCATTGTATTACTTTACAAATTCCAAATTTTGGCTTGTTATTCAAAATTGAATGGCTCTAGAGGTACCGTTGTTGTATCACAATGCGAGAAACCAATATACATTTATGCAGATTTTTCATTATTTAATTTATTTAAATATATTACAGAGCTGTAATATTTGGTGGCACCAATTTAAAAAGTGATTCGCCATTTGTATTGAATCAACGCAAAATGCCAAAACGAAATTAATAGCCTTTCTGTGAAAATTACCCCTTTGGGCTAAAACAGGAGAGAAAAATCGAGAAAGTTATTTAACATTAAAAGTTCTTATGAAACAAAATTTAAAATCTAAGTTTAATAAAATGCAGGTTTAAGACGCCAATTTTTAAAAATTATTTTATTTAAAATGAATACTAATTAGTAAACATATTTATAATTGCTTAAAATGTAGCGATTATCTCGAATTCTGAAATTCTTTTCTCAGTGTATTCTATCACCAACGATTGTGTGGTAAAATCGATGAACACTAGTAGTTCGACCCGTTTTTGAGCCACAGTGAACGGGTGGGTTGAATCCAAATTTTCGTCGCTTTTTCCATTTGTCTAACACGTATATGCCAATTCTTTTATAACGCAAACACGAATCAGTTTCCCTTAAAAATAGACGGATAGCAACTATGCGCTTCGCTTTAACACAAATAATGTAATCTAATCCTCTATATAATTTCGTTAAAATATTTGAGTTTCAAATGTTTGCATTTTTTCGGAGTTTTCCTAAACCAAAGCTAGAAAAACATGAAATTTATTTGAAAAATTTGTCAAAAGAGGAGACAAATTTATTTGAAAATTTAACGCATAGATATAGAAATGTTTAATTCTTTCCAAGAAAATAACGGTTCAGCAGAAAAGATGTCTATGACGTGATACTAGTGATCCTAGACCGTTAAAAGAGTAAACTTTGCGTTGTGTCTAATGAACATTTCTATTTATGCACCAGAGAAGTTTTGAAATAAATTCTTTAATTCTAGCGTCGTAAAGATTTGAATGGTGAAAACGAATGTCCAAAGATTCAAATTTTGAAATTTAGAAAATTTTCAGAAAAATTCTCTATTACTGCGAAATTTTATCATAGTTTCTTCCACTGTTGGCAAATTCCACAAGCTCATATTTTAAAACTAAATTTAAGGTAAAATATCACAACTTGGATTACCACAAAATAGAACGCATACTAAAATGGTGGCGTTGTTTGACTGAAACGATTGTTATGAGCATGGTTGCCGAAAGAATGGTTATGCGCATGTTTGGCACAGTATGAAAATTTCGCGACTTCTACTAAGATGATTGCGATAGCACGTAAGTACCTATCTCTTTTCTAAACCAGTTAAATTTGCACAATTTGGGTAAAAATAAGTTACATATGAGAATTTTATGCTAACGCTTACGTTTTACAATGAATGAATTAATTATTCTTTTAAATTTGAATAATTCACCAAGTCCAGTCTCTCAGAAATAATAATCAGTCAAAGGAGTTTAACAACCGAATTTAAGCCTACTTAAGCTCTTAAAATCAGAAATAATGAAACTGTAGACCAGTAAAGAGCAATCGTGCATTTTCTTAATTTTTTTTCTGATTAAATGTTATGTATTAGGTCTTCAAATCAGAGACAAGTAAAGAAAAAACTATTAAATGTTTGAAGCTTACATTTCATTAGCTTTGGAAGTTCTGCTCATACATATCCTGACTAGTTTATACCATCACAAGGAAATAACGATTTTCGAAATTGGTTAGTGATAAGTACTTTACCGTATTCAGATAATAAAGCAAACAAACTAATAAAGGCTTTAATGATATAAAAGTTTGATTATTGCAAAACACTTGAGGGCTATTTGTATAAGCGGAAGAAGGCTTTCGTGAAAGTTTTTTAGCTTAATCGCTTACGGTAAAGCACTAGAGAGCTATCTGCTTAAAGAAAGGGATGCTTTCGTGGAGAACTTTCTAAGCGAAGCTGACTCGTATACACAAGAAAAGGAGGGATGTCTTCGTGAAGGGCCTTTTAAGGGTAACTGGCTCGTATTAACCCGTTACACATGGGAAAACTACGGAAACGTCCGTGCAGCCAGCTCGTTCGCCGTATTCGAACCTCGCACCGAACGACCACTATTCAGCGACTTTACCGCTCGTCCGCTTATGGGCACCTTTGTGAACGATGACCTAAGGGAATTTGATTTGTATTTTTATTAAACATAAGGGAAATATAGGAAAAACATCTACAAAGGCAGCTGGTTTGCAAGATTCAAACCCAGATCAAAATATTACGGTAGAGTGATCTTAGAAATTCGAATATAGTTTAGCAAATTGTGAGTAAAGACACGAATACGGTTGTAATTAATGTTAAATTAGTCAAAAGATATTCATTTAGAAAATTGTATTTGACGAAACATAATAGTTCTGACTTAAGTCGAAACTTATTTTGTAATCAAAACGAATGGAATGTAAAAATGGACTCGATGAAGCTAAAAGATTTTTTTTACTACAAATAAATAAATAAAGTAATTAAGTAAAATTTTAAAAATTAAGAAGTAAAAATAAAAACTAAAAACTAATAATAAAAGAGATAACTGAACAAAAAATTAAAAAGCAATCTGAGATGTTTTTTTCATCATGGTGTTCATTTGCAAAGTATTATAATACCGTTGGTACTCTGAGCTGATCTATGGAGTGACAGATTTCTAAAATTTAAGTAATTATTTGCCATTTTTATCACTTTCAATGAAAATCATCGTATGCTTTCTGAATCTTGAGTATCAGTTTTGGAACTTATTAATATTTTGTACAACAGCTACCTGCTTCTTGAAATAAATAATAGAATAAAATATACTTATTTAAGGTGATAGTGTTGCGAACGTTTCATCAGCTCCCATAGTGAACTGAATTATCTCTATCTGTATTTAATTAGGGCAATACTATTAGAATTACCATTTTGAACTTACTTAATCATGGTTTCGAATTTCTCCTTGGAATACTCTATATCTCATTAAATGTGGAGCTGCTTTGAACTCAAGAGGACAGAACTTAGAGCAGTTAATCTTATCCCGCGGCAACATCAGTTATATGAAACACCAGCTGTTGCTATTTCCGTTTTTAAATGATAGTGTATCATCTTTTGTGCAAATGTACCACAGTGGAGTGTTAATTTGTGAAATTTTGTATCCAAATTATTCAAGAATTCACGTACAGTGTATTACAGAGAAGAGTGAATAATTAATATTCTACAGCGACTCCGCTCTATTAACGAAGCTAATTTAGTGGAGTTTTTTCCTGTTGAGTCTAAGATAAAGCCCATTTCGGAAGCGAGGAATTAACTGTGGAATGTTAAATGAAATATGAGCAGAGATACGAAAACGAACTATGGAACAAGGTTGGAAAGGATATGTGAAACTTTTCTAAGCAGTATACTATGTTTAATTAAAGTAAAGATTAACCTATTTAAAGATACATAGCTGCTCTTGAAAAGAATTTGGAGAATTTTAGTAATACATTGTCGCTCGCAGGAAACTGGTGGAAAATATTTTATAAATCTTTTTTATGGTTAGGTTTGGCTTATTTAATCATGGCAAAACACTCAAGGCCAACCTGCCTAAAGAGAGCGGTGCCTTCCTGAAGGACTTTCTTAAGGGAAACTGGCTCGTGTACGCCTTACGTATGCGAAAAACTACGAAAATGCCCATGCAGGATTCGAACCCTTAACCAAACGTTCATATTTATAGCTAAATATTTTTTGAAAGAAAGAAAATGCTGGACATGATGCCTATTATTAAATTATTTTGATGTAACTAAATTTTTGACTGGACACGGGCGCTTCCTGGTATATCTCTCCAGATTGAAATTTCATTTTTTATTTAATAGCAACTCTGTAAAAAATTGCATTTACGTAACTGTCTACTTCCAGTGATAAAACTGTTTTCATTAAAATTAATTTTTACTTTTATCTTACTTTTTTAGAAACTTTGGAACTGGGCAAAAAGTAAAAAATATAGAGCCTGTAGTTACCTTTCCTAAAGAATTTTGTCAAGAAATTTTCAGAGATATAGTAGAGAAGAGCTTGCTTCTTGAGCACACAGTATTTTTTTAAATATCATGTGACTGCTCTATAACACTAATTAAACTTATAGAAAGGTTATGAGAAAAATCTACTAGTATCCGATGTGAAATGATAATAATAAAAAGAATATGTACATATATATATATAGATGATAATTGAGGTATATAACAATGATATGTACAAAAATGATGATATATATATATATATAGATGATAATATTGATAGATAATACAGATAGGTAATATATATAGAGATAATAGGAATATCTCTATATGTATTACCGAATCTCTCTATACTCTTCATGCAGGAAAGATGTATATATATATCTTTCCTGCATAAAAAGAAAGTGTTCAGTATTCCACTTTTCGTTTTCAAAAGAATAATATTTTTACTATATTAACTCGTGTAACTTGTTCTTCTATTAAGTAAGCACAGTATTCACAGACTGATAAAACCCTATTATTTTATTTTTAGCATGATTTAAACACTTGCTTTCATGTTGCATACGGTTCTGAACGCTTCTCGAAGATTCTTAAAACTTTCCTTGTCGTTTCTATGTTATTGCTACAAGATATCAACATTAATTTTTCAGATACGCAAGTATCCATAGGGATATAAGAAATTTTAAATAAGGTGAATCTCAAAACACTATTTAATCTTACAATAAGTATGTAAAAGTGATTTATATTTATGTATGATAGATACTAGATAAAAAAAATGAACTTTCTTCTGGTCTGCGTCCGTCAATGGTCTGAAGACTTTCTTTTGTACTTTTCTCTTTCCGTTTCGTTCAGGGGATGTTTTCTGTAAGGCTCTTGGAAATCATTGATTGGTTTGAAAATGCCTGGACTAAATCATCCACATTATACAGAAATACCTATACTATGTATTTTGGCATAGTAGTGTCGAAGTAAAATTTTAAAATTAGAAATACATTTTTAAAAAATAGATCGTTTAACAAAATTTAGTGTGCAAATAATAGAATCCTTTTATTTTATGTTTCCTAAAAATAAATAGACAAAATAGATTTTTTTCCCTTTTAAAATCTGAATAAAATCAGCAGTCGACATACACCCTTATAATAGTTAGTTTTATTTAATTGTTTCTCTTTTTCTTTTGTACTCTTTATACTCTTTACGTCCAGTATTTATTTAGAACAGTTTTCTCAGACTCAGGTGTTGCTATATTTTTATTTAAATGATTTGCATTATGAAAAACATAACAATTTATTTAAATAACTTTAATTACTTTTAAAGTATTAGAAAACTTAATTACTTTGAAATAAAGCCTCATACGTGCGATACTGCATATACAAATGCCCACGTAACGTTAAATACTATTAAGCCTCAAATGAGAGTTTCGAATTTTGTATTTTACCATCATTTATTTCAACTATTTGTTGCCATCTAGCGAGAAATAAATTTCTCGATTCTTTAATTCTCTCTGAAGCTTTATTTATTGTGTGAGCTGACTGTGTCATGAATTCTAAAGCATTTCATTTCCTACAAAAAGCACATCATTCTTCAATAACAAAGAATAAAAATATTTTTAATAGTTTAGAAAGGTAAATAAAAACAACTTCTCTATTCTGTCATCATTTTTGCTCCTTTTGTGGGCGGATTTTATCATTTGTGATGTTATGCTTGAAATAAAGTAGAAAAGCATTGAAAAATATTCGTTTTTGTTTACATTTTGCTAGCTCTCGTTGATAAAAAGTTTGAGAACCCCTTTTGGCATGCTGCCTTGCTTATATTTATTCTGAGTTTCCTGTGCGTCTGCATTAGCATTTGAATAGACTTGCTTCAGGAAACACTATTTTCAGAGCACTACATTAACCTTCAAATTTCAGCACAATATTTTATTATTAGCTTTCAAAAATACAAACTTGCCTTCTTCACATTATTTAAAATGAACATAAACATTTAACATTAATAATGAAAATAGATGTGCTCTATTATTAACGGTGGTTTGATGATATGAACAAAAATCTTACAACAAAAAAGAACATGCGATCCATTTGTGTTATATATCTGTAATTAAATACTTCTTTTACTGGTAATTTTTTTTGTTCATTATTATTTTTTATAAACTTCTATTATTTTTTTATGCTGCCATTTTTTGTTGTTCAGAAACCAATATGTCTGATAGTTTTTGTTCTACCCACTTCATTCTAATCTTTTACGCTGTTCTCTATCATGCTTGTTTCCTATCATGCTTGTTTCCTATCATGCTGTTACCTATCATGTGGAAATTGTGTTCACATGGCAAATTTTGGAGATAAGGCTACATTAAGAGTAATCGTCAAACGTATTTTGTTTCTGTATGTGTATGCCACTGTGATGGCATACACATACAGAAACAGATTGATCCTGCAATTAGTTATAACTGATTCTACTCTACGCTCTGCCGAATTTGTCATTAGGTTTTCAAATATTTTACAAAAACTTTGCGTAGATGGTTCTGAATATTATACGTGAAAAAAAACTCAATCTATTTGAGAACTGCTTTACTAAAATTTTACAAAATATGGACATTATTTTCAATTCTTAGTTCTATAAATTGAAAGAAAAACTAGAGTGCTCTTACTTCGCAAAGTTAATTTGTAATTTTAGATTTTGTGTGAATAATTCTTATAAAAATGCTATTTCTGTATCTTATTCTCAGAGATATTTGAAACGAAATTACCGATCTACATTATTTTTCCAAAATTGGGAACTTCTATAATTTCAAGATTTGTGAGAAAAAAATTTCGACAATTGTCCCAGAAAGTTTCATCTCATGTAAAATAGCACTTATTATTAAATGCTAAAGTGTCCTTATTTTGTTAAAAAAAGCCTTTGTTATTAAACATGGCCCTTAATTTTTTATGAAAATGTTTATTTCTGATTTACTATTCGCTAGATATGCATTCTGATTTAAGCATTGTGAATATTTTATTCATTGCAACTTTGCTGAGTAAGAAAAAGAGATAAAACTAGAAATTTTAAAGATTGTTGCTGGCATGAAGCATTGGGAGTATTTTTAAATTATGTACGCTGTCTTAAACAGTACTTTAACTGGAGTTAAATACTGTAATTGAAATAGAATCGAAACATGGAGAAAAGTCCGAGTCAAAATACCTATATTAAAACAGCGCTATATATAAATCTAATACATATCTTAAGTCGTGCTTTCGAGACATGAAAAACGTAAGTTGAATTTCCATCAATCGGCCCAGCAGAACGGGAGACATAGAACTGTCAAATTTTTTTTAATATTTTTTTATTTCATTATTTTTTACGCAGTGTACCTAAAGAGCTCTTCGTTAGTAAATGTGTCCATTAAAGTAAATTTTATTACCAAATGAATCTCTCATTTATTTAAATTTTAGGGAATTCTGTTGCATTGGATTGATTATGAACTGAACAGCAATAATGTGAAGATATTTGCATTTTTTAAAATTCCAATATTGAATAGGATATATTTTATATTATCTGTATTCACTGGAAGAAATTTTGAGAGAAATAGCAAAGTTACGATGGTTGTATTAAAGTAGATCTCGTTCACGTACACATCGAGACTTTAGATGATATTTAAAAAAATGAGATTCCTTTAAACGCATAAACGAGAAGAGTTGTTTGTAAAAAACTTAAAATGCTCTTGTATATATTAATCATATTCATCATGACATCACCAGATTGTAGGCAGGTACCTTTTTTGTATGTGTTTATTTATGGAAATGTAAAAATGTATAATGGTGAGTTTTAATATAGTAAGATAGAAGAATGATTTCAGGTCCATTTAATTAATGTTCAAAACAGTACATTTTTTAATTTATGTCTGCAATAGGTCTCCAATGTGATTTTTATGGTTAAAAGGTTTTTTTTTTTTTTTTAATTTCTAGGGGTACTGACTTCCATTTCTTTTCAGTTATTTTCCAGAGTCCATCAATCGTGGTGGGTTTGCGTATAGAAAGAGCTCCTTTCGTGAGACCAAAGGCGCAATAGTCTGTAGGTGAAACAATAGGGTATTTTGCAGGGAAACGTTGAAAAGGTGTACAGAGTGTCTCAAAAGGTCGTTGCCAAACTTAACATACCGTTCGCATTTTCGGACGCAAATTCCTGTCAAAATCTTGTTTGTCATGGTGTGACAGACCAGCATGTTAAGTTTGGCAGTGACGAGTTTCGAGACGCCCTATATATGCAATATCTGTATCCGTCTTAATTTTTTTCAGAGAATGCAGTGATACCTTTCTAGTTGACTTGTTGTTCTGTCTATTGCTCTTTGAAAGTCTTTGCATAAATAAATGAAATTTCTTCTGCAAATATCGAACGTAAAACTTTCTCTTGATAGTATGTATGGTTTAGCCTCTTTTACCACTTTTCTAATTTTAAATTTCACATTGTAAGAGAATCCTACGTTAATCAAAAACCCTTTACTGAAATATTCTTTGCCCTGACGGGTTCCGATTCATATATTTTTCTTTTCGTTTTCGGTAATAAATAGAGCATTTTTTATTACAGCCATTTAGGTAAACTCATGTTTTATTAAGATTCAAAATCAATTAATTAAATTAATTGTAATTTAATTAATCTCCTGCTAAATAGTTTTCATAGAGGGTTTTCTACGCTGAGACACATGCCTCTGCAAAAGCTGGTGAACGTTATGTTTTTCAACGTTTTTTAAGTTGTAAAGCTGTTTACTTAACTTTAGAACACTAGAAACAGTAAATACACTGAGAGAAAAAATGTCAAGTAACAAGTATGTTTAATAAATAAGCCATATTAATAAATATATATAAAGTTCGATTAACATCGATTAGCTAAAATTTTGTAAGCTGATTTGTTAAAAACTATTCTTGCAATTTTTACAAACTTAGCAGTTTGTCATAATTTGAGTCGTAGAATCAAAATATGGAAAAAATATAAATATGGAATGGAATATGGCATGCCATTTCAGAAAAGTCCGATTCCGAGCAAAAATGACAAAAATTCTTTCAAATCCAGTGTCAAAATAACTATATTAGAACAATGCTATACATATCCTAAGTCTAATACATGTACTAAATCGGGGATTCGAGACATGAAAAACGCAAGTTAAATTTCGTCAGTCGGCCCAGTAGAACGGGACATACAGAACTGTTGTTCCCATTTTCTTTTTAATTCCTTGTACGAAGTAAAAAAGGAAGAATTGCAATCGCGAAAAGTTTCACACAGCATATTTCAATGAAAATATCCAATATGACCACTTTCGAATGCAATTTAACGATGTATTTGCGTGATATCTGTACGTAAGGACAGAAGAAAAGACTCTTTTTCTCCAAAAAAATTAAAAAACCGCTTTAAAATGAATTCTGAAGAGAATTTTTCGTGGTGTCTGTACGAACGTATGCATGTGAACGAACGTACGTATCTCGCATAACTCAAAAACGAATAGCCTCAGAACTTTGAAACTTTGCATATAGTACTACTATAACATGTAGATGTGCACCTCGTATTTTGGTTGCAATCGGCCACACCAAACGTATATAAATATATTTATATATATATCCACTCTGTTACCCAGCTCAGTGATCTCAGTTTCTTTACTCTTATATGTTTGTAAATTGTACATTTTTTGCTTTACAAATGATTGAATTATATTGTTCTTATCTTCCGGTTAAGGTTTTTATGCCTTTGGTAAATCTGTATGCAGTATTTTTAGAATTATCAACAATTTTAAAGTTGTTTAAGTGTCGCTAAGCCTAATAATGTTTTTGATGGCGGCCATTGCTTGTTTACATTTGAAACAACAGAGTAGTGGATTTGTTGCCAATCTAGAGAAACGTAGCTTCGCAACAACAAAGATAACGCCTTCATTTATTATTGCGAATTAAATCATGCTTAATCCTTTCTGGAATTTTTTCGAGGAAATAAGTGCTTAAGATTTACTTCGTAATTTTTAATACAGATATTTTGAGTTTTTATGTATTTTTGCCTTGTCGCGAAGTGAGAACTGAATTAATTGAATGAGAAATACTAACTAAATTGTCTGTGAAAAAACTGTTTCTTTTTTGTTTTGTTTGCTTAATTTCTTTTATACATCGTTCTAGCTTTATTATAGTATTTGAATAGAACATGTGGCAACGATTAGATAATTCTTTAAATGATATAAATTTTGTGCATTCTGAGTTATAATATGAACGAAATATAATACTGTTAAGTGAACTTAGCGGCAGAGTGTCGCTATGGTAATAGAGTGAATTTTAAAGAATACATTTATTCTATTGTGGTTTATGCGCTGTCGGCGAAGTAGGTTTAATTCATTCCTATAAGTTTAAACAAAATGCAAGAAAAGATGCGTATACTTTAATATTCCTTACAAGGAAGTCATGTGGTGTACACATCAGATTTTTTCTCAAAGTGCATCAGCCCGAAAGGGTTATTAATCTCGTTTTGGCATTTTGCGTTGAAAACTTTAAATGTCGGTTCACTTTTCAAACTGTTGCCACCAAATATGCCAGTCCGATCCATGAAAGGAAGAAGCTGAGTTGGTCTTGCAGTTCATTCCGAGTTCTACTCTTGTTGATCGAGTCATTGCATAGAATTTTTCTGTAATATGTAAATATAATTTAATTTTCCTTATAAATTCCTCTAAGAAAACATCCTTTATTAGGATGTAACTCCATTTGCATACTGTTTAACTAAATATTTCAATCTGTCACTGCTTTTGTTTTCATTAAATTCCAGTTACCATATTTCCCATGCTGAATTCAGAATGAGGAACTACGAAGTTGGAATAAGGCATGTGTCATAAAATTAAAAATTTCAGGTTCTCAGTAAATACAAAAGAATTTTTTTGTATAAAATTTAAGCCTTTAAATGTATTATAAAGCTAAGTACATATAAAAACATTTAATGGTTTTCAGAATTTGCTGTAAGTTTGCCTATGAATGAGCAATGTCAAAAGTATTCTTTGTAAAAGATTTTTCTTAAATCCAATGTTTGATCATTTTTCAGAACTAAGGTGGGACACGACAGAAGCTGACAGACGGGAAAAGAAAAAACTCGGAGCCTCAATGCGAATGAATAAAACTGTATGTTGTGAAATAAAAGTGAATTTCATCAGAGAAATATTTTCAGCTATTGGAAGAATGAGAGAAATGTTTAAAAGAGAATAATGTATTACTAAAGTGCTTAATTTTAAGCTTAAAGAATTAGCTTATTAAAAATGTTTTAGGAATTTATTTAAAATTTAATTTTTCATTTTTCATTTAAACGCGTACAGTTTCTACTTCATTGTATTCTTACTTGTCTTGATTTTAAAATTCTTTGAGATACGCAATCATGCACTTAATTAAAATTTATTGTATAAATGTAAAATCCAAAGAAATATTTTTCATTTCATAAAGAATAGTTTAGATTATGGGTACACTGGTGAAAATTATAATTTCAGTTGAATTTAAAGTATTTCAGTAATTCTAAAGATATTGTCTAATATCTTATAAATTCACATTCAGGAATATACGTTCAGCAACTCGGAACTAGCCACCATATTCCACAGGAATTTCTTTGCGTTGTTTACTCAATCAATAATCTTACTAGATACAAAGAGATAAACTACTCTAAACTATTTCTCCCTGTTTTCGGATAAGTGAAGCACGACACTATAAGCAGTAGTATTTATATGAGAGAGAAATTATTGCGCTGAAACATTAAGCCTTAAGATTGGTTTTTCTGAAGCCGGTATGTACGAAAATTCGTCTCTGCCATGGAATTGACAACATTTTATGCTAAATGAGACACGCGTGTACTTGTATGTGTGTAGAAAAGCTACTTCCGTTTTCGTTGGTAAGACAGAAAATGACTTCAGATAAATATCAATTAAAATGTTTTATTTATTTACAATTAAGCACATTCATAGTATGTTTTTTGGATTGCTGCATGGTTAAGACAGCTGTCTTTAAGACTAAGCTGCCCATCAACGTCAGACAGTGGTTAGAGCCGATAATCTTAGTGATCTGCCCGTATTGAGTTACCAGTGTAACGACTGAACTAAACGTCTGTGTTGGGTTTTACGATTTTTATCAAGTGCAAGAAAAATACATATCAGTTTCCTATCAAAAATTGCTTAATAAAGGCATTTCACACCTCATTGATAAACTGCTTTTCTATTATGTACCTTCTTGCAGTTTGAGTCACAGCGCGCAATAGTTATTAATAGCTCTTGGCAATAGTTATTAAAATATCCTATCTACGAAGAGCAAAGTCATGACCATGAAAGTCTTTGTGTATTGTTAATTCACACTGATATCGTGACTAAGGCACATACGCTTGAGTTAGCCTTTTTCCTCTCTGTTTACTTTACTTATGAAAGCAAATTACTCAAGAGCTACCTGTGATAGAAAGGAATGCATTCATGAATCACATTATAAAAGGTACTGGTAAGTAATCATGTTGAACTTGGCCAAAATAACAGACATTCCATGCAATCCACTGTTAGAAAGTAAGGTAAAATCTATCAGTTTTCAGAAAAAAATGCGTAATATTCATGTTTTGTTAAGATAGTGATATATCAGCAAACAAAATTAGAATCACTGGCAGAGCTTAAACAGGCTGATAAGCACCATCTGCAAGTGGATCAGCTACTCTGCAGCTGGAGTAAAGTAAAGTTACTATAGTCTTAGAACAGTATGGAATCACGCATTTAAAAGTGATAATAATATTGCGTAGCTCCCTAACGAAATAATACTGGTAAAGTAGTTCTGCTCATAACAGCATCAGCCAATTTAACTGTAACATTTTGTCTGTGTAGTTTATTAAAATGTTCTAAAGCTTTAACATAACATATTAGACACTATTGAATTATACAATAACTGATAGTTTTCCTGAAATTTTCAGAGGTTGTGAAGTATCTGTTAACATAATTATTATTAAGTGCTTTTCACTCTGTATCTGGAAAAAATAGTTTTTAATGTTCATATATAAAAAATGATAAATCGTTTTCATTAACTTGAGGAAATTTGGGCAGATGATTTGCTGCTGGCGTGTTAAAAATGATCAATTTAAATCAATACAATTACTGTTAAGAAAGACCCAAATATTTCGAAAAACGAAAATATAATAATAATAACACTAATAAAATAAATTTCAGCTTTCAGACTTTTAAGTCACTGGATAGCTGATAAGAAGAAAAGCTGAAGAGCTAATATGCTGAATTTGGAAGAAAGCATTTATGTAGATATTCCTGATGACCTCTTTTATGTAGCCCATGCAGATGCCTCAGAAATAATGCAAATGGAAGAAGTTAAGTTATTTTTAATGGCAGAAAAGGAGAAATGGAAGGGGAAGAAATATGGGTGGTGTTGATGCGAAGATGGTAAAGAAAAAAAACGACCCGATGACAGGCAAAAGAAAGTCATGCTGAGAGTAAGAAAGGGTGCTAAGGGGATTTAACTTTTGAGTCAAGGATTGTGAAGATTAGTGAAGTCGCCAGATTTGTTGTTCAAGTGTCTGCTGTATTTGTATCCAAAGAAGTAGTGAGAAAACTTTTGATGTTGAAAACACATTAGATACAATGAGTACTCCTCTGGCTGATGCCCGTCTTATTTTGTTGAATAATGGAACTTTACTGGAATAAGAATTCATACATAAGTATGTAGCCACAATGTTTATCAACACGGATTTTCTTTTTGAATAATGAGCTCTTGTGGAAAATGTTGCATTTTACGTTATTCCGAAGTATTTCTTTAACTCTGTTTTTAGTTAGTTGACAGTATTATGTACATGAAGACAGAAATTCTGAAAAAGAAAAAAATTTAAAAGGCTTAATGCTAGTCTAGATCATAAAGTTAACTACATAACCGTAATAACCTTTTTTCATATGGAGAAATACCTGAATTCCGTTTCATAGATTATTGCTGAAATACAGAATAAGCTGAGAACTAACTAACATTCACAGTAAAATTTATAAATTTTTATCTAATTTGCAAATATTTCTAAACTTTTACATAGAAGAATGCTTTATTATTCAGTTACGTGAATTAGTTAACAGAAAGTCAGATTAAAGAAATTACGAAAGACTTTTAAGCTCTGGAGCAAAGAAAAATAAATAAAAATAAAAATAATTAAAAACTCTAAAAGCTTTCAGATTTTATATTACTCCCAAAAAAGCGTTTTTCTAACGTTTTGTTTGTTACCTTTATAAATTAAATATCATGTTCTCCGCACTTAAACCATAAAATTCAGTTCAACAGCAATATCACAAAATATTTAAAAATAGCATATTTTTAGAATTTCTGATACACAGTCTCGCGCATTGTAGATAAAAATAGTTTTGTTTTTCTTACAGTGTTGTCATTTTGCGTTTTGAAATCGTTGATCAAAAATTAATTAAAGGTTTACAAAATATGAAATAAGTAATGAAACAAATTTCGGAGTCCAAATTAGGGCTTCTAGATGCCATAATATAATGTTGAATGTAAAGCCATAATGTAATGTTGAATCCATAAATATGTTCTTTTTTGTACAGTGTTGCCATTTCTCGCTTTAATATCGTTAAGTTTGTTAATAAAAAGTTCATTAAAGTTTTACAAAATATGAAACTTCCGAATTCCGAATTTGGTCTTCTAGATGCCATATTCGAATGAAGGACTAAGCTATTCAAAATCTGATGTCTCTAAGTAACTCTGTTTTCTCACAATGCGAGAAACATACATACACTCTTGCAGATTCTTCATTATTTAATTTCTTTGAATATAATGCAGGGTTCTAATATTTGGTGGAATCAATTGAAAATTGAAACTCCGTTTTATAGTGAACTATGCAAAATACCAAAACGAAATTAATAGCCCTTCTGGGCAAACTGTTCCTTTGAGCTAAATATGCGCAATATCAGTATATTTGTTTGAAACAAAGAAAGATTTGAATGATTTATTGAATACACATTTTTATAAATTTTACGAAACAAATCATACACAGAAAGTTTTATATTTATGGATGTTTAGCCCATTTTCTATAATCAATCATCTCTTTATCAACATTTAAGTAATAATTACTCAAATATGGGCAAAGAAACACAATCAAAACGAAAATGATGATATTAGTTTTAAATATGAAACCGAAGAAACAAAATACCAATCTGTTCTGTTCTTGAAATGCTGCTTAAATATATATATTTAATCAATAAATTTAAATTTATCTAAAAGGTTAAATTAACTGATCAGATTTGTTGAGTATTCAATAAATTCTCATAGAAATGTATTGCTTTTGCGAAGACATACCTAGAAAACTGTCTAATTGGAGTGCATTATTCGTTGCAGAATCGATGTAAATAAATAAGGCTGGAACACTTCAGGTAGTAGAATGAATTCATAAATTTAATTCAACACTTGGTTCGTGCGTTTAACGATAATTGGGGTGATTAAGACAAAATGTAAAAATGTAAATATTAAATTAAAATGTTAAATATGCTTTGAAAAAGTAATAAAGTGTTAAAATAAAAGTTCTTTTAAGAATGAGTGGAACGAAACACGAATACGATACCTACCGATTTCATTCTTGTGGAATTATTCTGGATTATGTTTGGAATGGAGAAGCGAAGGTTTGTACTATCACTACTGATGCTGAAGACTAACAACTGGCTGATCTATTAACAATTACCTACTAGACTTCACGATTGTTGGCAAGGCTATTCATAATCTGGGCATCTGATTAGTAGCAAAAGCAACATGTATGCCTATTACACCGCTGATGCTAAAGGTTTATGGCTAACGAGAAAAGCACCTATTAATTCATCCATGATTACTCTCGAGGCCATCTTTGACCTCGCGAGTAATCATGGAGTTAATAACAAAACCATAAATGTGGGATTAGTAAAAAAGTTAGATGCTATTTTGTGAGTATACGTTTCGTCTTGATAAATAATTTAAGGTTGATTTTTCCTTTTCATTTTAAAAAGGCATATTTAATTCGTAAATGTATTATTATTCAGAAGAATTGATAACGAAAAATAAATATTATATTTTTATCATAAAATTAACAAAATTTTCGATTGTGTTACACATTTTGTAATCTGTAATTTAGTGGTAGAACATTTTGTAGATAGATAAGCATTTAATTATGAAATGTCTTCATAAAAATAGTTAGGTAACAAAAGAAATTTGAAAATATTTGAGAATGGAGTTCCATGTGACAAACTGCGATGTCGACAACGGAAGCAAAAATGGAATTAATGATTTTTCCGTTTGGAGATGTATAAGAAAAATACTCTACGTGTGATATACGAAGAGAAATTTTACAAACAATGTAGGGCTCGGCAGCAGCAGGATTTGCTATAAATCTGAAAATTTATTCACTAAGATAGTGTTTTGTCACAGAGTATCTCTCGAGAATTTATAGCAAGCGTTAGCAGATAAGCAAGCAGTACATTTCAGAATACTAACTTGAAAGGAAATATTTGGCAAATGCAAAAACAAGTACAACAAAAGCGTAAAAAGTGCGGAATAAAATACACAGTAAAAACTACATATAAAAACTGAGAAAACATGATAAATGAGCATATATAAAATATGAGCAAGCATACTTATTCAAGAAAATGTTTATGTGTACGCATATTTGTTAAAATCAGTTATGAATATATGGAGATGAAAGTAAACGATAAGAACACACGTTGCGCTTACAGATGGAACTGGAAGCACATTTTGAATATCAAAAAAGACTAGAATGGTATTGGTATGATAATTTACTTGGATGTAATCAGAAAGCTTCTAAAATTCACGTTTAAAACTTACATATATTTCAAAAGAATTTTCGCAACGAATTCAGCAATCTAGGTATTTGCAGTTGGGCCCGTTGTCTGGAAACGTGACATAAGCCCAGCATCTATGATGTTAATGCATAAGGAGGATGCTTATGCTCAAGCTTCCTTCATCCACATTGCTGTTTCTGAATTGATTTGACGTGTTATTGTGTTTGCAATGCATTGACAAGTTTGCTGAAAGAAGTCGAAGTACTCGTCTTGTGCTTATGTGAAGATGTTATACGTAAAATAAGTAAAATAGTTGTTTCATATAGATCTAGTCTTGCTATTATCTTCTTGCCTTTTAATCTCCCATCACAAAATATTTTCTTATAGACGGGAGCGACTTTTCTGCTGTCTTCAGTAATCCACTTTCAAGACAATTGCATTTTCAGATTCCGGCAATATGCGAAAGTGTTTCACACGTCCTTTCAGTATAGAGTAAAAAAAAAATTGACATATAAGAGAAAAAATACTAACTTTGAAGCTCTCAGAAAATATCAATGCATCAATGCTTTCTACGAGTTATTCTTGAGGTTATATCAAAAACCAGTCATTGTGATGACTTTGTTACTTTATCATCCGCGTTATCGAGCAATTAATTAAATTAAATGCTTCAGTTAGTATTATAAATCAAATTTATGTTAAATTAATATTGTTGCTTGCGTACGGACGCTTAATAGATTGAATGCACACAGAACTGATAAAAACTTTATAAAATTTATTTTTATAGAAAGAAAGGCTTTACATTTCTGGAACTTTCCACAAAAATTCTTGTACAGGTTACCTTAACATCACAGAGAAAAATCAGTAATAACGCTTCATACTACTAAGAATGTTATACACAACGAAATGTAAAGCGCGTCTAAAATGCGAAACTCCTATGGAGATCTTCCGGTACACGGAACTCACGCTGAACTAAACAACTGAGTTGATGCTTTCTTCCCTCTTACATAGTGTTACGAAATGTAAAGCTGCGGTAAGATAGCTTTCCCGTAAGACGGGCTTAGGGTTGCAAGAAAATGAGAAGTGAAGATAGGGTTGCTATACTGGGCGCGAAATCACCCATTTGGCGACAAAATTGACGATATGTCGTGGACGGATTGGAGGACTTTCTAGAACGAATTCTTACAGAATGATTTCGAAAGCAGCCCAAAAGCTATATAAAAACTGCTGGTACGCGGAGTAGTAGTTAGTGTCTCGTAGGCTACGTGTTTTTGGAACTGTCCTGAATAATACTGGCTAATAAATTGTGTTTTCATTCTTCATCAAGTTTTGTCGTCAATTACTCCAAATCCACGAACCGTACAAAACGAAACAATAGCTTTCCCTCAGCCCCCGAAAAATCTTTAGTATCTTCCATTTCTCAAAATTTCTGGAAGGCATATACGGTTAAAGTTGCATATAAAGACCGAATATGGTTTCAGTTCAGTAACACAGAGGGATCAATTACAATTATTCAATTACAGTACCAGTTATAGTTATACAGGTACTGGACAAAAATTTTGCCAAGTTTGACGATTTGGGAAATTTCTCGCCAAATCTGGTGACAAAAATTAGTTACCGAAGCTGTCACTAGCTTGGCGATATTTCGCCAGTTTACAAAGTTAGTCGTTTACTTCAATGTTAAATAGACTTAATCTTGTTTTCTCGGTAGCAGGCTCTTCAGATATAACTGTTACATTATAGAAAAGGTGGTATAGGTTCGAACATAACTTCACCAAAATTATTTACATATATAAAAAATATTTGGCAAACTGCATAGCCTCCGGTGGTTAGTTTCAGTTGACAAAAACGGGCATTGCTACTTTGACTCGCTTATGAATTTTCAGCAACGGACTGACTGCATAGGCCATTTTCTCACTTCTCTCAGAAGAAAAGCTTTATGTTAGAACTCCTCAACAAGAAAAGTTGTTTTTCTGAGGCATGTAACCGTCATGTACTTTATTGTATTCGACTAAGCAGTCTATTACTAAGTGCAAGCTTACATGTGTTCTTGATAGCAGATCAATTAAACTATGAAATCTGTTAAGTACATTGGATTCAAATTTTACTGAGAATATTTGCAGCTACTGATATGTTTATCAGTATGTAACATTATTAACATGTCAAGTAACACTCTACTAAGCAATCTATTTGCTAGCTGCAGGCTTGAATATGTTTTTAACAGCAAATAAAGTAAAGTATGAAGTCAGTTGGTTACGTTTATTGAATTCAATTTTAGTGAGTACATTTTCAACTTAATATAGACTTTTCAGAATGTAATTCCATTCATATGTCAAGCAGTATCTGTAATCTCCATACGTCTACAAGTATTGACTATCCCGAAATTACAGAGCGTACAGGAAAAAGGATAAACTAGAATTTCATGTTTCTTAAGAAAGAATATAAAACCATTAAAAAATGATGCAATTTGTTCTGAAGAATTTGAAAAAAAAATACTCTAAAATACAGTTAGTTAATGCAATTGTTTGTATAATTGCTTGAGGTAATAGATAAGTGACATGTACATGACGTTTCAGTTTATTCAGAGGAAATTGTTTTCTGCAATGCTGTCATTCGATTTCATTGGATTATATGCTGTAATCCGGGATTAAAGTTACATGCAAGGTTTCTGAAATTGGAAGAGAATTATCTAACAGTTCGAGAAAACTCATTACACAGTGGTAACAACGAGTATGTCTAGAATGTCGAAACGTTCAATGCTCTCTTTTCTGCACTACAGAAAACAAATTGGCCGAATGTCTCGGAATTGTGAAGGAGCGGTAGCTTTTTATATCCCTTTGTCTTACCCGGCTACCATCCTGTAGGACAATCTATTTTTTTTTTAAATTTTAGTTTGAAGGCCACACAAATAAATTATAGGAAGCAGGGAAAACTCTTCATTCTATCAGAGGAGCAATGGTTCATTATACAGTTTTGGAACTGTAAAAGAAAGGAAATTAGCCTTCATGGGTTTCATCTCTGCTCACACTGTTATTTTTTATACAATCTATCACATAAAGTAGAAAACATTTGAGGTCTTTCATATTATAATGCCTTTTTTTTCTTGCTTATAAGCTAGTAATTTTTTTTTATAAATTAAACATAATAGACAAGCTGTGTATTGATTAATGACTTCAAGTGCAGCGCCTCTGAAATTTTCAAAACATCTGATTTTTCATTATTTAAATTAATTTAATCAGAAGATCTAAATATTTGTGAGAACCTTAAATGATTCTAGGTTTTTATAAATAATATTTATGGAAATCTAAAATTTTATTGCCTAATTTTTCTTTTATCTTTCGCAATTATACACTGACATTAATAACCATTTAATTATTTATATTGCGATCTATAAATACATTATTTTAATACAGTAATTAAAATTATTATTTTAATTACTGGATTAAAATAATGTATTTATAGATCGCAATATAGATCATTATTTTAATCCAGTAATTAAAATAATTGTAATTCGCAACATATGAAACTTACGCTATTGTTGCGCACATTATGAGAAACTTTACAGTATATATCTAAGCAGAGAGCAATACAGTAATTGAAATATGAAAATAATTATTATCATACTGTGGTCTGCAGAAGTTGACGCAATTGGTAAATTTCTCAAACAGTGGTTTGGTTATGAAGGAAAATTTAAGTAGGCAAACTATGATAAATGACCATTATCTCCAAAGGATAAACCCTAGCAACAGATAACCTAACAAGCTAAAATCGGCCTTTCTAGCACCTTTACATGCTTGCTGGTATCAGTTTTACTATCCCTAAGTAGGGAGCTTATTATGCCAGATAAGCATTATTATAATTGGTAAAGGATGTTTGTAAAGACATGCTTTACTAATATCGGTACTTCATAATAATCACCTGAGCACAGCCTAATAAGGAGGTTTTCAGACGTTATTCTATGCATATTAGAAAATAATGTTTCGACTTCAAATGCATCTGAGATTTGCTGCCTATGTGAGGACAAAGAAGTTTTATCAATTTGCTAATTATACACTAAATCATTTCAACGCTCTGAATGGTCTCCAATACTGTGAAAGATAATGAAGATATGTATCAAATATATTACGTTTTGAATTTTCTAATACGAACACCCTTTAAAAGAAATATTTTAAAATATGTAGCATACATTGGCACATTGTGATAGGATTTGAAAATTAAAACTAAACTGAACACTTTATAATTAGCGAAAAATTCCTGCACCTGAATAAAATTCTTAAACTCTCATTTACTTTATTTGTCCTCGAAATTTAAATAAACTGGTGTGCAAAAATTAAGGACGAGACGGTTTTTCAATATAACTTTGTACAAAAGCTTTCCAAATCAACGCATTTAATACCGTAAGATCCCCAATGCGTAAGGACATGAGTAATGTAAGCAACACTTACTAAAAGAGAAATCAGAGGGATAAAAAGAAGCTATATTGAAAAAGTAGCATGGAGCGCAATGCGACTGAAGGCCGAAACATCCCTGTGATGGGTGTCCAGCAAGAAACATCCGGTCTTTAATAGGGGATATGATCTCCCCTGACTGCTAGGCAGGTTTCACAGCGTCTGCCCATGCTGAGAATGAGGGTGTCAATGAGTTGTTGAGGCATTGCTGCCCATTCGTCTTGCAGCGCCAATCGAAGCTCCGGAATCGTTACTGGTGGTAAGGTACGAGCTGCCAAGCGTCTGCCTAGTAAATCCCATACATGCTCGATGGGATTGAGATCCGGAGATCGTGACGGCCAATCCATACGTTCAATATCCTCACTCTCTAAGAGCTGTTCGGCAGCTACTGTGCGATGACATAGTGCATTGTCGTCCATGAAAAGGAACTGCGGACCCATAGCGCCTCTAAAAAGACGCACATATGGAAGAAGAATCTCGTTACAATAACTGGTCCCGTTGACTGAACCTGCGTCGAAGATGTGAAGGTCTGTACGACTACCAAGCATGATGCCTCCCCAAACGAGAACACCGCCACTTCCATACCTGTCCCTTTCAATGATGTTCGAGGGATGATTGCGGCTTCCCCGTTCTCTCCAGATGAGTATGCGATGAGAATCGCTACTCAGACTGAATCTGCTCTCATCTGTAAAGAGTACTCGTCCCCATTCATTGTCTCTCCAATTCCGTGTTCCTGGCACCACAGAGAACGCCTTCTCCGATGGGCAGGCGTTAGAGGTACACACCGTACAGGGCGTCGTGCAAACAGACCACCACCGTGCAGTCTTCTGGCCACGGTAAAACACGATATCGGTCGTCCAGTCGCCTGTGTCATGTGTCTAGCGATTTCTCCCGCTGTCTGCCGCCTGTTTCTTCTGGCCTGTAAGGCAATATACCGGTCATCTGCGGGTGTGGTTCCTCGTGGACGACCACTACTAAATCCCCGGATAGCTGTTCCTGTAGTTTAAAATTGTCTCCAAAGTCGTGAAACGATGCTGTGAGCAATTCCGATCTCTGAAGCCACACTTGTCACACTGCGGCCTTCCTCCAACTTCCCCATAATTCGACCTCGGGTAAAAGCATCTAGATGTCGTCTAACAGATTGATTATTCGCCATTTCTCGCTGAGGCAGCAATTCGGTGTGATTTTAACTGCTATACGGCGTGCAATCTCTTTGCCAGAAATACTGATCTTACACCGACAACATGCTTTATACTACTCAGACACCCCCCCATTACGTCTACCTGCATATCTGCGCATGTGCTACCGTACATCACCTTACTTAATCTCCTGATTGGTCTTTCTGTCCGCTCTGCCTCTTCGTTCAGCTGATATGATAATTTTTCGACTTCGTCCTTAATTTTTGCACACTAGTGTATACCTGATTGGAAATCACGGGAAATTTAGAAATATATTTAGCGTAAGGATTTGGGGATATTCTTTACGGATACAGTTATCTGAATCAAATTGTCTTGAATTTCTCAACTTTTGCATTGATAAATTTTCTTGCCGAATGAAGTTTTTTTTCCATAATAGCGTATTTAAATAACATATGATCCCACTTATGGTATCTCAGGCATTCATATTAGAAATCTTCAAGTCATGTATCGCAGATAAACTAATGAAAAATAAAGAATTTTCAAGTGTGCTGACGATGATAAGAAAGGGATTAAAAAAGAAAAGAAAATTCGGGTTTAGGAGAAATTACAGATATATTTTTTTAAAATATTGAATAAACTTGTAATGGTAAGTTACGAAACGCTTTTAAATTAAAACTGAAAAAAATATCCTATCCTTTCTGTTCATAGCTGGTAGTTACAACATCGAAGCTTGAAAGAAACCATTTCTCGTCACTGGCTCTTTTACTTAGACAATGTACATATATATAACATAAAAAGCGTATATACCAAGGAAAAAATATTCGAATGGGAGGAAAGATGTACAAGTTCTGAAAACGAAATGCTAATAATATCATAGGGATTGAATGTTTAATTCAAAAATGACAGCCATAGAAAAAAATCAAAAATGCTCTGGCCTACTCCAAGCTGTACACTTACTCGTAGAGTTAGCAGTTGACCCCCTGCGATATTGCTTGCCGTGCACATTCCAAATGGCAAATAAGATCTGAGCAATCCAGGGAAGGTAGGAGATGCTTGTTCATCAGAGCCTAAACGTGCTCTAGATCTAGCAATCTAGTGATTGCGTCGGCCAGGGAAGCCCAGGTGTCTGCGAAAGGAATGCTAATACTACGGGGCGTAGAATCGCCTCGACGTACTGATTTGCTGTAAGGGTGTCACCGATAATATAACCCAAAGGGTCCTGTTATCAAATGGAATAACACTCAGTACCATAACTCTTGCTTGTCAGGCTCTTGAGTTCGAAATGGGATTCATTGCTGAAAACCATTCGATTCCAGGCTTGAGGTTTCCTGGTTGAATGCACCTGGCACTATTGCAAACGTGGCTGGCGGTATGAACGATGAGAGACAGTAATTGCAATAGCCTTATCTGAGCGCAGAGACCTCCTTCGCTGAGTCATTTATCAATGGTCATGCAGTCTCTGATATTCCGTAAGTGGAGTAGAGTCATTTATAAGGACGCATCAGGGGTTGTGAGCACTCCTGATGCATCAGGGGTTGTGATCACTGTGCTCGCGTTCTTTCGTCGCTGTCGATCGATCCTTACCTTCTTGACGCTCTGTATGGCCATGGTTCACCCATTCCTTCCAGCGTCGTTAAATGGTAGCATCACTCCAACCCCAATGTCTAGCGATCCAGCGGGTTGGCCTTTCTGCTTCCTTTAGTCCAACTGCACTCCCTCTTAAAAATGTGACATTTATTCAAACAGTTCTCGAATCCATATGCGAGACATTGATACAGTCCACGTGGGTCGACGGAACCATCTTCGCACGGAAGTTATGCTTTAGCATCGTTATGTCCTCTGTTTTAAAAACCATCCTAATACCCTTTTGCAATACGCTGGAGCTCCATCTAGTCAGTTATGGCAGCCAAGAGTTACTCATTCTCATATTCTTCGTAAGGGTAGTTAAACGCAATTTTGTTCCATTTGGATATGTCTTTCTTGTAATGCCGCCTCTAATGTTATAGATTTGTTTATATTGTAGTGTCTTTGTATAGTTGTTTAAGTTATGTTGCATTTTAACTCATGTTCTCGCTAAAAATTTTCTATCTTCATACAGACAAAGATGTAGAAAAATTATGGGATAATTCTAAGCGAAGCAACATTTTTCCATTACAAATAATAAATATTTTTATAAGAATATAAAAAAGTGAGAAAGGAGGGCATTTCTATGTAGGAAAAGTTTTCTAAGTATGGCAAAATACGCCAAACAAGTATTTAAGAATATTTGACTTATTTTTAAAATTAATAAAGGTAAAAGATATCTATTAAACTTCCTATACTTATTTATCCCTTTCTAAAATAATGAGTCTTATCTCAGATGCTAGCTTATATACGTTGATAATTTTGCTTGTTTAACCTTGCTCAATATCCGGTGTGCTGAAGGAACACAGCAGTCTCTTCTTCATAATATTTCTCCTTTCCAGCGAAGCCCTAGAAGAACGTAAGGAATTTTTAAAATATGTTTTTTTTTAATTTGTGAACTAATTAAAGTTATTCATTTGAAGTAAATAGTTAAAAATGTAAACTCGCATTATATTTAGCTATATTTCTATAAACCCGTGTTTAAAAACATCTGAATGCAGTAAGATACATTAAAAATAACATGAGATTCAATACATCTGAATATGAATGAAACCTCTTAAAAAATTAAAATATGCGGCTGCTAATAAGTTTCTGAATAAACTAAATTTAAATTTAAATTACGTTTAACTTAATTTTTGTCGTATGTCAATAGAACTAATTATTCCCAGAAGAGCTAATAAACAGGCTTTAGAAAATAATGTTATTTTGTACCAAGAAAGCTGAAATTAAGAATAAACCTTGCTTATAAAACTCTCCCTTAGATACTTCAATTTAACAACTTAATTATCATATATATATATTTTTTACTCCTTAATCTGAGACTCCTTAAATATATTTGTATGTATCATATGAAATCTTTCCCTGGATGTAAATTATTATAATATATAAAGTGATTTTTGAACAACTTGATAAACGTTTAAAGTGGTTCAGGAATTTTGCAGGAAACTGTTTTGTACGGGAACTCATAGCCGCAAATGATAAAGGGCATTTTCCGCCAGAAATTGGCTTGAGTAGCTCTAGTCATTTTAGTATGAGGCCTAGATATTGCGAAGCATAAAATCTTTCCTCTTTGCTATCGTGATTCCCCTGAATCATCCACAATCATTTAATACATTACAATGTTATTTAATACATTCTTTTCACTGGCCTTATGTTGCGAGGGACCTTAGCTTTGTGTTAAAGCTATGGTCATGGAACAGTCATTGAGAGGCTTGGCATTTTGAAACTCTTATGACGGTTCCATATACTGACATTGGGAGGCATTTATTACCGAAAATAGAATAAACTTCTGACTTTGTAAGCTAAAATATGCTGCGCTATCTTACGTAGGTGCCTTTACCTCTTATTCTTTCTGCCTCTTTAGCACACTCACAAGATATGTGTACCCTGGCGTGATATTTATGTATTTTTACATGTTCCTGTATAAAAATACTTTTCTCCGGGGGTCGACTAGGGGGAAACCCTCGGCGTTCTGGCTAGAACCTCTACGTAGACAGACTCTGTCTCTGGGGTAAATAATCTGTCTTTACGGTGACTAAAACCATCCTTCGTTCGGTGACAATTTCACGTTCGACATAAACTGTACTGGTACTGTTTTGTCTGCCCCTTGGTTGTGGGAACGTTACATGGTTTGATATCGAAGTTTGTCTTCGGGGTCCTTGGTCAACCTCCTCTTGGTCAACGTTGGGGGAAAGTCTAGGACGTATCTATGTTCCTTTTGTTGGAGGATGCTTGTCGTCGATCTTTGACTTTTATTCTTGTTCCCAGACTTTGTGCATCAAAACTGTCTCCTTGGGTTGACCGCTGGGGTTACACCTTCTTGGATCGCCTCTAGAAGTTGCTGCATTATAACCATGTAAAGAAGCATCTTAAATGAAAGCCAGGTCTGGAAGCCCCTTTTTTCTAGTGTACTGTATATAACTGCTTTTGTAACCTAAAGACATTCCGAAAACTTCTCTATATAAAACATATTTTTTAATAATAATAATACCATACAAAATTTGTGAAATTTGCCAAGATCTTCTCGTAAAATTTGGTCGCTTTTATTCAAAAATCTTTTAAGGTAATTCAAAAGATCTCGTAAAATTTGGTGGCTTTTGTTCAAAATTCTTTTAAAATGATTCAAAAGGCTTATTATACTTTTACCCCTTAAATTAGAAAACATTTTATTATTATTATTATCATCTGTTTTATTAATATCTATTCTGATTCGGTCAGTTTCATGCATATCCATGGATGACAGTTTCAATATAATGAAGGATATAGATGTGATTGAGAAAATAACTAGATACGAAATTTTTTTTTATTTATAGCGTATAAAAATTTTACTACTTCACTTTTCATAAATTAACGAAATCTTTAAACCTCCACAATTTTATCAGCAATAAAGGTATCGCTTTATATAAAGGAAATCATTTCAAAATATACAACTATGATAAATGCATATTCATTATCTATCAATGCAAATAACTTGGCAAAATGAATACATATTCTTGCCTGAGTGATGTGAACATCTCGCTAAAGTAAATGCATATTTATAATGCGGTGATCCCGGTCATGATTGATACGAAATACTGTTCTTGAAGTAGTTGCTTTAGAATAATATGAAGCACGAACTTCTATAATAAATTACGGCATGCTTCGAGCACTACATTTAACTCGAAGAATATTCAAGATTACATATTACAGTTTTAACTAATTAAAAAGAGAATTCGATTAGTAGTTATCTTTACTTTAATTTTAATTAATTTAATTCAAATGCACTACGAAAATCTACGAATTTGAGGCATAAATACATAGCTGATAGATCACATTTTATATAATAGTTTAATGTTGAATATTGCTTAAACGTTCGTAAAGTAAGAAGACATAAGAAAAAATGCATTTTTTCGGGATTTTGAAACATCTTTTAAAGACGTTTCTGAGGTTAACTAAATCTGTTAACAAAAAGTTCAAAAACAAAAGTTATAAATGGTTCTTGATTCTGTTACTTATTTGAACTGATGAATCTGAAAGGGGAAAAGAAAAATAATCTGTTCTATTCTTCTGCCTTAATACTTTGTTTCTTGTATTTCATTTAAAGCCTTTTCCATTACATTTTACGCGGGTACCTTTAATTTGTATGGACACTAGTAACAAATTATGCCGCGAAAGTTAATCCCTTTTATATGTAGAATAATGGCCGAAAATCACGTTAGAAAAATTTATGTGTTTGATAATCGAATGAAGCATATTTTATACGTCCTGTTTTTGCAGATACCCCTTTTGTAAACATAGGCATAAATTCTCACGCGTATAAATATATATTTTTGAAAGTGTTTGAAAGGCGTGTAGGGAAAATCCTGGTACATTTGAGATTTACCTTTTTCGGTTTTGTATGAATTTTAAGGAAATGAAAATTTGTTTCTTTCTTTCGGTTTTTGATCTCAAACAAACCAGAAGAACGAAACACGTTTTCGAAGCATATTAATCAACTTTTATGAAGCTTTAATTCATCTTCCCCTGATGAGTTCTGAATTGCAGTTTCAGTAAAAGGAGATTCATTTTTATATTTCTGTTGTCTTCTATATTTTTCCCCATTTTGCATTTTTAGTTTTCGAATTTGTAGCGCTCTGATTTTTTTTTAATTTTGAATAGTTTACATATTGTGTTAAACATCTTACACAAGGATGCAATAATTAACATTGTTAAGAAATTTTCTTACTTTAACTTCAGTTTACTTTTACTTTAGATGCTTTATGTTTATTTCACTAAATATAAAGCGTATACTCTAAATATAAAGTATATACTCTAAAATTAAAGGCATAGTAGTATATAAAAAAGAACCGTTTAGATCCTTTTGTAATATATGACGGATAATTTTGTGTTCATTATTTCATATAACAAAACCCAAAGTCTGAAAATAATGATGTGGTTGATACAAAAATGTTGCTATTTCTTCTTATGAATAAAGTGTTATTAAATTTTTTAAAAAATATTTTAAAACTATAAAAAGGGAGCATGAATTACAGTGCAGTTTTCCTTTATGAGCATCACTTAGGTTAAACATATCTAATTAAAAATAGTAGTAAAACCATTGAAAATTAATAATTAGACCTGGGTTTACATTTTAGCCAGAAAGGCTGACTGCATAGGAGTTTCCATGATTTTATCAAAGTGTAAAGTGAATATTAAACAATTTCCCTTCATACGCCCTATAAGAAGGCATTGTTTTCTAGATTTCCTCCCGTTAGACAAATTACTTACTGGCAATGCAAATTGAATCGTAACGCATTTTTAAGTAATATACTTACAAAACTAACATTTATTCTACACTGTGTTGGTTGTAAATCTTAGTTTACTTCTTTAAAGTAATTATTTCAGGATCTAAATTCTAACTTTAGTGATTTAATTTCCTCCATAATATTTCTAGGTAATTCAAAACTAATAGAGAATATTTAATTAAATTGATGTTGAAAGTTATAATTTTAAATACAATGAAAACCTTAGGCAACTAGCAAATTATTCGTCTTTTCCGCTATTCAAAATAGTTAGACCAATGAAATATGAAACTTTTTTAATCTATAGAACATCGGAATAAACGCTACAATAATTTTTCTTTTGACCAGGAAACAAATTATCCAAACATAAACTTCATCGTTGTTCAATTACTCAATCGTTGTTCAATACTGCTGGTATTCTGCAGTATTGATTTCATAGTGAACAGTATTTAACGCTGTGTTTCAAAACTTAAGTATAAAAAAAATATACAGAGTGAAACATTATCAAATTTTATTTCACTCATTCTGTAAAGAATTGAATAATTCATGAAACATGGCATATATATTTTCTGCGTTTGATAAAGTATTTTAAGCGTTAAATATTAAATATAAACAGACAGCAATAAAAAGTAGAATTTATTCTAAAGTGTCTTATTTTCAAAATATTTACGAATCTATGAATGTAGCAATAATATTTATAAACGTTTTTACTTTCTGTGCAAATGCATATTGAGATGTGATCGATATGAAAAATATTTTAGTTTCGCTTTTGAGAGGAATGGATTTTTATTTTTTATTTATAACTATTGAAAAGTCATTTCATTGCAAAATTACACCGAATCATCTCAAGGCGATGACTACACTAAGGAAACCATATCGAAAAATGATTATTATTTCTCAGAACATAAACAAATATCAATAAATTTATTCAATACAATTGCAAAAACAGTATCTAAAACATTAAAAGATGCACAGTTTGTATAATTAGGAAATTAATTTATTTCAACTCTGATAGGAAAGTGAAAAATTGAATTTACGAAGTGATAAATCGAAATTTTTAGACTTTCACCTATGCAAATTTATGTGATGCGGAGGGATTTATCTAATAATGATAAAACTAAACTACATTATTGATTGTGTCAGTATGTTTTACAACAGGTTTTCTAATATTTTATTCGAAAGCTGCTTCAGTTGTAGATTTCGCCCTTTTCCATTTAACTGTAGTTTCACAATGCTTGGTTTCTGTATTGAACGTAACATAAGACGATTGAAAATGCTCTGAAATCGCTGGTGGTCACCTTAAGAGACACTTTAATTTGTGTCAGAATTGCTAAAATGTTGCTTTTTAAATCGAAGGCCTTCTGGTGGAGTTGCAAAATGGAGCGCCTCAAAAACAATGTCTTAAGGGGATTCATACACCTTAAAATTCATAAGATCTTCGAATATGTGACTGTTGCAAGAATCGGGATAACTTATTTATATTAAAAGATATTACTTCCAACTTTTTACAGCTGACAACATAATATAGCTGCTTTCTGAAATAGTAATCAGAAAGTTTGTGCTGCCACAAATATTTTTATAATTTAATCCGCTTTGTGACAAAATGTTTCGTCAAGTTTCCACCTTGCGCGCAGAGTTTAAAACATTCTGTCGCATAATTTAATTCCATATTTAATATATAGCTTTTATAACATTTGGAAACTACTGTGAACCTAAAATTCTAAGAACGTCGTGTTAATTTTTTCATTTATTTGGAGTTGAGTTTATAAAATATATTTTATTAAAAAATTCTGTAATGTTTTCGTGTATAAATGTTTTTTAATACTAAAATATTCATCAAATTTTTGGTTCGCTTAGAAAATAGTGCCCATATAAAGAATTCCATGAAATTTTAAGTACGTACTATTAGCCATTTTTAAAATATCATGCGCGCGAGGTGGAAACATGACGAAATACTTTGTCACAAAGCGGATTAAATTACAAAAAAAATTTGTGCCAACACAAACTATCTAGTTACTAGTTTCTAAAGCAGCTATCTTATGTAGTCAGCTGTAAAAACTTGGAAGTAATTGCTTTTAAAATAAATAAAATATCCCAATTCTTGCAACAGTCGCATATTCGAAGATCATAAGGGGTTTAAGGTGTATGAGCCCCCTTAAATGTTCCTCAGATGCATCTATGTATTCAAGACCAGTGAGTTTGTGTAACTGTAAAATATTCTGATTTACATATACCTGGACAGAGAACTCCAGATCTCTTTTTCAGCTTAACAGATATGGCACTACAATAACGATGAACTTTTGGCATGAGAGGACATCAAGACTAGTAATACATGTTGTCCAATCAATTAATTGGGCAGATTTTCGGACCAATCAAAGGTATAAATGTTATTCACTTGCAAAGTGTTTGTGAGGAGAATTTTGGGCCCCCCAAATTGTTTCTATGACCTCCCGGTGGCGAAGTGGCTAGCGCGTCGCGCAGCTGCACCACAGGTCCGGGGTTCCATCCCCGGGCTGGACAAGGTTGACTCAGTCTTTCGTCCCTTGAATGGGTCGATAAAATGAGTACTAAGTTCGCTTGGGGACTAAACACTGGGGGTCTTGTGACAAGCTGACCACTTGCTCAGGGCATATGCTGATGCACTCTGGGGCCCAAGGTCAAAAAAGCAGATTTCGAGACACTTCAGGCCTAGGGCTGTTGCGTCACTGAGTTCAGTAAATTGTTTCTATAGCTAATAAACTTTTATTCTGCATTGTTGTGTTAGCAGATGACTAACTTAATAACTTAATTACTTAACTTGCATTGTTGTGTTAGCCGATGACTAACTTAATAACTTAATTACTTAACTCTTGCATTGTTGTGTTAGCAGATGAAACTTTAAAATATTTAGATTGATGGTCAGGTCAGCTTCTCTATATTCTGTACTTTGGCATATTTGGAAAATCATTGAATGACTACTGGAAGACATCGTCATTTCTTACTAATACGATTGGTTTCAGATTCTGAAAAAAAGGAGGACATGTACTTCCTCGAATCTTCTTAATAATCTTTATTAACGGTATGACGGCCTGTTAACGCTAAGTCTATGTAATAGGGATGACCACATGCTTTAAAAGACATTCTAAAACTGTTCTTTATTCTTACTCGTATAAAGATTCCATCGTTTTAAGCATGAGAATTTTAGCGCGAGCAGGTGCCATAGCTCAGGATCCTAAGTTTTCCTTAGGAAGTACTCCTAGCAGGAATCTGTCTGCTTCGTTAAAATGTTCTATGTGCTGTTTGTAGTTTTAAAAATAAATATTAGAAACATAATTAAGAAAATAATAAAATCTGGATTTTATTCTTTGTGCTGATAATTTGAGCACAGATGTGTGAAAATTACCTTCTACAGCTAAGATATTTCACCTTGAATTTTTTATCTTCCTTTTGTAAAACAGGTTATATAACTTATTATATAATCTATTTTATAAACCTTTATATATATATTAGCAATTGTATTCATTCAGCAACAGAACAGAAACTGATTATCAGATTAAATATTTAAATGATTTTAAGATGACTTTCAAAAGTTACATCTACAATTAATTTAAACGAGCATTCTTAATTTGTTTTAAGTAAAAGATTGAAATAACTAACGTTAACAGTTTTTAAATATTTTTATTACAAATGATATGCAGTTTTTTAGTGCATAATGTAAAAGCATTAATTATTTAAAGGCTATTAACTTAAACGATGTAGGAAAATTTAATTCTGTTTGATTGAAGTACTTGAATAAATCTGATATTCAATTTAAACTAAATTATTTCACAAACTATGGACTTACAGAGTTTTAAATTCTAAATAATTCTTTTAAATAACATGTTGAAAATATTCTCTCTTTTCACACAAAATTAAAATGTATCCTTCGAAGATATGAGAAAGAGAGAGTTAATGATAGCGAGAGTTAATTACTTTTTCGTGTTTATTTAGTTCATTACTAAAGCAAATGAAATATAAACATCATTAGGTTTAGATACGGTAGTGAAAGCAGATAAAATGATAATATTTGATTTAAAGGAAAGCTTTTAAATACTGAGAATCAGTAATTACACTGGTGTGCAAAAATTAAGGATGAAGTCGAAAAATTAGCATATCAGCTGAACGAAGAAGCAGAGCGGGCAGAAAGACCAATCAGGAGATTAAGTAAGGTGATGTACGGTAGCACATGCGCAGATATGCAGGTTGACGTAATAGGGGAGTGTCTGAGTAGTATAAAGCATGTTGTCGGTGTAAGCTTTTACCCGAGGTCGAATCATTGGGAAGTTGGAGGAAGGCCACAGTGTGACAAGTGTGGCTACAGAGTTCGGAATTGCTCACAGCATCGTTTCACGACTTTAGAGACCATTTTAAACTACAGGAACAGCTATCCGGGGGTTTAGTAGTGGTCGTCCACGAGGAAACACACTCGCAGATGACCGGTATATTGCCTTACAGGCCAGAAGAAACAGGCGGCAGACAGCGGGAGAAATCACTAGAAACACAACACAGGCGATATCGCGTTTTACCGTGGCCAGATATCGCGTTTTACCGTGGCCAGAAGACTGCACGGTGGTGGTCTGTTTGCACGACGCTTTGTACGATGTGTACCTCTAACGCCTGCCCATCGGAGAAGGCGTTCTCTGTGGTGCCGGGAACACCGGAATTGGAGAGACAATGAATGGGGACGAGTACTCTTTACAGATGAGAGCAGATTCAGTCTGAGTAGCGATTCTCATCGCATACTCATCTGGAGAGAACGTCTGGAGAGAACGGGGAAGCCGCAGTCATCCCTCGAACATCATTGAAAGGGACAGGTATGGAGTGGCGGTGTTCTCGTTTGCGGAGGCACCATGCTTGGTAGTCGTACAGACCTTCACATCTTCGACGCAGGTTCAGTCAACGGGACCCGTTATTGTAACGAGATTCTTCTTCCATATGTGCGTCTTTTTAGAGGCGCTATGGGTCCGCAGTTCCTTTTCATGGACGACGATGCACCATGTCATCGCACAGTAGCTGCCGAACAGCTCTTAGAGAGTGAGGATATTGAACGTATGGATTGGCCGTCACGATCTCCGGATCTCAGTCCCATCGAGCATGTATGGGAATTTCTAGGCAGAGGCTTGGCCGCTCGTACCTTACCACCAGTAACGATTCCGGAGCTTCGATTGGCGCTGCAAGACGAATGGGCAGCAATGCCTCAACAACTCATTGACACCCTCATTCTCAGCATGGGCAGACGCTGTGAAACCTGCCTAGCAGTCAGGGGAGATCATATCCCCTATTAAAGACCGTATGTTTCTTGCTGGACACCCATCACAAGGATGTTTCGGCCTTCAGTCCCATTGCGCTCCTTTCTACTTTTTCAATAAAGCTTCTTTTTATCCGTCTGATTTCTCTTTTAGTAAGTGTTGCTTACATTACTCATGTCCTTACGTATTGGGGATCTTACGGTATTAAATGTGTTGATTTGGAAAGCTTTTGTACAAAGTTATATTGAAAAAACCGTCTCGTCCTTAATTTTTGCACACCAGTGTAAAGTAACTGACATATTTGTGCTATGAGCAGGATTTAAGAATTAGGAGTCGGATGTGTTTTGATTTCTAACGAACGTTTTTGTTTTCGAATCGAATCACCTCAGCTCATCTTTAATTTTATTAACTTCAATGTATAGAATACATGAGTAAAATTTGTGGTTACATCTACAAAGTTCTGCAAAACATTTTTGAATAGTGTTTCTGAGAGCGTCTACAATTTTCCATACTGACGTGTTAAGCAACTTTGACTTTTATGTTCAAGTGTTTATGAGACTGCTTCAATTGTTAAAACGATATTATTCAGTCATCTTTAAAATACCATCTATCGAATCACATATAATTACTCCGACACTTCTGATATTCTTGGAAGGTTCCAGAGATGCATCCTTTTGGTACCATTATTACATTACTTGTGCCATAGTTTTTGAATAACTTGGATAGTCTGCAAACTTTGGAGGAGTAAGGAGAACTAAGGGTGTCATAGCAGGGATCAGTTTCTAATCAAAGAAAGTGAGGTTATTAAGTACATCAAAGCATACTGGGGGATATCTGCCTCTTTGATCAAAGAAAGACAAGCTTCTTTCCTGAATCCGTTGCCCAAAATGATTATACGATATTCTAATTTAATATGATTAAAACGATCCAGGTATCATGAATTAAAATTTTTGGATGCCTTAATGTAAAACATTGTATCGTAAATGCTGCGCGAGTTAATTTTCGGGATACAGATTTTTCATGTGTTTCTTTTTGAGTCAAGAAAACATTAATTTGAAGAATGGGTTTCAAGTTACCATTAAATCGATCATTCGATGTTAATCTAACGAAATTCGTTTTTGTGTATTATAACGTTTGGTCTTCTTAGCTGTCATAAACTCTATACAATCTCTAGATAGACTGAAAGCAAATTATCACTTAAGTAACAGCTGAAACCTGAGAAGGGTGCAAAGGAAATTTTATTATAATTAAAATAGGACAGAATGCACACTTGGTATTCTCACATTCAGCTAACACTTATGGCGAGTTAACTTAAAATAACAATGAAATATAATTAATTTAGTAAATTTAATAAATAGTTTAATAAATTTAAATAAGATAGCATCCAAAAATACACGGTTCAATTGGACACAGAGTTGGCTCACAAACTTAACCGGCATAGATATTCAAATATCGTCTGCGAATAATGCAAAATAAAGAAATTCAGGCTATCAGAACTGGGAGAAACGTAACGTTCTGTCTTACAGTCCGAAAATCTCACTTTAAATTACTCAATCTAATTTGCATTCTGGCAAAGAAACGCAAGGGAGAATAACAGTAAAGATCTCAAATATCAAATAACTGGTTAATGAAAAATTAATGTAACCTTACAATATCATAGCGCAGATTTTCCTACTGTGTGATGTAGCCATTTTATTTCAAAAATTCCCTGACTGTAATAAATAGCCTAATTTAACTTTACGATCAACTATGTCAACTAGTGTTTTATCGCATCGCACATTTAGATCCCTAATAATTTCTACAATCTGCCAAAGATATTCGTTTCCTAAGATAAAATTATAAGTGCGCTTTAATTAGCATTTCTGTATTCTTTATTGCAAACGTATCAATTATTATTTTACATATAATTATTATTAATTATATAAGCTTTTCTAATTTGTATACTCTTTTTTTTTTCCTTTTAGGTAAGTAATATTCTATCAGCTACTTAACGGATTCCTCTCTGTTTTCTTGTTTCAAGTCGAACAAGTCTACAATAACCGTGAGTATATTTGTAGCTTAATATAGTAAACAAAATTAATGATAGTTGAATAATTTATATATTAAAATCTCATTTCTCCTGAAAACAGACCGAAAGCATATATTAATAAAACCTTAATTGGGAACTGGCCAATTTAATTATCAATAAGCATTTAAATATTACTTGTTTCCGATTTCTTTATAGGTCAAATTATGATGTAGTTCTAATCAAAATTTAAAAGCTAATTGTTAATAAAAATATATGCAAACTAGAACGCGTGAAACTTAGTAATGGAGATTAGCACAAACATGTAAATAAATTACCAAAAAACACAATAACTTTACAAAATTTAACAAAATGCATCTGTACTGGAGCTATTTATAACAAATATTCGTTTTAAAATTGTGTAGTGTTTTATCTTATTTTTCTAATACATATTTTTGTTTTATGACGAGCCTTTCCATTACGCTTTCATTTTCTACCTACGCTTTCCTATCAGAATGAGTTTTCAGTTTTGCGTTTTATGCAAATAAAGTAGAAACTAGTATTTAAGCTGAGGTCTGAGTTATTTCAGTAGGAGAGCGTATTCTGCCTTTCGGCCACGTTGTTGCTATTAGTTAAAGCTTGCTATTCTACGGCCGTACTTATTACGTGCCTGTTAGCTTACGTCGATGCTTCTTGATTAAGGGCCAACTACGCGAGATTGATTTTGTGCAGCTTCTGATAACCCATATGAACACCACCCAGGAAAGAAAAATAATATCACATTAACATGAAAAAAGAAGTAAGCGAAAAGAAATTCCCCCAACTCTTTACAGACGGCTCCGGGCTAGAAGAAGGTAAAGGCAGCGCAATCCAAATTTACCTAGATCTCAATTCGACAACAGAACGGAAGTTCCACCTAGATCAACAAAATAGTGTATTTCAAGCGGAATCAGTAGCGCTCCTTGAAGCAATAAAATACAGTATCACAAACTCCCTAAAAGCAGCACATATCTTTACAGACAGTCTTTCAGTAATGCATGCCATCGCAAACCCGCGCCACCGATCAGGAGTTCCTTCAGGAGTTGAAGTTCAAGATCAGGAGCTGAAGTTCTTTCTGTAATCTCAGGAGATTACAGAAAGAACTTCAGCATCTTAAAATCAACACTTCTTTGTCACTTGGCTGAAAGCACATGCAGGGACAAAAGGCAATGAGGAGGCTGATATCCTAGACAAAGAAGCAGCTAGGGGTAAAAATGCACAAAATTTATCAGTACCATGGCCTGGCTCGCACCTTAAAAACATCTTAACCATCATATCTAAAGCTGAATGGCAGAACTGGTGGGACGACGCCGAACAGGGAAGAAGGACTTATCAGTTGTTCCCAAAAGTAGGCACAGCTCCCAGTTTAATAACTAGAGAAATAACGTGGTTCTTATCAGGGTATGGCCCTTTTGCCACGTACTTCTATGCAAGGAAACATCAGATCAATGTGCATGTGGAGAAAGAAGCAGTCTCGAACATTATATATTTAAATACCCCCTTACAGCTGAACATCATCTAAAAGTCCCGAATTCAGAGAGTGAAGTGACTCCCTTTATTAGATACGCTATCAAGAACATCCATCTCCGAAAAATAATCATAATTATAATGAACTTCCTGTCCACAAGAGGCACTGAGCTATGCAGCACAACTTAGAATAATATAACAAAGCTATTACTTAAAACATAGTATGCAAGCAGACCTGAAGCTACCCTCCATAGCATGTAAGTGTGAAAGGCACCAACTGTAAAAACACCAATGTATATTTAAGGGAAAAAGAAAGGCACTGCCCGTGGTCTGGTAAAATACAAAGCATTACAAGCAACGCCTGGCAGGATCCTTTGTAAGTCTTATAGGGTGTAATTTATCTGGATATCTAGTGTGGCTGGACAATACCCACATTGCCAATGGTTAAACAATGAGTGTCCCCCGCATTTCCCCATATCCATATCCATAATTAAATCTATTTAGTATTCGTTAGTGTCATATTTTCTATTCTGAGGTAACCCATTAACCGCCAAAACTACAAGGAATGTTTCTTTTCTCATGAAAATAATAACAAATATTAAATTAAGCATTTATAACATAAATTTACATTGAAAATTAAAAAAATGCTCTTACCTGTGGAAAACGCGAGTGTTGCGTTCGCGCAACGTCAGCGGAATAAGACTACGGATGTTTAGTGAGTAGAATTGTACTCGTGTGATGTTTCTTTTGAGTGGAGCGCAGGATTACTTTTTAGCTGTATAACGTTTCATAAATCTACAAATCACTTTACTTGTAATTAATTTAATATTAAAATATACATTATATTTCTTTTACAAATACAAATATTATTTCAATTGAAAGATTCAAGCATGAAAAGCTTGATTACAATCATGATGTAAAGCTACATTACATACTTTGCATCTATAAACAGTCTGGCTATGGTACTCTTTACAATAAAGTCTTTTGTTATCAACGGACTTTACGATACGATGTCTACCATCTCCATGCAATGGTTTTTGAATGCTGAATTTACTAGGTCTTCCTGTTGCTGATCTGTTTCTGGCTAATTCTACACTCTCAATAGGAGTTTGCAAAAGGAATAATGCATTCTCGCGTCTGAAATCTAAAAGAGACTTTATATTTCCAGTAGTAAAAAGTGATGATATTTAGTAAGTTTAGATACGGTCTCATCTCATATAATTTGCCAGTATTGTCAATTTGACTGTTGTCAAATGCAAATTCTGCTTCATATTCCTGTACTGCAAACGTGATATAGATTCTCGTACAACAGGAACAGAAACGTCCTTATCAAAAGACCAATACATTTTTTCTTGGGTTAAAGAATAATATCCTGTAAGCAATAATATCCCAATAAATCTTCTCATATAGGTTTCAGATGCAATAAATTCTGGACTGTTTTTTTTTCTGAACGTATATATTTGTCTGTTCAACGTGAAGAGAGTAAATGTCTAAATCAAAACGAAAATCGTAAATCTGTGCACTAGTTTTACCTTGTATTTCATCTTTTATAATTTCTCTTCTATCTCTTTCTTCATGTTTTTCCTGGGACGTAACTAACAGTTCCTTTTTTATGCACTTCGAGATTTCAATCTTCTGCTTTTTAAACTTATTAGTATGACTATAACTGCTTTTAGAAAGCTGAAAATTACTTCTTACGTGAATTTCAACTTCCCCAGCAGTATCATTTAGTAAAATATCATTATCATTATTTAAAACAATGCCATTCCTTTCTTCTTCGTCACTAGTTTCTGCAATTTCTGGGGGAACAACAACAATATCAGTTTCATTCTGTCATTATTAACATTATCATCATCTGTTTCTTCATCAAAAAATCTTTGAAGGGCTTATTTTAATGTAAGATACCTAGTTCTAGGCATTTTTAAACAACCAGAACAGGAACCAGAACATCGAAAGGAATGAGTGAAAAAGGAGATTGACTACCCGTTTCCTGCTGACGTTGCGTCAGCGCAACACCTGTTTTCCCTTCTTCCCAACACAAATATAAACATTTGACTGATGTAATGTTCTGATAAACGGTGACCGTGACTAAAAATAGATCACTCATAAAGACGGCGATTCTTTCGTTAAATATTTTCAGCAAAAATACCCGGTCGAAAATTTTGCTTAAAGTATGAGATTAATTATTATAAACAAAATGATTGCTGAAGGCAAATATTTTTTTACAGAAATAATCTTCATAATATTCCCTTATCGTAGGTAATATCTTAGGTAGTTATATTTATATACGCATTTATTTTGACCGTTGCGTCAACGCAACACCAGCGGCTAATGGGTTAAAGCCCAAGTGGAGGTTTCTTGTACGCACGGTCTTGTAAGAGTTAATGTATTTTTGAATTTGAATAAGATGCTGTTTTTAACCCTTCAACCCTTCTTTGGAGTTGTTACTTACGAAAGAAGAACTCAGCGAATAGTCGCTTCAGTATTCTAGCTTTCAAGAATTTTAATTTAGCTAGAATATTACAACCGATTTTTAAAAGTCAGTGCAAAAGTAAATTATCAATCATTCGAAAGTTTTTATTAAACCAACTATAGCGTCCCGTATGCTTCGGAAGTATACACTGACGAGCTCTAAAAAGACTTCAGAAGAATTATCTTCAAGTATTATGATAAAACAAACGTCAGAGAAAGGGTGTATAAGACCCTTTTATTCAAACACAAAGATCTTCACGGATAACAGTAATGTTGAACTAAAATCAAATGTAGACATATTAGCTTAATGGCTCACAGGATCAAGTAATCGCGCAGGAAGGGTCTGGTTTGTAAAAAATCGGAGAGGTAAGCGTAATGGTTAGAAGCATTCAATGCCACAGAATCAAATCGCTATTTAGTCACCGAAACAGCTTAGCCTCAAGTAGGCAGAACACGCTCTAAAATTAACTTGCGAAACCTTCGTTTAAATAGCACTTTTTTCGCTCTCAGTCAGAATAAACGCTTGCTATATCATTTACATTCTGGCTTGAAAAGAGTGAGTGAAAAAGAGAGCGACAGAAAAGTTACTCAAAATTAACTTTTAGTTAAAAATAAATAGATAAATCCTCACACAACTTTTAAACAGCAATCTACAGCGAAATTGCTGCAAGTTAGTAAGTACTTTCTCTAAAGAGACTTATTATAAAAACCAAAACTAATATTGACTAAACATATTTCACTGTATCTGCTAAATTAAACTGCTTCGGTCTTTCTTTTGTGTTACTAAAATGTAAAATTTTTCGTTAATTTTTAAGATGATTAAATTTTAAAAGTATAAGGTATTTCTCCCGCCTTCTTAGCATGCCTTCGTGGTGTAGTGGTCAGTAAACTCGGCGCGTATTTGAGAGGTCCGTGGATCAAGTCCCGGCGAGGGCATTGCTCATTTTTCATGTCTCCTGCTTCGAAATAACCCAATGTCTCTACAACAGTACCGACAGATTCATAGGATAGATTAATATGAAGCGCAAGCTGTTATTTAAAACTGAAGTTAAGCCTTACATATCAAATAAACATTAATCCGTCTAAATTTAAATTGATAATTGTCTAGATTCAGTTTTCAAATGAATAAATAATTCCGGTGCGTTCACTCATCATTTGAAATTTATTCATATTTTTTCATTTAAAATCATGCCAAATAAATATGGAGCTATTGCAAACAAATATAGCAGCTCAAAAAATAATGATTTCAAATTAAAAATCTTAAAACGCCTAAATTCAATTGAATATGGAACACGTGAATGTAACTGTAATATATATCTAAACAAAGTACGATCTTTTCAATATCACCGCTTAATGGATTTGGATTTAAATTTTATATTCCTTTTTTTCCTGTTATATCTAATTACCTTTTATTTATTCTAACTGCTAAATTTGGCAAAAGAAGAGCTTTTTATGTACTTTATAAAAGTATCTTTAACGCATATCCTTTAGTCTAAATGCTGAATAAAATATATTGGTAATGGGGATCATAAGGTTAAACAGCATTTCAGTGTTTTATCTGAATTGTAAATAAAAGAATAAACTTCCGAACGCACTGGAAGAAATCTTATCTTGCTTTAAATTTCTTATTTTTTTAATTTGGAATTAGTCGTCTGAAATCATTGACTGAGCTCCTTTAAAATATTCCTAGAAAAAAAAAAAAAAGAACTTCAACTATCATTTAAATTTAGTTGTACTTCAGGAAAGAGTCGATAGTTTTCCTAAAAGTTTTATTCTTTCAGATTACATTACGCTTCTTTAAGAAGGCTTTGTATTTTGCTTTGGCTTTCTGAAATGAAAGCGGATTATTTTACTGGAGTATCAGAACTCTCAGAAATCTTAAACCATTTCTTTAAGAAAATATGTATCGTATAATATCCTCATGAAATATTTAAGCTTTAAACAATTACTTATAATACTGATTCTAGTGATTAAAATACTGATTCTAGTGCCCAATTAAATATACGTTTCGGTACTTAATAATAGTTTTTCAATGAAGTCAGAGAATATTATATTGGAATTTTTGTGTGAAAGTTTAATATTAAAAATGTATCAGTGTTTAATTTTATTGAAAAAGGTGAATAAATGTTTTTTTGAATGAAACAATAATTCTAACTAACATTTCTTGTCGCTTTGCAATTTACAATTCTTCATTCATTACATATAATCTGATGTGTCCATGGCACTATTTTGAAACAGCAAACTTAGGTACTTTTGGCATTTATATCTTCGTACCTGCCTGGCATTGTTGAGATTTGCATAAAGCACGACGAAGAATAAAAAAGAAATCTTGATAAGGTAATTAAAAATCAAAACCCCGCATTAGGCGGTTATACTATAAGCTTAATATATCATCTAACTGTAGATATTGCTAAGGAATTCTTATTAAGGAAATCTGATTTAAAGTATTGATATGTGATCCTTATCATTTTACCTGCTTTATATCTAAAATATGACAGTCAATATGACTGCTTTATATCGAAAATATGACAGTCAATATTTTGCTTTTTAATTCCAGTAGCAAATAAAAAGCAAAAAATAACCTTAATATTTTTTCTGCGAACCTAGCATTTACAATTAGGCTTAAAGCCTAATAGCAGTTTTTTTTCGTTCTTTTATATTTCAGTACACATACGTCAATGCAGATGTATTAACATTTCTGTGAAACCTAAATTAAGCAAATAAAATTATATCTTTATTGATTATGGGGCCCACAAGCGGCCGAGCGGTAAAGTCGCTGAACACTGGTAGTTCGGTCCGAGGTTCGAATCCCCCGAACGGGCTGGCTGCATGGGCGTTTTCGTGGTTTTCCCCATGTGTAACGTGTATACGAGCCAGTTTCCCTTAGAAAGTCCTCCACGAAGGCATCCCTCCTATTAGGCAGATAGCCCTCGAGGCTTTGCTATAATTACACACACACACACACACTTTATTGATTATGTAGCAATTGATATCCCACCTCTTTTACACCATTGTCTGTATTGAATTTTTTGTTAGTAAGCCCCTTTTATCGTTAACTCGTTAAAGCATAACACAAATTCATGATATGTCTTCATTCTGATATGAATCTTCGCTGTTGCTTTCAATACCCTAATTACCCTGCTTTTATTTTTCGTGCATGCTTCGGGAAGCCATCTTGTCTACCATATTTAATTGCCACCATCAGGTCTAAGTAATGTATATAAATGATATCCTATTTGCCTCGTCAGCCGGAAGTTATGGTGTATAATAGTACAACTGATAGTACACCGGTTTTAGTTGTGATAATGGTTTCGGTTGTACACCGGTTTTTATTGTGATAATGGTTTGTACACCGGTTTTGATTGTGATAATAGTTTTGATATTCAGTTTTCGTTTTCTAGTTTTCACATTCTTTTATGCATATTTCGCTAGCTAAAACTAAGATATCTTTCTTGTATTTAATAGTGATTAGCAACCTTATTTTAGAGTGGTTCAATCAAGAAAAGAAGGCAGATATTTAAATAGATGTAACTTGAAGTATTTACATTCATTTCAACAAGTTTCGAAATATTCTGAAAAAAATTCAGTGTAATATAATCTTAAATAATGCATTACATAATATAAATGTTAGTAACATTTATCATTAAACGCGTTGTAGAGTTATTGAGGTATTCGGTGGAAGAACGTGAAAAATGTGCAATACCATCGCCGGAATTCGAACTCCGGAACTCCCAAACACGAGTCAAGCATGCTTCCAGTTACACCACTAAAGGTATGCAGAAATGATAGAGAAAATACCTTACGTAACTCTTTTAAAGGATGCCTGGGATTAAGATATGCAATCGCCAAATCCAAGTGGTGAGGATTTATATTTCCCTTTCTTTTAGTTCGGGCGCTACTTCCAGATTCATCAGAATTTTTTTCGAAGTCAGAAAAGTGAAGAAATCCGCACTGCCTTCGCTGGAATTTGAACTCCAGACTTCTCGAATACGCGTCGAGTGTGCTTCCAATTACACAACGAATGCATGCGAAAAGGAGGGGGAAAATACCTTATAATGTTTAATTTCTGTTTATTAGATTTTATTAGTAAATATGTAAATTATATTTTTAACTTGAAAATGTCGTTGTTAAAATAGGAAATCTCAGGATAAGAGCCTCTGGCACTATCTGATGTTAAAATTCAGGTTTAGCTAAATATATTGGTTTAAGTTTGTATTTTCCTCCAACAAAAAATCAAACCTAGATGTTTCGAGCCGACTTCATGCGTGAACTAACGCCCTTTCTTCTCCATGTATCGAAAGCCTTGATTTCATTTAAAAACTTTATTATGGTTTAATGTTTAAAGAAGTCATATCAAATGTACTTTAAAACTCTCTAAGCGGCAAGGTCGTATATATACGTATATATACGGCCTAGAATATTTTTTGTGACATCTGTAAGAACGTATATATACGTGCATATTAAAATATGTCAAAGAAATCAAGGCAATATATCAAAAGTACACAAATCCAGGTATGAAATACCAGGAGAGTTTTTACATTACAATCAAAAATATAATTTGTTCTCATAGTAGTTTTGGGAAATTTGTTCTTTCTTACCGGAAACCTTGGTCGCTCAGAGGGTTAATACATCTGAGTTATGTACTATATTTCATGTGTTTCCTGAGCAATTTTATGCAGTTAGGAAACATAATTAAGCTTATACACGAATTTTGATAGAGCTCAGATGCTGTGGAAGACGTTGCAAATAAAAATGTTTTGAACAGGTAACAAATTAATTTGATCTAATAGAAAACAATGATGTACAATACGAATCTAAACGATGATTAATAGTGCTTTTTTTTCTTTAAGTATAAATGACGAAGTGAATTTGAGCATTGACCGCTGGTAATTTATTCTTGATTCTTTCACAAGTAAGAATAAAATAATAAACCGGCAGTAATTTTAATTGCTAAATTCACAGTGATACTCTATAATGAATTTATTTATTTATGTCATATATTCCACTCTGTCGTTAAGTTAAGCTTAAATCTTTCGAAAATATAAACAAAGCAACAATAGCAAAGAAATAAGCTTCTCATATTTATCATTTACTTCTCATCATTTATCATTTAATTCTCATATTTCTCATTATTTATAAGCTTCTCATTATTCATTCAGCCGTGACTGAAACAGGATTAATCATTAAACTGAATTCTTCCTTCAATTTTGCCCCCGTGAATAGAAATCGTTTTCAGTTAGGAAATCTTCCACGAAGGTATCCCTCTATTTATTTTGTCAGACAGTCCTATCCCGTTTTGCCGTTAATATATTAAATTCACATTTAAACGCCTACTTTTTGTAATACTGAATTACATCATGAATGTTGCAGGAATCAATGTTCTATATTTAATTGAATGCGCCTAAATTCTTTAAAAATAAGACTTTTTACTTTCCGAAGTCAGTATGTAACATTTGAGTTTTCTTGTTTTTTCTTTTGTTTGTTTGTTTTTTTTCTTTTCATCACTATGAAAAAAGCTTCAGAAAAACCCTAGCCTTAATCTAAGAAAAATTTGTACTCTAAATACATGTCTAAAATTAACACTTACAGAAATAAACTGGCTATGCACTTTTTTCCAGAAACTTTTGTTACAGTTATAATTGCTAGTATTCTTTATTAAGCACTATTTCGTCTATTTTAGAGACAGAATTGGCCGTCTTTTGGCTAAAATTAAGGTAAAGTTGACTAATTATTTTTTTCAGCATTAATGCTTCAAGTATAGTGAATTTGCTACTGTAGTAAGAAAGGTACACGGCGTAAAAAAAATCTACATCTGGCCGTTCTACTGGGCCTAATGACGAAATTCAATTTGCGTTTTTCATGTCTCGAAAGGACGACTTAGGATATGTTAGATTTATATATAGCATTTTTCTAATATAGGTATTTTGAAACAAAATCGGACTTTTTCTGAAATGACATGCCAATTTGTTTCCATATTTCGATTCTACCACTCAAATTACGCCAAACTGCCAAGTTCTGTAAAAATTGCACGAGTAGTTTTTAAAAAATTAGCTCTCAAAATTTTAGCTCCTCAGTGTTAATTGAGTTTGGTATGTATTTATTAATATATCTTTTTTGTTAAACTTTCCTTTCAGATTTCGAAGTTTAGGTTCATTCCAAATAAAATTCGCCGATTTTTTATGATTTATTTTTAAAATTTGTATTTTAAATAATTTTTATAAATTTCGAAAAAGGTTTGAATTATAATCTATAAAATATTTACCATCATCTTAAAAGCAGATGTACTTCTAAGCATACTTGCAAAAAATTAAAATATTTCTAGTCAACATTTCCGAAGATATACGGAAATTTATATATTGGTGCGTTTTGAAATTTTGCATATTTGTTGAAATCGATAATAACGTCAAATGTAATTTAGGCATTTTGTTAAAATTATTTGAAAGGAGAACGTAGTTAATTCTTTCCCGCTCATGGAAAATGTAAAAAGGTAGGAATGATGTGTCTTTTTTTTCCTGTCCTTCACAATGGAAGGGAAAGGAAAATAGGTTGCCATATATTAAGAAGTTCGCCAAGTGAATTATTCTTGGAGCAAACTGAAAAAAAGACGGCAAGATAAATTTGCGCATTTCTCCGTAAATTCCGCACCAAATTTTACAAAATTTACTATTTAGGCATGTTTTGAATCGTAGAATCGAAATATGGGAAAAAAGTTTGTTATTTCAGAAAAAGTCCCATTTTGTGTCAAAATACCTATGTTAGAAAAATTCTGTTTATAAGTCTAATACGCTCTTTCGAGTTTACGTCGCTCTTTCGAGACATGAAAAATGCAAGTTAAATTTCGTCAATCGACACAGTAGAACGGGAGATATAGAAATGTCCTCTACCCCCCCCCGCAGTGTACGTGCCTTTTCTCTGCAGTGTTGATATCTAGCATTTAAAACAGTTAATTAAAAAAATTAAAGGCCATAACTATTTTTAAAATAAGATGCTTCTTAAATAAACAAGCAACTGGAAATACGAATTAACGTACTCATTTTCAAGAACTTCATGATGACACATTCCTTTCAATAATTAATTCTGCGAACAGTTTTAAACCTCTGCATTCTCTATTTTTATTTTCTGAGAGTTAATTTTAGTAAATAATTTAACTTCGTATCAAAAACATAAAGCGTAGGATTTTATCTCCAGTACACTCTTGGGATTTAAACTCAGAACCTCGGCTAATTTTAAGCTTATTGCTTTATAAAAGATTAAATTTCTTCTTCCAAAGACAGGAAAAATTATTATTTAAATAACAAATTGCCGTCAAAATAACCCCACTTAATTGGATATAGTCAGAGATTGATTATATATGCATTTATAGCCTGAAGTCAACTTTATTACATTCTCTGGGGGTACTCTCTTACTTAGAAGCTAATATCTATCTAATTACAAATTAAAGAAGCTTTTGCGTAGATAATTTGATGAAATTTTGAAAAATCCACAAACACTTGCAAAATAACAGTATGATTTTATTACTTGACGACTAATCTATTACCACGTAACTTCTTGACTGATACAGCACAGTGGACGCAGTCTACACTCCACAATATTATGTAAAATAAATTACATTTTTAAAGCAATAAATGAAAAACAGCAGGATGATTAATTATATGATGGCGAAGCGGCAGCAGAGAAGAAAGTAAGTGCGTATATAGCAGCTGAAGAATTTATAGGCTGCGTTTCTTTTATTTGAATCCTGAATAGTGATTGGGCAAAAGCTTATCGCAAACAAGTCTACTGCAGAAGACTAATGACGTCAAAGGTGCAGTACAGATGCTTTGAAGAGGATTATATGGAGATTAGAATAGATGGGGTAAGCATCACGTCACAAAATTGAACTCGAGAAAATATCAAGAGCGTGATGTCACCAGTGATTATGGCCGCCGCTTTTTTTTGATTATAATTATGCTGAAACTGCTCAGCGAGGTAAATGGGTCAATGCAGCGCTCAAGGATGCAACAATCGTTCCGGCCGTGTACATTTCAAAGGTAAATGTCATAACCTGGTTATTTTACCATTTCTGTATCCATGGCAAATACAATTTTTTGGCTTATGGAAGAGGCCATTATCAGTCGTGACGTAACACCGTGATGTTTCATGACTTTATTTACATTGCACAGATATAAGGGGAAGGCTTTCTCCATCTATTCTAACCTCCATGGGCGATTGTATTTAAGTTGAAATTAGGAATTAAAAAGGGCTCTTGACAATTAAGTTAATAATTGGCTCCAATTAAGTTAGTAATTTATCTCCAAATTTTTATATCTTACACAGACACACACACACACACACATATATATATATATATCCATGCAAATATATCGAAAGTTTCTATCTTCTATAAGATCAGTTTAGCTTGGTAATGTAATGTTTTAGACTACAGAAAACCATTACAATTAAAATAAACATGCATCAATTATTAAGCAGATGAAACATAAGATGCAGTATCAAATTTTGCATCGTTAATTATCTATATTTTTGTAATGTAGTTGATTGCAATACAGAACATAACATTCTCTTCATTAAAGTATAGAATAATAACGCAACTCTAAGTAACTTTCCGTAATTTAGGATCTTCCCCCTTGACCAGTACCTTCCAGAATTCTGTAGTCTGTTACGTAACCACTTGTATAAATAACGAGGTCGCGCCATTTTGCGACACAGAAGAAGCTTCCTCTCCGCTTGCGCTACGCACCTCGCTGCTACTTATGCCGTCTTTCCTTTGTTAGAAAAGTTATCACGTAGAAAGTCAAAATTTATCGTACTCAATTCAAATTACTATTGAATATATAATTTTAAGGAGTTAATCCAAATTCTGCTATTCGAATGGAATAAAAATGTATAATTGAAAGCTAAATCATGCGTCGTCCTTTGAATTCAGCATTTTACCACTCAGCCATCACAATGCCAAGTTTCGTCACGACTGCTAGACAATATCACACACACACACACACATATATATATATACATATGTTCATACATATACACATATATAGATATGTATATATATATATATTTATATTCTTTTGGAGCGGCCGATTGCAACCAAAAAGATAGGTGCACATCTACTTGCTATAGCAGTCCCACATACAAAATTTCAACGTTCTGAGACTATTCGTTTTTGAGTTATGCGAGATACATACATACGTATATACGTACGTACGGTACGTATATACAGACGTCATGAAAAAATCTCTTCTGAATCCATTTTAAATAAGTTTTATAATTCGTTTGTGGTAAAACAGTCCTTTATTCTGTTCTTACGTACAGATGTTACGCAAAAACGTCGTTAAAAACGAAAAAATCTTTTCTGAATCTATTTTAAATACGTTTTATAATTCGTTTGTGGTAAAACAGTCTTTTATTCTGTCCTTACGTACAGATGTTACGCAAAAATGTCGTTAAATTGCGTTCGATAGCGGTCAAAATGTATATTTTAAGTGAAATATGGTCTCCGGAATTTTTCCGATTTCAATATTTCCTTTACTTCGTGCAAGGAAGTAAAAATCCAATCTTGAGATCTTTGGCGACGAATAAGGCTTGCATATTTTTACAGTTTACCTAATGTGTTATATATAACGTAATGAAGTGTTTTCAAAGATAAATCGCCATGTTGGTCGAACACCCAACTTTTTATCTTTCCAGCGAAATATGTTTACGAAATCTTCCATCAAAAGTTGACGCAATTAAAAAATAAAATAAACCAGAATCCTTCATAAGCTTACTCGGATTTTGGGGAATGGTGATATTTTACCATTGTTTCATACCAAACTCCGACAAATTGCAACAACCGTTGAAAATCTTGCTTAATGGAGTAAAGCAAAACAGTAAAAAACTTTTATTTGGACTGATGTCGGGCAGATTGCTTTTACTAATATCAAAACCGCTAGGATTCTAGGATTTTGCTTCTTGAAGCTTTGTTTAATACTCTCATATTTGTCTCGTTTTTCAGCTAGGTTATTTGGAGTTTTTAATTTCCTCCAGGTGTCAAGAAAATGTCCCCTTACTTCAACTAGAACCCGATATTTAATTTGTTCGGTAATAATTCTTTAAAGTTCTTAAATGTTTTAATTTCTAAATCCTCAGTCCACTCCAAAATATTTTACCTCTTTTAAATTTTAACTGGAAGAAGTGAATTTGATTGTGATTACCAAACTAATACCAACATAGAAATCCTGCCTGTTGGAAGACCCATCGGAATACATTTCGTAGCCACCGGCATGGAAAAATTCGCTACATCATATTATAAACATATGACTAACACTCTTCCACTAATAAATTTAAAATAACGATTTTTTTTACCTTTAAGACAATCATCCCGTCTAATACCAGCTGAAGAAAATCTCCAGATTGAGTGGAATTTCAGACTAATGGTCGCAATAGAATATAAATGGGAATGACCCTAACTTCTTTTAAGCTTAACTGAGAATCTGGTTGTGACTGAATCTAGTGAGATTTACGGATGCAGCTGTAAAGTACTTCAATAAATAATTGTATCATTATAATCCACTAACGTATTTGCCGTTATTGTGTTTTTATTACGGAAATGAGAAAAAAACGTATTTGTGCAAGGAAAATATCACTATCAGGAATTAACGCATTCAGGTTAAGGATATAAAATATTAATTAATTTATATGTTATAAACTAAATACCACAAAGTCAATCACATAAACTAATTGAAAAAATATCAAATAATTTTCAATTACCATTTGTTATTTATTTATTCTGTTATGTTGCTTTGCTTTTGCTTCAGCTTTGATTTTGATTTTAAATATCATTCCGTGCATATGGGCTCGTAATGGACTGAAAGCACACAGAACCTACGATAGCTTGATAAAATCTATTTTCTGAAACGAAACACTTTACTGTTCTGGAACTTTCCGCAGAAGTAACACTGCGTAAAAAAAAAAAAAAATCTGAAGAAATGTTTCAGATTTTAAATTACGTCCAAAGGGGCGTTTTTTAACATTTTGTGTGTTACCTTTCTTTATTAAATATCATGTTCCTCGCACTTAAACCATAAGATCCAGTGCAACAGCAATATCGCAAAATAGTTTTAAAACGAGCATATCTTTAGAATTTCCGATACAGAGACTCACGCGCTGGAGATAAAAATGTTTTTTCTGCACAACGTTGCCATTGCTCGCTTTGAAATCCTTGAGTTTGTTAATCAAAAATTCGTCAAAGTTTTAAAAATAGGAAATCGATCATAAAACAAATTTCAAATTTCAAATTTGGTCTTCCACATGCTCATATTCGTTGGAGGATTACGTTATTCAAAATTCGATGACTCTATGTTCCGTTGTTTTATCACAATACGAGAAATATACATACATTTATGCAGATTTTTCATTATTTAATTTCTTCAAATATAATGCAGGACTCTAACATTTTGTGGCAACAGTTTGAAAAGTAAACCGACATTATGAGTCCGACGCAAAATACCAAAACGAAACTAATAGTCCTTCGGGATTCAAATCCCTTTGGACTAAAAATAGGACAGTTCTATATCTCCCGTTCTACTGGGCCGATTGACGAAATTCAACGTGCGTTTGTCATATCTTAAAAGCATGAATTAGGATATGTATTAGATTTAAATATACCATTGTTGTAATATAAGTATTTTGACTCAAAATTGGTCTTTTTATAAAAGATATGCCACGTTTGCTTCAATATTCCGATTCTACGACTCAAATTATAACAAACTGCCAAGTTTTGTAAAACTCGCACGAGTAGCTTTTAGAAAATTAGCTCTCAAAACTTTAGCTCCTCCCTGTTAATTGAATTTGATATGTATGTTATCATGATATTATGATATTTATGTTAAATATGAATCTAATGTTGTTATTAAACTTATTTGATTCTTCCTTTCATATTTCGAAATTTATGTTCATTCCAAATAAAATTCGCCCATTTTTTTAAGATTTAATTCTTAATTTTCATTTATAAATAATTTTCATTAATTTTTCGAAAACCATTTTGAAATGAAAATTTTTATCATCATCTTAAAGTAGATGTATTTTTAAGCATACCTGCAAAATATTAGAGATTTTTATTCAAAGTGTCCTAAGATATACGTGAATTTACATTTTGAGAGGCGTTTTGAAGTTTGCCATATTCGTTATAAGCGATAATAATGACAAATGTACTTTAAGAACTTTGCTAAAATTATTTGAAAGTATGAACGATGACCATTTTCTCGCTTGTGTACAATGAAAAAAAATCTGATGTGTACACCACATGACTTCCTTCTACGGAATATTAAATTATGCGCATTTTTTCTTGAATTTCATTTAAATTGATTGAATTAAATCTACTTCGTCGACAGCGCATAAACCACAATAGAATAAATGCACTCTTTAAAATTCACTTTGTTGACCATAGCGACACTCTGGCGCTACGTTTACTTAACAGTATTATATTTCATTCATATTATAACTCAGAATGCACAAAATGTATATCATTTAAAGAATTATCTAATCATTGCCACATGATCTATTCAAATACTATAATAAAGCTAGAACTATGTATAAAAGAAATTAAGCAAACAAAAAAAAAAAAAAAAAAAAGAAACAGTTTTTCACAGACGATTGAGTATTTTTCATTTAACTTATTCAGTTCTCTCTTCGCGAGAAGGCAAAAACACATAAAAACTCAAAATATCTATATTAAAAATTACGAAGTAAAAATCAAACGCTTATTTCTTCGAAAAAATTCCAGAAAGAATTAAGCATGATTTAATTGGCAATAATAAATGAATGCGTTATCTTTGTTGTTGAGAAGCTAAGTTTTTCTATATTGGCAACAAATCCACTAGTCTCCTGTTTCAAATGTAAACATCAATGGCCGCCATTAAAAACAGGCTTAGCGGCAATTAAACAACTTTAAATTGCTGATAATTCTAAACATATTGCACACAGTTTTACTAAAGGAATAAAATGTTTAACCGGAAAATAAAAACAACATAATTCAATAATTTTTAAAGCAAAAAATGTGCAATTTACAAACATATAAGAGTAAAGAAACTGAGATCACTGAGCCGGGTAATAGAGTGGATACATATATAAATATATTTATATACGTTTGGTGCGGCCGATTGCAACCAAAATACGAGGCGCACATCTACATAATATAGCAGTCCTATATACAAAATTTCAACGTTCCGAGGCTACTCGTTTTTGAGTTATGCGAGATAAGTACGCACGTACGTACTCACGTACGTACATACGTTCGTACAGACGCCACGAAAAATTCTCTTCAGAATTAATTTTTAAGCAGTTTTATAATATTTTTGGAGGAAAGGTGTCTTTTATTCTGTCCTTATGCACAGATATCACGCAAAAACATCGTTAAATTGCATTCGATAGCGGTCAAAATTGGTATTTTCATTGAAATATGCTGCCTGAAACTTTTCGCGATTACAATACTTCCTTTTTACTTCGTACAAGGAAGTAAAAATAAAAGGAAATAGTTTGTCATAAATTAAGAAATTCCCCAAGTAAATTATTCTTGACGCAAAGTGAAAACAAATGTGACAGGATGCATTTTTAAATTTCTCCATTAATTTCTCACCAAAAATTACAAATTTAATATCTATGCACAATTTGAGTCGTAGAATCAAAATATGGAAAAAATTGGTATGTTACTTCAGAAAAAGTCAATTTTGTGGCAAAATACCTATGTTAGAATAATGCTTCGTATAAATCTAATATATATCCTAAGTCACGCTTTTAAGACATGAAAAACACAATTTGAATTTCGTTAATTGGCCTAGTAGTACGGGGGATATAGAATTGTCCCGTATTTTTTGTGCAGTGTACACTTACAGTTCTCTGTGGCAGAGCTCAATCAGAAGTTAGCACTTTAAACTAATGAAGAAATTTAAGAAGTTAAACACAACTTATTGCAAAGCACATCTAAATGCTTTCTTTGGTCTTTTAGAGTTTCCCTCCGGCCGCCGAGAAACCTCTAATATCGTGGATTCCTTGAAATTGCTGAAAGTACTGTACCTGATCGTGTACCTCTGGCAGCCACTGGTGGTCTGGTCCGTCATGGGAGAGTCTGTTGCTCTCGAGTGCTGTCTCATTGTGGCGATAGCTGCCGCCCTGATCAGTGCATTATTTAGCGCTCCTGACCACTGTATCGTTGATCTTGGGTTCGAATGCCGGAAAAGGCACGGATGTTTGGAAGTGTATGGTATCTGTGTCGCATGGAGTACTCAAAATATAAATTGAGCCGAAGTACTATCGAGCAATTTGATTGTAGGGAGATTAGGGTTTGGAGACATCTAACCGTCCGTCGAGATGTTTTCTTTCAAAGTTGGAGGGAAGCTTAGTGTAGATGGACTATACTCTTGCTTTCCTTGTATTTCTGGCTGGGACGAAATCTGCTACCTATTGGTACCTATCAGGCGTTCCGTATATTTGTTCTGTCCTGACCAGTGAGTTGTGAATTTATTTTGATTATGCTCAGTTTGTATTCGAAAACAACGATTTTAATATATTAATGGACCGCCCAGACGGTATAGTGGTTAGGGAACTCTGATTGCGATACCAAAGGGCCTGGCTTCGAATCCCGGAGAAGGCATGGATGTAAAATTGTCTGTCCCTTCATAGGAGGTAACGGTAGCCGCCTATTACGTGCCTTCATAATAAAATGGCCATCACTTCTGGCCTTAGGAGTGGCCATAGCCCTTATAAGCAAGTGGTTGGTAAATATATATATATGTAAGGTAAAAAATATGAAAATCAAAATTGTAATTCAACGGTAAAACATTAATTCTATCTCTCTATTCTAAAAATCGTAATAACCTCTCTGCATTGCGTCATATCTAGATCTCTCCTTTCCCCTTTTTTTTTGCATGGCCTGCGCAACGCTGATGAAGTAATAATTGGGAACTGAAACTGCCATTGTAAACCAAAACTTTTCTCTTCACGTGCTTTCATCTTTCATAACTACGCACTTCAGCTTCTGTCTGTGCTGTGCTTGGACGCATACTAAAATAATGTATATCTGTAATACATTATTTTAGTAAAATGTCAATTTAGCTTTCAGACTTCTCAAATAATTTAATCCTTCAACTGGCTAAAGGATTATCTCCAAAATACAAACATTCTTCCTGAAGCCTTGAAAATTATGACATATTTTCTTGGATTATAATATATAGTTCAAGATATGCTTGCTACCTTGTATTAAGACAGATGCACATTATTTCCTTGTACTACATTTTTTAACTGCTTATTAATATTACAAGATACACATATATGATGCTGTATAATGGTTTCTGAATAACTGTTCCTGAATGTGCATTTATGATTTTGATGTTTTGACAGATTTAATGAGATTAAACTGTGGTGTGTAATCAAGACGTTAAAGATTTATCAGTTAGGATCTAAGCGACAAGGATGCCCACAGCCATTATGTGGGTTAGGTTAGGTTAGGTTATTTAAATTACGGCAAAGCCTCGAGGGCTTAAGGGGAGGGATGCCTTCGTGGAGGACTTTCTAAGGGAAACTGGCTAGTATACACGTTACACATGGGGAAAACCACGAAAACACCCATGCAGCCAGCCCGTTCGCGGGATTCGAACCGCGGACCGAACTACCAGTGTTCAGCGACTTTACCGCTCGGCCGCTGGTGGGCCTGCCATTATGTTGGAGGCCAATGTTTTTTTCTTCGAAAGAAAATAAGCATAATTTAACTATATAACAGTCTCCCTAAAAGTGCTCATTTAATGTCTTTGAAGTTATTTTTAAAAGAAAATTGTATTTTTGAACTAATGAAACGGAAGTTTTACTTTCATAGAAGCTCGGTTTATTTCATTCAGATATACGTTTGTATGACAGATTACAGTATGAGATTACAGTTTGTATGACAAATTACAGTATTTGTTTTTATATGAAGAAATCATAACATCACGATCATATAAGAGTAAGTAAAACTAAAATGTAACTAAAATGCTTAATGTTTAGCAACTAAAAATACATTTTATACTGGCTGAGAAACCTTTAAAATTATTTTGACAGAATACTCTTCTATGCTTATATTCTGCTGCAGTAAATTAATTCTGCTGTTATATTTAAATATTCAGCCCTTATAATTAATTAAAAATATTATAATCTTTAAATTAGGTACTATACACGCTCAAATAACATATACTTGAGATCAGTGTTATACAAATGAGTGAATAGTAACAAATAAAACATTTAATATCAGTCGTACATCTTTCGCTTTGACAGTTTTCGCTATAACATGCTGCATACCGAAAAGAGGAAATTCATCTCAGAAGTAAATTTAAATTCTGTCTCAATTTCTAGGTAGGTAAGTTAAATCAATAAAAGGTAGTTAAATCAGTTCATTAATATATCAGTTTTGCTCTCGCCGCAGTTCAATATCTCAGGTCAAAGCGTTAAAAATACTTTGTTGTAAGTATTCCTGAGTGCTGAATTTAATTTAAGCTATTGTATTATTAGATATAAAGCATTAAGATATTCAGAAGAACTTAGGTCTCTCGTTTAAGTTTAGGACTTAATGAATTAAACAATGAGTAATTTAATTTCAAAACCATAGACTGCTTTCATTTTATTTTTCAAAAGGATTAGTTCTCAGGAAATTTTCATTGCTTAAGCTTCGTTTGCAACTTAATTAATTTAATAGCTTTACTTCTAAAACTATTCTACTGTCCTCAATAAAACTTTTTTTTAAAATTGTTTTAGATGAATTCTGATTTTTGAGACTATAATTCTCCATTTTCATCTGACCGCTGTAAATTTCAGGTTTCAGCAAAGTCTCTCTTTTTTTTTGTCTTTTATTATATCGAAAATAGTTTACAATAAAAAGGCATAAAAGGAAACTTTCATTACCTATATACAGCTCATATAGCTCAAACAGCTTTTTATACTATTTCTTATCTTTTACCACTTTTAAGTTTAAATCCCGATTTATAGGGCTGAAGAGAAACAGGCTGATGTAAAATTTGAAATTTGGCAAAGGATGTTGGCCTAAATTTTGCAGATGTACAACAATTTAAAATTTGTAATTTGAACCAATTTACTGCTCAAAATCTACGACAACCTAAGGTTACTTAGTTTAAAGGTTAATTAATTTACTACAACCTGAATTTACTTAATTTCAAATTAAGTAAATCTAGTTTTAAATAAAATTCCGATTTACACGTATTAAGTGTTACTTAGTAATGTCTGTTAAGGACTACTTATTTACGATTTATGCTTACTAATGCTTTATGCTTACTAATGATAGACCTTTGAATGTTCATATTTATATGCAAATAAATAATAATGAAGCATTTTGGCATTTTTGCTTTATTCAAGATCTTTCACGTGTAGTAAATTTCTTAAAGGTCGTCATAGTGAAAGAAATTCTATAAATTGTGTTCAAGACCTGAAACAAATCCATTATAAATCCCTAACTTAGATTAAATATAAAAATTTGCTCAATACAACTCGAGAGAAAAATTCTAGGAAGAACTTTGAAACGTTGCTTTATGTTAATTCTATTGATCGATTACGCGAAATCTAATAAAAGGTGGTTGATAGCTCATGGTCAGTTTTACAACCCAATTTATTCCCCTTCGCAACTCGAGAACTATGGAAAATTTTGCTTCCGCTTTTTCCGTACTTGCGGAAAGTATTTTATAGTATTTTTAATATTCTAATTTGAAAGTTGTTTTTAAGTAGATGGCGCGTTGCGAAGGGGAAAGATATCGTTGCGGAGTCATTTGACAAATCGTAAGAAATGATACGCGTTGGAAGAGGGAAAGCTGTACAGACTCTAACACGTGTCTGTAAAGTCTTAAAATGTAGCCAAAGGTTTCATGGCAAAAGTCTGGAAACGGTTTAAAGACATTACTGTGTAAGTAGACAATCCGTCAATTCGAAAACATGCCACAACTGACTCTCAGGACCATTATTTGGCAAGAACTAAACAAAATAGACAACTGACATCAGCCCATATTCCAAAAGCTTTCGGTGTAACTGTAGGAACTCGACTGTCCAGATACAAAGTTAGTGACAGGTTGCATAAAAGAGAGCTGCATACAAAGAAATCCGTGAGTGTGTCTGACTAATTTGGGCTGCGAAATGTGCCTGGTCACAATTTTTCAGAGATCATAGTGATTGGAATACCACGGACTGGAGCCGAATTCCCTATACTGACGAGTCTTGGTTTTGTTTGGAGAGTGATTCTAGAAACAACAAAACTCGGAGCGAGCAAAAAAAAAAAACGCAATAAGCCTGAGAACATCCACAAAAGGCATCGGTTAAATCATAGCGGAATCATGGTATGAGCAAGAATCATTTTGAATGACCGCACTGACGCATTTTTAGTGACATGTTGCATAAAAGATAGCTGCATACAAAGAAATCCGTGAATGCGTCTGACTAATTTGGGTTGCGAATTGTGCCTGGTCACAATTTTACAGACATCATCGTGATTGGAGTACCACGGACTGGGGCCAAATTCCCTACACTGGCGAGTCCTGGTTTCTGTTTGGGCAGTGCCCGATATATACAGAGATGAAGTTTTTGATCGTCATACCAAATAAGTTAGGGATGCAGTCAGTATAATTTCCTCCTAATTGAAGCCCAGCAGTGATTGAGTGATAACGTCGTTGAACACTGGTAGTTCGACCTGTGATCGAATCCCTGTGAATGGCCTGGCTACATAGTTGGGTTTCGTGGGTTTCCTCATGTGTAGTGTAGATACGAGCCAGTTTCTCTTAAAACGCCCTTCACAAAGACATTCGTCCCCCCCACAAGCAGATAACTTTCATGTTGCTTTGCCTTAATCAATTAAGCTAACATAATCCACCTCAAAATTGATGACAATGCTCGTTCACATTGTGCTGCACTAATGACGGATTATCTTGAGTGTGAAGTAAAAGAGAGGAAGAAATTATGTGTCTTAGGAGGACGACTTGTAGCGCTGAAGCCCTCACCTGGCAATCTCTAGGAGCTTCGAGGCTCTATTCATTGTGAAGATACTTTGTTAACAAAATAAAATGTAATACATAGCACAGAAAATTGCTATGAACTTGAACTTAGGTCAGGAGTGACTGAACAATTTATTAATGTTCTGTTATATTTAAATAGATGTAGCATCAACGTTTCCCTACCTCACTTTATATCACTGTTCCTATGCTCTTACTCAAACTTACTATTGTAGAAATAGGCAATTTTATGTTAAGAACAGGACGGAAGTTCCGAAATCATTTTTTTATCTCTTTCTGTGTTGCACATTGGAACTAAAATAGAAAAAAATCATTTAGATCAACCCGTCTTCTTTACTACATTCCTCTTCTTTTGAAATGTGAGTGATGAAATGATATAAAGGAATTTTTATTTCTCTCCGTTTTTTTTTTTTTTTTTTTTTTTTTGGTTGCTTGAGTCCCAAAATGTCACCCTTTTTGTGCTGATGCAAATTTTCTTTTGTGTGAGAGTCGAATTCATTCCGTTTGAATAGAAATCTGCTTCTCCAGCTTTGGGAAACTTCTAAAAGACGCACTTATGGAATTTTTTTTGTTTTCGAAATTAGTTCAAAAACTGGTGTTAATCAGATCGATAGAACATGGAAAATAAAATAAAGTTTCAATTCAAAAATTGTGTAGTTTGACCCTTTAGATAATACACTTTGGCATAATAATGACGGCAGTCTGTCATTATTGCTTGCTACATTAACAAGGTGAAACTAAGATCTTTTAGACTAAATGTTTGGCTTTCAGGTTCTGATGCATAATTTGTAATTCGTTAGAGTATGACTACAGCGAAAATTGCTCCAATTCTAAGAAATCTGTACTGAATTAGACTTGTAGTAGACAACAAACCGTAAGCACAATTTTCTTTGGTTGGAGGTTAGGTTTTTGGATTAGGTCCAGGAGGCGCATTCATGTCTTGCGAGCATGCCATCCTTGAACTCTTTCTGTTGTCGTAAAAGATTCATTTTTCGTCACACGTGAATATCAATTTGAAAAAGCGGGTAATTTTTTCCACCAGCAGCACATTATACAGAGCTTCTACATTTGTTGTTGTGTTTACTCAGAAGTAACAATTTTTTTAAAACTGCTTAGTTCCTTTGTAAAATGGAGATAATTACAAGTAATGGAGTGAAAAGCCTAAATACTTTCGTTAAATCTATGCAGGTATTTCTCAGATTAGCCTTTATTTGCTTCCCCATGTGTTATGTGATCATTATCTTCAACAGCGGCGTCAAGATGCAGATAATGGAACCTAAATTTTCAGAACTTCTCTCAACGTTCATTTTTCCTAAGTCTATAGTTTAAGCCGCCGTTGAAATCCAAATTCCTATTTTTCCATTCTGAATTATTTTCTTGCGAAGCCGTTTCTGTGGAATCTAAAGAATTTCCATCCTGGAATCTAATCCCGTTAATTATGGTGAACACGATATGATCAAATTTGCTCAAAGAAATTACATAATGATATAAAATTGCAACCTGTGTCAAAATGCTGGAAAACAGTGAAACCGTTCTTGATAATGCAAGGAAAAAAATTCAGAAGTTTCATCTAGTTGTTTTAAAAGTTTAAACCATATTTGACAGATTTAATCAAGTTCTCCTAGTTTCGAAACCAAGGTTATTTAACAGAACATTAAGGAGAAATCGTTTTTGTTATCAAAGATGTGTAACCAAAATAAAAAAAAAAAACAAATGAATTAACAAATACATTATTTAGGTGTTTCAATAATTATTGTTTTCTTGTCATTTAAATATGAACTTTCATTTTTAAACATCATTGACAATTATGAATTTTCATATGTTCATATGGTCTAGAATTTTTTTAACAAATGAGTATTGAAAAGTTGGAAAATCAGAATAAAATGATTGTCAAAGAACGTAAATATTACGAAACTGCAGTGAAATTTTATTGAAAGATTTTTTAATCTGTATCCCCACAATAAATGGATTTTTATTTTATCGAAACTTCAAATATTTTCAAGCCATACTTCATATTTTATAGCTCTTTCTTCAAACATTTCATTAGGATATTATATTTGTTTTCTGAAATTTTTAAAAGAACACGTATTTGAGATTTGATATTTACTAGTCGTCAAATACTAAAAGAGCTTGACGAGCTTGATAAAGCTACGAGTATCATCCTAAAAATTAAGTTTCCTTGCTGTGAAAACATAGCAGAAGTATATATTTCATAAGCATATATAATTTTAAAATGCTAAGTTTATTCCGGAAAGTTGCAAGTATTCTATACTGTCATGAAACATTTTGGTTATACGATACCTTTAAATAACTACTTTAATTCAAAGACAAACTCCGCATGTTTGTGAACACAATCAACATTTGCATCATTTGTCACAGGAACATGACTAAAAGGTATTTGAGTTCAACCATATGCATTTACGAATGCAATTATTAACGTTATAAACTACCTTTTCATTACACATCTGAATTTATAATGTCTGCATTAAGAGTGGTTTACTCCTCTAAATCTCTACAAACAGAGAAAGGGGTGCAAACCAGATAAATATTCTCAGCTATTTACATCCATGTACTTTGGAGAGTATTAACAAAGATCCTTTGAGGAAATATGCTTGTATTCATATAACGCATGAGAAAAATCAGAATAAGGCCATGTAATCAATCCACTTAACTATCGAAAATTGAGCCATGAACAAACTACCGGCATTCTATGACTGTATCATCTCTCGATCCATTGGAAATATTTTGCTTTTGGGAGGCAGCACACATTTCAACAGTGAATATTAACATATACAGTCATGCAATGCAGTTTCTTTGAATCTTTTCTAAAGCAAATACTACGGATTCGAAATGACTGAACGTTTAAGGGAATCAAAAATGTAACCGACATTTACACTGATGTTCTCAGAAATAGCAGTAATTTTTGGAAATTGGCATTTTGCAAAGATGATAGTGCCGAAAAGTTTCACTGGGTTAAATTACTATATACAGCAGAAAGACAAGTCATTTGCATTCTATTTTGCTCACCATTTTTTTTCCAAAATAGCAGATTAAGACAATCACATGTCATGGAATATTATATCAAGGTTTGAAGAAGAAGAGTAGGTGTTAACATTTATTCACTACGCTAAAACATTTGTTGTTTAATTACACAGTTTACATTTTGTAATGTTACATAATTATTTAACTTTTAAAAAAATATTTTTAAACGGGTCTTTTCTAGTTTTCTTTTTAAAATGTATTTATGTGATCCCTTTGCTTTAATTCAGCAAGAGCATAATTTTCACAGGATTTCTATTCAAAATATTATAGGTAAAAGCTCCTAGAAAAGGAATATCCTTCATCTCAATCAATTTAATATTATGCTTGCCGTGCGCTTTCACACATCAAGAACGTGCCATTTCTATTTCAGATAATCCTAGATCCTTTTCGGTACATACTATTCGAAACTTCAAAGCGCTATATCGATCGCCTACGGCTGCTTACGCCCCACTTACCTTTCCTTCGTTACATTCACAATAGACAATAATTATTTAATCGCTGGCCTCTTAATCAGGCAGGCTCGCTGAAAGTGACTCGACTACCAGACTTCTCCAGCTCTATTGCAGTCCACCTCCTCTACCCTAAAACACTACTCATTCCCCGTTTTCACATACTACAGCGAACAAATAATGCGTAGCGGCAGGTCTGGGACCATCCAGAGACTCGATGGAGGTCAATGTTTGTTAAGGCTTCGATTTTGTGGATATTAATTCGCCCGTGGTTTAATTTGGAAAGTGAGTTTCGCGTCTGAGCGCACGTGAAGCGTAATGGTAGTTTAATTAGTGGGATATGGGCGAAATCTCTCGCAGGGGCAGAATTTAAACACTTGTTTCGACAAATTGGCTGCTTTCTATAACCCACTTACGATTCTCCATCATGTCCCCAAGCGAAGGCTGAGCTTCAGTGTGTACACTGTTAAGAACAGCATATGGTTAATGCAAAAGATGAATTCCATAAACAGATAACTTTGGATGTCCAGCTTGATTAAACACGTCTTTGTTTCACTAGGCATTAGATGAACTCACATTTACGTAAGCTACATTATTTTATCAGATACCTATCTGAATTGATTCACGATAATACACTAGATTTCGTGCCTAATCACACTGGATTGTTTCATTTAAACAGTTAATTGTAGATTTAGCTAAATTAAATTGTTCTACGTAGTGCATATTAAGGAAAATTTACTATTGGAAATTGGAAAATATTCATATATTTTCTACGCCACAGATATTTATTGCTGATGATCTCAGAGATTAGGAGGAAATATTTTTTTTTTAAATTCCTGGATTTTGCAGGTTGATTGAGGAAGATATTTTGTAAGCATTTGGCTACCTTAATTATAGAAAATATTTCTAGTACTATAAAAGACGTCTAGAAATTTTTAAATATTCTAGGAAATGTCTTAATATACAAGCTGAGTTTGAAAGAGTTTGTTTATGTTATTATTGTGTGTGTACCATCCACTTTTGCTCAAATACAGAATGAGCATATTTCATGTCAGTTTCAATGCTATCGAAACTGAAATATGAACTTAACATTTTGTGCTTTTGGATTTTAAGATAATGTCTTCCTTATCTGAAATCTTTTAGTTTCTGAAGAAGCCCATTTATTCCTCCAAATAACAGCATTAATTGATTAAAAGCATCATTTTGGAAATGGAAAATTGATTTCTATCTTCTGCTGCTATTAAATTCCATCAAAGGTAAAATAATTGCTTCGAGTTTTAACAGACTTCCATTAGCATATTAAACATCTGCAAATGAATGTTAGAAAATAAAAAAGCAGTCGATGCAATCTTAAAAATTATTAGTAAAAATAATTCTGATAAAATTAAAGAAATTCATTCCAATGTATTTGCTTCTTGAAATTTCTATACATTTAGTTCAAAAACTATATAAATTTTCCTTCTCGCAGAATTATTTTAGATTTTAATTTTAGTCACATATTCTTGAACAGAAATTTACGTATCGTAAATTTCTACAAAAGCATAAACTGTACTGCATTCTATTGAAGCTTTCTATCAAAGCATTACTATCTGATAAGTTTTTTTTAACTTATGAAGTAATATGATTTAATCAAAAGTTACTCACTGGAGATTAGAAAATGGAATTCAACAAAAACGAAATCATAAATTAAACGGTGATACTGAAACATTTAAAGAAATTGGCACTTTTTTTCCCAAAAAGATTTTTAAAATTAATACTACTTACAAATATTAAGCAAGTGTTGGTTTTATTCGGAAATTAGTAGTTTTTAAATTTCAGGGCGAAAGTATTCAACTCTAAGGTAGTAAAAGTTAAAATTTACAGAATAGAGAGAAAAAAAATAATCGTTTGTAAAATAGCTTCGTATGAGAAATAAATATATATAATAACTGTTTTTATATATTTTAAAGGTATTTTTGTATAGAATACTTTGTATGAAAATTACATATGAGGAAAACGGTGAAAACACTAAGCAGCCAACCCATTCGCTGGGAATCAAACTCAGATCAAATTATCCGTATTCCGTGGTCTTTATCGTCAGCCAGCTATGTATGGTCATTGTAAAGGTTTAGTTTACTTTGATTTATTTAACTACGGCGAAGCCTCGAGGGCTGTCTGCCTAAGGGAAGGGATGCTTTCGTGGAGGACTTTCTAAGAAGCTCGTATGCACGTTACGCATAGGTAAACCACCAAAACGCCCTTGAAGGCAGCCCGTTTGCGGGATTCAAACTCCGGACACCGAACTACCAGTGTTCAGCGACATCGCTCGAACGCTAGCAGGCCTGCGGCGGATATAGTGAGTGTTAGTGCAAGTGTTATGTCGATGTTTGTTTTCATAAAATGATAAAAGGACATTTTACCTTTTGAAAGAAAACGTGCTTTGCTTTTTCATCAATAAGAAATATAAAATCTTGAAAAATATATCACCTTTTCAGACATAATGGGAATATCAGTTTTAAAGGTAATAATAAAAATAATGTTTAAAACACGTAAATCTCGAACAAAATACAGTATTTCTGTAACTCAAACGAAGTATATTGTAGCTCAATTTGCATTTTATGGAATATCATGATTATAATGCAAATGAATCGACGACAGTAATACCTGAGACCTACCCCCTCCCAAAAGTATAATGTTATAGTTTCACAGCACTGTTTTAAATTTGAAGAAAGAAGGCATTTTATTCATCCTATTTGTCACCCTGATCAATAAAATGGTTAACTCTGGAGCCGTGTTCGAAAGCTTGAATGTGTGTAAATTCGTAGTGCATGTGAGGCATAGAAGCATTTAAAATATTGGCGGGCTAGCCTTATCGAAAGTTTTGGTGATAGGGAGAAAGAGGGTGAGTAACACTGGGATGCTTCCTTCCGGGTTTTTTCTCCCAAAACTGGGACTCAATATTCTCGTTCTCGGAAATATAAGATTGGTTGTCTCCTTAGTACACCACAGGCGATGATCTCGGAGATGAGACAGTTAAATAACCGATAGGTATTGAGTATCCCAAAGGAATGCATTACTAGTGTGCGGTCATTTGAAACAATATATCATCCTTTTAATTTAGTCTTTTACTTTACTGTTGCCATAGCATACGCTCACGCTGAAATCGAATTATAATATACATCTAAATAAACTTCCGTGAAACCATTCTCTAGCAGTTCAAAAGCAAGTGTTTCTTAATTAATTGATTGATTAAAATAGCTTTAGCTCTAAGCGGTAGTACACGCATCAGTAGGATTCGTTTATAGCATGCAAAAGCTAATTATCCTTTTAAACTGTAAATTCCTAAATGTCCCGTTGTAGTCAGACGAGCGTTCTTTGTGTCTCAAAAGCGCGAGTTTAAGTATGTATGTTATATTTTATGTATAACTTTGTTCTAGCGTATGCTATGTATAACTTTGTTCTACGTATTTGAACGAAAAACAGGACATTTTTCCGAAATAACACGCCTATTTGTTTTAATAGTTCGATTATACCCTAAAATTACGCACAAATATCAAATTTTGCAAAATTAGCACAAATAATTTTGAAAATTTGTCGATAATTTTCTGCTTACGAAAGAAGAGTATTATTTTCCGCAATTTTAATTTGCTTTAAGCCTGAATTTTTGCCTTCCTGTCAACCTGTACAGAAAGATAAAGGCAATAATGATCTCTGTCAAAAAATTCGATAGTGAGTTTTCAATGAATAAGCAAAAATTAGCGTTTTGCAATGATTTCTGTCCGCCCGTATGGCACGATATTTTCGTTCACGATAACTCTTGTATCAAATCTCCAAAAAATTATATTTTCCGTACTTAAGCTTTCTGCATTTATATGAAGAGTTGATTAGATTTTCGGAAAATTGGACAACCGGAATTGGTACTACAACTGTAGTCCACAGCAATTATTAATGGATAACCGGTGTTGCTAGTTGAAGCACATAACAGTTTTTAATGGAAAAGTAACTTAAAATGTATTACGAAGATTTTTTAATTTTATCTTTTAAGACTTTTATATCAATGGGAACAACTGCTTTATTTGAAACTCTGAACAGATTTTCATGACAAAATACATTATGATTTAATCACAAACATCTCATATTTGGTTTCTAAAACTCGCATATGCATATATATATAATCATGATGGTAAACAACACACTGTAGGTGTCGCGTATTGTGATCACGCTAATGCACGACTCTTTTAATGATATTAACGGAATGATAGAATTCAACAATGATGAAAATATCCTTTAAAAATTACAGAACATCTACGTTTAAAGTACAGAGTTAATAAGCCAAACTTTAAAATTCTGACAAATTTTAACACGTTGTCATTCCCTAGGAATTGTTTAAAAAATGTTACGTAGCCAGCACGTGAACTCTTGCCAATTTCATATTTTATACAGCAATAAGCTGTAAAGTATCACTTCAGGTTAAGTGGTTGTAAACAAAATCTAATTTCTTCCAATAAACAGAAAAATCTCTAATGCGAAATTTTGAATCATATTTAATAAGGTAGAATTAGCCATGTACAAAAATTATTTTCTTTAATTTAAACTAACATAATCAAATTTTTGCCTCTTCATTCTTTTAATAAAAATTATAGTTTAATTGGCAGTTAAATAAAATATAATTTAATTGGTTTTTAATTTAAAAAAATTAAGTGTTTATAATATATAAATATATACACACAAATCTAGATGATCTAGATTAAATTTTTTTATAGTGGTTCTATACCATGCAGCGAAAATCTTTTAATAATTCTAAGTAAAACATCCTTCTCCTCTTTTTCTTTATAAAGTCAAAATCTAATACACCTGCAGCCGCTTAATGTAATCGCAATTAATGTTATCATTAGAATATCGTTATCGATTTGCCGAAGGTCCGTCCGTTTGTATACGAAAACATTGAAAATACATCGCATTTTGTGATCTATAATTTCGTGACCAACAATTCGGTTAGTATTACCAAACTATTAGAGAATAAATTTTTTAAACTGAAAGGAAGCTTCCAAACAAAATATAAATTTGCCAAGTAAGGTAAAAATCGATTATAAAAATTGTCAAGTGACCGAGAAATGCCTGCAAGTGAGAGGTTAACTAGTCAAACAGCTGGATTTCGATTTTAGTCAACCATTTAAATTTAGGTAAAAAAAAAGCAACCTTACTGGAATTATTTATAAAAAACAATCGATTTTGAGGGCGATCAGGTATAAACCTCTCTTCTTCAGGCGAAAACAATATTTTTAAATTACGTATTTTAAAAATAGTAATGCCACACGAATACTTGGAAAATATTTTCAGAGACGATATTCCTTTAAAATTTTGTTCATTTGCAAATATAGTTGGATTATCTACCATATCAAAGACTTAGAATCTCAATTTAATACATGGCGTCTCGGTAAGCGTGAAAAATAATTTATTAAATCAAATTTTGAACAAGCTAGAATATCTATTGTAATTCATCAAACATGTTCTTTAAAATTTATATTTTACATTTTGTTGAATTAATTATTAGTGAGGCATTTATTCATGAATTATTTCAAATAATGCATAAATAAAGGCCAATATTAAATAATTTAGAATTATATTAAATAAAAGCTAACAACAAGCAGCGATTACCTGGGTTATAGAATACTAACTTCTAAAAGTGACCAGTATGTCTCGTAACTTAATTAAAAAGAAATGATCTTGTAATCTGAAAACTTCAGAATAACAACTTGTAGAAGAATTTACTAAAATGTTTTAAATTAAAAAAATAAAAATATTAGATTACTTTTTTAAGTGATATCAGTATTTCAATTTAGAAATTAAGTCTTTGCTGTTATTGAATAAAATTAAAACTCAGATAAAAATTAATTTTGTTTTTATATGTTCGGGTAATGTTTTCGCACTTTTTCCTGAGCAAAGGAAAATATGAATAAAAGCTTATCAAAACGTTATGAAAGTCGTATATTACCTTTGGTCAAAATTTAAAGATATGTCGAAGAAAAGTAGTATGCAAATAAAATTTTGTTGACTTGATGTTTGTTTTGCAAAAAACTTATTTTAATAAGAAGTCTTTTTGTATTTTCCTCACGTTTTACAATACAGTAACTGAGACAAAACTCTTTAAAAAAAATTAGTTTTTAAAGATCGGACGCAAATTGTTCTTAATGTTGCCTTTTACCAAGATTTTATGCAGTTGTTAGTTACAAATTTTTATTCTGTAAATTATACTAATAATATTTCTAAAGTTGAGCTTTCTTATAATTTCTATTAAGTTTAGCGCATTAGAACTATTTACAGTCTAGCTTTTCTAATTGTCGTGTCACATTACATACTTTACATAAATCTATGATGCCAGCTCAGTTTCCTAGCAAATTTCGTAGTAGTGCTGCCACTAAGAGCTGCGTAAGCTTTTTAATTTATCATTCAAGTGGTCTGGCGAAATGCCGGCTCTTTGTGTTGCCATTTTACGAGACAGAATTTCTTAAGTTATTCTTGCGCACAGTCAGGCGCATATTCACAAAGCCTACAGACCATTTCTCTACGGTCTGCTCTCATTGGACGAAACATCTGCTTGTCGGTCATATTTGGAATGGCGAGTTATCGCTTTGTAGGCGTGGTAATTAACGCCAAACAAACCTTGTAGGCTTTCTGTACAGCGAGGAGAAACAGCTGTTATTTCATTCGATATTTTTTTATTTTATGAATGAAAGCTAAGGAGAATTGTGGGGAATATATTTTAAATAACATACTGATCTTACTAATAGTTTATTTGTATTTGAATTTAAACTATTGAAACTACGATAATTGTTTTGCAAGAAAAAGTGCTTACAATCAATTCAATAAGCATTTAAGGGCGTCGGATACCTATTCTTTTAACCTAAATTATGAGTAAGTATAATTAAAATTATATTTTATTCCATTATTCGCTGTTTCTATATTCTAACGCTTTTCGGGATCTTGGATCATAATCTTGCTACTGGTACCTACTACAAAGAGTACAAACCAGTAGATAAAAATAAGAAAAATTAGCATTAACAAAAATAGAGAAAATGAATGTGTTAAATTTTTAACACCGCACCCGAAGGCAAAAAAAGAGACCAATAATGACAAAGCCATTCAATAAAGTGAGGATAAAAACAAATCAGTCCAGGCCAGAGTTCGTAAAAGTTCACGAGCTGGGAACAAGAACCGGCGATATAGAAGTCCGAAAAATTTTTCCATCCTCGTTACCGTTGAGCTGCGGTTTCGCCGTTAGATTTCGCACACTTTTCGGTACAGGAGGCTGATTTACAAATAGTACAGGCGATGAAGCAAAAGTCGCCAAGTACAAGATTCTGTAACCCTACGTTTCCTGTATTAACCAATCGGAGCAAACAGTAGAAGAAACGGTCTGTAGGCTTTGTGAATATGCCAGTCAGGCACTACTTAACAACCGGGTAATTTAAATTCATTTATATATACTATTGAAAATTTATATATTTTTTTTAAATTTTTAATATTTTTTAATAATCCATTTACTGATATTTTTCATAAAATTTTGCGTTTTCTTTGTAATTTGCGAAAATGGCTTTAAAATCATATATTACGTTCTTTAGCATCCAATAATTGTTTTTGAGACACCTAACAATGAGCCAAAGAGCTATTTTTATTGAATTGGAATTACTGCGATCACTAAAGATTATTAGATCAACTGTATATTGAAAGAAATTAATTTATATTGAACATTATTAGATCAACTGCATAGTGAAAGCAATTAACATTAAAAGATTTCTTAATGACGGTTAAGAAGTAAAAAGTCTGCTGTTTAATTTTATTTTCCATTACAAGTTCAAATCCTATACTTAATGCATAATGGAGGCAGGATTTCAGAATTAATGTAAGTATTGAGGGTATTGACGACCATTGTAAATTATGTTATTAATATCTGGCGTCAATCAGTTTCTAAAATAAGTATTTCAATATGATAACTTCTTGTAACTTTAAAGAAAAGAAACTGTATCACTAAAATTGAGAAAAGCATTAAATATGTCTTGTCTTTCTATCAATTATGTTGATGCGTCTGTTGCTACTAGAAATGATTATTTTAATGACAATCAAAGTTTTAAAAACATTAAATACTATGACATACGTAAAGAAAAAAGATTTTAAAATTATTATTAAAAATTAAGTACTCTTGATATACGTGAAACAACGCATTAAAATTTATTTAAAAGACATTAAATATTCTAATATACTTCATTTGATTTCAAGACAGTCACACAGGACGTTTTTATATAATAAATATTTTATTCAATTTAATAATTTTGTTTCTCTAACGAGAATAATAAAAATTCAGACGATCTTTTTCGAGCTATGAGAATTGTTGATGCTGTACATGAAGAGACAGCGTAATGCTGGTAGTTAATACACACAGGTTTTACGTTCACACTAACCAAATTTTCTTTATTTATCTATTCTAATTTTTCTAGATTGCCTCAGAATAAGAAAATACATATAATCTTATTATCGGAAAAAATTAAGGTCATATCATTCATTTCTTTTTATCCGTAAATTTTACACATTTTATCCATGCTTAATGTTACTTAATAAAAATATCCTAAAAAAACCTGTGAAACATTGTGTTAAATTTTCTTTAAAACTGTGTCTGCAGAGAGGAAAGGCAGTTAAAACAACCGCAACTCATTCCCGACCGGAAATTTGAAGATTGTATGATTCCGGATGGTATTTTAGGAAGTTGGCATCGTTGTCGAGCTAGGTGCTCGAAATAGCGTTTAGTTAGTTGCCCGTAAGGTAAATGTCTGTGGTCTTCCCATTCACGTCTAGACCGAAAGCAAAGCGCAGCCTCTTCTAAAAATAATATTTGCACTTTAGTTGAATTTCAAGACAGTGCATGATGTTGCTTGTGGAATCTGCGGTAAGGCGTGTATTTGGAAAGCCAGATCACTCATACTCATTAAAGGATTGCACAAGCATATTTAAATGAATTAATGCACCTAAACCTTTATTTTTTTTCAATTATTTATTTATGTTTCTTTAACCTATTTTAATGACGTATCTTCAGCTATAACTCAGATAATTTCTCAGCCTTAAAGCAGAGGGCCCAAAAAAAACCTAAGCTCATGTCTTGCGATTATGATTTTCAATGAAGATCGCCATGTACTATATAATAACAATCACCCATGCAATATATTATATAATAATAATCACCCATGCAATACGTTAATATTGTGATCACTGTTACCAGACATTGTATCATATATCTACTTTGCAATTACTGAATAAGAGTCAATTAAGATTATTCATTTCTTTAGTGATTAATAATAATAATTTATCTGTTGTGGTGAGCGTTTTTGGCTATATAGAGTCTAGCTATTATGCTTGTAAGATCTAAGTATATTAGAGTTAAGCGAATAGATCTAACCAGATTAGAATTTTAATCCAATAAGATACTGTGTTATAATTTACTCACTAAGATCTTAAGATCATCATTATCCGGTCAACTGGTTTCAGAATTAAAATCTTGTTTCACACATAAGATTGATGTGTCCATTACGGCCTATTTAAGCTGATATAATTCATATCATGTTAGACATGAATCATACATATCGCATCCATTGTTTGCAACCTTGCTGTATGTAACGAATTTTATGAGAATATGAACATTGTTATGAGATTATTTTGTACATTGCGTATATGATTTCAATATTCATATCATTTAAATTCCACTATTATGTTAAAATTCACTATAAAAATCGTGTCTTATTTAAAATCATATTTTTCATATCTTCCTTCATATGAATTTTCTGTACACGAGAAACATTAGAGGGTGCTTGGGAACAATCCTATAAAAATTACTGAGAAAGTTTAAAGAAGTTTTGTTTTGGTGTTTATACAAATTCATTCACACATGAAAACACTTCTAAATTTTGAAAGCCTCTCATTTTCATCTGTAATATAAATCCTTATTTAATTTTCTATGGGTTTCATGTTTCAGTGTTTTAATTTGATAGTTTAATTTTAAAAGTATTTTGTTTATTCCAAAAAAAAAAAAAAGATTTTTAAAATGCAAGCATATTTAAAAGGTTTATATTATTTAACATGTTAGCTCTTACGTTAAACGCTGTCCTGTAATTATATTCATTGATCTTATTCCCCAGAATACGTAAATGAGAGAAGCGTTAAATGGGAGCAAGAATCTAGGTTTACGTGATAATTTTTTCTCCTATTTATGTACTAAGTTAGCGCTATTGCTAACAATTCTTGAGTTTTCTACTACTTGACCATTTCGTTAGCTATGAGTCATACAATTAGAACAGACAAGCAGCTAGGATCTAAATTTAAACTTTTGATGTTTATTGTTGATTTTCAGTACCACTACAAGAAGAAATAAAAAAACAAATTTGTATGTCCGTTATTTTAGTTTAACACTTCGAGCTGAAAATCCTCAGTAGTTTTATTTTATTGTACATAATTAGTGTTCTCATATTGGCAGTTAACGAAAGGAAGAAAACTCGTATGTCAGTCTAGAAGGTTTAGATTAGTATTAAATTGAGTTTAAACTTCTTTATGTGTAGCGCATATATTATTAAGTATCAATAATTAAAAACTGAATAATTTAGACTATGAATCTGCTGGAGCGGTGTAATCTGAAATTTCTTTAATATTGTTATATCCTTTTCTGCTTAACATTTTAATTGTTAAAATTTTATGTGTAAAAGTTGTACTTAAAAATTCCTGAGTTGCAGAAAGTTATACAGGGTTCTTTAACAATTTAATGTTATATGTTATTTGTTATTAATGCATATTTTAATAAAGGAATATTTTTATTGTAGTTTAAGGTTTATATAATCTTACATGTCATAGATTAGGCTAGGTTTAATACAAACTTCCTACACTTGGTCCTGCACAGTTATTTAAAGTGCTCAAAGTGTCAAAGTTCTGCCACAAGCAGCCATACAACGGCAAGCGGTTTCTTGAACAACATCTGTCAGTGCGTCCGAGAGATCTACTGCATAAACTTCAGTGAATTTCTTGATGAATGGCTTCCAGCTGAACCGAGTTCTGTGCTACGCGACGTTCTTCAAGGTCCCTTCAGAAAGCATCTTATTTTACACTATGAAAAGTAGAAAAAAATCTGTAAGGGTTTCAGATTTTAATGATCGCCTAAAAGGATTTTTTAAGGTTTTTTTACGCTCTCGCTGAACTCGTAGTCTACCTGTCTGCTTTTGCACACAGTCCAGCTAGATTTGTTATTAAGCACCATTTACAATTATACAATTCAACAACAAAATTATAAAAATTTTAAAATCAGCATATGTTTAGATTTCGCGATGCAGTGTTAAGAACTGGCATACTTTGTTCTGTTTCTTTCAGTCTTTTCTCTGTTCATATCAATGTTCAGTTTTCTTAGTAAGATGGCTTACAAAACTTTTTGTGCGTGAACTTCATTTCTTAAATAAGGCGTTCTTTGCACTTATTCCACATAAAATTCGATTCAATAGCATAATCACAAAATATTTAAAAACCGCTTCTCTTTTGAATTTTGGACAGAGTCTCGGGCACCGGAGGAAAAAATGTCTTATTCCATACAGTTTTGCCACTGCTCGCTTTCGAATCGTTGAGTCTGTTAATAAAAAATTTATTGAAATTTTATAAAATATGAAATATAAAATTCTAAATTCAAACTTTGAGCTTCCAGTGTACATGTTCGTGTGGAGGACAAAGTTATTAAAAATTTAATGGTTTTGGTGTAAATACTATGCTCAGTGAATAGATGGGATAATTTAATAACTTAAATGATAATTCTAGAATGGATTAAGCATATTTTAATTCACAATAAAAGAAGACATTAGACTTACAAAATCAAAACGAACTCCTTTTTTTATTTTCGTTTTTTCTTGTTGCCATTCTAAAGAAACTAAACTTCGCAACAGCAGCAATAATATTGTACGTACAGGGAGCTGCTATAATCTTTAGGTACAGTCTTTTTTTCACAAAGCGAGGAGTCTACATACATAGATGCAGATTCTTCATTATTTAAAGATAACACAGCACGACAGTGTAGAGTGCAAACAATTTGAAAATTGATTCGCCGTTTATAGCCGAAGATGCAAAATCCCGTTTCGAGGCTAATAGCCCATTCGGGCTAACGGCCTTTAGGACTAGTAACGATAGTTCAGTTCAACTCCGAAACTAAAAAATAATATACAGATACCACCTGTTAAAAACCTGTGTACATTTTTCTGATGTATCCTGTATTTAAACATGCTTTTATTATTTTTATCATCTTCGAAAACTAAACACAATTGAAAATCTACAGTTATTGGAATTGTAAGAAAAAAGAAAAGTTTGTGCAGGAATAATCAGTATTAAGAATTACGCTTGATAGATCTGAAGTAATATGAAGAAGCATTTTGTATCTACAATCCATGCTTGTCAATAATATAATTCAAAGTAGAATTTAAGCGTCGAACTGTCTAAACTGTCTTACTATTTTTTTTTTTTTAACATCGGTGTTTTATTAATGTTAAAAACTCCAAGTAAACAAAATTCTGACGTAAAAAAACGTCCAATTCTCATTCCGAATAAAGCAAATTCAACAGCTATATTAAAATAATTAGCTTCTTTTTTTTTATAAAACAAACAAAACGTGATATATTTTTTAAGAAGCAGCGTTCCTATATTTTTTAAGAAAAATAATCAATAAATGCATCTGAAGTTCTCTCCTCGAAATTTAATATTTCTTGAGTGATGCTTCACTTCTTTAAAAAAATACTCCGATTATTATACAACACAGGTTCCAAACATATACTTAAGTTATGCAAATAAGTTTCTGTTACACAGCTTACGGATTGCTACATGTGTAGCTATTGATACATCCTGTTTGCTTACAAACATGCATATTGCTTATGCAAAAGCAATTAACCTGAAAGTGGGGAGAAAACACAAATCCTCTCTCATTTTTTGAATGGAAAAAAAACGTTTGAAAACCAGGCTGAAAGCAGTTAACTTAATACTTTTCAGAATGACTGCTGCCAGGCAAGGAGAATCTTAACTTTTTTATGCCGCGGCATACATAATACAAGACTTCGGTGGTGTTGTTCCTTCATCTCTCTGTTACTCCTACAGCAACTGCCTCCTCCTGGATTAACTTTTGGTGATGTGCGCTAGTAGGATAAAGGTTTATCGACAACACTTCAGAGATTTTCAAAGGAATTTAAATCCAATTTTTTTCAAGTTAGCAAAGAATGCTTTGCTCTTGGGAATCTGCTTTGAATACATATCCTTATTCTTCAAAAACATAACTTTGCATGAAGATAAAAATTTAATTCTGAGATATCCGCAAATCCGCATATTTCTCTGGTTTCAAACATCTCTGGTTTTTTTAACAAAACGATTTTTATACTTGGATTTCTATTATTAGATATAGTAATATTAAAGTCTTAAATTATGGCTGGAAATTATAATTTCATATTAGGAGGAACTAAACTTGAATACATTTATGTGTACAAGAAAAATGTATTTTAACTAAATTCTAGTATGTAAGCAATATTGTAATTGCTTTATTTTATTCGTATAAAAGATGAAATCTTATAATTTATCTGAGTAAAACGGAAAAACTTTCCGAATAAGCTTCAAAGAGAGTGTACATTTCTTTAAAAAGATAGTGATTTAAATATATCCTTCATTCTTTTGCTTGAAATAGTCAAGGTATCCAAAGTAAATAACCTAAAGGTAGATAAGACAACAAAATAATTCGTATTAGTTTATCTTCCATTTTTATTAAGTATAAATGCTATTAATTTAAGCAGGATAAAAGGATAAAATGAATATTTCTGAATTAAGATGCATGTACATGTGTAAATATATTCAGAATTTAAGAGAAAATATTGTACTGTGTCTTCTTTTAGATTCGAATCACGGATCTAAAATTTAATAGCTATTCTGCTTACTCATACGTTGAGAGCTTATTTGGAAGAATATATGTATTAACTCCTTGTATTTTCCCCACACAACTGGGGTCACGCATGAGATCCATTCGACCGAAGGTGGTGATGATCAATTGTATTTCACCAATTTTAGTTTGAGTGACATTATGGATACTATTTTTAGAGGGATACTATTTTGGATACTATTTTTAGGGGAAAATAAACCACGTCCTCTCCTCTCTTCCAACCAACGATCATCCTCCGTTAGCTAGATGCATTAACCCTTATACCACGGTAGCGCACATTATAAAATGCGATGCTTCCTTACGTATATATATTAAAACCCTTTTAATAGGGCAATGCGAGATTATGAGATAAATATGCTTACGTCAACAGGCTGACTTCGTACTTTCAAACTTTGAGTTTAAGAAAACAAAGACAAAACTGCTGTCTCCGCAGATCTCATTTTCTATGGATAACAGCAGGCTCTCTGCAAAATGATTCTGGGTTTAAATTAAAACTGCTATCTAAGCTAATCAACAGAAACTTCCTAATAGTTAGTTAATTTAGATTCAGGCGAATTCAGTGGAAGACAATATAGATGTCTCATTTTCAAGGATGATAACTATTTTGAACCGCTTTCCAAAAATTCGGCATTTTGTTAGAAGAAATAATAATAAAAATAATAAAGATAAAACCCCCAAAAATGTGAAAGGTGTCAGATTTTTAGATTGCGCAAAAAGGGGCGTTTTTTTAACGTTTTGTTTGTTACCTTTACTTATTAAATATCGTGTTCTTCGCACTTAAAACATAAAATTCAATTCAACAGCAATATCACAAAATATTTAAAAGAGCATATTTTTAGAATTTCCGATACATAGTCTCGAGCGCTGGAGATAAAAACGAATTTTTTTTCCTACAGTGTTGTTTTTGCTCGCTTTGAAATCGTACTCGCTAATTGTTTGCTAATCAAAAATTCTTTAAAGTTTGACAACATATGAAAAAAATAATGAAACAAATTCCAATTTCTAATTTTGAGCTTCCGGAGGAACATATTTGAATGGGAGACTACTTTATTCAAAACTGCATGTCTTTAGGTACTGTTGTTTTGTCACAATGCGAGAGACATACCTACATTTATGCAGATTTTTCATTACTTAATTTCTTGTCTAGTGGCAACAGTTTGAAAAGTGAATCTACATTTCAACGCAAAATGCCAAAACGAAATTAATAGTCCTTCTGGGCAAATTTCCCCTTTGGACTAATAAAACGTAAGAAAGCATGTAAGGAATATTAACTCCATCTACTGAAATAAGAGAAACGACGTGATTAAAATTTATCAATAAGACGTTTTAGGGACTTCACGTTAAAAGCCTGTTTGAATTAAAAGAGAGACATTATTAACATTTAGTTTCTATTTATTCCAATAGATGGCGCTAATATCACTCCTTCCTTCTTTATGCTTATTTCGTGTATTTAGTGATATATTTTCGACACAGAAAATTCGTGCTTCTCTTTTTTTTTTTTTTTCTTTTTTTTTTTTTTTTGAATGAAAGGGAAGCGCTGTTTCTGTATCTCAAATTCCATGCTGCTTCTACGAACTTTAAGCTATAGCTTGACATTTTAAATTCCAAATTAGCATGTCCTTTACGACACTCTGCGTTGATGCATGTCCATTACCAAATAGTTGTAAAATCTAGATATTGGGGAGTAAAAAGTTTTTCTTGTGCACTTATAATTTTACCGTATTCATGGTTGTTTATACAGACATTCATAAAGTAATTGCACAGCTTTTATTTCTGCAATCGTCGGCAGCAGAAATGAACTGTGTCCAGTTATTTATGTTTGAGCAATTCTAAAACTAAATATCAATTTTGTAAAAATTATGAAATGTAACTTTCTCCACACTTCTTTGACACTAGCAATTATTTTCAAGAAGGCTGGATTACAGTCATTTTAAAAAAATTTGATTTGCATATAAAAAAACTGATCAAGATTTTAATGTCTGAGTTCTTGAAAAATCAGAGATTGCGCACCAATTTAAGAGTGAAATATTTAAATTTGTATGCAACTAAAAGTGAAAATATCAGTTTAATAAAACGGTTTCTGGGAGAGAATAGCTGTATATAGGCTGATGCAAAACGTTTTAATCAATGCGATTTTTCTTTTGTAAAAGGAGATCTGATTCATAGAACCAGAGAACATTCGTTATGTTCCGAAAGAAACATTCGCAACCATAATTGGCTTTCGGAAATATTGGCCCATGAGCAACTGATTATTTGCATTAATTAAAAATTAACGACATTTCTAGTTCAAAGATTTTTTTTTTCGAATTGCTATTAGGTTATACTCCTAGAATAATAAAAAACAGCATGTGAATATTGTTAACGTATTTTTAGCATTTAGAAATTTATAAGATTTTTGTAAGAAATATCCTTTTAGTGATATCAAATGTAACAAAATTGGTATTCTACACATCAGTAGAGCACAAATATCATTGAGAAATATTAAATAATAGAAAGAAATCAACCTCAAATTACACTGATTTATTTTTTGACTAACTGACAAGGAATTCGATAAAATTGCATTTTCACACTAAAATGTTTTTTTTTAATTCTCAAACTTTAAAATTAGATATATCATGCCATATATTTGTCATGTGGAAGTCAAATATTTTGTTTTTTTAGAACAAGAACAAACATTTGCTACGTATAATTATATGGAACAGAGGATCACAAAGAATGCTTTGTTATTTTCATAAAACTGCATTTTTTAAATTTAAGAGCATTATAATTTGAATATTTGCATCATTTAAAACATTTTAGTATTTAGAAGCAGTTGTATAAGATCAATGGTTGGAATGAATGAATTGCGAATGGAACAGCGAATGAATGGATTGAAATAATTCGCTGCATTATTTTAGATGTTACGAAGAAAACCGTTATTTGATGTTTACCAAGATTTTTTTCTGATTATATATTAACATATGTGGCGTGCGTGTGGGTTCGCAATAGATTGAATGCACACAGCTCCGATGATAGTTTGATAAGATTAAATTTCCGATATCAAACACTTCAGAGATCTGTTGCTTTCCACAAAGATAGTCCCACAAGTCTTCACAATATGACAAAGGACAATAAATAGCTACGCTTCAGACTCTTATGAACGTTAAACACAGCGCAATGCAATAAGCAGCTAAAGCGAAAGCTCCCCGGAGGTATCTCAGCACTTCGAACTCACTCTGTGAGCTAACACCTAACAAAAACAGCTACTACTCAAAGAGCAGATGCTCTCTCTGGATTGTGTTCTCTCAGCCGCCGAGATATTTCTAGTGCTTTCTGTTTCTCGAATTTACTGGAAGGCAATATGAGATTCGAATTACGATTACAACTAATGTAGTGATCAATTACATCTATTCAGTTACAATGCCTAATGCAATGATACAGAGACCGAACCAAAATGTCGCCAAATGGTTCGGCGACTTTTCGGGATTTCTCGTCAAATTACAGAGTTATTCAATGTTTAATGAATTTGCCCCTGTATTTTTACTTTTCCGGCATAGCTTTTCTCTCTGGATTTTTCATGTTATGTTACACATAAAAATACAACTACACTAAAATCTTCTATCTATGTACAAAATTCATTGCAATATTTTAGCTTAAAGAAATCCAGAAAATGTCAGGGTATGGTATATAAAGAATTAGAAGCCATTTTTACTTCCTTGTACGAAGTAAGAAAGAACTATTGTAATCGCGAAAAGTTTCAGGCAGCATATTTAAAAGAAAATATCAATTTTGATCGCTATCGAATGCAATTTAACGATGTTTTTGCGTGACATCTGTACGTAAGGCCAGAGTAAAAGACTCTTTTCCTCCAAAAGAATTATAAAACTGCTTTAAAATAAATTCTGAAGAGAGTTTTTCGTGGCGTCTGTACGTTATGTACGTACGTATGTATCTCACATATCGTATTACGTAGGTACGTATCTCGCAAAACTCAAAACCGAGTAGCCTCAGAACGTTGAAATTTTGTATATAGGACTGCTATAACATGTAGATGTGCACATCGTATTTTGGTTGTAATCGACCGTACCAACCGTATATAAATAAATACATATATATATATCCACTCTGTTACCCGGCTCAGTGGTCTCGGTTTCTTCACACTATCTTATATGTTTGTAAATTGTGTATTTTTTGCTTTAAAAATGATTGAATTATGTTTTTCTTATCTTCCGGTTAAGGTTTTTATGCCTTTAGTAAATCTACAAGCAGTGTTTGTACAATTATCAACAATTTAAAAGCTGTTTAAGTGCGGTTAAGCCTAATTTTTAAATAACATGGCGGACATATTTGTTTACATTTGAAACAGCAGATTAGTAGATTTGTTGCCAATCTAGAGAGACTAAGCTTCGCAACAACAAAGATAACGCCTTCATTTATTATTGCGAATTAAAGTACGCTTAATCCATTCTGGAATTTATTCGAGGAAATAAATGTTTCAAATTTACTTTGTAATTTTTAATATAGATGTTTTGAGTTTTTATGTATTTTTGCCTTGTCGCGAAGTGAGAACTGATATAATTGAATGCGAAATACTAAATCGTCTGTGGAAAACTGTTTTATTTTTATTTTGTTTGCTTAATTTCTTTTATACGTCGTTCCAGATTTATTACAGTATTTGAATAGAACATGTGGCAACGATTAGCTTTTATTGCAGTATTTGAATAAAACATGTGGCAACGATTAGCTAATTCTTCAAATGATATAAATTTTGTGCATTCTGAGTTATAATAAGCCCACCAGCGGCCGAGCGGTAAAAGTCGCTGAACACTGGTAGTTCGGTCTGAGGTTCGAATCCCGCGAACGGGCTGGCAGCATGGGTGTTTTCGTGGTTTTCCCCATGTGTAACGTGTATACGAGCCAGTTTCCATTAGAAAGTCCTCCACGAAGGCATCCCTCACCCCTTAGGCAGATAGCCCTCGAGGCTTTGCCGTAATTAAATAACCTAACCTAACCTAACCTGAGTTATAATATGAACGAAATATAACGATGTTAAGTGAACCTATCAGCAGAGTGTCGCTATGGTAAACAAATATAGCGAATTTTAAAGAGTACATTTATTCTATTGTGGTTATGCGCTATCGACGAGATAGATTTAATTGAATCCAATAAAATTTAATATTCCGTACAAGGAAATCGTGATGTACACATCAGATTTTTCAATTGTGTTATTGGTTACATATAACAGATCAATTCTGCTTTAGACAGATGTTGTTTAATGTCAGTGTGCAATCATAAAAATAACCTTTTAAAGGCTATTTACCTAACAGTTAAATAGCTTTAATAATAATTACCGAGTTAATGTTAAATCAAACAGTTTATAGCCAAATAGTTAAATAGCTGTTATATAAAATATATTTGTAAAAGTCTAAGCAGTTATTTTGCTGTTATATAACATATATTTGTTTATAGAAGTAAAGAGACTGCTTTTAAATATATCTTTAAATAAATATAAATAAATATAAACGAGCCTCTTGTTTCAAAGAAACAAAAAGTGTTGTTAAGTGCCCTAGTTGAAAAAAAATTATAATGTTTTTTCATTTAGTAGCTTGACAAAAGAATATTTCCCAGAAGATAAATATCTCTGACAAAAGACAAGCACTTCCTTTCAATACCATAATAAAAACTTAAGTGAAAAAAAATTAATCAAATTATTTTTAATTTATATCTTATAATAATAGCTTGTAAAGTAGCGAATATAGTTTTTTTTTTCAAACCACTATTATCTTCTCTCTAAAACAGCTGATACGCATTATAAGGGAGAAAAAAATTTAAATGAGTTTATTTCCGACAAAAAAATCATAAACATAATAACCGACTTTTTATCGTTTTTATCTACTAAATTAACATTATTAGATTTGGGGAATGATAATTATTTTAACAAATATTGGTACTAGTGGAGTCAAAGAAGTGAACTTTCTCTCTCTTACCTTCATAAATTCATTACAATAATACACATGTAATGGCTTGGCGGTTATATTAAAACTCTTAATATCAAATCTTGGCAGATGATTTTAAGAAAAAAAGGACTTCAGCTTTTTTTTTTTTTTTTTTTTTTTTTTTTTTTTTTTTTTGATCTCCTCATCGTGAAACTTAGTCGGGATAATAAATAGGGATGAAAGCTTTTAGAAAAAGGAACTGGAATGGAACGCTTAAAACTTTTTAATTATATGCATATTTTTAAACGTGATATGAAGAAAGCTTTTACTTTTTTAAGAAAAATCTTTTTTTTTCTAATTTTATTATTTTTTTAGAGCAGTTCGCAAACTTTTTTTGTTTTCCTGCTTTTCCATTTTAGCAAGGGATTTTGCTTGCTTGATGTGCTGTCTGCCAGCGGCGAATGCCATTCAACATCATTTTGCAGGCAGCTCAGAAAAAATAAATTAAAATTTTAAATAACAAAATGCTGAGGAACTATCGTTAGCTAAAACTTCAAGTTGCTGAAACTTCATCTTCCTATAAATGCTTCCGTTCTTTAAAATTTGAGTATATTTCTTGAATAAAAAATGCTAGAATAATTTACAATTCCAAACATTTGTTACCAACATCCAGATTTAAAATTTTTTTTATTTTAATTCTCTTTCAGGTAATACAAGCATTTTACTGCACGAAAATTAACACCGTTCACAAGAAACATATCGTAAAAAAATCATGTTTAGTGAAATTTGTTCAACAGCGTAGTAAATCTTATATAAATACACAAATTATTTTTAAAGTTGGTACTGCAATAATCCAAAAGTGAAGATAAAATTAGATTGATTTTGGAAGGCCTACGGATCTCTAAATTAGGTAAAATATAAATCTTGACTTATTCATGTAAAAAACGCCACAACACTTTAACATCTGCACATTTGAAATTGACATTAATTCAGAACATATGGCTATGTTATTACATATGGCTTTATTGGAAAGATCAATCCAAACTTATAAAACTGCTCAAGTACTACACAAGAACAATGATAAATAATAAAAAAGAACAAACATTTGTAGAAACATTAGGATTTTTTTTCAAGTCGGAAAGATGAAAAATCAGCAACTGCCTTCGCCGGGAATCGAACCACGGACCTCTGGAATACCAACCACTACACCACGAAGGCATACTAGGAAAGCGAAAGAAATACCTTATACATTAATAAATTAAGGATCAGAATAAATGAACATGGGAACAAAAGTAAAATTACAAAATTTAAACAAGAAGGAAACGAACGTAAGAGATGTTGTCTTTACAAGGAAAGAATTTTAATATCGTAGTAGAGATTTAGATACATATTTATAGATATTTAGATACATATTCATAGAAACGTAGGTAACCATCAGACCCGTCATGACACTGGCATGTTCGTTGTAAAAGAAAAGGACACCAAAGGAAGAAAAAAATCTTATAACACAGCAAAAGCTCTTTAATTAGTATTTTTTGATGAAGAATTTGTAGAATTTTATAGAACGTGGTTGGAACGAAATATGTCCAGCTATTTTTTAACCGAAATACACTACTTGGTCTTCTTCATGCCTTTGCTTCTTATCTAAAATAAAAATGGCTCAAAGAACTTGCATTCTGAATTGACGGGATTTTATTCAAACCAACACGGTTTTTTATAATTTATTTTTAAAATTTATATTTTTAAATAATTTTTGTAAATTTGTCGAAAACAATTGTAATTATAACGTATAAAAGTTTTACCATCATCTTAAAGTCGATGTATTTCTAAGCATACCTGCAAAAAATTAGAGTTTGTTATTCAAAATTTCCTATCATATACGTGAATTTACACATTGGAGTCTTTTGAAATTTGGCATATTGGTTATAAACGGTAATATCGGCAAATGTGGTTTACGCACTTTGTTAAAATTATTTGAAAGTTTGAACGATGACTTTGTTTGCGCTCGTCTGCAATGAAAAGAAATCTCACGTGTACACCACATGACTTCCTTGTACGAAATATTAAATAATATGCAGTTTTTCTTGCATTTCATTTGATCTTATTGGATTGACTTAAATCTACTTCGACGATAGCACCATAAACCACAATAGAATAATTGAACTTTTTTAAAATTCACTATACTTGTTTACCATAGCGACACTTTGTCGCTAGGTTCATTTAACAGCGTTACATTTCGTTCGTATTATAACTCAAAATGCACAATATTTATATCATTGGAAGTATTATCTAATCTTTGCCATATGTTCTATTCAAATACTATAATATATCAAAAATGATGCATAAAAGGTATTAAGCAAACAAAACGAAAAGAAACAGTTTTCACAGACGATTCAGTATTTCTCATTCAATTAATTCAGTTCTCACTTCGCGACAAGGCATAAAAACTCAAAATATCTATATTAAAAATTACGATGTAAATCTTAAACATTTATTTCCTCGAAAAAATTCCAGAAAGGATTAAGCATAATTTAATTCGCAATAATAAATGAAGGCGTTATCTTTGTTGCTGCGAAGCTCAGTCTCTCTAGATTGGCAACAAATCTACTATTCTGCTGTTTCAAATGTAAACAAATATGTCCGCCATGTTATTTGAAAATTAGGCTTAACCGCACTTAAGCAGCTTTTAAATTGTTGATAATTGTACAAATACATACGTTTGGTGCGACCGATTGCAACCAAAATGCGAGGTGAGGTGTATATCGACGTGTTATATCAGTCCTATATACAAAATTTCGACGTTCTGAGGCTACTAGTTTTTGAGTTATGCGACTTACGTATGTAAGTACACACAGACGCCACGAAAAATTCTCTTTGGAATTCATTTTAAATCAGTTTTATGATTTTTTTTGGGGGGTAAAGGGTCTTTTATTCTGACCTTACGTTCGGATGTCATCCAAAAACATCGTTGAATTGCATTTGATAGCGGTCAAAATGGATATTTTCGTTGAAATATGATGCCTGGAACTTTTCGCGATTACAATACTTCGTTTTTACTTTGTACAAGGAAGTAAAAAGGAAAGGAGAATACCTTACTATTAATTAAGAAATTCGTCAAGTGAATTATTCTTGGCAAACTGAAAAAAATGGGCCAAGGTAAATTTTTAAAATTCTCCATAAATTTATTTTACACGAAATTTTACAAAATTTAATATTTAGGCATAATGAGTTTTAGAATCAAAATATGGAAAAAAAAATTGGCATGTCATTTGAGAAAAGTCCGATTTTTGTGTCAAAATACCTATATTAGAACAGTGCTATATATAAATCTAATATATATCTTTATATTAGATTTATATAGTCGTGCTTTCGAGATATGGAAAACGCAGTTTGAATTTCGTCAATTGGTCCAGTAGAATGGGAGATATAGAACTGTACCTTTTTTTTGCACAGCGTATTTTTAAATTTATTTTGACTTGATCTGAAATTTCCATTTATATCATAATCGCCCACTTGAATCTCGGCGAAAGGGGTCGCTGCATAGGAATTTGAGAGTGATATTTTCATGTTTCCTTTAGAAAGTTCTCTATGAAGACATCCTTCCACTTACGCAGATATCCCTCGTCTGCTTTGCTAGAGTCTAAGTAATTTAAACTGAATTCACAGCATTAACTGTACTACCATTAAGTAGACAAAGGAAAAATATATTTGAAATAATTCTGCACGTGTACTAATTGAAAGTAAAATATGTTGGCATAAAACTTTAAAGTAGGCTAAAATAGCGCAATAAATTGGAGAAGATTTTGAATAAAACTCCATCCATTCCGACAGTCATAAGATATATGTTGTTGTTGTTAGGAGAGACAACTGTTTCATTTGGAATTCGATGAGCGAGGTAATCTTAAAAGGCGGAGATGCAGTTTTATTCTTCGATACAGATAGTTTGAATTTTTCACCAATCAAATAGTTAGTATAATAGTAGTCTAATAACAGTCTTTTTGTTAAATTTTTAAACTATGTGAAAGTATATATTAATAAAACTAAAAGTTTTAACAAATGTGCTATAAAGGAGCATAAAAGACTAGATGGGATCGAAAACCAGAGTTTAAGAGAATTTAGTTAAGACACTTTTGACATCTCAAGCCAAAACAGCAAATTTCTCTTAATTAGCCAATGTTTTACTGTCAGAGCTTCTGGTAGTCTTGCTAGCAATTCGCATCCTGTTTGTCAGCTCTACCAAAGTTTATTCCGGCTTTAGCCATTTTGTTAGCCGACGTCATATACTCGCCGTTAATTATATGACCTAGGTTAAGTAAATCACTTTGTGTAGTCTACGACTACATTATTAAATTTGAATTTACATTTATGTTAGTTTAAAAAGCCACAAGTTACTTTTTGTAGCTTGTGGCTACAAAAAGTAACTTGTGGTTACTTCTGTTATATTAAGTGGCGACTTCTGTTATATTAAGAAATTTATATAAAGTTTGTTTTAACCTTCGTGAGACTTTATCACTTTACTTCAGACAAGAGTGATAACTCGCATATCAGTCTAATAGGGTTTGAAAGACATTGGTTTAAGATTCTATACATGCAGAATTCTACCAATTACATGTTCTAATTTTTTCAACTGAGTTAGTCTTTTTGAGAACTTTCATTTATATCTCTTCAACATATATACATAATATCAGTCAACTTGAAATTCACTAAAAACCCCAGAATTTTCCAGATCGCTAAATGGATGTTGGACTCAGGGTTTCATGACACTGACCTTTTGCTAGATGAAATATCCCTCTATGAAGAAGTTAGAGTATGGTTAAAAAGCATAAAATATAAAGAAATCACAAGATTATTTGAAAACATTCTTTAACTTCAAAGTAGCTTAAAAGCTAAATTCAACATATAAGTATAATTATTACAGATCCTTGTCGACCACCAAAAAACTCCGTATTGATAATGTAGAGGAGGGATTTTAGAAATTTCTTAAATTTGGGGTGCATAGCTAAATTTTGAGTATTTTGAGGAAGCCGAATAAATTTCGCAAAGCAGTCCTTTTTTTATCTATTGCAAATTTTCGCAGATTTTAAAACGTTAAAACGGTAAAGTTTCATAAACAAGTACTTAGACGCTCAGTATATATCAAATATTCAGGAATTTAAAAGGATATAATAAAACAGATAATTAAATATATAAGGTATTTCTCCCGCCTTCTTAGCGTGTCTTCGTGGTGTAGTAGTCTGTACGCTCTGCGCGTATTCCAGAGGTCCGTAAATCGGTTCCCGGCGGTGGCTTTGCTAATTTTTCATCTTTCTTGCTTCCAAAAAAATCACAGTGTCTCTACAAATAATGCGAAAATAATTTTAAAAAATCGTTTAATGCGTATTTGTAGTGCCATTAATTAATTCATGCGGATTCAAATTTTAGACTGATTTTAAAGAGGAAACTTTCACAAAACTAACTATCACGAAATCAATTTTATTCCATATATTCCACTTTTGCGAAAGCCTTAAAAACTATTAAGATTATTCTTATCTAAGTATATCAAATTTTATTTTCTCCACTTCAATATTTTCAATTTCAAATCAAAATCTATGAATATAAATGTGTGCAATTCACAGGATTCTATTTATAATGTATATTCTATTCGGAAAGGTAAAACACATGTTGAACACGTTCACAATTTTACTTGAATAATAACCTAGTTTCAAAGAAAGCTGGAACAAGAAATCAATAAGAAATACAAAAAATCGATTAACTTCAGAGTTGATGAAAACAATATTTTTCTCATTTCACCATGAAATTGCGACATCAGATATGAAGTAATGTTTCTTCTTCGAAGAAAACCTTAAGAGAAAGAATTTTTATACCTATACGTACTAGATAGATTACTAGATACTGAAACATATATATATAAGAAAAGTCATTCTTTTTATTGTATTATATTTCAATTTGCTACATATTTCAGACAAATTTCGATTTCTTCATTTTGGTAAATTTTCCTTCATGTGCAATTTTACGGCGTTGTATTATTCTGGTTTATTATTTATGGCTTTAATTCCCCATTTAAAAAATAAGAAGCTAATATTTATTTCAAGGTCATCTTAAAATTGTAATTCGCTCCTTAGATATCTGACAATAAAGTTATCGCTACAATAAAGATTCCTGTAGCAGATCGTATAACCGAATGCAACTTTAATGGGTAGTTATTATCGATAGATCCATTTTTCCTTTTTAAGAAATCTATACATTGCAGATTTTCAAATTACGTTCAGTCGTGCGACAGCATTTTAGTCACATTCGCTCCAATCATGTGACAACAATTAGTGAAAATATGCAACAGTTAGATTTTATAAGAGCCTTGCATGAAAGAAAAGCACTAGCGAGTAACACATTTTTCAAACGAATGAATCAAATAAGAAAAATAATTCTCGCCCTTTGAAGTTAAATTTATCTGAGATATGATTGATTAAAATTTCGTACGATTGCATACTACTAATAGTTGTGCTAAAGATAGTTACTCAAGTACGTTTTTGCGTATATTTTTTTTAAGATATTACTTTTACATCGAACATTGATTTTGAATGAGTTTCGGATGTTGAGTTATAAAAATACCGAAATTTGTAATATTTTTATACAGCCGAATAAAGTAACAGTTACACACAGGGATTCATTCCAGTACAATTCTACTTACACAGGGAACAAATGTTGCCGAATGGTCATCAAATTTGGCAACTTTTGCAGTTTCTTGACAAAACTAGTGACAGAAATTAGGCGCCAAAACAATTGCAGGGTTGGTGATAACTAGCCAATTTGGCGAGATAGCCATTTACTCAATGTTGAATAGACTTGCCCTCTTTTTCCAACAGAGTTTCGTCTCTTTCAAGTATTTCATGATACATTTGACACAAAATGGAACAATTCCACATATAATTTCTCTAAAATTCTTAGCAGACGTACAAAATTTGTAGCATTATTTTCCCGTGCAAATATAACAGAGAGCTAGAGGGCATGGAAAAGAAATAATAATAAAAAAATTTGGGGGTAGAACATCAACCGAACGAAATAAAAGAAAGGAAACGTTTTAATTGTTTTTTAACTTACAGCTTTAGTATATTGTATTGGATTAATTAGATTTTAGCAAAGCATGCTAATATTAACTCCCTAAAGATGTATATACTTTTGTGGAAAATTTCCGAAGGAAACGTTCTCGTATTCGTGTTACGAATGAGGGAAACCTCGCAAATATATGTAGAGTGAGGCCCTTTCCCCAGGGTTTGAATCCAGGTCGAAATACTAATGTATATACGTCTTATTCTTTCGTTTGCTGCTGAATCAGTTAAAAATGTTTCCGTCAAAAACATCGAGGAGGAAACTACACAAATAGAAAGCTTATTATAAAAAATACCATGGTGAAAAAAAAGAAAAAAGAAAGCATCCCAATTCTAAAACATCTTGGTAAAAAATATCATAAAAAATAAAGCAGTTCAAATTTTGCAGTTTTAATCATCCGGCTAGAAAGCGAAAATAGTGAAAATGTTTGCAGTTTTAAAACATTGTAATGGAAAATTTCACTGTAAAAAAGAAAGCACCTTTAAATCATCGCTTCATGTTAACATCGCAGATGTGCGTTTTCAGACTTAAAATGTTTTGACTGCATGCTTGCACTACTAATCTAATTTTATAAAAGTGATTAATTAAATAACAGCCTTTAACAGTTAACTATACGAGTTTAAATGTATATTATTTATATTTTGTGGCATTAAATTTCTACATATTTTTAGGTCTTGAAAGCTATTCTTCTTGTCTTTTCGGTAACAATTATTCATTAATTCAAAACTGAGAAATGTGGAGTTCAAAGCGTGCCTTACCCCTGCTTGCGCAAACAAATCTTTGTGTGAACACGCATTTAAAAATTTTAGAGACATTAGGTATTTTTGGAAGTAGGCAAGATGAAAAATTAGCAACGCCTTCGCCCGGAATCGAACTGCAGACCACCACATCACGAAGGCAAGCAAAGAAGGTGGAAGAAATACCTTATGAAGTCTGAAAATATTAAAAACAATATACAATATATATAATACAATATACTGAAAATATAATACAATATATATTATACAATATATTGAAAATATAATACAATATACTGAAATATATAAACAATAATTTATATATATAAATTTAACAAACATTCTCTATTCGTATAAAGCAAATTTAAAGTTAATTAAAATTAAATTATGAAACTTTAATTGCATACAAATAAATGATTAACTATTGCTGCGAACTAATTTACAATATCATTTAAATTATCAGAGCGTATGTAAATTAAGTGCAAGTATCTAAAACCATAAAAATATATAATATTCCAAAAAATTAATCCTAATTTTTTAATTTTTTTTAATTTTTCAAAACTAATATAATTTGCATTAGTGAATAATTGTGGAGCAGGCAGAGATCTTATCAAGGGGAAGTTGCCTCCAAACTTAACTCTTCCATTACTCAATACGTGTTTCGTCATCCATATAGGCATGGGTATAGTAAAAATATATACCAAATTTCAATGTTCTGTGGTTAATCGCTTTTGAGTTACGCGAGATACATATATACTTACATACTTACGTAAAGATGTAAAGAAAAAAAAATTCCTTCTGAATCCATTTTAAATATATTTCACGTTCTGTTTTGGAAAAAAAAAAAAAAAGAGTGTTTTATTTTGTCTGTACGCAGGCAAAGACGTCACGCAAAAACTATAGTTCAAAGAGATTCGAGAGCGATCAAAATGAATATTTTCGTTGAAATTTTATACCTGAAATTTTTCGAGATTAAAATACATCTTTTACTTCGTACAAGGAAGTAAAAACGGTCATCCACACACCATTAAAATTATGAAAAATTTACTGGATGAAAATTTTGGGAGTCTATTGCTAAATCCAATTACGTAAATTAACGCTTCTAATTTCTTAAACACATATTTTGTGTTAAATTGATATTAATACAGAAGCATGAATTATATGTCTAAGACATATATTCGAAACTGAGTACTTTTGTTCAAGAGCAATTTTATGCAGCCTTTGTGTAAGGTAAAAATGATTAGGTCCCACATTTTTTATATTTATATTCAGCGAACATGGATCGAACTACCAGAATTCAGCATTCTTGTTCTGTAACCACAAGAAAATATACTGCTTCCAGGGATGTCGGGCGCACTGCAGTCAACATGTTCTAATACATTTTATTTCGAAATAAGTAATATTCATCAGAATTAGGTAATAATAATTTACATTTGAAATAGAGTTACCCTAGAAGCATTTCCAGAGAAATATGTGAAAAGAGAAATAGAGAATTTCTGCTAGATCTTTAATTTAAGTGATGTATGGAAAATAACATCAAATGGGAAAACTGTAAAGCTGCTGTGGAAACAGAATGTTTGAAAAAATACTAGGTGGTGTATTAAACTCATTTTTTGTGTGTTTCCGTGAGTTATTAGATTCAGATAAAGCGCATTCTGAGAATGCTGAAATTTTCAAATGATTTGAGATTTAATTTTTACGAATTTAATTTTATAGATTTAGAAAATTAACTAAGATTTTAAATTAAATATACGTTTCTTTTTGTAATGACTTTATGAAAGAAAATTTAATTAACTAACCTCGAAGAAAAATAATCTTCGCTTTAAGTGATATTATCAAACTGCGGCATGAAAATGGAACTCCAATAACTCTGAGGGTAACATTATTTGGGAAAACCTATAATTGCATTTTGTCCTATAAACCGAAATGTGCAATCCATTTCGACACAACACATCGGGTCGGGAAAATAACCTGGACACATTAACTATTTTGTAACTTTCTTGGTATTCCTTTGAGAATGGATATAAAAATATGAGTGGACAAAATGGCTATCTTAGGGAAAAACATTTCGGTTTAGGATGGGTCATAAAAAGGCATTCCATTTCGTAATAAATCCCTAAAGGGAGCTTGTTTATTCGGGATATATTTATTTTGGAGAGATAGTTACGAAGAGCAAAAAAATGTCGCCACAGGAACAGAATGGAAGGAAATCAATAAATGACCGAAATGGCTCAGTTTTCGTGTTTCGGAACTTTATGAGGTTTGTGAAGGTCAACTTAATAACGAAAACCTTAAATGAACAACAGGATGAGATTAAAGCAGTTAAGACTTTCCGTTACATAACGAAATTGATCGTCCCAGGTAGATAAAAATGTCTTGTAACCACTTATTAAATGCAAAATATACTGGTAGCCAGTTAATAATAATAAAGTTTATTTCATTTCTGCTGAAACATAAGTTTTGTGATGATACAGGTATAAGTTATAGCTTTCAATGCTATTCCTTTTGAAATAGGGATAACCATATATTATTTTCAGTAATAGGAAATTAATAATAATTACATCTAGGAATTATTAGGTAAGTTAAATTTACATAACAAACCTCACTTCTTCAGTACAAATCTTCTAAATCTCTTGCATAAAAATAAAAAATATTCTTGCCCTGATCCTGTTAACATTTGAAATTTTTAGAAAAATTCTATTATTAAGGATAATATATCAGGTAGGGTTTTATGTGAAAACTTGATTTTCCAAATACTTCCATAAAATAGTTTGCTGCAGTAAGGTCTAAGAACTGAGTCAGACCTTCTGAATGTCAAGACACCGAGAGAGAAGTACTCTAGCAAAACAGCAGACATTTCTATGGCATATTTAAAGCTCCAGTTTTTATTCGCCTGTACTTGAGATGACAACTTCGAAAATCCTCTTTTTAAAGGAACTGCGAATGTTGCTCAGGAAATTCTGCAAAGCGTCATGACAAGTAGAAACACAGATTTTATTATCATTAAGGACATCTCCAAGATGTTGTATTGGAGAAATGAGACATATTTTATAAATTTAAAATATAAGTTTACCTAATTGTGTTCTGCTGCATTTTTTGCTGTGCACAATAAATTGCTGGAAATTGCAATAAACTGCTCTTTATTATCCTTCTTTGAAAACGAGTAAAATTCATTGCAAACCCCTGTATGTTACTCTCTTATTTAAAGGTGACTGAATATACCAGGCGAACACTGCTCAAAGCACTTTTAAATGATGAGAGTAGTAACAAAAGTTAAACTGCCGTCAAAGAGTTTTCAAAATCTAATAAAATCGAGGACAGGTACTGAAAGAAAAAATAAAATTAACATAAAAGTAAAGGCCCAAAACTTAAACAAGTGATTTAATAAAATATAGCTGAAATTTTCAGAAGTATTTATTAAATATAATTTTATAAAGCAAACTTACACGAAATGATTTTGATTTGAATATATAGTGCAAACACACACAGTATTATTGTTACGGTTTTTGTATTTATTTAGCCATTTTTAGGACAATTTGTAATTAAAATTGCTTTATATTCCCATGCAATGCAGCACGAGACTTATTTGAAAAGAAAGCTACCCTAAAAAAATTGAAATGCAGGAGCACCCGCATTTAACATTTGATAAATAGATATCTCGTAATTGTGCTCTTTTGCTATTTAGAAAAAATTGAGAAAATACAAGTGTGTTCTCGTGCAGGATTAAAAAGCTTATAAAAGCTGGATCAAAACATCTCAGTTCAGTTGTTGATTAGTTGTTACTTAGTGCTGCTATTGATTATAGCAAATTCGCGGTGAGATCGGATTAGCTTTCTCAGTGTTTTGAATTGTTCTATTCAGCGTTTTAGTAGCTTAGAATATAACTACTGTGAGATATTGCGATATTTTACGGATATCTCCGAGGAAATTTCAGCATTTTGCTTTTATTTGTTGTGATAATAAGTTTTATTCACTTTTTATTGGACTTGTGCATTCAATTTATTACGAACCCGTACGCACGCAGCACTATGTATTTATCATCAGGTTATTATGGAATATATTTTGAAATTTTCTGTTTAGTTTGGGAATTTGTATTCACATAATTTGTTAACTAAAGCTCCTAAAATGCTGGTATTTATTAATAAAATACAAGTATTTTAGGATTTGTATTTATTAATAAAATGGTTCATTAATAAATACAAAAATATATAACTTTTTAATTCTGTATAATTACTTTAATTTTTCTTGGAAAAGCCATTCATTTCCGACATAGAAAAAGTTGCTTTTATAAAGATCTACCTATCATTAAAATGAATGCGTAATGCAATTATATGCTACGAAAGCAATAAAAGTAGGAGATAAGTAAATAAAAATTTTCGAAATTTTACTGTGAAGGATTTGAATAGACTCGATAAAAAAGAAGAGACTTAATGAAAATTCAGACTTCCAAACAGAAATAATCAAGATAACAAAATAACAAAATTCCTTTATTTGCAGCTGTAAGCGTATTCCAAGAGATGCCATCTGAGGGTTCTCTACTTCTCTTTCCGTGCTGGAAATCTCTTGAGAGAACTTGAGTATTGATAGACTTTAATCGCTTCCATGTAATCGCCAGTAATCGTTGCAGTCTGTGACTTGTTCATTGCTTTCAGTAGAAATTTATCATGATGATTTTGCGAGAGCATAAACTCTCGAAAGTTCAGATAAACCCATTTACATGTGCATAATATTTTCATAATCTGCTGCGATTTAAAAAGTAGATTAGGTTTAGCTTTATGGCAAAGCCCTCGGGGAATACCTGCGTTATGGGTGAAATACCTTTATGAAGGATGGTTTAAGGAAAACTGGCTCGTAATTATACCGTACTTAATTATAGCCCATTCGCTAGGATTTGAATCCAAGTCAAATTACCAGACGCTCAGCAGTGTTACCTTCGGTTAATGGTGGAAGAGTTTAAATGAAACTTTGCATTCCGCTACACCTCATCCAAAAATCATACCTCTTCGTTACATATTCCCTTTAGAATATGCAGAATTTAAAAATTCAATTACTAATTTTGAATGCTTTTTACTCTTTGTTTAATTTTCGGAAATGTGAAAATAATTCAGGACTTATATGGAAATTTTCTAAGGTCCTAAGCTACGATAAATTTCAAAGAATTATTCGCTGCTTTAATCATGACTGCTGGAATCATATTATCTCTAAATATTCCCTTACCAGAAACATGGCATCAGATTTTTCAAATTAGGTTTAGTTTAGTCTGCATATTCTGCCTCTTGATGTACGTAAGATACCTAGCGCAGCTGATTTTTCACTTAGGTTTTATAATTGATCCATTATTTTATTCGCCTTTTATTTTAATTTCATGCCTCTAAAAATTTTCAGAAAACCCGAATTTTTAATTTATATCTGTCATAATAATTACTTGATTCTGGGCCTCAAATTTTAAACTATTCGTTTCTGCTGCTGTTGAGAGTTTATTGCCTGAGAGCGGAATATTGTAGACACGGATATATACACGAAATATTCCCACCAAGTATTGTTGCAATTTAAGTAATGGCTAAAGTACTGGATATTTAAATCGTAACCAATTCATCAAATCATCAGAAATTTCTACAAGGTTTTCGGAAAAAGGTTTTGGCAGGCTAAGTATTGATTTTGATGAATTTCTAAAAATAAAGTAGAACATATTCTGAAAATGAGAAGCTGTCGTAATAAAATTCTGTGTCTTATACAAAATGTGAAAGTTTTGTTACCATAATTTTTAATTTTATAAGACATTAATGAAGTTTTGCGAATAGGGAACTATTTGACATGTCTTGTAGAGACATTAGGTTATTTCGAAGCAGGAGACGTGAAAAATGAGCAATGCCCTCGCTGAGACTCGAGTCACGGACTCTCGAATACGCGTCGAGCGTGCTGACCACTACACCACGAAGGCATGCTACGAAGGCGGAAGAAATACCTTATATACTTCCCCTTTTAAAGGGCGACTGAAAATTAAGGGACACAATCGCCTAATCCTGGTAGTGGAGAATCATTATCCATCAGCTTTTAGTTCGGGCGCCACTGTAGAAACATTAGGAATTTTTTTGAAAGCACGAGAGATGAAAAATGAACAATTCCCTCGCCGAAAATCGAACCACGTACCTCTCGAATACGCACCGAGTGTGCTGACCACTACACCACAAAGTCATGCTAAGAAGATGGGAGAAATACCTTATAGTCTAATGAGATAAAATAGAAATATTCCGTACTTTCAACGTATGAAACATAATATAAGGATTTTTTTTTTACTTTCTATCATTTTATCGTGCCTGTTATGCAGGTAATTAAGAAAAACTAATAACAAGATTACAAAGCAAACAAAAATAAAATAAATAAACTTACAAGCCGCACCATTTTTTTTTTTTTCATTTAGGAATAATGTGCGTATTTCTTAATAAATGTATATGTATATATATATATATATATATATTAATTTTTATATTATTGTAATTAATAAATGATATTTAAAACTGTAGTGTTGCATTTCGGCTATAGAATAAATGTTTGCGCGTCTTATATTAGCGCGTTTGCTATATTTTATTATTTAATTTGAGCCCAAAATTTACATTTTCTTATATGATAAAGAGTATCAGGTGATGAAATTCAGCAGTTTAGTCACGTCACATGTGTGCAGTTTAGGTAGTGTATTTCCAGTGCTTAATTTAGGGTTGTTCTGCTGCGTCCTGCATACATATTCCCAAATTTCATCGAATGATGATCACGTCATTTCTAGCTCTGTTTATAAAGCATTGCATTATCGCAAAATATCAACATTCCTCTTTTATGAAGTTTTCGCATGTATATTCTAACTTTTTCTCACTGAATTTCTGTTGCAGATAAAATATAATAGTGCATTTATGTCTAAATAAAAGAATTTCCTTACTCCATATAATTACAACTACGGAAAGAAGGACGGTTAAAAAAATAAAAACGTTTGGCAAAATATGTCTAATAATTGCAGACGTTTCAAAAATTAGGAATATTGAAATTCTCTTGGGAAATACACACATTTCAAGAATGGAATATAAAACTGCAACTATCCATCAAGTTCTAGAATAATTGATGGTGAAAGCCAGTGCGCAGAAGATTTCTACGCATATTCATTCATCTTCAGCTATTGATAGGCAAGTTTTTGACTGCTGTTCATCGATTCAGTATTTCTGCAAGCTACGTTTTTGTGATTGATGCAAAGGCTTTTGAAGTCGTAATAAATGTACCCTATTTATAAGTTTAGTTCACTTTAATATCATAATGCTTAACTGGGAAACTGTCAGATATTCTTGATGTACTGTTATTGCATAATGTAATACTGGTAAATTTAACGTGCATGAAATGGGTGTTTGTGTGTTTTAATGAAAAAATTTAATACGGGAAAAATCTAAATGTAACAAGTTAAATACACTATATTTCGACTAGATCAAATAAAAATCACGAAAGAAATGACTTTTCATAATTTTTTTTAAACCAATGGCAAGCCCTCAGCCGACTTTGGGTTGGCCACTTCTAAGGACAGAAGTGGTGTCACTTTGTTATGGAGGGACCTAATATGTGGACCAACGTTGCCACCTATCAAGGGATGGGGACAGTTACAACCATGCTTTCTGCGGATTCGAACCCGGACATTTTGGTATCGCAGTTGGCTTCCCTAACCACTATACCGTTTGGGCGGCACCTTTTCTTAATGATAATAGCATATGCTCATCATATTCGAATTAGATTTAATAAAGTATCTAATTTTGCAAAATGAAGTTACAGAAGGTGATTATACACTTTTAGAAAGCTTTCAATGAAGAATTAAAAAAAGCAAATCTCGTGGAATAAAAATTTCTGGAAACAACTTATAATTTGAAAGGATAAACGTCTGCTACTTTTAAATTAATTCTTCTTTCAAATTGGCGCATGTAAACAATCTGTGGTTTGAAGGATACGGTTTTGCACTTTTTGAAGAAAAATATTTTTATTCCATAATTCAAAACGTTATGAAATGCATATAATTAAACTTTCGAAGCGCAAAATAAGCAACATTTTAATCGCAAAGGGGAAAACAGTCAATCATTACTTATACAGAGAATGCATACTCTAAACGAATACCAGAAAAAGATACATAATATTTCTAAAGTTTATAAATTTTTCGTTTTTTTTTTTTTTTTTTTTTTTTTTTTTTTCCAATATTATCATATATGTCTTTGTAGTAGGCTTATGTTCATTCATAGAAATTCCTTTAGATAAGTATACTTACGAGTATACTTCCGTCTCTTTTAACTAACATGGATAAAAGTACCTACGTAGAAATAAGTTTTGATAATAAACTGAGCTGGGAAGTGGAAGACTCCAAATGGAATATTTAACCGAGATTATTGAAAAAATTGAAAATCTGGAAACGTTTGGCGGGCTGGCTCTGGAGTTGTTCTCGGTCAACATTAAAGCAAACGTACAAAGCATTTAATTTACCGGTCTTTCGTTGCTGCTGTGAGATTTTGATCACACATGCAAGAAACTTAATATTTGGAAATCTTACAAAACTAGGTCCTGAAACTAATTATAAGGGTGGTAAAGACTACCCCTATAGATATAATGCTCCTTTTTACAAGCAATATAACTTTTAAAGGTACTATCGAAGAGAAAGCCGTGTTGCTTTCTGAGATATTAATGAGAATTGGGATCCCTTTTTGAAATTTTATAAAAATGTCCATAGGAATCTTGTAGCCTAAGGATTACTCCAGAACGTGATAAAATTTTGAATTTAGATCAGACCTCGAACCGGAAAATGAGACTTTTATGAAACCCGACATATCTTTGGACTTGATTAAGAAATATCAACTTAGATCTTATTTAATGTAGCGTGAAAAAGCAAACACTTAAGACATTTTAAAAATTTTGACCTTTGGGACTATACATACACTTAATCCTGAAATGGACTGGTTCCACATCTATATGGACAGTTTATTCACTGAAGTTCACTAAATCGCCAGGGTAAGAAATTTTTCCGCCGAGGTTTCGTTCTACATACCAGTGGGTGCGCGAAGAATTGCTTTCAACGGCGAGGTATGGCTATTTATGTGACTTTACGACAAATACGTAACGTTTCGGCTATGATAAAGTGGTCATCCTCTCTGATTCCAGAGGGGCACCACAGGTTATTGGATTAGGGGGTTATCCAATCTCTGAAGAAATACTTATATGCCAAATTCTTTTGAAGAAACTGAGGGTAAAGATATTATACTGCACGGGATTCACTTTCATTTTAGCCTTAATTTTAACGATCAGGCGGGCAAACTTGCAAAAAAGGTTCCGAAATGTCTTAAAAGATATCTTCAAATTGTTCTTCAAAACAATATACATTTGTAAAAAATTTGGGAATGACGTATAATTCAACCAAAAACTGGAGGGATATTTTAGAATGGAAATTGCCAGGCGAACTAAGGAGAATAGCTGTGGCCAGTTTTACGCTTGAAACTTGTCAAAGCTTGGCGACCCATCTCTATTGTGTTGGTATTCTTACCAGCCCAAATTACACATTTTGTGCTTTAAATGAAGAAATAAACAGGACCCACGTCTGAAAGTGCCCAGCGCTGCGTGGAGCCTCCGAGGTGGAGAGGTATTGGAGCGCTAGAGACCAGATGTTGAGATATTGACGTTTTACGTTATACGTTTATAGAGTTCCCACTTGTTTGCATTATTCTTTGTCATTGGAAATAAAACAAATATTTTGTGATTTTTCTCTTGAATTTTTATGGTGTAAATGCCAAGAAAACGTTGGTTAATAATAAAACTAAAAAGACAAATTAAACGTTAGCAGGAATGAGGCCGAAAGCCCAAATTTATAATCTGAGATGATCAGCGAGAGCCTTAACAAATTCTCTGGTGCGGTTTTAAAAGCTTAATCTTTTCAGATTTCTTTCCTCCTTTTAAATATATGCGGTTTAGATTAATTAAATGCAATAGTTTTAGTTTCGCACGGATATTTATTTCCTTTCAATGCAATTGGAAAAAATTTGAGATCAGCGATGAGGGAAATTTAGGCAGTGACGAAAACTCATTATCATAGTCCTCCAGTTACTTAACAAACGTATGTGCCCGATGAGGAGAATCGTTCTATTATTGAAAGATGATACTGTAATTTGGATAAATCTACTGCAGATATAAATGGACATGATCGGATTGCAAGGCCCAGTAGTGCTCACAATTCAGAGTTTTGGAAAGATAACCAACGTATTTAAGAGGCTGATATAATATTTTCCAGACCAGAAGCAATGAATTTAAATATTTTCTTCTAAGACAACATACTACGGCTGATTGATATGACTCTGCTGATCAAGGTTAATACAATACTTGTGCATTCTTGACGGATATTGCGGAAAATTAAACGATGTGCCTCAATTTATAAAATTGTGTTTTAATTCCAGACTCATCGATACTGTTTGGTACATTGTTGTTGTTCTGAATACAAAGAAAACGGTGCTTCTAAAACACAATTATTTTGATTGCATGCATTACTGCTTGTTAATTAAAAGGAAAACATAATAATATCCTATTTGAGGACACATTTTTAACAATTATCACATTACTTGTTAAAACATTGCTAAGAATTAAAAAGAAAAGTTTCAAAATATTTATCTGCTCTGGTAGAACTGCAAATCCTAATCATCTCAAGGTTCATAGCTGTTTATAGCTATGAGTTCATAGCTCAAGGTTCATGTGTAAGCGTAACAACGCTTCTGCAGGTTTGCGACTGAACTGCCGCTTATTCAAAGCATTCTTTTGTTTACACAACTGTGCTTTCACAAAAATTGTCATGACTAGCCATTATTCGATTTTCTTCCAACACTTTTTTTCCTTAATGTCGTTGCAAAGAAAGAAGAACTCGAACTACAATAAAAATTGATTTCTTCTACGCTTAAAATTTTTTTAAACTCTGATCGAACACTCTGTTTGATTCTTGTTTCCCGTATGTTCGAGGAAAGCAGCTTCAATTGAATCCTCCATTCTACTCGCAAAATTCGAAACCGAATGCATAAATGTCGAAGAACACGGATTTTTCACCTAAAAGAAAAATTTCAATCACTGTCTAAGAGAGAAAGAAATTCACATAACGGCCGAAAGTCTGCAATGAATCGATTCATTGTGTCGACTTTTCTTTTATTCTGTTCTCCTTCTTACTGGCGGGAAAAAATGGAAACTGTTCTTTAGTCGGTTCAAAAAGGGAAAAATAACGATATTTCTTTTCAGGTGAAATGTAACCTCTTCTGATACGTTTGTTTGGAAAAGTATCCAATGAGATGTTTTAGGAAATTGGGGTGGATTTTATGTGGAGATCGGAACATCCTGGAATCGGTGACATTTGAAGAATACATAGATTTGGACCACAGACAGTTACAAATTGTTTCACACTTGACACAAAGACCAACAATAGAGAATACCAATACTATATACTACTGAGTTCGGAAGGAAAGTGTATAAAATTGATCGGTCCATAACCGAGTCTTTCTGAGAAGACAGTTCAGTCGCCTTTTCCGTATACATAGATGCAGTCGTCGAAAAAAGATTTAATACTTCCTTACGGGCACAATAAGTGTATATAATGAAATTATTGTCATATGCTTTATTATGGTAAGCCAGCCGGCATCTTCTGAGAACAGAATATTAGCTTTCATTTATTTATTTGAGGTTTACGAAAGATGATTGGTTAGATGGTCATGTTACAAAATGACAACTAACTGTGACTAATTTATTCCAACAGAATCTCTTAAAAGTCTTTTGAATCTTAATCTTCAGTAAATCTGTTAAACAGTTGGGGAATGTTTCATATAGATATCCTATATCAGTTTTTCTTTCCTAGATTTGCGAGATATGTGTACCTATTTGTGATTTATCTCAGCCCGTATCTGTATTACTATCTTGAAAAAAATAGAAGGGATCTCGAAATAAACAATCACGTAATGGAATAGTAACGTATATGTAACTGTTAACACATAACTAATAATTATACAAAAATAATATATAAAATTATGTAACTAAATAATATGCTTCAAGAATTTTTATGGCCCATCAAAAACTGTCTTGTGACTACACTGCTGTTTATTATGCTTTTGAAAATTCTTTTACTCAAATCTATAGGTCAAACAGTTCCAAAATTTTTTTTTTCTCCAGAAATCTTTACAACACCTTCCGGCGAAAACTGTGCTATGCATATTTTAAGAGTAACAATGGTATATGTTTCTTTTTGATATTTATATCATTATCTTGTCTTGAATAATCCAGATATACGTCGTAATGAGCATAGCATTTTTAAGCAACCACTTCTTCAGAAGTTCACTTACGGCCGACGATGTTTTATAGTACTTAACAATGTATTGCACTCACGCAAAGTTTTATTTATTTATTATTTGAAATACGTAGTTTTTGTTCGTAAAATTGATATCTGCATTTCCATGGATATCACAAGTTGAGAAAAAATAGAGGCTTAGACGAAGATCATTTATCATAAGTTGAGAGAGCCAGATATTTGCTTCTTAAGAGTAACAAACCCATGATGTTGAAGATTGTTCTAATTTTGCCAAAGAAAATGGGATTATGAAAAACAAATATAAATATCTACTTGATTAATTTCGATAATTTTTATAGTTAACGATAATTAAGGAAATGAGAAATACATAAATCAAAAGGAGATCCTCATTAATCTGAGTTTCTGAACTCACGAAACATTGAGCTACCGTAGTAAAAATACAATCTGAAACTGCTTTCTTGAAATCCTTTCAATAATACTTAACGTAAATTTTGATAGTGTATCGCATGAGGATTTAAGTACATGTATTAAAATTAATTGTGTTCTCTTTTTTATTGTTTTTTAAGTACCCAAGTCATTAATATTTTGCGATATGCTTTATATAAAGAGAAAATAACTATGAGATCCATTTTTTTTCACATTTATTATTTCAAAGAAATCTTTGATAGAATCATAAAATCTTCTAACATTAGCAATATGATATGAATAAGTAATTTTATATGATATATATTAGAACTGTTAATCTGTAGAACTCCAAAATACATTTTAGAAGTTTTCTTTGCATTTTCTTCATTAGATATTAATTTAAAAGAATACTATTATGTAGAGTTTAATAACAATTACTATTCAAACTGAATATTTTGTAAAGCACTGAAGAGAGTTTTTGTAAAATTATTAACTTTTATTTCATTTTTGTAATTTTGATAAAAAAAGCATTTTGCAAACAACTTTAAAATCAAATGCTAAGGTAGTTGAGAAATGTTTTAATAACGTTAAAATGAAACAATTTTTAAATGAAAGCATTAGTGTTATGGAAAACTACTGATAATAACTGTAACGTCAACTTTTTCTTAAATAAATGAATTTTTAATTTAACAGTTTCCATGGTAACGAGGTAACACATGTCTTTTCAACTGCTGATAAATCAGAGATTTTTGTTTTTTTTGGTGTGTGTGTGAGTGTTTTGTCGGATGTAGTATCTGTCTGACATTATCAATGCTTTAATTAGTTGCGTTGATCATATATTTCTGATGTCTTTCATTTAAGCCACAAGCCCCGTTATTTGAGAACATTACATCTAGCACTCTACATAAAAATGCATTTTTAAAGCACAACTTGCTATTGGTCGAGTCAAATACATGCATTACGCTTAACATTATTCAGATTATATGTCACCGATAGCAGTAAACTAATTTACCGAGTTTTTTTGGTCAGTCACCGATATAGATGATATAGATGTGACACAAAAGAATCAAATTCTAGCGAAAATAGCTAAATGGGCAGTTCATGTGATTTCCCAAATGGTATATGAACTTCAGTTTTATTATTCAAATTGATCGATATATTGATCGACATATGGTATTATTTTATTCAAAACAATGTTCGTTTGTTAATATATTAATCTTCTTTCTCTAAGTGTAAAACGAAGGTTTTGAAAAGTTTTAACGAAATATTCCTGATTTCACATACACGGAAGTTAACTGTAAAATACTAAATTTCATTAAAACTTTTGATTACATACTTAGAATTCTTAAATAAGGTTATATAGAATCTTCATTTTTTCAAAGCTTTAGTTATTGTGATTTAGAATGGTAGAAGCATTTATTATAAAAAAATCTTATGATTCAAACTATCATCAATCAAAATGTTGAAGACAGTACTTTATAACGCTTCTACTATGGTTTATCTAATAGCAGATATTATCAATAAATGTTATGCAAGGTGCCCAGCATACAAATCTAGGAACATCTAATCAGTCAGTGATTTGGTTTGGTTAGTTTATTATAGCAAAGCACACTAAGGCTATCTGCCTAAGGAGAGGGATGCTTTCGCGGAGGAATTTCTAAAAGAGTCTGGCTCGTATACTCGTTACGCATGGGGAAAACCCCAAAAATGCCCATGAAGCCATCTCCATCCCCTGGATTCGAAACCAGGTCGTAATTACCTGCGTTCAGCAATTTTGCCGCTCGGCCCGCTGGTAGGTTCAATCGTTCAATGGATTGCACCTTCACGCTCTCTTAATCTTTCTAAGCTTTTATTGTTATTTTTAATGGACAGTAAACTACAGCATTCTAGTTATTAATAAACTTTCTTTTCATCTGTTACAACTGCTTTGAGCATGCAGTTGATCACACTATGCATTGTTCATTTATTTTGTCTAAATACGGTGAATATCTGATAAATACTATCATGTAAAAATTAGAATAAAATAAAAGAATACTGAATTTCTAAGCCCTGTGTTGGCTTTTAAAAATGAATAGAAAGCTCGCGCACTGGGATCTCAATATTGTGAGTAGAGTATCAAGCTAAATTACAATATTTTATATTTTAAGTTCCTGAATCCTTCTATTAAAGCAAAACTCGATTATAATGCTAGATAGCCTATGCCGAATTTTATCACTACCCATTCTTAAGATATTAAAAGCCTTCAAACAGAAAATAAATCTTGCGAATTCTCTGTTAAATGGCATTGTATGAAACTGGAAAAGAACAGCGAATGAGAATATATACCAGCATTTCTCATACAGTTAAAACGCTTATAAACCTATTCATTTCCCCTTCTCCTTTTTTTCCCCAAGATCAAAAATGTTACTCTTTTTAATACACGTGTATTGAAATAATAGTGGAGATAAGCTAGTTCATTTCTGCACATACAAATGGAATGTAACATGAATTTTCTTTTAGCCTGAAAGTAATTTTTTTAAAAGACGAATATATTTGTTGAAACGTTACTATGTTTATCAGTATTAATATATGTTGGATAACAAAACGAAGTTTCCTTGGTAATACTCGAAATACGAAAATGAGAATAGCGATATCCGTCGGAAAATAAAAATGATATCAAATATGTGCAGGAAATTTGACGTACTCTCCTCTCGTATGGGAGCATGATATGGGTTTAATGATGCACGGAATATGTATACAAATCACACAAATCCTTTATTCCTGATCCCAAGATGTCAGGTCCGCCATCCTACTGATGCGAAATCAATTTTCAAATTCTGGATTCTATCTATCACAGGGTTAGATCGCCCATCGCATATTTGCGATTTTGTTCGAGCCTCTCCTTTTGTTGCGGTGGCTCGCGCCACCACCGAGATCCTATTGACGATGAAGAAGGGGAGAAAAAATAGAGAAATCATATCGGATCGGTTTTTAGAGCGATATAGATTGAAATTCTTCTGTTATTATGCGAAATCGATAAAGATCAAAACGGAGGTTAAGTACGCTGGCAGCAAACTGGAGTGTATTAGAGCATTCATCCTGCCTTTTCATTCCTTGCACATAATGTGTTTTATTGTAGCGTAAAGATCACATATATACTGATAGCTCTACTTGAGGGGAAAAAATAAATCGATGTATTGTGTTTATTGTGTTTATCGATGTATTGTGTTATCGATGTATTGCGTAAAGAGTAACATAATATTTCAACCAACTTCGAAAGAAATTGGAAAAAGAGGTTGTTGTTTTTTAATAAGCCTCATGCTGTACTTAAAATAAATATTGCAGATACTACGCAAGAAGTCTACGGAGTATTAACATTCTCCATTGGATATATAAAGTTATTTTATTACAGATAAGTAAAAAGATTATATCATTAATAACAGAATATGGGGCAAATTAAAGTTGAGATGGAATTATCATATCTAAACAATAAAAACTAATTTGTTAATAAAATCACTGCTTTTTAAGGAATTCTTGTTCTTTTTTGTCTTTTCTCTTGTGATGTAAATTCTTAACATGTCTATGTATCAAACGAAATCTCCGTGACTCGAATCACGGCAGAAGCATAGTGCGTTTGACACATTTCTAAAGCTGAAAAGCCTAACAGTCTCCATAACAGCCCTAACTATAACGTAATGGATGATAATTCATGCTCACCTAAGTTTGGTCTGCAGGTCTCCAGTCGCTCGGTGGACAATTTAAGGAATTAATCCATTCCTTATGCGTACTTTCGTGATGTAACTGTTTAGGATGTCCAGGTAACAACTGGAACAACCACATTTCATATCTTGGCGAGGATACAGCTGTTTTGTTTTTTAGTTTCTTGCTCCCGAAGTCCTCAGAGTATGTACAGGTAATATAAAAATGTTATTTTATCATGGGTAAAAATAAATAGTGATATAAAGGCTATTTATTTTTTTGGTATGTTTAAAATAGATCACAAATTCAATATTATATGGACATTTTTATAGAACCCAAATGGAATGACAGCTGTAACGCGAAGAGTCCTTTGCAAGTCAAAATCAATGTTTTGACATTTAAAACACCTTTGGTTGCGTCTTTTCAAAACTTCTTGCCAAATAGCTTCCAAAACTCTGCCATTCACATGGTATGAGATCTTCAATTTATATTTTAGTATAGAACTATTGAACAAACTGAGTAATTTAAAAGCAGCAAATTTCTCATTAATTGAATTCTGTATTATATTTATAAAAATGTATCTAAGTCATACAATTCAAAACAAAATGAGTTAAGGTAACCGTAAATACGATTTATAATTATGAATATTTGCGCTCTTTTGTAACTAACAAAATATACTTCTAAAGAGATATATTGCTTATCTCGGGATGGAATTGGTAGTTATTTAACCCTCTGAGCGGCGCAGGATTTTAGATCTGTCATGAAGACCGATATTTAAACAGCATTTATTAATTGAGTTTTTATAATTACTTATTTTAGTCTGTATTTTCATAAATTTACATTCATTAAGATAATACTTACATTATAAAGAAAGTAAGGAAGCAAAATATCTTTAAATTATAAGCTAATATATGCCAAGTAGCAAAACTTCTGATGACCGGACGAAGCCGATCAAAAGCATTATTCCTTTTTTCTCGAATTTGTGCGACAGTGCATGGAAGCTAGTTCCCTTAGTACAAACCAGAGAGTTAAGACTCTAAATCCTCAGTTGGAAGAGCTATTATCTAATTTACAACTTGTCATATTGAAGCTAGGGATAACTGTAGTGATTTATTCCAGTTCGTGCCCACCAGCGGCCGAGCGGTAAAGTCGCTGAACACTGGTAGTTCGGTTCGAGGTTCGAATCCCGCGAACGGGCTGGCTGCATGGGCATTTTCGTGGTTTTCCCCATTTGTAACGTGTATACCAGCCAGTTTCCTTTAGAAAGTCCTCCACGAAAGGCATCCCTCCCTTTAGGCAGATAGCCCTCGTGTGCTTTGCCATAATTAAATACACATACATACATATTCCAGTTCGTTAATTATGCTTCCATTGTTTTTATGGTGACCCAAGAAGGATTAGTTATTATGATCCCAAATTGCTTTATGTCAGAATAAAATTTCTTTTAAAGGTTTTTCGTAAGTAGGTTTACATTGTTCAGCTTTTGAGATAAATTTCTATGGCAAAAATATGTTTATTTTCTTATTAAGTATGATGCATAACCCTAAATTTCGATGCGAAATGGTCTGGGAAAAATTCTTTTAGAAACAACGTTGTACTAAAACTGTTATATTGACGTTGTGAAGATTTGTTGAAGCCTTGAAGCAAAGAAATCGAACTTGTTGCATTCCTAAATAAGTATTGTAAGAAGCTGGAGGTCAAATGAATCCTAAATGGTTTCGAATACGAATCTTAAAAGATTATGGAGTCTCTCGAAATTCGATTTTTTCATATAAATGTAAAAAAAAAAACTTTAAAACAGTACTTAAGGCTTCTCAAATAGAAATCTGCTTTTAATGAAAAACAAGTATAAAAATGCAGTTTTTAAAAAGGCACTTTTATTTATCAAAAATTTACAAATAGAATTTCATAAATAAAGAGCTTAATTAACGTCTTCAACTTTGAGATTCATCTGGAAATCTAAGAGAAAGCCGTAGTTGTGTATATCATGAAGGAGCGACTAAAACATAAAAGTTGCTCCAAATTTATATAGCAATTTACGATTCGCAGAAGCACTGAAAATCTGTTTGTCGTAGCCTACACTTTCAGGAAGATTCCAGTCTTAAAACGTTTCATCGTCTTCAAGATTCGGCGAATTCGAAGATTCTAAGTCCCATCTCTATTAAGGCATTTCTCTCATATGCTGCTGAAATGGAATGGTCTACAAATTGATTCAATGATTCAAAATTCCCAAGTTTGATTCCGGAGACAGATGGGGACATTTTTTCCAACTGTTCATCTTTCGTAAAAATTTTATTCCCACATATCTTTATCATACCATTACCTTCACAATCAGTAACTTATTAGGCTTCAGAATTTTTACGGTCTCTAAAATTTCGTTAACTTTTCTTAAATTCTGCAAGGTGGTTTTAGCGCTGCAAATCCAGACATTAGAAATTTCTAAAACTTACATTTCCATACTTATTACTGACCCTTGTTGATCCCAAATATGTATGCATATATATATATATATATATTCTTTAATATCTTATATAATTCTTTATTTTATCATTAATAATTAATATAGTTTTTAATTAGCGTAGTGTACTTTTGTAACGGAAGCTCTAGATTAGTTATAATGAAATCTATAAAACCAATAAAATAGCGTTTTGACACTTATTACATCTATAATATCTGTATTCTGCGCAAGATCTCTTTTAATGAAAGAACAGTGGTAAATGCAGCTTTCTCTTGTTCTAAGTGGAGCTTAAAAAGGAACGTTGCGGGAACAAAATTGGAAACTTCCATAAGGAATAAGACTTAATTCCATAAGGATAAGACTGTATTGCACTAAAGTCTTTATTTACTACTGTGTTGCTTTTATTCTAGTTCTTGCCCTCGATGAATAAAAAAAGATGCTGTCGTAAACTCTTCTCTTTTTTTTTTTTTTTGTTATATAAAAACATTTATTTATTTAGTATGATGGTGTCTTGTTAATTATTACCTAAGCTTTTAGTGTAAAATTATCTAAATGTGTAAAATTATCTAAACGTATTTCGCAAGCATTATAGTAAACGACGTTTAAATTTTGTTCTCCTTTCAAAGTTATATTAGGTAAACACACAAAAAATGTGATGCTTCTTTGTCAGCAAAACGGATAAATATTCATGAAATGTTTCTTAGTTGAAATACGTTCAGTGTTGATTCAACTCGGTATTAAGCCAAAATACGAAAATTAAATTTTATATTTTCAAATTTCATAAAAAAAATTTTCCCTGTCTTAGTGTGTCTCATTTTAATAGGAGAAGACATGGTTAATAAATTATTTCCCTAAACACCATAATAATTTTTCACGCAGAAAAAATGTCTTTCAAACAAATAAGTACATTATCATATTAAACAAAGTAATTTCGCTAATTAGAGTGAAAGTACTAATAAATAATAAGCCAGTTTAAAGAAAAAATATTATTTAGCAATGGATCCACAATTTCACTCATGATAATGTAAAAGAAAATAAGTTGTCTCATATTACGATGTTCTTTAAAGTAAATGTTGGTTAGTGCCTTAGTTAATTAATTTTGGCAAAGTCAAAATCTGCCTGTTCCGGGACCTTTAAAGTAAATATCTAATATTTTTTTTTCATAAAAGTATCCATTTGTGATGCTAAAATTAAATATTCATTTCAAAGCATGAAAATACTCTGTAAGAGAAGAGAAGAACAGACTGCATTTTTTCTCTAATTCGTAATAAGCGTAATATTAAGACGAGTAATAAAACTTTTTATTTCTATAAAAACAATAAAATAAAGTAACTGAAATCCGAGAGTATCAAATTTCAATCTAACACTGTATTAAGATGAATCGAACCTTAGGATTTTAAAAATTATTTAAAAATATGAAAACTAAACATTTTTGTTTTATTTTCTTAAATAACGTTCACAGCTTTTGTTTCTAAATCACTGAATTAACTCTTTAATGCTAAAAAAATGAAACACAATCCAGAAAAAGTGTTTCGTTTCGAAAGTCTTAAGCATTTTTAAACACAGAGAAGTATAAACAGAATTACTATATAAAAATGGTACAAAGATATATTACTGTTTCAGAAAATTATAAAAAGACATACATTATTTCATTTCCAAAATACTCAGATAAAAGGATGCTTTTAAGTAGATAAACTATGTTATATGAATAGCATGTATTTATAATACTGAGCATCTCATCTATTATCATTTGGCAAAGACGTCTATTTATCATGGAATTAGTTTTATTTAAACAGAAATCAATAGCACCTTGAAGAAAGTTTAGGTTTTAACATCAATAAACAAGTAAACGGATCTGAAGAAATGAATCATGTCTTAAAAAATATAAAATTCGTTACTGCAAACTGCAAAAAGCGGATTGATGATGTCATCATAAGAGTTCTCTTTATCAGTTTTGTAAACAATTTAATCTTTTGGAAAGCATTTAAACGTCTCTCAGAAACGCAAAAATACAACAACAAAATCGCATGAAATTTCCCATAAGTTTCCTGAACAAAAAGTAGTTAAATAACTATACGTATCTTAATCTTTTACAAATAAAGTGTTTCTCAATTTTATATGCATCCTAACATTTATTGAAATAGAATGTACAAACTGAAAGTTGGAAAACGGGGACAGTTTAACTATTTTAGAAAAGCGATGCATGCTTGAACTTGTACGTTAATATTTCTCTCTGGAAATGAATTGTTCTAAAGGATATAAGCTTATATGGATGTTACATATAAAACCTGAATTCAATTGTTGAATACTTTTGCGGCCAGACAATATCACGGAAATTTATCTCATTTCTTTATGAGCACTTCTTACGAAAGGTGACCATAAAGAGAAAAAAAAATATCAGACTCGGCATATAGGAAGTCTGCTTCGAGATATCTGTATAAAAATTTCGTGCAACATGTTCTTACATTTATAACCAATGGTTTTTTGATCTATTGGTGGGACGCAAACATATAATTAAGAGAAGTAATGAAATGTGTGTTGGCGTTAACTTTTAATATCAAGATATAAAATCATAAATAAAATATGCTTTTTACTCTGTAATTTATACCGGGAACTTATTTGTAACTCTCTTATATTCTCATAAAGTAACATTAAGTACTTCTTCTAGTAAGTTAATTTAGCGCCAGAATATGATAAGCATGTAAATTTATACAAGTATTCAAATAAACCCTAGAGGTTTTATGTTTTAAATATTGTTTCTGTGAAGTGGGACCACCAACAGAGATAGTGGTTAGTAACTATGATTACAATAACGAAAGCCCCGATTTCAAATCCTGGAGAAGGCGTGGGTGTTTGTAAATGTGTAGTGTCTGTGCGGCATGGGTCACTTATGTAAATATGCAGCAAGCCGAAAGTCATCTCGAGAGGTCGTGGTAGGGAAAAAGGAGTGGGAGATCCTTGAATCGTAAACTGGGGTGCTTTACTTCAAAACTGAGGGTGGAACTGAGAAACGTCATACTTTCATCTGTATGGTGCCCAAGGCTTTTTCCAATGACAGGCACCATCTTTAATCCTTGCCACAATTAATTCAGTAGACTTGCTTTGATTTCAGACGAAGGAGATTAGTCACAACAACAACGACGCAAATATAATATTGTATGTAGACATGTTCTTTTAAGCGTAAAATTTCTCGAGAGAAGGTAGAGAATTGTCTGAAAGCAGTTTCTTCATACTACCGTAAAAGTATTGGGCATTTATAGCTTCAAATAATAAACAACAAGAATTTGCTTAACATGCTTTGGAAAATTGTAATCTTGAAGATTAAAAAGAACCTTATTTTCCAACCGAGGCAGTGAAACTCCTACACATGCATACAATGAGTACTAAAATAAAACTAGAAATTCTGGATGTTAATGTTCTTCAACCAAAATTAAATTTTTGGATTAATTTCTGATCTAAAAACTTCAATATATTAACATAACATTTAAAATTCAGTTCTCAGCGTTGCGCAAGTTTCTCTTAAATATTATTATCGCCTTCTTTATATGACTTCCACATTGAATGCTTACTTAACTTGCATTTGTTCTGACTAAACACAACTGAAGTTTAGTAACTTTGTAGCTCTGAAAGGAAACCTAACGACTCTACATCCTCAGATTTGTATGTGCCTGCTAAACATGAAAATGGTATAAAACAAAAATAAATCGTCTTTGAAGTACAATTATTCGATTTACGACGTTTCGATTTTATGCCTGTGTGAAAACCATGTGTCTTTAGTATAATCGCAATTGAAAGTTGACTTTATACAGAGAGATTTGGTGGTGTGGTGGTGTATTTAATTATGGCAAAGCATACTAGGGCTATCTGCCTAAGGAGAGGGATGCCTTCATGGAGGACTTTCTAAGGGAAACTGGCTCGTATACATGTTACACATGGGGAAAACCACGAAAACGCCCATGCAGCCAGCCCGTTCGCGGGATTCGAACCTCGGACCGAACTACCAGTGTTCAGCGACTTTACTGTTCGGCCGCTGGTGGGCCATAGGGATTTGGTATATGGAGTTGAGACTTATAAAGATGCTGGCAATTAAATGTATTAATCACTTGTTTTTAAGTTCTACAAACTAGATTGGTATCCTATTTCCCCGTTATGAAAACCTCGAGGCCTGCAAATCCATCAAGAACTAACAGCTTTCTAACACCTATTATCGAATCTCATCAGACGAGAAATAAATTATGACTTTGTTCTTACAAATTCTAAGCCATTTAATAGCTGATGATGTTCAGTGCTTCAGATATTCTTTGGGCCTTATGCGTTTTCAACGATAACATATTAACCCATTACAACATATACAGTATATTAACCCTAATCTTTAAGATAATTAACGTCTTAACCTTAATCTTTAAGATAAACAACATTATTAAACCCCTACAAAATATTAACCCATTACTTGTCGTGACTTCCATCTGGGAATTTTCTGAGGGCGCTCAACGGGTAAAGTCATCATTGTTAATAGCTGAAGTATTGCAGTCAGAAATATTTATGTGAATTTTAAATTTTAGTGCCTTATTTTCCAGGAATAAGTGTAATTGCAAATTTATTTAAATAGTTGCTATTTTTAAGTGTCAATAAATGACACAATCAAAATGCACAGTGTGCAAAATATTAGGAATAAATAATCTTTCGCATTAGGAATCAATGCGGTAAAAGCACAGTTAATACAGAATAATTTGGTCTAAAAATTTTTTCTTAATTGCCATGTTCCACAAACAGGTATCTATAAAAATACATGATTGCTAATAATAATAATATTTATTATTGTATTATTGTTACTTTGGTTAAAATATCTCCTTATGATATTTTATGACATAAAGGATATATCATACCTTACGACATAGGGATGTTTTCTTAAAATTTTATTTAAAAATTTGCCAGGTGACGGGATAACAATGAGGGCATTAATGTATCTAAAAGTATTTAACATTTTTTTTATCAGATCACCATACAATAAATTAAAGGAGCTATTAATTTAAATACTGTTTGTTATTAAAGAAACTTAGTGACAAATCAATATGACAAAATGAGAAATAACGTAAACTCTCTGAGCGTTCTATTCCCTTTCTAAATGTGACTTCATTAAATTCCTGCTTTTAAGCAAGAATTTATTATGCTTTGTATTTTAGATTATCAAGGAACTCCTCAAGCATTTCATGAAAGTGAGTTGCATTTCCCCCCCCCTGTGATGTTGTTGCCCCTGAGAGTGATATCAAGATTTACCTTATGAAATGTAAAATAATAATAGAAAAAAATCTGAAAGCTCTCATATTTTATATTACCCCCAAACGGGCGTTTTTTCATTTACAGACACATGCACATTTGGACTAATGCCATTTTCGGCTAAAAATATTTAAAAGCAGTATATCTATAGAATTTCCGGTAGACAGATTCGCGCGCTGGAGATAAAAGTGTTTTATTCCCTACAGTGTTGACAATGTTAGCTTTGAAATTATTAAATTTTTAATGAAACATTTGTTAAAGTTTTAAAAAATATGAAATAGACAATAAAACAAATTATAAATTACAAATTCTGGCTTCTAGATGCCTATGTTCGGGTGGAGAACTACTCTATTCAGAATTTGATGACTCAATGTTACCTTTTGGGTAATGATGCAAAATCATGGTCCGATTAACCGATAGCTTGTATTCGATACTTGGTTAGCCTCAGTGTGTCAGAGTATGTTTAGATGAGAATTCTTTCCAATTTTCGATAGAGTTACCAGATCTTGAAGTTGTTGTAACTCAACCTGTACTTACAAGCCGAAGCGCTTGCATATATGCGCTTATTGAGAACGAAGCTAGCAAAATACAAATTAAATAAATAGTTAAAGAAATAGGTGAACCGAAAGTAAGTAGAAAGGAAAGAGAAAAATAAAGCGCCAGTCGATGTTAAGTAAAACTCCCGAAGATAAAAAGAATAAAAAATAAGAAAAAAAGGGAATACTAAGATTGGAAGAAGGGGAGAAACACGAAAGAGGTCGAAAATCTTAATGGAGAAACAGAGAAAGGAGAGCATGAATTGTGTTTCAAAACGTTTAAAGATGTCAGGGAACAAGAAAGTGGATGGAAAAGAAGTGTCAAGAAAAAGCATTGAGTAGCATGGAGAAAATTAACTAAGCATTTGAATCTTGGCCTGCAAATAGGCATTTCTAGATATTTAGTGTACCATTGTATGTAATATATGAAAGTAATATATCACAAAAACAAAAAACAAAAAAATCTGAAAAGGTTTCAGATTTTAAATTACGTCCAAAGGGAATTTTTTTAACATTTTGTGTGCTACTTTTATTTATTAAATATCATGTTCCTCGCAATTAAACCATTAAATTCATTTCAATAGCAATATCGCAAAATAATTTTAAATTGAGTATATATTTAGAATTTCCGATACAGAGTCTCATGCATTGGAGATAAAAATGTTTTTTCTGTGCAACGCTGTCATTGTTCGCTTTGAAATCCTTCAGTTTCTTAATCAAAAATTCGTTAAAGTTTTATAAAATATTAAATCGATAATAAAACAAATTCCAAATTTCAAATTTGGTCTTCAACATGCTCATATTCATAGGATTACGTCATTCAAAATTCGATGGCTCTATGTACCGTTGTTTTATCACAAAGCGAAAAATATACATACATTTATACAGATTCTTCATCATTTAATTTCTTCAAATATAATACAGGGCGATAATATTTGGTGGCAACAGTTTGAAAAGTGAAACGGACATTCAGAGTGATTCTCCACAAAATCGCAACATAAAAACAATAGTCCCTCAGGGACAAAGCCCCTTTCAACTAATAATATATTAGAAACATCTTTTATTAACCAATTTAATTGGGAAAATGTTTATAAAAATTCTATATTAGATATTTTATAAATCCTATCACTTTGATATAGCACAAGGTGCATCAAGTGTGGAATAAATTATTAGATTAAAAAAAAAAAAAAAAAAAACTTATTAAGTGTTTCTGAATCGTTGATTGCAATACAATTTTGCAATACATTTTTAGCAATGCAGCTACAATTTCAAAGATAAATTAAGGTTCATATCTAATATAGTATTCAATTTCGTTATCTGCTTGGGATATTTATTAATGACGTAGTAGTGCAACGTAATGTTAAGTAAACGTTATTGGGAATAGTAAGACTTACCAATAGACATTTCTAACATTAAAATTTATCTCTGGGATTTGTTGTTCACTGTTAACGGCTTAATTTGGCAAACAAAATTTTCTTAAAATAAGATACTAGATTATATGAAAGCATCCTCAGTTCTGATGTTGGCAAGAAAACTGATACAGTAAAAATATTTTCTGTGATCCCCGTCAGTTCAAAAATCGAAAGTTAATTAAATTAAATTAGTTGTCCAGTTAAGTTATTCATTGAACGTTAGTTGGTTGAAAAGAAAGGAATTTAAATTAATGTGAATAAGTCACCATACTCTTAATAAATATTTGAATAAAGATGTCAGTTACAAATTTTCTACCGAATGTGGTTTAACCACTTGCGCTACGACTAAACTTCACGGTTGCGGTGCCGTGCACTACATTATAACAAGTGGTAAAGTGTCTCATTTACAGCGCTCCGCGTCTGCGAGTGCAGTTCACAGCTGTAACTCGAGAAATAAACAATCTCGTTGTTAGGCGACGTGTGCACTACTTATTTTCATTTTTGCGCGCGTTTGAGACAAAAGCATATCGACGTGCGTAGCACGTCTTTTTAGCGCAAGTGGTTAATCCATTTCTAGACTGCCAGTCACTAAAACTAGAACCTTTATTTTATAGCTATCTAAAATTTGATCTCAGAAGCCTTGACTTTATATTGATCATTAAATTCATTCTTAGATAATTTTAGGATTCTCCTTAAATTTTGGGGGTAGAAAATGAAACATTGAACTAAAACTTTTATTCCTTCAGGTTTATTCTGTCCTTTTTTGTTAAAAAAAACTGCGGAGATGAGGATTTTTTTCTTGATTTTACTTAACATTACCTTCCTCTACTACGGCATTAATAAATATACCATGTAGATAATGAAACTGAATTCTATATTGCATATGAGCCTTAATTTATCTTTGAAATTATAGCTGTATTGCTAAAAATGTATTACAAAATTGTATTGTTATCATTTAAAAGTATAAAGTTTCTTGATTCCTGAACTTTATTTCTTTTAAATCCATAATTTGTATTCTTTTATGACTTATTATACTATTTACTTCTAGGACTGTCTATAAAACTTAGGGTAGAAAATAAAGCATTAAACTAAACATTTTATTCCTTTAGGTTTATTTTATCCTTTTCGGTATATAAAACTGTGAATTTTAGTAATTCTTTCTTGACTATTACATAAATCCGTTATTTGTATTTTTATAGCTTATACTATTTACTTTTACCACTCTCCATAAACCTTAGGATAGAAAATGAAGCGTTAAAAGTTTTATTCCGTCAGGTTTATTTTATACATTTCTGTTATAAAACTGTAAAATTTAATAATTTTCTCTTGACTATTACATAAATCCATAATTGGTATTCCTTAATTTGCATTCATAATTTCTATTTTTATTATATTTAATGTTAATATTTAAAAAACTGATTAAACATGCACAGTATTTTGCGGCATAAAGTTTTACACATAATATGGTAATTAATTACACGTATAATTACATATAATCTGTTAATATAATTAAATATATTTCTGGCCATATAAATAAAAAAAATTATTGCTATTGTCGACGAAACATTTAGGGATAACTCTCGTATTCTGTAAACATCCAGTAGCCAACAGTGCTGTTTTTTAATTTAAAATAAGAATTCACCAACGAAAAAATTTTACTCATGAAATAAAATCTTGACACGTTTCATTAAATACAGAAAACATAAAAACAAGATAAAAAAATTAATTCGAGAGAGATTATTAATCAAATCTCAGTGCGACGCATTCCAGATGTTTTATTTAACCAAGCGTTAATCGGAAACTGGGTGTTTTAATTAAAATTAATGAGCCTTGATTTCCAACGCTCTAGAAGGTTCCTGGAAAACTGCAGGAAAATGCATAATGCGTGCATAGGACGGTTTTTATAAATGCAACTAATATTATTTCCTTGAATACTAATCTGTTTTCTGGGATTAACACGACGAATGTTTGTATTTTAATTATAATATATCTTTTCCTTTAAAATGAAATATGAAGAACATTGGATATTTAGTAAAATTTGTATCAAATGAAGTGGTTAATTTGTAACTTCATAGAAAGGTATCCATAAATATATTTTCACATTACACTCTTACACAGAAATAATGAGATCTTATTTTAATAAATGATAAAATTACTTGCTATCTAATTTTCGTTCTTAAAAAAGAATTAGTTTATTCTTTTCAGCAAAGAAATAAAACTCGATATTTTAACACAATTAAGAAAATTGATAGCTTTAATAATGATAGAAATAGTTTTGAATCACAAATGAATTTTTTAAAACGTCATTAGTTTTTTCCACTCAATGGCGGGCATTTCAATAACGGCATTGGCCACTCCTAAAGTCAGAAGTAGTGGCCATTTTGTTGTGGAGGCGCCTAATGAGCGGCCGCTGTTGCCTCCTATAAAGGAACAGACTATTTCTTATCCATGCCTTCTACCGAAGGTTCGAGCCTGGGCCCTTGAGTATCGCAGTTAAGTTCCCCTAACCACTATACCGTCTGGGCGTTAATTAGGTTAAAGTTTGAAATTTATATTCTAAATGACGATTTTTCGCGTGCTAGTATGTTACATCAATGTCACAAGGACGCCTCGAGGTCTTCAATGAATGAATTCTTTCAGTAAACAATGTGAGAAATAGGATTTGAGTTTTAATATCAGTTAGTTTTATGTTAATTCATTATCTATATTCCTTGATTCATCACATTACTGTCTCAGACCAGAGACTTATGCAATCTGAATAAAAGGAGGCGTAGTTTAATAGTACGATGTAATTTTAACTTAAACCTATTGGAGTCAGTTCCGTAATTTGGGGGCATAATTGCAGAGGACCTTTAAATGAGTAAGTACATATGCAAATTCTGTTGCGAGCGTCTGAAAAAGAAGCCAACAAAAACTGAATTTCCGCTTAAATTTCGTATTATTTTATCATTCAGAATTTTGCATTTGGTGTAATCCCAAATTAATATATCCCATAATAAAATTAATAAGTCCCATGTTAATATAGTAAATAGATCCGAATGTGGAATCCTCAGTTCGAATGTAACTTAATGTGTATATTAATTATGCTTTTAAGTTAAAATTATTTTAAGACAAGGCCCACGTTCGAATCTCGGAGAAGGCATGGATATTTATAACTCCATAGTATCTGTGCGGAACGGAGGCATTCAAAATATGTGGCAAGCCGAAAGTACGCTCAAGAAGTTGGTAGTAGGGAAGGAAGGCTGGAAAACCCTTGTACCCTGAGGTGGATTCCCTCGAAATTGGGAGCGGACTTGAGCAAAGAAGTAAGAAGTCGTACTGTCACCTGTTTGGTGCCCAAGGCTCCTACCAACAGCAGGCGCAGTCTTGCATTCTTGCCATGATGAATTTCGTGTGTTTGTTCTGATATCAGACAAGAGAGATTAGTTAGAGTAAAAAATGTTTAAAATCTGAAAGCTTTCGGATTTTACATTACGCCCAAAGGGGCGTTTCTTTTACGTTTTGTATGTTACCTTTATTTATTAAATATTATGTTCTTCGCACTCGAGCCATAAAATTCAGTTCAACAGCAATATCGTAAAATAATTTTAAAATGAGCATATCTTTAGAGTTTTCGATGCACTCTCACGCGCTGGAGATAAAAATGTTTTTTTTTTTTTTTTTTCGTTCAGTGTTGCCATGGCTCACTTTGAAATCATTAAGTTTATCAATAGAAAATTCTTAAAGTTGAAAAAATATGAAATCAATAATAAAACAAATTTCAAATTTGGGCTTCCAGATGCCCATATTCGGGTGGAAATGTACGTTATTCAAAATTTGCTGGCTCTAGGTACCGTTGTTTTATCACAATGCGAGAAACATACATGCATTTATGTCGATTCATCATTATTTAATTTTTTTAATGTAATGCAGGGCTTTAATATTTGGTGGCAGCAGTTTGAAAAGTGAACCGACATTTATCGTGAACCAACACAAAATGCTAAAACGAAAATAATAGCCCTTTGGGCTAACAACAACATTTTAATAGAAAATTAACCATTAAAAGTAATTTTGAGAAAATAATGAGAAATATAAAATTCACCTTTCGTGAGCATTCAGTAGCGTCTTCTTTTTTATTGTTTTTCAAGTGATAATAATATTGCAAGATATGTTTAACTAATATTACTTGTTTAGCTTTAATCCTTCATTTAGGTAACTCTACCTAGCATATAAACCACAAAGGACTGGTATTCTTTTTCTAACTTTTATTTTTCACGTACTATGTTGTTCATTACCAAGCACACTATTGGAGATTTAAACAACAGGAAGAACTTCAAGAGTATTAATGTGGCTCAGAACTTTAGTCTTCATTTCCTTGAATGTTTCTGACAGACGGGTAATTCTCACTTCACACTTTTATTCAGTTTAAATTCCTGTATAACAAAACAGAGCTTGGGTTAAATCTGTTGATCTAAGGTCGGGTGCTCTACTTGTAAGTGAATATTTTCTGTAATCCTTAAGAATATCCTTAATCTCACATTTGAAGCAGAATAAATTGAATCGTTTGTATTTTAAGAAGTTACGTTACCATTTTTAGTTAAAAAATGTTTCAAAAGAGGACGTTCTTCATTAACACATTGACTTTTTCAATTAAATTCAATGCCTTTTATTCAGATTCCAAAATAAACATTTAAAAGTCACTATTTTTAATGCTTACTTTGAAATTCAATCTAAGCAAGTTTAATTTAAGAGCAAAATTCAATCTGTTAATAAAGAGAGCCTTTTTATGAAACTTCGACCAAGAAATTGTGCCTAAAAGGAAAATATTGCATTCAGTATTTAAATACACTTATTAAACATTCTTTTCTATTTGAGATACAAATATTTTAAGGTTATTTTCGTAATGGCAAATTCTCGGGTAAACTAACATATTCAGCATTTTAGGTCTCAATGAAAATCAGTCTTAATTACGTTAATAATTTCAATTTATCAGTGTGTGTTTCATTTATTAAAACCTTCACTTTACTACAAGAAATTAACAATAATTGATTTCTACCGTGAACCGTAATCGTCAGTTTTAGAGACGTAGAATTTCTGAACACTAAACCTCATTAAAATTCTATCAGACACCTGACACAAACTTATTAAGGTATTTCAAATTACAGACTGTTTCGAAGTTGGCTTTAAGTTGCTGATGTCTGCAATAAACGCTGAAAAGGTATGCCAGCTGTCATGTTGTCTCACAGCTGCGCACTTGCTGAGAATTAACTGCTTACCTGAAGGCATCACAATCTGTTGTCTTGTCAAAATGATTCCCTGGAGTACTGACATTATTAACTTAAGCCCAGTGAAAATTCCGTAATTATATTATTAGAAGGAAAAGTCACATGGTCGTTCAAACATGCGTTTCGGCTGTTCTTCAGAGAGAAGTACTATTTGAATATAACTTTCAAACAAAGCTCTGCTTTGCAATATTGCTAATTTAATGCAAGTTCTCCTCCTGCGTAATATATTCCGTTTGTATGTTTCTCGAGAAATTCGTTCTCATATTATGAAGGAAAGTAATATGACGTGGAAGATAAAATGTGATGTATTTGACGATAATATAATCTCTCATTTGTGTTTAACATGTCCTCTCGTCCAAGTATGACCAACATGAAATTCGTGACGTAGTATCATAGTACCGTATAAATATGGATAGACAAAGTATACTGTGTAAGTAAAAGCAGTAGCATCACAAATAAGAACTATGATTCATGTGTAGGATCGGTACTTACTGTCTAGGAATATGATGTCTGTAAACTTACTTCTTAGGTGGCTGTCTAGGGGCTACTAAACTAGTCCGATTTATGGAAAACTAGATAATTTAATAAAACGTAAATAGTTGCTACAAACGATAAAATGATTACATGTGTAGAAGGAAATAGATGATATTTACAGATGAAGCGAATCGACCGTCTTTTACATGTAAACATCTTTCAGTCGCATCATCGTCTTACTGGCGGAATCATCTGACTTCTATCATCGGAAAAGTAAAAGATTTATTCTCACAGCTTGACGCGTCATGCGATTATAATGAACGATGCCACCCCACATTAATTTCATTAAAATAAAAAATCTAAACGTTTTACGATTTAAACGGTCGCCCAAAAGGGATTGTTAATGTTTTTTACTCTCTCACGGAGCTCGCAGTCTACCAGTCTGCTGTTGCAGTCACTTTTGCTAACCCCCCTTTTTTTTTTTTTTTGGTTTTATTATTAAGAATCATTTTATTTGCACTTATGCCATACACAATTCACCAGTAATATTACAAAATTTTAAAAGCAGCATAGCAATATACGTTTAGATTTCCCAATGCAGTGTTAAGTATTGTCATATATTAATCTGAATTTTCATTCTTTTCTTTCTTCATCATATTGTTGCGTGCGTACGGGTTCGTGATAAATTGAATTCACAAGTCCGATGAAAAGTGAATAAAATTTATTTTTATCACAACAAATAAAACAAAATGCTAAAATTTCCTCAGAAGTATTCGTACAAAATCGCAATATCTAACAGTAGTTATATTTTAAATTACTAAAACGTTGAATAGAAGTAAATTCAAAACATTGAGAAAAATAATCCGATCTCATCGGAAATGAGGTAAATCACACTGTCACCTGAATGTCGCTGAAGGCTGTTGCCAAATGCAGGCGTATTCTAGCGCTCCTTGTCACGCGGAATTTCGTGGGCTTTGGCTGACTTCATCGGATCAGGCAGCAGTAGCTTCCTTGTACGGGCACCCGCATACTAGACGCTATCCCAGATAGCGAAGTAATACTATCCCACAAAGATAGTAGATTTTCGAATATGTACCAGTTTAGAAAATAAAAGTGAAGTTCGAACATAAATTCATACAAGAATCATACAATAAGTGACTCGACGAAACTATCTACTCCTGTCTGCTTAACCATTGAAGACGAAGGTAAGTGTGCAAGAAACCAAAAAATGTCCATCACAAGTAACAATAGAAGTAGAAGAAAACACAAAGGGAAAGAAATCTAGGAATAAGATTAAGATCAAAGATTGTGGTGTAACGTATAACTCAGATGAGTACTCTAAAGAACAAGGGGGAAATTAAGGTGTGCTATTATCAAGCTGATGTATCTCCTCTAATATGAGGTACAATATTTGTATTCTATTTAAGACAAGAGAGAATAACAACAACATATCTTTTAGAAAATTTCCGGACATTGTACCGTTGTATATCCATGAGTAATTTATCAAAATTAATGGAATATTATTTTCTCGAACATGAAATACATGGTAACTGCATATCAACAGTTTGTTTTTCTTTTTTCTTGCCAACTACGTAGCCCCAAATTTCCTCAGGATCTTCTGCGGATGTTGTTAATGGCCTCTGCGTACATCCTTAGAACTTCCTGGAGTAGGCCATCTGTTCTCAAGTACATCCGACTACTACTACTAAATGTCGATTTGCAGCATATTCCCAAGACATTCTTTCTTTGTCCACCTGCTAGAGTATGAAGACCTTTTGAAGATTTAAACTCGTATTTATCACCTAGTTTGGGATATTCTCAGAATTTCCTCATACGGTCCCAGTTGGGACAGTGAATGATTTTTTGAAGACATCACGTTCCACAAATATATGCTGAACATCGCATTAAAATATTGCACTGAACATGTAATTTTTTTCTTTTATAGTTTGACTTTTAGCGTACTTTAAATTTTTTAAATAGTTCCAAAGAATGCTGCTTTACATGGATTAAAGTCTTATTATAGGACAACTCAGTATACTATATTTCTGCATAGTTCAATCGAATTATTATGGTACGATAATACATCTTCGCATTTTGTGGGACTTTAAAGAAATTTTTTGATATATCAAATTGAAATTTGATTGATTGTATCCAATGTAGTTTAATACATTAGTTTACATACATTTTACGACTACCTTTCAGTTAATTCTACCTAAGAGGTAAGCCAATCATTTTATTGATCTCGAAGTTGACCTTTAATACAATTTTCTTGTGTTTAGCAAAAGTGTTTCAAAAAAAATTATTCTGATTTATCTGAATTTTTTTAAACTTACCTCGTCTAAACATATGTATATTTAAAAGATAAACTTGATAAATTCGAAAGTTAATTTATATTTTTTATCATTGAACTAAGAGTCTTAAAATATACCGACTTAGTATTATTTCAATGGAAATACGCTATTCATACTATAGGGGTTTATTTTAATTTTCTATAATTTTTTTTTTTAATTTTTGGAAAAAGCCTTTCCTTTAGTTTCTCTTTCCGACCTATGTTTCCCTTCCAGTAGATTTAAGGATTACGTTTATGTAAATGAGGTAGATTACGTATTTAAGTTAAAGTCTCGCTTACTTCACTAGAAGTGCTTTAAAGAGCGTAGAAAGTTAACAAAACGTGTTCTGCCTTCCGGCCACGTTTGTTGCTGCTAATCGCATATTACTACTGTTAGGCCGTATTGTAACTCGCCTGCTAGTATTCGTTGTTGATCTTAAATGAGGCCAACTCTGTTAGTTGATTCTGTGCAGCTTCGGCTCTTTTTATTTGACTTAGCATTAGATAACTTCTTATATTCTATGAGTTAAAGCCCAAGTGGAGGTTTATTATAAGCCCGAGAAGGAGCCATCTGTTAATTTATTTTGAGTTGGAATAAAAGATAAATGTAACCCTTCTTTGGACACTATTGAAAAGAAATCTGCGAAAAGTCGCCGCACAGTTCTTTGATATTCTGGCTTTCAAGGACTTCCATATTAGTTAGGATATTACAATACTTTTAAGATATCATGAATTTATTTCGTTAAATTTCATGTAAATTAAACAAAAAAGTTCAAATTACACACACAAAAAAAAAAAAAAAAAATAAATAAATAAATAAATAAATAAATAAATAAAAATAAAAATAAAAATAAATAAATAAATAAACTTAAAGGGAATAGTTCTTATTCTAATATGAATGGTGAACTGTCCTTATTCTCGAACCGTTCACCATATCAGTATCTTACAATATTATTATTTCTTCATAATCAGATTGAAATATTTCTGCGAAGAAAATATGGAGTTTAAAAAAATGCTTATCTCTTTAAACGAAAGCTACAAATTTAAAACAAAAGCTCAAGTGCTTGCTTTACAGGGATTTTTCATGAGCACCACTGGTGCCTGAAAAATAACGAAGTCTGATAATATCTCATCTAATTTTCGCACTTCTTTTGCCATTCTTCACTAATTAAAAACCAATGTAATAAGGACACGTAAAGATTTTCGCATGTAAGACAGCAGCAATATCAATTCTTACAGGATAGCTTTATTTCTAAAAAATATCATGACTCATGAAGGCATACTAAATAAATTAAAATTTAATTTACACGTTTTAAACATTTTGAAATTTCTTCTTAATAAATCGCATATATGTAGTCTATATTTTCTAAACCGAAACCATTAAGTGTGATTAGTAACTCTGCTCTTCGTGATAATTAAAAAAATGTAATGAATTCCTGATTTCTCCGACTAATGTCTTGCTCTCTCTGCCCATCATCAGTCATTCATAGACGTCGTAATGTTCAGTATTTAATAATTTCATCTAATAAACCTATAAAACTGGAAATCCTGGATGTCTGTTTCAAATTTATTAATGAACTAACGGGCGAACCAGCCTGCTAGTGCATTAATGATGAGCGCCAGATGAGCGGGCTATGACCAATGCAATATTTATATGTTCTATGTACTGAATAACTGAAAAAAAATGAACTAATAATTCAATGTACTGTATACAAAGTAGCTAGCTGCGACCGAAGAAAAATGTATGAGTTTGTAGAGACATTAGGTTAATTAGAAGAGCCGGAGAGATGAAAAATGAGCAATGCCTTCGCCGTGAATCGAACCACGGACTTCTGGAATACCGGCCCAGCGTGCAGAACCACTACACCACGAAGGCACGCTAGGAAAGCGGGGAAAATACCTTATAAGTTCTATGTGCCCCTGAAAAGAAAAGCGCGTAAAAAACATTTCAGTGTGAATGAAATTAGTTCATTCTTTCCAAGCATTAACCAATTCGTAAATAATTTTGTGTTGCCAAACCAGGAAACAAAAACTTCGGACACTTCGGATTAACACGTATGACGTCATGATTTAAATTTATTTTAATATAACAACTTTTTCCCAATAGTAATAAAAGAATTAGCGTGGCAATAACATACCGTGTCAATTATTATATTGATGTTTGACAATGCTATTTTTATTTCATGTTTTATAAAATTTTCTAATTATTTATTAAAAAATTTTACTTTTGAAAGAAAGCAGTGGCAACACTTTTCGAAATTAAGAAGAATTTTATCTCCAGCGTGCAAAGCTGTTGCCACTCCGAAAAATGAGGGCGAAAACTAGTGTTTTTAGAGTTTTTTATTAATATAATATATTGGCTGACGAAACTCGTACGGAGATGAGAATGGTCGAACTGGCTTCCAACGAATTTTTTGAATTCTGGTGTACCTCTCTTGAAACTCAACTTCCTGCCGTTTCGAAGGATGAGTTTTAATTATTGATCAAGTTATTAATCAATTATTTAGCCACTGAATAATCCTTTGAAGTTCTTTTTTAAAAAGTTTATTGATCTGGAACTAATGACCTCATCAGAAGTGAAAGGCCTTATCTTTATATTTGAAGTAACTAAGTTTCTAATTTGAAGTTTAAAAAAGTTAAATACTAAACAATAATCATAGCTAAAGCTATCAGAGCTGGCAGGAACTAAACGCAGCGTGCTCGCGCAGGCAGAAACACGCTCTGTTTTAAAATCGAAAAGTCTCAGTTTAAGTACTAGCTATCATTTGCATTCTGATGACAAAAACGGAAAGGGGTTGTCATAACCACTGGTTAATTTAATAAAATCTTTACATATTAATTAGTATTTCAAGGAATTACAATATCGGAGTTAAGTACTCAGGAATGACAGTAGTATGCTTTCGTCGTTTCTGGATAATTGTATTTATTTCTTAATTTAGATGATTTATTGGTGAGAAACGCATCAAGATGTAAATTTTTCTAAGACATATTACAAAGTTAAGAAAAGTGCGTAAAGAAATCTGGTGATAATAAAGGAAAACAAGGACAATAAAACCTGAATTTAAAACAGAAATAATCTTTTCATTTTAATAACAATAATTTCCACGTTTGTAAAAATAGAAAGAAAGTTTTCTTTTAAAAATATGAGTTGGTTTTACGAAAACTAACTAAATAACTGCTCACACTTAAAACTTGAGAACTCAAGCGGACATGACGTTTGTCTTTATTGAACGGAAAGTAAATATTGCAAATGAAATGTACTATTCAACTAATAGTGTGAGATACAATTTGTGAAATATGCTAAAATTGGTATATTTGATAAATGTAGTTCAAATTTCAAAACATTTCATTCAGTTTAAAAAGAAAATTTTATTTAAAAATGAACGACTTGCTAGCTTGCCACTGAAGAAGATCTCATATCTTAGAATGAGAACTTTTTTATAATTCTCTTCATTTATAAAGCCCTCGCAAAACATGACTTCCTTTCTAACAAAATTCAAATTTGGAGCAGAAATCTTCTTAATAATGTTTAATAATCAAATTTAAAACAAAACAATTCTTGTAGTTTCATGGACAATAGAAATCTAACACTTAAAATAAAGAAAATATTTTACTATTTATTGCTTATAGAATTAACAGGATTTTTAATTCCTCAGATGCAAAATAATAAGTATAGGAGAATAATAATAAGTACACTGAAGGGAATATTAACTGTACAAATATATTTAATACTGTTTTTTAAAACATTAAAAGCAAATTATTCTTTTAGCCACAATATAAATCAAAATTTTCTTCTTCAAAATGCTTATCTGAAAACTACTATGCATGACTTATAGGTGCAGTCTAACATTTGAAAGTATACTGTTATTATAACTTATCTCTTAATATTTACATTAAAAGAAAACACGTTGGATTTGTTTGATCAAATTATTGGTATCTGAGGTATTTATTTGCACTTCTCGAGGAGAACAAAATCAATAAATCAAACATGAGGACGCCTTTTATGCGAGACCCTTTATTTCTTTCAAAAGATTTTAAACATCGTCTCATATGCGAGACAATCTTATATTCAGACCAATGCATGGCATCAGTTACTTAAATATTTGTATTTACACACTTTGCAAAAAAAATCTATGCTAAATTCTTATGAAAACTAAACAGTTGCTAAATTCTTATGAAATATAAACAGAAGAGATAACTCATTGTTTACATTTATAGATTTAGAGCCTCTAACACATAAGCTTTTATCAATAGCGCATTCTACGACTGGCAAATTTATACAATAAAATGCATATTTTCACATTTGAAAACTTCTATTGATCTTTTACCGTTCCTTTCAGAAAGCAGAAAAGAGAAAACTTTCAGAAGCCTCTCTAAAGAAAAGAAAAATACCCCCTCCCTAAATAAATAAAATCTACACGTATTGTAAAAATATATCTGTCGAGAATGTGTTATTCATAACAAAACATTAATATGTCTTCCAGAGATATTCCGACAATAAAGTCTGCACCAACTAATTCAGAGTCTGTTTGTCTGCAGTCTTCTGTGTAATAGCCCTGTAATATTTGGGTTTATAAGATTTGTCGTTGTAGTTGTTATGACTTATCTCACTTGTATGAAAGTTACATTCGAACAAGCCCACGAAATTCTTCTTGGCAAGGAGTGGAAGATTGTGCCTCTCTTTGGCAATATCCTTAAGCAGCATACAGGTTGCAATACGACTTTGCTAATTCCGTCCTCAGTAGCACCTTCGGGATCAGTTCCCAGGGTCTCCAATTCCTCTTTCCCTACCACCGATCTCTCGAGAAGATTTTCGACTGGCTGCATATTTAGAGAGCCCCAATATCGCACAGACAAACACTTATGTCTTCTCCGAGATTCAAGCCCAGACCTTTCAGTATGGCAGTCAGCGTCGCTAGTTCGCGGCGTTTATAACTGTGATAAAAGCAGTTCACTGTAATCATAATATTTCTGCACTGCAGGTAGGATTTCATGTTCATTCATTCATCAAGGTGAAATTAGATGATGTTCATTTATATATATTTCAAAGTTTTATTAAAAATGTATGAATTAACTTTTGAATATCATCGAATTCATTTGCATTTCAATATTATTCATTATTCGAACTTTTATGCTCAAATGAAGTACAGTTTGCAGTTTGCATATTTACTGTATTTATCGTTCATTCTGATTTTAACATACAGTGCTGTCTAGTCAATTAATATGAGATCATAGGCAGAACAATGGATTTATAACATAACTTGGTAGAGAGCTTAAACACTAGATATGATATTTTTACTTCGGTCCAATATTATTTGAGTTTTAATTGAGATATGTCAGAGGATGGGGTCACTTATCCTTTCCTATTTTCACGTTTCTGGAACGATTTTTGAGCCAATTTATGCGCACTTACTGCGCCTGAATGCTACAAATAGGGATATATGTATATTTTTTCTGGGTTTCGAATATATATATATTATTCTCTCGGTTATGTATATATTTTTTTCTGGGTTTCAAATATGAAGAAATAAATTTCCGTTTTGAGTTGTATACTTTCGATTGGCAATGATATGTTCTAATCAGCGGATACAGACGGGTCAGGAAAGACTATCCTTACCAGAAGATTGTATCGTGGAACAAAAGTTAGCTTTTCAACTAAAAACAGCTGCTGTCATTAATATCATACTCTGTCGATTGGTTTGGTTTATTTGATTATGGCAAAGCACTCAAAGCTATCTGTCTAAGAGCAGAGATGTCTTTTGTGAAGGAATTTCTAAGGGAAACTAGCTTGTATACCCGTTACACATATGGGAAACCCACGAAAATGCTCAGATAGCCAGCGCGTTTGCTTGGATTCGAGACTCGGAGCGCACTACCTGTGTCAGCAACTTTATCGCTCCACCGCTGATGGGCCATATTCTGTCGAAAAACAAATTATTGTTCAGTACAAGATGATATGCAGCGTCTACATTAAGAAGTCACCTATGAACACATGGGGCGTTTTGTCCATTAGATATAATTTCGCGTCAAATCGAAAAGCATACTTTAAGCTGTAGGGTTTATATTTATTTTAAATAACATTTATTTTAAGCTATCTTTCCTGTCAAGCCTTTACTTTACCCTGGAATTGCCAATGCTAGAGTATGTAAATTTTAGTAGAACGCGCAGAGTATTCAAATTTTTAGCAGAAGTAATTGAGTTTAAATAGAAGGGAAGCGAGATTGTAAGTGTGCTTCTTGAATCACGAGCGTGAAGGTTGCTTGGTAGAAAGTTTAAGAACCGCGCGTTTCGGCCTGTGTGCCTATTTCGACAGTTCGTTGAATCTTTCAAATTCTTAATCAGAAAGTTTGCTGAATCTCAGCTGTATCGTAGAACGCGGTTAAGTTAGTCACGATTATAGAGCCTCGTAGGTAGTGATTTCGATATTTATGCATCCTGTCATTTATTTTTAGTTGTGGGCGTCCAGTTCCTCTACGGCGTTGATACTGTGTGTTGAGCTTTCCGGACGCCATCAAGGCTTCTGCAAGAGGTACATACTTTTCTATTTTTGTTACACCGCCGGGTCGGCGTAGTTTGTTAGCGTCAAGTGAACGCATCTGTGATTTCTAAAGTGGAATAAAAAGGGAGTTAAACTCTTCTTAAGAGTTTGTGTAATTTCCAGTTCGTAGCATTCACTACTACTGTTGCTGACAAGTTGGGGCATCCCAACATCATAAAGCAAATGTTTAAGTTCAGTTATTCACTTAAAACATCCTTGGTATGTTTTCACATATTTCAAACACATATTTCTTGCTTCTGAATGCGCTAAAACCTAGGTTGACAGAATGCACTTTAGTATACACTTCTTTAAAACTGCTTTCTACTAAGCTATAATTGTTAATATTACACATTTCTTTGAAAGATCTATAAATAAATCATTTTATAATCAGGCAAGTTTATTTTGAAGCCAAAATATAATCATCTTTTCAACGGGAATATCCGATGCCTATGTTCTTCCAGAAATTATGTCCTTGTCAATAGAAAACAAACGCGTGCCTGCATGAACTGAAACTACAGAGAACATGGAATCGGTCACTATATCGTGCTGAGGATATAAACAGTGTCGACGACATGACCCGCGTTTGTCTAGATATGAAATAAAAGAATGGGTCTCTAGATTTATTCATATCAAAATATTGAAAGAATATTGCTATTAGAAAAGGCTTGCTCCAATTTAAACCGATCTCTTTCGCTCCAGGCACAAAACATATCGAAAGGAGCTTAGTGTATTTTTGGGATATTGGGCGCAAAAATAATCCATACTACAACCTTGGTTTTATCTTAGAGTAATATAAGACTTTATTGATTATAATTCCGCTTTTTATAGTATTATGATTTCTTTGGAAGGAATAAAAAAGAATTATCTATTTGAAATAAATTACTATTTATGTTAAACTAGTTGTTCATAAAAAAGAAAATAGCTGTTGTTTTTCATTTGTAAAAGAACTTATATTTTGTCATTTTAAACGGTAAATGAAATAAGAAATGAAATTGTAAATGAAATAAGGATAGAAATTCAATGAGGAATCATTACAATTAACGCTAGATTTTTTCGTAAGCGTAAAATACTTTAATTTAAAAAACTCTTATCAACTAGCATAAAGTCATGAATATATACGTTTTTATTTATACGTCATGGAAAAAAAACAAAAGTGTATTTTCCCAGGTATTTCATTTGTCTTTTCTATAAGCAATCATTAAGAAAATTTTGTAGTTCTTCCCGAAGGTATGCTGGCATTTGTTGTAGAGAAAGGATTTGCATGATATATTAAGATCGAAGCCTAAGAGATTAAAATTAAAGGCCTTATCATATGTTAAAACAGGAGGATCTATAAATGTGTAATGTTAAAACTTAATTGACTCTTGAAACATATTCCTTATTTAGCTTTCCCCCTATGCTTAAACTGACGTTTTATTTTCCTCCGTAACGATGATTCTAAGAGACATGCACACACATAAATAAGTAAAGAAAGAAAATCTTAAAGCTTTCAGATTTTACATTACGCCAAAGGGGGTGTTTTTTTTATTTTGTATGTTACTTTTATTTATAAAATATGAAGTTCTTCGCATTTAAACATTTTTCCGTACAGTGTTGCCTTTGCTTGCTTTGAAATCGTTGAGTTTCTTAATCAAAAATTCTTTAAAGCTTTACAAAATATGAAAACAAATTCCAAATTCCAAATTAGGGCTTCCAGATGCCCATATTCGGGTGGAAACGTACATTATTCAGAATTGGATGGCTCTAGGTACCGTTGTTTTATCATAATGCTATAAACATACATATATTTATGCAGATTCTTCATTATTTAATTTCTTTAAATATAATACAGAATTCTAATATTTGGTGGCAACAATTCGAAAAGTGAACCGACCTTTATGGTGAATTAACGCAAAATGCCAAAACGAAACTAATAGATTGCCCAAAAGGACTACGGAAGAAGGACTATTTGTACTAATAAATAAAATAGAAAAAAGGAATTAAAATTTTATTAATAATAGATATAAGTACAACTAAACCTTATTTTTTCCACATTGTTTGCGGCGTTTCAACACTTTGAAATAGAAATGCTTAACACGTACTACTTAACAAATATATTTTAATGGCTAAATAACCCGGTTCCACTTATTCTTGACTTCTGAAGGTTCTGAAGGTAAACGGTAGGAAAAAAAAAACTTTCATAACCTAAACGTTAGAAAAAAGCAGTACTAATCAGCCAGCAGGTGTAAACTACTTTCTCACGATGTAAACTACTTTCTTTTACATTGGTCAAAGCTCTTTCGAAATTACGCATTGCAGTTCCTCAGTTCGAAGTCGGCAATTCCTGTGAAATATTCCGCTGTTTCCGTGGGAAGTCGTCTCATATAAAGATTATTCTTCCCCTCCCCCTCAAAACAAATTTGTTGTGAATAATAATTCACGAATAATATCTCGATGAGGAGAAATAAATAACATAACGCATATAGCATATTGAAATTAGTATCGTATGCAAAATGTTCAATTAGATTTACAATCTAATTTACTTGGCTGTAGAATCTAAAGACAGGCAATTTTTCACAGTTGCGATTTGTGAGAAGTATTTCTTTAAATTCTCACACAGATCCTTATATATTCTTCATAGAATTCTAAAGCTTAAACATGCGTTTAGACTGCATATTGTATGCCTAGTTTAATGAAGACTGTCTTGCTCAAGCGTCAGATATCTACGCATTTCTGATGTACGTGGACAAACTTGAAAGGATGTGGCTGCCATCTGTCTTTCTTCAAGGATCTTAGAGAGATTTTCTCTTCGGATAGATTTGCTTGTTATTGTTAGGAAACGTCCAGCTGCGGTAAGATAACTTCCCCACAAAGTGGGATCAGGGTTGCCAGATTTGGCGCGAAATTGCCCTTTTGGCAACATACTTGTAGGTATGTCATTGGAGATATATTCGAGAACATTTTAGAACACATTCTTAGATATTTTTTCGGGAATATTCCAGAAGGTAGTTAAAGCTATATAGACCCTACCTAAGTGCTTTGCTGTGAAGCTGCCTTCACCGTTATAACCTGAAGGCTGTGTTTCTGATTATTTCAAGATGTTTATCGTAGGTTTTCGACGATTCTAAACGTGTCTTTGGAATTGTCCTGTGTAATAATGGCGAATAAATTATTCTTTGATTCTTCATCAAGTGTTACCGTCAATTACTGCAAATCCACGTACCCGTAGAACGTAACATTGTAAACGTAATGCAAGAGTGCAGCGTATATGCTATTGTTTTGGCATTGTAATAACTGAACAAAACTTCATAATTTATTTCACTTTTTTTTTTTTTTTTTTTTTTAATTTCGCTTATGTCATGTATCAAACTGCGCTCAATCTTTAATTTTTGGATTGCTTTGCATTCTGCTATACTACCATTGCCACTATTTTCCCTTTGCTGGCATATTAAAATGAGCATCTGTGATTTGTTAACACAGTAATTTGGATTTCGAATTATTAAAATTATTATCATAATTAACATTACACGAATTCATGCCTTATTTAGTGTGTTACATAGAGCTTGTCATAGCAAGATTTTCTTAGGCAAAAATCCTCCTTACAAAGTTTTCTCCTTGCATAGTTTTTAAATAACAATGGTTTTAAATGAAACTGAAATAGTTTATTTAAACTAGAACATTTCAGGCAGTAATTATCTGATTTTATATTCTTATTGAGTGGCGAATAAAATGCTTAACATTGTAAAGATTCTAATTAAGGCGAACAGCTGGTTGCACGAAAATTTTTGTGTTTTCCCTATGTGCAGCAGGAATACGAAACAGTTTACCAAAGAAAATCTGAGAAATTATATTTCAGTATATTTGTCTTTATGCATATGGCCATTCTATAGTTTCCTTTATTCAAATAAATTAATAAAAACTTTCCCTCACAGCTTTCTTATGTGATTTTACCGCTGACTGAGTAACCCACAGATCTCTTTATGATGCATGTCTGTTTTCCAGTTTAGATTTCACTACGTTCATTACAAAAAAATGCTGATAATATTGGAAAGTATAATATTGGAAAGGGAACGTTGTTTGGTTGATTAATTGATTACAGATAGAGTTATCTGCTTGCTAATGTATTTGTGTGTGAAGGCTGTCTATATTAAAGCATGTGTTTGTAAAAGCTTATTTGAGTTAAATTCGCTCGTATTCGTATTGCGCATAATGAGAAAACCATGAAAATAATTTTCAGCCAACACATTCGTTGAAAGCCCAGCACTAGAAGAATTACACTGCTGGCCATCCAAAACACAACACGAAGAAGGACAATAGATATTAAAACCAAATTTATTTCAGATATTACACATAGTATAAATGTTAATTAATTTGAAATACAGTCTTCTTTGAGGGGAGGAAGATAAAACAATTAGTAATGAGTATCGCCTCCACGTTTCTCAATAACCGCTGCTACACGCCGTAGCATTGAGTGAAAGATTGTTTGGATGTGTGTTGGGGAATAACAGTCCATGCTGCCTCCATTCGTAGCCAGAGTTAATCTGATTTTTTCGCGGGTTCGGTAAGCCGGGTTAGATATTCTCTGCCATTGACCAGATATGTTCCATGGGCGATAGATCTGGAGAATGGACACTCCAGAATAACAATGCAATATGGTGGGCAAGGGAGAAAGCTTGAAAATTGCGTGCCGTATGTGGTCTGGCATGTCTTTCTCCACATGTCTTCCGACACAATGATATGCCATTTGGAAGTCTATCTCCGCTGTTCAGTGCTCGATTGGAAAGGCAAATGCCTATCGTTTAAAGTTACAGGTAAATGAAGCAAAGGACGCTTAGCAGACAGTCCATTGTACTGTAAACGAAGGCTAATTGTTCTTGCAGATACCGACTGTTGTGTTTGTTATAGACGGCATTTGTTGTGATGTGGTTGCGGTTGTGCAGCGGGGGTAGAGTATGCCTGTTTTTTTGTGGAGTGGTATGACGAGGTGGTTGCAATTGCTCCTGCTCGTCAGTCGTTCCCTCTTGCATCATCGATTCCATATTCGCATGACTGTTTTAGCTACGTCCGACACGATGATTGATGTTCTGGAACGATAATACACTGACTACCAATAAGTATTTGGACACGTGTGATAGAAAAGAAAAACTAACTTTATTCAAAATCAATAGTTGGTAGAGCCTCTACGAGAGGTAATTACAGCGTGGACCCTCCGAGGCATACTTTGACAGCTATGGTATTTTCTTCCACTCGGTTTGGAGAAGACATAGAAGTTCCTTTACCGATTTTGCACGGGTAGTGCACCCCTGAATTCGGCGATGCAACTCGTCCCAGAGGTTCTCGATAGGGTTCAGGTCTGGACTCTTGGCAGGTCAGTCCATTCGGTGAGCTCTATTGGCACCATACCTAGCCTTGGTTAACGTCGAAACATGACAACTGGCATTATCGTCCTGAAAGTAACAGGGGTCCAACCCGTAAAACTGCCACAACGTAGGAAGCACATTGTCATCCAAAATAGTGCAGTACGCATCAGAGTTGAACTTACCATGAATGGGGACCAAGGGTCCCAGCCCATACCAGGAGAAACACCCCATGACCATAATTCCACCTCCGCCGAACTTGACTGTTGGCACAATGCATTCTGGCAGGAGACGTTCTCCCGGTAGACGCCAGGCCCAGACACTGCCATCCGAACGATAAAGGTTGAACCTTGATTCGTCACTCCAAAGAACCCGTTTCCATTGATCTACGGTCCAATTTCGATGTGCTTTGCACCACATTAACCGAGCAGCGCGGTTGTACTTTGTGATCAAAGGCTTATGGGCAGCAGCATGAAAGCCAAGCAGATGTGCTTCCTTACGGATGGTATTCATTGAAACAATTCTCCCGGATGCCTGTTGAAACTCCCCGCGGATGAGGGCCATCGGGTGGGTGCGGATCTTCCGAATTTCTCTGGACAGCACTCGTTGGTCTCTATCTCCCAGTTTCGCTGGTCTGCCGACTCGGGGCACATTCCGACAATCACCGCTCACCTTCCACTTCTTAATCACATAGGCCACTGTCGATTTTCAGTACTTCAGATCGCTAGATATATCCCTTAAGGATCGGCCACATTTGTGATACTCGATAATTATACCTTTCTCGAAATCAGAGAGCTCCGAACTGCGAGGCATCTTGCATGCGACTAAAGCCGATGCTGTTTCCTACACTATATATACCAGCGAAGTCCGTGACGTACCTTAGGACCGCAGATATCGTCACTTGCATAGGTGTCCAAATGCTTATTGGTAGTCAGTGTATACAATCTCTGTGTGCAACGGTTCTGCCTCGTTTGAATTTAGAAACGTAGTAGAATGATGCTCATGTTTTCCAATGAGGCACATTGAAGTTGAAAACACAAAAATTCTCACTAGAGAACAATTCATGCTTTACAAAACATAAGTATTGGTAACGTGATGCTGCTACATTAGGAATTTCGCATTACGTCCAAGTCAATAAAAATGTTATCCTAATGGCATTTCACGTACAAATACATCAAGTGAAATTCCCAGAAGAGAAACTTTTACAAATGTGGAAGAGAGAGCATTTTCTACTAGGTTTAATAGATCAAACCAGAGTCCTAAAGGAGTAGAACATGAGATTATGCATGAGTCGAAATAAAAATGGATACAAATACAAAAGTGCATATGTGGAGCTTACGTTGGAGAATCTAAATCTCTTAGGAGATGTGCAACGTTAGAACATAAGTCTTTGTCATTTAATAGAATTTCGTACTGAAACAAGTCAAAATTCGTGAGATGCTTACAAGTAGTAGCTTTTTTTGTAGAAATTTCTAATGATTTTGTGGAGAAACTTATTTTAATAGTTTCAGTATTGAGGTCCTAGTGCACTCTTTGATTGAGCGCGTAGAATTCCACGTTAATAAAGATTCGTCGATATTTACTTTGCACCTATTGGAGTTTGAGGAGATGACTTTCGGTTAAGAGTAGTACAAGCCGGTGAAGCATAGGTAAGGAGAGAAATTACAATTCAGATATAAATGAGACGCTTCATTTTAAGTCTAATTTGGAATAATTGCCAATAATGTTTTCCAAAACGGTAGCATGTCCTCTCTTTTATATGCAGACTGTAAGAAGGGTGGCAATAGTTCATGATGTGCGTGTGTGCTGAAAGTGTGCTCGCTCCTTTGCATTATCTATCACGATATACACGTGATGCAAGTTTTATGCTGTTTGGATGCTTCCTTCGTTTTGCATTTTGGATGGCCAGCAGTCTCAAAGTTTTCAATGGTCGTATACATTTCGATATTAATAAACTGAAAATACAGGAACAGTTTTTATAATATCTTTTGCCATCAAAGAGTACCCAAATCGAGCATAAAATGGAAAAGACCATAGTAAAGGGCCCCCAAATATGGCGTTTAAAAAAGAACTATTAAAAATTTGTTAATTAACTATACATATAATAATAGTTATTACCTCCAGAGGGACGACTTTTGATCCCGAGACAGAACAAAAACAAAAATGAAAACAACAACAACAAAAAACCACATTCTTTACGTATTGTTAGTTTTGCCAGCCTATTTGGGAATAAAGCATAACTTAAAGCATAAATTCCTTCACATTGAATATGTTACAGGATTTTATTTAGACTAAACAACCCATCCTATATATATATTAGCGATTTATAGATCAAAAAACATTATATGTCATGAAATTTCCTCAGTAAAGTGGTTTATTAATCGATACCTCGTTCAGTCTACTAATTGGGCAATCACTTTGCTTTTATTTTTCCCTTTTTTCAAATATCGCATTCTCCCAATGCCCGGGACTTATGGAATGCATTCTATTATTTAATCCATATACACGAGTTCTGTATTCTTTGTAACGCCTTTAGAATATAATTTTTGTACATTGGAAAGGTTTTCAAGTTCTTCTGCTTCTTTGTCAAATATAATAAGATGAGATTTTATCTGTATGATTGTAAGAGATTTTGTCTGAGTAATTGCAAAGACTAAAAATTAGTTGTTGCAATTATGTTTAAAATTTGTACGTAGTTTTAATTCTGAAAGTATTTAATACTTAATGAGCTATAACTTATTTACCTTCCATTTGAGTAAAATTTAATATGCTTTGAATATTAAGCAATATTTAAAGTTTTTTTTTTTCAAGTAAGATTTTAAATTTTCATTCAACTAAATTTGTTTACTGAATAGGTAAAAGTGTCTTTAGAAAGCAGAATATTTTACAATGTATTAAACAATGGGCACAGCTTTAGTATAGCCCACCTGGAATTTTAAACAAAAAAAAAAAAAAAATATTACCAAGAGCGGCGATAAATGATATGATCTGGTAACCCATACTATTCGCCAAACGCAATGTAAACAAGAGGATGGAATTACGGTTACAGCTAATTTAGTAGTCAGTTACATTTATTCAATTTCAATACAAATTACCGACATATCCGTTTACTCAAAGTTTAATGCACGTGCCCTGTATTCTTACTTTTCCGGTACAGATTTCTCTTAAAATTTGTCTCATGCTGCGTTGCAGGAGGAAATACAACATTTTAAATTAGAATTCTACTAAAATTAATATCTAAATACACAATTCGTAACACTGTTATTTGCGATTGTTTAACGCTCAGATACCGTGAATACTATTTTGTATATATATTTTTGGCTACTTGAGGTGATATTTTTGCGTTTAGTTATTGCTTGCTCTAAAACTGCTGTTAGTGATGTTGTAATTAAATATCACGAGATTATAAAGGACAATTTAAGGTGGGAGTTTTCAAACAAGCGTATGTTAGCAATTAATTAGTTCCTTTATTAAAAACACATTCCGTCAAAACATTAATTGTTAAATACTTGCTTTATTCAGAAACATTACCGTCAACATTACTGCTCAAAAAACTTACAGTTCAAAATATTATCGTTCTGAAAAAAACTGTTGTTGCTAATCGAGAAAATACATTTTTAAATAAAATTAATACGTTGCGTTTACATTCGGGCATCCTGACTTAGTTACGACCTCGGAACATTAAGAACTTATATTTAAAAAATTAAATCTTTAATATTAATGTTTATAGTTCGAAAGTCTTTAGCTGTCATATAGATTCACCGTCGTTTTCTATTCTTTTTCCGTGTCCTAGTTTTAGTAATATGCGGCATGTTGTTATCGTTATCCTCAGTAACACTAATGTCATCACCATCATCATCGTCTTCTTCTGATTGAGCATGACACTGCCATGACTTTAATTGGCTCACATGAGCATTGAGTCACTCTATAGGTATCACTTGGTAAAACTTCTGTAACTACCAAAGGTCCTCGATACTTTTGTTGTGTTTTGGTTGATTCTCCAGTTGATTTAGGTACTCTTCTCATAACTACTATTTCTCCTCGTTCGAATGTTAAAGAATTGCTTTTCCTCTTGTCATAATTTGCTTTCATTTTCATCTGCATATCTTCAATTCTCTTTCTAGCTTCATTCTGTAAGATTACTGGATTCTCCCATTCATCTGCGTCTTCATCTGTAATCATCCTCATCAATCCGTCGTTAAATTTTGGTGAATAACCGTGAAGCATTTCGAAAGGAGTTTTATTTGTAGTCTTATTTATCATATTGTTTAGATTTCTTTCGCATTCCTTAATCTTTTTGTCCCAGTCTCTCTGATTCGGATTTTCCATACTCGTTTTAATCGTAGCCAAAATTGTTCGATTTGCTCTTTCCACCATTCCATTACCACTTGGATGCTGAGTTGAATTGAGTGTATGACTGATTCCATTATTTTGACAGTACTCTCAAAATTCCTTCGCTGTGAAACATGTTCCTCTATCGCTGATAATTTTTTCTGGTAACCCAAAATCATCTACAAAACTCTTCAGTGCAACTAACACATACTTGGTTGCAGTACTTTTCATAGGATATAAGCGTGTAAATCTCGTAAAATTATCAATTATTACAAATAATTCTGTATTTCCTCTTGAACTTTTTACGAATGGTCCTAAATGATCTATATGTATAATTGCAAAAGGTCTTCTACCAGGTCTAATTGGATGCAGTACTCCTTGTTTCTTACCACTAGGCATTTTATTTACTAGGCATTCGAAACACATCGAAATGTGACGCATAACATATCGTTTCATTCCTTTAAACCAGTATGATTCCTTGATTTTGGCAACAGTTCTGTCTGCTGAAAAATGTCCCAAAAGATCGTGAAATTTTACTACAATACCTTTTCTCATCGATTTAGGTATGACATATAACAATTTCTCCTTTTCCTGATCTTTCACTTTACGAAACAATTCTTCTTTACGAAACAAGTCTTGAAGAAAATATTCTTCAAGACGTAATTTTCAGTTACATATTTCTCTGCATTCGTTCTATCATTTATCTTTTTCTTTAAAATGTCTATTAATTTGCGTAATTCTGGATCTGAATGCTGAATCATAAGAATTTGTTCATCTATCGTTAGCGTTAAACAAACTTCCAAGTTGTTTTCAATTATAGAGTCTAAAGTTTCTTCTGGCTGATCAACTGGCGATCGGCTCAATGCATCTATGTGACTCATTCTTTTGCCTTGCCTGTGCTTTATTTCAAGATTGTATTCCTGGATCAGATTACTCCACCTTGCTATCTGATGATTTGAAGTTTTCTTCGCGTTTAAATAAACTAAAGCTTGGCAGTCTGTAATTACCGTAAATCGGATCCCAATTAAAAATTGTCGAAGTCGTGTCAAAGTCCAAACTATAGCCATTGATTCTAATTTGCTTGAATGATAATTCTTTTCTGTTTCTGTTGTTCCTTTACTTTTTTTGCTCCGTTCTAAATAATTGTATTTTTATTAAATTGATATTTTAATATTTTGAGAAAATGTATGTTATGTAATAATTGTTACTAAATTTAAGTATGAAACACACCCACAAAAAATTTTTACATGTTTTTTTTTTTTTTTCATTTATTTTACTACAGTTTCCTTTTGTAAAGCACAAGTGTCCCATCACTTTTTTGAGATACTGTATGTGTGTGTGTATGTGAAGCATTGCTTAGTGTTCCTAATTTGTAGTATTTATTTTCTTATAATATTTTCTTTCATTGCGAGAAATTAAATTTTTTATTTATTTATGTGTAGAATTCTAGTATGCCTGTCTACAGAGAATATAATGTGATTTAGAAATTTAAGAACCTGTTTTTCATTAATGTGAAGTTGAAAATTTTTAGAAAATAATGAAAATTGTCTACTTACTGGTATATAAGGGATTATGTTGTTACGTAGCAAAACGTTAATTTGTAAATATGATAAAATTGATATGTTCCAGTGTATTAATTAAAAAAAACTTTTTTTTATTTGTATAAATGCTAAAGCTTAAAAATCTTTGAAAATATGGAAGCTGTATGAAGTATGAGAGACTGCGACGTTCTTTATCGTTGTAATAACTGGTAGAATTCGCTTACTGTATCATGATAATTTTAAATATTAACAATTTATTATACTTATTTTCAGTTACGCCTAAGCTCAGAAATGTAAATTTAAAGAATTTGATGTTAATTTACAATAATAAACAATTCATTATTTTTTTAAAAGAGAAAATACAAATTACGCGTAGCATGGAGAATACATTGTGACGTCACACAAAATTATTTATTAAAGGTGAAATAGCTAAAGGTTTCCGGTATTGTTTTTAAAATTACATCCTTTTAACCTTAATCATTTTTATTAATCATTTCTTAATATTTCTTTCTCTTAAAACCGTGTATAATAGTCATAAACTTATTTCTATTATCCATGATTTCTGGTGAAATTAAGATGGCCACCATTTTTTTAAACATGGAGTTTCGTCGAAAATCTGGATGGCAACCATTTTTCAAAACAACGTATTTCATGTGCTTTTGCGCCAAACCAAATTTGCCAAACTTTGAAGGTGGGCTATACTAAAGCTGTTCCAAACAATGTATTAAACAATATAAGTCATGTCATTAAACGGACGGAAAACAGTGGTTAAGAAATTTTAAAATATTTAAATTATCAAAAGTTTAATTAAAAGAATGTTCAGTCAGATCACAGTTCAATGAGTCTAAATGGTAAAAGCTCAGATTATTCAGACTTTTCTGATTTTATAAATTTCTTAAGCTTTTCATTGAATTCTCATGAGACAGTGTTTCAATGGAAACTTCTCGCTTCATAATCACTATTTACGCTGAAGATAACTTCGACAAATTTATGCCATATTTATTTTAAATAATTTAATTCACTTTATTTTTATAATATCAAATTCTGAAGTGACATTTATCAGCTGTTTGTTTTATTTGTACTTTAGTATTAATCTTTTGGTTACTCAAACGGTTCTTTTTAACTCGAGCACAATACTGAGAGACGACTCAGACATTAATTTATTTTTATTGCTAAAATTAAATCTTCTTATCGGATGTCATTATAATCTGTAACATAGATTTTTTATATATGTTATTAAAAGTATATCCCTACAATAAGCGACTCTGATTTCATTTGCTAGATCATAACAGCTCGTTCATGTCGAAGCTTGTTGCATTATTAATTTATCCCGTGCAGAAATGACAACGTTATTTGACTGTCCTAACACACGAAATGTTTTCTTTATATATAAAATTAACTATTATTATTTCATCAAAAACCTCAATGTATTTCAGTATTAAAAACTGAATAATCCAACATAAGTTTTGCTGTATTATATAGATCTCATAAAATATGTTTAAACTTTTATCAGTGCATTTCATATAAATCTACGGAACACTCGCATATCCCTTTCCCTTTGTTTTAGTTTAATAATGATATCGGCCTTTGAGTTTTAAACAAAGTTTGGTGCTCAAAATATGTTCTGAGGATCACGGGCAGATTCTCAGTACTTCAGAAATATTTCCAACTAAATACTTCAAATAATTTAGCATCATCTCTGTATTACATATTCAGAACTCACGTGGCATGTAATTGAGCCTTGTGGGACGCGTCTGAAATCATGTTACATGTTTCTAAAATTCGAACTCTTCTCTGCGGGCTTAAATTAAATTTGTAATCTCGAACTGTCAGTTAATCCGTGCAAAGTATGTCTTGGAGGTTCGGGGATTAAATAATGCACAGTAGGCGCTGCGCAAATGAGACATTTGTAACGAATTTTGCAGTCCAAGCCCTTCCCCTGGGGCGAAAAAGGAACACACTGGGAAAGATTTAGCGAATTCAGGGAATACCTAATTTGCATTTAGGGAAACGTTAAGCAATGGGCTCCAAGATATGGGTTTAAAACATGAGAGAACAATGCATTTCGCATGGAATGGAATCTAAGCAAATACAGCTAGGATACAAATGCAATCTGTATTTGATTAGTTGAGATTTAACTAGTTTTAGCTTTAGAGGAATTTTATGTATGGAAGAATGGATGTAATAAATATTATTATTGTTATTACATGTAGGTCGAAGCTTTTATCAGAAGTTTTCTAGGTTACTTTTTTTACTACTTAAGAATCCGTTGATATGAAGAATAAAATCATCAAAGACAGTTTTGAAATGTTGATTGTCCTTCTTCTAGGTTGTTTTTAACAAGTCTCTATACTTATTATTATAACAGTCTTTATACAGTGAAATGACTGTATCTAGGAAAATCAATGATAATTAGATTTTTTCTCGCAGAAATACCTTCACTATCGCTTTCTTTAGTAGCAGTTAAATCAAAGACATCTACCAAAAACAGAAAGAGAGATTGAAAATTATTCCTGTAACTAATCACTGTGTCCTTAATAACCTAGGAAAAAAATTGAACGAAACAAAGCAAGAAATGATATTTAGGGATTTAAAGTGAAAACAAAAAGAGATCTGTTTATAGATGGGTGAAGAAAACAGGTTAGAATTAAAATCATTGTCTAATGTACAGAGATTTCTATGGAATTGTTTTATAGGTATGGAAAACCTCAAGGAAATCTAACTCATAGACTGCGAAAAGTTTCTGATAATTTCTATTGGATAATTCTGACAGAAGCCAAACTGAATTTCCTTCTGTTTTATGATACGTTTTTCATTTAGTTCCAGCTGAGAAAGAAATACCGATGAATCGCCAAAGGATTTTCTGTTATAAAGCTCACCCCAGGTACCGTTGGCGTTTCCTGTCTTACATGGCATCATAATCTGTCCCAAACTAACTGTCGTTTAAGTTGTTTTCCAGTAAGAGTTCGTTTGTTTAGGAAAAAAAAGTAGATTTTTCACGTTATGCGTCACTTTTGCCTGCAACAGTTAAGAAAATATTTTAAAAAGTGTTTTAAAGATATAATTATTTTCATTTTATAGTTTCTAAACTCACTTTAAATAGTTGACAGATATCAACATAACAAGCCCAAAATTTCTTAGTATGAATTAAAGTGTCTCTTCAGTAGCAACAATAGTTTTGTTGCTGCTTGGAAAACAGAATATTTTTATGTTCTACTTTTCAAGATTTACCAAAATTAGAATACTTTTACTGTTCAGATTTTTTATTAATTTGAAAGTTTGATGGAAACGTAAAACGTAATTAAAAAGGTACTTCTAAACTAATTTTGCATAAAATTTTAAATATTTATTTGTACATAAATTCTATTAGTGAATACGTAAACTAATTCTAAAGAATAAGTGTAATTAAACTGAGAATGTTAAAACATTTTGCATTGCATTATAAAGGTAGACTTATTGCTCATTATCTTATTCTAACCATTGAGTATTTTATAACATATTCTTAAACGCTTGTGTTAGACAAAGAACATTTTACGAATTTGTGGAAAATCGGCAGATCGTATCAGAAATTTAATAAGAAAATATTTTCCCACAAGATCTAAAAGTAACCAAAAGATGATTTTTGAAAAAATTCTGATGATCTTAACTTGGGATTGTGAAACGTATTAAAAAGAATAGTTTAAAGAAAGATCTCTCATAAAGGACTATTTTGTTGTGCAGTGAATAAAATGAAAGCACTAAGGAAATCATCCTTTCAAAGCACTTTAAACATTCAGGTAGTAAATTTATAATTATTACCCACATTTTAACTAGACCTGCTAGTACATAAAACAATAAGAAAATTTTGAAAACTGATTTTTTCAAATGGTTGAATATATGTGATATATTTTATTTATCAATAAATGCACACACAAAGAAATAAATGAACAGTAAGTTGGAAATAACAGACTGGCTAAAATATTCTTAGCTATAGCAATCTATAAAAGCCTATAGCCAAAGTAAAATATACAGTGCTCTCTCTCATTAGATATTAAGAGCAGATACATCAATCATATGGGCAGATTAAGAGCAGATACATAATCATTAATTTTATGTCATCTAAATATTTTAATATAAAACAAATTAAATGTAACAAAATGTAAACAAATACGATTTGCTGTAATATTAGTAAAATTTAATGTTGTAAACTCAACTTCAATTCGCTGAAATCAATTCAATCTTCAATCGCTGAAAACCTGCAGTTAAATATTTGATTCTAAAGATTCTGGCAGAAAGAATGCATCTCTTTTCAAAGTATCTTTCCATTAAATGATAATTATAACAAACACGATATACCTTTCCAACAAACGTGCTCCTAAATTGTCCACTATATTCTTTTCCTAGGAAAAAAGTACTGTTATCTACTCATGGCATTATTATCTTACATCTCTTATGCTCAGAGAATTCGAAACTGCTACTAGCCATATATTTGCAGTTCAGAAATGATTTAAAATGCGGTTCAGAGCTTTGTCAAAATAGTTTCAACACTGCTGGTGGAATGGTGTTGGGAAATTAAAATTTAATTAATGTATTTCATAATTTATTATATTAGGGTATAAATTGCAATCACTAATGCATTATTCCCATTTTACTTAGTTCAGAACAAAAAGTTGAATATCTCACACTCGAAATTCGCGAAAATAGGAAATATTCCAGAGTAAATTTATTGACTTTGTTCACTTTCCCTCGCCTCTTCCTGATATAAAATAAAAATTTCATTGAATACATTTAGGAAGCTGTTACAAAATAGTTGTTGTTATCATGATTATGGGTTCTGCTTTAAATAACATTCTGCACTAAATTTAGTTCCTGTAAGTAGTTATTAAAGACAACTGTAAGAATTTTGCATACCTGTGACATCTGTAAGAACTTTTCACATAAAGTATGAAATTTTTTTATTTAAATCCATTAATGTGGATATCTATATATATCGAAATTTCAACAACTGAAATTTTTCCTGGGAGGGTTTTCCCAAAATATTTGGTTTTATATTTTTATAGTTCATATATTTTCATTTCTACTTGAACAGTCTTTACAATTAAAATGTCTTCTACATAATATATGAATTTAACAACCAAATAACTACAAATTAAAATTTATTAAAATGCATAATAAATGACATAAACCTGCCGGGCAAATTAGTTTGAATAAATAAAACAGTAAATAAACATACATAATCAATCACTACAAAAATATGCAAAAGCTAAATTATGAAAAATATTTAATAACATTTTACAACAATATATTATATTACCACGACAGATGCTATTCTCGACTCACCCGATAGCCTCTTTTCTTAAATAAGATTTGTTTGAAAACTTTCTTTCTATATTCCAAATTATTTACTGATCTCTTGAAATCTGTGTTTTTCGTGTTCCAAAATATTTATTTCTAAGTAGAAGCTTTAAGAAACATGTTCTGCTACGAAATGTTATGAGCTGTATAATCCCTCAGAACATGGTAAATGCAAAGTATCTAGTTTTTCGAAAAACTTATTGTGACAGTCAAACAATTGACTAGAAAAACAGATATAAAGGAATTTTTCCTCTCTAATAAAAGAAAATAATATAAAATTTCTGCAAGCAGCATTTCATCCGTATTATTGCCAAAAATACTTTTAAAGAAACAAATGATTTTGTTTCCGTTCATATCGAAGCCTATGGAAAAAATATAAAAATAAACAAATGAATGTTCGTTCTGAAGTAGGAATATCTCGTATTTCTCAGCCATCTGAGACCTTTTCAATAAAATAAATTGTTGGAAGTTACTACATAGTATATTTCACAATATATTTCTGCATTTTTGTGCTCTTATAATTCCAGCATATAGGATAAAATGTCACTGACTTTTCGTCTAGCTTTATACCTGAATGTTAGTTTTTAAAAAATAATATGCTGAAAGGATTTTAAAATAAAATGTTGCTTTTTCGTAATATGTGACTGGTTTCTGTAACACAGGGAAGATCTGTAATAGTTTGGTTTGGTATGCCTATTGCATATCTTATTCTTCTACTTTATTCTTCTACTTTATGTTTCAGGATATTGCGCCTTCAACGAAAAACACGCTTTCCGCTTAGCTTCTTCTAGACTTCCAAACGGTCAAAGATAGATTTCAAGCTATCTTTGACTGGTCCTGGGCTGTTCATGGACTAATGGTCCTAAGTTCGAACCCCGTGTAAATCTTGCATATCTCTAGTATTGTTGGGGTGCTAGGGTCCTTTAATTCTTTCTAAGGTATTCTCTATAGGTATTAGACGATGCTTTATCCCTAGAAAATAAGTTATTTATTTACAAGTCTACTTTGCGTCCCATGTTGTGTTATGCTTGTCCTGTAAAGGCATTTGCCGTAAAAACCTAACGTGAAAAGCTCCAAACTGCACAAAATGCAGTACTTAGACAAATTACTGACTCCCCATGGTATGTGAGAAATAACAGAATTCACGAGGAACTGAAAATTGTTCATTTAAGATCCTTTTATTTTAAACTTGCTAAAAATTTTCACGAAATGCAAAATAATATTGACAACCCGCCAATCAAAATCTGTACTTATATATATAATGATCTTTGTATTTTAAATCGGCCACTTGCCATTCTCAATGTATGGAACATGTAACTTTTCTTTTTTTATGTCTGTGTATTTTTATTTATGTAAATGTAATTAATGTAATTGTATGTATCTCACATGGCACTTAGAGATTTGCACTGACCCTTCCTATTACTGATATCTGCATGTATTGTTTGTTCTCAGTAAAGTCTATCACTCTCTCTCTCTCTCTCTATATATATATATCTGTATTAATAAAAATAAATTTATATATATTTATAAATAGTAACAAAAATTATTAAAATAAAATTAAAAGGAAGAAATATAATAATAAAAATAATTAATAATTATAGTTATGTATTTTGTAATACATTATATATGTATATTTTTCTTTCCAATCAAGATTCGAAAATACTTATGTTCTACAAAGTATTTTCTTTCTCTGGATCGCTATTAGACGATGGCAGGTATGGGATCTTTCGATCAATTTGTGTTAAAGAATGAGGGTATGGGTCCATCCAATTGATTAGATTTAGAAAAGGATAGGAATGGGACTTTTAACGTATTAGATTATGACAGGTATAGACCTTCTGGTTGATTGCTGTTAGAATATGAGAGGTACAGTACTTTCCTATGAAATTATCTTAGAATATTATAGGTCTCATTAATTAGAGTTAGAAAATAATAAGCGCTTCCGAGGGTTTCGAATTCTAAGATCATTGGCATGGTATTTTCTGGTCGATTGATGTTAAAACGATGAGAGTTCTGGGGCCATTCGATTGAGTAGAGTTAGGAAAAGAGAGGAATAGGACCTTTCAACTGTCGGAATAGGAGAGGTATGGACCTTGCAATTGATTGGTGTTAGAATATGAGAGGTACAGGACTTTCCTATAAAAATAATCTTAGAAGATTATAGGTTTCATTAATTAGGGTTAGCAGATAATAAGAGTGGAACTTCCTAGGGTTTCGCATTAGAATATGATGGGCATGGTTCTTTCTGCTCGATTGATGTTAAAAAGATGAGAGTTTTGGGGCCATCCGATTAATTAGAGTTGTAGAGACATTTGGAATTTTTGGAAGCAGGAGAGATGAAAAATAGCAAACGCCTTCGCCGGGAATCGGGCCACGAACCTCTGGAATACCGTCCCAGAGTGCAGAACCACTACACCACGAAGGTAAACTAGGAAAGTGGGAGAAATACCTGGAATACTATCATTGAAACTGGCTTTTTGAAACCAATTATTGTTCTATTATTCGTTATTGTTCTTTTCATGACACCTGAAATTAGATATTGCCACTGATATGATCTAATGTTAGATTCATTATGTTATCCCGAATTAAAAGACAGAGCAAAGACATTTTAAGAACAGTTAAGGAAACACTCCTCTTGTAGAGATCATCAAATTATTCGGAACAGGACGAGTGAAAAATCAGATATGTTTTCGCTGGGGTTCGAACCATGGCTCTTCCAACTGCCAGCTGGACGTAATTTCACTTGCATTACAAGAACGCACACTGTAAAAATGATTTATCTATTTTCTTTTATTTAAATGAGACATAATCGATTAAAAAACAGGTAGTGACGAATTGCCATCCATCACGTTCTAATTCAGACACTACTGCAAAGATATTAAGTTTCTTTCTTACTTGCTTGGATAATGTAAAACATATATTATAATCGGATAAAAATTTGGAGTGTCATATTTCAACGGAAATATCCATTTTGACCATTCCTGAATCAATTTGGACTATACTTTTGCTTGACATATACGTGTACAGACAGAATACAGGACTCTTTACTCCACAACAGATTGTTAAATAGATTTTGTTTCGTGACGTCTGTACGTATGTATGTATCTCGCCTAAACGAATAGATCGCTCGATTTTTATCTAAAAAACGATTAGCCAAGAACGGGGAAATGGTACTGGTATAATGTCTAGTTGCGCAATTGGCTTTTTTTTATTCCGGTAGGCAGTACCAAGAGTTGACAAATACATATATTTAGATACAGTAATTTTCACTGCCTTCATTTTCGGAATTATCCCCTGTACCAGTAGTACAGAACCACTCAGTGCGGAATAGGAGAAAAAAACAAGAATCAGCCATTATAACATCCGCTACTATTTTGATGGTACTATTTGATTTTGTGGGTAGTATTTTGATGATACTGCTGGACAGAAATGGGTGAAATGTGTTGGAGAGTGTAGTACGTGGTTCCATCAGATTACATGCAACAAATGAATCAACCCCAGTTTACATGCAACAAATGTACATAGTTAAAAGGGAGGATATATATTGTCGTATTGTTTAATATGTGTTTAGTCCGTCAATCTTTCTTTTCCATAGTGCGTTGTACTTATTTCTTAAAAAAAAAGGCCATTGTTCAGAATTCTACCTGCCGCCCCGTAGATACCTGTCGAGATTTCCAGCAGTTAAGGGAGAAGTGGACATCTGGCTTTTATGTTTTTCATTGCATTTATATGACCTATGGTGTTTTTCAGGTAAGCCAAATTTTCATAATGTGTTACTAATACAGGAATAATCATTTTCTGTAAAAATAAATGATAAAATCGTTAAATGTCAACCAGTTATTCATAATTTTCCCCTAAGGTGTCGAAATGTCCCTGAACGACCTTATATAAAGATTCCATGCGTATGTTTAAGGACTCCGTGGATACGTTTTGAGACTGTCTTATTTTGTTCGAAAATATGCATTGAAAGTGCAAGGTATTCCTCCCTCCTGCACTCGTGGTGTAATTGGAAGCACGTAGGGCTAGTAATCGAGAAGTTCGAATCCCGAAAAAAGCATTGCTTATTTTTTATGTTTTCTGCTCTAAAAAACACGAACTGTGAAAATATATGTCAGCAATATTTTTTAATATTTTCAGGAATCTTGCACGTAAAGGTATGACAGCCGTTGGAAGAGAATCACAATAATGTAAAACTCAAAAACTGCCATAGATTTTTAATAAAACGCTACTGATTTAGAAAAAGATCAGATATGAGTCCTTCTTTTCCCTTCAGGATGAAAATTATTTGCTTCTAAGGCTGCTTTTCTTAGACTAATCTTTAATTTTCTACTTTATTTTAAAAAACCTTTGTAACTATAAATGCATGTTTAGTGTCAGTGTTAAAAGAAATAAATCTTCTAGCTATCTTTTTTTGTGAACAGATTATATAAGCTTGAGGAGTTAAAGGGCTTTTTTTTTTTTTTTTTTTTTTTTTTTTTTTTTTTTTTTTTTTTTTTTTTACTAGTAACACTTAACTAATTTGAACGTCATATGTTTAGCTGAAACTAATAATGTTAAGTTATCTTAATAAGTTTTAATTTTCAATCCCAAATGTCCCACCGATATAATTAACAGATAGGATTTTTTTGACAGAAGAACAAATCTTTAAAAACAAAGAAAAGTCTCTTTAAATTCAGGAAGAATTTCATAAAATGGTTTATTATTATAAACATTACTTAAACCTTTCGACAACTTTGTGGAGGAGGATGCATAGAAAATATCTGAAGAGTTTTTTTCAAGTGAAGTTACCTTTTGGCTTATTTCTTTTATGCACGGAATTTATCTTGCAAGGGACGTTTGTGCAACAGGGAGTGTATTTTTTCCCTCTACTTGTTTATTTATTTTTTCCCCAATATTTCTTCATCAATCCTCTTACCTATTTTCGGAACATTTTCTTCAACTTTCCCGAAAATCCCCAAAGGGATTTCGCCGTTAAGAAAGAGGGATAAACTTTAAAATCACGTTTAATATTAATGATTGCATTCATTATGTATGATAGAACGTTACTTAAACATAGTTAAAAAGTTTTCTAGTATAAACTGAAGAAAAGAGCACAGAGATTTCAACTGAAAAATGATAAGACATTTCTAAAAGCTGAAAATACATTTACTTAAGTTTTAGGTTGTAACCCATCAAATGAAATATTAAATGGCTTCCAGTAATTAGACAATGCCAGCAAAATCCCAGTTGCGTTTCCTAAAGCTTGCTTATTATTGTAAAGTTCATTGTTTGAATATTTTCAGTAAAAAAACGAAGCAATTTTTACAGTAAGGAATTGTTATAACTTAATGTAAACATATTTTGGGATTTGTTACTTTATTTCTGTTACCCTGCATTAATTTATAATTGCATCTTTCTCTATGAATTTCTTTCTTTCGTTGGAGAGCTGGTAATCCGCTTTAATATTTTATTCTGTTATTTCACTAACGGAATATCTTCTTTAAAATTCTGGAAAAAGCTTTGTAGTTCTCTACTATGTTAACCTGAAAGAAACAAACAAAAACTTACTTCTGTATCACATGCAATATTGTCAGAGCATTAACCAAGGGAAAATCTTTACACCAACAACAATTTTTTGACAACTTAATTCTTTATCACACACTCTTCTGCTTTAAGAACTTAAGATATTAAGAACACAATTACAGCTAAAATAAATATGATTCAGTAGCGGTTAAAAAGGTCTTACGCGAAGCACTCTTACTAAGCAGCTGGAATAAATATTATCTCTCAAGAAATAAATTGTTTTCTTTGCTTTTAAATAAGCAAAGTCTTCTAGATTTGTTTTTGTTTTTATTAATGTCACTTACCTGACAAAGCTCACCACAAGCCTACGACATTCCTCTTGGCAAGGAACTAAATGTGTCTATCGTTGGCAAGAGCCTTGAACAACATACAGGCTCAGTTCCGCCTCTAATTTTGATAGAGAGCACCCCGGGTCCAAGGGACACCCACCTCTCTTCGACTATCAATACCTTTTCAAGAGGACTTTCAGCTTGTCGCATATTTTAGAGTGCTTTCACGCCGGACAGACACTACACATTTACAAACATCCATGCCTTCTCCGGGCTCTTCGGTACGACAGTCGAAGTCACTAATTACTAATCCGGTTGGGTGGCTGTTCTAGCTTTAATAATATAGTTACACTCTTTAATTGCCCCCCTCCTAGTCGGTATTGTGGTTGGCTTTGCTGATTGTCATATCTTCGGGCTCAGGTTTCAATCCCGAGAGAGATTTGGATGTTTGAAAATGTACAGTGTCTTTGCTGCATGAGGACACTTAAAAATACACGGTGAGCCAAAGTCTTTTCGAGTGGTGGTACTGAAAAAGGGGTGAGAGGATCTTTGTGAATTTTCCAGAGGATTTCTTCCTCAAAATCCAGATGGAATTGAGCAGCCTTTTTGCCCACCCCAACGACAAACGTAATCCTGCGCTTCTTGCCGCAATAAAATTCCTGGGCTTGATTTGATGCAATTATTAGATGAGTGAGATAAGTCTCAACAAAACTATCAGTCAAAATGGCTGACGGTTTAAGAGTCAGAATGAAATTAATTTAAAAATTAAAATAATAATAAATTAAAATAATTAAAATAATAATAAATTAAAATAATTAAAATATAATTTTAAATTAAAATAATTTTAAAAATTAAAATAATTTTTAATAATAAAAATAAATAATTAAAATAGAAAATAATTTTAATAAAATATTTGATAAAAATTAAAATAATTCTTTTAATTAATTAAACAATGAAATCGAATAATAAGATAATTTAAAAATTCAATAATAAAAATTAAAATCATTTTTCTTTCTCTTTGTTAACTCATTAAATTGCAGCAGTTCGGGGTCCTTACCTTACCCATAGTTTATATTCCACTGTCATAATAACCCATTGTTAAAAATAATAGATTATATTCATAACTGTGTTTAGTCAAACAGATGTTGACAACCTACGTGTACTGTGCTAATGGCAATTACGCAGACCTATTATTGTTCAACGAAGGTGTTGGGGACATGAATGCGTATTATTATTATTTTTGTAATAATATTAAGTGCTAGTAGTTATGGAAGTATACTAGAGTTCACTAAAAGCTGTTAATGATTTTACATAAGTGTACTAAACTTCGCCAGTATTTTTAATCTGAAACTGGCATCAGTGCTAAGGTACTTGCACTGTTATGCTGGATATAACACATATGTATTAATACGCAAAAGTAATATACTACTATTCTATTAGTAAATTTTATCTATGTCGGAGTACTATTGCTAAGTTTTTTGCCCTGCTGAAATGCTGGCTCTCCTGTATATAAACGCAGTTAACATTATGATGGAGCACAGTTACCCAGCGATCTTGAAGTTATACGTATTAGAAATATTCTGCGATGTTTTCAAAAGCGTACATAAAAGAGATTTAGATAGTTATTTTATCAGAAATTTTCTTTTAATATTTCATATTTTATCTTTAGAATGCAAAAGTAAAAAAAAAAAAAAAAAAGATCTTGAAGTTATACGTATTAGAAATATTCTGCGATGTTTTCAAAAGCGTACATAAAAGAGATTTAGATAGTTATTTTATCAGAAATTTTCTTTTAATATTTCATATTTTATCTTTAGAATGCAAAAGTAAAAAAAAAAAAAAAAAAAAAAAAAAGTTAAGTATATGATAAGGCTCGCATTACTTCTCATTGAGTAAAAATACTGAGGACTGCATAGGTTTTACTTTATTTTCGACTCGCCGGGATGTGCTTAAAACTAAGTCCCTTTTCCAATCTTCGTTTTTCTAAAAAAGGAAAATGTGGACGCTTCTGTTTGGAGGCTCTCAAAAGACGTAATCGAAATTCTTAAGAATCGCATTAAAGATCCTGAAGTTTCGAATAATGGAATGGTCGATTCTGTAATGTAGGTCCCTTGATTTAAAAAGCTTTCATTTTACAAGTCTTTTTCGCTTCTTCTCATCGACTGCCGTCGAACACGCAGAGGCACAATAACTTGGCATTTGACCTCTTATTCTTCAGAAATATTTGATCGCCTCATTCTATTTTCTGTGGATTTTCGCAGTGCATGAAGTGCCCAAGGCTGAAAAAAACACAGTTTATTTTTATGCTTGAGGTTTTACGATTTCCTGAAACGTCAAATATTTTAGTGCTTGTACTTTTTACCACAATTGTATAACGTGGGAATCAAAGTTTTTCAGAGCAAAAATTACTTTTTTTTTTTTTTACATTATAAAATAATTAGCAAACCACTAGAACCCACCAATCTGTCTTTCAGGAAAATAGACTAAACGTTGATTGCTATTTATTCCTACTTCAAGAGAAATAGGTAAATTTCTATAAACTTTACGTTTCTTTTTTACTCCCTTGTACAAACTAAAGGAAAGATTGTAATTGCTAAAAATTTCGAGTTTGTGCGTGACATCTCTACGTATGGACAAAATAAAAGCCGTATTTAAAAAAAAAAAAAAAAAAAAAAAGTTTGTAAAATGAATTCAGAAGAAATGTTTTCTTGACGTCTGTACGTCTGTCTCTTTTCGTTGCAATCGGCTGCACTAATCGTACATAAATGTATATAAATATATTTCCACTTTATTACTTGGCTCAGTGAGCTTCGTTTTTTTATTCTTATATGTTGTTAAATCGCGCATTTTTCCTTTAAAAGTGATTGACTTATGTAGTTTTTATGTTCTGGTTAGGGTTTGTATGCCTTTAGTTAATCAGCATGCAATTGTTGCAGAATTATCGAGAATTTAAAAGTGGCGAACTAAGCGGAACGAACCGCCATTATGTTTGCATTTAAATCTCAGTAGGGTAGTCAATTAAGTTAGTTTCTTCACTTTCAATTCTTTTGTTGAGTGGGATGAAAAGTAAACTTTCAATCTTGTACTCCGAAAACTCCGCTGGCCGAATTGCTTGTTTTTGCATAGAAATTTTAATTTTAATTGTTAAAAAAAAAAAAAAAAAAAAAAAAAAAAAATTAGCTGTTTTAACTGTATTTAATGCTTTACGATTTTCTGTACTTTACAATTTTTAATGAAGATATTTTGAGTTTTTATGAAATTTTGCCTTTTCGCGAAGTGAACTGAATTCATTGAATGAGAAATATATCTGTAAAGAAATTTGTGGAAATGCAGTAAAAATTGTGTATAATTTAACAGGCCATACAAGGGAGTCTTGTGTTATGCACATCAGATTGTTTAGATATGTACCACTATTTGTCAGAATTCCATTACATGGATGTGAAAAGTTTCTTATATGTTCCCCTTTTCCTTTTAAATTTCTATGTAAAAACGTAATTTAATGCGAAATGGACTGCACAGTTATTTGTAAATTTTTATTTATTACGTGAAATAATAAAATTGTAGATCATTACATTGGGTCAAAGTAAATTATTTTGTCATATTTAAAGTGGCAGTTAAAATTCCAGTAAAATATCATTTTCTGTGTACACTAAGAACAAGCCTTGTTTAATAACTGCATGCAAAACTGGGGTTCCATGAGAAGATATTAGGAACGAAAACGTGACGGAATTTGCGGTAGCAGCGCAAGAAGAAAACAATGTCAGAGAAAAGAAAGAAAAAAAAACAAAAAACAAAAACAAAACAAAAAAAAAATTCTTTAAAACATTGTACGAAGTTAAACAATAAGAATTAGCGTAGTGTTTGTAAATTTTGCAGCACAGATTTCGATGGTTTAAGTACAGAACCATACTCTTCAGCTGCCTGAATACAAATGAGCGAGATAAAATATGATAAGATAAAAAATGATTGAAAAGGAGTTAAGCTACTGGTGCCATCTATTGATGAAACAAGAAAACTAAAACATAATTTCCTTAAGAGCTGAGGGTAAAGATGGATTGGAATTAGGATAGAAGGAAATTATAGGGAAATTCCAAGAAGGCCTGTAAGGAAATTATGGTTTAGTTTTCTTGTTTCATCAGTAGATAGCGCCAGTAGCTTCTTTCTGGTCAGTCTTATCTTATCGCTATATTCTATCTCTCTCATTTGCACTCAGAGAGCTGAAGCAGATGGTTTTGTTTTTAAATTCATGACCCTAATCCTGCAAAATTTACAAACATTACGTAGATTCTTGTTGTTTGACTTCTCCAATAAAATGCGCAGTTTTAAAATACCGTAATAGAAAATATCAAGTGGAAAATAAAGCACCTACAAATTTTCGCATGATGACAACATCGTAGGCATGTCTTTTCAGACTTTAAAAGTCTTAAATGTATATTCGCATAATGATTTGTGGACAAGGAATGTGGAATTTATTTCCTCAGTATTTCATGGTTTTGAATAACTAATATATTTTTACTTAAAAATCAAGAAGGAAACTTAAGCTTTCAAAAACAAAAAAATCAGTCGAAAATTACCTCTACGAATAGCAATTTATACAATTTTAAACTTACGTAGTTTGGCATTAAATCTTAATTTAATTAATCTCTTTTATAAAGTTAAATTAGTAGTAAACTGTTTTGCAGAGTCGGATAAGTACTGCGAACCTGTATTTAAAGCTTTTAAAGTCTAAAAATTGATGTCTGCGATGTTATCATCATGCGATGATTTGTAGGTGCTTTATTTTTTATCACAGTATTTTCTACCACGATATCATAAAACGGCGAAGTTTTTAATGATATTATTTTCAAGGCAATCCATTTTGCGCGTTCCTGTCCGTAGAATGTATACAGACGAATATCTGAATATCTGTATACTAAAATCTGAACCAGAGTTCTTCGACCATTAGAGATGTTGAAGTAATAGGAATCAGCGGTAATTTTAAAACATTTTCAGTACTAGTTTCGAAGCACTCGTTATTCAGCTGCAGAAGTGAAAATGGCGAAGGAAAAACCTGTGCTCATGCGATTGCAATGAAAACAGTAAAACAAAATTTGAGTAACTTTAAAAAAAAAAAAAAAAAAAAAAAAAAAAAAAAAAAAGAGATAGAAAACTAATGGTGTCATCTATTCTTAAATGAATTTATGGAACATATTTAGATCATTTATTGTATTTATTAAATAAAGTATTTTCTCTGTCCCTTCTGCATGGATTCGCAGTATAATTGGAAGCATACTCGAAATGTATTCGAGAGCTTCAGGTTACGAGACTCTTCGAGGGCACTGCATATTTTTCACGTCTACAGTTAAAACTCCTAAGGACTCTATAAGTCGCGCTCGAATTAAATGGTGGTGGACGATAATTCGTTATCACCAGATGATTTGGCGATTGGGTCCCCTAATCCCCAGACGCCTTTTAGGGGAGGATGCCTTTTTGATTCTAAAAGGAGGAGTTTTTAATGTGTTTTCTTCCTCCTTCGTGCTATAATTGGAAGCATGCTCGAAGCGTATTCGAAAGGTCCAGAGTTCGAGTCCTGGCGAGGGCACGTCACCAGCTTAAAAAAAAAATCATAATGATTCTACAATTAAATTTTTCATAGACGAAGAGAATTTTAAATGGAATGAAGGCGTGTAATATTTCAGTTTAAATGAGATAAAACCAACTACAAACTGAAATCGGATTTATGTGACTTGATATTCATAATTCCTATAACTATCATATTATTCAATTTAATCTTAGTTTCATTAATTAGTAAATTATTAAATATCTATAATGTTGCATAATTTGATAATTAATAAAACAAATATGCTTATTTGTAATAATAAAATAATATTTTTCTTCTGTGAGTGTATCCAGGAACCTAAGCTTGATTTCTGTGGTTCTATGAGGTATGTATATCTTAGAAGTTACCTTCTATTCTAAAATGGGCAAGAGCTTAAAATCAGCCATTCCTTTTTCACACTCTAAGGCAGACTTTTCCTCGAAGACTGCTCAGAAAGTTTTCTCTAAATTAAAGTAGAAAATGTTCCTTATTTTTTAAACGGTTTCACACTTTATGAGTACAGTACAAGCCCATCCTTGCTATTCATTGTAAGGGTGGGCCTTTTTCCTGTTTACACTCTGTTGGTCACGGACACTAGGGCTGTAGGAGATGGGACAAAGGATTTAGAAGTTTCGCTTGGTCGGGCACCTCTCTTCTTCCGCCCTTGTTTCTTGAGGTAGACGATGACCACGTGCTTTTACAAGGTTGCTTTGTGTATGCACGGCTTCATTTTTTTGTTTGTTTATAGGAAGATGAGTGAAAACTTTTTGTGATGCTATTTTCTTCATGGAATGCTGGAGAAAGTTCTTTGTCTCTCATCAACTGTAACGAGGCATGACGTCACGAGCTCTGTGGTTACCAGATTGAGCACTGAAAGAATAAGTTTGAAATATTGCACAGATAAAAAGTAGTGTAGTTTATAAATACTTCTCCATTTAAGTAAACAGACATATATTAAATCCGTTGTATATTCGCTGTTAATATTGCCTTGTTTAAGAAATAGATTTAACTGCTAAACATATTCTTAGCATTGCAACAAGTTTGTATCATATGCTGATAATAACTTCGATTATACTTTAGGGTGACATTAAATACGTTCCCGCATCTTCTGTTCATTACTTCACTTCATTTTCTTCCTCGTATAATTGTATAACTAGGTGCATACATATAAAAGCATTCTAGGAAAAATGTTTCAAATGTTCAAAACAAAATTTATGTTCATCGTCTAAATAACATCCTCTGAAATACATACACTTATTTTGGCACTTCGGACAGTCCTGGATACATGGTATCGTTGGAATAATGTCTCTTTTGTGATAAGTCACACAACAGCCGTCATATGTTTTCAGTTAGCTTGAGCTTCTCGAACCTTTAGAAACCTTTAGAAAAATATTGATAATAAGGGTCCCAGAGAAAGAAATTCGGAAAAAAAATAAAAAACCTGAAAGCTTTCAGATTTTACATTACGCCTAAAAGGGCCTTTTTTTTAACGTTTTGTGGCTTAGCTTTATTTATTAAATATCACGTTCTTCACACTTAAACCATAAAATTGAATTCAACAGCAATATTACAAAATAATTTTAAAATGAGCATATCTCTAGAATTTTCAATACACAGTGTCCCACGCTGGAGATAAAAATGTTTCTGATTTCGTACAGTGTTTTATCACAATGCGAGAAACATAAATACATTTATGCAGATTATTCATTATTTAATTTTTTTTAATATGACAGGATACATAACGATACGATAACATTTGGTGGCAACAATTTGAAAAATGAAACGGACATTTAAAGTTTTTGACGCAAAATGCCAAAACGAAATTAATAGCCCTTCTGGGCTAACGCCTATTGGATTAATAAAGTTTTTGCAGAGCAGGTATCTGTTCTAATCCAAACCTGTTTCCATCCTGCTTTATTCAAATACGTTTTGCTTCAAACAATATGTCAAGTCGAACAATAAAACTCTGTCCTAGATGATATTACTTTATGGATCTCCTCTGTACAGAACACATTAGCGTTTTCTAATAGCAAAATTGAAGTACTGTAAGTGACATAATTTTTTTGCAAAATTGTTTAACAGACAAATGGAGTTGTATACGTGTTTCAACACTATACGCTCAATAATAGCGTTTTGATTGCACATTTTGAAAGTTGCATAACACATACAGATTGCCTCTAAACGGTGAAACTATTTTTAAATGATGGTAAAGTTTGACGCAAAATCGGCAATACGTTTACGGTTTTAGAACTGTTGCAGAAGAATGCGCCATCATACAATTCCACTCCAGTCAAGCAGAGTCTAGCAACAAAAAAAAAAAAAAAAAAAAAAAAAAAAAAATCTCAATTACCTCTTTTTACTCACCATAATTGGCCCATGCAGACTATATATGATTTTTTTCAAAGATTTTTTTCAAAGACTTTAATTGCAATAAAGAGATTACGAAAACTCTAATCAGAAACATAAACTCTATTGAAAAACATGATTTTGGCAAAGAAATCAACTATATTATAAAGTGCCAAGCATTATGTAGACTTGCAAAGATTGTATTTTGAAGGCTAGAAGTGAAAATATTGTGTTTTTCAATTTTCAGCTTTGAGCAAACTTAATCCAGATGTCTGTAAAAACATTGTATGCATAAAAAAATGAAGATACAGAAATATAGTATATTTTTCGCGAAAAGAAAACGTCTGAAACGAAACTCATTATCAAATAAATCATTTATTGCTTTAAAATAAATGCATTCATACGTATAACGCTTGCAGCTTCCTTCCGCATAGACTCATTGCCGCTTATTTATTTGGGTCTTATTGTTATACGCTAAAACTATATATGTAAGTGTCTACTGTCTACACAACAAAATAACGTAGCGCAATGGTGAGTTACATCAGATCCATTAAGTGAACAAATGAAATTCTTGAGGATTATCCGTTACCCTAGCGATTGTCTTTTGAAAATTTATTGAATTGGTATCCTCATATCTTTCTTTAAAAATGGTCTATGTCATAACATAATTCTAAGCAAAACTGAAATCTATTATAAATTTATACTATTGTGAAATCTAATTCTACTATTATTTCTGAGTTTTCTCGTATCGGTACAGCGTAAATAGCGTATGCAGTTTTATTTTTAGACATTATGATATATTTGACATTATGTTTTTGGCATCAGTATCTTAAGCAATTTAGTTCATTCATTTCGTATACATTGTTTACTATTTTATATAGTATTTCCTATTGTACAAACATTCATAAAAATAATTTGCGCTAAATAAATGTTCATTTCTAAATATAATAGAAAAGTGTAACTTCTTTTCTAAATTCATTACGCATATAACTGCATCTAAATATATCATTATTGCGTATTATATGCAAGTAATGTAAAATAATTATATCTAGATATCATGAGGAAATGAAAGAGAAAGAGCAGAAAAGGAAGTTTGATGTCTTAAATATATTTGCAACCTTTGTTGTGCCTTACACTGTAACAACTTGTAAGGAGCAAAGGAGATTGCAAATAAAATTAAGGCTTTAAAATTTCTTTACTTGTTGCGTCTTATCTTACTCTTGCGCCTTACAAACATAACAGCATTCAACATTATCAATTAAACAGCCAAGAATTTCTTGAAGTATTACTACGTAAGTCAGATTTCCAAGAACACGTGGAAGAATAACGTTTGCTCCTTTCACCTGCCTTTAAGATATTATTCTAAGAATTTAATTAAAACTTCAACGGTAAAATTGTTACTATTCATGAATAATTATAAGGAAAAATATTCTAATAAGAAGATAGCTGTCACAGGAATAATTAACAGAACAAAGTGAACATTTTTCAAAAAGAAAAATATCAGATGTATAACTACCAGAAAAAAAATTTTTAATTTGAATGAAAAGAAAGCTCTTATTTATTATCTACCTACTAATTTTCCTATTGCCTTAATATTTTTTAATTCCTACAGCAAAGTAAAATTTATTAAGTTAAAACGTGAAGTTTTTAGTCTCTATCAGATAAAATTTCAAAATTGCATTACAGTCGAATCTTATTTAACAAAGGTTAAAAGTATGAATACAAAACTAAATAAAATCTCAAATGTTTGGGTGTAACATGATAATATTTTTAGAGCGGGTGTAACTGTGTACTTGATTTACAGACGTAAAAGGGCGTGGAGATATCTTCGGGGCGTATTCATCCTTCTGTCGTCAACCATCTTTATTTTTTATTTCATATATTGAGTTTATAGGCATTTCGTACAATTATTATATCAATAAAACATACAACTGAGTTTCCTGCAGAAAGATTAATAGTATAAGTGCTCTTCTAAGCTTCTATCACCGGTTTGATGCATTAAGGCATTTCTATAAAAACAGTAAAAAAATAGATATTAATCTGTCACAAAGGCGTAGCCAGAATTTTTATGATGTTTCTGAAATAGGAATAAAATATTTCCAACACTAGCTATGAGGTATAAGCAATTTTAACCCATTTAACATTTTCCAGAACGTAATGCGATAAGACTTTTCTGGGCATAGGACAATGCATCATATTTTGACATATATATTTCTGGGTATAATTCAGTGTTCTTAATCGCATTTCCTTTCCTACTTTAACATTTTGCCCAACAACCATGAATATTGGAAGAAACAAATCAAGTGTAGGAATGATTAAGAATTGTATGAAAAATTTCGAGAGAATGACATCCTGATTTACATAACTCAATGCACTTATTGCGCAAAAGTTAATCGATCGACAAAATACACCTCTTCATCTTTTAAAATGTGTATAATGCTTGCTTCCGTTTTAGCTTCCGTTGCTTCCATTTTCGGGCATTAGTGATTTCAAAAGAATATAATAGCATCGTTTATGTTAGACATTATACGCTATTAAATATATAACTCTATCGAAGAATGTGTTCAATAGCAGCTTGAAGGTAGAAATGTAGAGACAGGTATTTTTTGAAAGCAGAAGGGATGAAAAATGAGCAACGCCTTCGCCAAGACTCGAACCATATTGCTCTCGAATTCGCTCCGAGCGTGCTGACTACTGCACTACGAAGGTATGCTAAGAAGACGGTAGAATTACCTTATATACCCCCTTTCTAAAGGGCGACTGGGGACAAATCCTGGGAGGCGAAGAATCATCATCCACCACCCTCTTAGTTCGGGAGCCACTGTAGAAACATTAGGTATTCTTTGAAAGCAGGAAAAATGAGCAATGCTTTCGCCGGGACTTGAATCACGGACCTCTCGAATATGCTCCGAGCGTGCTGATCACTACACTGCGAAGGCATGCTAAGAAGGCGGGAGAAATACCTTATAAACATAACTGTAAACAGTAAGTAAATAAGAGTAAACACAGTAAATAAGTAGAGTTAATAATATCTGTACAATCTTCGCTTGTCGTAAAAGAAAAAATAAAGTAGAATATCCAATGATTTTATTGTATACCAAATTAGAAACTAATTTAATGCGGAATATTACCGCGTAACCCTCCGCTTACGGTGCCCGCGATTTCCACGAGATACGAAATCCGTCATGTATTGCGGGTCGCGTGAAAATAGCTTGCGTAATTTTACTTCTCTTATTTTCAATATGAATCCCGCTTTTTCTCCGTGTAGGCTAAGAATATTGTAATATTCATATTTTACGTTTCGTTTTGCATTGAGATGGCATTACAGGTTTATGGCTATTGTTTATATTTTATATTTTTTTTATTTCACGCACGCTAAAATCACGTGAGCCGTATTGTATGTATTTAAAATTTAAAAAAAAACTACTAAACTTTATACATTATACTAATTTTGTTTATAAATATGTGAATAATAATATATGAAGATAGAGAAAATAAAAAAATACACCCCGCATTTCAAAACCAGCATTTGCATTTTTATATTTTTATTCCATGCACGCTAAAATCGCGTGAGCCGTATTGTATGTTTTTAAAATTAAAAAAAAAAAAAAAAAAAAAAAAAAAAAAAAAAAATTAAAAAATTAAAATTTGTATTACACTAATTTCTTTTATACAGATGTTAATAGTAATATATGAAGATAGACAATATATATAAAAAAATTCGCTTGGTATTTCAGAACCAGAATGTGTCCAAATCTCGCCGTACACAGAGGGTTAACTGTTAAAATATCATTTTTTCGCTGCTTTTAAAATACTTTGAAGATAGCATAACAGAACATTCTAAGCGCTTTCCTAAAGAGAAATATTTAAAAGAGAAACGTTCACCTTAAATTTAGATTACTCAGATATAAAAGATAGAAGAAAATTTTGGTTGGAAAATATTCGGCATCCAAAAAAGGACTCAGTGTCATTTTATTGAGATTTATCACTAGACGACTGTGACTGAATATGATTGGGTAGCTTTCGATTTCTACTATTACGAAGGGAATAAAAGTCAGATCAGGATTTCTTGTTCGATTGTGTATATAGTACAGATCATAGCGCACAGTGTTAATCATGCCTAGGTGTTTACTTTTAAAGCATAGTGCACAAATTTGAGAAACGATTGAGTCTTTTATTAAATAAGATAACGCCTATGGCAATAAGCGCAGTGTAGATTTCTGGCTAAATACGCAGCTCATTTTTTCAGAAAAGTCTATATTTCAATTATAATAGGCGGATATGGGTCAGAAATAAGCATTAAATTTTAGATAAGATTACGAAGAAACCACTGACATCAAATCGACTGCAACTGTTTGCCAGTAGCAAATGCTGCAAGAGTGACACTTGTTATAAACTCTCAAACTAACAGAACAGCGCGCTGTAAGGAAATTTTATATGGATGAAAATAAAACTGAGAGAAATTTAAAGATGTTTCAAGCTCTGTATTGCTGATGAAACACATAGCAACCTATGAATGTGGTGAAGATTTTATTCACAAAAAAGATCTCAGCTGAAATAATTCGGTGCCGTTTTAGTCATTCTAGTGAATTCTGAATTAGTGGGCTGCCCGATTCTTAAAAATCCACAAGTAACACGTGGCCAACTAATGGAATTAACGCTTTTTTTGGTAGAACTTAAGAGCACAATTACGCATGAATATCTACAAATTAGAACGTTTCCACTTATGGCGTTCCTCCCTTCTATCTAATAACTAAAGTGCGGAAGAACCTAGTGATTGTCTAAGCAAGTAATCGCTTAAGTTCAGTAGCAGAAACGTAAAACTCAAAAAGGGTTAATTACCCTTTATTGCTCAAAATAAAGAATAACAAACGGCCCCTCTCTCAGGGCGTACAACAAAGCGCTCACTTGGGCTTGAACTCGAAAGTGAAAGAAATAAGAACTTAACTAATGCTTAACTAAAGAGATGTAGTCGAAGATAACATAAATCTAACTAGGTGCCTCCTAAATATCGAATTATCTAGCGAAGCTCTCAAGGGCCCGTAATACGGCCGAGCGTAGAGGGATGGGGCCAAAAAGCAAACGCGCGCTAATCAGAAACTCTGATTTTCTCATTGGAAGTCAGTGGAACTTCGACTTAAATACTACGTCTACTCATTTGCATTAAACACGACTCTAAAAATACATTATGGTAGGAAATTGTAAACTGAAATTAGGATGGATAGGAAAAAAGCTTCACAATAATTGTTAAAAACTTAGGATAGACCTTACACACTTTTTCATTTAAAATTTCTAATTTTATGAAATTTAAATTTTGTCTATGAAAAAATAAAATCTATTTTTTATCTACTCCGTTTAAAACATTCAAATTAAACCGTATTATAGAGACACGAAGATGAAAAACGAAATAAATACTAATAATGGTACATGCCAAATGTATTTTAAACATGTTTCCTGGTAAATGGAAAAACCTAAATCTTTCGACTCTACATGTTTTCTGTCAAACTCAAGTCTCCGAGGAACTAGAGACAAGCAAAGTGGAGTTTGAGAGATTGTGGAGGTCGAACATCTATTCCGAGAAATGTATAAGGTTTTATGGAAATGAATAGGGTAGGGTCCCTTTAAGGAGCACTTTTTATAAACAGATACATCATTATTATATTTGCTTTGAGACCTTTTTTATCGTTTCACTCAAGAAGATGAATGTGTTTGCTGCATATAATGGCTTACAGTTAGGACTTTAGCACGTAATGCATGGGTATATCGCCTTTTTTCTGTAGACGCATTCAGATAGAAAATAAAGAATGTATCCAAGAATCTCATTTATAGACAGGATTTTAGGAACATTTCATCATATTGGAGATAAGGGATTTAGTCGATTTTACACAAATGGTGAAACATAGTAGTGAATTTTTACTTTCCTATTCAATGTTTACTGGTCAGCTTTATATCAGCCCAAAGGGTCAGCCCAGAAGGGCTATTAATTTCGTTTTGGCGCACGTTAGTCGTCCACTATAAAACGGCATTTCATTTTTTCAAATTGTTGCCACCAAATATTAGATAACTGCGTTATATTAAAAAAATTAAATAATCAAGAATCTGCATAAACGCATGTATGTTTCACGCATTGTATAAAATCAACGGTACCTAGAGATATTAAATTTGGATAACGTAGTCCTCCACTCGAACATGGGCATCTAGAAGCCTACATTTGGAATTTAGAATTTATTTATTATTTATTTCATATTTTGTCAAACATTAAAGAATTTTATATTAATAAACTTAACGATTTCAAAGCGAGCAATAGCAACAATGTACGGGTGTAAAAAAAAAAAAAAAAAAAAAAAAAAAAAAAAAAAAAAAAAACTGAAATGTTTCAGATTTTAAATTACGTCCAAAGGGGCGTTTTTTTAACGTTTTGAGTGTTACCTTTATTTATTAAATATCATGTTCTTTGCACTTAAACCATAAAATTCAGTTCAAGAGCAATATCGCAAAATAATGTTAAATTAAGCATATCTTTAGAATTTCCGATATACACAGTCTCGCGAGCTGGAGATAAAAGTATTTTTTTTTATATATAACGTTGCCATTTCTCGCTTTTAAAGCATTGAGTTTGTAAATCAAAAATTCGTTAAAGTTTTACAAAATATAAAATCTATAATAAAACAAATTCCAAATTTGGGATTTCAGATGCCCATATTCGCAGTAGGATTTCGTCATTCAAAATTCGATGGCTCTATGTACCATTGTTTTATCACAATGCGAGAAATAGACAATCATTTATGCAGATTATTCATTATTTAATTTCTTCAAATATAATGCAGGACTCTAACATTTTGTGGCAACAGTTTGAAAAGTGAACCGACGTTTATGAGTCCGACGCAAAATCGCAAAACGAAAACAATAGTCCTTCAGGGACAAAGCCCCTTTGGACTATAGAAAAAAAAAAAAAAAAAAAACATATCTCCGGCACGCAAGGGCTGTTTATCGGAAATTCTAAAGATATGCTCTTTTTAAATATTTTGTGATTTCGCTGTTAAAATGAATTTTATGATTTAAGTGCGAAGAACATGATATTTAACAAATAAATGTAACACACAAAACGTTAAATAAGCGCCCCTTGGATGTAGGCCATTTTTCCTGCTTTTAAACATATTTATACATGTTGATCAACAACTCAAAAGATAATGTAATGCGAAATAAAAGTTGACGTGAGGTTCATGAATTTTTCCGAATAAAATAACAATTATGAAATTAATAAATGTAAAATAAGTAATGTATTTGCCAACTTTACAGGGATAAATAAAGGATTTCTGATATTAGGGGAAAACTGAAAGGTAGTGTAGGCTTCTCGCTAGTAGAATATATGACCTTCAATGACTTCTGATAATCATAGCACAATTATAATGTAGTTAAAATGATAACATTTACGAATTTTGTTTGGTGTCTTGTAACGCGTTCTTTTTTGCTTCCGAAGAACGCATTCCACAGCAATACGAGCCTGTCAGTAGGACTGGACAAACAGAAGTTCATTCTTTCGTGTCTCTTAAGCACTTTCTACTCGAATTAAATTCTTAAACTTGCTGGATGGTGTAATGAAGTTTTAAAGAAACCTCGCTATTTTCAATGGAACAACCAACTTTATTAGTCAAACTTACAGAATAATTGAAAAAACATTTTAAGCGCGTGCATCTTCAAGCACGGATATTTTATGCGCGAGGTTTCTTTACATTTCTTGTTGGTATTGTGTTGGAAGCGTAGCAACGCAAATACATTACAATGGTATGTGTTCGTTTCAATAGTATGGATTCATCCTTTTACCTTCAAAGATATTTTTAATCAAATACTAACTAAATGTGCTCCTAATTTCGACTTATCCGTGAAAAGTGCAGATGGTTAATTTTCATGTTTAAAAGTTTTATTCCGGTCTAAGTTTCTTGCATATTTTTAGAAATATCATTGCTTTAAAGAAACTATCTTCAAACGATAAGTCGATTACGTTATTATGTTACTTTGATTTGATTTATAGCTCATATCTTTGCTCTTTGTCTTTGATCCTACAATGAAATTTTATAAAGGCAATCGCAAATATTTTTTGCTCATGCTAGCTGCTTTATTCCAAGTGGAAACACCCTCCCACGCTGACATTCTGCAAACAAATAAAATAAAAAATAGTGACAAATAGTTGTACTCCGCAAGGTTAGTATCCTAGCGATATTATGTTTTGTTATCTTTTTATTATCTTGCTTTTATTGTTCCTGTATTTTATAGTTTCATTCTGTAGTATACGGTACTTTTATACTGCTAACTTAACTTCTATATCGGATATGAGGATTAAAACTCATGCATCGTAATAATCAAACGTATTGTAGACGTTTCCTTAATTTAAGATTAGCTGTTTTTTGTATGAATGAAAATAAATTATCAGTGTTAGATGGCATGTATTATTAAAGGGCTTACTGGGAAAAGGCAAATAACTATATTTACAATTACTGAAATGTTTTCTGTAAGCTGTTATGTACATGTAAACTGCATTATTAAAAGTATTAAGAAAGTATATTGCCCATGCAGAAGAGGCTTCGAATTTGTATTTAAAAAATAGTCAACATTTCTAAAAAAAAAAATCTTTTTTTTGATTCCAGAAACTTGAACTTGTAAGCGCGTGCTGTTAAAGCCAGTCTCCGGCGAATCTTGAATTTGCTATTCGAGTTGCAATACAGCTGCCAGAGTTGAGAACTATACACCAATTCACCCTATTCGTATTCTTAGGTATCATTATTAGCAAACTTACAACTCCATCTCATTGCAGGGAAATTAAATCTGCGCATATCGCGTATCATGAAAAGGAGCTCTATATCGCATTGGAGAGATTACTAATGATTCTGTAATATTGTACGTTACTGATAGATTAAATCGTTCAGAATTAATATGGTTCAGAACATCCAGATACACCTCTGAATCCATGATGCGCAGTATAATTATGAATGGGAAATATTTTATCCCTAAAAAAATAACGCACATCATAAATCCTCCGTCGAACAGCTGGCACAACACAATTCGACAAAAAACGTTTGCCTGACTCGCGCCAAAACCTAACAAGCCCATCAGATTGGAAGCTGCAGAAGTGATTCATCACTTGAAACAAGGGTTTCCTAGTCGTCTACGCTCAAGAAATGATTAGCGGAAGATCAGAACATCTATTCAAATGATGTTTTACATTTATGGTAGTTATTAGAGACGGTTGTATTACATTAATCCAACATGTCCAGGTATCCAGGAATTGTTACCACATTAAGAGGACTATAAGAGGCATTTGCCAAACTATTTGCTGTATAAAATATCAATGATTCGTTAACATTTTTTATCATGCATATTTCGTTCACCTTCCAAAATGTTGCTGCGCTTACTTGAACAAATGTCTTTACAATGTATTCTACAATACTGTTTCCTTAATTCCACGAATTCATTTATAATAAATTTTGATTCGTTTAATTTAATAGCGGTGCCTCACATGGCACCTCATATGATTACCTTACTAATGGTAACTATATATGATAACAACAAACATGTCTGCTAAGGCCTAATTATAGCCTAGAAAACTGAGGCCACAACCTTATGTTTTACTGCTACCTCCAAATCGATCTTGAGATATTTTCTAACCCTATATTTCTTTCATAAAAACTAAGGGAAACGCTTTTGTGTACACTGTATTTTCAAATGTTCAAATATATTTTTTATATTGGCTAACTATATATTTACGCGAATTCAAGTAATGCAATTTTTTCGTGTGTATCACACATTTGAGAATCATTGAGGAATCATTAACACTGAAGAGCTAATTTATTTAAAAACAACTCTTGCGATTTTTACAAAACTTAGCAGTTTGGCATAATTTGAGTCGTAGAATCGAAATATGGAAAACAATTGGCATGTCAATTCAGAAAAAGTCTGATTTTGTGTCAAAATACCTGCATTAGAACAATGCTATATATAAATCTAATACATAACCTAAGTTGCGCTTTCGAAACATGAAAAAGGCAATATGAATTTCGTCTATCGGCCCAGTAGAACAGGAGATATAGAACAGTCACATTGTTTTTTTTTTCCGCAGTGTACATCGAATTTAGTCAGTTTTTCTTCATTTCGAAAATTCAATATTCATTGTTTTAGATGGGAAATATATAAGTTATAACAAAAGTATGTTCTATATATTTTATAAATTTCTATATAAATGTTTTAAATAATTAAATTGTTCTTTGTTATCTCTACATCTTCTCCACAAATATTATCCTTATCAATATTCGTATTTCTTTAGCTACGTTATTCTTATTTTTAAAACTGCTGGATATTGGTAGTTTTGACTTGACATCTATTTATACCCTACAACAGAATAAGGTAGCTATTCAGACAAATTTCTTTCATATGTAGTTGAAAATGCAACCTTTAGCATTTACAAAGCTTTGATCAAAGCAAATTAGTTTAGGTTATATGACCTTTATCTAGAATGGTAAATTCTATTTACGTACATTCACCCCTAATGATATAAATATGCTGCTGTTTTCAGCTGAGTTAAATTAATTATATATTGAAATGAGCAAATAATGTGAGGTACCAGTTTCATAACTGGTGAGAAAAATAATTATATTAGCATCGCTTATTCATTCCGCGTTTGTTTCTGCAGATAATAAGCATTGAGTGGTCCCTAATGACTACTTAATACTTTAATCTACAGTATATAAACAATGGTTTTCCTCATTTCGATGGGAGCAAAGGTGTAAAGGAAACATACGGAATTCATTTATTATAGTTCGCCTTTGTTTAATTTTGCAAGGGAAACAGGCACTGTGGAAAAAAATCTTTTTACCTCTAATTAAAATTAACAGAAATAAAGCATAATATTTAATTAACAAATTGTTAGAGCGTTAAAGATCCACTATTCATTTCCTTGTTTGCCCCTGAATATTTAAATTGATCTGTCCTCACACTGCTACACCACATTTAAAAATATAACCTGAGCAGCTTTTAGTGAAGAATTAATTTTCATATCAGTTAACAATGAAAGTTTCATATGAATATTCAACATATTATTTTCAAAAACCCACTGAGGGGTTAAAAGCCTTCTCTATCGTTATAGAAAGATATCTTACTGAAATGCTGTAAGCGGCTTAGTTGCGAGAAAATTCCGTATTCTAAGCTTTCACGTCGCAGGAATTTAATCTGGATTTTGCGTCGCAAGAAATTACTGTTGTATTTAAATGACTTTAATAATTTATCATTCCAGTTGTTATAAGAATGTTGTTGAGATAAAGTATTAGATTTATTTCAAACGATGGGAATGTTTCGCGAGCATAAGTAAATGCAGCGTTATTTCGTTTTATTATGTTTCCAAGCTGTTGCATTTATTATTTTTTATCAGCTGAAAGCTTGTTTAAAATCACCTTTGAGCTGTAAGATCGTAGCCATTTTTGTAAATCGTACTTTGCTAGATTCTTCGTGTTTGTATCATATTTTGGTAATTTTTACAATTTCAAGCATTTTTGCTACTTTTATACTAAAATTACACAGCACTTCTTTGTTACAGCGGCCCCCAACCATGTTTGGCGATTTTGCCAAAACCACTGATTTTGCTCCAAACATGTTTGCGCCAAGATCTCTGTTATAATTTCGCCAAGCTTGTGAAGCGTGAATGTAAAAATAAACAAAGGAATATATAATAATAATAATAGTACTGTCATGTCATTTCCTAAGAATATTTTTAAGAATCCTTATACTTATTATTATTTTATCGCATACAATTGTTCCAGTCAACTTACAGCACTTTCACAAATATCAAGCCGTTTGTTACATCATTTCATGGACGTCAAGTCCTCTGCCCAAGAACACGTAAAGTTAATAGCAGTGACGAATGATATTCTGGAAATGCAGAACCAATTTGCAAAACGGCGGCCCTACTTTTTTTTGTAATTTTTAACACTGCCCCTCCAAATGGTTTCGTCGTTAACATGAAGTTCCATGTTATGGCATTTTCGCATACTCGTTTGTGAAGTGAAAGATCTCTTTCTTCAAAAAATGGCATGGCATCTACCTCATTACTTAGTAAACTAAAGATTGTTAAAATCGTATTCAGACACAAAAATGCAATGAGTATATTTTTAAATAAACAATGCAAATTAGAAAATCTTATAAGGTATATTATAATTTTATAACACTTGCCTTAATTTAGTGAACCTTTCCTGTCTTATATCGCTTCAACTTAAACTCCCTACCAGAATGATATTTTAGAATTGTATTTTAATGAGGAAGAGAATAGTATATAAGTATTTGTGTATATAAGCGCACGAAGGATTTTCGGTGATTTTTTTTCGCTCTTACTCCTTCATAACATTCGCCGTGTTTCTCGAAAGAGGTTTTTTATTTGTGAATTTTAGATGGTATTCGGTAAAATGAGGAGCCTCGAAAGAATGAAAATGCCACGAAGAAGGATGGCAGAATAAGATAGAGAATCGTGTGTAGACTGGAAGCAGGCTACAGAACTCAGTGTAATGCCCAGTGTCGTCTACAATTTGTGGAAACAATTTCAGGAAACTAGTTCCATATACAGGAGACCGGAGAAGGTCGACAAAGATCCACAACAACGAATAAGGATTGTTATTTCGCATTTTCATCGCGGCGACACAGGACTGCTACAATTTCACAGCTCTCACGTGAGCTGTATTCTGCCACTGGAACCTGAGTCTCATGATCTATAGTTGCCCGAAGGCTTCATGAGATAGGGCTTCATGCCAAAAGACCCATGGTTTGTATCCCGCTCATTGAAATAGACAAGGGAACGCATTTAACATGGTTGGTTGGTTGGTTGGTAACGGAGGACGGGGACGCCTGATCTCTAACAGCGATAAACAGGCATGCGTCCCGCGCCCTCCACTAACCAGGAACAACTCCCTGAGGCCTCAAGAGGCCGCCTTGGGAGCTTTTTAGGATGTTAACAAGAGCATTTACATGGCCATACAAGGGCAGATTGCATTCGTTTTACCGTTTTGATATTTGTTGTTTCAATTTTGCTATGGTAATTTTGCATATTCACAATAAAATTCAAATAAAAATACAAATTAAATATACAGATACAAAAATACAGTTACAAAATAATAGGATTAAAATACAGGCTCATAAGTTAAAAAATAAATAAATAAATAAATAAAAATAAAAAATTAAGTATTATGCATATACAGAAGAGGAAATTTTAAATACATTTGATTGTACATTATTTGATAAGTGTCTGTAATAGGAACTTATGTAAGTTTTAGGAGTAGACTTATGTGTTTGAGAATGTGGAACTGCATGCTGACTTAGTTAGCGTATCATGCCTTGAGAGTTTTGGCTAATGAGGAGAGCACAAATCTTGGCCCATTCTCTTAAGCTTGTTAACAACTTTGCAGATTGTATTTACTGCCGGTTTGTGCTTTATAAGGAAGCGGTGATAAGCTTCACTATTGTTGACGGGAAGAGGGAGGTGATTTCTTGCTGTCAGATGGCATTCAAAAACATAGTGGTCTGGGGAGCCTTCCGCTCCGCAGGCGCATATGTCTGTGGTTGTTATGCCATGTCTTTTGAAGTAGGTCGGGAATGGGCCGTGTCCCGTAATATAAGCCGTAAGAGGAGCTATTGCAATGTTGTGTTCAGTGCTGACTTTCGGGAGGTAGCTGTATGTACGTCTTCCAGTTGTGCTGTGCGTCCAGTCTTCCTGCCAAAGGTTTAGGCCTTGACCCCGTAATAGCCCTATGAGCTAGGAAGGAGGGGCTTCGATTGTGATTTTTTCAGCTTCTGGATCAGTGGCTGCTTGCTTGGCCAGGCTATCAGCTGCTTCATTCCCCTCATTTTCTACATGTGCCTTGATCCATGCTAAGGAGAGATGTTTCTGCGGGTTGCGCTGTAAAAGTTGTTGTAATTTGATGATCAAGGGCGAGGTGTGGTTGTGATTATCTAGTGCTAGAAGTGTTGATATACTGTCAGTGAAAATTTTCGCCCGTTCTATATTATTATTGAAAATGTAATCTACCGCCGTTATAATTGCCCGCACCTCCGCCTGAAACACACTGTTGTTTAAGTCAGGGCGTCCTTTCCATACATGGATGATTCTTCCTTTGTCATAGTGTGCAAAGGCGCTGCCTACTCCGTCTTCCTGCTTAGAGCCGTCGGTGTATATTTGCTTATCCCTTGAAACTCGCGTCATTGACAGTGGCTGTGTCCGTGAGATGTTAATTCTTATTCCTGTGCCTTTACGTGCGGGATGAGTGTGAAGAGTGTTACCTGGGCTTTGAAATTGCAGAGGGCTGTATGTTATGTTGCCAAATGTTGCATCTTTGCGGAGGTATATGAGGGTGGTGTAGACTGCCTCTTGTTCTGCCCGTATGTGGAGTGGAATGAACCCTGCAAGGACCGTCGCTGAGCTGGTGGCTGTGGTGCGGTACGCTTTACAGAGATTCAGGGCGAATGGCCGTTGAAAAGATGTAAGATGTTTGATCTTTCGTCCTCCCATCGGTTGAGCCCATACGGCAGCAGCATACAAGACTATTTTTTGAGCTACCGCATGGTAGAGGATCTTCTGAATATGATGATTCTGACCTTAGTTTCTACCTTGGAAGGCGTGCGCATTTCTGGCTATAGCTGATGTTTTGTTCTTTAGTTCTTGGATGTGAGGGATCCAGGTTAGTTTTTTATCCCAGATTACACCTAGGTATTTTAGCGTTTAGACAATCTTTATGTTCGACTCCTTGTAGTTTGATGCAAGGGCGGCGCGTTCGATTCATGCCTGCTTTGGGTATTATTATTGTTGATGGCTTTGCGGTAGAGATTGTAAGCTTTAAGTTGCTGCAGATATTGGCGAGGAGGGAGCAGACTTCGGTGCCGTTTTTCTCGTGCTTTGCACGAGTGCGACTTTTTAAAAGAAGAGCTGCGTCGTCTGCGTAGGCGATGACACTTATATGTCGTGGCCAGTTTGCATCCAGTACAGCGTTGAATGTTAAATTCCAGAGAATCGGTCCAGCACAAGAGCCTTGGGGACATCCTCTTTCTTGAACTTTGAAGGTAGTGTCGTTGTTGATGGCTATGAGAAGACTACGATTCTCTAGATAACTACTAGAAACGCTGAAGAGGTTGGATGGACACTGTGCGTCTCGGAGGGCCTGTCTTATCGCTGGCCAACAGAGTGTATCAAACGTACTCTGGAGGTCAATGGATATAAAAGATGTATGGAAACCTGTGGTGCTATTGAGTTGAATTGTTTCACGAATTTTGCAGAGGGCATGCGTAGTGGACAGACCAGTGCGAAAGCCATACTGCCTGGGGCTGAGATGATTGTTGCTATGTAGATGATATTTTAGTCTGTTAACAATTAATTTTTCATAAATTTTGCCCAGGGTTGGCAAAAGGCATATCGGGCGAAAAGAGCTCGGATCTTGCGGACTTTTATTCTTTTTCAAAAATAGGACAACTTGTCCTTTCTTGAATGCATGCGGGAATATTTAGTTGTCAAACAGTTGGTTAAAGAATTTGCAGAAGAAGGAGGGGCTGCTTTGTAGGCAACTTTGATGATGCTATAGTCCAGGCCGTCCGGACCGGGGGCCTTTTTCAGGGGTATGTTTCGGAGAATTTGCTTGACTTCCTTGTCACTAAATGGTATATCATGTGAAGTCGGTGGGATGTTGATATTCATGCGAACAATTTTCTGTGCTGGCGTATCTTCCTCCGCGTTGTCTGTGAAGAAGACTTCGTTGAGGATTGTGGTGGCTGTATTTTGTACTGGATTGTCGTTGCTCGTATTTGGTGGCTGCATGAAGATTTGAGCTGGCTGATATATTTTACTTGAGGCTAGCTTGTGGAGGATTCCATACGGATTGCTGGCATTTAACATGGTGCAGACATCATGCGCCTTGGACAAGACTTCAGCGAAGTACTATGTTTTTTTTACAGATGAGTAGAGATTCAGCCTGGACACTGGCTCTTATCGTACCTGTATCTGAAGATAGCCTGGAGCACAGTATCATCTCTTCCTCATCACGGAAAAGGATCATTATGGTTGTGGAGGTGAAATGGTTTGGGCAATCATTATGTTGGACGTTCACACACCTTGCATATGTTTGATAAAAGTTCCTTGACTGCTATGAGCAGAACTTAGTGCCATATGTTGGGCTTTTCAGTGGAGCAGTTGGTCCTAGGTTCCTGCTCATGGATGACAAAACTCATCCACATACGGCTCAGCTGGTCAATGATTACCTGGAAAGTGAGAATATTCGCCGCATGGATTGGCCAGCCAGATTTAGTGACCTTACACCTATGTAACATGCCTAGCACGCTTATTGGGAGAGTAATTTCAACTCGCCATCCCCGTCCGAGACTTATCCCAGCGTTGAAAACTGCTTTACTGCAGGAGCGGTGAGATCGACCATCTCATATGCTTCCTGTCCAGTACGCCGTGACGCTGCGCGAACTGTCTGGCTGTGAGAGGTGACTATACCCACATTAGAATCGTTTTCATTCCGATATCACAACGTGGATTCTCATTGGGCATCGTTGCATTGTGCGCTTTAATGATAATCATGCATACATAAAATGATTTTTGAATAATATATCTATTTCTCTGTTATAGTAATTCATAAATTCGATATAGTGTGCAAATTCTCTAATTTTGCACACGAGTTACTTCTAATTACAAAATCGCTTAAAGTAAAGGTCAAAATGTTATGAAAAGCAAGATTTTCTTTAAAAGGAAATCTAATTCTGTAACTTCGTATATGGTTCCTGGTAGAATAAATATAATATACTATTTTTATATTATATACATATACGCTGAAAAGTCTGAGCATAGCCATTGTTAATATTTATTAAAGAAATTGTTACTAATATATTATTATTAAACTTTTATACTTCAATGGATTCTCCAATAATGCGACACAAAATATTTACTTCAAAATTATGAAATAACAAGGTGCTGACCGACAAATGTTTGCATACAGTGACATAATTGTACTCAGCTCTACTTAAATTTGAAAATCATATTTATTATCTTTGAATTATTATTGTCATTTAGATTTTAAAATCATGTGTATTGCCTTTGAATTCTTATTGTCACTTAGGTTAAAAATTATATTTATTGTCTTGGTATATTGTCATTTTGTTTAAATGCAAGATCTTTTTTTTTAAATTCAAAAATCTGTTTTCCCTTAAAAACAAGAAATATCGAAGTAAGTATCAGAAAGCCTAATTTAAAATATCAATTTTTTGTATGGAATTTCTGCTTTCTGTACTTTTAAAATTGTTTTCAATCAGCTCTAACTAATAATGGCTGGTCTCTCATCACGTTCCACAATGTATTCCGTTAGATAAGTAAAGTATAGCTCTAACCTAATAAATAAAGTATAATAACACTATACAGAAACAAAAAACCTAAAAAATTGATAAGTATCAAATAATAGTTAAATAAAATTAAAAATTAACAATATAAATTATAAATGGAATTCTGAACATCTGAAATGGTCTGAAACATTTATTACTCTTTTAAGGATGAAGCGAATTTTAACAGATGGAGTTGTAAATTAAAAACAAAATGACGGAATTACTTAAAAAGAACCATCTTTTCACGTATCATTGTGCTTATTGCAAATTGAAAAAGCTACAAATTTTTAAATGTTAATTGGCTTTAAGATTAACATGTGATTCTTCTTACTACTCTTTATTGCGGTAAGGGGAAAAGATGTATAGAGAATATAATAAATACTAAATCATATTTAGACTGATATTTATTTTAGTTTAATGCATTACATGGCTTAGTGAAAATGAATTTAAAATGTAAGGGAATAATCAATATACGGGGAAATCACAAGCCCATATCTAATTCACGTAGATAGCTATACTCCACAGAATTCTGTTAGAATTATGTTATGAATTCATTTGGCAAGTAGTCTTAAAGCTTGCCTAAATCAGATACCGAATTTCTTGATTTAGGAATTAGTTCTTGAAATAAAAGTGTTACATGCTTAAAATAAGCAATAAATTGCACCTTTAAAGAGTCTTTTAAGAAAGTTACAAAACATTCCTTTTCCAGTAATTTTCTTAAAAAGTCTTCCTCCAATTTGCATTCAAATTCCACTCGCCGATTATTGAAAGGGTGAAGAAAACCGTCGCGTGTCTCTTCGCATTTGCTTTACTTCACTTCATTTCGTCCGATAGGGAGAAATTAAGCACGTAAGTTTACAGCCTCGAATCTCAAATGCGGGGGGGGGGCGGGAAGGAATTGAAGATACATACAGGCATACGCTCTTGGATTGCCAAATTTAAGAGCAGGTTAGGAGAAACGCTCTGTTTTATCAGTCTTTATTACAGATTGTCGTCTGCTGAATCTTCTGCGAGTAAGTTAGCATCGTGCTTAAGTTCAGTATAGACTATGGTTTTATTGAATGAAAAATTGCAATATTTTAACACAATTAAAAAACTTTTTTTCTCTCGTTTTTCTTTGCTTAGTTGTAAATTCGTACTTAAGAACAGAACTTTTCATTTTATACCCTTTTTTAATGTACAGTGGAATCTCGACGTATCCTTTTTCATCGATCTTTTTCTTTCATTCTAATAGAATGGAAGAAATAGTTTAATAGGAAACGGTTAATCCGAGACATTATTATGCATTACAGTTAAGTAATATTTTATAAATACAGCAGAACTCGCTTAAGAAGTCTTCCAAAAAACTCAAATGAAAAACTTTTTAAACAGAAGTTTTTTAAATGGACGTTTATTGCAAAAGGTTTACTAAGAACGAAAGTTACTTAAAAGTAGTTTACCAAAAAAAAAAAAAAAATATTTTAACAAATATTCAAAATACGGCACTGATTGTTTTGTAATTAATATGTTTATTTTTAAATAAAATTTTAATAATTCATATTAAATTATATTTTTATTTAAATTACTATTTTAAACTTTAATTCTTTTAATTTCTATCAAATTATTTTAAAACTTAGTTCATTAAATTATTTTTATATATGTAAAATAAAATAAAATTTACCTGCATTTGTTACATAATTTCAAACATGCGTTGCTTGCAGTCTTTCATTTATTAAATCTCTTATTCATTAATTTAAAAAGCATTTATTAATTAATTTTATTAAAACGATTCTATGGCTAAGAAATAAATAATACTATTATTAAAGAGACAGAAAAAGAATTACTTTTCCAAGAAACGGTTTTCGAAAATCTCCTTTTTGAAGGAAAGAAAGTTTTTCCGAAAATTCCCTTAAGACGTTCTTACACGTCTAAAAACATCTTAAGCGGGTAAGATCTTTCAGCATAAGGCATTTTATGTGATGAAATTTAACATAATTAAAATAGAGAAATATTTTGAACTCTATGAAATAAACTTTTAAAGCGGGAAAATTTTAATTAATATAATGAGAAAATGTTAATTTCCATATTACGTTTAAAATGCATTTAAGCCTGATAATTATTGGCATTTGTTTCCTAATTGTGTAATAAAAGATATTTCAGAATACTTTTAATCTGTCTTGTTTTAGAATCGTTTGGTGCCTTAATCTTTTGTTCACTATTAGTTATAGTTTTGGGAAAGAAAACCATATTCTCTTTGTCTTTTATAAATTTTCATGATTCTCAGTTGACATATTGCATCGTCAGTTTTATGATGTTCATTGTCTTCAATAATAATTCTTGGATGGTATAAACATATTGCTTGCAAATTGAAAGTTAATGATAAAATAATCAAAACTTCTAATCAGATGACGCATAAGCTGTTATTTTGTACCGAAGTAAGCAATTAGTGGCGTTAAAAACATATAAATTACGAAGAAATAAGTATATTTTGAATTCTTTATGTTGATCACATAATTCTATTTAAATTAAAAAGATAAATTAGAGATTTGAAGGAGCGTCGAATCTAATGCCACCGAAATTTACTAATTCACAAGCCAAGTTTGCTAAGTGCAAGATTTCGTTCCTAGAAACGTAAAGATCACTCGTAGATCACTCGAATAATAAATACTCTGGTGAACAGTGACAAAATGATGTAGATAACTAGTACGTTTTCTTCCTTAAGTTAAATGTGTTTTAAATTATACCAATATAATGTACACATTAAACATAAGGTCATTTTTTAAACAGTTGAAAGATGAATTATAGATATGTCGAAGACCAATGATGAATTCTGGAGACTGGATATTGCAAAATCGAGTCCATGACAAATTAAACATTTTATGTTTTGTGCAGTAGGAACATTTGCCAAATCGTGTGAAGGACAAGTGCATGGGAGTATAAGATAGTGTGAAGTAGCGGTTCAAAGACGTTGCTAAAGAGTTTTTCAACATAATACTTGTTAGGAATCAGACTGTAGAGACTTTAGGATTTTTTCGAAGCCAGAGAGATGAAAAATGAGCAACGCCTTCGCCGGGAATCTAACTCAGACCTCTGGAATACAGGCCCAGCGTGCAGACCACCACACCACGAAGGCACGCTAGAAAGGCGGAAGAATTACCTTATAAGACAAACGATTATTCGATTACAAATATTTGAAAAACACATAGGTGTATCCATACTTCGGTTGCTAAGATGCTGATAAATTGCATAATTTAGATCCTGTCCAATTTTGCGTTTCCCTGAAGTGATTACGGGACGTGCAGTATCTTTCTTTATCTCAACATTCATTAGACCTATTAATCATCAGACGTGTCTGAGGCACCATATGTCGTCATATCCCAACTCATGTTTATTCACTGATTGTTCTCAACGATTTCAGAATCAGATTGCATGAAACGTAGAAGCGTTGTACTTAGAATATCATACGAAGGTCTCTGATTCTTTGCCATAACGATTAGCAGTGTCTCTCGCAACGTACATTGCATAGTAATGTAACTTCCATAAAAGGATCGCTTATTAAACTATCAAGAAACACGCTCATGATCATTTATTTTGTCATATTATATTTTATATTCAAGATAATGCAATTGCAACATTTCGGAAACAAATCATAAAAATTTAAATTCATATTTATATATGCAGTTTATATTTATAAATATATTATATAGTTATATTATATATAATTTATAGGTATATATAATATAAATATATAATATAGTTATATTTATAAATATATATAATATTATATATATATTTATATCTATATAAATATATATACTTATATTGAATTCAGGCATAGTCACACTTCTCTTAGCTCAATTAACTTTATGTATGGCAAACAATTTATACTCTTCATACTGAATTTTGTCAAAATAAATATTATTCATTCCACTGAAAACACTGAATTAATTTTTCGCTCGGAATAGCGAAAGATGAGAATGGAATTTTTTTATAAGACTAAACGAAATGGGACAAATAATAAATTACATAGTTTTTCCTGCGAGAACTGGTTTTTAAAACTCTGTAATAGGGAGGATATTTCAGAAGAATATACGAGAAAAATATATTAGGAAATAATATAATAATAATAAATAAATAAATCTGGTATAGTTAGATACTTTGATAGGAAACAAAGATAAGATTGAAAGATACTTTAGATAATCGAGTTTTTGATTTAATATTAAAAATATAATAATAAAGAATTTGAAACTAAATGATAGTAAAAGAAATAGCCTAGAGATACATCAAAGCGGTAATATAAGAAAATAAGCAATGAAAGTACAAGGATTAAGAAAAATGATGGCAAAAATATAAAGAATTTATATAAAATGAAAGTTTAAAAAATATCAAATCGTTTTCGAAGTACCTGAGTTCCAGATTATTGTTTTAAAACGGTTTCTTTGCAAAGAAAAATGTTTTTCTTATATATCTAAATATATCCGTTGGTACTCATTCATAATAATTGTCATTCATTAATCTACCTGAAAATTGAGATAAATATATATATATATATATATATATATGAGAGGTTTTGATTTTTAACAGTGATAAGTATTTATTTAATAAGAATATTAATATAGTAGAAAAATATAGTAAAACCTTTATTGTCTTCAGATGTTACCGTCGGCAATATGTACAATCTTTTGCAAACGCTGTGTGGATCACTGAATAATACTAAAATCGCAAATTTTGTTAATAGTTCGTATGGAGCAGCCCTGTTGCATTAAGAATTTCGGGCTATAAATAAAAAAGCGTATCATTCAATAAGTAGTTTTTAAGTATCTCAATCTTGGGATTCAAGATTAAATCATAAAGGCAGAGATTATGGTAGACGAAGGAGCCTTCCCCAGCACCATCAAATGAACAAAATAACCACACTATGTGGTACTGCTTTACACGCCCAAATAACTGCTTTGAAAAACAATGGGTAAATCTTGTAGAAAATAGCGCCATTTTGTTTTCTCAAAGCTGATCACGGATTGTATTCCAAAAGTGGGCAATAACACTGCGCATTGACGATCTGACTTCGGGTTAAGGTAAGCATCGTCACTATCATATATGAGAAACCGCACAACATTCCAAGTGACGAAAGGTTGTTTTTTGTGTTGAACCGAATAATTTCATTTGCGTCATGTATGACTTCTGGCGGATTCAGTTTATATCCAGATCTACCAAAAGCCCAGCAGTAAAGTCACTTTCGAGCTGAGTTGGAATCTCAGTAGACGTGTTGACTGCATGGGGTTTTCGTAGTTTTTCCAATGTGTCAAATGAATGCCAACCACGTTTCCTTAACCTACAAGAAAGCATCCATCCTCTTAGGCAAATAATTCTCACGTGATTTCCTGCACTCTAAACAATCCTAATCTTAATCGTTTGTATTCAACTCCTTTGCTTCTTACACGAAAACTAATACGAATCTATGTTCTTCTTACCACTGCGCTAACGGAGGAAATAGTAAAAAAGAACGCATTTTTAAGCAGATTAAGTTTGTAACTAATGTGCGATATAAGTGGCCTCATTTGCTTCAGTTCGTTGCTTTTCTTCATCAATGTTTCCATGATTAATATTCCAATCGCGTTTTAAAATAAATTAAACATGATCTTGTCTGAAATTTCTAATGACTTATTTTTATTTAATTTACTTCCTTTGAAAAATCTTTCCAATTCAAAAATTCAAAATAGAACTAAAACTGAGGATTGAACTCTCTTGCCGGAGATAGATATGCTGTAACTGCGCTGCTAAAACCCATAATATTTTTTTATTTGAGTGCTACCTACTAGAATCTGCATTTCTTTGTTATGCAACGAAATGTAGTCTACATTTATTAATCATGTAGGGTGAAATATCTTTCGCCAGAGGTCGGCGTCTGTAGAATCTCTCTTAGATCCTATGAGAATTTCTATTTTTTAATAAAGAGCCTCTGCAAGTACTAAGTGTTTCATGGGACTCGAAGCTAGAATCTCCTGTCTGTAGACTGGCTGTCAAAACACGATACCCAACGTTTTAAATTCTGTTTGAAATTTTATTTGAATTTCGGAGCTAATCGAGTTGAACTAATATTTGACTACAGTCTGAGTAGTTGTAAATTTTAATGTAGGATAGAGTACATATGGATAAGTTAGAGTACCTATTCAGATGTATTAAGATTAAAACGCAGTAGTGCTTCGCGCCTCTTGACATTATGTTTCGAATGGTACCTCAGTTTCATTAAATAGAGGATAATACCAAATGCTACATATAAAGCGGTATTTATGTTGCATGAGTAAATATGATGCATTTTAACATCATCAGTTTTCGAATAAGAAATGATAAGATATACCATGCCTGTAAAGCTTTTGATCACTTGAAAAGTCCCTTTGAAGCAGTTTACCTCTCTTTTCATATGACGCCAGATTCAAGCAATGCTTCAGATATACACACGCACACAAATAGTGTTCTAAGTTGGATAATTGCCAAATAATGCAATAAATTGTTTAAATGACAGGATAAGTGCTGCTGCAAACTTAGTATTTACAACCCTGGAAACTTGAGGTGGAACTTAAGAATCGTTACGCAATAAAATCAAAGTGGTGCTGGACTAATAATTTAAGTTAAAGGTAACTAGGCTGACTCCCCCATCTGCCTGGCGTGACACTTATTTAAATGGACAAAAAGACGTATCAGCTACACCGCGTCATAGCAATTACAGACTCGTAATGTGCCCTGGCTAGCGGAAACACACTCTGAATAAGCTACAAGATTCATTCGTTTAAATACACACTTCACTTAACTTTAAATTTGCATCCTGGCGAGGAAATATGAGAGGAAAATCAGAGGTGTCTAACTTAAAATAATTTTTTATACAAAATAATGAAAACCCTACGCAGTGACTTCCAACACATATGTTGCAATCCACCAGGGTGCCAACAGGCAACGTTTTGGTGAGTGGTGAAATTTTAAAACTACTACTTTTTCACTTCTCACCTCATAATTCTGCATGTTTCTTTGTAATAACTAATTCGCCGCCCATACGGTATAGTTATTAGGGAAGTCATCTACAATATCAAAAGGCACGGGTTTGAATCCCGGAGAAGGCATGGGTGTATTTGTCTGATCCCTTAAAGGTGCCTCCATAATAAAGTGACCACAGCTTCTGGCTTAGTACTGGCCAATATCTGAGGACGGTTAGGACCCGCCATTTGATAAAAAGCAGTTAATTGGAAATTACCGATAACTGGCAATAAATATTTGCTGAGGTTTATTTAGGTTTCATACAACTCGTTATTTTCAGCTGGACTCATTTCACCCTTCTTTTATTTACACCTCGACTATATGTATGTGGTTCTGAAGTGTAAACAGTCTGGAATGCATTGGCAATAGAACATAATGAATGTTTCCTACTGAATGCCTAATTTATTTTTCATGCATTTTCTACAGAAGGGTAATAAGTGAGCTGATAAAATATAACAGCTTATTCGAAATTCACTTTTTAACGAAATATACTCTTGTATACATAATTTATACGCTACTGTAAAATATTATTTCAACCAAAGCATGTTTTTATGAATGAAACTCTGAATTTCTGATTATTTTTGCTTTTAGTTATTCATCTATATTTTAGAAAAGTAGAATACATTTTATTCTATCTACTAGCTATAAATTTAAGGCTCACTCAGTATTAGCATGTGCCTTCCCTTATTTTCATATACATATTTTTCTTTACAGATCATGCCAGGTGGCATTATAAAATAGAATATTCGCATTCTTTAAAATCCTAGGTAAAAATTGTGAGTCTTAAGAATGTTACTGAATTCACTAAGCCACCCATTGCGTTCAGAAAATATATGTATGTATGCATGTATATATAAAATTCACCTTACCCTTGTTCATTTCTCATGCCTTGTCTCCGAAATAGCCTCATGATGAATGGAATTTCTGTTACAATAACAGCTGCGCATAATGCGGCACTGGAGATGGCTCATTTTTTACATATCGACACACTCGATAGTAAATCTTGTCGTGCCCAGATGGTCTTCGCCGCAAAAGTATTTGTTTCTTCCCTTAACAGACTTGCAAATATCATATTAAAATATGAATGTGCACCTAATAATGATCGCTTTTTGCTTAACATTATTCCCATTTTACTGATAAAAGGAATTAATTTTCGGTCAATGTATCGCTACTATGTTTTGATACCATGAAAATGAAATGTTTTTCATGAATAATTTACTTATTCTTAATTTGAAGGCAACGTATAATTTTCAGAAAAATTTAGTTCAGAAATATTTTACGCATTACGAAATTAACAAATAAATTATAAATCTTAAATACGCAGAGTTTAGGGAAAGTAACTGAAATTTTCTCTAAAAGATTACTCCATAGAATGTTTATTTCCTTTATATAGTTTAGTATTGTCATAAAAGGGGAGAAAATTATTTTTGAATTAAATGGATGCGTAAATAAAATTAAATGCCAGACTTATTTTCAAACTTCTATAAAATATCTTTAAAGAGGTGATAAAACATCATGCATGTAATATAAAAAGTAGATTTTTTGGGGCAAATGACGTTAGAATGAAAGAGTCCAGTGCTGTCCTTTTTATGATGCATGGAAAATGTTTTAAAAATCTATGCGCAATATAATATTAAAACATTAGTTTCAGAAGAAAATGATTCTGTTTGCAGTTTCTGAAGGATTTTAGCATTTACTTTTTTTAATAAAACTTACACTTTCATTCAACAGAATTTTGCGCATATTTATGCATAGATATTTATATGAAATTCCTTTAGTTTCAGATTCTAGATACATTAGCATTATTGAGTGCTGACCCTATTACACAAACGTAATGAGATTAGGAGACTTTTGCGGATTTCAATACTTAACCAATACAGATCTGGCGCCTTGGAACCAATCTTCTGCTGATCAATAGGTTGAAAAATATTATGAAGCAGTGCTGGCCTGAGCACATAAATGAACACAGAGGGCTTCTCTCGAATGTCTGGTAATTGTGAAGACATTGGCTCACTTTGAAATCTATTATGAAAAAATATGTGAAAAAATGTTTTTCTAGGCTTGCTTTCCATACATTTATGCTCGCAGTACAAAAACAAAAACAAAAACAAAACAAAACAAAAAAAAAAAGCTCCTTAATCCACTGCATAAATCAATTTCTGCATAACCATATAGAAAATAGTGTACAGTTGTAGGGACATTGGGTTATTTCGAAGCAGGATACAGGAAAAATAAGCAATGCCCTCGCTGGGGCTCGAAAGTCGGACCTCTCGAATACGCGTCGAGCGTACTGACCATTACACCACGAAGGCGGAAAAATACCTTGTATCCTAGGCGAATGGGGATTAGGGGACCCAATCGCCAAATCCTGGCGATGAAGAAACATCATCCACCACCTTTTTTAGTTCCGGTGCCAGTGGAGAGACATTATGATTTTTAATGCTGAGAGACATGTAAAATGAGCAATGCCCTTGCCGGGACTCGAAACTCGGAACTTTCGATACGCGTCGAGTATGTTGACCACTATACTAGGAAGGCATGCTAGAAAGGCGGGAGAAATACCTTATAAACTTTATTTACAAGATTGTTTTCAAATAGTTCCAGTAAATAATTTTACAAAAGAACCGATTTTCGATCGTATTTATAACTAGTCAATTTTCAGGTTAAGAAAAATGTAGGTGTTAAGCCTTCCTATGTTTCTCTTCAATTCTAAGATTAAATTGTTAGGCTTTAATTATATCAAGCGAAGTATTTCAAAGAGTAACTGAAAGGAATAGAAATCAATACTGTTGCGTGCACTTTAAATTAACAAGAACGTTAAGCACAGAGCAATGCGAAGCGCATCTAAAAGGCGAATTTCTCAAGGATATCTCACTACTCCGAAATCAGCTCTGAACTAACAACTGAGAACAGGTGCTCTCTACCGGTCTTGTACAGTTTCCACTCGGCCACCAAGAAATCTCTAGTACCTTCCATTTCTTCAATTTATTGAAAGACATATGCTATTAAGTTACATCTAAAATCAAGATACGTTAACAGTTACATATAGGGGTCAATTACAGCTATTCAGTTACAGTACCAATTATAGTTTTACAAGAACCGTACTCAAATGTCAGCAAATAATCGCCAAGTTTGGCGACTTTTCGCCAAATTTGGCAACAAAAAAATTTGTAATGATAGTTTTTCATATATTGTAGTGTACCAGATCTTATTATAAAGCATCTGAGACTAACCGAGAAAGTGTTTGTCTCCCTGAGAAACGTAATCGTTTCTTAGAATATCCATTTATTGATCGCTGTTCGAGTTTCTCATGAATGAGTTGCAAACTACGTATGCCTTTGTGTTATACGCATAACCTATATCACTAATGACGTAGTTGCTTTACATTGCCGTCAATAATGCTGGAGTGGCGGAATGCACTGTATCAGCCGTAACAATGCTAAGTCCAAATGTTCTAAAGCTTTTCGACAAGCTCGCAAAAGAGCATTGGACAGTAGACAAAACTAGCTCCCACTGCTGAAAATGACACAACGCCATTGTCAGGAGGTCAATGCCGTGTTTAAAGCTGACGTTTTACTTGATTTTTCACACAAGTAGCCGGGGAATGCAACATGATATGCGCATGACCTACCTGCATATAACGAAGCATATTTGTCCTGAGTCACAAAAAATGTTTTAAGCTATTAAAGTTTGCTTGTGCTTGAAAATTGTGAGAAGGCTTTTATACTTTTGCTTTAAACAGTGACTAAATATTCTTGTTATCAGTACAGTGTATCAAAGTATATCTAAGTATTCTTGTTATTCTTATTTTCTATTACTCCTCTGTAATGTTTTCATAACTTTGAGACTCAGTTTTTGCAACGAATTTGATCTATTTATTGAATCACTAAGAATAATGCAGTTCCTTCCAGCATTATTTCATTGTCACCGTTATTTTAGCTAGTTTCACTAATGGATCTGTTCAGTAATTACTATGCATTTTCATATTTTTTTGGAAATGTTTGAATAATTTGCGACCTGGCATTTGCTTTCGTCATATCGTGAAAAAATTAGCATTTAAAATAATATTAAATCATATTTTTCTCCTTAAAAATATATAAGTTCAGGTTCTTTATAGGTTTCGAAAAAATTTACTAAAATCAAATTTTATTTTACATTTTATTAGCTTTTCTTTTCTGAAACTTTCCATTTATGTGATAAAAATTTTCAGAAATTTTAAATTAAATTTTTTTTTGCTTATTAACACATAAAAAGGATACGAAAAAACAGACAATTTTAAGCTAATGAAGATTTACAAAAATCTGAAAAGGAATCCTTTTCTACCCTATGATGATTGCAATATTATTGCGTTTGCCAAACTTCTAGGTTGAACACATGATTCAGTTTTAACTCGTTTAATCCAATTCATCCAAGTTTGTTTTACGCGATATTAGGCATACCTTGAAGAGTTATTTCGGTATTTGTAGAGCATAGGCTATACCATATATAGGGCTTTTATCGCTTACAGGATTAATTATTTTTAACTAACAATATTCTCTTCTCTTTCTTTTATCTAACAGCTTAAGTATGGAGGAAACTGGTGAACAGCTAAACGAATAATCGCTAAGTCCAGAAACAGAAACTTAAACCTTACGAAGGATTAATTACCCTTTATTGCTCAAAATGAAGGATAACAGTCGGCCACTTTCTCAGGGCGTACAACAAAGCCCTCTCTTGCGCTTGAACTCAAAAGTGTAAAAAATAAGAACTTGACTAAAGAGATGTATCCGAAGCTAACATAAATCTGACTAGTTGGCCTCTAAATATCGAATTATTTAGCGAAACTATCAAGGGCCCTTAATATGGACGAAAGTAGTAGCAGCTTAGAGAGATGTGGCCAAAAGGCAAACGCACGTTAATCAGAAACTCTGAGTCTCTCTCTCGAAGTCAGTGGAACTTCGACTTAAATACTTATCCTACTCATTTGCATTAAACGGGATTCTAAAAACACATTCTGGTAGGAAATTGTAAGCTGAAATTAGGATGGATAGGAAAGAAGCTTTAACTTAAAAATAACTGTTAAAAACTTAGGATAAACCGTACGCCCTATCTTAAATGCTTGTGTGAATTACAAACGGCAATGAATTACTTATTGTATTTAATAATTCGTCTTTAATTTTACTTAAAATTCTGTCCTTAATAACAAGGTTTGTCGAACTTTACTTTATTATCGTGAATTTTAATAGACTTTAGAAGCTTTAAATATTTCAAAAGAATTCTACAGTTTCCAGATTACACGAGTTCAAAAAAATCTCCAGAGAAATCTTATGTTTTAAATTCAGAAATCTCCCCAAAACTGGAAAGTAGTTATTTTTGAAACTCTTTCATTATCCTCATAAATCCGTTAGTTCAACTACATTGATAGTTTTGAGGCATCATTTCTTGTATTATTACTGACATTTCTAAAAATATAATCCTATCAGTATTATTTATAAAATACTCCTTCATGCTGAACCCACAGATGTGATTTCTGCTGAATCTGTAGAATATTTCTCTGTTTAGAAATGTTGTTCGAAAACTCTATCTTTCTGAAATACCTCGCTATTAATTCTAATTTATACATTCCTTTCTTCTTTGCTATGTATCGTTTCCAAAATTTATTATACTGCAGCTTTTTTCTTAATCGACATCCTTTTGCTAATCACATATTTTCCTTCAGTAAATATTACTTTGTTATGAATATTTTTTGTAACAATAATAAGACAGGGCTTTTTGGTGATATTTTTATCGAAGCCAAATACGCGTATCTTAAGGAGACTCTTATAAAAGACGTTAATTAAGAAACGCAGCCTTAAAAATTATCAGTTATCGGTAGCTTTTTGTTGAAAACCGTGGAGCTTCTTGAAATTATTTCGAAGATCCATTATTTCTTTATAATTAATTCGTAAGTCTAGGACACTTTCAATCAAAATTTCTAGATGTGCTTTAGTAACTTTTTTTTTTTTTTTTTTTTTTTTTTTTTTTTTTTTTGTTTCCGGTTTACAGTGATGCGTATAGAAAGCGCGAGTATAAAAATTAGCAAATTTTATCTATAGAACCAGCAGTTGATTTTAGTTTGAAATCCAATTAATCAGATAAAAGCAGATAACTAAGAAAATATTTTCAGAACTGTACTCTCAGCTAAAATAACATTATTATATAGTTAAAGCATTATTGATTTGGTGCTCCTTTTGCTTTCCTTTAAATAATGTTTAAAAAGAAAGTCTTTATAGGGTTAGATTTAAATCTGGGATATTTATGTTTAGAATTTTATATCAAATTTGAAAGTACAACCGCATTTCTTACATTATATGACTTTTCCATAGCAAGCTGTTGTTGTTGTTGTGATTTATCTCACTTGTCTGACAATAACATTAGAATAAGCCCACAAAATCCATCGTGGCAAGGACAGCATGCTTGCTCCTGTTGCTGGCAAGAGCTTTGAGCACCCCACAGGCGACACTACGACTTCGCTCAGTTCCGTTCCTAATGTTGATGGAGAGCACCCCAAGGGAGGGGGGAAAGCTTCCTAGTGTCTCCCATATCTCTTCCCCTACCAACAAAGTCTTTCGCTCCTATGCCTCACAGACACTATACATTTGCAAAATCCATGCCTTCTTCGAGATTCGAACTCGGACCGGCCCTTCAGTACGGCAGCCAGCGTCGCTAACTACTATATTCCGGTTGGGTGGCAGCAAGTTGTAAACATGGCATTAACATAGAAGTTATTAATACTGAAATGCTTATTACTTTTAATCAATATACAGGGTGGTCCAAAATTATTGAGCGCGTGACTGCGTGTCACAAATGGAGCTCATATGGAAGTTATATAATATTTAAAATTTGCTTGAATAAAATTGTTCTAAACTGTCTTTCTAAGAAAACAATGAACATGTACGTACGTCATTCTGCTCTCTTTTTTTTTTTTTTTTTTTTTTTTTTCAAACTTGAACTGGGTTCAATAATTTTAGACCACCCTATACAATGGTCTTACAAGTAATAGTAATGGAGTGGTGTTTATAAGAAATTATTTGAAATATACTTTTACTTTAGAAATTTTTACAGCCTAATATTTCTATTTTTTGCGCTATACGTTACGCTAATCGTGTTAATCATGGACTTAGTCGCTATAATGCAGATAAGAAGCCATTGCTCGTCGACGAAACTTACCATCTTTTGTGAGAGTGAATTACTTAAAGAGTAATTTTATTTGTCTTTAAATAGCATTTTGCAGCAAAGCTGGTTAATATCGTTAGCGTAAAATTAAAATAAAATTTAACATTCTATTATGTATATCCATTGCAAGATTGCAAGATGTGTAACTCAAGTTTCGTGTACATTGTCATCGCATAGAAACAAAAAAAAAAAAAAAAAAAAAAAAAAAAGAATGAAATTAGCAATAACATATAATTTTAATAGTTTCTACATATTCTTCTTTTTTATTTCTTTCAAACAACGATATTTACCTTAAAATTCTAATACTTTCCTATTTGAAGTATTTTTACGTCCAGGAAAGATCTAAAAGCGAGGAATTTCAAAATTACAGTTCTGTTTGAGTTCAATTTTAATTTTATTTAACAATAAAGATCGATGTTCTTCAACTGACAACAGTAAGTCATGTTTTAATTTACTTAATTTTAAAGGTACTAAATTTTCATCTGAAAATTACAAGACTCAATTTTTAGGCCTTTTTGATATACAATCTCCTTTGAGTACAATTTTTATAAGTAATTAATGCAAACAATAATATGTCCATCGATACCCGAATGACCGAAACGGGTAAGAGCTGGTAGTTCTAAGCAGGTTCAAATCTCGACGAACTGGCTGGCTGCATTGGCTTTTCATAGCTTTTATTACGTCTAACATGAGTAAACGAGAGTTTCTCTTTGAAAGACCTCTGCAAAGGCATCCCTCTCTTTGGCAGTGTTTAGTTTTCAGTCCAAAAGGGCAATTTGCCCAGAAGAAATTTCGTTTCGGCATTTTGCGCTAGTTCACTACAGATGTCGGTTTATTTTTCAAATTGTTGTCACCAAATATTATTGTCTTATATTATATTTAAAGAAATTAAATAATGAAGAATCTCCATAAATGTGCGTATGTTTCTCGCATTGTGAAAAAGCGCTGGTACCGGTCAAAATGGATATTTTTCGTTAAAATATGATACCCGGAAGTTTTCTTGATTACAATACTTCCTTTACTTCGTACAAGGAAGTAAAAATAGCGCATTTCCCTTTAAATTGCATAAAAATTGCCGACCCAAAAAATACTAACATTAACTTAGGTCTTACGTTACTAATTCCATATTATTTAGGTAATTGGTTTTGTTAAATAATTAATTAACTTGGTTAAATTACTAAAAATAAACCGATACTCTAATCTTCTGGATTTGTTCATAAAAAGTTCTTTACTGGATAGAAAAACTGAATAAAATAATATTACTTGGCTTTCTATGCCTTAGTTAATTCCTGAATAATTACGCATTTGTGTTGTTTAGGTAATTAGGGAAGTATACCAATATTATATTTGATAGCAAAACTATTTAACTCATTTTTAAAAAATTGTTTAGCCTTTCTTTCTTATAAAGAAGTAATTTATATCCCTTCTCCTAGTGTTCTATTATTTGATGCAAGCTAAAATTATGCATGGGTAATTATTTTATCTAAACAACTTCAATAATTACAGACGTAGTCAAAGATTATAGAATCAAATAAAAATTAACGGTTTCCAGTCAGAAGCAAGAAAGAGATGTAAAGTGGGAAAAAGAAAATTAAAAAACAAAGTAAAATAAAATCATTTAAAAATAGGGAATAATTTAGAAATGAAACGGACATTTGATAAAACTGTAAAATTTTTGCTGAAATATTAAAAAATACATGTTCATCGAATGAAGAAGACCTTTGAACAATTATGTGAGAAAATGTAGATACGTGATCGTGAGGTTCAACTATCATAAGTGATATGCGAAACATGAATTTATTTTTAAGATTTCCCTAGGTCCAAAAAAAATGCCAAATTTTAAGATGTGCACTGCGAAAAAAAAGGGGGGGGAACAGTTCTGGTGTCCACCGATAACATCGCGGCAAAAACATCGTGGACGAAATCGTCGCGGAGAAAATAACGCAAGGTGAAAACGTCGTGCTACAAAACATCGTGGGAGAAAACATCGCAGTTCTAAGACATCGTGGTACAAAACATCGTCGTAGAAAATAAAGCGGTTCAAAAACATCGCAGTTTAAAAACATCGTCGTCGAAAATATCGTGGTAAAAAATAAAGTATCTACAAATCATCGCATGACGATAACATCGCAGACATGCTTTTTTCAGGTTTCAATAATTGTAAATGGATATTCCTATAATGATTTGTGAGCGCAAGTTGTAAAGAAGGATAAATTTTACTTTCACATATTTTATTAACTAATAAATTTTTGCTGAAAACGTAAGAAGGAAACTTAAGCATAGAAAATTAAATGTAACTTATAGATTATAGTTTTCATGAAATATTACCAGTAAAAACTTTATAAAAATGATTTATTGATGGCCTTTGTTAGTTAACTATGCCGGTTTAAAATTCTATTAAGTGCTATAAGTTGCATTAATTTTTTATGCTTAAGTTTCCTTTTTATTTTATCAGCAAAAATTTATTAATTAATAAAAAATATGAAAGTAAAAATTATCCTTCTTTCCATCTTGCGCTCACAAATCATTATGGGAATATCCATTTACACTTATTAATGCATGCCTGAAAAAAGCATGTCTGCGATGTTATCGTCATGCGATGATTTGTAGATACTTTATTTTTTACCACGATATTTTCAACGACGATGTTTTTGAACCGCTTTATTTTCGACGACGATGTTTTGTACCACGATGTTTTAGAACTGCGATGTTTTCTCTTTGCGATGTTTTCTCCCACGATGTTTTGTAGCACGACGTTTTCTCCTTGCGTTATTTTCTCCGCGACATTTTCGTCTGCGATGTTTTTGCCGCGATGTTTTCGGCTGTAACCGACAGTTCTATATCACTCGTTCTCCTGGACCGATTGACAAAATTCAACTTGTGTTTTTCGTGTATCGAAAGCGTGACTTAAGACATATATTAGATTTATATACCCTGCTAAAAATGCCCCGTAGAAACCCATAAAATTTTTTTACGGGGAATTGGCCCACGGATACCCGTACAGCTCTGCGGGTACCCGTAGGCCAAATCCCCGTAAAAACCCACAGACAGAAACCCGTACAATTGTATGGGTACCCGTAGGCCAAATCCCCGTAAAAACCTATAGAAAGAAACCCGTACGGTTGTACGGGTACCCGTAGGCCAAATACCCGTAAAAACCCATAAAAAGAAACCCGTATGTTTGTACGGGTACCCGTAGGCCAAATACCCGTAAAAACCCATAAAAAGAAACCCGTACGTTTGTACGGGTACCAATAGGCCAAATACCCGTAAAAACCCATAGAAAGAAACCTGCACGGCTATATGGGTACCTGTAGGCCAAATACTCATAAAAAACCTGTAAACAGAAACTCGTATCCGTACGACTCTACGGATACGAGTAGGCCAAATCTCTGTAGAAACCTGTAGAACTGTAGGCACTATAAACAAAATCCCAGTAAAAACCCATAGCCAAAAATCAGAACTTTATATGCATATTTATTGGTCAAATTTCCATTAAAAAATGGATATTCCGTAGGTCTATGCCTTGTAAAAACCAGTAAACAAAAGCATGTACACCTATACAGGCACCCATATGCCAAACCCTGTAAAAACCACTACAAAAAAGCCCACAGACCAATAAAGGTACCTCTTGGAAAAATCGCTGCACAAAACAGTAAACAAAAACCCATAAACAGAACCAATAGCATTATACCATAGTGGAGTATCCATACATAGAACGGGTATCCATATACAGAATCCCTATAAAAAACAATACACAAAAATAGAACTGTAAATCAAATTTCCATAAAACATAAACCAGCAGAAGTACATAATTAGCACTGATGAAATGTACAGAACTAAATGGCGTAGAAAGCATGTAAAGTAATTTTAAATAAAACTCAATGCGAATAAATAAAAATTTTAAAATATCCAAAAGCCTACGAGCCCGTCCTTCTTAATGCACGTCAATATTTATAAACATATTACGAAATATTTGTATAAATTCTCTTTACAAAATTTTAAACTACCATTATAATTCTGAAAATAAAATGGTGTGGTGTATGGTGTATTTAATTATGGCAAAGCACACTAGGGCTATCTGCCTAAGAGGAGGGATGCCTTTCGTGGAGGACTTTCTAAGGGAAACTGGCTCGTATACACGTTACACATGGGGAAAACCACGAAAACACCCATGCAGCCAGCCCGTTCGCGGGATTCGAACCTCGGACCGAACTACCAGTGTTCAGCGACTTTACCGCTCGGCCGCTGGTGGGCCTGAAAATAAAATGAATAGAAAGATAATAACCAAAGTCATGATTCACAACCATTGAATGATATATGTACATATATATATATGTAAGAAAAATAAGGAATATGCAAAAGATTAAATTAGCAACGTAAAATTAATTTTCCTTCTCAATTCTAAAAACAGTAATCTTTCTGCACTGCATCATTTCGAGATTAATTCATGTCATATGACTCTTACATAATTTGATGTTGTGAAAGAAACTAAAACTCAAACAGCCAATAGTAATTTTACAGCAGTATTAACTATCAAATACGAGTTAAAATGCATCAAGAACCAAAATTAACTCGGTCTGAATTAAGATTTCACCCTTAACATAACGCATTTGCTTTTTACGCTTTGGCCTAGCTGGATTGCAGTCTGTCTGCTCCTTGTTTCTTACTACACATTTATCAAAAATGTTAATTTTTGGAATAGGCATAAGTAATGTGCCAACTTGTTTGTGGCTGCAACATATTTCCTGAAAGAAAAGTTGAATTAAATCTACCTCGAATGCCAAATTTTTTATTCATTGTGGATTGGAGTTTCAACATATCTAAGCCATCAAAATTCTTGCTGTTCATTACGGATTCAGCTGCTTGTATTCGACTACAGAATCTATTACATATATATATATATAATTTCATTTGATGGTTGCGAATCATTACTTTGATATATATTATTGATTTCATTATAAATATATACATATAGTACTGTACCTCACTGCATATATTTGTATTTCAGTTCTTTAATTGGGAAATTAAACAATTGTATTTAATCACATCAGCTTGTTTAACAATTTGATACCTAATGAGAAATGTATTGCCAAAGGATGGTACTTTCTAGCATCTGCTTAAATTTTAAGTTACCTACAATGCACTAAACCAAATTAAAAAACAAAACTAGAAGAAACCCAAATTTTCAGGAAGAGAAACAATATTAACAAGCAAGCAAAAAGAATGCGGGACTTGCAAATTAGAAACTTAACATAGAGTTCAAATTTAGCATACTTGCTATCCCCTTAAAGCTCGCTTACCAATGATAGTAACACCCTGCAGCTTATTATGACACGCATACACATAGATGTTTTGCGAGGAAGAAAGGATGAATCCTAGAATATAATGTAGTGAAGAAATAATAATATACAAACACTGTGTCGACCCCTTATTACAATACTTTGAATATTACCTGTATCTCTCAAAAGATAAATGAAACATGAAGATAACATATAATAAACTTAATAATACCCAAAATACAATAAATTATATTGTAACAAAACGAATTTTAAAAAATTTACAAGTTTCAACAAATACCAATTCTCAACGCACAGTTCGTGAATTAAGGAAATATCTCATAGCGTATAATGTTTTATTCCGTATCTCACTTTTAGTGCTATATAATCTTTCACAGATTTTATATAAATAAAATCTATAACATAATGGGTATTTATACTATATGTAGTTCTTGATGATCATCTTTCGTACTGTAAAAAAATCAACTCAAAAGATCAACTTTCGTACTGTAAAAATTCCATCTATGTGAATAAGTATGAATATACTCATATACACATAATTATAGTAAATAACTAATTTAATGAAACTAAATTCCTCTGGAAAAATGGGGAAAGTGGAGAATCGTCCACTGCTTGGCGTGTTTTTAAGAATTGCACATACTCGGTATCCATGTACACATCGACCTATTTTCACTTAAAAAAACATACCAGAATTGCACAAAAATGCCATTGTGCACTCCTTTGACTTTATTCATGTACACATCGACCTATTTTCACTTAAAAAGTCAAAAGAAAATTGACAAAAATCCAATTTCTTTTACTTTTGTAAAAAGTGCCAAATAAATAAGTGGGCGATTCTACACTTTACCCGAAAAAATATATAAAAATACCATTTACCTATATATATTAATAATTTATTATTACACAAGGTTTTTCATATATCATCTCAAAGAAACATAAATTTAATTAAAGCGATGCATTATTTGAATAAATTTGAGTCAGTGTTTTAGGTGTAAGTTATTTAGATTTCTATTGTAGAAAGAATACTTTAGAAAATGTATAGAAATTTTGAACCATAAAAATTCTAAATAGTAAAATTTAAAGTACTGAAAAGGTAGCTATTGTTTTTGACAGTAGATTATAAAAATACCTCATGCTGAGCATTTTCTGAAATTACAATGGCAAATGAAATTTATATAGTGCAGTATTTAGCAATAATAACCTTTTGTAAACAAATGTAGCTATATTCGCTTAATTGCAATGACAGTAATTTTAACTGCATTTGTATAGACTGTAAAGAAGATTTATTTATATGGGTTTTCATCCACAGAGAACAACCAGATTCTCTGTGGAAGTGCTTCCGAAAATAATGTATAAATATTACTCTTACTATATCTGAAAGCAATGCTATAACAGTGCCCTTATAAGACTCATGATCCGAAAAGCTTTGGTTTTAATTGTCTCGTAAAAACTTTCAATTACTTCTGCAAAATTCATACCCACGTAAAAATTACTACACCGAAGTCATTTGATTATACAGCAAAACATTCCTAAAACAATCAACTCCACAATTCGAGAAAATGCCAGTTTCCTGTAGCCTGACAAAACTATGAATGATTTTTTAAGTCCTGTTATTTAATTATTGTCCTTGTTATTTAATTATTGACATTATCAGAGGTGGACATTTAAGAAAATAACCACTATATGAGGTTTCAACATAATGTCATTTTTTTCAAATAAATAATTCACTTTTTATACTCTCAAGACTAGTACATTTAATATTACATAAATCTTATTCACAAATCTATTTCTATTTCAAAAGCAATTTATGAAAAACACATTTGAAATTTTCTTCATCAAACTAATAATAATGAAAATTAAAGTATGCATAAAAATGATTATACGCGTTTTAACAAAATAGCACAAAATATTTAATGTAAAAATGTGGTTCTAGTCTCATTCTTGTAAAGAAAAATAGACCAAAAAGAAAAAACAATGTAAGCTACTACGATCATCTAAATTTTCCCATAATTTTAGTAGTGGAAAAAAAGATTCCTTAAGCTTGTATGTCTTGTCTACCCCATTCAACAAGTAATAAACACATTAAATATTTCAATGTTTATTTCATTAATAAAACTTACCTTTTTTGCTCGCGAAATATAACTAGTACATTTTTCAAAACATATAAAAACATTCTTTTTGCTCGGCCACATCACATTAGTCGAAAAATTGAATCATGCAAGATCATTTTTAAGTAAGGTATGCTCAAATTTATTAGTACATAATATTCAAATGATAAAGCATCTACATGAACAAGCTTTAAAAAAGTATTTCTAAAATGTAATCAAAAAAATAAATTTTCCAAAATACAGTTTCAGTAGAATGCAAAAACTATATTTCTGCATCTGCGCACTGAACCAAATTATCAAGTCTGAAATTATCACTTTTCAGTCTTTAAGCACATTGTTTTTCGGGTTAAAAGTAAAGATGAAACATTAATTTCACGCACAAAAACTCCAGTTCACAACTAGTCAGTTAACAGCAACGGTCTCTCAAACATTAGACACGATTACACATGCTTGGCTTTAGTTGTATATTCATAGTCAGTGCTGGTATTTTATTATTTATTACTAATTTCTAAACAGTAAAACATAGTAAAATTTGTAATACAGGAAATCCTAGTAAATAATATATTGCATTACTGCAACCACGAAGAAAATAACACCACCATCGCACAACAATAACTAGAGCGGCGCCATATTGCTTGTTTGGGAAACTTCTGAGAGTGGGGGGGGAGGGGAATTTTTTTCTTCTCGTCAGCGTTAACAGGGAGAAAAGTTTTGCGATTGTGAATGAACTTGTTCGCGTTAAATAGATGTTGGTTGATACCGGTGTTTATTTGTAATTCAGAAATGTAAGTGCTTATGTGTGTGTATTCAGAGAACCAACTCGTAGCAAAAACCACCTCCCTAAGACGACCGCCTCTGAAAGAAACCAGTATTTCTGAAAACATAAGTATACTTTGGTATTGAATATTCCCTCTGTAAGGCGACCATTCACAAAGAAAATTCTGCAAGTATGTCTGGTCGCCTTAGAGAGATTTATTCCGTAAAGGTAATCTCCGTAAGACGACCACCTCTAAAAGATAAACGTATCTCTGAGAACGTGAGTATATATTGGTATTGAGCATCACCTCTCTAAGGCGATCACTTGCAAATATGAATTTTTATTTGCGGCTGGTCGCCTTAGAGAGACCTCGTTGTGTGTGGTGTATATGATTACTGTTATTGTTTCCGAAAAAAAAAATAAATCAAATAAATAAGCATATTTAGTAAAAACCCTCTCTAAAACGACCACCTGCGTTTCCAGGTTACTCTGATGGTCTTAAAGAGATCATATTTTCATTCTGTTAATTTTATTGTTTACAAGAAGTCTATTAACGTCAGATAAAAAAATAGCATAAACCCATATACACCAACAGAAGATTTATTATTATATTGATACCAGTAAGAAAACCAGTAAAAGTCAATATAAACCTATACAAACCAGTACAAAGTTCTGCCATTGAAATGTTGGTTGTACGGGTGTCAATTGATACCAGTAAGAAAAGCCCACAGAGATCAATAGAAACCAGTAAAAGTCAGTAGAGACCATCAAAAATTCTATAGGTACCAGTAGAAAGTTTTACTGGTTTCTATGGGTCATTTTGAAACCAGTAAAAAAAACCCACAGAGACCAACAGAAACCAGTAAAAGTCAATAAAAACCCATAAAATCTTATGGGTACCCATAAAAAGTTTTACTGGTGTAAAGATCGTGACTTGTAAAGATCATGACTTGTGAAGATCGTGACTTAAAGAGAACGTGAAATATAAATAATAGGACAAGAACTTGCATTTTACGGTGTGGCAACAAGAAGAGGATTCGAAAAATTTTTATATATATTTTGTTTTAGAGAGTTTAAGATTTTTTAATATTTTAATAGTTGTAAGAGTTTTAACTGCAGTAGTTAACAGTTTAAAATTTTGATAGTTTAGAGCTGCAGTATTTATTTTTTTTGGTTCTGTTTTAAAATTTAAATAAAAGTATTTTGTTTATTCTGAAAAATTAGCTTTATTCTTCCTACAAGATTCAATATTCATTATATTGAAATGAGGAAAGGATTTTTACTGGCGCAGTCGACAGGATCGGAGTTTCCCCGCATATAATTACGAACCAAAATAACTCAGGTGAGAGCTCAATTTACCTTGGAAACGTAAAATAGTTAATTAAGATTATGAAAAGTTAATTATTGTTTCCGTCATGGAATCTTAGTTTATTTACTTATCAAAGTAATGAATACGCCAGTGTTCAAATGTAATTTTCAAAGTAATGAATACGCCAGTGTTCAAATGTAATTTTCAAAGTAATGAATACGCCAGTGTTCAAATGTAATTTTCAAAGTAATGAATACGCCAGTGTTCAAATGTAATTTTCAAAGTAATGAATACGCCAGTGTTCAAATGTAATTTCGTTTGACTCGCCAGAGTAGGTGAACAACACATTAAGTATTGATTCTACTGATTGATTTTCGTGTCGAATAAAATTAAATTCATTGTGAATTATATTTAAATAGAAAAAGAAAAGAAAAAAAATAGCTTTTCATAAAACTAAGAGTCTATTGGCTGAATAAAATCGAGACATGGCTTTTATGGGACGTGGGAAAAAAGAGGATTTGCTGGCTTTAGCTGCTGAATTAGAAATTCAAGTAGATCCAAGTATGAAAATCGTGGCGATAAAAAATGAAATAATTCAAAGTGATACATATGATGAAGCATTTGCTAAAGAAGTGTTTTTAACGATTATTGAAGAGAGGAAAAGAAAAGAAGAGGAACAGCGAAGAAAGGAGAAAGAAGAGATTGAGGAACAGCGAAGAAAGGAAAAAGAAGAGATTGAGGAACAGCGAAGAAAGGAGAAAGAAGAGATTGAGGAACAGCGAAGAAAGGAAAAAGAAGAGATTGAGGAACAGCGAAGAAAGGAGAAAGAAGAGCTTGAGGAAAGGCGAAGGAAAGAAGAATTAGAAGCACAGCAGAAAAGAGAGCAAATGGAGTTTGAATTGAGGAAACTCGAAATTGAATCTCGTGTTCGACTAACACAAACTCCACCAACAAATGAAAATGGACATCATAATTTTGATTTAATTAAGCTTATTCCCAAATTCAATTTAAGACACGATGATATTGTGATTTATTTATCCTTATTTGAAAGACAAGCTAAAAGGACAAAGATTAATCCTAAAGATTGGGTTTCATGTTTATTGACTTTAATGCCATCTGAAATCATTCAATTAATTGGTAGGGAATCTGAAGAAAATTTTGAAGATTATGAGTACATTAAGGCCATTTTATTGAAGAGATTTAAATTAAATCCTGAAAGCTTTAGAAAAAAATTTGTGATGCACCAAAAGAGCGCTGAAAAATCATGGAGAGATTTTTGCTACGAAATTACAAGTTATTTTGAAGAATGGATCAATGGTCTTGAAATCACAAATTTTGCCGCGTTAAAAGACTTGATTATTACTGACCAAATTAAGAAAAGAGTACCCTATGAAGTAAGAGACCATCTTCTGGACGACTGGGCGAAGTTCGTTTCTCCAACCAAATTAGCTGATAAACTTGACGAATATGACAGTGTTCGTAATATCTCAAAACGGACTGGTGGTAATCCATCAGCAGACAGAACTAATAAAAAATGGCAACCTCATTCTCCTCTTCCACAAAGAGCTTTCAGAAATAAATCGCTGTCCGCTGAAAACACGCCAAGAGTGTACCCATCCCGTAAGAGTGACGAACCACAAAAGCCTTGTTTCAAACTAACTTGCTATAATTGTGGAAAAGAAGGTCATACATCTAAGTTATGTACCAAAAATCGGATACCAAGAAGTGCTTCTGTAACAGCACAAAACAACTTAATACAAACACAAGCACCCCTTACAGAAAAAGAAAAACCAGAAGTGCTAACTGCCAAGATCTCTATTCCTGTCTCAAAATCAGTAGACGTATCTAGAAACATAGATGAATTAAAACTGGTCAAAGTTAAATGTGGAGATATTATTCTAAATGGAATCGTAGACACGGGAGCACAAATTTCAGTAGTCCGTGAGAAATTGGTTGACAACATACCTTGCGAATACCTAGAGATATCTTCTGCTTTTGGTGAAAACGAAATTACTCCACTAAAGATTTTCCAGATGAAAATTGACGATGATTTTCACGGTAGAGTGTCCATTACGTGCTGTTTCAAAAAAGCTAGTTACCGACTTGCTATTGAGTTCTTCAGCTTATGAAACACTCTGTGGAAATATCGAACTGTGGAACTGTGATCGTCATTGGGATGCATCCCCCTTAGAGTACAAAGAGACAGATGATAAACCCTCACCAGTTGAAGACATTACTACAAATTTGGCTGTTGTTAATCAGATTTCCCAAGAAAACATAGAGTCTCTGAAAACAACGAACAAGGTAAGACTAGAATTCAAGACACATCAAGAACAAGACGAAACTCTGAAAAAATGCTTTGAATGGGCAAATAAAAATCAAAATTCATATACTTTCGATGATGGCATATTACTTCATTCCGAATATATCTGTGGTGAAAACATTAAGCAAGTTGTATTACCTTTAGAAAAAAGAAGGGAAGTCCTAAGAATGGCACATGAAATCCCTCTTGCCGGCCACCTCGGTGAGAAAAAGACAATTCAACGAATCAAGTACTCATTCTTTTGGCCTACTATTAAGCAAGATGTTAAAAAATTCTGTGACAGTTGTAAAGAATGAAAATTGAGGAGAACAGTTACGTACAAAGATCGAATCCCAATTCAACCTATTGTTAGGCCGGAAACACCCTTTGAAGTATGGAGCGTGGATTGTATCGGGCCATTAGAACCTCCATCCAGGAGAGGTCATCGGTTTGTGATATGTGCAGTTGACCCATGCACCAGATGGGCAGAAGCCACCCCCGTCAAAGACATAAGTGCGAAAACAACATGCAACGTTTTGATGAGGTTTTTTACTCAAACTGGATTTCCAAAAGTGATTTGTTCCGACCAGGGAACTAATTTCACAGCCAAACTCACCCGAGCCTTTGAGAACTTACTTGGTGTGTCTCCACGATTCTCCACTCCAGGACACCCCGAGAGTATGGGTGCTGTCGAGCGTTGGAATAGAACCTTAAAAGAGATGATGAACAAAAATATCCAAGAACATGGCAGAAACTGGGATTTGAATCTTCCCTATCTCCTGTTTGCCTACAGAGAAGTGCCACATAGCATCACTGGTTTGTCTCCCTTCCAGATGGTATATGGAAGAATACCACCAGGACCATTATCTTTGCTGAAAGAAATATGGACAGGTGAACGTAGCATTCCAGTTACAGCTTCCCGTTCAATTGAAAATTATCTACAAGACCTTTTAGAAAAATTAAGAAAAGCTCATGACATTGCATCAGCAAATTCCAAAATATCTCAAGAAGAGTACACTTCAAGATACAATTTACGTTCTCAAGAAAAGACTTTCAATGTTGGGGACAAAGTCCTCGTGTTAATGCCATCATCATCACATAAATTGCTCAACACGTGGCAAGGACCAGCTACCGTGATCAAACTTACCAGGCCACACTCTGCCAAAATCGAAATGGAAAACGGAAGTATTAGGGAACTCCATATAAATAAGTTAAGGCCATATATTGCTCGTGTAGATCACGTTGGTATCATTTTTGACCAAGATGAAGAGTTTGGAGATATCCACTATGCACCAGCAGATCTTATGAATAAATTTGCTGATGATATCTGGACCCATTTACAAAATTCGAAAGATGACTTAAAATATTACCAACGGGAAGGACTATTTAAAGTACTAAAATCTTATGTAGATGTTTTCAGTAGCAAACCTGGTCAAGCCAATGTTGATGGTCATGACATCAAGGTTACAGAAGGATGTAATCCGAAAAGATTGAGGCCCTACCGTGTTCCTGTTTCACTTCAAGAGGAAGTCGATCGTCAAGTTAAAGAACTGTTAGAATGGGATCTTATAGAACCCAGTGACAGTAACTGGGCACATCCTATAGTATGTGTTGCAAAAAAGAATGGCGGCGTTAGACTGTGCATAGACTTCAGGCTTTTAAATAGCTTCACAATTCCGGACGCCTATCCGATGAAGATTGCTAAAGATTTACTATTCGAAATAAGGAAAGCCAAATTCATAACAGTTCTCGATTTAACCAAGGGATATTGGCAAATTCCTATGAAAGAAGAAGCTAAACCCTACACAGCATTTATCACTCATTCCGGCCATTACCAATGGAAAGTTCTCCCTTTCGGTTTGAAAAATGCTGGAAGTACCTTCCAAAAATCGATGGATAAGGTGCTTGCAAACCATAAGAACTACTGCCGTTCATATATTGATGATGTGGCAATATTTTCTGAAACTTGGGATGGCCACCTCTATCACATCGACCAAGTGTTTCAGACACTGAGAAGCGCAGGTCTAACCGCAAATCTAGAAAAGTGTGATTTCGGAAAGAGCCACGTGAAGTTTCTAGGACATGTAATAGGTTCTGGCACTCACTCTGCAGATCCTGAGAAAGTAGAAGTCATCAGAAATCTGTCTAAGCCTACCACTAAAAAAGAAGTCAGGAGTCTTTTAGGGCTAGCAAGCTACTATAGGGATTATATCCCAAATTTTTCTGAGATTGTTTTACCTCTAACAAACCTTACAAAGAAGAGTGTTCCAAATAATATTCCATGGGACTCTGAAAAAGAAGCAGCTTTTAACAAACTTAAAGAAGAGTTGATTAAAATGCCATCTCTGCATACTCCGGACATCAGCAAGCCCTTTCAACTCTATACGGATGCATCTGCTTTCGCAATTGGAGCGTGTTTAGCTCAAAACGACGAACATGGCAAAGAAATGCCCATAGCATTTTTCAGCAAGAAATTAACGCCCTGTCAACAACGATGGTCAACCATCGAACGAGAAGCATTTTGTGTCATCGAAGCCTTGAAAAAATTTGACACATGGATTTTCGGTGCCAAAGTGCAGATTGTGTCTGATCACAATCCCCTCACCTACTTGACCCAAAGCGCCCCTCATGGTGCTAAACTGTCTCGTTGGGCCTTAGCGTTACAACGGTATAACATGACTGTGACATACCGCAAAGGAAGTTCACATGGGAATGCTGATGCTTTGTCAAGGTTAGCTGTTAACTCTTTCTCTCTCAAAGAACTCTGAGCAACATTGTCTCTACGGTGACGAATGTGCTTCTTGTGGGGAGACTTGTAAAGATCGTGACTTGTAAAGATCATGACTTGTGAAGATCGTGACTTAAAGAGAACGTGAAATATAAATAATAGGACAAGAACTTGCATTTTACGGTGTGGCAACAAGAAGAGGATTCGAAAGATTTTTATATATATATTTTTGTTTAGAGAGGAATGTTTTTAATTTTTGAATAGTTGTAAGAGTTTTAACTGCAGTAATTAACAGTTTAAAATTTTGATAGTTTAGAGCTGCAGTATTTATTTTTTTTTGGTTCTGTTTTAAAATTTAAATAAAGGTATTTTGTTTATTCTGAAAAATTAGCTTTATTCTTCCTACAAGATTCAATATTCATTATATTGAAATAAGGAAAGGATTTTTACTACTGGTTTCTATGGGGCATTTTTAGTAGGGTATACCATTGTTCTAATATAGGTATTTTGACAGAAAATCGGACATTTTCTGAAATGACATGCCAAGTGCTTTTTTTTTTTTTTTTTTTTTTTTTTTTTTTTTTCGATTCTACGACTCAAGTTATGTCAAACTACCAGGTTTTGTAAAACTCGCAAGAGTAGTTTTTAAAAGATTAGCTCCTTCATGTTAATTGAATTTGGTATATATTTAATAATATCTCTTTTTTTTAATTAAACTAATTTGATTCTTCTTTTCCCGTGTCGAAATTAGGTTCATTCCAAATAAAATTAACCCATTTTTTACGATTTGTTTTTAAAATTTGTACTTTTAAATAATTTTTATAAATATTTCAAAAAACATTTTTAATTATAACCTATAATATATTTACCATCATCTTAAAGTAGATGTGTTTCTAAACATACCTGCAAAAAATTAGTTTTTTCATTCAAAATTTCCTAAGATATACGTGAATTTACATTTCGGCGCGTTTTAAAGTTTGGCATATTCGTTATAAGCGATAATAACGCCAAACGTGTTTTACGCAATTTGTAAAAATTATTTGAAAGTATGAATGATGTCATTTTTCCGTTAGTGTACAATAAAAAAAAAAAAAGAAAAGAAAAATACTCTGCTGTAAATTAAGAAGTTCACCAAAAGAATTATTCTTGGCGCAAGCTAAAAAAAAAAAAAAAAAATGCGCCAAGGTAAATTTTTGAATGTGTCCGTAAATTTCGAACCAAATGTTACAAAATTTAATATTTAGGCATAACTTGAGTTGTGGAATCGAAATATGGAAAAAAAATTGGCATGTCATTTCAGAAATGTCAAAATACTTATATTAGAACAATGCTGTATATAAATCTAATATGTATCCTAATTCGCGCTTTCGAGACATGAAAAACGCAATTTGGATTTCTTCAATCGGCCCAGTATAACGGAAGCTATAGAACTGTCCCACTTTTATTTATTTATTTATTTTTTTTTTTTTTTTTTCACAGTATGCACTTTTGGATTCTGCAAGAAATTTCAGACGTAAACTATCAGTTTAATTAAGGAGATAAAAAGTAATTTGAAAGTTTATTTTATGAAGAACTCGTAAAATTTTGTAACTAAAGGTAGAAGATAAGATCTTTTAAGGGAAGATATTGAGTTTTGGGTTATAATTATTCATGTTAAAAAATGCACTTTTTTATATAAAGAAAGCATACGCAATATTTTTTGTTAAAAATTTCCCCGAAATTCTCTTCGAATGCCGAATTCCTTTAAGCTCTTCATAGCTGTAAAAATACCATAATTTCGATCTTACTATCTGCTTCTTCCTAACAGATAAATAGTCACGAATTTGAGCTTTCTCATTTAATCTTAAATTTTTTCTCTGAATTATGAAGGACAAGGACAGATTAGAGGGTATCGCACCCCAATTCCTTTACGAAATCATTCGAGATGACTTCCGGTTCCCTTGTATTATCCCCATGCCGCAAAGGTACTATACGCTTACAAACATCTAAGCTTTTTATGGAATTAGCTTTCGAACATATCGATACAGAAACCCGTATCTTAAACAGCAGTATCGTTTGCTTTTGCTTGATGACAAAGCATGTAGAGGCTACCTGCTTAAGGGAAGAGATGTCTTTATGGAGGACTTGTAAAGTCATTAGGTTAATTGGAAGCAAAAAAGATGAAAAATATGCAACCGCCTTCGCCGGGAATCGAACCACGGACCTCTGAAATACCGGCTCAGTGTGCAGAACCACTACACCACGAAGGCACGCCAGGAAAGTGGGAGAAATGCCTTATAGACTTTCTGAGGGAAACTGGCTTCTGTACCGTTACACATGGGAGAATGAAGCAGTCAGCCCGTTAGCCTGGAATCGAACCCAGGTCGGAACTGTCAGTGTTCAGCCACTTTAACTACAGCATCGACAAAGGCGTTGTACTTAGCCTTTAATCTATATGATGTATTCCCCAGAAACACCATCATTCCGTTTCAGTTAAAAGTAGAAGTAATAATTTCAGAAAAGTAGAAGAAATAATCAATGAAAATATTAAGCACACTTTATTTCAGAATAAAATTATTAATCTCTTCTGCATATAAATGACCAAAACTATTTTAAAATTTTTATTTACACGTTAGGCACTCATACCATTTATTCGCGATTTTTTACCACGGCAATGCAACATTAAGCATTTTTTGTTTTTGAATCCAAAAAATTGTAGAGTGAAATAATAACTAAAAATTTCAAAAAAATTGGAAAAGCAATTTCTACTCATTTAAAACGTTGAAGTTTATTAAAATATACAGTTTGGGGAAGTATGGTGTAAATCATTACGAATTTTTCGCCATACTGTAAAATGAAGTTTTCTTTTACTTTTATCTTTTGAGCAAGTAATATTCAACTACAAACATTTTAACGACTTTTTTTTTAAATCAAAATATTTTAAATATTCCTTAAAATCTGATATCAGTCTGCTGAAATTCGTTGAAAATAAAGTTGAACGAAAAACAAATCAAATAAATAAAAATAAATCAATAAAAAGAGCAAACGGTTTGAAGCTCAGATTTGACATCGTTATGTCTTTAATTTTAAGCCAAGTTTAAAATCATCGAAGAATATCTTTATATTTCAGTTTATATCCATCTCCGAAATTTGTTAACAAAAAATTCTGACTTTTTTGAAAATTTGAATAAATATTTCCTAGAAGCAGATTATATCATAATAATATAAATGAAAACATTTTAAAACTTTTATTAGCATTTATTTTTTAATTTTAATTTTAAAATAGTTCAAAAATTTACAATTATCTAGATATAATTCATAAACATAGCTCTGTTGAAAATTCTTCGGCTGCACATTGAAAAAGACAAAGGAATTTCAAACAATTGTATATTTCATGTATATCAATTTATTGTTTTTTAAAACTTTTTTAATTGTTTTGGATTGTTTTTGTTTTGATTTAAATCTTTCCCCTCGGAGAGAAGACTTTTCATTATTTAATTTTGATGTAAAGCCTTTCTCTTGATTATGCAATTAATCTCCCAGCATACTGAGCGATTTTTATCTTAATTTGAAATTTAGTATCGTATATATAGTCATATAGATGCAAGAAAACGCACAAATATCAGATTTAAATCCTGTTACTTTTATTTTAGTTAAGCATTTTGCTGGCTAGAATTCACTAGGAACACATATCGAGCCTGTTTCGCAATAAGTACATTTTAGATATAGTTGCGTTAGGAATAAAAATATCAAGCAGCATTTCAGCAAGAACAGAGGTCGAAGCAAGGTACGCAGTTATCTAATATGGCAACTTATTAACGGAAAGCTTCGATTTAATTTCCCAATTATCTGCGCATCAGCGTTATTATGCCACGTGTATGGAATGATCTGGAAATGACGCAGTTCAGAAAAAGTTACTACTATTTTTAGAATAGAGTGGGAAAGTACCCAAATTAAAAAGAGGAATTAAGGGCTATTGCTAATTAATATTATAATTACATATTTTTTGTCTTGCATATACATAGTAATATTGATTAGACAGCTAGATAGACAAAAAAAAAAAAAAAAAAAAAAAAAAAAGCACAAATATGAGCAAGCGAATTTTAAACGAGCGTAAGGCTGCATTAAGATCAAGAAGATAATATAGATACTATACTACAGTAAGTATAAAATTCGTAAAATTTTTAGACAAGGAAGTATTTAATACTGCATAATAATAATAAAAAAATTCTGAAAGCTTTCAGATTTTATATTACGCCCAAAGGGGAGTTATTTTTTGACATTTTTGTGTGTTACCTTTATTTTTTAAACATCACGTTCTTCGCACTTAAGCCATAAAATTCAATTAAAGAGTAATATCTTAAAATAGTTAAAAATAGCATATCTTTAGAATTTCCGATACACAGTCTCGCGCGTTGTAAATAAAAATGTTTTTTCCCTACAATGTTGCCACTGCTTGCTTTGAAATTGTTGAGTTTGTTACTTAAAAATTCGTGAAAGTTTGACAAAATATGAAACAGATAATGAAACAAATTCCAAAATTGGGCCTCCAGATGCTCATATTCGAGTAGAGGGCTACGTTATTGAAAATTTGATGTCTCTAAGTACCGTTGTTTTTTCACAATGCGAGAAACATACATACATACATGCAGATTCTGCATTATTTAATTTCTTTAAATATAATGCAGGGATCTAACATTTAGTGGCAACAATTTGAAAAGTGAAATGCCGCTTTATTTTGGGCCACGCAAAATGCCAAAGCGAAATTAATAGCCCTTCTGGGCAAATTGTCCCCTTGAGCTAAAAATTAATGGAAAAAATAAATTAGAGGTAAAGCAAAGTTTTTGTTTATTTGTATAAACATTTTTTCGCTTTATTAATTTGTTTTTATGTGGCTGTGAAACATAGCTTGATCCACTGAAATACTTCACAGATACCAAAACTCTCATGAGATATAACACTGATTTGCTTTTTCCTTCGGTCCATCTTTAATTTACTCTGTAATAATAAACTGTTGTTGTGCCAAAAGTATTACGAGCTTACCTGTACGTTATTACCTTGTCAAAAGTAAAATGATTGATGCAAAACCTCCTAACAATATATAAACTGCAGTTATCTACGTAACACTTAAATTTTACTTTCGATTTTTGTATTTTAATTTTGTTTTTAAAAGAAAAAGCGGTCGAGGGCTATCTGCCTAAGGAGAGGGATGCTTTCGTGGAAGAATTTCTAAGCGAATCTTTCTCATATGCACGTTACACATTGGGAAACCGCGTAAAAGCGTATGCAGCCAGCTCGTTCTTGGGGATTCGGACTACGAGTGTTCAGCGGCTTTACTTGTTAATTTTTGCGCCCGCCAGCGGCCGTGCGGTAAAATCGCTGAACACTAGTAGTTCGGTCCGAGGTTCGAATCCCGCGAACGGGCTAGCTGCATAGGCGTTTTCGTGGTTTTCTCCATGTGTAACGTGTATACGAGCCAGTTGCCATTAGAAAGTCCTCCACGAAGGCATCCCTCCCTTTAGGCAGATAGCCCTAGTGTGCTTTGCCGTATTCTCAATACACCACCACAACACCAGCGGCTTTTCGGTCTGCCCCTGGTGGAATTACTAAACGAATTTTCACTCTTAAAGAAAGGCTATGGACTGATTATCAGTAAAACATTGGATCAGTTTCCATTTATGAAAATTACCCATTTTCAATAAGCAACAAAATTCAATAAGTAATAAAATCAAGCAATAGAACTGGACCATTTTACTACGGGTAACTAGTAATTAGCCGAAATCAGTGACAAGTTTTAGACTAAAATCTTAAACTTGTTGAAGTTTCAATCTTTGTAATACGCTTCTTAATTTATAAAATGAAGCTGAACCTTTGTATTTTTTACCTTGATATTTTAAAGTACCGATGAAAAATCTTAAGAGGCCAGTCTTAATATTCTTAAGAGTCATTTTGGGTTGCCATTATCATAAAACAGGATACAGTAATTTTAATCAAATTCAATAACTGCAACGAACAAAATACATAATAGTAAATATATAAACTACAGGATTTAGGTTTAAAATCTTTTCTGTAAAAATGAATAATATTCTTACAAGTTCTGAAGTTGTAAGAATGAATAAAATAAAAATGAATAATATTCTTACAAGTTTTCTTATCTTCTGTTTAAAAACCATGAATATAAAGAATCATTTATTTTACATTAACAACCCGTGCATTAAAATATACCGAAGCTGGAAAAAAAAAGACTTTCCACCTAAATGCTGATAAAAAATAGATGTATATATGCATCTATTTTTGAAAATATAAATATTGAAAATATAAATGGTTTTTTTAATGACAAAAGCGTGGAAATATTTCAATGAAAGGAAAATCAGATAAAGATTATAAAGAAAGTTTGAATTATAATAGACCATAAAATTTATTAAATGAAGCAAAGGAATTACTTCATGAGGCGTTTTGAAGGACGAAAGAAAAAATGCTTCAAGTGCTAAAACGTTCTAACTTGGTTCGAATGATGCACAAGTAAAACTATTCTGAAAAAGAACAGGAAATAAAGTACTTAGAATGACAAAACGAATGCAGATTCTTGAGTAAAAAAATTTCTTTTCTGGTGAAAATGAACGAAGAAGGGAATACGTTCTTAATGATCGAATAGAATAAATTGCTTCGCAAGTGAAAAGGAAGGGGAAATTTTAATTATTGAAGAAAATGCAAAATATTCAGAACACATACAGAATTTTGGAAGTTTCTGCCTTTTAATAATGGGAGTAAAAGGTATATGCAGTTTATAGTGCATAATACAAATATGCATTTGCATATAATACTGATATTTACATAAAATCTATAAAGTAGTAATTTCTCGAAATAAAGTAAAAAACAAAAGTCTTTTACTTGTCAGTATTACGTTTCGTAAAAGGGTGAAGGTGCATAAAATAAAATAAATTTAAGGAATTTTTTTTTTTTTTATTTTTCGAATGAATTTGAGTAAAATTAAGAAACGTTGCTATTTTTGACATTTTAAAATTGAATATAAATGAATAATTTTGAAAACTGAAGGTATTCTGCTTTAAATTCGTAAGAACTTTAGATATTCATTAGTATTTTCGATGCAGGATACATGAAAAAGGAGGAATACTCTCACCGGGTCTCGAAACTGGACCTATCGAATACGCGTCGAGTGTGCTACCGATATACCACGAAGGGAAGGCATGCTGGTTGGAGGGGGGAAATAACCTTATAACTTCTTTGAAGAATAGAAGAGGTTTCTCTTTGTATGGCAAAAGAAAATGAAACGGTTTCCATGTTTATTACTCTAATTTCGTCATTGTGCCATGAAATCTGACTTGAGCTTTTTTTGCATGGCAGGATTAGTATTCTTTTTAAATTTTTATTCTGATAAAATCAGTTCATCGTTATTTAACTACTTATGATATAATTAAACATATTTCTGGCAAATATCTTACATATTTCTTTATTTTAGAAGCATGAGTACTTTTTACACACACACACACACACACACACACACATATATATATATATATATATATATATATAACATGAACAAAAGGAAGGAAACATTATAAAGAATCGTGCTTCTGGGCTACAGTGCTTTAATTAAAGATAATTATAGGATTCAAAGGGAAACATATCCATTAAAATTCCATTATTTTAAAGTAAAATAAAGAAATCCAATGAAGAGAACAGGAATTACAATTTGAAGTCTACATTAATTCCAATGTACAAAGTCGTAATATTTAAAGGAAGACAGAATAATTGAAATTAAATTAAAGATAAAATAAAAATTTAAAATTAAAAGTTTTCGAAAAATTTAAAGGTATTTGAGAAAAATATTTTTAAATACTAGTAATAGTAAAAGGCAAAGCGGCAAATGGAATAATTGTTGTACAAGCACTGTATAAAAGTAGTGGAAATGCATAAAACTGAGATACAAAAATTGCAATTATAGCTGTATAATAAAAATTGCCTAAAAATGAACAATTGAAATGAGAGCGAAACAATACTGACGCAACAGGAGGAAACATTATTTCACACTCTTTCTAACCGTTCGGACATCGTGTTTCGTCGTCTCTATGCATAGTCAAATTAAAAATTAAAATAAAAAAAATGGAGAATAAAATAATAAAAAAAAAATCTGAGATATTTTAGATGTTACATTACGTCCAAAGGGCCGTTTTTTAACGTTTTCGGTATTTCCTTTACTTATTAAATATCATGTTCTTCTCACTTAAACCACAAAATTCAGACCAACAGCAATATCGCAAAATAATTTTAAAATAAGCATATCTTTAAAATTTCCGATACACAGTCTCAAGCGCTGGAGATAAAAATATTTTTTTCCGCACAGTGTTGTCATTGCTCGCTTTGAAATCATTGAATTTGTTACTAAAAATTCTTTCATGTCTGGCAAAAAATGAAATAGATAATAAAACGAATTCTAAACTCCAAATTAGGGCTTCCAGATGTGCATATTCGCTGGAGGATTACGTTATTCAAAATTGGACGGCTCTAGGTCCCGTTGTTTTATCACAATGCGAGAAACATACATACATTTATGTAGATTTTTCATTATTTAATTTCTTTCAATGTAATACAAGGCGATAACATTCGGTGGCAACAATTTGAAAAGTGATTTTAAACTCTGATTTTAAAAAGTGATTTCAAAAGATGATTAACTTTCGGTGGCAACAATTTGAAATGCTTATCGGGAATCGCGTAAAATGCTGAAACTAAATTAATAGTCCTTCTGGGGAAATTGCCCCTTAGGAATAAAAGTGTGTATGCAAATGCAAGCGAAAGGAGCACATATAATATATAAATATATAATATAATATAATTTTTAATAAATTTGAGATTTAACTTTTCGGTTTTATTTGAATTTTAAAGTCTTTATAAAAATTTAATGAAATCATTTTATGGTTTTTGATCCCAAATGGACCAGGAGAACGAAACATATTAATCGACTTCAATGAAGCTCTAATTCATTTTCCTCTGATGAGTTCTGAATTGGAGTTTCAATTCATTTTTATTTGTATAATTTTGTATATTTTCCCTTTAGATAGATATAGCTATACACACAATTATATATGTATACATATATAATACACATATTTAATTAAGAAAATTTGTCTGAATTCTTAAAGTTACCGAAATTTAACTCAATTTTATGGTCAAATCATCGATTAAGGGGCCTTAAGGGCATTATGTAAGAAGTTACGACCCAGATGAGCTACATAAATTGGGAGATTTTGACGAAAAATAAATAAAACCTGTTGCTAAACCTGTACTATGAATTGTTACGAAACAAATGCTTGTTAAAATTATGAAAAGCTATGCACCATAATTCTCAAATTGCTCAAAATCAATTTGGAAGCGATTTTATTCTATCAAATATTGTGTAAACATATTTTTCTCAGCATTCTTCAAATCCAATTCTCATAATTATTTGAATTTCTCGTGTGTGTTCATTAAAAATATATATTTAATTAAACTTTTTTTTTCTTTTTAGGTAAGTGATATATATTTATTTGGATTGAAGATTATAAAGTAGTTCCTTTTCTGTTCAGTTATGTGAAATGATGGTGGTGAGTAAATGAATTACTATTGCTTTTATTTTTTGATAATAATTTTATCAGATTTTAATCTTCAAACAACAACAGTTCAGTGTAAGCTTTAAAAAGCAATTAATCTTAAGCGTTTTTAAAGATTGTAAAAATTGTAGTATTAATCATGATATTAACAAGCCATTCACAGGCATGTTAAGTACATACCCCATTATGTACATAAGTTGTGCTTAATGGGGAAAATAGATTTAGAGACGGATTTATTCTTCAGACTGGAAAGAGAAATTTATTTCTCAATGTATATAAATTAAAAGTAAATTTCGTAATACTCTAGATAGAAAGAAATATTACCTTTCGACTTTAGCGTTTCCTGTGCGATGAAAGTATATCTTGAAAAAAAGAAAAAAAAAAAAAAATTAAATCGGTTACAATTAACTTTATGTTGAGTTGCGACAGTTACAATCCAGAAAATTTCGCCGTAGAAATGTATGGGTCAAACCAGTTCAAGCCGCTAAGAACTACATACGTTACCTGCATAGATATTTGGGATCTGTTGCTGTGCAGGATGTTTCAGCACAGCGGTTACAAACTTTCAGTTGAGATTACTACTGGACGATGGAAAATCACTTAGCAAATGTATGGTCGGAAACGCTTTCCTGGCGAGTGGTCCAGTGCATTGGAAATCAAGATCTCCAGACTTCACTTGCACTGACTATTTCCTCTGTGGGTACGCCAAGATACTGGTGTACAAAATCCTCTTTAACAGTGTTGAGGAACTTGCTACACGCATCGGAGCAGCTATTTGGGGAAGTCCGGGACACGTTCTATATTTTTCAGAACATCAGATATTCCATAAGCAGGAGATGCCAGGCCTCCTCCTCCGGGATGGTAATTTCAAACACCTTCTTTGATAATAATCGAAGTCAGTTTTTGTTCTTATTTCTTATGCTATACTAAGTAGAATAATCATGTTTTCTCATCCTGTTCGTGTCCTTCCTTTCTTGTGTTTGTGTTGCCACTATGGCGTCAGGTAAGCGTTTTCCACCATGCATTGTTATGTGATTTTCCATCATCTAGGTGTACTCTATCTCTCCTCAAAGTTTGAAACCTCTGTGCTGAAGCACCCTGTATATGTTAACATAAATATGACTCAAGTTTTCTTGAACATATTCCATGAAATTCTTTTGCCTTATCAAATAGACTTTGAAATCTACGGTACATTGAATTGCGTTTATGTAATTGAAATGATTTTGCTTTATTTTCCTTTTTTGAAAAAAGCTTCTGTAGCCATGGACGATCATTCAGCTACAGTATATTCGAAATTGTTTTCGTCGACAAAAGACGTTCCAACTTAGATAGTTTGCATTATAAGTCGCATCGTAAGAAAAGTTTGATTTAATTCTGTCAGGAAATGGCTTAACATCAAAACTTATATTGTTCATTTACGTTTACACTTCTGTAGAGTCATTAAGGTTTTGATGGAGACTTGAAAAGTGTGCACTGCCCTCTCTGGCATTCGAAGCCTGGACCTCTTGAATACGATTCGAAAATGCTTCCAATTATACCCCAAAGGCATGAGGAAAGGAGAGTGACCTTATAAATAGACCATGAATAATACCTTATACTTCTAACGAATATTATTATTCATGCATGCTAGCCTTTATTGTAAACGAAAACTACATAATACGTACAGTTTTTATTTGCTACTGTTATGCGTATAATCTGTTATGCCCTTTTTTATTATTATAAGGATACTTATAGTTTAAAAATATATTTAACAAATCTGAATATTTTGGTCTTCAACTTCAGAAAATACTTTCGACGGGCATAGGAAATATTTTTCACATTATTCAGCTACTTTTATCAAAAACCTATATTTGTCACATTGGAAAAATGTAATACTATTGTTCTTTTGCGAAGAACGTTGTAACTCTGTAACATATGGTAAGCAATAAATTTCGAATCATGAGTTACTGACACATCCTTTGCTGTTTTCGATGAAGAAATACTACCAAGATATAACTCGTTTATCCAATCACTGTTGGTAGACAGGAAATCATTTATCTTCATCGAATGGAGTATAGTACGGAAAGCATAGTTGAAAATATATTGCTTCTATGTGCGTGTACATATACATATATGTTCCGAAACTATCATGAATCTTACATTTAAGCTTGGATATAAGAACGCATTTTATTCCTCCATTTACTATTCAGAAGTGGAAAATGGTATAACCTCTGTTATGCATGAATACTTAATACTATTTCCACTGTTCGTTTTTGTATATAGAATACCATAAATATCATTTGTATTTATGAAACAATCTTTAATGTCATTTTGTTTTGTACTGGAAACATATAGCTTCAGAATTACATGAAGGTCGTAAATGCTTTATCATATAAATATTAGGATTACTTAGTTTATTGAATAAAACATAAACTATTTCTTCTCAGACTATTTAAGAGTACTATTGCGAAGGTATTTTATGAAAAGAATGCGTATACGCTTTGAAAACTCGAAAAAGGAGAAAGAAATCATATTATTAGTGTGTTAGAATTTAGCTCTGCATCTTAAGAAAGCAAATTTAGGATAAATCATGCCACCTATGAATATTAAAAGTTCGGTGTTCCCTAAAGAAACGATGTTCTGCATATCGAATAGGTGCTGAAAAATCTTATTGCATATAAGATTTTATTTCTAAACTAAATCGGTTCAAGCAACAGGGAAAGCGATCGATACGTCGCTTCATGGCGCCTTCTTCAACAGATGCTGAAATTAATTGTAAATAAAATAACACATATAATATAATAATATTTATCAATGCCATATACACTAAAAGTAGTTAAGAAAGCTGGTGGCTTTCAATAATATTTTTTAAAAAATTTAAAATATTTTCTAGTATGAACTTATTTTTTTAACTTCTTATAAAACGTAATTGAATAACTTAAAATTGTTTTGAGGTGCTGTGATTTCTAGAAATATATACTAGGAATAAAAAAGCGAATATGCCAATAATGTATATATATATATATGATAAAACCTTTGTAGAGATCATATAATATATCTAAAGAATAGTAAAAATGCATTCAGAAAATGCATCAAATCTTGCAGTTTGATGTCTTAAAATTGACATACATTTTTACTTTTCCCAGTTTCTAGATGGATATTTTAGCTCAAATTGTGGAGGAAATTTGGTCTTCTTAATTTTGGCCGAATGTAAAATGCTGATAGATGACTTCATGAATAATAGCTTATCTTCGGTATTTTCATAACAGAAAAATAGTAATATTATGGCATATATTGTTATAATCAGAATAAAATTTAAAACCCATTTTTACTTTTAATAATTGGAAAAGAGATCTTATCAGTAGAAATTTGTAGTAGACTCATGGACACTATAAAAAAAAGAGAGAGAAATAAAATAAAACTTATTTTTCATACATGGATTTAGTAAAATTTCCAATGCATAGACCTCTTGGAAATTAAACAAAATTTTCAAAATCAATGTACGTATTTAATAACAATATATGTTTCAACATTGTTTGATACAATCTTTTTCATTTCATGATAATATTAAAATAAACGCAAATTTTAATGTGTGCATATGAACCTGTGATGTTGGCTCAATAATTAAAATGCACGATAAAATGTGCATAATTTTAACATTATATTTTGTAACGTATTAGTCATAATCTTGAACCAGAATCAATATATAGTTCATACAGATATTCAAAAAGTAGGAAGCTTGTAGTTATTTCTCAATTGTAGTAAAATGAACGATCTTTCACCAAAAACTTATTATCTCCTATTAAAATTTTAGAATCTGCTCAAATAAATGTATATATTTTCTTAAATATCCTTAACTTGTGGAATCAATGTTTCATTAGAGTGAATTCCACAATTTATATTTTTTTAATTTATCGGAATAATTAGTTATTCTGAGATGTTTATAAACTCAATTTTAAGATACGGTAACCGTATACTGCGCATAATAAAAATATTAAGAATGTATTTTTGATCGTTGAATTGAAAGATTAAGAGATAGATAACTGGTTCCTCATGACGCGGAAATCAAAGCAATTAAAAATCTCTCATATTTCTAAAGTCTCTAATCGTAATTCAGATCTAAAAAGCACAAAACTTATCCAGTCATCCTGTTCAGCTCTCGAGATTTGGAGCTTTACTGAATTACACTGGTATTCTTCGTCATAATCCGTTCGGCCTGTTGATAGAACATTCTGAGGTAGTTCTGTGTTTGAGAGATGCTAGTGCAAATTATTGCAGAGGAAGAGTAAATGTAAAGAAAATTTGAAAATATTATACCTATTGAATGATCAGTTCTATTTCATTTTCTAAAGAAAAGAGGAGACTCTATAATAGTAACAATTCAGTTAATAGTAATTCATTTGATATAGCATTTGATATAGCATTTATATATATTCAGTCTAATTGTCCGGGAGTAATAAGCATCTCATTTGTTGTAAGAATTAAGCAATGAAACTTCCGTCAAACGAATCATTTTTAAACTTGGAATTCAAGGGCATCTGCATCTTTGCCATTAAGAAGAAATGGGAAGACGAAACGGTGAATGACTTTATTGTCTCAGAGCGCATGCCCGACAGAGCAATATCGTTTAAATCTCTGTTTGTATCTGGTTATTTTACAATGGTATTCCTCCAAAATAAACCCCAGAAATAGACAATGATTCCTCGTAATGCCACTGCGCACTAACTAGGTATTTTTAGGTCCAGACATAGAAAAAGAGAATTTGAAGATGCCCATTCCAATATGCTTAAGCAGACATTAAAAGACAGAAAATTGTAGAAATTTTAACTGTGTTCTAATCAGGGTATTTTTATAAAATTTGAGAAACCTGATGTTTTGATTTGCAGTCGAATTTTATTCGTTTTAGCGAATAAAGATTAAAAAAATCTCATAAATGGCTACATTAAATATATTACAAATTCTGAATCTTCTATTTATCCGTAGGCATGGATTCACAAAGGTTTCTGTCAAGAAGAATAAATCAAAATATTGTATTTTTACCTTTGGAGGTGTTTTCATGAAAATACGTAGCAAATTACTAATCAGTAATGAATAAGTAACGAATTCGTAAAAGTGAGAAACGCATTACTACGATTTTTACTTTAAATTAGTGAATTAATCATTAGACAATGAAATGATTCTTTTGAAATTCGATTTGTAAATTAAATTTTTACTATTAAAGTTTGTATAGAAAAAAATTATGAACAAACAAGTAAACCTTTGGGTAATTTTTCGTTTAATTGCGGTTATCAAAAGACGAAGCTAATTTATGCCCGTGTTTCAAAAGTGCTTATACTTCAATTTTGAGACTTTTTTTACCTAGATTGTACTTATGGCTAAAGCCGCGTTTTTACCGCATCTTCGTATTGGCATCTTTATAGATGCTGTGGGAAAGTTGTGTTGATAGAACGACCATTTATTGCCTATAACGATAAGAACGATTGAAGTTTAAAATTACTATATTTAATTTGTTAGAATCCTTGGTTAGTTACAAATGCTGATAACTAAACACATGTAATAGGGTCCCGATGTTCGATATATCACGAAGAGCAATATATTTCGCTCTTGTGTTATATAATTTTTATAAGTTGACACTATAGTCACTATAGACTAAAGGACATTCTTTATTTTCGCATAAAAGTCTTATTGTTGTAAAGCTAAAAAGATACAATTGCAAAATGATTTCCATGTAGAATAATCCGGTTAATATCTGTATTCTGAATCGCTAGTTTAGCAACCAAATGTGGTTTTAGGCTCAGCTTATGTAACACGTTCCTCAGTACTTCCGTATTATCTGACACCTCCTGTTATCCGATCACAGTTTAGTCCGCTTTATGTCACATTATTGAGGTTGTACTGTATAAGAGTTATTCATTTATTTGAAAGAAAATGCATAAAAAGCAAAACGTTATTCTTAGTTTACAAAAACAAAGTAACGAATTCGTTTAGTTTTACAAAAACATATAATGAACATAAAAATTTCGTATATATATATATATTTTTTTTTCAGTTGACGGAACTTTTGAACCCCGGAATATTTTTGCTGTACGAAGAGAAAAAGTAGCTAATAGCTCAAATGATTGATAGCTACAGGCCATGAATTTATGTATATGTACATATGATGCGTTATTTCCGTATAAGATACATGACGCAAAATAAATAAGATAAAGTTTTTATACTATAAAAGTATAACAACATTTTATTTAATTCGTGTATATTTTTTATTATCTCTCCCTTTTAAAATATAGATACGCATGTGTCATTTAACAAAAACATTTTAAATTAAATAAAACTTCCTAATAGAGCATATCACGGAAAATATGTTAATAGATGATAAATGTCTCATAATGACAGAATTTTATTATACCTGCATTTTTTCTGTAATAAAGGAGGGGGAGTTAATTGCAATATTCCTGTTATTTCATTATTGGAGGAGCAACTGCTAGTTTTGTATAACTTAATTGGTACAAGAAAAGCGATAGCACAAATGACAACTCAATATCCAAGGTTAACGGTTTTCAAAGGAAGCTTCCCGTAGTTTTCGTTCTCATGTTCTTAAACATGTTTAATAGATGTATGAATTCGAAACGAACACTACGAGAAAATTAGTTTAGCTAAATGGATCCTTGTATAAGGGTTAAATGCAGATACCGTGAAGAAAAGTGGGAGAGAAGTATTTTTATGTTAATATTTTGAGTTAATAGTACCTTTGGAAAACTACATTTATTTATGCAGGTATTATTATCAACAGTTAATTAATTTTGAATTTTAAAATTGCAGAATTCATTCACATATGAATATTTAGAATAGTTTTGTATTACACTGACATTTTTAAATGCTTCATTCGCATGAATCTTGTATTCAAATCAAAGTATATGCTGAAAACCAAATATCTAATTGACCACAGAACTGACAAGTTATAATACTGATAAATTATGCCAACTTGAAGATTACAACGCAGCTGCAATAATGTAAACGATTTATAGTTCATATAATGTTTTCAGCGTATGACTTAAAAACAACATATTTTTAATGCCCAATTAAAGGCATGTGTTCAGAAAATTCATATTAAGAATAACGTTTTGCTTTTTATGCATTTTCTTTCAAATAAATGAATAACTCTTATACAGTACAACCTCAATAATGTGACATAAAGCGGACTAAACTGTGATCGGATAACAGGAGGTGTCAGATAATACGGAAGTACTGAGGAACGTGTTACATAAGCTGAGCCTAAAACCACATTTGGTTGCTAAACTAGCGATTCAGAATACAGATATTAACCGGATTACTCTACATGGAAATCATTTTGCAATTGTATCTTTTTAGCTTTACAACAATAAGACTTTTATGCGAAAATAAAGAATGTCCTTTAGTCTATAGTGACTATAGTGTCAACTTATAAAAATTATATAACACAAGAGCGAAATATATTACTCTTCGTGATATATCGAACATCGGGACCCTGTTACATGTGTTTAGTTATCAGCATTTGTAACTAACCAAGGATTCTAACAAATTAAATATTATTATTTGTGTTAATGGTTTTTTATTAGTGTTAAGTAAAATCTACTTAACAATTAGTAAAATACTTACTTACTACTTAATAATAGTAAAAGCCAATAATCTCTTTTTTGATATCGAATAATTATCTAAATTTAGCTGCATAATGTAAAACTCTTGGTTTTCACAGAATCTGACTAATTTACGTATGAATATGCAAGGCTACATATCAGTATTTATTTACTAAATACCTCTTGATATTTCATATGGTATCTGCGTCTAAGGAGTGAATCATCATATATTTTCTTGTCTATATACAGTAAATTAATTATTTGTACATTTTCATGAATTTAATGTTATATTTTCCCACAGCAAGCAGCAAACATATTTTAAGGTAAACTTCAGAAGGCTGTTGAATCTAGGTTTCGAAATGTGGTTGGAAAATGTCTCAAAAATCTCTTTAATATAAAATTCTAACAATTCTTTAGCTTTTTTAGTAAAAAAATCAAATGTATCTATTAATTAGTAGCTGCGGACCTTAAGCGGACATGAAAATAAAACAAACAGTATTTAAAAGGTGTTAAAATAGGGTACGCTTTAAAGGAAAACTAAAATAAATATGATTGCTATTTATATGGGTTCAACTGCAATTGAAAAACAGAAAAAAAACATGCATACCATTAACTCTTTTGCATCGGTAGAGACAATCTGTTTCTTTAGAACAGCTGAAACGCCCGTGTATGCGAATTTGTGTTCGAATGGATTACCTTTTCCTATGCCAAGTAGAAGGCTACGACGTTAACAGTAATTTATTTAAGTGAAGTGATTTCGTCTCTCTTGGGGATCTTTATGCAGTTTCAACCACCTTGTGTAATTTCCCCTAAGGGCAAAATTGCGGCTTCAAGCATATATAGCTGAACGTTGAAGGGGCATTCATTTAAGAAATCTGTTTTTAGTCGCTCCAAATAATGACTGGCATGTCATTTAACAACTCCGAAACCAGTAAGCCATGTAGTAATGTGAAGGGAAAAAGCACCAGGAAGAAAACGAAAACAGGCAGTTCTGGAGACCTGCTGATATCTGAATGCATGTGCGTTTCGGACTACTTCGCTGTGAAAGGGTTCAGCCTCAGCAATAGTACAGAAAAATATTTTTTATAGAAATAGTACGAAAAATAAATGTGTATTGCTCCTTATTAACGTAAGAAAAATTCATCTTTGTAATGTAAGTTTTTTAATTTTTGACCACTTAATAATATTAGCAGACATTTTTTAAACTATAAAAATCTCCAAAGAATTGTACAAGGAATTCACAGTTCTATTGCTTTTTTTGGATAATAACAATTCCTGTAAAATATGTTTTTCATTCTGAACTTTCTACGAAAGATGCACCTTGCCTTTAAAACATACTTTGTTAAAAATCTTCCCATGAGAAGGTAAAGTTAAAAATTTCCAAAGTATATCATATTTTAAACTTTAAGAAATTTTAACTTTAGTTTTCAAAATTTACTATTTCAACTTTGATATTTATCTGCATGTATTAAATTTAATATACTTTAAAAATTGCTATTTAAAAATACTTTTAGAGGGAAATTGTTCTATTCCTACTATAAAATGGTTTAAATTTATTAAAAATATATTAAATTAGACAGAGAAGTTTTAAGTTAATTCAACACATTTCTGTCTAACGATCTTTTGTAAGAAATACAGACCTAGATAATTTTCATTTCAAACAGCTATTAAATATCCATGACACCAGAACGCATGCAAGTGTTCAGGTTACATTAAAGAACAGCAAACACCATACACTTTAGTCGATTATATTAAATTTTGGAATACCTAAACTCTGTAATATATCGAAATAAATGTTTTAAAAGGTTAGAAGGTGTACTACAGCTTAAATACCTTACAAGTAAGTTACTGGAGTCATTCAACTGGAAAGGAAAAGGTAAGAAATACGCTTTTTTAGCGTGGCTACTATTTCACAGTCTGTATTGAGATACAATATATATCATTATTAAGTTCTCGAACATGATTTTTGGATGTAACACCACATTCAATTTTACAATAGGTTTACGTGTGTAAAAATTAATGCCATTTGATTATTTAGTGTAGCACCATAACGTTTAAAGGCACAGGAACGATCACAAAATGAAAATGATTTTGTATAGAATTTAGTACCATTTAATTAATTACTGCGAAAAGGTTCATTAACGTTATTTATTGACCAATTTGTATGTCACAAAACCATAGGCTTATGAAACGAGTCCTTTTAATTTAAAGTATTTTATTTTAATTTTTTTTTTTTTTTTTTTTTTTTTTTTTTTTACAAATGACGGGCACTTGCCTATAACGGCATTGGCCACTACTAAGGCCAGAAGTAGTAGCCATTTTATTTTGGAGGCACCTAATAGGCGGCCACCGTTACCTCCTATGAAGGAACGGACAATTTTACATCCATGCCTTCTCCGGGAATCGAACCCGGGCCGTTCGGTATCGCAGTCGGGCTTCCCAAACCATTATAGCCTCTGGGCGGCAGTAATTTAAATCTAAAAAAAATTCAGTTAGAAACAATAAAATTGCAATTCGAATGTTCTCGAAGAGTTTACTCTTAGAACTTAAAAAAAATAAAACAAAACATTTTTTAAAAATTAAAATATAAAAAATTAAGTTCAAAAGAAATTGTAATCCGATCTTGATATAAAGATTTCAGTTTAGCATATGGCGGCTACGGGACTGTGGTTAATTTGCGGTGGACTGTGGCTGCAGCTGTTCAACGCTTTATTGTTTTAGCAGAGCTTGATCGTGAGGACATATCTAGTCGAATCAGAAGGGCAATGCAAGAAACCACTTTGGGTTTTCTAAAAAAAAACTAAAAAACAAATACTTTTTTTAAGACGTGACTGTTTATTTCACTAGATTGTTTGAGTACTATGCTTGAAAAAGTATTTCCCTTCAGTTTTTGCTGCGTTGCAACATCCACAAACAGAAAACAAAGAAGAAACAAAACTTGGAGTGATAACGATGAAAAGTTTTTATTCATCCGTTTATCTTGATACCAAAAGAAATAAAATAATTTGCTGAATAATCAACATTTTTCTTCTTGGCTTTAAGATTTTAAGTGCCCTAACTAAAGACATTCCCCATTCCAAGATCTGATTTTAGAAAATGCTGAAATTCTTAATATAATTTGTCAAGTGAGTTACCACGTCATCGATTTAGCCGCGCTGTTTCATTACTTAATGTTCTAAAATGAGAAATCTTAAGCTGATTGGTCTGAGGAACCAGAATTCTCTCCCCTGTCGGTGGTTTGGGATATTAGGAGAAAGTGGTGTAGGCGAACTTTATAGTTCGCTAAAACGTTGAATCTAACATTTCCAAAAGGGAATTAAATTTAATTCGCCTGGAGCGCGGTTCACACAAAGCTCCTATACTCAAATTTCAAACTTTTGCATGAAGCACATCGACTTGTTAATAAGCTGTTTACTTTGGTAACGTTCGTTAAGAGTATGCGTTGGATATTCCCATTAATATATGCTTACCTGGCAATCCTCAAAACCATTCACACGTGCACATAATCTTTGCCGTGTTTACTAATTCTGGAGCAATTAATTCCAATTCGTAAATAGCTTTGTTGTTCATATTTAGAATGTAACGTTCTTAGTAGTCTGAAGTGGTAACTACTGATTGTGCTCTGTCATGCTGAGAAGAGCTGTACTCGTATTTTGGTGGAAAGTTTAAGAATTGTGAAGCGTTTCTTTTGTAAAAATTAATTTAATCAAGATATCATTGGTTCTGTGTGCATTCAATTCATTACGAACTCGTATCTTGCAGTAATATTTTTCATGTATTCAAGTAAACATTCCACATACCTGAATTGGTCTCCAGGTAGATGTTAATGCTATATGTAAAAGGTTGGATTGGTAAATGCTACCAAGTTTAATGACACAAGTGCCTGATATACATAAGCTGATGCAAAACAGGTCAATCTAAATAAACAAAACAATTTCTTCCGGTAAATGAGGCAAAAATCCTTTTCGTTGGTAAAGGTTTTTTTCATAATTTTGTTTTTGCAGCAAAACAGACTTTAAGACTGATTGTGATTTCTGTTTTAAACGTAGTAGAATTATTATCACGCACCATTTATAGCCGAATCATATAATATTACATAGCAAATCTCGTAGACTTCTCATTCAGCTTTTATTTCAAATTAGTAATTATGCATCCGCATTGACGTTTCAAGCAGATTCATCTACCTCTAAGCTCAAATTTTCATAGATTGGACAAATCTTGAAATTCTACCTGAAATTTCATCGTCTAATAAATAGTAAAAATTTAAACTAAGGAAAATAATTCAAAAATATATTACATGGTCGTGAAAAGTTTAATTAGATTCTGTACACATTTTCTTATTTCTTTTTCTGACTCATGATAAGTACTTATTGCTTTCCTTTGATGAAGAATGTTCTGTCTGAAGTGGAAAGGGATGCCATATCACGAGACATTAACATATTTTTTCCTAAATCATAACATAGCATTATTTTTGTTTATCAGTGTAATTTATAGAGTATTAAGTTTTTATAAATGTGTAATTCAGAATATCTTTTAGTAGAACGAAATGAGCAGTATGGAATTTTAACCTATAAAACTTTAATTCGACCACAAAAATTAAATAGTAGGAAAATCAAGACAATAACGAAATCAATGACATATGTACATACAAGTGCATTTCTATGCAGAATAAAATTTAAAATTTAAAATCAAACAAGAAAATCGCCTTTTTCCCTTCATAATGAGTAATAAAATAAGTTATCAAGACGATTTCTTTTTTTAAATCTTGCTTGTGACGAATATCTCCAAGGCATAAAATTCACCAGAATATGCTATAAAATCGAATATATTTATATTTATATTTATTCACTTTCTGGTACCTGATATTTCATTTGTTTTATTTATCTAATCTACTTATTCCAAGATTTTATTTTCAGCAACCAATGGCTCTAAAGTTTATTAAATATTTACAATATTCCATGAAAAGAGTGATTTTGTTTTTCCTGGGACTTGTTTCGCTCTGAGTCAAGAAATTAATCTTATAAAAAGATTTGTATTAAATTAAAGAGGGATGTTTGTAAGTTGCTAGGAGGGATTAAATGTAATTTTGAAAGGATTTATACTTTTAAGTACACGTGAATACTAACAAAACACTAGGAACTTTGATCTTTTTTCGTGCGTTGAAGGTTTTTTTCTAATTAAATTTGAACACAAAAACAATACGACGGAAGAAAAGATTCAGTCTAAATAATGCAAACATAAGAATTAAAATACTTTCTTATTTTGTTCCACTTATTCTTAAAAAAATATAAACAAATAATGAGAATGAAAAAACGTAAAAACGAGATCTTGTTTCGAGCTATTATACTGAGTATTTTAATAATGATATTTTTGAGAGTTCATATCTCTGTTAAGAAATCATTAGGCATACGGCAATAAATCAAATTTCAGAAATCAAAATTTGATCAAGCAAAACAGGATTATCGTGAAATTAGTATTTTGTCTTTTGTCGTACGACTTATTGATGTAAACGTAATCTGTGTATAAAGCACATCTAGTTACATTTCATGTAGAATTTTAATGTAATTCATATACAGCTTTAATGTAATAAACACCTCTAGATCTTCTCTTTTAAGCTCTACTTTACCGTAGCATTAATCAACCATGCGGATTAGCAAATTTTAAATTAAGAGCTGTTGCTAAATTTCTATACAAAATCTATAATTTATCTTTGAAATACTAATTCTACACACCTATATAATGTGATCACAGGTTTCTAATCATAACATATATTTCTTATAATTTTTATTAGCTCTAAGGGAAATTTGCCCTAAAGGGCTATTAATTTCGTTTTGGCATTTTGCGTCGTCCTCTATAAAACGGCGTTTCACTTTTCAAATTGTTGCCACCAAATATTAGAGCTCTGCCATTAGATTTAAAGAAATTAAATAATGAAGAATCTGCATGAATGTATGTATGTTTCTCGCGCTGTGAAAAATTAACGGTACCTAAAGACATCCAGTTATGAATAACGTAGACCTCCACTCACTCGAATATGGGCATCTAGAAACCCAAATTTAGATTTAGAATTTGTTTTATTATCTATTTCATATTTTATGAACCTTTAGCGACTTCTCTGTTAAAAAACTCAACGATTTGAACCCGAACAATGGCAACACAGCACGGGAAAAGAAATTTAACTCCAGCGCGCGAGACTGTGTACTGGGAATGCTAAAGGTATGCTGCTTTTAAATATTTTGGGATATTACTGTTAAATTGAATTTTATGTGTTTTAAGTGCGAAGAACATGATATTTAATAAATAAAGGTAACACAAAATTTTAAAAAAATACGCCCCTTTGCGCGTAATATAAAATCTGAAAGCTTTCAGATTTTTTGGACTCTTTATTTTTAGTAATGTTTGATACAATTTATAATTTATCTAATTGATAACGTGTATATACATTTTCACCATTAGTATGATTGATGGAAGAAATTTCTGATATCATGTGTTACGTAGTATGTTACACATATCTTATATCATATTTCTGATATATATCTTATATCATATTTCTATATATATCATATTTCTGATATATATCTTATATCATATTTCTATATATATCATATTTCTGATATGTATCTTATATCATATTTCTGATATATATCTTATATCATATTTCCATATATATCATATTTCTGATGTCATGTGTTACGTTTATGTATGTAGGATTCATAAGTATTACATTATGAATCTCTAACTGAAATGTACATTTATTAATAAAAATTCTGAAAAAGTAGCGCAGTTTTAAAAGATAGGTTTTGAAATTATTTGTAGACATTAAGAAACAAATAAAAGTGAATGTTCATGCGTGAAATGGCTTTTCATGCTAATCCAATTGTCCAGAAATGAATTCAAAATTCTATTTTAGATTTCAGAACAGGATTGCTCTCTCATTATGTTTTGCGGATAGATTATTTTAAACATTATGTATATAAATGATAATTTTTATTATCATTTATATACATAATCATAAGTTTAATAATTATAATAAAATTAAGCAATAATAGGAAAAACACAATATTCTCGAATATATTTACAGAAAAATTGGATGTTCAGTAAATCCTAGAAAATTTTCTATATTCGGAAACGTTATAGCGAAAATTAGAGCCATAGTGAAATTGCTGCTCAATCCACTGGTAACGACAAAGGCACTTAGCATTTTCAAGAAAGCCCTCACTGCGTAGCACAGACATAGCTTTGGCATCTGGAAAATAAAAATTCATATTTTATTCAAACTATTCGATATTTTTAGTGTAAATACCGCGTTACGCTACTATTGTTCCTTTATCTCGAGAATACAGAAACATTTAGTCGCCCAACCGGAATAGTGGGTATCGACGCTGACTGCCGTACCGAAGGGCACGGGTTCAAAGCCCGAAGAAAGCATGGATGCTTGTAAATGTATAATGTCTATGTGGCATGGGGGGGTACTCTAAATACGTGGCGAGCCGAAATGGTAAAATGTTTTGAAGGACAACACCCCCTGTTTGGTACTCAAGGTTCAACGACAGGCGCAATCTTGCGCTTCTTGCCAAGAAGATTTTCGTGAGTTTGTGCTGAGACGAGTGAGATAAGTCACAACGCAACAACAGAAACATTTTATTTAACATTTATTGTGTTAGAGTTTAATATTCCTTAGAAAGGTAAACTAAGTCCAAACTTCTAACAAACTTAGAGCGAATTATCGCTTCGTCTGAGAGGAACCAAAAAGGTTTAGAAGGTATGACAGACCTTTTTATTAAATCAAAACAGGAATATAAATGCATGACTCGTGCTTACAAGTCAGACATACAAATTATTTTTTAATAATTTATTTGACGTTGGCTTTAGTTATATGTAACTTAGTCCCTTCGAAACTAAAATTTTGTATCGATTCTGTAAACATTCATTAACGTTGAATAATTTAAATTTATTTGCTACGCTTTCTGCGATGCAATTACAGTCTGCGTAATCATATTAGTGGGTACAGGTGTAAATAAAATTACCGAATTCCGGGATATTTCAGCAGGGAATGAATTTCTAATAGAATCATTCGGCTAGGTGGTTTAGTGGTTTTTCCTTACATGTAGAGTAAATAAAAGTCATTGTTTAATGAAACACTGATGTATAGATGTCTTAACTCTTGTATATTTTGCCATTCATTATTTAATAAGGTAGCAAAGTTTTAACCCTGCATTAAATTGTGAGTTAATCGAATTTTTGTTAAAGAAATTCAGAAATCACTATTACACAATTAATATTTCGGATATATAATGGACTCGTTCACAGTTACATTGTTTTCCTGAAGATTCTACCTTTAGAAAACTAAATTCAAGGCAGTTTATTTCAAGTCAATTCAATTGAAGTTCCCAGCCAATGCCGTAAAAATCATCCGTTTTTAGATAAATTTCTATTGCTTTGCAATTTAAGATCAGAGAAATGAAGCATTGTTATTACGAATATTTAAAGAATTTTCAAAGACATATTTCGATCATTTGAGACAGTATATATAGTTTAAATAATAAGTACAGGAAACAACGACGGAAATTATATATATATATATATATATTAAATATTATGCATACAATATGTAAGTTAGATGTGAATCAACTGCATATTCCTTATGAAGACCTTAAGATTTCGGCGGCCAAAGGGGATAGTAGTTAGCGACGCTGACTGCCGTACCGAACGGCATGGATGTTTGTAAATATATAGTGTCTGTGCGACATGGGGGAGCACTTTAATAAGAGGTTGAAGTAGAAGAAGGAGGATGGGAGATCCTCGTCATCCCTCCTCGAATCCCATTCGCCATCAATATTCTGGGCGGAACTAAGCAAAGTATGGTGGTCAAGTATGGTGTATGGTATGGTGTATGGTCAAGTATGGTGTATGGTATGGTGTATGGTCAAGTATGGTGTATGGTATGGTGTATGGTCAAGTATGGTGTATGGTGGTCAAGACTCTTGCCAACGACCGGTGCAATTCCTTGCCACGACGAATTTCGTAGGCTTATTCTGATGTTACTATCAAACAAGTGAGATAAGTTACAACAACAACACAGATTTCAAGAATTTCGAGATTTAAGAATCTTCTTATTATTGGGCAGGAAGATAACTTCATATGCTTTTCCCATATTGAAATACTATAATAATCTTTTGGATTCGGAGTCGAGAAAACTGAGTATGTCTATCATTTCTTGTTACAATTTATGCTGCTGTTGTTCCAAATGGCCAGCCGCTTGCAAATTAATGCTTTTTCTGGGAAATGTCCATGCCTGTCGATCATTTACCCATATCGTCACCAAGAGCGTTGCTCGGGGTGACGATGGAATTACACCCATGAGAATGGAAAAGCTTTGTTCCCGTTTTGATTAAGAGCATGCCGAGGAACGAATCCGAGAGTTTCTCATTCTTTTTCTGCATCATCATTCTTCTGAAGAGGACTTTACGCTTGCCAGGATTTTAAGTTTCCAGTGCCAAGCAGACATTACAACTTGCCTTATCACAGAAGCCTTCTTCCGAATTCGAAACTGGGCCCAAAGATATGACAGCCAACATCGTTAACCGTTATACTGATCAAAAGGCCTTGTTACAGTTTACACATCTGGTTACTGAAAACGTCTAATAAAACTAATTATTTCTAAATGTATATGTCTTTCTTCTTTGTTATACAATTTATCTAAGCAAATTTCTATGGCTTTGTTGAATATTAAATTGACATTTGATGCATTTTGATATGATAAATTTTATTTTGGATAACTGGACTAAATATTGTAGTCGGCAAGTATCACAATTATAAGGAATCAAATATATCTGGAATTAAAAATACTTTTTCGAAAAAGATCTGAAATTCTTGTATAAATAATACGTTTCTAAGCTGTATGTTAAACAGAAAAAAAATAAAGACGTAATAGTTGTAGCACTATCTAATCACAATTTTAAATCTCAGTTGTCAACCTCCTTTCTTTTCTGATATTCTTTCACGTGAACATACAAGTTTTGGGCTTTAGTATAAGAACAAGGGTTCATTCATTTTATTTCTCTCTCTTTTTCTTCTTAAAATTATTTTATACCACTCCATCTAGTGAAAATACGTATTTAAATATAAGAAACTTACCTTAAATTTGAGACATTTGTAGAAACTCTCTGTCCATTTTAAAAACATGTGACTTAAATCTACGCTTTTCAACGAGAAGAAATTCCTCAAAAAAGCGGTATCTTAGAAAAGTAGAAGAAAGGTAATAGATCAAAGCATATTTCACCATAAGAAATAAAATCATTGCTTATTTAAATTTCTCTTTTCATCTAATTATGTTTTATTCATAAGAACATCGGATCAAAGTTAAATTAGAGCAAAACGTAAATATAAATACAACGTTCAAAGACTATATAGAATATACATTTTATAGCTCATATCTCTCCTCCTCTCTCTCTCTCTATATATAAATATATATTTCCGTATCTTCTTTTATATATCTGAAATATATGCACATTATTTTCAGTATCATGTTTCTGTTTAAATTTAGTGCAACAGAAATTTCGACCTGTAACAGATATCTTTCTTCTTCTATAATTCATATGATCCATACATTATTTTGTTGAATTGGAAACGAAAATGCAAAAATATTTAGAAAATTGTCATTATTCATTTTAAGATTTTTTTCTTTAGAATTCTTATCGACGTTAGTTAATTTCTGTGATCTTAAAAGTGACATACTAATATACTACTATAGGAATGCAAATTAAGCCCGCGTGTATTTAAGTGAGAGTTTGAGATTGTTTATAAGAGCATGTTCCGCCTGTTGAAGGCCAGGTTACAACTTTGTTATTCTAAGATAAGCATTCCTTTCTTTGCTTTATTCTTGTCAATATGTCAGTTTAAGCTTAAGAGCCAACTTCCGCGTTTAATTTACTCTGCTTAGCTTTTGGCTAATAGATGATTAGATTTGGTTTAAATTAAAAATTCTATTCTGAGTTCTCGTCATTATTACTGGCTGGGGCTTACTAAAAATTGTGACTTGTAAATAAAAATTATCCAAAGAGAAGTCATCATTCATTCATTCAATTCATATTTCATTTCTGAATTGTCATTTGTTGTATTCCTTCAAATACTATTAATATCTCTATACAAGTTTTCGATGAATGCTGCAAAATTTTATCTTTAGTCGCACACAATTACATGCTTAAGATAGAAAAATTGGCATTTTATTTTTCATAAATTGTTTAACTAAAAATACTTTTAATGTATTTATTTACACATTATAATTCATACATTTTCCCGTGGGCTACACAGAATAGTTTCCTTCATCTATTGAGGCCACTAGTGAGGCTTCTTTCACCTAAGGTAGATAGCTCTCGTGTACTTTGTCATAATGTAAATAACTTTAATCTTCATATTAGCCCTCCAGCACTCAATGAAATATGGTAAACAGTCGTGTAGCAAATAGAATGCACCCGTTTATAACACTTGCAGTTTTAACATATAACACTTAAAAATCCATTCTTTACAAATTAAAAACATAATTATCCTAACTACAACAAAGTCTTTCAATGGAAGATCACCTATTTAAGTGTTATAAGACTCGTAAATTACTCTACATTTATTATTATCGGCATATGGCTTGAAAACGCTTCGAAATGTGCAAGGTAGCGCTAACATTTATTCAAGTTCGTAATGAAACTATTTCTCGCCAAAAACGTAACAGAAAGTATTCTACTTAGAAAGAAATATTTTTTCTAGAACGCTGAGTCATAAACCTCTCATAATATTATGCCTACAGCAATTATGGCATATTTAATGAACTTTTATAACTATATTTCATCCTAGGTTATGGTTTCTGTTCTCATTCACTCAAACGGTAGATTTGTCAAGAAGGTCTATTATAAAATTCACAGATCCTAACACAAAAATATCTTCATAGATTTAGAAAATACACATTAAGTACAAAGCAAAGCCTGCATGAAGAGAGAAATGTAACTGTATATATATACTATTTATAATTACAAAGCAATTTTTTAATAAAATATAATCATGTTTAGAATTTTCTCGCATTGAGAAACTATCAGTAAAGACATAAAGTAAGAAATTTAGAATCAATTTTTCAGAAAGCCCAAAAATTGAAATTCATACGTAATAAATTTCAAATAATCCTATAAATGCAACAAAGAATTTAATAAATATTAAAAACAAAGCTCTTCAAACAAGCAATATCCCAATCTAAAAATTTAATAGAATTTAAAGAAAAATTAACATAAAACAAGAGGAATTGATTTAAACTCAATACCACTTCGTCAGGAGGAGGAACACTAAAATCAATTGAAATCTGTCTTCCACAAAAACTTGCTTTTCTGAATCCAGAATTAAGATATAAACCATTTCAATGTATTTTAATTACAATAGTTCACCAGAAAATTCTGGCCCCTCCCCAAATCAAGTAAAAAACAAAGTAAGTTCAAATTGAAATCTTGAATAAAGAGAATTCTATTCAAAAAATTAAAAGCGTAAGTGAAATAATAAAATACGTCAGTGAAAACTCAAGTCAAAATTTTACCTTAAACTAAGAGCTCATAATCCAGATAATTTAAAACTTAAATTATAAAATCTTAGTGAAAAGACTTTTGAATTGGAGTATTGTTTGTTTAAACAGTTGTGGTTTTAACATTTATTAAACTCTTTATTACATTTATAGGATTATTTGAAATGTATTACTTATGAATTTGAATTTTTTATCTTTGTAAAAAATTGGTTCTAAATTTAATATATATATATATATATATATATATATATATATATATATATAAATTCCTATTTTCAATTCATTTTTATCAAATACTTTGAATCAGCGGTTTATGAAATATTAAAGTGCAGTAAGTAAGTAATTATCAATATATTACATATACTTTAGGTAATATTAAAGTGCTCATTTTCATTTATAGTATTTTAAGCTGTAATGTGCTAGTGAACTAGGATTACAATTAGTTTTCAGATTCTTCAGCATTAAATATTCTTTCAGAGTGTTAGGAATTCACTCAAGTAAGGTACCGCCCTTGAAGTTACAGAGCAATGAAATTGTTGAACACTATTACATCCACCAAGTTTCGGTTTCCAGCACAGAAAATGGAATGACTAAATGGAATGACTAAATGGAAGGACTAAATGGAATATTCGTAGCCTTCTGGTGCTTTTACGAAAGACAACTCCTCTTCAGGCAGAGTCAAGACCCCACGAGCTTCGAACTAAATTCAAATAATCTAACCATTTTCCAGGGGAGGAGTCCATTTCCATGAATGCAATTGCAGAAGCGTGATAATTTATTATCGCCCTCGGACTGAGTTTAGAAAGTGGAAAATTTTAACGGTCAACGAAAGTTCGCGCTCGGGACCCGAAAGCAGATCCAGGGATCTGCCTGCTTGTCACTCCTACCGGATTAGAAATTTAATTAAGGTCTTGTTTAGATGAGGTCAGAGCTGATTGATAATTCATGAGCCCATCGCCTTCCTGGAACGCTGGCATCCGACGAAGCGCTTCAAGGCCAGTAAATCGGGACTAAAAGGCCCTCGATATTGGAACACATAAATTAAGTACCCGTCTCCAGAGCTATTAGACCATCGACATCAAAATTTGGCGCTTGTCATAGATTGGTATGTGGAAGGATCTTAGCAGCCCGTCAAAGCGCGTCAAGTAGAACTTTTAATGGGTTTTATTATCGATAGGTGAAGTTATGAGAGAAGAGTGAGACTTTTTTCTCTTTTTTCCCCCTCTAAATCCCTTTATGATGATGATTAATGAATCAGTGGAGTCGCCGTATTTAATATTAGTAAAATGTTTACATTTTTTAGAGCTTAAGGTAAATATTCTAAGTTCTAGTCTTTATAGTTCAGTTTAAACGGAATGTAGAATCAAAGATAGTGTTTTTCATAAATGGAATTTCTTGAGTTTACTTTCGGTATTGCAAGATTAGCACTTAATCTATTCTAGAAAGTACTTAAGAATGAAAAAGATATTTAGAGTGATGAGCTGCTCTGATCTTGCAATCAAAATTGTTGTCACTTTTCTATAACCATAAAGAATTTCTTTTACTATATTACGACACCTGTTTCTATTTAACATTTCAATCAATTTTTTTTATTTTTTATTTCAAGAACCAAATAATTATCTGTCTGGATCTGTATAGAAGTTAAAAGAATCTGACTGCTGTTCCGAACTCCTGATGTGTGTCCAGCTCTGACAGTAAAGCTTGAATTTTTGTGTGTCCTCTCACCTTCTTGCTTTTTCATATCAGGCGGTGCTAAATTATATATAGGTTCGACCATTCACGATAAATGCTTCAGAAGAAAGTGTCCTGACTACTGGAGGGGAAGAAAAGTATCAAAAATTCACTGTCTGTTTAGCATACAAATGGAAACACTCTGGACTGAATTGGTGATCTTCTTTCCAGGTATTATTTTTGAGATTAGCCAGCAATCATACAAATTCTACGATAGTTTTGTTTTTATCAGTAGCATTCCTTTTTTTCACAGGTTTGGGTAACATTTTATTCCTACGAGTCTTGTAAAATTTAGTTTCTAATTTTTTTTTCGTTCTAGGTATCTATTACATTTTGTTAATTTGCAATTTATCGTCACTTTTTACAAATTTATTGTTTTCGTTAGCGAATTCATGTTTTAATACTTTATATTCGTTAGTTTCTATTGTGTTTTAGTATGTTACAAGTTTTATGTTTAAACTTTAATTTTCTTTTCTTATTAGAGTTCGGATTAGCTCAGCAATTTTTATTATACTCCGCAAGTTTTAATTTGTCTTGTATCACTAAATTTTCATTTGTTTCAGCTTTATTTAAAGCCCCAGAAAGCAACCAATCTGTAAATTAGGTCTTAAACACAAAATCTCTAAGCCATTTTTAGCTCCAGTGGAAACAATATCTGTGCTAATCTCATTATTTGCTTGTTTTTGAAAAAGGTCAAATGTCAGTCCCCTTCGAAATGGCCCATCAGTCGCCAAGCTGATAAGATTGCTGAACAGTATTAGGTCGATCTGGGCTCAGACACTGGTCATCCGATGTTTGCATTAGAGTTTGTGCGGTTTCTCCATCTGGCACCTAACTACGAGCCACTTCCCTTACAATATCCTTTTCGAAGGCATTTCTTCATGTAGGCAGATACTCCTACTTTTGTCCCAGTCTAATGAACCCTAAATTTCCTAGAGTTGTACATACATTTTATAAACCCAACGTCAATGCATGATTGATTTGTGCCAGATTCTAATTTTTTTAAGTAATTGTTAGAAATTTGTAAGAAAGAATAGCCATATAGCCTTATATTTTGAAAAATGAAACGATTCATAAGTAAAAAAAATAATGGTATACGATTCTAGTTTAATTTGGTGCTCTTTGTTAACTAGAATACTTGAGTAGTGTGTACCGATTATTCGCTGCATTCTTAAAATTGCAAGAACGAATCCAAAGAAGGATTAAATTGTAAAGTATTCCTCCCGTATGCTTAGTATGCCTTCGCGGTGTAATGGTCAGCACATTCGGCGCGTATTCGAGAGGTCCGATGTTCGAATCCCGTCTAGAAAATTGCTCATTTTTCACGATTCCTGCTTTAAAAAAATCCTAATGTCTCTACAGTGGTGCCCGAACTAAAGCAAAGGTGGTGGATGATGATTCTTCACAACCATCTGACAGCTGGGTCTTCAAATCACCAGTCGCCATTTAAAAGGGAGAAGCATATAGAGTATTCTCTCCCTCCTTTCTGCATGCCTTCCTGGTGTAATGGCCAGCACACTCGGCACGTATTCGAGAGGTCCGAGGTTCCAGTCCCGGCGAGGACACTACATATTTTTCACGTCACGTCTCCTGCTTCAAAATAACGTAATGTCTCTACAAAATTACCCTTTTATTTTACAAAGAATATTTACAGTTGAGTTACTCTTGAGCTTACAGGGAGCTTCCACTTGGGTTTTAACCAGGTAGAAAATAAGAAACTATACTAATGATAGCTAACTAAAAACTAGCCGAAGCTGTACACAAATAACTAACAGAGTTTGCCTTTATTAAACGTCATCGGCGAATACTAACAGGTAAGTAACAATACGACCGAACGTAGTAAGATTTAGCTTAAAGCAACTACGTGGCCAGACGGCAGAACACGCTTTACTAAGCTTTTGTACAGAAGCGTCTGACACTTTTCCTTAAATACTGGTTTTACCTAATCTACATCAGACACGATCCACAAAACTCATTCTGGTAGGAAATTGGAGGTGAGAACAAGAAAATACAGGAAAGCTATCCAGAATTAAAAATAACTAATTTTAGGAAATTAAAATAAACCTCTATAATTTTTTAAAGACAATTCTGGCAGTAAATGGATACAAAAGAGAAATAAATACTTAAATTAAAATATTTTTTAAAACATCGCGAAGGGAGATGTAGCTTCCCCTAAATAAAATTTGAAACTGTGTTGCTCTGCTGCTATTACACACATGCAACAAGAAATACATCATATCTAAAGATGGTGTGATGGTATATTTAATTATGGCAAAGCACATTAGGGCTATCTGTCTAAGGGAAGGGATGCCTTCGTGGAGGACTTTCTAAGGGAAACTGGCTCGTATACACGTTACACATGGGGGAAAACCACGAAAACACCCATGCAGCCAGCCCGTTTGCGGGATTCGAACCTCGGATCGAACTACCAGTGTTCAGCGAGTTTACCGCTCGGCCGCTGGTGGGCCTTCATATCTAAAGAGATAACTGAAAATAAGGTAAGTAAATCAATGTACCGTTTCTTTTAGGCCTGTTAGGTGACGTATAGGTAACTGTTAGGTGACATACAGTTTCTGTTAGGCCTGCCATATGACGTATAGGTAACTGTTAGGTTTCTGTTAGGTGACTTACAGCTTCAGTTAGGTCGTTATTTCCCAATATGTACTGTCCAATTTTCTTTGAGACCAATTCTGTCTCTCGTTTGGAAGATAACTGACAAAACAAGTTGAAAAGTACTTTATATGAATCTGTAATAATATGGTAGGATACTCATTGTCTAAAGAAATACTGTCTAAGTTAAAAAAAATAAATAAATAAATGTAACGTCCTTGCTGAACTCTTAAATTTTAAGATATATAAAAAGAGTCTATATTTCGAGGGTATACATGCCTCAAAGCGTCTAATCTCGAGAATTCTGCGCTATCTTTCTATCAGTGTTCTGAATCAGAGAATGTATTTGCTTTAAACAGAAAATAACAGTACACTAACAATTATCTTTTACTGAAAATTTGTGGCGCATCATTTGTTATGTGTAACATCCTTGTGTTGAAAACAATGCTAAAATGGAAATAAATATAAGAAAACATTGTATCAGAGAAAATAATAAATGCATATTTTTTCCCAATTTTAATATTTTCATACTTATTTTAAATAAATTCTGTATTTTACCTCGAACTATTTCAAGCTTATCTAAATTATTTTATCACTGCATGTACTGTATTTCTCTAAAGCTGAATTTTGTAGCTGAATAATTCAAACGAAAATATAATGATATCAAACATAATAGGCATAGCTTTGCTGTAGATAACAAACTAGTTAAATACCCCTAAGAACAACAAAGCAATATAACTGATGCTTATGACTTTCGTATTAATTTACGACGCCCATATTTTGCTATGGAATTTTACTTGCAGACATCCCAACACATTTTTCTAGTTTCAAGATTTTCCTGGTTTCTTAAGTAGAAATGTAATCATTATTTACTTAAGTATATATGTAATAATCATTATCATAAGTATTTATTTCAAACTAGTATTGCTGATACTAATATTGCTGATATTATGTAATTTAGTGGAAAAAAGTATTGGCAAGGAACGAAGCTAGTTATTGTGCATAAGCTTTAGGTAACAACGCGAAATTCTAAACTAGCAAACGATCAAGAATTATTAAAACGTTCGACAAATGTTCTCAGCAAAACAAAAAACTAAAAACAAAAAAATAAATAAATAAATGAAAACGAAAAACAAATATATTTAAAATAATAACATAAAAATATAATTAAAAAAACTGAAAGGTTTCAGATTTTAAAATAGTCCAAAGGGGCGTTAATGTTTCTGTGTGTTCTTCAGCTACAAAATTCTTCAGTTACAGAATTCTTCAGCTTTATTTATTAAATATCATGTTTTTCTCACTTAAATCATAAAATTTACTTCAATAGCAATGCCGCAAAATAATTTTAAAATGAGCCATTACTCGCTCTCAAATCGTTGAGTTTGTTACTCAAAAATTCGTTAAAGTTTTACAAAATATGAAATCGATTATAAAACAAATTCCAAATTTCAAATTTCGGCTTCCACATGCCCATATTCGCAGTAGGATTACGTCATTCAAAATTCAATAGCTCTATGCAGCGTTGTTTTATCATAATGTGAGAAACATACGTACATTTATGCAGATTTTTCATTTTTTATTTCTTCAAATATAATGCAGGTCTCTAACATTTGGTGGCAACAGTTTGGAAAGTGAAACGGACATTTATAGTGATTCAACGCAAAATCGCAAAACGAAAACAACAGTCCGTCAGGGACAAAGCCCCTTTGGACTAATAAATAAATAAGAAGTATTTAAAAATAAAAGGAAATAAAAAATAAAAATACAGTTTCTGCCTTCTTTTTATTCAGCTTACTAAAGTAAAAATTTATAAATATTTAGTTCTTTTTGACTTTGGCGGTTTTCGAGGTCTTTTTCAGAACAGCCCACGAACGAACTAAGCTGTTTAACGCAGAACGGTTTTCTCTCTGAGGACGTAAGATCTCGTCTGTCTGCTGAAATTTGCATATTCCAACCAAAACTTTTTCGGCTATAATGCATTAAATATTCTGGATCGGTACCGATTGCTTTTCGATTCCCAGTGTGGGAGGGAGGGAGGGATGCCCAATTTGAATTTCCGATGATCTGGAAATCTTCTTCCAAAACCCACAAAAAAATTTACAGTCCCCATTAATGAAATCAATGCTGTTAAGCTTGTAGTTTAACAGTTGTCTTATTACTTAAATTTATTTCATTTCTTTGCCTTTTTGGTTGTTGTTTGACTATTTGTATTGCTTATAAAAGTGCAGATTAAAAACAAGTATTACTTGATATTCGAAATATCTCAAAAACGTGTGTGTGTGTGTGCATCCTCTTTATGCAGTAAAAAATAGCGATGAACATACTAGCTATCATACTTTAACCAGTTAAAACAAAACGCTTCTTACCTAAAATCAAGATAATAAACTTGAAACAATTTTACTAAAATTAAAGAGGGTAGGTACAAATTTAGTACTGAATACTGTTTTAGCCATGAAATCACATTAATCGTCAAACTGATACGATTTAGCTTTGCTCCTGTAAAATGCAGATCTATTATGGGCCAAATACTACTCAAATGGATAAATTTACGTTTAACTTTTCAAATTGTTTGTACCAAATGTCATCGCCCGTGTTTATGTTTAAAGAAATTAAATAATGAAGAATCTGCATAAATGTACTATGTTTGTTCCTTGCATTGTGATAAAACAACTGTACCTAAAGCCATCAAATTTTGAATCACGTACGTCTCCATACGAATATGGGCATCTGGAAGCCCGAATTTGGAGTTCGGAATTTGTTTTATAATCTATTTCAGATTTTGTAAAACTTTAACGAATTGTTCATTAACAGACTCAAAGATTTCAAAGCGAGCAATGGCAACACTGCGCCAAAAAAAAACTGCATCAATGTATGTATGTTTCTCGCATTGTGATAAAACCACGGTACCTAGATTCATCAAAATTTGAATAACGTAATCTTCCATAGAATATGGGCATGTGGATGCACTAATTTGAAATTTGTTTTATTATCAATTTCATATTTTGTAACACTTCAAATAATTTTTGAATAACAGAACAATTTCAAAGCGAAAAATAGCAGCACTCTACAGGAAAAAAAATTTATCTCCGTCGCGCGAGACTGTGTATCATAAATTCTAAAGATATGCTTTTTTTAAATTATTTTGTGATATTGTTGTTGAATTGAATTTTATGGTTTAAATATGAAGAATATATTTAATAAATAAAGGTAACATACGAAACATTAAAAAAATCCCGTTTGGGTGTAATATAAAATCGGAAAACTTTCATTTTTTTATTAATTGTGACAGCTTGAATTTCATATCTAGAAGTACAAAGCATTTTCTTACGCAAATCTTACGCAAAATTTTGTATTTTCTTAAAAAGAACGCAGAGGTTCCGTATTTAAGGAAATAAGGTAATAGTTATTTTTTTCGATTATTCCATCTGAATGTACACGCAGAGAGAGAGAGAGAAAAAAAAGGCCGTAGCATACCTTTTTTATAAAATATTTAAATAAAACAGAATATTAGCATAAAATTCATTCTAATGTAACTTATTAAATGCATAACAGATATTCTGCAAATAAAATACAAAGGCAGCTAAGTACTTAATTTTTCTTAATAAATGTAAATTTAATTTACGTAATTAAATTTTGCTGTTCACAAATTTTAATTATTTCGAATTATCTTATTGTAATAAAGCATCTAATTTCGCTAGAAGTTTGATACGTTATTTAGCTCTTTTTCAGGAAATGCTTATTTTCGTGTTTGCTAATTCTGTCAGTTTATTCTTTTACTTTCATTATTTTCTTTTACTTGAAAGAATAAGGAGTAACAGATACTTGGATTAATACGCTGAAAGTTCCGTGCTTCAAAGGTCTTGTATTTTATTTTAAATAACTCAATAATTCAAAACGTCTTTAAGTTAATGAAAAGGTTTCTTGGAAAATATTCAATTATATAAAATACAAATAATAATATTTTACATTTATGTTTGGCAAGCATCGTTATTCGTGGATCATTAAATAATAACCGTCGCACAAAATATTCAAACACTTTTCATTCTTAAATTTAAATAAGTGCTGTTTGAGTGCATTTAATAAACCGTGCAATTTGAGAATAATTTGTTGATTTATTCCGAGTCTTAAAATTATATAATTGGTAAAAGAATTACAAGTTTTGTTTCTAAATATCAAGCATTCATTCATTATTTAAGTTATTATTTTAAAGATACTATTTAAAGATAATCTAGATTTAAAATCAGTTTATTCTAAGTATACGTTCAACAAATGAAATTTGAAATTACGCAAGTTAAAAGCTATTTCAACTGAAAAATTTTAGAAAATATGATTTTGATCACAGCGCAACTCTTTTAGATGTTACATTTATGTTATTTATCTAAATTCGTCAGAGCTGTACATATATCACATAAACATTATTCATAGATACGTACCCAATATATTCTTATCCATGTATCAGTTATTTTTGAAAGCAAGATGGTAATTGTTTAGTTCTATTTATAATCAATGTTTACAGACTCAAAATACACGTAGATAATTTTCAGATTAATTTTATTTTTAGCTTCAAATAAAGTAAAGATAAAAGTGTATCTGATATAGTAGACATTCGATTAGTAAAATTTCTTAATGGCGCAGAAACTACTGGATTCATTCTTGATAAAACAAAGGTATGCACTATCCGTTAATCAGCCATGCTTACAGCTCATTTTTTTCACTCCCTGATAATCTGTATCATCTATCTGTATGCGAAGCTAAGTTTCTCTAGATTGGCAACAAATCCACTAGTCTCCTGTTTCAAATGTAAACATCAATGGCCGCCATCAAATTAGGCTTAGCGGCACTTAAACAATTTTAAAATTGTTGATAATTCTAAAAATATCTCATACAGATTTACTAAAGGCATAAAACCCTTAACCGTAAGATAAAAACACCGTAATTCAATCATTTTAAAGCAAAAAATGTACAATTTACAAACATATAAGAGTAAAGAAAGTGAGATCACTGAGCCGGGTAACAGAGTGGATATATTTATAAATATATTTATATACGTTTAGCGCGGCCGATTGAAACCAAAACACGAGGTGCACATCTACATGTTATAGTAGTCTTATATACAAAATTTCAACATTCTGAGGCTACTCGTTTTTGAGTTATGCGAGATACGTTCGTACAGAAGCCACGAAAAATTCTCTTCAGAATTCATTTTAAAGCAGTTTTTTAGTTTTTTTGAGGAAAAGAGTCTTTTATGCTGTCCTTACGTACATATATTACGCAAAAACATCGTTAAATTGCATTCGAAAGCGGTCAAAGTGGATATTTTCGTTGAAATATGCTGCCTGAAGCTTTTCGCGATTACAATACTTCCTTTTTACTTCGTACAAGGAAGTAAAAATGACTGAATTTTGTTGTTCTCTTCTTCCGGTTAAGGTTTTTATGCCTTTAATTAATCTCCGTTGTATAGTTGTAGAATTATCAGCAATTTAAAAGTTGTTTAAGTAAGCCCAATATTTTTACCATAGCAGCGATATTTGCTTACATTTGAAACTTAGCAGAATAGAGGGTTTGTTGCCAATCTAGAGAAACTAAACTTCGCAACAACAAAGTAACGTCTTCTTTTAATATTACGAATTAAATTTTGCTTGATCCACTCTGGAATTATCATTTAACTATTAAATTATTCCATATATTGACTCAGCATAGCATTCACAACAAATTAAGACCGTTTCTACGCCTTCAGTGTCTTTCTGCCGAGTGAAACCAAAAGTAAACTTTCAGCTTTGTGCAACAAAAAATCTGCCTCTTTGCCCGCTGGCCGAATTGCTTGTTTCTGCTTAGAAACTGTAAGTTTAATTGCAAAAGTTTTAAAATTTTGTTAACTGTATGTTTTTTATATCTTTCAATTTTCAAAATAGATCTTTAGGTTTTATGTATTTTTGACTTGTCGCGAAATGAGAACTGAATTAATTGAATGAGAAATATATCTCTAATGAAGTTCGAGGAAATAAGTTTAAATGAAAGTCAGGGGAAAATGCGTATAATTTAATATTCCGCACAAGAAATTCATATGGTGTACACATCAGATAATTTAAAAGTTAAAAATTAAACCTTTCATCGGTCTCGAAAAGCCATTTAAAGCAGAAGCGTACAGTTTTAAAAACAAAACGAGTTTTCTTATTCGACACTTTAAATAAAATATTAAATTGGAAAGTGTAATTTTCTTTTATATATATTACCTATCCTTTTTTTAAGATGAATTATGTATTTGTTTAGAAAAGAAGTAGAATACCATATTGTAACATCTTTTATCAGTTGAGAAAAATAAAATATTTCTTCCCCAAATAGAGGCCTACAAGTACTATATGAGACTGCTGAACACTAGCATTTAAGCCAGCATTCAAATCCCAGCGAATGGGCTGTTTACATAGGTGTTTTCGCGCAACACGATAAAAATGACATGTAGCATGATGGCATGATGAATTTCTTTTTTTAAAATATCCGTGAACACAACCATTGGCTTAAAGAAATAACCGTAGTTTGGTTTGCCATATTCAGATCCAAGTTCAATTCAATTAAGCCATCGAATTCGAAATCAGTGATCATATGCGTTAATTAGACGACGACAGAACTAAAAGGAAATCACATTATATTCTATGATTTGTTAGATTATGCCAATAATTCGTCTGTATTGATTGTATCCATCACTTGCACTCATCTTACCTTAGGGTAAATTCATTTCGTCTCTACACTCTTTCATTCTCTTAGAGATCCCATCAAAACCATTGCCACTGCATACTTGGAAAACTTCGCCTCGAGAAAAAGACATAACGGTGGTTTTTCCTCTAAATATATCCTCTGGTAGTTGGTCGACGGATACAGGATTCTCATGAAAAATACATCGTAATTCGTCTCAAATTACTCAGAAAACTCTTTCCTTCCCACAAAAATGGCTTGATTCGTAAGCAGATAGATCTACGCTACCTGTCAATGATCAGAATGCAATATCTTTTGTCTTTCATCTGCTTGTTATTCTGTGTTCCGTGGAGATCTGTTTTCGTCTATTTTCCTCAGACTCGCTGCCAATCCGAAATATTTTGTATTCGTATTCCCGGTGTTTATTGGTTCTAGATGTCATAAAACTGGCTCGTAGAGTAATATTGCAACTTTTTTAGAGAATGTATTGCCGAACTATGAAGAGAACCTTTCACGAGGAAATGACATTTTTCAATTTATCTTTGAAGATGTTTTCATTGTGTCTGTTTGTCTAAATATTGATCAAATTCTTTTTGCCTGTTTACATGTGCAGCTTTTTTTCCCTTATTGATATTTTTCTCAGTCTCTAAAAAATTAATACTTGCTGATATTGTCTTCTCTGCGTCATTAACCTGAAATTAATCTCCATTTCTTTCTTGCTTTTTATACAGATTTTTTTCTTTTTTTAATGTTTTTAATTAATCTACTTATCTAACTATTTTTGTCTAGATCAGAGGTCACCTAAATTGTCGACCGCTCCAGGAATTTCTAAGTATCTCATCAATTCTTCTACTGATCTATTACATAATTATGATAGGATAAAATCAGCTTATGTGATTTTTAGACTAATTATCTCACAGTTTTTAAGGAATAGTAGCAATGTAAGAGACAATTCCATTATATCAAATTGCATTTGATCGAAAATGCAGAAGGACAGACGTAATTAACTTGACTTTAAACTGTTATGGTTACTGTTCTTTGGTAAATTATGAAATGTAAACATTAAGCTGTTCGTATATCAGGAAATTAAAATTAAAAGGGAATGACTGCCGAGAAAATCTGCGCGCTTAACAATTCATACTGTCTTTGCCTACTTAAAACCATTGAACGCTGGGAGTTTGACTTAAGCACGATTTTGCTGAAAAGAGCTGGTAATATGTTTGGTTTCTGTACTTGCCCATTTAATGTGAATGCTTTTAATAATGTAAATAAGAGCCAGTTTTTCTTACAAAGTCCTCCGCGAAAGCATCCCTCATCTTAGGTAGACAACTGTCGTGTGTTTTTAACTAACGGGATTCATATTAAATATGCTTTTCTTTGAATTGAAATAAATTAAATATTCATATAGTTGATAATGAACGTTTTATAGTCATTTGAAATACAGGATGCACAAAAAGCCTTGATAATAAAATAGCTAATAAAATTATAAATGAGAATATGAAAATTGGCAGGTTCTTTACATTTCAGACTAAAGATTTCTTCATAGTTATAACGAGTGCAGTAAATGGAGTTAGCTATCTTACGAAAATAGTATTTTGGTATAGTTTTGTAATGATTTCTCTATCAGAGAAATGATATGTGCTGACCGTTTATACTAAATCTATTATTCAGGAAAAATAATTCTCAAGAATAAATTAATACGGATCATCCGTGTCCTAACCGTATTTAATAATGGAATCAGAAGTTTCAACAAATGTACTTGATAATCGGTGATACAATGGAATACAAATTACCTCGGAAATAACTTTGAAAAAAGCCAAAGCGAATTTTTACCTATAGTAGAGGACTAAGAATGCCCTAAGTAACAGTATATTTTGTTCTTTATAAAAAGCTTCCATCTTTGTGAATGCAAAGTGAATGATTACGCAGCATGCAAATTGATGACAAGTTACGTGGTTACAGTCTTCTGAACTATCTTGAGGAAGGTTCTGAGTTTTTACGAAATAATGCATTTGTAGATGAAGCAACATTTTCTGTTTCCAGTCAACGTGAGTCGGAAGATATCGGATTATGGGAGTATAAAAATTTGCATAATGGAACATATAAGGGATAATAAGGAAATGAAAGTGTGGTATGGCTTAATATCAGATTGACAAATCAGGCTCTTCGTTTTTCGCGAATAAATGGTAACAAAAGAAGTTTGTTTAAATATTATATATATTAATGATATACCTCAAATTCATCATTTACATCCCATCATCATTTGGCAGAAAGAACGTGACTTTACATATTGGAATTAGATTTTACCAGACTTTTAAATTGGGAATTTCGAAACAGTTGCATTGGATGGAATGATCCTGTTGGATTGTTGGATATGACACTATTTGATATTTATTTTTTGGTGGTTTATTCTCAAAGTATACGAAAATGTTGATCAACTGGAAATTTCTATAACATCTACTGTTAAATGTACGAGTATTTTAGATTTCATCTCGAAACGTATATGAACTGAAATAAGTTATCAGAATTATCAGTTCGGTGTATCGAAAGTGTTCGTAATATTTTCCTTAATGGCGGGCTCTAGCCATTTTCAGCTTTCCCCACTACTAAGGCTAGAAGTGATGGTCAGTTTATTATGCAAGCACATAATAGGCATCCATCGTACCTCTTATGAGGAGACAGACGATTTACATCCATGCCTTCTCCGGGATTCGAAGCCGAGACCTTTGTCGGCTTCCCTGAGCACTATACCGTCTGGGTGGCAGCGTTCATAATGTAATACGCTGAGAATATTACATCATGCAAGATATTTAAGGAATAGTAACCTGCCGTAAATTTCCACAAACCTGCCGTAACTGCTTTTTTATATTGAATTTTTTTATGTGTCAAGAATTATTGATAACATTTTGTGTGTTACGCCTATCTAGTATATCTTATGTATTTTATCAGTATTTGCAATCGTTTACTCAGAATATGTAAATTAATAGAAATGTTAAACAAGAATAGAAACTTAGAATAAAGCAATTGCAATTACTGTAAGCGAATTATGAGTTTTCAAATAAAGTTGAAAATAAAATAAATTTATAAAATTATTAAAATGAAGTACCGAAAAACATCAGTAATATGAACATAATGAATTTAAATGATATTTCTGAAAAAATTAAGCCTTTTTTTAAGTTTGTATCTACATGATTTTAAAAAGAAGCAAAATATGTTTACTCGTGGAAACAATTCTTCTGATAAATAAATTTACGGATTCCTTTAAACATATTGGCATTAGTTCAAACATGTTAGCATTAGATTTCGTTCAATGTTAGAAATGAATTAACGTCAATGTTAATTCAATGTTAGAAATGAATTAACTTCAATGTTAGAAATAAATTAACTCCCTGAGAGACTATTGTTTTCGTTTTGCTATTTTGCGTCGAATCACTCTAAGTGTCCGTTTCATTTTTTAAACTGTTGCCACCAAATATTATCGTCCTGTATTATATTTGAAGAAACTAAATAATGAAGGATCTGCATAAATGGATGTATGTGTCTCGCACTGTGATAAAACAACGGTACCTACAGCCATTAAATTTTGAATGACGTAATCCTACTGCGAATATGGGCATCTGGAAGCCCAAATTTGAAATTTGGAATTTGTTTTACTATCGATTTTATATTTTGTAAAACATTAACGAAATTTTGAGTAATAAACTCAAGGATTTCAAAGCGAGTAATGGTAACTTTGTACAGAAATAACATTTTTATCTCCAGCGAGTGAGACTGTGTATCGGAATTCTAGAGATATTCTCAATTTACAATTATTTTGCGATATATCACTTGAACTGAATTTTATGGTTTAAGTGCGAAGAATATGGTATTTACTAAATAAAGGTAACGCACAAAATGTTAAAAAAACGCGACTTCGGACGTAATTTAAAACCAGAAACCTTTTAGATTTTCTTTTCGTATTATATATATACGTATGCTTTATTTTATTTTTTTTTTTTTAAATTTCACTGCAATTATCCTCTCGATGAATCATTCCACTGGCATCTTGGCATCTGGGAATTATCCAAATCAACAGTAAATGATAAGAATTTCACTAAATTAACTCTTTTTATAATAATTCTAAATTACTATCAATTTAATAAAGAATTTTAATATATTCAAATCGCATGATTATTTCGTTCTTCACAAGTGAACTTAACGAGGCTTCATAGTTAACCAACGGATTTAAAACTAAGTCACATTTCAAGTTTTTACTTTTCAAAGATACATACTTTCTGGCATCAGTATCCTATAAAATGTTTCGCTATTTTCCCTGGGCCATCTCTATTGATAATCACTACTAATATCTTAAACTTTGAGTCTCTTTGGGTGACCTAAAAACTGAGCCGTTTCAGACTTTTTTTTTATACTTGTGAAGAGAAAGATGTGAGCTCTCTGAGTTACCTTTCCACTGATTCTGAGAGTTAATAACAATGTCAATAGCATAATTTTTACAACTAAATATTAAATATATAAATAAGCTTGCAGCATTTTCATGTAACTAAAGCACTTATTCATATTTATTTATTCTGAGGCTAGGAAATGATTTAGTTTAAAAAGTAAAACCTCCTTTTGATAATTTCTCAACAATCTCCCTAAAAGACTAAAAATTCTTTACATGTCTTGAAGAAAGGTGCAAACATTAAACCTATAATTGTTATTAAATGCTTAATATTTTAATTTAATTTTTAATACATTAACTGAAATTGGAAATTGATTTTGTAGAGTAATTTAATTATGAATATATTGAAGAATTTAATATTGAGCTACTGGAAGTTGTAAAATAACTGACAGATTTTAATATTTATAAAAAAAGAAAATGTTTTCTTGTAATGTTTTGTACTGGCAATTTATTCTAAATCTCTTGCTCACTTTTGGATATATTTGCAAATTATTAAATGACTTGAAATTCAAATTCAAAAATGAGTTATCTAAATCTTCTCAACATTTCTCATTTTTCTTTAATAACCATCGGAGGAAGACTTGAAATTGTGTGGAAAAAAGTAAATTTTTATGTCATTTCACAGTACCTTTACATACTTGTCACTGAAATGAAAGGAAGAGTGATGTGATAATAAGCTGTCAGGAATATGTGTTTAGGAGATTAAAGGGATATTCCGGGATATAGGTAACTAGTATTTTAAATCCTTCTAACATACCACATGCTGTCCATGAGATCTGGACAAGATGTCCTAAGGGTATACTGAGCTGTGACATTAAGCACTCGGGAGGATGAGTTTAGGCGGAAACTGGGATATTACGGAATGTCCTGATAATGTAATAAGTAGGACTTCCTAATAACATCCCATACGCTCCTGATGACACCTAGATAGGATGTTCTGAGGATGTAATGATATGTGTTTGGATTTTAATGAGATGCCCTGAGGATGTAGTAAGTAGGACTTCATATACTGATAACATTCCGTACACTGCCGATGGGACTGTAGATGTCCTGAGGATATACTTTTTTTCTTTTTACCATCGACGGAACAGCTGGTCCACTGGGTTAGGTGCTTTTCAGCCTGTTGGATCCCGTCAATGGAATTAAAAATAAATACATGAATAAACATAAGTAAAGAGCTTAGTACTGTGTCCTCCGGGGATTGGCCACGAAACGAGGAACATAGAAGTGAGGACCAGAAAATGGAAAGAAGGTGCATGTGGGGACTTCTGAGACTAAGCGAAACACTTTTCACTATTATCGTACATGTTAGGCATACAGTTATATTAAGGATGTGCTATAAAAATCAGGTACAGATGTAAAGATGACCAAATACATTACAAATTGTGCAGTACATTAAATGAGTTCTGGATTAATCATAATATTATATACAATTAAAAACAGCAGAACAAAAAAAAAATACAAGACATTAAGTAAATTAATATATGTACAGAGCAGGCTGCTGACGGCACGGTGTCCAAGGAAAGAAGACACTCCAGGTTGTCAGCAGTGCTTTTAGCAATGGTAATGCAGTCTTTAATGCGGCTGAGCGCATATTTATTCATAATTGTGTTCTTGAACCATGCTCACATATTGACTGCAGTTGGTCTTTTTAAATGTGAATTACCTGTGTGTGAGCAGTCAAACAGATAGTGATCTGGGTCATCAGTACTGCCATAAATACAGTGGTCGCTATCTTTTAAGCGAAATCTGTGAAGGACATATATGGGCCATATATAGGACATATATGGACCATGCCCTGTCAATACTGTGTGAGGTGAGAAGAGCTGTTATTTAATCTGATTTACTTTTGGATGAAATTTATACGGTCTTCTGCCTGTGGTGCTCGACTCCTAGTAGTTTTGCTATTGTTTAATTAATTCACATTTTAGAGTGTTTTTCAGATATGAGTGCGGAAGGTGCACGCTAATACTACTCACATGGAGTTCATTGGCTGCGCTTTTCATAATCACATCTGCTGCTTCATTTCCTTTAATCCCCGTATGGTCTGGAACCCATTGTAGCTGGGGACTAAGACTTGCAGGAATCGAGACAATGGGATGTCTACTGCGCCCGCCCTGGATGGCCTGCAAGCTTGTCATTGAGTCTGTGTAAATTGCTTTCTGGGATGTGACAATAAGCACTCTGGAGGATGTGTTTTGGAGGTTCGGGGGATATTTCAGGATGCCCTGACGAAGTGAGCATATCCCGCGTCAACATCCTCAAGATATCCCTAGGATGTTTTTGCGCTATGTGGGAACTACTAATTAAATTTTCTTTAATAAAGCAAGCAAAATTACTGCGATAAAGAAACAAATGGAATAATATTGTTAAATAAAATAAGGTACAGTCTAAACTGTGTTAAGTATTTAAAATTTAAGTATAATTATAACTGCTGTTATCCAAATATAAGGTAATGTAACATAGTATAAGAATAACATAGTATAAGAACGGAGATGAAGTTAAGGAAACTTCTGTCACTTGTAAAATGCCTAGACTAACAATAGACGAAAACCTCACAATCATCTTGACCATCAGGAATTTGTGCACGTGATCTGGGCTATATTCAGATCAGGAAGATTAGTCTGATCAGATTAGGAAGATAAGATACTCTACACTTTGGTATTAAGCAATGCATCAATAATTGTGTTTTTTTTAATGTATCTTCTGATTTGTATAGATATATATCTTATAGTTGAGAAAGATAGAAAGCAGAGACTGAGAAGTGGTAGGATAACTGAAACTATTCCACAGTTATTCAGTTAATAACACTCTTAGAATATGTATAATATTCCTGCAAAAATCCCATTTTTACTTCAGAAGCATCTTTCACTTCCGTATATTGATTTTAAATATATACTTCCTTTTGCTGAACACGGAGATTCTTGTGTTTCGCTCTTCACTGCAAGACATAATCTAGTTTTCGAGTGAGATCAAAGTGAAAGCATTCCTTGTTGCATGTTCTAGAAGTTAGTTGATGAACAAAAATCAGACACATCATGTGCTGCTCTGCCACAAGAAAAAATTTTAATTTCCTTTTGGTACTTCAAAACATCTTTTTAAAATTACGTAAAAGTTATCGAGATGTTTTAGACTTGCTGTAAATTAAATGAAAATTACTGATACTATTAATGGATTAAAATAGGATTAAAATTAATAAATAATTTTAAAAAACTTCGAAATAGAATTAAAATTAATAAAATAGCCAAATATCAGTGAATATTTTAGTTCTTAAAATTTTTACAGTATCTACAAAAATTTCATTACAATTCAGTTCTATATAAAAATGTGTCTTGTACAAAATCTGCCATAGCGCTTGTTTTGAGACTAAATGGGTCTGGAAATGATTAAGTAAAATGCATGCATACAAATTTTCTTTCATTAGACAGCTTATCTTTCAAAGATAATTAGACGGAAATTGATACTTATTTTCTTAGGATAAGGAGATGCCAGACAATATAATTGAAAACCTGTCTGATATAAAGAAAATTGAACTTTATTCACTGAACCTCAAAAGAATTCATTTAACCTAATTAATCGAGATATCTAATAAATATTTAACAATATTTTCAATATGTCACTGAATAATCTTCCATTTACAAATTATTAAAGTACAAGTGCAAAATACACTCGAAGACATACTTTGAAAGCAGAAAACCATAAATGTGAAATTAAAATCGCAGCACCTTTTGTTGCTTTAATAAAAAGCCGTCTACTTATATCATTGAAATTTCGTGAAACTATAGCAGAGTTTCATTTAGAGCATGGACGACCAGAAAATTCTTAATTTTTTTTATAATGATAGAAGTGTCAAATGAAATAATAGAAAATTCTGAAATTCACCAAATTTGATTATAATTCTTTGTTATTAACCTGTCTTCAAATGTGGTAAATCTACTGACTCGACGTCTTGAATTCTGCGAGACTTATTGACTGCAAATATTTAAATAGTACATAACATTTCATGAACTGTAATGATCTTATAAATTCACTATGAATATATATGTTTACAATACTATATATAAAAGTTCAAAAATGCATGATGATTTTAAACAAACGTTTGCAACTTTTTATAAGCAGTCTATATTTATAATAGCATTTTGAACAGTCTGTCAACCTTCCCTTTAAAAACAAGTGCTACATAAAAAATATCATGTTTCCGAGATTTATTTTGAACTTTCAAACCTGTACTACATCAAAATATTCACAAATGCAGCACTGTACTTGGATAGGAGTAATGCCATAACTGTAAACAGCTGCCTGATCGTAAAATGTTATCTCGAAGAAACATAAAGATTATCATCTCTTATTACAGCATACATCGTAACACAGTCTTCAATCCATTTTACTAGGCACGGAAACACAGGGAATGCTTTCAAAAGTAGATTTCACAAGTGCGAAATGAACGGAAAAAGACGTTTTCTGTTGCAGAACGTTGCTTTCGAAACCAAACAATAAAAAAAGAAGAAAAATAAAAAATATATCTGTCAATACTCTTTGGCTTCATGAAATATGCATCGACGCCTAAGCATAAATGAGAAAAAATTATGTACTTTGTGCCTGTCCCACACTCGTTCTTTTATGATTTATGAAGAATCAGCCTCTGGCTCTGTTACCAGCCCCGCGGGAACGTGTTCCAGACGGAAACAAGTTGATTCTATTCCTGCCGAAAGTCTGCACTCAGTTTTAGTTCTTCATCCAGGAGCATTTTATGGATAATACATATTTAATTTTCAAAATGTGCTTGTTTACACAATGCTTAGAATGATTTAGTGTTGTTTGCATTTCTGGAAAATACATATAGAGATTTCTTTGACGTAAATTTAATTTTGAAATTTGGAACTTATTTTATGATATAATTTATCCTCCATTGAAACAGCGTAGCCCTCAGTGATATTTACTCTATTATATTGCAGACCAATATTTGTAACTTACAGATGCTTCCTATGGAATTTAAATAACATATTAGCATACTAATTTTAAAGAATGAAAATTTTCATTTGAACAGAATAAAGATCTGTTATCTTTATATAAATTTTATGTACCTGTATCAAATACTTTAATGTAAACACATCTTTTGAATAAGGAGATCTATTAAATCTATTGAATTGAAGTAAATACAACTATTTCATCTCAGGAAAATAATTTAAAACTGTCATGCCTAGCTTAATCGCGTTTGATATATGAGTAGCCTGTGCATGATACTATGGAACACCATTGTTTCATATATAGGCTGCCTATTTAAAACCATTTTTGATCTAAAACATACACCATTTTCGTAAAAAATACCTTTTTTCATATTTTTGGGCGTTATCCATTTTATGCCCCCATTTTCTCATTTTTTAAAAACCTGGAAAAACTTGGGCAAAATTTTCATTAGTTTTAATAAAAAAGATATAAAAATACATAAAAATGAACAAAAAATAATTAAAAAAATCAAGAATATTTTACATTTTTTTCAAATCCTAAATTTAAAAAAATTCAAAGGAGGCAAAATAATATTAAAATTTCAGAAAAAAACAATAAAATGATGGGGGCGGGGGAATGTTTCCCTACCAGAATGAGTTTTCAGGCTTAAGATTTATGCATATAAGGTAGAAACGAATATTTAAGATGAGGTTTGAGTTACTTCAGTAAGAGAGGATGTTTTGCTTTTCGGTCACATTGTTGCTATTAGTTTAAGCTTGCTATTCTACGGGCGTGCCTAATATGTGCTTGGTAGTATGCGCCGGTTACCTTAATGAAGGGCCAGCTCCGCGAGTTGGAATCTGTGCAACTTCATCTGTTTAAATTTATCTAGTATTGGTTTAGTTTAAATTTTCTATTTTGAGTTAAAGCGGAAGTGGAGACTTCTTATACGCCCAAAAAGAGCCAACTGCAAAATATTTTAACCCTTCTCTTTATTCTATGCACAAGAACTCAGCAAATTGTCTCTATTCAGTTCTTCAGTATTCTAGCTTCCATGGAACCCTATTTTAACTAGGATATTACAACTTTGTGGCGCTATATTTCTTGAATGTACTTTAAAATAGTGGCACACAAAATTATCTTTCTCGTGTGAATAAACTTCACTCATTTTTTACGCAGATAAATTTTGATGAAACACGCAGCGTATTGTGTGTTCATACACGTTTAAATGTATTAAACTGAGTGGCGTTCCGCAATGCTTTCAGCTTCACAGAAGAGTTTTCCGCTGTGCCTTTCTTACTGCCTTCTTCAGTCCTGCTGATCGGATTTTTATTCCAATCTCGTATCCTTGAAGTGGAAGAATGATCATAAAGTTATGATGCTTTTTTTTATTAAGGTAGTAAAACTTCACTAAGAGTGCTTTCTAAGGCACAGCATGTCGACGAGTGTAGGTCAAACTGTATTTGCACTCACTTTGAAGTTGAAGATTTTATGACAATCATTGTCATACAGATGCTGGGTACAGCTGTATTCAAAATATTTCCTAATATATTTTAGAATAAAACACTGTAATTTAATGTATTTCTAAAGCTAATTGCTTCACCATGAATTCTGAATTCACAAAATGTATATACTGATATACACAGATATATATATTAAAATGTTTACTGCTGAGTTTTGGAATCCTTATGTAAAATAATTAATGAAGTGTCAAAACGCTGCTGAATACTTTCAAAAATTACTTAGTGTCTTAATAGAAACTGTGTATTGTCTAGCTTCTGATATTGATTTACCATAAACGAAACTACATACATTTAAAAAGAGTTGAAAATTTGGTAAACTGAACGCAAACCTAAATTGAACGAAATAATAAAACACAAACCCTTTAAATATAGGCTTACTATTACTTTTAGATAACACAACTAGTGACTGCAAAATGTAAAACTCTCTTGATAAATATACAAGTAATGAAGAACATTAAATATTAGCTTAAGAACCATCTGTCATAACTAATTAAGTTTGTTAAGTGGACGACTTCCTGTGCAATAAGGTTAGATTGCCGTTGTTCTTAACGTTAGATTAAATTAGTGAGTCAAATTTGCGCCTTGAGACACAGCAAAATAAATATTGAAATTAACAACTTGACACATACATTCATTATTAAAGAAAGAAAATTTTAACAGCTTAAAAGGACTGAAAGAAACACAGTATATTTCATAGAATCGATTTGAAGACTGAAAACATGCAGGGGTACATTCTTCTTTCGGCATAATCTTATTTGCGGGATGGGCAAGGAAACCAACCGATGAGCGTAATAACTGAGACATAATGGTAGATCCATTTTGCTATCTAGGCCAAAGCTTTGGCCATTTTTATATCCCTCTGTCCGCTGGAAGAAGATGGCCGTGCCCTTAATTTCGGCCAAATTACTTTCGACGGCGAATGCATTTTTCATGAGATGCATTCACAATGTTGCTCCAGCCCGTCCATGCTCCCTCTCCTGTAACCCTCGAAAAGGGCGCATTTTTATGATCTCGAATTGGTAGTTTTATCGACTACTGCCAACAGTTTTGCTCTACAAATGATGGACACTCTCTTCTAGATTGCGAAACAAGTGCTTAAAATTCCTATGCATTTGAGACGCGCGAAACTCCCACCTTCGTAATGGTATTTATAATATTATAAACAAAGACGATGAACATATGTAGATCAAGTAAAAGTAAAATAGTAATTTCTTAATTTGTTTTAAAAACTTCATTGGCATGCTGCGTGCAAATGGTTATTGAAATCAGATCGTTTAGCTGTATTACAAATCGTATTAACTAGATACACAAGTGATTAAACCTGTCTGGTACAAAATAACAGATTGTTAAAAAATAGTTCATTTGTAACTGAATTTTTCAGCATTTGAATTAGAAATGTCTTTATTAGTTGCACGCATAGTTTCACTGTTATGAAAGTTACTTTAAATGTATTGTAATGATAAAAATGAAATAAAAGTAAAAAATGTTAAAGAGGAAAAAGTAATTAAAAAAATCTGAAAATTTCAAATTTAAAATTACGTCCAAAGGGGTGTTCTTTTAACGTTTTGTATGTTACTTTTATTTATTAAATATCACGTTCCACGTACTCAAACCATAAAATTCAGTTCAACAGCAATATCGCAAAATAATTTAAAAATGAGCATATGTTTAGAATTTTTGATGCACTCTCGCGCCCTGGAGATATTTTTTTTCCCGTACAGTGTTGTCATTGCTCGCTTTGAAATCGTTTAGTTTTTTAATCTAAACTATGTTAAAGAGTTACAAAATATGAAATCGATAATAAAACAAATTTCAAATTCAAAGTAGGTCTTCCACATGCCCATATTCTATGGAAGATTACGTTATTTATATTTTGATGACTCTAGGTTACCGTTGTTTTATAACGATGCCAGAAACTTACATACATTCATGTAGATTCTTCATTATTTAATTTCTTTAAATATAATACAGGGCGATAATATTTGGTGGCAACAATTTGAAAAGTGATTCGCCATTTATAGTTTATGCCAAAACGAAATTAATAGTTCCTTAGGACAAATTGCCCCTTTGAACTAATATAATTGTATAATTTTTTAATATTTTAGCTTTTTGCAATGTATTTACCGTTCCTTTATGATTTTAAAGCTAAATTAGAATCTTTTATCCAAAGATTGGCAAGTTTTTTAGAATTGGCAATTTTCTGAAAAGATTAACTAAATATCTTCTGTCGTAAGACAGACAACAGTTCTGAGAACTGTCCAGTTGCCATTCTTGGTTTAGTGTGTGTGTGTGTGTATTTAATTAAGGCAAAGCACACTAGGTCTATCTGGCTAAGGGAAGGGATGCCTTCGTGGAGGACTTTCTAAGGGAAACTGGCTCTTATACACGTCACACATGGGGAAAACCACGAAAACACCCATGCAGGCAGCCCGTTCGCGGGATTCGAAACTCGAACCGAACTACCAGTGGTGTTCAGCAAATTTACCGCTCGGCCGCTGGTGGGCCACATTCTTGGTTTAAAGCTTATTGCTGTGACAGTGTAACAAAACGTAATGTAACATAATTGTACTCAGAAAAGTTATGAAAATAGAAGCATTCGTCTATAGACATTTGAAGCATAAATAAAATAAATATATGCGTTGTGAAAAGCAAGTATACTGCTCCTAAAACTCACTAGCAATATGTTATTTTAATTTGAAAGATGACTTTATGATCCTATAGAATGTATAATGACATTACCTCTAGTAAATAACAATTGCATGTATGATAAACATAAGATCTTTTGCCTCATGATAAATGGCCACACTTTACAAGTCATGTGAAGGATAGTAGCCTAAAGCAACATAACAGCAACAAAGGATAAAAATAGTAAGTCATAGATACTTCTAACATTACAATTATATTCTAAAAGTTGCTTAAATAAGATGCTTAGTAAAATAACTTGCAGTTTCTATTAATACAAGTTTGATTGCTACAGTTTGAAATTTCAGTTAATGAACGTTAAATCATAAAAAAGGCTTGTCAAATTTTGTAAGCTTTAAATCAATAAATCTTATCATAATTACAAACTATATAAATCACTGCTTCTGGTATCAAAACAAAGGGTATATTCCTCTGAAACATTATAGAATTAAAACAGGTTTTAAGTCGAGATTTTATACTGATTATTCCAAGATTTGTGTAAACAAACTAGCTACACTGTATTAACCAGTCTCCATAAATTTAAATTCATTCGCTCATTTTTATCCAAGAAATTAATGTACCCATTAAAAACGAAAATAAAACGTATTTTTATTGTTTTTAATGAATGTGATATCATTGGCCATTTGCATCAAAAAGCTTGTGTAGTTTGAACCTAATTGTATATTTCAAATTGACTGATCATTATTTTTACGCCTAACTGGTGCGTTGGTTTTTTTATCATTGATAACTGAGTTGATTAAGTCCCCAGTAATAAATTTGCTATTGTTTTACACATCATTGTTATAGAAAAAATATCTTATAGAAGTATCAAAGAATGTTATCTTTTAAATTTTCTAAGAAGATATTGATTATAAGTCTCTCTGAATATTGAGCATCAGCAAAACTATATGAGAATTTTCATAATTTATCTTTAATTTAATTAGTGAAGTTTATTATTGGCATCTGTTATAAATGCAATGTAAGTTTGACTACCCTTTTAAAAATGAGTACAATAAATAAACTGAAAATCGCATGATCATATTATCAGGACTTGTATTCCTCTTGATTTGCTTTGGAAACATGAATGGTCCTGACTCGGAACAGGGAGCTTACTCAAGCTATGTTCAAGAAAGGTGTGAAATAGACAACACAAGCAGGTCGGGTATACGAAACCCTTTATTTTCTATATTTACAGGTATTTCCGGAACTTCGGAATACAGAGACCAATCCTTGTGATCTGAAAGTAAGAATATAAAAACTACTAACTAAAACTCTAATTAAAACTAACTTTGAATTAGTATACAAGTGCCTAGCATTACGATTGGCCTTTATTTTAACAAAGGTCCGTATGTAGTACGCCGAGCTGATAAAACTACGATACGTTTGCAATTATCAAGAACACTAAACCTCTGGCCTTGAAGGCAACCAGCAACCGAGTGAAAACTCACTGCAATGGCAAGCGGCTTGCTTCCAATAACTCCTTCCTTTCTCTTGCTTGGCAAAAAGCTACAACTTAAGTACTTGGCATTAGCAAGACAATTTACATAAATAAGTTAAAACGTTTAATTCTGGCAGGAAGTAGAAAATAAGAAGTGATAGAAAAGATTTAAAATAAAATAAAAAATAACGTTAAAATAACGTTAGTAAAACTTAGGATCCTTACATACTTCCCGCCAGAGTTAATTAGTTTGAAACTGAGGTCTAAAACGACCTTGTTGAAAACTTTATCAGGACTGGTATTCCTCTTTACTTGCTTTGAGAACATGAACTGTCCTGAGTCGGAACAGGGAGCTTACTAAAGCTATGTTCAATAAATTGTGAAGTAAACAATACACACAGGAAGGGTATACGAAACCCTTTATTTTTCTGTCTTTACAGAGATTTCCGGACTTCGGATACAGAGACCAACCACTTGTGGTCTGAATGTAAGAATATAAAAATATTAACTAAAACTCTAACTAAAATAACTTTGGATTAATAAACAAGTGCCTGACTCCAAGATTGGCCATTAATTAACAAAAAGCCGTATGTAGTACAGAGAGCTGCTAAAACTACGATACGTTTAAAATTATCACGAGGATTAAACCTCTGGCCTTGAAGGCAACCAGCAACTGAGTAAAACTACTATGGCAAGCGGCCTGCTTCTAATAACTCCTTCCTCTCTCTTGCTTGGCAAAAAGCCACAACTTAAGTACTTGGCGTTAGCAAGACAAATTTGCATAAATAAGTTAAAAGCTTTTAATTCTGGCCGGAAGTAGAAAATAAGAAGTGATAGTAAAGATTTAAAATAAAATAAACGTTAGTAAAACTTAGGATCCTTACAACATTTAGCTCTAGAATCTAACGCAAGGCCGATCTTTTACAAAAATTTCTCACTAGAAACTATCTAATTTATAAATTGAAAAGTCGTTTTTACATGATCAACTCCATGGACAAATATTTTTCATCTGTACTGCATCTATAAACATGAGTTTCTTAGTTGAATCTGGTTCCTTCCAGAGATCTGGAAGGAAAACTAGTTTAATGAAATGTTAAGCAATCAAATGACAAGTAACATGAATACGTATATTTTTCTTTTAAAACTTATTCTTATTTCATTCATGCCCTTATTTAATTATCTCCCCGTGCTCTCTGACATGTGTTGTAAAGAAAAACACCAAACACGTGCGTGTCTATGTACAAGTGTTCAACACTACTGCCTGCAATCAAAACACTAGCGTGTTAATATTGAACATAAAAAGACCTCAGAACACACCTTATATTCAACTCTGAACCCTGAGGTACTATTCCGAAAAGTGGCTAACTCTGAAGTGTAGCGTCAGAGAGCCTAACTACATTCATTCAAACTTTAGCACATATTCACAATAATTTGCTCTTTTTTTACAGTCATACGAATAAGTTAAAATTTTGGCATTACTCTAACATTTTCATTTTTGACATATCACAGTATTTCTTAACTTTTAAGATAACAGTTCACATTGTACATAAGGACATATTAATATGCCGTAAATTTTACGCATTTTTAAAACATACATTAGTAGTACATTGTTTGTTAACTTCTATTCTTTTCCAAGTAAGTGCTACTTCTTCTACATTGAAATACTACATTTCAAAAGTCTTTCAGATTAAAACTTCTTTCCGGAATCTTTTAAATAAAATTTTATACAACAATTTTACAATTTTCTTAAGGTACCTTTCTCAAAGATTATCAATGCTTTTACAATATTCAAGTATTTACACTTCCTATTATACAATAATTTTAGATTTTACTCGCGAGTAATTGAAAAACATACCAAAATAGGTAACAACTCATTTCTCGCCTTTTTGGCGATAAAGGTAGCCCTCACATGAGGTAAAACTTCTTAAATTCTGCCACTTGCAGTAAGAATGAAAAATTAACTTAAGGTTTCAAAGTAACATAAAGTTTTACTTATGTTTGTGATATTCAGACATCCTTTTTGCTGCCCAGTCCTGGAAAGTGGCGAAAACTACCGTCCGGTTTATATTCCGTCTTGTGCGGGTTCGCCCTTCGGTTTCTTCCTCCATGAGCTTTCTTTTTCTTCCAGTTCGGTCACCCTTGAAGACCTACTTTTTAGCATCTGCTTGTGGTCTCGGCCGTTTGATGGCAGCTGTTCTTTGGGGAACCGGGACAACTCTGTCTCGTTGCTGGCTGTTCAAACTTTTCTTGCTTCCTTGCATCTGCAGCTGGTTTTCCTTCGTCCATTCGTCGACATTTGCTGCGTAGACTCCTATCCGATGGGTAGATCTTCCGTTTTGGAGCCCAGTTATAGTTGCTGCCATTTCTCCTGACTCTCTTTGCATTAGTCGAACTTCTCCCTTCTTCATTCTGGGGGTGTTCGTGCCCTCTCTTTTCTGGTCGGTGGAACGGCTTCTTTTTCTTGTTACCTTCAGTTTTCCAACGGGGAAACTTTCTTTTCAATTCCACCTGTCCATTCATGTCTTGCCTTTGTGATTGTCGTTGTTCCACCTCTGGAGATTGTGCCTGCCGTGCCGGATCCTGCAAAAGATCTTGAAATATTGGCATTTTATTACGATTATAGGATGATTTTATCTGGTCAAAGTTTGCGGTGCATGTTTCACCATTCTTGTCTTTTAGCACCACTACAGCCTGAGTTACTTTTTCTATGACATATGGTCCTTCAAATCGTGGATAGAACTTGGCAGTTTTATTTTCTGGTGCTGAAGAAAGTGAATGCGTAATTTTTAACACTTTATCCCCTACTTTATAAGTTACTCCCCGTCGTTTCATGTCGTAATACAGCTTTTGTTTTCTTTGTGCTACTTCAGTGTTCTTCTTTGCTTCTTTAATTAATTTTTCTATATTGCCCATTTGAAATTCCGGAGCTCTTTGTTGAACATAAAATAATTTATCTAACGGCGTTATAATCATTCTGCCTAAAAATAACTCAGCAGGAGTTTTGCCCGTCGTATCATGTTTTGCGGTCCTAATTGCGAAAGCTAATTCATTGACATAGTTATCCCAGCTTTTATGAAAATTTTTAACATAACTACGGATAATTTTCACTATATTTCTATTGACCCGTTCCGCTATATTTGATTGCTGCCGATACAGGACCATTTTTAAATGACGTATGCTAAAATTTAATATTTAGGCATAATTTGAATCGTAGAATCGAAATATGGAAAACCATTGGTTACCATTTCAGAAAAAGTCCGATTTTGTGTCAAAATGCCTATGTCAGAGTGATGCTATATATAATTTAATATATATCCGAAGTCACTTTTTCGAGACATAAAAAACGCAATTTGAATTTCGTCAATTGGTCCAGTAGAATGAGAGATGTAGAACTGTCCTATACTTTTGTGCTGTGTTCCTTGAATTAAAGTATAAACATTTGACCTTTTCTTTGTTAGTGTAACAGAACGCATATCACAAAAAACAAAGATTTTTCTAGATATGTAGTGGCAGTTTGCTGTGAAAAAGGTACGGTCAGAATTTTGTAGAATTCTAGCGTTATTTTAATTATAAACACAATAATAAATTATATTAAAGTAATAAATATGCGAGTTCATTTGCGCTCATTGATAAAACAGAAGATTAGACCTGTTAAATGTTTTTTTCAGTATTGCAACAGTAACTGAAAGAGCAGTAATATAAAATCGTAAAAAGAAACTGAAAGTTATGAAGTCAGATAAACCGACACCATGATTCAAGCAGAGGATGTTCCGACTACAAGAGAAAGATCTCCCAGTTGAATAAAGAGTGACAAAGTTCCTTGGATCCTAGCCCATGGCACTGAATAGAGAGCGTCCTTAAAAGCAGAACGAATGCAGCATCATTCATGAGTATCTGACGTCATCGGCGACGCGAACGACGTCGATAGAAGTTAAATTTAAAATCTTTTCTCCTTCTCAAGGTCCGGAAGCAGGTGATATACGTGAAATGGGAGTATGGGCAGAATATATATATATGCCACACGCAACCCTAATCGCAGATATCCAGAAGGACATTTGTGAAGTGTGTTCCGGTTTTAATATGTTATGAGGAAGATAATGGACATGTTTTGTTTTGTTTCTGAAAGTCGAAGAGAATGGTGCCTATCACCTAAAACAAACTATATCATTAACGATGATTGAAGACTATGCATTCTGTGTAAGGATATAGTATTAGAACATTAAAGATAGTGGGAACATTTTAAGTAACCTTACGCATTTATTTATCATGTATACAGTTTTAGTATACATATGTTTTCGTTAAGTAAGTTTCGTATAAGTAAAACTGTTTTCATATCTTCAAATTTATCTTATGTAGTAAACGTCTGAGGCAGTCATAATATTGAATATGTGTACCTGAATTTTCGATGATACATTTATTATATAATATGAAGTAGAAGTTTTAAATATCACGCTTAAATTTACAGGCCGTGTAAAAAATGTTTAAAGACATTATAAAATTTAGTTTTAGATTCAATAAGATAGAAGTAAAGTTACGATGTGTTAGATAGAAGTGTTACGATGCAGAAAGAAAATGTAAATGAGAGGGTGAAAACACTAGATTAAATATATATATATATATATAATAGAAACAAATTTTGAAATACTTATGTAGGAACACTGAGAAGTAGAAACGCAGAAATGCTGATGGCGTAGATATTTGATAGCTTAGAACGTAGATCCATATTGAAGAGGGAGGAAGAATTTTGATCGTGTTGAATCCGTAATGACTATGAAACTTGGCAGCCCAGTAAAATTAAATCTTCATTTTTATTTTAGTTGAGATTTGTAGCTACAAATGATATACTATTACGATAGGTTCTCAAAATTCAGTTCTCAAAATTTTTAGTTTAGTTTCCGAATTAGCCATGCCATCAGCGCTATGCAAGCCATGTGAGGTAGATTAATCTAGAAATGTTGTTAGTCAAAAAAGTTTTAACTACTTTTAGAATGCAGAGAGGAAACACCCAAATTAAAAATGAAGAATAAAGAAGTTATCGCTAAATTAAATTATTAATCTGATTTACGTAATATTTATCTTACACACAAACAGACACGCACATATGTGTATGTAAGATAAAAAATACGTAAATCAGCTTTATAATATATATATTGTTGCGAGCGTACGGGTTCGAAATAGATTAAAAGTCTGGGATATCGAATTATTTAAGGAAGAGTGTCAGCCTGATAGATGCAAATATAAAAAATCTGGTAATTTTTATAATTCTAAATGCCATTGCAGTTTAATATGTCGAAATAAGTAAACTTAAAATGTTTATTAATTTGAAGTAGTAGCAATTAACGTTTTTTGGGAAAATGCTTTCTTCTGTGGTATATTGGTTTAGCTTGTGTTTAATATGTAACTACTTTGTATAAGTTCTGATAATAAAATTGTTTTCTATAGTTAGAACTTTCATTTAACAAGACATGCCAGTCCCTTATTCAAATGTGTTTATTTCCACGTCCATGTGATTAAAAATAGCAATTTATTTGCTTTTTAGCTGCTGTAAATTAAAACATATTGTAATTCGCAGCCTCTCGAACTATAGTGTCCAACAAAAGACTATCCTTCTGACAAGTAATTACTCAGAGCACTGCACTATATTCTACTTGCTCAAACAGTCAAGATATTTATTACATTCTCAATCACGAACTGGGAATTATATGAACAAACCGGTTAAGGTAAATAATTTTTAATTATTTATCATATTTTTCGGCATTACTGATGATTATATATAATAATCTGCAATTAAACATGATCGCTAGTTAATAACGTAAACAGTATTTGTGTATATATCTTCTCTAAATAGCTCCAGCTACTAAAATATCGAAAATTCTTTTATCCATCCTTAAACTCTTTGCATTTGCTGAGCAGGGGGAAACCTTCTTGTGAAATTTCACAATTCCTCTGGATGTCTGCTGTTTATTGCAAAAGCTGGATTCTAACCATTAAATGTTAGTAATGATTGGATGACTTCTTCCAGTGTAGCAGTATTTAATTTATCTAAAGTTACATATCCTAGCTTCTAGAAACGTGTAACATAAATTAGTTAACGGCGTTAATTTCATTTTTATATGACTATATATTTTATGTACACGTATTAAAGCATGCATTCTAAATACGTGGTTCATGTGTAAATGTGCACAAAATGCATATTTTATATACGTATTTTGTGCACATTCAGCTTGTTATTCGCACGTACGTTCAGGACGTGTTGGATGTTTGAAAGGTCCAATTGGCCTTCAGTTCATTTTTGTGGACAACAGAGCTCCTCCACGTAGGGCTGGTCTGATGAATGGTTTTCTGGAGGATGTTAACCATTCTCACTCTCCAGATTTCCAGATCTAAACCCTACAAAACATGACTGAGACTCTCTTGAGAGGACTGCAATTCTCTATTTCCAGAAATCTTCGGGACCTGAAAACAGTGTTACTGTTGTCCTGAAAAGAGTGCACCTGAAAACAGTGGGACCTGAAAAAAATGTTCAGGACTGCGACAATTCCTAATAAACTGTTTAATTTCCAGTATGAAGGGACGTTTTGAGAGGTACATGATTCAATATTACATCTTCCTGGACCTTGTGAGAGGTGCATGATTCAATACTACAACATCTTCCTGGACCAATGAGTTTTACGCACGATCGTATATGTGTACCTTCAGTAATGTGTGATAAATTTTTGTGTACCGTATCAACTTATGCCCATACCAGATTTCATTTAAAATCTATCCATTAGTTCTGAAGACCACTAACCAAATGGGTAAATTCTCCCAATGTTGAACTTGAGTGTACATACATAGAGTGTAACAAGAGAGATGGTCACAGCTTTAAGGGATTGCAAAGTAACAATTTTTGTATTACAATACTGGGTTAAATGTGAAGCGTAAACCTGGAAAAACGATATGTACTATAAACACGAAAAACACAAAGTTGATTTTGATTATAGATATTTACAAGAAACTGTTTTACTTTTACCCTATTTTTTCAAATGAACGATCACAGATTGCATTGTATGCATCACAAAGACTGTGGAATGAATGGATTGAAGGATTGTTCTTTAAACCTAACGGTGGACCCATGGTTACAATTGCAGTGAAAGCATTTTGAAATTTCCGAATGGCTGCACCCATTTTTTTTATGTAAATTGATCAATTAGCACATTGAAAAACCACAAATGTCGTTTGAACAATATACGTATGACGAAAATTGCTCGCATAAAATTATTTTACAAAGGAGAGCATTTCAAAAGACCAATCAAAAAGAGAGAAGAGGGGAAAACTTTTTATTGGAATTACGTGCAGAACGTTTCAAGGTAGAATAATCTCCCGCAACTATGCTGTTTCGCGGTCACCGCAATCCCCGATTTCATTCCGATGGATTTCTGGTTCTGAAGTTACTTGAAATATAAGGTGTAAACATCAGACCCACGTAATTTTGCCAGAATTGAAAGATTCCATAAAAAGCGATGTTATATTCGTATGCCCGTCATTGTTGTCAACAATCTCTCGCATGTAACGAGTACCGTCTGCGAAAATGGCCACGTTGAAAACATCACTTGAATTCCAATAAAAGTTTTTTTTCTCCTGTGCAGTTTGTCTTGCATTGTTATTGTCCTTTTACAATGCTCTTCTTTGCAAATGTTTTATGCCAGCAGTTTTCGTCACACATGTAATATTCCAAATGCTATTTATAATTTTTCAGTGAGCTGATAAATTTTTACAGGGAGAAAGTGCGCGTTGCCATTCGAAAATCTTTAAATCTTTTCACTATCATCATGCGTCATTGTGAAGGCTATGTTGTTTCAAATCATCACAATCTCGAGCAGTACATATCTTCAAATAACAATATCTAAAATTTCATTTCAATTAGTTAAGCAAATAAGCCTCCAGTGGTTCATATGTCCGGGGGGAGGAAGAATTTTTATGACGAAACTGCATATATATATATATATATATATATATATATATATTGAAAAATTTGATATTCCAGCCTAATACTTTTAATACCTTTATGGCAAGTACAGAAGTTCAGAATTGTAAAATATGGAGTTCATAACTATGAGAAAGTATTATGTGTGTAGTAATGTTTATTTTCTGCCAAGCGGTTCATTTTTGGTCTTTACTTCCAAGGGGTAGAATTTCTCTATTTCTACTGCCCTGAGCGTTTCATAACATCTCGAATGAGCTCGGTATCATTTCAGATTTAGCGACGTAGCTAGTCAACACAAGACTCCAAACTCAAAAGACCGTATTTTTAACAATAATTTGGCATCTTTAGACTTGCCTGATCAGGTAGAAATGTAGTGGGACATCCAAATGTTTACTATAATGTAAGCAAGCATTATTTACAGAAATTTGACCTGTCGGTGCGCATTATCATGCTAGAAGAGACGGAAATGCATCAGATTGTTCTGACAAGACCTAAACTCGTTTGTTCATTTCAAAGGTTGCACATATATCATTCATCTATTAACGTACTTTCTTAAACACAGTGGTCCGTATAACGCCAATTAAATGAACTCCATATATTTATGAAGGCAACCCAGTCTGTGCATTTGTTCTCATTACCGAGTGAAATCTATGAATTCGTGGAGTTATTTTCCACACACAAGTCTTTCTATTTGCCCAAAGCAGTTGGACACACTGTAAGGTATTTCTCGAGCATTCTTAACATGCCTTCGTCGTGTAGCGGTCAGCACGCTCAACGCGTATTCGAGAGGTCCATGGTTCGAGTCCCAGCGAGTTCATTGCTCATTTTTCATCTCCCCTGCTTACGCGGACGCACTTCATTACCTGCTCTCCTGCCCTCTGACAGAGCACCTTAGACAGCAGTTCTTTCCTTCCGACTACATCACATATCCTCTGAATAGACTGTTCACGGACTATTACTGCAACAAGGGCATCTTAGAGATAATGAAGCAAGTGAATGAAAATAATTATATCCAAGAAACTACAGATTAAAGTAAAATGTAGAAAGGCGGCCTAACCGTCAGATTGCTAGCAATGACTAGGATGACTTCCTAACCCTGTAGTGCCATTAACTCAGTTTGGCGGAACAGGTTAAGTAAAGTGACCATATCTCCCCTGCTTCGAAATAATCTAGTGACTCTACAACGCAACTGGCCACACCAGACTACATGTTTTCAGTCATCATGTTTCTGGTGCTCGAATTGTTAAATCCAAGCGTCGTTCACTCATCTGGAGTACTTTGGTCAAGTGTCTTAAAGGCTGTATAATAAACAGTTTCTACTGCACTGAGCGTTTCATAACATCGACTTTTATATACAAAATATCGTAGAGTATCGACTTTTATATACAAAACCCAGAAATATTTTTACCAATCACCTTTGCTAACTTACATGACTTATCAACAAATAACTTTAATTAAAATTATTTGCCCTTTAAAACTTTTCATAAACTCTCACTAAAATTTGCGCAGCCACTGTAATTCACCTTATGTTGGCGATTAATGAAACTTAGTTGCTGAAAATAGCACTAGTTATTAACTTTGTAGGTGCTTCCGAGAAATTATTATTTACAAGTAGCTCGCTGAATTATGCACTTAAAAGTACAAATAGTTTTCTTCATTTAACTATTGTGCGTAATGAAGCTATTTTTAAGTGAGCGATTTTCTCCTCGGGAATCAGATAAAAGTGAAATTTTGTATTTCCTAATCTTTTCTGCTCGTACGATTCTCTACGATATTTTGAGAATGGTTGCATTTAAATACAAATTTAAAGTACGTAACTACTTTTATTAAGATTTTTCTCTATATAAAACATGTATTTGATCTGTTAATACCCTTTTCTAGCTACTGGAGACTACGCTTTTACTACTACGCTTTTAAGAATATTTTAGATATTTTTATCCATATTAATGATGTTTAGGTGTGAATATCTAACAAACAGTCATTTTATGGCTTCCCTGCTCAACTAGCGATTTGCTTAATGCTGGATATTTCTAATATAGATAAGATAAACTGCAAATAAAATTAACTGGAACGATCTTAAAATGTGATTTTCTGGCATCGGAGTAGATGAGGTAATATTTCTGGCTCTGTTTGGAAACATTATTGGCGTCAGGTATGGTAGTGGCATCGCAGATAAATTATTTATGTCCTCGATTCATGATTGCATGTTCTTTTATTCTTGTGAATAAAATTGTTTTCCCATGTATTATACAAGAAACATTATAGACGGATATAATTTATAAATCTGTGTGAACTGATAATGACTATGGTTTGGTTTGGTTTAGTTGATTGTGGCAAAGCTCTCTATGCTGTCTGGACAGAGATGGCTTCACAGAGGACTTTCTGAAGGAAACTATCTCTTATACATATTACAAATGGTCAAAACCACGAAAAAGACCATGCAGCCAGCCCATTCGTCGGAATTCGAATCCAGGTGGGAACTACCAAGGTTCAGTGATTTTAACGCTCGCCGCTGGTGGGCCCGTAATGACTGTAGAGTTTTTCCATTCACTTGTTTAATTTTAAGCCTTTAAACATTATTGTTATCGAACCATGCGTCTGAATTGATATCAAATATTGCATGATTTTAAGCGAACGCATATTCAGATTCTTAATCTATATTGATGGAGATTTTAAAATTTATATAAGGATTAACAGCGCTTAAGATTAAAATGAATTTTATATTAGTTCACTTCTAAAGCAGCGATACATATCTTATATATTCAAAAGACACAGTAATTTGTATTGAAAAGTAAAGAGCCTACAAACCGGTTGTCGAAGGAAATAACTTTTTAATGAGGATTCCTGCTTCATCATTTGCTACATGCATTTCTGTTTCTGAAGTTAGTATTACAAAAAGAAATAATATGTAATTTTTTATCATAGTTTAATAATATGCTGATGACCATTCACGTTGCCACTCTGCATCACAAGCTTTAATTAAATCTCGAAATCCATATATGATATATTTGTATGGACTGTATCCAAACTTCTTCCCGGAAGTAAAAATAGACTCGTAAATTGGGATTTTTCCAAAGAATTTCTGCAGCAAGGTTGAAGACCGTTCTGAAGTACTAAAGGAAACAGTTTTTTTTTTCTTTCTGCCATCCTGCCTTTCAAAAGAAATACGTGGTACAGAAATGATATTAAACAATACATACAACAAAATATAATAGATAATATGTATTTTTTCCCTTTATGGAATATTAGCTGTAAGGAAAATGAATGACGTAATTTTACTTTGCACAGAAGCTCTAAGATTGTTAGCTTTTAGACGGAGTTGATAATAGAATTTTTAGTTTGTTGTTTCAGTATTTATGTTCTTGACCAAAGGTTTAAAGTCAATGAAATTATTTTTCATTAGTTCATTTTAGCATTGTTTTTTCATTAGTTCATTTTAGCATTCTGCATGAAAGTATTAACCAGTGCCTTATTTATAGCTTTAAATTTACTCGTATTTACAAATTAAGCTAATGAAAGTGATTAAATTTAGCTATAAATTAAGCTAATGAAAGCAAGCTTAAATTAAGCTGTGCAGATGTTGAAGCGCTAAAGAATATATCTTTGGTAACACAGAGCGTGGCACAAGGCTGATTAACATATTCTAATTGGTCATAGGTAAAGTACGAAGCAGAGGAAAATATAAATTGTCTACAAATATAACTAATTATGCTATTTATTGCTTACCTATTACAAACTTTCTGAAAGTTATATCAAACACATAGCCTTCTTTTACGTTTATGCAGTTGTGTTTTCTGATTGAGCGTGTAGAAGTTGACATATAAAGGGACTTCGTAAGCTCAAATTAAGAAGGCTTGATTTTTGCCTAAACCCAGAACGCTAAGAGCCTAGAGCCTCAGGATTTACGGGTTGCTATAATCATTTACAATTCCAAATAACCCTGTTTTTCCCTCGAAAACAAAACAAAAAAAAATGATTTTGAGGTACCACTGAATGACATCTGTGTACAGGATCTTACATTTTAACGGTCCGTTGGTACTGATTTTATGATATGACATCCTCTTTTCTATCGTTCGACTTCCTGTCAACTATGACAAGCTATCACTTGGCTCAGTATTCAAATATAAAATGTGTTGTCAGCTCAGCGCCAGCCTATATATAAAGCAGGCACCGATTTTTCATCTAAGGCGTTTGTGTAAATCTGATGTTATTTCGGGCATAAGAAATATATGCATTAGCTGATCGTAATATTTATTTGGATTTTTAAATGCATTTATTTTACAGCTCCAAAGAAAACGTATAGATTTACGTTCAGAGATCACAGTATTTGAATATTGACCAACATTCATCACTGTCAATTATGTTCGGCTTTACTGAACGGAATTTGTCATTAACTTCATTCAATCTCGGCACTTTTAAAATACTTCTCGCAAAAACCGGTGGTTATGACATTTTTCGGGTAGGTTTCAACTAAAATACATGCTATTTCGAGCTTGAGATTTTTAAGAGAGAAGGTATATAACGGTTGGAATGCACTTTATCGGATTTCTTTTCTACCTATAATAGAAAGGTCAAATTTTAGAAATTATTCTAAGAAATAACCTTCCTACGCAGATAGCTTTTGAGTGCTTTGCCATAATCGGTTACTAGCATATAATATACTAACCAGCCTAACCAATATATTATCCCAGTCATCCTGGCTCCAAATAATATATGCATACCCTTGGTAAGAAAATAATACATTTATACACTAAAATTATATTCGTAATCATGCAAACTGAGATTTGATTCAACATTTGTTAGTATGTGACTTCAAGAATTACACAGCAGCTATTGCAGTGAATCTCTTATCTCATGTAGTTTAATATGAGGCTCATACTCTGGTGAGAAAACTTATGCATTTAGAAATTTTCTGCTGGTCGGTTAATCAATAAGATATTTTCCGTGTTTCTTTTGTAATTTCTCACATATCTAACTAATATTTGAGAGTCATGTCTGTTATATGAAACAGGTTTGGCTAAATTCTATGACATGAAGACCTAAATAATGCTTTAGTACGCTGCTTAATATAAACTGGATTTATAAATATTTGTTTTCTTTCAGCGAAAAACTTTTCTGTTATAACAAATGACATAATCCAAAATCCATACAATGCATCCGGACACACATATTGCACATACTGACTTGAATGTAATGTGTGAATTTTGGAAGAGTTGTTCATGTAAATAAAACTACCCGTCTCCGTGGAATAATAAATTCGTTGATGCTATAACTAAAACATCGTAAATACAATATCAGTGCAACGGGAGTTATCTCGAATATGTTTTAAAAGCATTTTCTTGAAGTAATTTGGTAATATTTCGTGGAAACGTTTATTGCAGTGTTATATGTAGAAATATGGGAAGAGAAATTATAAGGTTATTTTGGAAAAAAAAATGGCAGCTTTATTCAGACGTTTAGCTAGTAAATAACTGTTTATTTATGTTGCATATAATTGTATTGTAAATTAAGCAGATATTTGCGGGCACCTTAAAGAACATTTTATGTTTCTGCGTTTCGTAGGTGTTCATGCTTAACCTTCGAATTAAACACCCGGTGATAAGGCTAAGATAAACCTTTTCAGAAACTCAAAACCCAATTATGCATAAAGCAGCCGATGCAGAAGACTAAAATTTAGCACAAATGCAGTTGCTGAAAATCTTCCATTACACGTAAAGAGATCCCCTAAACTATGTCCAACGATGAAGACTCAAAAACACAACATCGAACATCGAACATCGAAACATTACACTAAGTCTTTTTCGAGCCCATCGAAAAAATTTGTCATGGATTCAAAATTTAAATCCTTGACTTAGCACTCCATTTATAATCAGCCAATGGAAACAGTCCCAGTATCTGTAACATTATTATGGCGGATCAGAAATCCAGAATTTCTTGTTTATCTTTCCCTCTGACCACAAAATTTAGATTTCAACGAAACATCCTAAATTGTCAGATTTATATCAAGTATAGCAAAATTTAAAAATATTCTTCAGTCAGCTGGAGTTATTTTAAAGTTACAACTACGCTACAAACATACACTTTCGTCACCATGACAGTATGAAAATACGTATTCTAATTAATGCAAATACTATATACGAACTGAAAACAATACAAAGAAAACCACATTAATTTTGAATGCCAAAAAATAGCTATACAAAACCGTACAAGAATATAAAACAGTAGTTACTGTATTTCCCTTCAGGGCAAACGTTAATATATATTTACAAAAATATAAAATGTAAAAATATATATTTACAAAAATATAAAATGTAAATAGAACTTAAAAACATAATCTGTGTCATTAGTATTTTGAAGAAATCTATGGTTAAAGCGAAGCTACTAGAAATATAATCTATGTACCCTTTTTAAATCGTTCCTTCTTAAAATTTCTTCTTCATACTGAAAAGTGGACTGCATTTATGAATTTTTTAAATAAAAATTCTAATTGCGTTATTTTTCTTTGTTTTAATTTCCTTTTCTGAATGAAATTAAATTAGGATTTTTTGAATGGTATTGCTTCTAATTTTGACAAGCTTCTTTTTCATATGATCTCAGAGTTGCTCAGTGAACAATGTCACTCTATTTTGACGAAATTTAATTTTGGGTTTATTTTATTAATCTGCATCTTTATTTAATCCGAAAGCGAATATATTTAAAACTGAACGCCTGGTTCAATGCTTCCAAATATTTCTTTATTTTCCCGTGAAAAATTCAATGATTAAACGTATCGCGATTTTAGATATTATAAATCTTGTATTTTTTATGAAACAGTACCTAATGCAGTGGCTGATGGAAAGGCTGGCGAAGAGAATTCTTTTTGAATCCTGAATAAGGTACAGATGTACTATCCGTCTAGTAAATGCGATTCATTCTTGGCAAATTTCTTGGTGAAGTGAAATTCTATACATAGTTTCATATACACTCCGATGCATAATCGACAAGTGCCATTGTGGTTAAAGCCGTATTTACTCTTCAACTTTTTTTGTATCCAAATTTTTTATTTTGTCTGTGTGTATATATATATATCCAGCCACGTAGTCAAGTTGTTTTTCCCGCCTTTTCTGCACGTACAGTTATAGAATGTTCTGGAGATATTTAAAGCGAACTGAAATGGCTGACGAGGCTGACGTCATTTCTTAGAAGCTCCGCCTTTCCAGAAGCTATAAAAGGACTCGTAAAGGAATATCGGGGTCTTTTCTTTAATGTAACGATGCAGTAAACTTCATACAAAAGTTATTAGTAGTTCTTTTTTATTTACTCCGGAAATATGATTTTTGTAACTGCTATTTATCCTGACCAATAATAAATGGATCCTGTTTTTTAAACTTATCATCTGATAATTTAAGTTACGACTACATCTATATTTCTTCACCAATCTACTTATTCTGGGCAAAAGCTGGTACATCATATATATATATATATATATATATATATATATATATATATATATATATATATATATATTAAGAATTTAATTCATCATTATTGTTTGAATATTATAGAGAGATTTGATCTTGGACTTATCTTCATCATTAGTGTACATATTGGTTTTATGATTACATAATTGCATTTTGAATTACTCTTGCACAAGACTTCTTGTTTGATGTTTCTCTGTATCTATGGATGTTTCAGATTCCATTTCGTTCTTTACATAAAAGTAATTATTATTTTGTATTTTATGCTATTTTTAATTTCAGAATGGAGTATTTTAACAAAGCAATTTCATAAATTATTTTATTCAATAGAAAAGCTCCTTTACTTTTATAAACATCAAATTATTCTATTTTCCTTCTCTGAAATTACATCAGAGTATTTAATATTAATTAGCTGTGCTGCAAAAGGAATTTCATTTGTTTTCATTTAATGCTAGTTACATTTAATTTTAAGAGTTGGACTAATGATGTCTCAATATGGAAGAAAAGATATATTAATTTGTTTTTGAGTTATGAACTATTGAGTTTGAATGTTTGTTAAGAAAACCATATTTTAATAAACATTTTCATATTAAATTTGTAAATCCCATAGAACGGATTATAAAATCTATATATATAAATATATATAATGTTGTATGATCTTAAATCCATTTAGTGCGAATACAAGTTGTTGTATTCGCACTTGGCCTGACAAACTTGGCCTGACTAGAATTGCCGGTTTGGCTTTAACTTATAACTCGAGTAAAGACGAAACACTTTCGTATTTACGTATTTTTATCAATTATTGTTCATTGAACGGGAGTTGGTTTGTTCCCCTGGAAAAGTCAACTAATTTTCGATCAATGACAATGATTAAATGTTTTAATTTTTCCTTTTACAATTGAAATTTTATTCTTCGTGATGATTTAACTCCAGTCCCCGTTAAAACATTATTAACATTTTGCTTTCAAATTACTTCAAAACATCTTTCAAAATATAACTTACCAGTATGGATTCACACTTTTAAAATAATTCTACTTTAATTAAACTTAGGAGATAATATAATCAATTAATCAATACTGTTTAGGAAATAATTTATTATTATAAATATATATATATATATATATATAAAGCGAAATACCACTGACTCATCACGAGATCTTTGAAACTATACACCCAATTAACTTGAAAATTTGCATAGTTACTCATTCCACGATGTAGACGCGCACTAAGAACGGATTTTATATAACTTCTGTCCAGAATGAACTTTTGTTATATAACAGAAGTTTCTCATACATTTGGTTTTCAAATTCAAGTTCAGAATTTTCTTTTATTGTTGCCAAAACTAGATATGAAAACAATGTTGCCAATGAATGCATTTTCCTTTAAAATTATTAAATTGGTGAATAACTTGCATCTATACAATGAATACAAACAGCATTTACATGATAAGGTTAATAATAACATTTATATTTAACTGTTATCATAAGCTTTATAAATTTAATTTATCATAAATGTAAATATTTACATTGGCAATTAGGAGAATGAAGGCTTCTAAAAAAACTTTAAATTAAATCAAATTGGTTATTTGAAATAAATATAAACCCCTACAATCTATTAAAAGAATAAATTATAAAATCTCGAAGTTATCTGTTGATGAAATATAACATATAGTTTCACGTTACTCTAATGTGTAAGGTTAATAATTTCAATCAGTTTATCTGCGATCCGCCAGTTCCGATTTGGCATGTGAGAAACTCAGGTCTTGAGTTATATGTTGTCAACAAATACTTCCTTTATAAGGTATTTTTTCCGCCTTCCTAGCGTGCCTTTGTGGTGTAGTGGTTCTGCACGCTGGGCCGGTATTCCAGAGGTCCGTGGTTCGATTTCCGGCGAAGGCGTTTGCTAATTTATCATCTCTCCGGCTTGTTCAATTAACCTAATGTCTATACAGTGGCGCCCGAACTAAAACGGGTTGTGAATGATGACTCTTCACACCCAGGATTGGGTCCCCTGAAAACCCCAGCCCTTTAAAAAGGGGAGTACATAAGGCATTTCTCCCACTTTTCTAGCGTGCCTTTGTGGAGTAGTGGTTCAGCACGTTGGGCCGGTATTCCAGAGGTCCGATTCTCGGTGAAGGCGTTGCTAGTTTTTCATCTCTCTGGCTTCCAAAAAAAAAAAAAAAAAAAAAAAAAAAAAAAGATCCTAATGTCTCTACACCTTCTGGAGTATGGTTTTCAGGCAACCGGCCGTATTTAAAAAGGGAATTCCAGCCTCAAGTGAAGCCTGTCATATATATGCGTACCTACCTATACACGCCCATATCTTAAAAGAACTAAAGATATAAAATATACAAAATTAACAGCGATCAGGGCAGAATTTTCTAATCGAAAGGCACAAATTAGGAAAACTGAATCAAAAACTGCCAAAACTGAAATAAAAGTAAAATTTTAAAAATCAAATATTTTATTCTAAACTAATAGTTAATAAAATTTTTGTCATTGGCGAGAAGCAACCGAAAGAATTATCAACAAAGACACGTTTACAAGTTTTATCTTGATGAATTGCAAAACTAAAGAACTGTTAAATTAAAAATAATTAAATCTGTAACATAACGCAGTAAGTAGAGCCATCGATCTTTGATGTAAAGTGTCGCAGAGATCGGGGAGTGGCGGGGAAGAATGACTGAGAGGCAAGAGCTAATGGTGGAGCGCGCTCATGAAGAGGACAATAAATGCTCACCATTAAGTGAATAAGAATGTAGTGTAGTGCATTGGAAAGGGTTAAACGGAAGCGTATTATATATTTATATATTGTGCGAATTTAATAAACGTTTAAACTAAAATTCAGCAATTTAAAAGCTTTCTTTTGCCACTGGCTAGCATAATCAGAAAAAATTTGCATTATAAAAGAAGTATGTTGCCACTCGAAAAAACACGACGCATTTGTCTTTCGAATTTAATAAACAGACTGAGCTATTTAAGCGCAGTGTATTGCCAATGCCCGAAACGTCAATATGTAGTTGTTCAGCAAAGTGTAAAATAATATTTAATTTCCTATTAAAATTTACTCTGTTAATATTTAACAAAGTGATTTAAAATCAATAAACGGAGATTCATTTCAATTATTATTTTAAGTAGATCAAGGAATCACACTAACTGGCTTCGTGAAATTATACCAGCTGGATTCAGCAAAATTATCTACATGTATATAAAGAATATATACGTTTGTTTGTTTGTGTATGTGCTTGTAATTTTAACAAATTTATTTTTATTGCGATCTAGACAAAATTATTCAAGCTTGACCTTTAAAACAAGAGAAGGATTACTGTTCGGAAAACCACTCCAGCATCCACGACATCCATCTTAAGTTCACATCTTCCGCTAACAGTGGAAATCATACATGCTAAACAAAAAATTTAGAAATATTTTTCTTATAAAAAATAAATATTGATATTCCGTCACGATATTAATTCTGAAATCCCATCATCCATCATAGGTTCATGTAGCCGCTGTTGCGTTCTCGTTATCAGTTATTGCTAAAACCGTCAGATAACATTGCGTTCCTTTACACTTTAGAAAAGGTGTAGACCTTTAAAGCAGAATTTAAGCGCGCTGTCTGTTGATTTTCCGCGAATATTCAGAAAACGGGGAAGAATTCGGCCGAAGAGATGGTGATTTTCCAAAAGATTATTCCCAATAAAATAAAGGCATAACCGAAGGCAAAGCAAATATAATTTATTTCTAAAACAGTTGCATGGCTTTGTGTTAGTTCTAAATAATTCTACAGTTTCAGTCAGGCTAGGTAAAATTTTCGCATTTAACCTTAAACCAAAAGAAAAGGAAAATCACAGTCTATATGAGATTTCGAAAAAACTACGCCTGTCCTCCTAAACAAAGCCTTTTCACTTTGCGTAAAGCCCAGACAAAGCCAGGTATTTCAACTAATGAGAATATAAATATTAATACAATATTTTATAACTTTTAAAGAAATTACAAAGTTTCGAGTTTCTGATAAATATTTAAATGAAGTTTAAGAAATTTAAGTTAAGTTTAATAAAGAAATTGAACAATTTAATTAAATCGTTGAGGAATTCAATTGGGTATTTTAATTAAATTGTATTTAACCTGTAAATATACTCTCGCAAATTTTCTGCATAGATAGATAATTTTAGTGAAATTATTGTATATTTCTGTATAATGTAACATGACAATGTAGACAGAGTATATTCTTCCCGAAAAATAAGAATATAGGTCCACGTTTATTTAACATTGAGGTAAATGGCTATCTCGTAAATTTGACGAGGTATCGCCAAGCTGGCAGTGGTTTTGGCGACTAATTTTTGTCTCCAAATTTGGCCAAAAATTGTTAAAAGTGGCCAAAGTTGGCGACATTTTGTCCATTTTGTTTTTGATGACATTTTGTCCGGTCCCTGTATTACAGTACTACGTACTGTAATGGATCATTATAATAGATGTAACCGTATCTGGGCCTCATATGCCTTCCATTAATTTCTAAAAGCAGAAAGTACTCGAAATATCTCGGCGGGTGGTAATAAATTTTATAAGACTGGAGAGAGGATGTAAGTTACACTGTTGTAAATTATATAAGACTGGAGAGAGTACGTAGTTGTATAGTTGTAAATTATATAAGACTGGAAAGAGTATGTAATTGTGTAGTTGTAAACTATACAAGACTGGAGAGAGTATATAATTGTAAACTATACAAGACTGGAGAGAGTATGTAGTTTTAAACTGTACAAGACTGGAAAGAGTATGTAGTTGTATAGTTGTAAACTGTACAAGACTAGAGATAGTATATAGTCGTAGAGTTGTCAGCTCAGAGTGACTTTGGAGAGCTTAGACTTTTAGATGGGATTTGCATTCAGATGTGTTCCTAGTAGTTTCAAGTGTAACTGTTGATTGTGCTCTGTGATACTGTGAAGATCTCTACCATTATTTTGAGAGAAAAGTTCTTTTTAGCAAAATAAATTTTGTTAACCAGTCATCAGATCTGTGTGAATTCAATCTGTTATAAACCCGTACGCAAGCAACAATACTGAATTATAATTATAAATAATTATAAAATAATTATAAATAATTATAAACTAATTATAAACGCAATTAAAAAGTTTTAGTATTGAATAATATGATATGCAAGCATTATTATACAGTTATGTATTGCTAATGTTATATAGCAGTTCTAACTGTTATTAAAATGTATTGATATAAAAATTTAAATAGCAGAAATTTATAGACATTTTACCACTGTAAACCCTTTCACATATACTCTTTCTAATACATTGTATCAATAATACGAATTCACAGATAATGTTACGAATTTTGCATATTTGTAAGTAATTTTCTGACATTATATGTAAATTATAGTATTTCTTGTATAACATAAAATACCTCCAGAAAGCAAAGTTCCGCTGGAAAAACAAGATTACACGGACACATTCATTTAAAATTACAGTAAATTGCACTACGCAAAAATGGCGGTAGTTCTGGCGACTAATATTTGTCGCCACATTTGGCAAGAAATCGCTAAAAATCGATAATCTTCGCAACCATTTGGCGACATTTCAGTTCGTTCCCTGTTATAACTTCAGTTATTGTGATCCCTACATATAAATATAACCGTATCCGGCTATACATGTAACTGTCACTATATGTACTTTCCATCAAATTCGAGAATCAAAGGTACAGTTCATTTCTTGGTGGCCAGGGGAAACTATATAAGACCAAAGAGAGCATTAATTCTCAGCTTTTAGTTCAGAGTTGACTTTCTAGTATTGAGAGATTTCCATGCAAAAACTACAAACTACAAAAGATATGTTAACGTGTTCTGTCTTATATTTATTTAAATAATCATATATTTAAAAATGTTATCGTTCTATTTATTTATTCAGTTGCAGTTAGAGTATATCCAGCTAGAGTTATGTTAAAGTTCGGTTATTTATTCTTCTAGTTATTTATTCAGCTGTGTATCTCTCGTGTTATATCACCATACGCAAAGAAACATCGAACCGTCAAAGAAACTAGAAAATATTTGGCCATACAATCCGCTAGAAAAAAGATTCTTACTGCAATTCAGACAACTCAGTTTGTAGAAGTACCAATAGATTTCCATTATTCGAAGCACTAAAAATTCTGCATTCTCTCTTTCTGCTGTAGGAAATCCTGGATTGAAATATTCATAAAAATTCTTGGAGGTATTATTCGATACGTAAGCACAAAATATCACAAAATACATTTTTTTCAAATGTGCGTTCTTACCTGCCCCCAGTCACTACGAACTTTATTGTCTTAATAACAGGTAATTGAAGCAGGAATTCTAGTGCACGGTGAATGTTTGCGATTTTTTTCGCAAATTATACTAAGATTTCAGGAGTAGCAGAATTTCTGATCAATACTGAATAAATCCGAAAACTTTGGAATTTTCCTATTTTTTCTATTACTATGAATCATAAGGTACGTTTTTTCCCTCCTTTCTGCATACCTTTGTGGTGTGATTGAAAGTCAACACAGCGACGCGTATTCCAGAGGTGCAGGTTTCGAGTCCCAGCAGGGTACTGTAAATTTTTCACGTCTCCAGCATAAAAGAAAAAATAATTGTATGACTCTACACCCGAACTAAAAGGTGGAGGATGATAATTCGCCATCATAAGGATTTGGCGATTGAATCCCCTCATCCTCAGTCGCCCTTTAAAAGGGGAAGTATATAAGGTATTTTATGCCCCCTTTCCGCATGCCTATCTAGTGTAACTAGAAGTACTTTCGACATGCATTCGAGAGGTCCAGGATTCGAGTCCCGGCGATAACTTAATGACTTTACAGAGTATTCTTTATAATGATTAGATTATTTTTGTGTTATTTTTCGCTGGGATGTCCACAAAAATAAACCGCGTATTAGTTCTACTCTCAAACTTTAATCAGATTTCTGAATTTTGAATTACCCCCACGGTCTACCGAACTTATGAAATACGAGAAAAGTCTTTTCTTGATGTTGCATACAATCGTCCTCTGTTGTTTGTCAGTGCCGATGAACAATTTCGATGCTGAATGATTTTTTTCTGAAACTGTATTTTCATAATTAATAAAATTTGTCTGTACACCGTATAATGTATACAAAAGTCTGCCAATAAATAGGAGTCTTATTCTAAATCAACAGAATTAAAAACTCTCCCTGAGGTTTATTGGTTTATAAACTCAAATTCCTGTTTAAAATGCTAAATATAATGCTTATTTTGTTTGATGTTAGTAATTTGTGTTAATGATGAGGCATCTCTCTTTTAAAGTGCTAATATAAATCTTTACAGCGAAATGGCTAGTGTAAATCCCATACCAAGAAAGTTTTGTAAATTGTGACTGCTTAGGCCACGACTGCATCACGAATTTTGATTTATATCCCCCGGCAAGAATTTACTGTTCTTGAAATGATCAATTGACAAGCTTCTGATCTCATCATGCAACATTTGAGATTCTTGGCAGAAAATAAAAACAGTTTTGTTATTATTTTTATTAATGGTTATATACTTATTAAATGTATAATTAGTGTATACTTTAAATGTAAAATTTTGTACATTTCTGAAATATTTCCATACATGTGATAATCTCAGGACCATCTTCCAGAACTTGTTGGAAATATTCACAATGTCACAAAAAGTCTGTAACAAATCCGGTGCTTCTCTTGAAGCCCTACCCTGGGCTTAGTTGTAACGTAGTGTATATTTTAAGCTTTAAAATGTAAGAATAAATATCGATATTTTGCAGAAAATAGCTCTACAACAGTATTTTTAATTTCTTATGCCTGGTAATTTACACATGTTGGCAGCAATGATAGGAGAGTTAATTTGAAATATGTATTATTATTATTATTATTACGAAATAAACTTAGTTTCTTATTTGAGAGGAGATTCGCGTATATTGGTGCAATTCTGCCTATGACGCATCCATGTCTTAAATTAGTTTATGTGATTCTTATGTGTTTTCATTGGTGCTCCAAGACAAAGCTTGAATGTGACACTGTTTTGCATTATGTTCATAATTTTGAAGTGGTCAAAGAGGTTATTTCTTAGAAGTTCTACAGACACAGAATTTGAAATTGAAAATCTCGTAATTTTCTAATGCATGATCGCAATATAAAGAAATTTACGCACGAAGTTGCTCATTTTTGCAAAATATGAGATATATTCATAACAGATTATTTCTAATTATTAGTAGACATTTTCGTAAAAACTTCAATTTAGTAAAATAAACAAAAATAAAGAATTTCTGCATTTGAACGTTATTTAAACGAAAATGCATTATTTGAACGTAAGGTAATAATAATTCTCCTTGCCGGCATTCTCTTGATTTACCATTGACTGTTTAGGGTTTCGAATGCAAGGGTAGATCTTGTACGATAACCAGTGGACTTCTACTCCTGTAATACTCCTTAGCGGAGTTGTATAATACTCAAAGCCTGGAGGATCTGTCCACATCTCCACGACCGTGCGGATAATCATACTGTGTCACACATACTAGTGGACAGTCAACCGTAAATACTCTTCATTTAAGTACGTGTACTTACTCTAAATCATCGAAATGAGCTCTAAATTACTGACATATATTGCTGATATATTATAGTATGATACTATAGCTGATATCGCACACTCTAAGGAATGCTTCTCGGATAAGTTCATCTCAACAGAAACACTGCAATGAGAACTAACTATGCATAACTTTTGCGACCGTCTGCTCCTTTTTACTACTTAGTTTTAACTGCCTACCACTTTGTTTTAATGTCCCTAATTTTAATAGTTTTTTGGAAATAACAGTGTAACATTTTTTCTTATCAAAATAATAGCTCGCCTCTTTTTCTCCTTTTTCCTAAGCAGCTCTTAATAATCTGGATATTTTAGAAAACTATAAAGATATTTTGGCAAAATACCTGGTGGCAGAGAAAAATTATAAACTAAACTATATTCTTTTTTGTTATCTGCGTGTTGCTATGTTTACAGAGACTGATATTGGGAGTATTTGGCATGTAATCATTCCAAAACTACCATTTCAGGCATTTTGCAGGGAAGTATAAGATGGTAAAAATGTTGTTATAGTGAAAGTTCCTGTAAGGCGTTTTAAACCTTTCTTTTGAAGCGACTCAAGCAGCTCTGTTATTTGACCTTCTCCTCTCCTTTGTTCAATACCAACGTTTAGTTACTGATGCCTGCAGTGGGAATCCTTTCCACAGGGGAAACCCCACACAGTGGGTGAAATCCTATAAAGATCTTTTAGAAAGAAGTAATCACTAAAGTAGGTTATTGTAAACGCTGTAGAATTCTACTTAGGAGACAAGAAGGAAATCCATTCCCAGAGAAATTCGCATACACGGGCGTTTCATATATTTGAGAGGAACAGATTTTTACCTCTGTCGATGCAAAAGAGTTAAGTTCAGTTTTTAAAATTTAAGCTTTGTTTTCTTATTTACGTATCAGAGCAATCAGTATAACACAAATGTAATACTTAGAATAATTTATTGAAACTAAAAATAATATGTATGTTATTGAAATGTTTTCAGCTCCTCCCATTTTCATTCCTTCATTATAAAGCATACACGCATCCTTTTTAAGCCGTTTAAACAGACTGGTTTTAGTTATGAGAACGTTTTCGAATTCAGTTAGCTTATCTCGAAGTCTGATTTAAAAATCTGTCATTAAATATTCTTATAATTAAAAAACGATTTTAGAATTAAACTGGTCGGTAGGAAACTCCCAAACCGAAAAAAGCTGTTCGATAGATTACATATTTAATCCATAATATTTCTTCCTTTCTTAACACATTGACAGCCATAAAAAATTCACTGCATCAATACAGAGTAAACTGTCATAGCGACCACTTGCCTAAGACGGCCAATTCGGAAACTGATCTGAGTATAGAGAAGTATGCTTGTGACAAATACCAAATTATTTGATGATAGTCTAAAACTGAAAATAGAGTGAAGAAGTAACTTTAACACACATACACACATATATGCAATATTTATATGTTATAGATTAAGACCAGAAAAGCTGTAATGTATTGGAGATGGTTTATTACATAAATAGCATGACAACACTTTTAACGTATTTCTCCCGCTTACCTAGCGTGCCTTCGTGGTGTAGTGGTCAGCACACTGAGCCGGTATTTCAGAGGTCCGCGGTTCGATTCCCGGCGAAGGCGATTACTAATTTTCATCTCTCCTGCTTTCAAAAAAAAAAAAACCCTAATGTCTCTCTGTACACACTTGCAGAAAGACACAGACGTAGATTTAACATAATTTTATTCCTGGGTAACACAGTCTTCTAGATGGGCAATTTGATTCACACATTATCACCACAAATTGACACTCACATCAGTTTGCACCCAGTTTTATAACATTCTTTGAACTTTACATCTTCAAATGCACAGTGGATAATAAAGAGAGAGGTCCACGGACCTCTGGGTTATGGGCACAGCACGCTTCCACTGCGCCACTCTGCTCTTAGAGATAGAGGTAAAAGACAACATCCTTAACATGCAGTAAACAAACCAGAAGAAATTACTATGCAGTAATGTTATAAAAGTTTCGGTTCTCAACTTAAACCTTTAATATGATTAGTTATAACATGCCAGCATTGATAGTATCTTTAGATATAATTTTGTTACATTCGGTGTACCGAAAGAAGTTTTAAGCAAGTAATTTGTAAGTTTTCGAAAGTCTAAAAATATTTTTGGAAAACTTATATTACAGACTTAGCAAGTAAAACATATTACTTGCTAAGTCTGTAATATAAAGCTTTGCTCACAAAGCTTGCTTACAAAGCCTGTAAATATCTTATTAACATTCACCTGAAATTTTATCACTTTTCAGTCATAATCTGGTAACTCTAAATCATATATTAAAGTGTTGATATTTCTTTATTCTTAATTACTGCAGCTAATATTGCGAGCTAGCTACGTGCAAATACTAAAGCTTGCCAGTGTTTTCTAGAACACGAATTCTATAGAATTCTGTGAATAAGATCTCCATTTTGAAAATAATTATGTTGATAAATATTTGTTATAATAATCTGCATGGAAATGCTCTTCAAGAAATATCTTAAAATCAGAAACCTTTTTCGAAACGATATTCTATTTAGCCCCGCACAAGTGGAAACTTTTCGCTCTTCAGTTTTTGTACGGCCCCTGAATATGATTCTCCCTTTCAATATCAAATATCTCTGTCAATCTGAGTCTAAATTTTTGTGTTTTATTTTTGTAATGATTACAAAATTTTCCTAGTTCCGGTAAAATGTATAAAATGGTTTTTGTATAGTATAAAATGATTTTTCTAGTTCCGGAAGAATGTATAAATAGATTTTGTATTTTATATGAAATTAAATTTATAAAAATTTAATAGTACCCAAACATGAATTGTTGCATCATCATTTGTCACTGGAACGAAACAAAAGACGGATAAAGTCTTTTATGGATACGATATATATACGTATTAGCTAATTTAATACTCATTCGAACCGCCATTGCCCCCTTTTAGGTTTTAAATATTGACCTTTTTTATTTGTTACTTGTTTTGATCAGGGTTTTCCCTAGTTGTATATGATTGTAGTTCGTTTGGCCGTTTTAGGCTTTTTACATGTATTTAGTTTTAAGCTATTGTCTTTAAAAGAAAAAAAATAGCGGTTTTTTTATTTTAATTTTAATTTTTATTTTTATTTTTATTTATTTATTTTTTTTTTTTTTTTTTGTGTGTGTGTGTGTGTACTTTTTGAATTTTATTTTGTACTTTTTTGTGTTTCTTCTTAAGTATTGTAATTTTGCTGTTTCAAGGGTTGCGCTTGCAAGTAGGGAAAAGGCCCGAGCATTTGAGAGTAGCTGAAAGTTAATTTTAAATTGAAACTTTATTTCGAAAATTACGGTCCTGAATCTCAGATGTCTCAGAGGAACGACATTGTATTCGGAACTCATTGAGCAATTTCGTTTAGGGCTTCAAAACGCTTTTTCCTTGGTAAGTTCTGTTTGAAGCCTTAAAATAAGAAGATCAATATTACATTTTTTATTTTTAAATTTCTTCTTTTTTATGTAATGCTTTCAGTATTGTAATTTTTATGTGTACTACCTTTGGGCACAACTTTCTTCGAGATACAAAATGGTTAGATCCTTCATAGGAAAACAATTGTAAACTTGAATTTTTGCTCTGATTATTTCCTATTCTTTTAATAATTATATGTATATCGATATATATATATATATATAATACAGGATGTTTATAAAGTCCCGGACCCATTTTGATGTTTAATAACTCATAAAATAATGAAGATATAAACAAACTTATGGCATTTATTAATAGAATAACTTATACAGAGGCTGTTCACACATTTTTTAGACGACGTATATTGTATTCACAAAACTAAATTACATACAATTATTGTTTTTTAAATGTTTTATTTGACATCCCTTATTCTGAACTAACTTTCGACACAGCAAGTTTCAGGATAATAATGCCTTTTGAAGTGGAAGAAGAGGTATTCTATCCCATTCCTCCCGAACAGCTTTCCAGAGTCCTGTACGTTTGGATAATGCAGTTTTTAAAAGTCCGAAAGCACAAAAATCTATAGGTGACACATCGGGAGATTTAGTAGGGGTATCAGTGAAGGGTATGGTCTTGATACCAGTTTTTTGTTAAATTTCTTTTAGGAAATTTACAGTGGATTTTGATGTGTGACTACTAGCTTTGTCCTGATGGAGTCTCACAGATTGATGGCACTGTGAAAAAAGCGATGGTATTTCATTTAGAAAAATTGGCGATAAAATATGTTCTTGATAGTATTTGGGGTTAATCTTGACATTTTTTGCACTCTCTTTATTTTTAACTTGCCATTATAAGAAAAACCAGCAAGAATCATGAATCCCTTAGAAAATCTTTCTTTCGATTCTTTGAACCATGTACTTAAATTTTTGTCTCCCCTTTTATGATAATAAATGGCTCTTTTTTGTTACAATCATTTAAATACACCCATGCTTCATCTATTGTGACAATTGTTTTCCATTTTTCATTGAATAAGTGTTTCTCGTATAGAATTCTGCAGCGTGTCCTGCGTCCGAAATGCTTGCCGGTACATGGCGTGAAATTGAATATCGACCGTGCGACGAAGGGGGCACATGTGGAAGTTCATTGACAAGGGTCATGAAACTTTTTGAGTCTATCTAACCATTTATGTTATTAATATAAAACTATCTTTATTATTTTATGAGTTATTAAACATCAAAATTGGGTGCGGGACTTTATAAACACCCTGTATATAGGGAGAAATATATAGATCTATATAGAGCGATAAAAAATTCATAATTTAAACCTAGTGCCCACTGCTCTTAGTGCAGTTAAGTTTACTTCAGCAACTCTTGTGTTTATCAAAACGTTAATTAGCTGAGTTACAGTTGAAGCATGGCTCTCATTTAGTGAACTGAACATCTCTCATAGATCATCAAAGATCCCTCATAGAGTATAGAAATGCCCAAGTATCGTCAATACTGCCATTTCGTTCTCCGATCAACAGGTTCTGTGACCCTTAAAGTCTTTGAGAACCCCAAAGGTCTACTTTTTCTTACTCGCATACCCAACTGACCAGCTAATTTGTATCTTTTATGCTTGCATCAAGGTAACGAATTTCAGTGTTCTTATATTTCAAAGGCTTGAGAATGTAACATATGTTACTAGTAATTTAATTCGTATTGTCTTGTTAAGATACTTTGGGAATCTCTTAGTATTTGATAAAAACCGAAAATTCTTAAATAATAAAATGTAAACTCTAGGTTCCAGTTTTAAATTAAATCAAATAAGCAAGTTTTGAAACTCTGTCAGTTTTCTTCTTTCGAAACTATTCAGTAATGGAAAAAATGAAAATTCGATAAAAATAAAAACTCCGTGAAAAATCATTCCAATCATTAAGTTGTTCTTTAAGCTTGCGAAATTCTTTTGAAGAGATGAGAAACATTTGTAAAAGAACTTGTCAAATTTAGTAAAAGAAATTGTTAAAATTGTTTACTTTCAATCGAAGAAATGAATATTGATCAAGAGATCGTGCGAAACGACATTTCAGCAAACTGCAAATTTTGAACTTAAACATATACAAAAATGGTAATATAAAAAAGCAATCTTTCTATGTTAATGTTTCCTGACGTGACTTTCATAGAACTTGCATACCACAAAATTTTGATTTAATGACACCTCAAGTAATTTTAAGCCTGCTAGAATAATTTTTCGATTGCCTGGTCTGAATAACTGTGGAATAGCGTGTTTTCGTCGAAGAAGTTTCATTCGGAGTTCGTGCAAAAGTTTAAATTCAATATATTTATACTAAACTTAAGTTTTTTATAAATATCAAATAATGTCAACTGACCTCATTTGAAGATTTACCTTACTGGATTCAGCTAGAACTAGTTGTTTAGCATTTTAATTTTAAGACATATTATTTAGTAGTGTAATGTTTTTGAATTATTTGTATCTTATTCTGCTTTATATATATTGTATGTTAACGTGCGTTAAGTCCGAAATACATGCAAAAAAAAGAATAAAGACTCTTTCATCGTTTTGCATTTTTAGTAAATATAATGTTTAATTGTTGTCATTATTATTTATCAAACTATGATTACACTATCAGAAATTCTACTATGAATGTCTGTGGTAGTTATAATTCTCTTGTGTTGGTAAAGCTCGAATATATTGCCAGGATAAGAATTTAGCTTCCGATACCTTTTGAATATTCTGAGCTTAGGAAAATATGAAAATACTCTTTACTTCATCTTATTATCAATCTGTTTGTAAGTATGTCCTATTCTACGGAAGTTACAAGATCATTGTTGAAATGGACTTCCGCCAGTGGGCGTTCTGCAATAACTGGAAATACTCAAAACTCTATTTCAGGACTTTTCATGGAAGGGAAGGATAGAAATGGGGTCTTTTGGCTTTCGAGAAGGAAAAGGAGCGATGACTGTTAAAGGAAGGAAACTGAGTTTTCGTTCGAAAGGGTAAATTTCTGAGCAAGTCGAGAAATTGTCATTATCGTCGCAAAGAGAATGCATTAGATATTTCACGTTAGCGAGAGGGGTTCGAAAATTCCGCTTCTGTTTTGGATGCAAAGCTTTGATCTCTACCCGGCTGTGTCATTACCAAAATGATTAGAGAGTCTGCGCAGTTGCACATTTTACGGTCGTCAGCAGGAGCTCGATGTTATCTTAGCTAAGAATTACAACGGTATTTAGCAAATGCGTTGCAGCCTTACGGTGAAGTATTTTCACAGATGAGTAAACGTTAACTTAACTCTAATATATGCAGCAAAGTCTGGATTATTTGAAGTGAGTAGAACCAGGAATCGATTTTCATATTTAAAAGCGAATATTTCAAATAAATAACTTATTCGTGAACTTCTTTCTGTGCTTAACTAAATATAAATTTATTTATGAATACTACCTTATTTTAATTAACTAAATGTAAATTGATTTTCAAATATTAAACAATTTACTTTTGCATTAAATAATATTTATCAGTAAATCAAATAAGCAAATCTGATGTGTGCACCACATGACTTCCTTATACGTAATATTAAATTATACCCATTTTTTCTTGCATTTCATTTAAACTTATTTGGATTGAATTAAATCTACTTCGTCGATAGCGCATAAACCACAATAGAATAAATGCACTCTTTAAAATTCACTATATTTGTTTACCATAGCGACACTCTGGCACTAGGTTCACTTAACAGCGTTATATTTCGTCCATACTATAACTCAGAATGCACAAAAATTATATCATTTGAAGAATTATCTAATCCTTGCAACATGTTCTATTCAAATACTATAATAAATCTAAAACGATGTACAAAAGAAATTAAGCAAACAAAACAAAAAAAGAAACAGTTATTCTTATTTCAGTTCTCACTTCGCGACGAAGCAAAAATACATTAAAACTCAAGATGTCTGTATATAAAATTTTGAAGTAAATCTTAAACACTTATTTCCTCGAATAAATTTCAGAAAGGATTAAGCATGATTTAATTCGCAATAATAAAAGAAGACGTTATCTTTGTTATTGCGAAGCTTACTTTCTATAGATTGGCAACAAATCGACTATTTTGCTGTTTCAACTGTAAACAAGCAATGGCCGCCATGGAAAAAAAATATTAGGCTTAGCGGCACTTAAACAACTTTTAAATTGTTGATAATTCTAAACCTATTGCAGACAGATTTACTAAAGGCATAAAAACTTTAACAGGAAGATAAGAACAACATAATTCAACCATTTTTAAAGCAAAAAAATGCACAATTTACAAATCTATAAGAATAAAGAAACTGAGATCACTGAGCCGAGTAACAGAGTGGATATATATTTATATACTTTTGGTGCGGCCGATTGCAACCAAAATATGCGGTGCACATCTGCATGTTTTAGCAGTCCTATATACAAAATTTTAACGTTCTGAGGCTACTCGTTTTTGAGTTATGCGAGATACATATGTACGTACATACGCATAGACGCCACGAAATATTCTCTTCAGAATTCATTTCAAATTAGTTTCACAATTTTTCGGGAGGGGGGAAAGAGTCCTTTATCCTGTCCTTACGTACAGATGTCACGCAAAAACATCGTTAAATTGCATTCGATAGGGGTGAAAATATATATTTGCGTTGAAATATGATGCCTGAAACTTTTCGCGATTACAATACTTCCTTTTTTCTTCTTACAAGGAAGTAAAAATGCTGCTTTTTCTAAATTACTAAATGAGAAAGGGAGGAATCTCCAAGCATTTCGAATCGTTATTTTTCTATTTTCAGTCTAATATGTTACCTGTTCTCAACACGGTATTCATCTGAGCGTTTTGTATTCTCAAATTATTTGCATTATATTGTCAAAGATAACGGTGCTGTGCATAAATTAGTTATTAACTAGCGTCTTCCTGTAACTCAATGGTCTTATCGAAAATTTTTTCTCTTGCTGTAAATGACAGCAGTTTGGTTAGATTTTCCGCTCTTGTAAGAAATCTACATCGTTGTACTGTAAGGATCTTAAGTTTTACTAACGTTTATTTTATTTTAAATCTTTACTATCACTTCTTATTTTCTACTTCCGGCCAGAATTATAAGCGTTAATGTATTTATGCAAAGTTTGTCTGGCGAACGCCAAGTATTTAAGTTGTGGCTTTTTGCCAAGCGAGAGAGAGGAAGCAGTTAGTCGAAGCAGGCCGCTTACCTTAGAAGTTTATTCAGTTGCTGGTTGCCTTCCAGGCCAGAGGTTTTAATCCTCTTGATAATTTTTAAACGTATTGTAGTGTTCACAGTTCTCTGTACTACATACGGCTTCCTGTTAATATAAGGCCAATCTTCCACGTTTATTATTTTAAAGTTAAATTAGAGTTTAGTTTTAGTTTTATATTTTTACGTTAGACCACAAGTAGCGGGTCTGTGTATTCCGAAGTACGGAAGTTATTGTAAATAGAGAAAAATAAAGGGTTTTGTATACCCTTCTTGTGTATCCTGTCTACTTCCCACAGTGATTGAACATAGCTTTAGTAAGCTCTCTGTTCCGAGTCAGGTCCTTGCATGTTCCCGAAGAAAGTAAGACGGAACAATTGAACCTGATAGTACATTCAGAAAGGAATTCTAAATACTTCAATTTATATATTCGGAGAACGCATTATTTCTACTAATACGTTTAAAACACAACTTTTGTTTAGCACATATCAGATACAGAGTTTATCAAAATGGAATCTTAAATTAAATTATTTTAAATGGAATCTTAAATTAAATTATTTTAAATGGAATCTTAAATTAAAAATGGAATCTTAAATTAAATTTATTTTTAATAACCCCCCTATGTTTAACTCAGCAGGTAATAGAAGTCAAAGTAGATTAAATAGAAATGTACCGTAAAATTCGTCTTAGCCGATGCTAAGATGTTAAGACATCAAAAGTTTATTTCCTTTTAGATGACATTTTTACAGAAGATGCTAAGACACTAAAAGAATGAAAAACGAAGGGAATTCAAATTTATAATTATTAAAATTAGCTTTTCCTGTAATCATATTCAACATTATAGTTATTATACAAGGTATTTTTCCCGCCTTCCTAACGTGCCTTCGTGGTGTAGTGGTTCTGCATGCTGGGCCGGTATTTCAGAGATCCGTGGTTTGATTCCCGGCGAAGGCGTTTGCTCATTTTTCATCTCTCCGGCTTTTCCAATTAAACTCTGCAGTGGCGCCCGAACTAAAAGGGTGTTGGATGATGATACTCCGCACCCAGGATTTTTCGATTGGGTCTCCTAAAAACCCCGTCGGCCTTTAAAAGGGGGAGTATATAATGTATTTCTCCTGCCTTCCTAGTGTGCCTTCGTTCCTAGTGATTTTGCATGCTGGGCCGGTGTCCAAAGGTCCGTGGTTCGATTCCCGGCGAAGACGTTGCCAATTTTTCATCTTGCCTGCTTAAATTACCTAATGTCTCTACAATTAAACATCTAAACTGTAAAAATAAAATATTTATTAGATATGTGAAAGAAAGAACAAAGAGGACGTAATTAATTTTGAAGCCAATATAGAATTTTAAATTAGACTAAAAGAAACCCCTTAGTTTGTAGTAAATTTTAAATAGGCTTCTGTCAGTTTCGAGGCTCAATCGACACAGGCCACTCTTCTTCAGAAGAAAAGAGGGAAAAAAATGCTTTCCTTATCGGCTTCGAAATCGATAATTGTCAAAATCTATACCATATTAAGATTGCACACATTATCCGGCTTTTCAAAAAGTGATACAATTAGCTTTCAGTTTTGATATCTTCATGCGATTAGCGAATCATCAATTATATTGATTTTGAAATGAATCGAAGATAATTAATTTTAAAAGCATTTTAATTTGACAATACAGTTATTTTCCTAACAATTTAAAAATTTATTGTTTTTTTTTTTTTTTTTTTTTTTTTTTTTTTTTTTTTTTTTCTCCCTCATCTGTTAGGAATTTTTAACACATTCCTTGTAATGAGAAACTGCGGTATTTAAACTGATTCAGATGTATTGCATTGAATGTGAAAAAAATAAAGAAAATATTTTGAGCTTGCTATAAGATCACATCTGTTATCGGAAACTCTCCCTTTAGCTTAGAACCTGCAAAACGGAACACTGCTATTTAAAACTTAAACCTGAAAGCCTTATCACTTTCGCCAAATTATCCTTGCCATATTGCTGAAATAAATTCTTTTAAGAAATGTCTATAGAATGGAAATTTCCCGTCAAACTATTTTAATTTTGAGGCACCCTCTTAAAATTAAGATCTGCTGTTCCATCCGCTTTTGAATCCTAGCATTTCCCAAATATTTGCTCTTTAAACTGACTTCCACCAGCCACTAAATCCAGTTCCTGAATAACCCGCCTTCGTCGTCCGAAAATTGTAGCCCTGATGAGTCCTCTTTGACCCCGCAGAGCAACGGACAAACCTCTTTATACACTTTAGCGAATCAAATTATCTGCGAACTTTTAAGATCTTTCGAAAGGTGGGGAGTCTCCAGCTGCGTCATTTCACTTTCGTGGAAGTGAAGGAAGGAAGCGGTTTCCACGTTCCGAGCATACTTTGTGTGCAGAGCGTTGATATATTGAGAAGGTTGTACAGTGTGTTGTCCCAGCAACACGGCTTTCGGAGATGATGGAAATTCCTCATTAATGCCTTGCTGGAGAATTTCAGCGGCAAATGGCGATGAAAAAGATTTTTGTATCTCTCTCTCGAGTGTCCGTAACATCCTCCTCTCTCAGTCGGTGGATCTTTAATGATGTAATAAGTCAATGGGATTTAATTTTAAAGCTTTTAAGGTATAGAGAGTCTCATTGAGGATATTAAGAGGTGGATTGTAATTTGTACGCAGTTGAAATATTTAACCAATACCGCGCTGTTAACTTTGTTTTAAATCACTGATATAAGAAAAATGCAATGAATCGCCTTGCGTGAATAGCAATGTAAGTAAATTAGCGTTGTACACTGCCAAAAAGGTGGGGCAGTTTTATATCTCCCTTTCAAATGGACCGATTGAAAAAATTCAAATTGCGTTTTTCATGTCTTGAAAGCGCGACTTAGGATATATATTAGATTTATATATAGCATTGTTCTGACATAGATATCTTGACACAAAATCAGATTTTTTCTGAAATAATATACCATTTTTTCCGTATTTCGATTCTGCGACTCAAATTATGCCTAGATATTAAATTTTGTAAATTTGGTGCGAAATTTACGGAGAAATTCAAAATTTTATCTTGGCGGAATTCTTTCCGTGTGAGCCAAGAATAATTCACCTGGCGAACTTCTTAATCTGTGGCAACCAATTTTCCTTTCCCTTCCATTAGGCATTTTAAAGATCTACCTCCCTGATGCAAATTCATACATATATATATATATATATTATTATTATAAGAAAAGTTGTAAGAACAATACAAAAAAGACCTATTTTGGTCAAAATATTTTTGCGCTATGTGCTGCAAAATTAAGGAAATAAGAAAGTAAAGTTAAATTAAATTTAAATAATTCTCTCGCGCCATTGCTGCAAGGAATGAAATTTGATTTTAACAATTCCCAATTTGTGTCGGGGAAGTTTTTTGCAGGCAAGAGTTTCTAAATTACTTCGGTTTTCTACTTTATTGACTTTTAATTTAATTCTAGTCTTTACTTGCTAATTTCTCAAAATTCCACTTGTTTAAATTTCTTTGTAGTAATTCTCAACATTTGGTTTTACTTTTGGTTTTGATTTTCCCCTTTATCCTTGCCTACGTGGATGACGAAGCACGAAATGAATAATTGAAGAGTTAAGTTTGGAGGCAACTTCCCCTTGATGAGTCTGTCTCCTGCCTGCTCAACTATTATTCACTTATACATTTTATAAATTTTTAGGATTAAATAATTTATTGGAATTATATATTTATAGATTTTGATACTTGCACTTGATTTACATATTTTTACATATATTTTTTCTCAGACTTTAAATGATATTGTAGATTAGTTCGCAGCAATAGTTAATCATTTATTTGAAATTCAATTTCATTTAAAATTTAATTAACTTTAAATTTGCTTTTTAAGAATAGAGAATGTTTTTTAAATTTATATATATATATATATATATATAATCAATTATATGTCAAAATAATTTTATGAAAATTTGCAGCTTTGCTTTAATTAATAAAAGATATTCCTAACGCCACATGCTAAGTTTGTGAATAACATTTTTTTAACAAGTAGTTTATTCAGGAAACAAATTATTGTTTCTAAAAATTTTCAATATATTTACTATTTTTAATTTTAAATTTGTTTTAAAAAAATTTTATGGGAAGTTTTTAAATGAGGTATTAATCTCTAATCTAAGCTTTAATCCTTCAATTAAAAAAAAACTACTGTAATTGTTCTGTTTTGATAATATTATGATATAAATATGTTCAGTCTTTAGGGGTTTTAATGCTGAAGTTGTGAAAAATGTGCAGTGCCCTCTCTAAGATTCGAACTCTGCACCACCTGGAAGGTGGGTTGAGTGTGCTTCCAGTTACACCATGAATGCAGAAGGTAGGGAGAAAATACCTTATAAATGATTACAAAACATTGCAGTATCTCACTTCCACGACGGTTTTGCAAGTGAACCTACTATGTGATTAGCAACACTGGAATCAATGCATATAAAAAGTTAAATATTAAATTTGTTTTCCTTCACATTGCGACTTTTAATGGATTTAGTCCTGAAACTTTGGAAACTCACTGCATATACTCCTCCTTTTATGTTGCACTTTCTTATTTCTTCTCGACAGTAGAAAAGATGGCAGGATGATTCGAAACCTATTAGTTCCATTCCGAAGTTCTTGTGGGATTTCTTGTTCTATTTCCGAGTCGCAAATCATTCTGAAAGGTCATGAAACAAAATTTGTCCTCCTCTTTTACCGTCCGTAATGAGGATAATTTTTCTCCCCTTCCCAATCTGAGAAATGTTTTTTTTTAAGATAGGAGAAAAATGAAGCGAATTTCTGTATTTTTTGGTTTGAAGAATTTTTGCCGTTTTTTATCGGAAGAAAAGAAGAAGACGAATCGATCCGGGGGCGAATATTTGGGCGTATGTTTTTTGGGATTTGCAACACGTTCGATTTGCGGTTAACGTGTAAGATCGTGTACGGACGGGGGACATTGAATCCCGGAGAAGCCTCTCATGTTTTATGGATATTTCGCTAGATCTTATCTATTCCGTTTACATATCGGATGTCGTTGGCAGAATCACATTTCGGCCGATATTTTTATATCACCGGCCGGAATTCCTTTTTGTACTTAGGTCCTTTCTTGTTTTTCTTTTCTCGGCTTAGAAAACGCTCGGAATATTTAAATACTACGAGAGGATTTTCTGCTCGTAATCTTAAGGTATATCAGAAAGCTGAAAAAAAATATCTGCCGGAAACTCCATGTTCTTTTCATTTCAAAAAATCACAAATAACTGTGTCTCTATTGTGCGAAAAACTTGAAAAATTGAAGCTTCATCGCATAGATAATTTTAGTATTTTACATAATAGATTGAAGTTTAATAAAATAATTAATCTGTTATTTAAATATCTAAAATTTTTTAAGCATTTAAGCCTACATATTTAGCAGTATATATGCCAGGAAATTCTTTAAGTTTTGTTTTTTAATCTACGGAATAATTTTCAGTCAATTAATGAAATATTGTTATTTTCTTATTTGGAAATGTTTCAAGCATCTTCAAGCAATAATATTCATAGGCTGTTTATAAGATAACTTGATTATGCATCTAAGAATCGATTTAGTTGCTGCCAAAAAGATTCACTCCTAAAACAAATAAAATTTATAAATTTAATTTAAAAATTAAATAATTTCATACATAAATAAATAAATAAAACAAAACTTAGTCAATTATTATGTGTCAGTGTACACAATATGTAATGTTAGAATATATCGTATTAACTACAAGAGTAATGTAAACTCTTGTAAAAAATATCAGGTAAAGGAATTATAAATTACATAAATTTTATTTGTTAAAAATTACAATATCCAGATAGAGATATTGTCATAAATCAATTAAAAGTATAAATTGTGATATAGTATTTTTAAATTGCTTACTTAAGCAATTATGATTTAAATTTGAAAGATAAATTGAAGGTATTAAGCGACGTCGAATGTGACCGGAAATTCGTAAACTTCTGGAATGACTTGCTAAAAATCTTATATCGTAAAATGATAGAGCACGCAGTGACAAATGGCCTAATAGCATAGCCTACCCTATTGGTGATGATATTAGAAATGAATATATATAACAGGTATTTTAGAAATAAAATTTCTTTGATGCTGTAACTCTGACTGCCGTACCGCAGGGCCGATGTTCGAATCCCGGAGAAGGCATGTATGTTTGTAAATGTATAGTGTCTGTGAGGCATGGGGCACGCTAAATATGCGACAAGCAGAAGTCCTCTCGAGAGGTTGGTAATAGGGGGGTTATCCTAAGTTTCAGATGATAAGATTTGCAAATTAACAACATTCAGATAGCTTATTAAACAATTCAGTAAACTGTGTATATTTCAATGAGTTGCTGTTCTGATTCACCACTTGATATTCATCATTTTAAATTAATTTATCTATACATACATACAAAGTGTTACATTTATGTTAAAAATGTATTTATTGGTTATTGATGGTCACATTTTTGGGGGGATATTGTTTTGGTGCCAAGAATTTCTGTGGAAAGGAAACATCACCTTTGACCTTAAATACTCACGCCACTTTACTTTAAATTTCATCCTGGAGAGCAAATGCGATGGGAAGTTGAAAACTTCAGGAAAGATAACAAAAATTTGAATAATACGTTAGTTGAACTAAAGGAAATCCTACAAGCTTCTAGCTCCATCTGCATCATATTCTGAAAAGCATATTTACTCTTCATTATTAGTTAAATGATAGGCATCTGAATTGAAGAAAAGGTAATGAGAGAAACTGAGGTATTGAAAACACAGAATTAAAATACAAATAATGTCGCTGAATTTGCTCCTGATGAAGAGGGACCTGTACCTATTTGCCCATGAAATCGAGTGAGATTTCAACTAAATCTACTCTAAACTCAAGGTTGTCGTGTTATGTCGCTGCATTTGCTTTTTTTTATAGAAAGCAGCAACAACAGCAAACTAAAAAGGGAGGAAATGAAAAACAGATAAATGTTGCCAAAATACCAGAAATGATTTGTCACCAAAGAATTCTTGGTGGTAAAAATCATAGCGAAGAAATTGTAAGCTGGGATAACGAATAGGTATTTGTTGATAAAGACATTTAGAAAAACTTATACGTTTACTTTAAGAAGTAATTATAAGTTACCCTCATGAGCAACGCAATTTCCTAACCTGAAAGTTAAGCATGAAAATCTTAGGTCACGTCGACTGGCAATAACTTTTGATCGTTATAGGGTACAAAAACTTCTATGCATATACAATATTACCCTCCCAAGGTATTATGTTAAGTAGTACGTATTAAACGAAAAAGTAAAACAAAAAATTGCAGTCAGAGAATGACAACAAGAAAAATTGCAGTCAGAGATGACAACAAGAAAAAGTAAAACAAAAAATTTTCCTGTTCCTTAAAAGTCGATAGCAAGCAGAGTTATACCCGCAAGGGTAATTATTAATTTTGAAGAGGTTAAGTTAGGTTATTTGAATATGGTTGAGTACGCAAGAGTTATTTGCCTAAGAAGAGAAATGCCTTCATAGGGACTTTCTAATGAAAACTGGCTTATATTCCCTAGAGAAACACTAGAGGAAACTACGAAATGAACTACGCTCATGTTGGGGTCGAAATCTCAGCAGTCAGCGGTCTTAACCACTCGGTCATTAGCGGGAACAAGTCTGAAAAACAGAAGCAATTAAATAGTAGCATTTTATGCGTGGTAAATTCATTGCAGTCAGAGATAGCAACATTTAAAAAGCCACTAACATGCATCATCATCAAGTTACTAAGTTAACGTAGATATAAAATTATGCGTGGATAAATGATCCTTTTAAGCAAAGAAAAGTGTTCCCTTTGTTGTTCTTAATCGGGTATTCAGAATTTACTTAAAATTTCAATTTCTTATTCATTATACTTAAAGAAACTTTAATAATGGTCAAGAGCAAACAGTTTGACAATTACAATTGATAACAAACATAATGAAAAATTTTGTAGTTGTTTAACAATAAACAGTAAAAATACTTACAAGAACAAGAATCCTTTAGACACTTTTTTTGAAAAGAAGTATGTGAAGTCAAAATTTTGGAATATTCTTTTACTACCAAACCTGTCTTGTTTATGAAATTCGTAATATAATTATCATACCCTTGTATATTAATTGTTATTATTCTTTTTGAAATAATCTAAGACGAAATTAATAAACTACAAAATTCCTTTATTAATTCTGAGAAGATTATCCATGCTGATTAAATTTTTAAAAGTTTATTTATTATCCGATAACGTTAAGAATTATTCCTTTGGAGAAATTTTTTCTTAATTTAGTATCGAATCCGAAAAAGAGAAAAAATGTAATGCTATTCTCACACACAAATGAAATTGAAAAAATAATATTTTGCGGTTATTAAATTAAGTCTTCGTTTTTATCGTTTCCAATTATTATTTTTTTTTTTATCATCGATACTAAACTACGAAAGACGAAATTCTTTCTCTGGGTTAAAAATGAGTTTCTCATCTAGCGTTTGGCAATGGATAATAGGAAAATAAAAGTAGAAACTAAATTTATTCATAACCGAAACTGTGTAAGTATATTTTTCCCGTCTTTCGTTTTTCGCTGTCCTATTATTATTTTCTTTCTTAGCCTTTTCTTTTTCTATCTCTGTATCTTCCTCAAAATGCACTTCGGGAAAAATTTAGAAATCGTTTAAGACATCGTGTGAAAGAAGCGGCTATGCTTTTCTTGTATTTTCGGGGAAGTAAAATAACGTTCGAATAATTTTCTTCTGGGAATTCACAGATGGAAGGCACATTCCGGAAAATAAAATCATTACATCTTTGAATAAGCATTCGTGTATAAAGCCGAGAGTACGTGAGTTAATTTTTCTTAGCGTTCCTCACAGATTTATCCTTTCTTTCTAATCGTGTTTACATAGGATTTAACGGGCACACGCGGGTGTTAAAATGTTGGATAAGCTTTCGTTGAAAAGGGATTTTAATATTAATACTTTGCATTTAAGATTTTTAGCTTTTCTAATAGCAGCACGCATCAATATTTACTTTCACTTTTAATGTATCATAGTTAAAATGGAACGTTTACTTTCGACATTAAAAACTGCTGTTACGTACTACATACTACATTTCAGAATACCATTAGGTATTCTAAAATTTTCAGTTTTTGTATCACATTAAGTTGCGATAAACTCCCCCGGTCTTAAAGCCATACTATTTGTCTAATTACATAATTCTGAGAGATGTTGTCATTTTAACCAGCTAAAGATTTTTATCTTTCATATTATAACACTTTATTGCTCGTTTATATAATAAACTGAGTGACTTTGTAGAATCATTAGGTTATTTTGGAGCAGGAGACATGAAAAACGTGATTGCCGGGACTAGAAACTGGACCTATAAAATACGCGTTCAATGTGCTACCGTTACATGCTGGAAGGGCCGAGAAAATGCCTTATAGACTGCTCCTTTTAAAGAGCGACTGGGGATTAGGAGACCTAGTCGCCAAATCCTGGGCATGACGAATTATTGTCCACCACCTTTTAGTTCGGGCACCACTGTAGAGTCAGGTTAGGTCGCCACAGTAGTGTTAGGTTTCTTGCGTCAGGAAGCTGAAAATATGCAATGCCCTTTCTGGTACTCGAATCTGTACCTCTTGAATACGCATCGTGTGTGCCTCCAGTAACTTCACGATGGCATGCAGAACTATTCTTGTCCTTTTAAAGAGCGACTGGGATTAGAGGGACCCAATCGCCAAATCCTGGTAGTGAAGAATTGTCGTCCACCACCTATTTTTTAGTTCGGGTGCCACTTGTAGCGTCATTAGAGTTTTTGATGCTGGAAAAAATATGCAGTACCCTCGCTGGGTCTCAAACACTGGATTTCTCGATTACACGTCGAGTAGGCTTCCAATTATACCCGAAGGAGGAAGAAACTACCTTATAACTGGCTTGTAAAATTAGGGTAATTTAACAAAACATTTCCGCAAATGTGGTTATGTTAGTTTTAGTTTTACTGAATATTCTGCCTTTAACTTTAAAAATTTAAGGGTATTTCTGAGAAAAATTATCTCTAGAAATTTCTAAACACATAATGAAGTATTTTTAAAAATTTGATTTTATTCTTAAGTGAAAATTCAGATTCAGTGTTACAATTCCAGAAAAGGAATTTTGTCATGGAAATATTAAGGTCGATATAAATAATAATTGCAGGAATCTAATTTAATACTCGTAGATATCGTACAGTTATTCAAAGAATAGCTTCCCTTGTTTCTGAAATTCTACGCTTTTTATTTGCGCTTTTCTAAAACTTTCATATTAGAACTTTTCCCGCCATAAGGCAGCTATAAATTTATTTGACGCAATAAATAGCCTAGTCCAACCTAACAACATCAATGGGGATTTCAAAAGAACATGCAAATTGATTATAGTATTTCAAGTAAAATATCAGTATAATGAGATATACATTGCAGCCAAATTTAATTGTGTTACTTTTCCTTCTATATATAAAGTAAATAAAGACATGTTATCGAAGGCTAATAGTAAGCAAACTGAAAATTTCTTGAGAATCATCCATACACTCATGAAATTGCAGCTTATATGAGCCTGAAATTTAGTTAGGGCTGGTGTAAATAAAAAAACCAAATCAATTATTATCAAATGGTTTTATATTTTTATTCATAAGGATTTAATTTCAAGTACATCTATCCCACTTAGTAACTTCTTCCTGTTTCATCCATAGCGTAAATTTATACGTGACAAGAAAAATTAGCTTTAATATTGTTATTTTATTCTTTTCTGACACCAGTTGTTACGTTAATTTTCTTCCTTCACGTTCATACGGGGTTCGTGTGGATTTGGAATGAATAACGACTACACTTGATGAAGTATCTAAACACACTTTATTGGCCAGTATTGTCAGGACAGCTCCAAAACACGTTTTTACAGTCTTCGATGAACGACAAGCAAGCTGACATAAGCAAGCTGACACAATCAGCGACACCGTCTTCACACTATCAGGCTATCACGGTGGAGAAAGCTTCACTGCAAAGCACCAGAGTACAGCTCTCGACTCTGCTCGGTCGTTCTCGGAACTCCACGTACTCACGAGACTGCACTCTACAACTCGCGATGCACTCGACGACACACACAGCACAGCTCTCGACTCTTCGGTTCAGTCGTTCCCGGAGCTCAACACGCTCTCTCGACGATGCACTAACCGCGATACACTACGAGACTCGTTCGGTGCACTCGACGACCCACTCGGCACTCGCTGCCCGGCTGCCAACTCGATCGACTCCGCAGGGATTGACTCGCTAGACGAGACACCAACTTGATACTAACTAACTCTCAGCATAGCAGCGGGGTTTAGACTGGTGTTCGAGAACATTATGCGCTAAACCGGTGAGAATTCGTTCTAGAAGGTTCTCCAACCGTCCGTGGGATATCGCCAAATTTGTCCCCAAATATCGCCAAATGGTCGATTTCTCGCCAAATGTGACACCCATGCATTCCCCTTGCTATTTTATGGCAACCCTAAAACTGCTTTGCGGGGAAGCTATCTCACCGCGCCTGTTCATTTCGTATCAATATGAAAGTATAACTGATTATTAGTTGTCTTAGCAGTTTACATTGCTATAACAAAATAAATGGCACACATATTTTTATCCCTTTACGGAAGTGAAGCTTTCAGTGTAGACATAGAATGAAATTTTTAGTTTCCTCTTGAACATCATAGAAAAGCAGATAGAAATTCCCTTTTTTTCATTAAATTCTGTAACCCATAAAAACTCGACTGATTGTTAAAAGGTTTCGAAATCGGATAAGACACTAAGGTTTTAAATTTCAAATAGAATTACATTTTTTGTTTGAAGTAATGAATTTTTCCCTTTCATTCTCTTAAAGATTAAAAGTCTGAAATTAGAATACAAAAATTAAAAGACTTTTTAAATCGCTATGTTGAATTTTTTTAGAACTAGAGATTTTTGTTATTGTAAAATTGCGCTCTTACATTTGGCCTTTCTTTTCATCCGATTTTATCAGAATTGTTTAATATTTGTGTTATTCTCTTTAATACGAATTCATGAAATTACGCGTGCTATTTTACTAAAACTGCGGGACAGTTATTAAAATCATGTTCATTGTCTGATAAAAAGCATGAATGATATATATATATATATATATATACACATTGTTGCGTGCGTACGGGTTCGTGACAGATTCACACAGGCTCATAGTACTCACAGGCCCGATGATAGGTTAATAAAATTTATTTTTATCAAAAGAAACACTTCGAAGTTCTGGAATTTTCCACAGAAATTCACGTACAGGTATTCACAGTATCACAGAGTGCAAACAGTAGTTACATGTTAAACTACTAAGAACGCTTTATAGAACGCAGTTCAAAGCGCATCTAAAGAGAAATCTAACCTGGAAATATCTCAGCAGTCCGATCTCACGCTGAACTAAAAACTCACAACAGATCAGCTGATCCCAGGTTCCAAGTTCCGATGTCTGCCAACGCAAACGGCATGTTATTTCCCTACAATCATGTGGTGGTTGACCCTACGGGTGCTTCAGGTAGACTGAATCCGGGATGCTAGGTCAAGGAGGACAGTATTGGAGATGGAGCGGGGTATGACCATTGTCAGTTGTGCATGAGAGCATATGATCTCTCTCCGGCGTTATATAGCTTTCACCCTGCCACGGAGATATTTCTAGTACCTTCTGCTTCCGAAATTAGTGGAAGGCAATATAACGATCGAGTTAACGGTTACAGCTAATATAGTGTTCAATTACAATACCTATTACAGTGATACAGGAATCAGACAAAAATATCCCCAAGTACTCGCCAAGTTTGGCGACTTTTGTCGCCCAAACCGTTTCCAGCTTGGGGATATCTCACTTGGGGATATCCCAGCTTGGGGATATCCCAGCTTGGGGATATCAGCTTGGGGATATTAGTGGAAGGCAATATAACGATCGAGTTAACGGTTACAGCTAATATAGTGTTCAATTACAATACCTATTACAGTGATACAGGAATCAGACAAAAATATCCCCAAGTACTCGCCAAGTTTGGCGACTTTTGTCGCCCAAACCGTTTCCAGCTTGGGGATATCTCACTAAATTGGCGAGACACCCGTTTACTGAATGTTAAATGAACTTGTTCCTGTATTCTTACTTGTCTGGCATAACCTGTCTCTTTAAATTTTTTCGCGTTACATTACACAGAAAAATACAACAATTTTACATATAATTGCATTAAAATCATCTATCTGTTTACAAATTCGTAACAATATATATATGTATAAATATATGCATGTATGTGTGTTATAGAGATATATATATATATTTATGCATGATTGTAAACAACTAAATAATTAGCGTGCTTTTAATTACTGTTTTAAATTATTAAATCTCATTTTTTTTTTCTGAATTGCATATATGAGATAGAATATTCACTTTATATTGTCATAGCCCTGTGAGTTTCCTATTTCGTTTGGTTCTTTTCCCTTTGTATCCTAACAACAGTAATATGCTTATAATAAACATATCTAAATTTCATCTTTTGAAAATTAATCCCTCGTATGAGTCTTGCATAACTTTTCTGCCAGTAATAATTTTAAATTTTGTGAACTGAAACTTTACCACCCAATCAAAATAAAGTTGAACCGAAACTGATCCATCCTCATGAACATAAAGATATCATCTGCTCATTCGTTCTCTGCTTTTTTTCTTTCTGCATTGTCGCCCTTCCTTTTCCTTACTTTACTAAAAATACTAGCGAGATAAATATATTAAAAGCATGCATTGATTCAAGAAAAATACAGCTACAGAGAAACTTCTTCCATTTTTGATAGAATCTGCTAATTCTGCATATTCGAAATTTACCATACTCGCTGAGGTGTTAATGGTTCGTGCCGCGCTCATCCTTATACTTGGATACGTATATCCCGAAATAGAGCCTGTAGAATTAAGAGAGCACCGAACATCCAAGTCTGCCAGATAAGGAGTGCTAAAGTGGTTCAGTTATAGAAGCCAACACTTGCAGAGTAAAACATCTCAAAAAGCATTTATAGTGCCCATCATCTCAGATAGCCTATTGGCCTACTTGACGCCTGATCAGAATTACAAGAGTATAATTCTTCCATGGCCAGTGTAATCTTAGTTAACAGAAGTACTTCAAAGAAGTATGATCAACGTTTTCTGTTATGCCTATATCGAACTGGCAAAATCATTTCCAGTGCAGAAGATTGGATGTAGTACCATACTTAGTATAGTGTTCAGGCTTGTTTACTATTATGTGAAGGAAAGACTAGATTCTAAATAGTCTGTATTCGAGTTCGGATTGGAGAAATTTAAGATTCGGCTCATTTATGTTTGGTACAATAAGCACGTATCCTGCACTTTATTCTGAGTGTATATTGCTAATTTTGTGGGTTAATGGACGTAAAGTTTCTATCACATATTTCTGTTGAGATAACTAATAAGACATTTTTATTTATTTTCAAAACATGCGTAATTTCTTTAACGACTTTCTCTAATAATTAATTCTCTTCACAATTGATTGTATGATTACTATTTGACTCAAAGAAAAATCATTGAAAATGCCGTGCATACCTTTGAAGACAGAGTTATTCATATTGAATTTTAAGTTTAGCAATAAGAACAGTAATTTAGTGTGTTCGAAAGACACTTTCTCTTTAAAAGTTATGAAGAAAATCATCACTTCTTCAAAAGCTTAAAAATATTTGTCATTTTAAATATGTTTCGTCCTAGACAATTAACACTTTATATCTGTTGGGTTATTTCAGAAACGTCTGTCCTTTGTGTTCAAAATTTATTATTGCGATTTCCTTTTAGCTCCAAATTATTCGTTTTGGTATTTAGCTTCGAAATCTATTGCAGTTTATACTCTGAATTCTAAGAAATATTTTATATATTATATTTTAAAATATATGGAAAGCTGAAAGTACTTTTGAGTAATTTGATGGTAAAGGAAGAGGTGTGAGAGATCCTAGGATCGGATCACCCCGGAGGGTTTCTCCTTCGAAATTAGGACGAAGCTAGACAAAGTCGTACTGTCATTTATATAGAGCTCAATGGTCATACCAACAACAGACGCTATCCTGAGCTTCTCGCTGAGGTAATATTCTTGGATTTGTTCTAATTGGGTCAGATAAGTAAGATAAGTCACAACGGAAATAGAATAATGACCTTTAAAATACCTCGTTTATATCCTGGAAAAGGTTTAGTTGTTGAGAACTATACTGAAGAGGGAAAAAAACAAGATACCTCTAGTTCATTTCTTTTTGTTTTTAGTTTAATTATTATAGTGCTTTTCGGTATTTTCTTTCGGTTTGTTTGAAAACATGCATGAGAAACGTATTTTTAGTACGTTCCTTAACACTCATTTTTTTCATCAGACATAATCGTTCTATATCACTTTCTCGTAAATGGGAATGTTTTATCATAGCTCCCTAATATCAGTATACATTGTCTTGATTTCCTGTTTTCTTTTATATAAACCACACCTCTTTCAAACAAATTCTATTACATTTTTGACGGAAGTTTCAATAAATTCCCATTGCTTCTTTCTGCTGGAGAAAAACATAACACATTAAGCTTTTCACACAGTAGATATGTGACCAAGAAACGCTTACCCCCTACTCGAAGGAAATGCTTAAAAAACATGTAGTGAATAATTATAAACAGAAGACTTCATTCATATAACAATTCTCTACTTGTAATAAATTACTCTTAAACAAATTAAACCGAAATCATTAACCTTTATTTCGTTTAGCGTTATTTTGTTTTCGAGTTTATTTCTACACAAATTTCTAGTACTTTTCCCGTTTTTTTTGCTAATAGTTTTTAAATGTAATGATTTAATTAGTTTATAAGGTATTTCTGCCGCCTTCCTAGCGTGCCTTCGTGGTGTGGTGGTCTGCACGCTGAGCGCGTATTCTAGAGGTCCGCGGTTCGATTTCCGGCGAAGGCGCTGCTTATTTTCTCTTCTCCTGCTTTCAAAAAATCCTAATGTTTCTACATTGGCGCCCGAACAATAAGGGTGGTGAATGATGATTTTCCACACCCAGGATTTGGCGATTGGGCCCCTAAAGACCCCAGTCGCCCTTTAAAAGGGAAAGTATTTAAGGTATTTCTTCCGAATTCCTAGCATGCCTTCGTAGTGTGGTGGTCTGTACGCTGGACGCTAATGTCCCATATGTCCGCGATTCGATTCCCGGCAAAGGTGTTGCTCATTTTTCTCTTCTCCTGCTTCCAAAAAAAAAATAAATAATAAAAATAACTACTGCGTCTACAAGGTCTAGGTTCTTTTATAAAGCACGTATCATTCTAATTCATATCATAATTTATAATCATTTTAGTAATTTCTATAATGGCTTTGTTCGAACTAAACGTTAGTGAAGACTCAATTATGCGCTATTCTTTTAACCTCCATTTTGCATTAATTATCAGCATCTATGACAGTCCAATGGAATGAATTAATCCATTATAAAATTTCTGTGTTTAAACAGAATATGTTGCTTCTACGTGTTAAAATACAATAGATTTTATATGCAGTGGTGTTTTAGGTATCGCTGTTTTTCAAAAGTACATTTCATTCTAATTCATATCTAATTGCATTTTAGTGATTCTTTGAATAGCTTTTTTAAAATTAAACTACAGTAGAGATTCAATTATCCACTATTCTTTGAAGCGTCACTTATAAACATTTACATTTCGAGCGAGAGAATTCTTTTTAGAAAAATAAATTTTAACAATCGTTTTTTAGGATTCAAGAATATTTTTTCATAATTATATTAACTGAATTCAGATAGAGATCAATAGGTAAAGTATAGATCATAGATCCATACATAAGAAGGACTGAAAATTACCATCTGAACAATATCAGATAAAAGGAATCAAGTAAAATTAAAGCTGAAGTTTTTATAAATCATGTAAAGCAAAGATGCAAAAGCGGAACTGTGATTAATCCGAAATTCACAAAATACAGTGCTCTAAACTTAATTATGTAAATTAATTATATGTGGGGTTTCCCTGAAAACTGTTACCTTACCAGAAATTTTAATAATATAAACAAGTAACGATTATTAAAATCTGTTCCTTAGACTGTTACTAAAACTGACTTCCATGAAATGTCTTGTTAAGTCATCTAATATTAATGCATTTTTGTTTGTTGATGATAGCGAGAAAAAGCAACAAGGCGATTATAATTGGTGGACCATCTCATTCAATGATGGCATCACGTAAGAATGAATATTTCCCCAGGCGCAGACATATAGCCATTACCTGTTGCACATATCTACACATATAACAAGAATCTGCATTTTATGGCGCAATTGTATCTTCACTCGTTAGATGTTGAGGCCTTCGCTAATTGGAAGAAAGCCGGCTTTTGTGGGAGATCTTCTCTTTTCTCTCTCCTCTTTTTTCAGTCCTTCCTTTCTCTTCTTCTATCCCCTTATTTCTTTCTCGTCCACTCTCTATCCCCCTTTCCTTTTTATTCTCGTCGTTGTGCTAGTTACAGTGTTGCCTACTGAATAGGACAAGCCAATGAAAAGAAGGTTAACCACGGTTTTTTATTCTTATTTCTTTATTTTTCTTTTTTATGTTTCGGGATTTCTTCCTCTCATTATGATGCAAGTCGTTGGTGGAGTGGGCATGCTTCACTGGTCAGGGATTGGGAACGAAGTTTTCTTTGGCTTCCAGGAAATATTGCGCACGGTTCTAGCTTTTCAGGCTACTACAAGCTTTGTTGTTTTGTGATGGTAATGATATTGGAAATACTTAGTGTCGTAGCTAAGAGCGAATTACATTGAAAAGAATTAGTTATTAGCTGTAGGCGTCGTAGAAATATCGATACTCACAGTTTCAGTCTCAGCATAAAATCGCTGGTGAGATAAAAAAATGTGCAGATAAAGAAATAAGGTTTACATTTTTCGAAACGTTTAATTTCACAGGGAACGGGATTTTATTGAATTATATCCAATGACACTTAATGTAATTTTTTAAAGTTACAATTAATAGTGATCTTATATTTAAGTAATACTCACAGCTAATGAAACTGTACAGTTATATAAAGTTTTAGGTTTTAGTAAGGTGCCTTCAAACTTATTATTTATACGAAACAGGAGCAGAAATATTCCTAAAATAAAAATGACCTCATGATTAAATATAAAATATCTTTCACTACTTTGTATATATTTTTAAATACACACACTATTTTAAATTTTGTTCTCATAAAATTCTCTGATTTAGCTGACTTGTTTCAAACACTCTCACGGGATTATGGGAATAACAGCATTTAAAAAAAAAGATATATACAAAGAAGATATATTTATTGAACCATTGTGTTTAACGGTCGGTGATGGAAATAATTATAATATTTTTGAATAACTTGAATTCAACTTAACTTCTTACAGCTGCCTCGCAAGAGATTCAATAAAGTTCTAGTAAAAATTATTAAATAAAAATTCATACTTGCATTCACATTGTAGAGTTGCGCGCCTCCAACCTGCACGCAACAAAGTGGTGACTGCTGAAACTGGAAACTAGACAGAGTCTTGCGAAGGGTTTAAGTCCCTTTTTATTCAACTTAAGAAATTACAATTGCGTGCTCTTGACGCTCACAAACTACGCCGACCCGGCGGTAAAATAAAAATAAGAACCTGAAAAGAAATAATAACAAGACTCTAACTACGAGGCTCTCTAAACGTAACTAACCTCACCGCGTTTTACAATACCGCTGCTAATTCAGCAAACTTTGAATATCACGTTGAACGATTAACAATTCTCCAAGGCAAGCACACATACCGAAACGCGGGGTTCTTCAATTTCTGACTAACTACCTCTGCGCTCGTGAAGTAAGAAAGCACACCTTCGAACTCGTTTCCCTTCTATTTAACTCAGATTACTTCCGCTGATAATTTGAATCTTTGCGCGTTCTACTAAAATTTACATACTCTGGCATTGGCAATTCCAGGGGAAAGTAAGGCTTGACAGGAAAGATAGTTTAAACTTAAAATAAATGTTAGTTAAAATAAATATAAACCCTACAACATCTTTGGCCAATCAAATTTACGATCGTATACTTTATTTAACAGCAATATTTGCCAGGCTGCTTTGTCGGTAAATGCTAAAGCATAACGTACCGTAACATAACTGTGTGGGAAAAAGTAAATTATAAATGCTTCTAATGTCAGTTTCGAAATACCGTGGTGTCTTGCGCAACGTGCAAGGTCTCGGGTTATCTGAGACATCACGCTGAAATTTGACAAAAGTAAAATAAACGGTAATAAAGCAAAAGTTAAATATCAAGGAAATAAAAAAAAAAAAAAAATCAGAATGATGGGAAAAGAAGCATTCCTAAAGAGGACCAGTTGCCTGTTGGTAACGTAACGTGAATATCTCATGAGGTACGGCAAAGTCTGTAAATCTAGATAAAAACTTCTACGGCTAAATCTGATTATTTATTCCTGACAGTTTCCATAGTTCTATGGATATTTGTTTCTCTCGTTCTTTGATTATATCCCATGCTTTGCTTGTCTCACATATTGCTTCTGCTTGTCTCGGATGTTGGCCTATTTTCTCTCTCTTGGACCATGTATTTGATAAGCCAAGTATGCTCATGCACACGTTGAAGAATTTCACAATGGAGTGAAAAATGGAGAATAATAGCTTATATAACATTCATTTATAAGCATATCTGAATGGGAAAATTTTACTTAAATTTAATTTCAGTAACAAATTAAATAATGCTTTAAAGCACTGATAAAACTGTGTTTTTGAATCCTTAGTTTATGTTTATCAAACCTTTTTAATAAAATGCACATATTTACGTTTACGAAAGCTAATCATCATCAGCCATTTCTTGTTGAAAGTTAAAAACAAAAATGTTGTACTAAATAATTATGATTTTTACCACACAAGTTTGGAAAATAATAGCAAGTGCTAAAAAATATCAAGATATACCGTTGAAATTTAAAGATTTAAGGATCTTCAAAATTCTATGGCGGCATTATTTATCACAACAGCTTTTACAAATCGCTATATGAAATAATATAATACATAAATTATAAATCAGTAACTATGATTTAAATATTACTAAATTTTGCATTCTTTTCAAAACTTACCGAATCTAAAAGTTTCGGTAGTCATAAAATCGTTATTAATAAATAAAAAAAATGCATGTATATTTCGCATCCAATTTCATGGCACGAAAGAACTTAAACTGGTGTTTAGGAATCATGATCAATTTAAATCAATATTTTTGAATTCAGTATATACATACAACCAAACTGTACACAATACATAAGTATAACGTGAATATTTGAGCTTAGTAAAAGAACTGGTAAAAGAATCCTAATGATGCCATGACTTACAAAAGACGAGCGGCGCCAGGTTTGAAAGCCACAACTGCCTTAACTTATGCTTCTCTTGCCGTGGGAGGATGAGGAGGGGAGATCCAAAACCGCGTGGAGAGGTATTTCTATACCAATACTGGAATGGAAAGAGAGAGAGAGGCGACCCCTACCGAGTTAAGCCTTTGCGGACGGCCATCATAAATTGCATCGCTGAAAGGCCATTTGCCTTGGCAGAAAAGGAATAACGGTATTCAATGGTAGGAGAAGGCAATCGGCATATGGCTCGCGTATGTATGCTGGCGGATATGAAAGAGAATCGGGCTTTTTTACATCAGACCCACTTCCGCAACCTGCTGAGATCGACACTTTTTCCTGAAAAGAGGCGCAATAATAAAATATCAGGGGTAGGTTTTTATGAGGCGGGGCTAGCATTTTTGAATCAGAAGATTTTAGAGGTTGCGTTCTACTGTGATATTTTTTCCCCTCTTTTTTTCTGCCACTTCGTCTCTCCCTTTCTGACCAGGAGTTGGAATACATATTCTATAACGTTATAAAAATATCCCGGTCAGCGTAAAAGGTTTCCTGGTTTTTTTTTTTTTTTTTTTTTTTTTTTTTCCCGGAAAGTGCTGAAAGTGTTGTATGAGAATCAGCAGACGTTTGTCGCTAGTTGGCGAACTTGTGGAATAAAGGCTCCTGAGATATTTCTGTCGATGACATTTATTCCGCTTTTTTATAGCAAATGTTCGGTAAAAGACATTAAGTTTTCTAATGCTTTCAATACTTCGATTTTGAAATAACGAGCTGTATAAGACGCTACAGGTATCTGTTGATTTTTTTAAGGATTTATTATTTCGTAACTCTTGCATAGTTTGGAAGATGGTTGAACCTCCTTCTAAATTGCAAGAAATGCATTCGTAACTTCATTTTCGGATCAATGTAAGGTGCACATGCGTATATAAATTCAAATTACAACAAACGCCCTACAGTTCATGCTGACTCAGAAGCAAAATAGCTAGATATGTTTCACTAAGAGTGAAAATATCTATCAGTAGTCACAACGTGAAAACGGTGGTTTATTCTAAATTTTTCCCTCACAATATTTAAAAATATTTCTTACCTAAAAATAGTGTACTTCCTTTCTCGCCCCCCCCAGCCGTGATAATGATTAATAACTCTGACTTGGATTCGGGTTCTAATACCGGAGAAGGTATAGATGTTTATAAATGTATAGTATCTGTGAGGCATGAGAGCACTCCAAGTATGCGGTGAACCGAAAGCCCTCTCGAGAGTTTGGAGGTAGAGGAAGAGGGGTAGGAAACCCTCGAACCCGTCCCCCCGAGGTGATATCTCTCGAAATTGGGGGCGAAAATGATTTAAAGTCGGGCTGTCACCTATAATATGTTCAAGGCTCTTACCAACGACATTTGACTTCTTGTCATGTTGAACCTCGATTGGTAATAACAACAATAATCTTTCTCTTCTACACAAGAAAGTGATACCGATAAAAAAATACTGATAATTTTTCTTTATAATTTGAACGATTTTTTAAGACTATTTGGACGTAAAGTTGTATGTTAACAGTAGTTATATGAAGTGTGTAAGGAAATAATCATTGTAATAATTAAATTGTATTATTACATGGGATTAGTGTAGCCTAACAAACAGTAAAATAAATCCAGAACTATCATTATCCTAGAATTTAAGACTGCATCATTTCATCACAAAGCATATTTAGTTCAAGATAATCTCTTCAAATTGTATAATTCTTAAACTGATCTTGGCAGAGTCATGCGCAAAGTTTCTTCTTCACTTCCAGTTTTATTTAAAATCTTTTCAGAAATTATTTAAAGATGTTTCATGTATTCCTCAGAAGCTTTATCAATAAAATACACTACGAAAACCTTTCATAACTCAAGCGGTGTGCCAGATTTATTTGCTGTTAGCGCACTATGTATGATTTTCCTTGCTTTATATTCTCTAAGAATATTTAGAATCCTTCCCAATAAACACCCAGTGTTTGAACTATATAATCGTACTAGCATTAGATGCTGAAAATTATCATTAACTAAGAGCTCTCCGTTCAATCTTTAGTTCTTTTAGTGCGGTACAACATAATCAAATTGTGTTAGGTACGAAATAACAGGAAATAACTTAACCGTAAAATATTCAAGAGTATATAACAGGATGTGCATAGAAAATTGTTTCTTTGCGTCCAAAGAAGAAAGATTTTGCATGAATGCACACTCTAAATTTCACTTTTCAGTAATTTAGTTAATTGTTTGTGTTGGTTTCCTACTAAGACTTAGAATATTATCTTGTTGAGATCAATATAAAATCTATATTTACACACTGAAGAGATATATCTACTTTGAAGATTTCTTTAAACTCGGGAGCCCACCAGCGGCCGAGCGGTAAAGTCGCTGAACACTGGTAGCTCGGTCCGAGGTTCGAATCCCGCGAACGGGCTGGCTGCATGGATGCTTTCGTGGTTTTCCCCATGTGTAACGTGTATACGAGTCTGTTTCCCTTAGAAAATCCTCCACGAAGGCATTCCTTCCCTTAGGCAGATAGCCCTCGAGGCTTTGCCGTAATTAAATAACCTAACCTTAAAATTCGGTCAGTTGACACTCGGTGTTACTGTGACGTGATTTAAATTATTTTAATTGTGAAGATAAAGAAATTTATCACAGATTATTAGCAGTATTAGTATGCAGATTTAACCATCTTAGGATTTTCTGATTTCTTTGAACTGAAAAGACTGTTTTTTAGCCGAAAGTTGTATAGATGTCGTTTCTACTTCAACTCAGAGTTAAAACTGCACCTTCTATACTTCTTAAATATTTTTATCTTTTTATCAAGTACTAATTGCTGATGATTAGGAATTGATAACTGATAATTTATGACACATGCTCTTTCAGATAATTTACAAAACTGGTGAATGAGTAATGCGTATTTTTATATTAAATGAGTCATCCATTCACTTTATTATTATTTAGTGCTTAACTCAATCTGTTAATGTTAATCATTTTCTATATGTGGATTACTAAAAATCTCCTCATATGTTTTCCTACGCTGTAATATAAAAATTAGAAACGCATTTTCAATACAATAATATTTTTTATTTCTAGCAATACCGCCATCTTATAGAGTGATATTGGGAAAATCCGTTGCCGAGCAGTACGATTGCTGAACAGTGGTAGCTCTTACTCGAGTATAAATCTCAGCGAAAGCGCTGCGTGTATGGGAGTTCTCGAGATTTTCCTCGCGTGTAACGTGAATACGAGCGAGTTTTTTATGTATTATTTTCTGCAATAGCATTCCAAGGCAGTAAATTCGTGTGTGTTTTGCCGAATACTTTTTAAACTAAGTTTCTTATTAAATATATTTTAATATATTAAATCTCTTTAAATTAATAATGTTATATGTTCTAATTTAATTTTAAACGATTGTTTTTATTGATTTTTTTAATTTATTATTTAATTTTTGTATCAGTAACTGTGCTAGTTGTTTATTGTCACACATGATATATTATTAATGGTTTAACTTTGTATTACTTAACTGATTGTGTCATGCATATCCATGTAACTCAGACATATTTGCGTATTTTTATAGAATTTATTAGTCTTTTATATTGTGAAAGTTAATTACAGTAATTCAATTTTATAAATCCATTTCTAAAATTTTTATTGAGTTAGAGAGTGTTTGATAAAAAACTGATAGGAAAACTGTGTATTTTCTCATTCGCATTGCACCCTTCATGCATCCACGAACCATTCATGAGTGAGTCCCCTCCCCGCTCGAAGTTTGCCCTTTTGAAAAGAATTAAAAAGACATAAATTTACTCTTCCCTTAAGAGATAACCCTGGATAGCCTGCAATCCAGAAATCCTTCAGTAGGGCTACCTGGCTGATATTCTAATTTTCCCAGTAGTTTGGATCCCTCGCTTTCGGAGCATAAATATAAGTCTGCAATAATATAACTGAATAATAAAGTCTGTAATCATACTCTTCATTTAAATAAATACCGATTAAGGCTGGTTCGTCTTGATGACATATTATTTTACAGAATTTGTACATTATTATATTACAGAAAGTTATTATTTTGGAAAAGGCTGTATTAGCTCTAAATTCAACACGGTTAAGATCCTGTTTTATCTCATATATCACTTACACAAATTGAAATAAAAAATAAAAGGCTTAATGATTCCCGAAGGAAATTAAAAATTAAAAACCTGAATGTAATTAACAATTTGTGAGAATTTTAAAATCAGGTTAGAAAAAACACTCGAGAGCTTGCCCCGTCTCCAGGTTTATCTATTATTGTAGTTTCATGCATATCTTTAAGAAAATTGTGGAATATTTATATTACACCAGGAAAAAACGAAAGGTCCATGGCGTCACAAGATCAACTACCATTTTCAGTGAATTTAGGGGAAACTTTTGAATACGCTATTTATTATTATATCTTTAAGAAGTCGCCCAACCGGTATAGTGGTTAGTGATCCTGACTGTCTTAGCGACGGGCACGGTTTCGAAACCCGGCCACTGCAACTGTCCGTTTCATCATGGGAAGCAACGGTGGCCATCCATAGGTGTTTCCATAATGAAATGGTCACCATTTCCAACCCTTGTAGTGGCGCAAGACTAATATGGCTTTTAAATAAAGCTTCCGGCCATTAGACTTGAAGAATAATTTTTAAATAAATAACTTGATGGGATAAAAGGTTGTTAAATCAATATTTTGCCTAATTTCTATGTAACTAGTCTTTTGCCAAAATACAATTTAATTTCGTTAATTTATTGAACTCATTTGAACTGTTAGCCCATGTTTGTCTGCTAGGGAAATGGGAAATTTCACTCACAGTCTGAATGAAGGTTTGAGTTAAATATTAATTTAGTTCCTAGTAGGAGCTCTAAAATCTTATTTGAAAGATTGCTTAGTGGTGTCAAAGTTTATCAGTTGAAATTAATTCCTTAATTAATGTTCCCCAAATAAATTTTTCAATAAGTATGCATATAGCCTGAACATTACTTGCTGTAGCAGTAAATATTTATTAGGATTGTCTTTATATTTTTCATTACTTTCTCAGGTGTTTTTTCAATGTTACCGTCCCAGTTACAGACACAGTATCTGTATAATAACATATAAGGCTTGAAAGAATGCGTTCGGCTGCTCAGTGCAATAAAAACTTACTATTTAAACTAAATTAAGTTTGCATGCAAAGTCCTGTGTTTGGAATGGAAAGATATGCTGTTCAGCTTCATATATATTACGGTCCGAGTTTCAACTAGGTCCGAATAATTATTGCAATATATCATCAGTTATCTGCCTGGCTATTATTACTACATAACTAGCAGAATATAGTAGTGACCACATGCTACAGGAAATAATTTGTGGACTGATAAGGCTTTGCACGAGAATCAAACCAGCTGGTCTAGAGCTAATGCAAGGACAATATATGACTGGTCATAAATACTGATTCATTACACAATGCTCCAAAATGTAATGCAGATATAGGAAAAGTACGGAAAATTGAGGAGGATATTTTACCTTGCCAAAGTTCGAGTTTTTGTGCCTATAGAATGTGAGACGTACTAAATGAGAATTCTTGCGAAGGTAAATAAGAGAATTTGTGTTATATTGTGATGCTAATTCATGAATTCCCCCATCAAGCATTTAGTTTGACCATTAAGAAACTAAATTCATAATGTCATCATTTACGGGCAGCTCACAAATTATTACCAGATTGAAGAGTTTGAGAAAGAATATTTGTTTAGCAAATATAGGTAGATGTAGGAGGGACACCGCAATTTCACAGTTAGTCGCACAGTCGCATACACCTCCTTCTCTTGCCACTAGATTGGTCGAGAGGACTTTCCGCTCTTCAATATTTTAATTGCCTCCATGCCGCACAGACATTATACAATTTACAAATACCAATATCTTCTCCAGGATTAGAAACTGAGCTCAACGATACAGCAGTCAGCATCGCAAATAACTATACCAGTAAAAGCGGCTGTTGTTTTAGCAGTGAAAGTATTTTGTAAATGAATAAAGCAGTGAAACAAAGTCGTCAGTCAGTATAAATTCAAGTATATTTCATTGCGCGCACACTTGACATTATGAAAAATTTATATTAAATCTGTTAATTTATAAAGTATTTCTCCCGCCTTCGTGGTGTAGTGGTGAGCACTCTCGGTGCGTATTCGAGAGGTCCGTGGTTCGAGTCCTGGTGAAGGCATTGTTCATTTTTAATCTCTCCTGCTTTCCAAAAATAGCTTATGTCTCTACAGTGGTGCCCGAACTAAAAAGGTGGTGGATGACGATTCTTCGCCACCAGGATTTGGCGATTGGGTCGACTAATCCCCAGTCGCTCTTTAAAAGGAGGAGTATATAAGGTACTTCTTCCGCCTTCTTAGCATGCCTTCGTGGTGAAATGGTCAACATACTCGGCGTGTATCGAAAGGTCCGTGGTTCGAGTTCTGGCTAAAGCATTGTTCAGTTTTCATCACTCCTGCTTTCAAAAATTACCTAATGTCTCTACAAAGTTTTTTTTAAAGTTTTTAAGCGTTTTAAACGTGAAAGAGGATAGATTTGGGAGTAAATACTCTGCACACTTTCTCTACTGTCCTCTGTCTCTATTTCTAGTTGCACAAGATAATCTACAATTAGCATATATTAGATTTGGTTTCGTTATTTAATTACAACAAAGCACAATACGACTATCTGTTTAGGGGGAAAGATGCCTTCGTGGAGGAGTTTCCCAGTGAAACTCGCTCGTTAACTTTATATAAATTAACCTTATATAAATTAAGGCATATTATTGTTTTCTTGTTGTTTCTTTTTAGGCTCCCATCCAATTATGTTTTTTTTCTCAATGTGGAAACTTTTCTGCACTAATTATTATTTTAAATTCTTATTTTTTATTTTTAATAAATTTATTTTGAATAAATTCGATTGCACACAAATTTCGTTTTAAAAAATTATCAGCCTTTGTTATGCAGTAATTGCTATTGATTCGCAGAGTTTTTTAGCAGATCTGCTTTTCCTTTTGTTTAAAATTTAATTAATATTTTTTTAGCCCATTGTTCTTAATTTTTATTTAAAACATTGTTCTTAATTTTTATTTAGCGCATTGCTCTTAATTTACTAAATGGTAATTTATTCTTTTATTATCCTTTTTGTATATTTATCCATCTCTGAATGTCAGTATATATTTAGTACATTGCTTACGATTTTCTCAATGATTTTTCAGGTTGAAAATTTAATTTAATAATTTTAACGAATTGTTTTTGATTCATTCTTGTTTCTTTCCTAAGAATTTTTTTTATTTCGTTTCAAATTTTTTTTTATAATTTTTTATATTTCTTTCAAATGTTTTCATTATTAACAATCATCTAGTTCATAGATTTTCATATGGATCCCAGCGGTCTACTCCGACCTGCAAGGGGTCCATGCTAATGAAAGAAAAAATTGGGTATACATGAGATGAAAATGGGGGTCCACAAGACTGGTCACCAAAACTTAGACGTTCTGTAAATGTCATAATGCACTTGACACAGGTTTTACCTATTGTACTTACATAATATTTACTTGTATAATAGACATATAAATAAACTAATTTTATTTATTGTTGCTTAATAAAAAGCATAGTTATTTATGGTACAGTATTACTATTATTAATTTCATAAATTTGTGCAAGTAGGTACCTATTGACTTTGTTTTCACAGTACTTGTAACATGTAAAATTTGCACATTTGATATAAGTAGTAAGCGTTGTGCGCTTACTCGCAGTAGTAACGCCTATCCAGACGTGTAACAGAACTATGCAAGGACGGTGCCGACTTGTACCACTCTTGCTTGAGCGGACTTATTTCATTCGTCAATTATAAATACGAGTAGAGCTAAACTCTGCATTTATTTTATGAATTTTGCGAAGAAAAAATAGGCTCATATTTTCAAAAATATAAATAGGTAATTAGGCATATACAAGTTAAAGCGAACCCAAGGCGTCGACTTTGAACTTTGACAAAAAGTAAGTTTTATTTTTTAAATAAAATAATTTTTGTAGCTCCTCCGATTGCGTAAAGACGTTTACAATACCGCGTAATTTTTAGCGCGTCTAAAAAAACAACGAAGATAGTTAGTTCTGTGATTTGTTCATGTTTTGGGGTGACCGAAGCCATCTTCGTTAAAAACTAGCACAGTATGTTGCTTTATAACTCGTATAACCCTAGCAAATCGTAACTATTCATAGTTACGTTTTGTTTTCGAACGGATTAAGACAATTTGTGGTGGACATAAGGTATGATCTTTAATATTTTTTAACGCTTTTGTGTGAGGTAAATTTTGTAGAGTAATTTTATTTATTGAGTACAGCAACCTGATAAAAATAATAAATATCTCCATCAAATGTTTGTCAGAACGCAAAATTCGAGGCATCGATGTACACTTGTAGGGTTTATATTTATTTTAACATTTATTTTAAGCTATCTTTCCTGTCAAGCCTTTACTTTCCCCTAGAATTGCCAACGCTAGAGTATGTAAATTAGTAGAACGCGCAGAGTATTCAAATTTTAGCAGAAGTAATTTGAGTTAAATAGAAGGGAAACGAGATTGTAAGTGTGCTTCTTGAATCACGAGCATGAAGGTTGCTGTATCTTAGAACGCGGTTAAGTTAGTTAAGATTATAGAGCCTCGTAGGTAGTTACTTCGTTATTTATTCATCCTGTCATTTATTTTTAGTTGCATTTTTGTCTATTTTGTTCAACCGCCGGGTCGGCGTAGTTTGTGAGCGTCAAGTGAACGCAACTGTGATTTCTAAAGTGAAATGAAAAGGGATTTAAACCCTTCTTACGAGTTTGTGTAATTTCCAGTTCATAGCAGTCACTACTACTGTTGCTGACTAGTTGGGGCCTCCCAACATCATACACTCATGGAAAATAAATTCCAATACCAAGAATAAAATGTAATTCCAATACCAAGAAGAAAAGGATTAGAGAAAGGAAATGTAAGCAGAGCATTTGTCTAAGAACATATTTATTTGATTTTGTTTCAAGGTAACAGGCTAAAATATAGGCGAGAAGAACTATTTCAAATATGAAATGGTGGTACATTAATAATCGCTTTAGTCGCCACAATATTGAATGCAAGAATGCAAACGCGCTTGCTTTGCGTCATACAGTTCCCATTTGCCATTTGTGTGTGACCAAGCTCCATGCCTTGGTTAGTCAAATCAGAAACAGTCCGTGCTGGTTGTGAATAACGCTGGATTTGGCGTCCAGTCATGTTCTCGTAGCAAACTGGTGCTCAATGGCAGAAAGATCGGGTGATTTGGTAGGGCAAGGCAATATGTTAAGACTCTGTAACAGTACTTTGCTTGATAGCAACGGTATGGGGAAGATATATGAGGATCTACTGGAAAATGTCCCCTGGATTATTGCTCAAGAATGGCAGCATAACCGATGGAATCGCCAGTTCCAAAGTACTGATTTTCTGTGTACGTATCTAGGATAATGATGAGAGTGTTTCAACTGTCGTAGGAAATTGCTCCCCATAAGCCCACAAGTATTGCTTTAAGTCCAAGTTGTGTCTAAGACTCAGAGAGCGTAATTCCAAAAACTCACCTGGTTTCCTTCTAATCAAAATACGTCCATTATTGGCACCAAGACAGGTTCTGTGGTTTGACATTAAGTCGAAGATGGCTATAATTTGGAGTTAGTGGTACAAACGCTACAGAACGTTTGGCTACGGGTTGTCTCTCAAGTAATCGAATTTCTATAGGACAGGACAGGAACAAGTACAGGGGGTACCAAATCATCGCTATGAACAAAAATGGTATTGACCCGGTGTAGTACTTTTCCGTATTTATTGAGAATTAAACAAGGTGACATGCAGATGTTACTGATGTCAGTATGATACACTTGGTAATTCAAACATAAGTCCAGATAGTTCATGTCAGTTCAGTGCATCGCACTCGGTTGAAATCAGCTCTGTTATACGGTATGAAGGTAATGCACAGATATGAATGAAGACTGAAGGCACGTTAGAAGTGAGTGTTGGGTGGAGATAACAATGGCATTCTGAAATTATTGCAGAATGAGAGGATTAAAGATTAAGGGTGGCACATATTAAGTCCTTGTCTGTGGAGGCAGTCGATGATGTTCTTTATCTGACTAAATGTTTTTCGGTGTTTGATTAGAAATCGATTGAATTCCAGATCTGGGTTGCTTGGATGACGGATATGGTGAACAGACGTCATTGGACAGTTGAAGATGTAGTGCTTTGGGTCTGAGTTCCCGTTGCTTCCGCAAATACATCCTACATCGAATTCCTACAGTTCGTTATGCCACTCTACCGCCAATAAAAGCTCGAATATCTGCTACAGATGCAGTCGATGCACCACAGACATGCGCCGAATACGGCGTTTGGACCCTGGCCTTCTTCATATAGTTCCTTCCCGTGACCACTGTTGCCAACACGCATCTATAGTGGATATACACTTCAAAAGCTTTCTGAAGTATCGCAAAAAGAAAACACACCTTCCCATAGCTCTATTATACGGTTTATTTAAACTTAGAAACCTGCTGATACTGCTTTCTTCATCTCCTTAAATATATTTTTTACTCAAATCTCGCTCAACAAGCCGCATTCGGAAGGTAAATAAAGCATACGAAGTTATTTAAAGTAAGTGTGATTTGCATGTCATATTCATAGGGGGCTACTAGCGCTATATTTATTCGTCGAGCTCAAAATTTAAATTGACGTATCTTTCTGATGTGTAAACACGCCTCCCAAATTTCATTTATCTAGCACACTGGGATTTCATTTTCCATCAGTGCATTTTAAAAAGTAAGTTTAAAGCTACTTGTGTCTCAGCGCTTGAAGAAAATGCATTTTCTTCTTTCTACATATTGCAACCAAGGGATGGCAGAGCTAAACAATGGGATGAAATTATAAAATGTGTAGTTTATTCAGAAAATTTTAAATTGAAATCTTTGTTAGTTTTGGAGATTTGCAAACTAGGATTATAGACTACTTTTAAGATCTTATAACAGAGCAAAATTCGACAGGAAACTACGATAAAAAAAGGAGGGTGGGATCTTACTGTTCGCTTTTTATTTTAAAATTGGTTAAGAGTTTGCAAGTAACTTTTCTGAGCCTGCGACTGATTTGATGATAATTGCAGAATAATTAGTAAATCTACTTTATATATATAGAAATGCAAGACAGTTGAAAGAGCACGCTGTGCTTTAAAAAAATATCACTCAAAATTTCTACAAACTGCAGTTCAAAACGGTGAGATGAATTATATTACTTAAACAAAGATGAGCAACAAGGCCTTATTTGAGTCCAGAAATTTAAAACCATTTTCTTTTATCCGGTATCAAAAGCTTAAAGTCACAGCAGAGTAAATAGTTTAAATACATCTGGAGTTAACACAGAATGTAATATATTCCGGTGGCGTATCACATCTACATATATTTGAATAAATTTACTCGCATGAGAGGTTTTAGAAGCACTTGTAAATAATGCTTAATTCAATTGAAAGTATCTCAAAGAAGTTTATAATACAATGGTTAAAGTTAAAAATGTAAAGATGCAAATGGAGGAAAGTCTTACATTCTAAAACGAAAATTATAACTTTTAAAAGTATATCGATCTTTAACGCTTTCTTTTTGACTGAAAATATAGCAAAAGATTTTCATTTTCATAAAAGGGAATTCGCCTTTTTAACGTAAAAAAGACAGTATGATAGATAATTTCTCTAAATACTATAATTAAATGTGTTTAGAAGAGGAACGTTATGGTGGAAATGAAGAAAAGGGCTGTACTACTATTTTATTAGCACTAGCATAAAATTATATCAAGTTCTTTTAAATATTTTCATTTCTTAAATCTTGATAAATTTCTGAGCAGATTCATGTTCTTTCCACACCTTTCCCTCGCTAGTTATTATCAAGAAAACACAAGAATAATACAACATTTAATTATTGATCTCACCTCTTGGCAGTTTAATGTGATGACATAAATCTTCTCTTTTTAATGAGTTTCTCTTCTTAAACAGCTATCGAGGCATGTAATTAAAAAATAGCAAAGTGGGAATGAAATAAATGCTTTTCAGCTATAGTTCTGCTTATAAGTTCTCAACTATACTCAGAAATAAAAGGAGTATAAAAACCGAGCAGGCAAAGAGCGACATCTATCCGCGGATCGATAAATTAAATGTTGCTGTTTACTCTTCATAAGATGATGAAATTTCTAACCGCAGCAAAATAAATAAAAGGAGAAAGAGAAAAGGGAAACACCTCTATATAGGAAAAGCAATGAAAGTCGAGTTAACCGCTTCCTTAGGTCTGTCCTCATTATTCCAAGACACGCTCTGTCGGATCACTTGGGGGTTGGAATGGGGGCAGGGACAGTCTCAGGCGGGGGGTGGAGTGTAAGCGGCTCTCCCTTCTTTGTCTCCTCCCCACAGAGCATTAGCCCACTTTTGATTGCATTCTAACCGTTAACGCCAAAGGATGACACCGTTTTTTTAACGTTTCTTTTTCTCTTGTTTTTGTTTAGTTCCTTCTTTCTTCCTAATTTTATTTGGTGTCTTTTTTTAGCCTGCTCTTCGGGAGTTAGTTATGTTAAGCGTTTCCTTGCGATTCAACTCGTTTGGAGGAGTAAGGAAGAGTTTGATCGTATCTGGTTAAAAAGGCAGTTCGGAGTTTTGCTTGTTACGCTGATTGAAGGACGGTGTTTAACGATCCTGCAACTGCTTTTCATTCTTTACTTTTTTTTTTTTTTTTTTTCATTCTCTTATATATTTTTAGTAGTGCTTGTTTTCATTTAAAGCACCGTAAAAATATTTTATTTGAGCCTGAAATAATTATTTACTTTTGTAACTTTTTTAATGAGAAATAAAAGAAATCACGCTATTTTTGCTTGAATTCTTGTCTTATAAGGTAAGACTTCCTAAAGATGTTTAATTTGAAAACTTTGTAATGTAGCTCTGCTAGGGCACCATAGCTTTCAACCCAAACTGTGGGTTGAAACCTAAGCTATGTTTAGAAATGAACAACTAAGCTAAAGCAGAACAGAAACAAGTGATCATATTTAAAATGATTTCATTATATGTTGTTGCTTATGCTCACTTGTCTGACATATGCAGCTCAAGACACAAAATTCCTAAAAAGGAGCGCTAGAATACGACTGCCGTTGGCAACAGCCTTGAGCACCAATCAGGTGTCAGTGCGGTTTAGCTCAGTTCTAATCCCAATTTTAATGGAGAGCATCCCGGGGGTACGGGTCCGAGGGTCTCACACCCCTCTCTCCTTCCACCAAACCACACGAGAGGACTTTCGGCTCGCAGCATATTTAGAGTGCCAACATGCCGCACCGACACTACACATTTACAAACATCTATGCCTTCTCCGGGATTTGAAACCGGCCCTTTCGACACGGCAGTCAGCGACGCTTTTCATCATATTCAAAGCAGATCTGTTAAGGTTTCAGTAACATTTGGATTTGGCAATAAAACCTCTACCTGACTGAGTCTCTTTTATCTCATTACTTTTATTTCGTTATTAATCCCAACTACAGTGAAGTGATTTATTTAAGCCACAGGAACTGCAGTCATCCATGCAGTTACTGCTTAAAAATTGCATACTCAAATCTTCCATATGTTTGTATGATGTAAAGGTGAATATACTTTTTTGTCCAATCATACTTTTTTTACATGATTAAAGAAATACTGCACGATAAATATTTATTAAAAATGAAAATACGGACAAATTTTACAAAGAAATGTGCAATTTTAACTCCACCTATTTATCTTCTGAAAAATGTAAGTAAAATTGAAACTATTCATTGCGATTATAAGCAAACATTAAAACTGAACTACTAAATAAGTTAACCAACTACTGATTCATTTTTCAAACCTGCATAATGAGTATGCTTTGGTCTCTGTATTGTTGCACGTAACTTTACCTTGCCCTTATGTAAATATCCATCTTATAAGATATCATTTTGCTTTTATAAAACTTGTCGCTTATGAGGAGATAATCATTTGACAGAATATACAATCTCTCATAATACTAAAACCTTTTTCGAATGTGTTGTTGAAAGGACTATATATTCAGTATGATATTTTCTGGTATAAAATTGTTCTTAATCATGACAATACAACTCTCAAAATCATTATCAACAGATAATAGGTTAATTTTATCTGCAATTCATCAGATGAATTACATGCATACATTTCTGCTGTTGAAAGGCATTTTTATAATAAAATCGTATTTTACATAATACTTAGCCATTAGTGATATTTATTTTAGAATAGCTATTAATTGTTTAAAGTTAGCTTCCGTAAAATCCTTAGGCAGATAGCCCTAGTGTGCTTTGCCTTAATTAAATACACACCACCACATGCAATGTAGAGTAATCAGGTTTTTCTTATGCTGGCGACGTGAAAAATTTGCAGTGCCTTCGCTGGGATTCGAACTCCAGACTTCCCAAATGCGCGTCGAGTGTGCTTCCAGTTACACCACGAAGGCATGCAGAAAGGAGGGAGAAAATACCTTATATACTTCCCCTTTTTAAAGGAAGACTGGGGATGAGTGAACCCAGTCGCCAAATTCTACCAAATTCCAACCACCTTCAGTAGTGAGGAACAATCGTCCACCAACCTTTTTAGTTCGGGCGCCACTTGTAGATTCATTAGATTTTTTTTATTCCGGGAACGTGAAAAATGCGCCATGCCTTCAACTCCGGACCTCCCGAAACGTATCGAGTGTGCTTTCAGTTGCACCGCGAAGGAATGTGAAAAGGAGGTAGAAAATTCGTTATAACCCTGCTGTAGAAATTTTATAACATTTGTAGTCGCATACATTTTTTTTAAATTCTTTCTTTATACATTTCTTTTAGTAATGCATACTTCAGTAAAATTCAGTCACATATGCACCTAAGTAAAAGAATTAATTTTAAGCAATTGCGGTCATATGTTTTGCAGAATTTTTATACCATGCTCTATATAACTTTATTACAATGCAACCTTTAAATATGTCAGGAGCATAATAATATGTAAAATCATATTAGAAAATGTTCTTTCAATATTTCGAATTTAGTATTATAATAGGAATAAAAATTGTATTATCCGTTCCAGGTAAACGAATAAAAATCTGCAGATTAAAAATCTTAGATCATATTTTCCCTGTCTACTACATAATTCTTTAACAAAATGTATCAACTCAGAGCCTGTGCAATATGAACATATTTCGTCTCTTCGTTAGAAGCTGAGTTACTGTAATTCAGCTACATATGAGAATTATGTAAAATACTACTTATTTTTTCTCGATCTTTTGATAAAATCAAATGCATTGCAAGATTCAATTTGTGCAGACTTTGAATGAAGTCTGAAATACGTAAACCAAGAACTCAGAAACGAATACCCACATTGTTTTGGCTTAAACAAAGAAAGGTTTGAATTCGTATTCATCCATAAATACATATTTCCATTCGTTACATATAGTTATGGTTTGAATATTGGAATATCTTAGCGGGATCTCCAAAACCTTACTCATAATTTTAAAAAATGCTGCCATCTTCAAACTATTCAATTCTTCCATTTGTCGTTCGTTGGATTCGTAATTCAATTCGTCGCAATCCGAAAACTAGTTTCTAAGACAAAATCTGGCTTCTGTGACATTATGCTAAGGAAAGGTAACAAGAAAACAAAAGAATAACTTCCAAGTGCAGAATATAAAACAAACAATTCAATCGGATGAAAAATATTCCTCTTGTAACATAACGCAGGACTTATAGTTTTGAAATCTTTTATCTGCGAAATTTGATGTCCTGGCAAATGTTCGGCAAGGCCCCGGGCGGAAAAGAGAAGCTTTGAGATAAACAAGAGTAGACTGAAGTCTGGAAGAATCGATGATAAAGTCAGGCCTAACTGCCACCACCACTACTACAACGAGTACGTTGGGGGGGGGGACGAAGCCGGTAATGCATTTGTTTATTTCCTTTCATATTTCTTCGTTCTTCGACACAAAACTCTGATATAAGAAGATAGGAAAGAACTGATTTTGAATTTTACCAGATTAATATTCTGTGTCTCGAATAGCCCCAGAACTTTTCAGTTTTCTTCAAAGTAATGTTGTTTGTCCCTCCGAATCTTGGATTCGGAAATTTGCAATTTATAATACATAGAACTGCACGAAATATTTTGGCACAAACAATCTCTTAACTTGCGTTTCTCCCTTTTTAAATTTTTAATATTAAACGGATAAAAATACATGCAGTGAGTTGCTGATGTTCTTAAAATGTTGAGTTTTTCAATTTTGACTCCTCCCCTGCCGTTACAGAATAGCCACTGAATGAGAAAGGATTTGAAAAATTCATAACTTGCTCATTTTCAATTTTTTTCATTTTTTGTAAGAAATGGAGCATTCCGTGGAGCTTAAAATGGTCACGTGTGATGTCCAGTAATGAGTAAATCTCACTCAGATTTTCTATTCCAGCGGAAGACCACGAATGCGTCAGTACTTTCAGTGCGCTTAGCATCTCTTCCCAGAAAATCGCAGAACCTAATTCTTTCAATCGGGTACTTAGACTCCGAATTATGTCATCGGCAGGACATACAATGACATTAAAATGTTGTCGGTACTTTGAGTTATTGTTCTTTTACTGGAATGGAAAAACTGAACCTGTTTTACATGTTGCTGAACATCATAGGTAGTTATTTTATTATCCAAGCGATGCTGTCTAATGTGAACACCACAGCGACTTCCTTGTGCGGTCTATGAAATTATGCACAATTTTGCTGCGCTTCATTTAAGCTAATTTCCTCAAATTTCACTAGAGTTATATTTCTCCTTCAATCAGTTCATTTCTCACTTAGCAAAGCAAAAATACATAAAACTCAAAAACATCTTCAGAAAAATTGTTAAATACAGAAAAAACTGAAACACTAAATGCAGTTAAAAACAGTTATTTTTTTTACAAGTAAAATTATAATTTATAAGTAAAACCGAATTATTCGAAACGGTTAAAAAGACACAATTTTCGGTGCACAAAATTGAAAGTTAACTTTCTTTCCTTCTGGGCAAAAGACACTAAAGTTCATGCGCCAACTGACTTAATTCACTATTCTACTAAGAGTTTTAGGCTAGCGCCGCTTTAGTTATTGATAATTCTACAACTATTGCACGGAGATTAACTAAAAGCATTAACGGAAACATAATACCACATAATTCAATCACTTTTAAAGCAAAAAAATTCACAATTTACCATCATATAAGAATAACAAAACAGACCTCAGCAAACGGAGTAAGACGGTGGTATACATATATACATAAATATTGTCGTGGCCGACTGCAATTAAAAAGAAAGATGCACAATTAGATGTTACACCAATCTCAAATAGAAAATTTAAACGTCCTGCGGTAATCCTTTTGAGCTATGCGAGGTAATACGTACACTGCCCGATATTGAAAATTCTGTTGAATTTTGTTGAATTCTGTTGAACCAAGAAGGATTGGCCCGAAAATTATGCAAATTTTATGGTAGACGCATGTCATCGAGTTATCGAATGATGTAAAATGCTCAACTCTCCAACACACGTTGAGAAAGATATAAGGAAAGGAACCTGCAGAATGTTCAGTTTACGTTCTGTTATTTCTGCTAGGGAAATAATCGTAGAATATCTGTTCTTGTATCAGAGGACACATGTAATGCCAGGCCGTCATCAGTGGAGGCAGTTCCAGCAGATAGACGATTTTACGAGGAGTATGGTGATCGAACTGAGACGGGCAGGTTGGTCCATAAGGCAAATCTCAACTGGCACACACTTCGACGAGTCCACAATGCACCGACTGTGACAAAGATGGTTAGAACAAGGACATGTGGAACCGGTGCAGCCAGAGGGACGTCCGCAAGCGTAGATCGACGCATACACCTACAAGCGATGACGCACCTGCAAGCCACTCTGCCTTCATTCTGCAGCATGTTCAAGACACCCTGGATACCGTTTTCTACTGATCTCCCACCAATCGAACCCATTTGGGATGTGTCTGGACGCCATTTGCAGACCTTGCCATTGCTGCTTTCAGAAGACGAACAGTGGCAAATGGTTGACAGGGAATGGAGAGACCTTCCTCAGAACCCCATCCGCATGACTCTATGGCTAGACGTGTTGCTTCGTGAATTGTCGTCCAAGGTGGTCCTACAACTTACTGTGCCGACGCTGTTCTCACTCTGTAGTATGCCTATCATTTTGAAATAAAGATCACTTATTGTTCGCTGTTGTCTCTCCCAGTTTGCGCACTCCTTCTTGGCGTTGTATTTTTAATGTCGGGTAGTGTACTTACGAACGTACATGCAGACTTCACAAAAAATGTCCCTTCTAAATCCCTTTTAAATTCTTTTAGAATCGGTTTTGGAAAAATGAGTTCTGTATTCTGTCCGTACATACAAACGTCCTGCAAAAAAATCGTCTAAATTACTTCGGAAGCGAGTTTGTTTAGTTTCTTTGAAATATGATACCCGATTTTTTTGAGACTACAATACTTCTTTTACTTCGCACAAGGAAGTAAAAAACTGGAGAGCGCTAGTTTTGAATTTTCTAAACCTTCATTCTTTCAGTGGCCAGACTGTAGAATTTTGCTACACGTTAGTCCGTTGACGTTTCCTCTTATCATCCAACATTTAAAACCAACATCCAACATTCGTTATTATGAGAATGCCATCCAAATGCCATGAAGAATTTGGATGGCATACTCATAATAACGAATTAAAAAAATTAAGCCTTTTTTTTTCATTTTAAAATACTTACTTGAAACCTTTTTATAAAATGCGAAAGAAATATTTGAAACATTCATAAAAAAACTTTGCAATTTAGGAATGTGGAAGCTCAGTATTTTAATAGACATGTCGTACAAAAATTGGAAAAACTTAAGTCTGAAATCAGCTTTCTTAAAACTGTGTCAGAAAAGGAAATTCTCAATCCAACTGCATTATTAATTCAGCGACCCGATTTTTCATAAAGACTATTTGTAAATTACACTTTAATCTAATTTATGTGTCAATAATGCTAACAAAAAAGTCCAGAGTCCGTTTTCTTTCTAAAGGCCCGAAAGAAATTAATAGTGATTAAAACTGACCACGGAATGTTCTCTTCGCGATCTAATAAGCACAGATAATAATGCCGCCGTATCCAGATGCTGTTCTTTCTTCCATCCCTCGTCGAAGGAGGAAGATATCTGCATCATCCTGGTGTATTATTATAATCCAGGCAGGGTTACAATCCTCAAAAATATGCCAAAGTATATTTAAACTATGAAACCTCGGCTTATGCCAAGATTTCATTTCTCTTAGTAAAAATCGTAATAATTACCAAAGTATGGATCATTTTATATTCTGATAGATTGAAAATTATTTGGCTTTTTCTACGAGTGTTGGGCTTTTAGTCAAGCTTTACCTGACATATCAGTTATCTAGTATGTATCCTTCTTGACTACTGCCATTAAGCTCACAAATTAGCTATACAAAATTTAAATTGTTGGGTTTTTAATCTAGGTAATACGATAAAAATGAAAAATTGTTAGCAACAATAGCGGTCTTTTAGACAGAAATAAAGGAAGTGTTTACATATTTAACGGAAAACTAAAAGAATTTTCACTGTGATGTCAACGTGTTCTGCCATTAGATCATTTAATTATATAACTTGAAGGCCTAATTTCTATTAATTCTTCTCTGTACGTTTTTGTCTTCATCAGATAGGGAATGAATTTATAGCTTGAGAAAACCGTGGCAACTGACCAAAAAGCAGATCATTTCCTCCGACATCCTTTTCTGGTGCGTTGGTCTATGCTTAGTGGATGGTTTCTGAAATTTGATAATACATAGAGCTAAAAGCTATATAGCGGAGGCTAGGCGGATTAGGCATTGAAGCAGTTCTTGTGGTCTAGGTATTTAAATATTTGCATTCAACGTCCGGAAGGTAGAGGTAGCTAAGTTTTTTTTATATTTTAATTGCACTACAAAACGTACTTTTAGAAAACCTTTTAGTTATGTTTTACTTTTTGTTTATATTCTTGGAGTTATAAGACTTCTAATTAAGCGAGCAAATATGAATTTATCAAACGCGCATTCAAAATAAATTGGAATAAGTTAATAGTTAATTCGGATTAAACTTGTAGTCTGATATTGTATACATTTTATGTGACAATGATTATGTTTACTTAGCGAATGTATACGTTTTTCATTTAAATTATAAAGAAATTAATTGAAAAAAGTCTTCCCCAGTGATTTAAAAATGTTTTATAAAAACCATTCCTGAAAGAAGCGTATTAATACTGATGTCATCACTTTGTATGAGAGTTATCTTACTATTTTTTTTATATATAATTCCCTACACCTTAATGAATTTAAGAATTGTGTACTTTTAGTAACTATTCTTTAATTTGTAAATTTTGCATACCAATAATAAGTAAAAATGAGTTTAATTTTATAAAAGATTAGATTTTTTTATTATTTTTTAACTAATATCTTATATTGAAATTTATTTACTTACTAAATACCACCTAAATTCTATTTAACATTTTTGCAGTGACATCATTCCGAGTACCTTTTTTTAGCCTGAAATAAAGACAATATTCTATAGAATGCTTATGAAATTTTGTTGCTGCACAAATAGGTTATTCATATTTACTTGCATGATAAATTCTAAAGACCTTCAAGGCAACGAATTCCCTACCTAATGCAGAGAAAAAGTATTGCTGACCAATTTTACATTAAATTTACATTCCGCGATGTCACTGATTATGTAAACATTTTACATTTTCTTTACTTTATTTAAATGTAAACAGAAATGAAATGTTAAGATGTAATTTTGAAAATACTCATATTTCAAAACAAAATTCTTAATCGTTTTACATAAACATTTACATCAATATCAACATGATATACATGTTCGAAATAAATCTGAAGATGAAAGAATTTAATTCTTAGTATTCTTTAAAAGGAATGGCGGTGGGAGACTTATCCCCATTTGGCGATCACAAATAAAAATAAATACAAAGTTTTTTTTATTTGTTTCAAATAAAATACAAAAGATCTCTAGAGTAATCGATGCGAACCGTTGAACTGTTTCCTCAAATATTTATTTCTATGTTTGTTCGCTTCGATTTGTCTTCCAATCTCGGAACGGTTTTCGTTCGACAAAGGAAAGATTTTGAACGATACCTTATGTAGTTCAGTTCGGCGCAGTTTTGTTGACTATAATAATCTTAAAATTAATGAGAAGCCGTCTTCGAAAGATGTGGCTGAGTTCTGAATTGTTTTAAAATTTTCTTCTTTATATACGATATCCTTGGTAGACTACATCTATTATTCAACTTGACATAACAGAAAGAGATATCTGAAATTCTTCGCAAATATGTCGTTTTGTACAGAAATGCTGAACAAATAGACTTCTGTGTACTTGCTGCTTTATTTATGATAAATTCGTGATATGTGTTTCGTTGACATAATAAAAATACGAATACAAAATAACAATAATCATCAAAAGAATGAAAGAGCATCGGATAATGAGAACCTTTCCCTTAGGTATATACACATTGTACATACGTATATATATACAGTCACAAAAGTCATTACCCACCTTTATTTTCGCAAATGTTGATCTTTACTTATTATAAAAATTTTGCATTTCGGACTTAAAGAAATCAATTCTTTAAAAATTATGAATTCTAACTTTTTATATTTTCTCAAGTTCCTATATTTATATTTAGCAAAATTTTGTACTCGCTATAAAAACTTTGTTTTTGTAAAGAGTACAAAATGTTTGACTTTCGCACGACGAAACTGAATTTAATATCAAAATTTACGATATTTTTCTCATTTCCAATTTGATATCTCGAGGTAGATTTTTTCTCATTAAATGCCATTGAATGATATTCTGTTGTGATTTATCATTATCTTTATTTATAACTAGCAGAAGTACACAATCCCATTTAAGTTAGACTGAGTATTATTTTACTATAGTATTATTTTACTCATGATATCACTTGACAATTCATATATACAATAGCATACTACACGCTATAAGGAATATGACGTGTCATTGTAATGCAAGAAAAATACCAAAGAAAAAATGTAACATTCAATACATGTACCACAATTGACTACGTAACCATAGAATCATAATGGTAAATACGCCCATATGGCATTATGGAATTGCCATTTGCGTCAGCAAAAATAAAAACAAATACATCCTTATTTTGGGCAAAAAATATGATTTATAGTCCTGCATTTTTCAGTCTGAGGCGATATAAACCCATATAAAAATTTCGATAGAAAAATAAAATAAACTAATTCTCTCTCATTATATCAGCACCGTTACCACTCGGAAAAATGAGGGAGAAAATTAGCGTTTTAATTAATATCTCTGATTTTAGCTTTTTTTTTTAAATGGAAAACAAGTGGACGTAGACCTTTTCCAGAATCCAGAAAAGAATTGTATAAAGTTTGGTGACGATAGCTATCGTAGTGACTGAGTTATTAGCGAACAAACAAACACACAGACTTTCTTCTTTAGATATACAGATTTTGCTATATATAGTATGCTAAAAGTATTTTCACACAAGGTTTATAAGCTTTCAAAATGTAAACAACCGTTATGAGTATTCTCATAATATTTTACTACTTTGAGATCGTAATCTGGTAACAGTATAAAAAAAAAAAAAAAAAAAAAAAAAAAAAAAAAAAATCATTAAAGCACAAATGCAAGGTACACCCATAAAGTAACCGGCCAGTTTCTTATAAAAAAGAAAGAGGTTTATTAATCGTCAGATAAATTTGTCTCTTTCAAAATAATCATTAGAAAAGATCTATTTTCAACATCTTTTCAGGTCATCGTTTATAGGCATCGGAACTAACCATTCACAAAACTACGCTGACATTTGAAGTTAATGGGCACCTTTATATCATCTTCAACCCTTTTTTTCTTATATTTATTTCCTGTTCTTGCTGGAGCAATTACAAAGTAGTTGTACAGTTTGTACACTTGTGTTCTTGATGGCCATGCGTCATCATGTATTGTTCGAATCATCTGTAACATTTCTGTAGCACATTTACTTAATAATTTGTAACAAAATTTAATCTTCTAATGTTATTTCATCTGGAAGCAAATTTTTTGTACATTCTTCTCAGTGAATGAAGTGACTATTTTGACTTTTAAATGAAAATGATTACGGCATTTTGATATGCAAATGACACAATAACCAGTTTAAACTGGCTTTAATAAGAGTTGAGATGTCACTTTTTCTAAACATGCATTTATTCTTTCAATTTTTATTTTATCGTTTGATCTTTTAATCTGTCTGGTAACTCTATGAGCCCACCTTATATTTTTTATTTTTAATTAAAGCAAATAATATTACGAGTTGACTGCGTGCCAATTCTGAAGCCTGCGAGTATTTTCTAGAATACAAATTCTGTAAGATTCTGTGGATAAAAGATCTAATAATTATCATAAAACTGAAAAGTACATAATGATTTCAAATAAAAATTTTGAATATTTCTGATTAGATAGCTTATGATTTTAATATGTCTTTTTTTTAAATCAATCACATTAGAAAGTAGAAAAGGTTTACTTAAGAACTGTGTTTATTGCTTTTAAATCTCCTAGTTTTATTACTCAATAACCTTCCCGATTAAATTTGAAATTATCTTAGGCTTTACTCAATGGCAACAGGCTGGAGTATGGATAATAAAAGTATTTTATTTCTGTGGAGATAAATGTATTTTATTTGGAACATTTTTGCCACTGCTCGCTTGTAAAAAGTTAAATTATCAAAAATTCATTAAAGTTTTACAAAATATGAAATAAATGATAAAACAAATTTGAAATTATGCTCGGCAGCCTAGGTGAACATGTTCTTAACTTGCTTAACTTCTGTTAAACAAAATTTGATGGCTCTAAGTACGGTCTTTCTTTTTACGATACGAAAACATACGTATAGATACATGCAGAATCTTCATTATTTATTTCTTTTAAAAATAATACAGAGTGATATATTTGGTGGCAATACTTTTAAATGTGATATGCCGTCTTATAGGGAACAAAGATAAAATCCCATTTTGAGATTAGTAGCCTCTTTTGGGCTAAAAAGAAACGAAACGAAAGAAATCTGAGAATCTCATATTATAGTCTAACGCTTTGAAGAATTTGCCATTAAAATTTTAAATCAATGAATAAATAGAAATAAAAATAGTAAGATTAAAAAGGAATTGCATCTTGATTTTATAGTGTAAAGAGATTTCGCTTGAACACTAGAAACAACTATAAGTAAATAGTTACTATATAGGGCTCTTTGTTTACCACTTATTCAGATATTAAAGGCAGACAACATAAAATCTTAGTTATTTAAAATAAACTGTTGAAAATGGAAACACCAAACGATAAAATATTTGCTACGGTATTACTTAATTATAAATTGGCATCGATTGGAAATGTGTGTGCTTATTTAAAACAGAAAGCGCTAAATTATTCAAGACGTACTTGGGCATTTATTTCATCGCATATTTAAAATAAATGTGCTTAACCTTTATTGAAGAGCTCATCTTTGTAATAGAGTGGAATACCAAACACTGAAAAAGGAAGTGGGGAAAAATTGGCAGTCAGTGTGCCATAAATCTCAACAGGACACTTTCTTCGGTTAGAATTTGAAAGATATGTATAACAACATCACAAACAGCATGAGTGATATTCCAACTGGTATTTTAACAAAGTGTTGAAGAACCTGACTCGTAGTGAGGACGTTTGAATTACTAGAAGTAAATAGTATATCAGCGGTAAAATAATGCTATGAAATTTTTAGATTAATGTTCGAGAACTAATGTCATGGCATAAATTAAACTTAGAACAAAATACAAAATTAAAAAAAAAAAAATCTGAAGCCCTTTCAGATTTTATATTACGCCCAAAGAGACGTTGTTTAAACATTATGTGTGTCACATTTATTTATTAACCTTCTGAGCGCCATGGCCGGCTTTGTCCGGCCATAAGATTTTTTGTCACTTGGTATTATATTAGCTCATAATTTACGATATTTGCTTTATTATTTTATTTAATAATATAAATGTAAATTTATAAAAATAGATCCCAAAATAAATAAATATGTAAATTTAGCTAATAAAGGCTCTTTAAATACAGGACAGGAACAAGTACAGGGGGCACCACGCCATCGCCATTGACAAAAATGGTATAGCCCCCATGTACTACCTCTCTGGCGTACCGCCCTTCCACAGGGAACCTGATTACGGTATACATAGGACATAGTACTAACAACAAATAAGACATAGAACATCATACTGTTACAATATACTTCGACACATAGGACATAGCATTAACATATGGTTACAGATTATTTACAGTGCAAGAAGTTATGTTCATTATAGAGCTTGTTGGTTTTGGCACCGCCTATTTTCACAGGGGACCTGATTACAGTAAACATATGACATAGCACTAACAACGTATAGGACATAGTGCAACATACTGTTACAACATACTTCAACACATAGGACATAGCATTATCATACTATTACAGATTATTTACAATGCAAGAAGTTATGTTCATAGGACATAGCATTATCATACTATTACAGATTATTTACAATGCAAAAAGTTATGTTCATACGACACAGCATTATCATACTATTACAGATTATTTACAATGCAAGAGGTTATGTTCATTATAGAGCTTGTTGGTTTTGGCATAGCATATGCTGTATGATACCTAGTGTGTTACATTTGAGTTATGTATTGAATGTTGTACTGCGGTAATTAAATAGGTAGCGTTCCATTTGGTCCAAGTTCAATGTTCAGATTTTAGCGGTCCATGGGTGCGCTACTTTAACATGTACTTTGATGAATTATTGCACTTGATGCACTGGTCAGCTGTTCAGTACATGTGAAATTGGTACGTTCTACCTGGTGTAGATTCTATTACCTGTTTAAGGTGGTATTTGATGAGTTGTAGGCACCCCTGTGACGATAGACTTCTTCTCTTGTGGAGTATGTGAACACTTTACCAGTGACACAATGGCATAGTACCAGTGGCTGCAGGCACAGGTACAATATAAATTGTTAGCTCGCATTATAGCTAGTCCTTTTGGAGGACAGTTATTATGAGATAGTCTTTGAGATTACGTTGCCGTTAGGGGGTTTGTGCTTGTTTCTCATTCTGGGGAGCACAGCTCGAGTCCATATTGGTGTAGTGAGTCTATTAACTTTCGAAGGTTCTCATACACATTTCTCCGCTTGATTAGTAACCTTAGGAATTCTATTCCGGGGTTTGTGGGATGGCGCACATGGTAAGTTGTAGTCAGGGGACATTGTAGGATGTAGTGATCAGGGTCGCCCATCTCCGCACATACACACACATTTGAAGAGAGATTTCTTTCGCACAAGTATGTGGGGAATGAACCATGACCGGAGATAAATTGTGTGAGAAAACAGTTTGAGATTATGCGTTCTTCATTAACCTTGGGTAGCAGACTGTGTGTCCGACGTCCGGTATGTCCATTCGTCCATTCCATTTGCCAAGCCTCGTTGGCGAGTTGTTTCAGCTTTAGTTTGATTGCTGATTGGGGCCATGGGACGCGGATAAGATCACTTCGCTGTTCTATCGCAGCTTGTTTTGCAAGGATGTCTGCCCTCTCATTGCCCTCGCAGTTGCTGTGACCCCTTGTCCATGTGAGGATAAAAGTTTTATTGCTGGATGAGATGATATTTTGAATTTCATGTGCTATTGGAGAGGTGGTAGTTGGAGATTTTATTGCATATATTGATGATTGGCTGTCGGTAATAATATGAATTACGTTGGTACGTGCTTGGAGATAGCTTATGCTGTGTTTTATTGCTGCCAGTTCAGCTTGGAATACGTTATTGTCCGGTCGTAGATACCCTTGCCATTCAGTAGTGGTATCTGTTCCAGTTCGAATAGTCATGCCGCATCCAACTTTGTTGTCTATTTTGGATCCATCTGTGTAGGCAATGAGAGTGGTGTTGGGAGGTGTTTGGGTTAGGTTACATTTCAAATTATCCAGTGTTATTGCTGGATGGGTATGGAATTTACGTGGCTTGGTTTCATATTTATCTGGTTGGAATACTATTCCGTTGAATTCGGCGGGTTTTTTAAGCTGTAGGACTGTTGTTGCAATGGCATCTATTTCAGCTTCTATGGATAATGGACGTACTCCCGCAAGTACTTGAAGTGCGTTCGTTGAGGTTGTGCGAAATGCTCTTGTGATATTTATTAAGAATGGTCTTTGTATCGAGTTCAGCATTTTGGCTTTTCTTACAGTCATTGGGAGAGTCCATATGGGTGCTGCATAGTTTACTATCTTATTGATAACATTCTTTAGAAGAATCTTCATAATATGTTTGTTTAGGCCCCATTGATATCCTCTCATCGATTTCAGCGCTTTGGCAATTTTTGACGTTTGGATCCTCTATTCCTGCAGATGTGGAATCCATGTGAATTTGGGATCTATTGTCAGCCCCAGGTATTTGACTGTTTTTACACACTTAATGTTTTGTTTGCCTATCTTTATTATCGGATTTCTTGTTAATTTGCGGCCAGGTTTGTGGATTATTAATGCTTGTGATTTTGTGTGAGAAATATGGAGTTTTATTTGTTGACATAGAGAGTGAAATATTGACAGAGTACTTTTACAGTTTTCCTCTAGCGCATTGCGCGTGGATCCGTTGATAACAAACAGGTCTTTAGGACAGATCCCAAGACCCGAATTGCTGAGAGGGTACATCATCTTAATCGCACTTAAACCATGAAATTCAATTCAACAGCAATACCACAAAATATTTAAAAACAACACATCTTTAGAATTTCCGATACACAGTCTCGAGCGCTGGAGATATAAATGTTTTTTTCTCTCGTAGAGTGTTGCGATTGTTCGCTTTGAAATCGTTGAGTTTGTTAATAAAAAATCCGTAATTTTTTTACAAAATATGAAATAGATAATAAAAACAAATTCCAAATTCCAGATGCCCATATTCGAATGGATGACTACGTTATACAAAATTGTGTGTCTCCAGGTACAGTTGTTGAGAGAAACATACATACATTTATACAGAGTCGTCATTATTTCATTTCTTTAAATAAAATGCAGGGCTGTAATATTTGGTGACAGCAATTTGAAAAGCGCCCTTTTACAGTGGACGACCCAAAATGCCAACGCGGAATTAATTGGGCAAATTGTCCCTTTGGGCAAAAAATGCAGAAATTAATTTTATTACATGCTTCATTTACTTCATTAAAGTTTGAATACTTTAAGCATGATCAATTTAAGATTAGAAATGATAATAAAACAGGTAATTGCGGACAAATATCTATTAAGAATAAAACATTTTGCTTTGCAAAATTTTCAAAATTTTCATTTCAAGATGTTTTTTTCACTTAAGAGTAATGATCATGTGATTAAATGCTGATGCATCTATGAAGATAAACTAGTGTTAGCGTCCGAGCCGAATTACTTGAGGTAAAATGTAAATATATTTAACTGGCCATTCGGATGATCATTGAATTCCTCGGACTCTCATCTTTCCTTTTCTGGCGTTATGCAGACCACTGGCGAAGTTCCATTTGATGTGCCGAGAATTGATTTTGCTCTGCGTTTCGAATCTCAACCCCTTGGGGCAGTTCCCATTTCAAACATCCTAGAAAAGTTTAAATTCACAAAGAATTGTAGCAGTTCACTTTTCAGCCATCTGAATTAGTTTCACTTCTCAACATCATGGAGAAGTTTGAATTGTAAAACGTGATGGATCTATTTCTATTTTCTACAGCTTAAAGTATTTGCAAGTTTTCGCACTCTAGAATAACTTTAAATGGCTTAGAGTATGATCAAGCGCCAATTTCAAGGAAAAGTAGGCTTTTAGAAAATTAGAAATAAATGTTTTCTAAATAATTTTGTGTTTTTCAATTATTGGTCAGTCAAAGATATTTATTTATTCCTAGCAGAAAGTTGTTACATTCAAAATTGGTTTACGATTTTCATGCTAAATTTTAATGCCGGATATTTAATTTTCTTTAACAGGAGCATTGGGTGTTACTTTTATTTGAAACATAAAGCAGAATATTTGGATGAGTGCTGATTTATACATTAAAATATGGTTCCTCAAAATTTGCAATCTTTGCAGTTTTTTCTTTATTTGTGCAATTATAACGTGGGTATAAATACAGATTTCAATGCATAAAATATATTAATTTAGAGTTTTGGAGTAGTTACAAGTTTCCCACTACAAAATTAAACATGGTGAATTTTTTTTGAAAACCAATTTGAGGAATAAAAGCGCAGTTTATTTTCGTTGTTGTTAGTATTATATATGAAATATAGTAAATACAAAATTAAATTAAAATTTATAAGTTAAAACTATATCCGTCAGGGCCACTCTAACGGTGGTTATTTAGCTCAGGTTCAAGCATTGGCAAAGAGATTTAGTTGCACGAACGTATTTTTGTTTTTCTCCGTGTGTAACGTGAATAAATTTCTTATATTTTACTCTCTTTTCTACACCGAATTTCGTTAAAAAGATTCTCATCGAAGCTATCCCTTCGCTTAAGCAGCTAGTCCTCATGCGTTTTGTCGTAATATAAGCAATCTTGTATTCCTGAAATAAAAGCATATATGAAATTTCTTTTTTTTTCTTGCACTCATAGTATGTTATATTTTCTTACATATACTGGAATAGCAATGTGGGTGTCTATTTTCCTCACTAGTGTAAAATGTCCAACTCTAGCCGAATAGCAACACAACTTTGAAGCCATATTTATCACTTTTACGAAAAACAAGCATCCGGTAAACAACGTCTATCGTCACTAAAACTGGTACGCATCTGATGTGAGCGGTCTCCCAGACCCCTTAAAAAGTAAAAAAACGTGATAACTGAAACCATAATAAAGGTAATAAGGATAATAAAGGTAACAAAGACTAAAGATGGGTTAGCAGGAGCGAGTACAGCAGCACAGTGGTAGACTGAAAACTCAGCGAGAGTGTAGAAAACCTTAAAAACCTTTTTTGGCGACTGTTAAATTCTAATACCTTTTAGAATTTTTAGAAAAAGGTTTTATCATTTTGTGGTTTTTTGTTGACGGTTTATCAATTGCAACAAATATTAGTTTCGTTTTCTGTCGCATGTGAAAATCCATGGCGATGAGAATTAAGGTGCATTGAATTACCGAGCTTTAAATTAGGATAAATCTTCATTTCCTCAAATCTTTACACGGCCTAATAGAAAGGAATACAGAATTGCAAATTCATATGCAGGATAAATGTACGTAGTCTGGTAATCCGAGATAGAGTATTACTCACCACCCAGCACTTTGAGAGTAAAGGAATATGTCATAGATTTCTAAATTCATAACTACTGAATACTGTTCCATCCATAATTATTGAGTACTGTGTTGGATTATTTCTCAAAAAAGGTAAGAATGTTTCAATTCTGTGAAATGTGTTAGTAACTCCGACTATTACATTACCAACGACCCTCAGAAAATTAAAAATACCTGATGTATGGAAACGCTATACAGTCACGTCTTCGAAGAAACATTTTGCATATTTGTGATTCCATTTTGTAATAGTTTTGCTTAACTTCACTCAGAAAATATTACAGTCATTAGTGTATTATGAAAGTTGATAAATAGTTCAAGTATACATCAATGCACGTTTCGTGTTATTTTCAATTTGGTGTTATTTGAGCCTTTTTATCATAGCAACTTATGTTTATGAATACCTTTTTCAAGTTATAAAATACAATCCTCCCGCACACCTGTAAATGTGCGTTTACAGTTCATAATCATTATCATTATGAAGTTAAAAGAACTCGTTAACTTTTGAATGATCTGTTTTTGTTTAAGATTATTCATCTACTTTTTATGTGTATTATTAAATGCTTTTGTAAGACAAAAAGATTTTTAGCTGAAAAAATATTTTTGCTAGTAATTTTTTTAAATTAAAGATTTTTGAAGAAACATTTAATAATAAAATTGTCTTTCTTCTCAATGTTTTTATTCGTTTTTTTAAATTTTATTTATTTTTCTTCAGAATTTTAAAGATCGATTTTGCAATTAAAGAATTACTTTCTCAGAAAAAAAGGAAAAGCCCCTTTTTATGTAAAAGTTTGAAAAAAATATGATCTCAATCACATTTTTACTTCCAATAATTTTTTTCAGTATTTTGCAAAACCCATCCTTTTTTTCTATTAAGTGTATAATTTAAAAAAAATAATGCAGTAAAAATATTAAATAATTTATTCCATATCTGTATAAATTTTAGGACTTTAAGCAAAACGATTTATCGAAAAAATGCGAGCTGAGAAAACGCAGTTTAAAGAATTTAAACTGTCTAAATGGTCATTCAATCACTTCAAATTTCGTAAAAAGTTTAATACTGAATTTCACTATATATATATATATATATATATATTAATAAAAGTAGCAAGACAACATGAATTAGAGAGACCTTATATAGTGGTCAAGAGTTTTGCGCATTGAGCTGGAAAGTTTTTTTTAAATATTAGGAGTAAGAGGAACGTTTAAAAGCTTATGCTAAAAAATACATTTGACTCTATAGTTCCTTAGCAAAAATGTAAAATCATTCAGTGACTAGAAACAGTAAAGTAGTAAAAGCCATCTCTCGTAAAAATCTCTCGTAAAAACTAAATGTTAAAATTACAAGTCGAGATGATATGAAAATCAAAAAGGGTTGAGAAAAAAAAATAATAAATTTTAACTCACAAATAATTTTAAAAGGACTTTCGTAAAATTTAAACATATTAGAAAAATACATTAGATGTACAAAATATTGCAACAAATGGTAAATAGCTCAATTAGAGGTTTGAGCCGGATTTATCAAGGGAAAAGCAGCTCAAAACTCGATTCAAGCTAATACTTATAGCGCGTTTCGTAAAACGATAATAATTGAGACTATAAACGAAATTTAACTAATAGAAAATTCCAACTTAATGATCTAAAAACGTAAGCTAAGTCTCAATTATATATATATATATAGAAATTAGTAGTAGTAGACAATGTTCAATTTATAAAAATTACGAAAGAACTCTTTCACAGGTTTATAAATTTAATTTTAAAAAATAGCAAAAGTTTATTAATTCACGAATTATTCGAGCTGTCACCTTTTTTGCCAGGATAATCAAATTAATTTTCATGAATGAAAATAGTTTGAGCTTACTTTTCATATTTTTTTAATATCACATGTTTTATTATTATAATTTTTCTTTTGCATTTATTTTATTTTGGAATGGCTAATTTCTTATTAGGATTTTTCTTGTTTTTCACCATTTCACTGATATTTAGATAGTATATCGGTTTCACTTTTTGTATCTAGTTAGTATTACTTATTTCAACTTTCAATATTTTTGTGTCTTGGACAGCTGAAACAAGTCGGGAAAATAAACAAATTCAACGAGATTGTGCACTTGTAGAAGTACCTCAATTTAAGTTCACTTTGCCCTTCAAAGTCTCAGTGAATTTGTCGGAACGAAGCTGCTTTAGTTTGTCTAGTTAATTAACTTGGTTGAAGCTTCAAACCACCTTTGCTTTGACAAGTTATGTTTGAAGCTTTGAAGAAAATAGATTAACCTATGTTTTTGATACTTCTAGGTTTCCATATTTATGTTTTTAACATTTTCGGTTCAAATGTTGTTTGTTAAAATTTTGTTTATTAATTTTTTTTTTCCTTTTACCATGTAATTCGAAAATAGAGATAGGCAGAGTCCAAATATTGTTACGGCTTATACTAGGTTTTTAATTCTTCACTTATATATATATATATATATACTAGAAAACCCGGCGGTCGAACGAAATGACCGCTGTTTTAGATATTATAAATTTTAATTAAAATGATTTGTGCAAAGGTGTTATAAAATGTTAGTAATAAATGTTAATAATAAGAATAAAATGTCAAAGATCTCTTTGTACACAACATTCTTGTGTAGATCTTTCCATCATTTTTAAGCTCGCCTTGCAGAGGACCATCCATTATTTTTAATTTTACGTTCGTTCTTTCACAAACTCTTGAACAGGCAACATAAAGTTGATCGTGTCCAAATGCAGGTTCGGGTAAAAAAATGCCAACACGCTTAAGCGTTTGGCCCTGAGTCTTATGGATGGTCATAGCAAAGGTAAGTTTTACAGGAAATTGTCTACGTCTCAATTGAAATGGCAACCCTATGCCGTGGCAACTTCACCCCATCGGCTAGTACAGTTACGCAAGCAACCAATAAACTATCGGCGACAAACAGACACTTAAGCCGCATAGAATAAAGATATTTATTTATTTCATTTTATCTCTTTTTTCATCGTTGACAATCGTTGCATATTTCCGAATTCTATTATATATAGATTTTAAATTTATTTATTAAATTTTAAATGTTAATGCTGTTGTATTTTTAATTTTTCCGGCTTAGCTTTCTCATAATATTCGTCACGCGCAGCACTGCACGGGGAATAAAAACAATATACAGTTACGCAAGCAACCAATAAACTATCGGCAACAAACACTTAAGCCGCATATATATAAGATATAATTTATTTACTAAAGGAATGTTGATTATATTATCTCCTAATATAAATTTAGTAAAATGTATCAAAATGAGGTAACCCAGAAGTATGAAATTTAATTCCGAAAATTGTTTTTTAAAAGGAACTTGAATGTAAATGAGGAAAAAAAAATTAAGGGGACCTTGAATTTAAATCATGTAAAAGATTTTGAGAGGTATTTGAATTTAAATCATGAATAACAAAAATTCACACTTTGAAAAAAAAAAAGAAAATTAATAATCCAAGTAATTTATGTCAGTGATTGGAAATTAGTTGACTTTTCAAGGGAACAAACTAACTCCCTTTCAGTGAACAATAATTTATAAATGTGAAGGTGTTTCGTCTTTTATTCAAGTAAGAATGAAGATGCCAAACTGGCAAATTTAGTAAAGGCTAAAACTGTAGTTCCGTTAAGTTATTGGATTTTTAGAAAACTTGAGACATTAAAACCAAATTATAGTACCAAAGAACTCATTCCGAATGTAGCATTTTCGCTAAGACAATAGATTCTTTAGAAATTTTGAGTGAATAACCAAATTATGTATTACAATTTACATGATACTTGAGTAAAGTGTCCCCCGACACCCTCGCTTTCATGCATGTTAATTCGAAACTATTTCTATAAAAATAATAAACAGTAGTAATCTTAACTGGATTTATAAAATAGAACTCAAAGTAATAGAAATAAACACGAGAAACATAAGAAACACAAGAAACATAATAAATTATGCTGTCTTTTGCAAAACAAATGAATAAAAGTTGAAAAATTTAAATATATATAATAAGATATAATGAAATGTACATGAAAATGCAAAAGTCCAGAATATGAATTAATTACGTTCTTTCTAATGGGATGTCGGTAATGGATTTCGTTTGTTTCTTACTCAGAAGGGGTGTTGTAGGCCATACTATCCGAAATTCCGTTATCAGCAGTGGGAATACTTTGAATTATTACAGGGGTTGAATCTTTGAGAAGCTATTTTTGGTACGTGGGAGGGAACCTTCTCTGACCAGAAATATAGCAAAAAGGAACATAAAATGCTAGTAGAATTTTCTTTACCAGTTTTAGTTTACCAAATCACGTTCAAAACAATTTTAATACATGAAGTAATTATAATATATTTTCTAAAATATTTATTATCAATATTAATAACATCAATTTATCAATTTTATCAATCAGCCATTTTTTCAAAAATCCAAATTTCAAATTTGAACAGTAAAATGCTAACACTCCTTACTCATGAACTTTAAATTTTTATTCTCAAGACATAAGAAAGGGCTATTTTACGAACATTATAAATTTTTCTTGAAATATAACTTTGTTTTCAAGGAATGCATTCACTTCGAGTCACTCAGTTGAAATGTTTCTCCGCAGAAGAAAGATCTATCACAGAAAAGAAAGATCTATCTATCTGTTTGCTTCTTTACACTCGCAGGTTAAAACAGAAACACTTTCTTTAAAGTTTCACTTGCTTTACCTTTTTCGTCTTCACCATCTAAACCATTACGGTAACGAAAGAAAATTGTAAAAACGCGCGTAAAGCATCACAACTGTAAATTTTTTGCGAGTCGACGCGTTTTTATTCATGATAAAAAACAACTTTGCAAAAAATACTAAAGAATGGAACTCAGCAAACGTCGAATTGTACTTTTATTTATTTATTTTCTTGCGCAAGCTTTCTCTATTTTTTTATTCCTTCCGAATATCTCTTCACCATTTCCCTACACCAGTCGGTATGTAATAGTCAAAAGTTTCCGTGTTCTGCCATATTTTTCGCTGAATCTCTCTTGCTTCGGCTAAAAATGTCGATGTGCGTTCCTAACACTTAGATCGGAGGTGTTTCTTGCATGGATAAAATATTCGCGTCGGGCACGGTTTTCTTCTACAAAGAATATGCCTAAACACGCAATCTGGAAATACCCAGCTTTTCTAAAAGCATCTCAACTAATAATGAATAAAAAATGTGCAGCTTGATTTTTTTCATAACTCATTCTGTTTTTATTACACTTAAAGAAAACGCTCGTCGTTAGAAAGATAATAACAGAGTCAGTTATTGAATTTATAAAGCTGTCAGCAGTGCATTTTAAATATAGAACAGGGCAGAGTTCTGTATTTGCGATGCACTGCTGACAGCTTTATAAATTCAATAACTGTCTATGTTACTATCTTTCTAAAGACATGTGTTTGCTTTAAGTGTAATGATATATTGGTGACAGCTTTATAAATTTAGTTTTCTTAAATTTAAAAAGTGGTATTCCAGGTATCCTATATTTAGATGTATCAAGAACTTCTATTACCCGAATTTATTGATCTTCTCACTAAACTGATTCAAATTAAACTTTCTTTTAACTTATTTACATGTTTTAACTTTCCTCTAAGGCCACAGCAGTTGAGCGAATAAGGCCGCTGAATACCGCTAGCAGTTCAGTTCACGTTGGATTTTCGGTAAACAGGCTGTCTGCAAGAGCGTTTTTGTTGATTTGTTTGCTTATTTTATAGAATACCTAATGTCTTTTACCTAATGTAAATTTGAATGTAAATTTTGCTATTTTAATACCGAATGTAATTTTGCAGTGATTGAAAGCAGGAGAGATTAAAAATGAGCAATGCCCTCGCCGTACTCGAACCACGGACCTCTCGGGTACACGTCGAGCGTACACCACGAAGGCATACTAACAAGGAAGGAAAAATACCTTATATACCCCTTTTTTAAAGGGCGTCTGGGGATTAGGGGTGTAAGGATCCTAAGTTTTACTAACGTTTATTTTATTTTAAATCTTTACTATCACTTCTTATTTTCTACTTCCGGCCAGAATTAAAAGCTTTAACTTATTAATGCAAATTTGTCTTGCTAACGCCAAGTTGTGGCTTTTTGCCAAGCAAGAGAGAGGTAGGAGTTATTAGAAGCAGGCCGCTTGCCATACTAGTTTTTACTCGTTTGCTGGTTGTCTTCAAGGCCAGAGGTTTTGTCCTCTTGATAAGTTCAGACATATCGTAGTTTTAGCAGCTCTCTGTACTACATACGGATTTTTGTTAAATAACGGCCAATCTTAAAGTTAGGCACTTGTATATTAATCCAAAGTTAGTTTTAGTTAGAGTTTAGTTAATATCTTTTATATTCTTACGTTCAGACCACAAGTGGTTGGTCTCTGTATTCCGAAGTTCCGGAAATCGCTGTAAAGATAGAAAAATAAAGGGATTCGTATACCCTTCCTGTGTGTATTGTCTAATTCACAATTTATTGAACATAGCTAGAGTGAGCTCCCTGTTCAGAGTCAGGACAGTTCATGTTTCCAAAGCAAGTAAAAAGGAATACAAGTCCTAGTAGTGGCGCCCAACGAAGAAGAATAACCATGGCCGAGTTTCAAGAAGAACCTGTGGTGCCTGCAGAAGCGGCTCAGAATCCAGAAATGCCAGCTGCTGCCCTGGAAGGATTTGGGTACATCGTCCAGACCATGCGCGCATCGATGAAACCAGAAGCAACATTTAATGGAAACTCACCAGTAACCAGTTTTTTGGAAAAATTGGATGACCACTTCATGCTGTATCCAGTCCATGAGTTCCAGAAAGTCACCTTAGCTACCAGCGTTTTGAGAGGCCAAGCGCTTACTTGGTTCAAATGTATAGGCAGAAGCCTCTTGAGTCAAGCGGGAAGCCCCACCTATACTTACGAAAATTTCAAGGCTGCCTTAGTAAAAGCCTTCTCTGTCGTAAGAAATCGTTCAAATTTAGAAGCGGAACTCTTCAGCATATACCAGCAGCGAATCGAAAATCTTTCCACCTTTATTTTAAGAAAAATTCACGTCTTTAAACTCTTGTATGGAAGCCGTCCGGATCCTGAGATAATCCAAATGATTTTGCCGAGGTTACTTCCCCAAGTACAAAACTTTATTGAATTAAGGAATCCTACTACACTGGAAAATTTCTTTGAGCTAGCAATCTAGTTTGAAAGTAGAAGAACGGCGGACATTGAAAGAAGACGCCAGTATGAGCAACGAAGCAAATTGGTGCGCCAAGACCACAGCAAAGGCAAGAACACGGCCACGGAAGCAAATCGAATCAGTGGGCAAGGAAACCTGAGTATCCAAAAACAACCGGCGAACGTCGACAGTTCAATAGTAAGCCAGAAAAAAAGTCTGAAGGCCAGCGGGAAAAGAAGGAAGGCATGGAAAGGAAGAAAGAAAATTTAAACTAAAACGGATTTCTGCTGACGGGAGGGTGCGGAAATCCGAAGGCCAAGAAAACCCCTGTTCCTTCAAGTTAAATACAGTTATTGTGAAAAATTTGACTCTTCCAAAGATTGAAGTTTTGGTGAACAACATCCCAGCCACCGCACTCCTGGATACAGGCGCGCAGTGTTCCTGTGTGGCAGAAGATTTTTTTAGGAAGTATTTCCGTAGATACCGCATATATAATTCGGATAATACGACAGTGTTAGCTGCGCAGGGAGAAAGATGCAAATGCATGGGTAAATTACCATTATATATTCGTATCAAAGACGAACAAGTAAAGATCATGTTTTTTATCTTAAAAAATTTACAAGCACATGCCATTTTAGGGATAGATTTTCTTTCAGAGGCAGAAGCAACGCTGGATTTTAACGATGCATCCCTTAAGCTGACGATGAAACCAGTTCTGGAAGAAAAAAGAGAACCTCCCACGTTAAATCTCAACCACCTGCCTACGGGACCACAACAAAAAATTCGACGAGTGGTAAGTGAATTTGCTTCGTTATTTAGTGATATTCCCGGATTTACTCAAGTCACTAACCATAGTATCGACACCGGAGATTCACTGCCAGTTCGCCACAAACCATATCGGTATGATAAGAATAAAGAAAAAATCATAGAGTGGCACATTCGAGATATGTTACGTAAAAAGATTATAACGCCCATCTCAAGTAGTTATGCTAGCCCGGTTGTGTTATGTAAGAAAAATAAAGACTATCCGGTAACACATCCGAAAAGGTGGCGTTTTGCAATTGACTATCGTAAATTAGACTCCATGACTAAATATCCGGTATATCCGTTACCTATTATTGAAGAAATTCTAAGGAACATAACGTCTACCAAATACATGACTACTTTAGACTTAACGACTGGTTATTTTGAAATAGGGGTTAGACCGGAAGACGTGCCTAAGACTGCTTTTATAACCAAGTCTGGCACATATGCATTCTTGCGTATGCCGTTTGGCCTTTCAGGGGCACCGGCAACATTTCAGCGATGTATGGACATTGTGCTAATGCCTGTTTTAGGAAAGATGACATTTATCTATTTAGACGATATCATTATTACTAGTGATAATCTGGACCAACATGTACAGGATTTAAGACAGGTGTTTTCATTATTAAATGAGGCCGGTCTAAATGTTAATGTCGAAAAGTGCAAATTTGCAGCCCCTGAATTAAAATACTTAGGTTACAGAATATCTTAGAAAGGAATCGAGACGGACGAATCCAAAATAATCGCTGTGCAAAAGTATCCGCCGCCAAATACGGCGAAGAAGCTCTCTTCTTTTCTAGGACTTTGTTCATATTATAGGTCCTTTATAAAAGATTTTGCAGCTATTGCTGAACCATTGTTAAAATTAAAAAGGAAAAAGGCAAGATTCTCGTGGACGGCCGAAGCCAATAGTGCTTTCGAAAAATTAAAGCAAGCATTAACGCAAGCACCTGTTTTGAAATTTCCTGAAAATGATGAGAATTTAGAAATTTCAGTGGATGCTTCGGATTTTGCGGTAGGAGCGGTACTTTCGCAAAATCAGCAGCCCGTGGCATTTTTTAGTAGAACTTTAAATGAAACACAAAGAAATTATTCCGCTACTGAGAGAGAGGCACTTGCAGTTCTGTTAGCAGTGCAAAAGTTCCGAGTCTATTTTGGAAGGGCGCAAATAACAGTGTATTCTGATCATACGGCGGTAACTAGATTGTACTCAGGGAAAAACTTATCCCCAAGCTTAATAAGATGGGCACTCAAGTTACAAGAATATAATCTGGTAACTAAGCACACTCCCGGAAAGGAAAATATCGTAGCAGATGCCCTATCCAGAATAAAAATAGATGAAGAAGGTAATACTGTAAAGGTGGTAATGCTCACAGCATGTACGATACATTCCCGAGAAACTGTAATAACCGAACTGGGTAAGGATCCGGACGGCAGGCACAAGCTCCAGAGGTGGAACAACGACAATCACAAATGCAAGCCATTAGTAGGCAGGAGAAATTGAAAAGAAAGTTCCCCCGTCGGAAAACTGAAGGTAACAAGAAAAAGAAGCCGTTCCACCGACCAGAAAAGAGAGGGCACGACCACCCCCAGAATGAAGAAGGGAGAAGTTCGACTAATGCAAAGAGAGCCAGGAGAAACGGCAGCAACTATAACACGGCTCCAAAACGGAAGATCTACCCATCGGATAGGAGTCTACGCAGCAAATGTCGACGTATTGATAAAGGAAAACCAGCTGCAGATGCAAGGAAGCAAGAAAAGTTTGAACAGCCAGCAACGAGAGCCAGGAAACAAGGAGACAGTGTTGTCCCGGTTCCCCAAAGAACAGCTGCCATCAAACGGCCGAGACCACAAGCAGATGCTAAAAAGAAGGTCTTCAAGGGTGACCGAACTGGAAGAAAAAGAAAGCTCATGGAGAAATCAACCGAAGGGCGAACCCTCACAAGAAGGAAGATAAAACAGACGGTAGTCTTCGCCACTTTCCAGGACTGGGTAGCAAAAAGGATGTCTGAATATCACAAAGATAAGTAAAACTTTATGTTACTTTGAAACCTTAAGTTAATTTTTCATTCTTACTGCAAGTGGCAGAATTCAAGAAGTTTTACCTCATGTGAGGCCCACCTTTATCGCCAAAAAGGCGAGAAATGAGTTGTTACCTATTTTGGTATAATGTTTTTCAATTACTCGCGAGAAAAACTAAAATTATTGTATAAAAGGAATGTGTAAATACTTGAATATTGTAAAAGCATTGATAATCTTTGAGAAAGGTACCTTAAGAAAATTGTAAAAATTATTGTAAAAAATGTTATTTAAAAGATTCTGGCAAGAAAGAAGTTTTAGTCTGAAAGACTTTTGAAATGTAGTATTTCAATGTAGAAGAATTGGCACTTGCTTGGAAAAGAATAGAAGTTAACAAACAATGTACTACTAAAGTATGTTTTAAAATGCGTAAAATTAACGGCATGTTAATATGTCCTTATGTACAATGTGAAGTGTTATCTTAAAAGTTAAGAAATACTGTGATATGTTAAAAGTGAAAATATTAGAGTAATCCCCAAAAATTTTAACTTATTCGTGTGACTTTAAAAAGAGGAAATTATTGTGAATATGTGTTAAAGGTTGAATGAATGTAGTTAGGCTCTCTGACACTACACTTCAGAGTTAGCCACTTTTCAGAATAGTACCTCAGGGTTCAGAGATGAATATAAGGTGTGTTCTGAGGTCTTGTTATGTTGAATTTTAACACGTTAGTGTTTTGATTGCAGGCGGTAGTGTTGAACACTTGTACATAGACACGCACGTGTTTGGTGTTTTTCTTTACAACACATGTCAGAGAGCTCCGGGAGATAATTAAATAACGTCATGAATGAAATAAGAATTTTAAAAGAGAAATATAAGTATTCATGTTACTTGCCATTTGATTGTGTAACATATCATGAAACTAGTTTTCCTTCCAGATCTCTGGAATGAACCAGATTCAACTAAGAAACTCCTGTTTATAGATGCAGTATAGATGAAAATTTTTTGTCCATGGAGTTGATAATGTAAAAACGACTTTTTAATTTCTAGATTAGATAATTTCTAGTGAGAAATGTTTGTAAAAGATTGGCCTCGCGTTAGATTCTAGAGCTAAAAGTTTTCAACAAGGTCATTTTAGACTTCAGTTTCAAACTAATTAACTCTGGCTGGAAGTATGTAAGGATCCTAAGTTTTACTAACGTTTATTTTATTTTAAATCTTTACTATCACTTCTTATTTTCTACTTCCGGCCAGAATTAAAAGCTTTAACTTATTTATGCAAATTTGTCTTGCTAACGCCAAGTACTAAAGTTGTGGTTTATTGCCAAGCAAGATAGAGGAAGGAGTTACTGGGAGCAGGCCGCTTGCCATTGTCGTTTTACGAGCTTTCACTCGGTTGCTGGTTGCCTTCAAGGCCAGAGGTTTAGTCCTCTTGATAATTTCAAACGTATCGTAGTTTTAGCAGCTCGGCGTACTACATACGGACTTTGTTAAATAATGGCCAATCTTAATGCTAGGCACTTGTATACTAATTCAAGGTTAGTTTTAGTTAGAATTTTAGTTAGTAGTTTTATATTCTTACGTTCAGACCACAAGTGGTTGGTCTCTGTATTCCGAAGTTCCGGAAATCTCTGTAAAGATAGAAAAATAAAGGGTTTCGTATACCCTTCCTGTGTGTATTGTCTACTTCACAATTTATTGAACATAGCTTGAGTAAGCTCCCTGTTCCGAGTCAGGACAGTTCATGTTTCCAAAGCAAGTAAAGAGGAATACAAGTCCTGATAGGGGATCCAATCACCAAATCCTGGTGGTAAAATCTTAATCGATCACCTTTTTCTAGTTCGGGCGCCACTGTAAAGAAATTAGGTATTTTTTAAAAGCAGGAGAGATGAGAAATGAGCAATGCCTTTGCAGGAACTCGAACCACTGACCTTTCAAATACGCATCGAGCGTGCTGACCCCTGCACTTCCAAGGCATGCTAAGAAGGCGGGAGAAACCTTATAATTACGAGCATGCTAAGAAGGCGGGAGAAACCTTATAATTATAACCTTCATACCTTATAATTTAATTACGGAAAAGCACTAGAGAGTTGTCTGCCTAAAGTGATGGCTACCTTCGTGGAGGATTGTCTAAGGCAAATGGCTCTTACACACTTTAAACAAGGGGAAAACTACGAAAACGCCCAGTTCGCAGGAATTCAACACCGGATAGAACTACTGTCAACGACTTTACCGTTCGGGCGCTGGTGGCCGCGCACATTTTTATTGTTTTCACCATCTTTTCCCATCCTAATGATTGAATCGTTTGCCGTGATTCATCCCTGAATCGGTTGCTCTTAGACAGTCCTCTATGAAAATATCCCTATCTTTAGACGGATAGCTCTAGTGTTCATTCACACTAGCTAATAAAAATAAATTTAATTTTGCTTTTCAGTTAATTAATGTGAAATGTAACACGCTAGAACTGATTATACTTTTCTAATAAAGTATTAAATTCCTTCAGGTAACTACATGCATCATATACATAACCCTTAAAAATTGGATAAACTTATAACTATTAATGAAAAAGAAATAATGAAGGCCATTAATACTTCTTGACTCTTGAGTTCAACGATTAACCAGAGCAAGTACAGTATTTCTGAAAAGATTCAATAAATGGCGTAACATTATGAAAGTTCCTCTCTATAGTATCTTACAATACTTAATATAAAAGTTGTCTAATCTTTTGGAATTCGTTGCATTGTGTTTTAGGGTGGTTTTTATTTGAAAATCATTTTTAGTAAGTGTATACGGTATTTTCTCCCTCCTTCCAGCATGCCTTCGGGGTATAACGATAAAACACTCAGCGGGTATTCCAGAGGCCCAGGTTTGAGTACCGGCGACTGTACATTTTTCATGTCACCTGCTTCAAAAAGAACCTAATGACTCTACAATGGCGCGCAAACGAAAAGATGGTAGACGATAAATTCGTCACCACTAATATTTGGAGACTGAGTTCCCAAATCCAGTCAGCCTTTAAAATAGGGACTATAGAAGTATTTTCTATCTCTTTTAAGCATGACTTCGTGGTGTACTTGGAAACATACTCGACCTGCATTTAAGAGGTCCAGGGTTCGAGTACTGGCGAGGGCATTGCACATTTTTCACATTTCCTGTTTACAAAAACATCTAATGACTCTACAAAGGTAAAGCTTTTGAATACCCAGTATGCGTCGCCATAAGTCCCTGCTGATCTAGGATACGATAAAAAGTGAAATTCTCCAAATTGCAGCATAGTAAATATGTATTTGGTCTCCCAAGTTACACACTGTTAGCAGAGAGTCTGACCCATTTAGTCCAGATATCTAGGTTCTTCCATATAAATAACTCCATAAAATATTCTTGTTACATTCTAGTCGTATGCTATTCTAATTCATATTATACGGAAAAAAAGAGAAGACACTAATGCAAAATTCAAGATAAATTTTTAAAAATGAGTAAAGCTGAACTATTGTCGTTTTAAAACAATCATGTTTATTAAACTTAGTTTTATTAAAATCAAAACTCCTCCAAAAAGTTACCTCTTCAATTTTACAAAACAAATTGCGTATTTTTTCCTTCTCTTCATTTTTTAAAGCTCCATTAAATGAGAGAGATTTATTTGAGGCAAAGTGTCTTTAGTCTCTTAGTTTTTCTCTTGCAGGAGTATTCATTCAGCATTTTGCCTTTTCTTTCTCTTTTTTACATGCAATGATGCATTAGCAGTCATTTGCATAATAATTCATTTTCGATAAATTATTTTTGGTCGGTATGCGTGGAAACCGTATGTATAGTATTTTGCTTCTTTAATACTAAAATATTTAATCTTTTAAATATATTTAAACTTTTAAGTTTTTATTAGCTTTTAAAAAATATAACTCAATTTTAAATTAAAATTTTAGTATGATACTCCTGTTTAAGATTTTGTTAAAATAAAATTGTTTTATGAAACGCTCCTTTATAAAGCAGCTTTCTCATTTCTATAATGATATTACAGCAAATATACATAGTACAGAAGTTGAATGTACAATTTTGAAACGTTATTGAAAGCTCTATGGTAAACAAAGATTCATGCTATACAAATATACGTTATTTAAAAAAAAAATAACATGGAGTTTCGTTTATACATTCAAATTTTGAAAGAGCATCCCGTGAAATCACGGAGTTAAAGATCTTATCTCAACAAGGCATCTACTGAGAGCTGTTAACACTGCAGTTTATCTGAGCTAACGGAAACATCTGACACAGTCGACATAACTCCCCGGAGTTGAAAGAACCAGTTTTCTTTCACTTGAAAAATGTGAATTTTACGTACAGCAGAGCTAGTTGACACATGGAACCGACTCCATTAGCTCAGCTAAATCCCATATCATTCTTAAGCATGAAATGCTTAGAAAAGTTGTTAACCGCTATCAGACGTCCTTGTTACCCTCTTTCGTGCATGAAAACACGCAGTCCGCATCTAGGCTGTCTGACTAATTGACATGCGAAGTCGTATGTGAAACAGTTTCTGCTTCGGTTTATTTAATTACGGCAAAGCACTGCATGGCTATCTGCCTTAAGGGATGGATGCCTTCGCGGAGAACATTCTAAGGGAAACTAGTTCGTAGGCATGGTACTCATGGGGAAAACCAAGAAAACTCATATGCAGCCAGCTCCTTTACCGGGATTAGTATGTAGAGACATTAGCCTTATTGGAAAAGCCGAAGAAATGAAAAATTAGCAAACGCCTTTGCCGGGAATCGAAACACGGACCTCTGAAATACCGGCCCAGCGTGCAGAACCACTACACCACGAAGGCACGCTAGGAAGGCGGGAGAAATACCTTATATACTCCCCCTTTTAAAGGGCGACTGGGGTTTTTAGGGGACCCAATCGCCAAATCCTGGGTGAGGAGGGTCATCATTCACAACCCTTTTAGTTCGGGCGCCACTGTAGAGACATTAGGTAATTTTTGGAAGCAGAAAAGATGAAAAATTGGCAACGATTTCGCCGGGAATCGAACCACGAACCTCTGGAATACCGGCCCAGTGTGCAGAACAAATACACCACGAAGGCACTCTAGGAAGGCGGGAGAAATACCTTATAAGCATTCGAAACAGAGGTGCATGCAAAATTTCCTCGGGCTTGTAAAATGTCCCGTGTACGTACTGCAAAGTATCTTCGAGTGCAACTTTTCCGGCTAGAAACCTCCCGCTCAAAATATTGCTGCAAGAAACGCGTTCCTTTGGCTAACTTTCTCAAAGCATCTTATTACATATGATAACTCCATTAGATATCTTTTAGGATAAGAGAGAATCGCCACATAGGTAGTAGATGACCAGATTTCAAATTCTAGGCAAAGGCCTTATTATTATAATAGCTGCTGAATAAACTTAAAAAACTTGCCCGGGTATTTTCAGTTTTGAGATGTACCGCTTTAAATTGAAGAGAGGTGTATGAAAGAAACATTTAGTCAGGCTGTGTGTTTAGGTTAAGGACATCAGCAACAGCTTGAACATCAGCTAGGTCAAGAAGTTCAGCAATAGATTGAACATCAGCTAGGTTAAGAACTTTAAAAATCTTAACTTGAAATTATAAAATTAGCATTTAAGAACTTCAATAACCAAGCATTACGAGAAGATACAGGATTAAGGCGAGCATTATGAGAAGCATGAGGGAGGCTAGGTTATTTTGAAGCAGGAGACATGAAAATTGTTCACTGCCCTCTGCAGGGCTCGAACTACAGACCTTTCGAATACGCGTCAAGCGGGCTGAACACTACACCACGAAGGCATGCTAAGAAGGCGGGAGTATAGTACCTTATAAGGTATTAAATTTCAGTTGCATTTCAACTGGTGCCTATTGAAAATGCGAGTAAATTAATCATAAATTGAGGTACGAAAAAATATTTATAAAAGAAGTCTTGAATGACTGTAATCTTGTACTTCAGTATAAGAACAATTAAAGGTACTAGATTTACTTCTATATGAAAAATGGTAAGCATTATTAACAGTGAAATTTTGATACGTCTCATAATCTTTCTTTTACTTTGGAACAATCAGAAAATTGTTCTCATATTAATTTATTATGCAAAAGTAAGGAAATAACTGAAATATCTTTCAGCTTAATTCTAATACTGAAAAGCGAGCTCCGTTCTTACATTAAGAACATCAGTTTTTGAACAGCAAGGACGCACATTTCCATTATAGAATAATGCCAGTAAAGTTTCAAAATATTTCAAATAGTTTTGTAAGCTCTATAAATCACTGTTCGTTTGAGCAACTATTAAGACGTATGCAAATAATTTCTTTTATTTTGATGTAAAAGCTTGTATCAAAATTCTTAACTTGTTTCTTTCAACTGTTATGTTCATTTTTCTTTTCTCTTTGCTCCGTCGGTTTTCCTTTTGCTTAAACAGAAAGCTTATGTGTAATTTTGATACTTTTGACTCACCTAATGTCTTACAAAATGTTCTTTTACAGACTTTTCCATCTATTTTTTTCCAGAAAGAAACAACAGTTTTTTAATTAGAACCAAAGAATTTACTCTTTTAGCATCATTTACAGTTCAAGCATGACAGCTGGATAAAAGAAAAATATTAATGTGCACTTATTTACACCACTGAGTACGACATGCATTTTTTAAACTATGTAATGTTTCTCCACTCAGCTTTTTCCCAGCTTTCTTTTTACTAACTGAAATGAACTTCAAAGATTAATTAATCATACTAAGTTGCATTTAAAGCTAGTTTATGAAAATCTCACAAGATTAAAAGATATAACCGTTTCTCAAGTTATGCCGTTAAAAATCTCTCTCTCGTATATCATATAACTGAAACCCCTAATAACATAATGAGTATTAAATTAATCCAATGAACTTTTTCTCATACAGATTTTAACAAAGTTGAAACTAAGAAGCATATAAAGAACTTTTAAATATATTATTAAATTACATAACATAAAATAATCTGTTCAGAAAAATCTTCAGAAGATTTTACATTGCACCAATCTAATTAACTAAATTTTTTTCGCATACGTTGGATCAAAGAAAGTTTCAGAGATTTTTCTGAAAGCTGCATCGAATTTATGATCATTATTTTGTATCAGTTAGCAGATCATTTGGTGAAGATATTTTGATTGAATCCAGGAGATGGTGTCTTAGCTTTGATTCACCTCGCTTGCCAGCATAAATTATTCAAAACAGAAAAATGTGATTTTAGTTTGGGGTAGGTTGAGTTTAAAGTGGAGTAGGTAATAAGCTTTTCAATTATCCGAAATATATGCAGAGATTTGTATTTAGGTGTGTTAACCTCGAGAAAATCATTTGTGACGTAATGAAAGCTCTGAAGATTTTAGTTAGGCGGCTCATGCTCTCCCGACAAGCCATTTTGGTGTTTACGTTGTAAAGTATTTTCTCCCTCCTTTTTGCTTGCCTTCATGGTGTAATCGGAAGCATGCCCAATTCGTATTCGAGAGTCCAGAGTTCGAGTCTTGTCGAGGACAATGAGCATTTTCACGTCTCCTGCTACAAAATAACTTAATGACTATACAAGTGGCGCCCGAACTGAAACATGTGGTGGACAATAATTCGTCACCACCAGGATATGGCAATTGGGCCCTAAACCGCAGTCATCCTTTAAGAGGAGGAGTATATAAGATAGTTTCTCCGTCCATCCCGCGTGCCGTCGTTATAAATGGAAGCATACTCGACGCGTATTCGAGGGGTCCAGGATTGGAGCCGCGTCGATTGCACTGCACATTTTTTACGTCTCCTGTTTCAAAGTAACCTAATGATTCTATAAACTATACTCTCAGCAATATTAATCAGACAGTATTTATTTGAATCAAATATTTGTGATAAATGTATAAAGATGGTAACTCAAGAAAATTACGTCATCCATCTACTAAAACAGGCACCGATAAAGAACTAACGTTCTGAATTTTCTTGTCACTTTAAAGAATCACCTACATAGTTTGTAAGAATCAATTTTCTGAATCCTAAACGAATACATTGAAAAAGGTACGAATACTGCACGAACTGATATATGTAGTGATTCGTATTTGTTGGTAGTTCAAACAGAAAAATAAACTAAGGTAATAACATACTTTTGTGAATTGCGACAGTAAACATATCATGAACGTAACGTATTTGCATTTCGATGAGATTCAAGAAGTATAAAAAGAGTTTGAATCACTACGCCTTTGTTATGGGATCGAAAAGATGGAGAGAAAATTGCCAAGAAAGAGAATTAGCAATGAGAATAGGCAGAGAAAATCTCTACGATGGGATTTCGTTGCTAAAAATTGCAGGATTCTTATTAAGGTATCTCAGAGAAGATTGCCTCAGTGACGATGTTTTCATATCCATACAATTCTTTGACATAGTACAATGAAAATGATTTCGGATGCTTCTCCTGCAATTCTGTCGAGAGTTCAAACAATTTTTATGGGCTCTTCGTTTAAGACAACAGACGTTTTGCATTCAGTGGATTGATTATTCAATGAAATAAAAACAACGCGAAGATTAATTTTAGATTTCAAGTATAATTTTTTCGTATTGCTTAATAATTATAAATTTGACTTAAATCAACTGTGTCCTCGTTTAATTCAGCATGATTTCATCTATCTATTTATATGTACAGGCATGCATTTAAATCCTTATGCATGCTCTTAACTTCCAAATGGAATGTTCTAGAGGTGCAAATGTGGAGTCTATTGATATGAAAATGATTATACTATATTCATCCAAACACCTGAAGATCCTTTAGCAGAGAAAGGAAATAGAAATTTTGTCTTAGAAAGGAAGCAAAATTTTGCAGCTGCAAAATCATATCTGATTCCCTATTTAGTACAAAAAGATGTTGAAATGTGTTAGTGAAACGTGAGATAAATAAAAGACAAGAATTATGTAATTTGTTTTTTAATGTTAAAGTAGCTCTGAGGAAAATGGAGAGAAATATCCGGTTTTTGAGTTCGATGAGGTATTGCAGGACTTTATTATCCGGTCTAATAGCAATTTTCGGCTTCTAAGCTTTTATACATTTAAACCTAAATGGGTGTATTTTACATACCTATGAGTGTGCCTTATAAAGCTTAACTCACATTTGTTGATTCTTGGAATAATGTTTTATCTCTGAAATGAATGAAAAATTTACAGCGAAGATAAATAGCAGCAGTTTCCAATTATTTTCTTTTTTGTGAAGGCGATCGAAATTAGACAAGGTAGCTGTCGGTTATGGCCATTTTCAAATTTGCAGGAAATTTTACTCTATTCGAGGCTTCTAGATTCTGTCAGAGAAGTCCCACTAATGGCCGAATGGTGAAGACCGCTAAATACTGGTAGTTCAGCTTTGCTTGAATAATAACGAGCGAGATGGCTACATAGTTGCTTTTCGTGACTTGTGTGAAGCGAGTGTCTATTATTGCCATGTGTGAAGTGAATACGAGCCAGTTTTCCTTAAAAAAAATGCTCCACGAAGGTATTTCTTTCCTGAGGAAGAGAGCCCTTGTGCGTTTTATTACATTTAAATAACAGAGCATTATCTAACCTTAACAGAAATTAAATGGAAGAAGGGTTTGGTTAACCAGTTTATTAATCCTGTTACGTTGAAAAAGTAATGATTAAATTACAACTCATTCTTGCTAAGAAATAGAGAAAATTTATGTTATATTTAATTTTCTGAAATACTATGTATGTATAATTATTTTAAAATACGAAAAATGGATATACTGTAGAGACATTAGAAGCAAGAAAGACGAAAAATGAGAAATGTCCTCGCCGGGACTCAAACCACGGGTCTCTCGAATACGCGCCGAGAGTGCTGACCACTACACTACAAAGGCATGCTAAGAAGGCGGGCGAAATACCTTATAATATGACTGATCGTATGACATAAATATGTTACAGAGCTCATCTCATTATACGTACTTTTCATTAAAATATTCATCAAATAAAGTTTACCAACTTTTTTCGAGTAACCCCTTCTTTTCGTCAAAACGTTGATCTGATCATCATGTAATAAATCAACTATCTAACGTACTTTTCTGCCATTTTCCTTTGAAGCAGGCTACCAGCAGTAGTATGCGTTTTTAAATACAGTGACCTATTTATTGATTGAAGACATCTTGATTTCGGTTAAGATTTATGAAATGCACAATAAGTTATAAGGTATTTCTCCTATGTTCTTAGCATGTCTTCTTGGTGTAATGGTCAGCACACTCGGCGCGTATTAGAGAGGTCAGAGATTCGAGTCATGGCGAGGACATTGCTGATTTAACATGCCTCCTTCTTTCGAAATAACCTAAAACCTCTACAGTGGCGCCAGAACTATGAAAACGTGGTGGATGATGATTCTTCACCACCAGGATTTCGCGATTGGGTCACCTAAGCCCCAGTCGCCCTGTAAAGGTATTTCTCTCGCCTTCTTAACATGCCTTCGTGGTGTAACGGACAGCAGACTTAGCGCGTATTCGAGAGGTCCGAGATTCGAGTCCCGGCGTGGGCACTGCTCCTTTTTCACGTCTCTCAGTATAAAAAATCCTAATTTCTCTACAAAGTAACAATAGTCATGCGTGAAGCGTCAACTTCGAAATAAATAAGAATATTTACAAATGGTATAAAAAACGGAAATGAACTACCTTATCACCTCTTTAACATTTATTTGATTACCAGAAAGTAATAAAGTGTATCATGTTCGAAAAGTATTAAGTTCAAAATTAACGATTCTGAAATGATTAAATCATGTTCACAAAGGATTAAATTGACGATTCTTAAATGATTAAATCATGTTCACAAAGGATTAAATTGACGATTCTTAAATGATTAAATCATGTTCACAAAGGATAAAATTAACGATTCTGAAATGATTAAATCATGTTCACAAAGGATAAAATTGACGATTCTGAAATGATTAAATCATGTTCACAAAGGATAAAATTGACGATTCTGGAAGGATTAACTATATTTTCCGCAAAATGCCTTTTCTTTCATTGTATCAGTGCCGATAGTTATTTATCTTCTAAAAAATATCGGACATTTTTCTAAGTTGTTCCGCCTAGGGCTGCGGTAATCACAAAAGAGTTCCTTCTGGTTACATTTGAAATGTCATAAATAAAGGGACTAAAACTGTTTGTTACTTTATATCATTCAAAATTCTTCACCTTTCAATTTCAAAGATGCCTTTTCATAGCGAAGTATATAATTTTACTTTAAAAACTCAACTTATTTCAAAACTCCTAAACGTTCTAGTAAAGTAATATTTTAAAACTTAATGTAATTAGATCTATATTGTAGATATGACAGCATAAACTGTTCTAGAAAAGTAAAATTAAAAAAAAAGTTAATGATATCTATATCAATAGATATATATATGAGCATCAGGGTGTAATATATATATAAAAATGTTTTACTTTCTGCATATTTCAAAGCAACTTTAAATTAAGAAATAAAATTGCGCTGTCATTAGCCTTTTTGTTTCTTTTAAGTTAAGAATTATTTTTTTTATTTTAAAGGCGAATATTACAATTACATTTTTACTTATGTAAAACAGAGAGATTTTTATCCCCGCTTTCCTTACAATGCACATACATATATATGTTTCATACTCCAAAAAGTATCCGTTGTGTGAAATATGTCGGATAACTTAATTATATCATTTATATTATAATTAATTATTTATAAAATTGGTTTAATTATATCATTTATAAGAAGGGAAAATGAGCAAAGGTTTACAAAGTTATTACTATATGGATATAATAGTGAAATACGTAAGGTAAATGAATCATATTAAAAGTTTCAAAAACGGAAACGAGAAAAGAATTAAAAAGCTGCATAAAAAAGAAATCGAAATACTAACCAAAAATACTGACATTCTTTCCAGAATACTTTCCTTTTGTTGTTTTGTTTCTTATAATTTGATTAGTTATTTGAATATTTTGACACAAAAGCGTGGAAAAAGGATAGTGGAAGATAAATTATTATGAAGGACAATTAAATTGTGGTTAATCAGTAAATTAAATGGATGGAACAAATTGGTTGTACATAAATAAATTTCAGCAAAGTACCTACAGAATGATCATAAAAACATCAAATAAACATAAAAACACCAGATACACGCAAAAAACATAAAAGCATTAGATAAACACAGAACGTAAAAGGGGTTTAATTTAAATCAGATAATTTAAATTAAAAATAATAATAATAAAAAACTAGTTCCTCAAAGGGAAGGATCAGAACGTTTGCTGAAGCCTTACCACGCAGGAATAAATAACGGTAGTGTAAAAAAGATGTGAAAAAATAATATTGAAACTTGAATTCGATTTGAAGAACGCGTTTGAGGGATGAAAATGAAAATATATTTTTATCAAAATTTCGTTTTTAATTAAAAGAATCCATTGTTTATCATAGTTAAACATTGTTATAAAATTTCATCAGAATTACGAGAATATTTTGTATCATTAAAGTAAACTACATATAATTTGAAAATAACGTGGCATTTGTTTTAAATATAAAACAGCCTCGAATTTACGCGTTAAGTGAGACCGACGAAAAACGTATAAGTCTAGGCCTAACTTCGCATATAAAAACATATGGATTTTAATTAAATAGGTCCAAGAACTTCAAAATCACTTGTTTAGTGAACGACGCATACAATGAAGAATTCAGTTATCATGCATATAAATAAATACTAAAATAAAACAAATGTGCTACACAAAAAGAAAATATTTCGAGGCCAGGATCCATGACTTCTTTGCTCATAATGTACAATATCTTCCTAGTGAAGTAAGAATTTTTTATTATCCCTTGCTTCTAAGATTTCGTGTTTTTTACTATACTCTATGTTCGCTAAAATGTGTAATCCTTTTCCAAGTGAGACGAAACCTTCTATTGACCTTGCAACTGTCGCATGCTTTTCTGAAACGTTTGAAAGTCGTGTTCTTCAGTTGCGATTTGCTCTACGTCTGGGTATTACTGCACATAAAAATCTTTAGACATAAAAATAATGTAGAAAAATCCTTTTATTCGTGAAAGTTTAACAGACGGCAACAACTCGTGCTTACAGAAGTCAAATTTGTGGGCCTAAATCAAAGATAATGAATAAACTTAAAATTAATGAAGCTCAATTATAACCCAACGGCTTCACAGTATTACTAGTGCACAAGCTGGCTCTGACCAAAGTCAGTGTCAAAGTTAGCAAAGTGGCTTTCAAGCAGGTGGAATACCCTCTGATTTCACCCTAAAAAAACCTTCCTTTGTATATCGCGAGAATTGGAAATTTACATTCTGACAGGGAAATGAAATCAGGCTTCATAGGAAAGTGATTTAATAACTGGTTAGAATACTAAAATGAGACCTTATAACATATATTTGCAAAGAGATATACCCATATTTCATAGAGCTACTATTCTGGCCCGTGTTTCAAATTTAAATCTCTTAAGTGAAAATCTTTAACAATCGTAATACGCAGAAACAGCATAAACATTCAGCCTCAAAACGCAGGTCATTTTTAACCACTAGGACTGAAGAAAATTCACGTGATAGAATAGATATCTGATCTGTTTCTTTCATATTCAGTTTCTTGCATAATCATTTCTTTCACTTGTTCAAAATATTCAGCATTTTCTAGCTTGAATAATACCATACAATTTGGGCTAAAGTTTTATTTCGTAACTTAATTTTTTTTTCAATTACAAATATTCTATCAGTGTTGAAAAAAATTAGTTTAAAAAATTGCATTTTCTAGTTTGACAAGTTGTTTGGGTTGTAAAACAAAACTAAATATTTTAAACCTCTTATTTTAAACCGATTCTCTGTAAAATAAATAAAACTAACTGGAATATTGATTTGAAAAATAGGAGGAAAATGTGAAGGCCTTGCAGCTGCTTCCAGGAAAACTCTCAAAGCGTAGCAAACAACAAGGATAGACCAGTTCTTAAAGGATAGTGGCCGTTGGGCAGTTTTTTTCTTGATAGGATAAGAGGCGGTGTCAATAAGGGAATAACTCCAGGAAACTGTTCGAATTGGATAGGACAACAACCAAAGTCAAATGACTTAGAATTTTGATTTCTGAGAATTAGATTATCTGCATACTAATAAACATGATCTAAATTTAATATAATCAGCACGCATCAATACGATGTTTATATTTGAAACAAATTGGGAAATAATCTAGCAACAGTTTCAGCGATTAAAAATAAAAGCAAACTTAATTGATTAAAACTTTTTTTCATATAATGGCATTTACCATTTATTTAATTTATTTTTTCCTCTATTACAAGTACTGAAACAAATGTTATACGTCTGAAAAAGCATTATTTTATCATTTGAGAGATTAGGATTATTTAGCTTAAGATGAAATACTCTAAGGTTATCTGTCTAAGGAAAAGATGCCTTTAATAAAGAGCTTTTCTGTGTTAAGTTAAACTGCCATATACTCACGTTACACATGTAAAGACCAAGATATTTACTAAATTAAATTCTCTTACAAAATTACTAAAGGTATATGTAGGCAAAATTTACTAATTCATTTTTGAACAATTTATAAAAATATATTATAAGCAGACTATAAAATATAGTTAAAATGTTTTCGTTGTTATATATATATAGAGCCTACCAGCGGCCGAGCGGTAAAGTCGCTGAATACTGGTAGTTCGGTCCGAGGTTTGAATCCCGCGAACGGGCTGGCTGCATGGGTGTTTTCGTGGTTTTCCCCATGTGTAACGTGTATACGATCCAGTTTCCCTTAGAAAGTCCTCCAAGAAGGCATCCCTCCCCTTAGATAGCCCTCGAGGCTTTGCCGTAATTAAATAACCTAGCCTAACAGTTATACACTGACTACCAATAAGTATTTGGACACCTATGCAAATGACGATATCTGCGGTCCTAAGGTACGTCACGGACTCCGCCGGTATATATCGTGCAGGAAACAACTTCGGCTTTAGTCGCATGCAAGATGACTCGCAGTTCGGAGCTCTCTGATTTCGAGAAAGGTATAATTATCGGGTATCACAAATGTGGCCGATCCTTAAGGGACATATCTAGCGATCTGAAGTACCCAAAATCGACAGTGGCCTATGTGATTAAGAAGTGGAAAGTGAGCGGTGATTGTCGGAATGTGCCCGGAGTCGGCAGACCAACGAAACTGGGAGATAGAGACCGACGAGTGCTGTCCAGAGAAATTCGGAAGAACAGCACCCAACCGATGGCCTTCATCCGGGAGTATTGTTTCAATGAATACCATCCGTAGTTTTCATGGTCATGCTGCTGCCCATAAGCCTTTAATCACAAAGTCCAACCGCGATGCTCGGTTAATGGGGTGCAAAGCACATCGAAATTGGACCGTAGATCAGTGGAAACGGGTTCTTTGGAGTGACGAATCAAGGTTCACCCTTTACCGTTCGGATGGCAGGGTCTGGGTCTGGCGTCTACCTGGAGAACGTCTCCTGCCAGAATGCATTGTGCCAACAGTCAAGTTCGGAGGAGATGGAATTATGGTCTGGGGGTGTTTCTCCTGGTATGGGCTGGGACCCTTGGTCCCCATTCATGGTAAGCTCAACTCCGATGCCTACTGCACTATTTTGGATGACAATGTGCTTCCTACGTTGTGGCAGTTTTACGGGTTGGACCCCTGTTACTTTCAGGACGACAATACCAGTTGTCATGTTTCGGCCAGTTGTCATGTTTCAACCAAGGCTTGGTATGGTGCCAATGAAGTTCATCGAATGGACTGGCCTGCCCAGAGTCCAGACCTGAACCCTATCGAGAACCTCTGGGACGAGTTGCATCGCCGAATTCAGGGGTGCACTACCCGTGCAAAATCGGTGAAGGAACTTCTATGACTTCTCCAAGCCGAGTGGAAGAAAATACCACTAGCTGTCGTACAAAGACTTGTGGAAAGTATGCCCTGGAGGATCCACTCTGTAATTACCTCTCGTGGAGGCTCTACCAACTATTGATTTTGAATAAAGTTAGTTTTTCATTTCTATCACAGGTGTCCAAATACTTATTGGTAGTCAGTGTATATATATATATATATATGTGTGTGTGTGTGTGTGTGTGTGTGTAATATATTCAAATTCAGGAATTTTTGATAACTTTCTAGCAAGAAAGCAGCAGCAGACAGACAGCAGTTTAACTAGGCCAAAGGGTGGAAAGCAAGTGCTTTACGTTCAAGATGAAATCTTAAGTCAAACTGTGTTAGTTTTCGTTCTCAAAGCATTTTGATTGGACTGTTAATATTGTTATAAGATTACTATTGGTTGGTTCAGTTTGAGTTCCATTAAGATCATAATTACATAAGAATCACATGACATAGATTTTTCCCGAAATGACGCAGTGGAAATAGATGTTGCTATTTTTAGAATACAGAAGGGAAATCACTTTTAAGCTGCTAATTTAATCTTTTACGTATTCTTTATTTTTCTTACACACACATATATATATGTAACAAAATATTCGTTTCGTTATATTGTGTAAATAATTAGAGCTCATTCTTATTTAACGTGAACGAAATGTTTTCTAAAAGCTTATTTCATTACTAGTAACTTTTTTTACTTCTTAAATTCTAGAAGGTTACTTATTAGAGAACATCACAGAAGTTAAACGTCATTAAATATCATTTGTAGCCTAAATACACTTACTTATATTAAAAAACATTTTAAAGCAATTAGATGTCGGAAGAGGTAACAACATTATAAATCATGTTTTTCATATATTTATTAGCCTATTTTATCTTGCATACTTATATTTACAAGCCTATTTTATCTTATAGTTTCTTTTTATAAAATCTTTTGTCAAACAAAATATCTTAGAAACTTTTATTTTTCTTTCAGGTAAGTGAAATTCCTTTCTTACAAGGTTATTGAGAAGGCAGTTTTATGCTACGCTTTACGTGCTTTCTATGTTTAAGCAAATGAAACTGGTAAGTTATTTTAAAATAGAATAATAACGGAAAAAAATTTTGATTGAGTTGTACAAGGTAAATAAAAAAAATCTGATACAAATTAACCTGAGGAAAATATACTAAAATTATGCTTTGGCAACTGACGCTCCAGTTCGTACAACGTCTCACTTAATGATCGGATGCGATTTTTAATCATATTTGCAAATTTGTTTTTAATCTTTATTTGAAACGCTATCAAAGGCTGCAACAAATTTTAGTTTAGTATTACAACACCTACAAATGACGCTTTTCAAGCCCTTTCTACACGATTCTATTTAAATTAATTTCTCGGTTTGCTTGTTTGAATCAATCTCAATATTAATTTCTGATTCACTTCCACAGATTTGATCTTCTGAAAATCCCTGATGCATATAACAATGAAATACTACACTGGAACAGTTTCAAAATTCGATGCACAATTATTTCTTTTTATAATTTCGTGATGAATTTTCTAACAAGTCCTTGCTTTATAATCAAATTAATCTTGAATAATTTTTAATTTTACACCTTCACTTAATCCAAAAACAATAATTCACGTGAAATGTTTTGAAAATCTCTAATATAAGGTGCTCAATTTTGGTAATTTTTTTTTCCACCAATGTGCTAAAAATTGGATTTTTGAATCAAACGATTTAATTCTTCATTATTAACAGCTGCTTGATTTTAAATAATGAACTGAGATCGGTATTTCTAAATTTATTTATTATTTTATCTAATAGAAATTTAAAGAAATTAACAGTAATCTTGCCCCAGATTAAAAAAAAAAAAAATTAGCATGCTACAGTCAAAGGCAGTGACTCTGTTCGCTTTACTACATTCTCCACATAGTGCATACTAGAAACATAAAATACAATCTGTAAAAAAAAATTAATCTTCCATCCTTTAATCTAATGTTCACAATATGGTGGTTTCTTAGTTACCATAATATTCTTGATCAAATGTGTCTAAAATATCATCGTCGGTCTCTCATGCATGTGTTCTTTTAAGGAATTACTAGAATTTCAAGGAGCATTGAAAATGATACTACAAAAAAAAAAAAAAAAAAAAAAATAACAAATATAAGAATCATTTGACTCACCTAAATTTCTTTTTAGTCTTTGATTTAAAATTTCTCTTTCTTCGAAGATCCGAAATTTTATTTTTAATAATGTATGTTTGGGAAAGTTATGAAAGCCAAAATGTACTTTTTAAGGTAACATTTAAATATGCCTTTATATACCTTATTAAATCCATAAAAACAGATAGAAACAAAATAAGGAGATCTGTCTGACCTGTAGGAAGATTCAAATAATATGAGGTTTGTTTTCAGACAAAACAATTCAGACGAACAGGATATGTGGGTAGCGATATCTTTACAATAAAAGGAATAATCTCAAAACAGTGTTGGGGGTTAAATCTATTTGAAACACTGACGAATTTCCAAAAAATTTTGTTAAACACTATTCTTTTATTCTGAAAAGTAAGAGCCGATAGAGCAAAGTTGGCCTTCAGATAATAGTATATACATCTTTAAAAAAATTAAGAATTTATCCTGTCATCTGAATCAAAACCATTAGAGTGTGTTTATTAAAAATTAAGGAAATTTGTAAGCTGTTTTATTGCTATTATAATTTAAAGAAGATATTTTTTATCATTTAAAAGATTTTTCAATGCCTTCGGAAATTTTTAATTGAGAGATATTTTGGATTTTGTGTCTTGTCTGGAGCTTTTCTTCTCATGGTTACGCACAATGAATTGGGGTCAGGTTTCGTTATACCATTCAGCTTCTAAAAGCAAACTAGTCAGTCGTATTAAGGATTTAAATCCAGAGAATAATATTTTGTAGCCTATATTTGGTGTTGCCTTCAATTCTCGTTTCCACAATTAAATACCAATGAGCATAATAGTCTATATTACCAATGAGCATAATAGTCTATATTACCAATGAGCATAATTGTCTATTAGTATAATATTAAATACCAATGAGCAATTCTTGCTTAATAGTCGTGCATCCAGATGACGTAGGTTCAACTACCACACCTCTGATTCATGAGTATTTTCCGGAATTGAAAGTACGGTTTATGGTTGGATGTTCGGCGGGGTTCCAATAGAACACAGTAGCAGACTGATTCTATTGTAGAAGATTTTGAGCCTAGTATCAAATGAGATTTGTTCCAAACTCCTTTGCTTGTGAATTTGTGGCATATTTTTTTTTCTGGTGAAAGGAGAAAATTATTTATGGTTCCGAAATGGTTACTATGCCCCTCAGGCTATTCATAGATATGAAAATTATTGTACAATAATCCACTAATATAATCATTTGACAGAAATAAGTTAATAAGGGACTCTTTTTGCATTCTTCTTGGACAGTTTCAGTACCATGGAAAGTATTTTACGTGAGGTATTTTTGGTGATTCTACTATGTACCAACAAGGGCATTTTGTATTAAGATCTCTAAATGGTAAATATTAATTAATTTGTTTCTACCATATTTCCAGCTCTTGATCTCCAACTGTTATGACCTCTTAGATACTCAATGGCGTTCCATCCTCTCTCTTTAAACAAAGGAAATGATTCATTACCATCACACTATCGGTATTCGAGCCCTTAATGTGAATGGGTAATTTTTACCAATCATGAGTTTCAGCTGCTGAAATCTTTCAGCAGCTACACACACGTTTTTAAAGAGGAGAATACCGAACCTTGGGTGACGTAACATAAGCGTTTTATGTATGGCATGCTCTCATTAGAAATGTTTTGAATCCTCTTTCCTCTTTCTGAAGTCTAGACAAGCAAACTCAGCTACACTTCTGAAGCCCGAATTACTGAAATTCCCCATCTCATTATTTTATTACCTGATATGCCAGAGGAGATTTAAATTTCATCGTATATTTCCCCTTAAAATAATATAAACGTATTTTATATCTGTTATAACTACTATAGATATATAACACTAAAATATCTCAACTGTGACGATAGTATTTATTAAGCAACAACTATTCTTAAACTATGCGTCTGTGCATACATATATACATGGTTATAGGTTTCAAAAATGTACTCAACATTTTATCTCAAGGCAATAAAAATGAGACAGTTTTATACATTTTGCTTGATATTCCATACACTAAATTTGATTTAAAAAATCGTTCAAATTGACATTATATTCATTAGATTTGCTTAATCGATTTTTAATCCTTTATTATTGTAAACACAAATTCTTAACGAGTACAGAACTCAGTTACCTCTATATTTCTTGCCAAAATATATGTGATGATTGTTCATTGAAACTGGAGAAACGCTTTGCCTCACAAATGGTTTAAATTCACGTTTGTGCAGAAAAATTTTATTAAACCCCTTCTAAAATGTAGGAATAAGATAGCCTTTGCGGGCTTAAATATGCATTAATTGTATAATATCACGTTGCTTTAGATATACGCTTTTAAATTTTCCTCACAGTTAAAATTCTACTATCCATTACAAAATAAGATACCTGTTACATTGATCTAAAATATTTGTTCATTTTTGAAATCCTAGACAATGAGTTGTGGGAGTGATGTATGAGCATAACACTGGACAGACGCACACAGCATACCCACTCGATCCTACTAGGTTCATTTGGTTTATTTCATGATTAGCACAAAAGTAACTACTACTCATAATCCTAGACAAAGGAAGATTTGCGAAACTGCGTATATAAAGTGAACGATAAATTTCATATCTAAATTTTACGAGTAATCGTTGAGTTAAAATCAACTATAAAAACAAAATAAGTAACACAGATAGATGCCTGAAAAGTATAATATGTTAAGGGAAACTGCTAAGATAGTAGCAATTAAAATTAATATATAATATTTGTATAGAAATAATCATTATAAAAGTTGAAAGGATCATTTAAACATATAGTTGTTTGTTTAAATTTCTATTTGCTACCATTTTTCCAAGATTTGAAATGTTCACCGGGAAAATTAGGCAATTCTGCTCAATTAAATTTTAAATTTACTAAATACTGTGCCTTAACCATTGTTCATAAGTGAGAGTAGATTATTTCAGTATTCAGTTCTGGAAAACTGAAAAAATGCACCCAAATGCATGCTAAAAAAGGAAAGAAAAGAACATCTGAAAGGTTTCAGATTTTAAATTACGTCCAAAGGGGTGTTTTTTTAATATTTTGTGTGTTACCTTTATTTATTAAATATCATGTTCTTTGCACTTAAACCATAAAATTCACTTCAAGAGCAATATCACAAAATAATTTTAAATGGAGCATATCTTTATAATATTTCTGATACACAGTCTCACGCGCTGGAGATAAAAATGTTTTTTCTGTACAACGTTGCCATTGCTCACTTTGAAATCCCTGAGTTAATAGAAAATTCGTTAAAGTTTTACAAAATATGAAATATATAATAAAACAAATTCCAAATTTCAAATTTGGGCCTCCAGATCCCCATATTCGCAGTAGGATTACGGCATTCAAAATTTGATAGTTCTAACCGTTGTTTTATGACATTGCAACATACATTTATGAAGATTCTTCATTATTTAATTTCTTCAAATATAATACAGGGCAATAATATTTGGTGGCAACAGTTTGAAAAGTGAAACGGACATTCAGAGTGATTTGACGCAAAATCGCAAAATGAAAACAATAGTCACTCAGCGACAAAGCCTCTTTGGACTAATAATTATATATAATTTCATAATTGTTTTTGGATTTTGTTTTTAATATAAACTACAGTACACGAGTTGGGGTAAATAACTTGAAACTACCATGAAAGTGTGTAAGCTATAGGCATTAGGAATATAGTTTATTATTAATACATTAATATAATCAGTAAAAATATTTATTGTAAAATATCACAAATAAATACAGATCGGATTCAAGTTGTTGGTCCACTTTATTACGTACTGGATTTACAGGCTCAAATCTGATTCCTTTCGTTTATCGTAAATGTTAAATGAAACTAGCTTCACTGGAACCATGTTTTTTTGGTGTTGGTAAATTTAAAGGAAAGGTCGCAATTTCAAGTACAGAAGACGCAATCAAGGTAAAATCGGTAGGATGGACTGAGAATTCTTTCAAAATTTTAAGAATTTATAATTTTCTCCGGACAAATAATTGCAATTTTGTTAAATGAAAGTTTCATTATTAAGTCTACTAAGCACAATATTTACAGCTTGTCAAATAATAATCCTAGCATATTCTGCCATTCAAAGCCCTATCTACGAATGCCGAAAAATCCATCTAACAAGTCGAGATTCTTTCCGTTGTAACTTAGTAAGCCGCTACTAATAGCTCTTCTTTTTACACAAAAGCATGTAAATAAAAAAAAAAAAAAAAAGCTATTCGCGAACTTTCTCCTCAGACAATTATTCGATAACATTGATTCCCTTAATAATTGTTGTAGCGTAAAATTGTTCCCTTAATATATTCTTTTAGAAACATTTTCTTTTTGAAAAACTGGTGATTGGGGAACTTTTGTTTGAAAATTAAAAGAGTTCTTTTATAACTTTATAGTTATAGCCTAAAAATAAATTTCGGTTATTTTTTAAACTCTTATGCCATGGCTTAATTTACATGGAAAGTTTTTAAAAAGAGTTTTTATTCATTGCTATGGCAACTAAACAATGTGAACTAAAATGTTCCTAAAAAAAACAGAAAAAGCTGTTTTATACTTTAAAAGGCTAATAAGTACCATTTGAAAAGAAATAAATATTTCGACTGTACTTGTAATATTTAAAAAAGTTAGTTTGCAGTTTCCTAAGAAATAGCAATATTTACCTTGGACTAATGACAAATGATTTTCTATGAGTAGAAATATAGGAAAAGATTAAATTTAATTAAAACTTGTTTTAAATCACCCTTCTTGATGAATTTAATCTTGTTGCAAATTTTTATAATCAACGTTTTTTTGAGTTAGGATTAATATTTTGGACTAAATAATAATTACACTATTGCTTTTAAATTTTGGTTAAGTAAAATTGATTTCTTTTTTTGAAATTTTAAAGCAGAATTCTCTTTCCAAGCATTAACGTTGAAGAAATTGGCTTACTAGGGAAAAAAAAGAAAAGTTAAATAATTAAATTAAATTAAGTAATTTTACACAGCAATGATTAATAAATTGACTTTTAAATATTGTTTATCATATATAAGAGAAACACGTCAACCTTAGCAACCGCATTAGGAAAACCTGAATCTTGCAATTGTTCCATATATTTTTAAGCTGTATTAATGTACCATTTATTTTTAAAGCTCCAGATATTTTAAAAGAATGTAGCTCCTGTCTCACCTCTTCATACGGTAAGTATTGTCGGTGCTATATAAGGTATTTTCTTCATCCTTCCAGCAGGACTTAGTGGTGTAACGGTAGCACACGCGTCACGTATTCGAAAGGTCCAGGTTCGAGTCCCAAATGGCAAACCGCACATTGAGTTGTTCAGTGTTAACGAATTTCGTTTACTGCTCATGCTCATTGGTGTACCGTTGCCGTGGCAGGAAATACTGGCGACTAAGGCATAAGCAACCATTACACAAGCCTGTTCATGATGTAGGTCTTATCGACTATTTACAATTACAATACTACCGAAATCTATTTGTGCTTGATGCATTTGCTTCTGTTTCATTTCATTTTGGTTTATTTTGTTCATAAACGTTATAATATTTAATATCAGTTATTTATAATAATTTCTTTGACTTTAATTCAGTAATTTAAACTGGTTTTATTCTTTAATTTGTTATATACGAATGGAACATATAGTTATTTACCAAACGCAATTGCTTTTATTCCTCACAGGTATATTCAATAAAGATTCAGCTAATATATCCTGTGATGCTTTCTGTTTTGTAATCATTCTTAAGCGAAAATTTGAGTAGTTTACAGTCAAAAGTTACCCTCTAAGTAATAAAGGAACTTAAAAAGCTTAATAAAGGAACCTAAAAAGTTTCAAAACCTCGAACTGCTTCCGCCAAGATAACAGAATATCAACTACACAGGTATTTATCTTCTTTTAAAATTGTACCAAAGTCGTAATTGCGCCAAATTGTCTTCTGGGCACGCGCAGTATGCGAAGTTCGCTTAATATTGATCAACTGAATGTGCAGTTTGCCATTACGCGTCCCTACCAGGGTACTGTATGTAAAAATGGAAATTCTACTTCATTAAGGTCCATGTTTAATTGTTTTAAATTTTTGGTGAGTAACAGCATTTTGCATAGACCAGTTTAAAGAAGCTATAAAATTCTCCTTAAAGAACTTCTTGTAAATATATATATAACTACGTCACTAAAGGAATAAGTTCATAAATCTTCTATAATTAGTCAGGTTGGTCTCTGATCAATTCTTTTACCACTAGATGCCCAAAATAATTACCAAAATCATCCTTTTCCTTAAAAATATATCTCCACATTGTAAATCATTTAGGTTGTTGGGAAATTCTAGCCATTTCAGAAGTAACAAAAAAAAACAAAAAAAAAAAAAAAAAAAAACTCTGTGCTAGAACCTTATCAAACGTTGCTATTATTTTTTTCTTTTGAATTATTTCTTTTGAAAGAATATCAAACGTTCTTTGGATTAAAAGTATCCTTTAAACATGAGTTATTCTTTCGACTGAACACTTTACTGTCGGCTGTTTTCTTTAAACATTTAAATCCGGCTTTGTTGCTCTGGAATAGAATAATCGAAATAAAATGTCAATCAATGCGCACAAAATGAAAGAACATTATGTATATATGTGTAGGGGGCCTTCACGAGATGCCGCATCCTACACCTGTGATAGAATGTCTTCAGGTATGCACAGTCAGTTGGTTTTAGGAATTCAAGGGAAGCAAGCGGTCTAACAAAACTATCAAAGAAGCTTCAGCAAAGCGCTTGCTCATTGCGCGTTGGAATCAGACCTGCACAGATTAAAATTGACCACACGCAGGTGGTCAGCTGGTATCATTTACCTGTGCATAAGAAGGCGGCTACTCTGAAACTAACGTTGTAATCTGTCTTCTACAACGTACTTAATACATCTCTACAGACTCATCTAATTGATCATTTCTTTTGTGCTAATAATGAAATAAACCAAAGAACCAGTGGGTATGTTGTGTGTTTCTGTTATCGGTAATAATCAGTGTTTCTGTCCTATGCTGATACATCACTCTCACAATTCATGCCGATACATCCACCACACACGTATTCACGTGCTTTCATGATGACAATATTGATATTGAACATCAGATTAATTTAAGTCTGTTTTCGCCTAAATGTTTACGGGTAGTTTTCAGTTGACTATGCAGGAACTCTTAGAGATCTTGGACAAAGAAAAAAAGGCTACAAAATCTCCCCAGATATCAGTCACCAACACATACTTTGCTGGTGAGCAAGTTTCAGAAACTGAACAATCTTTCCGTTGATAATCAGGATTAGGTAGCCCCTGAATTTATCAATGTGCTGTGTATTCGGTAAGGTTTAATTAGGTTAACTCGTAATGAGTTGCTTGCGTCAGGCATCAGCATCACTATCACTGCGTAGCGTTAGCAATTACAGCATGTCGCTGGAAACTCGGTGAGATCCGCTCGTTCAACACCTGCTAGCTAGAACAAAACGGGCCATGGAATAAAGAATTTTTCTGGCGAGAAGTTCTGCCTTATCTGTTGCTAATTTTAATTTTACACTGCAATATTCCGTCTTGTTGAGCCTTGTATCGCACGTCCGGCTTTCCGGCTTGTATCGAAGGTTTTGAAAAATTGATGAATACACGTGTTCCAAAACATATCATTTTTACCGTTAAGAGATCCAAAATATGTCTGAATACAGGGGAATTAATATCGAAGCAGATGGTATTTACTTTTGTGGTAATCAGCTTCATTTCATATGAAATAAATTCTCGTAATTTACTATTCGATTTCCAGAACATACACAGCAACCCAAAGATATCCCCATTCGCCAAATCTATGGAAAGCAATTAACGGTTTTACGACATTTGAGGGGTTGCATTAACTAAATACTTATACTAGCACACCATAAAACCTTAACTGTGATGGTAAGTTATTTCCCTTAGCTTAAACTGGCTGTGGAAGGAAAAAAAAAAATTTAATTATCAAATAGTGCACTATTTTGCCAAATAATTTCATTAATAAAATTCAAAAAGTAGTAAAATTATTTTATAGCAGTACCACATCAATCAGGTTCCATCGTATATGGGAGTTTAATTGCAGAAATAATTATAGTATAAAATTACACACTATCCCCTACTTGCACCATACATTGCTTATTCTTATTTTATGGAGTTACGCTTCTTGTAGATTTTATGTTACTTTAAGTAATCGTGATTTATTTCTTTAAGTAATCGTGATTTACTTTCTTATATCTTGCGGGTGCACTAAGATAGACGGATATTTTAAACACTAATTTTTTCCCAGGATATTTTATACATTTATTTAGTTTCATATTCTAGAAGTGAGATTTAAATTAATAAATATTTTGAGAAGATATTTGATAAAAAAGAATTTTATGTCTTCCATAATGAAGAGTATAACATTCTCTAATGAAATTATGTCAAAACTGCAAAAAATAAGTAACTTATTTTATCCAGTTAAAAACAATATCCTTTTAAGAACATTATCTCTAAACTAAGACACATCAAGAAGCTGATTTATAAATTCAGTAAAAGTGAGAGCTATTGTTGAAGAATTTAAACTTTATAATATTAATTTAAGAAGAATTTTTCTTCATAAAAATGTTATTATAAAAATACATTTTAAAATAATATATTTTAAATAATATATATACAGATATATGTATGTATATTAAATTTACATATTGTATTATATTTATATAATTTCCTGATATTATGTTTTGAATAATGTTTAGCAAAAAGTAATTTAAGTACACTTAAAAAAATAATTACTTCATTCTCCTACAACGTTTATGCATAAATTACAAGTACCTAATCGTCCATCTATTGTTCATAATCGATAAAATCTTGTATACACTCATTTCCATCTAAAGTATCCATTTATTTCTAAACTACGTGCAGGATAAAAGGATTTGCAAGTGCAATGAAGTGGTAATTATTCTCGGAAATAAGGAGAACATGGGCTTTGGTTAAAGCAGCGGAATTAATGAGTGATAGCTAAATTCCGTTCTGAACTTTCAAGCTAAATTTAAAACAAATGAAATAGAAACAGTTTGCTGTTTTAAAGTCATATCCTTCTGAAAATAAAGAATCTCAAATGGTTTCACATCCTGATTACGAGTAAATATGAGTGAATAATTACTCATTGCCAATACGTAAATATATGCTGTTAATTGCATTAAGTACATATGTGAATATGTTTGCGCAATTACATACTGAGAGTGTATAATTGTGGGTATATTGACAGTATGTAAAATTGTGTTTTAATGTCACTCAGATGAACATTATTATTCCGAAATTACCTCAGTTCATGTATCTATAGTATTATGTATGTAGTCAATGGGCGCACAATTTTGCACTAATAGTAACGTACGTAAATATTTGCAGATAATTACACGGCGATGCATTCAGAAATGTGTGCCTATTTACTCATTATAATACGAAATGTATGCACATAATTGCATGTTAGAAAAACATACACAAAGTCCTTACGCGGCTTTTATTTCCTCAACCGTTGGTGTTAGACATTCTTACTAATATTATAAATGCGAATGTGAGTATGTTTGTGTGTTTGTTATGCTTTCACGTCTTAATTACTTAGCCGATCATCATGAAATTTTCAATAAATATTTTTGCTATATTAAAAAAGGTTATAGGCTATAAAATGTCTTCGTACGACTTTAATTAGCCGAGATATTAATTAAAAACTACTTTTCCCCTACATTTTTCACTTACTTTGTTTTGTTTTTTCCTATTACAGGGATTTGCTATGCGACTTTTTATATTTTCACAAATATCTATGGAACGGCGGTTAATTGAATTTCGAGACACATATCCCCTGATTCCAAAAATTCATCGGAATCCATTGATGCCATTCTAATCTTTGTGCGACTTTAACCAGCAGAGATATTAATTAAAAACTCTGAAAACGTTAATTTGAATGCGACTCAATAGCGATATTAGGGATTTTTGCTTAGGTTTTCCCGTGTGAGTCCAATAAATTGGAAAAATTATAACTTTTGATCTATGATAATTATCCAAATTTGTCGAAATTTAGAAACTTGTGTCGCTCTCTTAATGATAGAAACAATGTTGGTGTAACTGTTTTTGTCGCTTAACTATTTCCAACTGAATTACAGATGAAACAATATTTTGACCAAGGACCAAGGAAGGGTTCTGTTACGGGGCTTTTAGGCATGTAGCCGATATTCCCACATCGTCAAAGAATTCGCCAAAAAGAGGGTTCCGCAAAGAGGTAAATTTAGTGACAAATGTTAATTTAAAAAAAGAGTAACTGCCTTCCACAGTGAAAAAAGGTAAAAACACTGAAGGACTTAATTTAGTAATTTTGGTGTCGAATAAGGACCAGAATCAATTTGGAGGGGTTACATGATGAATTTTGAAAAGCATTTATGTTTCCTTGATGAATGGTCATGTGGTGTTAACAACACGAGAGCGGAAACACGAAAAACTTCATGTCGCAAGTGCTTCGAATCTGGGGGAGGGGAAAAGCGGGAACTCGTTAGGCGATTTTGAATTAAAGAGACACGGCCAGCAATGCCTCTGAGGAGAAATTTTTATAAATATAATAATATTACATTAACTTAAGTGTTATGATAACTAATGAAAAAGCATTAAGTTCTCTTAAAGAGATTAAATTTAAATTAAGTAATCCTTGCACTAGAACCCTTTTAAGAAGGGAACAAAGATGTGCTTAGAGCCTGATAACAACCTCTTACGGTTGAAAGAAGTGAGATTGTCCGATTACAGGACAAAGAGAGAGTGACCTTGAGGGAAGTTGAAAAATCAGCGAATTCAGGCGGGGGGAAAGCGAACGAGTGTATTGAAACCTTCGAGGCGCCTCGTCTTCATAGCAACGCCTCTTGGGAAAAGGAAGCGCATTATATGCGTTCTCCAGAATAGCTCTGGGTTTCTTTTTTGACGATGCAATTCCCGGATGATAAATAGGGAAGCTGTGGAGTACGGGGTTTCCGATCGAAGGAATCTTTTGGAAAAAGTTAGCCGAAAGTCGCTGTATAAAGCGATTTATGGGGAGAATTTTGGCTGCATTATGAATGTCCTCGTTCGTAACAAACCAAGGAGCTTTATAAATTTGCCGTAGCATAATGTTCTGAAAAATTTGGATATGTTTCCTGTTAGTAATTGCTGCTGCGCCCCAAACCGAGCTAGCATATGTCAGAACTGGCCTTATCATTGATTTATAGAGCAAAATCCTGTTTTTCGTGGACAGGTCGCTATTTCTAGGGGAAAAAGGCAGTAATTGGGTTTTGACAACCTTCGCATTGGAAATTGTTTTTCGAATGTGAGGTTGCCAAGTTAATTTTGAATTAAGTATCACTCCTAGATACTTATAGGTAGGAACCCAGGGAATTGGTTCTCCCAAGAACAGCAAGTTAGGTAAATTTGGAAAAGTACTTCAGATAAATAAAGTGGCAGCACATTTAGCGACTTTAATTTTGATCTTCCACAGTCAGAGCCAGAGCTCTAGGCTTGAAAGATAATTATGCAGTGCAGAAATTACCGTGGAGGTGTTGGAATGTTGGTTCATGGTGGCTGTGTCGTTCGTATATAAAGCTAGATCGACATTAGGTGACTTAGATATGTCATTTACGTAGATGTTGAACATTTGAGGTCCGAGCAAACTTCCTTGTGGGACCCCAGCACAGATCGGGCGGTGATTTGAGTGTTCACAATACTCTGCTTGCTATTGTTATCTCTTTGTTGACAGGCTACGATTCGAAAGCGACGAAGGGGGAGGGGAGCTGGTATCCGGTCGACCGTTGGGTTGGCGAAAAGGTCAAAGTTCGCGGATTTACACTTAGAAAGTCATTTTAAAATTAATAACTTCTAACTAACTTGCAGACTTGAAACTATTATCAACATTTCCACTTTTATGATACATTTAATGATTTGCTTCGTATTTCTTTAAAGATCTATTCTTTCGTGTTGTAAATTTCTGTTATTGTTGCTTGAAAAATTGCATTTACATTTTATATTCTTTACATTTTACTGTGCGATAAAAAAATTTGTTTTATCATTTTAAAGCGCTCGAAAGTTCTTTAAAAAAAAAAAAATTACGCGGAGTGTATGTTTAAAATTCACGCGGAGTTGAAGCTTATTTAAGGACATCAACGCGAGTGAAGCCGCGGGTAAAGCTAGTATGTTTATAAAACTGTTTTAAGGTTGCAAATGTTCATGTTTTGGTATTTCTATATTTAAAGAAATCAATTTTGAAAAAAAAAAAGAAAACGAAATTTATATAAATGATAAATAAATATTTTGGCATACAAATAAACAAATATGAATAACTTATTTGTGAAATTATATTAATCAGTAATCAAGTAAAATAACTATACTATTTTTCCCTCTCGTGACAAAAATGAAACTGTTATGGAGAGACCGGACCCTGTATTTTATGTAATGTAAATCAATGTAAAATAATTCCCTTGTAAAAGCTTATAAATACATTCCTATCATTACCTTAATTTTTTTCACATATATTTAAGATTATATTAACAATACAGAAGGAAAGTGGTTGATGACTTTGACTACCGTTCCGAAGGATCCGGGCTCAGATCCCGAAGAAAGCATGGATGTAATTGGTCCGTCGCTTTAGAGGAGGCAACGATGGCCCACCTATTAGGTGATTCCCATAGTAAAAAGACCACCGCCTCCAGCCTTAGTAGTGGACAACTCTTAAAAGAGCTAGATCCTGCCATTGGGAAAAAAATATTATCTGTCCAGCACTGAGAACTGCTTAAGATTTAGACTTCAGATTTTAGGAACCCCCTGAAAATTCTACACATTTTTATAATTCTATCCCACCCTTAAAAACAAGCCAAATGAATGTTGAGTTCTCTAACAGAATGCTGTTTATGAAGGTTCAGCTTGTCTTCATCGGGCCTTGCCAATTTTGTTTTTCTTTTTTTACGTGAGCTTCTGGAAAATCAAATTACTCTCTCACTATTTACGAAATAATGTTTTGAGTCTTGTAAGTATTGTCAAAATCTAACTAATTACATTTAGAGCTCTTTTATTAAAAAAAATGAGAGGACATAAAATAAACTTACAAAAACGAAAAAGTAAATAAAGAATGAATCATAAAAATCTCCCAGCTAAGGCACGAGAACCAGAAGTTAAACATACCAGTTGCACAAAATTTGTTACCATCTGTTTAAAGTACAGACATGAATCTATTACGGCTAATCCCTAATAGCTAAATATCAGTAGTAATAGCATTAGTACCAATAATAGTAATGCTGAACCCTCATTTAGGCGTGCTTAGTGTATTAACGGCTGTGGGAGATAATTCAATCTCTAGCTTCATAATCCCGCTTGCATAGGAAGGATGGCTCAGATTCGCTCGTGATAAATTCACTTGTGAAAGATACTATCTTTCCAATTACTCTTTAAGCAAAGGAGGAGAATATAATTTTGTTTCGTATGCTCCAGAGCTTTGGTCTTCTTAATTCTTCTCAAATAATTCTTTTTAACTTGACAGATTTTAATCCGCTATCATATTCATATAATCTATTATTTTTAGGGCTGGGTTCCCTGAATTATTTTTCGTGTAATACATAATTTTTTTTAATAAGAAACGTAAAACTGTCTGGCATAATCCAAAATCAGATCTCATAACACTGAATTTAAAGCTACTTTACTGTTACATTCAACATTTAACTACTAACATTTATATTTATTTATTTTGATTAATTTATATATTTAATTACTACCATGAAAATGTTGCGTTTGACTGATATAGTCGGTTCCTTAGGATTCGGATGTACATAGGTATACACGGCAAACATTTTAAAGACAGACTGAATAATTAACATATGTTATTATTAGTAATTTTATTTAAAAATAAATAAGTTTAACATTTTCCTCGAAATTCTGGTAGATACCGAAGCAAACATTATATTCCACATATGTACAAAATATCAACCAAGTAAAATGTAATTTAATTTAACTAAAATACCTTCGATATTATGCAAAGTAAATGCTCAAAAATTACAATTTATCGTAGACCTCAAAGAGTTAGAGGTGCCTATCAAATATTTGTAATTGCTCATACAATAAATTGTAAGTTCTAGTCTTTTTGGCTAGCATAATCTGCTATTAGACTTACTTAAAAGTTAGCGACTAGCAGTTGCTAAAATTAAAGATAAATACAATAGGAGAAGGGTGTAAAATACCCTTTTATTGAACTTATTATTATTTACAGACGCCATGGTCTTTGTGTTTACAAATCCGCCATACACTTGTGGCGATGAAACTAAAGATAATGGTAAACTAAATTAAATTAAAAAATAAGCTAGTAGTTCAAGACTACACAAATTGGTTTAACCTAGCAAGTTGACTCAGATTCCTACACAGGCTTGATATTAAACTTCGGCGGCAAGAATGCGAAGCCGGCATTCAGATTTCAAACAGTTGGTAGAAACAATAACGTGTGCACTCAACAACGAAACACGTTCTGATTAACCTTTTGGCTAGTTCAACTTAAATGCACTATCATTCACCCTAACTCATTTACATCCTGGCGAGGAAATGCGAGAGATACAAGAAGGGATAAAAAGGGCTAACAAATTGAAATAACTACTAGTAAAAATAATACACACCTCATAAATTTATTCGAAAGACTTGTCATAGTTTCTGAAAATAATTTAAACCGAAGCTCTAACTCAAACTGTATTACTTTAAAAGTCACTTTAAAAGTTTTTTAGGAGCATTCCATATTTAAGTAATAAGGATGAGTCAAATATTCAAACTTTTTCAATCTTACTTCGCACACTTCTTGCGTTTTTAACCGAACACAATTCGTAGTATTGTCAAAGAATGTTCCTGTCTTAGAAATGAAAATTTCATCAGGAAGCCCTTAACTATTAGATAAAAATGAAAACAAACATCATATTAGCACGTTGGCGGTGCAAAGGCTTTTCAGAAACCTCTGAATCATCGTAGAAGCTTTTCGTTTAGAATTTTGAAATCTTCTTGATATTCGGAAAGTCTGTTAAATAATTTCAACATCTTAGGGAATCATATACAAACATTATATATAGGATACAATTACGTATGATTAAACTAGTCATTAAAACGTTTTACGTAATCATCTAATGATTTCTTGCGAGAAACGAGGATTCCGAGAAACGCTATTTAATTATTATAAGTCGAAAGTAGTTAGGTGTCCTATAGCCTCAGAAGATAAACAAATGAAGATGATTTGTGAAAAATATCAATCTAATTTAGTTAATATATTACGTACGTGATAAGCCATATATTTACATGTAATAAAACAGCATTATAAGGTATTTTTCCCTCCTTTCTGCGTACCGTCATAGCGTAATGGTAGCACCCTCCGCGTGTATTCGAGAGGTCCAGGTTCGAGTCCCGGCGAGGGCAATGCTCATTTTTTCAGTTTTCTGACAGCGAAAAAATTCTAAATGACTCTATAGTGACGCCTGAACTAAAAGGTGGAGGATGATGATTTTTCACCACCAGGATTGGTAATTGGATTCCCTAATCCCCAGCCGCCCTATGAGTTCTCCTTCCTTTCTGCATGCCTTCGTGGCGTAATGGTAGCCCGCTTCGAGAGTAATCGAGAGGTCTAGGTTAGAGGGTAGGCAAGGCCATAGCACATTTCTCACTTCTCTTGCTTCGAAAAATAACCTAATGTCTCTACAGCTTGACTATTTCTTTTGAATCTGATAATAATTTTTGGAGGTTTTCTAGGTTTCCAAATACACACTTGATAAACGCTTCTTTAGTAAATATAAAAAGAAAACTGTTTTATATTAAGAAATTTTCAGAAAATATTAAAATTAAGATGATTTATTTTAATTCGCTTGGAACGTTACGTACAAAACCAGCCATACATCCATAAATGATAAATCTAGTATTTGCTATTTCTTTTGGAACTTATTATGATGTGTTACTGCGCATTCGAGTTGAGCGAAACACTGCCTGTAAAATGCTGCTTGCATGAGGAAATCATTTATGTATAATAGACGTCTCGAAATTTGCTTTTTATTTTATAATGCTAAAAATAAATTATCAAAATGTTAAAATTATAAAGGATTTTATGTTAATTAATTAATTTTATTGATTTGTATCTTAAATATAATTTCCCTTTTATCAGGATCCAAATGAGTTAAAGAGCATTTAAGGAGAGGGTTTTCAATGTTTTAGATATGGAGCTTTTGACCTCGGCGCTTATAGCTTCCTTTACTACCGCCCAGCTCTGCCTCTTAATATTCTGGCATTAACCATTTGCTAGCTAACGTTAACTAGTTATTAAATTTAAACCAGCTTAGTTAGGGTAAATTTATGTAGTCTCCAACTACTCCCATCATTTCTTCCTAAAAATTCAACTTTATATTATTTTAATACTTACACAAGGTTTGATTGTACGTACACGCGGAACTCACTAATTTCAAGTTTAATAAAATGGTTTAATATATAAATTTTACACGACTTTGTCGTAATTTACTTAAAGGTTGCAATAACTCGCTTGTGATAACTCGCTGTGTATGAAAGACTTGAATTAAATTTACACAATTAAGAATCCTACAGGTGATTTAATAAGAATGTACTCTAATTTAGCTTATCACATATAAGGTTAGATATGCATTTACAATCACTTGGCTTCAACATTACTAGTTTTTTTTTTTTTTTTTTTTTTTTTTTTTTTTTTTTTTTTTTTTTGACTTCTAATAATTTCTGGAAGAAAACTTGAATTTCAGGAATCCCATTTGAGAAACGCTGCAAATTGGCAAATGCAAGAGGAAAATAGTAACTCAAAAGTCGTAGAAAATAAGCAAATGAAAAAGCAAAATGCCAATCTAATTTGAATTATATAAATATGACAATGAAACCAAGTATATGTTTGAAAACCGTGTTCACGTTAGAAGTGTGTTATATTAGCTGCTAAGCTTTTAGAAACTGTCCCCTGCCGTTCTCAGATTCAGAGAACGTAACTACAGTTAGAACATCCGTAAAATCCCTTAGCGTTTACTACCTTGAATTCAGTTCGTGATCAGAGATAAAGTTTTCCTTAGTTCAACAAATTCCCTGGCAGATTCAGTTTCCTAATTTGCAGTCGTTTCTCCGAGTAAGCATTTCTACTCAGATAACTGAGTATGAGTTTCCTTTTCTCGGCGTTTCTCCGCTGAATAACTGTTAATCACTGAAATGGTGTCCATTGCTTTTAGCAAGTAGTACTCTGGAGATTCCCCTGGGAGTTCCGGCTCCTCGAAATCCTGATGTTTGTAGCCCTTATCTAACCCTAATTCCCTGCGGAAGGCAGCGCTCCATTACTAAAACTTGCCTATTCCTTTCCAGCTGAGGTAATGCAGAAATGATGGTGTTTTGTTTAAGGAGGTATCGGATGCGAAAGATACAAAGCGGAAATTATGTTTGACAAAAGTGTGGGCATATTGCCAGACAGCATTCTTAATGCATGGTTCTTCTATTTTTACGATGTCACTTGAAAATTATATTAAAGTTTATAAATTCTGAATCACTTTCGTAAGGAGCAAAGTGTTTTGGAAATTAATTTTTATTATAAAATGAACATTCAACCAGTTCAAATGCTAGCAGTTCAACAACAATAATCTCTTTCTTGTGCGTGAAACAGTTTTTTACTTTAAAGGTTGACAATAGAAATTATGGTGTAGCCAGACTTAAAATCAGAAAGAGAACTGTAAAGAAATACATATATAATCTAATCTCAAAAAAACTATAATTTTAAATCAAAGCAGGCAATAATTAAAAATCTGAAAAATGATTATTTTATGACAAAGCATACGGTGCCAGTATGTATTGTGAATCCCTACTAAAATTTCAGATTCTTACGTCTAAAGCATTTTTTCACATAGGTGAGTTATGTGCCTCTGAACTACAACGTTTCAGATACCTAGATCTTTGCTGTTCTTGAGGCGTTTCTGATAGCATATTTTGCGTGATACGTGTTAGTAATTTATGATTTTTATTTTTTTAAAAATACTTGCTAGCATTCCAGTTTTGCTTCAGATTCGAGTCTCTAATTTGTAATATTGATTGTTATTCACAACGTACTCTACTATACAGATTTCAACTCCTACTGAAAAATGAATCCAGAACCTATATTTTCATAGATATATTGTGAACCCAGAACTAACTAAAGCTCTAAACCAGAAGTCATCAATTTCTATTCATAAAAGAGTGCTCAGGAGAGCTTTGTCTATACGACATCTATAAGTGTGAAGAGTCTGGCCCTAAATAAAACAAATTAAATTGACATAAATAGTCTAACTTGCAAAGTTTTAGTAGTTTTAGTTGTTTCATCTCAATTACAACAGTAGATCACCAGAGGCCGAGAAGTAAAGTCGCTGAACACTGGTAGATTGTACCAGGGTTCAAATCTCAAACGGACTGGCTGCAAGGGCGTTTTCGCAGTTTTCCCCGAGTGTGACGTATATATACGAGTCATCAAATGCTTTTCCATAATCAAATAAACCAAACCAAACACAGTAGAAGCCTTGCTGTCCTCCAAAACATCACTTTTAATGGGCTGTCGCTATAAGGACAATGGATTCTGGTTGAGAAGAAGTGTCTTAGTAGCTAAAGAAAACGGGTACTGGCAATTCCCCCCCCTCCTCCGATTTGGCTTCCGAAGTTGAAGGAGTAAAGCTATGTAGCCCTTCCCACATATAATATAAGTAGGAAGTTTCTTAGAAAGTCCTCAATCTCTCTTTATTGGCAGGTGGCTACAGTGTACCTTGCCATAATCAACTAATCTAGTCCAATCGAATCCAGCTGTCGATAAAGCCTTCTCAAGAAATCTTACCATCTGCCCACAAAGCACAAAAACATCCTTGGGATATCCCGAGGATGTTGCTCGCGGGATATGCGCACATCCTCATGACATCCCGGAATATCCCGCGAACCTCCTAAACACCTCCTTCCGAGTGCTTAATGTCACATCCCGGGATATCCTCACGACATCCTAACTAAGTCCCATTGACAGCGTGCGGGATGTTATTAGGATATGAACTCCTACTTACTACATCCTCAGGACATCCCGGGATATCCCACTAACCTCCTAAACACATCCCATTATATCCTAAAAACATCCTATCTATGTCCCATCGACAGCGTATGGGATGTTATTAGGATTTAAAGTCCTACTTACTACATCCTCAGGACATCCCGTAATAACCCAGTTTCCTCCTAAACTCATCCTCCCTAGTGCTTAATGTCACATCCCAGTATATCCTTAGGACATCCTATCTAGGTCCCACCGACAGCGTATGGGATGTTATCAGGATTTGAAATACTAGTTACAATATCCCTTTAACCTCTTAAATACATACTCTCCCCAGAAATCTTCTTTATATTCCAGTGAAAGTGTGTGAAGGTGTTGTGATAACCTGAAACTTTCTTATTTTCCACAGACAGTCTCAGGTCTTCCATCTGTGGTTACTATGGAAAAATAAGAAATGTTAAGAATATTTATACAATTTATTTTCTAATTTGAATTTCAATTTATTTAATAATTTGTAAATATATCTAAAACTGAGCAAGAGACTTGAAATTAATTATTAATACAAAATATTATGAGAGAAAATTTTGCTTTAAAGTATTAAAAATCTTTCGATCATTTTTAACCATTCAATAGCCCAAAACTGAATTCTTCGATATATTCATAATTAAATTATTCTACAAATTCAGTTCTGACTTCAGTTAATTTGTATTCAAAATTCAATAATAAAATTAAGCATTTAATAACCTTTAAGTAGTGGACCAGATGTGTGTACATTTTGAAATTCTGAACTTAAGTCGGTTATGTTGATTGAATCATTATTCATGGCTACAATATGATTAAACAGTTCATGAGTTCGTCTTGCTATTTGCTGTAATAGAGCAGAAGATTTTCTAATCAATTTTTTTATAGAAGATATATAGCTTTCAAATTTAAATGCACTGTAATTATCTAACGGCCCAAACATTTTTACACCTTCGCAAATATGCAGTAGGCCGTGAACATTATGAGCAATATACTGTTTTTCATAATAAAGCCCAAAATTTACTACGAAGAGTTTTAATAGAGACTGTGCGTATTCATCAATTGCCGTCTGATTCTGTATTTTGCATAAGAGTCTAATCGAAATATGAAGTAGTAAAAAATTATCATGTAGCTTTTTGTTAAATAAAAAAAAAATTTAAAAAAAAAAAAATAAAGTGGGCTAGTGTACAGTAAAAATTGACGGTATTCTGTAGCTTTCCAGTGTTTCAATTCTTTTAGAGTTGGTTCCTTGGTTTTCTTGCAAATTCAGTTGGTACATAAAACTTTAAAAACTGGTCATTAAAAAAAAAAAAAAATTAGTTCAACATTTTTATGTGGTAATCGTGCTTGTAAGGTGCCTCCGCCTATCCTAATAGTAATCATTTTTTGTACTACTCCTAAGCACACAAGGGACATAAAGTCTAACGGAATATTTATTAGTCCTATATTTGGAATATTCCTTAAAATGGGATAATCGTTTTGGTAATCGTCATCAGTCAGTTCTTCTTGAGACATAAAAGTTCATATTTCGAATCACAGTTTGAAATGGAACTTAAAGAATATTTGCTAGCGTGAAAATTCGACACAGTCCTTTTTCATAATTAAATACTACTTCATCTTCTGACGAATCCGATAATATACGTTGATTTATTCTGCTGTAAATCCGTCTTTTAGATATCTGAGATAATTTTTTTTTTTTAGTTCTCATCATTTTTGTAGAATAAAAGAAACATTTAGAAACTTACTTTTCACACTCTGTCAATGTAACGCTTGCAAGCGTCAGCAAGTCAGATCGTAACTGAAAGAGAATTTGAAACGACGGCTATTAACGTTTAGCAGAATAGCTGAATTCTGGAAATCAGAAAGTAAGTACGTGTACTTTCCACTTTGTGGGGTTCTTCAAGGATATCACTATTACGGAGCAATTAAAACCGTTGGGGGCGTTTTGCAACTTTGTTGTGAAGGGATGTTTCGTTTGTAGGGGGATACAAAAGAAGGGAAGGTCTGACACATAAATCTGCCACGTTAACAACTAAAGGGCTAGTTCATCAGCTTCTCGCGGCTGAAACCGAAAGAAGAGACTGATGACGTAGTTGGGTTTGCTTGCTCAGTTCTGCTGTTCAGTTTCTTAAGCATTTGCTTGAGAATCAAAACGCTTTGAAAAATAGTTTAATAACGAGTATGAGCCGAGATTTTAGCTCATGAAATTGCAATATACATGCATTTATATATGAACTAGAAATGTATTTACGTTAAACTCTAATATGCGTAAAACGTAAGTAAAACATGCATAAACATAACTATTTTTTAATTAACACATATGCGTAAACATAACTAATTTTTTAGGTCGAGTGTACCCTAAATGTAGTAATTCTTTTTCATAATCATCTTTTTAAATATATGTAAATAATAACCCACCGATAACATACGTAAATTTCTACATTTACGAAGAATTCTTTTTGCGTTAAAATATAAGTTAGTCACTAAGTAGTTTGCATTATAGAAATATTAAATAAAAATATGCAAATACATTTTGAGAATACATGCTAAAGACATTACACATCTATCTAATTAAAAATTAGTTAATGCTAATAATAGATTTTATAACACATTAAAACGAAAAAAATTTCACTTCTTCCATTTTTGCTTTTCAATTAGCGTTGATAATGAGTAGTAGAATTTTGTAAGCTTTTGCAATGTCTATTATGAAAGCATTATTATGGAATATCAGTATCAGTATTATTATTTAACGTCAATTACTCAAAAAATAATGAAAATATTTTAAAATAGTATTTATATATTTTGTAATAATAGCATGTATTCTTACATTTTAAAAGTATATGCTCTGATACTAATTTATGTTTATTCAGAATTTCATGGTTTATTTTATATAGTAAAATTTAGCAGTCTAAATTAGTATATAATAAATATTATATTTTATATAGTAGTCCAAATAATTAACTGAAACGTGCATAAATTAGGTCACAAATTAAATGAATAATAAACAAAGTAATGATTCAAATTATTATTTTTGGTAGGAATAATATGAATCAACTTACATGATTTTTTTTTCTATATAGTTTGGTTCGATAATCCTCTATTACTCTTTATCCATTTTTTTTGCTTTCTGGTCAGCTTTTCTTGCCGATACAAGGGTTGCATTCCTATTCAAGTGCCGAACCCTTATAAATGTTCGTAAACGGCAAAATAAACGAATTGCACTCTTATTCACGGAAGGAAAACGTTTCTCAAGTTCAGAAATGAGATTCTGAATTACACCTCTACCTTTTCGAAAAGAACTGCCATGAAAAGAACGGAAAGCATTTTCCATTTTCATCATCGTTTCCATCCAAACTGGTGATGGTACAGTTAATCCTCCTTTAGATAATAAAAATATCCAATTTGAGTCGTTAGGAATATCTACGAATTTTTTTGATATTTCACCCAAAGTAGGATCTTTATCTTTCACACGATATGCAATATAACCTGCCACATAAGCGAGCGATTCTTGTTCATATGCAGATATATCTTTCGTTGAATCATAAATTTCGGTTTTCCAAGGAAGTGACGTACATTCATCATAGATGTCTTCGTAATTTATTAAATCATCTTCGTATAAGGAAGACTCAAACATTTGTGCTTTTTCATTTGAAGAAAAAGCTGTTTCCAACAGCTCTTTTGTCAAATATGCTTCAACTTTCTTCACATCTTCACAGTCATTAGCATTTGTCTTTAACGACAATTTAGGCAATTTGTTTGCCAATAGCAACTTTTTCAGACGAATTATTACGTCTGATGGAGACGGGTGGTCATTAAAACGCCCTAGACCCCGAATCTGGCTGAACAAGCTTTCTAATACATCTTGAGTCAGTCTTGAAGTTAAAATATATTTCACATTTATAGATTTTACGTCGTCAAATAAACCGAAAAGCGAATTTATCGATATGATAATACCTTTCTGAAAAGGTAGCATTGTCTTCTTTCCGCATACTCTGCGATCAAAAATCATTTGCTTAATCTCATTTAATTTTTCTTTTTGTACTTCATAATAGCTTTCTAGGCCGAAAGCAGCTTTTAAAGGCTTATTGCTAGGGGGTAATGGTACACTACTATTCATAATGTCAAAAAAATCATCAACCATTGAAAAAAAATTACTTGTTGCAGCATTACCAGTCAAATGCATAATTGCTTTAGCCGTTGTGGAGGAAAATAATGCTTTTGTTGGTGCTACTTTCTGTCTCTCGTTCCCTTTTACAGATAAAAATTGAGGTTTCAGTTTATAGCACAGTTTAATTTCTCCGATATCTTTATTGAGTACTTCATATATAACGTCTTTGTTTATAACTGTACCATTTTCGAGCATAAAACCTTTATCAAGAAAATGGTTTCTCAAAAGCTTTATGCAATGCGGCATATCAGCGAAAACCCATATTTTGGTGCTGAACTTGGGACTGTAAAAGAAAGATTTATCTGTTGAAATTTGTAATTCTTTCCAAAGGGTCTGACTACCTCCCATGTCAGATACAATTGCTTTGACTCGAAGCCCAGACGATTCAAGTGCAAACAAAATGGAAGACAGAAGATTTTCCTTCATTTGACGATCAAAATCAAAATAAATGGGCTGTTTCCATTGCGAAATGAGTCCTCGAACCAATACAACCTGAGTATTTTTAAAAGGACCTAATATCTGATCCAATTTTGAATCATAACAGAGTCTTGAATCTATATGAATTTCATCGAAACTTAATACGCATAATCTTTCTTCGTCAGTTGCATTTTGGCAAGTTTTTTTAATCAATAACAGTACATCATTTAAAATTCCAGGAATGCAACTGAATCTTGAGCACCATCTTTTCAGTGTACTTGCACTTGGAAGCGGAATTCCCATTTTTTCTTTCCAGAAGTCGTATGACTTTACGGATAACGATCTGATTACTATGCTTTTTGAAATGTCGTCTGGAGACCATTTAATTCGCTTTTTTTTTCATTAATGCATTTATTTGAGTTTCGGTAAATATGTTTTGAATATACGTTTTCATTTTTCTTAGTTTTTTATTTTCTTGATTCACTTTTTTAATGTCTTTCCTCAGTTTCTGAACTTCTTCTAATATTAGTTTTCTATTCCTTTAAAATCTTTTTCTTTGCTGGGAGATAGTTTTTAAATGCTGCTTTTTCTCAGTCTGTAAAACAGAAACCTTATTCTCAAGAGCTGATAATTTTGTGATTAAATCATTCACATTTTTCTGGAGGTTGGAACAGTTACAACATTTCTGAGTAATATTATTTTCAGTGAGCTCCTCATAGCTATTACTGTTATCGTTTTGAAGTTCCAGACATGCCTTTTTAGGACTTAAATTCTGAATTCTTTCAAATGCACTTTGTAAATTTTTTCTTTTTTGTTGCCTTTGCTGCCTTGGTGTATTCTGATAAATAACCAAGTCAGGAATACAAGCAGTTGGAATAGAAGTTGACTTCAGTATCTTTTTTGTCGGTAATCCTAGCAACCTATTTTTCATATCATCCTCATAATCAGATTCAGTGAAGTGAATGCTGCATATTCGAGCACTCTTTGTGTTAACAATATCCGCTCTTCGACACCTATGCAACCATTCTTTCGTTAACTGAATATTTTTGTACGGAAATCTATGAAATACCACGCTAGTTTCTTTCGTATTATGATACATATTGCTACAGGTAGCAACGGCACACGATACCATTTTTTCAATGATTTCTCATTACAAGAACTTTCGAAATACAAAATCCCTTTAAAAGTATCATCAGTTATAACTTTCAAGTAAAAAAAAAAAAAAAACTCTTTCTCTGAAACTAACAGGGCTAAAGAAAGAGAATCCAAGACTAAAGATTCAATCTTTCGCACTGATGCTCTGGTCAGTCGACGACGGGACGAACCCAGTGACGTCACATAACATCCGGTATCCTCCCCAAGAGGGGTTCGTGTCGGCATCGTTCTTCTCAAAGGGATGACCCAGCCCTTCTCTTTCTTTAGCCCTGACATATTCCCCCTTTAAAGGGCATTTTGGGAAGAAGGGAACCCAATCGCCAAATCATGGTGCTGGCAAATCATCACCCGCCATCTTTCAGTTCGCCCCCTACTTCCAGTGCCTTTTAGAAACCGGGAAACTTGAAGAATCGCTGATACCCTTTCTGGGATTTGAACTTCGCTTCTTCTGAGGTGTTGTGCAAATTTGCTTCTCAGCTACACTACAAAAACAGGCGGTAAAGAGGAAGAAAATATTTTACAAGCGTATCAGATATCTTCCCCAGGAAACTAATCTTATTCCCCTTTCAGAGTAATCTCAGGTTCTGAAGCCTCACTATGTGCTCTCAACATGTTTGGTAATAGGACTGAGTAAATGTTTAAAAAAGAAGTAAAATTGCTAACTGAGGCTTCCTTCGCAGAAAAATGTTTCTGTTTTCTTCAAGAAGTCTGACAATCTATAACTTTTCTCGGACTTCTTTAGACGAATTTAAAAGGTATTTTAATGCCTTGATGATAAACAGAGCTAACGTTTCTTATATCTTTTTCATTTGTATGAACTATTTTCATAAAGATCACTTTGATAACGATTTTAGTTTCATTTATTTAACATTTTTAACATAGAAATTTTGAGATTTCATAAATTTTTCAATTCTTCGACATTTTATACGGACTTACTTTGATAAGAGTCTAAATTATTATTAAACTCTCATTTCCACAGTTGTGCTGTAGCAGTTGCAAAACATTGTATTTAAGCTATTATTACATTAATGGAGAAGTTTTTATTGAACATTTGTAAACTGTTCTTAGAATGATGAAAAACTACTGTAAAAATAAAGCGAAGTTTAAAGTAATTTTATCTGCACAGTTTTCCAACTTCATCCAGGAATATGGCTGAAATCCAGGATGATTAATAATACTGCTGATGATCTGTTTTTTAATTCTACCCAATGCCTAAATATGAGCTAAATTTCCAGTCAATCTTTCTCATGTTAGCGCAGCTGAGTAATAAAAAAAAGCAACAAACTCATATGCATGTTTTCAGATAACTCTGTAGAGACATTAGGTATTTCAGAAACAGGAAAGATGAAAAAATATGCAACGCCTTCGCCAGGACTCGAACTGTAGACCTCGCAATTACGCGCTGAGTGTGCAGACCACTACACCACGAAGGCTTGCTAAGAAGGCGGGAGAAATACCTTATATACACCCCTTTTAAAGGGCGACTGGTGTTTTTAGGGATCCCAATCGCAAATCCTGAGTGAGCAAAATCATCATCCACAACCCTTTTAGTTTGGGTGATGCTGTAGAAACATTAGGTATTTTAGAAGCAGGAAAGATGAAAAATATGCGACGCCTTCGCCGGCAATCGAACCTCTGATCTCACAATTACGCGCTGAGCGTGCAGACCACTGCACCACGAGGGCTCGCTTAAAAGGCGGGAGAATACTTTGTAATTCAAATATGTACCAGAAAGTCAGGTAGTGTAGGCTTTTCGTCTGAACACAAAATCGATTTATGCAAAATTTATTTCATTGCCTCAAATCGCGAGAGTTTTTAAGGAATTAAAAGTAGGTTTTTGAATGTTATTTTTAAAATCATGTCAGGATTAGGCAATAGTTCATGTTCTTTACATCTGATTAAAGTAATCCAAAAGTTAAACGTACTAATACATCAAGTACACATACGTTATTTATAATAATTTAACTTTATTATATAAGAAATTATCATATTCTCTTGTCAATAAATGAATAATATGCATTCAGAATGAAAACAAATTTGCGGATTTTTTATTTCAAGGTGTAGGAAAAAAAATCAATTGTAAACTTGTTAAGGAATCGTCCCAGCTCCCTGGCGCGCTTTATTGTTGTGAATAGGTAGAATATTACATTCGCAAGCAAGAGATCAGTGAGCCCAGCGCAGGCACAACTGATTTTTCATATTTCCTGGCTCCGAAAAAATTAAAACATCTTTCACAGTGGCGTCCAAAATGAAATATGATGGACGACGATGAAACGGCACTATCTGATTCAGTCGACTAGACCTCTTTCTTCTCCGTATATAATAAGTGTTTTTTAATTAGACAAGAACGTAAGGAATTATTGCATCCCTCCTGCGTGCTAATGCTGCGTAAGATATTAGCACCTCTAGTTAAAAACTAGAAGAACTGTCATTGGTTATTATCCTGGTGAGAGTTCAATGGTTGTCTGAAGTTTCTCTTCTAGAAAAAGCTAATAATCTAGACAAATATAGCTTACTTATTACTGATATTACATTTAAATTTACTCACTGCATGAAGAACTGTTCCTGGGCGGAAACATCTCTCATTTAAATGAATCAAAAAGAAATACATATCCTGATATATATATATATATATATATTAAAAAAAACTGATAGATGCAGTTCATTTCCTCGTATCGAAATGGGATATCTTGTTCTTTGATTGCTTGATAAAAATGCGAAATCATTTCCATGTGTTAAACATATTTATATTTGATATTATACCCTCTAGCAGATAGGGTACTTTTATTCCATGTTTCTTTGATATGCTCCATTTTTTCCTCGCTCCTGCAGAAACAAGAGTGACACTTGATGTAAAAAACATTTCATTTTCTCACTCGCTGACGTGTTCTTCGCGAAAGAGGAAAAATGCTTTCCTCACCTTTTCTAGAATTCTTAAAATGCAGTCCTCGAAAAATATCCGTTTTCCGGTTTTCCCGGTTTTCAACTCGGATTACTTCTGCTGCGCTTCACTTGACCTTTTACTAGGAGAGGGTTTTTAGGAAATGTCACCTCTATTTAGGAAAATATTTCGAAACCCTCCTGAGGAAACAAGAAACAAAATTCTCTTATTCAGCACTGCATGCAAATATTGCAATATTACCGGAAATAGGGGGAATACGAGGATGGCTACTTAAGAAAATGGAAATTTTTATGACTTATGACGTTTATGTTCAACAAATTATTCTTAAAATTTCTATAAGAGCTGCGTTTCGCGAGCTATATTACTAAAAATTATTTCCAGCGTATTGTGAAAATTCATTTCATTCTAATCTTACTTAACATAGTTTAACTTATAATTTTAGACACTAAATTTTCATTCGTGCTCTTGAGAATACTGAATTTTCGCTCCTATTCTTGAGAAACAAAATGATGTTTCCTCTTATGTTAAGGCTTTACTGCTATTTTTTATCAGGTTTTATTATAGTCTTATCTAGAAATTATACATTCCTATATTTGTTTTGTGAATCCTGTTACGTTATTGTACAAGGGGAATGTTTAATGTATACGGAATCGAAATTAAGTTAGATGCAGGCAATTTTAGCATCCTCCCTTTTTTCCTTTTTTAAAAATCATTGTTGCATTTTTCTGCCAACAGATTTACATCTTGTAGAGATATTAGGTTATTTAGAGGCCGGAGAGATGAAAAATGAGCACCGCCTTCGCCGGGAATCGAACCACATATTTCTGGAATACGCGCCCAGCGTTCAGACCACTACACCACGAAGGCACTCTAAGAAGGCTGGAGAAATAGCTTATAATCTTCCCAGCATTTACATTGTTGCCATTCTATAAGAAATTATATCTATTATTTTTCTTCCACCACGCTACGAAATAAGTCATTCAAACGACCACTTTCGAAGAAGTCGTCATTCGACTTACTATAAGTATGTATGACATACCGTCATATGTCATTCGTTTATTGTTTTAAAATTAAAACTATCTATATCTTAAAAAATGCATCGATTCAAAAGAAGTATACGCACGTGTTAAAAATTTATAGCAATTTTATTTTTTAATAAAAATCTTTAACCATCGTGATTTATAATAAATCTTATTCATATGATTTATGTTCCATATATTGATATATTAATGAAAGTTATTTTTTTCGGTAGTATAAAGTCAGTTTCTTCTTTTAGAAGTAATTGTAATTGTCATTGATCTTATGGTTTTATTACCAGAAGCAGAATTCATCCATATAAAACTGGAATTCGAATCCCGAATAAAGCCCTGACTTTCTCATTTGTTAGTCTCTAAAACCAGTAAGTCTGAAAGCATTTCGTATGGCTTCTTCCAGATAAAGATGGGGTGGGTGCTCTCAAGTGCTGGACATCCGTATTCAGACTGAGAGGTTGTTAGGCTATATCACACTATAACTATACGCAGCTGAGGTCTATGTTCAAACTTTTCGCCCGCTGGACATGTATCCATTTCACCTACACGAGATTTTTGATTACATGGAAACAACAACACTATGTAACCGGTAAAATTAATTATTCTCGTGAATATGCCGGGCTAAATGAGAAAAAATTACACATGCAGCTTAATTTTAAAAGATCATGTAAGCAAGAAGTAATATTTTAAAGGGTGTTTGTTTTATAAGTATGAAGCTTAAGCGCGAAGAACCTGATATTTAATAAATAAAGTAAACATATAAAACATTAATAATAAAAAGACAAAAAAAATAGAAAGCTATCTTAGCAAAATATTGAACATTGATATGATGAACTGAAAAAAACAGAAAATATATGGCAACACTTATAGTTGCATCGGAAGTTCTAAGCTCTGCTGCTTTTAAAATTTCTGCAATTTTGCTGTTGAACTGCATATGGCGTTAACGCGACGAAAATGATGCTTGATAATAAACTAAAAAGGCAAAAACAAAATGAGTTATTAGAAGTAAGTGTAACAGGCCTGGTAAACTGCGAGATCAACCAGAGTGTAAAAAACCGTAACAAACCGTTTTGGGCGTCTATTAGAATCTGTAAGTTTCAGACATTTGTTTTTATTCTTTAGTTGGATACAAGATAAATTTGGATTTTCCTTGTGTGAAGGGACCTATAAGCAGCTGTCCGTTTGGAATTTAATACGATTTTAATGGGTTATGAATATTTTTTGAAGATAAGACTGGATTAATCTGCAAGCCAGATAATTAGCTGCAATTTATCGGGAGGTGATTTTACAAACATGAGAGAAAATTGTGTTCTTTCATTTAAAGTTTACTAACATTAGACAGAATTAATTCAGATTTTCCCGCTCGAATGGGAACAGTATTTTCTGGTGAACAATGAGAAACTTAAATGTACTTTAACGAAAAGTGCCATTCGCTTAGGCATTTGTCTCTTCCCTGCTTTGCCTTAATCATAGCCTAGACAACCTTCGTTATCACAAGCAAGAAGAAAAATACTTTGCAACTTGCCCAAGGTATGTTTCTATGGGTGAATCGCGTTATATACGGTCTCCCCAAGTCATTTAAGTAGCCAGCTGTCACCATTTACTATTTATTCCCTATCCAATGTAGTTACGGATTGATGCCTGGGAATAAACGGCAGTTCAGTGTACTCTGCCAAATAGTATTTGGCCAACTTTGCTCCGTTGGATAAATCCTAATGTTTGTAACCACCACCACCACCATCACCATTACACAGCGTTGAAATTCCCCAAGGGAATATGGTATTCGATCAGCGAATTCCCCCTCTCATCTTTTTCCTCCTACTTGCGCAACTATACTGTAGTTAGTCATGTTTTCCTCATATAAAGGATTAAACAAGATACAAGAAATTAGGTCTTCGGCAACTAGGTAAGTTACTTAGCACATGATAAGAGTATTTCGACATATTTATATACGTGTATGTACGAAGCTTGAGAGAAATATAATTCTTTATCGCCACCTTATGTGTACTTTTATGTTGTATATATATCTTCAGAACCATGTCAAAAACGCGAATTGATACTTTTTACTGTTTTGACCATACCCGTACATTGTAGATTATATTTTGATGCTATTAAATTATACTAAAACACAGAAATATGCATTCTATGAAACATATAGCTGAAAAGTATTCCTGAGAACTATAATTCAGTTTTATTGAAAACAAATAAGAGTACCATATATTTTTATACCTATTTTCTTGGAAATGCGAGATATATGATTTAGGATTGGTTTTTCTAAAGTAGTGAGTTTACAGGGAACCGTAAATATTTGAAAAATAATGAGATTTAATGTATTTACTACACGTTTATCATACTGAGCAACATTCAGATGGTATCCGGAATTTAAAAATAATCAATTTTAACTAATTATGATAAGCTGTACATAAATACGACAACTAAAATTTTCAAAATTAATCCAGATGTACACTGCGCAAAAAAAAGGGGTGGGCAGTTCTATATCTCCCGTTCTACTGGGTCGATTCACAAAATTTAAATTGCATTTTTCATGTCTCGAAAGCGAGACTTAGGATATATATTAGATTTATATATAGCATTGTTCTAATGCAGGTATTTTGACAAACTGGAGTTTTTCTTGAATAACATACCATTTTTCCCATATTTCAATTCTGCGACTCAAATTACACCAAGCTACCAAATTTTGTAAAAATCTCACGAGTAGGTTTTAAAAAATTAGCTCTGAATATTTTAGCTTCTCCATGTTAATTGGAGTTTGGTATATATTAATTATGCTCTTTTTTATTAAACTCATTTGAATCTTCCAAACTCTTGAAAGTAAGTAACTTTAAGTTTAGAGGAATTAAACAAATTAATTAATTATTTAATTAATTAATGGACGCATTTCCATATTTAAATAGCGTTCTAGTGGTGCCATCTATGAAGAAACGAACTAAATCAAAGCGGTAAATCGCATACTACATGAATATCGCAATTACGTTGATCTAATTTTTTTTATATCACCTTAGCCTTGTTTTTAAAATTATTTTTGAACGTAACGGCTTTTTTATTCATTATGTTCCAGAAATTTGTCAAGTTGGCTTAACTATGAGTTTAGTATAAGGCGTTACTCTGTTAACATTTCCATTATATGAACTGAATACTGCTTCAGGATGGGAGGGGAGAATATCCATTGCTCGTAATTTCTATCCAAACAAGGGGACCATAAGAAGCAAAACCATTCTTTTTATTCTTATGATTATTTTATTAAATATTAGTACAGCTAATTCGACAAACTCAATGGAATAGTATTTGAACCTCTAGTTTTTGAAATTCATTATAGTTACTTCTTTTTGCTTGCAACTTTGTCATTAAACTTCGTATATCAGCACATGAACAAAAACGTCAAATTTCATTCTTAGCAAATTATTTTAAAATTTAGATTAGAAAGATTTTTTTTTCTATATTCATCAAACTAGCTAATGAAAAGTTAAAATTAAAGCACAGAAAAGTAAGCAGAATTCAACAGTGCTTTTGTTAGCCTTTTGTTTGCTCTGGCTTAAAATATAAAGACATTGAAAATTTATTTTCCGCCATTTCCTTATACCTCACAAGCAATCCTGTCACACCTTCTGAGCTTTACGTTTTTCTTTTTAAGGTTTATAAGGATTCAGCTCTTATTTATGCTTGTTTTAGCTTATTCTTTCTGAACTTTTTATCATTTTATCGATTTTTTAGTAAAGTATCAAATTCTCCTAAGAGGTATCGTCGTTCGCTAACGCTACATCATCATCTTTGATAGATGACACCATGAGGTGTAGAAAAATAGTCTAAAGCACTATTTAATGTTTTTTAGTAGACATGTATTGTCACTTGAATTTTAGAACTTGAATTTCATTACTTCACATTATATAGCCATGTATAGCACAGAACAGGAGGAAGTGAAAGTGATGTTTAATGTATTTTAAAATTAAGTAGTGTTATAAAGATTAAAGATATTTAAGAAACGTAAGCTATTACAAAGTCACATATTGATTTCCCGTTGAATGTCCCGTGTTTGTTCGTGCTTTTTATGAAATAATTTTGTCTTCGGCAACTGGTTTTAGATCTTCTATGTTACTTCCTTATATGAAGTAAAGGAAATATTGTAATCGCGAAAATTTTCTGGTATCATATTTCAATGAAAATATGAATTTTGACCGCTCTCGAATGCAGTTTAGCGATGTTTTTGCGTGACATCTGTACGTAAGGACAGACTCTTTTCCCAAAACAGGTGGCAAAAAGGCATTTAAAAGGGATTCAGAAGAAATTTATTTTTCGTCTGTACGTACGTTTGTATGTATGTACGTTCAAATTTTGTATCTAGGACTGCTATAACATGTAGGTGTGCACTTCCCTTTTTTGTTGCAATCGGCAGCACCAAAAGTATATATATATATATATACCCACTATGTTCCTTGGCTCCGTGAGCTTAGTTTTATAATTCTAATAAGTTGGTAAATTTTGCATTTTTTACTTTAAAAATTATTTAATTACGTTGTTCTTAGCTTCCGGTTAAGGATATTATGCCTTTAGTTAAATTGCATGCAATAGTTGTAGAATTATCAAGAATTTAAAAATTTTTTAAATGCGGCTAAGCCTATTTTTTTACCAAAGCAGCCATATTCATTTACATTTGAAACTTGGCAGATTAGTGAATTAAGTTAGTTTCTGCGCCTTCCGTGTCTTTTTGCCGATTGGGACCAAAAGTAAACTTTCAGCTTCGTGCACCAAAAAAATCTGTCTTCTTACCGAATTGCTCGTTTTTGTTTAGAAACTCTAATTTTCATTGTAAATTTTTTTTAAATTGTTTTAACGTTATTTGGTGTTTTATATTTTAATATATTTTTCAAATTGACTATATATATTTTGAAGTTTTATGTATTTTTACCATGTCTCGAAGTGAGAATTGAATGAGTGCGAAATGAACAGCGCGAAAAACATGCATACATTAAATGCAAATTCTTCATTATGTAATTTCTTTAAATATAATAGAGGGCGGTAATATATGGTGGGAAGAATTAGAAAAATGATTCAGAATTTTATAGGGATTCAACGCAAAGTCCCGTTTTTAGACGAATAGCCCTTCTGGACTAACGCTCCTTTGGGATAACAATTTCTCAAATTTCCTCTTGTGATAAAACAAAAACATATTTACTTACTTTTTTTCTTAAGGTCTTTAAATGTTATAGATTTTAAATATTTAGCTAATTTTCATTACGAATGCCTTTAACATATCTAGTTTATTTATGTGATTTTATCTTATATGGAATTCCTTCTAAAAATGTCTTCTAAAATGGGGCATTATTTAAAATTGCTTCTAAAATCTTATAGCGAGACCATATTAAATTAAAGATAAAAAGCATTCCTGAAAACATTTTACCCGCGTACTGGCTCTAGACATATAACTTACCTATTTATTAAAAATTTCTTGCATGGTTGTGGAAGATATTGCTGCCTTTTCGAAGCTACTGAACAAAACTTTATATTCAACACAAATCCATTTCTATACATCGCTGTATTTATTTTATGACGAAACAACTATTCAAGAATAAAAATAGCACTCATAATAATTATTGTAGCAGCAGAAACAAAACATTCAGACCTTTTATTCTGATAAAGTAAGCGACTTTTATCAGAAAGGTCTTAAGAGTTTTGAATGCGTCAAGACAGTGAAGTTGAACTTGCTGCGTTTTAAAGGTTTAGAAAGAAAGACAAATCTTAGTTATTACCAAGCAATGCTAGATTGCTTCAGTTGTTAGTTACTAGTTGTGTATTTTTCTGTCGATTTAAATGCATACAGTTGCTCTTGAATAAAAGAATTATCGATATTGATGCTCCGAGCTACAGAAATAACTGTATTTTTTTTCTTCTGAAATGAATTCTGTATAAATTTTGACTCCTGAGAATCTTAATTATAAACATACCACTGCTAGCGAAATCATTCTTCCATCACTTTAAACAGTCGATTAACACATATATTGCATACCAATATGTATTACGCATTATATGTTTTCAATCAAATATTGAAAAATCTTACTTCAAATGAATTCGATACGGGCGATTAAGAATTAGTACTATTAGAATTAGTTGATGGCTCCAGGTAGTGTTGTTTTATCACAATGCGAGAAACATACATACATTCGTGCAAGTTCTTCATTATTTAATTTCTTTAAATATAATACAGGGCTCTAATATTTGGTGGTAATAATTTGTAAAGTGTTTCCCCGTTTATAGTTTTCAACGCAAAAACTGCTAAAATGAAAGTAATAGTCCTTCAGGGCAAATTGCCCCTTTGGACTAATAAAATTTATTTACAATCAATATAATACATTTCTCCATATGTAAAATCAAAATATCTTCAGTCTTCAGAAGGCGCAAAACTTCTGCAAATGAATTTAGAAAATGGTTGTTTATCAGTGCATACATCAGTATGCTCTGATAGGATAACAAAATCGTGCAGAAATTATACATGTTGCGAACTTTATATATTGAAAATGAAACGCTTTGCAACATAATTGTGAAATTTCATTAACTGTAACTCAGGAAACGAATCGGAAAGGATAATACCATACAAGTGTGTTCTTTACGCATGCAACGTTTTTAAAAAGAATTTTTGATGTCTCTTGGCTAAGGATTTCAACTCTAGATTTTGGAAACTGTATCAAATATCAGATAATACCTTAATGAAAGATTTATCACCAACACTTCGAAAAAAGTTTCTAAATTTAATTTTAGTTGTAACGTTAACTTACTTTAAATCGTTTTTGTATCATCTATGTTTCCGTCAACCTTCTTCAGATTGCAAATTAAGTTCAATTAGCGAGTGAAATCAGTAATTTGGAATGTGCACTTTGGCAACACCCTGAGCACTGTTGTTTATCCTAAGGGCAGCTCCGCTGCTAGCTGTTCTCCAGTAGAGTGATGAACAATTTTTGCGTACTATCCAAAATCAGCTTAGCTGGAAAACTCCAGTTTTTGGGGATGATTTTATATTTCAAATTAAACAAAACACACATATAAACTAATTGCTACGAACAATTTTACGTAAAAGTACATTTCTCAAATACATGCCTCAATTTTATGTGTAAAAATAAATGTATTTCAAAAATGAAACGAAACATATAAAGAAGCAAATTGTTATAGACAATTTTATATAAAAGTAAAAAATGTTCTTAGATAAATGCAATAACTGCAACATTACTAAAAAGAAAATTGATGCAATACAATTCACAAATATATTTCAATATTACCTATAAGCTTAACGAAAAAATAAAATAAATTTTCAATATTTAAACAAGAGGAGATTAAAATGGCATTGCATAAATTTAAGGGGAAATATCACCACCTCCTAAGCATTTTAAAGCCAAGTCGTTGTATAGCGTCGTTTTGAACAATCTTTGTAAACGAAACCAAACTTATAAATCAAACTTTTTAGTTTCCACCTGTCATTATTTTGGTATAGTCAAATTTTGAAATGTTTCTTAATATTAAATAGAAATTCTATGTTATTAATTTTCCAGGATTTTCTTCAAATTAATAAGTTTATTACTAAGGGACCTCTTATGCAGTAACTGCTGGCATCATCCAGATGTTGGTCTTCGGAAATGGATTGCTGTAGCGAATGGACAGTCAAAAGGAATAAAGGAATAATGGTAACTTGTACCGCTTACAGAAAATGCACACCAACTATATAGTCTTAAACAAATAGTAGAAAGGCTGCGAACGCTTACTACACATTACTACACGGTTTCATAATCCCTAGTATTGAGCCTTTTTAGGCAGCTTCATGTTTTAATTTTTTTTTTTTTTTTTTTTTTTTTTCAGTTGTATAGCTGTTTGTACTATATGAGCCCGAAGCCGTGTAGGGAAAAGATCTAAATTTTTTAGACTTTAAAAATAAATTTTGTTTGATTTGAAAGATGGATTAATAAAAAGCGGTTTGGAGTCTCAATGCGTTCAAAGGAACAAAACATGTTTTCGGCCCTTATTAATCAACTTGGTTTAAAGCTTCAAAAACGGTTTTCTCTTGACAAGTTCTATTTGGAGCATTAAATAAAAGAGATTATTACTTCTATTTTTGGTTATATTATGAATAAATTTCATGCATTTTACATGATTTTACTCCTTGAAGTGAACATTATTTGATTCTAATTTTGTAATTTTCTTTAATCTGCATACTACCAGTTTATAATGTAATTCAGATAAATTATTTTGGACATTCAAAATTTTCAATACGGAATTTTATTCTTTTTTGTTCCAATATTTTTTATTTTTTGATTTATAGATATATAGAGAGATATTATAAAGTAGTAAAAAAAATAATTATAGATATATAGAGAGATATTATAAAGTAGAAATATAAAGTAGTAAAAATAAAGTAGTAAAAAAGTAGTAAATAAAGTATTATAAAGTAGTAAAAATAGATATATAGAGAGTAGTAAAAAAATTATAAAGTAGTAAATATATAGAGAGATATTATAAAGTAGATATTATAAAGTAGTATAATATTATAAAGTAGTAAAAAAGAGTAGAGATATTATAAAGTAGTAAAGTAGTAGATATTATAAAGTAGTAAATAAAAAAAAATAAAAGTAGCTAATTTTTCGAAAGAACATAAAATTCTTAGAATTGTATCACGTAGAAAACAGCCATCAACAAAGCATCAGTATTCTTCCTTATTCAGAGAAGCAACTTCAAATTGGGACCATCCAGAGACGATTTGGTTTGAAGCACATTGGTCCCTTGCCAAACTTTTTGTACTCTTTATGCCAAACTTTAAACTTTTTATGCCAAAAAAGGAAGGGGGAGTAGTAAACCCTCCCCACTCAGATATAAATCGCTGAGCTCAGTAACGTGATCTTGCGGTAAGTCCGATGACTCCATAAGAGCAGTTTCTATCAGCCTGATGCATGTAGCAATAGTTAGTCAGGCCATTTGGAAGAAGAATGGGGTTGATCGGTAGATTGAACACCGAGCCGAAGCTTAAAACTTCCGAAAAGAATGCGATAATGCCCTCCTTTTCCGCAAGAAAGATAGCAGACATTGATCGACAATATAAGTTGTATCACTCTGAAAATTGATTTGGAATCAGGTACTTAAGCAATCCAAAAACAGACAAAATTTCTTTACCCAAAATTCGCCATTCAGTAACGCCTCAATTGCCGAACAATATTTTGGTAAATAATATGCATTTTATGAAGCTAAATTTGGTCAACATCAAGTTTTAAAGTTTTCAAAATGATTTATATATTTGCGTTATTATATATTATGATTTATATATTTGCGTTCGTTATTTTATTAATTTATTGTTTGCGTTATTATTATTTATTTGCGATATTTGCGTTTATTATTTGCTTTTAGTCAGCTCCGATAAAAGTTGTCTCCGATAGGTTTGGTTTAAATTAGTTTCTTTGTGATTTAATTTGTCACAAAATCAAGATAAAACGAATGCGGTGGCTTTAAAAAGTCATAAACGTGTATAGGTTTTGTCAGGATGTAGGGATAGTTAAATTTATAACTCCTATTTCCCAAAAATATAAGATTATATTGTTGTAAAGGTTCGTAACAAATTGAATGCCCGCAGAATAGACGATAGTTTGACAAAATTTATTTTACCAAAAGAAACATTTCACAGTTCTGGATTTTTTCCACAAAAATAGTCGTACAACTCTTTGCAGCATCACAAAATACCGTCAGTTGTTACACTTCAAACTACTAAGAATGTTAAACACAACTCAGTGCAAAGCGCTTCTAAACAGCGAAGCTAACGCGGAGATATCTCAGTACTCTGAATTTGCGCTGAACTAGTAGCATATGCTCTCTCCAGTCTTTTATAATTCTATATCCAGATATTCGTTTTACATATACACACGTTTATATAGGAAAAATGCAACAGTTTCATATATAATCTCACTCATTATTTATATTTGTTCAAAATTCATAACAATATATATTACAAGGATGCATATTTATTAAGCGAAGTTTTGGGGCAACAATAGAATGTGTGGGCAGGTATGCTACTTGGAAAAGTTCATAGAATTACTAAAAACAAACAAAACGCTGTTCTGTTTTATAATGAAAATAGTAACATAAATATAACTTCCGTAACCTATATGAGTAGTGTAACAGAATGTCTGAATGATATATCCGAGCAATATAAACTGTAAGAAATGTGGTAGCTTTAATTCTACCAGCTAGATATCTTATATTAACAAAGCAGAAAAGACAGAAAAGTGTGTGGTGTGGCCGAGTTCAGTTTATGAATGTTTACGTTTGCAGAGCGTTAAATGCTGTCATATTTTTTCTAATATTCTCACTATTATTTATGCTTGGGATGTAAATTGATGAAGATATCCGGATTTGATCCATATATTACCTGTAAAAATTGTTTCTGCTTGAAGCTGTATAAAATGATAAAAAAAAGTTTTGATTAATTTTTTTGGTTTTTTTTTTTTTTTTTTTTTTTTTTTTTTTTTGTTTATTCGCTAGATGTAGACGAAGTGCTACAACACAAAAATATTAATTCAATATCCGTAAAAACTAAAAAATATTAAAATTTTATTTATTTATTCTTTGTTTTGAAGCAGCGGATGCCAACGACTTGTAAAATAATTTAAAATAGAATCATATTAAATGGAAGGTTTTAAAACATTCATTTTAGAAAACGGGCAAGAGGATATTTCTATGTATCTGAAATCATGTATTCATATTTTCCAGTAATACATTAATAAGAAATTATCAGCTTCATTATTAATGTTTAATTGCATAATTTGCTGCGATCTGTTTTGATGTTTTTAAGATATTGTGAGATGAATGATGAGTATAAGCTTTAAGGCATGAGTTGCTTACTTTTAGTCATTGCTAGTAATTGTTTCTTTTAGTTTCGATACTTTAATTATTATTTCCAACGTTGGCAATTATATTAGTGTCTTTATTAATTTACTTATTCGTTTAGTTAGAGAATCGAATTCTTACTAGTATAAAGTAATGTGGCTTTTGATAGAAGTCTGGAAGTCTGGCTATAGACAGAAAGAAAAACAAAACATAAGCTTATGGATTTAAGAAGACAATAACATTAGGGTTTGAAAATGAAGTTTTTCTTCTGAAATATGGGAAAACCTGGCCAATTAATTCGGCAAGAGAGGTTAGAAACTACGGGGGGGGGGGGGTAGGAAAATATGCCAATTACAATATATACGATGAAAATATGTTATAAAGAAAGATGGAAATTTTAAAGTGCTTTTACTGATCTTTTTCCAAGCAGATTAGTATCAGAGTTAAACTAGAAATTCAGTCTAAAATAATTATCAGGATTGTAAAGCGCATTTATACACCGAGACATATATATTTTACATATGTCATGTAAAATAAAAGGATTTTCATAAAAGAACATTTGAGGAAACCTATTTAGTGATTTTTTTTTCGAAACAGATTTGTACCAGAGTTAATCTAGAAATTTAGTCTAAGATAAATATCATTTATTGTAAAGCACTTTTATATAGTGAGACATATATATTTTACATGTGTCATGTAAAATAAAAATATTTTCCTAAAACACATTTGAAGAAAAGTACACTCTTTAAATTTGAGATTACTTTTTAAAACTACAGTAATGTCAAAATTCACAGAATTTCTTGGAAGAAATATAAAACTCTAAAGTGACATTTAAAAAATTTCAAATGATTTTTGAAACATTCAAAAAATTAAAAATTTAAAAATTGTAATAATAAAAAGGTACTCAGTCTGATTTTGGTATGTAGATTTCTATTTAATACGAGGAACAGTTTTAAGCAATTAAGAGAAATCAATTTAAAAATTTAATTACCAGAAACTATAGAGCATAAAATTTTATTTATAAAATGAGCTTGTCAAAATAGTTAATTCAGAATTCCAAATCAGAATAAATTGTATGATATTCTTTCTACTAAAATTAAAGTCACATGTAAGTATTATTTGATAAAGAAAAGAGTGAATATTTAACAGAGAACTGTGCATTTATTTGACTGGATTACTTGTGTATGAAGCTTGCATATAATTTTCCACTCAAGTTCTATTTCTATGGCTTCTACGTTTCGAGTCATGAAGTCGTAGAGGAAATTATCACACCTCAAAAATGTTTCCTTCTGTGATGTAACTCATCATTATCACTGAAATGCTGATGGACGGTTTTCCATCACTCCCCGCATTACTATGGTATTTTAAGTATCCCGTTACGGCTCTTACTAAATTTAACTCGAAATTTAGTCCTATCTGTTTGCCACAAGATCATAGAGATGCCTTCCTCACCTGCCACGACAAAATTTACTAGGTGCTTCCACTCTACTTGGGGTCATGGCTGTCAGGTGCAGATTTCCGATACGTTGATATGTGACCTTCACGAAATCCAGGATCCTATTATTCTATTTAACATTGTTAAAAATAAAGAGAAACAATCTTGAAACAGTTCAGTCAGTTTTTGTATAAATATTTATTTAAAGAATAATCTTCTTAGTCCATATTATTTTGAGACCATTTGTTTTCAACTAACGTTACATTGGTTTGCATCTTAACCATTATAGTGCAGCATTCGCGACAATTAGATTTTCTTTCAGATAATCTCAAAACGCAATTTACCATGCAATTTGAATTATTATAATAAATCCACTTTCAGGATTTTTATTAAGTCAATGATAAACTTTGTATTTATATGATATAAATGTTTCAAATTATTCTTCGGCTAATATTTAATTTGCAAACCACTTTTGAATTATGATATAATTTAGTTTAACTGTGTATGTAATTATAAAGCAGATATAATATTGAATAATAGCTCTAAAGTGAAAAGATAATTCCAGGTTCGAAATGGAATGCCATAACTAATTAAGCCTAACATAATAAGTTTTTATGCAGTTATTAATAAGCCTAGAACTTATTTTTGGCCCAAAGGGGCAATTTGCCCAGAAGGGCTACTAATTTTGTTTTGGCATTTTGCGTTGGTTTCTTTATAAACGGCGTTTTACTTTTCAAATTGTTTCCACCAAATATTAGAGTACTGCATCATATTTAAAGAAATGGAATAATGAAGAATCTGCGTGAATGTATGTATGTTTCTCGCACTGTGAAAAAACAAAGTTACCTAGAGACATCAAATCTTGAATAACGTAGTTTTGCACTCAAATAGGGGCATCTGGAAGCCCAGACGTGGAAAATTCGGAATTGGTTTTATTATTTATTTCATATTTTGCAAAGCTTTAACGAATTTTTGATTAACAAATTCAACAATTTCAAAGCGAGCAATAGCAACACTGTATTGGAAAAGTACATTTTTATCTCCAGCGCTCGAGACTGTGTATCGGAAATTCTAAAGATATGCTGTATTTAAATTATTTTCTGATATTTCTGTTGAATTGCATTTTATGCTTTAAGTGCGAAGAACAATTAAGTTTTTAAGTTTAAGTGATGTTTAATAAATAAAGGTAACACACAAAACGTTAGAAAAACAACGCCCATTGGGCGTAATATAGAATCTTAAAGCTTTCAGACTTTTTTTTTATGTATTTATGCAAGCATGTAAACCAGAAACGTCGAATAATTGAAATACGTAGTAAAATTAAAACTAATGAACATTAATAAAGTGAAAAAAACTCTTAGGCATTCTTTCAAAAAATATCCAGTTAGTTAGTCTCTTAAAATTTTTAACTGAGCAAGTTTTTGGCGTTAACGATCACTGAAAAGTGTTCTTAAAAAACTACTGATGAAAAGGTACAAATCTCGCACCCTAACTTTACCCACGATTGGAAGAAGTACTGTGGAGACAGTCCATTATTAAACTCTTCTTCGTTCTGGAAGCGTTTCTCCAATCTATCTTGCCATTTCCCAGTAAATAGAGTAATTTCCTGCCATCTTCGCTACTTGCTTCGTTTTTATTTCTTCTTACTTCTATAAGGATTCCGGATGGAGTTTTAAAAGATAAAAAAAAAAGTTGATTCGACGGTCTTTCTATGATGCTTTTTTTTTTTTTTTTTTTTTTGCTTTTCTTTACTGAAAATGTGCGTGGCTGTAGCTTTATTCTGATGCTTGTTTTTAACTGGCCATTTTCTCGGAGCAAATTCTGTGACGTGCAACATCTGGGCGCAACGAATTATAGTTCGTGAGCAGAATTCGTCCGAACGGGAAGAATGGTATAAGATAGCCTCTTTACTACTGACAGGTCATTTTAATAATGTTCCCGTGTGGTAATATATCGAGGAACAGTAAAAGGGAAAGCGAAGAGTAAAGAAAGGGTACAGAGATAAGCTTTAATGAAAAGGTTATGTGAGGAATATAATATTGTTTGCCTGATTTCGTCATCACGTTGTAGCATCATAGTCATAGCAGGCCGCAGCTTCTAGAAGAAAACATAGCGGGATGCATGGCTGTTTGTGTTGTTTCATGTGTAAACACAGTTCTACTCTAGAAGACTACTTTTGTTGTATATTTAATGGTTGGTATTGTTGTTGTATATTAATCATAGTTATGTATGGAAACTTTATTGAAAGGAGCAAAAATTAAATATGAAGATATGTGCGGAATAAAACCTTTTGCATTCAATTAATTCAACATATTATTTGAGAGACCAGAAGAAATTCGAAGAATACGATTGACCTATCTTTATTATCACATGTACAGTTCAGCAGTTGCATCTTAAACTTGTCTAGAGTAGAATATCCAAATTTTGCATAATCTCATCGCCAATTTTAAAGGAAAACATAAACGTATATAGCTATATATATTATTCTAATGAATGTTTCTCATAAGCTGCTCTGGCATGGAGCTTTGTACTTTTTTAAAGTATTTTTACTTAATGTACATGCTAGTGTTCTAGACAACTGCATGCAAAATAATCAAGGGGATTTGAATAATATAAATCGCAGTTATAATTTTGTTACAAGCAGCTGCAAAACTAATCAGGAGTATTATTATTTAAAAATATTTCACTAAAATATGTGAGAAATGTTTTAATTGAATGATTAAATGAAAGAATATTCATTCATAATGAGAGGGTTTTTTTCACTGAAGGACCGAAACAGCTAAGTGTTTTAGATTGTTCAAAGGACTACTATTCCCATATCACATCAGATGAAACTATCTGACTCTGATATATGCTTCTTTAATGACTATGCATTCCAACATATTCCGTCCAACTGTTAACTTGGGACTTCAAAGCTACAGGAGTGCATTACGCGTACATCCATTGCGAGAGACTTAGAAGTATTTTAACACATTTTCTCCTTGTTACGAATCCCATTGATCAAACTTCTGATAAAAGAATTGTGTCTATTCCTTCCAATAAAAAGCATTTCTTTGCTCGAAAATGTAAAGCTAAACAAAACAAAACAAAAACAAAAAAGAAAGAAAGGAAAAGAAACAAACCTGAAGGGGCTTTTATATTTTAACAATCGCCCAAATGATTTGTTAAGGTTAAAGAATCATTCGGTCATTTTGAAGCTAGAAAACGTGAAAAATGTGAAATGCTCTCTCCGGGACTCGAACCTCGACCTCTCGAATACTCGCTGAATGTGCTACCGTTACACCACGAAGGCATGCAGAAAGGAGGGAAAAAAACTTATGTTCGAAACCGCTCTTCTTTCACAATGCGAGGAACATACATACTACATGCATGCCGATTCTTCATTATTTTAATTTCTTTAACATTAATGCAGGGCGATAATATTTGGTGACAGCAATTTCAAAAGTGATTCGACGTTTATACTGGATGGTGCAAAAGCCCATTTCGAGACTAATAACCCATTCGAGCTAATGTCCTCAGGGTAATCAAGACTCCATGTAATTAAGCTTGGGACATTATATGATCTTAATCAAATTGTATGATGTGCCAATGACAATTAATTCTATCATTTTGCGAATTTACAAAACTTATACTCTCTTATTAGTGGCATTACTCACGACTATTAAGAGCCGCATAAGTTGAATGCGATGAAATCTCAGGAATTTGCTTGAAAATTTCAGATGTGGTACTTTCACATATGCTAATGTCTTTTTAAACTAAAATATTTAAAAACAGCATATCTTTAGAATTTCCGATAGGCAGTCTCGCGTGCTACAGATAATTTGTTTTCTCTTACAGTGCTGCCAATGCTCGCTGTGAAATCCTTGAGTTTGTTAATCAAAAATTCGTTATTCGCCATTTATAATGAAATGCCACAAAATGCCGTTCTGAGACTAATAGCCCTTCTGGATTAATGCTTATTTGGGCTAGTAATACCATTCGTGCTGAGATCTGAAAATTTCTAAAAATAAATGCATTCCTTTAATTACATCATTTTTTTACACGCTTATGCTTAACGTCACCTTAAATAAAGGTATTTCAACTTTGAACTTCATACTATGTCATACAAATAGGTCAGAGTGAGTTCAGTTAGACTGGTAAGATAGAGGTTTCTCTTCTTCAGGAGTATAAAAAACCTCATCTGAAAAAAGAAAGGCGTAAGTCTATCGAAATCGATACAACTTTATTTAAAATCTTCGTCAACTTCAGTTTGCTCTTTGCTTATTTTTTATTATCATATAGTCTACAGTAGGAAATTGAAATTTATTTAGTTTATATCTTGAATTCTGAAACTTTCTTACTTCCATTAGAAAGAAATTATAGCTAGGTAATTGCCAGACTACATGCATGAAAATCTTCTTATTTGGGTCATTAGCCTGCATATTTACTTAATAGCATTTAAACTTAAAATTGTCACTTAAAATAAATAATAACTTAAAATAAATAATACCTTCGTTTCTTTATTATTTTATGTCTAACTGAAGTTATTTGCATAATTGGAACTCTTAATATACTTTACTAACAATTTAGTCTTCATTTAACTCTCATAAATATGCAGTGATTTATTTTTGAAGTTCATACTCGTTTAGTTCTCTTAATCTATCTATGTTTACAAACAGCGCAACATTTTGCGAGTGCAAAAATGGATTTTTAATTTCATAATCACAAGGAAAATCAATGCTGTAAAAGCGAGGATAAGTAATATTTAATTCAAAAGTCATTACTAGCTGAGATTCAAGTTCTGCGAGTTCTGAATTTTAAGGAAACGTCCACGCAGCTGCGTTTAGAAATATGAGAGCCCAGTATTGCCATTAGTTTACTTAATTGTCCCTATATTAAACTTTGCGACTGAGCTGAATTTTACGAGACAGCGAACACGGATTCTTTCATGCAAATCATTTCTCTTTAGAATAATATCCTCGTGGCTTGAGAATCTATAAATGCACTTGACATTTCAAGAGTTAAATTTAATTTCGTACGTAAATTTACGTTTAGTGTAATTACGCGACTCTTTTGTAGACTATGTTCTGAAATATTCTTCAGGCGTTTTAATCTCTTAAAGGAATTTTGACCATTTCTAGAGCACAAATTCTGATTATTTTGGCAGGTGCATTCTTTCCTGATATATAAATGTAAGTCCTGTTAGACTTAGGTGGTCAAAATAAGACACGCCCAAAGTCGAAAATATCATCAAATGCAAAACATTATATTTAATAATATATAGTTATATTTAATAAGACAATATTAATAATAATCAATCTACTGTATTTTTATATGCTCAAAAGTCTTACATTGTTACAGCTGAGCAAAATCATTTGACTCAAAGCCTATGTTTTAGAGCTTGGATATTTTATGTAATGTTTGAATACCGTATTGAAAAATATAATGCGAAATTATTCATCATTGATGAACGCAGATTTAAGCCCACTGGACCAAATGATGTCTCCGAAACTTAACCTGTTACTGAACAACAAGGAAGCTACAGCAAACAATCAGTTTCTTTTTTTTTTTTTTTTTTATTATTAAATCTAGAAAGACTGACAGAGCATACGTCTATTATCATACATATTATCTCTATTCTAAAGATCTTTGTTTCTATATGGTATTTCTTTATCTAATACTAAATGTGATTGCAGAAAATACTGGATGATATTTTAGCAACAGCCAGATATTTTGCACCTCACAGATGACACCTGACATTCAAGTACTTCTGTCAATACTGTGACAGTTGTAAATACTGTGCATAAAGAATTTTTGTGACTATGATTTCAAGAATTCCTCGAGCCGCCCAGACGGTATAGTGGTTAGGGAAGTCTATTGCGTTACTGTGATGGGTTCGAATCCCGGAGAAAGCATGGATGTTTTGCAAAAGTATAGTGTCTTTGCGGCATGGTGACATTCTTAATATATGTCGAGCCAAGTCCTCTCGAGAAGAGGAGTGGGAGACCCTCGGACCGTCCCCTTTCCGGGGTGCTCTGAATCAAAATTGGGATCGGAAATGAGCGAAGTCGTACTGTCAGCTGTAGGCTGCTCAATGCTCTTGCAAACGAAAGAGGCAATCGTGCACTCCTTGCCACGATAAATTTCGTTGGCTTGTTCTGATGTTTCTGTCAGACAAGTGAGATAAGTCACAACACAATACAAAATTCCTTGACTACCTCAGAGACAACACTGCGATTTTGAAAATTCATTTATTTGATTACTGCAAAGCACACTAGGAGCATCCGCCTAAGAGAATGAATGCCTTCGTGGAGAACCGTCTAAGCGAAATTGGCTCATCTACACTTTAAACATTGGAAAAATCCCGAAAACGCCCATGCAGCCAACCCGTTCTCCGAGATTCGATTCTCGAACCAAACTGCCAATTGTCAATTGTTCAGCGTCTTTACAGCTCAGCCGCTGGTGGATCATCCGACCGGACAGAAAGTTTGTAAAGTGTTGAATGTTGCTGTTGCGGACTGGTCTGAATTTTGTAGTAGGTGAAAAAGAGTTTTGTAATTCAACTTCTATGTTTAGGTGCAAATCTGTGATACATGTGATACATGGGGATAAGCTTTATAGTGCAACACTAGCAAAGCAAGTCTTTCCGGTCGGATGGTAAGTTATTGATTCTTCTGGTGAAGTTATTAATTTATTTCAGCTTATTTGGCCTTATAAAATTCTAAATTAAAGGTTTTACCTTGTATGAAAAAAGCATGATTAATGATGCCAGCTGCATGCAAGCACGAGCACCTTTCGGGAATGTTAAAATTTTGTCATATGAGAATCAAATACTTTTTCGCGATTCATTTTTTTAAATGCGTATAACATTTATAAAATTAACTATGAAGACAGGAAATCATATGAAAATTGGATTTCGTTATTTTATTTAAAATTATATTTCTCCTAATCAAGAATCGAAACAGGGTTTTGTAACCAATTACTAGATGAATGTTTCTTGTATAACAAAGGTGTGGGAGAGGAACGGTTTGGTTTATTTGATTACGGAAAAGCATTCGAGGGCTATCTGCCTACTAAGAAGGATGCCTTCATGAAGGACTTTCAAAGGGAAACTGGCTCGTATACACGTTATGCAGGGGAAAAACCACGAAAACGCCTATGCAGCCAGCCCGTTCGCGAGACTCTAAACTACCTGTATTCAGCGACTTTACCGCTCGACCGCTCGTGGGTTATGAGAGGAATGCATTTACTTAACTATAAGAACACTGGAGATTTATAATTGCAAGCCCTTATTACGGGTTGAGATGGTTTTAAGCTAGTTTTTATTGTTTCAGTGAATTTTGCTTTTGAGAAAGCTAAACTTGCATTTGTCTTTCGAAATGTATGAAGTATTTTCTTTTGAAATGAAAGCTAAAGCAAAATAGTAATAATAGTAACAACGCGCGCTGGAGATAAAAAGGTATTTTTCCCCCATAGAGTTTGCCATTGCTCGCTTTTAAATCGTTCAGTTTGTTACTCAAACATTCGTTAAAGTTTTACAAAATATGAAATCGATAATAAAACAAATTCCAAATTTCAAATTTAGTTTTCCACATGCCCATATTCGTAGGAGGATTACGTCATTCAAAATTCGATGGCTCTATGTAACGTTGTTTTATCACAATGCGAGAAATACACATATATTTTAATACATATTTTTCATTATTTAATTTCTTCAAACGTAATGCAGGACTCTAACATTTGATGGCAACAGTTTGAAAAGTGAAACGTCATTTATATTATTATTTTGAAAGTGAAAAGTCATTTATAGTGAACCAACGCAAAATCGCAAAACGAAAACAATAGTCCTTCAGGGACAAAGCCCCTTTGGACTCATAAATAAATTCCCAGTCAAATTTTAAATATAATCTATTTTTCATTGCTAAACCTAAATTGTATTGCGGTGGTACCTCTTAAGCGTGTGAAGGTAAATTAGTTAATTTATACTAATTATCTAATTAATATTAAATGTAAAACCATAGAAATATTGTTAAGTTTTTTTTCTTTTTATTTATTTATTTTTTTATTTTTTATATTTTATTTTGGGAATGGCCTTGCTACTTTTTTTATTGTCTTTTGCTGTTTCTTAACTTTTTTCCATTGTTAGGTTTTCAATTTTGTAGGATCTCATTCGAGTTAAGCTCCAGGTAAAGAAATTCCATCACAACAAATCAGAATCCTTAAAAGGAAGGAAACCGGGACACAAACACAGACGACGCTGGTGCAACTTCGCAGAACAGGAATTTTTAAACGAATTTCAAACCTTCCCGTTTGTATCGTAGACATCTGCTCGATTTATCTTCCCACCCGAAGTAAATAAAGCAATATTTTGCAATCCCTACTTCCCGATTTCCTTGGAATTGAGTGAGTTAAAAAATAATGAGCCGGTGCTTGTGCTATTCCTTTTTCAATTTCGGTGCCAACCAATAGATTACGAATTCCGCCATCTGTCTGATCAGGAAAAAGGAATCCCAAAATAGCAGACGAACACAGAAACTGGATTTCTGGACTAAAAAAAAAAAAAAAAGAATTTAGAGCTATGAAAAATTTCACCGTAAAAATAAATAACGGAGCTAAGAAAACACATATCCGATATTCTTCTTTTAAATGTATTTAGATTTTATAAAAACTAGTTCTTTCAAAAGTTTATAAAATTTTACATGAATTGCAAATATTTTAAATGCGTTACGGAAGAAGGTAAATGAAAATTGGTCGGATAGTTCTCTGTTTCACTTCTAATTACCCATTCAAGTTTTTCTAAAATTTTCTCTGGAACACTATGAAATGAATTATTCAAATATAAGGTGTTCGAGAAAGGTAGCTTTGAGCTTTGTTTCCATAAATATAGGTACCAGGCCTATATTTCGATTACAGTGATTCCTAAAATAGGGTAAACGCTTCATAAAAGCTATTTCAGTAACGATAGTAGAATAGTTTTTTTTATAAATACCAGATTTAAATTTCATATAATTTCTGAAAAACACAATCTTTATTTAGTGAGGCGTTAATTTTGCTTTCGTTAGATAAATAAAATTTATCATTTAAATATACTTGCAAAACTGGTGGATACAAATCTAATTAATTTTCTCATAAATACAAATTATTACATAAGACAAATAAAAATTATTATATACATTTACTTGCAAAATTAACAGATATAAATGTAATTATTTGTCTCATAAATACAAATTATTACATAAACTAAATAAAAATCATCATGCATTTACTTTCAAAACAAAATTTATAAGGTAAATAAAAATTTTCATACACGATTACTTGCAAAATAAAACTTATAAGGTAAATAAAAATTATTATATACATTTCTTTGCAAAATACAACTTATAAGATAAATAAAAATTGTTATACACACTTCTTTGCAAAATTAGCAGATATAAATCTAATTATTTGTCTGATAAATAAAAATTATCATATACATTTACTTGTAAAAATAAAACTTAATACGATAAATAAAAATTATCATGTCCATTTACTTGCAAAATGAAACTTAATAAATAAAAATTATCATATACATTTCCTTGCAAAATTATCAGATATAAATATAATTATTTGTTTCATAGATATAAATTATCGAAGACGCTATTTTATCCCATATCCCCAGCCTTTAATCGGCAAAATGACAACTTTCGTTTTTGCAATTTACTTCCAATAACTGAGAGGGATAGAAGAAAAAAAAACAGATTTGTTATTTAGTTTATATTAAAGAGTGATGCCAGTCATTAAATTGATTCTGATATATATCCGTAAATTCTGAACGTAAACGTTTAGAATGCTTTGCGCTTTTTTAAAAAAGCATAATGAACTAATTTTAATTTTTTTCTCTAAGGGAGTCACTCTAAATTAAATTTTGTGTTTACAGAACACTTCTGTTCCCAGTACGAAAAACCTGTCCATAAAATTATTTACCTTATTATGACGACTCTGTAACTGAAAGTAAATGCCTAAGATAATTTTCCAAGGAAATAAACTAAAATTTCTGTAATCCAAAGTTTATAGGCCACTGTACGTCTTTCTTCATCAAACACGCCAATGCTGTCTTGGAAATAAAGCTAAATTTTGAAGATAAATCGTTCCGTTCGATATATTTCAATCAATAAATATTGAAAAAAAAATTTTATTAGAGAACTTAAGTGTAAAATGTTCTTTGAAATATGTCTTTTAGAGCACATTTAATAAATCTCCAATTATTGTTAACTGATATGAGGGTTAAAGTTAAACTAACTGATTTCCTTTTAGGTTTGCTATCTATTACTTTTTGTTTTCTATTTAAACCAATCCAGAAATAAATTTACTCTTGTAGCTTTTGTGTATCTTTATACGGGTAAGCTTAGATTTTTGGAAAACACGGAGTAGCTCAAAACGATTGTAAGAGAACTCTTCGAATGACACAAGAGTTTACCTTAAAATAATTTGCAAGCACCCAGGAAATCTCGGTTTCTCCGCCTCTGGGAGTTCATAGGCTTTCAAAAAATCACAAAAATTAAATCTTACCAATCCCGGAATTTTACGTTATCTAAATTGAGAAAATGACACACCTATGACGAATGAAACACCAGAAAATCTGACAATGCAGTCCGAAAAACATCTGTACTCACAAAGTGAGGAAAAAAATGGACCCCCCCAACTAACAAGCGAAACGAAGCTTTACGAGAATCCAATTACCTAAACTTAGTACACCCCCCACTGTCTTGAAGTAAGGAAAACTGCAACGTTAACAAAGCGACAGGAAGACGATTTCCGTTTCACACGCATTAGCTAAAAGGCGACAACACACACCCTACTGCCTCCATTGTGAGTTAAAAGGCTATAACCAATAAACCAGATGTATGTCCTCTCAACCGTCTCCCGACTTTGTTACAATTCCTACTCAAGAATAACGAGTTCAATAAAACCTTAACAGCTTAAGAACACTTTTTTTCCAAATTAAAATACACATGAATACAAATAAAAATATTAGAATAATAATGACTTGAAACACATATTAATAATTGAAATTCGCGACATAACATTCCCCCACGCACCAGGGGAAAAAATTTTTAGCATCAATTTTTTTTTTTTTTTCAAAACAAAACAAAGCAGCATTTCAAAATAGTACCAAGTTAAGTGCCATACAAATAATCCATTCAAAACTAGTTATCACGGAGAGCAGTGATAAAAAAAATAAAAAATTTACTTACAAAGCATTAAGTTTAACAAATTAAATTCAAAATCTAAATGCAACTCATATAACCAATTAAATAGCAACCGGAGTGAAGTGTCATAAAATCCATCTGCAAAATCAGTTAATAAAAGTACACAAACAAAAAAAAAATAACTAGTGAGGGAAAAAAATACACTAACTTTCCAGCCAATCAACAGTGAGAAAAAAATCCTAAATGAATTAAACACTGAACTGAACCAGAAGTTGAAACAAACGGAGAACACCCCCAGAAACGGGAAAGAGAACTTGACCGAAACAACAACAACAACAAAAAAAAAAAAAAAAAAAAAAAAAAAAAATAAGCCAAAAGAATCAAGTGCGCAACTAGAAGCAAAAGGGAAAAATAATTTAGATAATCTTACTTGAGACAAGGAAATGAAAATTTCGGACCAGCCGAAAAAAATCCTTAAACGCAAACACTATTGAGTCAAGAACTCGAAACTGTTATGTCGCGAATGGAGAAAACTGTAACAATGCTCAATGAAGTCAGCACTTCAATGAGATTTGAAAGCAAATTAAATGCCAATGTCCAGTTTCTTAGGCACTCGGATACTGGATTGCCTACAATATGAAATGCACCCAGGAAGTTTTTTAGTAAATGAGATGTGTCTAGCATTCTGCGTGATTCAGACTGATTGACTCCTTAGAAATAAAACTTACTCATTTCACTACCAATGGTAATTTCTGAAATACATAAAATGTGTCAAAAGGACGTTTCAAGTGAGTAAAGATATACGAAACGATGGGGCAAGTTTTGTTTCTGCCCAAATTTAGATTTTCTAAGGCATTGTCCTTTGATCTAGAGAAGCAAGCATATCCTATGCTTCTATAGGTTAGAATTCTGCTACCCTAATTCTATTTCACCTGCCTAGTATTACATAACACATAATAATAAAATATATGTTTTATTCTCTCATCTGGAGGGAAGAACTGCTGGTGCACAATTCCTTTCATGTGAAAATATTTATAAATGTTGCCTTCGATGTTCCGTCTGTATGTCTTGACTCAATTAGCCTCTTTGATTTTCCCTAATTTTAGGTATTGTTCTTGTGAAACGTATTTCAATTCACACAGTGCTGCATCTAAAAAATATCTTAAGAGAATTTTCCTGAGTGTAGGAAATTTTAATTTGTTCGAAAATTTTACATGTATTCTTTTGAAACCAATAAGAATAAACTTATGTAAGTAACGAATTAGATTGGTTCCACAGATTTTCTAAACTGTATTTTCTTCAAACAATTCCTGAAGAAAAATCTTCTCTTTATCGTATGCTTCTGAAATTCCTATTTCATTCAAAGAAAGAGAATAAAAAATAAAGTAACTTAGATAAGTTTACAAAGGCAAAAATATTGTCTGCATTAGACAATATAATCGTAAAAAAGGTGAATTTGTTAGACAGTTATAGTAGTTTTGACATTTGGTATTTCAAAACAAGCAGCAAAAATAGATAATGCGGTTGATATAAAAACGAAACAGCAGATTGATATTTTCCTCAAATGTTTATTTCATTTCGTTGTATTACATTTCATTGAAAAACATCGGAATAAACTCATTTTGAATTTAAATGGTTACAAAGTATAAACACAAAAATATAAAAATCTAAGAGAAACGATTTAATTTCATGTTAAAAATAAAACAGTATCTTGATAAAAGATTACCCCGTTAAAAAGAAGAATAGAGAAGGTATTAAGCAAGAGATACGAGGATTTTGCGGAATGTCAGCTTGCGTTAACGATAGCAATTTTTCTCCTTTTTACAACTTGAATAAGAGTCATTTGTTTGCTGTTGTTATTGTTCATTCTTTATTGGATATTCAGATGTTATTAAGAATGTTATCTTACGTTATTATATAATATTAAAACGGCATCCATTTCTTTATTTAACGCAGAAATCGCACGTATCTGTCACGCTCATTGTGTGTTTCTGCTCGTTAATTTCATTGCCACGTGTCTAATTTTCGGGATTAAATTTTGAAAACAAAACATTATCTATGTTAAGCTTTAATTCAATTAAGTTCGTAGTTTGTGGAATAAAGTCGATTTACAATGAAGTTAGTAAAGATAAGCCGAATATCTCCTTTTTACAACCCTGGAATTATCCTTTTTACAATCCCTGGAAAATAATACATGAGTATAAAAAAAAAAAAAAAAAAAAAAAAAAAAAAAACATGGATCATAAAATCTTCATTTACTTTTTTCTGCAATCAATGTATGATACTTAAATAAAAGAGATTTAATGGACTTTTTAGATTGGTTTTTGATTTAAATAATAATAAAATTGATTTTCATTTACTCTTTTCAAAAAGTTAGTAATATTTATATTTTTGAAAATCATACTGGTATTTAAAACACTAAACAAAATGTTTTGTAATGTTATGATATCGAATTGAAGCTCCACTAATATATTCATGTAGTCTAACAACTTCTGTAGACATTCTGATGTCCCATCGATGCCATCCTTAACATTTTCTTTTCATTATGCTCTTCACGCTCTACGTTTCTCGACTGCAAAATGAATGTCATTCCATCATTAATTTAAAATCTAATAGCAAAACGTTATTATAGCAAATCATAAAATCAACCCTAAACTTTTATTTGTACTTTGGCTTTAAGTTACAAAAATAAAGAAACATAATATATACAGGGTGTTTCAACACAGGACTTACGAACTTTCAGGAGAGATAGAGTACACCGAGATGATGGAAAATCACATAGCAATGTAAAACCCTCCGGTCGGAAACGCTTTCCTGACGCGTTAATGACGACACAAAGCACAAGAAAGAAAGGATAGGAATAGGATGAGAAAACATGTTTATTATGCTTAAAATAGCTAAAATATATGGAATGTTAAATTTTGATATAGATTAACAGTCTTGATTTACACCTCCACCCGAATGCAACGTATCCTCAACACTGGATCGGTTGGAGTGGCCCGTGCATTGGCCAGCAAAATCGCCAGACCTCACTTGCAGTGACTATTTCCTCTATGGATACATCAAGACAGTGGTGCACGACAATGCTGAGGAATTTATTGCACGCATCGGGGCAGCTGCTGGAGAAGTATGGGACACGCGCAGTATTTTCCAGAACATCAGATCTTCCAGGACCGGAAATGTGAGACCTGCTTCCAGTCTGGAGTCGTAATTTCGAACACCTTCTTTGATGACGATCATTGTCTGTTGCTGTTATTTCTTGGTTTCTGCTGTACTAAGGATAATAAACATGTTTTCTTACCTTGTTCGTGTCCTTCCTTTCTCATGCGTTGTGTTATCACTGCCGCGTCAGAAAAGTGTTTCCGAACATGCATTGCTAGGCGATTTTTCTTCGTAAGGTGTATTCTATCTTCCCTGAAAATCTGTAACCACTGTACTGAAACACCATCTACATGCTTCTTGTAGGCCGATAATGTAATAATATTTCACTTGCTTACAAAACAAATATCAAATTATAGATTAGGAAACATGTTCCCTATAGTAATGTCTTTTCGTTATAATTACAAGCAAAGCCAAAACTCACCAAAAATCGGTCCTATGGCAAGAAAAATCAGCCCTATGGCAAGCCCTAAATCAACAATCAGCCCTACGGCAACCCAGAGGAGTTGTAACTCCCCTGGATCAAGCTAACAACTCTCTCCGTCACTAAATGTTAGATTCTGTCTATTATTCAAACTCACAAAATTTATATTTCTGGTGGAGAGTACAGAAAACAAAAATGTAGGAAAGCTTTGACATAAGTTACAAAATATTTAAAATAAATTTTACTTCTGGATGTCTTCAGCTAGTTCTTTCTTGCGTCAAGAATATCTTTGTCTAATAAATTTCTTTTACCTTTCATTTTTGCCTTTGCCTATTCATAATTTTTCCCACTTATCTTTTCAAACTGTTGAACATCAGAAATAACTTTAACCAAGGTGAGTTTTGTTACATCTTCCGACTATATGGTATGATAGCAGGGATTAACTTGATAAGGCAAAAACAAGCATAAACATTTAATTTGATAGGGAAGTCTTAGCAACGAAATTCACTAGCTGAAAACTGAGGTTAATCCAATATGCGAAGCATTCTTTGTTTTCAAAGTACAGAACTCTCAATTATTATGATTAGCTAATTAGTTATTTATAAAATTGTGTATTTTGCTCTAATATCCGTGCATCGTCGTTCATCGTGGCATTAAATGCGTTTTTGTTTGAAATATGTACAGTTTACTTTTTTATTACATTATCCCTGAATTAACTATTCTAAGCTTACCTGTGCATTATCATCCTTTGTCATGGGAAATGATACACGCGAAATATAACAATATCTGTTATAAAGGAGTTTGAGATAAAACAAGTAAAGGATAATAACTAATTTAATTTTTAAAATTTTCGAATAGTTTAAAAGTTATCTTAAATATAAAACATTATTTTTTATTTGAAACATTAAATGCTGACTTAAATGCAAAGTGTAAATGTAACTTTTTATTTACACATATTTAACACCAATTATACCTGCTGTGTGCATTTAAATTTCATTTCGTATTTATCTTGCTTGAAAATATTCTGCATAGTAATTAAATTATATAAAAATATCAGTAAATTATCAATAAAAATTCCTGCCAATAAATTGGTTGGATAGTTAGACGTAGGTAAGTCTGGTGGCGCATTGACTAACGCGTCGTGCATCAGCACCATAGGTCTGAGGTTCGATCCCCGGGCTGGACAAGCTTGCCTCAGCCTATCATTCCTTGAGTGATTCGGTAAAATGTATACCAAGTTCGCTTGGGGACTAAACACCGGGGGGGGGGGTCCTGTGACAAGCTGACCACTTGTTCAGGGCATACTCTCACACCCCAGCGCCCACGGTCAGGAAAGCAGATAGCGGGGCACTGCAGGCCATGGCCCACTAGGGCTGTTGCACCACTGAGTTTAGTTTAGTTTAGTTTTACTTATGTCACAAAGAATCGAACTATGTAAAAAGGTATTTCAACGCTAATAGGCTTGATGAAAATCTTTCAAGTAGATTGTCATTATGTAGCAATGTAATGATAAAAAACTGAAGATCAATTTATCATCCCAAAATATTCAGGCATAAATAGGAATATATTATAATAATATAATTAATAATTTGTATAATTTTAATAATTTTGTATGATCTATATGTATATATAAGCGAAATACCACTGACTCATCACGAGATCTCCGAAACTATACATCCGATTGACTTGCAATTTTGCTTAGTTACTCATTCCACAATGTAGACGCGCACTGAGAACGGATTTTACGTAAATCCTATCCAAAATGGATTTTAGTTATGCAATAGAAGTTTCTAACACATTTGGTTTCAAATCCAAGTTCAGAATTTTCTTTTATGGTTGCCAAAACTAGACATGAAATACCAATGCTGCCAATGAATGCATTTTCGTTTAAAATTATTAAATTGGTAAATAACTTGCATCTATCCAATGAATACAAACAACATTTAAATGGTAAGGTTAATAATAAAATTTTTATTTAACTGTTATCATAAGTTTTCATGAAAATAAATGCTATTATTAAGAGAAATAAATTATTGTGATGAAAAATTAAAAAGTTGCTGTTATTTATAAAAATTGTTATACGTAAAAAATCAAGGAAAAATTAATATGATTCACTAAAAAATTTTATAACAAAGATAATAACATTTATTTCCATGAAACGTATAACAGTTAATATATATATTAACTTTAGTTTTATGTTGGAAATTTTTCATTGTGTAGGCCTACTGGGGATCCCACCACGTTAAATAATGGGGACGCATCCCAATACACTGTGCCTCATGTGTATTGGGGGGTGGAATACACTCTGATGTGGAAATCTGCGTATGACAGATTCAATGACAGGCATGATATTTCCCGACTTTAAATTTAAAAAAAAATTTACATTAATTATCAATTCGCAACTAGACATTTATTCCATATCACATTCAAATAGATAGTGTGCTCAGCAAAGCGGGCGGGCATCAGCTAGTTAAATATATAATAATGTATTTAATAATAAGATCATAAGTATATTCAAAACACAGTTGAACAGTCGAATTAAAAATAAAGTAAAGTATATAATTGGAGACTTCGGAACTAAACTAATGACAAAATAATAAATAGGTAATTTTACACTTTTGTCTTAATTTATTCAATCCGTACTTTTTTGTTTTCTTTTCTTTCTGATTTAACTAATAAGAGCAATGTTTGTATTTTGTACATCCCATTATGATTTAAAAAATTAACTCTTATATTGGTTGTTTTCTATTTATTTTATTCATGAGTAATTTTTCCTACCCTTATTTATTGGGAAACATAAACTTTTAGAATAACACAAATTTAAATATTTAACTCAGGTCCTAAATACAGCGTCTTAAAAGTGGAATGTTGTAGCCTTGAAAATTCTAATGGCAGAACAGTATATTTAACAATAAAAATATTAAACCCAATTTTTCCTCTTTCTTTTTTTAAATTTCAGACACCACGCCTATTGCAGGAAATTTTTTAGGTTAGGGCCGACAGCTCAGATTTTATTTATCGAAAATTCACACGTTTTAAAAGAAAAATGCCCCATTACTCCTTTCAGATTCAAATGGCCTTTCTCCAGGTTATTATAGTGAGGTCTGCATTAACATAATATTTAAATATTTCTGCCTATTTTATCTCTTCCGGCTTACGGTTTTTGGCTCCAAGGATTTTTTTTTCTTCTCAAGTGACTGCTGCAGCTGAAGATATTTTGCTCCTCATGACTGCACATGCGTGTATGTGTATATGTATATAAATCTAGAGATAAATATCAATGGACAAAATATTTTATGCAATACTTCGTTTTACATTTGTACAATAGTTTTTATATATGCATCAATTTTAGCCCCTTCTCATCTGCATCATATGTGATGTACAATATGAACGTAGCTCACACTTGTACGTCGTACGTAATATGAAATCACTATTAGGAAATTCCTTTTCAATATTTAAAATCTGAATGTTCTGTCATGTAAAATCCGCCCATCTAGATCAGCGTTTACTAAACTTTTGATATATGTGTACCCCTTCTATAATTTTCGTAACGATGAGTACCCCTAGTAAAAAAAAATGCATATATTTTAATAACAATCAAACTACATTTCTTTTTTCTTTTTTTTTTTTTTTTTGGTGTCATACACAAAATGATAAGAAAAGAGAAATAAAAGTATTCCTAATAAATTATAAATAAAATAAAAGTTATATTATAAATAACAATAATAATAATTTGGATTAATAAGAAGGATGAAATCGTTTGCGCTGATATGACAGATCGTCGTAAATTGGTTCCCTGGTTCTTAATTTTAATCTGAGATGTGGTTCCATGTCCAATAAGCTGTTCCTTTTAATGTCTGCAAATGCTGAAAAAGCAACTTCACATAAATATGAAGTTGGAAAATGCAAGATGTATTTCATAACTTTTTATGTTAAATGTGCTTTTGTAACCAGAACGATGTTAAAGTACTCTCCTTATGTTTATTTTTCAAGAATCCGTCTGAAGTCAATTCCAACAATTGCTCTTCTTCCGCATGCGACAAATCTTCTGGCATGGATGCTATGTTAATGTTAAACGGATATCTTATCCATTCAATATTTTTGTTTAAATCAGCGAAGTAGTTTTTCAAACCACTTTCAAACTCTCCAAATGTTGTACTGTGCATTTCAGAGTATCAGCATCAATTTTATTGTCGAAATTGTAATAAACTAATGAAGAGAGAGAAACCAGTCTACTCCTCCATTACCAACTCGCTTTTGCCAAAAATTTAGTTTTGCGATGGCAGCTTTCACTTTATCTTGAACCTGAAACAATGAAATTTCTTTGCCTTGTAGCGATAAGTTGAGGCAATTTTAAACAGAGGATATATCTGCTAAGTATGCTAGTTTACAAAGCTATTTCCAGTCATGTAAACAATGTCTAAGCTCAAGCAATCGATTTAGATTTTTTTCTCGAGATAGCCAACGAACATCGATATGGAAAAGAAGCTGGGTACGACTACTTGCATTTCTTCACATATTTACTGAAAATGTGCATTCAAAGGACGGTTTTTAACGTAGTTAATGATTTTCACGCTGTCATACAGAACTTTCTGTAGATCAGCGAATATCTTACGTGCCAAAGCCTCTCTGTGTATGCAAAAAGGTGTGGATATGACATTTGAGGCAATATTTTGAATTCTTGTAACAAATCCTTTATTAATTCTGACCATAAGTTTTTCTTTATCTGTGCTTATTCCAACACATTTATTCTAATCGAGTTTGTTCTCTTGCATAAGTTTATTCATAACATAAAAGATATCTTCTCATGCTTTGTGATCTAATAAAGGCTGGCAAAATAAAAAGTCGTCATAAATTTCTTGATTTTTTTTTTTTTTTTTCGTATCTAACTAAAGCCATAAGATTTAAAAAATTCATAATATCAGTGGACTCATCGACTTGCAATGCATAATAACGACTTTATTAATAATCGTCAGATTATCAGATAAAGACATCTGTTTCGTATTATTATCAAATAATAACATCTGCTTCACATTATTAGACATATCAATGATTCGTCGATGAATTGTATTATTTGAGAGAGAAACCCGGTCAAAAGTTTGTTTCGCTCTATCTTAGTACTTCTGCCATTATCTTAGCTGCAGACTTGATTAAAATTTCGCCAATGGTTTCCGCTGCACTACACTTCGCATTAAAAGCGACGGAAATATATCTCTAATGAAATTCAAGGAAATGAATTTAAATGAAATGCAGCAAAAAATGGGTTAAATTATATTAATTATAAACAGCAGTGGCGATGAAAGAAATCGTGGTTAATGGCTATTTAGTGTTTTACGTTGTGCGCAGTTTTTTTCGAAATATTGTTGTTGTCTTGTCCATATTGCGTGGAACAATGGTTGCTAGAGTCTACCTCCAAAGGCAGTTTGGATTTCTACTATTTTCCACCCCAATTTTGAGAGCAAGCACCCGAGGGGATGCGGGGTCTCCCACCCCTCGCTCTTCCACCAGTCACACGAGAGGACTTTCGGCTCGCCTCATATTTAGAGTGCCGCCAACATCCGTGTCTTCTCGGGGATTCGAACCCGAGAACTTCGGTAGCGTATTTCCTGTCATGAAGGACTGAAATTTGTTGTGACTATAATTCGAGGATAGTAAGCTGGCAGCTCTTTCTGCAAGTGGACTTCCTTACAAGAAGAGGCGCCAGCTTACTAAAACATCTTAACACAGCCATTTCTTATTGGAGGATTAAACTGGTTTTTAAAAGTTTATTTACGTCTATTATCCTATGACATCTTCAGATTCGTACAGCTTTAAAAAGTTGGATGATGATAAGTCTTTCTCGTATTCCCGATAGTCCAAGATGCAATACAGTTGCGGCTTTCCGTCTGCCTATAGAACGTGATTGCCTTGTTTCCCACCTGTACCACACAGGCATTTCAAAATATATTCCTATTTACCCACTTTGTAATTCTGGAGCAGAAATGCTCAAGGACCACCTTCTTCGATGTGAGGCTCTTCGTGGTCTTCCAGAGGAGACGAGATATTAGGAGGCAGAAAGCTGCTTAGGCAATGACTTCGGTCTTTTTGTTCTTAGTTCTATTATTTTTAACCTCTGTTTATACGATTTTAGTTATTTGTAACCTTTTGCCTAGCCAATGAAACAAAAGTAATAATAATTCGAGGATAACTGTAATAGAAACTAATCAATTTGCAGTCGTAAAAAATAAAGACTTTAAAATTTTATTCCAATAATCTGCAGAAAATGCATGATCAAACGATTAGGAATAGTCAGTCGATCGTAGATGGTTAAAATGTAGAATAGTCGAAAGAATTGCGTAAATAAATCTAAGTTTTACTGAAACAATATTTGATTCATATCTTTAAAAATGACAGCTTTTAAGAATTCAAATCTATTCGGAGGAAGCTAACAATCATGTATCTGTGTCTATGATTAAATATTTGAAAATAATTAAAAAGAAAACTGATACTTTTTTTACAAAAATAAGCAAAACGCTTGTACTAAGAAATTCGCTTTTATTATGGAAATCAATATCCAGAATAGTGGTTAAGTGAAAGAGCTACCAGGCTGAACCCTTGAAAAATAATATTTATATTAAAATTAATTGCTTTTCTGTACCAAAATCTTTCAGCAAATAAACAAAGGCTCTCCGCAAATATGAATTTCTACACAAATATATTATGTATCGACATATTACAAAAGGCATTACGCAATGGCAGTATCTTTCTGCAAATAAAGTGTTACACATCCCCAGCCATAGAAGATGGAAAAATATTGTTGAAAGTATAAATAATCAATAGGACACGATTTATGGTTGTCGTTGTCTACCGAAACGTACAGCTACAAAAAATAATAATAAAAGTTATGGATTTATAGATGACATACTACTGTCTACTCTTACACAATCCTCCCTATCCTAACTCCCAGACAGTGGCTCATGTCGTAATAACGAACATCTGGGATGACGAATCTTCGGAATCGAACCTCCTTACGCTATCCGTCACACTACTACAGAAGGAGATAAAAATTGGGAATGAAGAAACTGAAAGAAAAGCGTAAAAAGAAAAAAAAAAGAAGAATCAAATCTAGGAAGTCGAAGAGGGAAAACGCGGGAAGATTCATTGATTCCCTCGGACAGTGAAAATGTTTCTTTTTCGCGCTAAACGACTTGGGCTGACTTACGACCACCGAGAACTTTTCCCCAGAAGTAGAAACGCCGTTTTATCTCCTTCAGTGTTTCGCCTTTTGCTTCCTTTTTTTTTTTTTTTTTTTTTTTGCCTGCTTCGACAAAGTTGACGCAGTTCTCTCCCTATTTTGAAGATGCTCTTTTTATTCAGAAGAAGGAAGTTGTAAAAAAGAGCTTCGTTTCCGCAATCCGCCAGTAAAACAAGATTACAAAATGTGGATATTCAATTTGATTATTTGATTCTCGGATGCAGACTAGGTGTAATTCATTTTACGGATTGAAATCTGGCGGTGCTGGATGGTTTCTATAATGCCCAGTACTGCCGTTACGTTACGAATATTAATATTATTACCTAACACGATATATTTAGACAAATAATAAACGTATATTACTCCCATACTGCTAAAGAACTTCAGTGTTGGAACCCTTAATGTTAGCTGAATGACTGGATTTATTAGAAATAACATATCAGCAAATGAGTGCTTTAAGGTTTAATTAACATAATATGGCCTAAGCCGATTATACTTGTCTTTGCTTTTGGATCATGCAGTACTGATCCATAATATTACAGTTCATTTTAATGGGTATTCGAGAAGAAATTATTTCTTCTTTACGAAATGTTAATAACAACAGTTCATAAATAATCAGTCACAATATAAAAAGTCACAAACTAAAAAGATATGTGTCCGAAACTAAATGTGTGAGAAATGTTGCGAAGACAAAGAAAATCCTGTTTGACATTTATTTGTTTGAAATTAAACGGTATATTCTTCTTCTGCATTGTGGATTATAACCTGAACTCTTCAGATTAATATTTTTGATACAGGGCCGAAATATGAACTTCTTCAAATAAAATTATTTTCCAAAGATATTCGATATTTAGATTAAAACTTTTATTAGAACCCTGTACCCTGTTCAATTTACTATATCGACATCGATACGATATAGATGATATAATTTACGATCGATAATAAATATTACGATATCGATACCCTATACAGTTTACCGATAATTTTAATACACCTTACTATATGATTTAAATAGTCATATCTCGTTTCTTCTAGTTCTGCTTTATATTTTTATACTTATATTTCAATTTTTAAAACATTTAACATTTATTGATCAAAATGAAAAGAAAATTGAAACAAAATAAATTTAATTCCTTAAATGAATCATAGATAAAAAAGAGAACATTATTTCAGGCGTCAGTAAAGAGGATTGGCAATACAGAACTAAAATAATAGTCTCGCAAACCAGAGAGTGTTATAATGCAAACTCCGTAATTAAGCTTATTGAAAGTCAAGCTGACTGATTGAAAATAATTGTATTTAACATTAAAGCACAGGAACAACTGGAAATACTTATTTAATTATTTGGGTGGGTTACGTTCTAACTTTTGGGATTGGCTTATGTGATTGCTGTAGTATTTTCACTTATAGTTATAACAAGTCTAAATTATTTATTCAGCTGTTCTAATTTCAAAGCAACTAGACATCATTATTTGAGTCCATTCTCAAAAATTAGATAATAGTATTGGCGGAACTTCAAATAATGGCATCTCTAACATGGATAATTCTAAATTTTGTATTGTTAGGTCATTTATTTACGAATCCATGATGAGAATCAAAATTGCAACATAATAGCACTTTTCACTGGTAATTTGACGCTAAATATCGCTTTCAGTAAAATGAAGGGTAAATTTATGCTTCATTCGCCAATGAGCTTTTAATATTATTACATATATGATCTGCAGTGTATGAAACAATAAAACGTGCCATTAAATTTTTCCATATTGTCATACGAGGCAATTTTTTCTTACACCGACACTGCTTACATTAGGCATTCAGCAATTTATACTTCTTTTAAGAGCTTATATATGTATCCTGGCTATTTGATATTATAAAAGTTTTCATTAGTTTCAGGATTTAGGAATTTATTTTCATGTGCAATTTTGTAAAAATATGTAACTTGAAGAAATAGCTTCGGCCGTGGTGGCACTTCTCATTTACTGGATATTGGCATTATTAAACTAGTACAGAAGTTCGCAACATTTTCAATGAACACAAATTTTAATTATGCTATAAGGTATTTCTCCCGCCTTCTTGTAATGGCCAGCACACTTGGAGTGTATTCGAGAGGTCCGTGGTTCGAGTCCCTGCGAGGGAATTACTCATTTTTCATATCTCCCGCATCCAAAAATACCTAATGTCTCTACAGTATATATTAATAAATCTTCATCAACTATAACACAAGTGCACAGTTGGAAATACCAGACTTTGTTTTATATTCTAATAGTGCACAGTCACAGTGGCCTTCACTTAGCAGTAATACATCCTCTTCTTTGTCAATGACCATCTGCCAACGCTTTCTCCGGAAACAAACAAACAAAAAAATTTTTTTTGCCCTCTTTTCCGAAATTGAATGGTTTCATACGCAGCATGTATTGTTTCTGTCACTTCTGCTATATATGATCCTGGGTTAAACACGAAGATTATAATGCGCCGAAGATGTTCAGCTTTGTCCACTTGACACTTGATCCCGTCTTTGCTTAAAATATATAAAGTGTACTAAGAATTAGAGAATATTGTGTTTTCACAAACGCAAAACTACAAAAGCTAAAAACCAAAAAAATAAAAAGAGTGGAATACTTCCTATAATAAATTCTGCAAACTTATGCACCCACCTAACACTTTAATTATAATTTTGTGTTAAACTCAGTCACAGAGATAAAGTTGAGATCTCCATTCATATTACTTTCCAATTAATCAAACTTTTTTTTTAATAGTAATAATACATAATTTCGTTAACCTCATATTATCATCAGATTTGTATTTTCTTTCCACTCCCGAATTTCTTCTGCTAATTATGAATTTTAAAAAGGAATGTTATTTAAAAAATATTCCGAAATACTCTGCTATGTGAATATGTTGTAGTATAATAAGTGCGTAAAATACGTCAGCTATGCCACACTTGCATTTGAAATGAACTTCATTTATATATGTCAGCTATGCCACAGTTACGTATGAAGTGAACTTCTTTCCAGAACTAAGCCATCAATTACCAGTAGTAAAAAAATAGCATGCATTTTCGCACCATAAGGCATTTTATCCTTCCTTTCCACATGCCTTCGTGGTGTAACTAGAAGCACGCTAGATGCGTATTCGGGAGGTCCGGAGTTCGAATCCCCGATAGAGCATTGCAAATTTTGCACGTTCCTGCATCTATAGAGTGTGTCAGAAAACTATATACTCAGTTTGAACTGTCATAAAAATTTAAATCTCAACCGACTAAATTAAATTTCTGGGAAAAGTATGGCTACAGTCCAATATGCAAAATAAGTATACTTTCCGGTCAAACTGAATCTTCCAAATGGTATTTAAGTAAATGTTCAAAATGGTGGTCTTCAGCATCGATACATTTCTAATACGAGTCACGTCTGATTCCGTACTTCGCACCATGTACCTTCCGTACCCCATAAATGTGACACACTTTGGGATGAAATTCAAGCGATGTGCACAAAAATCCCATTGGACATTTTGGTGCAAAGTACGGAAACAATCCTGACTCGTACTCAGAAATGTATCGATGCTGAAGATTACCGTTACCTTTACTTTAAACATCATTTAGAACAGTCTGACCAGAAAGTACACTTATTTTTTAAATTGGAGTATAACCTTACTATTCCAAGAAATTTAACTTTGTACGTTGCACAATAAATTTTCCATGAGAGTTCAAAGTGTGTATAGATTTTTCTAACGAACCCTGTATATAACCTCATGACTCTATAATACGTATGCAAAAATAATATGCACATAATAATAATAATATGCACAAATATCTATTTCGTGTTATAGAAAAAAAAATTATTTAAGCTGACGATTTTGGCTTCGGAAGAGTTATGTTCTTCAACAGATTTATAAGTTAACTTTTTTTCCATTGCCATAACTCAGATTCACATAAATCACTGCGTACGGGAAGAAAACATACAGAACTGTACTCTAATATCTACAGTGTAAATCTGTACGTCTTATTTTTTAACTATTTATAATTAATTAAAACTCTACAACTTCTTTTGTCGGTTAAGACTATTACAGTAAACCCGTAAGCCTCAATTCATTTCGAAATACAAGTTCGTTTTAAATATTTAGGCTCAGATTAAGATTTCCGGACTAAGCTCGAAGCTTTTCCCATCATAACTCTAGCTCAGAAGTAAACATTCTCACTTCAGTAAGATTAAAAGTGTCCACAAGATATGCTGAACTTTGATTGCTTCTCGTCCGTGTTATTAGCGAATTAGCATGTAAGAATGCTAGTTTGTAGTTCGTAGTATATAGTATATAGATGTGAGTTGTAATATCTGAAATATAAGCAATATCTGGGGTAATATCTGAAAGTAAATAGTTGCATCTGAAACAAAATACCTGTAGAAGTATCTGAAAGTAAATAGTAGTGGTCGAAAGTAGTGGTAATATCTGAAAATATTATGAATGATGTTAAATAGATTAATACATATATTGTAGAAACATTAGGTTATTTGGAAGCAGGAGAAGTGAAAACTGAGCAATGCCCTCGCCGTGACTCGAACCTTGGAGCTGTTGAATACGCGCTGAGTGCGCTGACCACGACGGCATGCTAAGAAGATAGGAGAAATACCTTATATGCTTACCCTTTTAAAGGGCGATCGGCGGTTAGGGGACCTAATTTTCAAATCCTGGTGGTGAAGAATCACCTGTTTTTTTAGTTCGAGCGCCTCTATAGAGCCACTAGGTTATTTGAAAGAAGGAGACAAGAAAAATGAGAAATGCCCTCGCCGGGACTCGAACCTCGAACCTCTCGAATACGCACCGAGCGTGCTCTTCATTACACCACGAAGGCATGCTAAGACGGCCATTAAAATACCTTTATAATGTAATATACTTTCACGATTTTTAACATATTTTACGATTCGTTTTATCTCTTCCGAGGATTCGTGTGATATATTCACTCAGAGTCTAGGCCTCCTGAGCGAAGATCTCAGCGAGCCCATTAGTTAATACCAAACGGAACCAGTTACTCAACTTGTCCTGTGTTCTTTCCAATTCAGTGCAATCTGTCTATAAGAAAATTAAGTATGTAGAAACGAGTAATGCATAATATGTAACTCAACTTCCAAACACAACCAGTATGTTTGATTGTTTCAGTGCTTAATACCAAAAGTTAGAAATCTATACTCAGTGATTAAGAATTTTGCCTTTTGGAAATTGCGTCGATAAGATTGTCAACCATTGATTCTGGCAAATAAATTAACAAATAACTGAGGCATATAAGGCTGAAAACTTATCCGAAGATCCGAAGTCAAAATGCTTGTTTTTTACAAATTTGACGATTTCTGTATAAATTAACTTACATTTAATTTTTGCAGGAAACCAAAGTATAAAATTAAATTTTATCTCCAGCAGCACAGTTTAATCTGATATCTGTTCTTGCAGTATTATTGATTTGAATTTTATAAAGTTTGTTCTAATTCACTTAACTGAAGCAAATACTTTTGGATGGTAAGGACCAAATATTATTTTTAAATATTTCAATTACCTGCTCGAATTTTGCGTTTACTTTCATGTATCTCAAAGAATCGGACTTGCTAAAAGATGTATTAGATAGCAAATAAGATGTAAGCTCTGGAAATCCTTTATGACGTACATTAATTGCATTTGCTTAAAACATTAAAATACTTCTCTGCTTTCAATTTTGTGTCAAATTATAAATATATATATACCTACTGAATATACATAATATGACTATAATTGTATTTTAATAAATGAGGAAGTAAAAGTATTATCATGGTTAACTTATATTCATCCAGAGGCAGAATACACCTCCGTCCCAACCTGAAATGGATTCACATAAGAAATACAAACCGATTTGTAATTTAGCAGATATTTCGTGAATGACTCTTTATTATTTACGAAATAAAAATATCTAATCAAATTCCTCACGGAATATCAAAATATTTTCTTTTACAGAATTATAAATACTTTATTTTTAAATATTCAATTTAAAGCTGTCTTTTTTTAAGCATTGCTTCAATTCCGGCTTTACTTTGTCAGAAAGCTTTATTAACTAAATAAATCCAACTTCGGAATAAGCTACTGCAGAAAACAAATAAACTTAAATCGTTGTCTAAAAGAACTGGCTTAAGTTTGTTTTACTATGATGATTTCATGATTGGTAGACTATGACGTAAATGAATACTTGCATTCAAAGCATGGTATTTATTTCATTAATAGTAGATTCGTTACATCTTAACAAAAGACTTCATTTCTGATTGTTGAAAAAAATAAAGTTTTTGCCAGGTAACTGAAACATGCAAACTAATCCTTTTGAGTTTATTTTTCTATCATTGGTGCAATTTGTATTTATGAAGCTCTCAAAAATCTGTCCACTCCGAAGGAGAAAATACAACATATAACATTTAAACCTGTAATTACTTAAGTACTATTGCTTTTTAACTGTGTAGAAACTTTACGAAATCGCATTTAAAGGACTATTTTTACTTACTCAGAGCTTTTATAAATTTAAATCTTTTATTTATTTAGACCAACGTTTGTTTTGAAAAAACTGTTAGAAGATTCAAGATTAGATTGAAGTCGTTTTAGTGAATAAATAACGTAAATAAAAGTAAGAACTTTCATGAAAACGCAGTAATTTATTAAAACGAGTTTTGTAATCTTTTGAGCATTTCAGAATTGAGTGATTATTCATTTCAAGCAATCTCAAATGAAGCATTTAAAACCATTTTAAAGGAAAAAGAGAATTTTCCAATTATTATATTTTCAAGACTCTGTTGTGCTTAAAACATGCCGCAACAAAAATCATTGAAATACGAACAGAGATTAGTAATTATCATACTTGCTACTTTAGTTACAACTCTCGGTTAAGTACATAGAGGATATTCCTTGTGAATGCAAGCTTGAGAAACAACATCTTCTTTCTGCAAATTGTATTTATAGTACCATGTTGCAGGACTTAGAGCTTTTACAGAGTAAATAAAGATATGAGCCGTGGAAGAATTTAAATTTCTGGTTTTTTTCAAAGAATTTCAAATTGCTGTAAGCCAAATATTTTGCCATAAAATTATTTAATATAAATATCAATTTCAATTTATTTGACTAACTTTTGTCCACCGAAAGTAGAAACATTTCTGCTGACTCTGGTCAGCTGGTTTGACCAGATTTCTACTGCTGAATAAAGGACTAGTGCATCAGAGCTTTCATAGTTTTTAATCCTTTGATCGACAAGGGGTTTTACTAAGGAAGCCTGAATTTCCAAAATCTGCCACAAGAAAGAGATATTTTATTGATTTTATTACACCAGAATTTATGAACTTTTACTATATTGCTTTAATGTTTTTAGACATATTTCAAGATACGCGTATATATGCGTTCTTACAGATATCAATAAAAATATTCCAGGCCGTATATATACGGCCTTGACGGTCTACGTGTAACTAGAATATGAACGAATTTTCTACATGACAGCGTCCCTTCTCTTAAGCAGATACCCCAAGTGTTTTGTTCTAATAAACAAGAAATATAATTATTTTTTCTTTGTTCGAATTGAATTAAAATATTCTTTTGTGAATCCTCGGAAATAATAAGCAGCTCCTGCTTTAGATACAAAGTTCCACTAGAGGATATTGGAGTGTTGATTGTGAAGTGCATATATTGATATTTTATCGCTGGTAAATTTTAAATGTATCTTAAAGAAATGAAGGTGAACTATTAATATAAATCGGGTACTTTTAAAAGTAGTTAATTATTGACTAATTTTTACTGATTGGAAATTAATTTCCGAATAAAAACCTTGCCAATTTTATGTTTTATATATGAATTTTAAAAAATTAAAATGGCACTTAAATACTATCTTATTCTTCTCTTTACTTTCTTTTTATTTTCTCATTTCTTTACAAAGTTCTATTTGATCATTATTTTATGCAGAAAGAAATAATTTATTAAAACAGTGGAAAATACTATTCCCAATAAAATACGAAATATGACCGTTCATTACAATCTAGATTATTCATTAGAAATTTCCACACACACCAGCTTAATTTAATTTTTGTATGCTTAAATGTCTCACAGCCAAATGATAAAGGAACCCGCAGAATATGAGTAGAATTTATCTACATTTTAGTTATTAAAACAGCAAAACATCCGCATTTAAAATAAAGCTTGTAATTTCGTAGAAACTTCTTTTTATTTATTCACGAGTATTGGAGGGAACATTTACACCTTTTGCATTAGTTATATTGCTTGATGTTCGTAGGGGAAGTGGTAATTAAATTATAAAAACTGTTTAATTTTGTAATTTTTTGGAATTGTAGAAGATAACGGATTCTCTGATGATCGAAATACACAGTGCAACTACTGAATTTTATAACTAAGTTTGTACTAAATTGAAAAATTGAAGAAAACCACATTCGTACTCCTTAGCCTTCAATGTACAATCCTTGTAAGTTTCTACAAGCTACGCACATTAACACAACTACTTTGTTCTTTTGTATATTTCATATTTTGGAATAATACTTAAATTCTGGCAACGTTTTTCTTATTATCTTCAGTGCTGTTAAAATAATGACCGTCGATGCCGGACTTCATTTTAGGGAAGAAAACGTCGTCTACATTTGGAAGATCTGGAGAATAAAGAGGATGGTTAAGAACCTATGACACATTTCTTTGCTAGGAACAGTTTGGAGTTGTCTCATGTGGTGCAGCCGAAACTTTAGTCTGTTACTTAAAATAGCCATTCCCTTCATTTACGATCGCAACGTATGCAATCATATTCTCACAGAGGTAATTCCGAGATTTTTTCGCATCAGTCGCTCCCATTGTTATGAGTCATGATTTAAGAAATAGCTTTGAATTGCCTACTCTGAAGTAACTGACTATAGTTGTTTGATTGAGTGCTGTCATACCTAATCAAATTAGATCTGAAAATGATTATTTGTTTTCAGAAATCTGTGTTTCACAATTGCAATAGGGTTCCCTGCAAATTTTCCTCTTCGGATAAAATAATATCACCAACAAGGACTTTTCTCAAAATTAGTGAAATTCAAGTTTCTGTGATCGAAAATTTCGTAACCTTCAGTAACCGAAATTGATAATTTTCATTTTACCTCGGGATTATGAGAAAAATTTCATCTAAATCCAAAATTTGCTTAAAAAACGTAGAATTGGTGTCTGCCGATTGGATCCAGATTTCAGATATACGATCTTCTTTTTATCCCGTAATCAATATGTTAGGGAACAAAATTAAGATATTTGCTTTTTTATTTCCTAAGCCTTTTCCTGGCAGTTTTGTAAGCAGCGCTTTTCTAAAGCTCATCAGCTATCATTCGAAGAGAAAAATAATAATTTTCAGTAACAAATATAGGCGTTTTTTTTAGACTGCATAAAGCGAATATTCCAGCTTCTATCATCAACTTCTTCATGTCTGTATCAACGAAGAACTGATGATGAAGATGAAGCATGAACAATGTGTTCATGCTTCATCTCCACCTGCGTTATACAGCACCGCCACTTTTTTAACAGCTTTGCAGTAAAACGTAATTGCTATGCTTCGGTTAGGTTTCGAATCCAAAACAGCAGTTATTCATTGGATCAAAGCAAACATTAACTGCATAGAAAGTTTTGTCTGTAAGCAAATGATATTTTACAAAAAACAAGTTGAGATGTCATAGTAATAAATGTTGTCAACTACCTTTTTGTCCTGCTGGAATTTGTTAAAACATTCTAATACTTTGTATCTGTACTGTGTACATGGTATAAGAATTATTGGATTTATTTCGCATCTGAAAATATTTAACTTCTCTCGACGTTGAGTGAATCAGTGTATTATTGATTCATATAACGAAGCGAGTTAATATACGTAATGTCCATGTTGTAATGATATTGTAAACGGGAAAATGCTAAGCAAGAACCTCTTTTTATGACTGTCTAGGGAAACATTACTTTTGTTCTCCTTATTTTTGTTTCCAGAATTATTGCCGCTATTAATTACTACGAGGTTGCCTGGCACCTCTCAGAAAATAAATAATACTTGTGTAATTTCGTAATAAATCAAAATAAACTGCATTTATCATTCTTTGCTTCTCAAGAGAATAAATAAGGCTGATGATGTGTTTTCCTCTCTTGCTTTAAATTATTTTATTCGCTTTCGATGAAAAGGGAAAAAGTCAAGAATTTGAGTAATTCTTAGAAGTATATAATAATATTTACGCATAAAAATGAATGATTATATGTAATTGAATTAACGTTAACGTAATAATTAAGAAAACATCTTTCTTGGGAGTTTGAAGATTAATTGATAGTCAGCAAAAGAAATATTATTCCAATTTTCCAGATACTAAGCATATGCATACAATATTAATGGAGTGAAACGCATATATACACTAGTGCAATATATATTTTGGATATAATGATTTAACTGATGTGAAATATTCGTATATTTTTTGCCCAATATGCAGTATACAATGACTTTCTACTTTACTGAATGACTGCTGGAAATGCCAATACCCGGATGTAAAAGTATTGTTACGGCTTTTGTATTTAGATATTTTAAATAGAATTAATTAAAATTGTTTTATATTAACGTGCAATGCAGCACGAGACTTATTTGAACAGAAAATTACGCCGAAAAAATTAAAAATACAGGAGCACGTGCATTTAATAAATATATATCTCGCTATTGTACTCTTAGAAAAATCCAGAAAATAGAGAAGTTTCTCGTGCTTTTAAAAAGCTTATAAAAATGCTGAAGAAAGTCTCAGTTCTGTTGTTTACTTACTGCTGTTAATGATTGTAGCGAATTCGCGGTGAAATCGGATTAGCTTTCTCTGTTTTGAATTACGTTCTGTTGAACGAACATTTTAGCAGTTTAAAATATAACTACCGTGAGATATTGCAATACTGCTCTCTTTGTGGGCGTGGCTGTAATGACCTTGCGGATTAATAAGGCACCATGAGGAAAACGACACCAACATTTATTAAAAATTAACTTTCAAAGAATAATGAAAAAAAAATTAACATTTAAAGAATAAAGGCAAACTCGGAGCACTACCTCGCTCCTACAACATAATTAACCTACAACCTGCCTCCTCTGAGGCTAACATGCAACTGGCCTCTCTCACTTGCTGGGCTCTGCCAGGCAGCTGATTGGCTCACCGCTGCCAGATACATGACACCCCCCCGGTAAGATTGTGCTACGCCAAAGCGAAGCAGAATCTGAAAACTGAACCAGCAAATACAAACTTAAATTGTATACTCCGCATACCAAATTAATTCAAAATATAGGAACATGTATACATGACATAATAACATACTTTGAAATAAATGCAATAAACATTCATCTCACAACAGATGAACAGATGGCTTGATACAATACCGGAGTTCTGTAATAAAACATATATGCAATACTATTTCAAAACACACTATTATAATGCAATATTAAATGGAAACCAGTAATTTAATTTTCAAAACAGATGGAAAGTAGCTCTCGTACAATTCCGGAACAAAAGAAAGTAACTAATGCAACGTTTTAAAACATATTAGTTCATACTTAGTTCACACCTATTTCATTCACCCACTAGTCTTGAAAGACCATCTGCATTTTTTAATTGTTCACCAGGGCAATGAGAAATATGAATATTATAGCGCTGAAGTGCCATTGCCCACCTCTGTAATTTGGCTGAATGCGGTGCCGACTTATACAAATATAATAATGGATTATGGTCTGTGATCAGCTCGATATTCGATCCAAACACCCAACACTCGAACTTTTTTAATGACCACACAACGGCATAAGCCTCGCGTTCAGTAGTTGACCAGTTCTGCTGAGTTTTTGAAAGTTTTTGACTGGCAAAGCTGATAGGATGCAAACTGCCTTTGCTGTCTCGTTGTGACAAGCAAGCACCAACACCATATGAACTAGCATCACACTGTATGGTGTAAGGTTTTTCTGGTTCTGGAGTGTACAGTTTTGGTGCTTCACACAGTCGACGTTTCAGTTCTTTAAATGCTGATTCCTCAACATCAGTCCATGGAATTCTCTCAGGAATTTTCTTTTTTGTAAGCTCCGTCAATGGGCGAGCTATTTCTGCATAATTCTTTATGTAATCACGATAATAGTTGAATAAGCCTAATGCACTCTTTAGAGCAGTCTTTGTTTTAGGACTTTTTATAATTTCAATGGCTTGTAATTTTTCAGGATCAGGTTGATGTCTTCCAGCTCCTATTATATGTCCTAAATACTTTATCTCCGAACGTGCAAAAACACATTTCTTCACGTTCACCGTAAACCTGAGATCACTTAATGTAGTTAGCACAGCATCTAAATGTTCGAGATGCGAATTCCAATCTGGTGAAAAGATAGCAATATCATCAATATATGCTTTGCAAAAATCACTATGTTTTCTTAAGGCATCATTCATCACTCGCTGAAAAGTAGAAGTAAATAGTAATCTTTTCCAAGGAATAAAAATTAAGTTTTCCGTCGGAACACTCGGGTTTTTGTAAATGTTTAGAATTTACATTTGTAACAACCGCATTGTCCTTCGGTTTAGTTGAAGTGTTAACTTTCGGTTTGACCGGGAAATTATCGTTCTGTTTATTGGACCTCTCAAATTTATTTCGCCTGTTCAGGCAATCCTTAGCCAAATGTAAACTGCTACTACACACATAACATTCTCGCGGTTTAAACGAATGTTTCTGTTCATTTACCACTAAATCTTTTCTTAGCGCTGGTGGAATATATTTAGAGTTTTTGTTGTATGAATCACGAAAATTAGCGCGTTTTTCACCTCTTATGTCATCAAAAGATTTACCTTTTGCGATGAAATAAGTGTCGCATTCCTTCGCTAGTTCTTCTGGACGTAGCCAACTTTCACCTTGTCGAACTGCAACATGGCACGCTAAATCACTATCCAATGTTTGAAAAAGTTTATCAGAAATTATTAAGTTAATTAAAGACTCAAAATCATTGACGTTTCTACTTTTACAATAATGGATCCAACATGATCTTAAACGAGAGGCGAACTGCAAATGAGTTTCCCCCGTCAACCTTTGAGCTTGGCGAAAATTTTCTAAACATATAATTGGCGATGGTTCATATTCCTTAAGAATTAAAGATTTAATTTTTTCATAATCTTTCAAATCATCATCTTTAATATATACTAGAATATTAGAAGATTTATCACCTATCAGTTTAAGTAAAATTTCAGACTTAAACTCATTTGGTACGTTCTTATGCTTAAAAGCCCTTTCTATGGAATCAAAAAATAAGTTCCATGCTTCACCCTTTTTAGGTACAGAAATCGATAATGCCTGTACAGCTTTCAAAAGCTTATCTAATGAAAGTGTATTTTCTACGTTATTACTAGATTCTTTGCTACTTTCGATTTGCATTAAACGCAATTTCACAATTTCTTCTGACTTTTTCCTTTCTTCAACCGTAGTATTAAGAAATTCAATAACAAAATCTTTATCTTTCAAATATTCTTTAGAACTTAAAAGCTTATCTTTTAATTCTACAACTTTTAAACTAGAATCGGCTTCTTCACCTAGTTCCTTCAACACTGAAATCAAATCACTTTTAACTACTCCTTTAAACATATTTAGAAGAAATTTTCCTTAAAGTTACAACAAAAATTTCTCACCTTTTCTCCAAAAATCCAGTCGGCTTCGTTAGCTCTGGTTCTCGAAAGAGAGCGTGCTGTAATGACCTTGCGGATTAATAAGGCACCATGAGGAAAACGACACCAACATTTATTAAAAATTAACTTTCAAAGAATAATGAAAAAAAAAAATTAACATTTAAAGAATAAAGGCAAACTCGGAGCACTACCTCGCTCCTACAGCATAATTAACCTACAACCTGCCTCCTCTGAGGCTAACATGCAACTGGCCTCTCTCACTTGCTGGGCTCTGCTAGGCAGCTGATTGGCTCACCGTTGCCAGATACATGACAATCTGAATCTCCTTTCGAGAGGCTGGTGGCATTTAGTGAGGAGAGAGGTGGGAGACCCTCGAACGCGTCCCCCGGGGTGCTCTTCTTCAAAACTGAAAGCGGAACTGAGGGAAGTCGTACTATCACCTGTATGGTGCTGAAGGCTCTTGCCAACGGCAGGCGCAACCTTGCTTCCCTAGCCACGATGAATTCCGTAGGATTGTTCTGATGGTATTCTTAGACAAGTGAGATAAGTCACAACAACAACACGTAATCAACACGTATAAAACTCGTTTTCCCCCCTAAATGACAATAATTTGAAGTTTTGTTTTTGATTATTAATTAAAGCAGCTTACTATAAAAATGAACCAGAGAAATTCATAATAGTATTTAAAATATCACATGCGAAATATAATGTTGTTTTTCAAAATATTTATTAAAGCTGGGGTCAACTTTTAAAACGATAAAGAAATTTGCAGTAAAAAAAATGAAAAATACCTTGGTAATTAGCATGTTCTGATCACCGTAGAGTCAAAATTAGCTATCTATTTATGCAGTATACGCTTCAGTAAATAACAAAATAAGCCGATAATTGAACTTTGATATTTCAGTAATTAATTAACAAATTAAAAAACAAATGAGTAATTAATTATATTCTGTTGTTAGTGAGATGGGTGTTAATTTAAGAAAACAAATCCAAAATAAAACCTAATGTTGAATAATAATTGTGACATTTCCTCTAAATGATTGAATATTCTAAAGAATTCTTTATTAGGATTTTTCTAAATGAACAGTTACAGTAAATTATTAGAAGTTATTAGATAAATTAACTTTCAGCATTTTAATAGATTGACATTACAAAGAATATTTTCTGAAAAATATGAATTTGCAATTATTCAATTATTTTCTCAGATTTATTTCACGAGATTCTAACTGATAAATTAAAACGGTGATTTATTTCATTTAGGATGTGCTTTATTGATATAAAGTTATCCTTCGTTTTAGAAGAAAACATTTTAATGTCGCACTCACCGCTAAAATATTTACTTCCAATTTAATTCCTTTTTTATATGTTTTAAAGCCGAATTTCAATTTGTGTTGACACAAGAGTATTTGTTTTATCATTTTCCTTCAGTCTTGATTTCAAGTTAAGAGGAGAATATAAATATTTATTTTCCTTTAATTATTTATAAATATTAGCTCAAGTGTCATTGCATAAATAAAATTTGAGGATAGGATATTTAAGAGGCGTAATAGCTGAAGTAATTTCATCTACCGAATTTCAACATTTCTGATTCAGAATTTTAACACTGCACTTATATATAGAAATATATTCGAAGAAAACAAAAACTAAGTTTTTCTGCATTTGTCCTGTTTATACATATATATCAATTTCGAAAGCAGCTATTGGTGACCTCGGGTTTATTAGGATGATTCTTTCAAAAAGAAAGATTTAGACTCCGCGTTGAATGCTATCATTCGGATATAGTTGATCGAATTATCAAAATCCTTTTGTATGCGAAAACATGGAAAATACATCATTTGTTGTGATCAACCATTCAGTTAATGTTTTCAAAATTTCCGTTTTGAATCCCCCATAAAAGAACGGCCCTTTGGGAGTAATACAAAATCTGAAAGCTCTCAGATTGCTTTTTACTTTTTCAACAGGGGTTTCAAAACGGGATTTGAAAAGTAATACAGACATTCAAAGTCATTCGAAGTAAAATACCGTTAGACATTGCAACGTCTTTGCATTGCTACGATATCAACATAATACCAGTTAGAAATGTAGAGAAACTTCGCGCATAAAATATCCGTGTTTGAAGATGCACGCCATGTTAATGTTAATGGAATGCTTTAGAATCGTTGAGTCTGTTAACCAAATTTTTTTTTTTTAAATTCTACAAAATATGAAATAAATTATAAAACAAATTCTAAATTCCAAATTCCAAATTTGGGCTTCCAGGTGACCATATTCGAGTGAAAGACTACGTTATTCAAAATTTTATGTCTCTCAGTACCTTTGCTTTTTCACAGTGCGAGAAACATTCATACATTAGAGCAGATTTTTCATTATTTAATTTCTTTAAATAAAATGCAGGATATTAATCATTTGCATCTTTAATATAATGCAGATTCTTCATTATTTAATATATTAGGGGTAACAATTGGAACCGTGATTCCGACTTTTATAATGAAACAACGCAAAATGCCGAAACGAAATTAATAGCCCTTATGGGTTAACGCCCTTTGGGCTAATAAGTAAAATCTATTAAAAGTGAATCGTAAAATCTCATTCAAGTAATAGATAAATTCGCTGAATAAGGTCTAAATATAGTGCAGACATTCTTAAATGACAGAAACATGTATTCTAATAAGGAATTAAGTGGCCAGAAATCTTGATATTGATTTCAGGAAGAATTTAAGTCTTGGAAAAATAATAAAGTTGGAAAAGATAAAAACGAATTGTTTTAAACCTTTTAAGAAATATTGAAATTAAGGCAGCAAAATATTGAAATTAAGTATAAATAAAACTTCTCCAGTTAACGTGTATAAGGAACTGAACGCTTGGGTGGATATTGCCAAAAAAATCAAAGTTGCAGCATCAATGGCAGAAGAACATATCTGTCTGTTGCTTTCTGAAATAAATTTCCATAAACAATATATTTAACGCAAACAGCTTATGTGGTATTTTCTCCTTCCTTTCTGTATGCCTTCGGGGTGTAACGGTAATACGCTTGAAGCGTATTCGACAGGTCCAGGTTCGAGTCCCGGCAAGGGCATTGCGTATTTTTCAAATATCCTGCTTAAAAAAGTACTAATGATTCTACAGTGGCGTCCGAACTAAAAGTTGGTGAACGATAATTCGCCACCATCAGGATTCGGCGATTGGGTTCCTTTATCCCCAGTCGCCTTTTAAAAGGGGGAGTATATAAGGAATTTCTTCCTCCTTCCAGCATGCCTTCGTGGTGTAACGGTGGCACAATCGGCGCGTGTTCGTGAAGTCCGGGTTCGAGTTCCGGCGAAGGCACTTCACATTTTTCACATCCTCCTTCAAAATAATTGAATGACTCTACAAGTTCATAAAGCAACTTCTGGTTAATGATTCTATATAATCAATTATTACTTACATTTTTCCTAAATAAAATGCTGAGAAAGTAAGTATTTATATGTTTCTACTTATATTAAATTAAAGTCCTTTGATATTTTGAAGGAAATTTTTCTCATCACTTAATGTTATCATTCCATTAATGTTATTAGAATAGTCCTGGAAAAACGTGATCGCGTTAAGCAACACTGTGGAGAAATTAGTAGGATTTTTTTGAAGCAGGAGACATGAAGAAATGTGCAGTGCCCTTGCCGGGACTCGAACCTCGGATCTCTCGAATAAGCGCCGAGTGTGCTGACCATTATACCACGAAGGCACGCTAAGAAGGCGGGAGAAATACCTTATATACCCCCTTTTTAAAAGGTGATTGGGATTAGGAAACCCACCCGCCACATACTGGTGATGGAGAAACATTATCCACCAGCGTTTTTAGTTAGGGCGCCACTATAGAGACATTTGGTATTTTTTGAAAGCAGGAGATGTAAAAAAAAAAGAGCATTGCCCTCGCCGGCACTGGAATCCTGGACCTCTCGAATACGCGTCGAGTATGCTTCCAATTATACTACGAAGGCATGCTAAGAAGGCGAGAAAAATACCTTATAAGTCCTACTCTACATATCCACAAAATTTTTATTTTTCCAATTATCTCTCTTTGGGTACACATTTCTATACACGCACTTATCCCAGAACTACTGTGCACAAAAAATGACTTTAAACTATAAAGTGTAAATTCTCCTGAGGTATAAGTGTAAATACTCTACTCCTGAGGTATAAGTGTAAATACTCTACTCCTGAGGTATAAGTGTAAATACTCTACTCCTGAGGTATAAGTGTAAATACTCTACTCCTGAGGTATAAGTGTAAATACTCTACTCCTGAGGTATAAGTGTAAATACTCCTGAGGTATTTTAGATGAATAGCAGATATTGTTCAAGACTCGACTTTGTTTAATAGCTTAAGAGAGAAAGTTTAAGCGTTAATAGCAGTCTTCGATGAAACACAATACTAGAATCCATCAAGCATCTCTTTGCACATAGCTAGTATGTGAGTCAGTGCTTGTTATAGGTCTAACTTTCATTAGTTTATCAAGATAACTCGCTGCTAGAACATTTTTAAGCAGAGAAGTGAAAGTGTACACAGAAAGTTACTCCAAAGTGTGTTGTACGGGTTATGATAATCTGTAGCCAGGAAAGGCGATGGATATCTTTTGGGCTGATATCGTATAGTTATAATTTTCTTGGGGTTCCATCTAAAAGGCATAACAATGGGTCAACTAATTAGATAATTTAAAAATTAGTCATATCTTTGTTTCTTGTTTGATTTTCCTCTTATAAATGTAAATATATTCTAATAAATGCTGTTATAGGTAAATCTGATGCAGATTTTGTTTTAAATCTAAATATTCAGTTTCAAATGCAGAAATGAGTCAACAATGAATAAAATAACACCAGTCTCTTCTTTGTATCCGAGATGCTTACGTATGTTGTACGAGTCTTTTTTTAATCTGGAAAACTTTTGAATGTCTCTCGTTTTGATTTCTTGCCTTTGGAGAATGTACTTAACTTCTTAGCATTCAAAAAATAACAATAAACTTATAAAATTTAATTATATCACAGCTAAACGCCATCTTCAGACGCATATACCATGCATTTAAATAGTACATAAAAAAACATTTTATTGTGTTGCGAGTTCTTTATTAAATTTGAAAAGATGATATATCTAATTATTTTTAAGAAATTAACTTCAGAATAAATTTCCTTTCCAATCAAAATACTTTAGAAATACCAAAAAGTTTCAAGCATTCCACAGACAGTTTAAAAATAATAGCAAATTAAAATTGAATGGAAATAGGAAAATACTCGTCTATACACTTCTTTAAGTCATACTTTAAATTTTATATTAAATATTGCTTTATTTTAATCGTATATTTTATTTCTATGTAAAGTAAAATTAAATAACAATCAACATATTACTAAAAACAATTCTGCTGACAATAAATGATTAGACAGCTAGAAAAGCAAATATAATTTAGTTAAAACGAAAACATCAGCAGAAGGAAAAAATTTTGATGAGATATTTGGTATGGAATCATTTGATTATGCATACTGCCTCGTAAATTTTGTGAGTCAATTAAAATTAAGAATTTCACTCATGACAAAATACTACCTGTTCTTGCCAAGGAATTTTAAGCAACAGTTGTATTTGCTTGTCTTGCAAAAACCACTTCGTGTGCTTCATTGACCATAACTGAATCTGAAATTAATGTTCTAAAACCATTTATTAACAATAAAAGACGAAATTTAAAATCATTATGCCAGAACCATTTAGTATTTTTAGATAAAAAAGCAAGCATTCCTTTGCCATTAAATCAGGTATTAAATACAGATTTGTTTCAAAACTAGATTTTCAAGTCATTGTAATTAATTTTAACAATTTGAAACTGCTAAATAGTTTGAAAAATGAAAATATAAAATAGGTTTTTCTCTTCCCATTTGTGTTGTACAGGATCTTACAAATAAAAGCATATCCAAAGCCATATGCTAATATAATTTCTGCTGAAACAATTAGGACATTCTATTTTTTATAGTAGTGTTACAAAGACCACAGTGCAGTATGCAAATGATATGCTCGTTTAATATATACGCTAATAAAAGCAGCGTTAAGCTGGAATTCGTTCTAGGTACACTTTTATTTTTAATATTGTATACACGGAGCAATATTTTTTGTTTTAACTTTAGGTTTAACAGTTTCTATGTCAATAATTACATGCTTAAGTAAAGCCTGATGAATTAGAAGTAAAGAAAAAATACATCTGTATTTCAGGCTAGTGGTGATAATATTACTGGCTAACTCTCTTTTCTGGTTAGTTTATCATTAGTAGTCTTTTAATTATTTTAAATATAAATAAAATGAAGTAAGATTGATCGCAACAAACAGTTTTTAAATTGCTTTCAAGAAGAGAAAAAGCAAGCCCATTATGAAACGAAATTTAGGGAAAAGTATTTATGAAATCGAAAAATGACTGAAGAGTATTTAGGTTTTTTGGGGGGGAGGGAGGGCGGGGAAGCAGGAGACGTGGAAAATGTGCAGTGCCTTCGCCGGGACTCAAACCTGAATCTCTCGAACAAGCGTCGAGTATGCTTCCTATTACACCACAAAGGCATGCGAAAAGGAGGGAGAAAATGCTTTGTATGACAATAAAACTTTGCGTCTATGCTTCTTTGCAATCATGTTATTTAACGAATAAGTATATGTAATCGTGTTTCCTGCGTTTCGAAATTTTATTCTAATTTTTTTTTTTTTTTTTTTTTTTTTTTCAAATTTGTGACTTTTCTCTGTTTACCGAAGCTTCTGTTTCTTTCATTCCGAATATTAAATGTATAACTTTATAAGATTTTGCAGACTGCTTTACAGAGTTGCTTCCTCGGCGAAAAATTGTGCGTCTTACAGCAACCAGTTTCTTACACTTTTATTTGTTTGTTATCTCTTAACTCTCGTTGTATTTAGAGAAAATCACTTTTAAATTGAAATTTTAAAAATTAAATTTTTCTTCCTTAGCAAATAAAAATTTGTATGCTTTTGTTTTATCAATCTTTATAAGTTTATGAAAACATTTAGCAGGTGCCTGAGAGCTATATATTTACACATATTTTAGTGGCACAAATTTTAAATTCACCTGAGCCAAAACTCGATTGCGAGCTCTTAAGAACTGAAATTCTGTATTATTGCAACTGCTATTATGGTTATCGAAAGTTGGCTGCACGATCGAAGGGCCAACAGTGGTCGAGCGGTAAAGTCTCTGAATACTAGTAGTTCGGTCTGAGGTTCTAACTCGGCGAATGGGCTGGCTTCTTGGGAGTTTCATGGTTTTATCCAGGTGTAACGTGTTAATAGGAGCCACTTTTCCTTAGAAAGTCCTCCATTCCAATAGTGCCTTACGGCAGAACATGTAAATAATAATAATAATACAGACTAGCGAACAAAATTACTGTTCGAAGTTTGTTCCGGTGTGAAGCTTAACTGTTTGCATATTTTCATCCTCCTTCGTAGCATCCACAATGTCAGTTATTCCCCTATACTGCATCAAAAACGTTCTCGGTAATAAGACGATTCAATAAACACAGTTTAGGTAGTATTGCACTTCTAAATAGTACTGCCAATAAAATATTACTGTATGTTACTTTTTTTCTAAAAGAGCTGCATCTGGATTGCTTGACGATCTGTGTCCTATTCTATTCTATTGTATATCTGCGTGCAAAATTTCCACCTTATCCGTTCGCTGGTGATTTCCTAATCAAGCCAAAAGCATCTGACATTATTTCAATTTTAACGTATTGGTATGGATGCTTGTATGTAAGATATTAAACTCATCCTTGTATCAGAAGTGGCCGTATCACGTAAAGCTGGTCATATAGACATTCACGTGAGGGCATACTGAAACTAGTAAGCCCACATAACATTACACTAAATTTGAATATATACTCGTAATGTCTCTACCTCATAATTCTTTTCCAATATAGTCTGGTACGTGAAGAAAAATTCACCTGCATCTTTGTCTACTAAAACTCTGTAACCCATCCAGTAAAAAAGACTTTACTAGCGCCTCAAACATGTTGCTATTACTATTTATATCATTATTATATTTAAATCGTGACGTTACTATTTTACTAATAACTATTACAGAATTTCTATCCTGGGTATGGATGATAGGTAGAAATTACTACCTAAAGTAGGTAGGAGAAACATCGCCCTCTGTTGATAACGACCGTTTTGAATTCTGTATGAAATTGTTAGTGGACAAGGGTCATGTTATAAATAAAATTTCGCCAGAAAGACCTAGCTTAAATTCTCAAAACTAAGTTCTTGAAAATGAGACTTTCATAGTAAGCCTGTCAAATTCCCAAAGGATCAAATAATTGCTTGTATCTTTAATGCTAAAGAGGTCCTTATTTATGTTATTGCAAAGAATGGTTTGCTAATGATCTCTTACTGTTTCTTCATTTCGTGCGATCGATCAAGATACTTTGTCACTTAATGCTGCATAATTCAGCATGGACATCGCTTCTTGTAACTTCCAGAAAGACTAACTAAAGTTTTTTTAATTTATTCACCATGTCTTGGAGGGTAAATTATTTTGTATTTGACATTTAATCGAAAATGGACATTTTACTTGTATCGGAACGAAGTTCGCTCAAAAACTATCTTAACTGGCATACTTGCATTTGTAGAATAAAAAGTACATGGGTAAAATATTTGGCATTTGGAAGTATTTCCGAAATTTTAGCCGTTTATCGTGTATATTATTCAATAGCTTTAATTTTAAAATTTAGTAAGTTATAAAGGATTTGTTTTAAAAGTGCATTGTACAATATCTCAAACTTTTTAATACCAGGCTATAAGAAAAGGGGATAAACTTGTCTTTTTTTCAGACATATTTTATTTAGTTATTTAGGTTACATTTAATGCTCCTTAGGCTATTCGCGTTTTCCCATTCGTAGCGTAAATACGAGTCAGTTTAGTTTTAATGCCTTTCTAGCATTGACCACTCCTAAGGCGAAAGTGGTGGTCATTTTATTCTGCAAGCGCCTAATAAGCGCCCACCGTTACCTACTGTGTGGGGACAGACAACTGACATCCATGCCTCCTCCGGAATTCGAACCCGGAACCTTCGGTATCGCAGTCAGCTCCAATAACCATTATGCCGTCTGGGAGGCATAGCGTGATGTTTGCATACTTTTAACGAGGGTTTAGTTGTGACAACTGATTCTCCGCATTTATAACTAAATAAGCGTAATTTATCAGTGTTGGTCTTTCTGATAAATGTTCAACCTTTATTCAACAGAAGGGGAGCAATTAACAAATGAGAATAATTCTGTGAACAAGTGGAATTTGCTTTTCAGACACAACTAGCAGCTTGCGCACAAACTAGCTTAGATCTTCAGCTTTGTTTACTAATGGCACATGTTTGCTGACTTCGTTAGGAGTATAAGACCTACGTAGTTTTTAATAACTGTACATCACTTTATTTTTCCGTTGTTTTTTATTAGTTCTTGAAATACCTGAAGCAAAGATGATTCTAATACGTGATACACATAGTGAAATTAAATTAATTTTACTTTTGTAAATTTACATTCTTTACACGGCGGGCATCAATATTACAAAAATCCTTTTTTTATCTCAAAAAAGGCGACAAATGCAAATATAGTAAGAAATTCACCCCTTTGTAGGTAAATTACATGCCATTACATGGTCATGTTTACTAAAAGTCCTAATGATGATTATTTACAACTGCGTATGTGCGTTTCTTTAAGTTAAATACTGTACTTAGTGTTAATTTTACAAACCTTTATTTTGCTATTGAGTTGTCTGAAAAAAGTTTGGAAATAATTGATTACTGTTAATATTTTGTTCCTTTAATGATATGAGGTATAATCAAGATCAAAGTAAACACGAAAAGTCGAAGTTAAAAAAATGAGTGTCAGCATAGGTTTTAAATTTAATTCTTACTCCTTAAATCAATAAAGGTACTAACTTTTAACTGAAAATAAAATCTCTCTTTTTATATTGTTGTGAAATAATCGAGAGGATATTTCACGTTAAGCAATTCAAGCAATCTGACGAAAATTTTCCTACTTTATTTCCGGAAAGCGAGCATCAGATCTTTCGAAACACTCATTTTTTTTCCACTTCTGAAAACTGCGTAAAAATATTAAATTAGTTTGCGAATTCAGGAAATGAATGAATGAAGAGTAATAAGCAAAATAAGTATCGTCAGACGTATTCGAAGAAAATTAATATAAAGCCATTTTTTATTTACACTTCTTTATTGGAACTTTCAAATAATCATAATGACAAATTGCACTAATAATGCAAAAATCGTAAAAGTATTGGTCCCAAAGTCGTTTGGTATAATTAAATCCAATTTTATTGATAAAAATAAAAGTGGCATAAGTTAGCAAAGTAGATTTGCTGCATATTATTCTCGTCACCGAATCATTTCCTATTTCTCGTATTCATAAGTGCCTACCCATTAACTTTTGCTGCTTAAAAATAATTTTGCTGAATATTTTTCCTAATGAACAGTTTAATTTAAAAGAAGTAAGAAATATATTTAGATTTCTAAAAGTTGTTTGATATTACGCAACTGAAAAATTCTTTTAGTAATCTTAAAAATTTCTGCTATGTAAGAAGTAAGTAATCCATTTAATGTTCTGTTCAAGATTATTGGAGAAATCTGATAAAATTTCTTTGGCGGAATTGAAATTGTTTAGATTCTTTTAAGCACGGATAAATCATGAAGTTTCTAACAAGGATTTGTCCGTATTGTTAAAATACAGATATGGGCAAAAGTACTCAAATAAACATAACAAGATTTGAATGGCATCTTAGGCATTTTGAAATTAAATGGTTTTAAAAAGAAAAAATAATAATTTACAAAACAAATCTGAAAGTTTTCAGATTTAAAATTAACTCCAAGGAGGCGTTTTTTAATATTTTGTGTGTAGCTTTTATTTATTAAACATCACGTTCTTCGTACTTAAACCATAAATTCCAGTTCAACAACAATATTGCAAAATAATTTTAAAATGAGCATATCTTTAGAATTTCTGATACAGAGTTTCCCCGCATTAGAGATAATTTTTTTTTTTTTTTTTTTTTTTTTTTTTTTTTTTGTTTGTTTTGTACAATGTTGCCATTGCTCGCTTTGAAATCGTTGAGTTTGTTAATCAAAAATTCGTTAAAGCTTTTCAAAATATGAAATCGATAATAAAACAAATTCCAAATTTCAAATTTGGGCTTTCAGATGCCCATATTCTCAGTAGGATTACGTCATTCAAAATTGGATGACTCTAGGCGCCGTCATTTTTTCATTGTGCGAAAAACATACATACATTTATGCAGATTCTTCATTATTTAAATTTCTTCAAATATAATACAGGGGGATAGTATTTGGTGGCAATGATTTGAAAAGTGATACGCTGTTTATAGGGTTCCGACGCAAAATCGCAAAACGAAAATAATAGTCACTCAGGGCAAAGCCCCTTTGGACTAAAAAAAATATTTTCTAAATATTTACCAGTGCATTATTTTAGTGTTAAAATTTAAAGTTACATTGTTATTTAAATCTAATTGATCTTATCTGATTGCATTTAAAAAATCTTTTTTTAATTATATGTGTCCTAAATTTTCAAATGTATTTTTGAAAAATTCACTTTTAAACTTATAATAATCAACTTTGGTTTTAATTCACATTTGTTATTAAGTCAAATCCCCTAGTACCTCTTAATTTTTAATGAAATATTCATGAATGACTTTTATGTTGGAAACTAAATGTTACTGATACTAAAACGCTGTTATTATTGCATAATATACTAAAATAATTTTGGATTTTGATTGTCTAAAATGCCCGTTTGGGAGAAGTTTCTGAATATAACGTATCCGGATAATTCCAGTTATGTTAATTAACTGCGCTCAGAGCCCATTTAAAATTCCAGATAACTGGATTTCTTTTTCTTTTACATCTAAATACGCATTATTATGAAACAAACGATTTTATAATCTAAATATATAAGTACTATTTTAAGCTTCACATGTTGTACACATGTGATATATAAATTTATTACATTATTAAGAGTATAAAATATCAAAATATTGTTTTGCAGGAGCATTGTTCGTCTTATAAGAATAGATAGCACAGCTCTTGAGGTAGAAGCATGCAGGGACATTATCTCATAGCAAAAAAGACCCAACTTCACAATTGTGTAGCAATGAAAGCCTCTCTTTTATATTGCTTAAAAGTAAAAAAATAAAATCTATTTAATCTGAAGAAAAACACACATACGAGTAAATAAAGTCCTTAATATCCGTTGCTTGGATGAATGAAAGTCTACTGTGCTTGATGCTGCTAATCATATGTAGTATTTATGAAATTAATTAATTGCAACGAAATGTTTCATTGAGAGGTTACAGTTAGGTTAGTATTTTTGAAAAAAAATTTAACTTAATAATATGAAGAAATTTAGCTTCTTTTTTCTGACAAAATTATTTGATCATACTTAAGAGAAACTTTCGCTACGCTTGGAAATGAATTTATCACAGAAAATAGTATTATGCATATTAATTATACTTATTCAAATATTTTAGAACACATAAAAAATCGCTTTTCTTAAAATCAGCAAAACTCGATGGTTCCTAACGTGTAATTAATGCTTTATTTTTTACTTACTGTTAATTACTGAACTTCTTGCAATTATAAAATTACACTAATATTTAAGAAATAAATAATATGTCTTTACTGCAGATATGTATGAATATATTTGATATGTAGGAACATATTTGATATGTATGAACATATTGATGCAGATATGTAGGAACATATTTGATATGTATGAACATATTGATGCAGATATGTAGGAACATATTTGATATGTATGAACATATTGATGCAGATATGTACGAACATAATGATGCAGATATGTATGAACATAATAATGCAGATATGTAATGAACATATTTTGATCTACGTGTGACTTGAACATAAAAAGAACTCGCAGCTGTAAACTCTGTTTTATCTATCCATTTTAGTCCCTCCCCTTCTGCAAAATCATGTATGTATGCTAACATTCTTTCTAAACAAATATCTTAGATTTTTCTATGAATAATAATTTTGTTAATACACAGAGAAACCAATACGGTTAACAGGATCAAAAATTTTTAGGCAAACCTTTTTTTCCCTCCCCTGACAGCGTTATGCTTTATCAAGCCAGGCATAAAATTTCAAAAGCAATCTCATAAATATTAATAGCTGTTCTTTACGAAGTTTAAGTTTCTCAAGAACACAAATACGTTTTGAAAGAATATTACGTAGTAATACCGTAACTTAATAGAGTGGATTATTCATTGCATGCTTCTGGTTTTATAAAACTGCATAAGATTCTACACTAATTAATAACATGTTAGAAACTGAACTTTATTCTTTATATTATTAGCAATTCAGTATTTATTGCTTTTTTAAATATTCACGGTATTTTTCTTAATACTTTAAAAATTATCTCAGTAATAATTTGGAACTAGTAATACAACGATCTGTTGTGGATCTAAGAGTCATCACTGCAGCGCATTCCGCTGTTTAATGCACAGCAATCAAATGTATTTATCTTTTTATTTACATTTTCTTATCACCACTAAGGTACCTAATCGGCAAACAATAAAGGTACTGTCTATTCCTCGGCCTATATTTTATGATAATTGTGAAGGAACTTCATCTTTGCTTCACTTAAAATAACGAATGTGTACAGCATTATACACCCTTTGTTCAGAAATAAGTGTCCGGTTTGAATTTTTATTTTTCCATTTGTAAAGTATGTTATGTATGTTAATCATTTATTATGACTGTGATCTTTACTATAACTTCTTCCTTCCGTATTCCTCACCATAATGCAAATTAGTTTTGACACTATTTAAACTGAGGATTTTGAATCTTAGTTAAGGTGGTGTATAGCTTCTGGAATTTGGTTCTTCTGTTAGGTGTCTTGACAGCTCTGTCTAAAACTGATATTCCCGGCTTTCACATTCTCTTGCTGTTTGGTACTTACTGAATATTTAAGTCATACCGATAACTTGCCTAATAGGCGCTTGACGTAGTTTACAGATCAATAGTAAACCTACGCATTAATAAGTATCAATTACTAGAGAACAAGCAATTTAATTTACGAAATACTATTTACGGAATTATAAAAAAAAAAAAAAAAAAAAAAACTGAAAGCTCTCAGATTTTATATTTCGCCCAAAGGGGCGATTTTTTAACGTTTCATGTGTTAACTGTATTTATTAAATATCATGTTCTTCGCACTTAAACCGCATAAAATTCAATTCAAGAGCAATATCACAAGATATTTAAAAGCAGCATATCTTTAGAATTTCCGCGCACTGGAGTTGAAAAATATTTTTTATTTATTTAGTGTTGCCATTGCTCGCTTTGAAATCGGTGAGTTAGTTAATCGAAAATTCGTTAAGATTTTACAAAAGATGAACTAGATCATAAAACAAATTCCAAATTCAGAATTTGGGCTTTCAGCTACCCGTGTTCCGGTGGAGGATTACGTAATTCAAAATTTGTCGTGTCTAGGCACCGTCATTTTTTCATAGTGCGAAAAACATACATACATTCATGCAAATTCATCATTATTTAATTTCTTCGAATATAATACAGGATGATAATATTGGGTGGCAACATTTTGGAAAGTGATTCACACATTAAGAGAGATTCAACGCGAAGTACCATTTCCAGACTAATAACGTTTCTGGGTTAATAAGTAAGTTTCATGTGTATAATAACTGCGATATTAAGTAAACCTTTGTTTGACGTAAAATGACAATTAACTTCTTGCATAACATAATATTTAGACAAAATATACCCATTTTTCAAGAAATAAATCTCCGGTTTGCAAGCTTGAAGTATATATTATTTACTATACCAAATATATTATTTACTATACCAAAGTATAGTAAATAATATATAATGTATATTTTGAATATATAATGTATATTTACTATTTCAAAGTGTAGATAAGATTTAAATCACAGCTAACAGAAGCCACAGGTAAGTTTTACGTTACCAGTATACTCTGATATTTAATGGTATGAAGCTTGTGGTCTATTTGCGAACACAGTGATCTTCTTTTCAGATTGTGGGACACAATTATTTTTGTCATTAATATTTAGTCCAAAAGAAGTTTGGAATTTTTCTGATAAGGACAACATAATTATAAATAGAAAACCTATTTTAGTTTAGAAATAATTAAAAAAGAAAACAAATACTTATTTGACAATACACCAACTTATTATATCATAAATGTCACATAAGTTTTATATCTATTTTCTAAAAGTCCAGAATTACTGTCCTTAAGTTTTTTTAAAAAATAACAAATCGAAAATTCATTTGCAAGCAAAAGGAATTTAAGTAATATTAGCGAAACTGGTATTCATTTTTGATATGTAAATCATTTTTTTTTATTTTTCTTCGTAAACTTAACATATTCATTTTTAATATCAAGTTATTTGATAAATAATCTTTAGTACCAAATTCTACTTCTTAAATTTTATACCGTCGCTTACCGGTGAGGAAAAAATCTATGTGGAAAGTTTGCTTTCTGTAACCAGTGGCCAAAAAGCGCTCAATAGAAATAACTCCTGTTAGAAAAATTATGTTCATTAGACACACTCATCTCTCATCGCAATTTTTACTTATTAGGTTTAAGAACTCAGTTCCGAAAAAGTTATAAAAGATAATCTATGAACTCATATATTGCTATACATACTATCTCCTGGAGGTAAGTTAGACTCGGTATGTAAAGATACTGAAAATTATTGACGAGAGACGACCTACTCTAAAACTCCTCCATGGTGGACCACAGATCTGACCGTACATCTCAAAAAGATAAAGAGCATTCAGAAGATGCTTACAACGAAGTAAAGAGAAAATAACCTACAACTGACAACACAGTTGAGGGTCTGCTGAGAAAATTATTTACGGGAAATGCGACATCATAGCTATCAGTTTCCTTTCCCAGCATTACCTAAAAAAGGAATTGTCTAAGCCATTTATAGTTTATTGTATTAGATAGAGAAGATGGGAAACTCATTTCACCGTAGAAAAGGCAATAAAAGCAATTTTAGACTTCCATTTCCCTCAAAATAAAGCGACAAATGATTTGGTGATTCAAGGTACAATAATAGAACACTCAAGCTATCTTACAGACACAGAATATGGCATCTATTCTTCACTAATCGAAATTAAAAATCTCATAACCTCAAACAAAAACAAGTCCCAAAATCAGATAGATGAACCATAAAAATAGTGAAAAAGCTAAGGTTAACAAAAGAAAATGCATTATTAAAGCCTTTCACTCTGTACCTCAATTTTATTTAGTTTCCAGGTAAATGATAGAACACAGAAACATAGAATTAGATCTATTTCACAAGGATGATAAAGACAAAATCATTTTGGGGCAAATTCTTCAATAAATTAATGACACAAAACTTGATCCGGCATCTAAACAGCAATAATATCTTTAGTAACGCGTAAATCGGCTTTGCGAGAAGCGAGAAATCTACAAAAATCCTACTTCGAAACAACAGCGATAGTTTGCGTTCGTGTAATCAGTAAATATGGCGTGAGAATAAATGGATTATAATCGCCATCTCTAAAGACACAGCTTAGAGAACTAGCTTAAGATATATGTACGGAGTTATAAAGTTATCGGGAAAGAATAAAAGTGAGCGTAAAAAAGATGGTGTCTCATTAATGCAAGAATATCAAGAAGTTCTTCCAGGATCAAGCATCGTCCGTAAGGCTTTATTATATGTATAAGGTAAATTTTTACTTCTTTGTACGAAGTAAAAAGGAAGTATTGTAATCGCGAAAAGTTTCAGGCAGCATATTTCAACGAATTTTCGGATGCAATTTAACGATGTATTTGCGTCATATCTGTACGTAAGGACAGAATAAAAGACTCTTTTCCTCCAAAAAAATTATAAAACTTCTTTAAAATGTATTCTCAAGAGAATTTTTCGTGACGTCTGTACGAACATATGTACGTACGTACGTACGTACTCAAAACGAGTAAACTCAAAAACGAGTAGCCTCAGAACGTTGAAATTTTGTATGTACTATAACATGTAGATGGGAGAACTACTATAACATGTAGATGCGCACCTCGTATTTTGGTTGCAATCGGCCGCACCAAACGTATATAAATATATTTATATATATATATATATTCACTCTGTTACCCGGCTCAGTGATCTCAGTTTGTTTGCTCTTATATGTTTGTAAATTGTATATTTTTGCTTTAAAAATGATTGAATTATGTTGTTCTTATCTTCCGGTTGAGGGTTTTATGCCTTTAGTAAATCTGTATGCAATATGTTTAGAATTATCAACAATTTTAAAGTTGTTTAAGTGCCGCTAAGCCTAATAATTTTTTTGATGGCGGCCATTGCTTGTTTATATTTGAAACAGCAGAGTGGTGGATTTGTTGCCAATCTAGAGAAACGTAGCTTCGCAACAACAAAAATAACGCCTTCATTTATTATTGCGAATTAAATCATGTTTAATCCTTTCTGGAATTTTTTCGAAGAAATAAGTGTTTAAGATTTACTTTGTAATTTTTAATACAGATATTTTGAGTTTTTATGTATTTTTGCCTTGTCACGAATTGAGAACTGAGTTAATTGAATGAGAAATACTCAATCGTCTGTGAAAAACTGTTTCTTTTTTGCTTTGTTTGCTTAATTTCTTTTATACATAGTTCTAGCTTTATTATAGTATTTGAATAGAACATTTGGCAACGATTAGATAATTCTTTAAATGATATAAATTTTGTACATTCTGAGTTATAATATGAACTAAATATAATACTGTTAAGTGAACCTAGCGCCAGAGTGTCGCTATGGTAAAGAAATAAAGTGAATTTTAAGGAATGCATTTATTCTATTGTGGTTTATGCGCTGTCCGCGAAGTAGGTTTAATTCAATCCAATAAGTTTAAATGAAATGCAAGAAAAAATGCGTATAATTTAATATTCCGTACAAGAATGTCACGTGGTTTACACATCAGATTTTTTATTCTGGTTATCTAAAGAGAAGGTAAAACAATGATAAACAAATAAATCAAAATAAAGCCTTTGAAATGATGTCAAATTATAGCATAACGTAAAGATTTGGTGTTAAAAAACAAAGCTGATTACGTTCCCTAACATAAATTAATTAATTTTCCATTCGTCTTATATTTAGGAAGGATATTTTGCTTCAAAAGTAGGAAATCCTGAAGTTTCTGCAATTTATCTTAGACAAGAAAATTCCATTCGTCGCACATCCAACGGAAACAAGATAGAGAACAAACAAGCTTATAATTATTCGAATAACCTATTACACCCGGAGTTTAAAAAGGATGTTAATAACGGAATTAAACCTTAAAACCATGGAAAGCATAATTCTTTACTCTTTCGAAGTTTGGATATCAGAGTGCAGGAAAACTTATTTTGAATTCAGACGCCCTGAAAGATAACCATAGCATTTCTAACTACATCAAATAACGTTTTTCTCAATATTTGGTATAGAAAAGTTGGATTAAATTTTGAAGTGAAACTGGAGAAGAGGAATTATAGTTTAATCCATTATGAAACAGAAATAAAAGCATTAACTCTTTGAAGGGCACCGGTATATAAATGGCCCTATCACTTCTATGAACGCTCACGCTTACCCGGGACAATTCCAAGAAACGAAATTCTAGTAGTACGGCTTTAAGCGGCAGGCTTCCGAGAAATGTTTCGTCTAGCTAGGAGGAACCTGTCCCGGCTACGAGCAACATTTTAGAATTTGTCCGAAAATGTTCCGGCTGGAGACGTGTTCCTCGAACGTTCAACCAATTAGACGAAAGTTCTGCTTCTGAAGGATCACGGGTAACTTTCAATATGGCGATGGCTCTCACTGTGAAGTGATGGACGGTGGAAATAGAGGCCGATTTAATTATTGCTGTTTTATTGTAAATACAACTGAGTCATTTTTTAAATGTGTATATATTCATTAAATATATAATCGTGGAAATTTCAGAGTTGACAGTATTTTACGACGTTCTTGCAGTTCGGATTTGTTTACAAATTTGTTCGTCGCCAAAAGTTCGCCAAATTTGTCGTATTTCGTGCTGATCGTGTATTATCACTGTTATATAATAGAATTTTATTTCTTAAATTTAAGTTGAATAATTTTTTTAAATCCGTTTGTATATGCGCGGCTTTTCTCCTAATTACTTATCTTTTAAATTGTTAACTACATAATCAGTGACACATTTTAAACAGCATAAAAGATGCATAAAAAAAGCATAGCTTATGTAATAATGAGAATAATCATTAAATTTGTCTATTATTTTCATGTTATTAGTGAAATACTTTTTGGATTATAAATACATTAAAAACTATACTTTTATTGTAAATGCTACATACTGAAACATTGGAAATTTATGGATTTATTATTATGCATGATGAAAAACATTTGTATATACATTCATTAATATAAATCTTATTCATTACATTAATACTAATAAATATATATTAACAACTTCTAAACCATCGCATCTCTCTATCTGTATGTAAATGTATGACTTATTAGATGTGTATATATATGTATGTATGAATACAAAAATGAACATTGCCAAGAAGTTTATTTGAAGTTGCTTTTAATTCATATAACGATTATGTAATTGGCAGCAACTATAGTTATCAGTTCTTTGCAAATTATTATGGGTATGTAATAATCAGTTGAAAAATAATTGATGAGTATTTGATTACTAAAGAGTGTACACATTTTGTTATTGGGTTAATTCAAAATTATATCATATGTATGATCTATGTAATAAAAATGTGACTAATAAATAATAAGAAATGTAACAGCTAGGCATTTATAACATTTGATTACTTAAAACAGTGCACAACTGATTATCACCTATTTATCCAGCACACGTTTTAAACTATTTTTAGTGTATACAGAATTTGGCTATTACTGATATAATTGATTACTATAACCAGAAGTGTGTTTATCTGTTACTTGAAGTGCCAGAGTGGAGATCAAAGTGATTAGCTTGATAGCAATCACCTTTCTATTATCTTCTATTACTAACAATAAAGTTTAAAACGAAAAGCGTGTGTGGTGTTGGTGTATTTAATTATGGCAAAGCACATTAGGGCTATCTGCCTAAGGGGAGGGATGCCTTCGTGGAGGACTTTCTAAGGGAAACTGGCTCGTATACACGTTACACATGGGGAAAACCACGAAAACGCCCATGCAGCCAGCCCGTTCGCGGGATTCGAACCTCGGACCGAACTACCAGTGTTCAGCGACGTTACCGCTCGGCCGCTGGTGGGCTCGCAGCATGCTAAGCAGCGAAGGTATTTTAAAGAATGATAAATGCGCTTTAAGCAAAGTATGAAGAAGTCTTGTGATAAGCTATAACTTAAAAGATGTTCATTCCTGAAAAATACAAATGTTACTTGAAAAAATAATGAAAGAGTGCCATTAAAAAAAAAAAAAAAAAAACTTTTATTCTGAAAAAAAAAAAAGTGACATGAACTTGTTGCATCATAATAAATTTGTGTTCTCTATCTAACTGGAAATCAATAAGGTCTACCTGACAACGAGAATTAAATTCGTAAAAACCATAGTTTTCCCAATAATAGCTTTTTTAACCCCGCTCATCTCTTTTTTTATCCTGGCAGGACTCACAAAGGTGGATATACAGTTCAATATCATTCCTTAAATTTCTTTAACATTCTGTCAGGTGCTCTGTGCCCAAGAGCCAAATGAATTTCATGAAGCACGTGAAATAAAAGTGACGCCTTCTTTAACAAGATAAATGAGTTTACTTTTGTTTTCCAGAAACATCACATCATAACGATTCAGCAACCAATTGTCCTGTGGCTCTTCCTTAGCAGTCATTTTGGCCTTTTTACATTGTTTTTTAACTTCTAGTAAGTAGTTGAAAAGAATCGCAGATGTATTTCATACTTTGCCATTTGGCATTCTCTAAAACGCCTAAGCTCTAGGCAATGTGTGAAATGTTTAATCCTTTCATACATTGCCGCCAGTTTTGGTGTATTTAATTATGGCAAAGCACACTAGGGCTATCTGCCTAAGGGGAGGGATGCCTTCGTGGAGGACTTTCTAAGGGAAACTGGCTCGTATACACGTTACACATGGGGAAAACCACGAAAACGCCCATGCAGCCAGCCCGTTCGCGGGATTCGAACCTTGGACCGAACTACCAGTGTTCAGCGACTTTACCGCTCGGCCGCTGGTGGGCCTGAAAAGCGTGTGAGCGATACAAAACAACTCGAAGAAGCGAATGTCACTTGAAAAGAAACGTCACTTTCGCCAATCTGAGCCATAACTGATTCTTGTTTGGCTTTTAGCCTGTTTACCAAGTGAAGATGGTAACCCTATTTCGCCAAAGGGCGTTTCTCAGAACTGTTGCTGCAAACGTTTTGTTCCGGCAACAAATATCGTATGTGATAAGGGTTTGATATATACCGGTTGTTTGTCAGTTTTTTAACCTCCTAAAAAATGCTAATTTTTCTACACCAAAGGTTATATTCGTAAGTGTTTTCTTTCAATTCTAAATGGTAGCATCACCCTATGAATGCTCAATATTTTGCAGTTATGAAATTAATATACCTCTTTGCAAGGTATCATGTTGGAAGATTGATAAATTCTATTGGAGGGAAAGAAAAAATTCAAAATCTGCAAATCTATGACGTACACATTCTGAATCTTATATATTTACTTCATTTTTGTCAGAAATGATAATTAACAGAAGATTATTTATATGATTTTAAAACCGGTATATAATATATACCGGCGCCCACACTGAGGGTACCACGCCAATAGATCGCAGCACCAGTCTTCTCCTTTTATACTCTGTCACATGACAGAATTTCTTTATTATTATAACAGTTTATGATGTAATAATTTTTCACGATTAATTTATAAGTCGTTTAGGATTCAATATTATGTTCATGGAGGAATGGGGAGTTTATTGACCCTGCGCTGGGACTGAATACAAGTATATTAGTTTCATTTATTCTTTGTGTACTCAGTTCGAGTTTCATTCGTCTGTGTTCAGCTAAAATTTTTATTTCAGCACTTATCTCTTTCCCAAGAGAAAAACTCATCGATTTCAAAATTGCCATCTGGGGTCAAAACTTTACACAATTGTGGGGGTTAAATGTGGCATGTTAGCCCCCAAAAGACACCCGTTGTTTCGTGTTTTCCAAAATTCTAGAATGCAAGGAAAATGAAAGAGGTGATTGACAACTAAATTGTCATTCGCGAGTCACGCCTTCTTCCCTTTGTGAGGTGTGATAAAATCACACAAAGGGAAAGCTCACTTAAAATGGAAATGTACTTAAGGTCCATCTCATAGTGTAATCACAAAAACTGCTGATTTGAAAGCATGCTTTTATTCTTTACTGAAATTCTTTGTTAATTTCAGATGAAAGACTAGAGAACACAAGAGAAATCTGCGCTCTGGTTGATATAAATAGGTTGTTTTCGAAATAAATTTCACAGTTGGTGAAAGGAGGAAAAATATTTCTAAGGCCCGCTTTAGATGCAAACTAAAATTTATCAAAAAGTTGAAAAGGAGCCCCTATGAAGCCAAAGGGGTTGAAAATCAGAATAAGAGCTTTGAGGTGTACCAAATAATAAAATTGTTTAACGGCGTTTCTTCCTGAACAAAAAGATACATTACAACCTATATTTACAAAAAATAAAAAAGGGACCCTTACAGTCCTTGATGATCTAAAGTGTGTGTGCGTGGAGCGGGGCGATTCTTCGTATCATAGTATGAAGCATGGTTGTTTTTTCACATATTATCTAAAGTATAAAATACAACTTCAAAAATGCAACATAACTTTCTCAGCCGAGTCGGTCGTAGTGCTTCATTTTTCAATTTTTTTAATTTTCGGCTGAGTTACATCTGCTTGTAATATTATACTAGTTCAATTACAGCATGATACGATTTACACATGCGATGTTATATTTGCTAAATTTTTTTATAAAATAATATTGAATTTAAATCAAGTTGAACAGCTTTTTACCCATATTTTACATAAGTATGTTCAGCTGGGTTGCGTCATCAAAGTGCATAAAAAAACATAATTTTTAAAATTTTAAATTTCTGCCAAAATTTAAAAACAAATTGTCTTTAGACTTACATAACTATATTTAAGCACACATCACTAAAGACGCACATCAAAAATACCCAAATTAATTTTAAAAACAAAGATTAACAGTTGGCAGCTACCTGGGAAAAAATGTCCTAGCGGAGCGCCGATATAAAATATATACCGGCTCTCAAAATTCAGGATTTCGCTCTAGATTTTTTTTATCTCATTTTTGTGTCCTTAGGGTCCAAAGTTATAGTTCATGCAAAATTTTACCACAGTTTAAAATATTTTATATACCGCCCCTCAAAGGTTTAACAGAAGGAGATAAAGCGAAGCCCGCAAATTCATCGATAATATCTCACTAATATCGTAACAATAAGATAGCACAAAAATATGCTATTCATTAAGCTCAATTAAAAGTTAACCTGCCTTAAAAGATGTTAAATGTTGTAGAAGTGGCTTTTATTAGTGTATCCAAATAACAGTAAAGTATACCTCAATAGATTTGCGCTCAGGAATCACAATGCAATGTTTCAAGCGGGTGCGCTATAAAATGCCGTGCTATGGTTGACGGATATCATACCCAGAAACACATAATTCATAAGCCTGTAGAAACAGTCAAACTGTTCTACAGAGAATTAACAAAATAATATCATACTCTTCGTTAGAAATTATTAATGAAAACATTATTATTTCCTCCCAGTATGATTTACCATCAAATTGCCTAAGAGACAACACATGAAAATTACAGAATGGAAAAGCAAATGAACTAACCGAAAAACGTTCTACGTATAATCTACGTAGAGGTCCTCCTATAAGAAGGGATGAAGAAAAAAATACAGTATGTAATCACCAAAGAGGGGCAAGAACATTTCGAATATTGCCCCACAGGTCCTTTAAGTTGCGCTACATTCCTACAGGTATGAGTTTGAAGAATAAAGGCAGATTATTACGTGATTCATGTTTCACAACCATGGAAAGTTTATAGATTAGCTACAAAAGATTTTTTCAAAACCTGCGTGCTGTCTCAAGCAACTTAGCAGATGCCCCCGTATATATAAAAAGACCGTAAGTAAATTAGTTGTTTTCGCAGTACGTAATGTCAAAGGATCTATCCTCGATTAAATTTTAAATTCATTATGCAAAGACTGTTATTTTTATAAAGGGATAAAGACAATAATTAAGTTTTTAATGTAAATACCAGCCCCATGTTTGTAGAATCTTACTTTGGCTTTTTAAATTTGGATTCCTTAGTTTGACTTAGCAGAAAGAAAATTATAGGAAAGCTGGAACAATTTGAACCTCAGGACAAGTTGAAATAGTGACCAGAATGATATAGATCCCAAAGCTGTTGTGATGTCCATTGAACAGGCGGAGAGATCAAAATAATAATTAATACTAAAGCTATTGTTGTTAATTGTTATTATTACTATGAAACTGCATGAATGATAGTTATAGGTTTTAAACTCCTATCAAAATGTTCAAATAAGTCATTCAAATACAAGTTAATGCACGTGGATTTTATTTTAAAAACATAAATAATACTTACATTTTCGAAAATGAAATGAATTAATCTATAAAGAAGTGTAAAACAAATAACACAAATGCTTTACAAATAACACAAATGCTAATACAGCAAGGTGAGTTAACAAAACATTCATTTTCATCTATGCACACATTTATATTAAAACTATTACAGTAGTGTAAAAAATAATTACTAGCAAAAGGAAAGTTAAGAAATAATATATTATAAAGGTAAACATATTGGAAAGCACATAATCTCTGATTTAAAAAAAATGAAGAATTTAGCTTCTGTAGCTGAAAGAATTTAAGCCAAAACAAATATCGGTAAAAATCTCGTAATTCTATTTCTATGCATTTACAACATAGTAAATCTGAAAGCTTTTAGAGCGCATTTTTTTTCTTTAATGACAATTAATTGTTTATAAAGAAAGCGAAAATGATTAATGCTGCACACAGCAGATGGTACAGTACCGATTTCAAAACTCTATAGTGTAATGTCATTAAAATTGTCGTTAGATCACTCATAAATCACTCGTTAATGACTTCGTCGTATCCTAACTTTAACCATAACCTTCGATTCTGTTAATGGATGTGTCGTATGAGACTTGTCGCACTAAGAAAAATATTGCTGGTTTGTTGGAAGCTTTATTTTGTAGCATGTGAAGGTGGCATGAATAAAAATATATTTGTTTAAATTAACGATTTGAGCTAATGATGTAAGGAATTAAAGGGGCCCTCCCTTATATTTTTGTAATGAAATGGACCAAACGACGAACCTGAAAGTTTAAGACGGTCTCAGGTTTGAATGCGAATAAGAGGCACTGCATATTTTCACATTTTCCATGATAATAAGGGCAAGAAATTTCTAAACTGAGAACCCAAATTTGAGTTAATGGACATAATTCGTCACTGATTTAAAAATAGTTGGACTGTGGAAGAATGTAAAATATTCAGCATTCTTTATTTCTACTTTTGTGGTATAATGGATAGTGCAATGAACAGGCACTTCAAAGCTAATGGATTAATGTCCGAGCAATAATACAGTATAATTTCCAGTAGCAATTTTCAAAAGAAATTTCCTTCATGGTATGAATGACTTCTCAAAAATTTTCAAAATTATTTTTATGTTAAACGTTAAGAGCAATTATATAGAAAATGAAAGTTTTAAATTTTTATAAGGCAGCAACAATAATATTTATTTCAGTTTCTTTTATCTGATTAAATTTTGTCGTCTATTGGATATGTTAGTTATGAACGGAATGAATGTTCGCATATTTACAACAAATCTTGTACAGTAAATATATAAAAAATGTGGTCCGAATAAACAATTAAACACAACTTCAATCTTTAGAACAACCATTTTCCTATTTATTTTTAACAACAATAACGGTAAAGAAAAACTGGTAACCATGGTAACACTTTGCGACTGCGCAGATAGTCTCGCAGACGATTTTCACAGATGATGTGTTAGCGTCACAGAACAAATACAAAAATATTAAACAATAAATGAGAAATGCATCAAACGTTTTTCAGCAATATTGGCATAATATTTTCTATGACACCTTGAAAAGCTTTATGAAATGACAACTGAAAATAGAAAATTTCGGAAGCTGTTACAAAACAGAGAATTTACAAAACTGTCACTCTCATTTAAATTTTTAACACGTTGCCATAGGAACCATATTGGTAGTATTCTCAAAAACGATATAGCCTACCTCTAATTTACAGTGCAAGTTCTAAGAGTAAATATTTTACATTATTTTCTGTAAACGTGGTTCTTGCGAACAATCTATGTGTAGTATAAATCAAGTGACCTCAAGATTACGAAAGGAAGAGGAATATTTTATTTGATTTTGTAGTTTAAGTAACTTTTACAGATAAAAAACATCCGAATTTTGATTGCATAATTTTACGAATTTTAAATTATGATCTCTCCTCAGTGTAAATAGTACGTAAATATTTTTTTTCAAACAAATATAAAATGTAAGTTTGTTTTAGCGAAGCGGATGATAACTGCAAGTATAACATCTTCCATCAATGCATTAAATTTATATTAAGAAATAAGGTTTTTATCCATAATAACTTTACGGTATGTAAAAACCATTACGGATAAACCATAAAATCTTTACGGCATTGATTAGAGTTTGGTTTGGTTTATGCGATTACGGAAAAGCATCGAGAACTATCTGCCTAAAGGGAGGGGAAACCTTTGGAGGACGTTATAAAAGAAATTGTCTCATATACACGTTACACGTAGGGAAAGCCGCGAAAACGTCCATGCAGCAGCCCGTTCGCGGGATTCGAGCCTCGCACCGAACTGCCAGTGTTCAGCAACTTTACTGATCGCTGTTGGTGGGCAACCCTGATTACAGATTACTTTTTCCATTTCTTGAAATTGTGTGGGTCTAAGAAATAGTTTATATTTTTGGTTATATTTATATTATTTCAGTTATTTATCATGCATAATTTTAGGAATAACGCAATGAAAATATTTAATACAATTCTAATGCATTTTAAAATAGCAAATAAAAAGCATCGTACATCTGAAAAAGTATAATATCAGATCGGAATTGTTAGTGATGTAGCCTAAAATATAGAATTTTGTATGTTAGTGCAAGAAACGGTTGATTTTCAAGTAAAGTGAAATTATCTTGAAAGGTTGTCTGCGGTCACCTTCATTTCCCAATTGCTGCATCCTTACACAGTTTTCTTTTGCACTCGTATGCGTGAACCATTGTATTATCACCATCTTACTTACTTCAATACATTATGGAACCTTATATCTGAACGTGTGAGGGCTGGTAACTTCTGAAGATTATCCATATGCGCATAAATTATGCTTTAGTAGTTCTGATAAATTTCAGTTGAAAGAGAAAGCTATGCATAAGAATCCTGCAAATAAATATCACATTTCTATACCACTGCTAATCACAGATGGTTGTGCAAATGTGATATGTGAATGAAAATGATACGAAGATGGGTATTTCGCTTTTATTACTTGTGTAGCTTTTATTACGAAGAGATTTTGAAACGATATTAATTAATGTCTGGAACGCAGAGCTAATGAAATAAACGCAACATTTCTTCAATTTGCTGAAGCATACAAATCACCAAATGTCATATTAACTTTCTTTCACACAAATAAGCTACTACAGATTATTTTTGTCAGGCAACTAAATATGCCAATAAATGTATAGTGTCAATAAATCATAAAAAATTAAATCGATCCGATTTTAATTTTTTATGACTTATGATTATTTTTTATGATTATGGCAAAACCTCGAGAGCTATCTTCCTGAGGGGGAGATGCCTTCGTAGAAAACTGGCTCGTAACACGTTACACATGGGGGGGAAAACCATGCAAACCATGCCCATTCAGTCAACCCGTTCGCGGGATCCGAAACTCGGACCGAAATACCAGCGTTCAACGATTTTATTGCTCGGCCGCTGGTGGGCTTGATGCGCGTAAAAGCATCCTTGTTATTAGTAATGAGGCGAACGTCTTTAACCAGCCATTTGGCAAGAAGACTACTGTGCAAGAATGTGCACAATGAATGTTATGATAAGAAGAATTCAAATCCGCTACAACTATTCATTGCAATTTTGATGCATTCTCGATGCTATTGGGTACAGACATTTGCTATAAAATGATCAGGCGTTGCCACTGCTAAAATTACACTAGGTATAATCTAACGTACGTGGGAGGAAATAGAATACCAAACTGATATCTGAAGAGCAATCGACAGAATTCATACTGAAATTAGTTAATTATATCGCAGGCATAATTTAAACTTTCATGTTTATTTTATAGTTGTTAAGCTGACTTATGCACTTTTGTAATAAAACTTTTTTTAAATCTCGTTCGTCGTTCCCTGTAAGCCTGTATTATATGTGTACAGACAGTCGTTATCACTTTATAGTTTCACTAATTAATTTGTACAGTTCAGGTAAGCTTTATTTAAAACTGGCATGCCAATTTTAACCCATTTCTTTTGGATCGTTTCTATTCAGTGTCTTTCGATGCCATTGAAGCTCAGAGAGAAGCATCAGGTGAAGTTACGGGTATTTGTTTAAATATGATATATTTTATTTTTGTTTCAGATTCTTTATTTGCTAAATAAGCAGTAGTTGAGTTAGACGCGTAACTGGAGGCTTTGTCTATAAGAAGCTCGAACTTATTGATGTCCTTTCCATATCAGGCTGGAATTTCTTCTTCGAAAATCTCTTCTAAAATATTCTGTTGATAGTACAGCGAATTAATTTCAGCTTTATTTGATACTTTTTACTCCAAAGGGATTTGAGTCCCGAAGGAATACTACTTTCGTTTTGGCATTTTACGTCAGCTGTCGGTTCACTTTTCAAACTGTTGCCACAAAATGTGAGAGTCTTGCATTATATTTGAAGAAATTAAATAATGAAGAATCTGCATAAATGTATGTATATTTCTTGCATTGTGATAAAACAACGGTATCTAGAGCCAGTATCTAGAGTTAGAAAGACGTAATCGTACTGTGAATATGGACATCTGAAATCCCAAATTTGAAATTTGGAATTAGTTTTATATCGATTTCATATTTTGTAAAACTTTAACGAATTTTTGAATAACAAACTCAACGATTTAAAAGCGAGCAATGGCAACACTCTACGGGGTTAAAAAAAACCTTTTTATCTCCAGCGCGTCGAACTGTGTATCGGAAATTCTCAAGATATGCTCATTTTAAAATTATTTTGCGACATTGCTATTGAACTAAATTTTATGGTTTAAGTGCAAAGAACATGATATTTAATAAATAAAAGTAGCACACAAAACGTTAAAAAAACGCCCCTTTGGACGTAATTTAAAATCTGAAATATTTCAGATTTTTTATTTCTATTTCTTCTTCTTATTTTATTTTAATTTTAATTCATCGTTGAAATAAAGTCCTACAACTTCCATGAGTCTCGTTGGGAACTTTCCTGTACATTGACGAAGCAATTTCGTTCGATTATTCTCATGTGTTGAGCAACAGGAAATTTCTTTTCTCTAATGAGCAACAGCAATCTTTTTATTACAATCACTTAAATAAATACACGTCCTTCATCGAGTGTGATTCTTCATCGTGGTTCATCTTTCTTTAGAAATTTCCATTTATCAGCTGCTTAGTGTTTTCACATAATTTTCTAGAATTTGCTTTTCTTTCCACAGTTTGCTTTTGTAAAAGCAGATGAACTTTAGGTGTAAAGATATTTATCAACTTCAAATTTCTATGAATGATCGTACTTATAGTGCCAAAAAATATTCTCAAATCCGATTCAATGGATCTTTGAGTCTTTGTTTCAGGATCAAAGGCTTCATTTCCTTAATATTTATCAGCTTTCGAACTGTGTGAGGATGGAGCTTTGCAAGCATCTTTTCATTTTGACTTTCAATTAGACGCTTTTTAAAATTAATATGTTAAAATGCCTTTGTTTGAAGGGTCATAACTTCGATCTTTACACCCTCTTACAATTTTTTGATGCGATTATTTTTCCTCGAAACGTTCATTTACGTAGCTTTAGAACCATCTATCAATTTCAGGAGTTATTTCCAAAACGAATCTCTTATTCTGCTTCTCAGTCAAGGCAAAACGGTAACAAAAGATTATTTTGAAAATGTCAAATGATGAAACACCAAAATGAAAATAGAAAATAATTTCCATTGAGGGCGAACGAACTTTTGTAAACATAATTAAAATAATTTTACAGTGGATATTCTAAAGGAATGGAAGAACGACGACTTCATAACATCATGAAAAGTACTGTCCCACGAAATGAGCCTATATGTAAGACGTTTAGAAAGGGCATTTTTATAACAGAGTAAATCAATAAAAGTAGGAGCTGAAAATGTCTTTGGTTGTAATTCTTTATTTCATATCTATGTATTTTACAATAGAATATAATGTTTTTTGCTGCTTAATAATAGCACCATATGGAATATTATCGCTTCCACTTTTAGTATTTGATGACCCCCATAGTTTCAATGCATAGCTCTTAATTATCACTGACTAACTGCTTTTCCTATATTAAGTAGGGTCAGTTATCTGTTTTTTTTTTTTTTTTTTTTTTTTTTTTTTTTTTAATTTTCAACTTCTGCGAGTTAATCAGTGAAAACTTAAAAGAGTTTCAAAAAATGCATGTAAGAAAATAAAATTCAGATTTGTGAGATCGTTTCTTAATTATCGTTACAGAAGGGACATTGGAAGACATTGGAACTCTCGGATCATCTGAACCTTCATGAAAAGTCACAAGTTGGTGATTTTGTGAAAATTATTTGTTTTACTCTCTTTAGAGCTGATACTTAACCTTCATAAATAACCTACAGATACCATAGGTACCTAATCACAAAAAAAAAAAAAAAAAAAAAAAAAAAAAAAATTTATGAAAAACAAGAAATTTTATGTGAGGGGGAACAAAAAATGAAACTTTATGACATATATTTACGTTTTTGAAGCTGGTGAATATCCCCTTTCGAAATAGTAATTAAATATAAAGCGTATAATTCTAAGCGTACTCAAACTCATGTATGGTATACATATGTATGTGCCTGACTACTGACGCGTGTATACTAGAAAATGCGCCAAAATATGGTAGTGGTTACAGCCGAAAACATCGCGGCAAAAACATCGCAGACGAAAATGTCGCGGAGAAAACAACGCAAGGCGAAAACGTCGTGCTACAAAACATCGTGGGAGAAAACATCGCAAAGAGAAAACATCGCAGTTCTAAAACATCGTGGTACAAAACATCGTCGTCGAAAATAAAGCGGTTCAAAAACATCGCAGTTTAAAAACATCGTCGTCGAAAATATCGTGGTAAAAAATAAAGTATCTACAAATCATCCCATGACGATAACATCGCAGACATGCTTTTTTCAGGCATGCTTTAATAAGTGTAAATGGATATTCCCATAATGATTTGTGAGCGCAAGATGGAAAGAAGGATAATTTTTACTTTCATATTTTTTATTAATTAATAAATTTTTGCTGAGAAAATAAAAAGGAAACTTAAGCATAAAAAATTAATGCAACTTATAGCACTTAATAGAATTTTAAACCGACATAGTTAACTAACAAAGGCCATTAATAAATCATTTTTATAAAATTTTTACTGGTAATATTTCATGAAAAGTATAATCTATAAGTTACATTTAATTTTCTATGCTTAAGTTTCCTTCTTACGTTTTCAGCAAAAATTTATTAGTTAATAAAATATGTGAAAGTAAAATTTATCCTTCTTTACACCTTGCGCTCACAAATCATTATGGGAATATCCATTTACAATTATTAAAACCTGAAAAAAGCATGTCTGCGATGTTATCGTCATGCGATGATTTGTAGATACTTTATTTTTTACCACGATATTTTCGACGACGATGTTTTTAAACTGCGATGTTTTTGAACCGCTTTATTTTCGACGACGATGTTTTGTACCACGATGTTTTAGAACTGCGATGTTTTCTCTTTGCGATGTTTTCTCCCACGATGTTTTGTAGCACGACGTTTTCGCCTTGCGTTGTTTTCTCCGCGACGTTTTTGTCCACGATGTTTTTGCCGCGATGTTATCGGCGGACACCATGGTAGTTATAATGAATGCTCGTTCGATTATTTAATTACGACAAAGCACTCGATGACTGTCTGCCTAAGAGAAGAGATTCCTTCTTACAGGGTGTTTTAAGGGAAACTGGCTGTTATATACAGGATATCCCACTCGACAGAGGCCCAAGAGAAAAGTGTGATAAAAGTCTTATAACAGAAGGAAATGAAACCAAATTTTTACATAACACGCCTTTGTATTTGAGAAATGAAAGTGCATTAGAGGAGGTGCTGAAACAGATCTTCTCCCACCTGTACACATAGTTTAACACTGTTTAGTTTAGTTTAGTTTAGTTTAGTTTACGAGTGTGTTGCAACCCTCCTGGCCGGTAATAATCGGCCTCATGATTAACGCAGCATACCCGACGCAACACGGTGTTGCATTTTCGTTCATGTTACTCCCAGATTATATGTGGTAGAGTGATGAAACATGGTTCCACTTGTCAGGTTACGTGAACTAACGAAACACAGTTTTATGGAGCAGTGACAACCAGCATGCAGCCATCGAGAAACCCTTTTATTCACAGAAGATGGATGTGTTTTGTGCATTACCACAGCGGATATCATCGGGCCAATAATTTTCACATTATTGTCACCAGTAAAGTGTACCAGGCACCTATTTCATGAATTTGTGACCCAGGTGGATGCTGAGGAGACGACACTTGGCTCACCAGCAAGATAGGGAAACATGCCACCCATCTGTAGCCGAATATGAACACGGTGGAATCACTTTTCTTACTTTTCCAGACTTGATCTTCCTTTAGTTTTTTCTATAGGGTCTTCTTAAAGGTAATGCGTACAAGCACAAATCACGCACATCGACGATTTGCGTTAGAACGACCGTGGCAATCCAAGAAGTGGCGTCCGATACTCTGGCAGCAACATACGCGAACATGCAGCGCCATGTTTAACTGTGTGTACAGGTAGGTGGGCATCACTTCAAGCACTTTTCTAATACACATTCATTTTTCAAACATAAAGGTATGTCATGTAAAAATTTGGTTTCGTTTACTTTTAAGATTTTTATCACACTTTTCCCGGAGCCTCTCTCGAGTGAGAAACCTTCTACGTCACACACAGGTAAAACTACGAAAACCTCCATGCCGTTTGCCGGGATTCGAAAATCCGGTAGGAATACCAGTTTTCAAAGATTTTACTGCTCTGCCGCTGGTGGGACTAATGACTGTTGGAACCAGGCCTAATGATAATCAGTGAATACAGAAATGTTTCGTACATCTTCACATCATTACACATAAATCTAAATAAATTTTTATCTATACATAAATGCACTGCATTTTATGAGCACGATGCATGTTTTTAGAATCTCTAGATAATATTCGCTTCTCTTCATCTCGATTGTGTTGCATTTCCCATTTTAGGTTTCCTAAAATTGAATTCTAGAAAAGGTGACCGCAGAAGATTTCTGTTTCCAAATGTAAGTTGAGCTGAAAAGCTCTTCACGTCCATTCCTTATACGTTATTTTCAATTCTCAATTACACAGAAATTCAGTTCCGAATAAAAGTCATGAAATGTTTGCTAAAGGAAGATCTTCTTTCAAATAAATGGGAAAAGGTTTTCAGACTAGGTTGCAATATTGTAACTGTTTGAATTTTTAAGAAACTTTTATAGATTTCAAAGCTTAATGGTTTGAAATACATTATATCTGCCTTAAGCATTGCTATGTGCAAACTGAGTGGTTTGAAATCAAGTATATGTATTGTTTTAGATATTAATATTTGCCTCAAACATTGCTATGTTGCTAGTTACGCATGAAATAATTGTTAATGTTTTTAAGTTGTGTTTTGTCTGCTTTGTATATGCGATATACATATTTTTCAACGACTACAGTTTGTTGTTTCGTTTCGACAATACAAAATATTAGGTTATCAAAGACTATACTATATACATAGTATAGAATTAAGAGTACTAATAATCGTATCTAAGATTTCTATCTCATGAAAAGCACTGAACATATTATTTTCAGTAAAGAGTCTTTCCTCAAATATAAGTGGAAATACCAAACTCTCTGAAACCTAAGGCTATTTTTATAGGTAATTCAAGATAAGAGCAAGTTGATTTTTTTAATAAACTTCCAAGACGTACTTCAAGTTATCAGGACTTGTGTTCCTCTTGACTTGCTTTGGAAACATGAACTGTCCTGACACGGAACAGGGAGCTTACTCAAGCTATGTTCAATAAATTGTAAAGTAGACAATACACATAGGAAGGGTATACGAAACCCTTTATTTTTCTATCTTTACAGGTATTTCCGGAACTTCGGAATACAGAGACCAACCACTTGTGGTCTGAAAATAAGAATATAAAACTACTAAAATTCTAACTAAAACTAACCTTGAATTAGTATACAAGTGCCTAGCATTAACATTGGCCGTTATTTAACAAAGTCCGTATGTAGTACGCCGAGCTGCTAAAACTACGATACGTTTGAAATTATCAAGAGGACTAAACCTCTGGCCTTGAAGGCAACCAGCAACCGAGTGAAAGCTCGTAAAACGACAATGGCAAGCGGCCTGCTCCCAGTAACTCCTTCCTCTATCTTGCTTGGCAATAAACCACAACTTTAGTACTTGGCATTAGCAAGACAAATTTGCATAAATAAGTTAAAGCTTTTAATTCTGGCCGGAAGTAGAAAATAAGAAGTGATAGTAAAGATTTAAAATAAAATAAACGTTAGTAAAACTTAGGATCCTTACATACTTCCCGCCAGAGTTAATTAGTTTGAAACTGAGGTCTAAAATGACCTTGTTGAAAACTTTTAGCTCTAGAATCTAACGCGAGGCCAATCTTTTACAAACATTTCTCACTAGAAATTATCTAATCTAGAAATTAAAAAGTCGTTTTTACATTATCAACTCCATGGACAAAAAATTTTCATCTATACTGCATCTATAAACAGGAGTTTCTTAGTTGAATCTGGTTCCTTCCAGAGATCTGGAAGGAAAACTAGTTTCATGATATGTTACACAATCAAATGGCAAGTAACATGAATACTTATATTTCTCTTTTAAAATTCTTATTTCATTCATGACGTTATTTAATTATCTCCCGGAGCTCTCTGACATGTGTTGTAAAGAAAAACACCAAACACGTGCGTGTCTATGTACAAGTGTTCAACACTACCGCCTGCAATCAAAACACTAACGTGTTAAAATTCAACATAACAAGACCTCAGAACACACCCTATATTCATCTCTGAACCCTGAGGTACTATTCTGAAAAGTGGCTAACTCTGAAGTGTAGTGTCAGAGAGCCTAACTACATTCATTCAACTTTTAACACATATTCACAATAATTTCCTCTTTTTACAGTCACACGAATAAGTTAAAATTTTTGGGGATTACTCTAATATTTTCACTTTTAACATATCACAGTATTTCTTAACTTTTAAGATAACACTTCACATTGTACATAAGGACATATTAACATGCCGTTAATTTTACGCATTTTAAAACATACTTTAGTAGTACATTGTTTGTTAACTTCTATTCTTTTCCAAGCAAGTGCCAATTCTTCTACATTGAAATACTACATTTCAAAAGTCTTTCAGACTAAAACTTCTTTCTTGCCAGAATCTTTTAAATAAAATTTTTTACAATAATTTTTACAATTTTCTTAAGGTACCTTTCTCAAAGATTATCAATGCTTTTACAATATTCAAGTATTTACACATTCCTTTTATACAATAATTTTAGTTTTACTCGCGAGTAATTGAAAAACATAATACCAAAATAGGTAACAACTCATTTCCCGCCTTTTTGGCGATAAAGGTAGGCCTCACATGAGGTAAAACTTCTTGAATTCTGCCACTTGCAGTAAGAATGAAAAATTAACTTAAGGTTTCAAAGTAACGTAAAGTTTTACTTATCTTTGTGATATTCAGACATCCTTTTTGCTACCCAGTCCTGGAAAGTGGCGAAGACTACCGTCTGTTTTATCTTCCTTCTTGTGAGGGTTCGCCCTTCGGTTGATTTCTCCATGAGCTTTCTTTTTCTTCCAGTTCGGTCACCCTTGAAGACCTTCTTTTTAGCATCTGCTTGTGGTCTCGGCCGTTTGATGGCAGCTGGTCTTGGCGGAACCGGGACAACTCTCTCTCGTTTTTGCCTGGATCTCGTTGCTGGCTGTTCAAACTTTTCTTGCTTCTTTGCATCTGCAGCTGGTTTTCCTTTATCAATTCGTCGATATTTGCTGCGTAGACTCCTATCCGATGGGTAGATCTTCCGTTTTGGAGCCGTGTTATAGTTGCTGCCGTTTCTCCTGGCTCTCTTTGCATTAGTCGAACTTCTCCCTTCTTCATTCTGGGGGTGGTCGTGCCCTCTCTTTTCTGGTCTGTGGAACGGCTTCTCTTTCTTGTTACCTTCAGTTTTCCAACGGGGGAACTTTCTTTTCAATTGCTCCTGTCTACTAATGGTTTGCATTTGTGATTGTCGTTGTTCCACCTCTGGAGCTTGTGCCTGCCGTCCGGATCCTTACCCACTTCGGTTATTACAGTTTCTCGGGAATGTATCGTACATGCTGTGACATTGCCACCTTTACAGTATTACCTTCTTCATCTATTTTTATTCTGGATAGGGCATCTGCTACGATATTTTCCTTCCCGGGGTGTGCTTAATTACCAAATTATACTCTTGTAACTTGAGTGCCCATCTTATTAACCTTGGGGATAAGTTTTTTCCTGAGTACAATCTAGTTACCGTCGCATAATCAGAATACACTGTTACTGGCGCCCTTCCAAAATAGACTCGGAACTTTTGCACTGCTAACAGAACTGCAAGTGCCTCTCTCTCAGTCGCGGAATAATTTCTTTGTGTTTCATTTAAAGTTCTACTAAAAAATGCCACGGGCTGCTGATTTTGCGAAAGTACAGCTCCTACCGCATAATCCGAAGCATCTGCTGAAATTTCTAAATTCTCATCGTTCTCAAGAAATTTCAAAACAGGGGCTTGCACTAATGCTTGCTTTAATTTTTCAAAAGCACTATTGGCTTCAGCCGTCCACGAGAATCTTGCCTTTTTCCTTTTTAATTTTAACAATGGTTCAGCAATAGCTGCAAAATCTTTTATAAAGAACCTATAATATGAACAAAGACCTAGAAAAGAAGACTTCTTCGCCGTATTTGGCGGCGGATACTTTTGCACAGCGATTATTTTTGATTCGTCCGTCACGATTCCTTTCTGAAATATTGTGTAACCTAAGTATTTTAATTCAGGGGCTGAAAATTTGCACTTTTCGACATTAACTTTTAGACCGGCCTCATTTAATAATGAAAACACCTCTCTTAAATCCCGTACATGTTCGTCCAGACTATCACTAGTAATAATGATATCGCCTAAATTCATAAATGTGGTCTTTCCTAGAACAGGCCTCAGCACAATGTCCATACATCGCTGAAATGTTTCCGGTGCCCCTGAAAGGCCAAATGGCATACGCAAGAATGCATAAGTGCCAGACTTGGTTATAAAAGCAGTCTTAGGCACATCTTCTGGTTTAACACCTATTTGAAAATAACCAGTCGTTAAGTCTAACGTAGTCATGTATTTCGTAGAAGTTATGTTCCTTAAAATATCTTCAATAATAGGTAATGAATATACCGGATATTTAGTCATGGAGTTTAATTTACGATAGTCAATTGCAAAACGCCACCTTTTCGGATGTGTTACTGGATAGTCATTATTTTCTTACATAACACAACCGGGCTAGCATGACTACTTGAGATGGGCGTTATGATCTTTTTACGTAACATATCTCGAATGTGCCACTCTATAATTTTTTCTTTATTCTTATCGTACCGATACGGCTTGTGGCGAACTGGCAGTGAATCTCCTGTGTCGATACTATGGTTAGTAACTTGAGTAAATCCGGGAATATCACTAAATAACGAAGCAAATTCACTTACCACTTGGCGAATTTTTTGTTGTGGTCCCGTAGGCAGGTGGTTGAGATTTAACGTGGGAGGTTCTCTTTTTTCTTCCAGAACTGGTTTCATCGTCAGCTTAAGGGACGCTTCGTTAAAATCCAGCGTTGCTTCTGCCTCTGAAAGAAAATCTATCCCTAAAATGACATGCGCTTGTAAATTTTTTACGATAAAAAACATGATCTTTACTTGCTCGTCCTTAATGCGAATATATAATGGTATTTTACCTATGCATTTGCATCTTTCTCCCTGCGTTTGCTGCGTTTTCTCCTATGCATTTGCAGCTAAAACTGTCTATTATCCGAATTATATATTCTGTATCTACGGAAGTACTTCCTAAAAAAATCTTCTGCCACACAGGAACACTGCGCGCCTGTATCCAGGAGTGCGGTGGCTGGGATGTTGTTCACCAAAACTTCAATCTTTGGAAGAGTCAAATTTTTTACAATAACTGTATTTAACTTGAAGGAAGAGGGGTTTTCTTGGCATTCGGATTTCCGCACCCTCCCGTCAGCAGAAATCCGTTTTAGTTTAAATATTCTTTCTTCCTTTCCATGCGTTCCTTCTTTTTCCGCTGGCCTTCAGACTTATTTTCTGGCTTACTAGTGAACTGTCGACGTTCGCCGGTTGTTTTTGGATACTCAGGTTTCCTTGCCCACTGATTCGATTTGCTTCCGTAGCCGTGTTCTTGCCTTTGCTGTGGTCTTGGCGCACCAAATTGGCTTCGTTGCTCATACTGGCGTCTTCTTTCAATGTCCGCCGTTCTTCTACTTTCAAACTGGATTGCTAGCTCAAATAACTTTTCCAGTGTAGTCGGATTCCTTAATTCAATAAAGTCTTGTACTTGGGGAAGTAACCTAGGCAAAATTACTTGGATTATCTCAGGATCCGGACGGCTTCAATACAAGAGTTTAAAAACGTGAATTTTTCTTAAAATAAAGCTTGAAAGATTTTCAATTCGTTGCTGGTATATGCTGAAGAGTTCCGCTTCTAATTTTGCACGATTTCTTACGACAGGGAAGGCTTTTACTAAGGCAGTCTTGAAATTTTCGTAAGTATAGGTGGGACTTTCCGCTTGACTTAAGAGGTTTCTGCCTATACATTTGAACCAATCAAGCGCTTTGCCCCTCAAAGCGCTGGTAGCTAAGGTGACTTTCTGGAACTCATGGACTGGATACAGCATGAAGTGGTCATCAAATTTTCCCAAAAAACTTGTTACCGGTGAGTTTCTATTAAATTTTGCTTTTGGTTTCATCGATGCGCGCATGTTCTGGACGATGTACCCAAATCCTTCCAGGGCGGCAGCTGGCATTTCTGGATTCTGAGCCGCTTCTGCAGGCACCACAGGTTCTTCTTGAAACTCGGCCATAGTTACTCTTCTTCGTCGGGCGCCACTATCAGGACTTGTGTTCCTCTTGACTTGCTTTGGAAACATGAACTGTCCTGACACGGAACAGGGAGCTTACTCAAGCTATGTTCAATAAATTGTGAAGTAGACAATACACACAGGAAGGGAGCCCACCAGCGGCCAAGCGGTAAAGACGCTGAACACTGGTAGTTCGGCCTGAGGTTCGAATCCCGCGAACTGGCTGGCTGCATGGGCGTTTTCGTGGTTTTCCCCATGTGTAACGTGTATACGAGCCAGTTTCCCTTAGAAAGTCCTCCACGAAAGGCATCCCTCCCTTTAGGCAGATAGCCCTCGTGTGCTTTGCCATAATTAAATACACACATACACACACAGGAAGGGTATACGAAACCCTTTATTTTTCTATCTTTACAGGTATTTCCGGAACTTCGGAATACAGAGACCAACCACTTGTGGTCTGAACGTAAGAATATAAAACTACTAACTAAAACTCTAACTAAAACTAACTTTGAATTAGTATACAAGTGCCTAGCATTAAGATTGGCCATTATTTAACAAAGTCCGTATGTTGTACGCCGAGCTGCTAAAACTACGATACGTTTGAAATTATCAAGAGGACTAAACCTCTGGCCTTGAAGGCAACCAGCAACCGAGTGAAAGCTCGTAAAACGACAATGGCAAGCGGCCTGCTTCCAATAACTCCTTCCTCTATCTTGCTTGGCAATAAACCACAACTTTAGTACTTGGCATTAGCAAGACAAATTTGCATAAATAAGTTAAAGCTTTTAATTCTGGCCGGAAGTAAAAAATAAGAAGTGATAGTGAAGATTTAAAATAAAATAAACGTTAGTAAAACTTAGGATCCTTACAAAATAATAATTTCTTCTATCTTATCCAGGAATTCTGGAAGAACAAGGGAAAAAATAAATAAATAAAGAAAGAAAAACAGCTTTTCTGAGGACCAGTTTATTTGAACATTTTAGCGTTGGTTTCCAAATAATTAAATGCTGCTCAGTTTACAGGAGTTCAGACAGCAGATCGTATATGCTAGTGGTTATAGATGAAAGATTTTCACAAAACTGAATAAATATACACAGCTTTTATTTCCGTAATTTCTGACGACTACTTGAAAATATTACCTGATAATTTCCCCCACGAAGACAAATTTATTTTGATATTTTTGCTGGAAAATGCATTTTGAAATTTGCTGGGGAAAAGACTTCTATTCAAAAAATGTTCGTGACTTAATGAGTTAAAATTAAAAAAAAAAAAAAATCCACTAATTTTTTGTGAAAATTCTTATACATTCATAATAAATATGTTCAAGTTTGATCTAGTTACAAGTTTCGTAAGAAGTTTAGAAAGTGCTTGTATTGTTTAACTCAAGATTACATTTTGAATCTAAAAAAGTGAGCAGTTTTTTTTTTTAGCTACTTCCTACATCTGTTCTTAAAAGCATTAAATTTAAGCCAAAAGTGTTAAAATCAAGATAATAAATATATTGTTATGATATCTTCGTTACGTATGCACGAAATAAAATATGAAACATTATTTACTCTTAAAAATGTGTGAATACTCTACAAACTAGGGAAAAAACTTTAAGCAAATTCTGTAAAAGTTCATATTTTAAAGATTACTCGAAAGAACGCTTTTAAATGTTAAGATGGTTTATCAATAGAAATTATTAATAGAGCTAGCAGCGATGGAAATAGCGAAACGTTTTATAAGATATTGCATGAATACGCAAGATTAACATGGGAAGATTATCTATCTTCTGTGTGCTTAAAACGTGAAAAAATCTATAATAATAAAAGCAAGTGTAATGTGTCTGTCTGTCTGCCTGACCGAGCTCTCCAGCCAAATCTATCGCACGCAGGGACCTGGAATTTTTTATACGGAAGCACAAAGGGGCTGGCCACCAGACCTCGAAGCCCGATTTTCGATTTTTGAATTAGAAAAATTTAAAAAAAATTATTTATAATTAATTAATCACGGTTTTTTGACTCACTGATATTATTATTTGTTTTCAAATAACGTTCGATTGTAACAATTGATTTCTTTATTCTAGCGTTAGTTTGCTGTTTTGACGATACATTAAATCGATTAATTACAATTCATTTCTTTTTTGTAGCTTGTGGGGGGGGAAGAGAGAGAGACAGTTTACATGTCCTACACTACTATTCCTGCGCTATTCACTTATCTGCATTTTCTAAATGCACGGGCAACGCCGGGCGGGTACACCTAGTGTATAATATAATTCTATAAAAACGTTTGCTTACTTTTGATTAGATTTAAAATGCAATGCTGGATTAATTGCTTGTTTAACTGCTTGTTTTAATTCCTTGTTTTTAATTAGATATATCATGAATTAAATGCATTTTTATTTAAATCAATCAGATTAAAAATAAAAAGTAGTATTCTTAAGAACTACATCTTTTTATTTTAAATAATTTAGGTTTTAAGTAATAACAGACAGTTAAAGGAAAGAATATTATCTTACAGTTTTTCTAATGGCAACTGTTTCGAATGAAAAGAAAAAGAGTGCATTAAAGTAAAATAACGCACAATTCTGTTTCGAGACTAGGAGCCCTTTTAGACTAAAGAAAGTTATATTCAATATTTAGAGAATCTTCCCGTTCACAGAGTTGATACCATTTAGATAAATTCTATCTTAATTTTAAAACCTATGTGACTGGATTATATGTTTGGAACTTATGCTTAAGAAATTAAAGCCTCTATCAAACAACTTTATCAAACTATTTGCATATAAGTGCGTGTGGAACCGAAATGCCGTTTCTCTGTCAACTAATCAATTTAAACCTGCATCAGTCTAGGCCTGTGTTTTGCTTAACTTCACATTCTGTATAAGTCTTTCTTAAAAAATATATACCAAAATCAATAAATACATGTTTTAATCCTTAAATTAGCTTCGCTCAGTTTTATTTAACAAAGTAATTTTTATAAAATATTAACCGAGAAGCTCATTAATAATATGCCGTTAATTATCATTTTAAGCATTCTTATCTCTCAGAAATTTTTATAAATATTTCATGTACTTCACCACTCTTGTTAAAGAGACTTTAACTTTTACCATCGAGAAAGGCTAAAATGCAGTGTATACGAACTGCTGTTGGAATGGATTTCTTTTTCCCCTTGCCAAGTAGAATGCTACAGCTCTAACCGTAACCTAATTAAGCGAATTACTTCTCTCTTGGGGCTCTTTGTGCAGGTTCACCCATTGTATGCATTTTCTCCTTAGGACAGGATTGCAAGTGCGAGAATCAATAACTAAACATTGTTGATAAACAAAGATGAGGGAAGTTTCTTCAAAAGAATGATTCGCATGTCATTTAGCAGGTCTCGAAACCAACGAGCCATGCTTAACATGATGGAGAAAGCACCAGGTAGAACTAGACGTTGGCGTTCGTGTGACCTGTCGTTGCCTGAATGCACGGCTGTTACGGACGAAAGAGTCAATATCTCTGGAAAAGTATTTTTATTCTACAAGGTTGTGAATCCTGATTTCCTCTTCCTTTAGTTCTAAATGCAAGTAAGTTTTCTTAGAAAAACTTCCAAGCATATATAGTACTTACGTAGCATAGCAACCATCTTGCTGGAAATCACCAAATAGTCATAATGCGCCAAACCCCGGAAACGAAGCACGCTTGACAATTCTTCAGTTTTAATGAGAGACGCAGTGATCTTTTTGTTGCATTCCAAATTCGAATTATTTTTAGAGACAAATCATGATATTTTTTGTCTTAAACTTAATTTCAAGATGTGTACTTGTGGTATTTACTAGCACTAGAAAAAAAAAAAAAAAAAAAAAAAAAAAAAAAAAAAAAAAAAGCAGGAAATGTTTTGCAGAAATACGGTGTATTGCCACAAAACCGCTGAAGAAAGTAGCCATCGCCAGCAAATTGTGATAACATGCTTGCATATAATAAATTATTTTATTTCTTTTAAAATCATAACTTGTTTTCTTCGTAAAATTCCATAGTTGCGCTAATACCTTAAGTATAGAAGATATTCCTTCCTTATAACTAATGACCAGATAACACTTTACTTAAGTGACTGATATTTACTAAGCACTCTTCTCCCAATATTTTAAATGTTTTCAATAAATTAAGATAAAACAAATACTTTTAAACAGCTTCAAATCTAAAATAAAAAAATTTCAAATCTAAATAAAATATTAAATCTAAAATAAAAAAGGATGCGAAAATATTGCACTAGTTCTGAAAACTTGGACTTGAGGGCAAGTGCCGACAATATTTATTTATCGCCCGATAAGAGCACTAAATCCCTCCAGAATAGAAATCCAATTTGTATGCTTCAATCAAGTCTGATTAGGCTATCTCCCACTTGTAGTATGAGGAGAAAAAAAAAAAAAAAAAAAAAGAATTTGTTGGCATTGTGCCAAAGTCTAAAGAAAAATAAATGCTCTGCTTGTCTTAGCTTAGCGTGTGGTTTAACATTTTCATTTAAAAGTAAAAAGATGTCTTCGATTCTTTAAAAGCATGCTGGTGGCAGGTTAAAAAAGTTATCTGTATTTTAACTGGATGTCATCAGTGAAGGGATTATGTCTTAAAGCTACCATAAAAAGATAAAATTTTAAAAAGTATATAAATTGTTTGGATACTTTCGCTATATTCTAAATATTTATGAAAACGTAGTTGTATTTACAACCAGTTCGTGTTTCAATTCTTCTCATTCTATACTAATGGTTAAAAGTTTGCACATGATACGAAAAATTATTAGAAGTGCTCTAGTTAATATTCCTAAGAGGGAGATAATGTGCAAGGAGTTCCGAGTGAAAAACGAAGAAATTTTATTTTATTTTTACAACAAGTATAATTCAAGTATGATTTAAAAAAATAAACCCTCATGAGAAGAAAAAGGAATTAGTAGCATTCTTAACACCCAGTTATTAATTGAAATTCGATGTTTAAAACTTTGTAGATGTATTATATTCTAAACTGCTTCCATCAAAAACAAGGATTCATGCATCCATATTGTTTGTCATTTTCACTACAATATCTAGTAATTTACATCAGGTAGTCATCAGTTTGTTACAGCCGCCCAAGCGGGATAGTGGTTAGCGACACTGACTGCCGTACCGAAGGGCCCGGGTTCGAATCTCGGAGGCGGCATGGATATTTTGTAATGTATCTGTGCTGCAAGCGGGCATTCCTAATACGCTGCGAGTTGAACGTCCTCTCGGTAGGGAAAGAAGGGTGGGAAGTTCTTGAACCCGTTTGAACTGAGCTAAATCATATTGTCACCTGTAAGGTGCTCAAGGCTTTTGCCAGCGACAGGTCAGTCTTGCCCTCCTTGCCACGATGAATTCCGTGATCTTATTATGATGCCAGTGTCAGACAAATAAGACAAGTCTCAAGACAACAATCTGTTATAACGTAGACATTTCACTGAAATTTTTCTTCTGAAGATAGAGTTTACTTTGAGTCTTTTGTACAAATCTGAAGTAAAGCTAAGCCGATTTTGATGTATGCAAGTATAAGTTGTAGAATCAATAGTTTGTTTTGAAGCAGGAGAAGTGAAAAATGAGAAATGCTGTCACCGGGACTCGAACCTGGACCTCTCGAATACACACTGAGCGTGCTAAACCATTACACTACGAAGGCATGCTGAAAGAAGGAGAAGATATTATATTAGCTCCATTTTCTTTTATAAAATTTTCTGTAATTGTCTTATCCGGATGTAGTATCATTGTAAACCGAAGGGCATTCTCACATTTATACATACCAAGCCTGTATACATGTGGACAATTCTGAACTGACATCCAGTTCTCTCTGAAGGTTATAGGTGATTTCAATAAAGATCATTTATAGTACACGTATTTCGAGGCACAAGCAGAAATAAAATTACTAACCTAAAACTTTGGTAAGAAATTTGGTAAGATTATAACATTAGATTTGATCTAATTGCCTTGATATCAAATACAAAGTGAATTTATAAGATATAAGATTAACCTGGGTTGGTATTAGATCAAGGTTACGTGTCTGAAAGGAGGTGCGTATTCGTGATACATTTCTTAGAAGAAAGCTTGCATTCAAGTTATGAATAGGAAACCAAACATGAGGTCAGTCAACCTGTTCACTGGGATTTGAATCCAGGATGATGCACTGTTGTTCAGCGTCATTTTACATTCGATTACGGGTAGACAACATTAATTAGGTTCATCTCAAATTCTATAATAAAAATAATTGCTACAGAATAAAAAACATTTGCTATGAAATAAATAAAACTTTTGTACGAGATCATATGAAAGTTTGTTTCTTATAAAGAAGAATACCATATTAATGTAAAACATTGTACTTATTATTTAATATTAAATTACACAATTTTACTTATTTTGAATTAGACGAATTAGACAATTTAGGGGAGATTATTAGGGGAAAATTTGACTTTCATATGTTGATTGGCCGGAGGGGAGAGCATTGCAAGTTTTTTATCCTCTCAAAGCAAAATTAATTTCTATTTCCAATATGGGTTTTGTTATCCGCTTTGAAGATTTAGAAATTTTTGAAAACAAATAAATTAATGACAACAAAATTATTTTATCTGCACTTGAAAGCTTTTTTTTTTAATTCTTCATTATTATGAAATTCAAATCTTCCGTTCAACGCATATTTTTGTGCTCAACAAGTATTTCACATTTTCTAATATTTCTCAGTTAAACGTATTTGCTTTAGTTATTTGTCGCATCTTTCAGTTAAACTGTTTTAAAACATGTATAAAAGAATTTGTATTTTATAAAATGTGTAAAGAACTTCTTTGAATACCTTAATAGCATGTATAAGGAACGAAAATATTTCAAGTACTTTTTGACTGCATCAAGGTTTGTCAAGGAAATTTTGTATTCTTTTTTTAGCAGGAACAAAATTTAAAGTCTGTGTGAAGCAATAAATGTACGCATGTTAAATACATTTAATTTCAGAAACCAGAAATTTTATGTTCAGTCACAAAACAGAGATTACATTTCCTCACAATTCTATATTTACCTAACTGCTTCTGTGTTTGGTACCAAACCCATTCCTCTGCGTGATTTATGTAGTTCACACTCTAAAATTTCCAATTAAAAATTGGTTGTTTACTTATAGCACACGAATTTTAAGAAATAGGTAGATATTTACTTAACACACAGAAAATTGCGAAACAGGAAAACCAAAAATGTCCTTTTCGTTGAAGAATTTACTCTAGAACGAAATTACTGCTACGTTTTTCCCAGAAAAATATTTCAGCACCTATATCAAGTCTAAAATAAATTCGCCATCTGAATGAATAAACTAAGATGTAAGAGTCCAATATTTCTGCGCCTTTGAATCAATTTTGATTTATTTTCCTGGAAAAGTTGTTTAAACAATTTATTTTAACAGTATAAAATATCTCAGATGAATATTTCGTATAAAACAAAATAAAAATATAATGCGTTTCTTGAATTAGTTTTGATTTCTTTATAAATATTTTAGATGTGATGATGGTTTTTCCTACGAAGAATTTAGTGTAAAATTAAAGCAGAATTTAGCATTAGATGAACCTAGAATTGTCTAAGGGAGCAACGATACGAAGAAATCAAACTTAATCTTCAGTATAGAAAATATTGAACGATATTATATAACGATAAATATAGATAGACAGTTTTTTGCTATTTTTTTAATTTTAGCGAATATTACATAATTACCATTAAATTAGTATTACACTTTTAAAAAATAAGCAACAAAGCCAAAACACGGAATAAAGCAACAACTGTTTAATGGATATGTGGGAAATTAATCAAAGAGGTTGGTGCGGCACTACTACAGTACGTAGCAAACAATAAAGCAAAGGCATGCGAAAAACACACGCATTACGACCGTACCATGGCGAAAGACACATAGGTCGCTAAAATGTGGTATCACACTAATAACGGGTGGAAACATCACACTAATAACGGGTAGTATTTCAGCTAGAGGCTGAAATGTATGCTTGACGACGGCGTGCAGTAGTGCTTATTCTTGTACTAATGCATGTCAGAGCTCGCGGAGAGTGCCTGGCGGCACACTGCGACCTGCTATCTGCCGTCCCAACGACGCATGTCCTTGGCTTTCGCCATATCATTGACTTTGCGAAATCGTTCTGGATGTTAAATTGATACTAATTTGTAAAAGAGTGCGTGGCCTCAATGCTCTGGTGTCTAACTGCGATGTTCATAGGCTCAATTCAACCGCGTTCTGATGTGCAATGGAGACAAACGACAAGTCGTCTTAGTCCACTTTCATGCCGTCGATGCGACACAGGTGGGATATGGGCCGTCCTGCAGTACCAGAGAGATACGATTCTAGCTCTCAGGCCGTTAGTGATGTGCGGCGTCCTGCACATAGCAACAGAAAGCGATCTTCTGCCGTTGTGATAATCCTCCGGCTTCCAGACCCACGTCTTCTACAGGGTTTAGATGCCTTTGGTAACGATTACACAGCTTATTGGTGACACTACAACAGAGCACATTCATCTCTGTTGCAACAGCCGATTGTCTTGCACTAGCTTGCAACATCCGAAGAGAAGCCCAGATCATTTCATCGTGCAGATGGTGCCTCCGGCTCATGCTTTCCGCTTTGACTCTCTCGGATTACGTAACTATCTCTGCAGGCGAAGTGACGCATAGGTCTCGCGTGCCCGTTTTTAAGGCGTTGCGGTGTGATTGCTTGATTGCGTTTTATGAATTCAGCGATGAAATATCTGTCTCATATGATAATTGTATGTTCTAACTCCTTGTTGTGCATTCTTACGTTTTCTTTTAGCGTTTTGTGTTTCTTTTTTTTTTTTTTTCCCAGGAGTGCATTTAAATAGCTATAAAAGTACGGAATAAGAACTATCATATCTGACATGATACTACATGATACATGATACTACATGATACATGGTACTACATGGTACATGATAGTCTAATTATGCCCAAAATTCGATTCTTAAAACAAAGGAAATCTGCGCAGTTTTTTATTTGTGGCTGCATGATATTGATGTTTGCTTCCACATCTACACATTTGCAATTCAGTGTAAATATTCCAACTTGTCTGTCAGTTGTAGCTCAGCATTTACAACGGAAGTTTTCCCATTCTTGCATATAGTTTGCTTTTAAGCTCATGTTTTTTTTTTCTCTTTTTATTCTTATGTTTAAAAGCTGTATAATTGGTGTAGAAAGCTTGCATCATTGAAAAATATTTAATCATACATGGCCATAACTTTTGGATAAATAAACAAATTTAAATCTCTCTTTATACACATAAAATAATTTGGATGTTAAAGACATATAAATGTATTAATAAGTAATTACAAGCATAACCAATTTAGCAGAACAAAAGAGTATCAGACAGAAAACTAACTAACGACACAGAAGCGAGAGAGAGAATGCAGCGTGTCTAAGATTAAATCTTTGTTCAGGATGCTTTCGTTTTCCTTTAGTCATATGGTGCTACTTTGGTAGACGGTTGCACGGATTTTGGCGATTTGTTGGCGATTTTTCTTTTGGCGAGTAATACAACTTATGGTAAACCCATTGATGGATAAGTTATTTATGGTAACCGATACTTTGTTGTCATTTTATTTAAAAAATAATGTGTTTTATTGTGCATAAATTCCGTGTTTTAAATATTATTTATGGCTTCTAAATATTAAAAATCAATTTAATTTTGCATTTTTATTTGAAATAAAAATTTTATTGTTTATCATATTTTATGAAATTTTATGTTGTGGATGATGTAACCAATGACGTCACCTTACTTTAAAAGTAATTGTTTTTTATATGTATAAATTTAATCTAATATTTTAAACATTATTTATGGCTGTTAAATATTAAAATACAATTTAATTTTGCATTTTTTTAAAAAATGATTTTATTATGTATGAATTTTTAAATAATTTTAATTCTAGGCGTGATGTAATAAGCTCTCTGATTGGTTATAGAATATTTGTGCATTAACGAGCTGTAATCAGCTCCCTGATTGGTTACTGAAAATTTGTGCATTTCCGCGCCGTTTTAAAATTTAATTCATATCTTCGAATTCCTTGAAAGATGTTTTCAAAGGTGTTATTTAAATTATGATTCCGATTTTTTTGTGGTACTTGTCAATAAGCAATAGGTTAAATGACTAAAAAAATGTAAGTACATATTTTTCCTTTATTTTATAATTGCATACTTCAATTTTTTGTTGAAAAAATTAATACACTATTTTCAAAAATTGCTGAGATAAATATTGTCCATATGTTTTAATGTTAATTATATTCTATATAACGTATTTTAAAGTATTTGAATTTAATAATATTCTAATTCTTTTAAATGTTGGTATGATGGTTTTTAATTCGATATTCAATTTCAGTAATATTTTAATCTAACTAAACGTTGGCACAATGTTTTTATAGCGGTGTTTTTATTCTCTTTGCTATATGAAAGTAATAGTAACCTTACTTTAGTATTTTATACTCATAGTAAATGTATTTATTTACCCTTGCTGCCATCTTAAAAAGCGACATTTTCAACAAAATATTAATCCATTACTTTTAACGATATTTATTTTTTTAAAGTTTCGAATACTTCATGCGTAAAAACAGCGTTTTTCAAGATGGCTGACGTTTGTAAAAATCGCGCCAACAATTGCGCCAACACAAATCGCCAAAATCCGTGCAACCGTCTACCAAAGTAGCACCAGTTTAATTTGTTGGTCGATATTAAGTTTTGATTTGAAACGTTCAAAGTAGTATTAGCTAAAGCCTTATGCAAGTGCCTGCTTCATTAGTGCTATATAATAATTACATGACAGCGATTAATTTGAAATAACTCGGTTCAGAACAATCCATTATTAACAGTTACTAATTTTAGGATGAAAAGGGGAAATAATCAAAATTTAGGTTTTATGATTGCTAGATAATTCACCGCACAACAAAATGAGTAATGCTGAATTTAATTATCTATCGATTTGATAACATTATTAGAAGATTTTGCGTCTTTAACTAAAATTTTCTTCAATATATTCGGAAATCGTTTTACCATAAACACGTGAGGATAAAAGCCGGAATCAGAATGCTTATTTTGTGAGTTGATTACACCCAATCTACCTTGTTTGTGGCTCTGGAAATGTCCGATTTTCCACGTAAATAGACGGGAGAAAAATTTGTTTTTGTTATGGCATATTATTTTACATATATATTCCTAATAAGGGTTACATTCATGAAAGCAAAACTACTTTAGAGTGTTTAAATAAAATCAGAAGTAAAATATATTATTTAACTAATTATTTTATAATATATTAGTTTTGCCATCCATGTATTATTATAACTATTATTATTATTTAATTTTGATTTTGTTTTCAAGAACCTCTCGTGCATTTGTACGGGATTTTCGGATTCCAAGTTTAAATATGCTAGTGTAAACTGATAGATTGAATACGTTATGGAATATACTAATGTAAACGCACAGAAACCATTTTGTTTTCGTGTATTGATGTGAGAAACTGTAGAGACTGTGTGGGTTAAACAGGCAAAACACAACAATGCTATCTGTATAAGGAAAGGATTTAATTCCTGGTGTTTGTTGTATTTGATTATGACAAAGCACTCGAGGGCTATCTGTCTAGGGAAAGGGATGTCTTCGTGGATGACTACCTAAGGAAAACAGATTTGTATACAGATTGCACAGAATTTTTGGAAAACATTCCCCCCGCCCCATGCGAAAATATCTTCTGTCAAAGTGATAGTATACTGAGGAAACCACATATACTACTATGCAACGAGTCCATTGGCAAGGATCTAAATGCGAGTCAAATATCAGTTTTCGACGGTCTTATTTACTCGGCTACTGGTAGATCAATAGGAAACTAAACTTTGGATGAGAAATAATTCTTCCGACAAAACTTTGACAAGTATTTTGACCAGACTCTTAATAAAAAGGAAATAAGTTAGAATTCATCAGCAGCCTTTTGAGAAAAACATTGATTTTCAATGTTAGAAATATTTCGTTCATAATTATCTTTATAAAAACGCAGAGTTTATAAATAATTAAATAACATGTTTGGTGAGCTTCCTGTACAACGTTCTCGATATTATCTCATCTTTTATCGTCATAAAATCTGTAATTTCTCAATTATCACTGAACTTCGGTATTGAATTTTTATGTTTCAAATTCGATATGGTCTCAGGGAAGCATATTTCTAAAGAGAAATTAATCGTTCTTGGTAGTTTCAGAAAATTCTGTTACAGAAGAAGCGGATATGTTAATCAATCAGAATTTAACTATTATTTTGCGGAACCATTTCCTGCGTTAATAAAGAAATATTGTTTTTTTTAGATCTGTTGCTTCATATGAAAGTAGTTATCACATTTTCGCAGTGCTGAAAAGGAAGATATCCAAAGAGTTACATTTCCGCAGAAAATTTTCTGCTTGATTGGAGGAAGTTTTGATTTCCGGTCTATAACGATTCAATTATTTAAGCAGAAAAATAATTAAGTACTGGCAACAACAGATAAGAATGATGGTCACGCCTCCTACAGAGTTAGATTACGAATGCCTCTAAAGGGACGAAAATATGTTAGCGTATTTCTCTTAATTGCTGACATGGGTGAATATTGTTATGCTTGTAATCAACAAATCTGCTAAGAGAGATTTGCAAAGATCAAATGAGTAGAACAAAATAAACAACTAATTGCATTTTTTTAATATTTTCGTTTATTCCATTCGTATTTTTATTATCCCTTTAAGCTATATCTGTCACTGACTTAGATTTTTAATAAATCTTGAAATCAAAATTTACGTAAAATTTGAAATCTCAATTGTAATATTTATGCTAAAATATTTTTAAAATATTAAGCAGTTTTTCTATTAAGACTCGAACCGAGCAGAAACATTCTATGACCGCTACCAGAGTCAATCTGATAATTGATGCAATATTTGCAAGAAAATTCTACTTTTCTATAGTATGCGCAGTAGATACTTTTATTGCGTGAGAGATATTTGCGTGTGTATGTAAGAACATAAGGAAACAGAAATCTCAGATCTAGTGCTAAAGTTACTTAATTGTAAAAAATATCTCTCAGCTTTGCGTTGAAAACCTTAACATGATACTGGAATGAGCATTATTTAATCTTTACTACATTTATAGCTTAATATTGTTAGGAAAAATGCCTATATTTTAATAATTAATCCGATTTTCATCGTATTTGAGTATATCAATTAAATATAAAATCTGACCTGTACACCACATGACTTCCTTGTATGAAATATTAAATTATACGCACTTTTACCGCATTTCATTTAAACATATTGAATTAGCAGTTAACGAATTTTGAATTAAATCTACTTCGTCGATATAGCACCTAGACCACAATATAATAAATGCACTCTTTTAAAGTGCACTATATTTATTTACCATAGCGACTCTTCGGCGCTACCATCACTTAACAGCATTAACATTCATTTTAAAACTCAGAGTGCACAAAAATTATATCATCTGAAGAACTACCATAAGTTCTATTCAAATACTATAATAAATCTAAAACGATAATAAAAGAAATTAAACAAATAATTTAAAAAAAAAAAAAAACTTTTTAGCAGACGATTCAGTGCCGATTACCTAATGCGCATGCGCTACTAATTAATTCAGTTCTCACTTCGCGGCAAGGCAATAATACATAAAATTCAAAATATTTTCATTAAAATTTTACATCTATAGAAAAACATAAAACACCAGTTACAGTTAAAACAATTAAAAAAATAATTTTTACAATTATAGTTTCTATATAAAAATAAGCTAATAACTTAAATGTTAATTCCATAATGAATTAATCATAATTTAATTCGCAATAATAAAAGAAGACGTTACTTTGTTGTTGGGAAGCTTAGTTTCTCTAGGTTGGGAACAAATCCACTCTTGTGGTAAGTTTTAAATGTAAACAAACATGGATGGCGTAGTAATCAGAAATTAGGCTTAGCCACACTTAAAAACTTTTAAATTTTTGATAATTTTACAATTACTGCATGTAGGATAACTAAAGGCATAAAAACTTTAACCGGAAGATAAGACCAACATAATTCAATTATTTTTAAAGCAAAAAATGCACAATTTACAAATATATAAGAATAAAGAAATTCAGATTACTGAGCTAAGGAACAGGGATGATAAAAATATACATATATTTATATACTTTTGGTGCGACCGATTGCAACCAAAATACGAGGTGCACATCTACATGTTATAGCAGTCCTATATACAAAATTGCAACGTTCTGCGGTTACTCGTTTTTGAGTTATGCGAGATACGTACATAGGGAGAATTGAGCAATCTTGTACAATCCTCCTAGCCGACTGGGATTATTGCAAAATATTGTCATGTGCTGTAACTGCAGTATATTCATTTGCTAAAGGTATGCTTTCTTGGGCACATTTTAAGAGAAACTGGCTTGTTTTCACGTTGCATATCTGACGTAAGTTACAATAGAAGTGATCAAGATAGTAAATGGCCAAGTAGGTAAGGTACTACTGGTAAGGTACAAGTAGGTAAGGTACAAGGTAGCAATTGGCCAATAATTGGCCACTGATCAGGGTAGCGAAAGTAAGGGCTTGATTACGTTTTGTAGTGAAAAATGGCGAAGAATCTGGTTATGTTCTCCTCATATTATACAGTAGGCAATATATTCGGTTCTGTGCATTTTCCGTCAGACAACATTTTTCCTGTGAATTTTGTTATTGCATTACCACAAGTAGCTCTTAAGGTAGTTTCACAATCAAAGCAAATCAACCGATACTTAACATTCAGTTTATATTACAAGTAATGAAAGATTACTTAATGCACATTTGAACTTATTTAGCATCAGCACTATATTAAATTATGCTTAGATTATTAAAGAAAATTGTCCAGTTGAAATATGGATTGCTTTTGCAGTAATTGAAATTAAAGAGAACGTTTAGATTTAAGACTTCTATTCTTCGTTTTGTAATTATGAAACAAAAACTGAAAAAAGTCCAGCGACGGGCGTATACTTCCAGTCCCAAGAGTAATTAAATATTTGTTTAATCTTCATTTTTTGTTCCATTTTGTCTTTTCTTATGAGTTTTCTTAGCAAGAAAAATGATTAAAGCTCCGAAACAAGGACATGGAATTTCTTTTCATTTAGTGGAAAAGTAAAGGCATAAGGCTGTATTAAAAAAAAAGTTTTATTTTTTAACTTTCGTTTTATTTGCTATTAATATAACGATAAATCTAATTTAATATACTATTTTATGTTCTAAATGCTATTATTTGGTCAACTTGAATTTTTCTGAATTTTCATTTCTTAGGCGTCAGTTACTGCTTAATATGTTAATAGCAACATACTGTTTGCGGCATATGATCTTTCAATTTTTATTTTAACCCATTAGCCGCTGGTGTTGCGTTGACGCAACGGTCAAAATAAATGCGTATATAAATATAACTACCTAAGATATTTTATACCAGCAGATGATTTTGTGTAGGGAATATTGCGAAGATTATTTCTGTAAAAGATATTTGCCTTCAACAATCATTTTGTTTATAATAATTAATTTCATACTTTAAGCAAAATTTAAGCAAAATTTTCGACCGGGTATTTTTGCTGAAAATATTTAGCGAAAGAATCGCCGTCTTTATGAGTGATCTATTTTTAGTCAAGGTCACCGTTTATCAGAACATTACATCAGTCAGATGTTTATATTTGTGTTGGGAAGGAAGGGAAAACAGGTGTTGCGTTGACGCAAAGTCAGCAGGAAACGGGTAGTCAATCTCCTTTTTCACTCATTCATGTCGATGTTTTGGTTCATGTTCTGGTTGTTTAAAAATGCCTAGAACGAGATATCTTACATTAGAAGAAGCCTTTCAAAGGTTTTTTGATGAATAAACAGATGATGATAAGGTTAGTAATGACCAGAATGAAACTGATATTGTTGTTGTTCCTCCAGAAATTGCAGAGCCTAGTGACGAAGAAGAAAGGAATGCCAATGTTTTAAATAATGATAATGATATTTTACAAAATGATACTGCCGGGCAAGTTGAAATTCACGTAAGAAGTAAGTTTCAGCCTTCTAAAAGCAGTTATAGTCATACTACTAAAAAGTTTTAAAAGCAGAAGACTGAAATCTTGAAGTGGATAAAAAAGGAACTGTTAGTTATGTCTCAGGAAGAACAGAATTTATTTTGAAGAAAGAGATAGAATGAAATTATAAAAGGCAAAACACAAGGTGGAACTAGTGCACAGATTTTCGATTTTCTTTTTGGTTTAGACATTATTAAAAAAAAAAAAAAAAAAAAAAAAAAAAAAAAAAAACAGAATTTCTTGTATCTGAAGCCTATATGAGAAGATTTATTGGAATATTATTGCTTACAGGATATCATTATTTACTTCAAGAAAAAATGTATTGGTCTTTTGATAAGGATATTTCTGTTCCTGTTGTACGAGAATTGATATCACGTTTGCAGTACAGGAATGTGAAGCAGAATTTGCATTTGACAATAGTCAAACTGACAATCTGATAAATTATATGAGGTGAGACCGTATCTAAACTTACTAAATATCACCACTTTTTACTACTGGACATATAAAGTCTCTTTTAGATTTCAGACGCGAGAATGCATTATTCCTTTTGCAAACTCCTATTGAGAGTGTAGAATTAGCTAGAAATAGATCAGCAACAGTAAGACCTAGTAAATTCAGCATTCAAAAACCATTGCTTGGAGATGGTACATTTTATCGTAAAGTCCGTTGATGACAAAAGACTTTGTTGTAAAGAGTACCATTGCCAGACTGTTTATAGATGCAAAGTATGTAATGTACATCATGATTGTAATCAAGCTTTTCATGCTTGAATCTTTCAAATGAAATAATCTGTATTTGTAAAAGAAATAAAATGTATATTTTAATATTAAATTAATTACAAGTAAAGCTATTTGTAGATTTATAAAACCAGCTAAAAGGTAATTCTGCGCTACACTCAAAAGAAACATCACACGAGTACAATCCTAGTTACTAAACATCCGTAGTCTTATTCCGTTGACGTTGCGCGAACGCAACATTCGCTTTTTCCACAGGTAAAAGAATTTTTTTTTTTATTTTCAATGTAAATTTATGTTATAAATGCTTAATTTAATATTTGTTATTATTTTCATGAGAAAAGAAACATTCCTTGTAGTTTTGGCGGTTAATGGACATTTTTGGCAATAATTTTATTAACACGCTTCTTACCAAAGCTCATCGAATTCATCCGTTCACACTCGCCAAGATTCTATCTGCAATTTTATAGCTTTAAAATTATTTTTTTTTTTTTATAAATATAGATATAGCAGGTTACTTTTAGCAGTAAATACATTGGCACGAGTATAAATGTAGTTGGAAAATGAAATAATTTTTTTCCCCTGCCAACTGCTTGATAATCCCGAACTAGATACAGAAACTTACCTGTTCTGCGTATTCAGTAAAACTCCTGGTTTACATTAGCACTACTTTTTGTGTTTCCAATGGCGAGCTGTAGCCGATTATAAGCGTTGGGTACTACTAAAGACGGAAGTAGTGGTCATTTTACTATGTTGTTGTTACTAATCTTCGAGTCCAGCTTCTGCTAGACGAACTCTGCGAGTTTATTCATCTTCAAACAGTCATAAACTGTCATAGGAGACTTAATCAAGTCGTCGTTGGATAAACCCAGACACCTAAGGATGTGCGCCGGAGAAGCCTGCTCATTGTTATCACTTTATTATGGAAGCACCTAATAGAGGTGCGCAATTCCTTCCTATAAATGCACTGACAAATTACATCCATGCCTTCTCCAGGATTCGAAATCGGGTCCTTCGGTACGGCAGTCACAGTCAAAAAATAACTTTCTAGTCTGGGCGGCAAGCTAACGGTGTTTTGCATCCAAGAAACGTGCACTAATTCGATAGCTACGTTTAACTCAACCCAGGCGACCAGTTCTAAAAGGGTTTTTCAGCCAGCTGACGTAAGCTAATAGATGCAAATCTGTAATTCTTAGGCTTATGTCAATCGGCTCAAATTACCTTCAAAACTGGCCACCCGGCTTAGGTTAGGAGGAGCTGGCGTATATGGCTTGGTAGCAAAGTTACGTTAGCGTAAACATGTCTTTAGCCTTACAAAATAATCCCTTTGTTTGTATTGCTTTCATTTGTATTAAAGAATTTGCTTTGCAACTGCAACTACACATCATTATATTTTCTTTTTTATAAAAAAAATCAATAACTTGTCCTAATACGTAAGTAATGGGATTGTATTATCCTCAAGAGTTTTAAGTTTGGCATAATGTTAATGAACGAATTTTGAATATTAGAAGAATTAACAATCTGCTCATTTAATGTAAACATGGAACATATATCAATACTCTAATACATTAAGCTCACTAATAGCTGGATTAAAAGGCTAACAAGTTTAGTAGTTTGTGCGGATTTTCCTTTACCTGCTAAACTGGCTCTCTCACGACTCTGCCCCCCAATTTATTCCGTTTGTTTCCTTTAACACCTTTAAAAAAATTATCACCTTCCCCCATCTATTCTCTTCCCCTGTGGTGTACTTTGTAACATGTTTAGCTAACCATCGGAAGATCCGTGATTCGATTCCTGGGGAGACCATAGCTGACTTTTCATTAATTCAATTCTTGTTTCGGAAACCTAATACATAAATATGTTCTTGATGATGGTATTCCTCCTAAAGCAGATAACCATTGCGTTATTTTTTATTAGACATAACTAAACAAATATTCTATATAAAACACTTGGACGGTATAATGGTAAACGGAGGCTGACTGGTATTCTGAACTCCAAGGTGCAGGTCCTTATCTTAGATGTTCGTATTAAATCCTTTCTCTTCTTCTCGTGGTTGTGGTATCTGTGTATCCTTAAGTGTGCATCCTGGGAAGGAGACGACTAAATGACCGATGGATTCAGCCAATTACTACAAACTGCTGAAAAGCAGCCTCACTAAAAAAATCTATTCTTAACTTCTTCGTCGTCCGCAACGCGTCTAGCGCGTTCAAGTGAAACCTACGCAGGGCGGCCGTAACGCGCTTCATGCGTTCTTCTACATTTTAAAACGTTTAAAACGCTTTCTAAATGTTTACTTGTTTGAGTTTTTATTTTTGTTTATTCTAGTACCTCCTAGAGGGAAGCACTAATCAGGCATTCTATTTCTAATTGAATTTGCCCCGGGTTTTATGAATATTCGTGTCATTTTACATAAGTTACAAGACAGTGAGAAATGGCTTCAACGTCTACTCAGCAGTAAAAAGAGAAAAAATGAGGTTGTGAATTGGAAAGACAAAAAGGATATACGTTTGATGAGTACCGTCCATAATAACTCGATGATTGATGTTGGAACACGAAAAAGAACTGTAAAAAATCCAATAATTGTAACAGATTACAATAACAAAATGGGAGGAGTGGACCGCTGGATCAGATGTTATCAAATTATCCTGCTGTTAGAAATAAGCAGAGATATTACTATTTTTCCATTATGCTTTATTTCCTCATAATTTTACTTAATATTCATTGACATTCATCCACTACGAAAGTCATGTATGGAAAGTTATGATGTACAGAGAAAACAACATTAACCGCTACGAAAAACAGACGGCCGCTGGGGGCGGGGAATTTTCGCGGACAGGAGAGGACGGCGAAAGGTTTAATAAAGAAAATTTCCATATATGAATAATTTTAACGTAATTTGCTAGTGGTTTATTTTTTAAAGTTCTAGATAATAATTATTATTTGCAGAATATTTTCAGAGCCAACTCACGACTCTTCAGTTAGTCTAATTTCAATACAATGATAATGAAGTGAAACTGAAAACATTTTGGAAAACCTTATACAAGGATGTGAGCAGGATTACCTCAAAACTTTATTTGCAAAATACTGCACTAAATGCGGTATCTGAAAACACAATAAACGGAAGCCCTGTTAAATTAGTAAATATGCCTCATTTTCTGTTTTAGATATTGTGTATAAAGTACTTCATTGAAGAAGATTGTTTTATTTTTCTCAGTCTGTTTACCGATTATGTATATTATAATTAATTTTCTAAAATGTAATTATCTGTACAAAAGCATTTGATTTGAAACTAATAAGTAAAATAATGCAATTTAAAAGATAGCTTTTCTCAGACTGAAAATCCTGTTTAATTGCCCAAAATGTTTTATTATCATATTTTTATTATAGCGCTCGCTTTGTATCGTAATATTTAAAACACTCTTTCCCTTTTAAAAGCTAGCTTATGTCTTTAATGTTTAAGCACTTAAACACTCTTAGAATCAAAATGGTTGTTTTAAACATAGCACCAAAAAATAAAATAACAAAATCCTTAATTTCTTAATTAGTTTCTCAGTATTAATAATTCGATGCATTTCACATGAAATTGTTAATAAGGATTTATTTGAAATACATTTGGAAGAGCAAAAACAACTTCATTTCAAGCAATAAAAAGGATAGAAATAAAATTACACGCTCGCATTTGCATTTTAATTAAGATTTCCTCCAAATACACACCGAAACTCTTCATTACAGGTGTTGGGAGAGAATTCATTATAAGCATTGCGTGCAACCAAATGTCTGCCCGTTGTTGCATCGAGCGGTTTTAATTTCAATAAAATGCCAGAGGGCGTCGGTGGAATAATTCATTCTCTAGAACGGCAGTTAAGTAACATACTCAGACATATCCGGAGAACAAAAAGGCAAAAATTAGTTCAGATATTCGTGGATTTATTTTCAAAATTAGGCCTAATTGCCTAACCTAAATGATTAATTTACATGGAAATGCACGCTCTCTTGTAGAGATATTGATTGAACTCAGGTTTGACCGTTGCAAAATTTTGTATAATAAGTAGGTGGAAGAAAATTAATTTAAAGAATTTCGTGTTACTTTTATAGGAATTATTTGAATTAATTACACAGGACGGGAAAATATAATATAATTATTCATGTATTAAATTAACAATGTAAATTATGCAAATATGTAATATAAAATCTACAAATATAAGTTTCATTAATAATAACAGCAAGTACTGATCGGCAGTTTAGGTAACACAACTTTTACCGGAGTACCTTTAGAAATGTGCTTTTAATGCTTTTTAGTGCTGTATTGTAAACTAAGTTACATTTTGGGTTTCTAAATGATTATATTACCTATTATTTAGTGACATTTGAAAACGTTTCAAAAAATTTTGCTAAGTCTTTATTAAGCAAGCATTGAAAAGAATACTTTTTGCAGCACCGTCTGTCGAACATGTGGCGAAACGCCACATGTTTCTCCACTACCCTTTGCCAGATACAGTTGCGATTTGTAGAGGCAGTTAATAAAACGCAGGCGAAACATAAGCGGGATATAGATAAATTCATGACACTGTCTGGGAGCATTCTTCAGCAAATGACGGAAAAAAACATTTCAATACTAAGCTTCAGAAATCTATACAGTATAAAAGCACATATTTGAAATTAATCATTTAAGAAATGGAACAATATACGTCGTGATATTATATATATATGTTTCTGGTAACTATCCGAATGGTACGTGATAATATTTGTATTCCTAGGAACTCACTTGTTTATATTGCTGATAAATAAGTTTGCTTTAACATCGATAGATGGTATACCACGCTCCTTCAGTTAATACAATCAAAGGGCCCACCAGCGGCCGAGCGGTAAAGACGCTGAACACTGGTAGTTCGGTCTGAGGTTCGAATCCCGCGAACGGGCTGGCTGCATGGGCGTTTTCGTGGTTTTCCCCATGTGTAACGTGTATACGAGCCAGTTTCCCTTAGAAAGTCCTCCACGAAAGGCATCCCTCCCTTTAGGCAGATAGCCCTCGTGTGCTTTGCCATAATTAAATATACCAATACCAATTAATACAATCAAAGGACATATTTATCTCTCCACGCTTAGTTGGTCCTGGAAATTTTCATAAGAACACTACAATTTCGTGCAAATTCAATTCAATCAATATTGCCTCCTTTTTATTTATTTCCTATTAAGACAAAATCGTCAAAATGTTTACATTGTTATTTATTTTTATTTTTGTTCACTTACTTATTATTTTTAACATTTTTAATATAAAACCAGCATTAGTACTTCGGAACAATTACTTTTGCCTACGGTGTAAGGCTAATTTAGCTGATACATTATTATTGCATTAATTTCTTTCTTTATTTCTTTTTTATTCTGTCGGCTGTCACCAGAACGAAAATTAAACTAATATTACTCGTGAGAGAATCTGTTGTTTAGAGAGCAAGTTATGGCAACTAGCCAGTAAAATGATAACCTGAAAACCTGAAACGCCCCCTGTAGCCCACCGACCTGTATGTTTTGTAAGTGATTTTTGTGTTCTTTAGCGTACAAAGTTCGATAACTCGAAAATAGAAATGGGTGACATTTCTTTAATTTTAGATGAATCTACAAAACTTAGCTTTCAGTAAGCTTTTTAGTTAAGTTTTACCTCTTGTCTATGTTATTATAGTTTAGATTTATATTAAATGAGAAGGTGAAAATTCGTCAGAACTTGAGAAAATTAGAAGGGATTTAATTAAGTAGGAAATTAAATTCAATATTGTAAGGCTTTGTTTTTAACAAAAGTTGTACATAGCATTAGAGCATATACTTGTTCTGGAAACTTCTACAAGGTAACTTGCCTCTTATATTATTCAATCTCTAAATATTTTTCTGAGATGTCTTCAGCCATTTAGAGCAACCAATTTGTAGAATTTTTATTCCGCAATGAAATGGAAGCACATATGACAGATAAGGATCGGTTTCTTCAGGCAAAATGTATGACTATTCAAATTAAAAAAAAAAATAAAAATCAGCATCTCTTTAGTAGCGTTTTTTTGGTGACGAAATCCGCTGCGATGGATGGTAAAATGAACAGGATTGTTATAAAAAGGAACTAATGAACGAAACACAACCACATTTCGTATACAAACTGTAGAAGACGTGGAGAAATTAATTTTTAAAAAAAGTCCCCGATAGGAGAGATTTTGGCGTTCTCGAAACTGAAAATTGGTAACGATTACAATAAATACTTGGAAAGTAGATTATGTAGACTTTCATAATGGACATACAGAAATGAATAGCATACGGTACGAAACTCGGAGAAAATACTTTTTTTTTAAACAACGCAAGGGTTCCGAAACCACGTGCAACATTTTCGATGTGCTGACCATCCCTTTGTACAAGATATTGCATTCAGTGTATGACATTTTTTACTGCCACACGTAAATTGTTAGTCTGGATGTTTGTACAGCCCGTCTTAATGATCTCTTTTAAAGGATTTGTAAAGTCACCAGTACATGCAATGGATTTAATGTAACCCCACAGCTAAAATAGGGAACAGAGGCATTCCGACGGAAAAAATTGGTAGATAACCGTTTCATTACCCACATGCTTGAGTGAAACGTTCTGCGCTAAACGAAGAATATGTGGCCGTACTATCTATTGCATAAACATTGTCTTTGACAATTACTGTCTTTGATGAAATTCAGGACGGATAAAAGTTTTACAGCAATTACGATATTTCTCGTAATTGCAGATAACAAAACCTTAAAGTGTGATATTCTCAAAAAAGTGTGGACCTGTTATGGAATCTTTGTGAATATGCATCATACGATTACTTCTGCAGTGACACCTGGTGGATTACTCTTGGCTATTCCGATGCCCAAATTGGGCACTTGTACGTAATAATGAAGCCATTAAATTAAAAACTAACCGCATCTCCTTACAATATTTTTAAGGCAGTTATGTTTCGATTTCTATTCGGGAAGAAACATTAAATGGAAAATCAGGCGCTTATCATAATCTGTCATTTTTAGGATTTACACGCATCTTACGCGAATAGAGACGCAACATCTTTCGTTAAATTTCCTGACAATGACATAAGGTAGATACCGTTTGGCGAGCTATTGCACGAGTGCTTGGATTACTGCTAATCCCTGTGTCATCGAACACTGCAATGGCAACTTCTGCTACAGCTTTTCGTCTTCTACTGGCTGTCACTCCTAGCGTTCCAATTTCCTCAAATTTTTTAATCATATATCTCAGTGTTTGCACACTTTTGTCGGTATACTGACTTACAGCAGAAGATGTTTTTTTCCTGCTCCTACCAGTACTCTAGGGATTCCCGTTTAGGGTCTGAACTTTGTGAAATCCGCAGTTAAATATATCCTCTACATGAATTTGTCGAGGGAAGAAGTTTTGAGCACTTTGTCTCTTGAAAGCAGACCGGAGACTTGGGAACTAGTCAGGTGAGTTCCCTCTGTGCTACAGTAGATATTGAATTTTTACGTGGTCATGAAGCCTTCTAAATTCCTTAAGAACCCCCATATACCAATGGATTGTCTAGTGTAAAACAGCTTTATGAGTAAAATAAGAACGCCTATAACACTCAAATCAGCAACCAGTCAAGGAACGTCTGACTCAACATTCTCTGTCCTGTTTTTAAAAGTAATAAGTGGCATTGCTGTCATGGCCTATTAGGTAATTTGCACAATCTAGTACTCAAATGACAACAGTACCAGATCTCTCCATTCCGCGACTTTGGTACTAGAACTAATTTCCTCATACCTTACACAGTCTGTATATGAAATTTGGTTTCATTCCGTTCATTAATTTTAGTTGCAGGTCTCTTCAAACAGAAAAAGTTATTTTACAACCATTTTGTGTTTACTGAAGAAATACAAACGGCAAACCTACTAGTTTTAAAAATAAAAGTGTTCAATTTATTTGCACTTCTTGTGCAGTTAATTATGTTTCTTCAAGGCACGTGCGGCATCATTTTGATCTACTATGCTTTATAAAATAATCTGATTTTCTTATTTTGAATTGACAACCTTCAAACAATTTATTCTCAAAATTTTTTATTTGAATTAAATTTTAAGAACAATACTTATATCTAAGAAAATATACTTGAATTTACAAATTAAAACCATAACAAAATATCTTTTGTTCATTATCAGTACAGTTTTGAAGTAAAATAGCTTTCAAAATGCATTTTTCAATTACAAAATACAAGAAAAGGAAAATAATGCCACACTAACGTAACTAGTTAGCATATTTTATTTTTCATTTTAGTTTGCAAAATCGATAAAGAGTTGTTTCTACTTGCTAATGAAATTCTTATTTTAAGCTATTTTATAGCTCAAAGTCCGCTAGAAATTAAATTGGTGAGAATTGTTATGTCATGATTCAGTCTATTCATTTGAAATTATAGTGTCAAATAAATGAAGTCGCCTAAGTAATGATATACCCTACCTTATTCTATTACCAGCATACGGGTTGTTTACGTAATTTTTTCTTTATTTTTTTCGAGTGTAAAGCGAATATTAACCAGTTCCCCTTAAAAATCTTTCAAGAAATTTAACCCTCCTTTAACAGATACATTTCGCGTTCTTTGCCTTAATTAGTCAACTTATTCAAACAGGTCTTTCGAATGAATTACTAGAAAGAATCTATGGCTACAGTACAATTAATAAGTCAACAGACATTCCCCATTCCTTCCAAATCTTTTGTACTGATGAAGTAACGATTTGTTATTTTTTCTACGTAAGATAATTTACATTACATATATTTTTATATTTCTATACGAGTATAAAATAAATATGTATATAAATGTCAAATTGTTATCCAAATAAAAATTTCGGTTCGATTTGTTTGAAAATAATATTTTGCGTTCCGACTTTCATTCTTTTGATTTTTATGTATACAAAACGTTTTTATATTCTTTCTCCATGACATTTTCTAGAAGCAGGAAAAATGGTAAAAGCTAACTGAAAAGCTGTTTTCTGTTCTTTCGAGAATCGTGGAATGTGATATTCGAAGTATAATACATGGAAATACATTCAGGAACTTATGAAAGAAAGAAGCTTCTCCAACCATGTAATTTTTATCATTAAACATCAGCTCTCTTTCAATTAATGTCCTTTTGGATTTAAAGCTGTGGCTTTTGTATCTAGTAAAATCACTTTGGCAAGATCGTACAATGACAATGCTTTGAATATATGAGAAGAAATATTCCTTTCTGTTGACTATTAGTGCTATTCCTTTCTATTAACTGTTCTACATTCTAGAACATTTATTTTTCTACGAAGCTTAGCTCTGCAGAGAGACTTAAACTTCCACTGAACACAGGAGTTTAAGGAAATAATTTAAAAATGGTTGTCACGACGCCCCATCTGGTGCAAAGCTATAATTCTTATATTTCCCTTATACACATCTAAATCCCGATATTTATACTCACTTTCCTGTTATAGCCGAGATATAAAACAAAGTAAAACCATCGTTTCTCAGGAAATGGTTTTTAAGATAAAACCCACAGTTTATATTCAAGTTACAGAAGGATATATTTCGCTTTATCTCATTCCTCAAGCCTTTGCAGTCCAAAAACAGTAAGAGGAAAAAAAAATGACTGCATCCTTTAGGGTGCTTGCTTTCACAGGAGGATAATACCATTGAGTTCTTTTCCTAAATCGCCCGGCAATGAAAAAAGTAGAAAATGGTTCCTTGAAAAAGATATTTTTTTTTATATACGCACTGTCTTCTGAGCAATTTAAATCTTTAAGTGTTGCTTCCCTACCCGGCAGTTTTTTTACTCTTAAGTGTGTAATGTTTTACCATAACTGTTTAGTTGAGTGATAGTGACCGGTGGCGAATTTTCGAAAAACAGAGTTTTTTTAATAAATTATTTCCATAAAACATTGTGTATAGGCTATAATCAAGCGATTATTCGACTATGGAAATGTGAGGAAACCTTCAGGCAGGATATTAAGAGAACCAAAGCCCAACATCCTAACAACAGAAATGATGTAGTTCAGGAGGTCTTGTCTTAACTGTTGTATACCCTTCTTCTCACCACATGATAAAATTTATGTCATTCTCCTTTTTTAAGTGATTTATTTAAAATAATACTTAAAACTGGGAATAGAATGTTTTACAGTTACACTTAAATTATGGGTTATTACGTTTAATTAACAGGCATTATTTCTATACTTATTACTATTTAAATTAGCATATTCAATAAAAATTAAACGATAAAAAATTCACTGTACCTACATGCTGCTAAACGGTTCATCAAACACTTCTTGGTTTTACTTTGTTATAATATTTTGGTTATATTTTGAGTGTATTGATCCAGAGTTGAGTCTTTCCTCCCCTAAGATTGAAATTTTCTTGTCAAAGAGGAATTCTTCATCGGTTGAGGACTCCTGATAGTATAGTACGACAACTCAGAAAAGTGTCTTTACCTGCGCGAAGGAAATAAACAGTTTTTTTAATAACAGAATAGTTAGTAGTTAAAGGGACTTTGCATCATGTTTTGAATCAAGCATTTGTAATCTTAAAAAATTTTTCTTCAGTGTTGTTCATTCGCGACTCCTTTTGATAAGATTAGAAAGTCCTCCACAAAGGCATCCGTTCCCTTATGCAGATAGCCCTCGAGTGCTTTGCCATAATCAAATAAACCAAATCGACCTTTCGATAAGATGGAATTTCGAAAACTGCCTTATTTGAAGAAAGCTCTGTTGCGAAGGTATGCATAAGATTTTCGAAATTTTCCGAAGTGCATATGAGGGATATTTAAAAGCCAAATTAAAGTTAGCAAATGGAATTAAAATTTGCATCATCCATGAATATTTAAAGGATACTGATATTATAATCAAGACATAATATTCTCAAGAAAGGAATTTTAAAACCATCTCTTCGCCTCTAGTTAAACAACAATTTTGGAATAAATAGCACACTCTGCAACAACAACAACAAAAAATAAATAAGAGGGGTAAGAATTGAAATAATTATAATAAAATTTTCATACATTTAACTACAGTTAGAATTCTGCTTAAATATAAGTAATACATTTAATTTGCAGTGATTTTTGTTTTATTTGTTGCATAGCATTTGTCTGTGCAAAATAACAGCATTTACCATATTTTGAGTAGTATATTTAAGCCTGGATAATTAAATGAAATTGGAAGATAATTAAATGAAATTGAAAAATGGTAATTATTGACAAAGGTGCAAAATATAACTGTTTTAAATTATTCTCAATAAATTTATGTAGCTGTATATAAAAATTCGAAGATGATTTTCATTCCAAATGTATAGAAATATATGCATTTTCTTCTGAACGTAATGTAGTAAATGAAGCAAATTTTAAATAATAATTACAACTACCATTTTGCAGTCAATTATCTTTTAATACGAAATGTTATGTAACTGCTACATAACTACATCGTAAAGTACTTGTACTTTACGATGTAAAAAATGCTGACAAATGAAGTTCTTTGAAAACAGAAACCGAGATTCATCAGTCGAAACTTCATGAAGTATCCAACATGTGTTTGTAGTTCTTTAAAATCTTTTAAAACGCTGGAAAAGTCATGTGAAATGACAGAAATATTACTGGAACCTATTGGTCTATCCTAGAAGCCACTCCATCAGTGGCGATCCAGATGTGCACTTGCGATCATGCGAACGGGAAATATAGAACTGTCTCATTTTTCAGCAGAGTGTACATTTTTTGCTTCTCAGAATCACAAGAGTAGAATTATTTTATGCTGAGTGTTGCTCATTTTATCTTGGCATTTTATTTCTAATATTTTTCAAAACACATCTGCAATCCTCATATACGCTGGGAGTTCATAGTCGTCCTTGATTATTTCCAGATCTTATAAAAATCCAAAAGCAATAATATATGTATATTCAAACAGTCGTAAAAATACCTTGAATGTATGAGCTAACATTGCATTGTATCATATGTTATTAATCTACGTTTCTGCCACAAGACCGCCTGTGTAATCATATTTTTCATGTGAATGACATGCACTAAGTATAAATGCATAATAAAAACATACAAGAAAGATAACAAAAAGAAAGTCCGATTTTGAGATTTTAAATGAAGTCCAAAGGGGCGCTTTTTTAACATTTTGTGTGTTACCTTTATTTATTAAATATCATGTTCTTCGCACTTAAACCGTAAAATTCAGTTCAAGAGCAATATCGCAAAATAATTTTAAATTGAACATATCTTTAGAATTTCCGATACACAGTCTCATGCGCTGTTTTTTATGTGCAACACTGCCATTGCTCGCTTTGAAATCCTTGAGTTCGTTAATCAAAAATTCGTTAAATTTTACAAAATAGGAAATCGATAATAAAATAAATTCCAAATTTCAGATTTGTGCTTACAGGTGCCCATATTCGCAGTAGGATTATGGCATTCAAAATTTTTATGACACTAGGTACCGTTGTTTTATTACAATGCGAGAAACATACATACATTGATGCAGATTATTCATTAATTAACTTCTTCAAATATAATATAGGGCGATAATATTTGGTGGCAGCAGTTTGAATAGTGAAACGCGCATTCGGAGCGATTCGACGCTAAGCCAAAACAATAGTCTCTCAGGGACAAAGCTGCTTTGGAATAATAAGGGACAGTATTACTCTCTTAAGCAAATAAATAACTAATTTTTTTAATAATGAAAATATTACTATAAACACACCATCATAGACGATAAAATATTACAAGTACTGTACTATCGACGTTTTAGAATCAGCTCTGCTAGACGTTCATTATTACTCGCATTTCAGTCCAGTATTATTATTCATATATCGATTTTATTTCATTTACATTACACTAGTATCATATAATTTAGTTATTTGTATATAGATATTTCTCAAACATCGAGTGCTTCTTAGCAGATAATATCAGTTTATTGGCATTATTTAAAATAAGACCTCATTGTAAATTTATTATTCAAAGTTATTTGTATATTCCTATTAATTAATCAGTATATCGATAAAATCATCATGTTGATATTTATAAATCAAAATTATCTGTTCATTCATATCGCGCAATCGAAAATATCGAAAATCTTTAATTAATCGATATTACCAATATGCACTCATGTCCATAAATTAAGGATAATGCAAAATCAGGCAAAGGAAGAGTTAGAAGCAAAACAAATTTGACTTATTTGTGAAGCTTATTTATTAAACAAAAGGTGAAGAGCAAAAAAAGATGCTATATGTTTGATATCATTAAAAAAATTAGCGATTTTTCCTCCCTGGAGCAAATTACAAAAAAAAACTATTTACAAAAAACCAATATTACATGGTTGGTATGATTTTTAATACATTGTATGTCTCCCAGACGATGCAATACAGTCCGTACAACGCCTAGGCATGCTGAGTATCAAATTATCGATCTGATCTTGGGGGATATTACACCACTCAAAAAGCAATGCTCTCCGAAGTTCAGGTAGACATGTAGGAAGAGGTTGACGGGCTGCAACTCGTTGGCCAAGCATGTCCCACACGTGCTCTACTGGATTCAAGTCCGGTGAGAATGCTGGCCAGTCCATACGGGTGATATCCTCCGATTGAAGGCATTCGCTTACTATGTTTGCACGGTGAGGACGGGCGTTGTCATTCATAAACACAAATTGTGCGCCCATGGCGCCCCGAAACAAACATACATGTTTTCCAGAATGACGTCCCGATAGATTTGGCTTGTCATGGTTCCAATATGTACATGCAGGTCAGTTCTGGAACCCAGAATAATTCCACCCCAAACGAGCACTCCTGCACCACCGTAACGGTGTCGTTCAATGATGTTTTCTTGGTGGTAACGGGTACCTGGAGCTCTCCATATAAAAGTCCGGCGAGAATCAGACTGCAAGCTAAACCTGGACTCGTCGGAAAATATCACACAAGCCCACTGTTGCGGTGTCCACAATGCATGCTCTCTACTCCAGGCTAACCGCAGGCGACAGTGAGTTGCAGTAAGTGGAACGCATCTGACATTTCTACGAGCATATATACCAATCTGCCCTAAGCGTCTGTACACGGTCTGCCTTGAAACTGTCGTACCAGTGGCTGAAGAGAGCTGATGAGACAGGTCTGAGGGTGTGCTCCGCCTGCTTCTTTTGGCAGTAACTGCCAAATACCGGTCCTCATTCGGCGTTGTAACTCTGGGGCGACCTGTGCTGTAACGTCTACTCACATTAACGTCATCTTGGAATCGTTGCCAAAGCCTGAAGATGACACTCTGAGCAATTCCAAGTTCGTCTGATACTTCCAGTTCGGTACGCCCACATTCCAGACGGCCGATAATTCTACCACGTAAAAAATCATCCAAATGCGTCCTTTGTGTCATAACTATTCGGTTATTGCACTGAAATGCTTATAAAGCGCCTGCGAATAATTTTAATTCTTCGCCTGCATTCCTTATATATCACTCTTTTACACTATCGTCATTGTGACGTACCATCGGTGTCATCTGGTTACTTCCTGAAATTTGCATATGATTCTTGAAGATGTGTGTAGTGATTTTACAGGTGATATATTTATTTTAGAGTTCGATTTCCGCGTGACTCCGAATTATCCTTAATTTATGAACATGAGTGTATGTATATATATTGCATGCAGAATTGATATAACGTATAATATTAAACTGAATAAATTATTTATGCAGCATATAAAATCCAATTAACCAACGCTTACATTTTTTCGACGGAACATTATGCATTCTTTCTAATTGTTAAACTATTAATTTAAAAAATTAAATAATTTGACAATATGATTTTACGCAGGCAGAGTTCCACTTCTGTTAAAAGTCCTCCAGAAGGCACTTTTCTTATAAGCTTTCACATATCCCTCATTAATCGATTAACCAATCAATTCTTATTAAATACTTTCCTTGAATCATATCCGAGGTTTGGCAGTCAATATAATAATAGTAAAAACTAACTACTTTTCCTGTTTTCTGTCAGTGTTCTGTAAACTTCTTGAGCTTGTTAAATGTTACAAATAGTAACACAAAATAAAAAATAGCTCCAGCGGGTTGTTTTATCAGTAAAAAAAATCTTAATTCTTTTGTAAAGTCTAACTTAACTTCCTGGAGGATAGGTACGTGTATTCTGTAGTCAATGTCAGTGTCCTCCTGTAGTCGATGTGTGGGACATATATGTCCCACACATTGACTACATTAAATGAGGCTAAGAAAATTTAGTTTGCAATGAAGATTTAAAATTTGATACTTAATGTGGAGCAGGGGGTGGCAGACCCTGTTAATTTGTTTTTCTGTTTTTCATGTTGATTAAATTGTTGACTAAATGAGTTCAGTACGTTAAAAAAATCTAGTCTATGGCCCGAATGGAAATGTTAACACAAAAAAAGTAACTTTCCATTAAAAAAATCTAAATATTTTTAATATTGTGAATTTTATGGGGTTGTGAAATCGAAACTAATGTTAATTTTTTAAGTAAAATTTGTAAGCATTTGTATGATGAGGTGGCACATTCTGCATAACTAACTATTCTCTAAGCAAGCCCCAAGTACGAGGATTATAATTTTAATAATGTGAATTACTTATTTTTAGTCAAATCAAAGGAGATAACGCTGCGAAACGTTTACAGTCATTTTATACAGTCGTTCTATATGCAGTCTGTATTCTACGTACAATCTGTTGCAAGCGATTGTGGCAAGTGGAACATATCAGTAGCAATACCTGTTCCATTGATGACTCAAATGGAGCAATCTATGCCCTCAAGAATCCGTGGAACAGTTTGGAAACGAATGACACGAATTTGTTCATTTAGTCTTAAGAATCAAATCATATTTTCTTATATCTGCGGAATATACTGATTGAAAGAATACATTTAATTTTTGTCGAACTAAAATCCCTAGATGAACTCAAAACGTGTCCTCGAAATTAATGGAAGTATTATGTGGAAAAGGGGTAGAGCGATTAGGTATTTATAGGAGCAGGAAACAACGAAAATCTGTAATATCCTTGTTCGGGATTTACACTCCAAGCCTCCCGACCGCAAGCCAAACGTGCTTCCAATTACACCCCGACAGTTCACCGAAAGAAAAGAAAGGAATTTCACATTCTCATCCAATTAAATGGGACTGGAAAGGAAGATATACAGTTGCCAAATATAGATTGTGGGGAATTACCGACCACCACATTTTAGTTCGGGCACCATTTGTAGAGCGATCAGATAATTATCGGAGCAGAAAACAATAAATAAATAAATAAATAAATAAAAAATATCCTCGTCGGAATCGATTTCCGAGTTATAGTTATGCTTCCAATTACAACATGAAGGCCACGTCCTAAGGAGGGAGAAAAACCCTACACAAGTGTACTTACGTCTTTTGGAACGTTAATCAAAAGTTCCAGAGAAATGAACAGTAATTCCGCATATCTATTCTCTATTGTCTTTTTTTTTACTTATTACATGCTCCGTCCTTAGCCTTAGGCACTACATGAAAATCGAGGGATGCCCCGTAGATGTCTTTTCAAGGGAAACTAGCTCGTATCCACGTCACAAATGGGGAAAACTACGAAAACGTATATGGAGCAAGCTCGTTCGCCGGGACTCGAAACCAGGACCGAACGACCAGTGTTCAGCGGCTTTTACCGCTCGGCCGCTGGTGAGCCATTCTCTGTTCTTAAGGTACGATATTCACTGATATAACTCCATCGTCGTTTTCACAGGATAATTAATACAGTCTTCAAACTACTTCATTTTTGACTTTTGTGGTGACTTGTCTGATACCACCTGTTGGATTGATGTTTCAATTTTGACCATCTGGCTAATTTATGTACCGTCAGCCTAATGGTAAAGCATAAGAAAAAGTCTACATCGTGCTTCTATCGAATGCTCCAAAAAGATTTATGCAGCGTTTCATTGTAGCGTCTACTGTATCGTTAACAAATCCGCTGTTCCTCTTTCGAGGCTACAAAATTTAACATTCATGTAATATTGAAAGAAATAAACCATTTATGCTGAGGCGGATTACGTATCGAAAAAGTAAAAAGCAGTGATTCAGTCGGAAGGAATATATTCAACAATTTTACCAGCACTAAAGTTTCTACTCACGCAACTACATTGTATCAAGAATATAAATCTACATTGTATCAAGAATGTAAATCTAAGTAAAAATAATAAAAAGAAAAGGGAAAGAAATCTGAAAAAGTTAAGATTTTAACGATCGCTCAGACGCATTTGTTAAGGTCCTTCATTTTTTCTTTGAAGTCGCAGTCTACCATTCCGCTATTACACTCACTCCTGCTAACCCATTTCCTTTCGTCTTTTTAGATTTATTATAAAGCATGGTTTTATTAATATTATGCAATAAAAATTCAACAGAAAAATAACAAAACAAAAGAAAAATTAAAATCAGCATACAGTTAGAATTCTCGATGCATATTATATGTTGACATTCATTTTACTATATTTTTCAGTCTTTTCTCAGCTCATCATATGAATATTCAATTTTCTTAATAAGATAACTTCCAAACTTTTCTCTTCTTTTGTCCTTTTATTACTAACGTTTTGTGTGTTAACTTTATTTATTAAATATAACTTTCTTCGCACTTATATCACATAAAATTCAATTCAACATCAAAATCACAAAATATCTAAAAATAGCATATCTTTAAGATTTTAGATACACAGCATCGTGCGTTGGGGATAAAAATGCTTTAATCCGTACAGTGTTGTCCACTATTCGCCTTCAGATCATTGAGATTGTTGATCAAAAGTTCATTAAAGTTTTACAAAATATGAAATATATAATTCGAAACTCTAAATTTAGGTTTCAGTGTTCGGATGGAGGACTACGTTATAAAAAATGTTTAAAAATTTGATGGCTCTAGTTACTATCGTTTTTTAACAATGCGAGGAAATGCATACATACATGTAGATTCTTCATTCTTTAATTTCTCTAAAAATAATACGAGGCTATAATATTTGGAAGCAACAATTTGAAAAGGGATATATCCGTTTATAGTGGACGACGCAAAATACGTTTCCAAACCAGTAGCCCATTTGGGCTAATAATTGTAAGGGTTTGAATTTGTACTAAACAGGTGTATATTTTCTTCTGTTTCCTCCACATTTTCCCATATATTAATGAAACAAAGATTGTAGATAAGAAGTAAATCTAATTAATGCATTACTGAAAGAAGTTACTATCACCTAAAGTGAAGAAAACGGGAGAAGAGTAATTTTCATCTCAAAAATTGTCCACAACAGTTTTATCTTTCATCCAATATAAAGACACATGTTTGTTAACTCATCGAAATGAGTTTTCACATATGCAGTGATAACAAACACGAGAAACGTTGAATAAGTTGATTAATGGTACAAGCGAAATCATTACTACCTGGTAACCTATTAAGAAAGGGAAGACCAAGCATAAAGAATTTTCCAAAGCTCCTTTTCAAGTCCCGTAAGAGTTAAGAAGTGGCATAAGAAACTTTTGTAACGGCTGAATGCATTAGCTTGTTCGAAAACATAATATGTTTGAAAGTTTTTCCATGTTATTGAGTTTTTAAGACTCACTATAATAGTTTGAGATACTGAAATGAACGAAAACATCACAAAGTAGAATTCAGTGTAAGAATTCTCTAAAAATAAAGTTTAGAGAGATTCAGCGGATCATTTTGGAGATCGTTAAAAATACCTAGACACAATCTCAAGTGGATTCAATGAAGAACAATCATTCATTCAAAAGAAACAAAACAAACAAAAAAAAAAAAAATCTGAAAGTTTTCAGATTTTAAATTACGTTTAAAGGGACGTTTTTGTTAACCTTTTGTCTTTTACCTTTATTTATTAAATATCATGTTCTTCGCCCTCAAACTAATAAAAAGTCATGAAGACTGTATTACTATTGCTGTTTTAATGCCTAGATACTAGCGCCGTCATGTTTTGATTTTACAAAATATGAAATATATAATTCGAAACTCTAAATTTGGGTGTAATTCGAAGACTGGAGCTTAGTTATTTTAGTGGGATATTTAGATTATTCAGTTTAATATTGGTTTTCTTTTTCCCTGTTCTAAGGAAGAATTAACTATGTCTGATCGTTCTCGAATTCGTTAGAGTTTGATTTCAAAATCTTCTTCAATATAAGATTGCTAAATTCCAACTGGCGTGCTTCTCTTTAAATTTCACACACGAATCTAAAAATATGTATGCTTGTAAAAATGGCATAAATATCGTTTAACTTTAACTTTTTGCTTAACACATTAGATAATGAAGGAAAAAAGTGTTATTAATGCTAATTTTCTATTCTCAGCTGAGCTAATGAATTTTAAAATGCTTAAAATGAGAATCTGGTAAAACGAAATTTGTATAAAATCAAATTTATAAATCAAAGCTTTTAATAATTAGCTCTACATTTTTAACATATCATTTTTACTGGTATATCAAAATCACAGCAAATCATGCGATTATGAAGGATTGTAAACTCAACACTCGATATTATAATTAAATTTCGAATACGACTTGTGTTAAGATATTTTATAATTAAATGTATACGTCTGAACATGCAATTCTAAGCCAACAGTTCTTACCCAACTTTACCAATTAACGTAATGTTTAATGTTTAAATTATAAGAACTGAAAAGCATATCTTAATTTACGATGACCTATTGAAATTGATCTATTCATTGATGACCCTTCTGAAATCTTTGAACTTAGCAGCTAGCTATATGTACATTTGTTAATGTTATGAAGATTTCATAAAAATTATCTAAACCCTTATTATCTTTAAATGCTAAACATTATTTATAGTACGAAAGAAAACCACTCAATGAAAAATAATGATCCATAAGTTAAGTAGGGCTGCATAATGAATGTAATATATTGGTAAATTTCAAGTTTATTGTTCTCAACTTCATTGATCAGAGGAAGTATTTAACGTACAGGTTTCTCTTAAAATAAAATATCGCATTGAAATTACGTGTTAGCTAAATTAACATTGTCAAAGATAAGCATTAATACCTAAAGAAAATTATCAAACAGAACTTCTTTACGGCATTTCTAACGATATGCATGTAATTTAAATGTTCTATGATGATATATTTTGGTAATGCTTTGTGAAATTCCTTTGCTAATCCCTTTCGGAATTATAGAGGATCTTTAAAGAGAATTAATGGTACACAGCCTCCCTTGTCAATCACCCAATTTCTTCTGTTCCATGATAATGGACCGTAGAATCTCCAGAAAACTTTACAAATGAGTTTTAACGGTATCGCAATTTATGGCAAGACGCAAGGGAATGTGTCTTTCTCTCCTTTAGATCCTGCTACAGTACATAATCTGTGTGTTCAGCCCGTCCCGACCTCATCTACCCCCACTGTGAGAGACTCAGATAACCTTCCATCTGCGGCAGGTGTTCCTGATGGCCCAAGAACTTAAAACGTGATTGATTAACTCTGGCTCTTTTGTAAGGAATCCTTTCTAATTTCTACTATACTGTCGCTCCTCTTTCTCCACTTTTGCTTCAGCGGTGTGAGGTGTTACGTTTCGAGGATGTTCGATTTTGTGTTATTATTTGGGAGGAGTTGCATTTTGATAAATTTGCATTTACGCGTAGCGAGAAATAGCTTTATTAATTATGCATTCTAGTGCTTCGATCATGAGTCTGGAGAACTTGAAGTATAAAGGCAAGAGTGGTACTTGTCGTAATTGTTTGCCTTTGTAAAGCCATGTGCAATGTGAAAGCGGGAACATAAAATTAAACGTTACACAATAGAAAAGCTTGCATCCTTAAATCCAATAGAATAGCAGGACGATGATGTAGGACATATCTAACATTTCATGCATTTTTATAACACGGATAAATAGGAAGTATATATTGTTAAAAGGGAGGAGAAATCTATAGATATATAACACTATCATTCTTACAGTTTCAAAGTATAATGAAAATAGGTAATTGTAATGTAATAATGCAGTAAGTTAAATTCGAAACATAGGTTTAAATTCAAAGCGCTTTTTTCATAAATATACTGAAGATTTATTTTCAAAATTTTTTTATTTATTTCTGGTAATTCTGGATTTCACCAGTTTGCATAATTTTCAGACGAACTGCGTAGTTTTAAAATAATAAAGAAGTTTTATAATGCCATTAATTACCATTTGCTGCTATAAGCTGTAAACAAAGCTATGTCAAAACGTCATATTTCTAGTTAATTTAATAATATATCTATCATACTCAGTGTTTTGTTTTTTAAAATTGTAATTGACATGTAGTGCATTTAACACAGTTAGGCGTGTGAGTATACTATCCTCTATTTAATACAGTTTTATTAAAGAATCATACCTTAGACTAACTCTGAAATCTTCATTTAACAAGTTAGAGAATTTGCTTAACTTAGATAGAACACACATAGAATACAAATATCAAAGTTAAAAGTCTTCTCACACATTTAAATCGAAGTGTTGAAAAAAAAAAAAAACTAACTTACAAGAAATTCATTTATAAGTTTAAAATAGCTTCAGGCTTAAATATTAGGCAATATTATCAGGAGAATGTTCTATAAAATAAGATAACATGCTGGAAAAGAATGTAGCACAAATACAGTGCAAGTTCAAAATCTTTTTAAGACTTTTGGCATCTGAAAAAACATAGGTAGAATTCTCTCTCACCAATATATCGTTTGGCACTCTTTTTTTTTTAAGTTGCCCAGTTTTATTATGTAAAATGACACTAATTTATTCTAACACTTATACTGTATTGTACACAGTGAGCCAAATAATAATTATTTTACAATAGTGCGCTCCATCAGAAAACAAAATGATATTTTCATACTTAATGATACACTATTAAGAAAGTAAGTAAATGGATAAAATTTTACCTAATACTATAATCCTATAAAAATAGATGGGATATGTATTAATTGTTATGCTGTTAATAATGCTTTTGTCAATAGTTAAGGTAAACATTTTGTCAATAGTTAAGTTGTCAATAGTTAAGGTATTCAGGCTAAAAATTTTATGCGTACCTTCAGTTGCCAGTGATTCTACCTAGAGCCAAATATATTTGATTTTTGTAGCCTATTACTAAACATAAAATGTTGTTTCTTTTGTAATATTATCACCAACAATGATCGTAGAATTATATTTAATATAACATTCATGTAATTTTATTTAACTTAATAAGAATTTACTTCAAAGTAGACACATTTTAAATAAATCACGCAATTTATCGGCATTACATTATCTTTTGCCCCCAATAGAAAAGGGCAAAAATTTGCCCCCCAAATAGCTACACTGACTGCCGTACCGAAGGCCCAGGTTCGAACATCAGAGAAGGCATGGATGTTTGTAAATGTGTAGTATCTGTGCGGCATGGGGGCATTCAAAATATGCCGCGAGCTTAAAGTCCTCTCAACAGGCTGTGCTAGAAAAAGAGGAATTGGAGACCCTCGTATCCGCTCATTTCTGAGGTGCTGTCCTTCAACATTGGGGAAGAACTGAGCATAAAGTGGGACTGTCACTCGTATAATGCATACGGCTCTATCCAACGGAAGACGCAGTCTCGAACTCTTTGCATGATAATGGTCTGGTTCTGATAACGTGGCAAATGAGGTTAATAACAAAAACAGCAGCAACATTATTTTTAGTATCAACGCATTTTTATTCAGCAGAGAAAAGTAAAATGCAATCCATAAGCATGATATTTTGCATATTAATTACAGATTACAAATATATTCTAATTGTAACCATTATGAAAACTGTTAGAATTAGAACACAAATATTTGTAATACAGCCGCCCAGTCGGTATAGTGGTCAGGGAAGCTGACTGCGATGCCGAAGGGCCTGGGTTCGAATCTCGAAGAAGGCATGATTGTAACTGCGTCCGTCCCTTCATAGGAAAGGCGATGGTGGCCCACCTATTAGGTACCTCCATAATAAAGAGACCACCACATCCGGCCTTGTATAGATTAATGGACTGGGTTACATTTGTAATTGTTCACAATCTGCCATTGGAAAAAAAAAATATTTTTAATACATTCTAACATAATTACTCAAACTCTCGATTGTTTTTAATTATACAGGATAAGCTAAAGTCGGAGAGATCACCGATGGAATAGCGGTGAAGGTACCATTGCAATTTTAAATATAGTCCTATTAGGGAGTCTCGTTACTCCGGTTTCGCCTGATTTCGAGGTATAAAAATATACCACGACGTGGGAATATTTTATCCTAAAGTATTTTCTACCATTATTTAACTAATATATATGTGAAGTTGGAAACACAGTAACATTTTGATCAATCAAAATAACCTTGAAGTTGTTTTGGATACTGTACTCTTGACTAATTCATTGATTTTAATCTGTCAAGAAGCGATGCAAACTGATCTCTGAGATAATACCAGTTAATGTCAGATTTTAATACGTTCCTAGATATTTATACATATTTTTGTGAATTATTTGCAATACTTTTGCTTACATCAGCAGTAGGGAACGATGCTGGTCAAGGAACCGTTTTTGCTACAATTAAAAGTCCATTACTGACGAAGATATTGTTTTGGTTTGATTTGCTTTCTTTGATTATGGCAAAACACGGAACGTCTATTTTCTTAAGTACGAGTAGATTCATCCCTTCGTGGATGATTTTCTAATACGTTTTCTTGCATTATGCTTGAGACAAATTACAAAAAACGTATATAATTTTTCCTGGATTTATATCCGAGTCGAGTTGATATATACTAGTATTCATCAGTCTTATCCATTCTGTCGCTCATGGGCAGTTCTAAGGGGAATGATTATGTTGGGATACATGAGAAATTATACTGTGTAAGCTTATTTTCTATTGAAAAAACACTGACGGTGGAGTTTATATTACCCTTAATTTTATGAATGTGTTTTAAGACATTTTCCCATACAAAATATTAAATTCAATGCATAAATAAATAAAAAAATACAATTATAATACACATTCCGAACAATTTTTCCGTTTCCGTGCGGATTACTATTTTAGTTAGAAATAGAATCACTGTTCTGATGGATTGTGCACTTTTTTTTTTTGCCTATTCTACTTACAATTTTAATTACACCACAGAGCCTAAACATTTTATGATCTTCCGAAATAGAGACGTTTATGAAGCATAGCTACATGATTTTCTTAAAAACGGCTACAGGGTTTGTCTCACTAAATTTATATTAAGTACTAACTCTGAACACCTTTTTCCTGTTAGAAGCTTTCTTTTAATAAGGAAGACAGAATTTTATGAAAACTATATTGTCATTGTGAAGAGTGTTTTGTGAAAAAACATTGTTTTTAGAGCAGGTCTTCGCAGATCAGGTATTCCAATTAGTAAAATAATTTTTATAATATTACTCTGATGAATGCAAAAGTGGTTATCAAGTTCGCAGGGAAAACGAAATTCAAGAAAGATATTTTCTATGCATATACAATTTTTCCATGCTTATGACAGTTCTAAATTAAGATCTTTCGAGAATAAATTTAAAGAACAACTACAAAAATATTGTTCGTTTAAGCTATTAGAGATCACGTCCCTGTTATGTCGAGAATTTCAATTATTAATATGTGTTTCAAGTTATTATTATTCTAATAGGAATATGTTATGTCGCGAATTTCAATTTTTAATATGTGTTTTAAGTTATTATTATTCTAATATTTTTATTTGTATTCATGTGTATTTTAATCTGGAAAAAAAAAGTATTCTTAAGCTCTTAAGGTTTTATTTAACTCATTATTCTTGAGTAGGAATTGTAACAAAGGCGAGAGACGGTTGCAAGGAAACACATCTGGTTTATTGGTTATAGCCTTTTCCTAATAACAATGGAGGCAGTAGGGTCTTTTTTTTAGCTAATGCGTGTGAAACGGAAAGCGCTTTCCTGTCGCTTTGTAAGTTTGCAGTTTTATTACTTCAAGACAGTGGGGGTGGCTGGTAATTGGATTTTCGTAAAAGCTTAGTTTCACTTGTTAGTTGGGGGGTCTATTTTTTTTCTCACGTTATGAGTGCAGATGTTTTTCGGATTGCATTGTCAGATTTTCTGGTGTTTGATTCGTCATGGGTGTGTCATTTTCTCAATTTAGATAACTTAAAATTCCGGGATTGGTAAGATTTAATTTTCTGATTTTTTTTGAAAGCCTATGAGCTCACAGAGGCGGAGAAACCGAGATTTCCTGGGTGCTTGCACCAGGTTAGAGATCATTCTGATTCTGATTTTCAAGAAGAGTAAGAGGAGAAAAAGTGGGGGCTTGACCCTTCGGGTCTTGCTTCTCGCGAGCCGCGTGAACAGCCGGCAGAGGTTATGATTTTTCTCTCGGCTTTTAGCTGGCGAGAATTTGCGTTGGCATAAGGCATAGAGCTCAGCAGAAGAACGATTTCTCTTATCCCAAGAATTGTTCGGCAGATTCTCTTGGGGATCCTGACATCCTGATGCGGTATTCCTGTTTTTACCGGCTTTGACTTCCTAATTAGATTTTGTTCCAAAGGTGCTCTACGCTTTTGGTGAGTTTCGGGGCTTCCAGAATGAAAGAGACTCGTGTAGGACTCTTCTAAGGTGTGCGTTGCTGTTTATTCTGCCTGTGCCAGCTGCGTCGATTTTTTTCCATCATTCCATGCTCTGGAATTTATTTATTGTAAGGACAGCTTCAGTGGTGTTGCAACCAAGTCATCTTTAAAATTCGCAAGAACTGTCTGCCTCCATTAACGATGATTTTGTGAATAAAGGACAGCAGGAATAATGTGGTGCTCGAGTAAACTTTGGACGCTGGACGATCTGTGGAGCTGTCAAATCACCTTATTAAATCAGTATACGAAGGTATTCCCGAGTAAAGTGAGTGTTGCAGATTGGACTTCACCCCGTGAGTGATTTTTTTTTATTTGTTTTACTTCAATAATTATCTTAATACTCAAGCAAGAGTCGTCATTTTAATGTTTGTTGAAATTTGAGCAATTACTTAATTTAATTAATCGATGTGGAAATTATCAGTGTTCTTAAAGTGAATTACCATGATAAATACTTAAAGTTAGAAGATGAAATGGGAGAAAATACTAGTGTTACACTTATGATACAGTAGAATTTGATAATGTTAATCTTAATTAATATAAGCTGTAATTTGGTGTAGTATTATGTGTTATTTTGCTTAGAAAAAATATGTATTGCTGATCAGTTTTCCATTATTTAATTATATAAAATAGTCAAGAATTTAATAAATGTTTGTTTAAAATTTAATTGCAATTGTGTATTTATGTTGTGTATATTTACTGTGGTCTGTCATGTCCCTCCATTTGTTTGAGCCGGGAGGCTTTTAAGAAACATGGAGTTTAATTGAGTTTGGAGTTATTGATATTTCCTTTACATAGGTTACTCACAACGCAAACCTAAAAGTAAATTGTACTATACCACTATACGATTGATTGATAGATATGATATACGATTGATTGATAGATTTACTATATGAATATTTATAAGAATGTCGAAATGATATATGAATATTATATTTGATTTTTTTTTTTTTTTTTTTGTTATTTTTGTCCGGCACCATCAGTCAAAGTCCAAAGTTAAATGGTATTTAAACACCAAAATAAAAATTTTCTATATAACATCCCTAATAAATATTTAGTCACTATTAAGTGAATGGCTTTCCACCAGAAAGCGTGTATGTGTCTTCGGATTTTCTACGTAAATGTATGAAACGTTTTTGCTGTGAATTCATTAAAATATTATTGTTGTTGTGACTTATCTCACTTGTATGATCACCAGAACAAGCCCACGGATTTCATCGTGACAAGGAGGGCAAAATTCAGCCTGTCGTTGGCAAGAGCCTTGAGCACCGTATAGATGTCAGTACGACTTTGCTCAGTCTCCCCCTCCAATTTTGATGCAGAGCGCTCTGGGGAGACGGTCCATGGAGCTTCCACCGGTTTTTTTCCCCACCACAAACCTCTCCAAAGAACTTTCTGCTCACCGCACTGACATTCTACATTTACAAACATTCACGCCTTCTCCAGGATTCGAGTCCGACCCTTCGATACGGCAGTCAGAGGCACTAACCACTATCCCGGTTGAGTAGCCTCATTAAAGTGTGTCGTTTCCTATCGGGAATTTTGCTTTAATTGACTCTGTATATTATATTGGATATTACTGTAAAATTTTCTCATTCGAAGTGTCTTCGTAAAGTTATCTACCTCATTTAAAAATTTTCGATATGAATATGTATCATGCTTAACAAGGAATTAAGTACACAATCAACTCTCTCATATATTCCACGTATGTAGTTCATATGACTTCAGTAATGTTTTCTAAAAAAATAATTAATTAAACTATCTAGAATTATTTCCATTAGAAAGAGACGAGCACCGTTTCGTTAAACTTTCATGTATTTGTAAAAACATTCTTACCACATTTTCAACTTGATGGGAAATCTTAAGCAGTATTTGGTAGCGAAAGTTCTAACCGACATAAACTACTTCTAACCAGAATAGGCACGGAAAGTAGCTGTTCTGTAGTACGCTCATAAAAATAGCCGTGAGCTCATAAAAAGGCTCTTGATCTTACGCCTGACATCGTCCAACTGTTTCTATTAGCAGCCGTAAGTTATAAAGATGGCGATTATTCTCTCGTACCAATCGTAAAACAGAAAGCTTCTGGCAGTATGTTCTCATTTTTGCAGAAACATTCCTCAAGATGAATTACATTGTATTTTCGTCTTGCCTATTTTAGTATGCAGGTAAAAAGTTTTTTGTCCTAAATTTTCTCTATATAAATCACTTGTTGTGAACTCCAAGTATTTTTATATTTGCTTTTATGCTGACTGTAACCTGATATTCAAATGCTGAAAAAAAAATCTAAATATTAAATCTTTGCCTATTTTGTTTGCATAGTCAATGCTCATGACACATTTTTAGAAATGAAATCGCTAAATGAAGCAACGTTAAAGGCTGTATACCTTCGAGCACTTTTTTTTTTATTTTTTTATTTCAAGTTTGTGCATTTAATTTTGGCTTTAAAGTATTTAAGGATGAAAACAATGAAGAAGCTGAGTTATTTAATGACCATTAATTTGGTATTTTTGGAGTAAAGTAAGAAAACCAGCAAAAAAACAGAAATATTTACAATAAACACTGAAAGAAACACTGCGTTAAAAAAGTATAATATATTTTAATATTTTGTAAAATGCAAACCCTTAAAAAGTATATTCTCAAGGAGGTAGACTATTATTTTAAAGCTTTTAAGTTATTTTAAAAAAATTAAGCTAGAATGCGTAATATAACAAAGAAAAAGCATATTTTCTTATTGAAATTCGTGTTTAAAACATAATAACTTTATAAAAAATGCATTTATTCAAATAGTAAATAGTCTATTACCCTACATGAAGCGTTCTAAACATCTATACCAAATTGCATAATATTTTAATCATAATTTTTAAAGATATTGTGTTTCTTGTTAGCATTAAAACACGAAAAATGAAAAACCAGATAAACGCATTTAAAAAATTCAAACACTCTATTTATCTACTTTTAATCAGTTTGTAAATTTAAAATTCCCATGATTTATAACTAATACCCTCCTGATTTTTAGAACTTACATTTTTTTGCTTTCTCGCAGCTTTTAAAATTTTTCTCTGCTTTTTAAAGTCAAATCAGAAAATGTCGTTTTGCATTGTCGATACAGTTAACTTCAAAACTTTGATATTCGTTTGCAGTGTAATAACCAATATCTATACCTAATTTACCATATCCATACCTAATATATATCAATATCTATCTATACCAATAAAAATTAATGAATATTACTTAGTAATAAATGAAAAAACCATTTATCTGCAATGCAAACGCAGAATCAAAATGCGAGCGAAAATGCGTTAGTGAATTCATTACACACAGCTTGAAAATATGCTAGAACTTTGTTTTGTTGCAATCATAAAAATACTTTTTGATCTTTAAAATCCAATTAAATGAAGTTTTAAGCCCCAAAAATAAAAGTAAATAAGTCTGACACGCCCACTTCGGCCTTTTAAATATCTACGTCTTGCGCACTTCCGGTAGGCCTTTCGAGGACAAGGTGGTACATAAAGTATCATAACTCCGGTTTAAATGTACGTAGGAACAAAATTCAAACAGTTTTGGAAACATAAGAAATAAGAATTTCATGGCGCGCAAGAAACGAAAAGGAGTTTTTTGACCAAAATCTTGTTTTTTCAGGTACACAGCTCCCTTAGGGGAATCCTCTCCATGCGTTGTTAACAAAGCTAGGGGAACGATTAAGTAGGAATAAAGAATGATTATATTAATTATGGCTTATATTTTCTGCTAAAGAAAAGTAGTATACTAATACATATTCATATGTAAGAATATAACAATTACTTTTTACGATCCAATATTTGAGCTCTTTTGATGTATTTTGATAGTTAAATGACAAACTCGATTAGCGTACTGTTTTCGTTCCCATTGAAGAAGTTAGGACTGGGTAGTAGGATCTCGTTTATACCGTCCCTAATTTGGAAATTTTGTCAAAATCTGACAGTCACATGATGTAAAGAATAAGTTTCATCATTGTGTCCAAATTCTTACTGAAAATATCTGTAGGAACCTACTTGTGCTTCACATTTCGGTACAGGTTTTTGTCACGAAGCCCTGTATTTATGTAGCATTTATTAGCTAAATTTATATAATTGTTTATTTTAGTCTCTATTTTCATAAATTTATATTTATCAAGATTATATGTCCATTAAATAGTGTAAGAAAGCAAAATAGCTTAAGTTATAAGCTAACATGTATCAAGTGACAAAAAATCCCATAACAGGATAAAGCCGGTCATGCCGCTCAGACGGTTAAAACAAATGACTTCCTCTTTTACATGAATTCTTATGCTCTTTCAATGATGGTCCACCTATTGGAAGCCTCAATAATAAAGTTATCACCGCATATGGCCTTAGTAGTGGCTAATGTCTGTGATGGATAGTTCCAACCACTGGGAAAAAATGTATCCTGTTATTCGTATCCTACAATATCAATTATGTTACTGATGCATTTAGTTGTAATCAGAGTTTGGTTAACAATGAAATGTTCTTATTCAGATTCCTCATACCCCTGCAATTATATAGTTTCCAACTTCTTTTTATGCGTTTTAATGGTTAAAAAATACGCAGTGATCAAAATATGGAAATCTTTGGATAGTTCATTTATTTAGTTACCATTTGGATATAGCTGAGTTTTCTCTAAAATTTTAATAAATAATTTTATTGTCGAATAAATCAATTCGACAATAACAAATAAACCTGAATTTAGCACTTGTTATGGGTATCGAGCACTCCCGCATTATAATGAATCGACGGTTATGACGAAACGTTTGAGTTAAAAGAAGAGTTACTAATTTACGTAACTAAGCGTTTTAAAGGTATTCGATTATTTTCTTTATTAGGAAGTTCGTTCCTCAAATTATATTTTCGCGTGTAGATCATAAATATAGAAATATAGTTTAGATGATAGATATTTAGATAATTAAATAATGGGCTTATAATTAATTCCCTTGATTCATAATTTTGAATTTCTATCGATCTATCAAATGCAATTTAGGACAAAGAATGTAGACACAATATATATATATATATATATATATATATATATATATTATATATATATATTATATATATATATATATAGATAGATAGATAGATATAGATAGATATAGATAGATAGATATAGATAGATAGATAGATAGAGATATAGAGAGAGCCAGAAAGATTACCATCTATAGAGATGAGTTAGATTTTAGATTTAGTTTCTATGTACTCAGTTGTTCAAGAATTTAAAGATTTCTTCAAGAGCTTGTTACAAACTATAAGTCTGAGATCAACAACTCAGAAGTAGGACACGGAGCTGCGCTATTGATCCAGACGAAAGCACTGAACTTTTACAGATAACTCTTTGAAGCGATAACTTTTAAAGTTTCAGGAGAAGTTTGCCTTCAACTTGAAGTGAACTACTGGAATTCTACTTTGGAATAACTGAATTGTATGTCATAGTAATGTATTGCTGCCTTCACACTAGAAGTCAGATGTCCTCTTGTTTAATTACTAATTTCAGAATTTTTCCACATTTCTGAAGATAAAATCAGATCTGAAAAAAATATTGAAAAATACCACATTATACAGTTTTTTCATACATCAATTTGGGACTTGCATTGCCGTTTACTATATACGTACTTTACGGTCTCATTATTCGTGACTTAAAAGGTTTATAAATTAGGGAAATGTTCATTAAAATCGCTGATTTTAAATTTATAACCTGAGTAATGATTTCTTTGCTGAGATGGTGTTTTGTAATTTATTGGCTCACGGAAATGTATATCGGCTTTTTTGTCTCTTAAAACATCTCCCGCTTAAATCAATTCTAAATGTCTCCTATTTGATCTCCTACACATATTTTAATAGAAACTACGATTTAATACCGAATACATTTTTACTTAGAATGAATGTATGAACTGCTATACTGGTAAACCAAGTACGATTAACGAAAAACTTTAAAAAAATTACATATTATCAGGTTCAATGTTTCTTCTTACCTTCTTCGGAAACATACAATGACCTGACTAGAACAGAGAGCTTACTAAAGCTATGTTCACTAATTGTAGTAAGTAGACAGGATACAGACGAAGGGTATACAAAACCCTTTATTTTTTTCTTTATATACAATGACTTCCGTACTTCGGAATACAATGACCCTCCACTCGGGGTCTAACTTAAAAGATATCAAAATAAAACTAAACTCTAATTTAACTTTAGAATAAGATTGGCCTTATAATAACAGAAAGCGTATGTAGCACAGAGACTGTGAACACTACAATACGTTTAATTTATCAAGAGGATTAAAACCTCTGGCCTGGAAGGCAAAGTAGCAACTGCGTAACTTCTAAGGTAAGCGGCCTGCTTCGAACTCACGGCTTCCTCTCTTCTGCTTGGCAAAAAGGCCACACTTAAATACTTGGCGTTCGCCAGACAACTTTGCATAAACTCCTTCACGCTTATAATTCTGGCCGGAAGTAGAAAATAAGAAGTGATAGTAAAGATTTAAAATAAAATAAACGTTAGTAAAACTTAAGATCCTTACATACTTCCCGCCAGAGTTAATTAGTTTGAAACTGAGGTCTAAAACGACCTTGTTGAAAACTTTTAGCTCTAGAAACTAACGCGAGGCCAAACTTTTACAAAACGTAACTTAGCTAGAAACTAGAAAATTTTAAAAGAAAGAAATTTGTTACAATAGCAGCTCCCGGAATATACAACAATCTTTTTTCTTTTTCATCTGTACTGCATCAAAACAGGAGCTTTATTCAATTCTGGTTCCTTCCAGAGATCTGGAAGGAAAACTAGTTTAATGAAATGTTACAGAATGACATTGAAAATAACATATAGAATATACTTTTCTTAACATTCTTATTTCATTCATGACTATTTTAATTATCTCTCCCCGTGCTCTCTGACATGTGTTGTAAAAACACCAAACACGAATGTGTTTCTGTCTATGTGTTCAACACTTCCTCCTACAATCAAAACACTAATGTGTTAAAATTCAACATACGAGACCTCTTAACACACCCTAATTTCAACTCTAGACCCTGAGGTACTATTCTGAAAGTGGCTAACTCTAAAGTGTAGCGTCAGAGAGCCTAACTACATCATTCAACCTTTAACACATATTCACCATGATTTAATCTTTACAGTCACACGAATAACAAATTTTTTAACATTACTTTCACTTTTACCATATCACGGTATTTCTAAACATTCAAAATAACAGTTCACATGTATACAAGAACATATCAAGATGCCGTTAATTTTACACATTTGAAAACATCCATTAGTAGTACATTGTTAACTTCTATTCTTTTCAAAGCAAGTGCCAATTCTTTCTACATTGAAATAATACTACATTTCAAAAAGTCTTTCAGACTAAAACTTCTTTCTTGTTAGAATGTTTTAAATAAAATTTATACAATAACTTTTTACAATATTTAAGTCTTTAGACAACGCTATTATACATCAACTTTAGTTTTACGCGCGAGTAATTGAAAAACATAATAAGAAAATCGGTCACAACTCATTTCTCGCCCTTTTGGCGATAAAGGTAGACCTCGCATGAGGTAAAACTTCTTCAAATCTGCCACTTGCAGTAAGAATGAAAGATTAACTTAAGTTTGTAAAGTAACACAAAATTTTACTTATCTTTGTAATATTCAGACATCCTTTTCTGGGCCCAGTCTTTAAAGGTGCTGCAAACCGTAGCTTGGTTGATCCTCCTTCTTGTACGGGCTCGCCCTTCAGTGCTTTCCTCTGGAAGCTTCCGTTTTTCACCACTACGGCCACCCTTGAACATCTTCCTTCTGTCCTCTGCTTGTGGTCTTGGCCGCTTGAAGGCAGCTGGTCTTGGTGGAACCGGGAAACTTCTGTCGTGATCCTGCTTGGACCTCGTTGTTGGCCGTTCAAATTTTTCTTGTACTTTTTCCTCCGCCGCTGATGGCCCTTCCGCAGTTCGGCGACTTTTGCTGCGGAGAGTTCTGTCGGATGAGTCAATCTTCCGTTTCACAGCCGGGTTATAGTTGCCGTCCTTTCTCCCGGTCTTTTCCACATACGTCGTCCTTCTCCCTTCTTCATTCTGGGGGTGTTCGTGAACTCTGTTTTTTGGACGGTGGAACGACTTCTTTTTCTTTGTACCTTCAATTTTTCCGCGGGGCAATTTTCTTTTCACTTGCTTCTGTCTCTCATTGGCTTGCCCTTGTACTTGTCGTTTTCCCACCTCTGGAACTTGTACCTGCGGTGTCTGCCGTACCGGATCCTGCAAAAGATCTGAAAAGATTTGCATTTTATTACGGTCATAGAATGGTTTTATCTGGTCAATGTTTGCGGAACAGGTTTCGCCATTTCTTGCCTTTAATACTACAACAGCGTGAGTTATTTTTTCTATAACATATGGTCCTTCAAAGCGTGGGAAAAATTTGGCAGTTTTATCTTCTGGTGCTGAAGAAAGTGAATGCTTAATTTTTAGTACTTCATCCCCTACTTTATAAGTTACTCCCCGTCGTTTCAAATCATAATAGAGCTTCTGTTTTCTTTGTGCTACTTCCGTATTCTTCTTTGCTTCCTTAATTAGTTTTTCTATATCACCCATTTTAAATTCTGGGGCTCTTTGTTGCACATAAAATAATTTATCTAACGGTGTTATAATCTTTCTGCCTAGAAATAACTCAGCAGGAGTTTTGCCCGTTGTATCATGTTTTGCGGTCCTAAGGGCGAAAGCAAATTCATTGACATAGTTATCCCAGCTTTTATGAAAATTTTTAACATAACTACGGATAATTTTCACTATATTTCTGTTGACCCGTTCCGCTATATTTGATTGCGGCCGATACGGGACCATTTTTAAATGACGTATGCCCAGTTTTTGGCACATGTCTTCAAATATATTACTTACAAATTGAGGACCATTATCCGATATAACTTTTAGGGGCGCCCCGTATTTTAAAATATATTTATTTAAAATAGAATCGGTAACTAATTTCGCGGAGGCTCGTTTTAAGGGAACAATTTCGGTCCATTTACTAAAATGATCAACTATAACAAGGAGATAGCGACTTTTGTTTAACTGACTTTTTGGGAAAGGGCCCAATAAATCGATACCGATTATTTCATTTGGAAATTCGGATTTAATACTATTTAGAAACCCGGCCGGGCGGAAATTAATATAATTAACGGCTTGACATGTTGGGCAGGACTGGACATACGCCCTTGTTAACTTTTGCAGTTCAGGAAAGTAGACTGCCTCGCGTACGCGTTGAGTAGTTTTTCGAATACCAGCATGAGAAGCTAAAGGGCTGTCATGGAGCTCTTGCAGGATATTTAATCTAAGACTAGCTGGGATAACAGGTCGAAATTCGTTGTTGGAATTCGTAGTTTTTGTATAAAATAATAGACCATCTATTAGTTCGTAATGGGCCGCCCTATTTCTTATCGCCACAATATCTTGGTGGCTAAAATTTTCAGGATCCTTCAAATACTCATAAATACTTCCAAACTCAGGATCCTTACCCAGTTCAGTTATTACAGTTTCTCGGGAATTTATTGTACACGCTGTCAGCATTGCAACTTTTACGGTATTACCCTGTTCGTCTAATTTAATTCGTGACAGGGCATCTGCTACGATATTTTCCTTTCCGGGGGTATGCTTGATTACCAGATTATATTCTTGCAGCTTGAGTGCCCATCTTATTAACCTTGGGGATAAATTTTTTCCAGAGTACAATCTAGTTACCGCCGCATGATCAGAATATACTGTTATCGGCGCCTTTCCAAAATAGACTCGGAACTTTTGCACTGCTAACAGAACTGCAAGTGCCTCTCTCTCGGTCGCGGAATAGTTTCTTTGTGTTTGATTTAAAGTTCGGCTAAAAAATGCTACTGGCTGCTGATTTTGCGAAAGTACCGCTCCTACCGCATAATCCGAAGCATCCGCTGAAATTTCTAAATTTTCATCCTTTTCAGGAAATTTCAACACAGGGGCTTGCGTTAATGCTTGTTTTAATTTTTCGAAAGCACTATTGGCTTCGGCCGTCCACGAGAATCTGGCCTTTTTCCTTTTTAATTTTAACAATGGCTCAGCGATAGCCGCAAAATCTTTTATAAAGGACCTATAATATGAACAAAGTCCTAGAAAAGAAGAGAGCTTCTTTGCCGTGTTTGGAGTGGGATACTTTTGTACCGCGATTATTTTTGATTCATCTGTCTCGATCCCTTTTTGCGATATTTTGTAACCTAAATATTTTAATTCAGGGGCTGCAAATTTGCATTTTTCGACATTAACTTTTAGACCGGCCTCATTTAATAAAGAAAACACCTGTCTTAAATCCTGTACATGTTGGTCTAGATTATCACTAGTAATAATGATCTCGTCTAAATAGATAAATGTGGACTTTCCGAGAACAGGTCTTAACACAATGTCCATGCATCGCTGAAATGTTGCTGGGGCGCCTGAAAGGCCAAACGGCATTCGCAAAAATGCATAAGTGCCAGACTTGGTTATAAAAGCAGTCTTAGGCACGTCCTCAGGCCTGATCCCTATTTGAAAATAACCATTCGTTAAGTCTAAAGTTGTCATAAATTTGGTTGATTTTATGTTCCTTAAAATTTCTTCTATAATCGGTAACGGATATACCGGATATTTCGTTATGGAATTTAATTTACGGTAATCAATAGCGAATCTCCACCTTTTTGGATGCTCCAAAGGATAATCATTATTTTTCTTACATAAAACCACCGGACTAGCATAACTACTTGAGATAGGCGTTACGATCTTTTTACGTAGCATATCGGTAATATGCCATTCTATAATTTTTTCCTTATTCTTATCATACCGGTATGGTTTTTGACGAACCGGCAATGCATCTCCGGTGTCAATACTATGGTTGGTAACCTGGGTAAATCCTGGAATATCACTAAATAAGGAAGCAAATTCACTTACCACTTGTCGGATTCTATCTTGCTCGTCATTAGGCAGGTGGTCGAGATTTACCCTTGGCGGTTCAACCTTTTCTACACGCACTGGTTTCATCGTCAGTTTAAGAGACGCTTCATTAAAATCCAGTGTAGCTTGTGCGTCTGAAAGAAAGTCTATTCCTAGTATTAAGTGTGCTTGCAAATTCTTTACTATAAAAAACATCACCTTTACTTGTTCGTCCTTGATACGGATGTACAAAGGTACTTTACCTACGCACTTACATTGTTCTCCTTGCGCCGCTAATACTGTTGTATTATCCGCATTATATATGCGGTATTTGCGAAAATACTTTCTAAAAAAGACTTCTGCCACACAGGAACACTGCGCGCCGGTATCCAGGAGTGCGGTGGCCGGGATATTATTTACCAAGACTTCAATCTTCGGAAGAGTTAAATTTTTCACCATTACTGTATTTAACTTGTAGGAAGAGGGGTTTTCGTGGCCTTCGGATTTCCGCACCCTCTCGTCAGCAGAAATCCGTTTTAGTTTAAATTATTTTTTCTTTCGGTGCTTTCCTTCTTTCTCCACTGGCCTTGAGACTTTTTTCCTGGGTTGCTATTGAACTGTCGACGTTCGCCGGCTGTTTTTGAATGCTCGGGTTTCCTTGCCCACTGATTCGCTTTTTCTCCGTAGCCATGTGCTTGAGTTTGCTGTAGTCTTGGCGTACCAAATTGGTTTCGCTGTTGATATTGGCGTCTTCTTTCGACGTCCGCCGTTCTTCTACTTTCAAACTGGATTGCTAGCTCAAATAATTTTTCCAGTGTAGTCGGATTTCTCAATTCAATAAAGTCTTGCACTTGGGGTAGTAACCTCGGCAAAATCACTTGAATTATTTCAGGATCCGGACGGTTTCCATACAAGAGCTTGAAAACGTGAATTTTTCTTAAAATAAACCTGGAGAGGTTTTCCATTCTTTGTTGATATATACTGAAAAGTTCTGTTTCTAATTTCGCACGATCCCTTACAACAGGGAAGGCTTTTAGTAGGGCAGTCTTGAAATTTTCGTAGGTATAGGTGGGACTTCCTGCTTGACCCAAGAGACTTCTGCCGATACATTTGAACCAGTTAAGCGCTTGGCCCCTCAAAGCGCTGGTAGCTAAGGTAACTTTTTGAAACTCGTGCACGGGGTAGAGCATGAAGTGGTCATCCAATTTTTCCAAAAAACTGGTTACCTGTGAGTTTCCATTAAACGTTGCTTCCGGTTTCATCGAAGCGCGCATGGTCTGGACAATATACCCAAATCCTTCCAGGGCGGCAGCTGGCATTTCTGGATTCTGAGCTGTTTCTGCAGGCAGCACAGGTTCTTCTTGAAACTCGGCCATGGTTATTCTTCGTCGGGCGCCACTATCAGGTTCAATGTTTCTTCTTACCTTCTTCGGAAACATACAATGACCTGACTAGAACAGAGAGCTTACTAAAGCTATGTTCACTAATTGTAGTAAGTAGACAGGATACAGACGAAGGGTATACAAAACCCTTTATTTTTTTCTTTATATACAATGACTTCCGTACTTCGGAATACAATGACCCTCCACTCGGGGTCTAACTTAAAAGATATCAAAATAAAACTAAACTCTAATTTAACTTTAGAATAAGATTGGCCTTATAATAACAGAAAGCGTATGTAGCACAGAGACTGTGAACACTACAATACGTTTAATTTATCAAGAGGATTAAAACCTCTGGCCTGGAAGGCAAAGTAGCAACTGCGTAACTTCTAAGGTAAGCGGCCTGCTTCGAACTCACGGCTTCCTCTCTTCTGCTTGGCAAAAAGGCCACACTTAAATACTTGGCGTTCGCCAGACAACTTTGCATAAACTCCTTCACGCTTATAATTCTGGCCGGAAGTAGAAAATAAGAAGTGATAGTAAAGATTTAAAATAAAATAAACGTTAGTAAAACTTAAGATCCTTACAATATATGCGTATTTTTGATTAGGTCAAGTTTGTTGACACTTCGTGATTCATTGAGATACATATATTAAGCATATCAGAACTGAAAAGTTTTATATCTAAATGATTTTAACGCAACGGATTTCTAGAGCTTTGTTTATGGCATCTATTTAACACCACAGCAAACATTTTTCAGGATTCAAGAAATTATTTGTTAATTATTAAATAATTTTTTCTCAAATTTTCAGTCAGTATGCAATTGTTAATTTTTACTATGCCGATTTTTAGATTAAGTTTTGGCAACATTCATATTTTGTTTGTTGTTTAATGAGATATATTCTGATGATCTCAGAGATCACGTGATTTATGTATAGCTAATATGCATAAATAATCTCAGAGGCTATCTACATAAATAAGCAATGTAGATGGCCTCTGAGATTATGTAACTTATGTATAGCCAATGTAAAGAAACAAAGTAATTTTTCCTCTTTTTCTCTTGCGGAATGTATCTCATTCAACACTGAATAAAATATGAATTTTACAAGTAATTAAAACGAATTAATATGTTTAAACTAGCACAAATCAAGTTTTAATCTTTGTAATAGCAACAGTGGCAAGTTTTTCCTCAGTGACATCTAAAAAAGTTATTATCGTTTTGCTTATGCTATGAAAGTTCCTATCAGCAGAAAATTACTGCCATCGAGAAGCCTGGTAAGGAGAAATTTCAACCCATTCTTTCTGAAAAGAAAGCCCGCCTCAAAATGTCAACCATATCACTTGGTTCAAAACACATCTGGATGTAAAATGTAGAACGAATGAACATTTCTCCTTTTAAAATTGATTTGATTTGGTGTTTATTTCTTGCATATATGCTTTCACGCGTTTTTACTAAGCACATTTAACCACCTAAGACTTAAATAAAGTTAACTTTCCGGCATTTATAAGCTAAGAATTTATGATACATTAAGGTAAAATGAGTTTTTCTGAACTCCCATTTCAAATATTTGTCCGCAGTTTTGAAAATAAATATTACACTCAGCAATTTCCTGAAGAAAATGGAGGTTGCTAATGGGTTATTCTGATTGGTGACTATTTTGTATTTTATCATGAAGCGTAAAAAATGAGACAAAACGTGCCCAAATATTCAGGAAATGAAGCTTCTTTCTGATTCCTGCCTTTGAATTAATTTCTTTAAAACATGGATTTTTCGCCCACTGTAGATTAAGAAGGAAGTTACTTTCATGGTGGCTGAGTAAATTAAGACCTTTTCATTTCCTTTTTAGCGTTAAAAGAGACACTGTTTTCCCCCAGTCAGTAATTGTTGATGAAATCCAATTTCCAAGCAAAGCATGTCGAAAATGAAAAAAATAATACTGTTCTTTGTTACTGTGCGTCAGGAAAACATATAATCAGTTTATTTCTTAAAAACGCTAAAGGAAAAAGAAATTTTCTTCTTCATTAGCAGGAATTAAAAAAAATTAAATTGAATAAAGAAATCATTATAAACATATATTATTAACTAGCAAATCTATAACGACAGTTAAGTACAGATTCCTCATACTTTTGCAACATTAATATTTTAATATTTTGTATAAATATTTTCTATACCGCCTTTTTATGCACATTATATATAAACTTCTCTTAGTTTCCTAGCAGCTTAAATAACACGTAGATATATCACACTGAATGTTTAACACCTTGCAGTAGTGAAACTGGATTAAATGTAATCTCAAGTTTCAGACGGCAAATTTTCCACCGAAAGGGCGTTAACCAGAAAGGGTTAATAGCCTCTATACGGGATTTTGCATCGTCCACTATAAACGGCTATAACTCTTTTTAGATTGTTGCTTCTAGGTATTATCGCTGGGTATTATTTTTACAGACATTAAATAATGAACACAACGAGCATGTAATGTATGCCTGTTCCTTGCATTATAAAAAACGACGGTAGCTAGAGCCGTCAAATTTTTAATAATATAGTTCTCCAGTCGAATATGCGCACTTTAAGCCCGAATTTTGAATTTTGTGTATCATACTTTGTGAAAGTTTAATAAGTTTTCGATAAACAAACTGAACGGTTTAAAAGCGTGCAGTGACAATACCGTGCAGAGTAAAACACTTTTATCTCCAGCGATATCCATTTTTATCTGTGTATCGGAAATTCTAAAGATATGCTGTTGTTAAATGTTTTATGTTTTTGCTGCTGAATGGAATTTTATGTGGCTTACGTGCGAAGAACATGATGTTTAATTAATAAATTTAACACACAAAACGTTTACAATAATAAGACAAAAATAATTTTGTTAGCCATCTTACTAAAAAATTGAATATTGATATGATAAATTGAGAAAAGACAAAAAAAAAAAAAAATGCTCGATTTAGTAACATATAAGAATAAAAATACTGAGCTCATTGAGCTGGGTAACAGAGCGGGAATATATATATGCATTTGACGCGGCCGATTGTAACGAGAAAGAGAAGTGAACAATTGCATGCAGTCCCGTATACGAAATATCAATACATGTAAACTGCGAGGAAAATTTTTAAAATTATTTAAAAAATATTATCAAAATTAATCATTATAAAAAACGAAATTCTGAAATGTTTCAGATTTTAAATTAAGTCCAAAGTGGCGTTTTTTTAACATTTTGTGTGTTACATTTATTTATTAAAAATCCCGTTCTTCGCAATTAAACCATAAAATTCAGTTTAACAGCAATATCGCAAAATAGTTTTAAAATGAGCATATCTTTAGAATTTCCGATACAGAGACTCACGAGCTGGAGGTAAAAATGTTTTTTTCTCTACAACGTTGTCATTGCTCGCTTTGAAATCTTGAGTTTGTTAATCAAAAATTCGTCAAAGTTTTACAGAGTAGGAAATCGATAATAAAATAAATACCAAATTTCAAATTTGGGCTTACAGATGCCCATATTCGTAGGAGGATTACATCATTCGAAATTCGATGGCCCTGTGTACCGTTGTTTTATCACAATGCGAGAAATATACATACATTTATGCAGATTTTTCATTATTTAATTTCTTTAAATATAACATAGGGCGATAATAATTTGTGGCAACTGTGTGAAAAGTGATTCGCCTTTTGTAATGAATCGACGCAATATCGAAAAACGAAAACGATAATCCTTCAGTGACTTTGGACTAAAAACTGGAAACGTGCATTCTAACATATAACATTGCATCAGAAATTCTAAACATATGCTGCTATGCTCCTTTTAAAATTTTTGTAATTTTGCTGTTGAATTGTATTTGGCATAAGTGCAAAGAAAACGATGCTGAATAATAAAGATAAAAACAAAAAGACATGGGAACACTTTCAGTCCGATTTTTCTTTTCTTTTTTCTTAATCCATTCTTCTTTTTTTTTTCTTTTTTTTTTACTTTGCTGAATAATTCCATATGTCCAGTGAGTATATATGAAAGCTTCTTTGATTGTCAAAGTGCGATCACTTTTATAGTCTCTTAAAATACAATGAACTATTACACAAATCTAACATTATATTATATTCACTCCTTCATTATCGCGTGCGCTTCGTGGTGTAATCTTTCTGGATATATGTCTGGTAGTTGAGAGGTCCAGAGTTTGAACTCCAACCAGAGCATTGCTGATAATTTTTCTTACTTTAAAAAGTTCATTCAAATGATGTTTTCTAAATCCATAGAGCAATAGGCGAATAAAACCAAAAGAATATGCATTTAAGGTCTATGCTTTAGACAGATATGATTTAACTAGTCTTGAAGAACTAATATACCTTCCTGACTTAGAAAAACATTTGTAAAATTTAGATTAAGGACATTTACTTAATTAGTTTGAAGCAAGGCATTCCATGCCATTAGTTCAAAACGCGATGCGAGCATTAGATGAAAAAAAGACATCTGAACATTCCTCCGAAGATTAGTGCTATAATCAACTCATGGTAAAAAAAACGTTAATAAGTCTCCTAAAGCTACTAATTAATTTCATTTTTCTGTTATTATTATTATTGCATTTTGTCAAAATCCTAAAAGTATTATGTTTTAAAATGTATTCATAGTTTACAATAACGAGGGATCTGCATTCGTTATATGAGAAAACTTTCAAAAAATGGCATTCCATTTGTTAAAATCGTACTCAAATGATATGAAATAAATTAAAAGCTGCAGATGTTTTTTAATTAGGACAAAACAGTTAAGCATTATGTGTAAAAAAAGAGGAATTTTAAAAGAAACGGGATTACATAAAGACTGTTTCAGAGAGATTTAATAACTAACTAAAGGTTCTTGTCATGGATCCATGGTTACAATTTAAAAAATGTACCTGATAATGATTAAGTAATTTTTCAGGTTTCTGAAGTTTTGCATTATCTATTTTACTAAAAGTATGCAGGAGTTTCACATTTTGGCGGATATAACAGTCCCACATGCGTAGTCGTATTATTACCCAAACTAAACCCTCGAGTTTCGGGTGAGTTTTCGCTTTCTTCTGATTTGCATTAACTAAACTAATAATAAATATTCAGATGTTTAACAATAAAATATAATGTTTATTTGAAATTAATAGCTTGCAAATGCAAAGCAAAAACTCCAAACTTAATCTCCACCCCATGAGAGGAACAACATAACGTGAAATTTAATTTCGGTAAATTAATTGCAATACATCACATCAGTTAAGTACGATATCTCAAATATAAATATTTTTATAACCTAAGATCTATCTAAGTCTGTAAGACTCAGGCATACAACTGCAGGTATGTGGTGGAGGGGGTCTAGAAATCCTCTTAAAATTTATCATTATCTTCTTATGTTCTCATAAGAATTGCGAACTTAAGATTTGGAATCCCTTGAGAAACATCTATAACTAGATAAAAGATGGGCTTAATTGGTCTCAAATGTTGCAACAAGTATATAAAAGAGTTAATTTTTAACATACAGAAACATATAAAGTCTACGCTTGGGAAAAATAAACAAGGAACTTTTGAAGATTGATCTTCAAGCCTTTGTGAAACTAGAATAGAGATCAGAAGAAGGTTCTATAAGACTCTTTATTCAATCATAAAATAAACAAATGACTTGACTTGGGTTACAAGAAGCTAACACTTCTGGCTTAACAGAAATACGTAACAGTAAGTAACAATTCCAAGGTGTATAGGTTAGCCTAACGGCTCACAGAATACTTTAACGCGCAGGAACGGCTCTGGTCTAAAGTAACCGGCGTGACAAGCCTAAAGGCAAGAACACATCAGTGCCGCTAACGCAAGACACGAATAATCACAGCACAACGTGGCCTAGAACAAGCAGACATGCTCTGAAAACTAACTTCCTTAACTCTTGCTTAAATAGCACTTCATTCTACCTTAATCTGAATAAACTCATTTACTATCCCATTTACATTCTGGCATGAAACGCGTGGGTGAAAAGAGAGTAAATAGAAAAGGCTTTTCGAGCTAAAATGAACTATTAATTAAAAGTAAATAGATAAACCTCACAAACATGAAACCTTTCGCAGGAACTTTTATTTTCAGTCGGAATTATTTTTTATTCCTGATAAACTAATCTTATAAAAGCTTATAATTTTCCTACAGAATATTTCGTGTTTGCTTTAAAATCATCCTACTAGCATAGTGATGTTCTTAAGATGCATATTTATCTCCTTGAATAAAATACAAATGCGCATTATTACTTAAAACGAAATTCACAAATATTTTATATTAAACCATCAATTATCTCAACACGATATTTTATTTGCATTAAAAATTTACGTATTTTGCTGCGAATCAGTAGATCCACCCGGAGACGAGAAAATTATCCATCCGGACGAGCGTTCATTATTCCTTTCTATCCTTCTTTCCCCGCTATGTCAAACCAGCCATCGATATCGGATTCCATTAAATACAGATGAGATGCTACAAAGAGTCCATTAACGCCATTTTAGTCAGTCCTGCCATCAGAATAAGTCCTTTGTCTCCAGGCAACACATCCCGCCCATCCAATACCAGAAGACAACGAGACACACTATCTCGCAGGGAATTCGCTTCACAAACGAAAGAAAAAAGATTCTGGAAGAATACTTTTTTTTCAATGCTTTAGCAGAATTAAAAAGATATCAATGACTCTTTGCAAAGTATGTCTGTCTATATCTTTCCCTCTATCTGCACTGAGGGAAAGAAGACTCAGTAGATGCATGACATGAACAGATGATACTTTTCGAGAGAAGTTACTCTTGGGATACCAACATAGCAGTTTCCCAATACCATTTGATATATAAATGGATACAAGTTACAAATGGAAACATTCCCCCAATCAAAATCCGGGCGTTCTTCTACCGACTGCGATCTAATGCTACATGAAGACTTATATATATTTCGTTTCAGTTCCCACAAGTTTTATTCTAACATTCGTGGTTTTAGGAACGTTTTCTTTTAGGACGGGATAAATGATGAGGAAAAAGGAAAACCATCTGAGGATTAAGATATGTATTCTTTATGCTCTTTAAACCCAAACTAGTTAAGGTAGGATTTGAATAAATAAATATTTTTCAAACATACTAAATATTTTATGGACATTATTATCAAATATTTATAATTATTATAGTTTTTATACTAATATTTTGCTATAAACATACTTTAAATTGTTTTCGCGAATGGTAAAGTATTCAAAGATTTTACATCTAGGAAATTCTGCCTTTTCACAAATGAAGAGAAGAGATTTATAGTACTAAAATGAAATTTTTAACTTAACGCCTGTATCACTCTTTTGTTGTTAATTGTATTATTGAATTATGAAGGTTGAACTCACTTGGCCGAACGTGATGACTTTTCTTTCCACTAAAATACAATTTAATTTCTTTCCTTTAATTTTATGTGATGGCACCTGAGATATATAGATAATCATAAAACTGATATGTATAACTAACAATAAAAATACTGAATGGGAGATTCTATTCAAATAGAAAATACTTTATAACTATCCTGTTTTCGTTGAGAAGTATGCATATGCTTTAAGGAATAATATGAATCATTTTGCTGCTTTCAATAAATAACATAGATTTACAGTTGGATAAGTATACAGAGAGAGAGAGTACTTATTCGGTTAAATAGTATTTAAACTTTAAGTCTGATATGTTTACTTCAATCTAAAAGCAGGAAAATATCCCATATTAATTAACGATGGATATAATATTATGCACTTATGCACTTACGTATTTTTTTTTTATTAAATTTCAAATAATTCCTTGGAGATTCCATAAACATAAGCATTTTTCCATCAAAGGAAGGAAAGAATAAGCCTGATAAATAATTATGCAGCTTAAAATAATTTTCTAATTTTTAACAGATTTTACTGAAATAATTAACTGATCTCTTTATGTGAAACAACGGCAGTTTTGAGATATGCAACGTACACTTACACGTAACACATTTATATGCATAATGCAAGCACAACTCATAAAATGTTGACTGTGAATGTATTCACACATGCTGTGTACATGCAGATGGGCATTCTCAAGTTTGGGCAGACAAAATCACAAAATATGTCTCACATAATCATACAATTACATAAATACGTATGTCCTTAAAAATAAGTTCAAATAATCAGATACAATGCCCTGTAAAAATGATACAATAAGTTCATTAAATTATTTCGAAATTTATATTTAAGGCTTAAATATAATTGTTAATTTATACATATTTAGTCATTGCAAAATTCATTAAATATATTTACATCATAAAATTAAAACACACTTTTACAATGTAAAACTCAGTTTAATGTTAAACGTTGAAATGGTACAAAAACTGCAGTAATGTATACGATGTTATCATCTAAAAATTGTACACATCCTTCCAAAACATAAGTATGCAAATAGTTTAAAATAATCAGTTGAAAATTGCTGCGGATGCAAATGGCAGTATCAAAGTATCGTATATTACAGCACTCGTCCGAAAACTAGGCAGTCGTTGATGATGTCAGCAATCTGAACGATTTGAGAAGATTGATTTAAATGCTGATGCAAGGAGTTTATAACTTTCGTAGGATATTTTTCATGCCGTTGTATTTGTTTGAAAGATTGCTAAAAGATGAAGGACAAAAAGTAAACACCGGATGTAAGAAAGCAGGACGGGCTATCAAAGATGTATAGAAGTTGTCGGTCGTATAAAGGCAGGACAAGCAATTAAAGATGCCTCTCTTTTCCATGGCATTGGTCATTCGGCTATTTCTCGAATGTGAAAACAATTCCAAACACGTGAAACAGTTGTCCGGATACCTGTACTTGGTCCGCCAAGAGTAATCCCCCCTTCTGAAGAGCAGTGTATTACATTAGTAGCAAGTAGATTCGATGAGCGACTTCCACAACTGTTACATCATTGATTGAAGCGCCACTTGGAAAGACTGTATCTAGCAGTACTGTGCGCCAAAATATTCATATGAAGGGATTGTACCCAAATACCAAGTGTTTGTGTTCCGAAAATCGTTCATTCCGAAAGGAGGTCTGGAAAGAACAAGGAACATAGACTCAGGCCCAGTACATTATCGAACATGCCGTATTCAAAGGTGGAAACATCACGGTGTAGGATGAAATTTAAGCAAGATTATCGAAGCCATCTTTGCATCTTTCATTCCAACTTCACATCACCCAACCTCACATTATTACAGGACGGCTGCATAATATCGGGATATAATCCTGTACTCAGTTGTAGAACTAAGCTTCAGCAGTTGGCCGCGATTTCCTCCTGATTACGGACATCATTCCGTATGGATGATAATGTCCGTTTCCAACGAACCAATATCCTTAACGAGAGCCTCTCGTATAAAGCAGCCGCCGTATTGTTCCAACCATAATTTCACTAAAAATCTTGGGGATGTCTTTTCGAGCGTGCTTCTTCTGCATATGCACCTTACCCAGCCAGTAGGAAGTATTCCTAACTGAAGAATAGCCATTGCTACCATCTGCGATGGCTGGTCACCTATTAAAAACATGAGCAATAGTTGTAAATTTGTGTTAAGGTCCAAGGTAGTCACATACATTATTAATTAACGTTTTTTTCTTTAAACATCAATTTGTTAATGACTCAAATGTGGTGTCCTCATATAATTTACGGAAATTAAATAATATTTTTTTCTTTGAACATAATGCTTGCCTACATTCGTGCATAAGGGCATCTGCCACCTTCATGTGAAAACTAGTGCAAATCAAATTTCCCATTGACTTTACCGTCGCTTGCTTAACTTTTAGAAACCAGTGTAAAAATGCATATTTTAAGCCACTTTCACCTAACAAAAAGAAGTAGCACAAGCAACGATTTGAGGAAATTTCTACAAAATCATTTGTGTTTGATAAAATTTTCGTGTTTCAACAATTTTCAAATGAGGGTTTTAAACTTATATCTCCTTATTTAACTTTCCCTCGTGGAAAATATACATTTCGCAAGTTTTTATTCACAAACATAGGATTGCAGCTGTCTTGGGCAATTTTGTACCTCAAAAATTTTAATCTGATAATTTTGTCCTGATAATTTAAATGATATAAGAATTTTTTAAGATTTCTTCGGTTAAGAAAGACTTCTTTTTTCATTTTTTTTTCTAAAGCATTCTTCTCCAGATGACCCAATGTCAAAATTTTAATTTCATATATTTGCCAAAATTCTTGCATTTCAAGCGTGCCTTAGGTCATTCCTTTCTTAAACTTGAACTATACCTTTACTACGAAAAATTTAAAAGCTTTTTAGTTGTACAAATTTCTGAAAGACTATATAGCTCTTATAATACATTATACAAGAAAAATAGAATACATTTTTCCTCGCAAAAATGTATGTTTATTTTCAGAAATACACTTTCTGGAGTATACGTGAATGCATTGGAAAATGAAATAACGAGTGTAAATCTCCACATCGGAAACAAAGCTTAGAATTATTTAAAAAAGGGATATAAAGTGAGAGATGAATAAAAACAAATCTCTTTATTGTTTTAAGACGCATTTTAGCATAATGCCTCAATAGTAGCCAGTGCTAATTCGGTTAAGTGCCCGCCAATGGAAAAAACTAATTACATGCAAAGTTAATTTGTCAACATAGATCTGCCCACTGAATAACAAATAAACGTATTTATAGATCACGTACAGAGTATCAAAAGTTTTCTAACAGTATCCACAAATTTTTTCACTTTCCTTCTAATCAAAAACAGTAAATTAACAAAATTTTATCTACATTGATCCAAACTTTTTTTAAATGGGGGGGGGTTATAGTCGCTTTTATAAGCGCTGGCCACTACTCCGTCCAAAAGTGGGAGCTACTTTATTATGGAGGTGCGGAATAGATGGACCACCGTTGCCTCCTATGAAGAGACGGACAAATTACATCCATGCCTTCTCCGGGATTCGAAACTCGGGCGTTCGGTACAGCACTCAGATTCATTAACCACTTTCCCGTGTGGGTGATCCTTGATCCAAACTAACTCGAATTATAGGAAAATCGCCAACAACAGCATCAAAAAAGTACTTTGAACTTTTTATTAATAATAATGTCCATGAAATTTCAGAAATAATAGTACTTTTCGGTGTCACGAAAATGCATATTTCTCTTTCACTGTGGGCTATTAAGTTGATAGATCTGCTTTACATACCAAAATTAAAAGTACAGAGCAAAGAACGTCAATTTCCTTCCAATGATTAGTAGGAATCGAAAGCTGTCTTCTCCAGGTTTCAAAGATAGAAAACAGCTAAATTTTCATATCTGTAGAAATGCCTGCTAATTTATAAGTGTAGTAGTAGACAAAGAATGACTAAAGAAAAAGGTTGAAACTAGATATTTTCTAAGATTTTGGAGCCACTTCTGTAGTATCTAAAGGCATAAAGAATACTTTGATCCAGATTTTAAAGAAAATGTTAAGTCGCAAAAAACTTCAGAAATCATTGCGAGTATTGTGAAATATCTCAAATAACTGTCTAACAAACAACCAATAAAACCCAGCACAATAAAATGAAAGCTTGTCATGTATTCGATGTCAATAGCCAAACCATGTGACCTCGCAGTTGCTTTGACAGCTACTCGCTTATTCGACAGCTAAGGATTTCAAGAAGTTACAATTCCTTAAGCGTTTAAGACTAGCTTTTACTTCCTTCCTACACCACTGGGATTGTGATAAGAAAAATGTCAATAAATCTTCTTTAGTTTTCTAGCAATGCAACAATTCTGTTAAAATGGTACAAAGAAGTTGTAACTTCTATGCCTTTCTCCATATCAGTTTGCTAACGGCTAACTCCAGAACGAGGAATTCAGCATATTTCTTATCTGTCAAATTTTTTGTCACTAAACATCAAAATAATGCAATTCCAACAATCGATAAAAGCAATCATGAGACTTCATTATTTTATAAATATGTGAAACCAAATGCTGAAAGGTATAATTAAATGCCAGAATTCAGCACCTTGGCTTTGTCTAATCGTAAACGTCGAAAGCCATCCTCTTGCCATGATGGTAGAGAAGCCAGTTGCTAAAGCCATGGGTCCGGGCTCGAATCCAGGAGACGGCTTGAATTTTATGAATGCATAATGTCTTTAAGATACTTAAAATACTTAAATACATACCTTAAGTCCTAGAGAGGTTGTTGGTATTGAAAGACCGGGTAGAAGACTCTTGAATCCATACTTCAGGAAGTTCTACAAAAATGGACCGGAGATGGTCAAACGTTGGTAAAATACCTGATATGGTTACCACATGACTACCTTGTACCGCCAATTAAATCAAGCATAATTTTGTTACATTTCACTTAAAAGTATTCCATTCGAGATATATTTCTAATTCAATCTATTCAGTTCTCACTTCGGGGCAAGGCACAAATATATAAAACCTCAATCTTTATTAAAAAAATGTAAAATACAGAAAATCTTAAAACACCAAAAAACAGTTAAATCAGTAAAAAAACAATTTTTACAATTACAGTTTCTACGCTGAAACAAGCAATTCGGCTAGTGGGCAGGAAGACAAAATTTTCAATGCACAAAATTGACAATTAATCTGTTAACTGGGTATGACGAAATTTTTCGTCATGCTGGGAAGACTATTTCAATGGGCATGACAAAATTTTTCTTACATTTTTTTGCAATCTGTCACTTGACCGTTGTTCAAGAAAAATCGATCAATGGAAACACTTGTCCGCTCATAAATTGTGATAACATTTCTAATTTGCACAACTTAATTTCATTTTAGTCTGCATTTCCGTATTTTACATATTAGTAATAACTTATTGATTTGAGTAATTGTTAGTTTTTTATAAATATGGCTAAAAATTATTGTGAAGCAGAAAATATTTTTGAATTATCTGAAAGTGACGATGAAACATTGCCCGGGACGTTTGGTAAACGACGTCGAATTCTAAAAATAAGTACCAGTTCGGAAGAAAGCGATAACGACTTCTTTACTGATGGTCCGGACATTGAATCAAAGGAGGATGATGTTATAGACCAAAATACTCAACCGACATCAGCTGAATGGAAATGTGAAAGAATATTGCGATCGCCTTTCCCGTTTTTATCTCAATCTAGACTTACATTTGTAGGACCCGAAGAAAAGGATTGCCTTGTTTATTTCGAGAAATTTATCGATGAGAATTTTGTAGAACTTATTGTGGAACAATCAAACAAATACGCCGGACAGTTTTTTGAAAAAAATACTTCCATGAAACCGCGTTCAAGATATCTCTCGTGGGTTGACACAGATGACCGAGAGATGAGAGTATTTATTTTTTTACTAATTTTGCAAGGAATAATAGGAAAACCTTCTTATCGGCTTTATTTCACAAAGCGAGAAAGTCTGGAGACACCATTTTTTTATAAAATTATGACAGAAAAAAGATTCCAACTGTTAGTAAAATTTTTACATTTTAATGCTTTCGATCTAAAAGTGTGCAACAAAAAACCTACAAAATCGATTCCATTTTGAACTATTTGAGAAACGAATTCAAGGTGTTATACGTACCAGATAAGGAAATATCTGTAGATGAGTCTCTTTTGCTATGGAAAGGAAGACTGTCTTGGAAACAGTACATTCCATCGAAAAGAAGTCAATTTGGTGTTAAATTGTATAAGATATGTGAAAGTAAATCCGGATACATAAGTGATTTCATTATATATACAGGTAAAGACACGCAGTATGGTTCGAAATATCCAGAAGAACAGGGACCAAATCGTATTGTTCTTGAATTGTGCCACGATTTGTTGGATAAAAGATATACGCTATACCTCGATAATTGGTACACTAGTACTGATCTAGCTGAGAAGATGTGCAGAAGAAAAACCGATGTTGTGGGAACAATACGAAAAAATAGAAAGGGAATACCATCCGATATCAAAAATTGTGTTTTGAAAAAAGATGAACATATTGCTAGGTACAGAGACAAAATAATGATTATGAAGTGGAAAGACAAAAAGGGTGTAATTATGTTGAGTATTATCCACGACAATAAATTTATAGAAATAGAAAAACGAAGGAAAACGATATCAAAACCGAAAGTTATCGCTGACTACAACAAAAATATGGGAGGAGTTGATCTTGCTGACGGACAAATGAAAACTTATGAAATCGCTAGAAACCAAGTAAAAAAGTATTACTATAAGATATTTTTACATGCACTAGACATGGTGCGTTTGAATGCATATCTTTTATACAAGAAAGAAGGCGGTCACCTAGATAGGCTTCATTTCCTTATCGAAACTGTAGAAAAAGGTGTTGAAAAATATAGAGACGGATCGTCGTGTCCATCTACTAGTACAGGACGATCATCTTTGACACCAAAACCATCTCGACTCTTTGAAAGACATTTTGCAGACTATATACCATCCGACTCTTCAAGAGTAAATGTAACGAGGAGATGCAAATTATGCTATTCCTAAGGTCTTAGGAAAGAATCGAGATTTTGGTGTCCCGACTGCAGTGTTGCTTTGTGTATGCCGCATTGCTTTAAAGAATATCATACGAAATAATTGTTTAAATTCGTTCAATTAATTTGTTTTTCCGGATTACAAATGTTTAATTTTAATATTTCATATCATTAAATATTTTAAAACGATTTTCTTTTATTTATTCCTTGCGATGTGCTGAAATTACTGCAAAGGAAAAAGTCCCCATTGTGAAACGATTTTACTGAAAGCTTATTCCCCAGTTAACAGGTTAACGTTTGGTTACACTGTGCAAAAAGTCACTGAAGCTGGTGTACCGAAACTGAGTAACTATTGTTTGAAGAGTTTCAAATGTAAACAAATTGCTGCATCGTTAGGCTTAGCTCTATTTAAAATTTTAAATTGTTGATAAGTCTACAACTATTGCATGCAGATTAAACCTTAAACGATGCATACACAAGAACAACTTAATTCAGTAACTTTTAAAGCAAAAATGCTCAATTTACCAAAATATAAGAATAAATAAAAAAAGGCTCATTGAGCCGGGTTATAAGGTATTTCTCCCGCCTTTTTGGCATGCCTTCATGGTGTGGCGGTCTGCACACTGGGCGCGTTTCCAGAGGTCTGCTGTTTGATTCCCGGCGAAGGCGGTTGCTCATTTTTCGTCTTTCCTACTTCCAAATTACCTAATGTCTCTGGAGGGTAACAGAATAGAGCTATGTGTGTATATACTTTTATATACGTTTGGTGCAGGCGTTTGCAATGAAAATTAGAGTGCAGAACTACATGTTATAGTAGTCTCATGTAAAAAATTTCAGATTTCTATGGCTACTCGTTTTGAGTTATACGAGATACATACATATATACGTACAGACTGTAATGGCTTCGTGGTTTAATAAGAATAAATAAAAGGCACTATTTAGCAAGACGAAACGAACATTTATTAAAAATATGGTTCAAAGCATATTAAATAAACTCGGAGCAGTACGTCGCTCTTACAGCATAGTTAAATCTACTACCTTCCTCTTCTGAGGCTAACATGCAACTCTCAATAAATACATTAACCCTTCTTGGAGAAGAGCTACATGCGCCAAGCACGCTATGTTGATCGCCAAACAGTCGCCAGATATCCCACAGACATCACGGAAAAATATTTCTTCTGAATCCATTTTACAATCCGTTTTGAAAAAAAAGAGTCCTCTATTCTGTCCTTATTCCAGATGGCACGCAAATACATCGTTCAAATGGATTCGAGAGTGGTCAAAAGGGATATTTTCTTCGAATATGACACCCGAAGGTAAAGCAACGCTCACCAAGTAAAATAAATTTACTGTAGATATGTCAGATTACAGCAAAGTAGATTTCTTTGGATTTTCTACAATATTTCTTTTTCCAGCCGAAATATTTTGACTAATCTTTCAGATGGTATGTCAGTGTATTTGAAATGAGAAATTAAAAAAATATCATTTTCCCCCAATGGCAGATTGTAAACAATTACAAATGTAACCCAGTCCGTTAATCTATAGAATGCTGGATGTGGTGGTCTCTTAATTATGGAGGCACCTAATAGGTGGGCCACCATCGCCTTTCCTATGAAGGGACGGGCATTTACAACCATGTCTTTTCCGGGATTCGAACCCAAGCCCTTCGGCATCGCAGTCACCTTCCCTGGCCACTATACCGACTAGGCGGCAGACATTTTATTAACTTATGCAATATGAAACTACTGTTTCACAGTGAATGGTACTATGCATAATGTATGGTGATATTGCTGAATCCACTAGCGGCTGAGTAATTAAGACTACAGGTTAGGCCTGAGTTAGAATTCGGTGAACAGGCTGGCTGCATTGGCGCCTGCTTATCAATACTTCAGTTGAAAGAGCATTAAAGTATCTTGAAACTAGACTTCAGGGATTCCGTTTTACACATACTGAAACTGAAGACCTGATTTTTATTACTAAAATTTCTTTGAGTCAAACGACTTCGTTTTCCAAAATAATTATTATCGCTAAATTGAAGTATTAGCTGTGGGTAATTCTCCCATCCAGTACTTTTCGACGTATACATGTACTATGGTGAATGTATTAGAAAAAACTATCTTTTCGACTCTGATCGTTCGGATTTGCTAAGTAGACGACTAACTCGTGACTTTTGTCAGTAATAAAAAAATATATAACTCATATTTTATGTGTTAAGAGTTCGACTGAAAGGACCATCAAGTTCACTTTTGAAACTGAATCTGACAGTTTTCATTCTTTCTGTGATATTCTAAGCTCAACAGCGACCCATTGGTTAAAACGATTGAACCTTGGTAGTTCGACCCTGGATCAAATTTCCGTGAACGGGCTGGATACAAGGTCGTTTTCGTAAATTTACCATGTGTAATGTAGACTGGAGCTTTGGATCGTTGTGTCCAGAAAGCCAGTCGTTCCTCCCCAGAAAGCCCTACACGAAAGCATCCGTCCCTAGACTATCCTTCCCTCGTGCGCTTTATCTATGTAACCAAACCAATCAAAGCAATACTATCGCATGAATTATATGTTTAAAATATTGCAGTTTAGATTATCGATTATACAGTATTAGATTATCTGACAATACCATAAAAACCTAAATGATATTATTATTACATATTTTAAATAAGCATTGAACAGTTTTTGCTTAAGCTACTCCACATCGTAATGATTATCTATTAGTTTTCCTGTGAAATAAATGATCATATTTAAATATTAAGTGAATTAAAAAGGCTGCATTTTTTATTATTTCAAACTTTAATAATTATGTCTGGCTTTCGTTCGTAATAATAGGTAGTGCTTTTTTTTTTTTTTTTTTTTTTTTTTTTTCGTTCACTGGATTTGCTGTGGCAGCCGATTCTGAATAGTTCCGTGTTTTCTTACCTTCATTAGTTTTGCTTATGGCGGATATTCAAAATCCTCTTGCACTTCTGCTTGGAAAATATTGTTTTACGTAGATATTTTAGTGGTACAACAATTTTTATTACCTTCGGTTACATTTTAATTGTTTAAAAAATGATCATGGCTCATCCCAAACCTGCAGAAATGGCCATATATACTATGTTTCAAAATCTCGAAGTTAACAAGACCTATTGTTTAACTGGATATTAGAAATCTCCAAATTTTACTAGAATGAATTTTCTTCTAATAAAACTGAAGGGGAAAAACTGAAAATTTCTCTTTTGTTAGTATTTATTTAGATGATGCAGAAATATGGAATACAATCTTTCCTGTTTTCCTAAGTATTAAAAGAAATAATAATATTTTTGCGGCCCCAGTAGTTTCAAGAGGACCGCCAGTCAGCCGCGACTTTAAGATGTCCTGATCTATACAATGCATTTTACTGATGTGATTAAACATGACATTTTCGTTTACGCAATGAGATGTTGAAATTTGCAAATAAATTAAAGAGTTTTGTAGTTTAATGAGAAATAAAGCTTTCCGCATATCTTGTCTGTTTAATTTCGCAGATTCATGACATGAGCGACAAAGAATAATATTTAAGAAACTCGCAGTGTCAAAACGAGAGATTATATCCTCAGGGCTATGCGTGCTTTCATTATCTCAAATTGCTATTTCTGTTATTTTCCTTTTTTCCTTCCTGCTTTGGTTCGTTAGGATTATCTGCTTACGTTATGTTGTTATTTAGGGAAGAATCATTCTGTAATATTCACAGTTTTTAGTTAATTGAATTATCCACATTTTAATTCCGTGATTATTCAAACTAATTTTATTTAAAAATTTATTTTTGCCATTACTATAATTGAATATTAAATTGAGCTTTTGAAGCGTTATATATTTTGACAAGTACACTGAGCAAAAGAAAACAAAATGGGGCAGGTCTATATCTTCCGTTTTACTGGGCCGATTGACGAAATTAAAATTGCATTCTTCATGTCTCGAAAGCGCGACTTATACATTAGATTTATATATAGCATGTTCTAACGTAGGTATTTTGACACAAAATTGGGCTTTTTTCTGAAATGACATGCCAATGTTTTTCCATATTGCAATTCTACAACTCAAAGTATCCCTAAATATTAAATTTTGTAAAATTCGGTGCGAAATTTAAGGAGAAATTCAAAAACTTATCTTGATGCATTTTTATCAGTTTACGCCAAGAATCTATTTCGATAGTCATCAGACGCAGGTCAAAAGATACTTTTCGGGAATTAAAAGAAACTGAGAATTTATTCATGATCAATCAGAGCTGTATATAATTACGATAGAATCAGACAGAGTTTGTTTAAAATTTACGCCCAGCTCTGGTTTACTTTTTGCCTAAATTTAAATTTTATACTGGCGTGTTTCTCTCTTTCATCTGGAGAAATTTTCTGATAAGCTTTTCTGAACTATTAAGTTATCACATACATTTCTCTAGATAAAAGTGTTTGGCAAGTGTTGTTTTGCAACGGAAAGTGCCCGCAATAAGAATACGATATTACTAGGGAATTGTGATGAATCTTATTTTTGCAAAACGGACAAAATTCATTCTCTATCGACAGCTTTGAGAAAATGAAATTGCTAATCAATTAAAAAAACGATTAGCATTTTAACTGTAATGGTTATGTTTACTATCCTAAAGTTAAATAGCCCACCAGCGGCCGAGCAGTAGGCATTTTTGGTGCTTTTCTCTATGTGTAACGTGTATACGAGGCAGTTTCCCTTAAAACGCCCTCCGCGAAGTCATCCCTCCTCCCAGACAGATAGCCCTCGAGGCTTTGCCGTTTAATCGCATAAACCAAACCCAAAGTTAGATGTAAGTTTTGTTATTCAGGCATTTTTCGACCTTTTCAGTATAAGATTTTTTTTTTTTTTTTTTTTCAAAACAAGGTCAATAAAGAAATTTTTTGGTTTGACAGAAAATTTTTCTTTTCTGCTCAGAAGCTTGTGAGGCAAAAAACATTATCGTATGCTTAACATTTCCTAAGAAGTCTAAATTAAATATGAACATTTTTCCTTTCTGAACATATAAATGCGCTTGCTTTTAACCTTGAATTCTATTAATTACCTAATTAGGTCATTTAGTATTAATGTTTTAGTTATTTAATTGCACACATGCACCTTTCATTCAACTTTGAAGCAATGATTTCAAATAGGTGCAATTAAAATCACAGAATGCCTTCTAGTTCTCCAATTTTAAAACATTTTAGTAAATTTCGAAGTTAGAAGCAGCGTATATTCTGCACCGGTGATGTAACCTCATGTATGTTGTGATTTTATTCTGCGCTCTAGAATAAACGGAATAAAATAACTGCAAAATTAATAATAATTTTCACTATCATGCTGCAAATGGTGCACAAAGCAATGCAAATATAAAATAATGCTAAAAGTAAAATGGCAATTTGCGTCTCTTAGATGGCACATTGTGAAATTATGAGCAATTATAATATTATTATGTTTCCTGTCATCATAACAGCATGCAGTGTGAGCTGCGATGCCAAGGCCTTTTCGTTTTAATTTTCCAGACATTTTTATCTCATTTTTGTAGTTAGGCTCCAAAATATTTTCTTCATTAAAAAGCTTAAATGTTTCTTTTTGTACTTTCTTCTCGAAAGATGTGTTCTTTTGTATTAATGTTTTAGTTATTTAATTGCACACATGCACCTTTCATTCAACTTTGAAGCAATGATTTCAAATAGGTGCAATTAAAATCACAGAATGCCTTCTAGTTCTCCAATTTTAAAACATTTTAGTAAATTTCGAAGTTAGAAGCAGCGTATATTCTGCACCGGTGATGTAACCTCATGTATGTTGTGATTTTATTCTGCGCTCTAGAATAAACGGAATAAAATAACTGCAAAATTAATAATAATTTTCACTATCATGCTGCAAATGGTGCACAAAGCAATGCAAATATAAAATAATGCTAAAAGTAAAATGGCAATTTGCGTCTCTTAGATGGCACATTGTGAAATTATGAGCAATTATAATATTATTATGTTTCCTGTCATCATAACAGCATGCAGTGTGAGCTGCGATGCCAAGGCCTTTTCGTTTTAATTTTCCAGACATTTTTATCTCATTTTTGTAGTTAGGCTCCAAAATATTTTCTTCATTAAAAAGCTTAAATGTTTCTTTTTGTACTTTCTTCTCGAAAGATGTGTTCTTTTGTATTAATGTTTTAGTTATTTAATTGCACACATGCACCTTTCATTCAACTTTGAAGCAATGATTTCAAATAGGTGCAATTAAAATCACAGAATGCCTTCTAGTTCTCCAATTTTAAAACATTTTAGTAAATTTCGAAGTTAGAAGCAGCGTATATTCTGCACCGGTGATGTAACCTCATGTATGTTGTGATTTTATTCTGCGCTCTAGAATAAACGGAATAAAATAACTGCAAAATTAATAATAATTTTCACTATCATGCTGCAAATGGTGCACAAAGCAATGCAAATATAAAATAATGCTAAAAGTAAAATGGCAATTTGCGTCTCTTAGATGGCACATTGTGAAATTATGAGCAATTATAATATTATTATGTTTCCTGTCATCATAACAGCATGCAGTGTGAGCTGCGATGCCAAGGCCTTTTCGTTTTAATTTTCCAGACATTTTTATCTCATTTTTGTAGTTAGGCTCCAAAATATTTTCTTCATTAAAAAGCTTAAATGTTTCTTTTTGTACTTTCTTCTCGAAAGATGTGTTCTTTTGTAGGCGTAATCATGCTTTTATACAGTTTTATTATTTTAAGCATAATATGGCTTTGTCCCTTGTTTGAGATAAGAATACTTGATCAGTTTCTACATTATACTTTGTATTATATGAATCTACATATTGTTAAGGATTTTGTATTTAAATAGCTATTGTTAGTTGAATTATAAATTAAATTGTTTTATTCCTCGTGCAGTGCAGCGCGTGACGTATATTAAAGGAAAGCTAAGCCGGAAAATTAAAAATACAAGAGCACATGCATTTAACATTTAATAAATAAATATCTCCTTTTGATTTCGAGAAAGTTCCAGAAAATTCTCGCGCGCGATTTAAAAATCTTATAAAAAGGAGGAAAACCTCTCAATTCGATTACTAAAATTCATGAAATCCTTATCAATACCTGCAGTGAAGAATTCGAAGCCGATATGAAAATGAAACTACTATATGTTAATTTAAAGTCAATAGACGATTACAGAAAAGCAACTCTGGTTTTACAGAAAAGAAATATACCATTTCATATTTTCCAGTTACTCAGCGAAAAACCTATTAAGGTTGTTAACCTTAATAGGTTAAACTTATTAAGGGCCTCCCATCGACGATGAAGGAAGAAATAATCCAGGCAGATCTGGAGAGAAGGAAATTCCCGATAAGTAAAGTCAAGCAATTTTCCAGACGAAGAGGAGACGCTATCGAGAAACTTCCAATTTTCCTGTTTGAGCTGAAGAAAACGAAGGAAGGACGTGCAATTGATGAAATCAACAATATGTCAAGCGTTAATGTCAAGATCGAGAATTTTGCCCCGACAAAACGCGTAATTCAATGCTATAGATGTCAAGAATATGGACATTCGCAACATCTTTGCTCAAATCCTGAGCGATGCTGCAAGTGTGGACAGCACCATAGAAGTAAAGAATGCCCTCTAAAGCCAGAAGGAAAACCTAAGTGCATCTTCTGCTCACTACCGCATGTAAGTTCCTACAGGGATTGCCCCGTGTACAAGAAGCGATATGAAGCAAAGAAGCAGCAGGCGAAGCTAGCAGCTAAGATCCCTACGCCGGCAGATTTTCCGAAATTCATCGAAACAGAGGAAGACAGCAGTAAAACCCAGATGAAACCTCTCTACAGTGATAGAGTAAAGAAAAAATTGGAAAACCCACCCACAGAGTACAAGGATATCATAAACTGGATCCAAGATCCTAAAATCAAAAAATTTCTGAACAGTATGGTTGAGCACGTTGAGAAGATCCGCGCTGCAAAAACCACGGCTGAGAAGTTTGCTGCCGGGTTCAAAGCAGCCATGACACTGATGAGATTTGCTGAAAGTGAAGAGTAATCACCAGCTTAGAAGCATTTGAGGGAATTTCACTACGTTTACGATTTCTTTTCACTTTTTTAACACACAGGTTCATCTGTTTACAGCAGCAGAGCTCGGGGTCAGTACTTGGGTGGGTGACCACCCACGTGACTAGCCTCGACGTATCATCTTTCTTCAACTAGTGAAGATACATCACAGCTTGTACGGCGGCCTACTTGAACCCTCCTTTTCCAAAGTCTACTTGACCAACTCACGTGCATTAGCACATGTGCCTGCTTCACCTTTGTCGGTGCGATGTCAATCACCTTAATTTTTAATTCTTCCCAACGCCTTAAGGCATATCTCCAACAGAGACGGTTAAAGTAGCAGAGGCTACTAAATGCCGCCTAACCATTCACTCGATTTCAATTCGATTATTTTAGTTAGTTTGCTGTTGTTTTCAGAGTTTGCTTAGAAAACTGCTCTTGTTGACTGTAGCGAATTTGCGGATTAGCTTTCTTTAGCTGTTTTGAATTAAATTCTCTTGAACGTTTGAGTAGTTAAAAGATAACTACTGTGAGATATTGTAATACTGCACGAATATCTGAGGAGATTTAAGAATTTTTGTGATAATAATAAATTTTGTTCATTTTTCATTGGACTTGTGCATTCATTTCGTAACGACCCCGTACGCAAGCAACAATATATATAATGAAGAGTATGTGTTTGTTTGCGATTAACACAGTTACTACAATAGCTATCGTCACCAAACTTTCTACAAAACTTTTCGCGGGCCTGGAAAAGAACGACGCCCACTTGTTTCCAAAAAAGAAACAAAAAAAAAAAAAAAAAAAAAAAAAGCTAAAATTAGAGATATTAATTAAAAACTCTGAAAACGCTAATTTTCGCGCTCATTTTTCCGAGTGGCAACAGTCTTGCTGGAGATAAAAATCTGCTTTATTTCGAGAAGTGTTGCCACTGCGCGCTTTCAAATCATAGAGTTTATTAATAAAATATTCCTACGTTTTACAATGAAATAAAAATAATATTGCCAAACATTAAATACATTATTCCCAATTCCCAAAAATTCGTGGGAAGCCATTTCGACTATTTCCATCATCGTATGACTTTATTCCGCCGAAATATTAATTAAAAAAAAAAAAAATCTGAAATGTTTCAGATTTTAAATTACGTCCAAAGGGGCGCTTTTTAACATTTTGTGTGTTACCTTTCTTTATTAAATATCATGTTCCTCGCACTTAAACCATAAGATCCAGTGCAACAGCAATATCGCAAAATAGTTTTAAAACGAGCATATCTTTAGAATTTCCGATACAGAGACTCACGCGCTGGAGATAAAAATGTTTTTTCTGCACAACGTTGCCATTGCTCTCTTTGAAATCCCTGAGTTTGTTAATCAAAAATTCGTCAAAGTTTTAAAAAATAGGAAATCGATCATAAAACAAATTTCAAATTTGGTCTTCCACATGCTCATATTCGTTGGAGGATTACGTTATTCAAAATTCGATGACTCTATGTACCGTTGTTTTATCACAATACGAGAAATATACATACATTTATGCAGATTTTTTCATTATTTAATTTCTTCAAATATAATGCAGGACTCTAACATTTTGTGGCAACAGTTTGAAAAGTGAACCGACATTTATGAGTCCGACGCAAAATGCCAAAAAGAAACTATTAGTCCTTCGGGATTCAAATCCCTTTGGACTAAAAATTTGAAATGTTTCAGATTTTAAATTACGTCCAAATTAAATTACGTTTTTTTAACGTTTTGTGCGTTATCTTTATTTGTTAAACATCATGTTCTTCGTACTTAAACCATAAAATTCAATTCAACAGGAATATCGCAAAATAGTTTTAAAATGAGCATATCTTTAGAATTTCCGATACAAAAACTCACGCGCCGGAGATAAAAATGTTTTTTCTGCACAACGTTGCCATTGCTCGCTTTGAAATCCTTGAGTTTGTTAATCAAAAATTCGTCAAAGTTTTAAAAAATAGGAAATCGATCATAAAACAAATTTTAAATTTCAAATTTGGTCTTCCACATGCTCATATTCGTTGGAGGATTACGTTATTCAAAATTCGATGACTCTATGTACCATTGTTTTATCACAATACGAGAAATATACATACATTTATGCAGATTTTTCATTATTTAATTTCTTCAAATATAATGCAGGACTCTAACATTTTGTGGCAACAGTTTGAAAAGTGAACCGACGTTTAATGCCAAACGAAACTAATATTCCTTCGGGATTCAAATCCCTTTGGACTAAAAATTATCTAATTTTCGCATTCATTTTTCCGAGTGGCAACAGTTTCTTGCGTCGGAGATAAAAATGCTTTATTTCGAAAAGCGTTGATACTGCTCGTTTTCAAATCGTAGATTTTGTTAATCAGAAATTTGTAAGTTTTACAAAATCTATCTATCCATATGTATATAAAGAAGAATGCCTGTTTGTGTGTTTGTTTGTTCACGTTACTGATTTCTGATCAATTATGATCCATTTTTTGCCACATTTTATCGACTAAAATTGAAAATAGGTGAAATATTGGATGGAACTTGAGCTTGCGCGACCATTTGATTAGAAAGACGAAAATCATTAAGAACTGCGTGCCATTGTTGCTGATAGAATGAGAGAGAATTAGTTTATTTTTTTGTTGAAATTTTTTATGTGGGTTCCATATCTCATCAGAGTGAAAAATGTATGACTATGAATTCGGATTTTTTGCATCGTCGTTAGAGAAAGATTACAGCGGTGATGTTCTCTCTGTTGTTAGATACATTACTTTCAATCTAACTTAACTGGCATCGAGTACTTCCCGTAGTAGTAAATAAAGTACACCTAATATTAAATGTATTTTATTTTCGAATATTGACCATGCTTTTTATTTTATCTTAAAGTAAATTTATTAATGTGTCGATCTCTGTGATTAATTCATAGCATACTTATAATGTAATTTTAAAATGGTCTTAAGTAATTAATCTTTAACAAAATGTTAATTCAATCTTCTTCTCCATGAGGTAATTTAGTTTTTAGTGTAAATATTTTAAACGCAAAACAAACTCATGCTATCGAAAAGCAAGATATTCCAATTAGTAAAAAATTAATTTCATGTCCTAGTTTTTGCATTTAAATACATGTAGTATTATCCTTATTATTTGTATTCTCATACTGATTGTTATTTTTTCTCTTTACAGGTAAGTTACAGATTCTCATGGATAATTTCCAGAACCTAGCGAAAAATATCAGAGTGAGTTATTATTTACTCATGGTGACTGTAAATGATGTGGAATATGTCATAAAAATATATCCAGAGACAATAAAATATTGAAATAATTCCAAAATGAATTCAATAAACAATTCCAAAATGAAATCTCAAAATGAATTTATTTTTCGATATGCAGAAATTCAAAAGATTTGAGACATAGGAGAGTCGATCAAATACGAACGAGCCTTTTTTCTTTCACAAAATTTATGCTATGAGAAAGACCTGCATTTTTACAAATTATTTTTCTACGTAGTCCTTTCATTTTATGATATATTTTCTTGATATTTAGGTAGTTATTTTCATTCTTTCTTTTATAAAAAAACTTTGAGCTGGTATTGAACTTGTTGTGCACGAATGATTCCACTTGATCTTTGGTCTTAAGTTGAATACATCAAATACTTGAGGAATGATGTAGAAATACAGTCCTAAAACCCATGACCAATATGTCCCATGTAGACAATCGAGCTTAGGTTTTCATGGCTTTACTTCTCTTGTTTCAGGTCATGTTTTAATGTAAAGAGCTTTTCCTCCTTCTTTTCAGGATAGCAATTCAGAAATGTGAAGTCTTTTAACATTTTGATCATCATTCAGTGAGGACAACGGGAATGAATTTTATTTGTAACACTTTCTTTCTTGAATTCATTGCAACGAACCGCACATTACTCTTGACCATACTTTACTTATTCAAACATCATTGCTTTTAGGCCATAAATGTGTACCTTTTCGGAACTGAGCCTGCAACCTTCGGTAAATGTTGCCCGGTTTCACATTTTCACGGGGAAAAGCTTTACTGTATAATTATGCGCTGCTAAGTACGAATCGGCACACTCTTCTCACTCATCGCGAGGGCTACTAAATGAAGCATAGAACAGGCTGACTAGTTTAGATCCCTTAATCGAGGCAACCCCAACCTAACGAGCTTAAATACCATTTATATAGAAAAACACTACTTGACGCTTCTCGAATAACCATTCTTTCATATTTGATCGCTTTACGTATTGTCACCACATTACGTTATTTAAATGTTTTTAATATATTCCTTGTATTAACTGTGTACTTACCTGAACACCTAGTTCTGTTACATACTATATATCTGCTAAACATTTTCTTATAATTTAATACTTTGCGTATTTTGGTACCTCTGCTTACCTAAGGTTTCCTTCGCTTATAAGCTGACAACCAGGTAAACATATATAAAAGTGCTTACTTCTTTTCAACTAAAGCATATTCAAAAGAATATGCACAAGCTCTATGTTGTATAATTACGATTTTGCTGCTGACAGAAAAATATATGAACTTAAATTTTAACCTTTAAAGGAATCAGCTGATCTGTACTTTTCTGTGAAAATTTCAGTGAACTTGCTTGTAAATGGAATAAATAGTTTTTTGAGGTACAGTAAATTTTTGAATGTACAAATTTCTCCTTGGTATACAAATTTAAGTAGTGGCCTAAGCCACATGCAACAAATGAAGACTTAACCAGTCATTTCAGTTTATTAAAGAAGGCTACTGGAAACTTTTAGACAAAAGTGCTCACAGATATTTTATAACAAGACGGAAATAATTGGTGCAACATCAGAGTAATATAACTTGAGGTCCAATCTGCATCGATACAGACACATAATTAAGAATTTTTTATATTTTACGAATATTTTGGGAATACGAATTGAGTAAGAATAAAATATTAGATGATAAAAATCGCCCTCACCGTCAATACATGGAAAGTTAGCTTCAAAATTTAAAGATATATCGATAAACTCCATTATGCTCGGTTAATGGTAGACAGCAACCAAAGGAACATATATTGGTGGAAAGAGTCACCTCTTCAGTAAGTATGTAGTTTAGTAATTTACAAAACTCTGGTTACCTCACCAGGGCATCTCCCTGACAGAGAAAACGCTTCAACTGATTCGATGCATTCTTTAAATGTAACAAAATTCAAATTTCATATTTGAGAGACTATCAATAATTACTCAGTTATAACTTGGGACAAATGACGATCGAGTTCTGTGCAGATTGTTTAACCGCCTACACAGATACACTACGTTAAATATTACACATCTTAGGACTATTGTTTCGTTCTTCCTCGCGTTAACAAATGTCTTCAATAAGCCGAGGCGGCAGGTCTACCATATTGAAACTGGAAGGAAAAGCCACATGGAGAAGTGTATAAAGTAGTCATTTACTTTATTCTAAGTTTTTCTTTTTCATGCATATATGTAATGTGGATACAAGCCAGTTTCCAATAGAAAATCATCCATGAAGATATCGCTCAGACAAATAGCTCTTGTATGCTTTGGCATAAAATCCAAACGGCACTGTATCCATGTACACTAAATTGCGTACTGAAATAACCTGGTGTTGTATTTGATAGTTAGTTACCATTGCTAAAATGACCCTCTGTCTTACAATTATATATATATATGTAGTACGTATGTATAATAGTAATAATTTGGTTTTATATTGGCTACAAGAGTTTTAGAAAATACTTTTATAGCAAAGACTATAAAATTTACATTATGATATTCAAACAAGAATTGTAGGAACTGTGCGTGTTGTCAGTTCTTTCACGAAAATCTAGGACTACGAATTTACAACATTTGTTTTATAATATTTTCTAACAGCATTTCAGGAACTATAAAAAACTTACATTTTTCAAATGTAAGTTTTTCAAACTGTAAATGTAAGTTTGGAGAATTTCAAATTGGATTACGCATTTGGCTTATATATTATACACCATTTTCGTTATAACGTTCTAAAGTTCATTTTTATATGTTTTTTATATGTTCAGACAGGAAAAAGCTCATGAAAAAAAATAAAGAGGCATAGTGAAACCTAAAAGCTATGTCCTTGAAGCAATTAATTTACTTTTCTTGTTGGAAAACTACATATTGTACAGAATTCCTTTTCATTCGCTAACGCTCTAATGATTTTTTCTAAGAAGCCTTTTTCTCTTTGAAGGGATATTTATGTAGGATGAAAACGGTATGAAACTCAAAATTTACTAATTTTAATTTGGGTCATCTAAAAATAGTAATAACATTTCCTAAACTGCGCCGCTGAAAAACCAGCCTGCATTAATGTCATCTACATTGCGTACATTCAATACGGCAGCTTATTTCGAGTTAAGATTTCATTTCTGGAAATTTGGAGTTAATGTCCGAATTAGCTACGTTATCATTAATATGTAAACGTCGTGCGATAGATTATTTTAGATATGAAGCAGTCCAGAAAGAGTCATCATTATGTTTAGAATAGAGAGCGTAAATAGGAGAATTAAAATGAAGAATAAAGAATAGTTGCAAAATTAAAATGAATAATTTGCTTTCATACTTTACTGAACTTAACTGTACGCTTGGGATTAGTGCTAACTTTTATTGCAAATTAATACGTATATATTCAGTATGATGATTTCTAAACATCCAGATACGATCTTATTTACTGCAATGTATTTTGAAAAAGATATTCTTATATTTGCTTTCTTAAATGTTCTGACAGCATTTCTAGTTTATCGGATTTCCGTCTTCTTCTGACTGCGCATCCACACTTATTTCAGACCATAATCACAGTGCATGCAGTAATGAACCATTTCTATGGCAGCGCCTATTACCTTTCTAAGCTCAGAAATTAGTGTCAATGCATTATTTCTCAGCAATAATCATGGATTCATTCATTACTTGTCTCGCACTTGGTGCAAAACAGACGACGTGAGTTGTCTCTGACACTTGCGGGTGACCAAGCGCGACAGCATACGTGTCAATTAATCTTACGCTGCTACTGACGCAAAGACGTCGTCATTTGTTTAATTATGTCTTGCGACCATAATCTTTAATGCGAATTGAGCTTAATTCGCCACATGCTAGTTCCTTTTCTGTACGCATGTTCCTCCACTCAGAACTAGGTTCCTTTCAGTGCTTTCTGAAGACTGAATTCTGGAAGGAACAAAATTTATATTATATTTGATTATCACAGTTTCTCCTGATGATGTTTCAGAAATAAATCCTTTAAGCAAAATACTTTTTCCTTGCACACAATATTTCAGAAACATTCTAAGAATTAATACCCCTTGAATAAAGAGTTATAAATGTCTGTTTTCCGTTTATGAAATGAAATGAATAAGGCAGATTTTCATAGATGAGTAATATATGTTTTTTTAACTAACGTACGTAATGTAAAAATATTAACTCTTAAATTAAATTTTTGAGGATACTAGACAAATATTTTTAAAAAGTGCTATATATAAAGTTTCCGAATGCCGATTTGGAAAAATAACACTTTTATGTTAGAAAGTATAGTTTAAAATGCACGGAGTGTTTCAAAATAATATATGTACTAATCCTAAAATTCGGAATTTTTTCAGTCGGAAAAATTAGATTTCATATGATACCTAAATGCAATATATTTATTAGGCAAATGGTATAATTCTAATAATCTTTTGGCCTTTTTTTTCCTACAGGACAAGAAACAACCTCTTCAATGCAATTTTTTTTTACATATAAAAGCAGTTTAAAAATTAAATTTATATGATTTTACTAAACGATATCTCCCAGTTAAAACTATCATGAGCTGTTTTATATTATTTGACTATGAGTTCTACATTTTTGATGCCACCCAACAGGTGTAATAGTTAGCGATGCTGACTGCCGTACCGAAGGGCCCGGGTTCATATTCCGGAGAAGGTATGGATGTTTGCAAATTTATACTTTCCGTGCGGCATGGGAGCCCTCTAAATATGCGGTCTAAGTCCTCTCAAGAGGTTGCTAGTAAGCCCCCCCCCGGGATACTCTCCATCAAAATTGGGGGCTAAACTGAGAAAAATCGAACTGTCACCTGTCTGGAGCTCAAAGCTATTGCCAATGGCAGGTGTTATCTTGCGCTCCTTGCCACGAGGAATTTCGTGGGCTTGGGTTGAATATAGGTCAGACAAGGGAGCATAAGTCAGCAACAACAACAACAAACAATTGATTGACTCGTTTCTTTACGACTAACGGAATTGTAACACTATGTTCTATATTTTAAAACAATTAGTTAAAAAGCCGTTTTTAAACATACTGCGCACCTCAGACGTAGTGCATATTTGATAAATGGACTGTACCTGAGAGAGAATTTTAAACTAAGATCCTTTATATTACGGAGGAGTAGCTTTTTATGATTCAAAGGCCGATTTTTTTTCAATTGTTACCTTTAAGAAAAGTGATACTAACTTATATCCATTTTCAACCCTTTCAAAGTATAGTAACATAATCATGTTTAGCTAATATGTACAATTATCTAATTGCATATATGGTTTTTTCATTGTATATATGGTAATATAGGAGAATTTAGCATTTCTAAATAAAACGATTTCATACAAAGGCAAGATAAACAATTATTACTTTAATGAAACGTTTGAAATAATTTTGCTTTTGATAAGCTTGTAATGTTTACTTTTAAAAAAACCAACGATACAGAAAACAACGAACAGTTTTAAGTTTATATGTGTCGTTAACGTATTTTGCTTTTAATCAATTTCATGAATAAAAGCTTGCTCGCAATTACTTGCTGCTCCTAAATGACAGATATAATACTGAGAAATTTTTCACATTTTTGGAAAACGCTCACATTGATCGCCAGAAATTAACTATATCCGAAAATCTTAAAGTGAGCGAAATTCATTTAATTTTATTTTCAATAAAGATTTGGTTTTGAGATCAGTAAGCTCCATTCGTATATTAAACACAGTCAAGATTTTCTTCAACATATTCGCTATATCTTTAATAAAGAAATTGACTTAAATCTCCTTTTCATCAAATCTGAGATCAAATCATCATATCTGAGAGATAATAAAATCAAGCAGTAAACAGAATCAAGCAAAAAGCTCAAATCATGCATTAAGTCAAAATCATGCAGTAAGCAGAATCTTTCGCTTATTGATATCAAGATCATCCTGTATAAAATGGTAAGAGTTTCATGCTTCTAAAACGTCTTCTTTCTTTAGACAAAATCCTGTCCCTCGCACCTATATAACCAAATACGCGTCCTGGTATTATCATTGCGGACTCTAACTGAAGAATGTTGCAGAAGAATCTTTCAGTTTGGAAAACAATTATTCAATATTAAACAAAATAATAAAATAACTGTAGAAATTACTAACTAATAATTATTTAGTAATTACTCAAATGGACATATTGTGTTTCTGAACGTTTAATTTACTTGTGAAGATTAAAATGTTTTCTGAAATGTGCGTTGTCTTTTCAATATACACTCTTAGGCAAAAAAGAAAACGACGCACCGAGAAGATATAAAGTTGTCGCTACAGCGCATCTGATCTCCGCAACTGGCAGGATATTTAAGAGGAGAAAGTCAGGTTTTCCAGGTTATAAATTCTTCACGAATTTCATTCCGTATACTCTGGTAGACAGTAACTATGCCTCGCATGCAGATGCGCGAACGATGTCAGAATTTGAGAGAGGTCGTGTAGTGCTCTCAAAGAAGCGGGTTGGTCTTATCGGCGAATAGCTCGACATTTGAGCAGGAGCGATGCTACTATTAGACGATGTTGACAGGAATGGGTGAACCATGGCCGCACACAGCGTCAAGAAGGAAGCGTTGGGGCTTGAGAAACGAAAGAACGTGAAGACAGAGCAATTGTCAGAGCGGCACTCACAGCCCCAGATGCATCATTATCATCGATTGTACGTGCAACTAGTGCTTCAGTGACCACAAGGACCATTCATAGATGACTCACAGAAAGGGGCTGAGGTCACGGCGCCCATTGCGCCGACAACCATTAACCTTTGTACAACGTCAAGCCCGTTTGCAGTGGTGTCGGGCTCATTCGCACTGGAATGTCACTGACTGGAGTAGAATAGTCTTCAGTGATGAGTCCCGCTTTGAACTGAGCCCCGATGACCAGCCAAGGCGAATCTGAAGACGCCCCGGACAGCAGGCCGACAACCAGGAGTGATGGTCTGGGATGCCATTTTATTTCATAGTAAGACCCCTTTGGTTGTCATCCGTGGCAACCTTACAGCAGAGCGGTGCGTCGACGAAGTTATAAGGCCCGTTGTGTTGTCCTTCATGTCAGGCCAGCCTGGGCTTACATTTCAGCAAGATAATGCCCACCCCCCACTGCACATGTTTCTACTGCTTGCCTTAGTGCTTGACGAACATTACCTTGGCCAGCAAGGTCACCGGATCTCTCTCCTATTGAGCACGTTTGGAGTATTATGGACAGGGCCCTCCAACCAGCTCGGGATGTTGACGATCTAACGCGCGAGTTGGACAGAATTTGGCACTATATCCCTCAGGAGGACATATGTAACATCACTTCGGATAACTCCTTCTTGGTGCTTCATTTAGTTTGTCTAAGAGTGTATTAGTAACATTGAGCGATATACTGAATTTCACTCTAATATGTAAATTATGATATTGCGGTAGATAAATCCTTAGAAACATTTTCTGAATTTAATATAGAAAATTTAATGTAAGAAGAAACTAAATGATCTTGAATTGCAAATGAAAGCCATTCAAAAATGAAGAGTTTATTCTTGAACAATTTTTTTTTTATTTTTATAAAACTGCCCGATTACCAGCTCATTCTCTTTTACCACCTCTCTCCCTTTTTTAGAATAAAATGCATAAGTAAAATCAATACTTTTAAATAATAAGATCATATATCTGAGTAAAGAACTGCCGAAAAAGTATAGCGTAATTGATTAAAAGCACCGGCCCCATATCCGCTATAAATGTTTGCGTTTCCGACATATTTGCCAAGCGCAAATCTAAAAGGATCGTCAATTATTGGACTGAAAGGGTTACTTTGTCAGAAGACCTTTTATGTCCCCCTATGTAAACATTTTCAGTCATTGTGGTCTACTTTAATTGGAAAATGGATCTCAGAATCTCTCAAACATGAGAATAAAAGACAATGGTGAGTGACTGCAATTTGATCCTTTTACAGTCATATCCGGCTGAAACGACAGATTTATAGAAGTCAGTTGTTAGTATGTTTAGCTTAAAGCTTAGCAAACATCCTTTCATATCTTCTTTTGCAAATGCAGATCTTAAGATTTCCATTTATTTGCTCTTTTTTTTTAACCTTTTTTAACTTCAGGAAAGGAATATTTTTGGTCGGATCTTTATTAGGTATTTCAAACACTATGCAAATACTTCATTTTGTAGGATTAAATCAAAGGTACCGGACAAAGTTCAAATTTGTTCCTTTCTTTATTTTATTAGCAAAAGCTGAATGCTGTTTATATTTTTGTAAATTGTGTTATCATTAAAGGTTGCTATTATTTTTCCTTTGTTTCGTATTTTTAATTTTTAATAGAACAATACTTTACTTGTTCAGTGTCCCTTACGTGCACAAATTGATAAATAAAACAACTCATTTTCTGTAAACATTTATCTCATTTCCCTTTGCATACTTTTCTAGTATATGTCAGGGGTGACCAAAGTGCGGCTCGCGAGCCTGAGACAGCTCTAGCAGTCAATTTGTGAGGCTCATGCATATAAAATATATGTATGAAATATGGTAAACTAAAACTATTCAGTGTCCAAAAATAAGCATTAATTAGTTTAGACTCTTTTTACAACGCTATCAGGGATTTCTTTCTATTTAAAACCTCCTCAACTACTTATATAATGATGTAAATATGAACTTGTGGCTTTTAAAAAAATCTAGATGCGGCTCTTATTGACATGAAGTTTGGCCAACCCTGGTATATGTGTTCCAACTAGCTATCTCCTTGATTTGACACTCAGAGAGGACCTCGTCCCTTGATTTTTCGTTTCCTGTTCCGAAGCATCAAAATAATCTTTATAGTATTGTTAAAACTAAAATATTATAATAATTCATAACGTCGACAGATTTCTAATCTAAATAATTACCCATTAAGTGGAAGAAGGGAATATAAAGAATTATTTCATTTCTTGATGCATGCTGTCACGGTTTACGAAATTTACAAGACCAGCTGGTAACTGGAAGTTCTATTGATAAAATCGAAGTAACGACTTAGTATATTTTTTCCGCTTCCTGCTCCGTAAAGCCTAATAATTTCTACATCTTTAGCACGTGTTTTTTTTTTTTATTTATAAGCTATTAAATGTAACAATCCTTTCAAATAATGGTTTAACTCTCCAAAGTTTAGGGTATGTATGTGGTGATTTATCACCAATTCAGTCTTTCACAATTAATAATAAAATGAAACAGATCGGTAAAGTTTTGTTCGAAATCTAAACCAAAATAAGGCTGCTGTTTTACCTAATTAAAAAAAACCTTGTATAAACAAATTTGCTCGCTTTCTTTCATTCTGTGACTTTGTACACATTAAGTAATAATTAGTAATTTTAATAATTAATAATTATTATTAATTATTAAAATAATAATTATTAATAATTATTAATTAGTAATTTTGTGTAATATTGTGCGGGTTAATTTCGATGAGGAGTAGTGTATATTACTTTGATTGTAGCTATAAGTTTCATAATAATGCTGACATAATTCTGCTTTGAATCTACATGCTGAAAATACATTTCCAGTTACTTTATTAATTTTTGTATATCGTCTATGGAGTAATATTTGATCATGCTTATAATAATATTTGTAAAAATTCAAAGGTATATAGAAAGTTCCTTTTAAAATTTCTGGTTATGAAAACTTATTAAAATCATGTATATGTATGTAAGATAAAAATATGTGAATCAAAATTATAATTTAAACTAACGGTAGAGTATTAATTCTCCCTCTCTATTCTAAAAATTCTATTTCTAAATCTTTACATTTCTTTCTTTTTTGCATGGCCTGCGCAGCGCTGATGACGTAATAATTGGGAACTGAAACTACCATTGCAAGCTTTTTTCTTCGCGTGCTTCCACCTTGCATAACTACGCACTTTAGCTTCTGTCTGTGCTTGGACGCAATTACGCTATGCTGATTCCTATTGCAATAATATCAATAATGTAAATGTTCTTGAACAGGCACGACTAGGGTGCTAAGTGATCTGTGGCCACATATGTCAATTGGAAATAAAAATGAAATTAAAATGGCCTCAATTGCCAAGTTTTCTTTACGAAGTCAACACATTAGCTTACCACGCAATCAGAAATGCTTCCTCTTCAATATAGGATAACTGCGCATCAACAGTGTTCCATCTTTTATCGTAACATGTATATATCCTCATTTTTATCAAATCAAATAAATTTTAAAAAGGAAATACTTTCACTGAGTTATACTACATCCAAAGTATTTTCTAAGTTTTAGCATAACAAATAAATATCAAATCGTTTACTGGATCTAAAATTGCTTGTTTCCCGAATGGCAACATTGAAAGAGATAGCGAGATATATAAAGTTTTATAGCAACCCATTTTGACAAAAGTACAAAGACATGAAAGGAGCCGTTTCCTGTTTAGACCGAACCCACTGAGCGGCAGAGAAAGAACTCGGCAGTCATTTTTAACTTCATTGAATAAGCTATTAACTAATGCAGGAAGAATTCCATTTATCTACTTGATTCTACTCTGCTAGCCATTTTTTTCCTTGTCTCATACTCTTTATTCTGACGCAGTGACTGCTGACTTTGGGTCACTGCCAATCATTTGTAAAGATTGCTTTCTCGGCAGACGATTTCTTTTCTTACGTCATCGACTCTGCTAGGCATTAATTCTCAAGGTCGTTGTATGTAAATGGGGAAGTGATGGAATATATATGAATTATTTTCGATTCAGGTTAATAAAAGAAAACTGCCTTGATATGTTTCCGGATTAATTTATCAAAATAAATAGGATTCCTTTTGAAAAAGAAATGTATTATTAATGATAAATATATGACTAAAACATAGCTGCGAAATAAGTATTTCTTGAAACTATAAATATTAAAATGATACTGATTGATCTCTAAGAGGTCAAAGTGCAAATTTCATTTTTAGGAATTAATGCATTTTATTAAATAAATTATTTGAAAATATTATATTTAGAATTAGGTTGAATAAAGAAAAACTGATGGCTTTTAAGTTAAGCAAATTTGCAAGTAACATTGCATTGTGCGGGATGGCTACTGCATTTGTAGGGCTTCTGGAATAAGTTCGGTTTGCTGCTACTCTTTCGAGGAGCTGTATGTTGTAAGTTGGTAATACTGTCCAAATGCTGCTTCGGTATCCTTGAGGATAGCAAAACAAATTGGGCATCTAACTGAGCTCTGCGGGGAAGAGCCAAACATCATACCCTCATTGCAAAACTGCTCTTCAGCTTTCGCTTTTGGTATTTGGTGCAAGCGCTAAATCAGCGCTTGCACCAAATACCAAAAGCGATGCTGATGCCAGATGAGCGATTTCATTTACGATTCGGTTTAAAACACAAAATATAAAATAATACTTTTTCAAAATGTTATTAGCCTGAAGGGGGGTTAACCCGGAAGGAAGTCTCGAAACGGTTGAATCACTTTTAAAATTTTTGTCACCACATATTATCGCCCTGTATTATATTTAAAAAAATTAATAAAGTAGAATCTGCATGAATGCATGCATGTTTCTCACATTGTAAAAAACAACGAGACATCCAATTTTGAATAACCTAGTCTTCCACCCTAATATGGGCACCTAGAAGCCCGAGTTTTGAATTTCGAATTCATTTTATTATCTTTTGTCCATTTTGTAAAATTTTAACCAATGTTTCTATTACAAACTCAACAATTTCAAAGCAAGCAGTGTACGGAATAAAGCATTTTTATCTTCAGCGTGCGACTCTATCGGAAGTTCTAAAGATATACAGTTTTTAAATATTTTTAACTTAAGTACTTTTGAAAGGTATATGTGTGTGTAAATGAAAGAAAACGCCCATTTGGAAGCATTATAAAATCTGAAAGCTTTCACTTTCTTTTTTTTTTAATAATAAAATTGGAATGATAACGCTACTGGTTACACATAAAATAAAATTAATGTATTTAAGCCACATTACTGTGGAAAAATCATTTAGGAATATGACACAATTCAAATGTTTATCTTCACTCGCTGTTGTTTGTGGTCCCGGTTACTTTGGTTAGTAATGCATCAGTCAGCGCGTTAGTAGCCATTATTTACAATCTTAAGCTATAGGTTTCGTATTTGTAAAAGTTAACATGAGAGTTTAAATAATTATTAGGAAATTCAAAATGGTTTAAATCTAAACCTTCCTAAATTTAGACCAGTAAATCACCGCACGATGTTCGCGTCACGCAAGCCAAAATCTTCGAAAAAAATACTATTTTATTATTATTATTTATTGTTCCGATGTTGCCATTCTAGAGGAAAATGCCTTTAGATGTGAAAAGGTTCGAAGAAATGCATAAAGTTACAAAGTACTGAAAAGTATAACTTATATAAAATGTAAACAATATACAAAACACAATCACATAGTTAAAAAAGAGCGGTAAATTGTCTGTTACTGCCCAATAATGGTCAAAAATAATTCTACATAAAACGACATGATAAAATAAAATATGATTAGAATCTGTAATTATAGTACTTGATTAAAAAGAAAAGGCAAAGAAAACTGATGCTATTCAGATGCGGTGGAAGACAATGCTAGTATTTGTCTATCCTGAAAGTAACGACAGCCTTTTCTCTTGGGATGTCCAGGGAGCCGAATGATAGTATCCCTTCAAAATTTGTCGTTAACGTGTTCTTGATAATGAATAGCAATTTTGTTGGATGATAAGTGCTGCAAAATTTGCACGTCGTTTTAGAAGCTACGTTTTCATTAGAGACACTAGTATAAGAATAAAATCATTAAACTGTTAAATCAGTCATTAAACATTTGTTGAAAATAAACAGCTATTATGTTGAGTTTCATTTAGTACGTATTAGAAACATACATGTGCGTTCTGTTTCGATAGTGATTAATTGCCCTTAAATAGTATTATTAGTAATAATAATTATTAATTTATACCTCCGTATGATACAAAAATTAAGCAGGAATTGCAAAAGTTGGAAATACATGAACTGAATTTCAACGAAATGTAAACAGTAGAAAATTATATAAATACTTCTCTTTTTTGAATAAAAATGCCGTGAAAATTGTTAAAAAGCCATTATTTACAAAGCCACGCATAAATCAAACACAACTTCAAGTTGAACTTAGAAATTATTTGAAAAAAATTTAAACACTAATCCTTAACATTACGTTAGTGATAATAAAGTATCTGTATTAATGCAGTTCGGCTGTTGAAGACATAAGGATGTTTCAAAAATACTTCGAACTTAAAAATAGAGAAAACTTGAATAAGAGGAAAGTATTTACTCATCGGACTCGGTTACAGTTCGGATTTTTTTATTTTAACTATTTTTCAGCTATTATGCAGTTATAAAATATAACTATTTTGAAGGGAGAAACATGAGAGGATACTAATTCAGAAGTCAAGCAACAAAAATCAGCATTATATTTTCAAAATTTTCGCAGTGAAAATTTTGTGAAATTTCTATTATTCTGTGTGTTATTCTGTGAAAATTTTGAAAATATAACGCTGATTTTTGTTGCTTGACTTCTGAATTACTATTTGTTAGGCGTGTTATTGTGTCTTAATGAGAGAGGATGTTTGTACCTGTGAGTAGCCACAAATCTTCCGCCCCCCCCACTCTTTCTTTAATGATATAATTTATGTTGCGCATGTTAAAGGTAAATTATAGGAGATCAATAATTATTAAACGCTTATTATAAATATGGATGCAATTATTTTTAATTCATGTGATTTCTATTTAGCAAATCTAAAAAAAAATCTAATGTTCACAAACGTCATTCGAAAACAAATAACAACTGATAACTCATTTTGTTTTGGCAGAAACAAATTATTTAAAACCTAATTTTACAAAATATTAATTGAGATAAATCAGTTATTACATAAAGTCAAAACTATAACCGCAGCTGAATCGTATTTTAATAGCGTTCCATTCTTGGCGGATAGGTTTACTGCTCTATGGTTTTTCCACATGTGTAATGTGAATGCAGGTCAGTTTTTATTAAAACGTCCTCAACGAAGGCATCCTTTTCCTTAGACAAACAGTTCTCGCATACTAAGTCATGATCCAAAAAATACAATCTAAGATCTAAGCAAAAACCAATTTAACTATTCTTGCGTAAGTGTTTTTGTTTGGGTTTAAGCTAGTAAAATTCGTAGTTAACTTAACTCTAATAAATCACAAAAAGTTGCATAAAGGAGAAAATAATAACTTTATAAAAACCGTTATTTGAGATTAATTTATGCTAATTGTTACAAATTATTCTGGTATTAAAACGTACCCTGATCTTAGGTGAAGGAGGGGGACAATTAAATATGATATTGCTTAATTAAGCATGTCCATTTGTTATCCATAAAGGAAATAAAAAATACCGTTGGAAATTGTCCATCACTTTTCGTTAATTTGAAAGTCAATTAAAGGCATATTTGTGATTTTGAGCGGCACTCAGCACAAATGGAATTCCCTCTCCCTTTGTTTCGCAAACTCATTTAATATTACCCGCCTTTATTTCGCCAGAAACCCGCACAGCATTCAGAAATTCTCATATTCCTTTAACTGTCAAATTCTGCTGATATCAATTTTCACTCAGGAACACAATACAGTTCCCGTCCGACAGTTCTCCCAAAATAATAAATAATTCAATCGAATGGAACAAAACGCCTTTCCGAACAATTTGTTCGCACCAGAAAACACATAACGCGAACACCGCATTCGAAATGTTCATGATGGAGCACTTCATACTTGTGAGGAATAGTGGTATGTGTCAGCAAGAACTGCTCTGCGGAATTTTAGATTCTCGTTGATGTAAAGATATGGGAAATTTCTCTGAGAAAAATCTATAAATTCTTCTAAAAATTGAGATTCTTGAAATGGTTACGCATTACTTTTTTTCTTTTCTTTGACCTAAAAGTTTTCTATTGACTTTTTGTCGATGTAAGCTAAAAGATTAATCAATGTTGTTGAACGTACTTTACGAAAAGCAGAATTTCATTACAGGGAAAAAGTTTAATATAATTTATAGTTTATTGATTTTCACATTTTGCTTGTGAATTTCAGCTGAAAAGTAGCTGAAGTTTTTTGTTTTGTATTTTATAATTTAAGCAACATTACTTTGAGGGAAGAATGAAATACAGTAGAACTCCAATTATCCAAATTAATTGGGATCGGACCCCATTCGAATAACCAAAAATTCGGATAATTGGATTCTTTCCGAAGAAAGGGTCTACGTACATTTTTAATTAATTTCTAGATGTACTATATGTTGAAAATGGGAGAAGAAAACTATTTTTAAAGAAAAAGAGGTTTCAGTTAATTAAAATGAAAGAGCAGCACTTTTGTGTAAATTTTACATAGCGTACATACTATACAGTACTTACAGGTGCTGAAAGTCATCTCAGTCAAAGTAAGCTGTCTGACTGTCTTAATCCGTTTTCGAGCAGCCAAGTTGCGCATCCTCTCGACAATGAGAAGTCGCATGTGGTCATACTCGGGCTGACGTTCCATCCACTTCAACGCACTTTCAAGATCGGCAAACGCTTCACTAGCTGTTGGTACCGTGTCTGCTTCAACTTCGACATTAAGGTCACCTTCTTACTCGACACTTTCTTCTCTCCACTTTCAATAAGTTCATCATCATTTAGAATTTGAAATCCGAGGTCTGACGAATCACATACCATCCATTCAGCTGGCTGTATCCTTAGCCCTAAACTTCTGAGTATCCAGGAATTTTCAAAAGAATGTTTTAATTCCTCAAGTGAAACGCCCTCCTCATCTTCTTCTGTCTATTAACGTTTCTTGTGCTTCCATTTCCCTTTTATCGTTTTTCTTCTCTTCTTCAGTTGATTCTGAAAAATTCTGAAAGCGATTCGGATAGTCGGAGTTCGGATAATTGGAGTTGTACTGTATTAGTGTCTGCGAAAGGAATACATCTCCATTCTTTTTTAAGTACAATTTTTTCTTTCACAATCAGTTTTTACTGTTTGTTTTTGTACGAAGTAAAGGAAGCATTGTAATCCTGAAAACGTTCAGTTATAGTTCAAAAGAAGTATACATTTTGACCGTTCTTGAATCCATTTGACAATTTTTTTTGTGACTTCTGTACGTACGAACAGAATAAAGAAGGTTTTTAAAATGATTCTAAAATAGATTTAAAAAGGATTCAAAAGAAATTTTTTTCCGTGACACAGTACATAGATTTACGTACGTTAGGTTACTCAAACACGATTAGATGTTAAAATTTTGTATATGGGACTGCTATGACATCTAGTTGTGCACCTATATGCACACCCACCCCCTTACCCGGCTTTAAAGTCCTTACCTGGCGTTTATTTCCGCAATTATTCGTAGTTATATACTTCCAATTATAGAAGCACAACAAAAATATTCACGTTTGGGTAATATCAGATTTTAACAAAAAATTCATTTTGGACAAATAACGATATCTAACTATTAATTCGGTTCTCGCGGTTCCTATACTTATATTTGGAATAGTTCTATATCCAATATGAAAAAATAAAATGATACAAAAGTTTGATTCCCGTACGACAAAAATTTAGCATGATATTTAACTTAATAATTAGCAATTTTTTATGCCATTTTCAACTTGCCTTGAGGGATCGATTAATGAAGTTAGAAAAATTCGAAGAAATGAGTTTAAATGAAGTACAGCAAAAAAAAAATGTGTATAATTTAATAAGCCATAAAAGGAAGTCAATGCGATGTGCACATCAGAAATTTTATTAATAATCTTAACGAAACAAAATAGTATGCAGATCGTGATAGAAAATGGCATTAACTGACAACATTGAAAGCACTGAAAAACAACACGAATTCAAGATGTTTTGGAAAGGTTTTTGAAATGAAATATACGCTAAGAGAGAGCAAATGCTTGTTAGTTTTGCAGTAGGAATTAAAGCTATGCTATGCTTTCCCATTCGGAAACAACACTTGAAAATTTTTCACATGAATAATATTTAAATGAAAGTCAGTTGTAAGCTCCCTTTAGGAATCAAAATTTTTGGCAAAGCAAAATGAAAATAATCATAACTGAATGATTTTACTAGTTTTAAGAGTTAGTTAACTTAGCAAAATATACTAAAAATAATTAGTGGATGCGTCCAAAATGTTCTTGTGTGCAAAAATATTTAAATAAATGAAGTATCTTTATGTAAAATGGATATGAAATAAATTTATATTATAAGTAAATAAAAAATTTAAAATACATGTTTTAATTAAAAATACGAGTTTCATAAGTGTCTGCAGTAAAATAACTTTTGGCATATTGTTTTTTTTTTCTTCAAATTCTTCGGACATACGTTAAGTTAGGAATTTAAAGTGAGTTGTTCTATGTTAAGAACATCGTAATGACGTAAAATGCCCCCAAGAGTGTTCCTCTAAGCAAATATAATTTAGTACTTTAAATCTAGACACTTTTTTTGTAAAAATGTAGAGACATTAGGTTATTTCGAAGCAAGAAAGATAAAAATTGAGCAATGCCCTTGCCGGGGCTCGAACCACGGACCTCTCGAATACGCGTCGAGCGTGCTGACCACTACACCGCGAAGGCATGCTAAGAAGGTGAGAGAAATACCTTATATACTTCCCCTTTTAAAGGGCGACTGGGGTTTTAGGGAACCCAATCACTAAATCCTGGGCGGTGAAGAATCATCATTCATCACCTTTTAGTTCGGGCACCACTGGAGAGACATTAGGTTATTTAGAAGTAGGAGACATTAAAAATGAGCATTTCCCTCGCCTGGACTCGAACCTCGGACTTCTCGAATACGCGTCGAGCGTGCTGACCACTACACCGCGAAGGCATGCTAAGAAGGCGGAAGAAATACCTTATAAAAGTTAGTACAAAGTATTTTGCTAGATGATCATTCTAGTTTTAAGCTTGCCAAAATTTCACATATCCGAGGATTTGAGTCATATTACTAGTAAGGATAGTAATCATAATAATAATAACAAGAGGTTTGTTTATTTGCGTATTGTTTCTTGTTTGTTCAACTGGGTGTGTTTATCTACATAAAGCCTTTGTAGAATGAATGCCTTTGTAGATTACATTTTTAAGAAAACTAACTCGCATTTACGTGACACAAAGGGGAATTACAAAAACACTCATGCTGCCCACTCGTTCGCCGTAGTTTAAGCATCGGTTAAACCACAAACTTTTCAGAATGTGTAACGTGCATACGAGCCAGTTTCCCTTAGAAACTCGTACACGAAGGCATCCCTTCCTTTAGCCAGATAGCCTTTGAATGCTTTGTCATAAACAAATAAACCAAACCAACTTTTCAGAGATGTTCTTCATTCGGTAACTGGTCGGCTAAGTCGTAATTTGTAGAAAAGATGTCCATCTTTTCTGAAGTACTCTAGAGCGGCCGAGCGGTAAAATCGCTGAACACTGGTAGTTCGGACCCAGGTTCGAATCCTGCGAACGGGCTGGCCGCATGGCCGTTTTCATGATTTTCCCGATGCGTAACGTGTATACGAGCCAGTTTCCCTTAGAAAGTCCTCCACGAAGTCATCCCTTCCCCTACTACTCCCTAATGTGCTTTGCCGTATTCTCAATAAACCAATCCAAACCAAACCTGAAGTCCTTCTAGAGTAAGAAAGTATAATGATGTGTATGAGTTCACTTCCCTTAAGCAGGTGCATATTTGTCATATTGACAGAAACTAGAACATTAACTCCAAGAGTTGAAATTCTAATTAGCAGATTTTCCTATTCATGTACCACCCGCGATAGTAGAATACTTAATGTGATGTCACAAGTTTTAGATATTTGATATCCCTGTTTATTAAAAAAATGTGAAGAAAGTTTTGTATAAACTTTATGGAAAAATATGAAATTTATCTCCATTTATTAACTGCGATCTCAGTTTATAACTCGTATTATCTCAATTTATAACTCTTATCTTCAATGCTTTTAATTGTGAAATTATATTATATTTGCCATACAATATAAAATTTTAAGTATCTGAATAACATTATTGATGATCATACTTCAGTAAATCTTCTTTATAGCTTTTTGTCATAAACCTTATTTGAAGATGTTTTTTGTTTTGTTTTGTGGATTTATTGGAATAGGTTTTTTGCTGTGAATAAAAGTTTTGTATGTCTTTTAGAACTGATCATAAATATGAAACTTGTCTAACAATAAAAACAAATTCCTTTGATATAACTATGGTACGGACCAGAAAATAGTTGAAGCAGGTGTTTTCTAAAATTGCTTTAGTGCTTTCCAAACTCAGATGATTTTCTATTAATTTTATGGATAAAGTATAAAAATATTTCAAAATATTCTGTTTTGATCAAGGATAAACATATATAGTAAACCGAATAAACTAATTCTTTATACAATCAGCGTCTTTTCAAATCAGGAATAATTTAGTCATGGAAAAATATTGTAATTAATTTTTCGGGTATAGTAGAGCAATTCTAATACAAATTAAATCTTCTTAATTTGTTTTTTAATTAATACCCTTTGCATTATAACTACAACACACGTGTAATGTACTGTAATTGTAATAAAAATTGCATTTCTAAATGATTGCGCGCGCCATTAAATGCATGTTCAGTAGTCTGTTGTCAATCCACGATTCCACTAAGAAATAAATGAGGTAAAAATGGCTAAGACATCTCGGGTCAACAGAATTTTTCCAGTAAAATGTTACAGATGTAGTAGGATTGGATTTTGAATACATTACATTAGGTAAAAGTCAGGCGAGCTTTCTGCCTGTAGAGTGGTATCCTTTTGCTGAACACTTCCTAACGGACACTGTAAATAAAAACATCAATGGAAAGTTAGTTTTTCAAAGTTGAGTTGATAATAAAATGCGTGTTTTAATGATTATTAGCTATTCATGAGTTAACAGAAACAAATGTGAGAAATGAATAAATCTACAGATGAAATCAAGATCGAAACCGATTTACCAGCTTTGCATCCTTAATCTCTGCAGCTGTTGTCACCTATTGGTAAAGTCTGATGTTTAGTTTTACTATAAATGTTAGTCTTTTACTGCCCATTTTGATAAATAGCTCTGAAACTTCGAGTTCGAACTTAGTCTTCGAAATTGTATAGTCTGAGGGATCCTAAATTAATGTGCACAATTGCAGAATTTGGTACTCTTTGACAGTATAAACTAAGTCCTAATACAGTTACAGCAAATTATCGCTGTGTCTGAAAAGAAATGCAAAGTCTCAATAAGGTTTAGAAACAAACATTTTTAGTAAATCAGAACTTGAACATAAACGCTTGAATTCAACTAGCTTAAAGTAACAGTTGATCTTAAGATTTAAACTAAGACTAATAGCCGAAGGCTACACAATTGATTTAACGCGAAACTGGCTCAAAACTTCTCACCACCTTCACAATTTAAAGGTCGACAACTTGAGTGCCAAGCCGAAGAATCATAATCTACCAGATTTAACGAAACCTAGTAGCGTGGCCTCGAGGGACAGAAACATGTTCTCTGTTACATTCCGAAAATCCTCAGCTTAAATAGTCTTAACCTGATTTGCATTCTAGTATGGAAATGAAGAGAAGTGACAGTAAAGATCTAAGTCATAGCAGCTGATTAGAACAGGAATATTAATAACAACAAACATTAACTTTTCTGTGCCATGTAGCATAACGTATATTCAAAATGACTGGTAAAAACACATTATAGAAACACTACAGAACAGGTTTGAAAACAATTAAATGATTTGAAAGGAATGCAGCTAGTTTCAGCTGCATGTCTGGTTTCCTTCTGTGTTGGAGGTCTATGAAGGACAGTAATACATTCCCCACGCTTAACTCGTTGTTGGAGCATGCTTTTCTCAGCTCACATACATAGTACCTTCTTTCTCGAAGCATATTACTTAACTGCTTAACTATTACATTAGAATGTCAAATTCTGTACTGCATCGTCTTTACATCTCGCCCATATTCTGAGTTTTACTGCAACACTTTAAAATTCTCTTATATTAGATGCAAAGGAATGTGTTCATCTCTACTACTGATTGTACACTAATGCTTGTATTCTGGCTGACTGCGAAAGAATGCTTACCAGGCGCTCACACGTTTATTGTAGTCATTGCTGCTACAAAAACCGAATATCCAATCAAGCTGACGGTCAAGAAGTGCACACATTATTTTAGAGTATTTTACAGACATATATATATCCAGTATTGTGTTGAAGGTTCAAAAAATAAAATAATTATCTCAGGTTTAAAAAAAAGGAAATTGCATATTAATTAAAAGGTTATAAAATTATGTAGGGAGCGCAATTTAATGGTAAAATTTAAAACGTCTTAGGTATTAAAAATCTGTCTATACACCTCCGCACACATCTTCTTTGTATACACATCTTTTTATACTCTATATACGTTTTATTAAGGTTTAAATTAAATTTAGCCTTTATTAGTGATTTTTCATTTCTATTAGTGATTTTATAGCAAGCTTCGGTTTTGATATACTGTGAAATTCAGGGCTGCTTTATGACGATGTAAAATCAGGTATATCACACAGAACTTTCAGTAGCTATGCTTTGATTTGTGCTTAAACTCCTGGTGCATGAAAAATTTAAATACTTCTGACACCTTCCTCAAAACGCTAACACAAATTGATTGGAGGAATAAACATTGCTTATCGAAACTCAAAGACCCCGACTTACGCTTCTTTGCCTTTTATATCGTTACAGTTAACCGTCCACAGAAGCAACAAGGAGATATCAATTCCAATATTCTTTTTGAAATCTCATTTGTTCTCAATCCGTCATGCATCACGTCTTTCATTTCAACCCCCCGTTCTCATCTCTTAAGCGGCAACGTATCTTAATTGCTGGATTTCACATGCGTAGCCCCCCCCCCCCCCGCAACATCGAGGTTGCCCCAGGATGGGTAGCGGATTTGGTTAGGAAGTGGGCAGAGGCATCTTACGCAAGGATTCATTCTCGCAAATCATGCGGAATGAAATTCGTAGAAGCTTTTCAAAAGACTTGCTCTTTAGAAATATTTTAACTGAAAGGATGAATTGGATGTTCGTTACCCGGCTTCCTTGTCGATGTCTCTATCTCCCTATTATAGTTATTGGAATTTTTCTAGTAAGAATATTTCTTTGATAAATCATGAGATTGATGAGGAACATGCTCTTTAAAGAACAGGGGAAAAGAACACATTATAGCTCATCTGAATTGTCAGTTCCGATTCTTTGTGGAAAGTTTTTTTTTTCTTTTTCAAATCATAAAAGGCATTTTTTAAATCGCTTGGAGAAATCTCAGAAAGAAAATAGCCTTATAGCATTTGAGTATTTTATTGCTGAGTTTATTTGCATTTAATTGGTTCGTATGTAAATGCATTTTATGCAGCTTTCTTTGAAGGTTTCCATTTTTCATTACTTAATTATTTAGGGGTATATGTTGCTTTGTTTTCAGATTTTTAAAGTATATATTTTGTGAATAATGCGTATTAAAAAATGAAAGAAATAGCATAGAAAGACTGCATCATGATTATTAGGTTAACGTTAAATGTTAAGAGTTTAGCAGAACGTAATTTAAAATATAAAAATTTAAGATAAAAAGATAAAACACTATTCAGAGAAATCCCAGTGTTAACTTTAACTATAACTTCGCGAAAGCATTAATTAAGACGTAAGGGGTTAGTGTTAGTTAAAAGACGAAATAAAAGTCTAGTTTTATAATTAATAAAGATGTTTAATTTGTGCTTTTCAAAATTTTCTGTTGAATCTTTGGAAGAGTTAATAATTTTTAAATGGATTAGCAATAAAGTTAAGAGAGATACGCTTAGAATAACTAGAATAATTAGCAAGGAATTATACTAATTAGAGCTATGAAAACAGCAATTCACTGATTAAAATGAAATGCATGTTGGTATTGTAGTAAAAATCTGAAGATGTCAAATTAGCTTATTCGAACGTATAAGTTTTTCGGTAATTTGAAATATATATATCTTTTAGGAAAATACAAGACACAGTTTCAAGTGCTTTATAAATATGTAAAACGGATTTCAATTTGTATATTTAGTTTTTACAGTTACCTAAAAAGATTACTCGAGTATTTAAAATTTTTATTATCAGTTTTATGAATTTAATTATAGCATAAATTAAACTTCAGTTTATAAAAATAAAATTGATTTCTTGAATTTACCAGTAAGGTTTTTGTTATACTATTCATAACACAATTGAATTAATTTGCATCTTTTGTTTTTATATTATATGATTTTATATTACATAGTATTTGTTTTATTTTGCTCATCTGAAAGAACTTTGATCAGAAAATAGCATTAAAAATGACGTTAAACTATAAAAGCTATGAAAAAAAAATTAAAACATTTTTTTTTTGAATAAAATGTTTCAAATGAAAAATGTTAAAGAACAAATGTTTATTAGTGTTGAATCTCTGAAAATTTAGTGTTGTAAACATTTATGACTTTAACTTAACTGACTGTGGTGGCGGACAAAAACTCAAAAAAAAAATATATATAATCATAAAAACATCATGATTCATATCGAACATATATTATATCTATCAATCGTATAGATGTAGTGCAAAATAAATTTTAGGTTCGCGTTGTGAGTAATTTAAGTAAAAGGAAAAACAATAAAAGCTCAATTAAAGCTCCATGTTTCTTAAAAAGCCTCCCGGCTCAAACAAATAGAGGAACATGACAGACCACAGTAAATTACACACAAAATAAATACACAAATGCAATTAAATTTTAAACACACATTTATTAAATTCTTGAATATATTATATTATTAGTAAATACTTGGGTAACTGATCAGTATACCCTACCACATATTTTTACTATGAAAATATCTCATCTGTCACACAAAATTTCAGCTTACAATAATTAAAATTTTAAATAAATAATTACAATTTTTTTCACAAATTAAGAAGGTGTAACATATTTTAAATTCTCCAAATAACTGGTTCTCATTAATTAGGAATTAATATTTTTCTAAGTCCAAATTCAGTAGGTGAAACAAATTTTAGTCCTTCTAAAACTGGCCTTAACTTGAAATTATAAATCACCTCTCAATGTTACTAACTATCTATATTTAATTTATATAATTAATGACAATATATACATGATAGATAAATCATTATTAACTATTCCACCACGGCATTTGGAAATACGAAGAGAGAGAAAAATAATCTTAAGAATTTCACTTACATATTCTTCGGAATACAAAACCTTGGGGGGACTGTCCAGTTTTCCTAGTTACGGAAGAAGTCTATTTCCTTTATCCAACACTATGATTACAGTTTAACTAACACTCTCGCGCTGAAGTACATTCTGTACAAGAATATCTGGAGACGGGATCCTTTTGTAAAAGTAAAGTCTTTTTTGTAAAACAAACCGCCAGATCAGGGAAAAGTTCGTTCTTCAGGAACATATTTCTGTGTGGAACGTCTATGTGTCAGGAACCACATGTGCCGGATAGTAATAACAAATACTTCTATCTGGTAGTGTTTATGTGTCTGGAACCTCAGGTGCCGGATACTAATGACAATACTTCTGTTTGAAACTTCCAAACATAATCACTTCGGGAATGTCAAATTTTCGGTTTCGGAAGGATTATCTGGAGATTCGGGTAAAGAAGGAAAATCTGTGGTAAATTGCTCTATACATCTCGCACTAAATTAGTAATCAACTCGCAATAAAATGTTCTTTTCAGCTTGAACACATTTCTCCAGACATCTCGCAGGAAATTGTTCTTTACATCGCGCAAAAATTTTTTAATCATCTCGCAGAAAAAATGCCTCTTCTGGGGAAAAGGAAGCGCAGCTCAAACCCTCTTGCTCAGGCAGCCCGCAACGCGGCGAGCCGGCAGCAGGGAAAACGCCGCTCGAACTCTTTATCTAACTTCACATCACTGCTGCTCAAAATCAATCCATATCAGACTCCAAAGAAAAAACCATAACCGGAGCCCGCTGGTACACACTGCTCGCGAGAGCACCCGCAAGGGTCAAACTCCCACTTTTTTTTCCTCCTTCTACAAAAACCAGAATTCGAATGAATTCTCGCCTGGTGCACATCTTGGTTTCTCCGCCTCTGTAAGTTCATAGGCCTACAAAAAATCATCAAATTAAATCTTACCAATCCCGGAATTTTACTTTATCTAGACTGAGAAAAAGTCCACCCCCACGACGAATCAAACACCAGAAAATCTGACAATGCAGTCCAAAAAACATCTGTACACACAACGTGGGAACTAAATTGGACCCCCAACTAACAAGCAGAAACTAAGCTTTACGAGAATCCAATTACCTAAGCTTACAACAACCTCCACTGTCTTGAAGTAAGCAAAATTGCAACTATAACAAAGCGAAAGCAAGACGATTTTTGTTTCAAACGCCATTAGTAAAAGGCGACAACACCACACCCAACTGCCTCCATTGTTAGTAAAAAAGCCATGAACCAATAAACCAAACAAGATGTGTTTCCTTGCAACCGTCTCTCGCCTTTGCTACACTTTCTACTCAAGAATAACGAGTTAAATAAAGCCTTAACAACTTAAGAATACTTTTTTCCAGATTAAAATATAATACATGAATACAAACAAAAAAAAATAGAATAATGATAACTTAAAACACATATTAATAATTATAATTCGTGACACGACATTAGTTTCACAGTAGTAATTAAAGCTGTACTATGTTTCTCCATTCAAAAACAACACCTGAAAGATTTCTAATTGAATAAAATTTAAATAAAAGCTTCCTAAACGAATGAAAACTTATAACAAAGGAAAAATGAAAATGTTTATCACCGAATGATTCTACTTTTACGAGCTAATTAACTTAGTAAAATGTACTGTTGTTGTTATGTTATGTGGCTTAGCTTACTTGGCTGAGAACAAACATAAGAACAAACAAGTTTACGAAATTCATCGTGGCAAGGAGAGCCACATTGCACCTGTCTTTGGCAAGAGCCTGAAGCACAAGGCAGATGACAATTCGACTTCGCTCCGTTCCGCCCCCAGTTTTGAAGGACAGCACTCCGGATAACGGGTCCAAAGTTCTTCCCTTCTCTTTCCGTGCTATCAACCTCTCAAGAAACCTTCCGCTCGGCGCATATTTGGAGAGCTCCCATGCTGCACAGACGCTAATCATTTACAAATACCCATGCCGTTTCCGGGTTTCGAACCTGGGGCTTGGGTATCGCAGTAGGCTTAGGTAACACCCTACCGTCTGGGCGGCGTAAAATGTACCAAAAATAATTAATGGATATGTCCAGTGTTTTCGGTATGTAAAAATATTTAAATGTCATATAAAATAAATGAATTATCTCTATGTAAATTGGATATGAAATACATTCAGTAGTTATAAGTAAATTAAAAATATATAACTAAAAGTAAAAGTTTCTTAAATGACAACAGTGAAATATGTAACACTTGACATCTTTTTTATGCGTACCTACAGACTCAAAGATATTATAGAACACTTTTTAGGTGATTAACTAAAATTTTGTTTTCGAATGAAAAACCTTTCTTTGAGATATTATTTTAGATATAAAAGTTAAGGATTAATGACAGTTTCATTCAGACCTTCATCATTGAGACTTTATCTTACGAATTTTAGAAATACTGCTGTGTGTTATCAAATAAAGTAGGGGAAAATATTCGAATGTTTGAAATTTATGAGAGTAATAAATACTTGAAATATGAGAAAAGAAAGATCGCAAAGTAATTGATTAGATTAATTATTAACAGACAATTTGGCGTTGATGTATATGCAATTTAGAGAGATATGTAATACGGTTAGTAATCTCTCGCCAAAGGCATACCATTTCCGTCCGTTTTTATTTTACTAATAAAATGATGTTAACTTAGCAAGTCCATCATTTAACTACATCGCATAAATCGCTAAAATTACGAATATTCATTGCTAATTTTGTGTTTGAATCACGACTTCAGTACTTCGAGTAAACTATTGAAATCACTCTCAATTGAATAATTCAATAAGAATTGCCAATCATTCAGTATAAATGTTGGACATAACATGTTTCATTTTATCAAATTAATTTCCCATTTTTAGGATTTCAGTTTTTTAAGTACAATATTTAGAATCGAATTCCCTCCATCTGAACTGATTAAGTTACAGCAATTTCTAATTATAAATTTTTTCAATAACCGGTAGTCGTATTTAATTTCATGTGAAAATTTACATTTGAACCGCTTCTATTCGAAAACTGGCTTAGGCAGTATCATCTCGAATATTTCATGAACTAACACGTTTCAATGCACAAAATTAAACTTGGACAGTCAAAGTTAAGTACATTTTTATATTCTCGTAATTAAGTCATATTTTAGAGCTGTTTTTATCCTAGTTAACCGAAACAGGACGTTTCACATAACTTAAAGTTAAACTTGTTTTCACGCATAAAATAGAAACTGCACAACATATCATTTTAAATATTAATGTCACTTTGAAATATATTTTCCTTGAAATAAATTCCAAAATTGCTCTTTCAAACATTTTAATTCCATTTAACCAAATGCAGCAAGTAATACACATCTGTTATTCAAAGTTATGAATTTTCAAATTAATTTTTATAATTATTATTTAGGGGCTACCAAACCAATATCCTATCGATTATGCTCTCGAAAAAATCTCTAAATTAAATTTTTCAATACAAACACAGAAGTCCTAAAAGAAAAGAAGCCGAAATATTCTGTAACAGAAACAAGTGCAGTTTGATAGCGTTTGGCTTGGAATATTTTCAAAGTGGATAGAAACTCGCGGGTAATTTATTAATATCCTCATAGACTGTCAAAAATTCAGTAATTAAATAGTACAGAATTTCTTATATTATTTACCGCTATTTTTTACTTTCTTTTTTTATAATGTTTCAATTTTAGGAATTTTCTTTACGAAACAAATTTTAATTGGCATAATCCATCAAGATACTTGACACCTCTCCGATAAAAGTCCATATTTCATTATTTTCCGCGTAAAATGTAGTAAGATTATTTGCTTTCATTATGAAACAAGTATTGATAATCTAAAATATGTAATGACCTAATTTAAAATACATAGCATTGATATCTAGCTATACATAGCATAGCATATCGATCTTGGTGAATCAGTCATCATTATAAATAAAACTTATTCAGAATTTCGTAAAGAAAAATAATGCAGAGTTCTTCCGTCAAGACAAAGCCAAATGGGCCTGTTCCACTTTCTCTTTTTTAGAAAATATATCGAGCGGAGTGAATAAGACAACTTAGACTAGTTAGTTCAACTTAATTTGAATTTTTGGGAACATGCAAACTTCATAGCCGTTTACGTGGTTATCCCTCTTTGAATAAGATCGAATGCTGCTTAGAAAGTTCTCCGCAAAGGCTTCTCTTCACTTAAACGGCAAGCCTTAGAGTAATTTGCATTAAACGGTTAAACAATCAAAGAGTCGCCCAATCGGGATAGAGATTAGCGACGTTGACTGACGTACAAAGGCCCCGTGTCGGATTCCGAAGAACGCATGGATGTTTGTAAATGTAATCGTGTCTGTGCGGCATGATGGCACTCTAAATATGTGGCGAGCTGAAAGTCTTCTAAAGAGGTTGGTGGTAAGGGAAGAGAGGTGACAGACCCTCTGACCCCTCCTCTCGCGGAGCTCTCCACTAAAATTGGGGGAGTGGAACTGACCAAAGTCGTACTGTCCCCTGTATAGTACTTGAGGTTGCCATCTTGCACTCCTTGCCACGATGTATTTCGTGGTCTTGCGCTGATATTACTGTCAGACAAATGAGATTAATCGCATGCAACAACACAATAAAAGTTCAGGCATGGAAAAACTATGAAAACGCGCCAGGTAAATAATATACTCACCTTGAAGTGGATTTCAAATTTCAATTATTTGTATATCGAATTTTAAAAACTGGCCATTGGCGGATCAATTTCCTATTAAACGAGAACAACTTCGTTGATCAAAATAGCTTCTCAACGATTTTAGCAATTGCAGTGCATAAATTGCAGATAATTACAAAGAGATAGTGGACTTGATAGGTAATGAGAATAATTATCCCTTCTGGACCAAACTAATGTTCTAAATTTGAAATAAGTTATAAATAAGCCAATATACCAACCTAGCTCATTAAATGCGCGATCACACAATATTAGCAATCCACTGTTTTGATGTATAAGATAAGCATATAGCCTCATAGCAATTTATAAATGCTTCAATTATTAGATATACAATTTATTAAAGAAATAACTAAAGAATCATTTACGATAAAGTAATGGTAGAAAGAAAAAATTATTTATGAAAAATCGAATCTTGAACTTTTAAATTAAAAGAAATAAAAATAAAAAAAATCTGAATATTAAATATCATGCTCTTCGCACCTAAACCATAAAATTAAATTCAATAGTAATATAGCAAAATAATTTTAAAATGAGCATATCTTTAGAATATTTGATATACAGTCTTGCGCGCTGGAGATAATTTTCTTTCCGTACCCTGTTGCCATTGTTCGCTTTGAAATCGTGAGTTTGTTAATCAAAAGTTCTTTAAAGTGTTACAAAATATGAAATCGATAATAAAACAAATTCCAAATTTGGGCTTCCAGATGCCCATATTCGCAGTAGGATTACGTCATTCATAATTTGATGGCTCTAGGTACCGTTGTTTTATCACAATGCGAGAAACATACATACATTTATGCAGATTCTTCATTATTTAATTTCTTTAGAGCTATAATACTTGGTGGCAACAATTTGAAACATGAAACGGACATTTAAAGTTTTCAATCCAAACTGCCGAAACGAAATTAATAGCCCTTGTGGGCTAACGCCCTTTGGGTTAAAAACAAGTTAATACTTTAAAGAAATTACTGTAATTAGCCTAACAGGTACAAGGTTTTCATCAATGTCGCTTCATCGGAATCAGAAATCAAACATAGATAAAGTCGTATTGGAGGGCTTGTTAAGGTCTTTTAAGTTGTTGCTAAACTCGAACTTTACCAGTCTACACTTGGCAAAGAAATTCACTCAATAAAACTTTCTTTGATTTTTCACTTTCTTGTAGTACATCGCTTTTTTTTCACTTACGCAACATAAAAATCAATAGTAAAATCCCAAACGTTAAAAAGCAGCATATGTTTAGAATTCCCGATAGAGTGCTTTGCCATGCATTTTTCTTTCTTCAGTACTTTTTCAACTCGTCATATTAATGTTCATATCTCTTAATAAAATAACCTATAGAATTTGTTTTTGTATTTTTAACTTCGTTATCAAATATCTCTTCCTTCACACTTCCGTCACATAAAATTCAACAGCAGTATGTATATATATATAATATGTTTGAACTCTTGATGTAGTGGTAAAAGTTGTCATTTATTTTCTCAGTTCTTTATAAAAATTTTCGGTTTTCTTTATTAGATGACCTTCACAACTTTTTTTTAATCTGTTGGTAGTAATAACATTTCGGCTTTTTAACATTATTTATTAAATATAATACATAAAATTCAATAGGAAAATCACAAAATATTTAAAACAGCATATCATTAGAATTCCAGATAGAATGTTTAGTGTTACCATGTACCTCTTTTATTACTTCCCTTAATTCTTTAAAAATAACGCTTGGTGGTGACATTTGGTGGCAACATCTTCTTATTTGAAAAGTTATACGGATAGGCGAGTGATACGGACGAAAAAAGTGCTACTTTGAAGATAGACTTCAAAGTAGCACTTAGTAGAAGATAGACTTTGAAAATTTTATAAAAGCTTGTAGGATGTGGACAGAAGTATAATTTTCGCTTCTAATGTAAACGTTTCAAATAAAATTTCGTTTCTAACGTAATTTTTGAAAAATTTGTCAAAACTGCTAACTGCCTTAGAGTAAACAGCTGAAGAAGAAAACCTGAAGGTCTGGTTTGAGAAGAGAAACTGTGAATTTCAAAGCAGGTCACTAAACTGTTAAAAGTTAATTGTCGAGAACGAATCAATTTTTTAGTTGTAAATTTCTTGGTATTCTTTCCTGTTTTTTCTAAAACACGGTAGGAATGCAAAAAAGTGTGCTGAATTATAAAGTTTGTGTTCCTGTGTAAGCAGACTGAGATTCGACGGTAATACTACCAACGATGAAATAATTCAGAAGGAAATATGTTAAATGAAATTAATTTTAGAAGTAGTTTAGGCATCAGAATTACAAGCTCATTCGCCGATAACTGAACTCGCAACAAGCGCTCAGGGTTCAGTTGTCTTACAACCCGCATACTAGCAGGCCTTCTGTTCCTTTGCATCTGAATTCAAATGGCATTTGCTGAATTGTTAGTTAAGAAATGTTGTTATAAGAATAATAAAATGAATGATTTACATCAGGTTAAAAAAATAACTTTCCACTATTTGCAGAAAGTTTAATGATAAGAATATAAATATTTAAAATATTCATACTGTTATTTTAAACTGTTAATATATAGTTAAAAGCTGAATATATTTTGCTTTCAAATATAACTTATTAAAATATTCATAAATAGCTTCAGCACCTAAATATTATAAAAGCGTTATATTTTTTAAACACCAGTAGGTAAAAATATGATTGCTATTAATTTAATGCTAAATTGCATTTCGAAATGTTATTGAGCAGTTAAAACATTTAATCTCTTCGAAATCGTTAAAAAACTATCCGCTTCAAAAGCATATATGTAAACTTCCACTATTTGCTTAAAATAATATTTGGAGTTAACATTAGGCAATTAAAATGCGTATAATCATTTTTTGACTTTTTAGAGATTCCAGATTAAATTTATTTAAATCACTTATATTAAAGAAATAACCTTTATACTCTAACATCTAATTTTCTAGGCTACCATAAATTGCTACTAGACCTACCTAAAATTCTGTTAGCGCCTTATCGCTAAGCGTAGCACATGAACACAACAGGGAAATAGTGTAAAAGACCCTTTTATTGAACTCAATTATTTATAGACGGCATAGGCTTTGCACATACAAATCCACCATTCAGCTATGGCAATAAAACTAGAGATAATGGAAAACTAAATTTTAAATTTTAAAATACACTTAGTAGTTCAAGACTACACAAATTGATTTAATCTAGCAGTTTGGCTCCGAAACCTACATCGGCATGATGTTGAACTTCGGCGGCAAGAATGGGAAGTCGACATTCAGAATTCGAACGGCTGGTAGACACAACAACGTACTAATTCAATAGCGAAACACGCTCTGGCTAATCTTTTCGCTACTTCAGTTTAAATACACTCTGGTTCAACTTAACTCATTTACATCCTGGGCAGGAAACACGAAAGAAACAGAGAGTGACAGAAAAGGCTAATAAATTAAAAATAACCATTAGTAAAAATAATACACCTCACAATTTAATTTAATCTGTAAAATATTTTATTTAATGAAAAATGTAAGACAAAAAATAACACTTTTCTTTGTTTTACCATAGGAAATGTTTCATTTTCTTTCTTAACCATTGTTTTAATTTCGTATCCAATGTGAATTGCGGAATAAAATACTCGATTCTTATGTATTATGAAAATTAATATCAAAAATCAGTATCGCTTCGTAAAGATCATTATTAATAACACTGTTGCGAAATGCCCAACGGGCTGCACGGTAAGATATCTTCCTCGCAAAGCGGGTCGCAAATGATGCTCCGCCATCGGAAGGGAGAAAGAAGTCTGTGGGCTTTGCTCAGCAGCGTGCGCCAACGGCGGGCTTAGAGTTGCCAGAAAGTGGGGAAAAGGCGAGGTTGCCAGATCTGGCCCGAAATCTCTCTTTTAGAGGCAAAATTGGCGATAAATCATATAGCAGCGAGGACATTCTAGTGTTTTTAGCTTTTTTCTCGGGAATATTCTTGAAAGAAGATTAAAGCTATATATGCCGTACCTGTACGGAGAAAAAGTAGTGTCTTGAGTTCAAAGATTAGCGTGAGAGCAATTGACCGAGTCGGAAGCTGTATTTTAGAGCTTTGCCGTGAAGCTGTCTTCACCGTTACAGCCTGAAGGCTGTGTTCCTGATTGTTTCAGCATGTTTGTCGTAGTTTTCCGAAGAGTGTACACGTGTCTTTAGAACTGTCCTGTGCAATAGTGCTAACTGGCAAAACAAGTTGTGTTTTAATGCTTCATGAAGTGTTATTATCATTTACTTCAAATCCACGAACCCGTACAAAGCAAAAATACAATCGTGTACAAAAGGGCACATACGATAACACTAAGATATAAATATGACCTCTCACTGTAAGAAACAATGAAAACATGCGCTCGTTATAGTAAATTATACTTTTAATCTAAACAACGATCTCATGCAAAGTAAGTAACAGCTGCAGCAAATAAGAAAAAAAAAAAAAAAAAAAAAAAAAAATTAAAGGAGATTTTTAAACGGAATATATAAGTTCACTTTTGTTATACATGTATTTTAAAAATTTCTGTACATCATTTTAAAATCTTTACACTTTATTTAAAAAATGAAAAATGACAACTTTTTTGCTGCAAAATATTTAATTGTATAATCTCCCTTATTATATTATATTTTAAAAATGTTTTGTGACCTGCAAGATTAGAATGTACTAAAATAAACGAGCAATCAATTGCATGCAATATTAATGACATCTTTAAATAATAAGCTCGCATATCAGTGAAACACTTTAACTTTCAGACCATGTTGTAATTAAATAATAAAGACTAAATCAAATTTTCCTTATTTAAGGCACAATATTCCCTATCTTTTCAAACCATGAAATTTTAGTTAATTAAAATTCATCTTTTAAAGGAAAACACTTTTATGTTTCCTGGAAAAGGTTGGTAACACTTTTCCCATAAAAGCTTTTTGAAAATATGTTGAATAAATTAACGTTTATTTGGAATGTCACGTTAACTAAACTTTTTAATGCCAAATGTGTCACAAAATGCAGGGGATAAAATCTATATTTAAAGAAGCGAGAAATGAATATTGACTAAAGTAGTCGGTTTATATCTGAATATATTTGAAAGAGGAATTTTTGGTGTTTGACAAGTCCCGCCTACCTACGTCACTGCTCAACTAACGAATACAACCGTACGAAATGTAGTTTCGCCCATGTACAGAAAAGCTCCCAACTGACTTCATAATATTTGCAGTATTTTGTTACAACGGCAAATTAAAATTGAAAAGGTTTTAAATAAGGGTAAATGCTGTTCACTGCACTATCAGCATAATACTTGAAAACTAATTTTTGAATTAAAACGCCAATCTTTATATAGAAAGGGCATCAATAAATTTGAGTTTTATATGTACCTCATCCATCCGATGTGCTCCCAATGGTGTATTGACCACCTATGGGTCGATGAAATTTTAAAAGGGCAGCAGTGATGTTGATAACCGAATATGCAAGAGAAATTGCTTAGCATAATCAATATTCCATTGATTACAAAAATATGTATGACGGGGTAGAACTGAGGAGAAAACATACACTCTACTTGGTCTTATGTATATATGCATTGTTTAGCGCCACACGAACATCCAAGAAAGCAACATCAGTCTCACTGAAGCTAGAATCATCATTTCTTTAAAAGCATTGAATCAAAACGACAAGACTGGAAACAAGAAATTTTGATTTGATACATTTTGATATCTTAATACAATTGCCCTCTATTCAAATGGGTTGTACTTCCCCGGAAGATGCATTGTCATACGCAAGACACTGGAAAAATTTAAAAGAAGAGTTTTCTAATTTCATTTCCAAGACTTCGAAAATTTGAAAACGCTGGGATGGTTCATAGAACCTTACAGTTGCGATATATTTGATTTTGTTATTATGATGTAAGAAGAGTTGATTACATTGAAGGAGGATGTTCAAGCAAAAATTTTATTCCAAACACATGAGTGCGCTAAGTTTGAAATTTAAAAGTTATCCGAAAGAAATATCATAAAATGAAGTTGTTACCAGACCTACATTATTGACCCTCTCTTCCTCTAAACTAATGGAAGCAAGCCTTAGTCAAGTCAATAATTTACTATCGAAAACAAGGAACATGCTGTAGATTTCTTAACGAAGTGGTTTGAGAATTAAGCAAATGCATATCAAATATTAAAAACTGGCACCACCACATTAAACTCAGCCGTCACATTAATCAAAATCAAACTTTTGCGAAATTAGAGTTTACGATTTTTTTCTTGAAAAGTTGTTTTTATTTGTAAGATTTAAATTAATTATAATAATACTAATACTTAAATTGTAGAGATATTAGGTATTTTTAAAAGCAGTCAAGATGAAAAATTAGCAACGCCTTCGCCAAGAATCGAACCTCGGACCTCTCAATTACGCACTGAGCGTGCAGACCACTACACCACGAAGGCTTGCTAAGAAGGCGGGAGAAATACCTTATTAAAAAATAAAACATAAATATAATAAATATTTTTTTTCCAAAATCTTTATTCATATTCTTTGACTAACCGTTATCTATAAGTTATTCATGTGTATTATGATTACCGCAGTGAAAGAATCAAGAACAGGAATAAAATTTAATCCATTTCATGTCTTACGGATTTCTGGCATTCAATTTGTTAAAAGAAGCTGTGGACAACGGTATCCATAAACACTAAACGGACTCTGGAAAACGATCCAAGAGAAGTGGAAAAACAATTAACATGATGGTGGTTAAAAAAGTTTACTTTTCATGGAAAAATTAATCTATCATGTGTTAGAACTCCGTAAGAACCCAAAGAATGCTACATAACCCAATATCATCTATACTGAATTTAGTTTCCAATAATTAATTAATCATAAAGAATTTCTTTGATTCTTCAAGAAATATTTAATCGATATTTGATTATATATAATATATTATTAGACTGAATATGTTACGTTTAATGATAATTAAACGCTTTGTTAAATATTAGTTTCTTCTCTTTCTTTATCTTAGTACGTCACAGAAATAACAACGTGTTTACATATTTTTAATTTTCAGTGATTGTGAAGCTATTATTTACAATTAAAAAATGTCCATTCAATTGTTTTTGCTTTGCACACCACCGTTTCTCCTGTACATTTATGCGAAAATATTTTATCAATGCATTTCATGTTACGTTTTGCAAAATATTTTCTTTTCCTAAAAATACAAGTCGCTTTGGCTTATAAATATACTTTCAACTTGATGTTTATCAACTCTGAGGTAGAAATCCTGGGACCTTAGGCGTAAATGATAGCAAAACAGACTTTTTTGTTAGAGCAAATTTGTCTCCATGCAGAAAAAAAGTCCTGCGGTTGCGAAATAATTTCTGGCGAAAAGAAGGGTTTTGTGCTTCTTGATGCTTCAGCAACCCTCAAACAGGTGTTTCTTCCAAGACCTGAGGATTCTTTTTAAAAGACTTTCTTCTTCTGTACTGAAAGAAAATTCTTTTTTTTTTTTTTTTTTTTTCTCAGTTATATATAATCCACTTTTTCTAGATCAGTTGAGGTAGACTTTTTTGAATTTTATGCGGTGCGTCTGGTTTTTATTTTTATTCGCACAAAAAATAAACTAACGGACATATTGGGAATAGTAGATCTCAAACAACAAGTTTTCTTTTCTATTCGCTTTTTATGATAAACTACTAAGGTAAAAAAGTACAGAAATTAGGAACATCAGTAGAATATATTTATTCTCAGTAATTTCACTTCTATATCATCACTGACTATTGCAATATTTTGAAGAAAAATCTGTGATTTTTCAAAGAAGCGTCAATTAACTTCAATATGAAAGAAAATTTCACAATTACGTATTATAAACCGTCATCTCGAATGTTATTCATTTGCGATATCAAAGTATGCTTATGCTGCCCAACCGGTATAGTGGTTAACGTCGCTGAATTATATCCTTATGATCCCGGGTTCGAATCCCGGAGAAAGCATGGGTGTTAATGTCGGTGTGGCATGGCGGCAGTCCAAATATGCGGCGAGCCGAAAGTCCTCTCGTGTGACTTTCGGACTTGTCCCCTCGGGGTGCTCTCCATCAAAATTGGAGGCGAAAATAAGGAAAATTGTACTATTTGTTACTTGTAAGGTGCTCAAGGCTGTTTCCAAGAGCTGGCGTAAAACCAGCGGTTCTTGCCACGAGGTATTTCGTGGGCTTGGCTGATATTACGGTCAGAAAAGTTATTATAAGTAACAACAACAACAAAGTGTGCTTATTCTTTGATCTCAACGGAATGTCAGCAACACGGCTTGCTAAATTCGTACTTGAAGCAGTGTAGCCCTCGATGTTGGGGGCTGAGCGAAATCTAGCACAATTTTGCATTGAAAGGCGAAAAAACTGATTTGAGGATGGACATGTTATCGTTTCAGCTGATCTGTAAGTAGGTCTGTTGAGGAGGCATTCACTAGCAAGAGATCAGATTTTAGAGACCCCACCATCATACTCCTTAAAACTCTGTATTTCTTTCTAGTAAATGAGGAAAGTGGTCATTTGAAACTCCTTGAAAGATTTGTGTGGCCTAGGCTGCAAACTCTTTTAATCTGACTCTAATGGAAAACAAGCAGTGCATCAGAGCCTGTACATTCAGCTAGAGTGAATATTTTTTGTTGATCTAAGCTTTTCCTAAGTCTTACAGATTTTTTAATGTTAATGATTAATCTTTATTTAGTGCTGCTTGTGCACATTCTAAAATCAAAAGAAAAATTTCTGTTTGCATTTTATATTTAAAATAATACAGAGAAATGGACAATACAGAACACTGTAGCCATAATAGCCAAGAAAGTGTATGTACAGCGTGTGCAACAGTTGTTAACAGTTACAATGAGAAACAAAGAAAAGCCCTTTTTTGATTCAATCTAACAAATGAATTCGTTTTTCCTGTAAAGCATGATTCAAATAATTTAATCTATGTATTTGAAAATGTATAAAGCGCTTTTAACCTTATAAATATCGACTTTTAATTCCAGCAAATTATTCTCGAACGAAAAACAAATGAGAAGAAGGGTACTGATTCGAAAAAAATGTATATTGATGGTATATCTAGCAGTAAATGCAAGTTAATTCTTTTGATATCGTTTCAGATTTTGAGCACAGAGTTTTCAAGTTAAATGCTAATTACAACCTGCCGTTTGAAGGAAAAGATATTTTTCAACTTCTCTAAAAATTATTACATATCTTTGCATCTGCTCTCACTACATACCTTCAAAGTTTAATTTAATTTGTTAACCCAAAGGGCGTTAGCCCAGAAGGGCTATTAATTTCCCAAACGGCATTTTGCATCGATTCATTTTTCAGACTGTTGCCACCAAATATTGTCGCCATGTATTATATTTAAAGAAAGTGAATAGCAAAGAATCTGTATGATGCACTGAATGTTTCTCGCATTGTAGAGAAACAACGAGCGGCCCAGCGGTAAAGTCGCTGAACACTGGTAGTTCGGTCGGAGGTTCGAATCCCGCGAACGGGCTGGCTGCATGGGTGTTTTCGTGGTTTTCCTCATGTGTAACGTGTATACGAGCCAGTTTCTCTTAGAAAGTCCTCCACGAAAGGCATCCCTCCCCTTAGGCAGATAGCCCTAGTGTGCTTTGCCGTAATTAAATACACCAACACCAGAGAAACAACGCTACCTAGAACCATCTAATTTTGAATAACATAGTTCTCCAACCGAACATGGGCATTTGGAAGTCCGAATTTTGAATTCTGAATTTGTTTTACTATCTATTTAAAATTTTTTAAAACTTTAACGAATTTTTTATAACAAACTCTGCGATTTCAAACCGAGCAATATCAACACTGTACACAAAAAGAAACCGTTTTATTTCCAACCCGCGAGCCTGTGCACCGGAAACTCTAAAGATATGCTATTTTGCTGTTTTGAAATATTTTGTGATATTACTGTTGAATTGAATTTTATGTATTTTAAGTACGAAGAACATGACATTTAATAAATAAAGGTAACACACAAAATGTTAAAAAACGCTCTTTTGGGCGTAATATAAAATCTAAAAGCTTTCAGTTTTTTTTTGTGTGTGTTTTTGTTTTGTTGTGTTTTTGTTAACATTATGAATATGAAAAGAAGTAATTTTAGGATTTTGTTCTTTCTTTGTTTTTCAATTTTTATAATTGTTTCTCTTTTGATTTGAAGCAAATTGTTTTTGAATGTATACTGAGGTTTTTATGATTAATAAACGAATGTGCAAATAAATGCCAATTTTATTGTATTATTAAAGTTTTATTTTGCATTGCTTAAAGGAAATAGAAATAGTTTTGAACGTCCTAACATATTTTAAATTGATACTATTTTAATTTTAAAAATTTTGTTTCGAGCATCATAGCTTTTTTCAATTATCTTAATTATCGTTTTGTTTGAATTAAAAAGGAATCAGTTTCCAGCGTATTATTATTTTATAGTATTATACAGAGAGTTTGCATATTTTACGCTATAAAACGCAGACATCTGAATTTTTTAACTTAGTGTTTGAGATAGCAGAAGATAGTATTAAAGAAGCAAATGGTATTAAAAGTCAATTTTTAGTGCAATTGCTTAATATTAATATACAATTAAAGGTAAGATTTATTATATGTATAATATTTCTTGCCGTTTAATTTTTTTTCTTGTAGATACCAAACTCATTTATTATAATGCGAAAAAAGTAATTATTTAAGCTGCATTATATATTATAATAAAAGGATTTAAAGCGTATTTAGATTCTTTTTGTAATATCAGGATAATATAAATGAGTCTTATAAAGCTTTTTTCATGATTAAGGGTTTTGAGTGAAGGATTAATTTTATTCAAGGCTTTTAATGACTCAACTAAAAGAATTCAAAGGTAGTCTTGTGTTTTGAAAGAAGAAGTATCTATAGCAACCGGCCCCTAACGGAAATTTATTTTTATTTGAATAAGAAAAATGAAACTTTTTTATGATTATTTTAAAGGATTTTTTACACAAACACCCCTTAAAATTTTATACAGAGGAAGTCTAATCATAAAAAACTACACTGGCTAATATATGTTTCAAATGCACTAGGAAAACAAATAGTAGGGAAGCGTTTCTATCTGCATTTAAGAAAAAAACATATTTGGATGAGCTTGATATTTCAGTTCTCTTAATTGAATATATTATTAAATTTTTATTATTTTTCAATTTTCAAATTATTCATAAAAATAATTTTTCAAGTAACAACTAATAAAACTAGTTTATTAACATAAAGTATAATATCTAATTATTTTAATTTTAATTTTTAATTAAATAATGTGAAGTAAATTACTTGGTAGTGACGTAAACTTTTCTGGCAGTTAGTGTTAAAACCATATACATTTTGTTGTCTCACCCATGACAAAATACATAATATTCTTGGCATGTAAAAAAATAAATTAAAACCTTAAACTGTTGAAATAAATATTTTGCATTAAAAGGCTTACAAGCACTTTGGCTTATAAGAGGTGCTCTAAAATTCTTTATAATCCAACCAAGGCAAATAAATTTCAGTTCTGCGACTTAAGTTACAAAAGCTTAAAATATCATTCCACTGTTACATTCAAATTTAGATTCATTTCCAGAAAACAATGTGATAAACAGAAAATATTAAACCACTAAATAAAATAATTATAATCATAAAAGTATTAATATTAAGTGCAGCTTTAAAAAGCCCAACTTTTGGTTACTGAGTATTCCCTCGTTCAAGAACTTGTCATGAATGTTTATTTTACAAAAAAAAAAATAAAGTCTGTCTTTGCAAAATCCAAACAAAATCCGCATTGGCGAATTTATGCCAATGTTTAAGACGCTTGAAAATTCTACCCCTTTAGTAGTTTTATAACTTAAATGAAAACAAAAAATTTATCGCCTCCTTAATCACTTAGACATTCACTGACGAAATATTGTCCTTCAAACGCATAGCTCAGCGATAAGAAAATACGGTATACTGTTAGTGAAGTAATTGAGATAGGCTGTGGATGAGATAAAATTTTCAAAGGAACATTGTCTAGGAACAAGCTGAAACAGATTGAAATGGTCTAGGGACATGTTGAGACATTTTCCGGTTTATGGTACGTAAAAGAGCTGTGGCGTGCGCATCTGTCAACGAATTCGCCACCGTAATGGTTGCTAATATCATAGCTAGTGGTACTCAACAATAGTAGGTCTTATGTCACGATACTGTACTGGGCCGATTGACGAAATTCAACTTACGTTTTTCATATCTCGAAAGCGCGACTTAGGATATGCATTAGATTTATATATAGGATCGTTCTAATATAGGTATTTTGACACAAAATCGGACTTTTTCTGAAATAATATACCAATTTTTTTCCATATTTCAATTCTACGACTCAAATTACGCCAATATACCAAGTTTCGTAAAAATAGCACGAGCATTATTTAAAAAATTACCTCTCAAAACTTTAGCTCCTCAATCTTAATTGAGTTTGGTATATATGTATTAATCTCTCGTTTTTTTATTAAACGTTTTTGATTCTTCCTTTCAGATTTCGAAATTTAGGTTCATTCCAAATAAAATTCCGTATTTTTATGATTTATTTTTTTAATTTGTATTTTTAAATAATTTAAAAACTGGCTGGTATACACGTTACACATGGGGAAAACCCCGAAAACGCCCATGCAACCAGCCCGTTCGCGGGATTCGAAACTCGGACCGAGCTACCAGTGTTCAGCGACTTTAAAGCTCGGCCGCTGGTGGGCTCAAAAATAAGTTTGAATTATAATGTATAAAAATTTTACCATCATTTTAAAGTAGACGTATGTGTAAGCGTACCTGGTAGAACCATACCTGGTCGCTGAACACTGGTAGTTCGCTCCGAGGTTCGAATCCCACAAACGGGCTGGCTGCATCGGCGTTTTCGTGGTTTCCCCCATGTGTAATGTGCATACGAGCCAGTTTCTCTAGAAAGTCCTCTATGAAGGCATCTCTTAGGCAGATAGACCTGGAGGCTTTGCCGTATCGTAAAACCAATCTCTCCCTTCCAAAACCGAGATTATATTACAAATGGTTGAATCTTAGTAGTAACTGCTTATTTTCAAATATAGAGCAGCAATTTTATATACTTAAAAAAAAAAAAAAAAAAAAAAAAAAGATGAAACATAATTCTTCAATACTTATACCTTCATTTTTAAGGATAATTTATGCAATCATGTTGATTCTAACATATTTATATAGCAATGTTTGCTCTCGAACTAAAAAATAGCAGAATTTAAAGAAGTCTGATGTTAAACTTATCTGTTTGTTATAAATTTATAAGGTATTTCTCCCAACTTCTTGGGGTGCCTTCGTAGTGTGGTGGTCTGCACACAGGGTAGGTATTTCAGAGGTCCCCGGTTCAATTCCCGGCGAAGGATTTGTTAATTTTTTATCTTTCCTACTTCCAAAAAATGACTAATGTCTCTACAAATTAATTGTTTACAAATCTTGAACTTTTAGTTAAAAATCCTTTTAATATGCATTTAAAAGGAGTTTTAACTAAAAATTCAATTTTAGTCTCGAAACGTAACTTACCTGCTCATGATATATATGAGCAGGTAAGTTACGTTTCGAGAATATTCATGAATGAGGTTTCATTTAATATTTCGAGTATATTAACAAATAATAAACGCAGCTAAGAGATTATGACTATGATGCGATCCCAGAATAATCGGTTGTACATAGACAGGAATGAATACCTCCTCTGTATAAAAAAAACTCATGTGCACAAACAGCTGTACTCGAAGCTACTGAAGTTGCATATTTCACATTAACAAGACACCAAGAAATGTCTTAATTACTACTCATTATTTTATATTCATTTGATGGCCAAGATAAATCCTTTAAGGATAGTAACTTGCTCTCTAAAACTTAAGCGTCAGCAAACATCGCATACTCGAACCTAAGCAGTCACTATTCGATGCATAGACATTACAGTTTATATAAACAGCAAAAATTAAATTCGTTCTTAGTGTGAGTGCTATATTGATATATTTTAATACGTTGGGAATTCCTAGTCAAGCATGTTGCTATAAAATAATCTTTGAAGAGATTTTATTTTCTTATTTGCAAAAGTGAAGTACAAATGACCTGTTGCGAGGATAAAATTTCATAATTTTACATGTTTTAAACTTCCGCTTGAATGAAAATTTTTTGGTGTTTCCGGTGAAGGCATTTATAACTGTTTAGCAAAAAATAAAACTTGCCCATGTTTCAGAATTTACAGTTTAGTATAATGCTTGTGCTGCCTGCATTTAAAATTGACGTATGCCTGATCTTAGAATTTGATTGAGTTGATTTAAAAAAAAAATCACTTATCCTATGCAATTCATCACACCTGACCATTTCCACCTGACCAAGGTGTGACAAAATTAGGACTGTCGTTGTCTATCGTGTAACGAAGGTTACGAATGTTTTGAAAGTTGCAATGCGAATTTCATAAAATTAGATTGTAATTTTTTTAAAAATCTTTCCTTCTACATTATGCGTTTTTAATCAATATGACAAGTAAATAAAGTTAATCGGTTTCAAAATAAGAATAATCATTAATAGGAAATGAATATCTTACCGCTAACAGAAGAGCAACAACACATACATCGCAAGAATGCTGTGGTTTCAAGAACATAGTTTTAATTTTTCAACTTGTTTAAAGGATTTTATAAAAATTCAAAACTTTATCATGAATCCTGATGGGAATGAATTACTCTCGACCATAGTTCAGCAGATTTCAATAATTATGAGAAGGCGAAGTGCCTATTGCATTTAAAGCAATTTCGCCGATGTAGCGATATGAATATTAACAACGATTTATTTTTAATTAATTTATTTTTACTTCCTTGCACGAAGTAAAGGAAATATTGTAATCGCGAAAATTTTCGGTTATGTCATTTCAACGAAAATGTCCATTTTGACGACTATCGAATGCAATTTAACGATGTTTTTGCCTGAAATCTGCACGTAAGGACAGATAATGAAACGATCTCTAACACATGCATAAAATTTCAATCTACAAGTAGCTTAGATAATTAAGATGAGCCGCGTAATAATCCTCATATTCATCAGATCAAATAAAAATTTTATTTATGGAAGCGAGTTAATTGCGAAAAGAATGCCAGAACTTCCTATGGTGAGTTCATTTTAATCTGGAGCAGCGTTCCTGTAATTAAAAACTTCCGATAAAGATAAATAAAACTCTTTCCATGCAACATCTTCTAACACACGAAAAAAAGGGCTTTTATTCATTCGGAGAAAGAAACTTTAAAAGAGAAAAAATAATATTATAAAAAAGTATCACTGCATTTTACAACTAGACTTGCTATCAGGGAAGAACCGTTGCTCGGTTTTCAGCTGTCAAGATATCTAGCATTCCAACGGAATAATATCTCGAGTCAAATGAATGCGACACAATCTGTCAGTAGAAGAGGCACAGAAGGAGAATAAATGCTGAATGCGATGCAGTAAATATTTGAGATCTGCATCCTAGGAGATGGATTTCTAAGTCCAAACTTCTTTTGACTTTTCTTTTGCATTTATTTGGTATTTGATTACTCGTCGCTGTTATTATCGCTAACATCCAAGAAAAGAAGAAGCTGGAAATGTTTCCTCCCTAACTTGGATTTGATTACTGAAGGTTGCGCTTTCCGAATTAATGGTTGTGAATGCATATTTTCGTCCCCTCGCTGTGAAACTATTGTGAAATTCTGATGCACGAGCTCTGGAAAGTTAATGAAAAATAGCGAGAAGTAATTTGGAACGCGAAATTTGTTTAGAATCGGATGGGCATATTATTTCGAATAAAGGAATCGAATGAAATAATAATCTAAATGCCTGTAATGTGTTCTCTCATTTTCTCGATGCGTTGGTTTCGTAATGAAATTCCTGCAGGAACATAGTTGGTAGTAAAAGAATTTTTCCAAGTATTTGAAATTAATATATTTACTATGAACGATTTTTTGTCTGGTTGCTTTCCAAATATTATCTTTCTTTCATAGGATTAAGTTTGATTTGCAATATTAATGAGAAATACGTAAAATGTTTCATTTTTTTGTTTCATTCGTAAAGTTTTGCAACTGTAACTGTAATTCCACACGTTTAGTCCTAACTTAAATATCATATTCTTATATTTATTTAGTCGATAGAAGTTAGTCTACAGCATTTTCTGAAATTAAATCTGAATTATTCTGAATTTAATCTGAAATATCGCATTCTCTGAATTCCACGTGTAAAAAGGTCTGCACTGAATTCTTGAAGTTATTATACAGAGAAAAATATTTTGAAGGCAGTTTCGCATATGTAAGGAAGTTTAAGAGAGTTTCGTGTATTTGAGCTTGATATGTGAAAAGTGTTTTCAGAGAAACCTAATTAAATGATCTAATTATCGTATCCTGAAGTTAAATTAAGTTAATATATTTCTTTTCAATGTAATGGTCAAGGGATGCTCAAATAATAATATCAATGTAAATCTTGACGCATATGATTTTTTTTTTCGTGTATGGTTTGCCTTCGTAGAATGGCACTTTAAGGTGAAAACGTTATTTCATACTTCAATCGAAACGGTATTGCGTTTAGTATGCAGATTCATTAAACGTGCCTAAGCAAGAAACATGAGAAATGTACAAAACCATCTCCGGGATTCGAACTTCAGACCTCTATGAAGTGTTTCCAATTACACCGCGAAAGCACGTTTCAAAGAGAAAGAAAATAGCTTACATTCTCCTGCACTTAATGGATGACTGGTAAGTAAGAGAGGCAGTTGCCAAATCTAGGTGTTGAAAAATTATCGCCTAACACATTTTAAATCAGGCGGCACTGGCAGAACTATTTAAAATTGGAAAATATAATCAATCAGCTATGCCATCACCTGAATTTGAACTGTGGACTGCTAGCCAGACATGCTTCCAGTTACACCACGAAGGCACTTACTAAAGAAGAACTTATTGTCTGCCCATTACCAATGATATGGAAATATGTAGTAGCAAATCACATGCCAAGTAAAACTTACATATGCTAAAGTACTCTCTGGAGAGAACAGCAGCTATCCTGTCGAAAGTAAAGGCATATCTATCCCATTTTCTTAAAAGCTAAATTGTAGATTTCATGAATGTCAAATTATTTTAACGATGCACACGGTGTTCTGATGGAAAATTTTAAAATCTGTTTGAAATAAAGTACGGGTGTTATTTCAGCTTCATGGATTAAATTGGATTGTTTGGCTTACTGCCGAGCACATTAAGGAAAATATGTTTTCGTGGAGGAAAATTTATGAGAAAATGGCTCTAATTTTTATTGCATTTGGAGGGGAAGAACACAAAACTTCCATGCAGCCAATCCGTTTGCCAGGATTAGTTCCACAGAAACAGCTTTTGGATAACGATGGAAGTGGATAGCAAAAAGAAACTGATATATAAATTAAGGAAAGGTAAAGACATTAAAATTTACAAACGCTTATGGCTGCACTATTTTCTATACTGTGTAACTAACTGCCTTTACTCTACAAAGATTATAGTCGTCAGATAATTGCCAAAAGGTCAAAGAGCGACGATTTTCTATTTCCAAGAGAGATATCTATGCCATTTTAAAAAATGATGGAAATTTTTCTAAAGCGGAAGCAGAAAGAAACATTAACTATAATATTGTCTACCAGTGTTATAGTTCTGCTATGTCAAGAAGTTTAACATTAATGGTGCAAATTTAAGCGTCGGCTAGCAAGATGGCTAATACCAGAATAAAACTTTGGCTCAGCCGGTCATAGTACGTAACTGTTGTTAGCCGGTCATAGTAAGTAAGGCTGCCAGAAGTCGTAACTCTAAAATATTTAAGCCCTAGGCTTAAATACACAATTAATTTGCATTCTAGTGAGGATTAAGGATAGTTAGTTAAAGTAAAGATTAAAATCCTAGTAAATGGTTAATTAACATTAATTCCTACAGCAGTCGATTGATATATTCTTAAAGCTATTACAAAGTGAGATTAATTTTTCTTGGTAAAAGTCAACAGATCTAGAGAATCGCTTCTCTACGTAATGGGATACCGAAATTAGACCGCCCAGACGGTATAGTGGTTAGGGGAGCCTACTGATATACTGTAGGGCCTGTCTTCGAATCCCGGAGAAAGCACAAATGTTTGTAAATGTATAGTGTCTGCGCAGAATGGGCGGACTCCAAATATGTGGCCGAGTGCTCTCTTTCAAAATTGGGAGGGGAACTGAGCAAAGTCTTACCTACACCTGGTATGGTGCTCAAGGCTTTTGCCAGCGACGGGCGCAATCTTGTTCTCTTTGCCATGAACATGAGTATAATGTGTAATGCAAAACAAAAAGTAAAATAAAAAATACGTCTAAATTTCGCCTCATATTCAATTTGGTATAAACCACACTCAAAAACCAAAAAGAGAATCGCAGTGGTTAAGTGCAAGAAATATGAAGCTAAATATGCCAATATCAAGCCCACCTGTTTCTTGCAATTAATCGTTTTTGCGTGTGGTTATTCCGAACTCAAATATGAGATGAATTTCAAGCATATTTTTTAGCTTATTTTATTTCGTATTATTTCCACTACTTGTTGTTGCTATCAGCGCGGTGTTGGATTAGATTTTGAAGTATTTTTTACTATGCATTTATTCATTTTTATGTATGTATGTATATATACATATATGTTTAGCTCCCCTATCATGAAGTCGGTATAAACACTTTTAGGTTTTAGAGACACTATAAGCTATTTCGGCGAAGGCGTTGCAAATTTTTCATCTCTCCTCCTCCCATAAAATTCCTAAAACTCTACAGTAGCGCCCGGACTAAAAGGATGTTGGATGATAATTCTCCACACCCATGATTTGGCGATTGGCTCTCCTAAAACCCCAGTTGCCCTTTATAAGGAGGGAGTATATAAGGAATTTCTCTCGCCTTCTTAGCATACCTTCGATAGCTTCTTAGCATACACTACGATAGTGTAGTGGTCAGCACGCTGGGCACGTATTCTAGAGGTTCGTGGTTCGATTCCTGGCGAAGACGTTGCAAATTTTTCATCTCACCTGTTTCCACAAAATACTTAATGTATACAACACAACTTTCCTAAAACTAATCGTTCTCCCAGTTTAGCAGTTTTAGTTATAATTGGATTAACTTCCAATACTATTTGATGCTTCCAATATTTATTATATACTAATACTTCCAATATTTATTTGATGCACATAATGAAAAATAATGTATTTTAAGCGTTATTTATTTTAATAAATGGCTACTTATATTAAATTTCTTTAATTATTATCTCATTGACCTTACTATGAAAAATCTGTTTCCTTATCCGATGATTGATATAACCTAGTTATTCTTGTTAATTAATTTTGAATTGATCTTACGATCCATAAGGATGACAACAGATAAGCAATGAGATTAGGGTATTACGAGGATAATCTCCTCATCTATAAAACCAACTCTCCTGCATACGATTCTATTTTTTTTTTTTTCTCTCGCAAGGATTTATAGATAAGTGTGTATAGTTTTCCTTTTATCCCATTTGTTTTTATGTTGAGCCATTTTTGTGCCAAATTGGCTGGCATTATAGTCCAAAGGACGTTTCTTACAAATATAATGGAAGACTAATTATTGAATCAAAACGTGTAAATGGTTTTAAGTTAGTTAAAGCCATCTATATTCCATATGACGAAAAGTCATGCAGTAAGTTGGGATTTTATAGAACACCAAAACCGAAATAATTTCATGTAACTGTAACTGATAAAATGCGCATGAACCACAAAATTTACCGCTTTGTCATACCGTTCACTAATGCAGTATAGCTAAAGTCGAAGATATCTAAACACATACTATAAATTACATGCTTTTTACAATAAGCGTTGGTAATCGTGAGGCTTACGTATAAACGCAACCACCCTGGCACAATCTGGTGATATTTTGCAGATGAAAATGTAAAAGTTATTCATCGGATGCAAGTTGGTGGTTTTGGGGTCTTTTTTTGAGAAGTATCGATATTTATAGTAAATTGGTAAACATTGGTCAATATATGAAAAGGAAACATATTTTAGCAATTTAAATAGAATTTTGATTTATTAAATAAGGATTACATGATACCTTTAAAAAATAAAACGCTTAAATTCCTTTTACAAATCTTTCTCTATTTTTTTTGGCGCTATTCTTCTCTCGATGTACACAACGATCTGTTTTTGCTTAAAAATTATCAGAGACTGCTGAGATTCGGCTTCGTGTAATCGACGGCAATAGCGACCCTCACAAGTTCCAATTTTAAAGCTAAATTTAATACAAAAAATATCGCAATTTGTTTATAAAAATTCGTTTCGTTGAAACTTCGAATACAATAAAAAAGAGCGCATACAGAAATAAATGGTGTTGCTTGATTGAAGGATTACTATGAGCATGGTTGCCGGAGGAATGGTTATGCGCATGGTTTGCTAAAGTTTGGTCTATTTTGAAAATTTGGCGACTTCTAATGAGGTAGATGCGTGCTGTTATTGTTGCATAAAAGTACCGTTATTGTTGTGGTTTGTTAATGAGAGTTGATAAATTTTTTGTCACAATGTCCACATGATCTGGTATATTAAGCTTCCTGTGTGCTGCATTTTCCCAAACTGGTAGTTTGACAAGCTCTGTTATTTGCCGTCATCAGAAGCCAAAATATAGTCAATTTCGTATTTCCCAAATTTATCCCGAACTTTAGCAGTTTTTAGATTGTACCGTTTAATTTTAAGGTTTGTTTGTTTCAAAATATTTTCAGTCATATATTATTATTTATTTATTTATTTATTTATATTTTGCTATAAGAAAAGAAATAGACTAGATATAACAAGCCGACGAAACTTGAGACTGAAATTAACTAATCGGAACTCGGCATATAATCTCTTTGCAGCAAGGATCAAGCCTAGAAACGTCACTAAATTTAAATAATAAATAATTATTAACAATGAAAATAATATAGAAAAACCTTTAATTAAAATTATTTTGTACTTGAATTTCAGTTCTCCATTATGTGTTTTGAAAATTTACTTACTGTATTTACTCAATAATTTCCTAGTGATTTCTTCCTAAAATCTATCATTCAAGTTTCTTTAGTGAACATTTCAATTTTTTAATATTAAAAATTATGTATATGTTAGGGGGCATAAGAATTTTTGGCTTAGATGGGGCATAACAAAAAAATATTGGGAAACACTGAGCTAACCCCAAATACTGTGATGAGTGTTGGGGAAGATTCCGACATTTCTGTCATTAATTTCCTAGGAGTTGAACCATTTGAAGTACCTAGATATTTTTCGATCATAATTTGGATGGAGACCGATAGTCTTCACCTTCTTGACCATAATTAATTGTAATCCAAGTATTCAAATAAGTACAGAGCTTGAAAATTATTTATTGAACCAGATATTCAAATTAGTATTTAACTTTGGTCATTTAAGAGGTTTAAAACTCTTTTTAATGGAAAATTCGAATCCTCGAAACTCATGAATCGTGAAGAAAGCTCAGAAGGATGAAATATTGATGTTTTCCTTGTTATTCCGGTCTTTCAAATAATAAAGTAAAAAGATATAGACCGTTTTCTCTGGAACCTCTCAAAAGTTTTATTGACGTTAGTATAAGGGTTAGTAGAGTTTCAAACCTCTTAAATGACCAAAGTTAAATACTAATTTGATATCTGGTTCAATAAATAATTTTCAAGCTCTATACTTATTTGAATACTTGGATTACAATTAATTATGGTCAAGAATGTGAGAACTATCGGTATCCATCCAAATTATAATCGAAAAATATCTAGGTACCTCAAGTGGTACAACTCTTAGGATATGAAAGACCAAGATTATTGTAAATTCAGAGGAATTGGATCACCTTTGTCATTTCATGTTTAGGCTGATAGCCACACAGTTATTATTTTGAAGAGATATAAAATAAGGTTAAGAAAAGACCTTAGACTGATTCATATTTTGAATAACTGGCCCCAAAGCAATTTTTGGTTCCAAAAATCGTAGATTTCAGTCGTGCGATTGTCTTCAAAGTCTACAAAGTCTTGTTCAAAATCTACGCCAATATGAAGATGCTTTATCGCCTAATTTTATATCTTACATTACCGTGTTTCGCTTCCAATTAGATTCTAGATGGAATTCCTCTTTTTAAATTTAGTGTATATCAGCATTAATTCTTGATGTAGTTCGATACTTCATCACTTTCAGTGATTTAAAAAAGAATCTAAAATTGCAAAATTTTTGAGATCTTACTGAAATACCTTTTTCAAAAAATTATATTGAGGAGATGAACTTCAAGACTCAAGAGTTTTAACTATATTCTGCACTTTTAAGTACAGTTTGAATCCTTTTGGTAAATGTGAGTGTATTTTTCATTATATGCAGACTAACAATTTTGCCTTAATTAAAAACTTTTAAGTACTTATTTTTGTTTTTATTCTTTTTCTTATCTTCTACAAATGCTTCGAGAGATTCGCTCATCGAGAAATTCGAAAAAAAAAAACTTCGGTTTCAGATTCGACGAAATTTGGTTTTCGTACTACGTGCGGAAAATTTGCTCTGAGAAAGGTTTTCAAACTGAAGAGTTTAATTTTAAAGTAAAATTAGCTGATGTAGAGACTAGGGCATCTCATAGATATTTTGTGCTTCACTGTGAACATGGAGAAAGGGAGGATTTGATCAAGATAAATCTGATATTTGAATGATGTTTGTAGTTTTTTATCTTTTTAAAGCACAAAGAAGACATAAATCATTCGCAAATCGCTGGAAAGATAAATCTAAAAGCATATTGGAAACACGTAGTTTTATAGAATGAGAAATGTTCAGGTATATTTGGGAGCCATAGCAGCCACTAACTTCTAGACATTCAAGTGTTTACTGCCATTCATCTGAATACACTTTTATTTCGAAATGCAAAATGAAACCCCTATCATCCTCAGATTATCGAGTTTGAAAAAGGCACACGCTAACATCAAAATGAATTCTAAGTCATTTTATTTTTATGAGCAAATAGCGATTTCTTTTGTTTGAAAAATCGAGTAATATTTTATCTAGAGGTCTTTTTTATTTTTTCTTTGAAAACGAAACAGTGAACGAACGATCTAAAAAACGGAAACTTCTCACAAACTAATGTTCTTGTATTATTTCCATTCCTTTTGTGTTCGAAATATTGACTGAAAACATATCTTCAGGCAAATCAATTATTTCCTATACGTTTGATTTTCAATCTAAGAATGAATCAATTTTCATGAAGCACATAAGACGTATCCTGTTAAAGGATGGGATACTATTGAATTAGACCTAACATAACATAACATTTAGTGGCGCTTCCTTCTTATGAAAAGAAGGAAAAGAGATTAGGAAATATTGCCCATTGCTCTTCCGCCATTTGATCATTTAAATCAAAGGATTTAAATGATAACTCCCATGAAAGGTAAATAATAAATAAATAGAGAAGATCCTAAACTGATACCAAATATACAGTATCAGCAAAAGATCCCATCTCTAAATTCAGGGTGTCGGTTAAATCGTGAAAACTTCCCTATTGGATGAAAAGCCGATTCAATCCCTCCAGAACCACCAAACGCAAATTCTTGACCAAACAAAGGTGCAATGGCGAGTCAAAAAAAAAAAAAAGGGGGGGGGGAAGGAAGAGATGTTTTCTCAAGCCAAATGGCCAGGTGGTGTATAAAGATTTGATATCTATTTCCAAATTATATTCCAAAACACAGTTATGAGAGGGAAATCCCTGCATAGTTTCTTTTCAAAAAAAAAAAAAAAAAAAAAAAGAAAGAAAGAACTCGCAGGGTGTCTCAATGCTTGTTTCTTGTGGTTTCAAATTCACCTTACCTGTAGGTGTTTAGTATACATCAGAAACCCTATTATGCCAGAGAGCCCTTTGTATAGAAGGGCTTGATCAAAGCTAATATAGGGAAACCCAAAGAATTTGTTTCTAGGGACCGGACATCGTCCCAGAAAGTAAAAAGGTGTTTCCTCTTCTTCTCCACAAGCTGGGCAGAGAGGAGATTCGACAAGACCACATTTGTGGAGATGCTTGGCCAGATAAGCATGTCCGGTAACAATTTGAATTACCTGGCGTAAGTTAGTTCTACTGAGGTGTATGAGTTTACCTGATAAGTTAAGTGTACTGAGCACCAATTTAGAATGAGCACAGTCTGGTAGTTTAGACTATATATCATCATGTTTGTTCTTTATCCAGCTTCTTACTTCTTTTTTAACAGTTTGATATGAAACTGAGTAAAATGGTTCTAGGCCAGACATGGGTAGTTGCGAAGCATCTTTAGCTACTTTATCAGCTAGTTCATTTCCAGCAAAATCACAATGACCTGGGACCCAGACTAAACTAATGGTATTATGGGCCTGATCCAGAGAATTGAGATCTTGAGTACACTTCAAAACACAGTTTTTTTAACTTGACACGATTAGCCAGGGCAAGAATGGCTGATTGGCTGTCAGGGAGAATATATATATTCTTATCAACTGTATTTTTAGCTAAGAGCTCCCTGGCGACCATATTGATCGCCAGAACCTCAGCTTGGAAAACAGTTGTTAATTTACCAAGGTATAGATGAAATCTAATGAAATCTTGTCCAGATCCCTTGTTATAAAAGCTCCAGCTCCAGTTGGATTTTGATCCATCTGTGTAACATTCAAATGATCCTGTTGGAATTAGGTAAATTAGAGATTCTATCTCATTCCTTTTTGGTTCATAAGTTGAGAATAGTTTATCTGGAACTATTGTTTTAGTAATTGCATCTTTGGGCATATAGATTATAGGGATCTCATTGCCCAAATCCAGGCATATGTTGATTTTCATAGGTCAATGTTGCTTTTCAGTTGGCTTTTATGACCAAAACCTGTCCTTTGGCACCATGTGCGATTTTTATTCAACCTATACATGGCTTTAATTGCTTCTCCGCTCAAGAATAATTTCAAGGGTGGAATTTGCAATAAAAATTCTAATGCAGCAGTAGGGGTACTATTTAAGGCCCCACTAATGCATAGGCAAGCATGTCTTTGCACCTTTTGTAAAATGTTTAAATATGTGCTTTTGTTAATAACATTGATCCAGACGACGCATCCGTAAAAAAGCATTGGCCGGACTATGGCAGTATAAATCCATAGAGTAGATTTTGGGTTAAGTTCCCATTGTTTACCAACGATTCGCCTGCAAAGTACTGGTACATCTGTGGCTGTTTGTGCCTTTTCTTTTATATGGGTGATCCATGTAAGTTTACTGTCCAGGTAACATCCTAGGTATTTAACTCATTCCTTACGTCTGATAATCTGGTTACCCAGATATAAATCTGCCAGTTTCCATTTCCTTCTCCACATGAAAACTATGATCTCAGATTTTTTCAGCAGAGAAAGATTTGAATTAGACTTAAACTAACTCGTATTTATGTTACAGCTTGAGAAAAGCTCCAACTCGTAATCCTGTTACAGTATTCATCTTACAATTTGCTAAAATTATTAATGTAACAGTTTGCCCCAAATTCAGTATTTTACTCTACATCCTAAGTGTAAACTACTAAAACGCTCATGCAGCTTGTTTGATGATGGTCATGGAGGTTTTGTCAATCTATTACAGTACTAAAGAAATCGTCAATTTCTGCTCATTTGTAAACATTGCTGTTTAAAGACAGCAATGGCATCGTCAAAATATATACAATAGTATACTGCATTCTATAAAATAAATACATATTCTATAAAATAAATACAGTTCTATAAAATAAATACATATTTGGGTATCATTTATTGGTGATGGCATCAATCTCAAATTGTCTTATTACCGTAACGTATTCCGTATATTGTTACATAAAATGAATCAAGAATAGGCTTTTATATTTAGAAGAAAATCAGTTATGTTTGTAATTTAGAAGCACTTGAACAGAGAATTTATTCCTAAACTCACATTTGTTCAGTATCTTTTTTTCAAAAGAAACATTATTCTCTGTGCACATGTTTCTGTCAATTAAAACACATTACAATTCATTCAAAAGAACATTCTGCCAAAAGAGCAACATTAACATTCAAATTAACAAAAAACATCGTGTGAAATCTTGTCTTAATTTAAATGAATAACACTTATTATTCGAATAATTAATAATAATCACTGTTATATAATGACAGATGCATGGCATTTATAGGCTTTGAACTAACTGAATAATGTTTCAATAAGTGTTTGGAAAACTTGAACAATAATCTTATGCAAATATTTTATATTTGTGAAGCCTCGAAAGGAAAAGAGATTCACTCTAGGTAATTATTTTCTCTTTATGTTAAATTTCTTGAACTAAAATATAAATGAAAATTTATAATTTTCTTCCTTTTAATTCACCCCTTTCAAATACAATTTTGTTGTTTCATGGAACGAAAGATTTATTAGTTCCACAAATAAAACGGTCAGGAAACAGATCTCAGTTTTCTAAGCAAATTATTCTTTTTCCTAAATCTTATTGCATTTATCACACATTTGCATGCCCCCACCAGTAGTCGAGGGGTTAAGACCATTGAATGCTAGTAATTCCACCCGTTATTGAACTCAGATGTACAGACTGGCTATATGGTTGGTTTTTGACAATATTTCCTTTTTATTTCCCATAGGTAGCGTAAATATGGGCCATTTTCTCTTGGAAAATTCTCCACGAAGCTATCTCTTCTCTTAGGAAGACATTCCTTCCGTCTTTTATTCCTTCTTCTTTTCTGTCTTCATATATACCACGTATTTGTAGTTATTTTTCGTCGTCAAATAAGTAAATTTATATTTATTTTTCACATATGCGTATGCACTTTATACCAAATTCCTGCTCATAGGAATTACAATACCAAGAAAATGCTATCGGATAGACATGAAATATGATACACGGAATGTAAATCATCAAAATTTTACCTGCGTTGTAAGATAGAATTCGTGTCCAGGTTAGAAGTTGAAACTTGATTCGACGCGTATATAAAAAGGAACGCAAAGAGTAAATTCAGTCATTGTATCTGTAAAATTTACTACGCTGATTTACGTTCTGTTAGGTCTGGTGATTTCACTAATAGTACACAAGGTGGTGCAATAGTCAGAAACGCTAGTATGAACGGATTTTGATAGGAGAATAGCAGGGTTTAGAGAAGACGCTTTCTCATGCAGTGAAGTTTTATTTCATTTTGAACTGTAGCCTAATACAATAAGGCGTATTTGGATGCAATGGCAGAAAAAGGTTCGGCGCTGCACATGCGTTAGGGATTAGAACACCTACAGACATGACAGAATAGGAAGAGAGATGCATATTGCGCATTGTGGAGTTGTATAGGGCAGCTGCGTCTACAGAATTAGCTAACAATGGAGTACAAGGACATTTTAGGTGATGTTTTTGTTTGCACAGTTCGCCAGCGATTGCAGTACCTATTACTTATAACCTGACGTTCAGTTTGGCACTTTCTAGTAATCCCTTACCATCGATGTCGGCAATTTCAACGATGTAGGTAACGAAGATTCTAAAATCGTGAATAATAAATCATTTCCTCAAACCAATCTTTGCATAATTTGTTGATCTATGACAGGACCTTCGCTTACCAACATCCAATGCTTCGCTTACCAACATTCAATTACAAACATCCAAGTTGTATTTGAGAGTTATTGTAGCTTTAGCATCGGAGTCACCATATAGGGTACTATTACATTTCAATCATGTTGTTACTTTTTACGAATTGCAAATATTATAAGTGTGGCTGTATTCCAACTGTTTTTGTGTGTTTTCACTGTCAAATCACTGTTGACCGATTTGCCGCGATGAGCGGACAACACACATGAACAAATAAGGGTTACCGTGAGCAACAATTCCAACAGGATATTGCCACTACCTGTATCGTACATATTTTTTAATCATTCTTGCATGCCCACCAAAATGTCAACTCTTCCTTGGATTACATAATCACCGGTTTTAATTCGAATAGTATACATGCGTAACACGATTGGTAAAACTTTGGACGTATGTTATCAAGCGTAGATACAGCTTAAATAGTAGGACTCCTTGTAAGCTCTGTATATACGCTTATTCAACTTGCATTGAAGGATATGTCACGAACAGGCATCTAAGATATGCATCTGTTACCAACCATGTTTTTCGCGATGAATAATAAAGTTCAAAGAGAGACTAAGGGTTAATAATTTAGCATGTTTCTTTTAATTTACAGTTTCGATATTTTACTCAGTCACCCCTTACATTATATGTATTTTCTACACAAATATTTTTGTTATGACTCAATTTTTCTCCATGATGCAATTCCGAGCAAACTTAAGTATATCATGTACACTGCTCAAAAAAAAAAAAAAAAAAAAAAAAAAAAAAAAAAAAAAAAAGGGACAGTCCTATATCTCCCGATCTACTGGGCCGATTGACAAAATTCAAATTGCGTTCTTCATGTCTCGAAAGCGCGATTTAGGATATATATTAAATTTATATATAGCACTATTCTAACATAGGTATTTTGACACAAAATCGGACTTTTTCTGAAATAACATACCAATTTTTTTACATATTTCGATTCTACGACTCAAATTACGCCTAAATATGAAATTTTGTAAAATTTGGAGCGAAATTTACGGAGAAATTCACAAATTTATGTTGGCAATTTTTTGTCAGTTTGCGCCAAGAATACTTCACTTGGCGAACTTCTTAATATATGGCAACCTAGTTTCCTTAGGAAAAAGAGTATATGAATATGGTAAAGCACACTTTTACACGCCTTTCAATGTTCCGTTCAGAAAAAATATATATAAATACGAGAGATGTATAACCGATATTTTAACTTAGGATGACTTGCATACACTGCTTTAAACAGTTTTATCATTGTGCTCATTGCTTTACACAATTTTATCCTACATTTGGTTTCTTAAAATGTTATTCATATTTTAGTCAAATATTTTATTTTTTAAATCGCAAGAATCAAATATCATAAGATTGAAAAGTTTTAAATTTAAAAAAATACGAATACTAAATTTTACGAAAGAATTTATTTTTCTCCTCTGTTTCTTTACGCATTCTGAAAGTATATTGAAAAGTATCCAACTTTTCGAAACATTTTGGTATTTCTGACAATCATTTTAAATAAAGTTATCGCCTTCCATTTCAAAAAGGCCCACAAACGTTCGAGCGGTAAAGTTGCTGAACACTGGTAGTTCACTCCGGGGTTCGAACCCCGGTAAACGGGCTGGTTGCATGGGCGTTTTCGTGGATTTTCTCATGTGTACCGCGTATGACAGCTGGTTTCCCTTAGAAAGTTCTTCACGAAGTATTTCGTCAGAGCCTTTATCAGTCTTTAGAGGCTAAACATTTTGAAGCTATGAGATGAAAGGAAAGACTGGTTTCATCAAAAGGTTTTGGTTTATTTTATTATGACAAAGCACACTATGGCTATCTGCCTAAGGGGACGGATGCCTTCTTGGAGGACTTTCTAAGGGAAACTGGCTCGCATACACGTTACACATGGGGAAAACCACGAAAACGCCCATGCAGCCAGCCCGTTCGCGGGATTCGAACCTCGGACCGAACTACCAGTGTTCAGCGACTTTACCGCTCGGCCGCTGTTTCATCAGGAAGGGAAAAAAACATCTTTAAGTGACATCCACATACATCACTGGATAAACTCCTGAATCTTCAAATAATTCGACTGACGAAATCATGGGATTCACCATTTATGATACGATATGATGTTCTATAACGTAATTTACACAACCATATAGTTTAAAACCAGTCGCTCTTCACTTTAATCTGCAATGATATCGTTTTGTCTTTTCTGTTAACACAAGCTCAATTGATGGTATTTGCTGGTGTACTCGTCCAAGTGTTTTCTCTTTGAACACCTAAATTCTTTGAAGTATCCTGAAAGTATATTCGAAAGCGTCCAACTTTTTGAACATCTTGGTACGTCTGACAGCCCAGTTTCCCTGCAAATTTTTGCTTACTTTTCTCCCTAATTTTCTTCTTTCCTTCTACAGTTATTTTCAGTGCTCACACAAGAAAATTAAGATTTTTCGACTGCTAGACTTCCATACATTTTGCATTCTTGTCAATTTTTTTAAAATATCAATTATATGAATAGCGTTTCAGCTAAAGACAGCTTTTCATTTTCTAGTCATTTTAGCTATAAATAAAATTTAAAGCGAAGTCCAAAGGATAAATATTTTAATTAAAAGATTTTTGCTAAATGACAAAGAAATAAAACAGTCTCCAGCAGGGTTTATTCTGTACCACAGAGTAAGCCGATTCTTATATCGGCTGAAACAATCTAAATCATATTAAAGATCATGTTTTTTTATACAATCTATAACGCGAGAGAAAAATTAGCTTCTTAAAACATGCTTTCTAAGAGAATTAATATAAAAATTTATATTTATATATATATTTTTTAAAGTTGGGACTTGAACCAAACTGTCAGACTTTTAAAGCTTATTTTACATGGTGGTTATTATTAAAGTTCTACTTTGAAATGGTCATAAAAGGAAAACTACCGGACCAAATGTTATCAAACTTGGGAATCGTGTAAAGGAGGTTATGAGAATTTATTTTCGGCGGAAAAAAAAAAAGAGTTCAAAAACTCACCATCAGGGGAAAAATGGCGCTGTATACAATATTGTTAAATGAAATAAGATACGAAAACATCTGTTTAAAATGTGTTTAATATTTTCCGAAACGTGTTACAAAGCATGTTCAATGTAGCGTCCAGCATTTTCCGAAAGCAAGTTAAATCATGTTACTGCATTCTCAACAGCAGCTCTTAGCATATCAGGTTTGGTTTTGGTTTGGTTTATTAGATTACGGCAAAGCACTCGAGGGCTATCTGCCTTAAGGGAGGGATGCCTTCGTGGAGGACTTTTTAAGGTAAACTGGCTCGTATACACGTTACACATAGCATATCGGGAGGAATGTTATCAGTGTATCACATTTTTCATTTCTGCCAAATTGTTTAGATTATCACCATAAACAGTGCTTTTGAGATAACCTCATAGACAAAAGTCACAGAGGTTGAGGTCTGGTGGGAAGAGGGGAAGTGTTGGCCTATAAGACGTTCATTGGTGAAATGTTGCCTATGTAACTATGCGACACTCTTGAGGTGGTGCCCAGCCCTGCATAAAAATCGTAGTATCTAAAATGCCACGTTACTGCAGTTCATGTATCACGAAACATTTTAATATTGGCTCTAAGTGAGCTGCAATCGCAGTGGTCCAGCTGTCGACTGCTCTTCAGAAAAAAAATGGTTCAGTTATAAAACTAGCTGTCATTCAACAGTAAACGGTGTGAAATGACTGTTATGCAATCGAATGCAGTAGGAGAATGCAATGGAACTAGATAGATAACATGAGAAATTTCTTTGGCCCAAATCGATTAAAAGCGTTTTGAATCAGTATCTTCATGTTTTAGTGCCGAATTCAGGCTTAAAAAATTACAAATTAGCGATCTGTAAGAAAACGATTTCCTGATTGTACGCACTTGTGAGAGTGATTTGCGATCTCACATTTTCTAATCGCTAATTCGTGGTTTTCACGGACGAAATTCTCACTTACAGGGATGGCGCACTCGACATTTATCGAATTTAACTTCTTTAAATAATAATTTGCCTACTTCAAAGTTTCTTAAGGGTATACAACATATTAAACCCGTTTAACAAAAGGTTAAGTTAGATTCCGACCCATATTTCGTTTAACAATATTGCATACAGCGCCATTTCCCCCCTGGTGGTGAGGTTTCGAACTTCCTTTTTTTCGCGGAAAATAAATTCCCATGACCTCCTTTACACGATTTCCAAGTTTGATAACATTTGATCCAGTAGTTTTCCTTTTATGACCGTTTCAATGTGGAACTTTAATTATAACCACTCTGTATATTATTAAATTTTAATTTGAAGCTATGCGTTATATGTATACCATGCGTAAAATTTTCGCTTTTATGGAAAAATAAAAAATCGAAGCAAATATACTTAGTATAATGGACCAAAACTGAAAATATTTCCCCTCCCTCCGAAAATAAAATATTGAAATTTCGAACTTGAATTTACTGGGTTATTGAAATATTTAATTTGACTTATATTCTAAGTCCTAGTTCCGACAACAATTCCGTCAAAAATTCCGAATTACTTAAGCTAAAGTTAAAGATTTAGTACATATTCACTGTATGTTAATAAAGTAATTAGAGTGTAATAAAAATAGATTATAGAATTTACGCTGATGTAACTTTTTGTCTGACTGCACAACATGTAATGGAAGAGAAGGTTTGTAGAGATCTGTTTTTCACATGCTTCTAAAAGTAGATGTCATATTAATTTTGTCTCTTCAATGTCAAAAAACTTTCCTTTGAGAGGCAACTTTAGTTTTTGAGAAAGAAAAAAAATCACAAGAAGACAAATTTGAAGAACATGCAGGACGATTGAATATACATACTTATTTTCCGAACACAAGCGGTTCTCCGACTGGCTATTGAATAATGAAAAGATGCATTGTCATGCAATACAAAACATTTGGAATACGTTTTCTGGCTGAATAACGTAAGATTAAATGTCATCTGCTTAATTCACATCCATTTACAAGTCAACTACTCGGGCAATTGCAGAATCGTTTTGATCCTGAGCTTGTAAGACAAACCTAATATCACTGGATTTAAACACTTCTTTAATCTTCCAAGAACGTTCCTTCTTTAGCTCATATTCCAAGAATATTAAGTGAATACAATTATAGCCAAAGAAATTGAATATTCATTTGCACTACGGCTTGGTAGTTTACTAACGAGTTAACAAAACTTATATTCTGCTTTTTGTGTCAAAGAATACAATAATATTTTAAATATTTACAAATAAAATATTAAATTGGAGATTTAATTGGAGCCTCATCAGTTACTTAGCATTTGAAAAAGAAAAGATTGTTAAATACTAATTGTTTGCTGCTCAGTCTAACCCAGGCTGCATGGTTGGTTTTCGTAGTTTTTAGGTTCTCTTTACAAAAATTCTCTATGAAAGCATCTTAATCAAATAGCTTCCATGTTCTTTCTATGTTCAAATAACCAACTAACCTAGTTTAAGCGCGATTTCCAGTTACTAGTAAAATCCGAATACTCATTAAAAATCATGTAGCTAGCCAATCGGGAGTAACATGAAAGATACGGAACCAATAATTGAAATGTTGTTACGGTACGCTGTTTCTTAACTTAGATGGTCATTCCTTAATTAAATAGCCCACCAACAGCCGAGCGGTAAAGACGCTGAACACTGGTAGTTCGGTTCGAGTTTCGAATCCCGCGAACGGGCTGGCCGCATGGGCGGTTTCGTGGTTTTCCCCATGTGTAACGTGTATACGAGCCAGTTTCCCTAAGAAAGTCCTCCACGAAGGCATCCCTCCCTTTAGGCAGATAGCCCTCGTGTGCTTTGCCATAATTAAATAATCCAATTCAATCCTTAATTAAATATAATTGATTTGTAAATTCTACAAGAACTGACGGTAAGAATTGAAGTGGAAATAAGTAATATGGTGTGCAATCTTGATTAATATAAAATTAAAAATATTTGCATAGAAAAATGTTTGCATTCAGACAGAAAGTTTTTGAAATATTTGCAATTACTTTATAAGAAGGATTTATTAATAACAGTAATAATTACTTATTATATTACTGATGATTAGGATTCAGTTCTTGACAATTACATTCTAAATTAGAATTTTAAGGATATAATGAAAATACGCTACGCACAAAAATACATTTTAGGAAAAAAATGAGTTGATTTTTTATGTTTTAAAACTTCTTAAATTCATTTAGTAAACATCGTATCCTCGTTGTTTATTGAATCCAGAATGTTGGTGTCGTTTATGTAATTATTCTTACTTGTCCACAGAATCTGCTGACTTATCCAGCCATTAAGTAGCTGCAGATCATTTCTACATAACCATTGAACTTCCATTAATTCAGTCTCTAGAGGGTTGTATGTTTATATCATAATTTGACTTTTATAAAAAATGATTATTCTAAATATTATGTTTCTATAAAAATATATTGTGCTTTAAAAATATGGATAATAGTATCAGCCGCCCTTTCAGCCACTTCAAAAGCAACAGTTTGTTTAGAAATAAATTATGCAGTTAATGTCATAAAATTCAAAGAAATATCAAACGAAAATTCTCAGTTTTAGACAATTCGATTTAAACGAAGTAAAGTAGCAGACGATAAAACGCCGAAGGTAAAAATTTACTCTTACAAAAACTTACTCTTAAATTTTTTAAAAAAAAGAAAAGATACGAGAGAAATGTAAAAAAAAAATAGTTAAAAATTTGAATAATATCATCTATAATTTAAAAAAATAGCCTTTCATATAGTATTAATAAATATTTATTACGCATCATTGAGGGAAAAAATGTCATATAATTAATTCTCCGTAAAATTTTACTTGAAGTTTAAGGTTAAAAATAGCTGTGGCAATTCAGTGTAACAAAAATCCATAGACCACATTTCGCGTTATTATCGCTCAAAAAAAAGGTGCCAAATTTCAAATCGCGAAATTATGTAAATTTGTGTATATCTTAGAAAATTTTGAGTAAAAAAGTCTAATTTTTTGCAGATATGCTTAAAAATACACCTACTTTAAGATGATGGTAAAAATTTTATAGGTTATAATTCAAAATTTTTTTCGAAAAATCTATAGAAATTATTTAAAAATAAAAATTTAAAAAATAAAACGCAAAAAATGGGTAAATTTTATTTGGAATGAACCAAAATTTCGAAATATGAGAGAAAAAATCAAAAAAGTTTAATAAAAAAAGAGATAATAAATATTTGCCAAATTCAATTAACATTGAGGAGCTAAAATTTTGAGAGCTAATATTTTAAAAACTATTCGTACGATTTTTACAAAACTTGGTATTCTGGCATAATTGGAGTCGTAGAATCGAAATATGTAAAAAAAATTGGTATGTTATTTCAGAAAAAGTCCGATTTTGTGTCAAAATACCTATGTTAGAATAGTACTATATATAAATCTAATATATATCATAAGTCGCGCTTTCGAGACATGAAAAACGTAGTTTGAATTTTGTCAAACGCCCCAGTAGAACGGGAGATATAGCACTGTCCCATTTTTTTTTTTTTTTTTTTTTTTTTTTTTTTTTTTTTTTGAGCAGTGTACATTCTCTAAATAGAGTATATATAGACACATATCTAAAGATTATGTGGGTTTCGTGAAAACCCACCACAACAAAGTTTTTATTACAATAAATACATTGTTCCCATTATTTTTCGTTTCGTTTGCAAACTTTGCATATTGTACATATTTTTCATTTCTTTAGAATTTGTGGGCTTCGTCTAATAGCGTGTTTAAATTCTATTAAGAAAATTTCTTTTCGTTTATGACAAACTACTTATTCATCTCAAAAGGTTTAGTTCTCGCCATTTTACACAATTATTGCCTAATATCAATCTTTTCTAGGTTTTGATTTAAAAAAAAATGAAGCTTCTTTCATTTAAAGCAATCTCAGTGTTATTTCACTCTTAGTTTCGCAGTGTTAGCAATCTTAGTTTCAGTATCGCATTAGAAAATAGCGTAAAAATTAAGAATTCATGATATTCTTTGCCTAAAACTTATACAAGTACTTAAGTTTTGGGGAAAAATACATGGTAAGGACAGAAACTATTACAGCACGCAAAATTTAATAAAATTCATTTTAAGACATGCAAATAAATGCCGTGTTACCCTTGACCATAGTACGACCATGATACTGGAGAATTTCAATGAAACAATGAGGAAATGAAATGCTGTAATGATTGCCATAGTTTCACACCAGGAACACGATGTGATGAGATTGGTAAAATGGAGGTGTTTAATTGTGTGTACCTATGTTACAGTAAAGCGTTTTCGAGTTTTAAAATGCACAATATCCGGGGAAACAATTATACAAGATAATATATTTATTTCTAAAGAAGTATTTTAGTAAATTTAACTTTAGAAATAAGAAAATATAGAGCTATTAAAATTCTTATTTAATATGCTGCATCGCATTATCACTTTACTTATTTGTATCAGAGAAAGAATGACTGAAATGCTTTACTAATGCAAAATATGCAACATCTATCTATCTATTGACTAATGAACACAAATATACGGCTATACACATTCCTCTAATGCCAGAATTTCTTCTTTTCGATCACCTAAGCAGTGTTTCTTTACTTCAAAATATCAAGTATTTTTATAAGAAACGCATTTTTTTTGCGGTTGTTCTTTCAAACCAAGCAAAGTTAAAATATTTATCTATTTGTTCTTATTTATAATATTTGGAGAGGTTCTGCAGCAGGGAGAAGAGGAGAAAATGTCTTTTTAAGTTAAAAAAATGGAGAGAATTTTGTCAGAAAAAAATGTTAGAACGATGAATCAAGCGGTGCTCCTTTGCCCGACGTTCTATTACCACTTCATCAGAGAAGGAAATATGTTCTCCCTTGCCACTTGATCTTGGACGAATAAACAAACGAAATCGAATGAAGAATTGATTCCTGGAGTTGGAGATAGTACTGAGAATGATAATCACATTTTCTGAAGTAAGCCACTCCTTGCCAGAAGTGTCATTCAACGTATAAAAATTGCATTGCTTGACCCTAAGAAATGAATATGTACATGTATTGTAAATACATATTATATTACATAAATTACCTATATCTTTTTTAAATGAAATAGGAACTTGAAAATACAGTTTGCATTTATTCGGGTACAGATCTTTATTCCTTTAGCCCATTGACTGATTATTATGAGCAAGGAAACAGAATTAACTAATTCTGAGTGATTATGATTAATTATATGCACTAATATGAGATTAGATATCGTCAAATCATTAATTTGCACCACTGTAGTTTCGAGATAAATGCTTTTTACCGCTATAGCAAGTTTAGGGGGATGATATTTACAATACATTTATTTACTACATGTATTATCCCGGGGACATTTGTTAGTCTCTTCTATAACAGAAAACGTAATTAATGATTATAAAATACCGAAAAACAATTCAGAAAATTTGTATACAGAAAATAATTTTAAAACAATTAAAACAACTATATAAAATTTCGGATTAGATATAATATTATTTAGCATTTAAATTAAAAAATTAGAAAAAAATTAAATTAAAAAAAGTAACGAAACATTAATAATATAGTATATATACATATATAATTATAGATAACATTAACAATACCTAACTTTGTAATCTTATATGCAGATTCCAATTTAATGTTTAAAATAATTTTAAGCATCTGAGGTTTATATTATTTTTACTATGAGTTATTTTAATTTGTTAGCCTTCTATGTCATTTCTTGCGTCTCTCCCGTTTCCTGGCCAGGATGTTAATGAGTCATGGTGAACGAGAGTGTATTTAAACAGAAGTAGCGAAAAGGTTAGTCAGAATGTGTTTCGCTATTGGTTCAATCTTTTCCCACTGCTTAAAAATGGCCACCTTTCTATCAATTTGAAGATAAAATCTACATCACAGCTATTAAGGCTGTTATTATGTATACGTCTCCCGCTTGGGATACTGCCAGCCAGAAAGACTGCAAAAAACTTCAGGTGTTGCAAAATAAGGCCCTTAGAATTATCACAGGTGCTCGTATTTTATAAGGAACAGAAGCCTATATTTAAAAATAGAATCAGTTAACGATTTCACCTCATGGATTAATGGAAGATTTTTATGAGCGAACTTTAAGAAATAACCCAGAAAATTTCGCATCTTCAAGAAGAAAGATCTGTAGGCCCTACGTTGCTCATTTGCTGCATATTACACTGAACAGGCTGACCAATGAGAAAGCATAATTCCCTAGAGCTTTTACTATTCATTTTGATACTGTGTCTGTGCAAATGTGTGAATTCTGGGAGAATACCAACATCGACACCGATCAGTCTCCAGACCTCACCAGTCTTCAATTTAGAAGCCAAGTGCTTCAATCTGTTCTCTCCTTGTTAGGTACTTATTTTTTATAAAGAAATTTCTTTACGGTTGCATCACAGGCCAGGCCTTAAATGGGACTCTCTTAATCACAAGTGAGGTCTTAATGGGACTCTCTCAATTACTGGCAAGAGTAGGGAAAATTATCGCCTGCTGCAGGCCAGGATACTGACCAAGTATCAAAGTACAGAAGTTTCGTTATTGAGTGCTCACGTTGTTGTTTCTACCTGCTGTTTGAGTTCTGAATCTCGGTTTCGCATTCTTTCCTTAGAAATTTAATATCACGCCGGTGTAGGTTTCTGAATCAATCTGCTAGGTTAAATTAATTCGTAGAATTTTAGACTACTAATTAATTATCTTTAAATTTAGTTTGGTTAACCATTATCTTTTGTTTTATCGTCACAAGAGGATGGTGGATTTGTAAGCACAAACACTGCCGTCTGTCAATAACTAAGTTCAATAAAAGGGTCTATTACATTCTTCCCTTGTTGCATTCATGCTCTAGCTAACGTCGCTAACAGACTTTTAAGTAGCGTAGAGACATAAGTATTTTTTTTTTTGGAAGCAGGCAAGATGAAAAATGAGCAATCGCCTTCGCCGGACCTCTAGAATACCGCCCAGCTTGCAGAACCACTACATCACGAAGGCACGCCAAGAAGGTGGGAGAAATATCTTATAGTAGATCTAGTAGCAGTTTATGCTAGCAAAGAAAACGTTACAAGACGTTACAAGCTAAAAGATTACAATTAACCTATTTAAGAATAAATTTTCCAAAAACACAATATATTAAATCGAGCTTTTCAAAAAAAATCAATGTCAAATAGTAAGAAAACAAATTTAATATGATATGTTTTTATCATAAATTATTTTCAAGAGCTGACCCTTATTTAATAAAAATAAGACTTATTTATAAGATATAACTGTGCACTCACTTCGCTGGATTATTTGGGTACAAACCTTGCAATAAATATTTCCTGCTAACGGCAATACATTCAATTTTACCAGTATAAGAAATCTGAGAGCTAGAAATAATTAAAATCAGGACGAGCTCTTCCTTAAGGTATTAAAATACATATCGTTCTTAGTGTAATTTGATTACATAAGAAGAACTGTAAATCACTATTTGCTTTTACCTATATTTTGTAAGAATCTAAACAAATCACGATTGTCAATGAACGTAAATGCATTATGTAAAATTAAACTAGCATTTATCTCCTGCAAACCGAATAACAGTTTCGGCGGCGTCTATGGATAGATTCAGCGTCTATGAATCCTGTCTTGAGTAGAGATGTGCTGTCCATTCAGGTACTGATTGGAAACGGTTCACCACTAGACAGGTTGTAAGGATCTTAAGTTTTACTAACGTTTATTTTATTTTAAATCTTTACTATCACTTCTTATTTTCTACTTCCGGCCAGAATTATAAGCGCTAAGGTTTTTATGCAAAGTTTGTTTGGCGAACGCCAAATATTTAAGTTGTGGCCTTTTGCCAAGCGAGAGAGAGGAAGCAGTGAGTTCGAAGCAGGCCGCTTACCTTAGAAGTTACGCAGTTGCTGTTTGCCTTCCAGGCCAGAGGTTTTAATCCTCTTGATAACTTTTAAACGTATTGTAGTGTTCACAGTCTCTGTACTACATACGCTTCCTGTTAATATAAGGCCAATCTTCCACGTTTATTATTCTAAAGTTAAATTAGAGTTTAGTTTTATTTTTATACTTTTACGTTAGACCCCGAGTAGCGGGTTGGTGTATTCCGAAGTACGGAAGTTATTGTATATAGAGAAAAATAAAGGGTTTTGTATACCCTTCGTCTGTATCCTGTCTACTTACCACAATTAGTGAACATAGCTTTAGTAAGCTCTCTGTTCCGAGTCAGGTCCTTGTATGTTCCCGAAGAAGGTAAGAAGGAACATTGAACCTGATAAGGCTAAGAACAGGTTCACCACTATACTGGGCAACTGTACGTTTATTTAACAAAAATAAATAAATAAATAAATAAATAAAAATAAAAAGACATCAAAGTTCGATTCCGATTTAAAGAGAGAAAAGATTGTTTGCTCTCTGTGAAAATTAAGTTTAATTTTTATAATTTCCGAACTTACTGAAATTTTTTTTATTCTGGAATTTTGTTGAATGTGTATCGGAAATTCTAGATATTACTAGATTAAAAATTATTTAAAATTATTTTGTGATATTGCTCTTGAACCGAATTTTATGGTTTAAGTGCGAAGAACGTGATATTCAAGAAATAAAGGTAACACACAAAATGTTTAAAAAAAACTCCCCTTTGGACGTAATTTAAAATCTGGAACTTTTCAGATTTTTTTAATATATTTGCCCCTTAGATGACTCCGGGCCTAGCAACGAAGCCATTCAAAAATGGCTAAAATTTTTCAATACATTTGCGCAATTCTGTAATGAAAAACTAAACTAATTGTCTCGCCACTCCAACACATTTAGAAACTACCCCAATGACTTTTGGAGGCTTCGAAATAAATTACTCGTACGGTTTCGAAAATGTCGCCATTGAGCCTCACGAGACTTTCTCCGTATATTTCATGTTTTGATTGAGCAAAAGTTAATCGATCGGTTACGAATCATAAGATCAACAAAATAATACATTAATTAAAATTTCAGAGTTAAAGTGAAAGGCTATAAATTGGATTAAGTCAAACTAAACAATATAATTTTTACATAAAATACAACAAGCAAAATAATAAATACATAAAACTCTTAAACTTTATAAAGGTTCAGGCAACATATTTCAACGAAAATATCCATTTTGACAGCTATCGAATGCAATTTAACGATGTTTTTGCGTGATATCTGTACGTAAGGACAGAATAAAAGACACGTTTCCTCCAAAAAAATTATAAAACTGCTTTAAAATCAATTCTGAAGAGAATTTTTCGTGGCTTCTGTACGAAGGTATGTACGTACGTATCTTGCATAAATCAAAAACGAGTAGCCCCAGAACGTTGAAATTTTGTATATAGAACTGCTATAACATGCAGATGTGCACCTCGTATTTTGGTTGCAATCGGCCGCACCAAACGTATATAAATATATTTATATATATATCCACTCTGTTACCCGGCTCAGTGATCTCAGTTTCTTTACTCTTATATGTTTGTAAATTGTAAATTTTTCGCTTTAAAAACGATTGAATGATGTTGTTCTTATCTTCCGGTTAAGGTTTTTATGCCTTTAGTAAATCTGTATACAATATTTTTAGAATTATCAACAATTTTAAAATTGTTAAAGTGCCGCTAAGCCTAATAATGTTTTTGATGGCGGCTATTGCTCTTGTTTACATGTGAAACAGCAGAATAGCGGATTTGTTGCCAATCTAGAGAAACTTAGCTTCGCAACAGCAAAGATAACGCCTTCATTTATTATTTAAATCATGCTTAATCCTTTCCGGGATTTTTTCGAAGAAATAAGCGTTTAAGAGTTACTTTGTAATTTTTAATACAGATATTTTGAGTTTTTATGTATTTTTTGCCTTGTCGCGGAGTGAAAACTGAATTAATTGAATGAGAAATACTCAATGGTCTGTGAAAAACTGTTTCTTTTTTGTTTTGTTTACTTAATTTCTTTTATACATCGTTCTAGCTTTTTATAGTATTTGAATAGAACATGTGGCAACGATTAGATAATTCTATTCTTTAAATGATATAAATTTTGTACATTATGAGTTATAATATGTACGAAATATAATACTGTTAAGTGAATCTAGTGCCAGAGTGTAGCTATGGTAAACAAATACTAGAGTGAATTTTAAAGAATGCATTTATTCTATTGTGGTTTATGCGCTGTCGGCGAAGTAGGTTTAATTCAATCCAATAAGTTTAAATGAAATGCAAGAAAAAATGCGTATAATTTAATATTCCGTACGAGGAAGTCATGTGGTGTACACATCAGATTTTTTAGCAAATAAATCAAGAATGAGTTTCGTTAATCTTTTAAAATAAAATAAAAAATATACAATAATGTTTTAAAAAAAATGTTTAAAAATTTAAATGATTAAAATCAATCTGTAACTTAATTATCCACGGTTTGATGCTCCAGTTACACTCCTCAGGTAAGTCTAATTGGAACATTACTTTTTTTTTATTCTGTAATATATATGTATATACATCCCGCATTTTTAAATTTTACTATGTAGCATAATAATATTTTATCTCAAAAACATTTATACCGATTGTTTTTGATATTTATTCCACTTGTAGTTTTCGATATAAAATTTGGTTATTTGTGAAAATGTACACACGTTTGTGTACATGAGTTTAAGTAATTCGATAACTACAGTGCTTGTACAGTATTAAAATAGCATATTGAATGATATTCATAATATTCAGTGCAATGTCAAAGGAGTAATCTGGGCCTTTCTGTTTTTAATTTTGTGTAAATGAAGTCCTAAGTCTAAAATCAAGTTCTGAGGCCAAAATAGAGCCTTTACCTATCTGCGCAAATCACCTATTAGTTATCCTCAATATCTAAAATTGCGTTTTTATAGCCACTGTAATAAATGGAATCATTAAAAGCATTCGCTATTTCTTAATATTATTCACTAACAAGTGTTATTAGCGTGTACAGTATGCTTCAAAGACTGCAGTTAAGTGCAATTGTAAAATTCTTTAGCTGCATATAGAATGCAACTATATTTTTTTCGTTTTATTGTTGATTATTACATTTATATTTCTTTTTATACAATTCTGACAGTACCTTAAAAAAAGCTCTCATTTTGTTCGTAATTTTAAATTTCTCTAAAATTGTATTAGCATAATTTAAATCTCAACTTCTACTGCTGCTTAAATGATATACATTTATAGCCAAAATTTTTCGCTATGTAAACTATGACAGTAATCTTTTATTTACACTTCAGTTGTAAATAAGGGAATTAAAAAGGAAATAAAATAATAAAGATAAATAAAATATATTAATAAGAGATTAAAAAGAGCCCTTGTTTGTTGGATTAAAAACTAAACGAAAATGCTGTTAATTTTTACTTGGATATGCAAGGTTTGCAACTTTTGATGAAATGCTTAGCGATAGTTATAAAGATAACTCTTTTCGAATAATAACGATCTCTTCACAGAAGCGTCAGTATAGGTTCCGTTTGAAATATTTCATTATTGTGCCGCAGTAATCGTCAATACTGAGATACTTTTAACCTGCTCAGCTATCTTACACTTAACTGGGAAATGACAGGCATTTATATAGAATATTTGACTATCAGGGGAATGATTAATCTAGAAACTGTTTTTTTTTTATTAAAATACAATGTTAACGTAAAATTAGTGTGGTATTTAATAATTTATAAAACAACGCATAGTCAAGGATATGAAAATAAAAAGACTTCTAAACCTTAAGTTGTGGAATTTGAAATTCAAGATCCAATTTTTAGTCCAAAGGGGCTTTGTCCCTTAGGGACTATTGTTTTCGTTTTGCGATTATGCGTCGAATCACTCTGAATGTCCGTTTCCGTTTTCAAACTGTTGCCACCAAACATTATCGCCCTGTATTTTAGTTGAAAAAATTAAATAATGAAGAATCTGCATAAATGTATGTATGTTTCTCACATTTTGATTAAATGACGGTACCTGGAGCCATCCAATTTTGAATGACGTAATCCTGCTGCGAATATGGGCATCCGGAAACCCAAATTTGAAATTTGGAATTTGTTTTATTATTGATTTCATGTTTTTTAAAAGTTTTAACGAACGTTTTATTAACAAACTCAAGAATTTCAAAGTGAGCAATGGCAACGTCGTACAGAAAAAACATTTTTATCTCCAGCGCGTGAGACTGAGTATCGGAAATTCTAAAGATATGCTCAATTTAAAATTATTTTCAATATTGTTCTTGAACTGTATTTTATGGTTTGAGTGAGAAGAACAAAATATTTAATGAATAAAGGTGACACCTAAAATGTTAAAAAAAAACGCCCTTTTGAACGTAATTTAAAATCTGAAAGCTTTCAGAATTTTTTTTTTTTTTTTTTTCATTATTTCGTTGCCGTTGTTAAAAAGACTCCTAAAAAATTTTACACTTCTTCAGCTACGCGGAGTTTCTTAAAAACAGGATTAAAATTTTAGTTTTTGGTACTATTCCTTAGACAGATATCGTGCTTTGAAGTGGTTTTCTGAGGCTAATAGAAATTGAAACTGAACCACGGCAACGGATTCTGTTTTGTTGAATTCGGAAATGTAAAACACTTCTCTATGCAGATGTGGTTATTCTGTTTGTTCAGTTATGTGACAGCAAATAATCATCAAGCTTCTGGCTGGGATAGTAGACTTTAAATAATAGACTTAAAAATCTGAGCTTTATATGACCGATAGGTCTCATCGCGATGTACTATTTATTGAAAATACACACTTTTTCTGCAACAATCTTTATCGTCTTCAACTTGAACATAGTTTTTCATCCCCCTTCTGTTGCAAGAATAAAATTTTTCTAACATATTTATTCATGCATTCTTATATATATACATATTTTTTATTATTCTTAATTTATCTGGTTTATTTTGCGAAAATATCATGCTGAATTTTAATCAAACTGTCCTTAGAAAATAGAAGTCTATAACTGCCATCTATATTTGCTTAATATTTTCCAAATTACAGCTCCATTATCATAACAACTAAAGATCTCTCGTTAGAGAGCTATTATATTAAACTCATTCATTTATTTCACTCGGACATACAAATAGCTTCGCGAAACAGCTTTATAGTCACTGATCATCAGTGTCGTGATGTAGGAAAATTACTCTGAATCCCAGCATAAGTCATTTATAACAGTAAACATTCATTCCATCACTGCAGCAGACAGCGATAAATTGAGAAACGAGTGATTATTTATTTGCATTTTTTTCAATTTGGTTAGATTAATGCTCTCTAGAGTCTCGAAATTAAGATAATAGAGATACTTTGAGCCAGATTTTGCCCCTTTATTCCGTGAATTTCCAGACTGTTTATTGCGTAAATTGAAGGATGTTAAAATCTGAGCTTTATATGACCGATAGGTCTCATCGCGATGTACTATTTATTGAAAATACACACTTTTTCTGCAACAATCTTTATCGTCTTCAACTTGAACATAGTTTTTCATCCCCCTTCTATTGCAAGAATAAAATTTTTCTAACATATTTATTCATGCATTCTTATATATATACATATTTTTTATTATTCTTAATTTATCTGGTTTATTTTGCGAAAATATCATGCTGAATTTTAATCAAACTGTCCTTAGAAAATAGAAGTCTATAACTGCCATCTATATTTGCTTAATATTTTCCAAATTACAGCTCCATTATCATAACAACTAAAGATCTCTCGTTAGAGAGCTATTATATTAAACTCATTCATTTATTTCACTCGGACATACAAATAGCTTCGCGAAACAGCTTTATAGTCACTGATCATCAGTGTCGTGATGTAGGAAAATTACTCTGAATCCCAGCATAAGTCATTTATAACAGTAAACATTCATTCCATCACTGCAGCAGACAGCGATAAATTGAGAAACGAGTGATTATTTATTTGCATTTTTTTCAATTTGGTTAGATTAATGCTCTCTAGAGTCTCGAAATTAAGATAATAGAGATACTTTGAGCCAGATTTTGCCCCTTTATTCCGTGAATTTCCAGACTGCTTATTGCGTAAATTGAAGGATGTTACTGGAAGCAGCTGCAAGTGACGGTTATTAGCAGACGTAGCTAACTAATTACTTTCTAATGCTTTGAGGGGTTTGTGTTCTGCTTTTATTCACTGTGCGATGTCGGGGCACTGTCGATGTTTATTCGCTGTGTGCTGTTCTAATACTTGTGAATGAAACTTACGTTGGACACGAAACCTATAGAAATGAAAAATGGTGGAATTTCGTAGTTTATTGTCTAGGTATTTCATGAATATACTATATACTGAACTTCTATATAAACTAGATTACAGTAAAAATATTTTAACATCTAATTAATTCATTTTTGTGATTACCTAATGAACATCTCATTGCAGATTGGATTGGTAGGGTTTCGATTTGTTACACTGCGTACTCAAAACTTCTTGACAACTTTCAAAACAACTTCTTTCAAAACAACGTTCCAGGACCAAATTCCAACAGCATTATTTCTATGACGTCTAAATTTGAATATTATTGTCACATTTCTCTAAAATATCAACTTTTTACTAGCAAAATTCTCTATGCATGTGTTCGCTTGCTTTGATCCAATGAATAACCGCTGTCATAAAATCAAAACCTTAAAAATATTAGCAATAATGTCTTGCTGTAAAACGTAATGCACAGATTTCTGAAAAAAATTCAATTGCATATCTGATTTCTGCTACAATACAATGTCCTGACATAAAATTCTATGTTAGTCAAGCAGTTTCTGACGCAGGAAAATATCACAATTTTCAACCACTTCCCTCCCACATAGCACAAAAACATTCTTGGTATACCCTGAGGATGTTGCTCACGGGATTTGCGCACATCCTCAGGACATCTCGGAATATCCTCAGAACCTCCTAAATATATCCTGCCGAGTGCTTAATATCACATCCCAGTATATCCTCAGAGCATCCTAACAGAATCCCATCGACAGCGTACGGGATGCTATTAGGATCTGAGCTTCTACTTACTACATCCTCAGGACATCCCGGAATATCCTACTAACCTCCTAAAAACATCCCATTACATCCTATCTATGTCCCATCGACAGCGTATGGGAAACCTTACCCATTAGGTTTGGCACCTGAATTCTTTTTTTTTTTTTTTTTTCATAATGTGAAGTATTACCTCAAACCTTCCATGTTAGTGTGACAAATGCTTATTTTAAGAGTATTAAATCGAACACTTAAGACAGTATTCCAGCACATGGATTCTACGTGTTGCGTTTGTACGGTTTGGTGAATTTGAAGTGATTGACAACAGCACTTGATGAAGAATGAAGGCATAATTTTCTTAACCAGTATTACTCAGGACAGCTCTAAAAACACGTTTACAGTAGTCGAAAAATTACAACAAATACGCTCAAACAATCAGCATCACAGCCTTCAGGCATTCAGGTAAAACTGGCGGTCTAGAGATGTATTTTAACTGTTGAATTTTTCGATTCCATCAGTTTATATCCATGGGACAGTGCAGATTTTTTCCTTAGATTTAAGATTTTGCTTTATCTCTGGTTAGAGGTACCCTTGCCAATTAGTGAAAGCAACATTTTTAAACTGATGTAAAAATGACTGGAAAGTGCAGTGTTATTATATGATGTTGCCAATGTTGAAATCGTGCATTTGAAATCGTGCATTTAAATATAATAGGGAAGTGTTATTTAAATTTGTGTAAGATATATAGCAAAACTAGATATATAACTACAGAATCATTGCAAAGATGGAGAAGAATAGTTTCTTCTAAAATTTTTTTCTTAATTTTTTCGACAGTTACAGTGTTTCATATAGTTTTGGTAGACTAGGGAATGGTTTGACGTGGATACGCTTAAAGATATGTTATTACGGGTTCCAGGAAACAAACCCACAGGAAAGAAGCCCACAAGGAAAATGCTCACAGGAAAAAAGCCCACACAGAAATATACCCACATAGAAGAAGCTCACATGGAAAAATGCTCACTTAGAAATACGCTCATACGGAAAAACGCTCACATGGAAATAAGCGCACTGATAAATAAGTCAATCAATAATTAATAGATTTAATTAGTCAATCAATAATTAATCGATTTAAAAATCGTCCACATACTTAATTTTTAAAAGATTAGAAATACGCTCATACGGAAAAACGCTCACATGGAAATAAGCGCACTGATAAATAAGTCAATCAATAATTAATAGATTTAATTAGTCAATCAATAATTAATAGATTTAAAAATCGTCCACATACTTAATTTTTAAAAGAAATATTCTTTGATCATTTGAAAAAAAATATTCGACAGATGCTTACATAAACCTTTTCATGGGCGGTATATAAAAGGATGAAAAGCTATAGTAAAATTTTGCATGCACTATAATATTTTATACTACTGCCCCTGTGCGACATTTTTATTCCTGTAACTGTCAATAGTTAATTTTTATTTTTTTACTCTATTTTTGCATACTTTCTATAGAAATTGATATTTAAATGTAGTTTTTTAAGTTTGGTGTCAAAAAGGTTTTAGAAGACTGCAGTTTCCAATCGAAGTGTGGAATCATTATAAAGCAGCCTTCGAAAAATCTCCTAAAACCACAAATTGTTACGAAAGATTTCATAAGGTACTAAATTCATTATTTAATTGTAGACATCCCAGTATAGGGTTTTTATTTGAAGGAGTGAAAAAAGATTTAGCCTGCCAACGTTTATTATTATTAGCTATTGTAAAAACATGGCGTAGTGAAGTAAAAAAAAAGAAAAAGAAAAATGTGAAAACTTACATTTGGTAATCGCGAATCATGTAAGAAACTATGATGAAATGAATGATAAAATTAGATATTTACTTACATTAGCTACTATTCAGCACGTTTATGAGTTATAATTTTTTGAAATATATATTTATGATTTATATATAATAAGGCATTTTACGTAATTTAAATAAAATAATTATTTATGTTTATGTTTGTTTTATTATTTATGCTTCTAAATTTTTATATTATAAAATGTGTAACTTATATTTACTATTATTTTATTTTTTTAACAATTAAAATTGTAATAATTTTTCGCTGTATAATTCTCTTTCATTTTTCTTCCTTCTTTCTCTCCATTTCCTAATTCAAAACCGTCCATTTGTTAATCTGTTAATCTTATATAGCAACTGAATGTACACATAAGTGCACTTATACAGTTTTTGATGTATATATATCAAACATCTACGGTAAACATCTGCGGTATATATATATATATATACGGTATAATATAATTTTTTAATTATTTTAACTTTAAATTTGCTTTTTTACGGTATAATATATATATATATATATATATGTATACCGTAGAGGTTTTGGTAATTTAAATAATTTTTATTTGAACAATTCAAGTAGATGTACGATGCTAAAATCGATTAGTTATTGATTGTTTAATCTAAGGATATTCTTGCGTATTTTATTTACAGTGGGCTTATTTTCATGTGAGTATATATCTATATGAGCTTTTTTTCGGGTGAGCATATTTCTAAGTGAGCATTTTTCCTTGTGGGCTTTTTTCTTTGTGGACATATTTCTGTGTGGGCTTTTTCCTGTGAGCATTTATACCCTGTGAGCATTATTCTGTGAGCAATTTTTCTGTGGGCTTTTTTCCTGTGGGCATTTTTACGGTCACCGTTATTACGAAGTAAAGCTGCCAGTTGCGCCTACTGTATGACATGACCAATTTATTTATATCATTCCCAATACCTGTAACTACGTTGATAGTGCTTGCTTGCCAGTGAGTAGACGCTTCATTAGAAAAATTGCAATGAATGATTCAATGAGTGGAGATTAAAATCCTTAACATAATCACTTATAACCATAACCATGATGTACCACCAAATAAAATATGATGCTTTTGAATTTTTATATTTCTGTCAAGGTGCATCTGAAAATGTTTTCTTGCGTTTATTTAGTGTTAAATAAAGCACAAATGGATGAGGTAACTTTTCACAATAATTAAATGTCTAAGTTAAAATTTGAAAATATGTAATCTTTTAAATTAAACTTTTATCAAATGTAAAGACATTACTTAAGAATTTATTGTAAACACGATATGTACAATAATTTTAAAAAAACATTACTTTATTTAAAATATTATTCTTGCAAAGGCAAAAATATATCTGGCTTCTAAAACCGTCGTCTTTATTTTTCAAAATATGCATACTTTTCGACTCGTTATCCTTTTTCGTCTAAATGGTAGCGAATTAAGTATGTAACTCAAATTTCGTATTCAAAAAGTGTTAAGTATGCGAAACGCAGTTCCCTTTCCAGAATATTTATAACGAGAATTGTTCCAAATAACACTTTGAAAGACTAGCATTTCTTTAATCTAAAATCGTTCGGGTTGATCAAAGATTGAATGCCTTTGGAGAAAGAATAAAAGAACAGAATAAAAACAAAAAGAAAATACCATTAAAATATATATATGTGTGCATGTGTGTATATATGTATAAGACAAACATTAAACACTTTCCTCTCCGTAATACTCCAATCTCTCTGCCCCAAATTGATTTTTAATTCCGCCCGTTTGGTAAGTAATATCAGCAGTGGAATTCTTATCGCATTTTTGCATCTGCTTTTTAAGAGGGCTTCTCTGCATGGCTTTGAGCTGAAATCCAGCAGAGCACCGAATGGAGCTCAGTGCAAGTGAAGAGGTTCATTTACTGCTTAATGGAGCATAAGACTTGGGGGCGTCCACAACATAAGCAAAATCACCATTTCGATGCTTGGCAATTATCTCTTGTAACCTCGTTGCTCTTAATGCCTGATGCACAGAAAGGTGGTAAAGCAATGCTATAACCCTGGGTCTTTTTTGACTTTCTTATACCGACTATACATTTTATATGAGTTTCTCCCTACAACTGATGTTTAATATGAAGAGGTAGTCATGCGCATTCAAGTTAGCCTTTCATGCTTAATCCGCCAGTGAGCAGCTGGTTTGGGAAACTTCGGAGAAACGTTTTAATGTAGGCGCTGTTACCAAAGTACTTTTACAAAGTATGTGTTTCAGAATCTCATATTGCTGCTGATGTTTCCATAAAAAATAATTAGTACATTTCTCTAAGAGTTTTTTTCAAATATTTCTACCTGGTACTTAATTTTATTTAAAAAAGAGTCAGTAACGTTCTGTAAAGTGGTTTCTGTGTTTATGATCCTGATGTCAAAACGGTTAGTAGAGTTTAAAATGATTTTACACATTTTATGAATCGGATTTTAGTTTTATATGCATCTTAAATGCCAAAACTTTGAAACTTCTTTACAGTTTCGTAAGTGCATATTTCCAAACAGCATTCTGATATCGTCAGCTGTTAGTTTTTACAAACCTCGCTAAACAACAATTTAAAATTTTAAGATGGAAACAATACTTATAGTTTTTCGAATTTTCAAAATTGTGTTTAATATTATTTGTAAAAACCTTAACTAGAACTTAAATGCTGGACTTTTCATTTGAACTTGAGAATCTATTTCTGTGCTACTTATACTTGTGCCTGATGTTTTTAGTTAACAATTAATAACCGAATTGAATTTGTTCCAATTCAAAGAGATTTCTTTCATGCTTTTTGAAATATAACGGTGAGCACATTGAACCGGTTGTTTGAATACCCTGTGTTCGATTTTTTCGCTATATCTGGCGAAGAGCTATAAATAATGAGCAATAGTTCTACGCCAATGTATGTTGGCTGAATAAGAATCATTTCATCTGCTTCAGATGGCTTCTAGAAAGAGGTAACGTACAGCTCTCAATTCCTATTCAAGAAGTTTTGAGTGAGTGTTTTAAGGTCTGTCTCTCCCAGGTCATTTCTTCGAGGTATCTGGAGTAACTATTATGAGAAAAAACGAAACACGGTAATTTGAATTGGATTGGATGACTAGGAGTTACATTACCATCCTGTATTCCCTTTATGCAGGAGTGGAAGTGTAAAGCGTAAGGCATGCCTTATATGAGCTCTTACAATAGCCAGCAAATTGTAACAGTTATATACAGAAATCTGGTTCGGTTCGAGTTTCGCTCATAAAGTTTTAGAACAAGTGATATGTCCTGCGTTTAACGCAGTTAAGGGCGTTTGATCATACTGTCCTCTATTTAGCACAGCTTTATTAAATAATCATATGATAGAATAACGATAAAATCTCTATTTAGAGAGTTAGAGAATTTGCTTAGCTCAAACAGAACACAGATAGAATACAAATAAAATTTAATAGTCTTCACAAAAATTTAAATCGAAGTGTTGAAACAAAGAACTTAAAAGAAGCTCAGTTTATAATTTTGAATATTTTTAGGCTTACCTATTAGATAATATTATCTGGCGTATATTCCATAAAAGAAAAGTAGCATGCTGAAAAGAACGAAGACTTCTGCATCTCAAAAACAGGGGTAGAATCCTCTCTTGTCAATATATCTCTTGTCAATATCTCTTGTCTCTTGTCTTTGGCGCTTGTTTCTTTTTGACGCTGCAGAGTTTCATTATGCGAAATGACACTAATTTATTCTAACAAGAAGGTACATTCGTAAAACAAATTGCTGTTTTCCTTGAAGTTATTACAAATACCAAGGTACAAAGTCATTGGGAGTAAGATTTTCTGCACTCAATAATTACTCCTTAAGATTTTTCTTTTCATTGTAATCCAAAATATAAAGAACTGATAAATTTTAAGGTCAAATTGTTTTATAATTGCAATACGCTTTTAATATATATCTATATTTAATAATTATTTCATTTAATTCTTGACACTGAGGCAGAAAGAGAGACTTTCTGACATACACATCAAAATAAGAAATAAAAAACTCATTTTCTCTCTTTTATTCAAACTAATGAATTTAAAATGTGTAAAAACATTTAAGGAAAATAATGAAGGCACTACGTTTCCTAAAAAGAGAATAATTTTAAATTGTTACCAAGCAATTCCTTTCAGCAACCGAAATAACAATTATACAGAAACGCATTAAAAGAAGTGATACCACGTTTTCATTAAATTTTCTCTGGGAAATAAAAAAAAATAAAATAAAAAGAAATGATAACATTGTTTCAAGCATGAGGACAAAGAAGTCTGAGATAATTCTAAAACTAAATGCGAAAGCAAAAACAATGGTTCTTTTTCTATTCAAATATTTTTTAAACGGATTCTGTTGAAAAATTAAGAAAGCATTGTGAGTTAAACAGAAATTCAGTCTTTATTAAGTTTCTTTTAAAGAATTATTTTAATTTTCGTTTGGTATTGGTTAAACTTTGAACTGATGGAATTGAATTTCAAAAAGAACTTCCAAACGCAAAAAATATGACATTGAGTTTCTGGAACTTGAACTATTGCTTTGAAACAAGGAAATGTAATTGTTCACCTGAAATGGGGTAAAAAATTCTAACTTTCCCGTCTTTTTTTGTGAATGGGGAGGGGCAAGAATTTGCATAAGAAAAGATTGAACTTTTAATTTCCAACGAACAATCTGCCAAAGAAGATGTTCCATGAATTACAAAAAAGGATCTACAGAAGAATTATTTTCACGTCCACTGTGTACCCCCGTCATTAAGAATTCTATAATTATGTTCCTTTTACACTAACATGTATATAGAGAGAAGATAAATAGGTTACAGAGTTTAGTATGTTTTTCAATCATCTAATAGTGATTAAACTCTTGATAAACATTAATCGAATTATAACCAAGTCAAAAATAATAACTGAAACTTGAGATAGGTGTAAAAGCCCCTTTATTTAAAACTAAAAGGAACAGGAGGCGCACTTGGTGCATACACATCTGTCAAACACTCGTGTCGAGATAACTTAACAAGCAATTTTAAAATTCAAATCAATTAAAGTCAAGAAAATATAAATTCAAATCAATTTAATACGAAGTTGGGTCAAAAATGTAACTGGTGGGGTCTACAAATTTTATCCTAGCTTGCGACCTATTAAACTAGTCTCGAGAGACAGAACACACTCTGTCATACCATCTAAAACTCTAACCTTAAATGCAGGTGAACTAATTTGCATTCTGGGGGGGGAATGCAGAGAAAAAGTGATAGTAAAGCTCCAAAACATAAAATAAGTGATTAATAATATAAAGAAACCTCACAAGTATTGTGTATGATTGTGTTTAAATTAAAAAGCAGTATTACTTTTAAAATTTTTGTGTGAAAAGGAATCATGGCAAAGTTTCAGTCATGTTGAGTCATAACGATACACTGGAATTAAATATTTAGATAATACGCAAATAAAACTCCTTCTAAACTCAACTGAATTTCAGAATAATGTAAAAGTCAGAAAATGATTATATCGGATTCAATGATTCCGAATTTTACATTTGAAAAAATTCTGTTATTTGAAATTTTTAAAGTAACATAGTTCAGTCTCAAGAAATAATTAAGTTTTATACAATTATTGACGTATTTTCATCACTGAAAGTAACTTTCAAGCCTTTTAGTAGATAGAGTAAGATGTAATTTAATTATCGGAACTTTCTTCGTAGATGGCCCATATAAAATATGTAAATTTTGAATATTTTAACTTACAGTACTTAAATTTTCACAATCTTGAAGGATATGTTATTTAAAATGTTGACGGCGGCGCGGATGTTCATTGTTCATTTCGTGCTGAGGCACACGAATTATAGCTTCGTTTCGTGGTCCGTCCGTTTTGTGAATCCCCCTGGTGAAGTAATAATAACAAAAAATCTGATGTGTACACCACACGACTTAGATGTACGAAATATTAAATTATACGCATTTTTTCTTGGATTTCATTTAAACGTATTGGATTGAACTAAATTTATTTCGTCGATAGCGCATAAACCACAATAGAATAAATACACTCTTTAAAATTCATTATATTTGTTACCATAGCGACACTCTGGCCCTAGGTTCACTTAACAACGTTAAATTTCATTAATTTAACTCAGAATGCACAAAATTTATATCATCTTAAGAATTATGTAATCGTTGCTACATATTCTATTCAAACACTACAATAAATCTAAAACGATATATAAAAGAAATTAAGCAAACAAAACAAAAAAAGAAACAGATTTTCACAGACGATTCAGTACTTCTCATCCAATTAATTCCGCTTTCACGTCGCGAAAAGGCAAAAATGCATAAAAACTCAAATTCCAGAATGGATTAAGCATAATGTATTTCGCAATAATAAAAGAAGACGTTATCTTTGTTGTTGCGAAGCTTAGTTTCTCTAGATAGGCAACAAATCCACTATTCTGCTAAGTTTCAAATCTAAACAAACATAGCTTGCATAGCAAAAATAATTAGGCTTACCGGCACTTAAACAACTTTTAAATTGTTAATAATTATAAACATATTGCATGCAGATTTACTAATGGCATAAAAACCTTAACCGGAAGATGAGAAGAACATAATTCAATCAATTTTAAAGCAAAAAGTGCTCAATTTACAAACATATAATTACAAACATATAATATATATATATATATATATATACTTTTGGTGCGGCTGATTGCACCCAAAATACGAGGTGTACATCTACATGCTATGGCAATTTTCTATACAAAAGTTCAACGTTCTGAGGCTATTCGTTTTTGAGTTATGCGAGACGCACAGACGCCACGAAAATTTCTCTCCAGAAATCATTTTAAATCAGTTTTATAATTTTTTTGAGGGAAAAGAGTCCTTTATTCTGTCCTTACGTACGGTTGTCAGGTAAAAATATCGTTAAATTGCATTCGATAGCGGTCAAAATGGTTATTTGCGTTGAAATATGATGCCTGGAACTTTTCGCGATTACAATACTTCCTCGTTACTTCGTACAAGGAAGTAAAGAGCGAAGAAAGTAACAACATATTACGATAATTGTAAGGGCAAGCCGGCACGTACATTTTAAATTATTTGTTTTGCTTTGCGTGTTTGATTAAAATATTGAAATGTTGATGTATACTGTTGAATAATTTAAATAAAATAAAATTTTGTACTGCGTAATTTTTAATATACAAGCTTGGCCCATTGGTGAGGCATGCCGGCCCGTGGAACAATCAAGCATGACCCACCGGTGGATCATATCGCCCCACGGGACAGACAACTATGACCCAACGGTGGGTCAGGCCGGCGTCAACGTGTTAATCTGTTTCTTAAATTGGGCCGTCTATATTTCTGCGACCAGCCATTCAATGATTTAATAATCGCCCTCTGAAATACTTCTTTCAGCGATGAAGTACTGTGAATCCTTCATCGTAATTAACAAATTAATAATGACCCATTAAGGTTTATTCATTTTGATTTACGCATTGCCAATATTTTGTAATTTTTATTTAACTGAATGTGAGTAAATATTAAGTTTCATCTGCTTCAGTATTCAATTGTCAAATCAGAAAGTATGATATTAGTTCAGTAACTATTATTTGACATTTATATAACACTGAATATAAGAACATGTTTAAATAGTTAAATAAACAACAGTAAAAAAATTAAATTCATGTTTTTGACTCTATCTTGATCTATATGAATTTATCATTAATATTTTTACGAACATTTCAGTAGAGATTCCCTGTCCATTTGCTAAAGCTAAAATATTTCTTCATAATATTTCGTTAAATTTTGAGTCTTTCTTTTGCAAGAACATTTGTGACGTAATAATTCGAAGATAACGAGTTTAGAAGTTGCTTGAAGCTACTAAAAGTAACCATAATATACCACATTTAGCTTTGAAATGTGTAGTGGAAGGATGTAGAGAATTAAAAGTTTTCTATTGGAATTCAATCAACGGTTAAGTAGGGATCCTTTGATTCAAAGGTATCAACGAAAAGCTTCCTTACGATAGTTCGAACCCAGACACTGAATGTTGTATTTATAATTTAAGTAAGGACTGATAATTTTTCTTAGCAAAAGTATTGATCTGTAATAGGAAACATGTAACACAGATCATCCGGTCCATTCTAATGATTGTCATAAAAAATCGTCTTACATGAGAAATAAACGAAAGCAATTTTAACTTTGGTAGTTAAAATATTTAAGTACTTTACGCTGGAAAGGATAGGAAGACGTACGGAGATCAACTGTAAAGACTTAAAGCAGTGATTTGATTGAAAATCTTTGCTGACAGAAACTGATTCTACACCTTCTTCAGAACTTTCATTGACAGTAAACTTTTCTAAAACTGATTAGAAATTTGTTAGGGAATTGCAAGATACACATGCTTGGATTTCTTATCATTTACACTGGTGAGCAAAAATTAAGGACGAGACGGTTTTTTCAATATAACTTTGTACAAAAGCTTTCCAAATCAACACATTTAATACCGTAAGATCCCCAATACGTAAGGACATGAGCAATGTAAGCAACACTACCTACAAGAGAAATCAGAGGGATAAAAAGAAGCTTTATTGAAAAAGTAGCATGGAGCGCAATGCCACTGAAGGCCGAAACATCCCTGTGATGGATGTCCAGCAAGAAACATCCGGTCTTTAATAGGGGATATGATCTCCCCTGACTGCCAGGCAGGTTTCACAGCGTCTGCCCATGCTGAGAATGAGGGTGTCAATGAGTTGTTGAGGCATTGCCGCCCATTCGTCTTGCAGCGCCAATCGAAGCTCCGGAATCGTTACTGGTGGTAAGGTACGAGCTGCCAAGCGTCTGCCTAGAAAATCCCATACATGCTCGATGGGATTAAGATCCGGAGATCGTGCCGGCCAATCCATACTCAATATCCTCACTCTCTAAGAGCTGTTCGGTAGCTACTGTGCAATGACATGGTGCATCATCGTCCATGAAAAGGAACTGCGGACCCATAGCGCCTCTAAAAAGACGCACATATGGAAGAAGAATCTCGTTACTATAACGGGTCCTGTTGACTGAACCTGCGTCGAAGATGTGAAGGTCTGTACGACTACCAAGCTTGATGCCTCCCCAAACGAGAACACCGCCACCACCCTACCTGTCCCTTTCAATGATGTTCGAGGGATGATTGCGGCTTCCCCGCTCTCTCCAGATGAGTATGCGATGAGAATCGGTACTCAGACTGAATCTGCTCTCATCTCTAAAGAGTACTCGTCCCCATTCATTGTCTCTCCAATTCCGGTGTTCCCGGCACCACAGAGAACGCCTTCTTCGATGGGCAGGCATTAGAGGTACACACCGTACAGTTCGTTGTGCAAACAGACCACCACCGTGCAGTCTTCTGGCCACGGTAAAACGCGATATCGGTCGTCCAGTCGCCTGTGTCATGTGTCTAGCGATTTCTCCCGCTGTCTGCCGCCTGTTTCTTCTGGCCTGTAAGGCAATATACCGGTCATCTGCGTGTGTAGTTCCTCGTGGACGACCACTACTAAACCCCCGGTTATCTGTTCCTGTAATTTGAAATTATCTCCAAAGTCGTGAAACGATGCTGTGAGCAATTCCGAACTCTGCAGCCACACTTGTCACACTGCGGCCTTCCTCCAACTTTCCAATGATTCGACCTCGGGTAAAAGCATCCAGATGTTGTCTAACAGATTGATTATTCGCCATTTCTCGCTGAGGCAGCAACTCGGTGTGATTTTAATTGCTATACGGCGTGCAATCTCTTTGCCAGAAATACTGCTCTTACACCGACAACATGCTTTATACTACTCAGACACTCCCCCATTACGTCTACCTGCATATCTGCGCATGTGCTACCGTACATCACCTTACTTAATCTCCTGATTGGTATTTCTGTCCGCTCTGCCTCTTCGTTCAGCTGATATGCTAATTTTTCGACTTCGTCCTTAATTTTTGCACACCAGTGTATAGCTATCATATGAGAGACCCTTAACTTGTTGTGAACTAATATTTTCCATTGCAAAAGTGCATTTATTATAAAAAAAGAAGGAGAAGAAAGAAAATAGTATTCTTTATATAAATTTAGATGTCCGTTAGAACGTTTTTTTCTTCTAAGTTTTGAAATGTGATTGACATAGACCAACCATAACCTTTCGCAACTTAAAAATCTTAATGAAAATATCCTAAAGATGCTGAAAGTTACAACTAATATTATTAAAGAAAACATCATTGTAAGCGAAAGAAAACTGAAGGAATTATCCATTAGTTAATTTGTATGCTCAAACAAAATATTCTGGAAGGATAAAAAAGTGTTGTCTTAGTAAATACACGAAAAAGAAAAGAAAATACTCTTTAAAGCGAAAATTACTAAAGTTTACTCTGTCTCAGGAAACCACAGGTAAATATTATATATATGCTTAGCCATGCAATTACATATTCTTAACAGCCCATCGTTGTTTTTCGTATATTTTCTATTCTTCAGGGAATACTACGGTTCCAGAAAGATGACTGAACATTGTTTTATATGACACACTATGAACCCAGTAATTATTATTGTACGTTATACGCTATGTACATTGTAAGCATAACATTTAGCGACGCATGAAAAACAGCAGATTTTTTATGGTGGAAGGGACAATACTATTTGATTTCTCTCACATTAATATACAAAAATTTATTTAAATCCTTAAACATTCAGTCATTACACGCAAATTAAAATAACACGAAAGGACATGAAAAATTAACTGCAACTGTTAGCAATTAAAATTTTTATTGCATTAGAAGTTGATTTCATAAAGAAAAATCGCTACTTCAGGCTTCGCACTATTTAATAATTATTGATGTTATAGCTACTATATAGCACAGGGATAAATAACTTCGCAGGGACAAACATATTCTCCAAATTTTCCCGAACGGACTTTAAAAAAATATTACGGGAGGAAAAATTTTAGCACTAGAGCAGTTGACTGACAAATTCAAAATAACAAAAACTGAAATGCTTGTGTTAAAAATAATGCTACTGATCTTATCAAATCCTAGAAGTAACTTTCTTCTTCAGAGGAGAAAAGTTCCAAATCCGATTTAAGATTTCGAATATATTGAAGAATGTTTACTTGCTACAATAGGTAAATGTTGCTTAAATATATTACAAGTTTTATAGAGTTGCTTGTTTCGGAATTTATTTAGTTTCAAGTTTTTCCCTATAGTATCCAAAGAAAGGCAGTCTTCGTTACAAGATATATTTCAGTTTTTCACGGAATATTTATTGACATATTGCAGAAAATTCCGTCTTCTTCGGTCAAAGAATGCTTTCTAGTTTCGGAGAATAAAATTATTTCCTAGATTCAGAGCAACCGAAATTCTTTCGAATAATTTTATTCATCAGTTAATTTTTAAAACGTAAACCATCTCGTCCAAATACATTATATAGTATGCTACATTTTTCCTTTACCATCCTTATTTGTATGATGGTTAGAAACATCGATTGCGTATCTTAGGCCAGGAAACACTCCGAGAAAGTGCGGATATTTGCAGTTTTTATCCCCCTTTCCGGTGGGTGTGATATGAAACTACAGCCCTGCGATGCTCCTTGGACAACTTTTTTCTTAATGAGAAGAATTAAGTAACAGAGGGATACGACTCTTCCTGATAACTGCTTGATGAGCAAGCGTCTGACCATTAAGAATATTTTTCACTTAATTTTAAATAATTCAAACTCTGAACATGCGGATATTTTTATTTAACGTGCATCTCTTTATTTACTTGAAATATAATTCTTTCGAAAATAGGACTGCTAAATCATTTATTGAAAGATTTAATACCAATATCCACGAGTTTATAAACAAAATTTGAGCAATTAGCTTTCAGAATTTATATAAGATTGTACCGCCCAGACGGTAAGAAGAGCCACCTGCCATACCAAATACGAATTACGGAGAAGACATGGTTGTACTTGTTCTTCCTCTCACAGGACGCAAAGGTAACTCACCTATTAATTGCTTCAATAATAAAGTGACCACAGCTTCAGGCCTTTGTAGTAGCCAACGTCTCTGGATGGTTTGGAAAAAGAATCTATGATTGCTTATTTTCGAAATTACGTATTTTTGTACAAAAGACTGAACATAGGACTTAATTTGTTTTAAATATTTCGATAAAAAAAGAAGTATCGACTGAGTTCGTGATCTTAATTGTTTCCTCGAAGTATTGAATTCCGATGCAAATTTTAGTAATTTAAGAGTATAAGGTATTTTCTCTCTCCTGTCTGCATGCTTTCGTGTGTAATGGTTAGCACGCTCGACGCGTATTCGAGACAACCAGGTTCGAGTTCCGGCGAGGGCATTGCACATTTTTCATATCTTCTGATACAAAATAGCATAATAAATCTGGATTGGAAACCGAACTAAAAAGGTTGTGGATGATTATTCTTCATCAGCAGGATTTGGTGATTGGATCCCCTAATCCGCAGTCGCCCTTTAAAAGGGAGAATATATAAGGTATTTTCTCCCTTTTGTCTGCATGTTTTCGTGTTGAGGTTAGCAGAATTCGTATCTGAGAGATCCAGGTTCAAGTCCCGGCGAGGGCATTGCTCATTTTTCATATCTTCTGATGCAAAATAACATAATGGCGCTTCAAGAGTACGATAAAATTAATCGACCGAATTGAAAACATAATGAGATATGAATTAAATGCAGAGATACAGATCTCAAATGAATATCTGCGAGGAACTCGTCATTGGCTTTTTTAGGGATAGAAATACCGTAACTATTAAGAAAAATCTAAACATTAATTGATTAATTTAATTAACTAGTGAAAAATTTGTTAGAACTTCCTTAGAAAGATATTCACCCTTGTTATATAGTTTCCTTATAAAAACTATCTATTAAAAGTTCATTTATAGTTTGGTGTTCTAGTCCTTTTGACGAACAGGGCCAACAGAAAGTATATTGTGTTAAATGGTAACTGTACCGAATGGATTTGACTGAATTATTTGATTACCGGTAAGCACACTAAAGCTTGCTGATCACGTCAAGAGATGCCTTCATGGATTCATCGTAAGTAAAACTCTTAACTGAGATAATGTATGGTTTATTTTAGGGAAAATCTTATGCAACTGACCTGTTCGCCGGTATCTGAACATGAGTCAAGCTACCCGTATTCAACGTTCTTACTTTTCGGCAACTGGTAGGCTGCATCTAATGCAACATAAGAGTATGAAATATAATTCAAGACAATTTATAACGTACTTTCTACCTCCTTTCCGCACGCCTTTATGGTGTAATTGAAATCATACTAGACGCGTATTCGAGAGATCCTGGGTTCCTGTCCCGACGAGGTTGTAGAGGCATTAGGTTATTTCGAAGCCGGAGATGGGAAAAATGAGTAATGCCCTTGCCGGGACTCGAACCTCTCGAATACGCCAACAACGTGATGACACCACGAAGGCATGCTAATAAGAGGGGAGAAATACCTTAAATACTCCCCCTTTTAAAGGGTGACTGGGGTTTTAGGGGACCCAATCGTCAAGTCCTGGTGGTGAAGAATCATCATTCGCCACCTTTTAGTTCCAGCGCCACTGTAGAGACATTAGTTTATTTCGAAGCAGGAAATGTGAAAAATGAGCAATGCCCTTGTCGGTACTCGAACCACGGACCTCTCGAATACGCGTAGAGCGTGCTGTACACAACACTACAAAGACATGCTAAGAAGGCGGGAGAAATACCTGATAAGGTCACTGCACATTTTTGACGTCTCCTGTTTCAAAAAGAAATCTAATGATTCTAAAAATTTATGTGTCATTATATTGGGATGGTACATTATGCCGAGAGTTCTCCCAACGCGAATCGACTGAAATATTCGAATTAATAAATTCATTACTTATTCCTTACTCGGGATTAGGTTTCTTCCATTAGAACTTTAATTAAAAAAAGTATGAACATTTTGACAATGTCAACTGAGTCCTAATCATCAGGAAGCTGGCAGGATCATGCACATTAGCAAAAAATTAAATTATTAATACTTATGATAATCTGAGAGTCATTTAATACTGTTTACTGATATATATTAATATTTTCTGAAAAAAAATACACAATGAGAGATGATAAATTACCTTCACCTGAGCAAGAAATCTTGTTCATCTGAAAAATAAACATTACAAAAATACGTGAACCAAGGTAACGCGTCCCTTTATTTTATTTTATGTTTTAGTTGGGTGACGTTTTTCGGAAAACTTGAGCTTAGGTACCTGGCCATTATTACCCTTACCGATTGGAGAGAATTTTTATGGGGCTCATTTAATTTCAGTGCTCGCTACAATAACAGCCCTTAGGAACAATTACACATAACGTAAGAATCGGTTACTAATGGAATGAATCCGAGTGGGAAAATTAAAAGAGAATTACATTTATTAAATAATAACAAACTAGAAGTACATACTAGATTTTTGAATTAATAAACTGTTAGTTACCTTAATAAATTATTTGAGGATCATATGCTGACTCTGAATATACTTATTCCTCTATCTATTTTTTTCTTGCAGAAACAATGACAGAATACACACACATTTAATATTTTAATGTGCATAAAGTATTTCTATAAGTTAGAATATAATTCAAATTATTTGCGTTTTTGTCAAGATTTCACCGTCTATGAATATTGCCAACATGACCTGGTTAAAGATAATTATGAACTCAAAATATTGTTAATTAAATACTTTCAAATAAATGTTTTATGACAGGAAATAGTAATAATCTGTACTTTAAAATTAAAATATAATTTTGGAATGAAACTCTTCTAAGTTAATGATGAAGAACATTAATTACTATCCCTTAACTCTTAAAACATATCATTGCATTTTTCAACTGTATTGTGGTGCTAATACTTAATAAAATATATTAGCTATAAACAGCCCTCAAATATTTCTTATTTTTATAAAGTTGTGCGATTAGCAGCCTTTGCACACATTTTGTAATTACACAACTACTATATTTTAAACTTTATATCCTAAATAAGCTCAACTCTTAGTTTATTACAACGTATGAATCATGTATAATACGCAAATAGTAAACTTCCTTTCACTTAGTTTTATTACTCTGTCTAGGAATAAAATATAATTTGGCATTGCGAACCAAAAGAATTTTTTGCACAACTATTATAATACTGTTTGATACTTTAAACTGATGCGAATAAGATTGCTCTCGTTTATAATATGTTCTTAATAAAGAGTTGCTGACATAAGTCCTTACAGTATTTCCAGTTTTCCAGAGTCATTAGCGTTTTTAATGCTGGAAACTTGAAAAAATGAGCAATACGCTCACCGTGACTCGAGCCTGAACCTCTCGAAGGCATGCAGAAAAGAGAGAGAAAATATTTTATATTCTCCCCCTTATAAAGAGCGACTGGGCATTACGGGACCCAGACTCCAAATCCTGTAAAGAATCATTGAAGAATCATTCTGATGAAGAATCGTCAACCACCGCTTTTTTTTTTAGTTCAGTACCACTATAAAGTCATTCAGTATTTTTTTTATCCTGGGACCTGAAAAATGAGCAATCCCTTTCCGGAACTCGAACCTGGACCTCACGTATACGCCTCGAGTGTGCTACCGTTACACCAAGAAGGCATGCAAAAAAAAAAAAAAAAATACTTATAGCATGTAACAATAAGTAAATTGCATCTAATTTTTGTCTTAATTTTATTCTGATTGTCTAGATAGATACCTTGTTCTTAAAAAAAAAAAAAAAAAAAAAAAAAAAGGAAAAAAGAAACTTTTTGGCGCAAACACCCTAATGGGCCAAAGCCTGCAGTGCCCCGAAATCTGCTTTCTTGACCGTGGGCCCCGGGGTGCGTAAGCATATGCCCTGAACAAGTGGTCAGGTTGGTCGCAGGACCCCCCAGTGTTTAGTTCCCAAGCGAACTTGGTACTTACACTGGTGTGCAAAAATTAAGGACGAAGTCGAAAAATTAGCATATCAGCTGAACGAAGAGGCAGAGCGGACAGAAATACCAATCAGGAGATTAAGTAAGGTGATGTACGGTAGCACATGCGCAGATATGCAGGTAGACGTAATGGGGGAGTGTCTGAGTAGTATAAAGCATGTTGTCGGTGTAAGATCAGTATTTCTGGCAAAGAGATTGCACGCCGTATAGCAGTTAAAATCACACCGAGTTGCTGCCTCAGCGAGAACTGGCGAATAATCAATCTGTTAGACGACATCTGGATGCTTTTACCCGAGGTCGAATCATTGGGAAGTTGGAGGAAGGCCGCAGTGTGACAAGTGTGGCTGCAGAGTTCGGAATTGCTCACAGCATCGTTGCACGACTTTGGAGATAATTTCAAACTACAGGAACAGCTATCCTGGGGTTTAGTAGTGGTCGTCCACGAGGAACTACACACGCAGATGACCGGTATATTGCCTTACAGGCCAGAAGAAACAGGCGGCAGACAGCGGGAGAAATCGCTAGATACACGACACAGGCGACTGGACGACCGATACCGCGTTTTACCGTGGCCAGAAGACTGCACGGTTGTGGTCTGTTTGCACGACGCCCTGTACGGTGTGTACCTCTAACGCTTGTCCATCGGAGAAGGCGTTCTCTGTGGTGCCGGGAACACCGGAATTGGAGAGACAATGAATGGGGACGAGTACTCTTTAGAGATGAGAGCAGATTCAGTCCGAGCAGCGATTCTCATCGCATACTCATCTGGAGAGAGAGGGGAAGCCGCAATCATCCCTCGAACATCATTGAAAGGGACAGGTATGGAGGTGGCGGTGTTCTCGTTTGGGGAGGCATCATGCTTGGTAGTCGTACAGACCTTCACATCTTCGACGCAGGTTCAGTCAACGGGAACCGTTATTGTAACGAGATTCTTTTTCCATATGTGCTTCTTTTTAGAGGCGCTATAGGACGCAGTTCCTTTTCATGGACGACGATGCACCATGTCATCGCACAGTAGCTGCCGAACAGCTCTTAGAGAGTGAGGATATTGAACGTATGGATTGGCCGGCACGATCTCCGGATCTCAGTCTCATCGAGCATGTATGGGATTTTCGAGGCAGACGCTTGGCAGCTCGGACCTTACCACCAGTAACTATTCCGGAGCTTCGATTGGCGCTGCAAGACGAATGGGCAGCAATGCCTCAACAACTCATTAACACCCTCATTCTCAGCATGGGCAGACGCTGTGAAACCTGCCTAGCAGTCAGGGGAGATCATATTCCCTATTAAAGATCGGATGTTTCTTGCTGGACACCCATCACAGGGATGTTTCGGCGTTCATTCGCATTGCGCTCCATGTTACGTTTTCAATAAAGCTTCTTTTTATCCCTCTGATTTCTCTTTTAGTAAGTGTTGCTTACATTACTAATGTCGTTACGTATTGGGGATCTTACGGTATTAAATGTGTTGATTTGGAAAGCTTTTGTACAAAGTTATATTGAAAAAACCGTCTCGTCCTTAATTTTTGCACACCAGTGTATTTTATCGACCTAAGTGATGGAAATCAAAGGATGAAAGGCTGAGTCGACTTTGCCCAGCCCGGGTTTCAAACCCCGGACCTGTGTTGCTGCTGAGCGATGCGCTAGACACTGCGCCACCGAGTTCTTACACCTTCTAATATTAGATTTCAAATTCCAGTCTAGGAAATATATCTAATAAGGTAAGCATTCAGAAGTCGACAATTTTGGTCACGTGGGAAATTTTATAAAAGATGCATGAAATTTAATTCTTATGCGCTTTTATTAGATACATAACGTGCATATAAATTTTTACATGTGCATATAAGGAGAACATATAAAATTTAAATTATTGCGCATGTCTTCTACAAACAAAATTCCAATTAAGTGCGTTTACCTTATTTCTACCAAAGAAAAGTTTAAAGGCAAGTTCGTTTTTGTGATCTGTACAAGCGATTACGAAACAAATGCCAAAATTATAAAATTCAATCCCTTACCTTGATGAAAAACTATAGCAGTAAAAACTTATTTATTAGCGGCATAAAATATTGAATTATTATGTGTAAAATTATTTGAATTTCAGCCCTTCCTCAATGTACGTATTTGAGAACTTTCATCATCATTTATAATCATAATATCATCAGTTATAATCAATCAGCATTTATAATCGATCAGCATTTATAATTAATCAGCATTTATAATCAATCATCATTTATAATCTTATTTCATTCATCATTTATAAGTTTTTGTTTTTAACTTTCGAATCCTAAACTCAGATTTTAGTAGCGGCCTCTAATGATAATTCTTTTAAGTTTCTCCAAATGTTTACTAAAATCAAAGACACTTTTAATCTGAAAAAGATCGATTTTTATTTCTCGGTTGAATCAACCTTAAAAGAACTTATCTCATGCAAATGTATTTCTGTACAGAACTTGCTCAGAAATTAAAGTATTGTAAGTGCTTACTAAAATGTATGATGGAACAGAAATTGATGTAATCTAGAATTTTATTTTATTTAATTCATTCCTTAAACTACAAGCATATAATTGCGATTAATAGTTCAAAAGGAATTTTATTCTTCAATGATTCTGGAATTTTCTCTGTATGTCTTTCATTGCTTTTAATGTTCACTTCCATATAAAGTTCTACTTGGCTATTAACTTCAAACGACTTCTCAAATATCCTGCCAAGTTAGAGCGATAAAGAAATAGCACGCTGCGAGAAAAATCTGAATTTTGCCTTAAAGTCGGATTATTATTGCTCTTGCATAGTTTTTGCCAATGGGTATCCTTTTAACGTTGCTCATATTAATTCCATACGCAAGCCGTATTCAGTCCATTGCTTCCCAGGGGAACAAGATTACCCATCCATGATCTGTGTGAGAGCCGGGCTAAAACATCCAGAGAATAAAGAAAAGTGCGAAAAAAAAGAAACAAGAAAAACAAAGTAAAGGAAAAGAAAAAGATTAAACAATAGGCTGGAGGATGTGTGATCATAGCTCTGAGAGCCCGGGCAAAAGCTTAAGACGTGATCCACTGAAAATACGGAAACAAAAAAGATAGGAACGAAGTTATCCCGATCCAGTTAAAGAAGGGAATAGAGAAGAAGGGAAAAAATCTGTTCTTTTTGCTAAATCTGAGGAAGTAGCTAGCTAGCTTTCTACGAAAATTGCTTCCATAATAGACTGCCTTACGGACGGTGAACAATGCTCAAGAACGTGCAGGTCTTGAACCACCATTAAAGGTTTTATTCCTTCGATCCTTATTTCGGACATTCAGTAAAGCAGAAGTGCTCTTAGCGAGCAATGATGTATAGAATCCATTATGTTGCCACTTTTTCCCTGCATTAAAATGTCTAAATTTTCCATTACCGGAGCTATTAAAGTTAAGTCTTTTTGCCTCTTCGTAAAGTTCATTTTGAATTTGAGCAACTGCAATCAAGGCTTTTGCGTAGACTATATTGTGCGCCTTGCTTTTTAAACTTATTTCATTAAACTCAATAAATGAAGAAGAAATGAAAGTACAAGTCAATATTCTGTGGCTCTGAATTAAGTTTATTATCGAGAGGTTTCAGCTATTTTCCATAGTGACATCTTAAAAATGAAGAATTTTTGGTAGCAGAAACACTTTTCAACTGAACTCTAGAAAGAACACCAAGAAATAAAATAGCCGCGGGTCAGTTAGTATTCAAATCGAATGTATTTTATAAAAACTTTCAGATTAAATTCTGCTTTATAAAGTCAATTAATTTTTTACTTATGAGATTTCTGAAATAGTGTGAAAATTTCTCAGTTTCAATTGCTCTAACATAATTATCTATGAAAGAATCAGTTTCACTAAGCATGTTGTCCATTTAGTTGAGAAATTCATCAATTATAATTGCTCAGTGAAATGAATAAATCATGACAGAGCTATTATGAAATTTCTTGTAATAATGATTCTTGAAGAATACAGGATTATTACAAATGATTCGTAGATTTTTTTCAGAATGGTGTAAACTATTGCGAATAAAAAAATTAATACTAAATGAAATGAAACAAACATCTTCCAAACTTTAATCATAACACTATAAATACTCGATATATTCTCCTTTTGTTGCACAATACACTCCAAATTGGCACTACAATTTTTGTTTTCACAGCAATGTAACATTTTGCCTTCCTAGAGCTTCTTTGATGCTGCTCAGGAGACGTTGGAGATTACTTAAAAATCTTAAATCCTCTTTCCTACTTCGATTATTCTAGCCACGTGAGAGTTCATCAGGTAGTGACGCATACTATTGTGTCATGAGGTGGCGCATCACCTTGCTGGAATCTGGAAGTTTTCTGAATCATCTTTCATTAGAGACGAAAACTGCAATGTATCCAAATAGGATATACCGGATCTTACTCTTTTCGCTGAAAAAAGGGCCCATAAATTCTGCACGTGAAATGAAATAAAAAGTGCTTAGTTCTGGCAAGTTCTAGTTGTGCTCAAACTCAGTATGGCAGATACAGGCAGAGGCTAAGCTAGCTATTCTGTAGCACCACAGATGATTGAGGTATTTCTGAACCTAGCGAATTGTTAAGCTTTCTTCTCAATTTTGTGGAAGAACACTCTAGAGGGGGGGAGGTGTACTTAAAGTCTCTCTTTACCGAATAGATACGTTTCGCTTATAAACAAACATACATGCCTTCTCCGTGACTCGAACCCGGGCTCATCGGCACCGATGTCAACGTCAATAACCACTGTGGGCGGCTAGAAGTATAATTTTCCTGCTCTATATCCAGATATTTTGATGGTTTATCTTAACCCTCACAAATAAGATGTCGTTTCTTCCCCGAATATTAGATGGGCAGAAAATTCGAAGCTTTGCAGTGCTTCTTGGAATAAGTTGCGAAATTATTACAACTTGATATAATTATTTGGTTCTAAATATTGCAACATCTTCAAACGTTATGGTCTTAGTTGCAGTCTACATCACAAAATATTTCTAAATGTTTTATTTGGATAACTGAGTTCGAAATTAGCTTGGTTTGTTGCTTTCTCGTGGTGTGAGTACAAACTCCGCTCTAACTTCTTCCATTGTATCATTAGAGGTGTGGTGTTGTGGTGTATTTAATTATGGCAAAGCACACTACGGCTATCTGCCTAAGGGGAGGGATGCCTTCGTGGAGGACTTTCTAAAGGAAACTGGCTCGTATACACGTTACACATGGGGAAAACTACGAAAACACCCATGCAGCCAGCCCGTTCGCGGGATTCGAACCTCGGACCGAACTACCAGTGTTCAGCGACTTTACCGCTCGGCCGCCAGTGGGCTCTGTATCATTAGAAAATATTCGACTGTTCGCGTAATTTGTGTTTAACCAGTCATCTAGCGTTCTTGAGTTATCGATATTATCTCAAAATGTTCTGATAACCTGATAAATCTGTATAATATTGACTTCGAAACGGACTTTTCAACAAGAACGTGAATTTAAAACTCTAGGGCAGATTATTTCGTTAAATGAAAATAAATAATATATATAGTTCATAACTGGAGAATAAAACACTACACAATCTGATAAATCATTTATAAAACATCCTATCTCTAATGTTTTCTCTGATTAAATAAAATACTTAACCTTAATATTGTTTTAAAATTATAAAATAGCAATAGCAAGAGTGGTAAATTACTGCCAGCGATATAAATGTTTGAATATACCTTTCACGCTAAACGAATATTCTTTTGTTAACGAACAAAGCGAAGCATGATGCTTCTTAATAAGGTAATTTTAAAGGATGCCCAGCAATGAAGTCTCTGATTTCAAAATTAAAATTCTGGAAAACAAAGATCGGTAGAGGAATACAGTAAGCGATATATTTATTGTGGAAGCTGTATGATTGTTTTTCGAAATAATAGTTGCAAAAGCTGCCAATAGGTGACGCTGGAGCTTGGTGAGTGATTTTGAATGGTGATGTGTCTAAGCTGTTTCTCAATATTATCTGCGTGCTGGAACGCTTCAAACCAGTCTCTGCTGCAATTCTTCAGAAGGATTTCCTTGAAGTTTGCTAAATAATTCTAGAAACAGTTGCGACATTTTCAGGAGTAACTACAGTTTGCCTACGATCAAAATTCCTTACCAGGTCATCGGCAAACTACCTGTCCGTTGGACATTTAGAGAAGCGCTTGTGAACGGTTTTCCCATCGGGACCTTTGGGAGTTCAATTGTATTTAAAAACTGCACATCTTTGTCACAGGACTATGATCTCCAGTACCAGTTCAAACTCTCCCTTCTATACGCTAATATCATTTCACATTTCAAGGGTAGAACTGATTTGATATTTTTTAATTTGTCTATGTCAGCAATAAGTTTATTATGCTATTACAGGCACCTCCATTAACCCTGGCTTGGGTAGGCTTCACATAGTTTACATCACAGAAAAAAACCTTTAGCAGGGGATTGTAGGGATAAGATGAGAAATGGCCCTGGCCAATGTGCTGTGAGATTGTATGTGAGTGATCGGTGAAATAATTCGCATTTGCGTAATTTAAAAATGTCACAGTACTGTGAGCCAATTATGTGTAAGTATTATAAAAGAGGAAGAACGTTGCTGATACGTGGATGGCTGTCACGTGCGTGGTCACCCTCTCAAGTGCTAACCCCGATGTGCTGCTTGAGTTTTGCAGTTAACATAGATGAGTTAAGTGGGATTTCTCTAACAGTGGAAAGTGTGCGAACGTAAATTAATGTCTATTTCAAGAAGATCATACTTAAAGTTGTCAGAGTAATTAACATCCTCGTTGGTGACAACTTTATGCTACTTTAAGTTACTGTTAAGTTTGTTAATGAAACCAGCCAAATCTTGGAGTTTCTGATCCCTGTGCAATTGTTCATTACGAACGAACCAGGGAGCTCCAGTAATTTTACGCAAATAATTTCGGAAAAATTTGTAATTTGTTAATATCAGTGTTGGAGGCAGTGCACCATGCAGGGAGGTATATGTGAGGATGAGTCTTAATATAGAGGTGTATATGTGTTTTTTACGGGCTAGCTCTAATGGGGATGAGGCATCGATTAGTTGTCTGAGTTTTCTTGAAACACCTATTGCTTTTCCAATAACCACGGATATGTGAAATGAGCTTTCTATGTAAGGGAGCCCTTGAAGCGTTCTCTCAGATAGGTTGTCTGGTTGACTTTCCACACTTTTTAGTTAGAGAGAATCAGATCCTCAACCATGCGTTTTCGTCTGTGACATCCTATAAGAAGTACATTTGGTTTTGATGCATTAATGGACGTCCTCCATCTGCAGCACCAATCCTCTATCTCATGCCTGCGAGTCTGAAATCTGGCGATGGCGTAACACGGATTCAGCGAGCTAGAGAGAATCAGGGTGCCAGACGCGTAACAGGTACTGATACAATTCAAATTATAGCACATTAGGAAGTCCTTTACATAGATGAGATAGATAGTCCGATGATACTTCCCTGAAGGAGGGCAGCTTTAATAATGGTGTTTTAAAAGTAATAATGACACACAAAGAGTATAGAAAGGAGCAAATAGTCAGAATCATCTCCCTGTCGAGATCGAAGGAAGCAAGCTTGTATATACGCCAGAACTGCGTCTTTTGAATCGCTAATCATACGCACTATCCGCACTATGTGTTGGCAGCTTTAGTGAGTGTTATCTGGAAAATTCTGTATAACAGTGTTACAGCTTTCGCAATAAATATACCGCTTGTTGTATTCCTCTATCGATCTTTGTTTCCGAGATTTATAATTTTGAAATCAGGGACTCCTTTACTGAATATTCTGTATTTTGCAATAGTTGCAGGATTATTATTAATAAAATATTTAATATTTGAGCTAGGATAGAGTTTTATGTTGATATTTATAAATATCAATATTATAATTATTAATATTCTTACAAATGGCTTCCCATGAATATAAACATGTGCAACGAATTCATATTTCAGATGGTGGTGAAACCGCCATCTTAGACCGTGTAAGAGATGCCTAATCCTTTCCGTGTTTAAGTAGAATGTCGCAATGTCATTTAAAATATGTGCCTTTTTAAACACAAGCATAAATATGAAATAGGTGTTATTGTAATGAAATTAAATGTTAGTTTGTTTCAACACTATAAATGCAAAAGTATTTTTAAATACAGTTAAATGAAAGTTTTGCTAATAAATAAATTATTTACGCCATAAATTCGCAAAAACAATATCACACCCTGTATTTAAAGAACTTCAAATTACTATTACTACCGCGAATTGCATTGATAAATTACATTATTAATGCAGATTAATATTTAAAAAAAATTGGGAACCCATAGCAACTACACTTTCAACTTGTCAGCATGTTATAGTTTCCCTTCGCATGATCGATAAGAAGTGCCAAGTTAGTGCAATGTACGACACATCCAATAAATTTATGTGAGCAATTTTACCTAACTCGATATCCAAAGGAAAACCATTTGGGCCTAATTGGCACCGAGGTCAATTAGACACTAAGTGTCTCGGAAAAAGATCCTGCATATGCTTTCAGCCATCCGCCGACACAAGATCGCTTATGGATTATAAAAGAGGTCCTCATTCCAGGCAAATGGAGTGTGTCGAGAATAACACAGTTCCCAGGAAATGACTCCCAGGGTACCTAAATGCATTAAGCCTGATGGATTAATGGATTTATGCACGATAAATATTTTTTGTCGGTTAATCTTTCTTTTCTAGAATATATTTTAATGAGAATGAAAAGCATTTTAAAGGAGCACTTTCAATTAGCATTAATGCCCTTTTTAAAGATAAGTTCATCTTCCACAATCGCTTATTATTCTTCGGATGATGGTTATTTTGAATCTCTAATGCTGCGAAGAATTCTTAGAAGAGGCGGAGAAACTTCAGATCTGCATTCCTTTGCGTTAAATTCCTTCGCTTATTCAATAAATGAATGGTGTACGTTACAGGAATTCCCAGATGAATATAATCTATTGTTAATGAATTTAAATCAAATATATAATACAGCAGATTCACCTTTATCCGAATTCCAGATATCCGAAACTGTAGTTATTTGGATTTTTTGTTGTTCTTTTTTAACATTTCACAAATTTTAAAATACAGATAAATTTGTAGCTTATTTTTAACACGTTTTAACTTCTATTGATTTAAATAATAATAAAAAATAAAATATGCACATTTGTTTAAAGGGCTTGTGTTTGATTTATAAAGACTGATCTTTCAACAAGTTAAGAAAAATTCTATTCTCGAGCTAAACTGCAATAGAGTTATTTCATCTACCATAGCTAGACTAAACACAAAGTACTTTAAAGGAATGAAAATGCCCCTTGATGGTCACCGAAACGCTGACCTCACTGTCCTAGTACATACCTTCCTCCCCTACACATCTTTGACTGGCCATACTGGCCAGGTTCTTCAGGATTGATTTCGCTTTCCCAGGGTGTCAGCTCCTTTTTCGAGGATCGTCGACATATCTAGGGCTGTTTTAGATAGTTTGGGTTCTATTTTACCTTTATGTACTAAATTTTGGACAAGACAACAATATGTATGGTTTATAATTTGGTTAAAATATTTAAAAACACATATTCTGGAAATATTAACAATTACAAACTACTCTTTGTTTCGTCCATGAGTCATTACTTAGCCATAACAAATCTTTCTTTTTAAATGCAGATTATAAAAAGGCTGTATTTATTACTTCTCCATGTGCAAAGTATTATGTTTTAACAATGTCTAAGGTAACTCGAATCACCTATTTTTTGCTACCGTTTTAGTGAAATGACATCGCGCTGTTCTTTGGGCGATTATTTTTCAAAATAAAATGTCATTTCATTTTTATTTTGATGTTTCTTTTTTCGTATCAAATTAACTTACGCGATATCCTTCCCGTAAGTTAACTTGATACGAAAAAAGAAACTTCAAAAAATTTTTGCAAGTGAATGTAAAGCTACTGTTTTTAAGAGACAAATAAATTTAGCAATGCATTGATTAACGTTGTGCATATTGCGCTTTGATTCCCTTAAACAATATTTCATTTTTTATCTTTTCGGCTTAAAATACATTATGAAAAGGCAAAATTCTCTCAGTTGAACTATGGAAGATAAGTATTTGATTAGCATCAAACAAGACAATTCAGTTATCCGAATATTTTGAATATTCAATGTTTATCGAGATATTCCAAATTATATTGATACTCGTAGTTGGAATCTGTCATATAATGCCCTCTTCATTGAATGTAGTTAAAAACGAGTGATAACTATGGCAATAATGCAAATAAAATCGATTTCACTGCAAACATTTACGTTCTCATAAAGTATTTAATTTACTATCATAGAAAATCTGCTAGTTAGATAATTTAATGTAAAGATTACTTGGCGTTATTTGAATATTGACAACCTGTCAGAAATACATCATATCCAATTTATATCTGGAATCACTGGATAGCGATATAATTCTTATCGCTCTCAGTTTAAGTACCAATGTTTGATCGCCATATATGTCTTGTATGTTAAGCAATTGAATGATTAGGCTTAGTATCGATCATTTCAATCTGATTTTAAATTAATGGTGTTTTCTCGCTTATATGGCATTTAATCTTAGCTTAGAAAGCAAGGATTCATCTGGCTGGTTTGCTTTGATACCACGTGATGCCTCTTAAGTTGAAATTATTCAAGACAGTGTAAGTAGTGTATTATTTACGGTTTTGAAATTTGATAGAATGAAAATTGTTTCACTTTAGCAAGGCTTTAGTTTCGATGAGATTATATAAAGTACCTTCTGTTCAGTTTTAATTAGAATTCTGATAAACATAATGTAATGCTAATTTGCATACGATTGTATTATGTTTTTTATTACTAGAAATGTGAAAAATCAGCAATGTCCCACTGGGGTTCAAACTTTCGTGGATGGATCAAATGGATCTTTCACTTCCTAACTAGATGTGCGAACATCTTCAGGAAAGTAATCTTCTACTTCATCAAAAGGAAAAAACTGAGAAGCTACCTAGTGTATTATATTCTCCATCACTTCAAGAGTGGCAAAGGAGAAATTTCAGTATTATTATTATTTTAATTAACCAATTATTTATAATTCCAATCTTTACTGTCACTTCTCCTATCCTTTTCCACACCATAATGCAAATTTAGTTTAGCTACAGTATTTAATTCAACAGTTTTGGATTTTAAGATAGAGCGTGTTTCTTCCTCTCGAGGCCACGTTAATAGGATCGCCAGCTCTGATAAGATTAAAATTATTCGGGTTTCCGCTGTAGCTGTAGTTATTCAGATTGTACGTCGTTAAGAATTTCTGATTCAGCTTAGCTTTAAATTAAATTGTGCAGTCTTTGATCCATCCATACAGCCAAAGTATAAGATCTCTAGAAATATTGTATTGATACAACGTTACACAATTACATTTCTACGCATGTTTTTTTCTAAAACAAAATTCAAGTTACAACAGTTTATGTAGAAAATGCATGAAACAAAGATAAATAATGTATTGAAATAGTGTTTAAAGCTTGCAATTATCAGCATTAAATGATGCAATATATCTACGTAAAATTAGTTCATGGTGGGCCAAACGTTATTTAAAACATTCCCGAGACATTAAGTCCAACTACTTTTCTATAAGATTTATTCTCATTTAACCTAATTCAAAGGGCACATTTTTAAAGAATTGTGTGTTGAATTTAATTATGAAAATGTAATCAAATTAAAAAGCAGAGATATAAATAAAAATTAATTTAAAAAATATAATACAAATATATATTTTATTCACCAAAGCGCCCATGTTAAAAGTACAAAGATATAACTATGTAATGAATTCCATCTATTTTACTTTGTATTTTATGGACAAACTGCACGTAGTGCTTCATTTTTACTTCCTTGTACGAAGGAAGTATTATAATCGTGGGATTTAAAATTGATTCAGAAGAGGGATTTTTTATTGACGTCTGTACGTACGTACGTACTTACGTATGTATCTCATATAAACCCAAAACGGAATGTTGAAATTTTGTATATGGGACTGCTATAAGATGCAGTTGTGCACCTCCCCTTTTAATTGTAATTGGCCGCACTCAAAGTACATGTATACATATAAATGTATATAAATATATATATATATATATATATATATATATATACCTACTTTGTTACCGTGTTGGTGAGTTAAATTTTTTACACTTATATGTTGGTAAACTGTGCATTTTTTGTGCCAAAAGAGATTGAATTATGTTCCGGTTAAGATTTTTATGCCTTTAGTTAATCTGCATGCAGATTAACTAAATTAATAGTTGTAGAATTAATAGTTGTAGCTATTTAAAAGTTGTTTAATTCCTATGATACTTAGCCTAACGAAGCAGCATTTGTGTTCATTCGAAAATCTTAATAGAATAGCGAATTAAATTATTTTCTGCAGCAGCTTCAGTGTCTTTTTGCCGAGTGAACTTTGCACAAGTAAACTTCCAGTTTTGTACACCGAAAAATCTGTCTTCCTGCCCGCTGACCGAATTTCTTGTTTATGTTATAAGGTATTTCTCCCGCCTTTTTAGCATGTCTTCGTTGTGTAGTGGTCAGCACGCTCGACGCGAATTCGAGAGTTTCGTGGTTCAAATCCCGGGGAGGGCATTGCTCATTTTTCTCATCTCCTGTTTCCAAAAAATCCTAATGTCTCTACCATGTATAGAAACTTAAATTTTAATTGTATTTTTTAATTGTTTTTAACTGTATTTAGTTTTTTTATGTTTTTATGTATTTGCCTTGCGGGGAAGTGAGAACTGAATTAATTAAATGAGAAATATATCTCTACTGAAATTAATGGAAATAGGTTCAAATGAAACACAGCATAAAATGCATATCATTCAACCCTTTGCGGCACATTGTGTCCAATCTGGACACACCTAAAAATTTCCTTCTGTACGCACACAAAAATTTAATGAAAAAGGATTTATAGGTTACTATAGGTTACTCTGAACCTTCTTTATTTATAGTAGATGGCAGCTCAACACAAACCAATCCATATATCTTAGCCATGTTTAGTTTTTTAAGACCCTCATTTTTCAAACAAATCTTCTAGGTGTTTTTAGGGTATAAAAGGAATTGTTTGAAAAGAAATTTCTATGTTATTTTTTGGCTGTGTACTAATCTCCTTTTCTATATTAGTTTTAAAATTTTACCTTTAAATCTTGCCTAAAATCAAACGGCGAACCTTAGGTGTACCCATACCGTACTCACCGATAATCTAAGACTAGGACAACTGAGAGTCTGTATTCTTTGTTTTTCCGCGTTTCATCGGTCAGTTCATTGACAATGCTCAATGCTCGTTTCAGCACTCTTTTCGAAGCTTTATTCAATCAGTGTGCCACTCTGGGCACACCCACAGAATTAAAACGATAAGTGCTATCTTCACAAAATTTTACTTGTGTACCCCTCTAGGCTTAATTAGACTGCCTACCTTTTTTTTTTTTTTTTTTTTTTTTATCAAAACTCCGTCTTTAAAAGGTAGAGTGTCGAAAAGGGTTACTAGGCTGTACAAGGAAGTGATGTGGTGTCCACATTAGATTTTTTCAATATGTGGCAAGGAATAATATCTAGATAATTAATCACGGTTTTTGCATATTTACGTTTACGAATTTGTACAATATTAATTCCTTCTGAAGGATAATTTACATAATATACTTATGCATATAAGTTTATAAAACAAAAAGTGTGTTTTAATGAATGTAAATTACATTAAAGTAAAAATTTTGAAAAAATTTGTTTGAAAAAACTTATTACTTATATTAGATTTTCCTGTCTGGAAGCAATATTATATTTTTTCATATGCTCTATCTGTTTTCAAGGAGATTATTAATCGCCTGAAACAAAATTTCGAATGTCTATATGATAACCTAATTCAAGAATTTAATTTCAATTCAGAAACTTGTAATTAACGAATTGAAATTTGACACTACTGAATTTTTCTATCACCTGTAATACGAATGCAAACCGTACATCTGAAAAATGACAAAGTGATTTCAAATTAAATCTGACAGCCTTTATATTAAAATTAAAATTAAAAATAATATATATAATATTATTTTTAATTTTAATTACAGACACCTCAAATTTTCATTACCTTGTGTTTCATAACCATAGTGTTAAACAGTATAAAATTTCCTATAACCTTCTCTTATGCAGCTTTAGAAATTTCGGAATTCTGGGAAGCTCTTTCAAAGAATTCTCGTATAGATTTTGTAATTAGAAATGCTGTTTTCTTAACTTCATTAACTCTGCAAGCTAATACTAGAAATTTCATTAGCCTTTTTCAGTCTCTTTTACTAGACTTAATCCTGTACAGTTAATTCATTAACTTTCTTAATTATTTTGTTTTTATCGTGTAATTTAATCTTTCAATTTTGTTTTTAAGTATCTCTAAAGATATTCGTATTTCGAAGCATCCAGTAATTGCGTTGTAGTTTCAATGAGAACAAGAGAGACCTTTTTCCTCGGTCAATAAAACACAAACTTCTCTGCATTTGGTCACTCATTAGAAGTACACATTGTTTTTTGAACGTATTTTTTTTAAGTGATGTTACACTTTCAGAATTTGAGCTCTTCTTATACTGGGAATTCTCTTCCTGTTTCAAGTCGGCCTTCAGATCGGGTTCTATTTAAAGAAATTGTTTTCAAAAGAAAAGATAACTTTTTTACAAAATTTACAGAAAAGGAAGGAAAATTTGAAGGCTGTCAGATTTTATATTACGCCCAGAGGGGCATTTTTAACGTTTTGTGTGTTACATTTATTTATTAAATATCACGTTCTTCGCACTTAAACCACATAAAATTCAACAGCAATATCACAAAATATTTTAAAACAGCATATCTTTAGAATTACCGATAGACAGTCTCGCTCGCTAGAGATAATTTTTTTTTTTTTTTTTTTTTTTTTTTTTTTTCGTTTAGTGTTGCCATTGCTTGCTTTGATATCGTTAAGTTTGTTCTAAAAAATTCGGTATATAAAATATAAAACAAATTCGAAATTCAGATTTAGAGCTTCCAGGTGCCCATTTTCGTGTGGAGGATTACGTAATTCAAAATTTGATGGCCCTAGGTACCGTTGTGTTTTCACAATGCGAGAAACATACATACATTCATGCAGTTGCTTCATTATTTAATTTCTTTAAATATAATATAGGGGAATAATATTTGGTGTTAACAGCTTAAAACGTAATAGGCTGTTTATAGTGAAACACTACAAAATGCCGTTTTGAGACTAATGGCTATTTTTGGTTACCGTCCCTTTGGGCTTATAATACCATTCATGTTGAGACTTGAAAACGTGAAATGACTCAAAATGCCGTTTCGAGACTAAAGAGCCCTTTTGGGCTAACGCGTCTTTCGGTTAATAATAATAAAAAAGGATTTAAAATATAAATTCAACGTTTTATATTGACATTTATTTTCTCTTTTTATTATGAACCTGCAAATCGAGATCAGAATAAATTAACAGGATTTTGAAATATAGTTGTTAATAAATACTAAGCGATTTTTGACATAAAAAATAACAATGAATCAGTGAATCTGAAAACCACTTCTAAGACGTTAAATCGTAGCTCGCATAACTTTCGCTTAGTGCAATGATCCGGGAGCCCACGTTTAACTACTGATGAAAGTGTATTGCAATAATCCTGAGAGTTGTCGCTTCAAACACTTATTTCTGCCTAGAATGTTCTCTAACTTTTCTGAAAACTAAGGTTTTCCATTATTCCATTTTTAGAAATAAATGCATATTTTATAATAAGGACAACTAGCTCAGTATATTACACTACAATGTATATAATTGTGAAGTAAATCTTTGTTTACTAGATCACTTCAAGTATCTACTTAATTGATGGGTCATAAGAATAAAAATATGAGCTGAAACGAAATATTTCTCTGGAAATGAAGGGCATAATAAGGCAACGGAGATCCTAAGAAATTTAGAAAATATTTAGAAGTGTACCCCATATAAATTTTTGCATTAGTACTGAAAAAAAATCAACAGTGACCAACCACTAATTTTGCGATGCTTCCGAAAAGAATGTCTGAAATTGGAAATTCATTGCAATTAATGTGATGTTATTAGAATTGTATTACTTATGTGGAATGCGGTTTTATAAATATCCGCGCTTTTAAACTAGATTATCATTAGTTTTCATATCATTTTTGCAACTTTATTTATGGGGAAAGATTTAATTATTATAAAACTGATTGCTGTCATAAAAACTGCATTTTTTATAATTATAAATTAGTATTATTTTCTTAGTGCAACCGTGACGAAAATAAAATTGAAACTGAATTTTTAGCATCATTTTATGTAAAATATATTCATGAATATAATTACTATTAAAAACAAAATTTTCACAATAAGAAGCCATTTAGTATGTTATGCGAACTAGACTGGCGTTGATTATGAGACAATAAACTCCATATTGCAGTCAGTATCCGAAATGTAACTGGAATAAGAATGCTCATTATTTTAATTAAGCTTCCATTGCAACTCCCACTTTTGTTTGACAAAGTTGAAGATCAAAACCGTGAAAAACAACCTTATATTTAGCGTAGGTATAATGAAACACTCAATCGATTTCGAGGGCAGCTAAAGGTCCCTCCTCATCAGGAGAAAGAAATACATAGAAAGAAGAAAATAGGAATCACAGAAACACGTGGTGCTTATCAGCACTGCACGTCGTTATAACTAGATTTTTAATCAGAGTTGCACTGGCCGCCTACTTTTACTGAGCCAGGCTGTCTGATCAAGCATAAAGAAATATTAGCGAAGTTAAAATAGGGAGCGAGGGGCAAATGCACATTACGCTCAAAATCTGAACTTCAAAATGATATAAGGTTGTTTTTCACGGTTTTGATTGTCACATTAGCGTGTTTCTCTTCTAGTCTAAAGTTGAAGATATTTATTTCTCGTACTGTATTACTCGTATGTACCATTACGTACTCGTATGTACTATTACGTAATGGGTACGTATAGTATACAAATATTCTGCAATGATTCAAATAAAAATCAGGAAGTGTCTGTTGACTTAGTTCAGTTTGCAAGAAAACATACTTCTTCTCGAACTTCATTCTTGCAGACTGTACAAGTATTAAATATTCACCGTGAAAAGAAATCTGAACAGGATTTGTTCCAAAGTTAGCTTTTATCTCCCGACGGGGCGCCAATCCCGAACGTGTTCTTATAAGATACCTGTACAAAGGGCCAGATGAATCCGAGTATTAATCTGTGAAATTGACTGTAAATTTTCCCACCACTATTGTTGCCCTAGTACCCTCCAGCAAAGAAACCAATTACTGAGGGCGCCAAAGGTTCCACAAAAGTTTTCCAACGTGCGGTTTGTGCTTCTCTTTTCCAAAATTCATTACCCGGAGTAAGCTTCCCGTTTTCGAAGTACTCGGCCATTGCAAAGGAGATTAAATGAAACATCACGTGGTTCACGTGGCCTTTCCTCTTTTTCCTGTCTGTTGAGCTTCGCTTGAACAGTGTTGCAAAAGGCTTTTATTTGCTTAGTATGTGCGTGTGTTTCGAGTGGATAGTGATTGGGAGTTTGTGTTTTTACGTAAGGGTGTTTCGTTTTGGAATTGGAAGCCTGAATTGCATAGAGCTTAGAGCGCTGAAGTGAAATTCATAAGAAAATAAATAGCACGCATTTAATCGCCAGAAGCCCATTTGGGAAATGAATTTCGAGTTTTCTGATGAAATAATGTAATCTCAATGTCCCACACTGAGAGAAAGTTTCACGTATGTGGTTATAATATTCTGAAATGTAATTTCTTCCCTGAAAGTTAATGAATTTGTGTATTTCGGTCTTGAGCAACATCTTTCCGAATGCTTATTTAGAGATTCTGGTTACGACTTAATCAAGAATATTTGCGTGCAAACGTTTTGCAAACATAAAATCTTATTCCACGTATTTCCAAAATCTAATGAAATAAATGCGAAAAAATAAAATGAATGAACGAAACTTTATGACATGAAACAGCATTTGAAGGAACAGAATTGAAAATCTTGTTTTTATATCTTAATAAACATTATACAGGGGTGGAAATGGTTACATATAAAATAGTAATGCTATCTTGTATTGAAAATAAACAGGGACATTCATTAAAACTCCTAACAAGATCTAAAGTGTCCCCAAAAATTTATAATGAAAGTTAAGCCCCAATTAAAAAATGAAATACGTACACAGCATGAGGAAACAATAATGCACATGGATATTAATCACACATTATACGTATTAAACGTGTATTATATGTACTAAATATTATCCAACATTGTATTAAATATTGATTAAACAAGTAAGCCATTTTATGCATTAGCAATAATGAGAAAATAAAATTTGAAAATATTGAATGTAATACATGGTGCTGCTATCGGCTAACTCGTAGCCAACTATAATAAAAAATCACAACATCAGATCTTGATAGAAGGGATTAAAAAAGGTTGTTTAAGCAAAGTTAGCAATGTTGATATACATTCTCATAAGTTTTGCTTTTTGCACAAAAGGGTCCTCAGAAGGATTTAAATTTGCTAATTGCCCAACTATTCAGCTCTAGTGACCAACTGTTGAGTTCCTGCAATTGTTTACGAAGTGAGTCTAAAATTTCTCTGAAACATGCTGAATCTTCGCTTATAAAGCTGTGCTAATTGACGTAGTTTGCAACCATTAATGTAATCACAGAGCACTGCGGAGTTAACTCTTTCGGTACAAGTTGTTTGAAGATACTCTCTGATTTAAAATCTTCGCTAGACCTATTGCTGAATCTTCCCCTTGCATTATTTAAGTGCGAGCAACGCTTAAAATTCTTCACATCTTATGATAGACTATAACTGATACTCGTAGCACTCAATATGTATCTTAAAAGCTTAGGTCTAGTATGAGAGAGATTTTGACTGCACTTTTTTTGATGAAGTTCGTACATGATATCAGTACGATATTACCACATGGAGTCTGACAGTAACAGAATTAGGATCTTAGGCTGTTTCAAATATCTATCATTACCCGAGAAAGATACTCACTGGCGGTCGCAAATTGTCAAAACTGCTTTTCCCCAACAATTTTTCATTTCCTTTTCAATGGCGGTAGTTTAAACTTTATGCATATGCGGAAGTATGTTTTCCTGAACACCTACAAAATCGGACATTTCTCCCATGCTGTCTTTTTCAAATCGCTGACATGACAATGTTTTTCCTAGTCATTTCCATTTCACTTTCGAGCCATTGCTTTTAGTTTTACAAAATTTTCAGTTTCAGATTCACTTCTAAAATGAAAGAGCATATGTACACTCTATTATTACAAAAAATAAATAAAATTTTAACTGAAACCTTATATATCCACACACAAAAAATTGCATACAGTTCTACAGCTATCAGATAGTTTTATCTGGTTCTGTAATCAGCTTTGTATCTGAACTAAACTGTGACCTGTGTATTACACAGAAATTTGTAAGGTATTAAAATTCTGATTTTAATAACATTAAGCTTAATTTCATTAATTAATTTTTAAAAAGGCATACGAGTTTATAACCTGAGTACTGAATTTGGGATCTCTTTTATTATTCATAACTACAATTTCAGTTATTTGGCGAGTCAGATTCATGACAGCTATTAGCCACAGTTGACATGGCAGCTGTAAGTTAGCTCACCAGCTACTCAGATAGAGTAATGCGAAAATTGGCTGTGACATAAAGTCGGCATGACAAGCCAAATGGCAGGAATAACACAACATCGCAGAATACGGTTCTCAACAGAATCAAATTAGGAATGTGACCGTCAGCAGCCAGAACACGCTCTAATTCTACCCTCTAAAACCTTCCTTTAAATCCTGTCTCCTTTCTACTTCATTTGAATACACGCGTGTTAGAAAAATATATTCTGGTAGAAAGATGAGAAACGACTAAAACGGAAAAACACATTAACATAAAATAACTGGTTACTAAAACTAAATGAATACAAAATTTCTGAAATTTTTAATTTTAGAAATTTATTCTCTTCTATTTTTTAAAGTGACAAGTCGAATTATTAGAGTTCAATTTACATTTTTGAAAATGGCTTTTACTTTCTACGTTTTTCATAATTTTACTGAGAATTTTATTGATTCTCAGAGAACGATATTTAAGAACAACATTTATTTATTTATTATTTTTTTTTTTTTTTTGCCTTAAATCTCACTGCAGACTTTTTTTAGCATTAACGAATAAAAATATAAAGATAACAGTCTACGTGACGAAAATTTAATGCACATTTTTTAGACAATCCTACGAGTAATCACAATTCATTACTTGTCATCAAGTTACGCATAAATTCTTTAGCTTGCAGATTTGGACAGGAACTTTTCTCGGCTTTACTTACTCAACTGATGCTACTTGTATTAGTTCCGTTGTTATGATCTACCACGCTTATGACCAGCCTCGGCTGCCGTTCTTCAAGTGAGCTCCGAATTATAGACTGGACCAGACATCCGACATGAAACAACTGCAGGCCACCGCAGACTGACCGATCCGCGGAACGAGAGGCTACCAGTTCCAGTTAACTGCTTAAATCCATATGCTCTTCTTGCAATCTGCATAACCAATTGGAACGAGCTCTTAAAAAAATTTCGAAGTGATACAACACTATGTAAATTCTTACAACGTTATTTCTTAATATGTTGATTTTATGCATATTTTTCTAATTACAAAAAATCATAACTAAACAAAATAAAAACTTACGAAAACACTTTAAACGCTGTGGTTAGAATAAATATGTAAATCCTAAATTTTATTTTTATTAAACTACCCTAAAAATATCTATTTAAAAATAACAGTTACTAATTCATTAACTAAGTGCAAAATGTTCCATATCTGCAAATTTTGAGGAGGTGTAACAAAAGGAATTTTTAAATGTAATATATTTTACACGAGTTCCTGTACAAAAATGTTCAATTAATAAAATGTTAATTAAGCTTTCATAACTACGTGGGAGATGATCTATAGCTGGAAATTTTGTGAAAATATAACAGAAGGAATGTTCAGTTGTGTATAATTCTCGCAGAGATATATTTAGTTAATAAAATACTCTGTAAGTTAAGACCTCATACCTTGAAATTTCATGAAGATATCACTTGTTGCACATATTATTAAAATGAAATTTTACTCACATTTAACAGGAACTGAAGACAATGCTTGCTTTGGACGTTAATGGCTCTGTACTGGAGAAACCAGTACTTGTCATTATATTAAATTTGGTGCTAATCGTTTATGCAGCTATTATTTAGAAATATATTTGGGAGTTTTACTCGTAAATATACGAACTTTTAGTATTTAACTCAGAAAAGCATAATGAACATTTTGCTCCTTTGTATTCTATGGGGATTATAAAAACGTTTAATTTTGTGCTTAAAAATTCTTTCTACGACCAAATTTTAACTACTTGCATAAAATTCATAAGCTTATTTTGGAAAACTATCCAATTAAAATTATGCGTCTAGGATTAATTTTTAGCGAAACAAAGTCTGTGCACATCTGGTTCAAATGCTCTATACAACGTGAATTGAGTAAAAAAAGATTTTCTATGATGCTGAGAGAATGTATAAAAGACAAATCTAAATATAGTATTCCATTTTGTATACATATTTAGATATTTAAATTAACTTAAATTAATTTTAATAACCCAAAGGATATTTTCCTTCCGTTATTGAAAACCTCTAAGAATGGAAAGTAAAATTATTATAACAAAGCAGTTGCTATGGAAACAATTTGCTCAGGGTATCCAAAGAATAATTGGCTTCGCATATATACTGATGGATTGAAAATGCTCGTTGGAGAACTGGAGGCAATTAGAGTTGCAACTGAACAAATTATTGTTAGAAAGTCCAGCAAAAAAGTACTGTTATTTTTTCAGACTCCTTTCCAGCCGTTCAAGCGATTTCTGCACATAATGTCGTGGAATCAAAAATTATTGAATCTTGCAGAACTCATTATCTTTAAAACCTCGTTGTTTTACATTGGATACCAGTTCAAGTTGGAATAACTGGAAGTGAATGGGCTGATACATTAGACTAATCAAGGAACTGAAATTGTGCAATCAAATAATAGTCGGGTACCATTTACGTCGATGAAAAGAATAGAAACGAATACTATGAGGAAACATTTTGATGTTAAATTAAGTGAAGAAATTTAGAATAATAAATGGAGGGATTTAATTTATAATATCCCATACTTCCCCAAATCCAACGCAGTTCCGGCGTTTCGTTTGTAGACCGTGCATGATTGTGTCACAAACATCTTAACCGCACTGGTATATAATTTTACGAAATGTACAGGCGCGGTAAGATGGCCTTCCCGCAAAGCAGTTTTAGGGTTGCTATAAAATGGCAAGGGAACGCAGGGTTGTCACATTTGGCGAGAAATCGCCCATTTGACGACAAAATTGGCGATATACCATGGACGAATGAAGAATCTTCTGGAACGAATTCTTACCGCTTTAGGCCAGAATGTTCTCGAACACAAGCCGAAAGCTATATAAACCCTGCTGGTCCGCAGTCCGTTAGTGTGTGTGTGCCTTGTCGAGAGGGCGAGTGAGAGTGCTTCGCATAGAGTGCGAGTTAGTTACTATCGAGTTGGGGTCTCGTCTAGCTAGTCAATCCCTGCGGAGTCGATCGAGTTGACAGCCGGGCAGCGAGTGCCGAGTGGGTCGTCGATTGCAGCGAAAGAGTCTCTTAGTGTATCGCGGTTAGTGCATCGTCAAGAGAGCGTGTTGAGCTCCGGGAACGACTGAACCGAAGAGTCAGGAGCTGTGCTCTGCGTGTCGTCGAGTGCATCGCGAGTTGTAGCGTGGAGAGTCTCGAGAGTACGTGGAGTTCCGAGAACGACCAAGCAGAGTCAGGAGCTGTACTCCGGTGCTTTGCAGTGAAGCTGTGTCGCTGATCGTGTCAGCGTGTTTATAACAGTTCGACGACTGTTAAACGTGATTTTTGAGCTGTTCTGATTAAAATGGCTAAATAAAGTGGGTTTGGATACTTCATCAAGTGTCGTCGTTATTCACTCCAAATCTACGAACTCCGTACGAAAGCCGAAAGCAGAAAAGATAACTTAACAATATGACAGGCCTTTGAGCAATTTGTGCAACCGGAATTTTGAGATGGACAGAGTTCATTTGCTAAAATGTTCCTCCTTGAAAGAAGAAAACTTGTATAGTCTATAGTGGTAGGCTAGAGAGTAGATGCAGTTGAATCCAGTGATTATTTTTTTAAATTTTAATCTATTCATATGTTATTATATTTTTCAGTTTCTATGTAGTTATAAATCAGATTCAGATCCAGGGTATTCTCTCAAAAGATTACAAACTTTCTCGTTGCTGCTTCATTAAGCGCGAACATAGCCTGAGATGGAGTACTCTTACTAGAGAAAAATCGATGGCATTTTACTTTATAGCGATTCTTACTGGCGTCGACAATTTCGTATTGCATACTAATTTGGAAGAATTATTATGAGAAAACAGGTGCTAAAGCAGTAGCAGGTTACGATTCTTTCAAATTTGGTGTCGTCAATAAAAGTAAGAAGAACAGCAAAAAAGATAAATTTGCATTCCAGATATTTCTTTAGCCAAAAATTATGAAAAAGCTTAATTAGAGCTTATTCCAAACCGTTTTTATCTTGTTATGAATATCGATTGTGTATATTAACCCTGAAAAGTAGCCGTCTAGGTTTCTAAGAATATTTTACCAGCAAAATGTGTAACGCTGGATTTAATTTTTCTTAAAGTATATTTATTTGACAACCTCTGTGAGTTACTTTCCGAAAGTGGGTGAATTATTCCCTTCATTAAATCAACTTTCAAAATTCCTAATGAAAATCAACAACTTTTATTTGAGCATTGCTGATTATTTATAATTAAAGAAAAATTGGAAATTGAAGAGTGAATTACTTACCCATGCCTCTAAATGGTAAAGTGGTTAGTGGAAGCTGATTGCTAACCCGAAACTAAGGCTTGAATTTAAGTCTCGTACAAAGTTGGTTTGTGTGTGTGTGTTTTTTTTTCCTTTCCTACGAATGCAGTATCAGTCTACCTGCTGTTGTGCATCCTGAATAATATTCTCGGTAGTGAGATGGCTGAAAAACGACGGATTTGATTATTTCCGACAAGTCTTAGCAAATGTCGTGCTGTAGGGGGAATATTAATTATCCATAAAACACAGTAAGACCCATACATTATACTTGGCTTCTTACAGGTTTATCACTATCAGAAGTCTTAAATAAGATTTTCGTTTGATCCTTATCCAATTAATTCTAGAAAAGTATTCACTAACCAAAGAGGTTTTCATTTTTCAAAATTTCCCAAGATATATGTGAATTTATATATTGGCGGGATTTGAAGTTTTATGTATTTGTTATAGGGGATAATAACGCTAAATTTGGTTTACGCAGTTTGTTAAAATTATTTGAAAGAATGAACATTCTACCTTTTTTTCCGCCCATGCACAATGAAAAGGAAAGAAAAATAGATTACCATAATTTAAGAATATCGTTAAATGAATTTTTCTCTGGGCAAACTGAAAACCATTGCGCCGAGGTAAAGTTTATATTTAGGCATATTTTAATTCGTAGAATCGAAGTATGGAAAAAATCGGTATGTAATTTCAGATAAAGTCCAATTTTGTGTCAAAATACCTATGTTAGAACAATGTTATATATAAATCTAATATCCATCCTAAGTTGCGCTTTCGAGACATAAAAAGCGCAAATTAAATTTCGTCAATAGGTTCAGTAGAATGGGAGATCATAAAAAAGAACGGTCCCAATATACTTTATTCAGGGTGTACATGAATGAATTTGTAATGTACACATATTAAGAATAATTTATAATTGTCAATTAATTGTGAATAGTCACATAAGTATATTTATCATTACTATAGTCTAGAAATATTTAGATTATTTTTATCTTCATTTTCCCCGCTTTTTTTAGAGAAACTATAAGCACGTAAATGGCTGCAGTATAGAAGTTGGTAAGATGAATGTTAAATATGTGTAAGTTGGTCATGAGACTAAAATGTTTTGAAAGGCTAACTTTAAGTAAGAGACGAAATAATATATATACAAACAAAAACATATTTTTATGCATGTAGGTATATGAAAATCCAAATCACAGCATGTACCTTTTGCACATCATCCAGTTATTTTCTATCTATGTAATTTATTGATTCATAAAAATTTATTTCAAGCATTTCAAAATATTTGTCCCTTTTCCATTTTAATATTTTTGTGTAAAATTGAAGTTTCGATCTTGTATAATTTTAAAACTTACAACTAATATTCGACAGCATTTGACGCTATATTTCGACAACTTGGCTTAACGCATTACATCGAAATAGCGTTATTCATAAAAAGATGATGTGATTCTTAATGAAGCATTCTTTATAGACCCGTTATTCTAGGCTCCTTTTATTTGCGATTCATATCAGGCAATAACTGAGTCAATTAAAATAGAGGGATGTTGTACAAGCTGCGGTTACAAATACAAATTGTCGAAGAAGTAGAACGTCAAGATGTGGACTATGCATATGCATTTATCATTTTAAGAGAATAATATATCTGTTATTCATATACTGTAGAAATACTGCTAATCTTGGGAGAAAATATTACAAATACTTTCCAATTATGGAGTCTTTATATATATATTGCTTTTAAATATAAGAAATTTTTGAAGCAGGAAAGATGAAAAATGAACAATGCACTCGCCGGGAATCGGGCCGCGGGTCTCTGGAATACGTGCCGAGCGTGCACACCACTACACCTCGAAGGCAGGCTAAGAAGGCTTGAGGAATACCTTATATACTCCCCCTTTTAAAAGGCGACTGGGGATTAGGGTATCTAATCGCCACATCCTGGTGGGGAGAATCATCATCCACCACCCTTATAGTTCGGGCGCCACTGTAGAGAGATTAGGTTATTTTTTTGGAAGCGGGAATGATGAAAAATGAGCAACGCCTTCCCCGGGAATCGAATTACGGACCTCTGGAATACGCGCCCAGCGTGCTGACCACTACACTAAAAGGCATACTAAGAAGGCGGGAGAAATGCCTTATATACTCCCCCTTTTAAAGGGAGACTGCTGTTTAGGGGACCCTATCGTCAAATCCTGAGTGTGGAGAATCATCATCCACCATCTGGCACCCAAACGTTTTAGTTTCAAGCGTAGAGACATTAGACTATTTTAGAAAGCAGAAAAGATGAGAAATGAGCAATGCTCTCACCGGGAATGGAGCCTCGGACCTCTCGAATACGCGCCTAGTGTGCAGACCACTACACTACGAAGACTTTCTATGAAGGTGGTTGAAATACCTTATACCCTTAAAATATATTCTACGCTCAATTTGAAATAAATGTTTTTATACAGTGTACACGATTATGGGGATGCCGATTATCAAGTTGACGGATTATCCGTTATCAGGTTGGTGGATTATCACCAGGTGGTGCTCGGGTACGCACATTTAACGCTGCTTGTTAGACTGCGTAAAATACAAATAAGCGAAACTCCCAGCATGCTTAAGTAGTGATATTCTTCCCATCTTAGAAATCAGAGATTTACCTAATTGTGAAAAAGTCGAGGCAATAACACAAGTTGTATGCCAAAAATTTGAAAATATAAAATTTTTTGGAAATATCGATCAGGAAAACATCGATGACGATTCGACTGAGCCAGGATCTCCGTGCTTGAGTGTTACGGATATCATTTCAAGTGTCACAAAAACAGAAGATGCTGTGATTGATACCAAAAATACAAGCGAAGAAGATATTTACATTATTCCCGAGACAACAATGGCTTCTATTGAAACTCTATTGAACTTCGTCGACCAAAAGGAATTCGGATACAGCGATAAAATAGCACTTAATCAATTACGCAGTCAAGTATAACAAATATTTAAACGTTCACAAAATAAAGTAAAATTGCTGTTTTCTTAAGAATAAAACACTTACGAGTACGATTTGCATGAAAATTTATATTTCGGTTTACCATGTTCAGTTATCCGTGACCTGTTGTCCCGATATTAGCCCGGATAATGGAGAGTACACCGTATTTCTTACTTTATGCAGTAAAATACAATTTTGTTTAAATGTTCAACGCATCAATAAAATCAAGTCATTTTAACATGAGCCACGTTTACGCAATCCAAACTTTATCTAAAATGACTTATACTTATTTGGCTTTCAATTATTTTAAGGACCTCTCACTTCCATATGGGTTCTGTGAAATTAAGCGAACGAAAACAACTGAGCTATTCTTTTTGTTTAGCAGCTTAGTGTGCACCTTCTTGTTAGCCCTTTTTTAAAAAGAAAATTCGCCTGAGCTAAGAAAAATACGAAGGATCCCTAAATTCGCGGTTGTGGTTAACAGTAGGAACTCTTGAGCACTTATTTTATTTTTATTCTTTTTTCGTCGAAGTAGGATGGTAGAGAAAAGGAAAAGAAGTACTTTCAGTCCCGCGAGAGTTTTATTTAATCCTGAAAATTTCCTTTTTACCTCCCTTGGGCTCTTCGGGAGTACTTTTGTGATACTTTTTTCGTTTCCTTTAGTAAACAATAGTTGTGAAAGTTTAATAGGGAACAGACACACAGACACAGGGAGCGAGAGCGGAGCTGCTTCCATGTTGCACACATCTTTTAAAAAAGATAATTTTTTTTAATCTTTCCATTTCTTAACATTTCGATCTAAGTCTTGTAAGATTTATGTTCAGACTAGAATTTAAAATTCAAGTTTTAAGTAATGTGTTGAACATTAAAACGAAATATTCGCATGAGCTTATAAAAAATTTATGATTTTACATTTTATAGGGTAAAATTTAGCAAAATATTTCCTGCATCATATTTGTAAAGATTTGTTTTCTAAATTCCAGGAAACAAATGATCCTCGCATTTTGATTTTTTTTATCAAAGCCTACGCATTCGAACTAGAATATTTAAAACTATAATATTTAAATATAATATTATCACTATAATATTTAAAACGTGCGTCCGTACTTTTGATAGATGATAGCCATTGATCAGTTTAATAAGTAAAAGGTATTAGCATAATAAATAATTACTCTTAGCATAAAAGGTAATAATTGCTTGGAAGTTATAGTAAGAGAATTAAAAAAGAAAGAAAACCTAATGCATTCTAGAAAAAAATGAGAATTTATGCACTACAAGCGAGCATTTACAATTCGAAGCTTGGTCAGTTTTCTGACATGAATAATCGAAAATTGTTAAATGTGCCGGACGAGCATGATACAAATAATGATATTATAAACACTTTTCACTTTTCTCGAAGCTATGATGAAGTAAATATAGGTTATTCGTATCATTGTGTAATCCAAAATGGATTGTCGAGATAGTTCAGATGGTTTGGTTTACTTAATTAAAGCACACCAGGGCTATCTTCGTAAGGAGAGAAATGCCATCGTGGAGGACTTTCTAAAGGAAACTACCTCGTATATACATCACACGTAGGAAAACCACACAAGGGGTTACCAACCCCACATGGGAAAAACACACACATGGGTATACACGTTTCGCATGGGAAAAACACACGCGGAACAGACATAGGAAAAAACAAAAATACACAAACTGGCTCGTATACACAATAGGTAACGCTCGTATACACGAGACATTTGGGGAAACACTTTTGCATTCTAAAACTGCAACGAACCCGTTTGCCGTGATTCGACCCCCGGATCGAACTACCAGTATTCAGCGACTTTATCTCTTAACCGCTGATGGGCAACTGGTTTAGATTCTTAATATACCACGAATCATCTAAGGAACATTTTCGAGAAACCTTAGGATATTCCTAGAAAAACTTTTGTGTTTCTTGTAGACCCCAAATTTGTTGCAGCTAGGGATAACGTGTGTTAAAATAAATCGAATAATAGAACATGTAAAAGCTTTTTCTTCTAACAACTACATTCTCCTGGCGAAAGGAAATTGGAGACTATAAATTTTTTTCTCGAAATGGCAGTCAGAATATAAAGTCTACACTCATAATATATACATATATTAGAATTTTATAAAAGCCTTTTCATTCTAAAGTATTAAAAATTAATAAAACATGAGTAGTTTCACTTGTATGTTGGAATAGCCGCCTCTTATATGCGATACACGTACACACTTCTGAACTTGAAAGTAAAACTATAGTAAAATTGCGAAATATAATGAAACTTTAAATATTGGTAGAGCATATATCTAGAGGAATGATATGTTGAACAAATAATGCGTGTTGACAAGTGTTTATGACCACTCAGTATGCCTTTTTATGACAACAAATATCTGCAGAGTTCGGAGTAAGAAAGGAATGAATACTTTTTTAAAAATGTCTTATTGTGCATTCCATCTTTATTTCTCTTTTGCTGTTCGTAGAAGCTTTGTGGAATGTTGTCCTTCTAATACTTTCTAAGAAGAGATGCGCATGGGAAGAGATGCATATGATGCACTGAGTGCAAAGCCATTCATGCGTACTCATGCATTAAGTTTCATCAATAATTATTAACTCTTTGAAAATCGAAGTCTTCGCTAACCTGTATTCATAAATACCGAACCGCCCGAAAACGTTTTTGAGAGTCGCAGTAATGTCCTTCCCTCCCCATGCATTAACCCACAAAGAAGAGTGAAGATTTCAAATGACATTCTTTCTACTCCCTAACAAATAAAGATAAGGAACCACAAATAAATCTTTTTATGACAAGCTCTCTGCAATAAACTGATACAATGCATTTTGGGGAAACTGCACCTGTTGCATCCTTTAGAAGAGGGAAGAAAACAACATCGGAACTTCAGCAGTTTCGGGCGGTTGTGGTCGTTGGAATGAAAGGCCGACTGGGGCGTTATGGTCTTCAAAGAGTTAAACTTACAATATATTTTTGACAACAAAATCGAAACGGATTTTGGAATGATTGGCAGTTACGCTTTTACTTTCTAAATTAATAAATTAAGTATGTCTGGGTGGCGATTCTGAAAGTGCATATTTCTATATCTTAATGAGAAAAAACAATGTAAAAATTTAATATTTGTGAAGCAATAACATTAATATCCTGAATACTATGACAGAAAACGCGTTAGTAGGGGCCCATACGTTTTATTTATCATATAAAAGCATACAAGCAGATGCGATATACGCAGGCATTAAACTAAAAAGAACCGATTTCCACATTAGCATTTATGCAACCTTCATGATATTCGTCTTTTTTTATTTCATTTTTTAAAAATAAAAACCAGTTAAATGTTTTTGAGAAATTAATTCGCACAATACAGAGAGTAATATAAAATGCATATGTACAGGGTGATTATAATTAAAGTTTAAGTTTCAAACCGCTATAAAAAAAGAACCACTCATGAAAATGACGTCAAATTTGAAAGGAATGTTATTGAAGAAGGCGGAAAGCGTATGGCAGAAGAAAAAATTTAGTTTCAAAAGTTAGCAACAGATGGCGCTGCAAGCGAAAGAAGACGTAAATTAAAATGTTAGTTAAATTTCAGTGTTATAAAGCCACCAGGTACCAGGCTGTTCCTCATTTCGCGTCTCAGACGTTCGCCATGGGTGTTTCACTGCAGGACCGCGCTCTGCTGGTAAAGCTGTATTACAAGAATGATGATTGTCAAGAGTAGCTCTGCAAAAATTCAGAACACTGAAGGGTATAAAAGAAGGCGTTGGTCCAATGAGTGTCGTAGGTCTAAAGAAAATGATGCAAAAATTCGAAACGACAAGTTCGTTTGATGTGCAATCTGGTAGAGGGAGAAAACGAGTGCATTCGACGGTAGTTGAAGAAGTGGCCACAGCATTACAGGAGGGGTTGGCCGGTGGTGTGCAACCGTGCAGTGCACGAGGAATTGTCCGAACATTGGACAGGCCTATGAGCACAGTGCTGAAAATTGTACGAAACATTCTGCAATGCTATCCGTACAAAATTGGCCATGTGCAGGAGTTGCTTCCGTCTGACCTGACAGCTAGGGAGACGTTTGCGTTAGAATTCCTGGCTCGCATGGAAGTGGATAATGAATGGCCGTGGAAAATTTTGTGGACAGATGAAGCCCATTTCCATCTGACAGGATACGTGAATACCCAGAATTGTCGAATATGGGCAACAGAAAATCCACTGGCAACGCACCCCGTACCACTTCATCCTGAAAAGGTCACGGTATGGTGTGGCTTTACGGCATCATTCATCCTACAACCATATTTTTTCGAGCAAACGGGTGCTTCCGGTCCTGTTCCCGCAACCGTCACTGGTCAGAGGTATGCGTCTCTTTTGTGCAACCACGTGATTCCAGGTCTGCAACAGCATGGATGTGTGGATGAAATCATTTTTATGCAAGATGGCGCTCCTCCGCACATTGCACATCCCGTGAAACAGCTGCTGAGGCGCCATTTCCGAAATGCTCGAATTATCAACCGTCATTTCCCTACATCCTGGCCATCCCGATCGCCTGATCTTACTCCGTGTGATTTCTGGCTGTGGGAGTATCTGAAGGATGTTGTGTTCCGTGCTCCAATTGCAAATTTAGCGGAATTAAAGGCACGCATTTCGCAACACATTCTGAACATCACCCCGGAAACACTGCGATCCGTTGTGGAACATGCTGTTTGTCACTTTCAACTTGTTGCACACAACGGTGGACACCATATTGAACATGTTTTCCGCCAGTCTCGCGACAGTTCCGAACTTCTTTGATGAATGGTTCTTATGCGGTATGTCGCCGCAAAACTCTTGAAACCGATTTGTCCCTTTCGATGTGATATGTACAGTCATGCAAATAAAATTATTCAACAATTCTAATTTGTCAATGCGTTTTAATGTGTAACTTCCACCTTAGCCATTGTTTTACGAATCATTTCTCGTTTCTCGTCGTGATTCTGCCGCTTACAGCGCCATCTGTTGCTAACTTTTGAAACTAAATTTTTTCTTCGGCCATATGCTTTCCGCCTTTTCCAATAACATTCCTTTCAAATTTCACATCATTTTCATCAGTGGTTCTTTTTTTATAGCGTTTTGAAACTTAAACTTTAATTATAATCACCCTGTATATCATATTCGTTATTTGAATTTCATTCTTACTTTTTCATTACCTTTCAGACGATGTTGTGAAAGGTGTTGTTGGCGGCTCAGCTGAACTTCCATGTGATGTGGACCAGTCGAACTGTGGCAAGGTATATTTCATCACGTGGACCAAAAATGTGTCCAATGAATGGAAGAGACTCTACTTGTACAGTGATGCGGTTGAAAAGCCTCTGCAGGAGCTGGCTAATCCCGACCGGGCCGATTTCTTTTTAGGAGATACGACTGCTTCCCTCACAATATCACCTGTGCGCATAGAAGATGATGGTACTTATAAATGTGACGTTACCTATGTGCAGGGCAAATGCCCTTCTTTATCCTTTGCAACGCTTGTCACTTATGGTAAGTTGTTTTTCTTTAGCATTCTCACAGTATATTGAGTATAACATAGAAATCTTAAGAGCATTTTAATTAGTTAATTCTCAAGTCCAACGTTTCTTATCCAGTATTCATCCATATGTAACAATGTTCAGAAAAAACATAAAATAACTAAATGCACACCGAAAAAGGACGTATGGAAAACAAAACGTATTAAAAATTATACATTAATTTAAATGTGTAAATAACTGAAACTTTAAAGGGACACGTTAAACATTTATATTGTTAAAATGTATTCAAGCAAAACATCAAAAATCAAGTCCAGTCGGATGTGTGGTAAGCATTAATGTTACATTTATGACAAGCTTGCACGGCATAAGCAGAATGAGTTTAACTAAGAACTCTGTAGAATCTTTCTCACTTCTGCTGTAGAATAGAAGGCAAATGAGTAAAACTATGTATAGAGTTTTGCGACCAAAAATTTAAAATATTTCACACCTTTTCAAACATGTTCTATTGAATTTGAATTCTACTTTTACTTTGTTTATTACTTCAGAATCGCGTCCTCTTTCATAATAAATTAAGAACTTCTGACTGCTTTAACATATTGTACATTGAAAGTTAAAAATTTTCTTGCGACGTTCAGGCAGTCACTCCGCCTAAAATCTTTCAAGGTACAGAGTCTTTATATCTTTAGCCATAATAGCTAATCCGAACGAAACCTAAGAACCGTACGTAAAAGAGTAGTACGTTCGACCGTACTAATTTCTTATCTTGCTAAATATCTTTTTTATATATAACGGGAGAATAGTTGTAAATTTCTTTGTCTCGTTTGACAGGAACTCGTCTAGTATTTGGGCAGAAAAGATTGCTTTTTGCTTTTCGCAATATATAGATACTACGTTTCATACTCCAATATTTTGAAGCTCTTCGTTGATTATTTAAAATAAATAAGTACATCAGTGGCCTCCTGATTACAATTCTACCTAGAAAAATACTGCAGCGAATGTTTGTATTGATGGTAATCCTTATAAAATATTACAAGTATGTGGCATTTTCTTGACAATTTCGTAAAGCAATTAGCAAAGGCAATTATCCTTCTTTGCAGCAAAGTTTCGTCGACAGTTTTATTTGTGTCTTTTTTTTTTTTTTTTTTTTTTTTTTTTTTTTTTTTTTTTCCTATATTTTTAAAATTGGTTTCAAAGTTTGCTTGCGATATGGACATGTTCATGAATATGCAGTACCTTCTTGAGACTGACGGATTTTCAACTTTTCTGTTGTTATGTATGTTTCAGAATCTAATATATTGTAAATAAATATGCTGATAAGATATAGCAGAATATTGCAGAAAGCAAAAATGTTTTTGACGGTTAAGTGTCCATAAATTTCCCAGTGCTAAATTCACTGTTTATATTAACTGGTAATCAATACGGTCATAACTGGTCACCTATACGATCGTAAATGGTCGCATTAGACCACTTACGATCGAATGGGTAAATCGTGTTATAAATGTAGAGTTATCATTCACTGATATTTTATACAGCGGTAATGAATAACTTAATATCATAAATAAATTTACTGGAATTATAACTTAAATTAATAGGTTTACCCTGTAATGTTCTACTTATAATTAAATATCCCATATTTTTTCGCATTATATGATCCATATGAATCATATGATGTCAATGCATTTTTAGAAGATATTTTTGCATATTCGAATTTTTATTCGAATTATTAAGCGGTAAAGAGCGGTAAAGACGATGAACACTGGTAGTTTGGTCCGAGGTTCGAATTCTGCGAACGGGCTGGCTGCATAGGCGTTTTCGTGGTTTTCCCCATGTGTAACGTGTATACGAGTCAGTTCCTTAGAAAGTCCTCCGCGAAGGCATCCCTCCCTTTAGGCAGATAGCCCTTGTGTGCTTTGCCATAATTGAATAATCCAATCCAATTCAACATTTATTTAAACGCTTAAGTATGCGAAACTTAATTTATCAGATTAAAACAATAACGGACATCTACTTTTCCATCTGTATTATTTTTCTGAACTTGTTTATTGTTGTTTAACATAAAACCGAGGAAATTCTTTACGATTAATAAGTACTGAAGAAATTTTGCTACAAATATTTTTAATTTGCATGAGTACTTTCTAATAAGATTAATTATTAAATCATCTTTACTTAAAAATGTGAGTCTCTCTTTTTATTTCATTTTGTAAATTCAAGGAAACCTCTATTAATAACATTTCACTTTTAGTGTTTCGCAATTATAGTGTCATTTCCTGGAATGTAGAATAATATATGTTCTGGCTCAAAGTTCATTAAGATTAGACATTTTAGACATTTATTCAAACTTTTCAGTCTTTTGCATCCATTTTAAAGAAAGAGAAAAGAATTATGTGAATTAAGTCTGGCATATGATGTAAGTCTTTACCCGAATTTCTTGGAAAATGGATGACGGAAAAAAATAAAGAAAGAAATCGTATCACTGGAAACGGATTCAATAAATTTGAGAAGTCAAAAGAAATTTTACATAATTTTACCCGATACGTTTCTCATATCAGGAATACATTTATTTCTCGTATGATTATTCATACGAAGTTAAACGTCAAATCCAGTTAACAATTCGCTTGCTATGAATGGGATAAGTTAAAAAAATGGCGCTTTGGAAGCATTTTTCGTAGCGTATCTTTTCAAAATGCATTATTGGCTTCTTATCAGTTTATGCACGGAAACCAATCTCGGTTATTGGTAGATACCAAAACCGGAATTTCCTTTGTTATTAAGGATCAATACATTTTCTTCCTTCTACTGTGGGTTTCGTAAGCGGGAAAAGTCATCTCCTCTTTTCAATTGTAAACCTCTTCGAATATTTTTTTTTTTTTTTTTTTTTTTTGTCTTCGGTTCATCGTTTTCTCCACTGTATTAATTTTCAATAAATATTTCTGCATTTCAATGGATTTATGACAGTTTATCAGCTGTGGTCATAGAATGTAACGCCTTTCTTTCTGTTTTCTTTTTCTTACAGTATGGTTATCGAAGATCTGAGTCAGAGGGAGAAAACGTGAACTAAAGCGATGTTCAATTTCACAGTTCTTTTTTCATATGAGGGAAAAATGTATGGTTTGAGTTCATTTCTTTCTACTGGTTTCTAGCTATATGCTGTATCGTTAACGCCCGTTGTACGCGTACGTTTGTAAGACGAATTTGTGTTCTGTAGGGTTATTTGTTATGAAATAGCTTAAAATTAGGCACACACACACACACACACACACACACACACACACATATATATATATATATATATTTAAGATAAAAATATATGTAAATCAAAATTATAATTTAAACTAACGCCCTTTAATTCTTCCTCTCTGTTTTAAAAATCGTAATAACTTCTCCGGATTGCGTTATTTTTAGATCGTTCCATCTTGCATGGCCTTCGCAACGCTGATGGCGTAACTCTTGAGAACTGAAACTTATCTAAACTAAATCAAAACCTTCTGCTTGGCAAGCTTTCATATTGGATAACTACGCACTTCAACTTCTGTCTGTGAGCTGCTCGGACTTAATTTCGCTGTGTTCGATTCCTATCCCAACAGTTATCAAAAATGTATATGTTTATATATTGTTGAATAGGCATGAGTAGAGTGCCAAGTGATTGTGGCAGCAAACGTCAATTGGAAAATAAAAATGGAATTAAAACCGCCTCGACTGCCAAGTTTCATAGATATTACTATCTCAGCATATTAGCAAATTACGCAATCAGTTTTCTTCCTCTTCAACATGGATCTTCTTTCATTTTTTAAAACTACATATTTAAAAAGTTATAAATTATCGCGATACATTTGATTTGTGAGAAAGTAGAATAATTCTGCTTAAAACATACGTTTGTATCAGCTATTATTTTCTACTGAAGAGTTTGCTACACATTCTTATGAAGCACATTTTTCTCTCTAATCTTTAAAACAGATATTACTGTATGTTCCTTAACTTGTAAAGAGTATTTGGTTTTCACTTGCGAGATTTTACTGGAACGCACATTAAAAACCCCTTAAAATATCGATGAAGTTTACTGTCCTCAATTGGTTTGAATCTCATCAGCTGAAATTTGCATAATATTGTAAATTAATATTATGCTGTATTCACTGTTTTCATTACTCCTATTGGCTGAAATATAATATATTAAAATATTATGTCTTCTAAATAATTTTAATTGCACATATATTTCATCTTAAAAGGGTAGTAAAATGCATTCAAAACTTAATATTAAGCTCAACTAGAGCATTATAGCATTGACTATGCTGCTCTTCTGTCAGCAATAAGATTTCATTTACTATAAGTGATTATTAGAGTTTTGAAGTAGAATAACTTTATTTACCTTTTATTCAAATAAAAAACGCATAGCACCAGTGAAGGGAAGAGTTATTAAAAATTATAGTACGATTTTATGAAAAACGTAGGACAATATTCAAAGCATTCTTAACATTTGTTACACGATAGACGACAATCTAATTTTTGACTTAGCTTGGCGGAATTATTATGGGTAAGCAATATCAAGATAAGCAATCATTTTGTCACTTCAAGCAGATTGCTAGGTAAGGTTATGTCAATTTTAAATGCATGCTAAACAAGCATTACACATTCTAAATTCTAAAAGATCAACAGATTTTAACTTTCTGTTGATTAGTTATAAAGTCACTGTCGCCACTTAAAGCAATGAACAATGCTATTCGTTTCGGGGGGTTCAGCACATACGATACTATGAAATTTCGCATTAACAATACGTCGTTTAGCATTTATTAATAAGAAATTAGACTTCAAATCTATTCAACGATAATTTTATAGCAATATATCTAATTGTTTCAAATGTATTAAAGTATATCAATATTTTTAAAAAAAATTAAATTTTAAACTGCGAATTTTTAAATTTCGTTTACGGTTAAAATGGCCACCTGCATAATTATAGTTTAAAATGGTGTTAAATTAATACATTGCAGTAAAAATCATACTTTCAGATTTGCCTTTTGCCGTGTTTTTCCACGGCTAAAAAGCACGGTAACGTACAAATAAGAACGTTGTTTGTCTTGCTTGCCGTACAGAAAAAGAATTTCGCAGTCAAAGCATGATGCACGTATGCATTAAAAGAGCTGTATGCATTAACAAAGTTGTATGAAACTTGTGTCCGCTGTAGTTTTTAATTTCAGTTCCCCAATCAGTAAACTGCATGATGCAGTCCAGCAATTGTTTTAGAAATTAATTTGTATAAGATGTTTTTCCTTAAGTGATATCTAAAGTAAATCTAGCATAAAGGTATGATATTTGGTGGATTATATAGAATTTTACTTGAATTATTCATGGAAAATACTCTCTTTGAAAAGTAAGGCATTATTACCTAGTTTCCTGTAAAGTAACATTAATTTAAACGCATATGCCCAGTGCTTCTGAAATTCTTATAAACATTGAAAGGACATTTCTTTTGGTATCTATCATACAATGCCCTGTCATAATTTTACACAGTTTGAATTTTTTGAGAAAATGTTCTTTTATAGCTATGTTGATGAGGGACAAGAACGAACTCAAGAAAGTGAGAAAAGTGGAAAATAAGGGGTTAATACATTATATAGAAATATGCTTTTAATAGAAAAACCGATGATCGTTTGCTCAACAAACGGCATTCCGCCAAAGGATCAGAATTCGTTCTAATTTCGTTTTCTCATAACAAGAACTACTCTCTCTCTTGTATGATGCCATTACATACTTTTCTTTTACAGAGAGTACGCCAACTTCTTACAGTAGTCAAATTCAAACATTTTTATATTTACGTATTTTTTATCCAATGACAAGCCCTTGCCTATTCCGCATTAGCCAATCTTAAGGCCAGAAGTGGTGACCATTTTATTGTGGAATCAGCTAACAAGAAGCCACCTTTGCTCTTATGAAGGGACGGGCAGTTACAAATATACTTTCTCCGGGTTCAAACCCTGGCCCTTCGGTACCGCAGTAAGCTCCCTAACCACTAAAATTCTGGGCGAACAAATTCAAATATTGCATTTCTCGTGCTCGCAGTATGATTTTTAGACGAACAGCTTGAACAAAGGAGTATTAGATGCAGGTTTAATTGTATGATTATTTAAGCGAAATTTTCCAACGTAAGAAAAAAATCCCTCGCAATGAGTTTAAAATAATTTTTGTATTCACTTGTACAAAATATTTTACCGCAAATTTCAAGGCGTTTATTGTGCCTGAAATTCATTTCTGGACATTGAATAATATTTCATACTCCTTCGAAAGTTACGGATATAGCACTGAAATTTCAAAGTTCCTCAGATTGCTATGAATAAATATCATTTTCGTGATTGTAATTAAAAAATGGCTCTCTCTTACTCTCTACCTTGATTCCTTTTCTTTTAATACACATCCTTCCCATAATCGGATACATTAAAAGCTGGCAGAAATTTTCATGTGTAATGAATAAGACAACCCCCTACTGAACTAGCTTTGAAATATTTACAAATTTTTGTAGAAGATCAAAGGCCGTAAATTACGAATTTCCGTATTCTGTCGTTTCAATCGTAATGGACGTCATTTTGCATTCGTTACCTGTTTATAAATGAAACCTGCCTGATTAAAGATATAAAAGTTGTAATGGTTCAGAAAGACGGCTAAATTCCTGCATCAGATGCATCATTGGTCTGTTTCCAAATAGGTTAACAAACGACTGGATGTGCAAATTAATTCCACATGGTCGTTCTCCTTTTCCAAGCGAACGCGAGGAAGCGAAAGATAACCCAAATGGAACTTATCAGAAGTCCTTGTTCCTAGTCTTATCTCTCTCGCACACCATGAAGTGATCATTGTCATTCGAATACACACAACACCGAAACAAACTCTTTTGCCCTTTATGAGAATCGATATTTCTAATTTAGATCGTGGTGTGTGTATGTGCACCGGAGGATGTAGTCCAGCCCGCCTTTCTATCGTTTCTCTCTCCTCACCCCTTTCTGCGTCGCTCCATCTCTTCCCCAGATCAATTTCCAGGCTTTGGATGGCTGATAACTTTTCCAGCAATGAACGTTTGCACAAATTTGAACATAAAAGATCCTTCCAAAGACATCTATGTAATTAAAAATACCATTGATTATTGAAGATATCTTGCACCGAATTCAATTCTGCAAAGAAATGTAATTGAAACTTCGTTTTAGCGATTTGATAAAAGTTGAAATCTCTTTTCAAGCACGAAAGTTTGATTCAAATATTTCCTATCTAGAAATACAAACCTCATCATCTTTTAGAATGCAAGCAAATCTCATCTCACCTGATTCCATATGGCAGACGAAACATCTGATTACCATAGATACAAATATTTTGTATATTAATGTACCGGAAGAAAAACCACGTTTTGTGAATACTTAGGTGAATTTTGCAAAGCAAGATCTTTAATAAAATGCATTTTTTGCATTGAATCGTTTCATTTTCTATTAGTTTTGCTTTCGTAATATTTTGCAGAAAAATGATGAATATTTGTATATTATTCAAAGAGTCAAGACATCTGGATTTAAAATATTAAATCTGAGGTAAGTTTACAAATAAATTAGTTTCTGATGCATCTTCATTAGAAGAACTTATCGTAACGTAAAACGTATCGTAAGTAAGCAGTACACTTAAGCATACATTTCTAAGTTAAGAAAAAGAGTTTACACGGTGTAGAGACATTAGGATTTTTTTTTTTTTTTTGGAAGCATGAAAGATGAAAAAATGAGCAATACCTTTCCTGGGAATCGAACCATGGACCTCTGGAAAACGCGCCCAGCGTGCTGACCAGTACATTACGAAAGCATGCTAAGAAGGCTGGGGAAATATCTTATATACTCTCCCATTTAAAGGGCGACTGGGGTTTTTAGAGGCCCAATCACCAAATCCTGGGTGTGGAGAATCATCATCCACCACCCTTTCAGTTCAGGCGCCACTGTAGAGACATTATGATTTCTTTTGAAAGCATCAAAGATGAAAAAATGAGCAATGTCTTCGCCGGGAATCAAACCACGGACCTCTGGAATACGCTCCCAGCGTGCTGACCACTACACTACGAAGGCATGCTAAGAAGGCGGGAGAAATACCTTATAACGGTTTACTTAATTTTTTTTATTTTAAGACCACTTAAGAACACATAAAACTATTTTTTTTATTTTTTTTAATGTTAGCAATATATTGTAATTTGTATTTAAATTTATAGACAGCAAGAAATCATTATAAAGAAATGCTTTTTAATCTCGAAAGTTTTAACTTTTATTTTGCTTTCAAAAGAATTAACTAAAAACTGGTAAGTTATAAAATTATAAGAATCATTATCTTGTAATGCAAAACAGTTGTTATATTTATTTCGAATCTACTTAATGATTTAAAAAATGTTATGTCTAATTTAAAACCAGTTGAGATATTATACCTTTTGTTTTTCTAAATGATAAACATTCTTTTAAATATAAATTTTTAAATTTTAATATTTCTTTAAAACTCTTTCTTTAAATTTTCATTAAATTGGAATAATGTTTTCCAAAACGGATTGCTAAATTCATTTAAAATATATTCAGAAGGGATTTCTTCGTGACATACATATGTACGTATGTGCATATCTGGCATAGTTGAGTAGCCGCAGAACTCAAAAATGAGTAACCGCAGAACGTTGAAATTTTATATATCGGGTCTGCTATAACTTGTAGCAGTGCGCTTTCTTTTTTCGTTGCAATCGGCCGCACCAAAATGTATGCATATATATATATATTTCCACTCTGTTACCCGGTTCAGTGAGTTCTGTAATTTAATTCTTATATGATGGTTAATTGTGCATTTTTTGCTTTAAAAGTCATTGAATTAAGATTTTTTTATGCTCCGAATGCGGCTTTTACGCGCGCCGTTAATCTGCATGTAATTAGTTGTAGAATTATCAATAATTTTAAAGTTGCTCTAGTGCAAACGAGACCAACATTTGTTTACATTTGAAACTCTTAGTATAATAGTGAATTAGTCAGTTGGTGCCCAACTTCAGCGTATTTTTTGTCCAGTGGGACCGAAAATATACTCTCAATTTTGTGCACCTAAAATTTTATCTTTCTGTCCGTTGATCGAATTACTTGTTTTGGCAGAGAAACTTGAATTTTAATTGTAAGACATTTTTTAAACTGTTTATAAGTGATTTAGTTTTTTTCTGTATTTTGTAAATTTTAATAAAGATCTTTTGCGATTTTATGGATTTTTACCTTGTCTAGAATGAGAATCAAACTGATTGAATGAGAAATATATCTCTAATCAAATTCCAGGAAATAACTTTAAATTAAGTGCAGAAGGAAATATGTGTAATTTAAATAAGGCGTACAGGGAAGCCATGTGGTTTCTACACCAGATATTGTTTATTAAGCATTAGAATATGAAACCTTAACGTTTAAATAATGTTACCATGGCCTTTAAAGGTAATTCACGTATATCTTCGGAAATTTTGAATAAAAAATTGTAATTTTTTGCAGGTATGCTTAGAAATACTTTAAGATGATGGTAAAAATTTTATAGATTATAATTCAAAATGTTTTTGAAAAATTTATAAAAAAATTTAAAAAAAGGAATTTTAAAATTAAATCATTAAAAATGGGTGAATTGTATTTGGAATGAACCTAAATTTCGAAATGTGAAAGGAAAAATCAAATAAGCTTAATGACAAAAGCGAGATTAATAAATATATATACCAAACTAAATTAACATTGAGGAGCTAAAATTTTGAGAGCTAATTTTTTAAAAACTATTCGGGCGATTTTTACAAAACTTGGTAGTTTGGCTTAATTTGAGCCGTAGAATTGAAATATGGAAAACAATTGGTATGTTATTTCAGAGAAAGTCCGATTTTGTGTCCAAATATCAATATTAGAACGATGCTATATATAAATCTAATACATATCCTAAGTCTCGCTTTCAAGACGTGAAAAACGTAAGTTGAATTTCGTGAATTGGCCCAGTAGAACGGGAGATATAGGAACTGTCACATTTCTTTTTTTTTTCCTGCAGTGTACATCTCATGCAATAAAATAAAAGTAAGATATGATTAAAGATAAAAAATAGTAGAAAAGCAAACATTTTAGTAATTCCTAGCATATGTTTACTAGCATTTTAGTAAGGCAAAATTCGAAATTATTACGACGTGATTTCTGATACAAATTACTTTAAAGATAAATTAAATCTAGAATTTAAATGTGCCTAACTCATCAGAGTAGCAGAATTATTCATTTTATATGAACGAAATGTAAGAAATCGTGTTTCCGTATGACAGAAATGATGGAGTCGGAAAAAAGTAAAATCGAATAGTAAAAGTCGGAGATCGCTAATGTTACCTATTTAGCATACATAGTCCATAATCACAATAGCTTTGAATTTTTTTGTGTCCATACATATCTCACAGAACTCAAACTCCCAATGCATAGCCCATTTTTATATCATCTAGCCGTTGATAATTCTAGCAAGAGCATAGCCAGGATCTTTAAGACCCACAGAGAGAAACTTTATAATAATATTATGGCAGATACTCAAATGGCGTAGATAACTCACGGATTCGCATTTTGCTTAAGCATATTTGTAAAGCCATAATAATAACTTACGGTGCAGGACACGTGAGAAAACAGCAATGCCTTCGACCACACTAGCAAGTGAAAAACTCGAGCCCCGAGTTCGTAAACGTATTATACTTTTATATTCTTAGTAATAAAGACATATTTTAGGAGTTCTCTCTAAGTAATAAAGCTTCACAATGTCACCATTCAGCCCCATAGCAAGTAGGAAATGCAAATTTCTAACAATTTTTTAAATTAATTGAAGGTTATACATTAGTTTTCAGTATGCAAAATGTTGTTTGTAAATCATTAAATTTGTGGTGGAGCATAATTTAATGTTTTATATAACTATTAAAATTTTCTAATTGGCAACATGATTTAATGTTTTTGCATAATTATTAAGATTCGCTGTGTGGCAACAACGAGTTGAGTTCAAAAACTTGCTACTCTGAGTGTTCCTTGATAAGCCTCATTTCTTAAAAAGCTTGTTATCCTAGTTTTATATCCAGAATAAGATATATATAACAAATAAGTATGGAAGTTACATAAAAATAAAGACGCTGTTCTTTTAAAGACTAAAATAAGAATTTATTTAAATTATGAAAAGCTCTGGATGTTTCGTTTCGATTTTGAGCTTTCATTAATACCTACAAATTAAACGTATCTTATAAAAACCTTATTTAAAATATTGAAAGGAATAAAGTCATATTAAGTCTTTCCTAATAAAGACTTAGTTAGCTAGAGCCATTAATAAGAAATTAGTCCCACAAGAATTCTATTAATATTCATATTATAATTCCGTAACATTTTGAAATTACGAAAATTCATATAAACTGATTTTTTTAAAATTAGAAATTTAAAAAATCTAAATAATTTATTTGTTCTTAACTAAACCTTCCAAGGAATAATTTGTATTTTAAAAATAAATGTTACCTTTAAATTGTTGTTATAGCGTCATATAAGTGCACATGGGAACAGTGATTTTGCTAAGAAAATACATCTTTCACAAAATATTTATAATAAAAATATATTCTGCGTTATTCCTTTATCATCAGAAAGGATTTACATACGGTAAATTGCTATCTTAATTAAAAGTTACGGTACGTTTTAAAATGAATCATTGCAAAATTAAGTAAATCATAATTTAATTTAACTGTAATCTGGTCTTGTCCTAGCTTAATTTTATAAAAGTGTGGCGTAAACTAACTCATGATTAATTAATTTACATCCTAAGGAAATCTTAAAATTTTGAGCAAGAATACTAATTGCTTATTATCCTACTCTTCGCTGCAATAAGACTCTTGTTGCTGAATGTAATAGAATAGTTAATGTAATAGAATAGTTAACTAAAACAAGTTTCACTTAAAAAGAAAAACAGCTTGCAGAAATTTACTTTAGAATAGTATTTTTAATTTTCAATGAACGTTGCGTGTAAATCTGCGTTCGCTTATTAAAATAAAAGTCTGAAGAAAATATAATGAAAAACTAAAAAATTTTCAAATAGCATAGAGTACAATACAGAGTAACTGCACTGTGTCTCGTTCGTCGCACTTTTCGTTTTCTTCCTAAAGTACTGAAATATGATTTGATTGTTATATTGACATTAACTGCGTTGTTTGGATTTAATTCTGATCATTGTCATCCTTAAATATTAATAATCATCTGTCGCCGATGATTTTGAGAGTTTAGAAAGATGGAAAATACTTTTTCACAAAGTATATTATTACTATTGTTAGTTAAATCTTAATTTCCCCAAAAAATATGTTCATCTAAAGATACAGGATTTATTCTCAGATAATCAGCGAGATATCACCTATTTATTCAGTATAAGGTTTCGTTTGGCTTGATCTGTTAGATTATGGCAAAGCACACGAGGGCTATCTGCCTAAAAGAAGAGATGCCTTCGTGGAAGATTTCTTCTAAGGGAAACTGTCTCGTACCCGCGTTACTCATGGAGAAAACGACGGAAACGCCCATTTAGCTAGTTTGTTTATCTGAAATTAAACAACTTGGGTTCAACGACTTTATCACTCGGTCTCTGGGTCGTTGGTGGGCCTTTAGTTAGAACAAGGCATGCATAGATTAATACACACAACTTTTGCCTGGTCAACACTTGTACTCCTAAAAAGAAAGGTTAAAAAAGTAAAAACAAAAATCTGAAAGATTTCAAATTTTATATTACGCCTAAAGGGTTTTTTTTTTCATTTACACACGCATGCATGTTTCGAGAGCATTTAGGTTAACACACCTTTAGGCTAAAATATTTAAAAAACAGCATATCTTTAGAATTTCCTATAGATAGTCTCACGCGCTGGAGATAAAAATGTTTTATTCCGCAGAGTGTTACCACTGCTCACTTTAAAATTGTCGAGGTTTTTAATCAAAAATTCGTTAAAGGTTTACAAAATATGAAATAGCTGATGAAGCAAATTCGAAGTTCAAATTTAAAGCTTCCAGGTGCCTATATTCGGGTCGAGGACTACGTTATTCAAAATTTTATGGCTCTAGGTACCGCTATTTGTTCACAGAGCGAGAAACATACATACATTCATGCAGATTCTTCATTAATTAATTTCTCTACATATAATACAGGACGATAGTATTTGGTTGCAACAATTTGAAAAGTGAATCAACGCTTTTAGTGTTTCGACGCAAAATGCCTTTCCGAAACCAATAGAACTTCTCGGCTAAAAATAAATCAACAACCTGAAAATGTTGATATGTTTGAATTTATTATCATATCACTGTTAGGCAATCTGCCTTGGCAATGTGCAATATCAGAATTGAATGCTGTAAAACAAGACTAACTGGATTGACTAACTATAACGGATCGAGCGATATGAGACAGCAAGCTTGCGCTTTCTGCAATAAAGAATGCGTTACAAACACCCACTAATGTTTAACATTTTTGCTCGTCATTTGGTTAATCTTCTGGTCTGAGCGAATATATGTGATAAAAATAAAAGGAAAGACAGGCTAATGCGTAATTTAAATTTAACTGCTAATTAAAACTTTCAATAATTTCTCAATGTAACTAAAACCGTATATCCCAAACACAGACATAGCTTTTACAAGTTTTTTGGAGTAAAATATGAAAGCTATAATTGTGCTTGATTAAGTGAGAAGTAATTCTTGAAATTTACGATTTACAGTAGATGGAAAACCAAAATAATGTATATGTTTGAATGTAAATTCCTTTGCTGAATTATTTAGTCACAACTTTATTACTGTACCCATCTTTGTAAGTCAGTGAACAGTTAGCTAAAATTATATATACCTGTTAATCAACTTATCAAATAATGTTTCTCTTTCTGGTTGATATTTTATCCCAAATTTCTCGTTATTATAAAACTGATGCTGAGACGCAGTGGCCAGCGTATCACGCAGCAGCGCAACAGGTCCGGCGTTGGGCACCCCGGGCTGGGCAAGTTTGAATCTCTCTTAAGTGGGTCGATAAAATGAGTACGAAGTTCGCTTGGAGACTAAACACCAGCGGGCATGCGTTAAGTTAACCACTTGTTCACGGAATATGCTCACGCACCCGGCGCCCACGGTTTTTAAAACTGATGCCATCTTTATTATAAAAACCTAAATTTTGCCAGCTTTTTTATCCCTCTTTCATCTACGCTCTTTGAAGTATTCTTTTAATCTTCTTAAGCAGCCCTGCCAGTAGCACAATAAATAAGACAGCTGAACAGTGTTTGTTCAACTCGAGTTCAAATTCTGGAGGATAGGCTAGTTGCATAGGTCTTGTTTTTTTTCGTTTTCTTTAGAGTACGAATTAATTTCTCTTAGACAGTTCTCCAGGAAGGCATCTCTGCTCCAGCGCGAAGCCCTAATGTGCTTTACCATGCTCAGGTAATCCAATCCCATCGTCTAGTTATTAAGATAAAGCAAGTGTTGTAAGCATGTCTTCAAAATAACATGTTACATATAGGATCCGGCCAATTTTAAGTTAAATTTGTATTAGTTTGCGATTTCGTCGTGCCGTAAGAGGCTCCAAAAATGGTAGGTATCTGGCTTTAATAATTAAACTGAGCGAAAACTGTGTGTTGTTGAATGTGTTAGATGCAATTTCAATTCGAAGCATAAATTATGTAACATTATAAATGTTATTATAAGTAAGATTTCAATCTAATTAATATTCAAAAATATTTAGTAGATCTCTTCTGCTAAAATCTGTACTCAGTAGCCGCATTAGATTCTGCATACATAAATGTAGTGTAGCTGAAATACGTGAGGCAACATAGGAGTCTGTAACTGCAAATTCTTGAGAAAAATTCCAAATTTCATTATTACTTTTCTTCCCACTTCACGTAGTTATAAAGCTAGTGATTTCCGCGTTTACCTTTATTCGAGTAATCAATAATACTATTGTATTTCTTTCCAAATATTCCTCACATTTTCATTGCTTTATTTTAAGTCATAATACTAAATTTTAATAGGGGAAGATTGTTCTTTTTACATTAAAATGCTTAACATTTAGATTGTAGTTTTCACATATGTAGACAGTAATAAAATTTGCTAGTCTATAAGGTATTTCTCCCAACTCCTTGGCATGCTTTCGTGGTGTGGTGGTCTGCACGCTGGGCGCGTATTTCAGAGGTCGTGTTCGATTCCTGGAGAAGGCGTTGCATATTTTTCATCTTTCCTTCTTCTAAAATAAATAATGTCTCTATAAGTGGCGTCCGAACTAAAAAGGTGGTGGATAATGATTCTCCACACCCAGGATTTGGCGAATGGGTCCACTATAAACCCCCGTCGCCCTTTAAAAGGGGGAGATATAAGGTATTTCTCCCATCTTCTTGATATGCCTTCCTGGTGTGGTGGTCTGCACGCTGGGCGCGTATTCCAGAGATGTCCGTGGTTGCATTCCCGGCGAAAGCGTTGCATATTTTTCATCTTTCCTGCTTCCAAAATGCCTAATGTCTCTACAAGTCATATGCTATGAATATTCATAACGCTCATAGGTATTTTAGAGAAAATGTGGATGTGTAACTACTGGCTTTATAGCTGAAAAGTGAAGCAATTAGTCGTTTCGTTTTTGGCGAATAATCTTTAACAGAGATTTGTTTTCTTAAGATACTTACTTGTAACTTTATGCAAAATAATCAGTTTTAACTGCTTAGTTAATGTATGAAAGGCCACTAGGAAAGTAAGAATTCTGTCTTAAGAAAACCATTAGGAAGAATTATTTCTACCAGTTTCTGCCTGCACCATATGATTTATAAACATCTTTAACTGCATTAAAGTATCGTTTTCATGAGTATTTTCAAGTGAATGTTTGCTTTAATTTTTAAACTATCTTTCTGAAATGCCCTATTATCTTTCCAAATACTCTTACGTTATTCCTTTCACATTACCATATATTATTCTTAGACAAACGATCGTAGCAGTTTATCTTGAATGAAGATTCCAGAAAAAGAATTATGTGGAGAAGAACTTAACTTTAAAACTTTTGTTAATCAATAATAAGTATTTTTGTGCTTAATAATAAATGAAACAGAGGCGTAGCTTTATCAATAAGCTGGAAATGTTTACTTTAAAAGTTTATCCTATTTTTTTGGCATCCGTTTCGTGGTGTTTATTATAGACATGGAGGGAAATAGAAAATAGATATTAAGTAAAATATAAACAGTGGACAGCGAACCCCACAGTCCTGTCAAAATTGTTCTGTGCGGTACAGAAGACTTTTATGTGTTCCAGCTTTTTTTTTTCTTTAGCCAAGAAAATTAAATATTAATTTGAATCCATTATTAAGAAATCTGTGCAATACGTTTAACAGATTACTGTAGCTTAGATTATAAAAGTAACAATCCTTCTGGAAACTTTGTTGAAGTACTTCCAAATATTTTCTGTTATTGTTGAAAGCATCCTAGCAGGATTGTCCGAATTCTATTCTTGTTTACAGTCTTCTTGTAGATCATTTAAACATACAAAGTGAGTATTATTAGTCGCATGAACTGATCGCAGTTTTAATGATAGCATAGCCAATTCGGAACATTGTTGTTTGAGTTGGTAATCCAAACTAAATTTTGTCATATTTGCTGAATTTCAAAAATATGTTTTTTAGCCCAAAAGGCACCTTAGCCCGCGCCTTTTGGGTCTCGAAACGGGATTTGGAGGGGTACCACTTTAAATATCTGCGTCAATTTTCAAACTGTTGCCCCGAAATATTATCTGTTAAAGATATTACCGTTTTAGACAAATATTATCTTTTGAATATTACGTTTAAAGAAATTAAATAATGAAGAATCTGCATGAATCAATGTATGTTTTTCGCGATGTGGAAAACATTCGACGGTATCTAGAGCCATCAAATTTTGAATGACATAGTCCTCCACCCGAACTTGGGTACTTCGAAGCCCGAATTTAACGCATTAAAACATTGTTATCTTCAGCGAGAGAGACTGCATTCGGAGATTATAAACGAATGCCGTTTTAAAATATATTGTGATTTTGCTATTTAACAGAATTGTATGCGGCGTAAGTGCGAAGAACATAGTATTTAATTAATAAATTTAAGACACAATACGTAAATAATAAAAAAGGAAAAACAAAATTGCGAGCCATCTTACTAAGAAAACTGTACATTGCTATGATGAACTGGGAAAAGACTGAAAAAATAGAAAAATTATTTACAACATTTAACACTTCATCGGGAATTCTAAATATATGGTGTTTACAGAATTTTTGTAATTCTGCTGTTTAATTGTATATGGCGTACGTGCGAAGAAAATGATGCTTAACAATAACGCTAAAACGATAAAAAGCAATGGACTGGCAGAAGTGAATGCAACAGCAGGCTGGCAGACTGCGATCTCAGCAATAGCGTAGAAAAACATTAACAAACTCTTTTGGGCGACCATTAAAAATCTGAGCCCTTTCAGATTTTACTTTCTTTAATTTGATGGGTGACGATATCTCTAAGATTCTTTGAAGCCTGCCAAGAATCGAATGATAAAATTATGTTTTCAAAAACATTATTAAGCAGTTACTCAATACGCTAAATTTAAGAACATTTTCAAAGCTGTACTGATTTTATATTAACTAAAGGAATGCGAAGTAAATCTGAACTTTTGCATTATGGATATAGCGACAAAAGTCAAAGTAAATTTAGAATTAAAGGATTTTCACTTTTCTAGTTTGCAAACAGGAGCACTAGTTTTACTAATGTCACTTCTTCATCACCATCATTATCTCTGGTAGCAATACAAAGAAACATTTCTATAAAAGATACCTATTAAAGAAATAATAGGGGAAATTAAAACCTTGCAACGGACGCCGCATTTATCTATTATCTTCTCCATCCATTAATTTCACTTAGCAAGGAGGTGTTTTGTTTTCCCTATTTTTCTCCCCGCATCCTAAAAAAAAAAGTATTCACTCCTCCGACATTTTAATCACTCGGTATCAGAACTTTGGTTCTGTTCTGCAAGACAACCATCAATTAGAGAAGTTTCCTGGACGGAGAATGGACAGAAAATCTGCTAACTGTGGTTAACAATTTATGGTTATGGGTAGTTCGTTAAACTATGAAAGGAAAGAGGACTGGTAAACCGAAGAGCATTCTCTACTATGCACTCTTTCTTCTGCTTCAATAATATTTAAAGTGCTATACTGTTACCGCCATGACGAAAGATTTATTTCTAGTATTCTAAAAAGATTCTAAAACTACTTTAAAAGAATTTATAGTTTTATTTTCAGCCATTTGCTTTTTAATTTTCAATAAGAAGTGTAGCTGTAGAAATTTATATAGCTTTGTTTGACATATTAAATGTGTTTTCATGCGTCGTTACGTTACGCTGTCATTACATATATAATTTATTTGGCTTGGCATATAATGCCATTCACAAGACATAAGATCTTTGATTTCTCATCCGCATGGTCTGAGAAATTGCTCGCTTTCAAAGATGTTACTTTTCAGCTGGATATTCGGATTTCTGTCAAAAAAAATGGCTAGACTTTATTGCTGAAACCATCTCAATGAGTACTGATATCACATATAATAATTTAGGCACTATTTATTCCAAAAGCATTCTGTTTACTGAGGCAGATTCGATAATAAGTCTAACTGCACGTTTCGCATTCCTAATAATTAATCGCTATACCCTGAAGCCTGTCAAAAATAGCCAGTATTAAAATAACTGGCATACTTCTGATGAGAATAAGTTGAAAATCGTTAGAAAATATTGTTACATTTTCTTCTGACACCAGTTGTTACGTTATTTTCTTCCTTCACGTTCGTACGGGGCTCGTGAGGAATTGGAGTGAATAATGACAGTACTACTTGATGAAGTATCGAAACACAGTTTTTGGCCAGTATTGTCAGGACAGCTCCAAAAAAAACGTTTTTACAGTCGTCGATCAACTACTATAAACACGCTGACACGATCAGCGACACAGCCTCCAGGTTATCAGGCTATCACGGTGGAGATAACTTCACGGCAAAGCACTAGAGTACAGCTCCCAACTCTGCTTGGTCGTTCTGGGAACTCCACGTACTCTCGAGACTCTCCACGCTACAACTCGCGATGCACTCGATGACACACACAGCACAGCTCAGCTCCCGACTCTTCGGTTCAGTCGCACCTGGAGCTCAGCACGCTCTCTCGACGATGCAGTAACCGCGATACACTACGAGACTCATTCGGGGCACTCGCTGCGCGGCTGTCAACTCGATCATCTCTGCACGGACTAACTAACTCGAGACTATTTCGCACTCCAGACGAGGCACTCTGACTCGCCCTCTAGACGAGGCACACACTCTGACTCGCCCTCTAGACGAGGCACACACTCTGACTCGCCCTCTCGGCGAGGCACACTGAATGACTGACTATCAGCTTGCTAGACGAGGCACACTCACTGATTGTGGACCAGCAGGGTTTATATAGCTTTCGGCTTGTGTTCGAGAACATTCTCTGGCCCAAACCGGTAAGAATTCGTTCCAGAAGGTTCTCCAACCGTCCATGGTATATCACCAATTTTGTCACCAAATGGGCGATTTGTCGCTAAATGTGGCAACTTTGCTTTCCCTTGCCATTTTATGGCAACCCTAGAACTGCTTTGCAGGAAAGCCATCTTAATGCACCTGTACATTTCGTAACAATATTAAGAACGTTAAAGTATACCTAAAACACCTCAAAAATTAAAACTTTTTAGTTTTAACAAATTACTTGCTTCCAGAAAGTTAAATCTGCAATAAAATAAATCCCACATAAAGCAGAATTTAAATTAATTAGAGTTAAATGCCCACATGAAGCAGAATTTTCATCGATACAATTATTTCTCCTTAAGAAAGAACAAGAAGTAAATTTTTAAGTGATGATTATATATAATACTTAATTTTAAATTAATTCTTTAGACTTGATTATATAAGTTATTTCGCCATTCAAATATTAATTTGGATACAAATGTGTATTTAAGATCGTTCATTATTACATAATAAGTGTAAAATTGTTACTAAACGTTAATAATAAACGTAAGTAATGTATTATCAAAGCTTGGGCTTTAACATACTAAGGCATTTCGCACATTTTTCACACGATTTTCATTGTATTTACTGAAATATTTTACCTAAAACTTTTGTGTATTAAATGTTCCATTTTGTGTATTAAATGTTCCATTCCAATTGATAACCATTATTCTTTACTATCTTTTACCCAGTAATTTTCAAGAAAGTAAAGCTTGTTTAGTAGAGGATGAGTTATTTTATCACATTCCTCCTTAAACAGCTTTCCACAGTCCAAGGAGGGTTGTAGGTTAACGTCTGGACAATCCACTTTTTAAAAGTCCCAAAGCGTAAAAATCCCTAGATGATACATCAAGAGATTTAGCAGGGATAAGAGTGAAGAGTATGGCCTTGATACACGTTTCTTGTTCTATTTGTTTCAGGAAATAAACTGTGGATTTTGACGAGCGGCTGTTTGCTATGTCTTTGTGCAATTCTGACTGATTGATGGCATTCTGGGTAAAGAGAAGGTACTTCATATTTGAAAATTGGGCATAACTACGTTTCTGATAGTATGTGGAGTTGAGTTGAAGAGTTTTATGCTCTCTCTTTAATTTGTATTTGTCGTTATATCAAAAGCCAGCAACAATCGTAAATTCCTCAGAAAAACTTTATTAAGATTTTTTCAGCCATGCTCTAAGATTCTTTGCTTCTCTTCGATGGTAGTAAATGGATCTCGTCTTATTGCAGTCATTTAAATATACCCAGGATTCATTTATAGTGACAGTTGTTGTCATTTTTGTTCAAATAATTCCTTCTCATAGAGAATCCTGCAGTGCGTTCTCATTTTGGTGGTATATGTCGAGGAGAAAGACGTTGCACGTTACGTTTTTTTCTCCTTTTTAAGATTCAAATCAGCATTAAACACTTTATTCATAACTGGCACTGAGCATTGTACTGATTATGCAAATGTACTTTGACTTCGAATATTTTCTTTTAAAATTAAATTACTTACATTTGCAACATTCGAAACATTCCATTTTTTCCTTGATTATGTGTATTGATCAATTTTTCCCTTGAAGCCAAACTTTGACGTATGTTTTCCTTCCTTATTGATAATATTACCTATCCTTGCTTTAGATACCGAAAAATTATAGCCTTTCACAGCATTTTTCAATAGCTAAATACGAATAATTTTCTTCGGAAAGAGCACAAACATTGCCTTACGTCCATTGCTTCTTTAAAAGTGTCATTTAGCATGAAATTAAATTTCTCAAATAACAAACGATAATTCACACTTTCAAAAATACAGTTGCAATTAAAAATGTATTTTCTATCTAGGCAATTTTTTAATAGCAAAACAAAGTCGTCTAAAAATATGCCAGCAACCTCTGTAATTTTGTTCTGATGAATAGTTATTAATATTAACTTACATATACATGTATACATAAGAATAATTACAGCGTTATTTAGCGACAGCTTTTAATTCCCAAAAATACTGAAAACGCGATATGTAAGTGTCGAGGATTTAGGAATGAAACCGAAAATATAATTACAAATGTATAGGTATTAACTTGACATTTTTCTAACCTATACAATGTTTATTAGATGAGGAAATATAGCATACTGAAAGTGCTTCAGTAAACACTTGTACCTCCACCCGGGAACTGTATAATACGGATAGACTAAGAATATTGCTCTATGAAAATGAATGTCAGCCGTGAATAACCTGTTGCCATGACTAAGTCAAAGAGATATACTTAGCTTTGACCAGTTTAGTTCCAGAGAGCACTGCGTTGTTTCACAGGTTTCAACTGACGCTATATCGGGGCTTAAAAGCATTGTCCAGAGGTTGGTAGCGGTTGCTTAGTAGACTAATCGGGTATGAGAGGTATCAGATATTAGAACGCGAAATTTCAGTATCATATCGTGCACTGCCCTTCTTCCCATTATGCGAACGAGAGATGATCTGCTTAACTAACACAACAGTAGCACATATCGTACAATTTACCAGATAGGAAATGTAACATAACGAGTAAAATAGGTACCCGTCCTCCCTCAGGAATAAAGGTTAAGATACGGGCCATACACAGCACGCAAACTGAAACGCCATTTATATTTATCGTTCAATATAACGGATGTCCCTTAGTCATATATCATATAACTTAAGCCCACATCAGTTGCTCAGTGAGTAAAACTGTTGAATGTTGGTAGTTAGACCATTCCTTTACCCAGATAGCCATCGAGTGCTTTGCTATAACCAAGATAACTTAGTGTACCCAACCATATAATTTAGGACACAATCCAACAGAGGGCTTTCATGGTTTTCAGTCATCATAACAGTTGTCTACTACACAGGTTTTTCACAGTCTCTTGTTTACAGTCCAGGTTGTTATGAAAACATCCTTGAATAAACTTACTGCGTGTTGTTTGTTTTTTACAGCCGGTTATATTGACAGCAGAGAGCATCAAGCAGCCTGTTTGGCAAGTGCGCTGACACTTGTCAGATTGTACCACTACTTCTCAGGAGCATTTAAGCATGTTATAAGGTTCTACTTGGTCTGAACTGAAACTTTAGCTCTGAAACCTTACTAAACAGGCAGTGAGTTATCGCTATATCTGAAACAGTACGTCAAACATTTAGAAAGTTTCTGAGCAACCTTTTTATTAAACAGAACTTTGAACATAAGGCGCATGACTTTGTGCTAAAAATAACCATTACTTGGTAAATTAAACGATGACAGTCAGTTAAAATTTAAACCTTTATAAGCAGTCTACGATAACAGAGTGCCAATAACTTAAGCTGTAGCCTGGTTCAACATAACTTTACTAGTGCGTGAATTGAAATCAATCCGCTTCTTAAGATCTATCTGCAAAGGCAGTATAAATACGTTTAACTAGAGCTGGCAGAATTCTTCAACGTTACGCGAATGCCAGGAACGCTTTCTCTCAATCCAAAACCCTCATCTTAAATGTATTACCAGCTCATATGCAATGATATATCGCGTAGACTTTGCGCACAGACTTACTGTTGTGACATTTTTAACAACATCCAAATAGCAATAAAAGAGCCATACCACTTTTTTTACCCACTTTTTCCAGCCTTGGTATATGACAATTAAACATTAATTAACGCCTGCAAAATCAAAATATCGCTCTTCTTGTTCCTTGTAAAAATATGTTGTATAGATGTAACATTTTTGGCCCCGGTTTAATACCCAGAAAGTGCACCCACTTTGCAATTTGCATGTTTGTAGCACAACAATTTCTGATGGAGAAATTTAGTGTCGAGGAGAATACATACATAATATATATTTTATTAAAACTGAAAGTTACAGTAAATGAAGAAACTGAAAAAACAAAATTATATAAGTCGTAAATATGGAGATAAATTTTAATGTAAATCTAAACGGCGCAGAATAAACAAAATAAAGAAGTTCAAGGATAAAAGAATTTTACTTCTTATATATACAATATAGCTCTTACATGTAAAAGCTATGTGGAAATTTATTTTGTAGTTCGACAACTAACAGACTTCAGAAAGTGATGCGAATCATAAAATTTAGCAAATGGAAAGATGGAAAAACTGAGAAAACAGTTAAAATGAATAAAACCATTCATTGGAAATATAGACTATCTGTCATACACCGGCTTATAGGCGGAAAGGGCGCCCTCATGACATAAATCAACCATGACATGTTACGTTTCAGAGTGTACATCTAGCCTTGTGCAGTTAAAAAGAAACGATAAATCATCAATTTGTAAAGACTTTAGGTTAATTGGAAAATGAGCAAACGCCTTCGCCGGGAATCGAACCACGGTTCTCTGGACTACCGGCCTAGCGTGCAGAACCACTACACCACGAAGGCATGATAGGAAAGCGGAAGAAATAATTTATATACTCCCCTTTCTAAAGGGCGACTAGGGTTTTAGGGGACCTAGTCGCTAAATCCTGGGTGTGGAGAATCATCATCCACCACCGTTTTAGTTCAGGCGCCACTGTAGAGACATTAGGTTAATTGGAAAATGCGCAAACGTCTTCGCCTGGAATCGAACCACGGACCTCTGGAATACCGGCCCAACGTGCAGAACCACTACACCACAAAAGCATGCTAGGAAAGCGGGAAAAATACCTTATAAATTAATGATGTTGACATAACATTAAAAGGTAGGGAATCCTCCCCCCCCATATGACTTTGGGAAAAAATTAAAAAATGAAGCAAGATAAACAAATGCGGGGGAAAATTATATATGATTTTTCATCATTCGAGCAGTAATTTCCTTAAGGATAGCATATTGAGCGTTATACGAATAGGGAGCTAACTGGCAGGCACGCATTTAGTGAATGGACTGACTGATGGCAATGTGCGAGCAACCCAACGACTGTATCAAGAACGGTTCCCACAGAGAGACTAGATCAAAGGTTTTTGTTTTCGAATGCATCACAATTTGTATGAAAATGGGTTTTATAGAGGTAATAGTCATAGCGAGGGCAGTCCGCGAGGGACTAGTGCCCTCAGTGGAGCATAATGCGCCAGATGCTGTAGATAGGAATCCGAGTAGCAGCAGAAGTGCGGTAGCTGCTGCCGATTACAGAATAGAGTACACCAGGTTTTGCAAGAAAATTCCTTACACCCACATCATCTACGAAAGGAACCATCTTTTCGCTCCCTCGCACACACAGGACACATTTTGCACTGTGTTTTCTCCATGTGCCAAGGTACTTCTTACCCGTATAATGTTTCGTTTAATGTATACGAAATTGTGTGCTTAAACAGCACAATTCGCGTTTATGACCTCACGTGAGCCCCACAGAGTTAGACCCCATGAATGTTTGGGCCGGTTTAGTCGGCGACTGCTTACTCTGTCTCACCTGTTGCCCTTACCTTTCACAGCAATAAATTATATCACCTTTCTAAATCAAGTTCTGCCAATCGTACATCAGTCTGTCACACAGAGTATGAGTTGCAACATGTGGTTTTTAACATTACCAAACTCCTCCCCATTACAGGAGATGTTCTCAAAAACATTCGAGTGCGTTGTTTGGTGAACGATAAACTGGGCGCGCTGGATCGGTTGTCTAGCCTTCACGCAATTCGGAATGCAGAAACTTCGATTTCTTTCTGTGGAACACTTAATGCTTTTGCATATGAAACACTGTCGAGTCTGGAATGGATTTGGTTGTAAGAATCGTTTGCACTGCTGCAGATGTCCAAGCAAATCCAGGTGTTTTTGACAGTGTCAGGACTACTATTCTTGCATTACACCGAATGACCGTGGATTAGCAAATCCATGGCATCGGTGTAATGCATGAACAGCTTGCAGTGGTCGAAACATTGAACATCCTTTGAAACATTTTGAAATGGTATTACCTACTACAGCACATATAATATTTATGAGCAATAAATAATTTTGGCAATCTCTGTCTTGTTGCTTCACTTCTTGTACTTCTGATCCACTTTCCGACGATTTTTCCGGTCATGAGCTGATATGCAGTTATCAATAATTCTTTTGATGTGCCCTACCTTAAAACATCTGTACCAATATTTATGGGATAACTTGTATATAGACACAAAGTCAACTCTTAATTAATTGGAACGTTAACCGGGTTGCTGCTTAGTCGAGCCTTGCCTAAGGCAAGTTTTATTAGTTTATTGCAGAATGATGGAAAATTTATCATCTCAAACCATCAGAATAAAGCAATTTTTACGGGAAATACAAAAAGGAGAAGAATCTGCAGGGTATGCCATTAGTGACAGCAGATAATGTCACAGCGTTTAGGAATTGTTTTTCTCCAAAACAGTATGTAATTTAATTGTATACAATTTGCAATATAAAAACATTCTTAAATCATCCATACAAATGAGTAGCGAAATTTTAAAACTAAGTTTTCTTTTGTCTTCTACAGAAACAGCCATTGAGTCTTATAGAAAAAAATTAAGTGTAATATATAAAGAGAAGAATTCTAAAATATTTTAAATGCTTATTTTATTTATGAAAACGAAGTGAGCTTATTCTCTAAATTAAACTGCTTAAAAATGCAAGGAAATTGTTAATAGTATTTTTTCTTTTAATTATAATATGGGTCTTCAACATTTTTCGTGCATTTGTTTTTAACAACCGGATTAATGAAGATTTAATAACACATAAACAGTGTGCGGAATTATCCCAAATTAAATTAATATTGTTGTTCAAGGAAAGCGAACAATTCACCAAGCCAACTCATGCTTTGAGAAAAAAATGCGCGAACTACATGCTGGAATGTAAATGTTAATAGTTGTTAAATGCGTGAATAAACAAGATCAAGTATGGAAAATGATTCATTTACACCATCATCTTCAAAGTGCTGTAACATGTTTAGCTACTTTTTTTAATTCATCAACCACGTATTTTAATTTACACAATGAATTACACAAAGCGAATAACTTTATTCCTAGCCAAGTCGTAACAACTCACATCGAATTAGCAGTATTAATTTCACATTACACGTAGCTTCGTAAAATTATTTTCTATAAATAATTGAAACCGTTTGCAGATTTTCAGCTGCCTATATACAACTGCAAAATTTAATTTCAGATTGCACATAATGAGAAGTTTTAATGGAGTTCCCAGTGGTCTTCAAACTTTGTCAGCTCACGGGATTCTTAGAACTAAAAGGTTTACCGTCGCATCCTTTGAAAATTATGTATCTTAAAATGGTATTTAACGTTAATCAATATGTTATATATATTTTATGTAAAGAAAATTAAAGAAAATTACTTTATTTTTATTAAAATATTTTAACAAAAATTAATGCAGTTTGCACATTCATAGCCTTAACTGGTGCTCCAGATGTCACCCAACCCTGCATTATATTTAGTGACTGGGCTGCACGTACATTTCCAAGACAAAAAAAAAAAAAAAATGCATGTTTATAATTTTTAATTAATAGACACTAGTCAACTAGTGTGAATGCTTTACAATTATATTTTCGATTTTTTTTTTACTCGCGGAACTCCGGGATTTCATTCATGGAACCCCGGGAATCCGTGGAATACAGTTTGAAGACCGTTGGAGTATTCCTTCTGAATTTCAAATCTTTTCCTGGGTTCATCCAAAATATTCTTATGTAATTCCTACAATATTTTTCATTGTGTTATTGTTGTGACTTATCTTATTTGTCTGACAGCAGCATGAAAACAAGCCCACGAAATTCATTGGGCAAGGAGTGCAAGACTGCTCTTGTCGCTGGTAAGAGCCTTGAGCACTACACAGGTGAAGGAACAATTTTGCTCAGTTGCCTGATGTTCTCCCACCCCTCTTTCCCTACCACCAATCTATGGAGAGGGCTTTCGGTTTCCCGTATATTTAGAGTGTCCCCATGCCGCTCAGACACTATACATTTTCAAACATCCATGCCTTCTCCGGGATTCGAACCCGGGCCCTTCGTTATGGCAGTCAGAGTCACTACCCCTTATCCCGGTTGGGCGGCATTTTTCATTGTTTTCTTCTCTGTTTCGTTAAACTGTAATATTTCTTAGATGGTAATTTGATTCATCTTTGCCAGTCGTGCTGTTGCAGAGTCTTTTAGATGTTTTCCCGCTTTGCATACAAATGTATGTTATATCAAATCGTGGTATAATCAAAAAGTACTTCAGTGAAATTTATACTCGTAAAGGAGTTTTAGAATTTGACATTTCGACTTATAATGAAAAATGTTGTAAGCGGCTTCATAGATTATCATTCAAACAGGATTGCAGTGACATTAAGCTTATTAATGCGACAAACGCATGAGCGTTTCCTATCAGTGAATAACCCTTGATTCAGACTGACTGATGAGCCTGCAGAGCAAATCGTTTATTAAACCGTCCCGAAAGGTTAGCGTCGCTTTGCAATATCTCTACTGGGACAGGTTGTGGCATTACATCCCCATCCATCGGATACATAGGATGATATTATGCCGGTTTGCATTTAGTGATGCATTAGTTTACAGTAGTACGGAATTTACAAGGATAGGAAATAACGTAAGCTTTATACTGCAGCATGAACATTCATGTTGTAAATTAGTATAAAAGGAAGTCATGTATCAAATAATAATAGCAAAAGAATCAAATATTGATATATACATTTTTAAAAGATAATTGTCATGACGTTTAATAACCTCAACGCCTAAAATTACAACGCCGATTTATTAGATTTAGTATAATAAAGATGAAAAATCATGAATCGTGTTTAGGCAGAGGCAGAAAAATTGAACCGTGCACCTTCTCAGACCCCAGCTATAAGCCTTCCCAATGCCTCATCCATCTGTTGTTAATTGCACTCCAAGAATGTGTATATATGGAATGCCTAAATAACATAATCTTTTATAATGGATGATTCATTAAGAGCAATCCAACAATGTTATAATAACTTGTAAGGTTCTATTGCAACTGGAAGCTTGTATATAAATTCTGCAGACCTTGCTAGACTGTGAGTTGAGTAAAGTCTTAGACTTGAACAAACCACAGAGGCTAAAGAAAATAAAAATAACTTTTTTTTATTCAGTCTTAAACTGAACAATAACGCGTTCCTTTCGGGTAATTTAAATTAGCATAACAGAGCATTATATTTCAAATATAGATAACGTAATCGGAGATGATACATAAAACAGACTAATTAAGCCAATTCAGAAGTTAAACGACAAGAAGTTTAAAACAAGGGCTAGCAAAATGCTAAAAACAAAATCAAAATTTAAGCAGAACTGGCGAGAGTATGTAATATCAAAACGCTGTTGACAAAATTTCTTATCTAAACATTGAAAACCCTCAGTTTGAAAAACCTAATTTTTATTCCGGTGAAGAATACTACAGTTCTCAAATCATGATAACTAGTTAATTAAAACAAAATGCTGTACAAGCTTATACTAGCACACTGATGGTTAAATTCCAGGCGACTGAACGAGCTATTTTCATGAGGCTTTATCAATGCGCAACAAGAATATTAGCAGTTGTCATTCAGTGAAAACTCCGCAAAGGTATTCCTCCTAATGCGCTTAGCCTTCAAGTTCTTTACTCTCTTTAATGTAAAACAATATAATCCATCATTTTTTATTTATTATAGGAGATCAAATTGACGTTTCCTATGTTTCGAAAGAAACATTTGGGCTTTTAAAATCTGGAAAAACTTAGAGATCCCTATAAAAGCAATGCACTCTTAACAAAATACATACTGTTCACTATAATTGGATGTGAACTGAAATGCTAATGCGAATAGCTATTGTTAATTGAATTAGCTTGCAAGATTCAAGCACCAGAAGCTTCCTAATGGACTTTTAATATGAAGCTAAAACCAGAAGTGTAATTTTAACTAGAAAAGACTAAAACAGTGTATATATAAGTCAATGATTTCAGTTCACTTCAATGATGACGATTTATTAGATTTAGTATAATAAATGAATTATTATACTAGTTGTTTCGCCCTCATTTAGAGAACCTATTAATTTTTATGATAAATGTATCTTAATATTTAAAATTATATGTACAGATAAATTAGCAAAAGCGGAATGAAATTGACTGATTTTTAGCTGCATATGGTGATCCCCTATGATAAAGCATTGCATTAGTGAAGGACTTTCTAAGAGAAACTAGCTCATTATTTGCTTGAACGTATCCTGTTTCGAATAATTTAGCTGTGTCTTTTATATAACCAATTAAATGTTTTCATCAATTATTCTCCAAACAAAAACAAACAATAATGATAATAAAACTGTATGAGAATGAAGGAATATTTACGGAAAGTTTTCATAACTTATTAGTCCAAAAGGGCTTTGTTCCTGGGGACTCCTGTTTTCGTTTTGCGATTTTGCGCCGAATTATTTTGCGATTGTCCATTTCACTTTTCAAACTGTTGCCACCAAATATTATCTCCCTGTATTATTTTAAAGAAATTAAGTAATGAAGAATATGCATGAATGCATGCATGTTTCTCGCAATAGTGAAAAAACAACAGTACCTAGAGCCATCAAATTTTAAATAAAGTAATCCTCTACCGAATATGGGCATCTGGAAGTTCCAATTTTAAATTTGTTTTATAATCGATTTTATATTTTGTAAAGCTTTAACGAAATTTTGATTTGCAAACTCAAGAATTTCACAGCGAGCAATGGCAACACTGTAAAGGAAAAATATTTTTATCTTCAGCGCGGGGACTGTGTATCGAAAATTTTAAAGATATGCTCAATTTAAAAGAATTTTGCGATATTGCTCTTGAACTGAATTTTATGATTGAAGTGCGAAGAACATGATATTCAATAAATAAAGGTAACACATTAAAATGTTAAAAAAACGCCCCTATGGACGTAATTTGATTGAATCGGCTAAAAATACTTTCATAAATGAAGCCTATAGTGAATTTATATAATAAGCGGAAACCGACCCTGTCACTATATATTTTAACACAAACTAAACATGGCTCAGATATCTCTCTCTGTATATACTTGTATTTAGGGTCTATTGAGGTTCCTAATAATTCCCAAGCCATTCCACCTCCAGTTAAACGAGAAATAACGAATGCCTATAGAAAGAAATCAAGCAAACACTCCATGAAACTAGTTCCAGAATCTTAATCCTGTCTGCCCTTAACTGGTATAACCTCTAAGACTTTTCTCGGATCATGATTACCTCGGGAAGCTGGGGAGATTACTCTCTAAGAAAGAGTTAAAAAGTGGTGTGTGTGGAAAGGGGTTCAGGAGATAACGACAGTTTAAGACTCCGCTCCAAATCTTTTACATGGACTCGATTTTGTTTGGAAGTCCTAGAGTAATCTCTCCGTTCTCCAGTTTGGAACCGTATATCACGTGTCTTCATTTTCGGTAGGATCTCATTTTGGTTATTAACGGCATAAGATGGATTACAGGGAGCTTTCAGAAGGGTAGTAAGTGATGTATGGCACTTGTTGGGACAAATATTCACAAAGTCATCGTAGAAGTTACCGAGTTTTGAACTGCTAAGGGTTGATGAATGGTGGAATTATAGAATTTAGGCGACAGCTTCGGAAATGTGTGCTTGGAGAATTTTCTGCAATATGCATTTGTCTGTCATGTGTTTTTCCTTCACTAGTGAAAATAGTAACAAATAAAGATTTGTGGTTACTGTACTGGAAATATACAAATGGCCTTATTTTTCATGAAAGAGACAGGTTGCTTTCGAAATATTCTATTTTCCATCAGAGAAAACATATACCGAGTTAGGAGTATTTATTCATTTCTTAGATGTCTGAAGATATTTTTCTAAATATTAGATTGAGTGTATATTGCGATAGTTAAAGTTTATGAAAAAACAATTTCAATTAGCTAATTTATCAAATATCTAATGAAAGAATTATATTATTCATCTCTTAAACATTTTGTTATTTTAGGTTTCAGGTTATGATATTTTTATGAGTTCATTAAAATATAAGACACAAAACCAGGTTTATGAAACGAAAACTACTTAGCCAAGTTTGTTATGAAAATGAAGATTTATTCCCAATATGTATTTGTTAGCTTAAAGGGGCAATTTTTCCAGAAGGACAATTAATTTCATTTTGGCATTTTGCGTTGGTCTATAAAACGTCGTTTCAATTTTCAAATTGTTGCCACCAACTATTACAATCCTGCATTATATTTAAAGAAATTAAATAAGGAAGAATCTACAGGAATGAAGGTATGTTTCTCGCACTGTGAAAACCAAGAGTACCTAGAGATGCCAAATTTTGAATAACATACGTCTCCACCGAAATATAGGCATCTGCAAGCCCAAATTTGGAATTTGTTTTATTGTCTATTTCATATTTTGTAAAGCATTTATGAGTTTTTAATTAAGAAACTCTACAATTTCAAAGCAAGCAATGGCAACACTGTACGAAAAAATATTTTTTTTTCAACGAGAACTGACACGAGGATTTAATCAAATTTTAATTGTTTCTTCTTTTATATGTAAGATTAAATTTTTTTACAAATTTTAGTCTAATAAAAAGATTTAGAAAGTTTAAATTACTTTAAGAGATTTATATGTACACTGTTCATTAAAATTAAATTTTTTTTTACACAAATAGAACTTTAATGCTACTTGCTAAAAATGATTAAAAATAATTTGTATAAAAGGAATATTGAACAAAAATTACTATGTTTGCCAGTATATTAATCTCAAAATATTGAGTTTAAAACCAAATGTATAGGAATTTTTAAAAAAATGGTTCTCTAAAGTAACTATTTCGGAGGTACTATTTTATTACAAGGCAATGAAATCTTTACAAAACCAGATTCTTCCTACAGGAATGAACTTTACGACTGGATGTATGCATTTTTAAGAGATGCTTTAATCAATCCGTTCCACACTGACTGGAAATATTTGAATTTCTCTAACTGCTTTTAGTTTTCAAGGAAATTTCTATTATTCCTGCCTTTTAATTTACAAGAAAAGAAATACATATATAATCTGAATTTTTCAAAAATGTAATATTTCAGTTTCACTTTGCTTCCTAAACTAATATCATTCTTCCATAAAGTTCGCATGCCCTTATGAAAACTGAAAATGCATTTTTAGTAAATGATATTACTCGCTGCTATATATGTATGATATGTATTCTATGTAGAGACATTAGGATTTTTTTAGAAGATGGAGAGAGAAAAATTTAGCAACCGCTTTCGCCGGGAATCGAACCACGGACCTCTGAAATTCCGGCTCAGCGTGAAGAACCACTACACCACGAAAGCACGCTAGGAAAGTGGGAGAAATACCTTATAACTATAGATAAGAAATATAATAAAGAGTCTGAATTTTACGTACGGTACTGAAATACAGCTCGTCAGGGAAAAAATTGAATACTTTTCCTTCACTTTTTAAATAAATAAATTAAATTACAATAAATATATAAAATACATTAAAAGTGGCGCAAAAGTACATTAGTAAGTACAAAGTAAAAAACATACATAACAAGTTAAGTAGATTTATGTGTTAAAATTCATAATGCAAGTGTGTGTTTTGATGTTTTTATTTACGAAAAATGATGTCCCCTTATACGATGCCAAATTATGAGCTGTTTTTTGCATATCTTCCACATTTGTAGTCTTACGCCCCCTTTCATCTCCTACTGATCCTGTCTCTTCAAATTTGGCTGTAAGTTACAATATCGTACGGTTAGAGCATATCTGAGACTAAAATACCATCGAAAGTTTATGAGTTGCTATCTTTATTCCTTCTGCAGAAGTGTATCGCTCCACATAGAAACTCCCAATTATTTATTTTAACCTAAACAAGAGAAACTAAAATAATATTAATTCCAGAAATTATTGAAATTAAAAGTAGTGAAGGTACTTTTGCGCCCTCCTATATAGAATTCTTGTGATACGAGGCTCATAACATAGCAGGAATGAAACATCTTTCATTAATTACGAAATTAGTGTAAATATTAACGAAATGGTGTCTTGGATATTTGAAAATTGTGTTAATTAAATGTGTTATAAATAATAACAATTAGGTATAGAATAAAAGGAAGACTTAAATTTTAAGACGTTGGTTATTGTTTTTAAGTGACTTCAGTTACAATTTGAATGAAAATTTGAAGGTATTCTGCCAAAATGAAATGCAACATGCTACGAACCACATTTCTGCCAGGAAATGCGAAAATTTAATCATTATATGTCTCTTGGTATGTCAACACCTGGAAGTCTACAAACTGATAAATATCCAGGTAACGTAATACAAAGTGACAGCTAAAATTTGGAAGCGCAGGACTACAAATATTTCAGTACCAGCTTTGTTAATCAATAAATGATATCTTTAGTGTTTGAAAAATCTTAAAAGAAAAAGGAAGAAGAAAAACGAAACGAAAGGAAAGAAATATACATATTATTGCAATCTACATGTTCTTACGTAATTTTATTTTTGACGTTAATTCATAAGATATTATCTCCCTTTTTTTCGCATGCTTTCATGGTGTAATCGGTCACATCTCCTGCTTCACAGAACCTTAATGATTGTACAATTTTTATTTTTGATGCAAATGATAGTGCCCGCAGCGCACGGAAATTTATTTTACACTTTGAAAAATCCTTATGCATTATGTTACATAATGCAGTAAATATATCTGACAAACTGTATAAAAGGGTTTGCGTGAGCGCTCCATGTTGAGCTCAATGCCTCTAAATATTTTGTGAAATTTTTACAATACCTAAAGGTGACCGAGGAAATATCTATGCAAGTGTTAACCGAGAATTGCTTTTATAGATTCAGCAAACTGCCTCTTTGAAGTACCTCACGAAGCCGTACCCGGAATTATGAGGCCAGGACTATTTGGGGCCTAAGAGAACGGTGCTGGGAATTTTCGGAATCTAGTTTAATTTCGGAATCTAGTTTCTAGTTAAATTTGCCAACTAAAATATTTCCACAGAATTTATATTTCAAGAATAAGAAGAGCATACCTGACCAGTTAAACTACATAGAATATTAGAGTAATCAGATAACACCTACGTCCCGAGGCCTTATGCATATTATCATGTTCCAGTTTTAGGTATCGCAAAATTAAGATTGCATAATAATCTTCCAACCATCCAAGTGCTTGGCTCTGAAACCCGGGATTTTCCAAATGCTGTGAGAATTATGTATTTACTTCATTAAAGTACGAAAATGTCCTGATTTAATTTATTGGGCCTATTTCGAGATGTATGTATAAGTTTTTGTAAGACGTATGTATAAGTTTCCGAAGAAGTTAACAAGTATTCTAGATTGTATATGTGTGACTTCGCTGGTTGGAGGCTTTAAGCTAATGTGACCTTGAGCATAATTTTCATAGATTTATAATATTCGGAGAGGGAGGTAATTTTCAGTAACTTGAAAGTATTTGAATTCATGCAGATTTTGCCAAATTGCACATATTTGAATTTTTGCAAAATTGTATGTAAAATGCTTTTTTATATGTAATTATAAGCTCATAACAATTACATTTAATTTAACTACTGCTTATTAATTTTTTAACTCGATAATAGCTTCTTGAGTATATGTCTACGCCATACCGTGTGTTATAAAGATTATCCCAATGTTTTCGAATTTAGATCATGAATATTATGCATTGAAAATTCTGATTAATAATTGTGCTTACAAATTCGGTTTATCCACTTTCTCTCCCCTAGCAAATTGTCAGCTCTGAAAATAACTAACAGAAACGAAATGCATGAAAATTCATATACGAATTTGCACTCCTGTGACACATATTACAGGAAGGTAAAGATGCTGAATGAATACAACATATTTACAAAGAAAAACAGAAAACTTATTTTTCTTTTGATAAATACGAATTAAATTCGAAACTTTTAATAAAGATAATAATATCAAACTGAAATCAAATATTTGAGACCTGTAGTAGTCTTTAAACATACTTCAATTTTTCAAGTATAAATGACATAAATAAATGCGTTACCCTAGATATATCCGCAATGAATTTCTACAGAACTGAATAAACTCGGGTTTAATGTACTTCAAATTAAATACCATCTTGAAAAATAAGTTCTACAAATGGAGATGTAATTAAACGTAAATTGGAACTCTTGAGATGCAATTATCGTAAATAGAAACTCTTTTGCTCTTAATCTTCTTTAAGTAACTATATTAGTGTCCTCCTGGTTTCAAAATCTAAATATTTCTTATGAAAAATCAAGCTGAAGGCATTATTAGTAACTTTATCTCTTTGGGAAAAATTTTAGTTCATAATAGTTAATAGCATTTAATAGATAAGCATCTAGAATTTAGTGTAATTAGGGAATGCATTTTTAGAAAATCATATTTTTGAGTGCTGCAGTTACTGTGTTAACTTAAATAATTATATGAAATTACGAAAGCTCATTTTGGCATTTTATTAATACAGGGAATATTTAATATCGTACTAATGCGATAAAAAATCTTTCTGTGTTCATTTTAATGCTTATTTCCTTCTAAATTTTACAAGTATTTGAAAAAATATTCAGAAAAATTGAGCACCCATTGCAATTTAAAAAAAAGTGATAATACCAGTATAATTTTGTTCTTTGTATTCTTTGTCTAGGGACACTAGAAACTTTTATTCTCGAATAACAATCGAAAAACCTAACTCTACAGCAATGAAATGCTGTAGTTAATGTAATAATTACGGCTTTGTTTGTCAGACTAGCGAGGAATAATAATTAGTTCTGGAGTACATTTACATAATTTTGCTCAAAACACACACAAGCCTTAGATGGAGGTAGAGTGTTGTTCAGTACAGTTTATATTTGATAGTACAAATACTGCCACTAGTTTAAGATGCAAAAGGTGTTAATGTTAATAGCTTTAGAAAAATATAGACAAACATAAATTATTCTAAATATTAATGTTGGCAAGAAAGTAATTTTGATTTGCCCAAACAAAGAGCGTTATGTTATTTCTGTTATTTTTCTGTCAATCTTACATTTTTTTCTTTTGAGATTTGGCAGTTGCCATCTTATGTTGCTAAAGAAACAAATCCCGTGCATTTCTGTTTTCAACTGTAAGTTTACGTAAGTGTTAACATGCGGTGCAAAAACAAACATTTTAGACATACTTTGCTTTTTTATTTTCGTAAACGGAAGAAAACGGCTCAGGCTCACAAAGAGATATGTGAAATTTATTGCGTTGGTTGCTTAATAGAACGCAGGTGTCAGAATTGGTTTAAAAATTTTCATTTAGGAAATTTTATACTTGAAGATAGAATACGTTCTGATTTAAGAAGCTCGATATTTGGTTTTCGCATAACTGAAAAAAGTTCATTTAACACAATAAATCAACATTTGTGATACACATTACAAACGTAATGTATTCGATCTTGAAACGAATTATCGCTGGTAATGAAGAAATGGATCGTCTACAATAATATTAATTGAAGAAAATCATGGTCTAAAACAGGATGAATCAGTACAAATCATATCAAATGCTAAATTACAGAAAAAGATCGTGCTGTTTATTTGGCGGGATTATAAAGGTTTTGCATATTTTGAGCTTCCTCCAAGAAATCAAACGATCAGCACAGATGTTTACTGTTAACAACTTGTTAAATTGGAAGAAGCATTCAAGGAGAAAATGCTAGAACTGGCAACTCGTAAATAAATCGTGTTCACCATGCTATGCGAGGCTTCATATATCTTTAATAACAGTTACGAAGTTATTGGAGCTTAATTGGGAAGTGATATCCCATCCCTATATAGCCCCGGCCTTACGCCATCGAATTATCATTTATGTAGAATTTTACAAAACTTCTTAAATGCTAAAATTGTCACTAATAACAATGACCGCAAATGGTACTTGATGGAAGTTTTTTGCTGATAAAAACCAGAAGTTCTATGAGCGCGGAATCATGGAGTAACCAGAAATATGACAAGAGGTTATTGAACGGAATAGGAGATATCTGACTGTTTAAAGTTCACTTTTTATAGAAAAAATTCATTTTTATTTCATACTAAAGAACAGAAAAGATATAGCCGAAGCTATCAGAGCTATTCTAACAGAGTTGGCCTCTTAAAGCTAACTAAACGGCGAAGCTTCAAAAGCCTAAAGTACTGCCGAGCGTAATAGAGAGAGAGTAACCTAAAAGGCGAACACGCGCTGCTCAGAATATCTGGCTCTCTAATGAAGTCAGTAGAACTTCAACTTTAAATACTTGTTCTTCCTTCATTAACATTTAACCCCGCTTCTAATAACATCTTCTGGTCTGACTTAGTAAAACAGATTTTATGGATTTGATTTAATACAAGGTTACATTGTTTGGGATTTTTCGTAATTTTATTTCCTCTTCTGTTTTGTCAACTATGGGCAAAGAAGCCTTTCTTTTCGAAATCTGTCTCCTTCCTCTTAGCAGCCCGATGCGGCTTGCTTTGCTTAGAAAGCATCTTCTCTCTTCACAGAAGGCGAAATAATCCCTTTATTTACAAAACATTTGCCGGCATATACAACTTAATCTCCCATATCCCCAATTATTCGTCCTACGGGTTATGAATCGAACGACAGTTAGAAATAACCCTGAAGCCGAATTCCTACATAAAATTCCTCCAGAACTAGGCGAATTTTTTTCCTCCATCGAACTAAAGAAAACAAAGTTTCGTAATAACTCAACTCAAGCATAGAAAACCTTAATAAGTAAGTCTCATCAATACTACATGTAGCATTACATAAGATGCGAAAATCTAGGTTCACATAAACAAATGAATAAAGACCTACATAAATGTAGTACATGAGTTACAAAAACAATGTTCATTTAAAGTAATATATTTAATTCGCCCGTACTGTGTGAGTCACTAACTAAGATGTAAATGTGCATGTATTTGTTGCCAATTAATTTCTAAGAACAACATTGTACTGTAACCAATCTTAAATTTATTTTGCCTAACCACATTTGGCTTTAGCAGACACAAGGGCAAAGTAAAAACTTTAAAAGCCTTAAGGATTTAAAGATTAATTTCATATACACAAGTACATACCAGAACCCATAGAATGTAATTTTTATGAACTGCACAAGATTTTCACCTTAAGTATTCGTTTACATTCCTTTATCCTTTCAGCTACCCATACTTGTATTTAGTTCATAAAACGATAAAACGTTTCTTGAAATGTCTTAAAATTTTTACGACGTGCTAGATAATTTTTAGTTGATGATTTATTCATTTTCTGTGAACTCTTTCAGTACAAGTATATTTAAATTTTTAGTGCAGTCATCAATGTATGAAAATCATATCATGAACAGAGATTTAGTGCAAAGGGAAAGCACTTTAACCTATTTCCTTTTTTTTCTTGTGTTGATGTCTGTATTTGATCAAAGGAAAAACAAATTTTTTATGAAGCATATTGTTTATTAAGTGGTTGTTATGGTTATTCACAGAGGGTGCCTTGAGCTCAAATTTAATGCTGATGCTCCTTTACTGCCGAAGAATATAAAAACTGGATTCCGTTGTTTTACAGCATGGTGCGTTTAACTATGAGACCAAAATTCTTTTTAGCTATTATTAGTATTCACAAATGACATTTTGAATGAAAATATCTGTTCATGCTGCTTTGCTGCTGATGGGCATAGAACTAGGGTCCCTTCGTTTGCAGCTTGATATATTACGCGACCTGGGTGAAAGACGCTAGCGTCAATATATATCGGTAGCGTTTATATATCAGTTCATATATCGATTCGTCAATATATCGGTATCTGCTGACATTCAATTTTTATACTCTACAGTAATATGCAATTGCTGCTAAATAATGAAACAGTGAAAAAAACTTGAATAAATAAACGAGTTATATTATGGAATTTCGGTATTAATATATATAGAGATAGATAGATAGATAGATAGATAAATATACTTTCTTCTTAGCCAGAGTTCGGTTAAGCGAATTTTAATTATGCAAGATTTTACTGGATGAGTTATTTACCCCACTTGTATATCTTAGTTAATCGATAGGATAAAAAATGAATACATTCTAACAGTGTGCATTTTTGGTGAACAAACTTGCCATAAAAATCAATCCTGCTTGCACTGAAGAATTTGCAGTTTACCAATGTTATGCTTGAATTTTGATAGTTACGAGCCTCCACCGCAATGCAGAAGAAAATCCCCAAGTGTCCTATCCTTAAATCTTCTATCCTGATCATGATTATTCCCATGAGAAGAGCGGATTATTTATGAGGAAAGAGGAAGTGGCTTAGAAGAAGGTGTTCTTCGGCAATTACTTTAGTGTTCGCTCAGATCTGATATCCGCGATGATTATCTATTACAAAACTCTATTGAAAACACTGATTCGAAATTTATCATTAAATTTTCTAAGATAATCTAGGGGTATTACAGTTGAGTATTTAATGGTTTCTTGAATATTACATTTTAAGCATATAAATGAACTAAGTTAAGTATTTAATAACTGTAAGGAAGTAATCCCGATTATTAAAAACAATATAAAATGATAATATCTCGCATGTCTGAAAATTGGATAAAGGCTTTAATATTTCTGATTAAGAATGTGAGAAAATTAAATCACTAATTTGTACGCCACTGCACCACTCTTAAGCCCATCCCCAAATCTTAATAATTTTAATGTTACGTGAAATAAAAGTAAAATGCACATTTGTACGAAGTAAACACACTCGTAAAACAGATTTATTTATAACCTAAAATAACTATAGTGGAAGTAATCAAAAATACCTACTTTTATGTCATATCTTTTGTCATACAACTGGTGACGTAACATGCGGTAGAGTAACGCAAAATGCTGCAAAGAGTATCTTTGAAATGGGCATGGGTTTAATTAAAATTTATGAATTTGAAGATCTATTTTGAATTGATTCGAGTTAAATTTTAACATATTGTTTCATATTTTATATATATATATATATACATGATGATTTATTTTTTAGTAGATAACTTTGTATTCGATGACAGTTTGATTAGGGAAGGCACCAATACACTTTTTAGTCATGGCCGATAACCTGCCGTGTGAATTACTGGAATTTGCGGTGTAGTGGATGACCGGATGGAATCTTGGAAGAAACACGGCTACTTTGGTAGTTAAACATAATTTATTTTTGCATTATGAATTTCTTAGTCCTCTTAATTGGTAGAACAGTAGGGGTGCTAAACGAGACCCAAAATGTTAGATACGGAATTACATCTTACATAAGGGAGAACAGCTAGCAGAGGCTAAGATACATGTTGCCAGCAGGAAGGTGAAGTGGCGAAAGGGCAGTGCGTAATAACTGCAGTAGTATTTATAAGATCGGAAAGTCTTTGTTTTTAGTCCTCAGCAGCAATTGGGTAAAAGAGTTTCCATCACACTGCAGGGTAAGGAACTCAAAGCAAAGGGGAAATGTGCTTAAACTGAAATTAGTGATTTAGAGGTCTATTGTCAATTTGTTATAATTAAGTTTTATTTCTTTGTAAATTTCCTTCATATTTGTATAGCTTATATGTGTATACTATACAGGGTGATTCAGAATTCATCAACGATATTTGGTTGGGAGGTAGGGAATGGGAAAAGAAGGAGATTTCTCATAGGAATGCATGGGCACATATGCCATGTAGTAGGGCAAAATGTCCCCAGTTCAGTGATGGAAAGAACACATAAGAAGAAAGTTGTAAGGAAAAAACCATTTATTATCTTACATGTAACATTTCTTTGTATCGATTTTAAAGACTTACAAGAGGTGCTCGAACTGCCTACCATGTACTAGAATGCATGACTCAGAACGGCGTTGCATGGACAACCCAACTTTCTGTAATATGCCTCGCATTTATCGGATGTTTGCGGCAGCAACCAATATGGATGCTACAAGGTCCATAGCACTATCAACAGGGATCTCGTACACCATGATTTTCATAGCACCCCGTACAAAGAAATCGATTGAACATAAATCCGGTGAATGTGGTGGCCAAGAAACCGGTCCACCGCGACCAATCCTTTGACCACCAAACTTTCTGCTTAGGTAAGCACGCACAGCATTTTCGAAGTGTGCAGGAGCGTCGCCATGCTGAAAACCACATTAGCAGGATAATACCATCAGGAACCTCGTTCAGAAGATCCGGTAACACAGTCTGAAGAAATGTCAGGTACTTGGCACGTTCAGACGAGACGATAGTAAATACGGACCCAACAAACAGTCATCGACAATTCCAGTCGACACATTGACAGCAAAACGTTGTTGCCAAGCTCCAGGTCTTATATCGTGTGGGTTCTGATTAGCCCACACATTCAAATCATGTGAAAGATTGAAACCCTTTCTAGTGAAAGACCCTTTCTAGTGAAGAAACCCTTTCTAGTGAAAAACGCTTCATCAGTGAAAAGAACAAACGCTGGAAAATTGGGATCAATGGCAGTTCTCTGCATGAACAACTGACAAAAAAATAACACGCTTGGGATGGTCGTCTACTGCCAGTAATTGCGCTCTTTGCAGATGAAATCCTTCATCGTGTAATATCCGCCACGCTTTTGCTTCGAAATTTCAAACTGCCTAGCTATACCTCGTATGCTAGCAACAGGCTGTTCCTCGATTTCCTGTAGGACAGCTAGCAGCAAATGATCCTGTTTCACACAGTTGTCGATGAATACGTGAAAACATGTCGGTTGGGGAAGCACGTTACATACAATTGCCTGGCTCGAAGATATGCCGCACCATAAGTTACATGCATATCTGCAAGTTCATTCTACGTATATCGGTTCATGTTACTTCTGCAAAGCCACCTAGTCGGATGACGGCTGACTGCAAGCTTTATGTCTTTTTCACCTCAGGTGTGCAACTACTATGAGTTCTGACTTGTGCATTCTGTATTCGCCTATAAAGGTCATTCACGGTATTAAAATCATTAGGGTGCTACTGCACCTCGCCCGGGGGCGTGACAGTGAAACAAAATGCAATCAGTTCGTGGCAAAGTCAAGTGTACTCACGAAAATTAGCGAAAAGGGAAATTTGTTCGTAGAATAAATCACAAAGTATCCAGTTGTCAAATTCAAGTTCAAATTCATGCGTAAATCGTTCAATCTGGATAGTAGCGTAAGGTTACTGAGAGAATTTTTGTAGCAGTGCAAGCAGCGAATGAGAAGTTGAGCCGCGGAGGTGGGTGTGGTGAGATCACATGATAATCAATTCTTTACACAACACTAATTAACGTAGAGTCTATAGCCTGCTATATCAGGCATTACGTCCAATTTTGGCAATACAGAATTATTGATTAAATAAGGTTAAATATATCAAAAAACACAAAGATTGTATCGTAGAGTCTATAGCCTGCTCTACCACTGACTGCAAGCGTCAAACAGCTGTGCTTATGTATGGGAGTTGTGTACACACTGCGCCCTCTACACCCCCATGCGTTCGCCTGAGCCCATGCTTTCCTATGTGAAATCTAATTCTTTTCCTATTCCATACCCCTCCATCAAATATTGATGATGAATTCTGAATCACCTTGTATATAATAGATATATAATGCGAGGCAAAAATTTTTGACAAAATGTGAAGGCAAGTACACGGGGCTGAAATAAGTAGATTTTGTGTATAAATGGCGCATGTAAATACTGGCCTGTAAGGAATTGTGAACAACAAATAAGAAAGATTAAAGTTAAAAAGGAGAAGCTTTTCAATAACTCAGAGTTTGCAACAGGTGATCAAAAGTACGGCCGCGGACAATAATATAAAATTTACTCTCTCACAGTCCCCTTCCACGTCCTTATATAAGCAGAATGCGTGTCTGCCAGTACCGCTTTCTTGTAGCGATGTATACTTCTCGCAGTTTACCGAGAGAATGACAATTTACGCCACCGGACCCCTTTTGACTACCGATCTCATTACAATCATTACCAAATCGGATTCTTTCGGTCGCCTATATAATGTTTTGGCTGATATTTTAGAATCACCCAGTACACACATACATATATGTATGAAATTGTTTTAAAGGTCGTAACATGATTTTTTTTTTATTTTTATTTTATTTATTTATTTATTTTTTTATTTATTTATTTATTTATTTTTTTTAGGAAAAGGAAAGAACAATATTTTTGTGTGTTTGCTTCGTTATTGTTTCTCGCATGCGTGTAATTTAAGCAAATTTTATACCAAACTTTCTCAGACTTCATCCCCCTTTCTCGAAAATTTTACTCTCAATAGTCTTCCGATTTCATTAAAGGCCTCTTGTCCTTGCAATAAATTACGTATTTGATGATCTCTGAATGTGATCTGAAAACTTTGAGTAATTACGTTCTGAAATGTTTAGTCATTTGTTGCTTTTGCATTGTAAGGGATTATTAATTAAATTTCAGCGAGTAGTGCGGAAACAAAATGGTAAGGACTGAAAATGTCTGAAGGCAGAAAACATAATAAAATATGCAAAAATTCTTGCTGCAACACGAGTAGTGGCCTTATTATTACTTGCGTGTTTTAGATGTTGCTTTAAGTACGAATGTTGCAGTTATGCTTTAAGAATTTAAAAATTCATTCTTTATACGTTTTTTGCAATGAAATAGGAAAAGAAAAAAGGAAGCTACAAGTAACTTGGTCCAAAAGCATGAAAGGTCAACTGATATTATTGCTATACTTCTTGTAAAAGTGTTTTGAGTGTAAAGTTTCTATAATCAAATGTATGCTTAAATGGATATGCCAGTCAGCCAAATTTTCCAAGCGGGTTATCAAGTTGCTTCTTGAATCTCCCTTTATTGATTCTTGAATCCTTTTAATTGATTAAATTTTCAAGATCATAGCTTAATGCAAGCCAAGCCCGAGAACAGCCATTTCAAATGTGAAATGCTGGTATAGTAATAACAGGTGTAACCATAAGAATTTTGAATGCGAGCATGCATTGTGTCGTATAGATGCCTGATGTCAGTTTGTATGATAAAGTTCCATGCCTATTGGTATTGGTTGGTCAATACAGGGACGGTTAAAGCTGGTTGCGGATGACTCTGGAGTCGTCCAATGATGTCACATACGTGCTCGACTGGAGAACGATCGATCTAGTGATTTTAGATTTGCTAGGTACATGTCGACACTCTGTAAAGCATGTTAGATTACAGCAGTGGTATGAGAGCGAGCGTTATCCTGTTGAAAAACATTTCATTGAATGTTATTCATGAATGGCAGCAGAACAGGTTGAATCGCCAGAATAACATACAAATCTGCAATCTGGGTGCGTGAGATAACCATGAGAGTGCTCCTGCTGTCATACGAAATTGTTCCCCAGACCATAACACGAAGCGTAGGTCCATTGTGCCTATGCCGCAGACAGGTTGGTCGCAAGAGCTCACTTGGTATTCTTCTAACCAACACACGGCCATCACTAGAACCAAGGCAGAACCAGCTTTCATCAGAAAACACACACACACACACACCAAAAAAAAAACTCTCCTCCGTCCGGAACCCGACATTTTTGAGCGAATCCCTTTTTCTGACCACCGCTGGCAATAATCGTGCGCAGTGGATACATTCTTGCCGAGGTTTTCTGAAATACCGTGGAAAGAAAATCCACCTTCTCGTAATCCTATTCCACGACCTTGTTGAAACTCACTGACCTGTTGATAATTGCTTCTTCGTCTTCTTAAAGGCATTCTTCACTAACACGATCTCACTGAATCAAATCTCAATAATAAGTAAAGCTCACGAACTTTACAGGGTGTTTTTAAAGCAAACCTGATTTTTATGTTCATAGTGGCGCCACTAGCACCACGTTTATGCGAAATTTGAATGGACGTCACTTTTCAGATATATAAGCCTGCCAAATTTAGTTCACATAGCGCAACTCCTTCTTGGTGCTAGGGATTTTTTTCCGTCAGTCTAATCACAGCAGAATCCTACAATATGTTTAAAAATTGATATTATTTACATATTTATTATATCAACTAATCTATATTATTCTCTAAAATATGTAGTCCAATTATTAAATTAAATTTCACTATCACATCAAATGCTATACAGCACTTTAACACGTGGAAACGTATTTCAAGCTACATGAAATTTCCTGTGTTCGTCTATATAAAACAAAAATTTTTTATTTGCGAATAGTATCCTTTTCTCTGCTTGAGAAGTTTTTGTATCAAAACTCGATTATTTTGTTTAATTAAGCTATTATTCAGCAACCAACCACACTCTCAATTTCTTGCTATAAAAACAGCACCCAGTTATCGAAAAAATAGTTTTGAAAAAACGGAAAGTAAAGGAAAATCAATCATGGCTGGAGATTGAGATGTTTGCCTGAGTTATTTTTAACCGTCGTGATGCCATCGAAAATAAAATATAAAAAAGTCTTCCAGATTCGGTATATGTGTATATATCATTCGGATGACATTCCCAATAACGTTTGCTCGAATTTTGTTTGAAATATGGAGTGGTGGTAGTCGTTTATATTCACACGGTTTGGTCTTTTCATTTCTCTCTTCTACTTTTATAGTGACGAGAAATATTGAAATGCAGTATCCAATTTCGGTTCGATTTATTTATGAGCGAAGAGCACAAATATAAAGAAGATATTTTCGCCGAAAATGACGATTGCGATGACAGATATACTTCTCAGTTAAAAAGTTGGCCGGGGGTTCACAGTTTGTTTCTATCGAGTGGCAGCATGACAGATAAATAAATTTGGATTGCACGACAAGCTGCAAAATGCTTTAAAGAAGCAAATCAGTAATGCTTGTACAAAAATGATGAAAATGTTTTAGAAAATGCTAATCAGTTTTAGAGAAATAAAACTTATCTCCTTGCAGGAGGAAAAAAAATCAAATATTTAAATATGTTTTTAAATTTTAACATTTTCTGTTCGTCGGAAAATTCCGTTTTCATTGTTTTAGGGTAGAACAGTTTATTACAGAGTCTTTGAGAGAATGGTATTCTTTCAATTCATACATAAAAGCTAAGCGGTGAGTTATTAGAATCGTATTTACCATAGGTATGATTTAACTGTTATTAGAAATTAAACTTCTTTTTTCCCAAAATTGTTTTATTGACTTGTTCTTTCTTGTGTGATGAGAGTACCCTATTTGGACGCGATTTAGTATGATGAGTTCACTCATTTGCATGCTTAATAAAAATACAGTAACTGTAACTGTAATGGGTGGAAAGAAATGAGAAAGCGTATTTTATTGTTATCTTTTGCATATTGTTAATTTTATCTTGAATGGAGATGTAAATATTTTGTTAAATTTTCTAAAGTTAATGTTAGCCGTTTCTAGAAATTGGATTACTATCTTTTAATATAATACTACTTTGTATTATTTTCTTTCTAAATGCTATAGCTAAAAGTATATATTTCTATAACTTTCCTTTCAAACAGCAGTGCTTTTTAAATATAATTTAGACGAAGAAAACAGAAATTTTACATTAAAATGTAAGATGTACATCCATTTTGCAACATAACTTTCTTCAAAGATCAGATCCATGGACGTCCTTTTGAACGTTGCTATCATAATACTTTTAGATTTTTTAACGTGACAACATTATTGCAGAAGTCTCTTTCCAAACTTTTTACACATCAGTGTTATGTTACGTAATGCCCATGCAATTGTCCTTAACCGAAACAAAAAAAGTCTTTAACTTCCAAGCGACCTCCCAAATAGCCATGTGCCAGCCAGTGTGCTGCTTCTTTTATTGAGAAATATGATACTGACACACTGGTATTGCGTACCGCATGGAAAACCATGTTGTTCTTCTCTCGATCCAACCCGAACAGTGATACCTCTGTATACGTCCTCTGTGAAATACGTCCAACCTGGTACGCATCCTGCGGAAACTTGACCGGTCTTTGACTCGTGTTCAATGAGTCGCGACTGCTCTCACTGCACTTCTTTAGTGCTTTCAAGACATGCTGCGACTGCCCATGAGCGTCAGTAGGTCTGTTGCTACTATTCAGTAAACAATCCAAGCTATAACTCTGAATTTTCAACAGCTTTTGTGTTCTTCGCTTAAAATTGCTATAAATTCATTAACAATGAGTTTTAAAAAACGTTAATGAGAAAAGTAAATCAATGAAGAAAATTTTTAGGTTTACCATGGAGGGAAAAAGAGATTGTTGAAAAGTATGAAGATGGCATTCGTACGGGCTTTGGATATTACATACGGCAAACCGCGTACAAGAGTCTACGATTGTGAAAACCAAAGACTCTTAAATTGGCTAACGTCGGAAAGGGAGTGAAATCTATTACCAAACAAAAATTAAAGATTTTAGAGCATGTTAAAAATTGTTTTTGATGTAGATAGCAGAAAAACATTTATGTACATTGTCATGTGCAGTGCTTCATATATACAAATATATATTCATATTGATGAATATATACATATACTTCATATACATATATATATTCATCAATATACTGTAAAGATTTTAGATAGTATAAAGTTTCGAACATTTATTTTCCATTCCTATTGTAATCAAATAAATAAGTTATTGAAATAATATCCAAAAAGGATTAATTAGAACCTAACACTGGTGTTGTCCTTTCTCAGTCTTTGGTTTCTATCAATGACTACGAAGTTATAGGTACTATAATATCTCCTCGTGTCCACGCTACTAACAGTACTGTGAAGGCTTTGGATAACTGTCTGTGAGAAGTTTTTGTGATAGTATGTTATTGCTTTGTTAGGATTTCTGAATTTGTGTGACATCAACGGTGTCTTGATTGACAACAGTAAGACGTTCTACATGAGAATAGCTATATGATCAATTGATTTCTCTTTTAAGATGTTTTTTAAAATATATATTTTAGAGCTTTCCAATAATAGTTTTCCATAATAAAGTTGATATGGGATCATAGATGAACAACATAATCTGCAAATATGCTTACAGGATTCATTTGCTACATTGGATATCATGCGTAGAAGTAAATTTATTTAAACTCTTCTCTGCTAGTGTCATCAGCATCATATGGGGCTTCTGATAAACTTCATTATCATATTTCAAAAAGCTTTCTGTCTTATCCCGAAAATTCATCTAACTATCATAGGTTAGCTAACTTATAACTTACTTTTCTCCCTTCTTCCAGTATGCCTTCGTGGTGAAACGGTAGCTCATTCGGCACGCATTTGAATGGTCCAGACTCAAGTCCCGAAGAGGGCATTGCTCATTTTTCCTGTCTCCTGCTTCAAAATAACCTAATGAATTAACAAATGGCGCACAAACTAAGAGGTGATGGACAATAGTTTGCCACTATCAAGATGTGGGTCCTCTAATTCCCAGTCTCTTTTAAAAGGGGGAGTATATAAGGTATTTCTCCGGACTTGTAAAGCCAGTATCACATCAGTAAGCTACTTTCAGTAGCGCGTCGAAAGAAACATTTCTCAGAATTTTTGTTTTCAGGATATATGATTGGTTGACTTATGCGAAACCTTCGTCAGATTCAATTCAGTTTTAAAAGTCCCGCTTAGCTAACCGGAATATATTTTGGCTAGGGATCCTCGAGTTCTAACGAAATATATTTTGGCTAGGGATCCTCGAGTGCTAAGAGACGAACAGGCTCTTTCGTCTAAAAAGTTTCTTCTTACCTCAAGCGTCGTTACATATCATAACTCCATCAGAGGCTTCGAACAGCATGCAGTGAGTCGCTGGACAGCGAGCTTCCCAGGAGCTAATTAGATCTTCTTTAAATAACTACTTTTGACTAATTTTTATTTCAAAAACATTTATAAACAAGATTTCGCTTTTAATTGCTAACACTGATAAATTTCATATTTATCGCACGTGTTTCGAACATGCTAAACTTCCGTTTGTTTACCATTTTGGAACTTTCGAAGTTTTTGAAAGTTTGTAGTGCATGACTTTTGGATCATCCTGTATGATAAAATCAATTTACCAAATTCTCTCTAACTCTTGCAAAAGGGCTATAAGATAAATGTTACAAAAGTTGGCATTTGCTCATTTAGCATAATAATTACGCATTAATTCTTATAAGTGTAACAATTAAAAAGATGAAAATGTTTGGATAAAATGAAGATTTGTTCCGCAGTTTCTTTTTTCCCGGGAAGGAGTAGCCGACTTTTACTTTTTCTTATTCTTAACAAAAGTATATTGTCTGCGGAACCTGTGCATGTATCTGAAAGGCTAACTGTGTTAGTTAAGTCGTTCCTTAAATATTTAGGACAGCGTTGTTAAGATTTACATTCTATGTCATATGTTAGGGTTCTGCTCAAGCGATTTCGAGAAAATCCTTGCACAAATGTCTCTTTCAATATCTAGAATCCTAGTAATGTTAGTGCATTTTCACCTTATTAGACACGTTAACTAGTACTACATCCATTATAATAATATCTTTCAGCGCCTTCCTAGTCTCATTAACTATAACAACGGCCATTATCGTAACGCTTCTAAACTAATTACTAACTTCCATTCCAGTATGTTTGGTACGAACTGTGTTATTTTAATATTTAAAACTAACTACTGCCTAATAATAAATACGGATAACACACATAATCATTTGATGTACCCGACAAATCGTTTAAGACGATGAGAGTCACATATTACAAAATGCAGCCATTTTTTTAAATGCTATGTCTATTACGTTAAAGAGGCAATAATTGTTATCATGACGACCGAATGACGTTCCTAAAAATAACAGATTCATGGATACGTTTAATAAATTTTCCTTGATCGAATGTAATTTAATAATATATATATATATATATATATATATATATATATATTTGTTTGAAATGATGAAATTTTAAAATATTGCTGAATTATGTGAATGAACAAATACATTAAAGAATTGCATGCGAGTACAGAGCGTTTCAAAGGAGGGAATGCAATTAAATATATCTTGAAATTTTATTGAAAACCCATGGTTTCAGTTCAGAAATAAATTAAATAAGTTAATTTTACACGGCACGTTATTTCCGCAGTTGCAATTTTGAGCATAAGTACACAAAACTTAAATTTTGCTGAAATATTCTGAAAAATATATATGGTATAATTGATTTTATAGCTAAATTACCAAATGAAAGAAAAAAATCATGTTCATAGGATCAAAATTACTGAAGGTATCAATAAAATAAAATTTTTGGGGATCGCATGCAAATAATATTGACAAATTTCCCCAAATTTGCGGGCACTCAGCCGACTTAGGCTTCGCCAATACTAAGGCCGGAAAGTATGGACCACTCTATAGTGGAAGCACCTAATAGGTGGGCCAACGTTACCTCCTATGAAGGGACGGACCTTTACAGCCATGCCTTTCTTCGGGATTCAAGAGGCGGCATATTGACAAAGTATCCCAGTTAGCTTCCTATCATCACGCCAACACAAACGGCATATATATATTAGTAAGAAGTATCACGCTACCACAAATATCGTAGCTTTGAACGCTTACCTTATTTGATTTACTTTCTAAACTTTAACAAACGGTCCACGAGTATTTGGTCAAAATTTATTTAATTGTGCACTCTTTTTGAACAGCCATGCATGCTTAAAAGAAAAATGGCATACAAAACAAAATGAATATATGAAATAGTTTCAGACAAAATATATGTGAGCTAAAAAGAAAAATTCTGAGAACATAATTTTAAGTAAGTTGATTTTCACGTCTTGAAGTTCAATTTATACAGAGTATTTCAATACTATATTGTGTTTCGCGGGATTAGTCCTAGACCCAAAACTCCAATCTGAGTAAGGTTGAAATATAATAGATAATAATTTTGATCTCACAAAACGCTTTTGTAAAAATATTTCGGAGAAATATTATACCTATATTAAAAAGTAGTATAAAATCAATCTTGGTTTATTTTGATATTATTATACAAAATAAACCAAGACAGCATGGATCGTGTACTCAATAAAAAAAAATTAAAAAAAAAAAAAAAAAAAACTACGTATGCTACATTTTCGAACAAACATTTTGAAAAGGTATCTATCGTAAAAAAATGATAATAAATGATTCATCAATGAATGATAATAAATGATATGAATAAACGATATGATAATAAATTATATGAATGATAATAAATGATTCAGTATATAAAAATGATTCAGTATGGCTAATATTTGGTAATACTGGTATTTGCAGTTATAAGATATTTCTCCCACCTTCTTAGCATGCCTTCGTGGTCAGCACGCTATACGCGTATTCGAGAGGTCCGTGATTCGAGCCCTGGCGAAGGCGCTGCTAATTTTTCAATCTCTCTTGCTTGCAAAAATATCCAATATTGCAATATAATATAAGGGTTTTAGATGATGATTCTTCATATCCAGGATTTGGCGATTGGGTCCCCTAAAAACCCCATTCGCCTTTTAAATGGGGGAGTTTCCCACCTTCTTTGCGTGCCTTCGTGGTGTGGTGGTCTGCACGTTGGGTGCATATTCCAGAGGTCCGTGGTTCGATTCCCGGCGAAGGCGTTGCATATTTTTCATCTTGCCTGCTTCCAAAAATACCTAATGTCTCTACACAGTATGCAGAAATAAGTTTGGTGCAACGAAATTTAGTATGTAAAACACCCCTCAATTTAACCTTTTTCACTATGTCAACGAATTAAAACCTGGCACATTTGAATAACTAGTTTTCCATATTTTTGATGAAGTTAATTTTCTAGTAAGCTTTTAATATGATAAGGGACGAATGACTAAATAGAATATTTTTGAGCCAGGTCCCAGGTAAATAACTTGAATTTTGTAAGCTATCGAACAAAATTTTCTTAGTCGAAAAACCTTTATTTAATTGGTTTCTAGAGCCAGAATATTTGGTCTACAATTAATCCTTGAATAGATATTTAATAGTATGATTCTTCTAAAACTGCAAAAAAAAGGTAGCGGAGCTGGTCACGCAATATAATAGCGTTAGATAAAACCTTTTGTTATCTATAATTATGTTGCACAGATTAATAAGGTTATCATGTTATAAATTAAACGTAATTTTTAAACCTTTTAATTTATAATATGGTACGTTTTATTAATATTTGCTACTTTATTGTATCTAATTTTTTTAACTCTAATTTCACCTCGTCGTGTTCCGCAAAGCATACCACGAGGCTCACACTAATAAGTTATAGCACTAACAAAAAAACAAATGTGCAATAGCACTGCAAATGGACAAAAAATTATAAAATAAAGTATAATAATAAGTGAAAGAAAAATAAAATCAATAAAAACTCTGAAACTTTCAGATTTTACATTTCGCCCAAAGGGGCGCTATTTTCGCTTAATAGCAACAGTTGTTAAATTACATGGCTGATATAGGCGTGACAGAGAAACGTAACGTAATTCTGATTGACTGGTCAAACGTTTTGGAAAGTTTTTTGTATGGGCGTACGTTTCTAACGTCAAAAATAAAACATATTTTGAAAAAATTTACAAAAATGCTACTCTTGAATTTTATCCAAAATGACGTTGAATAATAACAAAAGTTTGTTAAACATTCTAATTAACGGCATTACGTTTCAAAACATCTGAAAACATTTAATGCTTGCTTAAATTAAACAGTTTTTCATATTCATTTGTTTCACTAGACTGGTGAAAACAGACATAATTTGAATAATTATGCACTTTAATTTATCTAACTTTCCATTTATAGCAGGGTGTAACAGCTTTAATATCGTTATTAATCTCTCGTGCATTTGAAATAGATTAATAATAAATAATGTACAGATTACTGGCAATATTGAAATGCAGGCTCGAGAGCTGCATGATCTCGAGCCTGCATTTTCCTGCATTTGAGAGCTGCATTTTCTCGTACGAAGCATGTAATTTTTTTTTAATAAGTTTATAGAATATGTTTTCTCTTCTTGTTTTGTATGTCGCCATTTTTTCTTGAGTGTTAAATAAAAGTTATTGCTGTGTTCCATCATTGGAGTTGCTTCATTTCGCCAAAGAAGTATTACAGTCTTAATTATTTTGGAGGCACCGACCGAGATCGAATAATCGTGAGTATTTTTATTTTATTAGTTCATCACTGAACATAATATTAGTGATACCAGATTATTACTTCCTTTTCATATAGAATTGTCTTATTTTATTACCGTATTTGATATTATATTTAATATTCATTTTAGTTGTCCAGACGGTAGATATATATATTGCTCTATGTTATTATTCTTATTTTAATCACAATTAATGTGGTAGAGAGAATGAACTTCATATAATTTAAATATTTCATTTTTGAGCTATTTTGAGGAAATATAAGGAACACAGTGTTCGTTAATTTTAAACATAGAAACAATGTCTTACTTAGGAAGTGCTCGTAAGGAAGATTTGCTAAATCTCGCGGCTGAACTGGGAGTTCATGTGACTTCAGATTTGAAAATAGTTGATTTAAAACAGAAAATTGTTGAAAGTAGAGATTATGATGAAGTCTTCGTCAAAGGAGTCTTAGACACAATAATAGAAGAACGGAAAGAGAGAGAGGAAGGAGAAGAACGGAAAGCGAGGGAGGAAAGAGAAAAACGGAAAGAGAGGGAGGAAAGAGAAGAACGGAAAGAGAGGGAGGAAAGAGAAGAACGGAAAGAGAGGGAGGAAAGGGAAAGAGAAGAACGTAGAAGGCAGGAAGAAGTAGAAGAGCGGAGAAGAAACGAACAGTATGAATTAGAGAGATTAAGACTTGAAGCAGAGACAAAGTCTCAAAATACCGGACAGATCCGGCCGAAAACGGAGCTGCGTCACCTTATGCAGAAACTCGATGACAAGAAAGGAGATATCAGTCTATATTTGCTATTGTTTGAAAGGCAAGCAGAATGGGCTAAAATTGATAAAGAAGAATTTGTATCTCATTTACTAGGACTACTTCCTTACGAAGTAACCCAGTTAATAGCTAGAGAACCCTCCGATAAAGCTAAAGACTGTGAACACGTGAAAAATTTATTGTTAAGACGGTTTAAACTAAGCCCGGAAAAGTTTAGGCAGAAATTTATGAAACATCAAAAGAGTACCGAATCCACATGGGTGGATTTCAATTATGAAATAGAAAATTATTGCAAAGAATGGGTGACTGGTCTAGGATTTAAGACTTTTGATCAGTTGCTAGATTTGATGGTGCTTGACCAACTTAAACGTCGAGTTCCTCCTGAAATTCGAGATCATTTTCTTGATGAATGGGTAGAGATGATTTCATCTAAAAAATTAGCTGAAAAACTTGATGCTTATGAAAACGTTTGCGGAAACTTTCAAAAAAGGCCTGTAGTGGATCGTCAGAAAGAAAGATACAATGCACTAACTCAAAGTAAATTGAGTTCAGATAATAAAAATAAAACTGAAAAAAAATTGTCATCAGGATTTAATTCGCAAAGCTGGTTTCATAGACCTAGAAGTCCACGTCCAGATGATAAATATGAAAAACGTAAAACGCCACAATGCTATCAGTGTGGGTCCTATCAACATTTAAGACCCCAATGTCCAAAACTTAAGAATAATACTGAATCTCCTCCTAATCTTAACAGAATTAATGCAAAACCAGAGGATAAATTTCTATTACCTTATACTAGTATGGGTTACGTAAATGGTCATAAAATTCCTATATTAAGGGATTCAGGTGCTAGTATTGATATAGTTTGTCGCAAATACATCACGCCGGAAATGCTGATAGGTGAAAATGTGTGGTGCAACAGCCATTAGATTTGAATCCAACCTGTTTACCATTGGCTGAGATCGAACCAAATTGCGATCTTGGGCGAGTAATTACTAAGGCTGCCATTATTAGAAATGAACTCGACAAAGGAAGGTATTTATTAGGCAATCGAACTTTTGCACTGTTGAATAAACAAGGAAAAGAACCTGATAGTTGTCCTCACCAGGTCAATGCTGTCTCTACTAGAGCTCAAAAGAAAAGAGAAATAGCCGAAGAGAAGATCTTGGAACCGATAAAGGAAGAAAATAAAGCATCCAGAGATGTTTTTGAAGAAGAAGATAATTTACCGGAGCTAAATTCGGAAGATGAAACTCTCATGAAACTGGTAAACATTGACTCAGAAGAAATTGCCCAACTTCAGCTTGCTGATAAGGAACTGTCTAAAATCATCCAAGAAGTTAAAGAAGGTACATGCAAAAATGAGAACTATAGTCTGACAGGAAAAAAACTTTTAGTTAAAAAAACGACGGATAAAATGGGCTTTGAAAGACAGCTTGTCGTTATACCTGAAAAACTCAAGCCGTCAATTATAAAGATGTGCCACGAAGGAACTTCTGGTCATTTGGGTGTCAAAAAGACCGAAGACAGACTTGCTAGATATTTTTACTGGACGAGGTGTTACAAAGAAACTGAAGATTTTGTAAGAACCTGTGATGCTTGTCAGCGCGCTGGAAAAAGAAATGACAAAAAGAAGGCTCCAATGACATTAGTACCAGTAATTTCCGAAATATTCACTAAAATAAATGTCGATGCTGTTGGTCCACTACCTATTTCAAAGACTGGAAAAAAATATATTATTACAGCTCTGTGTATGTCTTCCAAATATCCAGATGCTGTTGCGGTGACAGACATTTCTTCGCCATCTGTGATTGATGCTTTCTTACAGATTTTCAGTCATATGGGTTTCCCAAAAGTGATCCAAACAGACCAGGGGACCTCTTTCGTCAGTGCTTTGACAGAGGAATTTTTGGAGCGTTTCGCCATTAAACATGTAAGAAGCTCTGTGTATCATCCGCAAAGTAATCCCGTTGAGCTATTCCATAGAACGCTAAAAAGGGTGTTAAGGGTGTATAGGAGCGACTTCGGACTGGGAGAATTATCTACCATCAGTTCTTTTTGCTCTCAGAACAGTCACACACGAAAGCACTGGTTTTACACCAGCAGAATTAGTTCATGGCAAAAACCTACTAACTCCAGTCACTTTACTCTTTACTTTATGAGCAGTGGCTAGAACCGTTTGAAGAAAGTAATAATGTTGTCAGTTACGTTTTCGAACTTGTTAATCGAATGAAGAAATGCCAAGAACTTGCCGTGGAAAACATGAAAAAAGCTCAACAACGGATGAAAACATGGTACGATCGAAACGCAGTGAAAAGAGAATTTGCTAGAGGAGATTTAGTTCTTGTTTTATCAACGAATCGTCAAAATAAACTAGAAGTACAGTGCAAAGGACCTGGAAAAATACAGCAGAAAATTTCAGAAACCAATTATATTGTAAGTTTCGAGGAACAAAATGAGCCAAATCAAGTATATCACATTAACATGCTTAAACCATATTACAAAAGACCAGAAATGATTAATATCATAACTGAAGTGGAAGGAGACTTAGAAATGGACATTCCTCGTTTACCTTCCAATCCAAGTATATTAAATTTCTCGGACATCATAGAGGAGAATGAACTCGAGAAAAGGTTGAAATCCGAGCAAATAGAAGATTTACGAAAGATTTTATGGAAATATTCTGGTTGTTTTTCAAATAATCCTGGACTAACAAACTTAGTTTGTCACGATATTGAGCTATTAAGTAACGAACCAATACAAATAAAGCCATACAGACTGTCACCCCGACAGACTGAAATTCTCAAAAGGGAAATACAGAAAATGCTCGATCTTAAAATTATAGAGCCGGGAGAACCAGACTATACATCTCCCATGATTTTAATAGAATCTTCATCAAAGGATCCTCGGCCTTGTATTGATTACCGTAAACTCAATGCTGTTACTAAAACTGAATACTATCCTTTGCCTAATATTGAAGAACGTATCGAAACTGTAGCAAAAGCAAAATATATTACCCTATTAGATTTATCTAGAGGCTACTGGCAAATTCCGTTAACAGAAAGAGCCTAAAGATATGCAACATTTGTAACTAGTTTTGGAAGTTTCAGGCCTCTACGTTTACCCTTTGGATTAAAAAATGCCCCATATTTTTTTAGCAAAGTTATGACTAAAGTCCTGGCTGGATGCGAAGGTTTCGCTGTACCATACCTGGATGACATTGCTATTTACTCAGAAAACTGGGAAGAGCACCTTAAAAACTTAAACGTCTGTTCTAGAGAGAATACAAAAAGCAAATTTACGACTAAAACCATCAAAATGTAAATTTGCACAAGATCAAGTGAGATACCTAGGCCATGTTGTGGGACAAGGACAACGAACCCCAGATGAAGTAAAGATCCTGGCTGTAAAGGAGTATCCTACACCTAAAACCAAAACAGAAGTACGTGCTTTCTTAGGACTGGTAGGGTATTATCGCCAGTACATACCGAGATTTTCAGAAATTGCAAGAAACCAATTCTGTATGCTCCCGATTTTGATAAAAGGTTTATTATACAAACCGATGCCTCAGACAATGGCATGGGTATAGTACTATGCCAATTAGATGATGAACAACGTGAACATCCTATCTTGTATATAAGCAAAACATTTACTAAGTTTGAAAAGAATTATTGTACTACTGAAAAGGAGTGCACTGCTATCATCTACGCTATCAAGAAACTGCATTTTTATCTGGATGGTCAGCAAGAATTCTTGATTCAAACTGATCATAATCCTTTGGTCTGGCTACAATCCAACGCCAAATGTAACTCTAGATTGATGTGCTGGGCACTCTCATTACAACCTTATAATTTTAAGGTCATTCATCACAAAGGATCTTTTCAGAAGAACGTAGATGTTCTGAGTAGAATTAAGTAATGTAATAACTCTTAGTGTATGTAACTACGTTCAGAATTTATATTATTATTTAATGTATGATCAACTGATGTATTTGAACGTTCTCCATTTTTTTCTTTTTAAATGTGGTGTAAAAGTATTTGTTTAAAACTTTAAATTTTTTACCTGAAATTTGGAAACTTATGAGAGAAGTTACCTTTTCTCTTTAAGCAAATGAGCAAGCCGAACTTATTAAACTGTCAAATTTTACAGAACTTTTCCCTTCGGAAAAAGTCTCTCCGTTGGGGGAGAGGTTGTAACAGCTTTAATATCGTTATTAATTTCTCGTGCATTTGAAATAGAAGAAGAATAAATAATGTACAGATTACTGGCAATATTCAAATGCAGGCTAGAGAGCTGCATGCATTTTCTCGCACGAAGCATGTAATTATTTTTTTTAAATAAGTTTATAGAATATGTTTTCTCTTCTTGTTTTGTATGTCGCCATTTTTTTTTTAGTGTTAAATAAAAGTTATTGCTGTGTTCCATCATTGGAGTTGCTTCATTTCGCCAAAGAAGTATTACAAGGGGTTTCAATTTTTATCGATTCAGGGAACCCAATAAAACTCTAATTTTTATTTAGTTTATCTATACCATCCTCATAAAAGTACTTAAAAAAACAGTATCGAAAATGCATCAGTTTTGCTTGCACTTTTTTGATGGAAAAAGAAGAAATTATTATTTCATTAGCTAAATAGAAATTAAATAGAAAACTGACTTATTATGTGCCTATAGTGTGCAGCCCGACAGCTAAAATTTATCAGCCTGAAAGAAATTAAGATAGTAAGACTTACGTTTTGAAACTGTTTAGTTATAAGCTTTTAAATGTATCAGTTATTTCCATACGAAGTTCTTAGGAGACATTTTCAACATCTAGATATGAAAGATGATAATAAGATATCAAAATGGGTCTTATTTTCAAAGTCTCCTTATAAGATTTGTACTTCCTCTGCATCATCGTTTGCTTCAGATAGATTTTATTTACTCAAAAAGTTATTTTCAGTTCTAATTGACAATTCTAACTGTTTACTTTTCATCTAAATAAGTGCTAAATATCGGTGGCCAGTATGCGGGATACGGGTGGATCATATCCTAGAATAAACAGGTAAGAATAAAATAAACTTTTCTAAAATAGTAAAAAATCGAAGAAGTTCAAAACTATAATTAGCCTAAATGAGCAAAAATTGTATGTGTCTAAGATTTCGTTATAGTTCTTAGTCCAACATTTTCAAAACGTTGTTGTTTCAGTAGTTGAAAATGGTAAAAGTATAGTGCTCGACTTGAAAGCTGAAGTACTTGGTCGAAGGAAGTCAGATGGGATCCGAAGCAGACTTTTCAAACTGAAAACGAAATGAAAGTTGCATCAATAAAAAGATTGCTTTGCAGTACAATTTCGGCAGATTTCAAGAAATCCAAACTGAAGGGCTAAGGAACTTGAACAATAATTTTGGCTTCTGAAAATTGAAATTTATATTTTTATTTCTAAAATGGAACTCTAATAAAGACTTCTTAATTTTTTCCGTTTAACATAATACACCTGTTCACTTAGTCTGAATTTTATAAATTTATGAAAAAAATTTATCCGAACCACACTTTTCTCTTTCCAATCAAGCATTATTATATTCATGTCAAGTGCTACCTTTCTGCCGCGTTTACCACCGTAATAACAGCATTTAGGTAATGTTTGAAATAGTTGCAATGAAACTGCAGTCAGGGATCAAATTTTTGCTTAAAGGATTTCCCTAAATTGCTTATTTTTGGTAACTGACACCTGCTAATTATTACATTGACATTTTGTTTGTTTGTTTATTAAAGTATACGAACTTATTTTCTTCAAGTACTCTTAAACTATATAAATAAATTCAATTTTAACAGAAAATTATATTGGTATGCAGCACTCGAGCTATTATTAAAAGAAAAAAAACTGAAGCGGACACCACATGACTTCTTTGTACGGCCTATTAAAATACACTCATTTTTTGCTGCATTTCATTTAAACTTAGTACCTTTTATTTCATTACAAATATATTTCTCACTATGCGACAAGGCAAAAAACCTCAAAATATCTTTACTAAAATTTAAAAAATATAGAAAAACATAAAACACCAAACACAATTAGCATAATTTTAAAGAAAATTTACAAATAAATTTAGAGTTTCTACGCAAAAACAAGCAATTAGGCAAGCGGACAAAGAGGCAGATTTTTCAGTGCACAAAACTAAAAGTTTGCTTTTGGTTTTACCCGGCAAAAAAGACACTGATGGTGCAGAAACTGACTTTTCACTATTTTGCTAATTTTCAAATGTAAACAAATCTGGCTGCTAAGTTAGACATAGCCTCACTCAAACAAATTTTAAATTAATGATAATTCTACTATTGCATGCATATCATTTAAAGGCATAAAAACCCTAACCGACACACAAGAGCAACATAATTCAATCATTTTTAAAACAAAAAAGGCACAATTTAACAACAGGTAAGAATAAAAAAAAAACTGAGCTCACTGAGCCAAGTAACAAGAATAAGTATATATATACTATATATATAAACTATAAAAATTGTAGTAAGCTCGCCTAAAAGTTACCAAGAGCTGCTGCACCAAAAGGTTTAACACGTTTTCAAAAAATTAATACACATGAAAATCAAATCATGAGACATGTAAAACATTAATAAAATTAAAAACAGAAAAAGTTAAAAAGTTAGCGGAAAATGGTAAATTGTATTAATGTAGTGTATTAATTTTTTGAAAACGTGTTAAACCTTTTGGAGCAGCAGCTCTTGGTAACTTTTAGGCGAGCTTACTACAATTTTTATATTTTACTTATTTTGCAGCATATTGCGCAAGATGTTTTCTAGACCAAAATTGTTTTTTTAAAAATTGTTATTACTGCTTTGCTTGATAAACTATATATATAAACTATATATGTATACAATTTAAAGTTAAGTGGTAAGAACAAACGAAAAAAGACCTATGTGGTCAAAAATTTTGCGCATTGTGCTGCAAAATTAAGGAAATTAGAAGATAAGTTTTAGTAAGCAGGCTAAAAAGTTACCAAAAGCTGTGACTCCGTGAAAACTTCAACATAAGCGTATTTAGTAGCTATGAAATTTGTGAAAGAGGAGAAAAATAAAACATTTGAATATTTACAAGTAAAATTAATAAAAAGTAAGCTATATGCTAAACGAATTAAGTAATTTTAAACTCAGTAAAAAACAAATCAATTGAACGAGGTAAAAATAAAAATAGTAAGCTATATGCTAAACGAATTAAGTAGATTTAAAACACAGTAAAATACTAATCAATTGATCGAGGTAAAAATAGAAAATAAATATTTAAAATTAAGAAGCGGTAAATGGTTAATTAGCACAATTCGACGTTCATTTTGGCTCGTCAAGGGAAATTTTTAAAATTAATTTCGAACGTTACGAAACAATCTCTTCTGAATCCATTTTAAATCCCTTTTGCAACCCGTTTTGGGAAAAAGAGTTTTTTTATTCTGCCCTTACGTACAGATGTCATGAAAAACATCGTTAAATTGCATTCGATAGCGGTAAAAAAGGATATTTTCGTTGAATATGGTACCTGAAAGTTTTCGCGATTACAATCATTCCTTTACTTCGTACAAGGAGGTAAAAAATGTGCAATAAAATTATTCAATTGTCTTAAAACGCAGCTGAAAAATAGATGCACGTGTCAGAATTTTCCGAAATCTTAAATGATAACGTTATAAACTTTTAAATGTATTACATATTTTTCTCTAGATTCTACTCTGAAGGTTATTTCTGTTCTTTTCAAATATTTTGATTAAGTAACTCCTTCCCCGCAGTACTTCGGATTGCTCTGTTCAGCAGCTCTAGCGCGAGGAAAAAAGTAATTCCGCTTTAAAATTACTTTTTTATCGCTGATGATGCTTCTGTGATATTAAGTTCGAAAGTGGAAGAAAAAAGAAAGTTTAAGAATTTCCTTGAGCTTTAATTTTCTCTCTCAAGCGCTTACGTGAAGCGAAAAAATGTTTTAATTAAGAGCACAAAAAAACTGTAATTTTGTGTTTAATTTGTTTCAGTAGAAAGCATAATTTTTCCGTTTTAAAGCATATTAAGTTTTCTTTAGCTTTGCAAACTGAAGAAAATATTTTTAAATAAAATCAGGTCGAATGAGTAGGTTTTAATGTTCGTGAGCATGAAGCTTCCTAATAATCTTCAAATGGCTCGAAAAAAGAAGGACTTAGTAAGATTTTGGATGATAGATCAGAAAACTGCCTGCACGCGTTCCGAAGATTTTCATTGTACACTCTTCCTCGGGTTTTAGATAGGGAATGAAGCTCAAATTATCATTAAAATAATATCAAAGGAAGGTAACATGCTTGAAATTTCAATAATGGAGTAAAATAGTGATTCTGCCACATTGCAAAAGCTTTTCTTAATTGTTACAGTTCAACAAACAGACCGAGCAATTAACAGCGCATATTTTCCAGATATATTTGAAGCATGATTTTAATTCGTCTTTAAATAATTCCCCGCGCTCACCAGCGGCTGAGCTGTGCGGTCCATTGTTCGAGTCCCGGAGAACGGGCGTTTTCGTTTTTTCCCCATGTGTAATGTGGATACGAGCCAGTTGTTCTTAAGACCTCCACGGGGCATCCCTCCCTTTTCGTGTAGTGTCTAAGGCGGGGCACGTAATAAGTTAAAAAAACCACTCCCCGCAAACTTGAAGGTGAGCAATTCTCTATTAGTCGAAAGAAACTACAGTGCTTCCAACTTTCAGCGACAGATGGCGTTAACTCTGTCATCTGTCGTGAAAACCTAAGCAAAACAAATCAATGGAAAATAGATTGAATACTACAATTTGATTTAAAACTAAGTAAGACATTTTTCCTTTCACGCTAAAATGAGCATGTAAATAAATAAATTAGCATTCCATATTTGTCAACGTTAACATAATACATACTTCACGTTACGTTAAGATAATACAACGTTAAAACAACGTACATAAGTAAAATGGCATACTTTACAAATGGGCATTTTTGGAGAAAAAGCATTGTCTTCTTTTCCGATAGATATGCTAAGATTTCTTTAAAAGCAAAATAGTACTGCCATAATATAGAATATGAATTACAGAACAGATAAAAAATGAAATATAAAATGTAGCTGTAAAAGACAGGAGTTCAATAAGAAAGGAAATGGTGATTTGTGAATATAAAAAAACAGCAAAGGTCTAACACAAGCACTACCTGAAACAAATTTTTAAGAAAACTGATGAAACTAAGTAAATTTCGATAAAAATGAACAGATGCTTAAAGAGAAGATGAAGGCAATTTTAGATTAACATAAAGAAAAAGAAGGATGTATGAAGCAGCATAAAATCAATACTTCTTTTTTTTTTTTTTTTTTTTCAAAAATTCTGCCATCAAATACTTAAATTTCCTGAAACTTATTTTTGCTAATGTATTTTATGTTCAAGGGCAATATGTCAGCATTTTCATAATCACTTGAATGCTCTTTCCTTAAGAGAGAACATAACTAAAGAAAAACTGTTATGAATTATTTCTAATATGATATTTTATCCTAAATTTCACTGAATATTTTGCAGTACTTTATATAATAATATGACAATTTTAATCTTAAGGCTTATTATCACATCATTGTAAAGATGACGCATTTTAGTTATGCAATGGAGAGGACCTAATATCCACAATGGCAAACAGAACATTTTCCCAAGGCCTAAATTTTCATTAGGTCTCCAAATAAGCCTGTAGTTCTTAAAATGTGTAAAATTTTGTATATTTTCAATTATGGGTTTTAAAAATATAAAATTCAAAGCATGAATTAAAATGCTGGAATTCGTATTACCTTTTTTTTTTTTTTTTTTTTTTTTTTGTGCCTTTCTTTAAAAATCCGATCATGGATATCTGTGTCGCATTCGTGTTGACTGTGACATCATTTGGTAAAACCTCAGTTCAAAAATACTTTAGACTGACTAATACAGCCAATTACTGATGTAAGTAAGGTATATTCAAGGTTAATCTAAACAGTTTCGCTCTGTCGAATCCACCATTTAATTTTAATTGATAAATGCTGAATTATAGTGTTGTTTCATGGAATAGTTTGTATAAAATATATTTTGAATCTCAAACATGGAGAAAAATTAAAGGGGTGTGGCCCATGCAACAGGTTTTGCCTCAGTGCTTCAGTTTTGAATATCGGTATCTGGTTACATTTAGTTTCTGTCTATATTGTTAATTTACTTCTTCTAATGCGTCCACTTAACACAAAGGTATTATGAGTCTAAATGAATTTGTTAGATTCACTGTCAGACACAGAATTTATACAGGTGGTATGTTTAATAATATGTATCTGTTGTAAAAGGTGTGGTATTAAATGCCAATAATATGATCTTTCATTTGCTGGGTAGTTAGTTTAGATTTAATTACTATATCTTGAGAGTAATTTACTTAACGAAGAGAAAGAGTTTATGATAAATTTGAATTCTAATTTAAAAATTCCATGACAAAATGTAAGTATGTAAAAATTTATATAATAATTTAATTAAACTAGCCCGGAAGCAGTTGATTACTGTGCGACAAACCTAAGGCTATTTAATGAAAAGAATTAAGTAATTAAACATTAATCAAATTTTTAACAATCTTAATCATCTACATTAACAAAAGGACAATTTAGATGAGAATTTAAAATGTACTGGATAAAATGGAATATACTTAAATTGGCAGATTTTTGTGAATAATAAAAGTCAAAATACCTAAGTCGAAGAAGTTTTGAGTGATTTTAACGCATTGCATTAAGAAATAATTAAAATACCAACAGTGATTACCTATAGAGGTTTTTCTTAATTTCTTATTTCCCAACGTAAGATTTGCATTCTGTAATGCGAAATGTTGACTCTGTCTTACCGGAGTCACGCGGAAATCGAACTCTAAAATAAATATATCACCTGTAAAATCACTACACACATCTTCAAGAATCATATGCAAAGTTCAGAAAGTAACCAGATGACACATCACAATGACGAGAGTGTAAGAGAGTGATATATAAGGAATACAGGCAAAGAAGTAAAATTGTTCGCAGGCGCTTTATAAGCATTTCAGTGCAATAACCGAATAGTTATAACACAAAGGACGCATTTGGATGATTTTTTACGTGGTAGAATTATCGGCCGTCTGGAATGTGGAATAAACATAAAACAGATGAAGGTTGTTACGCCTGCAATCTGCCGTCCAACCGGTATAGAGGTTAGCGTCACTGACTGCCGTGCCTAAGGGCCCGGGTTCGAATCCCGGAGTCGGTGCGGCATGGCGGCACTCTAAATATGCGGCAAGCCGAGAGTCTTCTCGTCTGGTTTGGCGGAAGGGGAAAGAAATGGGAGAATCTCGGAGTCGTCCCGCCTCGGGGGGTGCTCTCTGTCAAAACTAGGGACGGAACTGAGCAAAATCGCACTTCACCTGTAAAGTGCTCAAGGCTGTTGCCAACGACAGGCGTAAACTCCTTGCCTCGAGGTATTTCGTGAGCTTGGACCGATGTTACGGTCAGACAAGTGAGCATAAGTAACAAGAACAACAACAAGCCTGCATTCTTTTTCCTCTTTCACTAATAAGAAATATTTTCCTCTGATTCCATAAAATTCAAGAAACGCTGGGAAAAGGAATCATTTGAAATTTTACTGTGTTTTCCCTAGCAGTCGAATACATAGTAGTTAGCTTCATAGAGCTTACAGGTGACAAGTGATGAAGGTTGAGCCACCTGGTGTTTAATAAATATACTGCACAGTATTATATAACAAATATAATACTGGACAGGTATATATATTTCACGCCTTCCACTATTTTGAATCGGCAGCTCCTTCGAATCCCAGGAGGCCTGCCTCTGGAATACTAGAGCTTACAGAATATCTCGGGAATTACAATTGACAACTGAGAGCAGGATCCGGACACCCGGGTGGCTTACACAGACTGTTCGGGTATTGTCCGAATCACGCTACTATCCAGAACAACTAATTAAAACAGAAAAGCTGAATATTGCAATACAGAGTCTGGTTGCGTCCTACATAAACACTTTTGTTGATACTTACTTACGTACATGAGACGTGGAAAATTGATATACATTTTAGATAAACATACTGATTCATAATAGATAAACATACTGATTCATAATAGATAAACATACATAAAATAAACATACAAGAGATAAACATACATTATACATAATCATACAATTGAATTTCTGAATTACATACAAATACTGAATTATGCAAACCAAGCTTACAAACATAATCAATCAAATGCATAATGGTTCAACTACAAGCAAATTGTTCCATGTACATACAATTACTGATACCGATTCCTGGTAGAATAATATTCATATTCATAGTACATAATCATACCCTGAATTTCTACATGCCATACGTGCATTTACTGAATTACACAATTACCGGATAACATGCAGATACTGAATTATACAAGTTACAGATGAAAACATTCAATTACTTACAGTCTTACGTCCAGGGCAGTGAGAAACTGTATTGATTGCTTAATATGTTGTCTAAATCTTGTCGGATATATTGTATATTGTTATCCCACTGTTTATAATACCTGTATGCAGCACTGGAGTCTGTGCAACTTGAAAAATGGTGTTGGCAAAACGGGGCTCACTCGGGTAGCTTTGAAGAAATGCTTTTATGCGCTTTTATGCATAACTTAATTATGCTTACAAATGTAGCAAATATGAACGTAAACCTAGTTTAACGACTTTGTTAATCTGCTAATTCCCTTCACATAGTTCTAGATACCTTAACTTCTGCCCATTACATTCTTGTTCGCATATTCAAACGAGGCAACATCTGTTGGAGTAGCTTAAATACTTAAATATACTTTTGGCGATAAGTGAAGTAATTGAAAAGGAGGCTTGAGATGATTCACTACTCATTATGCTCTGGCTTATTTTAAGCTCTAAATTTATCTGTCCAAATATCACTAAGCAGATTTATCACACATAGCATGGCCAGTTTATCTTCCGTTAGAGAATAAGTATGTGTATCTTTATCACCTAATTAATTTAATAGAATGTTACTGAGCGTCTGTAAATGAATTATTTCATTAATTAAGATAGATTTTATTTAAATGTTCCAAGGGCTTAACCCTAAAGACACTGTACTTCAGTATTTCTCTATTCAGAATACAGATTATAATTCAAATTCGAAATAAAATCAGTTCATGAACATTAGTTCTTAATTCAGATTGAAGTTATCGAAATGGATTACAGTAAGTTTATAAGATACTCTTTTCCTCCTTTCTGCATGTTTTCGTGTTGTAACAGTAGCATGCTCGATTGCACGATCATTAACATCATTGAATACGGTTACAGTGTTCATATCAAAACTGCTGGCTGAAAGGCGTAAGTGGCATTACTATAAAACTCAAGTCCATTACTATAAAACTTTTGGGCATGTCCAGGCTTACCTCAGTCATTCTAAAGTCAAAACATGGACATTTTCTGATTATTTGAGTATGAAAGCAAAGAAACTTGACTTCAGATATAGCACACCTAATTATTTAAAAGCAAATGTTTTTCGAAAACCCTATATTTTCCTGTAGTTGAAACAAAAAAAACATGTCTAAGCGTCGACTTAAAATTCAGATGATATAAAGAGAGTTTCACATATTTTTGACAGACAATTTTTGCTAAATCTACCCAATAGCTTAGTTCAACTTTTTGAATCTCTTAATGTATTTTTAACTGTCTCATATAAATGGTAAGATTACGCAACTAGACATCTTTTCAAAAAGGAGTGAGAAATACATTATCAATTTTTATTTAGATCTGTTGGCCAGCTTAAATAAAACAAAACCCTTGCATTTATTTGTTTTCTTCTATTCAGAGGATCAGGATAAAAGATCAAAATAATTCAACATAGTAGTGATTGAAAATTTGGAAGCCAGTGTATATGTTATTCTAACCACAGCTTAACGAAAGTTTTCGATTGCAAATTTCTAAACCATTAACATTTGAGTTTCGACGGGTTTTCGTTTCTCGTTCGTAACAGTAATAATATTCAGAACTTGTATTTAATATTGTTTTCATATAGAAGTTTTTGCTATTTCTAAAATAGACATTTTTATTTTTATGTTTAGAAGTTTTACAATTTTTAAAACACACTTCAGAATTAGTTTTGCGTATTTTAGAAGTGGGTATTTAAAAATATATTTAACAAGTTACGGAAATGCTCATTATAAAAAATTTCCTTTGTAGGAAATCTGCAGAAAATGTTAAATGTCTAATAATTTTGTTAAATAGTATGAGATTATTAATATTTCCGCATTAAAGAGATATTTAGTCTCCTATTATCTTTTTTTTAAAGTATTGTATATATTTTATTTCAGTTCAAGAAACTGAAATACTTTTAAGGGTTAATTTTACAATTGATAAAATGTAAGAATATTTACAAAATGATATGTAATGTCTTGTTAAAACTAAATCGAAGAAAAATAAGAAAAGAATTTATATTGCAGTTCCATTAGGGAAAAAATCTACTGAGGCAAGGATAGCGAAGAAATGACTGACATATTTCAAATGATCATAAATAATATATGGTAACAAAAAAAAATAAGGAAACTGTCAATAAATACATAGATGTATGTTACTTCTTACTTACTGACTGCAAGCTTATTTTTTAGAAATTATCTCAGATTGATATGGCCTTCTTTTATATTAATATATCTTTTATTACTTTATATTATACTTTTATACTCATATGTTGGAACAGTATCTAGAAATCACCCTTATCGCATTTCCGTAGATCCTCATCAATACTTTCAATTTCATTAGCCCTGGCGTTTTCGAATTCTTAAATAGTTATTATAAGCATTCGTAATTGTACGTATGGTTTTTAAGAAACCTGGTTTAACAGGGGCCGAGGGGTAAAATCGCTCAATACTAGTAGTTCGGTCCGAGGTTCGAATTCCGCAAACAGGCTGACTGCATGGTCATTTTCGTGGTTTTCCCCATGTGTAGCGTGTGTAAGAGCCAGTTCCCTTAGAAAATCCTCCACGATGGCATCCCTCCTCTTAGGCATATAGTTCCCGAGGCTTTGTCACAATAAAACAAACCAAAACAAACCTTTTCAAAAAACTCCCACAGAAAATAGTCTGGTATACTAGGGTCATGGTGAAATTCTATGCCATAATTCGTTTCTTAATAACTGCGAACTCCGGTAACATGCTGTTGCGAGTTCAAATACGAAGATGATACTGACTATAATGGTGTTCTTTCCCCTATCGGTATGCATCTCGTCCATTTCAACACGGTATCACGTCAGTATAGTATTCAAATTTGAAATGTTTCAGCTTGCTTCGTGCAGCTCTGTACCATGGTACGCATACTGTAAACGAATTTGCTATTATCTTTACAAAGCTATAATAAGCTGCACATTAAAGTACATATAAAAGAGAATGGACTTCACCATGTATTAACAGGGCTATACCTGCAACTGTTAAAATGCGTCTGCTTTTTATTAACAGAGATCAGAGTACATGGTATTTTGGTTTCAGTTTCTCGCTTCTTTTGCGACCAACCTGCATGCATGGATTTTCGGATCGGTAGATTTTTTTTTTATTACTGCTCCAAGTGTACATGAAGATTACAAATATTCACTCTTCGCTTTGGACTGGAACTCAGAACCATCGTCGTGAACGTTTATTCTGGATGAGGACTTGTTAAGTTCCCAATTTTTGCAGTTTTCTAAAGCCTTTATTAACCTTGAGGATCATCTTTGCTGAGATTTGAAGTATGATGAATGAAGACACAGAAGATTAGATGCATCGGTACGTCTTAAAATAGGCGAATATTTTCAGGAGGAAAGAATTCAGAGGCAAATACACTCTTGCAAAATATATCATGAAAGCGACTAAAATCAAATGTTGCACGTTAAACACTCCTTGCATGGAAAGGGGGAGGGTAATATATAGGGTGTCCCGGACCATTTTGATGTTTAATAACTCATAACATAATGAAGATATAAACAAACTTATGGCATTATTGATGAAATAACTTATATATTTTCCTTTTCAGGTTTGAATATCTTTACTTTTGTAAATATCGCCTGCGAGTGTGGTTAATTTCAGATAATTTCATTTTCCAGTCTAAATATCTGTATTTTTTCTAAATATCGTCCGCTTATTAATTGCATTTTTCTCTCTTTTGTTTTTGGCAACTATTGCAATGTTATGTTTACTTTTGATGTATTTGTTCTAGTATTTTTGTATGTGATGTTTTATTCGACCGTATATTAAGGGGAATGCATACACCACAAGAGAAAGCACAGATTTTATGGTAGTTCATAGAAACGAAATCCATAATGCAAACACAGAGAAATTGCAGAAGAATTTACCAAAAAGATCCTCCATTCAAAAGCAGCATCTTGCGGTGGAAAAAGAATTTTCTAGAAAGTGGAAGTATCGCAGTTAAGAAACGTTCCGGACGTCCCTGCACAAGTGATTTTGATGTTGAGCGTGTCAGAGAGACATTTTTACACAATCCTAGAAGATTTGTGAGATCAGCGGCAAGAGAATTGGATATGCCGATTTCGACGGTGTTCAAGGTTATTAAGAAAACATTAAGATTTCATACATACAAAGTTCAAATTGTTCAAGTTTTGGAACCGGACGATAGGCCTAGGAGGATGGCCTTTGCAACAGATATGCTAAGGAGAAAAGATGATGCTGAATTTCTGAAGCGCATAATGGTCTCCGAAGAAGCATCCTTTCATCTTTCTGGCATTGTTAACCCGCGGGAAAGCGCGTGGGGTGTATCATACCCCAACCCTACACAAAAGTGGAATATTCCTAACTTGTGAAACTGAAATTCTGTGCTTCTTTCGGTAGCTGAGTTTCTAGTTGTGGTTGACTTTCAGAACCGCTTTTTCTTTGCCTGTGTGTTTCAGAAAAAGCTTTATCGGTATTTTGTTGGAACTGGGGTATGACACACCTCGCGCGCCTGTCCGTGTAAGTGTTTTTCTGACTGAATATTTAGTTCAGAAATTTATTTCTAGACTGTAACAGTAAATATTTCTACTCGCAAGTGATTTTAAAGTACTTGACATTAAATTCTTAAAAAAGTCTAACTGCATTATGGTAAAAAGAATGAGTCCCTATGAACTGGAGATGCAACGCATGTGAGATTTATTAGAAATATTTGAAAGCGTTGAAGATTGCATTTCGGAAACTGAAGATGAAACTAAGAATATTTTCTACAATGTTTTGGTTTCGAAAAAGATAAAACATTAATTCCTGATGTTCCTAAAAAGGAAAAACTGTTCTTATGCTTTCAACATTATATAACGATCATACTATAGATAATAGTATTGGAGAAAATAAAACGTCAGGAAATATATGTTTTAATAATATGTCTAAAGGAGCAGTGGGTATGGGGGATGAAATGTCAGTCAATAATTCAATTGCCAGAATAACAAGGAGTGGCCAGTGGTAATTTTCTTTCCTGCACTGAATGTTGCTGTCATAAATGCTTGAATTATATTACATTCAACTGCTAATCCACCAACCAGAAACAGAAGTCTGTTTTTGAAGGATTTAGCATTACAATTAATGAAAAAAAGTATTGAACAAAGATCAGAGATTAATACTTTTCCAAGACATTGACGTACTGCATGCAAAACAAAAGCAGAAGTTTCGACGAAGGATTGAAACGAATACATGAAATTCGAAACAACTAAGTATGAAACATGTGATAAATTTTTTGCTCTCGCGTCAAGGACAGAAGAACGTGAATGCAATGTTTAAAATGTGAAAACATTCTGTGCCAAGAACACATGAATGTATTTCGTTCAAAGTGTGAAGAAATAAAATAAGCATGGTGTATTAGAGATGCAATGAAACTTAGAGGCATGATGTTCAATTTTTGTTATTTTCTTTTATCTTAATTTTAACTCTAAGATTATTTCGGAAATTAATTCTTTGAAACCCAATTATTATTCACGTATTTATAATACACGAGAACAAAAGAAAACCAGTTTTGAAACTAAATAATACTATTTTTGCCATATTTTAAATATTGGGGTATGTGATACCCCACGCGCCTACTCTAGTAACTTTTCTTGGTGCGACTTCCGACGGGTTAATCGCCATAATATGCGCATATGGGGATCGGAAAACCCCCATGAATACCGTGAGGCACAAAGGGATTCCCCAAAGGTTAATGTGTGGTGTGGACTAATGCACGACCAAGTCATTGGGCCTTTCTTTTTTACAGAAAAGACGGTCTCATCAGTCGTATACTTAGACGTGTTGGAAAACTTAATATTTCCACAACTAGAAGAGCTTCAGCCACATGTCTTTTTGCAACAGAATGATGCACCACCTCATTGGGGTACCATCGTTCGTAGTTCTTTGAATGACCATTTTACAGCAAGATGGATTGGGCGAGGAGGTCCAATTCCTTCGCCACCCAGATCACCTGATATAACGCCGCTGGACTTTTTCCTTTGGGGATTTGTAAAGGACAACGTTTATAGGAGGAGAGTGTCGAGCATTGATGACCTAAAAGCCAGAATTACAACCGCATAACAAATTGTTGTTCGCAATAGCCTCTGTGGATGCCGACATGGTTGCCGGTACCTGGCGTGAAATTGAATATCGACTTGATATTCTCCGTACGACGAAGGGGCACACATGGAAGTTCATTGACAATGGTCATGAAACGTTTTGAGTCTATCTAACCATTTATGTTATTAATTTTAATCTATCTTTATTATTTTATGAGTTATTAAACATCAAAATGGGTCAGGGACTTTATAAACACCCTGTATTAACAGCATACTGTATATTCGTTTGAAGTCCTAGACAGTCCAGCAAAATTCTAGAGCAGCTACCTGTTTCATGTTACGATGTATTTTATGAGGTAGGCCACTGTGCCTCAGATGTGTTCTGAGATATGAAAGCAAGCAACATTGTCTCTTATATATGTATAATGTTTGAATCGAGCTCTGCTATTGACTGTGTTAGACAATGTGTCTCGGGGAAAAGGCGCATAATTTATAAGTATGTACTAGACTGGTTTAAGACGAATACTCATAACCATGAATCAGAAGTTTTGTATAAAGTTACTCAGAAAAGAAGCTGATGTCACATAACTGTTAAGTTGTATATTCTGAATTGCTCTTGAGAAATTCGTTGCCTAGTGAAATTAGACTGTTCCTTTCTCTGTTTATAATAGCTCTCTTTGTCAAGTGAAAATATATGAGGCTAATTGATGTGCAATTTAATTATTTATTTGGTAACAGATAGCGCCTAATGAGAAAATCTTTACTCTCTGAAAGAGAAAAATATTTAGAAAAATAGCATAGCTAAAAAAATTATCAAAACTTAACACCTAAAGCCTTTTTTTTTTTTTTTTGCTTAAAACAACAGGAACAAGAAAAATTATTATTATATCATCGATTTTATGGTGGAAAGTATAGGTAAAGTAAATACTATATTAGTTATATCAGATATTGTACCAACAGAAGTATACGAAAAGTGGCCTATCCTTTCCCACAGGAGGCAATAAAACTAAAGAATAAACATTGAAAACGCATTTAAGCAATTTTCTTTCTCATCCAAATTTTACAAAAAGCCGATACCAAACTAAAATTGATTTCTCTTGAGCCATGAATGCTAAAACTACAGGTTCATCACCATATCTCTCGCCGCCAGAGAAGGAGAGAAAAGATATTATTTTAATCACCCATCATTGCCCCAGGAGTGCTTTATCGAATTCCTGTATTGATCAGTGCCGGTGGTGTTCTTTCAGACACGTGTTGAAAACGTCCCCCTACCACACCAGGCTGGGTGTTGATAGGGTTCTCCTACTGGCTTTCAAAACGATGCTCGCGGCGTTAAAGTAAATGGTTCTCGCTTTTCAATTTATTTAATTCGATATCCTTCTTTTGATGTTTTATGGGGAAATGAAATTGCTTCGTACTTAATGGTGTTAACTGAATCTAAAGGTAGGAAGGCTTATTAATTAGTGTTACGGTATCATCACATTTTGTGTTAAGCTACATTTTTCCTCCTTTTGGTACGTGAGTAAAGTAAAAGCATACATTGAGGCAAGTAATTCACAAATGATATGAGAAAGTTTCTTTTTTCTTGGTGCACCTTACTTAGTAAAAGCTCAATCCGCAGATATTTATCCACTTTCTGTTATTAGTCATTTTGTTCTCATCTCCAGAATTAAAATATTTTGAAAAAAGCCTTTGTAACTGAAAAATATTGTGCGAAATTTGTAACTGAAAAATATTGTGCGGTAAGAATTCTTTAAAAAAATTATCAAAAAACAGTTTGAAATTAAAAGCGTGAAAATTTCTAAAAAATAAACACTAGGGTTTTGAAAGACAGCATTTATTACTATTAAGTAAATTTAACCGTTTATCTGCAAATAATTCTTCAATGAAGAATGTATTTTGAAGGTATTTGTAATGTTGCGCGCTTCCAACCTGCACGCAACAATGGTGGTGACTGCTATGAACTGGAAAGTATACAAAGTCTTGAGAAGGGTTTAAATCCCTTTTTATTCAACTTTAGAAATTACAGATGCGTGCTCTTGACGCTCACAAACTACGCCGACCCGGCGGTAAAATAAAAATAAGAAACTAAAAAAAGAATAATAACAAGTGACTAACTACGAGGCTCTCTAAACGTAACTAACCTAACCGCGTTCTAAGATACCGCTGACAATTCAGCAAACTTCTGAATATTACGTTGAAAGATTTAACTATCTACTGAGACAAGCACACAGGCCGAAACGCGTGGTTCTTCAATTTCTAACTAGCCACCACGCTCGTGAAGCAAGAAAGCACACTTTCGAACTCGTTTCCCTTCTATTTAACTCAAAATACTTCCGCTGACTATTTTGAATACTTTGCGCGTTCTACTAAAATTTACATACTTTGGCATTGGCAATTCCGAGGGAAAGTAAGGCTTGACAGGAAAGATAGTTTAAACTTAAAATAAATGTTAGTTTAAAAAAAAAACTAACATATTTAAATTAAATGTTTTTCATAGCTTGCGTAAAACCTCATTATTATTCATCATGAGAGAAGTTTCTAAAATTTTTTATTGCAGTTTTTGTAAAAAAAAAAAACGGTAGGAAATTTGGGCGCTATCCTAGAAGAAGAAATGCTCCAACATTTGGATCTACCCGACAAAATGCTTTTATAATAATAAATAATAACAGTACTTCACAATCAATGAATTTAGTGCACGCCAAAGGAATTGAGTCACAACCGCGAAACTAAACTGATATAACGACTGCGATGGCTAAGCTGCGTATTAGTTTAAAAAGATCCAGGTCTGGTGCGATCACGCATGGTCACAGTCGCATTTGGCACAGGTTGTCCAACATTACCTTGTGATGTGTTCGACATTTCCATTGTTTGCAGATTCCCAATCTAGAACTTCTGGGAGCAGATGAAATGCGACTTGCCGTCGTGTTGCGATATTCATGGTTTCAGAACGCGCGGTATACTAGGTGCGTTCAATCTGCCATAGGAGACATCTTCAGATAACTCTTGAATTGAACGCCGAACCATGTTGCAGCCTACATAGCACATCGCAGCATGCGGTGGTGCACCGCCCTCTTGAAGATGATTGGCTAAGACCCACAAGTTCTCCTCTAATTGCCCTGTTGCTCTGTTGTAGAGATTATGTGAATCTTTTTTACGTACCTTTATGTCTATTAAATTTCATTTTTGCATTAAATCTTCCTGTAGCGTTGATTTTATTGATCGTGTGGGGAGTAGCAGTTAAGTTTTGCGATACTGCAACTTGAAAATGCCTAACTTATCTCAATAATTGGTATTTAATACTTAATATTTTGTTTAGTAGTTGCTCTTCGTGATTATTCTGATTACTTTTAGAAGATTTGTGTCATGGAAATTTAAATTCAGGAATAATTTTAATTTTTACTTCCTATGAAGAAACGGAAGTAAAATAATTTATTTGTACACGTATATGATTTAGGTTAAATTAGTCGTCCCTCAATTAAAATTCAATGCATCGAAAAATTTCACTATATAAGATAGAAGATGAATATGGGAAGAACGTTTCTAGTTTTTGAGAATAATTAAGAGAGGAGAAACTGACAGAACTCTTCATTTCTATCAAAAATTTAGAAGCGCTGCTTAACTGCTACGTTGTTCTTTTCCAGTGTCTCAGAAAGCTTTCCTTATCAACAGACTATGACGTCATCACAGTAGGAAAATTTTGACAAGACCGACTAATCCTCAATGCATAAAATTGCACACCTTCCTTTTTTAATTTTAAAGGTGCCTATTAAAAAAAATCTTTCACCTGACTTTAAGATTCTAACTGAAGCCATAGAAGTGAATATAATATATTCCTAACGACATTATATTAAAATATAGCTTGTGGCTCCTATTCAGCATGATAGTTCTTTGAACTTAATGAGTTTTCAATTTTATTTCGACAACCAGAATCTTTCATTACCTCTGCATTCATTTTCATTTATTTCTATGTTTCTATATTGGTAGTTTATTCTCTACTCGTTTCAGCATTCCTATATCATATTTAGAAAAAAAAATAATTACGAAGACTAAAAGAGCTACTATGTAAATTAAAAAAATACTGCCCAACCCTAATAGTTCTTGGTCCTTTAATTTTCTTTTTAACTTAAAGGTTCAAGAACGAATCTATAATTTCTAAAAGAAGGGATAATGAATGTTTCTCAGTTAAGGAATAAGATCTAAGTTTTCCATCATCGTCCAAATCTCTTGTCTTTCGTAATTTTCATAGATCGTATTCGAGCTGTTTAAAAGCTAAATTTCATATACTCGTCGTTTTAAACAATAGAAACAATAGATTACTATTTTTAGTTTTCTTCTTATCATTGGTTTATTTTTACGTAGTTTGACAATATAAATGATATATTCTCTGAAGAACAATGCAGAGTACCTTTGATTCTTGAAGAAAGTGGATACTTTCAGAATTCATCGAAGTACAAACATTTTCCGTATAAAACTAATTCCGAGCTATGATTGATGTTTGCCTAAATTTAAAAGCATTAAAGCAGATATTTGATTCATTTTTGAAAGCATTCATTAAACAATTAAAAAGTTTTATGAATCTAGAGAGCTTAACTAGTATATTAGTCACTTGACTTCTGGATCATAATTATCGCTAATTCTTTATTTAAAACATTTGCTTTAATTAAAAGTATTGCATTGTGATTAAGGTGGGAGACTAACCAGAGTTTTTATTTCAAAGCTGCAGAAATGGTTACATTTACTCTGTGAACACAGTGCTTATTCTACTGCTAAAAGAACAATATTACGAGGAAGCGGTATCATGGTTTTCACATGTCTTTCTTCCTTCATTTTCAGAAAAGCATGAACATGTGAAAACTCTTAATTCAGTCATTGATTGCAAAGTTTCATCGTCTGTTAAAGTATTTTTTAGGATACATTTCATAGGAATAGAAGAGGAATCCAGTGGAAAAACATTTTTACGGCAAAAAATGTATGAATACTTTGCTGATGTGGCTAATCTTACTTGTCTGAATCAGCACAAGTCCATGAATTTAATCGTGGCAAGGAGTACGCCTCTTGTTGGCAAAAGCCTTGGGTACCTTAGTCTCTCGTTGGCAAAAGCCTTGGTCATGTAGGTGACTGTGCGACTTTGCCCAGTTCCTCCCCAATTTTGAGGGAGAACACACGGAGGGCGGTCCAGGGGTCTCTCACACCTCGTCCACTACAACCAACCTCTCGAATCGACTACTCGCCGTACATTTTAAGAACTCCTGTGCCACATAGACATTATACATTTACAAACAGCCACGCCTTCTCCGGGATTTGAATCTTAGCCCTCTGTACGGCAGTCAGCGTTACTAACCACTTTCTCGTCTGGGCGCGTCTTCAAATTCTACAAATAATTTGCACCATTTTGTCAGACAAAAATCATATAAAACAATAAAATATGATACATAAATAATTTTCAAGGAAGCAAAAATTCTAGCTTCTCCAGTCGCCCTAAACATTGCTAAAGGAGTTTTAAAAAAATTGAAAAATCTGAGGATATAAAGAAACCTTTCAAAAAGATTAGAGCTAAAAGCTTCACTAATTTGGTTGAATATAAAAAGTTTCAATAGTAATTAAATAATAGTACTTCACCTATTAAGGAGGGCTTTGAATAACTTTAATAGAAATAAATTTAAATAAAATATTAAATGACCAGTAATGTTTTTTTTTACATTTTTCTAGTTTTTTGATGTATTTCATGTTCTCTAACAAGGTATTTTAATTCTGTTAGATTGGTTGAGATGGGTTAAACTGAAATAGCAAGGTTAACTTTTATTAATTCTCAAAAGAAATTAACAAATATTTCGAAAAGAAATTAACAATTATTTTGCGACAGAATAATCAGAAAACTGTGACTACAGAAATATTTTTATAACTGCCTTGGTAGCTTGATGTTGTTTGAAGTAATTTTAAAAAAAAATGAGAGAGAGAGAACATTAAAGATTTTATCAGTAATAACAAAGTGCGACAGATTTTTTTAAATTTCATTAGAATAATTTTTTTTCGGTAATAGTGCAGAAAGTATTTTCATCTTTATTTTTCTTATTATTATTTGTTTTAACGTACTTTTGTCTTACGGTGCAAAATAATTTCGCATCTTTAAGGAAAAAAAAACCTGTGTTATCCTAGAAACACATAGAATTATTTAAGAAGCCAAGAAAATGTCACAAATGTAAGTTATTATGCGAAAGGATGATACGTTACGTAAAACATACAGACTCTAAGATTCAGAAATCAAACAACAAAAATCAGCGTTATATTTTCAAAATTTTCACACGACTAGTTTCGATAGTTTTACCGAACCACCATCCTCAGCTACAAAACCGCAAATGAACAAGATAGGAAATAATGATTGGCTAAGAAAGCCTGGACAAGAATAAGCAAGTGGCGCCATCTGTTGGTGAAACCAGAACTAAAGCATAATTTCTTTAAAGGCCGAAGGCAATGATGGATTGGAATTAGGATCGTTAACTAGAACAGAAAGATTTTTTTTTGAATGTAAAATGCCTTTAGAAAATCCAGTTCTTCAATGGAAGATGTTTTTTGAATAATTAAAATTTCGCGTCAAGGAACATGAGGCATATGTTAGAAAAAAGGAAACACAGAAGTCTTCTGTTGCTCAACGTTGTTGCTCCGAAAATCACACTTTTAATTTTTCTGCTAACAAAATTATTCAAAAAACATCTTCCATTGGAGAACTGGATTTTCTAGAGACATTTCACATTCAAAAAAATCTTTCTGTTCAAGTTAACAATCCTAATTCCAATCCATCATTCCCTTCGGCCTTTAAAGAAATTATGTTTTAGTTCTGTTTTCACCAACAGATGATGCCACTTGCTTATTCTTGTCCAGGCTTTCTTATCTAATCATTATTTCCTATCTTGTTCACTTGCGGTTTTGCAGCTGAGGATGGTGGTTCGGTAAAACCATCGAAACTAGTCCTGTGAAAATTTTGAAAATATAACGCTGATTTTTGTTGTTTGATTTCTGAATTAGTATTCGTTCGGCGTGTTATTGTGTCTTAGATATAATTTATTTACAATGCCAAACGAATATAAGATTTCATTTCTCATAACTTGAAATAAGATATACATTCTCATTATTTCTTCTTCATATATACTCATACGTGTACCAATGTACATATCACTTGATATTATATTCTAAAGCTTATTCTAAAGCTATATTCTAAAGAAAGTAAATTAGATTCTATAGTTAACAAAATGCTAAAAAAGTCATTTTCAATTATTTTGTTAAATAAGAAAGAATATAATGTACTCTTTTAAAGAATATAAAATATCATTTTTGATATTTAATACTGTTTACGTATTATTTTTAAAATGAGCAGGAATGTTTTCTTCAAGTAAAAACAAACAAGCAAAGCGAAACTGCATGAAAGAAAGTGAGAGAGAGCGATGGGAACACATGAAACCAAGTTTTACTCTACTTTGTATTCAAGATGCATTTGTGTTCTGGCGAACTCCAACTAATACAAAATCGGGTTCCTCAGACACGTCGAGTATTTATGAGGATGACATGATTTCATCTCATTAAGCATTTTCTCCTTAATAAACAGATCGGCCTACATGGTGCTTTACTTCGTCATCCAACACTCGGACTTGCCTCATGTTCCACTTTTTTCGTTTTCTGATTGCTCACATTTCTTCCAAAAATATATTTCCTTTTCTTATCTTAGAAGAAACATTTTCACTTTCGTCAGCAAATTTTTCATTTTTCCTTTCCATTTGCCGGTATTTATACAGTTCGCTGAATCACGAAATGGTTAGGGATCGGATGTTTCCAGAGAATTCTGTATGAAGAATTTTAGCAGTATCTGGTGTCCAGGTTTTGCAATAAACTTTATTTTGCTGTTCTGTATGATGTGATATGTATTTATTTGTATATTTAATTGCAAATGCATTTCAAATATGTGCTACATTTTAAATGGCAAAATTAATATTACTTCTTAGAAAATGATAGCATAATTAAGTTCGTTTATTGATTTCATTGTCTTCGCATTTCTTTTAAATATTGTTTTTAATTATTAATTATATTTAAATCTCGAAACTTCAGTTACTAATTTTAAAAATCAATTTTGAATAAAAATATCTATCGTGAGCAAAACACGACTTTTTTGCACGGCTTATTAAATAGTAGACATTTTTTGTTGCTTATCACTTAAACTTCTTTCCTTGAATTTCATTACAGATATAACCCATTCAGTTCTCATTTTGTGGCATGGCAAAATTACAGAAAAATTCAGTCTTATCTAAAAATTGTAAAATACATCAAAACCTAAAACACCAAATGCAGTTAAAAACAATTTTTATAATGAAAATTATATTTTCTACACAAAAATAAGCAATTCGGCCAGTGGGCAGAAAGGCATATTTTTATATGCATAAAATTGAAAGTTAACGCTTGATCACACAGAGGAAACGACACTGGACTTAATCCATTATTCCACTAATATTTTCAATTGTAAACAAGTGATTACCTTAACGTTGCTTAAACTTTGAAACTGTTGATAATGCCACAATAATTGCATGCAGATTATTAAAGGCATAAAAATCTTAAGCGGTACGTAAGAGCAACATAATTCAATCACTTACAAAGCAAAAAAAATGTATAATTTACCAGCGCATCTATCTATATTACATATAATAAAAGAACCAGTTTGTCTGTGTGTGTGTCAGTGTGTCATTCGTTCGCGCTGCACGTAAGCTAATTTGCTAACCACGCGTAAGCTAACCACGGCTACGAAATTTGGTACATAGGTGCATCTAGACAGGTGCCAGTGCACCTGGAAGCGATGTTTTCGATATTCGAATTCGAATTTTTTAATTTTGTTATTTGTGACGAAATCGCTTCATTCTGAGACATAATGGGCTATAGGTAAGCAAGATTTTACTCTGCACACTCCATTTTCAACATCGTCATGAAACGTAGGCACTTAGCTATTTTACGAACTTAAAATAAATTCCGTGTTTCAATAAACCGATTAAATATGAATTTATTTAACAAAGTGAGCTTAACACCTTTTCAACGGGATTTTTTCTAAAAAAGTTTACTTTTAAAAATGTACAGTTTATTTTTCCTTGATTTTTGGACACTTTAAACATCCTTGCGACTGCTTTTACAGATGAGCAGGAACAAACAGTTTAAAATGAGCAGGAACGAACCTCGGACCGAACTACCAGTGTTCAGCGACTTTACCGCTCGGCCGCTGGTGGGCCCCCCCCCAAAAAAAATTGGAAAAATGATAATATTTTTTTTATTTAACAAAAAAATTTAAATTAAGCTTCCGAGTACACCTCTCCCATCTCACATCTTTAAAAATGTGATTTTGGCAACAATTTTCTTTTCATATTGTTGTTGATAGATTTTTGATGAAATCGCATCATTTTGAATAGTTTCATTCTTTTAGAAATATGGGTTTTGCAATAATTTTTCATCGTATTTCTTATGTCACTGTTTTTAAGAGATTGGCATATTTCATTGTCATTTTTTATATATAGAATACTCTGCAGAGTAATATTCTGTGCAGTTTTTAAATTTAATGTTTGGTGTTCACTTCAGGCATTTTTCCGGTACATTTATAAGCCAGACGAAGGCTCACCGCGTAGCGCCTAGTAAGAATATAAAGATTAAGCTCACCGAGCCCTGTAGCAGAGGGGCAATATAAACTATATATACATTTATATATGTTTGGTGCAGAAAATTGCAACAAAAAGAGAGATGCGCAAATACATATTATAGCAGTCCCATATTAAAAATTTCAGCGTTCTAGGGCTACTCTTTTTGATTTGCCCGAGATATATACATATGTACATTCGGTCATACATACGCAAAACCGCGACGAAAAAATCTCTTCTGAAACCATTTTAAATACATTTTACAATTCATTTTGGAGAAAACAGTTCTTTATTCGGCCCTTACATACAGATATCATGCAAAAACCTAGTTCTGATGGATTCCAGAGCTGTCTAAATAGATATTTTCGTTGAAATAAACGAAATTTTTCGCGATTTTAATACTTCCTTTAATTCTAACAAGGAAGTTAAAAATACTTCTAATTGCAGTTGAATGAAAATGTAAACTTTCTTTTCTGGCCTATTTTAGGCAACTAGAAATTCATTTAAAATTGCTGCTTTAATTTTCGCTAAAACAATAATTTACGAATTACCAATGCAAATTTCACAAAAAACAACTATAAATAGAATAAGAAGGAATAAATTAATATAATAAGCTTCGAAACAATACATACTAGCCTTCTAAAATGGGAGTATCTGAAACTTGAACCAACGGCTCTATTTTCAGTCATCAGTCTCTTTTACATGCTGGAGTATTCAGGATAATATCTGTTTAATTCTAGTACTTGTCGCTCATTAGTCACCAAGTGGATAAAATGACTAAATACTGGGAATTTGATCTTGATTCTAATTCCAATAAATGCACTGGCTGGACGTTTTCATGGATGTTTTCACTTGTAATGTCCAATACGAGCAGGTTTCCCTTACAGTATCCTCCCTGAAAGCATTCCTTCCTTTGGGAGGTTAGCCCTAGCGCGCTAATCGTAGTTAAGTAAAATAAATAATTCTAATACTCGTCTAATTTGTCTTCAGCTTTTGTTTGATATGAACATGTGTGACATTCACGCTAAAAACCTTAATTTAGCCCAAATATAATGAGAACACGTGATGTCGAAAGATCCGTTTCCCAAAGCTTCTATTTTTGTCGAGGGCTGTACTAATCTAATACTATACTATGAGACTTAAAATCTGTTAGGAATTGGCAACAAATATAGTATTTAATTTCATTAGCTTTGTTCCAAGGTTTCTCAGACTTTTTCTAGATATGCCCCTTTTTAATAAGATCTAAAATTCCAAAAATGCTTAATTAATAAAAAAATGTTAAATCAAACAAATTAGTTCAAACAGAGGACGGTCTGCATAATATTGAACACCAGTAAAGCTTTGTACGTAAGAAAAACAAAACGCATTTACTTGTTTGCATATGTCGAAATTGTATTGTTAATTTAAATCATACTGCCTTTTTTTCACCCCTATTGTTCAGTGGTGAAGTTTTTCCTTCAGAAATTAAGTCCTTGGTTTTTGGTAAGATTTAAGGATTTCATTAAAAGTTGGAGAAATGCAATTTCAAAAACTGAATTACAAATTTCGAATTAAAAGTCATATTTGAGGAGTATTAAAAATCTGCTATTTGGATTTTACGCGGAGCTAAATCTGACATTATGAAATTTTTAGTTACACCTATCTCAAACCGTAGGAGCTCTACAAATTCGGGACGCATCAAGACAGCATGCTATTTATCATACCTTCCCTGTGAAGAAGACTGCGCCTTTGGCTGAATGGTCTTTCACTACCGTCGGTTCCTGAGGCATATTTAAAGCCCCTGTACTGAGGTAGTAGGCCGTCCTGACGTTAAAGACTACGTGTTTGTTAGACAGAGGTCTTCATGATCGCTGTTATTCCATAAGTGCAAAAATATGTACTTTTGATATAGTTCAAGAACCGAGACATGCTGGAGTACATGGCAATACCACGTACGAATGTACATGGATATTGTACGTACCATGGCCGAAGTCGTACATGAAAACGACCACTAGGGTTCTTTTGATGTAGTAGTGGCAACGTTCCTGGGATAACTAGGACACTGACAGGACAGTTACCAAGCTCAGAGATAAATTATTCAGTGGTATTTCTGAACTGACGCAATTTCTGACAGGACATAGCCCATACATGTGCTTTTTTCGGTTTGGCTTTCCGAACAGTGCTCCATGCATATGTGGAGGAGTTGGAGACTGACTTTATATTTTTGCCTGTCCAGAAACAAGTGCTTATCATCTCTGCATTCCATCAGCTGAAAAAAGACATGTATAGGCAAATAACATATGCTGCAACACATACGCGCTCAGACGTACTCAGAAATAAACTGAAATAGCTCTTGGAAGTTCCAATCGACTAATCAATATACCGCTATCAAGGTAGTGGTATAACAGCGAACAAAATTAGAAAGACCGGCAGGTCTTAAACAGGCTGTTAAGCACCATCTCCAATTGGATCATCTGCTCTTTCAGTGGCGTAAAGTTCAAGAACCGACGGCTTAAATTTAGGATCATCAAGAAACGTTTCTTACTTTTTCCTGTGTCAGGAAGTTAAGTGTTCACCTTTCTGCATCATGAACTGTCTTAGATTGAAAACACGGTCTTTTATTTTTCAGTTTATATTATATAATGAACTGCATTTTATTACACAGAAAAATTATGAATGATATTGGGATGCCTTTTAATACTGATGCATTAAAAGAAATGCCCATTATCACTTCTAAAATATTTAATTGCTTAGTTAAAATTTAGTAACAGCATTTCTGGGACTTCATAACACTTTTATATCACTTTTAGTAGATTACGACCTTAATTTGAGAACTCAAAATGCCAAATAAAACGTTTAGGAGAAAAATCACTTTTTGTTATGTAAGCTAGGATTAAAAATTCCTAATTATCTATATTTAATTCATTTTGATAAATTTGAAGCCTCTCGCTTATCAGATAACTTCATTCAACTCATTTACACGAATGAAACGTTTTATTATACTCTTTACGAAAGCAGGCATTATTCTTCAAAGAATAAAACTACATACTAAATAATTTAATTTTCAGAGAGGCTTACCTCGCACTGAGCGGATAAATACTTGAAATAACTTGAAGTCTTGATCCCAAGTGACGTTAATATAAACATACCATCAAAAATATTGCGTTGAGAGAACAAATACACGCTAGAGAAGGAAAAAAAATATATAAGTCAGAACCTGGAATTAAATAAAAGTTTTACGAAAAAGTGCACATATAGAGAACATATAGATATATGTTCAGAAGCCATCTTAAGAACATCTCTGTGGTGCAAAAATGTATCAGAACTAGTTCCTTTTGCTGCTTTTTTCCACAGCCTGAAGCTGCTTTTACAGCAGAAGAGCTATAAATTTTGTAACAACCTTTGTTCTGATATATATTCTCATCTTTCCATGAGTTTTTTTTTTTTCCGTTTTCCTCTTCTCTTTGCTTCTTCTTCTTCTTTGATTCTTCTCCGCCGGGCAATTGTCGGGTGATATTTTAAGAAAACATTCCTCTGCCACGTTTTCGGTAATTCGCATTTGTTTAGTTTTTAGATTCGCCATTGTTCGTATTCGAAGGACGGTTGACGTTTCGTTCGCGCGATTTCGAATGAGAATGGGAATGAGGTTTCCGAAGGAGGTTCGTTGCTTGCTGGAAAATGTTTTTATTTTTTTAGCATAAATAAAGATTCTTGATTTCCCCGTGGGATACAGAATAAAATGTTTGGAGTAAAGCAGTTACGAAATAAAAAAAAGTGTTGACGAATCAGGCTTTCTTATTGTAAATGCTTGGAAATTCCAGTATTTTTACAAGGTTTTGCATGTAACATTTGGGCAGCTAAAGCGTTAAATATAAGTAGATGCATTTTCTATTGACTCGTAAAATTTGATTTGTGATATGCCTAAGGGCAGAGTATTAAATTTACAAATAAAGAAGACGAATTGCAATTCCTTCCATGTTATACGTATAATATTCAGTTTAATGTGAAATTTACGTGTCTTTTATTCTTTATGTGGTAATTATATGAAGTTTTAGGTAACCACCAAACAGAAAATAAATATAGATTCGTTAAGTAAAACTGAGTGCGAATAAAATAACATTATTTGACGTTGGTTTCATATAAAAAAAAAAAAGCTCCTTCAGTGATTTGAATTTATTGCATTCTTCAGGTTTACCTTATAAGGTATTTCTCCTGCCTTCTTAGCATGCCTACGTAGTGTAGTGGTCGGCACGCTAGGCGCGTATTCCAGAGGTAAGCGGCTTGATTCCAGGCAAAGGCTTTGCTCATTTTTTAAGTCTCTTGCTTCCAAATAACATAATAGCTCTACAGTCTTTTATGAAAAGAATACACAATAAATTAATTAGGTGTATTAACACAACTGGCAGTATAAAATGGAAAGAAAATTTTGGGAATGAGTTTCTATTATAATTCTAAGATGGATAACAACTTGCAAGTTGATAACATTCCGCTCAAGATGGGATAAAATAAGCGTTAATGCTAATAGCATCTTCTTCAGAAAACAGATATTTTAATCCTAATATAAAAGCAGAGAGATAATTCTTGTAGCATAATGAAATGAAAGGAACTTATGTACGCTTTATCACGTTGCAAGATGAAGAAAACATTTGAAAATAAGCATGAGTCACTAAAGAAGCATGACTCAAATAAAGAAAATGCGTGAAAACATTCACAGCGAGAGATATCTTTGTGAAAAGGCGGAAAAAGAATTATCAGAATTATATCGAAACTTTATCTCATAATAAAGCTGAGCCAGCTATAGTTTCTTTCAGCAACTAATTTTTGTTTGTGTAATTTTTATTTACTTAAATTTCATTTTATTAAAAAAAAACATGGTTACATTTTCCCTGTTTCTGGAATTTTGTTAGTAAGGAGAGGTAAGTGTGATAAAATAAAATAAAATGCTTCTAAAACTTAATATTTACATTAGTTTTTCTCTTAATAGTTACGTAGTTGTTTCATATTTCAGAGTAATTTAATTTAGGATCATGTTTATTATTTCCAGGCATTCAGAATTTCAAAATGTTTTAACTTTTGAGATAATTTTATAGATTGTCAAATCCCGCAATATCGAACGCAGCTCACAATGATCCACCAAATATAATGAAATGGAAATTTTGGTCTTTCACGAATTTCTGTATATAATTCTGTTATTTCGCAAGGCTACTATTTTTCACATGGATTTCGCAGGGCTAATTTTATCTTTAAATATACCTTACTTTAAATATATGTTTTTAATATATTTTTTGTTGCTCAAATGTTTAATGAGTTTTGACGAAGAAGTAAAATTAAGAATTTGACATAGACCGGATGAAACTTTGTGAATATTAAATTTTACAATTTTAAGACCAATTGTTAATAATTTGAAGGATCTATTCTGTGTGAATAGTAAAATCTCTAAAAATATTCCCTGGCTGGAGGCGTGTATGAATAATTTAGTGATAATATAATATAACGTAATATGACGCGAAAAATGAAAAGCTGTTTAAGATAAAATTTATTCCTTGTTAAAGAACAAGATAAAGCCCAGAAAAAGTTTTTTCACAGAAAAAGTATATCCTTCCAGAAATCATACAAACAAATTCATTACCAATTACGGTTACTTAATTATAATTTTAGGCTATTACGAGTAATAAGAATCTGAAAGCTTTCAGATTTTATATTTAGCCCAAAGGGACGTTTTTCTAACGTTTTGTGTTACCTTTATTTATTAAATATTGTGTTCTTCACACATAAGCAATAAAATTCAATTCAACAACAATATCACAAACAATTTTAAAAGGGCGCATCTTTAGAATTTCCGATACACGGTATCGCGCGCTGGAGATATTTTTTTTTTCGTACAATGTCGCCATTCCTCGCTTTGAAATGATTGTTTTTTAATAATAAATTCGTTAACGTTTTATAAAATATGAATCGGTAATAAAACAAATTCCGACTTTGGGCTTCCAGATGCCCGTATTCCAGTAAAAGACTACGTTATTAAAATGTTGATTACGTACCGTCGTGTTTGTCACAGTGCGAGAAACATACATACATGCATGCAGATTCTTCATTATTTAGTTTCTTTAAGTATAACGCAGTGCTCTAATATTTGGTGGCAATATTTTGAAAATTGAAACGTCGTTTATAGTGAACCAACGCAAAATGTCAAAACGAAATTAATAGGCGTTCTGGGCGAATTAACCATTTGGGCTAATAATAGGATATTATGTACTTTTTAGCATTTTGAAAGTACATTGGAAGAAGTAGAAACTATAAATATAGTGGATAATTTGGACATCTAAAAGGGTCACTATAACGCTGGGTAATCTTGCCTTTAATTCTTGATCAATGAAAAACTTTAGATTACAGAAATATTTGAAATCATTTCCTTCTAGTATCCCTTCCAACGAAACTTTATTTAATTAGAAAAATAAAATTTTGTCGTCTTGCAGCATCTCTTTCTAAAGAGTTTAAAAGTTTGATTGCTTCATCACTGCTAGAAATTCTTCACTCTATTCAGGTCTTTCCTTCGATACCTTCCCAAGACCTCCTTTAAAAGCATCCAGTCGATTGAGGGTATTCTTTGACGGTACGGGGCGTTCTTCAGCGTAAACCCTTGAAAGTATTGGATATTTGATTCACGAGCGATCCATATTAAGTATCGCACTTTTATTTCATAGACATTTATGATGCTCAGAGGATTTAGGAGTTTTAAGAGGTACATTATGCCTCGGTTTCAATGCTTTCGACGCAGAAGATCTTTTCGAAAGGAATTTCTCCAGATGCGGAAACTCGAAATATCAAACTTAAAATGCTAATTGGTTATTAGGGTGAGCCATCCAATAGCAAAATTATACAAAATTTCAAATAAATGTATGCACTTTACCGCTTCGATGAATAATTAGAGCATAAAAGGTTATGATTACCTACGTCTGGGGATTGGTTCTCATTACATTTTCAGTAGCTTTCATTTGCATCTTAGTTAGACCAGGTGAGAAACATATAAATAATATATGCGATCGTTTGCGTAGAGAAACGCTTTTAATTATTCATGCATTTCAGGTGAATCTAAACCGGTCCTCGATATTTTAAAGTCCACTCTACCCACTAGAAATTAAAGGTCATTATGCGTTGTTTCATTATCTTACCAATGAAGCTATGTAAAACTGCATTTATTAGAACTAAGGGAAGGAAAGCCATTTCAAATAACCTTTTCTTTTTCGGTAACCTATAACGAGATTGCGGATAATCTAGTTTTCTCAAAAGAATAGAAATGGCTCATTTTTAAGCATGATTTTTCACCGTAAAGTCGTTTCTGTATGCACTTAGTATTAAATAGAAATATTTTGGATAAGTTTATTTTCATTTAAACGATGTTCAGGCATTGCGTTCTATAACAAAAGCAATAAACTGCGCTGTCTTAACCCTTTCCGGCACGCTACCTGTTAAAGTTCGAGTTTTGATAAAAAAAAAAAAAAAAGTAGGCAGTCTAATTAGGCCTAGACGAGTACATAAGTAAAATTTTGTGAAGATAACACTTATCGTTTTAATTCTGTGGGTGTGCCCAAAGTGGCACACTGATTGGATAGAGCTTCGAAAAGAGTGCTGAAACGAGCATTGCTGTCCATGAACTGATCGATGAAATGCGGAGAAACAAAGAATATAGACTCTCATTGTCCTATATTATCAGTGACCCCGGTCTGGGCACACCTAAGGTTCGCCGTTTGATTTTAAGCAAGATTTCAAGGTAAAAATTTAAAACTAATATAAAATAAGGAGATTAGGATACAGCCAAAAATAATATAAATTTCTTTTCAAACAATTCCTTTTATACCCTAAAAATTCTGGAAGATTTCTTTGAAAAATGAGGGTCTTAAAGAACTAAACATGGCTAAAATATATGGACTGGTTTGTGTTGAGCTGCCATCTACTATAAATAAAGAAGGTTCCAGAGTAACCTATAGTAACCTAGAAATCCTTTTTCATTCAATTTTTCTGTGCGTACAGAAGGAAATTTGTAGGTGTGTCTAGACTGGAAACACTGTGCCGCAAAGGGTTAAAGAAGGGGTATCACCAGTGTCTTTAAAATTAAAAAAAATATGTATCATATGTAAAGGTGGAAGATACGTATTGGGGTTTTAACGATTCTATTCTAAATGTGAAAGTGATGAAATTAAATAAAACATAAAAGTGATTCTCTTAATATCACATAAAAACATAGGCTTATAGTTTTGCGAATTTTTTTTTAAGTACCGTAAGCATCAATAGAAGCACACTTTCAAATTGAATTGCAGAAAGCTTCAGTTAGAATATATGCAGTGCGTCTGCAACGCTTCAGGTCGGCACTGATATTAAATCGAAGTCTAAATAAGCGCTTCTATGACTGTTTAGTCTTCTACAGACATATCTTTTGATGCCATACTTTTCTTATGCGAACAGGGCTTTCAGTTGCATTCGTAGAAATTAGCAGTTGGGACATATATTTCCCGTTTTGTCTTAATGCTGCTTGATTTCCTGAAAAAGTCTCAAAAAGTGATTCTATTAACTTGTTCACTGTCATGAGCATCACTGGTGATTCGCAAAAATTTCTCACTCTGTGCCGCAATCTTCCCTCGGGTATCTTTCCACTTAACGTTAAATAAAAATATTGGGCGTTTTAGCAATGACTTTGTGTTTATATATGGTACTCAAGTATTCTTGAAAAAAATTCAAGCATGTGGACTTTGCACTGTCTAATTAACGGCTCAGCGAAGTTTTTCTTTTCTTTCCTTTTATCTTTTTTCTTAATTTGCAGACATATATGAAGTGGATTATAATTTTATAGTTTTAACCTAAAAAGGATTGTTTTTATTGAAAGGAAGTGTAAGTTTTTTATTCTTTCACCGAAACTGTTTATACTTTTTAATAATATCTGTTGTTACGTTATTTTCTTTCTTCACGTTTTTACGTTATGGGTTCGTACGGATTTCGAGTGAATAATGACGACACTACTTGATGGAGTATCAAAACACACTTTATTTACCAATATTAATCATATAGCTCCAAATTTATTTTACAGTAGTCGAACTGTTATAAACACGCTGACATGTTCAGCGACACAGCCTTCACACTGTCAGGCAATAACGGTGAAGACTGCTTCACTGCAAAGCGCGAGAGTACAGCTCCCGACTCTGTTTGGTCGTTCTCGGAACTCCACGTACTCTCGAGATTCTCTATGCTACAACTCGCGATTCACTCGACGATACACAAGAGTATAGCTTTCGACTCAGCACAGTCTAAGACAAAACTCAACGATGCACTAATTAGCGATGCACTAAAAGACTCTCTTGATGCACTCGACGACCAACTCGGCGTTAGCCTTCGAGACACTCGCTCAATGACTAACTATTAGCTCGCTAGACGAGGCACACACTCGATACTAACTAACTCTCCGCGTACCAGCAGGGTTTATATAGCTTTTGGCTGGTGTTCGAGAACATTCTGGGCTAAACCGGTAAGGCTGTTATCACATCTATAGACGCGCGCGCTTACCCGGGACTATTCCGAGAAACGAGATTCTAGTAGCACGGCTTTAAGCGGCAGGCTTCCGAGAAATGTTTCGTCTAGCTAGGAGGAACGTGTCCCGGCTACGAGCAACATTTTAAAACTTTTCCCAAAATGTTCCGGCTGGAGACGTGTTCCTCGAACGTTCAACCAATCAGACGAAAGGTCAGCTTCTAAAGGATCACGAGTAACTTTCAATATGGCGATGGCTCTCACTGTGAAGTGATGGACGGTGGAAATAGAGGCCGATTTAATTATTGCTGTTTTGTTGTAATACAACTGCCTGAGTCATTTTTTAAATGTGTATATATTCATTAAATATATAATCGTGGAAATTTCAGAGTTGACAGTATTTTACGACGTTCTTGCATTTCGGATTTGTTTACAAATTGTTTGTAGCCAAAAGTTCGCCAAATTTGTCGTATTTCGTGCTGATCGTGTATATAACACTGTTATATAATAGAATTTTATTTCTTAAATTTAAGTTGAATAATTTTTTAAAATCCGTTTGTATATGCGCGGCTTTTCTCCTAATTACTTATCTTTTAAATTGTTAACTGCATAATCAGTGACACATTTTAAACAGCATAAAAGATGCATAAAAAAGAAAAGCATAGCTTATGTAATAATGAGAATACTCATTAAATTTGTCTATTATTTTCATGTTATTAATGAAATACTTTTTGGATTATAAATACATTAGAAACTATACTTTTATTGTAAATGCTACATATTGAAACATTGAAAATTTATGGATTTATTATTATGCATGATGAAAAACATTTGTATATACATTCATTAATATAAATCTTATTCTTTACATTAATACTAATAAATATATATTAACAACTTCTAAAACATCGCATCTCTCTATCTGTATATAAATATATGACTTATTAGATGTGTATATATATATGTATGTATGAATACAAAAATGAACATTACCAATCCTAATAGGATACTTCAAATCTTATTTTGCTTCAACATAAAATATTCCTTGTTACGTAGAGCAAGATTATCCGCTTTTATTTTATACTCAAAGTTATTGAGTATGATTATCATTTTGAATGTGTAAAAAATGCTCTTACATTATATAAATTTTAATAATATATGAGTAGGGATCTTTTATATGCTACACGCGTGCGTTTTCGTAATGATGTAATTATGAAGTTATAATGTAGTTTTAAAGTAAATAATACCTGCACAATAATCCGATATCACATCCCGATACATCTTTACAAGTATAGTAAAGGTTGGTTATTTGAATTTCATCGCAATTGAACCACCTTTCAATTACCCTATGAACACAAATGGAGGAGATAATTTGTAATCAGTAAGTTCAAAAATTGGTCGTTTCCAATATTAATTTTTTTTTAATATTGCTTCTTTTTTCTAAAAGAAATACATATTTTAAAAGGAGTTTAAATAACATCAATATATCGAAATGCTTAAAAACAATTGAACTGCCAAAGAAACTCGACGACTATCTATCTGCCTGTGAGAAAGAAAGCCGTCGTGGAAGTGTGAAAGCTTGTTTTCCTTGTAAGAAAAAATGTGTATTCGCATTATGAAGTGCAAAACCAAGTAAGCTGCCTGGTGACCAGTCTGTTCGCTGGGATTTGAATCGGAGTTGAATTCCCATGAACATTGGTAGTTGCAAAGTGGGTTCGATTTCAAGCGACAACCATTGTTCCAGTAATTTTTAATTTGAGCCCACTAGCGGGCGAGCGGTAAAGTCGTTGAACACTGGTAGTACGATCCGGGGTTCGATTCCAGGCGAGCAGGCTGATAGCATGGGCGTTTTCGTGGTTTTCCCCATGTGCAACGTGTGTATGAGATAGTTTTCCTTTGAAAGTCTTCCACGAAGACATCTCTCCCCTTAGGAAGGTACTCCTATTGGTGTTTTGCGATAATCAACTAAAATTTCTTAAAAGGGAATTTTGGGATTTAATTTATGAAACGTGCATTCAAATATAAAGTCACGGTCTTAAAAGATATGTAATAAAAAGGATATTCCTTTTCTTATTATCAAAGTTACCTAGCCTAATTTATAAGCAGATGTGGTGTGTTAATAAATTTAGGAAGCAAAATTAAACATTATATATAGATAACGTATTTGGCCAAAAGGGTTATTACTCTCCAAGTGCGATTTTGCATGGTCCACTGTAAATGCGATTTTACACATTTTATTCGAATTTGTAGCCATTCCGAAATACATAAGACATTAGCTCCATATTTAATCTATCTGTTATTAATTAACAAACTCAACTATTCAAAGGCTAAATTTTCTACTTTTTAATCTGATTGATTTAAAATGATCTGTGATAGTCTAAAGACATATTCATGTAGTATAAATGAATAGCTCTAAAAACCTATGAAATCAAATCTACCCTATAAAATATTTCGCTATTCCACCTAGGTCATCTCTACCGATAGTCCGTTTTGCTGAACCATACTAAACGTTAATGCCGGATAGTGGTCCATCCGGTATAGTGGTTAGTGACTCTTACTGCCGTAATGAAGGGCCTGGGTTCGAATCCAAGAGAAGGCTTGGATATTTGCAACTGTATAGTGTCTGCTCGGCATGGGGGCACTCTAAATATGCGGTTGGTCGAAATTTCTCCGTGGAGTTTGGTGGTAGTCGAAAAGTAGAGGGAAGTCCTCAGACGCGTCCTGCGGGATGCTCTCAGTAAAATTAGGGGTGGAACTGAGCTAAAGTCGGGTTGTCACTCATATGGTGCTCAAGGCTCTTTCGAATGACAAGCGCATTTAACTAATTGCTTCAATGAATGTCATGTGCTTGCGATGACCACTGCCACATAAGTGAGACTGGTAATAACAACAATAAATTTTAATAGCGCACTTTTGAGCGATAACTAAATTCGGAACCCTTTTCAGTTTGATTATTTATATTCCATCTTTGGAAATTAGGAGCTATTTTTCACGGGTTCTTTTAAATAGTACAGATTTGTAAGTATATTTTACCAACATATTTGTAGATTAAATACGTTATAGGTATTTATTACAGATTTTAAGCACCGAAATATTTATTTACCAGGTGTGCAACGAGAAAATAATTTTTTTTTTTCCGAAATGGAGTTCGAAAAAGAATAGTTCTGCTGCATTTTTAAAGAGTTTACTCAGTGATTATTCTGTGTATTATTTATAAATAGAATTAATTTAATGGTTATATTACCCATAAAATATTTTTCAGAAAAATATATAAAAACAATATTACTTGAAATTTCTTATAACACCCGCAACTTTCATTCAAGAAACAGTCATTCGTTAGCCTTTTTAGACTATTGCGTGTTTCGCTCCTCCTTAAAAGATTCTTTATGTAGTTAGCTTTGTAAAAGGATTCGTGTGAAGCTTTACTTAACATCTTCAGAATTAACTGTAACTGTAGCAACAGGTGGCTGGCTATTGCAAATCGATGACAGGTTGTTTGCTGGCATTTTAACCTCATATGATAGTTTCGAAGGCAACTAATTTCTATAGTAGTTTTCATCATCTGCCGCAAAATGTAAACATTTCTCATCATTTTACATAGTGAAAACTTTTACTCATCACTTTACATAGTGAATGCAACACTTGCTTAAAATTGCTCATTTTAAGTAAGTGTTGCATTCATACTGGATCTAGGTTTAATTTTCTCAAACAAATTGTAATTATAATAATGAATTTTAATTTCTACGCATATGGCAGAGTTCTTTATAATAAAAAGAACAATTTAGAATCATAATTCTAAAACGCAACGTTTTAAAGCAAATTAAAAAATTATCAGCAAGTAAATTCTAATATTCAGTAATTAAAGAGAAATACGTAAAGCTCAGAATCCAGTGAAAGGCATTATCAGAATTGACAGTATTCCTGATTTGAAAATATAAAAGCACTTTTAACGTGGAATTTACTAAAATTATGTTTTTACTAATGCAACGACTAAATATGTATTTAGTGGAAAATATTAATTTACATTATGTAAATATCGTGTTAGATCAACATCGTATAATGCTATAAATTACATTTTAGGTTTTACGGCATTAATTTGCATAATAATGTCCAACGTATTTTAAAATATAAAATAATATAAGGCATTTTATTTATGACTATAATATACAGGGTGTTTCAGCAAATCAGTTGCAAACTTTCAAAAGAGTTAAAGTACACTCAGGCGATGGAAAATCACATAGCAATGCATGGTCGAAAAGGCTTTCCTTACGCGGTAGTGGCAACACAAAACGCAAGAAAGGAAAAAGATGAACAGAGTGAGGAAACATGTTTAGTATGCTTAGTACAGCAGAAATCAAGAATAAGGAAAAAATTAGACAACCATAGTCATTAAAGAGAGGTGTTCGGGATTACGACCTCGGACCCTGATACAGGCCTCACATTTTCCGCATATGGAAGATCTGATGTTCCCGAAAATACCGGGCATGTCCCGGTCTTCTACAGTAGCTGCCACGATACGTGCAAGAAGTTCCTCAGCACTTCCAAAGAAAGTTCCGTATACCGATGTCGTGACGTGCTGCCAGAGGAAGTAGTCAATGCAAGTGAGGTCTGCCGATATGCACCGGACCACCCCTGCCGAACCCATGTTGAGGATACGTTTCGATCGTTATTTCGAACACCGTTTTCGTTCGAAGATCATCTGGGGTTTTTTTTTTTTTTTTTTTTTTTTTTTTTTTATTTCTTGGTTTTTGCTGTACTAAGCATAATAAACATGTTTCCTTACCCTGTTCGTATCCTTCCTTTCTTGTAATTTGTGTCGTCACTACCGCACCAAGAAAGTGTTTCTGACCATGCATTGCTAGATGATATTCCATCGTCTAGGTGTATTTTCTCTCTCCTGAAAGTTTGTAACCGATTTGCTGAAACACCCTGTATAATAAGGCTTTACATATTGTGCCATTAAATAGCTTATGATTATTAATTCTAGTTCCAAATTAGCACATTTTAACACAAATGCTATTGCTCTTAGTCTATCACCGGCAGTTTAGAGGCCGGTTTAAATTCCAAGAAATACTTCGATTGAGAAAATGCGTAAAACGTTAATTTTAACACAGGCCGACTACATTTTGAGTTCTAATTAATAAGTTGCACCCAAGGTCTTTACTAAACGAATATCTGATTCTGCAATGCATAAAATTCGCCATGAAACGATTATAAAAGTTATATGACTTAAATAAACTTCCCTAATGAAACACAGTGTAGAAAACATAAATTTCAAAGGCTTATGAAAGCTGAAGTTCATCAGATACGAATTTTGAAATAGGGTAGATTTACTCCATGCTTAAGTTTGCGTCTTCTCATTTATCTGAAATCAAACGCTTATTTCAGAGATCTGAATTTGGAAATTTGCGTTTTTGATTTATATTTGTAACTGTCTAAGGCATAATTTGTATATGAATCTTCATTTCTCAATATAGACTTGGAATAAATCGTATCTTGAATTTTGGTTGTGTAATAAAGATGCGCATTTTATTTTCCTTTTCTCTTACCGATGTTTTATTTTATTGTTGCTTTAAAGCCCCTGTAAACATTCAATAAACATTCAAATTTTATGTAATTTTTCTAAACAATTATCTTGAAACTAAAATTAGTCACAATTATAAAGCCTGCTTTACTAAATTCATTTAATGAATTTTAAATGAAAATTTACGTTGGTTTACTACCGTTCGTTCTAGAGACATTTAGCTGGGTGATCTTGAAATACCTGGTATAATAAATCCATAAAAAATATAATAACAAAAGTGCATGCAAATTTTATAATTTTAAATCATCTGAAAGAAATATTTAACTACCAGAATTCGTGAAATATACAGTATTTTACACCACGAGATCTTTATCTTTGACAAAAAAATAACTTACAATTTCGAAGTCTCACATTACTGTCTTCTTTTAAATGAGAGGAAGAAGTTACAAAGAAGTGAAGTTAATGGAGAATGATGTTATTTTTAGCTCCCTCCCGAGGGAGCAGATGTTTGCACCTTAAAAGCGATTGCCACTAAAATTTGCCTCAAAAGAGAAACAAAAATTTCGTCTCTGTCTGCTCTGTTGAAGGAAGTATTCTAAAATTAGGAAAACAGAATCTAAATGCTCAGGTCAGTATTCCATTTTTTTTCGCAATTTTTTTTCCTTTATTTTTTAAATAACGGAGGCAAAAAATGCCGCTTAATTTTAAGACCCGAGCAGGGATATTTTTCCCCCAATCTGAAAATGTTTTCTCTTGAAAATGCTGTTGAAGATTGTATTTTTCCCCATTTTAAGAGCTAAAGCGTAAAACATGTGCTCTGGAATTTTTTTCCCAATTTGTTTCTATGAAGAAAGCAATCTTTTCTTTATAATGCTTTCTTAAAGCAAAGTAAATAAATATTTTTTTTTTTTATTTTTTACCCTGTATAATATATTAAGTTGCCGTATTTCAGCTTCTGATATTGAATTCACTCGTCAGCAATCATTTATAGTTTTATCGTCTAAATGTTGCAAAAATCTGCTTGACTAAGAGAAACAAATATATGTATCGAATAATTGTTTAAATTAAATGCAGGGGATCCCGTTCATTGTACAGAAACTAGGATTTCAGAAGCTGCAGGAATATCAAATACTTTTGTCGTTGTTGTCGTGTGTATGATGAAGCTTATTAAAATACTGCCATGGGCGAAGATGACAACTCTGGCAGTCTGTAAAATGTTATCATTATACAGGTTCTGCCTCTTAATATTTCTCTCGCCTTCTTAGCATGCCTTCGTGGTGTAGTGGTCAGCACGCTCGGCGCGTATTCGAGAGATCCGTGGTTTGAGTCCCGGCGAGAGTTGAAATTTGAAAATTGCTCATTTTTCAAAAAAATCGTAATGTCTTTACAAATTTTTAACGATTCAGCATGGATGGCCGCAGAATCAAAAATGTATGCAATTCTCAATTCTGTGTCAGGGCAGTTCCTGTAAGTTTTCCTTCACTTTCTGTCAATTTTCAATCCTCTGTGATGGCCAGTTCTAATCCTGACTATGGCTTTAATTATAAATCAATCTCCATAGATATTACGGAGCTGGTGCATTTTTTTGGAATTGAAAGCTCCTTTAATATATATTTGGTCATGGCATTTACGTCCGAGAGGATTACATTTATGTTATTATTACTGTTAAGACTTCCAGACTCTTTTGCCAGTTTATCTGCGTTCTTGTTACCTGTGATGTTGACATCCGTTGTTGGCTATTTAAAAATATAGACTTTATCAAACTTTAAGGGTCGTTTAGATGGTGTGGATCCCATTGGTGATCAGGGAGCTTCCATCCAGGACTGCCTGTAGATTTTCCCTTGAGTCACAGAAAACAAAATTCAAAACACAAAATTCTTTTGTTTTCTCAGAAATGGTAATATATGTCAAGTACCTCCGCTGTTGCCAAAAGTTCGCAAGTGAAATTACTGACTATGGCTTTTGTGTTGATGAGTATTATCGCCTGCAGTAGTTAGAAATACTTCAGAATCTCCATTAGTGATTGTCTCATCAGATGAACCATCCATATAAGCGTGTTGGATAAAACTTGTATTAATAGGTCCTGACCTTTTTCTTAAGTTACTTCATAGTAAACATGTGAGAAAATAAAGTAAAGTAAAAACATTTTACGTTATACTAATTTTATTACACCACAGAGCAGGCACAATGTTTTCCCTAAATATATAAAATATACTATCCTGTCATTTCAAATTTGCAGACATACAACCAAGTAGTTTCTGCATGACCATGTCCTTTAATTTATTCTCTACTTGCCCTCCCGCATTTATTTTCCAAACTATTGCCATTTACCAAAGCTTAGCATCTTTGAATTATTCTTCGAATTCTGACGATTTGTTACTGATTAGCAAATATGCGATATGAAAGCAATAAATGCTTTTGATAGCATTTAAATCTTCTTTTTTTTTTTTTTTTTTTTTTTTACTTTTTCAATAATGCACTTATATCTAAGATATAATTTTTAGAAATATATGCAGATTTGTTGTAATTAATAAAAGGTGTTTATGATACCAAATGTTCCGTAAATAATACAGTGCAATATCCATTATGATATTTTGATTTATTCTATTTTATTATTTATTTAATGTGTTTAGCAAAACCCTTTTACTACTTTTACATTTTGATATAAGGAAACTGATTAGTTTCGTAAATTTACTGATTTATTAATTAGAACATTGCCTAACATAGCTATATACAAATTATACATCTAGCTTAGGCTGGTAAGATTTATAGTTTATACAAAATGAATTTGATTGATTTCGCAAAAATTCAAGAATGTTTTCATTGAACCAGGGGCAGGCTCTTGAATTCATTTGACGCACGATTCTGGGTTTTTACCGTAGCTTTATGAAAGGTATTTTAGAGCAAGAGTGTTTAGTCCTATCCTTTTAAGCTGTATCGTTTTGTAAAATAATTGAATTATTAATCATAGATCTGTTTATAATTGTCACTATGAAGTTAACGTGTTAAGCAATATAAGCGTTGTATTTATTCGTAATTTGTTTGAAATTTTTAAGTAATGTATAATTTAGAAATTCCCTTTTACTCTAAATAACTCTTTTTGGATTTACATACTCTTTATTCAGCGTGAATCTTAACTTTAGTGTATATATGTGATTGTGAAAAGGAGGAAATCAATATTATGAACCTTTCCATTTTAGTAAATTACTTCGCACTTCCTCCTTGTGCGGTGTTTTCCACTGACATCTATAGCTCCGACGGGAATTTTGCATCGAATTGTAGCATGTAATTAGCACTTAGACTAAGTAATTAATGAAAGACATCCATTCCACTTACGTGTTTCCTTATTGCTCACGGAAATTTAATGATCGCTTAGTGGTTCAGACACTTTAGAATGCAATTTTTCTGCTCTATAGGGAACGCTAGTTTATAGTAGTTGACATATTCTGAGCTGGTAATGAGTTTTGACGGGGAAGGTTAAGGGGAGAAAAGGGGCTTAGAATTCTGTCGCCTTTCTCGCAACTGATTCCTAGAGAGGTTGTGAAGAAGGGGATGAAGCGTGAAGCCTGCCACATAGATTTGTTGCAGATATTTACTGTGTGATTTTCCAACAAGGTATGGGTTTTAGTCCAGAAGGACAATAGTAGAACTAACTGCCATTTAAAATAAAACACATTTAATTGAACAATCAGACCTAAGCGAGGAGTAAGATTTTACAGATACAGATTCATTTTACACACAGTAATATAAATGAATGTATAATATTGAGGTTAGAAGTTAATATATTTAAGATATACATTAAAAACTGCAATAAATATGAACTGTACTTTTATATAAATCTCTGTCTTAGTATGAGAGTAAAATACTACCAAGCTCTAAGTAGCAAATTAAACTTCTATACATGTTACTGATGAATAATTTTCATTATTATCACTAATTACAAATACTTATTTGGGATGAGAACATATTACCATAAAACAACAAGGTAAAGATTATTAGTTGCAAGAATTCCTAAAATATTATGTTTTTCTAAGTATTTCCAATATACATGCAGGGAACTGACTCTGTAGCCAATGAAAAAAATTTACTAAAGCCGTCATTGATTATATACTTAGCTGGGAGAGCTTCCAACGAATCACCAGAAATCCACAACAAGATAATTAGAGTTTTCTGAGCTTTTCCCGTATCCAAAGAATCATATGACCTTGTTTACTTGTTACTGATGGAGATCCTCATTAAAGACATCACTAATTATACAGTAATAATCAATGAGTCGGTAAAGAGTACCTTTCTATGATGCAACAGCTTAAAGACTGTTAGTTGAAGCGCATCGAAATGCTTCGATTTTTTAAGTGCATTCCATTTGTACGCAATAAATTGATCTCGAGACTACCTGTTGCTGGTGGATAATTATTCTTGAAGGTATAACTGATTACACAAAGATTACTTAGTGGGAAAAGAAAACATTTTGCTGTGAAACAAAAATTGAAGGTTGTTAGCTGAACTATATCAAATCCTTCCAAAATATCCAGGCAGCCTTTATTCTTAGCTAGTATATGATTTTGATTCGTAGCTAGTAGACTCTTTTGGTTACAAGAGATCTAATATTAGCTGATAATGTTTGCAATATTTGCTAATATTGTTACTGCTATATAAATTGTGCGCCAATGCTGTCGCATTCGTAGATCATTTCTTAGTATGAAACAATATAAAATCCTGAAAAAAGATTATGTAAAGATAATAAAAGGCCACAGATTTACCAACTCAAAAAGAACCTATAATTTTACATCATTCAAAATTTTGTGAATTTAAATGTGAACTTAATCAAGAAAAAAGTACAACTTGTGCTCGGAAAGTACCCCCTTTCCTTCGAAAGGTAAATTTGTTTAATTAAAATCTAGAGTCTGGAGTTAGGTCCATGTTAAATTTAGAATTACCATTTTAAAGCTCTTGAATGCAAAATATAAATCTTTGACAGAAAGGTTAGAGTTAAGCTCCTTTGATCAGGAAAGAAGAAAGACATACAAGAAGCTCGATTAAGCAAGAAGATCGATTTTGCATTTAATGTAACAATTTCATCTGCAGCTCGATATAAGCGTATTACATTTAATGCAATGTTCGAATTTTAGCATTTTTGTAAATGATAACCAACGCCAAATGAAACGAAAGGTTTTTATGTCTTTATAATGTAAAACCTACATTCTAGAAATCTATTTTCAAAAACATAACATTTTAACAATATTTCCATATGATCGTTCAGATTTTCTATTAACGATATTTTGAGTAATTTGGATCTGATACGAATGCATTCATATTTCATTTGTCTAATTTGTTTACGATAAATACTTGATTAATGATAGATATATTTTCTCTTAAAGTGGTGACATAAAAATTTTAATTTTGTGTATTGTTTGCATAGTAAAGAATATACAAAATTTTATTTTATCACATGATCGAAATTGCCAAAATGTTAGAACTTGTCTTATTTGATTCATTTTTAGATTGGAGTAGCATATTTATGTATAAAATTTTAAGACATAGTTTATTGTCCAAATTTTAATATATTCTCGGTCTTAAGAGTATGGAAGAAATACAGAAAATTGCTTGAAACACTTATGTAGATTTTCTAGCTTTGGAATACATGAAACTGTAATATGTCTGAACATTTTATCACACAAGTCAGAATGTGACATAGGTGACTTTAGAAATGTGTACTAATAAAATACAAAGTGGCCTCAAAGTAAAACAAACCGGCATGGCAAAGGAATATTTTAGTATATTCGACGGGAGGATGGTGCGACAGCCTATGCAACACACACCTCCTTGGAAGAAGTACACTCAGTTTTCACACGAGACAGGACAGTCTCGAAGGATCTATGGCCTCTTTGGTCAACTAATTTATCCAGTTGTTATTTTTGTTTGGAGGGATACCGAAAGGGTAGGCTTCATCAGAATATTCCAGAACTCTTGACGCATTGGAATAAAATACATCAACGCTATCACCAGCATCCAATTGGACAAGTTACTGTAGTTAACACTGAACGTAATTCATTGTGCCAAGTTCTGCCTGGGCCATGACGGTCACCATTTCCAGCAATACCTGTAGAGAAGGGGGGGGGACCAATGAGCTTTTATCTTAGTCTACTTGTATAATATGGCTTTATAGTTCATGTATTCTTCATTCTCTTTGGGTTCAGTTTAACTTAGTGCCCTGGATATGCCAACGTATGCTACTTGGACATCTGTTAACTTTTTCTTAAATTTATCAGGTCTACTAAAGCAAGTTATATTTAATTTTAATTATTTATAACTATAGAACTCTTACTTTGTAATGTATTTTCGAAATAAAAAAACGATAAGAAGCTAAAAATGGTGACTGTAAATGCAACATTATTCACAGATTTAAACGAATGTGGGCTACTTGAAAGAAATGTACATTTGTCGTTTTATTTTCCCCTGTTCTTAAATGTGGTTAAGATTTTTCCAACCTATATTTGCCTTCATATTTCTTCCATTCGAGTTCTATCTCTAGCTTTCTCAGCATAAGATTTAAAAATTTCAAATTCATGGTAGCAACATTTAAAATATGGATGAATGTCAAACTGTGCTTGCGTGAGAAAAAAAGTATTATATTGAAAGAATTACGTCTAAAAGGTTTCTTCTGTATTTCAAAAAAAATTTTTTTTTTCTTTGTAGTACAGAATGTAGTAAGATTAGTATATGCATTCATATGAAATTTTTGGTATGCTCCTTTCAGAGATAGTACACACACAGCGTTATTCACCCTCACTCTATTTCATGATCGCCTAAAAGTAGTAAAATTGAAGAAAGGATACACGAGTAAATATGTTGTGTTTACTTTCACGCTAGATAGTTCTCCTAATTAATTAAATTTTATTCATGTTGTTCTGAGCTGGCAACACGATGTAGCGTTTTTGTCGCCCTGGAATTCGGTCGCTAGAACATAGCAGACCTATATAACTGTTCTGATATTTATTTTTAACTGAACAATGTTATTGGATTATATTATTGTATTATAGCATTTTATATGAATGCTTTAACTATTGTATATTTACGATTTATATGAAGCAAAAGTAGTTGAATCCCTTATAGCAGAACGATATTTCGCACTCGTATTTCGGTGCCATTTGATTACTAGCCATTAAATGCATATTTAAGCTAATTAAATTGATTTAATTCAGTTATAAGGTTGTTATTTAAATTAAACAGTTATTTATAATTTCAGTCTTTACTATGACTTCTGTTCGTTTCCTCACCAGAATGTAAATGACTTAGCTCGTATGGGAAATGTAAATTAGTTTTAAAGATTTATTTATTTCAGAAGTCAAACAACAAAAATCAGCGTTATATTTACCAAATTTTCACAGGACTAGTTTCGATGGTTTTACCGAACCACCATCTTCAGCTGCAAAACCGCAAATGAACCAATTAGGAAATAATGAGTAGATAAGATAAGAAAGCCTGGACAAGAATAAGCAAGTGGCGCCATCTGTTGGTGAAACCAGAACTAAAACATAATTTCTTTATAGGCCGAAGGCAAATTTGGATTGGAATTAGGATCGTTAACTAGAACAGAAATATTTTTATGAATGTGAAATGCCTCTAGAAAATCCAGTTCTCCAATGGAAGATGTTTTTTGAATAATTTTGGCAGCAGAAAAACTGAAAGTGTGGTTTTCGGACCAACAATGTTGAGCAACAGAAGACTTCTGTGTTTCCTTTTTTCTAACATATGCCTCATGTTCCTTGACGCGAAATTTTAAGGCTCTCTTAGTTTGGCCAATGTAAATTAAACCACACTGGCAAGGAATCCTATAAATACCCCAGGAATTCATATCCGGAATGGGGTCCTTCAGTATGGAACTCGGAATTTTATTGATGGGAGAATAAACAACCCGAAAATTAAATTTCTGCAAAATATGTGCAACTTTATAGCTAATTGATGGAAAGAAGGGAATGACAACAGAATTTTTATAATCTCCTAAAACAAGAGTGTGCCTTTTAGTGTGTTGAGATGAGAATTTTTTAACTGCTTGATTAATAATGTTGGGTGAAAAGCCCCTGTCAATAGCTATTGCTTTTAAATAATTTAGTTCTTCATCAAGGGCTAGTTTGGAGGAGCAAACTTGAAGAGCACGGAAAACATAGGAATAAAATGAAGCTAACTTTTGTTTAGTCGGATGACATGATTTGAAGTGTGGTGGAAGGCAAACCGATGAAGGTTTACGGTAAACCGTAGTACTGAAGTTGGATGTGTTACGTGTGACCAGAATGTCGAGAAACGGAAGAGAATTGCAAGTCTCAAGTTCAAAAGTGAACTGAATAGCAGGATCAATAGAATTCATTGTTGAAAGAACTCTATTTAAATCATCTTTATTACCTTCAAACAGAGTAAAAGTATCGTCTACGTAGCGGAACCATGCCGGGAAGTTTAAAGTTTCAAACAATTTTGATTCATAATAATGCATGTAGATATCAGCCAGGATGGGACTGAGGGGGCTTCCCATGGCTAATCCCTCAGTTTGCTTGTAATATTTATTTTGGAAAACAAAATGTGTTTGTTTCAAACAGAGTTGAGTGAGAGAAATTAGCTCATCAATTTCGATGCAAGAGAAATGAAATTCGCGAAGTCTGGTTTCTAGACATCTTAATGCACCCTCCACTGGGACATTGGTGAATAATGATTTTACATCAAAAGAAACCATGAGTAAATTACGAGGAGAAATGTTTTTAACCTTTTTTACAAACTCTATTGAATTTTTTATGGTGTAAATGTTATTGTCTAATAGAGTTGAAAATCTAGAAACTAAATATTTAGCTAATGGATACGAGGCAGTACCTAAATTTGATACAATAGGGCGGAAAGGAATACCACTTTTATGAATTTTGGGAAGAGCATATAATCTGGCACAATTCGCAACAGATGGGATAAGTGAATGTTTTAAGTTGCCTGAAATGATTTGCGAAGGCATATGTTAGAAAAAAGGAAACACAGAAGTCTTCTGTTGCTCAACATTGTTGGTCCGAAAACCACACTTTCAGTTTTTCTGCTGCCAAAATTATTCAAAAAACATCTTCCATTGGAGAACTGGATTTTCTAGAGGCATTTCACATTCATAAAAATATTTCTGTTCTAGTTAACGATCCTAATTCCAATCCAAATTTGCCTTCGGCCTTTAAAGAAATTATGTTTTAGTTCTGGTTTCACCAACAGATGGCGCCACTTGCTTATTCTTGTCCAGGCTTTCTTATCTTATCTACTCATTATTTCCTAATTGGTTCATTTGCGGTTTTGCAGCTGAAGATGGTGGTTCGGTAAAACCATCGAAACTAGTCCTGTGAAAATTTGGTAAATATAACGCTGATTTTTGTTGTTTGACTTCTGAATTATTTATTCAGCGTGTTATTGTGTCTTAATTTATTTATTTTTTTTTTATTTTAAGACAAAGCGTGTTGCTGGCCAGCGCGTGTACGCTACGTTTATGTCCTGCAAGCTGGATGGTTGTAATTTTCGGCTTTCCAGTATTCGCTGGCGAAATATTGATTTTGACGCTCCGGTTAGAATTACTGAGCCAGCTTAAAGTGTATTTCAGTTGTGTACTCTTTGACTATTATTTCACGTCTTAATTAAATTTAACTGTTTCCGTTTAATTACTACTCCGCGAGTTGTGGTTAAAAAAAAATGATGCACTACGACGCACCGAGAAGATATGAAGCAAATTAGGCACAAATTGATATGCATACAGGTTTCGGCGGAAAATGCAAAATTTTAAATTTTGGCTGCCAATGAATGAAGGGTTGTCGCTACAGCGCATCTGATCTGCGCAACTGGCAAGATATTTAAGAGGAGAAATTACGATTCCACGTCATAAATTCTTCAAGAATTTCATTCCGTGTACTCTGGTAGACAGTACCTATGCCACTCATACAGGTGCAAGAACGATATGCGCAGATGTCAGAATTTGAGAGAGGTCATGTAGTTGGCCTCAAAGAAGCCGGTTAGTCTTATCGGCAAATAGCTCGACATTTGACCAGGAGCGATGCCACTATTAGACGATGTTGGCAGGAATGGGTGAAACATGGCCGCACACAGCATCAAGAAGGAAGCGGTAAGCCTAGAGAAAAGACAGAACGTGAAGACCGAGCAATCGTCAGAGCGGCACTCACAGCCCCAGATGCATCATTATCATCGATTGTACGTGCAACTAGTGCTTCAGTGACCGCAAAGACCATTCATAGACGACTCACAGAAAGCGGGCTGAGGTCACGACGCCCTTTGCGCCAACTACCATTGACCTCTGTACGACGTCAAGACCGTTTGCAGTGGTGTCGGGCTCATTCGTACCGTAATGTCATTGACTGGAGTAGAATAGTCTTCAGTGATGAGTCCCGCTTTGAACTGAGCCCCGATGACCAGCGAAGGCGAGTCTGGAGACGCCCCGGACAGCGGTGTGATACCAACCTGACTATCTTCCGGCCGTCAGGCCGACAACCAGGAGTGATGGTCTGAGATGCCATTTTATTTCATAGTAGAACCCCTTTGGTTGTCATCCGTCGCAAAGTTACAGCACAACGGTACGCCGACGAATATGCCCGTTGTGTTGCTTTCATGTCAGGCCACCCTGGGCTTACATTTCAGCAAAATAACGCCCGCCCCACCACTGCTTGCCTTAGTGCTTGTCGAACATTACCTTGGCCAGCAAGGTCGCCGGATCTCTCTCCTATTGAGCACGTTTGGAGCATTAGGGGCAGGCCCTCCAACCAGCTCGAGAGGTTGACGATCTAACTCGCCAGATGGACAGAATTTGGCACGATATCTCTCAGAAGGACATCCGCAACCTCTATCAATGGATGCCAAGCCGAATAACTGTTTGCATAAGGACCAGAAGGTTACTGACTTTTTCACTTTGTAAAGCTCTATCACTTCAATAAATCATCCAATTTTTCTTAAACTGTAATCATTGGTTTTCTGTACATGTACATCACTTCTACCGATTTTCGTCCCATTCGCATAACTCCATCTTGGTCCTTTTTTTTTTTTTTTGGTCTAAGAGTGTATTTAGCACAAGAACGTGCATGTACGTTCTAATTGCTTTTAACAAGAAGCTTAGTATAACCTTATGATATATTTTACTTACTTCATATCTAGCAATAATAGTGATTATTTGCTTCATGTTTGAAAGGGTTATTATTGCCAGATAAAGTAAAACGTCATAAAAGTTTAATCTTAGTTTAAAATGTATAATTCCTTCTACCATTTATTTAAGAAACAGCATATCTTTAAACAACAATTGCCTTGAAATATTAAAAAAGGTAGTCAGATATCTACTTTGAATCGTTTACTTAATCTCCTTGAAAACTACTGTTAAATCAAGTATGTCTCAGTGCGTTAGATTAATGTTGAAGTAAGACACATGCAGCAATAAAACTTTCCACAAACTTCTACAATCTAAACTTCTTTAAGCACTAATGTATAGTCAAGATAGAAATTTTGTTCCCGATAGTGAAACATTTTCTCTACTAATCTTGTCAAGGTTTACCGTCTAGAGAACGGAGAGGCTTCATTCATAATCAGTGACGCTCGAGACAGTAGTCGACACAAATCATTTTTCACGCTGAGCAGAATAATATATGGCCAGAAATTTGATGAATGGCTTAGAAAATCGTGATTGTTAGTTATTTTAAACCACGAAGAGAAAATACGGAGAAAGGAATTTAATGCTTGCATTTATTACATGGCAACGGTGGCTAGATTACTATTATTTTCCATGGATATATCGAAGATCAGAATTTTTGAATTATTCACCATATAATTAAAAAAGACAGAAGAAAGCTTGCCATTTTTTGTGAAATGTTTAGATTTCATTATCCTATTTTTGTTTTGGTGTAAAATATCTCACGCTACTTGTCATAAATACGCAGCAGTGTCTGCAGAAGTTAAATACAGTACTTGGCGAATTGTCGTATCTGGTACTGCGTAAATATATTACATACAAGAGAAAACACAATATAAAACTAATTTAAATTTAATTAGTCACTACAAACTTAAAATGAAAGCAAACCAAAATGGATCTCGTCCAGTCAAATTTTACGACGACAGGTGTTAAATTGCTTAAGTTCACGCCGGGAAATAATGTTATGAATCTTACTTCACGGTACCAATGTTATATAGAAAGTTTCGACACCAAGGTTAAATAGCTTTACTTCAGGGTACCATGTTATATCTGAAATTCCTATATTGTTAAATGTTAAATATGAAACTACTTGCCATGAAAAGGTTTCTACTTCCTCTTAGGGAGGAAAACTAAACTCTTAAGAATTTTCCAACTAACAAAATTTTAGTGATCGTATAGTGAAACGTGTACAGCATTTTTGCGTTGTGAAAAAAAATGCATCCCGGGACCGCGCCGTGAGAGGATCGAAAACCTAAGAAAAACATATACAAGATATAAAGGAAAAGTTCATATTAAATATATAAGGAAAACATACTATAAGAAGTTCCAGATTAAATATCAGTTTATTCAATTACATCACAATAAGAAAAATCTTAACCTCATCTGAGAGTCTTTTCATTTAAATTCATAAAAAAAAAACTTAAGGTTTGTCTGGTAATTTAAAGAAAGGAAAGGGAAACAATTTAAGGCCTGAGAGTTAAATTTTAGATTCGACGTTGTTTTTACTGCTAAGGACGTTTTTGAAAAACTTGCCTAAAGTTCAAACACACCAAAAAAAAATAAAACTTATCTTGAGGGGACATCTTGAAGTGGAGGACTCTTATCTTATCAAGCGTTGATGTCGGCCGGGCTCATCTTGACACTGGTTCTAAAAATGTAGACTCCACTTCACCACTGTAGAACAGAAACAGGAGCACTGCTGCCCAGGACGGCTATCCGCTTGGTCCTGAAAGTCCTATGTCAACACGCAGGTAACTCGTTCAAATTTCGCCTCTTTACCAGCACGCCGCAAGGAAGAAGGTTTTCAGCTTCAGGTCAGAAACGCATTTTCTAGGCAATTACGGCTCGCCTGTTCTTACTCATCCCAAGAGCAAGCTTCACCCGCCAGTCAGGAAGAGAGAGAATCCAACTCGAATTTCCTTCAAGCCAGTTTTCAAGAGCAACGTCCACAAGTCCAGCAAGCCCGAAAGTCAGCGAGTCCAAGAGTGAGTGAGTCCAGAGTAAGTGTGTATCCAACTCGAATTTCCTTCGTCTCCTTCCCAAAACGGGCTCCCCTATGGCTTCACTTATCGCCCCCTTAATTATGACAAAATCTTCGTTTTCAACCCCTGAATGCGGAAATTAGGGTGATCGCGCATGCGCGCCTTTCTTCACTTAGCCAACAACCGGACCCTCAATCGCCAAAAACCTGAATGACTTACATTGAAAGACAAGTAGCAACCTTTGACCTTTCTGTCACGTACTTTCCTCTCTTAAGGTCAACTAACAATGAAAATTCTTTCTCGAACATTCTAAAGGACAAGGCGCGCGAAATCATGACTTGGCAAAAATTGCCTCCCTTTCCCTGCTTCTTTCACAATGAATAAAAGTTTGTACAAGATTTGCAAATAGAGGAAAATAAATAATACTCTTTTAAACTAAATAATATTCCCAGAAGCATCTGTTTTTCCCCAAAATTAAAGCCTAAAAATAAAGAATTCATAATCAAATAAAAATTAAGATTTCCATAAATCATAAAATCATTCACCTAATTTTTATAACGCTATCAGATAATTTCTCTACATAACACAGGTTACTTGCCGTTGCACTAAGACTACGATGTGATTACAACAAAAACATACTCAAATTTACAACACACTAGGGTTGGAACGGAAAACTAATTATTCTAACATTTGCCGAACTCAGTCAGACATTTTCGTCTGTACTTTCACAACTCTGCAAGCAACTTTCACAGATCAGGCACCAGAAACTTAGTACAAGATTTAATAGGCCCACGGTTAAGATTGCATATTATTTTTAAATTACTCCGCTTGACATTCCATTTGTGCAAACTTTGATTTGAGTCAGTATCTTGATGAGCCGAGGAACACACAATAGAAATTAAAAGCTAAACGTCCATAAAATTTAATCACAGTTTTTATCTGTGACGTGCTCTGCCATTTGACACAACAGGGAAAGGGACGGATGCCCATGGAGGATATTTTAAGGAAACCTAATTCGTATTCACGGTTATACATAGGAAAAAACACGAAAACGCACACGCAGCCAGCCCGTTAGCCAGAACTCAAAACCCAGACAGAACTACTAATGTTCAGTGGCTTTTACTGCTTCGGACGCTGATGAACCTTTAATCACAGCTGTCATATAAAAGAATGGGCATAAAACGTTTAACTGCGAGCTTTTATTTAACATGAAATATACATTTCTGTTCATTCTTGTTACCTTTTTTGTATAAAACAATATCTCAGCCTGAGCGCTTTTACTTCACACTAGTAACAGGTAATTGAAATGTAAGTACAAAAAAAAAAAAAAAAAAAAAAAAATCTGAAATGTTTGTTTCAGATTTTAAATTACGTCCAAAGGGGCGTTTTTTTTAACATTTTGTTTGTCTGTTACCTTTCTTTATTAAATATCATGTTCCTCGCACTTAAACCATAAGATCCAGTGCAACAGCAATATCGCAAAATAGTTTTAAAGCGAGCATATCTTTAGAATTTCCGATACAGAGACTCACGCGCTGGAGATAAAAATGTTTTTTCTGCACAACGTTGCCATTGCTCGCTTTGAAATCCTTGAGTTTGTTAATCAAAAATTCGTCAAATTTTTAAAAAATAGGAAATCGATCATAAAACAAATTTCAAATTTCAAATTTGGTCTTCCACATGCTCATATTCGTTGGAGGATTACGTTATTCAAAATTCGATGACTCTATGTACCGTTATTTTATGACAATGTGAGAAATATACATACATTTACGCAGATTTTCATTATTTAATTTCTTCAAATATAATGCAGGACTCTAACATTTTGTGGCAACAGTTTGAAAAGTGAACCGACATTTATGAGTCCGACGCAAAATGCCAAAACGAAACTAATAGTCCTTCGGGATTCAAATCCCTTTGGACTAAAAAAAAAAAAGAAGAAATGCTGATAGCAGAATAACACCGTACTCTTGATGAAATCTTATTAGTTCCAAGGATGTAAGGGTAAGTTCCGTCATTGGGTAAGTTGCTGTAAGACCAAAGACACGATTCCCGCAACATCCGTTGAAGGCAACATTTCGATGCAGGTTTGCTTCAAGGTATTTAGTTTACGTATTCAAGTTTCGAGATCCTTTGTTCCTTCTGATCGGTAGACTTATGTCGAGCACCGGTGTCGAAGACAGGATTTGACCATCGTTGCAGAGAGCCACGCAAAAGAAACCTGCCGCCGGTTGCAGTTTCTTATGGCTGGTTACTACAGGGCGCGCTGTCTGATTTAATTATACGTGTTTCTTCTATGGCGGTATAGACTTGGTTTCATCCACGTCTTCAACCGATTATTTGGTCATACTATTTCCTCCAATTTCTGGATTTATGATAGTTACGTTTTACTAACTATACGGGTAAAATGAAGTATTCTGGTGTAAATGCCATTCTAATTATTTTCCAAGTGATAAATACATCACAAAATACCTTCGGTTATCCTATCGATTATTTAAGTATCTGTTTGGACTTAATGATACCTGATAAAAAATATCTAACAAAAAAAATAAAGAACATTTTAAATTTAAGTTATCGTTAGATGTTAAAGATAGTATAATTAAGCATGCAGAACAAATAAAAGTTTGAAAAGTATTCAAACTGGATCTGGAGGAACACGTTCCTAGAAAACATTTCCTCTTTTATTTTGCATTTGAGAGTGTAATTCTATCGTTGTCATGACTTAATTTCAGGTTGAGTAATAGTTGTGAGTTCCATACTGAGTACCAATAAAATGAACCTTGATTTTACATATGCTCAGACTCCTGACATGTACTTATTCATTTACAAAGGAGCATGCAAGCAGTTGAAGAATGGCTTAACTATTTCTTAAGTTTGTAATGTCCCAACCTATAATTTCCAGGTAAATGGGTGGAACCTTAACCGGTGAGCTAATAATCGCTTAGTTCAGAAAGACAGAAACGTAAACTTATGAAGGGTTAATTACCCTATACTGCTCAAATAAAATTCACAGTCGACCCTCTCAGAACGTACAGAAAAGCCTCTACTTGGTCTTGAACTCGAGAATGCTAAGAAATAAACCTTAACTAAAGAGATATATCCGAAGCTATCACAATTTTACGGGAATTGGCCCCTTAACACTAACTTAGTTAGCGTCTACGGCGAAGCTAACAAAGGCCTAAAGTGCGGCTGAGCGTAGAAATAGCTTTAGAGAGAGTATAGCCAAACGGTGAACGCTCGCTGGTCAGAATATCTGGCCCTCTAACGAAGTCAGTAGAACTTTAAATACTTGCTCTTCTTTCATTTGCATTTAACCTCGATTCTGAAAACATATTCTGGCAGCAAATTGTAAGCTGAAATTAAGAAGGATAGGAAAATGGCTTTAACTCAAAATTAACTGTTAATAACTTAGGCTAAACCTTAAAAGTTACCAAATCACTAACATTACTTCATTACTAAAAAACCTACCAGTTCCAAAATAGAGGTTAGTACCATCTAAAACTTTTGTTACTTAAAAGTGTCTAAGTATTTATAGATACATTCTTAATAGCGTGTTCTAATTATGCGCAGTTCAAAAATCCTATAAGCTCCTTACTTTACTGAGATAATTACGTATGTAAAACGCTCACTGTCTTTAAACTAATTAATTGATGTTAGTTTGAATGCCACTAAACGGCAAAGGGCAGTAAACGCAAAAAGGAATTTATCACGTCTAATTTCCTGAACACAGTAACTATTAAACATTAACAATTTCGACATCGGTAAATGCAATAATGAGCCAACTACTGTCTGCTAAATATCTTAATGTTCTGCTTCTAACTCTTTTATGTTTGTTCATTCAATATACATCTGAAGTACATATTATGATTCAGAAAATAATGAAACATATAAATACGCATAACTTAAATTATTTGGTGTAAATAAAATAAATATATCATAGACTTGCATGATGAACATCTAATAAAATTAATACATTCTGAATACCTATATAATAAAAATCTAGTGGAATAAGTATTTTGAAAATGTAAAATATAATTTTAGAGCTTTTAACAATACACGGCTGTGAATGCGATTACCTTTACGGCTCAAAACCATACAGGTTGGTAATAATGAACTAACTGTTATATTACGTTCACTTTGATTTAGATTTTAGTTAATAGCAGGGCTTTGGGTTAAGTTATTCATTCATATTATGTGAATGACATTTTCTTAAACAGCTTTCTAAAATACATTATTGAAATTATTATCTTAATATTTTGTTATTGTAATTCACTCCGCGTATGCTTCAGAGCAATTTCCTGCATTAATGAACTTTAGAAGTTAACTCAGTTTGAAGTGCAATTATATCTTGGTCTTCAAACTGACTTAACTTGGCTTTGTTTCAAATGAACAAACTCGATTCATTATATCACCGGGCCCACCAGCGGCCGAGCGGTAACGTCGCTGAACACTGGTAGTTCGGTCCGAGGTTCGAATCCCGCGGACGGGCTGGCTGCATGGGTGTTTTCATGATTTTCCCCATGTGTAACGTGTATACGAGCCAGTTTTCCTTAAAAAGTCCTCCACGAAGGCACCCCTCCCAAGGCAGATAGCCCTCGAGTGCTCGTAGCTCACTGCGTATCAGTGAGTGAAGAATTGTTCTTTTTGGGTACGGCTCTGTAATCTTCAGAGCGTGTTTCTGATAATAACAGCACTCTTGTAATTAACAGACATCACTGCAATTCCTTCTTTCACATTCTGAGCGAGATATCTTAACATCTGAGGATTAATATCAGTCAACAAAATACGAAAGTTACTCTTTCACTTAGCCACATTGAAATTTTAATTAATCAGGGTCATTTTGGAGAGGTTCTTCGCCCTTCCTTGGGTACGAAATCTGCAATCTGCACAACGTTATAATTTGTATGAAATAGTACCTACCTAGTGTATTAAAATACAATTACTTAGTATATATTATATATTATAGGGAAACTACAAAGATTATCTGAATGTAAGATGCCTCCGATTGGACAGTGGCTGTTTTATGGTAGTCACTATCCGAAATGATGATGAAATAAGAATGTATAGTAATTTTAGCATTAGAACATCTAATAAGATATTTTTATTTTGTATCTATATATGTATATCGTTATCTTGAATCTCGTCTGCTTTCTACAGCTACTCCCTATGCTTCAGATTAAAAGTGCTGCTGGAACAGTGTTGTCTGCTAGTGCTTTGAAAATCATCGCCATCGTTACCATTGTTATTGTCTTCGTCACATTTCAGTCTCATGAAATGTGACGAAGACCTCTCTTTTTTTAAATGTCTTATCTCGTGGAATAAGAACCTCTAAAAGCATTAGATTACCTGTTTTCTTGAAGCTGTTCACTATAACTGCTTTATCGGTCAAAGTCCATGCAATGGTTGTGCAAACAGAGACATATTATACAGGTCTTGTGGTGTTTACATAAATGGCAATTTTAACAATAAAGCTCATAACATAAATATTTAGAGAATTGTTACTTAAGTTGAAAATTTATGTTTACTGATTTTTATATATTAATTTTGAAGAATAACCAAGTTATATAATATAAAATGTCATTATACATTTTAAGAGAGTCTAGAAATAAATGAGTAGTATTTAACTGTAGAGATAAGTAAAAGGTAAACAGTCCTTGAGAATATAAGTAGGTCTTGAATAAAAGAAGGAAACAGTCCTTGAGTTGTAGTCTTTAAATTAAAAATATTTGAGTAGAAATTCATCGAAGTCAAGATAATTGACATATAAACATGTACAATGATGAATACAATAAGATTAAAGACGACGTAATATGGGTAATTAGACTTTCTATAATAAGAATTTCAAAAAAAGCATGATGACATCATATTACACGAAATTTTGAAGAAGGATGAATCCTTAGTATACCGAAGTTCCCATGTGGGAGGGAGTATTTACGGTACGTAAGTATTTACGGTGCTTTGAGATTGTCACAATTTAAAGATAGATAAGTTATAAGTGACTCTAATTTTTTACGAAATATATCGCTTTTCTTGAACCAAAGTGGAGCAGATGTTGAATTATAAGGTTTCAGATGAAATTTCACAATGAAACAAATAATGGTCTATTGTTCCATCGTGTCCACAAATTCATTGGCTTGAAGAATGTAATCCAAATCTATGCAGATAGAAAGGAAATGGACCATCATCTGTGAGTAGAATTGTGATTGCACGTTCAATAGGTATTAGATTTCTGGAAAGAGTTGGAATAAGTAAAAAGGTGCGTCTGCCTGTCGTATCAGAGATCCATTTTTATTTATTGAACACAATAAAAAAAATTCGAAGTGGTTAAAATAAACTATTTCAATACGTAATTCTCCGTTATATGCCTGCTGTTAAGTTAGAATACAGCACCACCTATTGGATAGGGAGAGAAACGCTCACTTGGCCATCTGGATTCGGCTAAGCAATACTCCAGAGCATGTATTATATCTGAATGTAGTTAATTACTGTCGATAAATTGGTTAGTTTATTTGCTGTACAGTCCACTCATTAGTTTAGAATCATAGTACAGCTGCTATACATTTTGATTTTTTTTTTTTTTTTTTTTTGCAAATAATTTCTACTTATAACAATAGTTTCGAGATAGTAATTTATAATTACAAATAACATTTATTATTACAAAAGGTTTTTCCATTCTTAATTATTAAAAATCAAGCTGAAAGGAACGTGGATACTAAACGGGACACATAATTTTACAAATATCTCCCAATATGGCAGAAAATATTTCGAGCTTCGAATGCAGCTTTCTGATTGAATTCTACTAAATAGGAGCTAAAATGTTGACGGGCAGTGCCTCTTTGGCATTTGTATCCCCATTTCCCACAGCCCCAAAAACGTTCGATAGATTGGGTATGACAACCCGGGACTGGGTCCATAAAATTAAACGAATGATTTACTGTGAAGTATTCGTATCCTGCAGGTTTCGCCTCGGATGATTTGTAACCTTTCCCGCAGTCCGAGAAAATCGTTGTCCCATCAGCTATATTATTCTGTATTTCGTCTATTAAAGTCTCTGCAGAGTGACCTTGAATAGCGACTAGGAAGCATTATCCAGTTCCTAGACACAAAACTACGAAAACTCACTGTGAAAGTAATACGTGACCTACGTTATATATATATATATTTTTTTGTGTGTGTGTGTGAACAAACTTTCGTCAATTACGACGATTTTATAAGTACCATTGATCTTGATTGGACGAGACATCAAAGAATTGCAATAAACATCTCAGAGATAATGTTCCAGTCCACTCTCGTGCTGTTATTTAATTGAAAATGTCGGATTAATGGAAGCTAGCTCATCGCACTACACATAAATAAATCTTAGACTGGGGATAAGTGGAATACATGAGCTCTCAAAACACGTTTTCCGTTCTGCATGCCTTTGTCTTCCGTGCATGGCCGAAGAGAGTAGAACCATTTAGCCTTTGGCAAATATTTCACTTAATTTGACTTATTAATCGAATACTTATTTGAACACACTCTTTCTCTACGGATAAGACTTTACCTTGAAAGAATATAATTGCCGTTTCCTTGCCGGTCGGTAAATCCCATTTCAAATCCATTGTGGTAAAATATAAAACTCATACAAAAACCAATGAATTTAAAAGACATGGATTGCACAAGGGAAGCGAACTGACAAATAGTTTAGTTTGTAAATGCAGACGAATAGTTAAATAAATTTAAATTAATTAAAATTTCAAATGTTAAGCACAACATTCCTTTCCATTATGCACTTTCAACGCTTTGTGGTGCCTAGCAGGTGATAGATAATGATCGATTGAACCATCATCTGCCACTCGGGTGTATTTATTTACCATCTATAATTTATTCTTATGACTAGAAACTCTTTGTATTTAAAAAAACCGACAAAATTCGTGGATGATAGCCTAAAGGACAAACGTAGCTCTCAATAATTATTATTAGCAATATAAATGAATTTGATGTTCAATAAATCGAAAGGAATTTTAAGTTATAGCGCATCGCGCAATTAAGTTATAGCGCATCGGAATCACCATTTTGGCTTATTGGGCTATACACAGTTAAAGCTTAAGAAACCATTTACGCAGAGGTCTTTAAACCTTATAGAAAATAGGAATAGGGTATAGAATATTGAAAAAATAAATTATGCCTGCTATATTTGTAAGGTGGTTCACTCATACCTCATACTTTTTTTTGTGATGTAGTAGACAATTTATCAATTTACTATACTACTGAGATGACTTCCATTCGCAAAACCGAGTGAACTGAAAAAGATTATTCTTTTCAAAAATTCCCCTAACATCTCTGCAGTGAAATCCGGTCTAAAAGCGGCGCACGCTAATGCATCAGAGTGGAAAGTCTTCGCCAGTTGCCTTTGGGTATGGTGAAAGGTAAGGTTTCCTATAAGCCTTTATTAAATCGAGTACTTACTATATGAAAGTGATCGAGTACTTACTATATGAAAGCGTAATAAAGAAACACGAGTTCCATTCCTGGCAAGGGACAGTGAATTTTTCGGGATTTTGTACTCCAATTTTCCTAATGTTTTTATAAGAAACTGGAAAAGTATTGATAACCAAAGCTAATGGCAAAAAAAAAATTGGATTTTCTTATAGTATATAATAAAGTAGCATATCTATCAGAATACTAAAATCAAGATTCTAGATTGCAGTGAAACAGAGAAAGCTTCTTAATTACCTTTTACATCTTGAAAATATAAATTCTAATACACCATGTGTATAATTTCCAAAAGGTAAATCTGGAGTACCAGTTGTTACAAGGGATTAAATTCTATCATGTAAATTAGCATTTATCTTACTTTCAGTCTCATTCACACTGGCGCTAGGGAAATTAAATTAAATCAGAATTAGTAGTTTATCCTGTTTAAACCAAATATATTCAGATTTATTAAGCGCTTAAATTCATAGTTTCTGACTAATGATGTCATTAATGGAGTGGTGTTAAAAGTTATAATTATCTTGGATTTTCAACGAGGCTGATTAATAAATTATTCAAGAGCTTTTATTATCTGTAAAATAGCTCAATTCTAGATTATTTCAAGTCGTACGTCAGATACGTCTACAAATAATGCGTAAATGGATGCTATTAAAATGCTAAAAGTTTTATAAACTTTTAGTTATCGCTACGCCACTCCATACTAATGATATTCTTGTCGATGGAAAGCTATTCAGTGAATAAATCAAAATACGTAATACATCTTACCTTCCATAAGCACAGGTAAATCAAGATCAAGATGAAATGATCAAGATCTAGATGAAATAATGAATTGTTTCCGAGTACTGAACATTGTCTTAATAAATCGAAATAAGAAGCATTCAAAAATGCAATAAATTTTTTTTTTTTTTTTTTAAATTTGAGAGAAAAAACTACTTGGCAGTAAAAAAGGTAAAGCTTATGTTGAAATACTTTCATTCATGTTTGCATAGGGCCACGAACGTATATTCCAATGGTCACGGATTATTTAACAAATTTGAATGAAGGCTTTTAATTGCAGCGTATTGTTTGGATTATGACAAAGAAATGGTGAGCAATCTGTCTAAGAGGAAGCATACGTTCTTCCTATGGGATATTGCCTCGAATGGTGACTAAAATTATGAAATCACCCATGCAGTAAGTCGTTTCGCCGGAATTTGAACTCCTTTCGAACTACCAGAGTTCAGCGATATTACCATTAGGCTGCTGATTGGGAGCTTCCTAACTGAAACTATCTCATTATTATCAACTAATGAGAGGCTATTACGTTAAAGTTTATGGTTCGGCTTGCATTTTATGAAGTTGTGACTACATTTTAACATTTATTTCTTTTTCCTTGCAAATGACAATTGTTTATTATTATTTTATACTTATTTCTTTAAAGGAAGTATAAAAATTTAACAAAAAGGTTTTACAGTTTGTAGAGTCATTAGGTTAATTGGAAAAGTCGGAGAGATGAAAAATTAGCAATCGCCTTCACCGGGAATTGAACCACGGAACTCTGAAATACCGGCTCAGTATGCTGACCACTACACCACGAAGGCACGCTAAGAAAGCGGGAGAAATACCTTATATACTCCCCCTTTTAAAGGGCGGCTAGAGTTTTTAGAGGACCCAATCGCCAGATCCTGGGTGTGGAGAATTCTCATCCAACACCCTTTTAGTTGGGGCGCATTGTAGTGTCATTAGGTTAATTGGAAAAGTCGGAGAGATGAAAAATTAGCAACCGCCTTCGTCGGGAATCAAACCACGGACCTCTGAAATACCGGCTCAGTGTGCTGACCACTACAGCACGAAGGCACGCTAAGAAACCGGGAGAAATACCTTATAAGTCGTTTAAATTTATTTTCTCTCTCTAATTATTTTAACTCATTTTCCTCTCCCTATATAATTATTTTAATTTATTTTCTTAGTCCTTTCTCTCTCTATATATATGTACACATTCAACACTCACATCCCTTCCCTCACCAGAAAACTTCTTGGGTTTTAAAAATAAAGCCGCATTTAGGTTTAATTATAAAATTCAAACCATTAGGTACGTAGACTTGTCATATGTGGTGCTACAATCGTCTTTTATTAATTACAATAATTTTTGGAATCTTCAAATAAGTTTGTTATAGTATGAACTGAACACAATTTAATTTATATTATTAAAATAAAATAACTTTTTAATTAAGCATCTTTATTGCTTTTAATTCTCTCAGTTTGTTGAGCATTTTCAAATTCAAAAAATTTAAACCTTATACTTTGTGGCAATAATCTGAGAAAGAGTTATTTATTACGTTGTTTCGAAAGCAAATTTAATACATTATGTCAACACTTAGCAGATCATAATGATTAATGCTTGATATATATAAATGGCGAGTGATAAACGAATGTCCACATCACGAACGTAACGTAAAGTAATTAGCGTATCAGGCGGCACGTTTTCGAAGCCTCCACTGAAAGTCAGTACAAAAAATTAATTTTAAAAACATTATTTATGTTTATATGAAATCCAGATAGTTGTTCTTACTGATGCATCACATTCTTCGCTTTTCAGAATCATGATATAACAAAGAAAATATCGGAACTAAAAATTAAGTAATTGGAAATATTGATTTATCGAACAATAAATTATAATTATTTGATTTTCTATTAAATCGATTTCTATTATCTATTTCTATTAAAATCAACTACAACCAACGAGATTAGAAACTTCCTTTCCACTGCGACATTCTAAACATTTAATCTACAACACAGTTTTAAACCTTGAAACAATTGACAGGTATCAGAGCCGTTAAAATAACCGCCAATAATTCAAATCTTCAGCTTAAAACACCCATAATATAAAATAGCACCAGGGTAACACTTTGCAGTCACAAATTAACAGCTTTTCACAGGAAAGTGAGGCCAATGAATAAACAAGACACCCAAGGAAGCGTATTCCACCGACTAAGTATTTAATTTTACATGTTGCTTATGAAGACTTATGGTTGTAGAGAACATATTTTAAAATCTCTTTGGAGATGCTTAAGAACTGCTCTCCTATGCTTAACAAACGAGTCCCTCACATTAAGAAAGCTTCTAGCTTACTTCAAAGGGCAAGACTCCTTATTTCGCATTCCGAAGGTATCTCTTTAACAGCATAGAGTGCAGTGACACGCACCAAGTGCAGCGGTTACTTCAAACATAAAAAACGTGAGAGGAACTTTTAATCCTTTCTGATGTTTACTCGATCCGGAAAAAAGGATAAAAGTATCCTGGGAAGTTTTTTGGAATTCTGTTAAGGTGGATAAAATAAAGAGTTTGTCACTGAGGGTAGATTTTTTTTCTTTTATGGTCAATTACATTTCCTGAACAAAACACGCAGCCCAACTCTTTTAACCCTTGGATTGCATCATTTTTTATTATCCGTTTTTTTCCTGTACTTGAGATTTAAAATGGGCAGATTTTCCCATTTAAAAAAATTATTGAAGTTTGTTCATGCAGAAAGTTTTTACATTCATAACAGTTGATAACGTCAAATTTTAATTAAGTGCTCCATTCGCTTGTAAAATCTAAAATTTCAGTGCCATAAGAGGCTAAAGTTAACCAATTAGTAAAATAATAATGCAAATTAGCTAAATATTTATAAAGATTCGATCAGTATGTAGAGACATCAGGATTTTTGGAAGCAGGAAAGATGAAATATAACAACCGCCTTCGCCGGGAATCGAACCACGGACCTCTGAAATACCGGTTCAGTGTGCTGGCCACTACACCACGAAGGCACGCTAGGAAAGCGGGAGAAATACTTTATAAGTAAACTACAGTCAACTCCCGGTCACCGGGGAGTGGTTACACCGTCCTCTGTTTAAAAAGTTAAGATTATTTATTATGGAATTATAGAAATATTTTCACAAACAATCAGCGTAAAACAAAATTGTTTACAGTAAGTACAAAAAATTAAAAGAACACTTCTCATTTGGGATAGTGGTAGTCGTCTGCGAGGCATGTACTCTGCCAAAAAAGTTCTGATTCATATTTTTAGAGTTGAATCCAGGGATTTTTGTTTTACGTTTTCTTATTAATATTGTTCTTTACTAAAACATACAACGTAGTTTCTTGACGTCTAATGATATTTATGCTTGTATGCCCAATATGATGTTTTTTCCTATTCTGTTTCTATTCAATATTTCTCCACTTTTAATGATACTTTTCCTTCTAAGTGCAGTATGTTTTCTCTATTTTACTTTTAGTATGTTCTTTTTGTTTTGAATACTGATTTCCTTTGCGAGACCAAATGAATTTATTTTACAGAATAAATTGCTTCAAGTCTTTGGTAAATTGTAAGTATTATTTTTCTGTTAACAAAATTGGGATTATTTCTCTTTCTTGTGTTTAGTTTTCCCTGGCCTTAGATTAACCTTGATTTTCAGTTAACCAGAATGATATCGTTCTCGGTATTACACCGATTAACTGGGAATTGACTGTATACAAATACAAAAATAGCAGAATATTTATAGAATTAATTCAGTAAAGTAATAAAAATAAAATATTTGTGCCAGTTCTTTGCTCATCATTGTAGTTCCTGAAATTCTTTTTGAAAGCAAAGGTATGATATATCATTGCTATTTTTACGGGAATTATATGGATAAATTTAATAAAAGCCTTATAATACATAATTTTCTAATGGTTGGAATGAAGAAAGCCCCATTTCTAGATGGAGGGGCAAATACTGTTTTGCATTGGTATCTTAATACAAAGCATTGAAATAGTTATTTTATTAACTACAATAAAATGCTGTAAAAGTGTTATGAAGTTATTAATTTAAAACATTATAAATTTAGCGTATTCAAATTTATACCAATAAGATGCATAATTAAAAATAAAGTTTGGTTTAGGTTTGATTTAGTTAATGATGGCAAAGCACACTAGGGCTATTTATCCTAAAGGGGAGGAATAACATTCGTGGAGGGTTTCTAAAGGAAACCGGCTCGTGTACACGTTACACATAGGGAAAACCATGAAAGAGCCTTGCTGCCAGCCCGTTCAATGGGAATCGAACGCAGCTCACACTTCCAGTATTCAGTGATTTTACTGCTCGGTCGCTGGTGGGCCCTTAAAAGTAAAGAGACAACTTATTATAATTTCTTTTTATTACCGTTAGCTAGCTTGTTAAGAAACTGCATTTACAGTTTGGAAGACAAAGAAAAGATGTTATGGTACATTGAAGAGACTAACAGTTATTTAGATATTTTAAAGTTACACACAGATAATTAATGACATGGAAGATTAATTTAACACAACATAATGGACAAAACATTTTTGAAAAGAGTTCTATAAAAACTTCTAACGGGAACAAAGATTTAAAATCTTAAGAGGTTCAATAATGTTTTTTTTTTCTTCAATTACTCAATCGTTTAAGCAATGAGCTATTCCAATTCGGAAAAACAAATTAGATAAGAGGGTCTCAAATTTTAATATTTATGAAAAGTTGGAATTTATCAAACTATGTGGAAGGTAAATGAAATATCTCATGCAAAGGCAATACAGTGGCACCTCGATATACGAGTGCCCTAATATACGAGTGTTTTGAGATACGAGCCGCCGAGCGAGAGATATTTTGCTTTGAGATGAGAGCAAGATTTGAGATACGAGGAATCGCACACTACACCGCTGCACACGACCGCAACATGCGCGCGCATGTTGGTGTCGTATGCAGCGTCTAACAGTTTCTCACACCTCAGACTAGACCTCAGTCTGTGTTGCTGGTTTCCCTCATTTTCGAAACATTTTTGATAAGTTGGGTTCGCGTTTTTTGCTTTTTGTACATTTACGAAATATTATTGCATTTATTTTTATAACCATGGGTCCGAAGAAGAAGATGACGTCGAGGACCAGTCTTCAGGAACTAACAACCGAGGAATTACAGGATCTACATTCGCAGCAGCATACGGTGGTTCAATGGAAAATTAGTTTTGAAGAGGAGCCAGAGATGAAGGAGGTTATCCCTACAAGAGATATAAAGGAGATCTTGGGAATGTGGGAGAAAGTTGTAGAGTTTGTGGATAAAAATCACCCCAAAAAAGTTGTAGCTGGTCGTGCATCGGAATTGTTCAAAGAAAATTGCCTAACTCATTTCCGCAGTATCCTGAAAGGGAGGAAGAAACAAACATCCTTGGACAGTTTTTTTAAACGATCTTCAGGTGAAAATGAGCAAAGCGTGACGAAAAAAAAGCGAAGACCAGTGACAAAAATTAAGCGCTTCCGTAAGCACTTCACTTTTTCTTTTAATTATGTTTTTATAGAATATATGTTTGTTATTTATAAATAAATGTTTCTTATTGTAAATATATTTTTCTTATTTAAAAACACTTAACAAAAACAACTGAGGTGGTGTTTTGGGAGCTGGAACGGATTAATGGCATTTCAATTAATTTCAATGGGGAAAATTGCTTTGAGATGCGAGCAATTTGACATACGAGCAACGTTACGGAACGAATTAAACTCGTATGTCGACGTACCACTGTAGTTATATTAGTCTCTGTAGGTCATAAATACGAGGTACAGTGATGCAGTCAAATGATAACAAAGAATAGAGAGGCTAAGTTCTACGTATGTACTAAATGCGAACTATTACAGTTTTACCCGATATTACTAATTTCACTCATATAAAAAGGAATAAACAAATAAACTTACATGATAGCATTTTCTGTTGTGACTATGCACATATTATAAGCACATAAACATTACTAAATTTGTTATCAGACTCTTAAGTATTTTATTAACAGTTATAGGACGATACTGAAGACCTTAAAATCTACACCACAGACCCCGACGTTTGTTGCCTTATCTAATACCCAAAACATGAAGTTCATGCAAGCTATTAATAATGAAACACTGTTAAAAGCAAAACTGCCAATATACAATATTCAATTTATAATTCACTTACGAAATCATTTATTATGCATTGTTTACAATAATTTTCACTGGATTGTAAATCCATATGTTAACAAAGAGCATCACAATTAGTAGTAAATAACTGACAGTCTGACGCACATTTTGAAAGAATTTTGAGATCAGATTGTACTATTTCTTTATTTCCCCACTTCAGAAACGTTCAAGCGTTGTCTATATTAGACTAGTAAAGTAGCGTTATAAAGAAAATGAAATGGGGCGAACTTTTGTATCAAACATAATTTTTTTTTTTTAAATTTTTCCTTAAGTTTACAAAATAAATGTCAATGATAGCATTGTTCCGCTAAGTCTGAAACAAAATCGAATTAATACAAATGCAAAAACAAAATTAAATGTTTTTGGATTTTACTAAAGAAACTAAGATAAAAGTGCATTTGCATATAGCAAAAATAAACAAATTTGTAACCAAAATGTAATTGAATTTATCCTCACACTAATTTCACTACCTAAAAGTTTGCCAATGAGTTGCAGGTATTCTAAGATCAATTTCTTTATCTCCTCCTTCAAAATACTAATGGAGTCAGCATTCTGCCACTTTGGGATTAAAGTCAATTCTGGACTGTATGTCATGGATTTATATTTACTTAAAATAATACAAACGGTGGATAGCGTTAAAATCTAGCTCTTTAAAATAAGTGGAAACAGCAACAACATAATAATCAAAAGCAGTTAATTAATCTACGAAACTAAATACATATATATAACAAAACAACAAAGAGCATAACCAGTCATTAAATCGATGTAATAATCATTGTACGAAGCAAAACAAGCACAAATATTTACAAAGTGGTTAGTTACTACATTTTTCTGCCAATTACTTACGAAAATAAGCAAGAATAAACATCAGCAATATCGGTTATAGTTGAATTTATCGAAAAATCGTATCTTCGTTAAGCAAAGATAACTAGCAACAACATGATGAGTTACTATAATATATATACAATATATAGAAATGGATTTGAAAAGCTAAGTAATAGAAACAACGGCAGCCTAATCAATCCCTAAATTTATCTAAATGTCATCTTCTTGAAATAAACAGGCGCAAATAGCAACAATAAGGATATCACTAAATTGATCAAAGAATTCACCTTTCCTGTCGCTTAAATGCAAAACGAAATTTATTTGATACTAAATAAACTTTTAAAGAATTATATTGTATGGAAGTATTGTACTGTTTTGTATGAAAGTACATGTCTACACCGACGGTTGCAAAAATGGACGCCGGGTTAAGTACTTTTGTGGTTGTGGTGTACATATGTAAGATAAAAATATGGAAATCAAAATTATAACTTAAATTAGCAATAGCCACTTAATTACTCATTTTTAATTTGGCTATTACTCCTCTCTATTCTAAAAATAACTTTTCTGGACTGGTTCATTTCTAGATCAACCTACGTCGCATGGCTTACGTAACGCTGATGACGCATCTGATTCGGATCCTAAAATAAAAATTTCGAGAACTGAAACCCTTTTTTGCATTTGTATCAAAAACAAAACCTTTCTAAACTAAACCTAAACCTTCTTTTATGGAAGTTCCATATTGGATAATTGCGCGCTTTAACTTCTGCCTTTCTCCATGTAATGACGCTACTTTGCTGTGCTGTCTTCCTATTGTAACAGTATTATAAATGTAAATGTCCTTGAATAGGTACGATTAGAGTGCCAATTAAGTTGTGTCCACAAATGTCAGTTTTAATAAAGAGGGAATTTAATCCGCCTCGACTGCCAAGTTTCCTCTACAATATGGATCTATGTTCTAAGCTATCTACGCTCTACTCCAACAACATTGGTACGCCTCTACGTAGCAGTGTTTCCACATCAGCACCTCTAATTTTGTTTTTATTACATTTTTGTTGACAGAATTTGTTCAAAATTGAATAATAATGCTGGTTTACATATGTTTTATTTTTTATTTATTACACACACACGCATTATATATATGAGAGACTAGTTCTGGTGGCCACAGTTCAGCAGTTGCTGTTAATGACATCTCAAGCATAATCTTGTCTCTTTTTCCGCTGACGGAAGACTGAAAATAAGTATGCATAATGAATATTTCACAACAAAAACCGCTTTATGAATACAATGCAAGTTACAATAAACCAGATGTATCGTTAAATGTTTGTTCCTCGCGCATATGCAGATCGGTGACCGTTTGTTTCTCGCCAGTGCAGAAAGGCGCCAAATACTTGTTCGCTAAGCCATCTACAGAAGATAAGTACCAATATTTTAGATGGGATGACAAGTAAGAAGAAGAATCTGTGGGTTATGTTTTAGTAAGAAAAAAAAGCTGAGAAACAATGAATAGATTATAACATGATATTAGAGAAATTATAGTTCATCTTTAGATACTTTGGAACAACCAATCCCGTATACACAGAGATTTGTTTTCAGTTTAAAAAAAATTAGAGAATTGAGAAAAACCTGGTATTGCGACTATTACTTCGACACTGTTAATATGTCCAACGCATCTCATCATTGTTCCTTTTCATGATTTTGCTGAAAAATACTGTATTTCTGCAGAAATTTCACCGAATTTCTCGTCAGTTGCTGGAAAATTCAGAGAGAAACTTTTCAAAATTGAATTTATCACGATTTTAAGAAAAAATATCACGATTTATCTATAAAAACAGTTCGAACTTGGAAAATAATAAAACGAAAGCATGCGATAATAGCGACGTTGCTTGAATTAAAAATTGTTTTGAGCATGGTTGCCGGAAGAACGCTTATGCGCATCGGTTGCCAGAGTTTGGCACATTCTAATTATTTGGCGACTTCCATTTAGGTGGTTTTGATAATATGTAAGTATGTTTTTATGGCCAACAATTTAAGTTTTGATTCGCATAATTTATAATTATATAGAGAGATATTTTATTTGTACACCACACACACACGCGCGCATATATATATATAGAGAGAGAGAGATAGAGAGAATCGCATATATATATATATATATATATTGTATTGTATATTGAATACAATATATATATATATATATCTGCGATTCTACTTTCTTAACTTACAATGAAACTTAGTAAAAGATGTTTGAAATGATTTATTTCCGCACAGAATAACATTTTAACCGATCATGATGAACATAATTTTCATAATACACTTTTTTCCATAAAATGCAGTTCGCATGCATTTTTGAGCTTGCTATCCTGCAGAAATGATTTTGCCAATATAAACTAAGAAAATTGAGCGAAGTATTGATAAAAGTAACCAATAATAATTCTGTATCTAAAAATGCTACCCGATAAATATCTTGCTTTAAGCATAAAAGTAAACATTCGCAAACGTTTCTGCTATTTTCAGCCTACTCTTGAAATTAAAAAAGAAATATTGAATGAAACACCACATCTCTGTGAAAGCTCATCACCAAAAGCAAATATGTGACCTAAAGTAAAATCTTTCCTTCCATTCATACCGCGACCCACCCCTCGCGAACACAAAAAGACACCTGTCACATATCATTCTAAGGCACTTAATCAATAAACATATGCAAACAAAAACTTAACGGCTAGAAAAGAGAAGAAACTGAAAAGAGGAAAAAATGGAAATTCTAGAAGCCGAAAAGGAAAAAAAATACACTTGCAGGAAACACCAATGAATTTAATGGATTTTTAGAAAAAAATAAGGCAAATGCAATTCATTTTATACATTTTTTCTTTTGCGTTTATAATTTAAAGATCAGAAAAATAGAAAGGAGAGAAATTTGACTTATATTTTGAAACGAGAAATTGAAAGAATTTTGATCCCCTTTCCTAGAGTCTGGATATAGAGAACCAGTCAAATTGTATCAAGGCTTTGCTGTTCTAAAGTTCCTCTTAATGTTGACATTTCGTTTTAAAAATGAGGATAAAATAAGTTCGAATTTTCAGTATGCAGATGCATAAATAATGCAACAGCTACGTATGAAGTATCATAAAATGACACGAATAATGAAATTCAAAGCGAATTTCGTTCGTTATGTGGAGTTAAGTGAAAATGATATTCAATTCTTAATAAAATATTCAAATTTTACGCTGCTTTAAATAGTTATCGCGATAAATCAACTAAATATTTAAATATTTCCCTTTCTATAATGAAACGATGCCTATTTTAGGGATGGTATGAAGTTTAATTTAATGAGACCAGCAAATTTCACACTTTATTAGCACTTCCACGAATGGGGATTTCAAACCTATTCATACGTACAAATGTATTTTTATGATTTGTTTATGTTGTTTATTTATGTTTTTGTTGCATTTATTTATTTCCAAACATCGTTTTATTTAAGTTTTGTATAAATGTACAATTTTTTAGAAATATGCGTTTCTAAATTTAAAATATATGTTTAACACTAACATATGAAAAATTTTGATGAAGATTCTTTGGGTATGCTCTGCTTGATTGCACCAAAGCACTCAAGTGCTTTCTAGTCTTACAATAGGTGATTTCGTCGAAAACATTCGTCGAATTGCATTAGATTTATTACATTATGACAAAGCACATTATGGTTATTTACCTGGAGGGGGAAACATTTTTGAAGGACTTTCATTGCAAAACTGGGCAGTATTCTAGGATTAAATAATGAAAACTGGTAAGCACCCAGCCTGTTCATTCGGATCTAAAGCTGGATAGAACAATCAGTGTTAAGTAGTCTTAAAACTCTGTTACCAGAGAACCAGCTTTCGTATAAAAACTGCCTCCTTTTCAAATTACGCATGGATACATTTTACCTTCGAAAATTCGGAACTTAGTCTAATCTAGCTTGCAGTTATGAGCTTAGAGGCTTATTTTTGAGCAAAACAATTTTAACACAGAGCATATTTTATGATAAATATGTGAACATACCTTTACTTTTGTCTTTGTCTTGTCCAAAAGTTAGTGTAGAAAGGTCAAATAGGGCCAAAAGGATCTAAAACCGCCATAGCGATGTCGACGATCCTCGAAGAATATAATATCGGGAGGACAAAATCAATTTCGAAGAGCCTGGCCAGTATGCCAGTCCAGTCAAAGATGTGTACCAGGACAGTGAGGGCAGCAATTATAACTTCGCGGACCGTTCGGGGATATTGCCGTTACTTTAAAGTGTTTTGTTCTGAATCTCGCTATGATAGATAATGCAAACTACATCGACAAGGTTGAAACTGTTGGAAAGTTGAATACCATTTCGGGATTCTTTGCCGAAGTAGTTGTTTTGTTCATTCCCAGAAATATCTGCTTACACTGGAATATACTTTAGCGTGCAGGTTTTGGGGACAGCTACTATTGTGTTTATGAGAAGAACAATATCTCGGTCAAGTTAAGAATTCGCCCTCTGGGTCACCTGGAGTGCAGATTTAGAATCAGAGAAAATTATGATGCCACTAGAATTCTGAACTGCTTTGGAGTGAAAAATATCCAAAGCAGCATTGATAACTACCAGTTCGGCTTTTGCTTATTTATTTATGGGGATGATGGAACAAAAAAGTTACACGAAATCGAATTAATTTAAGTGCAAAATAATAAGTCAATAAACAATTAAAAATACTAAGAATATATTGTTGCAACTGATATGATGATACAAGGTGTTCAAGAGTTTATAGCATTAATAAACCGATGGTTCTTCAGTTTTTTTCCTCCTTCTACTTATTGGAATAAACAATTTATTTACTTGCAGTTAATGTTTTTCAAATTAAACTATTTTAAAAAAATTAAATATGTCATATTTACTTCTTGTTAACAAATTTAGCATAGTTTTATAATTCTTTATAGAAAGAATTAACACGTAATATGAAATGAAATATGTATTTACAAATCCAGTGTATATGGATTTCAAAATCAAATATTTTGTAAAATAATTTCAAACGCAAATAATTATCGTAAAAGGGAAATAGTTTTTTTTGAAAAGAACATATTTTACTGTATTAAAATACCAGAACGAAAAGAAAATTTATTGAAATTCTAGGCTTAATTGTATACTATTTTTCAGAACTAAAATATGCATAAATCCTTTAGCTGACGCTTTAATTAATTGGAACTTTCTACTCGCATCATTTTAGTTCAAAATGTAATTTATCGTCTCCTCTTTTCATCGAAATTCGTACAAATCACATTCAGAATTTATGAATTTTCTTCACTGATTAACATATGCAGACGTCTATTAATTTAACACCACTTATTATTTCGAAATAATCTTTTAAACTCATTTTTAAGGCATTTATCAATCTCATTTAAGAGAAAATCAGAAATGAGCCTTACAATTAAACTTTTCATATGATTAAATACTTGAAATTTGTAATTGAATTTGTAAATAATGGTTGTATTCCATGAGACTTTACTAATTTTTCTGGAGGAAAATAAAATTTGGAAAAGAATGTGAATCTCTGGAAATGACATGGACATGTAAGTATCTAAAGTTAGGATTATATGATTTCTATTATTTCTTGACGACATTTTCCAGTGTAAAGTTTGTACTCCAATATATTCCAATGGGGTAAATTACGCGGAGGAGTGATTTGATCTAATTCAGAAATTTCAATGAAACGTTCAAGCAATATCTCATACTTCAAGCGTAAAAAAATGTTATATTCATTCTTTTTTTTTTCTCGTTTATAAATTAGAATATAAAGAAATTCAAGTTTGAAATTTTATTAAGTCCTATTTTGCAAGAAATAGTTTTGGATCATTTGTATAAAGATAAATGCTTGACCATTGACAGCAATGTGGGGTGTCAACATTAGTGACTACCATAGACCTGTCACCATCTTATCAAATAACGACTGCTATCAAACCGATAGATACAAAATAAAAATATCTTATTAGATGTTCTAATGCTAAAATTACTATACATTCTTATTGCAAAGTAGGTTTCTTTTAAATAAATAATGTTGCGATACTTATTGGTAGTTCATCCATGAATACTTTTCACTTCTCATGTTCTTACTGTAATTGTGTTAAATTAAATTACTCACATAATTTTCCCTTCTCGATTTTCGTATAATAAAATTAGTAAAAAAGATAGAAAAAATATGGTATTACAGCAAGACTTTTTAAGCCCCGTGCCATTTTCAATGAAAAAATTTTCAATGTAAAAATATGTATTTATTTTATGTTTATTTTACCATATTTTATTCTCTGTATCTTTTATATCTGAAACATAATTCTTAAATTAATAGGTCTATCGTCACTGCTTGGTTTTAAATTCCTTCAAGAATTAAAATTAAATCTGCGTATCAAGATCAAATTACAATTTCTTTTATTTTCATGTTTTTTTTTTAAATTTTTTAAATAATATTTAACTTTCTGAAATTAATTGTTAAATTCCTTGACCTGTATATTGTAATCTAATTTTTCAGACTGTCTTTCTTTTCCGATTAAACTGAATTCAGGTAAAGAAAATAGGAGTTATAAGCCATCGAGTCTCAGTTTCGTTCACAATATCACAAGCACATTCGTAAAAAGAATCCGAGGGTCTTTCACTCTCCCCTTCTCTACTATCCACTTCTTGAGAGGAGTTTCCAATCGATCTATTTTAAGTGCCTCCTTCCACAAAGACACCTTGATCAACGGTCCATTTTTCGCAGGCTTCAAACTGAGGTCATAGCTGTACTAATCAGTCTCTGCTAAGTATTATGTCTGTCCGGATTAACTAAATGTGATAAATTATCTGAAATGCTACTATTCAAACAATCATATTATAATATTTCAAGAAGTCAAAACAGCTTTTGTCAGTCGTTAAATGTAAATGTGAACTTGTACATAGTTTTTATGTAATAAAACAGTCTTCTGTATTGTCTAAAATTTGACATTACTTTCTCAAATGATTCAAAAAAAATTTAAAGTATTGACAGCTCCGAAAGAAATCGAATTATTAACGCACTAGATTTAGCTAGTAATTAGTTTACTTGCATCTTTAAGAAAATTCACATTTATTTTTAACATTTGCGAAATATTGGGAAACATTATGGAGAAAGAAAGAAACAGCAATTCTTGATTTTAACGAAATCCCCCCAAAATCTAATATTTACGCAGTTTAAATGAATATCATTAATCCTGGCGAAAGAACTCGCATGTAGATTTTGTGGTGTTTTTCAAAGTATAACGTTGTTGTTAAGCCTAATCTCGCTTGTCTGACATCAGAACAAGTGCACGAAATTTATCGCGGCAAGGAGTACAAGCTCATGCCTGTCGTTGGCTAGAGCCTTGGACGCTATATAGGTAACAGTATGATTTTGTACAGTTACACCCAAGGAAAAGCACCCCGGGGTGGGGCGTCGAGGTCTCCAACACTTCTTCCCCTACCGTTAACCACTCGAGAGAACCTTTGGCTCATTGCATATTTTAACTGCTTCATGCCACAAAGCACTATCCATTTAGAAACATCCAGGCCTTCTCCGGCATTTGTACCCGGCTCTTCGGTACGGTAATGAGAATCACTAACAACTATTCCGCTTGGGCAGCTAAAGTAGGTAAATAGGGCAATTTTCTTTAGATGATCCACCACGAAGTCTGCACTCCCCATCCCGAAGGCTGTAACACCCATCACGAAGGTTATACTTCTCCATCACAAACGGTATACTCCCCTTAGCCTTCATATAGTCTTCCCGACCTTTGCATTTATCAACTAACCAACCAAACGAACAGCAGCCTATTCACAATTATGTATTCTCTATGCATCATTCTGCTGTATTTAGAAGCTTGTGTCAAGTACTGTAGACCTACATTATTAACAGCAAATTATTGCTTAGTCTGAAATAAACCACAAAATCGTGAGAAAGGTTTTTTTTTTTTTTTTTTTTTTTTTTTTTTTTACTTAATTCTTAAATATAAACACAGAATCACTGCTTGTGCCATAAACAAAGCTGCGTGACTTGCGAGTATTTAAATCAACATAAAAAGTGTAGATAACGTAGTCTAAGAGTACATATGTTGTTGTTGTTGCTTATGCTCACATATCTGACATAGTCAGCCCAAGCCCATGAAATTCCTCGTGGCAAGGAGCGCAAGATTACGCCTGTCGTTGGCAACAGCCTTGAGCACCTAACGAGTAACAGCGCGATTTGACTCAGTTCCGTCCCCAACTTTGATGGACGGCACAATGCGGGGACGAAGTCCGGGGGTCTCCAACCTCTTGCTCCTTTCACCAAACCACATGAGAGGACTTTTGGCTCGCCACTTATTTAGAGTGCCGCCACGCCGCAGCGACACTATACATTTGCAAACATTCTCCGGGATTCGAACCCGGGCCCTTCGGCGCTAACCACTATGCTGTTTGGGGGGCAAAACTAGACATAAAATATACCATTAAAGCCGGCTTCGAAAGTTAACGCCACGTATTTTAAAACGACGGCTAACAAGACGCTAAGACGGAAATACACATTATGTAGTGCCGGCGATAAGAAGTAACAGCAGGATTCGGTTGTCAGAAATTCTAACCTAAGCATTCAAACCACCAGCTTAAATATATTAAACAAATAATTTGTATTCTGGTGAGGACTATGGAAAGGTTAAGTTATAGAAAAGTTTAAATCATGATAATTGGTTATTTAACATAAAATACGTTATAATTAAATGTTCTCTTGACAGTCCACTTTAACTTTATTTCGTAAACGCAAATACCATGATCGGTTTTACGGTTTAAGCGTGGTTATTGACTTTCCTTATGCTTATTGAGCAGTTTGATTATAAGCTCACAGATGTTTATTGCGACTTATATTGTTACTTTTTGTTAATAATCATGTGAGCAAATTTTAATTAGAAATATGCTCATAGCAAAAGGTTTCTAAAGTTACCACAGGTATATGCCCCGGTATATGCATAAAAATGTTATTCTCGTTTGAATTCTGAACTTTTTTTAAGGTTTTTGAAGAAGTACAACATTCGCGTTTTTGAAATTTTAAGTACCACTGATTTTCTAAATTTACATTGCATCGCCACAGCAAGTACATCCGATAAAATATAAGAGCAGCAACAGGAGAGAATTTTGAGAGCATTTGCTTAATTAGGAGCCGCCCTGTCAAAGACGATAAGCTCGTGCGGTAATTGCGACTCTGAAGTGTCATTCTCGTAAATAGCTTTTGCGGAAAGAATTTTTATAAACGCTTGCTGGTTTTTGGCTTTATGTGTTTAAGCGTGTTGGCAAGAAAGTTTCTGTTTAAATTGCACGTATGCCTACAAGCGAAATTCACGCTATTGTTCATTTTATTCAGGTTATTGTTGTCTTCCTTTGTATGCTTTTCACGAATTATTTTCGGAAAGATTTTGAAGTAATTAGCCTAAATTTTCTAATTACATGCGTTTTAATAAAGGATTTAAGATTTTAACATAGGACATAAGTCGTAGGTATATGATAAAAAATAATTAAAAATGTAGGGAAGTTCTGATATAAATGTAAATAATCACTACCCATTCACCTTCGAACTAACATTCATAGCAACACATATACTTCACCCAGAGCTCCAGATATTCCTAGAAAGTATTTCAGATAATATGCTTCTTTTGCTCTTGCGTGTAGATTGGCCGTAGTATTGTTTAGGACAGCTTGAATTGTCCTCATACAACAATCTTGAGAAAAGAGCGCAGTAGAGTATTAAAAATCTAGCAAATAAGCTGCTTGATGCATGAAGACAAAAGGTATTTCTTCGTTCAAATGCCCTCAAACTGTGATACCGCATCAGGTGATCAAGAAATGCTTAAATGCCGTTTGCCCTGCAACACGAATTACGCTCTCCCGTATTTTGTCACTCCATACCTTTCTTCGCTGGAGTATATGATAACGCCCTCTTAGCCAAATTAATTAATTATAAGTATCATTCATGCTGCATAACATTTTAGCGAATTTTAAACAGAAGGCTTATGCGAAACTCTAAAATCCCTAAATAAAATTATAATCCTAAAGCATTAATCGAAATTCGAAGCCAGACTTTAGTTATATAAATTGAAATAATTAAAAGTTCTGGGCACATATAACTGCTTAATAGATATTCTGATGAAAATACATCACAAACTTAGCAGAGTTTTGTTTAACGTCATTAAGACATATATTTTTACACCAGTCAGGTGAAAGCTTTCTAACGCGTATTTCTAACAGATACTTTAAAGGCGAGGGGAAAACCATAGATAAAACACTTAAGCTTCTATATTTCGTTATTTTGGCAGTTTTTATAAATGTAAAAAGTAAAATAATGTTATGGCTGTGTTTTTGTAAAGAATAATGAGGAGGAAATTGAAGTGTTAGAGAAGAACCACTTTGATCTTCTTGGTATTCAATCAGGAAAACTATTTGGAAGGACAATGCCAGGCTGTAGCAGGAACTCAAGTCCCTGTAGGCAAAGGGAGTATTCCCACCTGAAAGTAATATCACGGTGCTATCAGCTTTTCGTTTTTCCTCTTTTCAAAGTTTTCCATTTTTCAGAGAGCAAGTTCAAAGCTTTACAATGGAAGTATCTGTCCTGGTTCGGAGAGCCTCGAATGCAGACATAATACTCGGAATGGCTTTCCTACTTTTATCACAAGAATGAGATTCAACACTCGATAAAGAATTTTTGTTTTTACGAATTTTTGCCCCTACCTCTGACCTTTTAAAGCACAGCTGAAAGAATTTCAATATATCTATTTAAAATATTGCATGATACATGACATTTTAAAAGGAAGGAGCAGATTTTGTTTGCTAGAAAATGTTTACGTTTTACCACGTTATAGTATAGATAATGTGATATGAGAAAGGATGGAAGTTTTTTGTGCTTAACATTCTTTATATGCATCTTCCGTAAGTCTACATATAGCAAAGTGAAAGTTAGCCCACGCGCACTCTAACTTGCGCCACACACACTCTAACAAGCGCCATACACTCTAACTATTTTAGAGGTATGGAATGCACTGCACTAACAAGTCTCTGCTGAAGTTCCTGTAATACGATATGAGCGGCACATGCATGATTTTTTTTTTTTTTTTTTTTTTTTTCAAAGAACCTCCGAGAGAAAAAGAAATTTAAGAGGCGTCTGATTTCGTGTCATGCGAGTCAAAAAGCAAAATACACATCTGAAATCTTCGAAATTTCAAACCTCTAAGGGACAAAAGTGCATATCATCTTTACCTTCTTCATGTCATTCACAAAAATGCAGATTCGCCATTTTGGGTCGACGCTAAAGACATGAATTTGCTTTTTGAATTACTTTCACCGACATCCTTTTCTATATTTTATTCAATATTTTTAAGTGATGTTGAAAACCAGAAGTATATTATATAAGATTAAATAAATGGGAACTTTTGTGCAAAAGTCTTGTTCAAACGTTTCAGTCTCTTATAAATGACTGTATAGAAATGTGTCTTCGCTATAGGTGACGAAATAACGAAAGCAAAATGCATTAGCTTTATCCTTTCCCTATCAGATGTTGTAAAACATGTTTTGGGGTTGCTAGAAGAAGGAAGAAATAGCAATTTTTCTAATAATCAAAATGTGCCCGTCTTCGTTTTTGAGCATTTCAAATCATTTTGCAGCCAAAATTCAATTACGAAAACAAAATACAGTAATATGCTTTGCTTAAATAGCATTACTTGAGAAAATAAGTAAAAGTTCTTTATTTATTCAAAATAAAAAACAATGAAAGGAAATCAAATACAGAGCGCTTTCAGATGTCAATGAAAGTCGTAATAACTTCTGAAAAAAGCGATTTCTGGAATTTGCGTATTTTGAAGAGGATGAACGATGCTTTTTAATCATAGTAATATATATTTACCTCAGATCCCACCTGAGGATCAACGTATCCCGATAGTCAATGAGCACATGAAACTAACTAATAAATAAGTATTACTGTTTTCCATCAGCTATTAGATTAAAATTCAAGATTCTAACAAAATAAGTAAGTATTACCGTTTCGCTTGCATAATATCAACGACTTTTATGACAAATGAATGAAACTGCCTTCGAGGTATGTCTTGCTACTCACATGAGCTAGCAAATCTGGCATTAAGTTTCCATTTCGCAAACATATATTGTAAACCTATTGCCAAAGCGATAAAACCAAAACTGCAGGCTACGCCGGGTGTATTTATTCTGAGACGTTTGTTTGTTTCTAAATTGTGTAGTGTTGCTTGGTTAATGTAATTTAACAATATCAATTCTACGCAGCAGTTTGGGACATTTGCATGGTCTCGTGGTCTGTTGATTTTGATTATTTGAATTCTCGCGTTGCTTCTGTGCTTGGATTTTAAATCAGAAAGAAATTTGTGGAATTTTAGGGTTAACTGTTTCCAATTTACATTTTACCTTTTATTCGCATGTATAAATATAATTACTGCATTTGTACACTTTTATGAATTGACAACTGTTTCTGTGCTAGATAAATTCATAATATTAAATAATTCTTTTAGTTTTCATTTTTATAATAACATGTAAATATAAATCTTTTTTTTTTAAATGGGATATAGGAAATCATATATTTAATTCTGTTCAATGTGCGCCACCTGTTGCCATGCAGTTATGTTGTTGTTGTTGCTAACGCTTACTTGTCTGACCTATAGTCAACTGAAACCCACGAAATTCTTCGTGGCAAGGAGTTTATGACTCTCGTTGGCAACAGCCTTGAGCACTTTACAGGTGACAGTGCGATTTAGCTCAGTTCCTCCCCAATTTTGATGGACAGACGGACGGGTCCGAGGGTCTCCCGCAATTCTTTCCCTACCACAACCTCTTGAGAGGACATTCGGCTCACTTCAGATTTAGACGGCCGCATGCCGCAAGGAAACTATACATTTACAAATATCCATTTCTTCTTCTTTCGATCGGGTTCGAGATCGTTTCGGCACGGCAGTCAGCGAAGCTAACCACTATACCGTTAGGGCACCGCTATGGAATTATAAATACGTTTAGGCGGGTTTGGTTTGGTGAGATTTATATGGTTACATTAAATTTTTTACGGCTATCTGCCTGAGGGTAAGCATGCCTTCGTGGAGGATTTTCTAAGGGAAACTGGCTTTTATATACGTTACACATAGAGAAAACCACGAAATTACCCATTCATCCAACCAATTCGTAGACTTACAACCTCGAACTCAACTACCAGTGTTCAGCGACTTTACCGCTCGGTTGCTGGTGCGCTAAATGAGTATAGGCAAATGTCTTCAAATATTTTGTTGTTTCTTCTTATGATAAAGTAGCTATAGGCTCAGAAAAAGAAACATTTTAGCTGATTAGAACGTCATTTTCATTTTGTTTTCCGCAACGTTGCCTTTTCTTAGAACTATCCCTTCGAGAGTAGAAGATTCACAGATCCATTTATGATTATGGATTTCTGTAAAATATTACTTACTGGTTTTATGAGAAATTCTGTGATTTACGAATACGTAATTAAATAGACTTCGGCCAGAAATGAATTAAGAAAAGCGGGAAAATAGTTTTATTCTACTGTCTGATGAAGAACTATTACTTATCATAATTAATTTATCTCTTCATTTTATCACCTCTCAATTACTTCATTGTTTCTGTTTTGGGTTTTCAACCACGCCAGCTTTCCATGAGGAATGAATACGTCTGACTTTTGTGGCCACAATCACTCTGCACTCTAGGCGTTCCTATTCAGTTACATTTTTGATATTATTGCGATAGCAAGCAAGTTAGCGAAATTATATCCTAGCAGAGCAGAGAGCAGAGTTGAAGTGCGTAGCTATGTAAGATGAAAGCACACGAAGAGAAAGGTTTTGGTTTGAGTTAAAGGTTTCAGTTCACATTTATTACGTCACCAGCGCTGCGCAGGCCATGTAAAAAGGAAAAATCTAAAAATAAAGCAATCAAGAGAAGTTATTACGATTTTTAGAACCGAGAGAGAGAATTAAAGAGTTACCGTTAGTTTATTTTATAATTTTGATTCACATATTTTTAATCTTACACACATATATATATAATATTAATCAGTTATAGATAAAATAACCAGAAATTTAGAACCGAATTCACAAAGACATGAAACCTTCTCTTCATAACGTTGAATCAGATTTTGAGCGTATTTTTTGTATTTTTATACACTTCTGTTGTTTTCGAGAATTCTAAGTCTGAAAAAAGTTTTTTTTTCTTTTATTTTTTTCCATTTTATTGGGAAATTTTAAGATTTTACTGATTTTGAGTCTCATTTCTTTCATGTCTTTCTGAATTGTGTTATAAATTTCTTACTATTATAATTGACTATATTGGCTGTTTTTTAGCAGCAAAATTGCTCGGAAATAATATTAGGATACTTTTGATTAAAAAATGTTTTTAAGACTGTTATACTTACACACATACACATGTACAATGAATCACGACAGAGTAGCAATATTTGCTGAGAACGTCGACCTTTCAAATGACAATTCCCCGTTCGGAGCTTCTTTAAGCAAGCACTTGGCGGCCTAAATTGAATTACACCCCCAATCACTTCCACTTAAGACAGTGCACTGCCATTATTGTGACACAAGACTCGTATTTAATGAATAAATAGACCACTAGAGAACAACTCTTATTTATAAACGTTCCAAGACGTCATTAGACTCATTTGGAATGGTATGATTCTTTTTAGGGTCATGATTCGGAATTTGTTGTGTTGATCTGCGACCAATTATGGCTATCATAAGCTTCTGCTCTCTTTTTTGCGATTTTTTATGAATCCTTGCATTGACTGTGTTTTGGACATTGCATAATGTTTTCATTAGTAAAACATTGTGTTCAAAAACGTATTTATTTCCTTGCGGTGATTTGTGTAATACCTATTGTATTGTTTCTAGGAATATTACTGTATTTCAAAATATAGTTAAATTCGAGGTAAATGAAAGCTGCCAAAATTTCTAAATTAAATGTTGATTAGTTGATAATATTATAGACATAGAGAGTATCTGCGAAAAAAAGGTATAGTTTTATGTTGAAAAGAAACTGTTATTTTAAACAACTTCCATTCTTCTCAACTAAAAATAGCAGTTAGGTAAGCTTAATGGAATCTACTAATAGATAGCCACAAAACATTTGTCACCACAGAAGCAGACATGTTGTAATCTTGCAACTGGAGATGGTATGATATGAGCGTAATCCTATCCTCACGCTCTAAGAATAAAAGAAGTCAATAAAACGATAATCCTGCACAATTTCTTCTTTTTGGGTATATTGAGGACGATATTTGCGAAACAAAACTGAAGTCTGTTACAGAATTCTAAGATTATATTACTGCTTTATTTAATGAAAACAGACAATCATCCATATATTTTCGGGTAGACAGCGAATTACACGTCCTTATCAAGAGAATGTGGCAAAAGATATACATTACGCAGGTTCTTTTTTTTTTTTTTTTTTTTTTTTTTTTTTTTTTCTTTCTTATTACGTGCTCTGCCCTTAGGCACTACACGGAAAGGAAGGGATACCCCGTGGAGGTTTTTTTAAGGGAAACTGGCTCGTATCCACGTTACACATGGGGAAAAACACGAAAACACCCATGCAGCCAGCCCGTTCGCCGGGACTCGAACCCCGGACCGAACTACCAGTGTTAAGCGGCTTTTACTGCTCGACCGCTGATGAGCATTGCGCAGGTTCGAAAGTTCTTTCTACTCCCACACGACCCACACAGAAGTTGAAAAATCGGTTTCGATGCCATGCAGATATCAATCGTAAGCGGGTACTTTAAAAAATAAAAATTTCACCAAATTCTTTCTGACTTTACACGCGCTATTGCCAATTATAAGCTCCGTCTAAGTTATACCAATATCGGTAAGTGTTGCCTGCATTGGTACGACATCGTCTTAGTTTTATATCCATTCTACGCAGCATGTGCACAATGGATATCCTACCTCGTATCGATGGTATGCCGAGGTTGACTGTACACAGTATTTATTCAATGCTGTGATGATTCTGTGTAGGAGAAAAGGTGTCACCACACTCACGAATATTTTTTACCGTGCTCGCCGTTTGACGATAACTAGGTAGTAGTCGCAAACCGATTGTACAGTGTACAGTGTACATGTTGCGAATGTAAGCGAAGTTCAAGGTCATGCTAAATATGAATACAACTTTTCACCTTTCAGACTTAGAAATGTGTCTTAATTTGTGTATTACAGTTCTCTGTTGAATCCCACATGAAGCTTGGCATATTTTCCGTGGACTGCCCTCATGCCAGATATATATAACTTCAAATATACGAACTAATTTGGATTGTAGCTAATTCGATTATGTGAGAAACTCGGAAAATTTGCTTGTTTTTCGTGTAGGCAATGCGCACATTTTTGAAGATGCCATTGTAAAAATTCGGCATTTCCATTTCATGGGATTTTATTTCAACAAAGATGCACTTACAAAAGTAAAATGTTAACCATTTTCCTAATTGTTATTAACAGAAAAATCTTCTTCAAATAGCCATTGTACTGGTTCGAACGTCCTTGCAGCAAGATTGTTTAAAATTTCAAGTTAATTTTATCAATATATGAAGAATTCAGATGGATATATCTTATTTATAATCATGCATATTTATTTTGAGAGTTCAAAACTCTTTTAACGCATTTTGAATAGCGCAGTTTCTTTTACATAAAGTTTGATAATGGAATTGTAATTTTTTACTAACCTATTGTCGACATCTGGCACCACGTATTAGAAATTTTTGTCAAAGTATCGTCGAAATATAAAACGTAACCTTCTTATGCAATACGTGAAGGGCTTCGAATTGCTCTATAGAATGTCATATGCACAGAGTTCCCAAATAATGCGTAAGGACACAATGCGTGTCGTTAGTTTCAACGAGGTGTGTCGCAAAAGTTTTGAACTTAAATTATGCGTTTGAAGTTTCAGTGTGATTTTCATACTGAAACCATACATTCATTATGACCGTCAAACAAATCATCTTACAAGTGAATCAATCAATTTCTCCGCATAGATTTCACCTTTATTATTATTTATTTATTTCACCCTTAGTTTAATTTAAGCACGTATATCATTGAAAATCATGAACCATACGTTCTGTCTTTCACAAGCACTGTAGAACTCACCAACTCAGATTTAAGATTTATATGTGTTTTTTTATACAATAATCGTAACATTAACAGTTAAAATTCTAAATCATGGTGTTATTGAGATAACAAATATATGCTTAAGTGAGCCGTCGATCGAAAATAAGGTAGAGATTGTATTATTATAGGACAAAAACATGAAAACATATTCTTCAAAAGTTAAATCCTAATGTCTTATTAATTAAAAAATCCTTTGCGTTGACCATTATTCTGAGGCTTAAATTTTCATTTTAATTCTAGAAAATATAAGATTAATATGTAATGTCTCTTCTAGAAACGATACTTCAATTAAAATGTATTAAACGTATTATTTTGAATGCAGAAGCAACTTTTTTATCTGAAATAGAAATCTGATCTAAAAAAACTTATAAATCTTTGGTTTAATAAAAGTATTTTATTCTCATTAAATCTTCATAGCTGAAGGAAAAAAAAAACACGCTTGTCAATATACTTTAGAAGCTACCTCTCTAAAGTGATTATTCCTTTGTATGTTACCTAGCTTCTCAGGTTATAATGGAGAAATATGTTATTTCAAACTCCTTACTTGTGTATTGCTCACGTCTAGCCAATAAATATCCCGTACTTATTTCAAAACGCCAGGCTGGTGTTAAAAAATTCATTAACTTTAAAGAAAAGTTTGGCCTGTAAAAAAGCTTGTAAAAGCTTAGCAATTCTGAAAATAAGAAAGCTGCTTTAAAATATTGTCAAATTCAAGGTGATCAAAATGAATACGTGCCTAAAGTTAGCGAAAATTTCAACATAATTCTTGCGTAGAATTATTTAAAAGCAATAAAACTGTTTGTTTGATAGAGAAAGTCTGATCATTTTCTAATGAGGTATTTGTTAAAAGATCGTGATTTTCACCTCTAAAATATTCTTTATGTAATTCTAACTTCAAGTAATATCAAAACAAAGCAAATGTTACTGCATTTATTAACGATGGTAATGATTGCGGTACATAAAGGACGTTGAAACATAATTTAAATCTAGGATTTTTTATTGAGTACTTACATTAGGAAATGCTAATAGCAGGAAATCTGTTCGGTTCTAGAAGTGAGTTAATCGCCATATAACATTCTGAAGGTAATATTGAATGTTTATTGAGATATTTTCCCCTTTAAAATGAATAAGTATAATGCCGAAAATTTAAAGTAATTTACTTAATAAAATGTATATTTTAACAAACTGTGTAGTTTCAGATTTTTAAAGAAAATATATTGAGCTGTGAAACTTAGAACAAATATATAAAATCTTTGAAATCTCAACTAAATTTTGATCCAAATTAAAAACCGACTGTATATTTAAATCAAATTGTTAAAGCACGATTTTAAATATTCAGAAGAACACAAAAAACACTTGCTTGTGGAAATAACTAATTGGGCCAGAAACTCCGCAGTGCAAATTACTTCAAACGTAAGAATTCTGCAAAAATTCTTTAAAAAAGTTATTTCTGGTATTTTCTCTTTGGTGTAGGACAATATCTGGCCCTAGCTAATTCAGATAAGAGAGCAAAGGAAATAATTTTCTAGGACTTACCGAGCAAAGTTAAATTTGAATATTTAAACCTTTCTTGTGTGGGAAACGTTCCGTTAGACAAAATTTTGAATTATTGAATTTCTGCTGTATCAAAGATTTCCTACCAGAGACATTAGTTTTACAAAGCTAAGATAGTTATAAAAAGTCAACAATTATCCCCAACAACCTTACGGATCTTTCACTTGCAACCTTACGGACATGCTAATCACTTACACAAAGACAGAAGGCACGAGGGGTTTGCTACTTCTTTATATCACGAGAAAAATTAACTCATTAATTCTTAATGCATTTCTACGGTGGGAAATAATCATTTGGAACTTATTCAAAATTCAGTTATGAAAGAAAGCTGAACTGTAAGTTTGTAGAGTCATTAGAATTTTTTTGCGCTGGAGACATAAAAAAAAATATGCAATGCCCTCGCCGGGACTCGAACCTGGACCTCTCGGATACGCTCTGAGTGTACTAACCATTATACAATGAAGGCATGCTGGAAGGTGGCGGAGAAATTACCTTACAAACAACTCCCCCTTTTAAAGGGCGACTGGGGTTAAGGGGATCCAGTTGTCAAATCCTGGTTGTGAAGAATCATCATCCACCAGCTTTTTTTAGTTCGGGCGCCACTGTAGAGACATTAAGTTATTTTGAAGCATGAGACGTGAAACATGAGCAGTGTCCTTGCCGTGACTCAAACCTTTACCTTTCAAATATGCGCCGAGTGGGCTTACCGTAACACCACGAAGGCATGCTGAATAGAGGAAGAAAATATCTTATAAGTTTTAAGGCTTCGTTTATAACAAACATCCCACCGAAAAAAATAGCATTGATTTCATTGGTTAAAAAAAATCATTCATTCTTATGAGGAATAACAACGAGTGAATAGAAGCAATAAATAACATTGTAAAATACTCGTATATAAATGCCAGATAGTTTGTTTTTAGTTATCAATCCATGTAGTTTGTTAAAAACATGCATACAAAACACGTTTTCTTTATTTTATCCATTTCTGTAGATGAAGAAACGACGGCATAATAATAGAAACACATCCCTTTCCTCCTCGATTTTTCTGAATATTTTCGTGACATTCAATGAAGAATGTATCAAAAGAATACAGATATCTACGTTCTACAAGTACCACATTTACGGTTTCAGCAGAAGCATTCCTTTCTCGTTTATTGACTGTAGCATTCTGAGAGCCATCATTCTAATTGCACCACGCTGAGATCAACTTTTCGAATGAGTTTTCGTAGACTGTTTCGAAAAGAGCCAAAAATGTTTATACCGTTATCCAGTGATCTCTCTGGACACAGAGGGAGCATTCGAAATGCGACGGGGACGATGAGAAATGGAATGCCGCCTTCGCTTATAGCAACATTCCGTTTCTTATGACCATAAATGGATTTCTGACTTTCCCCACTCATCGTACACAAGAGAATTATTAAGGTTTGGGCATGGGTGGCCAGAAAAACCATCGATGTCTGTAGAATGTATATGAAGCAGCCTGAAGGAGAAAATAATAAAAAAGTTTTCAAAGTAAAAGCTGATGGCAAATATCTCTGGGAATTTGAAATGCTCGGTGCAGGAGAAGCAGTAAGAAGAGAGAAATGATAAAGAAAAATATTTATATATCCCACTACTAACAATTATTTATTAACGATAAACTTATCTGAAGAAAACACATTCTAGCCTACCAGGTTTATTATATGTTTCAAGTCTTCAGATAACATCCTACTAATATAATAACTGACAATTTAATTACTATAACTAAATTTTTTAGTTTCAAAATTAAGCAAAAAGCAGCCTTAGACTGCCGTAGACTTTTAAATTAAACACATTGCAATCAGACATTTTATTTAGATTTAGATTTACAGGGCAATCAGACATATGTCCCTCTTTTTCAGGGGCAAAACTATTTTTCCAAAAGTGTGAGAAGCCATTACCATTTTATATGGAAACCAATGGGCCGAATAAAGGGCGAATGAACATGACGCCGTCTTATATGTAAACATCTTAGATTGATAGATTAAGATGTATGGAATTTAAAAGTATTGAGAATGAATAATTGGACTGAAATTATTATCAGAAACTAAAGAAAATGAACTTGTTTCTATGTGAAAGATTTCAGGGAAATCCAATTCATCCGCGAAAGAAGCTTTGTGGGTAATATTCGCAGAAGCAAAATCAAAATTGTGCTTAAGTGTCCAACTATGACTAGGTTTAGAAGATCTGTATATGCTTTCTTTCTGGATACAAGCCTCCAGTTCCTTGATGGGAAATTTTGATACTCTCTCAGTTTGCCCGATATATATTAAATAATGCTTGAAAGAAAGGCTGAATTCCTTGAGTATGAAAATTAGAGATAAAACTTTAATTTTAAAAGTTGAATATAACAACGCATATTTTTGCTGAGGAAGAAGAGGCCTTATATCTGATCATTATCAAGTCGACAAAATTTTATTCGAAATCTGCTTCAATCTAAAGTTGCATTTTTTAACCTAAAACGGGCTATTAGTCTTCGTTTGGGATTTTGCGTTCGGTTATTATGAATGGCGTATCGTTTTTCAAACTGTTGCCACCAAATATTATCTTTCTGTATTAATTTAAAGACAATAAATAATAAAGAATCACCATGCGTAACACTGTCTTTACTGACTTTATGCCTTGGAGCACTGCACTCCCTTTTAGATGCTTAAGTAGATTTAGACAGAGCTTTCCAAACAAGATCGGTTTCATCGGCGTTGTACAAAAACTCAGGATCGTAGGAGTGTCTGCACCGACGCGAAAGAGTACTGTCTGTCTACGAGAAGAACAGACCCGCCACAGTGTCTGGCGGGGGGCGGTCGTTATAGCAACAGGGCTGGTATATTTAAAATAGGGAAGAAACAAAGATTGCTTTTTTGTTATTTTGCTTTATTTGTTATTTTGTTATTTTGCGACTGTTAGCTGAGGGGAAAAGAGTCTTCAAAACACCCCTTCCGGAAAATGGGTCAAGGCTCGTTTCTACGGCAACAGACAGCTTCAGACTAACTGTTGAGAGCATTTTTTATGATAGGCAGACTGTACCGTCACAGTAATGTAGCAGGTCAACGACACACTGCTTGACTAGTGATTAAAACGAACAGTTACAAGTGTGGCGGGCCGGCTACCTGGCGACGGACGACAGTTTTGTAGCCAGTAATAGAACTGCACTGTGAGACTGTTCACTCATCATCCCAATAATATACACGCTACGCCTACACAAGCTTCACGGAGGGAAGGATGACAGCCCGCATACACAGATTCTTTATTTTGTGAATCGCAGTACGTTTCCGTCTTAATTTTTTTCTTAAATTTTTAAAGCGATTCAGATAATTGGAGTTGCACTGTTTACTTAAAAATAAATAAAAATTTCAATAACTGAAAAATAAATTTATTGCTTTGAAATCATTGCGCTTGTTGATCGAATCTCTACATATAATAAAAGAAAGAGTCTGTCTGTGTGTGTCTTTCGTTCGCGCTTGCGCGTAAGCTAACAGACTCACGGCTGCGAAATTTGGTACATAGGTGCATCTAGACAAGAGCCAGTGCACCGTGAAGCAAGTTTTTCGAAATTCGAAATAGAATGTTTTTTATTTTATGTTTTGTGAAGAAATCGCGTCATTTTGAGACATAATGGGCTATAAGAAAGCGAGATTTTGCTCTACACACTCCATTTTCACATCGTAATGAAACATAGACACTTAGCTATTTTACGAACTTAAAATAAATTCCGTGTTTCAATAAATCGATTAAATACGAATTTATTTAACAAAGTGAGCTTAACACCTTTTCAACGGGATTTTTTCTAAAAAGCTTATTTTTAAAAAATGTACAGTTTATTTTTCTTTGATTTTTGGACACGTTAAACTTTCATCCTTGCGACTGCTTTTAGAAAAAGAATTTTGGAAAAATGATAATATTTTGTATTTAAAAAAAAATTTAAATGAAGCTTCCAAGTACACTTCTCACATCTCACATCTTTAAAAATGTGATTTTGGCAACAATTTTCTTTTCTTATTGTTGTTGATAGATTTTTGATGAAATCGCATTATTTTGAATAGTTTCATTCTTTTTAGAAATATGGGTTTGGCAATAATTTTTCATCGTATTTCTTATGTCATTGTTTTTAAGAGATTGCCATATTTCATTGTCATTTTTTACTTCTTTGTACGAAGTAAAAAGGAAGTATTGTAATCGCGAAAAGCCTCAGGCAGCATATTTCAACGAAAATATCCACTTTGACCGCTTTCGAATACAATTTAACGATGTTTTTGCGTGATATCTGTACGTAAGGACAGAATAAAAGACACTTTTCCTCGAAAACAACTAAAGAACTGCTTTAAAATGAATTTTGAAGAGAATTTTTCGTGGCGTCTGTATGAACGTACGTCTGTATGAACGTACGTATCTCGCATAACTCAAAAACGAGTAGCCTCAAAACGTTGAAATTTTGTATATAAGATTACTATAACATGTAGATGTGCACCTCGTATTTTGGTTGCAATCGGCCGCGCCAAACGTATATAAATATATTTATAAATATATTCACTCTTTTACCCGGCTCAGTGATCTCAGTTTCTTTACTCTTATATGTTTGTAAATTGTACATTTTTTGCTTTAAAAATGATTGAATTATGTTGTTTTTATCTTCCGATTAAGGGTTTTATGCCTTTAGTAAATCTGTATGCAATATTTTTAGAATTATCAAAAATTTTAAAATTGTTTAAGTGCCGCTAAGCCTAATTTGATGGCGGCCATTGCTCTTGTTTACATTTGAAATAGCTGAGTAGCGGATTTGTTGGCAATCTAGAGAAACTTAGCTTCGCAACAACAAAGATAACCCTTTCATTTATTATTTAAATCATGCTTAATCCTTTCTGGAATTTTTTCGAGGAAATAAGCGTTTAAGATTTACTTCGTAATTTTTAATACAGATATTTTGAGTTTTTATGTATTTTTGCCTTGTCGCGAAGTGAAAACTGAATTATTGAATGAGAAATACTCAATCGTCTGTGAAAAACTCTTTCTTTTGGGTTTTTTTACTTAATTTCTTTAATACATAGTTCTAGCTTTATTATAGTATTGGAATAGAACATGTGGCAACGATTAGATAATTCTTTAAATGATATCAATTTTGTGCATTCTGAGTTATAATATGAACGAAATATAATACTGTTAAATAAACCTAGAGCTAGAGTGTCGCTATGGTAAACAATGTCAATTTTAAAGATTGCATTTATTCTATTGTGGTTTATGCGCTGTCGGCGAAGTAGGTTTAATTCAATCGAATAATTTTAAATAAAATGCAAGAAAAAATGCGTGTAATTTAATATTCCGTACAAGGAAGTCATGTGGTATACACATCAGATTTTTTATATATATAATACACTTTTATTGATTTTTTTTTTTTTTTTTTTTTTTTGATAAAGTTGTTCTGCAGAGTAAAATTCTGCGCGGAATTTTTTGTTTTTTGAATTTCTTTCACGTTATTTTTTGCTTATTTCACTATTTGTAAGATATTGAAAAGTTTTGCATGATTTTTTTCTTCAACGGAACGTTGGTTAATTTTTTATTACGATAATTAATATTTGTATTAAGGGATATAGCTTATTTCATTGTAATTTTTTTCTCTTGAAAATATAAGATAAAATATCATTAATTATACTTTGCTTTTCAGAATTTTTTGTTTTTGTATTCTTTTATGTTATTTACTGCTTATTTCACTGTCTTTAAGATATTGAAAAGTTTTGAGTGATTTTTTAAGGAAACAAAGTTCTTAACATCCTTTGTACCGTTTGAGTTCTTAATATTTTACAAAGGAAAATTAATTTATTTATTAGGATTTTTAATATTTGTATTAAGGGATATTGCTTATTTCATTGTAATTTTGTTATACGTAATAACTTTTTTTTTATGAAGTTGTTCTGCAGAGTAAAATTCTGAGCAGTTTTTAAATTTAACGTTTGGTGTTCCCTTCAGCCATTTTTTCGGTACATTTAAAAGCCAGACAAAGGCTGGCAGAGAAGCTGCTAGTATAGTCATAATTTAAAACATAAAGTCCTAATGCGTTGCGTGGAATGGAAACTGAAAAATGGCTAATTGCCACCCTACATTGAAGATAAAATAAAGATCTTGCGCGTCTTGCTAAGCTAAATTGATTGTCAATTCAACAACAATAGCACAAGATATTAAAAAACGCCAAATCCTAAGAATTTTCCATAGACAGTCTCGCTCGCTGGAGATATTTGTTTTTTCTGTTGTTGTTGTACAGTGTTGTCTTTGCTGGCTTTGAAATTGTTATCAAAAATTCGTTAATGCTTTACAATGAAATAAATAAAAACAAATCCGTTATTTCTTAATTAGTTGTATGATTTACAAATAACATTGAAACGTTCAACGGATTTCAGACCGGGATAATGAGAATTGCTTATTGTGAACTGCTAAATTTGAATTTTGCTGCATCTAAACTGGCTCATAAAAATATATAAGAATTTAATCTTCTTATTTGGAGTTCATTTGGATTTCTTTTCCAGAAAAAACTATTTTGCTATAGCTAACCTAATATAGGACCTGTCAACGGCCGAGGTTGTAAAATCACTGAACACTGGTAGTTCGATCCGGGGCTCGAATCCCGGTGAACGGTCTGACTGCACGGACGTTGTGGATTTTCCCATATATAACTACTAGAGAGCCAGTCTCTCTTAGAAAGTGCTCCACGAAGTCACCCCTCATCCTAGGCAGAATGCATTCGAGTGCTTTGGCATAATAATAATAATAATAATAATAATAATAATAAAAGAAAAAAAACCAAACCAAACCTAACATAATGTCCTATAAAGAATTATCATATTCTACTGTAGTTATTTTCTTGGTTTAAGCGATTAAGAAGTCCAATTGGCAACTAGAAGTTACGTGGCTCGATTCCCAACAAAGATGTCAATAATTTTTTGCGTTTTGTATAGCGAACAATTAAATAGACTCTGTAAGCGTTTTATATAAGTTCTAATGATCAGTGGTTGGAATCCCGGCTACAGTACAATGTACTTTCATGGCTTCGCAAAATCTTAATAGATTTTGCTCTGGTGCCCAAACTAATTATGTGCTGGATGACAACTCATCACTATGTGAATTTGATGGACGGGATCTCGTGCCTCTCCTAAATTGCCGTTTAAGTGAGGATAATATATAAGAAGGTGTCCCATTCTTCGTACGGTGTTTTCGTGGCCTAGGTGTTTAGCAGTCCAGTTACCGAACTGGAAAATGCGCGATGTTCACGTTCCCTAGCTTTGAAAATGCCTATTGATTTCTACATTCGTATCCCAACTAAAATGTGGTAGACATTACGTCATCAGTATATGTATGTGGTCGACTAAGCGTCGTTGCCTTTTAAGTGGGAGAAAATCGTCTCATTTTCCCATGAACACTTTTTGTTGTATAAGTAGTAGCGCATTTAGGTAGCAAACTGGAAGTTTTTTTGTGGTTTCATCTCGGAGAAGGCCATAGTCGATGTTTCACGTTTTCTCGCTCTGAAAGCCATGACGTCTTTACAGTTTAGCTTAAACGCTTCCTGAAATGTTTAGAATGTATAAAATATCTGTAGTATTTATTAATATATTTAAATTGTTTATTTTACTATGTCTATGACCATAAACATTTTTTTCTGCTGTTATACAATATCGCAGGTTATTTTTCGTGAAATTTTTATCCTTAAAAAAGGCCTACCATTTTTTTTCCTCTCATAAGAAGCTGAAACTGATCGTATTACTTCCCAAAAAAAATCGAAAGGAAAAGAAACAAAAAATTAATCTCATCTATCTAACTGTTGTCACCAATTCTAAGCTGAAAGGCATTTCTTCAACCATGCAAAATGTTGAAAAGTGTTGTCTTGAAATAGGGTAATACGGTATACTGGCACTGTAAAAATGTCAAAAATTTAAAATATTATATTTGTTTCTAATATTGGTGCGCAACCTTTAAGCTCTGTGCAAAATGTTATTATTGCTACTTATTCTCTATGCGTTTGTTCTTAGTCATACCATCTGACCACATATCCATATCAACGTGAATTCGCGTATGCTGGTAGTGACCATGAAAAACGCCAGCGGTAACAAAACAGGATAAAATGCCGATAGAATCGGTCTTAGCGGAAGATGGTTATTGACCCCAGCTAAACTAAATCCTAATCGTAATTGGTGTATGAGAGTTCGACCAACTCCGTCAAAACTTTGAACACAATCACTCGCAAAACGGAATCGTAGATTTTTGAACCCCTGTTTTCTTACCACCAAATTCTTGAGGGACCTTCCAAATTTAAGTACCTCCACCCTGCAAAGATACTGCAACGACAGAGATCTGTGCCGAGAATTTATGCCGAGACCTGTGTGCCTTTGGATGGATTACGACCTCCGTTGACTACCGTAAAAATCTAGCAGCTAACATAAAGTACTCCCATTCGGTCTCTGAAATACTGCGTAAATTGCACCGATAAATTACAGTTGGACTCAAAAATTTCGATTTAACTCAGAAAACAGTCAGCCGGATGTTCAAAAAATAAAGATATATAGTATATGAAATAGTAAATAAAAAAAGGCAAAAAATGTCTGAAAGCTTTGAGATTTTGCATTACGCCCAAAAAGGAGCGTTTTTTAACGTTTTGTGTGTTACCTTTATTTATTAAATATCATATTCTTTGCACTTAAACCATAAAATTCCCTTCAACAGCAATATCGCAAAATAATCTTAAAATGAGCATATCTTCAGAATTTCCGATACACAGTCTCGTGCGCTGGAGATAAAAATGTGTCTTTTTAGTCCAAAGGGATTTGAATCCCGAAGGACTATTAGTTTCGTTTTGGCATTTTGCGTCGGACTCATAAATGTCGGTTCACTTTTCAAACTTTTTTTTGCCACAAAATGTTAGAGTCCTGCATTATATTTGAAGAAATTAAATAATGAAAAATCTGCATAAATGTATGTATATTTCTCGTATTGTGATAAAACAACGGTACATAGAGTCATCGAATTTTGAATAACGTAATCCTCCAACGAATATGAGCATGTGGAAGACCAAATTTGAAATTTGAAATTTGTTTTATGATCGATTTCCTATTTTTTAAAACTTTGACGAATTTTTGATTAACAAACTCAGGGATTTCAAAGAGAGCAATGGCAACGTTGTGCAAAAAAAACATTTTTATCACCAGCGCGTGAGTCTCTGTATCGGAAATTCTAAAGATATGCTCGTTTTAAAACTATTTTGCGATATTGCTGTTGCACTGGATCTTATGGTTTAAGTGCGAGGAACATGATATTTAATAAAGAAAGGTAACACACAAAATGTTAAAAAACGCCCCTTTGGACGTAATTTAAAATCTGAAACATTTCAGATTTTTTAAAAAATTTTTTTTTAGTTCAAAGGGATTTGAATCCCGAAGGACTATTAGTTTCGTTTTGGCATTTTGCGTCGGACTCATAAATGTCGGTTCACTTTTCAAACTTTTTTTTGCCACAAAATGTTAGAGTCCTGCATTATATTTGAAGAAATTAAATAATGAAAAATCTGCATAAATGTTAGTATATTTCTCGTATTGTGATAAAACAACGGTACATAGAGTCATCGAATTTTGAATAACGTAATCCTCCAACGAATATGAGCATGTGGAAGACCAAATTTGAAATTTGAAATTTGTTTTATGATCGATTTCCTATTTTTTAAAACTTTGACGAATTTTTGATTAACAAACTCAGGGATTTCAAAGAGAGCAATGGCAACGTTGTGCAGAAAAAACATTTTTATCTCCAGCGCGTGAGTCTCTGTATCGGAAATTCTAAAGATATGCTCGTTTTAAAACTATTTTGCGATATTGCTGTTGCACTGGATCTTATGGTTTAAGTGCGAGGAACATGATATTTAATAAAGAAAGGTAACACACAAAATGTTAAAAAACGCCCCTTTGGACGTAATTTAAAATCTGAAACATTTCAGATTTTTTTTAAATTTTTTTTTTAGTTCAAAGGGATTTGAATCCCGAAGGACTATTAGTTTCGTTTTGGCATTTTGCGTCGGACTCAAAAATGTCGGTTCACTTTTCAAACTGTTGCCACAAAATGTTAGAGTCCTGCATTATATTTGAAGAAATTAAATAATGAAAAATCTGCATAAATGTATGTATATTTCTCACATTGTCATAAAATAACGGTACATAGAGTCATCGAATTTTGAATAACGTAATCCTCCAACGAATATGAGCATGTGGAAGACCAAATTTGAAATTTGAAATTTGTTTTATGATCGATTTCCTATTTTTTAAAACTTTGACGAATTTTGGATTAACAAACTCAAGGATTTCAAAGCGAGCAATGGCAACGTTGTGCAGAAAAAACATTTTTATCTCCAGCGCGTGAGTCTCTGTATCGGAAATTCTAAAGATATGCTCGTTTTAAAACTATTTTTCGATATTGCTGTTGCACTGGATCTTATGGTTTAAGTGTGAGGAACATGATATTTAATAAAGAAAGGTAACATACAAAATGTTAAAAAACGCCTCTTTGGACGTAATTTAAAATCTGAAACATTTCAGATTTTTTTTTTTTTCCTTCGTACAGATTTGCCATTGCTCGCTTTGAAATGGTTGAGTTTGTTAATCACAAATTATGTAATGATTTACAAAATATGAAATAGATAAATAAAACAAGTTCCAAATTCCAGATGCTCATATTCGAGTGGAAGGATACGTACATTATTCAAAATTTGATGGCTCTAGGTACCGTTGTTTTATCACAATACTAGAAACATATATACATCTATGCAGATAGTTCATTATTTAATTTCTTTAAATATAATGCAGGGCTCTAATATTTGGTGGCAATAATTTGAAAAGTGAACCTACATTTATAGTGAACCAATGCAAAATACCAAAAGGAAATTAATAGCTCTTCTGGGCTAACGCCCTTTAGGCTAATCATAACATGAAGTAGGATTCCCGAATAGGCATTTACTTCAAAACAGTTGATTTTATTTCTTCGTTCGCTATATTACTCGTATATTCCAAGAAAACCATATTCTGAGAAAATATAAATTAAATAATATTTTGATATCAGTAAAATCTAATTCAAAATACACTTTTCCACATCAAAAGTACAAAAATATGACAGGATCGCACATTCTTAGGCAAATATTCTTTGAGTCAAGATAAAAAGTAGTTAACATCAGAGCGTTTGTGTAGTCTATTTTTAGAAAAGAAGGGGGAAAATAGTGACTCACAAAATAAGCAAAGAACAGATGGTATATATAAATCGGCCAACTGCTTTTTATTAATGCTTATAGATTAGTTCAAGTTACCCCCAAACTAAAAGGGTATCAATCCTAAACTTTTTCTTGAAACGGTCACTTTCTGATTCTCCCTGGGGGCTATGATATTACTCGTTTCAAGGAGAAAAAAGCAAGTCAAATCATCTGAAAGAATATTTATAATTGATTTGTATTAAAATTCAGTGCTGCAGAGCGCAGCAAACCATACATTTTAAAAGTCAGGATTAACGATGACATTCAACTGGATCTCTCGACAAATTTAATTCCCGCTCGAATCATCCACTTATCGTCTCTTTTCCTTAGCCATAAATCTTTACCCACTGATTAATCGTCGTTCGTTTAATATTCCTTGAAGCGCGTAGACCCTTAAGAGCTTTTCCGGAAACTAACAATAATATCGTAATAGCACTCATCAACATCATTATGAAAGTCTTCACAGTGACCACCAGAATTTTCGACACCTCGCTCAGAAAGCGCACCGCATGTCCAAAAGTAGATTTTAATGGTAGCCTGCTGGCGAAAGATATCTGAGAGGAATACGGTGGAAAAAAACGTGTTTCTTGGCTTGCTTATTTTTTGATGGAAATTTATTCCTCCTGGCAGCTTCCCAAGTACATGAAAAGTTGAAGTCATTTTTCACGATAGCTGCACCTTTTGCGGTGCCATTAATATCTTGTCACCGAGCTCTCCTCGCGGCAGGGATCCGGCAAATGACCAAGTTGAGAGCTTCGGATCAGCGTAAACGGGAAATAAAAGCAAGAGGGCATCCGGTCACAGAGGAAGCTTGGTTGCGATGCTTATCGAACAGGCAAGTTTTGTTGCTGGATGGGAGTTTTCAATTATTATACTTTGTTCAGCTTTCCCATTTGCTGCTGTTGCCATAGGAAATCAACAAAGAAAAAGTGAGCTGCTATAAAGTATTTGCGAACAGGTAGCATGGATTTAGGAAGAACTAGGTTCCAGTCCAAGAATAAAAACTGACATACAATGGGCAATAAACATAACTTTAAAAAATACTCTTTACATATGTATATGGGACAATTTAATGTGTAGGAGGATTCGGATAGTTTAATAGCTTGCAGTTTTAGATGGCTGAGTGGAAAGACGGAAAGATGACGCTGAAAAAATAAATTTTGAAGAAATTTCAATCTGTATTTCCATGCATATAAAATCATCTTAGTAGACATTTATCCAATCATAATGAAATACGATAATTTTTATATACACTGGTTTTAAAAGTACGACGTAAGCATTTTAGTTTAAAAAGAAAAGCAACGCGAAGATATTACCACGGTAGAAGCTAGGGAATGGAAGAATGACGTAGTTAATGTGCCAAGAGTACTTATACTATGTCTGATGCATAAGTACAGCTAATCTATGATTGGTTAATTTTAGGTTGTTATGTAACATGGAAGGATCTCGAATTTGGGAGAGCAGATGAATTTAGGGGAAGAGCAGCAAATCTAGAATAGTTAAGTTTGAGGTCGCCAATTATTTTTAACCCTTTCGCCGTTCTCTCCTGTCTGCGAAAATTTCTTCGGAACGACCCTTTGTTTTTCACAGCGTGTAATGTTGTTTTCTCTGTACATACATAACTTTCCATACATAACTTTCGTAGTGAATGGATGTAAATGAATATTAAGTAAAATTATAAGGAAATAAAGCATAATGGAAAAGTAATAATATAACTGCTTATTTCTAACAGCAGGATTAATTTGATAACATCTGATCCAGGCGGTCCACTCCTCCCGTTTTGTTGTTGTAATCTTTTACAATTATTGTTTTTTTTTACGGTTCTTTTCGGTGTTTCAACATCAATCATAGAGTTATTATGGACTGTATTCATCAAACGTATATCCTTCTTGTCTTTCCAATTCACAACCTCATTTTTTATCTTTTTCTGCTGAGTAGACGTCGAAGATCTCTCACTGTCTTGTATTTTATGTAAAATGGCGCGAATAGTCATAAAACCCGGAGGGGAATTCAATTAGAAATAGAATGCCTGATTAGTACTACCCTCTAGGAGGTATTTAATCAAACAAAAGTAAAAACTCAAACAAGTAAGCATTTAGAAAGCGCTTTAAATGTTTAAAAGTTTTAAGACGCGGAAGAACGCTTGAAGCGCGTTACGGCCGCCCTGCAGAAGTTTCACTTGAACTCGCCAGACGCGTTAAGGACGACGAAGAGGTTAAAGCAGCCATCGTATTTTGTTATATCTTACATATACATATATATACATGCGTGTGTATACAGGGTGCATAGAAAAGTGCCTTTAAACTGAAAATTCTAGCGAGCGGAGAGAGCTTTAGCTATGCAAGTGAGGTAATGGCATAGTAAAGCGACTACGCCCGACCTAATGCAAACGACAGCAGCGCCTCTATTGGCGAAATTCGAAAGCTAATCATTGCAAATTGAAAAAGGTAAGAGCTTCAATTAATTACGAAACGACATTTCCTGCATTTTTCTCCGAGATTTTATTACAAATACATTCGAGCAAACTTTTACTATATCATATGACGAGAAATGATTTGTCTACCTTAAGATACTAATTACATTAATAAATATTTATTTAAGATATTGTTATGTTTGTGCACATTAACTCAATAAGGTTTGTCAGAATGGAATCGTTTTCTTTTAGCTCACCTAGTAGTCAGTTTTGATTTTGTTTTTCGCAAAACACTTTTAAAGATATGTTTTATCCTATTTTTGCGACTCATTCATTTATAATATTTTTTTCCCTTATAGTTCGATTAACTGAAATATTTTTTTATGTGTGATTTTTTTTATTTTTGAATGTGATTAACAAACATTAAGCAATGCCTTCTTTTATCTGTGTTTATTTTAATTTATTTTTAATTACTTTTCTTGAAGTTCTAATCGATGTTCATAAACTCTGCTCGACAATCCAAGATTTCGAGTAGCTTCCGGCAAACTTTGCCCTGACAATCAGTTCGAGTTTCGCTGACAAATTCAATTTTTATATAATGCTTACCCTAATTTCTTACAACGAATGTTAAGCCTTCAAATATTTATTAACTTTTCCAGCTTTTGAGGGTACTCTCCTTTTACTTTAATCTTTCTCCGAATGAGCCCGAAGGCTTTCTCTTCGATCATATTAACAACTTTTCTGGCCAGAAGATTTTCGAATAAAACCGACTTCCCAGTTTTCAATTCGTCCGCTCTCACCTGTATTAAGGCTAATAAGTTTTAGAGCTCTCGTGGTAATGAAAGCTCAAGCAGTTTCTGTGGAATTTCTCCGAGGCGGATTAATAAATTTCGCTAAGACACAAAACTTCGAAATCTATATGAAAATTAGAAGACACCATTCTGTGGGGCAAAGCTTCCCACCAGTAGTAATCGATAAATCGGTGAGAATGACTCGAGAAGAATTCCGATGCCCACCCACCCCATTAATGAAATTCTGGGCTCACCTTCTCACCCGCCCATCCCTCCTGGCCAAAGAACTTAGCCTTGCAAATTAAGTTTAGTATAGTTTTGTAGCTTTTCTGTTGGCGATGATTAGTAAGTTGCGGTATGACCAACCATAGACTACTCCTTCCAATTACTGGAAGATAAGATTCTGTGTTTGGAAATGAGTGTTGGGGTCGGTGTTCATTCGAGTGTGATTTCCCTGGTGTGAGGGTCTGCCTGGAAGTGAGAAAGCATCTTTCCGATAAAAGCTGGGGGAACAATGAAACCTTCCGCATGCTCCACAGAAAAGCCAATTGAAAACATTTTAGGATCTGGAAATTTGAGATTTCGCGAAGCTGCTATTAAATTTACTTTATAATTTGGTTTGCAGTATTTTCAACTCTCCGATCTATAACATTATATAAGATTTGACTCCAGAACTTTCCCATCTGTAAATAAACTTTATAATAATTTAATTATTGCGATATAATGAATTCTGTTAATTTATATTTCCGTTTACATTTCGATTGTTCTTCGGAAATCTGTAAATAATTAAGTTTTCAGGCATCCATCAGAAACGAGCTAAAGTTATGGCGGATGATGTATTTATACCATAATAACAATCAGATGAGACACGAGAATAAAATAGAAAGAGAAATATAAAATTTTCAGGTTTTATATCATGCCCAATTGGATGTTTTTTGTTTTTTCATTTACATACACATACGCGTAGCGAGAGCATTTGGGCTAACGCCACATTGGGCTATAAATATTTGAAAACAGCCGTTAGAATTTCTATTAGACAATTTCGCGAGCTAGAGGTAAAAATGTTTTATTCCGTACTATATTGCCATTGCTCGCTTTGAAATCGTTGAGTTTGTTAAGCCCATCAGCGGCCGAGAGGTAAAGTTGCTGAACACTGGTAGTTCGGTTCGAGGTTCGAATTCTGCGAACGAGCTGGCTGCATGGGCGTTTTCGTGGTTTTCCCCATGTGTATATGATCCAGTTTCCCTTAGAAAGTCCTCCACGAAGGCATCCCTCCTCTTAGGCAGATAGCCCTAGTGTGCTTTGCCATAATTAAATACACCACACCACACACCGTACACCACCACCGTTGAGATTGTTAATCAAACATTCGTTAAAGTTTTACAAAATTTGAAATACCCAAAATATTTTAAAACAGCATGTCTTTAGAATGTCGGATAGGCAGTCTCGCACGCTGGAGATAAAGGGTTTTTTATTTCATCAGTGTTGCCACTGCTCGCTTTGAAATTGTTGAGTTTGTTTTGATAATCAAAAATTTGTTAAAATTTTACAAAATATGATATAGATAATAAAACAAATTCCAAATTGGAAACGCGTGCTTCCAGGTGCCCATATTCTGGTCGAGGATTATGTTATTCAAAATTTGATGACTCTACAGTCATCAAATTTTGAATAACGTTGTTTCGTTGTTGTTGTATCGTTGTTTTTTCAGAATGCGAGAAACATTGATACAATCATGTGAATTATTCATTACTTTGTTTCTCTAAATATAATACGGGGCAGTAATAACATTTGGTGGCAACAATTTTAAAAGTGATACATCTGTTTACAGTGATTTGACGCAAAATGCCGTTTCGAGACTGATAGCCCTTCTGGGCTAAGGCCTATTTGGGCTAATAATGTAAACACTAACACTCAATTTGTTTTAAAATAGTTAGAATCACAGTTTCTGAGATTTGCCTCAAGTATTAAACTCGGGCGGAGCAGGGCTGTGATATCTATGATTAAGTATATATTATTTACACATATTGTGTGAAGTTTTTAATTTTCTTTAAAGCTTGAGATTCGAAAAGCAAAATGCACTCTTAACACATGATTATGAAATAGATAGTTATATGCTCATGCATTCAAATATGTTTTCTAGAAAAAAAAAATATTTAACAGATGAAAGAAGATTATGAAATTGAAAGCGTCCATAAGTTATTTTTAAGGATTTTGATTTAAAAAAAGAGCTTATGAGTTAATTTTGAACTTTAAAGCTTAAAAAGGTTTGTTAATTTAATTATTAAATAAGACTCTGTGCACGGAGTATATATCGCAAGTACTTATAAAAAACAATGAAATTCTAATCAACAAAAGCGGGTCCTTAAAGATGTCCGATACCTCAGTAGCTGTGTGCTCGTCTGCGGAAGAGAGGTCCATTTTATCCTCTTTTCCTTTTTCTTCCATATTCTTAACTTACTTGACTTAAGTAAACCCGCAGATTCCTGGAAGTCTTAAGACAAATCAGAAGAGAGGCCTAAACTTTGCACCTGCATTGAAACTTCCACGATAATTTCAACTTCTATTGTTGTGTAGTAAATTTAATGTAATTAAATTAATCACAGAAATCAAAATTTTAATGTGTCAATATTCAAAATTTTAGCTACACAACAGGTTTGGATTTATTAATTTATTTGGTTATTATTAATTTATTGCAATTAATTTTGGGATTATTTGGTTTTACGCGAAATGCGTAGCTAGCGTCGTTTGGTGTCCACTTCGATTTCAAACTTGTACACTCAGACAATGGATATAGGTGAATTTTCAGGTAATAAACTCAGTTTTTCATGTCAAGAATTAAGTTAAACTCTTAGAATTTAGTATCAATAGTTGCAGAAAAATTAGCTCTCTAATTTAGGATAACTTTTACTTTCCTAACTTCAATTACAATTAAGTTATGAGATTTTAATTAATGGATTTTTGCAGTTGTCATTGTGATTTCTATTCTGGGGGAGGAAATCTCCCTTTTCCGGTAAAATGCTCATTTTTAGAATTCTTCAGTGTACTTTCACTGGAGCTTGGTCCAGGGTTGTTGAGATTATATGTTGTATAGCAAAGTTAATGTAATTAAATTAATCACAGAAATCAAAATTTTAATGTATCAATATTCAAAATTTTAGCTACACAACACTATCTGATAATACCTTTTAATACTGATGAAAAGATAATGTCCCAATTACGAAATATTGCAGTAAAGGTAAAATTTAGCAAAAGCCAGTGAGAAAATAAGTTATTTATTATTATTATAAATAATAATAATAATAAATATAATTTTCCTATTAAGACACAATAGAACGCAGAATAAATACTAATACAGAAGTCAAACAACAAAAATAAACGCTAATTTTCAAAATTTTCACAGGACTAGTTTCGATGGTTTTACCGAACCACCATCCTCAGCTGCAAAACCGCAAATGAATCGCAAACCTTTGCGGTTTTGAATCTGAGGATGGTGGTTCGGTAAAACCATCGAAACTAGTTCTGTGAAAATTTTGAAAATTAACGCTGATTTTTGTTGTTTGACTTCTGTATTAATAATTTTCCAAGTTTTATGCAAGTGTTTTACCAAGCGTAACATTTTTTTTCTCCCCAACTGCGGGCGTTTGCCCATGCCGGCATCGCCAATCCTAAGGTCAGATGTGGTGGTCTCTTTATTATGAAGGCACCCAGTAGATGGTGCCACCTTTGCTTTCTATGAAAGGATAGACAATTTTAAATCTATGCCTTCTCCGGGATTCAAACCCGGGCCCTTCGGTATCGCAGTCAGGTTTCGCTAACCATTATACCGTCTGTTCGGCTACCTAGTGTAACATTAATATGATGCTTCAGGTTTCTGCCCTAGTGCTCAAGAGACGTCGAACGATTTTCTGATGAAAATGTTATTGGATGGAACTAACTATTGTTTAAAACTAACTATTGTAACTATGTTTTGCTATTAATAATAATACCTGCAATGTTTAAGACAACTGTGTGAACATTTAAATTTCTGTACCTTGTCTTGGGAGGAAAACGTTTCCATAGGTCCTGTCCATAGTCCTCTTTTAATACGTAGGTCTTGTTCTCCAATTTCTGTACGTAGAATCTGCCATCGGGGTCTTAAGTACTCCTGATAGATTTAATCAATCTTGAAACGCTCTTATTTTTAGGACATATTTTAAATCTACGTACCAGATACTGTTTTTGCAATTTTTAATTTGAAAATAAGCAATTACAGAAATAAATTTGATGTTAAAATAACATTACTTTTCTTGCATTTACACAATTTGTTTTAAAATAAACAAATCGCACAATAATGCTACATTATACAGTTTTAGTAAACTAAAACATCCAAAGTATTTTCGGAGCGTAACTGAATAATTTTTATGTTTATTATGCTTCTGAAATCATTCACATTCTTTGTTTGTGAATTTTAAGCACAGCTCTGAACAATTTAGACTTCCTAGAAGCTCCAGAAATCTCTTTACAGAACAATCTAGGCAACAACAATGACTTCTACACAACAAAATTAGCGTCCTTTCTGTTCCTATCGGAGGCGTTGAAAATTCCGTTACGAAGTGCCTTGAACGATCTGCCCGCTTTTGCTAAATATTTCTTACTCACAATTTTACACGGTTTTCATCCATTCATTCTTTTTGTGAACATGAACGAAGACAATGTATGCTAAGTTACATTTCGACATCATCTTTCTTTTAGAAATTAAAGAGGAGCCCTATAATTAAAAGCTTTGTTTAAATTAAAAGAGCCCTACAATGAGGCGAAATTTTTCGAGACCTGCTTTTTTTATGTGAACCGTTTTTGCTCTTTTCACATCAATTGTTTTACTTTTAATCATATCAAACATTACTGGAGTTTTATCCTTATATCCAATATGTGACAAATATTTTTCGCCTTCATAATTAATAATATACTTCTGGAAATTACACAGTTTGCTATCCAAATTTTTTGGAAACCTTCACAAAAGCTTTGTTTCTTTCTCGTATAGCTAAATTTTTTGTGCCATAAATCAGCTACGCCAAGTTACTTTAACGTTCTTACTTTTATTTGCAGTCTTTTTACCTTTTTTATCAAATACACGTACGCTGTTTCTGGTTACAATTTACCCATTCTGGCGATTTTCTTGGACACAGTTACCTATATTTTCTTCTGGGATAAACAATTTCCTAAGTCGTAAGCAGGTTTAATCTTTAGCATATGAATTATTGCGATTTCACTTTTTTCCACTCACGTATAGAGCTTTCACCAATATCAAACATCCATACTGCAGAACTATTTCCATTTTCTTTAGAAAACTGAGTGACTTTTCATTTCAAAACAGCACTGTTTCTCCGGTCAGAAGTGCGTTGTTACCCCAAATTGTGTTCCCCTTTCATAAAAATCTAGAACAAAATTCTTGTGTACACCTATCCTGCTTACAGAATTATTTACTCCTCGATCACTCCTCGCCCACAAAAGTATTGTCTCACTTAATGCTTGTCAGTTCACTATACCATTGTTTTAAACCTTGGAAAAAATCTTCTAATGAATGAATTCAAAAGATAAGAGTATCGCACATGTGCATTTTAGGTTTCTCCTTAAAAAGGGGGCATGTGTTATACGAAGAATTGACTTGAAAATTAAAACTTGTAGTTGGACATTACAGGTGCGAGTTATACCCCGGAAAGAAAGTCGCAGTTTAGTGGAAGCTATAATAATCTGCGATTTCTCTTCAAGTACGGTTTCGACAGGTAATCATAATTCCCTGAAAAGTTAAATTTTGCCGTTATTCTAGCCGATATTTTAGCTCAAGTTTCATTTATTATTTAAATGCATCTTTCGTAAAATCTAATCCAAACATTGATTTTCTATCTTTGCTTGCTTGACTAGGAATGATTAGTTCATTAAATTTTATGAAATTTAGCTATTATCTGTTTCTTCCATAATTGACATAATTCGCATCCAAAATATATCACAGTTCTGACGATCCAGAAAAAACAGTCACATTTGTAACTGTTCAAAGCAACTACCTGAGTACACAATGCGGACAAAAGGAGCACTAAAGAGATATTAACAACCTTTGTGAAAGAGGGGATGTAATCTCCATCATTGGGTTTTTGCGCTAAAATAAACAGGCTATAATTACACGCATTTTCATACTGAATATAAGAAAGTCAAACATAAAGATCAATAGGAACTGTAAGATCTTGAAATATCGCAGGTATTATGGGAAAAAATTAATGAAAGATACATATGAGTGTACCTCAGACCTAACAACGATGTTTACGAATTAATATTACTGAACTTGGGATTTTCAGATTCTGTCTGAAATTTTGCTTCCATCATCCAAGTGGACTAAACCTTCTGTATTCCCTGAGGATAAGAAGGAAATGAAGAACAGAATATTAACATGCTAATGAATGCTAATTCTGCATTCTAGAAAGTATGCAAAACGTGTATATATTCGATGAAAACATGGGGAAAATATAAATATTTTTAGAGCTTATAACGTTTATAGCTGTCAATTTTTAATGACATTAAAATTGATTTTGAGATCTTTTTGCTCGCTAATATTAGTTATTTCCTCTCTTTTAAAGGAATCTCTTTGTAATGTTAAAAATTCATATCCTATTCCATTTGTGGCTTGTAATTTAAAATGTCTGTATTCTGAAAAACGAATATTCCATCCCATATTAGCAGCTATTTTGAGGAAAGGAAGCTGACAAATTTAGAGAGTATTTAATTTAACTCCAATAGACGCTTGTAATAGAGCAAGGCACACCTAAATTAAATTATACACTTTACTTTCTGCAAACACACCTGTGTCTCGAGCATGAAGTAAAGAAAGTGATTGAGAAAGAAACCTGAACATCTTAAAATACTTTTTCCCCTTTTACCTCAAAGAAAGGCATCCTTTCAGCCAATGTAGCAGTAAATTACCTGGAAGTAGCAATCTAGAGACGTTCCAGTGCATTATGAAGCCAGTCAGACTAGTGAGGTTAGTAATAAGAGCCCCTCCATTTCCTTTATTATCTTCGTGATTTTCAAGGAGAATTTACATTGGAATACCGCTCCTTTCCTCCGGAATCGTAGTGAGATGCTAAACATTTTAATATACACAAAAATGTATTCAGTTATATAATATGCATGAGTGTATCTTCTCAAAGTTTATTTATACGAATGTTTCGCAATAACATTTTTCTGAAAACTCGCAAAAATATATGGAATATATGTTCATAAAAATGATAACTACTGCACAAATTAAATTTAATTATAAAAATATCCTTGAGGTTACAACTTTCTTCTGCTATTAATGCTATTATCCTACTAAGTGAAATATCAAAATTATTAACTGATAGTAGGAATAATGACTAGGGTATATATTAAATGTGTTTTATTTCATCACAGTAAGGGAGACTATATGGTGGAAATAAGAAATATTTTTGCACAAATAAATTAGATTATTTACAATCCTCTGTAAATTAAAACGAAAATATTCATTGGAAAAGCAGAAAGTATTATTTTGGATTTATAAGTGGATATTTTATAGTAGTTGTCTGTCACATTTTTCAATGCAAGTTTAACAAATGCTTTAAAATTTAGTGGCAACAATGTTGATAATGCAAATCATTAAGCCTCTGTTTCAAATCATTGTTACATCATGGTTGTGTAGAGAATTCAACTTTTAACTTCTGTTATCATGTGCTGATTACTCTTTATTTTGAATTAGTAATTAGGTAATCATAGAAAATAACTTTGTGCAGTTAGGTTGTAATTAGACATTCATGCATTTTATTCTAAATTATTTATACGTAATGTATTACTTGGGCATATTTATGCATTAAGTTCTAAGGCTATTTTCTCTCTCCCTCCAGCATGCCTTCATCGTGTAACGGTAGCACACTCGGGGCGTATTCGAGAAATCCAGGTTCGCGTCCCGGCGAGTGCATTGCTAATTTTTTACTTCTGCTGTTTCAAAAATAAAACCTAATGATTCTACAGTGGCGCCCGAACTAAAAAGGTGGTGGGAAATAATTCGTTACCCCCAGGGTTTGGCGTTTTGGATCTCTTAATCCCCAGTTGCCCTTTAAAGCGGATAAGCTATTTTCTCCCTCCTTTCCTACCTGCTTTCGGTAGCACAATCGGCCTATATTCGAGAGGTCTAGGTTCGCGTTCCAGCTAGGGCATTGCTCATTTTTCACGTCTCTTATTTTAAAAAGCAGCTAATGACTCTACAAATGCTAAAATGTTGGTGAATACGCAAATGGTTTCAATAATAAATACTGCAACGCAATATAGATTGATTTATGAAGGCAAACGCACGTTGATCAAGCTTTTAATTTTCTATTTTATCATTCACAACTAAATTGTGTTAATGAAGCTGCAAGATCGGTTTTAGGCTTGTGAAATCCATTTTTAACGACATTAATTGATTAAATGTTTCTTTTCTAATCTCATTCCACAATTTAAGCCTCTTTTTAGTTTAATTTGCTTTTTAAGTCACAATAAATCCCCCATGTTTCCTCCAGTTACAAATTTCCTAAGAAATCTTTTTACGCATTCCAGATGAGAATATATTTTTTGTAGATTCATTGTTTTTCTCCCTCTTCTGAGCTAAGTGTCAAACATTGACCGATGGGAGACATTTCAATCACTGGGATCGAATAAAGGGGTAAATTTGTTGCCACTTTATGCCTGGCACATTGTCCAAAACTTCTTTTCCATTCTTTGCTAGTCAGCGAATCATTGTACTCGGATAAAGAAGTCTGACAGCTCGTGTGTAATGACTTGATGGAGTGGATGTATCTCTGACGGAAACCTTTCCTCGGGGGTGAGGTGAATGGGTGCACATTGACGTATGACATCTCATCCGCTTCCTGAAGCTAAGTGACAACTTGGAAGACAGAATGAAAAATTATCATAAACTACGTTTTGAGGTTTGGGAATTAGTAAATCTAAGCCTTAAGATGTTCTTCATGTCGAAAATTCTGAAACAACGCGAATGGGACCTCGGATAAATATGATACATTTATTGGAAGACATTTCCTATGTAACACATAAATTTTAGACAAAGATCTTAATTAAGATGAACATATGTACAGTAGTACTACATAGGTTTGCACGTGTGGGAAGTAAACAAGAGTCAGCAAGCAATAAAAACTGAATATATTTATGAATATTTTTGCTATAGGTACCGTTTTCTCATATACACTTCCTTATTTTCTTGCTTCGTAAGTTATGCAGGATACTCAAAAATATATAGATAACTTTGCTGTCTTTCTCCTAGATTTACCGAGACGAAAGATTAAAGAGTTTTATTTTTTATATTAGTTTACTGTATTTTATCGAAAGAAACACTATTTAAAAATTATAAACTACATTTTTTCCCGAACAGATATAAAACATATGATTTTCAATAGCTATAAAGAGGGGATTTATTATTGCGAAGCACGGTCTGTTCGATATCCATATTATTATTCTCCGGTATGCCTTTTGCCCAAACAATCTGCATAAACCACCGGCATCCACTTTCCTGCTTCTAATATATCGTCGACAACTATTAAAAAGGAAGCCCTGTTTAAAAGCATCCCTTTTTATTGAAAAACTTAGGTCACACATGTACAATTTGTTTTTCGCAATCAGTAATGCTAAAGAAATTATGTACCTTATAAAGTAATACGCTTATAGACAGTTACCATACAAAAGCTTTATCTTTACCTCCACGGTCAAGCATTTGCGCTATTGTTAGTTGCCAGCTATATATTATCATTAGCTTACATCAAAAGGCTAATAGAAAATAATTTATTGCAAACTTGCTGTATGTTCAAGACAAAAATCACTTGCATGGAGAGAGAATTCATCTAACATCGGTACGTCTCTTTTTTCCCCTTGGGTAAGGAATAATTCTAAAGGTTAAGCATTGATTTATTGTGTAAATAAAACTGAATAAGCCTATATGCGAAAATCAAATGCCCTTCCATTAATTGTTTTATATTATAATATTTGCCAAATGAAGTATATCAATTTGCCTCTTTGATCCCCCCCCACATGTATAAATGTGTATTTTCGTTATTATATAACAACAATAACATTAGTGATAATAATAATGATGATAATAATAATCGTAATGTTATTTTGGGTTACTTTATTAACAATAATATAAGTTATTAAATAAATTTATTTATTCTGAAGGGTTAGTCTTAAATGCATGATTCTATATTCAAGGTAAAGAGCTTTGTGGAGTAATTGTAAAAACGCGTCTAGCTAGCAATCAAAAGGTCCGATGTTCGAAACTAGTAGAGGACGCTAATAATTTTTCATGTTTCCAGCTACAATATAAATCTAATGAGACTGCAACTGGCGTCCACACTAAAATGTAGTGAACGATAATTCGCTATCACCTAAATTTATTGACTGACTCCTCTACTTTTCATTCACTGATTAAGTGAGGAGAATGTAAGGAATGTTTTCCTTCTTATCTCGCGCCTTTGTGGTGTAATTCTGATTTTAAATTTTTATCTTGAAATTTATGTATTGTTATTAAACTAATGACTTCTTTCGTAGTGTCAAACTGAGATCTGAATACGAAGTGTGAATTGGAGTTTTTTATTATTTTTATATATTTAAATCAAGGGAAAAAAAGGGCAATAAATTATTTAAAAGTTTACATGTAAATAAATTTATTACCAGCTTAGTTAAAGTTGCTGTATAAAGAAGCATTAGCAAATTGGATAGCTAGTATTCTTCTGCGCGCCAAATAAAATTCCTTACAAAAGAAAATGGTGAAGGATTATTTACTCACAACAATCCTTGCAGTGAGGTTTCCTATACATCACCATTTGCCTGTGGCATTTAATAATTTAAAATAAACGATATCTGTATTTAAGAGGATAATAATCACAAATTATCTCTTGAAAGCTTTATTTATTAAACGCTTAATCTTAACTAAATATTCATTTGGATATTTCAGTGAAAACTTACATCATTTATTTAATATCGTTTAATTAGTAACATGCATGAGAGCCCATCTAGTATTTCGCAATAGACCTAATACGTAACTTTAAGCCAAGTTCTGTAACCATATTTCCAATCTGACATAATCTGTTGTAAACCAGGTACTAAACATCATTCATTTGATACTATTTCGTTAAATAATTCACGATAATTGTTAAAACTATGAATTTAATGGTTAATGCAGAACGGTAGATGTTAAAGAAGGAATACTTTATTCTCTGAAATTAGGAAATATTTAAAATCAAATAACGTGATATAAAATTAAGTGATGAGTAAGAGAAATAAGCTCATTTTTTAAATAGTTCCGTTGAAAAAATTTAATAGTTATAGGAATTTATCTCTTTCAGATCAAGTATTGTGAACCCTAATGTGAACAATCATGTCTGTCATGCAGAGGTTTATTATTTTCAAATATGATTCTCTTTAGAAAACACCATTAAATTTGTTATGAAAGATTTTTTTATATGCAGACCTCTTTTTAAAACTTTTCTGAGCTTAGAATTGGTATCAACAATTAGGTCGATGAAATTAATTTTTATTATTTTCCTTTTCCTTTTTTGTGGGAGGGGGTAGGAATACAATCAGTGTCAGCTTCATATGGAATAAAAACGGTAGACCTTCATCAAAGACAAGATTTTCACATAAAGTAATCTGTGACATTTGTATAACAATCAGAAACGATGTACGATGTTTATGTTTATAGATATAATAAAAAAAATTTTCTTCCTCAATGGTCGGTCTAGCCCATTATAGGTTTTGGCCATCAATAAGGTGGAGGCAGTAGTCTGTTTATTACTGAGGCACCTAACAGGTGGTGCACCATTGCCTTCAACGAAAGGGACGGTTGTATCACATCCATGCCTTTGCTGATATTAGAAGATGGTAAATTCGGTATGGCTGTCTGAGTCATTAACCACTTTGGCGTTTAGGCGGTTCATGCAGACCATGATATATGTGAATAGTTGTATGACCTATCAGTTATGTGTTTATATTAAATGTGGTAATGTAACATAAAAATTGACAAGAGTTTTGAGATAAATAAAAATTTTATCAACTCATTGGATTTGTTTCAGTATACTTAAAACTCTTTGCTCTGCCTTATACTTATTGTCAGTCAGGACAGAAATTTTGTTTTTACAAGTATTGTAGAGCTATTTCGTTATTTAGAAGCAAGGATAGATAAAAAAATGAGCAATGTCCTCGCCGGGACTGGAACCACGGAACTCTCGAATACGCACCGAGTGTGTTGACCACTGCACCACGAAGGCATGCTAAGAAGGCGGGAGAAATACCTTATGTACTCCCCCTTGAAAAGAGGAACTGGGGATTAGGGGACCCAATCGCTAAATCCTGGCGATGGAGAATCATCATCCACCGCCTTTTTAAGTACCGCGCCACTGTAAGACATTAAAATGTAAGATTTTTGATGCTAAGAGAGATGAAAAATTAGCAATGACCTCGCCTGGACTCGAACCACGGACCTTTCGAATACGCGTGACCACCACACAACGAAAGCATGCTCAGAAGTCGGGAGAAATACCTTATATTAAAAGTCTACTACTAGCACTAGAAAGCGGTTTCAGTCCTATGATTAAATAAATTTATGAAAAGATTTATATATTTATTATGCAAAGATTTATAAGTTTATTAATTTTCGTCCAAACAGAAAATTAATATCTACTTCTTTTCACTTGCTTCTGAGAAATTTAAATGTTCTTCTTGAAAGGATTTAAAATTAGGCACAACCGTAATTTTATTTTGGAATAAATTTTCCATTTCCTTCAGCATCAAAATATTTGTTCTTTGTTATAGTTTGTTGTATATTGATTTAAATTTTAAATTTAGATTAAAGATGACTGGCGATAATTCATTTATTTCCTGTGCAAAATTTTATTTTCATAAAACACATTATGACAACTGTAAGCAATATACGGAATATGTAGAGAACAAATCGGTTTTATTTTTCACTAGCTTTCGGGTCAGCATGTTTCATTTAATATTACTAACAACATACTCTTATTTCTTAAGATCCGATTTTTTTTTCTTTTTTTGCTTCCTTCTTGACTAATTCTCCATGGTTAATTAATGATGCCACCCTTACAAACTTGACTTGAAATTAACCAAAGCTCTAAAAAATGACGTTTGAGTTACTATAATAAATAATCTCGAAGTCCCGCAATACTCCAATTAAACAAACAGGAAAAATAATCCCCAAAACACGAAAGAGCAAGAAGAGAAGAACAAAAGGTCAACATAATTGCTTCAGTTGCTATTAAGCTAAGAAATTCCTAAACAATGCAAGGCCTCGGAAGATAATTTAGTTAACGAAGCAAATGTTTTAAGAGAGTAATGCTAAGCATGGAAAATAAATCAGGCAGCTAGTTAGAAAAAAAAATTCTAACAGAAATATGCATAATCTGGAATAAATAAGCAAACCTTGAAACCCTATTATAATGAAGGTCAATGGCAAACATTATTTTATCTTGTTCTGTAATAAATGGGAATATGTCATGTAAGCAACCTTACACCGATTTTGTTTGTGCTTCTTTGCTGTATTTTTCACGATCTTTGGAACCGAAAATTACAAATTCAAATTCAAATATTTGTATGTATCAATCATCTCATATTTTGTATCTTTTTGCTCTTAAGAATCTATCATGTAGTGAAAGTTAAAACTGGTGCTAAGATAAATAAATCGTATAAATTATGTACCGTAGAAACTATTACTTCGTTACTAGGCAGCAAACAATAAATTGTTCTGCAAACGAAAAATGTAATTAAGATACAATGTTCATTTTTAAATTACAGTGATGGATAAAATGTTCAGAAAACATAAATGACATTTTTCCATTTTTTGCGGTAAGTAAATTATAATTTATGTCAGGAACTAAATAAAGTATATTTTTGCTATAAATTTATCAATTAGAGATATTTTAAAAACAAATTCAAGTATTAATTTAGAAACAAATTAAATTATACGTTGTTTTACATCGTTTATCGAGCGATATCCGGTTTAATTTAAAAGACGCATTAAATACGTAATACTGTCTGGAATAGCAACACTGGACTATATTTTCTAGAACCGAAGGACGTGCTCAGACTCTTGCAACAAGCACAAGAGGACAACATCTTTGGAGAAAAGTAAGTTGCAGCCGTTAATGATGGTTGATCTCAAACCAATAAAATCTCTGTTGGTAAAATTGTCTCAAATTATAATTGCGACCTCGTGTCCATCAAAACGGTCTTAGATATCTACCTTCCCAAGGCAATCCAGATATTCAGTTGCCTCTTATTATTCTCTGATTCTAAATCTGTGCTTCAAGCCATCCTAAGGGGCATCTCTCAACTTACCCAGGATATTATTATGTTCATGAACAAAACTACTGCAGCACAAAGGGCATGCATACTGCAGTGGATACCAGCGCATGTTGATATTTACGGAAATGAGCAGGTTGATGGTCTTGAAAAAGACGCCCGGAATACACTCATGTCCATAAATTAAGGATAATGGAAAATCAGGCAAAGGAAGAGTTAGAAGCAAAACAAATTTGACTTATTTGTAAAGCTTATTTATTAAAAAAAAGGTAAAGAGCAAAAAAAGATGCTATATGTTTGATATTATTAAAATAATTAGCGATTTTTTCTCCCTGGAGCATGTTACAAAAATAACCTATTTACAAAAAACCAATATTATATGGTTGGTATGATTGCTAATACATTGTATGTCTCCCAGACGATGCAATACAGTCCGTACAACGCCTAGGCATGCTGAGTATCAAATTATCGATCTGATCTTGAGGGATATTACACCATTCAAAGAGCAATGCTCTCTGAAGTTCCTGTAAACATGTAGACACGGGCTGCAACTCGTCGGCCAAGCATGTCCCACACGTGCTATACTGGATTCAAGCCCGGTGAGAATGCTGGCTAGTCCATACGGGTGATATCCTCCGACTGAAGGCATTCGCTTACGATGTTTGCAGGGTGAGGACGGCCGTTGTCATCCATAAACACAAATTGTGCGCCCATGGCGCCCCGAAACAAACGTACATGTTGTTCCAGAATGACGTCCCGATAGATTTGGCTTGTCATGGTTCGTTCCAATTTCAACATGCATGTCAGTTCTGGAACCCAGAATAATTCCACACCAAACGAGCACTCATGCACCACCGTAACGGTGTCTTTCAATGATGTTTTCTCGGTGTTAACGGGTACTTGGAGCTCTCCATATGAAAGTCCGGCGAGAATCAGACTGCAAGCTAAACCTGGATTCGTCCGAAAACATCACACAAGCCCACTGTTGCGGTGTCCACAATGCATGCTCTCTACTCCAGGCTAACCGCAGGCGACAGTGAGTTGCAGTATGTGGAACGCATCTGACAGGTCTACGAGCATATAGACCAATCTGCCCTAAGCGTCTGTACACGGTCTGGCTTTAAATTGTCGTACCAGTGGCTGAAGAGGGCTGACGAGACAGGTCTGAGGCTGTGCTCCGCCTGTTTCTTTTGGCAGTAACTGCCAAATACCGGTCCTCATTCGGCGTTGTAAGTCTGGGGCGACCAGTACTGTAACGTCTACTCACATTACCATCATCTTGGAATCATTGCCAAAGCCTGGAGATGACACTCTGGGCAATTCCAAGTTCGTCTGATACTTCCAGTTGGCCGATTATTCTACCACGTAAAAATCATCCAAACGCGTCCTTTGTGTCATAACTATTCGGTTATTGCTCTGAAATGCTTATAAAGCTCATGCGAACAATTTTACTTCTTTGCCTGTATTCCATATATATCACTCTCTTACTCTCTCGTCATTGTGACGTACCATCGGTGTCATCTGGTTACTTCCTGAAATTTGCATATGATTCTTGAAGATGTGTGTAGTGATTTTACAGGTGATATATTTATTTTAGAGTTCGATTTCCGCGTGACTCCGAATTATCCTTAATTTATGGACATGAGTGTAATTCCCAACTTTCCAACAGCTGAACCCTTACCGATGCTGACGCAATAGCCAATCTAAGACTTACCTCCCAATCAATCAAGAATTCCATTCCTGCCCTAAATTGCAACCGTGTCATTTCCACTACCACAGCCAGAATTATGACAAAACACTTCAAAAGAATGAAGATATCCTCTAATGACCAGAGAAATTATAATAGCTGTCCTCACTGTATTGATATCCAACTTTCTCCAGGCCATCTCTTCGAAAGTCCTTCTATTTTGGCCAAGCCCTTCAGTATAGATATAGATCCCTCGTACCAACTTTTCTAGTCTTCGACGATTATTGATGTTGCTGTGGCTGTTCTGGATACTTTCGATTCTATTTGACTCCTCTGGACTGAATCCTCGGACAAGGCAACAGCAAAAATGATGGTTGATATTTTAATATAGTGCAGTGTAACGTGAGATACCGAAAATAAAAAGAAGGTCTCAAATATCAGTACTAGGGGAACTAATGTTTACCAGGCTGTCTCAAATTAAACTAAAGATCTTATATTATGAACAACAACGGCATCTCTCATGCTATATGAAGGATAAATAAACGGAAGCGGAGCTTAACAAAGTAGTCCCTCTACAATCTTTTCAAAGACTACAGGAGTCTGCTTAAAATAGTTTTGAAGTCAAAATAAAAATTTAGAATTCAAATTTAATTTATTGGGCTTAAAGTAATCAAAGAATGGCTTTATTCAGAATCTTACATTCTTAAGGATGTATAAAAGATCCTCACGAGTAAGATGTCTCAAACTCAAGGAATAATAATTGAATCTGTCCAAAATGTCTTTCCTTATTTACAGCACATTAATACATTCGATGCTTCATATACAGCCATATATGTTCAATAAAGGTAATATCAGTATTGTATCGAGAAAATAAGATAAATAACAATATGAGACCAAGACTAGTGAACAATGTGTAGTTTGGAGGCATGTCAAATGATTGCAGTCGCAAGGCAGAATATTTATTTGCTTTAACTATATTCTGAATCCCCTCTTCCAAAATTCTTAAATAGTAGAAATTGTATAATAAAATCTGATCTGGACATCTCATAACTTCCTTGTATGGCCTATTAAATTATGAAACTTTTTTGCTGCATTTCATTTAAACTTACTTTCTATTGGAGATTGTTTCCCAATACTGACTTTCATTAGATTATTTCTCATTCAATCAATTCAGTTTTACTTCGCGGCAAGGAGCAAATGCATAAATATCTTCATTAAAAATTGTAAAATACAGAAAAACCTAAAACACCAAATAGAATTAAAACGGTTAAAAAACAATTTTTACAATTAAAATTATAGTTTAAATTAATTAAAATTAGCAGAAAACAGATTTTTCGGTGCACAAAACTTTTGGATCCACTCAGTAAAAAGACACTGAAGTTGGTGCAGAAAACTGTCTTAATTCACTATGCTAATAAGGTTCAAATGTAAGCAAATGGCGGCATCGTTAGGCTTCGTGGAACTTAAACAACTTTTAAATGGTTGATAATTCTACAGCTATTGCATGCATAAAGCATAACTAAAGCCATAAAACCTTTACCCGGATCATAAGAACAATATATTCAATCACTTTTAAAGCACAAAATGCATAATTTAACAATATATAAGATTAAAAACACTTAGCTCACCGAGCCGGGTAACAGAGTGGGTATATATATACAAATATTTATACATTTTTGTTGCTGCCGATTGCAACCAAAAAGAGAACCGCACATCTACCTGTTATAACAGTCCCATATACAAAATAGATAATGGGAGTCTAATGCCAAAAATACAGACAAGAAGAACCAAAAGTTTTATCAAAAATTGCATTGTGTTGCACTGCTAAATTTCAGCGCAGAAAGTAGCCATCACTCCTGGCAAAGAATCAAAATTTAAAATATTCACAAGCGTACAATATTAGAGATAATTTTCAACTACTGACTAACTCGGCTTCAGCTGACACTGACTCTATCTCTGTGCGTAACAAATAAAAAAATCCTGCATCCAGAAACTCACTTCGTACGTGTTGACGTATCAGGGTTCAGCTGGTCTTCTGGGTAGGTTATCATGGCTCTCTCTGTAAACTACAGATTCGATCGCTATTTAAACTGAATTTAATTTTCATTCTAACGATGTTGACTGAAGAAATAGAAAGTATCGAAAATAACTTAATAAGGTTTTGCTAAAATGAACTTTACAGCACAATCGACCTTTAGCCGTCATAGGCTGCAGGTGACTGCAGCAAAGTCAACGCATGCCTCTTGAATCTGACATTGTTTCTCAAAGCTAAGTAGTTGGACAGGCTACAGTTGTTTCAAAACTACTTTTCGTTTTGTTGCAAGATATTTGACTTCAGCGTTTGATCTTGCTACTTATTATTTTCACATGACAAATGGTTTTTAATAGCCAACAAAATCAATAAAATTGCGCAATTTTTTCTAATCGTTATGTCAACAAATCATAATAATAATTCAATTAATCATAGTAGTATTTTAATTCCTAACACTTTGCCATCAAGCCTTGCGACTATATTTCCCAATTTATATCGTAAGCACTAAACTCGAGCAAGAGGGAAAATTCGGTGTTTTTTTTTTCGGGGGGGGGAAGAGGTTCGCATTTGATTATTTATCACGCTCTTTGTTGAAATATGATTTCCATACATGAATTCGGAAACATTTATTTTTTTAAATCATTTAACAAAATTAACACTATAATTAAGTTTAATAACATAATTAAACAGATAAAATAAAATAAAATAAGCGTTCGTATAAATGATGAACGGGAAATACAGATTCATGACTTGAGCGTCGTAAAAAAGTATTATACGGAGTCTCCAAAACAGCTCACACAGGAACTTTACTCAAGACATCTTAAAGCGTTAAATGCAATGAACTCTTTTTTGGAAGCCAACTTTCTAAGATGGCCTCCTGTGAAACTGGCTATTCTTTAAACTTAAAAAAGAAAACTATTTTATATTAGCAGCACCTCTGCCACGCCCATACTTATGTGTGAATCTGTTGTTAATCAGCGTCCTTAGGGGCCCTCATGGAAGCTATTAGTATCTCCAGATAGTGGAAAACGTGGAATAAATATTAGCTGTAAAGGTGACTAATATTTTGCAGACGTAAATAAACATCGCTGATGAACATGACCTTTCTAAGATAACCAATTTCACAGAACACAAAAATGATCTAAAACCATAGGTTCTCTTAGAGAAGATTTACTATAAATGACATTATATTTCCTTTAATTCGAAAACGAGGCTGTGTTTATATCAGGGATGGCTATGATAAAAGTAATTTTAAACTTTTGCTCTATATGCACAATATATAACACGAAAGACGATGAAATTTAAAAGAATCCTTAACAAGCTATATACACGCGTTCTTTTATATTCTAAACAAAGACATACAAGGTGTTGAATCAGCATGATTAACCACAAGACTGATAAGGCTTTCTTGCTCATTTTATGTCTCTAAATATTTATTACGCTTTGAAATCTTAATAGACTTTTCAATTCTATCTCAACGAGGAAAATTAATTTCGTTTTTTACTTCTGTGCATTTCCTTACGCTTTAAAGACATGAATAGTCGTTAGAGACTACTGACTTTTGTAAAATGGTTTTTGTAGCAAAAACATTTCTAATAAATACTCGCGAGTAAAAGGAAAAAAGCAGTTCTCTCTAATTACAAACTGTGGAATAAAGATCTTTACCCTCCCATACCTCATTAAAGACAAGAGAAAGGGAGAAACTTGGGTTATTTTTATTCTATTGTTGTAATTGCGCCTGGAGAAAGAATTTAAATTATTTGTTGTAGCTTAGATTAGAGGAGTGCGGGTGTACATGATATTTCGTTTGGACGCGTTTCGCATCATTCTCGTTTAGACTGGAAGGAAAGAATGCGATGCAATCACATCTCTTGTTGAAATAGCGAAAGAAGGCAATGGACTGTTACTGCTTAATGAACACTGATTTGGTAAGATTTGAGTAAATGATATATATATTCGAAATCGGAAACTTCGAACAGTATTTCTCTGGGGTGTTTATTCTTCAGAATCTTTCTTTAGATAATGAAATTGGAAGAAGGAAATGAAATGAGATTAAGTTACCAGTGCTTTAGGAGAAAATATGTAATGCCCATTTTACAAGAGAGTTATATACATTCCTTACTTCAGAAAATTTAATTAATTTTTGCATTTAATTTTATCGAGGGCTAAAGGAAACTGAAAAATTCAACTGAATTTATTTAAGGTGCTGAGAAGTAAAGGAATTACGTTTTAGTGTATTAATTTATTAGTATTTGTACATTTATTTATTTGTTATGAGATATTTCTTAATTTTTTTTTTTGGTTTGCATAAAGTTGTTCGGCATCGGCTGTAGCTATAATTTTGTTGTAGTTGTGTTGCATTCTTCCCTGTCCCATACCTTCACAGGTCCTGTCGTCCCTTGAGAAACGTTCTTAGCGATGTGAATGTAAATAATGGTGGTTCAGCTTCAGTCATGCCAGTGCTTAACGAAGAAATATCCGGCAATTTTGAGAGGGAGGTACAGTAGCTTTGAATTAACAAGTTCAGGAAGTATGCATAATTAATATTTTCAAGCAGCCGGTTGCAAATTTGATAAGGAATGTTCTTTTTCCCAAGATAGAATCATTAATGAAGAAAAAAGAAAATTTTACTTTTCAGCTGCTTTCTAACAATTTTCAAAATTAATCAATCTCACCAATAAGACGCAAGAGTAATAACACAAGTCATTAAATTGATTCCGGAATGTATTCAAAAATTTCGCATGCAAAGTTGTGCACGTTTTTTATCAAACCTAATGACAATGTTATTGTCTGTAATTTTCATTCTATGATGATTATCATAAAATTTGTGTTTTTCAGGTGTTTTCAAATTATTGACTTAAAAGATTTTCTTTCGTCAATAATTTTGAAATTTTCCCATTAAATTTGTTTATTTCATTTAAACGAAATCTGCAACTGGGAATACTGGAAAATTATTCCGTTCTGAGTATATCTAAGGTACTGAGAATATATCTGAGGGGTAAAATGATTAAACTAAGCTTCATTTAAAATTTACACATTTTTAATCCATTAATGCATTGTAAATGAAGTAAAGCATGCTGTAAATCATTAAAAGGGAATAATAATAATGATAACAATAATTATGTTGTCCTCAAACTTATATAAGAAAAGTACATAAAAGTAAATGATTATTCATCTCTCGTATTTCTGTAACTCAAAATTTCGATAAGTTTATCATATTTAAATATAGATTCATTTTCTTTATATATCTTTTATAATAATAAAAGTCAAGTATTATTCGAAACCATAGATCATATCATACCGGTCTATACTTACGATTTTATTTAGTAAGTTTCGTATGTCATTTATTCTTGCTCTTGGGATTATTTAATTTATTTCAAAAATTAACTACGTTTTTATTTTGACAAAATTGATCTGTTGACATTGAGTTGGGACAAGAAACGTAGAGAAGGGCAAGAGATTTCAACCGTTATTTCAGACATTCTTGCCAGATTATGGACTAAAAATGAATATATCTAGGACTTCTGCCGCGTTGTTAATGGTGGACATTAGAATGGGCCGAAAAAATAATTTTTTATTTTTCTATTTCTATGCCTCGGAAAAGTTGCCTCTTGCTTAGCTATGCAAAATGGAAAAGAAGGTTTTCACGTAAAAACATATCTTCTGTGACAGGCGCAGTCTTGCACTCCTTTCCACGATAAATTTTGTAGGCTTGTTGTGATGTTAGTGTCAGGCAAGCCACAATTACATGCTAAGTCCCAATTAAAACACATGTCTTCTGTTCTTACATCGCGTTCAAAATGTTAAAAAACAGCGAAATTTTGCTATTTTCGCTGTTTTGTGTAATTACTAAATTTATTGCTATCTATAAGCTATAGCTTATAGTCCTAATATGAATTTGGGGGCATGAGGAACACGGAAAACGTTTAAAAGCTATAATTTCAAATTATATTTATGTATTGTTTGCGCAAAATACACATTATTTTTATGAAAATAGTAGCATTTTGTATTTTGTGATAATTTGACTTTTTAGTAGGCAAACGTCAAATATTCAAAAAATGCACCTTGAAGTTTTTTTTTTTTGGGGGGGGAGGAACTTCTGTCATAATACATCGTGTTAGTTGTCCTAATTAAGCCATCGCCTGTTGTCAGCGTCTTTCACCGTTTTATATGCTTCGGCTATTAGTTTGAAACTGCGATCTACAGTTTAGGTGTGAAAAGAGAAGTTTTTGCAGTCTGGTTTCAACGATGCGCCAGCCTTTAGTAAATTTTTGATATCCTTAACCGGAATGTTCCTTAACAATGGAGGAGGGTAGATATTGCAACTATCCCACTGAATCATGTTGACGTAGTCTGTTGTTCCAAAGTTTGAGTTTTGGCGAGGTGAAGTTTCGAACAGACTTTCCCTCGGAAAGTGATTGAGCGTTCAAAAATCGGCGCCGCTAGTCTTCTGCAAGGATCAACTTTTCGAGATGGACAATGAAGGCATTCCACTAAATTACTGAGCTGATGATTTGCCGTATATTTTAAGTTAGGTATCGTGATATTCTGATTACTTCAAAAACTATCTTTGGTCTGTTTGTGAAATTTTTGCAGCTTTTTTTTTTAATTTTGAACCAGAGAGGCATATAATAATTCATAACAAAACGTAAAAACTGCCTAATTTCGTCAGTGGGTTTTCTAAACTCACATTGCTGCTATCCAACATCTTCAGAATGAAAGCAGACCAGCATCTTAGGCTGTTAAACCCTCTAAAATTGTACTTGACTTTATGGTAGCAGAGATATCAAATAAGTATAATTAATCTTTGCTCAGAACTTTTATGTCAGCTTAAGGAAAGGGCATTCGACACATTCAAAGCGAACTAATGGAAAGTTTTCACAGCCAGCGGGGTTTTCCTGATTAGCCCACTGAAGGATTTGGACTAAGTTATGAAATAAGTGATGGAATTGCAGAGGAGATATGTAGCCCATTGCTGTGGTCTCCAAACATGCAGTTCTATCAGGTGGGCAACATAATTTTTAATAGCAGTATTCATCTCAGTTCCATCGCTTCTTATCACATAAAGTTCTTCACGTGCAGTCAAACTGGAAATTATGGTAGAAAATAATCTTTAAGATGCTCTGTATAGGAAGAAGCATGGCCGATAATATATTCTGATCCTCGTTGTTGTATAAGAGAATAATGGTCTTCTTTCTCAGTTCTTCGGAGAAGCTTTGAATTATTATTTTTGTTACCTCTTCTTCCATTCCTATTTTCTTCCAAGTACTCAGACCACTTGCAGACCAGACTACAGACCAGTGTCTCCTTAATAGTTTGATTCTGCAAATCATTTCTATTACGAGATTTTCCTCTTCTTATTTTATTTCTGTGCTGCCCAAACGTTACAGTGGTTATGGGAGCCTACTGCGATACCGGAGGTCCCAAGTTGGAATCCCAGAGAAGACATGGCTGCAATTGTTCGTCCCTTCATAGGAAGTAACATGTGTCCACCTATTATTCCACAATAAAGTGGCCACCATTTCCTGCCTTAATAGTGGCCTAGCTTAAGTGATAGAAAATGGGGGAAAAAAAGATGTTTTGTTTTCGTCGACGACATGAGCATTGTCTGAATTATCACACCATAAACTGACGGACAGATGATACGACTCCAGCATTTGCTTGATCAGAGACTCCAAATCGATGTTTGATAGTTATAGCAATGGTCATACGCTTTGTAGCAAAAATTACGAAATGTTGCTACTTTTATAAATATCTTTTTATCTTTTTGCCTGAACAATAAATAGTAAAAATTACAAGTTTTAATCATTTATTTTATTTTGTGTGTATGTGTATTTCCCATGTTTCAAACTTCACGTTAGGATCTATAGCGTTAAGACACTAGTGAGTTTAGAAGCTATAAAAATTGGCCTTTTTTTTTTTTTTTTTTTTTTTTTTTTTAATTTTTCGCGGAACGATGCGAAAACGGAAGGTATAATTTAATTTAAAAATGTGTTCTCATTTTATTTAGCTACATCATAGGCAACTTTCCCGGAGTATACGATAGCACATATTGAAATTTATTAACTTTTCTACTGAGCGTGTTCAATAACAGAATTGAATAAAAGAACAGTAAATTTATTTCGCATAATACATACTCCAGACAGACTTAATGAAATTCTGTCATTCTTTCTGGAAGACCCTGGGCATTAGTTTATTGTGTTATTATGCCTGTTAATTAATGTGCGTGAAATGTTTAGAGTCTTCTGTTCTTTTTACAGCTCCGCCGAGTCATCCAGAAATCGATAAAGATGGCAAGATATCTCCGAACGGTTCCATCGTGGGTCCTTTTTATCAAGGAAACAACATCTCCCTTACTTGTGGAACGTCTGATGGCAAACCGACCCCTGAAGTTTCCTGGTTTAAGGTAGAATCCGTTTTCTTCTAATTTCATATTTCAATTAAGTACTAAAAACGTAGATAAGAGGTAACTGAATGGCTCTTATTTTCTGCAAAATCAGTCGAGCTAATGTTAAGTAATTGCTCCTAAGATTTGTTCCTTAGATTTTAGTAACAGTGTTTTTGGGAGTAGGTCAGAAGTTATGGATCGTTGCCTAAAGTGAATTTGAAAGCAGTTCTTTGTACAAGGACACATATACGACACGCTATTAAAAATTATTAGAATATACTGAAATGGGGTTTAAAAAAGGTTCCGTAATTAAATTTCTCTTAAATTAATCAAATAAGACAGACATTCAATTTATTTTGGTAGTTAGTCTAGTAGCGGTAGTAAAGGTAAATTTATGCTAATTAGTATAGTTATTTTATGTAGTAATTTATTTTTAATGTAGTACTTTATGTTTCTGTGCATCATGTGTTTTTGACCAAGTTTTAGATTTTCAGATTTTTACCTGTTTTCTTCCCGTTTAAGTGGAAATAATAAATTTATGCAGAGCTTTGATAAAGTTACTACATTTTGATTGGTTTATAAACGTAAATATCGGTTTTAAATTATAATATATAATAATTCTGATTCAGTTAAAGTGATGTCTACTTATTACAAATTTGTATCTAACAGATCCTTTATGAAAAAATAAATAAGTTTATTCTAATGGGAAATGTCTGAAAATTGATATTGTAGTATATAAATTAAGAAATGTTCATGAAATTTCAGAATTTATCCGGCGAACATCACCCCCATTGTGCTTCATTTAAAAAAAAAAAAAAAAAAAAAAAAGCCCTAAAGGGCTATTTGTCTCGAAACGCGATTTTCCGTTATTTCACTTTTCGCTCGAAACTGTTGCCTTCGGTAAAAGGGAAATATTATTCTTTTATATTTAATATGTCTGTTATTAACTAACAAGCTAAACTATTTAAAAATATAGATGCAGTTTTTTTATAACGTCGGCAATGAAAAATTACCGATGCTATATTACATTTTAATCTTGTTCATTTAAATAAAAATGAACCATTTAATTAATGGTATAGATAATTCAAAACATTAAGTATTCTTATAGAATTACACAACATTATTTTTTTATTTTAAAATATACAGACGATATATAACGTTCCCATGTCATGGATCTAATATCCTTTAAAATATTTCGCTGTTCAATCGGGGACATCTCTACTGATAATCCTCCGGACAATCATTAAAATCTAATCCTGTCAGATTTTATTTATTAAGTTTTTGGTGCGATACAGAAAAAAATATTGTCCTAACGATAATTTTGGTTACCTGAGATTTTTAATAAATTATTATTTAATAAGAATTATTAAATTTATTAAAATTATTAAAGTATTTATTAAGAGTTATTTTTACAAGTAATGGTGCGAGAAGAAATTTCATGTTATGAAGTCGATTGGAAAAATATCCGTCCTACAACGGGCTAAGTTTTACTTTTATTTATAATTTTTTTATATTTTTTTAGGGGTTTCAGGGAAGACTGACATAAACTGCAGTCATAGTTAGTTGCCCAATAAGAATGTGCAAGCACGCGAGGGCTATCTGCTTACAGATGTAGTTGCCTTAGAATAACCTGGCTCGTATTCATGTTATACACGGAGAAAACTGCACGGCAGTTTCATACAAGCAGCTTGTTCTCGAATTCCTACCACTCAACGGTTTTACCATTTGTCGCTGACAGACTTCATATATTTTTGAATATTATATTGTACAGCTTTAACCCTTCAGTTGAAGTGGTTGCTCAGTTATCTTTATTATAGGAAATACTTTCCTATCGCCCCGAGGCAACTAAACAGTTAAACACAAAAAATGGAAATCAAAACTTCTACCTTAAATATTTGTCCTCTATAAAAATATTTCACAGTCAAATATTTTCGCATAATTATGTCACGTGATACAAAGTCTCCAAAAGTTTTAATTGGTAATATGAAAGGTAATTTTGATCGTATGAGAAATTAATTATTTACTTATTCTAAACTAACATGCAAACATTTTCTTGTTGAAATTTTCTTCCTATTTATGTCCGTGTTCAAACTTAAACATTGCAATTAGTTTTATTTAATGATTTATAATGATCAGCACTGTTCGGTACAGTGGATAGTGATGATGGGAAAAGGGGAGGATGTATATATTATATAAGGCATGAAGGTACTGTAAAATAAGAAGAAACTTCTGGCGAATCTAATGTCCTCTCGAGAGGTTTAGAGCGGAAGAGAGTGTAAACTCTAGGCAACGTTCTCCTGTGACGCAAAGGCTTAATAATCAAGTGGTAGTGCCCATGTCTGACAGCTGTATTAAGAATCCTGCCATTTAGAATAAAAACAAGGATCAGAATTCATATAGTTCGCAAAATATGCTTTATTTGATCCACGTTTTAAGCCAAATATTAAGTCTTAGAAACAGCTATTTAAAATATACAATGTTCACCCTTGTCAAATACTTTGTTCAAATCAGTTGATATTAGCAGTGTTATCAGTTGTTATAAGATACTCCCAATTATGATATCACAGCTGCAGAAAGTAATTTCAAAATTGTTGCAGAAAATCAGTGTTTCGTTCGAAATTCTATTTAGTATGCCGACTCAACACACTTTATTAGAAAGTACACACAGCTGGATAAAGTTAATGCTAATGCAAGGTTTCCTTCGCTGTTAGATTAAGCCTTAATGTAATTGCACCTCTGTCAGTTTCATTTTAAGACATGAAAAACGTTTAAAAACTTTTTGATTGAACTCCCCACCTCAAATGATGATTATTGTTTATGTACAATCGCCCGTTGGAAGAGAAGCCATATTCTTACCCATCTGCACAGACAATTTTTTAAGGCTACCAGAGAAAATACATTGACATAAACAATTCCTTAGACGTCTCCAATACTCATGCCATGCATGCTTGTAAGGCAGGTTTTGTGTCTCAGGGACCTCATATCAATATATTCTCTTCTCCGATGAGTCCGGATTCAATTTAAAGCCAGATAATCGATAATTTCCGATCCGGGGAGAATTTAAATTTTCGTACAGTTCAGTGTATGTCAAAGAAATATTATATTTTTCTGAAGACAAAATGCTCGGTTGGGCAGGATGCATTAGTTAGGCATATGTTTGGTACGTAATTCGGAATGGATTGCTGAGTACTCAGTTGTACAGAACTGAAATTCTTAGATCCTTTGTGCCTTTTCTGCCATTGGAATCTGCTTTTTTTATACATAAATGCCTCATCTTCTCCAAGACGTTTTTTGACCTCAATCACAATATAGCGTATGGAGTAACCGGAATATTTCCAAATTTAAGTCGCATTGAATATGCTTTTGCCTATTATGCAAAAGTGGGGTTGACCCCAATCTTAGTTGACGCATTTTCAGTTAACTCTTCTTGATGAGTGAAGGAAGAATTTCTCAAAACCTTGTCGAACATCTTATTGATTCAGTGTAGAGTCATCTTACACGTTCGAGGTGGCCACATGCATTTTTAGACAGTCGAAAACGTTCCCCGCCTATACTTATCTTTAGGTTTCCTAAAGTTACGGGTAGCAATCGGTTTTATGACAGGAAGTGAGATTCATGTGATTTTTTTTTAAATATTAAAACACTCGTAGATTTGGAGTGAATAACGACGACACTTTGATGAAGTATCGAAACACACTTTATTTAGCCGATATTAATCAGGACAGCTCCAAAGCCACGTTTTACAGTCGTCAAAGATCTACTGTACACTCGCTGGAACAATCAGCGACGCAGCCTTCAGGTTATCAGGCGATAACGATGGAGACAGCTTTACTCCAAAGCACCAGAGTACAGTTCCCGGCTCTGCTGGGTCGTTCTTGGAACTCTACGTACTCTCGAGACTCTCCACGCTACAACTCGCGATGCACTCGACGACACGCAGAGCACAGCTCTCGACTCTTCGATTCAGTCATTCCCGGAGCTCAACGCGCTCTCTCGACGATGCACTAACCGCGATACATTACGAAACTCTTTCGATGCATTCGACGGCCCACTCAGCACTCGCTGCTCGGCTGTAAACTCGATCGACTCCGCAAGGACTGACTAACTATCCCGCACTTTGACTCTCTGAGTACTAGCAGGGTTTATATAGTTTTTGGCTTGTGTTTGAGAACATTCTGGGCTGATCCGGTAAGAATTCGTTCCAGAAGGTTCTCTATCCGTCCATGACATATCGCCAATTTTGTCGCTAAATGTGGCAAACCTGCCTTCCCTTGCCATTTTATGGCAACCCTAAACCCGCTTTTCGGGGAGGCTATCTTACCGTGCCTGTACCTTTCGTAACAATATGATCACAATTTACAGGATATCTAGGTAGGAAAATTTTCAGAAAATCAATAGAAATGTTTTCATACATATTTCTTTCTACAATTTTACTATAGCAGTATTTATTTAACTTGGATTGTTGAAAGAAATATTTTCTGTTTTCAAATCACCTCCATACCAGAGCTACATACTTTGCTGCTTCATATTTTAGACATGATAAGACAGTAGTGTCTATTTCGTTCCTCAGCTTAGTTACTAACTAGAAAAATGTTCTTATTTTATTTTTATATATTTAATCGCTACGAGCGATTCGAAATTGGTACACTGTTGAAAAACAGTGCATTAAGAGTATGAAATAGCTTCTTATTTCCTGGAAAGAACTCTCTGTCTGCTAACAATTTTTAGCGCATATCGAAAAATGGAACCATTGCTGTTCGAGCCCTGCTTCGACATTCTTATCTGCCTTGATACATTAAGCTACTCGAAGCCCTTTTGCTTGAATTTCAGCATCACAAATCATTACGATAATATGCCGATCGCTACAAGTTTCGAAGTTTCCCAAGGAAAACTAAAACAAATCAAGTCGTTATCGGCTTCAGTCTATAGAATTTATTTAACGTATTTTTTCATTTCTGAAGACTCATTTTTTATCTAAGTGGCTTCTTTTCTGCTTTCTCGTCTTTAAAATCGCAATAAAACGGATTTAATAAATGTCTTTTTCTAGGTTTTGTTCTCATTATCGTACGAGAAATATCTCCAATTGAAATTTCTGTTCCTTTTAGCCTTTTATGAAAGTCGATTCATTCTTTCCTATTGCATTCTTCGGTAACAAATATCCATTTCAATGGACATTTATTGGTTGAGGTTTAATATCGCGAGACGCGGGTATTCCTTTTCACTGATTAATTGCGAAGAAGGATTTGCATGCATAAAACACTTTGAAAAATAGAAGAAAGAGCTAAAGATAAGTAGCTAAAATGCCATAAATGCCTTTTGAATGGAAAAACGAGAAAAATGGGATGTAAAACGAATTTACAGCAACTTCTAAATCGAATTACTGATATGAAGTTATAGATAAAAATCCCATTCTACAAAAATGCACCAAATGAAGAAAGAGTTTGCATTAACTATAATTTTAATTTTATATGATTTCTATTTAATGGGTTGTATTGTGTTTTCTATGATACTGCCACTATAAAAATACTTGGATACAGTGACGACAGGGCTAATGGATGATAATGATTCTTTGAATTTGAAATGTTTGAGTTTCTCAACAGTTTCAATTGTTTAATTAAAATGCGGAAAAAAACTTCGTATTTTAGTTGCATAACTTCTGCATTTTATTTGAATATGAGAAAGTTTAACGTAATAACTCATTTCTAGTGCACTGTCTTTAATATTTCTGTATTTTTCGAAAAAAAATGAATTCAATACATAGCGTAATTTTAGCATCAATAAGGTACACTAAAACATAAAGAAAATTTTAATAAATGAACTAGCTATACAATTTGGTATTTATTGACTAAAGACATATAAACAATATTCTATAATTTACTTTATATAATGAAATATTTGATAATTATTTTAATACCTTCAAAATTTTCAATATACTTTTCATAGAAATAAGTTCTTTTGGCAGATAATAGTTTATTTCAAATAATTTTCATGCAAACACCGTGTGACTCTACATAATTATTCCAGTATAAGGTATTTCTCCCGCTTTCCTAGCGTGTCTTCGTGGGGTAGTGGTTCTGCACGTTCGTTCGGTATTCCTGAGGTCCGTGGTTCGATTCCCGGCGAAGGCGTTGCAAATTTTTCATCTTGCCTGCTTCCAAAAAAAATCCTAATGCGGCGCCCGAACTAAAACTAAACTAACAGTGGAGCCCGAACTAAAAGGGTATTGAGTGAGTATCCACACCCATGATTTGGCGATTGCGTCCCCTAAAAACCCCAGTTGCCCTTTAAAGAAGGGAGTATATAAAGTATTTCTCCCGCTTTTCTAGCGTGCCTTCGTGGTGTAGTGATTCTGCACGCTCGGCCGGTATTCCAGAGGTCCGTGGTTCGATTCCCGGTGAAGGCGGTGCCTAATTTTTCGTCTCTTCGGCTTTTGAAATTAACCTAATGTCTCTACACCAGAATGATTATTAAATCCTTATTTATCATTCCCGTCTTTTTATAACCATACCGATAAATGGATTCTGAAAACAGATACTGAATAATATATAAATATTTTATAATGTAGCTGTCCAGGATTTTTGTGATTCACCACAGGCGGCATCTCGTCTTCTCTCTTCTATAAAACTAGAAACTCTCTGAGAAGGTTTCATTTTATAAGTCTATACAAGTAAAAATTGTCTTTTTCCTTTTTTATGGTGCAAGAGATAACATATCAGTTTTAATTAAAGACTTTTCGAAGTTGAACTTTAGCATTACATTGAAAAAATTAAACAGAAAGGCTTCTCGCATATTACTTTGCTGTAAGATCAAATCTTCCGCTTGAGAAACATTCTTTTAAATGCAACTATATTTTTGAAAGTATAAATTATCGTCTGCTCAGTGTGATTAATCAATAGAACTTCATCAAGACAAAGAAAGCAGCGACACATCAAAACCTATAGTTAATTTCCTGGAAAAAATGGGACAAGAAACGGGTATCAAGGCCATACCTTCACTCAGATCTCTATTAAAATCTCCTGTTTTGTCACCAATGTATTTTTGCCCTTTTGCTTTTGTATACTTTGGAAAGCTAATCGTGAGCAATGAGATAAAGTAAAATTATTATCTGCTACTTTCTTTCCGTACTACAAAATCTTTTCGTCTATTCTTTCCGTACTACAAAATGCTGTATGTCTTGGAAATTATGCTGTAGAAAGATAGTGAAGAATAAGGATTATCGGAGAGAACATTTAAAACATAAATATTATAGGTAAAATATTTATGAAATTACAATGAAAATCGTCTGAAAAATGTGCAAACAGCTTCTGTAACATCTTGAAATCCTATATGTATGAAATATCTGAAGCTAAAAGACCAAAGCATTTATACAGAATTCGTGCTGTTGTGTTTAAACAAATTCTATTATATTTTTTTAAATGCACTGAGATCTTTCTTATTGACATTTTTTGTCAATTCAGCGTCGAAGTTTACTTGTTATTGTCATCATAACATCGAGCTGGGACTAAAGCATCTTTCTGATTTTAAGGAAATACTTGTGAGCTTTTTGTTTTAATATTTTATAAATAATGAATTTCAATCCGGGTGTCTGTCATGACACATTATAGATCACAGTGACATAAATGTTATGTATTTTGTTTATTTCAGCAGAATTTCACAATCCCTCTTTTGTTGGTGTTTTCATCGAAATATTTTCAAATCAGAATCATCAAGAGAATCAATAAAATGTAATAGGCTAAGAACAAAATAAAAATGCTGGACCATTAAAAGACTAAGTCATGAGCGGGCTGTTAAAATACTAAAGTACGAGTTTTGACGAATTTCTCATGGATTTCAAAGAATTTATTAGTTAGAATATTGAAGACTACACAAAACTGCGTAAGGATCAATACGGAAAGCTCAAGACAAGCTCTTCCGGTATATGCAAACGATAAACTCTATTGGAAAATGTAATTTTCCATGAACAAAATGGGAAACCGAATCAAAAAACAAACTTCAGGACCTGTTAAAATGCAAAATGTATTTCAGTTTGCAGCTAAGCATTTAATACAGAATGCAAAGATAACATTAAATCTCCAACGTTTCTTTTTGGTCTATCCTACACATGCAAATATTAAATCGAAGAGTTTAATCGTGTTTAAGCCTTGATAAATTTTGTTTGATTAGCCTTGATAAATGCCATAGTATCAGCACTTAATTCTTAGCAAACAAACATCTTAAATGAAAGTTTAAAAATATATTGCTGTCAAGATATATTTTAGCAATATTTAATATTTTTTCTGCATCTTTAATTATTTTAAATTAAAACAAACTTCATATTTTTTTTTCTCTTTTTTCCCTAAACAAACATAAATCATAACTAAACATTTTATGATATTTTTATGTTTAAAACGTATCGATGTGTTATACGATAAGAATAAATATATTTAAAATTAAATTTTGAATAAATTCATTTGAAAAGATAGTTTTCACTGGCGTTTTCGTTTTTATATAATTAATACGCTTTATGCATAAAAATATGATGTATCTTTAAATTCATTGTGATTTATAATCATAAAATTTTTACCTAAGTATTAAATTAATGCCTCTTAAAATAAAATTTCTTCGTTTTAAATTCGGGGCTATAGATATTGCTTCAGAATATGCATTAAAATACAAGTAATTTATCTTCTAGTTTCTAATCTAAAAATAAATTAAGTCAAATTTTCGCTTGTTCTATAATGCAACTCAGATGGTGTTTAACAGTTAATATTTTGTGATTAAAATGCATCTGAAGTCTGAATTCTTCCAAAAAACCTTAAGAGGAATCTAGATTTTTACAAAATCTTTTTTAAAACTGCGACATTTGTAACTAACCTTGGAATAAACTATACTAATTGTTCCTCTAAATTAATGCAATTTTAAAAGTGTCTGCCGCAGACATGTAAAATATTTTCAAATACTTTAGAAATCGACTACATTTGTCTAGGTTATTAAGCTTAATTAACATTCTCATAAAAATCATCTGAAGCATTAAAATTCTCAGTGATGAATTTTCATTAAGTTTTAAATTTTGATTTTATTTTTAAAAGCTATGATGCAGGAAACTTCAAATGTTTCAGTTCCAATTAAACCATTTCCATGATAACTCATCATAAGTAACAAGCTGGAAATAATTCCCTGATAACTCATCATAAGTAAAAAACACTGGTAATTAATAAACTGAATTACATGCAGCTGTATGTTTCCTTTTCACAAAATATTAAATAATTGAGTTTAGATCTCTTTATAAATTTAGGTTATTTAATAAAGAATGGCGTCACTTTCTCTTAAAGAATGTAATTAGTATTTAGTCTTTCCTGAACTTTTGGAGATCATAATTCCAAAAGTCGCATCATATTTGCGAAAGCGAAATATAACAGGCAACGTTTTCTCTAAACGCCTTTCACTTGAACTATTTTGAAGGAAGTGTAGTGCAGTATTTTACTACATTCGCAAAGGGAATCCATTCGGCGCTGTGTTTCGTGTAGATTAACTAGTTAGAAGAAAGAAAGGATCACGAGACTATATGAAATTCCTGCCAGCAAAAAAACTCGTTGAAAATTGCATTTGGTGAAATATTGATAGAACGCATTTTCCGTATTGAGATCAGTTTTACGCAGCTTGTTTATTTCTTCGGCTCTAAATTAGTTTGATTTGAAAAATATGTTGTGAATAAGCAAGGCGATTGAATTTTCTTTTTCTAGCTATAGAAACGCGTGAAATAGTTCAAGGTTTTTCAAAATATTCTACTGCTTTGCATGGTTCGTGTGGTTTAAATTATTTAAATGTTAACCTCTGTGTTCCATTTTTAAATTATTGAAATCATCAAGAAGGTTTGAAGCAAAATTTTAAACCCTGAAGTGAATGGTAAAATTAACAAAATTCTGAAAAAAAAAATGAATTTCTTAAATTACCTAGCGAGTAACGGACTATTTCTCTTGGTACTGCTTAAATTTTAGATGCGAGTTTTGACGGATTCGCAAGAATAAACTTCAAACAGCTGAAGTACCATATCAGTAACGGAAGATGGAGAAGAAAGCACGTTCTTGAAGTTTTACTCCAAGCGATAAGTATGACTGGCAGAAAAAAAAAAAATAGATATGCTGTCAGGATGTCGACGTAAATGCAAATACGTTTTTGCACTCTTTGTACCACTTTTTATTAATAATGTTCGTTTCAGTTTATGCATAGATAGTTTTGTTGATTAGAATCTTTCTAGTGCTTTCATATCAGGCACTTGTTCCATTTTCAAATCCGTCTTTCACTTTTATTTTTATAATTTTAGGGTAGTGAGGAGCTGGACTCCGAAACTCATGTGCATATAGAGAAGAATGGGGCCTCAACTGTTAAGTCCAGAGTGAATGTGACACTGAAAAGAGAGGACCTGGGAGCCAAAATCGAATGCCATGTCGACAACGATGCTATAGACGATCCCCTTGTGTCTTGGGTGGAAATAGATCTTCATGGTAAGATTAGAAATGCTACTTAAGTCTCCATTCATAGTGTGAGAGAAAAAAACTTTAATGTAAACCATAACTTTTTTGTTGGTGTAATATCATTTCCAGCAAATGTTATTGCTTTCCGTTGTATGCGAAGTAGTGTAAAATATAGCTAATATAAAACTTTAAGTTCACCTTTAACACAGGAAACATCTGAGAAAATAACGAAATATTAATTACAAGCATGCCGTTTGACGAATGTAATAGAAAATTTAGAAAATGTTTTAGCTACTTACATAAATAATGCAAAGTTAACGCATTGGAATCTTCTTAAACTATTATTGAAAAAACGTATCCTACTTCTGATCATTCATAGTGTTACGGTAATAACTATAATTTCTTTTTATTTTCATTCCTATTCTTTCCTTCAACTTCTGTTAAAGAAAAGTGGTATCCATAATTTTATTAAATTTCTATCCCTTTAATTAGCAGTTATCACTCTATTTACCTGTTTACCTACGGCAAAAGAGCATAAACGTACTTTTTGCATAGAAATAAGTCTCTAATTAAAATGATTAAAAGGAATAAATTTGTCTCATTCTAATCTGCAGTCAACTTCAAAGATTTTTATCATGTAACAACATATAATTTGCTGCATGTTCAAATGTGCTTTCTGAATGCGTACTTTAATCTAATTTTTTATTGCAGCTGTATCAAACTTCATTTTTTCCCTGCAGCTACATTGCTATTTTTAATATCTAATACGGTTGACAAATTATTATTGTTAATTGGATATTTAATCAGATATTAATATTTCTAAAGATGTGTTATATTCCATACATTTCAAACTAATAATTTCTCCCAGAATCAAAGACATTCATATCATGATATCTAGCGGTAAATTGACCATCGCATTCAGTTTGTAATTGGAACTGACGAGTAAAGTACTCGCCCAAGGAATAGTTAGTTTTTCAAGGTCTGTGACTGTCAAAGCGATAATGACACTTTAGCGGTATGAACACAATATGACGATCGATAATTTGTTAATTGAATTTGGACTCCAAAATATTATTTCTTCTGCCATCAGTCGTTTGTTAAGTAGGGGAAGCAATTGATGATATTTTTCTTACGTGTTCTTCGAGTCCTGTAGTCATCACATCAGTAATGAGCAGCTAGAAATATAAGCAACTCGGATCCAATTTCTTAATAAACCACAGTTGATTAAGTGTATTTTTCCTCTGAAAGTCGAACGAGACCGTAGTTCGCCTTCACACTCTTACGAACGTGCTCAATATTTATCACTTAAATTTCGAATGAACTTAAATGTTCATTTATCCAAAGGTAAATTTTTAGTTTTCGATAAATCAGTTACCGATAACCTCTTATATACATATGCAAAAAACCACAAACGTTTATTGCACAGATAGAACGATGACTCTTGCAGACAGATGTAGTCGTAAATTTCAAGATAATTTTATTCCTGGATAACACATTTCTTTACATGTACAATCTAATTCACATATCATTATGGGAGCAATATGCACACCCATAATTTTGGGAAGCTTACATTTTAAGACATACAATGGAAGATAGATAGATGCGAGCGACGACGTGTTATATCGACGCAGACAAGTAGGATGTATTCAGAAGCAGCCTCGGAGAGATCAAAATGTTGTGGTATCAAAAGAAATCTTATTCAGTGTTTATATAAGAGGTGTCTGTATTGGAGCGTTCTGAAACATCTTAAGATGCGGGTTTAATTTTCAAATGAGGCAGTTTAGACCGCTATGTTATGAACAGTTACTATCTTTAGGACAGAAATCAGAAGCACCCAAATAAAAATGCGAAATATAAGGAATATTGCAATTAAAATTAGAGGTTTGCTTTGCATATTTTTATCCTACGTATATATACAGACACATAAACCGTGTATGCACGTATGCGTATATATATATAATATATATTATATAATGTAAGTTATATAAATTATATCATATAAAAATGTATATGTATTTACGTGTATGTGTGTCTTATATTTTAGAGGTCTATTTGCATGCAGAGAGCTGAATAGAAAATTTGAAACCAATCACTTTTTAGATATGGCCGAGAAGAACTGCTGAGTAGATCTGGATCGGACTGGAGAGAAAATCACAACTGGCTTGATCGTTAAAACATCATTTTTGTTTGAACAAAAAATATTCTTCAACGATGCATTTTTCCTTAAACTGGTATTAAGGATGCTAAATTCGCGTCACAATTTATAACAATACAAGAATGCTAGTGCTACATTTTAGAACCATAGAAGAATACGAAAAATACAAAGAGACGTGGGTTATTCAAGACACAACAAACGTCAGAAGAATGATATACTTTATATATAGTATTTATACCTTGGAAAATGTTTGTTTTAGTCCTGAGCAGCGACTATTCTAAATATTTCGCAGTGCAGAAAAATTGCAGTGAAAGTGTAACGGCATATGCTGCAGAGTGACGCAGAATAGTGCAAAGCGTATTCTTGAAGCGGGATTCTGTTTACACTGTTGACCATTAAAATTGCAGCACCAGGAAGGAAGGATCTGACAAACATCAAAATCACATGAAAGGAAGAAAAGGTTAGGATTTGCTAAGGATTAGTATTTCAGCTAATTTAGACGAAATTAGGAGGGAGAAACGACATCTGAAACACTGTATAAAAGAAAAGTTGTGTAGTGGATATCTCACTCGGGAAGCGCTTTGTAAGGTCGGAATGTGCTCAGAACATCGTGTTATACTTCGAATAATAATAAGAAATGCTTACCAGTAAGTGTCGGAATTCGATAAAGGCAGAATCATTGCCTATCAAGAGTGCGGATTATCTTTCCATGATTTCGGAATCAGTGAGTTGCTGACGGTCATACTGAACGACATGCAGGATCGCAACACCCTCCCATGACTAATGCCCAAGAGGACAGATATATTGTGAGGTCAGCTCTGCAAAACTGTAAAACCGTGTACCTTTGCAGCAGCATTGGACTATCAGAACGGCGACCATTACTTCGGCTTCCTTTGACAATGCAGCAAAGAAAGAGATGGCTACTCTGATTTGCCAAACTATAAAACTGGATACAGGAGTGGCAAAATGTCTGTTTTATGCACAACAGCAGAAAGTAACATGTCTGCAGGAATCTCCCGTACAGTCCGTGATATGTTATCCTTCAACGTAGCCAGGTCTAGGACCACTCCTTGATAGACCTTGGACTTAAGGTAACCCCATAGCCAGAAGTCCCATGGGGTACGATCGGGCGACCGAGGTGGCCATTCAGTTGGAAAGTAGCGGCTAATGACTCTTTCTGTTGTGAATTTCTGTCGTACCATGTGTTGCACCAGTATAGCAACGTGTGGAGGAGCTCCATCTTGCATGACGAAAATGATTTCCCCCAGGCGTTGTCTTTGTTGAAGTGCCGGAATGACAAAGCTGTTCAACATGTGGCGATATTTCTCTCCGGTAACAGAACAGCTTTCCGGTCTTGTTGGGGTAATGTTCTCATAGAAGAATGGACCTACAATAAATTCCGCTATGAACCCACACCAAACAGTTACCTTTGGTGAATGTAAAGGAATTGCTGAGACTGCATGTGGTGATTTGTCATCCCAAGTTCGGCAGTTCTGGGTATTCACAGTTCCATTCAGGTAAAAGTGGGCCTCATCTCCCCATAAGATCATCCATCACGGTCAAGCATCATCCACCTTCATTCTGGCAAGAAAGGTGAGAGCAAAAGTCAATCGCTTATCATGGTCGGGGTACAGTAACTCCTGTACACGGCTGATCTTGTACGGATAGAAGTTGATAATCTTTTTTAAGATTTTCCATACCGTACTGTAAGGCATATCCATAATAAAAGGTAATTTTATTCCGTATTAATTTGCATTTGTTAACACTCTATTTTCTATTACACAGCGCCAAATATTCCCCTAGCGTTGACTTTTGGAACTATTTTTTTCGCGGAATCTTCCGTCCCCCGTTCTGTTTAATCTTCGTGCAAAATATGGCGCCATTCTCGCAAATAGATCGCGCTACAGAACACTGTGAACACTGTCAGTTTAATTATGGCCACCCGGTATATAGTCAACACATCCACCTTCATGGAACTACTATTTTTGAGTTTTATGTGTAATATGATTTAATGGAAACAACTTTGTAAACGAGCTTCTAAATTTTTTCTTAAAGGTTTTCATAGTCCAAAAAGAGAATTTTCAACATCATTCTGCTTTATAACAAATATATATACATATAATACATCTACTTTGTCTATTATAATTTATTCTTGTAAAGACCAAAAGTTTTATTGATCGTTAAACTGAGTTTTAAATTTTTCCAACAAACTTCTCATAATAAAAAGTCAAATTTTTTTTGAGTTCATAAGATCAAAATATCAATCGTATATTTTGCTTCTTTATCAGAATGATTTAAACAGAAAGGCATTTTTAAGCACTTAATATAAAAAATGGATTAACCAGAGAATGCACTTTACAGAAGACATAAATCTCAGCTTTACTAATTCCTCTGTGACTTTAGACGATAATACAGTTTGGAAGTTTGATAAATTATATACTAATTTACTGAACTTGCATACCATACTGCTTTTCATCAAATTATATCTTCAGTTAAGCACTTCGAGGTGTTAATTTGCATCGCCAGCTATTAGTTAAAATATGTTTTTTTTTTCACTTTCTTAACACAGCTTTTCTCTGTGTGTCTTGAAACATTTTAGTTTAAAGTATTTGGCATATTCGTGGTATTTAAAGCATATAGTATAGACAGCAGCTAATTACTAGCCATTAGCAGGTTATGAATTTCATTCCTTTTAAATCATTAATTTTAAAACCGAAAGTAATTTGAATCATTAAATAATTTAGACATTAAATGATTTAGTCATTTAGCAATTCTTGCTTTTGTTGTTTATAAAACATGAATGCTGACAAAGTTTCCTTCACGTTGAGACGGAGAGTATTGCATGATAGTCTAATTGTATATATAGCTCTTATAGATCAGCAATTTCAGTTATTAATTACGCTGTACTAAATGAAAGGCAAAATGTTGTATGCCTTTATGTGTAAACTTCGAAATGACATTTATGAATGAATTTGTTGAATTGTTTCACTTTTCATTGCACGTTACATACGTTTAGATCAAATTAATGGGCAGGTAAAAAGCACAGACTGTTCAGTTTGGCTATTCAGGTTGATTATTTGATTGATAATATTCAAAAAAAAGTTGTCAAAACAGTGCGACAGATTTCTTGAAGTTTGTCTGTTAACTATTGAATTACTATCTTATATGTCTGAGAGATTTTCTTTTGCATTCCACTAATTCCTGAAGAAGTTACCGTCTTCAAAAGTTAATTCGAATTGATCATCAGTTAGAAGTCATCTATATCTCGCAATGAGAAAAGAGGATTTCCGGGTGTTCACTGTCTCGCTTCTAATTGATTAATTATTCGCAAAAATACATTAATAGCAATTGTATGGTTTTCGGAGTAAAATGTTGCCGCTGGGAATCTACTTTTCAAAAAGGTTCGGCGAACACTCTTTTCTACGTAAAATTGCCTTTTTCTTCTAGTTATTCTTTAATTTAATAAACTAAATAACGGATGCATGATATTACATTACTAAGTTTCTAGCTAATCCTATTAAAATATTGAACATGGATGAAGGTATTAATTAGATTAATGAAAATAAAATTACCAGTATTTTGTTTTACATTTCTTTTCTAAATTTGGTCTAAATGTCTTAATTTAGTTGACAATGCGAACTAAAAAGATGGCTTAATTTACTAAATTTTTATCTTGAATATATGATCTAATTTAACTTTAGAGAGAGAGGGTATTTTTATTTAATTTATTCAAGTAGAATGAATGCATTATTAAATAGAATTTTTCCTCTAAGATGAACATATAATTTTTTTTATGTTTTCAAAAATCACCAAAATTTTTATATTAATCCTTAAGTTATTATGCGAAGCTTAGATAGATGCACATACACACACTGACCAATGAATTAGACACCTTCGAGATTTTTATTTGAATGCGGGCTAGGGTTGAAGTATTCACATTTTTTATGACGTTTGTTACACGTGGTTAGAATGCTAGTATAAGTAAGGCATAAGAATGCTTTTCACGTTGAATGAAGTCAAATGGGAAAAGCGACAGATTGTTAAAGCCCGTTTAGAAGGGGCATCGATTTCGAAGACCGCAAATCTCACTGGGTTCTCAAAAGCAGTCATATGAAAGGTTTTCAAAAGTTGGAATCAGAACCCAACAGTTCTTCTCTAGAAGATGTAACTGCGGTTCGACAACAGTTTTCGAAAAGAGTGATCGGCGGCATCTCCGATGAATTTTACTGCAGAACTGGGACTCTACTGTGCTTCAACTGACACAGATCGTCAACCAAGGATCTTTCCAACAGATTTTAACTCGAACCACGCGCAGACAATTGCAGAGGATAGGGATGCATGGTCAGGTGCCTGTGAGCAGACCACTCATTTCTGCCCGACATACAAGAATTAGTTTGCAGTGGTTTCAAGAAAGACGACACTGGGCATCTGAGGATTGGAAACAGGTAATTTGGTCGGATAAATCACGCTATACCTTACTTTGCACTGATGGGAGACGTCGAACTCGGCGAGCCATGAATCTACCTTGCCTTATTTGCACTGTGCAAGTGTCTGGTGGGAGTGTCATGATATGGGTCATGTTTTGCTGGTATGAAAGTGCTGCCCTGGTGTTCCTCGAGGATAAACAAACAGCCATGAGATACCTAGATATACTAGCAGATCAAGTGCACCCTGCAATGTTGCATTTTTACCTTGATGGCTACGGATATTTCATGGACGATAATGATACTATGCATCGTTCCAGAAGTGTAGTGTTCAAAATTGGTTCGCTGAACATCAGTCTGACTTCCAACACCTTCCCTTGCCACCACATAGCCCGGATTTTAACCCCGTGAAAATGTATGGGATAGGCTAGAAAAACGCACATTCGTCAGCGCTTTCCTCTTCCATCTGATTAACAAGATCTAAAAAATTGCATAGCCAATGCATGGTATTCTCTGGACGTATAAATGCACTCCAGAAGCATGTAGACTCGATGCCCAAACGAATCAGAGCAGTTACTTATCCGTGCAAAAGGTGGTTCAATAAAATATTGATCTTAGGTTTCTAATTCATTGGCCGGTGTATATAACTAAAACTAAACTAAAGTAAAGAAAATGAGGCTTAAAATATCCTTTCTCGAAGCCCATGCATATCTTCTGGTATATTTAAGAGAAAGAGTTACGAATCAATGGCTAGGAAATTACTTTTTTCCCAACAGTGAAATGTTTTATTGTAGCATTCATTTCACTTAAAACTCTTTGAAATTACAAGATACTCACCAGAATTTCTGCTTAATCTTCTTTATCCTATTTAAAACATAAGACCCATTTATAGGAAAAATAACTAAAGCTTTCAGCAGATGTGCTTTTACACTGGGTTCGTTTCCTAGTGACGAAATTTTTTTATGCATCTATCTTCATATTTTTTATACATTATGGTGTTAACACGCTAGACTCTTCTCCAAAACGTTTTCTAAGAACCTTTTCCTTTCTAAGTGGAAAGCTCTAAAGATAATTTTCATAATGAATCCGACCTAACTCTCTATGACTGAATACTTTGCATCTTTAATTAATTTTGAGAAAAGTTTTAATTTTAATTCCTTATTTATAGTGGAAGAAATGTGCAAGATCTTCATCAAAAATTTCGTTTTGCATCATGACTGTTAAATGATATATTCCAGCGAACCTTATTTCTGAGAGAATAAGATAGTGAAACTTTCAAGTTTTGCTTCGCTATTATTAATTATCAAAAATCCGTATTTTGTAATATGCGAATTTTACGATAAACTTGCTTTTAATATATGAATACTTACGAATATATAAATTTTATTGTTTTTAGAAGGATAATTGAAGAGAAAAAATAAAACAAAAACCGAATATTGCGAAAGAATTATTTGGCAACAACTCGTCGTATTAATACCAGATAATCGTCTGTAAATACTAATATTTAAAAATGGGAAATATTAAAGCTTTCGATGGAAGATAATGCTTTTAGCCATATATAAAAAGATACTGCTTTCATATAAATAAGAAACCCTGTAAAAATAATTAAATTCACATTTAATAAACATAAATAATATTATTTTTAATAACGTTCATTTAGCATTGCATTTAGAGGAGGAAAAGTTAAACATGCTAAGGACTTTTGAAAAACAATCAACGCTAATTTTAACGATACTTTAATCCTAAAAAAAGTGGCTTGAAAGCAAATGATAATTAAAATTAAACTGAATTTAACATAATTTCTTCAGATTTTGTAATGGAAAGGTAGTTGAAATGAAAAGGTCTTTATAATTAGCAGCTGTTGTAAGGAGCATAGACTATAATTTATACGTATCTGGTTCAAATCCCCAAAGAAGCAGTTATATTTCCTTTAAATACATTATCTGAACTACAAACAGTAAAATAATAAAATTATGAAGTCTTAAAAAAGCCAAAAACATTATCATATTACTTTTAGAAACAGTAATTCTGTTGGGAAGATCGCTATAATGATCAAATGCTGTAATGAGCACAGACTATATTTTAAAGATCTCTGGTTTCAAAAGCAAATCGCTGATAGAAGCTGCTATATTATATTATCTTTAAATAATTTATCTCCATTATTTAAAAGTAAAATGATAAAAGTACGAAGTCTTATCCAAAAAGCACATATTCATCGGTTTTGCCTAGCATGTTACTTTAGTCAGATTGTCTGCAAAAGTTTTAAATTCATTTAGCTGTAAGACAAATGATAATATGTTATAACTATTGGCAATTCAGCAGTTTAGCAAAATATAACAAAACGCGATTTGTTTTACAAAAATAAAGAAAGTTGCAAAGCTACTTTTAAGAACTAAAAGAAGATTTCAGGAAATAACTTAAGATTTTTTTGCTACTTTCTAATAAATACAGTTAGAAATTAGAGTTGAGAAATGCCAAAAATTATAATGACTTATTTTGGCAATAGAGTTTTTTTAATTTAATTTTTATTACTATAGCACTGACAATGCAAAGACTTGATTTCAATGCGAATTAAAGTTAAGAACTATCAAAAAGCATATTTAAATCAATGCATTTCATTACCAAACTAAAATCATTGTTATAGCAATAGAAATTAATTTGCACTTCCAAACTAAGTTATGAAGTTTGCAATTAAAATTATGAATGAATCTAAATCATTTCTAATTTTCTTATCATTTATGTGCTTTTGAATTTATTTTTTGCTTTACCATTAAACATGAGTTTTAGTAGGTAAGGATACACAGAAAAGCAGCGTTAAAGTGGCCTTTATGCTATTGTAATAAATATCAGTAATCTTCAGATATTTTATATGAGCAAACGTTCAGATAATCGTATCTGAGACTTTCCTTTACTGCTTATAAATGTTGTTTAACTAAACCTATGAACATATGTCATGAATGCCTTCAACTCCTTATCAATCAAATTATAATTTTTTCATTTAAACAATTTCTGACATATGGACGCAGCACACGCAATGCCTTTTTATCTCACTCATAATTGTGCATTATTTCATGGATTTAACATTTGCGTTTACAAGTCAGATGAAAACAACACTGTTTTCTATCATGAAAACCCGTTAAAAGTTTGAAAAAAGAAGTGAAACTTAACTGAAATGGTTATTGATGTCCAGCTTTCTGTACCTAGACTATTTAAACTAAGTACGATTTTATGAGTTTAACGAAAACTTTCAAGATTACACCATTATTCTTCAAATGAAAATACTAATCTTCATTCCGAGAGCTTGGTTTTAGCGGATTGTCACGTAAGTGCGGCAACTTATAAAACTCCAAAGAATAAAAAACGATTTAGAAAAAAATTCCCTGAACCATCTGTACTCGATAGTAGTCTCACGATGTTCGGACATTTTTCGCCGTCCCCAATTCTCTTCGGTTCAGTTCTCATGATGAGGAACGAAGCTACGTGGCAGAGTGTGTCCATTGCACGTGACGAGGGAATCCTCGTCCCAATCACGTAATGTTTACTGGTAAGTAAAGGTACATGATGTATTTCGCTACGAACCCTTATCTAGCCGTGGGCAGAATGAGATGGAAGTCGTACATACTGACATGATTTTCCTTTAAACATTTCTTTTTTATTTGCGAAATACGAGCTGTTGCTTGAAAATACTGTTTTAGATTTCCAATAAATAAATAAATCTTCAGATGCTTTAAAATTTAGTGAGCAACTGCTTACGTTTATAACAAAATCCTATAAAAGAATTTAAAAGGAACTTTGAAGTATAACGTTTTATAGCATAGAAGATTAATAATAAGCGTCTTTCGTAAAGCATAAGCTTTTCAAATTTGAATCTTAAATGCATATTTATAATCTGTAATATCTAAAAGCTATGCAGCATTTGAGCGTTTTCAGCAATACAGGATTTCCTGAAAATACATAAACTGGATTTGGTTTCAGTCCACCGCAATAAAGCGAAAATCGAATAAAGGGAATAAAATGATCTTTTGGGCTTTTTTTTTTTTTTTTTTTTTTAATAACTAAATAGTGTGCTTATACTGTATATACTGTGATACATTACTCAATAATTCTGTTTCTTTTCCTGCCATCTTCATGTTTTCTAAAATAATGTTTTTGATATTTTGCAAATACTTTCGTTTTCCAGCCTTAAATATTTTCACGAGAATGTCTAGGTTCCAGTTTGTCTAGTCTTTCGACATCTTTTTAATCTAGGATATTTTATTTGCGTTTTTGATTTTAAATGGAGTGAACTGCTTTATACTTAAGGCCTATGTATGATTATTAATAATTCTAATACCAAAACAGTTACTAGTCTCGAAATGTGATTTTGTGTCGTTTCACTTTTCATTCGAGTCTGTTGTCATTTAGCAAAATGTCAGATATTTATCTTTCAATTTGGATCTGTCTGGTTGTGGATTAGCAAAAGTAAGCTACTTGACGGCAATAGATGTAGTTCTTAAGAATACTCCTTTTTACTTTTGAATTGGATTGATTTAAATGGTAGCAATCTATAATTAATATAGACTGATTTAAACGATTGATATTCGTGATTTGCCTAATAAAAAACTTTCAGTATTTTCATAGAATTAAGTTATATATTTCTTCTTATTTATTCATGCTTTGTAAAACTTTCATGCTAATTTTATTATTTTATTATTATTAAACTTTAATGCTATCTTATTATAATTATAATTTTATTATTTAATGATAAACAAACCCAATGATTTGAAAGCGAGAAGAGGTAGTATCATACGTATTAAAACATTTTTATCTCTAAGGCACAAAAGTATCTATCGAAAGATCTACAGATATTTTTAAATTCTGTTCGATTTTAAAGAAGTTTTTAAATATTTTGTAATTTTGCTATTGAATTGAATATTATGTGTCGTAAGAACGTGATATTTAATAGATAAATTTAACACACAAAATGTTAATAGTAAAAAGACGAAAAAAATGTTTTGCAAGCCAAAAATTGTATGACAACACTTAACACGCATTGGGAGTTCTGAATATATGCTATTATGCTGCTTTTAAAATGTTTGTGATTTTGCTGTTGAACTGTATATGGCGTAAGTATGAAGAAAAGCTTCACTGCTTAATATGAAGTAGTATGGCAGACTCTTTTACCTTCATTTTTGTTTTCTTCAATAAGCGAATATTTGAATAAATGGCTGCATCAAATGAGCCAATTAATCTTTTTAACTCACGGGAAAAGGTTAATGAAGCAACTGCATAAGTTAAAGAATAACCCAGTCATTTTTTTAAAGATTTCATTTCTACAGGACATTACTCATCAGACGATAGAAATGCTGCTGAAATTAATTTGATCGGTTTTAAAAAATTGATTTTGGTTAATTTTCAGTGTACCTTATCATACAATAATGGATACTGAGATTTTTCCTTTTTTGCAGTTCCGCCTTTATCCTTAGAAGTGGAAGGACCAACTTCACCCGTGATAGCTGGCGAACTCGTGTCTCTCACTTGCACAATCCAAGGGGCCAAACCTGCAGCCAACGCTACATGGTACAACAAGTCAGATGTTATTAATGTGATGCCCCAGACCCACATAGATCAGGCACCTGATGGCACCTTGACTACCATCAGTACTGTGCAAGTTCCAGTTTCCCGGTATGACCATCTAGGCACGTTTTATTGCAAAGGATCCAATTATGTGCTACAAGGCAAAGAAGCTCCTCTATTGAAGTCTTTGGATATACAAGTTCTCTGTAAGTTTCTCTTTTTAATTTCTGATATTTTATTTTAAAAGTTATGTATGACTAATTCTGTGATAAAAAGTTATCTACAAAATACATCTGAAGTCAGACCTTACTGATAAAATATAGGTTTTTCCATTATTTAAGAAAATGATAATTTAAATGTAACAATGTAACGCCTTCCTCACTGAAATAAGGAAATTTAAGTTAATAAATCCTACCAATAAACAAGAAAAACTATGTGGGCTGATAAAGAATAGACGAAAAAATTTCGGTTTCTTATTAAAAAAAGAGTTGGCTGATTGATTGGTGTCGCATACTTTGAGAAGTCAAATGGATCCATTGCATGGAAATCACAGCCTTTGCCGGTTCCACAGTCTTTTCACTATACAGCTCTCCCCGAGAAAATAATCCCCCAAGCTTTGCAGTGCTGCAAAATTATTGCCGGACAGGTGAAGATGTGTTCTGGAGAAACTCCGTTTCGAGGTAATTTCTACAAGTTCTGTAATATCTGGTACCATCTTCATTAATTTCCATTCCTCTAAAATGGCAGGTTCTTAATCTAGTAATGGTCTTTGTAATTTTCTTTTTGCGTTTATATCTAGCAATGGCATTAGCAGCTTCAAGAATGACGGGGATTGAGTTGTTGAGATTTTTTGCCTTTTTAGCCAATTCATTGGTTGCCTCGTTTCCATCGATTCCAACATTTATAATTCGTAGTATTTCAAGTACCAAACCAACCAAGGTATCAAAAAAGCGTACTTATAAAAAAGAAATACTTTTAGATCATTAGCCAATGAAAGATACAATTAGTTCTTAATTTTATGTATTTCTTATACAATATTAAATTTTATGTATTTCCTGTACAATACTACGAATCATGAATTCACTCTGTTCTGAAAAAATTTCAGATTTGCTTTTATGTATGATGTTTTGAAATCCGGAGAATACTTCGGTTCAGATTATTACTTTCGAAGCATTGAGTTCAGAAACTATGAAGGATAATTCAGAACTTCTACTCAGTTTTCTACTTTTGGTCATAGACTGATGTTCCTAATTTAGAAACTGAATAAAATAATTCAAGCTTTTATACAACAAACGTTTTGGTCACCTGACATATTTTAGTAAAAATAGACAAAATTTTAATCTTCAAAACGCCAATCTAATTCAAAGAATGTTTTAAGTATTATGAAATGTTTGATACTTTGGATATATTTTAAAAGCTCTGTGATGTGTAAAATTGTTTGTGAAAATTTTTTCAAGATTACACGGCGTAAGCTGCTTTCATTCACATGCAACAGATATTATTTAATGCAGAAAAATGTCTGTTGTTTATCATTTTTTTTTCATTTAGAACACAAAGGTTTGGAGGTTGCTTCACTTGGAATAATCATTTAATTTTCTCATCACCACTCATCGCGATTACTCAAGATGCATCACAAGTGATGACAAGAAAAGACGATACACACATAGACCCAAACCTTACGCGGGAGTCGAACCCACAACTCTTGTTCGCGCTAACAGTTAGCGTCTGTTATGCTGTATACCATCCTGTGCGATCTTGAAAACATTGAATTCTACTTTAGGAATTTACTTTTGAATTTAAATTGATGTCAATTGAAATTGGAAGCTATTGCAAATATATTTAAGCTTTTTTAATGTCAAAGGTATGTTTTTGCAGTTTTCATTCTGATACATGTACACCTAACTTTTTACTGTAATACTTTTATGCAGTTTCAAAAAACATCTCATTCGTAAATTTTTGTAAGAGAGATATAAAAATTTTATTTTCGTCTTTCTTTTCTAAAACGTAGTATTTAAAAGAAACTTAGTCTCACAGCTCATCTTATATGAAAAGTTTTGGGTACTTTTCTGCTGTCGGAACCGGATTCAGGAATATATGTATGTATGCATACGTACGTGCATTTTCCCATGTATACATGCTCATATGCATATAATATATACATTCATGTAAGATATAACAAAATACGATAGCTGCTTTAAAAATAATTGGCGATCTCAAAATTAACATTCTAGATTTGATGATCTCCCCCTAATTCATCTGTTTTCCCGAATTCGAGAGCTTTCTATGTTATGTAATGTTACTGGAAAAAGGCAACTAAAATTAATATTACCCAATCACTGACTAGCTCTACTTATACCTCAGATTTAGCTTAAATATTCATTCTTCTCCCTTTCCTCACTGCTGCTCTGTCAACATCGCGCCGCTTTACCTTAGCTTATATAACTACGTTATTTCTTGTTAATGTACATAGAAATTTATCATATTTAATTATGATTGAACAAGTGTCTACCCAAGTATTTGGATATGTGTGAAAATAAAAACTTCAATTATTAAAATGAATGCATGGTATGAAAATAGCGAATATATAGTTCATCGTTTCGTATTAAGCTATGTAAAGTAATATTTGCAGAGCAAGCAACTCATTAGGAAATATTAAAGTTTTCCAACCGAACACAAGATTCAAATCTATAAAGCACTGTAATTTCAAAATTGTAAAACATCCTGCATCCTAAAATGAAATAGCTTCATTGCTTGATTAAATACGAAAACAAAATCTCTTTTCTTGAAATATTGCCACATAATTCGAGCGACTGGGACCATTTAAATTTCGTTTCTGCATTTTAAGTATTTTATACCATTCTTTGTCTATGCTTTATAATAACTGGAAAAATCATGTTCTTTTATTTAAAATACGTGGTCAGATGACCAGATAAAATTAGCATTTCATTTTCACAATCTGTCTTTCGGCTGGAAAAACGTTTTCATTTGATGTAAAATCAACACTAAACAATGATTAATATTTTCGATGTTTTCCATACAGTCCATTTAGCGTTTAATAAATAGAAACAACGTAATGGGAACGATTAATAAACTCCGACATCTCTTGAATGCAGAATTTATTTTAGTGTAATGAATCAAAATATCGTTGTTTCTGAGACATTAATATTTTCCACTTTTATAAATCATATTTCACGTATATATCGTTATAAATCATATTTCAAGTATGGGCTTAGAAAAAGAAACTGCGCTATTAGATTCTAAAAGAATAAACAAACTAATCATATTTCATTCATCTCTTCTCTCCCAATTGAAAATGATCTGTTGAAGGACAATGAAATCGTACAATGAAAGTATTTTATATTTGTTCTGCAATTTGAATAATATTCAGTCAAAATCTTAAAATAATAATTCACTAAGAAGTTTAGAACATAGAAATATACACAAAAGTTTTTAATGAAGCGCTATAAAAGTTTTCTAGAATTTATTTTGGTTTCATGCTTGCTTTATTGTAATATTATTCGATTTACGACTCAGGTTTATAATAGCTCTTTAATTTTGGCCCCATGATGCAGCTCCATAATAATCAGAAAATCCGTTTTTTTTTTTTTTTCAATCTTCAGTTCTCAAAAGAAATCCTGCGATGATACAAATTTTCCAAACGTACCAGCTGTAATTTACGTTTGCTTTGATTTAAATTTTCGCAATAATATTCATTAAAATGGCTTTGTGCAAGTAAAAACATATGCCACTTATTTTTCACACAATAGTTTTTAAAATAAATATGAAAAGGGAAATTTTAATGTTTATTTTATTAAGTTATATTTAATTATATTTCAGTTATCCTTCGAATATGTGGCACACAAATTTAAATATCCATCATGTAAAATAGATAAATCTCATGAAAATTTTAGGTAAGATCTAAATACAATGTTTCATATCTTCTCAAATAAAACTAAAAGCTAACTCTTTTATCGACTTTCATGCTACATGTGTATTTTACTGAATCATGTTCCACTAAACGTTTCTAAATATTAAAGAAATTCTCGAAATTTGAGGAACAGAAAAACAGGACACCTGTATTAGTGTTTTTAGGATTGTATGTGCATAATGTTAACATAAATAAATTTCCCAAAATAGATTCTATACTTTTAGCATTTACTATAATATTTGCCATGCCAAATAATTACAAGAAGCGCATAAAGTTTCAAAGCATTTTCTCCATGTGTTGTCATAAATGCAGCAGTTAGAACATTGAGCTGATTGTTCGGAGATTCATGCGGGGGATACTAAGTGGAGGCACACTTTATTTCCAATCATTTCTGACTTCCAAAATCTTAATAACTTTAGAAATTAGGATCAACTTTCTTAAAATATTTTCATAGTATTTCTCAAATACTAATGTATTATACACAAGTATATACATACATTGTACACAAGAATGGCTTAGATGCGGTACCCAAAATAATGGAAACAGCCAGCGAAGAAGAGTTATGTATAAAAAATGTATGTAAATTGAACATGTGACACCTCAAATACGCAAACATATAGTTATGGATAAGATAGGGCTGAAATCATCATCTCACATCATCTCAGCATGTTACCAAAATAAAAAACGTATAAACAGGGATCCTGTTTTTTTTTTTTTTTTTTTTTTTTTTTTTTTGTTTTTTGTTTTTGTTTTGTTTCATTTGTTATAGTACTTGACCTTAATGATTTGAAACAAATCAGGACTGTTGGAGCATGTCTACTGGTAGTTTCAGCTAATTGAACTGTAGAATCATGGCTATGTCAAACAAAACGACATCGAAAATCACGGCGGGCTATAAAAAAAGAGTTCTGCTTTACCTCAAAAAGAAACCACATGGGGGTAAAAAGATCAATAAGAAATGAGGGCAATGTCTCAAATTGCACCATCTGAATCAAAACCCTCAGTTGAAGAACTAAAGCATATAGGAATGATGCTTTAGCGGAACATGCTCCTTTTGAAACGGTTTCTTCCTCGCAGTTGATCTACATAGTGAATGCTAGACTATATAAAATGCTGGTTTTACCGGCTAAAACAGGGGCAAGTTCTATCCTGGGGGAGTTTCTTAGATTTAGGAGAAAATGCAATCAAACTTTTATTACTTGTTAAGTATTTATTTTTAGTTCATGAATGCAAAAAAATTATTTTTACTCAAGTGTCGGTATTTATCAATATTTTAAACACTTTTTCTACCTTAAATTATAAAACACAATAAAAATTATCTAAATTTAAATAAATTTACATGTATTTTTCCAGTTTTGATAAGGAGAAGGATAAGGGAATGATAGTCTAGCAAGGTTGAAAGTTGTGCAATTCATAAAAAAGTTTGAGACTTACTGGGCTAGAACTTTAAAACACATAGCCGACTAGTGAATCATCATTTAACCATTCCTGCAGTAGACGCAAATTGTGGGTTGGAAAATACCCTTTTGATACTTAGTTCAAAGCAGAACGCATTTAAGCTTATCTGTATTAATCTGAATTTGAACTCTCTGGCATTCTTTTGGCCTTGTTTTAAAAGGCTGATGTTAAGCTCATCAGTTTTTATTTGAAGAGACAGTTTTTATTTGAAGAGATGGAAAAGAAATTTTCAGTAGCAACTGTTTAATATTTTCGAAATTGCAGCCGCCCAGCCTGTAGAGTGGTTCGAGGAGCTGACTGTCGTATCGATGGGCCCGGATTCGAATTCCAGAGAAGACATGGATGTTTGTAAACGTACTCGTATGATCTCTGTGCCACAAGGGAGCCCTCAAATTACTCTGCGAGCCGAAAGCCTTCTCGTGAGTTTGATGGTAGGAAAACAGTTGTGGAAGACCCTAGAACAGCCCACTGGGTTGTTCTCTCTCTAAATCGGTCGGCTGGGGTAGTTAATGCGGAGGGAATATACATGTACGACAAATGGTGAAATTCTGGTTGACTTGTCCACTTTAACTTGTGCCTGTACCTGTTGGAAACTGTGAAGAGCGACCGCTCCTATATCCATCATCAACATTTCTGTGTCTCTCACAAAACGATCTACATCGATAATAACTTTGTATCGTTTTGTCCTCGTATCATTGACACATTAAAAAAGTTTTCTTTTCCATTTTTTGCTAAATTTTCGTTTTTTCAAACGCCAAACACAAATAAAAATTTCATCCGTTGATTAATTAATATTGTATTATTAATTAATTAATAATCATTTCCGTTAATTAATATTGTTGTTTTCATTTAGCAAGTTTGCTGTAATTTCTTAAAAAAATCAAGCATGTTTTAATATAAAGACATAATTTCTCAGAAAACAGAAGATCATGCGCCAGAAAATTCATATCTTTTTTGAGCTAAGCCTAACAAAAACATTGCGAAAACTTAGAAATTTGTTGTTAACATTCTGAATGTGATTACAGTATAGTCTAAAAGCTTTTGTTGGATCCGTTTTAACATCATGCCGTTGGCTCGTTTTTACTGCAATGAATGCTCAGTCATCCACAATTAAACTCCGTTTTTAGCAGTAAAATTAACATCAAATACACGTGTGTTACGAAGTCGAATCATGGATCATTCCTGATTGCGTAACACTCCATTAATAGACAGTAACTCTCCCATTAATAGGTAAGTATTAAATTCTTTCTGCGCTAAAAGCCAAGCAAAACATTTACTTTGCTATTGAATTATCTATATGATTCTGATTCCTTAGCTTATTTAAATAATATAAAGCAACAGTTCAGTGCAGTATATATTACCTTTATTAAATTAATTTATGAGGCTATTTATAACTAGTAGATTAAAGTACAAACCTGAAAAATATGTGATGTATAATTACTAATGGGAAAACAGTTACGAAGTCGTAGGCCTCTAATTCCTTCTTTATTCCTTTTGTTATTTATCAGCCGCAATAGGACTGGACAGTAACGGTAACATTTGGATAACCATGGAATCAGACCAGACAACCATGGTAACTTTTGTCAATTCTTCTTCCTAGGAAAGAAATTGCTTTTTATACTATGTAGCGGAACTGTATTGAGTTAATTTCTAGTTGCGTTTTAGTTTACCTAGCATTGTATTCTATATGCATTAATTTTATTTTTCTACCATCAAGACCATCCTTTCCGGGAGTTTAGAATATGCTCCGAAACAAAATGGTATTCCTCGCGCTACTGTAAATATATGCATGTTCTGTAGGAAATAAGAAAACCCTGTTATCCAGATTTTTTCGAATATCCAGAAGGACTTCAGTACCAATTATTTCAGATACTTAAAATATGTTAAAAATATACTTTCATTAAGTTCATGGAAATGATGAACATTAATCGAATGCTTTACAGTTAAATATACAATAAAACGAAAAATGCTGGAGCGTTGTTTTATTTTATTAGTCCAAAGGGGCAATTTTGCCCTGAAGGACTATTAATTTCGTTTTGGCATTTTGCGTTGAAAACTATAAACGGCGAATCACTTTTCAGATTGCTTCCTAACATTACCGCCCTGCATTATATTTAAAGAAATTAAATAATGAAGAATCTTCATGAATATATGTATGTTTCTCGCATTGTGATAAAAAAAGGGTACCGGAGCCATTCATGTTTCAATGACGTAATCCTACTGCGAATATGGGCATCTGGAAGGCCAAATTTGAAATTCGGAAATTGTTTTATTATCCATTTTATATTTTGTAAAACTTTAACGAATTTTTGATTAACGAACTTAAGGATTTCAAACCGAGGCATGGCAACGTTGTACAGAAAAAAACATTTTTATCTCCAGCGCGTGCGACTGTGTATCGGAAATTTTAAAGATAAGCTCAATTTAAAATTAGTTTCGATATTGCTCTTGAACTGAATTTTATGGTTTGTAGAGACATTAGGTAATTTTTGGGAAGCAAGAGAGATTGAAAAATTAGCAACGCCTTCGCCGGGAATCGAACCTCGGACCTCTGGAATACCGGCCAAGTGTGCAGAACCACTACACCACGAAGGCACTCTAGGAAGGTGGGAGAAATACCTTATAGAGACATTAGGTTAATTGGTAAGGCCGGAGAGATGAAAAATTAGCAACCGCCTTCGTTGGGAATCGAACCACGAACCTCTGGAATACCGGCCCAGCGTGCAGAACAACTACACCACGAAGGCACGCTAGGAAAGCGGGAGAAATACCTTATATACTCCCCCTTTTTAAAGGGCAACTGGGATTTTTAGGGGATCCAGTCGATAAATTCTGGGTTGAAGAGTCATCATCCACAACCCTTTTAGTTCGGGCGCCACTGCAGAGACATTAGAATTTTTTTGGAAGCCGGAGAGATGAAAATATAGCAACCTCCTTTCCCGGGAATCAAACCACGGACCTCTGGAATACCGGCCCAGCGTGCAGAACCATGACACCACGAAGACACGCTAGGAAGGCGAGAGAAATACCTTTTAACCTTATAGGTTTAAGAATATGATATTTAATAAGTAAAGGTAACACACGAAAATGTTAAAAAAATGCCCCTTTGGACGTAATATAAAATCTAAAATTTTCAGATTTTTTTTACGTTTTTTTATTTTTTATTTATTATCATTTTATGAATTTAATTGTTATTTTTCGTTTATTGTGAACTCTCACATGCACTAATTTAACTGCTACAAACAATTCTGAAGTTAGTAACAACGAATTTGTTTTATTTCCCCCGCATATTATTCACTTTTGGCCAAACAATGTTACAGAGAGAATGAGGTATACGGTTACAGGGATTAAACCTTAATTTACATTAGTAAGAAAAATAAATTATGGGGTAAAAATGCTCTTGAGATTTGGAAACTATTACAAAAATTCATCAAAAGGCAACTGAAAAGCTAAAGAATTTAATCGAAAAACCTTGCTTCAAGACAGAACAAAGAAATAATTTAAAATAAGATGATTTTACTGGGTGTGTAGTTTTTCGTTACGTCAACAGGAATTCTTTCTTTAAATGGTAAGATAAAAGAGGTGAATGTTTTCAGGAAACAAAGGTTTTATATTAACAATCTTTGTTGTGTTTCTAGGTTTTTCATGCATTTTTTTGCATTATGTTTCTGTATACGCAATTCGAGAATCCTTGTTTTCAAGTGACAAACATTTTATCAACTTCTGTTCTTTAGTTTTTCTTTTTTTTAATTTCGTTTGATTTCTATTTAGCATATATTAAATGAACAAAATTAATTGTGATTTAACAATGTGATATGGAATGAAAATTTAGTCATATGTAAAATAATAAAGATTCGAAAATGTGTCTAATGAGTAGTTGAGAATAAAGTAAAAAAATCGGCTGCAATCTTCAGCAGTGTTCCTTTTAATTTCTCACGTTTGAGCAGACATTAAATTAAAACTTTTTTTATTAAATAATTAAATTTTATTTGATTTTATTAAGTTTCCTTTGACGACTTAAACTTCAATTTTGGGGTTTCAGAATGTGATTTTATCATCAAAGTTCAGTATTTAACCTCATAACATGTGCCAGTTTAATGTAAAATTTAATCACAGTATTAAACAGAGAAATATAATTAACGAAATACTTTGCAGCATGAAGTTTGCACCGTACTTAGGGAAAATTATCTAAGGAATTTTAGGGAACCGGTCGAGGAATCACTACTGAATCAATCTACTACGTGCTTGTCTCTCGCAGTCTACCAGTCTGCGATTGAACTCATTCCTGCTAACCTATTTCTTTTTGTCGCTTTAAGTTTATTGTTAAGCACAATTTTTTTCGCACTTACGCTAAACAACAAAATTACTAAAATTTTAAAAGCAGCTTAGCAGCAGACATTTTGTTAATTTGTTTTCAGTCTTTTCTCAGTTTTTCATATCAGTGTTCAGTTTTTTTTAGTAAGATGACTTCGAAAACATTTTTATTCATTAAATATCACGTTCTTCGCTCTTACGCTACATAAAATTCAATTCAATTCAAATCACCAAATATTTAAAAGCAGCTTATCTTTAAACTTTTCCATAGACGGTCCTCCGCGCCGGAGATAAAAATGTTTTATTCCGTACAGTGCTCTTTTTCAAAATGAGTGTGTTAATCAAAATTCCGTTAAAGTTTTAAAACATAGGATATATAGATTTCTACTTTCAAAATTCGGGCTTTTATTTGCACGTGTCGGATAGAGGACTATGTTATTCAAAATTTGAAGATACCGTCGTGTTTTTACAATGCGATTAACATACAAACATATATGCAGATTCTCCATTATTTATTTTTTAAATAATACAGAGCAGTAATATTTAGTGGCAGCAATCTGGAAAGCGCACAGCCATTTATAGCGCATGGCGCAAAATCCCGTTTCGAGATTCTAGCTAACGCCCTTTTGGGCTAAAAATAGTGTTTTCTACTTTTACAGGTTATTGTTTAATTAATTACTAAAATTAACTCTCATAATCATAGAGTGTTTACTATTCTAACTGGCAATTCTTGGGTATTACTTATTAGTCTATGTGTGAAATTCAGTTACGTAAATAATATTGCTAGTAAAAAAAATGCTAAACAACAGATGTTTCAGAGACTTAAAACTGATTTAGTTCTCATGAATAATAACTTTTATGTAAGAATAGTTTTAGGATTTATTTTGTGAAAATTACCTCCCACTATTAAACTTATTATTTTTTTTTTAATACTCGTTGTACACTTTTCCAAGAGGACCAAAGAGCACTTCCTCCAAAGAGCACTTTAACTGTTAAATTTCACTTTGCATTGCTTCTCATTGGAAGTTTATATTTGTAACGTAAACTGCGGCTAGTTAACATTCCTTCACATCGTTGTACCCATTATTGCCTTAAATTTAATCAGCCCAATTTTCCTTCCAAATCTTTCGATACAATAACTGCTTACCATGTCGCCTGCTTAGGTCCATTATTCCTTCACGCACGGCACCAATCAGATAATTATCCGCCTCTTTTAAAAGCTCTTCATTCAGAACGGAAACGACGAGATGACGCTAATTGCTTTTGCTAATTGTGTCGCATTTCTGAGTGTCCAATTATCTGCTACGAATCCAGTACAAGTTGCAGGCGCTTCGCATACTAACACCAGCCGTTTTCACTCAGAAAAGACTTCATTGGATGTAGTGAAATTGCCACCGAAATGGGTGACGAATTCGATATCTATGACGTCAAGAGGAAACATCGATACAAGAGGATGGATGAGTTCTGTGGATGTGATTTATCAGATTTTCAATGAGTTTTATGTTCGCTTTGTACGAGCAGTAGTTTCTTATGCAGAAAATTAATAACAAGTGAGCGTGAATGCGCGTATCGCAACCTTCTGTAACAAGCACTAGCTATGGCCAGTATACATATGCCATTTTGAAATGATGGCATTCATTAGAAGATCACTTTTATCGATTATCGAACTAACTTTTTCAGTACTTTACACAAATCATGTATTTTGCAGAAATGAACTTTTGTCTTCCATTTCGCTAACTTCTAGATTAGATTTTTAGAACAGTCAACACCTAATTAATTAAGTTGCACATTAACCGGTCTGTGTTAAAAAAAAAAAAAAAAAGAAAAAAAAAATTGAAAGATTTCAGATTTTAACGGTCGCCCAAAAGGGTTTGTTAGAGCTCGCAGTCAACCAGTCTGCTGTCACACTCACTCCTGCTAAACCATTTCTTTTTGTCTTTTTGGTTTTATTATTAAGCATCAGTCTCTTCTCACTTACACCATATACAATTAAAAAGCAAAATTCCAAAAATTGTAAAGGCAGCATGTGTTTAGATTTTCGGCGTATATTTTTTACAGTCTTTTCTCAGTTTACCATATCAGTGTACAGCTTTTTCAGCTTTTTTATTAACGTTTTGCGAGTTAAATTTATTAATTAAATATCATGTTCTTCGTACTTATACCACTTAAAATTCAGTTTAATAGCAGCATCACAAAATATTTTAAAAGAGCATATCTTTAGATACCACTGCTCGCTTTCAATTCACCGAAAAATGTTAACAATGCATTAAAGTTTTACAAAATATGAAATATAAAATGTAAAATTCGGGCTTTCAGGTTCACATGTTCGGGTAAAGGACTACGTTATTCGAAATCTGATGGCCCTAGATACCGTCGTTTTTTCACAGTGCGAGAAATATAAATTGCAGATTCTTCATTATTTAAGTCATATAAGGAGTTAACATTTCGTGGCAACAATTTGATAAGTGATTCAGACATTTACAGTGATATGTCGCCAAATCCTGTTTCGAGACGAAGAGCCCATTTGGACTAACGGCCTTTGGGGCTAAAAATTAAAGTTTTTTTAACGTAGACGAGGGAAAATTATTACTACAAAACATCAGTATAAACAAAATTGTCTACGGAAAACACTAAAATGGTAGAGAAAAGTGCCTAGGATAACTGCAATGACAGCAGAGGATGTCAAAATTTGTGGGAGGTCTTTTATACCTAGTGAATGCAGTTTAATCGTACTCAATCCAAATTAGCATATTCTCACGTCTATAAGACTCACCTTTATATCTCTAATTAAAAAAAATAATTTCTGGAGCATCTGCCGCCGAAAATCTGTTGTTTACCATCTGCAATATTTTTTTTTTTTTTGTTTTGTTTTGTTTTGGAGTTGTGAAGCACCTAAAAAAATTAGAACTGTATTCCCTGCCACTCGGCGCCATTATTATAGCTGCCAGCACTAGCGATAGTGATACTGCGAGTTTTAATTCACAGTATCCCTATCGCTAGTACTAGTATATCACATCCTCAGAGCCATCTAGAGTACCGGATATTCCACATTCAAAATACCCTTTAACGATTGTTTGAGGCATGACATTTTCCCAGGCTGTTAGAAACCAATCATACATGTGCTGCATACTCGGTCGTTTAAATTTTCCTTTAGTGTCAAGGTTACGGTTTCCTGTACTCATCCAGATATTATAAAGTCTTCGGAATGAACTTTCAAACGTCAGACAGTAACATAAAGGGGCTGGAGCATAGAATCTAGGCCTCCAGGAAGTTATTTCTAATCATTTTTGCATGTATAAGTTACCTTCCCCTGATTTTCATCTGTCTTTTTGTGAAAAAACGTGCAGCTTATACATGGAAGAAATATGGTATATTAATATTGTACAACAGTAAAAAGTCAAACCCCGTCGAACGTTTTAAACTAGTTTAAACTCAGTTACAATGTTCTGTAAAAATATCATATTTTAATGGTATTTAGAATTGAGCTTCTGCTTTCTAATGATATTTATTCTTCCTTAACTTGTTCTTTTTCTTCTTTTTGCTTTCATTACTGATTTATCGTACGTAGCCAAACGAACTAATTCTCCAGATTCAGCTATTTAAAAATTCAAGTTAATATTTAGTAGTATTTTTTATTAATTATAATATGGTTACACCTTTTCTTGCTTTTTTTCAGCTATCCTCGGATTAACAATTGATCGTAAATTAATTGTGCACGTCGTCTGCAGTATTTTCCAGTTAATATTGATGATAATAGTTGCCTCTAATTTGCAGAAATGATGCTAACATTTAACTCACGATAATATGTAAATAAGTTTAATTGCTAATATTTGCGGAATTAGCGAAAAGTGGTATAATTCTATCGGACAATATAGGCTAACATTTTAATCGTGATGTTCTTAAATTTCTTATTGCCTTCCTTTCTATTCGCAAATTTAATTCTTAGCTCAGATGGGCTATTCATTTCATTTTGGCATTTTCCGTCGAAAACGTTAAATGTTCCTTTCACTTTTCAAATTATTGCCACCAAATATTATCGCCCTGTGTTATATTTAAAGAAATTAAATAATGAAGAATCTGCATAATTGTATGTATGTTTCTCACATTGTGATACATTAACGGTACCGAATTTTCGAATTACCACCAAATTTTGAATAACGTAATCCCCCATCGAACATGGGCATCTGGAAGCCCTAATTTGGAACGTGGAATTTGTTTAATGATCGGTTTCATATTTTGTAACACTTTAACGAATTTTTGATTAACAAACTCAACGATTTCAAAGAGTTCCTTTCCGTGCATTGCAACACTGCACAGAAAAGGAACATTTTTATCTCCAGCGCGCGAGAATGTGTATGGGAAATCCTAGAGGTACGTTCATTTTAAAATCATTTTGCGATACTGCCGTTAAATTGAATTTTGAGGTTTAAGTGCGAAATACACAATAGTTAATAAATAAAGGTAACGCACGAAACATTAAAAAAACGTCCCTTTGGGCGTAATGTAAAATCTGAAAATTTTCAGATTTTTTTTTTTTTTTTTTTTTTTTTTGTGTGGGTGTGTGTGCGCGCTAGTACTTCAGTGGTAAATCAATTCATTACTTACGGCACGTAACATTTAAACGCAGTTACTCGTAGGATTAACTTGACGTCTTAAGTAACTTAAATATGTATTTGAAATGAAGTAAAGTTTGCAGAGACATTAGGTGGTTTTTTTTTGGGGGGGAAGAAGCAAGAGAGATTGAAACATTAGCAAACGCCTTCGCCGGGAATCGAATCGTGGACCTCTGGAATACCAACCCAGCGTGCGGAACCACTACACCACGAAGGCACGCTAGGAAGGCGTGAGAAATACCTTATATACTCCCCCTCTTAAAGAGTGACTGGGGTTTTTAGGAGCTCCAATCGCGAAATCCTGGGGGAGGAGAATCATTATCCAACACCATTTTAGTTCAGGCGTCACTGTAGAGACATTATTATTATTATTATTATTATTATTATTATTATTATTATTGAGGCAGGAGGGATTGAAAAATTAGCAAACGCCTTCGCCGGAAATCGAACCGCGGACCTCTGGAATGTCGGCCCAGCGTACAGAACCACTTCACCACGAAAGCACGCTAGGAAGGCGAGAGAAATACCTTATAAGTTAGTTTCCTAAATCTTCATTTGCCTTGTTTTTCTTTCGTATTTATAATCCGTCTAAGCATTGAGAAAGTAAACAAGTAATAAGAACGAATAAATTATCCACTTTATTTAAGACAGAAATTAACTTTCTGCAAATATTAACTCATTACATGTACCGCAGATTTTATATACTGCATGTAAGATAAGAGATAAATAGTAAATTCTAAAAGTTTTATATCTTGGCTGCAAATTGAAATATTTTTTTCAATGGCCAAGAGCTCGTTTTAAATCAGTTGCGGGTAGTCTAGCCTATTGGTCTTTTAAACATCTCTTCATAGAGATCATTGCCCAGGATGCGTCACAGAGTATCGATAGATCAGTGAGTGAGTGAGTGAGCGCCACCAAGGAAGCCCACTGACCTGGCCTTAGCCTCACAGTGTGATATCTTCCTGGCAGAAACAATCTACTCTCTGCTCCACCCTGCTCCGGGAACGCAGCCGAATAGACGACTAAGAGCCTCATAAAGTCTACATGTAAGCTTGGATATTGTTGTATGGGAAAAGAGTATCCTGTTAGGAACTACTTAAAATTAAGCAAAGAAGCAATCAAAAGACTGTCAAGAATCGCTGTTAGAATAGACAGAAACTTGTGTTAGATAAAGTAAAGATAGGAGGAATCTGCCTGAAAAATTAACTGCCGTGGATTTCTATCCACGGCAGTTATAAATTTCATGATTCAGAGCCATTTTATGATACATTTTATGTTAATATATTTTATGATTCAGAGCGCTAAGCACTTGATTATTTCTATTTGAGGACACTTATCGTCGTATTAGAGAATACTTTCTCTGACAATGGCTGATTACCGCTTGTAGCTTTTTATTTGCTGTTTTGTTTGTTCTCATATTTGCTGCCCATTGTGGCCAGTAAGCTTGACTTGGCTTTCTTATATGGTACTGTGCCGTGTCTGTGCAGTGGAAGACGTAGTGATCTGGATTCCCCACCTCTCCACATTGACATCTTTCTGTGTCACTCAGGCTGAATCTATGAAGATAGGTCAGGAATGGGCCATGGCCTGTATAAAACTGTGTCTGACTACCACTATTGCAATTTACTCTAGCGTTGTTTTTGGGAAGAACATATATGTTCTCCTTCCTGTATATGCTCTGTCCCATCTGGCTTGCCATCTGTCTATCAGTTGTTTTAGAGTGATCTTTTTGAGATGAGACCTAGGTAATTTATCTGGCAGTTCTGTTCTTGAGACCTCCTTTGCCGCTTCTTTTGCCAGGGTTTCTGCTTCCTCATTGCCTTTAATGCCCACGTGAGCCGGAACCCACGTGAAGCATGGCCTTTGACCACGTGAGGCACGTGAGGCATGACGATAGATCAGTATTGATCCTATCAGAGGAAAGAGGAAAACACAAAAACATGAAAACTCAAGCTTTAAAAAAAATTCAAGATACGAACACTCCCCTCGGTCCAGCAGTCTCTTTCCTCTGACCACTACACCAAGGCGACCCGAACTCATTGAGAAAATGAATGCGAGAAATTACCAAATGTAAACAGCTTTTAACCCCCCAACATGATAAATCATTTATATATTTTTTTAGATCATTAAAGAATTATGTATAAACCACCAGATTATATATGGAGGTTTCTACCAAAATTAAATACTAACTTGTAAATAAATATATGCATATGTTTTATACTAGAACAAAGATATGTAGCATTTCTTTGAAAATAAAAAGTAATGCTCTTTGTGCAGGAATATTGCCAGAAAATTCGAATTAAATTTCTCTGATTTTTAAGCGGTATTTAAGAGAAATTAGTTGCAGGTATAACTCATTTTTCATATTTTTTAAAGAATGCCTTTTTTGAAAGAGACAATTTAGTTCAATTTTAATAAGTGTTTTATTCCCTAACCGATATTTACGATACTCGTAATTTTATACGAGTTGATGCGTTTTTAAGAAAATATGGTAACGTATTTCTTTGTAAGCCTCCGAAGTGAAATATATTACCATTTTCCTCCAGAAAAATACAGTATCCGAAGTAGAATATATTAGAGGGCATTTTATTTATGAGGTCTTTGTTAATTAATATCTGTATTTACAGTACCTTACTACAACACGAGAGATAATTAACGATGTTCGACTGAAAGTTAACTACCTTTAAATACTCTAGTACCTTGACCCTAAGTTGAAGTACAACACCTACAAGCAGCAAAATTATGATAAAAGATGCTCATATAGAAAATTATATGCTTTGAGATTTATTAACTGAAATTTTAAGCATATAATTGTTTTTGAACTAAAACCTTTGTATTACATAGCTTAATTTCATAGTAAAGTATTCATACGCTTTACTATGTTATATATGTTTTCTAACATGATAATAAATTATGGAGCATAATAATTTAAATATCTCCTTCAAAAAATTTTAAAAAAGGTAATATACTGTGTACGATATGCTAAAGGAATATTAAATATTTAACCACAAAATACTTTTGATAAGTAATGGTTAACAAAAAAAAAAAAAAAAATGTACCAGACATAGCTTTTTTAGACATACTTTTGTATTTTTCTCTAAACTATTATTACAGTAAGGTGAAACTTTGAGATATTCTTTAATCTTTAATTTGTCATTATTAGTAATCATCTTTTCAGAGAATAAATTATACATTATTAACTTGTAGTAAATTGACTAGAAAAGTTAAAAAATGTATTCTGTATCTAAAAATGATGATGAAGCAATATTAAAGAAAAGTATGAAATTACTGCTCTTTATAATCTCACACGGCATGTAGCGGAATGAATAAAAAAATCTTCTTCCAGGAAGCTCTCATAGGGATATTAATGATAGGGATCAAATGTGATAAAATTCTCTAATCGCCGGTGAAAATGAATCAAAAGCGCTTTAGCATTTCCCCAGCCCTTATTTGTCCTCATTTCCGCATAATGAACCAATAAATTCTTTTTAATCAGCAATAATTTTAAAGCTTCTCTCCAATCAAAATGATATAAAAATAAGGAAATTCGTTAAAAAATAATGATATGGTAGTGGAATTCAAAAATTTTATCTCCAGCCAATTGAGAATGGTCTTCTTTTATGACCCACCCAACGAAGCTTGACTAATTATTTGCAAACACTGTAGTAAACACAAAAGGGAAGAAGGATAGACAGAAGAGAAAGAGGGCACAACAACCGAAACGAAAGAAGCGAGGAATCTCTCTTTTAAAATAGCCCTTGTTTCTGGAGTCCCATAAAATATGAAGCGAATACTGAAAAGGGTTAGGGGTGAGCATAGCGGAGGGGGAAGGGAATGCGGGTAACCCAAGACTAATTGCAACTCATTAAACGAGCCTGCACTAAAGGGAGTTGTAGGCTTAGAAAAAGTACTCGCTAACAAGTCAGCAGCTTGCTCTTCGTAATTAACAGAGGAGAGAATATTTCCTGAAAAGACTGCTCTTTGGAATCCCATAGGAAAAGCTTGAAGTTTCCTTGTTTCACGCTTATCGAAAACTTCTCACAGTCCATATAAATCTGGGAAGAACTTTTACGGGCAGTGGTGTCTTCCATTGCTGTTAGAAATGCCATTATTGCTTTTTTTGCTTGGTTTAATAAGGCGCTCAGGGGAATGGGGGGAGGGGGGAAGAGTCTTTTCCATTACTGAAATGCCAGAAATTGTGTTAAACCAACCTTCATGTGAAATTTAGGAAATTTAATTTTTGCCATAGAACTGCATCATACAATAAATACCGTTTTCTATCAGTCATGTAAATACCGTTTTCTATCAGTATTGAGCATAGCAATATTTCGAAAGTAATATTAAATATGCCGTATTCTTAGGTTATAACATTGCTAGATATACTATGCTTTCTGATTCTACATGGATGTTATCTAAGTCCACCTATAAATAACACGGTGCTGGAACAATGCATTTCGCACGAAACAATGTTTTTTCGCATTGTTTCATGCTTTTCATTGTTACTAAAAATATTTTCCTAGGAATGCTTGAATATCATCAAAGAATCTGCGTATATAAGTATATAAACAAATGTTTATTTTTAAAGAAAAATATGACAGGCAATACAGCTGAAAGTCTATGAAATCATTCCAAAATGTTTTAGTAAGTATGCACTATTAATGAAGTATGATTTTGGTATATATATATATATATGGTTACATATATTCATCCCTATTATGATACTTATTCATGTTTGTTAAACTATGCTTCATAGTGCTCATTCCCGTTTTATTTATTCCTATGTACAAATAAGGCACATAAAATGATTTTAAAATTCACTATTAGATACGCATGTATATTATTACTGTTTCCTTACACTACGTAAAAGTTTGATTTTTCAATTGGGAAATTCCGTGTTTTCAATGCAACAAACCTTTGTATCTCGTACGCAATTCTAGATCTACTTTCCGTGCCATAACAAGGCAATATTGACCTAATGAAATTCCGTGCTTAAATATACATGTTCTATCACTGTATAGAAAAGGACAACGTCTAGCTTTGAAAAGATTGCAGAATGTTCGCAAACTAAAATGAATTATTAACGGAATCACAATATGGAATGAAATTATTTAAAAAAGCAAGTTTAATTTCAAAATTTTAATCTTGAACGGAGTTCTACGTAGATTAACTGAGGGTTGATCTAAAGTTTCGCGCAAAATACCATAGTGACTCGAATATCGGATTCCTTCCCCCTTTAAAATATTCTTCTGGAAGGCTTATATTTCTTAATATTCCCAACGTAACCTAAAAATAAATTAAAATAGTTTTTCATTTGCTTCTTAATTTCCATCGAGATATCGGTTTTACGCTGCTTAATTGTTTTTCGTGTAATTTTGATTTTCTGCGTTTTGGTATATCCTTATGTATCAATTGCAGCTCATTTATCTTAAATCCGTCTTTTGGTTTGGTTTTTTTAGTTATGGCAAAACACGCGAAAGCTATCTGCATAAAAGAAGGGATGCTTTCGTGGAGGAATTTGGATGGTGAAAATGGCTCGTGTTCTAGTTACACGTCGACAAAATGAAACCCCAGGTCGAACGACCAGTATTCAGTGGCTTTATCGTTCGGCTGTTGGTTTATATAACTTTGAGTTATATAGCGCTAGGCTATTAAGGCTTTCGTTATCATCATGACTTTGCTTGGTCTTACGGTGTTACTACCAGACGAACCGTAAAAGTTTTAACTGGTGTTTCAAATTTAAAAACAGTATATTATTTAAATAACAGAACAATTGAAAATTAATGTAGCTATATCTTTTTAATAACATGCTTTTATTTTATTATTAATACTATCTCTAACTGATGTAAATTATAAAACATCTTATTCATATAATTTTTAATATATTTTTTGATTATTTTTATAACATTTCACAACATTACTGTAATTAAAAAAAAACATTTTCTAATACCATATATTATGTAAAACCTCGGTGTAGAATAAACCTTTCTTTAAGAAATTGCTTTATATGATTTAGGCATAACCAGACTCAAAACATGATTTCGTTGCCAAACCTACGTGGCATAATGTATTGTCTCGTAAAATATCTTGTCGTCTGACGTTGTCTGTTACACATCTTATATTTTATATGTCCTGTAATTTCCTTGAAATGATGCCAGATTTCTTTTTCAGAAATTTCAAGAATTCCTAGTCTTGTATCAAACTTCTATAAGCGAAATAATTTTCTGTTTGGTACAAAATTAGTGAATTTATAAATTAACGAATGTTTCTAACACAACCACATTATTTTCGTCTCAGCCTCATTAAAATAAAGTGATGCATTTTCACTTTCACAAATTTGAAGACAAAGTCTGTACAGTCCCTATGAGCTCAAAATTCATAATCACATAATTCCATTTTTTTTTTTCGACAAACGAATCTCGGGTTCGAACCTCGGCAAACGGGCGGCTGTATGTGCGCTTTTGTGGCTTACCCATGTGTAATGTGCATGCGAGTCAATTCTCCTTAGAACGTCCTCCACGAAGGCATCCCTTCTCTTAGGCAAATAACTCTACAGAGGTTTGCCCTAACCAAATGAACCAAAACTCTTGAAATCTTTAGATTAATAAAGACCAAATCTATTAACTTTGTAAAGTTTCTCCCTTTTATTCTGCTAAATTAAATGTCGAGGAACCTAATGAACTGTTAAGCTAATTGTCGCTTAGTTCGAAATAACAAGAATCGTAAACTCGAGAAGGGTTAATTACCCTTTCTTCACACAAAAATAAGATGCACAGTCGGCCCCTTTCTTCGGGCTTACAACAAAGGCCTCCACTCGGGTTTGAACTATAAAATAAGAATTAAGAACTAACTATAATTAACTAAGAGATTTATCCGAAGCTAACACATCTAACGGAGTTGACCCTTAGTTTTAAACTAGTCGGCGAACTAACAAAAGGCACGTAATACATGGCCGAGCGTAACAGCAGTTAGAGAGAATTAGCCGAAAGGCGAACGCGTTCTACTCAAGATTCCTAGTTCTCTCTCTCTCGAATAAATTAAACTTTCCTTTAATACTATTTCTTCCTCATTGGCATTTAACGCGATTATAAAAAATCATTCAGGTAGGGAGTTGTATATTGAAACGAGGTAAGACAGGAAAGAAGCATTAAATTAAAATAACTGTTATAAAATCAAAATACACTTTACATATTATTAATTCCTAGTTTAGCTCTCTCTGTTTGGAGAGCATAAAGATAGCCTTAAGAACAAAAATTTGTTATACGAAAACATCAATACTGAGCCCTGTAGTGCATCGCTTAAACTCTCAACAATACATGCAAAGCAAAGTAAATAAAGACAACAATCTTGAGCAAGAGTTGATCAAACAAGGATGAACTTACCGAAGTGCATTTGCGTTTGCAAACATCACCGATTTTTGTACTAGCAACCGTAATGAAACAAAAGCTGGTACAATTAATCACGCCTAACACTACGAGGGGGGTCGTATTGCAACACCCCGAAGATTTAAAGTCAGTTAGCATTTAAAACAGTTGACACGGAATTGCACTGGTAGAAGCACCCCTAATTGTCGACGTAGAATAATTAGGGAGGGTGGAAATCGATTTTCATTGGGAAACGTTATTTCTCTCATTTAAAACGCAGATAATAGTTCGTTTTGTGACGGGACACAATTAGTAAAAGCAATTAGGAGACGTTCTATCCCCCATTGCTCCATTGATGCAGTTTTAAACTGGAATGAGGGAAAAGGTTTGGATTTGTCCCTTGTACACATGGGTGCTAAAATTGTTTTACAGCTAAATGCTTTTTAAAATGTTTCAAGATGAAAGTTTTCATTTAGTTGAGTAGTCTTTAGAATTTAGATTAAGAGATATGGTTAGCGAGAAGCTAGAGACATTGTATGATAACTTATTAAAGTAATATTATACATTCGAGTTTTCTAATATATCTTTAATTTCTTCTCAAGACATCTCACTGAAAAAAAAAAAAAAAAAAAAAAAAAAGATGACAAAGTTCTAAGAAGGTGAAAATAATATTTTTATTAAATCTTTAAAATTAATAAAAGGTATCAATTGTGCTTGTAAACAAAACTCCAGAAGTTCAAATTGAAATTTAACGTGGTCGAATGACTATGCAAAATGGTCTACTTAAGCTGGCTCAAATATTTCAAAGGCGCTTTTCTAACGTCGGCTAACAAAAATGGCTAAAACCGGAATAGTATCTGGCAGAGCTGGTGATAGGACGTAAACTGCAGGTAAAGCTGCCAAAAGCTCCAACACTGAAACATTCAAAGCATCCGACTTAAATACTCAAACAACTAATTTGCACTCATGTGACACTATGGAAAGGAGAGTTATGGTAAAGGTTTAAATCATAATAATTGGTTGACTAGCATAAAATACCTTATGAGTTAACATAAATTATGTTTAAGATTCTTTTAAACAGGACAGTTGCTGGTAGTTGTAAGGTCTATTGGTAAGTTTCTAACACTTATTTATAAGTTAAAGCTCCTTTCCTATCTCTCCTAATTTCAGTTTACAATTCCTTACCAGAATGAGTTTTTAGAATCGCGTTAAATGCAAATGAGAAGGTATAGTATTTAAGTCGAAGTTCCACTGACTTCGGAAGAGAATTCAATTTCCTGACTAGCGCGCGTTTGCGTTTTGGCTACGTCTCTCTAAGCTGTTAGTACGTTCGGCCGTATTACGTACCCTCGATAGCTTAGCTAGCTAATTTAATATTAGGGGCCAACTAACTATTCAGAAAATGTGTTAGCTCCGACTAAATCTCATTAGTTAAGTTCTTATTTCTTATATTTTTTAATTTAAACCCAAATGGAGGCTTTGTTGTACGTGTTAAGAAAAGGACCGTCTGCACAACTTTAGTTTGAGCAATAAAGGGTAATTACCACTTCTTGAGGTTTACGTTTCTGTTTCTGGACTTAGATTATTCGCTTAGTAGTTCTCTAGGTTCCTTCACACTTAGTTAATTGATCAAAGGGAGGATCACTATAAAGTATACTAATTATCCTGATTCACAAAACAAGAGGTTCGGAATAAAAACTCTTATGGAAGCCCTTTGAATTCTTTTTTGTCTAGTACTTAGCAAAAAAGTGAGTTATGTCAAATATTTCATGAAATAACTCAAAAATATATTATAAGTCCAAAGGGATTTGAGCCCCGAAGGACTATTACTTGCGTTTTGACATTTTGCATCGGACTCCTATAAATGTCGGTTCACTTTTCGAACTGTTGCCACAAAATGTTAGACTCCTGTATTATATTTGAAGAAATTAAATAATGAAAAATCTACATAAATGTATGTATGTTTCTCGCATTGTGAAAAAACAACGGTACATAGAGCCATCGAATTTTGAATGACGTAATTCTACACAGAATATGGGCATCTGAAATCCCAAATTTGAAATTTGGAATTTGTTTTATATCGATTTCCCATTTTATAAAACTTTAACGAATTTTTGAGTAACAAACTCAACGATTTCAAAGCGAGCAATGGCAACATTCTACGAGGGGGGGGGACCTTTTTATCTCCAGAGCGTCGAACTGTGTGTCGGAAATTCTAAAGATAGGCTCATTTTAAAATTATTTTGCGACATTGGTATTTAACTGCATTTTTTGGTTTGAGTGCAGAGAACATGTTATTTAATAAATAAAGGTTAAAAAACGTTAAAAAAACGCCTCTTTAGACGTAATTTAAAATCTGAAATATTTTAGTTTTTTTTTTTTTTTTTTTTTTTTTTTTCAGTTCAGTTTTTTTTAAACAACTAGGCTAAAGAGAAGAACCCAAAGTATTCTTGTTGGTTTTATTGCGGATCTTAGCTAATGAAACTAACGGAAATATGATCAAAATAATGCAATCAAATTACTTTCATAGTCAAGAATATGGGCAAAGTTTATACTTTTGAAATTTAGGAATTACTAAAACGTTGTTCAAAATTTTAAGTACTATAGAAAGATTTGGAGCCCTTAAAAATGACGCCCATGTTCCATTTTCCTTTGCATAAATCAGGCCTTAGGTATGCTGTTTAAAATCCTTTTTCCTCCTATAAACTGGGGACAACATCCGAATATCTCTCTTTCATTAGATTTATGACTTTGGAAAAGAAAATAATGCTGCACAAAGCTAAGATTTAAATCTAGATATTGCTTCGAAGAAGCATTTTTTTTTTCCAATGGGGGGAAGTAAGTCATTATAGGCGTTGGCTAATTCCAAGGTCCGAAAGCAGCGGTCACTTTATTATAGAGGCGTTCAATAGGTAGGCTAGGGTTGTCTCCGATGAAGGGACATTCTACATCCATGCCTTCGCGATACTTCGAACCCGCGCCCTTGGCTATTGGAATCAGAGTCACTAACCATTTTTCCGTCTGATAAGCGAAGAAGATAAAAACTGAAAATTAGACTGATCACTGATAAACACCTTATGATAGAACATAATCAAAACTTCAAATCTAACCAACTTTTAAAAACAATGGATAGAAATGACCCATACTATCAATAACGGAATGCAGCAGAATGCGTTGAGATTAGTTCCAACGAGTTTTTATCAATATGATGTAGGGAACAAAAACAACTAAGAAACACCAAAACTGAGTGAATGGAAGAAACATTTAAATTTGTTGAACCAACCCTAAAAAAGAATCTATCGGTACAATACGAACACATAGGGAAATACCATAATTTAATAGTGATAGAGAAAAGAATTCCAGTTTAAACGAGCATAAGATCGCCAGTCTTCATGTCGGATCATTCGCTTTCGGAATAAATTTACTTAAAGAACTGGAAATTTTCTGTCTGTTTATTTATTTCAATGGATTTAACTTGTTGTTTATATTACCATACATTACATGTAAATTTTCCGAAACAAGAAATGAATAAGTATTCTGAAGTTTTTCAAAGTATTTTGAAATTTTCTTGACATTCAATACTTTTTGATCTGTTTATGTTATTGCATTTTTCTCCGGAATTTCATTAGTCTGGTTAGCTATGCCCTTCGCTAAGACTGGATTAAGAAGGTTCCATTATTTTGACATAATAAGCCACCTTCTTTTGAGTCTTCATCTGAGCGATTGTGAGCAGCGGAACGACTCATAGCTACTCTAATAGTTATGCACTGTTTGTTTAACAATACCTCAAAACACTTCTTTTGGATAGCTACATATTTCATTACTTCCTACGTGACGAACTGAGATTGCCAATTTTTTATTGGGTAATATGTTTAAAGGGGAAAGAATGAAAATCTAATTCACATAAAAGAAACGAGAACTTTTCCAAAACGTCTTGACTCTTCAGTATTAAATTCGTAGAGACATTAGGTATTTTTAAAAGCAGGCAAGATGTAAAATGAGCAACGCTTTCCCAGAGAATCGAATCGGACCTCTGGAATACGCGTCCAGTGTGCATACCACTACACCACGAAGGCACGCGGCCAAAAAGGCGGGAAAATACCTTATACACTACCACTTTTAAAGGGTGACTGGGATTTTTTTAGGGGACTCTCGCCAAATCCTGCGTATCGAGAATCATCATCCACCACTCCTCTAGTTCGGACGCCACTGTAGAGACATTTGCCATTTTCGAAAGGAGAAAAGATGAAAAATGGACAACGCCTTCGCCGGGAATTGAACCGCGGACCTCTGGAATACGCGCCCAACATGCAGACCACTACATTACGAAGGCACGCTAAGAAGGCGGAAGAAATACCTTATACATTTATCCATTTAAGTCAGATTTAGTAAGGAGGCATTCAAACTAGACAAAAAAAACTAATTTTAGATTGGCAAAGATGTAAATAAAGTTTTATTGACGTCGAGGGAGGCTTTGCGTATGCCTTTCTTCTTCAAGAACAAAATGGTTTTTCGGAGATCTTAGGAGCCACAAGAAAATCGTCTTCGTTTCAGCAGAGCCCATTTCAAATTATGGTTAAGTGATTTTCTAGTTTCGCAATGGTTAACTTGTTCTCTTGTATAAACAAGGTTTACTCCAGGTGATTCATATTCAGAAACATTTACATTTAGTTAATATTATTATTCTATTTGCGTTCTTCCCGAAGTTTGCAAAATTTTATAAATTTTTAATATCGATTTCTTTATAAATATGATCTTTTCTCATTCCGTCTTGCAAAAACGATTTTTTTTTCTGAAGAGAAGGAAACTACGTCAAATAGCTCTACAAATTAACAGAGTTTTGTCAGCTTAAGGCTCCTTTTTGCTTAGAATTAAATTTTACTTTTAGGAGTTCCTCTCCCAGTAAGTGTAATTTCATTGCATTTCAGATTTCAAGATCCTTAGTATCCTTGTAAAGTCATTAGGTTATTTTGAATCAGGAGAAATCAAAAATGAGCAACGGCCTTGTCAGAACTCGAACCTGTAACTATCGAATCGCGCCGAGTTTACTACTGTTACACCACGAAGGCATGCAGAAAGGAGGAAGAAAATACGAAAATACCTTATATACTCCCCTTTTTAAAGGGCGACTGGGGGATTAGGGAACCTAGTCGCCAAATCCAGGTGGTGAAGAATCCTCATCCACCACCTTTTAGTTCTGGCGCCACTGTAGAGTCCTTAGATTATTTTGGAGCAAGAGACTTGCAAAATGAGCAATGCCCTCGCTGGGACTTGAACTCGGCGCACCTCTCTAATACGCCCCGAGTGTGTTATCGTTACACCACGACGGCATGCAGAAAGAAGGGAGGAAGTACCTTGTATCCTTATGGACAATTGTAGCTCTTTGAAAGCAAGATTACGATAATTGTATAAAAACCCAATAAAATTAATTAAAACATTTTGCAGAGTCAAAAGAAACTGGAACACACAGATGCACAAAATGTATAGATCAAAATCTTTTGGTATGAAGATACTTATCCATAGAGTAATAAATAGCATTTATTTATTCTGATTACTTTACCTCATCTGATTTTTAATCAATCTAGAAGTGATTCAAATCTCATTCGCTTTGTGCAAGTCGACTTTGTTAGTAGAATCAGAGCCTTTCTATCTCGTTAAATTATACACAGTCCTTATCCATCTGATATATTAGTGCAGTATTAAATATATCTCAATTTCAGAATTACTGCAGAAACTGTCTTATTACTCAACCTATTTAAAACGGTTGTCTCTGGATTGTTCCTCCAGGTGGATTTGTACTCCCTACAATGCACGAGATACAATAGTTTGTACCCCCAATGTTTTGGCTAAATTATATATTCTCAGCCAGTGACAAAGTGTGAATGATGAGCTAAGCCAAACACTGCTGTGTCAATAATACCTGGTTTGCTTCGATTGCTAGAAAGAGGAATGGTGCAAACGTGTGTTTCTCCCCCCCAACAGTGATATCAGCTTGCCAAAGCTTCGCAATTATATCATTTCTAAGCTTTAGTGCAGCTGCATTGTGGGCCATTTTGGTAAACTGCATAACTAGGCATTTAATCGAGACATTATCATGCGTTCTTTGAATAAAGCCATATATCAGCTGTCAATTAAATATTATTTGGAATGGTTTACGAATATTGTTTAGAACGTTTGGTCACGACAAGCAAACTGTATTTCAATGTGCTGAACAAATCGAAATGATATTACACTTTCTGTGTTGAAGTTGGTATTAGAGTAAAATCCCTTTTATTTGGACTAATAATATCGGTATCAATTCTATGGGTGTCAAACTAGTTCGACCCGCGTCAGAAGAAAACATTTATTCAATGTAAATACGAAATTCTTTTCGCATTTACGACAGACAGCCTCTCCTCCTGGAAATTAAAATGTTTTATTCCGTATAGTGTTGCCAATGCTCACTTTCAAATCGTTGACAAAGAATTCGAAATTCCCAGGTGACCCTCTTGGGTGGAGGAATACGTTATTTAAAATTTGTTTGCTCTAGATACCGTCGTTTTTATACTCAATCCGAGGAACATATATTCAGATTCTTAATTATTTAATCTCTGTAAATTTAATACAGGGCGATATTATTTGTTGGCAACAATTTGAAAAATGATGCGTCGTTTACAGTGATTCATAGTACAATGCCGGTTTGAAGCTAATATCCCCTTCGGGACTAATGTCCCTTTTGGACTAAAAATTCAGGGCAGGCCTACCTCGAACCAAAAAATAGGCACAATTTCTTTAACGCTTTTCTAACATTTGCAATTCATTAGCGCAGACGAACTTCTAATAATGGATATTCCACTTTAACAGGCACTCTCCATCTATGAACAATTTTTGAATTATGGAAAGGGGAGACCAATATATTCTCATTTATCGGACACCTCCTGACAACAAACAAAGCTCTTGGTCCTGTGAGAGAATAAATGTTTTGGATTTTTAAAACAATTAAACCATTCGAATGTTATCTGAATTTTATCTACACGACTATCTACTATCTATTTTTTATAAAGAACAACTGAAATGAAAAAATATTTGTTAGTGTTTTAGGATAGTCTTAAGAGTTTAATGGTTCGGAATTTCTTCGCCAAATATTTTTAAGCAGACTCTTACAATTTACTTGATATATTAAAGCATTTATTTAGGCTAGTAAATAACTTCCTTTGATTCTTGCTAAGATATTTAAAATAGTTGACTTAAGAAATATATCTGTTTTTTCCCCCGAAAGCTAAATTATAATCCTAAAGTAATCATATTTAGTAGGGGAACTCTCGGAAGTTGCTGGATAAATGTCAGAATAAAGAGAAGTTATTCGTGCGTTTTTCACAACATTGTGACATCTGAATGGTGTTGCAATAAAATAAGAAACAAGCGTTGAGGGAATTTCAGTGCAGCAAAGCACGTTTAAATTTTATGACTTCTAACTTCTCTTTCTCCATTGAACACATCAGTGACTGTAAAAATAACTTGACTGTAAAAATGGAAGCCATACAAAACTTTCGATTTGTAGGTTTTGATCGAAATGTTTCCTTTATTGGTGTGGCAACGCCATGGTTGGCTGGAAAAACTTTCCGGATGGAAACGAAAATATATTTTATTTCTTTCATGTTGAGATGGAATTTATTTTGATTTCATATTTTGAATCTGACTACAAAATGGAAATATTCTAGAGACGACAAATGAGGGTTATAACTTTCTGAAGTTGATACAAGATCCGTTTACCTCAGTTTATGGTACAAATATTATTTACATAAAAATCTGGAACAATGAAAATACAGGCATCGTAAAAAAGAAGATCTAGTTATGTTTAATTCAATTATGCAAAATATAAGACGTTTTGATTTGAAATAAAAAAAATCAATTTTTTGCAGTTTTGAAAAGGCTTTAATATATCCGTAAAATTTATAATTTTCCTGTATTGTTTCATTCTTTTGCTTATTTACGAATTATCCTCTACATAAAAAATTGCATAGTCTAAAAAAAGACCAAGTAAAAGGCAACCTGAAATGATTTATTTCGTTCTATAATTGCTAGAGATGTGAGTTAAGTATATTTTGACAGAAAACTTGCAGATCATGGTTCATTGCCCTTTGCAGGGTCAATTAACGCTAGATGTCCATTTCTTACTCTGTATAAATTGAGCTAAACTCAAATAACTAGTTCAATGGTTACTATATCCTTCAAGTTCTTATCGAATTTAATTTCTCTTAGCCTGAAAAGTTTTTTGCGATTGACTAAACTATGTTTCCTTCAAAACTAAAACCGCCAGCGTAGTCGGTTAGTTAAACTAAACCGTCTGGGGGTATTTTTTATTAAATTTTGGTTCTTTATGTTCTATTATTAACCAGGAGCAAAGTGAAGGCAATTTAACGCTATTGTATAGGCCCAGTTACATTCTCGTCCAACGAGTTGGCTGGACAGGGTATTGTTATTTATCTTTATTTTTTCATGCGTAACTAAATAACGTTTCTCATAGAAACACCTCCACGAAGGCATTCTTCTAAAAACATAAATCCGACTAATGACCAAATAGTTAAAATTGCTGAGCGCTGGTAGCTCGATCCTGGTGTCAAATAGAGAGGAAATAACATGCTGTTTTGAAGTTTTTTGTAGTTTTATTCATATGTAGCATGAATAGAAGCCAATTTTCCTTGAAAAATTCTCCCTGAAAGCACCATATTCTTTTCAGAAGATAGACCTCCGTGCTTCGGCATCGTTGATGAAATAAGTTAAGCCAGTAACTGAATTAAATGAACAGAACTCTTGGTGCTGCACAGAAGTTTTGTGATAAATGAACTAAATCGTTTTGTTTAAACAATGGACTATTTTGCATCTTATGTTCAGGGTGAACTAAAACATAAAAAATGAAAGGAATGGAAAAAAACATAATTAGTTAATTAATTAAAATAAACCCTTAAAGTGTTAACTGGATATGAATACATTTAATTAGATTATTAATTGTGACAAAGCATTTTAAAGGCGATCCTTTCATGGAAAATTTGCTAAGGGAAACTGACTCGTATTCACATCACAAGCAGGGAACAGTAAAAAATATTCCATATAACCATTGTCTTTCAGCCACCGAGAACCAAATTCTTTGCATTAAAATAAATAAAAAAGAAGCTACGTTAGCTTTTTGAGACCATACAAGGCCAAAGCATCGAACAAGAAATAAAGGAATTAGCTAAATGTCACTTACCAAATGCGACATCAAACTAAAAATGTTACTAAAAGCAGTATTATATTTTTAAGCTCGTATGAAGAATTTCATTTATATTAAAATAAATCATTATCTCTGAAATTTATGAGAGCAAGTTACAATATATGTTGTGTGATATTCATCAGGAAAACAAAATTAAAAATTATAAAAACCTCTCATTCTCTTTTAAGTGCAATTAAAAATGTAATAATTAAGGAAGAGAATTCTAATCAAATTATTTATTTAATTTATGATTTCAAAAGTGCGTAGCGACGATTTAAAACAAAGCTCTATAATATGTTTTGAAGTAAAAGCTATCAAAACTGAATAATAAAAATAAGGAAAAGAAAGAAAATCTGAAAGGTTTCAGATTTTAACATCGCAACAGAGGATTTTTAAATTATTTTTTATGCTATCGCTAAGCATCTCAAGTTACAAATTTAGGTATAATAAAATTCGCAATATTTTCTGATTTATTTTATTTAATTTGTATTTTTTAGTAATTTTTATAAATGTTTCCGAAAATATTTTGAAATTATAATCTATAATAATTTTGCCATTACCTAAAAGTAGATATATTTCTAGGCATACCTGCAAAAATTTAGAGTTTTTTATTCAAAATTTCCAAAGATATACGTAAGTTTATATATTGGGGAGTTTTGAAATTTATCATATATGTTATAAGCGATAATAACGTCAAATGTCGGTATGTCGTTTCAGAAAATGTCCGATTTTTTCCTCTAAAATACCTATGTTAGAGCAATGCTACATATAAATCTAGTATTCAGGTATATCCTAAGTCGCACTTTTGAGACATGAAAAACGCAAGTAGGCCCCCAAAGAATGCCCCCCCTCTTTTTTTTTTTTTTTTTTTTTTTGCAAGGTGAACATTTTAGTTGATTAGAATACTTCATAAATTAGTTTTCAAAATTAATGAAATATACAACAGAAGTTTTTCAGTAATTACTCAGGTATTGCATACTCATTTTATGTTCAATAATAAACATGTACACGTTGTTAAAATTAATTAATGAAGATTAAATTCTTGGTATTCACAAGCTCACAATTTACTCCATTCTCGTCGAAATAATGTGTACAACTTAACTGTAATCAACATGATTCTTATATGCTCCAGCACATTTTTTGACTGTATAATGGAATTTCTTTAATAAATAACTGAGAATTATTTAATATTTGCTATTGAAAAAGAAAAATCTGTTTGTGCAATACGACCTTGATCTCCAGCTTTATCGTAGCTCATCATAAATACCAAATGCAAGGTTTCCTATGAGTGGCATGTAGTTATCATAGATGTACACCATTTTCATTTAAGCAGCCAACTCATTCACTTATAGCCAATGTTTTCTGTTTTTGTTGCAGCACATTAATATACATATATATATATGTCATCGGTTTTTGTTTGTTTCAAAATTAAAAAAAGTGTACTTTAAGCGAAGTTTGAAACATTATGAGTATTTAAACCTTTCTAACAGTTTCCATTTTTTATCAATAAAGTTTCGATGTCAAATGTAGTTCTTGATCTTGAGTTTATTATAATCATATATTTTTATTTCATATTATTTCAATAATTAAAGAAAAAGAACTTCAAAAATTTAATTCTTCTTGAATTTACATCCATTTTTGATATGTGTTTTCATTTTCCAATTGAAAAATCAAATACTTCCAATCAAATACAAATACCACGTCTCATTTCTTCAAGCCAACATAATTGTCTTTTATTATGACACGAAATTATTTAGATACATTTTCCTCAAGTGCTCTTTAATCATCTTTCTCCTGTTGCAAAAAGGCACTCTTGTGATTAGAAATTGATTAAGTTTATCTTCTGTTATCTGAGCTCGTATATCCCTTCTTCGCCTAAGAAAGAAAAACAAATACTTAAAATTAATAAATCATGGTCTTACATGCTGCCATTGTGATATTTTTATTTTCGGGAATGTCAAAAGAAATTGATCACGCATAATTTCTATGCCAAATTTGAAATAGAAACTAAATTATGCATTAAAAAAATCCTCTCTGCATGCTTCACGCACACTTCTATTCGGAATGCTTGTCCAGTAGTAAATCTTAACAACTGTGTTAAATATCTTCCACCGCACGCACTGATGCTGGCGTGCTTAGCTGTGACAACTGTCCATCGGTCTCTTGACAGCGTTATTAAGGCCGGTCAGCCACCCGTCGCGTGTCATTGTACACACTCACGCTTCGGTACGCCCATCTTGTTTGCCCAATCACCGCCAGGTATTTCAAGCATTCCGTATTCCGATCAGAGCGGCTGTTGTCTCTCCCCTTTCTTCCTCTATCTATAAGGATATAATTAACTGAAAGAGATCAAGTCTAGAGACTATCTTTGTGGATGGAATCGGCGATTAGCACAGATACTTATGTAAGGGCTGCAAGTAGTGACAGGGTCCAGTTTTAACATCGCTCCTGCGGAGTGAATAGATCAGTTTATCCCTGTTTGTTGAGATGGTCGTGTGTGATCTGCGATCAGAATTACATATTCATTATAAATAAGAATGGTAGTGCATATTAGTGTTTAAATGATGAAACAATTATTCATAAAACACAAGAAACAGTTCTTCAAATACTTATAATATATTACAATATACGAGACAATATTGCTTCTAAATATTTATATGATGTATTTGCTCCTCTTCCTCCTGCTGTAAATGCGTAACGAATTTCAATCCAGCTCTCTACAGAAGTCTGTAAATATGTGCTACGAAAACCTACCAAAAAATCATCGTATTATTTCAGTGGTGTTAAATTCACACATATTTATTTACATGCACAATTTAAATTTTCAAACGAAGTCAGTGTCCCATTAAGGATAAAAGCTTTTAGATGTTTGTGTTTAAATGATATTTAATTTTAATAAGCATTCTTTTATAATTGTTATTATTATTTACAAATAAAATTGAAACGAAAATAATTTCTGTAAATACTTTAAAGTATATACAAATTATTTTAAGTACAATTTCCTTACTCTTTCTGAAAACACTATTTCTAAAAAATTAAAAAAGTTGGGATTTTTATTAATCAAATTGTGATTAAATTTAATAAGATTATACTTGTAGTCAATTACATTGGTTTCAAAAAGTTAAGTAACAAATTGATCAATAGCCGATAAATAGGCTAAATTAGTTTGAAATTCATGAAATTTTGAATATATTACAAATAAAAGAAAACTGCAGGGATTAGCGTTATGCATAAAGTAGCTTAAAACCAGCTGTTTAGGACGAAATCGCTGTTCTGTGGACGACGGTATATTAAAACTTTCGAGGCAACCAAAATGTAAAACGGAGTTCGACGTGACATTTGCCAAAAGAATTGCGTTATAGAGCCATAGGCCGATTAGAAGCAGGTGAACGACAGTCTGACCTCTGACGTTCAAGATGGATAAATGTCAACCGTTTCTTGGTAAGCCAGATATGGAACCAATTTCTAACTATTCGCTCAGCCTCTAGATGACCAAAAGTTACCGTTTATTTGCATGATCGGTATTTGCGAATTAGTGAACGCCGAAACAGAACTACAAAATAATCTTAGCTTAAATCCGCGCTTATTTCTGCTATAGGAAGGACAGTTACCAGTCATGACAGTACGCAGAAATCTGAATGTGAGAGGTCTGTGTGATATACACCTGGCTCTGTGGAACCGTTTACCTCTATATTACCAGCAGAGGGAACATTTGAATTGGGCACGTCGACATATAAACTGGACTGAAAATCCATGAAGGTCTGTTCTGTTCACTAATAAGTCCCGCTTTGTTTTATATTCTCGACATGTTCGCATATGAAGAGACGCAAACACTCCAGAACTTCCGTTTAACATATGGCAAAGGGCTATCTATGCAGGAGACAGTATTCTTGTATTGGGTGGAGTATATTAGGCAGACGCACAGACCTGCTGTTTTTGCTGCCACATAGAACTCTCTGTGCTAAAAGTTATAAAGACGACGTACTGGATCATATTGTTCGTATGTAGGCTGTCGTAATTGCAATACATTCGTTTTGAACGCAGATAATACCCGACCTTACTCGTGCACCAATGCCTTGAAGAATAAACTGTAGTCGAAATGGAATGGCCAGCACGCTCTCCCAACCTTAACAACCTTAAACACATTCAGCATGTGGGGGACGCTCTCGAGAGGTGCATCGCGGTCCTCCGATCAACTCTCCAAATCCCAGATCGATTTAGAAATGCTTTATGTGGTGAATAAACATTACTACCTATGCAGCTGACCTATGTATACCTATACTACCTATGCTATTACATCATCAGGAACAACATCAGACATCGTGTCAGACCTGTATTGCTGTTCGCGTCATCAAACTCACTATTCAGAAAATGTTTATACTTATTTTGTATATCCGAATTTATGACATTTTTACATTTCTGATGATATCACCAAATGTAATATTCTGTATAATCTTTTCTTACGCTTTTAAGTTACAAGTGCTATAATAAATAATATCCCCAAGTTTTGTCCAGTTTGCTTGCATACTTTTCGTGTTATCACCAATTTTCCATTTGTTAACGTTTGGAAACCAGTATATTATTAATTATATCAAGATGGATTCCTCCTACATTTGCGTTTCCTCTTTTATCAGCTAAGTAGAATAGAATGTATGAGACTAAAACCAGGTTACTATGGCAATAATGTGCTATTTCCTTCTGATACTCTTAAAACTAGACTGACGGAAATACATGTAACACTAAAACACACTCAACACCTCAATTCAACAAAATCTCTGTCGAAAATGTTTTTAGTGTCTTAATCAAAGAATAGTAGCTGTATTCACCCAGGAACAGATCTGAGTTGTTTCTGCAGTTGATCTGAGTGATCTGAGTTGATCTGAGTTGTTTTAATGAAAGACGTATGTGAAATGCATACTGCATGTGCATTTTCTTTTGTCAAAGACTTAAATGTATTACGCTAAACTTCCTTCTTAATTTTGCGTAACTTTCTCGAAATTTAGCCGAAAAATAAAACGTTTTCTAAAAATACCAGAGAAGACATTTTACGATTATTACATAGTTTAAAAAAATTATGCAAATAATTTTATACTTCATTCTATCAGTGTATGGTATATGTGTACACTGGTGTGCAAAAATTAAGGACCAAGTCGAAAAATTAGCATATCAGCTGAACGAAGAGGCAGAGCGGACAGAAAGACCAATCAGGAGATTAAGTAAGGTGATGTACGGTAGCACATGCGCAGATATGCAGGTAGACGTAATGGGGGAGTGTCTGAGTAGTATAAAGCATGTTGTCGGTGTAAGATCAGTATTTCTGGCAAGGAGATTGCACGCCGTATAGCAGTTAAAATCACACCGAGTTGCTGCCTCAGCGAGAAATGGCGAATAATCAATCTTTTAGACGACATCTGGATGCTTTTACCCGAGGTCGAATTATTGGGAAGTTGGAGGAAGGCCGCAGTGTGACAAGTGTGGCTACAGAGTTCGGAATTGCTCAGAGCATCGTTTGCATCACGACTTTGGAGACAATTTCAAACTACAGGAACAGCTATCCGCGGGTTTAGTAGTGGTCGTCCACGAGGAACCACACCCGCAGATGACCGGTATATTGCCTTACAGGCCAGAAGAAACAGGCGGGAGAAATCGCTAGACACACGACACAGGCGACTGGACGACCGATATCACGTTTTACCGTGACCAGAAGACTGCACGATGGTGGTCTATTTGCACGACGCCCTGTACGGTGTGTACCTCTAACGCCTGCCCATCGGAGAAGGCGTTCTCTGTGGTGTCGGGAACACCGGAATTGGAGAGACAATGAATGGGGACGAGTACTCTTTAGAGATGAGAGCAGATTCAGTCTCAGCAGCGATTCTCATCGCATACTCATCTGGAGAGAGAGGGGGAAGCCGCAATCATCCCTCTAACATCATTGAAAGGGACAGGTATGGAGGTGGCGGTGTTCTCGTTTGGGGAGGCATCATGCTTGGTAGTCGTACAGACCTTCACATCTTCGACGCAGGTTCAGTCAACGGGACCCGTTATTGTAACGAGATTCTTCTTCCCTATGTGCGTCTTTTTAGAGGCGCTATGGGTCCGCAGTTCCTTTTCATGGACGACAATGCACCATGTCATCGCACAGTAGCTGCCGAACAGCTCTTAGAGAGTGAGGATATTGAACGTATGGATTGGCCGGCACTATCTCCGGATCTCAATCCCATCGAGCATGTATGGGATTTTCTAGCAGAAGCTTGGCAGCTCGTACCTTACCACCAGTAACGATTCCGGAGCTTCGATTGGCGCTGCAAGACGAATGGGCAGCAATGCCTCAACAACTCATTGACACCCTCATTCTCGGCATGGGCAGACGCTGTGAAACCTGCCTAGCAGTCAGGGGAGATCATATCCCCTATTAAAGACCGGATGTTTCTTGCTGGACCCCCATCATAGGGATGTTTCGGCCTTCAGTCGCATTGCGCTCCATGCTACTTTTTCAATAAAGCTTCTTTTTATCCCTCTGATTTCTCTTTTAGGAAGTGTTGCTTACATTACTCATGTCCTTACGTATTGGGGATCTTACGGTATTAAATGTGTTCATTTGGAAAGCTTTTGTACAAAGTTATATTGAAAAAACCGTCGCGTCCTTAATTTTTGCACACCAGTGTATATTGTATTACTGACTAAAAATCCTTACATCACTCATATTACTGGTTTTCATTTTTTAATTTAAAAGAGGATAAATGAATCCTCAGATATTGCTAGTATTCAGGGAAATCGGTTAATTTATCTGCATGCACAGGGGTAAGAAAGGAAGTATGTTTTGCAGCAATATCAACATATTTAATAGGTTAAAAAGAAATCGATTAATTATATGCATTTTATTAAGACATCATACCTCAGATATATATTACTTTCATAAAATGCAGCGTGAAAATAATTGGCGATGCGATCGGATTAATTGAAAATGGCACTTTCTTTTTACATTACAGTAGCACATGAAATCAGACTATTTTCTGCATTGCTAATGAGTATCGTAAGTAACAAAGACAAAGCAAAGTGTTCTCGTGAAAGATACTGATATAAAATAAACATAAATCCTTCTGAAAGCCAAATTTAATCGCATAAAATGTACTCATATAATAAGATGTGCAAAGAACTCCGTATCTATCAATTAAGATATATTAATCAATTAAGACTCCATACACTATCTATTAAAAATAAGGGCAAGTAAAAAAATCGCAATATCTATTGTTTTTATGAAATAAAATTTGAACAAAAAACTAAAATATGTTTTATCTAATTTCGGAATTACCTGCAATGATGCACTTAGCAAGTACGTCCTCTCCCATAACGGGTACTTAGAATTACGGTGTAGAATAATGTATTGCAGTGGAGGAAACGGAGTGTCTAAGTCTAAGAAATGAAGCTTAGATTTATAAAAAAAGTAGAATAAAACTTCTAAAAATATAAGCATATAGATTGATCTAATGAAAATGTAAATAAATCCATAACTTTTGAAGATATATATAACAACAATGAGTACTTTTTGTGGAAAAAAACCTCCTCATGACTACCATTTTTTAAAGTAATTAGTATTTTCAAGAACGTAAGCAAACATCAGTAAGACTCTGTTCAAGGTGACACCTTCGCGGTAGACCTGAGTCTATAGGTAGTCACCTTCGCGGTAGACCTGAGCTATCTGGAGTCGTGAGCTGTCGTCTCAGAAAAAGCGCACTATATGCAAAACAGAAGCATGCTAAATGCAACTTTATACAGATTTTCTATAGAAAATATTCTTCATCAGAATTTTTTTCTTAGAAAGTATGATAACAAGCAAAAGTAAATGTAATAGATTTAACCAGTTATTTATAATTTTAACCTTTAGTATAACTTCTCCTCTCCGTATTCTTCATCAGAAAGCAAATAAGTAGCAAGTATTTAAACTGAGGTTTTTGTATTTTGAGATAGAATGTGTTTCTGGTATAGTGTGCGTGGCTAGTTTCCTGCCAGCTCTAATAGTTGTAATTGTTCGGATTCGCGGTTTCACGCTGCCGATACTATTTAATTCAGACTCTTCGGTAGAGTTAGTAAGCCAGCTTCTAATAGATTCTTCGGCTGCATTAATTAAGTAGTCCTTGCCTACTGTTCACGTTTGATTTAATTTCGACTTTCCATTAGTTTTGCATCATCACGAGTTGTAGAAATTGTAGCACAAGTGCACGCGCTTGTGTTCGAAATTTTATTATCATTACTCTTAGACATAGCAATAATTCGTTTTAAGTCCGTTAGGATTATTAAACTATAATGGCATTACCAGGTCAAGTGTAACCCTATAACGTATTTTAATAAATCAGGTTTGTTTAAGATGATAATGAATAATGTTTCAACTGCATTCCTTTCTTTTATATTAATAAGATTTGAATCTGCTGTGAAAACGTTAGACTAAAAATCTGAAATTGATTCTTGTTTTTGTAATTATTATTTTTTTACTGTGCAACGCATAATTTTATTAAGAGCTCAGACATGCTGTTGGAAAATTATATTCATGCGATCTCTTTATATAAATGGAATTTCCAAAATTCGTTGTGACAGCAGTTTCCCGTAAGTAGGATAACCTTGAAAATCGTTTAAATACAGGATAAAGAAACTTATAACTACGTTAATGAAAAATAAATGAAAAAATATCCAGCTCAGTATTTTACTGTTTTGGCAAAGGACAGAAAAGGCACAATTTCTGTTCTCGAATACCATAGTCGATGGTTGTACAACTTTAATTTGAACATCTTATAAACTTCGACAGCTTTTCTCTGCAACAACCTTCTTCGACTTCTTTATGATGAAAGCTACTGGTCATTTTTTGCAAAGCTATAGGGAAACCTACTCTGAGCCTTATCACTTTCTCCTTTGAATTTCTGAAGTATAGTGTTATATCTCCCATTGCAAGTATGAACAGTTACAATAGTAGTGCTTGATTAAACTGGATTGAGTTTTATTGAAACTCTCGTCAGAATGAAATTTTACCTATGCTAAATTTTACTTTCAATTAATTTACTATTTTATTTCAGTCACTCACTAAATGTGTAAGGTTGGTATCAGCTGATGAACAGGCGCTAGCTAAGAGTAAGGTACCAGATGATGAAAGAAAAACTACTTCTGGGATACTTGATTATCTCCTTTTATTCGGTTAATGGATTTCATAACTAAGTGCATATATAATATCGTTTCTGAAAGAATGCATAAGATGATCTTAATTATTGATCTTTATTTGTTATTTCGGAAATTAAGCATAAAAAATCCGATGTGGATACCACATAACTTCTTTGTACGACTTAATAAATTACCCATATTTTTGCTGCATTTCATTTAAACTTAATTCCTTGAATATCATAAGAAATATATTTCTCATTCAATTAATTCAGTTCGCACTTCGCAGCAAGGCAAAAATACATAAAATCTCAAAGCATCTTTATTAAAAATTGTAAAATACAGAAAAACATAAAACATTAAATGCAGTTAAAACAGATAAAAAAAATATTTTTAAAATTAAAATTAGAGTTTCTTCGCAAAAACAAGCAATTCGGCCAGCGGCAAGAAAGCAGATTTTTCGGTGCACAAAACTGAAATTTACTTTTGGTCCCACTCGGCAGTGGGACCGAGTGCTTCAAGACACTGAAGGTGCAGAAACAGACTTAATTCACTATTCTACTAAAGAGTTTCAAATGTAAACAAATGTCTCCTCCGTTTGGCTTAGTAGCGCTTAAACAACTTTTAAAGTGCTGATAATTCTATAACGCGCAGATTAACTAAAGGCATGAAAACCTGAATCGGAACATAAAAACATAATTAAATTTATTTTAAAGAAAAATTGCACAATTTACCGATTTACCGACATATAAGAATAAAAGACTGAGCTCACCAAGCCGGGTAAGAGAGCAAGTATATCTATATATAATTTTGGTGCGACCGATTGTGGCAACCAAAATGGAAGGTATACAACTATACGTTACAGCAGTCCTGTATATAACATTTCAACGTTCTGAGGCTACTCTTTTTTGAGTTCTGCTAGATACATACATACATACCATACGAACATATAGACGTCACGAAAAAAAAATCTCACCATATTAAATCCTTTTTGGCCACCTGTTTTGGGAAAAACAGTTTTTAATTATGTCCTTATGTCACGCAAAGAAATCGCTCAAATGGATTCAAGATGGTCAAAATATATTTTCGTTGAAATATGTTGTGACGAGGTCACATTGAATTAATTATTTACTACGTTATGGCAATATTTAGATATTTGCATCAGATTCCTTTGGTGACAGTTTCATTTTGTTCGCCAACTTGTGTTTTAAGGTGAGGAACAGATTTCATCAGACAACTGTTGTAAGCGGAGGAAAGTATTGCATCAGACAACTGTTGTAAGCGGAGGAAAGTATTGCGTCAGACAACTGGTGTCTTCACTTCTGTTTGCCTGGGTAGCTGAAGGTATTTTGCGATTGGTTGCCTTCTGACGCTGGATCTTTTTTCATTGGGCGGCAAAACTTAACTGTGGAACTTTATAAAAGGCGGTATTTTTTTGTCTACGAGGAGGGAGGAGAAGGAGAAGATTGTGAAGGTGCGAGATGGAGATGCTGCATAGAGAAAGACAGTAAGAGTGGGGTAAAAGGCGAACTTTTGGGGGTTTATCGTGCAAGCTTTCTTTGGTCTCCCAGAGTGTATAAAGGAAGCGAATTTCTTTCTCTTTTATGTTGTAGCTGCAAAATTTAAGCTAATCTCCTTTTTTCCCGGGCTTGGCATTTTCGCCCGGCATCCCGATGAAGAGTACCTGCATGTGTTTGAGTTAAATACACCAAGTCTTCGAAGGGCTGTGTGGAAGAATTGATCTATCTTTTTTTTTTTTGTTCTGAGTGAGGAGGCCTCATATCGTAATGTGACATACCGGATAAAAAAAGGAATATCTCTTCAGTATTGTTAGTATCCAATAAAGCAAGAATTAAATCTCTTTTCACGTGTTTGTCACTCTCTCGTCACGGCGGGCTATAGACCTGGATCTTATCCTGGGGTAAGTTGCCACTATATTCCTGTTTATCATAACATGTGACATATACGTTTGCCACCACAACCAACGAAATAATCTTTACCACACTTACGATATGAGGCCTCCTCGCTCAGAACAAAAAAGAATAGATCAATTCTTCCACACAGCCCTTCGAAGACTTGGTGTATTTCAGCTCAAACACATGCAGGTACTCTTCATCGGGATGCCGGGTGAAAATGCCAAGCCCGGGAAAAAAGGAGATTAGCTTAAATTTTGCAGCTACAACATAAAAGAGAAAGAAATTCGCTTCCTTTATACACTCTGGGAGACCAAAGAAAGCTTGCACGATAAACTCCCAAAAGTTCGCCTTTTACCCCACTCTTACTGTCTTTCTCTATGCAGCATCTCCATCTCGCACCTTCACAATCTTCTCCTTCTCCTCCCTCCTCGTAGACAAAAAAATACCGCCTTTTATAAAGTTCCACAGTTAAGTTTTGCCGCCCAATGAAAAAAGATCCAGCGTCAGAAGGCAACCAATCGCAAAATACCTTCAGCTACCCAGGCAAACAGAAGTGAAGACGCCAGTTGTCTGACGCAATACTTTCCTCCGCTTACAACAGTTGTCTGATGAAATCTGTTCCTCACCTTACAACACAAGTTGGCGAACAAAATGAAACTGTCTGCAAAGGAATCTGATGCAAATATCTAAATATTGCCATAACGTAGTAAATTATTTCAATGTGACCTCGTCACATATGTTATCCGAAATTTTTCGCAAATACAATACTTCCTTTACTTCCTTCTAGGAAGTAACGAGAGAATTTCTGCAGTCAATTTTTCAAATGTATAGGAAAATCTTTAATTTTAATTCAATGGCAAGACGAAAAATTTATCTTTGTGTTTAAATGCAATATTGTACATAGAACAGGTACTGAAACAGCACAGAGTTGCTGAGGACAAAAAAATGCAGCCTCTTTCCCCACAAAAAAAAAAAAAAAAAAGTGGAAGAGGGAGACAGAGGAGAGCGCAAAAGTCATCTTGCTGGAAGATTCAGTAACAAAATAAAAAAGATACATAGCATCCCTGTTTGGAGTATTTTATGACTCGTAAACCTCGTAAAGCACTCCAATACACGGTGGCAACTTCGATTCTGGGTATTTTGTTGCGTGGATTGCCATTTCTTCGCTTCTTTGACAAATTAAAGGCTTTTGGGATCAATAAATTTATCGGGGACTACTTTAAAAGAACATGCTTGCGCTTTTGCATTTTAATAGGCTTCTTTAAAATTAAATAGAATGAGTAATGATGTGAATAAAATGTGTGGGTGATAAATACATCAAAACAGAAGTTGTGAAATTATTTCTTAGAAATAAGATTCGAGAATCAAATTCGGTGGCTGTCTGATGACTTCATTTCTATAAGCTGCGCTATATACATTTCTTACATTGTGATGTGAAAAACGTTCTTACTCTTTAACTGCTATTTAATATGTAAAGTGAAACATGAAGTAATTAACATTTTATGCACTCTTTGTGAGAAAAGAAATCAATAAACAGAAAAATACACATACAATGTGTATATATAACATGCTGTAGTATATTGTCCTACTAATATTTACTATTTTAATAAAATTAAAAAGTTTCTAACTGCACAATTCTTTAACTCTTTCCCCTTTTAGAAAATCGAAGCCTTCGGTAAACCGTATGCTTAAAATACCGAAACGCACGTCCCTGTCCATTACCCATCTCGTCCGTTTCTTCCCCTCTCCGTTCATTAACGCACAGAGAGGTGTGAAGAATTCAGGGCAAACTGTGTGCAATAAATTGATACAATGCATTTGGGGAAACTGCACCTGCTACTGCATATCTTACACAACAACAATTAGGGCTTCCCTGCCTCGTGGAACTTAATCACATTACAGGTCCACTTCTCCTTTGGGCACCTCGTAGAGGTTCAACCTTCACTATTACCCTCCAAGGGAGCGGCGCACCACCTGGATACGACACCAGGCAGCACCGGTCGTCAAGTTGCTCCTACCAGTCGCTTGGGCGAGCCCGTCGCAGCGGGACATTACCCAGCGAACCCGGGGAAAAAACCCCCGGGCTACTAGCACCACACCGCGCTAGGACGTGCCAGACTCCCGGGCCGGCCAATAAGTGACCTTTCCCAGAGCCTTCAGAACCACCAAGTTCATAAATTTTATACCCCCGTGGCCGAGACTGCCTAGGTACAGATCCTAGCCAGTAGCTTCGCAGAGTTCTCTAAGTCGACCCCGGGGGGATGCATATCTTAGAGGGAGCTACGAAGAAAAATGTCCCAATTTTTTCGGACAATTTCCAATTGTCCTTTTTGGGCGATTATGATCGGTTGAATGAAAGGCCGTTTGGGCGTTTGGCCTTCAGAGTGTTAAAATAGGCACTGCAACTTCATTCTGTATAAAATGTTAAGTTGTCTAAAATGTGTGTAAAGATTTGGAGAAATAATAATCGCAAATTTTGTGTAACTCTGATATAGTTTCTTTCAAGGAAACTTCGCTTCGAAATTGACAATATAAAAATCATAAGGACTTAAAAAAAAGCCCCTGTGGATGTTTATCTTATAATTTTATCTTATAATTATTTTTAATTTTGGAACCTTTTTCTTTAAATTCTTGTTTTTCCGCATAACTCACTGCCAGAATGAGAATTTAGTATCACGCTTTATGTAAATTAAGTAGAACAAGTATTTAATGCGAAGTTCAGCCACTTCCGTAGAAGAGCTCAAAAGTTGTCAGTACAGCGTGTTCTGCCTTCGGTCCACGTCGCTGCTTCAAGCCTATTTTACTAAGTACGGCCGTAGTCTTACGTGCATGTTAGTTATTTGCCAGTGAGGTTACGGACCAACACGGTTAGTTGTCTTTGCACAGCTTCGGCTAAAGTTAAGCTAGCTCGAATTAATTTAGTTTCTTATTTTCGATCTCAAGTTAAATCCCTAGTGGAAGCTTTTCTGTAATACCGAGAGATGCCGTCTGCTAGTATATCTTTGAGTGCCTAAAAGTGTGTTTAAACTCTTCTCTGGATTTATATTTTATAGTTGTGAAAAGACCGGCGAATAGTCGCTAGACACTTGCCTAAAGTTCTAGTAGCCGAAAGACAAGTAAATTAACTATATAATTTTTTCGAAAAGGTTGATTAAATCACAAAAGAGTTTTGAATGAAAGGTAAGTTCAAATTACTAGCTAGATTTTTTTAAAGTTTTAATTCTTTTCTCTAGCATCTATAATATAAAGAACACATTCTGTCTGGGTAGTCAAAAATAAATGGCAAGCGTTACCTGGCATAAATAGAACCGATTAACTATGATATACTAGAGTGGAATTCCAGTAATGTTTAGAGACACCGAGATTTAATCGATCCAAAATATACTGCTTGTCAGAAGTTAGATTAATCGAAGAAGTAATTGATTATTATAGCTTCCTTATAAAGGGTAATTTAGTATGATTAATCATACAGTCTCATATTGTAATATTTTTAAAGTTCATAAACACAGATTGATTAATGATACGTCAAAGAAAAGAGAGACTTTCCAAATTGTTATGTCAATTTATTAGTCCTCTTCGTTACTTTCTGTAATTGCATACAGAGCAGCGAAGCATTATTCGAATTCATCTCATAAGTAATCTAATGAGCCATCGGTTTGAGCAGTAATGAGACGAATGGTTAACCACAGCAAATCCAGTATTCAGCTCAGTTATATCAGTATTTCCGAAATCCTATTTGAGTCAAACGTTTCCTTTGTTGTCGCTGTGAAATTGGTAGGACTGATAACAGTATGAATTCGAATCTTACCTTGGTTTTTCATTTGAAACTAAATTAATCCTTTTGATTTTTTTTTTTCTGCAATGATGAGAAAATTAATGCTGACGTTAAAAACGCCTTTAACACAGCTTTTCCAAACATTTTGAGCCAGTTGGTCATTTACCATGTACATATCCTGGCAGATGACCATCTCCAGCGGGCTGCCTTTCGGTTTGGCATAAGATTTTAATTTACATCTTAAATGATAGCTTTCCTTGTGAATTTAAAAACAATAAGCGAACTTGTTAAAAATGCAAATCTTTTTGCAATTTTTAATAATATTGTTATGAACTTTGTATACACATAAATAATTTTAGAGAAATTATTTGTAAATTGTTGTATTTCTGGTGTAATGTAACATTAAAGCCTACAGGGTGCGAAGCATCGACGGAAAAATAAGTTTAAGGAAGTAAGTCTATTTAATATTGAAGTCAATGGCTGTCTCGCCAAATTGGCGAGATAGCTAAAGATGGTTTTGGGACTGCTTTTTATATCAAACGTGGCGAAAAATCGCCAAAAGTCGCCAAGCATTCCGAGCGTTTGGCAACATTTCCGTCTGATTCCTGTGTAAATATAACTGGTCCGATTATTATGTACTTGTAACTGTATCCAGCCCTATATAACTGTAACCGATGCCTTCCAGCAGTTTCGACACATCCGAAGGTACTGAAATTTTCTAGGTAGTCGGGAAAAAACTATACAAGGCCAAAGAGAGCTTCAGTTTTCAATTTAGTTCAAGGTTTAGCTCAGGGCATTGGAAGATTACTGTGCAAGCTTACACTTTTGAAGCTCTTAGCATCTTAATAGTTTCAGGCGTAAGTATTGATTGCGCTCTATTATAATAAGAAGTGCTGTACGAGTACTTTGGGTGAAAAGTTCCAGAACTGTAAAGAATTTTTGGAATAATAAATTTTATCATGTTTTCGTCTGTTCTGTATGTATTCAATCCAGTGCGAACTCGTCAATCTCCCACTTCATGGCCTCAAAGCTTAATAATTACTTTCTTTACCCCTTCTGCTTCAACTGCCACTCTATTTCTCACTCAAACACTGATGATGTATGATAATGAAAAATTAATTTCCAAGACATCCTCGTTAATGTAATGTTTTTAATCCCAAAAAGTAGATTTTTGACGTGATCGGATGCAGAAATTAAACTTCAATCCCTTATGACTTGGCTTTCGAGAAGGAGGACCAGATATACTTAAGCGTCGCCTATTAGTTAATAAAAAAATACTTTTATGCATTTGCTTACTATTCTAGAACACTGCTTTTCTTAATCTTAAGGTAAATAAATTCTGCCGCTTTCATCTCAAGACTGGATAAAAAGCTCTATGAACTGTGTCTGACAGAAGACTATAGAACTAACACCCCCTTATAAAAAGAGGTGCTAGCAGAACTACACTGGCCGAAATTTGTCTAAATCCGTTTCACTGTAAATAAGTTATGACCTTATTAAGACCTAATAGCTTATTAGCTAAATGGATAAGTTGCAATTAATCTTCATAAGAACAAGCAGGATATTCTGAAAAGAAGGTTCAGTCTTCAGGCACTCTAAGTTTTAAGACGCTGACTATGAGTTTAACAGACGGAAGCTTTTCTATGAATTAGTATATATATATATATCTTTGGAAATTTGGGTGTAGTAAGCTGTTGATTTTATTAAACAATAAGTGTAATAAGCGGGGCATATTGTATACAGTAACTGTCGTTATTAGCAGCCGCTTACATTTCCGTTATCATTTGAAATTAGTAAATAGCCATTTATAGTGATTATTTGAAGGTAAATCCAGGTGCCTTGTTTGAGAGGAGTTGATTTAGGTAATCTTAAAATTCAGAATAAATCGCCAAAGTACTAAGCGTTATTGTCGAGAAGTAATCAATCTTTTAATTCTAAATTCTCGCTTTAACTGTAAGGCATCAAAATGGATGATTAAACCTTGCCCAATTTTCATGTCTGTACTAATGTATAAGCTGACTGTAGTCAAAGCAGTAACTAATTGGTAATTCAGAAGTAATTTTTGAGTGGAGGGCAGTTAGGCGGAACAGTTTTAAAAATTGCTTTAATAGCAGTATTACAATTTGTCTAAAAGTAATGATAAAAAATTTTCGCTTATCTCATTAGCACTATAAGTAGATTTTTGTAATGCCTTGCATCAGTATGCAGACAAAGTGTGGTTAATATGAACTTCTTAAACATTATTTTAAGCTTAAATTTTACGTTTAATTTTAGTTTTTTTTTCTTTAAACATTGAATATATACATTTTATTTAAACGGTAGCTGTGTACAGAGGAATCGGAATTTTTAACGCTTATCCGATATTCCCTATGGAGTACTAATTAAGTTGAAGTACTTAGTGAGTGTTAAATTGATAGCCGTAAAAGCATCAAATTAATGATAAGAGCACGAAATTGCGTTGGTAAGTTCCTTCAAAGAGCGCTGAAAGATTTTCTCATTTTCAGAATTTCTCATATCAGCCGTTTCCTCAATAGGGTTTTATTAACTTTTCTGATTTATTAAAGTCATAAACCCTATTACACTTTAGCTTCTGTGCGGTTTTCTGTAATTTTGCCTCCTCCGAAAATTTATCGATCAAGTTCTAGAGTTTAATATTTCTATGGCGTATAGTAATGTATAAGTGTTGGAGCAATAATACTTTATGTATGGTACATAATAGAAATAAAATTATTCTCTGTCTTAACTTTGCATTGTTATGCAAATAATTACCACTCAAATTACGATACCAAATTAACAGTTTTTGCTGATTTACTCGTGCTTATTTTCTTCTTTACTCTTTTCAATGTTTTATTCATCAAATACTTCCGTTTATAGATGGAGCTGTTAATCACGCAATATTTATTAAAGTGTGAATCCTTGTGTTGCACGTTTAGTTTTGGTAATTTCTTGCTGTCTTTATTCTTTGATGAAGTCATTATTTTTGCTGCCTGAATGGAGGATCAGTGAAGATAGCATGGGGTTATTTCATAAAATTAAATAATTTGTTCCTTTTTCTTCTAAGTTTTAGAAATACTTCTTGTAAATATTGGAATATTCTCAGATTACACATTTTCGTTTGCAAAGATTTTAGAGTAATACTTACGCAAAATTTATTTAAAATATTACACATAATATTAATTTTCGTTCCCGAAAACTGAAAGAATATTTTACTCAGATAGAGTAACTATAAAATGCAGTATCCTAATGTTATTATGCTGATCTAAAGCGTGAATCAGCAATATAACTACACATCATATATTCATTCTGTGATGGTAGTATTATGATTAACGAAACTGAGAGGCCTGAACGAGAGGATGACTGAACTCATTTGAAATTTAATAATAGTAAGCGAAATAAAAAACAACATTAAATAAATGTATTTCAAACTGCTTGCCATTTCGAGTGCTTCCCATTCTTACTAATGTTACTGCATCAGCCCTAACGTTAATGCTTTTAAAAAGATTTTTTTTTTCTCCTGTATTTCCCCTTTGCAAGCAGACATTTACTTCGTATTCCCATAACTCATTGTAAATTTGTACTGCGTTAAAACGCAATTTCATCTTTCTAGTCCTTATTGCCTTACAATCCTCTGACAGATCATTACCCAAAATTAGGAAATGATCAGTTGCAGCATGAGAAATAATAAACGCTCTTGTTACATGTTGCAGTAACATCTTGTCTTGTAATATAAGCTCGGACACTTAAAACTTATTTGGAATAATAAAAAAGTTTCAGATTTAATATAGTAGTTCATCACAGTCTTCTCAAATATACTTTATCATATCATACTATATTTACTTCAAACAAGTAACGTAACTAGAGCTTTGGCCACACGAGGCGGTGTCTGATTTTGCCACATATTATCTCCCTTTCTTGATATATAAACAAGTAACCAAAAAATATCAGAATCGCATACGGGGAAATAAATTTAAACTCTGTTTATGTTTGAAGAAAAATTTTAATTCCAAAATTTTAAATTTATATTATCATGTTGTTTGCTTGTCCTCAAAGACCATCGATGACATCATAGAGGTCTACTCGATTGCTTCATTTGTTGTAATGTAAACATTCTAGAAAGATGCAAAATACACATTTATAAGTCTGCAAAATAAACTTTTATAAATCTAAAATACTCTCTAAATGATTTTTATTTATAAACTCTTGTTAAAAACTAGCCGCGCTTACAATGGTTGAGAGGAAAATTTTGCTATAATACTATTACGATATATGTTCTGGAGACTATTTTAGAATAAACTGCAGAAATTCAAAAAGACCGTCCTTTCACATTAGATCAATGTTAACGAACTTCGCTTATTGCGCATGTTTATTGGTGTACCGTTCGTATGGGAGGAAATACTTTCGACTGAGCATAAGCAACCCTACAAGAGCCTGTTAGTTATGTAGGTGTTGGTTGTGCATTAGCACTGAAGGCGTAATGAGTACGTTTCCTCAAGCACAGAATTAAAGAATCATAAGTCAAAAAGATTAACTACGAAATCTTTATTTAATAGGATAACTTTGCTTAACTTAAGCATAACAAAAAGTAATAATGTTCACGGACATTAAAATTGAAGTATTCAAAAGAATAACTTACATAGAATCCTCATCAGTACTAAATATCCTCAGGCTTACCTATATTAGGCAATAAGAAAAAATAAACAGGAACATACTTTGCCATCGTACCTGAAAGAGAAGAAAGTACTACTGGATTAGACCTTTGGCCAGGTACAAGTAGCTAGGGTGAAAATCAAAAATACTGCATTACACACGAGCTTTACTTTTTCTCGCCAATATATACCTTGGCGCACGTTCGTTTCGTATGTCTTTTCGAGTTTCATTATGCAAAATACCTAAATTTATGCTAACAGTAGGTCTTATCGACTGTTTACAATTGCAGTACTACGGATATTTGTGTATGCTTTATTGCATGTGTTTGTGCTTTATTTTTTGTTCGTAAACGTTACATTTAATATCACCTACTTATAATTTCTTTGATTTAAACTGGTAATTTATTTTTTGTTAAAGTTATGGATGTTCGTATGCGTACATTTTCTGCGCGGCAAGGATGTACTCAAAATATATTGCGAGCTGGAAGTCCTCTCGAGAAGCTGGCGGTAGGGAAAGAGGAGGGAGATTCTCGGACATGTCCTCTGGTGTTCTTTCTTAAAGCAGGGGCGTATGCTTAACACTTAACTAGGTTCAGCAATACCTCAATCACATGTGTAATACAGAGCTGCTGGACTAGCAGAGGTGCATCCTATCGGATGATTATACAGGGTAAGCCAGAAACACGGCATCATGCTTGAAACAGTGCAATAGTTAAAGGATGGTAAAGGGGGCGACCTGAGCTCGGAAGGACACTTTTGGAAGTTGCATTTTCGCTGGAAACATTATTTTATAGGGTTAGTCACGCAGATCGTCGGGGCACGTAGATTTATTATAATATTATGAACTACATACTTGGTTAAATTGAGGGAAACATAGTTTTATATTTGGAGTTAAAGCAATCAATGAAATCACCACGAGATTTCAACAGCTACGTAATCTAGTTAGATCTTTTTTTATTATGCTGAAACTTTAGAAAGCAAATTAAATGTAACGTATGGCAAATACTCAACTGCTTTTACTCATCAGAATGTATAATCAATATTCATTCAGCTAATCTTGTAATAATGTTATCCGTTTTGTAATCCTTTTTAAACGAAAATTTGCGTAGTTTACAATCAATATTTACACTCTAACTAATGAAGCAACTTAAAACGTAACAAGTTTTAAAACTTCGAACTGTTTATGCCCAGATAACACAATATCAACCACATACCGTATTTATCATCTTTTAAAATTGAGCGAAAGTCGTAATTACGCCAAATTCGCTTCTGGGCATGCGCAGTAAGCGAAATTCGTTTAACACTGATCAACTCAATGTGCGGTTTGCCATTACGCTTCCGGTTTTGTTTCTCTAGCAGTAACATAAATAAGATTCTTGAAATATTTCTCTCCGAACTACAAATTCTGCCGTAATCATACTTTAGTTCATATTTTTAATTTGCTTTCTAAAGTTTCAGCATAATAAAAAAAGATCTAACTAGATTATGTAGCTGTTGAAATCTCGTGGTGATTTCATTGATTGCTTTAACTCCAAATATAAAACTATGTTTCCCTCAATTTAACCAGGTATGTAGTTCATAATATTATAATAAATCTACGTGCCCCGACGATCTGCGTGACTAACCTATAAAGTAATGTTTCCAGCGAAAATGCAACTTCCAAAAGTGTCCTTCCGAGCTCAGGTCGCCCCCTTTACCATCCTTTAACTATTGCACTGTTTCAAGCATGATGCCGTATTTCTGCCTTACCCTGTATAATCATCCGATAGGATGCACCTCTGCTAGTCCAGCAGCTCTGTATTACACATGTGATTGAGGTATTGCTGAACCTAGTTAAGTGTTAAGCATACGCTCCTGCTTTAAGAAAGAACACCAGAGGACATGTCCGAGAATCTCCCTCCTCTTTCCCTACCGCCAGCTTCTCGAGAGGACTTCCAGCTCGCAATATATTTTGAGTACATCCTTGCCGCGCAGAAAATGTACGCATACAAACATCCATAACTTCCCTGGGATTCGAACCCGAGCTCATTGGTACGCCAGTCAGTGTCCCAGCCAACATGAGGAGATCATTACTCCCACTACAGAGACAAAAGCTTCTTAAAGTATGCATGACATTACTATTTCGACAACAGCCCCTGCAAATTATGGTAGGCTTCGATGCATGTACGCCAGTCAATGCCACAGTCCATATGAGGAGATATACTTTATACTACTCACTATTCACACTACAGAGACAACAGCTTCTTATAGTATGCAGAGCATACCGTACTGTCTCGACACCTATCCGCGCAGATTATGGCAGGCTTCGCTCCACTAGATATATTACATGAAGGAGTAGCAGCTATAGTACATGTTTCCCGCTTGCGACAAGCCAAGAGTCTTTGGGGGCAAGTCTGTTCATACACAAAATTTGAGCAGTATAAAGCTTGTCATCCCTGCCAACCAGCCGAAAAAAATCTTGTCGAGACCATTCGCTTGAATAGAACACTGAAAATCAATGTACTAGAAGATGACGACACGACTCCAAAACATCAGAAGCACTAGAAGCGTGTTTTGTGTTTTCGTAGATAGTAACCTCACATATGTATGGAGACGAAAATTAGGGTTTGAAAACTTCATTTTCCAAGCTGAATGATCTGCTGTTAGAGCTGCACGTTTACAAATGAGAAAACATCCTAACGTTCCAAGCATATTACATGACGTCATTTGTGTCGTATTCAGGTTTTAGTCTTTGTTTACTTGATTTTATAAATGCCGCTTGATCTGTTTGCGTAGTCTCGGGGCTGTAGTATGGCAGATCGTGGTTGACATCTGCTGAGTTGGTAACCAATTCCGCATGGATATGGGAAATATACCTGGGTCGGAAGCCAGTTAAGCGGTTTACATCACTAACCCCTATACGCTCCGACAGAGGTAAATAGGCAATATAGACGGAAGATAATTTTTGCCTTTTAAGAGATATAGTAGCTGACATTTTCTAAGGAACTGACTATTATTCGCATTACATTTGAAACATGAAAACACACATGAAGCACTTGCTAATGGGAATTTGTTGTTTAAAACACTGATCACTGTTATACATTAAAAGAATGAACTCTAATTTCTCAATGTTTGATCAATCTCAAAAATAGTCACATTTTTTTCCGGCTCATTCAATAAAGACAGCTATTTCTACCGTTTTCAATGAGTTTTTAGATATTTTTGTCTATTAACTTATGTTGTGCTCCCGCTTATTATTTGATTTAATAGTTAAATAATAAGTAAATTTTTGTTTACTCATGTAGCTACAGCAAATTTGGCCCTGCTGAATAATACATATATTTAATAATGACTTTTACCAATGAAATAATATGAACAAATAACGTTTACAGTTATTAAAAAGTAATATTTATTGGTCAAAAAAAATTTGACTTATTTAAGGTAAGGTACTATGAGATATCCTAAAAATGCTCATTTGCAAATGAGAAAGTGGTTTTCAGACATCTGCTAAATCTCCAAAGACTCTAATATTATTCTTTAATAATTTCATTTTACTATCTCATTACATTATTCTTAGTTTATATACGGGTACTATTTAAACAAGAAACGAATATAAACATCTAGTATGTACACTTTTACAAATACAGAAGAAAAGTAACACGTAAAACGAGACATTAATTCTATATATTGATATTTTTAAAATTTCGAATAAAGATTTCTCATGCTACTGCTATTTACATTATAAAAATGTGTAAGAGAAATTATCATATGAAAATACAGCAAACATTCTTAAATATTCGAATTTTCTAGCTGCTTTTTACCTAGTATCAGGTGGCGCACCAGCGGCCGAGTGTTAAAGACGCTGAATACTGGTAGTTCGGTCCGAGGTTCGAATCCTTCGAACGGGCTGGCTGCATGGGCGTTTTCGTGGTTTTCCCCATGTGTAACATGTATACGAGCCAGTTTTCCTTAAAACGTCTTCCACGAAGGCATTCCTCCCTTTACGCAGATAGCTCTCGTGTGCTTTGCTATAATTGAATTATCCCAATCTCTAGTATCAGGTAGTGCGGAAATATGTACATACATTTATTTTATTTGGTTTTACTTCAAGCTGGCAAAGAATACGCAATATGCAACGAAGAAACACATTTTTAGAATATTCGATTCTTCAGAGAATTATATTTTAGAACAAGGATTTATTACCAGATTACATTTTTTAGTCTTTCACGTAATACGATGCAGGTGATGTACATCGGCCAATTCCGATTAACAGGAAAATTCTCTTGAATTTCCTAATTCCTACTTGGATATAATTTTAATAGAAGGGGTTTATCGTATTTCATGAAGCGATTCCGAAAGTACCCTCTTCTTTAGTAGCAAAAACATATTAAGGACAAATTTTATGAAAAAGAAGAAATATGCGTTTTGAATTTTAATCTTATTTTGGAACTTCAATGTTTTGAAGTTTAGTGTTTGCATATTACAGAAATTTTTTTGGGGATTTTTGAAAACCCAACAAACGCTCTCTTCCCAGTTCCATTAACTTTCTGTTTGTAGTATGTACAAATGTATGGAATTTGCAGCCATTGCAAGTCCAGCGTAGAAAAGTTTGCAAGTCAAATTATTGTGAAAGGGCGTCACGATTCCACATATAAAATTTTATGGCTCTGATTCTAAGCACAGACGAAATAAATTGCTAGACCAGTAGTAAAATGTAACAGAGTAAATGTAGTGAATTTTCAAAAGAGGAGCATAATATTTGCTTCAGAATTCTACTTGTGTACAAGACCAAATATTTAACTATCAGTTTGACGTTGGCAACAGCAAAATATCAGTTGTTTGCTTTGCCGTAAAAAATGCGTTCGATGAGTTGAGAAACATAACTTTTTTATTGTCCTTTATTCTTTCTTTTTATGTGTTATAACAGGAAGTTAGAAAATGGATATTTCTATTTTCCACTTTTGCATATATATACTTATTTATTCTAACTATTTCATAAGTGTATGATTATGATGCAAGCTCTCTGTCCCATAATAAATGTAGTAAGTAAATATTTTAGCGGGACTGATTGGCGAATGCAGCTGTAAATTATTTTGTAGCGTAACATTGCTAATCCTTCATTCAAAATCAGTACGTGACATCAATTCAGAACATCTGCCATTCGGTATGATTCATTACTCAATTTTTAGGTTTAACCTAATTATTACGAATTCTAACAACTTTTCGAATTCCATCATCTGATAGAAATCAGTTGTTTTATTTCAGTCGAATATCAACTCATCGTAAAAGTAAGATGAAAACAAGAGAATTTTCAATCGAGAATCGAGTTGCGATTGCATAGTTCTTGATGCATGAAAAGAAAAGCGAAAAGCTGCAAAAAGAAAGGAACAGTTACGTTAGCTGCAAAACTATTAAGTGTAACATAATGACCGTACCAAAAATTTGGAAACGTGCTTCCGAAAATAATTGCCAATATGAATCGTACGACGATGTTCATTCTTTGAAAAAAAACGTGGGGGCTTACTTTCAAAGATTATGGAGGAAGACTTGAAAAATTTAGACATATTTCTCTTATCAGAAATCGCACCCCAGAAGCAGTAAAATAGCTTTTGATAATATTTCTTCCGAATTACTGGATAATACTTCTACAAGTTATGATGGAAACATGAAGAACGATAGCTGCAATAAATTTAAGCTCACGCATATAGGGAAAACATAGCTTCGTAGCCAAGAGGATTCTGCTTGCAAGTTTAAAGTGCAGTAACGAAATTACTGAAAATAAAAATAGCAAACTATGTGAACACTCAAAATTTAGGAGTAATATTTTTAGTTTATTAGTCCAAATCAGCAATTTGCCCAGAAAGACTGTTAATTTCGTTTTGGCATTTTGCGTTGGTTTACTATAAATGACCGTTCAATTTTCAAATTGTTGCCCCCAAATTTTATCACCCTGCATTATATTTAAAGAAATTAAATAATGAAGAATCTGCCTAAATGTAGGTATGTTTCTCGCACTGTGATAAAACAACGGTACCTAGAGCCATCAAATTTTGAATAACGTACGTCTCCACCCGAATATGGACATCTGGAAGCCCAAATTTGGAATTTGTTTTATTATCTATTTCAGATTTTGAAAAATATTAACGAATTTTCGATTAACAAAATCGATGATTTCAAAGCGAGTAATGGCAAAACTGTACGGGGAAAAAATTATCTCCAGTGAGCGAGATTGTGTATCGGAAATTCTAAAGATATGCTCATTTAAAAACTATTTTGGGATATTGCTGTTGAATTGAATTTTAATCTAGGTTGTTGATAATAAATATTGCGTTATGTGTATATATTCTTTTGCTACTATTATTATTGAACAAAATAAATTCATCAACTACTATTATTAATATGGAGCAAAGGGAGTATCTGTTAAAAAACATCTCTTCTTTCTGAAGTTTGAAAACTCAGCTATCATTTTACTATTTACATATTTGATTAAAACAATGTTTTCCTAGGGAAGAATATTAAGAAACTAAATATAAAAATGTGCTAAATGAAGTGTTTTAAAAGTCACCTTTGTCCTCTTTTTATAGACACTAAAATTTCTTGTTCTGGAAACAGGCAACATTTTTCCCTGGAATCAATCATAGTTTTACCCTGTGTTTTTTGTTGCCAGAAATCGAAATATTTGTCTCACTTTTCCCAGGATAAATCATCTTAAAATTCAATGATATGCAAGGAACAAGGGGAACCAGAATAAGTTAAGGGTTTAATGAAAAACTAGTTTTAATTGACGAAATATTTTTGACATCTTGCGAGCTCTTGTTTTCAAATACGGTGTTAGTAAAAATCTCGAAAAGGTGTATGTTATTTTAGTGCAGGTTTGATTATAGCTAAATATGTCAATTTTCTTACTAAATTTCCCTAGGAATTTTTCAGCTTTTAAACACACACAAAGATATATAAAATTTGAAACACATCGCGGTATTTTATCTTTCTCAATAATATCATTACTTCAGTTTTATGGTAGTTATATTGTTATTAGAAACAAACTGTGTAGCCCCAAAAGTTAAACGAACAACCTATTGATAGCAATATTATAATTTATTTTCTTGCAAACGTTTCCAAGGTTCTAATCTGTTCTAGAATTTCATTTTGGAACTAAAACTGCAATTCTTCATTAATAAATAAATGTCCGACTTATTTTAACGTAATCTTTCTTGGTTACACACGTTAAAACTATAAAAATAGAAGGGAAATGTTTCTCCTCTGGAAAAAAGAAAATTTAGATTACTTTATTCATCAGAATGAATGTTTCTTCATTTTTAAAAAAGTATTGCAGTGTTTTCTTTTTCCCTTGTAAACTGTTTACGTTGCTGTTAATTAATTATGCATTCATCGGAAATGACCTATACCCATCGACCATTTAGCCATATTATCAAGAACGTTTTAAGAGTATACCACAAAGGTCGATCGAATTAATCAGTGAGAAGAGAAAAACTCAATCCGAGATTTGAAAAATACTCTGGAAGTCGGTCCGATGGTCACACAAACTTCTCTCCGGTATCAGCATCTTTTCGAGAACACTTTCGTCTCAACAGCATTTTAAGTCCCCCCCCCATATGCTGCAAATTCATAAGACGCTTAGAAGTATCCATGCCTTCTTTAGGATTCGAACCTTGGCTCAAGGTTCTTGCAGTCAGCTTCTCCTGCCACAATGCTAACTAGGCATCAAAAATAAAAATGCTAAGATGATGAAATAACTGATGCTGAAAGAGAAATTTCATAATTCTTTATCTCCCCTAAGGTACTAAATCTAAAATGGTATCTCGCCAAATTTCACAATATTAAATACATATACTATAGGTATGAAATCAAAATTTAATTGTTTAAAGACCCACATAGCGATTTTCTTGGAATAATTTAATTTTCTCTGGAATCATATCTTATTACAAGAGAAAATTAATGAAATAAAATTTCTTGAACTGTTTTGCCAAACTTATACTTGAAAAATGCTTTGCTATATTAAATTAATAGCTTAACTCTTCATATATATACAATAACATGTTGCGAAACGTATGACTAAATGTATCTTTAAAATTTTAAAATATTCTCTGGAATTACAAGATTATTTGTAAAAATTACTTTGAATGAAAAAATTTCCACGAGAACTCATGTTTTTCGTTTCTTATTAATAGTATGTAGACGTTGTAAATGTCATCAGTAAACAGCCGAAAGAAAAATAACATAAAATATTTTTGAAGTATTAATGTAGAAGATGTCTAGTTAAATTACGTAAATGTAGAAGTTGCATTTTCGTACAATTCAAAATATCGTGGTAGTAAAACATATGATTAAGAAATCAGTATTTTTGTTACATGTTATTATTTCTCAAATCCGTATGCTTAAGAAAATTTCGTGTTTTTTACAAAAAATCGTTGTACAAAATTACCGAATTCTTCGCTTTCTTAGCGTAAGTGGTTAACCCGTTCAGTTAGAAGTGGAAGATCCGCAGCTGTATTTCGGCAAAGGATATAGTTAAATTATCTCGTTATTTGATACGAAACGTATTGAAAATATATAGCAATATCTACAGTGATGAAGTGAAATGTAGTTGAACGACAGTTTTCGAAACCTGACTGTGGTCGACTAAATCTCGTGCCTTTCTCCAGTTGCTCTATAAATGAAGGTCAATGCAAGGAATTATCACGTGCGTCCTGCCTTGATGAATGTGGTCGCCACGTTTGAATGACATTGGTAGAATCGTGAATCCAGCAGGGGACGAAGGAGTTAATTAGCACGTTCTGGCTTCGAAAAATCTAAATAGGCTTTACAACTTCACCTCTTAATCGATTACTGGTATTTAAAGTACATATAAGCTGTATGAATAAATACGTATTCCTAGAGCATTTGTTTAAATTGTTACCTCATTTACAGATATACCTTAACACAGATTCGTCTGCTTACACAGTAGATCATCATACACTAAAATATGTATTATGTCGCAAATTCTTCTATTTTATTATTTATATATAGAGCTCAAAAGAAATATAAATACATCTGCTTGCTGAATGGCTTTCTGCACTTGGAAAGACACAAAGTGGTCGAGAAAGAGAAAATGGATTTCACGGCTCTTAAGGATATCCGTACCTCACCTTGTGAAGAAAAGAAAAAAAAAATATTACCGGGTATACCTGATCCTCTCAGACCTCGATAAAAAGCTGTCTTTACCGCCATAATATATAAGAATACCCCGAAAAAATCCATCAAACCTCTAGAAAAAAGATAACATGTACGTCCCTTTTTTCCTTCCAGTTTGTGACGTACCCATCCGTCACCTTATCAGGGAAAGTGAGAAAGGTGACAGCTCCGGGACATCATTGCACCTCTTCCCCTAGTGCAGTTGGAAGAGTAATGTTGGGGATAGAGAGAGAACTTTTCTTTGCTGAGATATTTTCTTGTTTATTTTCAAGAGAAGAAATTGCCGAAGAATATTGTTCTCGTCTCCATACACATTTTAAAGCGAATGTTTACATGTACCAGTCAGCTTCAGTGAACTCTGATTTGAAAACTGGACAGCTATGCATTTTGAAATTTTCCTGATTTTAGGTCTGCATACATTTCATAAAAGCAAAGAATTTGAAGTGCATAAAGAAGAAACGTGATTGAATAACTCATTCTCCCATCACACATCCTCCTGCTTTTCTATGTAGGTGCAGCCATTTTATGCAATTTTCGGTGCATTAGGTTCTTCCTGTTGAGGTCGGATTGGAAGACCGAACTTTTTTAGAGTCCATGAGTGAAGAGTTATGAAAGGAGAAATGGCATAGTATTTATTTCCTCTTTGACTGTTATTTCGCAGTTTTCATAAAATCTTGAGGATATTCTTTAAGCGAAGTTGTTTCATTCTGTGCATTATTCTGGAAAGCTGAACTTTTTTTTAAACCTAAGTCAGTGAAGAAATTTCTAAAGTTTAATTTCTAAAGTCTTTTAGAAATTTCTAAAGAAATTTCTAAAGTCAGTGAAGAAGTTTCTAAAGCTTAAATATTTTTATGATGTAAAAATTGAACAAAAAATTGACTGGACTATGGTGCCTTTCTAATTCTTTCTAATAATGCTTTATTAATGCAAAAGATATACATTAAGTCAAATAAACTGAGTATTATTGTATAGCAAATAAAAAATTGCCCGTTAGGCCAGCGGTAATAAACCATATATCCATCTCAGTGTGTAGTCGTTTTTATCCTTTCTGTTTCAGATTAAGCATAGAGGAAGGACCTAAATAATACAGTAATGGAACCGCAAGCGCAGAAGTTTTTCAACGGGACTTCTGTTTCCAATTTCCTTATTTTTAAGAGGGAAGCAGAATTATAATAAACCACAACATGATTTTAGGTCCTCTAAAATCTGAGGCTCTAGGCCTAGGCTTTTTGTGCTTAAAGGCACTGCATTATGGAACTACTCATTTACCCATCGTGTGTCTAGTTTGAATATAAGATTATCAAAATTGCGAAGGAAATAAAATTTATGAAAGTAACTTGAAAAACGAACGCAGTAACTATGAAGCAAGGGTAATATTTTCAATATACAAATTAATCGTAATTAATATTGGCCTATTCAAAGCACTCTGTAGCTGTAACTAAAACTCAGATCGATTCAAAAATCTGTAGATAGACACCTAAAAGAATGCGCTGAAAGATTTTGAAAAAAGGTTCAAAACATTTCTTCTAAGAGGCGCATTACATCGAAATTAAAACAAGCTACAAATTCGAATATAAGCATTGTTTATTTCTTACAGACCGTTTAGCAATGAAAAGCATATTATTCAGTGTGGGGACCCTTATTAAGATCTGAAATGTGCAAGCAATCCGCAGAGTATTCAACAGCTGATCGCAGCAGATCGCCAGTGATATTTAGCACATGCAATGTTATACTGTCCTTCAAGTGAGCCAGATTTGCAAGTTTCTCCCGATAAGCACGCTATTTAAATTGCCTCATAACAAAAAATAACAATAAGTGAGATCAGGAGAAAGCACCGGCCAAGGAGTGGGAAATTATTGGCTAATTAGCCTACCATCGGTGAAATGTTGCCGCAAAAATCTCTGCCCACATAGTCTTTTATATGGTGGGGCACTATTTTGCATAAAAGTGTAGACGCAAGACGTTGTTGCTGCTGGTAATTGAGGTACGACAAAACTTTTGAGCATATCATGATATCTGATGGCCATTACAGAGCATGTTACAGGACTATTATCGTAATTTTTCTTCGAAGAAGGATAGTCCAGGGATAAATTGGGAAGTGAACCTATATCAGATGGTAGCTTTAGACGAGTGCAGTTGAATTGTGTGGAAAGCACATGGATTTTCCATGGCAACAATTCGACAACTCTGGGTGTTCGTAGTTCCATTGAGATAAAAATGTGGATTGCCACTCAAAAGTATGTTCCACTTCCAGGAGTCATCGACTTTCGTTTGGGCAAGAAAAGTCAATGAATAAGATAAGCAAGGTCAGTGTCGGTAAAGCAGCAAGCAGTTGCTGGTTGTGCTTGTTCTTAAACGGAAAAAGGGCATTCTCTTCTAAGTATCTTTTTCGTTGTTTCATAGGTTACGGCTATTTGTCGTGACACTGCACGTGCACTTCTAACATCATGATCATTCATCAGTAACTGCTCGACAACTACCGTTGCTTACCTCTGAAATGCCTTCAACATTAACAGATTTTCGTCTTCTGCAATGATGAATGCATAACGACCCACCTTTTTCTATAACGAGATATCATGCCTATCCCACTGTTGTGGAAACGTTATTTGCCTCGCCCAGCTTCTTTACACTTCAAAATTTACAAAAAAAAAAAAAAAAAGAAAAAAGAAAAAAGAAAAAAAAAAGTTGCTGCTGTAGCATTTCCCTAATTTTCGTAAAACATGTTCACTATTAACGCATGTTCTGGCAAACTGATAATCATCGTAACTGAAAGAATGTTACCCATTCGATCTCGAAAATATTAAAATAGTCCAGAGCTATTTATTACATGTCTTTTCGACTATTTTATCTGCAATAAGAATTTAGTGCCTGCAAAGTGCCAAGCTAAATTACGATCACATTGTATTTGCAACTGTTTATGATTCATTAAAAAATTTTAAAAAAATGCTCAGCCGAATGCCTTGCTGAAAACTAAGTTGAACGTTTAAGTCAAAGAGAAAATGGTCTTTCAGATTGCGAGGTTGTAACTCATTGTTCAATTGTACCATAATATTTCAACTATTTGAATAAAGCGTCTGCATGTCACTGCGTTTTTTTTTTTTTTTTTTTTTTTTTTTTTTTTTTTTTTTTTTACGAAAAGAGAATAAAACTAATATTCATATACATATTAACAGGAAGATTTCAGCACATGATTAGGCATGCACAAAAAATAAAATTTTACAGTTCTCGTATTTGCAACTTTAGAAAATAAATACTTTAAGCAAGTCCAAAAAAGAAACACATGGAATTATTCATTTGATTATTGCAAAATTCATGATTGTTTTTCCCGTTTCTTTTTTTTTTTTTTTTTTTTGTATGGTACCTGTATATGATATACTCTTTGAAATTTTAATCTCAGGAATTAAAAAATTTCTGACATTTCTCGTGAGCGATAAATTGTTTATTTTTTAATGTAATGAAATACATAATATCAGAACAAGGAGAAAAATATAAACAATCATAATTGAAATTACTTCAAATGATGCAAAATCTTATCTATTTCTCTTCATTACGTAACAATTGAAATGACGATAATTTTGACTTTCTTATAATGGAGTAAAGGAGGTATTGTAATTGCGAAAATTTCGGACAACATATTTTTAAAAAAGTATCCGTTTTGACTATTTCTTTGCTTGACACCTGTACGTACTGACAGAATAAAAGATAAAGTACTCTTTTTTTAAAAGAGATTGTAAAATGGCTTTGAACTGGATTTTTCTCGTACGTACATAAATATTCATGTGTCTAGCATAACTGAAAAACGATAAGCAAAGAACGTTGAAATTCTGAATATGAGACTACTGTAAGATGTAGTTGTTTCCCGGCTTTTGATTTCGTAATCGTTGGCCATAGACATACACTTCTAACTACAGAAGCTTTTAATGACGAAAATATTCATATTTGGGCAATGCAAAGTTTTAAAAACATTGTTTTATGTAAATAAGAAATCTAACTTTTATTGCCGTCTCGCGGTTTCTATGTTTATATTTTGAAAAGTTTTATGCTCGTTATGAAAAAATAACATTTTAACAAGTTTGACTCCCGTACGACAAAAATTGGCAGGTATATTTAATTTCAAAATTTGCAGTTTTTGATGTAATTTTCAAATTGTCTTGAGGAATTGGTTAATCAAGTTAAAATAATTCGAGAAAATGAGTTTAAATGAAGTTCAGAAAAAATGCGTATATTTTATTATAATATGAAGTACGAGGAAAACATTAGGTCTCCACGTCAGTTTTTTTTAAATAAAAATATTTTTAATTTTAAATCAAAAATATAAATAATCTTAAACTATTAAAAGCTTCCTTTTACATTCAATTATTTTTTTCTTAGAATATTAACATTTTATAAGATTTTTTTCAAAATATGTATTTATTCTATTGCATGTTTGTTTGCTTTGCAAAGCTCGGGAAGGCTTTCTCTCTAAGAGAAGTGATGCCTTCGTGGTGGGCATTATAAGAAAATCAGCTTGCATTCACGTTACACACGAGGAAATCTACTAAAATGCCCATACATTATTCATCTTGATTGGAAATCAGATCAAACTTCCAGCATTCAACGATCTTATCCACTGAGCCACTGGTGGACCCGCTGCTATTAGAAATCACGCATATTGTGTTAATTGCGTATATTCAGACTGGTATATACACCAATGGGAGTCTTTGAACTAGCTTCTTACTTCAAGACGATGATATGTTTGTTGCCGGACAGAAAAATCTAAACTTTCCTTTGATGCTATTATTTTGAAACCTTTTTTAAGATGCTCTTTCCATTTCAGTTAAAATAACTCGCCGAATAACGTTATTTCCATACTTTAAAAATGCCATTTCATGTTAAAATCATTAAGACAGTAAATAGTAGTAAAATTCTCTATATTATTATCTTCAATTGTTCCTAAGACAACGTTCCTATTATACTACAAACCTAAACTCATTACCTCAAATTCTGCATTCACCTTTCTTATTCTCAATTTAATTCTGTCCTTTAATACATCTTTAACAAATAATTTTTTAAATTATGTATGACAGGAATACAAAGCGAACAAAACATTTCAAAGCAGTCGATAGCTGTATTTGACAGATGGCGATTAAAATATTTTCTACCGCCATAAGATGCGAACTATTGAACCTACGCGTATAAAATATCACACGTATTCGTACCTCAATTTAGACGAAGAAAAAATGCAAAATGGTCTTCTTCTTTCAACCTCCGTTCATCAGAACCAGATTAATTTGCATTAATCGTTAAGAGAGTAGAAAAGCTGAAAGAGAGAAGAATGTTTTTACCTCAGCTGAAGACTTCAAAACATCTTCTCTTTCTCTCTCGACTGAGCATAAATTATCGGTTCTCAATTAACATCATAAAAGGAAGAACGCTGGTGTTACGTCGAATTTCTTAAACCTTCGCGAAACCGAGATCATATGCAGCTGCTGTCTGTGAATGCTGTCATGAGGAGAAAAACACAATAATGAAGATGGGTGGAATGAGTTTATACAGGTTTGGCTGCCTGCTGTATATGCATATATAGCCATCTGGAAATGAAATGCTAAGAGTGGATGCTTAAGTGGCTCTTTAAAGGCAGGGAGGGAGGGAAGTTACGGTGATGGAGAAGTTTTTAATTTTTTTCTCCTGTCTTCAAAATTTCTGTTGAGTTTCTCTTTACTGGCATTCTTAAATTTTTTGGGACCTTTTGAGTTTTAAGAGGAATGGGAAATTTGTAAACGTTTGTATTATCTTTGAGAGTGGTAGAGGAGCTGTTTTTTTTTAATAATTTCTTTACAGTTTAAAAATCATAATTAGTTATTCAAAATTTTAATGAGAAGATGAAAGGAGTCCTCGTAAAAATAAAAATGCTTTGAAAATGTTAACTTTTAAATTACTGAAAAGAAACTTTAATAATTAAGATTTTTAATATAATTTTCGGTTTCATAAAATAATAAGGAATTTTAGAAGTCTAATTAAACCTATTTTACCCACGTTATAGTAATGCAATGAATGTGAGTTAAGCAGGTGCAACAGAACTCCAAATAATTGAACGAATTGGCACCTATACACCGTTCATTTTGTAAGGATTTATTTATTTTTAACCAACCGGTGATTTTATGTTCAGTAGTTTTTCTATCATTCTCGCTTCCCGATTTCCTGCGAGAATGCTGATGTTAGTTGAAGCGTATTTAAACGAGGTAGAAATAGATAGTATTTAAAGAAAGGTTTTAGGTGTTTTGCGTGCTTAAGCCCGCGTTACTAACTGAATCTCTTAACCCTTTCTGGCACGCTACTCTTTAAAGTCGGAATTTTACCCAAAAAATATGTAGGCAGTCCATTTAGGTCTAGGAGAGTATGCAGGTATAATTTTACAAAGATTGCACAAACATTTTCCATTTTGTGGGTGTGTCCGAAGCGAACACACTGAGCCGCACGGGCTGCGATAGGTGAGAATTGCTGTGAAGCACGTATTACAGTAAAATACTTTGTCTATGATTTAAAAACAGTAGAATCTGATCTATGTAGCAGCACAACACAGGGTGCACCACGGGGAGGCCTGCTACTCTAACCCCCCCAAAAAACGGGGAAAAATAGAAACTCTTATTGCTTCGGCAATGCTGAGGCCTCTCCGAATCATTTACACAATTTTAAAATTTGTAAGAAAAATAATTGTAATAGTAATATTTACAATTAATTATTGACTATAAAAAATAATTATTAAATATATATACAAATAAAAATCTACAGAAATCAAAACTAAGCAAACTATGCACGATGAAAGCAACAGAAAAAAAGAGTCTGCTTTCGCTGAAAATCAGATAACTAAGTTAAAACAAAGCAGCGGGGTCTTCAAAACAAAAAACAGAAAAAATAAAAACAAATATAAAAAAATTTGCGCTTTCACCCTCCCCCGTGTTTGAAGCACAAGACCAGATTCCGTGATTACTCCCACGTAACAGGCGCTACCAGAACAATGTGTTCAGTCCGAACACACCATACACTGAAGGCTTCACTATGCAGAATATTTCAAAGATAAAAATTAAAAGTAATGCAGAATAGGCAGATTAGCATACGAACCACAAAATTATAAAAGATTTGTTTTTCATTAATATTCTTTATATTTAAAAAAAATCTGAAACATTTCTTTGAAAAATCAGTGTATTTAAAAACAGAATATATCTCAACGTTAATGATTTGCTTGTGTGGTGCTGCCATCTATTATTCATAAAAGAGATTAAAAGTAACCATTAGTGTAGTTTTCGTGATATTTATCGATTATTTTCAGTGTCTAAAGAGGAAGTATTTTTGGTGTGTTCACACCGAACACACTGCGCCAGAAAGAGTTAAAAGCAGTTTGCTTTTGGCGCTGCGTTATTCTTGCTATTAATTTTGTCATGTCAATAATTGGTTTGAGCCAACTTGTAAGTGTTCTTCCTGTGTAGCCTTTGGCTAGTTTACGACTTAGCTTAGTTAAATTTTGAATTCATTTATCATTTTACACTTTTAAGTGTTAAAATCAATCAAAAAATTAAGAACACTAAAATAACAACAGAATTAACTTTATTTAGGAAGGGCAACAGGTCAGGATAATAGGATAAGAGAATCGAGGCTGGATAGATCCAAAATGCCAGAGGTCTCTCACCCCTCTTTCTTTTCCTCCAGGCTATCGAGATTGCTTTCGGTTTGACAGTATTTGGAGTGGCCCCATTATCATCCTCTAACTTCTTCCATATCCCTCGAAATTTATCATCGTGTGAAATTCATTATTATTATTATTATTGTTATTATCTGAGTCGTATAAGAGCCTATCTAATATTCATGATGTTTCGTTGACCTCGGAAGTGAAATAATTGGGTAACTGGGCAATTCGTACGCTACTATTTGGATAAAAAACGTTCTGCTGGAGTTTTTACTTATTTATTTATTTTAAGTTTTAGCAACAGGTAAATTAATAGGTAAGTTAATTTGATAAGACAAGTCAAGTGAAGCTTATCAGCAAGTGTTTATACTTTCATCAATTAAGTTCTAGAGGACAATGGTTCATAACACATGGGAGGAAAATTATTAATATATGCAAACGAGAGAGTTAAAGCCCAGATTGTTATGTGAGAAATAATATAATATTTAAAGGTTGTAAGGACTACAGCGTCGTCCTGTTTTATCATCTCGAAAATCGAAATTCCAGATAGCAAATTTTGCAAATGCTCTGTTTTGTTATTCGTTGCATGTTCAAAATACAGTAAGTTGATATAAAACAGAAAGAATAGTACATTTCTTGTACCTTACATTTAGCACTTATAGGCTAGTTAGTTAACTTTAAAAAATAACAAAAGTTATTCCTTTTGGGAGTTAATTTCAAACAAAGGCAAAATTGGATTTTTTTGAAAAATTACCACAAGTGTAGTTGTTTGTAAAATAAAGATACTGTGAAGTATAATAGGAAGCAAACGAAATAACCATTAAGTGTGAAATAACAATGCATTATAAACATTAGTTTATTTTCCTCTCACGACTTTCCAGGAATGAAGTCTTTTGGAGACGTAATTCGTTAGAGAATCCAAGCAGTTGGCTAATGTCCTCTTTACTGATGAGTTGAGAAACAGTTTGAATGCTGATATCTAACATGTTTTAATTAGACGAAAATCCCAACCTCTGTGCAGTCGTCTTATCTCTTGGGAACACTAAGTTTAATAGCTATACCTCCATGGAATGTGCAAGGACATTAAGATAGACATTGCTTTCACGTGCCATCGCATCTTTGAGCGACGGTATGTTTGTTCAGCTATGCATATCCGAGTTCCTATAGCCTTATTAGAAGATGTTCAAGGGTACCATATTTTCTGAAATCATTCTGATGGATGAAGATATGTATTCCCATATGGCTTAATCTAATCTATAATTCCGCTCGAGGGAAATCATGTACTCGCAAGATGATGGATTAACTAGGGGTATTTTGGAAGATATACCAAAACAGAATTGTTCATAAATAAGCACTACGTAATAAATATAATATTTTCATTTCCGAAAGTTTCTTAATTAATAAAATTGTCAATATTTAGATTTCGTTTGGTACTGACTTGAAGGAAAACTGAACTTTGCTTGTTTGACATATCACATCCACCCAACTTGTTAGATTTTTATTGCTAAAAAAATGCATGCTATTCTAAAAACTGAAACAAAAACCAGTATGTGAACGTTATTCTTATTATTAATTACAATGGATGCTCCTAGTATAGTTTTAGGTAGTTTTACTTGTTACCATTTTTATGGTGAAAATCATCTTTTACATAGCTCTCAACTATAAATAAAATACATACATATAATTACAGAATAATACATGAAGGTAATAGGTACAGTAGCTTTGTAATAGTAAAATTTTGAAGCATAAATTGCCACAGATGAATTCAGAAATTTGTGTAGTGTTAAAAATTTTGCTATGTATCCTTTACGTTGTGTTTTAACATACGGATTAGTTTATTATTGAGAGGGACATCAGACCCAGCTCTTACTTATACTTGAAAACTGATTTAATTTATATATAAAGGAGTTGAAAGAGATGAACTGATTTTGCATCGAAATAAAATTTAATTATCTATTTATATGCATATTTGTTTTTAAGCTACTCATACTTATAATCATAATAGAAACAATCTGCCTTTCACTTCTTAAAATATAACAGATAAAAAATAAAAGGAGGTGATTATATTATAAAAAAAGGACCTAATTGTTACAATACACATTTTATTTCTATATGTAAAAACTCTGAGATACATTTTACAAAAATAATATTAATTTGCTTTTCACTTCGGGAAGTATTTTAACCACAACAAAGGCACAGTAAATGAATATTACAACATACGATTTTATCTTCGATATATCCGAAAACCTTATAAGGTACTTCTCCCTCCTTCATCATGGCATGGCCTCGCAGTGTGGTGGTCTGCATATTCCAGAGGTCCGCGGTTCTGAGCGCATATTCCAGAGGTCCGCGGTTTGATTCCAGGCGATGGTGTTATTAATTTTTCAAGTCTCCTGCTTCCAAAATACCTAATGTCTCTACATTTGCGCCCGAAGTAAAAGGGTGGTGGATGATGATTCTCCACACCCCATAATTTGGCGATTGGATCCCCTAAAACACCAGTCGCCCTTTAAAAGGGGCAGTATATAATGTATTTCTCCCGCCGTCTTAGCATGCCCTCGTGGTGTATTGGTCTGCACTCTGGGCGCGTATTCTAGAGGTCCGCGGTTCAATTCCCGGCGAAGGCGATTGCTAATTTTTCATCTTCCCTGCTTCCAAATTACCTAGTATCTCCACAACCTAAAGTTGTATTTTATGTAATTTATTTTAAACTGTAAGTCAGATAAATTAAATCACATTCATTTCTTCATTCAAACTATCTTTCTTTTGCCATATTTCATTACTTAATCAACAACGAAATATAATCAAAGCTGTGAATGATAATTCATTATTGATCGCAATACTTGCCTGTTTGTTTAATTCCAACACAGTTCTTGAAGTCTACCAACAATCTTCTTATATTCGTGAGAAGTATCTTCGTGAAATATTTTATGAAGTAAACTGAGTTACATTTATGTTAAACTGATTTCTTTCCTGGTATTTACTTGGTTAATAATGTTAAGCTCCACGCTGTTTTTTTTTTTTTACATATACATATATTGTGCTAGCATCAGCTACTGTTCGACTTGAAAATTTCATGTGCAATTAGGTAGTGGGTTGAATTAAGATGCCGAACGTCAAGAATCTTCCTGAGAGAAATATCCTTCCTGAGAGAAATATCAAAGTAACAGGGCAGCTAAAAGTACCCCAAATAACGACCCATTTTAATAAGAACAAATATCGAATTTGTTTTACATTTGTCGCAGCATTAGGCTTGAGATGAACAAGAACTACAGCATGACAAAATCAATTAGTAGCATGTCCTTATAGTAGCTCACAAAAAAACCATTAAATTTTAAATAAAGTATTACTGAAACTCGTAAAAATTAAGAAAGAAGTCTATTTATATTTGAATTTCTTTTACATCGAGTTTATGAGCGTGTGTGAATGCATCAGATATTAAAAGAACGTTTTCTATTATCCTATCTATAAATTTATGCAACTATTATTACAGATTCCAAAAATACTATGTTATTTTCGCCTTTACCAGACCGTTATCTTTTTCCCTATATGAAACTTATATTTTACATACCAAACTTATATTCTATAATAAACTTTATGGTCAGCTTGTAATGGAAAAAATTACATTTGCGAGTTACCTCCACACTTTGCCTTACATTATGGCACCCAGCACCTAGCGTAGTCGTTTAACAAGGCAGAATCACTACTGCTATCCATTTTATTTTGTGACCCAATAAAGGTCAAGTGGTAAAGTCGCTGAAAACTGGTAGTTTCGTATTTTCAGGCGAACGGCTGGCTGCTTTACCCATGTGGTTTCCCACGTGGTTAAAGTGCATACGAGCCAGTTTTCCTAAGAATGTCCTCCGTGAAGCCATCCCTTCCCCTAAGCAGATATCCCTAGTGTGCTCTACCCTAATCAACTAAGCCAATCCAAAACAAACTAATCGCAAACTAACTAAACTAAACACTTTTCTTGAACAAACATCCAGAAAGGCAGCCCTCTCGTTTAGGTAGATAGATGCTACTTATTACAGTAGCAGCTATCTACCTAAACGTAGATAGCTGATTTAAATAAATTTAAACGTAGATAGGTGATTTAAATAATCCGAATCAAAATCCAGTGGCTATAAGTATGATTTATTCGGCGAAGAAACTTTCTCCTATTCTTTCTAAACTCGGACACGACAAATGTAAACATTTCATTTAAATTGCAATTAGGGGTATATTCGATTTAAAGTAAGGTGATTAACATAGACCAATCGTTGTTAGCACGTTCAAAAAGTTACCACATATTTATTCTCAGAATGGATCTTTTTTTTTCCACCTCAGATCCACCGGCTGTGGTCATGCAACCTGTTAACGGCGTCATCGTCAACGAATCCGACAGCGCTATCATCTACTGCACTTACGAAGCCAACCCCTTCAATGTAACGGATGTCCTGTGGTTCCATGAAGGTGAACTTCTCGCTGTTCCCACGCAAGACAAGTATGAGATGAGTATGCAAGGCTACCCTGCCCTCACGATCCGAAACGTTCAAAAAGAAGATCGGGGATTCTACTCCTGCTTACTCGCCAATGACATAGGCAGGGGCAATGCCACGAACTACGCAGAAATCAATGTATTGTGTAAGTAAATATTCACTGTAATATTAGTTTTCATATATATTATGTTTTCCTAGCAAGTTAAATCGTAATTGCTTTTTTTATGATTTAGTAGAAATTTTCAGTTGATTTGCAAGGGCTTAGTTACAATTTCATTGGCAACAACTGTATTATTACAGTCTGTTATTTTAGAAGGTCATAGCGACCCTCTCCTTAGCGATCGTAACTTGTATCGTTATCACATCACAGAAAAAATTTAGAGATGTTAGCTAATTAGAAGATTCGACCTTTTACCAGAAGCTGTCGTGGCTATGGTTATGAGCCCAAACCGTGACTCATAACCATGTCAACGAGAACTGGAGGAGAAGACGTGCCCATTCTAAAGTCCTATAGTGTTTCACATCGAACACACCCTTAAAAACGTTCCTTTTCTATTGTTATTGCTTGTAATCCTCTTTCCATATGCATAAACAAGAAATAGCATTTATGTAATATACATAAATGAGCCTGAACTGTTCTAATTTTAGTATTTACAACTATTTAGTAAAATTTCTTTACTTGGTTTTCGGTACATAAAGCCTCAAATAATTACACAGATAAAAATCAGGTAAATAAATTTTAATTCAGTTGTTTCATATCGTATATGACATTATATGCTCAAATTGGTTTAAAATTAGTGTTACTACTCTCAGATATGAAATATCTGTTTGACGGAGTTTGCAAAGCTACTGCTCAATTCAGCTCGGTTAACAGTTGAGAAAAAAAATCTGAAACAACAAAGTAATTTGTTTCTGATTAAATTGTCGAAAATTTCGCTCGGGTATCTCCGAGGGTGTACCCCATATTTTCTGTTAGTTTTGCTGATGAAATATGTTCTAATGTCGAAATAAAACAATAAATGCTTTAGAGTAAATCTCAGATTGCTTAAAGTAATGTATTGTTAAAAGATAAATAATTTACTTGAAATACTCTTGCTTTTTAAAGCATGAGAATTCATCCTTTAAACAGGTTCCATTTTAATACATCTCATTCTCGATAAGGGAAGACTTATTCTTGCAGATTTCTTCAATAATTATTACATGAACAGAAATAAATTGTCAGTTTATTTCAATTAATAACAATACATTGTAAAATAAATAATCGCTCACCAGATAGATACAAATTTCCTTTTATACGTAAGAAATATGTCACGTTTCGAATAACACTTACTCTAAACTATGAACTCTAAAACAATCAGTTCTTTAAACTAAAAAACTGAAGTCTCTGGAGTGTCACAGAACTAAACGGACTTCTATCTATTAGAGTTGTATCTATATAGAATTTTTCCGTTTCTTCGATACTTCAGGAAACATCACTGCTGCGTCTTTGAAAACGCGTTTTTTCCGAAACTTTGGAAAAATCGCCAAGTTGATTGGAAATCGCCTAAAACATTTTTGTAAAGCTGGTCAAGAATGTTTTTGCCCATGACTCATCTTCTTATTGAGTTATTTTTGCAATTTAATCGTTGATGGATTCAGAATCATAAGATCGCAACTCTATGGATGAAATGTGTAATGGCCTCTAAAATACACGGGGTTTATAAATGAATGATGCGGTTTTAAAACTGATAATTAATTGATATATTATTTTACTCGTGTTAAAATCTACACTGTAAGCATTGGCACCTGTCTGAGTTTCTCAATACCATACCTGCTCTTTGCTTATTGTACTTACTGCGCAACCGCAGCATCAGTTTCCAAGGCGGCATCGCGACATGCATAAGCTTTCTGTATGCCCCATTTTGAGGTGTCCAGATATGTGGTTATAGTGCAACGTGGGATTCGTACACGAAAGACCCGTTACGAATCCGCGCCGTTCGTTTAGGGAAGACCCGCCACACAAGAATAACACAAGCAGAGGGTACTATCAGTTCGTGAAAACTGAATGCCTTTGTGAAGGCAAAGTTCTGGTCAATCTCCTGTGTCAGATGGAAATGTTGAAAGAGTGCGTGAAGTGTTTCAGCGAAGTCCTTATAAGTCACTTAGTAAAGCAATTAGGGAATTGTACATGCCTAAGAAAACAGAGTGAAAGGTGTTGCATAAGTAAATATGTTTTAAACCGCACAAAGTGGGATTAGTGCAGCACTAGCAGACAAAGTGAAAAGATGTGACTTTTGAGAAAAGATTCAGTTAAAAATTGAAGAAAATGGTTTTGTAGAAATACTCATCTTCTGCGATGAAGCGACGTTTCATGTATGTGGCAAGGTCAACACATACAATTTTCGTATCTGGGGAAGAGAAAAATCGCATACACGGGTTCAGCATCAGCCTGACTTTCCAAAATTGAACGTCTTTTGTGCAGTGTTACGCAAATCAGTGCAGGACCCATTTATCTTTGAGTAAAAATTGTGACCGAAAACTCAACTAGTGATGTTGGAAACCTGGTTGTTACCTCAGCTGAACATCAATTATAATTATTACATTTTGCATCTGGACTTTGCTCCGCTCCATTTTCACAAGAATGTACGAGATCCTCTTAATCGTATTCGTTACTTACTCTGGACTCGTCGACGTGCTGCAACAGAAGACAGCAACCTTCTTCCCTTACCACCTAGTTCACTGGATTTAAAATCATGCGATTTCTTTCTTTAAGGGCTTGTTAAAGACCCCGTTTATGCACTGCCAATATCCGTGTCCCTTAGGGAAGTGTGTGATCGGATGAAGCATGTACTACGGACCATCACGACGGATATGTTACATTGAGTATGGGAAGAATTTCATTACCGTGTAGATAGATGTGTATCGTGTGACCAAGGGTGCACATTTTGAAGGATTGTAATTAATGCATCAGCAATTTAGACAATTGCCGCTGCTTGTGCTGTAAGGTTTGTCCATGCAAATTAATACTTGGATTTATTATCAATTTTTAAAATTGCACCATTTATTTATAAACACCCAGCACATGGGCCCGGAATGCAATTAAATAAAAAATAAACCTTAAAATTATTATATAGAATTCAACAAATAAGGAAATAAATAAATAAAAACAATGCCTAGCATTACAATACTGAAAATGGCATTACAGTCATAGATCCAAATATTATAAACATTTACAGTAATTTAAATAAATTATTAATTCCTTATGCGCATTAAATTGCTTAAATTTTGGAAAGAATATATAAATTCTTTCTAGTACCATACAAGTATATTTTAATTCAGTGGCCTAGCTCAAATTGCATGTGGGCTAAATGCACAATTTAAAAGTTGCTGAAGGATTGAACTTTTTTTTTTTTTTTTTTTTAATAGAATGAAAATTTTTCTTCGCAAAATAAAAATTGTCTTTACAAACAAGAATTTGAACTAAGTTTTTAAATTTCCTTACTAAATATTGATCAAAATATGCATAAACAATATTAATTATAACAACTCAAAAGAAAAAGGTCAAATTTATACTTATTTTCTGTCTGAAATCTAAAGGATTTTTAAGAATCTAAAGGAATTTCTGTTTTTTAACTCAATCAAAATCAATATTCAGACATACAATAGTTCCAAACATAAGTATTCATATAAGGCAGATTTAATTAATAGTACAAAAAAATAGGATTTAAAATCCGTACTTTATTTTATCTCCATTTGTATAGTAATAAGATCTGCGCAGCTGTGAATCCAGTCAACCTACAAAGCACAGATCTGAAGTACCAACTCTGTATTAAAAAAAAAAAAAAAAAAAAAAAAAAAAAAAAAAAAACATCATAATACTGAAGTATCTTAAAATTGTCTTTAAACAGTCAATTGGCCAATTAAATTAACTGATTGTACCTACATGGAAAGTTATCCCTTCTCAGTCTGCCATAGAAATATACGGTGATAAACCTATTCTACCTATTTTGTGCTCGACAGTGGAAGTTGGTAAAAGACCAATAAATATCGCTATATCTCTAAATGTCTGCTCAGTATTTATAAAAAATGCATAATTGAAATACATTCGCGGGTCGAGAAAAATTTCCAGACCATTATTTTAATTTACTTTATGACCAAAAATATATTCTACATTTTTGTATAAAATGTATTAATTAATTCTGGAGTCTATGCTTTGAGTACAACAAATGCTGCTAAAGCATTTATAAAACGTATCTGATATGATGTAAAGTTATAAAGTAACATTTAAATAAACTTACCAAATTATGATATGCAAATTACTATAAATAAATAAAAATAATTCCACTCCACGATTTTTTATTTACTTCTAAGTGTTATTATGCGTGATGGAATAAAGCAGCTGATACAAAAGATGAATATATAATTTTATGTTAGAGGTGTATCCTCGCATCCGCAAGATACCCATGTGCACTTCACAAACTATTTGTAAAGTTTTCTTATTCAACAGTAGAAGAAACAGATACAGACACCAAGCAATATCAGACCATTTTATTCTATTGGGAGAACGGAATAACTGAGAATAAAACTGTATCTGGTGGGTAGTTCTGCACCAAAGCGCGTTCAATGCGTGACCCTTTTATACTTTAGTCCTTTATTTCACTCGCTTATTTTTACTCCTTTTTTCACGATTGTATTTTTTTTTCCTATCTCCTCTTCTTATTCTGGAAGATTGCGTTCTTCCCTGAAAATTGCCTTCCAGCATAAAACATAGTCTTCATCCATTTCTTGAAGCGGGTAGTTTAGGTGAGAGGAGCGTCAAAGAGCAGCTCTGGCACAAAATGGTTAGGAACAAAAACGAAAATTTAAGACAGATCGTGGTCGGAATTCTGATCACATCGGGTTTCCTAAACGAGAGAACCGCAAGTGGTTAGTTTTACACAACTATCGCCAGTCATGAGTTGCTTTCGTCTATTACTGTATTTTATTTTAGTGACGCAAAATCCTCAAACAACACAGTAAAGGTATACTTAAAATAGTAAACTCTCAATTCATGTAAGGCAGACGTTTGCGGTCTGGTGTTTACTCTCACGTAAGGAGAAACTAAAGTAATTCCAAACTCTTTGGAAAGCGTACTTTTGTTGCTTTCAGAAATGAAGCCAGGTTTCAGTAAGGCTTTTATTTAAATTTAGTTTATTTCGATGATTTTGGAGACCTTGTAGAAAAATTAGCAACGCCTTCGCCGGGAATCGAAACACGGACCTCTGAAATACGCGCCCAGCGTGCAGACCACTACACAGCGAAGGCATGGTAGGAAGGCGGGAAAAATACCTTATATACTTCCCCTTTTAAAGGGCGACTGGGGTTTTTAGGGGACCCAATCGCCAAATCCTGGGTGAAGAGAATTATCATCCAACAGACTTTTATTTCGGTTGCCACTGTAGAGACATTAGGTATTTTTTGGAAGCAGGTAAGAGGAAAAATATGCAACGCCTCGCCGGGAATCGAACCACGGACCTCTGGAATACGCGTCCAGAGTGCAGACCAAAACATCCCGAAGGCATGCCAAGACGGCGGGAGAAATACCTTATATACTTCCCATTTTAAAGTTCGACTAGCATTTTTAGGTGACCCAATCGCGAAATCCTGTGCTTGGAGAATCATCATACACCACAGTTTTAGCTCGGAAGCCACTGTAGAGACATAATTATTTTGGAAGCAGGAGATTTAAAAAATTAGCCCTTCGCCGGGAATCGAACCACGGACCACTGGAATACGCGCCCAGCGTGCACACCACTGCACTACGAAGGCACGCTAAGAAGGCGGGAGAAATACCTTATAACCTTAACAATTGCGTTTAACACATTTAAAATTTCTTGCATACCAGAAGTGACAGAAAGTAAATAGTTTAATCAAATTTCATTTTTATTATCTCTAAATTTATTGCTTCACTCAAAAAGACAAAATTCTGTCATAAATAAGTTCTAAATTACAACGTACTATATTAGAACACAAGATATTCGGAAGCGAAATATTCCTCTGTAAAATTAAAGTTATGGATTGTTTTACGGGTTTTCAATTTTTTCTTTTTGATATACGTATGTAAAATATAAAATAAATCTCTAATAAATTACTAATTTAATTAGCAACAGCTCTTTGAATTCCTTTTGTTAGATTTTTGTATGTCCATCCCTCTTAGCATCTGCATTGCATTATAATATCTCTCTACTGCGTCATTCCTAGACCAATCTATACATATGACTCAATAATGCTGATGACGTAACTAATGGGGATTCTAAACCTAACCTTTGACGTAATTAATTCGGAACTTTATCTCAAAATTTTGAGAACTGAAACCTTTCTCTTGGTGAACTGCTGAAGCAAAGTACGCTCTGATAAAATGCTGCTTGACGCTATTTTTCCTAACGCAATAATATCTAAAATGTCAGTGTGAGATTAATGTGAGAAGTGCATTGTGTCACGTCACTTGAAAAAAAGAGTATTTAATCTGCCTTCGCTGTTCATTACGATTTCACCATTCTACCCTCTACACTATCAATACTGCTTCATTACAGTGTGTGAGTTTGCATTACATATGTATATTTAGTGTTTCTATAAAAACACTTTAACATCCTCACGTTACAACAGTAAATTACAAATATAAAATAAATAATGCAAAAATTAGTAATAATTTCTAAACATCAAGTAATAAAACCAACAAAAAATCTAAAAAGAAAAAAGTTAGCCATGAATATAAATGTCACAAACATGTGAAAAAGGCTCTTCATTGGTGTGCATTTTGCTCATCAGGGGAGAAACATTATAAAATTATCAACGGAAGATGGGTCAGGTGCTTTCCAGATTGAAAGTACATCTCCAGAGGTCCTTATGAACGGTTAAGTAACAAACACTAGATATATATTTTTTATATTATTCATTTCTTGGAATTTTTATGCATTTTTCTCTCCTAACATACTTTTATTAATTAACTAACTATAATAATCTTGATTTATGTCAACAACATTCATTGTTTGGTTTACGTTCATGTAAACTGAGTGATTTGTGTACCTTTCCAGACTAGATATGTACTTATATGCATTTTGTGTACATTCATATGATAAGAAGACTCGAAAGATAAAAATTTTAGGAGAAAACAGAAATATAAAAACAGTTGATATTTGAAAGATTCAGGGTCTAGATATGGCAGTGAATGCAGGTTAATATTTCATATAACAGAATGGTAATGATTAGAAAATTTTAATTAACTAAGGGAAATATCCGGTTTTAACGAAATTTTCTCAGCACCGCCAAATTTCTTCTGCGCAAACAATTCGCGTTGGAGTGTTTAATCAGATTTTCTCAAACGATTTTTGTCATTTGAAAGAAACAGGCTTGCTTTAGAACACTGTGTTGTGAAATTTGCAAAACAATATCATTAAGTGCAAGGTGTCTGAAATGCAACTATCACGCTACCAGATTTGAACCATCATTTACTTCCAGTTCTGTTGCAAAACGTCAGCTACAGAATGTCCCCAAATCATGTATATAATTTTAGGTATGACTCCGGTACCGAAAGTTCAAAAACAAGGACTGTGATATTCAAGAAGCAGAACGCTCTGGCCGGCCTACTGATGTTCTTGAGACCCGCCTGCGAGAACTTGCAGAAGATCAGTATGCAACTACTGGAGAGCTTGCTAAGGAGTTAGATGTTAGTGCTATGTCCATTAGTCCCGCTAGGCATCGCATAAACGTGACGCACAAGTTCAATCGCTGGTTGTCACATGGACTGACTCAAGCAGCTAAGTAATATGTTAGAGTCTCCACTAATCTGCTCGAATAACAACGCAGGGATGGATCGTCACTTGTGATGAAAAGTGGATTTACGTCAACAGCACAGGTCGAAAAGAGTGTTGGACTGCACCCGGTGAGCCCCTCAGCAGTGTCGCAAAGCTCAATTTCACTAATAAACAGATCATCTGGTGGGATTGCCGTGCTATTATCTATAAAGAGTATCTTAAAAACCCTAAACCCCTCGGAAGTAAGGTGCACAGCGGGATGCTAGACCATGTTGATGCTGCTGTCAAAGAAAAAGTCTGAGTTCCGTTGCAAAAAGGTACTGTTCCATCAAGATAATGCAGAACCACATATGTTTGCATTCACCTGCTGGACTCTGTACTTGTCCCACCCACAATATAGCGCGACATCGCTCTTTTGGACTTCTACATTTTCTCACACTTGCAGCTACATTACCTGGTGCCATCTTCCATTTTGCCCAAGACATCCGAAATTAGGTTGATCAGTTTTTGGAATTGCAGCCACTAAGTTTCTGAGCCGAAGGAATCGAAAAACTACCGAAACGTTGGCAGAGAATCATAGATTTGGGTGGTGATTAGTACTCGCACTAAAGTACTGCTTTCACGTTTATTTTCCTATTTTATTTAGAACATTTTTTGAAGGAAAACCTTCGTTACAGCTACATACAGTAGATTTTCCACTATTCCAATGTCAATGGACTTCTACATTTTATCTCAAAAATATACAATTGGGAAACAGCGACAGTTATGTTCTTTGTTTTCTAGGCATTGTAAAAACGTGAATAAAAAATAAATAAAAAAAATCCATCTGGAAACGGCACTTCAGTTTAATAGCAAAAATTTCCTTTTTAAATTTCAACACGAGTCGTGCTTTACCAATTAATAAGTACTTTTCTTTGAAGTTCAAAACATTTTTGTGAATTATTTCTTTTTTATTACATCCATTTTCCCTCACTGATTCTACCATTTGCACAGTTCAATGAATTAGGTTTTTGCTTCTTTTACTTTTTTTTTTCTCTTTCTCCCTTTCCACGTAGACAAAAGTTATTAGCGATTCGTACTTCATTTTTTTTGCTTGTTTTGTTTTCCACTTTATTCATTTGGACGTTCTTCTCATAACAGAAATCACGGTGAACCAATTTCAGAAATCAGAAACAGAGTAAAGAGCATGAAAAAATGATTTCTAGACATGTTGTACATTATTTGAATTTCTCTGCAAATAGATGATTAAATAATAAAAAAGCACATGGCTAATTTGAGTCATTTGTAAACATTCAACCGTGTATTGAGTTTATTCTTCTGTAAAAATTAATGTTTTTCTACGGATGGAGAACTCTAAGTATTAAATGGCTTAAGTCCTTAAATATAGAGTTTATCTTTGAATATTTATTTATTCCATCAAACGTTTTTGCTGGCTGTGTTAGAATTGGTTATGTTTACATTCCATCTACATTGTATTATTAATTTGAACAGAAAGGAAAATAATATAACATAAATGAATATGTAAATATCATATAAATATACAGCGCATTCATCTGAAATTACTAATAAGATTGCTAATAAATCTTTGGCAAATAGTGAAGGTAAAATTAATGAAAGACTGTTTGTATAATGGATCTTTTCTTTTGACTTTTATAAAACTCTGACTATAAACTATAATAATAAATAATTCATAAGACTCCAAAATACCACAATTCAGAAGTAGTTTCAGTTAATAAATTACTCTAGTTAACGGACAGAAATTAAATATTAAAATTTATAAAATATTTAATGTTGTTTGCATTTATTTTACCTGTTCAAAATTCCTGTTACTTTTCTGAATAAGAGAAAAAGACCAAGGGCTTGAAAAATTAAAGGGTTGAACTTTTATCATAAGGTAGCTTACTTGTTTACATTCCGCTTCTAAACAATTAATTTTGAATTCCTAAAAGGGATCATAAAAGGCTTAATTAAAAAAATTTTAATGCAGTTTGTCAGTTTGTCTTCAGCTACAAATACTTTCCTTACTTCTAAGGAATTGTTCTTCTAAGTGTACTTCTAAGCGTTCTAAGGAATTTTTTCCTCCACCGCTAAGATAGAAGAATGTTTCCACTGTAAATAATTTCCCCGTGAAATCTTTATCTGTAAATTATTAAGAAGTATTTAGAATACTTGTAGAATCATTAGATTATTCCGAGAAATCTATACATGTAAAATGATACCGAGTACATGAAAAATGATCCGACCATTCCGAGTATATGAAAAATGATCAATACCTTCTCTGGGACTCAAACCTGCACCTCTCAAATACACGCTGAGTGTGCTACAGTTACACCACGAAGGCATGCAGAAATGAAATAGAAAATGCCTTATATACGCCCTCTTTTAAAACGTGACTGGGTAATAGTGCACCCAGTTACCATATCCTGGTGGTGAAGAATCATCATCTACCACCTTTTAGTTCGGGCACCACTGTAGTAGTAGTGTCAGTGGAGGACGTGGGCACCATCCCTCTACCATTACGGTTAATCGGTTCTGCTCACGTCCGCCCTTGTCTAGTATTTAATAATAATTCTTCAATTTTTACATTGCTATATATTGTGGCTGTTTACAAATAAAGTATATACAATAATTGCATTCATATTATTAACATAACGTATTACATAAATTTTGGTTGGATAATTTTCTCCAATGAATTTCTTTCTTTTGTAATTTCTCTGTATTTTTAAGCAGTCTATATATTATTTCTTTATTGTGAAGTTGCTCTTTTGTTAGATGAACCATTTCAACTAGAATGTTGTTTAAGTCCTCTTGCAAAAATCCTTTCATTTTGCTGCAATTCTTTCATGAGTTTCTCAGTTTCAAGGTTTCTATTGTATTCCTCATATTATACGTTATATATTGTGCTAATGTCTTCCAGAGTAGTACTTTTTGTTTCCAAAGTTTTCGTCTTTTACTTTTTGTATGTCGCTGAATCCTATCTCTCTTTGATCACACCGATACAACATGGTTATGCTTTCTTGTAACTTGATTTTCAAGTTTGTGATATCTTTATGACAATTTAACTATCAATGCGTCTTGTCTTCATAATTGCCAAAAGTCAGTGTTTATGTTTCGTAATTTGAATGCATGTACATATTAAATGCATGTACATTTTAAATATAATATGTATGATACCTTTTGCTAGAAATTAATCCCTTTTTCAAATTATGAGCACTGATGTTATTTGCTTTATTATAGATTGAATTTATTACTTCACTGTAGAGTTATTAGATTATTTTGAAGCAGGAGTACATGAAAAATGAGTCATGACTTCGTCGGGATTCGAACCCGGACCTTTTCGAATATGCGCCGAATAGGCAACCATTACACCACGAAGGCATACAGGAAGGAGGGAGAAAATACTATACATATTTAAGTTCCTTAAAATAATATGTTTAGTTAAAAAAATAAAATCATAGATTAAAGACTTGAATCGAAATAGTTTTATTGACTGAAGCAATACTGAGACTTTTCTCCAAACTTCTGTCTTATGAAACAGAAATTTAATTTAAAGTTAAAAAGAGAAAAAATACTGAAACAGAAGTGTGCTAAATATCAGTTTAATCGAAAAAATTAAAAAGGGTTTACCAGTTAAAAGGGTCTTTTGTAATTAAACGGGAAATACACAGAAGTAATAATTTTGCTTTTGAAAAGTTGAGAATAAGATAGAAAGTATAAAGATTCCAAGACTGCTGATAAATTAAAAATAGAATTCTCAAATTTCAGCAAAAAGACCAAATATGAAGGGCCGTATAAAATACGGCTTCATTTCAAAATGAATATTAAGAAAGAACAACCTCAAAAAATCTTAATGAAGAAAGGGCAAAGAAAAATGTATCTTCTGGATTAGGAAACTGACTTTTTCATCAGCGGATCAAAGAAAGAAAACAATAAACGATATTTGTTTGATTTTTTATATTAGAATAAATACTGAAATTCAAAACAGTAATTTGTAAAATGACAACATGTATTCTTGTTTTACTTAAAACTGGTGTGCATGTAGTATTTAAAATTAGACACCATGAAAGCTGGAAAAAAGAAGTCTGAATGCTTTTTTTATACTGCGCACAAATGGCGTTTGTTTTTATTTACACACACATACACGTTTCGAGATCATTTGGGCTAACGCTCCTTTAGGTTAAAATATTTAAAAACGGTATATAAGGTATTTCTTCCACCTTCTTAACATGCCTTCGTGGTGGGGTGGTCTGCACGCTGAGAGCGTATTACAGAGGTCCGCGGTTCGATTCGCGGAGAAGGCGTTGCTAATTTTTCATCTTGCCTGCTTTCAAAAAAGTACCCAATATTTCTACAAGCATATCTTTAAATTTTCGACAGATGGTCTCGCGTGCTGTAGATAAAAAATGTTTTATTCCCTACAGTGTTGCTACTGCTCGCTTTCATATTCTTGAGATTTTTAATCAAAAATTCGTTCAAATTTTACAAAATGTGAAATAGACAATAAAACAAATTTGAAATTCAAAATTCTGGCTTCCAGGTGCGAGTGCACTTATTTTATTGTGGTTGATGCGCTATCGACGAAGTAGAATCCAAAAAGTTTAAATGAAATGTAGGATAGAATGCGTATAATTTAATATTCCGCACAAGGAAGTTCTAAAGAATTCTGTTTTTTTTTTTTTTTTTTTTTTATGATTTCAGCATCATTCTACAAAATTTCTAATTCGACTAACAATGTGCTGAGGTGCAATTGATCATTGGCTGGATTTGACGACCTGGTCTCCTCCCTACCCAGTCATTCTTTATGTGGGGAGAATATAAGGAAATTTCGCTTGCTCTGCTATGTATTCTCGTGCTGTAATTACTAATAGCACATTTGGCTGACAGTTGGGAGATCTTGAGTTCCGGTATAAGCATAGTTGATTTCTGCGGTTTGGTTACTAAAATTTCTAATAGCCAGTTAAAAGGCTCTTTTGAGCCAACAACTCTCTTTTGAGACAATTTTCTTACTTACAACTCTCTTTTGAGTCAATTTTCGAGCCTACACATTTTTACATCTGAATGATTCTCATAAAATAGATGTACAAGCATTCCTGTTTGATTAAAATACTATGTGTCCCTAGATAATGTTCTTAGAACGTCAATCTGGCCACCTTTTTTTCTATTCTTAAAAGAAAATCTGTAATACAAAATAGGAAAAGAGAATGATTCTGCTTCTTTCCTAACGTTTAGTTCGAAACACAGTTTTTTCCCCTAAATTTTTTGCGCTTGTTGGAAACTGTTTTCTTCAGGCCTGTTCTTTTTCTACGGAAATAATGGCTTTCTTGCACACAAGTTGTGGTCTGGGGCCGTCTGCTGCTTCTTGATACAGTTCAACACCTTTATAAAACGATATCTGGATATAACGATGTTCCAACAGACAAATCAGTATTATTTGATCACTTTTCCTTTCAGAAGCAATTCTATAAATGAAAACTAAACAAGTACATAAAATTCAAATCGTGTGAAGGGTAGTTCTTTATAAAATCTTTTGTCTAGATTCGTATTCAGAGCTAATAAAAGAGTGCGGATTTAACACATGTGTTCTGGGAACGCAATACAAACATCGTAAACGTACTTGCTCTTATTAGTATGCAATAAATGCAGGAAACTACCGAATAAGTTGCTTTGAATTGTATGATTATATGATTCAACGTAAAGATCTTCTCTGCAAGGCTTTACAGTCAGGTAATTAAATTCAAAAGTGCATATTACTTTCAGTCAGGCAGTTTGAAGTTTAAATGTGATGCATTAAACAGGAATATCATTGAGATATTCTGAGAAAAGTCTCTGATTTCCCATTCTTCTCAAGAATACAATGGTTGAACACAATATTTTTTCTTTAAGAACGTTCCTTAAAAAGTGTAACCATTCCTTAAAAAAGTGTAATCCATGCGTTATTCGTGAACTTCATTATAAATGCTATCTGATTATGACTAAGAACTTCAGTAATCCTTTTATGAGATCTACGCAGATGTAAAATTGCATGGATTTAAAGAGGTTTTTAACCGAATTTATTTCGATACTTAAGTTCGAAATGCCTTGCTTTAATGCAAAATTCGAAATCATATATAGGTTTAGAAATTTGTTAAAAGCTTCAGAACTATTGAAACGTATCCCATAAATAGCACTATGGTGAACTGAAGATTTCATATATTTGATAAGGTGCATAGAATTAAAGCTTTATTCTGGTCTGGTGATGCCGTAAGATTTACAGAGTTCTGTGCTACTCCATTACGTATTTCATGATAGATATAAAACGTACTTGCTTATGTATAGCCTTTTAGTCTAAGAAAAAAGAAAAATTGGTTTACTATAAAGCTTGAAACTTATTTCGTAAATTTAAAGCAACATGATCTTCATTGCCATCCATGGTTTCTAAAGTTGCCTTATGTTAAAGTCCAAGTATTTTCAAAGAGTTGCGATCTAAAGTCTTTCAACAATAATTCAGACCATTTTTATTTTCGTATTCGTCTCCATTAAATGGTCTTCAAAGGAATCGTCATCATGGCAGACTTATTAAAGAATATTAAAGGCAGAAAATTAAGAATTTTACAACGATTCTGTTCAAGCTTTTAAGAAAGGTATTTTCGTGCCCATAGTGATTGCCTTTCTAAAGAAAGTTTAAACAGCAGTTAAAATTGAAGATGACATCTTTTTTTGTATTCAAATTATTTTGAAGCTTCTTAATACTGATTTCAGCATACGCATTTTCTTTGATTATCAATTTTGAAAATGCTATTTTGGGGACCTATTAATAGGAAGAAGTGACATTTAATTTGGATTACACATATTGCCTCGAATTTACTTTCTCATGAGTCAATTACGAAATATTTTATGAAAAAAAAGCTTGTTTTACTTATATCACAAAATTTAAGGCAAGTGATATCTGACTGATACTTCTATTAACGCATCGTTTGTTTCGACTTCAGTCTTTAATTCGAATTCACAAGAAATTACAGATCTTAATTACAGAATGTTTTGAAGAAATGTTGAGTTTAGAAATATACAATAAAAATAGCTATTTAAAGAAGACAGAAAATAAGCATTAATTACAAAAGGCTTAGCTATGCGTGTACAGTAATAAGTTCTGCTACAGGTGACATCTATGAGTCAGTCGGTGTTTAATTTTGCATATAAATACACGTTTAGAAGATTTCGAAGAACCGTATGTAATACAGAATTTTCACACATATCAAAGGAGGATAGGTTAAAAAAGAGGATTACGATAAATATACTATATAATATGAAGTTATTTCGATGTTGATGGCTTATTAACCATGTAAAATTAAATAACCATGTCTGATGCCTTAGTGACATTTTCTAAACCGTAAACAATCTTCATATCAAGTTAATTTTCTTATCTGTTGCCATGTAACTAGAAGGCGTTCCTTATTGTATTCTTTGTTTTTCAAAATTTGTAACCAATTTTAAGTTACCCTGAGTCCTTCTCTCCAGCTTATAATTTTCATATGCTTTTCTGGTTTATCCGGATCTAATGTATTGCCTATTTCAGTACAGACTTGTTCACGGTTACTGTAATCCTATCTATTATCAGCTGCTTGCTATGTTAGTTCAATTGCTATCTGATCTCACCATTATCAGCTTTCAAATCAAATTGCCCGGGTAGATTGCCATTTACTTATATATTACATCTGTGATTTGATCACTTTCTGGCTTTCTTTTCATCTCGCTTTTTAGAAAGAATGAACAACGAATGGACAGATAAAAATTCAAATTCGCTTAACCTCGAGTTCGCATAAGACACGGTGCTATTATATTTGAAAATTCATCCAAAAACGGCGTTTGATTGGATGAAAACTGTCAAATTTATTAAAACGATTCGAGAGTTGAAACGCTTAAGACAACATTAATTTTATTGTATTCTGTACCTCTACATATGCCTGTTTTCTCAAAAGAAAGAACAAATAGCTAGGAACATTTACTAGGATACGGTTAATGACTTTCTATGTATTGAAAGTTATCCGAAAACCTGAATTAGTGCCATAATCATGCTCCACGGATATACAGATCTAATAAAAGCTTTTAAATGCCTGCAGTGGAAAGCCAGATTGTTCTACTGATTTGCCAGAATCTTCACTCTTATGTTGATTTTGACACATCAAGATATTACATATGACGTAAAAATTGGTACTTCCAACACGTACTGAAAACGTTTACGGTAGCTAAAGCGGTGTCAACTTCGACCAATCTTTCGTTTTGTAATCTTTTGTGTCTCTTCTGAATTCTATTAAGTTCTATTAAACTTAATTCCCGAAGATACGTCTCCTAAGGAGATCAGTCTTCAAGTATTTTATAGTAATGAGAGATCCAATCTAGTCTAATCAAATGTGAGTTCAGCGGCCGAGAGGGTCGCTGAACACTGGTAGTTCGGTCCGAGGTTCGAATTCCGAGAACGGGCTGGCTGAATGGGCGTTTTCGTGGTTTTCCCCATCTGTAACGTGTATATGAGCCAGTTTCCCTTAGAACGTTCTCCAAGAAGGCCTTCCTTCCCTTAGACAAATAGCCCTCGAGGCTTTGCCATAATCACACACACACACACACATGTGAATTCCAAGGACTTGATTCTACTGATTTTGTTTCACTGAGCTCGAAGTCTGCTGTGCAAAAAATGTATCATTTTAAGGAAAAATACTGAAATTAGATAGAAACTGGGAGCATTTTTAAACGTTTTTCAATAAACAAGTTCTATGCATAAATAAAACTAAATAAATGCATATTCTATGCATAAAAAATGTTTTTTTTTAATTTATAATATATTATTTCTCATTAGTTTCGCGTACCTACATCTGTATCTCTATCTAGACAGATAGATAGCATATGGAAATCTGTATAAAGAGAGAAATTTATCTATCTCTCTACACACACATATATATACAAACATAGAAATATATCTACATATCGATATGTATATAGAAATCGTACATCTATTGTATAGAAACATTAACCTTAAAACAAAGTAATGAAGCTGGGTACCAACTTGTTCCACTAACGTGATGACTACAAAACTATATACAAAAGTTCCAATGCATTGTTGAAACTGTAGGAACTTACGTATTGTTTTACGTTCTTGAAACTGTCCATTTCCTGATTGGTTTTGGATATTCTTTATTAAACAAAGTGCTGCATCTAAAGCTAGCTCAGAATACAGAAATAAGAACCCATCGATCAGTAAGTAAGTCGACGAAGGATGGAACGTGTACATGGTACGAAAGGAATATTTTTATGCATAAAAATTTCCAGTGCTCCTCTTAGGTAAAAATGAGTGGGCGAAACAAAAGGAATATCGAAATCAAAATATTGTTTAACTTTTTAAAATAAAACACGTTTGCTTGCAATATTTTCAATAGAAGACTATTTTCTGTTTTTATATGTGTATAAAGTGGAATTAAATTTATTATTATATCTAACTAATATTTCTAAAACTAGAGCCGTAGTAAAAGTTATAAACAACTTTTAAATATCGCCTGCAAATGTTGTGTGCTAGAAACGATATTAATTTGTCACAAAACCATATTTTCTTTCTGTGTTTACGTCATATAAAATGCCTGAAAATAGTTTTAGACGAAAAAGCGTGATTTCACATTCTTCGGAAGCAAAAAAGGTTGGTACATAAATGTTCATATAAAAACCTAAAGAAACATTAAGAAACATAATAATTGCTACAGGACTAAAGACATCTTCTTAAATAGCTAAGACAGATGAATAGTAACAACAGAATCTTATTATAACTGTGAGAAATACAAAATACATTAAACAATTAAAAAAAGTTAAAATCTGGAAAAGAAAGAAAAAAATCTGAAAGATTTCAGATTTTATATTACTTACAAAGGGGCATTTTTTTAACGTTTTGTACGTTACCTTTATTTATTAAATATCATGTTCTTCGCACTTAAACTATAAAAATCCATTCCACAGCAATATCGCAAAATAATTTAAAAACAGTTCTTTAGAATAAACATATCTTTATAATTTCTGATACATAGTCTCACTCGCTGGAGATATTTTTTTTCCCGTAGAGTGTTACGATTGCTCGCTTTGAAATCGTTGAATTTGTTAATCGAAAACTCGTTAACGTTTTACGAAATATGAAATAGATAATAAAACTAATTCTGAGTTCCAAATTGGTGCTTCCAGGTGCCCGTATTCGAAAAGAGGACTACGTTATTCAAAGTTTGTTGTCTCTAGGTACCGTTGTTTTTCACAGGGCTAGAAACATACATGCATTCATGAAGATTCTTCATTGTTTAATTTCTTTAAATATAACGCAGGGCGTTAATGTTTGGTGGCAACTATTTGAAAGGTGATACGCCGTTCACAGTTTTTCGACGCTAAATGTCGTTTCGAGACTAACAGCCCTTCTGCGCTAACACTCCATTGGGCTAAAAATAGAGGAAACGAAATGGGCTGAAATTCTTCTTGACGCAATGAGGGGTAACACACATCACCACTTTACTGTGAAGGCAAAATCTTAAGCCATAATTACTGAGCCAATAGCTTAACAATTTGTAAGAAACTAAAAGTCGCGACCCAACTGGTGACTGATTTTTTATATTTCATACCAAGAGAAATATTTATGGAACCTTCTTAGATCTAAAAGCTTTCAGGTTTTTTTTTTTTTTTTAATTTATATCTTCTATTCTATTCTGTGGAATGTGTAAACATAAAATCGAACTTTTAATATAGTTTTCGTTATATGTTCTGTTAGTAAAATATTCATGATATTTCGTTAATATTTGTTTCTTAATATTAGTTATAAATTAATAACAAGTGCTGTTTTGTACAATAGTACAGTGCTATTAATCTTCAGGAACCAGCAACTTCTAGTTTTCCGATTTCTTTTTAAATATGGTGAATATATCTTTAAAATGGTTTGAGAATTGTCATTCAGAACTTATCTAGGTCAGTAAATGTTTTTTCAAATACCTGTACGAATGCTGCACTATAGTGGTATCTCATAAATTTATACAAACGGTAGGTAGGTTTTTTTTTATTATTATTATTATTTCTTTTTTAAAGAAGGAGACGTAAAGACGTAAAAAATGTGCAGTGACAGGACTCGAATCTGGACTTGAAGAATACTTGTGCTTTCCGTACTTTCGAGTGTGTTTTTCGTTACACCACGAAAGCATGCTTTCTTCTTTCTTTCTTTTCGCCATCGACGGAACAGCTGGCACATGGGTTAGGTGCTTTTCAGCCTGTTGGATCCCATCGATGGAATTAAAAATAAATACACAAATTAATAGAAATAAAGAGCTCAGTTCTGTGTCCTCCAAAAATTGGCCACGCTAAACGAGAAACATTGAAAAAAGGACCAGAACATGGAAAGAAAGAGTGTATGGTGGGGACAGCTCAGACTAAGGGGGACACTTTTCACTATTATGGTACATGTTAGGCATACAGATATATTAAGGATATGCTACATCAGGTACATATGTAAACTAAGACATGCTGGAAAAAACGAGGGCTATTCACAAAGTTACTCACTTTTCGCTGCTGCGCGACGAGAGATAGTTCTAGTATCACCATCTTGGTGTTGGAGTGTCTGCTGAATCCCTCTGCATCCAGTTTTAGTCGTTGGCGGCACGTACTGCCTCTTCTTTGTTCACTGTGAATGTTTAAAATATGTGCGGCAATAGAAAATCCCTCCAGTTGTGAAGTACGATCAGTGATTAGATTTTTGTTCGCAAAAAACTGAGACCAAGTGAAATTTATCGGTAACTTTGTACTGTGTATTTAAACAACGTAATGAATGAAGCCGGAGTGAGAAATGTTTAAAAATCATTAATCATGTTTCAATGCACCATGCTTAAAAATAGCCGTACAAATTTTCACGAGGAAGCACGAAGTGTTTGGCCGAGCATAGTTAATGCTGAACTCGTAGAGAAAATTAATGAAAAGGTTCACGAAATCCACGACATCGCAATTTCGGAGTTTCCTCAAGTTTCACAATTTTATTGTTTGGTGTTGTGACGCAAGATCTAGGTTATCACAAGTTTTGTGCCATTTGGATACCAAGACCACAAAAAAAGGCGCATGGCAGCAACTTTCACATTTCTCCAGGCGTACCATGAACAGTGAATCACTTGATCGTGTCGTAACAGGAAAAGTGACCTTGGGTAAGTTCGTCACTTGTGAGACATTTGTGTGTGCCTGGCTTTAACACAGCTCTTCGGCGATGACTAGGCGCATGCAGGCGTCCGTGCATGGTTGAAGTTTCAGGCAGCAAATTTTTTATGACGATGCAGTTGCTCGTGTACCATTATGATAAGTGTCTTAATTTATACGAAGATTCTGTGAAAAAATAGCTAAAAAATTTGCCTTTCAAATGTAATAAAAATTTTTACTCTATTTTTTTTTTTAATTCTAGAACGTAAGTTACGTTCTGAATAGCCTATGTACACATTAAAAAGATCTTACTTGTTTAAAAAAGTTATTCATTTTTTAAAAATCATAGCTCATATAAAAATAATTATGATTGACCTTTTTCCTCAGATTCGTTCCGTAGACGGATACTTATTTGCATGCTTTGCCATGATCCCAATAAACCGACAATTACGATTTATCGAAATTTAAAATCCCTGCAATACATGTCAGAAATTATTTTTCCGAAGTCAAATGATGTTAACCATCTCACTTAGTTCGAAGTCTTAAGAAAACTTTCATTTTGCTCAATTTTCGTGGTGAACATTTATATGGCAAGTTTTTAAAGTCTTTATTTGTAAGCCATGAGAGTGAGAATGCCTATTCTGAGCTATATCTTGTAACCCTTGAGCACGTTCAAAGTATTTCAAGCTTCTTCTTGAATTTTCTATTTGTAATTGTATCCAGCATTTATTTTATACGCTCACACTTAAAGAGTACCTTTCTTAGTAACTGTAGATATGAATAAGTTGGCAGCATATTGAAATCAGTCAGGCGGTGTTTTCGTATTCAACACTTCTCTATCTTCTTTCCGTGCTTTCGGAAAGAACGGTGTGAAGTATGTTGGCAGTAAAAGCTTTTTAGGAAACAATATTTTCATAAATTGTTTCTGTCCCTGAGGCGCATACCTTCGCATATGGAACGATGATTTTAAAGTTTTAGTAGTATTTTTGTTACTTTCTTTATTCACGCTTTTGTCGAAAATGTATATGCAGGTTTGGAACGAAAAGAGGCCCCGTTCTTATATGCGTTTGCATTTTTGCCGTTTGTAGGATATTTTAAGGTAAATACTACTCTTCCACTCCAAGATAAAGAATTCCACAAACAGAAGATTTGAATACGTTTATGCCTCTAAAGGATTGTACTGAAATTGTGGTGCATGACTTAAATTTGCTGCTTTTATTTCTGAAGTCTCAAAAAGAGGTTTAAGGATCTTAGTGATAGAAAGGAAGTTTTTATAATTTTTTATGAATGGAAAAGTATTTTCAAAAAAAGTGCTTAACTTTCCTTGCTTATATTTTGCAATATGAGGTGGTTCAAAATTGCTGTGTTGAGAATTAGGCATTTAATCATTTACTAATTCAGAAGTCAAACAACAAAAATCAGGGTTATATTTACGCAGCTGAAGATGGTGGTTCGGTAAAACCATCGAAACTAGTCCTGTGAAAATTTTGTAAATATAACGCTGATTTTTGTTGTTTGATTTCTGAACTAGTATTTATTCGGCGTGTTATTGTGTCTTAATTTAATCATTTCTTAGTATTCTATACTTTAACAGGTTTCAATGTTATCAGTTTATATATGCAAGAAAAGAAACAGCAGCATCTAAGAGGTATTTTTCCCTTCCTTTCCGCACGACTTGATGGTCTAATTGGAAACATCTTCGCCGCGTATTCGAGAGGTTCGGGGTTGGAATCCCGGCTAGGATACTGTAAATTGTTCACGTCTCCAGCATCACAAAATCCTAATGACGCTACACATTAAACAATATTCGATTAAAACGGCTTAATAAAAAATTTCTGGAAGTAAATTTGAATGTTTAGGTTGATGTAAATTATAATTATTATAAAATTTTGTTTTGTTGCAAGCTAGATATCTATATAGATCTTTTTGAAAATTACACCAGATGAACCGGAAATTAGACATTTTATTTGAAATACATCATTAATGAACAAAGAATCTGTGCGCACGTATGCATACTTCTTTGTTCCTCATGTTGTGAAAACAATGGCGGCACCTGTAGCTACCAAAATTGTTATAAACGTAGTCCTCCGCCCCAGCACGTAGGCCCAGTCACCAGATATTGCTAAGCTTGTGACAAGAATTTTCGCCAAGGCTTGTTAGGAAGGTTTCTGCCCTTTTGGATACGTTAACTTCACAATGTAAATGTCCATCGAATTAAAATTACAAGATTTATAGCTTAATACACGAAACAGAACACGCAACACTATAAAATGCATAACAATTAAAATTCGATGAAATAAACGTAAACATTTACATATATTTACAAAAATATATATCAGACAGCAAAAAAATATTTGTAAAGTACTCCTATAAAATTTATTACACAACTTCGTATAAAATATACGTATTATAATCAAATGTAACTGTTTTTACTTATTCAGAAGTAAAAAGGCTGTCAATAGTCGTATTTAGATACCTACTTATCAGGAAGTATATAAGCCCATTTAAGTAAGTTAACATGAACAGATTTTAATACATGAATGTCTGCTACAATTATACTCATCACTTCTAATTCATTTGTGCGTCGACAAGCGAAATATTAGCCATTATTTCGTAATCGAAAACTTACCGCATTAATTTGAAACTTCGTGACAATTTTTGAAAGATTCATAAGAATTTGAACAACTTCAGTTTCTGCAGTTAATATCAAATGACATTCTAATTATTTGCAGTAATTATAAATCCATTTAGCTAATTTGTTGGTTAAAGAATACCGTGATTATGAAGTTATAAGTCATGAGGCTGTGGGATACTCTCAAGTAATTTAGAAAACTTTATACCACCTTTTCAAAAATGCTAGCAGCATAAAACTGTTATTTATATTTACAAATGGCGATTCTTATAATTTTTGGCTATTTATATAGCCAACATTTATAATATACTATTAATTAGTATTTAGCCTCTCTCTACCGTATATATCGTGTCTGGTTGGCATGTTCGGTATCGCACATATTATGTTCGGTTGACATGTACACTGAAAAAAAAAAGGCGGGGAGGACAGTTTTTTATATCTCCCGTTTTACTGGGCTGATTGACAAAATTCAAACTGCGTTTTTCATGTCCCGAAAGCGAGATTTAGGTTATATACTAGATTGATATATAGCATTGTTCCAACACAGGTATTTTGACACAAAATCGGACGTTTTCAGAAATAACATGACAATTTTTTTCCATATTTCGATTCGACTACTCAAATTACGCTTAGATATTAAATTTTGTAAAATTGAGTGCGAAATTTACGGAGAAATTAAAAAATTTATCTTGGCGAATTTTTTTCAGTTTTCGCCAAGAAAAATTCACTTGGCGAACCTCTTAACATGTGGCAACCAATTTTCCTTTCCCTTTCATTATACTGGAGCGGAAAAAAAGGGATCTCGCTCGTACCTTTTTACATTGTGCATGATCAGAAAAAAAGTCAATTCGTTCCTACTTCCAAATAATATTAGCAAAGCGTCTAAACCACAGTTTTATCGCTTTCAAAAAATATGCCAAATTTCAAAACGGGCCAATATATAAATTCACGTATATCTTCGGAAATTTTGAATAAAAAACTGTAATTTTTTAGGTATGCTTAGAAATACATCTACTTTAAGATGATGGTAAAATTTTACAGATTATAATTCAAAAATGTTTTTGATAAATTTATAAAAATTACTTAAAACTACAAATTTTAAAAATAAATCATAAAAAATGGGAGAATTTTATTTTTAATGAACCCGAATTTCGAAATGTGAAATTAAAAATCAAATAAGTATTTATACGTATAAGTATTTGATTATTAAATATATATACCAAACTCAATTAACATTGAGGAGCTAAAATTTTGAGAGCTAATTTTTTAAAAACTACTCCTACGATTTTTACAAACCTTGGCTGTTTGGCATAATTTGAGTCGTAGAATCGAAATATGGAAAAAAATTGGCATGTTATTTCAGAAAAAGTCCGATTTTGTGTTAAAATTTGTATATTAGAAAGATGCTATATATAAACCTAATACATATCGCGCTATATATAAACCTAATACAAGTCGCGCTTTCGAGACCTGAAAAACGGAAGTTGAATTCCGTCAATCGGCCCAATAGAACGGGAGATATGGGAACTGTCCCGCCTTTTTTTTTTTTTTTTTGTGTGTGTGTGTGTGCAGTATACGTACTATGTTCCTCTGACACGAATGAATTTGACAATACGTTGGGTATTCATGCATTCCATGAGTTTAAAAATAAGTTTGTATTTACATCTTTTCCGTCAATGATTTTACATCTTACAATATTAGTTGCAACATTTTATATTAATTGACCTCTATATGTTTAATATGTTGTTCAAGGTTTCATTCAGTGTTAATTCTGTGATAATTTTACGTATTCAGCAATTTTGATTTTACTTTGAACATCAAATCAGTTTCCAAGTAAGGATTTAATTTTCATTATTACTTCGTCTGCATCGAATTGGGCACTTACTATCTGTCAGTTCCGAAAAATTTACTGAGTACACCATTTACCAAACACTGCAACCCTGAATGATTACAAAGAAGATCTTATCTAATTTAACTAGCTCAAGAAGCCCAATTTTTAAGCATGTGAAACTAGGTCAAGCAAGAAACCTCAGCAGATGATACTAACAATATCCCTTATCATCCATTATTATTAAACAGAAGGAATACCATGGATACAGAAAAATGAAAACCAAAAGCCCGCGAAATAATTTTCTTTCTTTCTGTGTTACACAGGCGAAATCGGATATTCCGTTTGCTTCTAAGACGTATTGTGTTGCGAAACCTTTTCTAGGAATCAATGATTTCCGATAGCTGTTCGCTACATCAGAGCTACTGCTAAGAAATAAGTGCTGTGGGTCAACTACAGACGGAACAGGCTTCCATCAATCGTTACTAATCAGTTTCGTTAGTAATGACTCAGTTCTTGTTCGATTCTATAATGGCCATCGCAGAGCTATTGCTTTTCATGCTCTTGAAACCATTATTAGTTAGCTTCAAGATTAATTTTCTAGCATTAAGTATTACTGAAAGACCATTACTTGAACTGTCATAAAACTACTAAGAATGATGTCTGATTAGTTAATTGCTCTATATAGAGATTTAAAGAAATCTGATTGGACTGGAGTTATTTCCTTTATATGTGTTTTCAGTGATAGCGCTTGTTAATGTAAATAAAAAATTTATAATGTTTTTTGATCTTGATCTGCAAAAATAAAATTGTAAATCTAAGTTGTTACAGGATCTCCGTAATGTAGAAATTCCGGTTAGTTAAATATTCAGTATTGCTTTGGCTGGTTGAAAAGTAAAATCCCCATGCTTTTAAAAGCAATATTTATAGAGATGTGCATAATAACTAATTCCAGTATACCAGATACAAATTTACAAATAAGGCGTAATCATGATTGCCAATTCGAGTATTCGTTTTATGCGCTGTCTTTAAATTAACTTTCAAAAATTCATGAATGGGCAATGAGTATAGGAAAACTTTCAAAACAAATAAAGATTTTTCGAAAATCACCAGAGTTTATATATATATATATATATATATATAATATAAAAAAATACGATGGCTTTGCTCTACGCGAACACGCAACCTCCAATTAACTTTCTGCAATTTAGGATCTTTCCTCTAGACCAGTACCTTCCAGAACCTTCGCGCCTATAACATAACCGCTACTATAAATACTCAGTACGCGCCATTTTGGGTGAGAAGCTTTCCTCTCTCTGTGCCGTTAGGGTCTACGCTACTGCGCTTCTCATAAGTTATGACGCATCAAAGTTAAAATACTCTTATTTAGTAACGAATAAATAATTTACAATGATATTTGAATTAAAGATATGGAATAAAGATACACAGTTTAAAAGCTAATTAATTTTTGTGCCTTCATTGGATTTTTCCTTGCCACTCTGCAAAAACCATGCCCGAACTTTGATGCCAAGCTTCACCACGACTGCTAAAATATCACACACACACACATATATATATATATACTAAAGAAATGTTGATTATATTATTTACTAATATACGAGTAAATTTAGTAGAATGTATCAAAAAAAGGGAACCCATATGTAGCAAGTGTAATTCCGAAAACTGTGTTTGAAAGGAACTTGAATGTAAATCATGAAAAAAAAAAAAAAAAAACGTTTTAAGGGGACTTGAATTTAAATCATGAATAATAAAATTTCAAACTTTGAAAAGAAACTAAAAATTAAAAAACAAGTAATTATAGCTATTGATGGGAAATTAGCTGACTTTTCAAGGGAAACAAACCATCTTCAAAAGTCAACTAATTCAGATGAATCATGAATCTAGTCAGATGAATGACCATGCGGTGTCCAAGCACTCGTTTTTGTTTTTCGACATTACTGCGGTCGAGGTTATTTCGAATCTGGCGCTTCAATGCATACATGCACGTTTCATTTAAAAGCTTGTAAATCGTAAGACAAAACAAGCAATACAATGTAAGAAAAATTATCAAATTTCGAAATAAGATTACAGAAGATATATGAAGTTACTGAATATGTTGCTGACGGTTTGTAGCACAAAAAATTAGCAGACTTGATCACATGAATATTTTAATAGGCAGCGAGTGTTTTTGAAATTAGGAATAAAACTTCAAAATATATAAGAATTTTCTTCCTTTAAACTTAAAAGTTTTATTTTTCCTATATTAAAATGCTATTCACTTACATGGTTTCATAAAATTAAAACTGAAATTAAACTTAAAAATACATAAGAATTTTCTCCCTTTAGACTTAAAGATCTATTTTTCCTATATTAAAATGTTATTCACTTACATGTTTTCATAAAATTAAAACTAAAATGCATATTCTCTGAACTGTTATTTTACAGTGTTATTTTCTACTTATCCCAGTAATTAATTCCTAATTGTATCAATATAACGTTAACAATAAATCAATATACTATATTACTATAGAAATGTTTTTATTTAAGAAATTTTAGAATCTGTGAATAGAATAAATCTGGTACGCTAAATTAAAAAACCACGTTTGTGGATAATCATTTAGTTTGATATGGCGGTCGTCGTAGCAGATTAAAATCATCTGTATTCCTGACGGGTAGTGTTGGCGAAGTTTACTGTGGTAGGTTTTGCAACTATAAATAATTGAATAATTAGAGTTCGTCTGTCTTAATATCATAATTAGAAACAAAATACTATTTATATAGTGTAGAGTTACCATAAACAAGGACACGAGATGAGCATCGATTCGCTTACAGACTAACTTAGCGCATAGTTGCCACAAATACTCATTTCGCTAATTGTATGTTTTAATTTGAAACTCCGTTTTAGAAACATGAAAGTAGTCACTTGTTGTGATTCCTCTTTACTATATATGTATAATTATCAGATAGCTTAGACAGGGAGGAATATTTGAATTAATGTTATTAATTTTACATAATTTCTTTGCAGTTCCACCCGTCGTAGAAGCCACTATATCTCCAGAAGATGCAAAAGAAGGTGATAGTATCTCCCTTTTCTGTGACATCCTTGAAGGCAATCCCCAGAATCTGAAACGAGTCCGGTGGTACAGATATGAAGATTTCTTGCATGAAACTACAGAAAGAGAGATTGTGTGGGTTGGAGCGTCACGGAATACTTCTGGAGTATATTCCTGTGAAGGACAAAATACGGCTGGCTGGGGAGAAAGATCAGAGCCGAAGGAGCTCATTGTTCGCTGTAAGTACGACACAGCATTTGAAATTTTAGTGATTAGATAGTCAAGAAATGTTCAGAATACATTTTAAGCGCGTTTTTCTAAAAGATTTTGTATTTACTTCCTATCCTTTTGAAACATCTTTTTACGATTTTATAACGCACTACCTGTATCATTTATATACTGCAAAAAAAGCATAATTGCTTGAAATTTAAATCCTTGGAAATATATCAAGAATCAAAATGTCCAAAGCACCATTTAATATTTTTAATTTTTTTCAGGCGCGGGTTCTAAAACTTTTATGACTTTTTAAATTGTTTTGCACGGAAAAAAATACCTTCTTTTTCGTACCATTAGTTTTAAGTGCATAAAAATACACTGTGTACTGTAATAAATACAAAACGTTAGTGAAAATGATAGATACACCAATTTCAGACGTAAAAATAATTTTTAAAATATGAACAAGAAATGGCCTAATAAATTTAAAGAAAGAATATAAATAAATTTTCAATCACTTATTATTAATTTATTATTTTATAGTTTTATGTCATATTAAAAAAATCACTATTTTATTATTTTAATTTATTATTTTACGGTTTTTAATTATGAAGTCAATAAAGTGTAAAAATATATTATTTTATTATTTTAGAGGTTTTATTTTTGATGTCAATTAAAGTTAAAAATTGATTATTGTATTTTTCATTATTAGCCCAAAGGAGTGTTAGCCCAAAAGGGCTATTAGTCTCAAAACAGAATTTTGCGTTGAATCACTCTAAAAGTCTGAACCGCTTTTAAAATCGTTGCTACCAAATATTATCGCCCTGTATTACATTTAAAGAAATTAAATAATGAAGAATTTGCCTGAATTCATGCATGCTTTTCGCATTGTGAAGAAACAACGGTACCTAGAGCCATCAGATTCCGAATACTATAATCCTCCACCTGAATATCAACAGCTGGAAGTCCGAATGTTGAATTTCGAATTTGTTTTATTACATATTTCATATTTTGTAAAACTCTAACGAAGTTTTGATTAACAAACTCAATGATTTCAAAGGCAGCATTGGCAACACCTCACGGGAAAAAACAGTTTTATCTCCAGCGCACGAGACTGTCTACCGGAAATTCTAAAGAAAGATTGTTTTTAAACATTTTTAGCCCAAATTATCTTGAAGCGTGTATGTGCATATAAATGAAAACGCTCCCCTTTGGGCATAGTATAAAATCTGAAAGCATTCAGATTTTTTTTTTTTTTTGTTATTATTTCATAGTTTTTATTTTTGATGTTAATTAAAAGTAAAATTTTATTTGAATTTATGCACAATTTAAACTTTTAAACATTTTAAATAGTAAAAATGTACTAAGCGCACAATTTAATTTTTTTAACTGCTAGAAAGTTTAGCTACGCATCTTAAGGTTAAATTCACCTCACCTTTTATAAAATTTAAATTGCCTACGATTCAAGGTCAGGAAACAATCGGCATTTCCAATGCAATATTTATGCATAATACATGAGGCAAATCATAGATAAGTTGCAATTTCAACTAGAGCTGTGTAGTAAAAACTAAAGTCTTGGATCTGTAAATTCCTGGAGAAGTTTTTCTTAATTTTGTGCAAATTAGAAAGGATCTTATTAAATTTGATATTTAATATTTCTTACATATAGAAACTCATTTGCTATAGTATGTTGACTGTCAAACAACGTTTAGAAATATTTGCAAGTATGTCATTTTATCATCAAGATTTATTATTTTTGAATGCATACTTTCAGCTCTGAATTTTCATATTAATATTTTCTTATTTTTAATTGTCGCATGCTCATATTTGCATGATAACTGGAAGAAACAGTTCGAAGAAATGATTATTAGGGGCAACAAGAGATCTTATTATGCTTTGAATAAATTTCTCTTTGCTTATTATGCTTTGAATAAATTTTTCAAACTACTTAAATTTCATTTAATAAAAATATTTAAAATCATGTCTTTATCTGTACAACTTGATAATCCGAAATCTGTTTAAAAAATGTCTGTACGTAGCAGTTCTCTTAAGGTCCCTCGAACAGTCTGGCGATTAGCTGAAGCAATTCGAACTGAAGCATATTTAGGATACCTACAGTCGTCCTGTCTGTAAGTAGCAGAAATGCATAAAATCCAATCGTACAAGTAAATAAAATGTAAGATAAAACTACTTGACACAATACTTTTTAATTCTGTATATTTCTGAAAGAAAGATAAAGGGCAAAGGAAGATAGACTCTTTACTCCTTCCTCGATTAAAATTTGATTGGCATTGGACAAATACATTTCTGATGCACATAGGTCTTTGTCAACTATAATGTTTCAGCTGTTATGAATTTTCATGGGTTTTCCAAATTAGCACATTGTAGAAACAAATCAGGCGTAGAGTTTTTACTAAGGTTGTGATAAATTTAAATTTTAAAATAGTTAGAGCTAGCTATATATGTTCATGACACATTAGCTTTAAAAATTGAGAGTTTTACAATTTAAAATTGAATATGCTAATAGATTAATGCAAATTATCTATACAAAAAATAACTTTATTTGGTGAACTCGAAGTTTTATACCCACGTGATTATGAGTTAATGATTAGCGTATGAAACCGGAATTCGTCTGGAGTTTGGGCAAGACACTGTCCATTTCTTTGCAGCAGCTCGCCTGTCTTGTTTTCTGCAGACAGCATCCAAACAAAATAATATTGATATTATAATTTTCAACGAGGACTAGACTTCCGAGGATCTTCTAGCCTTCCTCCTTAGTCTTCTTTCAGTGGAGGAAAGCAGCGTCCTAAAAGCAAGGAGAAGCAATTGTCAACATTACAAGCAAGAATATTAACAACATAAAGCACTGAAGAGTAAAATATAATGTCGATTTTTCATTCTAAAACTCTGTTTACTGAATTGTTTTTGTGTCGAGTTATCATTCCTACTATTGTTTGTCAATATACAATGACTCTTATGAGAATTTACAACTAATGTGTCCAGAAGGGATACAGTTCAACTGGTTGGGGGATCTTAACGCACTCACTGATCACTGATCAAACGGCATGTACCTCGTCCGCATCGCTGTTAGAAATCTTACAATCACTGTTATGAACATCGGGTTAGGAAATTAGGTCTGTATCACAGCATTAAGTAGCCGCATGTACTACGAATGCGACGACGTCTGCATCGCAATGATTGTCAACAAGACGACGATTGCTTTGGCTGCCTTTGACGCCACAGCATAGTAATTATCTCTTGCAGTGGTGTGTTAGGCTACAAACGTGGACACATCAATAGTGTGACATCGTCTTTCCTGACGAATTCCACTTTACTTACCATATCACGATGAATGTTACGTCCCAAAACAAAGAGAACGGATGTTGGTAAACCTGCATTCTCCAGTATTGCACCAATCAGCACCTGGATAGATGAGATAGAGTGCCACTGAGTATGCATCTCATTCATCTCTAGTTCGTGTATCCGGTGATTTCCAGTCACCTTTACATTACTTACGTTTTAATACATGTGGTCATGCCACACCTTCAAAGCGTCCATCTATCGCCCCACCTTTAAAGAGGACACAACATACCGCATGTTATCCACACTGTCTTTTGTTTGTTGGGTAGCTGCTTTGGCTGGTGTGTTTATCAGATAGCCCATCAAATGAAGACATCTGGTCAATTATTGGAGAGAAATTAGCACGACAACACCTGTTACCTAGTATGAAAGATGAACTTTCGCATAAACTAAAAGCTGAGTGAACTGATACACCTATAATTGGCATTTAAAGTATGTTTGTATCCATCTCAGTCGTATAAAAGCTACTAATTTTGCTCGGGATACAGGTTTTTGCATGTCTTGCGTCTCAGAATTACCAGAAACATTATTCACTTTGTCTTTTTTCACAATTTATTCGTAAAATAGCTTTATTCTTTCCGTCATGGTGTAGCAATGGTAGAGGCCAGCTGCATATAACGCAAAGAGCTTATACAAATTTGCATAAATTAAGCAACTTTTATCCCTCTTAAAATTTAACAATAGTTAACTCATACCTTTTCTAATCTAAGGTGTTTAGTTATAGATAAATGCAATAAAAATACCCATTTTCTGTCTTAAGTGAAATGGCAATAAATATCTTATAAAGTAATACTTTTAATAAATCAAATATGATTGCACTAAGATTTCTGATTCCTAGACACAGTTTAACAAAACAACGGATAATCTTTTAACATATGGTGAATAAAATGTTTTATGACGACTAACAACTAAATTAAAGTGTTTTACATCATGTGAATTAAAAAAGATAAGAATGTGAAATATCACTATGCTTGTGCGCTTACTAGATAAAAAGAAAAAAAAAGCGAGCTTCTGAGACGACACATGACAAAGACATAAGCGGAAAACTGAATGCACTTTTCAACTTAAATATCCCTTAACTACTTTCCACTGGAATGCTCAAAGGAAAAAAAGTAAGTTAAAAAGTTAGTCAACAATCCTTTAATTCTCGTTATTGGTAAGAAAGAAGCACTCAAAAAGTTTAGATTGCTCGAACATTTCGAAAGCAGGAACTTTGTAATCTCAAAAATGCTGCGTTCAAAGTGAGGAAAAAGTTCTCTAAAGCATCATTAACATGTAAAGAGCAATCTATGTGAGCTGCACACAGAGACGACGAGACATTTAATTGCCTTAAATTAAAAATGTACCTGTTTTTACCAGTGTTAGCACTAACTCTGGAAACATTTTCTGCAAATTTATATGAAGTAGCTAAAAAAAGTAGAGAAAAAATAATCAGGTAAATACTTACTCCGAATTCAGGTGGATAATTTTCAGTTTCAAGAGAGAGTGAAAGCAGCGTTAGCGCTTGTGTCATCTTAGTGTAGGCTGTAATGAAGAAGGTGTAATAAGAAAATAAAATAAAACGGTGTAAAAAAGACTAAAACAATTTTCATTAAGTTCTTATGCTAAGGGAAGTCTGTTCCGCTCTCTTTAGCTAAGGTATTAAAATTACAGACTAATTTTCGTTCTTTCATTTACTTTGAAGCAAGTAGTATCTTCGCGAAAACTTCCTAAATTATCAGCCATTTACTTTTTCAAGCCTCATTGCTTAACGGCAAAATGGCATAAGTGTAAATTTCTAACATTTCCACAGAGCGTCTTAAAGTATCTATCATTTAGTTTAAGATACCGTTGCTATACAGTAAAACGATATACAGCTAAGTGTCTAATCATTTTATACTAAGAGCATTTGCAAGAAAACTGTGCATGATGACTTTAAGTAAGGTAAATGTTGCACCACTAATCTTTGATAGTTACCTCCTCTCTCACTGAATCTCTCTAGTATGCGTAGAATATTATACAAAATAAAAGCTGTTCTAAAAGTGCTTCAGCTGAAGATTTACTTCATTTTTAACTTGTTTTATGTTCACCACTTGGATTGTGAGACTTAATGAAGAAATGCAAATTTATAACTGTGTACTCAAAGTGCAGCTTTATGATATTGTCTGACGCAAGATATATGTTAACATCATCCATGCCAATCCAAAACTGAGATATTTCTTATTACTTGATATAAGCTGCAGATTTGACAACATTTGAGAATGATGTTTTCCTCTCGCCGACGCATGAAGACCAATAGACCGTAAGCTAGCTTTTAGTCTTCCCCTTTCTCTGAAGTATTCTAAAGATCATTTATTAGTATCGTATCAAAGTTTAAACTGTCAAAATGGAAAATGTCAGTATGTTCAAAGATTTCAATCTGGAGAATAATTTTCTTTAAAATAATATTCAGAAAGAGTGCTTAAAAAATTTAATAACACTCTGATAAGGCCTTCGGAAGAAATGATTCTGGTATTGAATACTCCTGCATGGTACTTGGGAGTAGAAGTATTGTACGTCTTATTCATGCAACTGCCCACCAGCAGCCGAGCGGTAAAATCGCTGAACACTGGTAGTTCGGTCCAAAGTTCGAATCTCGCAAACGGGATGGCTGTATGGGCGTTTCCGCGGATTTTCCCATGTGTAATGTGTATACAAGCCAGTTTCCCTTAAAAGGCCCTCCACGAAGGCAACCCCCGCCTTAAGCAGGTAGCCCTCCAATCTTTGCCGTAATCATATAAACCAAACCCTTACTCATGCAATATACTATTTGTAATATTTCATAAATTTTGACAGCGTGAAATGGCAATTTGAGATACTGACGCTTCACAAATAGACATATGCTTAAGCAGAAATTCAAACCGAGCATTTAATAAAGGTTTAGATTTCTTACCTTTAGAAATTTCATTAGCAAAGCATCCTCAAAACATGTTCATTATCGCCTTCCATCACGCTACCATGCATTCATCATCCGCTCGATCTGACAACTGTTACCATTATGTAAAATAACTAATGTTGATTTATCTTATTCCGTTCGTGGAAAATAGTTAGTTTTTAGAATGCCGCAGGGATACTGAAAAAGATTTTTTGTTTACCTTTCGAATTACTATCTTAAACTTGGCAAACTAAAAATTAAAAGCAAGAAACTCACCTTTTAATAATTTAAATGTTTATTTTATTTTAAGACTAAATCGCATATTTGTAAGTTAAAGTACATTAATTTTATAATGCTTCAAAATGATAATTTTATGAAACGTTTCAGCGTAACTGTAATCGATATAAGATGTCCCTAACATTTTAGTTTGAAACAGACGCATTGGGTTTATAGCATAGTTTGTTTTGTTTATGTTTTCACCTTTTTCGCACTAACAGTTTTGAAAGTTTATGAATTTAGAATATTCACTAATATATAATTCAGGATAATAAATTCAAAATTAACTTTGAAATGCATATTTAATTTGCATATATATAAGAAATTTAATTTTTTGTTTATGTTATCGCATTTTGTGATGCAAAATTTACATTTTAAAGATTTTTAAACTTTCTTACACTAACTATTTTGCATTAATATGCATTTCTATACATATTTATCAAAATTCTACAGCAAACAGGTCAATTAAATTCATACTTCCTGAAACAAAAATTCTAATTAGCTAGAAAAAGTAAAGTTTATTGATTCGACGTAAAGAAAACTTAAAATGATCTTGATTCGTGATCTTACAGCAACTAACATATCAACTTAAGATAAATATTACGCGACTAAAGTATTCCTTAATTGAAATGTACGAAAGAAATAGCTTCACATACAATAAGCAGCCTGTCATTATTCCAGTCACGTTTCCTTATTAGTTTAGATTAATTCAAATATGATTCGGAACGTTAACATTCATTACTTTATGAATTAAGTAAACTTCCCTGAGAAGAACAGCAAGGTAATATTAAAGATATCAGCAAATTAGCAACCGTTTATTATTGTTGTGATCACGAACAAGTGTTCTCTCTTATGCTGCTATTTCATATTCCGCGGTTCTGGGTATTATACGAATGCTCAAAACTTTGAAATAATGCACCAAACAACAAAACAGTAATTGCTCAATATGTAGAGTGCAATAGATTTCCAAATCTGAAGATCAGATGGAGCCAGAAGAACAGAATATACGATGGTTGATCCCCCAAAATTGGTTACAAAGGTAATAAAAATGATTTATTAACAATGGAAAGAAAATGCAAAGATGAATTAAGAAACAAACTTATCTATCATTTTTTCCACATAATAATCAAATATATTTAGGCATTCATCTGAGCGCAGGGTCAACTTATTTTACCCGGCTTTGTACTGTAAGGATCTTAAGTTTTACTAGCGTTTATTTTATTTTAAATCTTTACTATCATTTCTTATTTTCTACTTCCGGCCAGAATTATAAGCGTTAATGTATTTATGCAAAGTTTGTCTGGCGAACGCCAAGTATTTAAGTTGTGGCTTTTCGCCAAGCGAAAGAGAGGAAGCAGTTAGTCGAAGCAGGCCGCTTACCTTAGAAGTTTTACTCAGTTGCTGGTTGCCTTCCAGGCCAGAGGTTTAATCCTCTTGATAATTTTTAAACGTATTGTAGTGTTCACAGTTCTCTGTACTACATACGGCTTCCTGTTAATATAAGGCCAATCTTCCACGTTTATTATTTTAAAGTTAAATTAGAGTTTAGTTTTATTTTTATATTTTTACGTTTAGACCACAAGTAGTGGGTCTTTGTATTCCGAAGTACGGAAGTTATTGTAAATAGAGAAAAATAAAGGGTTTTGTATACCCTTCTTGTGTATCCTGTCTACTTCCCACAGTTATTGAACATAGCTTTAGTAAGCTCTCTGTTCCGAGTCAGGTCCTTGCATGTTCCCGAAGAAAGTAAGAAAAAAAAAAGTAAGAAAAAAGAGTAAGTAAGAAAGTAAGAAAGTAGGAACATTGAACCTGATAGTGGCGCCCAACGAAGAAGAATAACCATGGCCGAGTTTCAAGAAGAACCTGTGCGGCCTGCAGAAGCGGCTCAGAATCCAGAAATTCCCGCTGCCGCCCTGGAAGGATTTGGTTACATCGTCCAGACCATGCGCGCTTCGATGAAACCAGAAGCAACATTTAATGGAAACTCACCGGTAACCAGTTTTTTGGAAAAATTGGTTGACCACTTCATGCTCTACCCCGTGCACGAATTTCAAAAAGTTACCTTAGCTACCAGCGCTTTGAGGGGCCAAGCGCTTAACTGGTTCAAGTGTATAGGCAGAAGTCTCTTGGGTCAAGCAGGAAGTCCCACCTATACTTACGAGAATTTCAAGACTGCCCTAGTAAAAGCCTTCCCTGTTGTAAGGGATCGTGCGAAATTAGAAACGGAACTTTTTAGTATATATCAGCAAAGAATCGAAAATCTCTCAAGCTTTATTTTAAGAAAAATTCACGTCTTCAAACACTTGTATGGAAACCGTCCGGATCCTGAGATAATTCAAGTGATTTTGCCGAGGTTACTGCCCCAAGTGCAAGACTTTATTAAATTAAGAAATCCGACTACACTGGAACAGTTATTTGAACTAGCAATCCAGTTTGAAAGTAGAAGAACGGCGGACATTGAAAGAAGACGCCAATATCAACAGCGAAACCAATTTGGTGCGCCAAGACTACAGCAAACTCAAGCACACGGCTACGGAGAAAAAGCGAATAAGTGGGCAAGGAAACCCGAGCATTCAAAAACAGCCGGCGAACGTCGACAGTTCAATAGCAACCCAGGAAAAAAGTCTCAAGGCCAGTGGAAAAAGAAGGAAAGCACGGAAAGGAAAAATAATTTAAACTAAAACGGATTTCTGCTGACGGGAGGGTGCGGAAATCCGAAGGCCACGAAAACCCCTCTTCCTTCAACTTAAATACAGTAATGGTGAAAAATTTGACTCTTCCGAAGATTGAAGTTTTGGTGAATAATATCCCAGCTACCGCACTCCTGGATACAGGCGCGCAGTGTTCCTGTGTGGCAGAAGATTTTTTTAGGAAGTATTTTCGCAAATACCGCATATATAATGCGGATAATACGACAGTGTTAGCGGCGCAAGGAGAAAAATGTAAGTGTGTAGGTAAAGTACCTTTGTATATCCGTATCAAGGACGAACAAGTAAAGGTGATGTTTTTTATAGTAAAGAATCTGCAAGCACATTTAATTTTAGGAATAGATTTTCTTTCAGAAGCACAAGCTACGCTGGATTTTAATGAAGCGTCCCTTAAGCTGACAATGAAACCAGTTCGTACAGAAAACGCTGAACCGCCGATGTTAAAACTTGACCATCTCCCTAATGACGAGCAAGGAAGAATCCGACAAGTGGTAAGTGAATTTGCTTCGTTATTTAGTGATATTCCAGGATTTACTCAGGTTACTAACCATAGTATTGACACCGGAGATGCAATGCCACTTCGTCAAAACCCATACCGGTATGATAAGAATAAGGAAAAAATTATAGAATGGCATATCACCGATATGCTACGTAAAAAGATCATAACGCCCATCTCAAGTAGTTATGCTAGCCCGGTGGTTTTATGTAAGAAAAATAATGACTATCCTTTGACACATCCAAAAAGGTGGAGATTCGCAATTGACTACCGTAAATTAAACTCCATAACTAAATATCCGGTATATCCGTTACCTGTTATTGAAGAAATTCTAAGGAACATAACATCCACCAAATATATGACGACTTTAGACTTAACGACTGGTTATTTTCAAATAGGGGTTAGGCCTGAGGACGTGCCTAAGACTGCTTTTATAACCAAGTCTGGCACTTATGCATTTTTGCGTATGCCGTTTGGCCTTCCAGGGGCACCGGCAACATTTCAGCGATGTATGGACATTGTGTTAAGGCGTGTTCTTGGAAAGTCCACATTTATCTATTTAGACGATATCATTATTACTAGTGATAATCTCGACCAACATGTACAGGATTTAAGACAGGTGTTTTCTTTATTAAATGAGGCCGGTCTAAAAGTTAATGTCGAAAAGTGCAAATTTGCAGCCCCTGAATTAAAATATTTAGGTTACAAAATATCTCAGAAAGGAATAGAGACAGACGAATAAAAAATAATCGCTGTACAAAAGTATCTGACTCCAAACACGGCAAAGAAGCTCTCTTCTTTTCTAGGACTTTGTTCATATTATAGGTCCTTTATAAAAGATTTTGCAGCTATCGCTGAGCCATTGTTAAAATTAAAAAGGAAAAAGGCAAGATTCTCGTGGACGGCCGAAGCCAATAGTGCTTTCGAAAAATTAAAACAAGCATTAACGCAAGCCCCTGTGTTGAAATTTCCTGAAAAGGATGAAAATTTAGAAATTTCAGCGGATGCTTCGGATTATGCGGTAGGAGCGGTACTTTCGCAAAATCAGCAGCCCGTGGCATTTTTTAGCCGAACTTTAAATCAAACATAAAGAAACTATTCCGCGACCGAGAGAGAGGCACTTGCAGTTCTGTTAGCAGTGCAAAAGTTCCGAGTTTATTTTGGAAAGGCGCCAATAACAGTGTACTCTGATCATGCGGCGGTAACTAGATTGTACTCAGGGAAAAACTTATCCCCAAGGTTAATAAGATGGGCACTCAAGCTACAAGAATATAATCTGGTAAACAAGCATACCCCCGGAAAGGAAAATATCGTAGCAGATGCCCTATCCAGAATTAAAATAGATGAAGAAGGTAATACCGTAAAGGTGGCAATGCTCACAGCATGTACAATAAATTCCCGAGAAACTGTAATAACCGAACTGGGTAAGGATCCTGAGTTTGGAAGCATTTATGAGTATTTAAAGGATCCTGAAAATTTTAGCCACCAAGATATTGTGGCGATAAGAAATAGGGCGGCCCATTACGAACTAATAGATGGTCTATTATTCTATACAAAAACTACGAATTCCAACAACGAATTTCGACCTGTTATCCCAGCTAGTCTTAGATTAAATATCCTGCAGGAGCTCCATGACAGCCCTTTAGCTTCTCATGCTGGTATTCGAAAAACTATCCAACGCGTACGCGAGGCAGTCTACTTTCCTGAACTGCAAAAGTTAACAAGGGCGTATGTCCAGTCCTGCCCAACATGTCAAGCAGTTAATTATACTAATTTCCGCCCGGCCGGGTTTCTAAATAGTATTAAATCCGAATTTCCAAATGAAATAATTGACATCGATTTATTGGGCCCTTTCCCAAAAAGTCAGTTAAATAAAAGTCGCTATCTCCTTGTTATGGTTGATCATTTTAGTAAGTGGACCGAAATTGTTCCCTTAAAACGAGCCTCCGCGAAATTAGTTACTGATTCTATTTTAAATAAATATATTTTAAAATACGGGGCGCCCCTAAAAGTTATTATATCGGATAATGGTCCTCAATTTGTAAGTAATGTATTTGAAGACATGTGCCAAAAACTGGGCATACGTCATTTAAAAATGGTCCCGTATCGGCCACAATCAAATATAGCGGAACGGGTCAATAGAAATATAGTGAAAATTATCCGTAGTTATGTTAAAAATTTTCATAAAAGCTGGGATAACTATGTCAATGAATTTGCTTTCGCCCTTAGGACCGCAAATCATGATACAACGGGCAAAACTCCTGCTGAGTTATTTTTAGGCAGAAAGATTATAACACCGTTAGATAAATTATTTTATGTGCAACAAAGAGCCCCAGAATATAAAATGGGTGATATAGAAAAACTAATTAAAGAAGCAAAAAAGGATACTGAATTAACACAGAGAAAACAAAAACTATATTATGACTTGAAACGACGGGGAGTAACTTATAAAGTAGGGGATGAAGTATTAAAAATTAAGCATTCACTTTCTTCAGCACCATAAGATAAAACTGCCAAATTTTTTCCACGATTTGAAGGACCATATGTCATAGAAAAAATAACTCACGCTGTAGTAGTGTTAAAAGCCAGAAATGGGGAAACCTGCTCCGCAAACATTGTTCAAATCAAACCCTACTATGATCGTAATAAAATGCAAATTTTCAAAGATCTTTTGCAGTCTCCGGCACGGCAGACACCGCAGGCACAAGCTCCAGAGGTGGAACAACGACAAGTACAAGGGCAAGCCATTAAGAGGCAGGAACAAAACGGAAGATCTACTCATCCGACAGGACTCTCCGCAGCAAATGTCGCCGAACTGCGGAAGGGCCACCAGCGGCGGAGGAAAAGTTACAAGGAAAATTTGATCGGCCAGCAACGAGGTCCAGGCAGGAACACGAAAGAAGTTTCCCGGTTCCGCCAAGACCAGCTGCCATCAAACGGCCAAGACCACAGGCAGAGGCGAAAAAGAATGTATTCAAGGGTAACCGAACTGGAAAAAAAGAAAGCTTCTAGAGAAAGGCACTGAAGGGCGAACCCGCACACGAAGGAGGATAAATCAAACAACAATCTACGCTACTTTCCAGGACTGGGCTCAGAAAAGAATGTCCGAATATCACAAAGATAAGTAAAATTTTATGTTACTTTGCAAACTTAAGTTAATCTTTCATTCTTACTGCAAGTGGCAGATTTCAAAAAGTTTTACCTCATGCGAGGTCTACCTTTATCGCCAAAAGGGCGAGAAATGAGTTGTTACCGATTTTGGTATTATGTTTTTCAATTACTCGCGTGTAAAACTAAAGTTGATGTATAATAGCGATGTGTAAAGACTTAAATTTGGTAAAAGTTATTGTATAAATTTTATTTAAAACTTTCTGGCAAGAAAGAAGTTTTAGTCTGAAAGACTTTTTGAAATGTAGTATTTCAATGTAGAATAATTGGCACTTGCTTAGAAAAGAATAGAAGTTAACAATGTACTACTAATGTATGTTTTCAAATGCATAAAATTAACGGCATGTTAATATGTTCTTATATACAATGTGAACTGTTATTTTAAATGTTAAGAAATACCGTGATATGGTAAAAGTGAAAGTAATGTTAAAATTTTTTTTTTATTCGTGTGACTGTAAAAAGACTAAATTATGATGAATATGTGTTAAAGGTTGAATGAATGTAGTTAGGCTCTCTGACGCTACACTTTAGAGTTAGCCACTTTCAGAATAGTACCTCAGGGTTTAGAGTTGAAATTAGGGTGTGTTAAGAGATCTTGTTATGTTGAATTTTAACACGTTAGTGTTTGGATTGTAGGAGGAAGTGTGGAACACGTAGACAGAAACACATTCGTGTTTGGTGTTCTTTTACAACACATGTCAGAGAGCACGGGGAGAGATAATTAAAATAGTCATGAATGAAATAAGAGTGTTAAGAGAAATATAATTATACATGTTACTTGCCATTTCATTGTGTAACATTTCATTAAACTAGTTTTCCTTCCAGATCTCTGGAAGGAACCAGATTTGAATAAAAGCTCCTGTTTAGATGCAGTACAGATGAAAAAAATTGCGTGTCCTGGGAGCTGCTATTGTAAAAACAAATTTCTTTCTTTTAAATTTCTAGTTTCTAGCGAAAAATGTTTGTAAAAGATTGGCCTCGCGTTAGTTTCTAGAGCTAAAAGTTTTCAACAAGGTCGTTTTAGACCTCAGTTTCAAACTAATTAACTCTGGCGGGAAGTATGTAAGGATCTTGAGTTTTACTAACGTTTATTTTATTTTAAATCTTTACTATCACTTCTTAGTTTCTACTTCCGGCCAGAATTATAAGCGTTAATGTATTTATGCAAAGTTTGTCTGGCGAACGCCAAATATTTAAGTTGTGGCTTTTTGCCAAGCGAAAGAGAGGAAGCAGTTAGTCGAAGCAGGCCGCTTACCTTAGAAGTTTTACTCAGTTGCTGGTTGCCTTCTAGGCCAGAGGTTTAATCCTCTTGATAATTTTTAAACGTATTGTAGTGTTCACAGTTCTCTGTACTACATACGGCTTCCTGTTAATATAAGGCCAATCTTCCACGTTTATTATTTTAAAGTTAAATTAGAGTTTAGTTTTATTTTTATATTTTTACGTTTAGACCACAAGTAGTGGGTCTTTGTATTCCGAAGTACGGAAGTTATTGTAAATAGAGAAAAATAAAGGGTTTTGTATACCCTTCTTGTGTAACCTGTCTACTTCCCACAGTTATTGAACATAGCTTTAGTAAGCTCTCTGTTCCGAGTCAGGTCCTTGCATGTTCCCGAAGAAAGTAAGACGGAACATTGAACCTGATAGTACAATCCACATCCTTGCCCTTTCAGCCAATTCTCGGTGGCTTCAGGCATCACTGTCTGAAGAGAATCTCATTCCAGATAAATTTTGGGAAAAGAAAATAGTCACTGGGGGCTATGTCTGGGCTATATGGGATGTGACTCCAGATTTCCCATTTAAACTTAAGAGGATGCGAGAGGATGACACCATCACTCAACAAGCCAGGGTGCTTGCGTTGGATGGCTTCACGTAACCTTGTCTATGTAGCACAATAGCGATCGGCAGTAATGGTGGTATGGCCACGCTCCAGATACTCGATCAGATACGAATCACGGCTTGCACCTCCAAGCGAGACCACTTTTTTAAACATCTTGCCATTTCAATAGCTCTGATGCATCTGCTGTACCTACTAGCCTAACCGCTTCTGGACAACTAATGTCATCTGCCTACACTGCGCTGATAAAGTACCCTCTCCACAATAAATACTTTTCAAATGCTGATGCCTGTAACATTTTCTTGGATCCATCTATGTAGTATGTTTACGATACACGAATATAAGTTGGAACGTATATCCCCATTACAGTCACTGTTACTGTATCGTGAAAGGTTCCAATAATTGCACTGGAATTTCTCGGAAACACGGGAATCTCAGAGATGAAAAGTAGGATGAGACGCTGTAGGAGTGTGTGTCATGAGGAATGTTATAAAACTAGTCCATGTTATAAGAGTAATCCATGCGCTACGTTAATCTTGAGAATTTGTAATAAAATAATTTGCATTATACCTTACGTGTTCGGAAATTAGTGAGTAAAAATGTTTCGTATTGCGAATACGATACCTGCAGAATTCGCCCATGATGGAAACAGTAAGGAAAAGTGTTCAATGTTGAATGAACGTTTTGTACAATGATTCGAGAAAGACCGATGTTTGCAATGCAACAGGCACTAGTAATGCTTTACGTTATGATGGCTTACGTACCTCCATGACAACTGCAACGTCCATCATGTTTGGATGCATGTGCAACTCGCGTCTTCCAGTTTCCCGATTAAGTCGTATACATCCTGTCTTGAATACCAACTTTTGTTTTCATTATAGATCCGATGAAAATCTTACCCTACTTGCGCAGTACTATAATCGTTTATATAACACAGCTTCACAAATTAACCATCTTGTTTCTGCGAAAGTTTATCATTATTTTATTCCCAGTAATGATAATCAGTGGTGAAAACGGCAGAATGCGCATTATTTCTGAGTGTAATTATTAACAGGATTGAAGAAAATAAAAAGGAGACTGATGAAAAGGAGCTTCTAAGTAAGCTTCAGTGATGATGACAACTTTAGATTCATTCACAAAACTATACAAGCATTATAGAGTTGGTATTGTCTCATTCGCTTCTCATTGTTTAAACGCTGATAGCTCTATTGTGTCTCGTTATAAAACACAGTTCTGCCATTTTATACTGTCTTCGAACATGTAATATCCGCAAAAGCCTGATCAACAACGTAATACTCAGTTCACTATTATCTATCTACTGTAAATAGCTGAATTTTAATGTCTCTGTAGAGTTGTAATCAGTTTTACAATTATTCTTTTATTTTGAACATCGGTCGGTTTATTTTCTGCATCCATTGTCCCCGCGTATTAGCTATTCTTTAAATGTCATTCGACTTTAAAATTAGGCAACGTTCAAACTTCTGTTGAATTTATTATGGTATTTGACATCCGATTATCTTTGGGATATTTCAACCTTAAGATTTCTATCTGATGTTTTATTTCATATAAGCTTTCTGTTTCTGATTCATGAGTTCCGGTTATACACCTGTTCAAAATATTTGAATCGTAGAATATCTGAATATAAATAAAAATATTTTCTAACCTTTGAGAATAAAAAGCTAAGCAAACTTATAAATTTTCTCATGAAAAGGGATATAAGAATAATAAATATTTTCATAAGGGAGAATGCAGCGAAAAGTAGAAAAGTGGAGTTAGCTAAACTAACTGAAGCTATTTTCAGTCTCCATATACCTTTGACAATTACTAACATGCTCATAGCTATTGCAGACAATGAAAAAACATAATCTTTAGTTTCCAGACATATATGTAAATAACGGAAATGAAATAAAGATAAACTAATTATCAAAGGTGTTCTTTAGATACATTCTAATCCAAATTGAATTTATCATATTATTTCTCCAAATAATTTAATCTTCAATAAAAATTTTAACACCTTAAGGGAAAATTCATAAAGGAGAACAATGAAATTGTTCAGCACTGTTGCCTGAATTCTTTTCAGAAACTAGTTTATTAATATTACGTTACAGTACAATATATGAATGGTTACAATTGACCATAATTATAGAAAAGAGCAAAATAAATCATATTTATCGGTTTTCCTTTATTTGTTCTAATAAATGATATGAAGTTATTATTCTTGACAGAAGTACAGATTTATTTATTGAATTTTATTATTATATAAATTTAATTTTTTGTGAATATATTTTTAAAACATTAGACACAAATGATTAAACGAAACAATTCTTCAAAAATGAAATATTTATACATTCCTGGAACAAAATAATTAAATAAACCGAAAAAAATCACAAATGATGCTTAGATATAACACATAACTAAATATAAAATGATAAATGCATAAGGGATACATTATAGTGGTCGATAATGGTATAAGGTACAAATTGTTACTTATGGCGAGTAAAAATTTCAAACGTAAATATCCAAAAAACAAATGATGCATTCTTAAAGATCTGTCACATTTCTTTTTGTTTTAAAGACTGTATTTCTTGATATTTTTTAAACGATTGATCGTGCGTTAACAGTTCCAAAATAAGATGGGCTATAGAACTACGTCAGTCCGGTCACGTAACATGTTTTAGTGAAACGTGTATCAAATTAAAATTTTTAAGATGTTAGTCAAATCTCTTTCAGTCAAAATTGGTTTGGCCTATGATTTTCCAGCCTATTTTACAATCCATACCACTTAATAAAACTTCGTAACTAATAGAGTACCCCTAAATCTTCCATCAGAATCTATGACATAATTATCCTTACAGTATTCACCCAGTATATATGATTACTGCATGAAGTTAATAAACATAAAATTTAATTGAATTTGATGAATTGGCTTAATAAAATATGATCAAACAAAAACTAATCACTGCATTGTTTATTTTCACATAAGCACAGAGGTAACACGTATTTTTTACTTTCTATATTTATTTTCCACATCAGCTTTTGTAAAGCCGAAATGAGTGAATTAATTAATTTATTGACTATGAATTAATTCTAGACTCCTGCTAAATATCCTAAGCATTCTTGAAATAGTGTTGTATTAGAGTAAAATATTGAATCTCTAATAATATTAACGTAAAGTAAATTTAAGGTAAATCTCGGAAGGTAAGGCTTTTCAGAAAATTTTCAACGGTATTGATTTCTATTCCTCTTCCACTACTTTTCGGAGTCCATCAATAATGGTGGGTTTGTGCTTAGAAAGAGAGCTTTCTTCAACAGACGAAAGGCACAATCGTCCATAGGTGAAACGTCAGAGAATTGAGAAGGAATACATCGAAAATGTATTCCTTCTTAATTTCCTGACGATCATCCCTTCTTAATTCGTAGGAATACATTGAAAATGTATATAAGAAATACCTGTCTCAGTCTTCAGTTTTTTAAGGAATGCAGTGTACTTTCTGAATTACGACTTGTTACTTTGTCTTAATAAAGTTTTACTCTTTAACGTCATTCAGATAAAGAAATGGAAATTTTGTGAAAATATTGGAATAAAACTTTTTCTTGATAGTATATTGAGTTGATTTTAAAATTTGTTTGCTATCTTCTCATTTCTGATTTCCATTTGTAAGATAATCCAATAGACGCATACCAAAGGCTGCGAACCTGTGGCTTTAGACATTTTCACTTGTTTGACATGCACCGATTTCAGAGTTTGTACAAAAAATGAATTTTGTTTAACGTAAAATTTCATTAAATGTAAAAATTACATTTTATGAACTGTTATTTGACACTGGTGCTTTTACATTATTTTAATATAAAAATATCTTCCACAAATTTTTATTCGTTATATCTAGCTCGGATAATTTTGATTGTATGACGATGGAACTGTTTTTCTTGATTAAGTGAAGTAAGGAATTTGTTTCCTCATTTGTAACACCTCTTCATGGAGTTCGCATAGCTATCCAGTTTGACGTATATTTAATAAAATTTTCACATATACAAAATTATTATAGTCTGAAAGATCTGATACGTTTGACTTATTTGATTTCGTTTTATTTATACTTAAGAATATACAGGCCTGTGATAAAGCATTTAAGCATCAGATACGCTGTTTGTTTCGGAAATTTGTAATTAAGATCTTTGATTGTAATCTTCTGCTGCTGCATATTCAGAGGCGGACAATTTTGCTACAGATATAAATGATATGCTATCTTTCTATATCCATCCCCGTTTCCAAATTACTTCTTCCACCTTTCATCAACTTTTTGAGTCTATTACAGAAATGTTCGAAATTGCGCTTGTTATCAAAAATGCATCATTTCTTTGGCCTTGATATTATGGTGATGTTCTGTCCTGTGAGCGTCATTGAGCTCACAGTCCGCTCACTCAGCGGACCTAACGCTCAGTCAGAAGTAATAAAATCTGGCCAGAGAATATTCCATTTTATTTCCTTCTTTTCCTTAATGTACTTACAATTTTCTAAACCGTTTTCATCTGTACTATTTGCCCTTTAGGTTCTGTGTTCCTTCAGTTATTCTCGGTGAGCTATTTTAAGGCTTTACGGGTTTTATTTCTATTCTTTGGCCTTTCAGTCGCAAAAATACAACTCTTTGCTTTAGTTTAGTCTTTAAAAGTTTGCTAGAGCATTTCAACTATTTTTTTATGTATTCTTAGATGCCCATTAAACGTATTTCACGAAAGCCTAGCAACGTCAAATATTGAATTGTTGAGGTAATTATTAAGGCAAAAAGTTTTAGTCTCTCTATTTTGCCATATTGCTTTACTATAATTATTCTGTTCTATGCCTGAATGCGGGACTTAGTTCATTTTTGAATCCATGGGATTTAAGTTCGACCATTAATGATAAATTGATTTTTGAGTGGGAACTGGCTAGATTAATCTAAGTGTAGACGGTGCTCTCGAAAAGGTCATCATTCAAAGAGAAGGAAAAAAAGATCTTCATTCCTGTCTTTCCTTAGAAAACGAAAATTTATATCTGTTTTTTTTTCCCTTAGATGGAGATGTTCATATAGTCATTAGCACTTTAAGATACATTAGATAAGTTTTGAAACGTTACGACTTGCTCCAAAGGTCCAAAAATTAACAAAAATCGTTATTTATTTAACCTTAATTTTATTGAAACTGAAATTAAACAGATAAGACGATTGCTTCGAATTTCGAGTTAATTTATATTTTTAATTCGATTTATGAATTTTTCTGCTTTTACAAAATAGGTTAAATAATTTATTAAATTTTTCAGTTTATTGCATTTGCATTTTAAAAGCGAATAAATGGCTAACGAGTGGTAAAATGAAAGGCGTGAAATTTCGTAATTAGCACAGAAGCTTAAACTGGGAAAGACACATCTCAGGTTAGCTAAATTTTTTAAATTATTGCATTGAAAATGCAAACAAGTAGTTATAATTTCCTGGAACCTGGACTCAGGTTTCTTAATTACAAGCAGCCTTGAACAAATCAAATAATTTCCTCCGCTTCAAAAAATGTTTAATGTCTGATCATAGATTAAAAAATTATTTACCTTCCTGTGTGATTAAAATTTGTTTTTCTTCTTGTTTCTGTTTCTTCTTCTTGTTCTTTGTTTCTGTTTCTATTGTTTTTCTTCCAATCTTTCTGATAATTGATTAAAAAATTATTTTTCTTCCTGATTTGTTTAATTATATTTTTATTCTTCAAACATTAATTTTGTGTTTATTTTATATATTTATTCTGTAAAATTTCTTTTATAATGTTATTAAAATTTCTCATTTTAGCTTCAATAGAAGCTGTTTCCAAATTTCTAACTTTTATAGTTTCTCTTCATAAAAATGTTTGCAACACAAATCAGTGGATAGGTTGGATTATAACAGAGTTTTATATGTTATGAAACAAACAAATAAAGTGATTTTAATTATTTAAACGTCACTTTCCTGATTTCAATCTTTATGTTTATTAAAGGACTTTTTCGAATCTTTCAATCTACCTATACTTCCGATTCGAACCATTTTTTTCAATTAAAGTAACTTGAGCATGCATTTAAAAGTAAAATATTGGGTGCCCAAAAACGTGTACACATTTGAACAGAGTTGGCTTGCATTATATGGATTACGAAAACGCATGATATGGGTATCTGCCAGTGAGATATATGACTTCGTTCCTGGAGGTTTCCTTAAGGGCAATTGGCTCATATTCACGTTCCACATAGGGCAAATCGTGGAACCCTTGTGCAGTCTATAATTTTTATGTCAATTCCTATCTCTAAAGATAACGCCATCACTCCATTTATTACTTAAAATGTGTGTATCCTTTGCACTGATTACCTTCGCTCTAAGCTTGGAACGTAATCTTTCAATGACAGAGCTTCAAAACTTAACGAGCATATAATTTTGAGATTTCTAGCTCGTGACTTTTTTGTTTCACATATTTTCTTCGATTTTGCTTGATCGTTTCCATCGTTTTATACTACCTTGTAACTTTCGTAGTTTTCCATGATTTTTCGGTATATTTGTAAGGGCTTTCTTATTGGTTTCATCAACTTCAACATTATCTCTAGTTCAATGATGTAAATCGCGTAGGTAGATGAGTCAGATACTCTATCCTAAACTGTTTTTGCACTTTAAGTACCCTTTAAATCCTCCAGGAGAAATGTATGATAAATATTTTAGTTTACAGTTTAGATTACCTTCATCTATAATTTCAAGCCTGTAGAACCCAAAAATAGGGAACTTAATTTAGCAAACTAGAGTCCTTTTACTGAAAATTTAATTTATTTCTCAAGCACATTTAATTTATTAAATGTGCTTGTTGTCGTGTCCATAATACATGGAACAATAGTTGCTAGAACCTACTCCGGAAAGAGGTTGGACTTCTATCTCCCCCTAATTTTGAGGAAGAGCACCCCGGAGGGGTTCCAGGGAACCCTTCTTCACTTCCACCAATCCACACGAGAGGATTATGCATTGAAGTTTTAATCTTATTTAGAAATTTCTATCTTTTTTACAAATGAAGTATGAGATCTTTCTAATAAGTCTGCACGTATTAGAAAGTAACAATATTGTTGACAGCAGAAGCAACAATATTGTTGCGTGCGTACAGGTTGGTAATAAATTAAATGCACAAGTCCGATAAAATGTTAACAAATGTATTCTTATCACAAGAAATAAAATATAAAAAAATTTTTCCTCACAGATATTCGTACAATATCACACAGTAATTACAGCAGTTAAGCAAACGACAACAACGTAGTAAACAACTAAAGTGAGATGTTTTCCTCCCGCTTTTATAAGCTTTTTAATCAGCCCGAGCATATTATCGTATTTTCTCGGTTTTTCTGGATAGGAAAAGCAACAACGAGATATATTTTTATTTATAGCGCGTACTCCTGTATTTTTAATTTTTCCGGCGAAGCTTTCTCTTCAAAGCGCGTTGAATTGCATGGGGAAATGAAACAATATAATAACAATTCTATTAACAATAGCAAAATCAAAGCAGTATTTGTTCTTTTTTTTTTTTTTTTTTTTTTCATTTTACATCTTTGTGCTTAACTTTTGGAAGTGAGTGTATATATAAGCGGCTAAAATGTGTGTCGCCAATAGTTTATTGTTGCCACTCGGAAAAACGAGCGCTAAGATTAACGTTTCCGCAGTTTTAAATTAATATCTCAACCGGTTAAAGTCGTACGAAGATGAGAACGGTATCGATGGATTCGGAGAATTTTTTGGAATCCAAGGATACGTGTCTCGAATTTAAACTCGGCGGCGTTCCGTAGATATTCGAGGAAAAAAAAATTAGCACGTAGCCAAATCTCTCTAATAGGGAAAACCCAAGAAAGAAATTGGAAAATGTAGGGAAAACGTAGGGAAAAATTAGTTTTTAATTAATATTGTGGCTAATTAAACTCCCAAGAAGACGCGAATGGTCCAAATGGTGTGCCACGGACCTGCGGAATCCAACGGTTGGCTTTGCTAAGCCAGGGAGCCAGCCGTTTCGGAGGAGATGATGTTACTTTACCCCATATATATATATATGCGGCTCAAGTGTCTGTTTGTCGCCGATAGTTTATTGGTTGCTTATGTAACTATACTAGCCAATGGGGTGAAGTTGCCATGGCACAGGGTTGCCGTTTCAATTGAGACGCAGACAATTTCCTGTAAAACTTGCCTTTGCTATGACCATCAATAAGTCTCAGGACAAACGCTTAAACGTGTTGGCATTTTTTACCTGAGCTTGCATTTGAACACGGTCAACTTTATGTTGCCTGTTCAACAGTTCGTGAAAGAACGGACGTAAAATTTAAAATAGTGGATGGTCCTCTGCAAGGCGAACTTAAAAATGATGGAAAGATCTACACAAGAAATGTTGTGTACAAAGAGATCTTTGACATGTTAATTAACATTTCATTATTTAAATCACCTTTATTAACTGGGCTAGCGGTGGGCTCTTAAGAAATGTACTACCAGTGGCTTCCTTCATTATACTCTACTTTAAGCAATTAAGCAAGTAGAAGGGGAAAACCCCGTGGGGCAGTAAGCAAAGGGGCGTCCTCTCCGCCTGCCCTGGGTAATTCAGTTTGAATTAGCAGACACCTTTGCACAAATAATTTTAATTACAATTTATAATATCTAGAACAGCAGTCATTTCGTGTGACCGCCGGGCGTTCTAGTATATTCATAACAAGAAAATCAGTTATGATAATTTTGAGTACACTTTTAAACATTTTCCATTATTAATATTTTGGTTTAAATAAGTTTAATCAATGTCTGAATAGCATTTTCGGAACAAATAAATAAATACAATCAGCTTGATTTACGAAAGGATTCATAATATAGCAATTCATAAAACATTTCGGTATTCCCTATCTTGCAGTTTGAACCTAGCTTATTATTTTTATCTAATTTTCTGCTTCTTCTGTTATAATTCATGCATTTATAAATCAATCTACCTCATATATATATATATATATATATATATATCCATAGTAATAAAATATGCTAGATAGAATATTTAATGCGATTTATAATAAAATAGGGTAGCTATCATAGAGTTACATACAAATACAAATACCAAAATAACACTTGGAAAATGTATTATTTTTGTCTTTCTTCCACCACCGCCTCTAATAGAAATTTGAATCCTCATTCCTTTGTTTGGATAAAAAATTTAGTTTTTTCTTTCTTCTACCATCCCCTCCAATAGAAGTTCTATTAGACTCAATCATCATTTCTTAATTTCTATCTCTTCTGTGTACTATCACTTTTCAAAGGAAAAAATGTTGCCACCAAACATTATCGTCATATATTATTTTTAACGGAATAATATAGCGAATATAAAAAAAAAAATGTGACAACTCTTAACATTCTAACCAGACTTCTAAAAATATGCTGTTTTTAAGTATTTCGTGATTTTGCTTTTGAATTTAATATGCCGTAAATATAAAGAAAGTGGTGTTTAATAAATAAAATTAAAAAATGAAATGTTAATAATGAAAATATAAAAAAAAAGTTCTGTAGGTCATCTTACTAAGAAAACTGAGCGTTGATGCCGTGACTTGAAAATAACAGAAAAATGTTTGGCAATACTTTATCGGGAATTCTAAAAATCTGCTTTGAAAAATCTTATTATTTTGCTATTGAATTTTATGCTGCATAAGTGCATAGAAATCGATGTTTAATAATAAAGATAAAAAGACAAAAAAATTGAGTTACCTGGAGACAGTCCAAGAGCAGATTCGAGCTCATCGAGGCCATAGGAAAAATCTTAACAAATCCTCCGGTACGAAGTTAAAATATGAAACCTTTAAGATTTTTTTTCTTTTTAAAATTAATATGTAAATAATACTAAAAGAAAATCTTAAATCACCCTTAATTAGAAAAGGCGGCGCTGCAGTGCATCACTTATCTAAAAATTAGACATTACATTACCTATTGCAAAACAATGCCTATTGTCTTTTGGCAGACATTTTAAAATGTAAATATAACCAAATGTAGAGCGTTAACTTTGGAAGTTACATTCGAGTTCGAGACACACGTAGAGTCAGACAGCTGTTTATTTAAAAATTCAGCGAAACAGTATTTGAGTCTCAAGGGATAATTTTAACATGAAATAAGGAAAAACCTTTTACATATTTTTCATTGTTTGTCTGTTGAATTTCGTTTGTTATTTTAGGTTATCTGTTGTATATTTTCAGACAGTCTATTGTACTTTTTTTCCTGTCTGAGTTGTGTCTTTGATTGCCTGTTATATTTTAGACTTAGAAAACCTGTGGCTGTCTGCTATTCTCTTCTTTTACACAAAATAATGCATTTTCTGCTCTAATAAAATCCGAACGTTTGTCAACTGCTAATTATTTCTGCGCTTTTACTACAAAGATTAGAATAGAATTAAAACACAATATATGTAACATAAATTACGTCTGTTGTTGAAAGACTCAAATCCATTATGAGCGTCTTTGTTACTGTATAATGTTTTTCTATTAGCTTTCAGCTAAAGTGAAAGTAATTACTGAGAGTAATTACTGAGCTAGTTTTCTTTTCATATTGCCAAATTTTTTCGCCGGATTCTCTTAGCTCATTTCAGGGTAAAGTTGTTTTATTGTTAGTAAAAGTTTAAAAACAATGGCAAAAATGTTAATATTTTGAGCAAGAAACTCTTACATTTTACCATGATTTTTGGATCCAGAGTGTAAGTCCTCTTTTTCGTTTTATATCTCATATAAAACAAAGAGCGGCCTCAAATACTTAAAGGAGAAGTAATTAGAAGTTGTTTGTATTCCCTTGTGATACGAAGGGAGTTTCTTTCACTTATCCGTTTTGCTTACTTACAAAAGTCCATCAATTATTCGCTTCATATACATAGCTAGAGAAAAGCTATTATTCGGGCTAATTAAAAAATTCGAGGGCGCTTTTGCGGCAATGATTGCGATCAAGTCCCTTGGTAACAGCAAGTCAAGATGAATTTTACAGTTTTTGCAATGAAATATTGGACGGGAAACTCGCATTTGAAAAGCAGTTGATTACTATTGCAATTACGAAACTGAAAGAAAATAATGAATGATACGATTAATTATTTTCAAAATGGCGTTTTCACGAAAACAAATTCAAAAGTGTCACGTCTTGTAACAGTTTTTTTTTTGGGGGGAGGACGTTATATATTAATTATATCCCATCTAAAACATTTGTGAAAATATTTAAGCTTGTTATGTGGTTAAAATTATCAATTACCCATGAACTGTTTCATGAAATTTATTGCGCGATATGCAAGACAAACATAAATTTATTCGGGGTTTAAATTCATTATCGTGCTTGCAGATGGAGAAAAACAGAGCGTAAGACTGAAAAAGGATTGCATAATGGGAAATTCATTCAGATATACTTTAAAAGAACTATACATTAAAATAGTAGCTGTATTATTAAAAATGTTCTTATTTATAAATTTTAAAAATTTGTTCATTTTAATTCAAAGTAAAATTGTATATAATATAACTTTCAAAGTACATGATTGCACTTAGATGAATTAACAGAGATAAATATTTTAGCTTTCATGAAACTCTCAATCATACGCTATCAAAAAATAATAAAAAAATGGTATATTTAAAATAAAAAATGTCTAGAAAAATTGAAGTGAATTGAATACAATCATTATTATGCATATGATTTCTATAATATTATTTCTGTTATTTAAAATTCTAGATATAATTAGCATATGGACGTCCCATGATCTAATTTTCATCTTGTTTTCTTGATTGTTTGAATATGGTAAAGCGCCTGAGATTTTATCTGCTTAAGATTTTATATTTTATTTCCATACAATGAATATAGATCAACAATGCCATAGACTTTCACTTCTAATATATTTAACTAAAACTGCTTACTTAAAACGCTTTTCTACGCATTTTAATTTACAAATTTCAATCTCTAGAATAGAGTAAACAAAGAAACAAATCATTGACTCTCGACTTAAAATGTATTTATTTTGTAATCAGCTTAGCAACAATGTACGCGCGACATTACCTTCTTCTCACACTTTTGGATTTAGTTGATGACATGAATCTACTTTTAAATCATTTGAATGTTTTTGCTTCCTTGTACAAGAAAAAGGAAGCATAGTAATCCCGAAAAATTCCGGTTATCATATTTCAACAAAAATATCCATTTTGACCAATTTAACTATGTTTTCTGGATGACATTTGTAAGTAAGGTTAGAATAAAGGACTCTTTTTCCCCAAATAGCTTGAAAATTAATTTAAAATGGACTCAGAAGAGGTGTTTTCGTAACATCTGTACGTACTTACGCACCTATGTATGTACCTCGCATAACTTAAAAGTGAGTACACTTAAAACGTTGAAATTTTGTATATAAGACTGTAATAACATGTAGTTGTGCATATATCTTTTTGGTTGCAATCGGCCCCACTAAAAGTACACACACACACATATACATATATATATATATATGTATATATATATATTTAAAAAATTTAGTATAATCATGACTAGTATTTTTGCGTATTAAGCTGCTGTGAATTTCAATTTTAGGTCTTTGGGAAAAATTGGTTCTAAATTTCTTATTTTATGCCTTTATTAACCCACACTGTTACTTGGCTCGGTGAGCTCAGGTTTTTTATTCTTATATGTTGGTAAACTGTGCATATTTTGCTTAAAAATAATTGAACTATGTTGTTCTTATTAACCGGTTAACGTTTTATGCCTTTAATTAATATGTGTGCAATAGTTGTAGAATTATCAACAATTTAAAATTTGTTTAGATGTGGCTAAGCCTAATTGTTTTACCATAGCAGTCATATTTGTTTACATTTAAGACTAAGCGGAATAGTGAATGAAATCAGTTTCTGCACCTTCAGTGTCTTTCTGTCGGATGAGAAAAGAAGTAAATTTTCAGTTTTGTGCACCGAAAAATCTGCCTTCTTGCTTACTGGACGTATTACTTGTTTTTGCGTAGAAATTCTAATTTTAATTGCAACAAAATGTTTCTTTAATTGTTTTAACTGTATTTGGTATTTTGTATTTCTTTATATTTTTAAATTTTTAATAAAAATATTTTGAGGTTTTATGTATTGTTACGAATTTGGTATTTAAAAAGCTAATGTTAGTTCAATTATAAATTAAATGGTTTTATTTCTCGCGCAGTGCAGCGCGTGACGAATATTAAAAGAAAGCTAAGCCGGAAAAATTAAAAATACAAGAGCGCGTGCGTTAAATAAATAAATATCTCTTTTTGATTTCGAGAAAGTACTGGAAAATTCTAGCGCGTGATTTTAAAATCTTATAAAAGGAGGAAAACATCTTAGTTTGTAGTAGTTGCTTAGTTTGTTGTTGTTTAGAAAACTGCCGTTGTTGATTATAGCGAATTCGCGGATTAGCGTTCTTTAGCTGTTTTGAATTACGTTCTATTGTACATTTAAGTAGTTAAAAGATAACTACTGTGAGATATTGTGATAATGCATGATAATTTGAGAAAATTTAAGCATTTCTGTTGTGATAATAATAAATTTTTGTTCATTTTTCATCGGACTTGTGCATTCATTTCATAACGAACCCGTACGCACGCAACAATTTTTGGTGTCAGAAGTGGGGTTTGAATGCCAATAACAAGAGGGATGGAAGAACAATTGAGACAGCTCATTACTGCTTTTGCTGCTTTCCAAGAAAAGATGGAAGCTGGCCAAACATCTTTTAAAGAAGAAATGAAATTGGGCCAGGAATCCCTCAAGGAAGAAATGAAAACGGCACAGGAACAAATGAAGTTGGGCCAGGAATCCGTTAAAGGAGAAATGAAATTGGGCCAGGAATCCTTTAAGGAAGAGATGAAATCTCTTAAAAATGAGATGAAAGCAGGTCAGGACGAAATGAAAAGAGAAATTACCTGCGTAATAGAAAATAAATTTGAGGCTATGGAAGGCAGAATAGACGCGGTTGAAACTAAAGTTGGACAAATAGAAGAAAGAGTTTCTTCGGTAAAAGAACAAGTAGAAGAAAGAATTTCTTCTGTAAAAGAACATATAGAAGAGAGAGTTTCTGCCGTCGAACAACAAATTGATGATAGGGTTTCTGCTGCCGTCGCCAAAGAAGTTGACAGCCTAAAGAAGTGCATAGCGACGGTAGGAAACAATTCTGAAGGTTTCAAATTTTTATCGATGCCTGCTCGTTCCGTTCTGAAACTATCTACATATGATGGGAAGACCTCCTGGCAGGTGTATAGGACACAATTTTCTATCGTTGCGGATGCGAATGGATGAGATTCCCAAGCTAAGGCCTGTGATCTCGCCGCTTCTCTGAGAGCAGACGCAGCGGATATCCTGCAGACGCTTCCCGAAAATCAAAGGCTAGATTTCGAAGCTCTATGCGGCGCTTTGGAGCTGCGCTTCGGCGAGAAATGTTTAAAAGACTACAGCAGGCTCCAATTAAAATCTCGTCAACAGAAGCTCACCGAAACGCTTCAGGAGCTCGCCACGGATGTTGAAAGGCTGTCACATCACGCCTTTTCGGAGTGCCCGACAGAAACAAGGGAAATCCTGTCCCTACAATATTTCATCGATGGCATCCGGGACCCTGAAATACAGAAAGCACTGCGAATGGCGGATGTTAAAGATCTGAAAAGCGCTTTAGTGTATGCCATGAAATTGGAGGCAGCCCAGCAAGCAACTCTTAGGGATCGCTACCCAGTCAGAGCTGTGCGAGTCCACGACCCAGGGGATTAATTGATGGCTCGTTTAGATGATTTATCCAGACAAGTCGATGCTTTGATACGGAGTAGCAGTGAGAACAAAGTGGCTGTAAGATGTTGGAGATGTGGTTCTGAAGGTCACCTACGACGGCATTGCAGAACACCCCAGGGCACGGATAATGAAACGGATGAGTTGACAAAACCAGTGAATGCTTTAAGACGGAATAGTGGTGAAACAAAACCGACCCTAAAGTGCTGGAATTGCGGTGTTGAAGGCCACCTACGAAGGAACTGCAGAACTCCCCAGAGCACGGAAAATAAGGCATACGATTTAAACAGACAATTAAATGCCACGGGAAGGAAAAGGACTGACAAGAAACCAAAGTGCTGGAACTGTGGAGCTGAAGGCTACGTACGAAAGAATTGCAGAACACCCCAGTGTACGAAAATTGAGACAATTTCTGAGCAACGACGCAGGAAACAAATTAATGACCATATCAAGGAACGGAGGTTGCCAGATAATGAAAAACCCTGTTTTAAAGCGCTTAAGATCTCTATAGTGAGTGGCAACAATAACGGACTGTCCATCAATGGGAATATCGATGGAGTTCCTTGCAATATGATCATTGACACAGGAGCTAATGTTACCATCATTAGGAAAGATTTAGCTGAACAGTTTAAAGATAAACTTATTTGGACGCCATCCTGTGTTACCTTTCAGACTGCGTCTGGTGACAAGATCGACATAACTGGGAAGTTAAACGTAAACATCACGTTTGGAAGTGCCGCCTACCATCACACGACATATGTGGCGGATATTACAGATCCATGCATACTCGGATTGGACTTTTTAAGGAAATACAATTTTTCCTTAGACTTGAAAAACAACAAACTGCTTTCAGGATCTGAAGACATGACTATCCATCCTAAGAAGGGATCCTCACCTGGAAATGCCAACGCTTTGTCCGAAAGAACCAGCTCGAGAAACAGTCGAAATCATGCTAGGGTCGAAAAGAAACACCAGACTACCAGCTATTCTCCATCTCATATGCTCTTCGGTCGAGACCTTCGTCTGCCTTGTGACCGCCTGTTTCATCGCCATACGGATGCGCCTTCATCGCCTGAGGAACACATCCAAGATGTCAAGGCCCGTTTTGAAGTGATGCACCGTTCCGCACGAAAGCGAGTGAACTTGGCGACGGAGAAAGTGAAGACCAGATACAACGCGAGAGCTACTGGACATAGATTCAACAAAAGAGACAAGGTGTGGTTGTGGAACCCGATTCAACGAAAAGGACTGAGTCCTAAATTACAGTCACCTTCGGATGGTCCATATACAGTGCTGAACACGAATGACGTCGTGGTTCGGATCCGTGAGTCTTCGAACTCTTACGACAGGTTAGCGTATTACTATGGCCATAGTACGTAATGTAAATAATTGTAAATAGTATCAGACCATGGTCCTTTTTGTTTATAAATGTGTATTTAGTATTTGATTTGTATTTAGTATTTGATTTGCATTTAGTATTTGATTTGTATTTAGTATTTGTTTTGTATTTAGTATTTGATAGCATTTGATTTGTTTAAGTTAGTTATTGCATTTATTGTTTATATTGTTTGATATTGTAATGTAATGTTTATGCCTCAGTTGCATTTATGTCACAGTTGTAAGTTTAGCTTCCTGTCCAGGGATTGTACTGCCCGGGACGTGCAGTCCTTGGGAAGGGGGCAGTGTTACGAATTTGGTATTTAAAAAGCTAATGTTAGTTCAATTATAAATTAAATGGTTTTATTTCTCGCGCAGTGCAGCGCGTGACGAATATTAAAAGAAAGCTAAGCCGGAAAAATTAAAAATACAAGAGCGCGTGCGTTAAATAAATAAACATCTCTTTTTGATTTCGAGAAAGTACTGGAAAATTCTAGCGCGTGATTTTAAAATCTTATAAAAGGAGGAAAACATCTTAGTTTGTAGTAGTTGCTTAGTTTGTTGTTGTTTAGAAAACTGCCGTTGTTGATTATAGCGAATTCGCGGATTAGCGTTCTTTAGCTGTTTTGAATTACGTTCTATTGTACATTTAAGTAGTTAAAAGATAACTACTGTGAGATATTGTGATACTGCATGATAATTTGAGAAAATTTAAGCATTTCTGTTGTGATAATAATAAATTTTTGTTCATTTTTCATCGGACTTGTGCATTCATTTCATAACGAACCCGTACGCACGCAACAGTATTTTTGCCCTTTCGAGAAGTGAGAACTGAATTAATTGAATGAGAAATATATCTCTAATCAAATACGAGGAAATACGTTTAAATAAAATGGAGCAAAAAATGTGTATAATTTAATATTCCGTACAAAGAAGTCAGATGGTAGATTTTTTCTCATCAGATTTTTTCTCGAGTGTTAGTTTTACGTCATGAAATTTTTAAAGTGTTCCATTTAAGCTAGAGATTAATAAACAGAGCTGGCAAGCATCACTTTAGCATATCTAGGAAAATATGCTTTTCCAGCCAATGCAATGGAACGTCTTGGGCTACATCTAGGCGTCCATTAATAGTTGTAACGATAATATTGGGTAGAATTAATGATAAGCATGCCATGCCACCTTGAATATTAAAACTGTCTTCCAGTAATATTTCATCCAATGTGTATTTAAAACTTAAGCATCATTTAAGATATTACAATCAAAATATATTTATTCAGTTATTTATTAACTAGAAAGCCCGGCGGTCATACGAAATGACCGCTGTTCTAGATATTATAAATTGTAATTAAAATTATTTGTGCAAAGGTGTCTGATAATTTAAACTGAATTACCCAGGGAAGACGGCGAGGACGCCTCTTTGCTTACTGCCCCACGGAGTTTCCCCCTTCTACTTACTTAACTGCTTAAAGTAGAGTGCAATGAAAGAAACTACTAGCGGTACATTTCTTAAGAGCCCACCGCTAGGTCAGTCAATGAAGGTGATTTAAATAATGAAACGTTAATTCCCATTTCAAAGATCTCTTTGTACACAACATTTCTTATAAAGTTGACCGTGTCCAAATGTAGGCTCAGGTAAAAAAAAATGCCAACACGCTTAAGCGTTTGGCCCTGAGACTTATGGATGGTCATAGAAAAGGCAAGTTTTACAGGAAATATAAATAACTATCGGCGACAAAGAGACACTTAAGCCGCATATATATACGGGGTGAAGTAACATCATCCCCTCCAAAACGGCTGGCTCCCGGGCTTAGCGAAGCACACCGTTGGATTCCGCAGGTCCGTGGCACGCCATTTTGACCATTCGCCTCTTCTTGGGATTTTAATTAGCCGAGATATTAATTAAAAACTAATTTTCCCTACATTTTCCACTTTCTTTCTTGGATTTTCCCTATTAGAAGGATTTTACTACGTGGCAAATTCTTTTTTCTCGAATATCTACGGAACTGCGCCGAGTTGAAATTCGAGCCGCGTATCGTCGGATTCCAAAAAATTCTCCGAATCCATCGATACCGTTCTCATCTTCGTACGACTTTAATCGGCCGAGATATTAATTAAAAACTGCGGAAACGTTAATTTCCGCGCTCACTTTTCCGAGTGGCAACAATAAACTATCGTCGACACACACTTTAGCCTCTTATATATATATAAAGGTATATATTTTTATTAAGAAATCTTTCATCAAGGAAAAAGGGTCATTGGAAAATTTAGATTTTAATATAAAAATGTGACTTTTTGCACTTATTACTGTTTTGAGAAATCTATTAACGGATATTAATATTTAAGTTTCTCAAGAAAGAATTCAACTGCTATTAACAATTCATCACAAGTACTTTTCTTTAATTACGAATCTTAAATTTTTGCATTATTCAAAAGTTCTTAGATTATCTTTTGCAAAATTTAATTTGACAAAATTTTGCGCATGAAATAGTATTAATAAAAGTCGAAACGCGTTTCTGAAATCTTAAGATTGTCAAACTCGTTTGTTTGTGTAATTTTGCTTAAAGGTCTGTGCTCATCCTGCTTCATGAACGTTCCAATTCAAATTTCATAAAGCGAGAAGATTATCATATCAATACACACAACAACAATCAAAATCAGTCTTAGAATTTCGAATTCAAAATTCATTCCATCAAATCATAGATCATAAAAACTATTGCGCAATTTGTTTTGTCAGCCTTCCTCTGTCGAAATTTGCTTACTCGTAACGAAAACGTTTTACTAAAAGAAAGAATAAATTTATTTCACAATCACTAAGACCTCTTTCATTCAATTAACTTCATTTAATTTCAATCGAAAAAGAGTTTTTCGTATTCTTCCGTCTTTAAATTGATTTTCTATTATGCCTGTACTTGGTCGACTGTCATCCAACACACAATGAATAAAAGTTCGCTCTCTAAATTAATTAAAATTTCCTGATGAAAATTGATTTGAAAGAATTTTTCACTTTAGCTGTTCAGAACGCTGCATATGTTTAAGTATTGTCATGCTTTATGAATTACTTTTAAATTCTACATGTGATGGCATATTGAAACGATGACAGAAAATAAGGGCAAAATTTTTGAAAATCCATGAAGCAAGTGCTAATGGCAGGTGATTACTTCGAGGCACTTGATAATATAGGAAACAGCTTTCAAGAAGAAATCATTTAAAAGTTGAAAGAGTAGCTTTAGTTCTTTTAACTTAAGTAACGTTCTCGAAAAATGAAAAATTTTGCAATTATGTACATTATTTTATGCTTCTACGAATTAGTCAAATCTGCGTAGATTTCGAATATCTAAAAGATGGAATATGATTTTAATACATCAGTTTCTTTGACAACTTGACAACCATGCAATTTAGAACACAAAAACCCTTAATACTGCAATTTTCCCAAATGATTTGAAGCTCGTAAATTATGATTTAATAGGTTTACTCGAGGTTTTGAAGGTGTAAATCAAATAACTGTTAAAACAAGCAGAGAATTATTATCTGTTTATTACTTCTTGTTTCGATCATTTTCATTAATAATTAATTTTTTGACACCAGTACTATATCAGTAGCGGAGAGTATGGTGCATTCATATTACTATATTTAACTATAAAAACTCTAAAGTTATAAAACTAAAACTGTAAAGAAAATCTGAAAGGTTTCACATTTTAACGGTTGTCCAAAAGGTTCTGTTCAGGTTTCTTACGCTCTACTTAGCTCTCTGTCTACCAGTCTGCTGCTACACTCGTTCCTACTAACCCAATTTTTGGCCTTTTTAACTTTATTCTTAAGCGTCATTTTTTTCGCACTTACGCCATATACAATTCAACAGAAAATTACAAAACGTTTTAAAAGCAGCATTGCAGCATATGTTTAGAATTCCCGATGCAGTGCTAAGTGTTGACCTAAATATTATTCTATTTTTTTTTTTCAGTCTTTTCTCAGATCATCATATCAATGTTCAGTTTTCTTAGTAAGATGACCTACAAAACTTATCAGGACTGGTTGATCGTCTAATTTGTTTAGGGAGCATCTAATGTACTGAATGAGAACAGGGAACATACTCAAGATATGCTCGAGTATGTGTAGAATGTACAAAACAAGCAGGAAGGGTTAACTTTACCCTTTATTCTCCACGATATTACAAGCGCTCCCGCACTTCTGGATGCAAAGACCAACCACTTGAGGTCTGAAGGCAAAAATATAAGAACTACTAACTAACTAAATTTAAATAAGTGCTAAACCTTGAATACTTTACACAGATGACTAACACTGAGGTTGGCCTTTCAGATTATTGCGTATGTATAACGTAAACTGCGGAAAACTACAATACGTTTTAGATATCAAGAGAACTAAACCTCTGGCCTTAAAGGCAGACAGCAACTGATTGAAAGCTCGCTTGAAATACAGTGGCAAGCAGGCTCACCTCTCTCCATATAACTCTGTTTGCGAAAAGCCACTACTTAAATACTTAAGCGTTAGCAAGTGCAATTTTCATAAACAATTTAACGTGTTTATTCTGGCCGGAAGTGGAAAATAAGAGAGGACAATAAATTTTTAAAACAAAATAAACGTTAGTCAAACTTAAGATCCTTACAAACTGTTTTTGGCTTTTTTATTATTAACGTTTTGTGTGTTAACTTTATTTATGAAATACCACATTCTTCGCACTTACGCCGCCTAAAATTCGATTCAACTGCGAAATCACAAAATGATGTTTAGAATTAGCATATCTTTAGAATTTCCTACAGAGAGTCTTGCGTCATGGGGATAAAAATGTTTCTTTCCGTATAGCGTTGCCATTGCGCGGTTGGAAATCGTTGAGTTTATTAGTAAGATCTTCCTTAAAATTTTACATAATATTAGGTAGAGAATAGAACAATTCCGAAATTCGGGCTTCCAGGTGCCCTTATTCGGGTGGAGGACAACGTTATTCAAAATTTGATGAATCTAGGTACCGTTGCTTTTTCACTTTGCGAGAAACATAGATGCATTCACAAAGATTATTCACTATTCAATTTCTTTAAATATAATCGAGGGCGATAATATTTCGTGGCAACAATATGAAACCAGAAACGGACACCTATAGTGAATAGACACAAAAATGCCGTTTCGAGACTAACCTGTATGAGCTAAAAATTGACGGGTGCCTGTCTGTTACATTTGTTCCAAACGGCCGCTTTGTGATGCGTAGGACTAGTTCTTAAGATTTTTAATATATCTTCTATTTTATTGATGAAATGTTCTACATTTTGTTAATTTCACATTTTTTTCCTTTAAGAAATGAATGTTATTTTTTATTAAAATTTATACAAAAGTAAAATGAAACTAATTGATAATGTATTTATTTCTTAACGATATTATACCTGAGCACAAAGTGGAATAGTTAAAACATTGTGTAAAATTGGTCAATGATACAAAAAATAACGAATATAATTCCATAGTTTAGCGCTGATGTTTTTCGTAAGTTAACATTTATGAATGAGCTGCCTAAAGTACTTGGATAATTGGTTAGTACCATGTTAAGATTAAAGTGCAGTTTCATAAAATTAAAGCTATCTTATTCTCTCATTTCGCACTTGTAACGTCTTCAAAATATTGTTTATTTTTTCTTAACTTTGAGACTCTTCTGTTGCTCAACTACAATTCTAATTTTCAAACTCTCTGGTATCATATAATTATCAAAAAAGAAACAAAATATCTCAAAGGTTTCAGATTTTAAATTACGTCCGAAAGGGGCATTTTTTAACGTTTTGTGGGTTACCTTTATTTATTAAATATCATGTTCTCTGCACTTAAACCATAAAATTCAGATCAGTAGCAATGTCTCAAAATAATTTTAAAATGAGCTTATCTTTAGAATTTCCGATACACACTTCCGCGCCCGCTGGGGACAAAAAGTTTTTTTTTTTTTTTTTTTTTTTTTTTTTTCCCCGCCGTTGAGTGTTGCCATTGCTCTCTTTTAAATTATTGAGTTTGTTACTCAAAAATTTGTTTTATGATCGATTTCATATTTTGTTAAAGTTTTACAAAATATGAAATCGATCATAAAACAAATTCCAAATTTCAAATTTATTTTCCACATGCCCATATTCGTAGGAGGATTACGCCATTCAAAATTCGATGGCTCGCTATACCGTTATTTTATCCCAATGCGAGAAATATACATACATTTATGCAGATTTTTCATTATTTAATTTCTTCAAATATAATGCAGGACTCTAACATTTGGTGGCAACAGTTTGAAACATGAAACGGACATTTATAGTGATTCAACGCAAAATCGCAAAACGAAAACAATAGTCCATCAGGGACAAAGCCCCTTTGGACTAATAAGCCACAAACGAAAATTATAAATTGTAGGGTTATTGATTAAACATTCTACAAGACAGGTTTTGCATCTTAAAAATTTTTGTCCCTGAGACTGTCATTGAGAAACATAATCCTGCCTTAAGAAACAATTCGAAATTTGAAGATCTGGCTTCGACGTGCATATATTAACGTGAAGGAATACATGTGTTCAAACTTTGGTGATTCTACTTGTCGCCATTTCTCCGTAGTGCGAGAAAGAAACATGCATACAGATTCTTCGTTATTTAACGATAGAAATTTCGTTGTTGCACATTGTTTGAATTTTATTTATTTCATAATAGAGATATGTTGTACTGATATGTTGTATACGTTCATAACACCTATTTTACATTTTGCTTTCATTTTTAAGAAGCTATGTATCACTCCAAAGAGTAAAAACATTTTAACGAATGAATGGTATATCTGTATTTCTTAATGTACGGTCATGACTTTCAGAAGCACATTTTAAGAAATAAAAATCCTAACATTATTCATTACCTGACATTGAAAATGCAACACCAAGAAGGATTGGCTAGAAAGTGATGAAAATCAGCAAACAGCAAGAGACAGCAACGAACAAATGTTATGTATAGAAATTATCTGATAGCGTTTTAAAAAAATTAGGTGAATGATTTTCTGATTTATGGAAATCTTAATTTCTATTTGATTATGAATTATTTAATTTAAGGCTTTAATTTTGGGGAAAAACAGATGCTTCTGGAAATATTATTTAGTTAAAAGAGTATTATTTATTTGCCTCTATTTGTAAATCTTGTACAAACTTTTATTCATTGTGAAAGAAGCAGGGAAAGGGAGCGCCAAGTCATGATTTCGCGCGCTTTAGAATGTTCGAGAAAGAATTTTCATTGTTAGTTGACCTTAAGAGAGGAAAGTACGTGACGGAAAGGTCAAAGGTTGCTACTTGTCTTTCAATGTAAGTCATTCAGGTTTTTGGCGATTGAGGGTCCGGTTGTTGGCTGAGTGAAGAAGGGCGCGCATGCGCGATCACCCTTATTTCCGCATTCTGGAGTTGAAAACGAAGATTTTGCCATAATTAAGGGGGCGATAAGTGAAGCCATAGTGGGAGCCCGTTTTGGGAAGGAGACGAAGGAAATTCGAGTTGGAGACATACTTTACTTTTGGCTGACTCTCGGACTGACTCGCTGATTTTTGGGCTTGCTGGACAAAATGTAAGTGACTCCGAGAGGTGTTTTCCGGCGGGGAGCGGCAAATATGCTCCCCGGCCGCGTTTTGGTTAAGAGGCGAGACTCTCTTACAGACTTACTCTGGACACTCTTACTTTTGGACTCGCGCACTTACTGGTTGGCTGGACTTGTGGATGTTACTCTGGAACTTACTTGGGACGTTACCCGTGAAGCTTGCTCTTGGGATGAGTAAGAACAGGCGAGCCGTAATTTCCTAGCAACAACGTTTCTGACCGGCGAAATTTGAACGAGTTACCTGCGTGTTGACATAGGACTTTCAGGACCAAGCGGATAGCCGTCCTGGGCAGCAGTGCTCCTGTTTCTGTTCTACAGTAGTGAAGTGGGTCTACATTTTTAGAACCAGTGTCAAGATGAGCCCGGCCGACATCAACGCGGGATAAGATAAGAGTCCTCCGCTTCAAGATGTCCCTTCAAGATAAGTTTTATTTTTTTTTGGTGTGTTTGAACTTTAGGCAAGCTTTTCAAAAACGTCCTTAGCAGAAAAAAAACAACGTCAAATCTAAAATTTAACTCTCAGGCCTTTAATTGTTTCCCTTTCCTTTCTTTTAAATCACCAGACAAACCTTAAGTTTTTTTATGAATTTAAATGAACAGACTCTCAGATGAGGTTAAGATTTTTCTTATTGTGTTGTAATTGAATAAACTGATATTTAATCTGGAACCTCTTACAGTATGTTTTCTTTATATATTTAATATGAACTTTTCCTTTATATCTTGTATATGTTTTATGTTTTCGATCCTCTCACGGCGCGGTCCCGGAATGCATTTTTTTCACAACGCAAAAATGCTGTACACGTTTCACTATACGATTACTGCCTTTTACGGCAAGTAGTTTCATATTTAACATTTAACAATATAGGAATTTCAGATATAACATGGTACCTAGAAGTAAAACTATTTAACCTTGGTGTCGAAACTTTTAATATAACACAATAAGTGATCTTTATTTTGAAGTGATATGCATAATAAAGAGCGAGAACACCGCCAACTCAGTAGGTTTGGTCTGGTCTGGTCTGGTAGAAATGTGGTGGGACACGCTGGTGTTTACTTTAAGTAATGTAGGTGTAGTCCCACCACACTTTCATCTAGACAAAGCCCAAAAGATCACAGGGCTCACCGAGCTGTAGTGGCACGAAACATTTGTTTCGCCTCAGTAAGTTGTAGGTTCAGTAAGCTCAGTAGGTTGTAGGGCCACCTTGGACGGCGATATACGAAGCAACACCTCTAGATGCAGAGGAATGTCCTGAGAAATGGCTCTCCATTTCTTATCAATCATTTGCCACAGTTCGTCTTCTGAACGCAGAAATACCAGGGTCTGCAAATGGTGCCCAGTCACATCCTAAATGTGTTCGATTGGTGAGAGATCAGGAGAGAACGGTGGCCAAAGAAGTACAGAAGGTGTACAGATGCTTATCTGTACACCTTTGCAGAGCACGTTGGCTGATGCGAGCATGCGAACAGTGTGTGCTTGGGTGTTATTCTTCTAATAAAGGAAAAAGGCACTCCCTGAAGGTAGCAGAATGTCACTGGACTCAGTACTTCCTTTACTTCGTACAACGAAGTAAAATTTAGACCATGTCTAAAAGTTTAATTAATATCTAAACAGAAAGGGTTAAGAAATTAGATTATGCAAAATTAAAAAAAAATAAACATATAATTAATTTATCCTACTCTCAACAGAAAAAATTCGCACATTCTTTTAAAAGTAATTATTTGCTATGTACGAATGGAATAAAGAGCGATTTCTAAATAAATCCCTTTTTATATTCCCTAAGTCTTTATATGATGTTCTGCACAGAAAATATTAAGCGATTTTTTTATAAACTAAATTACTTTTACTCTTTTTACTTGATTATAAATGTTATCAGTCGATTTATGTCCCTGAATATATTTTAGATTCTAAAGCTAGCTCAAAACCGTTATCAGAAATAAAAAATAAAAAGTCATTATTTTGTGAAATTTGGAATTCATTTTAACTAGTGTTTATACTAAACATGTAAAAAGGGTTCATCGTTACTTATGCCCATATTTTGGTAATATTAGACGTATTGTGTCGTACTGTAATTCCATTTTAGGGTGCAATTTGTTCATCCATGAAATTCCGACTGTATTACAGGATTTTTACAGATTTGAAGTAATTTTTATGGTATTATTTCTTATCGACTTACAGAGTCTAAAGCCTTTTTCTTCCAGATCTACCAGGACCTGCTGATTTAATAGAGCTTGATCCACCTGCTATCAAGGGAGAAACCGCAACTTTACACTGCGACGTTGAGGAGCCTGGATTACCCCCTGTGTCTATATATAGGTCTGTATATAGGTGACATAATTTTTTCATGCTTAATTATTTCTACATTTTTGAGTATTTTATAAAACTTGAGGGTAATATGTCTTCAGTCAAGATAAACTGCAATCTACAGTACTTCAAGACCATAATTTTTCGTTTAGTTTTAAAATTTATAGCTGTCTCACTCACAGTTGTCGGTAACAGTTGTTTTCAATTAGGAAATATACATCCCTTAAGCTATAAGATTATTACACAAAAAGACAATATTGTTAAATACAAATATCTCTTTACATAATGCACTTCAGTGAACCAAACCGATATCAAATAACGTCATAAACCTAGGAAATTGCATTCTATTTGAAGTTGCAGGTCATATCAAATAAATATCTGTATTTATACTATGTAATCATTCTGCATCCAGTATACTTAGTAAATATATACTAAACCACTTCTTAGCCAGCAGTGCAACCGAAATAACGAATTTTGATGTATTAATCTCAATTACAGTAATTCTGCATACATTAACCTTTAGAAACCTTCAGAGATAAATAATAGCTATGGAAATTAAATCCAGATGTCAGAACTGTCTACACATTTCAAACCGTTCATGAAAACGGCTGGAGAGTATTCGTCATACATTATCTACCAATAAATATTTGTAAACCCATGCAAATGCCGGTATATGTGGTCCTGATATACGTTATGCCCTCATCCGTTAAATATCGTATATAAAACATCATTGTTATTAGTCACATGCAAGATGCCACGAAATGCCGAATTATCTTATTTCGAGAAAGATGTAATCGTCGGGTATTACAGAAATGGACAACCCTTAAATGGCATATCTAGCGAGCGTAATTATATAAAATCGACAATGACCTATGCGATTCAGAAGTGGAAAGTGAGCGGTGATTGTCAGAATGTGTCTCAAGTCGACAGACCTACAAACTGGGAGATAGGCGGGTGCTGTCCAGGAAATTCGGAAGAATTTCACCCAGCCGACTGCCCACATGCTTCAGGAGTTTCCACAGCCATCCGGAAGTGTTTTTTCTATGAATGCCACCCGTAAGGAAGCACATCTGCTTAGTTTTCATGGTCATGCTGCCGCTCACAAGCCTTTGACCTCAAAGGCCAACAGTGCTGCTCTGCTAATGTGGTTAAAAGCACGTCGACAGTGTACCGTAGATCAATGGGAACGGGTTCTTTGAACCGACGGATCAAGGTTCAGTCTCTGTCATTCGGATGGCAGGGTAAGGGCTTGAATAACGTCTCCTGCCAGAACGTATTGTGTCCGTAATAAAGTTCGGCGGAGATCGAATTATGGTCTTGAAGTGTTTCTTCTGGTATGGACTAGAACCCTTCATCCAAATTCATGGTATGTTCAGCACCGATGTTTATGCCCTATTTCGGATGACAGTGTGCTTCCTAATTTGTGGCAGTTTTAGGGTTTGGACGCATATTACTTTTAGGACGACGACGCCATCTGTCTTATTGCAAGGTTCACCTTGGATTGGTACGGTAACAATGAGGTCAACCGAATGGACTGGGCTGCACAAAATCTAAATATCAACCGTATCGAGAACCTCTAAGACGAGTTAAATGCCGAATTATGGCGTGCAAGAACCGCCCAATATCGGTGAAAGAATTTACATGTCTCCTACTGAAAGAAAATATACCAATAGCCGTCATACAAGGACTTGTGGATAGTATGTTCCGCAGGGTTGAGACTGTTATTGCTACTTGCGGAGGCTGTACCACCTACTGAATATGAACAAATTTTGATTTTCTTTTCTATCTCAGGTGTCCAAAATATATCGGTAGATAGTGTAATTGTCAACATTGTGACATGTGATCTTGCCTTACCTTGTTGATCGGCACATAAAAGCTCTCTGATTGGCACATAAAAGCCTTTGAATCCTGGAATCACACGTTACAAAACATAAACTCCTAAATGAGAGATAAGTATGAATTTTGATTTGCAGACGTTAGCCTAATATCTTGAGCTGAGTACGCTATTTGGCATCATTGGAATAAGGACTATATCTGGAAATCTCTCTACATTTAAAAATAGCGCACACTTTATGCATTAGTTCAACTTTATTTCTGCATTATTTTGACTTCTTCTTAACGTATTTGTCTATATTTTAAAGAAATAGTTTGAAAGTTTCTCTTGGATTTGAATCTCATAGCAAAACTTGGTAAGAAAGCAAAACTTTGATTACAATTTTGAATAAAAATTGGAGTTAACTTAATTTTTAAATGCTTATTATAGATCTATAAACATACTACATAAATCAAAATTAGCTTATGCAAATGTGAATTGTTAATTTACACGTCACGAAAATTTCATTTCATAGTCAAATGAGAATAATAATCTGCTTTATAACTATGTGCATGCTATTTTAAACATAACTTATAACCACAAAATATTTTTTTCTAAAAGCATTTATGTGTGTGTATTTTGTTATGTCCTTGCAACAAGCACAGAAATAAAACGTTTTCCTACATCTCAAACTCTCAGATATTGAGCTTTCTCATGTTTCGTACATAGCAAGCAGTCAGCCAAAAATCCAAATATATTCCTTTTTTTTCACTTTCAAAGAGAAATCTTCTGGCACTTTTCCATTGCCAGAAAAGGAAAACTTAAGACAGTCCTTCGGCTTGAATTGGAGCGAGTTGTTCTGAAGGATTAACTTAGAATATCATGGTACCCTAAAGACTTCCAAGTATTTTTACTCGAAAAAAGGCACAGAAAATGAATCATGACTGGAGCACTTAAACTGCTTAAGAGTTTTCTACTGATGAAAATGGCACTTACAATTCTGTTAATCATACTCAATAAACTTTCTATACACTGTTGAGAGATTTTGTAAATAAAAAACATAGCAGTCTCCCATTTAGCAACAATACATGTTATCACCCAAGTAAGAACACTAAGTGAGATCAGTAAATAAGGTCACTAAGTGAGAACAGAGGTGGCAAATGAATAAATAATAATAAAAATGCAGATTCAGTTACCAGAAAATATTTTGGATTATCAACAATATATTTATGGAGTAGCAGGGGTAAAAATTTCTTTCAGGCAGTTAATAACCGACATATAAAACGAAATTAGGGCAAAATCAATGAAGCAATACTGGTCATTCAAAGCTGTAATAATTTTACAAAATATACCTCACTCATATAATTTTAAGAATGGGAAACAGATTTTAAATTGAGGACTATTTAATATTCTGAAGATCCTAGTGATCACAATATTTGTTCGCAAGGTGACAGACCGAAATTTCGATTACCTCCTGAATTAAAGATTTGCAAGCTAATTTCGTAAACACAGCTCGATTTAGTCGTCTCTAAACACTTGTCGGAAATATTATTCATTCTAGCAATTCTGATAAAACCTTGTTTGTTGTAAACGTGCTTGAGCTTCGGTAAAGGGCTCATGTGCATTAGGCAGAAGCACAGCGAGCGAGAAGTAGCAAAACCTCCCGATCTCTGTATTAGAACCTATGTCTTGCATTCATTAGTTGGGATCGCATCATAAGATTATAAGATATTTCTCCAACTTCCCTAGCGTTCCTTCGTGGTGTAACGGTAGCACTCCGGGCCGGTATTCCAGAGGTCCGTGGTTCGATTCCCGGCGAAGGCGGTTGCATATTTTTCATCTTTTCTGGTTCCAATTAACCTAATGACTCTACAAGATGAGGTGTCATAAAGGTTATCACATGTTATGAATTTTAGCCACTGTTAGAAAAGACTAAAGCAATCATAATGCATCCTGGCATAAAAAGGTGTCCGAATACTTATGCTGGTTTCTGTTTTACCGAACAGTAGTCAACTTGAATAAAAGTGTGTGCACCTTTGTGAAGGGCATCAATATGAAGGCATTCTGAAAGAATAGTCAGCACCTCATATTCAGTTTTCAAAAGATATTTCCAAAAAGATAACTTAAACGTCAAGATACGATTAATATAAGAAAATGGATTTCAAATTCTCACTAGTGGAAATTCAAAGGTTCAAATTTATGTCTTTAAAGAAACTAATCTGAATACCATTCTTAAAATAGACAATTTAGCTATTTTTTTTTCATTTTGTAAAAGCGGTTTATGTCCTGTAATTTCGAAACATTTCTTTAAAGGCTTATTTTGCATATTGTGGATGGGTTTACATATTAAAATTTTTCAGTAAAATTAGAAGCAAATTATTAAATGCAAGTTTCTTTCTTTATGGTCCACATATAAAAATTTAAATTTCGGATATATTTAGTAATACATTCAAATAACCAAATAATCACTCTGAATGTTAAATTCATTAAATCCATTTCTTATTTAACATACTTATTTGATAAACGTAAGAGAAGTACAGGTGGGGTGATATTTTTGAGGAGAAAATGTTATAAATACAAGCCAACGGTATTCATTTATTCCATTTACGAAATGCAATACACATAGATAAATATCGTACCAAATTCATAAATGAGCTGTTCAAGTAGTCTGATGTCTGTATACCGTACCTGTATACTGTATACCGTACCGCATAGCTGTGTCTGTAAATAAGCTGTATGCATATATTTTAATATGAGAGGCATATTAGTTCCCTATACATCAAATAGTGAAAATATAAGAGATTTAGATGGAGAAATCCTTCTGAAACATTACATAGATTTTTATGGTAAAGGCTGAATTTTTCTCACAAAGACATTGGACAGTGATAGTTGAAAAAGTTTTTGTGCCTTAGAAAAAATATTTTTAGAAAGCGTAGAGAGTTAAAATAAATAATGTTTCGTTAAAACACATGCTTTTAAGTTAATGTTACAAAAAATACTGCAATGAGCGGAAGAAAATTTAAAGCTACCGGTGATTTTAAATTTTAAATTTCATTTAGTAACTTTCCTTATCTAAACAAGGTGCTGAGAAAGCTATTCATAGACTTGATATAGAATAGAGAATTTGTCTACTGTTCACATCATATTTAAAACACTCGTATAAAATACCACATCAGTTTGCTAAGTTCTTCAGCTTGTTCTGGTAGCACTTTAGAATTCTTTAAATTACCATTTCTAAGAAGATGATGAAGGGACTAAAATATAAATGTTTCTGTATACATTAAGAAAAAACTGTATTTCTTTGATTTTTCTTTCCTTTTGCTTTTCCCTGTTTATCATTGTAATTAAGAATGTTGCATTTTTTAACGTACAGTATTCTTGATAAAGTATGTTTCAGAAAGACTTATCCATATTTCACTGCTTTAAGGAAAATATTTCATTTTAATAATGAATAAAAGACCACGGAAAGTAAGACCAATTGTGAAGTCGTTCCTTATCTAGCAAAGACAAATTTTAGTAAAAAATTGCAATAGGGGAAAAGATATTGTGAAAGTACTATTACATAAACATTTTCAACTGCAGAAAAGAAGGAACACAAACCGTTTAAATGTTGAACTACCTTGGAAAAAATATTCAACTTATGCAAACAAGATCAAGCAAGGGTTTTATGCAAACAAGATCTTGAAATCCTTACCTACAGAAGGTCATTCGAAAGGTTCTGTAACTTTATGCCAATCTGCTCTGTCTTAAATAGCAAGTAAACTATTCCTATTCAAATGAATAAGCGTTTTAATGAACGTATTAATTCCCTTAAAACCTATAGCAAACGATATTAACGAAGTGTATCAGAACGTACTAAATTTGTGAACATTTGCAGTGCATTTTCTGAAATTTCGAAACGATATTTTCTTCCAAAGAATGATCTAACTTTCGAAACATCGCCATAAATCTGTAATATTTGAGATAAATTTGAAGAACATTTAAGACAGACATTGGATGAAATAAAAAAAAACATAAGATCTACCAATGGAATCAACATTTCATCATTTTCATGTAATGGTAAAGGAGAATATGTTTGGACAATGGATTCCCTAGCCTCTTTCTGTGCTATAGAAACTGCAGTGGTTTACCATTTGTACCCACATCTCTTTAAAATCCAAAACATTCTACCAAGTGGATCAGATCTTTGGATCTTGGATACCTCTGAAAGATGTTTTTAAATGCGATATATACAAAACCTATGCTATACAAAATTATCATTTTGAAGCGAGAGTGTTTACTATTCCTCATACTGGAAGAAATAGCAAAGCCATTTATAGAAAAAGGTTTTCTTTTTATTTGTTTGGGATGAACAGTTGTAATTTGTTACGAATTGTTCACATTCATCGAAGCTCTGACAAACTCTGACATCTGCTGCTCTACATTTATTAGATTGACTGCAAAACTTTACCTGTAGTGATCTTTAAAATTGGAGTACTAAAATTTCATGGTAAAGAACGGGTTCATTCTTAATGAAGCACGCGGTAAAAAATCAGGAATGACTTTTCAAGCTCCTATCTCACTAGCCTTATAATCCAGACATAATTGCTTCATTTACCGTTTCTTACAATCAATGGAATATTTCTCAATGAATAAAATATCTAAACAGTTGATAGCGTGTAATACTATGTTATCGATTAGTATTTGAATTCTAAAAGACATGGAATTTACATAAATGGTATGAACAATCTAGCTTCAGATAAACAAAATTTGTAGACATTGACGGTGATTATACTAACCGATCAATTTTAAGTTTTTGCTAACGAAGTTACTTCATAATTCACGAATAACGAAAAGATGTTTGTAATGATATTTAATTTATAGCTGATGAGACAAACATAAACAGAAAAGTACAAATTCAATAATTTAACAAGTAATACATACCAGAATGGTGTGATTTTATTTGAAATGCACAGAAAGACACGGGAAATCTTTAATGACCGAAACATGTATTGCCAGAATATTTATAATTTTCCACGGCAAATGGCTTTTAGCGTTCTCGGAGACCTTGCACTATTAACAGTCTTTGTGATGATCATTCCGAGTCATCCTCAAGATGTATAATTACAGAACCCAAAACGTACAGTAAATGAAATCTGTCGGTGCAGCTAGACGTCATGAATTCCCAAATTGGAGTTTTCAAAATATAGGAAACAAGCCCCTTTTTCCTTGAGAAATTTCAAAGCAGTACATTTCCAACTACCTTTATTACAGCCAAGAATTATGCAGTGTTTTTAAGAGATAGCATCATTCTCTTCATTCAAGACAGGCAAGTGCTTCATGACGTAACACTTTTGCAAGGTGTGCCACCTCTATATAAGTCCAGCACAGAACACACTACGAACAACATTTAACGACAACTATGTCCTCAATGAACCCTTACCGCACGAATGTATATCGAGCTTGTCATATCTTCGGCCTTGTGACGTTTAGTTATAGGGATGTTTGAAGCCACAAGTGTAGATCAGCCCACGTTATTGGTTAGATTGGAAGACTTTATTCGCTATTTTCTGACAGAAATTACAACTGAGCCTTCTTCTATGTCAGACATTGTTATACGATGTCTGATGGTAATTCTTATGAATAACAACAGATGCAGATATTATATAACATCATATGTGTGTGTCCGTAACAAATATTATATAACAGCATGTCTTTTCGAATTATTGCATGTTTACTTTTCTGTGTTCCCTTGACGGTTTGTAAAAATATTTTTCACTCTTAGTAATCGACAGGCTGCCGACATTTTATGATATTTTATATCTAAAAATAATGTCTTACAAATGATATCCTGTTATTTTAAACTTTGAATAATCTCCAGAATAGCTGGTCTAAACAACATTTTTAACTTTTATAATGTTCTATATTAACATAATGCAAAAGTTGGAAATACGTTCTTTCTAGCACCATATTCTAACACCTTGAAATGAAACTAAACTCTATGTCATTAGTGCAATATTTACAAATATCTGAAGGAAGTTCGACGTGGTTCTGAATGAAAGCCAAACTCCTAGTAAAGTAGATAAAATGATAAGTAAATACCCTAATTTCTACGAAACCCGTTTCACATTATGTTATGGTGTATGCTGGGACAGTAAACTTCTATCCTATAAAGTTTACATGCATTTAATTGAGCCGCTTTGCATGGAGCGGCATGTGCCTCCTTATGTGGGAATGAAATAAAGCATAGTACAATCTTCGAGTCTAAGCAAAAGCAGAAAATTTGCGCACTTAATCTCATGAATCCTATTTATATATGTTAAACAAAATAAAATATTTCAGTCAAAAATTTTTACTTTTGATCATTAAATTAATTCACGTTTTTCATTTTTAGATAATTATCTTCAGTGTGTACACGTAAGAGCAATTACCTTGCATCGATAAATGTATAATATGTCTGCTGAAAATACAAATTACAATCTAAATCAATCCATTTTATTTTTAAAACTACGTCTATAGTAAGCAAAAATATCAGCTTATTTTATCACACATTTTTTTTTTTTTAATGCAGCTAATAATTAGGGATTTGAAATTCTCATTTTTATAAGAATCCAATTATTTCGTGAATTTGCAGCGAAAATTAGTTATTGTAACTTTTATTCGTTTCTTATTAGATGAGTAATAAATAGTAAAGCAGAAATTGTTAATTCACATTTAAACGATGTCAATATGGCTCTTCAAATTCTTATTTTATTCGTATTTTGCCCCCTTACAAAGCAATTCATGATTAATCATACATAAATCCGTTGCTTTAATTTTTCAAAGTATTTAATTTATTTTTCTAAGTAGATAATATTTTTATTAATGATACAAAAATGTTTTTTTTTTAATAATTTCAAAAATTTTAATGAAACTCTCTCATACCATGTTTTGTAACTTACGTAGTAGAAGATGCCTAATTGTACCCCAAACACGGTATTTTATCATTTTTCAGATAATTTAGAAAACGTTGACAATGTTACATAAGTCTGTTTTGAAGACAATTTTAAAATCATCCTTTATTTATTATTATTACTTATTATTATACATTTATCGATGCAAGGTAGAACTCTTACGTGTACATACTGAAGATAATTATCTAAAAATGAAAAACGTGAATTAATTTAATGATCAAAAGTGAACATTTTTGACTGAAATATTTTATTTTGTTTAACATATATAAATAGGATTCATGAGATTAAGTGCGCAAATTTTCTGCTTTTGCTTAGACTCGAAGATTTTACTATGCTTTATTTCATTCCTACATAAGGAGGCACATGCCGCTCCATGCAAAGCGGCTCAATTAAATGCATGTAAACTTTATAGGATAGAAGTCCCAGCATAAACCATAACATAATGTGAAATTGATTTCGTAGAAATTAGAGTATTTACTTATCATTTTATCTACTTTACTAGGAGTTTGGCTTTCATTCAGAACCACATCGAACTTCCTTCAGATATTTGTAAATATTGCACTAATATAATACGTTCGCTGCCAACTACGAGTATATAATACGAGTATACAACTACGAGTATATAATACTTAATATAATACGTTCTCTGCCAACTACGAGTTATCTCATAGGTCGAAATTTCCGTTTAGGCGTCAGATAGGAGTTAATTCGTATAACGTTTTTGTTTTACCTACTCCACATACGATTAAACTCGTAGTTCAGGTTCTTTGAAGGTATCTGGCTTTGAGAATTAGAAAAAAAAATATACAGCACCTTGGCGCAATTCCAGAGATTTATTATAATTAATATAAGTAATTATAAAGTAAATAACATAAGAGCTGTAAAAATAATCAAGCCATTTAAATAATCTTTGTTATAATAATTCTTGTAAAAATAATCTATCTTTGTTATAAGGCAACCGACAACTACGAATATACTCGTTACGAGTGATATGCTCGTAGTTGGCGCTGTCATAAAATATTTTTCGCAAAAACCGACTAAGATTTACTCGTGTAATCAAATTAAAGCAATATTTTTCTAAATTCAATATCTTTCCTATAAATACTTGTTTTGTAATTTTATTTTACAATTAATTAATTAAAATTTGTTGGCACAATAGAACTGTTTTTGAAAATCTTCCTCGGCAGCGAGCGTGATAACAAGAACAAAATGAGCAAACAGTTTCTATGACAATGCATATATTTTCAAGCTCTTCATTTAGTTATTCCACTATTAATTAATTAAAGAGTTTTGATTAAGTCTATTTAATGCTAATATGATAATTCAATTTTAAATAGTCTTCGAATGTGGCATTTTAAATGAGGTAATGTACATGCTAATTGCAATTTACATTATTTCTCTTTAATTTTCATTTAGTTTTATTTTTAATAAATGTTAACCGCATTAGATGTCGAAAGATGTCAATTCTTCTAGTATTTGTGCTTCATTTACGAATTCTTCGCTAACTATTTTTGCCTGTTGCATGAAAATGAAAAGGTTCTTGTCTGTTCTAGTTTTTGAAAATTGTTTCTTTATTAATTTTTTTAAATGGTGTTTTGTGATGTGTTCTAGGTGGGAGAAAGACGGAGAGCTATTAGCAACAACATCTAGTGAAAATTATACAACAGATGTTCTTGGCGTCGGTAGTAAAGGGAATTACACATGCGCCGCTCTCAACAATGTAGGAATTGGACCCAAATCTACGAATTATCTTCCAGTTTACGGTAAGTGTGTTTACAGCTAAAAATCTAGTTATATAAATAAATTAATAATGTAAGCTAGTGATTAATTTTAGCTTCTAAATAGTTTTTAATTCCTTGTACGAAGTAAAGGAAGTATTGTAATCGCGAAAAATAGCAGGTATCATATTTCAACGAAAATATTCATTTTGACCGCTATAACGCACAATTTAACGACGTTTTTGCATAAAGTCTCTATGTAAGGAAAGAATAAAAGACTCTTTTTCCCCAAAAGGATTACAAAATGGATTTAAAATGGATTCAGAAGACATTTTTTTCGGGATGTCTGTAAGTGCGTATGTATGTATCTCGCACAAAAATGAGTAGTCTCAGAACATTGAAATTTTTCATAGAGGACTGCTATAACATGTAGTTGTGCAACTCCCTTTTAGGTTGCAATCGCCGTACCAAAAGTATATATATATATATATATATATACCCACTTTGTTACTCGGCGTGGTGAGCTTAGGTTTTTTTTTTTTTTTTTTTTTTTTTTTTTCCCAATCTTAGATGTTGGTAAATTGTGCATTTTTCCCCTTTAAAAATGACTAAATAATGTTGTTCTTGCGTTCCGGTTAAGTTTTTGACGCTTTTAATTAGTCTGCATGCAATAGTTGCAGAACTATTAATGATCTAAAAGTTGTTGTTCAAGTACAGCTAAGTCTAACTTAGCAGCCATATTTGTTTACATTTGAAACTTAGCAGAATGGTGATTTAGTCAGTTTCTGCACCTGCAGTGTCTTTTTGCCTAGTGAGACCAAAAGTAAACTTTTTGTGCACCGAAAAATCTGCCTTCCTTCCAGCTGGCTGAATTACGTAGAAACTCTAATTTTAATTGTAAAAAGTACTTTTTAATTGTTTTAACTGTAATTGGTGTTTTATGTTTTTCTATATTTTTCAATTTTTAGAGAAGATATTTTGAGTTTTTATGTATAGTATTTGCCTTGCCTTGAAGTAAAACCTGAATTATTTGAATGAAAAATATATATCTAATGAAATTCGAGGAAAAAGGTTTAAATGAAATACAGCAAAAAATGCGTATAATTTTATAGGCCGTACAAGGAAGTTATGTGGTGTTCGTATCAGATTTTTTTAAATCTGAATTAATAGATTAATGAACTTAGTTAGTATTTATACCTTTTATACACACAGAAGAGTGTATGTCTATATTTCCTATTCTATTGTGCAGATTGGCGAAATTTAATATGCATTTTTCATGTCTCGAAAACGAGACTGAGATTTATATACAGAATTTATATTTATATACATAATTCTTCGAACATAACTATTTTGACCCCAAATCGGAATTTCACGGAAATGGCATACCTATTTTTTCCATATTTCAATTCTGTGACTTATGTCAAAGTGCTAAGTTTTGTAAAAGTCGCACGAATAGTTTTTAAAAAATTAGCTCTCAAAGGTTTAGCTCCTTAATGTTGATTGAATATTGTATATATTTATCAATATCTCTTTTTTTATTCAACTTTCATGATTCTTTCTTTCGTAATTCGAAATTTAGTTTCAATCCAAATACAATTCGCAGTTGTTTTCTGATTTGTTTTTAAATTTGTATGTTTTAGTAATTTTTATAAATTTTTCAAAAAAAGGTTTGAACTGTGATCTATAAAAGTATCCTTATAGGCCATTTTTATAGATTATTAGAAAGTATTTTTATTAACACACCAATTTGGCTGACTGGCTGACTGGCAATACAAACTGACAAGGCGGTTACACAAAGACAAGAAGCTGCGAATACAAGAATAATCGAAAATAAAATTTTCGCTGCCTGTGGGAAAGTAAGATCAAATGCTTAGCTCAAACTAAAATGTAAAGATATAAAGTTACGGTCGCCTAAATAAGCTTTGACTCCGGCCTTTCTGTTTTTACGAAGTAATTACGGCTAATGAAGCTAAAGCCGATTTACAAATTTAAATAAGTAGCAGGGAATTGGCGCAAAGTCATTGCACCATATTTAAGAGCAGATTTCTGGTAAATTAATTAAAGCAAAACGTTATTTAATTCAAATATTTTGGCGAGACTTCTTGAGCTAACCGGAAATCCGCGGACAGAGATGACTGCCAAAGGTGTTTTAGCGAATTCAAGAATTCTACACTTAAATGCATTAATTAATTTCCATCCTGGTGGGAGCTGACGAAAGTAAAAATAAAAATAAATACAAAGTATTAATAGGTAGTTAATCAACATTAACCCTACAACTATTTATCTAAGCAAATGGTATAAGTCACTTAAAAATTTTAATTAAAGGTATACACATATATAGATACGTGTGTACATATCTTATCCTCAATTAAAAGTAAATGAAGAGATTCGAGGAACCATTACCCGTTATAAACACAGTCTAGAGATAAATTTTAGCTTAAATTAAAATTAATTTCAAATTTGGCTTAAATAAATGCAAATAGTTCAGAGATTTTGGTATCGTTGCAAACACAAATGTTATTCTAATGATTAATGCAAAGATTTAATAATCACCAGAATATAAAGCAAATGATTAAATGTCATAAAGTAAAAAATGCAAAATTGACAAAACAGTAAAAACTGACGACAAAATTATTTGAAAATAGAAATTACCTATTATACCTAATCTTAAGGCATCGTATGATATAATAGATCATTATGTGTTTCCCAAATCCTGTTGTTATTCAAGCGAGAAAATGACCGCAAGACAATGAAGATAAACAGAATCATTTTTACGCTTTATCAGTTTGAAATAGGAAGTCTTTCTAAACAATCTTGATTGTAACTTTTGAAATTTGGATTAGCGCCCAACAAGACATGTAGAACGCCCAATGCAAACAATTCCAAGAAAAGGCCACTCTTTGAAATATTTCACTATTTACATATGCTTTATTTTGGTAAGAATCGAAACCTAAATGGTCTGAAGAAGTTTTGAAAACTGAAAGGTTTATGTGTAAGTGTAATTAACAATGCACAAATTCTAACTCTCGTTATAAGCTGACATGTCCCCTTAAATGATGAAACATAAAGAAGATTAAGCTAATATATACAGGTAGCTTAATTATAATATAAATTTTTAAAAAGGGGCATGAGATATAAGAAACAGACTGTCTTGTTATCGAAGGGAGACTTTATTCCAGCAAATTATTTATGAAAAAGCCAAAGGAAATAAACTATACATTTTACTGCAGTAATTTTACTATTAAACTTAATTTAAAAATGAGAAAATTGAAATAAATAAGTAAGAAGTTATGATAAAATAAATAAATAAGGAGCGATGATATAAAAGTAAGGTTTATTTCTAAAATAATGCCCAATTCGATTTTTCAAATACTACTAAAGCGTAAATTTTAGACACAGTAATTTTACTATTAATTTAAATTTAAATGCAATGAATAAGATAATAAATAAGAAGTGATGATTGAGAGCAAGGTTTATATCTAAAATACGTTGACTAAAATACTAGTTGATTTTTAAACAGCATGATATATTGATGAAAACCTTTAAACTTTGCTATATGTTTTAATGCACCTTCTGTAAACCAAAACAGTTATTTAAAATATCTCTAAAAAGTCATTAGAGTAGATTTCTGAACAATACGAAAGTAACATACTATAAAGTAATGAAAAACTCTGAATTTTTTTAAAAATACAATATTCATTTTTAAGCTTCTTTTATAAAACTAATGCTACTTAGAATAGCGATATCAAAAGAATGGAAATCAGAAAATAGCACTTTTTTTTTTAAATTATACATTTCCGATAATTTAAGTAGGGGGAAAAGACTTTTCGCATATTTGCAGCTCTGTGAAAGATTCTACTATCAGCATCTGCGTAATCTCTGTATCACATTAGGCACAGAACTTCCTTCAATTACATTATCTTTTCACTACGACGATCATTTCTTTCCAACAATTAAATATTTTTATGCTTGATTACTTTTTCTTCTTAAATAACTAGTGCAAAAAAGGAAACTAATTAAATCAAGTTTGTTTCTGCATACTTTGCAAAAAAGAATAAATTTATTCGCCTGGCATATTTTTGCTGTTACTGAATTTTATATAGAAATCGCAATTAAAAAAACTGCAGGCAACATTTCAAGTGCATCTTGGCATTATGCTTCTTAAAATTTTCGTGTTTACTTTTAAACCAATAGAAGTTTTGACTGAAAAGTAAGTCTGATGTTTTCTTTATTATTTATTTACATTATAAATTTAAAACAGGTTTTTGTCCCTTGAATTTAATGCGCAAGTGAACAAAAATTATGTTCATGTAATAAAAGTTTTATTTCTTTTCTTACAAGGTAATTTTTCTTATGGTAAATTTATTGTTGATCATACTAAGACATTTTATAGAATGAAAACTCGGAAGATATCTGCTGCTTATGAAATAACTTAACGAAACAGCATTAAAGCATATACAAAAATTATATCCATACATCAGGAAAGTCTTGTTGCTCGCGAACGGGTTCGTAACAGATTGAATGCACAAGTCTGATGAAAAGGTAATAAAATTTATTCTTATCACAAGAAATGTAACAAAAGGCTAAAATTTTCCCTCACAGATATTCACAGATATTCGAAAAAAATCCAGAAAGGATTAAGCATAATTTAAATAATAAATGAAGGCGTTATCTTTGTTGTTGCGAAGCTAAGTTTGTCTAGATTGGCAACAAATCCACTAGTCTGCTGTTTCAAATGTAAACAAGCAATGGCCGCCATCAAAAAAATTATTAGGCTTAGTGGCACTTAAACAACTTTAAAATTGTTGATAATTCTAAAAATATTGTATACAAATTTACTAAAGGCATAAAAGCCTTAGCCTGAAGATAAGAACAACATAATTCAATCATTTTTAAATAAAAAAATGCACAATTTGCAAACATATAAGAATAAAGAACCTGAGCTCACTGAGCCGGGTAACAGAGTGGATATATATATAAATATATTTATATACGTTTGGTGTGGCCGATTGCAATCAAAGTACGAGATGAACATCTACATGTTATAGCAGTCCTATATACAAAATTTCAACGTTCTGAGGCTACTCGTTTTTGAGTTATGCGAGGTGCATTCTGAAGAGAATTTTTCGTGGCGTCTATGCGTACGTGCATACGTACGTACGCACAGACGCCACGAAAAATTCTTCTCAGAATTCATTTTAAATCAATTTTATAATTTTTTTGGGGGAAAAGAGTCTTTTATTCGTACAGATGTCACGGAAAAACATCGTTGGGTTGCATTTGATTGCGGTCAAAATAGACATTTTTGTTGAAATATGCTGCCTGAAACTTTTCGCGATTACAATACTTTCTTTTTACTTCGTACAACCAAGTCAATACTGGGCACAGAAATATGAGACTACATGCAGCTGGTTTCCACTTCTATGAAAGATAGTGTTAAATTCAAAAATCTGATAGAAACGCCAAGTATGCGAATTTCATTAAATATGGACTTTGGCGCAGAAACGCCATTGACAGAACTTCGCCAAAATCCGCAGTTGAAGAGGCAGAAAAAAGGAGAGATGAGTGCGATTTCACCGGCAAATTCTGATGTAACTAATATATAAAATTTACCTATTATATTTTTCGGTGTGAATAAAATAAAATCACGTTATCGCAAAGGTAGTATCTTCATGTTCTGATGATTGATCGATCATTTATTAGGAATTATCAAGCTTTTCTATGTCTTGGAATGATGCAGTTTTAATGGCTTTCAAAAATTTACTTTTCATTTATTGTATTCCGTAACTTCTAAAAAAATTCATCCGACTGCGTTTTAATCATCAATTTTGATGAAATTTTTAGGTAAAAGTTTTATTACTTTTATAAGGTATTTCTCCCACATTCTTGGCGTGCCTTCGTAGTGTAGTTGTCTGCACACTGTTCCATTATTCCACAAGTCCGCGGTTCGATTCCCGGCGAAGGCTTTCTTAATTTTTCATCTTTCCTGCTTCCAAAATACCAAATGTCTCTACACTTTATTTTAAAGCTTATACATTAAGCTTCTACGCTGTGAATCGGATGCTTCCGCTTAAATGAGAATTTTTCATTTGAATACTTTTGGTAATGTTCAAAAGATGGTTTTGAACCTTTCTATTTGTTATTAAGTGATCGAGAACAAGGTTAGTTTCGCAATTTAATTTTCATACCTGGAATATTTTCTTTTCTGTTGTTTGCATTATATTAAACCTATTTAAAAAAAATAGCTTTTTCAAATTTTCTGTTAGGGAAAAATATCTTTAAATATTACTACAGTAATTTTTTGAAACTTTCCACAAATATTCTATGAAATATTGCGAATTAAATGAAATAAAAGTTTAGGTTCGTGTACCTATCTAAAATGTTTTAGACAATTTTATAAATGAAAAGCGAAAAATTTCGCAAAAAATAGCTAGCGCAAGCACGTATATTTAATAGACATTGTATTTTGTCTCTTAATTTTAATTACTTATACCTTAATAAATATAAGTAACAAATATAAAAATAAAATAATGATAAATATTTTTATGGGAACGTTTCTAGTAATCCAAAAATTTAACACGTTTTTAACCCAAAATATAAGAAAAACATCTGACGTGTACAATGCAAGGCTTCCTTGTAAGGAATATTAAATTATACGCTTTTTTTCTTGCATTTCATTTAAACGTATTGGATTGAATTTAATCTACTTCGTCGATAGTGCATAAACCACAATAGAATATATGCATTCTTTAAAATTCACTATATTTGTTTACCATAGTGACACTCTGGCGCTAAGTTCAGTTAACAGCATTGCATTTCATCTCAGAATGCGTAAAATTTACATCATCTGAAGAATTATCTAATCGTTGACATATGTTCTATTCAAAAACTATAATAAATCTAAATCGATGTATAAAAGAAATTAAGCCAAACAAACAAAAAAAAAAAAAAAAAAAAAGAAACAGTTTTTCACAGACGATTCAGTATTTCTCATTCAATTAATACAGTTCGCACTTCGCGACAAGGCAAAAATACATAAAAACTCAAAATATCTATATTAAAAATTACGAAGTAAATCTTAAACACTTATTTCCTCGCAAAAATTCCAGAAAGGATTAAGCATGATTTAATTCGCAATAATAAATGAAGGCGTTATCTTTGTTGCAAAGCTTAGTCTGTCTAGATTGGCAACAAATCTACTATTCTGCTGTTTCAAATGTAAACAAACATGTCTGCCAGTTTATTTAAAAATTAGGCTTAACCGCACTTAAACAGTTTTTAAATTGTTGATAATTCTACAAATATTGCTTGCAGATTTACTAAAGACACAAAACCCTTAACCGGAAGATAAGAACCACATAATTCAATCATTTGAAAGCAAAAAATGCACAATTTACAAGCATATAAGAGTAAAGAAACTGAGACCACTGAGCCGGGTAACTGAGTGGATTATATATATAAATATATTTATATACGTTTGGTGCGCCCGATTGCAACCAAAATACGAGGTTCACATCTATATGTTATAGCAGTCCTATATGCAAAAGTTTAACGTTCTGAGGCTACTCGTTAATGAGTTATGCGAGATACGTACGTATGTACAAATGCCACTAAAAATACTCTTCAGAATTCATTTAAAAACAGTTTTGTATTTTTTTTTTTTTTTTTTTTTTTTGGAGGAAAAGAGTCTTCTTTTCTCTCCTTATGCGCAGATGTCGGTCAAAAACATCATTAAATTGCATTCCCTAGCGGTCAAAATGGATATTTTCTTTGAAATATGCTGCCTGAAACTTTTCACGATTACAATACTTCGGATAGTTAAGTAAAAATAGCAAATATAAAAGTAAAAGCATGGTAATTATTTTTATGGGAACGTTTCTAGTAATCAAGAAATTTAACACGTTTTTAAACCTAAAATGTAAGGAAAGCACCAAAAATTATTACTTTGATATTTGTCACCTGTTTTTATTATTTTAAGTAGTATTCTGTTAAATAGCACCAGAACAGATTTATTTGTACTTTTTCCAAAAATTTGGGTGTGGGACGTGGTCGGAAACTTTCTTTAATGAAAAATTTTAACTTCCAAATTTTAAATTAGAGAAAATATGTATTGTAGAGCCGTTAAGATTTAAATTGAGAAAACGTCCATTCTTAGAATGCATGTTTTTGTGTCTTATAACGTATGCTGTTTTGCATTTATTTTTCTCTTTCGTAAAACTTTTACAACTTTAAATTAACTAATCCTGTACTGCATAGCTAAGGTTTTATCATAGCTGTAAGTAGACAAACTATCGAGTGAAATACGCAACCTGTAATTCCGCGTATCGCCTGGTATTATGCTTAGACTACTAATACATATCTCTTAACTGATAAGGGACGGAGAATCTGATTTTTTATTCATGAGAGCATTAGAAATATTCATAAAGTAAGGGAGGCTTAACTGTGACCGTGTTCCATGTTATTCTACGAGATAGGCCTTTGAAAGGATTACCTGTTCATCGAACATGCATGATAATGGATTGAAACTCTGCATGAGTTGGTTTGTTTAAGAATAGGATGCATTGCAAAGGAGAAAATAAAGCGTAGCTGCACTGAAAATTTTATCACTATATTCCTTCAGCTTATTAAAAATATTTTCTTTACGGCTTTCCGGTTTTGTCCTATGAAAATACTTGATTTTCTATAGCAAAATTTACACAGCTGCTTCTGAAATATTTTCTGAATTAGCAATATCTTTTTTTTTAGATTTAAATATTGTACCAAATTTTCTCTAATTTTCTTTTATTTTTCGAGGTTTATACTTCCCATTTCGATATAAGTAATTGTAAATTCTGAAACTATTCTTATAAATACGGCACACTTATACAATACCGTAAAAATGGTCTTCTATGACAAAATATTCATGCAGCAAAGAAACTAAGAACGTCTTGTTTGACTGATGACAGAATCTATCAATTGATGACAGAATTATTTCACAGAAAATGAGCAAAGTAAAGGCATGTTCATGCATTTACTTCTCTGCGTAAACACAAATATACGTAATAGACAAACACACGTTTATGGAAACAAACATATAAAAAACAGACAAACATACGTGTCTATACGTATGCGTAATAGACAACTGTAACGGACAAACATACGTGTACGTAATAGATAAACGTATATTACGTCTGTTACGTTTATAAATTACATATACGTAATAGATAAACGTAACAGACAAACATACGTATATCTCCATCCGAAAAGACAATAGTGATAAATAACAATTCAAACTGTTCGGAGAAAAGGTGCATAACACGACTTATACGATTAAAAAGTTAAATAAATAAAATTGTGTTCATGACAAAAATTTATGTTTAATAAAGTGCAAATAATGAAAGATATAATTTTTCGTTTCTTTCGTTATGCTTATCACAGATGTTAAAATCCATCAATTAAAAATGAATGAGTGAATTTTTTTTTTTCGAAAGGAAATACGTATCCAATCCTAATACCTGAGTTCTAGTTCTATCGCAAACAAATTTTCAGACTCGATTTAGTATTTAAGAATAGAAATAATGTTACACACTCTGGCGAATCCCACGAAAATACAAAATACTTTCTTGTAAATTCTTCATCTGCAAATCGATAAGAATGAATCTCAAATCTTTGGCTGCCATTTCACAGATAAAAAGTTAATACCGATGGCACAAAATTCAATTTTCTTCGGTGTTCAAGATAAGAGCATCGTAAAATAGGCTTAACTTTCTCTTTTAGAGATGCATTTTCCATGCAAGGATAACGAGTCCCATTTATGCTCATGATTTTGTAAAAGATTAAGTCTTTGTTAGATAGGGAAAGCGCGCTAACATTTTTTTTTTTAACATTGCATTATCCGCTTCTGCAAAATGCCACCATTAAAGTGAATTGATACCTTAATTCAATTGAGGATGTTTTCTAGATGTTACGTTCTAAAATCTTTTCTGAAGACTTTATCGCAAAATCATTTTTTCTGAAGTTTATCTTGCTCGAACCACTTCTTATTACAAGATGTTTTTATGGGCCTTGCATCCGATTTGTTACAGAATTCGGCTGGAGGCTTCCACGAGGAAACTATAAGAAAAAAATATGCGTAAGGATTCTCTTTAGGCCCTACGGGAGTTTCAAAACGAAATGAGATATAACTATCGGGAAAATCTGAAACTGGAGAAATAATACTTTTTCCCCCACTTTCAGGAAGATATACGCCAATTTGGATTTACAATCTGATTTATGTCGCTTTATTTTTCTTGAAATACTAGCTCTTATATTTGATTATGAATCTTTTCTCGTCTAAAATGCATCTAAAGTGATTCAGAGAACAGAGGACTGCATGAAAAAGAATTTATGCTAGCGTTGTAACTTAAAAGACACAGAACCTTTGTTTATTTGATTTAAGGGAAAATGCAAAAAAGCGGGTTTGGGATAGTGGATTCAATTTTTCCCATCCAAAGGAATTACGTTTTCTGTAAGAAGGTGATAAACTTAATTGCTTACTTTTTGTTTCTTTGATTGAATTATGATTTAATATGTGATGAAATTTTATTTTACACCATTTTTTAGGATTTCAAAATCTAATAACAAATATGATGACCTTTCACTGCATAAAAATAATAAACTTATAAGTTCTTCAGTACCATGTTACTCAGTGTCCTTTTAACTATACAGCATTGAGGAGAAATTATGTGAACTAATTTATATACGACGTGTCCACATACGTCCTTACGCAGCTTTTATTTTCAGAACCGTTTCTCATAGACATATGCTTTCAGTTTCGGAATTTTTTTACGATCCACAACACTTCAAGAAAATTTGAAAAATTACGAAATCTAATTTTTTATGCAATCTTTTTTTTTACACAGTCATATGTTTTACATTTATTTTTTTATAAATACAAAATCACAATTGCAAAGTTAATTTTTTTAGTTAAAAAATGGCTTTATATTATTAACCGTTTGACTGCTACCCGGCGCAAAAGCGCTGCGTTCTTTTGTCTCGAAAATCGCGACGCAGCGCTTGCTTTTGAGCCACGTAGCAATCAAACCGTTAAAAGCATTTTTGTAACTGTAAGTATACGTCTGTAAAAACCGCTGCGAAAATAAAGGCTGTGTAAACACGTCTATGGATACGGTATATTTATTTATTTATCACTCCAAAGCTGTATACCAAACAGAATAGTACCTGCTCAGCGGGAGATCAAGTGCAATCCAGCAGCCACTACCACAAAGACAACTTGCATTCATATGCTACATATAATTCAAAGTTATATGCTGTTACTTAGTATAATAAAACCAAAGTTGCTGATTAAATTTTACAAATACCTTAATATAATAAACATAACAAAAAAAGATCAAATAAAAGATAAAAAATATGTAACAAATTAAAGGAAAAATAAAAATAAAATAAAATAAACGAAGAAAGAAAGAATATAAATAATATATATATATATATATATATATATATATATATAAATGTAAATATAAATAATAAATAAATGAATATAAAAAATAAAAAAAAGGTTTGTACAACGATACTGTGTCTCTCTTGTTGTAATTGTGGTCTCTCTTCAGTAATTGTGGATTAAAGGATTGTCGATTAAGAATCCAGATTTAAATAGCCCGCAAATGCATCTTACTGTGTATAATCGCAATTAGCACTATGTATCAACTGCGATACTATTTTTCAATTTGTCTGGGGCACAGTATTTACCAATCCCGATATCATGACAGGAATCTGTTTCTAATCACGGAAACACCTATTGCTTATAACTGCAACATCGTACCGAATGGTGAAAATACATTTTAATATCATTTCCACTATAGCATGAATTGCATTATTTCGAATTACTTACTTCAAAAGCTAACGCCCTCTCTGACAGCAAAATTTAAATATCCCCATCAGATTCCGTGAGGAATAAGACTGCTGAATACAACTTAAAGTTTGAAAAGTTCAACCCAGTTTAAAACCCAAGCGAAATGGCTGTTTGCCTGAATGTTTTTGTGGTATTTACGTGTGTAACATAAAAATGAGCTCGTTTAAGAAAGTTCTTGACGAAGTCTTCCCTTCCCTTCGGTATCCACGATGTTTCTGAGTATAGAATGAACTAGGATTTATGAAGAATAGGACAAAATAGATCGGAGTAATTGATCATGCATCGAATTGATTAGTTTTGAATATCTAACAAATAAAAATGATTGAAATATTTTATAACCGAAAAGCGCACATTGAAAAAATAGAAGAAGCGTGTATAAAATAATGAAATATTTCAATAATCTAAAATCTTTTATTAATTTTGTTGCTAGCGAATGCATTAGTAAAATTGATTTTACAATTATAAATGTGAAATAAATTATCAATCGAGATTTGTGGAGCTCTGTAACTCTTTCCATAATAAAAATTGTAAGATCTATTAAAAAAGTAATCAGCATGCTTATTCGAAACAAACGTTTCTACAGTTCCCGGTCTTTTTGATGGTTAGGAAGATTTATCTTGAAACACCTTCTTACATTTGCATTAATAAAAATCTATTATTTTTACCATTTTAAAATACATCAAAAGATTTATAGAGATATTTATCAGTATGTCTTGCTTACTTGGATTGCGACTGTTTTCGTCCACAATCGAAAATAAATCTTGCCTCATTTTCTTTCGGCTGATTTACTATTATGTAAACCTTCAGGACGTGTGTCTAATTGGCTTTACTATTCAATTCTTTTAAATATAATTAACTGGATCTGTGTTTGTCCTTATGTTTAGTTCATATTTTAATTTAGTTCATATTAATTTCAAAAACGCTTTCTTTAATTAATATGAGTATGAAATCATCCCATCAAAACAGCTTTTTTTAATGTAGTTTCTAGATTTTATATTGCTCCCAAAGAGGTGTTATTTTTATTAGCAAACATTTACTCCTTTCGAGAAAATTTGGGCTAAACTACTTAAAAACGGCATACCTTTAGATTTTCGATAGACCAACTCGCGCGCTGGAGATAAAACTGTTTTATTCCGTACTGTATTGCCACTACTTGCTTTGAAATCGTTACGTTTTTTTTTAATAATTCGTTAAAATTTTACAAAATCTGAAATACATACACACACACACACAAAAAAAAAAAAAAAAAAAAAAAAAAACTCAAAATTCAAAACTCGGGCTTCCAGGTGTCCATATTCGGGTGGAGGGCTACATTACTCAGAATTTGATGACTTTAGATACCGTTGTTTTTTCGCAATACGAGAAACATATATGCATCTATGCATGTTCTTCATTATTTAACATCTTTAAATATAATGAAGGATGGTAATATTTGGTGACAATTTGAAAAGTGATTCAATGCTTTTTGTGATTCGATCACAATGCCGTTTCGAGACCAATAGCCCTTCTCGGCTAACGCTCCTTTGGTCTCAAATATTGTTTTCTTTAACTAATATGGGTGTGAAAATCCCGTCAAAAAATCTATTTTAGTAAACATTTAAGTCAAATGTATACGCTTTGCAAATGCAGAGTTCATGTATTTACCTTAAAAACGTGAAAGTATAAAATGTGCACATGTGAAAACACATGCAATGCTTACTGATGCCATATTGTTTATAGATGTACAACTGTGTCATTTTTGTTGGCGTTAAAAGCAACGCTGCGAAATATTTATTGTTGTTTTGAGGAACATGATGTACTTTCTTAAAAAAATAAAGGGCAGAGTATTTATTTCGCATCTTTATACATTTTCAAAACACTGGCAAGAAGGAAATGGTTTCATAAGACAATCTTCTTCTATATATCTTCTCTCTGCTCCAGAATTTGAAGTAGAAAGATATTAAATCAAAACTCGATATCCAAATGGGACAGTTTACATAAATGAGAAAATACCTTATTCAGACAAGGAAAATGAAAGAGATGTTTTTAAAATGAAAGAATTTTCTATGAATTATTAAAAATATATTGTACGACGAACTTCGGAGCAAAAACCCTTAAAGGTAAATTGCGCCCTTTTTCTAAAATCGAACTGGCTTACATGCCACACAAATGCCAATTTAGTTTTTACATGCCAATTTAGTATGTTCATCGTAGTAACTATTCTCTATCATTTTGTTTTGCCACGAAGAAACTGCATTAAAAGGAGGGCTTAGATTCTTAATATTTGTGGATTTGTGTGTACATTAAATTCGCAGAAAATAATTGTATAAATGTTTATATAAAATTTGTAGATAATAATTTTCTAAATAGTATGTATGTACATTCACAGATGATCTTTCTACTACATAAATGTGTAGTTATGCCTGCAGTTTACATCTGATTGCATATAAATGTGAACTTCTTCTAGACCAGGCCTCGGCAACCTATGACACGGTGTCACCGAGTTATATACATGAGTTCCGAAAATAAAATATGAAATAAAAATAATTTATAAAACATAATGTGAAACGGACACTTGAAAAATATACAAAAATAAATTAGAGCAATAACATTTTTGTTTGATTACAGAGTTGCAGCAATCAACATGCATTTTTAGTTTTTAAAAAATAAAAATAAAAATTTTAAAACATAAAAAAATTGTATTTTTAAAAAATAAAAATTTCATAATTTCAAGGAGAAATCAATAGCATAGCTAATCCGATCCATAATTCCTTGACAAACATCCGGGAATACCGTTCTCTAAGTTTTCTCAATTCACTCTCAGTTGTAGTACTTCTTCAGTAGTGCAAGAATAGTAACACAATTATAGTTACGTGATGAAATAATTATCATTATTTAAAATTACACAGTGAGTAATAATTATTAGTAAGTTATAAATATAATCATTTGTAAATTATAAATATAATAATTATTTAGATATAATTATTAATTATTTAAATACATTAATTAAATAGCTATTTTATATATTTAATTGTTAATTAATTATTTAATTATATTTAATTTATAAATATCATAATTATTATTTATAAATTAAACTTCATTGCATAACTATAAATAAATCATAGTTACGCAGTGAAATAATTATTCTATTATTATTTATTATTACCATGGATAAACAAAGAGAAAAAAAAAACATTATTTCAAGATGTGTGAAAAGAAAAGTAAGGGTGTATATAACATGGCGACAAACTGGTATGTACTTTACGCAGAAATGTAGTTACCGTCAGAACATACAATATTGAACGACACTTTTCTTCATAACATAAGAATGTGAATGAGATGCCAAACGAAGAAAAATCTGTATAACGTATCTTAAATTTTGGAAAAAAAAATAAATGAGTAAAGTGTTTAGTTAGCAGTCACAATCTATCAATTTTGTTGAATCCTCAGCACTGCTATCAAAGTAAAACCATTCACAGATGGCGAATTTTTCAAAATACCGAAGATACGGTTCAAAATAGTGATGCGCAGATCAAAAATCATTTCTTATCTAGTGACGAAATTACCACTGCAGTCGCTGTTAAGTGCCAATGCAAAATAGTATGGGCAGGCTTGCATCTGTTTTTAGATATAGATCATAAAATAGTTCAAAAGTCAATTAAGGACTTTGCAGTCTTACTTTTGTGCATGACACTACTAATACTGTCATTTTTCGTCAAGGGTACAGGGATTTCAAAAATGGGCATATATTGGATTCAAAAGGTAAATTGTTTTCCGCAAACAACTGATGACGCTCCACCTATGAAAGGAGAAACTGTTGGATTTGTGTCATGGACTTGGCCCTACACTTTTATCGTTTCGTAGCATCATATATGAAGAAAATTCATTTGCAAAGGTATCTATGCAACAAATCAAACATATAGACTAGAAGAGAAACACGCAATTGTGACAATCAAAATCGTAAAAACAACCTTGTATTTAGCGTAATTATATTGAAACACTCAATCGATTTCGAGGGCAGCTAAAGGTCCCTCCTCATCAGGAGAAAGAAATACATAGTAAGAAGAAAAATAAAGGGGAAGGAGTCTCAGAAACACGTGGACCTTATCAGCACTGCACGTGGTTATAACAGGATTTTTAATCAGAGTTACACTGGCCGCCTACTTTTACTGAGCCAGGATATCTGATCAAACATGTAACACAAAGGACAAGAAAAATTAGCGAAGTTAAAAATAGGGAGCGAGGGGCAACTGCACCTTCACGCTCAAAATCTGAACTTCGAATAATGGAAAGCAACCACTGAACGGATTTTTATACCCTCTGGTAGTGCCAAACGCGAGGAGGTAACGCAATCTATCGGCAAAAATAACTGAATTATGATAGTAGAATTTTAAAGGCATTAGGAAGGACTGGATTGGACTTCAAATCATTAACTAAACATGCTAAATCTTTGTGAATATGAAAAGCCTCAAGAAAATCCAATTCACCTATGGAAGAAGCCTTTTAGATAATTTTTGCAGACCCAAAGTCAAAATTATGGTTAAATGTCCAACTATGGTACGCTATTGAAGACTTGTTAATTTCGCCTTTTCTGACATAAGATTCATGTTCCTTGATACGAAATTTCAACGCTCTTTTTGTTTGGCCAATATATCTTAAACCACACTGACACGATATACTATAAATTCCCCAAGAATTCAAGACAGAAACGCAATCTTTTAGAATCGAAGGGTAAATTTTATTAATAGGGAAGAAACCGACTTGAAAATTGAATTTCTGGAGAATCCGTGCATATTTATAGCTAACAGAAGGATAAAATGGAAGCACGACAAGGTCATTAATATTATTTCTAACAGTGGAATGTCTTCTTTGATGGGAATCTGAAAATTTTTTTAACGGCTTTATCAATAATCACGGGAGAAACGCACGGTCAATCGCAACTGCTCTCAAATAATTAAGTTTATTGGTAAGCAAAGATTCAGAGGAACAAACTATAAGCGCGCGGAATACATAATAGTAAAAAGAAGCCATTTTTTGCTTAAACAGGGTGGCATGACTTGGCATGGGGTGGTATGGAAGAAATGATATTGATATGGAAGAAAAAAGTGAAGTACATTCAGTTCTGTCTGTTTGTATTTTTATAATTTCAGTTCTTTTATTTAAAGTTAAGACGTATTGTCATTATTTTTTCAAAACATCTATCATATTATTCACCAAAAATAATTGTTTTAAAATAAAAATACCACTGATGTTATGTCGCGAACTTTAATTATTAAAATGTGTTTTAAGTTATTATTATTCTAATATTTTTATTTGTATTCATGTATATATTAATCCGGAAAAAGTATTCTTAAGCTCTTAAGGTTTATTTAACTCGTTATTCTTGAGTTGGAATTGTAACAAAGGCGAGAGACGGTTGCAAGAGCCATCTGGTTTAAGGCCTTTTTACTAACAGTGGAGGCAGTAGGATGCTGTGTTATCGCCTTTCTCTAATGGCGTGTGAAACGAAAATCGCCTTGCCTTCGCTTTGCTAAAATTGCAGTTTTGCTTGCTTCAAGACATTGGGGTTGAACTAAGCTTAGGTAATTGGATTCTCGTAAAGCTTAGTTCCGCTTGTTAGTTGGGGGTCCACTTTTTCTCACGTTGTGTGCACAGATGTTTTTCGAACTGCATTGTCAGATTTTCTGGTGGTTGATTCGTCATGGATGTGTCATTTTCTCAGTTTAGATAACGTAAAATTCCAGCATTGTAATTTTAATTTTATGATTTTTGAAAGCCTATGAAGTCACAGAGGTGGAGAAACCGAGATTTCCTGGGTGCTTGCACCCAGGCTAGAGTTCATTATTCCTGATTCTGATTTTGAAGCGAAGATCAAGAGGAGAAAGAAGTGGGGCTTGACCCCTGCGGGTCTTGCTTTCGCGAGCGCCGGCTTTTGCATTGGATTTGGAATATGATTTGACTCCTGCAATGTGAAGTTAAGCTGAAAAAAAAAGATCGGGACGTTTGCCCTGTTGCGGCCTTGCCTTGCTGCGGGCCGCGTGAACCAGCGAGCAGCGGATATGATTTTCTCTCGGCGTTTAGCTAGTGAGAATTTGCGTTGGCCTAAGGTCGTAGAGCATAGGTCGTAGAGCTCAGAATAGAATTTCGATTCTCTTGTTTCAAGAATTGTAATGCAGATTCTCGTGGGGATCCTGATGCGGTATTCCTGTTTTTACCGACTTTGACTTCCTAATTAGATTTTGTTCCAAAGGTGCTCTACGTTTTTGGTGGGTATCGAGGCTTTCAGAATGAAAGAGACTCGTGTAGGATCCGTCTAAGGTGTGCGATCCTGTTTATTCTGCCTGTGTCAGCTGCGTCGATTTTTTTTTCCATTCTTCGATGCTCTGGAATTTATTAATTGTAAGGACAGCTTCAGTGGTGTTTCAACCAAAACATCTTTAAAATTCGCACGATCTGTCTGTCTCCATTAATGATGATTTTGTGATTAAAGGACAGCAGGAATAATGTGGTGCTCGAGTAAACTTTGGACGCTGGACGATCTGTGGAGCTGTCAAATCACCTTATTAATCAGTTTACAAAGGTATTCCCGAGTAAAGGGAGTGTGCGGTATGGACTTCACCCCGTGAGTGATTTGTTTTTTTATTTGTTTTACTTTATTAATTATCTTAATACTCAAGCAAGAGTCGTCATTGGAATGTTTGTTGAAATTTGAGCAATTACTTAAATTAATTAATCGATGTGGAAATTATCAGACTTCTTAAAGGGAATAAATACTTAAAATTAGAAGATGAAATGGGAGAAATACTGGTGTTACTCTTATGATGCAGTAGGATGATAATGTTAATCTTAATTTTTGTAAGCTGTAATTGCGTGTGACATTATGTGTTACTTTTCATAGTAAAAGTATGTGGTAGTATTACTGATCATTTATCCATTATTTAGTAATATAATGATATTCTAGAATTTAATAAATGAGTGTTAAAAGATTAATTGTATTTGTGTTTTTATCTTGTGTATAATTTACTGTGGTCTGTCATGTCCCTCCATTTGTTTGAGCCGGGAGGCTTTTAAGAAACATAGAGTTTTATTGAATTTGGAGTTATTGATTTTTCCTCTGCATAGGTTACTCACAACGCGAACCTAAAGGTTAAATTGTACTACCACTATACGAATGTTTATAAGAATGGCGATATGATATATGAATGTTTTATATTATATTTTTGAGTTAGTGTGTGCAGCACCATGAATCAAGTTTCAAAGTTTTAAAAAGTTATTAAAACCATTAATTTTAAGATATTCAACAATACCAAATTTTTTTTTTGATATAACACTGACCCGAAATGTCTTCTTTATACACACATTTTGGTTGATTTTGACCCGCAGCCAAAAAGGTTACCAACGTCTGTTCTAGACTTTTTCTTTTATTTTAATTCCCCCTTCTTTGTCATTACCAATGGCGTGTCACCATAAACTACGAAAACGTAATAGCGAGACAACTTAAGAAATAGAAAAATTAATAAACAAATAACGAAAACATTAAAAAAAAAGAAGAAGTAACCGGAAAAAATAAATAAGTAAAGTTCCTTATCTGTTCCTTCTTTTTTCAAAAGTCAAATAAAAAAAGTAAAATATCTTGTTTACTTTATTCCCGCCTCTCCGTCTCCCAAAAGAAAAAAAATCACGAGTTTCCAGCAAAATATGCATCCAAATATACCTCAACATGCAGCGGGATAAAGTAAAGATTAGAGGAACGAAAATTCCATTTCACTTTTAAATTATACATTCATTTGTTTTCAAATTAAATGAGATGTTGGATTAGGGGGCAAAATATTCCCGATACTTTTGTATTTTACTTTTGCGCTCTTTTTAGAGAATGTGTTACTCACTGAAACATATTTTCTTCCGACACGTTAGTAATACCTCCGTTTAATGAATTTTGGGAGAGGTCTTTAAGAAAGTAGATTAAAAAAGATAAGTTATCCTTTTCTTCTGTGAAGGTAATTTTTTCAATCGAATAGGCATCGGAGAACTGCAGGATTCGAGCATACGGTTTTTCGCCATTTTGGCTTCTTTTAGTTAAAGTTTTGCATTTTTGTTTTCTTTAGTTAGTACGTAAAATATATTACTGATAAATACAAGCGGCTGAGTATGCGAGGGAGTTGAAAACAACCTCAGTAGAGTGCAATTTTTACAATAAATGTAACTTGATTTGAATTCACACTGTAACTAAATGAATAGTTTAAAATTATTATGTAAGAATATGTTTATATTTTTTTGAAAGCTTTTGTCTCCTAAATTTGCCTAGGTTTTATCTGTGTATGATATATTTACAGAGTGCTTGATAAAAATGATTAGAGCTCTCATTCTCTAAAGTCTGTACAGACCGAAAATTCCCGTTATAAAAATATTCATAATTCCTGAATAATTTAAATACCAAAAATGTATATTCCACAGATATTGGCAGCACCGTATTCAAGCACCACCTGAAAACTCCACACTGAACCTTTTCCTAATATAAAACCTTAATCAATAAAACAAAAAATATTTTATTTATAATCTCTTCTTAAATAATAAAAATATTGAATTTCTGACGAGACTAATCGTCAAAAAGTCAGGAAATTGTCTACATCTAAATCAGGAAACTTATTTTTGAACATTTTTGCAAATTTTTCGCCTAAAGTTATGGAATGTTTTATGTTCAGCGTTCGGGAACATAATGGATATTCGCTAATTCGTTTTCTTTACGGGGACCACATCGAAAATTAGATTCTATATTTATACAACATATTCATTCCTATGTGTCTCATTTTGAAAATCGCTGTAACTGAGCTTGTTACTTGCTTGTTAAAGCAGTCAATTTCAAATATGAAGTCAGTCTTTTCAAATGCCTTACGGATGGCATCTTTACCAAATTACATCAGAGAACTGCTTCATAACATGACTTAGATTTCATATATAAAGTTTATGCAAATGCCGTCAGATATACTTTTCGTCAGATCAAATGCTGTTCCTTTTCCATTTCTCAGATTTTTTGAACAGTTTCATTTGCTCCAAAATAAACTGGCCATCATTATATTCCTGTACATCGCCCTCTTTCTGTATTGAAGCTATGTTCACAAGATTATATTTATAAAACAAATATTTATCGGGCTCGCTAAAACATTTGTAATGCTATGTAGCCAAATCCCGAGTATACCATATAATAGGATTGAACCACGCATTTTAAATGCATGGAGATAGACAAAAACGTAAAAACATAACAAGCAGTTCATCAGAATTTTTTTAGTTAATGAATTTCGTATTTTTAATCACAGTTTCTAATTTTGATGTCAGCATTTACAAGTAATTTATCAAATCCATTAATTTTGTCGTTTTCCATCATAAGTGTTAATATTTCTTTCTCTTTTTCCATTAACATTTCCGTTTTCTTCTCCTGACTGTCGATGAGTTTTCCGTTATATATATTGAACAGCCGTTAAATATGCATGAATATGCATCGTCTTTTAACATTGGATGCTTTCTTGGAAGTCTTAAAATCGCATCATTTTTATCCGTGAATACATCTTCGCGCACAATCACATCTTCACGAAAATTGTACTTTTTGCTCTGTATGTGGTAAAATGTTTCATATTATGTCACCCTATTAATTCAAATAAATTCGTCGTTACTTCAAAAATAATAAATAAAGTCATATTTCAGTAGTGAAATAATTGCTAACATGTGATATGCATTGATTTCGGAAATATGATTTTTTTAAATATATGAAATGCATAACTTAATAACGTACTTTACAGATTAGTTTCATTGTAAAATATTTTGCTATAATATTTATAAAAAATATTTTAACAAAATTTTAAACAATAATTTAGCATGTATTTTAGTACTAATTGAATTTAACAATTCAAAATTATTTATATAAAATTTATATTTCATTAGATGAATCAACCTTAGATTAATACATTTAAATGAAATAAAGTAATGAAACATTGCAAAATAAATCTTATGAGGACTTCAGCATTCTAAAAGTAATGCTGATGAACTATAAAAAAAAAAAAAATGTTAAAACGACCACGTCTAAAAGAGGTCATATCATGACGTTTCAGAGACGTCGACAAATTTCCAAGATGGAACGGCAAATATTTTGCGTCTTCGCTGCGTTGTAAAGACGTCATAAAAGTTACCACGACAACTTTGCAACTTCTCGGACCTGTTTGCAACGTCTTTGCTACATCATGTGCTACTTGGGTTTATGATGTATCTATTCCTACTCTTCATTTCTTTTCAATCTGTGAATTAAATATTACCATGTTAAATGTTTTTTCTTTATTCTTCGCAGCGCCTCCAACATTCATCCACGAACTGCCCGAGATCAGGGGTGCAGCTCGAGATTCTCCATTTATCAGCTTCGAGTGCCGCGTGGAATGCGAACCTCTGTGCGAAATCTTCTGGATGAAAGACGGTTTGAAAGTCACCAATTCCGAATTGTATATCATAAGAAATCGAGTGTTACCTGAAGATCATCTGAACAATTATTTCCGATCGATATCCAGTAGTCTGCAATTTAATATGACAGCCTGGCCTGGACGAAGACTTGAGCGAGACCGGGACAGAGCCAACTATACTTGCTTTAGTACTCCTAACGATGTGGGAGATGGTGTCTCTTCCTCTATGCTCTTTCTTGTAGAATGTGAGTGAAAATATTCTTGTTACATTTCTGTTATTATGATAACCATTTAAAAGGACATAATTGTTATTTCCCTTACAAGTTCGCTTTTCTATATTTATTATTCCTGTGAATATTAATGTGTCAGTAAAGGCGAATGTTAGCAAACTGTCTTTCTTAACATTACTGTAGGATACTAATTATTGGAGTATATAAATAGCCAGTTAAATACTGCCTAAATTATAAAGCGTAAAAGTAATCTTAATAAAAATAATAATAAATAGTAATAAATAGTAAAATTTATCTAAGGTAATAATAATAAATCTTAAATTAATGCTGAAACGTAAAATTAATAATAAAGTCTAAATTAATCTTCATAACTAAAGCGTAAAATTAATTTTGAAGAAATATGAGAAAACAATTTTGAGTTTTAAGTTTTAAAAAATAACTTTGAGGTTGTAAGAATTATTTTTAATCGGGTTCGATTAAGATAAATTGAGGCCGTAGGCACGGTATTTTTTCAACCGTCCTCACAGTTCATTTTTCTTATTTCCATCAAAGAAAGCTAGAGCTGTAAGAAGTTTTAGAATTATTTGCACTTCCTCAGATAGCCATAGGCCTGGACCTGGACCTGTGGGTCTCGGAGTTAATTAATTCTAGCTTGGCATCAGCTCAGAAAAAATGATTTTCATATCAGTATAGCTGACTAGAAGAAAATGCTGATACGATATTTGCTATTAAGCTGAATAAAGAAAACTAAGGAAACTTGGAAAATTATTAAAAACTGATTTTGGACATTCTCACCACTAAATTAATGTAGACTTCTTTTTCCTCCTGTCTCACAACTTCTAAAGCTTTTATAGATAGTTTGACCCTATAATTTGTTTTTAAATCTTGCTAAGATAAATGGAAACATATTTGTTTATTGATGATTTTGATATTTATGGGATATCTGTGAATATAAAAATAATGCTTATTAAAGTTTTGAATTTTTCGAAGCAAATTATATTTTTTATTGTTTCGGATTTTTCAAAGCAAATTTTCGATGAGATATGAGTAAATTTCTCAGACATCTCAGTTGCTGATTTTGTGTCAAGTATTCGTGTGTAGAAAGATGAATGGTACATAGAAATACTATTACTTCCTGTTCTAGGTTAACATTATTTCGGTGTCCACTAAAACATCGCGACAAAAAAAATCGCAGACGGAAACGTCGCTGAGAAAACAGAGCAAGCGAAAACGTCGTGGTACAAAACATTGTAGGAGAAAAGAAGGCAAAGGAAAAACATCGTGGCACAAAGTATCGTCATCGAAAATAAGGCGGTTCAGAAACATCGTCATCGAAAATATGGTGATAAAAAATGAAAGTACCTACAAATCATCGTATGACGATAACATCGCAGACATGCATTTTTCACATTTTAAAAGCTGTAAAATGCATTTTCGCATAATGATTTGGGAGTGCAAGAAGGGAAGAGGAGTATTTTTACTTTTATGTTTCATATTTTTGAATGAACTAATAAATGTCTACTGGAAAAGTAAGAAGGAAACTTAATCATTTAAAATGTTTTAAAATGAGTAGACAATTAATGCAACTTATGCAGCTTATAGCACGTAATAGAATTTTAAATTTTCATAATTAATTAAAAAAGATAATTAATAAATTATTATTTATTTTAAAAAGTTTTACTCATAATTTTCCATGTAAAATAGAGCCTAAAAACGTTAGGAAAAGGAACTTTCTTTCACGTTTGTTAATCTGTTATTGTTTTGGTGAACATTATTTCTTGTTTTGCTTCCATTTATTCTTAAAGTGTCATTAACATTTCTTGCACTTCAAATCTTTATACAAATATGCATTTATAACTTTTAAAACTTGAAAAACGTATGTACGCGATGTTATCGTAATGCGATTTTTACCACGATATTTTCGACGACAATGTTGTTAAACTGTGAAGTTTTTGACCTGCTTCATTTTCGACCACGATATTTTGTAACGCGATGTTTTAGAACCCTTTGCTTTCTTTTCTCTCACGAAGAAATCTCCCACGTTCCCCATGATTTCCCCCACGTTTTTCACTTTGCGTTGTTTTCTTCGCGACGTTTTCGTCCGCAATAATTTTGCCGCGATGTTTTCGGCTGTAACTCATTATTTCCATTTGCGAGGCTTTCTATATGTTTTGATTTATTTCATGCTTGTGGTTTTGCTTTGTTCTTCAAATGAGATTGGAAACGCCGGCACCTTTTCTTACTTAAAATTAATCATTTTGTTCTTATAGTTATTCCTCAGATTTCTACGGACCTGTACAATTTAAAACATTATCAGTAATACAAACAAAATAGTAAGAAACTGTTGCATTTCAAATTTAATTCACTTTTAATTTCCAAGTTTAATTTGCTTCAAATTTGGTTTGTTCGTTTTGCACGCATTAGATGGATTTTTGATAGAACTTTCAACATTTTACGAATAGCCCACTATCTAGCTCCATTAGCTAGCCACTAGATTTTTTCTTGATTCGGTCTTAAACCGCTTTTTAACGATTAATCTTCTTATTTAATTTATTTCATATAAACATGTCAATGAGCATCAACAAATCGAATGAAATTATGTCATCAAACATCTCTTATACGTATTTATTGCTTTCACTCCCTGGATTTGTCAACTAGTAAAATACAAAGTACTCCAAATTAACAGAATATTCTAAAATATGCTGCAAACCTCGTGTGCAAGAGATCCAGTAATATGAACTCATGTCTTGAATATAAAAAATGTGTCTTCATATAACAACATCTGAAATAATTATTTTTCATTAAATAAAGGCATAAAGTCCACATAGCATTAATTAATTTCGAATCTTCATTATTTAAATTATTTTCCTATCATTTTTCTTTGCTATTTTTGCCAGTTCGTTTTAAATATTAGTTTTTTATTCTGTACCTTTAATTTCTGTGGTCCTTATTCTTGAACTAGTAAGCTTATCTTAACTGCTTAGCTAAAAATTGGTTTAATTATTAAAATGAAATTTTATGCCAAGATCAGACTGGAATTCCATTTTAATCTTATGATATGTATACTAACGTCGTGAAAAGTAAATTGTAAGTTCTTAGAAATGATAGACTTCGAAATTAGATTTATAGATTTCAGCTTATTTTCTTAGCTTAAAATCCCTTAATTTTTTTCAATAGCTCTTAATCAAGTTATGGTTGTTGGGCTACGTCTTAGTATATTACAATCGCAAACTGGAGCTTTAATGGTAATAACAGCAGCAAAAGAACCAACTGTCCAAATTTGTTAAAACTTTCCTTAATTTTATTAATCGATATTCATGTAACTAAGATTCCTTATAGTAAGTTGGCATAGTTTTCTTTTGTTACATATTACGGATTTGCTTTATAGATCTTTTACAATTCGTTGTTTCGCAGATCCTCCCGAACTGATGAGTCTGTCTGAAAATGTGGTAAGAGTGCGTGAAGGAAATGTGCCTCCAGATGTGGAATGCTCAGCTTCTTCATGGCCTCCCAGCACTTATCTTTGGCTGAGAGACACAAAAGTACTCGCAAGGGACGAGACACTGTCTTTCAATCAAAGCGTGACTAGAGAGCACATGGGAACGTACATCTGTGTTGCAGAGAACAGTCACGGGAAGTCGCAAATAGAGCTGAGACTAGAAGTGCTATGTAGGTACAACTGCATGTTTTGTGATTTTCATTTCTTAATCACATACTCCGTCTAAATTGACTGCAAATTTTATATTTACATAACTGAAATTATACTTAATTAAAACAAACAATACTTCCCTAACAATGAAAGCCATCAAAATGAAAGATCAGCATCAGTTTTCAACAACAATATATCCAAATGATTTGAGTGATACAGAAAATTATCATTTTCGAAATACATTTTATCGAGTGAATTAGTATATTCGAAATGAATTACATATTTTAAAAATAATTGCAACAACAAATCGATAAAATAAAAGTTTACTTTTTTATTTTAGATATCTTAAGAATAATTAAGAAGAAAAATATGTTTTCTTTCCGTTACACTTCTTATTAATAATTATTCTGTCTTTTCCATATTCCTGCTGATTCGATACTCATGATTTCAATAATTTATCATTGATTGTTAATTATTCAATCATTTATTGCGATTCATAGTGCGCTAAAATTTTTAAAACCTGAAGTTGTAAAGTTTTTATGATATGAAAGTTTTGCCTTTGAATTCGTCAGACTGTAATGACACAATAAATGATATAAAAGGCAACTGATATGTGTTCGTTACTGCCTTCTGTCAGCAATATACACATTCAGTAAAATTAAACACCAGCAATTCATGTTTTATTTCATTTTTAGCGAGTTGGGAAAATAATATGATTTTTGCTTTATTATTCCTTAAAATTAAACATGATGTTGTGCAAATTAGGTATAATACATTTTATTGGGCTCTTGTCTCGTAAGAATAAAAATAAAATGTGAAGTCTCTTTCATACGCATGACAGAAAGAAATATAAACACTATAAATTTACAATTATTTTATATTTATTAATTTATTTATACTATAAATTTACAATGCAGCATTGGATACTTTTTTAATGTTGATAATACTATTTTATTCTCAGTTATCAACTAAAATTCATCATATTACATAAAGATACGTGAATATTGCAATAAATGCAATATTCACGTAAAAGCATATTCGCGTTTCATTCGCAATTTCATGTAACCATTAAGTCCTTGGAATATGCTGTCGGGGATGCTGGCTATTTTTTCATCGTCCTGAATTATTCATTAGAGAGAAAATATTATTAAAACTATATTATGTTATCCGTAAACTATAATTCAGTTATTTATCGTAGAAAATGTTTTGTGAAAGAATATCTACTGAAAATGCTTTAATGTGAAATAAAAGCAAACTTAATAAAATGTGTAGCTGTTAAGCGGCCTATATTTTTGCTTCTTTTTTGTACGTAGAAAAGGAATATATAGCAAAGCAATGCTTTTTATTCAGTCATTGGTGTAAAGTGTCATAAAGCAGAGTGTAAAGTCCCTTAGAAAGCGTTAATGAAGGTTCATTGTTAAATGTAATGCACGACTGGCATCGGTCGCTTTTTTTAACAAAAGTATCGAAAACAACCCGATGGAAACTTCACCATTCATGTTTCAAGGCAATAACCAGGTCCTTTTATACTCTGTTGGATATTCCACCTTTGTAAAGCAGCTTACAGAACCATCGCATGCAAGCTCGGGATTTCGGATGAGGAAATTATGCAAGTAGTTTCTTCCGTTTCCTATACTTTCCAATAAAATATCAACACAAAATGAATAATAAGAATGGACTTTATCCTGTAAAAACGTGAATTTCTCTCAGTACTGTTTAGAAGCAGCTGTTAAATAAATCTCCACAGTGCTAAGATATATATATATAATATATATATAAAACTCGAATAAAATATTGTATATATATCTGTAATAGATTCAGTAGTAGAACGCGGGTGGTTGCATCCACAATGAACAGCTAGAATTTCGACGCCGTAGAATGCTGAAACGCCGATCCACAAGGAATAAGAAATTTGACAGTCAAGGTATATTTAATTTAACTCTTATTCCAGTAAACATGTTGCGGCCACAATCAAGTTGGCACATTAATTATGCCTGTTCCAAAAGGCTTACATTTTTGATAACTTTATAGCAAGAAAGCAGCAGTAGACAGACAGTAGTCGAACTAAGCCGAAACGGGAAAAGCAAGTGCGTTATGTTCAGAGTGAAATCTTAATTCAGACTGAGTAAGTATTGGTTCTCAATGCATTTTGATTTGGATGATCAATATTGCTGTAAAATTACTATTGGCTGTTTGAGTTTTACATCATCAGAATTATGTAAGAGTCATATGACATAGATTTTTCTCGAAATGACACAGTACAAATAGAGGTTACTATTTTTAGAATATAGAAGGGAATTGATTTTTCTGTTAATTTAATCTTTTACATATGCTTTATTTTTCTTACATATATATAATGTTTCAAGAATTTACAGTTCATTAATGTTCTTGATCTAAAAATACGACATCCATTTTACAATTAATGTTATTTCAATACAGTTTTAAACCCACTGCTTCAAAATGTTAGCTTTATTTCATTATTACATGCTCTCATATTAATAGAAATATCTGTGCTTCTACTCAGCTAGGTATTTCACCTGGCATTTAGCAGCGCGTCAGACTGCACAACGATCAATAAAATGACTTCTTTGTTCCTAGTCTTCCGTCAAGTTCTTAAGTGATAAATGTGTGCTAGAGCCCACCTATGGGACTTGTCACAGGTCTTATAGCTCCAGTTAAATGTATGATTCCTTTATTATTTATGGTGCAATTAGATACAAAAAGCCAAAAAATTTGCATATTTATTCCAAAGGAGTTTGTCCCTGAAGGACTATTGTTTTCGTTTTGCGATTTTGCTTTGAAACCTTTAAAAGGCTGTATCACTTTTCAAATCGTTGCCACCAAGTACTATCGCCCTGTATTATATTTGAAGAAATTAAATAGTGAAGAATCTGCATAAATGTATGTATTTTTCTCGCTTTGTGATAAAACAACGGTACATAGAACCATCCAGTTTTGAATGACGTAATCCTCCTGCGAATACGGGCATTTCAAAGCCAAAATTTGAAATTTGGAATTTGTTTTATTATCGGTTTCATATTTTGCAAAACTTAACGAATTTTTGATTAACAAACTCAGCGATTTCAAAGCGAGCAATTTCAACACTATACGTGGGGGAAAAAACCTTTTTATCTACAGCGCGCGGAACTGTGTATCGGAAATTCTAAAGATACGCTCATTTTAAAATCACTTTGCGACATTGCTGTTAAACTGAATTTTATGGTTAAAGTGCAAAGAACATGATATTTAATAAATAAAGGTAACACACACAACGTTAAAAAAACGCCCCTTTGAAACGTAATTTAAAATCTGAAACCTTTCAGATTTTTCGAATTATATTTATTTCCTTAAAAAACAGCAAGTCGATACTTACATTTTTGTAACCATACCAATTTTTCTTCTTTTACCAAATAAAATAATTAACAATTAAAAAATGTTTGCTTAAAATAACCACTGTATTTCTCATACACAAAAATAGATATACCATTCAATAATATCACTGGCAATCGTTGTCATGTGAAGAGATATAATATTGTATTGAATTGATTTATTAATTACAATAAAGCACATAGGTGCTATCTGTTTAAGCTCTCTTGAGATTTTCACGGAGATAAAACTGGGGAATAGAATCTGCGACCACTATATCTTTCTTCTCTGGTCCCATACTTCTCGACAATACATTTTAATTGATAGAATGTTTAAATGTCATCCATTCCTAAACAACATTGCAGTTAAAAATACCTATACGTTATCAAAAATTAGAGCTTGAGCCAACTTTGTGTCAGTTAATTATCATTAGTTAATCACCATGTGATATGGCCCTGATAAAACACTTTTCTTAACATACATAACTAAATTCTTAAGTGGACTAAAGTAATTTAATAATTAATCATAATACATCGTCTACTCTTTTTAAGTTTGAAAAACTAGCTAGAATTTGCGAATCAAATTGATTTATGTAACTGGAATACAGCTCTTCTTTAAATCAATAATACTAGCATCTTTCTTAATTCATACTCAGTCATAAAAACAAATGGAATTTTTTATTTATGAATTATTTTTCAAAATCAGTAAGTGTAACTGAAATGTTTGGAATCTGATACATTACAACTTTAAAAAACTTAAATATCATAAGGCAAGAAATACAAATTAAATGAGCTAATAAATTTCCAAATATTTAATGAATTTATTAAGTCGTTTTGTCAAAATAAAAAAAATCTAATTTAATAAAGCGAAATGGATTCTTTTATTTACTACTATTATTCTAATAGCGAAGCTGAAGCTGAATATGATGTTATATGCGATTTCATTTATGGAGTAATTTTAATAGTAATTTTTATCCCCCTTCAGAAGAGCAAGTTCGAAACGTATATTTTATTACTCTATTTGCTTACCATTGCGTTTAACGTTTACAGATTGCCTTTTTAATGCAGCTTCACTTCACTCATGTAAAATAATTTATAATGTGAGGCACATGTAATATTTTAATTATGTTTCTCTTTTCATCTTCTGAGAAGATTAAAATGCTATAAAATTAAACAGCATTTTTTCAGACACGTATGCGTTTTACTACGCAGAAATAAAGTTTTGTGGCTTTTCAAATGGTTCTGTCACGTTAATGGTTTGCATTAAGAAAATAGTATTATGAGTGCGCTATTAGCTAACGTGGGTTATTTATTAGTATTCCTCTTTAACGGGCACCGCGTGCTGATCTGTGTTATATAAAATATGACCAATGACGACAAGAAATATAATATTGTTGCTTTCAGCGGGTACATGGATTTGGAGTAATTGATGATAACACTTGGATGAAGAATCAAAACAAAATTCGTTCGCCAGTATTACACAAAACATTTCCAAAGACACGTTTACAATAGTCGAAAAATTACGTTAAACATGTTGAAATAATCACCAACACAGTTTTCAGGGTATAACGCTGAAGGCAGCTTCACGGCAAAGCACTGAAGTACAGCTCCCGACTCGATTGATCGCTCACAAAGTAATCTCTGAACTCAAGACACAACTACTACTTTATCCGCGTACAGGCAGGCTATATATAGCTTTAACCTACCTTCGAGAATATTCCCGAAAACACCTTTAAGGATGCGTTCTAGAATGTTCTCGTTCCGTCTATGGCCAATTTTGTCTCGCCAAATATGACAACTTTGCCTTTCTCTGCCACTTTCTCGCAACCCTAACCCCGCTTTGCAGGAAAGCTGTCTCACCTCAGCTCGGCATTTAGCAACAATATGTTACATTTAAATACATTTTGAGTCACTCACTAGGTGCGAATTACTTTTACCTCGGTAGGCAAATATAAACATTTATTTTCTAATCAGTCATATTCTGGATTAGCAGTTGTCAAGTGACTAACAAATTTTATTCTTCGAGTTTTATCCTTAATTCTTAAATTAAGTAGAATATACATCCTAATCCTATTTTAAACACGAGATATTTATAACATGTTACGTTATCTAGCATACCATTTTTTTAACTTCTTAGTATTTTAAATAAACATAAAAAATGATATGTTTAAACAAGTGTCCTTAATGAAGTTTTTCTTCTTCGTTTATGTTATAAATCAGAACTGGCAATTACCGTATGAACAGTTGCGTTTAAAACTATACCTTCCACACTTCATTTTGCCGTTTTTCTTTTGAGATTTTGTACAAATTCGTTTACATCAAGAGGATTTTCAGATCTATCTGTTTTTGCTTTCAGAATTGGATGAATCTGAATTTCCTCTCATATCAAATGTTTAGTTCTATTAAGAGTAATGTTAAATTTCTTTAACAGTTAAAAATTCAGAGCAATTTTACTTTGAAAATTATAGTTTACACTGTAAGGTCTAGTTTTCCTAGCTATCGTAAAATATGACTAGATCTACCAAAGTGTGATCCTTGCGAATTCTCACAGAGGCTTGAAGATGGATAAAACCAGGGTAGGTGCAAAAGGCCCTTTTATTGATCGATTTAACAGATGTCATGGACTTACATGCTTACAAAAACACCGAACACTCACGGTGAGAACTTAAAAGATAATGTTACACTAAATTTAAAGATAAAGAGTAGTGCGAGATTACACAATTCAGTTTAAACTAACAGTCTGACTCAGAACCTACAGGATAATAACTTGGCGGCAAGAATATTCAGCCAGTATTAAGGTTAACAGCTGATAGAAACTAACAACGTGCGCTCACAATAGCGAAATCATGCTCTGTCTCACTTTTTCGCTCCAGTTTAAATACTCTTGTTCACCCTAACTCATTTACATCCTATCGAGGAAATACGAGGGGAATAAGTAAAATCAGGAAAGGCTCACAAAACAATATAACTATTAGTTAAATTAAATAGAACCCAACACAACATGAACATAAATTAATATATTTAATATAATTTTCTTAATTAGAATTTGTTTTTTGCCATCAGTAAAACATGTTTTCCCTTTCTCCTATCTACATATTGAAAGTGTCAAGGAAAGAGGTGAAAATTTTTGTAACAAAAAACTGAGAATATCGAAAATGAAGACAAATATCGTGTGCTTCAATGTGATTGGATAGCAATGTATGACCTTGAAACACAATAAGTTTTTAAAGATACTTTCATTTATGTTTGCAAAAGTGTTTAATTTGATTGGGCATAATGTGACATTAGTTTGTATACGTGTCGACATAGCCAAGGAAGATATGTATTCAATTGAGGATATTATTAATTCATTTATCAACGTATTGAGCAAATCAGTGTCTTGTAGTGTATAAATGCACCATATTACAAAAAAAATTTCAGTTACGATGAGATTTGTTACTAAATTAATATCTGTTAAAATTTCCAGCTTGATTTTAATTGAAAACACTCAGCGATTACAATTCGTGATTCGAATTATTGTTTGCAAGAGAATCAGGAAACTTAATCTGCATTTGTAGGGACTATTGCTTTTCAGACTCAGAAAACGGGGAAAATCAATGCTATTGTTCCCTACATTCTTTCCCACTTAAAGAAGGACTGTGAAGTGGCAGGTGATTGAGTCTACCAAATCCAAGTGGTGACAAGTTATTATCCACTACATTTGTTAATTTGGAAATCCTGTAGAGACTACTTTTAGCCGATAAATGGAGGAAATCAGCTGTGCCTCACCGGTATTTGAGCCTTTGGGATTACTAAACCCTTACACAACTGCACGCACACGGGAAGATGCAATTAATTCCCAAAATAATAAAAATAATACCAAATAATTTTATTTTTAATGATGAAATATTATTATTAGTCCAAACGGGCTTTGTCCCTGACGGACTATTGTTTTCGTTTTGTGATTTTGCGTAGAATCACTTTAAAATGTCCCTTTAATTTTTCAAACTGTTGCCACCAAATGTTAGATTCCTGCATTATATTTGAAGAAATTAAATAATGTAAAATCTGCATAAATGTATGTATATTTCTCGCATCGTGATAAAACAACGGTACATAGAGCCATCGAATTTTGAAGGACGTAATCATTCTACGAATATGGGCATGTGGAAGACCAAAATTGAAATTTATATTTTGTTTTATTATCGGTTTAATATTTTGTAAGCCTTTAACGAATTTTTGAGTAACAAACTCAACGATTTAAAATCGAGCAATGGCAACACTCTACCGGGGGGGCAGGGAAGCCTTTTTATCTCCAGTGGGCGTGGAACTGTGTATCGGAAATTCTGAAGATATGCTCAATTAAAAATTATTTTGCGTCATTGCTATTGAATTGAATTTTATGGTTTAAGTGCAAAGAACGTGATATATAATAAATAAAGGTAACACAAACTTTAAAAAACGCCCCTTTGGACGTAATGTGAAATCTGAACCTTTCAGATTTTTATTATTATTAATGTTATTTTTCTCTAAATGCATACAAGTTTTAAAAACCAACCTAATGCATTTTAAAGACCGATTACATTTACACAAAGCACGTCAAAGTTACAATACTTCAGATATTTCAAATGATGATAAAATGTTTTATTTACCATATTTTAATTTTTCTTCTATATGAATCTTGTTATTTTAAACTTCAGGAATTAGAAATTAAAAGAAAATAACAAAAGTACTCTCCTTGTGTAAGCAAAACATTTTACAAGAGTTGGGCCGTTTACAACCAACAGAGCAATAACTATCTAAGAATGTATCAACGATACATCATGCATTTACACAAAATGGAAAAAAAAAATTTCCAGTTTTTGTAAATGCTTTTTTTTCCCTTTGTAAGAAAAAAAAATATTTTTTTCCAAAGGAGCGTTTTTCATACTTTTGTATGTTAACGTTATTTATTAAATATAATGTTCTTCGCACTTAAACCGCAAAATTCGACTCAACAGCAATATGGCAAAATAATTTTAAAATGAGCATATCTTTAGAATTTCCGATACATAGTGTCGCTAGCTGGAGATAAAAATGTTTTTCTTCCGTACAGTGTTGCCATTTCCTCACATTGCTTGGAAATCTTTGAGTTTGTTAATCAAAAATTCGTTAAAGTATTACAAAATATAAAATGGATATTAAAACAAATTCCAAATTTGGGCTTAGGTGCATATGTTCGGGTACAAACGTACGTTATTCGAAATTGGAGGGCTCTATAGGTACCGTTGTTTTATCACAATGCGAGAAACATATACACATTTATGCACATTCTTCATCATTTAATTTCTTTAAATATAATACAGGGCTCTAATATTTGGTGGCAACTATTTGAAAAGTGAGCCGACATTTATAGTGAACCAACGCAAAATGCCAAAATGAAATTAATAGCCCTTCTGAGCTAGGGCTCTTTGGGCTAATAATTAGGTAGCGTTATAATAACGAATAAATATTTATTCATTTGAAATTTTAATTTTTTAATGATAGAATTTACAAATTTAAAAAATAGGCATACGTCATTGGCAATCTTAGCCTTTATTTATTCCGACTCTTATCTATAGATTGTTTTCTGTGGAGATAATTATTGAACTAGCGACACTCGCTTAAGCAAATAACTAAGACTTCTGAACCAGACATTATAAAGACTGTAGAAATCAAACAATATCTATTAAAATGACTGGTTAAGGGATATTACATCAGTCGTTTTTGCATAAATGTTTTCACTTGCAACGCGGCAGTAGTTTTTAATATATTATTCATTCGAACAAAATGTACTGAAATTCTAAGCAAATTTTGTAGATATGTAACAAGAAAATGAAATTTCAAATTTAATCTCACTGAATCTCGGTCGTCATGTAGAGTCATTAGGTTAATTGGAAGCAGAAAAGATGAAAAATATGCAACCGCCTTCGCCGGGAATCGAACCGCGGACCTCTGGAATACCAGCCCAGTGTGCTACCTTTACACCACGAAGGCACGCTAGGGAAGTGGGAGAAATACCTTATAGTCATATTGATTTTTTTCATTTTCAAAATTAACGCTTTAATTTCTTGTCTAAGTTCAAAGAAAGTATTTGAATTTATACATCAGTTTCCAACATTTGTCAACTGGACATGATACCCTTTATTTCATAAACGATTCTATTTAAATATGTTCACACTTATGATACGTTTTGCTGATGTGCTTATTCGTTCTTTAGTTGGCAGAAGAAAAAAATAGCAAACAGCCTCAAAGGAATTAGCGATTAATATAGAAACATACCCATTTCATGCTATCGAATTTTATTACATAGGCTTAGCTAAATGAAGTAGATAATTTCAAGGTCTTATAGGAGCAAGAATTTTAATAATATGGCTGAAATAATTCCACGATCAGAAGCATATACCCTAAAGTTGTAGATTTCTACTTGTGTAGAAGTATAAATCATTGTCCTTCAAAGCTTACTAGACTGACAAACGAGTTACCCTTTTAGTTTGAATTAATGTGATAAATTCCTGAGATGCTTGAAATAACATTTAAATTAAACAGAAGGCACCATTTGTGCTCAAAAACAAAACTTCGCCACTTGCAGTTACTTAAAATAATTTAAGTTGAAATTCAAATTCAAACCACTACACGAAATGGCCTACTTAAGCTGGCTCACTTATTATAACTGCGCGCTTTTAATGTCGGCAAGCAAAATAACTAAAGCCGAAATAATCGGCTAGCGATAATAATTAATTACAGGCAATTCTGCCAATAGCTTTAACTGTGAAACATTCAAAATCCTCGTTGTAAATACTTAAACAACTAATCTGCATTCTGGTCAGAATAACGGAAAGCAGACTTTAAAGTAAAGGTTTAAATCATGATAATTTGTCAATTAACATAAAACATCTTATAATGTTTACTTGGTTATATAACAAATATTCTGTGTTTAACCCTTTTATTAAAGGACTGATATCAATTTCATAATAATATTCTTCCCAAACATGTGTTAACATGATCACGTAAACAGTTGAAATAATTGTTTTGATGCTTTGTTTAAGATAAACCAGTCATGTAAGGAGGTGAGGGAAATGTCGACCCTCGATATTTTACCATAAAATTAGTCAAATGTTGTTAAATCCCGACTACTTGGTTGGCATCATGTTAGAACTAAATTCTAGTCTGTTGAGCGGATGATCAAAGTCCGAGGCAGACTTCCCTGCCCTCCCCTGTAAACACGAAATAAAATTTGCTTTTGCATATTCAAGCACCCAAAAATCCTGCAAACGGAAACATTTCGAGAAATTAGCTGATGTAAAAATTTTGAAGTTAATTTTAAAGGTTAGTTTCTCACGAGAAAAATATGCGAAAACTTCCCGTAATTAAAATGTTTATTAGGAAACTGAATTCATGTCTTAAATATTAATATTTAATAATTTATTGGCATCGGTACTGGATACTTGGTGGATGAAAAAGAGATTTTGCACTGAAAGTGTGACAACTTTTAATATTTTAAATAGCACCTATGAATAGCTCTAAGTATACTTTATTAGCAGAAAGGGTGTTAATCTAGGCGGCCTATTAATTTCGTATTGGCATTTTGTAGCGTTTAACTTTTCAAATTGCTGCGTCTAAATATTGTCGCCTTGAATCATACTTTTCAAATTGTTACCACTAAATATTATAGTCCTGCATTATATTTAAAGAAATTTAATAATGAAAGATTTGCATAGATGTATGTATGTTTCTCGCATTGTGATAAAACAACGGTACCTACACCCATCGAATTTTGAACAACGTACGTCTGTTCCCGAATATGGGCATCTGGAAGCCCAAAATTGGAATTTGTTTTATTATCTATTTCATATTTTGTAAGGTATTTATGAGTTTTTGATTTAGAAACTCAACGATGTCAAAGCGAGCAATGACAACACTGTACGAAAAAAAATTTTTTTTTATCTCTAGTGCGTGGGACGTTGTATCGAAAATTCTAAAGACATGCTCTTTTTAAATTATTTTGTGATATTGCAATTGAATTGAATTTAAAGAGATTTAAGTGCGAAGAACATGATATTTAATAAATAAAGGTAACACAAAAAATTTTAAAAAAGATCCTTTGAACATAATATAAAATCTGAAAACTTTCCGTTTTTTTATTTTATTTTTATTAATTTTTAAATTATATTTGGTATTTTAATTCTTATCTTTAAAAGAGTCAATCTTTTAAACTTCTGACAATGCAGTATAATGAACTATATTTTCATTTAGGCAGTTAATGAAATGGCGTTCATGGACGCCTAATTAATGACGAAAAACAAATTAGAGCAATAAAAGTTTTTTATAGGAATTTTTTTTTCTCCTTTAATCTAAGACATTGCAAGCTACCTATCTTCAAACACAGTAAACAACCTCGTGTTTATTGAAGAGTAAAAACATAAGCTCAGCAAGACTTTTGTCAGCTGTCTTCAGAAACGGTGATGGTTTATGTAACAGAGTAAGTTCCGACGAAAACATATACGTGACCAGTATAAAACATGAAAGCAAATATAGGAATTCGCATAAAAGTAATAAAAAGGGAGTGGCAAGAAATCGCATATTTCTTGCAGAAATATATTTCCCCCAAAACGTTTTGCATAGAATTTCAATATCGGGCGACTGAGTGATACTTTATTATTTTTCACTGCGAAAGCTTCGATAGGACTCGGTGATTCTTTTTGGAATATTCTTTTTAACCTTTTCTCCTGGAATTTAAAATATATTTCTAGAGAGTCAATTTTTACAAGGATCCCCTGGGGTGTAAGAAGATGGATCTGTTGCTACTGCTAGCGTCATCTGTATCTCACGGAAATAAGATTTGATTCTTTGTTGAATTTTTTTTTATTTTACCTCGTTATTATTCCATGGCAAATGTCACCAAACTGCCCTATATATTCAGAGCGAATATGGCCTGAGGAGAGCGGACACAGTTTTCGATTGACAGAATAAGTTTTATACACTCTGGCAGACAGTTATGAGCCAAAAAATGGTCATATAACCATAAACTAAAGCAATCCAAGAGAGGGAATAAATTGATAGCTAGGATCCAAACAAAATTTTCGATGACATTATAGGAATCCTAGCCTGGAAAGGATCTGTGGAAGATGATAATGGAAACAGTAATCTAGCCGAATGTTCCAGACAGCATTTATAGGAAGTATCCTATGACATTGTTGCTGCCAGCTACCTATGAACATACCAGTCAAGTTATTCGGACCGTTATCCTTCTCCCATCTTCTTCCCTGTTCATCGGTTTAAGCACAAGCAAAGCTCCCATTAACGTTTATGTTTACAAAATATACGTATGCTCTTTTGGTAAGGAATCAAGTTTCCCACTACGCCATAAAATTCAACAATCAGCAATGTAAATTCAATTTCTATACTATTATTTTTGCGTTAAATAAACGTAGATTGCATCAACAGGAGAAAAAATCTAATCGGATATCAAGTTAAAATGAATGATTATAAGTTATTTCTCCCACTTTCTTAGCATGGTGTAATGGTGTTCTCCGTGGTATAATGGTCAGCATGCTCAGCACGTATTCAAGAGGCCCGCGGCCCGTTGCTCATTTTTCACCTCTCCTGCTTTCAGATAATATCTAATGTCTCTAAATTGGCGCCCGAACTAAAAAACGTGGTGGGTGATGATTCTCCACCACCAGAATTTGGCAATTGGGTTTTCTAGGATCATAAATCCTTTAATTTTCAAAGATTATTATTTTCATCTATTCCTTAATTTGTTTATTGACACAGAAGGTATGAAACTCGATTCTTCAATTGCTTATGCTAATGAATGCATTTATGAAGAAAAAGATGGATAATTTTTCTTTGTCATAATACATAGTGATAGTTAATAATTTTTCTGACGTTGCTTTTGTCAGTTCATTGGTTCGTATCCTGTTAACTAGTCATAAATCACTCGAAGGATTTTATTTGCAGTTATAGCGGAAAATATCAGTGACTGTAACCGTTCATTTTCCTTTCGCTTGTGGGAATTAATAGTTCGACTTTTATAATGAAAGGTTGCGAAAATATTAACAAAACATATATATCATGCATCTTTTCAGAGATGTATGTATTTGAATAGGAAACGTATAATGTGTTTTAACAAAACTCAATTTTTTAAATAATACTATTATTAGGCCTCCTTCTCTTCAAGTAGCGCAAATAAAGTTGTTAAAACTGAAACGGTTTCGTGGATTGTTAAATTTCAATACAACGAAATAAAAGAATATATGGTTTGGTCAAAGTAACTTTCTCTGAAGAATCTTCGAAAGAAGCTTCTTATGATTACGTTACACGTGAAGAAAATTATGACAAACACTTAAATGAATGAAAATTATTATATAGCAAAACGAATTTTGAAAAAAATGGGCCACAATGAAATAATAGAATTTAATGACAGACAAGCAGTTTTGTTTAATTATCTATTTATTCGTAGTTTTAATCAACATTAAAAATTAACGTTTTAAATTATTATGCTGAATACAAGTCTAACGCTATCGAGATTTATTCACATTTTCTTTAATCATACGTTAATCATAAGTCACCTAACCATACGAAATACTGAACTTGTCAAATTTTATTTTTACGCCAGATCAGCATGTTGCGGCCAAAGCAAAATTCATAAGTTCTATGTACATCTGAAAAGAAAATATATAAAAACATTTCAATATGAATGAAATCAGTTCCATATACACTCCAAATTTTTTTTTAAATATGAATGAAATAAGTTCTATATTCTCAAAGTATTTCAGCTTCGCTTTAACATAAATCGCTTCAGTTTATTCTGGCCTTGAAAAAAATCTCAAATTGCTTCAACTAAACTTGATTCACGCATTTCGACGTAGACGCCGAACAGTAATGAAGTTCAACGAAAACAGCAACTTGCAGGGTGCGAGAATTAGCACCAGTTTTTAATTAATATCTCGGGTTATTATAGTCGTACGAAGATGAGAATTATAGAAATGGCTTCCCACGGATTTTTGGAAACCGGAGACGTTTCTCTGAAACTCAACTCCCCGTCGTTCCGGAGAAGATCATGTTACAACCAAACAAGCAAACCAAACAAACGCGCATATGTTTTGAGAGTATTAATGCAATACACGTCATATATATGCACAATGAATACACTAAAAATGTATACAGAAAGCTAAATTTTCGGCACAAGCAATTACCAGTATGCAACTCTAAAATTAGTCTTTTCAAATTCAGTGTAATAAATGTTATAAAGATACCTCGGTAAGAAAGAACAGCAGCTTTTATTTTAAAAATATATAACATGAATTAAATCCTAGATGTTCTTTAGCAGGTTTGATTGCAATGAATTAAGACCGTTCTCCAATAAGCTTTGGACATGTAACTCTCAGTACATTGAGTCAGCCACATTAAGATCTCATTTTCGACGCCAGGCTGAGGTATATCTTCTCAAAGAAAACTTACTCTCGAACTCTTAACTCTCTCATAATCTACAGCCTGAATTGCGATGATGGACATAATTTGCTTGGGATTTTAGCATATCATTCGGCATCCATCTTACCTTCCCCAATTGCTTTTAAATAGGAGGATATACAAAAATTGAGATGCATCGATGCTTTTGTACACCGAGATAGTTTTGTGAAGGTTCCGGAAAATCTCTGGCATTGTACAAATTATTAGACCAAAGGGTGTCAGCCCAGAAGGACTATTAACTTCGTTTTGGCATTTGGTGTTGAAAACTTTAAATGTCGGTTCACTTTTCAAACTGTTGCTACCAAACATAAGCCATGTATTATATTTAAAGAAATTAAATAATGAATAATCTTCATACATGTATGTATGTTTTTCGCATTGTAATAAAACGACGGTACCTACAGCTATTAAATTTTGAGTAACGCATGTTTCCATCCGAATATGGGCATCTGGAAGCCCAAATTTGGAATTTGGAATTTGTTTTATTATCTATTTCATATTTTGTAAAACTTTTGAACGAATTATTGAATTATAAAATTTGAACTAAACGAATTTTTGATTAACAAACTCAATGATTTCAAAGCGAGTAAGAGCAATACTGTAAGTACAATCTACAGCGCGCGAGACTGTGTATCGGAAAATCTAGAAATATGTTCATTTTAAAATTATTTTGAGATATTCTTGTTGAACTGAATTTTATTGTTTAAGTGCGAAGAACATGATATTTGTTAAATAAACGTAACCCACAAAACGTTAAAAAGACGCCCCTTTAGAAGCAATGCAAAATCTGAAAGCTTTTAGATTTTTTTTTTTTTTTTTAATTCTACTTAACTGCTATTAGATGATAAATTCGAATATGGTTACTTCTCTAATTCTTTCAAAAAAAAAAAAAAAAAAAAAAAAAAAAAAAAAACTCATGGAATTGTAACAAAGTTCATTTTTCATGCAACATCCAATATAAAAGTAATTTCAGTAGCTTTATTTGCAAAATATTTAATCAAAATGAACAGTTTTCAATGACATTTTACCTGTTTTGTCCTGTAGTGTATATTGCATTCCTTATCATCATGAGTGAGAATTATTGATTAGAATAAGGTAAACTCAAAGTTTTGGTGATTGGAATAATAACCCAAAGAGGAAATGTAAACTTATTTTAATGGCTGATAAACCCTATAGCCTTTTCTCACGCCTTTGGTAACTCCAAACTTTTCGTCGAACGTTTTAATGCAATTTCCGCTTTGCTTTTCACACGCAAATAGCGATTTGCATTTTGGTCTTAACACGCAAGCTTTGGAGATCTCGTAATAAAGTAAGCCCACAGCTTTCTCACGGAAATGTAAAATTTTATGCTCGACACACGTAAACGTTAAATGCATATTTTATTCATGTGTCAATCAGGGGTTGTTGAAATAATATTGTCCCGAAAATCAAGATGCATGATTATCGAAACGACTGCAAGCTCTGCAATTTATCAAGCTGTCAGTAAAGTGCGTTTATTTATACGTAAGTTTTGACAAATTTTAAAAATTATCAAATTCTTTCCCGAATGTGTATTTAAGTTATTCTAGCCGTTTATTACTTCCTTATAAGTTGTAAAGGAAGTATTATTATTGCGAAAAATTTCGGGTATCATATTTTAACGGAAATATCCATTTTGACCGTTCCCGAATTTATTTCGACGATTTTTTTCCCGCGATTTCTGTAATTTCTTTTCCACGCTTTCCGCGATTTCTGTAATTTCTGAAAAGGCTTTATTATGCACAGAATTTCTTTCTCAAAATGGATTTTAAATAGATTTAAAAGAGAATTTTTTTCTTGATGTCTGTACGTACGTATGTATGTATGTGTGTATGTATCTCGTATAACTCGAAAACGATCAGCCGCAGAACTTTAAAATTTTATATATGGAATTGCTGTAACATCTAGTTGTGCAATCTATAAATCTATAAATAATTATTGATAGAAGACAGAGGATGTAGTAGTGTTTGCATAAATTAGTTTCAGTAGTTTTGATTTACTTAGTCACGTTTCCATCCTTAGTCACGTGCTTAGTCACGTTTCCATGCTTTGATTATTCTTAAAACATATGATTTCGAGGCTTTTATTATGCACTTTCGGCTAATTATTTTTGTTAGTGATTAATAAATAAATTTTTGAGTGGTTCCAAGTTTCGAATCGCAGGGCTGCTTCTCTTAGTTTCTAATACCTATATGTTACCTTGTAAGGATCTTAAGTTTTACTAACGTTTATTTTTATTTTAAATCTTTACTATCACTTCTTATTTTCTACTTCCGGCCAGAATTATAAGCGTTAAGGTTTTTATGCAAAGTTTGTCTGGCTAACGCCAAGTATTTAAGTTGTGGCCTTTTGCCAAGCGAGAGAGAGGAAGCAGTGAGTCAAAGCAGGCCGCTTACCTTAGAAGTTACTTAGTTGCTGTTTGCCTTCCAGGCCAGAGGTTTTAATCCTCTTGATAAATTTAAACGTATTGTAGTGTTCACAGTCTCTGTACTACATACGCTTCCTGTTAATATAAGGCCAATCTTCCACGTTTATTATTCTAAAGTTAAATTAGAGTTTAGTTTTATTTTTATACTTTTACGTTAGACCCCAAGTAGCGGGTCAGTGTATTCCGAAGTACGGAACTTATTGTATATAGAGAAAAATAAAGGGTTTTGTATACCCTTCATGTGTATCCTGTCTACTTACCACAATTAGTGAACATAGCTTTAGTAAGCTCTCTGTTCCGAGTCAGGTCCTTGTATGTTCCCGAAGAAGGTAAGAAGGAACATTGACCCTGATAGTGGCGCCCAACGAAGAAGAATAACCATGGCCGAGTTTCAAGAAGAACCTGTGCTGCCTGCAGAAACGGCTCAGAATCCAGAAATGCCAGCTGCCGCCCTGGAAGGATTTGGTTACATCGCCCAGACCATGCGCGCTTCGATGAAACCAGAAGCAACATTTAATGGAAATTCACCGGTAACCAGTTTTTTGGAAAAATTGGATGACCACTTCATGCTCTACCCCGTGCACGAGTTTCAAAAATTTACCTTAGCTACCAGCGCTTTGAGGGGCCAAGCGCTTAACGGGTTCAAATGTATAGGCAGAAGTCTCTTGGGTCAAGCAGGAAGTCCCACCTATACTTACGAAAATTTCAAGACTGCCCTACTAAAAGCCTTCCCTGTTGTAAGGGATCGTGCGAAATTAGAAACGGAACCTTTCAGTATATATCAACAAAGAATCGAACACCTCTCGAGCTTTATTTTAAGAAAAATTCACGTTTTCAAGCTCTTGTATGGAAACCGTCCGGATCCTGAAATAATTCAAGTGATTTTGCCGAGGTTACTACCCCAAGTGCAAGACTTTATTGAATTGAGAAATCCGACTACACTGGAAAAGTTATTTGAGCTAGCAATCCAGTTTGAAAGTAGAAGAACGGAGGACGTCGAAAGAAGACGCCAATATCAACAGCGAAACCAATTTGGTACGCCAAGACTACAGCAAACTCAAGCACATGGCTACGGAGAAAAAGCGAATCAGTGGGCAAGGAAACCCGAGCATTCAAAAACAGCCGGCGAACGTCGACAGTTCAATAGCAACCCAGGAAAAAAGTCTCAAGGCCAGTGGAAAAAGAAGGAAAGCACGGAAAGGAAAAATAATTTAAACTAAAACGGATTTCTGCTGACGAGAGGGTGCGGAAATCCGAAGGCCACGAAAACCCCTCTTCCTACAAGTTAAATACAGTAATGGTGAAAAATTTGACTCTTCCGAAGATTGAAGTCTTGGTGAATAATATCCCAGCCAGCGCACTCCTGGATACCGGCGCGCAGTGTTCCTGTGTGGCAGAAGATTTTTTTAGGAAGTATTTTCGCAAATACCGCATATATAATGCGGATAATACGACAGTGTTAGCGGCGCAAGGAGAAAAATGTAAGTGTGTAGGTAAAGTACCTTTGTATATCCGTATCAAGGACGAACAAGTAAAGGTGATGTTTTTTATAGTAAAGAATCTGCAAGCACATTTAATTTTAGGAATAGATTTTCTTTCAGAAGCACAAGCTACGCTGGATTTTAATGAAGCGTCCCTTAAGCTGACAATGAAACCAGTTCGTACAGAAAACGCTGAACCGCCGATGTTAAAACTTGACCATCTCCCTAATGACGAGCAAGGAAGAATCCGACAAGTGGTAAGTGAATTTGCTTCGTTATTTAGTGATATTCCAGGATTTACTCAGGTTACTAACCATAGTATTGACACCGGAGATGCAATGCCACTTCGTCAAAACCCATACCGGTATGATAAGAATAAGGAAAAAATTATAGAATGGCATATTACCGATATGCTACGTAAAAAGATCATAACGCCCATCTCAAGTAGTTATACTAGCCCGGTGGTTTTATCTAAGAAAAATAATGACTATCCTTTGACGCATCCAAAAAGGTGGAGATTCGCAATTGATTACCGTAAATTAAACTCCATAACTAAATATCCGGTATATCCGTTACCGATTATAGAAAAAATTCTAAGGAACATAAAATCAACCAAATTTATGACGACTTTAGACTTAACGACTGGTTATTTTCAAATAGGGGTGAGGCCTGAGGACGTGCCTAATACTGCTTTTATAACCAAGTCTGGCACTTATGCATTTTTGCGTATGCCGTTTGGCCTTTCAGGGGCCCCGGCAACATTTCAGCGATGCATGGACATTGTGTTAAGACCTGTTCTTGGAAAGTCCACATTTATCTATTTAGACGATATCATTATTACTAGTGATAATCTCGACCAACATGTACAGGATTTAAGACAGGTGTTTTCTTTATTAAATGAGGCCGGTCTAAATGTTAATGTCGAAAAGTGCAAATTTGCAGCCCCTGAATTAAAATATTTAGGTTACAAAATATCTCAAAAAGGGATCGAGACAGATGAATCAAAAATAATCGCTGTACAAAAGTATCCGACTCCAAACACGGCAAAGAAGCTCTCTTCTTTTCTAGGACTTTGTTCATATTATAGGTCTTTTATAAAAAATTTTGCAGCTATTGCTGAACCATTGTTAAAATTAAAAAGGAAAAAGGCAAGATTCTCGTGGACGGCCGAAGCCAATAGTGCTTTCGAAAAATTAAAACAAGCATTAACGCAAGCCCCTGTGTTGAAATTTCCTGAAAAGGATGAGAATTTAGAAATTTCAGCGGATGCTTCGGATTATGCGGTAGGAGCGGTACTTTCGCAAAATCAGCAGCCCGTGGCATTTTTTAGCCGAACTTTAAATCAAACACAAAGAAACTATTCCGCGACCGAGAGAGAGGCACTTGCAGTTCTGTTAGCAGTGCAAAAGTTCCGAGTGTATTTTGGAAAGGCGCCGATAACAGTGTACTCTGATCATGCGGCGGTAACTAGATTGTACTCAGGAAAAAATTTATCCCCAAGGTTAATAAGATGGGCACTCAAGCTGCAAGAATATAATCTGGTAATCAAGCATACCCCCGGAAAGGAAAATATCGTAGCAGATGCCCTATCAAGAATTAAAATAGACGAACAAGGTAATACCGTAAAAGTGGCAATGCTTACAGCATGTACAATAAATTCCCGAGAAACTGTAATAACCGAACTGGGTAAGGATCCTGAGTTTGGAAGCATTTATGAGTATTTGAAGGATCCTGAAAATTTTAGCCACCAAGATATTGTGGGGATAAGAAATAGGGCAGCCCATTACGAACTAATAGATGGTCTATTATTCTATACAAAAACTACGAATTCCAACAACGAATTTCGACTTGTTATCCCAGCTAGTCTTAGATTAAATATCCTGCAAGAGCTCCATGACAGCCCTTTAGCTTCTCATGCTGGTATTCGAAAAACTATCCAACGCGTACGCGAGGCAGTCTACTTTCCTGAACTGCAAAAGTTAACAAGGGCGTATGTCCAGTCCTGCCCAACATGTCAAGCAGTTAATTATATTAATTTCCGCCCGGCCGGGTTTCTAAATAGTATTAAATCCGAATTTCCAAATGAAATAATTGGCATCGATTTATTGGGCCCTTTCCCAAAAAGTCAGTTAAATAAAAGTCGCTATCTCCTTGTTATGGTTGATCATTTTAGTAAATGGACCGAAATTGTTCCCTTAAAACGAGCCTCCGCGAAATTTGTTACTGATTCTATTTTAAATAAATATATTTTAAAATACGGGGCGCCCCTAAAAGTTATATCGGATAATGGTCCTCAATTTGTAAGTAATATATTTGAAGACATGTGCCAAAAACTGGGCATACGTCATTTAAAAATGGTCCCGTATCGGCCGCAATCAAATATAGCGGAACGGGTCAATAGAAATATAGTGAAAATTATCCGTAGTTATGTTAAAAATTTTCATAAAAGCTGGGATAACTATGTCAATGAATTTGCTTTCGCCCTTAGGACCGCAAAACATGATACAACGGGCAAAACTCCTGCTGAGTTATTTCTAGGCAGAAAGATTATAACACCGTTAGATAAATTATTTTATGTGCAACAAAGAGCCCCAGAATATAAAATGGGTGATATAGAAAAACTAATTAAGGAAGCAAAGAAGAATAGGGAAGTAGCACAAAGAAAACAGAAGCTCTATTATGATTTGAAACGACGGGGAGTAACTTATAAAGTAGGGGATGAAGTTTTAAAAATTAAGCATTCACTTTCTTCAGCACCAGAAGATAAAACTGCCAAATTTTTTCCACGATTTGAAGGACCATACGTTATAGAAAAAATAACTCACGCTGTAGTAGTGTTAAAAGCCAGAAATGGTGAAACCTGTTCCGCAAACATTGATCAAATCACGCCCTACTTCGATCGTAATAAAATGCAAATATTTTCAGATCTTTTGCAGGATCCGGCACGGCAGACACCGCAGGCACAAGCTCCAGAGGTGGAAAAACGACAAGTACAAGGGCAAGCCAATAAGAGGCAGGAGCAAGTGAAAAGAAAATTGCCCCGCGGAAAAATTGAAGGGAGCAAGAAAAAGAAGCCGTTCCACCGTCCAGAAAAGAGAGTTCACGAACACCCCCAGAATGAAGAAGGGAGAAGGACGGCGTATGTGAAGAGAACCAGGAGAAATGACGGCAAATATAACCCGGCTCTAAAACGGAAGATCGACTCATCCGACAGGACTCTCCGCAGCAAAAGTCGCCGAACTGCGGAAGGGCCATCAGCGGCGGAGGAAAAAGTACAAGGAAAATTTGAACGGCCAGCAACGAGGTCCAAGCAGGAACACGACAGAAGTTTCCCGGTTCCGCCAAGACCAGCTGCTATCAAACGGCCAAGACCACAAGCAGAGGAGAAAAAGAAGGTATTCAAGGGTGGGCGAACTGGGGAAAAAAGGAAGCTTCCAGAGGAAAGCACTGAAGGGTGAGCCCTTACAAGAAGGAGGATAAATCACACAACTATCTGCAATACCTTCAAAGACTGGGCCCAGAAAAGGATGTCCGAATATCACAAAGATAAGTAAAATTTTATGTTACTTTGCAAACTTAAGTTAATCTTTCATTCTTACTGCAAGTGGCAGATTTCAAGAAGTTTTACCTCATGCGAGGTCTACCTTTATCGCCAAAAGGGCGAGAAATGAGTTGTTACCGATTTTCGTATTATGTTTTTAAATTACTCGCGCGTAAAACTAAAGTTGATGTATAATAGCGTTGTGTAAAGACTTAAATATTGAAAAAAAGTTATTGTATAAATTTTATTTAAAACATTCTAGCAAGAGAGAAGTTTTAGTCTGAAAGACTTTTTGAAATGTAGTATTTCAATGTAGAAAGAATTGGCACTTGCTTTGAAAAGATTAGAAGTTAACAATGTACTACTAATGTATGTTTTCAAATGTGTAAAATTAACGGCATGTTGATATGTTCTTATATACAATGTGAACTGTTATTTTAAATGTTAAGAAATACCGTGATATGGTAAAAGTGAATGTTAACATTTTTTTATTTGTGTGACTGTAAAAAGACTAAAGCATGGCGAATATGTGTTAAAGCTTGAATGATGTAGTTAGGCTCTCTGACGCTACACTTTAGAGTTAGACACTTTCAGAATAGTACCTCAGGGTTTAGAGTTGAAATTAGGGTGTGTTAAGAGATCTTGTTATGTTGAATTTTAACACGTTAGTGTTTGGATTGTAGGAGGAAGTGTGGAACACGTAGACAGAAACACATTCGTGTTTGGTGTTCTTTTACAACACATGTCAGAGAGCACGGGGAGAGATAATTAAAATAGTCATGAATGAAATAAGAATGTTAAGAGAAGTATAATTGTATATGTTACTTGCCATTTCATTGTGTAACATTTCATTAAACTAGTTTTCCTTCCAGATCTCTGGAAGGATCTCTGGAAGGAACCAGAATTGAATAAAAGCTCCTGTTTAGATGCAGTACAGATGAAAAAAAATTTTTGTATATCCTGGGAGCTGCTAGTGTAAAAAAAAAAAAAAAAAAAAAAAAAAAAAACAAATTTCTTTCTTTTAAATTTCTAGTTTCTAGCGAAGTATGTTTGTAAAAGATTGGCCTCGCGTTAGATTCTAGAGCTAAAAGTTTTCAACAAGGTCGTTTTAGACCTCAGTTTCAAACTAATTAACTCTGGCGGGAAGTATGTAAGGATCTTAAGTTTTACTAACGTTTATTTTTATTTTAAATCTTTACTATCACTTCTTATTTTCTACTTCCGGCCAGAATTATAAGCGTTAAGGTTTTTATGCAAAGTTTGTCTGGCTAACGCCAAGTATTTAAGTTGTGGCCTTTTGCCAAGCGAGAGAGAGGAAGCAGTAAGTCAAAGCAGGCCGCTTACCTTAGAAGTTACTTAGTTGCTGTTTGCCTTCCAGGCCAGAGGTTTTAATCCTCTTGATAAATTTAAACGTATTGTAGTGTTCACAGTCTCTGTACTACATACGCTTCCTGTTAATATAAGGCCAATCTTCCACGTTTATTATTCTAAAGTTAAATTAGAGTTTAGTTTTATTTTTATACTTTTACGTTAGACCCCAAGTAGCGGGTCAGTGTATTCCGAAGTACGGAACTTATTGTATATAGAGAAAAATAAAGGGTTTTGTATACCCTTCATGTGTATCCTGTCTACTTACCACAATTAGTGAACATAGCTTTAGTAAGCTCTCTGTTCCGAGTCAGGTCCTTGTATGTTCCCGAAGAAGGTAAGAAGGAACATTGACCCTGATAACCTTATTCGGTAAAACTTATTTTAATTTTTGATTTAATTAATGATTTAAGTAACATTCTTATTATCTTAAAGCATCACATCAAAATAAAAAAAATAGAAAATCTCAAAGTTTTCAGATTTTATATTACGTCCAAAGGAGTGTCTTTTAACGTTTTGTGTGTTATAAGGTATTTTCTCTCTCCTTCCAGCATATCTTCATGGGGTTATGGTAGCATACTCGGCGCGTATTAGAGAGTTCCAGGTTCGAGCCCCGTCGAGAGCATTGCTCATCTCTCAGGTACTCTTGCTTCAAGACAACCTAATGACTCCACGAACTAAAAAGGTGAAGGATGATAATTCTTCACCACCAGGACTAGTAGATTAGATCTCTTAATCAAAAATTGCCCTTTAAAAGGGGGTATATAACATATTTTCCCCTTCCTTCCAAGTATGCCTTCGTGGCGTAACGGTAGCACACTCGGCGCATATTCGAGAGATCCAGGTTCGAATCCCGGCGAGGGCATTGCTCGTTTTTGATGTGTTCCTGCTTCAAGATGGCCTAATGACTCTACAGTGTTACCTTTATTTATTAAATATTATGTTCTTTGCACTTAAACCACACGAAATTCAATTTAACAGCAATATCGCAAAATATTTAGAAAGAGCATTTAGAATTTCCGATAAGTAGTCTCGCCCGTTGGAGATAAAAAAATTTTTTCCGTGCTGTGTTGCTATTGCCCGATTTGAAATTGTTGAGTTTGTTAATCAAACATTCGTTAAAGTTTTGCGAAATATGAAAGAGATTAAAAAAATCCGAAATTCAAAATTCGGGTTTCCAGGTACCCATATTTGCATGGAGGATTCCGCTATTCAAAATTTGATAGCTATAGGTTCCGTTGTTTTTTCACAATGCGAAAAACATATACTCATGCAAATTCTTCATTATTTAATTTATTAAGAGGCGAAAACATTTTGTAGCAACAATTCGAAAAGTGATTCAGACTTTCATTGTGATTCAACGCAAAATGCCGTTTTGAGGCATATCTCTTCTGGGCTAACGCCCATTTGGGCTAATGAGAACAAAGTGATTTTTTTTTTTTTTTTTTTTTTTACGATTAAAAATAACACTTTGATTAATAATTGCATTAAAATATTTTAATCCACCTTCCATAAAGCCAGGCTCAACAGTTTGTTTCACAGGCATTGAATTCAATGTAACAAAATTAAGCTTCACATGCGTTGCCATAATTGACTAATCAAGTAAACAAACGATATTGTAAATCAAATCGGCTACGAATTTCGAGTTAAACTAGGATTCTTATAATTCTGACACTACTTTTAAAGCAGACAGCTTATGTTGTACGTTTAAACGCAAATTTAAAGAACTCACTGAACATATTTACTTTACGTATGTGTACATCGAAGCAGAACTCAAAATTCTCGAATTCTCCTAACGTTGATATCAAACGCTCGGCAGAAATTCTCCAGGGGAATTCCTTTCGAAACAGAATTGGAACAACATCGAATTCCAAATACGCATTAAACTCACTCTAAAAGAAAAATCTTTCTTGCCGCATTGAAGACTGCAGTCGGGGAAATATTTGACAAAAACTTGGAAGACTCTTCTTGTTACGGGAGTTATCGAGATGACACTAAAAACCGTCTGAAGGTACCTTCCGCCTTTTTCTTTTTTCGCGCCCAGTACGCAGACGATTGTCAAAAACACGCGCGCTTTTGCATGAAATATATCCTGTGATGTCTATAAGAAGTGGTTTTTTTTTTTACTTTTTTGTGCATATTATATATATTCGTGTGAGTGGATAGATATATATACGTATACGTACAGAAAGAATTTTTTTTCAGCTAGTGAAACGTACTACATCCCTCGAGTGTATTTCTGTACTCTCTTCACTTTCCCATTTTCGCTGAAGTGAAATTTTAGAAATCTGCTTCTGCTTCCACCCACCTTCAGGTTTAACTTTATTTGAATCTCGGGCGGAAACAGAAGGTTTATTTTGGAGGAAAGTGGTATTGGAAATGAAAGTTCAACTTACTTACACCATAAACCTTCAAATATTTCCGCAAGCAGGTACCACATAGGATCTGGATATTCATATGTTTTTAATTTTAGCAAAGTGCTCGAGAATCACCTTCTTCAGCCGTATCTCAATCATTCAGATATTCGAAAAATCTTACTAATAAAATAATATTTTGCAGTAAGCTAAATATGTATTTGATTGAAATAAGTTTTGGCCAAGCACGCGATTATTATCTGCTAAGGGGAAGATATTATATTCTATCTATTTCGGGAAACTTTGCATGCATTACAAAAGTTAAAAAACTACAAAGTGTGACTTCTGTAAGGCAAAAATTGACCGGCACATTTAATTTCAAAATTCTGGGCATTTGACGTCCTTTTCAAGTAATTGGTTATTATACAAATAAGAGTAATTCTTAGTTGAATTTTCTTCTTTAAATACTATTCAGTCCTATTCTATAGTGAATTACTAGTATGTAACAATCTTTAGTGTATGACTATATTACGTCAGATATACCGAAAAGACTTTTCACTCAAATAATCTTACAAGATTTCAAACGCTTAAAATACGTTTTTAATATTCACACGAAGTGTTTTTTTAAGCCCAAAAGAAGTTATTATTCTCAGAATAGAATTTTGCTTTGGTTCACTATAAATGGGGTATCGTTTTTCCAATTGTTGCCATCAAATACTATTGCCCAGTATTATATTTAAAGAAATGAAGTAATGAAGAATCTGCATGTGCGTGCCTCACATGCGAAAAAATGACGGTAACTAGAATCATCCAGTTTTGAATAGCGTTAGAATTCCATCTGAACATGCGCACTGAAACCTATGACGTTTGTATCATATAACTGTTTTTAATTATGAAATGCGGTATATTATATTAGTGATGAGATCATGAAAGTCGCCACTTTTGCGAATAAAATTTAATATATCCTATTAAAGCACTTTTTATTGCATTTTGCGCATTTTTTTCACACGTAATTCTTGTATAAACATCTATACTTTGGTAAAACGGTAAAAACTCTAAAACATAAAATTGATGAACTTACTTTTGTGTGAAAATAAATCAAAATTAATAATATTGATACCGCATGATGCTTTGAATCAAATAAGGTAAAATTAAACAAGATCTGATAATTTTTTTTTTTTAAATTTTATGATCATTTTCAGGCAGTAGTTTTTTTTAATTATTATAACATTATAAGACGATAATTTATTTGATTATATGATCATTAATTGTTAACACTACAAAAACTGATCATAAGATGATTATAAAATCCGGAGCATAAACTTTTCTGAGTATAATGAAAAAACAAAACAAAAAAAAAATTAAATGATAAAATAAAACGGAAGCACTCAGATTTTATATTACGCCCAAAGAGACTTTTTTGAACGTTTTGTGTGTAAACTATCATCTTCTTCGCACGTAAACCCCATAAAATTCAATTCAACAGCAATATCACAAAATATTTGAAAACAGCACATCTTTAGAATTTCCGCGCTGGAGATAAAAATTTTATTTTCCGTTGCCATTGCTCGCTTTGAATCCGTTAAGTTCGTTAATAAAAAATTCTCTAAAGATTTACGATATATGAAATGGATTAAAACAAGTTCGGAATACAGCCGTCCAGGTGCCCATGTTCAGGTCTAGCATTACTTTATTCAAAATTTGTATGGCTCTAGATACCGTTGTGTTTCACAGTGCGAGAAATATACATGCATTTATGCAGATTCTTCATTATTTATTTTCTTTAAATGTAATACAGAGCGATAATATTCGGTGTAAACACTTCGCAAAGTGAAACGGACAGTTATAGTGAAACAATGCCAAAATTCCGTTTCGAAACGAATAGCCGTTCCGGGCTACGCCCCTTTGGGTTAATAAAATAAATTCACAGTAAGTGGAAAAAGTCTTATGCAGAACTAGAAATAAATTTTAAAAAATGATCACTATAAAATACTTGCACAATTAATTATTAGAGATAAATACAATTTTTAATATTATAATAAATGTATAAAAATTATCATTTAAAAGTGATTATCACTATGATGCAATACGAAATATAATTGAAATAAAACTTTGTAGAATATTATGCTATAATATTCACCTATAATTTTACGAAAACCATTACAATTAGAATTTTAAACAGAAAATTTCAAAAATTCATTTTTAGGCATTTTAGATTTTTTTACTTATTTGCTCCAATAAAAAAGCATAAAATTTCCTTACAGCATGAGAAAAACAAACAATATCCAGGCCTGAAAGCATGCAACAGCTTTATAATTATTTGGAATGTTAATTATGCTTCATAAACATGCTAAATTGTTAAAAATCAATCTCAGTTTCAAAAATAAAAACATAAAATAATTCTAATTTGTGAAATGAGGCGCTATCACTAGCTTTTTCTTGGCGATTATAGGCCATTAGACAACAACGCCGATTAGAATTTAAGCAAATCCATCCAGAAGTCCTCTTATGGCAGCGGCCATGATAACTAGTTACGTCATACTGCGACGTTTCATGGCTTCATTTTCACTGTACGGGGCATAATTGAGAAGGCTTATTCCACCTATTCTAGCCGCCATTATTTTTGGGGCGCGAGACTGTTGCCATTCGGAAAAATTTCAGATACTTTTCTTTCAATTTTAATTTACAAACTCAACCCTATGAAAGCAACATGTTGCCGCGGCCAGTCATTAAAGCATCTACCCAAGGTAGCTAACATTTACCTTGGGTTGACACCTTTGTGACGCAGCTAACACTTATCTTGTTGTCGATATTGTGCATTTCACCTACTTGGCGGCAATATGCTGAAATTCTATGAAGTCTCTGACTACAGAAATGCATTTATTTAGTGCTTAGCCCTGAAAAATATGGTATTTTTTCACGAACAGACAGGCACCTGCAGTCCATGCGTTGAAAAACGTATCACTTAAATAAGAAATATTAACTTGAAAGGTGCATCAGAACCCTATTTAAGTATTCTGGTCTTAAAGAAGCGCTCATATTGCAGAATCGTTAGCTATAACAAGCGACTTTTCAAAAACGCGCTTTCGGTTTTGCGCTTTTTGGGGAAACGCGCTACTGGTCTGAAGAGGTAGGTTTAAAGTATGAAAATTTTGCTTCATGACCTAGGTAGCTTCTTGGAGCGTTGCGTTGCAAACTGCTTAACCAGTTAGAAAAAGATAAGAATATGATATGAGAACCCTATTCGCCAATGTTAACGATAATGGATTTTTTTTCTCGGGCTCTTACTGGAGCTACTGTTTAAAGACTGGATTCTAACTATATAAACAGAATTCAAAGATATATTATGTATACTCAATGTGTATTTAATGATGAAAGAATAAACATTATTATGGTATTTACAGTGTGAAAGGAAGTAAGATAAAAAGTTCTTCATCATAAAACAGAATCACATCGTCAATCAATGTTCTCGAGCGGCATGGTTCAGCTCCATCCAACGCCACGTTTTCACATCATCGAAATGCAAGTCTGTCCCTTTCCTCACACAGCCTGAAGAAGTATCTCGCTGCTGTCGCTGTTGCCAGATTTAGGAAAAGGAGGATGAGTTATAGGAGCGAATTACCACACGGCCATTCTGCCTTGCCGGGCGTCCTCGCCTGGGGGTTGATCTGAAAAGAAAGAAAAAAAACCAAAAAGCAGAGAAAGTGAAAAAAAAACCCAATGTCCAGGTGGCGAATGTTAGCTTTGTGCACCACCGGTTCATCTTATCAGCACAGGCTGACATCATAATGGTGTCTTCATGGCGTATCTTTCGTACTTCGTAACAATCAGAGGGATGTACTGTCTCATAAGGACCGAATAATTTGGGACGAAGTTGAAGTCCAAGTTTCAGTTCAAGTCGAAGATTCAGTCCAAGTGGAAGGTTCAGTTCAGGCTGGATTGTCATTTGGTGTTCAAGTTTATATTTGCAGGCAGGTTTGCGACGTTTCTTACACTGTCGTATATGTGCTTGCTGTAAACGAAGGAGGTTCCGTTGAGCTTCAATGCATAATGCAGCTTTTTCATCATCATGCTGTGTCAGCAATTTCATTGTCTTTGAAGTTCTTTTAAATTTTCTTCGTTTATACTTCCAGGCTCTCTGTTCTTTGGGAGTTTCTGCACTTTTAGCAGGTGTTTTCTCGTTTGCTTGATTAGCACATGCTTGTTGAAATTGATTCAGTTTATTTTTCACAATTTCTTCATTATTCTGCACGTTTGGATCATTATCGACATCATCATTACAATTAGCTTCATGACTGTCATCATCATCATCTTCGTTGTCATCAACATCATCTTCATTGACATGATCTTCATCAACAGCAACGTCATCTGGATCAATATCATTATCATCATCTTCATTAGCTTCATGAGTGCCATCATCATCATCAGCACCATTAGCGTTATGATTTTCGTCATCATCAATATCATGATCTTGATCCATGTCGTTGTCTGCGTCATCACCATCTTCATCAACATCATCGTCATGAGCTCCATGATTGGTATCAGCATCATCTTTGTCATCGTGATCAACCAAATCCAAATTGTCATCATCTAAATCCAATTCTAAATCGTCATGTGCAGCATCATCATTTTCCTTACTTGTTTTCTTCAACTAATTTTCATTTGCTGTTATTTTCTGAAAATCTTCCATAGCAGTGTTAACTTCGTGTGGGTTGTGAGGAGTAATGATATGTTGAACTTCTTGGAAAATTTCCGATTTTGAGATGTGTGAAAGATCAGGTGGAAATGTGTGATCATGAGTAACATTAGCAACATTAACAAAAATTTGATCATTATTGTTACTGCATAAATGAATACCATCTTTATCAAATGTAAATCGAGTTTGTTGCAAAAAGTCTATTCCAATAATCGCATCAAGAGGAATCATATAGTTTTTTACTACATGGATTTTAGCAGGTAAAATAGTGTTTTCAATTTGAATGTAGTCTTGAAAGAATCCAATACTTTGAACCGTGTCTCGGCCAAGTCCCGAGAATGTAATTCTGGAAGGATGTAATGGTGGAGAACCAATTTTACGGTATGTTTTCTCCGTAATAAGTGTTGCTTGTGATACAGTGTCATAGAGAGCAGTTAACTGAGTTCCTTTAAGTTGAATATCAACATGCATAGGATTTTTAGAAAAATTTTGAGCAGAAAGGGCATTTACAGTACTATCAGATGTAGAACAATTAGGAGCAGATTCCGCGGTAGAACTACCAGAACGTTTGGGACAATTGGAATGAACGTGACCATAATTTTGCCAGCCATAACAGAATTTGCCATTAGATTTATTAGGACAAGTATTGCTTTTGTGGCCTTCCAAACCACAAGAATAACAAACTGGCTGTGTATTTGATGTACGTTTAGCATCAATTTTAACATTGGGAAAGGAATTAGTAAATTTCTTTGGAGTATTTTGCTTCAAATGTTTTGAATTGTTAAAGAGTTTTTCATAAATCTTCAGTTTTTCTCTAAATTCAGGAATGGATTTACAACCGTATAAAATTATTTTGTTGTTTGATGAATCAGGAAAATCATGTATCACATACTCAATCAAAGTAGAATCATCCATAGAACCTTTGTGTGCGAGGTCTCTCATAGCTAAAAAATATTCTTGTAAAGATTCAGATGTTTTCATGTGACGAGATTCCATTATTTTATGTAATTGAAGGCTATTAATTTTATCCGAAAATTCATCTAATAAATGGTGTTTTAATTGTTCCCAATTAGTAATTCCACGAATTGATCTTATTAAAGTTAAAGCTGGACCTGTAAGACATTTTTTAACAAAAATTACTTGGTGTACAGGATTCGTGATTTCATAGAGATTAAAAATGTCATCAATGTCTGAAATAAAAGTTTCAATGCTGTAATTATCCCGAGAGGAAAAGGGTTTGATCAAATCAACAATGTCCTTTAAGCCAAAACATTGAAATGGAACAGTCTGTGTTTGCGGGTTAGTCGATACCAATAAATTTGCAGGCGCACTTTCAAGAGAGATTTTTGCCTCTATTTGTTAACATAAAGAGTCATCAGAAACGTGATTAATGTTCTTTTGGGCGACGCTATGCGTCGAGGGTGAACTTTGCACCAAAGCGTCTTCTTCAAGGTCGCTGTAGTCAGCGGAATCTGATTTTAATAACGATACATCAGCTAAATTCGTAAGAATATTATTAGCACAGTTTTCAATATCGGTGGAAAATTCTAAATACAGTAAGTTACATATGGCAATTAATTCCGCAAGAGAAAATTCTTTTATAATTTTTTGTTTCGTTTCTTCAAAATTAAATGGTTTGGGAAAACCAGAAAAATTGCGTAACCTAGCACGATTCTGCCGATCACCATCTGAGCCAAAAACTAAACGATGTAAAAGCTTGATATGCTTTGTACTGGCAGTGTTTAATGATTGTGCAATGTTGGGATAATCGTTAAGTGTAGCCATTATTTATTAGTTTTGTTTTTACCAAATATGAAATTCACAAAATATGTATGTTTCGATTTCATCAAATATTAATTTTCTGGTTTCATAAATTGGTATACCAAAATATACTCTTAATTTTTCATATTCTTCAAAATAATATTAATTCTTCTTAGTATATTACACAGTAACTATGATGTTAGAACACTCAAAAATCATAAAGAAAATTGTAAACATAAAGCCTTGCTTATTCTTGTCCAGGCTTTCTTATCTTATCTAATCATTATTTCCTATCTTGTTCATTTGCGGTTTTGCAGCTGAAGATGATGGTTCGGTAAAACCATCGAAACTAGTCCTGTGAAAATTTTGTAGATATAACGCTGATTTTTGTTGTTTGACTTCTGAATTAGTATTTATTCGGCGTGTTATTGTGTCTTAATTATAAAGTCAAACAAATGGTAAAATATATCTTCAAACAAATCTTCATATAAGACTATGTTAAGAATGAAAAATAGAATTTCACGTTAAAATATGATATCAAAATTAATAACTTAAAAATAATATTCTACAGTCCTTGTAAAATATAAGCATCACAAGAAATAAGAAATTTATGCACCAAATTCGAAAACGAAAGTAATTCTTCAAAGTAACTTTTTTTTTAATATACCACAATTCTGTAAATAGTCAGTAATGTATTTCCATCAAAATCGAATACCTTTAGTTTATTCAATTAAACTTCATCAAAACTGTTTAATTAATTATCATCATCATCAAATTCGAAAACGGAAGTGTTAATTCTTCAAAGTAATAATCATTCAAATATAAATGAATTTTCATCAACATCAAATGCCTTTCGCTTCATCAAATAAACTTCATAAAAAGGCGTCATCAAATATTCATAATAACTTGAAAGAATATTACTTCCTGATTAGCATTACTTCATCAAATAAAATTAGCTCTATTTACGTGCTGACGAATCACAACAACGGGAATCTTGCGATATTATTCCACAGTAGTACATCATTGATAGTTATATTCGGTGGTAGTCTAGGGAATTTAAAAAGCTGAAGAGTAGAACAGATTTTAGTTCAAGGAGTCGAAAGAGTTCGCGGGGACGAGCCCCCATGTAGGATGAGGTTAGGATTAAAACAGAGGAAGGCAGTAGCATTTTAATGGTATTTAATGATGAAAGAATAAACATGATTATGGTATTTACAGTGTGAAAGGAAGTAAGATAAAAAGTTCTTCATCATAAAACAGAATCACATCGTCAATCAATGTTCTCGAGCGACATGGTTCAGCTCCATCCAACGCCACGTTCTCACATCATCGGAATGCAAGTCTGTCCCTTTCTTCACACAGCTTGTCGCTGCTGTCGCTGTTGCCAGATTTAGGAAAAGGAGGATGACTTATAGGAGCGAATTACCACATATATGCGTAACAGTTTAGAAACGTTTGCTTGTCGCTTTCCTACTTTCTTAACTAATGGCGGATTTATTTTAATTATTTATTAACGTAATTGCTTACTTTATTCGCTTTTTGAAAGCTACAAAGTATTACCACTTTATTTGAATTCCCTGAATCCAATATGGGTTTTAGAAGATCTAACTCGTATCTAGTTTTATTCATATAATCAAAATTTATCTTTTAACTATAGATTTTTCTATTTGTATTTCATGGTTTTTATATGCTGATTTTTCATAAAAGAATTTTATGTGTTTGATCTTATTGCTTCCTATACCTGTCTTAAATTTCCACTCGTGAGTATGAATAGTGCATGTGTTTTTATCTCTATTATCTTAAGTTTTGGAAATACCTATTGTCTGGCGCAACATACCCCCATGGGTTTTGTGCTAAAAATTTTCAACTAATCAACCAACCAACTTACTTTATTCCCTGGATGTACTCTTCATGTATTATTGTAGTCTCCTATATAATTTTCAATTTTCAATTTACAAGACGTTGGTTATTTTGTCCTAATTTGATGGATGCATTTATAATACATATACATCATTACATTTTGGTTTTCCGGGATAATAGTGAATGTTTAATAACTGTTTCTCATTCAGAGCATAAAATTACAAAAATATGCAGATTAACCCCAAATAGAATGACCAAATTTAAAAGGAAGAAAATGCAGACAAATTTAAAGTAAGCAAATAACCACATTTTTATTTTCATTTTAAATTCCATAGCAAAATAAATCGAGTAGCAAACCAGTGAGATACCACTGAACAAATTGAAAACAATATTTGAAACAACATGTAAAATAAAGTATAGGAGTAAAATTAAAATAAACTATAAGTAAAATGACGATATGAAAATTGCTTGCGAATATCTGTCGTCTTCAGTGTAGAAAACGTTTTGTTCTTCGAGCTACATTTTTACATTAATCCATACATACAAATGTTTCATTAATCATTTAGGAAATGAAATAAATTTAATTAAGCTAGAGTAATTAAAGTCGATCTCAAACTGTATGAAGATATTGTCTTCTGTGCAACTCTAGAAATATTGAAATGCTTGAAACAATTGTTCTTGTAAGCTTGGTTCCTTGGCAAGATGAGGAATGACATGTGGGTTTATGTGTATTCTCGTTTCTATTTCTGGTTGTATGTCTTAGTGGGAATCAATTCCATTACTCTCTTAATAGATTACATATGTATCAGAGTAATCTTTCGAGCTATACAATAAGATATTTTTGTTTAAATGCAACAAAACTACTTGCTACGTCTACTAAGACCTATTTTTCATAACCCGCTAATACTACGTACAAACACAGCGATAAGTTTGATGACCATGTCTTTTGAATTTATATATTCACCACGAGCCTAGTTTTATGACTTTTACTGTCTTGTAATGAGCACATCTGAGCAGCTGTCCATTACCTATTATCGAGAATTTGTATTGATGGAAAAGATGTAACGGACATTTTGACGAGTTTGTATAGAAATTGTTGGAAATGAGACGCAACAAGTGTCCGGAAAATTATATCCATTCCAAACAAACAAGTAATGATTTTCCGGTTAGTTTTGTACAGGATGGGTTACAAATGTTTGCACTCTTGGAAATCGCATTTTTAAAATTATGATAATGTTAGCTTATAGAGCATTTATTTTTCAGAATAAGCATATTCAGGAATTACACATTAAAAATAATATCTTCAAGATACATACCCTCATATCATAGACACTCTTGCAACCGAACATGAAGATTTTCAAAAAAACCAAAATCACACATGGCCCGCCGTAACGCGGATATTTGTTTCAACTGGTTTATTTTTGTAAGAAATTTCGTTATGAATATTTTGTTTCAATTGGGTTACATTCTCGGTGTTCTTTTTGTTTGTTTGTTTGCTCTTAAGATACTCCTGTTCCCATTTAAAAAAAAGTGTCGGCGGGAGAATAATCTAGGCTTTTCCAAGGTCACAAGATGTTTCCTTTATCAAAAATCAAGTTATTAGATAGCATTCCTTTGACTAAAGATGTGCGCACTTTTGAGTATGGCACATCTCTGCTGCAACGAGGTTTTTTTTGAATAGCTACACTGAACTAGTAGTCGAGTGGTTAATTTGAACTAGTAGTTGCTGAATCCTAGTAGTTCGAACTGGCTTGGGCTCAAATGCATGCAAAAGCCCTGACTGCATTGTTGGTGTTCGTGGTTTTCCTTATCTTTAACGTGATTACGAACCAATTTCGCTCAGAAAGGCTTCTTCTTAGGCAGGTAGCCCTAGTAAAGCTTCAAATTCTTGCAATTCTGTCTAACTTCTAATGTCTCGCCCATTTACTTCGTTCCACCGAGAAAGTAGCCATTCTGTTTGTTTCACATTTTTGGTAGAAACAGTTTGTTTTAATCTCGTAATTCATGATTTAGTTAATTTAACATAAAGATACTGACTGTTATTGCTTAAGTTATTTGCAACAACAGTACAGTTACATAAAAAATGTTATTTCTACAGAAGTCCTCTCTTTTTTTGGAGGGAGGAAAAGCTTTGGAAAAGTTTTTTATCGTGACTGAAATTTCTAGGATTAAATATCTCGCTGGTCATTGCTGCGCACTCCTGTCCAGAATAGGTTTCGAGAATAGAGGGCTGCCATTCGCAAAAATATATTGCCATCGTCTACAAGGAATTTTACTGTGTAAATTTGGCCTATAATATACTATGGTGCCTGCTGAAAACATCACGGTCTGAAACATCGCGGAAGAAAAACCGCAAAAAGAAAACATTGTAATATCAAACATCGTGAGAGATATGTAGTAAATAAAGCGGTTAAAAATTTTTCAGTTCTAAAACATCGTAAAAATATCGTGGTGAAAAATGAAGCATCTACAAATCATCACAAGGTGATAATGTCATGGACATGTGTTTTTCAGGCTTCATGAAAATGTAAAATTATTTTTTTTAACCTTTGTTTGACCCGCTTTGTTCGACCGGGAAAACGAGTTGGCTGCATGAGATTTTTGTGATTTTCCTAAACTATAATATGTATAACATCCAATTCTTAGAACGTCCTTCATAAAGGCATCCTTTTCCTTAGGTAGATTGTCATAGTTTCTTTGGCATAATCCAATAAATCCAAATCCTTTAATGAAATGTTATGTAGCTGATATGTTGCGTCATAACTAGCAAATCAACATCCAAACAGTTAACTGCACGCTGAGCATGAAAATGCTAATAAGACTTTAAGAAGACGAATAAACCGAAACAAGACAAGAGTTGATTTTTAGTAAAAGAATATCAGATTTACAATGCCCAGAGAAAATAATTTTACAATTATATAGTTAATTAAACAATATTAATACACGTAACCTCATACAGCTACTAATCTTTCATTTTCCAACCTATTTAGATTATAATTTTCATAAAATACTACCAATATAACTTTACTAAAGAAATTATTCAATAATAATTATGCTTTAAATAAAATAAATTCTGAAAACTTTCAGATTTTATATTACGCCCAAAAGGGCGTTTTGTAACGTTTCGTGCGTTAACTTTATTTATTAAATATCATGTTCTTCACACTTAAACAACATAAAATTCAGTTAAACAGCAACATCATAAAATATTTCAAAACAGCATATCTTTAGAATTTTCGGTAGTGCGGTAGAGAAGATAATATATGGTGACATTAACTTGAAAAGTGAAACAGACAACGCACAATACCGTTTCTGTGAAGTTTCGAATTGCTTTACGTTCGTTTGCTGACGATTTTTTAGAACTGCAATGCTTTCTTTTCTCCCACGATGTTTTGTATTAGGATGGTTTCGCTTTCCATTGTTTTCCATTGTACAAGGAAAATTTGAACGGCCAGCAACGAGGTCCAAGCAGGAACACGACAGAAGTTTCCCGGTTCCGCCAAGACCAGCTGCTATCAAACGGCCAAGACCACAAGCAGAGGAGAAAAAGAAGGTATTCAAGGGTGGGCGAACTGGGGAAAAAAGGAAGCTTCCAGAGGAAAGCACTGAAGGGTGAGCCCTTACAAGAAGGAGGATAAATCACACAACTATCTGCAATACCTTCAAAGACTGGGCCCAGAAAAGGATGTCCGAATATCACAAAGATAAGTAAAATTTTATGTTACTTTGCAAACTTAAGTTAATCTTTCATTCTTACTGCAAGTGGCAGATTTCAAGAAGTTTTACCTCATGCGAGGTCTACCTTTATCGCCAAAAGGGCGAGAAATGAGTTGTTACCGATTTTCGTATTATGTTTTTAAATTACTCGCGCGTAAAACTAAAGTTGATGTATAATAGCGTTGTGTAAAGACTTAAATATTGAAAAAAAGTTATTGTATAAATTTTATTTAAAACATTCTAGCAAGAGAGAAGTTTTAGTCTGAAAGACTTTTTGAAATGTAGTATTTCAATGTAGAAAGAATTGGCACTTGCTTTGAAAAGATTAGAAGTTAACAATGTACTACTAATGTATGTTTTCAAATGTGTAAAATTAACGGCATGTTGATATGTTCTTATATACAATGTGAACTGTTATTTTAAATGTTAAGAAATACCGTGATATGGTAAAAGTGAATGTTAACATTTTTTTATTTGTGTGACTGTAAAAAGACTAAAGCATGGCGAATATGTGTTAAAGCTTGAATGATGTAGTTAGGCTCTCTGACGCTACACTTTAGAGTTAGACACTTTCAGAATAGTACCTCAGGGTTTAGAGTTGAAATTAGGGTGTGTTAAGAGATCTTGTTATGTTGAATTTTAACACGTTAGTGTTTGGATTGTAGGAGGAAGTGTGGAACACGTAGACAGAAACACATTCGTGTTTGGTGTTCTTTTACAACACATGTCAGAGAGCACGGGGAGAGATAATTAAAATAGTCATGAATGAAATAAGAATGTTAAGAGAAGTATAATTGTATATGTTACTTGCCATTTCATTGTGTAACATTTCATTAAACTAGTTTTCCTTCCAGATCTCTGGAAGGATCTCTGGAAGGAACCAGAATTGAATAAAAGCTCCTGTTTAGATGCAGTACAGATGAAAAAAAATTTTTGTATATCCTGGGAGCTGCTAGTGTAAAAAAAAAAAAAAAAAAAAAAAAAAAAAAAAAAATTTCTTTCTTTTAAATTTCTAGTTTCTAGCGAAGTATGTTTGTAAAAGATTGGCCTCGCGTTAGATTCTAGAGCTAAAAGTTTTCAACAAGGTCGTTTTAGACCTCAGTTTCAAACTAATTAACTCTGGCGGGAAGTATGTAAGGATCTTAAGTTTTACTAACGTTTATTTTTATTTTAAATCTTTACTATCACTTCTTATTTTCTACTTCCGGCCAGAATTATAAGCGTTAAGGTTTTTATGCAAAGTTTGTCTGGCTAACGCCAAGTATTTAAGTTGTGGCCTTTTGCCAAGCGAGAGAGAGGAAGCAGTGAGTCAAAGCAGGCCGCTTACCTTAGAAGTTACTTAGTTGCTGTTTGCCTTCCAGGCCAGAGGTTTTAATCCTCTTGATAAATTTAAACGTATTGTAGTGTTCACAGTCTCTGTACTACATACGCTTCCTGTTAATATAAGGCCAATCTTCCACGTTTATTATTCTAAAGTTAAATTAGAGTTTAGTTTTATTTTTATACTTTTACGTTAGACCCCAAGTAGCGGGTCAGTGTATTCCGAAGTACGGAACTTATTGTATATAGAGAAAAATAAAGGGTTTTGTATACCCTTCATGTGTATCCTGTCTACTTACCACAATTAGTGAACATAGCTTTAGTAAGCTCTCTGTTCCGAGTCAGGTCCTTGTATGTTCCCGAAGAAGGTAAGAAGGAACATTGACCCTGATAACCTTATTCGGTAAAACTTATTTTAATTTTTGATTTAATTAATGATTTAAGTAACATTCTTATTATCTTAAAGCATCACATCAAAATAAAAAAAATAGAAAATCTCAAAGTTTTCAGATTTTATATTACGTCCAAAGGAGTGTCTTTTAACGTTTTGTGTGTTATAAGGTATTTTCTCTCTCCTTCCAGCATATCTTCATGGGGTTATGGTAGCATACTCGGCGCGTATTAGAGAGTTCCAGGTTCGAGCCCCGTCGAGAGCATTGCTCATCTCTCAGGTACTCTTGCTTCAAGACAACCTAATGACTCCACGAACTAAAAAGGTGAAGGATGATAATTCTTCACCACCAGGACTAGTAGATTAGATCTCTTAATCAAAAATTGCCCTTTAAAAGGGGGTATATAACATATTTTCCCCTTCCTTCCAAGTATGCCTTCGTGGCGTAACGGTAGCACACTCGGCGCATATTCGAGAGATCCAGGTTCGAATCCCGGCGAGGGCATTGCTCGTTTTTGATGTGTTCCTGCTTCAAGATGGCCTAATGACTCTACAGTGTTACCTTTATTTATTAAATATTATGTTCTTTGCACTTAAACCACACGAAATTCAATTTAACAGCAATATCGCAAAATATTTAGAAAGAGCATTTAGAATTTCCGATAAGTAGTCTCGCCCGTTGGAGATAAAAAAATTTTTTCCGTGCTGTGTTGCTATTGCCCGATTTGAAATTGTTGAGTTTGTTAATCAAACATTCGTTAAAGTTTTGCGAAATATGAAAGAGATTAAAAAAATCCGAAATTCAAAATTCGGGTTTCCAGGTACCCATATTTGCATGGAGGATTCCGCTATTCAAAATTTGATAGCTATAGGTTCCGTTGTTTTTTCACAATGCGAAAAACATATACTCATGCAAATTCTTCATTATTTAATTTATTAAGAGGCGAAAACATTTTGTAGCAACAATTCGAAAAGTGATTCAGACTTTCATTGTGATTCAACGCAAAATGCCGTTTTGAGGCATATCTCTTCTGGGCTAACGCCCATTTGGGCTAATGAGAACAAAGTGATTTTTTTTTTTTTTTTTTTTTTTACGATTAAAAATAACACTTTGATTAATAATTGCATTAAAATATTTTAATCCACCTTCCATAAAGCCAGGCTCAACAGTTTGTTTCACAGGCATTGAATTCAATGTAACAAAATTAAGCTTCACATGCGTTGCCATAATTGACTAATCAAGTAAACAAACGATATTGTAAATCAAATCGGCTACGAATTTCGAGTTAAACTAGGATTCTTATAATTCTGACACTACTTTTAAAGCAGACAGCTTATGTTGTACGTTTAAACGCAAATTTAAAGAACTCACTGAACATATTTACTTTACGTATGTGTACATCGAAGCAGAACTCAAAATTCTCGAATTCTCCTAACGTTGATATCAAACGCTCGGCAGAAATTCTCCAGGGGAATTCCTTTCGAAACAGAATTGGAACAACATCGAATTCCAAATACGCATTAAACTCACTCTAAAAGAAAAATCTTTCTTGCCGCATTGAAGACTGCAGTCGGGGAAATATTTGACAAAAACTTGGAAGACTCTTCTTGTTACGGGAGTTATCGAGATGACACTAAAAACCGTCTGAAGGTACCTTCCGCCTTTTTCTTTTTTCGCGCCCAGTACGCAGACGATTGTCAAAAACACGCGCGCTTTTGCATGAAATATATCCTGTGATGTCTATAAGAAGTGGTTTTTTTTTTTACTTTTTTGTGCATATTATATATATTCGTGTGAGTGGATAGATATATATACGTATACGTACAGAAAGAATTTTTTTTCAGCTAGTGAAACGTACTACATCCCTCGAGTGTATTTCTGTACTCTCTTCACTTTCCCATTTTCGCTGAAGTGAAATTTTAGAAATCTGCTTCTGCTTCCACCCACCTTCAGGTTTAACTTTATTTGAATCTCGGGCGGAAACAGAAGGTTTATTTTGGAGGAAAGTGGTATTGGAAATGAAAGTTCAACTTACTTACACCATAAACCTTCAAATATTTCCGCAAGCAGGTACCACATAGGATCTGGATATTCATATGTTTTTAATTTTAGCAAAGTGCTCGAGAATCACCTTCTTCAGCCGTATCTCAATCATTCAGATATTCGAAAAATCTTACTAATAAAATAATATTTTGCAGTAAGCTAAATATGTATTTGATTGAAATAAGTTTTGGCCAAGCACGCGATTATTATCTGCTAAGGGGAAGATATTATATTCTATCTATTTCGGGAAACTTTGCATGCATTACAAAAGTTAAAAAACTACAAAGTGTGACTTCTGTAAGGCAAAAATTGACCGGCACATTTAATTTCAAAATTCTGGGCATTTGACGTCCTTTTCAAGTAATTGGTTATTATACAAATAAGAGTAATTCTTAGTTGAATTTTCTTCTTTAAATACTATTCAGTCCTATTCTATAGTGAATTACTAGTATGTAACAATCTTTAGTGTATGACTATATTACGTCAGATATACCGAAAAGACTTTTCACTCAAATAATCTTACAAGATTTCAAACGCTTAAAATACGTTTTTAATATTCACACGAAGTGTTTTTTTAAGCCCAAAAGAAGTTATTATTCTCAGAATAGAATTTTGCTTTGGTTCACTATAAATGGGGTATCGTTTTTCCAATTGTTGCCATCAAATACTATTGCCCAGTATTATATTTAAAGAAATGAAGTAATGAAGAATCTGCATGTGCGTGCCTCACATGCGAAAAAATGACGGTAACTAGAATCATCCAGTTTTGAATAGCGTTAGAATTCCATCTGAACATGCGCACTGAAACCTATGACGTTTGTATCATATAACTGTTTTTAATTATGAAATGCGGTATATTATATTAGTGATGAGATCATGAAAGTCGCCACTTTTGCGAATAAAATTTAATATATCCTATTAAAGCACTTTTTATTGCATTTTGCGCATTTTTTTCACACGTAATTCTTGTATAAACATCTATACTTTGGTAAAACGGTAAAAACTCTAAAACATAAAATTGATGAACTTACTTTTGTGTGAAAATAAATCAAAATTAATAATATTGATACCGCATGATGCTTTGAATCAAATAAGGTAAAATTAAACAAGATCTGATAATTTTTTTTTTTTAAATTTTATGATCATTTTCAGGCAGTAGTTTTTTTTAATTATTATAACATTATAAGACGATAATTTATTTGATTATATGATCATTAATTGTTAACACTACAAAAACTGATCATAAGATGATTATAAAATCCGGAGCATAAACTTTTCTGAGTATAATGAAAAAACAAAACAAAAAAAAAATTAAATGATAAAATAAAACGGAAGCACTCAGATTTTATATTACGCCCAAAGAGACTTTTTTGAACGTTTTGTGTGTAAACTATCATCTTCTTCGCACGTAAACCCCATAAAATTCAATTCAACAGCAATATCACAAAATATTTGAAAACAGCACATCTTTAGAATTTCCGCGCTGGAGATAAAAATTTTATTTTCCGTTGCCATTGCTCGCTTTGAATCCGTTAAGTTCGTTAATAAAAAATTCTCTAAAGATTTACGATATATGAAATGGATTAAAACAAGTTCGGAATACAGCCGTCCAGGTGCCCATGTTCAGGTCTAGCATTACTTTATTCAAAATTTGTATGGCTCTAGATACCGTTGTGTTTCACAGTGCGAGAAATATACATGCATTTATGCAGATTCTTCATTATTTATTTTCTTTAAATGTAATACAGAGCGATAATATTCGGTGTAAACACTTCGCAAAGTGAAACGGACAGTTATAGTGAAACAATGCCAAAATTCCGTTTCGAAACGAATAGCCGTTCCGGGCTACGCCCCTTTGGGTTAATAAAATAAATTCACAGTAAGTGGAAAAAGTCTTATGCAGAACTAGAAATAAATTTTAAAAAATGATCACTATAAAATACTTGCACAATTAATTATTAGAGATAAATACAATTTTTAATATTATAATAAATGTATAAAAATTATCATTTAAAAGTGATTATCACTATGATGCAATACGAAATATAATTGAAATAAAACTTTGTAGAATATTATGCTATAATATTCACCTATAATTTTACGAAAACCATTACAATTAGAATTTTAAACAGAAAATTTCAAAAATTCATTTTTAGGCATTTTAGATTTTTTTACTTATTTGCTCCAATAAAAAAGCATAAAATTTCCTTACAGCATGAGAAAAACAAACAATATCCAGGCCTGAAAGCATGCAACAGCTTTATAATTATTTGGAATGTTAATTATGCTTCATAAACATGCTAAATTGTTAAAAATCAATCTCAGTTTCAAAAATAAAAACATAAAATAATTCTAATTTGTGAAATGAGGCGCTATCACTAGCTTTTTCTTGGCGATTATAGGCCATTAGACAACAACGCCGATTAGAATTTAAGCAAATCCATCCAGAAGTCCTCTTATGGCAGCGGCCATGATAACTAGTTACGTCATACTGCGACGTTTCATGGCTTCATTTTCACTGTACGGGGCATAATTGAGAAGGCTTATTCCACCTATTCTAGCCGCCATTATTTTTGGGGCGCGAGACTGTTGCCATTCGGAAAAATTTCAGATACTTTTCTTTCAATTTTAATTTACAAACTCAACCCTATGAAAGCAACATGTTGCCGCGGCCAGTCATTAAAGCATCTACCCAAGGTAGCTAACATTTACCTTGGGTTGACACCTTTGTGACGCAGCTAACACTTATCTTGTTGTCGATATTGTGCATTTCACCTACTTGGCGGCAATATGCTGAAATTCTATGAAGTCTCTGACTACAGAAATGCATTTATTTAGTGCTTAGCCCTGAAAAATATGGTATTTTTTCACGAACAGACAGGCACCTGCAGTCCATGCGTTGAAAAACGTATCACTTAAATAAGAAATATTAACTTGAAAGGTGCATCAGAACCCTATTTAAGTATTCTGGTCTTAAAGAAGCGCTCATATTGCAGAATCGTTAGCTATAACAAGCGACTTTTCAAAAACGCGCTTTCGGTTTTGCGCTTTTTGGGGAAACGCGCTACTGGTCTGAAGAGGTAGGTTTAAAGTATGAAAATTTTGCTTCATGACCTAGGTAGCTTCTTGGAGCGTTGCGTTGCAAACTGCTTAACCAGTTAGAAAAAGATAAGAATATGATATGAGAACCCTATTCGCCAATGTTAACGATAATGGATTTTTTTTCTCGGGCTCTTACTGGAGCTACTGTTTAAAGACTGGATTCTAACTATATAAACAGAATTCAAAGATATATTATGTATACTCAATGTGTATTTAATGATGAAAGAATAAACATTATTATGGTATTTACAGTGTGAAAGGAAGTAAGATAAAAAGTTCTTCATCATAAAACAGAATCACATCGTCAATCAATGTTCTCGAGCGGCATGGTTCAGCTCCATCCAACGCCACGTTTTCACATCATCGAAATGCAAGTCTGTCCCTTTCCTCACACAGCCTGAAGAAGTATCTCGCTGCTGTCGCTGTTGCCAGATTTAGGAAAAGGAGGATGAGTTATAGGAGCGAATTACCACACGGCCATTCTGCCTTGCCGGGCGTCCTCGCCTGGGGGTTGATCTGAAAAGAAAGAAAAAAAACCAAAAAGCAGAGAAAGTGAAAAAAAAACCCAATGTCCAGGTGGCGAATGTTAGCTTTGTGCACCACCGGTTCATCTTATCAGCACAGGCTGACATCATAATGGTGTCTTCATGGCGTATCTTTCGTACTTCGTAACAATCAGAGGGATGTACTGTCTCATAAGGACCGAATAATTTGGGACGAAGTTGAAGTCCAAGTTTCAGTTCAAGTCGAAGATTCAGTCCAAGTGGAAGGTTCAGTTCAGGCTGGATTGTCATTTGGTGTTCAAGTTTATATTTGCAGGCAGGTTTGCGACGTTTCTTACACTGTCGTATATGTGCTTGCTGTAAACGAAGGAGGTTCCGTTGAGCTTCAATGCATAATGCAGCTTTTTCATCATCATGCTGTGTCAGCAATTTCATTGTCTTTGAAGTTCTTTTAAATTTTCTTCGTTTATACTTCCAGGCTCTCTGTTCTTTGGGAGTTTCTGCACTTTTAGCAGGTGTTTTCTCGTTTGCTTGATTAGCACATGCTTGTTGAAATTGATTCAGTTTATTTTTCACAATTTCTTCATTATTCTGCACGTTTGGATCATTATCGACATCATCATTACAATTAGCTTCATGACTGTCATCATCATCATCTTCGTTGTCATCAACATCATCTTCATTGACATGATCTTCATCAACAGCAACGTCATCTGGATCAATATCATTATCATCATCTTCATTAGCTTCATGAGTGCCATCATCATCATCAGCACCATTAGCGTTATGATTTTCGTCATCATCAATATCATGATCTTGATCCATGTCGTTGTCTGCGTCATCACCATCTTCATCAACATCATCGTCATGAGCTCCATGATTGGTATCAGCATCATCTTTGTCATCGTGATCAACCAAATCCAAATTGTCATCATCTAAATCCAATTCTAAATCGTCATGTGCAGCATCATCATTTTCCTTACTTGTTTTCTTCAACTAATTTTCATTTGCTGTTATTTTCTGAAAATCTTCCATAGCAGTGTTAACTTCGTGTGGGTTGTGAGGAGTAATGATATGTTGAACTTCTTGGAAAATTTCCGATTTTGAGATGTGTGAAAGATCAGGTGGAAATGTGTGATCATGAGTAACATTAGCAACATTAACAAAAATTTGATCATTATTGTTACTGCATAAATGAATACCATCTTTATCAAATGTAAATCGAGTTTGTTGCAAAAAGTCTATTCCAATAATCGCATCAAGAGGAATCATATAGTTTTTTACTACATGGATTTTAGCAGGTAAAATAGTGTTTTCAATTTGAATGTAGTCTTGAAAGAATCCAATACTTTGAACCGTGTCTCGGCCAAGTCCCGAGAATGTAATTCTGGAAGGATGTAATGGTGGAGAACCAATTTTACGGTATGTTTTCTCCGTAATAAGTGTTGCTTGTGATACAGTGTCATAGAGAGCAGTTAACTGAGTTCCTTTAAGTTGAATATCAACATGCATAGGATTTTTAGAAAAATTTTGAGCAGAAAGGGCATTTACAGTACTATCAGATGTAGAACAATTAGGAGCAGATTCCGCGGTAGAACTACCAGAACGTTTGGGACAATTGGAATGAACGTGACCATAATTTTGCCAGCCATAACAGAATTTGCCATTAGATTTATTAGGACAAGTATTGCTTTTGTGGCCTTCCAAACCACAAGAATAACAAACTGGCTGTGTATTTGATGTACGTTTAGCATCAATTTTAACATTGGGAAAGGAATTAGTAAATTTCTTTGGAGTATTTTGCTTCAAATGTTTTGAATTGTTAAAGAGTTTTTCATAAATCTTCAGTTTTTCTCTAAATTCAGGAATGGATTTACAACCGTATAAAATTATTTTGTTGTTTGATGAATCAGGAAAATCATGTATCACATACTCAATCAAAGTAGAATCATCCATAGAACCTTTGTGTGCGAGGTCTCTCATAGCTAAAAAATATTCTTGTAAAGATTCAGATGTTTTCATGTGACGAGATTCCATTATTTTATGTAATTGAAGGCTATTAATTTTATCCGAAAATTCATCTAATAAATGGTGTTTTAATTGTTCCCAATTAGTAATTCCACGAATTGATCTTATTAAAGTTAAAGCTGGACCTGTAAGACATTTTTTAACAAAAATTACTTGGTGTACAGGATTCGTGATTTCATAGAGATTAAAAATGTCATCAATGTCTGAAATAAAAGTTTCAATGCTGTAATTATCCCGAGAGGAAAAGGGTTTGATCAAATCAACAATGTCCTTTAAGCCAAAACATTGAAATGGAAGTCTGTGTTTGCGGGTTAGTCGATACCAATAAATTTGCAGGCGCACTTTCAAGAGAGATTTTTGCCTCTATTTGTTAACATAAAGAGTCATCAGAAACGTGATTAATGTTCTTTTGGGCGACGCTATGCGTCGAGGGTGAACTTTGCACCAAAGCGTCTTCTTCAAGGTCGCTGTAGTCAGCGGAATCTGATTTTAATAACGATACATCAGCTAAATTCGTAAGAATATTATTAGCACAGTTTTCAATATCGGTGGAAAATTCTAAATACAGTAAGTTACATATGGCAATTAATTCCGCAAGAGAAAATTCTTTTATAATTTTTTGTTTCGTTTCTTCAAAATTAAATGGTTTGGGAAAACCAGAAAAATTGCGTAACCTAGCACGATTCTGCCGATCACCATCTGAGCCAAAAACTAAACGATGTAAAAGCTTGATATGCTTTGTACTGGCAGTGTTTAATGATTGTGCAATGTTGGGATAATCGTTAAGTGTAGCCATTATTTATTAGTTTTGTTTTTACCAAATATGAAATTCACAAAATATGTATGTTTCGATTTCATCAAATATTAATTTTCTGGTTTCATAAATTGGTATACCAAAATATACTCTTAATTTTTCATATTCTTCAAAATAATATTAATTCTTCTTAGTATATTACACAGTAACTATGATGTTAGAACACTCAAAAATCATAAAGAAAATTGTAAACATAAAGCCTTGCTTATTCTTGTCCAGGCTTTCTTATCTTATCTAATCATTATTTCCTATCTTGTTCATTTGCGGTTTTGCAGCTGAAGATGATGGTTCGGTAAAACCATCGAAACTAGTCCTGTGAAAATTTTGTAGATATAACGCTGATTTTTGTTGTTTGACTTCTGAATTAGTATTTATTCGGCGTGTTATTGTGTCTTAATTATAAAGTCAAACAAATGGTAAAATATATCTTCAAACAAATCTTCATATAAGACTATGTTAAGAATGAAAAATAGAATTTCACGTTAAAATATGATATCAAAATTAATAACTTAAAAATAATATTCTACAGTCCTTGTAAAATATAAGCATCACAAGAAATAAGAAATTTATGCACCAAATTCGAAAACGAAAGTAATTCTTCAAAGTAACTTTTTTTTTAATATACCACAATTCTGTAAATAGTCAGTAATGTATTTCCATCAAAATCGAATACCTTTAGTTTATTCAATTAAACTTCATCAAAACTGTTTAATTAATTATCATCATCATCAAATTCGAAAACGGAAGTGTTAATTCTTCAAAGTAATAATCATTCAAATATAAATGAATTTTCATCAACATCAAATGCCTTTCGCTTCATCAAATAAACTTCATAAAAAGGCGTCATCAAATATTCATAATAACTTGAAAGAATATTACTTCCTGATTAGCATTACTTCATCAAATAAAATTAGCTCTATTTACGTGCTGACGAATCACAACAACGGGAATCTTGCGATATTATTCCACAGTAGTACATCATTGATAGTTATATTCGGTGGTAGTCTAGGGAATTTAAAAAGCTGAAGAGTAGAACAGATTTTAGTTCAAGGAGTCGAAAGAGTTCGCGGGGACGAGCCCCCATGTAGGATGAGGTTAGGATTAAAACAGAGGAAGGCAGTAGCATTTTAATGGTATTTAATGATGAAAGAATAAACATGATTATGGTATTTACAGTGTGAAAGGAAGTAAGATAAAAAGTTCTTCATCATAAAACAGAATCACATCGTCAATCAATGTTCTCGAGCGACATGGTTCAGCTCCATCCAACGCCACGTTCTCACATCATCGGAATGCAAGTCTGTCCCTTTCTTCACACAGCTTGTCGCTGCTGTCGCTGTTGCCAGATTTAGGAAAAGGAGGATGACTTATAGGAGCGAATTACCACATATATGCGTAACAGTTTAGAAACGTTTGCTTGTCGCTTTCCTACTTTCTTAACTAATGGCGGATTTATTTTAATTATTTATTAACGTAATTGCTTACTTTATTCGCTTTTTGAAAGCTACAAAGTATTACCACTTTATTTGAATTCCCTGAATCCAATATGGGTTTTAGAAGATCTAACTCGTATCTAGTTTTATTCATATAATCAAAATTTATCTTTTAACTATAGATTTTTCTATTTGTATTTCATGGTTTTTATATGCTGATTTTTCATAAAAGAATTTTATGTGTTTGATCTTATTGCTTCCTATACCTGTCTTAAATTTCCACTCGTGAGTATGAATAGTGCATGTGTTTTTATCTCTATTATCTTAAGTTTTGGAAATACCTATTGTCTGGCGCAACATACCCCCATGGGTTTTGTGCTAAAAATTTTCAACTAATCAACCAACCAACTTACTTTATTCCCTGGATGTACTCTTCATGTATTATTGTAGTCTCCTATATAATTTTCAATTTTCAATTTACAAGACGTTGGTTATTTTGTCCTAATTTGATGGATGCATTTATAATACATATACATCATTACATTTTGGTTTTCCGGGATAATAGTGAATGTTTAATAACTGTTTCTCATTCAGAGCATAAAATTACAAAAATATGCAGATTAACCCCAAATAGAATGACCAAATTTAAAAGGAAGAAAATGCAGACAAATTTAAAGTAAGCAAATAACCACATTTTTATTTTCATTTTAAATTCCATAGCAAAATAAATCGAGTAGCAAACCAGTGAGATACCACTGAACAAATTGAAAACAATATTTGAAACAACATGTAAAATAAAGTATAGGAGTAAAATTAAAATAAACTATAAGTAAAATGACGATATGAAAATTGCTTGCGAATATCTGTCGTCTTCAGTGTAGAAAACGTTTTGTTCTTCGAGCTACATTTTTACATTAATCCATACATACAAATGTTTCATTAATCATTTAGGAAATGAAATAAATTTAATTAAGCTAGAGTAATTAAAGTCGATCTCAAACTGTATGAAGATATTGTCTTCTGTGCAACTCTAGAAATATTGAAATGCTTGAAACAATTGTTCTTGTAAGCTTGGTTCCTTGGCAAGATGAGGAATGACATGTGGGTTTATGTGTATTCTCGTTTCTATTTCTGGTTGTATGTCTTAGTGGGAATCAATTCCATTACTCTCTTAATAGATTACATATGTATCAGAGTAATCTTTCGAGCTATACAATAAGATATTTTTGTTTAAATGCAACAAAACTACTTGCTACGTCTACTAAGACCTATTTTTCATAACCCGCTAATACTACGTACAAACACAGCGATAAGTTTGATGACCATGTCTTTTGAATTTATATATTCACCACGAGCCTAGTTTTATGACTTTTACTGTCTTGTAATGAGCACATCTGAGCAGCTGTCCATTACCTATTATCGAGAATTTGTATTGATGGAAAAGATGTAACGGACATTTTGACGAGTTTGTATAGAAATTGTTGGAAATGAGACGCAACAAGTGTCCGGAAAATTATATCCATTCCAAACAAACAAGTAATGATTTTCCGGTTAGTTTTGTACAGGATGGGTTACAAATGTTTGCACTCTTGGAAATCGCATTTTTAAAATTATGATAATGTTAGCTTATAGAGCATTTATTTTTCAGAATAAGCATATTCAGGAATTACACATTAAAAATAATATCTTCAAGATACATACCCTCATATCATAGACACTCTTGCAACCGAACATGAAGATTTTCAAAAAAACCAAAATCACACATGGCCCGCCGTAACGCGGATATTTGTTTCAACTGGTTTATTTTTGTAAGAAATTTCGTTATGAATATTTTGTTTCAATTGGGTTACATTCTCGGTGTTCTTTTTGTTTGTTTGTTTGCTCTTAAGATACTCCTGTTCCCATTTAAAAAAAAGTGTCGGCGGGAGAATAATCTAGGCTTTTCCAAGGTCACAAGATGTTTCCTTTATCAAAAATCAAGTTATTAGATAGCATTCCTTTGACTAAAGATGTGCGCACTTTTGAGTATGGCACATCTCTGCTGCAACGAGGTTTTTTTTGAATAGCTACACTGAACTAGTAGTCGAGTGGTTAATTTGAACTAGTAGTTGCTGAATCCTAGTAGTTCGAACTGGCTTGGGCTCAAATGCATGCAAAAGCCCTGACTGCATTGTTGGTGTTCGTGGTTTTCCTTATCTTTAACGTGATTACGAACCAATTTCGCTCAGAAAGGCTTCTTCTTAGGCAGGTAGCCCTAGTAAAGCTTCAAATTCTTGCAATTCTGTCTAACTTCTAATGTCTCGCCCATTTACTTCGTTCCACCGAGAAAGTAGCCATTCTGTTTGTTTCACATTTTTGGTAGAAACAGTTTGTTTTAATCTCGTAATTCATGATTTAGTTAATTTAACATAAAGATACTGACTGTTATTGCTTAAGTTATTTGCAACAACAGTACAGTTACATAAAAAATGTTATTTCTACAGAAGTCCTCTCTTTTTTTGGAGGGAGGAAAAGCTTTGGAAAAGTTTTTTATCGTGACTGAAATTTCTAGGATTAAATATCTCGCTGGTCATTGCTGCGCACTCCTGTCCAGAATAGGTTTCGAGAATAGAGGGCTGCCATTCGCAAAAATATATTGCCATCGTCTACAAGGAATTTTACTGTGTAAATTTGGCCTATAATATACTATGGTGCCTGCTGAAAACATCACGGTCTGAAACATCGCGGAAGAAAAACCGCAAAAAGAAAACATTGTAATATCAAACATCGTGAGAGATATGTAGTAAATAAAGCGGTTAAAAATTTTTCAGTTCTAAAACATCGTAAAAATATCGTGGTGAAAAATGAAGCATCTACAAATCATCACAAGGTGATAATGTCATGGACATGTGTTTTTCAGGCTTCATGAAAATGTAAAATTATTTTTTTTAACCTTTGTTTGACCCGCTTTGTTCGACCGGGAAAACGAGTTGGCTGCATGAGATTTTTGTGATTTTCCTAAACTATAATATGTATAACATCCAATTCTTAGAACGTCCTTCATAAAGGCATCCTTTTCCTTAGGTAGATTGTCATAGTTTCTTTGGCATAATCCAATAAATCCAAATCCTTTAATGAAATGTTATGTAGCTGATATGTTGCGTCATAACTAGCAAATCAACATCCAAACAGTTAACTGCACGCTGAGCATGAAAATGCTAATAAGACTTTAAGAAGACGAATAAACCGAAACAAGACAAGAGTTGATTTTTAGTAAAAGAATATCAGATTTACAATGCCCAGAGAAAATAATTTTACAATTATATAGTTAATTAAACAATATTAATACACGTAACCTCATACAGCTACTAATCTTTCATTTTCCAACCTATTTAGATTATAATTTTCATAAAATACTACCAATATAACTTTACTAAAGAAATTATTCAATAATAATTATGCTTTAAATAAAATAAATTCTGAAAACTTTCAGATTTTATATTACGCCCAAAAGGGCGTTTTGTAACGTTTCGTGCGTTAACTTTATTTATTAAATATCATGTTCTTCACACTTAAACAACATAAAATTCAGTTAAACAGCAACATCATAAAATATTTCAAAACAGCATATCTTTAGAATTTTCGGTAGTGCGGTAGAGAAGATAATATATGGTGACATTAACTTGAAAAGTGAAACAGACAACGCACAATACCGTTTCTGTGAAGTTTCGAATTGCTTTACGTTCGTTTGCTGACGATTTTTTAGAACTGCAATGCTTTCTTTTCTCCCACGATGTTTTGTATTAGGATGGTTTCGCTTTCCATTGTTTTCTCCACGACGTTTACGTTAGCATAATTTCTGTATGATGTTTTCGCCTGTAATTTAATACATTTGAATTCAAAGGAAATCCTTAGTTATGTTATGTTATGAATGTATCCTTAGTTTGTTATGTTATGAATGTATCCTTAGTTTATGTTATGAACTGGATTTTACATTAATTGTAAAAATTCTCGCCTGTTGCTTAGAAGTCCTTAAATCTTAACTGTTTTTATATTGTATAACAGTTACAATATTAGAAATACGGAAAAGGCTTCTTTAAATGCTGGTTGAATACTGCTGCTATAAAGATTTATTACCTTTCCGGGAATGAAGAGTTAAATAAATATTTCACATTTCTATACCTAGAACCAGGTTGAACTTCTTCAAACTTATATGTACGTCGGAACTATCTTTCAGAGAAGCAAAATATCTTAGTAATCTTTTGTGCAATTTTGTAGAGTCCGAAGTGATATGTTTGCTTGAAGCAAACGAATTCTGAACTCTATTTCGTAAAAGTATCTTTCGTTTTTTTTTTTTTCCTTTCCATATAGGGGAAGAATATATTTACCTTCCGAAATAAATTCTTTCCCACCCTAAATCTGAAATGCGTATTTACTCGCTGGAGATAACTCCTAAATTTTTTTTAATGCGTTACTCGAAAGAAATATGAGAATCGTTGAAAGATATTATTTGTCAATTGATCAACACTCATGAGTGTTAAACATCGGAAATACAAATTCTATTGTTGTGAAAAAGTAGAAACTGTTTATTTAAATTAATCTGTTCTAATTTAACGGAAATTAATGCTTCTATATTAAAGAATAAATGACCGGCATAGTGTTTAGGAACGCTGACTGCCGTTCCAAAGGGCCGAGTTCGAATATCGGAGAAGGCATGGATGTTTGTAAACGTACAGCGTCTGTACGGCATGGGGACGCTCTAAATATACGGCGACCCGAAAGTCCTCTCGAGAGGTTGCAGGTAGGGAAAGAGAGGGGTGTGATATCCTCGGACCCGTCCTTCCGTTGGTCCCTTCATGAAAACTTGTACGGTACTCAAGGTGAATGACAGGTGCAATCTTGCACTCCTTGCCACGATGAATTTCGTGGGCTTGTGACGATGTTACTGTCAGACAAGTGCGATAAGTCACAACAGCACAACAAACTAAATGAATTCATAGTGGTTTTCCTCCATGAAATGATTCTGAGATAGATAGACATTTCATATACTTGGATAAATGTTTGAAACATTTATCCAAGTATTATTTACCACAGATACAATAATTTGTTACGACTGTTATTTGATGCATAAGTAAAACATGAAATTCATACGCATTGCCATGAACAAAAAATATTTTATTAGAAAATGAAAAGAAAGTAGAAGCATTTCGATTTTAATTTCTTTCTCAGTGGATCAGTCGGCTACATTTCTGAATTTATTGAATAAATAAGACTACCGAATGAGGGGGTTGGTCCCAGTCTTGGTTCTTGTTGTCTAAATGTATTGTTTGCGTAAGATTTTTCACGCTTTCCCCATATATTAGGAAATCAGTTTTTCTTAAAAAAATAACCTTCTATGAAAGTGCTTCTTTTAAGGCAAATATCTCTTGCAAGTTTTATCTTTAGCCATCAAACATTTCATTGTAGAGTTTAACACTGCAGAAAAGAAGCGTGTTTTCTCCTATCACTGTTTTGCAGAAATAAATAAGTCATGCTCTTTCCTGGACCCAATACTTTAAATTGCCATATCGCACAATTATATTACAAAAACATAAGGCTCCTTCCAGACGGTGGTATAAATTTCATAGAGGCATAGTCATAAAGCATAAAATACGGAAGTTTCATTCACATCTGCGAAACGGGTACCCCGTTATAGAACCAGCTATAGCTGTATCCAGTTATAGAAGCTAAATTTACGCATGCGTGGATGTGTCTACAACTTTTCCGCTCTGTCTTCCCGCTCAATAGGTTTCGCAGGTTCGCTCTGAGTGGTTAACTCTTATATCAAGTCGGCATTACCTTGAAAACTTCGAACTTTATGCCAAAATCCCTAAACCTGTTTTTGTGACTTAGCAAGGTCTGACTACCCAGCGATGAAGCAGGTCTTAAACCACTTATGACTTTTACACCACAGTCTGAACGGATCCTTTAAGAGACCATTAAGCATCGTCCATATGGCGGTTTTAAAGCCATAACACGTTTGAGCCGAGCTTCGTTGCTAAGCAACTACACTTTGCTACGTCACAGAAACTGGTTTAAAGATTTTGCGTAAAAGTTCTAACTTTTCTACTTTACACCAGTTTGTCATAAGAACTACCAATCACAGCGAAGCAAGCATCGGTCGATAGTTTCTCTAAGTCAGCTATACATTTACGCATTTGCAGCTTTCCATTCCTTAGTTGGCTATACCTTAAACACTGTTAAACATGTGTAAATGAACTTGTATGCCATAAAGCAGAAAACTTTATGATGTTTACATCGAAAACCGTCTGAACGAAGTTTTAAGGGTGGTTTATACTATCGCTTAACTGTCACAACTCCGCGTTCGCGTGAAAACAGACAAGCCACAGCGAATGGAGCAAGAAAACTGGTAAACACATTCATTCATGTGCAAATTTACCGCCCTTGATTGGCACCATTTATATCTTATTCGAAAGGTGAACGAAACTAATGAGTTTTAAGCCTTTGACTTGGTAGTTGTGATATTTACGCCATTGGGCGAAATCTTCACGCAACACATAGATTAATGCTTTCATTCCTTACATTTATCCAATAAAAGAAGACTTAAAGGGAATTCAACGATCTCTAGTTGCCAAGTTCACTATGCTGAAGAATTATCCCCAAAAGGTTTAGTCGGACCACTTGCAGAGATGTTGAATGTAAGGAAGAGGTGCCATAACGAAAAATAAACTTCCTCAGTCTAGAAATCAAGCCCTCCTTCGAAGTACCAAGTAAAGATTTACGCTCTAAGCGTTACGCTAAAATTGAATGAGTAAACGTGGCCTGATGCCGCAGGAAAAAAGAATGCATATGTTTGGGGCTTATATTTTTAAGTAGGACTCAAACACTTCCTGTAATATTTAAAATATGGAAAGTTTTACCTATTTTTTCAATGCTATGTTTTAAAAGTATTAAATCAGAATCAGGAGTAAAATCTTAAATTTCTCATTTCAGTTTTTTTATGGTTTTCGCTTTTTTTTTTTTTTTTTTTTTTTTAATCGGGAATAGCATCTTCAACTCGCGTTTTCGTTAGCAAATATTTTAGTAAAGCCTCAGTTAAACAAATACAACCCCCTAATTCGTGCAGCCAAATCACTATTTCTGTATTCAAGGAGTAGTTATGGTTTGTCTAACGACAATGCTTTAGTCTATTTAATCTGCCTCGAAGGAAGTGAAATAAATTCTTAAATGGAAGTGAAATAAAGTCTTAAATAAACTAATTAATGTGAAATAAAAACAAACTATTGCAGAGGATACTGAAATATTTTCACTTTTCCAGTTCTAAAATTCCCTTTTTCTATTGAACAGTATTAGAATATAAAAGTTACAGAAGCATTTTTTTAATTAATTAGTATTTAATTATTGAGAAATAAAGTATGAAAAGTAAGTATAATTTTTTTCTATTTAAAACTAAGAATTACTAAACTATTATTTACAGTAAGCGAGATGACACTCTTTTTTAAATAATTTTTAAATTTATTTTTAAGATGGCCAGGACATAAACACCACAAAAATTACTCACTAGAAGGAATACTTTTATGCCATGTTAGGTGAAAAAAAACTTTTTTAACTCAACATTTTGTTTATGCTGTTCATATTATTATACTCAATTAGTGAATTGATAAAAAAATATAATTGCATTTATGTGATTCTATCTCTGTAACTAAATTAACTTTCTCATGAAAAGGAATTTCTTAAGATTCTAACTTTTCTCCAGTTTCTCTCAGAAGAAAGCAAGATATTGATGGAAAAATATGTAAATTATACTTTATGCAAGACATAAATAAACTCAAACCACGAAAAGAAGTACAGAAAGATGAAATTGATATTTTTATTTAAATAATTTTGAATGAAAAATGTTGATTTATAAACATATTTCACGAATCATTTTTATGAAATAGACTTTATGCGAAATGTAATCTGCATCAATGGCATCTAACTAGGTTGAGAAAAATCAGACACGAGGTCTCCATAGCATGCTCTGCCCTAGGCCTCCATTTCTATAATCGAGCATTGGTCGGAGGTATGGCTTAATTTCTTCACATGATTCCCTATCAGAACGAACAGAGATGATCGATAAATCAATCAGTCGAAGCCTGATCATATATTATTGCTAATAAGATTATTTTGAGTACCATATGTTGAGATGAAAGGAACTGGAAACGAAAAGAACAATTGCCTGTAGAACTAGTTAGTATGTGAACATGAATTTCTTATCCTCGTCATAATAGCCGTTATTTCACCTAATCGCTTGGGAGAACTGTTTTAATTCGATACAATTTACCCATGTAAAGACGGTTGGGAAGAGAATGAATGATCCTCAGTCTTCTTTAGATGAGTGGATAGTTAAACGTCAATATTTGAATTTTATTTAAACAGATGGTCGTTTAATTAATTTAGCTAAGGAAAAGGACGTGAAAACTACCTGTTAAATAAGAGATGCCATTGTTGAAAACTTTCGAATTTCTAAGGGACTTTGCCTTCCATTAGCATTACAGAATCAAAGAATGTCCAGATGAATATTTATCGAAAAATTAAGATTGAAACTAAAAATGAAGTCTCTGGCAATTTAAAATGAGTAAGATTCCTCATTTAGCTTTGAAATTATACAGATGTACACTGCGAAAAAAAAAAGAAAAAAGAAAATCTGAAATGTTTCAGATTTTAAATTACGTCCGAAGGGCCGTTTTTTTTTAACATTTTGTGTGTTACATTTATTTATTACATATCACATTCTTCACACTTAAACCCTAATATTCAGTTCAACAGCAATATCGCAAAATAGTTTTAAAATGATGATATAGTTAGAATTTCCGACACAGATACTCGCCGTTAGAGATAAAAAGGTTTTGTTTGTACAACGTTGCCATTGCTCGCTTTGAAATCCTTGAGATTGTTAATCAAAAATTCGTTAAAGTTTTACAAAATAGGAAATCCATAATAAAATAAATTCCAAATTTCAAATGTGGGCTTCCACGTGCCCATATTCGCAGTAGGATTACGTCATTCAAAATTTGATGACTCTATGTACCGTTGTTTTATCACAATGCGAGAAATATACATACATTTATGCAGATTTTTCATTATTTAATTTCTTCAAATATAATGCAGGACTCTAACATTTGGTGGCAACACTTTGAAAAGTGATTCGCCATTTGTAGTGAATCGACGCAAAATCGTAAAACGAAAATAATATTCCTTCAGTGACAAAGCTCCTTTGGACTAAAAAAGGACAATTCTATATCTCCCGTTCTACCGGGCCAGTTGACGAAATTCAACTTGCATTTTCCACATCTCAAAAGCGCGACTTAGGATATGTATTAGATTTATATGTAGAGTTTTCCTAATATAGGTATTTTGATGCAATGTAGGACTTTTTCTGAAATAACATACCATTGTTTTTCCATATTTCGATTCTATGACTCAAATTATGCCAAACTGCCAAGTTTTGCAAAAATCACGCGAGTAGTTTTTAAAAGATTAGCTCTCAAAAATTTAGCTCCTCAGTGTTAATTGAATTTTATATGTATTTATTAATATCGCTTTTTTAATTAAACTTACTTGAGTCTTTCTTCCATTATTCGAAATTTAGACTTAATCTAAATATAATTCGCACATTTTTTATGATTTATTTTAAAAATTTGTATTTTTAAAAATTTTTTTATAATTTTTTCAAAAATATTTTTTATTATAGCCTATAAAATGTTTAATATCACCTTAAAGTAGATGTATTTCTAGGCATACCTGCAAAAAATTAGAGTTTTTTATTTAAAATTTTCTACGATATCCATGAATTTACATATTGGTGTGTTTTGAAATTTTTTTGACCGATAATAACGCTAAATGTGTTTTACGCACTTTGCTAAAATTATCTGAAAGTTTATGAATCATGACTTTTTTCAACTCGTCTGCAATGAAGAAAAGGGATGGAAAATAGTTTGCTACAAATTAAGATGTTTGCCAAGTAAATTATTCTTGATGCAAACTGAAAAAAATGCACCAGGATAAAATTTTGAATTTCTCCATAAATCTAGCACCAAATTTTACAAAATTTAATATTTAGGCACAATTTGAGTTGTAGAATCGAAATAGGGAAAACAATTATTATGTTATTTCAGAAACAATTATGTTATTTCAGAAAAAGTCCGATTTTGTGTCAGAATACCTATGTTAGAATAACGCTATAAATAAATCTAATATATATATCTCAAGTCGCGCTTTCGAAACATGAAAAACACAATTTGAGTTTCGTCAATCGGCCCAGTAGAACGGGAGCTATAGAGCTATCCCCCCTTTTTTTCCGCAGTGTTATTGTTTATTATCAATATTAAGAAGTACGTTACTTAAAAATTAAAAAACTAATAGTTAATTAGAAGGAGGGTAAAACGAAATTTGCTTTGCAGAAGTACGTTGTTTACGATACTGAGGGACACACCTTTTATTAGGTATGATAATCACAATGCTTATGAGAATTACCAATTACGTATATAATAGTTTCATCAATGAAGGATTTTATAAATTACATCAGTTCGAGGCTTTATTATAAAATAAAGTAAATACCTGAATTAATGAAAAGTAGGTATATCACTTTTAAATTTCTTATTCAGTTCAAAAATCAGTATATGGATTATAGGATGTTAGTAGGTATTTAAAGTAAAACAATATAAATCAAGTAAAATTGTTAACGATTTCATTTTTTATAATCTAAATTATTTTTAGTTATCAGATCTATCTCATTAACTTTTTCATTTTTTTTTTTTTTGTGGCTAGCTTTTTATATAACGCATTGAGCATTGATATGCCAATTTTAAAATTTTTAGTAACAATATAAAAGATTGGTTTACATCTAAAGTTTAAAACATTTACATTTCCAGTTACACACTTTTTCTTAGATAAGATAATCTACTAAAAATAAAAATAAAAAAAAAAAAAAAGCAATTAAAATAAGTAAAATAAAAAATAAAAAAATCTCGAATCATTCAGATTTGACATTACACTCAATGGGGCGTTTTTTAAGGTTTTGTGTTTTACCTATATTTATTAAATATCATGTTCTTCGCATTTAAACCATAAAATTCAATTCAACAGCAATATCGCAAAATAATTTTAAAATGGAACATATCTTTAGTATTTTCGATACACAGTCTCGCGCACTAAAGCTAAAAATACTTTTTTTTGCCATTCTTCGCTTTGAAATGGTTGAGTTTGTTAATCAAAAATTCTTTAATGTCTGACAAAATATGAGATAGATAATAAAACAAATTCCAAATTTCAATTTAGGATTTCCAGCTCTAGGTACCATCGTTGTATCACAATGCGAGAAACATACACACATTTATGTAGATTCTTCATTATTTAATTTCTTTAAATATAATACAGGACTTTAATATTTAGTGGCAACGGTTTGAAAGCAGAATCAACGCAGAAAGGGAATCAACGCAAAATACCAAAACGAAATTAATAGCTCTTCTGGGCTAATGCCCTTTGGGCTAATAAAAAAAATTCTTTTATATATATTTATGTAGAGTTCTCTTTTAAATCAGAGCATGAGAGCAGCATCGTAGCATTTTAAAATATGCTTTTATTTAACGATAAGAAATAAAGAGTAATAATGATAAATTAAGTAAAGATTAGATGTTGAATTATTCATGTAATGATGCACAATCACAGACAGTCCTTTCACATAGAGTTCCTCCGACGTTGATAGAATATATTAATTCCAGCTAGTTTTAAATAGTATGATCATCTAAAGTCATCACAGCTAAAGGCGAAGCATCAAAACTCCCAAAATAAGATCTAAGACCGTCTGTTTTCAACTCTTGAAGGCATACGAGCCGTTAGCTCGTATCTACCCTCCACTCTCGACCACGTCTGGAGGCTATCTACTGCTGTCTGGAATGCTTCGCGCTGCGCTGTACTGCGATGACGTCATTGCTGGCAATTCTAATTCAGCATTGGGCGTTCATGATTCCCACATTTATATATATATCTATAGAGAAGATTTAAATTTTAATTTTAAAAATAGATAAATGAGCTTTCCGAATTCTGAATGGGTATATTTCTAAGATATAACAATATAACGTGTCGCCTGGATGACAGATGAAAACATATTTGCCTCATGAAATAGCAGTTATTTTCAGGCTACAAGGATAATTAATGCCTCAAAAGCGCAATATAACATAATGATGATAAAAATAAAACCAAAATACTAAGCTATAAATGTTTCCAAGCTTTAAAATACAAGATGTAACCCTTGGCAATCTTTTAAATGCTTTCCGATAATGCTGATTTTCCAAGTTTTTATGATACTAGTCTAAATATTAAGAGGTATTCTTAAATCCATGTACTTCATACCTTAACTCCAGAACATAGCTCTTTTTATTTCATTATTATTAATTCCTTAGACACGATCAGCATTTTCTGCACCCTCTATACTTCTTTTTCTTTTTGTAAGCGGAATTTGTTTTTTACTCTAACTCCCATCTTTGATATGCTTTGTCACCACGCTTGTCGAAAATCTTTTGACAAACGCTTGTTAGTTACACTGACAACAGAAAAAATTGTTTGTAGCTTTGTGACAGCAAGGTTTTGTCAGATGTGATAGGCCACCATTGATATAATCGTTACTTTTTTTGCCTTACACATTTTTTTGTGGTTATGCTGTCTTGTTTTCTGCCTTTCAACATTTAGACATTCTGTTTCCTTGACGCACTGGGCATGCTTCTGGCTTAACCCAGTTGTATGTGTTTGATTTTGAAAGCATCTGATAAAATGTTATGGCTTTTATTTTATTAACTAACAGTGCAGCAGCTTGGAATTAGCATATAGATATTCAAGTATGTTAGTAGCATTTAAAATACAATAACATACACAAATAAAAATATTTAATAAATTTAATTTGTTTTTACATTTTAACCAGCTGGAGTTATCAAATCTACCAACTAAGTAACCATTTTTATTTAATTTTAGCTTCTCAAATAAATGTTAAGCATCGTAGAAATTTCTCTGTCTATATACGACTTATTCAAACAGTTATGTTCAAGGAACATTTATAACACTCCTTGTGAGTGTAATTTAATATACATAATCTAAACTAAGAATGCGTTCAATTTCTGCGTTTTATGTTATCAGTCATTCCTTGTTAATTAACTATTCTTTTACTTTTATTTAAACTTTCTTAAGCTTTTAGGTTAGGGTACGCTTCAAGGAAGATAGGCTAAATGAATTAAATATACCCCGTTAAGAAGTGGAAGGATCATAAATGAAATATTGTTTTCTCAATCTTGGTAATGTATTTTTAATCAAATATATGTTTAACCGAATTAAGACACTTAAAATTCTAACTCTGGATTACCACCTCAAAACCAAATGCTTCATTGAATAATTCTTCTGACACCGTAAGAAATTCAGTGGTCTATAATTTATTAGGTAAGTATCTATTGTGCCAGAACTGACAGTTATTACTGATTACTACTCACTTATTTACTGATTTCTTCGGGTAATGCTTAATGTGCACTTGATCAGATATCCACGTGAGCGAGTTAAGATACTTAAAATTCTAGCTCTGGATTATCACTAAAAATTCTATCTCTGGATCATCATTGCAAAACAAATGCTTCATTGAATAATTCTTCTCGCACCGTGAGAGAATCAGTTGTCTATGATTTGCTAAATATGTGTCTATTGTGCCAGGCCAGCGCTGGCAAAGAACGTACACTTCTTTACTGGTTTCTTGCAAGCAGTGCTTAGTTTCGCTTTGATGAGGTATATGTTTGACCGAGTTAAGATACTTAAAATTCTAGCTCTGACTGTGCCAGAACTGACAAAGAACGTACACTTATTAACTGATTTCTTCAAATTCTTCTGGCACCTTAAGAGAATGAGTGGTCTATGATTTGTTAAATAAAGATCTATTGTGCCAGCACTGACGAAGAATGTATATTTTTCTTTATTCTACAAGCATTGTTTAATGTGAACTAATTGGATTGTCGCTTTTTTTAGTCATCTATCAGACAATGTGTTATAAAGCTGGTACGTTGCAAAAATCGTTTAATAATAATACAGGTTGCGGAAACCGGGATTAATATAAACAAAGCAACTAATGCGGAGACTCATTTATTACAGGCATTGACCGAAGGTGCATGAGAAAAGCAAAAAATTCGATCCTCGGAAGCTGTGGAAAGAATAGTGGAGTGCTGTGTAGACCATACAATCTCGAAATTAATATCAGAGGACTGTCAGGAGAAGACCATTAATGTATATTTATTTTTAAAAAATGCGCAAAACACAAGAAAGATAATCTAATCTTCTTTTGCGAGTAAAACGTTTTATATGCATTTAATTATTGAATTTGGCTCAAATTATTGAATGCCATTCAGAACCTGTTATTGTTTTTGCTAGAATGGAAGAAACATAATTGATACCTTTTATATCACAAAGATAAATTGATTTTTCACTACATATGTGGAAAAACCAAGAAGTATTTACCGTCAAAACTGGGAGCAGTTACGCTAAAAAATGGTAAAATTATCATATTTGAAAGAGATGAGGAAAGGAAAGAAATATCGTGTCAGCTTCTGAAAAGTACTAATTATACATTAATAATTTAGACTTTATAATTCTACAGTCAATACTTTATAACTACAATTCTATATTTCTTCAAATCGCTTATAGTTGACTATATTTCTTCAGTGACTAGTTCCGACTAAAGTTGACCATAATTCTTCAGTTGACTTATAGCTGAGACTTAAGTTAATTATAATTTAGACTGAAATTGACTATAGCTCTCCAGTGTTTCAATTTGATAAATGAATATAAAACACTGAAGTACTGTAATCAGCTCTTTGTTAAGTCATGCATAACTCATGTTAACATGCTAAAATTAGCGGAAAGAATACTGGAAACGATTTCTTTATTTTCAATTAAAATTTATTAATTCAAACATTTTTTCTAGAAAATTAAGTTCATTTGGTTATGTTAATTAAATCGGCATTCAAAATAGGAAGAACGCTCATTAAGCAACAAAATAACAAACACCAGCAGAAATTTAAAAAAAAAATGTTATAAATGGCATTTAAGAAAGAGCATTATTTGCAAGAGAACTTAAAAATTACCATTGAATTCAAACTTGTTTAAAAAAATCGGGTAGAACGTTTCGCTTTTTGATTTGTATTAGTAATTTTCTATCGTTTAACAATAAACGAATTCTTCTTTTTAAGCCAAGGTCTGATTAATGCACAGTCTGGATAATGCATCCCCAGTGAATCGAGAGTTGACACTAGTTCATAAAGGTTGTCATTAATGACATCCGCAATTGCTTTAATATAATTCTCAAAAACCTATCAGAACGATATATTCAAAGCAGAAATCAATTATGTCATCGTTTATCATAATCTACCATGTGCATGTGGACGGCTGTAATACTGCCGGCTAAATAAGCTTTTCCTTTCTTTATATCCATATCCAAGATAAAAGCATTTCTACTACTCTTTAAGTACATAACATAACAAAATGTATTCCATAGTAAGTATTTCGCTCCAATATATATATATATATATACATACCTTATATATACATATAATCTGCATTTCTAACCTTCGAAAGTAAGGGCAGTCATACCTTACTATCACAGAAGGAAAATAAATATGATCCTTGAAAAAGGAAAGAGGGAAAAAAATCTGAATAAAAAAATCCCTTTAAAATCCAGCTCTTTTGTGTGCGGTGAAAAGTGCCTACGTCATTTCATATGCGCGAGCATATTAACCGTCGGAATTTTAAATCGCTGAGCTAAAAAAACGGCGGAAGATATCATAGGCTGTCATTTTGACACGAGGGTGCCGTTATTGCGATATTATAAAACGATAGTTCAAAATCGGAAATGGAGAAAATATCGTCGGAAAGGAAAAATTTTACAGCACGGAATTTTCAAACTGATTAGATCAAAACGAACTTTCAGTAGCTAGCAACAGTAAAATACTATACTGTGCCGTTAAATTCTGGATATATCAGTATTCTGTACTTGGAAAGGATTCCATTTTTCGTTCGTGAGAAGTATTTTTTGATTTTGTCATACATAGGGTAACTTATACGCATCCAGTTTTGTTTAAGACTTCCTGTAGAAATGAATTCAACATACATTTTACAAGACGTTAAACATTTTCATTTTAGCACAATTCAGCAATAACATCTCGAGAAAGATTCATTATGTGATATTTCCAAAAACTGAATTAATAGTGTTTAATTTTAAACGCCACAGTACGTCCATGGAGTTTTTAATATTTCTGATATATTTCGGCAAATCTACCAAGCAATAATTGACAGCATTCATTATTATAAAATTTCTACTTGCTTTTTCTAAAATGCCATTTGCTTATGAACAGATTTTTCTGTGCATTTAATCGTTTATATTGATCACACGAATATTTGTTTCATGCGTCCGAAAGCTGAGCACATGATTTGATGCATAATGTATGGGAACACTTTCAAAAACTTATTGTCGACAAACTGTTAGCAACAGTATTATTAAAATACATAATTCCAGAGAGCAAGGATGTAAGCTTTTTACATACCATTCGTTTTACAAACATCTAATGGTAACATACATTTTACAAAATGTGGGAGACATGTGTGACTCGACAAATGTCAACGCCATAACCGAATTCTTAAAAAATACTGTCCAACATGTTCTCCGAGACTGTGGTTGTTAGCTCTGCAGTTAACCATTTGAGTTCCAGAAGATCACTTGAAAGAAAAGGAATGTATATAAGAACCCCATGGAAATAAGTCATAAGACACATAACACCACAGAAAAAGTCACAAGAACACTTATGACTTTTTCTGATAGGGCGTAACTAAACGTAAACGTTAGAGGACTTAAAAGGCCATTTTAGTACACACTGATCGGTTTCTCCACCGAGACCAACCTAACGACTGGAAAGCTCTACATTTAGTTACGCCCTATCAAAACGATGAAAATGTGGAGGAGCCTCGTCTGACTTAAAGTTCAATTTATGAGAGTCTTTCTTCAACAACGGCATTAACTAGTTTTGTAATACTGCAAGGAAGGACTGTCCAGTTACAGTAGATTCTTTAAAAAATAAAGGCCCACAAAGTTTCCAGCGAGACTTGCCACAAATATACATTCACCTTGAGAGAATCCCGCTCGTGTTCTGTAATTTCGTAAGTTCATAGTTGACTTCTGTATTTTACATCGTTGAACCGTTTTAAAGTAACAAAAACAGTTATTATTACATGCGTAAACTTAAGTAATCTAACAATATGATGCTCAGATTTATTTCGTATTATAGTGAATACTATAGCTGTCTTCCGGACTTCCTTTCTACTCTTTACAAATACTAGACACTAATTAGGTATAATGCTTTCAAATACAGAACAAAATAAAGAAAATGATTAATAGAGCTTAACCACATAAAGTGCAAATTACTATATTAACATAACACGTAATAAAGGCTTTATAATTAATTATACACTTGAGTTAATTCTTCTATTCAGCGTTTTGAAATATAAGTTAAACTTTCACCTTTTGTGGTAGCTAGCTTTCCGTTCAGCATTCTTTCAAGAAAGGAACAATAGACTAAGAATTCTGTTTCTGGTAATTATGTATTATAGAAGATTTTAATTATATATGCATGAACGAAAATGATGGAGATCGTACAATATTGAAATACATTGAGAAGTGAATCATGTAAAGGCAGATTATCTTCGTCTATATATTCTTGCTTAAATTTAATTTTCAAATATTATTTAAATATTTGTATTTAATTTAAAAATATTATTTTATAGCCTGATGTGATCTTGCTCATAAATTACGCAGAATAATGTATATTACATTTGATATCAAATTATAATGCCCATTCCTAAACATGTTATAATTATCCTGATCAATGCTCTATGAAAAGAAAATTAGAATTTTTTTGTTTTTTTGTTTTAATGTGCACCTTGCACAAGAAAAAATCCTTTGTTACACCACATGACTTCCTTGTACGGAATATTAAATTATACGCATTTTTTTCTTGCATTTCATTTAAACTTATTGGATTGAATTAAATCTACTTCGCCGACAGCGCATAAATCATAATAGAATAAATGCATTCTTTAAAATTCCCGCTATTTGTTTACCATAGCGACACTGTGGCGCTAGGTTCACTAAACAGTATTATACTGCGTTCATATTATAAATCAGAATGCACAAAATTTATATCATTTAAAGAATTATCTAAACGTTGCCACATGTTCTAGTCAAATACTATAATAAAGCTAGAACGATGTATAAAAGAAATTAAGCGAACAAAATAAAAAAAACAGTCTTTCACAGACGATTGAGTATTTCTCTTTTAATTAATTCAGTTCTTAGCGACAAGGCGAAAATACACAAAAACTCAAAGTATCTATATTAAAAATTACGAAGTAAATCTTAAACACTTATTTCCTCGAAAACAATTCCAGAAAGGATTAAGCATGATTTAATTGGCAATAATAAATGAAGGCGTTATCTTTGTTGTTGCAAAGCTAAGATTTAGATTGGCAGCAAATCCACTAATGGAAGATCTAGATTGGCAACAAATCCCCTAGTCTGCTGTTTCAAATGTAAATAATCAATGGCCGCCATAAAAAAAGAGGCTTAGCGGCACTTAAACAACTTTAAACTTGTTGATAATTCTAAAAATATTCCATACAGATTTACTAAAGGCATACAAACCTTAACCGGAAGTTAAAAACAACATAATTCAATCATTTTTAAAGCAAAAATGTACACTTTGCAAACATATAAGAGTAAAGAAACTGAGATCACTGAGCCGGGTAACAGAGAGGATATATATATAAATATATTTATATACGTTTGGTGCGGCCGATTGCAACCAAAATACGAGGTGCACATCTACATTTTATAGCAGTCCTACATACAAAATTTCAACGTTCTGAGGCTACTCGTTTTTGAGTTATGCGAGATATGTACGTACATACGTTCGTGCAGACGCCACGAAAAATTCTCTTCAGAATTTATTTTAAAGCAGTTTTATAATTTTTTGGAGGAAAAGAGTGTTTTATTCTGTCCTTACGTACAGATATCACGCAAAACCATCGTTAAATTGCATTCGATAGCGGTCAAAATGGATATTTTCGTTGAAATATGCTGACTGAAACTTTTCGCGATCACAATACTTCCTTTTTACTTCGTACAAGAAAGTAAAAAGGGGAACAGATCTATATCTCGTGTTCTACTGGGCCGATTGACGAAATTTAACTTACGTATTTCATGTCACAAAAGCGCGACTTGTGTATTAGATATATAGCATTGTTCTAACATAGCTAATTTGACACAAAATCTGCATTACGTAACTATTTTTTCCATGTCGATTTTACGTGAAAGAGTGATTCAAATTATGTCAAAGTGCCAAGTTCTGCAAAAATCGCACAAATAGATTTTAAAAAATTAACTCTCAAAATTTTAGTTCCTCAATGTTAATTGAAAAGAGTATATATTTATTAATATCTCTTTTTTACTAAACTTACTGGATTCCTTCTTTCAAAATGCGAAATTTAGGCCTGCATAGGGCAGCATAGGCTCTTTGTTGTTTCTCCCATGTGTAACGTGTATACAAAACAATACGTTAGAAAACTCTTAATACGAAGCATCACTTCCCTTAGGCAGAAGACAAAGAGTGATTTGCCATAATCAAGTAAACTCTATACAGAAAACATTTTTGTGAATCTAGGGTAGCAAATACTGATTCATACTCACATTAAGATCAACTGAATATCAAAAGGAAGTAATGTAAAAAACAAATTTTAAAGTCAATTCCTACTTAGGTGTACTCCTAAAAATTGTAGGCGAACATGGAATGGTAGACAATATACATCTACTGATAGCCTTTCGGTAGGGCTAATAATACATTAATGGGACATTACATCTTCTTCATCCAACTCTATAAAACTGCAATTCTTTAATTCCATACACTTTAAAAACCTTTAGAACAGTGTCTTACTGTTGCCATTTATTTTTGTTAATTTTTACAAGCCCATTTATCTCAGTTATGTACTATTATTTATAAGATATTTAAAAAATCTGATATGTACACCACATGACTTCCTTGTACGGAATATTAAATTATACGCATTTTTTCTTGCATTTCATTTAAACTTATTGGATTGAATTAAATCTACTTCGCCGACAGCGCATAAACCACAATAGAATGAATGCATTCTTTAAAATTCACTCTAGTATTTGTTTACCATAACGACACTCTGGCGCTAGATTCATTTAACAGTATTATATTTCGTTCATATTATAACTCATAATGCACAAAATTTATAACATTTAAAGAATAGAATTATCTAATCGTTGCCACATGTTCTATTCAAATACTATAATAAAGCTAGAATGATGTATAAAAGAAATTAAGCAAACAAAACAAAAAAGAAACAGTTTTTCACAGACGATTGAGTATTTCTCATTTAATTAATTCAGTTCTCACTTCGCGAGAAGGGAAAAATACATAAAAACTCAAAATATCTATATTAAAAATTACGAAGTAAATCTTAAACGCTTATTTCCTCGAAAAAATTCCAGAAAGGATTAAGCATGATTTAAATAATAAATGAAGGCGTTATCTTTGCTATTGCGAAGCTAAATTTCTCTAGATTGGCAACAAATCCACTAGTCTGCTGTTTCAAATGTAAACAATCAATAGGCACCATAAAAAAGGCTTAGCGGCACTTAAACAACTTTACAATTGGTGATATTTCCAAACATATTGCATACAGATTTACTAAAGGCATAAAAAACCTTAACCGGAAGATAAAAACAACATAATTTAATCATTTTTAAAGCAAAAAATGTACAATTTACAAACATATAAGAGTAAAGAAACTCAGATCACTGAGCCGGGTAACAGAGTGGATATATATATAAATATATTTATATACGTTTGGTGCGGTCGATTGCAAGCAAAATACGAGGTGCACATCTAAATGTTATAGCAGTCCTGTATACAAAATTTCAACGTTCTGAGGCTACTCGTTTTTGAGTTATGCGAGATACTTACGTACGTACGTACATACGTTCGTACAGACGCCACGAAAAATTCTCTTCAGAATTCATTTAAAGCAGTTTTATAATTTATTTGGATCAAACGAGTCTTTTATTCTGTCCTTACGTACAGATATCACGCAAATACGTCGTTAAATTGCATTCGATAGCGGTCAAAATGGGTATTTTCATTGAAATATGCGGCCTGAAACTTTTCGCGATTGCAATACTTCCTTTTTACTTCGCACAAGGAAGTAATAAAAAAACAGCATATCTTTAGTTCCGATAAATAGGAATAAATAAGTAGGAATTGACTTTTAATATGTGAATAAACTGTATTAACATCAAGTGGAATCCACTATAAGTTTAAAAAAAAGAATTTAAACTTTAGTGGATGAATAAAAAGTATTTTATTGACGATTGAAAATTTTAACAAGATATAGGGAGAGTGTGAGCAAATAGTAGGAATTTATTTTATCATTTATCATTTATATTATGAACTAATTTTATCATCTCGTTTTTGGAGTAGCCTTGATGCCAGTTTTTAATATATGAGATACACACAGAAAGAAAACAATGTAACTAAGAGTCCTTATATTTTCCCCCAGCCTTGAAAATACTCAAGAATGAAGACAAATAAACGGACTACATAAAATATGCAAGTGAATATAAATTTGAAAATGTTAAATATCTTAAAGAGTGTGCATAGTTTAACTCATCACCCAAGAACCGAGTGGTGCTTTCTTTGCATGCTGAAAGATAAATTGTTTTTCCATTTGTCCTTTCGAGAAAGAGCTCCTGTAGTGACTAAATATATTTTGCTTCCAAACTGATGTTTTATTCAAGTTTTCCGCTTCTAAATCCTGTATGAAATTTAGGAAATAAAAGCGAACCAAACCAAAGTTGCTTTCGTTCCTGAGAGTGAAGAAGTAATTTTTAGCATTTTGCATATTTACGCTGTTGAATATTCCCAGAATGAAAAGAAAAAAGTAAATATTTTAACTCTGTCGTGTTCCTTCTTTATCATTCAAAAAAACTCCTGTTCTCTTAGCTCTGAATTTAATTATTTCTCTTTGTCTTGTTTGGGAAAATGCTGAAATAATGGAAGCATTGTTATTGCAAAATTCGAGAGCAAAATGTTCCTTTAATTCGGTAATAATATTTGCAGTTCCAAAGGAACATTTTGACGTTGATGCATGTAAATCCCATCTCATAAATTCTTGAATGATTTGCATTGGCTTCAAACCGTTAATTACAGAAAACATGAAACGTTGACTTTTATTACTGCTTAATAATATTTTATGTTTATTGTATTGCAAGAGATTTAGTTCAAATGCATTTTTAATCAAAAAGAACTGAATTGCATACTAGGGGTGTTTTAACAAGACTGTCCAATCTATTCTTAAAGAACAACTCTTTAAATACCTCTTAAATAGTTGGCGACGGATCAATAAATTATATAATTAAGTAAGATAGGCTTTGAGAGTATGATAATCCAGATTATGTGGCACTTTTTAACAAAAATATATGAAATTAAATCTTTTTATGTTCTTCCTCTACAGAGACTTACCAAGTTTCCCATATCGTAAAAATGTTTTCAGGAGATCTCGAATTGTAGTATGTAATATCAACCCTAGGTTAATTCTCAAAAGTATATGACATGATTACTTTTCTCCGAAATAAAATCGTCGATTTCTGAAATTAATTATACAGTACATTAGATAGTTTCATTAGAATCATGTGAAATCAAGTTTCATTAGATACGTTACTGGCAATGTATAAAATGCCCAAATTAGAATACGTAGACATTTTATAAAATACCAGGTGTTAAGTGTGAAATGGGAATTATTGCACACTATCTCTAGCACCGTGTATAATACCTAGGCATTCTGTAGAATGATAAATGCAGTTCAGGCGAAGTATGAACATAGACATGATAAGGCTATAATTTAAAAGACATGCATTTCTCAAAAATAAAAATGTTACTTTGAAAAAATGATGAAAGCGTGCTACTAAAAACTCTTTACAAAATACTTAAAAGAAAAATGAGAACTCTCGTTTGCATTGCACAAAAAATTATAAAGAAACTCAATCATTTTTTAGATATATGTGTTAAAATTAAAGACAATTCAGTAGGGTTAGTTTAGTGTTACTTGAAGTATTTTAGAATTTAGAAAGCTATTCTTTTAATGAATTCAGCAATTCATTTCTTAATTTCAACAGTTTTGCATAATATGCAACTTAAACATGACATTTTATAAACTCCACCCTTAAAGAAACTTAGGAGTATCAAGTGAACCTATTTCTTGCTCATCTCAATCTCCACCCCTTTTTTTATAACAAGGTTGGTAAAAAGTATGTTTTGACAACTAAATTACATGAAATTGTTAATATCCAATCAATAATTACGGAAATTATGAGAGCGATAGCTTCCGAAATGCTAGGGAATACGTCGCGAGAGTTTGAAAATTAACTGAAAAAATATACACGCCACAAAAAAAGCTCTTATTTGATTTCTTTTTAATTGGTCCAGAAGCTTCCTGAAAATAGTGGCATAACTTGATATTTAGCATAAATAGATATGCTCCATAGCTCATTTATTATTTGTCACTGAGATGACGTCAGTAATTTGTGACACTTTGTATAATGCCAGAGTAACATCTATTGTGTTGGTTTCAATATTTATTATGACTTTCATTTTACTGTTATATGCACATTCAAATAACATAGGTATGATTTAACAGAACTATGCGAAACCAACTGAAAGACGTTGACAATTAATATAGTAACTCACGAATTACGCTGTGGTTATACTGCTGTTACTCCCGCTTTCTAACTGCTTTGTATGGTTACACAGCCCATAGCGATGCGAATGTATTACTGAAAAGGCTCTTACAAATTCAAAATTACATCATGGCCACAATTTGCTTTTCGAAAGAGATTCTAAATTCGTAGCCTTTTGTACTCTCTTGAAGTATGTTAGCAAATTATATTCAAAATTCATCTACATAGAAAAAGATCAAAGGTTTCGATCCAGGGTTAACATTTCATAAACTGTATTTCTAGCTTGGATAACTTTAATCTCAATGATTTAGTATACGTAGATATTTCATTACTTAAAGTTACGTAATGATAATCTTAAGTAATTTAAAGTATAACAAAAGTTACCATCTTTACTCAAAATTACAAACATCGATCTTTATTTAACTAATTTTTAATTTTATGCAACTAAAATACTTCCTTTATCGATTTTCTTTTTTAAAGAACATGCAAACAACTCCCACTTTGCAGGGGTAATACCGGGAACACCATCACTGTTAATCCGAAATAATGAAAAGAGGAGTATTACAGTTAACAATTCTTACGGATTTTGTACATATGTAGATGATTTTAGTGCAAGTATATAGAAATTATTGTATTTTTTGTATAATGTTACATGATGCTATGCCGGAAAAATAAGAATACAGGGACGAGTCTAATTGACTAAATGGCTATCTCGCTAATTTGGCTAGATGTCGCCAAGCTGGCAACGGCTTTGGCGACTAATTATCGTCACCCGATTCGCGGATAAATCATCATAACTCTCCAAACTTCGCGACCATTAAGAGACATTTTTGCTATGTATCTGTATAACTGCAATGGATATTGTAATTGATGCTTTGTGTAACTGTAAAAACGTATTCGATCCTCATACGCCTTTCAGTAATTTTGAGAAGCAGAAAGTACTAGATATATCTCGGCGACTGGGTTAAAACTATGTAAGACCGAACAGAGCATCTGCTTTGAGCTGTTATTCCAGCGCGAGTTCAGAGTACTGAGATATTTCCTGGTTAACATCGCTCTTTAGATGCGCTTTGCATCGTATTGTGTTTAACGTTCTTAGCAGGTTGAAATGTTTGAAATTGCTTGTACTCCGTCATATTTGAATATCTGTATAAGTATTTCTGTGGTAAGATCCAGAACTGTGAACTGTTCTTTTGATGAAATAAATTTTATCAACCTATTATCAGACCTATGTGTAACAACCTATTACGAACCCGTACTCACGCAACAATATCATTCATAATCTACCTGTGCTTTTAAGCAGTTTAATCTTGAGGCTAATTTTATTTGGATACTTGAATTAAATTAATAACATCCATTCGGTGATTGTTACTATCCATTAATATATAATACGATGGGAATAAAGACCTGCATTTGCAAGATACGTGATGACATGTTACTTATACGTAAAGGTATGTTTTTGAAAGTACGTTAAAATTTTTATGACGTGTTTTCACACTTTTAAGAAATTACTTATTGGGAGGCAATATATTTGCCGTTCGGATTCATCTAAATTAATTTTACAAATCATTTAAGTTATACAAGTTGTTTAAGGAACACTTTTTTAATGTCTTACAGTATTTAATAAATAAGGAAATAATAAAAGTAATTAAGGAATTAGTAGTAATCTTGAACAATTTCGAAAGAATTAAACATCTGCTTAATTAATTTGAATGTGATTATGGGAAAGTATGTGAGATCTTAAGGGAAGAGATGCCTTCGCGATGGACCTTTACGGGTAAAATCATTGGTTACCACCTTATAAATTTGAGGAAAAACGAAAGCTCTCATACAGACAGGTTATTCGCTAAGTCCAACTTGAGCTATGACATCTCAGTGATTTTTTTATCACTCGGCGGCTGGTGACCCTGTTTGGAGATTCTCATAATTGGAATTCTACTGTATGTCATTCCGCTAGTATGTAAACGGAAAGCAGTGCAAAATCAATGTTTCCCAATAATACCTGAAAGCACTTTTTATATACAATTTGTAAAGAATAAACGAACGAGGAAGCTGTTTCAAATCCAGAACATTTCATCATAATCTATGTAATTTGACCATGTACTGCTTTTTCTATTTCATCTAAAGCACTAAAGACCTAAATTCTGAAAGAGAGAAATAACATTACCGTTAACTTTTAATGTCTCTGGATAGCAGGGATTTATTTACACACCCCTAGACCACGTTTCTTTGTAGCTCACATCGCATAAGTGTAGAAATATAGTTCCACTTGGTTATCGCTTTGATTTATCTAAAAGAAATTAGAACTGTAATCTTCACCCGTGTTCTCAAACATGTGATAAATATTTGGAAAGAGGGCTGTAATCTGGGCGGCGAAATAAGATTTGTTCCCCAATACCCGGGTACTTTAATCCTCTGAAGTGTGGTGGCAAAGTTCTGTTCCTCTCGTTTGATCTCTAATAATCTCTTTTCACTTTCTGGAAAAGATTGCCTGCATCTTGCAAGGCGCGGAAAGGCATTTCTTGCGGAACAATTTTGATACTGTATTTTTTTAGGTAGTTTAACGAAGCCGTACAAGGGTTGTTCAGTAAAGACATGTAGCATTAAATAAGTGCAAGACACGTAGCGTAACTTTAATTTAATCAAGTGATTCTTATACCATTCACAGTGTATTGTACTTTGAATATGAAAATTTTGTTCTAGAATTGTTACAATTCTTTGAAGGCATACTCAAAGAAATTTCTTGCCTTCTTTAAAAAATGCCTGAAAAATGTCTAAAAATGTCTGTACACTCTCAAAAGGTCTGCTCTTGAGCTCTTTTTTTAGCTGTTCGGCAAGAAAAACTATCACCTGGAGTTCATCTGATTTATAATGGAACTCTTTGTGCTCTCCTTAACACATAAGACACTGGAAGCATAAGTCCTTTTGAAGAAGTATCCATAATTTTCCCATATATTTTGTTAAAAGCACTCTTTGAAACTGAAAATTTGTTTTTTTCAGAAATGCTGTTTGGGTTTTGGTTCGATTAATTCTGGCAAATCATGCTAGGTCTATTTGGTTAAAGAATGGTATGCCAGCGTAGAAGACATTCTAAGGGAAACTAACTCATATCCAGGTTATACACATGGAAAATCAAGGAAATGCCCAAGCAGCCAGTATATTCGGCGAGATTTGAACGCTGGAACTTCATGTGTTCAGCGACTTTACCGCTCTGCTGCTGGTAAGCCATCCTTTGGTTTGCGAACATGATAACTAAGGTGTGAATGTTGCTGTTAAACAAGAAAAAGAATAAAGCGCATTTTCCTTTTCCTTAGTCATTGGTGTTAACTAAAGGCTTCTTATATTAGTTTATGTAAATTGAATATTGTAATATGTTGATGCAAGCATTTATAAAGTTCTGCAGAGGTTTTGCTGATAAAACACTTATGCCTATTCAAACAAGTTACTTCTCTAAATGGAATGACAGTTCTGCAGCAACATCTGTATTTTTTCGCGGAGAATGATATGATTCTTTATGCAACGGGTTATGACGTAAATGAACAAAGGACGCAAATGTACCAAAAAATACCTTAACAGTAATTCTGGCCTATTGAAAAGTCAGTTAGACCAATAAATGTTAACAAGTGTCTGTGCTGTACGCTAGATTTTCACTGCAGATCTATGTAACCAAAATTTGGTAAAATTATTTTAAATCATTCTGAATACCTTAAGAACAGTGCGGTATTAATACGAAAACAGCAGTTAATGTTGGAATTGAAATATTGCACTTTTCACTTTATCTTTCCAAATTTTATACCATTCTTTTTTATAGCCATGCGTGATATTTAATCCATACAATTTAAGTTACAAATTTTACTTCATTTTGGAATGAAAGGCAGAAGGCGGCTGATGAAATAAATATTAATACCATGCCATATCATTGTTAGCTTCTAGATATGGGAAACTCAGTGCAATCTTTTAATAATCTTTTAATCATTTATTTACATATATTTCTGTTGGGTTGGAGTATAATCAAAAATGATTAGCAACAAAAGTATTTTCAGATGCTTTAATAATTATGAATGTCCAGTAGTACGTTTCTTTCACAACTGTCAATTTTCTCCTTTCGAGTTTCATTTCGTTCCCAAACTTTTATATATGTATAAAGTCCTATAGGTTTATCTTTCTTATTGACTTCATTTTTCTTGAATTTTAATATTTTTTTAATTTATCATCGTTATTTTTGAATACATAATTCAGTTTTCCAAAACTGAACTTTAATATTTGACTTATTCATTTATTTTTTCGTTAAATTATATCATGTGTTCTGTTTTAACTGAAATAATACATAGTTGCGAAATGAGATATTATAAAAATAACTCGTGATTTTACCTAGAGTCCAATATGAGATATTTAAAGTACCAAATCCATGTGCTTACCAGTACAAAACACGAAAGCGTTATGCGAGATAAATGCCTTAATTACTTGCATTCAATTAGAACCGTCTGAAGAAGAAAAGCCGAAATATTCTGCTTGAAGAATTCTAGTTTAATAAAGAATTCTTCTCCCTCATTTTAGTACGATTTTCATTTCCAGATAAAAAGATGATGCTTGTTTCTAAAGACTATGAAAAAAAGAAACCGCCCCTTTTCACGAGCTCGAATTCGAGGAACTCAGATTTCTGGATTGAAGTGATAACATATTAGGTCACAACAATATGTTAGAGGAATGCCTTAATTTCTCACAGTAGTTGATACTAATTGTTTAATTAAATTTTAAAAAGAAAAAATATTCTAAGTGTTGAAATAAATCAAGGCACAATTTTTTGACTCCTTTTTTTTATTTACAGAAAATGTAGGTATAAAATGAAAAGAAATAGAAAAAGAAAATTTAATTACTATTAAAATACTACTTAAGTACTGGAATACTTAAGTAACAATTCATGCTGTCTATGAACTGCTTATTTTCCTTTTTGATATAAAAGTGACATCATCATTTTGAAAAACAAGATGTGTGAAACAATGTCGCTGAAAGTATTTTTATAGTTTCTTTTCTGAGAGTCATGTGTGTAGCTTAGAGATTAGTAATTTGATGTATGTTCTAGCCTGTCCTTTTATTCATGCTTTTTTGTTTTTTAAATTAAAATTCTGAGTATTCTAGAGGTATTCAATCAAAACTTTTCCATCAACTTTCTTTCTTCCACTTGAATGGTGTCTTAAACCGTTTCAGGATCTTAATTTTTAATTCAAAATTCTTAACAGGTTAGCATTCTCAGAATGCTTCCCCTTTATAAAATTCTTTATGCATTAACTGCGATTTCTTACAAAATCCAAATAAATAATAAATGTTTTTCTTTTCTTTATTTATGAATAAATTTTAAATGTATTTAAATTATAAGGAACCATTACATGTGCTTCATCAGAAAAGTAGAGCCATATGGCGTATAAAATTAATATTATTGTTAATAAAACGTGCTGTTATAGTTAAATTCATTAGTTCTAGAGTAGAATTGGGTGTCTCTTCGATTGGCGACAAATTTTGTTCAATTTTGGTGATGAAACCCCATTTCTGGTTACCATGATAGTTTTAACTTAATTTTTAGCTTCCTGATATTTTTTAAGTGAAAATAGATCGCTGTGTACATAGACAAAATCAAGGCAATGCGTCATGCCGAGATTGTGCAATTCAATTTTTTTTAATGAAAATAGATCGATGTGTACATAGACATCAACTTTGTGCAATTTTTTGACTGCTTATTTCGATTTTGTGTATCGGCCATCTTGAAATTGTGCCTTCCTGGCGCCGATCTTGGCGTCAATAAAGAATCGCCAAAAAAACAAGGGGCACCTGATTGTAAACTTTTATTAATTAATTAAGTGCTGCCTTTGAGTAACCAAGCATAGTAATGTCATCATTATGGTTGATATGCTTACTCTTGTGAAAGAATTGTAATCTACCCATTCTTATTCCTTTTGTATCTTTTATTTTGAGAATCTTTTTGAGAAATGGGATGAAAATAGAGTATAATACTCCTTCACTTTATTTTATTCGCATAACAAATAAAGACGTTAAAATGTTCAAAGAAACAAAAGTACCATATGATGAAAAGTAAATACTGGTATAAACTTAGATTTTTTTTAAATGCTTTACATTAGACGATAATTAGGACTTCGACTTCATTATTGTATTGCGGAATGCGCAGGAATTCAAAGCTTACTCCTTATCCACCCAAAGAAATATTCTGTAGTGTAAAAGTCGTAGAAATAGAACTAAAATAATTTTAAATAATTGTTAAAAGATAAAAATAAGTTAAATGATGACACATTTTTTCAGAAAGCTCATGTGAGTAAATATTATACGGTGATTTCTGTTAATTAATAGACTAGTTGCGATTATTGATAATTAACAGGTTCAAGTACAGAATTATATCAGTGAACTAGTATGATGATAACATGAAACTATTTAATTTAATTTTATGGGCATGTTAATCCTCAAAAGGTCACGTTACTTTGTCAGGACTGCTATACTACAGAATTATATCAGTGAACTAGTATGATGATAACATGAAACTATTTAATTTAATTTTATGGGCATGTTAATCCTCAAAAGGTCACGTTACTTTGTCAGGACTGCTATGCTATTCCTTCTTGCCTTCGGAAACATTACTGGAGTCCTGAGTAGGAACACGGAGCTTCCTCAAACTATGTACACCAGATTTTTCTCAAATTCAATCTTATTTACATACGATCAACCGGAAGTGATTGAGCTCGTTGCTATTTAAAATATAGAATTGGTGGGAGTTCATGTGCTAGCCGTATCAAATACTTTTTTTAAGTAATTTCAGTCTCGGCATTTCTTTTACTTAATCACAAGGAAATGTAATCAAATATCATAGACGAACTGTGTAATTTGAAGGAATTCGATGATGATTATTTTTCAGCCAGCGCATTATATAATGTAAGTATAAACCGGTATAAATATAACATAAGTAGCTGAAGTAGTCTCTTGTAGTTTCGATCTGTGTTTAACCCGTTCGTGACCAAGGTCGCGTGGACGCGACGCAGCGATTCCACTCTTATCAGCCCAGCGTCGCGTATGCGTAATCGGAAATCGGAACGTTTTACTTGAATTTTTAAATGCTACTAGATGGCGTTAAACGGCAACAGTTTTCACAACGGTCGACTCATATGGTATTTGACCTTCATGAACGGGCATTGGTTTCTGTTCTATGCTTCTGTATTTGATATATTTATTGATGTAAACAAAGTGAGAATCACGGCTCTTTAAAGGGCTGGGATTTATTGCTCGCTGTGTTTATATTTTGACAGATTGTGGAAATTTATGGAACGTTTATTAGTTGAAATGTTGGAGTAGAATTGCGTTTGTCTTTTGAGGTTTGACAGAGCGAGATTTCGTAATAGATGAATTAATCAAATAGTGAAATGGAAGAAAGAATTTCTAGTTAATATAAACAAACTGGGAAACACGGGTGTTTGAAAGGGCACGTGTGAATTCAAGTGACTTGTTTATTGCTTTGTTTTTTTCATTAGGAGAATATGGGGGAGTACATTCAGCGGATTAGCGGGATGAGTAATATTAGTCATATTATGAGTGCAAAATATGCAATGTTGGACTCTGTGTGGATCCTTGTTTTGAACTATATCACACACAGCAGAATTTTTAAATTTCGATTTTATTCAGAATATATTATTATTCTTAATTTCCTCTATTTTTATTTTGTGTTTGTAATATTTGCAGCTTTGTTTTATTGTGTATAGTATTTGTTTTCATGTGCATAGTAATAATTTTAGTTTTTTGCATATTTCATTCATTTGTATTAACGTTATATTTTTTATTTTAATACATATTAAATAGAAGTATAGTATATATATAATTTATAAATTTGGAGTCTTTTTATTAAAATGCTGATTTTATACGAATTTTTTTGTAAACTTAGGCTTAACTGCTTAAAATGCGCGGGCCGGTAGTGACGCTCCGTTTCAGAGCGTTCGGTCAGGTGACTGAGTTTTATTTCCGGCGCGCTGGTCCTCAAGGGGTTAATGCTGACTAACAACGGTAGAGAAAACTTAATCATATTAGAAAAGAAAATTGAACATTTATATCAGATTTTAATTTTGACAATTTAAATTCAATGGTCTCTTGAACAAAACACTAGAAAAATAAAAACATAAATAGTCGAAGACAACTACGTATTAACCGGTGTACCTACTGTGCATTTCCGAATATAAACCTCTCGGTGGATAGAGGTAAGATTTTGCTATAAAAATTCAGCCACCATTGAAAAACTCTTGTAAGCCAATATAAATCCAACTATATATATCGCGAAAAGTTCGAAGAGAAAATCTAACTTAAATAGACCCCAAGGTCAGTAGATAAACAAGGTTAGGCTCTTTCCAAACCTGACGTTGCTTACAAAAGTGGGAGAAACGAAAACCCAAAGGGAGTAGGGAAGAGGTTGCTTTTCAGCAGATTAGGAGTCAGTGACATCATGCAAAGCAAACCTTGTTGTATAGCAAACTTCATATACCTGTCAGATCAAGCAGGTGACAGGTGACGGAGGACGGGGACGCCTGGTGTTTAACGGAGGTAAACAGGCATATGTCCCACGCCCTCCCCAATATAAATACAAGAACTCCCTGGGGTTCCACAAGGGCGCACCGGGAGTTACTGAACCTTCATGAAACCGTTTACATAGCTGTATGGCCATGTTTGACATTGGTTCTGTACAGATTCTTATGTTAATGGTTGACCTGGGTGTTCATAGGCCATAATGCATACATGAAACAGGTCAGATCAGCAGCATATTCACAAAGCCTACAGACCTTTTATTCTACGGTCTACTCTCATTGGATAAAACTTCTGCTTGGCGGTCATATTTGGAATGGCGAATTATCCCCTTGTAGGCTTCGTAATTAACGCCAAACATGTCTTGTGGACTTTCAGTAAAGCGAGGAGAAACAGCGTTTATTTCGTTCGATAATTTTTTATTTTATGAATGAAAGCTAAAGGGAGCTGTGTGGAATATATTTAAAATAACCTACTAATCTTATTAATAGTTTATTTGTATTTGGTTAAAGAAGGAATTTAAACTGTTAAAAGTACGATAATTGTTTTGCAAGAAAAAGTGTTTACATGTAAATGGCATATGTACTTTTTCGTCATTTCTGTTAGAAAAAGTCTGTTGTGTAAATTTCCATAGCGCATTAATTTGTGCAAATAAAGAGCTATTAAAAAATAAACCAATTGAAAACATTCAATAAACATTTAAGGGCGTCGGATACCTATTCTTTTATTTAAATTATGAAGTAAGAATAATTAAAATTATATTTTATTCCATTATGCGCTATTCCTATTGTAACGCTTTTTGGGATCTTGGATCATAATCTTGCTACTGGTACTTACTACAAAGAGTACAAACCAGTAAATAAAAATAAGAAAGTAGCATTACGAAAATAGAGAAAATAAAGGTGTTAAATTTTTAACACCGCACCAGAAAGCGAAAAGATCAATAATGGCAAAGTCATTCAATATAGCGAGGATAAAAATGAAAATAAATCCGCGTAGGGCAGAGTTTGTAAAAGTTTCGAACTCGGATAGAACCCGTGCTCTAGAACTCTGACAACTTCTTTCGTTCCTCGCACCGCGGAGCTGCAGTTTCTACCGTAAATTCTGCATGCTTTTCGGTACACCACGCTCATATACAAATAGCAAAGGCGATGAAGCAAAAGTCGCCAAGCACAAGATTCTGTAACCCTACGTTACCTGTTTTAACTAATCGGAGCAAACAGTAGAAACGGTCTGTAGCTTTGTGAATATGCAGGTGTGCAAGCTAAGAGTTCACCTTCAATGGAAACCGGTGACAGCATAGTAGAAAAAAAGGCACTTTTGGCGATAATAGTTTCTCGTCTCATTTCTTTCAGCTTTTGGGTACGCGCATAACTGATAATTTGGTAAGAAGAATTTTACTTTAGTTCTTGTTGTTGTTACTTATGTTCACTTGTCTGACAGTAATATCAGCCCAATCCCACGAAAATCCTCGAAACGACTCAATTAGCGCAAGATACGCCTTTGTTGGCAACAGCCTTGAACCCCCTACAGGTGACAGAGCGATTTAACTCAGTTCTGCCCCCAATTTTTATGGAGAGCACTCCGGGAAGGAAGAGTCCCAGGGTCTCCCACCCCTTTCACCAAACCACACTAGAGGACTTTCGGTTCGCCGCATATTTAGAGTGCCGCCATGCCACACCGACACTATACATTTACAAACATTCATGCCTACTTCGGGGTTCGAACCTGGGCCCTTCGCCACGGCAAGCGACGCTAACACGACTATACCAGTTGGGTGGTACTTTAGGTCTTAGTTGTGGTAACCATTCTCAAGTAGGCCTTCTTAGAATTTTCCCTATTAGGTGTATCAAAGAATCTGTTTTTGTTTCTACGATTAAAGTGGGATTCTTCATGTCTGCTGCATAGTGAAAGATGCTTGGACAATAAAAAGTGCGTGTTATGCTAGTTTTGAGCTAAAACTTATGACTATTGCTGAATGTATGATCTACGAGGCGGATAACAATGCTATTGATAGGGAAATGGATGACTATGATTTTCATCTGGTCCTTGCATCAAGCGAAGATTTAGGAGAATGGTTAGAAAATTCTGAGTCTGATATGGATGCTAAGTATTTTTCATGAGTATGTATTAGGAATAAATAAAATATAAGTAATATTTTTTTAATTATTCAAACTATAATTTTTGTAATTTCATTATTTATCAATCATTTTGTGCTCAAGCCCACCCTTTAACTACTGAACTAAAACATTCCTAAGTTTTTACACGGAATATACGATATTTGCTTGAAATTACTTTGAAGTAAATGCTCTTTTCTATCAGGAAAATGCTTTAGCACTATTTTGATACGCATTTTTATTAGTCTGAAACTGGTTTCAAAATTAAATGTTCCATGAGGGAATCCAAATGTAAAATTTGCGATGATAATTATTAAACTTTCCATTCATTATAATTTCAGATTCCTGAAAACCGCAAATCATCTACTACTCTTAAAAACTAATTGGATTCATTTCAATAATTACTCGAAGTCGTCGCTTTTTTATTTGAATTTTATTTTCCTTTAGCAGAAAAGTTTCCATTTATATATGAAGGGACAGTACCAGTAATTAAAATGTTAAAGTGTGATTACCCAACAATTACTCTCAGATTGCTTTTCTTTCTTTTACAGTTTTTTAATTTCCTTAAAAGCATGTTGAGTTTTTCCGAATGAACAAATTCAAAAGCGAGTCGTGATTTGTGTAAAAGAAAAAGGAAAAACTGAACAAAATCAGAAATAAAATAAAATAAATAAATTGTCTCTGAAATCGAGGATCTCGTTTAACTTGTGATGACTAAGGAATTAAAACAAAACGAGCGCGAAAAAAGGAAGGCATTCATTAACTTTTGTGCTGAGAAAGTCATCTAAATTAATTGCTAGACTTCGTGTGAAAGAGAAGAAGCTGGAAAAAAATGGCGGTTTTGCTTAATGAAAATTTAGCCTGGCGATATACATTTTTTCCGGTCCAAAATAAAAACGAAATTAAAAAGATAACATTCCTAAAGCAAAAATTAAGACAGAAAAAAGTCGCACGTTGTCTAATGAAAAGACTTCACGCCAGAAATTAATTCGATTTTTCCGGGCTTACATAGGCAAATCGGGATTCGAATGAATAGAAATGCATAGCGTCGACAAATTAAAGCAGGAAAGACGAAGTAATAGGAATTAACAAAACGTATTGAAGAAAAGATTTAAAAAAAAAAAGAAAGGAAGAAAGAGAGCTTTTCATAAAATGGATTAAGATGAAAAATAAGTACCTTTTCCTGTTCTCAGATTATCATATGTCATATTTAATCACCAAGATTCGGAGTAAATACTAAAACAGTTGAAGAAGGTAAAAATACTCATCATACACTTTTGTGAGCAAGAGTTTTAAACTTGCAAAAGAATTAACTTTTACAGAATGCTATTTTATTCCTCGTCATCAAATTTTAAAGGCCGGGCAGCAATTCGAAAGAATAAAATCATGAAGCAGTGATAGTTCCGCCTAAAAACTTGTTATTAATATTTCTGAAATTAAATAATACCATTTATTAAAACTTTCACTAGCAAAGTGGTTCTCCTGCGTTGACGCTTTCACACATTTCACCTGTAATCGTGTGTAAAGGTAAATACGAGCACATTTTGTTTTAGGAATGTCATCAGAAGGTTTTCTTCCCAGGTCGATCTCGACTGCTTTGATATAATTAATCAACCAAATTTCAGATCTTAAAAATATACACCAATGGACAAGTAAATAAGCCTGTTCAATACGGTTAGTTTTAACTGAGTTCGAATTTCAGCAAATATGTTGTGCGCAATGGTGGTTTCGCCCATGTGTGGCGGGAATAAAAGTAGGTTTATCTTTGAAAATCTTCTGTGAAAGTATCTCTATCCTTAGACAAGCACCTACTGCTTGGTTTACTATGCAAACTTGTTTAAGTGATAGATACATAGCAGATTACGTAGATGGAGAAGGCAGGATGTAAATGAATAACATAACTTTTAATTTATCGTTGCTTAAGACATAGTTGAATGATAAACAGATGAAGATGAAAACAAGGTGGAAAAGGTAGTTGTACTCCTGGGAAACTGATGGTAAAGTTGACCATGATGATTTTCCACCGTCATGTCCGTCGGATGCACTAAGCATTATGGATTTCGGCAAGCACTTAGGATCCGTGATTTGACGCTTTGCTATCGTGGAGGAAGGAGTCCGTGGTAGCAACGCGTCGAACATGGATCCATGGTATAGTATATTCCTTTTTCTGTGTTCTTACGTAGTGAATACTGGTTGGTACTACAACTCCATACTCGGGATCACTGTTATACGCTACCACGAAACATAGTCCGAATTCTCGCCCACATACACACTAGGCATTAAATATGCTTTCGTTATCTAGTCTTTTCGGACCTCCGCAGAAAAAAAAGGAATGCAAATTTCTCAGCAATGATAAACTTGAAATCCAAAAATATCGATAAAAATAGCTCATGCATTCTTATGTAATTAGCAATCTAACGTTCGACTGAAATATTATTGGCACTTAAGTACGTTTTTAATATACTACAATCAAAATAATATTCTCTGAAGTTCATTTCAGTAATCTTGGTATTTGCTTTATATGATCACAAAAAAAAATTCTCTTAAAATAGATAATAGTTAAAAATTATTAGTCGAAATAATTTTAGGTTAAAATTAGGTATCAATCTAGTCTCGCATACAATGCGATCTTTCATTTTTGGATACATTTTGTATGAAGAAAAAAAGCCCGCTCATGAGAAGGCCCATATTGTTCTATATGAAACATAATTAAGCTGTCTAAATAATATATTTCGAGTTAAAACTATGTAAATGCAATTTCCTTTAAAATGAAAAATATAATCTGTGGTTAAACTTAATGCATGTTAAGAGGAAAAATATTTTACTGTATTTGGGAAGACATTGCATTATACTATCGTAGCTATTTGCAATTTGTAAAACGAAGCGAGAAGCATCTATCTTCAATTTTGATAGTAAGTTAATATTTTTCCTCATCTTAGCACATCAAAATCATCCTTTTTAAATGGTAAGCATTCGCTAGAATTTTCATCAAATTCCCGTTTAATCCTAATTTGGTCGAAGCTTATATCTTTGTTTTATTGCTAAAATATTAAGCACTTATATTATCTTATGTACTTATATAGAATGCGGCAGCGTTCGTAGTAGGATATTAAAAGCACACCATAAGGCAGTAACTGTAATTTACTTATTACCTCTTATGTCAATTAAGAGTGAAAGGTATGTCATTTACTAATATTGTACGAGTAAGTTTTTGTCCATTGCGTGGATTACTTTTTGAATATGATGCCCCCTCTGCACAACACATTCATCTAGGCGGCGTTGGAAGCTTGCCATAACTCGGCGTACGGAAAAGCCTTTTGCTTCAGGTGCCCCCAAAGTCGGCACGTGAAAGATCAGGTGAGCGATTCGGCTAGGAAATGTACCAAAACGGGAAACTACTCTACCTGGAAATGTCTGTCGCAACGGTCCGTCCATCTGGAACTTTTCCATAACGTCCCAAGTTGAAATGTTGCCGAAATAGACGCTGGGTAACAATAACAGAGTATTTATTTTTGAAATAACTTTCAACAGCAAAAGCGCGATGCTGTGCACTCCAATGATCCATATCTCTGTCATACTCGAAATGGCAGCTCATTAGTTCACGAATGTGGCACGAGCTGGCTCGCATTCATGCAGTACGTCATTGTGCTACGCAAGTCAAATTACGCTATGAACGCTGCCGCACCCTATATTATCCTCGGAAAATAACCTGCTGGACGCCAAAGACTTGCGTATGGCTTACTTATGAAGGACTTCAGTCTTTTGACTCTTCTTTAGAAAGTTAAAATTATTTTCTAATTATCTATAATTCTAATATTTTGAGAAAGCTGTAATTGTTAGCTAATTTACATATTTTCATTTTGTCCTTTGGCATTTCTTTTCCAGCTATTTCAGTCACTTTATATTTTACGTTTGCCGCCCAAACGGTATAGTGATTAGAAAACCCTGACTGCGATGCCAAAAGTCCCGGGTTCGAATCCTGGAGAAGGAATGGGTGTAAAATTGTCTGTCCTTTCACAGGAGGTAATGGTGGCGCCTATTAAGATGTTTCCACAATAAAATGGTGACCACTTCTGACATTAGTAGTAGCCAATGCCTTTATAGGCATTCCCCCCCCGTAAAAAAATAATGTTTAGAAAATTCAAGCATTTTATGAAGTCTTCTTCAGCTATGTTACTAATGATAATTTGTTAAAATTTATTTTATAGTATTGTGTTAAATATACAAAAACATGAATATTTTGAAACTCTGTTTTCCTCCAGTGTAATCTAAACTTGCTAGTGAATTTAACAATTTGCTAACTAAAGAGCGATTTACCAATACTCAGTGTCCTACGCAATGTATCTATAAATAACATGTAAGAAAACGAAATCAGCTGACAGCGCTCTTTTTAGACATATAAAATTAAAGAGAGCTTGAAATTCTTTGTTTGTATTAAATCTTCATTCGTTCAAAACCATTTCTGCCAGACTTTAAAAACATTTTTCTTCTCGAAGTGTCTTGAAGTATATTTTGCAACATTCTTTTGACGTATTACAAAAGAAATGTTCGGAAAATAGCGAATCGTGAATGGAAGCACAAAATTCAAATAGAAAGTTTAAATCTATCTTTCAAATAATAATGCTTAGAAAAATCAAATCAAGTCTTGAATGAACCTTTCGTAAATACGTTTCGATATCATTAAATGCTATTATGAATTTTCGCGCGATGCATCAGTTCAAATTATCATAGAATGTTGACGAAGTATGAGCTAAAATATCTTATACTCACGAATGGTGTTTACGTCTAATCTAACGAACTTTATTTTTCTATCATTCTTTGAATGAGATCATTTATTGGTAAAGAGAATTCCTTTGTTTTTCATAATGGTTCTTAGTTACATTAATTTTGAAGCATACACCTGTGTTCGACTTAGTGTTATGCATCAATATAAAATTCCATATTCAGACGTGCCTATAAGCTGATTTCACTCATCTTTAAAATACAATTGAGAACCATATTAGTTGTTTAAATCTTAGTTCTTTTTCGGAAACATAATGCTGCAAGTATCTATGCGTTGTTTATATTTTAATTCTCATAGACTTTCGAAGGCGATGCTTCATACTATTAACTGTTATTAAATAATGAAGAACTGTGTGTATGTATGTTTGTTTGTTCTGACATCATGGAAAAATGCTTGTACTTAGAACCACCATATTTTCAACATCCGCCGCACTTCTCTCGATCATGTGCAACTCGAAGACGAATTTTGATATGCTTTTATATTTATTTCCTGTCTGTGCGAATTTAATGAAATTCTGATAGCATATGCAGAGATTTAAAAGCAATATGTTGCCAGTCAGCAAAGCGCAAGATATTGCTACGAAATGTACAGGCGCGGTGAGATAGCTTCCCCGCAAAGAAAATTTAGGGTTGCCACAAAATGGCAGGAAAAGACAGGGTTTCCATATTTGGAAAGAATTCGCCCATTTGGCGACAAAATTGGCGATATACCATGGACGGATGGAGAACCCTCTGGAACGAATTCTTACCGGCTTAGCCCAGAATGTTCTCGAACACAAGCCGAATGCTATATAAACCCTGCTGGTCCGCAGGATAGTGTGTTTCATCTAGTCAGTCCGTGCTGAGACGATCGAGTTGAGTGCCGAGTGGGTCGTCGAGTGCATCGAAGAGTCTCTTAGTGCATCGCGGTTAGTGCATCGTCGAGAGTCGTCTTTAGTTCCGGGAACGACTGAACCTAAGAGAAGGGATCCGTGCTCTGTGTGTCGTCGAGTACATCGCGAGTTGTAGCGTGGAGAGTCTCGAGAGTACGTGAAGTTCTGAGAACGACCGAGCAAAGTCGGGAGCTGTACTCTGGTGCTTTGCAGCGAAGCTGTCTCCACCATTATTGCCTGACAGTGTGAAGGCTGTGTAACTGATTGTTCAAGCGTGTTTATAGTAGATCTTCGACGACTATAAAAGTGTTTTGGAGCTGTCCTGATAAATATTGGTAAATAAAGTATGTTTCGATATTCCATCCAGTGCTGTCGTCTTTATTCACTCCAAATCCACACAAACCCCGTACGAACGTGAAAGTTTAAAAAGAGAAGAGTTTAGAAATTGGACTGAATTCCAGTAATTCTGGAAAATAACTTTCTTATATTTACGTCACAAACGGATAACTGGTTTTTATATGTTTTCTAATGACTGTTAATAATATTGAGAAGATACCCAAATCTTTTGCAGTTCTTACAGCGGAATCTAACAACAGAGCAGCCAAGCACATTATGTGTTCACAGAAACTAACTAAATCATACTTCGTTTACTATTAATTTACTTTTCATATAAGAGTGTATAATACTCTTAAAACGGAAAATTTTGCTCTCCTTTACTGATTCAATACTTGATTGTATTGAAGTAAGGCAACAAGTAAAATAAATAATTTTCTAACCACTTTTAGTGCATTTTTTATTTCAATGTTTTGATTAAAATTTTAATTCTTAATCCCTTGAACTTATTGCATCTCAAATCTACGTACCTGTGCGTTAAAATGAAAGAAATAGGATTTATTAAGTAGCTATTGAACTAAGGCTGGGCCATTAAATAACTAAATTACCATTATAAATTAAATTTCTTTTATTAATTTGAATTACATGAATTTTGTTTAATGCGGTTTTCTTTAATCAGACTATAAACTAAACAATACAGTAACCTTAGATTGCATTTGATTTCCTAGAACATGTAACCCGGTCATATATTATGGCAAATATATGACCATTTTAGTATATTATGGCAAAGCACACTACGGCCACTTGTCTAAGAGGAGGTGTAGTGGTGTGCACTACTAGGAGGCGTTGTAATGTGACAATCTATCCAAATATCTATCTAGAAATCCTTAATTAATTTACATGTGCCCAATATTTACTGGCTTGAATTTCTAGTGATCGTACATTGCGAAGCAACCCTAGCATCAAGAATAATTAAATATTTCACTTACCCAATAACCCACATGGATGAGACTTGCGGAGACCCATTTGTTTTCTAATCTCATATTTATTTTATCACAAACACATTTTCTGGATTAAATACGGAACACTTATCACACACATATAAAATATCAAAATATCATAACTTAGAACACAAAACATGGGAACCTAAAACTGGAATAGTAGATGAGTGCAGTAGGCGTGTCCGTTAGCTAACAATCGCGATCCTCTTACATCACCTATATATGCAGTCGAATTTTTCTCATATTAATTACGTGCTGCGCACGCATTATCATTATACATGTGCAAGCTCTTTTTTTTCCCTTCACATTCTTTAACACACATAAAATAATCACATGGTCACACATCGCTTGTCGTGTACATTCTGGAGTCGAACACCTATTGATAATCTGCTTGAGATGTTTTAGAACGTTACCGTGGCAGATGGATTTTTAAGTTGAGCATTTTCATCTCAATATATTGCAACCTTTAGTTCTGCTTTTTTTTTATGCAAAAATACGACGACACTCCATGTGAAAATACGGAGGAACGATGAAACTCTATCAGCGCGATATGCAGGAACACAAACCCGCACAACTTGCGGCGTCGCTGATTGCCAAGCGACAGCAGGAAGGACACGGCTGAAGAAGACAGTCTGACCGGTGCTTATATACACACGTGTAGTTCCGCGATTACGATTAAAATTGTGATGCTAGCAAACTGCGTGGTGTGAGAAGTTACCTTTCTCCCAGGAGGTTTACCTTCTTGAAGAACTTTCTCAGGGAAAATGGTACATTACACATGGGAAAAACATGAAAATGCCCATGCACCAGCGCGTTCCCCTAGATTCCAATGTAGGTTGGAACTACCAGCGTTCAGCTAGTGAGCCCCGGTCTTAATAGCGGAATGAGTATAATAATAAAATAAACACGCAGTTCGCTTCGTAAACCGAAGACTATCGAAATTAATTTTCGTGAATTTTCTCATAGTTAAATGAGAGAAAGTCATAAAATTTTCGAATCATATAACTTCATTATAAATTCTAAAAAAAAAAAAAAAAAAAAAAAATTATACATATATACGTGTGATTTCAGTAGTTCATTTAATGCATAAATTGGGTGTCACATTCGTTATTAAAATTGCGTGTCTTATTCGTGTTATATAAAACATAGTATTACTTTTTGAGAGAGTGAGAATAATTGCTGTAATTTTGAGAATTATGATGCTAAAAATTAGCATATTCAAATTTTCGAACAAATATTTACTTTAATTTCCATGTCTTTTTTCGCACTTGATTGTATATTATTCAATGTAGTCTACTTGAAATAGACGCTGAAAAGACCTCATGTTCAAGCCATTTACATTGCTACCTTCTACTTTTCTCAGCCCCTCCTAGTATTGGAATTGAAACAGGTGATACAGTTCCCCCCAAGTGAGTCCAGCCGAACGAGTTAGTTGAATAGTTGGTTTGCGTAGTTTTCTCCAGTTTCCTTTAGAAAGTCACCCACGAAAACATCCCTTCCCTTAGGTAGAAAACCCTCGTATGCTTTACCATATTCAAAATAGTCTAATCTAATTTACTCCTCCCAGAACTTCTCAGAAAATCTGTAGAGGACATTTATGTGCTATAAATTGAAATGGTTTATAACTCAATAAATAAAATGATGCTTTATCAGTATCTCATAGTAGCATTTCCAGTTCCCAAATTGACTGCGAACATAATTCTCATGATCTTCCAAGAATGCACTTTAACTTTTGGATTATAATCATTACTATCAGATGGATTATTGTGAATACTTTATTAAATGCATTAATTAATGTTCATAATGTTTGTGCTTTGTGAAAATTTCTTATGGCGTCGTCTTACCATTTAACAAATCTCTTTAAAATGTTTATGTTTATTTTATTGTTAGATTTCATTACTTTTGTCATTTCACTAAATTGTATTTATTATGCTAGAAAATATTGGTTTGCACAGATAGGATGTAAGAAATAGCAGAAGGCGCCGAACCGGTATAGTGGTTAGCGATGCTGATTGTCGTACCAAAGGGTCCAGGCTCGAATACCGGAGAAGGTATGGCTTTTTGTAAATGTATAGTGTCTGTGCGGCACGGGGCAATCTATATATGAGGCGAGCTAAAAGTCCTCTTGTTGGTTCTCTCGAGCTGAAAGTTGGTGGTAGGGGAAGAGAAATGGAAGACCATCGGACCTGTCTCCTCGGAGTGTTCTCCATCAAAAATTGGGGACGGAACTGAGCAACGTCGTACTGCCACCTGTATGTTGCTCAGGACACTTGACAGAGATAGGAACAATCTCCTTGCACCGATGAATTTCGTGAACTTGTTCTGAAATTACTGTCAGACAACTGCGATTAAGTCTCAGCAACACTAACAGAAATAGTACAAAATTAACGGAATATTTATATGAATTAAAAGTTTTGCAATGCAGTAAATGCGGCTTTATGACACGCCTGCATATCGCTGTTGTAAATACAGTCAAAAATGGGATATATGATCTTTGAAAATAGCAGTCATATCTTTGGGAAGCCAATAAATAAATTCAACCGCATTTTTATTTATGTTATCTCGAGCAGTTCAAACACCCTCCTTTTTTTTTTTCTGACAGAAATGTATACTATAACATTCCTTTTGGAGATTTTTTATCCATATGAGATGCTATTGATTATATATATAATCAATAGTCAGTGGTATTTCGCTTATATATATATACATACATATATATGATCAATAGTCAATATATATATATAGTATATATAAGCGAAATACCACTGACTCATCACGAGATCTCCAAAACTATCCATCCAATTGACTTGATATTTGGCATAGTTACTGAATGTACGATGTAGACGCGCGCTAAGAACGGATTTTACATAAATCCTGTCCAAAATGCATTTTTTGTTATACATTAGAAGTTTCTCATACATTTGGTTTTCAAATCCAACTTCAGAATTTTCTTTTATTGTTGCCAAAACTAGATATGAAGCACAATGTTGCCAATGAATGCATTTTCCTTTAAAATTATTAAATTGGTAAATAACTTGCATCTATCCAATGAATATAAACAACATTTAAATGATAAGATTAATAATAACATTTATATTTAACTGTTATCATAAGTTTCATGAAAATAAATGTTATTATTAAGAGAAATAAATTATTGCGATGGGAAATTGAGATGAGCACGTTAAATAATGGGGACGCATCCCCATTATTAAAGGTGGTGGGATCACAGTACCTCATAAAAATTACATTCATTATCAATTCGAAATTAGACATTCCATCCATATTAGAAGTCTAGGTTCATATTCAAATAGATAGTGTGCCCAGCAAAGCGGGTGGGTATCAGCTAGTATTATATATATATATATATAAGTTAACTTAAAATCATCAAAAATTGCTTTTCCATATAAAAATACCAGAGAAGGTATTTTTTTTATAAAATATTTGTGCATGAAATACCATTCTGAGCAATTAATAGCATTTCATGATTATCCGCGTTAAATTGCTGGAAGTCTGAGTTCATTTAAAGCTTAATGAATAAAACTTCAGTCACTCTGAAGAAAGCACATTTGTTAAGAAAGATCTGAATTACAACGAAACGGATGGCAAAAATAAAATCTAACATATGCAGATAAAAACTACAGCATTCGACACGAGCAAACGTATATTGCCATTTTTCTTGTTCTTTCTTTCAAACCAGACTAGAAAAATAGTGGACTGGCTAAACAACGAAGTCAAACACAAACTGATAAACAAAAAGGAAAAGCAATTTCAGCAATTCGACTCCCAGTTTTTCGCTGCCACCATTCTAGAGTGAAATACTTAAGCCTGGAAATTACGCTCAGCTATTTTTTCCTCCTTTTTTTTTTTTTTTTTTTTTTTTTTTCTTTTCCAGTTTGTTTTTATATTTAGTTTCTCCTTTTTAGATTTCTCTTCAAGCTCTTCCGCCTACCCGGGTATCGCGGATTTCGTAATAAAGTAACATGTTCCTCAATCGTCTTAAGGATTCTTCTGGGAGCAATAGAATTCCATTAATCCGAGCTTCTACGCTTTAGAGTTTGAACTCTGGAAAACCTTTAGCGTATAAATGTGCATAGGGAGCTTATGCTGCTACTTCACTGGGTGTGTATCCCAGAGTTCTACTTAAATGTATATATTTTTTATTATTTGTTTCTCTGCAACTGCTGCAAATAGAAATTGAGTTTTCATTTGGATATCACTTCTCTCTCGTTTCCTTAAGATTAAATGATTAAGTAACTTTATATTTATTTGGAGAACATGGTTTTTTTAATGGAATTGCATTAGGGATTTAAAATGAAGGAAAGCTCCTTAAGTAAAAGACAGTATAAATAAATGCAAGATAAAGACGTCATTTCTTGCGTATGTTTATTCTGTCGGTAAATCGTGCCCGAATTTATAGTAAGCTTGGATTGATCTTTTAGGGTTTGCCAATCTTACTTTATGAGGATACCCTGTAAAAATGTATTTAAACTACGACTTACATATTTTATTTCACTCGGTAACTATGGATTACTATAATCAAACAGTTAAATTTCCAGGAAAGTCAAGCTAGAGCGATACTTTGTTTTAAGAAATTTTGCTGAAATTTAGTAAATTTTAACAGAAATGTGTTTAAACTAACAAACTATGTTGAAGTGATTGAAATATCATTACAAAATTATTATTCGAAACACAATTTTATCAAATATAAATGAATTATATTTTAAAGAGCAGTTGCATTATATATGATGGAATCATCGTTTCAACGTAATTTTTATTAAATATAATGGAATTATGACTTTAACTACGTTAAATTCTTTCACGAACTCATACACTATACGTTATCTACATCAAGGGTCAGTCTGAGTTTTAGTTTGGAATATTAAGGGCACTAAGTTAGGAGGCAGCATAGGTAAGGAGATTTAGCCCATGCATATCAATCACCTGTAAATTTCATCTCGAGTATCTCTTTTTACCTCCATAATTAAACAGTAAAAAATTCTGTATGTATAAAAGCTTCTCGCATTGTGGATAAATAGCAGAACTAAAGCCATGAAATTTTGAACACATGTAATCCTCCATTGTCATATAAGCGCCATAGTCCAGAAAGGGTTGTAAGTTAGGAAATAGCATTTTGTGTCGGTTCCCTATGAACCACGTATCACGTTTCCAATTTTTGCCACCAACTTGTATCACCGTTTATTATTTTTAAAGAAATTAAAAAATGAAGAATCTGCACGTACGTATGCACGTTTCTCGCTCTTTGAAAAACAACGGTACCTAGAACGATCCAGTTTTGAATAACGTAGTCCTACACTTCAACACGTGCACCTGGAAGCATGAATTTTGAATGCCGAAATGCTTTTATTATTTATTTCATATTTTGTAAAACTTTAATAAATTTTTGATTAACAGGCGATTTCAAAGCGAGCAGTTGCCACACTGTACGGAATAAAAAATCTTTATCTTAAGCGCGCAAGAATGCCTATCGGGAATTGTAAAGATATGCTGTGTTTAAATATTTTGTGATTTTTCTGTTGAATTAAATTTTATGTGGCACAAGTGCGAAAAACGTGATATTAAATAAATTATGTTAACACGTTGGAAGTTCATAACAAATACGATAAAAAAATTTTCGTTAGCCATGTTACTAAGAAAACTGAATATTGATATGATGAACTAAACAAAGACTAAAAAAGTATTAAATTTACCAACGCTTAACACCGCATCGGAAATTTTAAACATATGCTGCTATGCAGCTTTTAAACATTTTGTGGCTTTATTCTTGAACTGTATGTGACGCTTACGTCACAGAAATGGGGCTTAAGTGCCATGAAATGGTGCCGAAGAAAATGGTGTTTAATGATAAAGCTACAAAAAAGGTGGATTAGCGGGAATACAAGAGCAAATTGGTAAACGTCGAGCTGAAAATGAGCCTAAAAGAGCTAAAATCTGAAAACTTTCAGATTTTTTTTTTTTTTTTTCAATTTCAATTTCAATTATTTTTAATTTGATTTTAGGATAGAAATTTATTCCATATCTTATGAGCTCATCAGTTTCAATTCTATTATTTAACAAACACGGTGGTTTGAAAGCTGCCTTGTTTCTCTGCAACTCGTAAGATTTTTGTCTTAAGGGTACTCATACACCTTAAAAACCTCATGATCTTCGAATAAGTGACTGTTGCAAGAATTGGGATATTTTATTTATTTTAAAAGCAATTACTTCCAACTTTTTCCAGCTGACTACATAATATAGCTGCTTTGGAAACTAGTAGCCAGAAAGTTTGTGTTGCCACAAGTATTTTTGCAATTTAATCCTCTTTGTGACAAAATATTTCGCCGTGTTTCCACCTTCCGCGCATGATATTTGCATGATATTTTAAAAATGGCTAATGGTACATGCTTGAAATTGGATGAAATTCTTTATATGGGTACTATTTTCTAACTGAACCAACAATCTGATGAACATTTTAATAATGAAAAATTTTATGGGTGAAAACATTAAAAATATTTTTAATAAAATACATTGTATAAACTCAACTCAAAATAAAATAAAAATTTAACATGAAATTTTTAGAATTTTAGGTTCACAGTAGTTTCCAAATGTTATAAAAGTTATATATTAAATATGGAATTAAATTATGAAACAGATTTAGAATTTTAGGTTCACAGTAGTTTCCAAATGTTATAAAAGTTATATATTAAATATGGAATTAAATTATGAAACAGAATGTTTTAAACTGTGCGCGCAAGTTGGAAACATGACGAAAAATGTTGTCACAAAGCGGATTAAATTATAAAAATATTTGTGGCAACACAATCTTTTTTATTACTATTTCAGAAAGCAGCTATATTATGTAGTTAGCTGTAAAAAGTTGGTAGTAATTGCTTTTAAAATAAATAAGTTTTCCCAATTCTTGCAACAGTCACCTATTCGAACATCTTATGGATTTTAAGGTGTATGAGTCTCCTTAACTAACAAGCTCAGTGACATAAGAAATATGCTGCCACTGCCCGAAATAAAATATTTTTCTCATCCACGAGCCCGCCTGTTGCCATTTGTGAAAGCCTAAGATATTATATTTTTTCTTTAAAATTTAATTTTTTTGTCACTACTTGACGTACTGAGCAATTCAAATGTTATGAATTAAGTTCTCCATTATTATCTTTATCTTCATTACTAGCTAAACCCATGAAATGACACTAGCTAAAGCCATTAAAAATCATTATATATATATATATATATATATTCTTTTATATAAAAACATTTTTAGGTGGCTAGCCGCACCAGCCATTAGTTGTGAACAAAAGTGATGCAAATACATTTTGCCCCATTTGAATGTATGTTACATTATGGAGAATTTCGCTTGGTATGAGCTTAGAATATTATGAGCATTAACCAGCATAAGAAAATTCCTGAGACATAAATAATTTCTTATGAACAACATAATTATTTCTTTAAAATTTTGTGGCATTTTTAAGCCACCTGCATATTTGCATTTGTAAGTGCATTTATTTATAGCATTTCTAAATACACTCATGTCCATAAATTAAGGATAATGCAAAATCAAGCAAAGGCACAGTTAGAAGCAAAACAAATTTGACTTATTTGTAAAGCTTATTTATTAAACAAAAGGCAAAGAGCAAAAAAAGATGCTATATGTTTGATATTATTAAAAAAATTAGCAATTTTTTCTCCCTGGAGCAAATTACAAAAAAAAAACCTATTTACAAAAAACCAATATTACATGGTTGGTATGATTGTTAATACATTGTATGTCCCAGATGATGCAATACAGTCCGTATAACGCCTAAACATCCTGAGTATCAAATTACGATCTGAGCTTGGGGGATATTACACCACTCAAAAAGGAATGCTCTCCGAAGTACTGGTAGACATGTAGGAGGAGGTTGACGGGCTGCAACTCGTCGGCCAAGCATGTCCCACACGTGCTCTACTGGATTCAAGTCCGGTGAGAATGCTGGCCAGTTCATACAGGTGACATTTTCCGATTGAAGGCATTCGCTTACGATGTTTGCACGCTGAGGACGGGGGTTGTCATCCATAAACACAAATTGTGCGCCCCTGCCGCCCCGAAACAAACGTACATGTTGTTCCAGAATGACGTCCCGATAGATTTGGCTTGTCATGGTTCCAATTTGAACATGCAGGTCAGTTCTGGAACCCAAAATAATTCCATCCCAAACGAGCACTCCTGCACCACCGTAACGGTGTCGTTCAATGATGTTTTCTTGGTGGTAACGGGTACCTGGAGCTCTCCATATGAAAGTCCGGCGAGAATCAGACTGCAAGCTAAACCTGGACTCGTCGGGAAATATCACATAAGCCCACTTTTGCAGTGTCCACAATGCATGCTCTCTACTCCAGGCTAACCGCAGGCGACAGTGAGTTGCAATAAGTGGAACGCATCTGACAGGTCTACGAGCATATAGACCAATCTGCCCTAAGCGTGTGTACACGGTCTGCCTTGAAATTGTCATACCAGGGGCTGAAGAGAGCTGACGAGACAGGTCTGAGGATGTGCTCCGCCTGTTTCTTTTGGCAGTAACTGCCAAATACCGGTCCTCATTCGGCGTTGTAACTCTGGGGCGACCTGTGCTGTAACGGCTACTCACATTACCATCATCTTGGAATCGTTGCCAAAGCCTGGAGATGACACTCTGGGCAATTCCAAGTTCGTCTGATACTTCCAGTTGGGTACGCACACATTCCAGACGGCCGATAATTCTACCACGTAAAAAATCATCCAAATGCGTCCTTTGTGTCATAACTATTCGGTTATTGCACTGAAATGCTTATAAAGCGCCTGCGAACAATTTTACTTCTTTGCGTGTAGTCCTTATATATCAATATCTTACACTCTCGTCATTGTGACGTGCCATCGGTGTCATCTGGTTACTTCCTGAAATTTGCATATGATTATTTAAGATATGTGTAGTCGTTTGACAGGTGATATATTTATTTTAGAGTTCGATTCCCCCGTGACTCCGAATTATCCTTAATTTATGGACATGAGTGTAGATATCGTACGTATATACGCTTATGGTGATCCGTCAAAATAGCCCCCGACTATACAGTCCCGACAAAATAGCCCAAGACTAAATAGCCCCAAACTAAATGGCCCCCGACAAGATAACCTCAACAAAATAGCCCCGAAGTAATAGCTAAGCCTAGTTACATAATGACATAAAATTAATTATATTAAAAGATATTAGTAAATATTAGTAAAAAATAAATGTTGAAAGTTGAAATGGGCATATTAATAGCAATACTAAACACGGTTTGGCAGTTCTCTACAAGCGTTTAAGTTTTCTGTTCCTTGCCATATTCTTAACAAAATTACATTTCACATGTTTGTTTTATCTGGGACAGTGCTTATGGCGAAAAATACAAAAACTGAATTTGCCTGAAACTTATGTAAATAATGAAAATGTGCGTGTTTATATAAAAATGTGTTTGCCCTGATTTTGTACCAGTGCATGATGTTATCAGAGTATTTGAAGAATTAATTTAAAATTGCTCAACTGAACTGGACCCTATTATCGATTCCTGGGAAGATACGTATGTAGGACGAATAAGATGTAACCGGCGAGCATAACCATAATTTGTATTACATGAGTGAAATGTTCGTGAACTCGTAGTCAATGGTGTTCCCGAGGACAAATAATTCGGTAGAAGGGTGGCATAGGTCATTCCAGCAAACTGTAGATTGTCACCATCCATCCATCTACAAAATCATTGATTATTTCCAAAAAGAGCAAAATATGGTGGAAATCCGCTTAACATGCCCTTGCTGCAAGTATTCGCAACATAGACTCTAGCAAAACAATGTATGTATTTAATTGCCGCCTCGAAGCATTAGTGGAAAATTATGCAAATATTGAATATACAGACTTTCTTCTTAGTGTTCCACATAACCTTGAAATGTAATTTTTGTAAAGAATGGGGTAAGGAACAGAAACCTTAAAAGCTTGTAGAGAATTACTAAATCGCATTTAGAATTTCTATTAATATGCTCATATAGAAATTTTTACAATGCGTTTTTTAATAATTTTTTTTAACTGTAAACTTCATTTTTACTAATATTTGCTAATATATTTTGATATAATTAATTTTATATAATTATATATTACTTAGAGGCTATTTTTTCGATGTTATCTTGTCGGGGCCATTTACTTTGGGGCTCTTTAGTCTTGGGCGATTTTGTCGGGGCGATTTTGTCAGGGCTGTTTAGTCGTAGGCTATTTTGACCGGGTACCGTACTCTTATATAAAGTGAACATTTTGAAAAATTCAACATGCATATAAACATTTAGAAAAGTTTGCAATTTTCAAAATATGTTATGCACTTGTATGTATACTTGCTCTAAACATTAACTTACAGATTTCTTTCACCATGTATCGAAGGTGCATACCATTTTAAATCTTTTATCTTATTAGAAAAGAAAACGCTTTGTAATGTTTGTGGAAAGAATTATCGCCCTGCTTAGCGTGTGCTGTCGTAGCATAAATGGTTAGCACGTCAAGCCAGCAAATGGAACATCTGTGACTCGAATCCTAGCATGGACAGAGTAAATTTTTGTTGCTGCTTCTTGAAAGTGACTAATATTTATAAAGCTTAATTTCTCATTCATAGAAGTAAAGGATCGTATGTTATGAAATCACATGCTCATTATTTATTCAATAATTAACATTTTCCATCAAATTTGTCGAGAAGAACTATTCTAAGCAACTTAGTTTACGAAAAAAGAAATGTTAATTTCCATCATAAAACTTAAATATCAATGTATTTAAAAAAGCTTTTTCTTTATTGGTGAATTTTTAAATTCATTAGAATTATACAGTTAAAGAACAATTAATTGTTTTAAAGAAAGTTGTAATGATGCAAGTTAGATCATAGTTGAAGACAGAGTATTGTTTCCTTGCTAAAGACATCCTCCGTTCTTAAATGCTTTTAGTAAGATATAAATAAAATTTCATTGAAATGATGCACTGCCTTATTAATATATCTAAAGGGCCTTAATTAATACGTTAACTTCTAAAAGCTGGCTTCTGAAAATCATTCCTGGCTGAATTCCAACATTTTTCGATTAATTTCAATCAATTTTTGTTTTGAATTTTGTTAGTCTTGCACTGCACTTTCAACCTAAACCAGATAGTGAGATAAAGACAATCATGTCTTCGTAACTTCAGAAGTTAAGAAGGAGAAAAAAATTCCGAACGGAAAAATGATTTTGGTCTCTTAATTATCGTTTCATGTTTCAATAGATCAATGCTAATGACGGAAAACCACAGGAGAATGCAAGTGATTAGTGACTGGTAGTGGTGGAAATGAATGTGGGTGAACTAAGAAGAGCAAGAGAACTTGTCTTGTCACCAAATTGGGTTCAAATTATCTATATTTCGTTATGATTAAGTGACACGAAACGATAGAGAGAATCGTTATATCTTTTAGAGAAAGGAATGTTACATCGTTTGCTTGAACGCCGGTAGAATAAGTAAGTTTTATCATACTTTCTAGAGCAGGATACAAATCAAATATATATGAAAGATGAAAGAATTACAGCGAGCGTAAAACTATTCTCCACCTCCAAATCCAGTAATTTTATATAAGCCTATACATTTGTATTTCTACCACCTAAATGGTATAGTGGTTAGGAAAGCCTACTGCGATACCAAAGAATTCGGGTTGGAATGCTAAAAAAGGCATGGATGTTTCTAAAGGTATAGTGTCTTTGCGGCATGGGGCACTTTAAATACATGGCTAGCCTAAAGTCCTCTCTAGAGGTTAGTAGTAGGAGAAGAGGGGTGGGAGGACTACGGGTCCGTGTCCATCCCCAGGGTGCCCTACATCAAAAGCGGGGCGAAACTGAGCAAAGTCTTAGTGTCACAGGCTGAAGGCAACGACAGGCGCAATCTTGCTCTCCTTGCCACGATGAATTTCGTGAGCTTGTTCTGATGTTGCATGATAGACATGTCAGATAAGTCAAAACAGCAACAACAATACTATGTATTTCTTATTAGTTGAAAGGGGCTTTGTCCCTGAACGACAATTGTTTTCGTTTTGCGATTTTGCGTTGAATCACTATAAATGTCCGTTTCACTTTTCAAACTGTTGCCACCAAATGTTGGAGTCCCGCATTATATTTGACGAAATTAAAGAATGAAAAATCTGCATAAATGTATGTCGACTTATCGCATTATAATAAAACAATGGTACAATGAGCCATCGAATTTTGAATGACGTATTCCTCCTACGAATATGGGCATGTGGAAGACCAAATTTGAAATTTGGAATTTGTTTTATGATCGATTTCATATTTTGTAAAACTTTAACGAATTTTTGATTAACAAAATCAAGGATTTCAAAGCGAGCAATAGCAAAACTCTACGGAGGAAAAAAACCTTTTTTATATCCAGCGCGCGGAACTGTGTATCGGAAATTCTAAAGATAGGCTCATTTTAAAATTATTTTGCGACATTCCTATTGAACTGAATTTTATGGCTTAAGTGCAAAAAACATGATATTTAATAAATAAATGTAACACACAAAACGTTAAAAAAACACCCCTTTGGGCGTAATTTAAAATCTGAAACCTTTCAGGTTCTTGTTTTTTATTATGTTTGCAGATAAAGGGTTATAGAAAGAAACCTTTAAAAATGTTACATTACTTAGATTTGCCGATGAAACTTTTTGCGAGTCATCCGGCTTCAACTAGCCATTCAAATGTTTTCCCAAGTTCCGGTTTGTTATACACCTCAAATAGCGTTTACCTATAAATTACTTACCAAATACCAGTTGCCTTTGGCATACACCGCAGTTTTCCTGTTTCAGTTTCGTATACACTTCAAATTTAAGAGGTTTATTTTAATGTAAATGTAGTGTGTTTAAATAAGAAGCAATAATGTTACTGAGCACTCTTATTACAATAATGTTAATAAGAGAGAAAACTGGCGCAGTCTGCTATAGTGGAACTTTTATATTTACTGTCTCCCTCAGCTTTGTTACTATGAGCTGAGGAATAGCTTTGATTACAATTAAGTTAGTGGTCGTGGACTTTCTTTCTTTTCGCCATCGACGGAACAGCTGGCCCACTAGGTTAGGTGCTTTTCAGCCTGTTGGATCCCGTCGACGGAATTAAAAATAAATACATAAATAGAAAGCTTCGTACTGTGTCCTCCGGGAATTGATTACATTTAAAGCTTAGTACTGCGTCCTCCGGGAATTGGCCACGCTAAACGAGGAACATTGAAGGAAGGACCATAACATGGAAAAAGGTTGGATGGTGGGGACTGCTGAGACTACCGAATCCAAGTTCTTAGGCTGTAAATTTAAAATTCAACTTGTAAATACTATAAAGCGTTATTATTTGTCTAACCAGCGAAAAGCGGCAGTTATTTCCATAATTTTTTTCTTCTGTAACATCAAGCTAAAATTCAAACACATCCCTTTTTGCAGCAGCTAATATTATTATTATTATTATCATTGAACTATGTGTTTTGGAACGAAGATTTGTTTGGCACAATAAGCAGATTAAGTAACTTTTAGATTAAGCCGGATTTAATTCAACTTTGGAAATTTAGGAATGTCAGCTTCATTTAGGTAACCCTTTACGAAAGGCTTATAGAAGCACATCAGACAGGTCATGATTTACGAGCATTAAAAATGTATAATGCAGAAGTCCTAGTAAAAAACTCAAGAGCAGCGTTTGGGAAAGATATTTTGAATATTCGAAGACCTAACGATTGTTCGGTAAATTTTGACTCGGTGATCTTGGCTTAAAAGATACCAGCCGCTATGGGCGTGTTGTCTCTTTAGATAATGATCTGTTGAAAACTTTACGTTCGGAGTCATTAGGATTTCTGAACCGGGAGACGCGAAGAATGAGCAGTACCTTCGCCGAGACTCGAATTCTGGACCTCTCGAATACGCTCCGAGCATGCTAACCGTTACACCACGAAGGCATGCAGAAAAGAGGGAGAAAATACCTTATGTACCCCCTTTCAAAGGGCGACTGGAGATTAGAGGACCCAATTGCCAAATCCTAGTGGTAAAAAATCATCATCCACTACCTTTCTTAGTTCATTAGTTAGTCACTGTATAGACATTAGGTTATTTTGATGCAGGAGACACGAAAAATTTGCAGTGCCCTTGACGGGACTCGAACCCTGGACATCTCAAACCCTGGACATCTCGAATAGCGCCAAGCGTGCTAACCGTTACACCACGAAAGCATACATACCTTGTAATTTAAACTGGAAAAAAATATCATATACAGCTGTTGAAGAGTTGGCAAAAGAGTTTAATTCATTATCTTTAACCATCCATCGCTATTTAAAGTAAACTGAAATCGTGTCTAAGAAACAGGTAATGTTCAAATTTACCGTGACCACGTAAAAACTGAGATAATTTAAAATTAATAGAGAGGAAAGATTTGGAATGCGGTCTATGTTAAACAGAAGTAAAGAATTTTTGTTGCCCTCGACATCACAAGATGAAATATATTCGTCATTGCACTTAGCTTAAAGCTTCTTATAATGAAAATACTTTAAATAGCCCTTTGGAATTCTAATATTGATATCTATCGGTAAATTTAAGGCATCTTTAGCTAAAAAAATCAGCTCTTTCATTTCTATAGAATACATGATGAGCATGCGTATAAGCAAAACGGGTATCAGTTCCCCTATATCTAAGGGAACAGTCAGTAAACAGAGTTCTTTGGAACGAGAACACTGAGAAATGAACCATGCCCTGGTAAGTGTTCGAAATATTGATTTCTGTTTGCTAGTCGGATATGCTATAAGTTACACCACAAAAGCACGCATAGGAGAAGGCGATTCTTGCTATTATATCCAACTCAGATGGTGACTGCGAAGATAGGAACAAAATCCTGTTGCTGTAATTTTGAGAATTATGATGCTAAAAATTAGCATATTCAAATTTTCGAACAAATATTTACTTTAATTTCCATGTCTTTTTTCGCACTTGATTGTATATTATTCAATGTAGTCTACTTGAAATAGACGCTGAAAAGACCTCATGTTCAAGCCATTTACATTGCTACCTTCTACTTTTCTCAGCCCCTCCTAGTATTGGAATTGAAACAGGTGATACAGTTCCCCCCAAGTGAGTCCAGCCGAACGAGTTAGTTGAATAGTTGGTTTGCGTAGTTTTCTCCAGTTTCCTTTAGAAAGTCACCCACGAAAACATCCCTTCCCTTAGGTAGAAAACCCTCGTATGCTTTACCATATTCAAAATAGTCTAATCTAATTTACTCCTCCCAGAACTTCTCAGAAAATCTGTAGAGGACATTTATGTGCTATAAATTGAAATGGTTTATAACTCAATAAATAAAATGATGCTTTATCAGTATCTCATAGTAGCATTTCCAGTTCCCAAATTGACTGCGAACATAATTCTCATGATCTTCCAAGAATGCACTTTAACTTTTGGATTATAATCATTACTATCAGATGGATTATTGTGAATACTTTATTAAATGCATTAATTAATGTTCATAATGTTTGTGCTTTGTGAAAATTTCTTATGGCGTCGTCTTACCATTTAACAAATCTCTTTAAAATGTTTATGTTTATTTTATTGTTAGATTTCATTACTTTTGTCATTTCACTAAATTGTATTTATTATGCTAGAAAATATTGGTTTGCACAGATAGGATGTAAGAAATAGCAGAAGGCGCCGAACCGGTATAGTGGTTAGCGATGCTGATTGTCGTACCAAAGGGTCCAGGCTCGAATACCGGAGAAGGTATGGCTTTTTGTAAATGTATAGTGTCTGTGCGGCACGGGGCAATCTATATATGAGGCGAGCTAAAAGTCCTCTTGTTGGTTCTCTCGAGCTGAAAGTTGGTGGTAGGGGAAGAGAAATGGAAGACCATCGGACCTGTCTCCTCGGAGTGTTCTCCATCAAAAATTGGGGACGGAACTGAGCAACGTCGTACTGCCACCTGTATGTTGCTCAGGACACTTGACAGAGATAGGAACAATCTCCTTGCACCGATGAATTTCGTGAACTTGTTCTGAAATTACTGTCAGACAACTGCGATTAAGTCTCAGCAACACTAACAGAAATAGTACAAAATTAACGGAATATTTATATGAATTAAAAGTTTTGCAATGCAGTAAATGCGGCTTTATGACACGCCTGCATATCGCTGTTGTAAATACAGTCAAAAATGGGATATATGATCTTTGAAAATAGCAGTCATATCTTTGGGAAGCCAATAAATAAATTCAACCGCATTTTTATTTATGTTATCTCGAGCAGTTCAAACACCCTCCTTTTTTTTTTTCTGACAGAAATGTATACTATAACATTCCTTTTGGAGATTTTTTATCCATATGAGATGCTATTGATTATATATATAATCAATAGTCAGTGGTATTTCGCTTATATATATATACATACATATATATGATCAATAGTCAATATATATATATAGTATATATAAGCGAAATACCACTGACTCATCACGAGATCTCCAAAACTATCCATCCAATTGACTTGATATTTGGCATAGTTACTGAATGTACGATGTAGACGCGCGCTAAGAACGGATTTTACATAAATCCTGTCCAAAATGCATTTTTTGTTATACATTAGAAGTTTCTCATACATTTGGTTTTCAAATCCAACTTCAGAATTTTCTTTTATTGTTGCCAAAACTAGATATGAAGCACAATGTTGCCAATGAATGCATTTTCCTTTAAAATTATTAAATTGGTAAATAACTTGCATCTATCCAATGAATATAAACAACATTTAAATGATAAGATTAATAATAACATTTATATTTAACTGTTATCATAAGTTTCATGAAAATAAATGTTATTATTAAGAGAAATAAATTATTGCGATGGGAAATTGAGATGAGCACGTTAAATAATGGGGACGCATCCCCATTATTAAAGGTGGTGGGATCACAGTACCTCATAAAAATTACATTCATTATCAATTCGAAATTAGACATTCCATCCATATTAGAAGTCTAGGTTCATATTCAAATAGATAGTGTGCCCAGCAAAGCGGGTGGGTATCAGCTAGTATTATATATATATATATATAAGTTAACTTAAAATCATCAAAAATTGCTTTTCCATATAAAAATACCAGAGAAGGTATTTTTTTTATAAAATATTTGTGCATGAAATACCATTCTGAGCAATTAATAGCATTTCATGATTATCCGCGTTAAATTGCTGGAAGTCTGAGTTCATTTAAAGCTTAATGAATAAAACTTCAGTCACTCTGAAGAAAGCACATTTGTTAAGAAAGATCTGAATTACAACGAAACGGATGGCAAAAATAAAATCTAACATATGCAGATAAAAACTACAGCATTCGACACGAGCAAACGTATATTGCCATTTTTCTTGTTCTTTCTTTCAAACCAGACTAGAAAAATAGTGGACTGGCTAAACAACGAAGTCAAACACAAACTGATAAACAAAAAGGAAAAGCAATTTCAGCAATTCGACTCCCAGTTTTTCGCTGCCACCATTCTAGAGTGAAATACTTAAGCCTGGAAATTACGCTCAGCTATTTTTTCCTCCTTTTTTTTTTTTTTTTTTTTTTTTTTTCTTTTCCAGTTTGTTTTTATATTTAGTTTCTCCTTTTTAGATTTCTCTTCAAGCTCTTCCGCCTACCCGGGTATCGCGGATTTCGTAATAAAGTAACATGTTCCTCAATCGTCTTAAGGATTCTTCTGGGAGCAATAGAATTCCATTAATCCGAGCTTCTACGCTTTAGAGTTTGAACTCTGGAAAACCTTTAGCGTATAAATGTGCATAGGGAGCTTATGCTGCTACTTCACTGGGTGTGTATCCCAGAGTTCTACTTAAATGTATATATTTTTTATTATTTGTTTCTCTGCAACTGCTGCAAATAGAAATTGAGTTTTCATTTGGATATCACTTCTCTCTCGTTTCCTTAAGATTAAATGATTAAGTAACTTTATATTTATTTGGAGAACATGGTTTTTTTAATGGAATTGCATTAGGGATTTAAAATGAAGGAAAGCTCCTTAAGTAAAAGACAGTATAAATAAATGCAAGATAAAGACGTCATTTCTTGCGTATGTTTATTCTGTCGGTAAATCGTGCCCGAATTTATAGTAAGCTTGGATTGATCTTTTAGGGTTTGCCAATCTTACTTTATGAGGATACCCTGTAAAAATGTATTTAAACTACGACTTACATATTTTATTTCACTCGGTAACTATGGATTACTATAATCAAACAGTTAAATTTCCAGGAAAGTCAAGCTAGAGCGATACTTTGTTTTAAGAAATTTTGCTGAAATTTAGTAAATTTTAACAGAAATGTGTTTAAACTAACAAACTATGTTGAAGTGATTGAAATATCATTACAAAATTATTATTCGAAACACAATTTTATCAAATATAAATGAATTATATTTTAAAGAGCAGTTGCATTATATATGATGGAATCATCGTTTCAACGTAATTTTTATTAAATATAATGGAATTATGACTTTAACTACGTTAAATTCTTTCACGAACTCATACACTATACGTTATCTACATCAAGGGTCAGTCTGAGTTTTAGTTTGGAATATTAAGGGCACTAAGTTAGGAGGCAGCATAGGTAAGGAGATTTAGCCCATGCATATCAATCACCTGTAAATTTCATCTCGAGTATCTCTTTTTACCTCCATAATTAAACAGTAAAAAATTCTGTATGTATAAAAGCTTCTCGCATTGTGGATAAATAGCAGAACTAAAGCCATGAAATTTTGAACACATGTAATCCTCCATTGTCATATAAGCGCCATAGTCCAGAAAGGGTTGTAAGTTAGGAAATAGCATTTTGTGTCGGTTCCCTATGAACCACGTATCACGTTTCCAATTTTTGCCACCAACTTGTATCACCGTTTATTATTTTTAAAGAAATTAAAAAATGAAGAATCTGCACGTACGTATGCACGTTTCTCGCTCTTTGAAAAACAACGGTACCTAGAACGATCCAGTTTTGAATAACGTAGTCCTACACTTCAACACGTGCACCTGGAAGCATGAATTTTGAATGCCGAAATGCTTTTATTATTTATTTCATATTTTGTAAAACTTTAATAAATTTTTGATTAACAGGCGATTTCAAAGCGAGCAGTTGCCACACTGTACGGAATAAAAAATCTTTATCTTAAGCGCGCAAGAATGCCTATCGGGAATTGTAAAGATATGCTGTGTTTAAATATTTTGTGATTTTTCTGTTGAATTAAATTTTATGTGGCACAAGTGCGAAAAACGTGATATTAAATAAATTATGTTAACACGTTGGAAGTTCATAACAAATACGATAAAAAAATTTTCGTTAGCCATGTTACTAAGAAAACTGAATATTGATATGATGAACTAAACAAAGACTAAAAAAGTATTAAATTTACCAACGCTTAACACCGCATCGGAAATTTTAAACATATGCTGCTATGCAGCTTTTAAACATTTTGTGGCTTTATTCTTGAACTGTATGTGACGCTTACGTCACAGAAATGGGGCTTAAGTGCCATGAAATGGTGCCGAAGAAAATGGTGTTTAATGATAAAGCTACAAAAAAGGTGGATTAGCGGGAATACAAGAGCAAATTGGTAAACGTCGAGCTGAAAATGAGCCTAAAAGAGCTAAAATCTGAAAACTTTCAGATTTTTTTTTTTTTTTTTCAATTTCAATTTCAATTATTTTTAATTTGATTTTAGGATAGAAATTTATTCCATATCTTATGAACTCATCAGTTTCAATTCTATTATTTAACAAACACGGTGGTTTGAAAGCTGCCTTGTTTCTCTGCAACTCGTAAGATTTTTGTCTTAAGGGTACTCATACACCTTAAAAACCTCATGATCTTCGAATAAGTGACTGTTGCAAGAATTGGGATATTTTATTTATTTTAAAAGCAATTACTTCCAACTTTTTCCAGCTGACTACATAATATAGCTGCTTTGGAAACTAGTAGCCAGAAAGTTTGTGTTGCCACAAGTATTTTTGCAATTTAATCCTCTTTGTGACAAAATATTTCGCCGTGTTTCCACCTTCCGCGCATGATATTTGCATGATATTTTAAAAATGGCTAATGGTACATGCTTGAAATTGGATGAAATTCTTTATATGGGTACTATTTTCTAACTGAACCAACAATCTGATGAACATTTTAATAATGAAAAATTTTATGGGTGAAAACATTAAAAATATTTTTAATAAAATACATTGTATAAACTCAACTCAAAATAAAATAAAAATTTAACATGAAATTTTTAGAATTTTAGGTTCACAGTAGTTTCCAAATGTTATAAAAGTTATATATTAAATATGGAATTAAATTATGAAACAGATTTAGAATTTTAGGTTCACAGTAGTTTCCAAATGTTATAAAAGTTATATATTAAATATGGAATTAAATTATGAAACAGAATGTTTTAAACTGTGCGCGCAAGTTGGAAACATGACGAAAAATGTTGTCACAAAGCGGATTAAATTATAAAAATATTTGTGGCAACACAATCTTTTTTATTACTATTTCAGAAAGCAGCTATATTATGTAGTTAGCTGTAAAAAGTTGGTAGTAATTGCTTTTAAAATAAATAAGTTTTCCCAATTCTTGCAACAGTCACCTATTCGAACATCTTATGGATTTTAAGGTGTATGAGTCTCCTTAACTAACAAGCTCAGTGACATAAGAAATATGCTGCCACTGCCCGAAATAAAATATTTTTCTCATCCACGAGCCCGCCTGTTGCCATTTGTGAAAGCCTAAGATATTATATTTTTTCTTTAAAATTTAATTTTTTTGTCACTACTTGACGTACTGAGCAATTCAAATGTTATGAATTAAGTTCTCCATTATTATCTTTATCTTCATTACTAGCTAAACCCATGAAATGACACTAGCTAAAGCCATTAAAAATCATTATATATATATATATATATATATATTCTTTTATATAAAAACATTTTTAGGTGGCTAGCCGCACCAGCCATTAGTTGTGAACAAAAGTGATGCAAATACATTTTGCCCCATTTGAATGTATGTTACATTATGGAGAATTTCGCTTGGTATGAGCTTAGAATATTATGAGCATTAACCAGCATAAGAAAATTCCTGAGACATAAATAATTTCTTATGAACAACATAATTATTTCTTTAAAATTTTGTGGCATTTTTAAGCCACCTGCATATTTGCATTTGTAAGTGCATTTATTTATAGCATTTCTAAATACACTCATGTCCATAAATTAAGGATAATGCAAAATCAAGCAAAGGCACAGTTAGAAGCAAAACAAATTTGACTTATTTGTAAAGCTTATTTATTAAACAAAAGGCAAAGAGCAAAAAAAGATGCTATATGTTTGATATTATTAAAAAAATTAGCAATTTTTTCTCCCTGGAGCAAATTACAAAAAAAAAACCTATTTACAAAAAACCAATATTACATGGTTGGTATGATTGTTAATACATTGTATGTCCCAGATGATGCAATACAGTCCGTATAACGCCTAAACATCCTGAGTATCAAATTACGATCTGAGCTTGGGGGATATTACACCACTCAAAAAGGAATGCTCTCCGAAGTACTGGTAGACATGTAGGAGGAGGTTGACGGGCTGCAACTCGTCGGCCAAGCATGTCCCACACGTGCTCTACTGGATTCAAGTCCGGTGAGAATGCTGGCCAGTTCATACAGGTGACATTTTCCGATTGAAGGCATTCGCTTACGATGTTTGCACGCTGAGGACGGGGGTTGTCATCCATAAACACAAATTGTGCGCCCCTGCCGCCCCGAAACAAACGTACATGTTGTTCCAGAATGACGTCCCGATAGATTTGGCTTGTCATGGTTCCAATTTGAACATGCAGGTCAGTTCTGGAACCCAAAATAATTCCATCCCAAACGAGCACTCCTGCACCACCGTAACGGTGTCGTTCAATGATGTTTTCTTGGTGGTAACGGGTACCTGGAGCTCTCCATATGAAAGTCCGGCGAGAATCAGACTGCAAGCTAAACCTGGACTCGTCGGGAAATATCACATAAGCCCACTTTTGCAGTGTCCACAATGCATGCTCTCTACTCCAGGCTAACCGCAGGCGACAGTGAGTTGCAATAAGTGGAACGCATCTGACAGGTCTACGAGCATATAGACCAATCTGCCCTAAGCGTGTGTACACGGTCTGCCTTGAAATTGTCATACCAGGGGCTGAAGAGAGCTGACGAGACAGGTCTGAGGATGTGCTCCGCCTGTTTCTTTTGGCAGTAACTGCCAAATACCGGTCCTCATTCGGCGTTGTAACTCTGGGGCGACCTGTGCTGTAACGGCTACTCACATTACCATCATCTTGGAATCGTTGCCAAAGCCTGGAGATGACACTCTGGGCAATTCCAAGTTCGTCTGATACTTCCAGTTGGGTACGCACACATTCCAGACGGCCGATAATTCTACCACGTAAAAAATCATCCAAATGCGTCCTTTGTGTCGTAACTATTCGGTTATTGCACTGAAATGCTTATAAAGCGCCTGCGAACAATTTTACTTCTTTGCGTGTAGTCCTTATATATCAATATCTTACACTCTCGTCATTGTGACGTGCCATCGGTGTCATCTGGTTACTTCCTGAAATTTGCATATGATTATTTAAGATATGTGTAGTCGTTTGACAGGTGATATATTTATTTTAGAGTTCGATTCCCCCGTGACTCCGAATTATCCTTAATTTATGGACATGAGTGTAGATATCGTACGTATATACGCTTATGGTGATCCGTCAAAATAGCCCCCGACTATACAGTCCCGACAAAATAGCCCAAGACTAAATAGCCCCAAACTAAATGGCCCCCGACAAGATAACCTCAACAAAATAGCCCCGAAGTAATAGCTAAGCCTAGTTACATAATGACATAAAATTAATTATATTAAAAGATATTAGTAAATATTAGTAAAAAATAAATGTTGAAAGTTGAAATGGGCATATTAATAGCAATACTAAACACGGTTTGGCAGTTCTCTACAAGCGTTTAAGTTTTCTGTTCCTTGCCATATTCTTAACAAAATTACATTTCACATGTTTGTTTTATCTGGGACAGTGCTTATGGCGAAAAATACAAAAACTGAATTTGCCTGAAACTTATGTAAATAATGAAAATGTGCGTGTTTATATAAAAATGTGTTTGCCCTGATTTTGTACCAGTGCATGATGTTATCAGAGTATTTGAAGAATTAATTTAAAATTGCTCAACTGAACTGGACCCTATTATCGATTCCTGGGAAGATACGTATGTAGGACGAATAAGATGTAACCGGCGAGCATAACCATAATTTGTATTACATGAGTGAAATGTTCGTGAACTCGTAGTCAATGGTGTTCCCGAGGACAAATAATTCGGTAGAAGGGTGGCATAGGTCATTCCAGCAAACTGTAGATTGTCACCATCCATCCATCTACAAAATCATTGATTATTTCCAAAAAGAGCAAAATATGGTGGAAATCCGCTTAACATGCCCTTGCTGCAAGTATTCGCAACATAGACTCTAGCAAAACAATGTATGTATTTAATTGCCGCCTCGAAGCATTAGTGGAAAATTATGCAAATATTGAATATACAGACTTTCTTCTTAGTGTTCCACATAACCTTGAAATGTAATTTTTGTAAAGAATGGGGTAAGGAACAGAAACCTTAAAAGCTTGTAGAGAATTACTAAATCGCATTTAGAATTTCTATTAATATGCTCATATAGAAATTTTTACAATGCGTTTTTTAATAATTTTTTTTAACTGTAAACTTCATTTTTACTAATATTTGCTAATATATTTTGATATAATTAATTTTATATAATTATATATTACTTAGAGGCTATTTTTTCGATGTTATCTTGTCGGGGCCATTTACTTTGGGGCTCTTTAGTCTTGGGCGATTTTGTCGGGGCGATTTTGTCAGGGCTGTTTAGTCGTAGGCTATTTTGACCGGGTACCGTACTCTTATATAAAGTGAACATTTTGAAAAATTCAACATGCATATAAACATTTAGAAAAGTTTGCAATTTTCAAAATATGTTATGCACTTGTATGTATACTTGCTCTAAACATTAACTTACAGATTTCTTTCACCATGTATCGAAGGTGCATACCATTTTAAATCTTTTATCTTATTAGAAAAGAAAACGCTTTGTAATGTTTGTGGAAAGAATTATCGCCCTGCTTAGCGTGTGCTGTCGTAGCATAAATGGTTAGCACGTCAAGCCAGCAAATGGAACATCTGTGACTCGAATCCTAGCATGGACAGAGTAAATTTTTGTTGCTGCTTCTTGAAAGTGACTAATATTTATAAAGCTTAATTTCTCATTCATAGAAGTAAAGGATCGTATGTTATGAAATCACATGCTCATTATTTATTCAATAATTAACATTTTCCATCAAATTTGTCGAGAAGAACTATTCTAAGCAACTTAGTTTACGAAAAAAGAAATGTTAATTTCCATCATAAAACTTAAATATCAATGTATTTAAAAAAGCTTTTTCTTTATTGGTGAATTTTTAAATTCATTAGAATTATACAGTTAAAGAACAATTAATTGTTTTAAAGAAAGTTGTAATGATGCAAGTTAGATCATAGTTGAAGACAGAGTATTGTTTCCTTGCTAAAGACATCCTCCGTTCTTAAATGCTTTTAGTAAGATATAAATAAAATTTCATTGAAATGATGCACTGCCTTATTAATATATCTAAAGGGCCTTAATTAATACGTTAACTTCTAAAAGCTGGCTTCTGAAAATCATTCCTGGCTGAATTCCAACATTTTTCGATTAATTTCAATCAATTTTTGTTTTGAATTTTGTTAGTCTTGCACTGCACTTTCAACCTAAACCAGATAGTGAGATAAAGACAATCATGTCTTCGTAACTTCAGAAGTTAAGAAGGAGAAAAAAATTCCGAACGGAAAAATGATTTTGGTCTCTTAATTATCGTTTCATGTTTCAATAGATCAATGCTAATGACGGAAAACCACAGGAGAATGCAAGTGATTAGTGACTGGTAGTGGTGGAAATGAATGTGGGTGAACTAAGAAGAGCAAGAGAACTTGTCTTGTCACCAAATTGGGTTCAAATTATCTATATTTCGTTATGATTAAGTGACACGAAACGATAGAGAGAATCGTTATATCTTTTAGAGAAAGGAATGTTACATCGTTTGCTTGAACGCCGGTAGAATAAGTAAGTTTTATCATACTTTCTAGAGCAGGATACAAATCAAATATATATGAAAGATGAAAGAATTACAGCGAGCGTAAAACTATTCTCCACCTCCAAATCCAGTAATTTTATATAAGCCTATACATTTGTATTTCTACCACCTAAATGGTATAGTGGTTAGGAAAGCCTACTGCGATACCAAAGAATTCGGGTTGGAATGCTAAAAAAGGCATGGATGTTTCTAAAGGTATAGTGTCTTTGCGGCATGGGGCACTTTAAATACATGGCTAGCCTAAAGTCCTCTCTAGAGGTTAGTAGTAGGAGAAGAGGGGTGGGAGGACTACGGGTCCGTGTCCATCCCCAGGGTGCCCTACATCAAAAGCGGGGCGAAACTGAGCAAAGTCTTAGTGTCACAGGCTGAAGGCAACGACAGGCGCAATCTTGCTCTCCTTGCCACGATGAATTTCGTGAGCTTGTTCTGATGTTGCATGATAGACATGTCAGATAAGTCAAAACAGCAACAACAATACTATGTATTTCTTATTAGTTGAAAGGGGCTTTGTCCCTGAACGACAATTGTTTTCGTTTTGCGATTTTGCGTTGAATCACTATAAATGTCCGTTTCACTTTTCAAACTGTTGCCACCAAATGTTGGAGTCCCGCATTATATTTGACGAAATTAAAGAATGAAAAATCTGCATAAATGTATGTCGACTTATCGCATTATAATAAAACAATGGTACAATGAGCCATCGAATTTTGAATGACGTATTCCTCCTACGAATATGGGCATGTGGAAGACCAAATTTGAAATTTGGAATTTGTTTTATGATCGATTTCATATTTTGTAAAACTTTAACGAATTTTTGATTAACAAAATCAAGGATTTCAAAGCGAGCAATAGCAAAACTCTACGGAGGAAAAAAACCTTTTTTATATCCAGCGCGCGGAACTGTGTATCGGAAATTCTAAAGATAGGCTCATTTTAAAATTATTTTGCGACATTCCTATTGAACTGAATTTTATGGCTTAAGTGCAAAAAACATGATATTTAATAAATAAATGTAACACACAAAACGTTAAAAAAACACCCCTTTGGGCGTAATTTAAAATCTGAAACCTTTCAGGTTCTTGTTTTTTATTATGTTTGCAGATAAAGGGTTATAGAAAGAAACCTTTAAAAATGTTACATTACTTAGATTTGCCGATGAAACTTTTTGCGAGTCATCCGGCTTCAACTAGCCATTCAAATGTTTTCCCAAGTTCCGGTTTGTTATACACCTCAAATAGCGTTTACCTATAAATTACTTACCAAATACCAGTTGCCTTTGGCATACACCGCAGTTTTCCTGTTTCAGTTTCGTATACACTTCAAATTTAAGAGGTTTATTTTAATGTAAATGTAGTGTGTTTAAATAAGAAGCAATAATGTTACTGAGCACTCTTATTACAATAATGTTAATAAGAGAGAAAACTGGCGCAGTCTGCTATAGTGGAACTTTTATATTTACTGTCTCCCTCAGCTTTGTTACTATGAGCTGAGGAATAGCTTTGATTACAATTAAGTTAGTGGTCGTGGACTTTCTTTCTTTTCGCCATCGACGGAACAGCTGGCCCACTAGGTTAGGTGCTTTTCAGCCTGTTGGATCCCGTCGACGGAATTAAAAATAAATACATAAATAGAAAGCTTCGTACTGTGTCCTCCGGGAATTGATTACATTTAAAGCTTAGTACTGCGTCCTCCGGGAATTGGCCACGCTAAACGAGGAACATTGAAGGAAGGACCATAACATGGAAAAAGGTTGGATGGTGGGGACTGCTGAGACTACCGAATCCAAGTTCTTAGGCTGTAAATTTAAAATTCAACTTGTAAATACTATAAAGCGTTATTATTTGTCTAACCAGCGAAAAGCGGCAGTTATTTCCATAATTTTTTTCTTCTGTAACATCAAGCTAAAATTCAAACACATCCCTTTTTGCAGCAGCTAATATTATTATTATTATTATCATTGAACTATGTGTTTTGGAACGAAGATTTGTTTGGCACAATAAGCAGATTAAGTAACTTTTAGATTAAGCCGGATTTAATTCAACTTTGGAAATTTAGGAATGTCAGCTTCATTTAGGTAACCCTTTACGAAAGGCTTATAGAAGCACATCAGACAGGTCATGATTTACGAGCATTAAAAATGTATAATGCAGAAGTCCTAGTAAAAAACTCAAGAGCAGCGTTTGGGAAAGATATTTTGAATATTCGAAGACCTAACGATTGTTCGGTAAATTTTGACTCGGTGATCTTGGCTTAAAAGATACCAGCCGCTATGGGCGTGTTGTCTCTTTAGATAATGATCTGTTGAAAACTTTACGTTCGGAGTCATTAGGATTTCTGAACCGGGAGACGCGAAGAATGAGCAGTACCTTCGCCGAGACTCGAATTCTGGACCTCTCGAATACGCTCCGAGCATGCTAACCGTTACACCACGAAGGCATGCAGAAAAGAGGGAGAAAATACCTTATGTACCCCCTTTCAAAGGGCGACTGGAGATTAGAGGACCCAATTGCCAAATCCTAGTGGTAAAAAATCATCATCCACTACCTTTCTTAGTTCATTAGTTAGTCACTGTATAGACATTAGGTTATTTTGATGCAGGAGACACGAAAAATTTGCAGTGCCCTTGACGGGACTCGAACCCTGGACATCTCAAACCCTGGACATCTCGAATAGCGCCAAGCGTGCTAACCGTTACACCACGAAAGCATACATACCTTGTAATTTAAACTGGAAAAAAATATCATATACAGCTGTTGAAGAGTTGGCAAAAGAGTTTAATTCATTATCTTTAACCATCCATCGCTATTTAAAGTAAACTGAAATCGTGTCTAAGAAACAGGTAATGTTCAAATTTACCGTGACCACGTAAAAACTGAGATAATTTAAAATTAATAGAGAGGAAAGATTTGGAATGCGGTCTATGTTAAACAGAAGTAAAGAATTTTTGTTGCCCTCGACATCACAAGATGAAATATATTCGTCATTGCACTTAGCTTAAAGCTTCTTATAATGAAAATACTTTAAATAGCCCTTTGGAATTCTAATATTGATATCTATCGGTAAATTTAAGGCATCTTTAGCTAAAAAAATCAGCTCTTTCATTTCTATAGAATACATGATGAGCATGCGTATAAGCAAAACGGGTATCAGTTCCCCTATATCTAAGGGAACAGTCAGTAAACAGAGTTCTTTGGAACGAGAACACTGAGAAATGAACCATGCCCTGGTAAGTGTTCGAAATATTGATTTCTGTTTGCTAGTCGGATATGCTATAAGTTACACCACAAAAGCACGCATAGGAGAAGGCGATTCTTGCTATTATATCCAACTCAGATGGTGACTGCGAAGATAGGAACAAAATCCAGTCGGCCAAATTAAAGTGCGATGAACTGTCGTACATCACATTTTAAACGGACGCCATTCTAGAGATATTTAGTTTCTTTTTCCTTGTTTCCTAGAACTAAAATACGTGACAAATATACTATGTCCGGGTCTGGACTCTAACCACAAACCTTTCAATTGCTATCCAGATATGCTACTAGTTATATCATGAGAGCAAGTACAAAGGAATGCGATAATTCTTTATGCTTAAACGAACAGGCTCAGCTTCGCTTCTTAATACTACTTTGCAACGATTATTTTCTTATGCTGCCCTTAAACTCATAAAAACTACAGAAGATCATTTAAATCCAAGAAAATAAAATGCGTTACGCTTACAGAGTATCTTAATATAGAGCCACTGCCGTTTGTGTCTTCTTGCTCTCTAAAATTTAGTTTCAGCGCAGCATCAGATAATGGGCGAGATTCCTAACGATGCCAGTCTCGAAATTTTTAGCTCTCTAATGATGTTTTATAAATATATAAGCCATGTTAAAATATGAAAATCTGAGGTTTAGCTTTGAGTCGGAATAAATGGAACATTTTTGTCAACATAATAATAAATGTTTGAAATAATGTAAAGTGCCTAGTTATAGAATTCGTAAAATAGCATTTTAGGTATTTTTCTAATAAGTACCTATTCTTGTTCTTTGCGAGTTACAAAGAAAATAATTATTCGTGTTGAGATAACGCTTCCTTATATGCAGCAAAAGTATAGATCTTACTTTTCAGATTGCAGGTCTTTATTAAATGTTTTCTTAAATTTACTTGGTGCTGCTTCACTTTGTTTTTAATGTCTGCTTTCTTATCTGCTCTGAGAAGTCTTTCTTTCCTCCTCTGTGAAATTCAAAATTTGTCCTTCAGATATTTGGGATTCCTAAATTTGTTGCAAGATCTTCTTAGGAAGAGCATATTTAGCTTTTTCAGACTTTAACATTGGGATATTTTCGTATTATTAATAGAAAATTATTTGAGTAAAGACAGCAAGCACGAGCTCTAATAATTAAAATCCTGTAAATTGCAGAAAGGCTTGGCAAGGCGTGTTAAACTTGCTTGGGGAAACCCAGAGCGAATAACATAAACAGCAATGTATAAACAATGAAGAATAAGTCTGCGAAGAACCATCTACAGAAACTAATAAACATAAATATATGAATATTTAAACTTATTATGTATATTTGTGATGTTTCCAAAGATTAGGGAAAGAAAACTATCAATTTTTCATTGGCACATTAAATTTCGGGTGATTGGATTCATGTGAAGATTTAATAAGAATTTAGGCTCAAATGTCTCTTCTTTTAGAGTTTGCATTAACGCCTAGATCTAGCCCAAAATTTTCCATTGCATTGACTGGAAAAGAATATTTTCCCATATGTGGTAAAATAATGTTTGCCAGTGTTGTTTATTATTATTCTCTAGCTTGGACGAGTTTAAAAATTTCATGACGTGAAACTAATATTCGAAAAGAAAACGATGCGTAATCATTTGTATCTATTATTTATCACTGTTGGCTTTTGCAGCAAGTGTTTATACAGGGTGCGGAAGCGTTCATAGCGTAATTCGACTTGCGCAGTACAATGACGTACTCGATGAATGCGTGCCAACTCGTGCTGCATTCGTGTACTAATGAGCTGGCATTTCGAGTGTGGCAGTGATATGGATCGGTGGAGTGCACAGCATCGTGCCTTTACCATTGAAAGTTATTTCAAGAATAACTACTCTGTTATTGCTACCCAGCGTCTATTTCGGCAACATTTCAACTTAAGACGTCATGGGAAAGTTCCAGATGGACGGACCATTGCAACAGACATTTCCAGGTAAAGTAATTTCCCGTTTTGGTGACATTTCCTAGCCGCCTCGCTCGCCTGATCTTTCATGTGCAGACTTATTCCTTTGGGGCCACATGAAGCAAGAAGTTTTCCGAACACTTTATGCCATCATTCCTAATTTGAAGCCACCATTCCATCACAACTGCCGTCGGCAATGTCCCAGGGAATGCGTTACGTCGAGTTATGGCAAGCTTCCAACGCCGCCTAGATAAATGTGTTGTGCAGAGGGGTATCATTTGACAGGCATCATATTCAAAAAGTAATCCACGCAATAGACAATGACTTACACATTAGTAAATGGCATACCTTTAACTATTAATTGACATAAAAGGTAATAAATAAATTACAGGTACTGCCTTATGGTGTGTTTTAATATCTACTATGAACTCTTCCGTACCCTGTAATTTCTTTTGCAAAATTAACTAATGGAATTTTTTAATTGCTCATTTCGACTTGCTTAAAATTTCCAAATCACTTTAAAAAAGTTATCGTTTTCATAAGTAATTTTTTACATCTTTTTGATTTAGCAGACTTTATTTACTTTTATTCCTCCCTCATTCATCTTATATATAACAGATGGCTTCGTGTAGGATTTTTCAGATTTTCCGATCCTGATTTCTAGGAAATGCATTGTTTTTGTTGCAGATGAAAAAATCTGTGTTCTTTTCAAATTCATCCAATACTATTGGCATTATATTGCATCATTGACATTTCTTCATTTTTTGTAATAAACTTTTAAACATCTGTAGACATACATTATTTTAATAAAATTTATTATAACTATTTTCAGAAACGAAGAAGAAAGAATAGGATTCTGTTTAAATTCGAGTGGAAAGTATTTGGTTCAACCGAAATAATAAAACTTTCCATATAGGTATTTAAAAATGGATGGGCACTTTTAAGTATATGATGTACCATATAAGTTTTATTTCGAAATTATTTTACTTAGAAGGTAACATTCACTCAGAAGTTAAAATAATCTCTTCCGTTTGGCTTATCGATTCGAAGAAAATCCTCAAATCAACGAAGAGAATATGAACTTCTAACACTTATATGTGTAACGAAATTTGTTTGTTCGAATATCATTTCCTTATGTGATTATTGCATAATATGATATAACCTGTTTGCTTCAGTTAGAAACAGTATCTTTATACGATAGTCGTCATAAAGAGTATACAGAAGAAAAAATCTTCTCCTTATTGCACTGAAAGGCCCATTTCGTACCCCTTCCTCAAATACTTCTTTGAAGGATAAGGATGAGAAAGAAAAGTTAAAGAAAAAGTGGAAAACTCTTCAATATCAAATATGTCTTTTTTCCTCTTGTTCTTGCTGTTGTTTGGGTGAAAAAAGAAACAAAATATAAAATTTTGTTCAAAGCCGCTTCGGGCCGCTTTTAAAAAGGTTTTCCGACTTTTTTGAAAAGTTTTTCTTTGCTGAGGATTTCCTTATATTCCGTTACAGAGGTATCCCCCAAGAAAGGCTTCTCTGCGACCGCTGAGTACAGAAATGACCGAAAGGAATAGAAAATTCGATATCTCGTTTTACTCTCTCTTTATTATTCTTGTGATTTAAACCGTGACTGCTAACTGTGAATGTTCCATTAGTCATCCGAAACATTTCGAAGTGTCGTGTTCAAAGCGACTTTTCAGACACCTCGCCATGTTGCGTGCTGTGATATATTTATGTCTTTCTTTCTTTAGGATTGCTGGTAATAATCAAATAAGAAGCTTTCACTTCCAAGAAACAATTTTGCATTTCTTGATGAATGAGTGCATGTGATACTGCTTAGGCCGAGTTTTTGATTCAACTGAAATTGAGCAATAAGCAATAAAAAATTAATAATAAATTTTTAATAAATAAACTGGGATTCATACTCAATGCAATAGCAAACTAAACAGTCTGAAGATAAATTAATGCTCAACAATTATTTGCTGTTATAATAATAAACAATAACTACAAGAAAGAATCAAAAAGTAATTTTGGATCGTCGAAATTAATTAGAAGATTTTTATATGTGAAAGGTCTGCTGTATTTCCCAGCTTACAGAATCGATGCTTCCAGATTCATTTATCTGATTTGGTATCGATAGTGGGATTGCCTTCTTGATGACATGCGAAAGGAGCAGGCAACATTCTTCTATATTTTGAGTACTAAATATGAGAAATAAACATACAATCACTGAAGGGTGAAATGACAATACTGAGAACATTTGAACACCTCCCCCATACGCAGTTTTAAGGGTTCTGTCATGAGGAAGTTCACTCTGGCAAGCAGAAGATGAGGTAAAAGAGAGTGCAACAGCTGGTTGTTTTTGTGTTGGAATTTATTTTTATTTTTATTTATTTATTTGCCGAACCGAAAGGTAACTGGAGAACTGTTACTTTATAAGGTATTTCTCCCAATTCCCTAGCGTGCCTTTGTGGTGTAACGGTAGCACGCTGGGCCGGTATTCCAGAGGTCCGTGGTTTGATTCCCGACGATGGCGGTTGCATATTTTTCATCTTTTCTGCTTCCAATTAATTAACCTAATGACTCTACAAGTGGCACCCGAACTAAAAGGGTTGTGGATGATGATTCTCCGCACCCAGGATTTGGCGACTAGGTCCCCTAAAACCCTAGTCGCCCTTTAAAGAGGGGAGTATATAAGGTATTTCTCCCACTTCCCTAGCGTGCCTTTGTGGTGTAACGGTAGCACGCTGGGCCGTATTCCAGAGTTCCGTGGTTCAATTCCCGGTGAAGGCGTTTGCATATTTTTCATCTTTTCTGCTCCCAGTTAACCAGTTAACCTAATGACTCTACAACATCTGCAATGAAATTGGTGGATATTATATTAGAAATAATGAAATGTTTTCAACGTGATTTGAGCATATTTTATTATTTTTATATATATATATATGTGTGTGTAAATGTGCGTTTGTATGTATGCACTAAAAATTATCCAAAATAACGTAAAGCGTTTTGAAATAAGAAAGGTAATTGCAAATTTTAATGAAGAGAAAAGGAAAGAAAAAGATTCAGGCTAATCCATAATTTGTAAAAAAGCAATTATTTGAAAGCCGTATTGAATAGGAACAAAATTGAAAACATTTTGGATTTTATTACCTGATTCAAAACTGCAACAGCATAAAGTAATCAGTTAAAAACATTTACTATATTTTTGAACTATGATATAAACACACAAAAAACAATTATTTAAAAAATAATTGCATGTATTTTCCTACGTTGAATACTAGAAGAAAAGGCCGAAGGGCACTTCTCACAAGAGAAAACAGTGTATTAAATAAAGTAATGTATATAAAAGAAAATATAAAGTTGAATCCCTTTTAACCAGAACCCATTTAAACGTCAATATCAAAATAACGGGATTTTTGAAAGTCTAAATTTGAATCATATGAGTAAAAAGTATACAATGGGCTAACAATCTTAAAGACGAAACAGTTTGAGTTCTATTTTTGCCACAAAACATAACAAGCTTTATCTAACCAATGAACTATCGAGTACATAAACTACCGATCCTTTTTTAGGAGTCCATGAATTTTGAAGGCAGTGGGCATGATTTAGGAAACAAATCACATTGAAAGACGCCTTGTTTATTTTGGGAAAATGTTAAGAACGTTAATGAAATGACAAAGTTTCTTTTGGTTTTGAAAAGGGTTCAGCGCCTGTGTCTAATACCTTGGATTTGCTTATGTGTTCCGAAAAATTTAGTATTAGTGAAGAGAAGGATACAGTTCTTTCCCGTCCTCTGTTTCTGTCTCACTCTCTCGAGATGAATATGAAATAATAAGACATGCACTGGAAAAGAAGAGAGATGATAAGGAAGAAGGGGGACGAAGCTAAAGATGCCATTCCAAAGCAAGGAATTTACATAGCTAGAAGCTGCAGACGCTTCATCATATATACAGCGATTTTTAAAATTACAACGGCAGTTTTGTAAACAGGCACACATTCGAAGTTTTATGCCATCATACTAATAAATTTGTAACTTTCATGTAATAATAAACGTGGTAACTTTAAAATGTTTTTACTTCCTTGTACGCAGTAAAGGAAGTTTGTAATCGCGAAAAATTTCGGGTATGATATTTTAACGGAAATATCCATTTTTACGGTTCCTGAAGCAAATATGAACGATTTTTTTGCATGATATACACACAGAATAAAGGATTGTTTTTCCCAAAACGGATTCTAAAATGGATTTAAAATGTATTCAAAAGAGATTTTTTTGTTATGTCTGTACGTATACATACACACATATATATGTACGTATCTCGCATAGCTCAAAAACGGTTAGCCGTAGAACGTTGAAATTTTTTATATGGGACTGCTGTAACATCTAGTTGTGCGCCATCATTTTTTATCGTAATCGGCAATACCGAACGTATACACCCACTCTCTTACCCGGCTTAAACGTCCTTAACTGGCCTTTATTTTTGTAATCGTTTAACATAGTCATATTCTTCCAACTACAGAAATGCTATAAATGGCTAAAATATCCATGTTTTGGCAATGGCAATCTAACAAAATTAATTTGGACAAATAACGAATGCATGAAAAAGTAAAATTAGAAGAAATTTCACTCCCGTTCTGCTAAAATTGTCGAGGATATTATTTTCAAATTTTGCAATTTTTTATGTGATTTTCAATACTCCTTGGGGGGTTGGTTACACTCCTTATTGGAGTGTTTCAACAGTCCTTGAGTTATTGAACGAAGTAAGAAAAATTCGAGGAAATAAATTTAGATGAGAATTAGCGAAAGTTTACACAATTTAATAGATAGTACAAGAAAGTCATCCGGTGTTCCACATCATAGTTTTAAATTTTTCTGAAATAAAATCATCTCACATATTTTAATTTTTAATAATCTGTTCGATTTTTGATATTATATATTTAATTGTCACCGTTAGATAAAAAACACGAATTTCTGAAATTTTTACAGATGCCATCACAAATCATGAACAAGTAAGTTCCAGAAATATTCAGTTATCGGCAACAATATCATATCCAGAATCGGCGCAATGCTGTTTTTGTAAGTTACGAGGGATGTTAATGTAATATCCATTAAAATATATTTCGTATTTTGAACTGCAACGTGATTTCACTTAGAAAATGACCCATACGAATTATAAAGGGTATCGAATAGCAAACTAAACAGAATACAAATATCAAAACACAACTAAATCATTACACGTTAATTTAATAAAAGTCATGCTTTGTCAATCACTTTAATGGTTTTTAGTACAGAACGTAACAAGGCTTACTTTGATACTTGAGTTGTATTCTGCTGGCTAATGCAATGGCTTTCACTCTAATTTTCCTCTTTTTAAATTCTCACCTTAAAAGGCAAAAAGAAATGTCACTTATTGGGAGTCCAACGTGCTTCAATGACATTATCTCAGAAACTGCAATAGACGAGCATTAACTGCTAAACTAAAATTTTTAATGAGTAAACAGGTTAAAGGCAGGAATAGTCAAAATTGCATATCCTGTCTAAAGGGCTCATCGTTTTCGTAAGCAAGTTTCTTTCAGTATGCTTCAATCATATATGCTATCTAAAATGTTCATCGTTTCCTTCTAAATGAATTTAAATTTTCTGGAGACGATGCGGTTGTCTCGGGAACGAAGGAATCATGGGACAGGTTAGTTAAAACTGTTAAGTGATAACTCAAATGTTAGAATAAAGCATCTTATTATTTTTATTCATTACTAGTTCCTTCCATTGTCTTCCTTTCTTTCTTTTTTTTCACGGTTTTCCAGTAATTTGATCCAACAATCAAAAAATGGATATAGTTCCCACTGCAGATTTTGCACAGTCTAATATATTGTTTGTCTCGATTAACTTATATTTAGCCATGCATTTAGTCATTTAATATAGCGAAGGACATCATATAATATAATTTCTTTTTAACGCAGCTCATACGATATACCTTGGACACTGAACTAGGCGTACCAGATGTGGGAAAAAGCGTTCATACTCAGCTAGTTTGAAGAAAATGGCATCTGTTACTTTTTAGAGAGAAGACGAACTAATATAAACTTTACCTCTTTTTGGCTTTGGAACATTAATACTTTTCGACAGCTGTTACAAATAGATGCGCATTTTTTATCGAACTTGAGAATTGGGCTGTCGATTGTTGATCTAATCACAATGTCTGTAGAAGAAAATCTAAAATATCTTTTTTTGGGCGCATTGTTGTTGTTTGATTAGTTAGTGTCTTGTCGTTAATTGTTCAAAAATCTTTTCTGACCTTTATTGCTTTATCAGTATTATTTGATCTGTGTATTGCTATTCTCTTTCCAAGGTTTCAGCATCGTAAACAACAAAATGTTTTTGATTATATTTGGATAATTTTCAAAAGTACGCAAGTTCACCAAGCAATATAACTTTGTAATAGCAATATTTATTTTTCTATTAATATGCTCAAATTTTAAATCGTTAAATTATTGATATTTTAAATATCATGAATTTCGTTTGCTTGTTCTGATGTTGCTGAGAAACAAGTGAGATAAGTCACAACAACAACAACATTCTACATTCATTGAATTATAACCATCTCTACATATAATAATTTAAACTGCTAGTTAGTCCCTCCAGGTTAGATGCTGCGTACCATAGCTTGTTATGAGTTCAGTGCAGACAAAAGTATGCATTTTCAAATTCAAACTTGTGTCTTTCTGATACTCGGAACAGAGAAGTACCTTATTTATCTGCTCTATGACATCACTTTCCCTACAGATGAGGGAGAAACTTTAGGCGGATAAAGGCGTCACCACGTTGACTGACTTTAGCTGAGAAGCACAAATTTTATGGCGCAGTCACCTTGGCTTGATGTTTAAGCTAAAGATAAGGATAGAAACGAAGGTTAAATCAAATCTTAAGAAATATCTGCCTTTAAAAAGTTGTCTTAATGAAAATTTTTTATAGAAATATCTTTTCTGAACTTTTTATTAAATATTTATTTGTTACGTTTACAAAACAACAGTCTTTAGCATCATTCATAATGAATATTCTTAAACAGCTTTTTAATAATCACAAATATATACCTTCACATCAATTCAAGGATATACATAAGATATAAAATATTATGCACATTCTAAGCAAATTTTCGTCTTTCTTTTGCGATTTATATGGTCATTGGACACATAATTCATCATCAACTTTCTTTTAAATTTTTGTTAAGAAAAGTGCTTTTAAATCTTGTTTAATAAAATGCGATTATTTCAGTGTGAAAGATATTTGTGTGTGTTTTTGTTTTCCTACTAGGAGGAAGCAAAAATTCTTCATTCACAACGCTATATTCATAAATGACTTTTATGTATCTATTATAAATAAATCTTGAATAAAGATATTTCTAATGGTAGGCATTAAAACTAGTTGCTCTGCTTAATAATGTTACTATTTGACCTCTTTGCATGCCCAGTAATGAAATTCCACAGATATAAAATAAGAAAAATTTTTAACCTGGTTAATTTCCCTTTCAAAAGAAAATGAAGCGTTTATTAGAATGTAAGTTGGTGCACACTCTCTTTTCTTGCGTATAATTTATTAATACCATTGTCTAAATGGGGAGTGAGAACACATTCTTGTAGGCGTATAAAATACAATTAATAATTGCGTTAGATAAAAATTTGCACTTTACACGTGTGGTGCTTAAAATGGCGACGCTAACAAAGAATACGATCTCATAGGCGCACAAAGGAAGCCATTTCGCTGAATACTTTATCCAGCATTCCAAGTACGGCCGCCATAGTTATTAATGTTATGGTTGTCTTTTATAGCGTCACGTAAAGCGGTAACCCCGCTGGAATGATGGCTGTTAAGGTCACCTGAAAGCATTTAAATTCTAACGGCGACTTCCGAATCTTCTTTTCATTATTACGTTTTTTTATTATTATTATTATTATTATTATTATTCTTTCCAGAACACATTTCTTTTCCAGTTTTCGTAATTAGTCGGTTTTCTTCGGGGAGTCTCGTGCCAATAAAAGCAGAAAAAATGAATTCTCTTGGAAAGCTGCGGAACTTTATAAAAGGTGACTAAAGCCTAACTTTTAGTTTTTATCGATGAAGTGCTCATTTTCCTTCGGTTAAGACTTCCCTGGCGGCCTCGCGACAAAACTCTGGAAATTGAAAATCGATTTCCTTATCTGATAAAGCCTATATTATCCGTGAATAATATGATTAATCTATAAAAATTAAAGACTGGGAGAAGCTTCGTAAAAACGTATTCGCAGATTATATTGTCTTTAATGGGATAATCGATGTCCCTGAAGCTCTAAACGTGATCTGATGATGCCCATTAATGGATGTGGCTCTTCGTAAAAACGAAAATAAAGGTTTGCCCGAAGTTGCCCCTTCTGTGTCATTAATACTTAAGCTGGTAGTTGGAAGGTTTCTCTAAGCAAATTATAGCGTGAACTACTTTTCCACTAAATTTAACCGTTTGGCGGCTTGGAAGGGGATTGTCTGTTTATACTTGTTAACCGCCAAAGTGTTTAAAACTAATCCGCAGTGCATTCGTTTTCCGTAGGGGGTAAATCACATTTTTTTAAAGAAATTTTAAAAATGCATAATAAAATGTATGCTAATGTAAATGATGTATATTAAAAAGAAAATACCGAATATTTTGTTTTAAATAAACTAAACTAAACTCAGTGCACAATAGTCCTTAGAAAGCCATGGCCTGCAATGCCTAGATATCTGCTTTCTTGACTGTGGACTTCGGGATGCATGAACATATGCCCCGGAGAAGTGGTCACTTGTCGCAGCCCCCCCCCCGATGTTTACTCATCAGGCGAACTTGGTACTCATTTTATAGATGCACCCAAAGGATAAAAGACTAAGTCAACTTTGCTCAGCCCGGGGATCGAACCCCGGAACTGTGGTGCTGCTGCACGACGCGCTAGCCACTGCGCCACCAGGCCTCTTTGTTTTAAATATTTCCCCCAAAACTGGTTGTATATCTCTAAATTATCCTAAACACTACATCCCATTCATAAAAATTCAAAGAAATCTCTTATGCATCCATTGTTTTGTACGTAATTTCCTATCCTGGCCTAAGAAACGAAACACAAAATAAAATTAATCAAATAAAGTAGAATGAGTGGAACTGTGCTCCTCAAAACAGAACACATGAACTAATTAATATAATAAACTCGGAAAGATGCCTCACTAATTCTCATTTAAATCATTTCATATCTGGACACGATCCCTTCCCCATCTATTAATATAAGAGCAAATTTTATTCCTTAGACATCCGCGTTTGTGGCGAAAGAGGTACTGTCTATCTATGAGAAAAATAGACCCGCCACAGTGTCTGGCGGGTGGTGGTCGCTATAGCAACAGAGCTAGTATATTTCAAATATAGGCGAACCAAGGTTTGCTTTAGTGTTATTTTGTTTATGGCGACTGTTGGCTGAGGGTAATACATTTTATCATTCACCTTCAAGACACCCCTCAGAAAATGGGTCAAGCCTCGTTTCTACGACAACAGACAGCTACAGACTAACTGTCGAGAGCTTTCCTTATGACAGACAGACTGTACACTAAAGCTCTGCCGCTTCTCATGCTCACTAATACAAGTACATCATAGTGTAGGACCAACTACAAACGAGCTCGAGTTTCGAAGGTATGTTATATACACTTGTCAATTTTAACACAAAATCTACTAGACTGTCAAACTCTTCGAACGAAACCAAGGTGTTTATGAGCAATAATTATTATTACGCTATCTTTATTTTAGTATATATACCCTTAGAGATATTAATTGAATGAAAATATTTTGAAAAGTTAGAACAGAGCCTCTGTAAGATACTTCATCAGTGCTATCACGGGATAGTATCTATTGGTGAAGTATTGTTGTCCCGATGCTTGTTCCTGTTCTTTCGAGTCCATCTTTAGGAAAATATATATTGCAAGCCTCATGTGCTAGTAATTGAGTTGTGTTTTTAATAATTAAATCTTCATCTTTAATTAATAAATTCCTAGCAATTAATTCCTTTAATTAATTGTTCCTAGCGTCAAATTAAAATGAAATGATACCATAGCAATGGAAGTCTATAATTTTAGCCCTGTTATTTTGAACAGCTCATTTTTAGTATAAACATTTATGTTTTATATCTTGCGGAAGGCCTAAGTCTTATACTAGCAGTCTTGCCATAATTACTTACCATAAAGCTATTCCACCTACTGAACAGAAATCTGCATCTGATTGCAATTTATTTTCAATCTTATGATTTTTAGTTCAAAGGGCCAATTTGCCCTGAAGGACTATTAATTTCGTTTTGGCTTTTGTGTTGAAAACTTTAAAAGGCTGTATCACTTTTAAAATCGTTGCCACCATATATTGTCGCCCTGTCTTATATTTAAAGAAATTAAATAATTTTGCATAAATGTATGTGTGTTTCTCGCATTGTGATAAAACAGCGGTATCTAGAGCCCTTAAAACTTGAATAACGTAATCTTTCAATAAACTTGAATAACGTAATAGGCATGTGGAAACCCTATGTTGAATTTTGTTTTATTAAATATTTCAGATTTTGTAACACTTCAACAAATTTTTGATTAAACATGTAAATGATTTCAAAACGAGCAAAGACAACACTGTACGGAAAGAAAATATCTCCAGCGCGCGAGACTGTGTATCGGAAATTCTAAAGATATGCTATGCTTGTTTTAAAATTAATGAATTTTATAGTTTGAGTACGTAGAACATGATATTTAATAAATAAAGTTTGCACACAAAACGTTAAAAAAACACCCTTTTAGACGTAATTTAAAATCTGAAACCTTTCACACTTGTCTTTTTTTATATATACATTTTAATAGGTGATTTTTTTTAACTTAACGAGCTCTAATGAGTAAACTCTTAAGTGTTAGACTGTAATCTGCAGTTTTCCGATTACAATTACTTACTTGATATTATCTGAGATATGCTTAACCGTCTATTATTCACATTGCTGCGTGCACTATCAATGTTTTTTTGAATTTCAGTTTTTGAATATTAAGCTCTTTTATAAACTTCAGTAGAAAAGCATTTATATTCATGATATCAATAAACATCAAATTTAATAGTTGTTTACTGAATACTGCAATGCAGTTTAATGAGGCTTTTATTCAAGATTTGTATTCATTCATAAATTAGTAAATTAGAATCTTAACACTGAAAATAATCACATAAATCCCCTATGTGCCCAAAAATATTAAATATTTATTCATTAATTCGCATATAACTGTTTTTAAAAATCATTCTATTATTCTTGCAATCGAGTAAACCTAACATCATAAGCAGAAATATTAAGGAATTCGGAAACGAAGATTTGCATTGAAAAGAATCATCTGGCTTGGTTAAAAAAATTATAATTGTCAGACTGATGGAACTTATTTCTTTCACTGAATGATATGCTAGAAAAATTCTAGTTCTATTCTTTAATTACGTTGATAAATGGAAACTGTATTAAAAAGGATTTATTCTAACATTTATTAATATTCTTATCAAACGAAGGATAAATGATGGTACAGCAGTGTAAAGTAAATATGAACGTAGTTACCACGCTTCGTTATATTTATTATATTTAACTTTTAGAGAATTATATACAATCAAATAGTTAATATAAACCATCTTTCAAGATTAGAAGATTAGCAGTAATAGTTGAATAAAGAAAAAAATCTGAGCTCGTTCCTTAATAACAACTTCTTTTGGAAAGCAAATATTATATCAAGTTCAGTTTCTTTTCGAAGAATCGGGATTATTTAAATTGGGGATATTATTTTAATGTTATTTACTCCTGTCTTTTCTTTAATTTTCCTTCGTAATTCTTAAGGAAACCAATGGCAATGAAAATGCTTTTTTGTTCATTGAAATAACCATGCTTGATTGCATTTCTAAATTCTGAAACATAATATTTCACTTTGTAATATATATATACATACATATATAAGAAAAAAAAAAGAAAAAGGAGCATATAGTTTTCAATATATTTAAATGCCACTTTCCAAACAGTGGTAAGCAGAAATCCTTTGTCTGTCTATTTTTCCTCTTTGATTCTTCTTTTTGAAGTAGAAGACTTTATTGGATTTGGAAATTATTACTATTCTTTCGCAGATGGCTAAAATGGAAAAGTTTGTTTTGAAGTATGAATCTTGCAGAATACTTCTGCAAGACAAAAAATATGTAAATCAGCTTTATAAATTTATTTAGTAATAATCTCTTAATTCCTCATTTTCAATTTGGGTGTTTCATCTCTTTGTTCTAAAAATAATAACAACATTTCTGGACTGCGCCATTTCTAGATTAATGTATGCCACAGAGCTCGTGTAGCGTTAATGACGTAGTTAATTCGGAACCTAAACTCTGGAAACTGAAACCTTTCTAACTTAAACCAAAACCTTTGTCTTAACAGACTGCCATATTGGATAAGTGCTCACTTTAGCTTCCATTTCTGTGCTGCTTGGACATTATTTCGCTATGCTCTCTTCCTATCGCAATAGTGTCAAAAATGCAATTGTTCTGGAAATAAGCACAGTTAGAGTGCCAAGTACATTGTGGCCTTAAATGTCAATTGAAATCTCATTTCAACGTAAATATCCATTTTGACCTCAGTCGATTCCATTTGAACGATGCTTTTGCTTTACATCTGTAGGTACGGACAGAATAAAGAATTCCTTTTTCCCAAAAGGGATTATAAAATGGGTTCAGAGGAGATTTCTTCATGACGTCTATACGTACATATGCATGTATATCGCATAACTCAAAAACGTGAAGCTTCAGAATGTTGACATTTTGTATACGGGACACTGCTATAATATGTAGATGCACCTTCCTTTTTGGTTGTAATCAGCTGCACCAAAAGTATATAAATATATGTATATATATATAGCCACTCTGTTACTCGGCTCCGTGAGCTCAGTTTTTCGTTATTCTTATATTTTGGTAAATTGTGCATTTTTTGCTTTAAAAAGGATTGAATTATATTGTTCATATGTTCATGTTAAGGTTTTTATGCCTTTAGTTAATCTGTATGCAATAGTGTTTTGAATTATCAACAATTTAAAAGTTGTTTAGGTTCTACTAAGCCTTATGATGTCGCCATTTGTTTACATTTGAAACTTAGTGGCATACTGAATTAAGTCAGTTTCTGCACCAGTTTCAGTGTCTTTTTGCCGAGTAGGGTCAAACGTTTTGTGCACCGAAAAACCTGTTTTCCTACCTAATTTTAATCAATTTTATCTCTAATTTTAATCGTAAAAATTGTTTTTAACGGTTTAAAACTCTATTTGGTGTTTTAGGTTTTTCTGTATATTACAATTTTTAATGAATGTGTTTCGGGATTTTATGAACTTTTTTCTTTTCCGCGAAGTGAGAACTGAATTGATTTAATGAGAAATATATTTGTGATGAAATTAGGGGAAATAAGTTTAAATGAAATGCAGCAAAAAAATGTGCATAATTTAATGGGCCGTACAAGGAAGTCATGTGGTGTCCCCATCAGATTTTTTACTAGTCATAGTTACAATAGTCTTCTCTAATAGGAAATATTCACTTATATTACTTTATACTATTTTTTTATCTTATATACAGTTTTTATCTTGCCATACTTCATAATAATACTTAGTCATAATTAATTATATTTCTGAAAATTGCGTAAAGCTTATAAATAAAAATTTAGAAAAAAAACGTGAAGCACTAGTTAATGTCAGAATTGTATGACAGTTATTGAATTCGAGTTCTTTTTAATTACTGTAAAGATCTGAGAAATGAGATAATAGAATGTAAATATTTATACTTGAAGTAATTCTTATTGAAATCCGTTTGCTTTTAGGTGTAATAGTTGAGTAACTAAGAATCCAAAACCATTAAATGTGATTACCTTACAATAAAACTGATATGAGAACAAAGCCTCGGCATTCTCTGATGACTTACTGCACTGAATTAATTATTGCTTAGTCTAATAATGCTATAAATTTACATCCAAGTACTGCATTTTCGGTATCATTAATCCAGGGCCTAATGAATTATAATGCATATTATTTAAATATGTATGTGACTTTTAAAATTTTTTGTGTAAAGGCAGTGTAAGGAAATTTGATCTACATCTAAGGGCTGCGTTTCGTGAAACACCTATTTGTGTAACAATGAGTTTATTAATTCAATTACAAATTTGATTTTAACAATTGCAGCTAACCTCGACATCAAGGCAAGCTCATTCATATCTTCCGTTTTATTTGAAATGTAGTCAGGCATTCATGTCATTTAAATATTGCATAATATCTGCTAACAAAGAAAGGAACTCTAATAGTTCATTAGCTACAAAATTAATGAATTACATTACATTTTGCTGTTTATTATTAATAGCATTATAGAGTAGATTATTTTATTTTACTCTTTGTTATAAAATAGAGTAGAATTTTCTTTGGTTTCAACTCTTACCTACATTTCTAACCCTTTTTCTTTTTTAAGTGCATGTCCTTGATTTTGCACAAACATACTGATTCCGTTTTTGAATCAAACAAACAGGAAAATTACTCGGGTTACGATTCCGAAATTAATTAATGATTACCTTTTTTATTATTTTTATAGTTCTGAGTAGGTTTTATAAATTGCTAAAATGATGATTTTAATATAATATCGAGTGTAGAATTTAATTTAGAGCTAGCTCAAAGCGTTAAAATTCGTTTCTGAATGTCATTAATTAAGAAGGTGTTTATTAAAACTGATGTATCATATTATTTCGACTTACAGTCTTTATGAATGAATTCATGGTATTTTTTCCTTGCTTTTAAAGACATAATAACATGTGTTTTAAATTTATAAAAGGAAAATATTGCCAATTGCTAGTCATTGAATGTTTTATAAGTACCAAATAAATTACTTAATTCTTCCATTATACATTTACATCAACCCAAATAGACGGTCACGTATGTCAATTACGTGTTTTGCGACTAGGTCTATGTTTTACGACGCAATTATGTTTTGCAGCAAAATATGTTTTGCGACTATTAGCCCAGTTTGCGTCGAATCACTAAAAGAGTTGAATCACTTTTCAGATTGTTGCCACTAGGTATTATCGCTCTGTATTATACTCAAAGAAATTAAATAATGAAGAATCTCCATGAATGTATGTGTTTTTCTCGCATTGTGACAAAACAACGGTGCCTAGAGCATCAAATTTAGAATAACGGAATCCTGTACCCGGACATGAGCAGAATTTTGAATTTGTTTTACTATCTATTTCATATTTTGTGAAACTTTAACGAATTTTAACTCAACAATTTTAAAGACAGCAATTTCAAACCTGTATGAAATAAAACTTTTTTTTATCTTCAGCTCACAAAACTATCTATCAGAAATTCTAAAGACACATGTTTTAAATATTTTTAGTCCCAAAAGGCATTAACCCAAATGCTCTCGAGACGGCTCTCGAACCGTGTATGTGTGTGTAAATGGAAAAAAAAAAAAAAAAAAAAAAAAAACCGTTTGGGCGCAATATAAAATCGGAAAGCTTTCAGATTTTTCAGAATTTCAAATTTTTAAACTATTTCGTAAAAAGTAAATATGTTTGCAATTTTACCTCTGAATATGATATTTTGGAGATTTAACACCCTGATTGTCATGACAGTATTTTTCCGATCATGAGATTTTTGTTATTTGGTATATATTAGCTTGCAGAGTTATTAGTATTTTTAATGATGGAATGAGCAATGCCCTCGGCGGGACTTGAAACTGGACCTAATACCCGTCGAGTGTGCTACCGTTGCACCACGAAGGCATGCTGAAAGGCAAGAGAAAATATCTTATAAGCTTATTATTACAATTATTTTATTTCCTTATTTTAATGATGTAAATATTATATTAATGAATGGAAGCTTATGAATAAGTAATTATACGATTACACTAAAATGGCTAATTTTAGAAATTTAGCTAATAAAAGCTATATTAATATATTCTTAATGAGCATACCTAAAAGTCCGTTCCACTCGGAGGGTATTAACTACGTTTTCATTAAGAAACATTTTCAGCATATCACTTTGACATACGTGAAGCAGTTTTAGAGCAGATGTTTATATTTACACGATACTTATATTTACCTCAAAAATGCAGGAGAAAATTATTAGGAGACCGTTTTATATTCGAACTAATATGATACGTGTTACTTTTACGCAAAGGAAACAAAACTGACATTTAATTTAATTTTTAGGCAAAAAAATTTTAAAAATTTATTTATTTATTTGATTCAGTACCATAATTAATTAATTTTTAGGCAAAAAATTTTAAAAATTTGTTTATTTGATTCAGTACCATAATTAAACGCTGATACACACACACACACACCTAAAATTAAAAGATCTAAAATCCCTAAGCCATTACTTATGAAATCGTATAGAACTGCTGATGTTAAATTTATAACGGTCGATTTATTAAATACAGGCAAAATAAAAACAACCAAGTGATCAAATATGTGTACAAATACTTAAGCTTGAAGCCAAAATTAATTTCGTGGCGTGATTAAAACGAACGTCTTTTAAGAGGTTTTAATGCATGGTAGAACACAGCTGAAATCGCGCAAATTTTGGCTAAAATCAAGTTAAGAGGAGAAGAAGCAGTTTGTGACGCTTTCCGAAACTGCCTTCCTGACAAATTGGACAAACTATTTCTGCCTCATTCCATTAGCAATTAATGAAAGTGCGTGTTTATCACGCTGAGAGAATTCCCTGGAGTGACTTTTATAATCCAATCTTTCGTTTATGACTTGAATTAACTGACCAAAGCTAGCTTATCGGAAGCGATTGCCAAAGAGGTTCTTCTTGAGGTAAGCTTTAATGGTGGCGCCGGCGTCACCGTCTTAATCTGATGAAGCCCATAATAGGCACCTCTAATAAGATAGAAAATAGGTTTGGGTTCGAAAGAGGACATCGGTGAAAAGTGCTTTAATTTTGTCGCGAGGCGGGGGAGATTACTTAAGCTTTATTTCTGAAATAGTGCTCACTTTAGAAGAAAATGCAGAATACCATGATATTTCGGAAATATTTTAGCTTTGAGCTGAACAAGCTTATTTTATGGGTAAAAGCTATAATGCTTAACATAAAGCCTAACGCTTAAAGCATTTGAATGCCTTCTGAGAGGGTGTTGTGATATTTGTTTTTCTCTTCCACCTGCGTTCAGTTTCGTTTAGGAAGCTTATAATCAGTTAAAATATTAATATAGATCATTATTACACCAGGGAATAAAAGTAATTAAGCACTTACCAGCAATCCATATAATTATTATTTTATTAATATTGATTATTTTACTATTTTTTTACCACTTAATGACTTTTAACCTTGTAAGACTTTCACTTAATGTAATTCTCAGTTACTGTAAAAGGTGACGAATCTTAAGAACTAGTTAACGAATAATCGCTTAAGTTCGTGTGACAAGAAACAACAAGATGGAAGGGTAACTAACCCTTTATTATTCCAATAAGATTTAACAAAACTCCGTCTTGGAGTGTACAAACAAAGCCGACACTTGGGCTTGAACTTAAGTGACTAAGATTTAAACTAAAACTAAGACTAACTAAAGAAATTAGCCGAAGCTATCAAGTTTCTAATGCAGTTGGCCCCTGAAACACCAGATTACTGCGAAGCTATCAAGGGCCTGAGTACGGCCGAGCGTAATAACAGCTTTGAGAGAGAGAGGGGCCAAAAGGCAGACGCGCGTAAATCAGAAACTCTGATTCTCTCTCGCTAAGACCAAAGAACTTCGCGGTTAAATACCGCTCTTCCTCATTATGTATTCAGACGTGATTCTAAAACTACGTTCTGGCCGGAAGTAGTAAGTTGAAGTCAAGAATTTGACAGGAAAGGAACTTTAACTTAAAATTTAACTGTTAATAAAATTAACATAATCCTTACAGCCTGTTAAAGTACAATAATATCTTACCAAATAAGTATATATGCCCGATGGTTAGAATAATTTCTTGATTCTAAATCAGCAACCCAAACCTTACTAATTACGAAACAAAGCAACACAGAAATAGATAAATCCAAATTAATATATACTGCTAATAGTTATCAAACTGAACAACGTACAAAGAAAAATTTTTTATGAACGAAAAACGTGAAGAATATCTGGAACTGCTGGATATACACAGTTTTGAAAATGATGGATCTAAAAGACCGAAGAACAAGAGCTACCAATATCTACTACCAATGCATATTGCAAAATATAGTCAAGAATTTATTATCTGTTTAACTACCTACTTTTTTATTCGCTCAGTTTAAGATAAGGAATTCACCTTTGGTACATAATGCTGCCAACTTTTCCGTCGCGTGATCTGTTTTCTTCCTGCATTACAGTTAAGCAGTTACCTTTATACAAGTTTCACAAGAGATCTGAGGCAACACCTCTCGAAGTCTTATTCTCAAATATTTTAATAATCTTCTATAATTAAAACTTGTTTATTTTGAAAAGAGAATTAAATTTAAGGAACGAAAACTTTCTACTAACAAGAATAAATATTATATACTATGTTTCAAAATTGTCTCTGTGCTCATATTTGTTTTAACAGGGAAAGAACAGGGTAGGGAAAAGAGAAAAACAAAATACGTATTAAAACACGAAAATGCGAATATCCAAAATGAAGCTTTAGTTAATTGGCGAAGAAGAAGAAAAACTCGGGATGATTCAACAACTGACTGCTTTTTCGTGATGTGCACTTGGTTACTAATTATTTCCCGAAAATGTTTAATACTGATCCCCTAGTGGTTAGTAAAGGTTCAGAATAGTGGTTTCAAAATTACTATGCCCATGGAGCCCTTCTAGCCGCCCAAACGGTGTAGTGTTTAGGTTAGCCTGACTGCGATACCGAAGGGCACGGGTTCGAATCCCGGAGAAGGCATGGATGTAAAAATTGTCTGTCCCTTCATAGGAGGCAAAGGTGGCCCACCTATTAGGTGCTTCCATAATAAAGAGACCGTCACATCTGGCCTTAGGAGTGGCCGATGCCAGCATAGGCAAGTCCCTGCCACTGAGGAAAAAATGGACCTCTTCGTACAGCTAAAAACCCGACCATGGACCCGCAAGTGAAGTATCTTTATATACTGCATAATGCAAAAATTACGAATTCAATTTTAGTGTTTTGAATGGTAAATGGTAACTTAAAAATAAAATGCAATTGAAACCCTTTTATAAAGTAGTGTTTATTGAAATTAAAGCTTTAAAATACCAAAAGACATTATTTTTCCCCCAATGAGATGGATGAACCTCATGCGATGATATGCGACTATTTATCTTCGACTTTAGTTTTGGAGTAACATTCGTTAAGTCTCCACAAGCAGTAATTTCCAGTCTTTTTTCCCCTCCCGTTCTGAGATTCATAACTGCATTAATCCACGTTCTGTTAGATAGGAAGTTGCGGGAAAGCAATCAACATCTTCGCTACAGTGACCCCTAAAGCAAGATGTAAAATTCACATTTGTTTTAGCAAACAAAAATTGTTGTAACCTTGTTCAAACTTTGGTTTCAGTTCCTCATTTATGGATAATTTAGTAAACTGCTCCTGTGCTAATATGACTTTTTCTGTATTTGCGGGTCTACTTCCAAAAGGAAATCGGAAGAACCAAGTGAAGAATGTCTTCAAATCTTTGGCTGAGGTCAGGATGAAGAACCGTCAAGTGACGACAATAAGCAACCAAATTTTCATCCCCTTCTTGCAATTTTGAAAGATTTGGAAACAGAGCATTCTCATCTCCCCATTTTTGTTTGTACAGAAAGAGTTTCGCAATAAATGCAAATATTATACATTTTAAATTTCAGTTATGTACCTTTAAATTGGTTTCGCTAACTTTGGCAAATACTTTGGTCATATAAGCTATGCCATTTTTTGGATTGATTAAACTGATCCGCAAACCATTGCCTTTAATTTTCAAGAACTCTAAAACTGAATCAAAGAGCGCATAAAATCAATCCAGAAATCGAAACTGGATCTTGATTGTCAAGGAAAGGAAGCTAATAACTGTACTGAATCCACAAGTTATTAGCTTTTAGCGGAATATTAAACATTTTAAGTTTCATACTTCTAGGAATGAAACTTAGAATTATCACTGATTTTTTTTTCATTTAGACTTAGGAGGCGTATCTAATGTGTGCATCAAAATTCACATTATTTAGGTATAGCTATACCTAAATAATGAATATATTCCTTATAAATTCATTATATAAGGAAATGTAAATGAATAATTTCAAAATAATGCAGTTGAATATGAAATAGATAATAGCGTACTTTCATCAATCAAGCTTAAAAATCATTGCTAAAGGCAAAGTTCAGAGCTCAAGGCCTCGATTTTTTTTTTAATTTTTCATATCCTTCAACGTAAATGGCTTTTTATTTATCTTTTTTCATCTCGTAAAAATTAAATATTATGTTAATTATTCTAAACTGAATTAACCGTTCCAGTGATTCCCCTTCTTAATCTCATAAAAAGCTAATTAAAGCTGAAGCTTTGTCTTTGAATCTATGTTAAAGGAAAAAAAATACCAAAAAATTAATATGTCAAAAATAAATTTTAAAGAAGCCTGTATTTTTTTCTTTTCATTATAGCCATAAATGTGATCATATTAGAAAAACTGAGTTTGTTCGTTTCAAAAGACAATTTATGAAGGACAAAGAATTTTTTTTTAACATATTTTCATTTCCTTGACTTTGAAATACTTCAGTTTTCTTAGAATGAGCACAATGGTTTTATCCAAGTCATTTTTAACATTTTGCCTCTCTGTGCTTACATTTAGATATGCATTGGTCTTGGATAATAGGTGCAGGTTAGGTTTTCTTTAATGAAGAATTAAAATTTGTAGCATAAGTACTTTTTATAATGCACAGTTTTCTCTAAATAAACTCAATTATTTTATCTCTTTTCAATCAAAAAGTATAATCTCATTGAAAACGGTAGAGGAAAAGACACTGAAATAATGATGTCCAGTTTAATTAATTATATTCAGTTTTAATTATCTTCATGTCTAAATAATTACCTCTAGTTTTTCTAAACCAATTTTTTTTTCTTGTTGTTAAGTTTAAAAGATATTTCTGTCGCCTTCTTAGCATGCCCTCGTGTCGTTGTGGTCAGCGCACTCGACGCGTATTCGAGTGGTGCGTGGTTCGAGTCATCGGAAAGGATATTGCTCATTTTTCACGTCTCTCAGCATCAAAAATACCTAATGTCCCTAAATACCTAAAAGTGGTGGATGATGATTCTCCACCACTATGGTTTGGCGATTGGATCCCCTAATCTCCAGTCGCCTTTTAAAAGGGAGTGTATATAAAGTATTTCTCTCGCTTTCTTACCATGCCTTCATGGTGTAATAGCCAGCACACTCGCCGCGTATTCGAGAGGTCCGAAGTTCGAGTGTTGGCGAGGACATTGCTCATTTTCCATTTCTCCTGCTTCGGAATAACCTAGTGTCTCTACAAGTTCTTCAGAAATATATGTTTCTTAATAAAATCAAATGATCTCAGCTATATTGTAAAGTGCTAAACATCTCTTCAGTAAATAACTCTGATGTATACTGCTTATTCACTAATGTCACATGAGAGTTAATCGTAAGAATTATTAGAAAAGTTAAAAGGTCACTCAGTGTTTTAAATGTTACTGCATATATATAAACTGTATGTAATTAAAGAAAGTTTGCTTACGTTCAAGTATCTGTACCAAATCTGACAACGACTATTCTTGGAAAACCTAAAAAAAAACTTAAGAGTGATTAACAGCAAAATGACTCTTAACTTGAAATCTCTTTTGAAAGATTCATTCAAAAAAGATTAACATCCCTTTTGAAATCTCCACTCCCAACCATTCATTTGGTAATGGATTTGTAAAGGGGGATATGGTTCAGAAGCTTTTTTTTATCAATTAAGCTAATTATAAAAGGCAGTTCCTCAACCACGGAAAGGCTTGTACTGAGACATTTTAACCACATGTTGGAGGAAGCTACTAGGGCAGGTATTTTAATAAATTTTACTTCAAACTTTAGGTAGAAACATAGACGCTGAAAATATGTATTTGGTTACATGGATATGGCAAAGCACATAAAGGCCTATTGGCCTAAACTGAGAAGAGGAATTAGTTCTTCCGTTATTCATTTAAAGTTTCTTTGGAACTGACTGATATCATAGATGCTTCCTGAAGGGATAGCCTTCCTAGAAGCTTTTATGAGGAAAATTGGCACGCATTCATTTTTACACAAGGAAAACTATGAAGAACAAACATGCAGTCAGCCCTTTCGCCTAGCTTCGAACCCAGGTCGAAATATCAATATTCAATTGTCGTTACTACTCGATCAGTGGTGAGCTACATTAGAAATATATTTTCAATTAAAATGACAAACTCGGCTTTTCAAAAAGATTTGTATTGCTTATAGAAAGATATAGAATGTAAGGGAAGATTTTTTTAAACAAAAACTTCCTTTTTATTCATTTAAACTTCATCAAAATTCCGCAGTAATTTAAAAAAATATATAAAATCATCCTTCAAGCTATAACATTCATATAAAAATAGCCTAAATTTAAATGTCTCAAATTATTTCTAAAGGTAAATTTTCGTAAAGTACAATATAAATTTTAGAAAAATATGTGAAATGAATTATTTCTGTTTGAAAAAGGGGAATGCAAGAAATAATAATAATAATGCAAGAATTCTCATTATCTGTTAAATATTATATTTACAATTACAGTGTTACTATTAAGCTTACAAATTTTTTAAATATGTGTATATATCGAACAAATGCATAAAAGCTCTGTAACGTAGATATGGCGTAGAAGCTTCTTTTATCAGTTAAACTTATTTTATAAGTAATTATAACATTAATAAAGAAGTTTAATATATTGTTTTAAACAGCTCGGGAAAAGGAATGTGCAGCAATAATCTAAAAACAAAATAATTTGTCCCATAGAACAGTAATACCAAATAACCTGCACTTGCCTCTGAATGTATGATTATTACACTTGCATGTTTTAGAAATAATGCTTTATTATTATTTTTTTATATTTGTAGTTTTCGTTTTGGATGTTACAAATTACATAGCTGAGTTGTGGGTTTTTAGTTGAACAGCAGTCTAAATAATTAATTTATAAAGTTTATTTTGCAATAAAAAAAGTTATAAAGAAGTACCTGTAATTTATTGTGCTGCTGCTATTGTCCAATCGAAAAAAATCGATTTAGTATCTGTGACATCAGTCAGTTTCAGAGAAATGTTTTCAAAAAGGGGAAAAAAACTAATTCCTAGGGGAAAAAAACTAATTCCTTTTCTCATTTCATTCCTCTCCATTTTCCAGGATCCATTGTTCGTTGCCCATAATCGGAGAACAAAAATCTCGAAAAAGACAAGGTGAATAAAAATAGGATAAAACTCAATTAAAGTTCAAACGTAGTCTAGAACCGTTAATTAACTTCTGTCTCATTCCATTCAGGATCGTTTGCACTAATCAGCGAACGCCTTTAAATAATGTATGCCCTACTTTATCTAGAAATGGGTCGTGTGGTTTTTCTTTGTATGTATGTTCTTGTTGCTATCCAACATCTTACACTCATTAATACGCATACTACAAAACACATACATAATATCCATGTCGCAAGATATTTATAAAAATAGTGATGATTTTGTTCGGTCTTTAAATGTAGAGTTACTTACTGATCAGCCATAGAACTACTTGATCATCAGTAAAACAAATAAATGTAAATAATTATGAAGATATCTGTGTCTTTCTTTCAAAGGACCTTTAGCCACATCTGAAATTTACACATAATAGATTCGATAGTTAATTCTGCCAATTTTGACAATGCTGTAAGCGCTTAAACAAAGAAATACTCAAATTACGGAAAATATTCAATGCTTATGAACTGTTACTCTGTTCTTCAAGGCAGCTATTAGGCCCACCAGCGGCCGAGCGGTAAAGTCGCTGAACACTGGTAGTTCGGTCCGAGATTCGAATCCCGCGAACGGGCTGGCTGCATGGGTGTTTTCGTGGTTTTCCCCATGTGTAACGTATATATGAGCCAGTTTCCCTTAGAAAGTCCTCCACGAAGGCATCCCTCCCCTTAGGCAGATAGCCCTAGTGAGCTTTGCCATAATTAAATACACCAACACCAACAACGCAGCTATTAGTTTTAGAATTAGGATTGGATTATATTATTGCTATTACGGTAAAGCACTCCACGACTTTCTGCTTAACATGCGGGATGCCTTCGTGAAAGACCTTCTTAAACAAATTGGCTCATATTCAGGTTGCACTTGTGGGAAAAAATAAAAACTGGAAACTATATTTGGAAGTAGTCTTGTCTGCCCAGTTTCTATTGCTTTTCTCTGGAACCAAGCTGAAATGATGAAACGTAGGTGGCTTAAGAAGCATATTTTAACTGAATTTCCTACAATATATAAAACTTTAAGTACCATTATCAGCCTGTATGTGTTATTATGAAACAATAATAAATTCGTAGATGATATTTCACTTTTTTCACATTAACAAATTCGTGCATGAAATAATCAAATCATTTTATATTTCATTCATGAACTCTGGACACATATGCCAATGTGAGGTATTTTTCAAGTGCTCACACGTAGACATTTTCTGCTGCATTATTATTTGTATGTACTAAATTTTATATTAGCCTGTAATTTGGGTTTCCTACAGCTGCGGAAATGAATTTCTAACTGCACGAAACTTACAAAGCGACGATGCATTATTTGGATCTTTGGATCGTTTTGAATCTTTTATCTTGTTGGTGGGTATGAAGTAATGATGTTTAAAAAGAACGCGGCTCTCATTGCATATTTATTACTAAATGTATTCTCCTTCCTTTAAAATAATTTATTTATGTTTTTAAAAGTTTGTATTCGCTAAATTAATAGCTTCTGAGAATTCTTTTTTTCATTACCTTGGCAGCCTACATTGCTCATTTAATATTCTATCTACATATATTTTTAGCTATCCCACAAAGCACAAAAACATCCTTGGAATATCCTGAGGATGTTTTTCGCGGGATATGCGCACATCCTCAGGACATCCTGGAATATCCCGCGAACCTAAACACATCCTCAAGAGTGCTTAATGTCACATCCCAGTATATGCTCAGGACATCCTAACAAAATCCCATCGACAGCGTACGGGATGTTTTTAGGATCTGAACTCCTACTTACTACATCCTCAGGACATCCCGGGATATCCTACTAACCTCCTAAACACATCCCATTATATCCTAAGACCATCCTATCTATGTCCCATCGACAGCGTATGGGATGTTATTAGGATTTAAAGTCCTACTACTACATCCTCAGGGCATCCCGTAATATCCCAGTTTCCTCCTAAACTCATCCTCTCGAGTGCTTAATGTCACATCCCAGTATATCCTTAGGACATCCATCTAGGTCCCACCGACTGCATATGGGATGTTATCAGGATTTTAAATAAAACTAGTTACACTATCCCTTTAACCTCTTAAATACATACTCTCAACTGCTTAATGTTACATCCCAGTATATCCCCAGAAATCTTCTTTATATTCCAGTGAAAGTGTGCGAAGATGTGATAATCTGAAACCTGCAGATAGTCTCAGGTGCTACATATGTGGTTACTATGGAAAAATAAGAAATGTTAAGAATATTTTTACAATTTATTTTTCTAGTTTGAATTTCAATTTATTTAATAATTTGTAAATATATCTAAAACTGAGCAAGAGACTTGAAATATATTATTAATACAAAATATTATAAGAGAAAATTTTGCTTTAAAATATTAAAAATCTTTCGATCATTTTTAACCATTCAATAGCCCAAAACTGAATTCTTCGATATATTCATAATTAAATTATTCTACAAATTCAGTTCTGACTTCAGTTAATTTGTATTCAAAATTCAATAATAAAATTAAGCATTTAATAACCTTTAAGTAGTGGACCAGATATGTGTAAATTTTGAAATTCTGAACTTAAGTCGGTTACGTTGATTGAATCATTATTCATGGCTACAATATGATTAAACAGTTCATAATTTCGTCTTGCTATTTGCTGTAATAGAGCAGAAGATTTTCTAATCAATTTTTTTTTTTTTTTTTTTTTTTTTTTTTTTTTTTTTTTTTTGTAGAAGATATATAGCTTTCAAATTTAAATGCACTGTATTTATCTAACTGCCCAAACATTTTTACATCTTTGCAAATATGCAGTAGGCCGTGAACATTATGAGAAATATACTGTTTTTCATAATAAAGCCCAAAATTTACTACGAAGAGTTTTAATAGAGACTGTGCGTATTCATCAATTGCCGTCTGATCCTGTATTTTGCATAAGAGTCTAATCGAAATATGAAGTAGTAAAAAATGATCATATAGCTTTTTGTTAATTTAAAAAAAAATATAAGTGGGCTAGTGTACAGTAAACATTGACCGTATTCTGTAGCTTTCCAGTGTTTCAATTCTTTTAGAGTTGGTTCCTTGGTTTTCTTGCAAATTCAATTGGTACATAAGGCTTTAAAAACTGGTCATTTTTTAAAAAAATTAGTTCAACATTTTTATGTGGTAATTTTTCTAAGGTGCCTCCGCCTATATTAATAGTATATTATCACTTTTGTACTACTCCTAAGCACACAAGAGGCATAAACTCTAACGAAATATTTATTAGTCCTATATTTGGAATATTCCTTAAAGTGGGATAATCGTTTTGGTAATCGTCATCAGTCAGTTCTTCTTGAGACATAAAAGTTTATATTTCGAATCACAGTTTGTGTTTTCGTGGTTTTCCCCATGTGTAACGTGTATATGAGCCAGTTCCCCTTAGAAAGTCCTCCACGAAGGCATCCCTTCCCTTAGGCAGATAGCCCTAGTGTGCTTTGCCATAATTAAATACACCACACACCACCGAATCGCAGTTTGAAATGGAACTTAAAAAATACTTGCCAGCGCGAAAATTCGAAGTCCTTAGAAAGTCCTCCACGAAGGCATCCCTTCCCTTAGGCAGATAGCCCTAGTGTGCTTTGCCATAATTAAATACACCACACACCACCGAATCGCAGTTTGAAATGGAACTTAAAAAATACTTGCCAGCGCGAAAATTCGGCACAGGCATTTTTCATAATTTAATGATACTTCATCTTCTGACGAATCCTATAATATATGTTGATTTATTCTCCTATAAATCCGTCTTTTATATATCTGAGATAATTTTTTTAGTTCTGATCATTCTTGTAGAATAAAGGAAAAATTTTGAAACTTACTTTTCACAGTCTATCAATGTATCTTGCGTCAGCAAGTCAGTTCGTAACTGAAACGAAATTTGGAACGACGGCTATTAACGTTTAGCAGAATAGCTGAATTCTGGAAATCAAACGGTAAGTACGTGTAGTTTCCACTTTGTGGAGTTCTTCAAGGATATCACTATTACGGAGCAATTAAAACCGTTGGAGTCATTCTGCGTCCTTTGTTGTGAAGGGATGTTTCCCTTGTACGGGATACAAAGAAGGAAAGGTCTGACACATAAATCTGCCGCGTTAACAGAAGCGAAATCTTCTTCGGGCATCGGCTACAGAAAAAGTGCTTAGAGGTGTTACATTCTGAGCGGAGCTCGGTTTTTCAAAAGCAAAGAAAATTTGAGAAGCAGTTTTACGTAAAATGATAATGATGGAAACAAAGGTTTAAGATTTTCAACTTCAATTGTTATTAATAGTATAAAATAAAGTAATAAAACTGCTGAGTTTAAAGAACGCGTTTATTTTTAAAATTAAATCATTTTAATTTAAAGTTTAAACATCTATTTAATCCGTTATCTAATTGTGAGTTTTCATAACAACATTTAAATTTGTGTTATATACCTTGAAAAATCGTGTTTACTGCATTTTCTGGATGTTACGAATAAATTAATAAAGCAGTAATTATTGTTAAATTATGAGGAGTCATGTAGCATTGCCGGCATAATGTATAAGACTGCAGAGCGCTGGATATATTTTTTTCGCGCTTTGTTTAGCAAATACCGAATATTTGTATGGTTAAAGAGGTAGCAAAGTGAGGTTCGAGGAGAGTAAGAACTTAATGTTAGTTCTTCCCATTCTTAAGCCTCATTTTCCTATTACAAAGAGTTCAAATCAAAGCAAGTTAAACCTCGTACAGACTAGTTTTTAACTGCGTCTTTAAACTAAAATTTCGTTTGTTAAAAAAAAATTATTGTTACTTATTACTGCACAGCACTAAACATCATTCATTACTCATATAATAGTGTAACAGATCAAAAAGTACTTTTTTCTTTTACAGTTTCAAAGTATAATGCTAAGAACTATCGATGAATTTAATAGAATACTTTTATAACTTGATATTTCTGATTAGCGCCTCAGAGACGGGTAAGTGATTAGTGACTGATTGCCGTACAGATGTTGAATATCTTAAAATTTAGGGGTTTTAATACTTCTTTTAAACTTTGGCTTAACTTCGACTTTAAACTTTGACTTCGGCCATTCAACTTAACACATGGTGTCGGACACACTAACTCAAAAATACAATATAAAACATTCATATATCATATCGAACAATCGTATACACATTCGTATAGTGTTAGTTTAATTTAACTTTTAGGTCCGCGTTGTGAGTAACCTATGCAAAAGGAAATATCAATAACGCCAAATTCAATTAAACTCCTTGTTTCTTAAAAGCGTCCCGGCTCAAACAAATGAAGGGACATAACACACCACAGTAAATTAAACACAACATAAATACACCAATGCAATTAAGTTTTAAACACACATTTATTAAATTCTTGACTATATTATATAATTAAATAATGGATAACTGATCAGTAATTCTACCACATATTTTTCTAAGTAAAATAACACATAATACTACACCAAATTACAGCTTACATTAATTAAGATTAAGATTATCAAATTCTACTGTATCATAAGTGTAACACTAGTATTTCTCCTATTTCATCTTCTAACTTTAAGTATTTATCATGGTAATTCACTTTAAGAACACTGATAATTTTCACATCGTTTAATTAATTTAAGTAATTACTCAGATTTCAACAAACATTAACATGACGACTCTTGCTTGAGTATTAAGATAATTATTAAAGTAAAACAAATAAAAAAAAAAACAAATCACTCACGGGGTGAAGTCCATACCGCACACTCGATAATACCTTTGTAAACTGCAGCGTCCAAAGTTTACTCGAGCACCACATTAATCCTGCTGTCCTTTATTCACAAAATCATCGTTAATGGAGACAGACAGATCGTGCGAATTTTAAAGATATCTTGGTTGAAACACCACTGAAGCTGTCCTTACAACTAATAAATTCCAGAGCATAGCAGAATGGAAAAAATCGACGCAGCTGACACAGGCAGAATAAACAGCATCGCACACCTTAGACGGATCCTACACAAGTCTCTTTCGTTCTGGAAGCCTCGAAACCCACGAAAACCGTAGAGCACCTTTGGAACAAAATCTAATTAGGAAGTCAAAGTCGGTAAAACAGGAGTACCGCATCAGGATATCAGGATCACCAAGAGAATCTGCAGTACAATTCTTGGAACAAGAGAATCGAAATTCTTCTGCTGAGCTCTATGCCTTATGCCAACGCAAATTCTCGCCAGCTAAACGCCTAGAGAAATCATACCCGCTGCCCGCTGGTTCACGCGGCTCGCGAGAGCAAGACCCGAATGGTCAAGCCCCCACTTTTTTTCTTTTCTTCTTCAAAAATCAGAATTCGAATAATTTCTAGCCTGGTGCAAGGACCCAGGAAATCTCGGTTTCTCCGCCTCTGAGAGTTCACAGGCTTTCAAAAATCATATAATTAAAATCACACCAATGCCGGAATTTTACGTTATCTAAACTGAGAAAATGACACACCCATGACGAATCAAACACCAGGAAATCTGACAATGCAATCCGAAAAACATCTGTAGACACAACGTGAGAAAAAAAAATGGACCCCAACTAACAAGCGAAAGTAAGCTTTACGAGAATCCAATTCCCTAAACTTAGCACACACCCCACTGTCTTGAAGTAAGCAAAACTGCAACTTTAACAAAGCGACAGGAAGACGATTTCAAACACCTATAGTTAAAAGGCGACAACACAACCCCTACTGCCTCCATTGTTAGTAAAAATGGCCATAAACTAGATGGCTCTTGCAACCGTTCCCGCCTTTGTTACAATTCCTACTCAAGAATAACGAGTTAAAATAAAACCTTAAGAGCTTAAGAATACTTTTTTCCAGATTAAAATACACATGAACACAAATAAAAATATTAGAATAATAACTTAAAACGCATATTAATAATTAAAATTCGCTACATAACACAGATGGGCTCAAGTTTGAATGCCAGATAAGGCATGGATGTACATCATGCGCATCTGTTCATAGGGTAAATGTCTTCGTGAAAGATTTTCTGAGCTAACGTGTAACGTAAATAATATTTGTGTTCAAAGATATTAAAAAAGTGTCTAAAATAATGTGTACAAAATATATTGTGATAAGGTTACATAAAAGAAGAAGAGACTGAAGATTTATATGGACAAGGATGTCTCGTGAGCATAAGCTGAAAATTATTTTTTTTTAAATTTACAAATACGTTTTCAATAGTTATTAAAATAGTCTTTCTTAAAATAATTAAATCGTTGGCAATGTTAAAAACGCAAGCTCGAGAGCCTCGAATTGCTCTGGCACGTAAAAATGTATAAATTTTGATTTTTGAAAATAGTAAGTTTCTCTCTGGTCGAATTGTATGTAGCCATTTTTTTGCGTTCAATAAAATTTTTATGCTGTGTTTTGTTTTGAACCTCATGTAACAACCCAGGGTTTGCATAGCGGTTTCGGCCACTACACCACAATATTATGTAGCAATTAGAATTTAATCGTAAACACACTTTCAATATGAAACTCAAAACGACTGAAAACACGTGCCTATAATTTGTAAGAAAGTACTCTGATAACTAGGCACTGTGAAACAACAACAAAAATTTGAAAATATTACTACTTAATACTTACAGCCAACATATACAAGACAAAAATAAGTATAAGCATAACAATTAAATTTTCATATGCACAATAGATAATCCATAAAGTAAGATTTCGATTCTTATAACATGACTTGCCGTGTGGTACAAGGTTACTTTACTTTAATATTTTCAGATATGAGCTTCCATAAAAAGTAAGTACTGAAGATATCTGAGAAACAACATCCTCAGGAGATCTTCATATATCCCGGAACATTACAACTTGAACAGGACATCCTTAAGATGTTGATTTACGAAGTCCTCAGGATATCTGAAAATAAACATCCTGAGGAGATCTTCATATATCCCGGGACATTCACACTTGAATAGGATATCCTCAGAATGTTGACTTAAGAAGTCCTTAGAATATCTAAGAATCAGCGTCCTCAGGATATTCTAACTGCTTCCCGGGACATTGCGACTTAAATAGGATATCCTGAGGATGTCTTGTGTTATGGGGGATTTTCTTTCATTCACTTGTAAGTTATTTATGTTAATTCACCGGTTATTTTATGTTACGAATCTACACTATCACTTCCCTCTTTCCGTTTTTCTGCCAAGAATGCAAATTTAGTTCGCTACATTTAGGTGAGGGTTTGAGTTTTTTTTTTTTTTTTTTTTTTTTTTTTTTTTTTTTTTTTTTTTTTTAAGTCAGAGCGTATTCTGCCTGCTGAAGGCCACGTTACTAGCTATTAGTCTACGATAATCGTTCCTGTCTACGGTGTTGCTTTATTAGTGCCGATAGTGCTATCGCGCCAACTTGCGCGCTTAAATATCTCTGCGTAGCCTTCGGATAAATAAGATTAGATATAGTTTTAATTTAAAATTCTACATTTTGAGTTTACACCATAAATGCTGGCTGGTTTGAAAGCACCAGAGCGTTTTCTGTTCAACTTATTGAGTGCTTAATAAAACACTTTACACCCTTAGTACGTTTCTGTTTGCTTATCTAGAAATACTAGAAAGCACGGCTGTCATACGAAATGACCGCTGTTCTAGATATTAAAAATTGTAATTAAAATTATTTGTTCAAAGGTGTCTGCTAATTCAAACTGAATTACCCAGGGTAGGCGACGAGGACGCCCCTTTGCTTACTGATCCACGGGATTTCCCCCTTCTACTTGCTTAATTGCTTAAAGTAGAGTGCAATGAAGGAAACCACTGGCGGTACATTTCTTAAGAGCCACCGCTAGCTCAATCAATAAAGTCGATTTAAATAATAAAATGTTAATTCACATATCAAAGATCTCTTTGTACTCAATATTTCTTGTGTAGATATTTCCATCATTTTTAAGCTCGCCTTGCAGAGGACCATCCATTATTTTTAATTTTACGTCCGTTCTTTCACGAACTCTTGAACAGGCAACATAAAGTTGACCGTGTCGAAATGCAGGCTCAGATAAAAAAAGGCCAACACGTTTAAGCGTTTGGCCCTGAGACATATTGATGGTCATAGCAAAGGCAAGTTTTACAGAAAATTGTCTACGTCTCAACTGAAGCGGCTACCCTGTGCCGTGGCAACTTCACCCCATTGGCTAGTACAGTTACGCAAGCAACCAATGAACTATCAGCGACAAACGGATACTTAAGCCGCATATATATATATATATATATATCGGGTGAAGTAACATCATCTCCTCCGAAACGGCTGGCTCCTGGGCTTAGCGAAGCACACCGTTGGATTCCGCAGGTCCGTGGCACGCCATTTTCACCCTTCGTGTCTTCGTGGGACTTTAATTAGCCGATATATGAATTAAAAACTAATTTCCCCCCTACGTTTTCCCTACATTTTCCACTTTCTTTCTTGGGTTTTTCCTATTAGATGGATTTGGCTACGTGCCAAATTCTTTTTTTCTCGAATACCTACGGAACGGCGCCGAGTTGCAATTCGAGACGCGTATCCTCGGATTCCAAAAAATTCTTCGAATCCATCGATACGGTTCTCATCTTCGTGAGACATTAGTCGCCCGAGATATTAATTAAAAACTGCGGAAACGTTAATTTCCGCGCTCATTTTTCCGAGTGGCAACAATAAACTATCGGCGACAAACACTTAAGCCGCTTATATATAAGTCGTTTACTGTATATAGAAGGCTTGACCTGGATCATCAAAGCACTGATCTTATATTTGTCATTTTCGTAATTTTCTTATTGTTATATCAGAGACTTTGTAATATTGTGGACTTATGGACATGATCCGTGTACCTGGATGATCTTCAAAGCTCTGATTATTTATTGCTAGTGTAAAATGTTTTTCACCATTTGCCACTTCGCTCAAATACCGCCGTCCCTATATGTACATAGTGTATATTTACAGTAACTCATGTGCCTCAGTGTTGTACAAGAACTTTTAGTGTTTAATTTCTCAGACCAAGACTTCACTGAATTGTGATATCTACTATTTCAAGATGCATTGGGCTGTGGACAGTTCACGGGAGGGTGACTCCCACGTGACTACCACTGTCCAATCTGTGTTTTACAGAAAGGATGAATTTGAATATTTTGTTTAGCTAATCTGTTGCACTTAGTTGTGCCATTTGTCTTCATTTAGATCGCGATATTAGTTTAATTATTCCAATCTAGATAACCTGTTTCAAAACTTGATAATTATTAATATTTCCAATATTTCTCATTGTACGCGTAAGCTGGTGACCACCCACGTGACAGGCTCCTGCCAATCATCTCCCTTACTCCACCTACATTTCACAAAATTTGACAAGTTTCGCCTAGTTGGCGCGGCGTAAATCGCTTTAATTAAAAACTTAAGTACCAACGCCTTAGGGCAATTTACCAACAGAGACGGTTAAAGTAGCGGTTGGCTACTAATTGCCGCCTAGCCATTGACTCGATTTCGATTTCGATAGAAGGCTTGACTTGGTGTATGATTTCAAAACACTAAACTTTCAAACACACATACGCTTCAGATACATTGCATATGTACCACACATACACTACACCTTCAAACATACGCAGTTGCTCAACCAGTCATTTCAAAGGAATATTCATGTATAATTTTAACTGTGCTGTAGAATTAACATTTGCTAAAGATTTAAACTCAGATACCACATAAGGAGTTGAATGATACATTAACGATTATTTTTCTCATGCTAATCAAGATCAAAGAATATCGGAAATTGCTGTAAATGATGCTCTACTCTAATATACAGTGCATATTTTTAAAACATGGTCTTAATCTTCCAATGAATATTTATTTTAGCATAGTCTGAAATGTCAAAATATATATTGTACATAAAATTATTATTGATACAACTTTAAAATTTTCGCCATGCATTAAAATGTAACTAAGATAATCATTTTTGCCCAATATGGATTCTTATCATGAGAATTCATTTTCAATCAGCGTCATTTCACAATACGCTTATCTGAGTAAAATGCCTTTATCATCAATGATACGAAATTTTATAAAGATCTTGATCTTTTATTTATGTCAGAACTTATCGATTGCCCGCTGACAATGACATATATATTTTGGATAACAAACTTCGGAATGTGGAAGCTTTAATTTTCGTGCTGGGAACAAAGGCTGTTTTGAAAGCATCGAAAGATTTATTCTGTCTGTCGTGAACATATTATAGAAATTCAAGGACAAATGGTACTGAAATATTCATGAGTTTTCCTCGTAAATTTACCAGAAAATACTTTGTTTTGTGCTTGTTTGCATGTCCTGCTTTCCATTCAGAGATCGTTCTTCTGCCTAGGAAATCGTTGCCTAGGAATTTCGCCGTCAGAGATTTCTTCTCTCTCTTGTTCATGTTCTCATTTAAGACAGCTTATTGACTTCATTCTCTTTCCATTTTACTTCTACTTCTCTTTTAACATCAATCCTAGTGGCTAAGATCCTGAAACTAACATATTTCAAACAAGAAGTTGTATTTTAAGAGTAAAAGGCAAGGATGTATGCGATTAGGTATACCTTTTCTTATTTATTAACTTCTTTATAAAAGGTTTCGGATAAAGATGCCTTCCAAAAATATAGCTGCAGCTGTTTTGGGATTTGAAATTATTCCAGTATATACTATAGTTTAAATTTCTATCCTTTTCTGAACATTTTAGGATCTACTGTTAATATGCATATGAATCTTTATTTTTTGCTTTTTGCGAATTCAAACCTAACCTACTGTAGGAATACAATTATAAAATCTTGGTTCATTTCATATTACTTCTCCATCTGCGATGGCCGTACTTATTATATGAAATTTCGTTTTAAATTCCGCTGCATGAAAAAACTCTTTTACATTTTATTGATATCGTAACAGCTGTCCTTTGCTTTTTCCCACATAGAAGCCTTACAGAATTTAAAAGAATTGAATTGTATTTTAAAAATGCAGTGTCCTACAGAAACAGTTCCAAATTGCTGCAAATTACTTTAGCGCTGTAATTCAGTCAAAAGTCGTTAATTCGGACACCCATAATCCGGACCTCAAGGCTACATACTTTATGCGCATAGGCGTTTACGTGTGCGCGTAAGACCTTTACGGCTGCGAATATGCGCGTGCGCATAAAACGTTTACGTATGTGCGTTTAATGTATAACGGACGGCATAAGCTAAGCTAAAATTATGTAATTCAGTTAATGTTGCAGATTGCGTTGCTCCTTAATCTTCGAATTGGATCCGGCTTATTATTTTTTGCAGACTGTTAGAGCAATTTTATAAAAGTAAGCTTGAACTTTCAATTATATCAAATAGAATTTCCGATATATATTTGCTAATATGTAAAGGATCTAAAGCGAAAGAATGTTTCGAAATCCGAAATCTGTTTATCAATTTCACGCTGCTCGGCGGGGGGAACGCCGCGACGCGCATTGAATTGGAAATTGATCTGTCAGCACTATCCTTATCTTCAAGGCAGATGTTTTTATTTTATTTGGCTTATAATTCCTTACTAAATGTAGTATTTCATCTCGATGTACTATAAACTCGAAATAGGCTATAGAACAAATTCGAAAATTCCGAATTCTAGCTTCCAGGTGCCCATGTTCGGGTGGAGGACTATTTTATTTAAAATTTGATGACTCTAGGTACCATTGTTTTACACATTATGAGAAACATTCTCGTAAATACATTTATATAGATTCTTGTTATTTAATTCCTTTAACTATAATACAGAGCGGTAATATTTGGCGGCAACAATCTGAAAAGTAATACATTTAAGAGATTCGCCGTTTCGACACTAAAAGCCCTTCTGGACTAACGTTCTTTTGAGCTAAAAACTATACTGATGGATACAATTTTGACTACAAAATACTAACAATAAAATTGTTTGAAAAAAAAATCATGAAATTTATACATTTCTGCGCTAATTATATAACAATTAGCACAGAATTTGCTAATTGTGCATTTCTGTGCTGCTAATTTAATTATGCACTATACATTCTCTGAGATGCGATTTTTTAAGGTTCACTAATTTGTGAAATTTATTTTGTTGAATGTCTGCCAATTTATTACAATTTATTCTAAAAATGAATATATTCTTTTCATATAAATATTTCACAACAGTTTGTCTTGGAGACCCAATCATTTAAATAAATAATTAAATTCTTACTTTCGTTATATAGCTTTCTTGCACTTAAATTACTAATTTGCATGTTTTATGACTTCAAAAAATTACAAAACAAACGATTCCTTTCTAAACGATTCCCTTCTTATTTAGTAATTACTTTTCTGATATGCATTCACACTTGTCTTTATACAGGATTCATGCAACTAACATGCGAGATAAAGAAACCTGAAAATGTAAATAAAAATAAATTTTGAAAACGATTGCTGATAAGTAAGAAAAAGTATACCTAATAAAAATCCGGAATAAGCTACAGCTGATATCGGTAAAATGATATATACTTTAATCTATATCGGCAAATTCAACTTCATTTCGACAGTAATGATTTTTGATGAGGAAATAACTGCGCTTAATGGACCACGAAAAATAAATTTCAACTTCGCTTTGCTTATGATTGCTTTTATTTACATTTGGAAATGAATTGAGAATGAACACTGAAGAATATCCATTTAAAATCCAAAGAAATTATCATTCTCAATAAATAATCAGCACATCAAATACGATAGCATAATAATCCTTACATAATAATTATGGATGAAAAATAAGGGTAAAGGTTTAAAGAAAAACCTGTACCCTGTTTATATATCCGTATCAGGCTGCGCCTGTGAAAATCGAATTTTGATGATTTCTGGTCAATAATACAAGTACTTACGATATTTATCTATATTTCGATTAGAGTTATTTGTATTTCAAAAATAATTGCTTGTTCTCAGTGAATCAACGTTTCAAGATTTGGTCATGCTTCATGCATAATTGTGATTGATTTTAATTCAGTTTTTCTGAAAATTTAATTGTGCTATATTTTACTCCTCTTGATTGCATGCATAATTTTGTTAATTTTAGAACATTCTCTGGCATTTGGCAAAATTGGGGAGGGATTTCATTTTCCACTACTTTCCAGAGTATATCAATCGTGATGCGTTTGCGCTTAGAAAAAGCTCTTTTTAAGAGACCAAAGATACAATAGTCCACAGATGAAACGTAAGAGGACTTTGCAGGTATACTTTGGAAAGTTATATATGCAATACCTGTATCTGTCTTCAATTTTTTCAAGGCATGCAGTGATAGTTTTCGAAGCATGACTTGTTGCTTTGTTTTCATAAAGTTTCACTCTTTAAATGTCATTGGCATAAAGAAATATAATTTCTTCTACAAAAATCGAACGTAAAACTATCTCTTGATAGTACGTGCAGTTGACATGAACATTTTTTCTCATTTTTCTCAATTTTAAGAATCCTCTCTGGCCTCTTACAATTTCCCATTGTAAGAGAACCCTGCTGCAATCATAAACCCCTTACTGAATTTTTTTTTTTTTGGGATTGACGGAACAGTTTTTCTTGCTGTTTTAGATAATCAATACACCTTTTCTTGTTGGTGGTGGTGTTGTTACACCTCTAGGTAAACCCTTGCTTCATCAAGGGTCGCAATTTATTTCCATTAACTTCTGCTAAAATGTTTGCACACAGGGTTCTACAAATTGTTCTGTGTTTAGCGCATGCCTAAGCAAAATCTGGTAAACGTTATGATTTTAGCTTTTTTAAGATTTAAATTTTGGTCTATTATTTCAGTTATTGTTGCTACAGATATATTTAAAGACTTTGTAATTGATTTCTTCATCTTTGGGTTTTCTCTTGTTATCAACAATTTAACTTTAAAAACTTAAGTACAAACAGTACGTACATTTTCTGGTATTCGTTTCGAAGCTTCGTTTTATGTAGATGTAATAAATGACGGTTTCCCCCTTTCGGGTTAACAATTTTGCTTATTTTACACTCAGAAATTTTAATACCATGAATTTAACAACGCCTTTGAATTATGGAACGGGAATATGCCTCTTTGGAAAGGGCAAAAATATATCCTTCAATCCGCAACTTGTTCACATGTGAAGTTTCGGAAGAATGAGAAAATTTAAAGTAGCAGACAACATTTTTCATTTCAAATAATAAGATGTTTGAGATATTTTTATTCCAAAGCATTTGCTTTTCTTTTAATTCTTTATCGAAATTGTCCTAAAAATGTGTAAACATCCTTCGTTTATGCTGAAGAGTTTCAGAAATATAAATAACTGCAATAGAGTTGTTTTAAACAGTAATGGCATAGCTAGATGTAAGCCATTGTTCGTAAGGCAGGTAACATTTTATTAACATTCATTTTTCCTTTGAGATATATCTAAATATTATCAATCCTATTACTATCAATGGGTCGTACATGTCGAAGCCAAAGTATTATTATATGTCTGACACTATACGCTGTCGGTATATGACAGTATTGCGGTATATCTGTCGTTTTATGTCTCAGGAATTTCATGGTTTGCTGACACATACTATATATTAAAACTATTGGGACTATTTTTCCATATCCCCTTAAAACGTTTAGTTTTCTTTTTTCCCATTACCCGTAAGTATCAGATATGATTAAATCTATACTGCGTCATGAAACACATTGCGCAAAGCAAAAAAATTACATTCATATGTAACGATTAAAGTCAACGGGCTAAAAAGTATATTAGACTTTCAGCCGGATAGTGGTTAGCGACGATGACTGCCGTATGGAACGCCCTGGGTTTGAATCACTGAGATGGCATTGATGTTTGTCTGTGTGACATGGGGCACTCTAAATATGCGTCTAGTCGAAAGTCCTGTCGAGTGGTTGGAGGAGAAGGGTAGAAAACCCTCGGACCCGGCCCCCCTGAAGTGCTCTTTTTCAAAATTGTGGGGGGGGGATTGAGCAAAGTCATATTGTCACCTGTCACCCAAGGTTGTTGCTAACGACAGACGCAGCCTTGATTCTTTGTCTCATTGTATTTCGTCGTCTTGTTCTGATATCAGCCAAGCCAGATTAGTTATAAAAACAACAACAAAATTATAGTATCTCATTCTGTTGTTTTAATAAAACATTTAACAATCATAATACTAAGTATCATTCAAAGATGCCGCGTGATTAGCAAAGATTTACCACTTGCCTGTAATACCAATTATTGTATTCTTTTATTCCGATATAGAAGGTAATTAAAATCCCATTCTTACAGATCTACTCGCCCCTACCACTTGCCCGTAATACCAATTATTATATCTTTGGAGTAATTAAAATTATATTTTTGAAGAAATAAATATAAAAATCCAGCTATTGAAAAGGCTATCGTTTACACTGTAGGAGAAAAACTACAAAAGAAATGTGATATGAGTGAACAAATGGGAATATAAGGCAAGAAAAAGTTCAAGAAAATACCCCTAAATATTTCTGGCAATTTCTAAAAATAAACTGTGCACTAAATCTCATATTTTTTAAAGAAATCAGATAGTGTTTAATAAGGGTTGCACTCTGTATTCATTTTCTGTAGTACCTTTGCAATTTTCCGTATAAATCGAACTTTTTTCTAAAATAGTGGAAGCAAAGAAATTGCGTAGCATCTTCTAGAAAAAAATGATTGCTTGCCTGCAGACGTTTACATCAGTACTGACCATCACTTCTATTCACTCTACAAACATAACTTCAGCATAACCTGTAGGGCAAGAACTGCTTTCTTAAGACGCGCTTTGCTCACTTCGAATATTCTTCCTCGAACTACGGCTAAGCAGGGAGTGACAAACAGAGTAAATTGTCCTAAGCTTCCACAGCCTCCGGCGTATCTTATAGAATTCTTAGGATTTGGAAATCTGGTGGCTGCCAAAACGTATTATAGATTGGTGAGGGAAAAAAACGTCATGAGAGAAATGTACTAGTTCTCCTTTTTTTCCTCGTTCCCTTCATCTTCTTCGGTTATATGGGTTTTTGATGTTACTGTCCGAGAAGATTCTTTTGTTGCCACGAACGTTTTGTGCCGAAAGGAGGGAAAAATTCGCTATGGAAATAGATGAGAAGGGGAAAGAAAAATGATAAAAAAAAATGAAAGGAAGAAAATGCCCCAGGGATTATTTAGGAAAGTGACAAATGCCTCGAGAATGCTCCGAAGATTGAAGTTTGCAGATAAGATGGTCTCGTAAAGCTTGAAGATAACATCTGGTTATCGAGCATTTTTTGGGTGTCGTTCTTACATGATTGCATTGGCACTTGATGCAAGAATGAGATTTTGCTAGAGTAGCGACATCACGATCAGCCTCCACTGCTCCCTGGCGCATTTTTGATGCGCCTATATGAAACATTTCTTGCAGATATCCATAAATATACCAAAAGAAAGCTTTCCAATATAAATTTATGAATGCAAATATTAGATTTATACTAAAACAAATAAGTTCAGCTTGAATTTTATATTTCAAATGTAAAAATGAAATTTATTTACTTATGATATTACTGATATATCATGATACGCCACGATATTAACTAGTGTGCATAAAATAATTTTAATCTATGTTTAATAGGACCCGCATCGAAATCTCTCTAATACAATAATCCACAATTATTTCAATCTTCTGTGATAGTCGTCGCCTTTTAAAACATAGCCGTTGTTGATACACAATATCATTACTGTGGAACATATGGCAAATTTGTCCTTTCATAGTTACCTCTAAAAGAGATTAGTATTCCCGAGAATATAAATAATCATCATTGTTAAATATCGCTTTTCTAAACAAATACTTCCATCTCAACTCCTGATTCATCGAGGTAAAAGTGTACAACGGTCATATTTAACTCAAAGCCATGGTTAATAAGACGGCAGTTTAAGATGAAAAGACGAATAGGTAAATTAATATTAACTGAAAAGTACTATTATTAATTTACATGCACTTTCAAGCAGTTTAATTTAAGGAATAAGTTAGGTTGGTTGCGCATATTAAATGAGTATTCAGAGCGAAGACAGCATACAATAAATAAGGGAAGTGTGAGCATTGTTAGAAATGGAAACTATTTATAACTAGCATTAAAAAATGATTTGCAAGAGCATTGGGAACTAACCACACAGCTCAAAGTCGCTTATCAAAGTCTTTGAAACTTTTTTTATTGTACAATATTTATATATTCCGGATTACACACAATTAAATTACGCACTACTGTGGATGAAAGAAGCTTCCAAATATTATGACACTGCCTATATCACTTCTGTTGTTCCATACTTCTTTTACGTTCCTTTTTGTATTTCTTGCAGAGAGATTTATCTTACGCTGATGGTTTGTGATGGTAAATTTTCCATCATTCCACAATAAACAAACTTTATTTAGGCCTGGTTCAGTTAATCCTCAACCGTACTTATGCGCCTTAAGCTTGCTCTAAGAAATAATTGTCATTTTCAGATTTTGTCATCCTAAAGGGGCAATGGCTGTGGGAGTTACATAACACATATATATGTGTGTGTGCATACCACTGTAAACCTTATATTGAAGCCATGGTAAAATTGCGACTCATGACTCGTATGCAGCTCACTAGTCCCATGAAGAGCGTTCATACGGTGTATAGCTTTCCCAACTGTGATCAGTCATAAGGAGTAAAAGACAGTCAACAAAGTCATATGACTTTGCTGATTTGCCCTTACCTATGCGGAATTATATTCTCTGAAAACATCACAAATTATGATGGAGTGGTTGGTGCCCTCCCACCCAACTCAGGTACCAGGGCAGCAAGCCTAACCCTTGAGTGCGACAGGGGCTCCCGAACTGCACTCTTACGTATTGCAAGCGGTCATATTAAATGAGCTTCTCTTTCAAGGAGGACATGCAAATCTTTGCCACATGCAGCGAAGTGCCGAGAACTTCAGGCTTTTGCCGAGCACGTATTAGGCTGCTTGGGCCTCTCTAGGGAGGATATTTACTCCAAGCTTTTCTTTGTATTCGACCTTCTTAGAGTCAACGGTCTTTTGGACCTTGTCTGAGTTCTTAACGAATCGGAGGAAAAACAACAACAACAACAAAAACAAAAGCAGCAACAGACATTAGTTCATTTCACACTTTTGAAACAGGGTTTAAACCGTAGTCAATTGAGAAAAGTCAACTTGCGTGTATACGAACTTACAGCTGAGTTAAATCATAGACCACTTGAGTTTGTGGATCGCCAGTTCGACCGGTTGTCATTTGTATCGATTGAATCATAAGCCATTGCCAATCATTCCTTCTCAACGATTAATTTATACCAGATTGATATACAATGTTGAGCAGTTAGAACATTTTGATCAAATCCCTTTGCCATTTTCCGTGACTTAATAATAACTAGTTGCTTAGAAAAGGAGGTTCACCTTATGCTAATTGTGAATATAAAGCCCTCGTCTGAATGCTTCTTTAAGTGCATCTCGCGTCTTTTCAAAGAATAATTATATTTCTAAAATATCATTTCAAACTGAAATAGAAATCGGGCAAAGGCAAGATTTTTATCCATTAGTAACTTCATTTCTTTAATTATAATATATTCAAAGTAATTTTAAGTTATTTCAAAATATGTAGAATTTCTGAAATTAAAAATTAAAACTTTCAGATTTTAACGGCCGCACAAAGGGATCTGTTAAGGATTATACGCTCTTTCTGAACTCTCAATAAAGTACTCTATATGCAGATGATCTTCCTCTGCGTGATTTTTGATTATCGAATCTTTTAAAGAGCCTGGTATTTTAAAGAGTGTGCTCTGTAGCAGACATACTTTGAAATTGTGTTTTTGTCGGAATCTTTAAGAGCATCCTCTGGATCCTGTCTACAAATTTTCCAAGCAATCTGCATTTTAGTTTCAGCTGTAGAGTGCTTTGAATAGGCCAAGTTTAATAACGATCACCTTGTAAACACAAACGCCAGCGCGCTCTCACTCACACGTATATATATATATGTACATGTAAGATGTTACATGTATATATAAATATATATATATATGTATGAAATGTAGAATCTCATACATTATTTGTGTTCTGCAGCCGGGGCAACAGGAATGAGACAAATTTTGGAATATAAAGTGATACGTTTATTTTAGCATCCATCTCACAAGCGTTCCTCCTGTACCTCGAGAGAGAAGCCCTATTTATAGATATGTGTGCGTCATGGTGCTCATCCAATACGCGATATTAATTGAAATCACGAGGTGACGCTTATCTTCTCATCAGGAGTGTTCTTAAGGACTTTATATAATATGACAAATTTATGAGTTTGGCGCTTTGGCGGGCGCCAACAGGTTAATATAATTTATAATAAAGAAAGAATTTCGCCAAAATTTAGGAGCAGGGATGCAATTTAGGTAGGGAATCGCCAACACATTATTAAGCAATATGATTAGAATTTAATTTAATCACTTGATTTAAAAATATCATTACATATATATATATATATATATAGATATAGATATAGATATCATTACATATCTATATATATATATATAGAGATATAGATATATATCATTATATATATATATATATATCATTACATATATATAATAAAATACGATGGCTGCTCTAAGAAATAATTGGCGACCTCAAAATGGACTATTCTAAATTTTATGTTCTCCCCCTAAGTTCATCTTATCTCCCAAATTCGAGATCTTTCCAAGTTACATAAGACTGCTTGCAAAAGGGAACTTATTTCTCCCGCCTTCTTAGCATGCCTTCGTGGTGTAGTGGCCAGCACCCTCAGCGCGTATTCGAGAGGCCCGTGGTTCGACTTCCGGCGAAAGCGTTGCTCATTTTTCATCTCTCCTGCTTTCAAAAATGCCTAATATCTCTACAGTGGGGCCCGAACTGAAAAGGTGGTGAACGATGATTCTTCACCACCAGGATTTGGCGGCTGGGTCCCCTAAAACCCCAGTCGCTCTTTAAAAGGGGGAGTATATAAGGTATTTCTTCCGCCTTCTTAAAATGCCTTTGTGGTGTAGTGGTAGGCCCGCTCCACGCGAATTCGAGAGGTTCGTGATTCGATTCCCGGCGAGGGCATTGCTCATTTTTCCCATCTCCTGCTTCGAAATAACCGAATGACTCTAGAAACAAAAAATCTAAAATTAATCAATCGCAGCTTAGCTATACATATGCACCTGCCTAGTATAAATACTTCTTCGTGAGCAATTACGTCAGTTTTTCTTCTTATTATCCTCTCCTACCATGTAAAACATCTGCACTGCTAGGCTCTATTATTCTTTACTTTAAATCTTTTGCACATGATTATCGGTGTTGTTAACTACGATCTAGATCTATTTTCTCTACACAAAACTGAATTAATGTGCATTATCATGGAATATTTGGTTTATGCATTCATCTTTCTAATTACGCAGTAAAGTTTCTTCAAGTTATAATGTAGAGAGCCATCGTCAATCCGTTGCAACTTTTTTCACGAAGTCATCTTGTTACGATAATGGCACAGTCTTATTACACACACACATATATATATATATATATTATATGCATATATATATATATATATATATATTATATGTATATATATATAAATCCATTAACTGCTTTCATATTGTACATTCGAGCCGCAAAAAATTTTGAGACCTCTGTCATAAGAGATTAAAAATTTCCTATGTTTCTCTGTTTTGATGTCAGAATTTTTCATCTAAAAATTACAATTCAGCCTACCAGTATCCAAACGTATAATTCTGAAAATAAGACGGAAAATTATATGCATGTACAACCAGAGCCATGCCAACATATTTTTTCACCTGAGGAAAAAAGGTAAATACGCGCCCATATATATATATATATATATATATATATATATATATATATCAAAATAGCTATATTTTTATTAAACAAAAGTAAATGTTTTAAACCAAAATATCATAATTCTTATAGCATAATTATACCAAAATTCTTTATAAAGTTTATATAGTTAGTTTATAAAGTTTATAAAGTTACGAGTAAAAAGTATATTTTACTCGTAACTTTATAAACTCAGAAAAATAATATAGCCAATTATTTATAACTTTCAAATGAAAATGTTAAAAATTTCTTTTTTGCTAAATAAGAAATAACATCGAAATGCACATTACATTAATTTCCATATTTTCTTGCAATTCTTCCTACTGTTTTATTAATTTAAGTTTACTGAAGCTTATTTACCCTAATAATAGCTGACAAATCTAAAAACATAATTAAATTTTTAATAACATAATTTAATTTTTAAATTCGTATGGCCAATTTGACGCCCCTTCTAGTGATTTACCTGAGACAAGTGCCTCACTTGCCTCACCCTTGTCCCGTACAACTCATCATCCGTGTAAAACGCATACAAAGGATAAAATTTGACCAGTAAGGGACTGATAGCATTTACTGAAGTATACTGTACTCGGAATTATACGTTTACGGGCTACTTTAAATTTACTCAGATTCGTAGATGAATGAATTAAGGTATTCTAATAATTTTAACCTAATTCTGAATGAATGAAACAACTAGTAGCTGAAAGAATAAGTATAACTGGAATATTGGTAATTCAACCCAAATTCAAATCTCAAGGATCGCTGGCTATGCGAAAATTTAAAGCAAATGAACATGAAAGATTTTACGATTTTTACTTCTATTTGATATGTCTTAATCTACTAAACAAGCGAAGCAAGCAAGAATTGTGGATCAGTTCAAAATTGTTTCCTTGTACTGGTGAGTATCATTTAGAGTTTAGGTGTTTTACGGAATAATGAAAGTCGTACTTTTCATCAAAATATTGCGGTGTTCCAAAATTCTTGTAAAATTGCAGTTGGAAGCGGTTTCATGGGCTATGCTTCATTATGTTCAGACTTTGTCCTGCTCGGGATGCTTTTTGAATATTGTTAACCGATTACTTATTTAATTTTGAAAAATGGCTTCGTTCTCTGTAAACCGGAACTAACTGAAACTGTGAAAACTAAATCAGAGGAACTCGAAAGTAATTTTCTCTTTCGGAGCATTAAAACCTTCTCCTCTGACTACAATTCTGCAGAGCTCAGTTGCTCAGCGGGGCAAACTTAATTTAGTTTTCAATTAACTATTAATTCGTTCACAATTAATTTATATCCCAAATAATGAAATATCCAGGTGAGTGGATTACATTTTTGAGACTGTTCGGGACTACCATGGTAAGTATTTCGCCTCACTAGAAATTTTATGCGATTATTATAAACATATACTGTATACAGTGAAAATCGTTTAACACGAAACTGAGGGGATTGAAATATTTTTTCTTGTTAAAAGAATTTCGTGTTAAAGGATATTAAAAAAAAAAGGAACATATATTTAAGAAAATTAAGTTTATTAGAGTACATTTGTTTACATAGATATGTATATATACATTTATTTAATAAAAATCAATGAAACAACAAAATCCAAAAGAACTTAATGAAAATTAATGTAAAATTTTAAAGTTTTTTGAAAAACAAAACACTTATTGAGTTTTTGGAAAATATTCTGATATTTTTCTTTGTCTTTTTTAGCATCAAATTAGTCAATGTCGCCCATTTTTTTATTCATTTCACCACTGGAATGTGCGTCTAAATAACTGCGAATACTTTTCACGATGTTCCTCATTTCGGATGACTTGGGAAAAGGAGCTGAATTATTCATTTCATTTTCGTCGTCGGAATCTGCATCAATGATATTTTTTTAGCTTTAAACAAACTCCAAAATGTCTTTGTCTACCATAATTGGGGCTGTACACAGAATAACATCAAGTGCTGCAACGAATTCTTCCGATAATACAATAGGACAGTCCAATAATACAGAAACTTTCTCAAACATTTCATTAAGTGTCGGCTCAGTTTCAATCTCCTCTTTCTCAATTTCTTTTACCGCGAAAGAATCTGACACTTTTGAGAATCATGCATGACGAAAACAATTTTCATTCGTCCTTGGAATCACTGAGTCACCATGCAGAGCGCAGCATATGAAGAGACAGAGACATACGGAGTGCAACATATGAACCAAACTCACAGATTTTTACTCACACTGCAATGTGCTCGTCACCGAATTCCAAAGCCAACTGATGAGAGATAAGTTTGTGCGGCGTTTATAGGGGTGGAAGGTGAAATTAGCTTAGATAAACAAAACTGGTTCGTGTCGCAGCCTATTCCGAAGGTATTTCAAAGCCAAATTAGCCTCCTACGAAACATGTGAAACCATCTCTCTTTCATTTCACACCCCTCTTAAATCTCGCCTGCGAAGCCGGTGTTTTCCGCATTTTGTTCATTCCCAGAGCGGATATGTTTTCGTGTTAAGCGATTTTTGTTTCGTGTTATGAGAAACAAAATGCATGAAAATACATAATAGTTTATTGGGACGCATATTTCACAAGTGCACATCTGTGTAGCCACAGAGGGAGTGGTTTCTAGGAATGACCAATGGGCATCCAGTAATATCTCTGTCATGCCACATGACCTTACGCGTGCTTTAAGATTTAAGCAAGATGGTTGAAAATATTCTGCCACGTAATTTTATCTGTATAAAATAATTAAAGCATCGTCGATTTCTTCTGAAACTTTTCATTGCGAAATTAGATCAAATATAAGCAATTGTGAAGCTTTCACTAAGAAGTCAGAACTTTTTATTTCAGTCTATATGAAAAAGGTGCTCTAATAACCAATGCAGAATTTTATTCAAAGTGAACTTTACTAATTTGGATTCGTATACATTTTAGTGTGTTAAATTTCCCATTTAATAACTGTTCTTTCTTAAATGTATTGTCTATACAAGAAATACTCATCAAACTAAATGAATTTATCTTCTTCACAACGAATATATTCAATTTATTCACTTATTAACTTTTACTCTTAATAATGGATATAATCAGATCATACACAACATGTATTCTGAATCTTACACTTTAAAATTCAAAAGAATGCAAGCATTGAAATAAGAAAACATTAGATTCATTGTGTCACTTCCAGTCCAAAAAATTACACACTTGAATTCTCTTAATCCACAGGTGTTAGTAAATGCATAATATTCGAGGCTAATTGTAGCTTGAGTCATTTTCTCGATGTAAAGAGCGATAATACGCCGTGAACATCAATCCAAATATTAATGCGTGATAAAAATCGCGAAGAAATGTCAGCGATTGCGTGATAAAAATCGTGAAAGTGAAATGTCAGCGATTAATTAAACTCATAAAACGAAAGCACTACAAGATTTTCTGCTATTACGCCATACATTTATAACTGCGAAACAAATACAAATTAAACGTAAACAACATACACTCACAGGCTCGAAGATTTAGCGTCACAAGAGCAATAGAAGATCATTGGTCAGTTTTCGAAACCCCTCCCTCAGTGGCTACGCTGATGTGCATTTGTGAAATATGCTAACGGGACCGTTGTATTATTTCGTGTCAAGCGATATTTCGTCTTAAGCGTTTTCGCGTTAAACGTATTTCACTGTACCTACGCCAGTTAACTGAGTATTTTTAGCAATTTTATTCTGAAATTTGGGTATCGACTTACATATAAATTCAACACGATTTCCAAATAATTTGATCAAAAAATTGTATTATAAGTTAAAAAATCGTAAAAGTATTACTTTTATTTTGTTTAATACTAATATACATTAAACAAAAATTTAAATAATGGAACTCGGAATTTTTTTACAATCGTCGGTGCCTGAGAAAAAAACCGGGTGAAAGTCACTGTCTTCCATTTCATTATTAACACTGTTGTTATCCTCCTTGTAAATTATTTCCTCTTCAGTTACATCCAGAGCATCTCTGCAAAACTGATAACTTTTATTTTTAAACTAGCAAAATTTCTAGTTTTGTCAGAGCATCTTTCACTACATAGCAGAAATTAAGCCTATCATTTTATTCGTAAAATCGTCAGCACAAGTGAGGCAAAATTTCTTTCGATTGCTTAAGAAAGGCTCGCCCCACAGACAATAAAAGTACAATTTTTCATAGTATTGCCAATGCGCTAAATGTTGTTCATGCCTAAAAATTGAGAGAATTGAAGAAGAAAAACTATTGGAACTAAAAAGTCTATTAATTTTACAATGTTCTCATCCTTATTTTTCGATAGCTGATCATGAACTTAAACTCGTTTGATCATAGATCTGGCTAAGTTAGACATGCATTTGCTTCCACTTTTAGCGAAATATACAGCCATATTTTTAGAGCAATTTTAAATTCAGCTTACCCACGGTTTCAGTTTTGCGGAAAAATCTTACTTCTAGACTTACACAAGTATCAGCTTATATATGGTATTTTATGTTAATTCATAATTTATTTGATTGATAAATTCTAAGGCAGCAATAAAATTATTATTATACAGCATCGGAATGCGCCGTCAGATTGTCCAGAGGGGTTTACGAACAAATCTAATTTCATCAACCTCTAACGTTCCATTATGTTAAGCTAACCATTTATCATGATTTAGATCTGCACTGTCACTGCTCTTTTCCTCTTCCTTACTAAAATTCAAATCAGGTTTTAGAGCATTTAAGTTAAGGTTTTCGGATTGTTCGGCCCCTCGGGTGCACGTTACTAGGTTTCTGCTAACTCAGATAACATTATATTATTCGGCTTTGCATTATTGCTGTCTTCAGTTTAATTGCTACGCTGTTGAGAAGTTTTGAGCCAACTTCGAGTTAAACCCTTTCCGCACCCTTGTCTACTAGATTTAGTTTTAAATTTTAAATTGACCGTTACTTTAAGTTACCTCGCCACGAGTGGTGGTTAAGCACTATATGTGCGCTTTATATTCAAGTTCCGATTTTATAAAGAAAGGTTTGTTATAACTTCTTAAGATTTTGAAATTAATTTTAGACACAGCAATTGTTCGTTCTGCGTCTGCGCGGAGTTTGGACACAGTTTATGTTATCAAAGAAAAACAAACTTTATAAAGCTTATAAACCCACTGTAAACATATTCGATAGATACTTTAAAGCATTAAAATTATACACATTAGGCTACACTAGTATCCTTGTAACGAATCTATTTTTGGATATGAACATTTGTAATATTTGTTTTCTTAAAACAGTTAAGATTTTAATATGGAAGATAAATATGTCTGTTTCTCAGATCGTTTATTAAATTCCGATGCGAAGAAACATTTATAGCTTTGTCACATGTCCACCTAAGCGATTTAAAAGCAGGTTACAAAGTTACAAAAAGCCTCTATATAAAGCTTTTTATTTTTAATAATTTTTATAATTTTATTTTTAATAATGCATTTTTTCTAAAATTTGCAGTCTTTCTGATATAGTTCACTTGTAAAAGTATACAGATTTTATAATATTATTGAAATAATTTGCAGAAATGGATAACTGTTTGAATATTATACTGTAATTAATAAAAAAATTTCTAACGTCAATACGTAGACGTTTGTATTCTGCTAACATCTAATTACGATAGTTCTTTATAATTTTTTTCTCTATCGCCTAAAACTATTTTTTTATCTATTGATACTTTTAATTTTATTTATATATATAAGCATAAAATCTATCTTTGAAAAATAATTTGTTAAATTCAAAGTACACATTTTAAAAATCATTAAATTTTTAAAAACGTTTCATTCCCTTTTTACCTTCTTTCAGATAAACCGAACTGTTTTATTATCCAAGATCGTAACGAGGCTGAAGATGAAATCCTTAGATGCAAAGCGGACGGCTTTCCTACGAAAATAAACTACACTTGGAGTAAGGACAACGAGACTTTAGACGACTATGAATTGGAGAACGACTATGATGACTACAGCGTTTACACATTGCCCAGGACTCCAGATAGCTATGGAGAATACGTCTGCATTGCTATCAATGACGTTGGAAGATCAGAACCTTGCAAAATAACTGTCAATGGAGCTGGTGAGTATGCTTTCTACATCTCATACAGGATAGGCGATTTTACTACCTGATTGCTTAACACCATTATAATCGGTTGAATCATGGACATGGCGAAAGTAGTTTATACTATAAAATAGCAGTAACTGAAAGAAATGCGTGAAATAACTGAAAATAGCTGGAAAGCCTGCAAGTAGTGCAGAAGGCTATACTTTAAAATAGAGTCAAACACCATCATAACGAAAGTTTCAAAGGAATGAAAGTTCGTTTTTCTATTAAGTCTTTAAGTCTTTTTTTAAGTCTGAAAAGAAAAATAGGCTATCTCACACAAAAATATAAAAATTGACTAATGAATTACATAAAAATGTAATACTATTAACTTATCTGTTAAAAAGAATGAATAATATCTCCAATAGAATAAAATCATGAAACTAAATGAAATCATGTTAAGGCTTAATTACAATTATTTCTTTCTGCAATTATTAAACGTGTTTTCCTCTCTTTTCAGTATTACCATATGTTAATAATTTTACACTCTAAATTACTTAGCATAAATGTCAGGATCTAATATTTTTAGCGAATACATTCATCCCTCTAAAATATATATTCTCAATCATAATCATTTTCGTGACAAATCCCTAAGATATGTCTAATTTTACATGAAAAGAGTGTTTCACCTGCCACGAATAGCCTTTGTATAGAGCACAGAGAAAAGTGGGGAAGACGCTAAAAGAACAGTGACGTAAAAGTCACAAAATGTGAGAGGAAATGTAAGAACAATTTGCAAATCACTATCAATTTTGAGAGCAGGCTGACTCCTGAAGAAGTCCCTCTTCATCAGGAGTATTTTCTAAAAGAGACCTATCTTTGATCTCCCTTGAAATCGATAAGAATTACAAGTATATTCCAAATCTAAGCCAAGCAAAGGTTGTTCTTTAGCCTAATTTTGAAATTTGTAAAGGTGATTTTCGCTATCATTTTAGCTTAATTCTGAATAATTGTGGCTAATAGTAACTTTTGAGCTAAAACTTATAAAAATTCTAGAAAAAATTATAATAATTAAAGGACACGTTTCAGGCAACTATATATAATTTTTGTACGTTTTAAAAGTCCCTATAGTCGTATAAAGTAATTTCAAGTAGTATATAGCGAATCAGATGAGACCGCAAAGTTCATTCGTTATATTCAGAATTCCCACCGGATTCGCTATTACCGGTGTTTCACGAAATGAATACAACAGTTAAAACAAACTATGGAATAAATTCAGCTATACTGTTTACAATATTTATTTAAAGGTTAGCATTTCACTATTCAAATTAAGTCTGACTTTCCTCTGAATTAGTGTATGACAAAAGATCAGTTTTGATGTTTCTTCAAAACATGAAGAATTTACCACTTTGTTGTGAATAAACGCAGAACTAGAAATGTTCTTTCAAACTAAGCAGCAAGTACTCTCTGTAAACAATATTACCACATTAAAAGCAAAAACTTAGAATTTATCAGCTCAGTTGTTTTCTTAAACTAGACCGCTTTCATTTAAACTAAATCGACAATTACTTAAGACTGAAAATTCATTGTTTCACATCTGGGCAATCAAAGTTATATACATCTTTACCGGAATGCAGGCTGTATTGCAAATATAGACAAATCTGGCAACAGGTCTTATTATATCCTTCCCTTCGCATTTATTTCTACAGCCAATAAAATACATATTTCAAACTGAATTATTGTAACATATCTAAATGCGGTTGAACTATGACGTTCTGTGTTTAATTGTCATCTTCTGTGAGACGATCTCCTCCGCAGAAGATCCAAATCATTAAAAACTGAATGGTCTTCTTTTAGAATTCTCTGATGTTATATGCAGTATTCTTAAAAAAAAAATTAGATATTACATCGAGACCAAAATCTTTCTTTTCTGTAATTAGCTTTAAAGCCGAAAATAGCACTATTACTTCACGCAGGCAATTTCGCCTTTAGGAATGCAGTGATGTATATCAGTTGAATATGCAGCATTATGACTGCAATAAAAAAAATTCTAAATATTGCCCTTGGACGACAACAAAGAAACAGTTAATTAACCTAAGTGTTCATCAAGCATGGAAAAAGCTCCCTCTTATTCTTTATATTATTCTTTAACAGAAAACTGATTAATTCCAAATTAGTTTGTTTTATCTTCACATATAGTATATACACTCATGTCCATAAATTAAGGATAATTCGGAGTCACGCGTAAATCGAACTCTAAAATAAATATATCACCTGTAAAATCACTACACACATCTTCAAGAATCATATGCAAATTTCAGGAAGTAACCAGATGACACTGGTGGTACGTCACAATGACGAGAGTGTAAGAGAGTGATATATAAGGAATACAGGCAAAGAAGTAAAATTGTTCGCAGGCGCTTCATAACCATTTCAGTGCAATAACCGAGTATTTATGGCACAAAGGACTCATTTGGATGATTTTTTACGTCGTAGAATTATCGGCCGCTGGAATGTGGGCGTATCCAACTGGAAGTATCAGAGGAACTTGGAATTGCCCAGAGTGTCATCTCCAGGCTTTGGAAACGCTTCCAAGATGATGGTAATGTGAGTAGACGTTACAGCACAGGTCGCCCCAGAGTTACAACGCGGAATGACGACCGATATTTGGCAGTTACTGCCAAAAGAAACAGGCGGAGCACAGCCTCAGACAATAACAAGTACGACAATAACAAGGAAGACCGTGTGTACAGACGCTTAGGGCAGATTGGTCTATATGCTCGTAGACCTGTCATATGCGTTCCACTTACTGCAAGTCACTGTCGCCTGCGGTTAACCTGGAGTACAGAGCATGCATTGTGGACACCGCAAAAGTGGGCTTGTGTGATGTTTTCCGACGAGTCCAGGTTTAGCTTGCAGTCTGATTCTCACCGGACTTTCATATGGAGAGCTCAAGGTACCCGTTACCACCAAGAAAACATCATTGAACGACACCGTTACGTTGGTGTAGGAGTGCTCGTTTGGGGTGGAATTATTCTGGGTTCCAGAACTGAACTGCATGCTCAAATTGGAACCATTACAAGCCAAATCTATCGGGACGTCAATCTGGAACAACATGTACGTTTGTTTCGGGGCGCCATAGGCGCACAATTTGTGTTTATAGATGACAACGCCCGTCCTCACCGTGCAAACATCGTAAGAGAATGTCTTCAATCGGAGGATATCACCCGTATGGACTGACCAGCATTCTCGCCGGACTTGAGTCCAGTAGAGCACGTGTGGGACATGCTTCGCCGACGAGTTGCAGCCCGTCAACCTCCTCCTACATGTCTACCGGAACTTCGGAAAACATTGTGTTTTTTGAGTGGTATAATATCAAGATCAGATCGATACTTTGATACTCAGAATGCCTAGGCGTTATACGGACTGTATTGCATCGTCTGGGAGACATACAATGTATTAACAATCATACCAACCATGTAATATTGTTTTTTTGTAAATAGGTGTTTTTTGTAATTTGCTCCAGGGAGAAAAAATCGCTAATTTTTTTAATAATTATCAAACATATAGCATCTTTTTTTTTGCTCTTTACCTTTTGTTTAATGAATAAGCTTTACAAATAAGTCAAATTTGTTTTGCTTCTAACTCTTCCTTTGCCTAATTTTGCATTATCCTTAATTTATGGACATGAGTGTAAATATATATATAGAGAGAGAGAGAGAGAGAAAGAGAGAGGGAAACGTACTTACTTTACTATGGTTCTATCAATGCCATGCACTTTCCATTTTGATTTCTTATACCGTGCGGATATTTTAGGACATAAATTTTGAACCATATTCTTTATATTGTTTATAGTCCAAAGGGACTTTGCCCCTGAAGGACTATTGTTTTCGTTTTGCGATTTTGCGTTGAATCACTATAAACGACGAATCACTTTTTAAACTGTTGCCACAAAATGTTAGAATCCTGCATTATATTTGAAGAAATTAAATAATGAAAAATCTGCATAAATATATGTATATTTATCGCATTGTTATAAAACAACGGTACATAGAGCCATCAAACTTCGAATGACGTAATCCTCCTACGAATATGGACCAATTTTGACCAATTTCGAAATCTGGAATTTGTTTTATTATCGATTTCATATTTTGTAAAACTTTAACGAATTTTTGAGTAACAAATTCAACGATTTAAAAGCCAGCAATGGCAACAATCTACAGGGAGAAAAAAAACTTTTTATCTCCAGCGCGCGGAACTGTGTATTGGAAATTATAAAGATATGCTCATTTTAAAATTATTTTAAGACATTGCTATTGAACTGAATTTTATGGTTTAAGTGCCAAAGAACATGATATTTAATAAATAAAGGTAACACGGAAAACGTTAAAAAAAAACGCCCCTTTGGACGTAATTTAAAATCTGAAGCCTTTCAGAATTCTTATTTTTTCATTTTTCCAGAAAACCGTCCTGTCACTGAAAATTACTTTAGGCTGCACTAGTCACATCTGGGTTTTAACGTTTATGTGCATTTTACATCCTTGTACGAAGTAAAAGAATTTCTGTTATCGTGAAAACTTCGTATTTCAGTGGCAATATCCATTTTGAGCCTTTCCGAATACAATTGGAAGATTTCTCGTGGTGTCTGTATGTACAGACAGAATAAAGGAATCTTTTCTCCAAAATGGCTTCTAAAAACATATTTCAAAGCAATTCAGAAGGAATTTTTGTCGTAACGTCTATACGCACTTACGTACCGTCCGTATGCATGTATGATGTATGTATGTATGCATGCATATCTAAAAAATGATTAGCCATAAAACGTTGAAATTTTATATATGGAACTGATATAAGATCTAGTTGTGCACCTCCATTTTTTATTGCAATCGGAAATACCAAACATGTATATATATATATATATATATACACATACATATATATACACACACCCGCTTAAAAGACCTTTTCCTGGCCTTTATTTTCGCAATCGTTGGTCTAGTCATTAACTTTCAATTATATATGTGATTCAAATGACAAAAATATTCTTATTTAGGCAATAGCAAATTAAAAAAGAAAAGGAAAAAATGAAGAAAAAAAATTCCGATAAATTGTGAAATCTAACTTTTAATGCGGTCTCCCAATGCCTATACTTAAATTTGCGAAAGTTTTATACTCGTTATGAAAAAATAAAATTATAAGAAGTTTGACTCCTATATAATAAAAATTGACCACGATATTTAATTTCAAAATTTCCAATTTTTGATGTCATTTTCAACTTGTTTTGAAGAATAGGTTAAGTACGTAAGAATAATTCAAGGAAATAAGTTTAAATGAAGAGCAGCAAAAAATGTAATTTAATAGACCGTATAAAGAAGTCCTATGGTTTTTATTCTGTGTTTTTGTTTCGCAGTATTCCACATTTCTACGAAAGATCCAATTATTACCATGAATTCCACGTCTCATTACATAAAATACAAAAGTTGTCCTGTATGTACGTTTAATTAAGTAAATTCTGCATAGTTTATAAGGAAGGCAGGGTTGCGTAATCCATGGGGAATTAACACTGTTTCACAGTTTCTAGGAGGCTTGAATGAGGATTCTAATACGGAAATATTTATTTAAATTGACTTTAATATTTGCATATTTATAATTAATTTAACTTTATTATTTATCTTTACATCTCAATCCATTAATTAATTTCAATTTTCATTATTTATTTCTTTGTCTGTTTACTGTAAGTGACAGCTTTTCACAATTCGCTAACAGTTCAAAAAAATTAAATCCTATTCACAATTGTATTAAAAATAGTGTAATATTTTCAAGAATTACTTTAATTCGTGTTCATGCTTTCTCTCAAGAATTACTTTAATTCTTGAGAGAAAGCATGAACACGATCATACGGAAATCCAAGAAAACTTGGAATCTAAATCCGCAGAATAACATTAGTCATAATACACCCATCATATACGACATTATTTAACGATAATACTAAATGGAAAGCTTCACTGTACGTAGAAATTTCAATTTCGTTTCAAAGAGAAATATTCAAATAGTTTCTGAGTGCTTTACGATAATAAATAACTTAATTCAACCAAAGACAAACGCACAAACGAATTTCGCAGAGGAGTTTAATTCGATTATAAACGCCATACATCCAATAGGGAATTTAAATCTGTTATTTGATTATAAAGATCAATCCTTTTGAACCTGATATAAAAAATATTAAGATTTATTTTAAAAAGAACTCCTGAAGGGGAAGAAACTATCTGGTGAATTTTTTAATACCCCACAATTTGTCGTTAAAAAAGCCGCCTACCTATTATTCGGAGGCATTCTTTTTAACTGAAACTTTTTTTTTTTTTTTGTAAAGGCTTTGATGTATTCATTATAATAAAGGTTTAAAAAAGGCTCCAAGCATAATTTTTTTTAATTAAAAGGAAAATCAGTCACTTAAAAATGTTTCTTGACTGTCAGTTTTAATAATCAAAAATAAGCTTTTAAAGCTTTTCGTTTGGAATTTACCTTGAACTTTCGCTGGAAAAAATAACTAAAAATTAAAAAAGAGAGCAAAGCATCTTTCGCATTTGATTGAAGAATAGTTTTTTTTGATAAGTGCATTTGATGTATCATTGATACCTGAAGAACAAAATTTAGTAATCACATGTGTATAACGCTTTGTTATACCAGTTAATTAGAGTAACTAGAGAAACTTTTTAATATTAAGAAAGGAGATAACAAACAGAATAAAAATGGTGAAAGGAGGTAAGTTATATAAAATTTTACTACCTAGAAAGAATTAATAAATGTTTCTACTATTTTATTTATCAGTTTTTAAATATGATGAGCAATACATCCGTAAACAATAAAATTCAAATATCGACATAGACTTGACTGCTAACTAAAATATCGATATAGACTGCACTGCTAAATAAAACTGCATCGTATCGAAGCCAAGAAATATGATGTTCAGATTAAAATTGAACACTGGTTTTGTTAGGTTATTTGAATATAAGCAAAGCACACACAAACTAACTGCCTAGAGAAAGGAATGCCTTCGTGGAGGACTTAATAAATGCACCTGGTTTGTTTTGACGTTACTCATAGGGAAAACCATGAAAACCCAACATTTAGCCAACTCGTTCCTCTGGGATTGAACGCGAATTATCTCGCAGCAATTATCAGGACTACTATTTCTTCTAATTGCCTTTGCAAACATCTCTGGAATCCTGAGTTACTTAAAACTATGTTCTAAGTGTAGAAGATACAACACAAGTAGGAAGGGTTTAATTACTTTATTTTTCACCTTTACATCGGTTTCCGCACTTCGGGATACAAAGACCAATACTTATAGTCGGAAACGTAAAAACAAGAACTACAAACTAACTAAATTAAGTAAGAACTAAACTCCAATGCTTTACGAAGACTAGTAACGCGAAGATTGGCCTTTTAAACTTTACGTCTGTAGTAAGCAGAATGCGGGAAACTGCAATACGTCCTCAAGTATCAAATAAAATATTTCTGGTCTTAAAGGCAGACAGCAACTGACTGAAAAGCGCGCGTGAGGTAAGGCAGCGAAAAGTCTCTCTCCCTCTCTTGGCTAAAAGCTACAACTTAAATACTTAACAGTTTGCAAGCTCAATTTGCATAACCAAACGTGTTCGCGTTTATTCTGGCCGAAATTGGAAAATAAGACAGGATAGCAAAGTTTTAAAATAAAATAAACGTTAGTAAACCTTAAAATCCTTACGCAATCACCTATCTTAACACTCACCTTCTTTTGGGACATGAATCCTTTTGAGAAATTTTAAGTGTGCAACATATTTTGATGCACACTTTTATTACAGCGTATGTGAAAAATGCCATCCCTTCATTTCGATGTATTTACGTACATGTTTCATCGTATTCCTGACAATTTCGCAAAAGGTTTTTTGTCTGCATCTTGAATGGCTGCAATGATGTTTATTTTAATTTCTGCAAAAAAGAGTCTCTGTTACTTGTAGCAAGATCCAGAGATCTTTGTTGTTGAATCTGGAGATTCAGTTGGCTTTAGATACGATTTTATCGCCAAGAAACTGCTCCAGAATCGTCACTGAGGAATTTGCTCTATTAAGTGTCATATAATCTTTTTATACCAGACAGCAGTATTAATTCCCCTACATTTAATTTCTAGACATCATCATTCTAGCTAAATCACTGCATTATTACTTTCAATCAGGGTCCCAGTTATTTGTCCCCTTAACGTGAACAATGTGCAGACAGCAATTTTGTCAAGTTGGAAAAAAGATTCGATGAATAAATACAAATTTCTAAATTTCCATGTGCGATTAACTAAGGCAAAACCATGTCCCATATGTCAAAAAGACCTAATCTAAAATAGAAATAATGTCAAGAAGGATTCTGTTTTCAATAAATATGGTCTTAGAATTCCCCATCTTTACTGCTAATTTTCTTCTGCTATCAGCAGAATATTAATCCCATGAGTTCTCTTTAATATTTTAACATCTTTCAAGAAAAAATTTATTAAACATGTATGATCGCTGATCGCTTGTTTACAAATTCTTCGTTTATGCGTAAACTTTGTTTCTTGAATTTCATTTACATGTTCTTCTTTCCTTCGTTTGGATTTGCGGTTTCACCTCGCGTCTATTAACTAAAGGACTTCTAGAGTTTAAGCTAAGAATTTACGTAAGACGTGATATGAATATTTAAACAATGGCATAGAAGAGAAGGAAACCGTTCTGTAAAAAATGGACGTTTTTTCCCTCAAATAAGAACATGTTATATAGAAAACTTTCTTTTAGGGCTTCAAATGTAATTATTCCCGTTAAATGTAATTATTCCTGATTGTATACAAATAGCAGAAATAATGAAAAAGGTATTTACATCTTTTTAATGTGAGATAGCGGAGACAATCATTTTTAAATTTTACTGAAACATTTAAAATAGTTCGACTGAATTTTAATGCTATTTAACTTAATTTATTGTACCTAATGCGGTATCTTCAGCTACAGAACTTACTCAAAATCCGTCGGTTCTTAAGTAACTATACATTTCAGTGACCTTCAACATCAGTAGGCTTCATCAATGAACGAGATTCGAGATTGAAACAAATCATTTAGTAACTGAATGGAAAGTACAAAGGTATAATTAAGAACATTATTATGTAACTTCTAAAATCTCTCAATTTTTACGTATGCTGCAAACAACGTGCACAACCTTACTCTAGTATTAAGAGAGGCATAGATATATGTATTTAGTAGTTCAAAATTGCTCCTAACTCTCAGAACCGTTTTCGAAAATCGTTTAAAAAAGTTGCAAATTATAGCATACAGTTAGTTGAAGTGTTATAGAACTAATTATGCAAGCATTTTGAACAGTGTTTCACTATCCTATTGCTGTTTCACTTTCGAATGACTTTTTAAAAGTGCTATTTTACCCAATATAACAGAAAATTTACGTTTAAGAAAAATTATTCTTTCTGAAAAATGATCCAATGACTGGCCAAGAATTCAAATCAAGCCATTACCATTTTTGAATAATAGTTTGAATTCTTCAAATTAAAAATGTTATTTATATTAATTTTACTATCGTATCAAATTCCAAATATGTAATTATAACGTAAATTAATGCTGTTTTCAAATGCTACTTTCAGCATCTCTAATGTTAATTTATTAGAGCTATTTGAAGATACTTTGTTGATGCACTCCCTGTTATTTTAGGCTAGTGACAGATTTAGACTCTATTAAATTTGTTTTATCATGTGTCATCTGTCAAGATATATCTTGAGACAGATTTAGACGGATGATATTAAATCTGTATCAAGCTTGATGCCCACAGCTATTTAGTATAAAATGTATAGCAGATTTCAAAAAGAAGATGTCACCTTGTTGCATGGTAATAAAGAAGTGGGCTGTTTTACCTTGAGCACGGATTCGGATCACGAAGAAGAAAGGCGTGGAGTGCATATTCTCTTTGCGACAATGGGGCACTTAAAATATTATTTTGCCGAGAGATTTATGGTAGGGAAAGTGAAGCGCACGAAACTGTTGGAACCGTCCACACGGGTAAGTTTTCGAACGCACATTTAATTCCTATGTCATTTTGAAACAATGCCATTTTAGAAATACTATGCATTTGTTGGCTGCCTATAACGTTAAAAAAAGTAATTTTAATTCAATAGCGATGTAATATTTATTTCTGTAAAAAATCCATGCAAATCAATTTTTACAGATTACATAGCTTGAAGCATTTTCTGGAGTTACAATCCTTTACAATAAAATCAAAATCATTTGAAATATATATAGATTTGAAGTAAACATTTTGAATGTCTCAACCATTTTTTGGAATGAAATCTGTGTTAAATATCTTTATAGAGTTTTTTTCAGCAATATTGTATTTGAGGTTTCCTCAAGAAATAGCTGCACGTTTATTTAAAGGCAAATACCTCTAGTCAGAATAGACCAATAGCATTAGTTTTTTTTTTTCCACGATCTCTAAGCGCTGCGGCATAACCGCAAATCATCCCACAAAAGTGAAAGACATGTACTCTTGAAAAGTGACACGAAAGAAAGGAAATAAAAAGACTCTGCGCAGATTTAGTCCCACAAAATAGGAATTTCATCCAAGAATGTCACCATAGAAATTCCCGCCCTTACTGGAGAGAAGAAAGTGAAAAAAATAATAATAATAATAAAATTCCAACTGCTCCTCCTTTCATTAAATTTATGGAGTGCCGTGGATGGGTGATTAAGGCCCAGGATAGTGGAGGGCTATTCCGCTACTGCGGCATCTCATGAGAATTCCGATGCCTTTCCTATTACTCTCCGTAAAAAGCTTCGAAATTATTTTTAACGGAGCCCACACCTCGGTGACTATAGAGAATAACGATAGAGATCATTTACTTTAGCTAGATTTAAAAAAAGGAAAAGAAAAACAAGGGCCATTGCATGAAATGGGTGTAGATTAGGACATTGGATATTCTCGCCCATTTTATTAAATCTCTCCAGAGATCTGGAGAATTTTATCTAACTTAATGCGTATTTAACCATCGATCTACAATGTTTTCTTCTTTTTTCGGGAGGGGGGGGGGCTTCTGGATGTTTCGCTTCCTAGAAGGCAATGGGGATGCCTTCAGTGTCTTTAATTTGAAAATGAAATACTGATAAGTAGTAAACTGCTGCTAGTGAGAAAAATTTTTGAAGAGATAGCTCAAACAGTAGACTCAATTTAAAATGTTCAATTTCATACCGAAGCCCTTAAAAGTATGAGAAGGAACGGAGAAAAACAATATGTCAATACAAGGAGCGACATTCAAAATATTTATCAAATTTCATACGTCTATAATTATGAAGTTTCTAATACCTGGTGATTAGTGACATACCAAAGTAATGGCAAAATGTTTACGGCCTGCCTCGCACTCTATAAATTATAGAGTTTTAGTCTAAAAGAAATGTACGTATTTGAAGTTTTCCATAAAATATAGTTTTAATAGTAGGACTGAAATATATACGCGATTTGAAGAATATATCCTGAAGTTTTTCATGACTAACTTGCAAATGTTCTACATCTGAATACATTTGTAACAAGGCAGATATTGATGCGATAGTCGAGATCTTCCCAAACACGGTTAAAATGATCCATGTCAATAATCACAGCAGCTGCTGTGATGCATTCTTTAAGGTCGACCAAATTTGTAAGAAAAGAACGAACAGAAACTGGAACCTTCGTGCATCCCCAGAAAAACTACATCGACGTTAAATCCAGAATTTGTCATGGCCAACATACCAGTGCCACTTTCTGGTCTGTTTAACAACTAATCCAACTCCGTGGTAGATTTTCGTGCATACCATGTTCTAAAATAACGCTATGCAACGTGGCATTGTTTTTGTTTGCATATTCAAGTACACAAAAGGCACTTTCCTACTTCGACTGACGACAAGAGCGTCCACATGATGCTGAAGGCATGACAATCAATGAAAGAAAATTGTCATAAATACGAAAATTACCTCTCTAAAACGGCTCTGAATGTTGGAGCAATTACTTCACGATTTATAAGCATTTAATATATCTATTTCGTTTCAGTTAGCCTTATAATATGTGATTTCCTATAGGAACATGAGCAATCCAGAGGTGATGCTCAAATCTCAGTTTCGCTAATGCATATCGTTCAGCATTGAACTCGCAGCTGCATAAACAATATTTAGCAATAACAAAGTATGTGGGATAGTATTTCAGTTTTCCAAATGCTATCATTTTCAACAAACGTATAGAAACTCAAAACTAGCATTGCTGCTACTGTGCCAGTAAGAAAAGACTCTCTGAAGAGAATAGGAGTTGATTTCGAACATGAGCACGACATTCTCTATTTTAGCTATGAGAATTTACACATACGATTCTAATACAAGAATAAAATCTGCACAATATTCCTCTTATTGGATGGCCAATCAGTGGTATAATAGTTAAGACCGTTGAATGGTAGCGCGATCCAAACTTGAATCCCTGAGAACCTGTTGTCAGTTGGGTGCTTTCGTTGTTTTTTCCATGTGTAACCAGCCAATTTTCATTAGAAATCCAGAAGGCATCCACACCTTAGGCAGATTGCGCTTTTTTTACGTATTAAAACAAAACCATCTTGATTGATATATCACCGGCCATTTTTTCGGAGTAAATTTTAAAATGTCTAGCCACTTGAAATTTAATTTCGAATAAAACTGTGCATTCATAAGTAGATGAAAATGTAAATTTTGTACCGGACATTTCAGATAGAGAAGCTGTAGATCGAATTATAATGGGAAGCTATTTTAATAACTGCAAGAGAATATAGCGTAGAAAAAAATAAAAATAATCCTCCTCCAAAATAATACATCGATATACAGAGACAGAATGTCGTTGAATTTGAGATGAATATCATAATTAGAATAATGGACGCTTAGAGTAAAAAGTTTTCTAACGAACCGCATTTTTTCAAAAATAACATTGGTAACATAACTGGAATCAATGCGCTCTTTACTTTATTAAAATTATTTGTACTTATGACATAATAAAAAAACTATCACTTTCGCACAAAACTTTGCAAAGAACCCAAAAAAAAACTCTTCTCTTTTTTTTTAATTTCGCTGTTTAAGCAATTATATTAATGGTTCTGAATTCTTTTATTTATTTCGAATTAATAAAATCACATTTCGTTCTCTAAACAGAAAATATTAAGTATGTATTTAGTTGACTTAATCGAACTAACTATATTTTCTGCTACTATTAAATTTATCATGCAATTTTATTTTCGTTATAGTTAAGAATAATTTCTCTATTTTCCATGTATCCGCAAATGTAGCTATCGGGATTATTTGTAATTTTTCCTTCAGTCTTGGTAAAATTAATTAATTATTTTTTATGCTTTTAATAGTTTGGTTGATTTAAAAAGTCAAAACATAATGCAGTTAAATGCATGATTTTTAGATGCCATTTCCAGGAAAACAGCACTATATGTAAAATATATTCTATCGTAAAGGCATATCGCAGAAGATTTACATTGTTTGAAATACAAATAACATTAAACAAGTTTTAGCATTTTTCATGCAGTAAAAATCTTCAAATATGAGAGAAATCCCCATTCCCCAAAACTTCGTGCAGGATATATTTTCTGAACATATACTATGGTTACAATAGCGTTTTATGAATCTTGATACAAGTGCAAATGATATTTCCATATTCAAAATTCATTTGACTTCTATCAGACCTTCAACTGGAAGTGATTGATTTGCAAAATGATATGTTAAAAATGATGTTTAAAGAAAAAAAATCTAATTTAAATCTTTAAATATTTTTCGGAAGATAAATACGCTACTTAAAACCATATGTTCGGGAATGGTATGCTGGTATTTGGGAGTAATGCGGAAAGACATTCTCGAAAACGAAGTACTATGTGAAATCGTTGTTCAGATTAACATTAACAGGTGACCATTTGCAAACAACTATAATGGTCGGAAGTACTAATTTCGAACTGCAGTGACATGGAATATTTTCTTAGAAAAAACAATTGCGTTTCCCGCATTCGAAATTTTAATCTAAAATATGTTTGCTGACCTCTATTATGCAACATGTTTAATTAAATTATGTCATAAAAGGTATTAAAACAACATTTATCAATTATAATAGATCATATTTACATGTGTTTCCGTCTTTTGTGGCCTTAGTATCTGTGGAAGTCTTGGTAGGTATTATCCGTGAATACGGATTTACTACTATATCCCACCCTTGAATTATCCCTGGGTATCAGTTACTGTAGTACATATCTGAAAATTTACTATATTATGGATTTTAAATTCAATCTAAAAAACTGTTGGCAGTACCATTAGTTTAAACATTGCTAAAAACACCGAGTACATAAATATAATTTATTAAATAAGAAAAATTAAGAATAAAATAATAACGGAACCAGCCTTTTTCACGTCAGAAAATCAATCCATTTGATAGTGAAACTAATCTAAGATGCTCTATCATTCAAGCGTTTTAATCACTCCATCACTGATTGGCCAATGTGAATCTAATTCGCAAATTAAAAATCAAATTCCACAGGTTCAAACGAAACACGTGCCCTAGCCCTTCGTTTTCAGCTGGGTCTCCAGATCATTCTACAATATTTAAAATATGTGCAATACTATGTACCTTTCAGTTCTGTTTAAGGAAAAACAACCTAGCAGGAATAAAATGTCAAACTTCGTATTTTATTTCTTAAGCCTTTCTTTAAATTCTGGATCATTGACATTGCTAAGAAATACAATCTAAAAAAACAGCTACGATTTTTCATTTAAAATTACGTATCAGTAAATTATGACATATAGTGGACGACATGATATGATTTTTTTAAACAAATCAAAAATTAAATTTTTATATTGGCTAAATGAAGATGACAACTGAATGACCCATCCCATTTTCCATGATTGAAAAAAACTGAAATTTTCAACATTGCATTTCATTTATATACTTGATTATTGAAATGGTTATTAATTTAATTTAGTATGTCATATCTTTGTAACTTTACTTTGGACTTAGTATGTCTTAACTTTGGACTTAGTATGTCATATCTTTGTAATTTAATTAACGCAGCAAAATCAAAAAAGAAAAAGAAAAAAAAAAAAATGGAACATCCCCCCCCCCCATTTTCTTTCAAAGGCGTGAGGTTGGGAAGAAAAAAATAATAATAATAATAATTAAAAAAAAAAAAAAAGATCTTGGTTTGTACAATATACGCAAAATTTAAACCGCGAAATCAAAATGCATAAGAAAAGTAAAGTCAACTTCTATTTACACAACTTCGCATCAAAAACATTGAAATTATAAGGTTATTTCGTGAAATACATTATATGAAACGTGAGCAACGTTTGTTCCTAAACTACGTAGAAGAAGCTTACAGGAGAGGGCTAGATGACGTAACTACTAATAGATCTATATCAGACTACTGACCTACTTAATAAAACTGTTAAAAAAAACTAGAAAAATTTCAAATCATAAACTAGAAGGATTAATTTCTAAGAGACAGGAGAGATTTGTGGTATGAAAAAAAAATTCTAGCCATGTATTTAATACAACAAAGTTGAGCGTCGCCAGGATACATTATGGCAACACTTATTTTCATGAGCAGAATCAATATTACTTGTTATAAAAATTCCCAAATCTCATCTGAAGTTTGAAATTATATTAATTTTTACCATTATTCCATCATTTTGTTTTCAGATTCCTGTTATCTTATTCAGATTGTCTGAATTTCTAAAATCCGTTCGACTTTCGTAATAAAGACTTTGATCAAAGTCCTAGGAGTAATTCAACAATTTAGGAGTTGTTATACACTGCCGAACAATTTTTGGCAATCTCTTGTCCGTGCCGTCTAAATCACACCCAATGTGGTTCTAGAAAATTCCTTTGTTCGCGTACTCAGCGTTATTCCCGATTATTTAAGTGAGAGCTTATACGGCAGACGTAAAAATACGGGAGTTTATTTCCTCAGCCGGAGTTCCGGCATGAAATTGGCATTTGCCGATTTTCAAGAAAATAATGACCTTCTGTTCGCCGAGTCGTAAATGTGCCCAGACGGTTTTATAGCCTGATAAACGAGTGGTGGGAATTTCCTGTGGAAGTATATTCCCGTGGAGCACCGTTATCGATTTCTGAAATTTATAGATGTCTCGAGTTTTCGCGCCTTTTATCGTTGAATCGTTTTCGCATAAAGCGAAATGCCAGTCACTTTGATGTGAGTAAGTACAAACAGGGAATCGAGGTGCCACTTAACAGAGTACCTGACACGTCTTTTAGCCCCATGTGACACTTTGCGATTCTATCCGTGGAAGATGAAGTTTCGAACACAATCGAAGGCAGCTTAATCCATCCATTCACCTATCAATAGAACGAATTAGTAACCTGTAACTCAAACACTGTGTAGAATATATTGGTATTTTCCCTAGCATGCACAAAAGAACCAAAATTTAGGTGTTTCTTGAATATATCTTTAATTTTATGTTTTAGGAAGAATGAAATTAAGTTATTGGATGCATGAAACTGATTACGGCAGCGGGTTGAAGTGCAGAATGATGAGAAAGCTTTTTCCCCTTCACTTTCTAAATAATTATTTATGTACTTCATCGGAAATAAATGCGGAAAGTAACATTAATATATATGTATATGTACTTGATCAGGATAAGAATAATTTAATTAAATACCCCTGTTACCAAGCGACAAAGGAACACTAGTTTAATTCGTTACTTTTGGCTAAAACGACTAAATCAGATTTTACATAATAAAGATTTCCCCCAAAAGTAAGCAAATGACTTTAATGGTTATCTGAAAAGAATAAATAACCAGGCAGCATATCTGACTGACAAGTGCAATATCCATGCTTCGCAGAGATCCCACTTCCGACAGCACGCACTTGGGAATGCAGTTCCTTATAACTATACATGATTAATAGCTGATTTAATTTTCAGAGGAAATGTAACATATTCTCCACAAAAATTTCTGTCATTACAAAGCTCTAGTTATGAGTCAGAATACAGAAATCGTTAAAGAATAAATATCAGAAAAACTTGAATGTTATTAAAGAGTCACTGGAATTCAAATGCTTCTGATGTGTGCCCGGAGCAATAAAGATAAAGAAACCGGAAGTAATGGCACCGGAAAACAGAAAACGAAAATAATGGCACTGAAAAGAAATCTCGTCAAATAATGGCGTCGATCCCAGATGGGAAAAAATAGCCAAATTTTAAGTTAACTGGCATAGCCATACGGTGGCGTAGCTAGAGCTTTTGTCTCCCGTATAGGTCTTTGAATTTGTCGCCTGAGGAATTTCTTGAATTTGCCAAACCTCTTGATATACTACAAACAAATAACTACGAAAAAAGATCAAAAGGACATTTAGAGAATTTAAACTTTATATTTATTTTTGAAAAAAAAAACTTTAATTCCAACATTATTATTATTATTTTGCTTCTTTCTTCATAAAAACAGCAATGATGTTGTAAAGGCCTATTTAATTGCTCCATTTGCTGTTATCTAAACTATACAGATTTCTTAATGCAATATACGTTTATAGTTCCTAAATATTACTTCTTAAATAATTTGTATTTAGAAAATGCTTCTCAGAGTTAGCAGTACTCACAGCAAATAAGTGGAAAGTTGTTTGGAACATTGTTCTGAAGACTGACTTTTAAAATAAACATAACAAATTTAAAAAGAGCATCCTTCCATATTTCTGTTCCGATTTCAGTAATACGTAATAACGAAACTCAGTTTAATTTCTTCGTTTAAGTAAATTACATAGTGCTGTTTGAGAAATCCCATTTCCAAAGCTGTTTATCTTTGGATGCATTTGCTAAACGTATCATAACATTTCAGAAATTTATCTTTTTCTTTCAGGCTTAAATTACTTCGTTTAGGCATTTTTGACATATTATGAGCCATGCACTCAGAAATTAAAAATTTCTTCTAGTGATTTGTTTAAATCCAAAATTCCCATTTCTTTCCAGCAGGAAGATTACACTTTCGGCTGTCAAGTCTACCTTTCTCTCCAGTTGTCTCACTTTTGTCTGACAGGAACTAGGGAAGTGTACCCAGGATGTCTTGGTTCTAACTACACTTGCTGAAATTTCTGCTAAACCAGTTTCATTGAAGTACTACATAACTGAAAGATAAATGAATGAACTGTAAACAGCTTTTAAATCTGGCTTTTCTCACCTATTAACACTTTACACCGGATCTGAATAATCAAAAATTTGAACGCTATAAGCGGCTGAGTTTATTAACCATTGAGTTAAATAAGCGGTAGGCACATTATATGCATATATATATGTGTGTGCAGTGAGAATCACATGAGAATTAGTAGCCGATGCCTGATAGCAATTAAGACAGCATATTAATTAAAAACATCTTGATTATGGTAATGTACACCCAACACAGATTAACAAAAATACTGTTAAGACCATCAAATCAATATTACCAGTATTGTTCTATTGTCATTTATAGAGTTCATCAAATCCTTTCAAGATCTAAACTTTTTCCTGCAGAAATAGAATTTCCTTATTTTGCAATGTTTTTTCCTAACATGTCGCAATAATTCTCAGTCTTCGTCAAAATGTCGTGCATTGTCTTTAGCACTATCTTGATCAAGGTATAATATGCACAGAGTATTCATAACTTTCTACAGCACTCTTACTGGTTTCCTGAAAACAAGGCAGCGACGTCACATTTTACAAGCCGTTATATTTGCAATACTTTTATTTTTCTTTGGGGCTTTTATATTTGTAAAAAAATATATTACATTTACATATAATGTTACATCCAGTAGCGTGCCATCGTTGCACTAGAGGGTCTAGGTTAGTTCCTAACCATTTTTAATAATCATATTTCCCAACAAAGTTTTACCTTCCATTTAGAAATTCTAAAAAGAAGTAAATTTTCCCTGATTCTTGTGCTCTATTTGAATGTAATCAACTGTTCATTCACACTGGAGAAGATCGGTTACTTTGGTCGTGTTCGTGAGCAGCACGTGACCATATGGTAGTGCCTGACACCCAATGTTTTACCTGCTCCCAAACTCCAAGCATTTTTCTCTTTTGTAAACCGAGTGATATGGGAAAGTTTACTACTATGAGATTAGCTATAGTATTCTCGGAAGACAGGATGTACGTTCCGTTGTTTAAAAATAGTGGACTGTAAATTGACTTAATATTACTTCAGTATAGAACCCAAGAAACCTCAGAGTCATAACGTTGACCGAAACTTCTTTATTGGCTTTCACACAATAAGTTGGTTGAGGAACGGCGAAGACCACATTGAAACCTCAGACTTCAGTAGCGGCTTACCACACAAACTCAGAAGAAACTCTGCTTAGTTGAAACTCCAGTAATTCTCAGCAACCCCAAAGCTCTAAACGCGAGCTTTAAAAACCTAACAAATTTGCGTCTGCGCCTCTCCTCGGTACAAAGAAAGAAATACAGTTTGCATAACATCGAACATACCCCCAGCCTTGAAGTCCCAAGGGGGTTCAAACAATAAATTTAAACTGTTGAACTGCATAAACCTGAAAATAAAAATTAAAGTCTCTAAATCAGGAATTAAATGGCAAAGCACATAGCTTTGCTATAGGTCGTTTTATTTCACCATTTGAAGTGCGTAAACTCCCCACTCGAACTTTCTCATCAACACCAGGATACACTTTAGTAATTCTACCTAATTTCCAACATAGCGGAGGTAGATTTTCGTTCTTAATAAGAACCATATCACCAACCTTCAGATCTTGTTGGAACTTGCACCACTTGGGTCTCTGCTGCAACCTAGGTAAATACTCACTGCTCCATCTCTTCCAGAAATGTTGAAATAACCTTTGCACGTTCCTCCAACGATCACTGCAGCTCATGGTTTCTTGAATTTGGTTAGATTCTGGAATAGCGCTTAAAGCCGCTCTGGTTAAAAAGTGTCCTGGTGTTATCGCCTCCAAGTCGCTACAATCACTTGAAGCTGGTACCAAAGGCCTAGAATTAAGACAGGATTCAATTTGGGTTATTAATGTCAAAACTTTCTCGTATGTTAAAGTGTTCCTAAACATCTTTTTAAGTGATGTTTCATAGACTTGATACCCGCTTCCCAAAGCCCTCCAAAATGAGGGGCAGAGGGAGGATTAAATAACCATTTAATATTTTCTGAAGAATTATAACCCTGTAGCTGTTCATCACGTTGAACAGTAGAAAAGGCTTTCCTTAATTCTTTATTAGCTCCTATAAAATTCGTTGCACAATCACTGTGAATTTCACACGGTTTGCCTCTATGAGCTATAAACCGCTTAAGAGTCGCGAAGAAAGATTTTGTTGAAAAATCTCTAACTAATTCTAAGTGTATTGCTCTTGTAGTAAAACAAATAAATAGACATACGTAACACTTAAAGATTTTGACTCATCTACCAGGACGATATTTAACGTTAAATGGTCCTGCTAAATCAATCCCTACACGAGAAAAAGCTCTACTTTGAGTAACCCTTGAAGCGGGTAAATCTGCCATTAGCTGAGTTGCAGTTTGCGCTCTAACTCTACGGCAGATAACACATTGGTTTATACACTTTCTTATAATATCTCTAGCATTCACAATCCAAAATCTATGTCTTATGACAGAAGTGAGTAGCTGCGTACCTGCGTGAAGATACGTGTCATGATAATGCTTAATAATTAATCGCGTAATATTGTGATTCTTAGGTAAAATCATAGGATGTTTCTGATTATTTGAAACTGTAGAGTTTCTGAGCCTTCCGCCTACACGCATTATTCCTGCGGAATCCAAGAAAGGACTTAAAGACAGTAATTTACTTGATGTCTTCAAGGGTTTACCAGATTCTAAATAAAATAATTCTTCTGGAAATTCGGCTCTTTGTACAATCCTAACAATCATAGAAGTAACTTCACAGAATTCTTCAGTAGATAAATAACCCTTTATACGCTCTGTAGGTAACTTACTAAAATTATTTCTGAATCTTAAACACCACGCTAACACTCGACATAACTTTAGCCATGATGAAAATCTCGAAAACACACTAGGCTCTTCAAATTTGGAAACATTTGAACTGAAACTCTTTTTCAATTCCTTCAACATAACCTCACCCTCTAATTCTACACTTGAATTTTGCTGTACATGAATTAGGGATTCGTTCAACCACTGCGGTCCCTTCATCCCTAACTCACATTGTAAGAATTCTGATGGAATAAAACCTCTGGTCCACAGTCTGCAGGATTTTGTTTCCCAGCAACATAATTCCATTGAATACCTGGAACAGCTTCCTGGATTTTTGCAACTCGATTTGCCACAAAAGGTAGCCAACGGCGAGGTTCGGACGAAACCCATGCCAATGTAACCCGCGAGTCGGTCCATGCGTAAATATTGTTAATAGGCAGTTCTATGCATGATAATACTGCATGTAAGAGGTTGGTTAAAAGTAACGCAGCACACAATTCTAGTTTCGGAAGAGACTGGGTTTTTAAGGGCGCTACTCTGGTTTTCGATGTCAGAAGGTTGACTTTGACTGACGAATCAAGGTTGATAGTTCGGAGATAGATGACTGCACAATAAGCCTTTTCTGAAGCGTCGCAGAAAGCATGGATTTCTATAACTACTACCTTCGGACTCAAGACATACCTTGGAAATTGTAAGCTTGAAAGTAAGGGCAATTCTAGATAGAAACGCTTCCATTTTCTACTTATTCTCTTATCAACGAGTTCATCCCAACCCAGCTGTAAGTTCCATAACTCTTGTAATAATATTTTCATGTATATTATTGTTGGCGCTAACCATCCCATTGGATCAAAGATTTTGGCTAAAATAGTCCTCTTAGTAAACTCTTTATCACTTATTTGCATACTGAAAAATAAAATGTATCAGTAGGGTTGTTCCAATTAATTCGCAATACCTTTACTTTCTTGTCACTGGTTATTTCAAGAGAAATACTGGATTCTCGTAAGCACTCGGGAATATTCTCTAAAATAGCTGAACTGTTTGAAATCCACTTCCTTAAGCGGAATCCACCCCTTTTCATCATTTCATTCAACTGCTGAACTAGAACATTCGCTTCCTCTTCACTTTGTGCCCCTGAAAGCAAATCATCAACAGAAAAATCACGAAGGGCAATTTTTGATGCTAAAGGAAATCTCACTTGTTCATCTAATGCAAGTTGTTTCATTACTCTAGTAGACAAATATGGCGCACAGGCAGTCTCATATGTAACTGTCACTAATCTAAATGTACTTAAGGGCTCACTAGGACCATCCCTCCAAAGCATTCGTTGCCAATTTGTATCTTTTGGGTGGACACGAATTTGTCTGAACATTTTCTCTACATCGGCACATACTGCAATTTTGTGAGTTCTAAACCGTAGAAGAATTGGAAACAGCTCTTGCTGAACTCTTGGCCCAAGCATCAAAATATCATTTAATGAAAGATCCGATGTCGTTTTAGCTGAAGCATCGAAAACAACTTTCAGTTTAGTCGTAGTACTTGATTCCTTTAATACGCCATGATGAGGCATGTAATACATAGAGTCAATAAGAATCTCTCCCTCAGGCACTCCCTCCATATGTCTCAGCTCAAGGTATTCCCTCATGAAATCCTTAATCTGTTCATATATCTGAGGCCTTTTTAGAAGTGAATTTTCTAAAGATTGGAATCTACGCATAGCTAATTGTCTGGAATCTCCAAGCTGAGAAAGCGGAGAGTGAAACAGTAATTTCACAGTATATACCCCACTTTCCTCTCTCGTATATGTAGATTTGAAATAATCTTCACATGCTCTCTCTGATTTAGTAAGCATGTCACACGTAGGTACAGTATCCAATTTCCAAAAGTCAGACAGCATCTGATCAGTTTCCACTTGTATATTATTCACATATATAGTAGGATTAATTTCTGTTGAATTATTCACACTACCTGAAATAATCCATCCTAGTTCAGAACGAGAAGTTACCGGTTTACCTCCTTCGCATTTAATTATTTCTTCCTTAAAAGAGGTAAGGCAATATCTACGCCTAAAAGTATATCAACAGGCCCACTTTTGTAAAATGTTGGATCTGCTAACATTAAATCTTTATATTCCTCAACGTACTTCTTATCCAATGTAAAATGCGGCAAAGTTCCAATAATTCTATTGATTATAAATACTGGTGTTTTAAATGACACTTTCGCCGTAAAATGCGGAACGAAGTTTATTTCCGTAATTCCATTAGTTTTCGTATCCAAAGACCCTAAACATGAAATAAAAACTTTCGCATTTCTTCTTGCTAACGCTAGCCTTTGTACACAATCTTCTGAAATCAGGCTTGCTTGACTGCCAGGGTCAAGGAGGGCTCTACACAATTGGTATTCACCCGATGAATCTAACACTTTAATAACAGCCGTACATAATAAAACTTCACGCTGAAAATTAAAGTCTGAAACACAAGATTTAATTACTGGACTAGAACTTGCGATATTCTTCCCTGACCCAGCCGCTTGAGCGCGAGGTTCTCGCTCAGGAAAAAATGGCTTAGCCGTCACTGATAACTCATTCGAACTGTTCGTAACTCCTTTACGTGCCTTTGGTTCATTTTGAACTCTTTCGAAATGCAGTAGTGTGTGATGATTTTTAAAGCAATTTTTACATTTATGTGTACTTCTGCACTCGAAAGCTTTATGATTTGAAACCAAACAATTAAAACAATCATTATTTCTCTTGACAAAATTAACGCGTTCCTAAACATTCAGATTTAAAAATTTATTACATTTAAAAACTGTATGACCGGCTTTACAATACGTACACTGCGCGCGAATCTCTGAAGCCAATGAAGTTAATTTGTCTTTTGTAACTTATTTTTTAACACCTTGCGTTTTACCTGCTTGCAAGGTTCTGGCATGAGATTTCAAGAACTCTAACAGCTCATTAAGTGTTGTTAGTTCCTCACTCTTTAATGTTCTTTTCCACCATCCTCTCGTCGAAGAATCCAATGTAAACTGTACTATAAACATTAAAATAGTATCCGCGAATTGCTCCCCTTTGAATTCTAGATTTTCAAACGAACATACACATTCTCTTACAGTTTCTACTAACGCTAATATCTGACTAGGAATTTCAGCTTGTAAATGTGATAAATACAAGATTTTCTTTAATAACGATGAAATTAATTCTCTCTTATGTGAAAATCTTTGACACAATAAATGCCACGCTAATTTCGAAATTCCTGTCTCAAATAGTTAAAGCTTGAACAATCCGATAAGCATCTCTTTTAAAGAACCCTTTAAATATTGTAGCTTTTGTGCACCTGATAAACGGTCATTATCCACTATCGCCGTTTTAAATAAATCAAAAAATGATAACCATTCATCAGTACTGCCACTAAATACAAGAAGAGTTAGCTTAGGTAAGCGTATACTCGCTATTTCACAAGATTTAGTTTCCACACTAATGTCTTTAACATTCTTAACTCTGGTTAGCATTAAAATTAGCTCATCAACAGTATCTTGTATGACCTGCTGTTCTTCTATAAAGACATCAATATCTTTTTCTTCACACACTACAAATATGTTACTAAAAATATCCGAAAGCTCGGTCGTTACATTATTTAATCTAGATTTAAAAAGTTCTAACTGATCAACATCAGCAGAATCGTAAGTCACTGTAATTTTCTCTTTCAGTTTACTCAGCTTTAGCTACACGCTTTTTAGTCTTAAGCGTTGTAAATTCTATTATCTAATAAGAAAGATATAAAAACACACTGACTCACCAATTTTACTGCGACTCCGTAGCCGACGGACCAAGAACCATGCACGTTCCGTTGTTTAAAAATAGTGAACTGTAAATTGACTTGATATTACTTCAGTATAGAACCCAAGAAACCTCAGAGTCATAACGTTGACCGAAACTTCTTTACTGGCTTTCAAACAGTAAGTTGGTTGAGGAACTTCGAAGACCACATTGAAACCTCAGACTTCAGTAGCGACTTACCACACAAACTCAGAAGAACCTCTGCTTAGTTGAAACTCCAGTAATTCACAGCAAACTCAAAGCTCTAAACGCGAGCTTTAAAAACCTAACAAATTTGCGTCTGCGCCTCTCCTCGGTACAAAGAAAGAAATACAGTTTGCATAACATCGAACACAGGAAATAAGGAATTCTGGAGCAAGTACGCTACTGATAGATTTAGACAGCGTTGTGTTTTATTTATTTATTTATTTATTTATTTATTACGTACTCCGCCCTTAGGCACACCACGGAAAGGGAGGGATGTCCCGTGGAGGTCTTTTTAAGCCCGTTCGCCGGGACTCGAACCCCGGAACGAACTACCAGTGTTCAACGGCTTTTACCGCTCGGCCACTGGTGGGCTAGACAGAATTTAGTAGGCAAACGCTGTTAGTAGTTTAACAGCCCAGACGAGAAAGGGGTTAGCGACGAAGGGTCCGAGTTCGTATCCCCGGAGAAGATATAGTAGATGCTTGTAAATGTATAGTGTCTGTTGCGATATTGGGGACAGTCAAAAACCTTTGGCGAACCGAAAGACCCTCTCGAGAGTTTGGTGGTAAGGGAAATGGACTGGCGACGTTGACTATGCAGACGTTGACAAAGTAAAGTGTTCAGGCTCTCTCAGACTAATCAGAGAGCAAAGGTGGCACATATTATATGCGTAGTCAATATCGGAGTTCAAGGAAAGTTAGTTAGAGCAGGTGGTATGAAACTTCATAGTTTTCAATCTACTGGGATCAAAATAAATTTCCGTATCACGTCTAACTCAACTAATAATTGTTAGTCAAAGGGGCTTGGTCCCTGAAGGACTATTGTTTCGTTTTGCGTTGAATCACTATACTTTTCAAACTGTTGCCACCAAATGCTAGAGTTCTGCATTATATTTGAAGAAATTAAATAATGAAGAATCTGCATAAATGTATGTATATTTTTCGCATTGTGATCTCGCATTGCAAACAACGGTACATAGAGCCATCGAATTTGGAATGACGTAATCCTCCTACGAATATGGGCATGTGGAACACCAAATTTGAAATTTGGGATTTGTTTTATGATCGCGAGCAATCGCAAGACTCTACAGGGAAAGAAAAAAAAAAAAAAAAAACTTTTTATCTCCAGCGGCGCGGAACTGTGTATCGGAAATTCTAAAGATAGGCTCATTTTAAAATTATTTTGCGACATTGCTGTTGAACTGAATTTTATGGTTTAAGTGCGAAGAACGTGATAATTAATAAACAAATGTAACACACAAAACGTTAGAAAACGCCCCTTTGGACGTAATTTAAAATCTGAAACGTTTTAGATTTTTTTTTATTGCACCTCCTTTTTTTTTTTTTTTTTTTCTGACATCAAACAAAATCTGTATCTATATATTAGAAATGTGAAGGTACCAGTGTGATTTTGATAATAGGAAAACATGAGATAGATCAGATCAAATTGGTTGTGTTCTAACGTAATCATTTTCTGTGATCGTGGAGGGATTTTTCATTGTTTCCATAGATTTCTTCATATAGCTAAAATTTCAACGCTGAATGATACCAGATATTGTCGAGTAAGCACGATGAATGGAATATTTTCTTTCCGACCAAAACAGTGCTTTCCCATCAGGCTTTCAATTAGAGTGCGAGGAACTCTAGTCTGAGTTCTAGACATTTGCTGGTCTCCTGGAATTTAGTAATTAAGTTGTATTGAATCCTTGCGGTAAAGAGTAGACTTAGGAAATAGATCCATGAATTCGAAAATCATGGCTAGCCTTAAGTCTTAAAATGATCTACTTGATGCTAAAACGATTTATTTCATTTGCCTCATATATTATCTCTTTTTGTAACTTATTAAATCTTACTTATGTGACTAATATCATCAAGTATAATAAACATTGTCTAAAGTAAGCGATATTATTAACTTTAATAAGAAGTACGTTGTCGTTGACAGAGATAATTATAGGTACAATAGAAAACGAGGATTTAGTTACATTCCCAATTAAGATCTTTGTAAAATATTGTTACGAATTTTGTATATGTGTAAATAATTTTAGTGAAATCATATGTGAAACTGTAATGTGTTTTCTATAGCGTAGCATGAAAAGTCTGAAGGGAATGAAACTCTGCTGGAAAAATAAAATTACAGAAGCAAGTCTGACATGGAGGTAAATGACTCTTTCGCTAAATTGGCGACTGATTTTTGTCTTCAACTTCGGCGAAAATTAGCAAAAAGTCATCAAATTTGGAAACCATTTGGCGACATTTGGGTCCGGTCTCTGTGTACCTGTAATTGGTAGTCTAAATGAATAAATGCAATTGATCGTTATTTGTAACTGTAACCGTATACGTTCCTTATATGTAACTTTAACCGTATATGCTTTCCAGTAATTTCCAGAATTGGAAGGTGCTAGAGATTTCTAGGCCGGTGGGGGCAAATTATATAAGCCTGAAAGAGAGAGTTAGATCATCGTGCCAGCTTCACTGTTTACTTGCACTTTGCATTGTCTTCTATTTAACGCTCTTAGTAAATTAAAGTGATAACTACTGATTGTGCTCTGTTACACTGAGAAGAGCTGTACGAGTATTTTTGTGGAAAGTTCTAGAATAGTAAAGTGCTTTTTTTCTGAAAATAAATTTTATCAAAATATCATGGGTTCTGTGTGCACTGAATCCATTACGAAGCTGAACACACCTAACAATAATTTCATATACATATAACGTGACCTCTTTCGTGACAATCACACTCAACCGTAAGGATTATCCTTGAAGATTTTCAGCATAATTTATGCAACATAAATTTTTAGAATTTTCATGAAGAAAATAAATTATTCTGAGAATTTCTAATTTTTGAATACTTCTAATATTTTTGTTTCACACGAACGCCATAGAAATCATTTTCAACATATTCAAGAGCTTTTAAAAATTTGCATTTTTATTACTTCATAATTTTATAGCTTTTTACCTCCCGCCAATCAATGTATGCATTGGAAATGAAATAGCGTTTTCGATCCGAAAATTTGATAATGAGTTTTCAGTGAATGATAACGAATTTGAGTCTCCTCATCACGTTTCTACTCTTTTTACAATGTCTCTCTGTGTGTGTGAGGATTTTCTTCGTCTACGATAACTCTTATGCAAACCTCTACAAATTTCTGTTTTCCGTATTTAAGCTTTCTGCATTAGTATCTAGAATAGATTATATTTTGGGTAAAAGTAGATAAGTGGAAGTTTTACTTTGCTTGAAGCTCATAACAGTTTTTAATGGAGACAAGCGGAAGTGTTACTTTACCTGAAGCCCATAACAGGTTTTTATGAAAAGATAATGAGAACAATTTTCTTTACTCAATAACTAATTAAATTATATGTTATTCAACTGCCCAATAAAATGATGTTTTTAATAAAAAGAAATAGTTTTGAAAATATTTGATTACCTTGATATACATTTAGAAAAATCAGTTTATACATGTGACAAATGATACTGAATAAAATATAATCGAAAATCTCTCATAACAGGACTTTCTATCAACTTGAGTCCTAAATTCAATTTTGTTTACAAATAATCGACCGGAAGTGATGCGTTATTTAATGGTCGTCGCTATTTATTAAAACATGGAAAATGACGAGAGGTCATGTCCTGCCCATATCAGATATTTTTAAAGTATCTAGAAATGTAATATTGCATCGCTTGTCGAACTTGTCTTAAATTTGGCGAAATAATGTCTCTTTTTCACCAAATCTCCAATCAGATCAGAAATATTCGAATACATACCATCAATTAAAATATTTAATAGTACTTGTCTCTGTGTATACGAGCCAGTTTCCCTTAGAAAGTCCTCCACGAAGGAATCCCTCCCCTTAGGCAGATAGCCCTCGAGGCTTTGCCATAATCACACACACACACACACACAGTACTTGTCTCTTCCCCCCCCCGTAATTGTCTGCAGTTTGAAAAGCACAATAATGAAAATAATATTTATTTTAAACTAAGATGTTTCATTTTAAGGCAACGATTTTAATATGCAACTGCGTTCTTCAATTTTTACTAGCTCCAAAAGATGAACTATTGTTGCTTTATATTTAGGTAAAGAAAGTTCTGTTTCTTAATCAAAGGGACATCTTTAAAGAAAGAAGACAGGAAAAAACTTTTGACATCAATGTCAACCTCACCCTCACCGATGCTTTCCTTCCGGTATTTCGCCTCCCACAACACCCACCTTCCCAACTCGCATCATTGTTAGGCTAGAGTCACGTGTCCCATTTGCCCTCTAACGATAGACCAGACAGAAGGGCCGCCTTGTCCCCCGAAATATTGGATTTGGCATTGATTGATCGGAACTCCATGATTACTCGGTTAGCTTCCACTTCCGCTTATTTCCACCCACCCCACACGCTCATTCATTTCCCCCTTCCTGTCCAGATTCTTTGTCAGGCTGAACGTATATTTCACCAAAACAGGTGTCTTTTTCTTTCTTCCCCGCATTTCTTCAGGGGTGGGGAGGGGTCGTTCTATTATTCTCCCCATTGCATCACTGCGTGATAATCGTTGTCAAAATGATTTGTGAGTTAGTGATATGAGGAAGGTAAAATATACACATCCCTTTCGATGATTTGAGGTTCGTTTTCTATCACAAAAAATGCCGGAGTAAAAAGCGAAATGCTGTTACAAGTTAACAAAATCTTCTAATTTGCTCCTGAAACCTCGATTAAGGAATCCGTAGTCAGACACATTTTTTTTCCCTTTGTCATAATCATAGGTATCTATATGCTGTTGCCTGCATACGGGTTCGTAATAGATCGAATGCACACAAGTACGATGAGAGGTTGATAAAATTTTTTTTTTTGAGAAGAAATACTTCAGAGTTCTGGAACTTTCCAGAGAAATACTCTGACAGATATTCACAGTATCATAGAGTACAATAAGTAATAATTCTTCAAGACTTCAAACTACTAAAAACGTTAAAGGCAAGGCAATGCAAAGGGAATCTAAAGAGCGAAGCTAACCGGAGATATCTCAGCACTCCTAACTGACGCCGAACAAACAACTACAACAACTCGTAGCAAATGTTTCCTCCAGTCTCATATAGTTCTCACCCAGCCGCCGATATATTTCTAGTAGTTTCTTCTCGAAATTAATGGAAGGCTTAAGAGGTCTGCATACAGTTGCAGTTATTATATGAAATCAATTACAGTTATTCAGTTACAATGCCTATTACGGTAATAAAGGGGCCGAACCAAAATATCGGCAAATGATCGCCAAGTTTGGAAACCTTTGGCTATTTCTCGCCAAATGTGCAAGATAGCCATTTACTCAATATTAAATAGACTTGCCACTCTATTCTTACTTTTCCGGTAAGCTTCGTCTCTAGATTTTTATGTTACATTATACAGAAAAATACAACAATTTCACATATAATTGTACTAAAATCATCTATCTATATACAAAATTTGTAAGAATATGCTAAGCCTGAATTACTGCACAGATAGATGGCAACTGCTGACTGTAGAAAGCTGAGGCACGAACACTTGTTGAACCTACATTATTCTCGAATAAAGGCATAAGTATATTAACTCTTTTTTATCTAGCGTATGGTTTCCCGAATAGATCGAATTACTTCCATTTACTGGTGAGCACTCAGAATTTCCGATTCCTGCAAAAAGACTAATCAAACATCATCGATTGAATCTGGTTTTGGGTTACCAGATTCAATCATTAGAAAACTATTCATTTAGATTATGGCAAAGCGCACTAATAATCATCTGCGTATTGGAAGAGAAGACCTTCCTAAAAAAAATTTTCTCATATTCACGTTATACATTGGAAAAAACTATGAAAACTTCCTGTAGCCGAGAGGCTACCTGTTCGTTGGGAATTCAACTAATCGAAATGCAAGTATACAATCGTTTTACTTCTTGGTTGCTGGTGGATATTTGAATCTTACGAAACACAACAGACCATCAGCAATATCTTTATGTTTTGTAATGCAAAAAATCCGCCAACTACGTTCTTATTGCTTAAACAGTAGTGATTGGTTTGAAAAACACTATACAAAATCAAAACCAGCAAAACTGAAATCTGATGACTAGTTAGATTGTGGGGATGGATATATATAAGCTATTTAAACAGTTAATTTGTCGCTTTCAACCCACTTTTTCTTACCAGAATGTACATGAGGTAGCGCGCGTGTATTCAAATGAGGCAAAAAGAAGTTAATATTTAAGAGAAGGTGAATTTAGAGAGAGAGGAGCATATTCTACATGCCTGAAGGCAAGATTGATAACTTCTATTTACTAGCGATTAGAATTTTGTGACGTTGAGCGCCTCTTAGCTATGAGGCTTGTTTACGCTAACGTTTACGAGTCAGAGCCTGCCTATGGGTTAAGTGACTTGTGAAAAAGCCGTTAGGCTAACTTTCTATTTAAAGTTACTGGTTACTTTTTGAGTTAAGCCAAAAGTGTTAGTTTTCTGAAAAGCACGAGTCTGTGCCATCTGTCAATATATTGAGTTAATAAAGGGTCCTTTCCACCCTTCCTCTGGACTTTATCGTACTTTAGGATAATTCCTTACACAGTCGATTAACGTCTAGTTAGTTTATGCTTGTCAAGAACATGAGACGTTGCAAGCTGTAATATGATTTCCACATTATGAGTATGTTATTTCTTTCAGTTTGTCTCTTTAATATAACACAGCGATCCTTTTTTTTACATGAGTATCTCTTGACCATTCATCACTGCTTCATGTACCGCACCCCCACCCGAATCATTGATAATTACTAGCATTTATACATATACAGGTACAGTAGTAATAATAATAATAACTCTAAATCAGAGATTTTTTTACTAGTTATGCCAAAGTGATGAACACTGTGGCATACGCATTTAATTAAATTAAAACAAATATGCATATAACCACATTTAATGGGATCTTCGGAGTTAGTTCTCAATAATTTAAAATCCGAATAGGAGGGGAAAAATACAAACTTGAAAGATGTATTCATGTAATTTTTTTTTAAATAAATGTAGGACGAGAAACCCTTTCCACTAATTCGGTGCTCACGAATAGAATAGTGATTGCCTTGTGGAATAATTCAGAATATTTTTCTTTCAAGTCGGTCTAGAATGAGATGATGGACTTCTTTTCAAATTCTAGCTTAAGTGAAGAATCCATTTCAGTTCAATCAACTTTTTTTTCTACTGATAAAGCTGCACACTGGAAATACATTTGATTGAAAAGGACTGTAATCTAGTGGCCACGTTTGGGAAAATATATTTCGAAAGTTGCCTGCAGTCTATTCGATGCTCGCAGAAACGAAACTTGGTTACAGAAAACAATGCCAAATTTCCTTCCCGCTTTTTATGAGGATTCTTGAAATATATCTTGTGTCGGCCGGTAGTCCTGTTACTCTCAACAAGTACCGCTCCTGCAGATAAAATATATACCTAAACTGAATTTTAAACCTTCATATCTTTCTAAATTAAAATTACTTCGGATTCAATTTAATTATTTTGATTTTTTTATTATGAACTATTTGGATTTGAAATGTCAGTTACAACAGCATTTTATATTTTTTTTTCTTTCCTTCAACAAATCCATCAATGACCACCACTACACATTTTTTCATTCTGAGACCATTTTACATATCCTGGGAAGTATACGCGTACCACAGGTTGAGAAACGCTGCTGTAGTAGAATTTGTTTCTCATCGGAGCTCTTCTAAATGAGGCAGTACATACGCCGGAATGGATGTTCGTGATCCTACTACTTATGCCGGTAAAATCTGTACTAATTACTGCATTGGGATTGTGTACTTGACACGTTCAAGATATTCAATATATCTCTTAAACTATGATGGATTTTAGATGCATAAACTCAAATAGCTCTTATTAACTTTTTAACTGGTTGCCTCTATAGTACGCCTCTATAGTAACTTGGATTCTATTTGTTATCTTAAAATACATATGTGTCAATGAAAGTATTGCTCGGCCCTCGGTATTAAATATTTCCTATCGATTCAGCTGTACAAATTCGTAAAGTTACTGCAAAATATTTAATATACACCCGACATTTTAAAATAAGAACTCTAATATTTGTTTGTAGCGTTATGTAAAGATTTTCAAATAATTAAAAACGAGCAGTTTAAGCTTCTGGCCTCCTTAACGGCTTCCGTAATCAAGTAAAACACCAAGATCAATTTAAACTATGTAACTGAAAATTCCAAATGAGGGACAAAATCTGTGGATTAAACCAAGAGAACTGCTAACTTTGGATGCTGTGGAATTCAGAATGGATATCAGGAAGCTTTGCTTGGAGTACATAGATTCATTTTATGGCCTGTTGTTCTAAATTCCCAAATCAGTGATGAAAATAGGACTAATTACAGATTATCAGATTTTCAGTCGCGATATTGCGAATCCTGAGCAATTAAATAGACTTCTACGCTTTTAATTTGGTTTATGGGCCAAATTTAGCAAATGGTCAAGATCAAATGATGAAACATATAATGTTGTATTTTTAACATAGCGTGTTGTATGTTTTATTACTCAGCATGTTAAATATTGGATTTTTAACATAGTTTTGCATTTAAATTATTTTTATGCTCGAATTGGCTCAATATACTCTTGTATTTTACCAAAAGTAATAATTTGCATAATCGTTCACATTGCGAATTTTATTCTATTCATTTATTTTTTAATTTACTTCAGCATACATGTTGTTCTTTTTCCTGAGAATACTACAACAAATAATGAATAAAGACTAATTTTGCTAATTATGTGCTTTTACTAAAAAAGTATAACCAGTATAACGGATATTGTTTAAGCACCCTCTGAAGGCAAGCCCCACAGATTGGAGAATGCTTTGTCTTTGAAATTTTTATCAACTTACTCTCCATGGAGATCAGACTATAATTTAAAAGTTAAATTGTCTTTTGAGTCAACATTGATAGAAATAATTAAATACGAAAGTGAATATAGAAAATAATAATTCTGTAACGCTTTTTATTTTACTATCTGTATTTTGACCCATTTAGAAACAATTATTGTTTCGAAGTGCACAAAACACCAAACACTTGGATTCTATTTGTATCATTACTAAGGCATGCAAATGGAGAATTCTTCTCAGAAATGCCGACTCCTGATTTTTAAGATTGAAAACCTAATAAGATTATACTTTAATAGTAATGATTGTAGATTTGTGAATGGCTTGAAATTCATGTACAAGAAATTAACCTATGATTAATTACTTAACGCCTTCAATCAAAGAAAATTGCCTCCTTTCCCCAACGAAGTCAATTCTATGAAGGTAATTCTTACCATTCAACGGTCAAAATGAATAATTCGTTCAGTTTAAAATTCCAATTTATATTTATGTTACTGTTAATTTATAAGAAAATAATATGTATATGTACTCATATTTTAATTTCATAAATAAGTACCGATAATAATGTCTGACTTGTGTTCTTAAAATAGGTAAGAAAACAGGTAACTGTAGCACTTGACAAAGTATTACATAAAATATTCTTTCACTGATATTTCCTCTCCTTTTATTAACACATTTGATAGGACTCTTGTCTGTATCTTCTTTTTCCAGAAATACGATGTCCTCATACAGGAAAAGGGCGTTTTTGCGTACTTTTTTTTCATTGTTAGTTTAGATATTTGTACATCACCGAAGTTTAAAATATTAATCTCAGTCTGCCTTTCCTTACTTTCTAGCTTCTTTCTAAATATTTCTTTCAAGAATGTTAGTGTTTAGTTATTTTTAGTAACATTTATATCCAACAGATCCTGTTGTGCTAGGAAGTTGCTTAAAACTATTATTCTGTATTAGGATTTGCAAGGCCAAGGTTTAATACCTTGGATACTGTCTTTTCACGATAAAGCACTGTTGATGAAATTTTACTAACTTTATGATCTTTCCATCAAGTCAGTTACATGAGACGTTGTAAAAAGACCTAACCAGTGAATATTACAAAACTAGAGAAGATAATAGGAAGCTTGAGATAACTGCTTCATTGAAAGATGTTTGAAGTCAAACACTAGCGACGGCAGTCGCAGCTTCGGAAGAAAGAGATGCTCTGTTGATATCATAATGAACTCACTGTTTCGTGTATTTATGTGTTCATCATGTTATTGTACATTTTTTATTCACCGATGAACAAATCTGTTGAATTTTTAAACATTCATTTATATTTTGATCCGTAAATTTGTGCACCTTTGGATACAAATACTTAGGATAAGAAAGAAAGCCAAAAATCACACTTTTCATGAGACATTAATTTTTCATTTAACAAAATTTTAACAGTGTTCCGATTAAAATTATTTTGTGAGTGAAAGAAATTACTATTTCGTAAATTATAATAGACGGAAGCAAATAAAGAGCATATTTTAGTAATGCTGAAGTAAGAAACTGAAGCGCTCCAGCGCTGTCTTCCCGGCAAGGAAGAAATATGCACGTATGGAAACCAAGACGAAGAAAGAAAATGCATGTGTTCGAGCTACCGTAATTACTTTCGTAATAGTTGCCTTCGGGAAATAGTCGCACCCCTTTTTGAAGCGGAAAAAATCGCGAAATGTGTACAATATTATGTGCTAGATTTCCCCGCATAATAGTCGCACCAAGACTTTCACAATGAAAAATACAGTACAGGTACAGAATTTTCCATTGTTTTTTTATCGCATATTGAGGATTAGACTGAATGCCACATTCCTTTATATTTGCGTGTAAGAGACTGCGAAAAATTAAATTGCAAACATTTAGCGTAATAAAATACACTTTAAGAAGGATATTCCATGTCGGTATTGTCTTATGCTTGTAGAGACATCAGGTATTTTTTTGGAAACAGGAAAGATGAAAAATGAGCAACGCCTTCGCCGGGAATCGAACCAGGGACCTCTGGAATACGCACTCAGCATGCAGACTACTACACTACGAAGGCATGCTAAGAAGGCGGGAGCCTGTTTCAGGTAACTGGGAAAAGATCACGAATGAATGACCCGCACAGTTTGTGGAGTAGTTGACTTAATGAGACGGCACGCTCGGACATTATAGAAGTATAACGTTTCGAGTAGTGATCCAATTTGACACTGCATTTCCTGCAATTTGTTTGTAACCAGAACACCACGATTCCAGTGAGATCATTGACCGACGATTCCACTTCTTGATAACATCAGCAGCCACAGCGAATAACAGGGCTTTAAATACAACGTAAAAATTAAAGAAGAGGAAAGTGATTAACTTAGTTCAAAATATATTAGACACAACAAGTAACCCGAAACTATGAAACTCTCGACTTCAGAAATCTATAAATACAACAAATAAGAACTAACTCTATTTTCATAAAAAAAAATTACTTTACTTATTATACAATCAACAATAATAAGCGTAATATTCATAAATTTTCAGGACTTGTTTCGAAGGTTTAAATACAAAACCTTATTCTTCAGGTGAAGAAGTGCAAATACTTAGCTTTAAAAAACCACGCGATAAATGCATAATTGTTCCAATGCAAATAATGGGGATTGTTCATTTATGTTTTGCCTTCCTAAATGTTTTTAATGATTGTAAATCTGTAAAAATATATAATTAATAATTACTGAGTTTTATTAGATGGATATTAAATATGTTACAATTCGATACTGTAATTATTCATGATCTGGAACACGCAGCCCAATACTAGTTGCCCTATTTTAGTGTCAGAACTTCCCTTTCATCATAGCCTCTGATGCAATCTGTTTTTCTTTGAACAAGTTACAGGCTCTTTCTTACATGATACTGTTTCCATGCACTTTATCTAAAAGCAAAACGGCTTTTCACGTTACATTTAAATTAAGTTACATGCCGTCTGACTTTCGTAAAGCAAACAAATGTTTTCTTAAAAGTGCATGATAACTGCACTAAAAGCATATGGTTTTCACCAGAAGCGGAAGCTTTCTTACATTTTCCAAAATATTGTACAATACAAAATGACAGTAAGCAGCAAGCCCAGGAGATCACTGAGATAAAAAGAGAAAGGAAGGAAAATATACTATCTCGTATTAAGCAATCCCCCAATGGATACGCTACCAACTCTTTGAAGGTATTCACCCTTATCTGGTTTTGCCACTTATACGCAGAATAGGGATGCTATTTCATAACGCAACAGAAAACATATATGTGGTTTAGGAGAGGTGGGTATGCATATTTGATATTAACCGGAATTTCCGTCTGTAAAAGTTTTGACCAATCCTGTTTTTGTTTTTCTTTTGAAATGCTTGTGCAATGATTCTGAATTTTACATACGGCAAAATGTTTTCTAAAGAAAAGTTTCGAAACCATCGCTTCTTTGAGGTTTTATAAAATTCAGTTCTTTTAACGATATTAAATATGTAAATTAAACTCCTTAACGATCTCATAATTTCAAGAAAACAGTAAAAGAGTGCCTACTTTTTTTACTCAAGAAAATTGTTTAAAAATAAGTATATGAACACTATATGTATTCATTTTTAATTTTCGGATTTTTTTTTAGCTTGAAATAAAGAAAATATTTAGAAAAAGAAATAAAAATTTTCGAAGGTATATTCTTTTTTAACACCCAAATGTAATGGGAACGTGAAGCAGAGACAGGAACCTCGACTCGTAATTTTAACGGAAGCGAGAAGATAAAGGTTAAATCAGTTTTTCTAAATGGAATACAGTCTAAATGCAAATATTTATTATAAGGAAATATGAGAATGATAAACAGAAATAAACAGTAACATACATATTTCCGCTCTTTATATTTATTTATTGTCTCATTTAGGATATTTAAAAAGTTTATCTTCGTGAGTAGTGCTATGTTCTTTCTGTTCTAATACAAGTAATGAAAATTTTTACCACTGAATTAAAATGAAATTACGGAATTCAAAAAAGAAATTATACATAAGAGATTTTACACAGAAATACATAAAATCAAATTTTTAAATAATATCAAATACCTATACAATTAAAATGCAAATAAAAGTTATATCGATGGAAGATGAGAATATCAAAAATAAATGTGTTTACAACTATCGAATGTTGTATTGATACGTATATCTCATATTGTATACCTTTTTGAACTGTGGAAGTTTGAAGTGCAACTTATCGAAAACAGTGCTTTCAGTTGAAATCATTGCACTCCTCTGAAAGGATTAAAATGATTAAAAATTAATTTTTTAGATACAATTTCATCATCTGAGTTCTCTAATATAGTTTCAGGAAGAACTCCCACAGAAATTTATCAGGTCAACCATGTCTCTCCAAAAGCGAATCAGCGTATATATATATATATATATATATATATATAATGTTGTATGATCTTAAATTTATTTAGTGTGAAAACAAGTTACTACTACTTGCGCAATTGCTGCAAAGTAAGTTAATAATAATTTATTTCCTAAACAATATTGATCAATTGATTATATTATCTCCTAAGTTTAATTAGAGTAGAATTATTTTAAAAGAATGAATCCATACTGGTAAGTTATATTTTGAAAGATGTTTTGAAGTAACGTGAAAGTAAAATGTTAACAATGTTTTAACGGAGACTGGAATTAAATCATCAGGAAGAACAAAATTTCAATTGTAAAAGGAAAAATTAAATTAAATGCACGTAATCATTGTCATTGATCGGAAATTAGTTGACTTTTCAAGGGAACAAACCAACTCCCGTTCAATGAACAATAATTAATAAATAAATACGTAAATACGAAGGTGTTTCGTCTTTACTCGAGTAATAAGATTAAGCCAAATCGGCAATTCTAGTCTGCCAAATATTTCCGCGAATAGAAGGGATTATGAACCAATGTTGATACTCAAAGAACTTATTCCTATGAAGCATTTTAGCCAATTCAATTTTGAGTGAAAAGCAATTTCTGTAGGGAATTCCGAAAAAACTCGAGTAACCGTCCCCCGACACCCTCGTGTTTATGCATTTGAGTTCTATATTATTTGTAAAAATTAAACATTGGAAATTGTCATTATTAAATAGAATTCAAAGTATAAAGTTGAAATAAACATAGAAGATTACAAAATAAGATAAATAATGCAAACTTTGTAAAACCAAATCAAAAATAATATAAAAATAAAAAATATAATAAGAACAGTGAATGTACATGAAAATATAAAGGCCAGAGAAAGTATTAAGTAACTTACATTCTTTCTAGTGGGGAGTCGGGTGTTCTCTTCGCGTCTGACTCAGAAGTGTAGGGTGTCCGAAAAACTCTTAGCGGCAGCGGGGGCTTTGAATTAGATCAGTCGGTAAGCCTTGGGTGAAGTAATTTATGGTAGTGGGTGGGACTCGGAATTCTTGAGGGATGTATTATGTGGAGTTCTTATTTGAGTGAAACTGTCTGTTAAGATTTTTTTGAAAATACTAGTGAATGGAAATTAATTAATTTCTGGCTAATTGTCGTGTCGAAATGATTAAGAATTTAAGAAAGAAAAAAAGTAAAAAAGTAATTTTCACTGTCTAAGAGCTATTAGACAGACTAAAAATTATGAAATAGGCCCATTTTTTTAGTAACAGCATAAGTCTGAAGACAATTAGCTTTTTACAATATATACAATTGAGTAATTACACTATATACAAATCCTTCAACTGATAGTCATCCAACTTATACCGCCTTCTCAGGTTTAGGAACAAATTATCATAACCCTATCAGTTAAATGATTTAGAGTGAGTATTTAACGCCTGCTCTTTTAAGGCAATGGTTAATAAATTGAATGGGTATTAGATTATTTTTGAGAATTTTAATAAGGAGCAAAATTTCGCGTTGTAAATCTATTGTATCTGTGCAGATAATTTTAATTCGTTGTATTTGATTTATTATTTTATTGTTAATTACTTTTTTGGATATGTTGGAATTACAATTTATTAATTTGTTAGTATTGAAATTGAAGTTTCTTGTTTTGTCAAAAAGTAAAATTTTTTTGTAGTTAATGATTTGAAGATCTAGATAGTCTATGCTATTTTGTGAATTATTAGTTTTATAAAGTGTAAGACAATTTAGATAAATCTCGGAGTGTTCAATTTTACCAAAATTATTAATTGTAATAAGGTCATCAATATATCTGTAGGTGTGCTTGTAGTAATTTAACTCTTGTGGTTGTAGATTTTTTTGGAAGTTAAATTCTTTGATAAATAAAAAGATATTACAGATCGAGGTGCTGGAATGTAAGCCCATTGGCAAACCTCTGACTTGTTTAAAAAGTTGATTTTGAAACCTGATGTAGTTATGAAAAAGTGTGCATTTTAGGTAGGTTTTCCATTTGTTAAGAGTTATAACTGTGAGCATATCAGGGAAGAGTTTAGGCAGATCAAGTAGACTGGTATAGATTTCTTCTAGAGGAAGTGAGGTATATAAGTTTTCAAAGTCATAGCAGTTAATGTTTTGGATGTTAATTGTTTGAATGTCATTAATGACAGGAGTGTCATTATGGATGATCCAGCAATAGTTATGATTAGTGTTACAATCGTTGGAAATAAATTTACAGATTTTTTTAAGTTGAATTGAAAAATAATAGTCTACATTTTTCTTCTAATTATTAGTTCCATTAGCTATAAATCTGAATTTTAATGGTGTTTTATGGAATTTGGGAATTGCATAAAGGTTAGTAAATCTGTTAGTAAATCAATTGCTGTTTGTATTGAAAGTAATATTGAGTTTTTTATGAAACGTTTTAATCCTGTTTATTATAGATGTTTCTGTAAGGTTGGCGCGTTGATAAGTAGTTGCGTTGAAAAGTTCTCTATGAATAATTTCTGCGTAGAATTGTTTTCATATAATGCTAAAATTATTATTTGCTTTATCTATTTTTGTAATAGTAAAAAGCTGTTTAATTTTTTAATATCTGATGTAAGTTGAGACCAATTCAGTGTATTTTTAAACCTGGGGAGACTGATTTCGGTAGATATGCGTTGAAGAATTTTATCTTTCCATTTTAAGAAGGTATCTATGGGTAAATTCATTTGATAGCTTGCTTTAACTATAAATTCGTTGATGTTGTTTTCGAAAGTCTTGTAACAGTAATTTTTAGTTATGTTTCTGACTGGTCTAAATTTTGTACCATAACTCATTAGTGTTTTTAGTTGATGTTTTTTTATGATATTCAGGTTGTCAGTAATTATACGCTGGTGATGAGAATCTACGTAATTGCTGTAAATTGGTGTCTTACAATGTCATTCTGCTGTTTCATCTATTTCATGGTGGTTAGTGAGCAAGTTGCTTAAGGTCCTCTGATATTTAAATGCAACCATTGGTATTGTGTCAACAGCTGGGAAGTAAACTTTACAATCGCTGATGATTCTTGAGAAATGAATATTGTCAAACTGCGGATGAAGAAAATTGACTTTAAAATAATTTTGCGTTGAGTGAGACTATTAGAAAGTCTGAAAAGACTAAAATCGAGAATCATGTCTTTAATGATTTGTATATCGTCGTAGTTTTCTTGAATGAATTTTTTTTAGTTTGATAAGGAATTTATTAGTACAAGAGTGTAACCAGTTGAGAAGTTTTTGGGGAAGTTGTCTGAGTCAAAAGAAAAAAAAAAAAAAAAAAATTCAATTGTTTTTTCAATGCAAATGTATCCAAAGTGGATAAAAATCTCGCATTATTTTTTAATTTCCTTCCTCTTTGTCCTCTCTGCGTTTTGTTGCTGTAAAGCTTAAATTGGCTGAAAATAGATTTTGAGTATAGTCATAGAGTACTAGTATCTCTATGACTATGTATATATTAAGTCCATATGGATAAAGTGAACGTTGTTTTAGTATATAGAGAGATTCCTGAAAAATTCGTGTTTTGTGATTGGGTATAATATCTAGTATCTGAAGTTGAATAGAGTTGAAGTCATGGTGTTTAAAGTGTTCTAATTCTGCTGTATTAAGTTGTGATGTTGTACTTATTTTAATGCTATTTTTTTGTGCGTTGAATTTTTTGATTTGAGCTCTATGGTTATTGATTCGAAAGTTAAGATTGTTTTTAGTCTGTCCTATATATTTAATATGTCAGGTGTTTCAGGTAATCATGTAAATACAGTTAAATGTTTTTCATAGAAATTGTTTTTTGTGGTTGCCTGTAGTAGGCATGGTGTTAAATTTTCAAGTTTGTCATCTAGCTGAATGACATTTAAGGATTTCAATTTGAGATAGACGAGCAAGATTTAAAAGTAAGGAGGCTGCTAACCTTCAATACAGTAAAGTTTTTGTATTAAACTTAGGAGATAATATAATCAATTGATCAATATTGTTTAGGAAATAAATTATTTTATATATATATATCCTATTTCAGGCTTGAAATAAAAAATCTTGAAAATAGTGTTTTCACGTGAAACCGTCGCTCTCTCTCAAAAGGTTAAAATAATGTAAAAAACAAATTTTGAATCATGAGACCATTTCATCATCTTAGTTTTCTAATATAGCTCAGGAAGAATTCGCTCGGAAGTTTATTCAGGTCAACCATTGCTCTCTAAATGCGAACCAACATTCTCGTTGGAAATAAAGAAATAAAAAATTCATTTTCTGAAATATGCGCTTCCAACTCAAAGTATTCCACCCGAATAAAAAAAATAATAATAAAAATCGAGGAAAAGGAGTATAAATAACAAAAATTCCACCCCTGGTAATCATGAGCTCTCGATCAATCAATGCCAAATCCAATATTTCTCGCAAGCGAGACTGTCATGGCGTCTATCTAATGGCGAACAAAATGGCGATTTGTAATTCTCATTAAGAAGCACGGCGCTGCAGTTACAATTAATTCTCTCGTGATCCACTTCAGCTAAAATGAGACAGATGTCGCTAAATTGGGACAGAAAACTTTTTTCATCTTTGTATTTTTCTTTCATAACAGTGAAAATTTGTCGTTTAAAAGAAGGGAAATCAAATTATGCAGTTATTCTCTTTCGCCAGTGGTTTGCAACTACAATGTTTGCATCGGAATACTGCACCAAGCTACAAGGATTTATCTTTATAATGACGCCATAGTAGGGTCCCAAATGAAATCTTCCGTTTATAAGGTCGTCTGTGGTATACTGAAAGTGAAGAGTTATCGAAAACAATTTCTTATATATACAAAAAATAAAGAAATTATATTCATACGTATTTATTAGTAAAGTTCAGAAATTATTTTTGTGCATTCCAATTAAAATTGTACATCAAAAGTAAACGAATTCTACAATATTTATACATACGATAATCAAAACTCCAAATCATCTACAATCAGTAATTTACTCAATGCATTAACAACTTATTTGTATGTGTTATATAAAACACTTTTTAAAACATTTCAGAAAGTTTTTACTGTGATTTTTTTATACTATTCTGTAAAATCAAACTTTTGACCGAGAATATTTTCGTATCTTGTGTTGTGAATATTTATCCGTTCTATGAAGGGAGAGATTTTCACCATTAAAAAAATGCCAGTTAATTATGGGATTGCACCCAGCCATGGAAGATGCTAGCAGAAACTTTTCCAAGAAACGTTTCTCATTCTCCTACGAGGGGTTTAAACGATGCCCCGGCAATGTACGATAGACATTTTGCAACGCCGGTCAGAACGTTTCGCTGTCCCGCTTAAGTTTCGGAAAGTTTCTGCATAAGTCAAACAGTCAGATATCCCAAAAGCGAAGACTCCCAGAAATGTTTCTTTTGACGTGCCCTCAACGGATAACTTTTAGATCTCAAAACCGTTTTTAGAGGTGTGTTTATCCTGGATTGTTTTAATACAACCGTTTTTAAGCAACACCAAGGCAATATTCAAACATCTAATCCAAGATTACATTATAACAGGAGAATATTAATTTGTATCATATTATCTTAGAAAATTTTTTTGGGCAATCAAAAGTGTGCGATCTGCTTGAAACTTTTTACGATCGATTTTTTATAGGACATCTGATAATTCTATGAGCATATTCTGTCTTTTCAGAGCGAAATCTTTGCCCTTTTTTTACTGTATTTCATGAAAAATTCAGAAGTATAAAGTAGATTATGTATGTAGCTTTTTTTAGCACTGTGACAGTTGCGATCTTCACTTCTCGAGAGAGGAGAGATCAAATTTTCCGTACAGCTGTCTTTTCAGCCATAAGAATGCATAGCAATCATGTGGGGCTAAATGCATTTCTATGTGGAAGGTGTTTTAAGGATTTCCCATAGGTTTCAGCCCGTGCTAGTAATGACATAATGCCAACATGTGACTCAAATTGTCCTAGAGCCAGAAATAGTTATTGCTCCAGCAATACTAGCCTTCTTTATAGCTTTATAGCTTTATAAGGTATTTCTCCGGCCTTCTTAGCGTGCCTTTTAGGTGTAGTGGTCTGTTTGCTGGGCGCGTATTGCTCATTTTTCACTTCTTCTGCTTCCGAAAGATACCCAATATCTCTACAGTGCTGCCCGAACTAAAAGGGTGGTGGATGATGATTTTCCACACCGAGGATTTGGCGATTGGGTCCCCTAAAAACCCCCCATCGCCTTTAAAAAGGGGGAGTATATAAGGCATTTCTCCCGCCTTCTCAGCGTGCCTTCGTGGTGTAGTGGGCTGCATGCTGGGTGTGTATTCCAGAAGTCCTTGGTTCGATTCCTGGCGAAGGCTTTGCTCATTTTTCACTTCTTCTACTTCCAAAAAATACCTAATGCCTCTACAGCTTTATCTAAATCAATTTTCAAAGCTTTTGTTTAAGAGTCACTTTTCGCTTTCTTTCCATGAGCCAGAGCGTGCTTTGTAGATCATTGCGCGTTTGCTGCATTCGAAGTACCTGCCTCATTAATACAGGGTGATTCAGAATTCATCATCGATATTTGGTGGGGAGGTAGGGAATAGGAAAAGAAGGAGATTTCACATAGAAATGCATGAGCGCATATGCCATGTAGTAGGGCAAAATGACCTCAGTCCAATGATGGAAAGAACACATAAGAAGAAAGTAGTAAGGAAACGAACATTCATTATCTTACATGTAACATTTCTTTGCATCGGTTTTACAGACTTACAAGAGGTGGTCGAACTGCTGAACATGTGCTAGTATGCATGACTCACAACGGCGTTGCATAGACAACCTGACCTTCTGGAATATGCCTGACATTTACATGCATATCTGCAAGTTCATTCCACATATACCGGTTCATATTAATTCTGCAAAATCACCTAGTCGAATAACGACTGGGTGCACACGTCAAACAACTGTGCTTATGTATAGAAGTTGTATACACACAGCGCCCTCTACACTCCTATGCGTTCGTCTGCGCCCATACTTTCCTATGTGAAATCTCCTTCTTTTCCTATTCTCTACCTCCACACTAAATATTGATGATGAATTCTGAATCACCCTGTATACTAATGGCTAAGTGTTCATGGCATGGTGACATGCTTCGTTACTATGTATGCTGTAACCGTTCAAGAGTTTTATTACCGGTATTTCCAATTTCAACACAAAATTCAATTATGCCCCACTTCAGCTGAATGTTTCCAGAAACGGTTTCATCTTCCACTAGGTAAACGTAATACAGTATTGCCTCCCAATAAAGGATACCTACCAGAGCAGAAGATTTGTCCCTTATTAAGAGTTAAATTTGTGCCTAATTCAAACGAACCGGGACGCATATTTCACAAGTGCACATCTGTGTAGCCACCGAGGGAGTGGCTTCTAGGATGGACCAATGAGCATCCAGTAATATTTCTGTCATGTCACAAGACCTTTCGCGTGCTTTAAGATTTAAGCGAGATGGTTGAAATATTCTGCCACGCAATTTTCTGTACAAAATAATCAAAGAATCTTCAATTGCTTCTGAAACTTTTCATTGCGAAGTTGATCAAATATAGGATAAATTGAAATTATGAAGATTTCACTACCTGGTTGAAAAAAATACAAACACATGCTGGATACTTCTAAAAATATCGATGTGAAGTATTAGTTAATAAGTGGTAAATAAGATGAAGAAAGAAATATGTGATAAACATCTGAGCCCAAATGTAATCTTTACATAAAACTATGGGTATGAGAAAAATATTTACACAATTATATATGTAAATAGAAGTCAGCTTTTTTTATTGCAGTCTATATGAAAAAGATGTTCTATAATGATAAAAAATGCAGAATTTTATTCAAAGTAAACTTTACTAATTTGCATTCGTATACATTTAGTGCGTTAAATTTCACATTTAGTAAATGCTCTTAAAATATTCTGTCTACACAAGAAATACTTATCAAACAGAGTGAATTTATCGTATTCACAACGAGTGTATTCAATTTATTCTCATATAAATTTTAATGTTAACAATGGATATAATTAGATTATATGTGTTCTGAATCTTACACATTAGAATTCAGAAGAAAGCAAGCATTGAAATAAGAAAACACTAGATTCATTGTAACGCTTTCAGTCAGTCTCAGCTCAATTAAAAAAATATACACTTGAATTCTTTTAATCCACATAATATGCCGTGAACATCAATCCTAATATTAATGCGTGATAAAAATCGCGAAAGTGAAATGTCAGCGATTAATTAAACTCAGGAAACGAAAGCACTACGAGATTTTCTACTATTACGTCATATATTTATAACTGCGAAACAAATGCAAATTAAAACGTAAACAACATACGCTCACATGCAAGAAGATTTAGCGACACAGGAGCAATAGAGCTCATTGGTCCATTTTCGAAACACCTTCCTCAGTGGCTACGCTGATGTGCACTTGTGAAATATGCAACCGGGACCAACAGAATTGTCCTTTAAATAGATGTCTCCATAGTTCGGAGATGTCCCTTACAAGAGTTATTATCGTAGAAGCTTCTAATTGCTGTCATTCGATACTGAATGTCATGGTTGTTCAACTGTAAGCCCAGACACCAAGGATATATATTTCTCTTCAAATCTACTTCAGAATTGTTTCATTTAATATCTATAATTTTTTTCTGAAAATTTACTACAAAATTTTCCTATATAATATAAAAAGAAACAAATTTTCAGTCAGCCTTGTATGTGTGAAAAATTTCTAACAATTTTGCTGCCGTCCTTATTATCATAAGGTAATATTTCATTAGTTATAATTTTGCTGTCGTCCTTAGTATAATAAGGTAATATTTCATAGTCATAAACTGCTTTCGTCTTTAAGGACTATGTGTCTGTTTAATATTTGAGAAGATTGAGACATGTAAGGAAATCTGCAGTTCAGTTGTAATATGATTAACGAATACGTTTCCCTGCGAGAGTTGTAATTTTCAATAATTTCGTTTCCGACAATAATTAATGATATATAATCAAACGTCTTTTTAAGCCTTATCTAGTAAAGAATTACTTCATTTATTACGTCAGTTTTCAATGCTATAACTGCCTCATTTACTCATTCCTGCAATTTAATCCGTCAACCTCGCTTTTCATCATGTAGAAAATTGTTTACTTTGTAATTTTTTTATCTCAGTTTTGAGTTCTTTGATAAAACCATTTAATTTCGTAGACCTACTCATCAAGTAAGTTTCTGCAAAATACGAAACAATGTTATTTGACATTTGTTATCACGTGTCTATCTACGCTGAATCCAGAGAATATTCTAAGAAATTCTAACGTGAAGGCTGCATTTTAAAGAATAAAATCAAATTCTGTTTCTCACAACACTGCTTAGAATTCTTTCATGTTGACATCCCTATTATCTTACGTTTTTACGGAAATATCATATTAAGTACAGGGGTGGCCAAAATTGTGGACACTTAGAAAAAATAATAAGAAGATAGAAACCAACCTGGCTTATACCGGTTTGAACTCGATTTGAGTTTTGGAAATTTTTATGTTTTTGAACTTTGTATGCTTATAGAAAATGTTTCGTTTCGCAAAATGCAAACTTGTATATATCATTTTAAAGAGAATTTATTACTGAATTCAATACAAAACACAAAATTCAATTATTTGCAATACAAAAAAAGTTATATGTACTTTAATATAAATAAAAACCACAGTTATGAAGTGGTTTGTAATGTCTAGCTTTCCTGGCCAATCACTGTTCTTGTTCTGAGAACCAATCAAATGTTAGTAACTGCCGTAGAAGCTGACATCATGTTTACACTTGAAACAATTCATTATTTTGCTTTGTTCTGTAGAAAGAGGACCTGTTTCTTATACACTGCAATTAAAAGTAGGAATTTTTGTAAAAAATTTTTAATATTTAGTCAAGAAGCAATGACATCAAATAAAAGAGCAGACTGGACACCTAGAAGGAGATGTAATATTATTTATTGTGTTACTAGAAAGTGGTCTTTCCTATGCTGAAATTGCAAGACAGGTGGGTGGTTCAGTGACTACATCTGGAGTCCGAAAGTTTTGTTTACGATATCAGGAGACAAATTCAATAAAAAACAAAGAAGGAAAAGGCCGAAAAAGGTGCACCACATCTGTTGATGACATAAGAATAAAAAGACTATGTCTCCAATATAGAAAAATGTCATCAGCGGCCATCAGAAGTGATCTGAATGATGCTGGTGTTTCTGTCAGTTCAAGAACAATCAGGAGAAGATTAACACATATTGGACTGAGAGGTAGAATTCGACAAAAAAAGCCTTATCTTAATTTTCAGCAACGAAAACAAAGACTTCAGTGGGCAAAGAAACACATTAATTGGACATATGATCAGTGGTCACAAGTTATATGGAGTGATGAAACTAAGATATCGTTCTTGGGTAGTGATGGGCTAAAATATGTAAGACGTAGAATAGAAGAGCTACATCCTGACTGCGTTCAAGCAACTGTGAAGAACCCAGTTAGTGTTATGATTTGGTCATGCATGTCAGCAGATGGTATTGGTCGCCTTCATGTCACCGATGGGACACTGAATGCCAGAAAATACATTGACACTATTCTAGAACTAAAACTTCTACCTTCCATCAGAGATCTCTTTTCCAACAATGCTTCGTTTATTTTTCAGCAGGATTCTGCTCCTTGCCACACATCCAAAATATCGAAAGAGTGGTTTCGTACAAAGAGCATTAAATTGTTGTCATGGCCAGGAAACAGTCCTGACCTCAATCCTATCGAAAATTTGGGCACCGTTTGAAAACTCTTGTCCGAATGAGGTGCCCATCAAATAAAAGGGAACTAATTGAGGCTATACTTGTTTCCTGGCATAATGTAATAACGAAAGAAGAGCTTAAAACTCTTGTCAGCTCAATGAAACGTCGATGTGAAGGTGTAATCAAAAATAAAGGCTACCCTACTAAGTACTGATAACTCACTGCAATCATCACTATCTAATGTATATCATAACTATTATCGTTTAATTTTCTTGTATTGCAAATAATTGAGTTTTGTGTTTTGTATTGAATTCAGTAATAAATTCTCTTTAAACTGATATATAAAATTTTGCATTTTGTGAAACGTAACGTTTTCTATAAGCATACAAAGTTCAAAAACATAAAAATTTCCAAAAGTGTCCACAATTTTGGCCAACACTGTATTTACGAAATCACATATGCGAATTTAAATTGCATAATATCTTATAGTATTTTGGTTTCAAAATCGACCGGACGAATTTGTAAGAAAATGTATATAAAGTTGTGTATTTTAAGCTTTTTATTATTCATCCAATTTTATACAAATTATTCTCTTTTAAAATAAAAGTTAAAAAAACTTAGTGTTAGTTATGCAAGATTAATAATGACATAAATGCAGTAGATGACGCTTAATGTAATCGCGGTTAATGCTATTATTCGGATATTGTTATCTAATTGTCGAGGTTCGGCCCTTTTGTATAAGAAAACATGGAAAATGCATTGATCATTGTGATCAGCAATTTGGATAATATGCGCAAAATATTTTAGAATAATTTTTAGTCTAAATTTGGTTATTAATCTAATTATCTAATTTCATCTATTATTTTTAGCCCAAAGGGCGTTATCTCAGGAGGGCTATTAATTTCGTTTGGCATTTTGCGTCGAAAACTTTAGAAGTTTGAATCGCTTTTCAAATTATTGCCACCAAATATTAGAGCCCTGTATTATAGTTAAAGAAATTAAATAATGAAGAATCTGCATAAATGTATGTTAGTTTCACGCATTGTGATAAAACAATGGTACCTTAGAGCCATCGGATTTTGAATAACGTGCGTCTCCACTCAAATATGGACATTTGGAAGCCCATATTTGGAATTTGTTTTATTATCTATTTCATATTTTTTATGAAGCATTTATAAGTTTTTGATTAAGAAACTCAGCGATTTCAAAGCGAGCAATGGCAACACTGTAGATAAAAACATTTTTATCTCCAGCGTGCGAAACTGTGTATCAGAAATTCTAAAGATATGCTCTTTTAAAATTATTTTGCGATATTGCTGATGAACTGAATTTTATGGTTTAAGTGCGAAGAACATGAGATTTAATATTTAATAAATAAATGTAGCACAAAAAAACGTTAAAAAATCCTCTTCGGACGTAATATAAAATATGAAAGCTTTCAAATATTTTTTATTTTATTTATTTTTTTTTTAATTTCCTTTATTACTTTAAAGGTGAAGTTAAGTCACCAGACGAGTTTAAAATGCATTGTAAAAATTTCTATGTTAGAGAGAAATGTTGCCAAGTAGGGGAGTAATTCGCCAAACATGTTGGTTTCGATTTTAGTCAAACATTTAAAAATTTTTTTAGGTAAGAAAATAACCTTAGTTTGATGTGGAGTTTCAATAACTCTATCGATTTTGAGGGAATCAGATACAGGATCTTTTCTTCAGAAGTCCCCGTTACAAAAATAGCAGAATTTCCTTTCCCTTGAAAACATCTACTCCAAACTAAGGTTTCTTTTTTACTTAATTTAAAAATTTATATTGAAAAGTTCTCTTTCAATCAGAGATGTCCTGCGAATACTAATTAGTGGTCAATTAATTCTAGAAAATAGTGAACAACTTATAAAAAAACTTTCGTATTTTCCTAATTAAAATGCCGTGGAAATGCTTATTTATATGTTTCTAGTTATATATATATATATATAAATAAATTAGTTAAATTTAATTGCTCTTTTGAAGGATATCTTTTATCGATATATTTTCGCTTAATGTTATCGTTCGGTTAATGTTATCAAAATAGCCGTGAATAAACGGGATCACATTAAGTGGCGTATGCTGTAGAATTTACACTAGTATAACCAGAAAGTGTCGTAAATTATTCTAAACAGTGCTCCTATGGCACAAATGATCTTTGAGAATTACTTGACAGAATTCATTAGGAACTTGTTCAATGACATTCGTAATTACTAAGCAATGATAGCCAAAGCACTGACATTGCAGATGTATTGCTCTTAAGTAGAAATGGATAACGTGGTTCATCTTCGACGCCTTTCCTGTCTTCTTAAAGATTTTCTATCACTAAAATTTCTTGTTTTTAAGAAAGCTTAACGACGTTTTACTTCCTTGTAATAACGAAAAATTCCAGGTATCATATTTGAACGAAAATATCCATTTTGACGGCTATTGAATGCAATTTAACAATGTTTTGGCGTGACATCTGTACATAAGGACAGTATAAAGGACTCTTTTCCACCCAAACGAATTTTAAAACTGATTTAAAATGAGTTCAGAAGGGATTTTGTTTTTGTGTGGCGTCTGTACGTACGTACGTATGTATGCATGTATCTCGCATGACTCGTAAACGAGTAATCTCAGAACTTTGAAATTTTGTATACAAGGCTACTATAACATGTGGTTGTGTATATCCCTTTTTACAACGGCCGCACCAAAAATATTTTATTCTTATATATTAGTAAATTGTGCATTATTTGCTTTAAAAATGATTGAATTATGTTCTTCCTATCTTTCACTTGTTTAAGTGCGGCTAAGCCTAACTTTTTTACCGTAGAGCCACATTTGCTTACATTTGAAACTTAGCGGAATAGTGGATTTGTTGCCAATGTAAAGAAACTAAGCTTCTTAGCAACAGTTTCTTTTTTAATTGTCTAATTTGTCTTTTTTATTTGTCCGTGAGCTCAGTTTTTTTTTTATTCCTATATGTTGGTAAATTGTGCAGTTTTGCTTTAAAAATGATTTAATTATGTTGTTCTTATCTTCCTATTTTTATGCCTTTAGTTAATCTGCATGCAATAGTTATAGAATTATCAAGAATTTAAAAGTTGTTTAAATTCGGATAAGCCGAATCTTACCATAGCAGCCATATTTGTTTGCATTTGAAACTTAACAGAATAGTGATTATGTCTTTCTGCGCCTTCAGTGTCTTTTTTACCTAGTAGGACCAAAAGGAAACTTTTAGTTTTATGCACATAAAAATTTGCCTTTTACTGGCTGGCTGAATTTCTTGTTTTTGCGCAGAAACTCTAATTTTAATTGTAAAAACCGTTTAACCTGTATTTAGTGTTTTATGTTTTTTTACATCTTTCAATTTTTAATCAAGGTATTTTGAGTTTTTATGTATTATTGCCTTGACGCGGAGTGAGAACTGAATTAATTGAATGAGAAATATATCTCTAATAAAATTCGGGGAAATATTAGCAGCAAACACTGTCGTCAGTATGTCTCGGACAGAGAAGAATGTTTACGAGTAGCGCATGCGCATTAGGTAAGCGGCACTGAATCCTCTGTGAAAAACTGTTTCCTTTTTATTTGTATCATTTCTTTTATACATCGTTTTAGATTTATTATAGTATTTGAGTATTTGAGTAGAATATGTGGCAACGATTAGATAATTCTTCAGATGATATAGTTTCAGTGCGTTCTAATTATAAAATGAATGGGATGTAACGCTGTTAAGAGAACCTAGGGCCAGAATTTCGCTATGGTAAATAAATATAGTGAATTATAAAGAGTGCATTTATTCTATTGTAGTTTATGCGCTATCGATGAACTGGATTTAATTCAATTCAATAAGTTTAAATGAAATTCAGGAAAAAATGCATATAATTTAATTTTCCGTACAAGGAAGTCATGTGGTGTACACATCAGACCTTTTTTTTTAAATCTTTTAAACGTTTTAAAACCAGAAACCAGGGTGAGTGAATAATTTAATGCATGTTCTTTGTTGAATTGCACTCGTAATTTTAAAAAAATCATTAATCAAAAATTATTTATTCATTTTAAACGAATTTCTTTCTTTACTTGACAGAATGTTTGCTTTAATTAGACAGTATACCTTTTCATTCATTAATTATTCACCAATTACATTGCACCTGAGCTTAAAATTTAATTTCTGCTATCGTAGATTTCGTAATTAGAATTCCGAATTTCTCCGCAGTAGTTAAATAACAACTAAAATTTATATTTATTTTGTAGAGACATTAGGTATTTTGGAATCAGGAAAGATGAAAAATTAACAACACCTTTGCAGGAAATCGAACCATGAACCTCTCAATTACGCGCTGAGCGTGCAGACCACCACACCACGAAGGCATGCCACGACGGAGGGAGAAGTACCTTATAATTTAATTAGACTGAATTTTGATAATTGTTTGAAATAAAATGCTAAGCCGAATGTTAATAAAACTGTTTACAATTTTCGACATACTTTTCTTTCTAAATATTTCTATACTTCTACAAATTTGATTTTGAAATCCTGTTATGTTAACTTGAAAATTAAATTAGGCTGTTCAAACATAAATGCAGAAGCCCCTGACAGATAAAAACAAGTTGTATGTCAGAAGTAGATCTATTTTAAGCCTTCAGAATTTCACGAGATTCGCTTTATCAAATTTATTTGATAAATCAGTGTTGTATAAATACTGAGTATTCAAGAATCTGTAAAAATGAAACGCGTTCTATTCTTAGAAGTATTCATGATGTGAACTTGTTGGATTTATTGTTGCTGGTTAAATGAATTAAAAGGATGCCATAGAAATTTCCTAATTTGAAAGGGTTTTCAAGTTAAAAAATTCGGTTTATAATTTAATTTAATTTATACTTTCTGTTGGTGACATATATTTATCAATAATCCCAGATTAGAACGCTTGTACGCCAAATTATTTTAAGTAATTATTTTCGTAGTTTTAAAAGCTAATTCATTTATACAATTTACGATTTGTGTGGAAAACACTTTTTAAAGTCTTTAAAATTTCTGGATTTTATCGCAGAAAATTTTAAAAACTAGTTTAAAGTTTTAGATATCACTTAACTAGTCAACGTCATTCCAGAGGTTAAAATTCGTAATTTTCATAGCTTTTGTAATATTGTACGACATGAGTTGAACTTATATTTCGTGTGAGGAATTTGATTTAAGAGTTCATGATTTATTTAATTTAAGAGTTCGTGATTTATTTGATTTAAGACTTCGTGATTTATTTGATTTAAGAGTGTGAAGAATTTTCTTTAAGACTGTCACGCTACCGAATCTTCAAATATAAAAATCCTCTAGACTATGCTTTTATCGCCATTATTTCTCTGTAAGACAAAGTAGATGTACTGTTATTGACAAAAGAACGAACTCAACAATATGTAAAATGCCTAGGCATTATATGTATATACTCACTGAAATCTCAAGACAATTTTAAAATAAAATTATCTGCGCGTATTTCCTGAATTTGTTATAGTTTACCCAATTCATTTCAGGTATTCTTTGAAAAGATCAGTATTTTATCTGTCATTATGTGGATTCCAGACAACATTATAAGATGCAGAAGACTTGAGGGATGTTTTGATGCTAGTGTATGCTTTGTGCGGTCTTTTGTTTATAACCAACCTAAGTTCAGAGATATAAATTTGTTATTGTTATGTATTATGTTATACGTTGCCTATGGGGACATTATATATAAAACTTGAACTGTATTGAAAAAAAATGTAAAGTATTTTAGTGTGTATTGTATTGAAAATTTCGTTATATAAACTTTGTGAGAATTTATTTATTTATTTTGACTAATAGTTAATTTTGCGTTTAAGCAACTTTCCCGTCGCTCTCTTTTCACCCAAGCTTTTCATGCCAGAATGTAAATTACATAGCTCGCGTTTATTTAGATTAAGGGAGAATGAAGTGCTATTTAAGTGAAGGCTTCGCAAGTTGATTTTAGAGCCTGTTCTGCCTACTTAAGGCCACGTTGTTACTGTGACTAAATAGCGATTTGATTCTGTGGCGTTGACTGCTTCTAGCCATTAAGCTTGTCCCGCCGGCTTCTACGAGCCAGAGCCTTCTTTTGGGTTTACTTTATCCTCTGAGCCGTTAAGCTAGTCTAAATTGCATTAAGTTCAACATTACTTGCTTAAGTTAAGCCAGAAGTGTTGGTTTATCTTCATTGCGATTAAATAAAAGGCTATTTACACCCTTCTTCTGACTTTGTCTGTCTGCAGCTTAGAGACACGAGAATAATGCCTCTAAAGTCTTTGTAGAACTCGTGACTTTGTGCTACCAAAGCATACGAGACTCTGTACCTTATTAAATGAAATAAACGTAGTCATGATAACATACAAGCATTAAACATTTTGTTGTCATGAATGGGTTTTGGCTATTTTTCAAGTTGTGCGTTATAATGTATATCTCGAATATGAGCTTAGTTTGCAAGCATGATTTCTCAGAAAAAATTCACTCGCAGAGCAAAAGTCACAAATAGGTTCTACTCGAAAAGCAGATATTTGCTCCAATGTGCAGACTGCGATTTTCTTCTTACAGTGCTCTTTAACATTACGAGAACTAGCACTCTTAATTTTGTGCCCATTAACTGAAACTAATGAACACACATTAATTTAGGTTAATGAACACAAAATTAAACAATACACACCGCAGATAGGATATAATTTTCTTCATTCTTAAGGTAAATAATTTTTCCCACCTGTATTTTTCGCATTCTATTTTTCGGTACAATTATTGTTGTTGAAGCAGCAGTGCAAAAAGAAAGTTTGATAGATATGTTGTAACTAATAAATTCACTTAATTCATCGGCGGTTGCCAGTATAAGCAATTCTTTCTTCTCAAATACGCGCGATATCTCTCAGTCATAAATCTGTAATGCTGTGTAAGAGCTGTGTTTGTTTACGCTCACTGCGATGCGTAATTGTATAATTAGGTGAGGTGAACTCGTGGGTGAGACCATTGAAAGGTTAAAAGAAGGCAGGAATTTTGAGCTATCACGAGAAATATAAATCTTAAAACGTATATTTTTATTTAATTGTATGATGTAAAAAGGAAATATTGTAATCGCGAAAGGTTTCAGACAGCATATTTCAACGAAAATATCCATTTTTACCGCTATCGAATGCAATTTAACGATGGTTTTGTGTGACATCTCTACGTAAGGATAGAATAAAAGATTCATTTCCTCCAAATAATTAAAAACTGCTTTAAAATGAATTCTGAAGAGAAATTTTCGGGGCGTCTGTGCGTACGTAAGTATCTCGCATAACTCAAAAACGAGTAGTCTCTTAACGTTGAAATTTTGTACATAGGACTGCTATAACATGTAGATGCGCACCTAGTATTTTAGTTGCAATCGGCCGCACCAAACGTATATAAATATATTTATATATATATCATCCACTTTGTTAACCGGCTCGGTGATCTCAGTTTCTTTACTATTATATGTTTGTAAATTGTGCATTTGTTTCTTAAAAATCATTGAATTATGTTGTTCTTATGTTCCGGTTAAGGTTTTTATACCTTTAGTAAATCTGCAAGCAATATTTGTACAATTATCAACAATTGAAAAGCTGTTTAAGTGCGGTTAAGCTTAATTTTTAAATAACATGGCAGACATATTTGTTTACATTTGAAACAGCAGAATAGTAGATTTGTTGCCAATCTAGCGAGACTAAGCTTCGCAACAACAAAGATAACGCCTTCCTTTATTATTGCGAATTAAATCATGCTTAATCCTTTCTGGAATTTTTTCGAGGAAATAAGTGTTTAAGATTTACTTCGTAATTTTTAATACAAATATTTTGAGTTTTTATGTGTTTTTGCCTTGTCATGAAGTGAGAACTGAATTAATTCAATGAGAAATACTGAATCGTCTGTGAAAAACTGTTTCTTTTTTGTTTTGTTTGCTTAATTTCTTTTATACATCGTTTTAGATTTATTATAGTATTTGAATAGAACATGTGGCAACGATTAGATAATTCTTCAAATGATATAAATTTTGTGCATTCTGAGTTATAATTGAAACGAAGTTATAATTGAGTTATAATTAAATGAACCTAGCACCAGAGTGTCGCTATGGTAAACAAATATAGTGAATTTTAAAGAGTGCATTTATTCTATTGTGGTTTATGCGCTATGGACAAAGTAGATTTAATTCAGTCCAATAAGTTTAAATGAAATGCAAGAAAAAATGCATATAATTTACTATTCCGTATAAGGAAGTCATGTGGTGTACAGATCGGATTTTTTATATTACTTTTGATGTAATAATTTTTGATGCAATGTGTTCAAAACGGATAAAATGATTTCATCCTTTATGAAGGTATTATACATCCATTAAATATTCTTCAGCTTTGAAGCTGTTCAATTTTATTAATGTTGCAGACGCAAAAATATATTGTTTAATAAAATGCAGTATGCTGTCCTTTTTCCGAAACACTAATTTTAAATCTTCTGTAATATTTGCAAAAATTAATACCTCTTATAAATCCGAGGAAACAATTCCATATCTCATTATTATTATTGCTAAGGGATATTGAGAATAATAGAACAAAAATCATGAAGATGTTGGTTCAGAATACCAGGTATTCTGAACAATACTTGAATTAGAGATATTATCGGTAGCAGTGCAGTTCTGAGCTGTAATTATTCTTGTTCGCTTGAAGTTAAGTGAATGGCATTGCTTAGCATGTATCACGGCATTCGTTTACATACACATCGTATGCATGTATATACACATACGTATGCACGTTTCGAGAGCGTTTGGGCTAAAAATATTTAAAAATGGCCTCTTTAGAATTTCAAATAGTCAGTCTCGCGCGCTGGAGATAAAGGATGCTTTTTCCCGTAGAGTTTGCCATTGCTCGCTTTGAAATCCTTGAGTTTGTTAATCAAAAATTCGTTAAATATTTACAAAATATGAAAAAAACAATAAAACAAATTCGAAATTCAAAATTCTGGCTTCCAGGTGTTCATATTTGTTTGGAGGACTTCGTTATTCAAAATTTGATGGCTGTAGGTATCGTTGTTTTTCACAATTCGAAAAACAGTCATACATTCTTGCAAATTCTTCATTATTTAATATTTTTTTAAAATGTAACACAGAATGATAATATTTGGTGGTAACAATTTAAAAAGTGATTCAGACTTTTTTAATGATTCAACGCAAAATCCCGTTTTGAGACTAATAGGGCTTCTGGGCTAACGCTCTGTTTGAACTGAACTTGTGTCTGCATAGAAATAATGTAAACAGGACATTGCTAAATCTAAATGAGAACAAACTTAAAGCCACTAATATTTTACCGTTGTAACTACTTAGTTAATTAGAATCAATCAGTCCAGTTTTCTAGTTTCAACTCTTCATTTTTCTAAAAATGTTTTAATTCCTAATTAGCACACATGACTGAAAACACCTTTAAAAAGCGACGAAACAGTTGTTTGTACAAGAAAGCAGTTTCAAAACTATAACATAAACCTATACTTTGGCATAATTTAGATTTGTTAAAGACTTTTGAATGGGATGACATTTTGATTTGAAGAAAAACTGTACAGTGTAAAAACTTAAAAACGTTATTGTAAGAAAATTAATAATTATCACAATATGTGTTATGTAGGTTATTATTCCCTGTACCAGAAAACGATTTAAAAAAGTAAAATACATCTTTAATGTATGCTGGTTAGAATACTTGACACTCATATAGAGAATCATAACGTTTTAAAGCAAATATACGTCCGTCTAAAATATATGATATAGTATTTTTAAAAATGGCATAAAACCTATTAATACAAACTGAATTTTTTCTAGCATTTTATAATATTTTTTTTCAGCGCTTTGCGAATTTACCGGAAGAAAGACTGAGAAATATAAACAAAATCAAGATAAATTTTAAAAATATTATGTGTTACATCCGAAAGGGTTTTTATAAAAAAAAGCAGAATATATGAAAATTTTTTATAGTAAAATTAAGATTAATTAAGAAAGCAATGGCTTTTTATTTTCTTTTATTTTTACATTCATTAAAATTTTTCTTACAATCTTATATTTATTAAAAAGAAAAAAATAGAGCATCATTAAAATATTTCTTCACACAACAAGTTTTTTACAAAAATTTGACTTTTGCAAAAGAAATTGAAAAAGCGCATATTTTGAAAAGAGAAAGAAAAGGAGGTGTTTTTTTTTTTTTTTTTTTTTTTTTACTTTCAATAAAATGCATCACAGAATATTTTAAACAATGATAACTTTTTCAAAGACATCATATTTCAGTAACTGTAAAAATGGACTAATATATCTGCGATTTTAAAAACTATGTATTTTGAAAAATATTTTTTTAATATAAGATGATTTCAACTAATTCTGTTCTGTGTTTGCCACAATGCAAAAATACATAAAACCTCAAAATATCTTCATTAAAAATTTAAAAATACAGAAAAAAATAGAACATCAAATACAGTTAAAACAATAAAAAAAAATTTACAATTAAAATTAGAATTTCTACGTAAACACAAGCAATTCGGCCAGCAAGCAATAAAGCAGATTTTTCGATGCACAAAAATGAAAGTTTAATTTTGGTCCCACCCGACAAAATGGCACTGGAGGTGTAGAAACTGAATTCACTATTTTGCTAAGTTCAAATGTAAACAGATATGGCTGCTAAAATAAACAAATATTACGCTTAGCCGAGCTTAAACAACTTTTAAATTGTGGATAATTCTACAACTATTGCATGCAGATTAATTAAAGGCATAAAAGCCTTAGCGGAAAGATAAAACAACATAATTCAATTATTTTTAAGGCAAAAAAGTGAGCAATTTACCAACATCTAAGAAAAAAAACTGAGCTTACTGAGCCAAGTAAGAGAGTGGGTATTGTATACTTTCGGTGCGGCCGATTGCAACCCAAACGGGAGGTACAAAACTACATATTACAGCACTTCTATATAGAAAATTTTAATGTTCTGAGGCTCCTCGTTTTTGAGTTATGCCAGATGTATACATACATACGTACGTACGTAGAGACACCAGGAAACATTTCCTCTGAATCAATTTTTTAATCAGTTTTACAATTCATTTGTGGGAAAAGAGTCCTTTATTCTGTCCTTAGGTACAGATGTAACGAAAAACCATCATTAAATTGCATTCGATAGCGGCCAAAATAGATATTTTCTTTGAAATATGATACCCGGAATTTTTCGTGATTACAATACTTCATTTACTAAAAGCTGCTTTAAAGTTTGCTTTAAGTGCATCCCTAAAGTGCTGCTACCTTAGTAGTGAAAAGTAAAATGTTTTGTAATAGTAATGCTACTTAGTGGTGAAAGTAAAATATTGTGTGGTAGTAAAATGTAAGTGTTGCTGTTTATCAGTTAAATTTAGTCAATTAAAAAAAAAAAAAAAAAAACGTACACAGTATTTTTTCTGTTTGACTCATCGGAAAACCGTCCATACAGTATTATCCTACAAAAATAGAATGTAAAAGTGGCAAAATAGAAGTACAAAATTTACTTTAACAAGTTCGGAATGACTGAGAAAGTAAAGAGTATTTGATAAACATCCATTTTCTTCTTTTTCCAGCTTTTAACTGTGAACTATAGCAATGTCTCGTAATTCGTTAGAATTCTGCGCATAATTTTCTTTTTCTTTTTAAATGGCCGGGCGCTTAATTTATAGTCATTAGCCTTACGCCACTTCAAGGGCTGGAAGTGGTGACCATTTTATTACGGAAGCACTGCTGGCCACCATTGCCTTCTATGAAAGAACGGACAGTTTCAGCCATGACTTTCCGGGATTTGAACTCAGGTCCAACACTACGGCAGTCACGTTCACTAACCAATCTACCGGCTGGGGGCGTATAAAAGAAGATAATTATATATAAAAAATGAAAATTTCAAATTTTATATTACCCTCAAAGGGGCGTTTGTTTCCTTTACACACACATACACGTTTCGAGAGTAGTTGTGCTACTGTCCTTTTGAGCTATAAATATTTAAAAACATACCTATATTTAGAGTTTTTGATAAACAGTCTCGCGCACTAAAGATAATTTTTTTTAATAAAAATTGCTAAAAATATTTAAAAACAGCATATTTTTAGAATTTTTGATAGACAGTCTTGCATACTAAAAATAAAAATGTTTTCCCCTCCTTACAGTGTTGCCATTGCTCGCTTTTAAATCGTCGAGTTTATTCATCAAAACGTCGTTAAAGTTTTATAAAATATTAAGTAGATGATAAAATAAATTTCATATTGAAAATTCGGACTTCCAGTTATCCATATTCACATGGAGGACTTCGATCTTCAGAATTTCATGGCACAATGTGAGAAACATACGCATGCATATTCATGCATATTCTTCATTTTTAACTTCTTTTAATATAGTACAGGGCGATAATATTTGGCGGCAATAATCTGAAAAGTGAAACTGACATTTATAATGAACCGACGCAAATTACCATTCCGAGACCAACAGCCCTTTTGCGCTAACACCCTTTTGAGATAATATGTATCAAGTCTGCATGTATAATTTGTTTTTAAAAATTCAATTTCTGGTTAAGTAACAAAGGGTCATTAGGTGTATTTATTTACACCATGACTGTGGAATTATTTTCTTTTTCTTTCAGAAAACAGAATTTCTAAACAGAATTCATCACTATTAAGAAAATGGCTACATTCAGGCGTACCTAGATATGCTGTCATTCTATTGCAATGCACCACAATAAAGTGAATCTCATGAATATTTTGATACTACGCTCATATGTTTATTATGTTTAAACCATGAGTATATAGTCTGTAAAATAGTAATGCATATTTGTTTCATTTATATATATTAATTAATTAAAAAAATGCATTTCTTTCAAGATTATTTCGTTTTTCTTTTCGACGAGTTGACTAACTGTTTGACTCAAGGGATCTTTCTTGTTTAGCTCAGCATTCGGACGTCTTTCTGTTTAAGATAAATTTCTTTTAATTTAGATTTACGTCGAGTATATGACTTTTGCATTCACTTGAGCATTTAAGAGCAGCTTTAGGGTTATGTCTTGAAGATTCACTAGGATATGACCTTAAGCACTTAAGCGAATATTGTTAGATAGTTAAGGGAATAGTGCTGCAATGCTATGAGAATAAGGTTAAGTAGGGCGTTCCATCCTCACAAAATCCTCAGTACGTTATCGATGGAACTTAACGAAAAATTCCCGGGATCACGCTGGGTTGTAGCATTTAGTACTTGAGAGGACGTGTTTGGCAAGTTAAGGGGATATCCCGAGGATTTGTCTAGAGCTCCTGAGGAATAACTTCGGAATATACCGAGGACGATTTTGTGATATATGGGTTAATTCGAATTTCTCTAATTGTGTGAAAATCTGTATGATATTAATGAAAGGGGTTGGAATATTGCAAGCGAAGATTCAGATAGAACATATTTATAAATCATAAAAATTCATGAAAATATTACGACAGTCTGAGAAAAAGCGAAAAATTTATTTGCAGTTTTAGGCAAAATTAGCTAATATTCTTTTAGAGATTTAAAAATTGAAAGTGTTAAGTCAGTCAATATTTAAAAATGGTCTTTGTTGTCATTTGGTTATATTTCAAAACTGCAGCATGGAACATTACGGAAATTACTGGAATTAAGTAATAAAACATGCTAGTGAAATAAATGACGTATACGTTTTGGCTGGTTGAAGAATTGCCAATATTTTTTTAATTTGCAGGCAAAAAGGCAGAACGTGCCAAATGGAGTAAAATAAGGTACAATTGAATGTGTGAACCTGTAATGTGAAAGAGTATAACAACGTATAAATACTAAAAACATTTCCAAAGCTGATTTGAGCCCCGATTGGTAATTTGTCTCCAAAAGCGATTTTGCGCTCTTTCATTTTTCATTCGAGTCTATTGCCATTAGGAAAAATGTAAGATTTTTATCCTTCAAATTTAATCTATCTGTTATCGATGAACAAATTAAGCTATTTTAAAAAATAGATGTAGTTTTTAAGAATAGTATTTTTTAAATCTGTTTCAGTTTGTATGGATTATATTAATTTTATTAACAGTTAAAGTTCCTTTCCTGTCGATTCTTAACTTCAACTTACTACTTCCGGCCAGAACGTAGTTTTAGAATCACGAGGAACAGAACTTAGTTTTAGAATGGGGAACAGCGGTATTTAACCGCGAAGTTCTTCGGTCTTAGAGAGAGTTGAGTTGAGTTGAGAGCAGAATCTGGACACCCGTGCGGCTTACTAAGACTATTCGGGTCTAGTCCAGGTTCCGCAACTATCCGGGGCAACACCTCATGGGGACTATAAGGGTATACGTTGGTCCTGTATACATGCTTACATAGTTCATAATATATGCTTACATATTTACATAGTTCATAGTACATGCTTATATACAAGTAGTTCATAATACATAGATCTTGCTTACATAATGCTTGCTTACATAGTTCATACATATACATGCTTACAGACGTAGTTCATACATATACATGCTTACATAGTACATAATATATTAAGCCTGCTACATAATACATACATAGTAGTTCATAATAATTTTCATTGGTCATAGTACATATATGTTTCAGAATATATACAGTGGGCCGTAATACATACATGTTTCATAATATATACAATAAAAATAATAATAATAATAATAAATAAATAAATAAATAAATAAAAAGATAGAAGAGAGAGAGAAGAGAGATTGACAGGGAACTACTCCACACTGCACAAATCTGTTCCCAATTCCTCCAGTTTCTGCATTATCTTTCATATTTTGATGCGAAATGCTGGCTGTTTGATCAGATAACGCTTATGAGAAGTTGCCTGTTCCGAAAGCTGCACATGCCACTGTGCGGTTAGAGGGCATTGGGTCAAGTAATGGTCTGGTTTACCAATGCCTCCACAGACACAACTTTCGGTATTTGCAATTCCTCTCTCATAGTAATAGCAGGGGAAAGGCCCGTGGCCCGTCACAAATCTCGTTATTTGTGGGGATGACTCGAGACGATCGAGCGAAACTTTATGGAAATATTCATAGGTCTTCCTGCTTTGTTCGGTAGAGTCCCATTCCCATTGCCACTGGTGCTGAGCTGCTGTCCTTGTCACTTTTTTAAGGTGAGACCACGGCAGTTTGGTAATTATGCATTGTGCATCTATATTGTGAGCTGCTTCTTTTGCTAGCCTGTCGGCTTCCTCATTACCTTGAATGCCGGCATGTGCCTTTATCCAAGATATGAGGATATTCATTGTCGACGAACGCTCCTTCAGCGTGTCCTGAATCTCCGCTATGATAGGAGAAGGATGTCTGGGATTTCGTAAGGCATATATGACCGAGAGGCTGTCTGTAAGAATATTAACAGTGGATCCTACTGGGGCGCTTGTTAACTCGATAGCTTTACGAATCGCAATTGCTTCAGCCTGGAAAACTGAATTATTCTGTCCCATATGACCTTTCCATGTTATCAGCGTTTCCTTGTTCTTAGTTACTATAAGGCCACAGCCTACTTGTCCGTCAACTTTTAAACCATCCGTATAAACGTAATAATGATCCTTTATGTCAGAGTCATCTTTCCATGATGTGTGGGCCGAGACTCCTTTTCCGTAGTTAGACGAATGGATGACATTTACTGGCCTTATTTTTTCATGGAGGCTGTGCTGAGAGGTGGTGTGTACTACAACCCCTTTTACATGGTGTGAAAGATGGGTTGCATTTATGAGACGTTTTGTTTCATACTCCTCTGTCATAGCATAGCGGTCCAAAAGTAGTGCAGAGATGTAATTGGAGAACAGTTGTTACTGCTGCTTCTTGTGCTGCTCTAATATGTAATGGCAAAAGTCCCGCCAGTATTGTGGCTGCCGCTGTCGATGTTGTACGGTATCCTTTTGTAATAGCCAGAGCCAAGGGGCGTTGTATACTACTGAGCAATTTCCTTTTCCTTTCGTTCATTGGAGTTGCCCAGATTGCCGCTCCATAGAGGGCCATTTTTTCCACAACGGACTGATAGAGGATTTTTAGAATATGTGGTCTAAGATCCCAGTCTGAGCCTTGAAGCCTCTTTAAGGTATTTGCAATTGCGTGTGTCCTCGCGCGGACTGCTCTGAGATGAGGCAGCCAGGAGAGCTTTTCATCGATTATAAGCCCCAGCAGTTTTAGTTCCCGAGTTCGTTTGATTGTACGGCCCTTTAGTTTCAAAACTGGATTTCTTGCAAGAGTTTGACCTGGTTTGTGTACGATCAAATACTTTGACTTTTGCTCCTAGATGGTGAGTTTCTTGCCTTCACAGAGCCGTACAAATTTTGCTATGGTCTCATTACTGTTACTTTCCAGCTGGTCTCTCGATTTGCCTCTGATGATAATGTCGCATCATCAGCAAAAGCAATCACCTTTGTGTGGGTTGGCCACAGTGCTTTGAGAATGGAATTAAAAGTTGCATTCCATAGGTCAGGACCTGCACATGAACTCTGAGGGCAACCCCTGGTCTGCTTTCTCTCAACAACTCCTCCGTCATGCACTGCTACAAGAGTGCGATCAGAGAGATAACTTTTGCACACCTGCAGTAGATTATCAGGGATCTGAGCTTCGTGAAGTGCTTCCAGGATTGCTGGCCACCACAGGGAATCGAACGCACTTTTCAGATCCAGACTGAGTACGGCTACATGGTTGTTAGAGTCATACGCGTCATAGATTCCCTTTTGTATGGCACTAAGAGCTTGGATAGTTGAGCGCTGCTCTCGAAAACCATACTGAGGGTCCGTGATCTCACCCTTAATCTCCAAGTAGTGCTTTATTCTCTGAACTAAAAGTTTCTCATAAATTTTCCCTATGGCGGGCAGGAGACAGATGGGCCGGAATGAGGCTGGATCGTTCGGGTCCTTTTCTTTCTTTTGGAAAAGAATAACTTGCCCTGTCTTAAAGGGCTTGGGAAAATAACGCAGTTGGAGCAATTTATTGTAAAAATTTTTAAGAAACGTTGGTTTTGCCTGATGCATCGCCTTGACAATGTTGTAGTCTAACGAATCGGGCCCTGGGGCTTTGTTTCTCGGTAAATTTCGCAAAACAGCGCAGACTTCAGGCTGCGTGAATGACACGTCATCTTCTGTTGTGGAGTGTAGAAGATAAGCTGGATGTTCTGGATTGGAAGCATCCAATGTATTGTCGTCTTGAAAGACTGCATCAAGAATCTTGGTGAGTGTGGCCGCGATAGTGCGCCTGTGCTCCTCTGTCGGTTGCGGATTATTGGTGCCGTCTATGTAGAACTTGTGAATTGGAGGGGCAAAGACCTTATTCGTTGCGATTTTATGCAATACCCCATAGGGATTTTTATTGTTTGTGCAAAACGCCCTCCAGCTGTACAACTTGGCTTCTAGAATGGCCTTTTTATACTGGGCTTGTGCTTTTTTGTAGATAATACTTAGTTCTTCTCGGCGTTCTGATTTATGCTCCGACTTCATCTTTCTGCGAAGAGCTCGGGTCTTACTCCTTTGTATCCTGAGGCTTTTAGTCCACCAGTTGGCAACATAGTGTACCTTTGGAGGTTTTATCTGGAAAGTAGCATCACAAATGGCCTGAAGCTCTTTAATTAGGATACTAGTGAAGTTATCAACATCATCTGTATTGTGACAGTGTTCTAAATCTTGTTCTGCACGTGTGAGTGTACTGCGGGCCTTTTGGCTGAAGAGCTTTAGCGTCCTTCGCTTGAGTTTGTACCTCTTGATCGAGAATTTTTTTATTATGGTGTCCTATGCTGTACATAATGTATTTATGGTCCGAGTTAGACGGGGTATCATCAACCATCCAGGAATGCAATTTTGATGCAAAGGCCGCCGCTGTTGTTAAGGTTAAATCCGGCCAACCCTGTCCGTGAATTGTTTCATATGTGGGTTGACTGCCTGAAACATTATGCAGGACGAGATCATTACAGGCAATGAAGTCCTCAACCTGTCGCCCTCGAGCATCAGTATCTGAGTAACCCCACAGTTCCGAGTGGGCGTTGAAATCGCCCGCTAGTAGATGGTGTGCTTTTGGATACGCTTTCAGGATTTCTTGTTGCTGATCAAGTGAGGCTTGCACGTCTGCTGTAGGAGGAATATAAACATTAGTAATTAGTAGGTTCAGTCCTATTGTTTCAATTGCTATAGCGATTATGTCTCTTGAACATCTGATTACATTGGGAGACAATCTTTGGCGGCAGCAAATGGTGGCGACTCTGGGTTCATCAGTAGCATTGACTACTGTCCATGAAAGTGGGAAGTTGATGATTCTATTGCCATGCTGATAAGGTTCCTGAATGAGTATGAAGTCAATTTCATGCTCCATTACGAATTGTGTGAGTTGGGCCGTTGCTGCTCGTGCTCTTTGCAAGTTTATTTGCACAAATTTGACACCAGCAATATCCGTGATCAGCTCATTCAAGTTCCCGTTGCTCAGTGCAGCAGGGTGGGAGTTTTGGAGCGTATCATAACTTGATTGAGGTAAAACGGTTTCTTCATCAGGAATGGGTACTCGGCCTGGCCCATTAGTATGCCGTGATGTTACGGATTTAACTTGCAACTCGTTGGTATTCCGGACATTGCGGTGAGTAGGCAGGATGCCTGAAATCATATTTGGAGCCGTGTCTGTAATTTGAGTCACTGCAGTTGATGCAAATAGGGTGCTGTGAGTTGTGAGTGACATTCTCGTACACTATGGTTGTTTCCGCAGAAGGAGCAGTAGCTATATTTGCTTTTACAGACATCTTGGGTATGTCCCAGCTGTTGACATTTGAAACAGCGTCATATTCCAAGGTATTCTGAGATGGTGTGCACATTCCACCCCGTGAACACCTTTCTGACTCTAATGATGGCTGCAAAACTGGAAGGCTCACATTCAAGGATCCACTTAAGTCTGTTAGACCTTCTCTCCTTGAGCTTAAAGAGTGCTCTAATCGCATTGCGTGAGACGTTTGCTGCGCTGCTGAGTTCAGCGATAATATCCTCTGGCGTGACTGACTCTGGTACGTTGTGAATGGCACATCGTGGTTTTCTTCTCTGCCTTCTATGCAGTTCGGCATGTACATTGGCATGTTCCAGGTGTTTCTCGAGCCTGTTGACATCCTCTGTAGATTTGCAGAAGACCTCTAGCCCTCCTTTTTTGGTAGGCAATATTCTGGCAACTGTCACCTGAAGTTTCGAAATCGGAGTTTCTCTTGAAGTTCCTTTTTCAAGTCTGCTTGAGAGATGTTGCCCTTCGGCTGTATAATTAAACTTGGCTTGCTAGACTCTCGTAATACGTCTGAAAAGGTTTTCGGTTGTATGTACTGAGGACAAGGAACGGACTCTCTCGTAAGCTGTTATTACGCTCGGAGATACTTTAGGCCCTTGATAGCTTCGCAGTCTATTAACGTTAAGGGGCCAACTCGGTTAGAATCTCGATAGCTTCGGCAATATCTTTTTAGTTAAGATTAGTTCAGTTTTAATTCTTAGTTTCTTAAGTTCAAGCCCCAGTGTCGGCTTTTATTGTACACTCCAAGACGGAGTTTTGTTAAATCTTGCTTGAATAATAAAGGGTTATTTACTCTTCCATCTTCTTGTTTCCTGCCACACGAACTCAAGAGATTATTTGCTCATCACTTCTTAAGATTCTTCACGTTCAACAGTAACTCAGCATTTACAAAGTGAGGAACTCTACAAGTTAAATAAAATGCATTTAATTCAAGATATATGTAATTAAAAACTGTTGCCATTCAGAAAAACATAAGAGATTATTATTTCATATTTAATCTGTTTGTCATGAATTACCACACTAAACTATTTAAAAGTAATGAATGTATTTCGTAAAATATTTTTTCTTAATATTTAATCTGCTACAATAAAATAAAAATGTATTTAATTCATGATATGTCTAATAAAAAGCACTAAATATTTTATGCAAGTACATTACATATTTTTTCACATTTAAATGCATAATAGATACTTTACGTTTTTATTCTAGTTTAAATGAATATTAATCTAACATCGTATAAAATGTTTCGCTATTCTGCCTGTGCCATATCTATTGGTAATATTTATTTATAAACCATATTAAACTTTAAAAGAGCCCTTTTGGACGATTGTTAAAATCTGAACACTTTATGATTTTTTTAGTATAATTTTCAAGCAATTTCATGATGTTCTGTTCTTGTAAACTGGAACAGCTGATGCAATTCTCCCTCTTTCCTAACTTTCAGATTTGGCTGGATGGCACGCAGAATTTGGCGACAAAAACGTTCTGGTGATTGCAGCGATCATCGGCAGCATCGCCATCCTCTTTGTTCTTGCCATCATCATCATTATACTCATTATGAGGAAGAGGCGATTAAGAAGTAAGTCTTTTTCTTTAATCTCGATCATTTGTTGGGAAAGATGGCCCGTCACAAGCAGCGGGTGATGACTACTGACTGCGATCTTAACTTCCGGAGTAAAGTGGCATGGAGTCTGAATGCATCATTTTCTCTAGTTACTTTCCTTCGTTTTGTTGTTTTCCTTTGTTTCAGAAGTTTCTTTGGGCAAAAATGGCATTTCGGTTTCGTTGATCTCTGACGAAATTACTAAGGATCAGTTACCCAGAGTTTATTTATAATCTTCCCAGAGTTTCCCAGAGTGTTTTCCCAGACTTTATTTATAATCTTCTAAAAGCTTATTAACAATGGAAATTAATATTATTCACATTACATTCCTCTGTCATGTAACTTGATATTTCAAGTGAATTTTAAAAGCAAATTATAATGGGTGCACTTAAAAATTTTGTATTTCAGAAATAAACCAAAGTACCTGGGAGTGGAACATGATGGGACATCATAATATACTTTTTAAAAGCTTTTCATAATTTTATTTATTAAATCTCAAGCTGATATCTACCTTCATTTCTAAACTCTCTTAAAAACAGCACGGAATATTGTACAGTAAAAGTATAATACAATCAGTAGTTGAGTGACGTTAAAATGAGCCAGGAAATCACTTGCTTCATTTATTTTACATTACATTTTTATTTTAGGCATGTTTTGCCCTCTACTATTTGCTTTTAGTAGAAAGGGTCTTAAGACAATAAAAGTAAGTAATATTTTTATTGTATGGAGAGTGCTAGGCATTAAATTACTAATTTTTTTTATTTTGCATTGTACAAAAGCAACGCAATAAGGTCAATTGCTTTTCAAAATTATCCAGGGAAGTAAAATACAACAGTGAATAATTAATAACTTTAAACGTATGTTTTGAATAAAATATTTCAAAAGTTAAAAAAAAAAATGTGCTATAAGCGTATAGAAATGTGGAATATATAATTAACGCTGAAAGACTTTATTTTGGTTTAAAAGAAGGATTCAACATTGTACGCTTGTGTAAGGTACCTTACTGACTCTTCAAATCTACATTTATAAAGAAAAGTATACTTTTGTACACTATTAGACTTTGATTAAACTATAACTTTCCCATGACTGTGGGAAAGACGAACCTACATGATCGGATATAGCAAACAGCACAAAATCTGGAAAATTTTGTAAAACGTAAGAAATTTGAATAAGAGACAATGTCTGAGTTTAATCAGGGGACCGCCAAAGTTCTTCCAGAAGATATGATTTTAGGTTTCCCAGAGATCTCTGCATAGGAATTTAAGTGGAAAACGAGATCTAGCGTGACCTTACACAATCCGTTATAAATTTTACAGTAAAATATTGAAATATATTAAATTTTGTAAATATACCTTAGAGAATTCGAATTGCATTTTTTCATTTAGGACCACTCTACAAGGGAAGATGAAGACATCATATTCATTTACTGTTGTAAAAATATACTGTTGTCGTTAAAATCAATAAACAGGAAATACTTAGCCGTTTCATTTTCCCATTTTTAGCCTTCACCAATGTTTCTTACTGATTCTCTCTAACTCAGCAAGGAAACTCTGAACTATTTTTCATTCAGGAAATACCTTTCGTATATTCCAGGTAACTAGATTGCCCGGCATCATAGCAATATATCTTTCTTTCTTCTAGATACAAAGGAAGCTAAACGATGGACTTATCATATAATTATCCTATACTGGATAAAATTAATAAAATTCATGAACACGATCATAATACAACAAATATCTCAAGTCGTCCCACTTATAGTTCACTTTATTTAAAAATGTGTGGGGTTTATCACTGAGTACTTACAATTATGAGTGAAAATCCTTAAGAACTAGTTAGCAAATAATCGCTTAATTTCGTGTGACAAGAAACAACAAGATGGAAGGGTAACTAACCTTTTATTATTTCAATAGGATTTAACAAAACTCCGTCTTGGAGTGTACAATAAAAGCCGGCACTTGGGCTTGAACTTAAGAGATTAAGAAATAAACTAAAACTAATATTAACTAAAGAGATATAACCGAAGCTATCAAGATTCTAATCGAGTTGGCCCCTTAACTCTATTTGACTACGAAGCTTATCACGGGCCTGAGTACGGCCGAGCGTAATAACAGCTTTGAGAGAGAGTAGCCAAAAGGCAGACGCGCGCAAATCAGAAACTCTGATTCTCTCTAACTCAGCAAGTAGAATTCGCGGTTTAAATACCGCTCCTCTTCATTAAGTATTCAGAGTGATTCCAAAACTACGTTCTGTCCGGAAGAAGTAAGTTGAAGTTAATAATTTGACAGGAAAGGTAATTTAATTTAAAATTTATCTGTTAATAAAATTAACATAATCTTAAAACTGGACAATTATAATAAAAGTTTCTTTTACTCGATTAATTTATTTTTCCAATTAATTACAACCGTGATCACAAAGATATTTTTTTCCTCAATTCCAGCATATAATTTGTGTACCCATCCTTGCGTTTTAGGCACTAAATCATATTTTTTTCGCGGCCTTCCTCACAAATACACTGCCCTTCAACAGTTAATAAACAGCATGTTTTTCAAAGCACACCATTACGAGAATGTCAGTAACGTTCAAATTCACAGTTCATAAGTATGACAGTAACGAAGTTTAAGAAAATATATGCAAAAACAATAGCTATCACTTTTATTTTGCAGAAATGAGTACTTAAAGAAAAATACAAAAATTGTAATTTTTGGTTACGAGTATTGATCTTCATTTGTTATTACAATTTCGTGACAATATCCGGAGAGTCTATCAGTGTCCAGGAGAAGTCGTTTTCTCGATTCGTTGAGGTGGCGAGTGATTGGATGGATGGAAATAGGGATGTCACAACTGATGCTGCTAGACGTCTCAATGTCTCCATGGTGTAGTCCACGGACTATGGAATCAGTCCGAATCCGAGGATTCTGTGTCAAAAAGACATCTTCCAGAAAGATCTAGAGTTACAACACCTGCGGGAGACCATTATTTAGATCTTTTGGCCCGTAGGAGAAGTAACATTACTGTGCCTCAGCTTATGGCAGATCATTTATTGGCAACAGGAATAAGAATCTCAGCTACTAAAGTGCACAGACGCCTGCACAATACAGGTCTGTATGCAAGTCGACCAGTTGTTTGTGTCCCCTTGGCCCGAGGACACAGAGCTGCCTGTTTGTGTTGGGTAAGAGTACACGTCTCCTGGACTAGTCAACAATGGGTGTCTGTTCTCTACACAGACGGATTCAGGTTCACACTGGAGAGCGATTTAGATTATCAGCTGATCTGGAGGGAACAAAGCACCAAATACAACCAATCTGACATTGTGGAAAGACACAATTACAGAAGTGGTGGAATAATGGTTTGGGCTGGGATCCCTCTCGGTGGTCACACTAACCTCCAGGTGTTCCATGGAGGAACTTTGACCGGTGTGAGATATCGAGACGAGATCCTTGATCAATATACCCGCCCATATGCCGCTGCTATTGGTCCTGGATTTTTTTCTTACGGATGACAATGCGGGACCGCACCGAGCTCGCGTTGCTGAAGAATATCTTGAGGGTCACGGTATGGAGCGGATGAAATGGCCAGCTATATCTCCATACCTGAATTCAATAGAGCATCTTTCGGATACATGATACATGTTGTTGCTTTAAGTCTTGAGATACATGTTGTTGCTTTAAGTCCTCTTTCAAGGTCGTTAGATGAGCTTGACAAGAATTACTTGTCTGGTCGTTGCTTCCCATTTCACTGTCCGACAACTTAATTAATAGAACGTCGCTGTCACCAATGTATTGCAGCTAGGGGTGGACACATATGTTATTAGAATCCAGATTTGTAATGTTAATACCCCATGTTTCCTAAAAAAACTGTGATATACTGTTTCTCCAAGGATGGATTTCTCTGTCAAAAGTGCAATTTTTTGTTGTAATTCATGCTTGTGTTGAGCTTAGAAACATTCTATGTCGCATTCAGTAAAAAACTGTTTAGTGAACATGTCCTGTAAATTTCTGGTTTCTATGTTGCTTTATTCTCAAATTAGACACAAAAAACATGCTGTTCGTTAACTTTTGGAACGGCAGTGTAATATAAGGAGACGTACACGATGTGAAACAATATGGTTGACTAGGGCTAAGTCGTTTTGCAGGAAAAGACAAATCTGGTGTAATATTACACCTAATATACAAAACTTACCACTTAACCTGTGGTACGATTTGCGCAACCTTTACCCTAGCAGCTGCGTGATTTTTCATTCTTAATTAAAAAAAGTAATTTGATTATGAAAAGGCGTCTTCGCGTTGAATTTGCAGATTGCTATCATCCTTCAGACTTCAAACGTTTTGTGCATTATAAATTAATGACCCTGTTTACATAAGAAGTAGCAGGACTTTTAACAAGGGAGGGTGAGAAATTGTATTTTTTCCGAATAAGTAAGTAATATACGAGTTTTTTGGCATATATTCTCAATTTTCATTACCATTATCTTTAATATTATAGCCATAAGCATTTGTAGACTAGAAAATCTGATTTTCTTGAGGTCATTCTCAAAAGGTAAAAGATCTGGAAATTTATCCTAATCGTTTCCTTGGTCATTAACTACCTTATGTCCTATAAATGTCATTTTTTAATAGAAGATAGTATGCATTTTACATGGCATAATTCCGTGTTGTTTTGTTAGAAAACACTGTAAAAAATAATGTTGGAATCTGATCGGTGAACTCCGGACATATTCAACCAATTGATTTAACCTGCTACAGAATTTCAACTTTCAGCGCTAGAAACATTCTATACAGACATCAATATTATCTACTGTTAAGAAAAGCAATTAATTCATTTAAATAAATTCAGTTAAGGCTACTAAAATTGTAGGTAAGCTAGTTTTTTTTCCTCTCTGAACTGAAGCACAAACCCAAACATTTATGAAATTTGTTGATAAGAAATACTCTTTATACTGCTTTATTCGCACGAGTTAAATTTGTCTACATTATTACTGGGTAAAAATACATGTTAATGTATGAACTTGTAAAATACTAGGTCACGTAAAATAGCGTGCAGTTTAGTTGAACGCATTATTCCACATAAATACCACAAGCGTGTAGTTATACTACGCATTAACTAAACATCTTGCAGCATTTTAATTAAATGTCACAACCATACCATAGTTGCAGTCTTTTAACTTAATTAAATTTTAACTTAATTAACTTCCTTCACCTTCCATAGTGGATGTAAAAGATTGGTTATTATAACGTTTAGCAAAAGAATGACTGCTGTGGAATTTATTTCTCTATTAAACATTTTAAGCTCAGAGTTTGAAATATTGGCAAAAATGCGCATTTATGTTTCTCTAATCCAATATAATTTCAGTCTTCGTGTAGTTTCGTATGAAGAAATAGAGCATTAAAGAGAGTTTAGATTAAGATTTTATCTTATAATTTTGACAGTGAAATCTTATCATCCACTTGTTGGGCAATACGCGAAAGTAATCGCAGAATACCAAATTCACAAAAAAGGAGTAAGGTTTAGACTTATTTTAAATATATATGAAAATTAAGCTACATTACCTATATTAAAATAAATATTCTCTTCTTTTTTTATATATTCTATATTCACTGCTTGCCCTAGAAAGCATTCTATAAATGTTACTTAATTCATAATAATTCGGGAATCCTTTTCTTATCAAAGCATATGTGATTTAATAAACTTTCGTTCCGTGCAATGTCCCTTAGAGTATAAACTAAATATAAGTGCAGAGCTATTTTATGTAGCTATTAATCTTAGGTTTAGTCAAAAGGCATCGAAAAAATGCATTTCGATCTCTCATGTATTAAAAGCGGAAATATTATGTATTAAAACCGGAAAGACGAAGAAAAACATAAAATAATTTGTATTTTGAGCAAATTAATTCCTCCAACAATCTATTCCTTAATATTTCAAATTAAACCAAATTAATTAAATTCAAATTAAAATTATTAAGGAGCACATTATTCCTTAATAATTGAAATTAATTATTTTGAACAACTCCTTAAACTGATATTTCTGATATTTGCTTTTATATAAAGAAATCTGAACGCACTGTGAATATTTATTTAAGTGCAAAGCTTCATATGTAAAAGTGGATGTATATTGTGTTCAAAAAGTGACATGCCGCATAGACAGGAAACATTGCATTCAAGAGTTGGCTAGGCTTATGATATTGTCCAGGCACGGTAAGATAGCTTTCCCTCAAAGCAGGTTTAGGGTTGCCATAAAATGACAAGGTAAAGCAGGGTGGCCACATTTGGCGAGAAACCGCTCGTTTGCGACAAAATTGGCGATATGCGGATGGAGAACCCTCTGGAACGAATTCTTACTCGTTTAGCCCAGAATGTTCTCGAACACAATCCAAAAGCTATATAAACTCTGCCGGTGCGCGGAGAGTTAGGGCGAGTCCATCGAATTGATAGTCAGTCAGTGAGTGCCGAGTTGGTCGTCGAGTGCATCCCGAAAGAGCGAGTTAGTGCATCGTCGAGTTTTATCTTAGAGTGTGTTGAGCTCCAGGAACGACTGAACCGAGGAGTCGGGAGTTGTACTCTAGTGTATCGCGAGTTATAGCGTTGAGATTCTCGAGAATACGTGGAGTTACGAGAACAACCGAGCAGAGTCGGGAACTGTACTGAACTGCCGTGAAGCTGTCTCCACCGATATAGCCTGATAACCTGAAGGCTGTGTCGCTGATCGTTTTAGCGTGTTTATAGTAGTTCTTCGACGACTGTAAACGTGTTATTGGAGCTGTTTTGAATAAATACTGGCAAATGAAGTGTGTTTTGTTACATCATCAAGTGTCGTCGTTATTCACTCGAAATTCAGGAGCCCGTATGTACATAGAGGAAAAACAAAAGACAACAATATTATTCCAATGAGGTATCTATACTTGCTCTACAATTTAATTAGATTAGACAAATTCGACTGTAAACTAGACGATGAAGGGGTGGGAACAGGATGGCACAGTGCGAGATCGCACCCTTTTTTTGTTAACATTCAAAGATGCGATCTATTATTAAGCCAGGCGACTTCTCGCACAGGCGTGAAGATGAAGCACGTAGAGGAAAGGGTTTAAATTGCTCTTTTTATTTGATTAAACTCTTCTACAAAAATGCGCGTATTTCGTACTCACAGTAACGGCGACTACTTGCGGTGGGAGCTTGAGAATAATTTAACAATAAATTTAAAATTATAAAGAATAGTGCTAGGCGACTTAAGACTAACAGGCTGACTCAGCAACCTACAACGGGGATAGATTTTGACTAAACAGCCAGGAGGCGTATCAGAAACTCAGAGTAACAACAAGAAGGACAGAATAGCAACGTGCGCTAGTTTAGCAAAATCACGCTCTTCATCCTGGTGAGGAAATGTGAAAGAAAGTTGAGGAGTTCAGAAGAGATAACAAAAATTAGAATAATTGATTATTTAAACTAAGGGAAACCCCACAACAGATATTAAAAATCGTCATGTCAAATTACCCAGACTTAACAGAAGATGAAAGAAGACTACGATAAGACGTAAGAAATGATTGAGGTTGCTCAGTTAGCAACCTACTACACGCAGAGAGTTGCACAGCGTGGATTACTATTCCGAAGCTGTTGCACACAGCGAAACAAAATTATCTGGACTGGTGTATCACCTGTTTTACTAAGTGAAAAAATATCTGGACTGGGGTATTACCTGTTTTACTACGTGAAAAATTATTTGGACTGGTGTATCACCTATTTTACTACGTGAAAAATTATCTGGACTGGTGTATCACCTGTTTTACTGCGTGAAAAATTATCTGGACTGGTTTATCACCTGTCTTACTGCGTGAAAAATTATCTGGACTGGTGTATCACCTGTTTTACTCCGCGAAAAATTATATGGACTGGTGTATCACCTGTTTTACTGCGTGAACTGATTAATTTATTATTCTAATTTAATTGCTTGAATTTCCGATGAAAGATTTTTGCACTGCGTAAACTTTTAAGTTCGGTTTAGTATTCATGATAGCATAGAACTGTTTCTTGTCGACTCGTGGATGATGTGGTACGAGATATAGTCTATAGTAGGAGAGTTAGTTTCAGTAAGGTTCGTTTTGCAGTAACAATGAAACAAATAAAAATTTTTCACGAAAGCTTTTGTATTCTGAAGTTGCTCTATTTTCTAAATAATTTTTTGTCGGTTGAATATCCTTCTCATAGAAATGTGTCACCCGTGATGACAACTTCAGAGTTGTTTTCACTTCACCACCAATTGCTTTCGTTTGTCAATGCCAGTTGCTCTAATCTTCTGTTTGCGGGAACTAGGATCTCAAGTGCCTGCACCAGACCGTTAGTGATTACAGGCGGAGACTGCAGATTGTAGGTAATTACAGACCAGAGCTCAATTCATCAAGGACGTTTTCCGAATATTTCCTTGAAAATTATCACTCTTGTTCACATTTTAAGTCACTCGTTGCATTGTTATCTTACACTTCATATATCTTTCGATAAACATTTCTCATGTTTTTTTGCTGTTAAGAATCAGATGGCTGATCGTATTTCACAGTGTGCTGGACTCTCGATTTTATTAAGTATTTTAACCTCACACTACGAAGAATCACGCAGTGAATATAACGGTGCTTTCACATATATAGATGGGTTAGGCTAAGATAAGCTTTTCCAAGAAACGAGCTTCTCCTTCTCCTGTTATTGGAGAGTTCCTAGTGGAAACATGTTTCGCTAGAACAGATGTCCTAGCCAGCTATGTGAAAAATTTTGCAGCTGAGATGAAAATGATTAGCTTATACCAGTATCCCTCGTTAAGTTTTTACTAAAGAACTGGTGTTCACTAAAGTAAACCAATCATATTTCTCAGAAAACGAAAAGGTTTCTTTCGCCGCGCTGTTAGAGTAGATAGTAAATGCGATACAGGCTTAAGTAGCGTCACATTCTGGGCAAAGAATGCGCGAATTCTGTGTGAGCGTTTTTTCACACACATGCGCGAAATTTGAAATAAAGTATTCACAGCTCAAACACACAGTTGCATCATACAGTTTGTGAAACTTTGTTTGTAATTTTTATGCGTTCCTTAGAGTGGCCTCAGAAAACATGTGGGGGATGATTTGGAGTATCAGGGTGTGAAATGAAACGTAATGGCACTGCTCTAATAGTACTTTTTCATGAGAAATGAGAACCACTTTTATTAAAAACATAAAGCATTCAACGACGCTTAAAAAATGAAACTATGTTCTGTACACAGCGTATGGTGTTGAAATGTATGGGAATTTGGTGCATTTAAAAATATGCTGGTTATTCGTTGCAAACTAAATAATAATTTGGTTTCATTTGGATTCATATAAAACAGAGTATTCGATGAACGTCATCTGCTAGAGTGACACTGATGTCTTATAGACAAAATCATCGATAACCTATTATTAATATTTCAGTTTATAATTTAGAGGGGAAATTTCATAATCATAAATTAAAGGGAAATGAAATTTAAAAATTAGTCCGATACTTATTAAAGATTCAGAAATGGTTAATTTCATGTAGTGGAAAATAAATTTGTGAAAAGAAGCTTTTCTTTCATATGCATATTTAATGTAAGCACTTAATTTATGATTTATAAATAAGAAATGAAAGTAGCGAGAAACATTAATAAGGAACAGCTTAGAAACCGAATAAAATATTAAAATATATAATGATCAATTAAATTATACTTTGAAAAAAATATAAAAATAAATTGATAAATTATTTTTAAACCTTCGCACACCAAATAAATGCAATAAAAAGTATTCGATTAAAGTACATTAATGTGTTTGATAAAAGGGAAATAATTTTACAAATTTAGGGAAAAAATCAATACCTTGAAAAAAAGTTAGAAAAAATGGTGTTAAAGTAATTTTTCCTAACGACTTATTTAAGTGCTTATTCAAATTGCCCTGATAATGAGGTTTGAAAAACAGAGAAATGAAAGAATATTACACGAGTTAAAATGGGAAAGTAATTAAAGGAAAACTAGTAAATATAAAAATACAGTATTATTCAAGAGATAAACCTGCGTTAAAAGAGTTAAAACTAAAAAATATAAACTTTCAATGAAGAGAATTATGAATGTGTAAAGATTAAATTAATATCACTTTCATAAGTAATAACGAGCATTATATATTTTCAGAGATGATGAAACTATATATACTAGTTTGAAAACAATTATGTTTTTTGGGGGGAACACAAACGGGAAGTAAATATTGCTGCACTAATAACTGTTTGCAAAATAATTTAGATCCGCTTTGCGGTTTTCATATCTTTTTGTCAACAAAATTCAAATGATCCTTTATTAGAGGAAGTATATTTGTTTATAATTCATAATAAAATATTAAATTAAAAAGAGAAATCATGGCTTAAATTAAGTTGTCGTGCCATTTTAAAAGAAAACCCACTAGCAAAGTGTCTGAAGTCCTTTTAAGAAAATTTATGTAAATAATTTATTTAGCTGGCACAAACACACAAGAATCACAACCTTCTCATAAAGTATCACAAGTAGTCGTCATATATCTATCTGTTTATTTCTATATATTCATCTTTCTCTACAAATTCAGAGAACTGATATTGTGTATGAAAAGGATTGAAAATTTCCATAAAACATGGAGCTGCAAACCGCATTTAGTGGGAGAAAATCTAAAAAATAGTTATGAATGGTATGATGTCAAATTGAACAGAAATTATATTCACTGGTTAGAGGAACTGATCAAAACTGTACGAAATAGAGCCACTGTTGTCAGACGAAAAGAAGTCGGCTACCGAGAACGTAATGATTTAACTAATTTATTTCAATAACATGTCTGAAATTTTACATTTTAAGTAATACAAATTTAAAACCGATATTTAGATCTACATGCTTTTGTGATGTACAAACGTGGTGATGTAACAGAGATTTTTGTGATGTAACAGAGATTTAGAAACCTATATTAGAAATCCTACCTTTTAGAGACATATACTGTTGCCATAAGATTTAACAAAAATTCCTGTAATGATGCAAGTGAAGAAATTGTACGTGCAAAACAGCTTACTAAATTTCTCTCAGAAATAACAAAATCTGAGTCGGTATTCTCGGAAAATTCGCCAAGAGACTCAAATCACTTTTCTTCTGAATAACATGGAGAGATTAGAAGAGCTCGGAAAATGGCCATATCTGCAACATTTGTTACGGACTCTGTCTCCGGAGTATATGATTAAGATAGAGAAGGCAAAAAGGTCGTTTAAGTTTTTATTTTTAGTAGTAAGTATTTATTTTTAGTTATTCATTTTTCAGGGTGACGTCGTTTTTCATCGCCTCATTAATGAGCGCGACGGGGGCACATATTTGATATAGTGTGGGAAACGAAGAGTGTCACTTTCATCGCCCTTCTCAAAATGTAATGATTCTAAATTAATGAAGTGAAATTGAGTTATTTCTTTCTGTTTTCAAAGTGTAAAAATACATTTTTTCACTCTATTGCAATTGTTTTAAAGCTGAATTGCTTCAAAATATTTCAGAGAAAGTTTTGTTTCTCATTATACTCGTGTTTCTAACGATTGTGTATAAACATTATCTGCTGTACAGTGAATCAGCATTAGATGTAACTCCGCATCAATCTAGCAGTGAGCTGTTTTAACTAAAATGTAGTTATTTTCTTAATTTTTATTTTAGTAATTAATTTTTTAAATCAGATTTGGATTTACTGAGTTTGCAATCATATGCGTGTCACATATTAAAAAATGTCCATCTGCATACCTCAATTTCACGAAAACATCACTGTAGAATTCTGATTAACATCTTAGCAGGTGGAATGGACGGATATTAGAAATTTCTACTACTAAACCCCTTTATTTGAATAAAAAACGGTAAGAATCTTTGCTATGTTTTTCGGTTTCAGTGTCGAATATTGACATCTGATGGTCAAGGTTTCTGTTGATGTTGAATGTCAATCCTTTTTGTAACTACTGATGTGAACGTCTTGGAATATGACAATGTGCTTGACTGTTTCCTACAGGCTCTCAAAACACAGTAAATATTTCAACTAAGTTTTACAAACTCTTTCGAAACTAAGTAATTTTCGGCAACTATAACGTAAGAAAAGACTAAAGCTTGTTTTCAATCTCTTTTTTATTTTCAAGAAAAAGAAAATTCTCTCTGGAATTTCTATGGCTAGCTCTATGGTAGCTGTCGCAAGAAGTTGTTACCGCCATTAAAGCCTACTGGTCTCATGACGCCATTTGTACTTGGCAATCAGAACTATTTGCTGATGGAGGATATTGCCTTAAATGTTTGGATGGTTATAATAGCCGATAGATGGCACCAGTGAAGGTTAGTGTCCATTTGCTGGTCTGGGAGTCATTTACCAAGGACTCTGATTCATAATCTAAACGAAAAAGGCAAAAATGCACTTTTGCCTAGGAAGCTTTAGAAAGTTTATTTTCGGCGGCTTGTGAAGCCGTTAAAAGCTAAAATTCAAATATGAGTTTTCTAAAAGCCAAGGAGCACAAAATGAGCTTCCATAGAATGAGAGATATGTGTATAAGTGAGTCAACTTGGAAGCAATTTCGGCTCTAATAAATTTTCATAGTTAACTAAGTAAATAAAGACTTACATCTAGCCCTCCAAAAAGGCCTAACTGACCTAAAAACTGGCAAAAAGGCCTAAAAACATAAGAAAAAATTCGTAAATTTAAATTTAAAAACATAAGAAATAAATTCGTATCTCACAAAAATATTACTCTTGCTTTGCTAGACATGGGTTAGCTTCGTTGTAATCTCAGCCAGATATGAACTAAAGAATATAACAAGCTGCACGGTGCAGCCTTAACTGCATTAGCTACTGCATATATGTACACAACCATGTAGTCAAAGTAAACAGCAGTGAAGTTTCATTGCAAAATAGTATTCAAGATTGATATTTTACTCCATATACATATTAAAGATGTCATCATTTTAAAAAACGTTAAGAGTAATAATAATGTGCAGTGATATTACATATGCTTAAGAAAAGTCATTAAATATTTAAGCGTTAAATAGATTAATTTATTAAAGCCTACATTTATATCCAGATTATGAAGCTAGAAATTACTTTAAAAGCATACTTTGAACAAAATTACATAAAAGGAAACAAAAAGAAAATAGAAAAGGATTCAGATTTTAACGTCGCACCAGAGGGTTTGTAAAGAATTTTAATCTCTGAGCACAGAGTTTGGAGTTTATCACTCTGTCTTGAAGTCATTTCTGATAACAAAACTTTGTCTTTTTAACTTTGTTATTAAACATTGCTTTCTTCAAACTTACTCCTCATAAAATTCAGTATTAAACTCACCATCGATTTTGAAAGCATCATGTTTTTAGAATTACTGATAGAGTATTAATTGTTGCCAAGCATTTTTCTATTTTTTTAGACTTTTCTCAGTTCATCATATCAACGCGCAGTTTTCTTAACCAGGTAACATACACAACTTTATTTAATCTTATTTTGCTTAGTTATTAAACATCATTCGCACTTACGATGCATAAACTTCAGTAGCAAAATCACAAAATTTCTTAAAGCAGCATATATGTATAATCCCTGGTGCAGTGTTAAGTATTGCCAATAATTTTATAAGGTATTTCTCCCGCCTTCTTAGCAAGACTTTTTGGTATAGTGCTCTTCACGCTCAGCGCGTAATTCAGAGGTCCACGGTTCGATTCCCGGCAAAGGGGTTGCTAATTTTTCATCACACTTGCTTCCAAAAAATTACCTAATGTCTCTACAGTAGCGCTCGAACTAAAAAGGGTGGTGGATGATAATTCTCCCCACCCAGGATTTGGCGATTGGGTCGCCTAAAAACCGTAGTAGCCCTTTAAAAGGGGGAGTATATAAAGTATTTCTCCCGCCTTCTTAGCGAGCTTTCGTGGTGTAGTGGTCTGCACGCTCAGCGCGTAATTGAGAAGTCCGCGGTTTGATTCCCGGAGAAGGCGTTGCTAATTTTCCATCACTCCTCCTTCCCCCCCAAAAAAAATACCTAATGTCTCTACAATTTTTTCAATCTCTTTCCAGTTCATCATATTAAGGTTCAGTTTTCTTAGCAAGAGTACTTACGCATTTTTTCTTTTCTTTTTTGTATTTAATTATTAAACCTCACTGTCTTGGAACTTACACTACATAAAATTTAACGGCAAAAATTATAAAATATTTAAAAACAGCATATCTTTAGAATTCTCGATAGAGCGTTGAGTGTTGCATTTTTTATATTCTGTGTGTTTTTTATTTAAAGATAATACATGACGATGACCTTCGGAGACAATATTCTTTTATTCGTGTTGCTGTAGTTTTTTTTAATTTTTATTCTTTAAAAATAATACATGGTAATAACATTTGTTGCAACATGATTTTATCTAAAAAGTGAAACGAGCAGTAAAGTGAGGATCCAGAATAATAACACCTCTGGTGCTAAAATAATAATATTAAATAACTCAAAATGCAAATGATGTAAGAAGTCAAAAATTTAATAAGGTTCAGAAATGTAATAATGCGTCAGAAATATAAACTTCTTCCTCTGACAAAAAAATGAAACTGGTAATAAATATTGCATGCTATGTATAAGAATTCTGAAAGTAATTTGCGGGATTCACTGCCATTCATGTGCTCTTGTTGATTCCTATAACGAAATAAAAGCAGAAATTCAAATTAAACTCAAAGCTCAATGTGGATTTTATTGTGTACATTTTAAAAAAGAGTTCTACATTGTTCTAAAGAATATTCTATTGCCACATTTTCCTTTACGAATGAGGGAAAAAAAAATGTTTTCAACCCTACAAATATTACATATATTTATTCAGTAATGAAAATAAATAATGGCACAAATTTAGTGGTGTATAGTTTCTAAACGTTTTGCCAACAGTTGAGTTAACTGTTGCTCCAACTTTAGTTTGGCTCATATTACATGTATTCATCCACAACAAAAGGTTTTGCGAGTTAAAAGCACATAAGAGGAATTCTAAAGCTAAACAGGTCAAACTCAACTTATACCTGTTGAACTAACCGCTGGTTGCTGTGTTGGAAAGCGTTAGAGATTTTTTGTATTAGATGGAGGCAGTAAAATATTCCTGTTTGCTGTGCAAGATAGTAAGTAGACTTAAATGCTTAGTTAATAGAAAACAACTAGATGCTAAGTTTGAAAAACAAACTTCTTGTAAATTTATATCACAAGAGTTAAATCGCACCAATTATATTAATTTATTATCGATAGGTTACAGACTGTTTTATATTCTAACATCTTTAGTGTATCTGTAAGCCATTAGCCACTTCTGGTGTTATTTATCTCTTTGTATGCGAAGTCAATAAATAATTGAGGGAGATAAGTGTTCTAAGGTTAAACGGAAGCACACAGACACGCAGTCAGGCTCAAAGACATCTAAAAATAGAATTAAAGCTGAGTTATAATGGTATGTAACAGGTAAGATGATTAATTGCCATATAAATAGAATTTTTTGTGAATATACGAGTATATAAGAGACCTGGCATACACCGAATACATATTTGTAATGCATACACGGAACAATCGATAAGTGATCGATAGTCATATAGATAAATCGATAAATACATAAATAAATGAAAATATAAGTGGAAGCTATATATATACAGTGAAATTTGGCTACATGTCTTTTCCTGTACATCCAGGGCTAATCTGTTCCTCTAGCTGCCTGGAATTTCCTTTTCGATTATTTCCAGCTGATGTAATATTATTAATTGGTTGTTTCCAGTCTATTTAAAAATTTCCGAGAAAATATAAAATCCCGCTGCTATGGATTAACAAATTACATGTCTTAACAAAATGCAGAATGATATAACTTAGTATGGAAGTGGTAGGAAAAAGATGTTTCCAATTTATTGAGCATAAATGAAAAGCGAGTCAACTTCATGATAAATTTGAGGTGGTGATATCTGAAGAGATTTACTCGCCACACGTTGCTTTAGTTATTTTGTTTAGAAAGCAACAAAAGTTATGGCTATGGTATCCAGAAGCAGCATTATAAGTGATCATTATGTTTCCAAAATATATGACATTTCAGCACATAAACTCTGAATGACTCCCACTTACTGAGTCATTTCGTGGTATTCTTCGCGGGAATAAGCTCCTGCTCTAGGAAAGCGTAATGTTCATTTCTTACAAACTATGCTGTATTTTTTATTTCTTTTCTATTTATGTTTTTGGCAACTGAACAAAAGATTTGGCGCAGAAGTTTCAGTCATTCATGATGTTGTTATTTTTAATATTACGCTTTTTTAAAAATTTTAACTTTCAGATGTACGTTTTCAATTTTTCATAAAGTTTTTTAACGATAGTTAAACTAAATTCGCAGATTTTTAAAGCAATGTGATTTTTCGTTTGCTTCATGAATCAGTTTTGATTAAGCAGTTATTATGGAAATATACATATTAAATAAAATTGCATGTTAAAAATACCAGATGATATGTAAAAGCGAAATTTTGCTTTATTTTCATTACTCAGACATAAAAGTTGATGAATTATTACATCGAAATTAGGTAAGCTGCGAGTTGGATTAGAACACAGGACATCAAGCATACAAATATCAAACATTTTCCTGAAGACAATTAAGAAATGACAATAGATCTTTATTCAGATTTGTTCAAATTTTGATTGAGAGTTCCTTGAGGGACATTAATCAAGTAAATACTATTATACTTTTTCTTTGTACTATAACCTCTAAAGAGGATATTCAGTTGGACGGACTTAAAATAACCCATTCAGCAAACACAAAAGTTTGTCTTCCGCGATCTTCATTTCGGGATTTTCCGCCGTATGCACCTGATTGGTGAAGCTGTGTTTATTTACATCTGATACATTGCAGCATGATGTAGTTACTTAATTTTAATTGAATCCTGGCGATTTTAATGCATTACATTTTCCCTAGATTACTTACAATGTATTTTACACGTTTTCAATTTCTTATGAAAAGAAGCAACTAAAATGCCTCATTTGCAAACAGACATTAGGAGTAAATTCTGTAAATGCAGGTTTGGACTCCATATCGAATACTTCGTATAATGGTATAGAAAAGACCTCATTAGCGTGCCCCTCAATTAGGAATCTATAAAAAATACAAAGAAACAAATAGTTATTGAATTTTCGTTTCATAAACATCCCAAGCATGCTTCTAGGGCGTAAACGCGATTTAGTTCTGAGAAAAAATGACTTCAAACTCCGGTAATTAGCGAGTTAATGTTACATAATAATTCCGGTAATGTTATCCAAAAGTCAAGTTCCTGTCAGTTGGCATAGTGTCCAGATTTTGGCAACTATTCTGCAGTACAAGGCTGATTTGTTTCTTTTCTAGAGTCTTATGTGGAAAACATTCTGCTATAGCGCATATTCCATCTGTTTTCCAGATGGCCAGCAAAGATAGGTGACGCCATTAGGTTCTGCAAATGATTTATCGTATTATCAAAGACCTCTTTTAACTTCATTCTGTACCATTCCGATAAAATAATTGGCTAAATATGATATGAGTAATAAGAATTTTTTCCACGAATGTATGTGACAGCAATACAGTTCTCTTACGAGAAAAATTATTAAAGAACAGAAGATGACCATCTTTCTGCGTCTGTAGATCATTTGGCAAGGACTAATGCCCAGGTCGTTTCTGCCTCGCTGAGCTTAGAGCTGTGAGTAATTGAGAGAGCCAGTACTTAAAGAGAAACTATCGAATGAAGTTCCTTGTGTTCTTGACAATTACCCTTTCCTTGATGAAGTATCTATAACCTCGTTATCTCTTGACTAAAATTTCATTATGCCTTTACAGTAAATACATGTTGTAGTATAATAAATTGACAAAAATAAAAGGACTATGTCATTAAGTTAATTACGTCTAGTCAGACATCATATAGCAGAATGCAAATATAATCAATGACTAACGTTGTAAGTGTACCTATCGTCTATCTCACTTGTTCTTCGCATATAATTTTTCTTTCCCAGTGTAAATACATATGCGCATTCATATATGTATTTTATTACGTGTTATTGGATTTCCTTTGTATTATATATAATCATTTGAAGCTAGTTGGAACACATTTCAACCGCAGCATTTGGGCCCGCTGAAGTAATAATTTCGATTATCCAAAGTTTTAAAAAGAAAATAAATAAATAAACAAAAAAGGCCAAGGTGATATTTAATAAAGCTACAAATTATTTCGATTATCCAAAGCTTTAAAAAGAAAACAAACAAATAAACAAAACGCCAAAGTGACATATAACAAAGCTACAAATTATTTATTCAGCTGGACATTATAATTGCTTATGTTTCTAATTTTACTTCGGTATATTACCTCTTAATAATTAAAGAACGCTCCTATTGGTATAATGGTAAAATCGATGAACACTGGAAGTTTAATACGGACTCGATTCTAGGCGAACGGTCAAACTGAATGGACATTTTTATAGATTTCGAATTTGTAACATGAATACAGCTAGTTCCTTTTAAATTAGGCCTTTAGAGATGTTAGATCATTTTTTTTAAGCAGGAACGTGAAAAATGAGCAGTGCCATCGCCGGGACTCGAATCTGGACCTCTCGAATAAGCGCCGAGTGTGCTAACCGTTACACCACGAAGGCTTGCTTGAAGGCTGGAGAAAATATCTTATAGCCTCATACAAAAGCACGCCCCTTCTAAGAAAAGCAATCTTTGCATTCTTTCTTTTTAATTAAGCATTGACTAGAGAAGTGCTGAAAATTTTCTAAAATTATTAATGTATGCTTTACAAAAATCGTAACTCTTTGCATTTTTGCTAAAGGAAAACTGTACGCATTGAAGTCTTTGTTTCTTTGCTTCACTGTAAGATTAGGGTAGTTGTAATGAAAAAAACATTTACGAGAAATATAGTTGCGGGCAGTTGAACTAGTTTTAGCATTTAATTTCAAATTACGGATAATAAAGGAAGTTAGCGAAAACATAAAATATGATATTCAGATGGATCAGATTTCAAGGAAAGTAGAATTTGTGCGGATAATATGTTTGGAAAAATTAAATATAGGTAATAAATTTGATAACTCTTGAGTGTTAATTATCTACCGAACGAAGAAACATTCTGCTATGGATAACTTTACTGGTGCTTTATTGTTATACTTAATAGAAACTCATTTTCTGCTATGAAAATACACTACTCAATATCAAATTAAAACAAGAGTGCAATAAGAAATTGCTAACTTGTCACGTAAACGACATAGAATATACAATGGCAATATGCAAACTAAGTTCCATCTTAACAATGGAAAAATTTGTAAGACCCGAAATTACGATGAAGCACATGATAATATGCTTCACTGACACAGAAAAAATTATAGAATATGATAAATATTAATGAAAAATTGCAAATTAAAGGGTTTAAATATTACCAAACATACGAGTATTTTTGTACAGTCGTAACTACAACTGCTACAAAATTAAATATAGGTAATAAATTAAATATAGGTAATAATGCTTGGTGGAAAATATTTGAATCATCAAATGCAAAAACATTATTTCTTTTCCACATTGCTATAATGCTTTTTCTAAAGTAACTCTTGAACATATCACGAGTTGTTCCATCGCTTCTGTAAAACATATTACTGGAAGTAAAATCGCAAGTACCCTGAAGTTAAAGATAAATATTTTATCTTACATTTAATATTATATACGCTTATATCGAAGATCAGATATCAAGGAATGTATATGTAGCCCAATGCAATGTAGTAATAATATAATAACTACGAGTACTTTTCTGCACTAAAATATCACCTACTTTACATACATACAGGATACCTAACAGTTCGGTAAATTTGCATTATTTAAGTTCAAGGATTTTGAAGGAACGAGATGATTTCTTATTAAAAATAGTAAAATTAAGATTTTTGAATCATTTTTCCAACAACTGGAAAATGCTGAGCAAAACGAAACAGCATTTTTATTTTATTTCCACCCAAGTAAATCAAAATATTAAGATTTTATTTATTTTATTTCCACCCCAGTAAATCAAAATATTAAGCCTCTTTATAGTAAAATCATATACTGAATATCTTTTATCGTATCTCGAAAAAGTACACGAAGATAATTTAACGAACTAGAATGAAACTAAAGGCAAAGGATTTAGAAAAAGTAAATTAAAAAAGTAAATTAAATCATTGTAGATATCATGCGAACAAGAGATGTAATGCAGTATAAAATTTAGCAAGACATATAACGAAATATATGAAATCAGAATAAAAAAAAGGAAAACAAAAGAAAGTCAGTTCTAGGCTGAAAACGGATCACCGCTGCAACTATTAGAAGAAACTATTAATAACCAGGTTCTGTATTTTGTCTTTAACATTTTGTGGGTCATTTGGTACAGATCTGTTTGGGACAGCAAGGGTATGGGGGTAAAGGGGTCCTCCGTAATCTTCTTCCCAACAACGAGGTGATTATTTCATAGCACAATAAACTTAAAAAGAAAGAGGAAAAGATGGAATAAATGATGTGTTTGCAGAAGTTCGTCCATGGAGGTATATAAATATGGCCTTTTCGGAAATAAAAGATTGCAGTTTTTAGCTGTTTGTTTACGTGGTCGTGTGCGGTGGTATGTTAGCTGTCTGAAGAAAGTTTGATAAAGGTTTATTTAAGAATAAACGAGTTGTAAAAGGATTTCGCTTTCGCTGTAAATGGGCATTGCGGAAAGCTCGGTGTAGTGAAGAAAAAACCGTTTATAAAAGCAAAAATTGAGATGGATGAGCAGTAATCCATCTGTTCTAGTCTGAATAAGGACAACTGTATTCTTTTATTTCAGAGAAGTAAATCGAAAGAAAATTCAATTATACTATTAAGCTGGATCGGAAATAAATACCCAGTTTTGCATGTCTATATAACATTAAAAAATATAATTATTTAATTTCTTTTATATATACCACTCCTATCCGGACTATTTAGCATCAAAGCCCATCAGCTGTTTCAAAACAATATGTGTACATGAGTTGTTTTTTTTTAAGTGTAGGTAACGTAAGTGTTCATATAAATAAAATAATGAATTTGCTGTTGTTGATGTGTATGATATATCGTTTCAATATTCTAATGCAGTTGAAATATATTGCAAGATTCCAAACCTAGATGTTCTTGCAATGTGTCTGGAACGTTGAGAAGTGATAAGCGAATAATCGCTTTTTTCGGTAGGCAGAGAACAGATACTCAAGAAGGGTTATTATTCCAAATAAAGTTCACAGAAGACTGCTTCATAGAGTTTACAATAAAGCCTACACTCGGGCTTGAACTCAGGAAACTAAGAAATAAAACTTAATTAATCTTAACTAAAAAGATATAGCCGAAGCTGTCAAGATTCTAACAGAGTTGCCCCCTTAACGCTAACTAACGGCGAAGCTATCAAGGGCCTAAGATACAGCCGAGTGTAATAATAGCTTAAGAGAGAGAGAGAGAGAGTAGCCTAAAAGGCGAACGCGCGATGCTCAAAATATCTGGCTCTCTAACGAAGTCAGTAGAACTTCACAGTTAAATACTTCTTCCCTTCATTTGCATTTGACCGCGATTCTGAGAATACGTTCTGGCCGGAAGTTGTAAGCTGGAATTCAGGGACGACAGAAAAGTAACTTTTAACTAAAAATTAACTGTTAGATAAATTAAGATAAACCTTACAATATTATATTTTATACTCAAGGAAAAAATGGCTCTTTTTTTCTCAGGTCAAAACAACTAATGTAAAATATGATGTATATTAATAAATTGATTAAAAGTAACTTATTCCAATATTTATAGTCAAAATTCTTTGCATGCTACGCCATTTAAAAATGCCTGTTTATAATGATTAGAAGCTGCTGATTGATTATCATGGAGAGTCAGCTGTCATAGCTATGTGCACAGGTTCGAAGCCTGGGCAAGACAGGGATGTTTAAAAGTGTATAATCACTTTGCAGCATGGAAACGCTTAAAATATTGTCGAAAGGAAATCTCTAGTAGAAGTTGGTGATAGAACATCCTTAGATCCGTTCCTCAAGGGATTCTCAGGCGCAACCCATTTCCTATTTTTCACCATTGTAAATTTGTAGATTTAATGAACGCTATGTTCAGATTAGGAGGATTAGTCAAAAATACAGCACAAGGTAGCTAGTATTGAGCAATCATAGTATGTAGTGATGTTTGAGTTCTTTTTAATCTAACAGACAATAGCAGACTTTAGTTTAAAAATTTATACCTACAAATATTTATTTAGAATATACGGGTACAGTATACATACAAGAGCTTAACATACTGTTGATCCGAAAGTACAATAGGAGAGGTCGATAGGAGAAAAGAGGTATATCCAGTACTAATTCGGGATCTTCTCCATTAAAACTGGACGGAGTTGTGCAAAACTGGAACTGTCATTTGTAAGGTGTCCAAGGCTCCGATTAACGATACCTCTTATTACATCTGGGTCATTATGTATGCATGGACATGACCTATTTATCCCATTATCAGAACTTGTATTCCTCTTTACTTGCTTGGGAAACATGAACTGTCCTGACTCGGAACAGGGAGCTTACTAAAGCTATGTTCAATAAATTGTGAAGTAGACAATACACACAGGAAGGGTATACGAAACCCTTTATTTTTCTATCTTTACAGAGCTTTCCGGAACTTCGAAATACAGAGACCAACCACTTGTGGTCTGAACGTAAGAATATAAAACTACTAACTAAAACTTTAACTAAAACTAACTTTGGATTAATATACAATTGCCTAACTTTAAGATTGGCCGTTATTTAGCAAAATCCGTATGTAGTACAGAGAACTGCTAAAACTACGATACGTTTAAATTTATCAAGAGGACTAAAGCTCTGACCTTGAAGGCAACCAGCAACCGAGTAAAACTACTATGGCAAGCGGCCTGCTTCTAATAACTCCTTCCTCTCTCTTGCTTGGCAAAAAGACACAACTTAAGTACTTGGCGTTAGCAAGACAAATTTGCATAAATAAGTTAAAGCTTTTAATTCTGGCCGGAAGTAGAAAATAAGAAGTGATAGTAAAGATTTAAAATAAAATAAACGATAGTAAAACTTAGGATCTTTACATACTTCCCGCCAGAGTTAATTAGTTTGAAACTGAGGTCTAAAACGACCTTGTTGAAAACTTTTAGCTCTAGAATCTAACGCGAGGCCAATCTTTTACAAACATTTCTTACTAGAAACTAGAAATTAAAAAAAAGTCGTTTTTACATTATCAACTCCATGGACAAGGTTTTTCATCTGTACTGCATCTATAAACAGGAGTTTCTTAGTTGAAATCTGGTTCCTTCCAGAGATCTGGAAGGAAAACTAGTTTAATGAAATGCTGCACAATCAAATGGCAAGTAACATGAATATTTAAATTACTCTTTTAAAATTCTTAATTCATTCATGACGTTATTTAATTGTCTCCCCGTGCTCTCTGACATGTGTTGTAAAGAAAAACACCAAACACGAGCGTGTCTATGTACAAGTGTTCAACACTATCGCCTGCAATCAAAACATTAACGTGTTAAAATTCAACATAACAAGACCTCAAAACACACCTTATTTTCATCTCTAAACCCTGAGGTACTATTCTGAAAAGTGGCTAACTCTGAAGTGTAGCGTCAGAGAGGCTAACTACATTCATTCAACCTTTAACACATATTCACAATAATTTGCTCTTTTTACAGTCACAGGAATAAGTTAAAATTTTTGGCATTACTCTAATATTTTCACTTTTAACATATCACAGTATTTCTTAACTTTTAAGATAACAGTTCACATTGTATATAAGAACATATTAACATGCCGTTAATTTTACGCATTTTAAAACATACATTAGTAGTACATTGTTAACTTCTTTTCTTTTCCAAGCAAGTGCCAATTCTTCTACATTGAAATACTACATTTCAAAAGTCTTTCAGACTAAAACTTCATTCTTGCCAGAATCTTTTACATAAAATTTTATACAATAATTTTTACAATTTTCTTAAGGTACCTTTCTCAAAGATTATCAATGCTTTTAATATATTCAAGTATTTACACATTCCTATTATACATTAATTTTAGTTTTACTCGCGAGTAATTGAAAAACAATACCAAAATAGGTAAGAACTCATTTCTCACCTTTTTAGCGATAAAGGTAGGCCTCACATGAGGTAAAACTTCTTGAATTCTGCCACTTGCAGTAAGAATGAAAAATTAACTTAAGGTTTCAAAGTAACATAAAGTTTTACTTATCTTTGTGATATTCAGACAACCTTTTTTTCTGCCCAGTCCTGGAAAGTAGCGAGGATTACCGTTTGGTTTATCTTCCTTCTTGTGCGGGTTCGCCCTTCGGTTCCTTCCCCCATGAGCTAGCTTTCTTTTCCTTCCAGTTCGGTCACCCTTGAAGACCTTCTTTTTAGCCTCTGCCTGTGGTCTCGGCCGTTTGATGGCAGCTGGTCTTGGCGGAACCGGGACAACTCTCTCTCGTTCCTGCTTGGATCTCGTTGCTGGCTGTTCAAATTTTTCTTGCTTCTTTGCATCTGCAGCTGGGCTTCCTTCATCAGTTCGTCGACATTTGCTGCGTAGACTCCTATCCGATCTGTAGATCTTCCGTTTTGGAGCCGGGTTATAGTTGTTGTCATTTCTCCTGGCTCTCTTTGCATTCGTCGTACTTCTCCCTTCTTCATTCTGGGGGTGGTCGTGCCCTCTCTTTTCTGGTCGGTGAAACGGCTTCTTTTACTTGTTAACTTCAGTTTTCCAACGGGGGAACTTTCTTTTCAATTGCACCTGTCTACCAATGGCTTGCCCTTATGATTGTCGTTGTTCCACCTCTGGAGCTTGTGCCTGCCGTGCCGGATCCTGCAAAAGATTTTGAAATATTGGCATTTTATTACGATTATAAAATGGTTTTATCTGGTCAAAGTTTGCGGTGCAGGTTTCACCATTCCTGGCTTTTAACAACACTACAGCCTGAGTTACTTTTTCTATGACATATGGTCCTTCAAATCGTGGATAAAATTTGGCGGTTTTATCTTCTGGTGCTGAAGAAAGTGAATGCTTAATTTTTAACACTTCATCCCCTACTTTATAAGTTACTCCCCGTCGTTTCATATCATAATAAAGCTTCTGTTTTCTCTGTGCTACTTCAGTGTTCTTTTTTGCTTCTATAATTAATTTTTATATTGCCCATTTTAAATTCTGGGGCTCTTTGTTGAACATAAAATAATTTATCTAACAGCGTTATAATCTTTCTGCCTAAAAATAACTCAGCAGGAGTTTTGCCCGTCGTATCACGTTTTGCGGTCCTAAGGGCGAAAGCTAATTCATTGACATAGTTATCCCAGCTTTTATGAAAACTTTTAACATAACTACGGATAATTTTCACAATATTTCTATTAACCCGTTCCGCTATATTTGATTGCGGCCGATACGAGACCATTTTTAAATGACGTATGCCCAGTTTTTGGCACATGTCTTCAAAGATATTACCTACAAATTGAGGACCATTATCCGATATAACTTTTAGGAGCGCCCCGTATTTTAAAATATATTTATTTAAAATAGAATCAGTAACTAATTTCGCGGAGGCTCGTTTTAAGGGAACAATTTCGGTCCAATTACTAAAATAATCAACCATAACCAGGAGATACCGACTTTAATTTAACTGACTTTTTGGGAAAGGGCCCAATAAATCGACGCCAATTATTTCATTTGGAAATTCCGATTTAATGCTATTTAGAAACCAGGCCGGGTGGAAATTAATATAATTAACTGCTTGACATGTTGGGCAGGACTGGACATACGCCCTTGTTAATTTTTGCAGCTCAGGAAAATAAACTGCTTCGCGTACGCGTTGGATGGTTTTTCGAATACCAGCATGAGAAGCTAAAGGGGAGTCGTGTAACTCCTGCAGTATATTTAATCTAAGACTAGCTGGGATAACAGGTCGAAATTCGTTGTTGGAATTCGTAGTTTTTGTATAAAATAATAGACCATCTATTAGTTCGTAATGGGCCGCCCTATTTCTTATCGCTACAATATCTTGGTGGATAAAATTTTCAGGATCCTTTAAATAATCATAAATATTTTAAAATTCAGGATCCTTACCCAGTTCGGTTATTACAGTTTCTCGGGAATGTATCGTACATGCTGTGAGCATTGCCACCTTTACAGTATTACCTTCTTCATCTATTTTTATTTTGGATAGGGCATCTGCTACGATATTTTCCTTTCCGGGGGTATGCTTGATTACCAGATTATACTCTTGTAACTTGAGTGCCCATCTTATTAACCTTGGGGATAAGTTTTTCCCTGAGTACAATCTAGTTACCGCCGCATGATCAGAATACACTGTTATTGGCGCCCTTCCAAAATAGACTCGGAACTTTTGCACTGCTAACAGAACTGCAAGTGCCTCTCTCTCAGTCGTGGAATAATTTCTTTGTGTTTGATTTAAAGTTCTACTAAAAAATGCCACGGGCTGTTGATTTTGCGAAAGTACCTCTCCTACCACATAATCCGAAGCATCCGCTGAAATTTCTAAATTCTCATCGTTCTCAGGAAATTTCAAAACAGGGGCTTGCGTTAATGCTTGCTTTAATTTTTCAAAAGCACTATTGGCTTCGGCCGTCCACGAGAATCTTGCCTTTTTCCTTTTTAATTTTAACAATGGTTCAGCAATAGCTGCAAAATCTTTTATAAAGGACCTATAATATGAACAAAGTCCTAGAAAAGAAGAGAGCTTTTTCGCCGTATTTGGCGGCAGATACTTTTGCACAGCGATTATTTTTGATTCGTCCTTCTCGATTCCTTTCTGAGATATTTTGTAACCTAAGTATTTTAATTCAGGGGCTGCAAATTTGCACTTTTCGACATTAAGATTTAGACCCGCCTCATTTAATAATGAAAACACAACACCTGTCTTAAATCATGTACATGTTGGTCCAGATTATCACTAGTAATAATGATATCGTCTAAATAGATAAATGTGGTCTTTCCTAGAACAGGCCTTAGCACAATGTCCATACATCGCTGAAATTTTACCGGTGCCCCTGAAAGGCCAAACGGCATACGCAAGAAGGCATAAGTGCCAGACTTGGTTATAAAAGCAGTCTTAGGCACATCTTTCGGTTTAACCCCTATTTGAAAATAACCAGTTGTTAAGTCTAACGTTAAGTCATATATTTGGTAGAAGTTATGTTCCTTAGAATTTCTTCAATAATAGGCAACGGATATACCGGATATTTAGTCATGGAGTTTAATTTACGATAGTCAATTGCAAAACGTCACCTTTTCGGATGTGTTACCGGATAGTCATTATTTTTCTTCCATAACACAACCGGGCTAGCATAACTACTTGAGATGGGCGTTATGATCTTTTTACGTAACATATCTCAAAAGTGCCACTCTATAATTTTTTCTTTATTCTTATCATACCGATATGGTTTGTGGCGAACTGGCAGTGAATCTCCGGTGTCGATACTATGGTTAGTAACTTGAGTAAATCCGGGAATATCACTAAATAATGAAGCAAATTCACTTACCACTTGTCGAATTTTTTTGTTGCTCTCCCTTAGGCAGGTGGTCGAGGTTTAACGTCGGTGGTTGTCTTTTTTCTTCTCGAACTGGTTTCATCGTCAGCTTAAGGGACGCTTCGTTAAAATCCAGCGTTGCTTCTGCCTCTGAAAGAAAATCTATCCCTAAAATGACATGTGCTTGTAAATTTTTTACGATAAAAAACATGATCTTTACTTGCTCGTCCTTGATGCGAATATATAGTGGTATTTTACCTATGCATTTGCATCTTTCTCCCTGCGCAGCTAACACTGTCGTATTATCCGAATTATATATTCGGTATCTACGGAAGTACTTCCTAAAAAAATCTTCTGCCACACAAGAGCACTGCGCGCCTGTATCCAGGAGTGCGGTGGCTGGGATGTTGTTCACCAAAACTTCAATCTTTGGAAGAGTCAAATTTTTCACAATAACTGTATTTAACTTGAAGGAAGAGGGGTTTTCTTGGCCTTCGGATTTCCGCACCCTCCCGTCAGCAGGAATTCGTTTTAGTTTACATTTTCTTTCTTCCTTTCCATGCCTTCCTTCTTTTTCCGCTGGCCTTCAGACTTTTTTTCTGGCTTACTATTGAACTGTCGACGTTCGCCGGTTGTTTTTGGATACTCAGGTTTCCTTGCCCACTGATTCAATTTGCTTCCGTAGCCGTGTTCTTGCCTTTGCTGTGGTCTTGGCGCACCAAATTGGCTTCGTTGCTCATACTGGCGTCTTCTTTCAATGTCAACCGTTCTTCTACTTTCAAACTGGATTGCTAGCTCATATAACTTTTCCAGTGTAGTCGGATTCCTTAATTCAATAAAGTCTTGTACTTGGGGAAGTAACATTGGCAAAATCACTTGGATTATCTCAGGATCCGGACGGCTTCCATACAAGAGTTTAAAGACGTGAATGTTTCTTAAAATAAAGCTTGAGAGATTTTCAATTCGTTGTTGGTATATGCTGAAGAGTTCCGCTTCTAATCTTGAACGATTTCTTACGACAGGGAAGGCTTTTACTAAGGCAGTCTTGAAATTTTCGTAAGTATAGGTGGGGCTTCCCGCTTGACCCAAGAGATTTCTGCCTATACATTTGAACCAATTAAGCGCTTGACCCCTCAAAGCGCTGGTAGCTAAGGTGACTTTCTGGAACTCATGGACTGGGTACAGCATGAAGTGGTCATCCAATTTTTCAAAAAAACTGGTTACCGGTGAGTTTCCATTGAATGTTGCTTCTGGTTTCATCGAAGCGCGCATGGTCTGGACGATGTAACCAAATCGTTCCAGGGAGGCAGCTGGCATTTCTGGATTCTGAGCGCCTTCTGCAGGCACCACAGGTTCTTCTTGAAACACGGCCATGGTTATTCTTCTTCGTCGGGCGCCACTATCAGGACTTGTATTCCTCTTTACTTGCTTGGGAAACATGAACTGTCCTGACTCGGAACAGGGAGCTTACTAAAGCTATGTTCAGTAAATTGTGAAGTAAACAATACACACAGGAAGAGTATACGAAACCCTTTATTTTTCTATCTTTACAGAGCTTTCCGGAACTTCGGAATACAGAGACAAACCACTTGTGGTCTGAACGTAAGAATATAAAACTACTAACTAAAACTTTAAATAAAAATAACTTTGGATTAATATACAATTGCCTAACTTTAAGATTGGCCGTTATTTAACCAAATCCGTATGTAGTACAGAGAACTGCTAAAACTACGATACGTTTAAATTTATCAAGAGGACTAAAGCTCTGGCCTTGAAGGCAACCAGCAACCGAGTAAAACTACTATGGCAAGCGGCCTGCTTCTAATAACTCCTTCCTCTCTCTTGCTTGGCAAAAAGCCACAACTTAAGTACTTGGCGTTAGCAAGACAAATTTGCATAAATAAGTTAAAGCTTTTAATTCTGGCCGGAAGTAGAAAATAAGAAGTGATAGTAAAGATTTAAAATAAAATAAACGTTAGTAAAACTTAGGATCCTTACACCATTTCTGGAGAAAGAAAAACTGCAACGTAATTTAATCTATTTTTTTAGAAATGGGTTGCTTATTATTGCTAAGCAATGTATCGAAAAATGAAGAGGATTTATGCCTATTTTAATTGAGCAATAGCTTTCCATTTTAGGATTTATAAGTTGCAAATTCCCGAATATTGAAGACAGAATTACATAAAGCAAATATATTTCAATAAGTAAAGAGTTTCTTAAAAATATCTACTATACTGTATAAGGTATTTCTCCCCCAGTTCTTGGCATGCTTTCGCGGTGTGGTGGTCTGTATGCTGGGCGCGTATCCAGAGATCCGTGGTTCGATTCCTAGAGAAGGTGTTGCTCATTTTTCAATCTCTCTTGCTTCCAAAAAAATACCTAATGTCTCTACAGTGGCGCACGAACTAAAAGGGTTTTGGATGATGATTCTCAACACCCAGGATTTGGCAACTGGGTCCCATAAAAGCCCCAGTCGCCCTATAAAAGGGGGAGTATATAAGGTATTTCTCCCGCCTTCTTAGCATCCTTTCGTGGTGTGGTGGTCTGCACGCTGGGCGCGTATCCAGAGGTCCGTGGTTCGATTCCCGGCGAAGATGTTGCTCATTTTTAATCTCTCTTGCTTCCAAAAAATACTTAATATCTCAACAACTGTACTTAATTTTATTTAATATTTAAATGACTGAAGAGTACAAATTAAAAACAAATAATTTTAAAACAATCTTCATTTGATCTATAAAGAAAATAAAGTAATTTATAGAATTAAAATTCTTCATAAATGGAGTTCTATAAATGCTTTTGATGTTTATAAATTTCTTTTGAATTTAATAACCATAGCCTCTAATTATAAGTTCTTGTATCGAATCTTGCAGTAAATAATATTTAAGAAGAGATAAAATAAATGATTCATATGCTGAAACATACATGATATCTTAGCCAACCGATAAAATCTTCACGTTGTTTGCACTGGATCTACGTACTAATTCTTTCATGAATTTTATTTTCAAATTTGAAATTAATATTGATAAAATTTGTTGAAGCGTATTTACAAAAGCTATTAGCAAGTTGGAAAGTTAACTAGTTATGCAATTTAAAGCACATTTCCTAGAATTATGGCGACATATCATTAAAACAATTTCTTATATCGATTTCAGTTTGCATCGTTCAATTTTCAAATTCCAAAATTTTTCTTTTATATGTAGTAATATGAATTGTAAACTATAAACAGTAACGTATTTGAATACACAGTTAGAAGGATACCAGCGTCAAGTTTAGACTTTGCAAAAGAAAAGGAATGCTTGTAATCGATGTTCTTCTTTTCGGTAAAATACCAGTTGTTCCATGTGATCAAACCCTTAACGTTCTTCGACTATAAGACAGTAAAATTACTTAACGACTCCTATAATTTTGCTGGGAAAGCCATAATCGGTAAATGCTTACATACTGGAGAAAAGGTATTGAAGAAAATATAAATGAAGCTCAGAAAATTGTTCAAATTTTCTTAAAAAAATTCTAAACAATAATTTTCTTGTACTTGTTAAATTATGTTTCAAATCACCGCTTTAGAGGAAACATAAATTATATATTTTTGTGTTCATTCGATTAAATGATATATTGCACAGTTATTATGAATTTAATGTTTTAAAAATGAAGCAAAGAGAAAATCATCATATTCTAAAAGCAGAATTTAGATAGCTTTCATTTCTTAAGCAAACAAAATGCTAAAACTATAACCATAATTTATATTTTATTAAATATGAAGGAATAAATCGTTTCTCGTCTTTCCCTTAGTTCTAGAATTTTTCCGAGTTTCTGCTTGGTATTTTTCCTTTTCCCTAGGATATATATATATTTTTTCATTCCATTGTATCGGTTTTTTATTAGATGTTTTACTTCCGCTCTCCAACCTGAAAGATTTTCCGAGTGACTTTTTTATACTTACATATTTTGAATATAATTTATGAAAGTTAAATAGTGTTTCATATTTTTCTGGGTACTATGGCCGAAAGTATTAAAAAAGAGTTAAAGTGCTAGTATATTCTTATTTATTCGATTAAAGAGTTTAAATGATTGTACTGTAACAATATGTCTTGAGAAACGAAACGAAAAAAAAGATACATTTCTTCGTTAGTCTTTCATCTAAAATATTCAAAATTTTGCGTTCTGTATTAGAAAACTACTACTTCTGAAATATGAGATATATTAAAATATTATAAATTTATATTTTTCGTACTATTTTTCAAATATAAAACAATTTAGAATATTATGAACACAAGTACTATACACAAAAGTATACTATATTTTGCAGCGGTTTCTTAACCTAAAGCGGTTTCTTAACCTTTCAGTATTTGCGACAGAATTTTCAATCACAACTTTCATCGTACCTCTCCCCTTACGCATTAATAACGTATACAATAATGACGTATTTTGAGTATTTTGACACCAAAGCTATGCCACGACCTTAGTTACAAACCTTAGAAATTTCCAAGAATAAGTAAATTTATTAATATTTGGCAACAAAGATCAGTATCATTGAACGAAACCAGAATCTATGCCACTCTGTTACTCTCTTAATCCACTATATCGGACATTCTTGCGCTTTCGCGAGAAATTCTAATTTGTCTCGAACATTCTGGAACGTCTGAATGGCTGCGATGCAAGCATGTATAAATGCTGCACCTTATTAAATTTCAGCCAGTCTCGATTCTTCTATCGAATCTATCGTAAATGTGTATCTTGTAATTTGCATGTTAATTGCAATTCACCGTTTTTTTTTAAATATTCATGGCAATAGATTTTTAAAGAATCGTGAATAAAATTTTAAGTAGAGGTTAGCGAGCATTAAATAATACTGATGAATAAACAAGTGCACAGACGAGCGTCGTTCCGAAAATGAAATCAAGAAAATATTCTCAAAAGTTTTTAAATGTTGTATTTACCAGTACTGAAGTAAATGAAGAAGAATGACGCCCCTCTGCGTAATTTGCTCAATCATTCGGTCAGCAGACAGCATGAAACCTAACAAATTTAAACAATATTTGGAATTGCTTCATGATGAGTACCATAACAAAGTCCGAGAATTCATCGAATTAAAATCAAAATCATATAAAAAGCAAAATTCATTAAAAGAACAAAGGTTTGACATTGAAGTAGATCTAGTCACATTGCATGAGAGCCAAGAAGATTAAATCTTTTAAGAAATGTTTGCAAATGTGGATTAAGGTGTTAAAACTTACAAGGTTCAAGAACAGCATATGGAAGTTATTTTTATAATCTTTGAAACTGATTTACTCAAATTCTTGCTCACGACAACTTGGCAGAAAGCTGTGAGTAGATTAGTGATCCATATCAAATACCCCCGAAAGTCTCTCAACTGCCGCAGAAGAAATCTTCATCTTTTTTATGGCAAGTGGCGACATCAAAGGGCAATTCAGCAATAAATCACTGATTGGATTTTCGGTAGGGGTGAATGATGAGTTTTCTGCACTGAAACCGATACCGTTTTGCTTACTATTACCGTTTTCAACTTCCTACCTTTGCGGATCCGGATTTCCTGCGGTGGCTTCTTTGAAGACAAAATATACATATTAGTTAAGCGTAGAAAAATAAATCAGAGGGGTCTATTTTCTAATGTCAAGCTTTCCTTTTATAAACTTTGTTCTGTAAGACAGTTCCAGTGGAATCGCTAATAATTGTTCAACTTGCTTTTAATTGAGTGTTGATAATTTAATTATCAAATACATTGGGAATAAAAATCCGTTACTTCTCTTGTACAAAGTGTCATGTAAAATAGTCAGATATAAAAAGCCTTGCACCACTGGTGAAGAGCTTATTTTACTAGCTGCAAAGAGATTGTAGAAACTGTGTTTGGAGATGTGAGAATGGAAATTTCTCACACCACGCAGTTCATCAGCATGGACACTATCGTAACATTAATCGGAATCGAAGAACTACACGTGCATATAAATACTCGCCAAACAGGTTTTTCTCTCTCTTTCCTGACTACGGATCGCACGAGTATGCGGGTCTGCGGCTCTTGTATCGCTGGCACTCCTGTAAATGTTGTCCTCTTTTTTAATGAAAAGAAGGAGCGAAGGTGCCTGAAAATTTGCACGAAATATCTGGATGATTATGCTGGAAATTAATCTATAACTCTAAGTAACGTTATACTATATGTTTTTCTTCAAAAGATTGCTGCCATTGATCATCGGATGGTTTCCTCGTGGTGCATACGCTTAGGCCGTGTCTATTGAAGGAACTTGTGAGTAACGCAGATATCATCAGGTTGAAATAGGAGATGAGTTATTTAAAGAAATAATCTACGAATCAAGCGTAAAACGACGTCCGGACTGTTTGTACGAAACGTAGTAATATTTCCAATAAGGAAAATGAACGATGTTTGCTGATTTAGATTTGTTTTCTAGTTTTCACAGGACTGCGCTGTTCTTTTATATTGTGTGTGCTTTGATATTAATATGATGCGTTTAATCCAGATAATGCTTTAATGATTTAATAAAGTGAGATTGAAAGGGCAAATTGTCTCCGAACGTCTCATGCATGTGTTTGTGGGTAAGTGAAGCAAATTTATTATTCTCTATTTTAGGGTTACAACGCAACGTGCAAAATATCGTTTTTCAAGCCAGTAATTTGGATGTGATACTTGTAAGTATCCAGTTAAATAGGGATTGTCCACCACTACACCACAGGAGATAATTTTCCAAAAAATTGCAATTCTTTTTATCAAATGATACTGTTACCTGTCAAATTGGGATTGAGCTGAAGATGTGTCGTATTAGCTTTACGGGAACTTGCGTGACATTGTTTTCATTCCAGCTTGATGAGCCAAGAAATAGCAATAATGTATAGTAATTCCATCGCCTATGTTCGATTTTATGATGGCTTCTCAGTAGCAGAAGAAACACTTTCTCAAAACAACAGGACTCAAAGCCACAGCACTTGCATTATTTGCTATCCTAAATGAATTTATAAATAAGGCAATGCTAGAAAACCTGCATCGGAATAAGCACGGATGACCCTCATTCAGTGTCCGAAAGAATCGAAAGTATACAAGTACTTGTGAAACAAAAATTTCCACATTGTGTTTGGACATATTGCAAGATCCACAGTAAAGCTCTAGCTTCCAAAGAAATGAGTCCTGATCTGATATTGTGCTAACGATGGTTATTACCGGAATAAATGTTCAAAATTAAGAATATTTTCTGCACTTTGTAAAGACATGGGGTGCAGTGCATTCAAGGTTACTATTATTGCGATACAAGATGGTTATCACATGAAAATCTTTGCAACATGTTTATGAATAAGAAAAAAAATTGACATTTTTCTAGAAGAGGAAGCCAAGAAGTTTCGAGATGGTTTATTTGTGATGAAACTCAGCTACCTGGCCGACATATTTGAAAAATTATATACCTCCAATCTTCAACTTCAGAGAGTAAATACACATATGTTGGATACGCGTGATAAAGTTAATAATTTATAGGGTTCTGTTTAGTTATACTAACAGTTATTTTAATTTGTGAACCTTTTCTGAATTATTTTATTTCCCCTCGCAAGGATGCAAATTAAGTAAGTGAACGAGAGTATTTAAACGGTTGAAACGAAAAGGTTAGACAGAGTGTGATTTCGCTAGTGAAGCGCATGCTTGCTATTTTGTCCTCCAGTTGTTAATCTTAATAGTGGCTATGCATTCTGAGCGTCTAGCAGTGTTTCGCCGGTGTACTTTACTAAGTCAGTCTGTTTGATTTAAATTTCAATTATGTAGTCTAGCTTTAATGTAGCTTTTATGTAGTCTTATCTTTAAATGTGTTTTTAAATTACTTTTAAGTTCTCACCGCAAGTAACCTGCGCTATTGTACGCGCGTATGTTCGTGCATTTTTGTTAAAGAGTTCTGATTAATAGATGGGTTCTTTACACCCTTTCACTATTCTGTTCATCTTACCGCTTGGGCGAGAATTCGCAAAGGTTTGACATTGAAGTAGATTTAGTCACATTGCATGAGAGCCAAGAAGATTAAATCTTTTAAGAAATGTTTGCAAATGTGGATTAAGGTGTTAAAACTTACAAGGTTCAAGAACAGCATATGGAAGTTATTTTTATAATCTTTGAAACTGATTTACTCAAATTCTTGCTCACGATAACTTGGCAGAAAGCTGTGAGTAGATTAATGATCCATATCAAATACCCCCGAAGGTCTCTCAACTGCCGCAGAAGAAATCTTCATCTTTTTTATGGCAAGTGGCGACATCAAAGGGCAATTCAGCAATAAATCACTGATTGGATTTTCGGTAGGGGTGAATGATGAGTTTTCTGCACTGAAACCGATACCGTTTTGCTTACTATTACCGTTTTCAACTTCCTACCTTTGCGGATCCGGATTTCCTGCGGTGGCTTCTTTGAAGACAAAATATACATATTAGTTAAGCGTAGAAAAATAAATCAGAGGGGTCTATTTTCTAATGTCAAGCTTTCCTTTTATAAACTTTGTTCTGTAAGACAGTTCCAGTGGAATCGCTAATAATTGTTCAACTTGCTTTTAATTGAGTGTTGATAATTTAATTATCAAATACATTGTGCAGTTGTAAGGTTATTGTTGTTTTGCATAACCAGTTATTTTATGATTTAGATCTTTACTGTCACTTCCCATTCCATTTCCTCACCAGAAAACAAATTAGATGGAGTATTTAAGGTTGTTAGATTATAAGACAGAGCGTGTTTCTTCTAGTGGTCGTGCACGTTACGTTTCCTCCAGCTCTAATAGCCTGAATTACTCTGCTTTACATAATTTGCTGCCGAAAATTTGAATGCTTACGCCGGTTAGATATGTTATCCAAACTGAATTAAAGCGTTAAACAGAATTAAAAGCGTTAAACAGAATTGAGTAATCCTTAACTACTACCTTATTTAAATTTTAAAATTGGCTTACTTTAAATTATCTCGCCGGAAGTGCTGGTTGAATTTGTCAAGCACGAGACGTATTATTCCATTAAATTCTGATTTTAATAAAAATATTGTTAAAAACCTTAACGAGACTTTGACATTATCACAAGTTTGCTACATGTTTATTCTACCTAAGCAAATGAAACTCCATACATTACTACTACAATACTATTTATAAGTATCAATGTAAATGTGTATTTTACATTGATTAAATTTATTTTTTTATCAGGACGTATTTTGTTTTTATTTCTTTCAGTAAATTAATCAAAATTTTTAGTAATATTTTCTTTTCGATATGATCATGGGTGATATTTTAAATTCATAAATTATTATTTAATAAGTAAAATTACTAAATAATATCACGATATTATTAAAAAAATTCAAAACAATTCAATATTGTTGCGTTCTAAGGGTACGTGGATTTGGAGTAATCAATGATAACACTTGATAAAGAATCAAAACGCAATTTATTCGCCAGTAAGCACTGTTACACAAGACAGTTCGAAAGACACGTTCACAGTCGTCGAAAAACTATGATAAATACGCTGAAACAATCATCAACACAGTCTTCAGGCTATAATGGTGAAGACATCTTCACGGCAAAGCACTAAAATACATACAATTCCCGACTCGGTGTATCGCTCTCAAGCTAATCTCTGAATTCAAGACACTATTCTACTACTTACTCAAGGTACTACTACTAATACTACACACTTTCTCCGCGTAAGGTAGTGTATATATGGCTTTAACCTACCTTCGAGAACATTCCCGAGGAAAACCGCCAAGAATGCATTCTTGAATGTTCTCGTTCCGTCTATGGCACATCGCCAATTTTGTTGTCAAATATCGCCAAAATGGACAATTTTGCGTCAAATGCGGCAACCCAGCTTTTTTATGCCTTTTTTCTGGCAACCCTTAAATAAAGCAGATTTTCATCTCCAACGTGCGAGACTGATAACCTCCGGGAAAATGAGCGCGAAAATAATCGTTTTTCAGAGGTTTTAATTAATACTCTGATTTTAGCTACTTTTTTGGGAAAAAGTGGACGTCGACCTTTTCCAAGACCCAGAAAAGAATTGTAGAAAGTGTGTGATAGCTATAATAATGATGAATGATTAGCGAACAAACACAAACACAGACTTTCTTCTTTATATAGTATATAGATTTTACTAAAATTAGCGGAAAATTCGACATCTTATTGATACATAAAATTATTTTTTTTTTTTTTCAAAACTATTTATTGAATTGGATACCTTTATTTGCCTTTAGGCTTGAAAACCTCTTTGTCGACATAAGAAAAATGCTGCAATATGTCGTTATTAGTAACAAAATTAATCAAAATCGTTATTAGTAAAAAAATTAATCAAAATTAATCAAAATTGATAGTGTTAAAATCCAAATAATCGCACAGAATGTTTTTGCGAATGACCGTTCAGAAATGTCATTTGTTTTCTTCTTATTAGTGGATATAAAAAATTTTTAAGATTTTTTTTACGACAATATTATTATACTCTAGTCAAAAGGTCATTAAAGCTCGTTTAAACCGCTGTTGTCTCGAATTTGAAATGTAATTCAGCAGAGGAAGATGTAGAGAATACGCATTAAAGCAATTAACTGAGAAGTCCCACTTTACTAAGATGTGTGACAATTAAATTCCTTCCGTGATTAAAATCGTTTTGAGGATGTGAAATCTTGACCGCGTTACTTCGTTAAGAGACATGTGAAACATCGGAAAATGCAATTATGAGTACTGAGGATTAAATTTCCATTCCATTGTTCTCAATTAAATTTTAAGGATATGTAATATAACATTTATTTAGTTTCGTCCACTGTGATATTGAATATTATAATTGCTGCGAGAATAAACGCTTTTTATAGAATATATAAACGTAATGGATTATATTGATTTATCTACATTCCTTTGTTACTTATGAAAAATGTAGTAATAGAAGTATTTTAAAATTCTTCTGATAGTAACACTCTTCAGCCAGAATTCCTAGGCATCCTACTACTCGATAAAAACTTATTACAACAGATTATGCAAGAAATAATAATGAGGGCTTATAGTTAGTAAATGTGTCAAATGAAATTAAATTAAATATTTACGTTATGAATACAATTATGAAATACTTACGTATGGGTATCTGAGTTTTATTTAATACTAATAAGGATTAAATTTGTGATAATAGGTTTTATGTTATGAGGTATTCTTTTCCTTCTTTCTGTATGCTTTTGTGGTGTAACGGTTAGCAAACTCGCCAGAGAGAGGTCCAGGTTCAAGTCCCGGCGACGGCATTGCTCATTTTTCAAAACTCCCGTATCAAAATAAACTAATGACTCTACAGTGGTGCCCGAACTCAAAGATGGTGGATGATGATTCTTCAACACCAAGATTTGGTGACTGTGTTCCCTAATGCCCAGTCGGCTTTTAAATGGGGCGTATATAAGATATTCTCTTCATCCTTTCTGCATGCCTTCCTGGCGTAACGGTTAGCACACTCGGCACGTATTCGAAAGGTCCAGGTTCGAGTCCCGGTGATGGCATTGGTCATTTTTCACGTCTCCCGCATTAAAATAACGTAATGACTCTACAACGTTAGGAACCACTAAATTTATGCTTGTATTTCATTTAATGCTCTGAACCTCTTTTTTCATCCCAGCCAAGCTGTATACTTGAAAGCAATTCTTCATATTATTTCAAATTCTACACCATTATATGAAAATAGATTTCAGACTCACGGTAAATGGAGAAATCTTTTGGGGTCAGATATTCTTTGTGTCATCTGAGTAATGGTACCTTTAGTTTTCTGATGATCGTGGATGAAACCGAAAATATATTTCTTCTGAAATAAGATTTTGTATTAAGTGATTCCAGGCAGTTCCAGACGTATTTTAACTATCAGAATATTTTCTTAAAGAGAGTATTTTCCGTGGAAGTTCCAAAGGTATATATTCGTCTATTTGATAGTTTCAGAATAGTTATACTATTTTATTTCAGTATCATTCAATTTATTTTAAAGTATCTTTATTTTAAGGTATGGAAATCTACCGCTATTTGTAGAGCTTGGTTTTTTTCAGTCTAGCTGTTCACGCACACGTAGGATTATAGAATAGTATACGTGTTGCGATAAATTTTGTTGGTGTGTGGTACGAATTACTTGAATGTAATTTTCTTAACAAATATAGGCGAGATAGTATCCCAGAAATATCTACAAACACTTTGTATCAAAAGCATTATCAGGCTCTTTTGATTTTTATCACTTTTTCAGTTTAGTTTACTTTTTTGATTGAAGAGTATTGTTGAGTACGTAGGGGTTCGTAATAGTTGAATGCACACAGGTCCGATGATAGGTTAGTAGAAATTTATTTCATCAAAATAAACACTTCAAAGTTCTGGAATTTTTCTCAGATGTATCACGCAGACAGTATCACGCAGTACAATTAGTAGTTACACTTCAAACATCTAAAAATGTTAAACACAACGCAATGCAAAGATCACCTAAAGAAAAACTATCTCGGATATATCTCAATTCACTCGGAACTAAGGACTCGCACAACAATAACAAAGCAACTGAGAGCTGAAGCTCTTTCTTCGGCCTTAAATAGTTCTCAACCGGCCGCTGAGATATTTCAAGTACTTTCTGCTTCTCGAAATTACTGCAAAGCAATATGAGGGTAGAATTACAGTTACAGCTAACACAGAGGTCAATTACATTTATTCAATTTCAATATATCTTGGTGTATTTGGTGTGGTGGTGTATTTAATTATGGCAAAGCACACAAGGGCTATCTGCCTAAAGGGAGGGATGCCTTTCGTGGAGGACTTTCTAAGGGAAACTGGCTCGTATACACGTTACACATGGGGAAAACCGCGAAAACGCCCATGCAGCCAGCCCGTTCGCGGGATTCGAACCTCAGACCGAACTACCAGTGTTCAGCGTCTTTACCGCTCGGCCGCTGGTGGGCTTCAATATATCTTAACGGTGTTACAGAGACCGGACCAAATGGGCGCCAAATTTGGCAACGTTTGGAAATTTCTCGCCAAATTTAACGACAAAATATGTTGCCAAAACCGTTATTTGGTTGGCGATATCTCGCCAAATTAATGAGATATCCATTTAATCAATGGTAAAAGCATTTGCCTCTGTACTCTTACATTTTCGGCATAGCTTCTCTTTAGATTTTTCATGTTACGAAAATTTTATTTATAATTCTACTAAAATTACTTATTTAATTACAAAATTCGTAACACTATTATTTACTTATTTTATCAAACAATTAATATGGCGATTGTTTCGGCATGTTCTTCACATGTTTGCCATCATTTACACAGATGTTTTGGAACAATTTTAAGACAAACTGCTACTAGATAACTTCAAAATTGGATACACGGATCTGGATATTTCTTCTGCGTTTCGCCAATAGCAGACGAGTGGAAAAGGCGCTGAGCAGATAGTTCGGTCCAGTGCTCGAATTCCGCGAACGGCTGGCTGTATGGGCGTTTTCTGATTTTTCTCGTCTCTGACAAGCCACTCTTAGGAATTTCTCCACAAAGGCATCCCTCTCCTTTGAAAGACAGCCCTTGAACGATTTACTATAACTAAATCAATCAAACCAAACCAAACTATTTTCCTTATTTCAATAAGGACTTCCGTGCGTGACTCACTCAAACTTTCAATAAAGATTAATTAGAAAAACAAATTCCGTTGATATGGTTAATTTATTCAAGTAATTTCACACTATGTAATTTTTAATTATGGGAAAGGGTAAAAAAATGTGTTATGCAATGAAAACGTGTGATATTGTTAATATGCGTTAAAGAGCTCAACCGCTTTCGTAGACACTGTACCGCTCGGCATGAACAGTTATGTTCTGCAAGATATAGAGAACAAGTCCATAAATGTATGAACAATGAATGGCAATCACATAGAAAGCACGTGAACGCATCGTCATATAAATTTATTCTACATTATTCGATCAAAGAAGTAAACGTAGACAATGAATCTAGAAATATACAAATTTACAAGCAAATACATAAAATGTAACACAGTAATAAGTGAAAGAAATGATCAGATTATACCCCTAAATATATTAACCAAGTTCAAAACATGAATAAGTACGATGAACGCTTGTGCAGCTCAAGTCCGTTGTCAATATAACGCTAAGTTGGTTTTGAATTAACTTTCATTATAACAACTTTAATATTAATAACGGTGTAGGGCTTAAAAATGTAAATAAAGACTTAAATAATTCTTAACTTAATTCAGGTCTGAAATGCAAAATAGAATTTAACAGTGAACTAATTATCTCTTTTTTGAGAACAAATAGCAACAACAGTTCTAACATTTTTCTGTCTGCTTGTTTGTTCTTACAAGAAGATGTTGTAATAAGGAGCATAATTGTTTTCAGTTTTAGTTTCCCTAACACTCAAAATGAATTTTACTGTAATTTATCCTTTAAACCGTGCTATATTACCATCTTATGGTTTTTACAGAGAAAAATTTTGAAAAATCTTTAGACAAACATTTTGAATCGTTTTTTGATATTATAATTACCAAAAAAGGAAACTTCTGCGTTTTCCCAAGGGAACTGAACTTCATAACGACCATCTGTAAAGCTTAAATTCCACTTAAAATGCTACATTCCTTTTAACTTGAAGTATATTGTTCTCTAGGGTCCTTTATAGTTCCTAACTTCCAAACTGCAGAATGTTTTGAAATTATAGGAATGGTACGATCTTTAAATGTTTCGTTTTCCCGTAACTGCTTGTGGTATTTTTACACGTTTTATACTTTTGATATCTTTTGTTTTTAAGCTGGGAATTTTAAAGACTCGTCTAAATTTTATTTTATTCGGCATAATAAAGTATTTAAGCGACAAATATATTGCTTTAATTTTTCAGTAATAATGGTCCATTAGTGTGCCAACCTCAGTATGATTATTGATAGTACCACTTTTTTAGTTTATAAAGTCCGTTTACCTAATCAGTATCGTTTCTAAATATGCACCTTTGATTGCATTTCACACTTAGATAATATTATTCTATTTCAAGGTAATTATTCAATAGGTGAAATTGTGTGATTAATTTTGTATTCGTATCCTTCTACAGGAATAATTTTTAGCTTCATTCTCAATGTAATGGTTTTATCAGAACAACTTCGGTCATTTCAGTAAGCGATACATAATTATCTAAGGATCCATATTGAGAGTATTGTAGCAACGATTAAATTTCATCGAAAGTTGCCGTAGTAACAGTAAGCTCAGAACAACTAATTGTTTTATAATTTACTTTTAATATTGCTTCGTCATAATGTTTCCTTTCTTTTCAACTTGTAAATAAATGGATACATTTCTAAATACTAATCGAGTCATAAACTCGACAACTTATCTCACATTTCAAATTATTTTGTGCATTTCCTTTCAGCGCAAAATATTTTCGATATCATATTTTTGCGTTTTTTTTTATTCTTCTGACACCAGTTGTTACGTTCGTACGGGGTTCGTAGATTTGGAGTGAATAACGACGACACTTGATGAAGTAACGAAACACACTTTATTTACCAATATTCTCAGGACAGCTCCAAAATCACTTTTACAGTCGTCGAACTGTTACAAACACACATGTTCAGCGACACAGCCTTCACACTGTCAGGCAATAACGGTGGAGACAGCTTTCTGCAAAGCACCAAAGTACAGCTGCTGGCTGTGCTTGGTCGTTCTCGGAACTCCACGTACTCTCGAGACTCTCCACGCTACAACTCGCGATGCACTCGACGGCACACGAGTACAGCTCCCGACTCTTAGGTTCAGTCGTTCCCGGAGTTCAACACGCTCTCTCGACGATACACTAAGAGACTCCTTCGGTGCACTCGACGACCCACTCGGCAGTCGTTGCTCGGCTGTCAACTCGATCGACTCCGCACGGCTCACTAGACGAGGCACACTCTCTGAGACACACTCACTCGCCCTCTCGATGAAGCACACACACTGATTGCGGACCAGCAGGGTTTACATAGCTTTCGGCTTGTGTTCGAGAACATTCTGGGCTAAACCGATAAGAATTCGTTCAAGAAGGTTCTCCAACCGTCCATAGTATATCGCCAATTTCGGCGCCAAATGTAGCCAAACGGGGAATTTTTCGCCAAATGTGGCACCCCTGCCTTCCCTTGCTATTTTATGGCAACCCTAAAACTGCTTTGCGGGGAAGCCATCTTACCGCCCCTGTACATTTCGTTCCCTGTACAGCGCTGTTCACATTTTCAGTTTATTATAATTCCTCTTAAAAATATGCATAATATTTCCATTTCATTTTAATATATCTTTCTTTGTTGACATCGATCCCCGCAGTTATCCTTTGCTTTCCAGAGAAAAACTTACACTAAACTAGGATTCTAAATCTTATACCTATTGTTAGAGTTCTACTAATTTTATTCGTCAATCTGAAAAATTCAAAAGAGCCGCTGTTTTCAATTTATCAGCCGATGAGTGTCTTCGAAGATTTCTTAACCAAAATAAAGTTCTAGATGGTTCTCTAGATTAAATTCCCTGCTATATAAATGATAAGTATTCGTTAAGATCTTAAATTCCCCCATAGTGCTTTAAAACATGATAACCTTGCACGACAACATGACTTCCTTGTACGGAAATATTAAACTGTAATACGCATTTTTTGCTGCATTTTATTAAAACTTTCCTTATTAATTATTATTAATAATATTAAACCTCGAATTCCATTAGAGATATAGTTCTCATTCAATTAATTCAGTTCTCACTTCGTGGCAAGGCAAAAATACATAAAACCTCAAACTATCTTTATCAAAAATTGAAAAAATATAGAAAAATATAAAACACCAAATACAGTTAAATCATTTAAAAAAAAAGCAATTTTTATAATTAGAGTTTCTAAGCAAAACAAGGAATTCAGCCCGCAGGCAAGAAGGCAGATTTTTCGGTGCACAAAATTGAAAGTTTACTTTTGGTCCCACTCGGCAAAAAAACACTGAAGGGCCAGAAGCTGACTTAATTCACTATTCTGCAAAGTTCAAACGTAAGCAAATAGGGCAGCTATGGTAAAAAAATAGGCTTAGTCGCATTTCAATAACTTTTAAACTGTTGATAATTCTACACATATTGCATGCAGATTAATTAAAGCATAAAAAACCTTAACCAGATCATAAGAACAACATAATTCAATCATTTTCAAGCACAAAATGCACAGTTTACAAACATATAAGAATAAAAAAAAAAAAAATTGAGCTCACGGAGCCGAGTAACAGAGTGGGTATATATATATAGATATTTATATACTTTTGGCGCGGCCAATTGCAACCAAAAAGAGAGGTGCACAATTACATGTTATAGCAGTCCTATATACAAAAATTCAACGTTCTGAGGCTATTCGTTTTTGAGTTATGCGAAATACATTCATACATACATACGTACGTACGTACAGACGTCACGAAAAATCTCTTCTGAATCGATTTTAAATTCTTTTTGCAACCCGTTTTGGAAAAATGATTACTTTTTCCTGTTCTTACGTACACATGTCACGGAAAAATATTGTTAAATTGTAAAAACCCACAGACATAATACAGATCCATTGTTTTCGATTATGGTTTGTAGCGCTCATAGACATTACCTAGGTACATAACAGTCATCTCAAACTCTTTATATAGTTACATTTTTTAAATGTAAATAAATCTGATAATTTATCTCTACAAGCGCTGATAATCAAACCTTTTTATAGGATACATTTCTTACAAAGGTGTGCTGTAAAATTTCCCTGGTATTTACATTATTTGAAAGATAAGTGTCTGCAAAATTGCAGCAATATTTTGCAAAATCGGTTTTTGACAAGAACGTTTTAGTGTTGGAAAGAGTTTTAATTTACTGGAGAATAATATTAGAACTAGATATTTCTCTAACAAATGTAAGAAACAAGTTCTATCATAATAAAAACGAAAGCTTTACTTATTAGTTCCATGCTTTCATTTTAATTTTCCAGAATTCACGAATCTACTTTTAATAGTTTATTGATTAATGATATACTTTATTACTTTGAATCTCCATATACATATTCTTATATGCGTTGTTTGTTTGCTATGCATGTTCCTTATAAATGTTCTATCATCCCTATGATAGAACATTTATAAGGAACATCCATAGCAAACAAACAACGCATATAAGATCTGATCTGAATATTCTGATCTGATCTGAATATCGCATATATGATCTGAAATATTCTTATTTAATTCCGATAATGTATTTTCTTTTTAAAATAATATTTCGAGAAACTCTCTCAAAATAGTTATCATAGTATATTAACGCAAGTTATTAATATTTTTTATCTAATCTGTAACTTATCTTAGTTACTCGATGAAGAATAAAATCGATTCATTTCTATCATTAATAAATTTTTGCATGTTCTGTTTACAAGATTATTCAGTGTTCGTATTAGGCAAACATTTGAGTTCCTTGATTTTTAACATATTTAAGCGAGAATAGTTTACCATGCTCACGCTAGATGACACTTTTCATCTATATTTTAATGTTTACTTTCAACAGCAAGTTTTGATATATATCCTCTCATATACATAAAATAAAAAATTAAGAACTCCATACGTGCGAAAAATAAGAAAAGAAACGGCACAAAATTCTTAGGTTTCAGATTTTAACGGTCCCTTAAAGCTGAACTCGCAGCCTACTTAGTCTTCTGTTACACTCCCGCCTGCTAACCCATTTGTGAAGCCTTTGTAGCTTCATTATTAAGCATCATTTTCTTCACACTTGCGGCATATACAATTCAACAGGAAAATCACAGAATTTGTATTTAATTTAACAGTTCTTCAGTTCATCACATAACTGTTCAGCTTTCTTAGTAAGATGGCTAGGAAAGATGTTTTTCCTTTTTTTATTATTAACTTTTAGTGATTTAACTTAATTTTAAATATCACTATTTCTCCACGTACTCCACATAAAATTGCGTTCAACAGTAAAATCACCAGTTATTTAAAAACAGCACAGCTTGAAAATTTTCTATAAGCAGTCTCGCGCGCTAGAGACAAAAAATGTTATATTCCGTATAAGGTTGCCACTACTCGCTTTCAAATCTCTGAGTTTGTTAATACAAAATTCATTAACATTTTACGAAATGTGAAACAGATAATAAAAACAGTACGAAATTCAAAATTCGAGCTTCATACGTAGAGGGCTATATTATTCAGAATTTGATGGTTCTAGGTACCATCGGTTTTCTTACTTTCTTACATTCCGAAAATCATGCATACTTTGCATGATTTAATATCTTTAAATATAATACAAGACGACAATATTGGGTGCCAACAATTTGAAAACATATACGCCGTTTATATAGTGATTCAACGGACCTAATGGTAGAGTAAATAGTAATAATAATAGTGATAATCATAAGCAGCAGCAAGCAGGGAAAAAATCTGAAATAAAAGTGCAGGTTGCGGGCCTTTAGATATTTGGCCCTTTTATTTATAGACAAAGTTGGCAATATAGTTCCTTATTTCAAAATAACACTTTAGTAAACCTGAAGACTAATTACTTCCATTTTATTGAATATTTTTAAGTGTAAAGCATGTTTTATAATTTTAGCATTCGTTTATACATGGTAGGCTAGACCTTGTTTGTTTCAGTTTGTTAACAGTCAGATTCATCTTATACTGTAGAAAGGAAACAGGTTCGTAGTTTGATAATTCAAGTTTCTGCTTTATGCTTTGGTACTAACTCTGGCGATTAACTAGTAAGTAAACAGGAAATTAATAAATAGAAAAATATATCATATTAAGAAAAATGATAGTAATAATACTTGGAACTAGAAAAATGAAATTTATTCTTTCATCATAAAAGTCTTCTTCTGCGCAAGATGCATTCATAGAATATATCAAAAAGATTATCGTGCAAATATTAACAGCATAGGAAACAGGAACTAAACTCTCGATCTGCATTGAAAGTATATTTTCGTTTTTTAGCTTACGGAACTTGTCATTATCTTAAAAAAAGTGTAAAATATACTAAGTTACCTAAATATACGAAATTGAATAAAAATATAAAACTGAAACAGGACTCCTTTTCTTAATGGATAAGTTGTAAACTGTAAATGAATCTTTAATTGCTTTTGCGCCATTCGCCGGTAATCATCTTGCACATTCCTAATTCCAGACATCAGGAATCGCTGTCTGCATCATTATCCTAACAATTGAAGAAGAATTTCTAATGTCTTAACAAAAACATAGCATACCGGTATCATAATGAAATTAAATGGCAACTATAATTTTCTGGACTCATCTGTTATTTCGTTACTATACCAGAAAAGAAAAGAACGAAGTTTTGTCACAGCTACCGGACATTAATGCCCCATCATTAAACCCAGCAGGGCGTAGTTCCCACTTTTACAAAATAAACGATCATCTCCAGCCCTGAGATAACGAATGGAAATAAATTAAAGACTCCCGTTTGTCCCCGAACACCAGGAGGCACAGAAGTCGGACGAAGAAAACTTAATGATTAGTTTTTCTTTTTCTTTTTCAAGTTCTTTTCCTAATGTTTCCTAACGAAAGACTTTCTTCGGGCTGTTTTAATATGAATAATTCAGATAGGAAATGAGCAAAGTCTGTTTCTGTTGTTTTACTGATGATTGGATTTGGTAAAAGCAAATTGTTCGGCTTCTTAACGGTACCTGTAGATTTCTCAAAATATTTATTAATAGAAACTGTATTTACATTCATGTATTTAATTATTATCTTTAATAAAATGAATACTTCAATTGTATATTGCAAACGTTTAGATTAACACCTTCAAGTTATATAGGCTTACGGTTAATACCGGTACACTTAAGATTTGCAGCATACATCGGTTTTCACTTCTGAGTAGTGTAAATGAACTACATGTTTCAAAAACGGATTTGGGAAAGTTAATTTACACAGAAAACGTTATGGTGCATAAATAGCAATCCATGCTTTAATCGGAGTTTATTATCTGAAGGATATTCGAAACTAAAACTTCTAAATTCTCTAAAACCTAAATTCTAAATTTCTAAATTCTCTAAATTTCTAAATTCTCTAAATTTCTAAATTCTCTAAATTTGTAAATTATCTAAATTTTTAAGACATTATACTCCGTTGTTACCTTTAATATTAATTTGGCTTTAGTACCTGGATTATTCAAGATTATTTTAAGCTGTTCATAAAATTATAAATTTTCTCTGTGGAAAAAGCATGCATATTCAAGAACATTTAAAATTTTGAAACTAGAGAAACGCCACAAAATTTGGAATTAGAGTAATTTAATTTCTAATTATATGTAGTATATGGTATTCTTTCGAATTAATGTAGCTTTAATTAATCCGCAGCCTAATTTAAGCACCCAGTTGCCGATGCTAAGTAGAACTCTGCAAGAAATATGAGCATATTAATTTATTATCTTGTAGAGTCATTAGGATTTTTTTAAAGCAGGTGTCATGAAAAATGAGCAACGCCTTAGCCGGGACTCGAACAACGGAACACTCGAATACGCGCCGAGTGTGCTGACTACTACAACACTAAGGCATGCTAAGGAGCCGGGAGAAATACCTTATAATTTTCCCCAGAACAACTCATAGCGGTTTTATAAAAAGCGCATTTCGAAATATTTTTTGGCTTGATAGCATTTATATGCAAGTCATAAATGGCAGATTTATCTGAGTTGACTAAATTATTATTTCAACAATTTATACATACAAACGATAGTTTGGGTCATATTGTTTCTGGATTTCATCACTAGAAAAACCAAACTGGTAGATTTATAAAAGGTGCGCATTCATAACAAAAAGAAGTGGCATTTTTAATTGCAGATATTTTCTATATGCTGTACCTGAATGAACCACGCTGGGAATCAAACAATGCAGCAAACGGAAAAATATTTCTCTTCGTCGTGGCATAAGCTTCAGATCCTCTTTCTGAAAGTTTTTGATTTGCAGTATGTAACTCAACGAAATATTCATTAATCTGGAGTAGAATATCATTCAATATCGATCAAAACTCTCAACAAGATCGAATAACACCCCCTGTACAAGAAACGTCAATACAAAAACCTTATTACAACAGCTAAGAAAAATCACTCTGAAAGAAAAGCAACTGGTATAATAACTAATTTTAGTCAAACCTTTGCCTATGTAGAATGTAAGGAGATTAGGTATGGAAACTACTCTTACTTGATTTGATGAAATTATTGATTACTAAGGGCTGAGAACTTCTGCAATCTCTTCTGTTTACAGAAGAGTTAAATAGAAATATAAAAAATTATGTATAAAGTATTAGTAGCCTATAAATCAAACATATTAAATCTATTGGCAATTATTTGCTTATCTAGGATATACATTTGTGTAAAGCACATCCGGCCACTTCAAAGAAATTAAAGCGCTTGCATCATGTTCACAACAGATCATGTTTTTAAAGTCGCAGTTTATAATATCATCTTTGATTAAAATATACTTCTGATGGAATCCGGCGTCAGATAACTCTTACAAGCAGAGTATAAAAACAAATCTCCAGAAATGTTGAAGAGTTCACTTCTGAAAATGTTGAAATATTTAATCGAATAAGCAAAGGAAACCCATTTAATGTAAAAAAAGTTGGAAAAAGTCTGCGTATTGAAACACAAACGTGTAGAAAATTAGCCAACTAAAAATAACTTATCTGTTTCTTTTAAACTTACTTGTGAATATAATAGTAAAAATATCTTTTCCGCCCTTCAGAAAAAAATCCCTTTTTTAAAACATAAAATTCAAAACAAAAATTACGTTTAAAATTCATGCCGAATTCAGAATAGATCATGTGCACAAAAAAAAAAAAAAAAAAAAAAAAAAAAAAACAGAAGCACAGTGGGAAAGTCTTAGAAATAGTGGAGCAAAATATGCCAAAAAATTGCAACGAAAGAAGTAAATAAAAAAAAACACGTAAAATTAAGAGAAAAATAAAATCTGAAAGCTTCCAGATTTTATATTACGTCCAAAGGAGCTTTTTTTAACGATTTGTTGTGTTACCTTTATTTATTAAATATGATGTTCTTCGCACTTAAACTACATAAAATTCAATTTAACAGCAATATCTCAAAATATTTAAAAACAGCATATCTTTAGAAATTCCGACAGACAGACTCGAGAGCTGGAGATAATTTTTTTTATTGGTACGGTACTGCCATTACTCGCTTTGAAATCGTTGAGATCGAAGTAAGCAGTGCGAAAATTTTTAAATTATCGCATCAAAAACACAAAAATTCAAAAAACAAACAAAACCACTTACTTCGGCCTAAATAGGTTGGACTAATAATGACACAGATTACTTTGATTGATTTTCTAAGACTATTTTTAATTTCAAAATTTTAAACGTTAATTTTTGTCTTTGTCGGTTTAGAATCGGTTTAGAAATAAACTGTTTTATTTCTTTACTTCTTTCATTGCATCGAATCCCTGATGACGATGCAGCAAAAGATGTAAAATTCATATTCATTTCTTGCAATTCACTACTTTTTGCAATTTGCCTCCGTGTTTCTGTGTTTTAATTTTTGCGTGTGTTTTATTCTGAATTGAATACCGGATGAATTTTAAAACTTATATTTTATTTTCATATCAGATCCAGATCATATGTTAGTGCAATAGGCTCCAGTAATTTTTACGAATTCTTAATTTGAGAACATTTCAGCTCACTATCATATATAGTCTGCTTAGTTTTAATTAAAAAATGTAAACAATTGTATAATGTACATATACATCTATGTGCGTGTGTCTGTGCATTTTAAAAATTGGCATCTATTTATTTTGTTATTATAATCACCTGCATTCCAAACAACAATATGCATGGTAGCTTTCTATGATTTATCAGTTTTGTTCGTTAAAACAACAAAGCGTAGAAATTCACTTGACTAATTACCATTGTTTCCTTAGTAAAGCACATGATTTAGTTAAAAGCTAAACGTATCGGGTCAGTTCGTGCGCATTAAGAGTATGCGTGGAATTCACTATGACGCACTTACTAAAACAATACAATTTTGAACCTGTTGGAAACTTGTCATCGTTTGACTAACATATTATTCAGTTCATCACCAACTTTCGTGAATATCAAACGAATTTTAGTACCCATAGAAGATGAATATACTAGATGAACAGTATAAACGGGCTGTGCTACATTTTTTATTTTCGTGTGGTGAATCTGCCAGGTTTGCAGCGATAAAAATTAATAGTGTACATGGTGAACACACTATTAGTGTAAGGACTGCCCAGAAATGGTTTAAAAAATTTAAAGTTGGAAAAAGCAGCATTGATGATGAACCCCGTTCAGGACGTTTTAAATTGTTAGAACTAAATCAAACGATTAATTCAGAAGTTTATAATGAACAACTTTGTCTTCTAAACTCAGAATTGATCAAAAAACGCCCACGGTTAGTGAATATCAAGAAAGTGTTGTTTCATCATGATAACGCTGGACCGCATACGGCTCGAGCAACGCTGCAGAAATTAGTGAATTTAACTGGGAGCTTTTCCCCCATCCTGCTTACTCCCCAGATATTGCTCCAAGTGATTTGCACTTATTTCGTGCCTTAGAAAATTTTTTACTGTCAAAAAAATTAAATTCTAAACAGGATGTACACAATGAACTTTCAAGTTTTTTTGCATCAAAACCACAGTCTTTCTTCAGCAACGGTATAAAAGAGCTGCCTGTAAGATGGCGAGACAATGTATATAATGGAGGAAATATATATAATTGATTAAAAAATTAAATTGTCTTTTTTTATATTATTTAAAAATTTACTAAAAAATGTGCACGAATTTATGGACTGACCTAATATTTAAGGGAAATTTATTCACCTTTACTTGCAAGGATTTAGGACGATTTAGAGCCAATGTTTAACGCTGAAAACGCTAACTTTATGTTTACTCATTTCCCAAAATTATATCATTATAACTGCATTAAAATATTTTCATCATCAATTTTTATTGTTATTCCCAATTTGCAGTATATTGAAGAAAGGACTAGATTTAAATGCTTCTTTATTTGGGCAATAAAGCAACATATCTTCCCAAAAAAAACTTAAGTTATCAAATACTGAAAGAATAAGCATGAATAAATTCTTCGTTTCCTAGCCTTCCGTAAATTTTATTATTGTAAAATTCATCGCTTACGTAGCATTTCAACTGAAACTGATTACGGTAGAAATCTGTGTAAAAAAGATCTGCTGGAAATAATTTTATTACAGCATTCGATTTACAGCATCCAAGATGTAATTACTAATTGTATTTCTGAAATAAGAGAAATTAATTTCTACATTAAAGAAAAGCAGTTATAAATTTTTCAGAATTCTTCTTTTCTCTGTAAATTTATTAACGAGGAATCTTATTCGATAATTAGAGAACTAAGTTAGTCGAACCTCAATTCTTCGTCGCCTTCGGGCATGTTATAACAATGTCCTTTACGTTAAGAAAGATTGATTAACAGAATAGGAGATGGGTGAGCCATGGAAATAGTTGAAGTTTTTTCTTTTAGTTCAGAGGCTGCCCCCCTCTTTTACCGAAAAAGTAACAAAATATTTCCCAAAGTTCTTTTTTCTTCCTATTTCTTCGAGCATCTTTTTTTTCCTTACTTCAAAAGCCTCTAAGTCACTGAAGTTCCAGCGATTAAAGGCTTAAAAAGTGAATCAAGGAAGATCAGTTCCTAGGAGGAATGACTTAAAAAATAATTTTCTTGGTGGAAAATGACGAAAAGCTTCTCTAGGTTTTTTTAAATGTTAATTGGAAATTACGAAGTATGATATATATCTTCTTTTTCTTCCTTTTTTTATTTTTTTTAAATAAATCTTTTAGAATTAGATTTTTGATGCTTGTGGAGTTTTAGTTGCTGACGTTTGAAATGTAGAACGGAGATGATACAGAACTTCAACACATGATACAGTTTAAAAAATATATAAATTATGAAAGTTTTCCGACAGTTTAGGATTTTTGTGGGCGTTACGTTTAAAAAGCTGGCTCTTCTAGTATCGGTTAAACTTTCTTAAAAGAAAAATAAATTGATTAAATGTATTGATAATTGATGTCTTTTGAATTTATGTCTAGTTTATAAAGCCGTTTCTTGCTTGTGATTTTAATACGAACGTATTCATGGAATATTATATTCTATAATCTATACATGAAATTTCTTAATTAAAAAATTGGCTAAACTTTGTAATATGGTAACAGGTAGTTTGGCGACATTTTGGTAAGGCGATAAAGGTTACTGGCTAGGACTTAAGCAGTGTACATGGATAAAGTCAACAGTGTGTGCAATGCCATTTTTGTGCAATTTTGGGATGTTTTTGTAAGTGAAAATAGGTTGACGTGTACATGGATGATACCTTGAATGTGCAATCTTTCTCCCAATTTCGCACCTAATCTTCGTCATGATTAAGCGCTTTTGTTCTATAAAAGTTCTAGCATAAGCGTAATTCGGATAGCAGATTGTTGGAAAAAAATGTTGGGCTCATCTTTGGAATATGGTAACAGGTAGTTTGGCAACATTTTGGTAAGGCGATAAAGGTTACTAGCTAGGACTTTAGCAGTGTACATGGATAAAGTCAAGAGTGTGCGCAATGCCATTTTTGTGCAATTCTGGGATGTTTTTTTAAGTGAAAATAGGTCGACGTGTACATGGCTACTGTGTATGTGCAATTCTTAAAAACGCTGCAAGCAGTTTGAGATTCTGCACTTTCTCCCAATTTCGCACCTAATCTTTGTCATGATTAAGCACTTTTGTTCCATAAAAGTTCTAGCATAAGCGTAATTCGGCTAGCAGATTGTTGGAAAAAAAATTTGAGTTAAAAAAAAATGCCTTTTCTTCGTGAAAACAAAACGGCGTCCAAACAAAAACTAGCAGGTTGCTGTAGCAGGGTTGGTCGCCAAATTTTCGCCAAAAAATCACCAAGTTACCATAATCCAAAGATTAACCAAAAAATTAAATAAAAGATAGTTAAGGTCATTATTTATGTTTAATCTTTACCTTCTTCTACTGAAAATTTTCTACTCATGTTTTTGGTGGAGGATGTCTACAGGTGACTGTCAAAAGTTTGAAACGTAATAATTTTGTTAAAATATTTGATTTATTTTTTAATATTTTGCATGAGAAAAGCATATATGGAAACAAATGTGTCTCAAGCTTGTGAAAACTGTGTTACATGTTTCCATTGCGGGTATTCTTCGTTATTCAACAGATGCCTACACTATAGTTTAGTTCGTGTATACGAGCCACTTTCCCTTAAAAAGTCTTCCACGAAGGAATCCCTCCTTTAAGGCAGATAGCCCTCGAATGCTTTGCCGTAATCTAATAAACCAAAACTATAGTTTAGTTCTAGCTACACCTGGAAAAAATATCTGGTGGTGACAGATTTCTTGGAAGTCATAATTAATTTTCATAATTAAGGAACACTGATAACAAACTAACAGATAGTGGTAGGTAGCAGGTAATTTCACTTAACACAGTGTGCACGAGTTGAAAATGTGGATCAATGTTGATATGAAATCGTTAATAATAGATCCGTTGGTCGAGGTGTAACAGCAATTAGATTTTCAAATTGGGCATCTATCTTATAGTGACAAAATTTATATTAAGTTATTTACCATTTGAAAAGCAGTTCATTTCATTTGATCATTTTTCATTTCCCTATATGAAAAGTATTGACTCCAAAGTACTAATAGCCATGTAAAAATAACACTTTTTTGATGGCTGTTAAATTAAACTTAAACAACTGATCTTCATGTACTTCATACTTCATGTACAGGGAACTTTTCAACAAAAGGAATAGACTCTGGGAAATATCTATACATCCCCAGAGTAGTGATGAGGTCTAGCAGCTGTTCTCCAGTTTAGGCTTTTAATAGGTTTGTGATTGCATGCTAGTCCCTGTTCATTATATGGGCACAGGTAGCTCTCCTCTCGTCATTTATTTGAATTTATGCAAATAAATGACTATCGGATTTTGATGTCTATCGGATTTTGATGAAACTTGGTATATATGTTATATCGACTACTTGGAAAAGATTTCTGCAAGAAAAAAATATTTCAAATTTTGAACACCAGATGGCAATTTTCAAAGATTCCTTATGCAAATTAGTCAAACATATAAAGAGACTTGCAGCCAGAGCCAGAAAATCATTCTGCGTGCCTTTGTCATCTTTGACATGCCTATCTTAATGCAAGATGGAGCAACTCTTGCTCCCATTGGGCGCCAAGTCAGAAAATTGCTTTGTGTTAACTTTGGCGAGAATCGTGTAATATCCAGAGCTTTTCCGGATGACTGGAATCCTCGTTCACCCAACCTGAATCCCTGTGATTTCTGGTTGTGGGGATTCCTAAAAGACCGTGTTTATGAAGGAGGAATTATAACTTTACCTGAGTTGAAAGCCAGCATTACACGCCATCTTGCTGATATCCCTCGATTGTTACTTAGCGCTACCACGCGCTATAATACACTTTCAACATGTAATTGATGTCAATGGAGCACACATTAAGCACATTCTGTAACTGAATAAATTTTAGTGATTCTGATTAGGCGCTACAATTTCCCCTGGTGGTCAAAATCTGAGCTATTTTTTTTTATTCCAGAAATCGTTTCCTCGTGGTCCATATAACATACATACCAAATGCAACAACTAGAACGGGTTCTAGAGTGGTCTGAATAGGGTTACTTTAATTACAATCACCCTGTACATGCAGAAAAGCTAAAGAGATAATGGCATAATAGCATTTGCCAACAACAAACGCATAAAACCAAGCAGTGAATTTTCTTTTCTTAGTCTAACATTATTTCTTCATTGTTGCGAGGAATACAGCAGAGATTCGCATTTTGGAGAACCATTTTTTCACACACCCCACAAAAAAGAAGAAAAATCTTACCTATTAATTTGTTTATGAGGCTGTTTATTGCAGAATTACTGTAAAAGAATGAGATTCATAGTATTTCTTGCCTAAATTTTGTGATATCTTAAACGAAGCGGAAAAGCTGTGCTTTGAAACTTCATCTGCCAAAAAAAAAAAAAAAAAAAAAGAAAAGAAAAGAAAAGAAAAGAAATTACTTGACCTTTTAACTCTATTGTACGTGCACTTATATATATTTATAAGCTTATCACACACATACATGAACACATATATGTGTATGTATATAATGATTCAGATTTATCTTACCAAATTAATTCGAATAGAAAGTCGAAGAATTTATTTATTAATGTAACAATCAAACAAATGTTTCACAGTGGTGGTGAACTAATTAACGAGCACGTGGGGGTATAAAATTGCAAAATCCTAGACTTCCATACCACATTGCGTTATATTTTGTCATATTCAATTATGTTGTACGTAATTTTGTTTTGTCAGTTATGTTTTTTCATAGAAAAACGTGTACTTTCATTTATTTGAAGATGATATTTAAATATGAATATATGACACCAGATTTCGAAGTATTTTATATCTATTATATGAGAATGTTTACACAAATCCCTATTATGATTTCTTTGTTAAAGGATTAGTTGTTAATCCATTCCTTGTTTAAAAACATAATATTGAAAGGTAACGGAATTTAGTGTCATTTTGATGGATACATTTCACACTCATCTGAATCAAGTTTTATTTACCACAAAGTCTCTTCAGAATGTCTTTGTATTTATTTAAAAAAATAATTATCGTTTGCTTTAATGAATTACCAAATGAAATAAATTTGCTTAATAGTAGCATTAGTACATGCTATTAGCTCATGCTTTTTGTACCCGATTCGAGTTTTTATATCTTAATCCAAAAATTACTAAAAAATATGAATGTATATAAATAAATAAAAATAAATTGAATTTATTTCAAATGTAATATGCATATAATTGTAAAATGTAATATGTGAAATAAGGGATGTATGCATATATAATATGTAGTATACGTATGTAAATGAAATATGTAAAAATAAAAAATATATATATACTTTAAAATAACCTCTGATGTAACAAATGTATTATAACTCAGATAGTTTAGTAAACTCTAATGTGTACAGGACATGTCTTCCTTGTACTGTTTATTGAATGATACGCATTTGTTGCTGCACTTCAGTTAAACTTATTTCCTCAAATTATTTTAACTTAATTAACCGATCTCTCAAGACAAGTTGAAAATGACATGAAAAATTGAAAATTTTAAAATTAAATATCGTGGTCAATTTTGTCGCATGGTAATCAAACTTCTTATAATTTTAGTTTCTCATAACGTATATAAAACATGTGTAAGTAATTATCAGTATAGTATAGGATTATACTTAATAATAGTAATAATTTTATATTTGCCATAGTAATATATGGCAAATATAAGTATAGGAACCGGAAGATGGCATTAAAAGTTACATTTCGCTATTTGTTGAAATTTGTTTTATTTAATTTGACATTGCCAAAACATTAATATTTTCATCATTTAAAACACATCTGTAACTGGAAGTACATGACTTTGACCAACGATTGAGAAAATAAAGGAGGGAGATGGTTATATATATGTTCGGTACTGCCGAATGAAATAAAAAAGGCCAAAGCACAGCAAGATGTTATAGTAATCTCATATACAAAATTTCAACATTCTACGGCTAAGCGGTTTTGAGTTATGCGAGCTACATTCATACATACATACATACACTAGTAGAGACATCATGACAAAATACATTCTGAACCCATTTTAAATCTATTTACAATTTCGGAAGAAAATAATTCTTTATTCTTTCTGTAACTATGAACATCACGCAAAAAAATTGTCAAAATTTATTCGGAAACGGTCAAAATGCACATTTATGTTGCAATATGATACCTTAAATTTTTCGGCATTACATCTTTCCTTTACTTCGCAGAAGAAGGTAAAATCTAAATGCATTTTATAAGAACGGTAAGAGATCTCTAAGTTCACTTAAGTAATTAAACAAATATAGTAGAATTTTTTGTACAAATTTTCCTTTTAGAATGTAGAAAGGAACATTTTCAGTTTCATGACATTTTTAAAATTTAAATTGTTATTATAATGAATGCGATGCATATTTTAGTAATTAAAAGAAGTTCCGAACTTCTTGTTTTACAAATCATTATCTTAGTTAAAGATAAACTTATAATTACATTAAAATATTTTTAATTATTACTAAGTAGAGCTGATATTCTACGTCTAATTCGCTATCTAATTGTACCTGTTAAAATTCCTCTTGTTTTGATGAAATATCGGCTTTGAAACTCAATAGAAAAGTTAACTAAATTTCAGTATCACAGATAAAAGAATCTGATGTGTACACTATATGGCTTCCTTGCGCGGAATATAAAATTATATGCATTTTTTCTTGCATTTCATTTAAACTTATTGTATTAAATTAAATCTACTTCGTAATTAGCGCATAAAACACAATAGAATAAATGCACTCTTTAAAATTGACTATATTTGTTTACCATAGCGACACTCTGGCGCTAGGTTACTTAACAGCGTTACATTTGGTTCATATAACTCAGAATGCATATAAATTTGTATCGTTTGAAAAGTTTTCTAATCGTTGCCACATGTTCTATTCAAAAACAATAATAAATCTAAAACGATGTATAAAAGAAATTAAGCCACAAAAAAAAAAAAAAAAAAAAAAAAAAAAAAAAAAACAGTTTTTCCCTGACTATTCAGTATTTTTCATTCAATTAATTCAGTTCTCACTTCCCGAATTCCCGAAAAGACAAAAGTACATAAAAATACGAAATATCTAATTTAAAAATTTACGAAGTAAATCTTAAACACTTATTTCCTCGAATAAATTCCAGAAGAAAGCGTTATCTTTGTTGTTGCGAAGCTTAGTTTCTCTAGATTGGCAACAAATCCGCTATTTTGCCAAGTTTAAAATATAAGCAAATATATCCGCCATCACAAAACTCATTAGGCTTAGCTGCACTTTTAAATTGTTGATAACTCCACAAATATTGCATGCAGATTTACTAAAGGCATAACAACCTTAACCGGAAGATTAGAGCAATATAATTTAATCGCTTTTAAAGCAAAAAATGCACCACTTACAAAAATATAAGCATTAAGAAATTGAGATCACTGAGCCGTTTAACAGAGTGGATATATATATGCATGTATTTATATACGTTTGGCGCTGCCGATTGCCACTAAAATACTAGGTGCACATCTACATGTTATAGCAGTCCTATATACAAAATTTCAACGTTTTGAGGCTGCTCGTTTTTGAGTTATGCGAGATACGTACGTACATGCGTTCGTACAGACGCCACAAAAAATTCACTTCAGAATTCATTTTAAAGAAGTTTTACAATTTTTTTGGAGGAAAAGAGTCTTTTATTTTGTCCTTGCGTACAGATATCACGCAAAAACATCGTTAAATTGCATTCGATAGCCGTAAAAATGGATATTTTCGTTGAAATATAATGCCTGAAAATTTTCGCGATTACAATGCTTCCTTTTTACTTCGTAAGAAGAAGTAAAAAAATCTGATGTGTACACCACATGACTTCCTTGTACGGAATATTAAATTATACGCATTTTTTCTTGCATTTCATTTGCACTTATTGGATTGAATTAAATCTACTTCGCCAACAGCGCACAAACCACAATAGAATAAATGCGTTGTTTAAAATTCCCTCTATTTGTTTACCATAGCGACACTCTGGTGCTAGGTTCATTTAATTATAACTCAATTATAACTTCGTTTCAATTATAACTCAGAATGCACTGGCAGGATACTCTGGCGCTAGATTCACTTAAAAGTATTATATTTTGTTCATATTATAACTCAGAATGCAAAAAAAATGTATTATATCATTTAAAGAATTATCTAATCGTTGCCATATGTTCTATTCAAATACTATAATAAAGCTAGAACGATGTATAAAAAAATTAAGCAAACAAAACAAAAAAGAAACAGTTTTTCACAGACGATTGAGTATTTCTCATTCAATTAATTCAAGTCTCACTTCGCGACAAGGCAAAAATACATAAAAACTCAAAATATATGTATTAAAAATTACGAAGTAAATCTTAAACGAAACTTTCCTCGAAAATATTCCAGAAAGGATTAAGCATGATTTAATTTGCAATAATAAATGGAGGCGTTATCTTTGTTGTTGCGAAGATAAGTTTCTGTAGATTGGCAAAAATTCCAGTAGTCTGCTGTTTCAAATGTAAACAAGCATTGGCCGCCATCAAAAAAATTATTATGCTTTGCGGCACTTAAACAGCTTTAAAATTGTTGATAATTCTAAAAATATTGAATACAGATTTACTAAAGGCATAAAATCCTTAACCGGAAGATAAGAACAACATAATTCAATCATTTTTAAAGCAAAAAAATGTACAATTTACAAACATGTAAGAGTAAAGAAACTGAGATCACTGAGCCGGGTAACAGAGTGGATATATATATAAATAGATTTATATACGTTTGTTGCGGCCGATTGCAACCAAAGTACGAGGTGCACATCTACATGTTATAGCAGTCTTATATACAAAATTTCAACGCTCTGAGGCTACTCGTTTTTGAGTTATGCGAGATACGTACGTACGTACGTCATGCGTTCATACAGACGCCACAAAAAATTCACTTCAGAACACATTTTAAAGTAGTTTTATAATTTTTTTGGAGGAAAAGAGTCTTTTATTTTGTTCTTGCGTACAGATGTCACGGGAAAACATCGTTAAATTGCATTCGAAAGCGGTCAAAATGGATATTTTCGTTGAAATATGCTGCCAGAAACTTTTCGCGATTACAATACTTCCTTTTTACTTTGTACAAGGAAATAAAAAAGGTTAAACCTAACTAAAACTTTCAAATCATAAACTTCTTAGAGTTCTACTAAAATTAAGAAAAATTAGCAACGATTACTTGTGGTATTTCATTAATTCACTATTTAAAGAAGTAAAAAACTCTAGCATTACCATAACGTGGTAAAATTAGTCACGTTTAATCTCCACTTTATCCGATTCGTATCATGGTTCACCGGCACTTTAACGCGGACTCCAATATGTTCATTCTAAATAAAAGAAATGTAACGTTTTGGGTTAAATTACCAGATGGCAAAAAAAATTCCAACTAAAAATAAAATAAAAGTGCATCCACACACAATTATACACATTATCCCAAAACAACCGAACACATAAATTTACATATCAAACATTTATCTTTTTACATATATATATCAGGAAACAAAAACATAAAATTTAGCTTACAGCTCTGAGTAATGCAATAAAAACGACATACAAATATCATCATTCTGACATTGTCTTCAAACTTTTACTTGAACCAGTTAGATATTAATCCCTTTCGAAGTCCCTTGCTAAAGATTCCTCCAGAAGACTGATTCCTAAACAACCAACTATAAAGATCTGAAGCTGCAGTATCCATTGAGGAGATGGATACGCATTAATGATGCTGAAATCACGAATAGTATAGAGTATGCAAATCCGCATTTGCGCTGCTATACGATCTAATATTCCTCGCTCACTAAATGAAGACCGCACGCAATTCGCAAACCAAGCGCAGAGATATATTTGTCCTCAGTTATTTCCCGTTCCTGGTTGCGGTTGGAGTGTGAGTCCCCTTTTAATGTAGGTATGATTAGATTATATCCTGATGCTCTTCTCACTTGATTTGCGCTAGGGTAATTGTTGGCACAATGTATACTCATACTATTCCATTGGGCCTGCGCGGTAAGCACTCTTCGAAGGTTACTTAAACATGCAATGCGTTATGTTTCATAATTAAGGCGCAGGTGTTGAAATTCCGTGGTTAGTAGTATTTTCAGTGCTTACACGAAATAACATTGGTGGAGTTCTGAGATTTTTGTCTTATGCTTGAAGAATAGCATAAAGTATCTGATTTTTACGTTAGAAGGCAAAATTGTTTTTCTGTTACTATAAAAAGTAGTTGTTTGTATTCTGTAGCACTTACTTTTATACGAAACAGAACTTCCTGTTGAAGTAATGCTGCGGCATTATTTTCCAGACATCTCGGGAAAGGAAGAGATTTACATGAAGATGGTTTCTGTTCTATAACTGAAGTAACAAGGTATTTACGTATTTTTATCAAACCCGCTCTCTACAAGACATTATGAAACATGGCTCAATTACTTGCTGTTTCACTTTAAAATGCTTTAATTGTCTTTTACATTTAAAGATAAAATGTGATCCTGTATTGTGCGTGAATAGATAACGTACTGCCAACGAAATGACAGACAGTAAAGCAACTTTTCCCCAAGCTGTGTTGCCTGACTGCGTTTTCGCTCAGCTCATGGCAGCACTTAAATTCGAACCTGTTTTGATTGGACCAAACTCTAAAGCAGTTAAAGACATTTTCTTTATACCCTTTCATGGTATGTACTTAGTTATGACAGTGACTTGAGATAGGTGTATAGAAACATTTGTTGCTGTTGTTTTGGTGACTTATTTCACTTGTCTGACAGTAACATCAAAACGAGACCACAAAATTCATCGGGGCGAGGGGAGCAAGATTAACGCCTGTCGTTAGCCTTGAACGCCATACAGGTGAGAATAGAAACATTTAACCATATAAACTATAGATTTTTCGAACATGTGTCATATGCCGCACGAAGAAAAACATTTAAAAGTAAGCTGAAAAAAGCTATGTAAACTTACACACTGTACTTTGGCAACTGCAGATAAGTCTGACCAATAAAAATATACCCAGACTCTCTCGTATTTTTACAAATGCCACATAGCACCTAAATTTTCTTTCTTTAATTTTCTATTATTGCCATATTTCTTTCAAATCCGTTTTACAAGGAAAACAATTCGTTTATACTATCACTGAGGTCACAGATCATATAAATTTTCATGAAACTTTATGTCTAAGGTGGATCTTGCGAAATGATAAAGATAAGAAGCAAAAAAAGCAGCATTTGCTCTTAATAACAAATTCATTGGGGGTATGAATAATTCCCTTGGTCTAGTTTTCGGCCATCCAAAGAGGAAACCCTTAAATTATATATGCTGCATGCTTTGAGATCAAATCTGATTGCCTAACAATATGCAAAATTTTGAGTCGATTAGTCAAGTAACACTTCCATGGTTAGGTAACAAGATACACGTAATGTTTCACACTATATATACCTGAATATCAGAAGCAACAAACTGATGATATCTTTTATTAAACACCTCAAAGTGATCCACTTCGAGGTGTTTATTGTTTTCGGTTTCATGTAAATCATCATTTAAGAGAAATATTGGCTGCAAAGCTTGCGAGCAAGGCTTTCAGGGAAATAAACAGATGGATATGCTTTGAATAATTAAGCCTCATCTTTTTTTAAATAGACGCACACATTTCTATGGGACTCAATTTAGGGTGGAAAAATAGTATGTTTTTCTTTATATATCATTTTGCAATTTTGATAACTCATTTTAAATATAAGATTTAATGCAATAAATTTTAATCTCTTATTTTATTAAAAGATATTTCTTAATATCTTCTTTCATATTTAGGAAATTAACAAACTTCTTAAACTACAGTCTGTTAGTTTAAAATGGGCACTTCAATCCCTTTGCCAACTCGTCTAATTTGTGTCGTTATCACCTCGCAACATTTATTTTCTCCACATCATTTGAAACTGTAGTTCAAGTCAGCTTTCATTCGCGTGCTTTTTATAAAGCGAAAGAAATGCGGGAAAAAAAAAATGCGTGAGTCAAACCTCTTCCCGGTAGCTGTTATTCTCATAGTTGCGAGTCAAATCAGGTTGTGGAAAATAACCTTGAATTCCCTATTTTAAAATAAAAGACTACACGCTTTACTTAAAATTGTTTTACGTGTTAACGAAGATCAGACTGAGATGTTTTAGTCAAAGGAGAAATTTGCCCAGAAGGGATATTAATTTGTTTTTGCATTGATTTAGTATAAACGGTGAATCACTTTTAAAATTGTTGCCACCAAATATTAGAGCCCTGTATTACATTTAAAGAAATAAAGAAATTAAATAATGAAGAATTTGCATACAAGTATGTATGTTTCTCACATTGTGATAAAACAACGGTATCTAGAGCCATCCAATTTTGAATAACGCATGTCTCCACCCGAATACGGGCATCTGTAAGCCCAAATTTGGAATTTGGAATTTCTTTCATTATCTGTTTCATATTGTTTTGTAAAGCATTTATGAGTTTTTGATTAAGAAACTCAACGACTTTAAAGTGAACAATGGCAACACTATACGAAAAAAAAATTATCTCCAGGGCACGAGACTGTGTATCGGAAATTCTAAAAATATCCTTTTTAAAATATTTTATGATATTGCTGTTGAATTGAACTTTATAGTTCAAGTGCGAAGAGCATGTTATTTAATAAATAAAGTATGTGCACAAAACATAGGCGTAATATAAACAACGAAAGATTTCAGATTTTTTTTTAAATCTATTGTTTTTTATGATTTTTTAAGAAAACATTTCTGAAACTTTAATAGTGAACTTGATTTTGCGATTGCAAGGTGTTTCTTTCTTTTTCTGTCTAAGATCATCACTGGGATTCCCCATTTCTCATGATAGTCATTATCTGATTATAATACAGTTAAGGCATAAAATTAAAACTATTTTTTTCTTTTTTTTTAATAAGAACTTGATAGGACTTGATTGAATTTGAACTTTAAATTGAAAGCACTGTTTCAAAAATTTAAAGTATTAACAGAAAATGCGTTACGATAAGGCTACCAAAATGCTAATATTAACTTAAGAAAATTAAATCGTAATATATATTTAATTCTAATATTTAATGATCTTTACATAACTTGACTGAAAGTTACGAACATAATAAAAAGAGCTAACAGTCCTTGCACATTACGCTGGTTCTATAAGGACACACAGAGTAAAGATTAGTTTTCCTTACCTTATCTCAGAACGTTTTTTCTATGTGTATTTTTAACGTCAGAAGCTTTTGAACGTTACAAAGGAAAGATTACTTAAAATGTAATACCTGAATACGAAATTATAAAAAACAGGGATGAAATTTCTTGGCGAAAGACTTACCGCGTAAAGAATTAATTAAAATTTGACTTGACTTTGATGAAAAGTGTCCTATATTAAACGCTACGAAAGCGTTTGCGAAAAAATGTTGGTTAAGAATATTTGTAGGTCTTATTAAGAAAGTATATCACAGCATTCTTCAAGGATAAAGTGGAGTAGCTCTCTCTCTCTCTTTTACTTCCTTATTTTGAAATTAATTTGCGAAGTTACCATGAGACGTGAGAAATTTTTAATAACTCTCGAAGCGCTGAAATAAAGTTTCTAAAAGCGTTTGTACTTGCACTAGAATTTGTAGAAAGAAAATATTCTGAATATAATTTAGATGAGGTTTTGAAACTGATATAAGAAATTTATTTAGTAATCTCGAAGCTCTGCCTTTTTTTGCCTGAAGGAAAATACTTTATATTGAGTTTCAGCCATTTTTGAATAATTTATACAGAATTCTGAGGAAACTTAAAAGCTAGACACTCGCAAAAAATTACTCTGCTTCCTGCGGTTTTTTTTTTTTTTTCCATCTTTATCTTTCAAAATCCAGGATCCCATTCAAGGTACGTGGAAGAATAAAATCGAATCAGTAATTTCAGCCAGTGTTTCTAACAGCAACGTGAACTGAAGTGAACGTGATTCTGCATTTATGATAGCTAAATATATCTGCGTGTTTTATCGTCTGGGTTTACCAATGAAAATATTCCAGTTCTTTCCTCGTAAAAATGAGTTTTATAATTTATACTTTCAGAATACTTAAAGTTGATTTTATTATTCACATTATTCTATAAATTTGTCAAGTTAATGATCTAATATGCGTTTTCAGTTCGAGAAATTTTAGACTTCTTTAGCATTTTAAAGAAACCTAATCAACTCAACACGTTTTTAAATGGTTATAATATGCGATGAGAAATTACCAAAAAATCAATAGTAAAATTTTATAACATCTAAATATTAAAAATTATTGTTTTTAAGTAACTAGCGCAAAGTAGCATGAGTAGAAGTTATGAGAAACAATAGCACTTAAATAATAACGGTTTATGAGAAATAATAACAGGTAATTAATAACGTTTTATTACATATGATTATTAAGCATCATTTTGAGGAAATTTTTACAGCTATTTTTGTGAATAATTTAACTTAAAAGTGCATTGCCGTAACGTTCTTTCGACTGATTATTAATTGTTGTCAAAAGTTTGCTTACGCTGTCAACACTTATCTTTTTCTTAACAGCACCTGTCCTTACTCCAGTGGCTAACTTCTAGTAATAACCTTGAGCACCATATAGGTGCTTTACAGTATGCTTTAGCTCAGTTCCTCCCCCAATTTTCATGGAGAGCACCCCGTGGGGACGGGTCCACCCCTCTTTCCTTCCACCAAAGAACACGAGAGGACTTTTGGCTCGTTGCATATTTAGAGTGCCTCCAGGCCGCGCCGATACTATACGTTAACAAATATCCGTGCTTTATCGGGATTCGAATCCGGGCCTTTCCGCATTGCAGTCAGCGACTCTAACCACTATATCAGTGCAGATGTGTGTATCCGAAGCGTTTTGAGACGATTCCAGAAAGTGCACTACATTCCAAGGGCTATTTTCAGCCAACACGATTTACAGCTATGTTTCCACCAAAATCCGCGATATGGTTTGTGTGTATACGCCAATCAACAGGCTACTGATTCTTTTAAATGCATGTCTGCCAGTTCCTTGGTGATCAATGAAAAAATATAGCTACCTTACAGAAACTGGTGATGAAGTAAACATTCGGCCGATAAAGGAAAATAAATTATGGATTAGTTCGTGTGTAATGAAAAAATACACGTATCTGTCTGTCGTTCAGCTTCGTACTACGAACGCAATTTATTTCGTTATTAATTGCAATTTTCTTAAGAAACTAATATTTTTGATGATGTTCTGTCCAGGAGTACCTATTGTCAAGAGATCGCTTCTGATGATGGAATTTATGGGTATGTCTGAATTCAAAGATATAAATATCATCCGTTCCCTTGTAGTTGCACTGGCATCTTGAAGTCGAAACAAGAACGCATTTGCTGAATGCAGCTGTCCTATTTATCTGGCCTATGGTTAAATCAGCTGTACAGTTTTATGTTTGATAAAAATGGTATATGGGGCTAAGTTAGTCGTATAACCTTTAGATGAGAATGGGTTCACACTGGGCATAAACAGCCCACGAAAACCTTCTGAAGAGCTTTCGGCTAGCACTCAGAATCTTCCTTTAACATGAAATGGCTCATACGTTTCCCGGCAGCAATGAATCCATGGGCAGATTTTTCCTATTATTCGTTTCCTTTATTATTGTTGCGCGCATACTGGTTCGTTAGATTGAACACACAAGTCCGATAAAATGTTAATAAAATTTATTATTATCAAAAGAAATATGACAGAATGCTGGAATTTTCCTCAGAGATATTCGTATAAGTGTTCAAAATATAATCAGTATATATCCTTCAAACAACTAAAGCGTTAAATAGAATGCAACCCACAGCGCAGACAAAGCGAATCCGATCAACAGTAATAACAGCAGCTAACTAAACAACTGAGCTGAGATGACTCTCTCCGGCATTTTAAAGCTTTCAGTCGGTCGCGAGAGAGTTCTAGTATTTCTTGAAACCAACAAGAGGATGGAATTACGGTTACAGCTAACACAGTAGTCACTTACATTCATTCAATTTCAAAACAAATAAAAGAGATATTTATTTATTCAATGTTAAATGCTCTTATATTTTTACTTTTTCGGCGTAGCTTTTTCTTAAAATTCATCACTCTCTGCATTCCACGGGGATATAAAACAATTTTAATTATAATCCTACTAAGATATCTAACTAAATACAAAACTCGTAACAGTATTTTCTCTGGGTAGCTTTGTAGTCTTTATTTCTCTTTCACAGTTTTCTGAAAGATTAATAACCGCTTTTATTGTTATTATTACTGAAGTATTTAAAGGCTATTTCACAGTTCTGTAGGTCACAAAGCTGCGTCTATTTTTGTCAGTACATTCTTGTAACCAAATCGATCTCACTATGTATCAACAATATTCCAAGGAGGAAACAGGAGAAGAGTTCGCACACGATAAACTGCATTCGCCAACATCACAAAAATAAACCACTTGCACCCTTTGTAAAATGATACTACAACGTATTTATTTCTTTTACTATCAGTTTCATTCAAAAACGTCCCCATCACTCTGTGATCGTAATCCTTTGTTTCTCTATATTACATACATCAGTTTTCATCGTGCATAATGATACCTCTTATTGCGTTAATTGAATCCAATAATAATTGCTTTACGTTAATCTGAATGCATTTACCCCCTCCCCACATGGTTAGTTACCGAATGCCTAAATACTAATCTTTCTCCGGTTAACTGAGTAATTGGTTGCGTATAATGTTAATATATTTTTCCATTGCATTTATGTTTTAATATTTATGATTTTTATAAATTTAAACATGATAAGTTGAAAATTTCCCCTTATACTTTCCAGATTAAAAAGCAATCCTGTAAACCTTAAAATGCCGAATATCTCATCATTAATTAAAAATATAATTGAAATACATAGCGAAAATCTTTTACGCCTGAATCATATGTGCAAGCAATTGAGGTTTCCAATTTCAGCCACCAAAGACTCTTCTTTGAGCTGTATTTGAATCACAATATCCAAGTTAAGTCTTATTCTTATTTTGCTATTAATAGTAGAAAACTCCCTTAACTTCGAAAGAGAACATTAAGTAAGAAAATGCAAACATCGAAATAAATGACGCATATGTGCATCCATAAAATGTCATTCTCAACCGTCTGCTCTTAATAACAATTATTTCAAATTACTAACAAAGTCTCATATGTGACAGAACGAATAAAATAAAAAAATGGTACTGAAAATTTTGAAAAAAACGCCTCAAATCTCGTTCTTTAAGAATCGAACCCTATTATGTTAACTTATCGTCGTCTAGCGTTTTCTCTTTGTTTATTGCTTTCATTTTTTCCTTCATTACATCGTTCTTGTTTCCTTTTGTGAAGTAATTTGGGGTAATTTCCGTCGCCCTCGAGTCATCTCGATCCATCCTATCTAGACTGAATTTATTTTTCTCCAAGCAAAGTGGTATTTCGTATGTTCTTGATGGCGGTGGGGAAGAAGGAAGGTTGACATTCTCTCTTAGCTTCCAGTTACGTTTTTGCTGCCAGCAAACAGAATCAAACACGTATCTTAATGGAAATGAATTTGTAAAGAGGACATTTATTGGTCGGACGAAGAATGAAATTTGTTTTCCTTCTTTTTCTGCATAGTTCCTAGATCTCAAGATATGTCTGAAGACTATATATAAAACAGAATATAATGAATTCTCTGAAAAGCAGAATAATAATAATTCTAATAATTGAAAATTGCAAACAACACAATAAAACGCGATGCAATTTAATAAAAAGGTTATGATTTATGCTTTGTTTAATATTTATTTAATATTTATTCTAGTATAACAGTCTCTATCTCTCTTGAGAATCAACTTATCTAGCGCGCAATATAAAATATAAATATTTGATCATCAACAAGACATACAGGAAAAATTGTTTTTTTCCTTCGCAAATAATAACACATGTAAGACGGAAAGTGTTATAAACATGTAACACGGGAAAATGTTTGTTTATCTATTCCATTTACCTTATTTACCTAAGCCAGCTTCTGTTTATTCAAAAGAGAAAAAAAGGATGTTTTAAAAGTTTCACTATTAATTCCTTAACGGCGGGTCAAAAGATTTTGCAAAAGATAACGATTATTTTTGACCGTTTTTCTGTCACCAAGTGCTCATTGTAATCTTCAATTTAGGGAAACATTACACTAAATCTGAATCTATATTTTATTTCATTACTAGCGAAAATACCCGATGCCAGTTAAGTTAAGATTAAGAGTAATGAATCTAACAACAGAGAGAACGATACCGCTGTAATCCTTCTCTAATCACGATGCAAAAAATGCGATTCGTAGTCATACATTTTTCATCTGATGCGATATAGAACCCACATACAAACTTTTGTTAGAAAAATAAGTTAATTCTCTCTCATTATATCAGAAACAATGGCACGCAGTTTTTAATGATTTTCGTCTTTCCAATCAAATGGTCGTAAAAGCCCCAATTCCATCCAATATATCACCCATATTCAATTTGGGTCGATTAAATGTGGCAAAAATTGATCATAATTGATCAATCAATAACGCGAACAAACAAACCAACAAGCACACGAACAGACATTGTTCTTTATATATACAGATTTTGTAAAACTTAAATTTTTGATTAACAAACTCTATGATTCGAAAAGCGAGCAATAGCAACACACAACGTTTCGAAATAAGGAAATTTTATCTCTAACGCGCAAGACTGTTGCCACTCGAAAAAATGAGTACGAAAATGAGTGTTTTCGGAATTTTTAATTAATATATCGGCTGATTAAAGTCATACGAAGATGGGAGCAGTCGAAGTGGCTTTCCACGAATTTTTGGAATCAGGAATAATGTGTTTAGTATTAGGCAATGCTATTTTTATTTCGTTATAAAACTTCGAAATTTTTATTAACAAACTCTACAATTTGAAAGCGAGCAGTGGCAACCCTTCTTGAAATAAAGCAGATTTTTATCTCCAGTGTTCGAGACTGTTGCCAATAGGAAAAATGAGGGCGAAAATTAGCGTTTTGAGAGTTTTTAAATTAATATCTGTAATTTTAGCTTTTTTTTTTTTTTTTTTTTTTTTTTTTTTTTTTTTTTTTTTGTCTTTTAAATGTAGACGTTGGACGATAACTATAGTAGTGACTGAGTTAATCGCGAACAAACAGACATTTTTTTTAAATATTATATCTATATTTAGATTATGGAGTGATATTTGTTCATTTGCTTAATATGTATAATTGCATTGTATTGATCATGTACATTTAAGCGTTTCACTATTAATATGCTCTCACAGTCAGATTACATCTCTTGTTTCATAACAAAAAAATGTATTCTGAACGAAAAAAAAAGTAAAAAAAAAATAGTGTTTAGTAGTTTAAATAGTAAAGTTTTTGCATTTTTTAAAATACCACTAAAATAATATATTTACGGAAGTAATTAAAATTTTCTGTTTGTTGTAGATGCTTGTGGCAAAAGCTAGGTTGTTCCTTAAATATTAGCTTTTATTTCACATATTCACAGAATTAAACTTAATATTAATAAAAAGAATGCTAACCAAAACCTTTGTTCAACTAAAATAAAGGGGAACCGTAACTTTTAAATCTAGTATCAATATCGTAATCATGATTCTTCTTACGTCTTTCTGGTCTGCTAAGATGTTATCCAGTACTTCTTTTATGCCGCTAACTACAACTCTATGAATATGTGAAAAGTAAGCTATTTTTAGAGTACAAGGGGCTTCAATTAGCTGCATATGTGTCATAGCGGGTTACTTGTACCTCAGCTGTTTTTCCATAACATTCGATGGGCATCCCATCGGTCGACATCTGCAATCCATTGCCAACTTTATCAATCATCATTTATCATCCTTTGCGTAAGATGATCTTAATTATATATTATATAATTATTACAAATTTCTTAAACCCAGCTTTCTCAGTCGTTATTTGTCCTCTTTTGCTAAGATTACCTGAGTTATATACATCCGTAGTCTACATCCATTACATTAACATCCGTAGTCTACATCCGAGCAAGCGGCGTTTGCAAGATGCTTCGTGTCATTCAGAAATTTCGTGGACTATTCAAAAACATTTAGGCTAAAGATAGTATTTTCTGTACAGGATGTTTCAATCGTTTTAGGTGGTTCTATGATGGCTTTACTTAAGCATACTTAAAATCAGATAGCTTCTCTTGCAGCTTAAAATTTAAAACACATGCTAGGTTACAAAAAAAGTTTTTTGAAATCTGCATCATTTACAGCAAGAATGAACAAACAAAGAAATGTTCCAAGGCACTGCGTGAGTGAAGTTACACATATTCCAAGACATGCAGCAGTATTTTCTAAGTCTTTTTTAGTGATTTTGGTTCAGATATATGATATCCATCACCTAGCGTTTCGATTATGTGTCTTAAAATTATGAATTGGACCAATTAGTAAACCAGTTAAAAGGAAACAATTATTAAATTGCCTGAAATCTGCGTGGCGAAGAAAGTTAAATTCGAGGGTAAGAAAAAGGTACTGCACTAATTTTAGACCTCTGTTACTAATTTTAGAGATATTTTTCCTACCCGTTTTCAGCTATTTTAATTTAATTTTTGAGAGGAAAGTTATAAAGTATTTATTGCTTGTATTAGCTACAGTGTTTTACATTTGATGACAGCAGTTTGAAAACGCGAAAGGAGTCATATGGGTAATTTTTTTCCAACAGAGTTAATACCTGCTACTAACAAAATTGTTATCGATATATATATGATACCTGGAAAGCATAGAAGTTGTGAGGGTTTATCTATTTATTTTTGGCTAATAGTTAATTTTAAGCTACTTTAATTTCATCTAGGCTTTTCATGCCAGACTGTGAGTGAGATAGCGCGAGTTTACTCAGATTGAGTAAGAAAGAAGTACTATTTAAGCGAAGGTTTCGCAAGTTGATTTTAGAGCTTGTTCTGCCTACTTGAGGCCACGTTGTTACCGTGACTAAATAGCGTTTTGATTCTGTGGTGTTGAGTTCTTCTAGCCATTAACATTGTCTCGCCAGTTTTCTACAAACCAGAGCATTTCTGCGCGTTACTTTATCCCATGAACCGCTAGGTTAATTTATCTACATTTAATTTTAATTCAACATTGCTTTTTTAAATTAAGCTATACGGGTTGGTTTGTGTAAACCCAAGCTGAATCATTGTTATTTCTTTGTGTTCAAATAAAAAGGCTATTTAGACCCATCTTGTAACTTTGCCTGTCTATAGATTAAGACAAGAGGATACTTCTTTTATAGTCTTTCTAAAGCTTCTGGGTTTATGCTGCCAAAGAAAATGAGACTGTATAAAGTCATACTTTACAATATTATCTGATACTCATTATACAAAGTGCTCTCCATGCTGCTGCGCACAATATAGTGCACATTGAACTCTATGCACAATGAACTCTGTGCAAAGTAAACTCTGCGAAATCTGTGCACAATCACACAGCGATACCACCAATACAAAAATAACATAGCATTATAACTCACTCACATTCATTTTCCCAAATGTTAAGGTATTCCTCCAAGCACACCAACAAATGTCAAACTGACCAATTGTAACATGTTATCTGCATATTGATTCTTGTATACCAATATATCTGTACCTCGATTACCTGCATCCCAGTTTATCTGCATAATTGTTCTTCCTGTGTAAATAACTTGTTACTTTAATGTAATTTATTATGTCAGCTGCGTAATGTAATGACCTGAAATGTAATCTTTGTCTTATTAAATGCCATAAAAGGTTAGTGCAGTGGGGCAATACCATTTTTGTACTATGACAATGTTGTGGTGCCCCATACACTTTTTCCTGTCCTCTCATGTATAAAGTTATAAGGTATTTCTCCCACTTCCCTAGCGTGCCTTTGTGGTGTAACGGTAGCACGCTGGGCCGGTATTCCAGAGGTCCGTGGTTCAATTCCCGGCGAAGGCGGTTGCATATTTTTCATCTTTTCTGCTTCCAATTGATAAGGGTAATAACCTAATGACTCTTTAAAGTCATAGCATATTAATTAAAAATACTAAATATTATTACAGGAAAATACCTTAGCATTCTTGTTAAATATATTCTTAAAATTTTTAAGGCTTTACCTTTTAAGATTTTGCCATTATTTATAAATAAGTTTTAAACTTTTAATAACGAATTGCTGAACAATTTCATTTGTAGGTAATTTTTAGATGACTTTCTTTGAAAAACCAAATGTGTGTTTGTGATAAAATTTGGAGTAAGCTGAATCGAACTGACGATGGTTCTATGCATTGTAGCTTGAAAAGACTTTAATGCATGCTTAGAAAGATGACATTCGAAGGAGAGACTTGTAGACAGACATAGCCGAACTGAACATAATTTTTATTGCCGGACAGACTATATTTCTCATTACTAGTATGAGAAATATAGTGATGAGAAATGTAGTCTCTCGAGACTATATTTCTCATTACACATGATAATGAGTGCAATACCTACATAATCTAATAAAAATTATCCCATTTTAAATAACGGCGTAGTTAGCAGCATGGCAATGCAAAGCAATGTGAAAGAGCGTCCTAGCGCGAACAGAGCTACAACTGGGCGTTTATCCAATATGACAGTCTGTTAAGAGAAAGGTTTTGGTTTAAGTTATAAAGGTTTCAGTTCTCAGAGTTATGTCATTAGCGTTGCGCAGACCATGCAAGATGAAATGATCTAGAAATGACGCAATCCAGAGACGTTATTACAATTTTTAGAACTGAGAAGAAGAATTAAAGGATTGTCGTTAGTTTAAATTGTAATTTTGATGCTCTTTTCAGTGTGAAAGGGCACAATCAGTAGTTATTACTTCAAACTACTAAGATCGCTAAACACAGCGCATAGCAAAGCTCATCTAAAAGGCGAAACTCCCCGCAGACCTCTGAATACTCCGGATTCAACACTGAACTAAACAACTGAGAACTTATGCTCCCTGAGGACTTATATAGGTTTCCTCCGGCTGCCAAGAAATCTTTAGTACCTTCCATTTTTCAAAAGTAGTGGAAGGCATGTACGGTTGAAGTTACATGTAAGGGCCATATACAGTTATAATTCCATATAGGGATCAATTATAGTTATTCAGTTCCAGTACTAATTGCATTTATACAGGAACCGGATCAAAATATCGCCAAATGGTTGTTAAGTTTGGCTATATTTGATGAATTTTTGTTAAATTTCGCGACACAATTAGTCGTCGAAACCATTTCCAGCTTCGTCCGTCAGTGTTAAATGGACTTACTACTGTAACTTTATTTAGTCGGCAATGCTCGCGTGTTGATATCTTTCATGTTATATTATACAAGAGACACTACAATTATTTACATATATTAAAATTTCGTAACAATATTTATACTATAGTTTACTTAAATTGCTAGCAATACATACTGTCAATTCAACTCCATTTCATGATTACATGTAGTTGAGTAATATCGCACTCGGTTCATTTCATATGCTGTATCTTAAGTAAACTAATAGTTAATACGGTATATTACCCGTTACTTATTTATATACTTTGTGCAGTTCAAGTTTTTTTTTACATACTCCTAAATAATAAAGAAATGCATCTGTCTTGTTGATGCATGCATATCATATGTTGTTGGTTAAAATGCTATGTTAAATCTTTGCTCGATGTGGTCTGAAGTAGATCCAGGTCATATTAGTATGTTTCGAGTTAATACCCCACTTTTGGTTCCATGAAGCAACAAAACTGGAACTTGTACTATAAAATAATGCAAGTAAAATCATACTTGCGTTGAAACATCTAAAGAGTGATAATGTTTCAAATAAATTGCAATATTTACAATTGGATTTAGTCCCATTTCCAAACGAATCAGCACATCTGGTGTGTGGTGTGGTGGTGGTGTATTTAATTATGGCAAAGCACACGAGGGCTATCTGCCCAAAGGGAGGGATGCCTTTCGTGGAGGACTTTCTAAGGGAAACTGGCTCGTATACACGTTACACATGGGGAAAACCACGAAAACGCCCATGCAGCCAGCCCGTTCGCGGGATTCGAACCTCAGACCGAACTACCAGTGTTCAGCGTCTTTACCGCTCGGCCGCTGGTGGGCCTTCAGCACATCTGTAAACATTTTCTGAAGTGCTACTTGGGATTACATATATTGTTCAATTGCATTTGAAACAACTGAGAACTTATAATAAACATTTAAAATAAAACTGAAGGTTGTAAATCAAGTATTATTCCGATAATATTATTGTGGTTAGTAATCAATTGATTCAATGGCCATAAAAAATGGCTTCTAATCACTGTTGAATTAAGTAGGTCATCGCCAAATGTAGCAGTATTCGTTCATAACTCCGGAATACAATGCCATCTGCGAGGTCCACTGATTTCCGGTGGCTTTCCTGATGGCCTGTCATTCAGGAGCCTTCAGGAAAGCGACCATGGAGATAAGGGTCATTAATTTGACCAGAGAGAGCTGGATGATGACTGCGTGTTACATGAAATGGCGTGAGTCCAAAGAATGCGATGAGATATCTCAGGAGAGGAAGTTGGGACATATATATATATTTCGAGCTAATTTATTTTCCAGTTGGAAAAAGAATAATAAATTAAAGAAGAACTGTTTCAAGTTTCTCGGATTTCGAATATTTAAAATAATATTGAACATTTGAGAATTGTTTTTTTTTATTTCCATGTAAACGAAGTAATGAATTATGAATATTTACTGCAAAATATTTCCAACGTAATTCACAACCGTAAACTAGAAATGTGGTAAGTAAAAATACAGCTATAGAAGTATTGTGTCATAAAAATTCATAATACATAAGTCGAAGCTTTGTAGCGACATTCAACAAATCTCCACATGCTTCTTTTAGTTGCCGGAAGAATATCCAAACTGTGGTAAATTAATTTATCATGTACTTATTATCACCCATTTCTTCGAACTCCTACAAAATGCTTCTTTAGCTCGTTGACATATTCATTTGATATTGACAAAAAACAGTAATTTTTGGAATGCTAAGAAAACGCATGCTGAATCATCAAATCACTGCACTAAAATATAAACTTCAAAAATATAGGTACCATAATAGGTAATGCAATATAGGTACCATTATAGGTACCTGCATTAGAGGTACCATTATAGGTATTATAGGTACCTGCATTACAGGTACCATTATAGGTACTGCATTATAGGTATTGTTATAGGTACCAATATAGGTACCATTATAGGTACCTGCATTAGAGGTACCATTATAGGTATTATAGGTACCTTCATTATAGGTACCTGCATTACAGGTACCATTATAGGTACTGCATTATAGGTATTGTTATAGGTACCAATATAGGTACCATTATAGGTACTGCAAGTATAGGTACCATTATAGGTACTGCAAAAAATAGGTACCATTATAGGTATCATTATAGGTACCATTCTGTACAACTTGAAAAATATAACGACAATACACATTTTACTTTTCCCTGTATTGCTACTATTTTAATTGGAGCAAACCATTGTCGCCCTCTCTTCAATAGTATTATATTACCTGAACAAACATTTTAAGTTATTCTTTCTTTTATCACAAACAACATCATAGCTTTTTCCTTCGTTTTTGTGCTAGGCAATCTTATAACAAGTATTTTTTTAGTACGTTCTATTTCCCGTAGACAGTGTAACGGCTACTTGGCTCCGAAGAAATTTTCATAATTAAGTTTCTCTCTCTCTTAAAATTTTGGGACTGTGTTGTTACGACTTTCTATAATCCCTTCCTATCTTCTTGGCTGCCATTTTATGCCTCCGTTAAGTCTCATCGCTGTCCTCCTTCCACTGAGTCATTTTTCATGAGTCTGTTAATTGCAAAGAATCTGTTGTGAACAACAGCTAACAGGACTGTTATGAATTCTTGTGCCTGTTACTGAATTATCTCTCTTAGTTTCTAGCTTCCTGTTTTTCTAGCGCATTATTTTCTTGCTGCCTCCCCCCCCCTTTTTTTTTTTTTTTTTTTTTTTTTTTTGGCGTCCAGCACACCGATTAGAACAGATTACTGAGTGCCAATAATGCTTTCTCAATTAATTTTCCGGTAGTTGAAGGGGTTACATATATTCCGTGGGTATACAATGTAGATATGAATCTGCGGTTATGTCTCCCCAAAAGCATCTGAGGGAAGACACTGTTGAGTGCTTTGACATAATATTAAATAATACACTTCTGTAAAATGCATGGACAAGTTCACACCTTCAGTTTTGTAGTTCAACCCCAGATTGTTATGCCCTGAATGAGAGTGAAAGCGACAGTTTAAGAAATTTAAATATTCCAAATATAAATTCGAAGTACGAGTTCAAAGTATTTTTACCGTTTGAGGTATTAATATACTTCTTGTATAGCACTTCTAACACAAGAGAAATTTTATGTATCTGAAATGCGTTTAAAGATATTATTGTCAAACTGAAATACATCACAAAACGAAAATATTCGATTTTTTTTTCTTTTAGACGAAACTGAATCTGAAACTGTGATGCTTAACAAAGAGTTTAGGAACCAAAAGATAGGAAAAGTAATTATATTTAAAAATTATAGCTTAAAATAAGTATATTTATTAGGTCAAAGGGCGTTAGCCCAGAAAGGCTATTAATTTCGTTTTGGCATTTTGCGTCGCAAACGTTAAATGTCCGTTTCACTTTTCAATTGGTTGCCACCAAATATTATCGCCTTGTGTTATATTTAAAGAAATTAAATAATGAAGCATCTGCATAAATGCATGTATGTTTCTCGCATTGTGATAAAACAACGGTACCTAGAGCCATCGAATTTTGAATAACGTAATCCGCCACAGAATATGGGCATCTGGAAGCCCTAATCTGAAGTGTGAAATTTGTTTTATTATCGGTTTTATACTTTGTAACACTTTAACGAATTTTTGATTAACAAACTCAACGATTTCAAAGCAAGCAACGGGAAACATTACAACTCCAGTACACGAGACTGTATAATCGGAAATTCTACAGATATGCTCATTTAAAAATTATTTTGCGATATTTCTGTTGAATTGAATTTTGTGGTTAGTGCGAAGAACACGATATTTAATATATAAAAATAACACAAAAAGATTAAAAAATGGCCCTTTGAGCGTAATTCAAAATCTGAAAGCTTTCAGATTTTTTTTGTTTAGTAATTATATTCAAATTTATATCACTTTTCCGTCTGAAATTTAATTTCGATACATGCAAGATATTTTGTATATGTTTTATTTGATTCGAATATACTGACAGCTAAATATTAAATTCTCGGACTGATATTTCTTTCATATAATTCTGATATGTTTCATTAATCATCAAATACTTTGCTTTAATTTAAACTAAAAATAATGAAATTATGAAAACCTTTCAGGTTTTCAGAGAAAATTTACCTGCTGGGACAAAACTCGAGAGTAAATAATAGCAACTGTTCTCTTATTTAGTAATTTTTCCTTCGACGCATAAATAAAAATATTTATCTCTTTAAACAATTATAACCGCCGTTATCTCTTACTGAAGCTTGGTACTTGATGGCGTTTCGATTCTGATAAAGTTTGTAGCCTTGGAGAGAAATTTCTGGAAATTATCTTCATCGCAGATGGTATATGCTCATCAGTTATTCTGGCTCTTTTTTTAATTGATTTTCAATTGTTTATTCTGGTCCCAAATAAAACGATCGTTCTTAATGCAGAAATTCGTATCTGAGCTTATTTATTTTTGACGCGTCCGATAAAAAGTTAATAAAATATGCATTCTAAAATCTTTGAATAAAAATTATATTATATTGTAAATTAATTAGTTCCGTTAGATTTTCTGGTGCGTTATTCATGTTTAATTTTAATAGAAGGGAAAATAATATAAACCGTGTCTTCAAATAACTGAAACCTTGAAATCTTTATAACAGAGTCTCTCAGTCACCAATTCGGAAGTCTTATCTTCTGCAGCTCACGCATCGGAAACTTAAACATCGATTACCTATATGCTCTATTAAACATTTTGTAGAATATATGTCTATACGCTTTTGATTGAGACATATGTTTTCTTGAAGACACACCACGGTCTATTCACTGAACTGGCATCGGAAAAATTTGAGATTTATTTCAGGGTTTCGATCTATTTTTGTGATATTAAACTGTGGTCAAACATATAATATTCAACCTGAAGTCTTTTGGCTAGAAGTTGTTTTCTCTAACAGAAATGAGTTGCAGAAAAGAAGAAACACTGCTAAACAAATGCCTGTTGAACTTATGCATTCCTACGGTTACCGAAGAAGCAACACTACCATTGTTAGAACCTCCTGAACGCTCCTCTGTAGTCACCCTGTTTCAGAATTTGAATTCTTATTTTATACAGCTTTGGATGATCTGTTAGAGGATAAATTTCTCTCCAGTAAAATTCTGTATAAGAATAGGAAAGCTAAGGCGCTTAAAAGTCTCTTCAGGTACTTTATTTCCAAAACTATTGTTATGTTATTAAGTTGGTGAGAACAAAGTGAGCTTACGTTAAATGTTTACAAATATTAGTGTCATGCATTTGTAAGAAATTTGTTAAGATGTAGATCGGTTATGCCGTTGAAATGCTGATTGGTTTTGCCGTTGAGTTGCTGATCGGTTATGCTATTGAAATGTTTATCGGTTTGCAAAAATGCAATTTCTGAAGTATTGTTTATTTTAATATTGTTGGGCTTGGTATTTCAATTGGTGGACGCAAAGGTCGTTCTTTTCTGAAGTTAGTATTAAACAAACTAAGATTTCTGCATTCATATAAAATGACATAGTTTTCCTTGAAGTGTGTCGAGAACATTATGAAAGTGGATGTATTCAAGTGAAATACCTAATTGCCCCATATTTAATCTAGCATCATTTTCAGGGATTATTTTGGATATGTTTAATACTGTTTTCTCTTTATCTATTTATTCGAATTTCCCACAATGCAGAGTTACAATATAATACTCCTTTCTATATTATGCAATATTGCCCTCAGTTAACAACGTATGGACCATGCAAAACATAGCGCGGTGGATATTTTTGCCCCCAGCCATGAAATATTGCCGAGCAATGAGTCAGTAAATTTATTGTCTGTTTGTATTATTTGAATCCTACATGTATATTTATGTATACCGAGAAAGTTTGTAATGTTTTCTGGTTTTAATATGTAGCTGATTTGGTTAGCTGATTTTTGTGTAGCAAAGTGTACTTTGTGCTGATTTTTGTTAGCTGATTTTTGTAGCAAAGTGTACTTTGTGCAGCAGACAAATTTCATGCGGAAGGAAACGAGTCTGTATATTTTGCTTAGAAATGACATCTGTGAACACATGGTTGCCATTTATTACTAAGAATGTTTCATTTTTTACGTTATTTTACTCTGTTTATTATATTACATATTCCTTTGTTCTCATTAACCTCTTTCAGCTTTTTCTATGTATGCATATAATCTTCATCCGTTCGTTACCTTTGCATGTCTCGTTATTTTCTCTTTTCTTCAAGTGTGTCTATATTATTCATCTTGTCGTTCTTTTAAATTTTTCTCTTATTTTCTACTTTATTTATCTCTGACTGCTTTTACCTTTTTGTAACTTGGACCCCTCTAATACTGGTTATGTACTGTTGATTTATGAATATCGCTGTATAGCTTAAATGACGTTCATTTCTTTCACTGAGCTGTGAAGGCAAGCAAAATTTTAAAAATATCCTAATTACTGATAACTTTTTATTTTTATCTGTAAGACGTGAAAGAAGAGAGACATAATATCCCATCCGAAAAATATCATGTGAGAAACTCAGTTATTTCATATCCCCCAAAGTACATCAAAATGAATCCTGATCATTTATAGTTTGTCTGTGTGTCAAGAACTATATACAACAAACTATTAACTCTAAATGCTGTCATGCGCTTTTGACTGCTCATGCAGAGATCTGAAGAGTTAGTTACTATCTTTTACTACAAATTTATATTTTGACGGCTCAGGAGCACTTTTTTTTTTCAAATCATTCTTCAAGCTTCGATGTACATATTATAGAAATCATAATTAATAAATGTTTAATACTGTAAGTAAAGTACCAAATATAGAGGACGTTAATCATTCCTATGGAGTTGATTCAATATTTAATTTCATTACCGTAAGACAAATATTCTGTGAAATACCTCACTAAACACTAGTGACTTTAACTTGAAGAAGATCAACGAAGTACATCATTGTCTTATGTATACCGAGGTTTCTTCCAATAATTCTTTTCAACTAAGACTCTCTCTCTTCTCTTTACGAATGCTGATAACGTACACTAAAATACATCAGAAGCAGAAACATCAATTGTGGTCAGAACACAGCGCGGCCAATCAGTGTCCAGCATCCTCAACAACCATTGCGGTCACTCCGCACTACATCCGCAGCTTTAAATCCGGCGAAAGGCAATCCGCCAGAGTGTCATCAGGATAAATGCACCATCGGCGGAGTCCTGCTCCTGAAAGAAGGGTGGGATTGCAAGGAGGGAGAAGTGGAAGAAGGGAGTAAATCGGACATCTTATCTTGTTTCGGTTATACCTTCCTTTTTTTTTTCCTCGTTACTTTTTTTATTCCTTCTCTTGCTTTCTTCTTATTGACTGGGTAAATAGAAGGACATCACAGAATACTACTACTGACTGATTTGTCTCTTGTCTTGCTGGAGCAGAATGGACAAGATGGAAGCATCGCCTTTCATAAATTAGTCGCAGATCTGTTCGGCTTCTTTTCAAGTTACTTTAGCGATTTTTAGACGGAATTTCGTTTAACGAATTCTTCAGGAAAGAGATCTGGCGTTATTCTTTTATTCTTTTTCTGTAAAAGGTTAAATAATTTTTAAGTTGGATTTTTCAAAGAAAACCTAATCCATAAAACAGCATACATGCTTTAAATGATAATTATTTGTCGAGTAAGTTGAGAAAATGAATGAAAACAGAATTAAGCCTCTAATGAGAAATATCAAATTCTTAAATACATTATTAGATGATATATTAAATATTTTTGCTACGTTATTCATACATTTTTTTGTACTCAGGATTATATTTTTGCTCTATATCTGGTAATATTTTCTTTTATAATATTACGAATGTATGTTGGTTCTATAAATGGTTATGCTATTTCAAAATGATGACATGCCTTCTTAGTGGTCATTTGATAGATCTATGCGATTATTGTGAATCATATATTAGTATTTGATGAAATGCAACCTCAATGTAGCGAGTGTATAAAGATTTGTACTCGCATCTGTTTATTTGAACTTCAGCCGTAGGTTCTGTTTTGCTGTTCTGAAGTTTTGCGGGTTATTGAAAGTAATACGCAGTAGTATAAAACGTGTTTCTTTACCAAAGCAGCACACTTGTTTTAAGTCGAAAACATAAAATTTAATGGGTGCTTTCCTTGAGTTTAACAAAATAGATGAGCATATCACCTCAGACTATGACACATGAATGGCAGATGAATGTACTTGACTGGTATAATATGAGTCTATTTAATAGTTCATTTGTTCATTTTGTTAGGCAGATACTTGGCGCCTTAGTAAAATATCCGGGATACTGTGCTAGGTTCCTGTTACAGTCTAGTCTTGCATAGCTCTATTCCACTGAAGAACTACATACTTTACCTTTTTCTACTCAGCGAATTCACAAAGGAAGAATGCAAATTTCCCAACATGTTGTAAGGCACTCGATATGTTATCACAAAGCACTCAACATTTTTCATGCATCTCTTACATTGCACCAACATTTTGGTTTTAATGTAACCGAGAAAGTCAAAATATTCCTTAATAATATTTTGATACGTCTCAACGATAAAAAAAAACTCATTAGTAAAATATCTGTCATTTGAACAAAGGAAATTCAATGCAATATTTTCAGTGTTATTTGTAATTAACTCTATTGCAGTTATAAATGTGAACTTATAATGTCTTAATATTAAAACAAAATCTGATAAACTGTATTTATGTGTTATTCATATATTTTATGCTCAAAGACTTTGGAATGAGGCCCCTTTTTTATGCTCATAGGCCAATGTCGTTATCCAGAACAACTGGATTTTCTATTGGCATTTCACATTTAAAAAAATCTACGTGAAAAAAATTAAACCCAATGCTATCCTGAAATCCCCAATAAAATGCGTAAAAAAACTACATCAACTAAGTGTGTTTAAACCAGAAGAAATCCCGAAAACAACAGAAATACAGAAAAGAAAGAAAAAGAATAGGAATACAATTAAATCCGATTCAGTGTTATCAAGAGGAGGTAGATCAGATCTCAAGTGAACTCCACGGAAGACCAGTGTGTTTCTGTTCATCAAAAATTAGTTAATTATTATGTTTCATTCGAAAATTCTGCCTCTTCACAGCAGACTCTCTTTCATATGAAAAGTACAACAAAAATACAAACTTAAATGAATGCCTAATGAAACAACAGTAATATATACAACTTACTAATATTAAAAATGTAACTAAAATTAAACATTAATAAATTTAAAACATAATAATTTATAAAATCTAGAGAGAGAACTCGAGTCATATTCACTAAAAAGAAATATTAGATGACAATAAATACTTTACCAAATCAAGAGAAGGTAACCTATCTTTGTTGGGAGAACAAAAGAATAAAATTCAAAATATGGGAAAGGAGACGCTTAGATTTTCCTGTTTAATGCTACTGGCGATGCAAAATGGTGCTGGAAACTTCTGTGTGTTCTTGCAATATAATGGTCAGAGAATGGATTCGATTATTAAGATTATTAAGATCGTCCCAATTATGACCCCGTTTAAGAATCTAGCCAGGTTTTTAATAATTCTTACTTTCCGGAATAGTCTTCATATGCTCGAATCGAGAAAAAGAACAACAAAGAGAATTCATGATTACTGTTTTAAGCTTAGGTTTCTTTTCAGTAAACTGGTAGGATAGTCAGTATTTATGTTTAATCTAGAACACAGGGACAGAAAATCGCCGTTAGCAGTTTTAAATTAGTTGGTCAGAGTATTTCTTCAGTTCAAAACATTGCAAAGAATTAACTTCAAAATTTATAAGTAATCCAATAAAATTCACAAAAAGGAACTGTAACTATAACAAGAGGATTACAGAAACTTGTCAGTAATATTACTGCGAATTAGTTTTTCGAATGAAACCCCTATAGTGACAGAATATATTAATTACTTTTCTAGAAGTTAGAGTAGCAATTATGCAAGAACAGGAAATTCTTATTTTAAACTATTAATGATCTTGGAAGAAATAAAAGACCTCATTTGTTTCAACACAATTCACAAATTAAAATACCTATAATCAGCAGCTATTATAATTTTCTTAGACAGATCCAGTTGAAAGAGATTAATGCAATTTTTATGTAAAAAAAAGCTGTTAAAATGGCATTTCAAAAACATTTAATTATAGAAAGTCTAACAGCATTTGCTGTTGCCATAATTGCAGTTGTAATTTTGCAGAAGGTAAAATTTAATATGAAATGAAAAATGTCTAAAATTATTTACAAAAGATTTTGCCCATCTGCTGAACTTTTTAATTTTAAAACTTCAAAAAGACGAACAGCAACAAAAAAAAAAAAAAAAAAAAAGCGAGTAAAAACTCTGGAAAATTTACACTTTTTCTGATCAAAAGGAGTCATGAGATAATATGAGGAAACAAGAGAAATGAAGTTTTCCTTAATTAAAAAAGTGAAGGCTATTCTTATACACAGTTGTAGATTAAACGTCGTATCATAATTTTTTTGTGACGAGTTCACTGCTTAATGAAGTTTGGGAGTCGAATTTAATTCATGAACCTAGCGTTAATTGTCGTACATGACAAGTTATTTAATTCAGTTTTTTTTTTAAAGTTGATGTTAATTTAGTCCAAGGAATAAACAAACAGGTTGGGGTTTGTTAGCAGAATTTTGGTTTATGACCGTATACTAATTATATCACTATAAAACGAGAGAACAATCCAAAAATGATGGACACCTGTTTCATGTAAGAGTTGTTTAATTTGTTAAAAAATGTTACAGTACCAACAGAATAAAATCTCATTAAAAAACAGAGTTTTAAAATTAAAAATATGTCAGTTGAAGAGATTAATGAATATACAGAGATTAATTTTCAATCAGAGAAAAGCGTCTTTAAAAGCCGAATGTCGAAGAAACAATAAAGAGCTTCAAAAACTATTTTGTCATTGCATATGGTGCTGGATATTGAATCAAATCAGAAGCATTGACACTCTGCTTTCGAAAAATTGCTTCGAGTTCAGTATTGTGTTTATTTGAGCTATTTACGAGACCCATTGTACATCTCTGCACTTTTTATGAACTTTGGCTAATTTTCATAAGCCAGGGACATATAAACTGTAGCGAAGCTTAGATAAGATTTCTAAAGAACATAATTTGATATTTATTCTACTAATAATAAACGGAAAACTGCTAGTTGAAAGTAAATTACAGCTTAATTGAAACTAAAATATAATTAAGGTGGTATAATACGAACTTAATATCGAAGCATGTTAGTTAATTAACAAAAACGTTTTATTATAAAATTAATTAGGAAAAGCTGGGATAAACGTTAATTCTGTTAAACCAACTAATAAAATATATCATTTCAGAATATGTTACATTCATCTGCATTCCTTAGTGTTTTATTAAATTGTTATACGTTACGTTATACGTAACATTATGATCCATTACATAACTTAATATTTTATTAATATTTTCCTTTCATTTTGCGCTTATATATTGAACAATGTAACGGAAATTGTGGGACTTTTTAGTATATTCACAATAATTGTTAAGAAAATATTCACTAATGTATAATTACACTTACATTTACAATCTTGATAAGTAGCACCCGAAATAACATCCTAAATAGAATTATATGCTTATCATAATTTCTGAAATGTATAGATAAAATAGCAGGGAACTAACTGTACTCAATAATCAGAAAGATATTAAAATAAGCACGGGATTAAACTAATTATAACATAAAAGCAATTAATATAAAAATAGTTTAACATGTTTCTGTACCCGCATGTTGTATAAAAGTATGTAAATACACACAGATAAATACAGATTTGAACACAGTATGCCCTTGCCGAACGGGATTTGCGGAATTCAATTTTGCGTGCAAGTGTTTTCTTAATTGTTTCCATTTAATTTTTCCTACACTAGAATTTCATTCATGTGGTTCAGCATTCACTCATCAGCACTGAGCGTTTACTAGTATCACCTCTGATCAGAAGTTATCAATCGATTGTTACCATCTTTATCTTCATTTCCATCGATTGAAAATAAAGCTACAGAAACTGTACAAACTGAAAAAGCAGTTTACGGCAAAGGATTTTCAGATATAGAAGATTCCGGTTCCAAATAAGTATCAGAATCATTAAGAAAGAACCATATTAGGGTAGCACCATAAAAGCTATTTTTAATCGGGAAATGACGAATTAAGAACTGGATGATCTTATAACGCCAACCAACAATGAAAGCAACTATAATGAAAAGGCAGACAAAGCCTCTTAAGAAAACACGAAGCTAAAATATCTCTTAAAAAGTACAGGAACTATCTGATTTTGCATTGTAGATCGATACAAATGAAGAAAAGGATACTTTATGAACTGCATTGATAAGCTCTGTGCTCGTTACCTTGAGGAAGGAGTTGGACAGTTGCATAAGTCATCGTTGTCAAGCAAAAATTCCCTGCTCTAAAAAAATCATAATTATATCACATACTTGTTGGGCAGTAATAAAAGTCCTTTCAGTTAGCATTTTTTTCATGTTTTCTTTCCTTTTATAACGCGATTTTGTAATTCGCGCAATTTTTTTAAGAAATAACCCCCTCCCATTTGGAAAGAGTTTAGTGTATTATACAAAGAACATGGAACCAGTGTTTAATGCATACTAATAGCAACAGGTAACACAAATGTTACGTATTTGCTGAAGAGCACAAAATAATAAAGAGCAAACAACAAGGCTTATAGTGAATGCTCAAGTTTTCATACAAAAGGACATTTTTACTACAAACACAAACTTCACATGACATGTAATAAATTCTTATACCATGAATCCCTGTAACTTTGTTATGTTCCGTTATTTAACCATTTATGTTTTCATGTTTCGTTATTCGTTCGTTTGTTGTTGGATTGGTCTGTCTTTTCATAGCCGTGGGCTGCAAGCCAATGCTTAAAACTAACTAACCTCGAATTCTATTGTCAATAAGTTTTATTAATTGGTTTTTCCTTTCAATAATATCTATTATTCTAAAATTGCATCTCAGTATTACACTGAAATCCATGATTAGCATACGAGTTCTCCTTAATCCTCTTTCATGCTCGATGTTGTCAAGCAAATGAGGTGCTTAACATATGAGCCCTCAGAAGTTTCGGCAGATGCTTGTTAACGCATGTACATTTAACAGACTGGAAAGCCAAGAATACTGGGTTTAGAAACTGCTAAATCCAGTTTGTAAGGAGTTGCTATAGCTTCAATCATGCTTGAAATGCATCGAGTCTTAAATTCAAGTTTCATCTTCAATTGTTATTGACAGTTCAGGAATGTCCCCTGACTTCAGGATATAACCGAAAAATTCATATAATTAAAACATTTATTTAAAGAGATTCATAGCTTCTCAAAATAACTAAAGAAGTAATTTCCCCACGCCCCGCAAATTGATATCAGAATCATTAAGAAAATGTTTAGGTTAGAACCATAAAAGATATTATACATTATACGACTGACTCGGGAGAATATTAAGATCATGTTTACATGATCCTAATATTTTCCCAAATCAGTTGATTTAGTTTTATAAAATATGAAGTAGGGAAGACTTACAAAATTAATAGAAATAATAGTTATTAATATTTTATGGAAATATTTTGTACTTTGTTTACTTTATGCGGCATAAATCATGTTAACAAATTATTATAAGAAATTGCTAATGTTACACAATAATACAAACCAATAATTAGAATAAAAAGTTAAATATTATGAAAATAAATGTAATTTAGAAACAGAATATCAAAATCCTGGAGTACAATCAAAAGTATTCACGATAATTTTTTTATCACTTCGTGAAAGTATATCCTAAAAAGTAACTACAAATAAATTTGGTATTTAGTGTTAAGTGGCTTCAGAGTAATTGTAAAAATGCTCTTCTCTACAGAAGAAGTAGTGCTCTGTTTGTATCTTAGACCAAATTGTTCCTTTTTATTTTATTGATTATTAATGCAGAAATATATTTTTTCTGTAAGATTTGAAGGAAATTCTTTCGTAATCATTAATAAAAATAAAATGAATTAAATATCTCATAATCTTACATGTATATTATTGATGTATTACTTTGCTTAATTATTATTATTCTGTTAATTCCGTATTCAATATAAATAATATTTTTGCGCAAATTCTCGAAGAAAACAAAAGAAGCATTAAGAGAACTGAAAGTTGTAACGTATATTTAAATTTTATAACAGTTATTTTAATTTAGTGAACCTTTCCTGACTTATCTCGTTTCAACTTACAACTCCCTACCAGAATGAGTTTTTAGAATCGCGTTGAGTGCAAATGAGGAAGAAGATAGTATTAAAGTCAAGTTCAACTGACTTCGACAGAGAGAGTGAGGATTCCTGAGTAGCACGCGTTTGCCTTTAGGTTACGTCTCTCTAAGCTATTGTTACGCTGTATTATTACGTGCCTTTTGATAGTTCACTGCTTAGTTTAAGATTACGGGCTAACTACTTTAGAATTGTGCTATGTTCGACGAAATCTCTTAGTTAGTCATTAGTTAGTTCTTATTTTTTTACTTTTGAGTTTAAACCAAGTGGAAGCTTTGCTGTACGCCCGAAGGAAGGGGCCGACTGTTAATCTTATTGTGATTGAATAGAGAGTAGTTAACCCTTCTTAACTTTACGCTTTCTGTTCTTGAACTAAGCAATTATTCAATTAGCAGTTCGCTAGGTTCCTCGACACTTAATCTAACAGAAAAAAAGTGAGGAACTCTATAAAGTATGTGGAGAAACATTATTTTATTGATTATATTTATTATTAATTACTACTCATCGATAACTATTATAACCCTGTTAATATTCATGATATAAAACGATTGCCTCCTGATTGTCCAAAGATAGATATGAAATGAGCTATATTTATTCATATAGATTGCGAACTGGGAGCTTAAAACTATCGTAGAATCATCGAGGGTATAATATATCATTGGATCTTATTAAACTATGCTAAAAAGATATCGGTTGCTATATTTATAATAGCCCGCTAATGTTTTTTGAATTTTTGTTTCCATTTAGCATCTTCTCACGTTTGTAAGCACTTTCTCTTATCTAAACGTGCGAAAAATTCTGAAACCGTGGTTGAAAATCTATAGATCAACCATTTCTCAGCTAATAATTAACCAGAAGAGAGCATTGCTGAATGTCATCGTTATTCAAGAAATCACACTGAATTCAGAGCACGCAGACATCACAAACAAATTGGAGTAGGTACAATCTCCAGAACTCCACCTGAAAACCTTCCATTTATTGTTGCGTTAATTACCACTTTGTCGTCGCATTGATATTCGGTGCTCAAAACAGTAGAATTCCTCTCTCATTAAATTTGCATTTTGCCAGAATTTTCAACTCCCTGCTGGCAGCACTCCGGCTTACCTCTAATCCTCCAGAGCCTGGAAGAGTGCACAAGGCCACATAGATCCGTATAATAAACCAATAGCTTCAGTTTACCTTTAATAACAAGTGCAGAATATGGGGAATTAAGGCTACCAATTTTAATCTGGACTCCCGATAACAGCATAGATGCGTCTATATTCGCTAGGGAGCGACTGGCTCATTAATTATTATGCATAAACTGTGCTAATTATCCCCCTCGTCGTTAAATGCAAGTCCGGGTTTGTTGGTTTGAAGTGTGAATAAATTTGTTCAATGAACTGGAACCTTATTATGGTTGTGTATATTTTATTATTGGCTCTGAATGCAGGTTAACCGACTGCGTGGAATGCTTGCTGCGTTAAGAAGTTGAATATTTCTTGCCTAAAAGCATAGCACTTTAAAAGAGGTGGTTGAAATGCAATTGTATTTTTTTCAAATCATCTCACATCGGAAAATCCGTCGTAAAAATTACAATAAAATAGGCGGAAAAGTAAATGAATTAGAGGAGTTCTGTTCAAAATTCCAATGGTTTGAACCATAGAGACATTTCAAACTTCACTTATTCCAATTGTTTTTTCCTCTTTAGGCATTAAGTAAAATTGGATCTTGTGATTAATTCATGTAAGAGTTATTAATATTCTTGTTTTTTCTATAATGCAACGCATACTTTAAGAAACTATTAAAATAATGGAAATGAATGTGAATGACATGTAAACTTTCCTAAAATGTTCTTGAATATTAACATATAAGTAATTCATGAATATTAACAAAGGAACAAATTATGTGCTTTTAAGACTCAGTTTGTATCTTTTTACTCTGTAAGTATTGGTTAGCCACAATAATTTATTGCGTTTAAGAATATAATAAACAAACTCTTGATTTTGTGCAAGTTCTGTCTTCTTTCTAGGGGTTTTTGTCTTAACAATTTGTAACGTAATGGCGGTTTTCTCCCTTGCTTTTAGGTAAGCCTTTTAGCGCACTTCGCATTGTTTTTATTGTGATTTTTTTTAAATCTTGAACACAAAGTGTTCTTTTTATTTTGAGTATACAGGGATGATGTCTTGTTATAATATCTCTTTAAATGGGCATTCCTAACTAAAATAAAACATGATAAAAAGCAAATGTAAATTTTCTGCTTGCACTAGAGTAAATGGGTTCATTGTCTATAAGTAAAACATGGTTCAATAACACCGAATTTTTACATATCTAGTTAGAATTGGCTCGAAATATTTCTCCAGATACTTCGAGTTCCAGTATACGCTTTTCAGATACGTGCTAAGATTAAGAAAGTCATTTTAGACGTGTTCATATTATATATACATTTAAGATACTTGTAAAACATATATAAAGCAAACTTCCGATTTTAACGTGCAGTTGCTCCTTACAGTCTTAATTTTAATTTGAGTATTTCTTCTCTTCTAAATACAGTAACTGCTTATAATACATTCATTTAAACTGCGTCATTTTAAATTGATCCATAGCATACGATCTTACATAATACTGCAATTCAGGTAGGTTTTAGCCAACCAGTGAACAAGCTTTCAATTCATATCAAGACCTTTTTGGGAACCAAAATCTGTTGACACTAAACCAGGGTTTCTTCTTTAATGCGTCGCAGTTTCCCGCTTGCTTGCCTCCAGTGTGCAATAGTGAATTAAGTCAGTTGGTGCACCAACTTCAGTATCTTTTTGCACAATGGAACGAAAAGGGTTATTATTATTATTATTATTTTTAAATGGTGGGCACTAGCTCTCTTTAGGCTTTCACCACTACACTAAAGCCAGAAGTTGTGGTTATTTTATTATGGAGGCACCTAATAGGCGGCCACCGTTAACTTATGAGGGGACAAAAAGTTAACTTCCGATTTTGTGCACCGAAAATAAATCGTTGGTGGAACTTCTTGTTTTTGCATTGAGACTGCAATTTTAATTGTACAATGCATTTTAAACTAATTTTAACTGTATTTGGTGTTTTAATTTTTTTGTATTTCACAAATTTTAATGAAAATGTTTTGAGTTTTTATGTATTTTTGCCTCGCTGCGAACGGAGAACTGAATTGATTGAATGAGAAATATATCTGTAATAAAATTCAAGGAAATAAATTTAAATGAAGCACAGCAAAAATTTATATAATTTAATAGGCCGTTCTAGGCATTCATGTAATGTCCACATAAGGTATTTCATATCCAACAATTATATTAATATTTGCAATATCATTTCTAACTTCACAATAAAATTTATGCCTATTTATCTGGGATAAAATAGTTGATGTATTTAAGGTTAGATAACAATGGACGATTTGCTAGCATTCTCTCATTTTCGCTAATAATTATTGATAGACGGTTTTTCCCAGTGAATTTTGCGCTATCCATCTTTTCAATTTCAAGTTATTCCAGCTCCACTAAGAGCAATACATACCTGACTTAATGAATCATTATTTTCTCAGTCAAATGTAATCTATAATGCTCCTTTACATTTTGTGTACTGTTAGCCCATATGTTGTAGCCAAATTATAGGAAGTATACTTATTTCAATAGTACCGTTATTATATTCAACCAGAAATTGTTCTGATTTGTTTGAGTAAAAGCCATCCTCACCAAAACCTGTATGAACTAACAATCAATCAGTTTGATGTAGATAATATCAAAGAAAGTCTAGTTATTTAATTTTAGGTAGTTATTTTAACCTCATGCAAACGCAAATAAGGAGTTCAATAAAAGCATATAATAAAAGATGTTCATTTTTTGTGATTAGCATAATCTTCTTGGAAACAGTAGCTTTCCTCATTAAATTTAAAACTGGTCCATTTACTTACACGAAAACATATATTTAAGCGTATATTTCCGAAATGCTGCTTTAAAATTATAAAAATTTTATTTTTAAACAAACAAAGCGCAATGAAAATTTATTCGCTAGCATTTTTAAGCTAGGTAGACCATATAAAAATTATAGCTTTTCCAGAATCTTTTCCCTAAATTCCTGCAGGTTTTTTAAGAAATTATAACGTATACTTCTAATGTAATTGTTCAAGGCAAAGGTATATTGAAGTCACGAATGAACTCTGCGTAATTTTTCAGCAAAAGAGAGAGAGATGTTCTGCAGGAAAAATCTAAAATATAAATTTTTAATAACATTTGCAAGAAACAACATAAAAAGTGACCATTACAGTTTCGTTTTTAATTACAAATTTTTAAAATTTCATAAATATATTTAAATAACTATTATACAATAATAAATATATATAAGGCAATTACCGATGCATGCATATTCCTTAAGAATACTTCAGCTTACATCATGAACTGTTGTTACACAAAGTATTAAACGCACGAAACATTGGTACTGCGCTCATCTCAGAAAAGTACATTAATTATTTTTATTTAGAACTTAATTTTTATGTTATGTTATATGTTTTTATGTGTCATTCCTTTTTTATTATTTTCTGAAGTTTATAGCAGTGTTAATGAGAGAATTCCATGCAAAAATTAGTGTGTAATAACAAAAATTCAATTTTTTTTTCAGAACCAAGCATATTGAAAATTTCAAAACAAGCTTAAAACAATTAACATTTCCTAAAAAAATCTTAACAAAATGGACATTTATATAGTTATGTTTTTAGCCTAGTGTTGATAACATGACTGTTATATTTTAATAATTGCTTACTGCCAATAACATGACTGTTAAATTTTAATAATTGCTTACAGCCAATAACATGATTGTTAAATTTTAATAATTGCTTGTACGTAAATTTCAAGAGCAGTTTTCAGTGGAGCAATTTTTTAACAAGTTCTCTGCGCAAATTAATTGCAGAAATTCAGACATCTTAAAACTGAAATTAGAAAGAACAGTTTTATGTCATAAGAGGTCTTATTATTATACTTGTTAAATAATATAACAGCAATACTCTATTTTAATGCTAACATAATTAATAAACTTGAATAGTACATACTTGAATATAGCTATCAGTATGCTAAAAGAGGTAAGGATACTAAGTATCTGGCAACTTGTCTGTAGATGGTAGCATATGAAAAATTATGAATAAGTTTATTAATTATTTAGAGTTAGAGAGATTGTGAAATGCTTTAGCTTAATTAATTTTCTTTGCCTCTCGGTAATCTATGGATAGATTTTTAAAAAAAGACTTTAAAAGTTAGTTGCACTTCGAAGAAATTGCTTTCAATTTTCAAAAGCTGAAGCGTTTTAATTTAATTCTTTGCATTTGAATCAACCTAGCTTTTATACATTTTTTATGTTCGTAAGAAAAGCATATCACGTATGCAGTAAGTGTTTCAATACAGTAAAAGCTAGAACATAAGACTATCTCCTGTGTAAAAATGATTTTCCGTTTTTGAAGTTTGAAGTATCAAGAAAATATAAATGGTTTTATGTAAAACGGCTTTACTTATATAAGATTGTTATAATATATGCTCTTGCATTAGATTCTTGGGTCTTGCATAACGTTTATAATTAAATGGTCAAAATTGCATACCTTGAGGTAAAATACGTAAATGTTTTAGCTTAAACTCTTTTTATAACGGTAACATTATACTAACACATATAGCCGCCCAGACGGTATAGTGGTTAGGGAAGCCTACTGTGATAGCGAAGGGGCCGGGTTCGAACCACGGAGACAGCATGGATGTTTGTAAATTTATAGTGTAATTGCAACATGGGGGCGCTCTAAATACACGGCAAGCCGAAAGTCTTCTCGAGAGGTTGGTGGTAAGCAATGGGGCGTAATTGAGCGAAGTCTTACTGTTGTTTAATGTTTAGTTGTTAGTAAGACAAAAATGAACTTTAGAAGGGCATGTTTAGAAAACAAAATATCGTCTTGTATCAGAATCAACACAATATGTACTTTGGATTTTAGTACATAGTTTCTTATTAATTTTATGTAAGAGAATTTTAAGGTAATTATATAAAAGTATAGAAAATCCACAAAATTTACAAGATTAAAAAACTACATAGATTTGTTTTATATACTATAGCTAAGAAGAAAATTTGAAAAGAGTGGTCTTTTTGAGTTGACCACTAGGCTGTAGTGGTATGAATAGTTTTATATTTCCTGATACCATAAATATTTTTATATGTCTTTGAAGTAAAATATGCCTAAACAAAGTAAGTATCAAGTTGCATATGTGAAGAGATAGAGATTTTGAGGCTTATGGAGACAACGGATGAAGGGAAACACATAGACGGAAGAATAAAACTTCAGAAATCCAGCTTAAACATATAAAGCTAGTTCATATTTTCTCTGAATCCTTTGCTTACACGAAGAAAAGAAGTCCTTTCAAATACCAAAATGATGAAAAGGCTTAGATAGCCATTGGTCATGACTCCACCTACTTACCCATTTGCACTAGAACTTCATTCTTTTCCTTTAGTTACTTCAACTTGACAATCTTAGAAAGTTTTTTGTTCCATTCTTTAAGGATTAGCTCCTAAAAAAACTTCCAGTTCTCTTATTCTAAACACTTTTCTATTTCTGTTATTTATATGTATATTAAAGCAATTTAGAGACCAATGTGAGAAATATTATTTTTTCGTTCACGCATTTGGACGGATCCCAAACCAAAATAAAAGACATGCAAAAGATTTTCCATCACGAATGCTCTGCAAAATGTTCTCTTTTTGCAATTAGACACAATTTATTTTTCTTTATTGCCATCTGCCTGAGATGCGCAAAATATATGGCCTCATTTCGATCTTCTTGCATGATAATAATTTATCCCCATCTGGAATAAAAACTACCGCGTGCAAACATTAAAAATAGAAGTAACACTGGTCTTAAATTGATATTAAAGTGTACCGATTCTAAATTATCTTTCTAGGCACTTATGAAAAATGAAGAGCCACTTCATTATGAATTTAAAGAAGCTAATTATCGGTAGCTTGCTATAAAAATAAAACACGGCTTGTAAAAAATAAGTTTGAAATTGTTTTCTTGACTACCTTCTAAAACAGAAGTTTATAGCTACAATTCGACTCCAATCCAGTATGTAAATTATGCCTGAAATAATTTCTGAAATTTTTTTCCTTTGATTAATATATCTGCGTAGTAAGCAACAATAATTTATAATTTATTTCACCCAATAGCAGAAACTTCCATTAATTACTAAGTAAGTTTGTCTGTCTGTCTGTTTGTGGCATAATCTCCTCCGGAAGGGCAAGGAGTTGAGTTTCGAGATAGGTATCCGCGGATTCCAAAAAATCGTCGGACGCCATTTCGACTGTTCCCCTCTTCGTACGACTTTAATCAGCCGAGATATTAATTAAAAACTCTGAAAACGATATTTTCGCCCTTATTTTTTCGAGTGGCAACAGTCTCCCAAGCGCTGGAGATAAAAATCTGCTATTTTCGAAAAGTGTTGCCACTGCTCGTTTTCAAGTCGAAGATTTTGTTAATAAAATTTTTTAAGTTTTATAAAATATGAAATAAAAATAGCATTGTCAAATTTTAAACATGCTATTATTATATAAGTTCATATTCTGACGTTGCAGAAAGCTCGCGATTGCACGTGACGTCATTGTATGTCGGAAATGTTTCAGTAATGTCAGCAATTTAAATAAATAGATGTTGTTGCCAACTTTTTTTGTTTCAGGTTAGTATAACCGACACGATATATTAATGTTACGTTAAATTCTTTTATTGTTATTGAGAAAATGTTGTTATATATATATATATATTATGTAAGTGTCCAAAGTTTTTGTTTCTTGGTTTGGCAACACAAAAATTGGTTGTTGCTTTGAAAGAATAAACTGATTTTCATTCATACGGAAATGTTTTTATGCACTTTCTTTTCAGGTGTGCATAATAGAACGTATAAGTTTTGCTTTGGTCGCAGCTAGAAATTTTGTATACAGTAAATTAAATTAAGAGTTCATTTTATTTGTAGTTATTCAGTACATAGAACTTATAAAGATTGCTTTGGCCATAGCCCGCTTATCTGGAGAGCTTGCCCTCTAGTATTAACTATTACTGGAAGTATGAAATTAATTTCTTTTAAAGATGTGATTTATGAAATACAGCTGCATTTTACTTTTCAAGTATGTTACACATCTAGCCATTATTTTAATATCGAGCAAGTTTGCAGTCATGCAAAAGTTTAGAAATTAAACTAAATGTACAGTAGCACAGTTAAGTGTCAATTACTGATAATATTAATTGGAAACTGATAATCCACCGGTCTACACGTCCTAAAAAGATTACATCTCAAAGCTCGTTCTTCTAATTGCGAACAAAAAGACCTGTAACCACCTAATAATAACTAATCATTATTATAGACTGACGTTTTTTTAATTCTTTGCATTTGAAAGGATAAGACTAATTTCAATAATGAATAATTCCCACCAAGAAGCCCACTCATATTGATTTAAATTTTATTTTACGATTTAAGTTTGCACTAATTTAGTCAAGATTGACTTCAAGCAATTATTCAACTGCAAAATATCGAGAAGCAACTCAAAAGATTGAAACGGAAAACAATAGCGAGAGTATTCTAATATCATATACTTTTAATTGCCCTGTGCCTTTTGCTAATTATAATAATTTAATTAGCAAACGTCTAGGTAAAGTGTATTAATCTCTAAACGCGATAACGAAATGGTAAGAGCAATATCGATTTGTTAATTGTTTGGTTAGATTCAAAAATTAAAGCTTACATGATCTTTCTGATAAATCTTCTTCTAATTTATGAGACTATAATGCGATAATTAAACATAAACGGTGTGGTATTTAGAATATGTTTGAAAATCAATGAAAAACTTTCATCGTTGCTCTGTATGTAAATTTCGCATTATTATTCACAATTTACTCTATTCTCAAATGAAAAGTTTCCTTATCCTGGAAACAGATCTTGTGTTTTAGTTCAAAGGTTGAACGAAACTCTCTTCGGATATCATATTGCTACGAATTTCGAGAATTTACACTGATTTTGGACGTTACCGAAAAGACGATAATCTATCGGGTGGGTTTTAAAGAAACATATGATAGCTGGGTTATAAATTTATTTAAATCAACTACTTATTTAAATTTATGACCCTTATAAATTTATTTAAATTTAGCAACGCTTCTGTTTTGATACGGCATCATACATATTCTTACCTTCAAAAAAATTCCACGAACTTTTGTACAGATATTTTTCATCCCTTGTCTCTTGCTTGACGGTCATTCACACTACTCTAATTTTCGTAAGATTTTCAGAAAGAACATTATAACTCATCCGATTAGAAGATTAAATGCTCAGCATCATCTTCCTTGGATAATAGTCTCTTTTCAATATTCCCGATAATTTCTTGTTCGTAATAAATCATATTCACTTAAATTTGGGCAATTTTCCGAGAATGGCTATTAATTTCATTTTGGCATTCTGCGTCGTCCCCCATAAAACAGCGTTTCACTTTTCAAATTGTTGCCACAAATTATTAAAGCCCTACATTACATTTAAAGAAATTAAATAATAATTAATCTGGATGAACGTATATATGTTTCTGGCATTGTGAAAAAACAACAGCAACTAGAAACATCGAATTTTGAATAACGTAGACCTCCACTCGAATATGGGCACCTGGAAGTCCAAATTTGGGATTTGTTTTATTATATATTTCATATTTTGTAAAAGTTTAAAGAAATTTTGATTAACAAACTCAACGATTTCAAAGCGAGGAATGGTAACACTGCACGGAGAAGAAACATTTTTATTTCCAGCGCTCGAGATTGTCTGTCGGAATTTCTCTTTTAAATATTTAGTGATATTGTTGTTGGATTGAATTTTATGGTTTAAGTGCGAAGAACATGATATTTAATAAAGGTATGCACAATGCTTAAAAGAGCGCCCCTCTGGGCGTAATATAAAATCTGGAAGATTTCAGAATTTTTAATTATATTTATTTAAATTCATTTTTGTTAAATTGCGCAGATTCCGCTTATGTAATTTAGAAACGATTTCCGTAAGTTTTATATACTAAAAAAACACATTGAATGTGGTGATTGTAGCTGATCAGATAAATGTTTTGTGATTAGAAAGATATTTTACTGTCTCCCTATACATATGGATGTACGGTATTGCTTATGTTTGTTGGTTAAATCAGCATTTTGAGAAATTTTATCAGTGTTTTCGTAAATTAGAGTATGAGTAACGTGTATGCAGTATATTGTAAATGCATACGTAAATGAAGCGGTCGCAGCCCGTGCAAACCGCAAAACACTGGTAGTTCGGTCCAGGTTTCGAATAAAGGCAATTGGGCTGGCTGCATAAGTGTTTTCGTGATTTTAGGTATGTTTATCGTGTATGCAGTATTTTCTGGACGTATACGCCAATAAAGCGGGCGCAGTCCGCGTTGAACACTGGTAGTTAAGTCCATCCTTCGAATACCAGCGAACGGGCTGCCTGCATGCGTACTTTCGTGATTTAACGCATGTGTATCGTGGACGAAGTATCTTCTCGACGCATATGTGAATAAAGCGGGCGCAGCCCGCTCAAAACCGCTGAACACTGGTAGTTCGGTCCAACTTTCAAATAGCCGTTAAAGAGCTGTCTGTATGGGTATTTTCGTGATTTCACCCACGTGTATCGTGTATGCAGTATCTTCTGGATGCATACGAGAATAGAGCGGGCGAAACCCGCGCAAATCTGCTGATCACTGGTAATTCGATCCAACTTTCGAATCTCGGCGAACGGCTGCGTCCATGTATGTTTCATGATTTTCCGCATGTGTAACGTGTATGCAGTATCTTTTGGATGCATATGCGAATAAAGCGGGCGCAGCCCGGGTAAAATCGCTGAACACTGGTAGTTCGGACGAACTTTCGAATAAAGGCCAACGGGCTGGCTGTATGGGTGTTTTCTTGAGTTTCCGCATGTGTGTCGTGTATGCAGTATATTCTGGATGCATAATTTAATAAAGCGGGGCGCAGCCCGCCCAAAACCGCTAGACACAGATAGTTCGTTCCAACTTTCGGCAAGCGGGCTGGGTGCAAGTTGTTTTCGTGATTTTATGCATGTGTAACGTGTATGCGGTATCTTCTCGATACATACGTGAATTAAGCGGGCGCAGCCCGGGTAAAACCGGTTAAAACTGGTATTTCGGTCCAACTTTCGTATACGTCGGAAATTTAACACGGGAACTCTTTTACACACGAGCAATATATAGCGGGCTTCAGCCCGCTCAGCTGGCGGGCTTAGTATATTACATAAGCAGTGAAATCAAATCCTATACTTTAACAGTTAGTCTTCTTTTCTTTCTTTTCTGAATCTGTATTTTCAGTTTAAGTAGCTATTAGTGAATTTCAGCTAGTGTTATATTTTATTTAACTTTATAACATAATTTATTACATTTAGTGATTTTTACTTTCCTATAAAATCAATTTTAATTGCATGTTGAGGTATTATAGACACTCTGCAGTAAAAATGTCCTTGGGTAAAACATCATTATGTTATGCTGTCTTTTGGACCATATTGAAATTCCGATTCTTAGCTAAGTTCTAGAGATATAACATAGTCAGTAATTGAAAGCATATCTCTAGTAATTGAAAGCATATCTCTAGTAATTGAAAGCATATCTCTAGTAATTGAAAGCATATCTCTAGTAATTGAAAGCATATCTCTAGTAATTGAAAGCATATCTCTAGTAATTGAAAGCATATCTCTAGTAATTGAAAGCATATCTCTAGTAATTGAAAGCATATCTCTAGTAATTGAAAGCATATCTCTAGTAATTGAAAGCATATCTCTAGTAATTGAAAGCATATCTCTAGTAATTGAAAGCATATCTCTAGTAATTGAAAGCATATCTCTAGTAATTGAAAGCATATCTCTAGTAATTGAAAGCATATCTCTAGTAATTGAAAGCATATCTCTAGTAATTGAAAGCATATCTCTAGTAATTGAAAGCATATCTCTAGTATGCTGCTTTGGCTAGCAGTTAGCACATCAAGCCAGATGTAAAGAGGGACCTGATAAACTCCTTTCGAGGATAGAGTATATTTTAAGATCTTTTATATAACGTGTTTTGAAGTTATTAAATCTTTTGTATTTTTTAATAGCTGACCAAGAAATACAAATTTAATTTAAAAGAAATACAAATTTAAAAACATAGTAATGGATTTATCAAATATTGAAAATACTTTAAGCAAGCGATTTCATATTGTTTTAAACCAAACTGTACAGCTAGAGTTAAGTACAATATTTTGTGCGGTAATATATGGCAATGTATGGAAAAGTTGATGTATACACCTATACGAGCGTTATCATTTTATTAAGCCTTCTTTGAGCTAGTTTTTCGTCCCAGATATTGAAGAGATATTTAATTGAAATAGATTCCTTCAATTTATTAGTGACAATACCAATCTAAATGGCTCTTTTAACCACTATAATCTAGTATTCTGCCCTCATCGGTATAGTCGTTAGCGCGGCTGCTGCCTTATCGATGGGCCAGGTTCTTGAATTCCAAACGAATGCTTGGATGTTTGCGAATGTTTAGTGTTTTTGTGGTATGGAGTCGGTTAAAATATTGGCAACACAAAAGACCTCTCGAGAGTTTTGATAGTAAGGAAACAAGCCAAATGGGTGCCATCCACTGTTTAAAGGTTGTGGTAGATCATCCAAAAATTTGTATAAATGCCCTAGGATCCCATAATTTAAGTTATTTACTTGCGATAATCTTCACATATCTTCCTTTCAGTTCTAGTTAAAATAAGCTGCAATTTGATGAAATGCATTATTTACTGATCAATTAAATTAAAAATAAGCAAGCCTCAATAATTTTAAATAAAAACCCTCTAATTTTAAATCCACAATACGTTACATTACTTTTATAATATAAACTGACCGATCTACCTCCCAATTTAAGTTATTCTACAGAGCACTGTTTTTGCCTTTATTATTTATTTTCGACGAGGTTTGATAAATTTTCATCTTATTTGGCTTACGATCATAAATTTGTATACAAATTTATAGTAACATATTGCATATCAACGCTATAAATTGTACGAAGATGTAAGTTAGTCCGCAGTTTAAGCTGCATCACTCACTGCGAAATAAGGCCAATGATTTAAATTCAATGCGAATTTATTAATGACATTTTGGTATTTTTTTGTATCAAGAAGTCTTATTAACATTTAATCTATTAGCGTAATGAACAAAATACCTTTCCATTAAGATATATTGTATACTCGACTATAGAATTCATTTCGCTGCTCTTTAATATTTGTTTAAGCATTTTTAGACCGAAACAAAAGTTTTGTAATTTTTCAAATATGCAGTGCATAAGAAAAAAACTGATATTACGAATTAATAAACCATCAAAACCGTCCGAAAATTTCTCTTTGAAATTTCTTAACCACTATGCGTAATCTACCCAAAATAATAATTAATCCTCTTTTGTAATTTTACATGATTTTTAATTCCCCATTTTTTGCCATAAATATAGATGCAAAATTTGGAAGTTTAACGAACATTCTAAATACAGCATTAGGTGTTGCAATACTATCAACTAGGGATTTTTATATTTAAAACTTTAAAAATAATTTATTGTAATTTTAAATTCACAGAATAAAGGTATATGTTTAAATTTTTCATTCTTATGATACAGCAAAGTGATCTTTGCATGAAATATCTGTCCGATAATGTTTGGTTTTTTAAAACTCATAACCTTTATTATTTTCAGTAAAATAACTTTCAGTTTTATTTTAATGAGATTATTGTGTGTAGTGTCATCGAATTTTTCAGTGCCAACATATTCACTTCTAGAGCCCTGAACTGGAAAGCCAAATAAGGCACCTGATTAATCATGTAAGTAAATTATCGAAGGAAAAGTAATTTGGTCTGTATTTAGTTTCATATATTAAATTCCTTCTAAGCTGCACAGGTGCGCGGCCGAGCACTAATTTTTCGAAAGTTTGCGCAGATATTTTTGTACTCTGAACCCAATGGGCTTGTTCACTGTTTATTTTGCGCCATTTTACAAAAGAACTGCATTTAAAAATGGCAAAAATGCAGGTTTCACAAAAAACAGTAAAATTTATTTAGGCTCACCTGCACACTTTTACATACGTTTTGAACATTTTTGCTCACATATGCTTTTATACCGCGCCCTCACCGAAAAAATTGGAAGGGATTTTGAGCCACTGTTTTAAACACCGAGATCTGAGAAGTAAAACCATTTACTTCATGCTGAAAAAAATTATTTATCAAATGTAATGTAAGCAAATTATCAAAGATGGTATAAAGTATTGCTCCTGCCTTCCTAGGCTGCCTTCATGGTGTAGTGGTTCTGCACACTAGGCCGTTATTCCAGAACTCCGTGGTTCGATTCCCGGCGAAGGAAATCGCTCATTTTTCATCTTGCCTACTTTCAAAAAATACCTAATGTCTCTACAGTGGCGCCCGAACTAAAAGGGTGCTGAATGATCGTTCTTCCCACCCAGCATTTGGCGATTGAGTCCCCTAAAGTCCCCAATCGCCCTTTAAAAGGGGGAGTATCTAAAGTATTTCTCCTGCCTTCCTAACGTGCCTTCGTGGTGTAGTGCTTCTGCACGCTGGGCGGATATTTCAGAGGTCCGTGGTTCGATTCCCGGCGAAGGTGATTGCTCATTTTTCAAAAACTACCTAATGTCTCTACAATGGTTATGAGTTAAGATGCTCAACGAATACTGCTCGAGTCCTCTTTTTGAAACATGGTTACAGAGCATTGTTACGTTTGATGATTGAAATATCCCATTGGTAGTTTCATGAATAATTCCTTATTAATTATTAATTAATTAAGATATTTTACGAAATATAATTAATAACCATCAGGAACTGTAAAAGCTTTTTTCTAAATCTAGTATTTTATCAATTTTCGTTGCATATATAAAGAGAAGAAGATAATTTTAACTATACAAATAGTATATTACAATGATTATTTTACAACAGAGCACGCGATGGTTAAAATTCATCGAGAAAATCATTAATAAGAAATAACGCGATACTCAGCCGAGTCATAATTTACGCGCCATTTAAAATTTTTAGCTATTTTGGCCTCCGTACTTTAAACCCCTATTAACTTTATGGCAGAAATTTCGGTCGCCAATATATTTCTGAAACTAATATGAATGATCTTGAATCGTGTGTTCGGCTTCGAGATATTTTTGGTTAAACATTGGACACTGTATTTAAAATTGCGTCCACGATAAAAAGTGATTTGTTCAAAACGTACCCTAAATTCCAACATATTTCCCATCGTTTCGAACTGTTGATCTGTTTAAAAGTAGTAATCTATATTTATCGTGATTTCTGATTTCATTACCTATAAGAACGTGCTCATTTTCGTTTTTAATATGATAATGCTACATTAACATTTAATAGGCATAAACAAAAGTGTTTTCTTTACCTAGGGGCACAATAAATAACCTGTGTTCCCTTGAAACAATATATTACTTTATTTCATTATTTTATGACGGCTGTTTTGTTTTTTCCCTCCTCTTAAAACAAACACCACAAAAAAATTCCCCATTTAGGAGAGTGCTTTTTTTTTCTCTTTTACACTATTCTCGTTTTTCTAGAAAAGAATTATGTCCAGCTGCCCCTTGAATTAGAACTTATTGGATACGATAATTCTGATTCAATATGCTCATGGACCTGTCTATGAATATGCTGTGATGACGTAAATGCACAATGAGACAATGAAAAAAAGAGAAAAACATTTTCTTTTTATCTCCATAAACAACATAACCTCGAGCAGTTTTTCTTCAATTCTTTCGTTACTGGAAAAAAAAAACACTCTGTCATGTGTATAATCAAAGCAACACGTCGCACATTTCTTCCCTTTTTTGTCTTGAAGCGATGTTTGCATTTTCCAGAAACTTGTTTTTTATTTATTTTTTTTTATGCGTTTGAGTTTTGATTTCCATTTTTGCGCTAGAATATTTCGAATAATTTTGATTTATAAACAGCGGTTAAACTGCTAATCATATTGCAAATATTAAGAGTTTTGTTTCCAATGAGAACTAACAAAGTATTATTGAAAGCCATTCTGTTTTGCTCAGCTGTGGATCTGTTTGTGAAAAAATAATGGCTATGCCAGTCTTCTTCCAATGATTAACAGTTAGGGCCAGGGAGAAATTTTGCTGTCATTTTTAGTATATGCTGTTTGATGTTATTGTGGTTGCTAAAATTTTTAACACGTCTTATTAAAGAGTTTCTCATTTAAGACATCAACAAGAGGTTTACATATTTCTTTATTTAGTGTATCCCTCCTGTTTCTGAATGAAAGTGAGGGAAGTGAGAAGAACAAGATGCTAGAAGTTTTTTCTTATTTAAACTTTATTATTCTTATTAAACGCACGTGATATACGGTTTACAAAAGAAGATATATAGCATGTAAAAGAAAGTAATTGCATGCTATGTTTTTTAAAAACTGATATCAAATATACAAGTCCTATAATAAAATTCCCAAAATTAGACAGGGAATTAAATGTAAAAACCTCTCAGTTATTAAACACATCACAATTGGAAAATTTTTAGCACTGCACAAATACATATTTAACAAACATTGCGAATTAAAACTACGTTTGTTTAATTATCGCCAATTCAATGCTCTAGTTAATTCTGATATTCTTGAATTTTAAATTCCTATTTTAGTCCTTTATTTGTGTTTTGGAATAGTATTATCGGAATATGATTCTTAGAGATGGCTTTTCAGCTTTTATTTAGCATGGATTAAACGTAACCTCGAGAAGTCATGCGCGATAGTTCATTATTTAACTAGTTTTTCTTGGGCTACATTTTACAGAATTGGCGTGCCTTGACAGAATTGGCGTTAATTGGCCCTTACATCCGAGCATTAAAATATTATTGGAGACACTGCGAGCGTCTTTGATCACGGAGTATAATTGGACAGTTTATCATTCGTTTGTTGCAGTGAAGGCAGTGTCTTTAAATCTGCAAACCACTCTAAAGGCAATGGCCTTAAATTAGTGTAACAATATTTTTTTAGAATATTAAATAACCGGTGAACCAGAGCTATGGATACTTGTATGATTTGTTTTTTCCCTTATCGGTGATGTACAGGAAATAATTAAAATTTATATTGTAATTGCGCATTTTGAAAGTATAAAAATATTATTACTGCGTATATGTATCAATTAATTAATTTAAATTCGACAAGAACTTATTTTATGTCACAAAAATAAACAATTTAGATGTTGGCCTCCGTAATTGATGAATTCTTGCAATCACACGATTGGATGTAGATTTCAAATTACGAATCTTATTGGTGTAACAAAGTAAAAAAGAATGGCTTTTAATAATACTTTGTTAGTCCTTATTGGAAACAAAACTCTTAATATTTGCAATATGACTAGCAGTTTAACCGCTGTTTATAAATAACAGCATTACAGATAAAAGTTAAGCTTTAGATTAGCGTTACGGAGAACTCCCTATATTTCGAGGACTGCAGCAAAGAAGTTCTCCATTTTCAAAGAAAATGAAGGAACAAAATATTTTTAAAAATATTGTGGCAAAATTTGTTTTTTGAAACAGGAGCAAAATACGTTTGGTCCTTTTGGCTGGTTCTGATTTAGAAATATTTTTGAAGAACAAGGACTTCTTTTTCTGGGGTTATCGAAAGAGGTAAAGTTTATATATATACCTGACACTGATTTAAGGATGGCTGTGTTTCCTATTTCACATTTGATTTTGTTTTAATGAATAACAATAATGTAATTTTTTATATTTTTCAAAGGTAAAGAAAGAAAATTATGTCTTAAATGACGAGAAAACTTTCAACTCTAACACATTTTATTCAGAAATAAATTGTGAAACTGATGCCAATAACTAACTTCTTGAGGATAAACTCGCAAGCGAAAAAATTCATAGACAGAAAGATGTCTCTCGAAATTGCTTCAAATGGATACAAGAAACAATTTATGGTTTTAATAAATTTGAAAAATTTCCTATATACTTAAAAACTTACTCCGATTCATAATTAATTATAAATCTATTTGAGAAATTTATTCTCGTAATTTTTATTCCAAATTTAAAATGAGAATTATTGATAAGTAAAGATAAGAGTTCCCTGTTGAAGCCTAAAACAGTGAGCAAATTTTATGCATTAGTAATCTAACTCTTTCAAATTTGTGTCAGAAGTAAATGGTTCAATAATCAATTTATTTTTCCAAGTCTCTATCAACGTCTTTTCCCTCTACTTGTATCCTCTAAATCAGAATTGAGATTTCGATTTACGCTTTCTACAAGTATGAAGCGATCAAAAGGTATTTATCGCGAACGTTAACTCAATTTCCAAAGCACGCTGGTGTCATTGGAAAATAAATTACATTGAGAAATACACGTAAGCCCTAGAGGTACCTGGAAAAATCCTATGTCGCTTTCTTGAAATTGGATTTTGTGAAAGCACAGGGATGTTTATGTTACAGGGAAAATGGTCGAAAAAGATTTTCCACAATTAACGATACAGAATACTTGTTGTAATAGTCATTGTTTTTAAAACTCTGGTTCTGTTTATTTCCTTTTAATCACTGACGCTAAACGATACGAATTTACAGGCACATATAAGAACAAGACTGTGGCTCTCTCTGCCTTTGTCTTATTCTTACTTGATATATTTACTCAAGGTAATGCTGTCGAGTGCTATTTGCTAAGGTACGGAAGACGTTTCGAAGCTACAAGCATCTTTATTTTTTAGTATTTTCTCATTTTTGTTCTGTTATGTTACACTACGTTACTATGCTATCTAACATTTTGGGTTTTTAGATGGGTTTTAAATACCAATTTGTAAATAATGTATTCTTATAATACATCCAAATATGTGCATAGTGTTGGAATAACATTAATCTCAGCGAAGAGTATGTACATGAATTGGTCATTAGATAGGGTTTTAGATTGTTTATAAACACCAATTTGAAAAGAATAAATTATTTTGATAAATCAAAATGTGTTAGAATAGCACTAATGTCAGCGATAAACAGAGTGTGTAAACGAACTTGTAAAACAGTAGGGAAAATGTCTTTTTTGCTGTCCAGCAGAGTCAAGAAGTCCGCATTCAGAACGTATGTCAGCGTCGATGTGGAACAAATGTGGGAGAGGCAAAAACCCCACAACATCCACGTGATCATGCAAATATTCTCATTGCGCATGATTTAACATCTTTATCTTCCACTTAGCCTGACAAATAGCTGGTTTACAGAATGCTACCATTTCATGCGACGTAAAACGTTTAATTTCTCTTTCCTATTTATCTCCTAAAAATTAACCGCTTTAAGTGCAAAGGTAACACACATAATTAATAAAATCTTAATTATACACATAACTAATAAACTTTTAATAACACACATAACTGATGTAATTAAAATACGCTAAGTTTGTAGACATTTGGTTATCAGGAACGTTTAAAACACTGCTGTAATTAGTAAAAGACGATTCTATAACAATATATTACATTATTATATTACCAGTATTGAACTCTTTGGCTTTAAGGAAAACTAGTTGGTATTCACATTATGTACTATAAGGTATTTCTCCCGCCTGCTTAGCATACCTTAGTAGTGTAGTGGTCTGCACGCTGGGCACGTATTCCAGAGATCCGTGATTCGATTCCCGGTGAGGGCGTTGCTTATTTTTCGCATCTCCTGCTTCAAAAATATACCTAATGTCTCTGCAGTGGCGCCCGAACTAAAAGAGTGATGGATGATAATTCTCCACATCCAGGATTTGGCGATTCGATTAACTAAAACCACAGTCGCCCTTTAGAAGGGGGAGTATATAAAGTATTTATTCCGCCTTCTTAGAGTGCCTTCGTAGTGTAGTGGTCTGTACATTGGGCGCGTATTCCAGAGGTCCGTAGTTCGATTCCCGGGAAGGCTGTTGCTCATTTTTCACATCTCCTGCTTTAAAAAATACCTAATGTCTGTATAATACCATAAAAATCTTAAAATGTAATTTTTCCATTCGCCTGGCGCAGAACTGGGTAAGTTTTCCAAATTTCTGCTCCATGGTAACTCAGCGTTTGATGAGCATTCACTGTGTAAAGTTTATTTGAATTAACACGTTTTGCTTATATTAAGTTACCTTGTTGTCTATGTTTACCTGTTCTTCATTTTACTATTTCGTCTTCTTCCACCAGAATGATTGGAAAAAACAGAGTAAGGAATCTAATTTAAAAGAAGAAGATTTAACATATAAAAGAGACCTCCAGGCAACTTCTCTGGTTGTACCATACGCACGCGGTAGTTCTTCAAACATAATGAGTTGCCATTTTGCTGTTGCATATTTGGTAATTTGCTCGTGAAATCACCGAACTTAGGATAGAATTTAGCTTGTCAGTTATGCAGAATCTGAATTAACGGAAAGTCTTTCATCCCCTTGAGAAGTGTAAGTAATTTTGTGTTAAGTTTACTTTGCGCTGCATGTTAAAGTCTGTAGGGAGTTTTAGTTTTCTAAATATTATTCTTCTATTTCTCTCCATTAGCGTTCTGAGGACTTTTGTAGAAGTCGAGAGAAAAATTCTTCTTTCAGGCTTGAAGGAAAGATGAGTTTTAATTTCAGGAAATGTAATTTTAAACTTTTAACTGAACATTTTTTGTAAAACTTAAACTCGTCCACACAAAATTCAGTTGAATAAAAAATCACAACATATTTAAAAACAGCATATCTTTAGAATTTCCGATAGGCAGTCTGGCGCTCATGAGATAAAAATGTTTCATTCCGTACAGTGTTGCTACTGCTCGCTTTGAAATATTTGAGTTATTAAATCAAAAATTCGTTAAAATTTATAAATGAAATGGGAATAAAACAAATTTCCAATTCAGAATTCGGGCTTCTAGGTGCTTATATTCGGGTGGAGGACTATGTTATTCAGAATTTGATGCCTGTACGTATAGTTACAGCTTTATGGCTGTAGTACCGTTGTACACATATTAATGCAGATGCTTCATTAGACCAAAAGAGCGTTAGCCCTATTATTCTCGAAATGGCATTTTGCGTCGCATCACTGTAAACGGCTGCATCCTTTTTTAAATTGTTGCCACCAAATATTATTGCTCTATAATATATCTAAATAGGTTAAATAATGAAGAATGTGCATGAATGTATGTATGTTTCTGTGAAAAACAATGATACCTATAGCTTTCAAATTTTGAATAACGTAATACTTTATCCAAATATGGGTACCAGGAAGCCCGAATCTTGAATTTTGGATTTGTTTTATTACCTATTTCACGAATTTTTGATTAAGAAACTCAGCACTTTCAAAGCGAGCAATGGTAGCATACTGCATTGAATACAATATTTTTATTTCCAGGACGCAAAACTGTCTATCAGAAATTCTAAAGATATGCTTTTTTTTAACTATTTTAGAACAAAGAGGCGTTATTCCAAATGCTCTCGAAACGTGTATGTATGTGTAAACGAAAACCGAACGCCTCTTTGGATATAATATAAAATCTGAATGCTTTCAGATATTTTATTTAATTTGGTTTGGTTTGTTTTATTTAATTACAGCAAAGCACACTAGGGCTATCTGCCTAAGGGGAGGGATGCCTTCGTGGAGGACGTTCTAAGGGAAACTGGCTCGTATGCACGTTACACATGGGGAAAACCACAAAAACGCTCATGCAGCCAGCCCGTTCGCGGGTTCGAACCTCGGACCGAACTACCAGTGTTCAGCGACTTTACCGCTCCGCCGCTGGTGAACCAATTTATTTAATTTCTTTAAATGTAATATAGAACGGTTATATTTGGTGGCAACTTGACAAGCGATTCAATGCTTTTAGTAATTCGACGTCAAATGCCGTTTCGAGACTTAAATTAACGCTCCTTTCGGTTAAAAAAGTTATAGTCTAATTTAGAAGAAAAGTTAATTCCTACGCCACACAGCAAAAGTTTGGAAAATTCTCTATTATTCAGCCTACAGTGAATTCAAGAATTTATGGCTCTTAGAAGAGCAATACGTGGATAAAAAATATTTCAATAGCATAGCATAAGTAACGTTATTGCATACAATGACAACCTAAAAAAATGAAAATGAAGCGCAGAATCATCCCCTCTGCATGCTCTCATCTTATAAGTGGTTACCAAGCATGGTAAGATCTTTGGCTCGAATATCAGACAGAGAGAATTGTTGATTTTTCAAGTTTCCTGCTCCAAAAATTCTATTGATCTGTAGGAACTGCTTCTAATTATCTACATGAACTGATTCTAATTATCTGTATGAACTGATTCTAATGGTCCAACTAAAAATGTGGTGGACGATGACCGTTACCACAACAGTTTGGTGGGGTAAGTCTCGTGTATCTTCTAAACTCCCTTTAAGTGGGGGACAAGTATAGGGAATAATTGCGTTTTTCCTGTAGTGTACAGTTGTTAGCACGTTTCAATTAGCTATCGAAAGATCTGTGGTTCGAATTCCAGAAAAGGCATAAGAGCTTTTTGCTTCTAAAAAACACTTATCTCTACATTACTTCATCGCATTCGTTCCTAACATCAGTAAAATAAGAATGCAAATTAGTCAGAAGCATAAACGTTGCTTTTGATCTTACACATAATGGAATGGCAACACATGCTATGCCGCCAAGATCTTGAATTCTTTATTAACATAACCTAAAAACGTAGCAAAAATGGAAGTTTTAAGGTATATGCATTTGTAACATCAAAGCTTTATTTTTTAAACTTAAAATTCATTTTAAAGTTTCAAGAAATAAAACATCAGTTCTTAAAATGTGTTATTTAAGACACTGTAATTACATACATCTCCTTGCTTTCGTTAAATTCATAAAATCATATAACGTAATGGAAATTAAAAACGAAATAAAAATCCTAGCAATCAAAAATGCTCAATCTTTGAAATGCTTTAAGTTGTTATCATGACAGAACTTAACGGTAGACGCATTTGTAGCGACAAAAACAACAACAAAAACCTAAGCATGGCCACTAAAATGCGGAAACTCCTTTGTAACTAACGTTTATAATGTTTCAGAACCGTAACATGAAGTATGCGGAAGTGTCCAAGTTTACGATAAGTTCTAGACCTTCCATTAAAACAGAACGACTTTGGTTTGAGAAAAGGGAAAATGGGTTATGATAAGGGAATCTCGAATTTGGCTTTTGGGAGTACTTAATCCTTGTAAGTATTTACGGCGGTGGATCGTAAAATTAGAATGTCACCCGGTCCAGTTTTATTATCGATGGAAAGAACAGATTAGCGCTCTTAGAAGTACAGGCCAATCTTTTATAACGAAGTTCCGAGCATATCCCAAGAACAGGCTATATGGAAATTTCGACAGTTAGGTAGAGAAGCCATTTTCATTTACGTTTCTTCATATTTATATTTCAGGATAACAAGTATATTTTCGCTGTGAATAGTAGTGAATTATAATATTATAGTTTTGAATTTTGATATTTGGACTAAAATACTATAATGTGATATTTGAATTTGGATTTTGATATTTGGATGAAGCAGAAATGTACACTGTGCCGCTTCGTATCTATTTCGCGTTACTAATTTTTTCTTATCTATTTTGTGCTACTCTTCTTTAAAAAAAAAGGGCTGCAAGGGCATTCATTACTCACTAAAGAGAGGTACTTCAATCATTTGATATTCAAACAGACCTAATAAATTTTATAAATTTTAATATTAATAAGCCTAATAAGATATAGAACTAGAAGTTTTACATTCTAGTTAAATATACTTAATTACAATATAGAAGTTTCACGACTCTGTAACTGTGCAAAAGAATTTAGCTAATCAATTCAAATTTATACTGTAGTACTAATTCTGCTACTGATTAGCATATACTGTTATTGAAATATTCGAGCCACCATTCAAAGCAGTATCTTAGATGAAACTTGATTTGTGAAACATCTGTTCTACAATGCTTTTAATTTTTGGGCTATTTTTATCACCTGCATTACGCTGACAGGATATTTATCATCACCGTAGCTTGAGAAAGGTTGCTATTCCATTTCAAGATCTATAACATCTTTTAGTTTCGTGCGGTCTTATAAAAAGTTACTTATCAGAATGTTGCCGTTTGGTGTGATATAACAATATTAACTTAAGTTTAAAATTTTAATTGCATTTCCATTACAAACCGCAAGCTTAAAAGTCATAATATATACCTATGTTTTAAAAATTAATAGTATTTGTAATCAATTACATCCATAATTTTTATAAATATTAGTGTTAAATTATTAAAAAATGTGTTCCTAACTTTATAAACTACATTATAACAATCTGATTTTAAATAATATAGTAATCATTTCGTTTTTACACATTTTTAACAGTTTTTTATTTATGTTAACTAGAAAAACGAATGAAAAAAATTAAATTAAATAATTGTAAAAAAAATTCTAGGAAATTATATATAATGAATATATGCAACAGCATATTTCAAACTTTTATAGCATAGGGACAGCAGGGCAGAGATTTATGAAAACCAGTTTCCTTATATTTAATCATACTGGTGTATAAAAAATTAGTTAAATGTTAACTTTATTTGTGAATGGTTTAAGATTAAATAGCTTAAAGCTTTTGAAAGGAGCTCAGTAGGAGATGCTACACGTTTGTAACATATTACACTATACACTGTTCGTCAAAATTAAATGATATTAACAGAAACAAATCTAAACAGTTACTTATCAAAAATTATTTAAAATATTTGTACAAAGCATTATTTAACATAATTTATCATGTAAAATCACTTGATTAATCTCAAAATGTTTATTTTAGAGTAAAATGCCTAGGAATTTAAAAGTTTTGAAAAAAGGGTTTCCTCTGTTTTGCAACAAATATTTCCTTAATATGGTTTATCATCCCCTCTGGCATAAATGCAAACCTCACATCTCCGACTTCAAAAATATTTAACAAACTGTTGATCAAGTCTTGTGGAATTTCATGCCACTCTTCTGAAAGTGCACTTTTTAGATTTTTGGGGTTCGAGGAGGCAACTGGCCATCTGCAGTTAGGCGTCTTAAAGTTCCCTCATACGCTGAATTGATTTCAAGCTAGGCGAGTAAGCTGGCCAGTTCATTGGAGTAACATTTTATGCTTCCAGTTATTCTGACACCAGATATGCTCCATGAAGGTAAGAATTGTTATCTGTTAAGCAAACAACAGCTTAAAACTGTTATACATGTTAATACAGGCCCTTGTCCACATATCTATGACTAGTTAGAACCTCCAACAAATATACGTAGCTTCATTCGGATAAATATTGATGGTTCCATCCAAAATCACGAAACAACTTCGCTGAAATCGATATCTTTCATGAACAAGAAATAGCAAGTTGCTTGTTCTTTAGTTTATTCAGGTCAATATATTTCTAGAATTACATGAGAGGTTATATCCGGACTCGTCAACAAACAGAGCACGGCCCCAATTCAAAATTTGGGATCACTGAATACGACGACGACACCCTCTTAAAAGAGTCCATTTTAAACGTGAAGTGAATTTTAACATTAAACGTGAAGAGAATGAGACAAAAGTAATTGAATTTTCAGCATAAGGTCCTGCCACAACCAACTTTGGGAGGCCTTCATTCGTGCAACGGATGATTCGAGTTCTTCTGTTAGCCAACAAACTCTCCTGCAGTGACTTCACGGTTTCTTCCAACAGACTGTGACATAAAACTGTCTTCGGATGCAGTTGTTCCTCTTGCCCGGTTTTGAGCCAAGCTGTCTAGAAATTAATTCATTGCTTAAGAAGTTGCATTTAATTCATATGGCACTTTCTTCCAGTTTTAGCTAAGAAACCCGAAGTTTCCCAAACCTGCCATGAGAAAGTTGTATTTTCTTCCTTTTAATGCTAAAATGTTCCTGTTGCATTTTACCTGTATTTGCTTTTATGAGGTTTCTGTACGAGCTGTATGGTGTATGAGCTTTTAATATATTGTATCAATTTTGGGGGCATATATGAAGATGCACACATATATACTTTCTTAAAACTACTACAAGGCCGTGTATATACAGTTATACCAGTCAGATGTTAAGGATATTCAGATCTTGATCTCCATTTGTATTTACTCTCTTTCGAGTCTATCAAGTGACTTCCAGTTTTGATTTCATTTAAATGATAACTAATGTATAATGCTCACTTTCAGAAGCGGCATTAAATTTAAACAATGCTATATACCCGTATTCGTCTTCTGTGCAAAACATTGTCAGTGGCTTAATTTGCATATTTCATATGCTAATCTATATGAAGAAGTTAATTTCTGCATGCAGTTGCAGATAATTAATATAAATAATTACAGCATTAGGCAAGCGTTGTCAACTTTTATCAGTAAGTTTACTTTTTATACTATCCTTTAGTTTTGAAGAGCAGTGTCTTTTGAGATATTCAGAATTCTGTACTCCTGTGTACATGCAGTGCTCTAGAAGTTAGGATTTGTGTCGACTGAATATATCCAACTGATGAAAACGGTTATTTTATAACAATAGAAAGCGCATTATCTTGTAGGGTTTATATTTATTTTAACTAACATTTATTTTAAGTTTAAACTATCTTTCCTGTCAAGCCTTACTTTCCCCTGGAACTGCCAATGCCAGAGTATGTAAATTTTAGTAGAACGAGCAAGGATTCAAATTATCAGCGGAAGTATTCTGAGTTAAATAGAAAGGAAACGAGTTCGAGGTGTGCTGTTCTTACTTCACGAGCGCGGAGGTAGTTAGCCAGAAATTGAAGAACCCCGCGTTTCGGCCTGTGTGCTTGCCTTGGAGAATTGTTAATTGTTCAACGTGATATTCAAAGTTTGCTGAATTAGCAGCGGTATTGTAAAACGCGGTGAGGGTAGTTACTTTTAGAGAGCCTCGTAGTTAGAGTCTTGTTATTATTTTCTTTTCAGGTTCTTATTTTTATTTTACCGCCGGGTCGGCGTAGTTTGTGAGTGTCAAGAGCACGCAATTGTAACTTCTTAAGTTGAATAAAAAGGGACTTAAACCCTTAGCAAGACTCTGTCTGTTTTCCAGTTTCAACAGTCACCTCTTGGTTGCGTGCAAGTTGGAGGCGCGCAACTCTACAATCTTAATAAAAGAAAACTACCAAAATAAAATATCTAAACCCAACTTGCCTGCACGAAAACTTCTGATCCCTGCGTGGTAGAGTGCCAAGGTTATGGTGCATCATGAACTTTTACTTGTGCCTAAACAGTCGTAAGAGAGGGCTACCACCCTCAGCTGGACGAAAAGGCGAATAAATGCCACCTAAAGGTATGCGACAAACAAACGTTTACTTGTCATTACATTTGGGTCTTGTATTCCTGAGAGATGGATAAGTAAGTGCTAAGCATGTTTTTTAATAGCATGCAAAAATCATCGCCTTGAGATACGGCGTCCTACTCCTCTCTGATTATTCTTTAAACCTGGTCATTTTAGACTGTCGCATGTTTCTCTTTTGCACCACATTTTAACAAGCATAAAAACAGTTTGCTGTTCAGGATACTTTGATTCATATCCTTAGTATTTGCTTAAACAACTAAGATATTAACTTTCCGCATCATAGGAATTAAAAGCATATAAATAAAAGCGAATTAGTTTATGGGATGATAATTTCCAAATAACATGTATTTCGTCTTACCTTCTGTTATTTATTTATTTATATTAAAACCATCTGGTGATTATGACATGACCCAATAGAAAAGCTTCTTTTATTCTAAACTTTAAACCTAACTTTGCATTTGGAACTCTTTTTTAATATTATCATTCTGAAAAATAATCGCTATATTTGCGTTTATATTACTGAACTCTCTTTTTTCTTTTTCCTTGAAAATTTTCCGCAACTTCAGGAACTGTCGCTCATTTGGCAAGAACTCAAGAAATTCTGATTTTCTTCTCCTTTTCGCTTTCCTCTTTCTTCCAAAGTCTCGAATTTTCCTTTCTGCATAATACGAAAGTAAGGTAGCAACATCGAACACTCCCAGATACTTTCCTTCCTTACAAATAATGCATGAACTACGATTTTATTCTTATATTTCGTGCATTTCTTGTGCATTATGAAGCAGGAAGAATTTCTTTTTTCCCCCTTTTTTTCCTGGAGAGCGTGGTAATTGGACTGTATTCTGCCTTAGGAAGCACTCCCTTCGTAATCTGAAGAATAGGAAAAGCTTCTTTTGTGTTTGATTTTCCAGCCGTTATTTCGAGCGTATTCTAGGTAACATCTTTAGTCTTAGGAACGCTGCTGTTGGGTATATTTTAATTTTATGGATGAGAAATCAATCTTTACTTTTCAGTGATTGATATTTGAGTAGATAACTTTGTTTTCAAAAAAGGTGTCCTAAAGTTAATACTGTCTTTTCATCAACGATGAAAATTATTTAGACCGAATCAAAAGTATCTGATTCCGTTTGAGTAATTTTTAAATAGGTTTTCAGAGTGAAATTTAAACTAATTTCCAACCTAAATTTTTGAATAAAGGATATTTTGATAATTGATCTCTCATCCATTGTTTATACATTAAATTCTTTGTTTTTAATCAAGTGTAAATTTCCTATATACACTGGTTGTCATAAATTAAGGAAAAATCACAAAATCACAATTACTGAAAAAGTTACATGTAGAATTTTATGAAACTTACCCACAATATACAACACATAGTAAGGTATCAAATAACATAAAAAGAAATTACCAGACAAATATGGTACTATAGAAATTAGCACATGTATAAAATGAACAAATCGAAGTTGTCAGTTTCCTATAGGAAAAGTACCTTCAATACGGATTATGATCGCCTCTAGAAGCAATACAGCACATACAGCGATGTGTGATGTTTCAATTATGCGGTCTATTAGTTCCATAGGAAGCGAGAGTCATTGCTCTTGCAAAGCAGTTGCAAGCGCGACAAGAGTATGAGGGGGCGGATTGAGAGCAGCTAGACGTCTCCCCAAAGCATCCCAAACGTGCTCGATAGGACTCAAGTCCGGGGATCGAGTTGGCCACTCCATGCGCATAATTTTTTCCTATTGAAGATAATCATCTACGATGCGAGCCCTGTGTGGTCTTGCGTTGACGTCCTGTAACAGGAAGCATCACCTATTGCCCCGCCATATGGGCGCACATAAACATCAAGGAAGTCATCTCTATAAATCTGAGCATTCACGGTTCCCCTTGGAAAGACATGGAGGTCTGTGCTTCCACCCAAAGAGATGCCACCCCAAACACAGACACTGCCCTTTCCTTATGCATCTCTTTACGGATGTTTGACGGAGGATAACGGGTTCTAGGTTCTCTCCATATCAAATAACGCCTACTATCGCTTTCTAGACTAAACCTGGACTCATCCGTAAAGAGAACCTCCCTCCATTGATCAGGCGTCCAGTGGACATGTTGTCGTGCCCACTGAAAACTTTCCCTCCTATGAGAGGTACACAAATGGCTGGTCGCCCCGCATACATACCACCTTCGTGAATCCTTGTTGACGTTGACACGAACCTTCCGGTGGCTGCAGCGAGGGAGGATATAAGAAGAGTCGGAGTAACGGTTCTATTCCTGCGTGCACATAATGTCAAATATCGGTCATCGGCGATCGTCGTAGCAGTTGGCCGTTCTTGGCTGAACCTCCTAGATGCCGAATCTGTGGTTGGAAATTGCCTCCAAAGTCTATGAACCACAGAAGGACTCACGTTTAGCCATCTGGCCACTTCTGTTTTTCCTGTCTCTAGTCTCCCAATGGCTCTCCATCGCAGTTCTGCAGGTAAATGATGCCTGGAGGTCATTGTTACGAATTGGCTATCCCAGATTTCTGATGTCACTATCACAGTAAAATATGTGGGCTTGCTCTCAAACATGGACTTTTATGCTCCTCGCAGATGACGTATTCCGAAAGAAGCTCCACTAATTTGCATACCGCAGTTTTACTCAGCTACTCTTACATTTCAACATATTCAAATTTTACACGGTTTGGCTTATTTTTGAGGGAGTTATCGCTATTTTTGTGATTTTTCCTTAATTTATGATAACCAGTGTATTTTTGTCATCTAACTGAGGGGAGAATAAGGTTGGCACATACTGCGCTCTCACTTTTAGTTAGAGCAGGTGGTATTTAATGTGAAGGATTACTAACCGAAGTGTGAGAATGTTGTAAACCAAATAAATCAAACAAAAGATTTTACACTTACACATATATATATATATTTATTTTATTTTTTTTTTATTTGATACATTTATTCATTCAAATTGACCCTATGTAAAATTTGTTGATGACATAAGAAATCAAATACATAATTTAAGATGTCTGCATTTACATTCCTAGTAAATGTAGAATCTGTAAATGAATTAATAAGTATACTTAGATAGTTACTTGGCACCATACCGAGATTAAAATTATGCTTCATAAAATCAAATGCTTTTCATTTCGTTTGACGTATACATTGCAGGTCGTTCATCATCATAATACGAACATTTATATATATAGCAGTAAACGCTTTATCGATCAATCAAGTAGTCTCAGAATATTTCATCAACGCACTAAAAAAGACATCTTCAAATCTCCTGCGTTAACAATTGAATAAATATATACGGATGGTAGAATAAATCTTGACTTTTCATTAACAATTACATCAACCAAACAAATATCGCCTGCTTCTGAATCCTGTATTTCTCTTACGCTGCTTAACAGTAAATTCTATTAGTACACAATGTGCTACATTCGTCCAATTTATATGGATCTCAACATCACTAACTTGGAGAAATAAAGTAAAATACAACAAACACAACCCGAACACCCGGACTGTCTAATAGACGACAATGCCACTTAACGGGCGGTCGTGCATGCGCATTGAGTTTCACCAAAATTTCGCTATTTTTGACTCGTCACTAATGTAATCTTTCATCTATTTACAGATGCATTTAGATTGATTGCAACATTTGTAGTTCCGAATATATAAAAGAACTCGCACATTCATTCAATAACGTCTTAATGTTAGCTGTACCATCGGACCGTTGGGAGGAACGTAATCCTAAGTTAAAAACATCAAAACATTTCAAGTTTTTCAAATCGTTTTTTTTTTTTTCAATATTACTTTCAAATTATTTATACTATTCTTTTGCTATAGATATCCATGTCGTTTGTAAAGTTACACATTTCCTTAAGTTTTCTTAAGAACTTCACGAAATCTAAGTCCAGATTTAGTACATTGTTTTTCATATTCATATACAACGCTGTCGAAGCCTTATTATTCCGATTTATGATACATTTTTCTTAAAATTCCCAATTACTCTCTAGATCTTTTACACTACAATTTTAAGTTACTTCCATGAATCTGGCCTTTACAATTCAGACTGTTTCCAACTCCTTTAAGATGTGCAATTTTGAGTTACTTCCAAATTTCTTTCTCTGTTCACCTTCCCATACCCTTACGAGGTTATTCTCAAACTTCTTTAACCCTGTTGCACTCGTTTCTTAATGTTTTCCAAGACTTATGCTCTTCGAATGTGCGACCGAGTTAGGGTACGTATGTAAAGCCATTGAAGGTCTACAATTCTTCTTCCTAAGATTCTTTATATTTATACATCTGAATTATTTTCACGGTTAAATTTAATTTTTTTCAAAACTGCAATTCTTGATCATCGAGTTACTGTAAAAGTCATTTACGAAATATTTCCAAGGCTATTTACCATTGTTCTTTTGAATTATTCTCGACATTTATATGCTTTGTTCAACAGTTCTTTGGTTTTATAGGTAATTACAAACAGATGAATGCTAAACCAATACTTCATCATTTTGCAAAACTCATATTTGAAATTCTGTATCTGTTTTTATTAAGTATTTTCTGGACTGAATACTGAATATCAGATATAATATTTTCTTGGTCTTGCGATTTTTTTACTTCCTCCATTAAATACAGGTAAGGATGATGATGTTTTTTATTCAATAATTTGATAGCGAGTTTCAGTGAACAAACAGGAATTAGAGTGCTCACAATTAGCTTTTACTGTTTTTACAATGATATCCCTCGGTCTGGGATAATGTTTTCGTCCACAATAACTTTTAATACCAAACTTCCAAATACTTTTCCTAGCAAACAGCATAACATATTTTATAAACCTGTATAAACCATAACATATTCTTGCAGTTGAACGAGCACTGTTTCCTGATACCTAAGTATCGTGGGTATGTGCAGATCCAAATGAATTTAGATTTGTTGATACTGCAGAAATAACATGGAAGAAATTTAAATCATGGTATTCATTTCTAAGTATTTAATTTAAACATTTAATTGCAATTTTTAATAAAACATAAATTGGGAAACATTTGATTATGTTGGCAAAAATTTAGTAAAACCATGGCTAATACCTAATGAATAAGTATTTGAAATTTCGCATTGTAGACCTTACTATGTATTGGAACAACAAATTAGAATTTGTTTACAAATAATCAAACGGACGTAGTGTTTTATTTAAAAGCTCATTGCTATTAAGAACGTGGTAGATCACGTGCCGGCCTCATCAGATTTTTTTTAAATTTGAATTAGAATGGCAAAATTTTCTTAGATACATGTAGAATGTAACTAATTAAAGTAAACATGTAAGAAAGAAAGTATTCTTATTACTTCCATTGTAAATGGCAGATGCTGTGAAAATACTCATTAAAATTAATAAGGAAGTTATGAATAAGTTATAGTTATGAATTACTGCTTAAATTGAGCTTAAGCATCAGAAAAGTAAACGTAGCTTTTATAATGCAAATTTGTAAAATAATAAAAAATGGAATGTATTAAGAATCCCGAAATGAATATAGAAAGCAGAAAATGAATCTTTTCAAAGCAATAAATCAGTCTTTTTGGCTTATCTGCCAAAATTTTATGCCCTTGATGTAAAACATATCACATATTGCAAAATTCGCTTCTTAACTTACAGCTATGAGTGCTTTATTTTCGTAAATCAAGTACTTTGTTATTCCCATATATATTTAGAACTCCCAACTAATAAAACGCTGTTTTTATATATGTCTCACTTGGATATTTTTGCTCTTGATTTTGTACATTATTAAATGTAAATCTCACGAGACGTAAATGCCTGTTTATAATGAAGTTACCATATTTAATTTTAGTATCAAAATTATGTAAACAAGCATTGAATATGAATGCTTAATTCCAAAGATATTTGTGTATACACCTAAAATCCTTTTAAGATTTTATTGGAATCCTTCCCCAAAGTTATTGAATCAGTTTATTTTGTTTTGATATTTTTATTAACATTTTTTATGAAAGCCTAAGGCGCCAAACTTGGGCATTTTAATGAATTTTTCCTGTCTTATAAAATTTAACTCTTACACTCTTGTACTTGATTACCTGAATTTTTGCTGCTTTGTTTCGATTTGACATCTGTAGGGTAAATAACAAAGTTTCAATACATATCAAATAAAAATTGTGACTCTAAAGTTTAGTATTTATTAAGCCATATGCTAGTCTAAGTTTCATTGTTGTTATTTTTAGTTTAGAAGCAAAAGCAACTCTCTTGAAAATAGTAAAATATCTGTACACATTGTACACAGATGTCATTCTGAATATGAAGTACAGCAGTTTATTTCTATGAATAATATTCTCGATGTTATTACCCGTTGCATGCAGATTTTTGTTCGAGGTCTGCTCATTGAAATAACTGGTCGAAGTTTAAAACTTAAAATTCTTGCTAGACCATTCTTAAGTATTGATATTGAAGCTATTTTAAATAAAGGCATTGTTTTAATTATAAGTTAAGCAGAAAATAAAAGTAACATTGTTGAAAATAAAATGATCATGTGATCTTTGATTATCGTTCGTTTGCAATCATCTGATATCTTTTTCTCGGCAGGCCTTGAGGTAAAAATTTACGTAAAAAGCTTTAGAATTTTGAATGTAACGTATATTTTTTCTTAGAAGGTTTAGTTTAGTTTTTTTTCTTTTTTTTTCTTTATAATTTAGTTTAATATATGTTTATGTATATAATATGTTACGAATTAAAATTAGAAAAACCTAGATAGCATAGACCCCATGCAAGAATCACTTTTATTTCTTTAATGTAATATAATATTATGTTTTTAAGCACAGTCAAGCTCAGAATGTAGAAGAGAAATGCATAATTATTGTGCTATGGTGAGTAATATATAATAATCTGCTTTCAGAGCGTGTTGAAAAAACTGCCAATACTAAATTCCTAAATTAGCACCGAAAGGTAAATGGAAGTCAAAAACTACTATTAAGGCTAATTCTAAAGGCTATAATTGCGGCAACCGTAAATAATAAGGAACAGAATAAAAGAAGATACTTGTTTTGTGCAGTGTTGTTCACCAAATCTTACTGCAAATACTAGACGTAACCACAGTGTAATCATGAAAGATTTCTTTTATTATTCGTACAGCAATACAAAACATTGATTAAAAGGGTAATTACAAAGTTAAGTAGTTCAGCAAGTTAACCCTTGCTTAATGTAATATACGAATGGAATGTTTTATACGTCTAAATCATAGAAATTTATTTCCCATTTGAACATTTTTAATAACCCGGATACAATTATCATCCGTTAATGTTGTCCAATATAAGAAAAACATTAACAAATAAATAAAGCTAACAACATATGACACTAATCCGATGCATTTTTTTAAGGCCAGTTTGGGTGGAGGGTAGGAAAAAAAAATTCAGGAAATTCACGTTTTTATTTAATTTTTAATAAGAACAAACATGTTTTAAAAATATAATAATTAAAATTTTAAATGCGCATTTAAAAATATTTAGAAACTATGAATAAAAACAGCGGATTTGAAATTCGAAATTAAATGATAAAATCTTTGCTAGCTTCGCAAGAAGACAGAAGAAGATAGCGTTTCAAAAGCATCCCGTAAAATCAAAAGAGATATAAATGTTTTTGCGATTTTTAGAATCAAAATCATGTAAGATCGGAATTTAAAACAGAAAATATCAGTAAGCAATATATCATTTAGAAAAGTAACTGCCTGCAATTTTAATGAAGACTTATATAATATTTTAGGAATCGAAAGTAAACATTGGAAGAAGAAGATGGAGGAAAATGAGTTTTTGATGGATTCAAAACTGCATATTTTTACGATAAAGAAAAATGAAACAAATATCGATAACCCGAAGTAGAAAAAGCTAAATTTTCCATGGCTACTTACAAATATTCTCTTCATCTTCGGAGAAGTTTATTCCTTAGAGTGATTTCATTGCATTTACGTAGTTTTTCTTCCTCCGTATTTCACTTTTCTTTTATCCTTCGTTCAAAAATTCGATTTTGAAACCTTGAAAAAGTTTATTTAAATCATAAGAGAAGGGAGTGGAAGAGAGAATTTTGTGCACGAGAAGAAGAATAAACGAGCTACTATTATAATATGCTTAATATAAAAAAAGGTAAAATGAATTTTAAATAAACGTGATTTTTTTTCTATGCTTCTTCTGAGGTACGCAACTACGGTTTGAACTAGAACCAGAAAAAATAGCGTAATGCAATCACTGAAATTATGTTGCATATGAATACATAATGGATTTGAAAGGAATAACAAAAGAAAGAGTAATATATTTTACAATAGATTTTCAAATATCTAGATAAAATATCAAAATTAAAAATTATTTAATAAATAATAATGTTAGTTCAAATAAACTGGCTCTTAATGCAGTTTTCAGAAAACGGAGGCTGCATACAGTGGTCCAATGTCTGATAAATTTAAATGTTACTCACGATAGAGAATGATCATGATGTAATCAAAAATAAAATTTATAGAGACAGTAAAACAGGCACAGAAACGTGAAGTTAATAGATATTGCTGCAATAAATTAAAATAATTTTGTCCTTGGACATTTCTGTTTCATGAGTTTACTGTGACTAAAGTTTCAATACATTAATATAAATGTTTCATTTTCCCTAAAATTTCTCTTTGCATTTACATATTTTTGAAGGGAATCCTAAAAATTCTGTTAAGAAAATCGGTAAATTTTGTGAAGAAAATCTTGGTGAAATCTGACTACAAGAAACACGCATAGACAAAACTAAGAATACCTTTACTTAAAAGGCTTATACCTTTACTTACTTAAGCAACGTATCACGCAAAATCCTCTTTCATTCTGTGGGCAGGCCAAATCACATAATTACAAATAAAACTTAATATACTTGTTTAATTTAATTTTTAGTCCAAAGGGGCTTTGTCCCTGAGCGACTACTGTTTCCGTTTTACGATTTTGCCTCGAATCAATCTGGATATCCGTTTCACTTTTCAAACTGTTGCCACCAAATAATATGGCCCTGTATTATATTTGAAGAAATTTAAATAATGAAGAATCTTCATGAGTATATGCATGTTTCTCGCATTGTGATAAAACAACGGTACCCAGAGCCATCCAATTTTGAATGAAGTAATCTTACTGCGAATATGGGTATTTGGAAGCCCAAATTTGAAATTTGGAATTTGTTTTATTATCGATTTCATATTTCGTAAAACGAATTTTTGATTAGCAAACTCAAGGATTTCAAAGCGAGCAATGGCAAAGTTGTACAGTAAAGACATTTTTATATACAGCGCGAGAGATTGTGTATCGAAAACTCTAAAGATATGATCAATTTAAAATTATTGTTGTTGAATTGAATTTTATGATTTAAGTGCGAAGAACATGTATTTATAAATAAAGATAACACACAAAATGTTAATAAAACGCCCCTTTGGACGTAATTTAAAATCTGAAATATTTCAGATTTTCTTTTTTTTTTTTTTAATTTCTAATTATGCTTTATTATTTACGGCTACATAGTTAAAATATAAATAAATAGCCATGAGTTAATTACTGACGTTATGAGAAATTAAAATTATTTTATCATTGCTAGCAGAAGACAGTTAAAAGCTGAAGCAACGAAGTCATGTCGCTATGTTGATTTTACCCAAACCCTTAACTCCTTCACAGCTTAGAATTAATATAAGTTTCACCAATGTTTTAGTAGTTGAAGTTCTCTAATCATTGATTTGAATAATAGTGTGTAAGTAAAATATTCAGAATGATTCGAAAATGAAGAATATGATGTCTATTATTGTTTTAATAGTCGATACATTGAATTACTTAATAAATTACCGAAATAAATGCTACAGATGAAAGGCTGAATAATTTCTTGCAAATCCTGTATCTTTAGCCCTCCTCAGAGACGAAACATGAGTTATTGATGAAAGTATCCTACTGAAATTATATGGAATAATTTCTGTTTTTGCTGAAAGTGGTGACAGCTGACTACGCCATCAGATTGCCGGTTAATAGAGCCAACGGACTGCAATGACTTTTAAAAGGAATGATTTCTGCAATTACAGAGCAGGAAAAGAAATGCATGATTGCACTTTGAGAGAACTATTTTAGTTCAGCTGAGTATAAAAAATGAAATATAAAGCGCTTCAGCTGCATTTATATTTCATTCTTTATTCTTCATTTTTATTCTTTTTATTCTTCAAGTTTATATTTCATTTTTTATGAAATATAAATTCAGTTGAAGAATAAAAAATAATCACCTGGCTCAAATATTTGGTATCGATAAAACAAAAGTCTTCAGAACTGAAATAGTTCATGGATAGTAGCTAAGAGAATTATGGGATCTAAACTAAAGAATTCGTTTTTAAATAGGACAAAATGTATAAAGTTGTTCAAAACAGGATAATTCTTGATACAACAAATCAAGCTTAATTTAACAAAAAGAAGTGATTAATAATAGTATAGGTAATGAAAAATAAGACAGCCAAAAAGACGTTTATTATAATCGCAGAAATTTCATTTAATCCAATACATGAAACTAATTCGCAACTCAGTTGATCAGGAATAATTCTTGGCATGGTGACTAATAAATTTCGAACCAAATTTTCAAACCTGTACTGAATCATAATTAAATGAACGAGAATGATTCATATCCATGCGAAATTCTTGGGACAAATGTTAGGAAGGAATGTATACTACTTAAATTAAGGAAATGAAGTCTTAAGTGTGCCTGAAGATTTAATTAAGGCGAAGTCGAATGTTGTGATGCTTGCATATAAGGGAAATAGAAAGGGTTAATGTTTAAGAAAACGAAAGTATACCGTCTTTCTTTTTCAAACAGTTTTCATGAAAGCAAGTAATCAAATTCCTGCGTTTAAAATTAAATCTTCTGTTTCAGTAAAATTACGTATTAAAATTATTATTTAGCTATGCAGCACATGAAAATTTAACATAAATCACAAGTTCATCATTTGTTTGATTTACTTAATTATACGGCAAAACACTCGAAAACTATCATCCTAACCTAAAGCATGCCTTCCCTGAGGGCTTTCTAAAGGATAATGGCTCGCATACACGCTACATATGGTGAAAAATCACGAAACCCCCATGCACCCAGCCTATTCGCCGGGATTCGATTTGATTGTATTATTTAATTACGGTAAAGCACACGACGGCTATCTGCCTAAAGGGAGGGATGCCTCCGTGGAGGACGTTCTAAGGGAAACTGGCTTGTATACACGTTACACATCGCCGGGATTTGAACTATGGACTTAACTATCAGTGGTCAGCTGGCTTCTGCTACTGTCAGCTGTTGGTTAATTCTAGAGCATCAATACTTAGGGTATAAGGTATTTCTCACGCCTTCTTGGCATGCCTTCGTGATGTGGTGGTCTGCACGCTGGGCGCGTATTCCAGAGGTCCCCGGTTCGATTTCCGACGAAGGCGGTTGCTCATTTTTCATCTATGTTTCTTCAGAAATAATCCTAATGTCTCTACAAGGGGGACGTTATCATTATTTAGGAGGCCATCATTCTTAGCTTACTAGGGCGTCATTATTAAGGGAGAATACTCCTTAAGTATTGGTTTCGAAAATGATGGTAATATGTTGTAAATTTCTTAAAATGGCCTTTGATGCTATTCTGATAATTAAAATAACTATTTGCATAGTTAAAAATATAAAATTCAAGTTTCTAAATCTAAGGGAAAAAATGTAGTTTAGGATATTTTATTGACCAACATAAAATCTTTACATCATTTGTGCAGATCTCATAAATTTATCCCAATCCTGAAATTATTTGAAATTCAATCTTAAACTGATATTTGTTTTTGTAGAAAAGCTATACGGATATGGTGTCGTTTCCTCAAAAAGCAAAAAACAGTTCAAAGACCTAATTTTACTGACGAAGAAGGGCCTAATGTATCTTCCCTAGAATACGCTGGGTTTTCTATAAAACGAATATGAAATTAAAGTTGAATTCTGAGATAATGACATGTTTTTCTTCCATACATTACTAAATTGTCATTAAGTTCAAGAATTTATCAAGTATATTTTTAATTTAAATAAATTTGATTTGTCGTCGACAATTGTACTTATTCAGAAGTCAAAGAATGTGTCTTAATTGTCGACAATTGTAGTTAATGAATAATGTAACTAATTAACGCATTTTGTTTCTCTAGCAACTACATGATATAAAATAATATTAAACACTCTAATAATAACTTGTTAATATAAAAGGATCTGATGAAACAAAGGGACGGAAACCGGTTTCAGTTTGCTGAATCAGATCAAACATTAAGTCCACAAAAATGAGTTATGCAATATTCAAGAATATTTTTTTTTTTTTTATTTTCCAACTTCATATCTTATGGGAAACACCTTTAAGAAACTCCATTTGAAAATGTTATGATTAGGAAATGTAGTTTAATATAAAAGCAGAATTTTCCATAGAGATTGGGAGTTACGACTTAAATATAATGCATACTCCAGATGCTATATTTCGTTTATATTTAAGATGCCCAACCACGTTCAGAACAGTTTTATTTTAAGTGTAATATAAAAACACTTAAATCACGATTTCGGCTTTAGTTTCTATAAACATTAGAGCTAAATTATAAACATTTCTATAAACATAGTTTCTGTAAACATTAGAGCAATGATTGAAATAAATTATTATAATTTTTCAAAAATGTTAATAAAGTGCAGAAAATTATAGATATATTTTTAACTCTGAAATACGGAGCATGGAAAACATAGAGACAACCGAAGAGAAGTAGCACTAATATAATCTATATTTTTCTTTGTTATTCCTCGCCATTATTACTTAGAGGATAATAACAAAAACATAAGAGGTGATTAAATTATAGTAAAACACTCACATAATAAGATTTGCATTAGAAATCTATGTAAAGATGGATGTGCACGCTGGGATAACCTTATTTTGAGATATCATTTTTAAAGTGATGAAACTATGGATGAAATTCCGTGTTGCGAAAAAGGCATTTTAAACTCACCATATGCATAAAGTACCCACCGTTTGGTTTTGCTTTTTAGACTAAAAGGATTTATTTTTTTTAAATTAATCACTTATTTTATGTTCAGTAGTTTTTCTATCAGTCTCGCTTTCTGTTTTCTTTCCAGAATGTAACTTTTAGTTCGCGCGTATTCAAATTAGGTCGAAACAGACAGTACTTAAAGGAAGGTTTTTAGATTGTTAAGCAGAGCGTGTTCCGCTTGCTGAAAGACACGTTGCTAGTTGAATCGCTAGATAGCAGTCTGTCTGGGGCGTTGCGTTATTCTCTCCATTAGGTTTGTCACGCCAAGATTTGAGCTAACTTGCCAGTATTCTATCTGAGAAGCGTTGGCTAATTTACGATTGATCTGCGTTAAATTTTGAATTAACTATTTTTGAATTACCCCATAAATGCTGGCTGGTTCTGTAAACATAAGCATGACCTTCTTTTAAATTAATAACTTTAATTAAAAGGGTCTTGTACACCCTTAGTACGTTTTTGTTGTAATTTCCAAGATAAAAGGTGCTTCCAAAGAAGGTGAGACCCTATAAGACAATCTATTTTCTATTCCTGGCAATTTTGTCTTCAAGAAATGAGGAACACCAGGATTTGTTTATATGTTCTTCATTTAGCTCTAAAGCATTTTTCCTTTTGAAAGCATCAAGATTAATGTCAACAATTTAGAGAATGTCTACAAATCCTTAGAACAAACTAATGCTTGAATTGCAGCACATCCATTATACTCCCATATTTAAGAATTGTTGTTAAAAACAGTTTTCGGGATGAGCGTGTATAGAATATCTATCAACCTCTTTTGTATAAGTTTTGTTTCTGCGAATGACTTTAATGTCACTGAGAAATGCTTGATAAACATTTCGAGAAACTTACTTGTAGTTTAATGAAGAAATCTGTTGACTGAAAGTGGAGCTATTAATCTCTAAAAATAAGTAGTTTGTGTTTTTGGGCTGCATTTAAAACTTGTTCTTTGATGTGTAATAGTCACCAAAAGAAAGTCAGTATAGTTGCTTTCGAATATTTGCTTAAATGTTTCACTCAATATTAAGAAGCATTAAGTTTTAATAAATAGGTCATAATGGATATTTTATTGAACAAACCTAATGAAAGTTTCATTTTCGAAATTAAATTGCTTTATAAAATAAAAGATGTTTTACAGAACTATTCTCTTCAGCTACTCGAAGGCAGCATTCAAGAACCTGTGCTCTTTAAGGAACTTTTTAACTGGCAATATATGTCTAGGGAAAATGTTCAAGAAAATAAAAACTGAAGCCAACTTTTAGAATATTTTTATATATCCATAGTACGAAGGATACATGAAGTAGAGTATGTTATACATTAATGTATCCTGTGTGTTAAGTAACTGTTAACTAGAGCAGTGGGTAAACATCTCATATATAACTAGAATTGAATATGCATAAAATATTTACTGTTACTCCCTTCAAATTAGGAGAAGAGCTTCATGCTAATGTGTCTTGATGGATTACCCGACTCTGAATTAAGATTAATTCCCTTAAATTCAATTTCGTTAACCTAATCAACTGATTACTAGAATCGGCATTAATATATGCGGATTATGCGCAGTGAATTTCGAGTGGGAAAGCCAGATATTAAGACAGTAAGAGTGCAGAGATGATTTCTCTAAATCAGTGTTTTCCAAATTTTTTAGGCTTAGGAGCCACATGCATTTAGTTACTAATTACAGCAAACCACATGCATGTAATTACGACTAATCACGATTTCCGTGTGTATTCTCTAAAAACGTAATTATGGCAGAGTAATAGTAAAATAAACATACATTGCTATTAATTTATAATACATTTTTATTCAAAATTAATTCATAATTGCAGATAAACACATATATAAAGTAATAGTAACTGTAATTTGTTTCGCAACCCTCAGGTGGAGAGCCACTCACATTTTGTAAGCGGCGGTCAATTTAAGCCTTTAATATTATTGATACTGTGTTGTGGTTCATTCACGATGTATTAAAAAATTTCCACAGATACTGCTGCATCAGCTTTTGAATTAGAAATCTGGCACTCATGTATTCATTAAGATAAGTTATTATTTTATATAAGAAAGACAGAAGAGTGCTTTGAGGACTTCTGTTAGTTCAGGTGATTCAAACATTAATCGATCGAAATTTAATTTCAAAATATTATCTTCACGGTCCCATATTAATTCCTGTAACGGAAAGGGGAGTTGTGTATTATGAAAAGAATAGTGCCAGCCTCACAAACCGAATCTACCTTCCACTGACACATCTCGCGTCTATTAAATAAACTGAAATATCTTTATATTATTACCCATGTTAAACACAGCATTATTTGCTGAACAATTATGGCACAGTTAGGTTAGTTAATCGCTCCTTTTAGATTGTTACGATAGCTATTCTCCAGCTTGTTTTCATGTGTCTAGTTCCACCAAAAGAAACAAAAGTAATTTACGTATTCAATTCCGACTATGATTTGTAAAAATGTTTTTCTGGTGATATTATATCCTCAAATTTTTTTAAAAATAGAAAGAATTGAGATAATAGTGCTATGTTCAATGCATTCATTCACGAGCCTTTCTGTATTGAGATACACTGCGAAAAAAAAGGTACTGTTCTATATCTCCAGTTCCACTGGGCCGATAGACAAAATTCAACTTGCGTTTTTCATGTCACGAAAGCGCGACATAGAATATGTATTAGATTTATATATAGCACTGTTCTAATGTTCGATTCTATGACTCAAATTATGCCGAACTGCCACGTTTTCTAAAAATCTCACGAGTAGTTTTTAAAAACTTAGTTCCCTGTTCGCTCCTCAATGTTAATTGAATTGAAGTTTTCGCTCCTCAATGTTAATTGAATTTGATATATATTTATTAATATCTCTTTTTTTATTAAAATATATTATTCTTCCTTTAACATTTCGAAATTCAGGGTTATTCCAAATAAAATTCGCCCATTTTTATGTTTTATTTTTTAAATTTGTATTTTAAAATGATTTTTATAAATTTCCTAAAGCAGTTTTGAATTGTAACCTATAAAATTGTTACCATGATTTTAAAGTAGAAAAAATAGAGTTTTTTATTCAAAATTTCCTAATATATGCGTGAATTTACTTATTGGCGCGTTTTAAAATTTGGTATATTTGTTATAAGCGATAATAACATGAAATGTGGCTTAGGCACTTTGTTCATATTATTTGAAATAATGAACGATGGCTTTTTTTCCGCTCGCTTATAATTAAAAAAAGGAAAGAAAATTAGGTTGTTATAAATTAAAATGTTCGCCAACTGAATTGTTCTTGGAGCAAACTGAAGAAAATGCGCCAAGATAAATTTTGGACCTTCTCCGTAAATTTCGTACGAAATTTTGCAAAATTTAATATTTAGGCTTAATTTGAGTCATAGAATCGAAATATGGAAAAAAATTGGCATGTCATTTCAGAAAAAAGTCCGATTTTGTGTCAAAATACCTTTATTACAACAATGTTACATACAAATATAATTTTTTTCCGCAATGTACCTAAACATAGGCTCCTTCTGGTAACACTGAAAATTTTTACTTTTGATCCAAGGCACAAATTTAAACTTCCTCAATCATACCGGTGATCAGTTTTTCCATAAAAGCTTCATCATGTACTCAAAGCAAATTCTTGAACTGATGTTTCTTAACCAGTGATTCCTAACCTCTTGAGGATTAAAAGTTTACTCAAATATAGACGTAAACATTGTTCGCTTCGCTGACAAATTAATTTCGTTTAGCTGAGATTCCTATATAAGGGCCTTATTCAGTAAGCAGCTTTTATTCACCCTTCCAGTTTTTATTTGCAGCAGTGGGTATATGAATTTCACTAATTATGTACAAATTTCAGTTGTCTGTGTTTAAGGAACTAGCGTACTAAAGTAGACTTATCGCGAGTTTCAGCTTTATCTCCCCAACCGTTGTAGAGTCATTAGGTTATTTTGATGCTGGAGACTTGAAAAAAGAGCAATGCCCTCACCGGGACTCGAACCTGGACATCTCGAAAACGCACCGAGTGTGCTAAAAGTTACACCACGAAGGCATGCCTTGTTATTCTAACTACCCTGTTATAATACTCTGTTATTCCAACTTTTGCCAACAATTCTTATCAGGTTCTGTGTTCCTCCTTACTTGCTTTGGGAACATTAAATGTCCGTAATCGGAACAGGGAGCTTACTAAAGCTATGTTCAATAAATTTGGGAAGTAGACAATACACGCAGGAAGGGTATACGAAACCCTTTATTTTTCTCTCTTTACAATGATTTCCGGACTTCGGAATACAGAGACCAACCCCTTGTGGTCTGAACGTAAGAATATAAAAATATTAACTAAACTCTAACTAAACTTAACTTTGGATTAATCAAACAAGTGCCTACTCCAAGCTTGGCCGTATATTAGCAAATCGCCGTATGTAGTACGGAGAACTGCTAATACTACGATACGTTTAAAATTATCAAGAGGATTAAACCTCTGGCCTTGAAGGCAACCAGCAACCGAGTAAAACTACTATGGCAAGCGACCTGCTTCTAATAGCTCCTTCCTCTCTCTTGCTTGGCAAAAAGCCACAACTTAAGTACTTGGCGTTCGCAAGACAAATTTTCATAAATAAGTTAAAGCTTTTAATTCTGGCCGGAAGTAGAAAATAAGAAGTGATAGTAAAGATTTAAAATAAAATAAACGTTAGTAAAACTTAAGATCCTTACAGTCTTCGCATCCAAATTAAGAGTTTAAACCATAAACTTGGAGTTTGAAGAAGTAATTTAATCGTTTTCTTCAACTTGGAGTTAAAGGAAATGATTAAATTACTTCTCCAAACTCCAAGTTGATCCATCTCTATCAAAACAAGCACAGAATACAATATCTAAGTTATTAATACTGATATTACTATGTCTAAGCACATTTTCTAATATATAATACGATTTAGAAATTGTAGTCAAATGCATCAATCTTGTTTTCACCATCGTGTTTATTTCCATTTGCAAACTATTATGTATTCAAGAAATTCGAAGCGCCTAAATGGGGCATAAATCGTTAATTCTCAAAGCGTTTCAAATATCCTGTCTAGAATCCTTTTATTCAAAATTGGAATAGAAAGGGTCTGAATGCCATATTTTCGTCATGTCTTATTTTAAGCATGTATTTCTAGCTATTTACACACTATAAAATGAAAAGGAAGAACGAATAAACTTAATTACTTACACGTGTGGAAGCAAAATTTATAATAAATTAGGAAGACGTGTACTATTTACATAGACTTACAACATCAGCGAAATACTTTTCTAGCTCATTCTACGTCTATGATTTTTTTATAAAAAAAAAACGTTCAAAAGAAGCATATATTCTATTTCATAAAGAGAATATTCTAAAATTATATTAACCAGGTTCCTCCATTTCTGAATAGTTTTCTCCTAGGTTGCTAGCTTGTTTCTAAAACCATGATCTCTATTTCCTCATTTGCGTCAAAGTGTGCTCTAGAAGAGGACGAATTTCATCATTCTGACGTTTTGATAGGTAATTCCACCTGAGCAAGATGAATGAAGGTTGCACATTTCTCTTCAACGCAGTATGTGGTTAATTCAATGCGTTTTGTGTAATTCCTGTCTCAGTTCTCTTTATTAATTTACCTGGAATCTAGTCACCGGTGTTGTTAAACCCTACCTGGTTAAATGACGCTATTGCTTCATGATATCTGCAGGAGAATACTGAAGCAGTGTATGTAACCTAATTATCATACTTCATAATCTCAATGTATAATAGAAAGCTTCTTTTAAATCATTAAATGTATAGCGAGCAAGCCCTATAATATAAATTAAAAGCATGTGATACCATTGTTGATATTTGTAGAAAATTATAATTTATAAAAGAGCAATTTCAATCAAAAGAACGTTATTTTAACGTTGTTCGCCTAAGCCTGTTATTTTGTAAATATGTGTAGCAAAGATAAGTTAAAAAAATACAAGGTGCTTATAAAGTTCCGGACCCAATTTGATGTTTAATAACTCATAAAATAATAAAGATAGATTAAAATTAATAACATAAATGGTTAGATAGACTCAAAAAGTTTCATGATCCTTGTCAACGAATTTCCACCTGTGCTCCCTTCGTCGCACGGAGAATATCAAGTCGATATTCAATTTCACGCTGGGTACCGGCAAGCATGTCGGCATCCACAGAGGCTATTGCGGTTGTAATTCTGGCTTTTAGGTCATCAGTGTTCGACACTCTCCTCCTGTAAACGTTGTCCTTTACAAATCCCTAAAGGAAAAAGTCCAGCGGCGTTATATCAGGTGATCTGGGTGGCCAAGGAATTGGACCTTCTCGCCCAATGCATCTTCATGTAAAATGGTCATTCAAAGAACTAATAACGATGGTAGCCCAATGAGGTGGTGCACCATCTTGTTGCAAAAAGACATGTGGCTGAAGCTCTTCTTAGTTGTGGAAATACGAAGTTTTACAATATGTCTACGTATACGACTGATGAGACCGTCTTTTCTGTAAAAACGAAAGGCCCAATGACTTGGTCGTGCATTAGTTCACACCACACATTAACCTTTGGATAATCCCTTTTTGCTTCACGGTATTCATGGGGGTTTTCAGATCCCCATAACATTGCAACAGTTGCCAAAAACAAAAGAGAGAAAAATGCAATTAATAAGCAGACGATATTTGGAAAAGTACATATATTTAGACTGGAAAATGAAATTATCTGAAATTTACCAAACGCGCAGATGATATTTACAAAAGTAAAAATATTCAAACCTGAAAAGGAAAATATGTAAGTTATTCCCTCAATAAATGCCATAAGTTTGTTTATATCTTCAATATTTTATGAGTTATTAAACATCAATATGGGTCCGGTAATTTATAAACACCCTGTATTTTCTTATCACAAAAGATACAGTGCATAAATACGCAACTATCTCATAATACCTTAAATATATGAATTATATTTCCACAATTTTCAAGTAGCAGAGTTACGCTGTGCAGTTTCAGGCGAAATATGAAAACACATACTTTTGCATGTTACTGTTATGCACAAAAGGCTCAGCGATTCCAAAGAAATTGCTGGGTATGGATGATAAATTCATATTATTCCTAATTAGTGATTTGGAAACTATAGAATATTTATTTTTCAATTGATAAATGATTTAAATGATAATAAAAGTTCAGCACATATTATAAAAAAGTGGGGGAGTAATTTAAAGCGACAAATTTATACTATTTATAGGAATGTTGGCAACATCTGCATGAAATAAATGCTTTTCAAGTGTTATTTTTTTATTACATTATTTAACAAAAGTAAAATTCCGACTAGTTATTTTCTTTGATTAAAAATTATTCTTTTTGCTTGGATAAAGAGACTGAAATTAAATCTGGAGTCTCAAATTTAGGTAGCGTTTTTTCTTTCTTAAAGAATAAAAGGTTGCAACTTTCAATTACACTAATCTATCTGGAGGTTTTGGTTGGTTGGTTCATTTGATTATGATAAAGCAAACTACCGCTATCAACTAAGGGGAGGGTAGTCCTCGTAGAAGACTTTCTATGGTAAACTGGCTCGTATACGTGTTACACATGAAGAAAACCAAGAAAAGCGCATGCAACCAGCCCGTTCTCCTGGAATCGAAATTCAGGGCCAAACTACTAGTGTTCAGTGATTTTACTGCTAGGTTGCCCAATATATCTGGAAGAAGATTTAGAATAACTAAATGAATATAGAAGCAATAAACAATTAGAGAAAATTTAAAAAAAAATCCGTTGGGGTGATAAACTGCCTGTTTCTTTAAACCATCTAATAATTTGTTAACAAGACGCAAACTTATTACACACTTAAAAAATCTTCCCCTGTGTCACAGAAGACAGTTCACTCACTTCACTAGGTTATTCGAAGCAGGCGAGATGAAAAATGAGCAACGTCTTCGCCGGGGTTCGAACCACCTTCCTCTCAAACACGCGCCGAGCGTGCTGACCATTACACCACGAAGGCATGCTAAGAAGGCGGGCGAAATACCTTATATACTCCCTCTTTTAAAAGGTGACTGGAGATTAGGGGACCCATTCGCCAAATCCTGGGGTGAAGAATCATCATCCACCACTTTTTTAGTTCGGGCGTAATTGTAGAGACATTAGGTTATTTCGAAGGAGGGGAGATAAGAAATGAGCGACGACTTCTCCGGGACTCTAACCATGGGCCTCTCGAATACGCGCCGAGAGGGCTGACCACTTTACCAAGAAGGCATGCTAACAGGGCGGGAGAAATACCTTATAACTTAATCTCATTATCATTCTCCTTTTCTTTAGCATAAAGTCCATCAATAGAAGACAATTTACTTAATCTCACTATTTTGCTTCTTTTCTTTGGTGGGGAGGTCCATCCTTTAAAACTTGTAATACAGCCTAAAAGACAAAGAAGAAAGGAACAGTTACCTCAAGAGAAGAACACTGGATCACCTAAAAGTAATACAGTATGAAACAGTAAACAGATGAAGGAAATAAATAATTTTAAAAAGTTAAATGCAGCTGTAAATCAGGAAATCAAATTATGTGAAAATTCTCTCTTGCTCACATTAATCTGCACACCACTGCATATATATCAGTGTCCTTGTAGGAGGTTTAGTGTGCGTGGTTTCGTTGTTATGCAATATTCTGTAATCTACTTGTGAACTTTTCAAACTAAGTAATTAAAAAACATTTGTCGATGTAAATACTTGTCATCGTTTCGTACGCCTGGAACATTTTCTGCAGACGCCAAAATCTAGAAAAATGCGCATTAAAGACGCATTATTTTATTTATCGTCATGTGATATTAGCAAATCATTACGAGAAAAGTAGGGAATAAAGTTGGAAAAATGAAATAAATAGGAAGCATTTTGACAGCTGTGCAAGCAGAAATCGTGTATAAGGATCGTTTAGAGTCTTCCGTTCTAAAAATACTGCCAATTATCCAGCAGTTTTATATTTGCTTAGTAGTTATCAGGACACCTCAACTAACTTTGAAGAGACATTAGGTATTTTTTTTGGAAGCAGGAGAATTGAAAAATTAGCAAACTCTTCCACCCGGAATCGAACCACGGACCTCTGGAATACCGGGCCAGCTTGCAGAACCACTACACCACGGAGGCACGCTAGGAAAGCGGGAGAAATACCTTATATATTCCCCCTTTTTTTGCCGGCAATCGAACCACGGACCTCTGGAATACCGGCCCAGCGTGCAGAACTACTACACCACGAAAGCAGGTTGGGAATGTGGGAGAAATACCTTATAATTTAAGAAAGGGGAAAATGACCACTTTTTGTCCATTATCTAAATCTTGAATAATATTTTTCTTACGATATGAACATATATTCATCATTACTGTAAAGTTATACGGCATTATATGTAATTATCATTTATGACTTGAATTTATCTGTTCTTTTACATTGCTAAACAACCACTTTACCTTAGGAAAAGCACAAACCTATATATCCAACATTAAAAACCTATTAAAATATCAATCCAGCAGCCATAAAGTATTCCCTTGTCCAGCTATTTTCTCTTCACTGTTTTAATGGATCCACAAATTATGTTTTGGGCATTAAGTTTGGGTATTTATTTAGATATGGCAAAGCACACAAGAGCTGTTTGCCTAAAGAGTATGATATCTTCATAGAGAACTTCCTAAGGAAGCTGTCTCGTATCAATCATACAGGCAGTCCATTTGTCCAGGTTCGAATCCAGGACAAAATACCAGCATTCAGCACCCTTTAACGACTCGGCCACTGGTGAAGCGTTTCCAGTATTACAAAGATGCTTTATGGTCAAGATTAAACCAAGAGAGAAAGAAATGAAAACCTTGAAGTCTGATAATTCTTTTGCTGCAAAACTATTTTTCACAAACTCAATGACGTAAACACATTTGAAATACGTTTGAATATTTTTATTTTTGTTAAGATCTATTATTTTTACATTTTATGTTTCCTGAAGTGAATTTGCCCTTTTTAAAAAAGAAATACTTTCAAATAAGAAGTGAATTACACGCTCAAAATCATGCAGTAATTCAATATGTTCTTTAAAACATCGCCAAGTCATACTTCTAAGGAACGAATATTTTCTCATTTGACTTATTAGTATTATGTTAGTAAGTAAAGAACTGTAAAATCTAATTTTATGATAATTAAGGACATAGTCATGTATTAGATGAATAAGCCCAGAGAAAAATTTTTATAGACTTTTGTATAAATTAATCCGCAATTTGCGTAATGGAAAATATCGTTTTTTCTCTTTTTCATTAAGCATGATGCATATTTATAATTAAGTAAAGTAAAATGATTTTAACGAGTTCTGTACTTTCGTATGTGTTAAATTAATTATTTTCGCCTTGCTATGAATTCGATTCGTAGATTCCTGACAGAATATTTTAATTGAAAACATTTTTTTTTCATTATATGAGAGTGCTTTAAATAAATTTATCTAAAAAACTCATAAAAGTCATGAAAATAATTGAAAAGAAGCGTTAACGAATAGCTAGAGAACTGATTTAATATTTTAGAAGAATTAATTTACAATTCTATCTTTTAAATATTAAAATGAATAAATTATTTGTAAAATTCACAGGAATAAAGCGTTTTATTAAAGCTAAATATATTATTAAATTGCTGTTTCTGTCATGGTTCGCATGTTTAGAAATAAAGGTCAATATGTCGATGGAATGAGGAATCTCTAATTTGAATAAATGTAAGTATGCGATGTATACTTAACTGTTTTTTATTAAAAACTAGAAAAAAACAAACTTAAAATATGTTTTTACTTAAAACAACTATATAAAGTATTTGCATGCAAATACATTTTTGATTGTTTCATCTTTTAAATGCAATATAACGTATTTAACTTAAATAAACGTGATATTTCCTTAGATCCTTTATATTCCGCCTTTTTTACATAAAACTTTGTACGTACTTTTTTACATAAGTATTGTGCAATTAAACCACAATAAATTTAAAATTAGTAAAGAAACAACCTTGTATTTTGCGTACAATTAGACAAAATACTCAATCGATTTCGAGGGCAAACAACTCCCTTTTTATCAGGAGCAAAGGAATTTGCAAGACTGAAAATCAGCAAGTTCCAATTTATTGCCGCTATTAGCATGCGCTCTGCATACTTTGTTCCGGTTATGATTCTTTATATTACTTCTGTAAGCGCTTCAGGTATTCAGTGCTCTAGAGTCTGTCTGCAGCACAGGCGAGCAGAAGGGAGGGAAAACTTGAATCGTCAATTTCGTTTCTGGCGTCTACTACAAAGAGTACTTGCCAGTAATTCTTTTGCTCGTAAGCGATCACGTTAATTAAGTTAGCTAAAGAAGCATTAGCACCGCGTCCTGGGGACGAAAAAGTTTTTGAGTTGGCAAAGCCACCATTGAACCATGAAACAATCGAACATGAAACTCATCTCTGACAGTATAAACTCATTGCGCTATCAGTAGTTAACGTTCATTCGTCGGAGCCAGTCAAGTAGGAGTTCACCCTCCCAAGAACTGACCCCGAGATCTGCTGCGTGAAGACCAGAAACACCTGTGAGAGAAAAGGAGAGAAAATTTTCGGAAAATGAATTAAAGTTCTTAATTTCCTCAGTTCAGCGGGGAAAAGTTACACTAATCCTCCTCTTCTGCGAATTTTAAAATATACATTGCGGCTTTAAAGCCGACAGATATTTTTTCTGAAGCAGTTTCCCCTTTTCTAATCCTATCTATGTGTTCGATGATATTACTGAAGCTCATATTTTTGCATCTTTCAGCCACGACAAAGCTTCATTTGCCTCTTCCGGAATGTTGGTGAACTGTTTCTTAATTTTCTCGCTGTAGAGAGATTTAAGGGCTCATTTTTCGTCATCTTTAGTTCAGCTAGTAAGTTGATGGAAGTCTTCTGGCTTTTTCAAGAAGCCTTTTTCTGCACTGGCTTCTCAAATTTTCTGCGATATTCCGCGCAACCACGGTAACTGCAAACGTGATTTCCTTTACAGAAAATACATAGAGAAAGTAGCGGGCATAACGGTCCTATTTATACCCTACTGCAGTTAAGCGAACAGGAAGGTAAGATCCATCTGTCGACAGAATTTGTAACGAAAATTGAGAAATTAAGTAAATAGAATTAAGGAAAAGCATTAGGAAATGACTGGATTGGACTTAAAGTCATAAAACAAGCTAAATAGTTTTGAATGTGAAAAGCTTCAAGAAAATCTAATTCACCAATGGAAGAAGCATTTCGGATAATATTTAAAACCCAAATTAAAAATTATTATTAAATTCCCAAATATGATTAACTATCGAAGACCTGCTAATTTCGCCTTTTTGGGCACAAGATTCATGTTTCTTGATACAAAACTTCAACACTGTTTTAGTTTGGTCAATATATCTCAAACCACACTGGCACGATATGCTATAGATTCCCCAAGAATTAAAGTGAGAGTCTTTAAGAAACGAACCATGGATTTTTATTGACAGACAAGAAATAACTAGAAAACCGATATTTTGGATAATCCGTGAAATTCTATAACTAACAGAAAGTTGAATTGGAAGCACGACAATATTATTAATGCTATTTCTAACAGGGAAAGTCTTAAATGCTTTTGACTTACGCCAAACACAAGGTTGTTTCTTTACTGATTTTAAATTTCAGTTTGACGTGTTTCTCTTCTGATTTCACTGTAAACTTGTTTGGTCGCATTTTCCTTCGTTGGATAACGTGTAATAAGCAAATGTTTTTATTACAATGGTTCATCTATTTGATCACAAAATTCTCGGTTGAGTGTTATGCAGCATGTGAGTTTGGAGACACGATGACTCATCTGTTATTACAAAATTATCGGTAGAGTGTCGTGGAGGATGTGATATTGGAGAATAATAATTATTCAGAATATATTGACAAGTATGTTTGCGAGTATATTTTTATCAAACAAGATGTGTTATGAAGAGATTTTTCAGATGTATCTTAACTTGAATTTAAAATGTTAACCGTATACTTCATATTCAACCGATATCAACAACTTCCTGTAAATAACATTTTATGCCATGTTTGTCCATTTATGCGCTTGGCTGGTGAACTTAGCAGGTTGAAGACAGATCGAGACAACTTTGATCGCAAGAGAAATGAAAACACCTACTTTTCGCAGCTGGAATCTATTTCTAAACCTGCTCTAGCGAAAAGCAATTTGAATCCCAAGAGTTTAAAATTTTGATTTAAAAGTGAATTTATGAAACTTGTTCCTCAGCGTTTACAGATCAAATATATTTATTTTACGATAAATCTTCGACCCGTCCATGTCATATAAAATGGATTTATATCAGTCATTTTTATTAGAAATGTATTTATGTAAGTGCATCATCTTTATAATTTAAATAGTTAATACAACAGATTGTAATTTCAATCATACATTAATAGTATTGTGAAACAGCACTCAGTGACATTAGGTTTTGATAATTAAAGTCATATTATATTAGGCAGAGTCTCATAGATAACTGGAAAATGTTCAGGTTTATTTAATGACACATAGGGAAGAGGATAGGAATATTTAATGGATATTAGAAGTATTTGATTTATAGATAGGATCCAGTTTCGTTACAATATTATGCACAATATACAAGTCATATTACACTTGCATCTTATTATGACGCATAAACAAGCATATGTGTGGGATAAACGTAAATAAACTGCCAAATTTTCAAAACAGCATTCTTATAGTTTCTTCAATAATTCAGAGTATACTGTAAGTTTGGATATCGTAAATCAGGTTTAAAAGCATCATCTGTTCTCCTGTGATATAATTTTGTAAACAAAGTTTAATAAATCCTAAGAAAAAGAGCATTTCAGATGCCTAAATTAATACGATGTAAAATATTGTCAAAGCGATGTATTTTAAATGGTAATCAGTAAATAATTTTAATCATTAATTTCCATTCCTCAAACACAATTTCGTTCAGTGCAACCACATCATACAAATTTGTATTTTAAAATTATATAGCGTATTCTTTGTTTTCATATTTTACCAAATATTTTGCTTAATTCGAATCTTAATTCTAGTTCTTTCCTTGTGCATAAGAATTTTTACAATAATCTACATATGATTCCAGAAGTGCATTTGTGAAAATAATAATATTTATACATTTAAATCTATAATGCTAGAGATGAAAGAAAAAAATGGTTGCTAATAGAGTCTTTCAAATATTTATAATGCTTAATTTTTTCATTGACATTTTGCGATATTTAAATTATTCAATTCATTTAAAGTGTAAAATTTAAACAAATTTAAACGTCTTTGAAATGAGTAGTACACAAACTAATATATGAATAATCCATTCATGTACTTAAGGGATATACTAAATGCATCCATATACTAAAACTACAGCAGTCGTTATTATAAACATGTAAAAGTAAACAAAAAATAAAAAAAATGAAAAATATTTAATAAAAATCACGACTAAGGATTCCTTAATCTTCAAAAACACCTTAGTCGTCTTTTAAACGTATTTATACTTAGACTATATTATTAAGTAAAATTATTTAGGGGAATATCAGTTTTAATTTATTGAATTAAATTTATTAAAATAAATTAAATGAAAAGGGAAAAATTAAAAATTGAAAGGAACAATAAAATTGTATAGTTTCCTGTTAAATTTGTTAAAAGTCTGGGCTATGTAGGATACATCAGGTTTTTGAATTATTACAGTTTAGGTACCCATTAATAATAATAGATTTTAGTAGAAACAGTGTTTTTGTAGCTTAGGAGTTAAAAATGATAAAATGCTAATTAAAAGAACTTCAGTGACTATTTTTTTCAAATTCACGATTTCAATGATACCATTCTCTATCTCTCCGGCTAAGCCAGCTTTCGAATGAGCTAAATTCGGTCATCAGGAGTTTTATCATATGAAAGGTAAAAATCAAGAACTTACTGAAATGCTATGAAGTTTTTTTCTTTGTTTTCATTAGCTATACTTACATTTTCGTAAACATGTGTGCAAAATTATGAGAATTTACGTATTACGTTGAATTTACAGACAACTTGTGCACAGATTTTAATGAAATCTTGTATGAATATACATTTGTAACAGCCGTACGATTCCAAACTCATTTTATGTACCCATGATTGTTGATAAATCTCATAGTGCACCGAAGTCCAAAATCCACCTTAGAACTGATATCCAACTGAAAATTAATCTAATATAAGTTACGGTCTACTCTCACAGTCATGCAAGTCACCAGCATGACGGTATACTGAACAGGAGGCAGTTGAGAAGCCCTTGTGGCAGTCGATCCCACTTCTGCAGCAAGGGAGTTTTCAACTCCGGGATGATTCTCGGGGGCAGATGACGAGATAAAATTGTCCACCCAAGAGCTTCCCACCCATGACCGATGCGGCAATCCATGCAGCAAATGTCCTTCCGGATGATATTCGTTGAGCACGCCTTAACAGGAACTCAAGGCCAATCTTATCCCTGAAAAGTCAAACATAGGACTCTAAGATCCTCTCTCTGTGTCTCATAGCAGTTAGGCAGTCTTGATCAAACACAGGTAGGGGGGCGGCCGTCCAACATAATTCCTGCGCAAACCATTACACCTCCATCACCGTAAGGACCCTTTTCCCCGATGAAGAACGGATGATATCATATTTCAGACTCCTTCAGATACAGCTACCTCGAGATCAGTGTCCAGGCTGAATCTGTACTACCTTCAAGAAATACTGTGCTCCACGGGTCCAAGTCTGGTCCAAACCCCAAAGTTGTTTTCACCATGCTAACCGCGCTCTCTTTTATCCTGCAAAACGCAAGATACAAACAGCAGGTTTTCTGGCATTCAGCCCTACCTCACGAAGCATTCGGGCAAGTGTAGTGCGTGAAACTTGGGTTCCAGTGGCAGCATACAAATTCCATGAGATCTGTGAAGCTGTAGTAGTCCTGTCTCACCGTATTGAGAGTGCCAAATAACGATTCTCATACCTCGCTGGGGATCTTAGTCGCCCGTGTCCAGGTTTTTCTCGATACGAATCCAGTGCCTTGAAATTGTTTTCACAAATTGCAAACGGAACTGAACGTTATGTCGAGCTTTGTAGTCATCTGCACTAGATATTGGCTAGCTTCCAACCTATTGACAATTCTCCATCTCATTCTGTCATCCATACGTTCATGGCTGCTTAATTTACCTGAGACCTTATAAAATTTACTCAACTCTTGCAAAAAACACGGCGAATGCCATGAAGGAGTGCAAGCAACGAATCCACAATCATCCTCTACAATCAGAGCTTCGCAGACGCAAAAGTCTACGCTTACGTATTCGTCTCTGAATATTTTCAAAATTCTTCCCGGCATAATTAGTACCTTTGGTTCAATACTTTCTATTAAAACACACATAATTAACATTTCTCTTAATTTTTCATAAGATGTATTTTCATTAAGTATTAAATATTCAAATATTAAATTTTGAACGGAAATCCTTAAAATTTAAAGAAGCTTTCAAAAATGTTTTATACATGTCCTTCGTTACAATTCTAAGTATAGTTTAATGTTTCGCCCAAAATCTTCAATGTATAAACTTTGGTAATGAATGGAGAAACTTTACCCACGTTTAGATACACGATGATAAGGAGATCACCAGTAATTGAGGCTGTTAGCAATAATTGGGGATTCCTAATGATAATGGATAATGTTATCAGTAATGATGTCCAATTAACATCATCAGTCTTACCTGCATGGGAATTCCATTAAAATGCATAATTTTGTGAGTTAAATGCATGGTATTTTATTAATAATGGGCTTGTGTAATTGAGTATTTGATCGAATTTATGTTGTCTGCAATTTCTTCGACCTCTCTCATTTTTTCTAGGATTCAGTTTTGAACTTTTGTTGACTGTACGTAATTTTATCAGCCGCCAGAATTCTTGTAAGGAATGTAATTAATGAAATAAAAACATCCATTTTTGCACATTTTTATGATTGTTAGCTTAATTCTATATTTATTAAAAATATAAGTTTTATTTTAATTTCTGAAATGAATTTAATATGCAGTTTTGGAAATTTTAAACGACAATGAATTTTTGTGAGTTATTTTCACTTTATTATTCTAACGATAATATTCTAGAATTTCTTCAGCGTGTAATAGCATTGTGCAATTTTTATTTCTTGACGTAGAGAGACAACCAATAAAAAATAATTTTTTCAAAACTTGAATTCTGTTATTAGTCTAATATGTATATCCCTATCTCGAGAACTGCTTTTTCTTTATTGAATAGTGCTTTCAACAGGTACACTTTGCAGATAACATTATATGATAAATTTAATAAAGCTGGAAATTTAATATTACGCTTGGGATAAATCATGAAAAACATTCCACTGTTAAAAAAAGAGATATATCTTTTAAATTACATTTCCTTTTCTTTTTTATTTTTCAAAGAACTAACAAAATACTTTGAAAAATAAATCAAGTTAAAAAATCACAAAAGAGTCCTTTCCAATTTTAAAGATCATTTCATTAGTCTTCCTTTTCCTTTTACAATCAAATACCGGATAAATATCCCCCCAACAGATAACAAAGATGTCTCTAAAAATAATATTAAAAAACTGTACATGTGCAGCATAAAGTGAGCTAATTTTAGTTTCTTTCATGTTGCCACATGTCAAATGTTAAATTTTTTTTTAGCTATCATAAGAAATAGTGTTAAATTAATAGTTAGAGATATACAAAGAAACTGTAATTTCTGATTTAGTTGGCAATAATAATTTAAATAAAATGGATCTGAAGAAACGTATATTCTTAATTCACAAATCGGTGTTTCTAATTTTATTAATGTTTCATTTTAAATTTTTTTAAACGTTTTTTAAATCTTTTATTTTTATTAGCCTAAAGGAGCAGTATCCCAAAAGGGCTATTAGTTTCGAAATTGAATTTTGCGCAGTTTCGCTATAAATGTCCGTATCACTTTTCAACTTGTTGCCACTAAATAGTATCGACCTGTATAATATTTAAAAAATTAAATAATAAAGAATCTGTAGGAATGTATGTATGTTCTCGCACTGTGAAAAAACGACGGTACTTAGAATCTTCAAATTTTGAATGACGTAATCCTCCACCCAAACATGAGCACTTGGACGTCCAAACTTCGAATTTGTTTTATTATCTATTTAATATTTTGGAAAATTTTAAAGAATGTTTGAATTTTTGATTAACAAATTCAACGATTTAAAAAAAATGGCTACATTGACCGAAAAGACAATTTCTTATCTCCAGCGCGCGAGACTGTGTATCGGAAATTCTAAAGATATGCACTTTTTAAACATTTTGTGATACTACTGTTTATTTTTATTTATTTAATTTTTAATTAATTAATTAATTAATTAATTAATGTTGGTCTTTATAGTCTATTTGACTGAAGTCAAATATAAAAATGACAACTGAAATATCAAAAATATATAATGCATGCAGCGTAAAAAATTTATTTTGCATGCACGAATTTTATTGACACACATATTATTTTGTACGTTACACACACTGCAGTTTTCATATCTTTTTTTTTTTTTTTTTTTTTTCTTTGGGTGAATTGGGTTTCAATATTCTCTGCAGACTCGGAAAAATTATTAAATTTAAATTCCGTTATACATTACTGTTTGGAGCGCAATCTTTAAATTTTTATCTTATTAATTTTAATCATCATTATTCACATATGTACGTATATTTATTTGCTTCATGTATCTTGAATCGATTACTTCTGATTTTATATTAATGAAGAACATTTGAATGGAAAATTTTAGTTTTTTATCTTGGATTATTATCAATTAAAATTCTTAAGCCACTTTAATATTTTAATAATAGCACTGCACGCCGTCAGATATAATCTCAATTTATAGACATCATGTTATCTTACATAACAGTAAATTACGCCTTGTGTTACCTGTCTCATACATCGTTAGAGCGCAGTGCTATTATTACAATAAATGTTAAATCACAGAGCTTCAGAGAGTAAAAAAAAAAAAAAAAAAAAACCAGCTTGTGTCACGCTGTTGTTTCTTTAAAAATTTCATGATCCAGTACTTGAAAGTAAATGAAAAAATATTTTAGATAATTTACTTCTTTTGTGTAGCTTTCTTCTTAAGCTTGTTTAAATGCTAATCGTAAAAGTAAATTTTCATGAAAAGTTTTTTGTTTTGTATATATCTATCTACATGTGTGTTTTGTATATATCTACATGTGCGTTTTTATTTTCTTCCGTTAGATTTTGGTAGTCCCGGTAAAGCTCCTCTTGGTGGTACGGGAGACAGCCTTTACCAGAACGTATCTGGAACTTCAGGAGATCCCAAACAAAATGGTCCCCCTAATGCAGAGGCTGAAGGAAATGTGATGTATGAAAACATGCCATTCCATCGACAAGGGGTAACTATTTTTCTTTTTTAATTTTTTCCGTATATACCGCAAATATCTGCCTGGAATGAAAATTAACACAGCAAGCACGTTTTATACTCGTATTCCAACTAATCACTTCAGTTAACTGATACGAATTTTAAAACATAATTCTTTAACAAAGACTTAAAATCTATACTAACATATTACTTGCGAGTGTTCTGTAATTTATCGCCGCTAAGACAAACAGGGATTTTCAAATACTTTGTGGATCTTAAAAATTTGTTGTTAATACGTTCATCCGCCCCAAACTTTTATAATCTCATGTTTCGTTGGAGTCCGTATACTCCTAAAAAGAATAATGTTACACATAAAGTGCTTTACGTATATATACTATGTATTAATAATCATCGCAAGAAAAGCTGTTTAAAATTAAGGGATCATTTATAAAATGTTTAGAGTTAAACAATGAATCTCTTATATATTGTCATTATCTATAATTTTATACTTAACTGTACATATTACAAATATATTTAGACGTACTATATTTGGTAGATTGAAAAACGAGTTTTTGTTACATGCTGTTTTAAAATATAACTGAAATATAGCTTTAAGAATTTTTTAAATCATAGCTAAAGGGCTTTATACCACCAAAATGCAAAATATTCATTTTAGTTTTCTTTTTCTTTTTTAAATGAAGCTTATACAGTTATGTTGAATAATAAAACTTAAATTATTAATGAGATATAAAATTAGTTATATAAAAAATAAGTTGAGTTGAAAAATGAACGAGATATAAAATGTGTGAAACATGATAAACTATATGACTTATGATAGCATTCCTCGTTTTAAATATAAAAGTGTAAAACTGCATGAATGTACTTTGAAACCACATTCAGATTTCCATTCAAGGCAATTAAACTTCTACTAATATTATCCCTCTATTACCTTCACATTTCTCTCATATCTAAAATTTTCTTAATTCTTTGCTGCTTTAGAGATTTTTCTTTATTTGATTCGCAGTATTACTTTAAATTATTAAATCAATGTTACTCGTAAATTACGGTAAAGTGTGTTTAAAGAGAACCAGAAGAGTAAGTACGGAATAAATGTTGTAAACATTGGTTAATTTTGCTCATTTCAAATGTTAAACATTGGAAACAAAAAATTATTTACACACCATTGAGAAATAGATTAACATTTGCATTCGGTTATGACAGATATATAAATCATAAAAGGAAAAATGTAAGTCATTAAAACAAAAAATAAAAGAAACAATTTTCCATTTATTAATAATTCTTGATTATTATAAGGTAATAATTAATCGGTACTGTTTTTGGAATAATGGTTATAACCAAATCAAAAGAAAATATAGAACAAAAGTCAAACACTGGGCAAAATGGAATTACACTAAATAAAACTGGGGACATCTTAGCAATATTTCTTTTATAAAATAATTCTTGTGACTTTCAAAAAACATTGAAATTTGGATTTTATCACATAATTTCTAATTGAAAAAAAATTACAGAACGTTAAACAAAGCTTATAGTCTAGTGTTTATCTGAGCTTGATTGTAAATTTGGATAAACAGCAGCTAGGCTTAAAAAAATTGAATTGCTAATTTTTGTCTGCATTATTTTTAAGAAAAATATTATTTAACATCTTTCATAAAATACGCTCTAAAATTTTCATTATTTTTTTTAAAATTAAACCACATAAAAATAAAGCCTGCACATCCCCCCCAAAAGTGTTAAATTTTCAAGATTCAATTACGTGACACCTGGGAACTTTACATCTGCCATCTAGATAGCAAAAATGCTTTCGAAAATCTTCTCTGAAATTTAATTTTTGGCGTGCAGTTGTATATTTAATGCTTTTAAGTTTGTTCACTTACCGAAAAATTTGCTAGTGTAGCACAAACTTTAATTCACATAATTCTTCATTTTAATTCACATAATTCATTTTTAAAAGTAATCTAAAAAGCACACATATCAGAAATTACTACATTAGCATAAAATTAAACTACGATTATTTATTTATATTATAAAATCTACATTTATTTATAAAGTATGTAAAAATAAAAAAAAAATCACTAAAAAAAACTAAAAATGATTGTTTTGCTGTTTTTTCAGTTCATTTATAATTTATTTCACAGTTTCTATTGAGTGGGTTATGGTTTAAGTGAAATTCTTTTAAGCAGAGTTATACTGTATATACAGGTTATTATTGTAGGGTGAAGAGAGTAATATTTTATTTATAACTAATTTTAATAATATATTTCATTTATTAACTTTTCTGTAAGCCTTTTTACATAAATTAATATTTAATTACGCTAGGATTATAAAATTCATTAGGTCATACAAATTAGCAGTTTTTATTTATGTGTATGCAATAAGAAATTAAAAAGCTTTTGTATTTTAGTTTATTTTATACAAACATTATTCCTAGGACTAATAGCGTAACGGTATATTACTTTTAATTATCGCTGTCATTTTCTAAATTTTGTATATACAATACTCCTAAGATTGATAATATAATAATTTATTACTTTTAATTATCGCTGTGTTTTTCTAAATTTTATATTATATATACATTACTCCCGAGATTGATAATATTATAAATTATTACTCTAAATTATCTCTAAGATTTTCTAAATTGTAATTACAGTTTAATAATTTTTAAGGTTATTCAGTTAAACTAATACTTAATGTCTGGTTTCAGATATTATTATTCAAACAAAGTAAATAACTAATTAATTTTCATCTATGTGATTAGAGGCTAATATTTTTTAAACTTTTATTATAAATGGTTTTGTTACATATTTTAATTTGTTTAGTCTTAAGCTGCAGAAAACTTCTAATTTTAATGAGGAAAAAAATTTTTACTTTTACTCCATCTTAAGCTACAGAAAATTTCTGGTTTACTAAGAATAGGCTAAGTTAGCAATATGTGATAACACTATGTGTAACAACATTTATTAATTTTCTCCATATTGAATTTATCATTTTCCTATTAGAAATGCTAAATTTATTCAATTTTATTTAAATGAAAATATTGCAGTTTGAGATAGCAGAAATACTCGTTCTACAAACACGATTCATCTAAAGTATTTATATGATACAGAAAGTTCTGTGCTTTAAAATAGTCAAGAAACGTCGCATTGATTGTGTTTAATGACATGACAACAATGTTAGATTTATTTGCCTGTGTTCTAACTGACAGCATGGATGTGTGCTTGGCTTTGTGCTTTCTTTACAGCCTGTGCCTTCATTTTCAAGTGCCCGCATGCGACAGTCACTGCCGGCAGACTTCTCCCGTGCCTATCAAAATGTCCTGTATTGTAGACAGGACTGGAACTCACCGCCTCCTCATTCACAGTGGAACAATGCGGATCAGAGGCGGACGTCTAGTGGATCGACCAAAAGAGAGCCGTGTCCGCAGCACGGGCTAATACCCGATTCTCCAGAGTGGGCGGAAGTTTTGCCCCATCCTAGAGAGAACGGGGGAAGTACGCAGGTGGGTTGGAAATTTGTAAAAGGATCCATCTGTATAAGATTCTGGCTGTATGAAAACTTCATTGACCCTCACACGTCGCATTTCAAATTCATTGTCACATATAATCCATCAGTAACGAAATTTCCTTTTTGCTCTTTAAATGCACTTACATATACTCTTACAATTCTCATCCTTCCACGTGATTTACAAATAAACACATCTAACAGCATTTCTGTTTTACAAGCTTAAATCTTCCGGAATATCCAACAGCATTTCTATTTTACAAGCTTGCGTCTTCCGGAATATCTAACAGCATATAAAAATATTCATTCAGATTATCACGCGGTAGCCTAAAATGTCCCGGTTACTTGGAAAACTGCATGTGGGAATACATATATTACACTTATTTCAGTTATCAGTTTCAACTATACATGTTATGTACTGTAATACATGTAGTTTATACGTTGTGATAAACACGAATTGGTTACTCACTGTGCATGCTTTCCCTTTCTTCAGAAATTATATTAGAATCCAGTCATTGGAATATATATATATATCTTCGAAAGTAGAATAGAATTCAGATGCTATAACATAAGCAAATAAAAAACCCCGACACAGGGGGAATGTGTTCTGTACCTTTAAGACTCGAAGTCTAAACTGAAAGTTTTATTCTAAAAGTAGATGCGCTTACGCAGCACTTTCTTTCAAAAAGAAAATCCCAATTCTTAGAGTTTATATCTAAAACTGTAAGTATTTTATGTATCAGTCTTTTATGCGGTGAAATGCAGAAGTTATATACATTTTTAGCCTAATCTACAGATTTAATTGTTTACAAAAGATATTTACCGCAGTGAAAAATATATTAGTTGTCGTTTCTTGTCTAACAAATTGCGTACCTAAATAATAATAATAATAATAATAATAAATAGTGACTGCACTACTAGTTGAAGCTGGTATTTAAAGAACGAAAAGCTTATATTGGAATTCCTTCTGACATTCTAGTCATGTAGTTAGGAAATAAAAATTCTTTATCCGAAATGTCCAATCTTCTCTTTTTAGCCCTCTTATTGTAGGCAGAAATAAAAGAAGACATAAAGCTTGTAAGCGACCCAAACGCCGGTGACTGAATGTCAGTGAGCGGTGTTCATTCATTTCATAATGGTTAAGGAAAGCGAGTTCGTTCTCTTGATTCGTATAACAGATCTCATTAATCACATGCTCAATGCTTTTGGAGGAGTTTCTGATACATTTCATTAAATTTTCTTCTCCCCTCTGAAAGAAATTCTTTCCGTAAGAACTTTGAGAAACGGCTAGAAATAAATTCATAGGATATAGGATTTATTCATAGGAGGTAGGATGTTATTCTAACAAATGCTAAAGAGCCATTATATTTTACTAAACTTTGATTTATAGGGTACTGTAATGACATATTGCGAAGTGCAAAATTCAGTAGTAACAATTTCTTATATATCCACATACTGAAGTGGTTCTTTGAGTTTAGAATTCTGTATTGGAACGAATCTAAGACAGCCTCATAAATTAGCCGACTCTGCATTTTTAAACTGAATTACAAGAAAGAAAAGAGGCTTTCATCTCATAAAATTCGACATTTAGAGTAAAAAGTTAAAGTATTTCTTATTTGTAATCCGGTGGTATAATTGGCAGTGCAATGGCCTTCTAATCGGTCGAACTCAAGTATTGGAAAATGAGCAAACTTTTCTCTCTAAATAATTAATCAAAAAAGCGGTATAATAGGCGTTAAAGTCAAAAATGATTAGAGTACGATAGATGGTTACTGGCGAACAAAAACGATTGGTCTACTGGTATTTTTTACACTAGTTATCATAAATTAAGGAAAAATCACAAAAATCACGATTACTGAAAATGTTACATGTACAATTTTATGAAATTTACCCACAATATACAACACATAGTAAGGTATCAAATAACACAAAAATAAATTACCAGACAATTATGGTAGTATAGAAATTAGCACATGTATAAAATGAACAAATCGAAGGTGTCAGTTTGTTACAGGAAAAGTACCTTCAATAGGGAAGATAGTCGCCTCTAGAAGCAATACAGCACATACACTGATGCGTGATGCTTTCAATTATGCGGTCTATCAGTTCCATAAGAAGCAACAGTCATTGCTCTTCCAAAGCTCTTGCAAGCGCGGCAAGGATCTGAGGGGCAGATTGAGAGCAGCTAGACGTCTCTCTAAAGCATCCCAAACGTGCTCGATAGGATTCAAGTCCGGGGATCGAGCTGGCCACTCCATGCGCATAATTGTTTCCTATTGAAGATAATCATCTACGATGCGAGCCCTGTGTGGTCTTGCGTTGACGTCCTGTAACAGGAAGCATCACCTATTGCTCCGCCATATGGGCGCACATAAACATCAAGGAAGTCATCTCTATAAATCTGAGCATTCACGGTTCCCCTTGGAAAGACATGGAGGTCTGTGCTTCCACCCATAGAGATGCCACCCCAAACACAGACACTGCCCCTTCCTTATGCATCTCTTTACGGATGTTTGACGGGTGATAACGGGTTCTAGGTTCTCTCCGTATCAAATAACGCCTACTATCGCTTTCTAGACTAAACCTGGACTCATCCGTAAAGAGAACCGCCCTCCATTGATCAGGCGTCCAGTGGACATGTTGTCGTGCCCACTGAAAACTTTCCCTCCTATGAGAGGCACACAAATGGCTGGTCGCTCCGCATACATACCACCTTCGTGAATCCTTGTATGCACAGTTGACGTTGACACGAACCTTCCGGTGGCTGCAGCGAGGGAGGATATAAGAAGAGTCGGAGTAACGGTTCTATTCCTGCGTGCACATAATGTCAAATATCGGTCATCGGCGATCGTCGTAGCAGTTGGCCGTCCTTGGCTGAACCTCCTAGATGCCGAATCTGTGGTTGGAAATTGCCTCCAAAGTGTATGAACCACAGAAGGACTCACGTTTAGCCATCTGGCCACTTCTGTTTTTCCTGTCTCTAGTCTCCCAATGGCTCTCCATCGCAGTTCTGCAGGTAAATGATGCCTGGAGGTCATTGTTACGAATTGGCTATCCCAGATTTCTGATGTCACTATCACAGTAAAATATGTGGGCTTGCTCTCAAACATGGACTTTTATTCTCCTCGCAGATGACGTATTCCGAGTGCAGCGCCATTAATTTACATATTGCAGTTTTACTCAGCTACTCTTTCTTACTTGGCAGCATATTCAAATTTTACACGGTTTGGCTTATTTTTGAGGGAGTTATCGCTATTGTTGTGATTTTTCCTTAATTTATGATAACCAGTGTATGGTAATCTCCAACCATAGGGACCAAACATAGAATTCAGGCTATTTTTTCAGATACTCTCCCAGTTGTGGCAGCGAAACTATATTCTTTCGATAAAAATTCTTTGAAGAAAGCTTCATGTATGTGCCTGACTGTAAGGATAAATCTGGTAGATTATTTATGTAACCAATATAAAATTGATCCAGGACGGAGTTTGCAGTTTTCTTCCTTTGATATTTTTCTTTGTGCTACATAAATTCAATGCATAGCACAATAAGTATGTAATCCAAAGGTCCCGAATTATAGTCAAAAAGGGCATGCTCTTTGTTCCGACTATAGTTTTACAAGACATCATTTCATACTGGGTTTGGATATACTGAAGATGATTTACGAGAACTTAATTAAATGGACTGAAAACGATAGTTTTGCATAAAATGAAATAAGTACTTTTTTGACGTACAGTGTAGGAATTAATTAAACATTTTCGTAATAAGTATATTTAGTTACCTTTTAGGTTTTGCATATGGAATAAGTTTGGGTTTTTAAGAGCCATCTAAAAACTGCGAGTCTTATGTTCGAAGCATTACGGTAATTTGCAGTTGTGGGTAAAGGAAAATTATCATTTATCTTTCATAAAAAAATCTTGTGAGGTCACCTTCTATTGGAATTAAACGTAGTCTATTTATAGATTCCTTATGTGCAAGGAAAGATTCTATAGTTCTGGCTAATTGTTGTTAAGTATCTAAGATTTAGGTGTTTTAATCTTTTATAACCTTGAACTTATCTTAACACATAATGCGGGACAAAACTAACTAAAAAAATATAATCATATTAACATTCATATATTTAGTTACCTTTTAGGTTTTGCATATGGAATAAGTTTGGGTTTTTAAGAGCCATCTAAAAACTGCGAGTCTTATGTTCGAAGCATTACGGTAATTTGCAGTTGTGGGTAAAGGAAAATTATCATTTATCTTTCATAAAAAAATCTTGTGAGGTCACCTTCTATTGGAATTAAACGTAGTCTATTTATAGATTCTTTATGTGCAAGGAAAGATTCTGTAGTTCTGGCTAACTGTTGTTAAATATCTAAGATTTAGGTGTTTTAATCTTTTATAACTTTGAACTTTGACTTATCTTAACACATAATGCCGAACAAAACTAACTAAAAAAATATAATCATATGAACATTCATATATCATATCGAAAAATCGTATAGTGTAGTACAAATTAAATTTTAGGTTCGCGTTGTGAGTAACCTATGCAAAGTAAAAATCAATAACCCCAAATTCAATTAAAGCTCTTTGTTTCTTAAAAAGCCTCCCGGCTCAAACAAATAGAGGGATATGACAGACCACAGTAAATTACACACAAGATAAATACACAAACGCAGTTAAATTTTAAACTCACATTTGTTAAATTCTTGAATATAATAACATTATTAGTAAATACTTGGGTAACTGATCAGTATCCCCTACCACATATTTTTACTATGAAAATATCGCATCTGTCACACAAAATTTCAGCTTACAATAATTAAAACATTTAATTAATAATTAACATTTTTTTCACAAATTAAGAAGGTGTAACATATTTTAATTCTCCAAATAAATGATTCTCATTAATTAGGAATTAACATTTTTCTAACTCCAAATTCAGTAGTGAAACAAATTTTAATCTTTCTAAAACTGGCCTTAATATGAAATTATAAATCACTTCTCATTTTTTACCAACTGTAATATTTAATTTATACAATTATCGACAATATATACATGGTAGATAAATCATTATTAACTGTTCCACCACGGCATTGGGAAAACTAAGAGAAAAGAGAAAATATCTTAATTTTTTTTCACTCACAGGTGGAAGACAGTTTTTCCGGGTAGCAGGATCCTTAGTGTCCAATCCACAGGGAAATGAGCCACGTCCATTTTCCTTCTGTCACAACCCTTTCGGAAGCGTCTAAAATTAATAGAAATCACGAGTGGAAACTACAGTCTAATAATTCTTCAAACAGCCAGGAATCGCGTTATCTGTCCATTAAGTGGGAAACAATTTTCCGAACAGAAAGATCTTTAGTGTCCAATCCAATCCACTGGGAAATGAGCAATAACCATTTTTTTTTTTTTTTTTTTTCTGTCAAAACACTTTCGGAAGCGTCCATTGATTTCAGGAACAAGGGGAGCATGACACCTCCTTCTGAAACAAATCTGTATCTCATGACAAATTCCTTCAACTGGAATGTCCCAAACATGACTGTTCAAGTTCTCCAAAATACACGATGAAGCGGCGAAACTAAATTTTGAGTAGAGAACTTCCGGCACAAACTTCTTAGATGTAACAAATCTCTTCTGTCTATAACGAACAATTCTAACTGGAAAGCCTCTAACATGACTATTCAAAGATCTCAAAATACACGATGAAACGGTGAAAGCAAATTTTGCGTAGAGCACTTTCTTCATTCGAACAAATTCTCATCAGCGGGGAGGCCTCGAGAAACCTCGCCTCAGAACGAGGCGCAAGATTCCCGTAGGAGGTCAAGCCCCACCGGACTTTGTCTTTTACTGCTTTGCATCTTCGCAACTCAATAGCCGGTTCTCGCGACAGCAAAACCCGCAAGTGGTCAGGCCCGACTCTTTTCTTCTTTTTCTTTCTCTTAGCTTGAAAATCAGAATCAGAATGACTCTAACAAAGTGCAAACTTCCCAGGAAATCTCGGTTTCTCCGCCTCTGTAAGTTCATAGGCCTACAAAAAAGCATCAAATTAAATCTTACCAATGCCAGAATTTTACTTTATGTTAACGGAGAAAATGACACCCCCATGACGAATCAAAAACAAAAAAAATCTCACAATAAGCCAACATGTATATTCAGGAAAAACATGGGAACTAAAGTGACCCCCTAATTAACAAGCGGAAACTAAGCTTTACGAGATTACAATTACCTAAGCTTACCTAACCTTACAACAAATCCGACTGTCTTGAAGTAAACAAAATTGCAACTATAACAAAGCGAAAGGAATACGATTTTCGTTACAAACGTCATTAGTAAAAGACGACAACACAACACCCTATTGCTTCCATTGTTAGTAAAAAGGCCATAAACCAATAAACCAGATGTGTTTCCTCGCAACCGTCTCTCGCCTCTGTTACACTTTCTACTCAAGAATAACGAGTTAAATAAAGCCTTAACAACTTAAGAATACTTTTTCCCACCTTAAAATACACATGAGTACAAACAAAAAAAAAACTAAAATAATGATAACTTAAAACACATATTAATAATTAAAATTCGCGACATGACACTGTCACAAATTTCAAGTTGTTGGTAGAGGGCACAAATAGTAGAACCTAAAGTTTATTTCTGAGTTAAATTTATTATTTTGCTTCTATACATAAGTAAATTACGTGAATTTAAGAAGTTCAGCATTTAACTCAACAGCAAAGTGCTAAATTATGTTTGATTATGTCTAAAATTGCGTAATCAATGTGTACAATTCAAAGACAAGCTGTTCTCAAACGTTTTACTTCAGTATGAATGCACCCATAGTGTTAAGTATGTCTCTAGCAAAGTGACATAACTGGTCGAATAAATGCTCTTGTAATTTGATAACTGGGAGATTATCAGAAAAACAATCAAGCTAGGAGGAAAGATCAATTATGAAGTTATATTTTATCACATAGTTAGTAACAATCGGCATACAGAAATGCAGTAAATAACAGTCTTACGCCATCGGATAAAATCGGTTGCAAAATGTAGTTGCCTGGACACAAACATAGCTTATATGCAGATCTGTCATACCTGATTATACTACTATTATGCATGATAAATCCGTGTTCCTTAAAAATTTTCCGCAAGCATTAAACTGCTTTCGTTCTAAGGCAAAGAATGTAGACTTATCTTAAAATGAAAATCCTAAGTTAACTGAATATTTGAACACTTAGAAATTCCTAGTCAAGGGCATCGTTCATACGCATACTGCAGTTTCATAATGTTGAGCTACTTGAGGCACAACCTTCGTAAAAGCAAGATAAATATACATTCTTAAAGGATTTTCTAAACAAAGTTCTTAAGTTTGACAAATAAAGTCAAATTATCCGTTGATGTAAGTAAAACAAAAATTGGACAGTTCGCTATATCTCCCGTTCTACTGAGGCGATTGATGAAATTCAAATTGCGTTTTTCATGTCTTGTAAGCGCGACTTATAACATATATTAGATTTATATATAGCATTATTCTAACTTAGGTATTTTGACACAAACTTGGTCTTTTTCTGAAATGACAGTCCAATCTTTTCCCCATATTTCGATTCTACTACTCAAGTTATGCCTAAATATTAAATGCTGTCAAATTTGATGCGAATTTAGGGAGAAATTCAAACATTTATCAAGGCGCATTTTTTTCAGTTTACGACAAGAATAATTTACTTGGCGAACCTCTTAATTTATAGCAATATATCTATCATTCTTTACACTTTCAAATAATTTTAGCAAAGTGCGTAAACCACATTTAGCGTAATTATCGCTCAAAAAAAAGATGCCAAATTTCAAAACGCTTCAATATGTAAAATGTAATATTTTAGAAAATTTTGAATAAAAACTCTAATTTTTTTGCACGTATGCTTAAAAATACATTTACTTTAAAAATTTGATAGATTATAATTCAATTTTTGTTCGAAAAATTTATAAAAATTATTTAAAGTACAAATTTTAAAAAGAAATCATAAAAAATGGGCGAATTATGCTTGGATTGAATCTAAATTTCGAATTCTGGAAGAAGGAACCAAGTAAGTTTAATAAAAAGGATATATTAATAAATATACATCAAATTCAATTAACGCTGAGGAGCTAAAATTTTCAGAGTTAAATTTTTAAAAACTACTCGTGCAATTTTTACAAAACTTCCCAAACAAATTGGCATGCCATTTCAGAAAATGTCCGATTTTGTGTCAGAATGTCTATATTAGATTAATGCTATATATTAATCTATGCCTATCCTAAGTCGCGCTTTCGAGACATGAAAACGCAAGCTGAATTTCGTCAACCGACCTAGTAAAACGGGAGATAGAGAACTATCCCATTTTTTCCCTCAATGTACATCATTTTATCCGATGATGTAGGTACATAACAGTGACAGAATAGTAAAAAATCAAACAGGTAGCATAAAACTTATATTGGTAATAAACCAGTAGGCACGATTACTGTCCTCATCCGAACACACGTATTAAGTCTAAAATATTTGACAGTAAATTCAAATGATCTTCAATCAAAAAATAACTATACTACGTGTGGTTTATTTGAATAAACTATATCAGGCTTCAGACGGATCCATTTTTAATTGTTTATAGCGAAGCATTTAACGACTAACTTACAAAGGTAAAGAAAATCTTCAAGAAGGACCACATTTTCGTTTTTTTAGGTTACATATTATTTTAATCGTAAAAAAAATCATAAAATCTCCATGCAGTCGTTTATTAGAATTTGAGGTTCTATCCATGATCTTGTGTTCTATAGCTCTCTTCTGTGGATACTGGGTATAGGTCTGTGATATTTGCGTATATACCGAAATGTGCGTCGATTTAAATAAATAGTAATCTTATTTAAAATAGACTAAAGCGAGTAATTTACATGTTATAAAGTAATTATTATGAATAACTTTGATAAAGCCTCTTCTTAACAGATGGATCTTTGCCAAAGCATGTTTTTGTGTATAGAATAACACTGAGACTGAATTTTATGTGTACTAATCTCAATGCATGTCTTTATTAATATGCATGTTGCAGAAATGTCCTAACCAGTCAGCTGTGATATATGCCGATCTGGCGCTTCCATATCACAGGAGTCCGCCGATCATCAAAGAGGCAACAAAATATGCGACGCTCAAATTTACATCAGAAGCTGCGAAAGGTAAGTTTGCCGTAAAAATGTGATGACTGTATATCCTATGATTTTGCAATAGATTTTCTATAATGAGAAAAAGATATTTTTTTATTCTTTCACTATTTATTTTTTACAGATTCCATAGATTAGCAATTCAATATAGTTCTCTTATCAAGTTTTCCAAAAAGAACGAAGCTCCTTTTGGTACAAAATAATTATTTACGATACCAGAAAAGAGAAATTATCCGTGAACGAAAAAATATCTTTATTGTGCAAAAAAATCCTAAACGTCTAGCGCATTGATGTCTGACACTACCTAAATTAAACCAATGATAAAAAATTACATATTGCTGGATTGGCCATGCGTCTACCAATGATTTGACATTTAACAACTTGCCAAGAAAGTGTCCTTGATATTTGACATTTCAGTTTCTTCTATGGGAATGTACTGTGTGTATTGTTTATATATCATCCCTGAAATTCCCTTTAGTACTTCGAACATAAATAAATTTTAGTATAATTGTAAACATTAGTAACATTAATAAACTTGAGTTATGAACATCAGCTTATCAGGACTTGTGTTCCTTTTTACTTGCCTTGGAAACATGAACTGTCCTGACTCGGAACAGGGAGCTTACTCAAGCTATGTTCAATAAATTGTGAAGTAGACAATACACACAGGAAGGATATACGAAACCCTTTATTTTTCTATCTTTACAGTGATTTCCGGAACTTCGGAATACAGAGACCAACCACTTGTGGTCTGAACGTAAGAATATAAAACTACTAACTAAAACTAACTTTGGATTAATATACAAGTGCCTAACTTTAAGATTGGCCGTTATTTAACAAAATCCGTATGTAGTACAGAGAGCTGCAAAAACTACGATACGTTTGAAATTATCAAGAGGACTAAACCTCTGGCCTTGAAGGCAACCAGCAACCGAGTAAAACTACTATGGCAAGTGGCCTGCTTCTAATAACTCCTTCCTCTCTCTTGCTTGGCAAAAAGCCACAACTTAAGTACTTGGCGTTAGCAAGACAAATTTGCATAAATAAGTTAAAGCTTTTAATTCTGGCCGGAAGTAGAAAATAAGAAGTGATAGTAAAGATTTAAAATAAAATAAACGTTAGTAAAACTTAGGATCCTTACAAGCTTTCTAATAAGATCAGCTTCACACAAGATTCAAATCATCTGAAACCGAAGTTTTTTAGTCCAAAGGGACAATTTGCCCAGAAGCACTATTAATTTCGTTTCGGCATTTTGTGTTGATTCGCTAAAAGCGTTGTTTCACTTTCCAAATTGTTGCTACCAAATATTATAGCCTATCAATTTTTGAATGTTGAACGTTTCCGCCCGAATACGGGCATCTGGAAGCCCAAATTTAAAATTTGGAATTTGTTTTAATATCGATTTCATATTTTGTAAACCTTTAATGAATTTTTTATTAACAAACTCAAGGATTTCAAAGTAAGCAATGGCAACACTCTACGGTGAAAAAAAAATCCTTTTTATCTACAGCGCGCGGAACTGTGTATCGGAAATTCTAAAGATATTCTCATTTTAAAATTATTTTTCGACATTGCTATTGAACTGAATTTTATGGTTTAAGTGCAAAGAACATGATATGTAATAAATAAAAGTAACACACAAAATGTTCAAAAAACGCCCCGTAATTTAAAGTTTGAAACCTTTAAGATTTTAATTTAATAGAGTGTCATTTTTATTCATGAATTTTAACATTTACTTAAGATATTTTTACTGCCAGTCTGTTACTTTAAGAAATTATTGCTCCTTTTATTTAAAATTCTGGGATGTTGGAATATAATAATATAAAAGAACAATACGTAAATACCCGTAACACCGCTTAAACACCAACGCATGTACCGCCTCCTTTTGAAATTTGATAGACATTTGTTTCATCAGTGAAAACAATAAGCGTAAAAAGAACGAAATTACATTTATGCGGCAAGTAATGCTAAATTCTTTATTAAATTTTATTCATAGATTTACGTTTTCCTTCCTGTATTATGAAGCAAATATTGCTATGCTCTCTAATCTGCAAAGACCTTTGTTATTTCAATTTATTTTATAAGTACAATGTAATCTTGGAACAATCACTGTATTAAACAATCACTTTTTCCTCTTCAAAAAGCTTTTAAATATTAGAAGAGAAGAGAAGCTAAAAAAGCTAATAATACATGATAGAAAATAATACATGAATTTAGTTGACGTAAAGCATCGGTAACGAGATAAATTGGTTATATGGAAGCTCGAGCTAAATACATAATTTTAACAATAACTCTAGCATTTTAAAATGTCAGATGAAGATAAGAATAAAAACTTTTACCATTCAAGCCATTTCTTTTAAGTGAATATCAAAAATAAATAAATAAATAAATAATTTATTAATTAAATAACACCTTAATGTTAGTCCTTAAATTAAAATTCATGTTTTGTGCGCTTATTTTTTTCACACGCATGTTTCGATTAAAATTTTAATAACAATACCTCAACTAGAATTTGTAAGAGATTTTGTTTTCTGTAACAGAGAATATTGAACATCAATTCCAGTCACGTTGTATTCACGCTGTGTTCAGTTCTAGCAACTATTTCAAAGGTATTTCGGAAATTCTAAAGGTATGCTGTTTTTAAATATTTTGTGAATAAGCAGTTGAATTTTACATGGCGCAAGCTCGGAGAAGTCAAGCTAAAAAATGTTTTGGAAGTCATCTTACTAACAAAAGTGAACATTTATATGATGAACTGAGAAAAGATCGAAGAAAAATTCTTTAAAAAAATGTATGGCCACTGTTAACCATATACGGGGAATGCTAAATTTATGCCGCTATTAAAAAATTGCTGTTTTACAGTTAAATTTTACTAAATGCTTTTCAACAGATGTTTAATAACAAAGTTACAAAAAAAAACAGAGTATCAGTGGGAGAGAATTCAAAAGCAGGTTGATTAAGCGCAAGTTCAGCTAGACTATAAAAAAGTTAACAAACCCTCTGATGCTCTCAGGCTAATCTCTGAATTCAAGACACTACTTTCTCCCAGGACAGGCAGAATATATATAGCTTTAACCTACCTTCGAGAATATTCTCAAGGAAAACGCTAAAGTTTTGTTCTAGAATTGTTCTAGAATGTTCTTGCTCCGTCTATGATATATCGCCAGTCTTGTCGCCAAATATCGTCAAATGGGCGATTTTGAGGCCAAATCTGGCAACCCTGCTTTTCCTTGCCATTTTTTGACAACCCTAAGCTGTTGACTCACGCTGCTCAGCCGGCAGATTTCTTTCTCTGTTCGTCTGGAGAAGCTTCGTTTTCGATCCTCTCTCCGGGCAAAATATCTCACCGAGCGGCCGCTGGCCATTTCCCAACAGTATATTCATCTCGTATCGTATAAAATTTTTTGAGCTATCTCTATTTATGATCCCTACTGATAAACCTTATTAAACTTTAAAAGAACCATTTTTTCAAAATCTCACTAATTTTTTTGAGATATTTTGTAAACTTCATTTATTTTCGAATGAAATTTTAGGACAAGGATTATTTGCCATATGAAAATATAGGATCTAAGCGTGTCAGTGTGATTAAAATTTTTAAGTGATTAAATCTTTTTTCACTGATTAGCTGCGCACATTTGTAATACGAATATCAGAGCCAAAGCTAGGATTTTCGGCACCTCCCTGAGAATTTAAAAAAGGTGCCTGTCAATAATGTGTCATTTTTACTTTCCTCCCAAATTACAAGTATTCTGTGGGAAAGTTCAAGAATAAAATTACATTTAAACAATTGCTTATATTTTTTGTGACATAATTCATGTTTTTTTTTATTTTATACGTGATAAAACATATGTCAAATTTTTATTTGTTAATCATGCACGATTTGCAAGCTATTCTGTGATATGATCGTAAGTTGACTATTGATTATTAATTTCCGTTTGGAAAATGATTATTCGTTGCTTGCAAAATCAACTCGTAAAATTAAAAGTACATTAGATAGAATCAATAAGCTACAAAATAATTAATGTTAGGTACTGCCAACTGGAAAATATCGTACCTTTTACCCCTACATTTTCAACTAGGAGAAACGGAAGCAATTTTACCCCTACTGAAAGTTTTAATTTACCCTTGCTTTGAACTTTTCGATTACGTATCTCGTCGTGGACTTCAGTTTATGTGCGTCTCATTTATTACTATCTATTGTTCAATAGCTATTGAAAGCTTAACAGTGTTTTCCTAATTGTTCATTACTTATTTCTAATCGATTATGTAAGAAACAAAACTTATCATTGTCGGTTTTTAGTTATTCAAAAGGTCCAGGTATAAGTGCATTTGTTATTCAGTAGCATAATAAAATATTTTAATTCTATATTTCTTTGTGATATTTCATAGGATATTTATATTCAGATTTTCGAATAGAAAAGAATGTGTGTCGTGTTTCAATTAATAAAAGAAAGAATAATTAAAAATTTGCTCATTATAATATGCTTTTCAATTAAAATTATTATTATTCTTAATTTGACGTAATAGACCACAAATTTCTCCTAGCTCATGTCACAGCTGTAAAACTGCTTTAGTTTAACTTTCTTACAGAATATCTAATGGTTACTGCTATTGTATTAAATCGGATTCAGTTTTCGAAATAATTATCTAAACTTTTGGTTAAGCAAACTTTGATAATATTTCCGCTAAGTCGCTCTTTTAAGGCAAGAAAAACGAAAGTTGAATTTTGTCGTTCGGCCGTCTACATCGAACGGCGAAAAATATAGAACTGTACTTTTTTATTTATTTATTTATTTATTTATTTATTTTTATTATTTTAGTCCAAAGGGACAATTTGCCCAGAAGGACTATTAATTTCGTTTTGGCATTTTGCGTCGATTCACGATAAGCGTTTCTTCATTTTTCAAATTGTTGCCACCAAATATTATCGCCCTGTATTATATTTAAAGAAATTAAATAATGAAAAATCTGCATGAATGCATGTACGTTTCCCGCACTGTGATAAAACAATGGTACCTAGAGCCATCAAAATTTGAATAACGTAATCTTCCATAGAATATGGGCATGTGGAAGCCCTAATTTGAATTTGAAATTTGTTTTATTATCGTTATCATATTTTGTAACATTTCAATGAATTTTTTATTATCAAGCTAAACAATTTCAAAGCGAGCAATGGCAACACTGTACGGAAAAAAAATTATCTCCAGTGCGCGAAACTCTGCATCGGAAATTGTAAAGATAAGCTCATTTTAAAATTATTTTGCTATATCGCTGTTAAACTGAATTTTATGGTTTAAGTGCGAAGAACATGATATTTAATAAATAAAGGTAACACACAAAATGTTTAAAAAGCGCCCCTTTGGGCACGTAATTTAAAATCAGAAACCTTTCAGAATTAAAAAAAAAAATTAATTGTATTTTTTAATTTTTAATTTAATTTAATTTCTTTGAAACACTGTACTTTAATCTTTATCTTTCATTTTCTGATTGGAAATAGAATTTTTTAAATGTTTAATAGAAGAAGCTAAAATTGCGTCATAATACAATTTTATTAAATTTAGCAAGCATTTGTACTTGTTCATCTTTGATATATTACCCGTATCTCAAATAATTTTCATAAGGCTAATCATGATAATTCAATGGTATAAATGCGAAAACAGTAAGCTATCTATCTGTCTATCTATCTGTCTATCTATCTATCTATCTATCTATAAATATATATATATATATATATATAAGGATTAAGATGTTTAATTCCTTTAAATTAATAAAAATATAAAAAATAATCAGCGTTTTCAATATATTTGTTCGAAAAAGATTTATTTAAACTCAGTTTTCGCGTCTGGAATCGTCAACATAAATGTGCTTTTAAAATACACCATTTTGCTAAACACCTTTAACTGCTTTTTATCATTGGCTGCTCACATTTTTCTACAGAAAATATATCAATCAGAAAGCACACGTTTTACAGATCAGACGAACTAACAACCTTTTAGTTTATAAACCTTTTCAACTAACTTTTAAGCTGGAAGAAATGTTCCCAGTAAAAATAACAATACTGAAATGAAAGGGACTTCATTTAAAATTTGAAACCACTAATGTATAAAATAGCCTTGTTTCAGAGCTGTTAATGGAATTCTCCGAACTGTGCGGAGGAATTTTAATTTCCTATAACTTTTTTTAAAACGATCTTTATCTTTAAATTGGCGATTAACTAAACACCTTAAATATCAAATGCATTTATTGACAGTGCTAATGGGTTACAAGACTATTGCATTAAAGATTGCAAAAAGGTAGAAAGAATAGACAATTAATGATAAAGAATTTCAGTTATTCTATCTTCCTAGGCTAATTAAGTTTATTAACCTGATTCAAAAATTGTTTTCCCTTCTTTCACCATTTCTTTTCCATGTCTCTTTAATTTCTGTAAATAATTCTGGGGAAGAACTGAAATACAAGATTCACTGCCAGCCTAAAATTTACAATTTTAATGAGCAAATTTACAATTTTTCATTTAAAACGTGTTATCTGTTGTTTAGGTTGCTACCCATAGGGTATAGTGGTTAAGGGAGTCTACTGCGGTATTGAAGGGTGCATGTTCGAATCCCGGAGGAGGCATGGATGTTTGCAAATGTATAGTGTCTTTGATGCACGTGGGCACTTTAAATGTATGGCGAGCCGAACGTCCTCTCGAGAGGTTGGTGGTAGGAGCAGTCTTGGACCCGTTCCCTCGGTCTGTTCTCCATCAAAATTTCGGGCGGAACTGAGCGAAGTCGTAGTGTCACCTGTATAACTCAAGGCTTTTGCCAACAACGGCGCAGTCTTACTCTCCTTGCCACGATGAATTTCGTGGATTTGTTCTAATGTTACTGTCAGATAAGTGAGATAAGTCACACCACACAGATACAGGGTTATATATATATATATTCCGGCACAAATATGTGCTTCCCGTAATGCAAGTGAAATTTCTTTTCTTTTTTTTTAAACTGGTACAACAGATCCCTTTATTCCGAATTAATGCGGTACAGCAATTTCTGATAATACATGGTCATTAATGTTTTCACAATTAATGATGAAAATAGTTTTAACATTGAAGAGATATTAGGTATTTATTTGGAAGCAGGAAAGATGAAACACGAGCAACGCCTTCGCCTTGAATCGAACCACGGACCTCTGGAATACGCGCTCAGCATGCAGACTACTACACCACGAAAGCACGCTAAGAAGGCGGGAGAAATACCTTATAGCATAAATACATAAGTCTGCATTTATATAGTTATTTAATTTAAAATCACCACGACAAGTTACTATATACTAATTATTATTCCCGTTGTTAGCATGTATGTTAAGCTATCATTTGATGACAGTAAGTCAACTAGCGTAGACTCAACACTTTTTTAATAAACATAAAGCAGTTTAAACAAAAACATAAAACAGTGTGCTCGAATTTATTTCATTATTACATTTGTAGTACAGTAAATGTTTTTCCCTAAAGATATGGATATAGTTAATTCTATACCTTTTACACTGTCATGCAAACCAAAAAATTAAGGCTTTGTAAACGTTTTCTGGCTCAGCTTAGCCTTATAACAGGATGTTTCTTAGCCTTATAACAAGATATTTTAAGGGAATGCTTCAAAAGTTGCAAGTTTGATTTTTCGCTGTCTGAAAAAGTGGGATCATCAAATGCATCCCAACTGTAGTGTTTCACAACAGCGCATCACTTTCCATCTGTTTCCTAATTTTCTGTTTAATACCTTCGTATAACTATGCTTTATGTTTTGCTGTCCTCTTAGTGAACACATCTAAATAAAATAACAAGAAAATAGATATAGTTGATTAAAACAAACAAGTAGTGAGTGGGCGGAATAAAATAACTACGCTTTTTTATGCGTAGTTTCGGAGTGATCTTCAAGCAAATGAAATTCGAACCGTTTAGGTAAGGAAGACTATCCATTAATGTGGCAAAGTTGCCTTAATTATTAACAACACACATACTTTTATTGGCTTAATTCTGTCAATGACTCTATACTTCGCAACTGCGGTATTTAATCGAAGTTCTGTTCGCTAGGAGTTACTTAAATAAATACTAACGATCTAGTTTTCCAGCTGCGTTCAACTTCCATAGACACTTAAAATAGCAGACTTTCATTTAAACGCTGCTAGTTAATTATAAGTAAATAGAAGATCACAAACTTCAGTTTAGACACGTTTCAAAATCAGGTGACTTGCCTTACAAAATGTACAGGTATCAACAGTAAATTCACTGAAGCAAGACACCTGCTTTTGGCCCGTAACAAATAAGCTGTAGAAAACAGGTCAACCAACTGATGAATGGCAGAGGACCAAACTTTGATGGCAACGGGGTTTGACGCGGGCTCTCGTCATTAAAATTTTCTTTTTTAATTGCTAGATTGGCATTAGCAGTTATGAACAATAGGCATGAACAGTATCATGTGGCAGCGGCTGGGTAGCGATCAAGTTTTTAGACGTACTTTCGCGTGCTTTGCATTTGCATACCTGTTTGAGCTGAGCGAATGTCATAGATCAACTGAAAGCTAGAACACTGCGTAACTTAACTGTTATAAATTAGTTGTGACAACTTGAAGTCATCTTTTGAATGGATTTGTTACATAGTTCACTCAGTTTTTCATGAAATATCCCAAGCTCACTTGCTTTCACCGTAAAATAATTGTTTACTAAGATACTTACTTATATAGAGAATAAAAGAATGAAAAATTTTGAGACGTTTGCGTTTCTGATTCACTGCTTCAATCCATTTCCCCCATAATTTTAGCTTAGAGGGATTTTATTATATTTTACTTCGAGAAAGATTATGCAGTTAACAACCAATCACATTTTTTAGTATGGAATAATATGTAAACTACAAGTTATACATAGAATTAGTGAAACTCAACATATCTATCTAATTATTACCTTTGATTTTACAGTTTCCTTCAAAATAAGTATTGTATTGTAAGGATCTTAAGTTTTACTAACGTTTATTTTATTTTAAATCTTTACTATCACTTCTTATTTTCTACTTCCGGCCAGAATTATAAGCGTTAAAGTATTTATGCAAAGTTTGTCTGGCGAACGCCAAGTATTTAAGTGGTGGCTTTTTGCCAAGCGAGAGAGAGGAAGCAGTGAGTCGAAGCAGGCCGCTTACCTTAGAAGTTTTACTCAGTTGCTTGTTGCCTTCCAGGCCAGAGGTTTTAATCCTCTTGATAATTTTTAAACGTATTGTAGTGTTCACAGTTCTCTGTACTACATACGGCTTCCTGTTAATATAAGGCCAATCTTCCACGTTTATTATTTTAAAGTTAAATTAGAGTTTAGTTCTATTTTTTATATTTTTACGTTAGACCCCAAGTAGCGGGTCTGTGTATTCCGAAGTACGGAAATTATTGTAAATAGAGAAAAATAAAGGGTTTTGTATACCCTTCTTGTGTATCCTGTCTACTTCCCACAGTTTTGAACATAGCTTTAGTAAGCTCTCTGTTCCGAGTCAGGTCCTTGCATGTTCCCGAAGAAGGTTAGACGGAACATTGAACCTGATAGTATTACAATTTTTATATTGTTTAAGTAATTGAAAAAAAATTAAAGTATATAAATAAACTAATAAAAAGAAAATGTTTCTTTGAACTAGGGGAAGAACGATACAGGTAATTGAATTCCGGATAGTCTAGATCATTGGACGAAATTTATCTAAAAAAATGCTAATGAAAATAATTTCGCTTTTTCACCTCTTGGTCTTCATTACGTAGTTTTTCTTTTCATAAAAAATGGGGGAAATAACTCACTAATAAGCTATTAACAGTGCTAGCTATCAGTATGATGAAAAGATGGACCATGTCCAAAATTAATCATGCCTCTAGCTTTCAAATGACAAAGGCATATTACCTTCACATTTCTATGAAAACATATCAGATTGCATTTTGCTTAGCCATTTATTTAGCTACTACACAATTCATTATCAATATACTACTTCAGATTTAGCCCTTGCCATTGCAGGAAAAGAAATAGGAGCATATTTTACGTTTCTTTTATTTATATATCAGTGGCATCGTCAAAATTTATGGTTTCCGGGTGCCAATAACCTAAAACGTCGAATAACTCAGCCTCGCCTTGATCCTAAGAAATCGAAGAAAGTTGCGTACTCTTCGAAATTCGGTACCCGCCATTTTGTAATGGACGTTCCTTGTTTCTTGAAGCCCGAAGGTGGTCGAAGGAAAAATGTGGAATATTTTTATCCAAACCATTTTTTTTATCTTATTTTGCAGGAAATATTGCGTGGTTTTCAATCCCGTCATTCTTTTCTTTCCTCTTTCTGATTTTTTTTCTCATCGTCTTTTATTCTGAGAACTTGGAGAAGAAACTATAGTATAAAAGCTTTGCTTCTACAGCGACGTGCATTATTCAAAGGAAAGAAAGCCTTATAATTCTGCTTTCGATGAATTAAAATTATCAAAGCTTTTGACTTTAAAATTGTTGCAGAAATACTGAGAATCTAGGCTGTTTAAAACTGAATACTGATTATAATGCTTAATTTCAATGTATTCTTTATTTTAATGACCGAATTTATTTCTTAACATATTTTACTATGAGAAAAGTAAATAGTAAAAAAAAAATTAAGGATTTAAAATAAATTGAAAACTTGGTATTAAAAAACTTCCGATTACAATTTAACAGCTCTGCGAAGAGCTTACCATAAAAAAATTAAATTTTAAACATAAAAATTTTTATCTCGTCTTATTCAGATTCTACTTTTACACCTAAAAATGTTTTAAGCTAAACAGCTAAGATAAAGCTACTTGAATTTTCTAAAATAGCAATACTAAATTACAGAAGAACTCAATTTTATATGTATTATAAAATTGCTAGTGATGTAATTTTGGTCTGGAGAATGTTTTGTTGAAGTAGAGTGTGTCCCTTAATATGTTTGGAAACAACTCACAACACCACAGCTTATCTCAATATCGTTGCCGATCACGTGTATTTATTTATTACTGTGATTTTCCCTGATGTAGATGGTCACTTTCAGCAGGAGGGTCTTATCAGCATGTACGATTGGTTTCAAGGTGGTTTAAAGAATATGATTATGAATTCAAGATAGTTTCATGGCCATTTAATCCTCTGATCTGAATCCTACTGAAGACTTTTGGGACGAAGTAGGCTCATTTCAGGTCTGGAAACTTCCTTATCCAATAAATGAGAATCAACTCATTTATTGGATTTATTTCCAATCTGAAGGAATATGATCCTGTAGATAGACTACTGTAGATAGACTCCGAATAGACTACTATTTATCAGGAACAATATCGAAACTTTCTTGAATCTATGCGCATATAAGTATCGGCTGTGTTCAAAGCTAAAAGTGAGGAAACGTGTTATTACAGAGGATGTCTAATATTTTGCCTACTCAGTGTATTTGAAGGCAATAAATTTTATTTATTTTACAGGTATAATTTTTTATTTTTATTATAAATATCTCGCTTGCCGCCTAGACGGGAAAGTGGTTAGTGACTCTGAGTGTCATGCCGAAGAGCCCGGGTTCGAATCCCAGAAAAGATATAGATGTAAATTATCTGTCTCCCCATAGAAGGCCATGGTGGTCCACCTATTAAGTGCCTCCACAATAAAGTAACCACAGTTCCCAGCCTTAATAGTGGCCAATACCTCTAACGACTAATGCCTTTCATTTGAAATAAAAAAAAAAAAAACTATCTCAAAAATGCAGAATACATCTAAATCTTCAACTGTTTTATATGCAGTTTTATTTTATCCTAGACGTTTAACTAACCCTTTGGCTCAGTTAAGCTTTGAAGTCGTTATTTAACCTCTGAAGAACACTTACTGCCGTTCGACAAAAACTGATTGCCATGGTATCAGAAAAATCCATTTTAGGCTAGAACAAATCTTCAGGAAATGACTAGCATTATCGAATCAATGAATGTGACAGAATGCTTCAGAATTAAAATACGCCACTTTCACAGAAGGAAAACTAAAACAATGTGATATGCAGTTTAAGTGCAGTTCCTGCCATGTCAACAAATTCTGCTTTTATTATGCCTGGGAATGATAAAATGGATAAGACAGTTGAATCCTGGGAATTGATCCGGGAATCAGTTCCCAGTGAAAGGGCTTCCTGCATGTGGTAGGCTTTTGTATTTTCCCCTAGTAGAAGATAACTAAGAATTTTCCTTGCAAAGTCCGTCACCCAAAGCGTATTTCTTACGGCAGATGCTTTGTACCTACTTTATCACACTCATTTACCTCGTCAACCTGCTTTGAATTATAAAACATTGAAAAATAAGTATATTATATGTGTCTATATACAAATTTCGTGTTTTTATTTTGGGTATTGCTGCCTGGTCGTTTAGGCTACTTTAACATCATATGCACAGTGCTTTTATTTCTTTGGGTTAGAAAGGAACTTTAAACGTATCTTTTAATATTTATATTTTTAAATAACTGTAAATAGACGTTATTAAATAAAATAGTAGAAAGAAGAACTGGTCTAAGTAGCTTAGCATGAAACATCAGTGATCTACGGAATTCCCAAAACAGTAAATCCTTGCCGAATGGGAGGGTTGAATAAATGACAAAATCGCTACTCATTAAAAATTGTAGGCTACAGAAAAACATAAAACACCTAATACAGTTAAACTAGTTAAAAATACCATTTATACAATTAAAATTAGAATTTCTGCGTGAAAACCAAGCAACTGGGCCAGCGGTCAAGAAGGCAAATTTTTCGGCACACAAAGCTGAAAGTCTACCTTTGGTCTCACTTCTCAAACGAACATTGAAAGCGCAGAAACTGACTTAATTCACTATTCTACTTTGTTTTAAATATAAATAAATGGTATTTTATTCGGCTTAACTCGCCGCTTAAACTTTTAAATTCTTGATAAGTCTAGAACTATTCCATGGCATAAAAACTACATAATTCAATCACTTATAAAGCAAAAAACGCACAATTTACCAACATATAAGAACGAACTTGATTACAAACCGATTGCAACGAAAATCAAAGGTGGTCAGCTACATGTCATATCAGTTCCACATACAAAATTTCAACGTTCTACGGTTACTCGTTCTTACGTTATGTGAGATGTATGTGCATAGACTCGTACGTACAGACGTCAATAAAAGAATCTCTTCTGAATCCATTTTAAATCAATTTTCTAAGCCTTTTTTTTTTTTTTTTTTTTTTTTTTTTTTTTGGCAAAAACAGTCCTTTATTCTGTCACGATGTTCTTGCGTGACAGCGTTGAAATGGATAATTTCGTTCATATAAGATATTCGAAATGTGTCGCGACTACAACACTTCCTTTACTTCGTGCAAGGAAATAAAAAAATGACGCAAATGTTAATTGAAATACATTTTATTGTAGCTTAATAAGTAAGTGGTAAAATTATTTCTTAAACAGCTGGTGATTTTTGCTTAGGTCAAAAACAAACGAATTTCTTTTAAAGTTTTGCAGCAATGAAGACAGATTTTTTTTCAATGCCTCTCATAAAATTTCCTTTGCTAGCTTCATTTTGCTCAACCTTCGTTGCAAAATCAAACAGTTCCTGTACCATTTTTAACAATTTGTTTAACTTCTTGTAAATTAAAGGCGCTTTACCTTCTTCATTATCACTTTCAATAACCACTAATGTTATAATATAGATCATCCAGGCCACCATTTGTCTTTTCTCGATTAATTTTTTATTTTTCATGTATGAGAAACCTCTTCGCTACTAATTGGTTTCGCGATCTGCGCGATTTCTTTGGCTTCATTTTAAATCCATGGAAAGCCTTTAAAATTGTTGATAACTTCTAGCAATAGCTGACGCTAATACGCATTCAGGATTGATGAATGAACGTTCATCCGCGTATAAATGAAACTCTATTGTTAGACAAATTAAATGAAAACAATTACTATAACGCGTATATGGGTAATCGTTGTTCCGTAAATCCGCGTTCGGCAAGGGTTTACTGCAGTTTTATTTCTTTAAGGTACAAAAGACGTTTCATTGGGGCTAAAAATTACAATAAAAGTTATGAAGAAAATAATAAAAAGACGATATATAGTTGCTGAAAGTTCAAAACTTTTCAGTATAAAAAGTATTACAGCAGTCCAGTTTTGTTTTTACACAGACACTTAATAAGCCTCTTTAGAAAAGTTTTAATGACCCCAAATTTAATGTTTTGAAAGAAAATGATCTCTCAGAAACTATTTTTCTGTCTATTAATTTGAGCCATACTGAACTTTAAATCTTTGTGAGAAGGTCAGACGGTATACTATATATATATATAACTCTACAGTTTATCCTAACGAAACTAATTTCAAGAACTCGAGAAAAACTACTAGTGGTAACGTTTCAAATCCAACTTAAACAGAGAAATAAGATTCAACTGTCTTTCTTCCAGCTTTTCTACCATCTATCCTTTTTGCTGGATATGTGTAAGAACAGAAATAACGAAAAAGAAAAGGGGGGAAGGGAGGAGGAAAGAAAGCGTGTGTCTATCCCATTAAAAACGGCCCGAATGCTATATCCGGTATTTCCGGTGGAAAAATTCCCTAGAAGTTTTCCCTATAAATGTTTTTTATCTTTCGTTTTCTCCTGATTTATCTGAGAATGGAAAAGGCAGACGATCTTTTACCAACTTCCGCTGAGTGCGAGCGGGAGATAAAGGAACTCCTCAACTCCACTTGAACTCAGAGAAAATGGCGGACAGAAATCAACTCGCAGAAGCCGAATTAACGGCAGTACGTCCAATGTGATGGAACGTTAAGCAGAGCGAAAGAACTTTTACGCCAGATTGAGAATGGGCCAGAATGACTTCGTATGAGTCATTTATTATTGTTTTCGCTTTTTTACGCCAATAAGTAAAATGTAAGAGAAGCGCAGTCTTTTATATTATTTAAAAAATAAATGTAAGCTTGGTTAGTAAACTTAAACTCTGAAGTTAGAAATTTAAAGAAGAATTTTTCTGTGATGGCAATTCTATGTTAAAAAAATTATAATATACAAAGTTCGATTATTTTTGTTTTACGTTTCAGCTTCGACAAGGAAACTTTCTACTCTTTCTTTATTTCTTTTTGAAATGGTTTTCTTTATTTCAATTCATAATTTTTATTGTTTCTGTCAAAGACAATTATTTTTAAAGGCAATGATTTAATTAATAATGACAATTTCTAGAATTAAACTTTAATTACGTCTGAAATTATGACATAATTTCTTTTTTTGTACTATACACATGGCTTAGTTGAAAAAAACCGCACACATTCTCTGGAATGTGGGGGAAGTATTGTTCCATTGAGACTCAGAAGAAAAAAGTCTTTCTGCTATTATTTTGAAGAAAAATGTTCTGCGCACTTAGTATGTTTCAACATCAATTAAAATTCACTAAACATCTAATGGGAATAAACTTGAAAAAATTACAGAAATTGTATTGAGTTTACCGAAACTATATTAACACATTTTGTTACTCTTAAGTATGTTATGTATCATTTGAGGAATATTTTGCTCACACTTTTGAATAAATCACAGTCGTATTTAATTAACAAAGGATTATCAAAATATGTTAGGCAATAACATCATATTGAAAATTGTGTGTAACACTTTATAATAAATGACGATATAATAATCTGTTCATTAAAAAAAGGTTGTGTTGATTCGAATCCACTACATCATGAAAGATTTGTTGCACTATATAATTTAATTTATGAATGAGCCAAGTTTTCGTGATACTGTCATGTGAAGTTATGCGCAATGCGTCTGACATACTTCTTATTAGTTCTAATATTCAGTTACGCATTCAAAATTAAATTATGTGACATGAATAATTACGTATGCTAAAAAAGCAGCATTTTGAGTGCAGATTTATTAAAAGAAATCAGTATTAGTCTGGAAAAGTGGAATAAACCAGAACCTGAATATTTCTTGGAAGACTGGTATTCTGAAGAATTATATTCTGAGTATTTCTCCGAAGATGTAAAATTTTCAATGTATAGTACCAGATGCTACAACATTAAAGACTTTCATAACGTAGGACTCGTTAATAACATTTAATAACTTTCATGTTAAGACATCGAAATGGCGGAATAACAGTGAGATTTCAATGAACTGTCACTTCCGATTTATCATTTGTAAATAAAATCTAATTTCTTTTTAAACTTGATGCCTCAGTGTTAATTATAAACAGTACTCATTTTTTATTATTCTACTAGTGGATAAGCCCGCCAGAAGAGCGGGATGCAACCAAAGCAAAAATTATACTGTAATAATATAAATTTATAATAATTTATGTAACCCTGAAAAGCAAATGTATAAAAAATTTCAACATGATTGAAATCACTCCATTCTTTCCAATACGTACGACATCATCTTTCAATACATATGACATCACGATTTAAATTTAATATAATATAACAACAATAAAGAATTAACTCGGCAATAACATATCGTGTCAGTTATACTAATCTGACAGCAGCTATTCATTTTATATTGTTTAAGTCTCATTTAAAACTGTCTAAATTTAAAATTTTAAGTTGTTGACAGCAGCTATTCATTTTAAATGACAATCGTCACATGCAATAGCATACTTTCTTCAATGTCAGAATATAACCTTATATAATAATAATATATTTAATGTTGCGCAATGCTATTTTTATTTCATATTTTGTAAAACTTACAAATTTTTGATTAACGAACTCTAAGATTTGAAAGCGCGTAGTGGCAACACATCTGGAAATAAAGCATTTTTATTTCCATTGTGCGAGACTGTTGCCACTCGGAAAAATGAGTGCGAAAATTTAGCCTTTTTAGAGTTTTTAATTAATATTTTGGCTCATTAAAGTCATACGGAGATGAGAATGGTCGAAATGGCTTCCCGTGAATTTTTGGAATTCGGGAGGGGGTACCTCTTTCGAAACTCAACTCTCCTCCGCTCTCGAGGAGATAATGCCATAAGCAAATATAAACAAATAGACAAAGGGCACAGATTTTAATTGTATAGATTCTCCCATATAATGGACGACGATAATTATACGTGCTCATGTAAGCACGCATCTCATTATTTGATTTTAAAATATTGCACAGGTCGTGGTGTATATCCACTCGTTATATAGTATCGGATTCGCCCATCATGAGTTAGCAACTGCAAACTTTTAAAAGCAGCTTATCATTAAAGTTTCCGATACAGTGTTAATTGTTGCCATATATTTTTATATTCACTAAAATATTTATATTTGCTATATATATTTTTATAAAAATAATAAGAAAGCCTTTAATGCTTATAAATGTAATATGTTGTTCACAATGATATACCTATTTTAAATACCAAATTTAAGAAGTTTTGAATTATCTCATAATATATTTTTTAACAAAAGTCTGTTCTGAGTTTCAGGTATATCACTTGAGTTCTATAAATTTTAATCCAAATCTAATGTATTGTTCCCATTGATATAAAAGCCTTAAAAACTGAAATTGGAAAGTTTTGTATTATATTTTAGTATAGCGTTTAGTTAAAACCTTTTATGGGCTTCAAATAAAGTGTTACTTGTGTTTGTCTATTAAAACCTGCTAATGGTTTATTGCAAGGTATCACTTCCAGTTGTCCATTTTTATCCAAAATGTAATCAACTGTCTATATGGATATAGAAAGGTTAATTATCTAAAAAAAGGAATTTTCGAACGGTTTTGTCTTGAACGAAAAAATGATCACACGCATACAGACACACATGCAGACAGGCATCATTGCGAAAATAGTAAAAACATGTTGTGAAGACCGCAGCTCATGTTAACTCACTAAAAACTCACTATCAAAAACATTACCTCCCTTTTTTTATGCGCATATGTTGGCGACAGATACAAATCAGTATGCGACTTTTATGCTTTCTTCGTATTCAAACTGTTCAACAAATCTGTTTTCAAAATTGAACAGAGGTGAGAAATATAAACGAAAGCAGAACAATTTTTTTATAAAAAATAATTACCATTACTTCGTTATTAAGCACTAAAATGGAAGCATTTTCACCTGAATCTAATTGGAAGTATAAAAATATTTCTTTGTTACATGATTATTATGTTCATAAACTCGTAAAATACACACTTTTTCAACTCTGTTACACGGAAGATACTATTTTTTTAACAGGAAATAGAAATTTCGCAAAAAATTATTTTGTTTCTACGCCTTGAAAAACTTGCAAGCAGTGAAACCAGCTTAAATTATTTGTATCTGTTTACAAGATCCAAGAAATCTGTGTCATTTTAACTGTCTGCACATGCACTAAAATGTTGCCGAAAATATGTGAGATTGCTTCCTACTTCTAGCTGTTCATTAGCTTATTCTACTAAATATACTAAACTAATATTTACGCATTTTATCTGTTTATAATCTAACGACACCTAGAAAGCATTCTAGGGAAAAGAATCAAAACCTGTAGTGAAAAAGAAAATGTTAAATTCTCAGGCAGGCAGAAAATGGAAATACGTTTGTTTAAAAAAAAAAAAAAAAAAGAAGTATTGAAAACATATTTTTCGGAATTTTTTCGCGTGTTAGATTTTGAATTCTGAACTTTGTAAAAATCACATTCGTATTTTTTTTTTTCTGTTTCATTTAATTTGTTTCACTTTTCTCGTCACACTTTCTTTTCTTTCGAGAATCATAAAGGAAAGGAAATAAAGCATTGAATGTAAATTGCATATTTACAAATTAGAAACTATTTACGTAAACTTTGGTTTTTCTAAGAGCGTAAAAATAATCTTGCTTTATATAATAACCAGGTAAAAGAGAGCAAAACAATTTTGTATGAATTACAAGCACTTTAATTCAATATGATTTGTTAATGAAGTATTGTAATTGGAAAAATTTCGGGTATCATATTTCAATGAAAATATCCATTTTTACCGCTCTCCAATCCATTTTTGTTTTCGTGACATCTGTGTGTACGGACAGGATAAAAGACTCTTTTTTCCAAAACGGATTATAAAATGGATTTAAAATGGATTCAGAAAGGAATTTTTTTCATGATATCTATACGCAGGTACGCGTACATGTTCTTATGTAACTCAAAAACGATAAGGCGCAGAACTGTAAAATTTTGTATATGGGACTGCTCTAACATCTAGTTGTGCAACTCCCCTTTTCGTTGCAATCGGCAATACCAAACGTGTATATATATATATTCTTACTCTGTTACCCTGTTCGGTGAGCTTTTTTATTCTTATATGTTGGAAATTAGCGCATTTTTTGCATCAAATGTGATTAAATTTTGTTGTTCTTATATTCTGGTTAAGGTTCTAATACCTTTAGTTAAGCTGCATGCACTAGTTTTAAAATTATACACAATTAAAAGTTTAAGTGACGTTAGGACTAATGTGGCGGCTATGAGTTCACATTTGAAGCTGTGAGTCGTATAGTGAATTAAGCCAGTTGGTGCACCAACTTCAGTGGCTTTTTGCCCAGTGGGGCTAGAAGTTGACTTTAAATGTTTGTGCACCGAATATTTTGTCTTTCTGCCTATTCACAGAATTGCTTATTTTGACGTAGAAACTAATTTTAATTGCAAAAATTGTTTTTCTTTCTTTATTTTATTTATTTATTTATTTATTGGTGTGCTAGGTTTTCCTGTATTTTACAATTTTTAATGAAGATCTTTTGAGTTTTCATGCATTTTACCGTGCCACGAAGTTAGAACTGAATTGATTGAATGCGAAATATGTCTGTAATGAAATTAGAGGAAGTACATTTTGTAGGGTTCCTCACTTCTTTTGTCTAAGATGAACGTCGAGGAATATAGTGAAATATTATATAGCGACTTATCGCAGAGTTCAAAACTGCCTTTTATTTCACTCAAATAAGAATAACAGTCAGTCCCTTCTCGGGATTACAAGAAGTCTCTACTCGAGCTTCAATACAGAATAAGAAATAAGAAACTAAACGATAATTAACTAAAGGAGACTTAGCTGAAGCTAAGCACAAGTATCTAACGTAGTTGGTCTTTAATGTAAACTAGCCGGCGAATTTCAAAATCACGTATTAATCCGGCCGATAACTTCAAGATTTATTTAGCCCGAAGGCAAACACGCGTTGGTAAGGATTCCTAGCACTCACTCACGAAATTAATTGAATCCTCCTTAAATTCCTCTTCTAACACATTTTCATTCAGCGCGAATAGAAAAACTCATTCTGGTAGAGAGTTGTAAGGGGAAACAAGAATTTAGAGCTTTGAATTTCAAACAACTGCTATAAAATTAAAATATACCTTACAGTTTAAATTAAAAGTAGCAAAAAAATAAGTATAATTTAATATACCGTACAAGGAAATCATCTGGTGTCCTCATCAGATGTGTTTTGAGCTTAGCTATCATCATCTCTCGAAATAGGATTAAGTAAATGTGTTGCATTGAAACGTTTCGTTCTAAAAATTATCAATGAGAAAACATATAAATTACTTTGAACTAGCATTAAGAGACACCTCATAAATAGAATCAAATATAAATTTAGAAGATAGTAAGTGTGATAAAATTGAAAGGTTTTCTTTAATATTTCAATATTACATAGATTTACATAAATAAACAAGAACTTCACTTGCAATTAATTAAACAGACTCTGTACGGTATATGCGACTGCCAGCAAGGATACCCAAATCACATACGTACTTCAGTCCATTTCATAAGGCGATCACAATCAATAATGGAATATTATTGATGCCATATTTGTCAAATGATCGAAGATTTCTGAGAAATGAGAATAATTTAATTTATTAGTTTTTTTTTTTTTTTTTTTTTTTTTTTTTAAGCGCAGATGTTTTGATTATGAGATATTGAGATATTCAGAATCATCTCTTGAATAGAATTAGACCTAAATGTTGATACTTGAAGCATCAGCAATAGAAATAAATGTAATAATACACACAAATCTGTTTGTGCTGTGAAAAGTTTCTTTTATTAATGGAAATTCTGAACGAGTTTAAATGAATCTAAAATGCTTTTCAGTCAGTTTCTTGCTTTTGTAATTTTGCATTCTTTTATACAAGTATGCTGTTAATAAGCCTACGTAATCGTTTTAACCCTTTGACTGCAAATGGAACATATATATCCCACTATAAGTTTAAAAATTACCGCTGAGGTAGAAAGTACTTAGAATTTCCCGAATGTTGGGGACCATCTTCCAATAGTTGGAAGGTCAAGACGCCCCGGTGCTAGCTGTACACAAATGAACATAGAGAAAAGAACAAATATGAGTTGCGCAATGTTGTAATGTTGGGTTCTGCAAAGTATGCTTTATCCTGTACCATCTATTTCATATAATAAAGTTTTCCAGAATAATAGGTGTGCTTATAGTAAGTCGATCGCTACGTGTGGGACATAGAAGGAATATGTGGGACATAGAAGACATAGAAGATGTGGAATATAGAATAATAGTCTGACCGCATTTACGGTCAGACTATTATTTCGCTGTTTAATATTTAATTTTAGTTCATGAATATAAAAAATTACTTTTATTGCAGTTTTGGTATTTGCCACGATTTTCTATGCTTTCTATTCTTCAATTTATAAAACACTTTAGAAGATAATCTAAATCTATATAGTAAATTTTATATATGTATTTTTCAAGTTTGGAAAGGAGGGCAGGAATGATCTTCTAGCAGTGGTGAAAAGGGTGCATGGGGTCATATTGTGCATGGAGTCATTGATATATGTATGTATGTAATGTGTGTAATGTATGTATATGTATATAAATTAAAATATATAAACCAACATTTTATTATAAGTAGTTTGTATATATATATATTTGTATATATGTAATAATTTGGCAGTCAGGCACAGGAATGACGAAGCTTGGTGGGATGGAGGGAAATGAAGAATTTAACTTTACAGCTCCATATCTTTATTCAATTCAAACGGCATATCGTTATTCTTTTAGATTAAATTCTCTAAAATTAGTACATATTCAATAATGAATTGAGCTAAATAAGGTTAACTTTAAATTTACTGCGTCATACTATTCGAACAAAGGGAGACGGATAGGAAGAGCGGCAGCAAAGATCTGATAGCAGCAGGAGGAGTAAGCAGTCTGCGAAGAATGGCTCTGTATTTATACTATGTTATGTTACGTAGAAGTGAGGGGGGCACCTAATATTTACCCTAAGTAAGCAGGTATTAGCTCTACACACTAACTAGAAAACTAACAACATCCTTGCATCATTCCTCAAGTCGATGGAAATTGTGACTCCAGTGAGCACTACAAGTACTGCCACCGGCGGCAGCAACAACGGTACTCCTAAACATTTCAGCGTTAAATTAGCTCAAGTAAAAGGCATTAAATTACATGATATACATTGCGATATACATAGTTGTGCAGGTGCATATTTCAAGATGTTATCAATAGATAACATCTTGAATATTGCAATAGTAGTGGGTGCAGGCAACATGTTTCAGGACATTATATATTGCATTAGAAACAGGGATGATGTTCCCACGTTACAAATCATTTTTGTAAACATGATCTGCTTACTGTGAGAATTAATTAAGAACTATAAAATTGTTCACAAAGCTTAATTTAAGTACTGTTGTAAAGTTGTGCTGAAACTTTAATAGCTCAATTTCGACGATTCATTATTTGCTGTAACGTACGTTTTTACGTTCATTAATTTTCAGAAATTATATTTTTGTCTAGCAGTACATTGTTATTTGCATGTAAAAATTTATTATGACATTATAAATTTTGGTGGCTAGAAGCAACTTATTTCTAGTGTATACATTATGCGTACAATCATGACTTGTTTATATCATTTTTTTAAAAACAGCTGTCAAAATGTGAGAAGAATATAAAATAATAAAAAAGACATAAATAAATAAGTTTGAAAACAAAAGAAAGAAGAAAAAAAATAGCTTCATCTGCATACTTATGCGTACTACGTACTTTTAGATATATCTGCATACATATGCTGATACATTGCCAATTTTTTTGTCAGCTCATTGTATGCAAGTACATGTGTTTTTACAATAATTAATTTACATGAATTACATTCTATGATACATTACATTGTTGATACTTTACCAACTCGATGTTCGTTATTTATTATATGTATTCACTTATCAGGTAATTCGTGACCTTATGTTACATAGAAATGTAAGGGTCATCTATTATTTACCTGAAGTAGACAGGTAGGAGCCCCTTACCCTACTTGTGAGTGATCTATTTTGCGCTTCATATGATTTGCAATGCTTATTTCTTCCTATAAAGGTACGCCTGCGTACATTATATCCGCATTTAATTGCTTTATTTTGCTATTGCAGGAGCACTTCTTTGAAGATTAAATTACACTACATAGCTCCTGACTTCTAGCTGCCAAAAAGTCAATAACCTTCGTAAATTTAATCCTCAAGTACTTATTCTTGACTGCATATCTTAGAAATGGGAATAAATCCTCTTTTGTATGTGTGTGTGATTAAGGCAAAGCCTCGAGGGCTATCTGCCTAAGGGGAGGGATGCCTTCGTGGAGGACTTTCCAAGGGAAACTGGCTCGTATACACGTTACACATGGGGTAAACTACGAAAACGCCCATGCAGCCAGCCCGTTCGCGGAACTCGAACCTCGGACCGAACTACCAGTGTTCAGCGACTTTACCGCTCGGCCGCTGGTGGGCCAATCGTGCTCTGAATTTGGCTGCTTTAGATGAAGGGAATCTGTAAACGGGCAGGAAAATAGATAATGCTCGGGATGACCCTTTTCACCACATGCACAGGAGTCTGATGAAGAGCGATTTCTTGCATAGAGGTACGTGGGAAAAGAACCGTGCCCCTATGATAAACCACGTGATATGTCTGGAGAGATGGATTGGAGGAGAGTCAACTTTGGGGAAGAGGTTGTAAACTCTTCTGCCTGTATTAGCAGCGTCCTACCATTATTGCCATAAGTCTTTAGTTGTGATCTGAAGTTTTAGTTTGAGGTGAGAAGCTGGCCAGGGGATGCTTATTTTCTTGGCATTGATTCCTTGTGCTGCCTCCTTGGCTAATATGTCAGCCTCTTTGTTTCCCTTATGACCAACATGCGCCTTGATTTAGATTATAAAGAAGTGTTGGCCTTGGGCATTGGAGGACTTTCTAAGAATTTCCCGAGCTAATGGTGATCTGCCAGAATGTTCTCTAAGGTATTGGTCTAGAGGGAATATCCTAAAATTGCGGGAAGTTAGGTTGCCTGTTCGCGTACAGCAAAGCAATCGTATTTGTTTTTATATTTTACATAAATATAAGATAAAAAATATGTAAATCAAGATTCTAACTTTGATTTGCGATAATCATTTAACTCTCTATTTCCAGTTATGCTATTTCTCTTTTCCTTCCTAAATATAGTGACTGCTTATACGAAATCATTTTCAACTGCGTCATTTCAAAATTAATTTATGTCACATGATTCTTTCACAACGCTAGTAACGCAGGCACTTACATAAACCTTCAGACAACAACAGTTTCAAATTTACTAATGAAAGTTTAAAATTAACCAATGAAAATAAAGATAACCGAAACTAAATATTTCTCCCGCATTAATATTAAAAAAAAAATTGTACTCAGAACGAGTGTGCAGATTGCACCCATTGCACTTTGAGTTTCACGTTAAGAATGTACTCTCAAGAATAAAAAAATATTAAATCGGTACTACTGTTAATATCTTTAATGCACCGAAATACTTTTGCACACCAGTCATTGATGTCGGTTGAATATTTCTTTTATTTGGTTCATACGCAGTCACAAATAACTTAAAGCAGAAACGCGCCTATTCTTGAAGAACCTGGTACCTTATAAAATTTTAACATATGTTTGGAAACAGAGGAGCAGAAATAATTAGCAAGTTGGTAGAAGCGAAGAGAAAAAGAGCGAGAGAATGTGACGGATTCAAGATAAAAGTTCAGTTCAAAAAATTTGTTTTCAAATCAGATTCATTCTCATCCGCTAATTTTAACTTTTGCTTCCCAAATTTGAAATCACCTTTGACTGAAACGTTATGTAAGTATTTGCGTCATTAGCCTTATAACATGGATTGGTTTTTAAATGATTTAATTGAAAGCAATTTATTATAATCAGTTACGAATTTTCGGATGGAAAGGAGAAATAACCAAATTAAAATGGAGAACTAAGGATTATAGCAAAGTTAGTATTTTACTTTACATATTTTTATCTTACAAACATATATATTTACAATCCCTTTACTTACTTACAATTAAATAACATAAATTGAAATTTCATGGTGAATCCCTTGATTTAAATTCCATTTTGATACTTGGTTTTATTTGTTTGACGGATATATTGTATTTATTTGAAGAATGATAAATTTATATAATTTATATGAAAGTGTTATTTTATATATTGTTTTTCATAACATTAAACGGATATTTCTTAACCTCCTAAAGAGTAAAATAATTTTAAATAAATTTTAAATAACATATATGTAATAAATTTCGAATAACATTAATTTGCATTAAGTGCTTTCTTCTGTATAATATCCTGTTTCTTTTTCTCTGACTAGACTGTTTCTTTTCCTTCAAGTAATGAAGCATTCTGATTCACTTACGTGAAGGATGTTTTCTAGAGTGTTTCATAAAACATATTCTTTTGAATTGTAAAACTTTTCGATTTCTTTGCATCAAGAATTTCTTGTCTATACCCATATCCTTGAATGATGAAATGTTGTATTCATATATATCAAAGATTTATTTTCCGTGTTGCGTCTTATTACTATTCGATTCATTTACGTGAAAATGTTCTTTTCCATACTTTTAGTACTTCTCTGGAAAAGTGAAGCTTTTTTATTCGTTTAGAGCAAATACTTCGTTTCGTGTTACTTCCTCTTCTTTTGAAGAGTGAATTAATCCTTTCAGTTCATACTAAAATTTTCCGTCCCGTCCCATTTTATCATACGTTAATTTTAAAATATAGAGGGCTATTCACGTACTTAAACGATTCATTCATTTTGAAAAGGCTATATTTTCAAAGATATTACACGTACAGGCAGAAAAGATACATGAAAAGAACTACACACTCAGCAAGTTTATACATCCTCTATAAGGTATTTCTCCCGCCTTCCTAGCGTGCCTTCGTGGTGTGGTGGTCTGCACGCTGGGCCGGTATTCCAGAGGTCCGTGTTTCGATTCCCGGTGAAGGCTTTGCTAATTTTTCGTCTCTCCGGCCTCCAAAACTCCTAATGTCTTTACACCTCTACAAATGCTCAATGTGTGTCCCTTTAATGACATGACACATGTTTAAATGATAATCGAGCTCATTCCATATATTTTGTAGTATAGTCCTGTCATTTATCTGCATTGCAGAACTGATGCATTCTTTGAGCTCAACTAAGGATTGCAGTAGTGGGGATACGTAAACAAGGTCCTGAACGTATTCCCAGAAGAAGAAGTTGCAGGGCGTTAAATGAGGTGATCTGGGAGGCCAGGGAAACAAAGCTAGATAATTCTCATCAATACGCCCAATCCAGCGATACGGAAATTTATCTTTTAGGTAATCACGAACTGGGAAGTGCCAATGAAGGGATGCCCAGTCTTGTTGGAAGACCAAAACCCTAAAGTCAGCACTGAGTTGCGGAAACAAACCAAACTGCAGCGTATCCAGGTAACATGTATCGGTCACAGTTTGCTCAACGAAGAAAAACAGCCCATACATCTTTGTGACACTGCACAGAAAACATTCAGCTTTGGCAAATCTCTTTCAGTTGTCACTACTGCAGGTGGACATTTTTGACAGGTACAGCACAATTCCGATTATCCGAACTCCGACTATCCGAATCGCTGATTATCCGAATCGCTTTCAGGATTAAAAGAAAAAAAAAATAATATGGAAATGTAGTGTTGGACAATCAACGATTTCGGACATTAAAAGGAGCAAACCTACACTTTTAAAATTCGTGTCAAGGCTTGTAAACGAAGATGGAAGTTCTTCAAGCAAATCTATGAAGGCGGCAATAGACAAAAATTTAGAAGGTGTCATTTTCAAGTGGCTTTTGCAGCAACGTTCTATGAAAAAAACCAATCTCGAGTCCGATTCTTTGTGAAAAAGCTAAGATCTTAGCTCAGAAGCTTGGTTGTTCATCCTTTAAGGCAAGCAACTACTGGGTAGGAAATTTTAAGTGCAGGCACGGTGACCGTCAAACAGCTTACTTTGACCGAGATGTTCAGCAAGCAATGACTTTCAGCACTTAAAAATACTGTACATTATACTATATAACATGTATGTAAAATTGTTTCCTTTTCATTTTAATTAATTAAAACCTCTTTTTCTTATAAAATATTTTTTTCGCTCATTTTCAGCATACAGTACATACAGTAATTAGTTAAATCGTACGTAGATCTTTCTTCGGAAAAAATCCAATTATTCGAATTTTTGATTATCTGAATAGATTCCGGTCCTAATTGATTCGGATAAATGGAGTTCTACCGTACTAACCTTGTACCGCTACACTGCCACACACGATCGGAAAGATAAAGGGCTCGCGTTGCCCCTGGAATATACAATACAAACTTGGTGAGTCTGTGGTTCTTTTTATATACCTTTCATGCGTATATGTGTAAGACTTTTGAAAATATAGCCTTTTCAAAAGGAATGAATTATTTATGCTAGCCTTGTGCACTACTAAATATTATACATGTTTAGTTTCAAAGAAATATGATTAGTCCAAACACTCCATTCTAAATTGTATTTAAAAGCTGTAATAAACGCATCGTAAAAATTATCGTCTGTTATTGGACAAGGGGATGGGATACATTTGAGCATTTTATATACGAACATCAAAGCTAAGATTCTTTTCAACAAAAGGAATTACAATATTATGCATACACGAAAATCCTTTAATTAAATGTTTAAATTCTTAATGAAAAGCTTAATGGAGCATTGAAGCATATTCCATTCCGTAAAATCAATGTGGTAATGATGTTTCATTAACGGAAGAGATAAACCTAAAAAGACAATCAAGCGCAAAAGGCGCTCGCTCTGCAAACACATTTAAACAATGCGTGTTTTCAGTGGAAACTAAAATTCTATAAAATCTTCTTTCCTTTTAACATTTTCATTGTCAAACACTCCATAATTTTATTCTTTCGGACGAAGAAGAACTATTATGTAAATAAGATTTCTGGATTGTGCGTTGTCGTTAACGGGCCGATGTTATCTTCTGTTTTAATTGACATTCACGGTGCTACCATGAATTCGTACAAAGCTTCGATCTAAGATAATTAGGACTGGCTCTTAACAGATTAAAAATGCTGCTCGCAAACGTAAAAGCTTCTTAAAACCACTTAATACTATTATCCTACTTCATTTTATTGAACTGTGGCTAATAAAATACCTCATTCTAATCGATAAAGGAATTCTGAAGGCTTATTTGACGGACGAAATTATGACGACCGAAACAAGTCGAGTTGTAAACGTCCTGCTTTCCATTAAAACTTTTCCTTGTTCCGAGGATTTACGAAGAATTTCATGGCGAGTATAAAATCTCATAATAAGATCTCGAATAAGGTTAAAATGTAGACTATTTGCAGAGAGTATTGAAAAGAAGAATTAAATGTTATGAGTGAAGGATTTGAATCTTTGATGAGAGTTTTAATTACCTTGAAGAACACGGAGGAATCATTGCTCTTGTTACATCTGCATATTTCTTTCCATGAAATTTCAGAATGAAAAAGTTTAAAATTTAAAATAAAAGAGAGAATTCTTACTCAGGCTTGAGTCTTATTCCTCATTATTATCGTTTTAGAGCAAAGAAGACCTGGCTTATAAAGGCAGTGATTCTCGTTCGAAATAAGATTTAAGTTTTTAACTCACCATAATATTTAAATTTAAATCAATATTTGGTAAACTTTATGCGTCTCAAATGCACAAATTTACTTCTGTGATTTCATGTTTTTATGTAAAGTTGAATCCAGAGTTACCAAATGAGTGATCAGTTCTTTAAAAAAGAATTTGTCGCTAAACCAAACCTCACAAAAGTAGCCAAACAAATATACAATTAAACGAAATGTTATGTCATTGTTTAATATAACGATATCGCTAAACTGAACAAATCAAAGTTATTTTTCATACAAAATATGACAGAATTCAGAAAGGAAAAGTATTTTAAGAAGTAATTTGCTGTCAAGAAAGCATGGAAAATTCTATGTAAGGAAATAATATGCACAACAAAGAAAGTATATATTTTTTTTTTTATTTATTTTACAAAATACTGCTTTCCGAAATTTAAATGCATATAAATGATCACTCTAAATCAGGGAAACCTGACTGATAATTTCCAGTACTTGATTTTAAATAATCGAATTATTCCCATATCCAATGTTGCCAAAATAAACAACATTTTAATTTGGCAAAGTTTAATTCGTAAAATTATGAAGACCGCTGCTTAAAGAAAACGAACTCTGTTTTGGATATATGTCTCATCTATAGTTTAATAGCAGCAGAATCTTGATTAGATAAAGTAAAATAAGCAAATGCTGATGATAACCTTTGTAACTGTATTGACAATTGTTCGAGCTTGTGTTTAAACTATTCAAAATCATTGGCAGTCAATCATACATTTCACCAATAACCTATCAATTTTCGAAAATTTTAATTTGCAAGTTTATATCTCTTTCACTTACTTTGTTGAGCAAAGAGCTCTGAATTTCTGCAGTAAAGTTTCTAAAGCAGGAAGTAAGGTAGGTTTTGTAGAATTTCTTTCTAGTCAGGATGAGATATTACTATAATCACTTAAAACCCACTAAAATTTTAATTGTTATTGAAACAAGCAAAGGCAGAATTTCGAAAATTCGAATTATTGAATAATTTTTAATCTTTCACTTGAGAGACTAGATGAAAATAGTTCCATTACAGTATTTTAATATTTTTATCAAATAAAAACAACTTAGTCCTCTTTTTAAGAGTATATTAAATAATTAATTAAGTATTTTTAAATTTTAATTTTAATTAAAATGAAAAGATATCATTTGTTGGGAAAAAATAATACAAATATCTCATGTGTACATCACATGACTTCCTTGTACGGAATATTAAATTATACGCATTTTGCCTACATTTCAATTAAACTTATTATTAGAGATATATTTCTCATTCAATGAATTCAGTTCTCACTTCGCGACAAGGCAAAAGTACATAAAAACTCAAAATATCTATATTAAAAATTGAAAGATATAGAAAAGTATAAAACGCCAAACACAGTTAAAACAATTATTTTTTTTTTTCAGTTAAAATTACAGTTTCTATGCAAAAAAAAAAAAAGCAGTTCGACCAACGGGCTAAAAGGCAGACTTTTTGGTGCACAAAACTGAAAGTTTACATTTGGTCTCACTCTGCAAAAAAACACTGAAGACGTAGAAACTGAATTAATTTGTTATGGACGCTTTGCTGAGTCAATATATGAGATAATTTAATAATTTAAAACATAATTCCAGAATAGATTAAGCATAATTTACTTCGAAATAATAGAAGAAGATCTTATTGTGTTGCGAAGCTTAGTTTCTCTAGATTGACAACAAATCCACTCTTATGCTAAGTTTCAAATGTAAAGAAATATGGCTGCTATGGTAAAAAAATTAGGCTTAGCCGCACTTAAACAGCTTTTCAATTGTTGATAATTCTATAACTATAACATACAGGTTAACTAAAGGCCTTAACCGGAAAATAAGAACAACACAATTCAACCATTTTTTAATCAAAAAATGCGCAATTTACAAGCACATAAGAACCACATACAAAGTTTCAACTTTCTGAGGCTAATCGTTTTTGAGTTATGCGAGATATATATATGCGTACGGTAAGTACAGACGCCACGAAAATCATCTCTTCTGAATCCATTTTAAATCAATTTTATAACTCGTTTGGGGAAGAAGAGTCCTTTATTCTATCCTTACGTACAGATGTCACGGAAAAAACATCGTTAAATTGCATTCGATAGCGGTCAAAATATATATTTTCGTTGAAATATCGTACCCGGAATTTTTCGTGATTACAATATTTCCTTTACTTCGTACAAGGAAGTAAAAATGAGTAGTCGCTTTTTTAAGGAAACTTCTAATTTCAACATTTAAAATTTAAGATTTAATTTATTCCTTTAAAATGAATACCTGTTTCTGAAACAGTTTTAACAGGAAGCCGTGCTTCTCTCTGATGCGATATACCTGCAGCGACTTAAAAGGCTTCATTGCGTTAGTTTTTTGACTTATTAATAGTATTAATTTTAATTGGACCAAGAAACTAGTATTAATTTTAATTGAAACAAGAAATTAACTTTACATATTTCATAAAGAACAACTTTCTTTTATCTTTCCAACAAAGGTTTTGAAAATATTTTATTATATTTTGCAAAAAAATTGTTTTACATAACCTTTCTTATCGTAAAGTATTTCTCATAAAGTCTGTAGGACTGCCATTATAACTGGAAACTAAATTCCTGCAGACCGTACTAGACAAATAGATAGTAATTATTGTTTCCCAAATTCTCACTAAATACTAAAAAATGTTTAAAATTACTTTTCCATTTTCGTCTAAATTCTCTTTTCGTTTAAAGGTACGACTTGGCGCTGCAGACAAAAGCACCACTAGTGGCTGATAAAATTAAACAATAACAAACAATTAAAATCAAACGCTTGTAATGTACAGGACTACACATTCACGACAATAAGAAAGAGGTTAGCTCAAATAGTATTTTCCCGTCGCGAAATTTAATTTATGAATGCTAAAGACGGAATATTTTAAGCAGACCTGTTCATAATGTACTAACAGCAAACGCGATTGCCATAAGCCCTCTGAACTAAGATTAAAAATCCTCAGCTTAAATACACTCAAAGCTATTTTACTTTCTGGTGAGAAATCCGGAAAGCAGAAACTGTAATAAAGATAAAAATATAGCTAACAAAAGATATTTCCCAAGTGAAACAAAATAAATTGTTTGTTTGAAAGAAAATTAACTTTTTTCACCTAAGTTTTACGTCTTCCAAAAGCCTAAGATTTCTGGAACCATTTGTCGAATGCTTAATTGAAAATATATAATGGCTTTTCTTACTTTACAAGTTGTATATTAAATAACCAGCTCTCTTTTTTCTTAATTTTTTATCTTTTTAAGTTATGTTCTTCATTAAGCAATTGCATTTTTAAATCATTATCAGATTTAAAAACATTTACAATCATTTTGATAAAGTCAAGAAAAAATTTCTTTTATGAACACAGGAATCTTTTATGTTCAAGGCAAAATGTTTATATCCAAGGCTTTAATGCCCTTAAAGATTTGAGGAAGTAAAACCTTAGAAAACTCTTAAATTAATATTTAAAAATGCGAAACTCTCTGTTAGCTCGTTATTTCGCATAAACTTTATTTTTACCGATTTCTTTTTCTTCAATAAAATTTTTAAAATTTTCTAACAGGTTTGAGAAAAGAGAATAACTTTTAAATATATATTGTTCAGGTTTCCATTCTTCTGCCCAGTAGCGATTGCCTTATTATGTGATTTAGCAGTTAATCACAAGGGACTTTAAAACTGGTGATTTGTAATAAAATTTGTCGCATCTTTTCTCATTTCAGCAGTTTTCCGTAGTAATATTAAATCGTGATTTTTTTTTTATTTTCTGTCTGTGCTTGCTCTGTATTTCTGTTTTTCTCCCCACATTTCCATGTATTTCTGGACTTTTCACATTCACGTATGTCCTGTGGTGTAGTGGCCGAAACCGCTAAGCAAACCCTGGGTTGTGACACCGGGTTGACATGAACTTCTAACTCAAGTTTTAACAATAACATAACTTTAATAAGATGAAAATTTTAATAGTTGCATATCTTGACAATATGGGACTTGGATATATTTAGTCCCGTAATTTCAGAATTTTGTTACAGGAAAAATGCTCTAACGTATTATACACGAGGAATGATCGTTCTTAGCAGGCCAGCATGCCCATAGCTCTAAACAGAAAAAATTGTTCTCTTATGCTTATGCTTTACTTTCGTTGCAGGCATCAACTACTAAGAGTTTAAGCCTGATCGTTCAAGGTTGCCGTATCGAGAAAGGCCGTTCGCGGTTGTGGGAAAAATAAGGGCATGTAAATACATGTCACCACCCGAAGGCAAAAAACACAAACATGCAGAGCATACGATCTATTTGAGATGTATGTTAAACGTTGGAAGGTCTTTGCATTAGCAGAAATTTGAAAGAAATTTGAAGTGTAGCAGATAAGAGGAATGAAAATAAATACATAAATAAACATATATGTCAAATTATTAGAGTTGTATATTACATGATTCATAGATTTAGCTGTGCCATAAGCCTATCCATATTTTCCAAGCTGTTATAGTCGTAATCACAGATTTTAATACTGGGATTATCAATATTTTTTTACCTTTTACGAAATTTTTTGCCTATGTTATAATAATGAGTGTGAAGTCACTCAATGCTTAACTCCTCATGTATTCTATTATTCCTTACATACCATTCAACATTTACTATTTGTCGTAGAACAGTATTTTGACAGACTTGCAATCTTTTTCTATGAGGTTTCTTGGTATGTGCCAAAACTGGACTTGCATAACACAAAAGTGGACGTAGAATGGACTTGTAAATGAGTAACTTGTTGTCAATAGATAATATACAGTTTCGAGCAATTAAGGGGTATAGTTTGGCTTTACGAACTCGAAACTTCTGGATAAGAGATGTAATGTGCGGGGACCATGTAAGTGACATATTGAGTATCACCCTAAGATAAGGGACTTGCTTGGCCCAGGGAATATCATTGTCATAGAACTTCAGGTTTTTCTTGAAGTTGGTCTTCTTCGTAACGTAATAGCTGTTGTTTTTTCCACGTTGACGAGGATCTTCCACTTAGAGAGTCAATTCTCTAGCGTGTGTATGTAATTTTGTAGTCGTTGTATAACTGGACCTGAAAATGCACTTTGTGCGCGGACCGCTGTGTCGTCTGCATACATAGCTAATGCTATGTCATGTGTGGAAGGTATGTCGTTCACCTAAATATTAAAAGGTGTAGGTCCGAGCAAACATCCTTGCGGGACGTCAGCCATGTCCATGGCTTGGGGAATTTGTGCCAGAGACGTGAACAATAAAGTATCTACCTGTTAGGTAGGAATTAATAATGTTTATGATGTAGCCCTTAAGGCTTTGGATATCCCTATGCTAAATTTAAATTAAATATTTAACTCTGATTCATTCAAATCCTTTTTCAATCGAGATTTGTAGCTTAAAAGTCATTATAACTTCAGAATTATTCTATTGAGTTGCGTTTTTTGTTCATTATGAAAGCATTTTTATTTCGAATTTTATATAACATTCGCGTAACTTTAATGGTAACGGAACTAAAATATCCATAACAAGATAAATAAATTCCACGAAAACAATCATATGAACTGAATAAAAAAAAGATAAAACGTAAATATATTTATAGTTCATTCATTTATTAGCCCAAAGCGGCAATTTACCCAGAAGGGCTATTAATTTTGTTTTGGCATTTTGCGTTATAAAACGGCGTTTCACATTTCAAATTGTTGCCACCAAATATATACACCTGCATTATATTTAAAGAAATTTAATAATGAAGAATCTGCTTGAATGTACGCATGTTTCTCGCATTGTGAAAAAACAACGGTACTTAGCGACATCAAATTTTGGATAGCGTAGTCCTCCACTTGAATATGGCATCTGGAAGCCCGAATATTTTTATTATCTATTTCACATTTCATCACATTATCATCTATTGTAAAGTTTGTTAAAAGATTCAACGCTTAACAATACTTGCATACACAACCATGGCCCACGAATAATCATTGATGAAACAAATTTGGAATCCATATGTTTCACACGTATTTTTCAGCTGTAATTTATTCTTTGAAAAGGGCTTTCGTGGCAATGTAGTTTGAGCGGTGCTGCAATCCACATAAATATTGCAACCATAAATACTTATTCTTCTTTCACTTAATTCGGAGATCTACCTTGCGCAATGACAAGCAATTTGAGAGCAAAAAGACTTAGAGTAGAATTTTGTTTGCTCCCAACATAAAGTTAGTGTGCTCGAGATGCGAGGAGGCTAACACTAAATATTTAAGTCCGAAAGCAGTTACTTGTAATAGTTAGATCAACGCTTTCATACTTTCTTCGTTTTTTAGAAGTATGTATATTTTAGATCCAGTAAACCAGTGATCCGAGTAAATACACAAATATACTGTAAAATTTACCCAGGAAAAGTCTTTCATGAATAATGCTTCTCAAACAATTGTGCAATATATTTGACTTTTAAACATTTGAGAAGGGGGCGGAAGAAGGATCATTTGTTGTTTACACACCTTTTATTTAGCTGGTTTCTCTATTTATTTATTTATTTACTTGAGAAAACTGTAGAAATACATTTTTGATCCTACCGAGCAGAATTTCTTGAAAATGTTTGCCGGATTCTAACCCCACGGCTTCTTGTATTAAGAATGCATGTGACAGGACATGGACCCTTCCATTCATATATCTACGCAAGAAATAAGACAAACACCGACATTAATACATCAAAGAACTCCTAATCATTACAATTTCTCATGCCTTTTAACTGAAAAATCACATAAAATCCTCACAAACTAATCACCTGGGATCCGAAGATTTCTGTTCAGAGATAATCATCAGTACCCTAAGTTTCATAAAATGATGCAACGGACTAGATGTTTGTCAAGCTCCTCATGCTGCAAGAATTTAATGAAATTTTACATCCTGTTGATTTTTTCGAAAGGATTGCACTTACGAATTTCATAAACTAATAATCTGCTACAACATACCATTTCCAGTACTGTTGGTTTCTTGTCCAAATTATTTTCTGTATTCCCAATTTTTGCATTCCCAAATCCCTGGGCCCTCAGAGTCTTACTCACAATGTTTTTGATGTTATTCTCAAACGATGTGACGCCATTGATTCGGTATTATTAGTACAGTTCATTCAGAGCCGGATTTAGACTTGATAAGGTCCTAAGCTATTTGAGATATGGGACTCTTTGTATGTCTGTTATACATATTTTAATATTACATTTATACTTTATTTTTATTTCTTTCTTTATATATTTTTCTATACTTTAATTCTTTCATTATAACTTTGAGTTCCCAGTAATAGTTCTGTCTTTATGTTTATATGTTATTTTTATTAGACCAAACAAATCTTCTTAATTTAATTTGTGAATTTCAAATTGTATTGAAGTTTTATTGCAATCTCTTTGTGCCCTAAATCATTATCTTTAACAAATACTGGATGTGGGGTGTTCGGTGGGGTTGCAAGATGTGTAAACCCCAGATCCTTTGGAAAGCCTCAGGTGCTCATCTCCTCATCCTTTCTTTGTCAACGCTTATAAATCTTGCTTTTTTTTATATTTAGTTAGTAAGAATTGTATTACTAGCTGACCCATGGTAAATCGCTGGTACCCCCCATACTTTTATCTGTGCCTGAATTAAGAGTTGATTCCCAACAATATGGCCTTTAAAAGGCATAGCAAAATATACAGAAACATCTTACAGGGAAAAAAAGTCGAACTTACTCCCTCACAGGTTTTCTTTCATCTTTTTCTTTGATTATTTGCTTCTCTGCGTTTAAATTTGTATAAAATATTGGCATCAATCTTCGGCGTATTTCTGTTTGGACGATTTCCTTAAAATTTTGCATGCATGTATAATTGCGATGAATACAAAATTTTATTGCCATTTAGTTGATTGCTTCCGAATTATGACAGTAATGTATATACATAACAGCATCAATATATATATATATATATGCGTATATGTCTGATTAAGCAGATAATATAGATTCTCCTGTGTCTGCTCTCATCCGGGATTGTGTGGGATATAGTACATAGAAAACGCTAACGGTATGGGTTACGGTATTTAAAGCATTTCATGTGTGAGTGTCAAAATGTTTCAGATGTTTCCTTTTCAACAGCTAGGCCTGTACGATTAGGTAGCAGGTCAAGTAAAAATTATTTTTTTTTTAGTTGTGGCATTTTTTTGTCACGTATGATTAAGTATAAAATTGAAAAGCACCTGAAATTGAATTACTGATCATAGTGGCTAAACGACAAATTGAATCTTGTTGTGTCTTGGATCGACTGTATAAATGTTGTATACAATGATGGATACCTCTGTGTTAAAATTAGCTAATTACTACACCGATTTAATGTAAATCTTTGTCATTGTTGAATTAAATCCATTAACTCGAAGATATCTCTGAATAAAAGGATAATAATTATATTAATTATATTACTAGAGCTGATTAAAAAGTTTTAAGATTGCCTTTCTTGACTTGGCTTTCCTATACTGGGAGTTTTAAGGATTATACATTGATGGGTCTGAAGCTGCAGCTTCTTGCCGTAACCTTCAACATTTTCACTGCAAGAAGAACCTAGTACGTTTTGTCATGGTAAAGAAGGAAGACGTCTCTGTAAAAAGATTCCAGATGTACTGTCTCTTATTGTCTTCATCTCTATGTACTTCATAGAATGATTGCCACAGCCTCAAAGAGGATGGACTTCTACTTCCTTCCTAATTTTGAGGGACTGAACCCCTGAATTGCTCTGAGGGTCTCATACCCCTCTCTCCTATCCAAACCAAGCGAGAAGACTTTCGGCTTACAATATATTTAGAGTGCTCCCATGCCTCAAAGGTACTGTACATTTGCAAACATCCATGCCTTCTCCGGGATTCAAACCCGAGCCATTCGGTACCGCAGTATGCTCCGCGAACCCCTGTACCATCCGAGCTGCTATACTGTCTTGTGTCGGATGTATGAAAATCGGTGATAAAGTACTTGAAATATTATGATATGTTTATATGGCTGTGAATCATTTAGCCGTGCTTCAGTACTTAAGTGATGGACACTCTTCAAAGATACGCGAAATTATCAATCAATCGCACTGTGGTTGGCCTTCTACTGAGGTTGCGGATATCAACCCATACTAAAATTATGAAGAATGTCTATTACGCATATATCGTAAAAGAGGTTTTGTATGAAACCGTGAAGGATTTTCTTTAGTAATAGCGGTTTCTTGCTCAAGGACTTGGTCTTGTATTGCAAAAGAACAGTACTATATATATATTTTCAATTGCTCGAATTATTGGCAGGTACAGGTACAAGTGGGGAAGACACCAGAATTTTATCATTGGTCTCATAGGTCCTATCGAACTAAATATTAGTTTTGTAAGTTATGCACATTTATGTCTACTTTCAATCTCCTGAAATTAATCTCTCGCGTTATTCGAAAAAACATGTAAAAATGATTTTTCTTCCACTATGTTCTGATAAACTAAGTCAAACAACATAATGCTTTTTAAAGATAACTGGCTGTACATATTATCATTAGTATTAGATATATGAAGATCTAAAAACTAGTACTATTTTCTAAGGCTAAAAGTATTTAATTTCGTAATAAATAATCAAATATATAAATAATATTTTTCTTTAAAGGAAAAGTACGTTTTCATCAATTACTGTGAAGGCTTTATTTGTTTTATTTGAAGTTAATTTATATTTTCTTTTAATTACATAAATACCAATTTTTTGGCAGTAAAAATCACAACACGTAGAAATTTCGTGATTTTCATTTATCTTCAATGTCATTAACACGTGATTGATTTACTTCTTTTTATCTTTGTTGCTAAAATTTAGCTTAACCTGTGTTCTATTTTATTTTACATTTTTCTTCTCCATTTTATTCTGCATCGAAACTCCAATACTTCCTTTCCCCTTTATTATTTATGTTTCTATTTCTTTTATACGTATTTTGTATCGAAAGGGAACTCAGGTGGAGTGAGGCATTTTCAGGAAATAGTCTGTGCGTCGATTTCAACTATCAATCAATCGGAATGTCACACGCTGCTCAGACTAAAGCAAAAAATAGCAACATTAACCGGTTTCTTTAGAAATAAAATGTATGTTAGTCCAACTTTGATCTCTTACATAGCATCTGCTCATCTATATTCATAAAAAAGAAACAGCAAAGCATACTGTTTCAGGAGATGCAAAAAGTATTCTAATGCAGAAAAATGCTACATACGACCTTCTGTGATCTCCAAACTATTAAATATGCGAAAATACCACCTTACAGAAAATGGCTATAATGGGGTGGCAAGAAACAACCTGTTCCCCATATAACTTTATTTAATAAGATGTTATATCATATAAAACGAATCTGCTAACAGCTAAGCCATTATTCATTTTGCCTGATTTTAAGTAATAAAAATTACTAAACTAACATAACCAAATTAAAATTGAAAAATGACACTTTGTCATTAATTAACAGAAACATAACTTTTAGAAATATTATACCGATAATGCTATAAAAGATTGAAAAGTCCAGTATTCTTTGCTGAGTTATTTACCCTTGCTTACTTCAGGCACTTAATTCCCTTTATTTTAAGCGTTGGTTGAAGCAGTCCACTACAGGTCTAGGATTTTTCGCCGTCGCCATTTCACCGTAGCCGTTTCACCGTCGGGACGTTTCGCCGTCGGGACGTTTCGCCGTCAAGACATATTTTTCTTTACATGATTGTACTTTATCTTGCCGTATTATACTCGTATTAAATTTATTTAGTTTAATAATTCTGTTTACCTTTTTTATACTTAATGAAGATTGCTTTTAATATATATAGTTATTTACAAGTATGAGATATAAAGAAATTACACAAAGTTAGTTGGAAAATTATATCAGTATCAAAGAGAAACTGCGGCTAAACTTCTGATATAAGACAAGTTATATTATCGATTTTAAAATTATGCGGGTACAATATTTGCATGATTCGTCAAAATTTCTTGAAGTTTTAATCGGCTAGTTCAGAGAAATCATACAAGCAGGAAATTCAAATTTTTATGAAATCTGAGGAAAACAGAATTACTTTGGAATCTTGTCAGCACCTTACTCTCTTAAAATTAATATATGTAACGGTGCATTTGTATAAAACTGTGCACAAAATCATTTTATATATTATTTTATATAAACTGTTATCAAATTAAGTTAAATTATTCAACTAAACAGAGTTATAGACGGGAAAGTTTGAGATAGGCACGTGAACATGTTCACTGGACAACTGATCAATAAAGGGCTGTTCTCTTTACGGATGAGTCCAGATTTAGCCTCCAAAGCGATAGTAGGCGTTATTTGATTTGGAGAGAACACGGAGCCGGTTATCATCCATCAAACATCCGTGAAAGAGATTCATAAGGAGGAGGCAGTGTCTGCATTTGGTGTGGTATTTCTTTGGGTGGACGCACAGATCTCCATATCTTTCCACGTGGAACTATAAATGCTCAGGACTATTGAGATGACATTCTTCGCGCTTATTTGCGCCTAATGCCGAGGCAATAGCTGATAATTTCCTGCTATAGGAAGACAACGCTAGACGATACATGGCTCGCATCGTGGATGATTATCTTCAGCAACAAACAATTCAGCGCATGGAATGGCCAGCTCGATTAACGGACCAGAATCCTATCGAGTTTAGTTTAGTTTAGTGACGGAGGACGTGGGCGTCATCCCTTTACCGTTATGGTTAATTGGTAATAGCACCACGTCCACCCTTATCTGATTAGTTTAAATCAGATGAGATGATTAGTTTAAGTCAGAGACTTATTAGTTTAAGGCAACTTAATATAATACGGCAAGATATAATACAGTCGTATAAAGAAAAAGTATGTCTTGACGGCGAAACGGGCCGGCGGCTAAACGGCCTCGTCGAAACGGCCACGGCGAATAGTCCCAATCCCGTCCACTACAGCTCGCCCCTCCGAAGCTCTGTACCTTCGGGTTTTAAAAGTAGACAGATGCATATTCAGTTAAAGAAACGTGGCTAGATGTTAAAAATAATTTTCGCTCTTCTAGCTAAGACAGATTATTAAAGTTTAACATTTTACAAAATTATTATTATCTTTTTTTCAAATATTTTGTACTTTGTTCAGGTGTTAATTAATTTACTCAAGTAATGTGTGTATTGTTTACTTTATTCAGATTCTCGTGGGTTGCTTACTTTATAGAGGTATTATGCACTTTTGTCTTATATTCCTTATTTTACTGAAATATTATCCATTTATTTTATATCGTAATGGAGAAGACCCATAGAACGTAAAATTGAAGGAATGGAATATTTGTGTAAAACGTCTGTGACACAACGTGTATTATGAGATGAACTTCGCAATTTAGAAATGCTAAAGTCAGACTGTAGACCTCTACATGCATTCATTCAAACTATCACATTCTGAATAGATGGAAATACCATTTCAGTATAAAAAATATCAATATTATCAATATTATTAAAAATATCAATAATCAAAAAAATATCTGAAAGCCTTCAGATTTTACATTACGCCAAAGGTGCGTTTTTTGACGTTTTGTGTGTTACTTTTATTTTTAAATATCATGTTCTTCGCACTTAAACCACATAAAATTCAATTAATCAGCAATATAAAATATTTAGAAATACAGGGGAATAGTACTTCGTAACAGCAATTTGAAAAGGAATTCACACATTTAGAGTAATACGCTGCTAAATCTCGTTTCGAGACTAATAGCCCCTTCAGGATAACGCCCTTTTGGTCTTAAAATTTTTTAAGGCATGTGTTAAAGCTTAATCATAAAAAAAATATTTTTCTCTCACGGCAAGAACCTTTCCTCTTTTTATCTGAAATCAAACGTTTTTGGCTTACAGATTTCTACACTTTTTTTTAGATAAAATACTATAAAAAAGTTAAGTTAAAACCCTTTTCCACATAATAATTGCTGATCGTGATAAAGTGGACATCAGACTGTTGCATAAATGCAGTTTACAGATTTAAATCGTTTTAGAGGAAAACAATTTCCATTCTGCTCTTTCCAAACAAACTTGTGTTTACTTTAGCGCGAAAATATTTGAGTTTTGTTTTCCTTTTGTTTTTCTTGTTTTATTTTCAAGCTTTCTTTGCGTATGCGTTATGTTTCTCTGTGTTTTCCAACATGTAAATTTTCACCGAAAGGACATTTTTAATCTAAGACGAATAAAAATAGAAAACAAAATCAGTTTCCTTTTTCCTAATCTTTAGAATAACATTTTTTTTTATTTCTAGCAAAGCTCAGAATATATTTATGAAACTCTTTTGATTTAAAAACAAGTCAAAAGGATCTACATTTCTTATGAGCTCTCATATAAAAGAAAAGCATAATTTTAGAATTTAAACTGCCGGAATTTTCATCCGGTTATCTCAGTTATATCATAGTATAAGAAATATATTCATTATTAAACCTGTTATATAAAAATTTAGCCTTTGTTTAAAAAGAGAAGAATTACAAGTCCATCATTAATATTTAGTAATTTGTTTTAAAAATATTATGGTTGTTTTAACATTCCGCGAAATAGACAGGATGATATGAAATAATTTGTTCTTAATAGATAACAATTTATGTAATATATAAACAGCAGCCTGGAATATAATATTCTTAAACAAGAAATGATTACCTTTTGTAAAAAAAAAGAAACTCGGCGTATTTATTTGCTTGTACCTTTTAGAAGCATACCACTACAGATGAAGATCTAATTGCATTGTATTTCTAAAGACATCTTATCTAGCAAAGATTAGCTTTCTGGTTACCTTTTAGACATCATTATTGTTTTTCCATTTCCGATTAAATATTTAGTAGCTTTTCTGAAGCTTTTTACACAGATGTAATTTGGAACCATCGCTTGAAGGACGGAGTTTACGTCTATCCAGGGAACGACAACTTACTTAGGGAAAGAAGCAAAAACCGTTGAATAATGTTTAACATTTGCATAAATACCACTCTCACCACATCTATATCATATATTCATTTAAAATTTCGAGTAATAAAATTAAAGTTTCCTACGATTTTTAGCCTCCCGTGCAGCATAATAATCAGAAGTCATACATTAGAGTCATTTTTAGAGAAGCCTCAAATGTTAGCCTACCTTTACTTAAAGTTTCGATCTTCGTTGCAAACATTAAGTATTTTCATTTTAAATTGAGTTTTAACCGCTTTCTGGAATCTTTTACCTCTATCCGCTTTTCTAGGTCAATTCTTTAGCTAGTCTATCGGACACCTTATTTTTCATTGCTTGAATTTCCCGTTAACCAGCGTAATTGGGTATATGTATATAACGCACAAGCAATGGAAATGAAATTAAAGGTAATCTTACAAATTCCCCTGCTTTTTTGTGTGTTTATTATAACTATTATACGTGTATCAAGTATACTATGGATTTTCCAATGTGTGGTCTACTTCAAGAAACATTCATATAATATATAACATATATCTTCGATATAAATGTTAAAAAATTCCACATATTTGCCAGCTTTTTGGATATTTTATTTATTCTTTTTAGAATCCATTATTACACGATGACACTGTATGCGTCCAACCACTTTGGAACAGATTTGTTTCTGGAATGTATTTAAATTTTTAATATTTAATTATTCACTTATAAATATATCCTAAATAAGTTATTATTTTTTTAACCAGAGATAAATTCAGAAAAGCGGTTATAAAGTATAATTGGAATTCCTTGTTGAAGAGCAATTTTACATGATTCTTCCATTTTTGCATTTTATTGCCTTTTTTACAAATTTTAGTTAACGTTTCTTGTTATTAAAGTTTCATACGCACATTTTTCTAACAAGTTAAATTAGCTAGAACTAATATTTGAAAACTGATATCATATATAATATGGGGAAAGGTCAATATAAGTATCTAGTGGTTAACCAAAGGTTTCAAGCATACGTTTCCTATGAAAACGTGAAAGTGACTAGTTTCAAATCTTTGAAATTGATATACATAATTGCGATTATTTTAAGAAAAGTCATAATACAGACATATTTCAACTAAAATGAGTTCTCGCAATCTTTCAGACGATGACCTGGTGGATGACATCGGTAAGTTTTAGAAGGGCCAGTTTATAGCAGAGGTCTTTCAATGGTTAGGAATATCTCGAATAGTGATATTAAATTATGACATAAATTCCAGACTACGGGTATCATAACTAAGGAACCCAGTCAGAGAGCTACGACAGTTGTGCAGTATTAATACATAGCATTAGATGCATTACGTTATACAGAAATGATGGTTAGAGAGCTGTCTTAGAACTTCGCTGCGTCTGGAACAACAGTTTCAGACGCAGTCGTAAGTTCTAGTATATAAACTGCAGAGACCTTAGCAGAGAAGGCCGTCAGTGACTAGCGATATGTGCCATCCTCATTAGATCGTAGAAGTAAGACCCGTCTCTTATGAAGGCACGCATACCATTCTTAGAATCCGTACAGCAAGTATGGAGCTATGTACTTTTATGACAAAGCGAAATTTAACACATAGAGTGTTTATCGGTGAGTGTTTATCCGGAGAAAGCCCCAAACCTGCTAGCGTCCCTTCCATGTAAAAACGCTGACCACTTACCACAAAAACTGAGCGTTAGAGGAATGTGATTCTTGAATCTTATGTAAGGAATTCTTGTAAAATTGTTCGACAGGATTTCATTTTTGTGGATAACAGAGGAAGGCCACAAAGAACTCAAATAACTCATCAGACCTAAATCCTAAAAAGTATGATTCGGTTATTCTAGGAAGAATCATTGAACAACGTCAGCACCCTCCAGGTTTTAATTGCTAAATTTTAGAAAAAATGAAATTTATTATTACAAGCCATCAACAACTTCAGTTACAGACTAAAGGCCGGTTGGGAGGCTGTAAATCTGTAGGGGGTAGTCACTCTCTTTATTAGCAAAATCATCTTGGAAATATGAAGTTTCATGTTTTGGTAGGTTTTGGTTTCCTCAGCATATGTGTCCAAATTTACTTTGTGCTTATATGTTATGTTATTGTTGGCTGTGTCATGATATTGGGCATCTGTGTTGAAAATACCATTACAATAAACCAATTATTTTTTTTAGAAATCATATATGTATGTTTTGTATCTGTAACCTTAATTGTAAGATATATAACTTTCCGTTTAGCGTAAAATAACCTATGAGTACCTTTAATCTCATGATTTTCCTTATTGAAAGAAATAATTGAGTTTAAAAATCGCTTTATGATGATCATCAGCTTTAAAATAAAAAATTTCATTTGAAAGAAATCATGTGTAATAATTTGTCAAGAAGTAATTAATAATAATTAAGTAATAATTTGTCAAGAAGCCTTTTTTGAGTTAAATTTTTATTACAAAAATACACATATTTAGTCTTAAAAATTATTAGAAATATGAAACTACTGTAGGAACTATTAAAGAAAAAATTCATAATAAGCATACTAGCAGTTATTTTCATTTTGATTTTCGGAAATCTGTGGTGTACATGATTGCGAAGTATTGTGCTGTTAGACATTATTCTGTGTCATTGCAATCAATAATTATTTAAGCAGTGTTTAATTAGTTATTGCGAATTTGCGTAAAAGTGCTTAATTTACAAATTTCTGTAAAAATTCCTAATCTCAGACAGCTTTGCGTAATGTTTGCCCATCAGGAAATTAAATATTATTTTATTTTAAGCAACTAATTTTCTTGATTTCATTTTTTTACTTTTTGATGTATTAAAACATCAAACATAATGATTTGAAGCATTTTTACCTAAATATATTTTCACCATTTTTGGAAATTTTAAATTCGTCTTGGAAATGAAAAAGACAATAAATCGGATAAATGTCTATTTCTTCTGTTTAACGGTTAGAAGTATTTGTTAAGAAAGAAAGAAATCTCTGAATTGAGTGAATGCTATTTTGTACGGAAACATTTAATCATAGAATAACATTAGTTGAGCTAATATAGAATGAGAACCTTTGTTTACGCATTAGAACAAGGGTTAAATATTGAATGGATTTGATAAGATCTGTTAACGTTAAATAATGTAATTTAATTAAGTATTTGCTGTGACTGCGCTAGATAGAATTACGTATTTTTCTTCGATTATCATCTGAGGACAAAAAGTAAAGTTTGGTACAAATAATAAAATTTGAAGCTAGAAGGCTGCGTTTTGTATTTTCATAAAAACTCTTTATTTTGGTTCTTAAATCTAAACCTTTACCATTAAGCAAAATAATAAGAGCAAGCAAAAATTAAAAGGAGGACTAAAATAAGTGGGATTATTTGCTGCTATCAGTTAATCACATATAGCAAAAAACTAAATAACAACATCTCAGTCATTAAGGATATTGATACAAATATATTAAACAAAAAATGAAATCGTAAGGAAGGAGCTTAGATTAAACCATAATGCGGTTTTTGTTGAAGATCAGAAGCTATAGTATCATTTGAAGTATCTATGAAAATTTCAAACGGACTACATGAAATTAAACTATGCATTATAATGGTGTCCGCCGAAAACATAGCGGCAAATACATTACAGATGAAAACTTCGCGGAGAAAACATCGCAAGGTGAAAACATTGTCGTACATAATATTGTGGGAGAAAAGAAACAGGGAGAAAACATCGGCGTACAAAGCATCGTCATAAAAAAAGCGATTCAAAAACTTCGCAGTTAAAAAAAATCGTTGCCAAAATATCGTGATAAAAAACAAAGCACCTGCAAATTATCGCATGGCGATAACTTCTCATATACGTTTTCATTATACGTTTTTCTCATACATACGTTTCATACGTTCTCATACATATGTTTTTACTTTTATATTTTGTATTTTTGAATTATACCAGTGATGGCGAAACTATGGCAAGTGTCCCACAGTCGGCACGTAAAGCCTCATCAGCTTGCACGCGACTCAAATATTACTTCCTTAATTAATAATCACAATAAAATGATACTCTATGTAATTTAAATAAGTAATTAAGTAATAAACATGCAATTTGATAATATAGCAAAACACGAAAGCTTAGTGGGGAAACCAAGCTTATACACACGCGCTCAGCCAAAATAAGCCTAATAAAGCCGAAAAGGAGCATATGAAATCTAAAGTTAGAAGTTTAGCAAAGAGTTGCCCAGGTTAACGGTTACTGCTGTCCCCTGTTCATACTTGAATCTGCAGCCATAGACTGTTGATTCGTGGAAATCCAATTGCTTACTATCGGTTAATAATGCAGCCTCTTTTTAGTATATGACTGATTCATATTTAATGTTTCATTTTTAAATTTTGGGAACCTTCACAAATGGCTCCAGCAAAAAAGGCAAACTTCAACATTGATAATAGAAGATCACATCAAGACAGAATCATTTGGAGTTATTGAACACAATAGGAAAGTACTATGCATTCTGTGCGGGAAATGTATTGTGTGTCCCACATCTAGTGTCAGACGGCACTTTAACACCAACCACAAAGTTGTTGCTGAACTTGATGAAGCTGAAGGGAAGGTGTTTATTGAAGGGAAACTGAGGAATTCTAATTACGAGAAAATTGGTTTTTGCAATTATCTTTTTAAAATAAACCATCTAACAACGACCAGCTTTCAAATTTTACTGTGCCTGGCACACACTGAATCATACATTTTTGCTGAAAAAATAAAAAGTAAATTTAAGCATACAAAGACTGAAACCGAATAAAAATACACTGAAGAGAAACTGAATAGAAAATAATTCTGGGTATAGCAGTTAATGTAATGTTAAACTTTTGTAGTTAACTAAAAATTAATCTTTTAATTAATCTTTTTTTTACAAAGTTTTATTGGTAATTTTTCATGAAAACCACAGTCTAAAAAAATGTTTTAAAAAGGAAGAAGAGTAACTGCATGAGTACCCTTATTAAAATTGTTTTAAACAATTATCATATCATAAAATTATGTCAACTACTATAAGTAGCATTAATTTTCTACTCATTTTTCAGTTTTTGAGAGCTTAAATTTCCTTCTGAATTTTTCAACAAAAATTTGTTATTCAATTCAAAAATATAAAAGTGAAAAAAAATTCTGAAAGCTTTCAGATTTTATATTACGCCCAAAACGGCATTTTTTAACGTTTTGTGTGTTGCCTTTATTTATTAAATGTCATGTCCTTTTTGCGCTCACAAACCATTATGCGAATATGCATTTTATAACATTTAAAGCCTGAAAAACACATGTCTGCGATGTTTCGTCACGCGATGATTTGTAGTGCTTTATTTTTTGCGACGGTATTTTCGACGACGATGTATTTTTAAATTGCGAAGTTTTTGAGTCTTTTTTTCCTATGACGATGTTTTGTACAACGATGTTTTAGAACTGAGATGTTTTATCCTTACATATTTTGTATGATGACGTTTTCGCGTTGCGTTGCGTGGTTTTCTCTTCAATGTTTCGCCTGCGATGTTTTTGCCACGATATTTATATATAGTATGATAGTTTAAATTACTGTGATAAGTAGCTGATAGATGCATTATAACGGCCAATGTGTAATTTCTATTGTAATTTTAAATTTATTATTTCGAAGACAGTTCTTTCTTTTTGGATGGGTAATGTAAATAGTGAAGAATTCTTATTAATATTTCTTGTTTTTAAATAGTCTAAAACTCAATTAAGGATAATAAATTCCCATTACAAATATCGTGTAAATATATCATAGAGGTGATTTTACGTATTCCTCGTTTTCAGTATCTCTTAGACCTTCCAACATTTATTAGTAATTTAAATGCTGTCGCCAGAGGTATTAAGTTTCTTCCATAACAAATTCTTTTAATGCATATTTTTATAATAAATGATAGCGTTAAAATAAATTTCTTAATACGAAGCGTACGAAGTAAAAGTGAAGTGAATTTTCCTTAAATATTCTAAAATGTTTCCTCTCTTTTACAGCCCTACAAACCGGACAGCAGTGATGAAATGGTATATGCGGACTTGTATGATGATGTAAAAGCGGGAAAAATCCCGGATCCTAGGATGAAGCCCCCTTTGCCTCCCAAAGGCATCGGAAAGAAACCAAAGGAGCCTCCCCTGCCCCCCAAGACCAAAAAGGGTGGGTTCTTGGATTCCATCGGCATCTGAGACAGAAACAGATACTCGGAAAGTTCAAAGTGGCCCTTCTTAAAGCTCAGGAAGGATGGAAAGTATCGGAACTGGAATTTTTATGTTTTTGTTTGTTTTCAAGAAGAATGCGAAAAGGAAAGACTGTGTTACAAATTGGAATCTGCAAATGGCAAAATGTAACGTAGATTCAGCAAAGAAACTGCTATGGGCGATTTGGTTTAAAAATCTTGTCTATGTATCTGAATATTTTTTCTGTTACTGTATTTTTTGTCATATTTTTTAAAGCCAAAGAGTTTCGCATTCCATTTACCAGAGTCGTTTTCTCTTGAGAAACCGTGGCGTGTTTTCATCGTCAGTACTTACACCTTAAATACCAAAATTTGAAACCTATTTAAGTTTTACACGAAAAGGCTACTGATTTTAGCATGCAGATTGGAACTGATTTTAGACAAATATAATCAAAGGTAGGGTAACTGTGTCCTTTTACAAAATATAGAAACATATTTAATGCTGACTACATATAAGAATACTGGAGAGGTTGTAAATGATTTAAAACGAAGCATTGAAATTTTCGATAGTACAGTGAAATTTGGCCATTCAAATTTTCTTTGCAGATTTATTTGTACTTCAAAAACACGATCTACGGAAAGAAAATGCAGCTTTGAATTTGGCCATTATGGACTCACTTGTTGGAAGCTGAGCTTCTACAAGCATAAGGCATGTATAGGAATATCAGTTGCGATTGACGTCATGTGACTGGATATCACGTGTCAAAATATCGCATGTTTATAGATCACAGTGATGGTAAGCAGGAGATAAAAACAGTTCCAAAACCCGATAGAACAGCCGGACTAACGTCCTATGCTTTGATTCTAATAATTTGCCAACAATAATTTTGATTTGAAATGCCTTGCATGTCAAGATATTAAATCTTTTTTAACATTTTTAAAGAAGCTCGATTAAGCTCGTTTACTGAATCTTAATTGTTTTCAGGAATCTGCTAAAGAAGAAATACATTACTTCTTCTGCCTATCATCACAACTTATTTTGAGCCCCGGAAACGTAGAAGTTTCGAATTCAAAGCCATTTTTCATGAAGTCCTCTTCGAAAACAAATCTGGAAACTGATCGCGAAACTTACAATGAAGCGCTAAACGTTGTTTTGAATATGTAAATTATTTATTGTACGTTACTGTGAAATATAATTAAAAGTGTTGTTGTTGATGACCTGCTAATATGCAAGCCACATCTATTGCCAATACTTTTAAGAGGAGCTTATTAATTTAGTATGAAAAAAAATGTTGTCCGCTGTACATATCAAGTAGTAATAAATACTCATCAAGCAATTCATACCGACTGGTAACATTTGAAGGAAGAATGGAAGGAATAGTTCACGTGAAGCAACTTCCTGAAATTGAATCGTGAGCAATTCTTACGGCTTTTAATTTCTGACTCTTCAATCGCTAGCCATTTAGTCTTCACATCCCAAGCAAAATAACTATAAGATTAGCAGAACTGTTCACTTTTCTTTCGGAAAATCACTATTTATATTTAGCACTGCAAAGGGAAGCTAACATCTTTGACTGTATTTATTATCAATCACATATTATATTCTTTTTAACTAAGCATGAAAAATATGTGTACACAAGAAAATATTAAAGAAGATAAAGGTGAAAATAAATGAATACCCATCTAAATAATGTGGAGTTATTTGGTACTGATGAAAATAAGTGTTAAATTTTAAAACAAATACTCTTTAAAATCAGATGTGAAATCATTACAAAAGGAAATGATTTTAACGAGATTCTTTTGAAAATTATTAACGGACTTTCGTACTAATAGTTTAAATTATTATTATACTGTAATCACATTTCATTAAATAAAAATGAAATTTTTAAAAGTAAAGTTTCAGCCATCGTTCGATTACGATATTTCATACGATACAGACAGAAATTTACATTGTCCAGAACGTATTTTAATTTCCTTAAATTGATTTGATACGTGTACCGAAGTTAGTAATAAAGGTGAGGATGTATGTAAATTCGTTAATTATTTTACTATGCCCAGTTTAAGCGTAGCTGAAGTGAGTCAGTTACTTAAAATTGTAGCTGCATTATAAGTAACATTTTTCCTAACTTATTTCAAATCTTGTGCTCAGTTTAAGAATCTAACTGTCTTAAAACAAGACAACGAAGGCTTACGCTGAAAGTTCTAAAACTTAAAATGGAACTAACTCCGCCAGATATTTTCCATTGAACAAGGTTAAGCTAAATTTTCGAGAACCAATTAAAGAATCGAAAAATATTGTCTGGTAAAAGTTTCCAAATTGCCGTTTCAAGAAAGGTATATATCAAACCGCTTTTCTGAATTAATAAAATAATCTCTTTTTAATAATTTTTCTTATTTCAGTTTGCTTGAGAAGATAAAGTAAATGAAATATTGAATACCATTCTAATATATTCAGTATATGACGTTCCTCAATATCCCTATTTTATGAAATGCTTAATATTATAAGATAAGCAATCTATCCACGCACGACATTGAAATCTATCCACGCATTTATTATACTCGATTCAATGCTTAGACGTTCAAGAAAAAGGTAAACTTTGCTTTCTTAAAAAACAAAACTTTACATTAATAATGCAATTTTTGAAACGTTGCTATGTACGGAAACAGATTTTGAGTATAACACTACACCGCGGAAGTGTTGGCAAGGTCATATTGTTTTGCAATGATTATAAAAGAAATTGGCATTGAATTTTATGCATTTAGTTATATTAACTAATCAATGTGATTTATCTTTAAAAGAGAGTTTGAAAGCAAAGAGCTACAACTTAAGGATGTGAATGAAATGAAATTTTAAGACTATGAAATGAAAAGAAAATAATCCTTACCAATGCTTAAAGATTTTAATCTCAGTTTTCCTGCCTTTAGAAATCGATTACCTTATATATATTTGCTTACTATTTCACTCTGAAATTCTGTCATGTTGCCATAACATTAAATTTCAAAGTACATGAAAATGTCTAATATCATATCAACCCGACAATTTTTCTAATTATATTAATAATTTCTCCTATATCTCATGCAAAGCTTCAGAAGGATAGTAAAAACAAACTGAAATGATACAGTGGCATTTATGAACTGATTTAACCTCATTAGATGATAAAGATGTAGGAATTTCGTTGACCAAAAATAGAAAATAATTTTGATTTGAAATGCCTTGCATGTCAAGATATTAAATCTTTTTTAACATTTTTAAAGAAGCTCGATTAAGCTCGTTTACTGAATCTTAATTGTTTTCAGGAATCTGCTAAAGAAGAAATATATTACTTCTTCTGCCTATCATCACAACTTATTTTGAGCCCCGGAAACGTAGAAGTTTCGAATTCAAAGTCATTTAGTACTACGTGAAGGGAAGACATACTGTTGATTGTAAAGAGTCTCTGAAAGCTCAGTTACCTAATATATTTTCAATGAAATTCCTTTATTCACACTTTTCTATGATACCCTGAAAAAAGCACAACAGGGCCAAACTTCAAGCCTTATTTTCTACTGTCTGTATAACTATATATATAAGTATCTTTAGAGCTATGAATTAGGGCCATATATAAACACATATTTCAAACAAAACTATAATGAAATACATGCTCTATATAGTAAGCATTTTATACTCAGCTTGTTCAAATCAAAACTGTACCATATTTAACTTTTTAACATCATTAGACATAGTACTTGGACGGTTATAGTTAACTCTTCGTACTTGGTGATACGTGAAACAAAAATTCTAATAAGCTTAACTGCGAAAAAGTATCTTTGCCGGTTTCTTGGAAAGAAAATCGGCTCTCTCCACATTTGAAGGAATAAATTTTTTAACAAACCAAGTATATATTTTTAAACTCTACCTGATGAGATACTGCTATCAAATGACTCACTCCCTTTGCTCAAATAAAGATACACTCGCGTGCTTTGAATCCTCACAAAATAGTGTTTCGAATATTCTGTTAGAGGTATGTTCTTTGTAATCCAATTTTGCCAGTGAAAACTAAAATTGTACTTACGTAACTTGTGTAGTAATTACAAAACTTGTGTCCAATCCTTATACTCGTTTTTAATGGTTTTATTTCTTTTTTGCTATTCATTGTATTGCTAAAAATAAAGAGTGCATATCCAGATCGATATTACAGCGCACATACGCACACAAAACAATCTACATGTACAGAAAAACCTATTAAAAGTTTTACGCTGATTTATTCTAGAACGAAATAGGAAAAATTAGCAAGAGCTACTCTTTAAATGAGATGCAAATTAAGTAACATTAATTAAGTAACAGTGAATTACTTTCTATAGTTCACATTATGCATAGCAATCATTTTGCGCATATTTTCAAATGTTATTCTGGAAAGTAGAGAAAGGCTATTTGTAGATAAATCCAGCACACCAAAGTAACATACATGGGCATTAAGAATCATGCTAAAGTCGTAATGTAACGTCTAAATATGAATCTTTATATTATGCTGCAGTAAACATATTCGAAATTACACAAACATACATATATTTATATATATACTTCTGTCGTTGAGAAAACAGTCTTTTATGCAAACTTTCGGCTGAGTTAAAATTAATAATTTTAAGTAACTTTTATGTCTTATGATATTTTATACTAACCAGATGTTTTTCACCGGTTTTAAGAATATTGGGTTTAATAATAAGAAAGGAATAGAAGGAGTCAAATTCTTGTCTTATTATTAATGCGTTTATATTCTGTCATTCCGCTGAAATCAGATTATTATATATTTTCATTTTTATACGTAACAAGGCACTTTGGATTATGAAATGCATATCATATTAATTTTATTTTGATTCTCACAAAGATTTGCCCATGGCTCGTAATTTTTACACAATTTAAATAACAATGCATCTTAAGTAATTTATTTAAATAATTAGCGCATTTTATATATCGATTTAAATTGAGTTCTCAAACATCGATTTAATCTTATTTCAAATGAATTCGTGTTCATCACAGAATTTGTTCACATCATGCGAATTTCTAGAACCGATTAGAATATATATCAACAATCCTGAAGTTATTTCCATTTAGATTGAACAAACAGAGAGAAAAATGTCAAGGAGAGCATTTCCATTTCATTTTAAGGTTTTGATTAATAAAAGTAAGAATTTCTCCTAAATTAATTTGTAAACTGAAATTATCTCATTGAATCTCTTTTGAATTGGAAAAATAGCAATCAACATAAATTGGGTATTTATAAGCACATTAAAGGAGAAAGTAAATGATTACTACTTAAAGCCAAAAACAGTAGTTATTCTACTAATATACAGAATATTTTCTTTATTGACAATTTTCAAAAGAATGAATGTAATTATTAAATTTATTAATTCAGATTTTAAGTTCAACAATTCAGGATACTGTTAAATAGTTCATAAAATATACTAAATAATACAGAGATAGTTGAGCTATTAATGGCTCAAATACAATTTGCTCAGAGTTCAAAGGAAGCAAATCAAAAAGTAAATCATCAATACTTTTTCTTAGAGTAAAATAATAAACTGTTCTTTTTTTCCCATAAAAATGTTTCGTTTGCTTGTTTGTTTTTTCCTTTTTTCGCTAAAGTACCGCATTTTGTTTTTTGTGATTTAAATTTCAAAACTGATTAAAACTTCTATTTAACTGTTTTTTTTAAATTTTTATCCATTTATACATTTCTTATAATTAACGATATAATTAAAATGTGAATATAAACCTAACGAGTATTGAAATTATAATTGCTAACACGAAAAATATGAAATATACTTTTATTTCCATCTTTATCCGCTGGGTCAGAATTAAAACGGTTGTCAATTGAGGGACAAAATGGCTTAATAAGTTAAAAAACTCTAAACAAGATACCCAAGATTCTTTGTAATATTCGAATATGAGAAACAGAACCTTTCCAACAGCCAAACAAAGGCACAAGTTTGATAGATATGATAAATTTTGTTTACGGTGATTAGTTTGTTGAAAGAAACTAATAATTCTTGTAAATATTACTGTGCAACCGTGTCTATAATTCCAAAATTAAATTTTATATCTCCATTCTGAGAAGAAAGTTTGATTAATTGAATTATTACTTTCAAGCCTTTATAGGTATGTCTTATTTAATCTGGAGTCAATTTCTGTAGAAAATGAATCTGGTGAAAATGTTTCTTCAAGGAAACATTTATTTTGATTTAAAATATAAAACATTATATAGAACTTTATATATAATATAGAACTGATTTAAAATATAGATATCCTACTTTTATATAAAAAAAAATTACAGGAGAAGCTAAAGTGAAAATTCAAACCCAGAATTCCAAAGTTGAACGTTAACAATGCTATTTGAGGAAAGTATCTTTACTTTCGTAAGGTAGCATTTTACAAAGGCAAATACGAAAGATAACTGTGCTTAAATATTTACTCATAATTAATTTTCCATCATTACAATCATTATTCAAAGTACAATTTCCATTTTAGTAAATAGTAAAGAAATATACACTATTAATTTTGCATATAAAAATCCAAATAACATTCTGACTTAATGCAAGTGCTAGATTATTAACAAAACATTCATCAGCTTACTTTACAGAAACATTGAAGTGTAACCTTTATCAAAGAAGGCTTGGGCAAATTTTTGTGTTGTTGTTTTGAATATGGTTTTCTGTATTAATCCTGATATTTACAATTATATTTCTTGCACTTACAATGTAATCAATTGCAAATGAAAGCATTTATTCTTTTCTCTTATATGAAAATGATGGAGGCGCATAGAATGATTAGCAATCAAAGAAGAGGATTATTTATAAAAAATTTTCTGTGATATGCCACTAAATAATTTGTTACAGTCATTGTTTTTCTTTTTGTGTTTATAGTTATTTGACAGAATTTACGTCTGGCATGCGCCAACGGATTGTTATGTAAACTTTTAGCAGCTACACGTTTTATCTCTGTACCAAAATGTTTTGGTTGAATCATAGTGAACGTTTAGCTGGAACAAAAAATAAAAGATTAGCTCCATTTAATGTTGTGTCTTTTTATTTTGATATCTAATAAATTACCACTAAAACCTCTTAACTTGGATGGATCAGTCAATACAATGACATAAAAAATAATTTGCCAGATAAATACTCTGAATACAAGAAAAAAAATAAAATTTCATTTTATTTTGTCTTCGTAAGTAAAATTTTACTGTATCTAGAAATGGCTTTTTCATATTTTCTTAGAATGAAAAACAACTGAAAAAAGCACTTAATATAATAACAGAAAAGGAACATTTTTCCAATAGACTTAATCATTTATATAAAAATTTAGTTATAAAAATTAGGTATACCTAGAATTTAGATACCTAGAAGTAATTTATTTATTACAATTAAAACTTAAATCCTTTTTTATTGCAAAGGCACTTGATTATACATCATTGGCACCCATGTATCAATGATGCATGAGATTGGAGTAGGGAAAAAATAGCAATACAAAAAGACAGGGCAATAATTAACCTCATTACAATAACAATAACTACATCAAAACTGGGAAAGGGAAAAACAAATGGGTACATAAAATATTATTAATAATAATAGTAATAATAGTAATTGTTATTACTGTTAGTCTCTGGAGGTCAACTACATAAACTCTCTAGTCCGTCTCTAGTCTAGATCTATCGCAGTTGCGGCGTTTCGTTTAAAGACCGGACGTGATTCTCTCCCTAAACATTTGTACAGCAATGATATATATGATAGCCCCTTGTGTAGTTTGCACAACCAGAATTTTGAGATGAACAGAGATCATTTGCTAAAATATTCCTCGTTGCAGGAAGAAAACCTCTACATTCGATTTCGACCCACTTGTGAGTAGTCAGTATTTCAGTTTTAAAACGCCTTGCAAAAGTCCCGATTCTTGAATCTTCCAGGTCTACAGACATAATAATGTCCTGGTCATCATAATGTGATAATCTAGTTAATTTATCATGTAGAATAAAAGCTCTGTCCTGGAAAACTTACATCACAGATCCATCTAAATCATCTTCTTAAACTGCGATTCCCTGTTTGAACTGTTTTACATGTAAAACTACTAAAACTCATGGTAGAAGAAAACTGCCCTTTGTTAAATGAATGCAACTTATTTCATTATTTCGAGAGATAGAAATGAATCACATGCGCAGTACCCTCTCAACGTTTTGGACGTGAAATTCCATATAAAAGGATAGCTTTCTTATTCATTACACATAAAAATTTCTGCATCTTTTAATGTAACCGATTTCGTGTTGGATATATATTGAAAGAAAAAGAGTCAAGGTACAATGGATATATATTGAAAGAAATTACAATGGTCAGTCCTTTTTTTATTATAATAAAGAAATTACCATTTACCCATGCCACTTTGAGGAACTTTAAAATTTCAGGGCTAAACCGGTAACGCTCAGAGGATTGAAATAGTTCAGAAACTTTTTCTCCATATAGTTAATTCTTGGGCAGTCCGTGTTTATGGGATGAACCTTCTTCACTTCAACACACCCTACAGGATTTTGGCCATCCTAGAAAAGGTCATATGAAGAACACCGGACTTATTTTAGCTGAAACAAAATAAAGCCTTCCCCCACGAGAAAAAAAAATCAATTAACAATTGAACTAAACTAATTATTTAAAACAACATGCTAAGACAGACAGCAAGATTAACAATAAGCTCCTTTCCAAGCAAGCAAGCTAAACAAGCTAACAAATAAGCAAGCTAAAGAATACATCTTTCAATATGTCCCAATACATAGTAAATATTTATAAAATACCTACGCATCCTTGGCTATTGCGGATGATTGAATGAAAAAGTAATGTTACTTTAATATGCACCACTTTCATATCTCGTAAACATTGAATTAAAAACGTCCTAACAAGTTTTCCTTTATAGTATAAGCTTATCAAATACGAACACAACAAACATCAAACAAAAACAATTAACCAGCTGCTGTTTTCCTTCGCTAATATATTATACGCATGAATTGTAAATATTATCTCTTAATCGAAATAATGCATTCTAGTACAGAACAAGGAACTACTGGTTTTTCATTTCCAATCGAGATTTCTTTCTTCAAGGGCAACAAAGAGATATTCATTTCTATGAGAATATCAGTAGACCAATCTTATAGAACGTTAGAACTACAAATGTATAGTTATCATATTTATGAAATTCTTTTTAGAATATCATACGAGGTAATTCGTTTATACCCCTATTAAATAAGAATATTGATATATATCCTAATAAGAGGTTGTTTGTATAATATATTTATGTAATAGACTATTAAATAAGAATTTTGTGCAAAAGAAAAGTTCATTTGCAAAATTCCATGAGATTTTGCGTCTGCAGAGGCGAAATAAGAACCTGCTTCTTCTTTTAATTTACATAAATTTGCATGAACGTCTCAGTAATAAAGCTTAGGCTTACCCGCACTTCTTCTTGGGAATAAAATTGGCGCCTTGATTTCCAGAGATCGAATAATGCTCAGTATATTTGATATTTCTCAGGTAAATTTAACACTTTTATAATATAGTACGCGCGGCTTAAACTCATCTGCTTATTACGTTAAAATTTCCAGGAACCAAAGCAAGCACAACAGAAAAAAAAAGCAGTAACTCATCTCCGCCGCTTATGGAACTCCCAATTGACAAAAAAGATTCTTTAGTAACAAAGTTCCTATTTGCTCGTATCAAAGCTTTTCGTAGTTCATCCAATTAATGTATTGTGGACAGTGGCGTTATTATTTAGGTATGTAGTACAGTGATTCTATAAAATGGGGCTTTAACTGAATATTTTTGCGCCTGCGGTCCTTGTACCTATACGACACCGTTTTAACCTTTTGAAGACGGGATGGCCATTACAGTGGCCATACAGTCCTCTCTTTGAAAAGACGGGGCTGTCCACTTTAGTGGCCACGTCTTTTTCCCCCATTTTCCTGGCTCAAAAGTGGGGTGAAATGTCAAATTTGACGTCCCTAGGGTTTTAACCACTTATCTCTTTCAAAGGTCTTCTTTTTGCGACATAGATGCACCCCTCAGAGAATCCATTAAACTACACACAAGAACCTTTGCTGAAAATAGAAGGTGATTTCTTAAAGGGGGGGTGAAGCATTCGGTTCAAGATTCCCCGTCCTTTGGTCGTTTTTACCGCTACCAAAGCCCCGACATCAAAAGGTTAAGAATTCTTTGCCAGCGGTGAATTTCAGAGTAGCAAAATGTCCGTATCTTGAGGTTCACAAACACAATCCTGTAGAGATAGTGTAAATGAATTAGAATTCTTACTCCAACACCAGGTGATATCAGATGGAAGTGTAACTTCTATTGCCTATTTATCTAATGTTTTTACTTTCAAAATCTTCTCTATAGACACACATTACTCACACAGAGAATCATAATGAAAGCTCATGAAACACTTCTAAACATTACCGTACATTAACTCTTTCATAGAGAAGTCGCCCGAAACGGCTGAGCACTCAAACATCGGAGTTTGCTCGAACACCTGAATCCATTTTCTACCTCATGCGTTCCCCCCATTACGTTAGCGCATAGCTCATAATTTTCGGGAGTCGTTAAATCAATATTTCTTTTGAAGAAAGTAAAAATAGCTCTGTTATTTGAAAGACATCGCATTTGTTCAACGTCAACGTTCACCTATTGATACTCGCATTTGCAATCCTGTCCTAAAGGAAAACTGCAGACAGTAGGTTAAACCGCACAAAGAGCCAAAGAGAGAAGTAATCGCTTCATTGAAGTAGGTTATTGTTAACTCTGTAGCATTCTATTTGGCATGCGGGAAGGAAATGCATTTCAAAAACAATTCATATTTGCAAGCGTTTCAAATGATTGAGAGAAGCAGATTTTTGCCTTTAAGGATGCAAAAGAATTAAAAATCTATGAAAATTGAAAAAAACTAGTAATGGAAGACCAAGAAAAAGCAAGGGAAGCATTGATCATATATGTAATCATGAAATGGCAGATCAACTTAAACAGAAAAAGGGAAAAATTGAGTAGAAACGTAAATTTCTTTTTTTTTTTTTTTTAAATTTGAATAAATTTCTTGAAGAACATTTTTAAAATTTGTTGTATGCTTAACTTGTAGCATATCGGAATGTCAAGCGGAAAGACTTGAGCCACAGATTAAAATATTCATCCTTTAATTTTGGGATCTTATAAAAGCTTTCAAATATCATTTCAAAAAAGATATTCAGTAAATGATGAACAGTAATGAATTTTGCGAAAATGCAAGCGCTATGAAAGAGAAAAGTAAGTCGACATATTAGCTAGAACCATGCATATTATATATAGTCAGTGCATGTAATAATCTCTTAAAATAAGTTAAAGTTGTTTTCGAAAATGTGGCTTTTATATGGAAGTCACAGAGGAATTTCAAACTATAGCTAATGTTTTAGAGTTTCGGATGTTAGTAATCTAGATAGAAATCTAGATAAATATCTAGTTAGTAATCTAGATAAATTTACAAGAATTTGTTTTTAAAGGATGTGTCAATTTGCACGAACGTTGAGACAACGTGTATCAAATTTGACAAAGAAGTGTGTTAAGAGAATTGCAGAAACTGACAACAAAAGTGATACGGAAAAAGTGATTACATCCTCTCATCAATCGAATCCCAGAAACGCACTTCATATTCTAAGAAACTTTCTTGAACTGAAAGATTCTGATCAAAACAACTGTCAGCAATTTTACGAAATCGACAATACAATTAAATAACTGTTGTTGAACAATATCAAACTAAAATAAATAAAGGAGCTATTTGTAAAAAATAAAATTCCGTCAAAAATGTAATTATAAAAACATTTTTATAATTTTAATTATTTTTTATGATGAACTAATAAATTCATTGTTATATTGATAACAATGAATTTAAATAAAATAATAATAATTCAAATAAAATAATAACGTTGATAGTTATTATTTTATTTGAAAATTTTAAAACTGATATCACGGTTTGAAAACAATTGACTTGATTCAGTTGCTGAACATTATTGACGACAGATGATGGTCAAGGGAATGAGCTTCAGCATTAAGAAGGAAATAACTCTGTAGAGACATTAGGTATCTTGGAAGCAGACAAGATGAAAAATATGCAACGCCTTCCCCAGGAATCGAACCACGAACCTCTCAATTACGCGCTGAGCGTGCAGACCACCACACCACGAAGGCATGCCAAGAAGGGGGAGAAATACCTTTTAAGTAGACTGAATTATTGTTTTGTTAGATATATGTAATTATGTCTCATGTATCTCAAGATCAAATACTTTATGGTGAACTTTAGAACTCCTTCACTTATAAAGAATCCTGCACTTCAAGTCTCCATGATCAAGCTAATTAATTTTAAAAATATGGTTTACTTTTCAAATTTCTCAAGAACTGAATAATTATGTTTAAAATTTTGCTACAAAATAGCAAGGATTACAACTTAAAATGCTTATACTCAGTATGAAACTCTGAAGCATATGACGCAACTTTAAATTTTTAGTAATTTATATTTACATATTGGAAACTCTTGGCATGACATTTTATTAGCTTTATCAAGTCATTAAATGGTAGATTTCGTTTTCGCTTGAACGGTCTTCTTCAGACATCGAAGGAGAATATATACTGACATTAAAATTGCAATACCAGGATGGAAAAAAATGATCAGAATCTTATTTTAACAGGAATGTATTGTACATATGCAGAAAAATGGGAGGAAGACATGATAAACTGTGCAGTGGTTTGGGAAACACAGAGTGCAAAATTCAAACACCTGCCATCTCTGGCAGTAACAATATCTGTAATGCGGCTGGTCATTGAGTGGAACTGAGTTTGGATGATAGACACCACCACACTGTATTTATTCCCTGAGGCTTTATGCCGCAGTTCATGAATCGTAGTAGTGATGGCATGCCAATCTCTCAATAACCCTTTGTAGTGTTGCTGGCCGTGATCGTATAAAAGTAATTATACTAAGAGTATCAAATGCGAATTAATTCCGCTTAAATCGTTAATCTAAAAATTTAGTGGCTAGTACATTGCATGATTATTAATAATAAGAATCAAATGACTTACCCAATAAGGCATGCATGAATCAGTATCTCTCTTTTAAATATACATTTATTAAATCACAAAAACACACATTTCTTGATTAACCTATATAAATCACAAAAATACACTTTTCTTGATTAGCCTATATTCGATAAGTTATAAGAAAAAAATACATTCATGAATGCCCTGCGGCATGTGCTACTCGTTAGTCCGACGGGACTGTCACAGCGTTCATTTTTACGGTATATTGCAATTCCTAATCTTGCTGCATCAAAGGCACATTACTTATCAGCATCTTGCAAGAAGCTTAATTAATATGCAGTGCACTTACTCGTGATAGAAGAGATCAAATTTCTAGCAGATAGGCTTGAAATTGGCGCACATGGTCGTCACTTCGAAACATCCAACTGTCAGGATTATACGCGTTGAGTCACAGCCTAGGAACAATTTTTACCTCGCAGCCTAATCAGTAAAGTTTACCTGATTTCTTATATTCTTCGTACAAGAACATATTTTCTCCTCCATCCTTGAAAATGGACTTTAGATCGAGTACCGTGGACGATGGCGAGAGCTGTATGTGTGTGTGTGTGTGTGGCCCGAAGGCCCACACACTCGTTAACACGACGACAGGCAGAAAAAAAAAGACAAAACCAGTCCTTCCAGTTTTTATCCACTGCGATGCACGTGGCAGGGCGCGATAAGAATTAAAGAATCGATACAGCCACCGTGTTCACTGTGAAAATTCTGTGTTCTCACATTCCCTCCGGCCGAAGAAAAAAAAACTTGTCCGATCACTGGACAAATGAAATGCCTCTCTGCTGGATACACTTGAACTTTCGTCAGCATCACATACACATTTTACACCAATCTTTATATCACTTGCAAAGGCACTGCACTTTATCATTTCGTTAGCACTATATAAACATTTCACATTACACGCACACAGTTGAGCTCTCGTATGCACTATACACACATAATTCACATTAATTTTTCACATTGCTTGGGAAAAAAAAAACACAGCACTTTAAACACTTTGTGATACACATTTTTTTTTACATTCTTAAATTAGTATTATTCTTTTACGTACTCATGCATGTCTACTCTTACCTAAAATATCACCACAGATGTGATTCCATAAAAGAAATTTTGACATATATAATTTATAACTCACATGTGATAAAATCAATTTATCAACTACTAATGATATTGCATTATCAATTTAATGTTACTCCTCTTAACCATTGTTTACCATTGTTACATTATCTCATTCTTTATATTTTAGAGTCACATGCACTATTTCATTACTTAGCTACTTTTATCATTTGATCATATTCATTTCACATACCAATGTATCATGACATTGTTACAAGCTACATTTGTATTAGATCCACTACTAAATTACATACCTTCAATTTGATTCAGCAGTAAGACAAGGAGATTTGAACCACACTCTTTCTTTCTTTTTTTTTCTTTTTTTTTTTTTTCTTTTTTTTTTTTTTTTGAATCTGCTACCTAGTAATCAATGAGACCCTGCATAGTACAATTCAATTCTTCTGGTATATGGACCAGCCAACTCTACCAAAATCGTGCAATTAGCGCTTTATTACACTAAATTGACCCATACCACACATGATCATCATTCATTATCTAGCTTGTACACATGCTACATTCTTATCATAATCACAATGTCTTTACACTCTTTTTTTTTTTTTTTTTTTTTTTATTTGCTGATCTACAATTAACAATTGTGTTACACTCCTAATCCTCATTTTGTGTTGAATCTACTCTTGAAGGCTTTTGTAAAAACAATTTACTTACGTGAGCTTTAGTGGTTTTATTATCTAATTGTATTATATAATTATCATTTCGTACCTTTTTAATGATCTCATATGGCCCCTTGTATTTTGGATGTAGCACCCTTCGATCAGTAAATTCCTGCATAAAAACTTTATCCCCCAATTTCAATTCTGGAATTTTTCTGCCTTTCAAATATTTTTTTTTGCACAATTAAAGTATTCATCCTCATTTAATTTTACTTGTTGCTTATCTCTACTCAATTGTTCCTTTATTCTTTTGGAATATTCCTGGAAATCTTCTGCTAATTTAAGAGGATCATTGCTATCTATGGGAGTATTTAATGTTCTACCGAAAAATAGTTCTTCTGGTGAAAATTGAGTTACAGAATGTTTAGCATTATTATAATACAGTTTAAACATCAGTACTTTTTGTGGCCATTCAAATATTTTGTTTGATATTGCTGCAATTGATTCTTTCATTACCCTGTGAACTCTTTCAATCAACCCATTGGACTGTGGGTAATAAATTGAACTTTTTCTGTGTTCTATTTTAAGCGATTTTAAAAACTGATTAAATTCTGTGGAACAAAAATAGGAACCGTTGTCTGATAACAAAATTTTTGGAATGCCAAATCTGGCAAAATAATCATTTAAAGATTTTATGATGGATTGAGAAGTGCAGTTGTTTAACGGAACTGTTTCCAAATATCTGGAATAATGATCAATGATAGTGAGTACATAAAACTTATTATCTATGGATCTTGGCAGTTTACCAACTATGTCTATAGCTATCATCTCTCCAGGAGCAAGATCTTTCTTAGGAATTAGACGTGGCAGAGTGTTGTGAGGTCTAGACTTATTTTGTAAGCAATCTGAACAATTTTCTACAAAACTTTTCGTATCGCTGTACATACCTTTCCAATAATACTTAGCCTTTACAAACTCATACGTCTTTTGAATACCAAAGTGAGGCGCATGAACTGTCTGTAATACATCTTTAATTAATGCCTTAGGAATTAGAATTTTATTCTGGATACTTCTGTCTTTCTTTCTAATATTTACAGGTTTTAATTTTATCATTACTACATCTGCATGACTATCAATAAAATACTGTTCTACACTTTCTTTGTGGTTATCCTGTAATTTTTTTATAATTGATTTTATGTCTGGATCACTTTGCTGTTTACTAATTATGTTTTGAATAGACAAATTATCATTGGTCTTAAATATATTTACATTGTTTACCACTACATCCTCTAAGACTTTTGACAAGTAGTCTGCTGGGTTTTTTAAACCAGGAATATGCTCCATCGTGTATTGAAATTCCTGTAAATATAACAACCAGCGTGCTACAATATCTGGCTGTTTGTCAAGACTAATATGGAAAGTCAGAGGTTTAGCATCAGTTAATATTATAAATTTTTTCCCATACAGATGTTCGTGAAATTGCTTTACTGATCTGAAGATTGCATAAAGTTCTCTCCTAATTGAAGGATATCTAGCCTCAGCAGGTGTTAAAAGTTTTAAGTAAAATTGTACTGGGAAAATCTTTTCATCATTTTTTTTGCATTAATATGCCACAAATGGCTGATCTAGAAGCATCGGTTACTAAATATAAAGGTTTATCATTTTCTATGTTTTTTATTGTGGGTTTTTCTAAAATTAATTCTTGTATTTTATCTAATGCATTTTGGCATCTCTCGTTCCACACGAATGGTATATTCTTTCTTGTTAAATTTACTATTGGCTTGACAATTTCTGCATAATTAAAAATTAAGTGTCGAAAATAATTTACCATGCCTATGAATGTTTGAACCTCTTTCACATTTCTTGGCCTAGGAAATTTGGCTACTTTCTGAATATTCTCCTCTGAAGGAGCAAAACCATTCTTATTAACCGAAAAACCTAAATACGTAATCTCTTGTTTACATAACTGCAATTTGGCTGGCTCTAATGTTAAATTAAATTTTTTTAACTTGTCAAACACCTTTTGTAAAATAATTACTAGTTCATTTATACTGTTAGCTGCAACAATTATGTCATCTAGAAAATATTGTAAATTTGGACCCTGCAATTCACCTAAACATTTTGATATTAGAGTATGGAAATAAGCAGATGAAATTTTTGCACCAAAAGGTAACCGAGTTGGTTGAAAATTGCCAAGTTCCGTGCAAATGGCTAATTTTTCTTTATCTTTCTGATCTAACTTTATTTGAAAAAATGCTGACTTAAGATCTAGCACACAATAATAACTTTTACCTGCTATATTATGCAAAATATCTGAAATCTTAGGTAGACATATTTGATATGATTCAGTTATGCAATTTAACAATCCGTAATCTACTGCCATTCTAAATTTTAATTTGCTAGGATCAGTATTAGGTGGTGCTTTCTTTTTGACAAAAATTACTGGAAAACTGTAACTCGATGTCGATGGTTCTATAATACCTGCTTCTAACAATTTGGCTATCTCCTCTTGGGCATATTTTTTAGCAATGCGAGGAATAGTGTATGGTCTAGTTTGAATTGGAAAGTTACGTAATAAATTAAATTGTGACACGACAGCATCAGTCTCACCCAGAGTGGTGTAAGATTTTGAAAACACAGCTGAATTTTTCATGAGCATTTCAATCATCTTATTTTTTTGTTCTGCTTCTAAATGACTTAAATCAAAATCATCTGGGCTTAATTCCTCCTTTCTTAATTTTTTAATTTCTTTTAAAGTTATATGGTTAATCTGCAAATTTTGTTGCTCTCTAGGTTTTTCAAATTGTTTTTCTTCGACTTTATATACCTTACCAATCTTTTCACCCTTTTTTAGAATAATTGCGGAATTGGAATTGTTTTCAATTATGGTGAATATATATTGCCTGTCACTTATCTCATGAATTGAATCAGTCATACCTATCTTGCCCACTTTTCGCCTGTCTGGTGAGAACATTATTTGCTTTTCTTTCTGCATATTAATTGGAATGCTTAACTTTACTATCTCTGCTGTATTTGGCGCAATTCTGGTATTCAATACTACTCTTACAATACCCGACTCCTCTGGTCTACTATTCTTGTCTACCTTTTTTGCATTAATATTAGTAATTTTTTTTTCTTTTGTCCAAAAGATCAAAATATGTGTTATCAATGATTAACTGACTTTTATCTGCATCTATAAGTATCTTATTTTTTTGAATGAAATCATACCCTAAAATCATTTGATAATTTGTGTTCCAATTATGCTGTGTAACAAAAAATTGGTTGGCAAGCCATTTATTTCCTAAACGAAATTTTAAGTTTACAGCAGATAAATATGGGATAGTAGCATTATTTAGTGTATGTATTCGTACAGATCTGCTTAAGTAATGAATCTTTGTGTAATTTTTTATTACTTGCAAGGTGTCTGGCTGTATTAAGCTTAAATTTGCACCTGTATCAAGTAATGCTTCTACCACAAAGTTGCCAAATTTGATTTCTATTACTGGTAATTCTGTGATACTATTAGTCTGGCAAGAAGCTACCAATTTTTGTTCATTACTTTCTTTAATTTTGTGTCGGAATCTTTCATGTGTATTTGGCCTATTTGAGTTCCTTATTTTCTGAATTTTGTCTTGTTTCCCCCAAATTTTTTTATGGGCACTCGAGTAATACTTTGTGTATCTGGGAGATCTGCAAGTACCCTTCATTAGTTTAAATTATTTGTACGAATATTGTATCTTCTGTATTGTGGCCTATTTCTATTACTGTTCTGTAGTCTATTACCTCGCGTGAAAGCATACTGACTATTGTATCTATTCCTTCTATTGATAAAGTTACCCCTATAAAAATTTCTTCTGTGGTTGTTTCTAGCCTGTCTATAATATTGAAAATTATTGTTTGAAGGAAAATAAGGACATTCTGTAGTCCAATGATTCTGTTGGCAAATATGACAAGACTCTCTATTACTACTACTTTGTGTAGCATTATTTTCTAGTCTAGTTACATTGTTTACACTACCATTAGGTAAAATTTCATTGAATTTTTTTGACAAATCCTCAATGGCTCTATTATTTTGCATTTGTTACATAATTAATGTATTTAATTCAGGTGAAAAATCATGTGTCTGTGAGCTATTACCAGAATCCTCCAATGCTTTTTCTATGTTCTTTGCCTGTTTAACAGCAGTAGCAAAATCAACAGGTCCTAGTTTTTTAACCTCCAGTCTTAAATCTGGTCTGAGAGCTTCTAAGAATTTTGAAAGCATTGCTTTTTGAGTGAGGTTATGTACCTCTTCACTCGAACTAGGATAGCACCCAAAATATTTTGTGGCATAAGTATTCACTTTTTCGGCTAAGTCCTCGACTGACTGATCTGGGGTCTGTCTAATTGAGTTAAAGTTACTTTGAATTGTGTCAAATGACTGAGATTTTGCAAATTTTTTACTTAGTAATGCTTTTAAATCATCAAATGACATATCTTTACACGATTCATTATCAATTACAAATTTTAATGCTTTACCCCTCAATTGAATTTTTAACACCAAACTTTTTCTGTTCTCATTCCAGTTCTCTAAATTTGCCATTTGGCATAACTGATCTAAAAAAAATGCTATACTTTCATCATGCTCCCCTGAAAAAGTAGGCAGAGCAGTAGCCAGACTCATATTCATTACATTATTTTTCTTAGCCATTCTGAATCAATTTACTATACTTTATTACCACTCTAAATTACTATTATTATTACTTCTAATATATAGTACATTCATAAATACACTATTGTAACTTATCGAAATTTTTCACATGGATACAAGTTATTACATACTCATTACCACACAATATGATATACATTCAGGAATAATTTCTTAAATACTGACCAATTTTGAATTGATATTACCATTTTCACATATCTATTTTTCATCATTAAATTATTTCACATTAGCAGGAAACAGTCATATGGAATTCTATATATATATATATATATATTTTACATATGCAATTTTCAACTTTTTCTTAATAATTCATATCAGATAAACACAAAATTTAAAATTTTATCCAATCATTACTAATATTCACCTATTTGATATCAGACATCATCATAAAATTCAAAATATTTAAGCAATTATCAAACTGGAATCACATGTGTAGTTATATTTTTAGGCATAAGCATAAAATGGTTCTCTACCTGAAATGAAACAGTTAAAACTTAATTCCTTTTTTTTTTTTTTTTTTTTTTTTTTTTTTGTCACGGCACCATAAATTGTGGTGTCTTTATTATTATAATCCTGGTCACGGCACCATACATGTAGTGTTGCTGGCCGTGATCGTATAAAAGTAATTATACTAAGAGTATCAAATGCGAATTAATTCCGCTTAAATCGTTAATCTAAAAATTTAGTGGCTAGTACATTGCATGATTATTAATAATAAGAATCAAATGACTTACCCAATAAGGCATGCATGAATCAGTATCTCTCTTTTAAATATACATTTATTAAATCACAAAAACACACATTTCTTGATTAACCTATATAAATCACAAAAATACACTTTTCTTGATTAGCCTATATTCGATAAGTTATAAGAAAAAAATACATTCATGAATGCCCTGCGGCATGTGCTACTCGTTAGTCCGACGGGACTGTCACAGCGTTCATTTTTACGGTATATTGCAATTCCTAATCTTGCTGCATCAAAGGCACATTACTTATCAGCATCTTGCAAGAAACTTAATTAATATGCAGTGCACTTACTCGTGATAGAAGAGATCAAATTTCTAGCAGATAGGCTTGAAATTGGCGCACATGGTCGTCACTTCGAAACATCCAACTGTCAGGATTATACACGTTGAGTCACAGCACAGGAACAATTTTTACCTCGCAGCCTAATCAGTAAAGTTTACCTGATTTCTTATATTCTTCGTACAAGAACATATTTTCTCCTCCATCCTTGAAAATGGACTTTAGATCGAGTACCGTGGACGATGGCGAGAGCTGTATGTGTGTGTGTGTGTGTGGCCCGATGGCCCACACACTCGTTAACACGACGACAGGCAGAAAAAAAAAAGACAAAACCAGTCCTTCCAGTTTTTATCCACAGCGATGCACGTGGCAGGGCGCGATAACAATTAAAGAATCGATACAGCCACCGTGTTCACTGTGAGAATTCTGTGTTCTCACACCCATGATCAGAATGTTCTTAATGAGTGATAGATCTATAGAACGGATTGGCCAGGTTAACAGTCGAACACCCTCTGTATTGTGGAAAGTCAGAGCAGCATGGGCAACACGGCATCGTGCATTACCTTGTTGAACGATGTCATCACGCAGGCCTCGAAAGGACACAGGCCTCAACACGTCAGAAATATAATAGTTGCTGTTTGCAGTGCCAACTATGCGATCAAGAGGTGACCTGAAATCCTGAAATTCGTTAAGTTGGCTTCCATCCCAGAATATTACATAATCCATACAGAACTGGTTAGCAACTCAGCAGTTTAAAGCACTTGAAGATATTAATTGCACCGTGTTTTCCAGGAAGCCGAAGCTCTTACCCGTCGTACATAATACAAGCATACTTACTAATGCATAATATAAAATATAAATCCAAAAATGTGGTGCAATTACATAGTACATTCTTGAATAAGTACTAAAACATAACTAGGTTTTTAAAACATTATACCAAAATGATTACATCTTATGAAACTAATGTATGCTTCCAATATCTGCACTTTATATACTATACATTTAGCAGTACTTGACAGACCAATAACTTGCACCATATTATTACAGACATGCATTATACGGCATGTACAAATACAATGTATTTATCAATCTACTTCTTCACGAGTATTTTTACATAGAAATGCACTATACAGCCAGTGCAAGCACAATGTTTTATCAATCTACTTCTTAAAGGGTACTTTTGCATTCCTAGGTAAATACTAAAACCTGTTTCAAATACTGATATATTACACACATGCAAATCTACCTTACAGTATATAGTACTTTATCCAATCGCCTATACTTTATAATATTATTACACATAATACAAAAAAAACCTCGTACGTACATTATATAAAATACATTATACAGATATATTATACCAGTACATTGCATAGTTACCAATATTTAATACAATTGCAAGTATAGTACAACTAGTACATTTACGGATAAATGACAGAAGACCATCAATTATCAAATACAGTTATGATGTTTATTACCCACTTATTGATTAAATACCCATACATTACTAGATAATTGCATCTTACAATATCTAGTACATATTATTATCCCTATTACATTATACAATAACTATGCACATTTCTTCATCATCATATAACTTAAACTGATACGATCGTGATTACATACTAATATTTTGTTCAGTTACCACATTTTGTTTTTGGCATAAACTGAAACACAAATTCATATTCATCTTATAAAATTCAGTACATTATACAATTATAACAAAACCAGCACCTTATACAATTATAATAATTCCATTACCTTATACAGTTATACAATTGCTAATATTTAATCAGTTATTGTACCTTATAAAACAATCTCGGACTAATGAAAAAAAAAAACTAAATAATAACCTACACAATTCCTAAAATTTTAAAAGACACAAATGCCAATACTAATGTGTAATTTCCAAAATATAATTAGCAATATATAATACAATTATTTATATATTACAAGGCACGTTCAGTTGCAAATACATTATACAGTGTATTGAACAACAAGCACAATAGACAGCCATAGACATGGATCATTCTAATTTTCTATAATCTTCGTACAATTATAAATGGGCTACTTTAAAGAGGTAGTCATTTTCAGGCTATTCGTCAAAGCAGTAATTCGTTGTTTCATATGTTTTAGATGCTGTAACCACGAGAGCTTGGAATGGATGATCGCCCTTAGGTATTTTAACTCTTTTACACATTTACTAGAAGCCTGTTCAAGTCTAAAGGCACGGGTTTCTTCGTATTGGGCCTTTCCTTCCAATGATCAAGGCATTTGTTTTATTTGCAGAAATTTGAAGTTTGTGGTTCTTTGCCCATTCTGCAAAAATGTTAATGTTATCTTCTGTCTTCTGTTTCAAGTCACTTCGTCCTGATTCATTGAGGAGAAAGTCATCCGCATATGCCAGTACGTAAACTCCTTCTTTGGCGTCATAGAGTTGGAATACGGAATTTACAATAGGTGACCGGTATGTTTACTTAATGACATCCCATGCCAGCAAGTATGTGCCGGGATTGTATAACAATGACGAATACAAGCTGGCAACTTTCATTCTCCGCGATACCTCCCTACACGGATGCGTGTAATATGATGCCGTAAGCAGATGTGTTAACAGTCTAAAATGACGATGTGGTACCATTCCTATGCCCAATGTTGACAGACCACCATATGCGCGTCCACCTCTCCTGCAGCACCAACGCAATCCGAAAAATGGCCACCGTGCTGACAGTCCGTGCTGCTACAGACGTCATCGTACTGTACATGCGGACAATTGCCGTCCTGCTTCCTGCACAAGAAATCATATTCCTGACACAGAGTATGTGACATGGGTGTACGATCCATTAAGACCGAAAAAACAACATGTCTGTCCTCTTGGACGTAAGTGGCCCGGCGCCTCTGAGATCTTGCGTGGCGTTCGGTGTGGCCCTCGTGAACGCATTGATTCCGCATTGGATTTGAGGTATACAGGCCTGACAGTCATGGAATCACAAACAATACCAGCAGAAATGTCTCGGAACGATAAGCCGCAGTGCCGATAAGCCAAGATCCGAATTTCGACACGTGCTGGTTAAAGTTTCTCTTTCTCACACGTGACATGACAAACACGATTTTCAAATGAGAAACCAGATGTACAGTCTTCCTTTTATACACAATGTAGACTGAGTAACTCACACATATGTCCATGTGCGACATTATGTCCGTGCGCGCTGGAATGCTAATCACCTTTCATGCAGATCGGACATTTTTACATACCACCTTCATGGTTTAGCAGTTTTAATGGTTAGCAGTATATTTTAAATTGCATTATGAAAGTTATAATCTCCACAAAATTCTTGGCCTTAAAATGCAAAGTTTTAAAAGAAAAAATATATTCTGCGCTAGAATTTACTAGATTAAATAGCTGCGTGGGTTTTCCAGTTTTTAAAACTGATTGCTTTAGAGTATTCTTGATGTATGTTAAAGCCAATTCCTACTTAAGTAAAAATATCAAGAAAGGTAAATTCTAAGCACTGTCAAAATTTCTTTCATCAATTCATTAGACATATACAGTTTTTGATATATCACCTTCCCAAGAAAAAAATTTACTTTTTGAAGCTTTTCAGCTCTTGGTGATTTATGAGTTTTGACTAGTGGCATTTGAAATGAATCTTTAAATAATAATTATTAGTCAAATTAATGCTAAAAATAAAATTCTTTTGGTAATGTTATAAGATTTTATCGCATTCCTCCAAGAATTCTCCTGTAGTATAAATGGTTAGCATATCCATTTATACTACAGGAAGATTCATGGCTCAAATCCCGTGCATAGTTGATTTTTAACACTTGGAAAAGCTTAACATTCACTTCAGTCTAACATGTCGCTTCTTAAAATCCGCTCTCAAGAACATATTTCAATATCTTTCTTAGGATAACATCTCCTTTCCCAAATAATGACTTCATCATTAATATGTTGTACATTTTGTTGTTATTTTACATATTCTTCGATAATACCCTAGCTCAACTGGAATTCATATTACAAGGTTTTTAGCATAGTTAAATGAAGTTCTACTTTACTGAAGAATTTGATATGTTTTGGTGTGGTGTTGTGATGTCACAATCTATCTTAACTAGATACCTGCAAGTATCCAATCAATTTACATGTGCCCAATATTTGCTGGCTTGAAAAACGATGGTTAGTACATTGCATTTCAAAGGAGTAATAAAATACTTCTCTTACCCATAAACATGTCAAAAGGACTTCAGAAAACAACTTGTTAGCTTAAGCTCACTTTATTGAATTAATTACTCATATTTAATCTGGGTTATATATTCAATTTGCTAACATAGCACACAAATACAAGACACTGGAAATAGATGAACACTAGAAACAGAAGAACATGAATACGGTAAAACGGAAGAACGACAAGACGGAGCCGTTTCTTGAGGATAGAACATGAATTTCAAATCTATTCACATCGTGCACTTACTGGAAATATTTTTACGTTAATCACACATATTGCAGATGGAGCTTTACACACGTGCAGATATTTCTTTTACACAAATTCTTCTGTTCATATCAAGATGGCTCACACGAGGAGATAAAATGATGACAAAAATGGTAACAGATTCTTCATGAGAAAAACACATTAACACGTTACTTCTATGCAGGTCACATTATCATGATTTTCCAATATGGAATAACTTTCAACCCAATTATTTTCAGCTAATTTGTGCAAATTTTAGGCAGCTCCTTTATTTCCATCCAAAAGTACGACGACACTCCATGAGCGAGATACGCAAGCACGTAGTCCCGCGTAATCGTACGAACTCGAAGTCAGCCAAGAGAGAGAGGGAGAAAAACTCGTTCGACGAAGGTTTATATATGCACGTGGTGCAGTTCTGCGATTACGATTACTGTTACGATATCGTTCCTGATGAATGCGCTGCGTGGTGTGAGAAATTCCACTCTCACATTTAGCCGCTTCAAATTTCTGTTTCAAACGAAACTTTATTTCAAGCATGCAGATAAATTTAACATGATTAGGAAGTAAATGGTATGAATAACTCTTCTTAGCTAGATGCTAGTATCTTAAAAATATTCTGTTGCACAATATTTAAAACTTGTCTGATATGTCTGAGAATTATTTTTATAAATAATTAGATTAGAAAATTGGAAGCACTTCCAAATGGAAGTTCAAAATTCATTACTTGTTATTGAAGAGATTTCGTTATATGTTATTGCTCAAAATATTGTTGTTAGTTATACGATATTGTTCAAAATTTGTTATATGTTATTCACATCTGAAAATGTGAAAGCTTCATAGATTAAAAATCTTAATCGGTTTCAAAATCAGGTAGAATTATGAGAATTTAATTACTTGGTTATTAATACTTGGCTACTGTTCGCGTCCTTATGGTCAAGTAAAAATTATAGCAAACTTAATTAAGGTTTCAGAAATGGGGAGATTATGTTTTCCTCGATGGAAGGAAGCTCAGACTTTATGAAAATGTGCAAAGATTTTTGTAAAATCTTCCAGTATTTTTGTTTAAGTGATAATTGCCCATTTGAAAGGAAATTAGGGAAAATATTGTTGCGTGGGTACGGGTTCGTTACGAAATGAATGCACAAGTCCGATGAAAAATGAACAAAAATTTATTATTATCACAACAAAAATGCTTAAATCTTCTCAAATTATCATCCAGTATTACAATATCTCACAGCAGTAATCTTTTAACTACACAAATGTCCAATAGAACGTAATTCGAAAGAGCTAAAGAAAGCTAATCCGCGAATTCACTACAATCCACAAGAGCAGTTTTCTAAACAACAAACTAAGCAACTAACTACAAACTGAGGTGTTTTCCTCCTTTTATAAGATTTCAAAATCACGCGCTAGAATTTTCCAGTACTTTCTCGAAATCAAAAAGAGATATTTCTTTATTTAATGCACGCGCTCTTGTATTTTTAATTTTCCGGCCTAGCTTTCTTCTTTTAATATTCGTCACGCGCTGCACTTCGCGGGAAATAAAACCAATTAATTTATAATTGAATTAACATTAGCTTTTTAAATACCAAATTCGTAACACTGCCCCCTTCCCAAGGACTGCACGTCCCGGGCAGTACAATCCCTGGACAGGAAGCCAAACTTACAACTAAAGCTTGAATACAATAATAAGCATTACATTACAATAATAAACAACATGAACAATAAATGCAATAAATAAAACAAATCAAATGCAAAATACAAATCAAATACTAAATACACATTTAGAAGCAAAAAGGACCATGGTCTTACAGTATTTACAATTATTTACATTACGTACTATGGCCATAGTAATGTGCTAACCTGTCGTAATGAACGACTTTAGGTTTAGAGTTCGAAGACTTACGAATCCGAACCACGACGTCATTCAGCCTGTTTAGGACTGTGTACGGACCATCCCAAGGTGACTGTAATTTCGGACAGAGTCCCTTCCGTCGAGTCGGATTCCACAACCACACCTTGTCTCCTTCGTGGAATTGATGTTCAGTAGCTCTTGTGTCGTATCGGGTCTTCATCTTCTCCGTCGCCAAGTTGACTCGCTCTCGTGCAAAGTTGTGCATCACTTCAAACCGGGCCTGGAGATCTTGAATATATTCCTCAGGCGATGAAGGAGCATCCGGAGGGCGACCAAACAAGAGATCACAAGGCAGACGAAGGTCACGACCGAAGAGCATCTGTGATGGAGAATAGCCGGTAGTCTCGTGGACAGCACTGCTGTAAGCCAGTAAAAAGAGTGGTAATTTCTTGTCCCAGTCCTGTTGGTTTCTGGAAACCACTAATGAGAGGTTATTAAGGATGGTTCGATTGAACCTCTCTACCATGCCGTCCGACTGGGGATGTAATGGCGTCGTTTGAGTTTTGTCAATGCCGAGTAGTTTGCATAGTTCTTTGATTACTGCCGAGGCAAAATTCCTTCCCTGATCGGAATGTAACTGAAGAGGCGCTCCGAACCTGGAGATCCAGTGCTGTATCATTACCTCAGCTACTGTGACAGCCTCTTGATCAGGAATAGGATAAGCTTCAGGCCACTTGGTGAAGTAATCAATGACAACGAGTATGTATTTGTTGCCATCAGCAGTTCGTGGCAGAGGTCCCAAGATGTCAAAGGCGATACGTTCAAACGACGCACCTACGTTGTAACGTTGCAGCTTGCCTCGGCTGCGTTTCCTCGGTCCTTTCCGACCTGCACAGGCATCGCAAGATCGGCACCACTTTTGCACTCATCCTTTGCATTATTCCAGTAAAAGCGCTCACGAACTCCCTGCAAGGTCTTAATTATTCCAAAGTGACCTCCTGTAGTGCTGTTATGTAGTTCTTTAAGGACATCGGGAATCCGGGAAGTAAAATTTCTGTTCTTGCCGGTATTGTGATATTGTCTTGTGCTATGATTTTATGGACAGATTTAACTTCTTCATCATTAACTTTAAATAACGCTATGTCCTCAGATCTAGAATGCAATTCGTTATTTTTAAAGTCCAAGGAAAAATTGTATTTCCTTAGAAAGTCCAATCCGAGTATGCAAGAATCAGTGATCTCTGCTACATATGCCGTGTGATAGTAAGCGGCACTTCCAAACGTGATGTTAACATTTACTTTTCCGTCGATGTCGATCTTCTCACCGGACACAGTCTGGAGGGTAACGCAGGGCGGCGTCCAGATAAGTTTGTTTCCCAATTCTTGAGCCAAATCTTTTCGGATGATGGTAACGTTGGCTCCTGTATCTATCGTCATATTGCAGGGAACTCCATTAATATGTCCTATTATGAAAAGTCCATTACTGCCGCCTCTCACTGCAGAAAACTGAAACGCTTTAAACTGGGGCTTTTCATTATCTGGCAAACTCCGCCCCGCGAGATGGCCACTAATTAGTTTCCCTGCTGTTTGTTAGGAGCGGTCTTAACATCCGTACCCTAGGGTGTTCTGCAGTTTCGTCGTATGTGTCCTTCAGCACCGCAGTTCCAGCATTTTAAGGTCGGTTTCTTTTCACTGATATTTCTTCTTAAGTCATTGAGTTGTCTGGTTATATCGTCTAGACGAACAGTAACTTGATCCCTTGGTTCCTGGACATGAGCAGCTCTGATTGGGTGGCGGTCTCTACGAGCGGCTTGCTGGGCTGCCTCAAATTTCATGGCGTACACTAAAGCACTTTTCAGATCTTCAACATCCGCCATTCGCAGTGCTTTCTGTATTTCAGGGTCCCGGATGCCATCGATGAAATATTGCAGGGACAGGATTTCCCTTGTTTCTGTCGGGCACTCCGAAAAGGCGTGATGTGACAGCCTTTCAGCATCCGTGGCGAGCTCCTGAAGTGTTTCGGTGAGCTTCTGTTGACGGGATTTTAATTGGAGCCTGCTAGTCTTTTAAACATTTCTCGCCGAAGCGCAGCTCCAAGGCGCCGGACAGAGCTTCGAAATCTAGCCTTTGATTTTCGGGAAGCATCTGCAGGATATCCGCTGCGTCTGCTCTCAGAGAAGCGGAGAGATGACAGGCCTTAGCTTGGGAGTCCCATCCATTCGCATCCGCAACGATAGAAAACTGGGTCTTATACACTTGCCAGGATGTCTTCCTATCATATGTCGATAGCTTCAGAGAGGGACGAGCAGGCATGGGTAGAAATTTTAAACCATCCGAAGTGCTCCCTGCCGTCGCTACGAATTTCTTTAAAGTGTCAACTTCTTTGGCAACTGCAGAAACTCTCTCTTCAATTTGTTGTTGGACAGCCGAAACTCTTCCTTCGACTCGTTGCTCCACAGCCGACACTCTATCTTCTATTTCATCTTTGACAGAAGAAACCTTTTCTTCAATTTGCCCGACTTTATTTTCGACAGCTCCTATTCTGTCTTCCATAGCCTCAAATTTACTTTCTATTACGCAGGTTATTTCTCTTTTCATTTCGTCTTGACCTGCTTCAGTCTTTTCTTGTACAGCTTTTATGTCTTCTTTAAAAGTTACTTGACCAGCTTCCAACTTTTCGTGAATGGCTTCCATTTCCTTTTTAACGGATCTCATCTCTCCTTTAACGAAATCTTGGCCCAATTTCATTTCTTCCTTAAAGGAATCCTGGCTCAATTTCATTTCTTCCTTAATTTCTTCTTTAAATGAGGCAAGGGCTGATATTAACTGCCTTAATTGCTCTTCCATCGCTCTTGTTATTGGCATTAAAATCCCACTTCTGACACCAAAAATTGTTGCGTGCGTACGGGTTCGTTACGAAATGAATGCACAAGTCCGATGAAAAATAAACAAAAATTTATTATTATCACAACAAAAATGCTTAAATCTTCTCAAATTATCATGCAGTATTACAATATCTCACAGTAGTAATCTTTTAACTACTCAAGTGTCCAATAGAACGTAGTTCAAAACAGCTAAAGAAAGCTAATCCGCGAATTCGCTACAATCAACAAGAGCAGTTTTCTAAACAACAACAAACTAAGCAACTAACTACAAACTGAGGTGTTTTCCTCCTTTTATAAGATTTTAAAATCACGCGCTAGAATTTTCCAGTACTTTCTCGAAATCAAGAAGAGATATTTATTTATTTAATGCACGCGCTCTTGTATTTTTAATTTTCCGGCTTAGCTTTCTTCTTTTAATATTCGTCACGCGCTGCACTGAGCGGGAAATAAAACCAATTAATTTATAATTGAACTAACATTAGCTTTTTAAATACCAAATTCGTAACAATATGTACAACAATAGGAAAATTTTATAAACGTGTTAGGAAAAGTAAACATAATAATTCTTCAACGCATTAAAGCTTATTTACATGTCATCATCGCAATTATACATAATATTTACTGAAGAAGAATTTGGAAATAATAAACATCATGGACGTAATAGTTCTACTTAACGCTTTAAAAATGTCAGCCCCATTCAAACGGAAATATTAAGAAAACTACAAATATTTATTTTCAGATCTCTGCAAAAGCTAATAAGATTTAAATTTGTTACATCAGCGATTCTGAATTCGTTGAGAAATTCCTTCAAGGTTAAAATCTTGCATTACATAAATCATCCAACATGAAAAGTCAGCATCTCCTTAAAAATGGAGAAATATGTTGATGTGCATTTTTATTTTTTTAAACTTTCCATTTTTTATGAAGAAAATTGTTTTCAGATTGATTTTTATTGTATGTTCACATACTAGCAATCACAGTACATATAAAATTATTAGGTAAGCCGGATGAAGCACTTTCGAACGGTGTGCCGTAGAGCTGTGGAAATAATGTATACACTGGTAAAAAGACCACAAAAATTTGAATAGAAATACTTGCAGCTTCCCTACTCTATAAATACAGAATTTTAAAATATTAATTTTTATGTCTTGTATAAATAATTTAATGTCTTCTATAAATATATCTATTCTATAAATTTTATTGTTTTTTATGTCTTCTATAAATATATTCTATAAATAAATCTATAAATAAGGAAGACCGAATAAATATTCAGTTACAAAATGAATGTATTTAATTATCACATATTGATATATAGATAAATAAAAACTTTTAAAGTGAAAGCACGTAGACGTTAGGATACGACAGCTATTGAAAAGACGTTATCCGAGATACAATAGCTTTTAGCTAATTCTGAGATTATATCGTATTCTCTATTACATATAACACAGTTTTCATTCTGCTGGCACTTGTCGTATGACGGCACATATCACTGTGTTCGTCATTTGTAAACGTAAAATCCATTGATCTGATTGCATTATAAAACGTGCGAAATATCATGTTCACATCATCTATATCGTTTCAGTTTACCTATGTAAGCTTACATGAATAGCTTGATCCCACTCAGCCATTTTTCTGCTGCAGATGCATACTACTACACGTAGTATGTATTCAGGAACGGTTTTTTAATTTATATTATTAAGTTATACTCTTTCAATCTATAATTGGAATTCTTGATCTCTTCTACTGCATTCTGAATCAGTTTTTCTAAGTTCAAAATTTCGCCACTAATTTTGCTGTAAGAAGTTTTACGTTTAAGGATTGACTTACTATCTAATTTATTTCGTCTATCAGCCACTCAACCCCAAATGTTCCTTTATTGTGTGAGCGAGTTATCATTTTTTCTTACAGTGACAGTGGAAATACGTGATAATGCTCATTTTAATTCTCAACTTGTTGATGAGTTGAAGTAAAAATGAATGCATGCATTATTTAATTCACTTGAACCACTTGCTGGAATTTTACAACATGGTACCTGGAAGCAACTCCAATCATATTAAGAAAATCCGTACTACCAACTAGGTTGGATAAGCTAAACTCTACCAATGTTTAGCACTTACCAAAACTGTGCCGAATGTTAAACTTTCAAGTTTATATGCTTTAATAGGCAAGCATATGGTGGTAGCAGTCAAGCACCTGTTAAAGTCATGCCGGTTACGATTCTTTCTTTCAATTAAACTATGATGCATTTCAATTAAACTATGATTCAATTAAACTAAAATGCCTAAAATCGGCGTAAACATCTGGACTGAGAGAATGCATGACAAAACGAAGTATAAAGGAAAGAATCAACCTAAATCTTAACTTTTAGTAATACTTATGTCACAACATACTAAACTAAGTGCAAAGGTATTTTTCCAGTACGCACATTGTTTTTGCGAGGTTAAGACATACTTCTTAAACTATGTAGAGGTTATATGGATTATTTTAATAACACTGCATGCAAAAGGCATTTGTATAGTTGTGATGCATAGAATTATAAACATATTTGTATTATAAATGTATTATGTTTTTTCCATGTAAAAATTCATGTCATGTCTATGTCTTTACGTACATGGTAAAAATATATTTTTATATTTCCCTCTCGTAAAATATTTAGCAAGTAACAACTCATTATATAGCATTAAAAATAGAATGTTTTGAACTACCCAAGATATATAACTGCATAATATTAATAATATTCATAATACTAATAATATTCATAATATTCATATACTTATTCACACACACACACATATATATATATATATATGTATATATATATATATATATTTAATGCTTATGTCACATTTTATATATATATATATGTATATATAAAGTTTTATAAGCTACATCTGGTGCTTTAGTATGCAACTACCTGCAACAAAAAAGCTCGTACAAACACAGAAAGATGTTCATAATTTAAATAAAGCTTTAACATAAGGTATTTTCCGTAAAAAAGCAAAAATATCGAAATTATGTTAAATATTTACAAAATTATGATTTTTGACAACCATTAAGAAACATTTTATCCGTTTCAATTACGATGCAGTTGTGTATTATGGAACCTCGGAGTCTATGGTGCCTCAACCACTAGAGTGTCTATATTAACCCGTTTAAGCCCAAGTGTTTTTGGCAATTTGGTTCATTATTAATGAACTTATATCGCTAAAAATGAAAGACATAAATATACTTTAGGCGTCAAAGTGATCATGATTGCCATATTTGCTGAGTTAATTAATGTTCTGTTTATGGGACACTGGGCATACGTGTAAGCAAAATACACCTGTATTCGTATTTGAAACTTTGAAAAGAGCTACAAATCATTAATAATAAGTAAAGGTTATATAAATACATTTTAAGAACATTTTATCATTTTACATAATGTAAACAATGGAAACGTAAAAACAATAAATTAAAAACAATTATTTTTCATGAAATTATTGAACGCATTTATCATGTAGTCCAACATTATATTTTTCACATTTTCTTGTGGTCTTACCTGAACACTGAGCACATTGCAGTTCTGTTTTAATTCCATAGTTGTGTTTACAATTGTGTGGCCAATTTGGTCGAATTAAATTTTATTGTCACACGTTTACTTATCTTTGTTGAAGTAATTGTTCTTGCAGGTTTCGGAAGCACTCTAAATTGTCTGAGATAGTTCCGCGAAATACTAGTTGAGCCATTGTGACCTGTTTCTTGCAAAACATGCGATGTATGAGCCATGAATTTTGAATTGAATACACCTGTATTCGAAACTTTAACATCAATAAAAAACACGGCATTAAACATGGTATTAAAAAAATCATCATGGCAATCAAAAAGCATTGCAAGTGGAAACCACCATTTCTTTCCATGGAATCCAATACGATAATTTGAAGTATTATCATCCATTCGATCGGTATCTCTCATAAACAGGTTGTATGTAATAATTACCGTCTTCTGTTTCTCAGAAGCCGGACAGTGTTTGGTTGAGCCTAATGGATTTACTCCAGCACAGTTTGAAACTCTTCTAACAACACTCGTCTTTCGAACGTACAATTATTACACCAGATGACATTCATTCCTGTAATCGATAGCATCTCTTTCTTTTTTCTGTCAGATTTTTAACGGTTTTAACCGGATAGTTTCCAATCGTGTTTTCTCTGGGTGTACCTACAACCGCAAATCCAGAATTTGACAACTCCTCAGTGAGCTTTATGGAAGTAAAGTAATTGTCTATTACTATCGTAAATGGATATTTGCTTCATTTAAGGTTAAGTATCTAAAATAATTGATCGAATTTTTCCAGTAAATAACAATTAGAATTTCTTTTGTATGCACAAAATAATATAAATCATATTTTCGTTCCAATAATATGCGTAATCTGAAAAATACATCTCAAGAAAAAATTAAAAATTAAAATTTTTTTCAGAATTTTATGAATATATTTTCTGTACACACAAATACATTTTAGCAAATATTGTTGATATTAAGTATTTTGTATACAATAACATTAAAAATAGAGTAGAGTTTAAAGTTTTAGCGCATAAAACATATATATTTCGAATAAAAATGCATTTAGGTTATTGAAAAGAAGCAAAATCTTTTAGGCTTAATGCACTCACAAATGCCCAGTGTCCCATAAATAGGACGCCAAAGATTAAACGTAATTACACAAAAATTATAGTGTTATTTTTGCAAAATAACTTTGCAGAAGTTTTTTGTGATCTATTTTAAGGAAATTATTTTAATGTTTTTTAGTTTTATGAATAAGAAGTTTGGAAAAAATACTTACTTCCTGTAGCTACCCATCATTTGTCGATGCTCGAATGTTTCCTATAAAAATAACTTGTTCTAAGATAATTTTAATGTCCATCTAGTAGTTCCATCTTTTGCTACCAGTAAGAACAATCCTCAGGCGCATGAAAAATTGCTTTGGTTAAAAGATATATGCACTGCAAGATTTTCTACACAGTAATTTCCAAGCGTCCGATATTTTAGCCAGGGTTAATGATGAAAACGATAAAAATGCACAGACTGAATAACATTGTATTTTTTTAAACTGACATAAATACTCACACTTTTAATCTAAATAAATATTAACTCATGGTTTGTCAATATTATAAGTCGTAATCAATATTATATAATAGTAATCAATATTTACAGGACAAATGAGGCTTAGAATTGATAAATTGTACCCTAGACCTAAATTTACGAAAGAAGATACACGTATTTTGCAATTGCAAAAAGGCGACAATCCATCGTATCTAAGCTTGAACTATACTTTTTATAACAAGCATAAACCAAACGAATCCTATCTCTAAAGAAATAAATCCAATCTCAAAAGAAAATTTTCATTAAGATAGCCATATATAAACTCCATGAAGTCAGAGAAATATTTAAAAAAATTCATCAGACATTCATTAAAGAAGAATTTCGGAAACAGAAGTTTACGGCACGATTATTAAACAAACCGAATACATTTGCATTCCCAATAACAGATCAAGATCGCATCTTGCAACTACATTTAAACGTCACTTTCTCGTCTACTCGAAAAGCACTCATTTGAAAGCAAAACCAAATACAGATGCCGTTAAATTTACGATAAAAAATTTATGATTTGCAATTTGGTTTGGGATAAATCAATAAACTTAAAAATTTTCTTAAACAAATATTCTTTCTTATGAATTAATAAGTCAGCAGAGTGTCATGCTATCTGTGCAGTGCGTAATGATAATCAAAGCAGTGTTTCCCTTCACTATCATGAGATTTCTAGCCATTCACTGTAGTCAAGTCACAAATACTTAGAAAATGAGACAAAAATGCCTATAAAAGTATTATTCCTTTCGCCACATCCGGTTAAAATTTTGGATATTTCACCTGTGTAATTTTCAACCATTTTTAAAAGAAATCACTGGAAGAAAGAGAATTTCATGTTTGAAAACAATTTATACTGAATAGCTCGATGCAATATTATTGTTAAGCATCAAGGCTATAAGATAGAGTAGTTTATACATAGGAAATTTATTCTTAACCCCAAAACATTCTATTGGCATAAACACTTTTAAGTTCATAAGGCATTTTCTCCTTCCTTCTAGCATGCCTTCGCGGTGTAAATATAGCACACTCGGGGTGTAATTCGAGAAGTCCAGGATCGAGTCCCAGAGAGGAAAATACATGTTTTTCACGTCTCCTGCTTCAAAATACCCTAATGACGCCATAGTGGCGTCACTGGGCTATTTTGAAGCAGGAGTTTTATAAAAGTAACATCTGTTTTAGAAATGTTCTATTTGTAAAACAGATGCTATGATAAGCAGCACTTGTTCATCTGTCCGGAACTTGACTCGAAATTACAATATAGTGGTGATGTTCTTCAGCTGTACTGGATTTGCAGGGATCTTGTGTTCTGAGTACACGGTTGTTTCGCCTCTACTCACTAAGGATTTTTTAAGATTTTAATTGTGAATTTTTTTCTTAATGTTTTAAAATTATAAATTTTTAACATTTTCGTGATGTAATTTTGAATTTAATGTTACAAAATGGAAGATCATATATTAAAAGAGAAATATGCATAGTGAAGCGAGCATTAAAAGGAATCATACAGTGAAAAGAAAATCACAATGCAGCAAAATATAATATTACAAAATCTAGGAAATAACAAAGAAAAATCATTCTCACAGCATTTTGTGTGTGAATTTATTAGCACTGTTTATTGCTTTTTGGTTTGGTTTGGTTTATTTAATTACGGCAAAGCACACTAGGGCTATCTGCCTAAGGGAGGGATGCCTTCGTGGAGAACTTTCTAAGGGAAACTGGCTCGTATACGCGTTACACATGGGGAAAACCACGAAAACGCCATGCAGCCAGCCCGTTCGCGGGATTCGAACCTCGGACCGAACTACCAGTGTTCAGCGACTTTACCGCTCGGCCGCTGGTGGGCCTTATTGCTTTTTGTCTGTCCTGTAAAGAAATCGATTAACAATCGAATTTCTCACTATTTTTGTTCATAACTTAATTTATTTATTTTCCTTCAGTTCTTTTGAATCTGCGTTCAACAAATTTAAAGTTTTGGTTCTTTAAAAACCTAACAAAAAGTTTGTTTTAGGGTTTTATACACATTGTTTCTTATTTTCAGTATCATAGTTTATAATCATTTTCTCGAAATTATATATGTGAATGGATCATTCTGTTATTGCTATAGTTAACATTGAACCTGAAATCATTGTTTTGTTTTGCTTAGAGTTATTACATTCTATCATATAATGCTTTTTTAACGACTCGCACGTTTCTGGCAATCATGTGTCGATTGAAGCAGTTTCGCCAACCATACTCGCTGGTATTTTATTCATGTATTATCTTCTAACGATGTTCACAACATTTTTATTATAATATATATTTATATTATTATAATATTAAAATTAGGCGAAAAGAACTTATTCAGTGTTTCTTAGTTGCTCAATATAATTAATACAATACTTATTATCTTAAGTCATTATTATAGTTTGCCTAAAATTTCACTATTTTATGAATATTACGATGTTTGCACTATTGAAAATCTGCATAAATTTTGTGTTTTTAACTCAGAGATTGATCTAGCGCTATTTTAAACAAATATTGCTGTGAAAGAAAATTTGTCACATGTTTCATATTGAAGCAAACGCTATAAATAAGTAATATAAAGTGATATACTCTTAAATAAATAATATGAAGTGTATGACATGTCAAACGCTGATAATTGTCGAAATCTAAACTTCTTACGTCCAAATGAATTGCTAACATACAGTTCCTGGAAAATATTAAAACTGCTTCTTCAAATAACTTATAAATAATAACAACAAAAAGAAAGAATCTCATTATTTAATTATGCTATGACAAGTCGAAATCTAATCTTTTTCATTCAATATTTAGCTAAGCTAAGAGCACAAAGATAGAAGTCTTGAAAAACAATTGCTTCTGCAAAGAACATATTTGTATAATTTTTAAAGAGATACAAGGAAATTAAAACTTCGAATTATTAATTTTATCATATGGACTGAAACTTAACTCATAATAATTAAAAGATATGCTTATAATGAAATGTTAAATTTACGTACTGCGAAATACTTATGTCAGTCACAAAACACTTTTCATTTTTAAAAAGGAATGGTTGATTGGAAAAAAATTTAGAAATGCTGTTCGACTAAAAGAGTATGTAAAATACAATTATTACAGGAAGTTTACATTATGAAACATTAAAGCCACGAATCAAATTTTAGATGGAATATGAACTCTGCATTTGCCAAATGTTATTTCAACCACACTTACTTTACCAGTTGATATTTCAAGAATGTCAAAGTAAAAATAAAAAATGGAACATTCGAGTTGTTCTCTTAGTCTAGAAGAGAATTACAAACTTTTAAGAACAGTTTTCTGCTCATCACTAATTCAAACCCAAGGAAAGGGTAAAAGAATCTTTCTGTTATTGTTCTTTTAACGAAATGGATTCTTAATGTCTCAAATAGAAGAAACGAAAAGGAAGCACAAAGGAGGATGAGAAAAAAATATTAATCCTACTAGCTGTCTCTTCGGGCATCAAAGAAAATGGCAACAAACGTCTGTTCCAAAAGCTCTTCCTGGAAATAAATTTCCAGTTTCTCAGAAAAATCCCAGACCCTCTATAAGTTTCATCGATTTTGTTTCAAAACAGACAAGGGTGCTGTTTTTCCTGGTTTTTTTTTTTTTTTTTTTTTTTTTATTAAGAAAGGGTTGATATAAAAGACCTTAGCGAAATTCCTTCAAAAGCGAGAAACGGGAGCAGAGAGCAAAAACAAACTTTTCTTCAGGTGAGAAATATTTCACAGATTTGGGAATGTCTAACGAAAAACAAAAAATAAGTTGTCTTCTGCAACTATTTCATTTATAAAATCGCTGGAATTAAACTTACATAATTAAAAAACTAACGAAAAATAATTATTAAATTTTTAAAATAATTAACTAAAATTCATAATAAAATAATTAACTAAAATTCATAATAAAATAAAATAATGTAATGAAATTTTTATTTTTCAGTCTGGAATTATAGACTAAATATAGACTAAAAATATCGTTATTTGTAAGAAAATATATCATGAGCATAGCAAACAAAAAAATTATTAATAATTTTTAATAATATTTTTTAATAATTATATATATTCCATCCTTTTTTAAAATAACTAATTTTTGATGAAAAATTCTGTAGGGCCTTAAATATATATACCTACAATACATAGCTTAACTAAGTAATAATAAAGTTAAATTCAAAACTATATTTTATATTAGGATATTTCCTTACATTGAGAGGTTTTTACAATAGGTACACTGCGAAAGAAAAAATGAGACATTCCATATCTCCCGTTTTACTGGACCGATTGATAAAATTCAACTTGCTTTTTTCATGTCTCGAAAGAGCGACTTAGGATATGTATTAGATTTATACATAGCATTGCTCTAACATAAGTATTTTGACTCAAAATCGGACTTTTTTCGAAATAGCGTATCGATGTTTTTTCCATATTACAGTTCTACGACTCAAATTACGCCAAAGTGCCAAGTTTTGTAAAAATCGCACGAGTAATTAATTAGCTCTCAAAATTTTAGCTCCTCAATTGAGTTTCATATATATTTATTAATATCTCTGTTTTATTAGACATATTTGATTTTTCCTTTCACATTTCAAAATTTAGGCTCGTTCCAAATAACATTCGCCCATTTTTTCTGATTTATTTTAAAAATTTATATTTTTAAATAATTTTTATAAATTTTTCGAAAAACATTTTGTATTATAATCTATAAAATTTTTGCCATCATCTTAATATAAATGTTATGTATTATATAAATCTTAATGTAATGTATTTCTAAGCATACCTGCAAAAAGTTAAGAGTTTTTTTATTCAAAATTTCCGAAGATATACGTGGATTTATATATTTATGCACGTTTTGAAATTTGACATATTTTTGAAACCGTTAATAGCATCAAATGTGATTTAGGCACTTTGTTAAAATTGTTTGGAAATAGGAACGAAGTGACATTTTTTCCGTTCCTGCACAATGGAAGGAAAAGCAAATAGGTTGCCATATATTAAGAAGTTCGCCAAGTGAGTTATTCTTCCCACAAACTTAAAAAAATGCGCCAAGCTATATTTTTGAATTTCTCCGTAAATTTCGCACCAAATTTTACAAAATTTAATATTTAGGCATAATTTGAGTCCCAGAATCGTAATATGGAAACAAATCGGTATGCTATTTCAGAAAAAGTCCGATTTTGTGTAAAAATACTATGTTAGAACAATGCTATATGTAAATCTAATACATATCCTAAATCGCTCTTTCGAGACAAAAACACAATTTGAATTTCGTCAGTCAACCCTGTAGGATAGGAGATATAGAATTGTCTCTTTATTTTTTCGCAGCGCACAGAAGTCGGTGTTTGTCATATTTATTGCTTATATATATGAATGGAAAGGTCCGTGTCCTAATACATGTACTCTTAATACAAGAAGCCACATGTTTGGAATCCGGTAAAAGTTCTCATGAATTTGTGCCCAAAAAACAAAATATGTAAATTTAAAAAATCCAGAACATGAACACAACTTAAGGAAATTTCCCTGATACCATATACGTCGAAGTAATTACTGCAAAAGTTTGCAAAATTATAGTATTAAAACGAAAAACAGGCTTAAAAATACTTTTTATTTGGGTAAACTGAGTAAAATAACTGTAAGTGTGGACACAAGCCATCCAACACATGAAAAATTAAAAACAAGTGAAAATTTAATACTAAAATCATAAAATAAAAAGATAAAAAAAGGAAAAATTTTTAAATCTGTAACATTGCAGCAACAATTGTTTTCAAATGAAAATTTTTAATTCTTCATGTCCGATAGGATTAGAATGGTGTTAAGCCGAAGATGCGCTAGACAGTTAAATTAGACAAACAACAAATTTTAACTGAGTAATAAAATAAAAATAATTAGAAATGACTTCTAATGTAACATTAAATATTATGGTGTAAATATGAATACTTTGCAAAAGTAAAAAAATACTGAATTATCTGAATCAGTAATGCAATTACAGGTAAAATCCTAGTATACAGTAAGCCAGTTTCCCTTAGAAAGTCCTCCACGAAAGGCATCCCTCCCCTTAGGCAGATAGCCCTAGTGTGCTTTGCCATAATTAAATACACCAACACCTAGTATACAGTACAGTTTTGGCGAGATTTAGAAAATTTCCGCCAACACCAAAATGACTCGTTTACTGCTCATTATAAATACCGTGTTTGCTGACCCTGTGTACCGTATACTAGGATTAAACCCGACTACAAATGTTAAACGCCGAAAAATGTTAAGCTAAAATAATGTTTCAGTTCTCTTTAATTCAACCAACGAAAAGTGTTGTATCAAAATTAATATTTTTTTTTTAATTTAACAATTGGAAAACGTTGTAGTGCTTAATGTAAAAATATTTACGAACATATAATAAATCTTGAAGTATGAATGAATAAATAGAAAATAAGAAAAGTTTTAAGCTTGTTTGAGGTGTGATGCTATAATTTTTTAAATTTTTTGCCCTAACAACTTCGACTAAAATGATATCAAGAAAAGGTTCTTAAGTTATTATTATGTCATGTGTTGGATTGTTTGTACTTACATGTTTTATTTTTTAGACCAAGGTCTTCTCAAAAAGAAAAATATTTAAAAACTATTTTAGAATTTATCGAATGCTTTCTCAACAACGTGTTCTACCTTTTACAAATGAAATGTTATTCGGCTACTTGTACAATCCTTGAAAATAGAATTTGAAGCATACCCTAGCACATCCTTTCGATCAATGTTTTCATTTTCTGTGCAGCGAAGTGAATCCCATTGGACTACTTGATAACGTTGATATTCAGATGTAGAGACATTAGGTTAATTCGAAGCAGGATTGATAAAAATGAGTAATGCCCTCGCCGAGACTCGAACCACGGACCTCTCGAATTCGCGTCGAGCTTGCTGACCACTGCACTACAAAGGCATGCTAAGAAGGCGTAAGGAATATCTTATATAGTTATTAACGTTTTACATTTCAGCGGATTTCAAATAATAGAATTAACATCAAGCATCATTTTATAGTCATTCCTTGAAATTTTCCCCATTAGCATATGTGATAATAAAAACTAAATATAGTAGATAAGTGTCATAATCTGCTTCTTGGTCGGGTTCTGGATATAGGTTTCCTTCATGTGCACTAATTGAGGGTATTACATAAACCAGCCATTTTATCAGCACAAAAACTTTATTAACACACGAACAAAAGATTAACACAAAAGTATAACTACGTATTTTCCTTCACGCTGGCATACAACATGTTACCTTCGTTACTTCGCTACTAACTACCAACTAACTACTTTTCTCTAGTAAGTCACATGAGAGAGAGAGGCGCTGCAGGCCGTTGGGCTAAAACTGTGCATGCGTGGTTATCACGTCATGACAATAAGTAAGAAATGTATGATATTAAAATGACATCTGGCGACGCTGAGCTGTTTGGTGGTTTTTCAGAACGCAACTTTTCGAATCCACAAAGAGTAAATTCTTGAAACGAAGCTAAAGTATTAAAAAAATAAATTAGTAGATAGATGCAAAATTTATTTTTCAGGCATTTATATGTGAGATTTACTTGTTAATATTTTATTTGTGTGTTTAATTGTAATCTTTATTTTTACACCATATTTGTTCTTGATCATTGTTTCTTTACAATTTTACGGCAGTTCATGGAAGAAGATATGTGTTCTTATTGCCAGTACGAACTAAAAATGCTAAAAGACTAGGAAGATATTTAAATTTTGAAAAATAGGACCAGAATTCAGTTGAAGTTCTGAATATCATCTTTTATAGGAATATACTTCATACTGTATCTTAAAGCTGTGCAAACAATATAAACTAAATATGATAATAAATACTTTAATTATGGAATTCAATTTAGAGTGGAAATGGGGTACAGTCAATATTAAATAATTAACGTACGTTGTCGAATTGAATAAAAGCGTCAAATAGAGAAATGGAACATTTTCAACTGGCGTTCCAGACTCAAATCACTTACAGGAACAGTTTTCTTTTATATAAAATATATAAGCAAGCCATGAACAATTTCTATCCTAAATAAAGCGAGAGTAAGCTGATGATTTTTGTTTCAGAGAGTGGATACTGTAAATTGGGAAACATTGAAAAAGCAGTTTTGATAAAACAGTTAAATTATTTACATCAATTGGAATACTTAAAATCGATTAAAAAAAGTTTCTTTTGTTGCAAAATAAGTGTAAACTGATGGTTGAAAGTACGTACGTATGTACATATAATTAGATTCTATTTTTGTTTATACTTTTCTTAGTTTTAAAATGCTGTGTTGTCAGGAAATTCCCATTTAGCCATCAAAAACGTCACCCGTAATAATTTTTCTGGATTAGCCATAAGAATTTAGCAGCTAATTATCTGGTATCGTTTATTTCAGATGTACAGTATCAAATGTAATTTTTAAACATATCTTAAGTTCGGCAAATTTGCCGTTTCTCTTCGTGAAAGCACCTGTTTGCTAAAGCTGTTTGCTGTTTGCTATCTTGGTTTTGGTATACCAACCGGGATAAAGGCGATATCACGTTTAGCAAGGGTAATTAATATTTGCTCTTAAATATTGTTTAAAATACTAACAGTCTGCATTTTTCTCTATAAGCTTGGGGTAAATTCTAAAATTTGTTTCCAATTGACTTTTGTATGTGGGGGAAAATCTGATTTTAAAGTTCAAATTTCTCCTCCTTAACATTTTTAACATCACATCATTATTTCGTATATTATATTTTAAGATGGTTTCTCCTTTACGTTTTACTTAAGTAAAATATCCCATTTGCACCACTTTCGACATGACTCTGTTAATTACGGTATGTAGTCATTTCATTACTAGCTTAATTTTCTATTCGAAGATCATTTATCAGAAGGCGAAACTCTACAGAACTGGAATCAAATGCATTCTAATTTCATACGGCAGCAAAACATTCTGCTCGTTTACTCTTTCTTTTTCTCCGATTTCAAGGGAGTGTAGTTTTCACTTGTTCAATATGCGTGTCACAAACTAGGATCTTCTGTTTATTTGCAAAAGTATTGAGCATCAAATTTGCTCACATTTGTATTCAACACCATTTCTTTACTTTTCAGGAAAGAATTTGTTTTATAGCTATAAAATTTATTAATGTACTTGCAGTGTCATCAGCAAATATGATGTAGTAAAAATTTAATATTCTACACCAGTATTTTAAACGTCATTTTCGAATGTTACGTATGTGGTATAAAAGACCGATCTAATCTTCTCTTTGAGCTTAAAACATTTTTAAAGGAAATATTTGAATTTTTAAATATTGTAAATTTCTGGAAATACAATTAACATAATTTTTACATAGATTATTATTCGTTACACAACTTTATTTTTAAAAATTGTTGTTTGGCAACAGGAAATAGATGTAACGAGGACTCTATAACAGACTTTTCCTACGCTTTTAAAATTTGTAAAAGTGTATTCTATCAAAACAAATGGAATTATTTCAATACGTTTTACTTAATAACACCTTTATATTACTTCATAAAATTCGTATGACATTTTATTTTTCATTAAATATTTAATCATAAGAAACATTTTACAGAAAATAATTTTGTTATATTTCAATTCTGTTTCAAAGACAAAAATAACAGCTTTAAATCTCATGATTATTACGCTTTAAAATCATGTGAGCTCAATGAAAGCGCATAATTAACGTGTTGAATATAAAACCATTTAGTACTCGGTACTGCATTTGAATTTTCTCTTAATTTCAAACGGAAAAATTATTAAATACAGGATGCCCATGATTTAATCAACGGATAACAAAATTACATTAAAACGTAATTTGATGAAGTAACAGGAAATAATTTATATCATTATAATCTTTAGTTGAAGAAATTTCATATGTTCTAATTTTTGGGAATGGCAACAGGGAACTTGTCTGTTTACGGATGAAATGGCGTCATACAGTAACAAAGAATGTACGTTCTCTGGTAATGAGATAAGAAATCTCCGAAAACAGTTCCGAGACGATTCCGAAAGTAAATTAATGAACATCCACCAACGGAACAAACAGTTAAAAAGTTGGTTAATACAGTTTCAAGAGACCGGACATGCTTTGCATAAAGAAGGTGCAGGCAGGCTAGGAGTCAGTGAAAAAAATGTTCTGGCTATTCGAAATTTGTTTGTGCTGAGCCCCAGGAAATTCATTAGCCTTTCCAACTTGCAAAGAGGAATTCTCACATCGATTGTACATAAAGTCGTTCATGATTGGGGGGAAATGACTATGTATGAATTGCAGATTTGTCAACAAATCGTAAAGTTAAAAAAAAAAAAAAAAAAAAAAAAAAAAGAAAACCTAACAATCGAAAGGAATCGAACGGATCGTAAGGAATTTTCTACAACTAAACTTTTTTTACAACAGGATGGGATTCGCTGTCATTGGGTTACATATAAGAGTGATTTCCTTAATGAAATATTCCCATACTGTTGGATGGTAATTCGTGGACTAATTTCGTCGTCATCCCATTCTCTGGACGTCAGATCACTCGACTTCTTTTCAGGAGATGCTTGAAAAAACGAATTTATGCTGTAGAGATTTCCAGCATCGAAGAATTAAAAAATCAGATCACCAAAGAAACAGCGACTGTGACTTCACGAATGCTTACTAACGTTTAGAGGGAAATCAAGAACAGACTTCACATTTTCCGAGAACCTAGCGGTGCTAACTTTGAAGTGTATTAATAAAAAATTCTTTGAAGTGCTAAATAATATTCAGTTATTCTTCTTTTCTAGCTCTTATTCTGCATTACTTAAAGCATATCTTTACCTGGTGAATAAATTATAGACACTTTGTTCACAATTACGTAAATAAAAAAATGCAAGTTAGGACTTGTTTTACATTTTTTTTATTTTCTATTTTGCCGTTTCCCATACCGTTCTTCTCTGAATCTTACTCGATATAAGTTCCAAGAATTCATCATTGCCAACAGGAAAAAACTTTCTGTTTGGGGAATGCCTTGGGAACCTTGAACCTAAAATATGGCTTTGCTCAGTTCCTTGCCAATTTTTATTGAGAACTAACTGTAAGGAGTAATAAAAGGGTCTCCTTTCTTTGTACCATCAATCTATCCGATGAAATTTCGTCTTGAACGATTTTTAACATTCCATACACTAAAGATTCTGTGCTTTTACTATAACCTTATATGCTTTCTTCGGGATTCGATACCGGACCCAACAATATGGCAGCCTACATTGCTAACTGTCATAATGAATAAAACAAGTAACGAAAACTACCTTTAAAACTAATACCAAACTACATATTTGTAAAAATCATTTTTAGAAACGTATACCTGTAAATTCTCAACTCAAATAAAAGTTCAGTATGAAATGAATTTGCATCTACTAATGAGTATACATATTCTCACTCATATTGATATATACATCTATACATATACGTTATCATAATAGTTAACGTTTACAAGAAGCATGCCATTGAGGTACGCGTGATCCTTAGTACAAATTAAATACCATAAATAAAAGATATAAACATGTACATATACATTACAGCATTCAGATACAGCACGAACTTTATGTATGAGAACCTGGCACATCATAAATACAAAATTACATATTGAACATACATACCACATACTCTGTTGTTGAAATATTGAACTAGATTATATAGACTTATATGACTACGATCTACCAGCGTCAGAAGAGTAATTGCTACTAGTATAGTAGCCAATTATTGTTTTCAGTTTCCGCTGGGCAACTCTGTTACTTTGTAGATTCTGGAATCAATTTGGGCAGAATCTGGCTCCTGGTTGCTTGAGACTGTTAAGTGCTGTGTGTGGGCAGGAGAACACAAAATGGTCTGGATGACCTTCCTCTCTACACAGTTACCATTCTCTCTCAAGCCAAAGTGGCAGAGATATGAAGGGAAGGGCCCATGACCAGTGAAGAAATACGTGATGTAATTGCTATTAGTTTGGATTGTTATCTTGACCTTTGGAATGAGATTGCAAACACGTCTCCCTGTGGAGGCTTGATCCCAACGTTTTTGCCATATTCTTAGGAGATGATGGAATGTTTGACTCTTTAGGTCCGAGACTGGCCTAAGGGTCGGGACGTCTCGCAAAGTGGATGAATCCGCTGCTTCCTTTGCGACATCTGCTCTTTCATTTCCTTCTATTCCCGTATGAGCGGGCATCCAAAGAGTGATGGTCTTTGCGAAGCAGGCATGTGGGTTAAAATGTCTCTAATGCTGCTGACGATAGGGCTGCGAGAACGATTTCCAGCTATCGCAGCGAAGCTTGATGCTGAGTCTGTGTAGATGATATTGGACACTGTGGGATTATTCTTCAAGTGGAGAAGAGCTGCTCTGATTGCTATGAGCTCCGCCTGAAAGAAAGAGTTTTCTGAAGCGAGCTTTCTTTTCCACTCGTACGTTAAAGCTCCTCCAGAAAGTATACAGAGTACGCTTCTTGTGCCCCCTGGAGTTTTAGAGACATAAATGAAAACACTATTTGCAAATCCCGCGTCCTGTGTTCTATTAAAGTGGATAGTGTCTACAAGGGTATTTGTAGCAGGGTGGCAGGGAGTTTGCGGTATGTGATGCTCATAATCAGTATGGATATAGATTTGTGAAGACTCATGGTGTGTCGTAGCCTGATTACGTTAACCACTTCAGCCTCTCGTTCAACTAAGTCCAGAGGCGGCGTGCCTGCGATAATTTGTAAGGCTGCCGTGGACGAGGTACGATAAGCCTTACAAATGAGAAAAAGCTGGTATCGCTGTATAGAGAGTAGTGAACGTCTCATTTGGGAAGAGATTTTAGTTCCCCAAATAGCAGCGGCATACAGAATAATTCTTTCCACCACTGTCTTGTACCATATTCTAAGCACGTGACATGGGATACCACATCTTAACGAGGTTGTTGATCGCATGGAAATAGTCAGTCTATTGATTCTTAACTTTAAAGAAGAGATGTGTGGTTGCCAGAAAAATCTATTATCTATTACTACTTCTAGGTACTTAAGTTGTTTAACACATTTAATGCAGGACCCCAAGAGTTTAAGACAGGGGTTTCTACGTAATGGACAGCCTCGACTAATTATGAGTGCTTGTGTTTTAGGCATCGAGAGTTTGAGTTTATGCTCTCTCACCCAGTCAGCAAATGAATTAAGGCTATCCTGAGTTCGCGTTTCAAGGTCGCTTCGGCCTGCTACAATGAGTAAAATTTCGTCTGCCTGCTACGGTACCGAAGGGCCAGGGTTCGATTCCCGGTGAAGACATGGATGTGTGTAAATGTATAGTGTCGGTGCGGCATGGCGGCACTCTAAATAATGCGGCGAGCCGAAAGTCCTTTCGTGTGGATTGGTGGCAGTAGAGAGGATTGTGAGGCCCTCGATACCCCCGGGTGCTCTCTCTCAAAATTGTGTGTGGAAAATAGAAGTTCAAACTCTCTTCGGAGCAGGCTCTGGCAACCATTGTTCCATGTACTTTGGACAAGACAACAACACGAATCAACTAAGTTTTATTTATTTTACAAATGTCAAACATTAGCACTTGAGCCATTAGTTAACGAGCGCTCCAGTACTTTTTAATCCTAGAATGTACAGGTAAGAATTTATAACACTACCATATAGGTGGGGTGTACAGAACCCCAATAGAAAATAGGCAGATTTTCCACTTTTTAAGCAAATTGTATTTTCTGAAGACGGCAAGATGGATTTACAGTTTTCAATCATTTAAGCTAGGTGTTTTTGATCAAGAAAGTTCACTACTCATCGAAACAGACAACACAAACCATTACTCGGTAATCAGGGCACATCGGTTTCAAACACTTGGAGAACTGCAGGGTGGTTTCCTTGTCATTTTTCCTTGGGCACAGAGAGCATCTTTTCTGGGTTCTGGAAGGCTCTCCTGAAGCGAGGTTAGCAGGTCCTGCTGGTTCGTGGATGTCTTCGCCAACAGTAGCCGCCATGATGGTTTTCAGTTCTCTTGGAAGACGTTTATTCTGCAATTTCTCCAAAATGTGTGGTTTCACCAAAGATAAACTCGGCTCTTTCAGAAAACGTCTTCTGTTGCGGGTGTTAGGATTCTGCTTCCAATCGGGATTCGCATTTTGGAATAGTATCATTCGTTTGATTCCCGCTTCTATACAATGTTACCTTGCAGTTGTGTACGTGTGGCACAGCTTATGGAAGGTATCGACGCAGCCTTTAGTTCTCTTGTAGAAATTTATTATTTCTGGCTTTCCGGTGTTCGTATCAATGGCTACGTCCCCATGCATTGTAGATAATACAACGACAACCTTTTTTGGCTTGGGTAGATAGGATACAAGAGTTTTTTTCTGTCTAATGCATACAAAGAAGAACAATTTTTCTGCCCTTTTGTGTCAACAAAACGATGGCTGAATTTCTCTCTTGTCTTTCCTAAGTTCCGACATCTGTTACTTTGTAGTCGGCCAACATAGTTTCGGTAGATGGAACTGACATGAGCCAATTGTCAATAGTAATGTTTCTGTACGTCTCATGGATTGGTTCCATAAGGGTCCTTACATAGTAGGTTGGAACAGATTCCGAAGCGGGTTTGTTCACTTTGTCTATGTAAAGAATCGCATTTATCATGTAAAAGGTTTCTGGGTCATAGAAAATCATGATCTTCACTCCGTTCTAGAGACATTAGGTATTTTTTGGAAGCAAGCAAGATGAAAAATGAGCAATCGCGTTCACCAGAAATCGAACCACGGACCTCTGGAATACCGGCCCAACGTGCAAAACCACTGCACCACGATGGCGGGAGAAATACCTTATATACTCCCCCTTTTCAAGGGCGCCTGTGGTTTTTTTAGGGGACCCAATCGCCAAATCCTGGTTGAGGAGAATTATCATCCAGAACCCTTTTAATTCGGGCTCCACTGCAGAGTTATTAGGCATTTTTTAGAAGCAGGCGATATGTAAAATGAGCAATTGCCTTTGCCTGGAATAACGGACCAGCTTGCAGAACCACTGCACCACGAAGGCACGCTAGGAAGGCGGGAGAAATACCTTATACCGTATTTATCTGGTTTATTACTAATGTAAACTAGGAAGGTACAGCGACTACGGAATCCCAACAGCTGCTCGTCTACAGAAGGCGAGGGGGGAATAGTAGCTTGTACAGTTTCGTTAAAAAATGTGCCAAATTGTTCTAATTGCAGCAACTTTATCTTCTTCCTTGCAAGCTGCGTGCGTTATTTTGTCGTCAAATCTTAGGCATATTGTTAGAAGGTTGAATCGCACCAGCGACATGGTTGCACAGAAGAAATGGTCAACCATTCTTGATCTCAAAATTCTTTAGTGAAATAATGTGTAGTGACAGATTCTTAGAAATAATACAATATTTGTGTTTTGACTTAAAAGCAATTAAATCGCAAAGATTACAAACCGATCCATTTAGTATTGTGTCAAAGATACGGAATACCTTTACTGAGAATTTTTTATTGTGTTACAAATCAGGTGAAAATATTACCATTGATGAACATATGCCTCCTACAAAAGCAAGATGCGGCTTTTTTCAGAATTTACCTCAAAAACCTGCAATTTTGCATAATATTTTGGCTTCTAGTTGAAATAAAAACAAAATGTTTTGTAAATGGATATCCTTATTTGGAAAAAGTTGAAAGCAGACCAGTTGAAGAAATTGTTGGAAAGTATGCCATTTTTGAGTGAACCCTTTTATAACACAGGAAATAATGCTGCTACGGATGGTGTAGCGAAGCGGTATCTTAACTTTAAATTAATAAACCTAAGAATACATCAATGCGAGTGGACTATAAATTAACCTTTATTCGGGAGTTTGAACTTTCGAACACAACACAACACAAAGTAAAACGACAGAGTTACAATTAGTGGTTTTAAGAATGCAAGAACAAAATGCGAGCTGCGCATACAATCTGCGCATTGCGAAATAATATCTCACAGACAGGCAGAGAGCTCTAGTGGCCGAAACATTCCGCCCGGCGTTGAAACATCGTTTTAAACTAAATAGCTTTTACAAAATGAAATTATCATAACAAATATTAAATTATGCAAAAATGTATCATTAAAATATTCACAAGAAAACATAATATGAAATTATGCAATGAAACTAAATTGTTCTCAAAACAGTGCACAGAAGCCTTGTTACAATTCAGGAACTTAATTACAGTTAAAGTGAAGTATATAATGCTTTAGGGAAAAACACTTAACCATTGATAGGCAAAACACTAAGTTTGTGAATTGGCCTTTTGAAAACTCCGTTAGCAGTTTTGATATTCACGATACGCACAATATTACCTGAGCTAGGAAAAACTTCCAGCACTCTTCCTAATTTTCATCGTAGCGGGGGTAAATTGTCTTAATTTATGATAACTAAATCATTAACCTTTAAATTAGGTTGCGCTTTCAAACATTTTGAACATCGTTGCAAATTAGAAATGTATTCATTGGACCATCTTTTCCAAAAGCTTTGAAACATTTTCTCAACAAGCTTCCCAAGCTTCCAACGTTGCAATATAGGAATTTTTTGATCGTGTAAACTTTCTTCAGGTAAGGCAGTTAGCGGGGTACCAATTAAAAAATGGCCTGGCGTAAGTGCAGAAAATTCTGATGGATCTTCAGACAGTGCACACAAAGGTCGCGAATTTAAACAAGCTTCAATTTGAGCTAGCAACGTCGTAAATTCTTCTTGCGTTAAAAGTTTTTCACCTATGGTTCGCTTGAGATGTAACTTTGTAGATTTGACTGCAGCGTCCCATAATCCTCCAAAACGTGGCGCTACGGGAGGATTAAATATCCACTTAATACCTTCAGTAGAGCAATATTTATTAACCAATTCATTTTCATTCAAGGAATTTATTACTCTTTTCAATTCCTTATCTGCAGCAATAAAATTTGTGCCACAATCGCTATGCACTTCTATTGGTTTTCTTCTTCGAGATACAAAGCGCTTCAAAGCGGCAATAAATGATTCTTATGTAAGATTACCTACTAATTCAATATGTATAGCTCTTGTAGTAAAACACACGAATACACAAATGTAGCATTTCATTGGTTTTACTCCTAGACCTTGCCTGGGCTTCACTTGAAATAGCCCGGCGTAGTCAATTCCAACTTTGGAGAAAACCTTTGGCGGAACGACTCTAGACGATGGTAAATCAGACATTATCTGGGTAGATGTTTTAGCTCGTACACGATTACATTTCACACATTTCCAAATCTGTTGTCTTACAACTGACCTAGCGTGGATTATCCAATATTCTCTTCTAATTACTGATAGCAATAGCAGGGGGCCAGCATGAAGATGAAATTCATGAAAATGATTCATTATAATCTGTGTTATGTGATGTTTCTTGGGCAACAAAATAGGATATTTTCTGTCCTGCGAGATGTTGGATTGTCTTAATCTGCCTCCAACGCGTATAAGTCCATTCTTATCGATAAAGGGGTTCAAAGAAAGGATCTTACTATTTGAGTTTAACGGTTGATTCTTTTTCAGAAGATTATATTCATTAAAAAACTCATCCATTTGAACTACTCTAACAATTGCATTTATAGCGTATTGCAATTCTTCGGTTTTAAGGTAACCCTTAATCCTTGTTGCGGTAGATTTAGCTGAATTATTCGCAAACCGAAAACACCATGCGATGATTCTTTTAAGTTTCAAGAATGATGAAACTTCATTAAGGACTAGAATTTGTGAAGCGACTGTTCCAATTGAACAAGAAATATTTTTCCGTTGTTCCCTTAAAGACTCTTCTGAAAATGGTAAGTTGATAGAGAACGGAATATTATTTGAATTAAGCCACTGAGGACCTGTCCACCACAAGTCATGAGTAGAAAGCTCTGAAGGCAAAAGACCTCTTGATGCGCAGTCAGCTGGATTCTCCTTTTCTTTTATGTGATTCCAATGCAATGAAGGTAATATTGATTGAATTTCTGAAACGCGGTTGCCTACGAAGGTTTGCCAGCGTGTGGGTTCTGATTGTATCCAGGACAAAACTATCATTGAATCACTCCATGCGTAAATATCGTCAACATGAATTTGCAATGAATTCTGCACAGCTTGAACCAAAAGCACTAATAGAACTGCAGAGCAGAGTTCTAAACGAGGAATAGAGATTATTTTCAGGAGAGCTACGCGAGTTTTTGATGTTGGTAGCTGCACCGAAACTGAGAATTATTTGAAGATTTTAAATAAATCACTGCGGCGTAAGCTTTCTCTGATGCGTCACAGAAACAATGAAGTTCTACATTTGTAAATTTGGGCAATAATACTCTCCTAGAAATATGAATGCATTCAAGATTTGCGATATCTTCACAATAGATTTTTCATCTTTGACTGATTTCATCTGGCAAGGGATCATCCCACGAGATTTATAATTTCCCTATATCTTGAAGCAAGATTTTTGCTGCAACTATAAAAGGTGCTAACCAACCAAGTGGATCAAAGATTTTCGAAATAGAAGATAAAATTATTCTTTTAGTAGAACACTCTCTGTTTTCGAGATTTCCTAAGTGACAAGTAAACTCGTCTTGCGTTGGATACCACTCCAAACCCAATAATTTTAGTATCAACTACTGTACATGAAGAATTTGAGTTCCGAGCAAAAGCAGTTTCCAAAATCGAGAGATCATTTGTACACCATTTATGCAATTGAAAGCCACCTTTTTGTAAAAGTTCACTCAGTTGTGAAATTAACTCTACTGCGTCCTCTACTGTGTCTGAACCAAATAGGACACCATCAATATAACAATTGTGTAATATTATTTCAGCTGCCTTTGGAATTTAGTTCCTTCGTCAATTGTTAGTTGTTTGAGTAAGCGAGTAGCCAAGTATGAAGCGGAAGTAGTGCCGTACGTAACTGTGCACAACCTGTAAGTTTTAATCTGCTTCGATGGATCATCTCTCCACATTATTTTTTGGTAATCGCGATCTTCATCATGAATTTGAACTTGTCGATACATTTTCAATAAGTCGCTAGTAATGGCTATGGGATAGCATCTAAACCTAAAAAAAAATAGTAAATAAGTCGCCTTGAACCTTGGGACCATTCATTAGCGTGTCATTAAGCGATATCCCTGATGTAGTTTTGGCACTAGCATTGAAAACGACGCGTAGTTTTGTGGTAAGACTGGATTATTTTAGCACGTGATGATGAGTTATATAATAATGAAAATTTAACTTTATCTGGATTATCATCGGATAATTCTTCCATGTGTCCAAGTGATAAATATTCGGACATGAAGTCTTTATAGTGTTGATATACTTGAGGAGTTTTTATTAATTTTTGTTCCAGACTAAGAAAGTTGCGAAAGGCTGATGGTCTGGAATTACCTAACTCATTTCTTTTAAGCTTGAATGGCAGTTTTACTGAGTAGCGACCATTTTCACTACGGACGTGATTTTCCACGAAATGGTTTTCACACAATCTTTCCTCTTTCCTTTTCAAAAGGTTTCGATGTGGGAATTTGTTCCAAATCCCAAAATGATTTAACTAATTCCTCCGTGTTTACGTTTAGCGTATTGACTGAAACCTGCTTACGGTTTGGGAATTCAAAATGTGTAGTTCCAGCAATTACCCATCCTAACCTAGAACAACATGCAAATGGAAGATTTTTGCCCCTTTTAATTACCTCGCCATTGATTAAAGAAAGAAATACATTAACTCCAAGCAAAATATCAATTTCTCCCGATTCATGAAATGTAGGATCTGCTAAAGTTAAATCTTCGAAACTTTCATATAAATTCAAAGGTAATGTTACACTTGGAATGTTTCCTGTAATTTTGTCTATTATGTAAGCGGACGTTGAAATTCTGTAATTAGTGTTAAAATGAGGTGTAAACAACAACTCAACTTCTCCAGTAGTAGTTGTATTGAAAGTACCTAAGCATGACACTAATATCTTCGAATCCTTTATTCTCAATCCTAAATTGATAGCTGTTTTCCGACGAATTAATGATTTTTCACCACATGAATCTAGTAAACATCTACAATTTATGAATTCATTTTTTGAGTTTTGAACCTTAATTAAAGCAGTACACAAAAGTACATGACTATGTTTACCATTAGCATGAGCTCCAAAATGTTGATTTTCATAGTTGTTTGCACAAACAGTTGGAGAAACCTCACTCAAGTTGTTTTCTGGTTTAATTTGCGATTTCGGAACAAACACTTGTGCTTCCGGTGAAGGGAATCTAGAAGCATTTTTTGGTTTGAAATTATTTTATAAATGCAAAATGCTATGATGATGCTTAAAACAATGCTTGTAGGTATTTTCATTCTTACACATTTTAACTTTATGGACATTAGACAAGCAATTAAAACAAAGTTTATTAGTCTTAACAAACTCTATTCTTTTTTGCACTGGTAAATTTAAAAAATTAGAACACCTGTATAAAAAATGATCTTCTTTACAAAATAAGCAAGTAGAATTAGTAATCAGAGAAGTAACCCTATTATACACTGGTTTATCTGATTTATGCGTTTTACTAATTAAAGGTTTACTGTTCTGTAATGTTCTAGCGTAATTCTTCAAAAATTCTATCAAGTCATTCAACTTTGGTAGTCGTTTTTAATTGACGCTCCCACCATAACTTTGTCGAACCATCAAGTTTTTGCAAAATAATATACAACAACAAAGTATCACTAAAATTATCTATCCTTTGATCTAATATTTCCAATGAGCGAGTTATTTCGTTTACGTTATCTACTAAACTTAATATCGAGGATGCAGATTCCGTTTGTATTTGTGAAACGTCAAGAATTCTTTTAATAAAAGCAAATATCTGTTCTCTCTTATTAGAAAATCTCTCTTCTAGTAAATTCCAAGCAATACTGAAATTTTGATCAGCCATGGGAATTGACTGAATAATGCGATAAGCATCATTTTTCAAAGAACTCTTTAAATATTGTAATTTTTTAGCTCCAGAAAGATTTGGATTGTTGCGAACACTAGCGTTAAATAAATCTTTAAATGTTATCCATTCCGTTTTCCACTAATTTGTGGTAATTTGTGGTAAAATTTCCACTAAATGTGGGTAAAGATAATTTCGGTAACTTTAAACTTTCAGATTTTGATTCAGGTATGACAGGTTTATCGCCATTTGCATTTACGACCTTGTAAATCTTTAACTTACGAATAATTTTTAAGTGAACCTTTTCAATTTTCTCTAAAATCGACTGTTCTTCCTCAACGAAAGTGTCTATTTTATCATCATCCCAATTAGTATAAATTTCTCTAAATAGAGATTTAAAATCTTCCTTAAAAGATTTTTACATTTTTTCTAGGATTATTCAGCTTCAGCATTATCTAAGTTATCATAATCTATTCTCTCGATGAATTTCGTTAACTGTGTTTTCAAAACTCTCTTTCGCTTTTTTTCTATATCTGACATTTTGAAAATATTCTAAATTCTCGATTTTACTAATACTTTAAACACAAAAATAGTAGCAATAACGAAATGTCAAATGCAATTAAAATGCGTTAACTATTTCACTCACCTCGTACACTGTATCCATTGCGTAACTCTTGAGAATTCTAAACCGAAATTGCATTATCAACTCCATTACGGACACGTAGAATTCTTATTCACAAGCGCGGTTTTTCTTCGAAGCTCCGGCGTAGGACGACCAAATAATGTAGCGAAGCGGTATCTTAACTTTAAATTAATAAACCTAAGAATAAATCAATGCGAGTGGACTCTAAATTAACCTTTATTCAGGAGTTTGAACTTTCGAACACAACACAGCACAAAGTAAAACGACAGAGTTACAGTTAGTGGTTTTAAGAATGCAAGAACAAAATGCGAGCTGCGCATACAATCTGCGCATTGCGAAATAATATCTCACAGGCAGGCAGAGTGCTTGTGAGATATTATTCCTCACTTAGAAACCAGTTTTAAAACGTAATAAAATTACACACACACACACACACACACAAATCTGAAAGACTTCAGAATTTATATTACTCCCAAAGCGCCATTTTTTTAACGTTTTGCTTGTTACCTTTATTTATTAAATATCATGTTTTTCGCACTTAAACCATAAAATTCAATTCAACAGCAATATCATATAATTTAAAAAAAGCATATCTTTAGAATTTCCGATACACAGTCTCGCGCGCTAGAGATGAAAAAAATTTTTTTTCTTTCAATGTTGCCATTGCTCGCTTTGAAATCGTTGGGTTTCTTAATCAAAAACTCACAAATGCTTTACAAAATATGAAATAGATAATAAAACAAATTCCCAGTTCCAAATTTGGGCCTCCAGATGCCTATATTAGGATAGAGGATTACGTTATTCAGAATTTCATGGTTCAAGGTACCATTGTTTTATCACAGTGCGAGAAACATTCATACATTCTGAATATTCCTCATTATTTAATTTCTTTAAATATAATAGAGTGCGATAATACTTGGTGGCAACGATTTGAAAAGTGAAACGCCACAAAATGGCAAAACGAAATTAATAGCCCCTCTGAGCTAACACTTATTTCTAAAAATATCACACTAGTAGTAGTACAGCTACTGAAAAAAATATTATAAAGCTATTTTAAAGTTTTATATATATATATATATATTCTTTTTTTTTTTTTTTTTTTTTTTTGTTATTTTACAGTAGTGTGAATTTCATGTAATAATGAACGACATTCCTTTTTGTGTTCACAGTATTATTCGTAAGGTATTCAACTGTTAGATTTTAAAGTAAACGTAATTCTTGCTGTACATAAATCGAGTAGAAGCTTATCGGATGTCTACATTTGTATTAAATCAAGAAGGTTAATGTGCTTGATAAACTTATTATCGTCTGCATTTTTAAAGCATACAATTACAATTTATATTTATAATTTCAGGAATAGTATAACCTTTCTTTCAGTAGAAATTGCGTTCTTGTTTTCTGAATGTGGCTCCAAATACTCTCTCAGTTCATCGCAAATTAAAATAACTATAAATTTTGGCAATCTGAAATACGCAATGAAAACATCTTTTGGCAGAGCAAAAGCATCAACATATTTCCTATAAATTCGCCATCGATTCAGAGATCTACAATAGTATTCTTCGCTTAAATATGAAAAAATCAGCGGCGAAAACGCATACAAAGTCATTGTCTACTTAATACGTCAACTGCACAACCCTGATTGACGACGCGGCAACACTTTTTCACGCGCTTTCGACAACTTCCGTACTCAGAGAATATAGGATGTCGAGCAGACCTGTTTTTTACTAGCAGCGACATCTGGCGGCCCACAACTTGCTGTCGACTCTCGTAGCGTAGAATAACCGTCCTGGTGGCCGAAACAGATGGTTTCTTTACGTCTTTGAATTAACAAAATGTTTAAGCATTAAAAGAATTAATTTTATTGGCAAGATTCATCATGCAAAAAGAAATTCTGTACTCTATGATATTAATGTGGATGGTTTATAATGTAAAAGGAAAACTGTTGCTATGCAATTCTGTAAAATAAAATAAAAATATGATTTTGAAGAATTTTAACTCTGCAACCAAAATAAATTTATTAAATTAAATTAAAAAAAACAGTTTTGAATGTCAGATTTTTTCCGTTAACTAACCGTAATTAGAAGTTAATCAAAAATGCCGTAATGCTAGTGGATTAAATCAGAAATATTTACACTTAAGTTCACATGAGTCTTTCATGTCTTTTCTGACCTAGGCTGCAAAAGAAGCCGTCCGATTATTCCGATATGTAATATATATTTATTTATCATGCTCAAACACGCCTACTAACACCGATTTAATGGTCTATGCTTGGAATGGTAATGACGGTTGTTATCATTACAGATATGGTTAACTTATATAAGGAGCTTTGCGCGTTAACTACATAAATTGAATAGTAAAATAGGACATAAATGGGCAGCCATTTCTGTCAGCTTTTTTAATTGTAAAGGGATTAAGATAATATTTGAAATGAAAGAAATGTGATTTAGGAAAGCGATTAGCCAATGTGCTTTTATCATTGATAATCATATCATTTAAAGAAATATAAGATTTCTGCGAGTTCTTGATATAGCTTACAAATGAAAACAATTCTTAAACGAGCTATGCAATAGTTGAAGTTCATTTAGATTTAAGGTTTTTTTCAAAAGTCTGGTTTAAGCTATCTTATAAGCTGATTATACTATATTAACTTCCTAATATGACATATTTAATTTCTAAGCAAATAAATAACTTTTCAATGAAGATGGTTTTAGCTATCCAAAACTTAAAGACTACAGCCTTTCTGGTCATCCATTAGCATCTAACTGGAAGATCTGCAAATATTAAGTCGTATGGCTCCACTTAGTTTCGCATTTCTCGAAGCGATGGAACGAAAAGCTTAATAATTCTTTAATACCGTTCACCCTAAAACTAACATCCAATCTCCGATTTCGAAACAGCTACCGCCTTAACGACATTCCAACGAGCTCTCATATACAATTTCCTCGCAACCAACAAGTACTTTCGAATGAAATTATCCACCGAATTCGGCGAGCTGGAGAAAAATGACTTCTTCGATTTCACAGCGCCTCCTCGTGGAAATGATTTGCATTAATTATCCCCAAATCTTTTCAGGACCTTCGCGCGCTAATGATTCGAGCCGAAAGAACAAAAAGGCGATTTGGTGCGTGCAGGCGGGAACACTGTACCCACAACCTCCGAAAGGAAGGCCTTCGCTTCTAATGAGTTTTCCATGTAAATCTGGGGTCCCCGTAGCTTTTAATCGAGAGTGTTGGCGCGCCTATTCGTGAGGTATGATTAGCGCTTGCCATTAATGAGTTGTTTTTACATTTTAAATTAGAATGAATTGATCGTTAGCATTTAAATGAGATTCAGTGGCGTTGTTATTAAAGGCTATCGAAAGAAATTTTCTCATAAAAGAGAGCTTTTATGTTTTGTTGTCGGTACGGCCCTTGAATTTAGCTACATCGTGGTAATTAATATGTGAATCAAAACGGGAAAATATATCACCATTTTTCTATAGCTTCTATCATCACTATATGATCCGCTATATTTGGCCGACCCAAATTAAATGAGCTCTAATACTATAGACAAAAACTAGGCTAGTGGTTTCAAATTTATGTGAGGTTTCAAAAATTCAGGCGAAGTGCAAATTGCGACTTATATTTCATAGACAATTAAAAATATAAATAAATATTTTCTTTTCCTTAAAATGGCTACTAATTAACGCATTATTTTTATAGTAAGAAATCTCCAAAATTGGCTAGAGTTTTCAATTTTTCTGAAAAATACTTATTTTAGAAAATGTACAGTTCGTTAATTGTGGGAAAGTATAGACGCAAACTTTATGGTTTATGTTTAAAATACTATGAAGAACAAATTTAATACCCTTCATTGCACTAAAACAAATGTCAATAGACACTAAATATTAATCGCTGTCGTTAATCGTCTTTGAGTGGGGCGAGTTACAGTAATTCTTAGAAGTGCATTTTAGAAGCTTAAATTGCTTAGTCAAACTGAAGTTTAAATTTCCCATAAGCCTATTTTAAGATCTACCTTGCGATTAAAATGACACCAAACTCTCACAATTGCGTAAGTATGTTTAAAATTTTAAAGCGTTTTTCTTAAAGTTTTATGAAAACGATTTTCTGAATTTTGGCATTAGATATTATTATCTTATTCCGTAAAAGTCCTCTTCCGTAAAAGATTTATATATCAAAAACTGAGCTTGTTCATGCGTCTAATGATAAATAGTTATTATTTTAATTTTTGTATTATATCCATTATGTATCAAAACTATTATTGAGTGGATTTCGATACATAAGAAGGAAGTTTTAAATATGTAGCAGTATTTTATAATAAACGATAATTGTCATTATTAGTATGTGATAATTACCCTTATCATTATCATTTTTAATATTTAGTACATATTAAATATCACAAAATAATGATAAAAAAGTGAATTTGGAATTCACATTATGCCACGTTTTAGAGATTCTGGATTCTATAGATATACCGCAGGGTAATATTACTATTTTAAACGAATGTTTCTGCAGTAGCAGGAACGTAATATTTGAAAGAAAAAGTCTTTGCCAACCAGACGGATTAAAGTATAACACATTCTCTGTTAAAAATATGTGTTTTTGAAGGAAAAACTAGGATTGTAAATATTTTGAGACAGCATATGCTTTAAGAAATAAGAATATTTTGCACGCATGTTAAATGTTACAATGGTTAGGTGAAATTGTAAACAAAGTTATCCAACCTTTCCTTCTAAAGAAAAACTCAACACGCAGCTCGTGGTCTAGAGGTTGCCAGATTTTAAAAAAACTTATAATAAAATTTAATATAATATAATTTAATATAATAAAAAGTATTAGAAACGGACAATTAAATATATACTACAAATTTGCATATTCATATATTGCTCTCTCAACCCCATTTAATGTAGTAAATTAGATAAATATTATAAAAATTTGTAGTATATATAAATATATACTACAAATTTGCGTATTCATATATTGCTCTCTCAACTCCATTTAATGTAGTAAAACGGCATTCTGTAAATTTATACTGTAAATACCCGTATTATTAAAAAATATGAAATTATTTTACTAAATAACATATTTTACTTTGTATATACAATGTTGAGAAAAAGAGATGCTTGGTATTGCCTGTTTTACATGAATATCCGATGTACAAATTTGATTCCGCCGTTTTATAATTGATGCCGTTAGTAGAACTTCTTGCACGCAGCAGAATCTGCGTGTATTTATATTTCAGAAGTTTTGACAGCAATCTTTAATAATCAGTATGTCACATCTGTTTAAAAATTACCTAACGGGCAATTTCATCTCGTTACCTAACGACCGAAAACTCAAGAGTTCTTGTTAAAAAAGTCTTGTTAATTTTGGAGTCAAATTTTATTTTTGGAATATTTTTTCTACACATTAATCAATTTACAGCATAATAGGTACATGAGTGCTATCGTTCATTATGCCGGCAAAGAATGCACTACAAAATTACATTAATTACTGCTCTGTAACTTGAAAAACGGTACTCACACATCATTTTCTGATGAAACATTCTTGTATGCTGCTCTGTTGCAGAAGGCTATGAAAGTGCCTGTTAACGTCACGGACGCCTGTAGTCATGGCTTCCGTTAAACTAGCTTAAAACTATAAATTTGGATCTTGCAAATCGTTTTAAAGTGTTCAAGGTGTGCAATATTTCCTTGCGGGTGGGTGGAATGATATTTTCCCCCTCACTTTGTTCTGGTGACACTTCTTTGCACTTCAGACGCCAGCTCCTTGTACACCAGGTTCTACGAAAGAAAATAAGGCAACACTATCGTCTGTATTTAACTAACTCTTCAAAACTAACACTAGGCACCAAGTTCTGCCACATTCACCAGGCGAAATGGTATCGTTGTCACCATCTAACTGTTCAATACAATTATCATCTTCATGTCTTCAGGATCTGTTAAAACAGTTCTGTTTGTGTTCTGATGGCAAGAATATTATGTGGCGAGAGCATTCATGGCAACAAAAACACTTCAAGATGGCACTTCCGTTTACCTTTCAGCATCGCGAATTGCAGCTCTCACATGTCGGTTGTGATGAGCTTCTTCATAAGAGCAAAAAAGATTTGATCCAAAGGCTGAAGAGAAGACTTGTTACATTTGGGGGCGAGTGAACCTTTACATTGGTTAAATTCAGATCATATGTTAATTCAAATCTATGGGCTGTACACCTGCCCATTATCAAAAGAACATCCCTATTGTGAGCTACCATTCGACTCTTACTACGGGGAAGCCAATTACAAAGTGATGAACTGCCTATTAAAGCTTTCTTATGGTGAAAGTAGATACAAGGGAAAATAATATGGCTTCTCGAACTTAACAATCACTCAAGGACGGAGGTTTTTAGTGTCGTCTGCGTAACATACAAGGGCAACAGTGAAACACTGTTTCCTGCGTTCTCTGCCAAGGGACTTTTCGTCTTTTATTACGAGGGTATGACTTGTGTGGGATTTGAGAAAGCGTATTATCAGATAAATTCTGATACTCGTTAAGCTCGGTGAGTATTTGTAAATTGCATATCTCCGAAATTTTATTACATAATGTCTTAAAGCTGCTTCCATTTTTACCACGATTCTATATACGACGACGTTTCGAAATTGCAAACTTTTACAACCACTTTATGTTCTGTCACAATGATTTGAAACACAATATTTCACAATAATGAATAAAACACGTCACTTAAAAGTTTTCGTCATTATTCTAAATTCTCCTCATTTTTAATTTAAATAGAGTATAAGAATAAGGAAATTTCTTAGTAAAAAGGGTCAATATCCATGGAAGGACTATTAATTTCGTTTTGGCATTTTGAGTTGATTCACTACAAGCATTGTTTCACTTTTCAAGTTGTTGCCACCAAGTATTATTGCCCTGTGTTATATGTAAAGAAATTAAATAATGAAGAATCTGAATAAATGTATGTATGTTTTTCGCATTGTGATAAAACAACGGTACCTAGAGCCACCAAATTTTGAATAACGTAATCCTCATGTGAATATGGGTAACTGGAAGCCCAAATTTGAAAATTGGATTATCGACTTCATATTTTGTAAAACTTTAACGAATTTTTGATTAACAAACTCAAGGATTTCAAAGCGAGCAATGGCAACGTTGTACAAGAAAAACATTTTTATCTCCAGCGCGCGAGACTGTGTATCGGAAACTTTAAAGATATGCTTATTTAAAAATTATTTTGCGATATTGCTCTTGAACTGAATTTTATGGTTTAAGTGCGAAGAACATGATATTTCATAGGCAACACACAAAATGTTAAAACAAACGCCCCTTTGGACATAATTTAAAATCTGAAACCCTTTAAAATTTTTTTTCAAAGTTCAATAATTTGTTTCTGAAATCATTGTAACATGTGCTAAAATAATTTATGTTTCTTCTTCGTTATAAACATTACTAATGTTTGGCAAGATAATGGCGCTATAATTTAAAACTTAAGATGTACTATGCTGAACCACAAAATAAATTATCTTTTCCCAAGAGGACGGATGCACTCTTGTGTTGAATTATGTCATATGTTCTGCAAAATGTTGTGCAGAAAAAAAAAAGAATAAATAAAGTTAAGCCATAGATTAGTAAATACGTTTTTATGTTCTTAATTTCTCAATTTTTTTATGAATTGCATACATTTTTGAGTACTTTGTAATGTGTCCTGCTTTTATTATTGGATATGTCACACACATTCACTGTGTCACGATATCTTTGTTCACTTGATTGAGTGTGTGATTTGTTGGTTCTCCATCTTGCAACTCGCTTTAAATTAAGCGATTACATGCAATGTAGTTTAAAAATACTTAAAAAAATAATCTTAAAATCGAGCATTGCTCGAATATAAAACTGATGCTATTTAAACTCAAATTTGCATAGCACTATCATTCCTTAATTCGAGACTCAGAAATACTTTTTGTTGTCAAACTGAAACGTATAAATTTTCCAAAATAAAGTTAAAATTCATACACCTGAATCATTATTTGCATATAAACAATACGATAAACCAGGAAGTTTTCAGTATAAATATAGAAAACGATTTCAGTATAGATATAAGATAGGTCTTTGCTCCAGTTATTGGTAAAGTCACGGTTTTAGAAACTTCAATTTGACAAAAATTCCGATCGTTTTGTTTCTCATACCTAAATATTTACCTATCTGTCATATCTCTCAGTTTTCTATTTCTTCCTTCTACTGCAATATTGCTTTTGGTATTGCCCTCAAGTTTTGTTACATATATGTTGCCCTCCTATAACTGGCACTATTTATTTCAATTCTGTTCCCTGGTGCTCAAATAAGTTCCTTTAGAATTTCCGGCGAGTTATCTAGCGTTTGTGTTGCCATGTTTGATTTAAAATCTTAATTTCATTCTTGTAAACGGTAGATTCTATTGTGTAAAATGTTTCTTTTTTAAGCATGTAATAGTAAAGAATTACCTTATTTTATCATATAAAGAATATCTGGAAGTTCTTTTTTTTAATTTTTTTTCAAATATGGAAATTCCTAACTATGCATGATTCACATTATGTTCATTATACGTCATTGTTTCAAATGTCATTCAAATGTCAATTCGATTAAAGAACATATATATCCTTCTTTAATCGAAATGAACTCTATAGTTTTAGAACGAGACGATGAAAATAGCAAAGTTATGTCGGCAATATGCAAATTATGTCTGGCATAATTTAAAGTAGAATTTCCTATACTTTTTTGTGCCCACCAGCGGCCGAGTGGTAAAGTAGCTGAACACTGGTCGTTCGGTCCGAATCCCGCGAACGGGCTGGCTGCGTGGGTGTTTTCGTGGTTTTCCCCATGCGTAACGTGTATACGAGCCAGTTTCCCTTAGAAAGTCCTCCACGAAGGCATCCCTGCCCTTAGGCAGATAGCCCTCGAGGCTTTACTATAATTAAATAACCTAACCTAACCTATACTTTTAATTTCATAAAAAATTCATATTTGAAGTTATTTGTTGTTATAATCCTTTGCAAAATATCTGTAATTTTATCAGTTAAAGATTCTTTATATTTTTAAGTGTTATGCATTTTAGGTGTTAGAAACACACGTTATGCGAATGTCACTTTAGGGCACATATTTAATACGAAGACAAATTTATTCTGTCATGCAAAATTAAGTTCTGAGATTTATGTGACATATTTCAGTGATCTGAAAATAGAATACTGTAATATTAGAATAAACTCATGGGATATATAGACGTACGTGCTGTTTGTGTGTGTATGTGTATTTAGAGGAATGCTAAATGATGGACATAGCGACGACCGATTTCACCTCTCAGCTGATATTAGTTTATAAACTGCACGTGGGGTATAAGCTTATCACTATAGACTTAGTAACTAGATATATTACGTTTATCAATGCCAAGCAATGCATTGGTCAGTTGCCTGTACATATTTATCAATACCACTCAGTTTGAAATCCATTTCCAACGACTTGACATACAGGGATCATCGATCTGAAACCCAAATCTAATTATGATGACTTATACTTGATCTAATTTCCAGTATCTAGTCACTGGAAATTACCTATCTTCAAATGTTCTTTTCTTCAGATATAACGTTTAACTGACTTTTTCTGAAAGTCAAAGCTGCAGGCTAAAGAGCAAGAAATCTCATTTCCGAAAGATAACTATAAATAATTATGAACAATGGCAGGTCCAAGTAAAATTAACATATATTTAAGAGTAACCAAACAATATTTCCTTTCAATTTGCGTAAACTTTGTGAATGTATGACATGTAGTGAATTTGTGTTTTTTAAGAATTAGCTTTTACTTCATTTCAAAAATAACAAACATAATTTAAACAGTTTTAAATGCTAACTCTCAAGAAATATATTAATATATGATATGTAATGTTCAAAACAGGAAAATATATTTTTCAAGCCTACAGAATTGCTTTAATAACATAACAATACTATTTACATTTGTAGCCACTTAACTACATTACAGCTAAGAAATCCGATACCCTTTAACTACAATTCTTTTAATTAAGTTTTGGTATTTTATTAAGGCAAGATAGTTATTAGGGATTCATCTTTTTTACTTCCTTCTACAAAGTAAAGGAAGTATTGGAACAGCGAAACATTTCCGGTATCATATTTCAACAGAAATATCTGTTTTGACTGTTGTAGAGACATTAGCTAATTTGGAAGCAGGAAAGATAAAAAATGAGCAACCCCCTTCGCCGGGAATCGAAACACGGACCTCTGGAATACCGGCCCAGCGTGCAGATAACCACACCACGAAGGCATGCCAAGAAAGTGTGAAAAATACCTTATGCTGTTCTCGAATCTATTTTTTCATTAAGTCTGTAGGTTTGGATAGAATACAGGATTGTTTTTTTTTTTTTTTTTTTTTTTTTTTTCCCCAAAAAGGATTGTAAAACGGATTTAAAATGGATTCAAAAGGGACTTTTTTGTAACGTCTGTACTCATGTATGTATGTATGTATGCATCTCCCATGACTCAAAAATAATTAGTCATTGAACGCTGAAATTTTGTAAATGGGACAGCCATAACATGTAGCTGCGCACCGCTCTTTTTCTTGTAATTGGCGGTTTTTCTAATTATGCTAATTAAAAATTCTAAAGTCACTTTTGTTTCACATCTCATAGTTAAGACTAAAATATAATGAGAGTGCTCGAAATTTTTAATTACTTCTTGTGTGTTCTGTTTGGTTTTTTTCTACATTGTCTTACAAATTCACTGACATCTTAATTCATTGGATTTTCTGTTTAATAATAAGCATTTTGATTTAGAATTCTTCACTGAAGTATATTGTTTTGTAACTTCCGGTTTCAATTTTAATAAAATAGAATTTTTTTAACAGAATTCTTTTATTAAGGTGTTTCTAATTATTCTGTTTTATCCTTGCTTTGGGAAAGGGCCAGAATTTTTGTGTGAACTATTTTAATTAAAAAAAAAAAATTGAAATTGTTCATCGGCTAATTCTGGATACAGAAAAGCAAGGTTTCTCGTAGTGGACAGAATAGAATTGATTTCAATATTCCTCCCTCCTCCCCGATGAAGTTGATTGAATTCCCCTTCTGTTTTTGTTTATTTTTCGTTCATTTTTTGAAATGGAGTTTTGCTTGTTTAAATTGTTTTGGTTTTAACTTTTTAAATTCTTTGTTGAAATTTTTTGAATTTTATTAATTATGAATTTCATTTTCTGGTCTTTGTAAATTGTTAGTTCTAAATTTCTTACTTTATGTCTTTAATGATAATTTTTTTCTGCAGCTTAATGCGCAAAAATACTGGGCATGTTTAAATTTGATATTCAAAAGAATTGCTTGGTAATTATAGTATATATACGTATAGATAATTACAAAACAATTTTTTAAAAAAACATAATATAATCATGCATAGTATTTTCGCGCATTAAGCTACTAAAAATTATCAGTAAACACATAAAGTAAGAAATTTAGAACCAATTTTTCACATTGACCAAAGATTGAAATTCATAAGTAATAAATTTCAAATAAATACAAAAAAAGAATGTAATAAATGTTAAAACCAAAACACTTCAAAGAAGCAATACTCAATTCAAAATATCAATGAACTTCGAAGAAAAAAGAGCATAACAGTAGAGGAATTCGATCAGCTTCAATGCCACATTGTCAGGAGGAGGAACACTGAAATCAATTGAAATCTCTCTTCCACGAAAATCCTTGCTTTTCTGTATCCAGAGTCAGCCGATAAACTCATTTCAATACATTTTAATTATAATAGTTCACCCAAAAATTTCTAGCTCGTCCCCAAAGCAAGGAAAAAACAAAGTAAATTCTAATCAAAATTTTTTACCTTTAAATAAAGAGAGAAAAAAGAGCCTTTTTTTTTTTTTTCCCTCCTTGAAGAGAGGGGATTATTTAAGAGAGATGTATGTAAATTGTAATTATGAATTATAATTTAAATTATAAGTAGCTCTTTCATGCTTATTTCTACTCTCTATTAAAAAAATAGTAACATTTTTCTGCATTGCGGTATTTAGAAACTAATCCATGTCATATGATTCTTATATAACACTGATGATGTAAATGCAACTAAAATAGACAATAATATTTTTGCAAAATATTATTCAAAGAATTGAAAACCTAAGTGAAATAATAAAATATCTAGTGAAAAATTCAAATCAAAATTTACTTTTAACAAGGAGAACATTATCCAAAGAATTGAAAACGTAAGTGAAATTATAAATCTTTAATGAAAAGATTTAATGCAAACGGAATTGAAATAAAAACTTAGATTACTTATAAGAAATAATTAAAAACTTAGATTACTTTCAATTAGAACACAACCGAAACTATGAAAAAGATCGCTAGAGTAGGGACTTTTAGGTTTGCCACTTTAGCACCATTGGCGAAACTAAGATTCAGGTGCGAGAAAGTAGGGTTATTTAAAATTTCTTACTTATGAATTTCGATTTTTGGTCTTTACGAAAAATTGGTTCTAAATTTCTTACTTTATATATATATATATATATATATATATATATATATATATATAATTGGTTCTAAATTTCTTACTTTATATATATATAATGAAGCAAACCTAAATGTGATGATGATGTAGAAATATAGATGGCGCAGTATTTTGATACATAATGAAGGACAAACTGTGCAGCCGAGGCATTTTAAATATTCAGCATAGTTTAAAAAAAAAAATGTTGCGTCCACAAGCAGTTTGGCATATTACTCTTTCCTGTTTCCAAATGTTTAAATTTTCAATAGATTTGTTGTAAGAAGAGAGCAGCAAACACCGGTCCAGCTAAGCCGAACTGTAGAAAGCAAGTGACTTCTTTTCAAAACGAAATCTTAACTCAGCATGAGATAGTTTCGGTTCTCATTGCATTTCATTGGATAACAAATATTGTGTAGAATTATTATAAACTGTTTGAGTTTTAATTCCATAAGCAATGGTTATGTAAAATTTTTTATTTGTGATACTCTGTAAGAACAAAAATCTTCCCTGAAGAATTATGATTATGTGGAGTTTAAAACAGAAAAACTCTGGGACTAAAATACTGAAAAATAATTAATTAATAAAATTTGCATTTATTTTTAAAATTTTATATTAAAAATTATTTTTGCAATTATTTAATTAATTATGTTCGCCAAAATTTTATGATTTACATTTCTTTTTGTTTGCAACTATTAACGCTTTTTCTTTAAACATTCGCCTTTAATTGCTTTAATGCCTTTTCTTTCTATTCACCTTTTCATTTTTCTCTAAAAATGGTTCTCTGTCCCTACGACTTTTTTTTTTTTTGCTTGAAAAGAGGAGACTATTTAAGAAAGATGTATGTAAATTGTAATTATAAATTATAATTTAAATTAGAAATAAGTTCTTTCATGCTTAAATTTAATATGCTTATTTCCACTCTCTATTCTAAAAATAGTAACCTTTTTCTGCATTGTGTTATTTCGAAACTAATCCTTGTCATATGACTCTTACATAATACTGATAATGTAAATGGAACTAAAACAGCCAATAATAATTTTGCAGCGTATTATTTATGCAATCAAATGCATTAAGAACCGAAACTAACTCATTCTGAATTAAGATTTCATCCTGAACAGGTGTCACTTGCTTTCCACACTTCGGCCTAACTGGAACTGCTGCTTGCTGCTCTCTTCTTATTGCAAAGCTATCAAAAATTTAAACGTTTCGAAATAGGCACGAGTAGTGTGCCAGTTTATTGTGGCCGCAACATGCAGTTTAAAATAAAGTTGAATATTTAATCTGGCCCAGTTACGCAGTTTATTCTTCATTATGGATGAATATTTTGTGCTATCATTATTTCTACAACATCATTACATCTAAGTTTGTTTCTTGACAATGAGTATCTACTTTCATTATATGACGAGTCTTAATAGATCGTAGTATGGGTGGCTGCTCTACTACTTACAACACCCAAACCAGTACCTTAGTTGTCTACAAACGATTTGGCGCCTGCACGTCACACGTGCATGGTATGGAAAGCGAAGCGGGGAACATACATATATGTAAGATCGGCATCTAGGGACTTCTAGATAGAGGACATACATCTAGGCGATTAAATTATTTAATTTATCTAATGGTGGAGTTACAGTAGCGACTATTTACAAATGAAAAAGTAATGATTTAGAGTTAATATTTTTGCTTCCTCGGTGTTACGTCTTAGTCAAAGCGCACTTTAAAGTGTATAGTTTCTGTGCGGCAAGGGATAACTCAAAATAGCAGGCCATTCGAAAGACTTCTTGAGTGGTTAGTAGCAAGGAAAGAGGCGTGAGATATTCTCGGACCGTTCCCTGGGATCTTCGCTATCCAAAGTGGGGCGGAGCTTAATAGCTAGTGCAGCGGGCTACACTCTACACATGTATTGCCAATGGTGAATAACTGGTATCCCGCCCCATTTACACCTATATCAGTCATTCTAACGAGCAAAATCTTTTCAGAGACATAAGGATTCGGAGTAAATGAAGGAGGTTGTTTGGAGAGGAAAAATCCTTTGTTCGTAATTACCCTCTATAGGGTCTGAAGTTAGGCAATTCTGAAATTATAAAATGAAACATTCGTTGAAAGATGCCGATTTTAATAAAATAACGGCAGAATAAAAGAAAAGTTGTTTTCTTTTGTAAACACGATGAAATACCTTTGGATTTCACAAATGAATAGAGTGCAGGTAGACCGTCTGCGAAGCCTATTATTTCTTACGAGGTTTACACATATGGCTACAGTCCCTGCTAGACGGGACTTTCCTGAGAAACGAGATTCTGGTAGCACTGGTTTAAATGGGAGGATTCCTAGAAAAAAAGTACCCCTCTAGAAGGGAAGTCCCGCCTTGCTACGGAAATAATGTTGCGACTAGTCGGGATTTTTTCAAACCTCACCGAAAATGTCTCGGGTCTCGGGTAGAGACAACTAATCAGACGAAAGTTCTGCTTCTGAAGGATCACGTGATCCCAATTTGAGTGATAATGGATTACTGTTCGGCGTTCAAGTCTTTGTAGTAAGTGAGAATGGTAACCTAACTTCGTGTGTTTCCCAGAATTGTGCGTGTTCTGAGAATTGTCTCTTTCGACGCCACGTCCTGCGTAGCCGAAACATAATGTGATTGGGACCTTAAGTCCTTTCAGTAAATGCCCTGGGTCTCCTGCTGTGCATGAGGACAGTAAAGAATTGCGCCAAGCCTCTTTTTCTCTCCGGGCGACGAAAGTAAAACTTTACGTAATTTAAATTTCCTCTCTGGGGCTAACTGATTTGTAGATAGTAGTCTGACATACCCTTTGACATATGTAAAATCACATGAGGCGTTGTTGAGTAAAATTTAATTTTTCAATCAATTAATAAATCAAGAGATGATTGGGGAAAATGACTGAGAACTAGAAAAACAAAGATGGAAAGGAGACTAGAGCGTGGAAGATATGATGCCCCATTCTATATTTATTTTAAGACGACTCTGATTTTAAGATTTTCTGATTCTGAGGGTGAGGTGTTGTGCAAAGAAATCCTCGAGTCAGCCTATTTTTAAAAGACTCTTTTCTTTGTAATCTCCGTTGACGCCGGATTTGGTGGCTCAGACCTCCACTGCGTCAAGTGAAAATAATGAAAAAATAGAATATAAAAGAGAGGGCAGTGAAAATGATGTGATGATATTGAAGAATGGACTGATATTTAAGAGTTGCTGTTTCTAATGAATAAGGATGTGCTGAGAGAAATTCTAGAGTGCCGATTTTTAATAACATCTTCCGCCAACGACGAACTTGCACCTTGAAAGCGAGGATTTTGGATGACATTTCAATCGGCAGCCCTGATGGTAATGAACTTATACATGGTCAACGGTGATATTTCTTGTGTGATTCGTTCGAATGATGAAAATTACCCTTCTCTACATGCAAGGCTACACCGAACACTTACTAGGAGTGAACACCAATAAATAGAGACCCGCAGGCTTATTTTACAAGGATCTGTGTGATAAGGTGGCGAATTATAACACTATTGTCTTTTCTCGAAGGTTTCACCCACCCCCGAAACTTCTGGAAGTGGCACATGCTAGTAGGATTTTCTCAAAATTATATTATCAGGTACTTCTCCCGCCTTCATGGCATGCCTTCGTGGGGTGGTGTTCGTGGGGTGGTCTTCGTGGGGTTCGATTTCTGGCGAAGGCGTTGCATATTTTTCATCTTGCCTGCTTCTAAAAATACCTAATGTTTTTACATTTCTTCACTAGAAACAGGCACAGGCAGAAAATTAATCAAAAATTAATAATAAATTAATAAAATTAATAATAATGAGACTTAATCAGTTTTGTTTTGATATGCAAGAAAAGGAGCTCAATATTTGCTTACTTTCAGATGTCTTTAATATCCGAAAATAAGACAAATATGGCATTTGAAAATCGTAAAAATTGAAGTAAATGCATATCTAAGTTATTTTTGGAATACCTGACTAATAGGGATCGACACACTGGTTTTTCCTTAGTTATTTTAGCAATGAAATCGTTATAGCATACTAACAATTTTACATTTAATTTAAATAATTTATGTTTTTCTTCATTCTAATGAACTGTTATGTAAGAATTAAACAAACGTGAATCTTAACATAATTTCAGTTTCATGTATTAAACTGTCTGTACGTTACGCAATATAGGAGCTAATTTTCAGTAAGTACTTTATGAGTGTTGTTTTGTTACATTCTAAGACAAATAAAGGTTTGACTTATTACTGCAGAATACTACTGGATACATAAGTGGCCGATGAAATCTTAAATATGAAAAGCATAAGAAGCTTAGTTTGTTTTAAAAGTTTCTTTCCTTAGACAAAGTATAAAGCAAGTACTATAAGCAGCCAATAGAAATTTTCTATTCTTTGAGATTTAAGCCATTTTTGTACAAGTTACTTTTAAGAAAGAATTAATAGTTTTTTAAGTCATAAACAACATTATAAAAAACGTTTCTTTATTTATTTTTCTTCCTTTCCCCTTTTTTTTCTTCTCTTGCTCTTATTGTTAATATATATTCCTATTTGGCTTTGGTTTACATGACAGTTTTAGATATGGAATAAACAGAATAAGTCAATTTGGAAACGCTACAGATTTTGCATAAGACGAAGCATAGTTACTAATTAACACTTCTGGTCAAAAATTCCAAATTTCCCAAAACTGCAATGAGAAAAGGTTATTTTCTTGATTTTAATGACAAAATGTTCCTGGTATTTTAGATCTGGATTTGTGCATTTTTAATATATTATACTCATTTCTCGGACATATTTGAAGATGCACGTAAAACGTATTTTAGGCCATGTATATACGGCCTTGCCAGACAAAGGGGTTAAATAAAAATTTCCGATGAGCAGAGATTTTGTTCTTTAAATTTAAGCCAAAGAGAAACACAGACATTCAAGTTCATCAGGACCATCAAGTTCATATCTCTGGCCAGCTGTTTAAACGTATGAAGTGATCTAAACGTGATAGCCAGTTTATCAAATAAAATTATTGTTGGCATTGAAGGACTGTCAGAAAGCCAAAAACGCGCATCATTCGAAATTAAATACCAAAAGAGTGCTCATTATCCTTCTGTGCCAGTAAGAGAACTGCTATATATTCACTACCCAAAACAAACAGTGACAAGGATATAAAAAGCATTTCTTTCACTACTTGCAGCAATTATGCTTGTTAGATTAAACTAGCATCTGTTTGTAAGGATTTCCACCAGAAAACGTTCTTATAAAAGTTACTGAAAACAAACATGAAAGTAGTACCTTTAGTGCAGATTATTAATCACCACTCAAATCTATGATTTCTGCCCATGTTCTGATAGTTTTTCAAAGCCTTCGGCCCAGAAACTTAGTGGCCGCGAGTCCAAAAACAGATCAACCTCATTTCGGTTGTCCTTTGTAGATTAAAAGATAGCACCAACAAGATATAGCTGCAGGAGGTGAAAAAATATGGTGGTTCGAAGGAGCGTTGTCGGGACTATATGATTGGGTATGGCAAAAGATCCCATTCGTATCCGTACAGAGTCCAGCTGGTGAATGCAGACACATGTGGTCTTGCCTTATCTTGATGGAACATTACCTTTTTTAGCCGGCAATAACAATTATTTTTCCTGGACAGCAGCGTCCACACGGACTAGCATCTTTCTGTACACGTTACCGTCGAGGGCTTTACCTTCCTCCAGATACTTTTTGTAAATAATAAGCACGACAATCCACCAAATACAAAGCATGATCTTTTTGCTAGTCAATTTGCGCTTTGCGAGCCTCACCGGCCGAAGATCAACATCCTTTTCTGCCTGCGTTGCTGAAGTAAAATCGACTCATTATAAGTGACGATCCGGTCCAGAAATTTGTCGTCGCAACTAATATTCGAGCAAATTATTGCAGGTCCGAACACTTGAGACCTTTTCTATTTGAGTCATCTCATGGGGCACCCAGCGATTGAATATGTATGTCAAGTTTATGCAGCGCATAGCGCAATTAATGGGCATGGCACTTACGCCTAACTCCTTAGCAAGCTCTCGAGTTGGTTGTATGTTATTCGTCTTCCACAATATCTCGCAGGCGGGCATCAGCAACATCAGTAAGACGGTCAGACGGCGCTGCTTGTTAAATGTCATAGTCCTTGCTTCTGAACTTTCCTTTGCTTTTGTGAGAAAGGAAAAGCCTTTCGCACAAAAGCTTTCAGTACCAAATCTTCACAGTGTCATATGATACGACATTAGTACCTAAAGCTGTACTCATGATTTGGTGACATTCTGTAGACGACTTTTTGCAACAGAACTGGAAGTAAATTTTGATTCCAATCTGGTAGCGTGATAGTTCCACTTCAGATACCTTGTACTTAATGATAACTATATTTGCAGTGTTCTAAAGAAAGTTTCTTTCCAATGCCAAAACTCTTTTGATAACATATGATAAAACAGGCCAACGGGAAATGTTTGCGCAGACGGAATTTACAGTGGTGGGAAACTTTCGTTAAAACCTGATATGTAAATCAGCTTTATGATTTAATTCAGTAATAAGCCTCTTCATTCCCCATTTTTAATTTGGTTATTTCCTTTCTGTATTCTAAAAGTAGTAATAATGTTTCTAGACTGCGCCATTTCTAAATTAATCTGTGTCACATAGCTTGCGTAAAGCTAATAACGTAGCTAATTCGGAACTTGAACTCAAAATTTTAAGAGCTGAAATCTTTTCTACCTTAAACCAAAACCTACTTTCGATACTACTATCTACAACTTTAGTCATTACGGATTCAACATTTTAGCATTCCACGCAATCAGAATTCTTCCTTTACAATATGCATCTACGTTCTGTGCTATCTGCGTGTTACGCCATCAACACTGCTACGCCTTTTCTCTTTTTTATCACATGCATGTACTTTGCACTCTTGCCATCAAATAAATAAAATAAAGATTTGACTCTATCGAACTCATACTATTTAAAACTCATTAATTTGAAATACATTACTTTTTTAAAAATTGTTTTATAATATGGTTATTGATAAATATTCCCATAGTCAATGCAAATATGAATAACTTCAAAACTACAAATATATTTATGGAAAGTTTTAGGGTTCTAGTTTTATTCTTATTATTACCATTATTCATGGAATTTTCGAATGCACGTTACCGTCCTAAGGCACTATTTTAAGCTAATCAAATGAGATTAAAAAAAGGGAATATTCGTAGCATCCTCTATATCTTTGGCATGAAACTTTCCAAGATTGCTGTTCTTTCTCTAAGAAAGAACTAATAGTACTTCTTAGACCAACCCCTTTCAGCCAAATAGAGTCGCTGAATAAATTAATCACGAGAAAAGAGTTCCCAAGAATTCGACCATTTCCCCATCCGTTCTTATCACTCAACAGGGTGATGAATATTTCATTCCTTTCAGTTTCGTGTCTCTTGGAATCAGAAATTCCGGTGTCCAGTTCCAGATACAAGACTTTCAAGTTCCGTTTATTGACATAACCATACATATAAATTCAAGAATTTTTAGTTGATTTAAAAACCGGACTGCATCATAAGATTCACCAAAGAGCATTGTTATTTATTTTTTATTGTGCTTTTTGAAATATTCTAAAATTTTTCCTCTACTATATAATGCTTAGATAAGGAAGATGGAAATTTAAATTCATTCTAATTTAAAATAAATAGGGCAGAAGTTGGTTGAATATACATGCTTTATATTTGATTACGTTTGAGAAAATATTGCTATATATACTATTAAATAAATTAGGAATAAAACTGATATACACACCACATGACTTCCTTGCACAGAATATTAAATTATACGCAGTTTTTACTACATTTCGTTCAAACTTATTGAACTGAATTAAATCTATTTGTCAATAGCGCATAAACCACAATAGAATAAATGCACTCTTTAAAATTCACTATATTTCTTTACCATAGCGACACTCTCGCGCTAGATTCACTTAACAGCGTTGCATCTCATTCATTTTATAACTCAGAATGCGCAAAAATTATATCATCTAAGAATTATCTAATCTTTGCCACATGTTCTATTAAAATACTATGATAAATATAAAAAGATGTATAAAAGAAATTAGACAAAAAAAGAAACAGCTGTTGCTGAAAAGCTTTAAATTGGTAACAAATCTACTATTCTGCTAAGTTTCAAATGTAAACAAATATGGCTGCTATGGTAAAAAAATTAGGTTTAGCCGCACTTAAGCATATTTCAAATTAGTGATAATTAATGAAAAACAGCGTTAAATTGCATTCGATAGAGGTCAAATGGATATTTTTGTTCAAATATGGTACCTGGAATTTTTCGTGATTACAATACGTCCTTTACTTCGTACAAGGAAGTAAAAATTAATCTGATTTTAAAACCCAATGAAGAAGATTATAGACTAAACTAGAATGATTCATACTCAGCTTGTAGAGACATTAGGTATTTTTTGAAAGCAGAAGTGATGTAAAATGAGGAACGCCTTCACCAGGAATCAAATCACGGACCTCTGGAGTGTAGTGGTCAACCCAGCGTGCTGACCACTACACTATGAACACATGATAAGAAAGCGGGAGAAATATCTTATATACTTCCCCTTTTAAAGGTCGACTGCGGTTTTTACGAGACTCAGTCGCCAAATCCTGGGCTTGGAGAATCATCATCCACCACCCTTTTAGTTCGGGGGGCCACAGTAGAGACATTAGGCTAATTGGAAGCAGGAAAGATGAAAAATGAGCAACGCCCTCGCCGGAACTCGAATCACTGGCCTTTCGAATACGCGTCGAGCATGCTGACCACTACACTACGACGGCATGCTAAGAAAGCGGCAGAAATATCTTATAAGCTTTGTAATAGAATTTCTGAAAATTATATTGTCATAGGAATAAGAACTCTTCTGACATTGAAAAAGTTTTCTTCATAAGTAATTATATTTTTTCTGAAGTACTTAATGAATTAATAAACTTTCTTTGGAATTCAGCAATTTACCATCCAGTGAAACTCTTCGTATGAAACAGATCTGCATTCTGCCAATATGCAAACTCCTCTCTGAATATGGAAAATGTTGCATAAGCTATTATTTTTAAATCATAAGCTACTTTATGTGGCTAAACGTTACTTTAAACTAAAGTAGAAATATCACTGAAGGAGATTGCCTTATCATATGCCAGTTAAATTTATTTTTATTTAAAGTTACATTAATAAACATAATTTAAGTTAATTATTTAAAATCATATCATTATAATGTAATTTAAAGTTTGTATATTTGTTGTTTGCCATTGCATTATTTGATAATTGCTCTTCCATGCGCATCATCAAAATGCACAAATTATGTCTATAATGAGCCTTTATTTGATAATTGCTTTGATTTCTTAATACGTAGCCATTGTTAGAAAATTCACCAGATGAATTTTATTCAAATATTATAACGTTTTACATATGTCACATTTTAGGTTGTAGGGTTATAGAGACATTAGGCATTTTTGGAAGCAGGCAAGATGAAAAATTAGCAATCGCCTTCGCCGGGAATCGAACCACGGATCTCTGGAATACCGGCCCAGCGTGCAGAACCACTACACCACAAAGGCACGCTAGCAAGGTGGGAGAAATGCCTTATATATTCCCCCTTTTTAAGGGCGACTGTTTTTTTTAGGGGACCCAATCGCGAAATCCTGGGTGAGAAGAAGCATTATCCAAAACCCTTTTTTAGATTTCTTTAGCGCCGCTGTAGAGACGCTAGGTATTTTTGGAAACAGGCAAGATGAAAAATGAGCAAACGCTTTCGCCGGGAATGGAACCACGGACCTCTGGAATACCGGCCCAGTGTGCAGAGCCACTACACCACGAAGGCACGCAAGGAAGGCGGGCGAAATACCTTATAATGTTATTGCTATTACTTTTCACTAAGCATTTATCTTATGTTTTGGATCTTTACTATGAATTCTTCTTTTCGTTTCCATACCAAACTGTAAATAAAGGAGAAAGAGTTAGTATTTAAAGGCAGATTTCGGGAGATTAATTCAGATTGTGTTTTGCTTCTTGAGATCATGTTACTAGGTTAGCAAGTTCAGATAAGAGGGTATTAGCCGCCTTTGCATTTTAGTGGTCGATATTTAAGTTGCTACTCTAGTAGGAAGTTTTGAGCCAATTTCGCGTTAAATCTTGTGTGTAGCCCTTGGCTACTAGACTTAATTTTAAATCTGAAATTAGAAATTACTGTTTCTTTAAGTTATCTCGCCACAACTTTGTAGTTCTGTCCAGACATAGCGATAATTCGTTTTATGCCTGTTAGGAGTTCTATGCAAGTTTATGCTACCAAAGCAAATCAAACATTCTAAGATTAAAAATATAGATATTTGTTGTCAAGAAGCCAGTTCTGACATGCCCCATAACAGTGTTCTCAAATTTAAACTGCATGCGGACACAATATGCGACCTGATATCAGACGACAGGCCGAATTATTGTTATTATTTAGTAAAACAATGTAATGATTATAAACCTCTTTATTTCTTACTACAACTTCCAGCTACAACACATCATGGCACTTTTCATTTGATAAAGTTTGTAACCCTGGAGGAAAATTAATTTAAACTATCTTTATTGCAAACTAGAGATGATCATCGGCCAGCCTGTTTCCTTTCTAGACTTATTAATTTTCATCTGCTGGTGAAATGTTGTCCACATGTAAATGTATTCTCGAACAAAGCGATTATTTTCTTATTGCAAAAATGCGTAACAGAGCATATTTACCTTTTCACAAATACGAAAAAATATTAATCATATCTTCAAATCTTTGAATAAGATTTCACAGTGTAAATTAAATAGCTTCATTTGTAAATTTAATAGGGCTTTCTCGCGTTCGTTTTAATGGTAATAATATAAATGCTATAAAATTGGCCTCAATATTATTAAAATTTTCAATCTTTCTTTAAACTAGATTGCTAATAGTTACTGTCTATTAGCAATCTAGTTTAAAGAAATATATAGTTAATTTACGGGATTTAATATTAATTTACGGGATATTTAATTTTATATTAATTTACGGGAAATATATAGCTATCCACATAAAGTTGCCTCAGAGGCCGCATGCGGACCGCTGGCCTCAAGTCTGAGACCACTGTCCTAGAGCATGATACGAAACTCGATCGTACTGTAGCAGGGAACTTTTCATCGAGTAGTAGTCTTAACAGTCAAAATGTCTTAGAGCTTTGACAAGCACTGACGTTCATAATGTGTAGTAAATGAAGCAAGATTCTGGTCCTCTACGTAAGGAAAACAGTCTGTAATTATTACGTAACTAACACCTGAACTTAGATATTGGCACAACGCAGTTTGTTAACAGACGCCTACTGAACTTTCGTCAAGTAGTTACATGTTCATTGTATTGAAACTTCTTTGTGGAATGATTCAGCACTCAAATTTCCATATCATCTACAGGAAGGTATATTGAGCAACACACTAATCCAATGTTCCTCATTTATAGTAGCAATGCATAATTTGTTAGCATTTGCTTAAAAATGACAATCAAATCTGTGGAAAAGAGTTGAGGTACTAACTCTTTTATGACAAATATTTCTCAAGTTCTTTAAGTTCTTGATATCCTCAGCACTACTTTTTTTCCTGTTACTGCAATACTTTGTAATTTTCCCCATTACACTGAAAGAAAAATTAGCATTTTATTTACTGAATGTTTACACAATATATAAAACTTTGATTTGATATTTTTAGAATCTTCCCATCCCTAACATTGTAATTTCTTTTGCAAAATTCTTTGTCTTATCATGAAGAATTCTGGAATTGATAGAACAAGATCAACATTTAGGGAAATAAGGCCTATGGTCGAATAAATTTTACTTTATGTTTCATTAAAGATGAGACACGCCTACTTTTGTATTAACATTTATATTTTAAACAGATAAACATGGTATGCTGATACAGCTTTTTTTATGTTATCCATGCACTAGTTTCAAACATCATTTCTGATATTTTGAGTTTACTTCTCAGCAATTTTTGATTTATACAAGGCATATCATGGATATTGCGAAATGTTTTTGTTTAGTCCAAAATATATTTTATTGTGATTCACGTACATTAAGAAATTTATGTACATTATTATAATCTTCCTCACAACTTTTTCCTTTTCGTTTTTTTGGACATAAGACTCCAGAGGGCAATCCCAGCGGATACATTGTCTTCTTCAAATATTAGCTTTTCCCATTTTATTATTTTATCATTTTCAGTGTTTCCGAATTAATTCCTTTAATGCTTGTGAGAATTTGCTCAGGGATATATTTCAAGATGATATAATACTTACAAATTTTTTGTTAATCCATTAGTGTGATAACATTTTTAATACAGCGAAAAAATACATATTATTTATTTGTTAATATAATACAAATTTTTTATGATAAAAGAATTTTTTGACTTGAATTTCGTGTTTTCTTTCATGAATTGAATTCTTACACAACCAGCGTCTGAAAAATGTGCAGTTGATTTATCTACTCGATTTCAAAATTTGCTGTATGGTAACAGCAGCGATTTTAAACATTTAAAATCGTATCTAGATGCTGAAATTGTTTTTGTTTATTAATATTTTAAAGCCCAAATTTTCTTCTTTAATTCCAATAAGAACCTAATATTTTTTTATTTAATACCAATTGATAGCATTACATTGTCATTGATTTTTTATGTATATTTTATATAATTTGAAGACACAGAAAGTCATTTTTCATTTGCCTTGCAGGTTTTTCTTTCTGTTACTTGACAGGCATTAAATGTTCACGAAATTACGAGGATGTTATCTATCGTGCAAGGATCTAGTTCTAGGATTTTGTTTCAGATTTGAGGAACCTACGAAAAGGCAGCTTCATGTTACTTTTTCTAGCTAAAAATGATATTTATTATTGATTATGTTTTAAAAAATTAGATATTAGATTTCCAAGTACTATTCTGTAGTTTTATTTTTGATGATAGGTAATGGAAGATCATTAAGATGGTATGGAGTAGATTTTGGCAATGACAATTATTTCTTGATTATTAATTTATAACTGATTGCCATATCATAAATTTGTTCAAAAATATGCACCGCATGAGCAGAAACACTTAATGTTTAAACACTTAATATTTATATGAAGAAAATTAAAACTACATTCTTCTGTTTTGAAAGCATTACCTCTTAGTCCCAGTTTGAATGATCAAGGAAAGTTTTTTTTAAGTTCTGCACCGAATAATTCTCGTCATGTTATTATAAGCTCTCAAATTCTTATTCTAAACTATACTGAAATGCCTTTTTTGAGCTACAAGGCAGCTTGTCTACTGAATGTAATATAATATCTGTATGGTGCTTTATTTTGGTGGTTGAGTGCCTGGAATGGTAAAGCTTTGGTAGCTGAGAATATAAATATGACCTCAATGGGTTAATATTATTAAAAAATTAGGAAATAGTTTTTTCATTCTTGTTTTAAATATGAAAAGTTACTGAAGTTCACGTAAAATAAACAAATACAACTATAGAAAGCAATGTTATTTAACAATTGATGTTACATAATAATTATTTTTACCTGCTATACTATTTTATATTCCATATAATAATTATTTTAATGAACACAAATTTAATATCCTAAAGAAACAAACCAATGAAATTATCATGGGAATTAATTACAAGAGAATCTCTTTAGGTATTTTCTCATTACTGCTTCCTTTAGGTATAATTAATGGAAGATGATAGGCAAACATTGATCTGTTTGAAATAGAAGAAAATATGCTTGAGTTTAATTTGATGAATAAAGGTGAAGAAATTTTTGTTGGTATGCCAACCCTCTAGAAAATGCATTTCACTCATAAGGTAATTTTTTTCGGATGATTTTGCCAGAAACAAAATCAAATATGTTGCATACAAACAGTATTGTGCAATAGATGATTTATTAGGCCAAAGGGGCTTTGTCCCTGAAGGACTATTACTTTCGTTTTGCGATTTTGCGTTGAATCACTATAAATGTCCGTTTCTGTTACCTCCAAATGCATTATACTTGAAGTCCAGCATTATATTTGAAGAAATTAAATAATGAAAAATCTGCATAAATCTGCATATTTCTCGCATTGTGATAAAAAAACGGCACATAGAGCCATCGAATTTTGAATGACGTAATCTTCCTACGAATATGGCATGTGGAAAACCAAATTTGAAATTTGGAATTTGTTTTATTATCGATTTCATATTTTGTAAAACTTTAACTAATTTTTTAGTTTGAATACATTTGGCTCTGTAAATTTTATATCGATTTTCATGGCAAAAAAGTATGTGCAACTAGCTGATATTGCTCGGATTCTTCAAGAAACATCTGATGAAGAAAAATGAGAAAAGGAAATCTTTGGATGGGAGAAAAATAGTGATTTCCATTCCATATTTTCTTTTATTTCTATTTTTAAAAAATAAATAAAAACATTAAAGTTAGTTTAAAGTGTGTTTTTGTAACCAGTAAGAAGCAAATTTCCTTGCAGGATTAAGTAATGCTAAACTTACTTTTTTCCTACCAAGGTGTTTTCCTTTTTTATTGTCTATACTTTTCGTTGATGAATATTAAAATTAGCTTTGATTTTAAAATATAATTGTTAAATAATAAATTAAAAATTTTCGATAATGAAATACATCATTGCATTTCCATCTCACGAACATAAGAACATAAAAATAATTTACTTATATTTGAATGTGATATCATTAGTATTTTGCAATAACAAGATTAATATTTTGTATGTTAACAAATTTATTATCAATATTCACTCATTTCTGTCGTTTTTCGTGCCGAAAACAATAAAATAACGGATGTCGTAAAAAATACGACGCGCGAGTGCTCATGTAAAATTGCCAAGCGCGCGTCCTGAAAGGTTAAAAAAAAAACCCTTTAGACGTAATTTAAAATCTGAAATCTTTCCGATTTTTTCCCCCGATTCTTAGATTGATACTTTTTTGAAATTTTAAGGTTAATTTTACTATAGTATTAACAAGAGTAAAAATAACTCGAAAGTTAAATTTATATAAGTACGAGCAATTTTTATGTTTAGCTGAAAAATGAAAGGAACAAGAAATAAATTCTTACAATTGCTTAGAGTAGAAGATTGTCTTCTCAAATTAAAAGGTTTCTTATAAGCTTGGTCAATGACATGTAGGGAGAGAGTTTTGTCAATCGCAATGGTTCTCAAATAACTGAGTTTCTGGTCGCGGGCTGACGTTGAAGCAAACTTTGAAGGCACATGATTAATTATAAAAACATTTAGAAAAAACTCCAGCTGTTGTTTAGCAGATTGAAAAGATTTATCTTAAGGGGAAATCAGGAATGTTTCGCATATACTGCGATGTTAAAATATTTTTATTGTCTGTAACCGAAATATTATGGAAAAAAGACATTGCATGTTTTATTTTGAATATGAAGGGAAGTGAAAAATTTATACAATTCCTAATCATCAGAACTTGAGATAAAATACAGTCATTGCCATCAAACAGAACGAATGTATCGCCACATAGTAACTAACTAAAGTAATTAGAGTTATTAAATTACTTCGATTGTGTTAAAGTTGTCGGCAGTTATCTGCTTAAGAAAGAGGATGCCTTTGTGGAGGAATTATAAAGTGAAACTGGCTCACATCCACATGCACATTTTGGAAAAACCATGAAATCTATTATGCAGCAGTGGCCACCAGGTTTGAAGCCAGTTCTAATACCAGCATCCAGCACTGTTACCACTCGCACTCGGTCGCTGATGGACTGAAGAATTAACGAATCTCATACAAAGATAGAAATTTTAGTTGTAGTCGAAGATGATAAGACGATAATACAGTTAAGTTCATATGGCGATAAATGGGGACATATGTTCTTTACCAATGGCTAATTTGTGTTGCCTCACATTCGTCATTAACCAGATTTATTCCAATTTTCAGTAATAACTATTAAATTATTTACATTTTTACATATTTACGATATGTATTCTTTTTAATAGCGGGCACTAGCCATTTTTAAGCTTTCGCGGCTATTAAAGCCGGATACGGTGATCATTTTATTATGGAGGCATCTAATAAGCAATAAACGGCCACCGTTACCTCCTATGAAGGGACAGACAATTTACATCCATGCCTTCTCCGGGTTTCGAACCCAGAATTCTCGGTATCGCAGTCGGCTCCTCTAACCACCATATCATCTGGGCGGTCCATTGTAATTTCAGTATGTAATTTAAATATGTAGATTTTGAAGCATATTAACATGAAAGAGGAATTAAAAAAATTAAATAAAATACAATTACAATAAAAATAAAGTTCGTAAAATCCACAGTTCATGGTATTCTTAAAGTTCTATTGCTCAAAATCTCATAATAAGCGTTTACGTCTTATGCCCATAAAATAAAATTACTATGTGTGACGTTATAATTAAAATATCAAAATCCCGAAGAAGAGAGCAGAATCAAACTTTTACAGATTTTAAGGGCAAGATGTGTTATCTTAAATGTATCTTTTGAAAGAAATCAAAAAATTTTGAAAACAATGTGCATTTTTCGAAAGAAATGACATTAACTGCAGGAAATTTAATATATGGTATTGTTTTATTAAATGACATTCTATAATAGAATGATCTGGAGATTCTTTGCTCAATAATAAATATCAGTAAATATATGTTTATAGTAAAACACTGTGAAGGAACAATGTCCTGTTATATATTTTGATAACCACAGAATCGAAATTTTGCGATTTACATTAACTCTTTGTAGAATTAAATGTGCATCTTCTCTGTTTACATAAACTCCACTTTTTTTTGGTATTTGTTTTAGTGAAATGGCCGAGAGATATTTTTAGGATACGATCTAGACCAAGGAACGGAAGCATATTCTGCATTATGATTTTCGGTGGCCTCTTTTGCGTACTGATCTGTCAACTCATTACTATATGATTTAGTGTAATGATGTACCAATTCATCACAATGTTATCAACTTATTACCATGTGATCTACCAACTCATTACCATGTCATCTAGCATGTGTTTGTAAATAGATGCTTTTATCCAACAAATACTGATCCGAATGCTTATGCTATTCCGTAATAAATGATAAATATTGTAAACGGATGGTGATGTGTGCGAAGTAATTTAGAAATACGAAAGGTACTATCATACTACCACTATAGACATTTGATATTTCAATGAACAATATTATTGTTTACATTACATTCAATTGCTTAATGATAGCTGATGCTTCTGCTTGGAATATACGTGTTTCATTGCCATGATGTCTTTTCCATTGCTACTTCATAAAATCACGCTCCAGGTAAGGCAAACGCGTATTCTCCAATGTCATTAATTTGAGAGCCATTAATGTAGATTCTAGAAATTATGTTGCGAAATAATAAATGTTCATGTTATGTGACTTTATGTATATTAATGAATATACTTTTAGACATTCCTCTACGTTTCGAATGAATGTTATTTAAAGTTGGGGCATTTTCATAGTAAAGAACGCAAAATAATCCTTCGAAAAGCAAAAAGGTCCTTTTCAAAGGCTTGTTCCCCAAAGACATGCTTGACTTTTTGTGTTGTAGTATAGTCATGAGAATTGCTTCATAATGTGCTAAAATAGGTAACTGAAATAAATCTTCAAGCGTAACACCTGAAGTACGTTAGTAATTAGTAAGAAAAAAATGTGTGCGCGTGATTATGGCAAAGCCTCGAGGGCTATCTGCCTTTAAAGGGAGAAATGCCTATGTGGAGGACTTTCTAAGGGAAACTGGCTCGTATACACGTTACATATGGGGAAAACCACGAAAACGCCCATGCAGCCAGTCCGTTCGCGGGATTCGGACAGAATTATCAGTGTTCAGCGACTTTACCGCTCGACCGCTGGTGGGCCTTGGTAAGAAAAAAACTGGTGCTGAATGCTTAGTAATTGTTTGATTTTGTTTCTTTTCCTAGGAAATGTGCAGTTAACAGCTGTTTGAATAAACATATTTCCCTACCACAGTGTCCAAAAATCTTTCATTTGCAATAATTTTTTACCTCATTTTTACGTTTCGTATAAGTGGTATCCAACTAAGCTTTTCATAAAACAGGCAAATCGACAACCTTGTATTCGGCGTAGATTTTGTAAAATCCCAATTGATTTCGAGGGCAAAACGGGTCATCAGGAGCAAAAAATTCTGCCAACCAAATGATGTAAACAAAAGAAGAAACTCACCAACAGGCACACGTTTTGCCCACGAAATCGATTGGGATTTTACAAAATCTACGACGAATACAAGGTTGTCGATTTGCCAGTTTTATTTTCCACGTCGGCGTGTTTCCTCTTGTGTCTTAAGCTTTTCATGCCATGTTAAGCATAAATATTTTAATTATTTAGCATGTTTACTTCTCCATTCAATGAGATTGAAAACAGGGGAATGTTTAATTTGTTTTCCATGTTTACTGATAATTAGAGAGGAAACATTATTTTCTGCACAAATTAGTATTTGGAATAATGTGCTTCGAATACCTTAAAAATAGCATTGCAATGGTTTTACAGTTGCTGTCTAGTATTGCCTTTAACGATGAATACTGTACCATCCGCGTAAGCTATTACAGTATCAGAGTTTGGCCATTCAGCTGAGAAAAGACTGTAATACAGCAAAATTGCCGATATTCATTTTGCTTTAGCAAGTTCAAAAACCTATTCCGTTTCTTATTTATTATATTTTAAAATTGTTTTTGCGTGTTATTTTCTTGCTAGTGCATTTAATTTCACTGCTCGTTTAAAAATACTTTTTCTAATGATCGTATTTTGTGCCATTTCTTTTTTAAATAATAAATATTCACAGTGATTCATATATAGTCAGACATCTGCTTCAAGATGTGGTTTAGGAAGCTATAGGGATGCAATATGCTTTTGGTAAGCAATTAGTATGAAATTAAGTTTTATAATTTATGTTATTTAAAATCTACTTAAAGAATAATTTAAAAATATCTAAACTCATTCATTTTAGTTTTATATATCAAACACAGTTACGATATTTAACTTTTATACCTTTTAACGAGATAGGATATTACTTCCTAGGCTCTTTAGAAGAAGAAAAAACGGATTTTTTAAGAAAATTGCTCAGAAGTTTTCTGTTAATCGAAACGGAAACGCTGTAATTACTGTAAAAAATAAAAATAAAAACTCTTATTTAAGCTGAAAAACCCTACATTGATACGGGAGTTTAATCTTTCTCGTTAAGTTAATTGCAACGGTTAGTTTTATCTCAGATTCAATTGCTTTTCCGCGTTTCTTAAATAGATGCTTCATGATAGTTCTTTCAATCTTGCATAGTTTTACTTCAAGGAAAAAAATAAAACAATATAAATTTCCCCTTGCAGCGGAGACTAAAGTATTTTTATGTCTCAGTTTTCATAATCATGCTTAAGTAGATATGATTAAGCGCTACGAGATGTGTATGTTTTCTTAGAGAAAAGATTAAATTTAATCTGTTGAATTTTGCGATGTTATCTCTATATATAAAGAAGAAAGTCTGTATGTTTGTTCGTTAATAACTCAGTTACTACTATAGCTATAGTCACCAAACTTTCTACAATTCTTTTCTGGGTCTTAGAAAAACTAAGGTCGACGTCTGCTTAGTTCCAAAGAAAAGTACTTAAAATCAGAGATCTTAATTTTAAAAACGCTAATTTTCGCTCTCATTTTTCCCAGTGGCAACAGTCTCGCATGCTGGAGATAAAAATCTACTTTATTTCGAGAAGCGTTGCCACTGCTCGCTTCCAAATGTTAGAATTTGTTAATAAAAATTTTCTAAGTTTTACAATGGAAAACATATAGCATTGCCAAACATTAAATACATTATTCTCGATTTCGAAAATTCTTGGGAAGCCGCTTTAATCAGCCGATATATTATTAAAAAAACTCTGAAAACACTCATTTTCGCACACATTTTTTTTTTTTTTTTGACTGGCAAGAGTCTCTCACGTTGGAGATAAAAATGCCCTATTTCGAAAAGTGTTGCTACTGCTCGCTTTCAAATCCTAGTTTATTAATAAAACATTAATAAGTTTTACGATAAAAAAAAATCTGAAAGGCTTCAGATTTTAAATAATGTCCAAAGGAGCGTTTTTTTAACGTTTTGCGTGTTAACGTTATTTATAAAATATCATGTTCTTCTCACTTAAACCATAAATTTCAGTTCAATAGCAATATCGAAAAATAATTTTAAAATGAGCCTATCTATAGAATTTCCGACACACAGTTCCATGCGCTGGAGATAAAAAGGTCCGCCCCCCCGTAGAGTATTGCCATTGCTCGCTTTGAAATCCTTGAGTTTGTCAATCAAAATTTCGTTAAAGTTTTACAAAATATGAAATCGATCATAAAACAAATTCCAAATTTCAAATTTGGTCTTCCACATGCCCATATTCGTAGGAGGATGACGTCATTCAAAATTCGATGAGTCTATGTACCGTTGTTTTACTACAATTCGAGAAATATACATTTATGCATATTTTTCATTACTTAATTTCTTCAAATATAATGCAGGATTCTAACATCGCAAAACGAAAACAATAGTCCTTCAGGGACAATTGAACTAATAAAAATAGCATTGCCAAACATTAAATACATTATTCCCGATTCCAAAATTTTGTGGGAAGGCATTTCGACTATTCCCACATGACACTTTGTAATGATTTGAAACGAGCAGGTTACAAAAAGGAAGCTCAATGGTTGGGTGCCACATAAATTGCAACCTGGCGAAACCATTAATTCGGCCCTATACTGTGCACGATTCGACCATTTGAACGAAGCAATAGAGGAAGAGCAACCAAAATTAGCCAAAAGAAAGGGAGTTGTGCTCCATCATGACAATGTGCGACCACATATATCTTTGATGACTTAGAACAAATTGACGGAACTTGGTTGGGAAGTTTTGATGCATCTACCATATAGCCCGAACCTTGAACCGTCTGACTACCATTTTCTTCAGTCTCTGCAAAACTCTCTTGATGGTAAAAAATTGGCCGACCGATGAGCCGCTGAAAATCACTCGCCCGTTTTTCGGCGATAAACCACAGAAGTTCTACACCGATGGAACTATGAAGTTACACGAAACATGACAAAAGATCATAGATAATAATCGTCAATATTTACTTGATTAAAATTGATTTTGAATAAAAAAAAAGTTTTGTTAAAAATGTACCAAAAACGCTCGGAGACTTTTTATATGAGCCAAATATGTGTTCAATTATTTAACAGTTTTCTTGACGTGTACATGACGTATGAATTCAGGACAATCACAGGAAAATATGATGCGAATACGTAAATTGAATATGAAACCTGACGAACTTAACAATTGTTGCTTAGCTATTCTTCATAGATTAACTCTGACCTTCTAATTTATGACTCTTTCTTCGGTTGCTCACTATTCTCCACTAATTTCTTTATTTTACTCAAAAGGTATAAGAGGTTATTTTACATGATAATATCAATAATATTAACTAAAACTCGGCTTACATGAAGCTGAAACCCGTTATTAAGCTTGTAACGCCGTGTATTCTTAGCTATCATAAACTGTACGCGATGTTGCAGACTGTGTAGTGAATTCTTACCAAGTCTTTTAAAGTACTACAAAGTCAGGAGAAGGGTGTATAGAAGCCTTTATTAACTCACATAAAGTTTAACTGTCGGCACCAACTGGTGCTTACAAAAGCCAGCACTCAAATCAAAAGGCAATGGATAACGTCATAAAGTAAAGTATAACCTAACGGCTTAACAGTTTTATCGCGCAAGCTGGCTATGACTCGAAGTCGGCATAAACAAGCTTAATGGCAAGAATAACACAACGCTCGCAGAAGTCTATTCGCTGGAAAATCAAAGCTGGCCTTAAGCAGACAAAACATGCTCAGATTTTACCCTCCAAATCTTCCTTTAAATACTTCCTTCTTCTTCCTAATTTGAATATCGCGCGTGCTGAAAATTTGGATTCCGGCAGGGAAGTGAAATGACGTTTGATAGGATTTTTACTGGTTAAATAACTGGTTAGAAAATTAAATGATATTCTACAAGATTATTATTTAATTTAATTATTAAGTGCGTTTTATGTTTGCTTGGAAATTTTTTTCTTGTACTGACAGAGATAATAAAATATATTTCTAGAAATAGAAGTTAAAGTTGAGAAAAATTATAAATAGCTAATTCTCTAATGAAATTTCTTAGTTTATTCATTTCTTCTGAGGCAGCAGTAGTACAGAAACTATACATTTCGAGAACCTAAAAACCTTATATCCCAAAAAATGAAGATTTACCATTCATAATTTAACTGTTTGGTAATTTTAAATGTTGATTAAATATATTTTGTATTTAATTATTCAACAAATGCATTTGTTAAGTCTAACAGTGAGTAAGCAGTATGTAATAAGTATGTAACTGAGTAAGACGGCAGACAAATTTAATTTAAATGGAAGTTGAAAAACTATATTAGACAATTTAGTATTAAGATAACAGAAGTAGAAAATCTTCTTTGATGTTTTTTTATGAATTCAATGGGATGTTCAAAAAACTGTTTTTTAAAAGCAAAGAAAGCTTAAGAAAACTATTTTAGAGAATATAAACTAGCTCTTTTAAATAAATTTGCCTTTTTTATAATCCTCAGCGCTTACTTTAATTTAAAAATTTTAGTTATTTCAAAGCGCCGTGTTTATTAATTCCTCTTCTTGTTATTATTTTGTCTAAACTTTTTCACCAAGAGCTAGAAATTAAATTTTAATCCCATAGGACATTAGTCTTCTTTCATAAATTCCGGCAGGAAATTACCTGAATATTATGCAGGAAAATATGAAATTTATTTGGATTTTCTTCAGATATTTTTTTTTTTTTTTTGCATCTTAAATAGCCATTCATATAATTATATCTATTTTTAAACGTTGCTATAACATACGATAAAATTAATGTAGATTCTACAAAATATATGTATTAGTGAAATGAAAGTTCAATAAATAGCCCGAACTCAATGCATGTAAATTGTAACGATATGTCTTAGTTTTCATATAAGAACTGAGACCATCGAGACATACTATATTGTACCTTGGCTCAGTTTTTAGTGTAACATGTTCATCATAATCCGTTTTGAAAATACATAAATGGACTGGAAGTGTTATCATGCACGAATAGTAGCATGGCACCAAAAAGGTGAAAGTTGCTTAATCCACGAGAAGCGAAGCGATTACTGTTATTGTTTTCATATTGTTTGCTTTAGAGTGTTTGCTTATATTTTGTTTGCTTTACAGATGGCAGCACGATGAGCAACAAGTTTAGTCTAGAAATTGTTCTTTTTGGAAACCAGTTTGAGTTTTGCTATTCTTATCAAGTTTTAGGAATAAATGCACAGTTTTGCAAGAACTTCTCTGTATTACTTTTATTTACTTACGTAATATTCTCTTTCTTTATATTATTTTTAATCCACTTGACGGCAAGATGTGGATTAAAAATAATGGGGCTGCATCCTCAAGGTGCTTTATATGTTCTCTCCACCTTTTGAATAGTATTATTAGCAGAGGTAAACGAGCAATCGAAACTTTCGTAGATGTTAATGCACTTAAGGGAATTCGGTTTGATAGAATTTATGCAAATGAAGAAGGCTGATTTTCTTAGATAATGCTTTAAGTTTACCTACAGATATCAATATAAGTATTCCAAAGAATTATTGGGGTCTTTTTATTAGAAGAAGCTTTTATCTAAGCGGAATGTAGGATATATTTCACCTTGTAATTCTGAGTGCGCCAAAAACGTCTTTCCGTCTATTAACTTCAGACTACATTCCAAACCTTTCTTCTTAACTGCCCAACAGCGGCAGAGCGGTAAAGTCGCTGAACACTGATAGATCGGTCCGAGGTTCGAATCTCGCGAACGGGCTGGATGCATGGGCGTTTTCGTGGTTTTTCCCATGTGTAACGTGTATACGAGCCAGTTTCCCTTAGAAAATCCTCCACGAAGGCATCCCTCCCCTTAGGCAGATAGCCCTAGTGTGCTTTACCATAATTAAATAAACCAAAACCAACTTTCTTCTTAATTAATTTTAAGTGCACACCAACGACCAAGCTGTAAAATCGCCGAACAGTGGTAGTTCTGATCTCAACTCGATTCCAGGCGAACGGGCTAGCTGGACAGGTGCTTTCGTGGTTTTACCCATGTGTAACGTGAACCAGTACCAGTTTTCCTCAGAAAACCCTCCATGAAAGCATGCTATTATGCGAATGTTGGAAGAATATATCAAACTCAAGACGTAGAACATTTGGTTTCTTCATGTCTTGTTTCGAAGGCCATGGATTATGCCTGCAGAACGATTTAAAAATTCTAAGTGTAACATCGCCAATGTACTTAACTTTCTTTCTGAAGACTGCTGGTCTCTGTTAAAAAAATGAAAAAAAAAAGAAGATAGAAGCCTTTTCCATCTTTGAGAATAAATTATCTAAGCATCAGAATTGGTTCAATTGTTTAAATAGAATAGAAGCATACACATTTAGATTTATATGTTGAAAGAACTGAGTGGGTAAAAAATGTTAAGGAGTGGGAAAAGAGAGGAAAAAATAACTAGTCTTTAGATTATACTTTCTTGGAACTCAAAGATAAGAGCCAAAATCAATAACTGGAAAGGGCAGATTTTTTAGGAACCTCACTCTTTAAGCAAGTATAATTCTTTAAATAATGAAGTGATTTAATGTTTTTAGTAGGAGACAGTTTAAAAGATCTATTAATCTACAGAAGATTTCTATTTCGAGGTGCTGATTGAAGACCATTCACATACAAACTTTTGTATTTATAACTTTGGGAAATACATAAATCTTGCATGACTTGAGAAAAACGCTCAAAAGACGTAAAATGTTAAAAAGCGTATGAGAAAGCTTTTCTACCACGGTGAAGATTTGTAATTTGAGTTAAGAAAGAAACTCAAAACAGCAGCATAGATTTTCTATCTTGGAATAAAATTTAATATATCCGTCTCAATTTTATACATATCTGTTTAAAAATGGTCGCGCAAGGGCATCTCTAATTGTAATTAAAAACAGAGAGAGATTTTACCTAGTTACCTTCGAAATAACATCTTTTGGAACATAGACACTTTTTCTAGCGCGCCTAACATTTTTGAAAACATTGGCAGATTACATCTTTTGGTGCTTATTACTAGGCTAACCTTCGTTTTGCTTTGGATAACAAACAGTTTGTAAACACTGGACGGTGCTCATTGTATCATAAAGCTTTCTTTATGATCAAAGAAACCAAAGTTTCTTAAACGGCCTTAGCTCAAAATTTAGGAATTTTAACTCCGTTTAGCATAAATTACGCTATTTCCGTAGATGTACTTCATACATTTCTTTTACAGAAAGAAAGCTAGTGCCCCCTAATAACTAAATTCAGGTATTTCAAATGTCGTGCAACTGACATGATTTTTTTGTGAAATTGTTTTAAAGAGACAAGTATGTAAACACACCCACTTTAAACTTTTGAATTTAATATTTCAAAAAGCCCTGGTTTTCAAACACTAAGTCTCTTTGATGCCGAACTCAAACCTCGATTTCCAGTTAACATTCAAAGAACAGACTGCTTAGTGGAACTTCATGCACTAAAGCACTGTATGATAATATAATCGAGTAAATTTAAGAGTTTAAATTGGCAGAACTGCGGCAAAATATTTTGAACAAAAAGTAACATCCAAAAGCACTTTAGATTTAATTTGAAAAAATACTTGCAGTTTTAGATATTGTGAATGGTACAGTCTTCAAAGCATACGCTAATGTATAATTTGTATGATTATTTGAGTTCTCAAATTAAACGAGTTATATTAAACGAATGATTTGTAAACAGAAAAATTACCGAAATCTCTCGCCACGTGTAAAATAGTTCTTATTCTCTTCCAAAAAACACAAAGAAATAATTTTAAAACAATCTAAAATTAAAAATCATTACCATCCAGTTAATTAAAAAAATATATTTCAGAAATAGTTATGCAAAGATCGTACGATATTCCGAATATGTTATGAAAATTACATTTTATATATTTGGATAATAATTCTGGGCCCTTACTTTGCAATTCGAAAGAGGTTTTTTCTCCTACAAATTAAATTACTTGTCAAAATCATCCTAGAGCTTCTCCGGAGACGGGGAGTGGGGCAGAAAGATGACAATGAAAAATCACATTTGAATTTTCATTTAGAAATTCAGGTTCTCTGAAAAGGATTAATATTTGAGAAAAAAATTACTAAATTGTATTTTCATCCAGAAATCAATCATGGAAGTAGTATAATGAAAGAATTCAATTAAGCTGAGATTTGCGTTGTTAATTTGATCTTTAAGAGTGTATTCCTGCAGTAAAAAGGAACAAAAATAATACCAAATTTGTATTCCAACTTGCAAAATTTCCTCGTTTAAAAAGTGAGTTTTTTAATTTTCTACCAAATGATGTATTCAAAGAAATCAATTTTCTCATGAAAATTCTGAGCTCACCGCTTTTATAATTGCTCAGGATTACTGTCTTTATTACATTTTAATTTTTAACTGAGATATTTTTTATTCACAGAACTCTTTATGTATTTTAAAAATTTTCAGAAAAATACTGAAGAAGAAAATGAGACATTTTCTGAAGAATGTTAAGTTAGATCACTTTTTCATAGTCTGAATCATAAAAATTAATTTTTCATTTCTGCCATAGTTTTATTATTGTCACAGTTTCTACACCCACAGATATTTCAATAGTTCGGGGTTGGGTGCAAAGCATGCTAACGTTGGAAATTTGTTAAATCTGTTTACCTTAAAGTAAATCACTGCTCGTTTTTTGTTTACATTTGCTGCAAAGCGTGTTTAATACATGTGTGCTATTTTTTGTAATTCCTTGAATCCATGCTGCAGTATTTTGCAGGAGGAGTTGTAAAAATTGAGTTTTATTTTGCATTACAATTATTTAAATTATAAAAATTTGTAAAGTTTGAAGGATTTTATTTTCATCATAATAAATGCACAAAACACGCAGCTGTCTATCAGTAGCATTAATAACAATAATAACGAATTTATCTGTCACATTAGCAATACTTTTTATCATATAAATACGATGTGTTATTATGTTACTGAAAATTCACTCATTGAACGTCTGTGATGTTGCTGTATTAGTGAAGAATTTCACAAAGTAGAAACATGCCTACTAGTCAGTATAAAAAAATGATTGAAGAAGTATAAAGTTGTCAGCCGAAATTAAAGAAATGACAGTAAATTGCAGAGGTACATTCGTACATTACTTAGATGATTTTCATTCTATTTGTAGAAATATTTTACCTGAAATGTTTTCTGTTTAAATATGCCATTTGATAAGCCTCATTCTTCATTATCTTTTTACGTTGTAATTCCAAAGACAATAAAGCCATTTTTAGTATCGAGAGAAGTATTTTATCCCATTCCTCACGAAAAGCTTTTCAAAGTCCAAGGAGAATAGTAGCTCGACGTTTGGACGATCTGCTTTTTAAAAGTCTAAAAGCACAATACGTGGATGATACATCAGGAGATTTAATAGAGATATGAGTGTAGGGTACACACGTTTCTTGTTCCAATTTTCCAGGAAAAGACAGTGGATTTTGACGTGCGGCAACTTGTTTTGTCTGGATGCAGTTCTATTGATTGATGGCACTGTAGATAAAGAGAAGATATTTCATATTTCAAAATTGGGTATAAAATAAGTTTCTTATAATACACGGAGTTGAACTTAACAGTTGTTTTTTAAATCTCTTCATTTTTATTTTTCGTTATATTAAAAACCAGCAAAAATCATAAATCCCTTTGAAAAACGCTCTTTAGATACCATGTTATAACATTTTTTCTTTCCTTTGATAATAATAAATAAATCTCTTTTATTTCAGTCACTTGAATATACCTAAAATTCATCAATTGTGACAACATTTTTGTGCGAATAATTGTTTCACATAGAGATTTCTGCAGCAAGTTCTGCTTTCGGCGATATGCAGTGGAGAAAGACGACGCACATTACGTTTTTTCACCTTTTTAAGATTCAAATCGGCATTATTCACTTCGTTTGTAGTTGACACTGAGCATTTTAATGATTATACACTTGTCTTTGACTTCGCAGATTTTTTTTAACTTTAAAGTTCTTACCTTTGCAAAATTCGAAACATTCCGTTTTTTCCTTGAATATGTATTTTGAAAAACGTTTTTCCTTGAAGCCAAACTTTGACGTCTGTTTCCATTCTTATTAAAAACACTATCTGCCATTCCTTTAGATATCAAAATATCGTGGCTTTCACAGAAGTTTTAATCATTAAATAGGAATAATTTTCTTTGGAAAGAGTACAAACACAGCTTTCCGTCCACTGCATATTTAAAAGCGCAATTTTACGTGAAAACAAAATTGTCAAATAGCAGAAGGTAAGACTATAGCACTTTTAAAAATATAGCTGCAGTTAAAATTTTTTCAAGCAGGCGTTTTATAAAAGCTGTTCGAACAGCTTCTTCAATAGTTATGGATTCGAAATTCTATGCTTTATTTACATCTATGCATTTTATGTAAAGTGCATTTCCTAATAAGAAATGTATTAAATCAAAAAAGAAATTTGCAAAGAATGGTACACATTTCGTCAGCATCTCTTTATTTTAAACTTCAATATGTAAGTTAATACATTTTTAGTTGCAAAACGTTTTCAATTTTCAACTTTACATTTTTAGATTATGCACCAAAGCCACAACTTAGAACCATATTCTTCATCAGTATATTCACTTGATAAATGTAATTATACTTGTGTTGCAATTACAATACAGCTCCAATTATCTGAACTCCGACTATCCGAATCGCTTTCAGAATTTAAGAAAACAAAATTAAGACCGAAACGTAGTGTTGGACAATCAACGATTTCAGACATTAAAAGCTGCAAATCAACTCTTTTAAACTTCGTGTCAAGCCTTGAAAACGAAGATGGAAGCTCTTCAAGCAAATCACTGCAGCACCAAACAAAAATTATGTCGTTTTCAAGTGGTTTTTACAATAGCGTTCTATGGGAAACCCAATTTCGCGTCCGATTCTTTGTGAAAAAGCTAAACTCTTAGCAGTTTGGCTGTCCATCCTTTAAAGCAAGTAACGGCTGGCTAGGAAATTTAAGTGCAGGTACGGTGTCCGTCAAACAGCTTACTTTGACGGAGATGTTCAGCAATCAATGACTTTCAGCACTTGTAAGTACTGTAGTGTACTATATAACATGTACGCAAAATTGTTTCCTTTTCATTTTAATTAATTAAAACCTCATTTTCTTTCAAAATAGTTTTTTCTCTCATTCTCAGCATACAGTATATACAGTAATTAATTAAAGTGTACGTAGACCCTTTCTTCGGAAAAATCCAAATATCCGAATTTTTGATTATCAGATAGGGCCCAGTCCCAAATGATTCGGATAATTGGAGTTCTACTGTACTAAAAACCAAACAATGAGGTAACTATACACGCGTTATTTCATGTCAAAAATTCTGTTTGACCGGGATGTGCAGTCGAGAAACTTGTTTTTTTTATGCCTTATTAAGTCTTAATTTTGTGTCTTATTATTACTGTCAATCTTTTCAAAACTGAATTTCAGTTAACCTCAATAAATACTGTCATTTATAATGAATCAAACTTGCTAAATGTTCTATAATTCTGCTGCTAAAATCCACAAAATTTGCTTTATTAGTGTTTATGTTCTTATTTACTATCCCACATTAATATCGATGCTAATACGGCTAAATTTAATTATTTTTAATCCCTAATAGTATCAAATATTTCTTAAACGATTTTCATTAGATTTAGAGTAATAAATGGTAAGAGAATTAATACTTGAATATATTTATTCAATACTAATTCGATTTCCTTTATAAATATCAGAGAGAAGATTTATTTGAATTTGTGAGTGTTTGATACCTTTTATCCCGATGTTTCAAGTTCTCCGATCTTCGCAAATGTTTTTAATCAATAACGGCAGAGCGATGGTCAACAGTGTCTTTAAAAGTTTTATATAGAATCTCTAAAAGAAATATCTAATTTGGTAATACTAAATGCATGTTTTTAAAATGCTATGCTAACGTTAATACATATACTTCAAATACATATATATATATATATATATATGGCGATAATTGTGCATGATTATGTTGAAAAAGATCTCCTTGATTGCTGGATGATTGTTCGTAGAAGAACACGACTACAAGCAACACGCTTATCTAGCTTAATACAATTAGACTTTTCTGCCTAAGGTTTCATTTAAAAAGAAACCAGTGGCAAATTTAATGATACAGACAAGCTTCGATATCATATTAACTGTAAAACTCACAAAATAAGGTTTCAGTGCTGATGTTCACCACTTCTAGACCCATAAATAAGCTTTTCACTATTTTTGGCATTTATTTTGAATTGAATATAGTTTTCTAGCTTTCTTTATTGCCTTAAATTTGTTTTCCTTAAATTATCGTTGATGTTTTGGAAAATAAAATTTATTTTAGGTATCACGTCTGAAGTTTTCTTTCCACATAACTGAAGGTAATATAATACTTTGTGTACTTTATATAATGCTATTTTATTTTTCTGACATGTAAGAATTTCTGCATTTATGTATTAAAAATGATCAATCTTTCTGTCATTTTTCTTAACAAATGAACTTTTATACACAGCAGAAAGGATTTTTGTGAAAGCAAATATGCGAAAAAATTGAAAGAAGATAATTTTGTACACAGACTGAAAATATCATAAGGAGAAACATCATTCGCATCATGCAGATGACAAACATTCTAAAGGCATATAAAAAAATATCAAGCGAAAACGACTGCGATACGAACTTGAAAATTGCATTTTCAACAAAGCAACCATAATCTAACAAAATCCATTATAATACAAAGCAAAACTCATTAACAAAAGCTCATTTTAATATAATCTTTCTTAACACTGGCGTCAAGTGAGAAGCCTCGGGGAAAAATGAAAAATTGGAATCTTCAGTACTGAGATACGTACATATATAACTGTGCAACAATTATTCTCAATGAACTGCGCTTTAGAGAAATTTCAAAAGAAATACGAAAATTTTACTCCAAAGATCATCCACCTTATCATTTGAACTAGTCTAGAACTTATTTTTATTTACTTAATTCTTTTATGGTTTTACCACCTGCCTTAATTGAAAAGTGCAGAGCAGTATTGAAGAAAACACCGCATTCATCAACTTTACATCGATCTTTCGACCAAAGCTCTGTTATTCTGAGGATACTAATCTCAACGCAAACAAACAAAGGAATCAAAATATGAAAAAAAAAACGATTGCTGGAATCCTGGTTCTTTTCACGACACGCCGGAAGAGCAGAAAAATCCCTTCTGCTTTCTATTTACTCAAGTAGAGAAATTACTAGAGTTAATCTTTTGTTGTACAGATAACTCTTACGGGATTTCTACCTTTTTTTCCTTCCTTGAGACTTAAAGACCAGGGCAGGAGAAGAGAATTTTTCAAGAACGCAGTCTGGTTGAGAAAAGTTTATCCTGCCCCAAACTTACGCCCCATTTCTCTTTGAAATCGATTAGTGCTCGTTTTTATCTGCTAGAATGAACTTCAGAAATCAGAAGAATACTTTCACTCAGAAGAAACTACTTGCCAACGATGACTTTCCTAAATTTAAGCCTAAAGTTTGATTGCGGAATGCTTTTAACAAATAACTGGAACACAGAGTAGGAAAACAACTCCATTCAATTAGGTGTTTATAATTCAGACATATAAGCCCATTCCATTGAGCTGATTGATCATAAATGATGTATGAGTTCAAAAGAGCCTTGTCTACTGCGTCATTTAATCTAACGTTCGAAGATGTAAGATTAGTATTGGAAATATAGCAACTTTTCATTTGCTTGATAATTGTATTAAAGTTTTATTTTGTTTCAACGCTTGAATTTAAATAATTTTTCTTTAATTAATTTATTTAATTTTTATCATAAGCATGTATCTTTGAAAGGCTACATTATTTTATTTACGCTTTATAAACCAAATATACTGTTAAAAATGCTTTGAAAACCTAGGTTTTTAATGTTACCATTAAAGATACTATGGGAAGCCGAGGTTGGAATGTAATGTATGTATGTTACGCAAATAACATGTGAGCGTTCACTTGCGCAATAATTTAAACAACTCATGGAAAGTTAAAAAAAAGCAGCTTATGAAGTTTCGTTTTCGTTGGTGGCATCAGATGTATGAAACCTCTAAGACTTAAAGTGAATTACCACTATATACTACAGAGACTGAGAAATGTGCTACAGAGACAGAATGTGCTACAGAGACTTAGAAAGAGTGTGTCAGACCCTTTTGTTTTGCTCAAATAAAAGTTTAACAGAAGACACTGTTTGTGCTTACTGAAGATGTCTAACTATGTCTTGAATCAAAAGTAATGATTGTGACTTAACTAAGTAAAAGTTAGCCCAACGACTACACAGACAAAGAAAGCGCAAGTTGACTCTGACTTGAAGCCTAATGAAGACAATAATACAACGCCGCAGAATAACGCTCTGAAAATAATCAGTTAGCAAACTTCGCCTTCAGCAGGCGGAACACGCTCTAATTCTACTCTCTAAAACCTTCTTTAAAATACTATCTTTTTTTAACTTATTCGAATACACGGGATATGGAAATTTGAATTCTGGCAGGAAAATGGGAAGCAAGAATGACGGTAAAGCATACTAACATAAAATAACTGGGTGGCAAAATTAAACGAATCCTTAAAAGCTGATTTTTAAAAATGTTGAAAAAAATGTCGATATCTTAATGCATGCCATCTCACAGCGATTACTCGAGACTTTCTCAAACATTACATGACTAGTTTACAGGTGTCCGATAGGCCATTTAAGTGTTGTCTTTTTGAAATATTTCCTACAACACTTTTCTCAATATGATTTTAAAACACAAGAATTGCAAACATTTCTTTAAGATAAAGACTTCATGATTCCCGCATCTTCTTAATCTTCATTCTTGTTGACATCCCTAAGCAGGAAATTTTTACTTCACTTGAGTTCAGATTATACTGATAGTTCAGTTCACACTTTATACCTACATACTTATCGCCCCTGATTTATTGCTATTTTTTCATACGAAATGTAAATTGAGGCAGCAAACACAGTCTGAGTCAGAGAAAACTATGGAACGTTAATTTATCTTATCGTACTCACAAGAAAAAATAAAAAAGGTTATTTGAAATGATGGCTTTAAATACCTAGTCATACTAAATTACCATAAAAATTTTGTTTTACAGAAAACATTATAAATTTGCTTTAATATTCATCAATTAATTTTTAATATGTAGAATCAACCACGTTTTGTTTAAGATGCTAGAAAAAAAGTTCATTTCAGCCATAATTCTAAAACTTTTCAGAAACGTTCTAGAATTTTTGTAAGATAAACATACAACCTTAATAGCAGTTTTATAATTTCGAAAACAAGTGCAGCTTATCTGACAGATTGGGTTTATAAATTCAAGGAATCAAACCTACGGTGGAAGCAAAAATCTAGCAAAAACCAAAAACATAAAATCAGCGTTAAATCCAAAACTTCAAATGTTAAGAGTGATCTGAGACACAGAAAATTTAGCCATTTTTCAAATCCGTCAGCTGTAAGGAAACCAGTGACGCTGTACTTGAATACTGTCAACTTATTGAAGCTCTGGAACTGGACTTCAAGATGTGATTTCAAGATATTTTGGCTTTTGGACCCATTCCCCTATGAAATTCCAAAAGCATCTCTAAACAAGAAGAACAATTAAATGAAATAAGAGCAGATGAAGACCTTATATTTAAAATTAGATCTGGACACGAACAGGCCAAAAGCACATACCTGAAATTTATGAAGATTTATGAAATATTGTACAGAAATTTAACATAACGCTCTCTTCGTCTTCTTTAGCGAAATTCGGGTTCAGTGAAGTAATCACACCAACAACTAAGAAAAGAAATCGGCTGCAGATAACTTTTAATCTAGACATTTAACAATTTTATTAACAAAATAGAGTCGAATATTGACAAATCATAAACGCTCATCGGGCTCATCATTTTTATTAAACTTATTCTGTTACTAGCTCAGTTCATATTGCCAACCGCATCATGACTATTTTGTTTTTTTTACATGCTTTCTTCAAAAATATGGATTAGAATTCCCAGAGCAGCGAGGGACATTGAATAATTTCTAAAAATGGGTAATAAATCAAAAGCGTTTAAGAAACACAGATCAACAGCAACCAGTTATGCAGCTTTCCTCTTATGATGGTTATGGCGTTGGTGACATGTGTCAACGATAGATGCAAAATTCTGCAATTTCTGTCACCAACCGTCGAACCTAGAATTTCATAGAAGCGTTCTTTATAAAGTAGTGTAAAAGAATTTTCAATTTCCAACATCTAAATATATCGCATTTTACCAGCAAGCAAGCGAGATCGCTAAATACTACACGAATTTTTAAAATTTCTGTAACTGAGTTTAAAACTTTACACATCAGTAAGAAATATTTTTTTAAAATACCGTCCTACTTCCATAAAACGGTGCTCGCCAGCAACCGAAGTTGCTGTTACACTAACCAAAATTAAACCCAGTTAGACCCGGTTTCATTTCCAGTCGAACGGGCTGAATTCATATGGGAGTTTTCTTGGCTTTACCCATGTGTAACATGGATACTAGTCCGTTTCGCGTCGAAAATCCTCCATGAAGGCATACCCCTTAAGCAGAAGCCCCTTAAGGCTTTGTTAAAATAAAATAAACTAGAAAACCAAACTTTCCATCTAACTCAATACACATGTTGAGAATTAAGTTCGTGTTGCGCTGAAAGCGGAACGTTCTCCAATAGAAAACAAATTTACTATTGAAAAATATAGCAAAATTTATGTAATGTGTATTTAATGATAATTTTCAAAAATTATTTCATGCATTGCGATCAACAAATTATACAAATAAAACAACAAAACGCAGTCACCAGTACACATAAAATAAATGCATCAGATCACACACACACATATATATATATGCGCATATAGAAATCAAAATTCCATTGCATTTATTCATTTACTTGACATTACATAATTATATATATTAACATTAATTTTTAATAATAATTTCCCAATTTTTCAGCTGCCATATATTTTTCTGTAAAATTATACTTCCGAATATAGCGTGATATATTTCAATTATGGCACCAACGTTTTGCGATTTTAATAGATCCACTTATTCACAAGACCGCATTATTATTGCAAGCGTTATTCTAGGAACATTTGGGTTTGGGTTTCAATAGTATGTATTTTTTATTTAAAATTCGATGTTTCAAACATTGTTCAAACAAGAGAACACTAAACTTATCATATTGTCTATTTTCAGGTAATAACTGCATTTATAGAATATTATTCATAGTTACAGTCTTAGTAAAAGTAGTAAGCAACATTTAGGATTTAAAGGAGATTAGAAAGAAATAGTTTTAAATCATAAAAATACTCATATATTGCACAGAGAATTTATAATAAAATACTCCCATCATGATATCTAACACCTGCTGCCACTATACTTTAATTAAACTCAGAGCGTCGCCTGAAGGAGCGAAAAAAAGAAGTTTATAATTCAATTTTGGGGCCAAAATGCAGGCTGCTGTTTTGATATTGCATATATGAAACCAAAAATAAACTAGATTTAAAACTCTAGTTTAATTACTAACAAATTAATGCAAAATTTAGCTTCCAGTTCAAAACTTAAACTTCTAATTACAAAGATTTAAAAAACGTCTTTCATGACTAAATATAAGTATACAGCTATCTATCATTAAAGAAAGAGAAAAATAATCTGAAACAAACCCAAACACTTTCTTTTGTTTTCTTGACCAAAAAAGATCATTAAATATTCTAAATTAATCGGTAACTGATGACACCCTTGATACCACAAGATAATTAACTTTAGAGTAAAAACTGGCTAATTATACTCTAGATATACGCAGCTTGCTTAACAGTTTTAAAAGACAATAATTTCTTTTTTCTTTTAATTTTACACATTTCCTGAGGCATTAACTCGACTTCTTTTTCAGTAGCATTATTATTTTTATCGCTGTTTATGTTTCATGATGTGCAGGTTATCTTTATCTTTGACGTATAACATAATTAATTGGTCTACTGTGAAACGTTAACAGGGTAGCGTGACATGCCTGATGTTTAACTGCAACCGAACTAGCACTATTTCAATTCAGATTCATCGTGTGATTGGGTATAATATTTTTTCCCCGCTATTACAATTTTTTTGCTAAAACTTTCGAAGCCATAACAACAGAAAGATCATTAAAACTGTTTCGTCTTTCCAGACAATTTGGTTTACGTAAAAGCTGCACAAGATGTTATAATATGTTGTAAAAATAGCTTTCGACTTATAAGAAACATTTTTAACATGGCTCTAGAAGATTTCACTAAGAAAATGTTTCCAAATTCATAGGAATTTTTATTATATTTCTAATAATTGAAAAGCATAATGACAATAAGGCTAGGAAAGGCACGTTAACAACGCATATTTGATGAAACAATAAATGATATTGTGAAGATTAAGCCTATCAACTGGATAACTTCAAAAGTGTTAATCGCACTATCTCCTTTTTTAAAAGAATAGAGACAAAGGCCTGGATACAAAATAAAATCAAGAAACTAGAAAATTCTATAAACACCGTATATAAGAAAATGGATTAGATAACTAGTGGCCGAGTGGTTAAAGACGGCTGAATACTGGGCTTTCGACTCGGATTCGAATCCAGGTGAACGGGCTTGCTTGCACAATTTATTTTTGTATTTCCCCGTAACTGGGATATGAGTTAGGTTGTATTAGGAAGTCGTCCACGAAGGCACTCATCTCGTTAGGTTCGTTTTCTCTGCCATATCCAAATAACTAGGATAAGTAGTGCCTTGTACAAAGGAAAAGAAGAAATGCGTTGCAAAATACTCTCTCTGAATAACAAAAGTTCAAAAATTAACGTTAATATCATTAGTAAGATTTAACAGGGGTGAGTTGATGTATAGTGAAAAGAATTTAGATTTTTTTTTTTTTTTTTTTTTTTTTTTTTGTGGTTGCTCTTGTTGCAGAATATCCTCGAGTAGTTTTGTTGAGTAATTGGAATTAATCCATAAACTATACACTGTTCAGAATGCTGGTGTCTTAACTATGCATTCAAATTTAGTTTCGTCAAAATTATTCATTTCTGACCTTCGTAAAGTAGATTTCGTTCAGGCTTTCTTTGTTCATCCAATTCTTACTATTTTGGTTTCCAACTTCAAATCTAATATTCTACCTTTTTTAGGCTCAAATAAATTTAATTAATACATCTTTTTTCTCCTCTTAATTTCCCCAAAACTTGGTTCTTAGTTTTTTCCACAGTGCATCACCAGCGCTTTGTACTATAATGAACTTTCCGAACTTTTTGTTGACTTTAGATATAGATCAATACATCATCATTGCGTTCATTCAATTTCTTGATTTACTACATGTCGTAGTTTTCAATTTTAATTCAATATTAAATGCAACATTTTATTATGAAACTGCTTTCCTTTTTAAGAATTTTGTGTCATCATAGCTTCGTTTAGTATAAGCAACGATAAACATTTTATTAAAATTCAATTTTTGCCACAAATTAAATATGAAACGCCCATATTAACATATAACATCTCGGGAGAGGAGGGCATCCCATGCGGTTTATTACATACTCCGAGAATTTGCTAACGTACTAGTAGGTTAGTTTCATTAATCGCATTTTTGAATTAAGAGTATTTTCAATTAATAATTGGTTTATCGGAATTAAATTCGATCATAATTTAATAAGTATATTACGGAGATTAAAATTGTTTTATGATACGCTTGGCTGAGTAAATTGCATTTCAGAATGAGGTATAATTATCTTTAACAACAAATCCTGCTTTTGCTTCATCTCTGATGATAGATGTATAAGTTTACAGCACCGAAGAGGCGAAAGGAACAATCCACTAAAACATGTCGAATAACAATAGTATGAGTACTAAGCGTGATAGTATGGGAAGTTAACCTTATAGTTAACCGCTATAGTGGTTTAATGCCGCTCACTGCCGTACCGATGGGCCAGGGTTCGAATCGCGGAGAACACATGGATGTTTGTAAGTGTATAGTATCTGTGCGCTAAAGGGGCACTCAAAATACACAGCTAGCCGAAAATCCTTTCTAGAGACAGGCAGTATGGTAAGAGAAGTGGGGACTTTTGGAGCGGCCCCGAGGTATTCTTCCCCAAAGTTGAAGCGGTGTTAGTGTTGCGTAACTATAACTGAAAGAACAGTGGGGAATTTTTGGTGACTCGTTCCCTTGTACCTGTGCCTGTACTATGTTAGATGGTACGTAGTGACGACAATTTAACATGGAATTTTAGAATCGGTATACCACTCCACTTCGAAACTATCGTAAACAGTGTCGTATTTAAAGCACGTTTAAGATTTAAATACCGTCTAGTAGTGTTTAAGAGTGCTACCATGTTATCATAGACTTCAACTCTTCAGTTTGACACTAATTGTGAAAATGTCTGAGAGCATTAGACGTAATCGTCAGGTTTAACTAGAAAAATCTTAAAATAACAAAATGTTTTCAATGGATTGAGCTAGCGTGCCGAGCAAGAATCGCAAGATATAGTATCGCATGTACACTTTTGTATTTTTCACTATCAAGTAATAAAGTTTCTTGTCAGGTAATAAACGTACTCTTTCTTCTGGAAACTGCTCATGTACAATTTTTTATCTATGTAATCTTGAGCACAGACTTTAGGAAAAGCGCAATACTTTAATTTGACGTTATTACGAATTTCACTCAGTATAAAAGCTTATATGACATCAGCTAATATAAATTTAATGAGAACATGAAAAGAAGAAAAATGTATAAACGTTTTTCAGGTCCTTGTAATTACAGGAAAATGACAGCCTCAAAATTAAATCGGTTTCGGCCACATCCCAGATCGAATATTTTTCAGTGCTTGAGAGAAATTGTAATTTCAGCTAAAAACTTAATTATGATGAGCTGCAGGACTTCTGTCTTATGGAACTAAAATACATTTTCAGCAGAAAACTATTTTGGTTTCGTAACGTTTCATTTTAGACTGGGAAACAGACAAATACAGGAAAGTTGAGGAATACGAAGGCGGACGGAAATGGTTTGAGAGACAGAATGAATAACAGAGACTGAACAGGTTTACTGACAGGAAAAGCTTCAGTTCTATGACATTTGTAAACATGCTTGGTTAATATTTGTCCTTTGGGCTCATCTTTAAACCTATTTTATTGCTAAGATGCCTCGAAAATGGTCACTAAAACTAGTTGTCACTAAAAGATAAACTGAGTTTTTTTTTAAATGACGGAAATTAAAGCACGAAATTAAAACAGTTGAAAACCCCGTAAAGACATTAAGTTATTTTGAAGCAGGAGACGTGAAAAATGAGAAATGCCCTCCATGGAAATTGAACCAGGACCTCTCGAATACGCGTCGAGTATGCTGACCACTACACCACGAAGGTGGGACAAATATTTTATATACTCCCCCTTCTAAAGGGCGACTGGGGATTAAGGGACCCAATCGCCAAATCCTGGTGGTGAAGAATCATCATTCACCACCTTTTTAGTTCGGGCACCACTGTAGAGACATTAGGTTATTCTAAAGCAGGAAAGGTGAAAAATGAGCAATGCTTCTGACCGAGATTCGAACCTCTGACCTCTCGAATACGCGCCGAGAGGGCTGACCACTACACCACGAAGGAATGTTAAGAAGGCGGGAGAAGACCCACTTACCTACGTGCCTTCGTGGTGTAACGGTAGTACGCTGGGCCGGTATACCAGAGGTCCGTGGTTCGATTCCCGGCGAAGGCGTTGTTAATTTTTCATCTTTCTTGCTTCCAAAAAAAAATCCTAATGACTCTACAACCTGTGGTGAAACTGTAAATTGTCTAACTGAAATATGGAAGAACGAGAAGTAGCATGTGAAATAAACTGTTTCAAAGAAGTATATGTGCAAATCGAATATTTCCCGAGGTTGATAATATTTTGTTTACGTTTTTCGCTCAGTCTCATGCAAGAAATATTCCCGTGAATGTGTCTGTGGCGTTAAAGAAAGCACAAAATTGCAAGTGAGGTAGGTTTGTTTTTCTACCAGACGGTTGCAGAAATTTCAGTTTTGCAATTAAATCTTTTGCCAGGTCACAAGCGAATAATGCAAAGATCTGCTAGATATATCTGTTGAAGAATGGCTCAGAATGACAAAAGGAGTAGAAGGAAATTAGTAGAAAGGTATTTTTAAACACTGACATCGATCTCTTCTTTTATTATGCATGCAAGAACTCTCGCACTTAATGGCAACCAGTGTAATGGGCGCAAGAGAAGCAAATGGTTACTTTGCTGTTTTGCTCTGCGAAAACGTTGATGGAATGGAAGAAAAGATATCGCTAATTACAGGAAATTCACAGAATTTAAGAAGGTTAAAAATTTTCAAACTTTTTCCATTATGTTATGAAGTAAACTGGGATGAACTGCCAGAAGACTGTCTTTCAAAGAATTATGCAAGAATCTAACTCAAAATCAAATTTATGCACAGTTGAAGATCTGTCTGAGAACAGATTTTTAGGATGAATTTGTAAATAACAGGAATTAAAAAAAGAAAGCGAAGAACAAATCCTATCTTTTTCTCATGCTACAATATATTAGGTTAATACCTTCAGAAATTTCTTTGCTTGTCAGGATACTAGTAAGAAATGTTTCAAAACCTTTTGCATAAAGCTCAGTATGTAATGGCATGTCTTGGGGAAGTCCAAGATATTTTTTTCCTTAAAACCGGAATTAAAATTTACACCTAGCATCAAATTTTCCCGGGAAAATGTTTTTATGAAATTGAAGTAAAGGTATTGCTATCCTAAGTTAAAAATTAAATATGTTTTTGATTAATATGATTTTTAAAATGATATATTTTAACTTTGTGTATACCTGCCATTTTCATTTTGCGCTACTACAGAGAATAAAAGCTGTGCTTGAAATTTCGTATTTTCGTGAGAATTTTGTTACATATCAACAAATTTTTTAAATGCTGATTTGTGTAAATCTCATGTTTACGAATGGTTTCCGAGATTCAAAATTAATAATAGATCAAACAAATAATAGTTACGTCTTGAGCATTAAGTGATGATCAGAAATAAGGAAAGCTTTAAGAAAGTACTAGAGGTTATTAATGAAAGTTATGGAAAGTTATTTATCAGGTCCCTAAAGAAATACCTTCCGTTCGAGAGTTCTTGGGGTACAATAGCATGGTATATCTATTTCACTTAACGCTACTCAGAAAATTATTTTCTCTCTTAATGCAACATTTTCTGTCCTCATCAAGTCCGAACATTGCAATATAATAACGTAGATGACGTGAAAGGAAATAAACTTTGTCTACCTTGATGAAATTCTGTGACAAAGAGTTTTAGAATTATTTGAATGTTTCTAGCATGTTGAGAAAAACACATCAGTACTGCAGGAGAAAATTTTGACGAGAAAAATATGTAACTGTAATATAATTGTTTAAAAATAAATACAGTTATTTTTGTGTACTCGCTCGTATATATTTATTATTACTCGTTTTTTTGTTAGCATATATATTTTCTTTCTAGATATCGAACTAGGAAAGTAATTATTAAAATTATACTTTTGCAACGGAGGAATAATGGAGCGGTTCCTTCTTGTAAGTAAGGTTCCTTTCTATTTTTTCATTATTTGAAAAAAGTGAAATAAGGTATATTATTTCAGCGCTTTATTATATTAATCATAAATAAACTGCTGACTTCATTTTTATTTAAATGAAAGTCAAAGCATGAAAACTGAATGAATACTTTTAAGGCTCCCCGTGTTTCTCTTTATTTATTTCTACGTAATTCCTACTATTTTCTGTTCATTAAAACCCTTTCATGGGCCGTGGGAAGATTACTTCCCACCTACATGATCCTGGGAAATACACCTGTGGGAAGCACAAAACCCACTATAATATATTGGCTTTGGTATTATAACGTTGGAAACTGTAATTCCCACTTCAGTATTGTGCTGCCATCTGTGTTCATTCGATTGAAAACAGAATTACCACATTTGTTTTGAAAGTTCGAACGCGTTGTGTGAGATCTGTTCCACTGAGACATCTGTTTTGATTTGACATTTGCATTGCTATACGATTCTGCTACAAATGTAAGTAAAACACTGTTTTATTATAATAACGTTCTCTTATTTTGTATATTTCTGCAAGAACTATCTAATATTGAATAATAAATAATGGGTGAAAAGTGAAAATGCTATTGCATCGTACATAAAAGCCACGTGCAATAGGTATGTTGGAAAAATTAGAATATTTTTGAAAATAACATTCAATTCTGCTGAGAAAGAAAAGGATTATTTTGGCATGATTTTTACCGAGGAAATTTTACGGAATATTGTTGACGAAACTCATATGCAAAGCAGCCTAAGAAAAGGAAGAGATTGGGTCATATCACAAAAGACATTATCCTGAACTGAAAAGAAATCACATCAGAAGAATTGAAAGCATGGGTAGGTATGCATATATTCATGGGTATACATCAATTGTCTGAACTGAAAAACTACTGGAGCAAAGACCCTATTCTCAGTTTTCAATCAGTAGCAAGAATAATAATCGCAAAGAGGTTCAAAAAAGTAACTGAGATTTTATATGTAAACGATAACAGCACAAATCCATGTGGGCAACTTGGGCATGATAAACTCGATAAAGTCAGACCAATCCTCTCACAGCTCAATGATTACATACCTAAAGTCTACGAACCTTCATCAACATTATGAATAGATGAATGTATGATAGCTTTCAAAGGGAGAGCTTCATTGAAGCAGTATATGCCAGTGAAGCCTATAAAAAGAGGTTACAAGGTGTGGTGTTTAGCAGACTCTAAGAGTGGATATATTCAAAAATTTGAAATTTATTGTCTAAAAGAAACTTCTGATAATAAGAGTAAAATATTGAGCTTAGGGGAAACAAACTAAACTAACGGAAGATGTGAAACAGGCAGGACATCTTATAGCCTATGATAAATATTTGACATCTTTTAGGTTTGCAAAAAGTCTACTTATAAGTGGTCTGTTTTCTGTGGGGACTGTGAGGCCGCAAAGGAAGGATCTTCCACCAATGCTGAAGGCTAATAACAAACTACAAAGAGGGGAATCAATGTTCCTAACTAAGGAAAATGTTGCTGCAATAAAGTGGATGGACAAAAAGGCTGTTACATTGTTGACTACTGCACACAATTCAGGGATTATTACATGTGTAAGTCGTACACAAAAGGATGGTACTAAAACAGAAGTACCTTGCACTAAAGCTGTTGCCGTATATAACGATATCATGGGAGGGGTTGATTGCTTCAATCAAAGAAAAGAAAGATGCCAAATAGATCTGTAGAATGGTGGCATCGTATTTTTGATTTTCTTATTGATCTTGGCATCGTAAATAGTTTTATACTGTGGCAAGTAAACAAGAGAAACAGAAGTTTAGACCACCTAACATTCCGTATAGCATTAGGTCGTCAACTAATAGACGGATATTCCTCGAAAAAGGAAAGGCCGTCCTGCTAGCTTCCAAGCAAAAAGGTGTGCAGTTCCGGATGATATACGCTTAGCCAATGTGCGAAATTATCTGCCAAAGATGGTTTCCAACTATAGACGATGTAGAAAATGTAGCACAAAGGCCCAAGAAAAGAGGGCCCGCTATATGTGTACAGTATGTGATGTACCCTTGTGCATTGCAATATGTTTCTCATCTTTTCACGGCAAATAATCGCCTTTAAATTGAATTTTCTCTATGACCATAAAAGGTCCCGTGGGAAGTATACTTCCCAACCCTAGAATTTAAATGTTAACAAAAAATTTGGCAAAATAAAATATATTTCCTTAAATGCTATTGTTTAGTTGATAATAAAACATAAAAAAAACGGGAGAAATTCAAAAGAGAAATAAATGGCCCACCAAAGGGTTAAATTACCGAAAAATATATCTTGACTAATAAACTTCTGAACAATGAGGTAGTTGAACCGAGATAACTAACTTTAGTTATTTTAATTAGCTCCGGAGGCTATGCATATCGAAAGCCGTTTCATTTTGCAATAACATGACTGTGAAAAAGAAAGTTCGTTACAAATTTTATGAAACCTGGCAAATTATAATGCAAAAAATACTCACATTGTCCCAAAATAGCTAATTTTTTTATCTTTTTTTTATGTATCTTTTAGTTTAGGCGAAAAATGAAAGCATCAGCTCGATGAGAAAGGATTGAAAATTTCTGGAAATTGCTTTAATATGATTACATAAAAAAGAAGAAATGAATATATTCAGAATTTGATTTTTTAATACTCTGATGAGATTATAATAGAGATAACCGATTAAAACTTATCTATAATTATCAGGTCATGAAGAGTAAATTAAAAGTGGTAGATTCACAAATTGTTTATAATTCTTACACAGAAGTGTTGTAAATTTCTGTAAATATCATATTTGCATATAATTCGCTTTGCGCATAGTTTTCTAGGATTGCGTATTGTTTTTTTTATTTATATATTTATTTGTTTTGTGCAGCACTGTGTATGATTATTTTACATTTAAGTGTGAAATATTTTATTTAATTTTAATAGGAGGCCATTTATTACGCTTGCAAGTGTTATTTCGTGTATTACATTGTGTTTATTTTCGGTAAATAGCGTAGACCTTTTAGCTTTGAGTGTGTTGACGTTGGAACCGAAAGAACTGCTTGCTAACAAAGACCTTTGAGCAGAGAATTATTATTATAACATTTTATTAAATAAATTCTGAAATTTTGTTACTTTTATTGTGTTTAAGTGTTTCTCTCGTGTATGTTTTAATTCTGAGTCGACCGATGTAGGAATTGAAAGGCTAGCTCCGGTGGTGTAACAGAACATAAAACAAAAATACTTCCCTACTGAATCTTGGCGACAATTTTTGTCATTAAATTTGCGATATTTGGACCCTTTTTATCTATTTTGAGACATTCTAGAATTTTCTTATAAATAACTCGAATGGTTTTTATTAAGCTATTGGTGAATGAATATGAGTATTTCCTTGATGTTTTCTATATAGAATGACAATGGTGATCTGCGATATTCCTCGCGAGTTAAGAACAGTTTCGACTTAAGCCTGTGTTCATTTTTGTCTTCTTTTGATTAGCTTGCCTGAAAAAGTTATTATTTATCCCATCCCAATAACGTCTAACGTTTTTTTGTTTATCTCACTTAATATCTCTTTTAATCTAGTAACACCGTCAAGATCTCTGGAACCTGTAGCATCCAACATTTTTGTTATAATTGAGGATGCCTATTTCGGGAATGATGGAAGCGTAGCTGAAAGCCATCATAGATATCAGTTCTGCGTTTTGCTAAGAAGCAACAGGAAATACCTCTGAAGAGAAGATGGAAACAGCCGCAAATGCCAAAACAACATTCAGTGTTATCTCAGACATAAAGCATTTCTCAAGATGAAAGAAAAACTGTGGATGCTGTTAATATGGCGTCAGAAGAAAAATTTGAGAAAGAAATAGCAATTGTTGAAAAGAAAGTTGAAAATGTAAGATTTCCTGTTAATGGAGAAATTTCTGTAGTTACAACTGTCTCGCTATCTGCAGGGATTGCTCATTTATTCCTCTTTTAGGCTTTATTATATATTTAAGTAAACATAATAGAATTTATTAGATACTTAAATCAATGATTTTCATTTTACATACTTTTCCAGTCATTTAAAAAGAATTGTTTTCTCTTCTATAAAAATAAGTATGCATTTTTAAAACTTATGTTTTGTAAAATGTAAGCTATGAATCATGTTTTATCATTTATATAAATGTACAGGAATGATATTAAACAAAACATTTTCAATAATTAATTAACAGTAATTTTCAGGATGAACAAAGCATTTTCGTTTTCAGAAATTATATTTATACCCAAACATAAATTCGACATGGAGAAAGATTAACTTGAGTTAATGGTTTTGTTCTAAATGTACAAGTCTAAACTTGGACTGTGCTACTTTTATAAAATTACATATTTGTTTGTTTTTTGTTTTAGTATATTATTTTTTATTTTATTTCACAAATGCTTCAAAACCTTCTGCCTCATATATAATAAAAACTTAAACCAGCAGAAAAAAAATTATAGATATTTTATAAGTGAAATCGGTATAATAAATGTTAGATTTCACTTTGAGATAATCAAAATATTAAATTTTGCGTTCCATAAAATTTGAAGAGTAATGCGTGAAAAGAAATAATATTTAAAGTATTAAATAAATAACAAAGAGGAATAGAAAATGTTTTACTGCAGTGCTATTTCTAAAACTGATTAGAAACCGCCATATTCAGATAATGTCGCACATATCAACACGAACAGAGGCAGACATTCTCAAAAATGACGTAAGCATTCGACTGACTGTTTTTTAATTATATTTCTTGAGGACAATACATTACAAAATCTAAAGCAAACAGAACATAAAGAATTGCAAGCTATGGCTTGCAAGAAGGCTGGCTAAATGAATGGCTAAAAGGCCTATAATGAAGAATGGCTAGAGGAAGGGCTTGCAAGAAGAGTACCTTGTGAAGTATGAAACAGAATTATGTGGTTCCCTACCATATATTCGAAAGCATTGTTTGGATAAGCAACTATCCCCCCAAAAATACCGCAGAGAAATGACGGAACACCAAGTAAGTTAAGACCTAACATACTATAAGCAGCATAACGGACTATAGCTATCAAAAGTAATGTGAGTCCTTCTTTAGCTACGATAACCCCAAAATGACAGAAGCTTATCCATTAATCGAGGAACTGAGAGAATCTACTAAGGCATTCTGCAACTTAATCTTAGAAAAGTTAAAGTTTGTGTAATCTTCTGTAGTCTTTAAAGCAATGTGTGTTACTTATTTTTCTTAAATGTAAGATAACCCCTATGAATAAATTTCGCTTATTAAATATGGGACAATCCAAATGAATAAAATAAAATATTCATTATTTATCTTGCTATGTACATTAACAAAACTGTTGTAAATGCATTTATTATTTTGCTTGAGTTTACGTTTTCTTTTTACGCCACAGATGTCAGAAATTTCAACTAGGCATGAAGCGAGTCATACATGGAAAAGCTAAGTTGTAACCGAAAACGGTTATAATCCTCCCACAGAGCTTGGTGAAAGTGGCATCAAAGGTACACTCAAATATCCCGACAAAGGTCAAATCGGTGAATAGCCAAAGCGAATATGCGATGCAGGAAATAGCTCTGCCAAGGGTTTGATAAAGCGATACGCCAAACTTGATTAATTGATATTTACCGTCGAGCCATTAATGTTGGCCCAAAGTTAATTAAATTAACAGGGAACAATGTTACTACCTTCTGAAACAACACTTTCCCCATTTCTGGGGAATTAATTTAAATACTCACAATTCCGTGGCATTGGGAATTGATTCCTAGAGACGTCTGTCCATGTTAGGTTTCATCACAAAATTCACATTTCCCTAAAGTGTTATTATTTTGTTTTTATTAGTTTCTTCAATCGGACGAATTTGCGTTTTATGGAAATGCAATTATCACACCGCCTTTGTGTTTTGGAAGTAGACTGGATGCATATTTTACTTCCTATTATCTATGTTAACAATTGTCATAACGCCAAAAATTTATCAAATTTGTATAATTTATATGATCTTAAATATTATTTTACAATGTTCAGAATGACATGCTTGCATTCTCATGAGATACACTTCAAAAGGTTACGCCAATAATGGTTACAAAACAGTAAGTTGTACATAAATCCATTGAGCGTTAAGGACCCCTAACAGATTACTAATTCTAATAATAATGTAAAAAATGCTAAGTGACGATCTCATTTAGTATATTTATTCTAATAGACTAGCCTTAGCAACAACTAAAACTGTGATATTCAGAAACATTGAATCTAGTAACTTTATTATTATTTTATTCTTATGCTATCGTAAGTAGAATCGTAAGTTTTTGTTACAAAAAAGGCCTTGAACTGAGTTTTGCTTATGCCATCTTAAGTGGAACTAAGAGTTTAAATAGTTGAGTATTTTTTAAGTACAGCTTTTTAAATCCCTTTGATTATTTCTGAAGCTTTGTTCATTAGAAATTGCTTATTGGAGTACTGGATTATTTATCAAGTGTATGCTATATCCAAGAAATACGCTATAAATCTGAGTTATTGTAACGTTTTAGTGTAATAAAATGAAAAGTATATTTCTGTACTGTTATTAACATCCTCGTTATGCCTATCAATCAGTAACAAAACGTTGTAAAGACAAAGAACGACTTCTTTGTCTTGTTAGTTTTTCTACTGTATTATTTCCCTAAAAATAAAGCCCATTATGAGGAATTAAATTATATGATAATTCTTTGAAGACAAAAGACGTGGAACCCATCTTAAAGTTGCCGCATATTTTTTAACCCCAACACCTTTAATATTAAACCCTATTATGCAGAATAATAATTTACGGAAGCCTCAATAAGTGTTGTTAATATCAACAACGCAAATTAACAATCAGCAACATTTCCATCGAAAGAGAGTAATGAGTCAGTTAGTGGACATTCAAAGACGAGTTATTAATCTTCATATCCAAGCACAATGTTCTTGCTGTTTGCACAATTTTAGGAATTCATCTGATCCAGCACGTCTAAAGGCGGTATCAGGATTACTATTGATTCTTTGATTTGTACACTTCCCTTAAATCAGTGCTGCCCCTGTGACAGACATTTATGGACAGGTGACATGCTGTGATATTAGTTGTAAACTATTCCCAGTTACTTTTGTAGCTGGATACACTACCGCAAAGGTTATTACTATTATTTGGGCACTGCCATTAGGTAATCTAAGGGATTCATCTCACACAAACATTTTTATCTTTGAGTGTTATTATATTATATTATCATTATTTATAAATTTTTACCTTACCTTATAGAGACATTAGGTTTTTTTTTTTTTTTTTGGAAGCAGCAGGAGAGATGAAACATGAGCAACTCCTTCGCCTGGACTCGAACCATGGGGCTCTCGAATACGCGCCGTTTATGTTGACCACTACACTACAAAGGCATGCTACGAAAGCGGGAGAAATACATTATGACCTTTTATTATTATCTTTTTTATTCACATTTCAGAATGTAGTTATTGTATACATTCATATAAACCTCTCACTAATCTCTAAATTTTAAATTTAAATGCTTCATGAAAAATAATCTGCTTGCTATATCCCATTTTCTTTTCTCTCGGCGGAGTTGAACAACCTTCTTATGAGAGCTGAAAGCTGCCTATGTTATTTTCGGAGAAAATTTAGATTTCTAGAAACCAAATTAAAGTATGCCTATTTCCTGCTGTGCCAATCATCGATAAGAATAATCTTTCCCCTTTTTTTCTATCTTCTTCGTTTTCATTCCCCCTCCTTTCTTTCCAGACTACTTCTTTTACTTTAGAAAGAAGCTGTTGCGCCTGCGCGCGCATTTCATTACTAGCGTCGGCGCATGCGTCTTGAGTTCTTGGAGTTTGTGACATGAGATTGTGAGCTAAGAGCGTGTGAGAGAATTCGTGGCTTCGAGTAGCCATGAACTATGTAAATTAATGAGAATTAAAGTGAGATATAATACAGTCCATTGTTCCTGAGTTTATTGAATCATAGTGTAGTGCCTGTGCAAAACATCGTGGTCCGTCATGGGCCAGAGATCTATGGATTATGAGTTATATACAAGTAACAAGTAAGTCAGCAGTTTCGATTTAAGAATAAAGTATCATTTTGTTATTTTGAGATACTGTGTAAGAGTTTTGAGAAAATTTATATACTGTGTTTAAGTAATTGAGAAGAATTACTTATTATCTTGTGTTATTTCATTAAGAGTACAATGTTGATAAAAGGTGCACTTAAAGAGGATTTAAAGCTATTGGCTTTAGAACTGAATATAGAATTAAGTGAAAAGATAACTGTTACAGATTTAAATTTAGCGATTAAAATTAGTGAAGCTTTTAAATCCGATCCAAATTCGGTAATAGAGTTGGGTAATTCCATAGTAGAGCATCGTAAATCTGAAGAAGCTAAAGTATTACAGTTAGAACAAATTAAATTAGAGAGATGTAAAACAGAACTGGAAATTGCTCGATTGCGAGCTGAAACCAAAAGTGTTAATAACGATCAAAACGAAACTAAAGGAGAAAGTTCCGATTCCTTAGATTCTCTTATTAAAAGTATAAGAACATTAACATTGAAGGTTCCGAGTAAACCTGAAAACTGGAGTTATTTTTTCTCGTCTTTAGAAAGAGTTTTCGCGACAAAAAATGTGCCCGAGAAATCTAAAGCGGAAATATTGTTAAACTTGTTAGGGGAACGGGCTTCGAACATTATCGTGTATATTAGAGATGAGGAGCTAAGTGACTATGATAAAGTAAAAGCTATTATTCTAAAAGAATTCGAACCTACACCACAAAGTGTTTTAGAAAATTTTAAAAAGGCTCAACGCCTAAATGAGTCCCATGTGCAGTTCGTGTCGCGATTAACCACAAATTTCGAATATTACTTAAAATTGAGGAAAGTATCTGATTTTGAAACTCTGAAGCAGTTAATAATATCCGACAAATTGTTTGAAACATTAGATCGAGAAACGTCAGCCCATATTTCTATAAGGCAAGCTGAAAGTTGGTTTCCGCCTCAACAAATGGCTAAGGAAGCAGATTTATTTTTCACATCTCGCGGAAAGTCCCTTGCCGCAAGTGTGGACAGTTTTCAAAAAACTCGCGACAATTACAAAACGTCGAAAAATGTTTCAAAGGTATTCCTTGCCGATGCAAAAGGTTTAAAGTGGGTTCTTTGTGAGGAAAATCATTTTTTGGCAAAATGCTCAAATTTCTTGAAACAACCGGTGAATGATCGGGTTGAAATCATCAAAAGTCATAAATTATGCTTTAATTGCCTAGCATTAAACCATTCCGCCAAAACCTGCAAATCAAAGTTTTCGTGTTCCGTTTGTGGGAAAAGACACCACAAAACACTGCATTTTCCGGTAGAAAATAAATCATCGAAAGAGAAGAAAAAAAATAAAAAAGAAACAGCGAGTAGTTCCAGTATGCTTTCCCCCCTAGCGCCAGACTTTCTGCCTAATAGCGGTAATACTCTACTTACAGCGACTAGTGTAAACAGATCCAGAAAAAGTGTTCTTCTGAGCACGGCTATTTGCTTTATTAGTGATAGTATGGGTAAGCTACATCCAGTCAGAACATTACTTGATGGCGGCAGTACTTCATCGTTTATAAGCAGAGACTGTGCGAATAAATTCAACTTTGATTGTGAGAAGGTAAACATTGCGATTTCCGGATTAAATGATTGATTCCTTGTTTACAATTCGAAAAAGAGTTTCGGCATGCATTAGCAATAAAGATAAAAGTTACATGAGACATTTAGACTTATTACTAGTACCAAAAATCACGCAAGGGTATTCTTTCAAGGAAAATTGATATTAAAATGCAGGATTTTTGTAACATAAAATTAGCTGATGAGAATTTTAATGTTCCAGAACGTATTGAGATGCTTTTAGGAGCTGAGGTTTTCTTTGAGATATTAAAATCTGAACAAATTCGATATGAAAACTCGAGTCTTATTTTACAAAACAGCGTGTTCGGGTTTATAGTGTCGGGAAGCGTTACATCAGAAGAACAGAGCCGCGTACATTGTGGGTTAATGAAAACATCTAATGACTTAGAACAAACAATGAGAAAATTTTGGGAAATAGAGGATGTTGAAATAGCCATTCCAAAAAATAAAGAAACAGCAATATGTGAAGACCATTATGTGCAAACTCATAAGCGGGATGAAGAAGGGAGATACATTGTAATAATGCCACTAAAGGAAGATCCTATTTGCTTAGGAAATTCAAAGGATGTTGCCCTTGAGAGATTAAATTCCCTATGGAAAAGATTAGTTAAAGACCCTGAATATTTGAGTCTGTATCAGGATTTTTTAAAGGAATATGAAGAGCTAGGGCATATGACTCAGGTTGAAGAGAAAAATGAGCCTAGGGTAGTGTACTATATGCCACATCATGGGATATACCGACCTCAAAAAACAACAACTAAATTGAGAACAGTGTTTAATGCATCATGTTTAACATGAAATGGAATTTCGCTAAATTCTTTACAACGTAATGGAGGGGTTATTCAAGATGATCTCTTTTCAATCATGCTTAGATTTAGAAAGTACCCATTCGCATTTACGGCGGATATTAGAAGAATGTATAGAATGATTAAAATTAACCCTGAACAGAGATGCTTGCAGCGAATCCTGTGGAAAAAGGAAAATGATGCACCTGTGAAAATCTACGAGCTTAATACTGTGACTTACGGTACAGTTAGTGCGCCATACTTAGCTATGAGAACTCTTAAACAATTGTCGATTGATGAAGGTCCAAAATTTCCATTAGCTGCGCCAGTCTTACTTAAAAACTTTTATATGGATGATGTACTTAGTAGAGCGAAACTTTGAGTACAGCTAAGGAACTTAAATCTCAGTTAACTTCAATACTGAAGAGTGCAGGAATGACACTGCACAAGTGGTGCAGTAATCATGCTGAACTTGCGGAAGAAGATCACTCCTATTCCTTTCCTAATGAAGCAGAATCTACAGCACTTGTGTCTTGGAGGTCTAGAAGAGACTGTTTCTGTTTTAGAGTGAAACTCGATAATAACATAGTTGTTACCAAACGACAAATATTGTCCACAATTGCAAGATTGTTTGACCCGATTGGTTTACTAGGGCCAATCATAAGTAAAGCCAAAATATTCCTGCAACGGTTGTGGTTCTTAAAGCTGAATTGGGATGAATCACTACCAAAAAATGAAGCTGATGAATGGAAGCAGTTCTCTACTGAACTGGAAGTTTTAAGTAAAATAGAAATTGAAAGGTTTATTCTTATTGCAGAAGTAGACTGTGTGGAACTTCATGGATTTGCAGATGCCTCTGAGGTAGCTTACGGAGCAACCATATATTGCAAGTGCCGTTCGAGAGATGGAGAAGTGAAGACAAGGCTAGTGACGAGTAAATCCAGAGTCTCGCCTATTAAACGAGTTACTATTCCGAGACTGGAGCTTTTTGCGACTGGAGCTACTTGCAAGGTTGATGGTTAGAGTAATATGTGCATTAGAGATTTCTGTGAACAACGTTTATCTGTGGAGTGACTCCATGATCGTGCTTTCATGGATACAAAAGGAGCCTTACCAGTTGAAGACATTTGTTGCAAATCGAGTGGCAACAATTCAAGAGTTGACTAATGGTCATCAATGGCGTCATGTGTCATCAAAGGAGAATCCGAGTGACCTTATATCCCGAGGTTTGGATCCCAGTAAACTTCTACAAAATGATATGTGGTGGAAAGGCCCTCTGTTCCTGAGATACGACCACTACCCAAATAGAGAGATTCCGGTGGAAGTCATTGTGAAGGACCTTCCAGACGAACTTAAAATCCTTAGTGACTCTAATATTTTTCTTAATGTGAAAGCTAACCCTTTCATTGAGGATTTCTTAAATTTAAGTAACAATTACACTAAAATTATTCATGTTTTAATTTTTATTTTTAGGTTTGTAAACAACTGCAAGGGGAAGGATAAGGTTTCAGGTCCTCTTCAGAGCTCAGAATTAAAATTAGCTGAACTTAAACTGATTAAGCTAATTCAAGATAGTGAATTTAAAAAAGAAATCTCAAGCCTTGAAAAGGAGGGTAAGGTACCTCCAGATAGCAAGGTAAGAAGTGTTTTTCCATTTTTAGATCAATATGGAATTTTAAGAGTTGGAGGCAGATTAGCTAATTGTAAGTTGAATTTTGATAGAAAATTTCCTATAATCTTACCAAAGAATCATAAGTTGACTAATCTAATTATTGTGATGTTTCATAAGAAATACATGCATATTGGTCCAAAAGGCTTACTGTCTATTGTTAGACAAGGGTTTTGGCCCTTAAACGGGCGCAACACTTGTAGAAAAATAGTACATGAGTGTATCGTATGTTTCAAAGCAAAACCAGTGCCCTGTCAACAACTTATGGGTCAACTCCCTCAAGAAAGAGTCAGCCTGAATTTTCCATTCAATTGTGTTGGAGTTGATTTTTTTGGTCCTTATTTTATAAAATACCCACATCAGAGAAAAGGTCGCCTTAACAAGGTGTATGTGTGCATTTTCGTTTGTTTTGTTACCAAAGCTTGTCATCTTGAGTTGGTAACAGACCTGTCTAGTCAAGCATTTATTGCAAACTTGAAGCGTTTTTTCAGCAGGAGAGGCAAGTGTGCACGCATATTTTCAGATAACGCAACCAATTTTGTTGGTAGTAACGCAGAATTAAAGAAATTGAATAGGCTAGTCAGCAAACCAGATGATGAATTAGGTAATTATTTATCGAGTGAGAGTATTGATTGGTCGTTCATTCCCCCTAGAGCTCCCAATCATGGAGGTCTTTGGGAGGCACGTGTCAAATCTGTTAAGTTTCATTTGAAACGCGTAGTAGGCAATTTGAAACTAACCTATGAGGAGTTTCTTACAGTAACTGCTCAAATTGAAGGCATTTTGAATTCTAGGCCCTTGCAACCTTTATCATCCGAACCAGAGGATTCAGAACCTAATATTTTAAACGTTAACGATAATAGATTAAAGAGCTGGCAAAAATTGACTAAAATAGTGCAAACAATTTGGAAGTATTGGAGAAATAACTATTTGAGTGCAATGCAAGGAAGAACTAAATGGTTCTTTGAAAAAGACAATGTCAAGGTTGGAACTATGGTAATTTTAAAGACTGATAATGTTCTTGTATGTAACTGGCCTCTTGGCAGAATCGTAGAGATATTCTTAGGTAAAGACAATAAGGTTAGAGTAGTTTCAGTGAAAACGAAAGGAGGTATTTTTAAGAGATTAATTAATAAAATTTGTCTTTTACCTATGCCGAATTAAACAAAAAGTATATTTGTAATTAATTATTGTATTTTCTTATTATAGTAGTTTGATTTTGTTGATGTTATTATTTGATGTTTACAATTATTTACCTGTATTTCGTATTGTCACTCTGTGTAATTTTTTATTGTAAAATTTAATTTTGAATGATTACATCATGTCAAGGCGGGCGGTATGTTGCGCCTGCGCGCGCATTTCATTACTAGCGTCGGCGCATGCGTCTTGAGTTCTTGGAGTTTGTGACATGAGATTGTGAGCTAAGAGCGTGTGAGAGAATTCGTGGCTTCGAGTGGCCATGAACTATGTAAATTAATGAGAATTAAAGTGAGATATAATACAGTCCATTGTTCCTGAGTTTATTGAATTATAGTGTAGTGCCTGTGCACAACAGAAGCAATTATTAAAATGATTGCTTCTGTAAGCTTATTGTAAGATTATCACATCTCGTGATTTTCCCGTCCGACTGTTGTATGTTTCCTGTGAGTACTACATTATGATAATTGCAAAGTTGCTGCTGTTACATTTTCAGAGTGGTTTTAAGTATTTTCGCCAGCACAATGTTCACTCTTCCTCGTAGAACAGAGAAGAAATCGGAAATGTTTAATGGCCCGTGTTTTTAAACAAATTTTTCAAATTACATGCAAATTTTCGACTGGGTTCTTCAGTTTGTGTTTGCGTGACTGAGTAACACGCAAACAAACTCGTAAATAATGTCTAACTTATTTAAAATTCAACTTTTGTTTTTAATGATTGAAAACAAATAAGCAATCTCATAAGTAACATTAAATTTGCATAAAATTCAACTGATAGTAGCGTGATCTACGTCTCAGCTGAATGTTGCTTCTCGACGGAATAAAAATAGCAGAAATTATAAGGAAACCGTTCCTAGACGTTATGACATTTTACAATAAAATTAGACATAAAGTAATTTTTATCATTTTAAAATTTGTACTCTTCAAATTTAAAATATACAACATGTTCTGAGAACCCTCGTTAAAGATTAACATTGCGATGTAAACAGAAATAGGTTAATTTCATGAATAAATAAATGTTACCTGTAATAAAAACTAGTTTAAAGGCCTAAAACATTTTTCAAAAGCATGTCATCATAAATTTGCATATTTATACAGCATTAATTATTGAAACATGACAATATGCATTTCGCTTCCTCTTATGACGTTATACCGCAATATACACGAAACAAACCGATTTAGATTAAATTAGAAGAGAAACACGCTGATGTAAAATTCTGAATTAGGTAAAAAAACAACATTTGTTTGAAAAATTCTGTTTATTTTCAAGGTGATCAGTCATGTACCCTTTCCTTACAGGCGTGAACTATTTTTACAGAATTTTCCTTCTGAAAATGTGTTTTTATTCCTGAAGAAACTGTGTCATTCTGTGTCTGATACTTAAAAATTAACCTTTGTTTTTTGTCATTCAATAACAAATAAATAACTTTATAAATTTATTTAAAATTCGACTAATATTTACGTGACTGACTGTTAAATAAGAAAATTCATAACTAACGTTTAATATTCTTGAAATTAAGGTATTTTAACGATCGTAAAGGACAAGCAAAAAACAGTTATCGCGACAATAAAAATAGCAAAACTATAAGGAAACTATTCCTAAACATTATATTATTTTACAGTGAAATTAGCCGAAACGTACGTTTTAATATTTAAAATTTCGTTTACTTCAAGCGCAAAATATACAACGTGCTCTGAGCATCTTTGCATAAGATGAGCATTGCGATGTAAACAGAAGGAGATGAATTTCGTGAATTAAAAAACATTACCTTTATGAGGTATTTTCTCTCTCCTTTCTGCATGCCTTCGTGATGTAACAGTAACACACTCAGCGCGTATTTTGAGAGTCCAAGTTCGAGTCCCGGCGAGAGCATTGCTCATTTTTCAAGTCTCCAGCATCAAAATAACCTAATGACTCTACATCATCAATTAAAAATAGGTTAAAAATCTAAAAACGTTTGAAATCGATAGAATTTTATGTAAAACCTATCTTAAACTGACGTTAATTATTGCTTAATTTTAATGGTTTAGACAGTTTGAAATTTATTGAACTGGTAAATTTGTTCTATATTTCCACAAAGTCATTGAATGCAGTTTGTAATTTGTGATAAGATTGAGGCAAGATTATCCCAGATTATTTACAACGCTAATGATTAGTCAAATTACTTCTTAAAATATTTCAGTTTAATTTGGATAATGTTTCTATGATTGGGAAACAAAGAGAAGAATTCTGTATGTACATAGCAATTCCTATAACTACTAAGTTATCACGCCGCTCCACGACGGTATGGTCGTTAGGGAAACCTTCTGTGGTACCGAAGGGCCGAGTTCGAATCCCGGAGAAGGCATGTATATTGTCTTTGCAGCATGGGGACACCCTATACATATGGCGAGCCGAAAGTCCTCTCGTGTGGTTTGTGGGTAGGAGACTCCCGGACCACCTCCTGGGGAGCTCTGCCTCAAAACTGGAGTAGAAAGTAGAAGTCCAACCTCCTTGAGGCTCTGGCAATCATTTTCAATGAAATTACATGGACAAGACCATAACAACAACTAAGTTATCACTTTCATGTTTTGATACTTACCAGGTTTAGTGCCATTAAAAAAATCGTTACACATTTTGAATATAACACAAAATAAATTCATATTGACAGCCTGAAATTTAGGAAATTTCTTAATAGTTTTTTAAGAATTTTTGTTTCTTGCACAGCTTTAGTTTTCCAGCGAGTCAGTTTGCGAAGAAAATTTCCTTTTTATGATTTATTCTTTTTTTAAGAAGCCGCAAATTTTCGTACAATCTATTCATTTTAAAATGTAGTTAAGTCAAATACCCGACTCTCAGTTAAAAAAATCTATTTAAGTCTTAAATTTAAAGTAAAGAAAACGTACATACCTTTCAAGTGGAAATTCCTAAGTTCTTTCCTTTTAAAATCCATATACAAAGTTCTGACTTTAAAAGAATAAGTGCTTTTTCTAAATAAACTCCTTTTCCTGCAGAAACCTATAGAATATAACATTTAACCGTAATTATAATTTTTTAAACAAACTGTTTGAAAGAAGCCTATTCCTCCTAAGTACTTCAAAGAAATTTTTTTAGCAATAAAAAATCCACTTTACCTGTTTTTCAATAAAACGTCAGAAGCAAAAAATGGCATGAAAAGTTTTTTAACTCTGTATTCAAGTCTGAGGTTATTAGCAACCGGGAGGATGAGCAAGGCTTAACCTTTTCAGTAAACATTTGAGAAAACATGAATGGAATTCTAACTTAATGGAAACGTCCTGTGTATTGAAGTGGTGAAAAAAAAAAGGTTTACTTACTGCACTTAATGACGTGTTGCACTTACGAAAGGAGAAAAAAGTAAAGCATAATCTTAAAAATATCTGATTAAACTTAGTCTAGGAAATCATTTTAAAGTTTTTCCCCCTTCTTTTAAATCGAAAAATCTATGCTATTATTTCTTGAAATTCAGTACTGAAATTAACTATTTGTCCTTTAATAAAATCCCAGTGTAATGTACTTTCTGACAAACAACTGAACAAAAATAGGATTTAGTTTCTCTCTTATACCTGTTCATATACCTTAGACAAGATTAAAGTGGTAATCGGAATTCGATTATATTTCATTGCAAATTTCAACACTGCAAATGATAAAATAATGAATACGTGTAATTATTTTAACAGCTTGTCGCTTATGTGTATGAAATACATAAAACTAATCTAATAAATACAATATTAAAAAACAAATATTAATTCTTCACTTAGTGGAGCCAAAAGAAAAATGCCATATAATGTATTTCTCCCGCCTTCTTAGTAGGCCTTCGTGGTATAGTCATCAGAGTATTCGGCGCAAGTCCTGGAAAGAGCATTGCTAATTTTTCACGTTTCCTGCTTCAAATTAACCTAATGACTCTACAGTGGCACCCGAACTAAAAAAGATGGTGGATGATGATTCTCCAACACCAGGATTTGGCGATTGAGTCCCCTAATCCCCAGTCGCTCTTTAAAAGGGGGAGTATATAAGGTATTTCTCCCGCTTTCTTAGCATGCCTTAGTGGTGTAGTGGTCAGCACAGTCAGCACGTATTCGAGAGGACCAAGGTTCGAGTCCCGGCGAAAGCACTGCTCATTTTCAAGTCTTCAGCATGAAAATAACCTAATGACTCTACAACCATATTGTTACGAATTTTACACTTAAATAGATAATTTAAGTGGAATTATAAGAAAAACTGTTGTATTTCTTTTGTGTAATGTAACATGTAAAAATCTGAAGAGACGAGCTATGCCGGAAAAGTAAGGTACCTCGGTAATTTGCGGAGAAATCACCAAAAGTTGCCAAACCTGGCTACCATTTGGCAACATTTGGGTCCGGTCTCTGTATCATCGAAATAGGTATTGCAATTGAATAGATGTAATTGATCACTGTATTAGCTGCAACCGTAATTCGACTCCATATTACTTTCCAGTAATTTCGAGAAGCAGAAAGTACTAGAAATATATCGGCGGCCGATTGGAAACTGTATAAGGCCGAAGACTGCAATCTGCTCTCAGTTATAGTTGCTGTTATTGCTGCGAGTTGTTAGTTTAGAGTGAGATCGGAGATATTTCCGGGTTTAGCTTTCTCTTTAGAGCCGCTTTGCATTGATTTGTGTTAAACGTTCTTAGTAGCTTGAAATGTAACTACTGATTGCACTCTGCGATACTGTGAACACCTGTGCAAGTATTTTTCCGGAAAATTCCAGAACTTTGAAGTGTTTATTTTAAATAAATTTTATTAACCTATCATTAAAACTATGTTAATCATGCTGTTAGTTATTAGTGTGTTGCATAGGTACTTGTATTATTCTGTGTTAAAATAGTGTATGTAACAGTATTCCAGTATTTTATGCTCACTAACCTTTTGCTTAATTTTCTTACTGCACTTTAATGTAATAGTTATAATGCATTGTTTCCTATTCCTTGTATTATTGTCCTGCAGTACTTCATTATTCAGCAGCTTCATTCAAAAAACTTTCATATAGTATATAATTGCTGTAATTGAACACATAGTCTCTTTTACTAATTAATTTGAGGCATTTAATTAATTAAAAGAAAATAAAGATAAAAAGGGAAACGCAGAAAAAAATGTATACATTTTGAACTTTTGCGGAATGATAATGTGGATTGTTGTTTGGCAATCTCAATTCATGTCCAAGCAGAACACATTTAATGAAACATTAATACATCTATAATTTCGTTCATCTATTAATACAACATCTATAATTTCGTTCATCTATTAATACAACATCTATAACATCTTACATCTCCTCTCATAAAACAAAATGGCGAGAATTCTATCAATTTCACTCGTGCAGTCAACAGCTAAAAATTAGACAGTGCGCGAGGAAAAATGTTAAGCTACGGATTTAAAATCCCACAATAATATATAAATATTACAATTATCTTACAGATCATATTAAAAATGTGCCAATAAATTCCATAACATGTCATTATAAATTCTGTAGGTTTGTAGTTTTTCATCGTTTTTCAATCACTAACAAACAATTACTTAAAGTGTACATAAAAAACCTACAGGAGTTTAGTTCAATGTATAGAAACAAAATATTTGACCAGTCGCATTATAGTTTATGTTGGTCATATGAGGTTGAAACTAAAACTATGAAACAACTAAAATTTAGTGATTTAAAATCAAAATTACTGAAAAGAAATTTAAGTGACATAAATGAAATCATTTTCATGTATGTCATTTTCATACAATCGCTTCGATTATTCTCTTCCTTTGATTTAAGTTTAAATGCCACAATACGATTCTTATAGAGGCGCTTTAAGATTTTTCTTTTATTCCCTTATGACTTGAAATATTGTGATAATAAATACACATATGTATTTTTTTTCAATACGTTTAAATAAAAACTATGTAACTTAAAAGTTTTTATACATATCTGATTTTGTACATTTTAGTTCATAGAATGCAGGGAGAAAAAGAAAGTCATTATCTTTCAAAAAAGAAAACTAATTCCTTCTAATCTGCGTAGCAAAGCAGTACGTGATGTTTTACGAGCTACCTAATTACATTCAATCCTTTTACATACATAATCTTTTTCATTAGAAATCCATTCTCCTTATTATTTAAAATCTTGGGGCTGCCAACAACGAAAGATTTAATCTCGATTTAAAAATCTAAATTCTTAAGCGACATAGTTGTTATTCGACATAATTGTTAATGTTTCAGAAACATTTCTAAAATACCACCAAAATTTAGTAAATGAGTTAAAAATTCCGAATAAACATCATTTGGACAATTATTTGTCAATATGTTCAAGAGTGCAAAGATTGAAATTCTGCGATGATTAGTTTAATTGCTACTCAAATGTAGGTGGAAAAATAGTCAACATCAAATAAAAAGCATATCTACTAAAATTTGAAAAATATTCGCTGATAAATATTGCACTGTCGACGGAAATGTGTGCGCGAAAATTTAAGGAACTTAGCTCAACAGAAGAGCCCAGTTCTAATTTATAGGATTTATAAAATACTAATGTTAGTATTTATAAAATACTAATTTTAATATTTGATCCCTCCAACGTAACAAACTTACGAAAAAAATCATTCTTTGCATAAAATCAAACCTTTCGTTTTGCTTGAACCAAATTCCAAACGTTTTTAGAGATGCGCATGGTTTTGAGATTCTTCTACTTACATATAATATAACTCACGTAATATTGTTGCGAAATGCCCAACGGCTGAGCGGTGAGATAACCTCCCCGCAAAGCTGTGTTAGGGTTGCCAGAAAGTGGCAAGGAAAGGAAGGGTTGCCATATTTGGTGAGAAATCTCTCAACTGGAGATATTTGGTGACAAAATTGGCGATATGCCTTACACAGAGATAGAACATTCTAGAACGCCTTTTTAGCGGTTTTCTCGGGAATATTCTCGAAGGTAGGTTAAAGCTATATATACCCTGTCTGTCTGGGAGAGAGCAGTGTCTTGAGTTTAGAGATTAGCTTGAGAGCGATCGAGTACAAAGCGGTACTTTAGTGCTTTGCCGTGAAGCTGTCTTCAGCGTTATAGCCCGAAGGCTGTGTTGCTCACTGTTTCAGCGTGTTTATCGTAGTCTTTCGACGACTGTAAACGTGTCTTTAAAAATGGTCTTGTGTTATACTGCGAAATAAATTGTGGTTTGATCCTTTATCAAGTGTTATCGTCAATTACTCAAAATCCACGAACTCGTAACAATATTTTGTTCATTATTATGTTATAAATGACGGATACATATTTTATATTCTGCAATATTCAGCTTTCTCTGCCGCAGTATTCTCATTTCGATAGTTTATACCCGCTGGCTATAAAATACTTTCTCATTGGCTATATGATTTTAGCATCTTCACAACGCAAGTTAAAATAAAATTTGTTACAAGTTAAAATAAAATGTATGTGCGTATTTCTACCTACTATTTTAGCTACGTAGTTAGAGAGATAGATGCAGAAACCAGTCACTTAGTCACTTCCAGACGTGGCCGTTTCTAAACACAACTTTATTTTATAATAATTCTTATCAGCTCACTTAGGGTAGACAAGGCATTTATCCAATCCTAGTTAAATATAATAATTTTTATTAACACTAGTTCTAAAGGTACTACGTAAGAATTTTAGACAGGTCAGCACAAGCGGCGCGGAGATGTTTGCAGGGTAGAAGCTAGGAAAAGGAGTGACGTAGTTGTTTTACAAAGAGTATTTATACTACGTATGGTGCATAAGTACACCTAATATATGATTAGTTAATTTTAGGTTGTTATGTAACATGGAAAGATCTAGAATTTGGGAGAACAGATGAATTTAAGGGGAAGAATATAAAATCATAATACTTAATTTTGAGGTCGCCAATCATTTTCGTATTTTGTTATATCTTACATATGCCCCCTCTTCAAAAGAAAGGTTTGGAGAACATGGTGGAAGAAAAACATTACTATATTAGTGAAGCAAAAGAAAGTTTGTCATATGAGGAAAGATATGAGGAAGCATGTGTGTGTGTGTGATTATGGCAAAGCCTCGAGGGCTATCTGCCTAAGGGGAGGGATGCCTTCGTGGAGGACTTTCTAAGGGAAACTGGCTCGTATACACGTTACACATGGGGAAAACCACGAAAACGCCCATGCAGCCAGCCCGTTCGCGGGATTCGAGCCTCGGACCGAACTACCAGTGTTCAGCGACTTTACCGCTCGGCCGCTGGTGGGCAGATATGAGGAAGCATCGAGGACATAGCCTGCAGGTTTTCCTATGCGCCGTCATTGTTCATGACCTTTCTCATATACATATTACGAAATACTTAAAACATATTTTACAACTATTACATATATATCCATATATATTCGGCTATATTTAAAGATATATAGCCAGATTGTGCAAAACTTGTGCAGCTCTTCGGCCTGAGGTATGAAGAACGCGTTATAAAAAGAGAGAATTAATTTTAGATTTATCATAGAAATTTAACTATTACACTACGCTTTGCTTTCTGACAATCAATAATTTAATTCTTAAAATTGCACTTTACAAAAGGTAAATTCAATAAACGCAGTATTTTTTAAATTTATACCTAGCCTTTAAAATCACGAGTATTACATATAAAAAAAGAAACCAGGATTTTATTTTACATGCCATCGGGATTTTAGTCTTAGAAATGATAGTGCTACCGGGAAAGAAGAAATTAAATGTTTTACCAGAAGTATTTAGGCATACAGCCATACGTCAGCCAAGTTCGAAATAGGAGGAAAAGAATACACCTAGACATCGGCCGTTGTGGATCTTACACGAACCATTTTCAGGTATTTTCGACTCCCTCATTACAGCAAAACTATTAGAGCTATAAACGTACAATTTTGTAAGTATAATGGATATTCTTTGAGCACCTAGAATTCCAAAATTCAGTTATCTACCTCTTAACGTTATGGAATTATTATGGTCTAAAGCAAAGTGTCATTTTTATCATTCATTAACTGACTGATTAAAAATGCAGACTTCTAAATGATTTAGATATTTGAAATAAGGTATCAAGGTAGATTAGCGAGGGGCTGGAAAATTGATGGATTGGAGAAATAGAAAAAATACTTTGGGACATCGACAACCATAGTAAAGCAAGAAAAATTAAAATTAAATTCAGCCATAATATAACATACGAGTTAGAACGATTGTAGACTAAGTTTGAGATAACGAATAATGCATATGTTCACCGAAAACAATTCCCTAATTGCTCAACACATTCAATAACAATCCACAAATCGCAATGCTATAGTCTTGACAGAGCCTTGCTCGATATTAGGTTCTCTCGAATTAAAACCATTAATGGGATTGATCTTATTAATTTAAATCCAAGCTTAATTAAGGATCAAGAAAGCTCTATAGTAGAATACAACCGCCTGTGAACGTTATACTGCTCCGATTTGGGAACTTTATTAATAAGTAGAAAACGTGCCAAATAAATACCAGACACTGAATGGGCTAACATTTCCAACGTCATGGAAAATACAGAAATTACTAATCAAAAGAAACCAGTCAGCTTAAACGCAACATGTGCATCCCGTGTCACCGACAAAAGAATTGAGATCTAACGGATGGCAAGTTCCATAGCAGTTCCTTTAGTCATAGCTGTAGGAATGTACAACCTTCTTCGAGTCATTTAAAAACAATTTATTACTTTCTTTGATATCAGATTTTCAATTTGGCAAGTGTTATTTATCAATAAATTACGCTAAAAAACTTGACTTCTCCAATTAGAAATTAACTTAGTGGATGGGAAATCTTGCAAATTTGATGAATGTGACATGACAGTTTCTGATTAAACCAGTAGAGTTTCTTTGTTCATGTGCTCTTCGAAATGCACTCACATCAAAACGTCGCATGATACTTCAATTCCATTTGCACTGCAACACAAACTACATTGTCCGATATGATGTAATTTCATGAACGGAGAAGTTTTTTCTTCGATTCAAAAAACTTTTTGTCACATTTAAAATGATACGAATACGTATTTCCTCTTACTATCAAATCCACATGAGGGTCTGAAGTTTCCAAATTGCAAGATGAAACTTCGACTACCACTGCTGGTATATCAAAAGTTAAGTAAATAATAAGGAAATATGAAGCCGAAAATTAATAACCAGAATTTATCCAAATCTCGTAATAACAATAATAATACATCAGTCATTTTGCTTAGATCGAAACCTTTTAGGACGGAGCAGTTTTTAAATTTATTTCTAGGATGGTTTTAAATTTGTATAATTTTCTACATACGCATCGAATGATTTTCAGAATGAATTGAATATCACCATCTGCATCTATAAGATATTTTGTACCATTCTCAGTTAAATAAATAAAGAGACAATTTTTTCGACTTCTCAGAATAGTAATATTTATTTTGGCAGCTTATTTCGAAATAGTAAGTTCTTTTCTCATTTTTTTATGTTTACGTATTGAAAAACGTACCGCTTTCCTGAAACTGATATGTTTTGCTCATAAGATGTGCCTCATTTTTTGTACGATGTTTCTATGAGTGCAGTAATGTAAACACGTTTATGCGGTTGATTGAAAAACGCAGGATTTTGATTCGTGATAGCATGTAAAAAGCAGGATATAAAAGATTCATCTACATTCTTGCAATATTTCTTCTGGCTTAGAAGATTTTTCGTAATTCAAAAATATATTCGATAAAAACTCTCGTTTGAATGATAAGTGCTTATTGCATTTCGACAGCTGCATCCTGTCAAGCACAGAAATTTTATTCTGAGATTTATATTCTAACGGTTTCCCATTCTCATCTCAAAGCGTAAAATTCCTCCTCCTTTTATTTATTTATATATTTCATATTCTAAGGACTATCGGAATAATAGCCGCGCAAAATATACTACAAAACTGAAAAGGGATTGTGCCTGAAACTAAATATTAAATCCTTGTCGCAAATCCTTGAATAGACGTGCAAGCGGCTCATCGCTATGTCCAAGATGAAACATAACCTTTTGTGTAAAACACCCTTTCATTCAAAATTTAAAATAATTTAAATGAAGGTACGTCTTGTACTACCAGCATTTATGGCGTAACTCAAAATGATAGAAATTCAGATAAAAACTAAACTAAGTCTCAAGTTAATGAGAGGCCACGCAGAAATGATTAACATGCAAGTTGGCTTCAAAGGTAAACCGGCGTGACAAGCAATGTTGCCTATCACTCCAAGCAACAAGGCAAGCCTAAAACAACGCTAAAAACAGAAACGCTATCGTAGAAAAATTCCGTCAGTAACCATGGCCTTCAGAAGGCAAATGCGTTCACACTAAACAATCTAAAACTTTAAATACTATCTCTTTCTACCTCATTTGAATACGAGGGAACAAACAATTAGCACTTTGTCAGGGAAACGGAAAAAGAGAATGACAGTAAAGCTACTTAACATAAAATAACTGGTCACATAAAAATGAATAAATGGTTTGGTAAATGGTTTGGTTTGGTTTATTAGATTATGGCAAAACACTCGAGGGCTATCTGCCTTAAGGGAGGGATGCACATTACACTGGCTCGTATACACATTACACATGGGGAAAACCACGAAAACACCCATGCAGCCAGCCCGTTCGCGGGATTCGAACCTCGGACCGAACTAACAGTGTTCAGCGACGTTACCGCTCGGCCGCTGGTGGGCAAAATGAATAAATGCTTACAACTGTTATACAGGAGTATTTTGTGTTCGAATTACTATCGATTAATGCTGTTGAATACAAATTGTCAATTCTTCTAACAGGACAGCAATCAGCATTTTTTGCCGTTTCTTACACTTACTTAATCTAAATAACACTAAGGATCTTTCCTAATTAAATATATGAAATAGTTCTTTTATATGCTACATATTCAAGATTATGCTTTAAAACAAAGATGAGGTTTTGCTAACTTGTAAAAGGTGACCCCCAGTTTGAATGATGAATATCTGTAGCCAAAATTTAAATAGAAAGGAATGTCTGTTATTCTTATTTTTTTCCAATATTCTAAAAAACTTAATTTTTTGTTTAATGCTAATTTTGATAACATTAAATTATATATACACATATTTGTTTTTATTTTTTACCTTTATGTTTTGAATCACTGTATTGTTTTATCTGCCGAAATGTTTTATCTGCCGAAATTAAAATTAACGGGCGCATTTCTCCAATCATGTTTCAGCAATTTTTTGCACGGCTTTGTATGTTTTTCCTTGCCTGCGTCCGTTAATGTATCGTTCACTTGCTCAGTCAAATTTTTGTACAAAAATCAGACTTACAGACTCTATACACAATAGTCTTATCTTGAAAGTTAAAAAAAAAAAAAAAAAAAAAAAAAACTAATAAAAGCAAATGCTGCGTCTGCGCTAAAAATTCCTTGTCGAGATTTACAGAAATTCTGCAGGTTTTTTTTTTTTTTTTTTTTTTTTTTTTTTTTTTTGTTGCACATTACTTTTTATAACTCCAAAGTTTTTATATTATAGGTAAATGAAGTTTAATTCATGCATTCAAAACTTTATGTTGTTAAGTTTTCAATTCTTGTTTGACTTTGCTCATATTGAACCTCAGCTCTACCGAAAAGTCACTATTGAAAATTTCCGTGTACGTGCAAATAACAGTTAGTATGGTAATTATTATTATTAACATACTAAAGAAACTTTACAACAGTATATGAGCAAAGCAGCTACTAAAGAATGAGTACATTTTATGCCTAGTATAAGAGTAAAATCATTAAAAAATTTAGTGTATGAATATAATTCCTTAGAAATTCCAAAAATTGATATAAAATGCAATGAAGGAATTTGGTAAGTTTTCCTTATTTGATTATCAAACGCATCAATAAAATAAAAATTACTTAAATGCTTAATAAAACTATATTTTCCTTTTTCCATTGATAAAAATGTATATCAGATATCATAAAAATTACAGAGTTACTTTACTTGAGTTACTTTAATATACTGAGAATTTAAAGGAAAATTTATAATAGTGTTCATTAACTCTTTTTCCGTTTTCTTTTTGGTTTTCCAAAAATAGCCAGTTTTATACCTGAGAATTGCTACTTAAAACATGAAATAAAGCATTGGCAGTTTCTTGTATGCGAAATTTAAAATGGACTGATAGTCAAAAACATATTTCTTGCGCATTCTTAAATAGTAGGCCATACATAAGCATAATACACCACTTTACATTTTAGCATGTTATAAATATTTTTTATACCAAATTAGATCACGAACAGAGTTATATCTTCCAGCAGGCTACCTCAGCGAAACTGTTAAGGATAATAAATATTTCTGATATAATATGATTAATAAATTTGAATAAAAAATTATTATTTTTTTATTACAATCTGAAACGTAAGTGTTATTATCGCATCATTCTCTATTACGGTATTATTCAAAATAATATTAAGTATATGTGCGATTTATAAATGTAATAGCATATAGTTTAGCAAAAACGAGTGAGAAATTTCAGCTTCCATATTTATTTATATCTTCTCCCCTCTTGAATTTCATGTGTTATGATTCAATACCAGACACATCTATTCTATAACGTTATGGGTTCATCTAATTCCTAGAAAAACAACGTTTTAGGGGGTTTAGTTTTCAGCATCCTAATTTCTGCCAGATATACTTACTTCTGTTGCAATTTTTTGCCTTGACCTGCCAAATGTGCGTTTGGAAACTACTATTTTCTGTGACGTCCGTTAGAGTTTTACAGCTATTTAGCCGTTTGTTTGAACATAAACGTTCACAACAGAAAAGTTGGTCTTCGAAAACTGTTTCTTCGTATCCAGTGCTGAAGTTGGGCGAAAGAAAAGTTCCATCATAATTGTTGGTTTAACTCGACATCTATGCTATACATGCAAACACACATGGTTAATGTTACTATCCCGTTCTATGTGTTTTCTTTAATCCATATATATTTCTAGCAATGAATTATATAATAAACGGATAATAATTAATAATAAATAAAATGGTGTTCGTATGAAAAAAAAATCCTAAAAAAAACATAACATTGAAGTGGTTAACTAAAACAGTTATTCTCCTCTTGATGACAAATTCCGCAGGTATTTTTTATTGCAAATTGTAAGGGAGCATGTATTAATATAATGTTCCGGATCTCCTATTTCCCCACATACATAAAAATTTGTCGTTGAAATATTCCTTTGATGAATGTATGTGGGAAATGAACTATGTCCGGTGAGAAAGGAGTTAATATGATGGTTAGCTTTCAGATACTTGTGGGTTTAACTGAAACTTGTGGGTCTTCTGCCTGTTCCTCCATATTGCCAGTCATTTTCCCGTACGTTTAATTTTATATTGTTAAGTTGAAATTTTAGGTACTACTGTGGTACAGAAGGACCTGGGTTCGAACCCCAGAGAAGACATGGATGATGTAAATGTATAGTGTCTTTGCGGCATGGGGACACTCTAAATATATGGCCAGACGAAAGTTCTCTCGTGTAGTTTGGTAGTAGGGAAGGAGATTGGGAGACTTTTGGAGCACTCTGTGGGGTGCTCTCCCTGGCAATTGAGGGAGGGTGAAGCAGAAGTCCATCCTCCTTGAGGTTCTAGCAGTCATTCTTGCATGAGAAATATGGACATGACAATAACAACAACAACATTGAACTAGACAATTACAATAAATTCCTATCCTCAAACTTCAGGCAACAAAAGAAGGAATACTCCAATGTTAGGAAAAATGATATATATATATATATATATATATATATGTTATACACGCAAAATTTAGAAGCATTGATGTAGGAACACCAAGACGTAGAAACGCAGAAATATACTGATTATGAAGCACGTAGATGGCATATTGAAGAGTAAGCATTCTGAATTGCGTAGCATGCTCATATGTTGATTCAAAATAGCTAAGAAACTTGGCAGTCGAGTTTAATTCCATTTTTATTTCCAGTGGACATATGTGGCCACAATTCTCTTCGAGGGCACTCTAGTCGTGCCTATTCACAATAATTATATTTTGATACTATGGCGATAGCAAACAAGCATAGCGAAATTACGTCCAAGCAGTGCAGAAGTTCAAGCTAAGTGCGTAAATATGCAAGATGGAAACACACGAAGAGAAAGGTTTTGGTTTGAGTTAAAAGTTTTAGTTCTCAATTATTACGTCATCACAGCTGCGCAAGTCATGCAAAATGGAAAGATCTGAGAGGAAGAATTAAAGAGTTTAGCGTTAGTTAAATTATAATTTTGATTTACATATTTTTTAACTTACATATCCCCCTTCAAAGAGAAAAAGCTTGGCAACAGAAAAGCATTTTTAGAAACAAGCATTAAAGCAGCAGCGAAACAAAGGAAAATACAATTGTGAAAAAGAAAAATAATCACAGAATTTTGATCAAAATCATTTTTAAAAATAAAATCTTGTAAATATCATTTTTAGTAATAAATTCAAATTGAAAGACTTATAAGGTATTTTCCCCACCTTCTTTGCATGCGTTTGTGGTGTAGTGGTCTGCACGCTCATCGTGTAAAATTGAGAGGTCCGTGGTTCGATTCCCCGCGAAGGCGTTGCATATTTTTCATCTTCTCTACTTCCAAAAAAAAAAAAAAAAAATCCTAATGTCTCTACAGGTGCGCCGAATTTTTCCGAACTCATGGCAGCTGAATTAGCTCCACTGACATCGCAAACTCCACTGGCTTCTAGCAATATGATGGAAGGCTTTGGTTATCTTGTGGACACTATGAGGGCTTCCATGAAACCCTTAGTGACACTTGACGGAAGAACGTCGGTCACTAGCTTCCTAGAAAATTTAGATAACCACTTTATCCCGTTCCTGATTTACAAAAGATCACGATATCAACGACCGCCTTACGAGGACAGGCATTACGTTAAAAGGGAGTATTTAAGTAAGGACAGGCATTAATGGAGTACTCCCAACTTCCTGGTATGCCTTCGTAATGTGGCGGTCTGCACGCTGGGCGCGTATTCCAGAGATCCGTGGTTCGATTTCTGGTGAAGGCGTTGCCAATTTACTTATTTTGTAGAAACTGGGAGACCCCACACCTTTCTCTTAAAGCAAACATTTCCTTCTTATGGACAAATCCACAATACCGAATTAGTGTACGAAATTTCACCTGTGGTTAAGGACGCTCGCGGCAGTTATTTATAAAGGCCTCCGTTCCTTGTTTTAAAGACAACTGGTCTTTTTTAACTGCACTAAAATATTCCATTTATAAAAAAAAATTAACCACACTCCATTATATTAACAAAATTAAAAACTCTTATTTACAAAAATGAAGTAAGAGCCTTCAAAGTTTATCTGAACATATGATTCGTAAATTTTAAAATCAGTTAACATAATTCCATACTACTTATGATAATAATTCAGTTTCTTGAATTACTCATATTTTCATTTATTTATTACACTACTATATACCAAAGTATTTAATATTTCCTATAATACTGTTCAAAAATACTATTTGTTTATCACATTTTATACTAATTTTTTCATAATTATTTCGTTCACTTGAAAATTCTTATCAACAATTCAAAATTTTCAACATAAATTCAAAAATATAATTATTTAATTATCCTTTCCTATAAATAATTTAAACAGCTTAAAATTCGTTACTTAATTTGCTCACACATACTTATGAAAAATTTGAAAAATTAATGAGCAAGAATTTCACATTTTTGCAAAACAGTACAATCAAACTGCAGAAATTTTAAGCAAAACTGAAATGAAAAGTATAAAATCTGCAACATATTAAATTATTTTGTCTCGTTCAAGAGTTAAATTCACATAAAAATAACAATTTTTAACTGTCGATTGACGATATTATTACAAAACGCGGAAGCGCAAATAATTTTCTGTCGCACATACTTGCAAACGCAAACTTAGATCACCAACCTTGAACCCATTGATATGCTGAATCTCCTTATGCGGTAATACACTGATGATTTAAAGCATTTTTGTATCTAAATATTGTGGAGATGTCCGATGCAAATACAATATTCCTTTTCATTAGACATTCGAACTTCTGGATTTATCGGGAGTACTTTCATTCTGTAAACACTACGCGTGATTTTTATGAAGCACTTGCAAAACACCACAGCAGAAGGATGATAGGTTGTCCTTGAAACACATAAAAAAACAAATTTGATTATTCACTCCTTTCATGTTGTTTTTGCTTTATCAAAAAACGATGATTTGAAGAGCTGAATAAATTTACATTGAGGTCTCAGGCTGGAAGTAACCGTCCCACCGGATAATTGTAATAAATCCAAAGAAAAGAAGGAGAAGTGTTGATGCATAATAGTTTAAGATAGATCGTTAATAGCACAAATTTTGGAAGCATTGATATAAGAACACTGAGATATAGATGCGCAGAAATCCTGATGGCGTAGATACTTGATGCTTACAGCTTCCATCCATTTTAAAGAAGAAGCAGTCGAGCCGAATTTAATTCCATATTTATTTAAATTCAGATTTTGTGGCCACAATTCACTTGGCACTCCAATCAAGCCAATTTCCAGACCAATTTTGAAACTTTTGTCGTGGAAGCAAACATTGAAGATTACTTCAGCATCTTAAGAAAACGAAAGTATAAGAGAGAAGAAACACATTGACGCAATACTTCAGAGGAAGAAGGGTGGGCGTCAAAAAATGTTTTGGTTTAGAAATTATTATGATTGAGCAAGAGATATTTGCATTAAGCGTTACGTAGGATCACATGATTAAAAGTAGAATGGCTCAATTTAGACTTTTCTAAGACGGCGCTATTTCTAAGACAGAGAGATGAAGTCCCCAAATTAAATGAAAAATAAAATAGGTTATAGACAAATTAAAGTTTGAAGTTTGCTTTCATATTTTTTATCTTATATATATTCACTTATATTTTACACATGACTTACAACGTTTTTCATACTCCGTTAGTCCACAATAGCAAAATTTTCATTTAGAGGTTGGTGGTCCAATGATATTCTTTATACTGTAATGAAATATTGTTTCAGTACTCGAAATTTTGCTTCCATATTGCATAATCAGTGTATTCCTTTCTACACTCATTTAATGTACCATTTATTACATCGCTTATGTTGTATGCTAATGGAATGCAACCACTTTATTCAACTTAACATCGCTGAAAGCATCATAGGGCAATCAGTTACAGTGCAATGCTTTCATTAGTTTGCCAGTGAATTGTTGTACAGAGTTTCTGTAATCAGTTACAGTGCAATGTTTTCATTAGTTACAAAACAATATACATAAATAATTACATACAATAAAATATACATAAGTACAGTTTGTAATAAATGCTAAAACAAAAAAAAAATTACATGTATTCAATATAATCACTTACAGTGTAATATAATCCTTTACAGGGTACACTAATGACTTACAGAGTAATTTATGGTACAATTACACTGTTAATTACACTGTGGTGTTAACGCAAAGAAAACATACTGCTCAAGTAAAATAATGTTAAATACATTAATGCTGATATGCATAATAAAATTGTAATATAAAAATATATGTTAAACTTCGTGATATAAGGCAAATCTGTCATTACAATATAACAAAACTGCACTGCAGTTTTCAACAATGGTTACAAAAGCTTCACCAAGCTTAATGAAACAAGAACATTTGCATTTTATGACATAAACATGATTTTCTCACGCTAAGAAAAATACTTTTCTTGAAGTTCATATTTAATTAAAATATGGTTATTAATAAATTACATACTTGAAATTTTTTAAAATTAACTTTCTGTCATTGAAGAACGCTCAGATCAAATATTTCGCAATTTAATATTCTTTAATCGCCACTTACCTTGAACTTAAAATACATAATTGAAATTGAATAAGCATTACAGTTAAAATAACTTAAATCCCTTTTTAAACGTACTTCAACAGCCACTGAAATTCTTTAATCTTTTTTTAAATGTAATTTTAACTTTTTTTTTATTTAGAAGCGAAAGAGATAATAATATTTTCGCATTTTTAAAAGATTTATTCATTTTGTTTCAATTAATGATTATCTGCTGATTTTGTTCAAATTTTAGATTTCTTTTTACAGGTTTTAATTCTTTCATTTTTTTAAAGTAATTACTTTTATATTATTTTCCAGCATAAATATATGAGTGTATTTAATTATTCTCTTGTACAATAAGTTTTTTTCTGTTTTATTCTCCTATGCTCTTTGAGATAATACAAACTGATTACATGTATAGTTTTATTAAATATCATATTTACTTACTTTAACCATTTGATTCATAATGTTACATTTAATGTTCAGTGAAATAAGTGTAGATGCTCTCACAGAGACCCAAGTGGGTGCGATTTAAACTCATCGTTGAATGATTACTACATATGAAGTACAAATATAACTATGATATTTAGTTACGGGCTAAATATGGCAAATATGGCGTTGGCAAGGAAGTAATTTTGGTTTTCACTATGAAATAAAACTCAACTCTTTCTCTATACAAAAATGAACTTTAATTAATCAGATATCTCCCATTCTGTTCGATGACCTTTTGCCATTAATAGCCTTTTGCCATCTTGATCTTTTGCCATCGTGATATTGTGATCATACAACTTCTGATGTTTTTCAGAATAAAATGTGAAATAAGTGATTTGAGGTGCCATTTGAGGACAGAGAAATTACTGAAAAGAAGTTTTGTCAACTATGAAATAAATGATAATACTGTAGAGACAGGTTATTTTCGAAGCAGGAGATGTGAAAAATGTGCAAAGCTCTCGCCGGGACTCGAATCTCGGACCTCTAGAATATGCGCCGAGTGTGCTGACCATTACACCACGAAGGCATACAAAGAAGGCGGGAGAAATACCTTATAATACGATGTTGCAAAGTCGAGGCTATATGGGGGATGCGACATCACTTCTCAGCCCAAGCCCCCAATAATTTCGTACGTGTTGCTGAAAATGTGTGAGGCCTCACGTTGTGGTCGTGGAACACGATTCCTTTGCGATTTGCCAACTCTAGTATTTTTGTATCTTTGACTGCTTCCTCCAATTTCGGAAGTGGTTGGCAGTAAATATATCAGCTGATTGTTTGGTTGCTTGGAAACAGCTCAAAATGCACAGCATCTTCGTAATCCCACCAAACAGATAGCATGATCATTTTCTGATGCAATTTAATTTTCGATATGATTTGTGCTGATTTCTCATGCTTGGACCATGATCTTTTGTGATAAATGTTTATTGTAGACGATCCATTTTTTATTGCAAGCGATAATTCGCTTCAAAAAAGATTTGATTAAATAACGTTTGCAATGCGTATCGCAAATATTGATTCGTTAAGTGATTTTCGTTCAATTCATTCTGAACCCAAATATATAGCTTCTTAATGAGTCTAAGATATTCTGTGGTTTTCAATTATTTTGTGTGATATATTTAGCCATATTACGATTCGATTCAGTTATGATTTTAACTTTGTCATCATCAACTTCAAAAAATCGGCGAAAAAGTTGGTCAGTTTGAAGTGAAAGATCTCCAGAATGAAATTTTTTAAACCAATTCCGACACATGCACAACTCCATAAACTTGACATAGCTCTGTGTGAGTTTCACCCTCTTTCTTGACTGTATGAAAATAAAAAGTAAAATATGTCGAAAATGTTTACTTTTGTACGTTTTGTTAAAACTGGCAGTAAACTAAGTTGTAAACAAAAATACACGGAATTTGTTTTTATACGAACCTAGAACTGTCAACTGCTAAATCTTAAAAAAAAAAAAAAAAAAAAAAAAAGAGAGAGAGAGAGAAGTGTAAGATTGACAGAAGAATAGCAAAACAAATGTAACCCTATTTATTTGTGCAAACAGAAATTACTTTAACTCAATTAATATTTTTTGCATAAACATCCCAAAACTATCTTACACTGGTAGCAAAATTTTAAAAAAAATTTAGAAGCATCACGAGACGAAATTTATTAAAACGATATGAATATTCGTTAAACTGAGAGACACTAAAATAAATATCCAAATAATTAAGCACAAAAATTATACTCTTACAATAATATTAAAATATCAGCTAACTGAATAAAGTAGAGATATTCTAATTATAAATAGTTTTAAAGTTTAATAATAGTAATTCTCAAATAGTCATGTTAGATATTTGTATCCCGGCACGATTATCTGTTCCAGAGTGGTATATACAATCAGATTCAATCTGTACTAGACGCAGTTTCACTAATCATTTTAGCTGTTTTTGAGCTAAGAAACTGTTAAAAATAAAATTATCATGTGATTAGACGGCGTGGTTAACGGTCGTCTGAATTCTTTTCCCAGCAGGCCTTGCGGCAAATGTTTATGAAAATAAGACTTTAGAATTTGGGTGTAACATATTTCTTGCTTACTAGGCTAGATTTTTATTTCCTGTTCTCGGATTAATTACGCATTATTATTAATCTCGGATTAATTACGCTTGGATTTTTCAATCTAATATGCTTTTTGTATGTGATGTGAATAAAAATCAGAAAAAACTAGACAACATGGTCTTCATTCAAGAATCGCGTTTAATTTTAGAGTGATGATATTGTGATTTTTTTCAGCAATCTTTTTATTTTTTACCTTTGAATAAGAAAGACCTGTGTCTGATCGCACGCGAAATCGATAGTACCAGTGTTATTAAAAACTGCATCAAGAATGGTTTAATGACTAATTTTAACCGTAGCCACAAGATTGTTTCTGATTTTGTTTTATTTCTGGTACTATTTCTGAAATAATTTACATTAATTGATAACATGAATACACAAAAATAGATGCAAGTCATATTTTTACGCGAGTCATCAAAATTGGCGTTCTCATTATTGCAGCATACTACTCAGAAATAATTCTTAAAAATGTTCGGAAACACAATTGATGACAGTAAACGACGTTGCATAAATTGTCTCATGCTAATTAACATTCACGTTTTAATCAACATTTTTCGTGCACATTTACTGGTCATGATTAATCTGTTTTAATGCCTTGTCTGAAGCTGTACATTTTGGTCTTGCATATTAAGTTTATTCTAATTTAAGACGATTAATTTAGCTGAAACTGTTTGCATGTAAAGCAGTTAAAGCTTTGTTTTCCTAAATTTTGAAGGGGAAGAGAAATCTGCATTCTTCTGAGAAACCGGAACAGTGGAATAATTATGGATTTGCTTTTAAAACATTTCGAAAGTATAGAGATTTATGTACAAGACTGTAAAATAAAATGAAGGTAATGAGATCCTACATTTTGAAAACATTATCGATAAACTTAGAAAAATAGCGCACGAATAAATAAGTTTACAGTTTCCTTTGAAGGATTTGTTATTTCGCTGTGAAAAATATTAATTTTTGAAAACGTTTTGCGTAACATGCACTGAAGGTTTAAAATTCAATATTTATATTAATGATGCTTAATAATGTGGAACAGAATATTGTCATATTCATTATAACTAAAAACTTTAAATGAAATAATATTTCTTAATCATATGCGTAAATAATGAGTTATAGAAGAAGGTTAAAGTAGTAAAGATATTTTTCAAAACTTTTAAACCGGGAAAAGAGAAACAGACTTGGATTGATATTGCATTTATTCAGAATTATAAAAGTAAATTATTAGCATATTTAATTATCCAAATCCAATTGCTGTCGAGTGGGAATATTATACAATGAAATACTTCATTTTATACCAAATACGTAATTTAAAAAATACTTAAGAAGAGATTTATCATATGTTTCCATATTAGTAACTTCCCCTTTGCTTAGTCTTATTATTGCAGAAATAAATCGATAACTTTTAAGGAAGAGCTTTGGAATATATATTAAATAATTATACGCAAGTCTACAAATATGTTGCATTAAAAATAACCAGATCAGCCCTCATTTTCTCGCGGAATTTTTTAACAATTATATTCCACGTTTCACCTGCAGAAGCGTACCCCTAACTCAATTTCAAAGAGAAGGTTTCAATGTAGTTCCCCTGCTTAAAATTCTAAGAAATCTTTTAAGTGCTTGCTCATCATTTATTCAAGCGATAAAAGTTACTGACAGACTTTTCTGTATTACGATAGCTTACTAATTCAATAAGCAAAGCTTTTAGGCTCAAGTAGTCTTTAAGGTGCAGTTTAGGTTGCAGAAACAAGATCTGAATCTTTCTTAGAAAGACTAGAAGGATTAGAATTTTGAACTAAATATTCCCTCCGATTTTCATACTGTACCATAATGGAAGTATAAATGTTAAGTATTATCAATACATGTCATGAGAAATGAATGATTTATTAAACTTCTCAAGATTAAAGTAAACATTTGAGTTATTTTTATACTAAGCAAGCTTTTTCTTTTTCATTTTTTTCTCTGAAGAAGGGCCCTAGCCCCTTTTTAAGCTTTATAAGAAAGCTTCAGAAGGCAGAAAGCAGAATATTTTCATACCAAGGGTAAAACTTCCGTACAGAATAGCGTTATGAGGAAATTCAAGATGTGTCTGTAAAGTAACTGATCATTTCTTTATAAATAATAAAAAAATTACTAACTTTTAAATAAATTTTTCTTCTCAAAACAATCGCCAGAGAAAAATTGTAGAATTTTTTCAACGTTTCTTCATTTTTCCCGAAACTAAGTTTATAAGTGTTGGCCGCAAATAACTCGAAAGAGCTTATTTAATACCCGAGATCTTTCAATGAAATACTTTATGGAACTGATGAACATGGACTTAATACTTTTGTCCTTGCATGGCATCGTAAGCTCCGGAAAAAGTCATCTTCGTGGATTTCATACTTCTATCCTCTCATGGTTTCTGAAAAAGGAAAAAATCAACTGACCGAGGAGTCGGAGAATATGATGGGTGATTTATCACTGCAGTTGTATACTTAGCAATTGAATTACTGATTGTTGTACAAACAATGCTATATAGGGCCCACCATTATCGTGTAAAAGAAACTATTGACCAGAATCAAAAAGTTTCTTCCTAATTCGCCTTACCCTGTTTTATAACCGAAAAAGCATTTCCTTGTAAAAATATTAATTATTTGATTAATTTTCAAGAACAAATTAATGAAGAATACGTTGTTTGTAATAAAAAAGTGAAATTAGTATCACTTCAGTCTTTGATTTCGGCACTCGTGCTTTCTTCTATATAGGTTTTGATTGAGATTACTGCAAAGCACACTACGGCTATCTGCCAAAGGCAGGGATGCTTTTGTGGAGGACTTTCTAAAAGAAAATGATTTGTATACGCGTTACATACGAATAAATCCCCGAAAACGACCATGCAGCCAGCCCGCTCACCTGGTATCGAACCCAGGTCAGAACTACCAGTGTTCAGCGTCCTTCTCCCTGTGCACTTTGTTGTTTTGTTTTTGTGCCATACTGTAGACTTATTTCCCGATGTGATATACTTAAGGAAATTGCTGTTCTGTCTCATAGTAATCAGCAAATATTCAGATAAATTTTTCTCTCTTCTTTCTGCTTTTCTGCCAAAATCCAAGGCACTCCCAAATATGTAAGAAAATTGCTGAGCTGTTACACGTGTATTAGCTTTCATCAACGAACGAATTATCTCCACATTTTCCTCATTCTTTGAAGCTGAAGAGCATCCTAACATTGGTTCATTTTTAACGCTTTCGCGTCCATATTTAAAGCGGTTGTACTATTCATACACTTTTATTCTTGACAAAGATACGTCACCACATACTTTTCGAACCATCTATAACGTTTCGGTAACAGATTTATCTAATTTGTATCAAAATTTAAATTTGTAACATTATTCTATCTCGTAGCAAATTTTTTTGCATAGTGTCTTATCAGTAAATGAAAATGACAATGGAATTTTGATGTGCAAAAGATAAATTAACCAGTTTAATTGGCTTTTACAAGAGTTGAGATCTCACTCATGCTAAGTAAACATTTATTCTTTCACTTTTTTATTTTATAGTTTGGTCATTTAATTTGTCCGGTTACTTTATGGGCTCATCTTATATTACCCAAGATGAGAAAGGGCACAATATTAAATGAAACAAATGTAAACTTTCCAGCTTCCTTCCTAAAAACATTTTAAAGAAATCTTTTTTAAAAATATGTCAGATTTTATACTCGCATATATGCAACAAGAAAAAAAAATTGTTTGACTTATTAATTGCAACCAAGCTTATGAAAGCTACCTGCATTTGCAAGAGGGACCTTTTAGAGAGTTATAGTTTCTATAGCAAATAAGGCCGTAGACTCACCGTTATTATTACAACAACGAAAGCATGTAAGAAGACAGCACTTTCCTTTTTAGAGATTAAATTTGGCTCACCATAAATTCGCCATGTTTAACCATCTTCTATCGCGAATTATCTTTTTATTATATGTCCTTCTTAGCGATATTAATTATCAATTCAGTGGTGCATTATATAGTTCGATACTTTTTATTAAACATGTATGCTTGATAATCGAATATCTATGAAGAATTTTCAAGTAAATCTTTTATATGTTGTTATTGTTGAATGTTTTATATGTTTTATATGTTTTTATTGTTGAATTAAAAATATAGCTGAAGGCTGAAATACTAACTCCTCTTCGTAGCATTAGTGTGTGCAGCACTTTAATGAACAAGTTACATTGTTCGTTACAAGAAACTCAAGCGTTGGAAAGGTTAATGAAACAAAAATTCATTTTCCAAATTTTTCATTTTACATTTATACGAAAAACGTTCAAATTCTCCTGGTAGTTTATGATATTACAAGCAAAGGAAACATGCGTGCTTGTGGAATAGAGAAATGAAAATTGAAGAAAGTGAAAAGTAGAATTTATTGTAAACTGTTGAATAATAATAGATTTTACATATTTGAAAGACTGCTGAAACGAAAGTGTATTACTCAAAAACCTGCCTATAGAATTTGTTGCAAAAACGATTAAAATTTCAAAGCAGTATATAATAAAAATGCAATACGCCAAACAGAAAAAAAACGGGATTTATAATTCATGAATACATGAACTCGTGGAAACGAATTTATTGAAAGCATTGATCAAAGCGAATTTTTTCGTCTCTGTAAAACATTAAAGCTGGAAAGAAAAAAGTAAATGAAAATAATTTACCATTCAGCTTCCGAAAATGCAAGAAAATGTGAACATAATGTTTTATACCAATTACTGGAAATCTTGGCTTTACAAAAGTTCAAAGAAATGTCAATCCACTTAAAGATGTAATTACCTTATATTGTATATATATATATATCTTCAATATAGAGAGAAATAGATAGATAGATTTAATAATGTTTTAAATGCTGGTTTTTGAAAGTAAAATCTAATTAATAAATCTCTCAAAATAAGAAGTGTTTATTGTTTAAGAAAAACCGCACACACAGACATACACATATATTCAAGAAATAGAAATATGTTATTTTTTCATTGCGTCATTTCGAGACTAATTCATGTGACTTGATTCTTAATAACGCAGAGGTGTAAATGGAATTAAAATTCAAAATATTACAGTGTTGTTAATTACCCAATCAAACGCACTGAAAAACGAAACTAATTCATCCTGAACACAAGTCGGCATAGCTGGACTGCTGCTTGCTACTTCTCTACTTACCGCGAAAATATCCAAAATATATGCTCTTTGAAATAGACACGAATTAGTGTGTCAAGATGCTTGTAGCGGAACGTTTTTAATTAAGGTGAATATTTAATCTTCCTTGACTGCGAAAATGCTCTTCCTTATGTATCGACAGTTGAGAATTCTACACCATCTACTTATCTTACAATATTACAGCTAATTTTGCTTCATCATATATATATATATATATATATATATATATATATATATATATATTACCAAACATGTATATACGTAAAAAGCAAATTTAAAGTTAAAATAATTAAAAAATGTGCAAACATATAAAAGATTTAATTTTCGAACTAATCTACAATATCATTTAAATTCAGATAGCATAAGTAAATCAAGAGAAAAACCAAACCATGAAAATAAATTCACCAATTTAGCAAATTAAAATTAATCTAAATTTTTTTTTAAAAAAATGCATAAGTGAATGACTGTTGAGCAGGCAGGAGACAGACTTATCACTCCAAACCTAACTCCACAATCATTCAATTCATGTTTCGTCATTCATGCAGGCAAGGGTAAAAGTCAAAACCAAAAGTAAATACATAGTGAAGAATGTCCAAAAAGTGGTACCTTGAGAAATTAGCAATTAAAAATAAAGGTCTAAATGGAAAATACCAATAATGAAGTATTTTGAGAATTAAGCAATGTAAATATATATATATAAGTATAATTATATATATATGTGTATGTTTAAACAAATTTAAATTTAAATTTTAACAAACATGTATAAAAGTAAAAAAGCAAATTTAAAGCAAAAAAAAAGTGAAAATAATTTTTTAAAAAAATGTGCAAACATATAAAAGATTTAAATTTAAAACAAAAGTCCATAATTACCAAAATTGACAAAGCCAATAATAATTTTAGCATAATATGAAAATTTTTTATGTCTCATTAATTAATACTGAACTAAATAATGCCATTACTTACGAACTCACCAATCTACAAGAAAATGTTATTGCAAAAAAGCTAAAAGCATTTCATAAGAAACTGCAAATTTCACAACCATCTAGCTACAATAGATTACCAAATCTATATGCTCTCCCAAAATTTCATAAATCACCACTCAAATTTAGATTTATTGCTAATGGTACAAATAATTATAAAAAGAATATAGATTACATATTTGCAATTATACTTAAAAAAATCTGCAATTTAATCCAACAACTCGTTAACAAACAACACAATTATAGTTGGATTATTTATAATAATGCTCCAGTTCTCAGCAGTTTTAAATGTTTAACAATCAAGAATATTAACTGCTATGACTTTGAAAACCTTTATACTTCTCTACCATTAGAAGAAATTTTTACTAGTTTAATGCAACTCCCACGACTTTTTTCTGACATAATTGACATCCTTTGTATTGAAAAATGGAATACTTATCTGAATTGTGCATTATTTAATAACTACATTAAATTCAATAATAAGATCTTTCAGCAAGTTAGAGGAATTCCTATGGGAGCAAACAGTTCTACACAAATTTGTAACCTATTTCTTTTTACTTTTGAATATAAATTCCAACTAAGTTTAAATAAAAATGAATTAAAGCTATTTGCTCATACTTTTAGATACATAGATGATATTATAACTTTCAATAATAATTCTACTTTTGAGCAATTCGAAATTTACCCAAATAGTTTAACACTTAATAAAACGAATACGAATCAAGATACTATTGAATACCTAGACCTGCAAATTATTAAACACAGCAAAATTAAATTATTTGATAAAAGAAGGAATTTCCATTTTCATACTATTAAACTAATTAATTAAAACTCTAATATCTCTAGAAAAGTAATAGAAAACACGTTTCATAGCCAAATAATCAGAATAAAAAATATATGTACTGAAATAGACGATTTAAAGGAAGAAATAATAAAGCTAATTAATGTTCAAGTTGATAACCAAATACCACCAAAATTTATTAATTTATATATTAAAAAGGCAGGCATTGACTTTATAATTTTTTGGCTCTTTTTGATAATATAACATTACCTTAAACCTTAGCTGGAGGGTAATAAAGGATATAGAAGAGTAAAGAAATTATCTTGTAAATTTTTATTGTAAATAAATTTGTAAATATGTATATTTAATCAATACTGGATTCTTTCCTTTTACTAATAAAGGGCCAACTCTTTTCAAAAGTCTCAATTATAGCCCGAATTGAGTGAAGATTTTAATCTTCTTCTTCTAATTTTCCATACTTTAGCCAGTATTTAGTTAAGTTTTGATATACCAATTGAAATCAAGTTCATTAAACTTTTAATATTTTCTTTCATTAAATATAACTTTTAATTAACTACCTTAAGAAATTTTTGGGAAAATTCTGGAAATTTTATAGAGGATTTTTAAGGACTTCGTTTCAAAAAATTTTGAAGAATTTTTAATTTTACTTTAAAACTTAAATTTTAAAACATTTCAGTTTTACTTAATTACTTTAATTGTTTGCAATTTTCCCACAAAAAAATTTTTCACTTAACGTTATTTACAATATTTACACAATTTTTCAACAGAGCGCACATTTCACATTACAAACAGTTTACATTTTTTAATTCACAATACACTTAACTTTATTTTACTTCAAACACTTACATCTCTTGATTGGCTCAGCTACTTAACTCCCTAAATAATTGATAATTACATACCTTTAGGATTTTTAATTTTTAATTAAATTTTTTCTAGATTTTTTTATATCTTTAATATTAATGTTTGCAAAAAATTTTTAATATAACAAAGATAGCAGTTTGACACTCAACTTTACCAACATAAGCGCCATCTATATAACTAATTTGAAGAACACACTTCTCTTTAAAAACACTTTTGCTGACCCCAACACTCATATAGTAGGTAAGATAGAATTAAAACTTATTATTTACTTGCTTTAAGTATTTTTTAAAATTTTTTATGTACCATTTAAGTATTTTCTAAATATCAAATTATATTTTTAAGTATGTATTTGTTTTATTTGTTTTTATTTAAATTGTAAAAATTGTAAATTAGTTCTTTTTGCTTCTTATTGGTTTGTATGGATTATGTCTAGTTCTTTTTTAGTTTCTTTTTATTGATATGCATATTCGTGTCGGGGAGGTTTCTGTAGACAAGGGCTTCTAAAATACATTGGTTTCTAGATTATTTTTTATAAAAAATTAATTTTTTAAATATTTAATTATTTAAAAAAAAGTTGAATTTAATACTTGACTTTACTTGCTTGTTTCTCTAAAGACTTCATTAGTATTTTCCTTTTAGAACTTAAATTCTTAAATGCTAATTTCTAAGGGTACCACATTATTGGTATTTCTTTTTGGACATTCTTCCCTTTTTCTTTTGGTTTTGACTTTTACCCTTGCCTGCATGAATGACGAAACACGAATTTAATGATTGGAGAGTTAGGTTTGGAGGCAACTTCCCATGATAAGTCTGTCTTCTGCCTACTCAACAGTCATTCACTTATGCATTTAAAAAAAAATGTTTGGATTAATTTTAATTTGCTAAATTAGTGAATTTATTTTCAAGGATCGGTTTTGCATTTGATTTGCTTATGCTTCTGAATTTAAATGATATTTAGATTAGTTCGAGAATTAAATCTTTTATATGTTTGCACATTTTTTTTTAAAATTATTTTCGCTTTTTTTTTCCCTTTAAATTTGCTTTTTTACTTTTATACGTGTTTGTTAAAATTTAAATTTAAATTTGTTTAAATTTCATTCCTTGCAGCAATGGCACAAAGAATATTTAATTAAATTTGTATTTAATTAAATTAATTAAATTTATTCTTTTGAAACAATATATGTATGTTTATATATACATGTATGTATGTTTATATCTACATGTTATATATGTAGAATTCTCCTTTAACTCAGAGCATGAGAGCACATAATAATTTAAGTATGCTTTATTTTAATAGAAAGAAATAAAAATAATTGTGATAAATTAAGTAAAGATGAAGTTAACGGTATGCAGGATTAACATAATGATGCACAGACAGTCCTTTACATACAGTTCCTCTGGCATAGTTCCCATCTAGTTTTAAATAGTATGATCATCTAAAGTCATCACAGCTAAAGGCGAAAAATCAGCACTAGACCGTCTGTCTTCTACAACCCTTGAACACGAGTGAGCCGTCTGCTGACCTCTGCGTCTGGAAGCGATCTCTCGCTGTCTCGGGTGGTTCTTACTGCGCTGAGCGATGATGATGACGTCATAATCCTGGTATTCTAATTCAGCATTGGGCGTTCATGATTCCCACAGCTTCGGCCAGCCTGAAGAGGCATCGTCCTCGATGTCTGTTGAATGGACATCAGTATCATGTACCTGCAAAGAGAATAAAAAGAAAAAAGAAAAAAAAAAAGAAAAGAAAAGAAAAAAGAAAAAAAAGAGTATCAGGTCCTTAGGTTTTGAGCTGATACAAACATCAAATCAATTTGACCATGGCTTCATATGGTCAGCCGCAGTAGATGTCAAATTCGGTCCTTCATGGCATCCTACTTTTTCGACTTCATATCTGTCATATGATCTTACAGCTATGATTTTATACGGTCCATGAAACTTTGGTCGTAGTTTCAAGCCAGTCCCATATTGAGTTCTCTGAATGGCTACCAAGTCGCCAATCTTGTATAGTTTCGGTTTCTTACGTTTCTTGTTGAATTGCTTACGATTCTCTTCTTGTATCTTCAAAATGTTGTTTTTCGCATCTTCTCTTATTTCATCACGTTCTTGCATCAATTGCTTTAGATATTCTTCGTTCAATATCTCACTAATTCTCAGATCTTCTTTATTCTTCATTTTCGTGCCTATGAGAAGCTCAAACGGTGAATATTTCGTACTTCTCGTAGTTGTACTGTTGATTATTCTCTGTACATCTGAAACATATTTAAACCATTTCGTTTAATCTTCATGTGATAATTTTGACAAAACAGGAATCAAAATTCTATGGATTCGTTCAATCTGTCCGTTACCTCTTGGAATACCCTGTAGTAATTTTGACATGTTCTATACCTTCTTCAGTACAATACGCTGAAAATTCTTTTGATGTAAAGGCACTACCTCGATCTGAAATGATTCTGGCTGGATTTCCAAATACAGTCTGTTGTTGCTTCAATTTTGAAATAACTTCTTGCGTAGTTGGTGATCTCACTGGATAGAACCAAGTAAATTTCGTAAAAGCGTCGACCACAGTCAAAATGTGTTGGTATCTCTTGTTCGTTGATGGAAGAGGTCCAATAAAGTCGACATGATATGTACTCAAAGGAACGTTTTCTTTCGGTACAGGATGAAGAAATCCTTCTGCTTTTTCCTTGCTTCTTGTTGTACAGTATACATTCTATACAGTTAGCAATTACTTTTTCAACTTTGCACTTCAGTCTAGGAATATAGAATTCTTGCTCTACAGCATTCACAGTTTTATCTACGGCAAAGTGACCTTTTTTATGTACGTTCTGTATGATTTCAGTCTGTAAGGATTCTGGCACTACTAGCAGATCTTTACCATTTTCAAATTTGTACAAAATATCATTTCTTACGAAGAATCTATTTTCTTCTCTCTTCTCAACTAAATTCTTGATTAATTTCACATGTTCATCTTCATTCTGTTGTTGTGCTAACCGAATCTTCTTGCTCTCTTCTCAACTAAATTCTTGATTAATTTCACATGTTCATCTTCATTCTGTTGTTGTGCTAACCGAATCTTCTCAGTTACATCGGAGGTGTATGATGATAAAATTAGAGCATTTCTACTTAAAGCATCAGCATGTTTCATTTGGCTTCCTGAACGGTGTACAATTTCGTAATCGAATTCTTCAATAAACATTGCCCATCTTGCAATTTTAGGAGTTAAATCTTTCTTATCTAAAGTTTTCTGAAAAGCACTACAATCAGTTACAATTTAGAATTTAGTCCCTAACAAATAGTTTCGAAATTTCTTCAGAGCTTCTATTACTGTAAGGGCTTCTAATTCGTAACTACAGAGTTTCTCTTCCTGCGGTGAAGTCTTCTTTCTCATATACTGAATTGGGTGATAATTACCATCATCAGACAATTGGAGTAATACTGCACCAAAGCCTTGACTACTAGCATCAGTATGGAGTTCTAATGGATATCCTTGCCTAAATATGTGTAGAACAGGTGCCTGAGAGAGAATTTCTTTTAATCTGCAAAAGGCTTCCTGTTGTTCGGAATCGAACTTAAAACCAATACCTTTTCTAAGCAAGTCGCTAAGAGGTTCAGCTATTTTAGCATAATGAGGAATGAATTTACGAAAATATCCCGTTAGTCCTAAAAAGCTTTATAGTTGTTTACAGTTACGCGGTTGTGGAAAGTTTCGAACAGCAACAGTTTTGGAAGGCGATGGTCTAATAGTTCCGTTTTCAATTACATGTCCCAAAAATTCAATTTTACGTTTTAAGAATTGGCACTTTTGAAATTTATTTGTTCATTCAACTTCATCATTAGACGGTATGACTATATCATCCATATAAATAATTAGTACACCTTCATTTAACAAGTCACGAAATACTGAATAAATATACCTTTGAAAAACATTTGGACTAATACATAAACCAAAAGGAGCTTTAAGAAATTCGTAAATCCCATTATGCGTTACAAAAGCGGTATATTTGGTGCAATTTTCATCTATGTCTACATGGAAAAAGCCATTTGTCAAATCTAGTGTCGTGAAGACTTTTGATTGTTCTAAACGATCAAGTATTTCCGGAATTATAGGCAGTGGAAATTTGTCTTTAATAGCCTTCTTATTTAATTTCCGATAGTCTATGCATAATCGTTTAGAATTATCACGCTTGTTGCACAAAACTATAGGCGCCGAATAATTAGAATTGCTAGGCTATATTATTTTTTCTTTCAGCCATTCCTTAATTTGATCGTCAACAATTTTTTGTTCCGCGAAAGACATGTATCCTCTATTTTGACAGACAGGAATATCATCGCATAAATTTATTTGCATCTTGAAGTCAGATTGTCTATTTTTCCGAGGCTGGTACGAATTAATTAAATTATACAGTCTTTCTTTATGTTCTGCATTCGAAATATGCGATAAATCAATCTCGTTGACAGAAATAGCATTCACCAGATGTGAAAGGTAATTAAACGTCGAGCTGCTTCCGCTTTCGGGACTTTTGTTTACATTAATGGAGACGTCAGATGACTGAGAAAGATCATAAACATTCTTCAATGACACAGCAATATTCAAATTTCCCGTAACGCAATGAACGTTAGAATTTCGATATGACTCAGCAGTTATCAAGTTTACATTACTTTTATTCCGATGAGAAATTATTTGAAGGCCATTCTCGGTAAAAGAGAAGTTAAACTGATTCAATACATCCAAACCTAATACAATTTGTTTACATAACGACTTAACAACATAAATTTTCGTACGAAGTAAAAAACTATCAATTGAAATATCAGAAATGAAAAAGCCGATGGGGTTCGTTTGCTTTGATTCAATTCCGTTTAATGTGATATCGCTACAATTTAAATTTGGAGTACCAATCTGCTTGTGTAACTCTACGCTGCATATCGTTACATCTGACCCAGTGTCAACTAGACTATCAACTAAATGATTATTTATTTCTACAGTCTTCATAATTCTATCCTTGTCAGAAATTCGTTAAAATAAAGCTTGTTTCTCGGGGGTCTGCTCTGGACAGTTAGTTGAATAATGCCTAAATTTTTTACATTTTATACCTTTCGATTTGTTTACACAATGCTTTCATAGATGCCCAAATTCCTGGCAATTAAAACATTTGACCTTATTAACGTTAGATTGATTTCGGTTTGATGACGAAAGCTTACTTCTATCTTTAACTTGAGTGTCTACTTTCGGTTTCGGATTTATAAACTTATCATTGTCCGATCTCATTTTATCATAAATTTTAAACCTTTGTTTAAATTCAGTTATTGTTTCGCAACCATATAGTATAGTTTTCCTCACTACAGAATCGGGAATACCATCAATAACATATTTAATTAATGAAGCATTATCAATGTTACCTCGCGAACACATTTCTTTCATTTTCAAAAAATACTCATCTAAAGATTCATTAGGCATTAATTTACGTTTACATAACATTTCATGCAATTCAGCAGAATTAAAAGCTTTACCATATTCAGATTTCAAAACTTTTAACTTACACCAGTCATTAACTTTAGGTTCACTATGAATAAACAGTTTCGCTTTACCTTTTAACGATCTTTTAGCAAAAACTAATTTATGCAAATCACTCAATTTCAAAGAATTTATAACATCTTCAAATTCATCAATCCATTTATCAACATTTTCATATGCATTACCAGAAAAAGGATTAACAATACTTTCAATATCCGAAAAACTAAGATGAGGTTTAAAATGATTTTGAATTGGAAGCTGCATACTGTTATTTACTTGAGACTCATTAAAACCAGGATTGTCTCTTTGATTATCATCAAGCACTACTTCAGAAATTTTACTAACAGTTTCATCTTCAATATCACTATTTTCTTCATGCAAAATATTTTCAAATAATACAGATAAATCACATAGGAAAGAGACAATTCGGGTTACGACTTCCGTTTTTAAACCTTCTGAATTTATGCACAATACATTGTAAACTTTAATTAACTCATTCAAAGTAAAACTATTCTGCACTGTATCTATTTTCTTATTAAATTCTTCAGAATCTGCTTTAAATATAAAGCCAGAAAATTCACGTAATCTTTTCCGGTTATTTCGATCCCCATCAGTATTAAAAATAAGCTTATGCAAACTTTTGATTTCAGAACTTTTACTATTCTTTAAAGCTACTTCCAATTCTGGAATTTCTACTGACTTCATATTGGAAAGAAAGTTTTGTACTCACCCGACAGATGATCGTCGTCAATAAGGATAATCCACACTTTATATGAGTAATCCAATAAATCGAATAACTTGTGAGAACAGTTCACTCAATCAGTTCAAAGCACAGTTCCTAATACTCGCACACTTTCGAGTTCGAGGCCCCACGTTGGGCGCCAATGTTCTGTAGAATTCTCCTTTAACTCAGAGCATGAGAGCACGTAATAATTTAAGTATGCTTTATTTTAATAGAAAGAAATAAAAATAATTGAGATAAATTAAGTAAAGATGAAGTTAACGGTATGCAGGATTAATATAATGATGCACAGGCAGTCCTTTACACAGAGTTCCCATCTAGTTTTAAATAGTGTAAACGCAACGTATTAATTTTATTTAAAATGTATTTTCCCGATTGGCAACAACAGTTTTTTTGAGAACGATAATATTTTTTGAACTGTAAGTTTTTGAGCAGTAATGTTGACGGTAATGTTTCTGAATAAAGCAAGTATTTAACAATTAATGTTTGGCGGAATGTGTTTTTAATAAAGGAACTAATTAAATGCTAACATTTCAGAAGTGGGATAAACTAGAATTATTATCTAGATTTAACAACGTATTGCCTTAACGTACGATAAGCCTAAACTGAATGTGGAAACTCGCCAAAACTGAAAGTAGAAAGGTACGTGAATTTATAAACTGTTTATGTTATGTCTAAGTATTAAACGGAAAGAACTTAAGTATAATTATTGTATTAGTATTTGAAAATTGAAGTCTAAGATAGCTTATTTGGCAAGAGGCAAAAAATGGGATTTAAAAGAACTTGCTTTGGAACTTGATGTAGATGTCCCTTCTGATATTAAAATTGTAGGCTTAAGAGATATGATTTTGAATAGTAAGAATTATAACGAAGACTTTACTAAACAAATGCTAGATAGAATTATAAATGATCGTTTAGACAGGGAAAAGTTAGAAATTTTAGAAAAAGATAAGCAAAGAGCATTTGAAATGGAAATCATAGAAAAAGATAAGCAAAGAGCATTTGAAATGGAAATTATAGAAAAAGATAAGCAAAGAGCATTTGAAATGGAAATTATAGAAAGAGATAAGCAAAGAACTTTTGAACTTGAAAAATTGAAAATAGAAGCGGAAATCAGAAGTAGTAATGTAAATGATTCTGTTTCTTCTAATGTTAGTAGAAGTAATAGTTGTGATATGAGTAAATTAATGCATAAGTATGATTTGAATGAAGGTGATATAAGTTTTTATTTAGTTTTATTTGAGAGACAGGCACGACGTATTGGGTTAGAAGAACAAAACTGGGTTTCTCAGCTGTTGGGTCTATTGCCTTATGAAATAACTCAATTAATTGCACGTGAATCAGAAGAGAAAGCTAACGACTATAAGCACGTTAAACAACTGCTACTGAGAAAATTTAAGTTAAGCCCTGAACAGTTTCGGCAAAAGTTCGTTGATAATATTAAAACGTTGCGTAATACGTGGAAGGACTTCACGTTTGAATTAAAAAATTATTTTGAAGAGTGGCTTGCTGGATTAAATGTAACAGATTTTGACTCTTTAAAAAAACTTATTATTACTGATCAATTAAAGAAGAGGGTCCCCGCTGCTATCCGAGACCATTTCATTGATGATTGGTCTAAATTCATTAATCCTGAAGAGTTGGCTGAAAAACTAGATGAATATGAAAATATTCGGACAGGGATAAAAGTACTTCGAGTAGAAAATAAAACTTTTAGGCATAATTTTAAGCCCAAACCTGGTTCTAAATTTTATGAAGGATCCTATAATCAGTATTCAAGACAAAGAAATGTTAAAGATTCCATGCAGACAGATGGTAATTTCAAAGTGGGTTTTAAAAACAGTTTTGATAAAAAATACAATCTGAGCGATAAATTTTTTAAAACAGACGAAAGGAAAAGGGAATATAATCCTGGCATCCGCAATGAAAAGGGTGAGCCGAAATGCTTCAATTGTAATGATTATGGACATATAGCGACGGATTGTCCACAGCCTAAAAAAGAAATTATTTGCAGGAAATGTAATGAAAAGGGTCATACTTTTAAAAAGTGTACGTCTAAGAATCCAGACTTGACAAATGTTAAAAATTATTTATCCGTGGACCAGAATTCAGGTGTTTCACCAGCTGTATATTTAAAGTATGCTCGCATCAATAATGGAGAAGAAATTACTGCAATCATAGATACGGGTTCTAGTTCGTGTTTATTGAAACAGTCTGCGGCTAAGAGACTGAATCTTATTGTAAAACCTGATGTGGAGGAATTGTTTGGCTTTGGGAACCAGAATAAACCAGCCGCTAGAACATTGGGAAAAGTAACTGTTAACTTAGAGATTGATAATGTGGAAGGAAAGGACATTACAGTTCTAATTGTAGGAGATGAAACACAACCATGCGACTTATTAGTTGGTCGAACATGGATTGATTTACCGCATATTGCATACGCCAAGATAGGAAATACCTTGCACATACGCTATGCTAATGACTGCCCATTTTCACAGTTGCAAAATGATAGCAACACTCCGCGAATTAAACTGAAGGCTTCCCAAGAAACTCAAATCGAAAGTAATACGGTTAATTTCGTGAAAGTTAAAACTGATGAAATAAATAACGGTTATGTTTTAATAAGTGGATCGGAAGATGAGCTAGGCTCATTATTGGAAGTAATACAGGGAGAAACAGTGATACCAGTCACTAACTACAGCGATCGAAAACTAATTTTGAAAGAGAATCAATGTATCGGTAGAGCGGAAGTAGCAGAATTAGTTGAACCAAGTTCAGATCAGAAAACTGAAAATTCAAGTCAAAAGGAAATACTGATAATAAATGAAATTAAGAAGTTTAAGAGACCGATTACTTTAGAAGAAATTAAAGTTAATAAATATATTACGCCAGAAAGAAAACAGGAAGTTTTACATTTGATAAATGAGTATCGAGATTGTTTTGCATTAAATATGGAGGAATTAGGGTGTACAAACTTAACAAAATGGATATTAAAGAAATTGAAGGGAGTAAGCCTATTTGCATGAAGTCGTATAAAACCAATGCCGAAGAGCGTGCTTCTATAAAGAAGATAATAAATGAATGGAAGAAATATGGAATTGTTACTGAAACAAGATCTCCGTATGCTAGTCCAGTTTTACTCGTAAAGAAAAAAACAGGTGAATTACAATTAGTGATAGATTATAGAAAGTTGAATTCGCAAACTGTTAAAGATAAATTTCCACTACCAAGGATAGATGATCTTCTTGAATGTCTTAGTGAGTGTAAAGTTTTCACTACATTGGACTTAGCTCATGGATATTTGCAGATTCCTTTAACTGAAGAAGCGAAACTTAAAACAGCTTTCATCACTCCAGATGATACTGGTCAATTTGAACGTATGATCTTTGGGTTAGCTAATGCACCTGCAGAATTTCAGAGATTTATGAATCAAGTTTTAGGTCCATTGCTTAATAAAGAAGTATTGTGCTATTTGGACGACATATTAATTCCGTCTAAATCTTGGGAAGAAATGATGGAAAAACTTAGGAAAGTGTTTGATAGATTGAGAGAAGCAATGCTGACATTGAAACTGACAAAATGCGAATTTGGAAAAGATGAAGTTGAGTATTTGGGATTTCTAATAAAATCAAATGGTATGCAACCTGGACCAAGAAAAGTACGAGCAATATTAAACTTTCCTAAACCAACCAATGAACATGAAGTTAAACAATTTTTAGGTCTTACAAGTTTCTTTAGAAGGTTTGTACCGAAATACGCAGAGAAAGCTGAGCCGCTAACGAGACTGACGAGGAAGGATGAAACATTTCGTTGGAACGAAGATCAGCAAGAAGCATTCAGTACTTTAAAGGATCATTTAACTAATGAACCAATACTAGCATTATATAATCCCGAAGCAGAGACTGAAGTGCACACAGACGCGAGCAACAAAGGGCTGGCAGGAATGCTGTTGCAAAAAGGTGAAGATAGAAAGTGGCATTTAGTTTATTGTGTAAGTAAAGGGACAACAGAAACAGAAAAGAATTATCATTCAAGCAAATTAGAATTAATGGCTGTAGTTTGGACTTTGACACGACTTCGACAATTTTTAATTGGAATCCGATTTACGGTAATTACAGACTGCCAAGCTTTAGTTTATTTAAACGCGAAGAAAACTTCAAATCCTCAGATAGCAAGGTGGAGTAATCTGATCCAGGAATACAATCTTGAAATAAAGCACAGACAAGGTAAAAAAATGAGTCACATAGATGCATTGAGCCGATCGCCAGTTGATCAGCCAGAAGAAACTTTAGACTCTATAATTGAAAACAACTTGGAAGTTTGTTTAACGCTAACGATACATGAACAAATTCTTACGATTCAGCATTCAGATCCAGAATTACGCAAATTAATAGACATTTAAAAGAAAAAGATAAATGATAGAACGAATGCAGAGAAATATGTAACTGAAAATTACGTCTTGAAGAATAATCGATTGTTTCGTAAAGTGAAAGATCAGGAAAAGGAGAAATTGTTATATGTCATACCTAAATCGATGAGAAAAGGTATTGTAGTAAAATTTCACGATCTTTTGGGACATTTTTCAGCAGAAAGAACTGTTGCCAAAATCAAAGAATCATACTGGTTTAAAGGAATGAAACGATATGTTATGCATCACATTTCGATGTGTTTCGAATGCCTTGTAAATAAAATGCCTAGTGGTAAGAAACAAGGAGTACTGCATCCAATTAGACCTGGTAGAAGGCCTTTTGCAATTATACATATAGATCATTTAGGACCATTCGTAAAAAGTTCAAGAGGAAATACAGAATTATTTGTAATAATTGATAATTTTATGAGATTTACACGCTTATATCCTATGAAAAGTACTGCAACCAAGTATGTGTTAGTTGCATTGAAGACTTTTGTAGATGATTTTGGGTTACCAGAAAAATTATCAGCGATAGAGGAACATGTTTCACAGCGAAGGAATTTCGAGAGTACTGTCAAAATAATGGAATCAGTCATACACTCAATTCAACTCAACATCCAAGTGGTAATGGAATGGTGGAAAGAGCAAATCGAACAATTTTGGCTACGATTAAAACGAGTATGGAAAATCCGAATCAGAGAGACTGGGATAAAAAGATTAAGGAATGCGAAAGAAATCTAAACAATATGATAAATAAGACTACAAATAAAACTCCTTTCGAAATGCTTCACGGTTATTCACCAAAATTTAACGACGGATTGATGAGGATGATTACAGATGAAGACGCAGATGAATGGGAGAATCCAGTAATCTTACAGAATGAAGCTAGAAAGAGAATTGAAGATATGCAGATGAAAATGAAAGCAAATTATGACAAGAAGAAAAGCAATTCTTTAACATTCGAACGAGAAGAAATAGTAGTTATGAGAAGAGTACCTAAATCAACTGGAGAATCAACCAAAACACAACAAAAGTATCGAGGACCTTTGGTAGTTACAGAAGTTTTACCAAGTGATACCTATAGAGTGACTCAATTAGAAGAGAAGGTGAAAGGACATTTCTTTAGTACGACAGCTCATGTGAGCCAATTAAAGTCATGGCAGTGTCAAGCTGAATCAGAAGAAGACGATGATGATGGTGATGACATTATTGTTACTGGGGATAACGATAACAACACGCCGCATATTACTAAAACTACGACACGGAAAAAGAATAGAAAACGACGGTGAATCTATATGACAGCTAAAGACTTTCGAACTATAAACATTAATATTACAGATTTAATTTTTTTAAATATAAGTTCTTAATGTTCCGAGGTCGTAACTAAGTCAGGATGCCCGAATGTAAACGCAACGTATTAATTTTATTTAAAATGTATTTTCCCGTTCGGCAACAACAGTTTTTTTGAGAACGATAATATTTTTTGAACTGTAAGTTTTTGAGCAGTAATGTTGACGGTAATGTTTCTGAATAAAGCAAGTATTTAACAATTAATGTTTGACGGAATGTGTTTTTAATAAAGGAACTAATTAAATGCTAACAATAGTATGATCATCTAAAGTCATCACAGCTAAAGGCGAAAAATCAGCATTAGACCGTCTGTCTTCTGCAACCCTTGAAGACGAGTGAGAAGTCTGCTCACCTCTGCGTCTGGAAGCGATCTCTCGCTGTCTCGGATGATTCTTACTGCGCTGAGCGATGCTGATGACGTCATAATCCTGGTATTCTAATTCAGCATTGAGCTTTCATGATTCCCATATATATATATATATATATATATATATGTGTGTGTGTGTGTGTGTGTGTGTGTGTGTGATATCATCCCTTTCTTCATCCACCGCCTCATAGAGAAATAACTCCACCTTCTTGTATTCTGAACTTTATTATGCAAACCCAAAACTAATACTAAACTACAATACTAATAACTGAAATATATAAAGTAACACAAGTTAATTTCGTTTTCATTAATGGCTCCCACGAGCCTTCCCTATGACCTCTCTCTCTCGGTCTCCCTCTTGGAAACTAAAACTTTTTGGCGCCTTCAGATTACAAGCCAACGCCCTCTATACATCTTGTTGGTTGGCGTCACCCATACATCACAGTGTGTATGTGCGTGTGTATGATATATGCGTGTAAAATATGAATCAAAACTTCTAATTTTAATTCAGCAATAGTCCTTTTAATTTGGCTACGTCTTTTCCTGCCTTAAAACTGATAATCTAAAGTGCATCATTTAAAAATAAATTAGCATTATGCCATTACATAAAAGCAGCATTACGTATATTTTTTATCTAATCGAAAACCGAAATTTACAAAGCAACGGAATCTATCAAGCACTAACGTTTCCTGATTTCCTCTTTCTGTGCTAGCGTGTGTTGCTTACTTCTTTGCTTCATTCATTATATACGTAGCGTATTCGGAATAAGTACCGTTTCATTCTAGCGCCGTCGCAGCGCTGTGGTAGGCGTCCCGCGCATGCGCACTAGTCTTTCTTGTTCACTGACTTTCAATTGTCGCCATTTTGGTTGCTCTATGTTGTGTTTTGAGTTTGCTGTGCACATTCAAAATGTTTAAGACAATTCTGACTCCCACTGACAGTGAGATTCGTGCCGTGATTAAATTTTTGAACGCGAGGAATGTTAAACCGGCCGAAATTTATTGTCAAGTGACAGAAGTTTACGGTGAATACGCGATAAGTGATGGAATGGTGAGAAAGTGGGTAAGAATGTTTAATGCAGGTCGAACAAATGTCCACGCCGAGGCTCGGAGTGGTCGGCCTTCTGTTGTCACCGATGATTTGGTAAGGAAAGTTGATGAAGCAATTCATGAGAACAGACGCTTCACAATGACAACTCTTTCAGAGGCATTTCCACAAATTTCACGTACTGTTTTGTTCGAAATTGTGTCTGACCGCTTGAATTATCGCAAACTGTGTTCCCCCCGATGGGTTCCAAAAATGCTCACTGATGTTCACAAAACAAAGCGACTTGGTAGTGCCCTGACATTTCTCACGCGGTACGGTGATGAGGTAGAAAACGTTTTAAACCAAATTGTGACAGGTGATGAAACTTGGGTGTGTCATTTCACAAAAGAATCGAAACAACAATCGATGGAGTGGAGACACACTCATTCTCCGAAAAAACAAAAGTTCAAAGTGACAATGCCATCACAAAAAATCATGTGCACTGTCTTCTGGGATAGGAAAGGCGTTTTGCTTACTCAATTTCTTCCCAGAGGTGAAACCATTAATGCGGCACGATATTGTGAGATTTTAACAAAACTAAGGCGTGCCATTCAAAACAAACGAAGAGCAATTCTCAGTAAAGGAATTGTGTTGCTCCATGACAATGCTCGGCCCCATACTGCTGGTGTCACTCAATCGTTAATTCGACAGTTTCATTGGGAGCAGTTCGATCACCCGCCGTACAGCCCGGACTTGGCGCCGTCCGACTATCACTTGTTCCTGCACATGAAGCGCGAGTTTAGTGGCAAGCGCTTTGGATCTGACGATGACGCGAAAAATGCTGTGGAGTCGTGGTTATCGAAACTGGCGGGAAGTTTCTTTGACGATGGTATACATAAACTGGTCACCCGCTATGACAAGTGTTTGATCATTGGCGGAAACTATGTTGAAAAATAGTTTAAGACATGTATTTTCATGTAAAAATAAAATTGGAATTAAAAATATTGGTTTACTATTTTTTTTTCAAAACGGTACTTAGTTTCCGGTATATATATATGCGTGATATTTGCAGTAAATGGGCATTGGAAATGATGAAGCTTAGGATTCTGATTACATCAGATTTCGGGGGATGTGGTCGATGCGAAATTAAAGGCAGCCGAATTTAAGACACAAAAGAATTTCATTTTTTAAAAACTCCATATCTTTATTCACTTAAAATGGCAGATCGCTATTCTTCAAGATTCTCCAAAATTACGTATCGAATAATGATTTAAATTAAAATAGGTTAAATTTAGGTTTTCAACGTCATAACTATTCTAACAAAGAGAAGACGAATGGACAGAGCAGCGCAGGTATTATAGCAGCGATGGCAGGATGCACTCTGACGAAAAATGGCGCGAACTCTACATTTATAGTAGTGGTTACATAACATGCCAGAATGTTCTCGAAAGTACTGGTCTAGGGGGAAAGATCCTGAAATTGGGGAAAGTTAATTAGAGGTTGCCTGTTCGTGTAGAGCAAAATAATCGTATTTTTTATATCATATATATAAAAAATACGATTGTAGTAGTTCAAATTAAGGTGAATTGTGAACAAGAGGGAGTATTCATGTAATTGAATTCTTGAGTTGGTAACCAGCCTAATTTACTGCTGCTGAGATTATGCTCTCTTGTTTATTTTTTGTATTTTATTACTTTTAGATGATTCATCGTAGTTTTCTTGAGATAATTCCCTTCCCCGCCAGCAGTATTACAACTTTTAAATGATGGACTTCACTCCAAAGAAAAGAACTGACTTTGGCACAAAGTGTGTAATGTAAGTTTGCGTGCGGTAAATAGAATTATTAGACTCTTTAGTAAGAGAGGCAGTTCATAAATCAGCAGAAAGGAAAGTGTCGGAGAAAGTGAAAATGCTTTGGCGGTGCTTTTCTCTACATGGCCAGCATCACTATTGCCGTTTAATGAAATGATGAATTCCGACAGATATGTTGAAGTGGTTAAAGAAAAAGTAATTCCTAAAGCAAAGGAACTCTGGTGAACAAAACACGGCATTTTCCAACAGGATCTAGATCTGTACCACCACACGTCGGAAAAAGTGAAAATAATTATTGAAGTAAAAGATGTTAGGCTTCTAGATTGAAAGTATATAAATATATATATATATAAAGTATATATATATACATATATATATATATATATATATATATATATATAATGTACGTATATATATATATATATATATAATGTTGTATGATCTTAAATACATTTAGTGCGAATACAAGTTATTATTAACTCCAGTCCCCGTTAAAACATTATTAACATTTTGCTTTCAAATTACTTCAAAACATCTTTCAAAATATAACTTACCAGTATGGATGCACACTTTTAAAATAATTCTACTTTAATTAAACTTAGGAGATAATATAATCAATTAATCAATACTGTTTAGGAAATAAATTATATATATATATATATATATACTTTTGGTGCGGCCGATTGCAACAAAAAATGGAGGTCCACTGCTACATGTTATAGCAGTCCTATATAAAAATATTTAGCGACCTGAGGCTACTCGTTTTTGAGTTATGTGAGATACATACATACAAACGTACGTACAGAAGCCACGAAAAAAAGTCTGTTCTTAATCCGTTTTAAATCGGTTTTATTATTTGTTTGGGGAAAAAGAGACCTTTATTCTGTCCGTAGTACAGATGTTACCCCCAAAACATTATTAAATTGTATTTGATAGCGGTCCTAATGGATATTTTCGTTGAAATATGATACTGGGAATTTTTCGTGATTACAATACTTCCTTTTCTTCGTACAAGGAAGTAAAAAAACTTTTAAGCTACATTAAAATCTCAAGCATATAGCCGCAAAATTACGAAAGGATAGTTGCATTTCTAATCTATATCGTCTGGATAGCAAAACGTAATCATGCAATCTTAGACATCTGATCTAGTTCGTCAAGAATCTGGTGTGGGAAACCCCCGTTAGAAATGCTCATGAATTTGTTGTACGCATCGTGGCAGCTGCTGGGGAAGTGCGGAACATGTCAAGTATTCTCCAGAATATCAGGCCTTCCTTGTGCCGGAGACGTGAGGGTTAGCATGGTCCGTGGTCGTAATTTTAAACACCTTCTTTCATGACGATCGTTGCCTATTTTTGTTCTTATTTCTTGATTTCTACTGTACTAAGCCATGATAAACATATTTTTTCACCCTTTTCATGTCCTTCCTTTCTTGTGCTGTCACAACCGCGCCAGGAAAGTTTTTCCGACTATGCATTGCTATGTGATTTTCATCATCTAGGTGTACTTTATTTTTCCAGAAAACTTTTAACAGATTGCTGAAACACCCTGTATATCTACAACTAACAGATGAGAAAATAAAAGCGTCATAAAAACGTTTGTGGACATAGTTTGTGGACTGCTATAAATGCTCTAAATGGATTTAAAAACCTGGAAGTCAGTGTCGCATTTCAAAATCAAAACATTATTTACATTATGCAAGCATTGTTTTTAAAATAAAGCAGTACATGTGTTACGTTTGATGTGAAAGATCCAGTTTCCAATACATGAATATTTGAGAAAATTGATGAGCACATATATGAAACTGAAAGTTACTTGCGAATAGTAGATTATTCAACCAAAAACTACAAAACTGCGTAAGCAAAGCAGGAATGTATTATAAGGTACTTCTCCCGCCTTCTTAGCGTGCCTTCGTGGTGTAGTGGTCTGCACGCTGGGCGCGTACTCCAGAGGTATATGGTTCGATTCCCGAGGAAGGTGTTGCTAATTTTTACATCACCTGCTTCCAAAATACCTAATGTCTGTACAGTATATTTTCGGTCATGGGGACATGACACAGCCTGAACACAATGAGGAAATTTTGTAACATATTATAATCTTTATATTATTAATTGTACAACAACCACACCGAATTCATAGTAATATAACAGAGTTAATATCAGTAGGCTATAGTTTCGAAATTCTTGTCCTTAATTTCATCCCAAAGTTGAAAGCAAAGTTTGAAGTACCAAAGCTGATTGGTTAGCCTCCAAAGCTGATTGGTTAGCCTCCAAAGCTGATTGGTTATCCTTCATGTGTATTAGGAGAGTGATTACCTAAAAAGAAAATATCTTGATTTAAAATTCCAGCAAGTATTTGTGCTGTTAAAATAGGTTCAACATAGATTTTTATGGGAAGCAAACAAATTTTTATATCACAAACAGTTTTTTTTTTACGTATCTATAAAGTAAAATGTTCTGTTACTTGTAAATATGCTGCAGATTTTTCCTTCTATATTTTTCTTTTTCAGTATGGTTGAATATGCTTCTGGACGCTTAAAAGTATAGCTGGAGATTTTCAGATTTATAAAGAGCAAATTGATAATTCTTATTGTTTAAAAGCTTTCAAGAAAGTAGACAAATCTACAGTTGCCGATGGTCCTTTAAGCTCCTTTTGTCTGTTTACCAAATAAAAATATCTCTGCAAAAAACATTCGCATATGTAAATAAGGAAGAAAAAACAAGAATGTTAGCGAAACTTTAAAGTCTTCTTTTACTCTGTCTCATGTGGCTATTTTCTATTAACTGATACATAAACATGAAAGCATTTGTTACGCACGGTGTTTGTTCATGAATTCCTAATGCTGTTTAATTGATTGTGCCCTCTCTAAATGTGGTTTGTAGAGTAAACAGAAAGTCTCCCACGTGATGCGAAGCAAGTGGGATGGTATTATATTGGTTAACAAAAAATAGCGATTGATTTGAGAGCTATTAGCGATTGATTTCGTTGTGAATACTGTACATTCGTTTATTATGAATGCAAATAAATGAATATAATTAAGTTAATCAACAATCATAATCTTCTGTGTTCTGAGTTTCATTTGCAGCACAAAAAAAAAATACTCCTTTCGTCACCAATATGAAGGAAGAATGTAAAGGCTAACCATTTACTTGCATGCCTATGTATAACTATGTATGCATAAAGGTTTTTCAAAATTCCTTGATCCTCATCTCTGGACAAAACACCTACCGCCTGTCGTGAAAGCTTATCGCACATAAGCAGGCGGTAGAAGCCGGGTTGATACAGATATTTGATTTTTGTTGGTACAGATATTTGATTGAGCAATTTTATTATTTTCATTGCGTTCAATGTTTTAATACAGTTAATATTTCTTTTTGGAATATGTTACAGTCTTTGTCAAATGTCCTATCATTGATATTTAACTAAATCAATATCCAACAGAACAAATGGGTATCACATATTATGATTAATTCTAGAACTACCACTGAAAATTCAAGGTAAATTCTATTGAAGTGTCTCAAATGATCTTGTATTTCTTTACCATCTTTACTAATTAAAAGATTTTAAATGTTCTGCTACGTACGAATGTAAGTCTGAAACTGTGACACTTCTGAAATAAGCTGGGCTAAATAATTCAGCGTCATAGCTTACTTCCATTTTAAGTTGTATTGTCGTGAGAACGAATTCTGGTTATATAAAAAATAATACCTCATATAAAAAATATACCTCATATAAATATACCTCATATAAATACCTCATATAAAAAATAGTAATAATCTTGATAACACAACACCTGCTGCAATTGCAGGAGAACGATAAGTTATATTAATCTTCAGAACAATTGAGCACTGAACGCTCAGTATTTATTCAATTTTTATTTCGCTTATAAAGCGCCCAAATACATAAGTAATATACTTTTTGACCACAGACCTAAACAATTGCTTCTGCATGTTTGGTTTCAAATCTCACTTTATATCTCGAAATCTTTTAATACGATCTACAGGAAATTTCTTCTCATTTCAAAATTTTGTATGCGTGATATCTAACTTTCATCCCACATTAAACGTTTTTCATCCCACATTAAACGTTTTTCATCCCACATTAAACGTTTTAACCTTTAACAGGTTTAATTCTCTTTCTATTCAATTTAGATGTAGGTTAAAAGTTACATTTTCGCCCGTTTTACTAATTATTGAAGCAATAAGATTAATTTTCTGAGATGATAAACTTGTATATTTTAAGTTAAGGTTTATTATACGTTTCCAAGATCAGTGATGATTATGATTTTAAGAAAGCCATTGTATAAAGGTTTCAGTTAAAATCGTTGTAACTATATCTATAAGGTAACCATTCAAAAAATAATAAATATGAAATTAAACGTTTAATACTTTATAATTTTTTATTTGAAATGATTATATAGCAAGCCATTAGTATAAAGCATCAATCGCTTGCACCTTTCATTAGGTTCCATCTAATTTCTCGATTTGCGCCTGCCCGTCAGATGCGGAGTGGTAAGATCGCTGAACACTGGTATTTTCACCCGAAATCATATCCCTAACTCAAAGCATGAGGTTTTTCGTTATTCCCAACGTAATGTAGATAGGAGAACGCTTTTTTTAAAGTCCTCTTGATGCTGAATTAAAGAAACTCTAATGTGTAGCTATTTTTTCACATCCAGTTAACATTTTCTAAAGAATTAACTTGGAAAACTAAAAGAAACACTCAGGGCTCCTTATTAAGTTATTTAGGATATGAACTTTATAAAATAATTTCTGAAATTATTGCGAGGAAAGATTTTGTAACAAATTATATAATGTTCCTATTACTGTTACGCTTGAAAGGAACGGAAACACTATACGAAATTAATCCTTTCCATTGAGAATCGCAAAATAAATTCTATGTAAATGATGAAATAACTAATCTTTAAGCATTCCGGGGGAAAGTTTTATAAATAGAAATTTAACAATCTATCAGCTTATGTCACAGAAAATGGTAGAAGCTTTTTTTTTAATTGAAATGTTAAACTAATTTTTTATTAAGCACAGAATTTCTTCACTCACACATGATCCAATCGGATATTCCGAAAATTTCCAATTTAGGTTCTTAAAAAATGTAAATGAAAGTTTTCTTCTTTCAATAGCTCAGTTAAGTCGGACATCATTATAAAATCTTTATCTTAACGAAAATTTAATCCAGCAAAGATCTAATTATCGACAAGCGAATGCTGTATCAGCTCAGTTCTATAGACCCGTTTTTAATTATGTTCTTCCATTTAAGCCGTAGCTTTCATTCTAAAACATTAAATCACTTGAATTCTAAGTAATTTTTTTTATCGTGTTGCAACTTTTTTTTAACAAGAGTATAGCATGAGCAAAAATATTTCATCTTGATAATTACTATTATAAGCATAATCACGATTAGGAAGAAATACGTGAACAGTTGGAATTCATTTTGTTTCAAAAGAGATCCTGAATAAAAAAACTATACTTTTATTCTAGGAAGCTGGAATAAAGACGCTGAAGATGATTTATCACGCACATTGATTTAGTTACAGGAGCTAAAGCACATCAGTGTCATGATATCCCACTGTATAAGAGTAAAGAACGTCAACAGAAAAATAATTACATATAGTTGTAGGGCAAGAAAGGAACTATCGGTCAGTTTCACAACTGACAATTTTGTTCGTTATATTTATCTGTTAGCAATATGTCACAAAATGAAAAAACGCATAATTAGATAAAGAAGAAACTAGTTGTCTGTATAATTCAGGAGTATATGTTCCACTCTGCTGATACTGCAGTGGTATCAGCTAAAAAATAAAGAAAGATTTACTATATTACTGAGTAAGTTGGATGGAAACAAATGATAAGCAGTACATTCTAAAGAAATGAATACGATTCTATGACCTACTTCGTTTTAAAATTTCAGTAATATTCAAATAGACAGTTCAAAATACAAATTATGTGTTATTTGCCAAACTATCTTTCTTTTATTCGTAAATCTATCACTTTTGACTAATTATTAATTGATTTTGATTTTTGACATATTTCTTTATATATACAGTAGAGTTCTGCAAACGTGACGTAATGTGGACTGAGAGACTGTCCGAGTTTCCGAAAGTCCAGTTGTACGGAATAAGGGGTGGGTGTTTTAGAACTCTTAATATTTAACTGTAAATTATTTACACATCTGTAGCACAATATTGGACACGAGAAAGTACAGCACACAATTCATTTTTTTATGTCAAATTTTAGCTAAATAGGAGTCATAAAAAGAAAAAATACCCTAAGATAATTCAGTAAAAAAGACTTGCATACGAAGTAACTTGCATAATAAGTTTTAAACAGCTTCGTAATTCTGACTAATAATAAAAAAAAGTAAATAAAATTAATGAATAAAATTTTTAAATCTTGCTTAATAATGAAATGTATCACGAAAATTGCAAGGTTATGTGGGGCTATAAACGTCTTTTATATATGTATTCTTTATAACACTAGTAATGTGTAATGCAACTCGTTGGTCCCGAAGGATTTTAAAATGTTAATAGAAATGCATACTGCTTTTAAATTATTCCCTGTGTTATACTGCTGATATGTTTTTGATGTGGTGGTTTGTCAGTTTAAGTTGACCACGTCAGATAAAATAACAGTTGTGATTGCTCACTAATTAACATAACATTATGAGATAAACTAGATGTCAGATATTTTTTATACTCGTGTAAAAAGTATTTACAAGATTATTAAAAGAATCTGAAAGGTTTCAGATTTTAACGGTCGTCCAAAAGGGTTTGTTAAAGTTCTTTCGCGCTCTCGCTGAGCTCGCAGTTTACCAGTCTGCTGTTACATTCGCTCCTTCTTTTGGTCATTTTAGCTTTACTATTAAGCATCGTTTTCTTCGCATTTACGCCATATATAATTCAAAGGCGAAATTTAAAAAAAAAAAATTAAAAGGGTTGTTTAGAATTCGCGATATAGTGTTAAGCATTAAAATATATTTTTCTATTTTTTTCATTCTTTTCTCAGATCATCATATCAATGTTCAGTAAGATAACTTGCAAAACGTTTTTTTAACTTTCTATTATTAACGTTTTGCGTGTTAACTTTATTTATTAAATATCATGTTCCTTGCATTTAAGCCACATAAAATTCAATACAACGGAAAAAATCACAAAATATTTTTTGACAGAACAGTCTCACGCGCTGAATATAAAAATGTTTTATTCCGTATAATGTTGCAATCGCTTGCTTTAAAATCGTTGATTTCGTTAATAAAAATTTTTAAGGTATTTCATAATATGAAATAGATAATAATAATATATATATATATAAATCTGAAAGCTTTCAGTTTTTACATTACTCCTAAAGGGGCGTTTTCTAACGTTTTGTATTACCTTTATTTATTAAATATCATGTTCTTCGTACTTAAACTATAAAATTCAATTCAAAAGTAATATATCAAAAAATTTTAAAATGAAAATATCTTTACAATTTTCGATACACAGTCTCGCCTGCTGGAGATAAAAATGTTTTTTTCTTTACGTACTGTGTTGCCATTGCTTCCTTTGAAATCGTTGAATATGTTAATCAAAAATTCGTTAAAGTTTTAGAAAATATGAAATGGATAATAAAAGAAAAATCTAAATTTAAAATTTAGGCTTCCAGATGCCCATATTCGGGTAGAAACATATGTTATTCAAAATTTGAACACTCCAGGTACCGTTGTTTTACCACAATGCGAGAAACATGCATTCATTCACGCAGATTCTTCATTATTTAATTTCTTTAAATATAACACAGAGCGATTATATTTGTTGGCAACAATTGCTACAACGCATATAAGTGTTTTGCTGAAAAATGCCATTTCGAGACTGATATCCCATTCGGGACAAACATCGGTTTGGGCTAATTATTTAAGAAAATCTTTTATTTTGTATTATAAGGTTATTTAAAAGGTATTACGTAATGAGAGGTGCTAAATATATGAGCATAATGTAAATAATCAAAGCGCTAGAAATCTATCTAATGTGCAGGTCAAATCAACCAATTATACTTCAATGAGCAACAATGTTTCAAAAATTCAACTCTCCCAGGAGACAAATGCAGATGAAAAATAGGAACACAACATTTTAGGAAATAAGAAGTTGAATCGCAAACCTTTAAATTTTAAAAAATTACGCTTTTCAGAATTTATTCTTGAAAATTATATTTTAGGAATCGCGTGTTATTTAAAAACTCGTATTTTTTGCTTTTTTTAAACCAATTTTAGTCAGCCTCTAACTCATCCTTTGTTAAGTTATCTCTAAGGCTGCATATTTTGCTGTCACTCACTAAAGATAGCGTCTGTGATGATGTGCATTTTGTTTGCCTTTTAAGTAAAGAGGATTTTCCTATCCTCATAAATTTCCTTAATATTATCCAATAAAGTCCTAATATGCATAAAGAAACTATATAAACACCATTCTGCTTTATAAATAACTTCGAATTCTTTAATGGAAAAAATGGAACAGAAGAAAATTATTATTTGAGGTGCTAAAAGAAATTCTAAACGTTAATTTTTTGCATTATTTGTTTTTTTCGAAGTAAAATAAAATTGAATAATACGACAAAATATACAAGGCTGAAGTTTGCTCTGAAAGGATGGTAATAGATTTAATGAAAATTATCCTGTTGCGCCTAGCACAAGATAAGATTTTTTTTGTAACGTATTTTTAGTGAAATTCTGCTTTGGATGCTAATGGTCTCTTTTGATTTTTATGTAATGGCCATTTTTATAGCCCCGTAGTATTTTATAGCCAAATTTATTAGTCATTTTACAAATCACTTCTAAAAAACTATATTTCCATCATATTATATCTTACGAAGAAAATAGCTTTGTGGCATGGGTTTCTAAGATAAAAGAAGTAAACGAATAATATCATAGCTTTTTACATCTGACACTAATTCAGTTTCAGAATTTGCAGCAAAATCTGTGACATTCGTTTTCCTCCAGAATCTTCTTTTTGATATTATTTTCAGGGAAAGCCTTACATTCAAACACTGTAAAATATTTTGAATGATTTGGAAAATTGTTTCCTAAATGCTGTATTTTTATTGAATTTACAAGAGCCGTTTGCTTTTAAATACGTAGCAAACACGCATAATTTTCCCCCAAATTGCTGGTGCATTTTGAAGTTGGAAACACCTCAAACGGAGTCATTTTAAAACTTTTTAACCACTACCTTGCTTTAGGCTATCACTTCATATATGCTATCTTATATGCATATATACGTGCATGTGTGCATATGTTCTATATATAAGTTGTGCTTTCATGCATTATGCATATATGACTATCTACCACTTACGTTGGCAGATGTTAGCACTCCGCGAAATTTAAGGTCTTCCACGCTGCTCGTGCATAATCAGTTCACATAATGCTGCCAACTGGCATGCGTAAGAGCTTAAATGCAGCTAAGAGATTAATAAAGGGAGAAATTTGTAAGCAATATTTTAAATCATTCTATTAATTTCAATAATATAACTAGCTTATATAGTTAAGGTATTTTCTCCCTGCCTTCCACATGTGTTCACGATGTAACTGGAAGCGCACTCTACGCATATTCGGGATGACCAGAGTTCGAATTCTGTCGAGGGCTCTGCGGATGTTTTCAGTTTCCAGACTTTCAAAAAAAATTCTAAATGACTCTACAAGGATTGAACTAAAAGGTGTTGGACGGTAATTCGTCTCCAACAAGAATTGGTGATTGGCTTGCCTCATCGCAGTCATCCTTTAAAAGGGGAGTATATAAGGTATCAGTATCAGTCCTGGCAGAGATGGAAAAGTAAGGTTTTGTGAAATTAAAACAGGTACATCAGTTATTAAAAGACCTGTGCAGCTTTTATATAATCTTGAAATAAATGAATAAATTTAATTGTTTATTATATGTTTATTAATCTGTATTATTGTTACAGGACTATTCCATATATGTGTTCCATATATGTGTTCCATATATGTATAAGTTTAATGTATGTACAGGTATTGTGTTGCCAGCTTATTATCTTTATTGTACTTTATTGCAGGTAACTTTACAAATTGTTTAAAGATGAATGATTTGTTTATATAGTAAATAAGTGTAGTTTCTTTAATATATGAATTGATTGAACTTTACATTGTAAAAGTTTCTTTTGTTAAATTTGTATTAATGTAAGTGTTTGAATGAACCCCTGGTCATTCGGGGGCAGTCTGTAGAAACTGTATTGCACCAGATGGCGCTGTGTGCGCTTGAATTCTTCGGACTAGTTCAGAACCTTGATGATTGCGAAAGATGTAACACCAACGCGAAACATTAACCAAAGTTTATATGTGCCTCTCTTTGTTGTAAATGTATTTAATTGTGTCGTCAATAAAATATAGTGAAAATGATAAAAGGCGATAAAGGTGAGTCTGACAGGTAAGTGAGATTTCTTTATATTTTGAATTGAATTGAGTTTTAGCGACAAAGAATGTATATGAGTATTTACACATGTAAAGTCACATACCTAAACATTAAGGTAATGTGCTCATATAGTCAATAAAAAACTGATAGTCCAGAATGTCCGTAGCTAGAAGAAAGATTAGAATACGGATAATGACACTGATCACAGAGTACTCTGGTAGAATTAGTTCTGTTTCCGCGATTCCTCTTTCAGCCTTTTTCCAAATTCTTCCTGTTCCCGCGAAATCGGAGAGTACAGTCCGTCCTCCCACAGCTCCTCAGATGATGTCACGATAAGTCATTAAGAGCTGGGCAGTTTCATTGTGAATAAGGTTAAAATTAAGTTTAGGCTCCTCTCGAAATCTTTAATTTCATTATATTCAGAATTGTGCTAAAATATTAGCTGTTATTTTCATATCTTATGTTGATGAATATGGATGTTTTAGACATCATTGAAACTAAAATGAAAAACATCTTTAGCCCTTTAGAAAGGTTATCAGTATCGAATTCGAAATAAGGAAAACGTTACTTATTAGCTTTGCATAAGAAAAGAATTAAAAGCTGCAAAGGAGCAATTAAAACCAAAGTAGAATAATAAAGTTTTTAATTAAAATAAGTCGTTTTAAAAGAACGAACGTCATTTTAGAACATCGTTTTAGAACGAATATTTGTTCTGAAAGATTATATTATAACTCATCTTTATACAGAATTTTGGAAGAATATTCTTTCTTAGTTTAGGAAACGATCTTTTAGTTCATTTCCAAAATCATCTCAGAGTTTGAACAGCTTTCTTACCTTTTAAATACAGTATTAGCTTTATTCATGCAAAGATCTGAGATCGTAAATATTTTTCGATTATTTGCTTTAAAAATTCTTTTTTTTCTCAATCTAAAAGGTTTTTGCTTTCCTACATTTCGGAAGAGGCCGAAATTCCACTCGACCCCCCACTATGTAACCCTTTTGAGGACGGGGCTAATGAAGACTGATAATTGCAAGGAAACAGGAACGTTTTTGACAACCGCGGAAACAGGAAGACACCCTCTGGTACTATTCCTAGGTTGTGGATGGTCGAGATGATTTCTTCCAGTGTTCTCTTACCTCAGGCATTTTTCTTCTTTCGCGGAGGAAAGAGTGGGTTAATCTCAACGTTACCTTCTATCCCGAATCGCGGAATGAAGCAAATTACACCTACTTTTCTACGCAATCTTCGATGAACGACCCTTGATGCCGAAACTGGGGCGTATGTGGTCCCCGTCCTCTCAATATGGTGCTTCCCTTGACCAGACCGTTCATATCGTATACTCCACTCAGCTAAACAGGGTTTTCGAAAAAATGGTTCGACAACCCTTCTTGACTTTTAGTGTCCTCTCTTTCGCTCATAAAATTCGGGTCATTAATTCCAAACTTGCGTTTCATCCGTTCGTTGTCACCTGACCCGTACTTTTCGTACGCTGCTTCTCCTTTTCTCTCTCTCGCTTTCCTCCTAATTTTCGTCCTAAGCAGCCGGACTAGGGGAATTTATTCTTCTCTGGGTCCTGTCGCTCTTTCTTAATAAAGTAACGCTTCATGTTACGGCCACTTTCTCTACTCCAGGGAATTAGTTCTCTTTCCTAAAAAGGCAGTCTGCCCTTGTTTCTCAAATTTCCATATTCATTGCCTAGGAATCACCTTCAACAATTCCAAAGTATTCTTTCGGAATCTCTTTGCTTTCTGGAATGTTCTCCAAAATATTTATTTCATCTTCGACACAAGTAACATAATTGTTATTTTCTTTCACAGTTTATGTAAACGTCAGAAACCAGTTCGTCCAATTAAAATTTTTTAAATGAATGCGAAATTATAAATGTATCTTTAATTAAAAAATAACACAACATTTTTATACAACTGGCTGGAAAATCATAGCAATCGGTTACAATACTAATGTTTCGCACTCACACGTAGCTAAAAAACATTTGGATGGATATACTGATCTATATTAAAACTCTCTAACCAACCCGGACTAATGTCTAACAGGATTCTTACTCAAGCAGCAGATTTGACAAAAGACAAGATCGAAGGCCGAGCCAAGAGCGAAACATCTTTTTTCTACCGCAAGTCATGATGCCTCGCTTATGTTTCTCAATCTAAACTACCCCGCATGCCTTTCACTTTTGCATAATCCTCTGGATACAGCCAGTAGGAGACGAAACGAGGCATAAAGAAGGCTGTAAAGCAAACTTTTAATTGTTATTTAAATTCCAATGAAATGTCACAATGTTATGAAATGCTTTAAGGAGTCGATGATTGTTTTTTTTTACTTTCTACTACTCTAACAATACGCTAATGCAATCATAGTTCAAATGGTTTTAGAACAAACTTTCACTTGAAAACATAAGAAAGTAAGATCATTAAAAACCAACTAATCGTGAAAGAATTTCGATCTGTATAGCTCTTACAGCAATGTAAATTAAAAATAAATGAAAAAATCATATTGTCTTTAACAGAATGAGTTTCAATTACAAAACGTGGGGGCACTATCTAAAGGGAATTATTGTGCTCATTATTTAACAAGGAAAAAGGTTCATTAATAAGTTAATAAAAATACAAAATTATCATATTAAAAATACAGATCTTCCCATTATAAGTAGTAAGTTTAAAAAATAAACTTAAGAACAAATGATATGGAACCGAATTTTATAGCAATTATTATTTTATTCTTATCTAAAATCTTTTCAATTAAAGTAATAAGGTCTGTTTTAAAAGAAATATCTTTAAAATTTCCAGACGTTTGCAATTCTTTATACTTAAGAAGTTGAATAAATGAAAAAGTCTGAAAATGCTGAAAGTCTTGTCGAATAAATATGTTATTTAATTTTTAAAAATCAAGATAAAAAGTTTGGGTGTTTTGAAATCCTGGAGTTTATTAAAATTAATAATGCAGGTAATAATTCTGCATATTTCAAACCTTTTGAGAGGCAGTCGTGTTACTAATTTTGGGGATAAAAATAACTAATTATTTCATTTCTGCGCGTTTAGTTCTTTTATTTTATAAAATAATACACTAGTAATTATTCTTTGAAACATGCATTAGTATTAGTTGTAGTAGTAAACATGAATATCGGATGAAAGAAATTTTATTGAAATTGCATTCATATGAAACTTCATAATATATTTTATGAAATCCGTATTTTAAATCCCCAGGGAACATTAAATATTTTTAAGTTACAAATGTAGCTTTCTGAATGATATTCTCTTAGAAACGTCCATGTTGTTTAAAATTGGATCCATCAGCATATATCAGGTCATGGCAAGAATAATATTAATAGACAGTACGCAAGCTATTATTTTTGAAAAGCCTGTAACCAGCTTATCAACTGGCTTTTTTTAAGAAAATGTCAACAGCTTCAAAGGCATTAAAACCACTTTTAAAGCCAAAGCTCTACCGGATCATGTTTCTGGAGAAGGAAATTTTATTGAGTTGTCTTTTTATAAAAAATACTTTGAAGACAGAATTCGATAGCAGTTAAGTATCAGGTTTTCGAATATCAATAAAAAATGAATGTGCAATGTTATATTTATTCAAATTAGATTTGGAGGCTTTTCCTGCAATAAAACGCATGCGTCAAGGGGGAAAAATTCAAGTTGGAATAGAAAATGACACGTTTGCTTGTTTTTTCAGTCAATGAGGATGAAACACGGAAGGGCTATTAGGGCTACTAGAAATTAGATACTTTCATAATTAGATACTTTCATAAGAAATATCTGCATGCAGCACCAGAACTTCTCGCTTCAACTAGAGAGCAATTTTGGATCACAGCTCCTGAATCTTGTTTTGAAAATTAGTAACTTTTATGGTACTTATCTTAAACATAGATTTTAAACTGCAAGTAGAATAATGCCTAAACTACCAGCAACTAAGAGTAACACAAGCATGACCATTTCATCGAGTTGAAGTAGATTTTTAGAACCGTTTATAACATGCACAAAAGCATTTATTTCTTACGTGATTTTTTGTGCGCTTTGTAATAAAAGCAGTGCACCTTTGTTGAAGTTCTTTCAACAAAGCCATAAGTGCAGAACTAACCAAAAGGATTTGGAAAAGAAATCGGAAAATGAGCTTTGCAGTGCGAACAAAAATTAAGGTATTCACGAATTTTTGTCTCTAGAAGAAATAAATTCGGCATTAAATCCACTTTCCGCTCTACCTTTTGGCAGACACTGAGAATCAGCTGTGAAGTCAAAGAAATTTTGTCTAAAGAGAACTGTTGGTGATACTTAGGCCACTGTGTCCAACGTCGTCCTACTCAAATTATATAATTTACTTAATACAGGGTCATTGTTATTAGCAGCATCTTATAACTACCATACCTGAACAAGAGCTAAATCACAGCTTCTTGAATCACCTTGACAAACGGCGTGTGACGTAACTCCTTTTACAGCAATTCTCGAAAAAATGGAATTGAGTATACATGTTTTATCTCAAGCAAAACTTGAAGTGACAAGAACGTCAAAAAAATTTAGAAGTCAATGACAAAGTTTTCATCAAACATGACGATCTTCTACCCTTTAACTGGATTTTTCGAGGAGAGCAATAACTGTTTATCCAGACACTGATAATAAAGTCAAGTTGTTACTATTAAAACTGGTCTTGGTGTCATTTCCTACTTTAGAGATCTCTGATCAAAATCTTTGTTCTGCTGGTCAACCTAGTGACACTACTACACAAGTGCCTTACAATTTAAGACCTAGAGACACTCACGGATTTGTAACAAAGTAACTAAACTAACGGTAGCGACGTACTGATTTAATTTGGGCTCTAATGTAGAATTGGGTGCCCCTTCGATTAGCGATAATTTTGTTTTTAAATTTTGGCGATGAAACCTCATTTCAGGTTACCATGATAGTTTTAACTTTGTTTTAGCTTCCTGATTTTTTTTAAGGAAAATAGATTAATGTGTACATGCACAAATTTAAGGCAGTGCGCAAGGCCTAATTTGTGCAATTGCCAGTTTGCAGTTGCATCTATGTTTATTTAAGTGAACATGGATACAGAGTTTGTGCAATTCTTCGACTTTTTATTTTGGTTTTGTGTAGCGGCTATTTTGAAATTGTGCTTTCCTAGCGCCGATCTTGGCGTCAAAAATGAATCGCCAAACGCAAGGGGCACCCAATTGTAAACTTTTACCTTAATTTGTACAAAAATAAATATAAAATACTGAAAATAAAGATACATTATGAATACAACGCAAGAGACAAGCAGAAAATTAAAGAAAATTTATTGAAAGAAGGTATTAAAGAACGTGTAGCCGTACAAATAAAAGAACGCAACAAAGAATGTTGCGAAAATGAAATCAAATTAATTTATTTTGCAAATAAATGAAGGTGCTTCCAATACTGCTGCCAATAATAAATTGTCAAATTTGGGTGTACATTCACCAGACTACAGTGAAGAGATTCTTCAACTGTTTCGGCCAAATAAAAATGTTAATCAGTTGTATACACAATATTTTGTCAAAAACTCTAAAGATAATGAATTTGGACATGTATTCAATGTTTGTGACAGATTGTGGTTTATGAAACATGAAAGGTGTTTGTGTAGTATAAATAAAAAATTGCTATCTTTGTTGAGAATGTCGGCAATCAATGATTATTATCAATGATTATTATGGGAGTTTCTAATATTAGTTTCAAAAGAAATGAGAAAGCTTTCAGTTTTAAAAACTTAACTTTAATCTAACATGGTCAACCAGCTATACAAGAATTAGGTAATCCATTAATGGACCCTACTTTCACGAGAAATATGTGCTTTGAACTATTGAATTACGCTTGTTAATTTTCGTATCATTGAGCTCTTTTGCATAACGTTTTAACTACTATACTTTGTATTCAGGAATAATTTTTAGAAATTACTAGTTTCCTTTTATTTTTCTCCAAATTTCTCTAAACTTTCCTTCTTTAAAGTAGCTAAATAGTATGTAAAATAAAAACAAGAACACAATTTAAGCAATAAACTAAAAAGTAACAAATATTAAAAATCTAAGCAATTAGTCCTACGCATCTAAACCCAGGGGCTGTTTGGAACAAATGTAACAGACAGCATCTTTTTTTAATTGTAACTCCTTTTAAGCTTGAATAATGTCTAATCATAAGAAAAGTTATCAAAATGACATAATTTATTAAAATAACAGAATGCTTTCAGATTTTATTTTACGTTCAAAGGGTCGTTTTTTTAATGTTTTGTGTGATACCTTTATTTATTAAATATCATATTCTTCGCACTTAAACCATAAAATTCAATTCAACATCAACATCACAAAATATTTAAAAGAGCATATCTTTAGAATTATTCATACACAGTCTCGCGCGCTGGAGATAAAAATGCCTTTTATTGCGCGCTTTGATATCGTTGTTTCTTAATCAAAAACTCATAAATGATTTATCTTTATAAAATTTGAAATATATAATAAAACAAATTCCAAATGTGGGCTTCCAGGTGCTCATATTCGGGTAGAGACGTCCGTTATTCAAAATTTGATGGCTCTAGATACCGTTGTTTTATCACAATGTGAGAAAGATGCATACATTTATGCAGATTCTTCATTATTTAATTTCTTTAAATACGACACAGGGCTTTAATATTTGGTGGCAAGAATTTAAAAGGTGATTCACTGTTTATAGTGAATCAACGCAAAATGCCAAAACGAAATTGATAACCCTTCTTGGCAAATTGCCCCTTTGGGTTAAAAATTCATTAACTATTTTTTTTCTAAATATTAGCTGCATATAACATGTAGCTGAAGCTCTAATTTTTCGCTACTTTAAATCAACAAAAATCGATAAATGATAGTTTTACGCAGCTATTTATTGCGACATTCATTAGAAATGCAGATTTAGCCACTTCTCTTCCTCACTGAAGTTCACTTAATTAAAATACGATTACAGAGATTTCCGCTTGTGGCTCAAGACATAATATCCCAAGAGATCCCTGTTTGTTTCGTTAGAACTCTCTGTCCTAAAATAAAGAGTACTTTTTTAAAGATGTCTCTTTTTATTTCCGAGTTCGTGAAACTTTTATGGATGTGACAGATTTGTTTGCCTTGCTTTGAAATTCGACAGATTTTTGCTTTTTTATTCTTTTCTTGTCCTTTTCTAGATTCTTTTCGTCTTTGTTTGATTTTTACCAAGTTCTTTCCGTTTTGTTAGAATTTTATTCGTTGCGCTTTACTCGGATTAGAAATTTTGTTCAGCTTCTGTTTTGCTTGGCCGGCTGAGACTGATGCGCAGCGATAAAAAGGAAATGGCTTAGAAAGTTTCAGTAGTTAAAAGTTTAATTTTCGTTTTACTTTTTAGCTAAATGAATCATTCATTCGTTTTGTAAGTTTGGGAATTCAATTTGTATTGCTGAAAATAATCTTTCTAAGAAACTGATCTTTTGTTTTTTATGTCATTAATTCATACATTTTTTAAAATGTTCTTTTCACGGTCAGCGTGATTTTTGCTTCTTGCGCAAATCTCTATTTTATATGAATGAAATGAAAATATTATCTTAATACGGACGCTATTCTATCTTTGAAGAAATTCATTATTGTACTCGCACTCTTTTGAGTTTTATGTGAAGGTGATAAAGAAGATAGCTAGAATAGCGGAAAATAGCCTTTACCAAATAGCCAAGAGCGGTTTTTATAATGCTCATAAGTCATAATTATGATTTTCTTTCTTCCTTTTATTTTTATGCGAAATATTTGAAGAAATGTATAATTGTTATATGTAATTCAAGTATTTATAAACAACAATAAAATGGTTGTTTAGAGTGCAGATATTTTATTAACAATTTTCTGACTATTGAGAACAATGCAAACATTTCTTTTTACAGTAATAAATAATGCATTATTAATTTTTTTTTATAATTCATAAAAATGTGACGTAATTAGCTATTAGTCATGGACTTCTGCTCTCAGTGTTTTATTTTTCATTTTGCCTGAAAATCCGTGTTGAAGGTTGTAGGGATTTATATTGTTATGATATGTACAGGCGCGGTAAGATGGCTTCCCCGCAAAGCAGTTTTATGGTTGCCATAAAATAGCAAGGTAAGGCAGGGTTGCCACATTTGGCGGCAAAATTGGCGATATACCATGGACGCATGGAGAACCTTCTGGAACGAATTCTTAGCGGTTTAGCCCAGAATGTTCTCGAATACCAGCCGAAAGCTATATAAAACCTGCTGGTCTGCAGTCAGTTGTTAGTGTGTCACATCTAGTTAGTCCATGCGGAGACGATCGAGTTGACAGCGAGTGCCGAGTGGATCGTCGAGTTCACCGAAAGAGTCTCGTAGTGTATCGCGCGGTTAGTGCATCGTCGAGAGAGCGTGTTGAGCTCCGGGGACGACTGAATCGAAGAGTCAGGAGCTGTACTCTGTGTGTCGTCGAGCGCATCGCGAGTTGTAGTGTGGCTCGAGAGTACGTGGAGTTCCGAGAACGAGTCGAGAGCTGTACTCTGGTGCTTTGCAGTGAAGCTGCCTCCACCGTAATAGCCTGATAGCCTGAAGGCTGTGTCGCTTATTGTTCCAGCGAGTGTATAGTAGATCTTCGACGACTGTAAAAGTGTTTTGGAGCTGTCCTGATTAATATTGGTAAATAAAGCGTGTTTCGATACTTCATCACGTGTCGTCGTTATTCACTCCAAATCCACACGAACCCCGTAAGGAACGCACCGAAGGAAGAAAAACGCAACAATATTTATTTTGACTAACCAGTTAAGTTTATCCTTTCTGTCCTGTAAGCTTTTATTCCCCTAATTGTCAATGCCAGAATATGTAAATTTGGTAGCGTGCGTGAAGGAATGCAATTTCTACCAGCATTAGAAAAGGTTTAAATTATGAGTTCTAGAAGGAAAAGTTAGAGATAGAGTGGGCAAGTACTGTACCTCTGTAACGTGAGTTTCTGATTCTGTATCTATTTGCTGGTTAAAGTGACGTAAATGCTATTATTCTGCTGCCCCTAGACTTTGACGCGGTTTTAGATAACAGGATTATCTGAGCTCTGGGGAAAATTTTACTGTTTTGTTAATATCTTTGAATTTTAAGTTTATTTATTGTTAGTTGAGTTACCGTCCGAGCAAGACGTAGTTTGCTAGCGTCAAATCGACGGATTGTGAATTTAAAAGAATATAATAAAGGGTTCTTTTAACGCTTTTCCTGTCTGGTTCCTGCACTTTCTTCAGCAGTCACGCTAAAAGTTTCGCAATTAGATACCGCAAGCTTATTATTTAAAGTAGAGTAGATTATAGCAAAAAGCCAGGTGACAAAAAATGTAAAAATGTTAATTACTTTGAAAATATACATGAGTTAAAATGTAAGGTCTATTATTTAAATTAAACCTTTATACCTTATGCTCGATATTTTCTACATTCCTAATTTTTTATTATTTTTTTTTTATTTTCTTTAAAAAGGGCATATTAAGTGAGTTAAAATAATGACCAAGAACATAAATTTAGAAGGAGAATATTACAACTCAGCCCATGGTTATTCTAAGTCTCAGTACTTTCTCTTTGACTGGATAGATATGCGGCTTGCTTGAATTCTATCCTTGCCTGTACAATGTGGCTAGAAAGTCGCTTTACACCTGAACTAAATGCGTGTATAACAATGTAAAATGGTAAGATTTTAAGATTTAAATCTCCCATCCTAATCACTGATATGGCAACAGTGCTCCTTATTTGAATTTATAGCCTTCTGACAGCTCGGGAGGAGAATAAAATCTGCTTGTTGACTGGTTCATTGTTTCGGTTTTCAGCGCTTGGTCAAGAGCACTGGAAGATACCAGAGACCTCATCTTGGAGAACCACTTAAGAGGCTATTACATCTATCGACGGCCCCTGCCAGAGGGGAAGTTCCAAGAAACGAGATTCTGGTAGCACTGATTTAAACCGGAGGATTCCTAGAAAAAACAGCTCCCCTGGAAGCGAAAACTACATAGCTAGGTTAATGTTTTCACTTACTACAAAGACTTGAACGCCAAACAGTAATCGTGTTGGAGAACCGCTTAAGAGGCTTTCACATCTATCGACGGCCCCTGCCAGAGGGAAATTTCCTAGAAACGAGATTCTGGTAGAACTGGTTTAAACCGAAGGATTCCTAGAAAAAACAGCTCTCCTGGAAGCGAAAGCTACATAGCTAGGTTAATGTTTTCACTTACTACAAAGACTTGAATGTCAAACAGTAATCGTCTTGCAGAACCGCTTAAGAGGCTATCACATCTATCGACAGCCCCTGCCAGAGGGGAATTTCCGAGAAACGAGATTCTGGTAGCACTGGTTTAAACCGGAGGATTCCTAGAAAAAACAGCTCCCCTGGAAGCGAAGTGCCACCGAGCTACGGAAACAATGTACCGGCTACGCGAGATTTTTTAAACCTCGCCGAAAAATTTCCGGCTGCATCTCTGTCCCTGATAGAGATCAACCAATCAGACGAAAGTTCTGCTTCAGAATGATCCCGTGATCTCATTCTCAGTGATAATCGATTATGGTTTGGCGTTCAAGTCTTTGTAGTAAGTGAAAACATTAACCTAGCTATGTAGCTTTCGTGGAAATGTGCGGGTTTTGAGAATTGTCCCTTTCGAGGTCCAGTCCCTCGTAGTGGAAACATATGTGACTGCGACTTTAGTTATATGTGTGTGCGTCCATGAACAGAAGCACAACAACGATAATATGACACAAGTGATAGATAGGTTTCATGAACGGTTCGGTAAGGAGACACCATGTCATTAGACTTTGATCACGCGGGAGAAGAAACTTTTCTTCTGAGAAGTGTTTTGGATTCACCAGTCCCTTAACCGCCTTAAAGTCCGGATAGAACGCAATTCCCTATTGAGGATCATCAAATCATACATCAGAAAGAAGCAATATGTAAACAATGATGATCTGCGGGAAAATGTGCGTGAAGCCAGCACGTGACACAGCAGTTGCTAAGGCGGATGACTAGGACATTCAGGCATTTCTAAGCTGCGCAGGGATAATGGTAATGCACTTACGGACGTTTTGGATAAATAACTGCAAATTTTATTAATGTGTTATGAAAGAAAGAATGAAATAATTGCACCTGTAAAGGAACTTTCTGGACAACATTTCAGAAGCCAGGTTTATATTTAACTGTATGCGTTATAAGTATTTAAAATCATTGTTGCATTCTCAGCGCGCAAGAAGCAGAGTTTAATTTCTAACATTAAGCTTATGACGTCCAGCTTCATACAAATAAATTCAGCTTTTTTTATTGGTGTATTACAGTTGTGCTCCTGCCTTCTGAGGGGAAGTGAGATGATAAATCGTCGTCTGGATAATAATCAAGTTTCAATATAAATTTCAATGTCCAGCAAAAATGAATGGTACTTTTAAAAACGGGCGCACGGTGATGCGACTTTAAAGGCTGAAAATAACTGACTACAGTTACGCTGTATAAGATTGCTTGTAAAGAAATTGACGTATTTTCGCCACATTATGCACGGTCAGATTTTAGAGAGGAAGCATTTGCTAGGGTTGTGTAATGATATGTAATTATTGCTTTTTCGCATAACTGTCAGTACTGTACCTAGTCCACATATTACGTACAATCATCTAAATCAATTCTATAGGTTCTCATGGTTTATATTATGTATTAATGTAAATTATGTTACTTAAATGAACTAAAAATTTTAAACATGTAATAAATTAACAGCAGCCTTGCTTTTTATTGGCCTAGAAGCAACAAGGGATCTAAATATTTAGAAATCTAGCTAGACGCATTCGGGATAGCTGGAGTTCTACAGCAATTGAGTTACATTGCAATTGAGACTATTAATAATCATACCCTTATTTTTAAATTTTCAAGCTAAAGGAAAATTTAAGTCTCCCAGATCTCTTATTTAAATTAAAAAACTAAAAATGATCGATATTAAATAAAAAATGTCGAGAATTGGAACAGGCCTAAACCTACTACTCTGCCATCAAAGAATTAGCCAAATTTGGGCAAAAAAGCACAGATAATTAAGAAGCAAAACTGCTGTTGTTTTCAAATTACACATTACATATAATGTGAACATAAACTTTTGTAAGCATCAGAGAAAAACACGTGAATCATTTACATGATTCACGTTATTGCGGTAAGCAGTAATAAAATGGCTGTCGATGGTTAAGTGGGTGTTTGATGGTATAGAACGATAGAGAGCGGAAGTTTTTTTTTAAGTTGTTGAGAATAAAAGAAAATAAGATTCTTTGTTGTAATTCAATGGAATTAAAATTGTCCTGTTTGTACGAAGGAAATGTGTATGGTCGAACGTCGGAACGAATAGATTCTAATTCACTAAATTCTAGGAAGTTTTTTGGATGCTGTTAAGGAATTTTTTTTGACTGAAGACACGGAAATTTCTAAATAAGGTAAGTGGATATTTCCTTTGTGTAGTCCTGAGAAGAATTTCTTTTTTTTTTATGCTATTTCATTGTTTGATTTAAAATGTAGTTTATTGGGATTATACATTTTTTGTTTGGCTCTAGTATAGAATTGGCTGCTCCTTTTACCTTCTTAAGTGAAAATAGATCGATTTGTACAAGGAAAAAATCAAAGGAGTCCGCAATGCCAAGTTTGTGCAATTCTTTGATGTTTTTAAGTGAAAATAAGTCGATGTGTACATGGACAAAGTCAAGGGAGTACGCAATGCGAAGTTAGTGCGGTTCTCTGATTTTTTTAAGTGAAAATAGGTCGTGTGTACAAGGACACGGAGTTTGTGCAATTCTTTGACTTTTTATTTTGGCTTTGTGAAGCGGCGATTTTTGGAGCAAAAGTCGCCGCTACACAAAACAATACATATAAGGGAGTAGGAAGGATGGGATATTTGCTATTTAGTGATTAAACTGATTCATTTAGTTACAAATCTCACTGGTAAATTTAGGTAAGCAGCAACAGCAGCAAGAACTCCCAAAATTGATGCCATTCTTAGGAAGTGAGCAGGACAAGGAGCAATTATTGATGAAGCAAAGCAATAAGGAAGTGCATATTTGATGGTAAAGAGTTTTTAGAATTAATAACATTTTTAGAAGACGTAGATAACCCTAATGTTTCACTAACAGAAAGACTGTGGATGTTCTTGCAGAATTGGAAATTCTTCTTTCTACACCGTATGTAGCCACAAAAAAAGCTGCAATCTGAAGAACTGACAGGAGGCGAGAATGGAAGAATGTGAATTTTTTTCTTTCTGAAATGGAGGGTTTATTTCAGAAGGAATCATTTCTTCAATGACGAAAAGAGAAACTAGTTTGCTAGACAATGAGATCTTGCTGGGTTCAAAATATATAAATCCGAAACACAAAACATCATGGATGATGAACAAATTAAAAAGGCAAAGAAAGCCATCTATGAACTTTCATCACGAATGAAATTATTCTCAGAACAATTGGAGAATTCGAATCAGGGCAGTCAAACTGCGGCCATTGCAATTGAGTCTCTATCATCCTGTTCCACTGACGAATTAGATTTTGAGAAATATTTTTGGATAATATTAAAAACGCTAACTCAAAGCGAATGAAAATAAAGAACCAAGAGCCTTTCGACATAAAAATGAAAAAATACAAACAAGATTTCTACACGGCCTCTAAAGAAATAGAGAAACATGATTGCGCTTGCAAAACACCTCTTTCAGAGTCATAAAAATCTATCCTGAAAGGTTAAAAGAAGTAGCCCTAACAGCAACAGCTTTTCCTCCTACTCAAGTTAGTGTGGAAAGACTCTTCTCAGCTCTGGAGTTTATCAAATCGGATCTATGGCCCTCCAACAAAGAAGATCTTGCCGAAGCTATACTGTTTCTTATAAATAGCTAATACCAGGTTTTCCATTTCATAATAAATGCTAATTAATATAAATAATTTGCTAAGCCATCAATTTTTTCTGTAGCATCTATTACTTCTTTTGTAAGGTACCTCGCTTTGGAATTCTAAGTTAATGTTGGAAGTGAGGAACCTAGGAACTGATAAGCGAATAATCGCTAGAGTTCGATGACAGGAAAAAACAAGAGAGAAGGGTAAATAACCCTTTATTATTTCGATAAGATTTAACAAAACTCCGCCTGGGAGTATACAAATAAAGTCCGCACTTTGGACTTGAACTTAAAAGGCTAAGAATTAAACTAAAGCTAAGATTAACTAAATAAGTATAGCCAAAGCTATCAAGGTTCAATGAGAGTTGGCCCCTTGACTTATTTTACTACGAAGCTTAGCACGGGCCTGAGTACGGCCGAGTGTAAAAACAGCTTTGAGAGAGAGAGCGGCCAAAAAGGCAGACGCGCATAGTTCAGAGACTCTGATTCTCTCTCTGTCTCAGTAACTTCGTGGTTTAAAGTAACTTCGTGGTTTAAATACCGCTCCTCCTCATTAAACATTCATCTAATACCAAAACTACGTTCTGGCCGGAAGTAGTAAGTTGAAGTTAAGAATTTGACAGGAAAGGAACTTTAACTTAAAATTTAACTGTTAATAAAATTAACATAATCCTTACATAGCTTCCGACCAGACTTCCCTCGAAATCCTCGAAAAATAAATTCTCAAAACGACCTTGTTTAAGACTTTAAAGTCTGAAAACTTACGTTAACTACACTCTTCCAACTTTTACATTAACTAAATGACTTTAAGGTTTCGTTTTTTTAGGGCCAACTTTACAACAATTCTAAAAGCTAGACTAAAGCTAGGAAAAATAAAATTTACAATGTGTCCTTTCTAGAAATTATATCTTGACATACATCTTCTTCCTACATAGACTCTATATTCTGCTAGACTTACGTCAGGTCTTGATCCTTCCATATCTGGAAGGAAATGTCATTAGTAATGCATTTTACAAAACTTTACTTTAAATCCTAACTTTAAGCTTTTAAATTCATCATTTGGCCCTTATGCACTTTCATTCATACTACACATTTATTTCACTCATGCTCTCCAGCAAATGTACTGAAATGTACTTAGGGTCTTCTATGTTGTGTTACCGTGAACAAACTACCGCTACACAACACCTAACTTTGTTAAATTTGACACACTAGACCTGCCAAGCCTCCCTACACGAAAACTGTTTCCTACTGTAGTAAGCAAAAGCTTATATTTTACTTTTAAACGTGTTAACTGGAGAGCCTAACATTAAACACATATATACAAACATTCCATTCTTCCATAACTCCCATACACAGAAATAAAAATGTATTTTCTATGTCATTTTAATCTTTACGATATTTCAACACAAAGATCAAACATTTCTACATGAACATGAACATTTAAATATTTACACATCACTTTTGAATTCATTTTACATCAACAGTCATAGTTGCTTAATTACACTTTACCAAAATTTATACGAAATCTTAACTTTACGTTAACAGATTATAGTATTCCAATAGTCTTCCGACTAAACTTATTCACAATTTACTTCTCGCAACTTGCGAGTTCTTAACAAAACGTATTTACCGCTAGTAGCTTCTCGCCAAATTACTAACATAAAAATCTATGCTTACGAACATTTACAATCAAAATATCGCTATCTGAGATTTAAGTTTTCTAAACATATTTAGCAACTTATAACAAAATGATATAATTTGAACTTCAAAGAAAAATTAGCAAAGAAATGTTCACTTATATTTTTCTGTATTCCTGCATCCTGTCATTACAGAACTGATCAAATGTAGAAAACCTGATAACCTCCAATCTTCTTCTCGATGTTTGATGTTCCGTTCCGTTTAGTTCCAGTGCTTTCCGTTTTTCCCCCTATGTAGGAATCTGCGACTCTTGCGGGCAGGTTGTGGATTCTGGAATGCCAATTTCCTTTTTGGCTCCGGTGGGGCTCTCCGTCCTTCAGGGTATTTGAATCTTCTCTTGGCCCTTCTAACTTGTTGCTCCGGCATGGTTGTGTCTACTGGTCTTTTCTGGCTTTTCGGTCTCCATGCTGGTCCTCCTTGGGTTGTTGTAGTTGTTGATGGTGGAAACTGTGCTTTACGTCTAGTTTTAATTCGTCGTTGAATTTTCTCCCTTCCTGGAACCTTGTCAGCAGGCCTCCCTCTTGTGGTCGATGGCACTTGAGTTTTTGCAGCCTCATCGATTCTGACTCGTTGATCTGTCGGTGCTAACTTTCTCCTTTTTTGTGCGCTTGTAGCATTAGTGGTATGGGTTTCCCTAGTCGAAGTTTGTTGGCTCTGCTTTCTTTTTTGCGTTGGGGGACTCGAGCTGTACTCCTGAGCTGGCGGGCTTCTCTCCTTACTTCCAGGATCCTGTAATAAATCCTGCAATATTTTAAAGTCAGTGCGGCTGTAATAAGGTTTTAACTGATCGAGATTTGCCACCAGTTGTTGGCCATTTTCGGCCTTTAAATAAAACGTGGCTTCTCTTATTCTTTCCACCAAGTACGGCCCTTCAAACCTGGGCTCAAACTTCGCAACTCTGTTTTCTGGTGCCGATGATAATGAATATTTCAACTTAAGAACTTTTTGTCCCACTTTAAATTCCAATTCCCTTCTATTTCTATCGTAATAAATCTTTTGTTTTTGTCTAGCTATATCAGAAATTTTAATTGCTTCGTCAATAATTTTTTGAACGTCTTTTAACTCGAATTCTTCTTGTCGCTGTTGTACAAAGAATAGCTTATCCAACGGCGTTATGATTTTTCTTCCTAAAAATAACTCCGCGGGGGTTTTCTGTGTAGTATCGCTCTTTGCGGTTCTCAAGGCAAAACCTAACTCATTGACACAGCTGTCCCAGCGGTCATGAAAATTCTTCACATATCCCCTGATAATTTTTACAATATTCTTATTTACGCGTTCCGCTATATTCGACTGCGGTCTATATGGTACCATTTTTAGATGGCGTATGCCAATCCTGTGCACAAACTTTTAAATATACTACTAACAAACTGTTTTCCATTATCTGATATTACTTTTAGTGGGGCCCCGTATTTTAATATTTATTTATTTAAGAAAGAATCTGCGACTATTTTAGCTGAAGCTCGTTTAAGAGGGACTATTTCTACCCATTTTGAAAAATGGTCAACGATTGTTAAAAGATATCTGTTTTTATTTATTTTTGTCCTAGGGTAGGATCCTAGCAAATCTATTCCAACTATTTCGTTTGGAAAAGTGGTCTTTATGTTTTTTAAATACCCGGCCGGGCTGTAATTAACATCGTTTATTAATTGGCACATATGACACGACTTAACATACGCCGTAACAACTTTCTGTAACTGCGGAAAACAAACCGCTTCGCGTACCCTCTTTAGTGTTTTTCGTATCCCGAAATGTGCTGCAGAAGGTAGATCGTGCAACTCCTCTAAGATACTTAAACGCAGACTCGCTGGGATTACTGGTCGGTATTCCTGATTTTCATTAGTTACCTTTGTGTAAAATAACAATTTGTCGATTATTTCATAATGCTGTGCCCTACTGCGAATAGCCGTTAAATCTATGTGTTCAAATTTTTCAGGGTCTTCCAAGTATGCGTAAATGTCTTTAAACTCTGGGTTCTTTTTTAATTCTTCGATTATCGTTTCACGGGACTCAATAACTCTTGAGGTGAGCTTGGCACACTTGATTGTGTTTCCCTCTTCATCAATTTTTATTCGCGAAAGGACATCGGCGACCAAGTTTTCCTTTCCCGGAGTGTGTTTTATAATTAAGTTGAACTCTTGTAATTTTAAAATCCACCGTATTAAGCTAGGCGATAAATTTTTTCCTGAATACAAGCGACCCACTGCCGCATGATCTGAGTAGACCGTTATCGGTGAACTTCCGAAGTAGACACGAAACTTCTGAACTGCTAATAACACAGCGAGCGTTTCTCGCTCAGTAGCGGAATAGTTCCTTTGGGTAGCATTCAAGGTTTTCGAAAAGAAAGCTATAGGTTGCCCATTTTGGTAGAGCACCGCTCCAACTGCATAATCGGATGCATCCGCTGAAATTTCTAGACCTTGCTCGCCTTCTGGGAATTTAAGGACAGGGGCATTGATTAGGGCATTCTTTAGTTGTTCAAACGCGGTGTTCGCTTCGGCTGTCCAAGAAAATCTACTTTTCTTTCTTTTTAGCACTAGAAGAGGCTCAACTATTTTCGCAAAGTCTTTTATGAACATTCTATAATAGGAACATAAGCCCAAAAATGAAGATAATTTCTTAGCCGTATTTGGGGAAGGATAACTTTTAATTGACTTAATTTTTGAATCATTAGTCTCTGTGCCCTTATTAGAGATTTTGTACCCGAGGTATCGCAATTCCTTTGCCGCGAACTTGCATTTTCTTGCATTTAATTTGAAACCGCCCTCGTTAAGTAAGGCAAAAACTTCTTCCAGATGTTTCAAATGTTCCTCTAATGTTTCGCTGGTAACTATGATAACGTCAAGATAAATAATTGTACTTTTACCTAAAACTGGCTTTAAGACTATGTCCATAGCTTTTTGGAACGTAGCTGGCGCTCCGCTCAAACCAAAGGGCATTCTTAAAAAGGCATACACGCCTGACTTTGTTATAAACGCGGTCTTCTGGACATCCTCCGGCTTAACGGTGATTTGAAAGTAACCCAACGTGAGGTCTGGGGTTGTCATGAATTTAGTCGAGCGAATGTTTCTAATGATTTCATCAATTATTGGTAGGGGATATGTGGGATATTTTGTTATACTGTTCAACTTACGATAATCAACTGCAAACCTATACGCGTTCGGGTGTTCAGGCGGTAGTCCGTTCTTTTTTCTACAAAGGACCACCGGACTTGCGTACGAACTCGTGCTAGGCACGATTATTTTGTTTTGTAGCATTTTTTCAATATGATTCTCTATAATATTTTCTTTAGTTTTGTCGTATCTGTATGGTTTCGACCGGACTGGAGGGGCATTCCCAGTGTCTATGGAATGACTAACTACCTGACAAAACCCAGGTTTGTCGTTAAACAAAGAATTAAATTTCCTTACCAATCCTTCAATCTTCTTTTTCTCTTCCAGGTTCAAATGTTCTAAATGCAATTCCGGCATGGAAACTTCCTCTTCTTCTATCGGGTCCATGTGCACCTGAAACGTAGAATTCTGAAAATTAAGATTTGCGCCGGATGCGCGTAAAAAATCGACCCCCAATATCTCTGACGTGAGTAAATTTTTCACGACTAAAAAATTAATTTTTAGGACCTCGTTTTTAATCTGAACATGCAGTGCATGCGGTTTTCCCCAAACATACGCACTGTTTGCCTTGGGCGGCAATTACTTTTTGTCCCGTCGCTTTAAACAGTCTGTAACGACGAAAATGTTTTTTGAAAAACATTTCCGATAGGAATGAACATTGTTCTCCTGTGTCCAGCAGTGCAGTGGTTCGTACATTATTTACCAAAATATGTACCTCCGGCATAGCAAGATTTTGTACTACGACTGTATTTAAATAAATTTCTGAGGGGTCTTCTGTCCCACTCGGTGACCGTTGCCCCTTCTCTTTCACAGGTTTGTTTTTAAAGTCTGGTTACTTGCCGCCTCTTTTTGCTGATTTTTATATCCACCGCCCTTAGATTTATCTGCGCTCTTGTTATTAAACCTTTCACTTTTTCCCGTCTGCCTATACGCCTTGTACTGAACTTGTGGTTTCTTTTGGGGAGTAAATCTTGAGCACTGGCCAAACGGACTTGCACGCGCTTTCTCTGAGTTTCTTCTACTTTGAAATTTCATTGCAAGCTGAAATAGAATTTCCAACGTTTACGGATTACGCACTTCGAGAAAATCTTGCGCTGACGGTAGAAGACGTGGCAGAATTATTTCAATAATTTCTTTATCGGACTTTTCTTAAAATGAACTCCGTCAAATCCTCGAAACCGCCTTGGTATTTTCTATATAATTCTGATTCAAGCTTCGCACGATCTTTAACAACTGGAAATGCTTTTATTAATGCAGATTTGAAATTTTCCCAGTTATATGATTCAGATCCTGGGTCCCCCAACAAGAACTTTCCTATACTCTTCTGCCAGCTAAGGGCTTGACCTTTTAAGGCTATCGTAGCGATGATCACTTTTTGTAGCTGATTCACAGGGTGTATGGTGAAATGTAGGTCTAGTTGCTCCAAAAATGTCAGGACTCAGCCCTTGCCATCGAAAGTGGCTGTTGGTTTCATGGCTGCATGCAGCGTTTCCACGAGGAATCCAAACCCTTCTACTGGATTCGTGGATATTGTAAAGACCTGAAAGGTCGGAGCGGTCAACGTAAACTTCCTGGATTGTAACGACATGGTCCGTTTAGAATTCTTTTCGGGCGCCAATTGTAAGGTACCTCACTTTGGAATTCTAAGTTAATGTTGGAAGTGAGGAACCTAGGAACTGATAAGCGAATAATCGCTAGAGTTCGATGACAGGAAACAACAAGAGAGAAGGGTAAATAACCCTTTATTATTTCGATAAGATTTAACAAAACTCCGCCTGGGAGTATACAAATAAAGTCCGCACTTTGGATTTGAACTTAAAAGGCTAAGAATTAAACTAAAACTAAGATTAACTAAATAAGTATAGCCAAAGCTATCAAGGTTCAATGAGAGTTGGCCCCTTGACATATTTTACGACGAAGCTTATCACCGGCCTGAGTACGGCCGAGTGTAAAAACAGCTTTGAGAGAGAGAGCGGCCAAAAAGGCAGACGCGCGTAGTTCAGAGACTCTGATTATCTCTCTGTCTCAGTAAGTAACTTCGTGGTTTAAATAGCGCTCCTTCTCATTAAATATTCATCAAATTCCAAAACTACGTTCTGGCCGGAAGTAGTAAATTGAAGTTAAGAATTTGACAGGAAAGGAACTTTAACTTAAAATTTAACTGTTAATAAAATTAACATAATCCTTACACTTTTATATTAAAAAAATAAGCTGCAACCGATGTGTATATGTTTACATATATATATATATATATGAGGGAGTCGGAGTCAGAGTCGGAGTCTTTAAAATTCCAGGAGTCGGAGTCGGTCATTTTTCCTTAGCGACTCCACAGCCCTGGTTCTAAGCACAGCTTCCTTTAAAGTCAAACGGCCTAATGAAATAGATATCCGAGGCGCAAAAACGAGTACTTTCGCAGCAGAAGCTATTTGGTGATTGTGTAGAGAGACTGAAGTATATTTTATTGTAAGATTTGCAAACAGATGTGCGGCTCAGAATTCTCTAGACACAATCAGCGCGACTTTGATGGGATTTCCAAGCCAAGTTCACATATGGATAATATGCAAGTACCCTGTTTTTATCTACTGTATTTTGTAGGACGGTGTTCGATGGAAGTTTAGACACAGCTAGATTACTAGCGTAAAGAGAAATTTCGGATTTAGATTTGGTATTAGATGCATGGATTATATGTGATATTCTCTGTGAGGATGTTTCAAAGTATGCTTGTTTTTATCATTATTTATTCTTCTATATGTGTCTTGATGTTCTAGTACTACTATATTTTTCCTGCGACGTTGTCTTTATCGCAATGTTTAGTTCTCGATGGTTTCCTTTCTAAATACCACTGAAAATATTTTCCATATTTACCTTAGCTACCTGCATATGATCCCCCCCCCTATTCTGCTGGTTCGTTGATCTGTCCGTCGTAGAGTCAAACTGGTCCGTAAGGTGGTGAGATAGCTCAGAGCAATTCGTAAAGCTGTTATAATGCTTGTGCATTAATTTGCTTTTGATGAATACTTTACCAAAAGTAGTGTAAAAGATTTTTGAAAAAAAAAATTATCAGCTTCATTTCCTTAAATAATTAAATTCATATGTATATTTCCATTTATTCATTATAAGAAGGCAAAAGTTTTATGAAAATAATTTATGGAAAAATTTAGCTTATTATACAGTATCCAATAAAATACTCTTTTTTAATCCAAAACAAATCCCTATATTTTCATAAGAAATTCCAGAATATATCTTTAATAATAATTTTCAAGGTATTAGCTAAAAATTTAATAATTAAAGCTATTATACCCAATATTCATCAATCATTTTCTGAAACAAACAACATTCGTTTGTAACTCTGACCTTAATTAATTTGTAATTTTGTAGTGTTTTAATTTGGATAATAGGCATGGAAAAACCATATAAGTTTCGATTTAAAACAATAAATTATAAATAATGATTAAATGTTTACCAATAAAGATTTAACTGTATGTAACAAATATGTCAAACACTAGATTCTATTTTTAAAAAACCTTTTCACCCGTAAAGCTGAAACTGCTTTCGTGCAATTCTGAAGTTTAGGAGACTTTTTTGAGGCACCTCACGCTACATTATTTTAATGTATAGAATCTTAAAAAAAATACTATGTAACTGATTTCAGAAAGGTAAAAAAAACTAAAGGATCCTAATAAACACATAAAAATTACAAAATAAAATTAATGTTTTTGCATCTGATATTTAATTCTGCGCTACTACAGAAGTTTAAATACATTTCATAAAACTAATAGCATATAAATTGAACATAAACAGTACAGTAAATGCTAAAATAAAAGTAATGCTTACAAAAATAAAAATCATTTTCAGCTAGTCGCAGATACGTTTTATTTAAGCTAATACCCACTATTCTAATGAATCAAATAAATGAGCTCTCTCAAATCATGCATAGCATTTCAAACACAAAATTCAGTATCTGTAAAATATTTGTCGATAACAAAATATTTATGCGTGTAAAGCACTTTCTGGCTTCAAGTTTAAAAAATTATATATCTAATAAAAATCTAATTTAAATATCTAAATAAAGTAGTGATAGCCTCTACCTGTAAAAATGTTTACTCGATTTTGTTGTTGTGCTTATAGCTAAATAAATTTCACTTCATCATTTTCAGCGTTACTGAGGAAAGGAATTTTATTTCTTAATTTCTATACCGGGTGCGTTTATAATATGGCATAGCTTGATTGAGAACTGACGCGTGTACTTACATATTAACGCAAACACCTTAGTAGAAATCGCCAAATTTACAGATTGGTTCAAACTCTGGCTACCACGATCATAACTATCCTTCAGCAAGCAATGCCGCCATTTTCTTATGCGTTCTTTTTTGTTGCATTCAAATTTTCAACAGTTTTTAGAAAATATCGTATCATTTTTGTCTTAAATTTAGTTTTGAATTATGAGCTTCTGGAATTTTCCAGAAATGCAAGAAACTGCGCTAAAATTTCCGCAGGACTACAGAATTTTCCTTAACTTTTCTAAAGGGAATAACGTGGAAATGCGTTTCCTAGATAGCCGCTGTTGCCACGGGCTGCCTGATTCTCGGCAGTTTCCTTATGTTTAAGCGAAAACAGATCGCTGCGTACTTGTGGAGAATTCTTTTTTGATGATTAAAATTTTTATTTTAAATTGCTAAAATAAGTTTTATTTCTATAGGTTGATAATGTTTACCAGCTTAAGATAAATATTGACAATTGGAGAATTTCTGAAAAAAAAAATTGCGAAAACAATGAATTTGTAGCTGACAAGTAACTTGTACCTTTCCTTCTGTAAAATTCACCAAACTGAGCTAAGGTGGTTGTGTTGATTCGTAAGTACAAAATTAAAAATTTGTATTTTGTACAAAATTTGTAGTTATAGCGGTGTAAACAGAGATTCTGGTAAAATCGGATGGGGGATGTAACAAAATAGCAGAATTTGACTAGACATTTTTTACGAAAGGAAAAAGCAAAGAAGATCGAATACCGATTTTCTATTAAATAAAACGGTAGTAATTCCTTCAGAATTTAACAACTGTTACTTTTGGTCGAATTCCGCCCACTTTCATATTTTAACAGTAGCTAACTTCCATTGTCGACGGATTAACCTGTCCTTTAATATAACGGATTAACGTGTAATAAAAACTTTAATTTGCTAAAGGCAAAATATTTAGGTCAGTTTTAAAGATAATATACGAATCTTATTCTGCATAGTGGAACAACACTTGACGGTAAAGAATTTGGTAGTTTGCCAAGTCATACGATTGATGAATGATTAGACAATGATCTGGTAGCATAATATATTGCAAGAAGATGAGGAAAACAGAAGATTAAACTTTAAATAATTTTTAACAACAAAATATAATATATTCAAAATTATAGCTTTAAGATCGGAAATACTCAAACTGTTTATTCAAATCAACGAAGTAAAAATTTAGAAAAGTAAATTAATATTAATAGGTAAACAGCATTATTGCAGCTAAAATATAATTTCCTCAATGTTTTGGTATTTCAACCTCTGTCATGCTGGTATCCGAAGCAGAAAGATGATGTTTATATTGAATATCCGTAAATGTCTTTTAGAATTACTATGAAAAAAATAAGTATTAAAAAGTTACACCAAGCTCTTATAAATGGTAAAATTTTATATTGCATATTTGCATATTTTGAATGATATTCCGAAATATTTTCATCTGGAAAATGCCACATTTTCTTGCGCCAGATAGTCGCCGAAGTTAGAAAGTTCTCTCCCACGTGTCGGATCAATTTTTACATCCAATCTACGTCCGAATAAATTACTCTTCAGTGAGTGGAAAAATCGAGATGACGTTTCTGGCGTTTCACACGACATGGTTCAACCACAGGACCTCAATTCCAGATTTCGGGAAAATCGGATTCCTTCCCTTCCCACATCCTACCCGTAACTCGGTCTTTTTCCTTTTTACGTTATCATCTATGCGTCAAAATGAATTACTACCGATTCGTATTGAACCTGACGTTTCTTTTCCAAGGTTTCGCCGCGTTTTGTTTAAAAGACCCAACAGTTCAAGAGCAGTTGTACCTTCAAAGCAAGATATCAATATCGCTATTTGATTTAAAGGTAGGTTTCTTTACTTTTCAATGTACTATGTGTATAGTTAATGAACTGTAGCAGACATGTTAAAAGTTAAGCTTGGGAAATTGAGCCATCTATCTTGTTTAACATTCTATTCAGTTGCACACTTACACGAACCAATATATACATATATATATGATAAAATTAGCGAGGACGTTAAACGAAATTAGTTGGTGAGGGCCCTGTTCTGCCATCTTCTTATCCAAGATATAAATTAAAATGTAAAAACTATAAAAAAATTAGTATGCTTATTAGAAAGAATATTGTAATTTTAGAAATAAATAAATAAAACCTAAGACGTAGAAACTTGGAGAACTAGAAAGGGTACGCTAGAACTTAAATGAGCAGCACGCAATTTAGGTACAAATTTGCAACCTAATATTATCAGGTTTTTACTATTAACATTATTAAATATCTTAGTTGTTTTAGATTGGATTACTTTATCTTTTATTATAAACCTAAGCACTAAGTGTGTCGCCATAAAAATTTCACCAGTTATATTTGCAATTTTAATCTAGAATACCACCAACAGAACTGAAGGATCTCCAATCTTTTTCCTTTTCTTATCATTTCCACGACAGAACTTTCGAATCAGTGAATCAGTATAAGTGACTCTATGGAAAAAGTCACTACATAGTGTTATACAAACATACACTTACAGATATCAAAACGTTATCTGGAATTCAATCCTGAGTCTTCAGCGCGGTTTGTAATCACTAAATTGTTCTCAAATATCGATCTCTAATCACCAAATTGGCTCATTTCTCCTGCACTTAGCGGAAGAATACTTTTAAATTCTTTCGTCCCTTATGTATTAGAAGATGAGTTCTAAACTTAAGTAAGCCACATAAACCTGTTATTACTTAGAACTAAAATACTAATTTTTCAAGCAGATTCCTTATGCTTTTCATTACGTAAAACACAGATGATTATTTTCATAGGAGTCTCATTAAATCAAATCCACCTAATTCGAATATATTCTTGCCCTGTTAGGTATATGATTTCCTTTAATGGCATAGTCTTCATTTGCTGACAAAATAACAATTGCAATAACTGAGGTGAGATTTTCCAATGAAGAAATAAGAAAAATGAGAGAGAAATCCCAATGAGAAAAAGATAATTTTAACCTGTCTCTTTGCTTAGTGTAATAAATGTTCCCAATCTACCACACAAATTGAAGTAGAATTAAAAAATTTTGGAAAAATAAACAGGTTGATAAAAGTCGTGTGATATCTTTTTATAAGTGGTATTTTATTGTTTTAATTAGATATCTTCTGCTTTGGGAGATGTAATAAACGAATATATTTTTTTCTCATGAAATCTAAGATGAAAGAAACCTCTGAACTTCCGATATACTGTTCACAGTCCAGTAATTGATAAATTTGGCTCTTGGAACAATCTTTCTTCGACTTTAAAACCTATGTTGTTTTAAAATTTTAACTGTTCAAACATGCATCTCTCATTTTCAAACAGTCATCTTGAATATTGTTCTAAAGTATTCAGAGATATCAGAGAGATCCTGATACAAGACAGTTATGAAACAGTAAAGAAAACTTATGAAGAAGCCCATGGAAGATATTGCCGGTTTCCTTTTCCAGAGAATATAGCGATCTGCAATGAAAGAAATCGACTCAATCTAAGCGGCATATGCTTCTTTATTTATCTTCCAAATTTTAAAAACGTGCTGTAACTTAAAATACTTTAAATCGTATTGCGCGTGGTTACTTTGTAGAGACATTAGGATATTTTTTGGAAGCAGGCAAGATGAAAAATGAGCAAACTCCTTCGCCGGGAATCGAACCGGCCCAGCATGCAGAACCACTACGCCACAAAATCACTTTACGAAAGCGGGAGAAATACCTTATATACTTCCCTTTTCAAAGGGCGAATGGGGTTTTTTGGAGGACCCAATCGACAAATCCTGGGTGGGGAGAATCCTCATCCAACACCCTTTTAGTTCAGGCGCCACTGTAGAGACATTAGGTATTTTTGGAAGCAGGAGAAATGAAAAACTAACAACGCCTTCGCCGAGAATCGAACCGCGGACCTCTGGAATACCGGCACAGTGTGCAAACCACTACACCACGAAGGCACCCTAGGAAAGCGGGTGAAATACCTTATAACTTCAAACAGAAATAGATAAGAAATGTGAATTTATTTTACAAGTTTTATTATTCACTATAAAATTCTTCTCTCTATAATAATTAGTGTTATAAAAGAAATTACATTTATTAGTATTATGAAAGGAATTGAAGAAATGATTTCTTTATTTCCTGAAGCTTGCAGTATAAGCTTAGTTTAAAAAAAGTTTACGTTTCATATCATCTCTGCCTCCCTAAAAAAGTCTGAGCACTTAGAAATATTGTTTGATCACGGTGAAAATAGATGTACACAGTGAAGGCAATGATTAAAGTGGAAAAAAATATTTGATGTGAAGCATGAAGAAGTGATTAAAACTGAATATCAACCAGTCCGTTAATTTAGAGGACATAAACAATCTATACATACATAACAACATATATAGCATATACAACAGAAGAAATGACTAAGCAAGAAGCATTTATCCTATAGGGACGAAATTGCGTACGATAGAGTATGCAAATAACTAACCCTTGAAAGACAGTAACGCGCTAGCTGGAGATGAAGTGCCCTTCAATGAAGCATATGGATGATGTATAAAACAAAGAACATTCCAATGCTAAGGTACAACTTCCATGCGAATGTAGTTCTTCGACCCGCTTGGACTGTACCAATTCCTCATACACGAGTTTCTGAGCAATATGAGCAGATGTCACCATATAGAAGAGGACAAGAAATTGGACTAAAATAAAGCAGGGGGGTGAAATCGTAGGATTTCCGGACATTTGGGTAGAAGCCATGCTACCATTTTACGATATTGGCAGGAATGGCTGAACTATGGTCGTACAGACCGTCAAGAAGGTAGCGATTGACCGAGAGCTAGAACAGAACGGGAAAACAGAGTAATCGTCCGTTCGGCGCTACAGTCCCTGATAGGTCCTTATCAGCGAACCGACTTGTAGCCGAGACCATCACTGATATCATTATAATAACCAATGATACGGACTCAACGAACGGGGATTGAGCCGACTGCTCCTCAACGTTGCACACCGACAGGCACGTTTGGAATGGTGCCAGGGCATTCAACCTAGGATCACACGGAACAGAGTAGAATTGAACAACATTCAAACAAAATGTTCAACTTTCAACAAAAAGTCTCACGTCAAACTAAGCCCGATGACCAGCGAAGACGTGTCTAGAAACATCTAGGATAGAGGTCAGATACTGACCTACCATACAGCTTGACAGCCAGGAGATATGGTATGGGGTGCCCTTTCATTTGACAGCCAAACCAGTTTGGTTTTCTTACACCATGGAGTACCCTGAACAGGTTCTATGCCCCGTAGTGTTGCTCTTTCTTTCATAGATCACGGGGCTTACATTTCAACAGAATATTGATGGTCGTCATATTGATGCTCGGCCACCAGGTAATCGCGAGATCTGTCCCAAGTAGAAAATATTTACCTGTTTGAGCAATCGTTTTCTACTGGTGAGAGATCTGGCAGGAAAATTGCACTTGAAAACAAATAGCCATTCTTCTCTGTTTGCAATTAAAAATCCGACGGATACTTTATAGATGATTATCGACACGTTTTCAAACTCATCGCAAGATATGAAAATTGAAATCTCATGGATAAAAGGATATAGTGGACATTAAGGGAATGAAAAAGGCCAATGAACTGTCAAAAATAGCAGCAATTAATCAAGAATGTGAATTTTTCGATATCGAGTTTTCCATATCACGAATACGGTTTTCTGAAGGCCGTGACGTGAACTTTGTAGAATTATTTTAGGTGGCTTTTAAGGTAATCCGGATTTTTGCATTTGCTAACGAAAACAATAGATCATATAAGCAGTCCGAATTTAAAAGCGTGTTTTTTGTGCATTAATGGAATAGTCTATGCGTTTATTAGCTATGAATTTTCTGCAAACTTTACACTTGGTTAAGACATATTTAGAAAATAAGTTTTAAGACTGTAAATTTTATTTCTATGTGCGTTCTCTCCTGGGTATAAGTAGAATGAAATATAATATGAATAAATAATCGAATACTTAATGTTAAGTAAATGAACTTTACTTAAATGTTACTTATAAAATACCATCACAAATATAAAGTATGAGCAACAAATCATTAAGATTTTAAAACTGCTCCATGTTTAGAGTTATATAATTTTATTTCTGGATTTTTCATCATGTGAATTAAGAAACTTTTCACATTTTAAAAAGAAACTCTTTTATTCAGATGTAATGTCTTAAGATATAAATTAGCAAATTAAACTAGATGTATTTAGTTGTCGATGATAATGAAATAAAATTATCATCTTTTACCGCGAGGGATATTACATCGAAATAAAGTACTGAGGTGTTTACAGAAGCTCCTAATAAAATTGACAGCAGTTACTTTGAATATGGGGTCTTTGCTTTAAGCTTTTGATAATGGATGATCATGCTAAGCAACTCTCGAGGACTCGTTTTAGCATCATGAAACTTTGCCTTGTTCATCACATTCTCCATTTTACGACGCTAGTGAAAAATCACAAATTTCCCATTCACGACTTGGCCTGAAAGCGACTTCGAATTCTAAACCATCTAATGCCATCAACCATTCATCGTCCCCGACGTCACGCTTTCCCACTCAAGTGAAATTAGAACGGACATAGCAGCGTTTGCGGCCAGCAAATTAAAACCGATACGCTCTCCGGAAAGCGAGTGATTAGAATATTGTGCATTCAATCGAATTGTAATTGCATTTGCACCTAACTCTTCCACGAAATCTGCAGACTAATTCAATCAGTGCTATCTGATGTCGGTTCTCTAAGGGGAACTAAACGGCTACCTTCCCTGCTCTGTTTTGTTTGGTTTAGAACCTATTTGGCTTCTGTCTCTACCAATTTCAATTCACCTAGCGCCTTTCTGAAAGAGTAGCATAGCGGAGACTAATTAGGGAATTCGACCATCTTCCTTGTGTTGATTTCTAACTTTTAAAAGTTTTATTCGTCTTTCTTACTTGAATTTTATATATTGAATTAAGCTAAACGTCCAATGGAATAAGCGAGAGTTTTAAATGCTTAGTTGGGAATTCCTCTTCTTCTCTTTTTCTTTTTTTTCCAAATTATTATGTTTATGTAATGTTTCCAAATTATTAGGCTATAATGTTATAATTACTTTACTACTATTTTTATCATTCATACTATCTGCAAATATTGTAATTGCACATCACACAAGATCGTTCAAGTACCTTACACAGAATCTTGTACCAATGCAGGCAGAAACAAAGCCAGCACCTCTGTAGTACCACAGAAGATTGAAGTATTGTAGTACCTAGATAACTTTAAACTTCCGTCTCAATCTGTATTTCCTTTTCTAGTCGGAAGGGAAAATTTGTACGAATTTATTTTTAACACTCGACATAAGGTTCCAAGATTAGATACATAAATTATGTATAAATTTCAAACATATACGTTTCATTTCCTTCCTTCTACGTATTCGGAAAACTTGATTTCATTGAAACTTTCGAAAGTGTAGTTATTAATATTTATCTTCACATATTTAATTTCACTTTTTATGCTCATCACAGGCCGTGTTTAACGTCACGGAAGAAAACTAGTTTAACTTATATCTTTTACCGATTTGTACTTGTTAAATGCATGAAGTGTTCATGGCTCTCCTTAAATGTGACAGAAATTCTCAATTTTTTTTAGAAAGTCCTTTTGAAAAGCATTTATTTTTTCAGTATTTCATTCCATTTTCATTTCCAGTATTTCATTCCCATTGTAACATTCTACAAGGATTCTCGACATCAATTACTGTGAAAGTTTCAACCATAAGCAAACTCAAGCAGATTGCAAATAATGAACATTAATCCATATCAGTAAATTTTTATGTTAGTTTTCTTATGATATTGCCTCAAACCAGCTCGCAAAAAAGTTTTACCTTTTAGTTTACATTCTGATGAGCCTGAATCAGTCAAGACAACGAGACATGAAGGAACTCACTGTGGGTTGCTTCAGTAATCTTTGCTTCACTGTCTTTGCTAATCACTGTCTTTGCTTCAGTAATATGCATTAGATTTACTTCCTCTTTTCTGAATTTTTTGGTTGAATATTGTACAAAATTCGTTTGTAATTTATGAGTAAACATGCCGAAATACTTCGAGTTTCCAATATGTTTAACAAAATTCAACGTATTTAAGCTTAAATTTTAGCCCAAAAGGGACATTAGACCCGAAAGGACTATTAGTCTCAAAACGGCATTTTGCTTCAAAACACTTAAACCCGTTGTATCACTTTTCGAATTGCTGCCAACAAATATTATCGCCTTGTATTATATTTAAAGAAATCAAATACTGAAGAATCTGCTTGAATGTATGTATATTTCTTGCACTGTGAATAAAACAACTGTATCTAGAATATTCGAATTCTGAATAACTTAGTCCTCCACCCGAACATCGAATTTTAAATTTTGGATTTTATATTTCATACTTTGTAAAACCTTAAGAAATTTTTCTTTAACAAACTCAACAATTTCAAAGCCAGCAGTAGCAACACTGTACGGAATAAAACATTTTTACCTCTAGCGCGCGAGACTGTCTATCGAAAATTCTAAAGATACCTTGTTTTTAAATATTTTGTGATTTTTTTGTTGAATCGAGTTTTATGTGGTGAAAGCCCCGAGAATGTAGTATTTGAAAAATAAAGTAAAAAAAAAAAAAAAAAAAAGGTAGCAGTAAAGAGACAAAAAAACAAGTGTTTTGGAAGCCATCCTAGCAAGAAAACTGAACATTGATATCGTAAACTGAGAAAAATACTGAAAAAAACAGAAAAATGTTTTGCCAACACAAAACGCTACGGAAGGAATTTTAAACGTATATTGTTATGATGGCTTTAAATTTTTGCTGTTAAATTGTATATGGCCTAAGTGCGAAGAAAATTATGCTTGATAATAAAGCTGAACGACCCTCCCCAAAAGAATTTTCTAGTAGGAATAAATGTATCAACAGATTGGTAGACTGCGAGCTCAGAGAGAGCGCAAAAAAAACCTAACAAAATCTTTTGAGCGACCGTTAAAATCGGAAACATTCCAGATTTCATATTTTATATAATTTTTTTACTTTTTTTTAATACTGAGAAGATTTAACAGGTTATATAAAAAATGAGCCCTAAATCTTTTTTAAATGCTCTATGTCCATTATTATCTAAATTAATAGTAAAGTTAGAATGAAAGTAAAACTTTTTGTAACATCTGACTTCAGAAAAATACTCTGTCATTTGGTAAAATGACCATTATGTATATTCTGATTCTTAATCCTGTGATATTCTTTATGAACGAAAAATTATTAATACTGTAGCAAAGATTATATTCCATTTTTATGGATCTATCAACAACACGCATAAAATCATTATATGCTAATAAATAAAAGAGGTATTTTTTATTATTAGTCCAAAGGAGCTTTGTCCCTGAAGGACTATTGTTTTCGTTTTGCGATTTTGCGTTGAATCACTATAAATGTCCGTTTCACTTTTCAAACTGTTGCCACCAAATGTTAGAGTCCTGCATTATATTTGAAGAAATTAAATAATGAAAAATCTGCATTAAATGTATGTATATTTCACGCATTGTGATAAAACAACGGTACACAGAGCCATCGAATTTTGAATGACCTAATCCTCCTACGAATATGGGCGTGTGGAAGATCAAATTTGAAATTTGAAATTTGTTTTATGATCGATTTCATATTTTGTAAACCTTTAACGAATTTTTTAGTAACAAACTCAACGATTTGAAAGCGAGCAATGGTAACACTCTACGGGAGAAAAAACTTTTTATCTCCAGCGCGCGGAACTGTGTATCGGAAATCCTAAAGATAAGCTCATTTTAAAATTATTTTGCCGCATTGCTATTGAACTGAATTTATAGTTTAAGTGCAAAGAACGTGATATTTAATACATAAAGGTAACACACAAAACATTAAAAAAACGCCCCTTTGGACGTAATTTAAAATCCAAAACCTTTCAGATTTAAAGATTTTTTTTTTTTATGTTAGTTCATTTTTGCATAATAAAACTCGGCAGCATGAAGAACAAGTGAGCGCCGAACGATTGGCGAAAATAGAATCTACCTGTATGGTGGCTGCCTCGAGGTTTTTTGGTCAGGAAGGTCTTAAAAAAATTTTGTACTTGCGTGGTACTTGTGCTTCATTTATTTTTCAGCATGTTCATATAACGTTCTTCTTTTGGAAAATACTCCTGTTTATTGCCTAATAAGTAAGACTGGACATATTTAAGATTTACGAATGTGTCTCTTGTAAATTCTTTTTCAATATTTAAATGTTTGTAAAGACTGCCAACTTTGATTTGTATTCTATTTGATCTAAGCAAATTCTCTAACTTGTTACATAAATATTTCATAGTTATTCTAACTCATGATTCTTTTATACAAAACTGTGCTAAATAGAGGATAGTGTACTCAAACGACTTAATTATGTTAATTGCACTATTTATCAATTTATTTATTTACTTATTTTTAATGAAATTCCTGTCAATAACTTAAATTACCAACAATCACCTTCTACGAACGGTTATAAAAATTATTATATGTTTTGTAATCACGAAAGGGGGAAATTTAACTGTATATCCTTGAAGACATAAATCTTGGTCCTCCACTGCCAGGTGAATAAGCTAACAATTAACACGAGGAGAGCGTGAATGGGAATATGACGATTCCTTACATTCTCCTGCACACAAAGAGAGAATAGGAAGAGGCACGGGATACAGTCTACCAAATCGAGGGGGTAGCCCCTTATTATAGGTTGTCCTTCTTATTTTCGGCGGATTATAATTAATATAATGTTTTTAGTAACGATGAAATGTGATAAATCAAAGGCGTTCTTACAGGATTCGATACACGAGTTTTCCAGTTTTAATTTTTCCTGTCTTTGCATGAACATTCTAAGAATTTATCCTATTATAGCATTCAGGGGAAATACAGTAATTCTCATATTTTTCGCCCTTCAAAGTTCAACTGCAGAGAGGCCCAAGAATCAACCATTCAATGAAATCCAGAGAGTGACGAGTTATTCATCGAGAACCTTTGGGAAATGCTGGAGAGTATAAAGCTTTCACAGCCGAAAAATATTATAAGTTATTTGTGCTCTCGCTGGGATCTGAACCATGGATCTCTTGCTGGCCGTTAAAATACCCAGTTACTTGTATTACTAGCTCAAATCATAAGGTATTTCTCCCGCCTTCTCGGCATGCCTTCGTGGTGTGGTGGTCTGCGCGCTGGACGCTAATTCCAGAGGTTTGTGATTCGATTCCCGGCTAAGGCGTAGCATATTTTTCATCTTGCCTGCTTCCAAAAAATACCTAATGTCTCTACTACAGTGGCGACCGAATTAAAAGGATCTTGGATGATGATTCTCTTCACCCAGGATTTGGCGATTGGGTCCCCTGAATAAAAAACCAGTCGCCCTTTAAAAGGGAGAGCATATAAGGTATTTCTGTAGCCTTCTTGGCATGCCTTCGTGGTGTGGTGTTCTACACACTGGGAGCGTATTCTAGAGATCCGTGGTTTGATTTCCGACGAAGGCGTTGCATATTTTTCATCTTGCCTGCTTCCAAAAAATACCTAATGTCTCTACAATCTAAAGGAAAATGAGTTTCTTATATAGTATATCGTGTGTAATAAGTCATTTCGATATTTATATTAGGTTTCGAAATATACATATTAAAACAACATTCGAAGTACTTCAGTCCAGTACCGGTTTCTAGTAAAATGTTATAATTAGAGAAAGCTTCCGAAAATAAAGTAACACACGCACAAAATAAGAAATTTTACATTTGAAGTATCATTGTATATGAGATTATCCGCGAAAGAAGGTTAAATATGGCAATTATTCTAGACAAACCAGCTCAAATCATCTGCATAATAAATGTTTAATATACTTTAGAACTCCTGTATTCAATTGTTACACTGAAATATCATAACAGTATCAGAACATTATTTATCACTTACAGTTGATAACTTTCTAACATTAAATAAATATGCTTCAACATCAGCAACGGTATAATCAGATATGTAAATATTGTTACATCTAACATCTTAATTAGAATAGCGTCTCGGGCTTGATTTTTCCTCTAAAAAGTCGTTTAATAAGCATTCATTAAATTGTGAAATGTTTTCCCAGACATAAATGTAAATATTCCTTTAGAAATTTCGGATTCGAACTTTTAGCGTTTTTGAGCAAAGTATTATTATACAAATTACCTTCTCAGTAATTTTAACTCACAATTTAAGAAATATTTCATTGGAAAAGAGATTAACAAATGCTTAACATAAAATCAACAGCCTTAATCAAATAATGTTAAATCTGTGATAGTAACTGCCTGTTGATCTGCATAGTTTTCTGCATTAGAATAACACAATTTCAGTACCATGAAAAGGTTCTATGAACCGTTTCATTTAAGAGAAGTCGCTATCATAAAAAAAAGCTTAAATTGCATTTCTCTCTTAAATATTTCATTCGAGAGCTTTGAATAAAATCTCGAATGAAGTTAATTTAATCCTTTTGGAGAGACCTTTAGTCTTTGTCTCTTAATGTACGTCTAGAGGACGCAATTAAGGAGAAAGAATTCAGAATTTTCAAATTTTTCTGAAAATGCTGACATCTAAATCAAATTCGAAACCATCTTTCAATCTTAAAATGTTCAAACAAATATTTAAATTCAATAAGCCAAAGAAAATTTGCACTTGGAACAGTAACATTCCACTTTTAAATTTCAAATTAAGCTATGTTCCGCTTTATTGATCTTCCTATACAGAGTGAATATGAAAAAGTGGGCAGAATTTAACTGGGAAATAGAACGCAGCTACAACGGATATCCTGGCGAGACTAGATGCGTATTGCTTTCAACGGGGCACTCGTAGATTAGGTTTTTTTATGGCGCCCCACAAGGAAAAAAGTCCAAACACGAGAGATCCGGTGATCTTGGTGGCCAAGCTATGGAACTACCTCGACCAAATTCATTGCCTTGGAAATTTTGTAGTTCGTATAACCAGCCATCCATTTAGAAATCCACGGTATAAGCACAGCTAGCGTCTCGCCTTTTGCGTTTCTCCTAATCTTTCTTTGAAGAATCGTTCTGTCACCCCGTAAAGTTTTGCCCAATTCTCCAGATTCAGCCTGTATTTATGTATTAACTGATACTCCCAAAAAATACCGGTAACAAGGTGTTGGCAGTTTTGGGGAATAATTCACATTTATTTTCCAGTGCCCTTTATCAACTATTAAATATTAACCAGATGACTATTTTTCTGTCCTGTATAGCATTTCTTTTTATTTATTTCGTGTTCCTCCATTACGCACCACACGGAAAGGGAGGGATGCCCCGTAGAGAACCTTTTTAGAGAAATGGCCTCGCATTCACATTACACGTGGAAAACGAAAACTACGAAAAGTCCATGTAGCCAGCTTGTTTTTCGGGACTCGAACTACCAATATTCAGTGGCCTTTACCGCTTGGCCGCTGCTGGGGCCGGGTATAATAGTGATCCTTTTTTTTCGAACCTGCGTATTTAAAAAAATTATTAAAAATGGTTTGGTTAAAAAATGGTTCTGCAAAAAGTTCTGAAACTGAATTAAATAATTAGACACTTAAACAAGCAGTTTATACTTTGCAGAGACACTGGGTTAATTGGAAGCAGGAAATATGAAAAATGAACAACAAATAAATTCTGTGATCAGAAAACTGAAGAAGATAGTTCTGTAAGGATTGAAAGTTCGCTAAAAAGGAAAGTATGGCAAAATTTGAGAAAAAGAAGAAAAGGAAACGTAAAAGAAAATGCAAATCAAGGAAATGATATACTTCTCAAGGAAATGATATGCTTTTTATGATAAATTAAGCACTATACTTAGACATCTGAAGGATATATACATGTGTATTTATTAGAAGAAAGAGATCATTATCTAGTGTTGTGCAATTGTGCAATAGTATGCATATCTCTACAATTTTAAACTTTCGAAATAACATAAAAGTTTTGTACGATGCCTTTAATAATTCTTTGCGTGCTAGAAAATGTATACTCCCACTATTTTTTTCTGTCGTGTTTACATTTATTGCGTTGCATAATGTTACGACAACAGAAACATCTCGCAGCCTGACAAATTTTCTTCTAAAACTGTTATTATCATGAAAGAAAAGTGAAAAAATAAACTATTTAAAACCGATATATACACGCTTTAATATTGTAACTAATGTTGAGGTTGGCAGCTGTAAAGTGAGTATCATTGTTATTGTACTAATCCTTGAGCGTTAATGTTATTTGGTACAGCTTCACATAAGAATGCTTAGTCGAAGCACTGTTCTCCCTTGCAGACAGCAAAACGTGTTGTCCCGAAACCGTTAGCGCATACTCTGTTTTAATACTGCAGGAAGTCTGATAATGTTCTCAATCTTACGTTTAACTGATGCTGTTGCCTAAAGAACTACGTACTATTTGACATTAATCCGGTTCACTCTTGAGTTCGGATTTCCAATTTACAGTTGTGCTTCTAAACCAATCTGAAGCAATTAGTGCATACCCTATCAAGTGTTACCTGTATCACTACTGGTCTGAGGCATAGCTGTCCTTCAGAAGTAGTCCTTTTTAGGCAACTTGCAACACTTCAAATTAGAAAACAGGTTAGCTCTGTGAAATACTGTAACGAACCTCCTAATTATGGCCAACATAACAAGACATCAGCGTACCATAATGAGATGAGATATTTCTTCTCGTGTCAACAAGAAAGATTTTGTCATGAGCCGTCTTAAACAGTTAGCATTGGAAATCATAAACAACATACCAAAATATGCCATTAAGATCTTCACTGATGGTAGCAAAATTGCTGAAAATGCAGACAGCCGAATTTATTTTGATACTCCTCAGAAACAAATGATGTTTTGACAACGTAATCTGGATTTCTATTAGATCTTCAGGAGCAAATTAATAACAACTGATATGAACTCTAAAATAACTGGAAAAGAATTTTGCGATCTGTGGATCGTATTTGATAGCTGTAGCTCCCTATAGCATCTTAGCAACTTAATCTCAGCGAGCGCTAAAAAACAGTGTTTCCATTCTACATACCTTGAGCTAGTTTCGCTGCAACGTTATGTCCATTTACAGTGGATCCCATTTCATGTAAACATTTACAGCAATGGAATAACGGACAAAATGGCGAATGAGGGTTGAAGTTATTAAGTTATTTTACTCCCTCTTCCATCTTACTGTTTCGGAGCTATTCTCCCTGAAAAAGTCAGAAAATATGGTGAAGTGGCTGGTGTCCCCCACTCATCACTGGTCCCTGGTAGTAGGCCCCGGAATGGCTTTAAAACCTACATGTGGCAAAAGCTCCCGGAGGGCGCTTTTACGACTGTGAGAACACAATTTTCTCACTGGCGGATTTAATCATAAGTTGAATCGTCATCGAATAGCTGCACGCGGTAATAAATTCTCTCAGAACTAGTCTTTCTGACCACAACTGCAAGCGGGAGACTGAGATTTCGGCCCTCGCTCTTCTCGTAATGGAGGGTAAGAAGGTACGACGCAGTTGGGGTTTAATGAAAAAGCACGAGGTGCAGAAGACGAGAAAGGAATCAAGCCTGCATGCTCTTAAAAGTTGTCGGAGTGGTAATATTCTACAACATTTGTGTATTTCATCATGGCTTTATATTTCTGCAACATTTATGCATTTCCTCATCCTAATCGAAACACGGGATGCCTATTCTATAAAATGTGTAATGTAGCTGAAGGAGACCTAATGCTCGAACTGACCCACCGATGTGAGTTCCATCCCAACGAATCTCTTTTGCAGAAAATAAAAGATATACCGCCAGTAGCTTGACAGCACGAGTGCAAGTGAAAATTAACTCGTGTTTGCAAAGAGAAATAGACGATGATGCTGACAGATTATATCTGAAAGTAACTGGATGGACGTTTGTAGACAGTATTTGGAGTGATAATGTTCTTATATTATCACTCCAAACGCATTTCCTCATCGTAATCGAAACACGGGATGCCTATTCTATAAAAAGTGTAATGTAGCTGAAAGAGACCTAATGCTCGAACTGACCCACCGATGTGAGTTCCATCCCAACGAATCTCTTTTGCAGAAAATAAAAGATACACCGCCAGTAGCTTGACAGCACGAGTGCAAGTGAAAATTAACTCGTGTTTGCAAAGAGAAATAGACGATGATGCTGACAGATTATATCTGAAAGTAACTGGATGGACGTTTGTAGACAGTATTTGTAGTGATAATGTTCTTATATTATCACTCCAAACGCATTTCCTCATCGTAATCGAAACACGGGATGCCTATTCTATAAAAAGTGTAAAGTAGCTGAAAGAGGCCTAATGCTCGAACTGACCCACCGATGCGAGTTGCATCCCAACGAATCTCTTTTGCAGAAAATAAAAGATACACCGCCAGTAGCTTGACAGCACGAGTGCAAGTGAAAATTAACTCGTGTTTGCAAAGAGAAATAGACGATGATGCTGACAGATTATATCTGAAAATAACTGGATGGACGTTTGTAGATAGTATTTGGAGTGATAATGTTCTTATATTTCATATTTAATCTAGATCAAGATTCTATTCAATCATGAATGATAAAATAAATTAATGTGATGCAATTACTAGTGTATTCATTGATAGGCACTACATAATCGGGTAAGTGAAATGTTTTATGTAGTTCTCTTTCTAGGATTATTAAAGATATGTACTAAATTTTAGTGTAGACCAGCAATTATTGGGCACATGTGTCTTTTTTTCCTACGCCTAGAGTGTCTATAGTTTAATACTAATTACACACCATCACATAATGGTCACACACCATTACAACGCCTTGCAAGTGGGCGCATCAAGTACCTGGTGGTGTGGCTGCAGCGGAAGTGGTCAGAGCGGACACAAACGATTTCGTGGTCAGAGCGGACACTACGAAACTCATCGTGGTTAGAGCGGACACATTTTTTCCCCAAGAACAGATAAAGGGTGCAGATAAATAAGTAAATAAATATTTTTAAAAATCTTAAATATAATTTAAACAGTATTTTAAGTGGCAAATCTCTTTCAAGTGGGATAACTTTTTTTTTTTTTTTTTTTTTTTTTTACCGAAGTTTTCTGTTTTCGCATTCGATTATCGAATTACAAGGCACTGGAATTACTCTTGGCACTGTAGTATGTCGGTATTTTAGTGACGAAATCATAACCTTTCTGATATAATTCTGAAAGTTCTTGAAATATCTTGGGAACGGGAACTGACGTTTCTTCTCGGACTCTTTTTCTGCAAGTCTCTAACTTCCTTTTAACTTCCATCTCAGTAATGTTGGGCACGCAGGAATGTTCAGTTTTCTTCAGTACTTCGTTCTGAAAATTTGTCTTTACATTTCCTTTACAACAAGGATGTCAAACTCGCGGCCCACAACAAATATTTTTGCGACCCGGCCAATATATCGGCAGATAATAAAATAACATATCGACGAAGAAAAAAATGAAATGTTTACTGCTAAGTAATTAACGATAATTTATTCAGTGTTGTTAGATTACTCACAGCGAGCTGACACACACACTACTTAAATTACAAATGCGTGTGAGTAGCTTGCGTTCAGCTACCTTCGGCTTTTGGGGGACACGTGCACTCAGAACTTGTACGCATCCCCCGATAGCCGAATGTAACCGAACTCATGGTCTCAGTTTTCCAATCATAGTTTTGTACGATATATTGGTGCATGCATGTGCATGCACTTTGCTTTATTATTAATTATTACTTAATTCATATTGTTACGGATTTCATAGTTAAAATCCAGATATTTATAGATGTTTCCAGTATATTCGAGAAATTAATTATAAAGCTTATAAAAGCCGAGAACAAACAACTCATCTCAGTAGTAGCTGTAGTTCTAGCGAACTGTTTCTTTACTTAATGCTGTGATTGATTTGTAGCGATTTCGCTGTGAGATAGAATTAGTTTCTCTGTTTTGAATGGATTTTTGCTAAACGTTTGACATTTTGTGATATTGTTAGAATATTTTTGAAGAAATATTTCAGCATTTTGATTTATCTCTTGTGGAAAGAATAAAATTTTGTTAGCTTTTTAACGTTAACCGTGTTTATTCCAGCACTTTGTATTCAGTATGTCTATATCAAAACCAAGTGGTAGTAAAATTAAACGAAAAATCGCTGACGAACATAAAATATTCCAAGTAAAATGGGAATGGGAATTAGAATATTTTTGCTGTAAAATAAAAGATAAAATAATCTGCTTGATATGTAATAGTACTATTAATGTACTATTAATAATACTATTAATTCTTCGATTTTCTCCATAAGTATTCAGTACCCAGCCATATGCAAATGGAGATGATCGAGATTCAATGCAACTCAAATTTGAAAGCAAAATTCATTGAAGTGGGCGTGCCTGAATTTTACAAATATTTACCAGCCAGGTTTGAAAATACTCGAAAATTCGCATATGAAATTATTTCCATGTTTGGTAGCACTTATCGGTGCGAGCAGTTATTTTTCAGTCATGAAAGGTAATAAGTCTCCTATTAGAAACCGTATTAATGATGCTCACCTTGGGTCAGCGTTGAAAGTTATCACTGCAAACAAAATTTCTCCCGAAATAGGAAAGATAATAGCAGAGAAGAGATGTCAAGTATCAGGACGTAAACATTAAATTTTTCTTGTTCTTTTCTATATAAATATATATATATATATAAGTTTATTACTGTATTATTCGAAATAAATCTACGTTTCTATGAATATTGATTTTTTTTGGGAGGGCCCGCCTAAAGTTAAACCTTGTTTGTTTGGCCCAAGTGTACCTATGAGTTTGACATCCCTGCTTTACAACGATCTGTCTTACATACCCAGCTCATTCCTAATTTATATTTTCTGTGTAAATGGCATGGCTAATCATCTACAACTAAATATCCTTTTCCTTTATTTGTAGGGAGTAATTTTGTTGAAATGGCTATGTGTTCTATCACAGACTTTTTCGAGGCTATAAAACGACATACACACTTCATAAGGATAAAACATCCACTGAAAAACCTTTACTCTTAAAATATCGGCTTATCTCTACAGCAGGTGCAAAGCTCGAAAGTACATAATAGGTGACATGTGACTAATTAGGTAAACAATACAATAGGTGCAAAAATGTCCGCTCTAACCCACCCAGTTAACCTCACGTGTCCGCTGTAGCCACTGTCCGCTCCAACCACGTCCGCTCTGACACGTAACCAAATACCTGCCTTTCTATGGGAACAAAAAAGTCGGCACATACACCAGGTGCGACGAATATCACGCTTCGGCCGAACACATCTCGGATTGCTTAGGCTCCTCAGGAGAGGATATATTTTCCAAACCCATTCTTGTTCTTGACTTTCAGATCTTGTGTGACTCCATCAGGCTTTTGGAGGATAAACAAGCAGATAGCCCTCGCATCCTTTCCTATATCCGATTAAACAAACGAAACAAATTAAACAGTTGAAATATTTCAAATAACTTAATTGAAAAGGAATTTAAAATTTTCACTTTAATCCAAACCCATTCTTGTTCTTGACTTTCAGATCTTGTGTGACTCCATCAGGCTTTTGGAGGATAAACAAGCAGATAGCCCTCGCATCCTTTCCTATATCCGATTAAACAAACGAAACAAATTAAACAGTTGAAATATTTCAAATAACTTAATTGAAAAGGAATTTAAAATTTTCACTTTAATTAAGCAAATAACTTCTTATATGCTCATTATTCACAAGTCATTTTAAAGTTTTCTACAATATAGGAATTACTCAAAATCGTATTTTCTGTAAAAAGATTCTAAAATGGAGGTAAAATTTGTCCTTCAGAACGATTATATGGTACTCAGTTCTCTTATATTAAGCATAGAATAAAGTATTTTAACTTCATTTAAAGAATTGATATATAATTGAAAACTAAAACATGTCAAGGGGCTAAAGAGCCTAAGCAAACTTAGCCAAGGGAATAACGAAATAAACTTCGGTCGAAACCTTCATTAAACAGAAATCATAGTGGATGTCTTAAATAATCTGTCTGCTAGTTGGGGGGAATATATTCTAAAGCGTTTAATCCTCTAAACAGACATAATTTCAAAAGTTTCGTAAATTAAATTAGCAAACTGGTTCTCTTTAGAGAAATCATTCCTAGAAAAACAGAAATTTATCATAGAGTAAATTTTTAGTCTTTAAGGTTTTACTTTATAAGGTATTTCTGCCACTTTCTTAGCACGCATTCGTGGTGTAATGATGAGCACGCTGGTGATGGATGATGATTATCCACCACCAGGATTTGGCGATTGGGTCCCCTAATCCCCAGTCGCCCTTTAAAAGAGGGAGTATATAAGTTATTTCTTTCGCCTTCTTAGAATGCCTTCGTCATGTGATGGTCAGTACACTTTGCGAGTATTCGAAAGGCTCGAGGTTCGAGTCCCGGCGAGGGCATTATTCATTTTTCATGACTCCTATTTTCGAAATAACCTAATTTCTCTACAACTTGAATAAGTCTCATGAACCTAAGATTGAATTGGATATATTGGATCATCGCAAAGCAAACTAAGGCTGTCTAACGAAAGGAAGGGATGTGTTCACAATGGTCTTTATAAAGGAACCTAGCTCGTTTTCTGCATATATGGGCAAATCCATGAAAATGGCAGAAATTCAAGTCGTATCGAAGTATTAGTTTTCAGCCATCGTATTCGTTTAAAGCAGTGATAAGCCATGCGGGCACATATTCTATAATTATGCTGTCAGAAACTTTGGTCATTATTTCTCTTTTAAACGCCACCTTTTCCAGACTAACTTTTTGTTATCCAGGTTAAACAAATGAGACTCCGCTAGCACTTTATATCTCACAGTTCCTATGCGTTCAGTTACGCGAATTTTTAGCAGAGAGATTTCGCAGTTCAGTCGAATGACGTCTAGAGATAGATTAGCAAAGAGTGAGATTAGTTATACTTTACGATGGTGCGAGGCCCCAACTTGTCAGCAACAGTAGTAGTGACTGCTGTGAACTGTAAAGTACACAAACTCGTAAGAAGGGTTTAAATCCCTTTTTATTCCACTTTAGAAATTACAGTTGCGTTCACTTGACGCTCACAAACTACGCCGACCCGGCGGTGTAAAAAAATAGAAAAATACAACTAAAAATAAATAACAGGATGAATAAATAACGAGGTCACTACCTACGAGGCTCTATAATCATGACTAACTTAACCGCGTTCTAAGATACAGCTGAGATTCAGCAAACTTACTGATTAAGAAGTTGAAAGATTCAACGAACTGCCGAAATAGGCACACAGGCCGAAACGCGTGGTTCTTAAATTTCTACCTAGCAACCTTCACGCTCGCGATTCAAGAAGCACACTTACAACCTTAAACTTAAAATAAATGTTAGTTAAAATAAATATAAACCCTACATTTGCCGCTGCCAGAATTTGGTAAACTTGGAAGCAGGTCCAAGAAACGACCTGTTAGTTTCCATATTCTGACCTAAAACTTAAGAGCTCCGTTTAAATAAAACAAACTGTTTTCTCAAAAATTACAATCATTTCTGTAGATGAATAAATTACCATATCTTCTTACAGGATCCTTTCTGGTCTTCAGCAGTCAATCTTTTCTCTTCCTTCCAGCATCTGGAAGGAATAAGTATCAGTATATTCTAAATACATTATGATTTACACTTTCTTAACACTGGATACATTTTCGTTTTCGATCCTTTTCTTTTCCTTATTTAACTGCTCACATTCACATTCATTCAAATATTCAAACATGATTTTAACTTTACCCTGGTTCTCCACCATGTGTGGTGTCAAACGGATATCTTCGTGTTTTTGTATTACAACACTTCTCCTAACCACAATGATTTGTTAGCATACAAACGACAAAATATGACACACCTTAATCCGACATACTGAAACTCGATGAGCTATGTTTAACATTCTTAAAATTCAAGTGTAGGTGGAGAACCCTACAAAACACATTCATTCTAAATTCCCCCTCATTCATCTTTAGACATGCAGGCTTTCGCTCTAAAGCATGATTTTATCTACAGTTTAATACTTAAATTTGAATTCATTTCTTTCGAGCATTTACGTTTAGCATCTAAAATTTTATGCTTCTAGACTAAATTCTACTTTTATATAACTTTCAAGTATGCACCTATATTTACAAGATTCTAATACATATGATTTTTACAATTTACCATAAAATGAATAAGATAAAAATAAAGTTTTACTTCACACTTTCTTCGCCAAGCTGGCGGCACTAAAACTAAATTTTTCATTAATACAAGAATACGAAGTTATTTTACTTTCGGCCAAATTCTGGCTTAACATAACAGAACCAGTCTTTCGACCAACAGGAACTGCTTGCTGCTAGATTTTACACTTAAAGAAAATAATGCTTTTGCCTTAGCTAAATAAAGTAAAACAAAACTAAGTCTCAACCGAGACAAATTGACTTCCGTCAACACATCGAACTTCGTATTTACGCATAACATTTCAGAACAAAAGAAAAAAAATTATAGGAGATTTTAACTTATCTTTGACTTTTCGATGCTTGGAACTCCGACATCCTCTTCTGGCAAAATTGATCCCAAGTTATAGAATTCATGGAAGTCAATTTCCGCTTTTGGGTTCTTCTAGTTTCCTCCATGGTGACTTTTCTTTTTCGCCATCTGTACGTCGGCCTCTTGGGGTGGTAGTCTTCGGGTTCCTGTCTTTGCCGTTTTGCCCCTGGACAGCTGGTCTTGGCGGCCTCCGGTCTGGAATCTTGCCTGAATTTTTTCTGTTGGTGCCAATCTTTTCGTTCCTCCTTCTGTCTTTTTCTTCTCGTGAACGGCGGCCTTGTTTGCTCCTGACTATCTGGCCCTGGAAGTGGTTTCCTCGACTCAGATTTTCTACTGCGGGAAGTTGTAACTGGTCTTTTCCTATTTACCAAAGATTCTTTACGCGGCGGCTTTGATTTCCTTCATTTCTTGAATGCTGGAGTCTGACCATTTTCCTTCCTTCTTTTCGGGACCCTAGAATGACTTGTAGAAGGGCTAGGTTCCTCTTCTATTTTCTGTTTCTTGGGTGGTGGAGCGGGTGGCGTTAATTCTGAAATTTCCACTTCTTTTGCGCTTGAGTCCTGCAAGAAACTTTTAAGGATTTCAAAATCATTTTGATTATAATATTTTTTCACCTGGTCGGGACTTGCTTTACAGCTTTCCCCTCTCTCGTTCTTAAGGTACAATACGACTCCCTTGATTTCCTGTATTACATAGGGGCCTTCAAATTTTGGAGCCAATTTTGCAGTGAAATTATCTGGGGCACTTCATAAAGAAAATTTTCGCTTTAAAACTTTATCCCCTACTTTAAAATCTGCTTCACGGCGTTTTCTATCATAGTAAAGTTTCTGTCTATTTCTTGCCCTATCGGAACTTTTAACCGCCTGATCAAAAAGTTTCTGTATATCTTTCTGTTTGAATTCTTCTCCTCTTTGTTGCACAAAGAATAATTTATCTAGTGGCGTAATTAACTTACGTCCTAAAAAATAATTCTGCTAGAGTTTTTCCCGTAGTATCATGTTTTGCTGTTCTTAAAGCATAGGCTAAATCATTTATGTAGCCATCCCAGCGCTTGTGATGTGTGCTAACATAACTTCGAATTATTTTACAATATTTTTATTAATCCTTTCTGCGATGTTTGCCTGTGGTCTATACGGAACCATTTTGATATGGCGTATGCCAAGTCCAGTGCAAATGTTTTTAAATATTTGGCTAACGAATTGTTTACCGTTATCGCTAATGACTTTTATCGGTTCACCGTATTGTAAAATGTATCTGTGTAAGAATGCATCTGCGAATGTTTTGGCTGACGCGCGTTTAAGTTGAACAATTTCTGTCCATTTTGAAAAATGATCTACGATTACTAAAAGAAAACGATTTTTATTTAACTCACTCTGGGGGAAAGGACCAAGAAGATCTATGCCTAAAATTTCATTCGGAAATGTAGCACGAATGCTATTTAAGTACCCGGTCAGGCTGTAATTAATAACATTTATTAATTGACATTGATTGCAGGACCTGACATACACAGTTACTATTTTGTATAATTGCGGGAAATATACAGCCTCGCGTACCCTTTTTATAGTCTTTCTGACCCCTAAATGACCCGCTGTTTTCGCGTCGTGTAATTCCTTCAAAATGCTTAATCGAAGCGAGGCTGGGATGACTGGTCTATATTCGAAATTTTCGTTTGTTGCTTTCGTATAAAACAACAAATTATCTATTATTTCATAGTTTTCTGCTCTACTTCTTATTGCATAGATATCTGTGTGTTCAAAGCTTTCGGGGTCTTTCAAATACGCATACATACTTACAAATTCAGGATCAGCTTTCAATTCAGCAATAATTGTTTCTCTAGAATCTAAAATTTTTGAAATCAACACAGCGCATTTGAGTTCATTGCCTTCATCGTCCAGTTTTATTCGAGATAGTGCGTCACCAACATTGTTTTTCTTACCCGGTTTATATTTAATTATTAGGTTATATTCTTGAAGTTTTAAAGCCCATCTTATTAACCTGGGAGTTAGGATTTCCCCCGAGTAAAGTCTACCAACAGCCGCATGATCCGAAAGGACTGTTACTGGCGCTTTGCCGAAATAAACTCGAAATTTGTGTACAGCCTTTAATACGGCTAATGTTTCTCACTCTCTGTAGCTGTATAATTCCTTTGTGTGTGATTCAACGTTTTACTAAAAAATGCCAGAGAATGGCTATTTTGCATAAGAACCGCACCCACCGCATAATCCGACGCATCTGCTGCAATTTCCAGGTTTTCGTCCCCTTCCGGGAATTTCAAAACTGGGGCATTGATGAGTGCTTCTTTTAATCTTTCAAATGCTGTATTTGCTTCTGCGGTCCACGTAAACTTACTTTTCTTTCTTTTAATTGCTAACAACGATTCAACAATGTTCGCGAAATCTTTTATGAATGACCGATAATATGAACATAACCCAAGGAAAGAAGAAAGTTTCTTGGCGGTATTCGGAGGTGGGAAATTCTTGATGGCTTTTATTTTCGAATCGTGAGTTTCTATACCCTTTTGCGAAATTTTATAACCCAGATATTTAAGTTCTTTAGTCGCGAACTTGCATTTTGATGCGTTAATTGTAAGTCCGGCCTTTTTTAATAATTTAAAAATCTCTTCCAAATCTTTAATATGTTGTTCCAACGTACAACTCGTTATAATTATATCATCTAGATAGATTAAAGTCGATTTTCCTAGGACAGGCTTTAGAACAATGTCCATAGCTGTCTGGAATGTTGACGGGGCCCCACACAACCCAAAGGGCATGCGTAAAAATGCATAAGTGCCCGATTTTGTGATAAACGCGGTTTTATGTATGTATTCGGGTCTCATAGCTATTTGATAGTAGCCAGACGTTAAGTCCAACGCAGTCATGTATCTCGTAGACTTTATCTTTCTAATAATATCTTCTATTACCGGCAAAGGGTAAAACGGGAACTTAGTAATGCTATTAAGCTTTCTGTAATCGATAGCAAACCTCCAAGCCCTTTTATCCGAAGGAGAGAAATCATTCTTTTTCCTACATAGCACGACTGGAACTCGCGTATTCACTATTTATGGGCGTTATTATCTGGTTGTGCAGCATTTCCTGAATGTGTTCTTCGATAATTTGTTCTTTATGTTTATCATACCGGTATGGTTTAGTCCTACAGGCTTTATCGGCAATGAGTTGTATATTATGCGTTACAATTTGACAATTACCAAGCCGTTCTGAAAACAAGTTTGAAAAAGTACTCACCACTTCCTGGATGGCTTGGCTTTCATGGTCATTCAAAAAGCTAAGGTCCACCTGCGGTTGTTTCACTGGCTCCACGACCCTCCGATCCATTTCCAGCATAATCGAATTTTCCTGAAAATTCAGTTTGGCCTTCGCGGCCTTTAAAACCTCCATGCCTAAGATGACTGGACTCTGCAAATTTTTGACCACAAAAATTAATACTTTGAGGCTTTCTTCTTTTACCTGTATTTTTAATGATAATTTCCCGATATATTGACAGGTTTTTCCTTGCGCCGCTATAATTTCTGTGTTTTTATTCTTAAATAATCGTAACCTATTAAAATTCTTCTTGAAAAATGTATCACTCATAAAATTACCTTCTGCCCCTGTATCGATGAGGGCTTCTACTGGTACATCGCCAACCAAGACTTGTATAATCGGTAATTGTGAATTCTTTACCACGACCGTATTTAGGTATCTTCTTGGGGGTTTTTTCGAAACTTCCGGGGTCTGAACCCTCGCTTTTACAGGCCCCTCTACTCGTTTAAAGCTTTCCTTTCAACTTCAGTCTTCTGGGTACGCGGACGGTTGTTTTCAAATTTCGTTTTTGGGCCTTGACCTTCAAGCTTCGATGATTTGGCTTGATAGCTCTTTCCCCCATAAGAGCGATTTGTGTTTCCGCTCTGTTGATTTGAGGATTGCCTTCGGAGATCTTGAGAATACGATGCCCCTCTAGATTTTTCCGCTATTCTGCGGTTTTGGAACTTGACCGCCAACTCGAAGAGTTCCTGCAAGGTGCTTGGGTTTCGGATTTCTGAGTAATCTTGGACAGCAGGTACCAATCTTGGTAAGATTATTTCAGTTATCTCCGTGTCGGGTTTCTTCCCATACAGCATGTTTGTCAACTTAACCTTTCGCAGAATGAAGTCCTTCAAATCTTCTATATTACATTGATAAAAACTATACAGTTCGGCTTCTAGCTTTTCTCGGTCTTTCACTATGGGAAAGGCCTTTAATAATGATATTTTGAAATTTTGATAGGTATATGTTTGGCCTCCGAATTTTCCTAATAAAAATTTCTCTCTACTCTTCCACCATAGTGAGGCCTGTCCTCTGAGTGCAGACGTGGCAATGGCAACTTTTTGTCTTTCAGGCACAGGCTATAGCTGGAAGTGATTTTCTAGGCCTTCTAAAAATATCACCACCGAATTTTTTCCGTCGAAATTGACGTTTGGCTTGATAGATGCTCTCATCGTTTGGACCAGGTATCCAAATCCTTCTAACTGATTCGCCATTTCTTGTTGTTGGAGTGGTACAGGAGCTTCCATCCAGTTTTCGGCCATTTCAGTTCGTAAGGTGTTCGGGCGCCAATATGATGTTGCGATGCCCCAACTTGTCAGCAACAGTAGTAGTGACTGCTATGAACTGAAAGTACACAAACTCGTAAGAAGGGTTTAAATCCCTTTTTATTCCACTTTAGAAATTACAGTTGCGTTCACTTGACGCTCACAAACTACGCCGACCCGGCGGTGTAACAAAATAGAAAAATACAACTAAAAATAAATAACAGGATGAATAAATAACGAGGTCACTAGCTACGAGGCTCTATAATCATGACTAACTTAACTGCGTTCTAAGATACAGCTGAGATTCAGCAAACTTACTGATTAAGAAGTTGAAAGATTCAACGAACTGCCGAAATAGGCACACAGGCCGAAACGCGCGGTTCTTAAATTTCTACCTAGCAACCTTCACGCTCGCGATTCAAGAAGCACACTTACAATCTCGTTTCCCTTCTATTTAACTCAATTTACTTCTGCTAAAATTTGAATACTCTGCGCGTTCTACTAAAATTTACATACTCTGGCACTGGCAATTCTGGGGGAAAGTAAAGGCTTGACAGGAAATATAGCTTAAAATAAATGTTAGTTAAAATAAATATAAACCCTACAACTTCATTTTTAAATAGTAGTAGATGCTGCTGTAAGTTTATGTGAATATTTGTTTTGAATTTATTTACATTTACTTTATTTAATGTACTTTTGTATCAAATGAATTGCAACTTTTGTTTGTTTTGAATTCTGTGCTGTTTTAATTTTAATTGCCAAGATTGTTTTTTATATGAATGATTTGTTTATTACTGCTACAATCTTCGCCATAGATTACAAGATTTCAAGGCCTTTTAACACGAAACGAACATTTGTATAAGAAAGAAGTGGTTGGAAATAATTATAAGCTTATCATAAATATATTTTGCAAACACATTAATGGAGCATACATGGAGATATTTTTAAACGCACGAATAAAATTTGAATACTCTGCGCGTTCTACTAAAATTTACATACTCTGGCACTGGCAATTCTGGGGGAAAGTAAAGGCTTGACAGGAAATATAGCTTAAAATAAATGTTAGTTAAAATAAATATAAACCCTACAACTTCATTTTTAAATAGTAGTAGATGCTGCTGTAAGTTTATGTGAATATTTGTTTTGAATTTATTTACATTTACTTTATTTAATGTACTTTTGTATCAAATGAATTGCAACTTTTGTTTGTTTTGAATTCTGTGCTGTTTTAATTTTAATTGCCAAGATTGTTTTTTATATGAATGATTTGTTTATTACTGCTACAATCTTCGCCATAGATTACAAGATTTCAAGGCCTTTTAACACGAAACGAACATTTGTATAAGAAAGAAGTGGTTGGAAATAATTATAAGCTTATCATAAATATATTTTGCAAACACATTAATGGAGCATACATGGAGATATTTTTAAACGCACGAAAGGCAGTATACCGATTTTATTTTAAAAGTCTGAAGATGTAGCGTTTATGGTTCAGAAGCATCAGGTCCTTCGTTCATCACGAAATTCTAACATAATCTATTGAATAATGAGGATACCATGGCGTAATGGCCATGGCTTGCTGCTTTTTGCTTTCTTGTACGAAGTAAAAAGGAACTTTTGTAATCGCGAAAAGTTCCAGGCAGCATATTTCAACGAAAACATCACTTTTTGACCTCTTTCAAATGCAATTTAACGATGTATTTCCGTGATATCTGTACGTAAGGACAGAATAAAACACTCTTTTTCTCCAAAAAAATTATAAAACTGCTTTAAAATGAATTCTGAACGTGGCGTCTGTACGAACGTATCTACGTACGTGCGTACGTACGTATCTCGCATAAGTCAAAAACGAGTAGCCTCAGAACGTTGAAATTTTGTATATAGGACTGCTATAACATGTAAATGTGCATCTCGTATTTTGGTTGCAATCGGCCGCACCAAACGTATATAAATATATTTATATATATATCCACTATGTTACCCGGCTCAGTGATCTCAGTTGCTTTACTCTTATATGTTTGCAAATTGTACATTTTTTGCTTTAAAAATGATTGAATTATGTTGTTCTTATCTTCCGGTTGAGGTTTTTATGCCTTTAGTAAATCTGTATGCAATATGTTTAGAATTATCAACAATTTTAAAATTGCTTAAGTGCCGCTAAGCCTAATAATGTTTTTGATGGCGGCCATTTTTGTTTACATTTGAAACAGCAGGATAGCGGATTTGTTGTCAATCTAGAGAAACTTAGCTTCGCAACAACAAAGATAACGCCTTCATTTATTGTTGCCAATTAAATCGTGCTTAATCCTTTCTGGAATTTTTTCGAGGAAATAAGCGTTTAAGATTTACTTCGTAATTTTTAATACAGATATTTTGAGTTTTTATGTATTTTTGCCTTGTCGCGAACTGAAAACTGAATTAATTGAATGTTTGTTTGTGTAATTATGGCAAAGCCTCGAGGGCTATCGAATTAATTGAATGAGAAATACTGAATCGTCTGTAAAAAACTGTTTCTTTTTGTTTTGTTTGCTTAATTTCTTTTATACATCGTTCTACCTTTATTATAGTATTTGAATAGAACATGTGGCAACGATTAGATAATTCTTTAAATGATATAAATTTTGTGCATTCTGAGTTATAATATGAACAAAATATAATACTGTTAAGTAAACCTAGCGGCAGAGTGTCGCTATGGTAAACAAAGTGAATTTAAAAGAATGCATTTATTCTATTGTGATTTATGCGCTGTCGGCGAAGTAGGTTTAATTCAATCTAATAAGTTTAAATGAAATGCAAGAAAAAATGCGTATAATTTAATATTCCGTACAAGGAAGTCATGTCGTGTACACATCAGATTTTTTTAGTAATACTTTCAAGAGATGTTTTCAAGGTATGATCTAGGCCAGCAGTCGCCAACCGGTGGTCCGTGAAAACCTTTTGATGGTCCGCAGAAAAATTGGGACATTATTTACATTTTTATGATGATTCATTTTAAAAAGTGACGACTAACAAAACCTATTATGGAATATGAATTATACTTTTTTTTAAATTTTAGCTACTACTTTTAGCTAAATTCCTTTTGAATTTAGCGACGTGTTGGCTACTTTTTCAGGTTACTAGCGACATTTGAAAGTGAGAGTGGCATCCATGGATATGTTGTTGTCATCAATAACAGCGCGAAGTGAAATTCTCTTTGCTTTTGAATTACAATCATATGCTATTTTAGTCATTAATTAAACAGTTTTTCGCCGTTTCAATAGGCAACTTGATGGATTTTTATGAGAACCATCTGCAGTCTTGTTTATAATTGCATCACTGGAAGTTTCCGTTTTCGTTTTGTCTAACTGTTGATCGATGGCGCCCTTGCTGAGCAAGCGATGATTATTATGTTTACAATAATTAAAAATTGACGGCATAACACTTTCAGTTTATTGATATTGCTTTGCGTTTGCAGGTTTGTTCTTGCTTTTCGTGAAGTTCCTTTTCAGTGATATGGAAATGTGAAGCTTTCTGTACAAGAAGGTAAGATTTTTGTACTTTTCATATAATTTTTTCAAAACACAGTACCGATCTCGACTTGAAATGAACGCGGCTCTCCGTCTTTCACTGATGTCATTAGAACACCAAATCTACAAATTGATTTCAAGAAACAGGAATAAATATCGCACTGAAAATATGTAATACTTAAATTTTTAATTTTAAAAGCAGCGTAACAGCACATACTTAGGATTCGCTATGGAGTGTTAAGTGTTGGCATGCATTTTTCTATTTTTTCAGTCTTTCATCAGTTCAACATATCAATGTTCAGTTTTCTTAATCAGAATGCCGGCAAAGCCTTTTATTATCAACGTTTTCTGTGTTAACTTTATTTACTACATACCACATTTTTGGCACTTACGCGCCATAAAATTCGATTCAGCTGCAGAGTCGTTAGGTTTTCTTGAAGGAGACGAGAAAAATCAGCAATTCCTTCGCCGGGACTCGAACTTGGATCTCTCAAATACGCATCGAGTGTGCTGCTGGTACACCACGAAGGCACGCTGGAAGGAGGCAGAAAATACCTTACACAACCGCAAAAACACAAAATATTTAAAAACGGCATATCTTTAGAATTCCCGGCACACAGTCTTACGATAAAAATATTTTACACCGAACAGAGCCTGCGCTGCTCACTTTCAAATCACTGAGTTTGGTATCAAAAATTCATTAAATTTTTATAAAATATAAAAATATAAATTTCGAAGTTTAAAATTCGGGCTTCCATGCGCACATGTTTGGGTGGAGGACAATATTATTCCGAATTTAGTAGCTCAAGGGACCTGTTCTTTTTCACAATACGAGGAACATACACATACACGAAGATTCTTCGTATCTAATTTCTTTAAGATAATACAGGGCAAAAGTATTTGTGGCAACAATTTGAAATTATTTGTTGTTTATAGTGAACATTTCGTTTCGAGATTAATAGCCCATGGCTAACATTTTTTGGGCTAATAATAGCATAAAATAAAATAGGGCGCATGACGCATTATTGATTGAGTGAGAGCCACCATTATTTGCTTGTAAAGCGACTTAGATACTCAAAAGCGGTTAAGATGTCTTCCTACTTCCACCCATTTAATGAGGACAAGAGAATGAGGTATCTAATTGTGATGTCACCCATTAGCGAAACGGTCCACTTAACTTCTTCGGTGGTTAGGGCAGTATAAACGAGAAAATCGAAATTCAGTGTAGAGGATTAATTTTGTATTTATAAACAGTTATTGCGCATTTTCTATTCTCCAAAGTGTTTGCTAAATTTGAATCGTAAACGTGTTTAGTAACCTCAATGAAAGGTCCAACAACAATCTCTCTACACTAATTCAGCTCCAACATATAATCTGCATTTCAAATTAATGCAAATTTACTGAAGTCGTTAATATCGTTTGGTGCTGCCCAACCGGGATAGTAGTTAGTGACGCTGACTACCGTACCGAAGGGCCTTGGTTCGAATCCCAGAGAAGGTATGCATGTTTGTAAATGTATAGTGCCTGTGTGGCATGGGGCACTCTAAATAAGTGGCGAGCCGAAAGTCCTCTAGAGAGGTTGATGGTAGGAAAACGGGGGGAGACCCTCGGACCAATCCTCCCGATATGTTATCCATAAAAATTGGAGGCAGAACTATCATCTGTATGTGTACAAGAGTCTTGACAACGACAAGCGCAATCTCGCACTCCTTGCCACGATGAATTTTCTGGGCTTGTTCTGATGTTACTGTCTTACAAGTGAGATAAATCACAACAACACATTTTATGGTTTACAAACAGGAATTTCTGCCATAGCAGCCTGCGACTCCCTAGCACGGGAAATCTAAAAAAATTACATAATTATATATCTGTAGTAGACATCTGTAGTAAAGAGTAATTTTCGTCTTTTTATTTTTCATCACGGCGTGAATATAAACTCATCGTAGTTCAAGACTGGTCACGAGCTTTTGCCATTAATACGACATTCTTTTGAATATTTCTCAATGAATACTAAACATTCAGATGCTTTAACAACAGCAATCAAAGTAAGCTTAAAACATGCAATAAGACTTAGCTGGCAGAATTCGTATAGAGCAAACCCGCTGCTTTCCCGTCTTGCAGATTTCTTTGCTCATGATGAAGAGGGACCTGTACCTGCTTGCCCTCGAAATTGACTCGAGATTTTGAATAAGTCTACACCAAACACATTGTTTTTGTTTTGCTAATTTTATGGTTAGTTAAAGAAGTTGATGATAAAACAACACATGCATTATATGAAGTATTTGATACTCAAAGATAAATTTTAGCTGCATTCTAAAGGATAGAAATTTGGGATTTTAAAAGGAGACTTAATGATACTAAAATATTTTCCAAAGCAAAAACTGTTTACTCCTTACAATAAAATACAGCTGTAGAGTCATTACGAATTTTTGGAAGCAGGAAAGATGAGAAATGAGCAACGCCCTCCCCGAAAATCGAGCCACGGACCTCTGGAATACTCTCCCAGCGTGCAGACCACTACACTACGAAGGCATGCTAAGCAGGAGAGAAAAATACCTTATATACTCCATCTTTTAAAGGGCGACTGGGTTTTTTTAGAGGAGCCAACCGCCAAATCGTGGGTGTGGAGAATCATCATCCACCACCCTTTTAGTTCGGGCGCCAGTGTAGAGATATTATGAATTTTTGAAAGCAGGAAAGAGGGAAAATGAGCAACGCCCTCGCCGGGAAGCGAACCACGGTCCTCTGGAATACGCGTCCACCGTGCAGAGCATTACACTACAAAGGCATGCTAAGAAGGCGGGAGAAATACCTTATACAATATATCCTAGTTAATACTATTCTGATAAAAATCTTAAAAATATAGAAAAAGAAGTTAAAGTGTCAGTAGCTGCAGGAACATTACGTAAGATAATTTCGGCATAATTCTTTTAAATCTTTGGAAGCCCTATGAACTAATTTACGTCAGCAAATCTGCCACGGAATTCAAGAAACCGTTGATTCATTGTATTTGATAAAAGCTTTGCCCTAGGTACCGATATGCCAGCAACAAAAATATGTATTCATTGGAATGATACATTATCATAGACATTACATTATCATAGACATTACATTATCATAGACATTACATTATCATAGACGAAAACATCAAAGATATCTCTGCATAGTTGCCACAATAAATGGAATATACAAACACGTACGATGATACAAAAGCTCATTTCTCAAATTGGATATCTGGAGGCAACGCGACCTGGATAATGGTGGGTTACGACATTATCGTGGCTTCGGCGGGAGGAGTTGCCTATCGATTTCGATGACCATTATGGCCATTTATAATCGATTACGCGAGTCCCTTATTATGTACATCCGCGCGGATATGAGGCGATAGAATTTCGAAACGTAGTGAATGAATCGGAATGCGCATCCGATAGTAAGGAATAATTTTAGGAAGCACAGGGGCATAGCGCTATTGTTTTCACATATCCTATGGGGAATATTTTAAAGGTAGAAGATTCGATTAAGCAGTGAAGCAGCTATGGACCTAATACGATAAGACATTAGTTTATTATATCTGAATGAATTTCGATAGGAATTGGAAAAGAATTAATCAGGGAGATTTAAATAGTTTTACACAAGACTTAAATAATGTGCTAACATTCAAGCGTAAGGGAGAAATTATTATGAATGTTATGTGGCTGTTGTTAGTTAGTTCGTGCCTTGACGTTAAAACTATAGTTATCGTAATGAAGCATTCTGATATTCATTTGAATTGTGAAGTATTTCTTCCGTCTTATTACCATACCTTCGTCGTAAAGTGGTCAGCATGTCCGGCGCATATTCGAGAGGTACGTGGTTCGAGTCCCGGCGAGGGCACTGCTCATTTTTCATATCCCCTACTTCGAAATACCCTAATGTCTCTACAGTGGCGCCCTAACTAAAAGGGTGGTGGATGATGAATCTCCACCACCAGGATTTGGCGATTGGATTCCCTAATTTCCTGTCGTCCTTTAAAAGAGGGAATATATATGTAGTAGGGGAGTTTAAGATGCTAAATAACAGTTCCAACTTTGTTTTCCACACCACAGAACATTTAATAAAGATAATCAGAAAAGGTACAAATTAGATTAAATACAAGTGCCGTTTGATACAAAGAGGATTATGTATAGCTTTTACCAGTCTTATCACATAACCGATTAGTGCCTACTCGCATTTGCTGATGTATTAAACAGAACAGTCCAATTTACCACCTTCGCGTGGAAAACTACAGTTCCTTATTCTACACCTTCACGTGCAGCTCACCACCTTCGCGTGGGATAACACAAGAGTCTCTCTGTCTATGTCATACTCATCTTTCACCTCGCTGCTGGCGCATCGGTGAGGCCCTCTGGTGGTTGTGTCGCACTTACGGATACTACAGTTTGGCCTTCCTGACGCTTTTTCGTCCTCGAAAACACGGATCAGCAACACTGGAACATCAAGACAACACCTGAAAATAAATTCAAAAAAAAAAAAAAAAAAAAAAAAAAAAAAAAAAAAAAAAAAAAAAAGGGAAAAAAACAAAAAGAAAGAAGTGCGGAAGAACCACACATAGTCCTATATAGTAGAACGGTCCCACGGCTTCATGAGATTAGCTGCTGTAGTGGTACATCCAGGACCTTCATGCTGTCCCACTTTTTCCACCTGGTAACGATCTTTGCCTTTCCTCGCTGTTACACGATATGGACCGAAGAACTTTGGCCTTAACTTTAGACCACCTCCATACTGCGTTCTTTGTATGGCAACTAAGTCGTTCACATTGTATACTTGTGCCTCTTTTCTCTTCTTGTTGTATGTTTTTCTATTCTCTTCCTGAATTTTTAGAATGTTTTTTCTTGCTTCCTCTCTCATATCTTCTCGATCTTTCATCATAATATTTCTTTCTTCTTCTTCAAGAATTTCCATAATCTTTAAGTCCTCTCGATTTCTCATTTTAACACCAGTGAGAAGCTCAAATGGAGAACTCTTTGTGCTTCTGCTCTTAGTGCTGTTTAAGATCCTTTGTACATCTCCGACATATTTGTACCACTTGGTTGGATCATCTATGGATAATTTGGATAGGACTGGAATCAGAGTGAGATGAATTCTTTCCACTTGTCCATTTCCTCTAGGAACGCCTGTAGTTGTAAATATGTGCTGGATCTTCTCTTGATTACAGTAATCTTCAAAGTCTTTAGAGGTAAACGCCGTACCTTTGTCACTCAAAGGATTACCGAAAGTTAATTGTTGCAGTTTCAGCTTCTGCAATGCCTCTTGAGCTGATGTAGACTTTACTGGATAGAGCCATACGAACTTTGTGAATGCATCAACCACGGTTAAGATGTGATTGTAGTTCTTATTTGTCGAAGGTAATGGTCCTATAAAATCGATATGAAAAGTGCTCAAAGGGATACTATCTTTTGGTATGGGATTGAGCAATCCTTCGCTCTTACCTCATTTTCTGTCGCACAAAATACATTCTACACAATTTGAAATAACTTGCTCAATTCGTTTTCTAAGGTTAGGAATATAAAAGTCGTTTTTTAGCAGATCTTCTGTTTTAGACACTGCGAAATGTCCCTTGTTATGGATACTACGTATGATTTCTAGCTCTAATGCTTCGCGTACCACAAGTAACTCATGACCTCTGTCAAACTTGTATAATATTCCATTTTTCACTAGAAAATCTTTCTTTAGTCCTTGCTCGACTAAGGATTTTAGCAACTGGAGACGCTCATCACTTCTTTGCGCAGCTGCAATTTTGGCTGTAATTTCTCCCTGAGAACAAGTAACCATCATGACCGCGTTTCTACTTAAGGAATCCAAATGCTTCATTTGTTGCCCAGATCTGTGAACAATTTCGTAGTCAAATTCTTCTAGAAGTAACGCCCATCTCGCCACTTTAGGAGTTAGATCTTTCTTAAACATGGTCTTCTGGAAAGCATCGCAATCCGTAACTATCCTGACCTTAGATCCTAAAAGGTAATTCCTGAATTTCTTTAGAGCTTCTACTATAGCTAAAACTTCAAGCTCATAACTACGAGGGCCATCCAGGAAGTAGATTACGTTTCCGTCTGTGTCCGCTAGGGGCGGGGCTAGCGCGGCCATCTTGGGGTCAGAGCGTTGCGCAGCTCAGTCTGCATCTAGCCGTGCTAGTGAGAGGTTCGTGCTGTGCTCCGTTCAGATACTGTGACGGTTTGAAATGTCTGCGTTAATTGAAAATCCCGCGAGCTGCGAGGTGCGCTCAGTAATAAGGTTTCTGACTGCAAAAAACTGTAAACCGATAGAAATCTATCGGCAGCTTCGTGAAGTGTATGGGGACAACATTATCACTGAAGGTGGAGTGGGTCATAAGATTTCAAAATGGCCGAACCAATGTTCACGACGAAGATCGAAGTGGGAGACCCAGCATAGTGACCGCTGAACTTCTCGAAAAAGTCGATGCTAAAGTCCGTGAAAATCGAAATTTCACAATAACGGAACTTTCTTTGAGTTTTCCACAAATTTCGCGAAGTTTGTTGCACGAAATCATCAGCGAAAAGCTTGGTTACCACAAGTTTTGTGCAAGATGGATTCCAAAAATCTTGACAGAGGACCACAAAAATCAGCGAATGGCTGCAGCGTTGAACTTTTTGGACGCTTACCATAAGGATGGTGACTCTTTACTCGATCGCATCGTTACTGGTGACGAAACATGGGTGAAACATGTGAACTGTGAAACGAAATTGCAATCAATGCAGTGGGGGCACACAAGTTCTCCCCAAGAACCCAAGAAATGCATGCAAACAATGTCGGCAAGGAAGATGATGGCGACTGTTTTTTGGGACAGAAAAGGTGTAATTTTGGTGGACTTCCTGGAAAGAGGCACTACAATAAACTCTCAAAGGTATTGCCAAACTCTCCAAAAACTCAGAAGAGCAATTCAAAACAAGCGCAGAGGAATGTTGAGCTCTAAGATCTTGTTGATTCACGACAACGCCCGGCCCCACACGGCAAATGTCACTCGTAAAGTTCTTGAATCTTTTAAGTGGGAGTTGTTTCCTCATCCGCCGTACAGTCCCGACCTGGCACCGAGCGACTTCCACCTATTCCCAGCAATGAAGAAGTGGCTGGCTATGCAGCGTTTTGATGACGACGCACAGCTGCAAGAAGAGGTAACGAAGTGGTTGAAGGCGCAGGCGGCCGAATTTTTCGACGAAGGAATTTCCAAGCTCGTACATCGCTACGATAAATGCCTTAATTTGTATGGTGACTATGTAGAAAAGTAGTATTTGAGTGTGGCTTTCATCTGTATATAATAAAATTTGTTTCCTATACTTTGTTTATTTTTTTATTCCAAAACATAATCTACTTTCTGGATAGCCCTCGTAGATAGCTTCTCTTGTTGGAGACTCGTTTTTTTACTCATGAAGTAAATGGGGTGTAACTGTCCATCATCTGACTTTTGTAGCAATACAGCGCCGAAACCATGACTGCTTGCGTCTGTATGCAATTCTAATGGTGCTCCTTGTTTAAAAATATGAAGAACCGGACTTGTAGATAAAAGTTCTTTCAATTTATTAAATGCATCTTTTTGTTCAGGCCCAAATTTGAATTCTGCTCCGTTACGAAGAAGATCACTTAATGGTTTCGCTATTTTTGAATAATTGGCAATAAATTTCCTAAAATACCCAGTAAGGCCCAAGAAACTTTGAATCTGCTTAAGGTTTTTGGGTTCCGGGAAATTTTGAACAGCCCTGGTTTTTTCAGTAGAGGGGCGAATTGTACCATCCTCAATAACATACCCGAGAAATTCTATTTTTCTTTTCAAAAATTGGCATTTCTTAAAATTAATCTCCAAACCTTATTCTTTGGCTACTTCTAAAACGTGTTTCAACTTTTCTAAGCCTTCTTTTTCATTTCGTGCTGGAATAATAAAATCGTCCATGTAAGTAACAACAGTGTCATCCCGAATTAAATCTCTAAACACATTATAAATAAATCTTTGAAACACACTAGGGGACGTGCACAAACCAAAAGGTGCTTTTAGAAATTCGTACAAGCCTGAATGAGTAATAAATGCCAAATATTTAGTGCAGTTTTCCTCAACTGGAACATGGAAAAAACCATTCTTTAAGTCTAATGTCGAAAAAACCTTTGCTTCACCCAAACGATCTAAAACTTCTTCTACTTGTGCCATAGGAAAAGAATCCTTAACTATTTTTTTATTTAACTGCCTAAAGTCAACACAAATCCGTGTCTTGCCCGATTTTTTCCTACACAAAACAATTGGCGAAGCATATTCTGAACACGACGGCTTTATAATCCCATCCTTTAACCATTCATCTATTTGATTATCAACAATTTTTTGATCAGCAAAAGGAATTCTCCTCGAACGCTGAGAAACTGGAATATCATCTTTTAATATTACTTTCATTTTTAAGTCTGTACTGCGCGGCTTTTCTAACGGTTTATAATCATTAATAAGAGTGGAAACAGTATTGCGTAATCCTTCATCTTTAATATGCCATAAATCTGTTTCGCTGTCTGCCTCAATGGCTGCAGAAATAAAAGACAAAAAATTCCTTTCCGAAGAGACGGAATCATTTTCATATTGCGTAATCATCACCTGGTCGCAACAGATCATTTTTAGACAGGAAGGGGGGAAAATACAGTCTGTTATCAATTCATCAACTATCGCTGCTTCAATCTCTTTTTGTTTTTTGCTTTCGCATAAAGAAAAAATAAACTTAGCCGTTTCCGCTTTAACCACGTGACCAAACGAACTTTTGAGTTCTATACATCCAGTTGATAATTTATTCGGAAAAAAGGATTTCTTTACAACTATCAATTCACTTCCAGAATCTATTAAACATTTTACTTTTTTACCATCAATCAACAGTTCAATAAATTCTAACTTATTTCTAGCTGCATTATCCGAGTCAATCTCTAACCAAGATACCTTTTTTGGAGACAAACTTTCCTCCTCTCCTAACCGTTTGGGACAATTTCTAGCAAAATGAAATAATTCCCCTTTACTCCCACAAACATAGCAAATACGTTCTGGTTTACTACTGCCCTGATTTACAAACTTCCCTGAATCCTTGAAATTGCTCTGAGCTTTTCTAAGATTGTTTTTGGAAAAATTAAGCTTTTTATTTTCTGGAGTTTCGATTCGTGTGTTATTGGTATCAACTAAAGATTTACCCCTGGATGAATAAAATAAATCACATTCTCTTCCCAATTGATTAGGTGGGAACCAACTTTGACCCTCCCGAACACTAATATGTTCCTTTGTTTTAGAATCAAGAGTTTCATACAACTTATCAGATACAATAAGATCACACAATTTCTTAAAGTCATCTACCTCTCTTAACTTGCAATAATAATTGAAAGTTGCACTGAGTCGAGACGCGAACTGAACATGTGATTCAGATGAATGTCTCTGCGCATTTTTAAAATTGTTCAAACACTCACGCGGTGTTGGCTGAAATTCTTTCAAGATTAGAGTTTTTAATTTATCATAATCCGCGATTTCTTGTTCAGAAACATGCGTTAGAACATTATTACATTTATCACCTAATATATTAATCAACACTTCTGATTTTAACTCCACTGGTACACTTTTAGTAGTAAAAGCTTTCTCAAGTGACTGAAAAAACAAATGCATAGCTTCCGGTTTCTGAGGTACAGCTATAGTTAGTGTTTTGACGCTTTTAATAATATCTTCAACACTAGTCTGCGCGTTTCTTCTATCACTCGATAATGATTGTGATTTTAAACTTTCTAATTCAATCTGCTTCTCAATTTGAGCTAATTTAAGACGTTCGATCTCTAACAAATAGTGTTCATTACTTGTTTTAGGCGTCCGATCCTCTGCGATCGACTTGACGACGCCACGAACAAATTCAACGTTCGTTTTGAAAACATCAGAATTTTCGATAATTCTTCTAATTTCAGCTTTTTTAGCATTTTCTGGAACAGTCTGTCCAATTTGTTCCGCAATTACTATTAAATCACTTTTCTTTAAATTATTTAGGAAACTCATTTTAAAAACGAAACAAAAGTATCACTATCTTCAAGAAAGAAATAAAGTAAAGTTTTCACAGTACCTTCTCTGAAGTATCCAAATATCCAAATATCCCGGACAGGGCCCCAGATTTTCTGTAGTAGGGGAGTTGAAGGTGCTAAATAACAGTTCCAACTTTGTTTTCCACACCACAGAACATTTAATAAAGATAATCAGAAAAGGTACAAATTAGATTAAATACAAGTGCCGTTTGATACAAAGAGGATTATGTATAGCTTTTACCAGTCTTATCACATAACCGATTAGTGCCTACTCGCATTTGCTGATGTATTAAACAGAACAGTCCAATTTACCACCTTCGCGTGGAAAACTACAGTTCCTTATTCTACACCTGCAGCTCACCACCTTCGCGTCTCTCTGTCTATGTCATACTCATCTTTCACCTCGCTGCTGGCTCATCGGTGATGCCCTCTGGTGGTTGTGTCGCACTTACGGATACTACATATATAAGGTACTTCTCCCGCCTTCTTAGCAGGCCTTCGTGGTGTAGTAGGCAGGACGCTCGGCGCGTATTCGAGAGGTCCGTGGTTCGAGTCCCGGCGAGAGCACTGCTCATTTTTCATCTCCCCTATTTCGCAATAACCTAATGTCTCTACAGAATATGGAAAAGCACGCTCTGGAAGCGCTAAGGGAAGGAATGCCATTTCTAAGGGAAACTGGTTCGAAGTCTCGTTGGATATGGGGAAGAACCACGAAAACTACTGATGCAGCCAGCCCATTCGCTTGGGCTCGAATACGCTTGTAACTACAGGCATTCAGCGCTCTTAACCTATCAGCCACTGATGGAGCAAATATTTTTGAATGATCATGGGTTCAAACATATGCACATATCATTCGCCGTATCTAACGAGCACCGCTAGTGACAATAGGACTTTACGTAGTTCTTCCTAACTTTGTCAGAGGAAAGTCCGAGGGGTAGCACGTTATGGTCTCGTATCTTTCTTCCCTTACTTCTTATAAAGAGAACTTCAGAACAGACAGGTTTGAATAATTCTTTCTTTTCCAGGACTTATGCTTATAGATGTCAATTTCTTATCTAAGATTTGACGCTGAGAGCCTCTGGTCTCTAGTTTCTCTATTAAACCCAAGCGACTGTCCCCAACCCCAACTTATAAGATGGATTTTTTACACGAACGTTCTTTTAAAATTGATTCTGTGCTTGTTTGTTTGTTTGTCTATGTCAAATCTTGAAATCAGTTTTTAATCTTATTCTTCGCATCCCGTTTTCTTGTCATTTTACATATAATGAAGCCGGCATTTTGTTGCGACATCCTTAAAATTGGATATTTTTAATGTTGAGGAAGAATTTACTTTTTTTTTTAAATTATCATCGCTACTTAATAAATACTTAATAAATAAATAATCTTTCATACAAATTTGTTCCGAATCTCTCATCAACAACTTACTTATTCCTGCCAATTTTGCAAAAAATCGATTGATATTTTTGCAGATCTAAATTTTTACATCAGAAAATCTGTTGTTCTTAACATTTTGAAAATTTTACAAAACTGACACAATTACTCTTTTTTAATATAAAAATGATTCAAAACATATTGGTTTGGAAATTTCCTAGAACTGATTTAACGTATCATATCACGATATTACAACGATAGAACGCTGCAGGAATTTTTTTTTCCTCTACAGATCATGTCAAATCATACAACGATCAAAGAAACTTAAAGAAAGGTAATTCTTTGTTGTTATGATTATTACAGTAAACAGTTTCATACTTCTGGAGACAAAATTTTCTATTTTTATCATATTGTCCTATTCTGAACTGCTTTGGTTTGGCTTATGTGTTTGCGGCAAAGCCTCGACAGCTGTCTGCCAAAGGGGACGTGTGTGTGTGTGTGTGATTATGGCAAAGCCTCGAGGGCTATATACCTAAGGGGAGGAATGCCTTCGTGGAGGACGTTATAAGGGAACCTGGCTCGTATACACGTTACACATGGGAAAAACCACGAAAACGCCCATGCAGCCAGCTCGTTAGCGATTCGAACCTCGGACCGAACTACTAGTGTTCAGCGACTTTGCCTCTCGGCTGCAGGTGAGCAAGTGTTCTGGACTGAAAAGCATAAATGCACGAAATAAAATGTATATATCTGATAATATTTTAAAAGTAAATAAACGATATAACTCCTTGGATAAACTGGCGCACTCTTATTTGTAATAATAATTTTATGTAATGTGTTGATAGTAGCGCTTTATATAGAGCACGAGAATAATAATGCCAAAATCCTGTACTGCATTCTTTATATTTTATGCGGATCAGAACTTTGAGGTGTGTCGCAAAAACTAAACTAGTGCAATATTTTACATCATTTCTTCATCGTGGTTATTTGACATAACTTTATGTTTAGGCGTAGTTTTCAGTAGTTCTGTGAAAACAAGTAAAATGCAGCTACATTTGATCAAAATTTGGACACATACGTTACGTGAAACAGAACTTCTTTTTTTGAAATTTTACAACAGGTTTACAGGTTTCTTAATTTCCTCCATTTTATAGGCTATTCATAATGTCAGTTTATTTGAGATTCATCTAATATAATTAATGCATATATAGAGAGAAATTAAGAGTGAAATAAAATTGTGCAATATTTGTCAATTAAAAGTGGCAACTATGTAACACAAACGCAAAAATTAGAAACAGCCTGAAGCAAATATTTGCAAATCAAAACTTAAAACTTACGTAACTATTAAATTGATTGACTATTTTCTGAAATTCCTTTCCTCTTCGTTCTTTAGAGACTCATAAGGGATTACCTATGATGGTGCACAATAAAAATTTGTTTTGTTTAAAAGCGTTTTAGTTTTATTTCTGTTTTATCTATTTTAAAATTTTCGTACTTTTCTCTTGTATAATCTTTACTTATTTTAGACAATGATGAATTTTCTTTTATGCTAAGGAAGAAGATTTAAAATGTATTCTTTGAAATGTCCATATATACACGAACATAAACATGCAAGTTGTCTCAGAGCCACAGTTACGAGTTTTTAAGGATAACTGCACCCAGACGACTTGCTCTCCATGGATAGTAAATTTAATTTAACTTTTGTCCTTATACGTATTAATATCTTTACTTGCATACAATACGGTATATCAGTACTACGAAGAACACAAACCTGTACGAGGGCTAGATTGTACCTACATTTTTCGGAATCACACAGCAAAGCAGAGTCGAATATGCTTTCCTGGCGCAACAAATGGATATATTTCAAGTGTTCTCGCAGGGAGACGTTATTTGACATACGCAGACGCAGTATAATGAATAAGTATACAGGCTTAGAATTAGAGGATATGCTTTCTAGCATACGAGGTTATGAAGTGTGGTTGGCAAGCTGCACCATGACTGTGCGAGAAGGAAACGTTATCTGGTGAAGCGTACTGCCAACCATAAACTCTTCGGACTTCTGCACCAGAGGTTAGCTGAAACAGACTCCTTCCAGCAATCGGCATCGACTGTAGATATCGAAGAGACTCTGTAAGTCATGTATAACATATTCCAAGCTCGACTGCTATAGCGCAGAAAGTCGGAATTTCTTACTGAAGAGTCTGGAGGATTCTTAGAGGAAATGAAATGCATGTTCGATCTCAGATCAAGCTCAAGTAAATGGGTTGGCTGCAGATCCGTTTTCGTGGTTTTCCCCACGTGTATCGTAAATACGAACCAGAGCAGATAACCCTAATGTGCTTTGTCATGCTCAAATAAACTAAGCTTTCCCTACTTTTGCGTTGCTCACTAATTAGTCGTGCTTCGCCAGGGATGGAATCTTCAGTTCTCATAATGCCTATGTGTCAGATCTTTGAGGTGTGTCGCAAAAACTAAACTAGTGCAATATTTTACATCATTTCTTCATCGTGGTTATTTGACATAACTTTATGTTTAGGCGTAGTTTTCAGTAGTTCTGTGAAAACAAGTAAAATGCAGCTACATTTGATCAAAATTTGGACACATACGTTACGTGAAACAGAACTTCTTTTTTTGAAATTTTACAACAGGTTTACAGGTTTCTTAATTTCCTCCATTTTATAGGCTATTCATAATGTCAGTTTATTTGAGATTCATCTAATATAATTAATGCATATATAGAGAGAAATTAAGAGTGAAATAAAATTGTGCAATATTTGTCAATTAAAAGTGGCAACTATGTAACACAAACGCAAAAATTAGAAACAGCCTGAAGCAAATATTTGCAAATCAAAACTTAAAACTTACGTAACTATTAAATTGATTGACTATTTTCTGAAATTCCTTTCCTCTTCGTTCTTTAGAGACTCATAAGGGATTACCTATGATGGTGCACAATAAAAATTTGTTTTGTTTAAAAGCGTTTTAGTTTTATTTCTGTTTTATCTATTTTAAAATTTTCGTACTTTTCTCTTGTATAATCTTTACTTATTTTAGACAATGATGAATCTCCATGCATCATGAATCTCCATGCATCATGAGCAACCTCCATGCATCATGAAATCTTGCACAGAGCCGTTTTTCTGCAAATAATTCGACGAGCACAGTGATAGTCATCTCATCGGATCTTACCTATCGTCTCTTATCTCTTCGTCTGACTGGTAGCAATTGTTTGACATTTCTAATTGCAACAACTTGTAGATGGTTTTTAGTCTTTTGGTTTTATTATATTATGGCAAAGCACTTGAGGGCTATCTGCCTTAAGGGAGGGATGCCTTCGTGGAGGACTTTCTAAGGGAAACTGGCTCGTATACACGTTACACATGGGGAAAACCACGAAAACGCCCATGCATACAGCCCGTTCGCGGGATTCGAACCTCGGACCGAACTACCAGTGTTCAGCGACTTTACCGCTCGGCCGCTGGTGGGCCAACTTGTAGATGACGAACAGTATTTTGAATGGATGCGACATCCATTGTGTTTCCATAACAAAGTTGTCCCCGCCTATTTCAATCTTAACGCTTGGAATCTTTGTAAATCCTTAAATTTGGCTAACACCAGATTATTGGTTTGTGCATTCGCCTGCTCGATTACCGGAGCTATCATTCTTTATTACCTCTTTTTGGGTGATATGAAAAGATAGGTACAAGAAATAATTTTAACACCTTTTTGAAATTTTGAATAGCATTTTATATATTCGTCTATATATCCTGAACTCTTGTTTTGCTTTTGATAGTACATGAATCTACAACTATGAATTCTTGAATACTGATATATTGATACCTTACTGTCTCTAAAATTCTGAAATTCTGTTGTCAGTAATATTTACAATATATATTGTTTAGTTCTCAATCATAGTTTTTTAAAATTACTGTAATAATAATAGTTTTATGTACCACATTATAAAATATTTTCGCTATGAGAAAAACGTTTTTTAATAATATTATATGCATTCTTTTATCTCTTTTATAGTTTATTATTCATTTTCAGGTAAACTTTTTTGTTTCTAATTTCGGCAAATTTTTCATATAAGTTTGTATTTCATAGAAAATTTATTTATTTGTATTTCATAAAAATTAAAATAATTTCACTCCTTTATCTGTTACTGGAGCTATATACGCCAGAAATGGAATGCATAACTTCGAAACTTTTATTGTCCTTTTTCATTATTTAAATTTCTCAATCTCTTAAATTGCATCAGATTCAAAGAAAGAGCATTCAAGAAAGAGAAAGATAAAATGAAAATTTAAAAAAAGCAAAATGCCAAATAATAATAAAAACTAAATTACATTCATTATTATAATACATACCTTTTATAAATATGACTAGAAAGATCGGTTTCGCGAGAAATAAAAGCTATTAGGACACAATTCTTTGTTTCTAATTCCACTCTCTTGGGAAATACATTTTTACACAGTTATGGTTGGTAATTCTTCCATCTTAGTTTTCGTACAAGTATATTCAATTGCTTTGAAACTTTCTGTTGTCTAAAAGTATTTTTTGGACTTAAACAATAAATTTAGGATGTAGAAGTTTAAATTATTTAAGCTGCCTTCTTATTTTCGTTACTCTAAACAGCCATAAAATCTAATAAATATAGTTTTATTGTAGAAGATTAATTTAATTAAACTGAAATGAATTGAAATAAAATAATATATTAAATATTCCATTCGGTTTGTAGTTTGGTTTTAGATCGGTTATCCTAGTTTGAATATATTTGTAACAAGGAATTTAATTAACATCTTGATTTAAATTTTCAAGGTGGCGAATAATTTCGAAATATTTATGGTAAAGAAACAGAGGTCGTTTATACAAACTGTTAACTTCATGATTCCGAATTTAAAGATAAATAACGTATTTTTCAAACATTATCCATTTATTTTACGTGTACTAATGAAAGGATCTTTCTAGCAAACATTTTGTCAACCAAAATATTCCAAATTCATGCCTTTTGGGTGAATTTATTTAAAAGAAACTCAGTGCTTACCAGCAAACTATTCCAAAAAATTCCACGTAAATTAAGATTTCAAACAGACTAGATTATGCACCATTATATCCGATATAAAATATATATCGTGCATATCTACCAATCGAATTTGCATTATAAAAAAATAAATATTTATAATAGCCCTTTTTCACCGCAATTTTCAAGTAACATTAACGGACCGAAATCCACATTGAAATATAAAACGGAAATACAGCATTTAAAACCGACTCCCCGTATTTATGGCAACGATAATCAATTGATCCTATTACTTGTCGGAGTTGAGAAAAATGTTATGATTAAATATTATGGCAATCTTATTTTTATTATCTTGGAGCACATTACAGTTAGATCCTTTCGTGTCTCAGAATTACAAACTCACCATTTAGGTAATCTTACTCAAACGTTTTTGCCACAAATGGAAGGAATAACAATAACGTTCATCGCCTCTTAAATAATGAGGTCATAACCATTGGTAAGAAGAATAAGGAGAGAGGAAAGACCATCGGCATTTGTCCTTTTTCTCCATTCACCATTTCGCTGCAAACAATTGGAATTCTTTCATCTTCGCTCTTTAGAGACTCATAAGGGATTACCTATGATGGTGCACAATAAAATTTTGTTTTGTTTAAAAGCGTTTTAGCTTTATTACTGTTTTATCTATTTTAAAATTTTCTTACTTTTCTCTTGTATACGTTTTCCTTATTTTAGACTATGATGAATTTTCTTTTATGCTAAGGACGAAGCTTTAAAATGTATTCTTTAGATTGTCCATTACTTAATATATTTGCCAAGGGGTATTTATGAAGCATACTTAAATGACAATTTTCCAATGCATGTATGTTCGTCTTAAATAATATATTTCTCTTTTAGTCGGATATTTATTCATTAAGCAATGATCAGGAATTTCCAAATCCATCAGTTATTTAGCCAATGGAAAATATAATAAAATTGTGCATTAAAACTATTTGGGGCAAAACGTATGACAGTCTGAGGCAGTTTTTGTGTCTTTACAAAATGTGTAAGGTTTATTCTAATAAATATGTTATTTTATGTAAATTCTTTCCTTCACCTGCAATTTCTACCTTTAGGCGTTACAAGAATACAAAGTATAGGCACAAAATTAATTAGTAATTTAAGGAAGGGTTGTGGTAACCGGCCATCATGCTAATTAGTCTAAGACGACCATTACCCGACTTACACATTCGGTGAGTGAATTTTCTCATTGTTAGGCCGTAGTTTTAGAATCCCCAGCTGAGGATCCGGGTTAATAGAGGTGGTGTTTGATTTTGTGGTTTACTGTTTTAAATACTTGAGTTCCCAAAACTTCTCAAGTATCACTGACTAGTAATTGCTATTTTTTAGTTTGCTAAAATTCTTTAATTAAGTGTATATTACAGGAGTTTAGTAAGAAGTGAAGATGAAAATTAATCAAAGTAACGGAAAATTAAGCAGGTGTAATTAGATAATTAACTGGGTTTAATCTTAAACATGTACACTCACGCACATTCACAAAAAAAAAAAAAAAAAAAAAAAAAAAAAAAAAATTGAGCAGTTTTATATCTTCCGTTCTATTGGGTCGACTAATGAAATTTAACATTTTCATGTCTCGAAAGCGCGACTTAGGAATACGTATTGGATTTAAATATAACATTGTTCAAATATACTCATTTTGTGACATTTGTTGAAGCTAAATAACTATTTTTTCCATATTTCGATCCTTCGACTCAAATTATGGGAAGTGCCAAGTTCTAAAAATACCGAACGGGTAGTTTTTTAAAAATTAGCTCACAAAATTTTAGATCCTCATTGTCAATTGAATGCATATATTTATTGATATTTTTTTATTAAACAGACTTCATTTTTTTCCACAGTTTACCATCATCTTAAAGTAAATGTATTTCTTGGCATGCCTCCAGAAATTTAGAACTATCTATTAAAAATTTCATAAGATATACGTGACTTATATATTGGCGCATTTTTGAAATTTGGCATGCTTGTTATAAGCGGTAATAACACCCAAAATAATATTCATTTTGTTAAAATTATTTGAAAGAACAAACGGTGCACCTTTTTTCCCGCTCGCGCGCTATGAAAAGGAAAGAAAAATAGGTTACCATAAATTAAGAATTTCGACAAGTGAATTATTCTTGGCGCAAACTGAAAATGTGGGCCAAGATAAATTTTTAGATTTCTGGAAATGTTTCTTAATAAATTATACACAGTTAATATTTAGGCATAATTGGAGTTGTAAAATTCAAATACGGAAAAAACATATACGTCATTTCAGAAAATGTCCCATTTTGTGTCAAAATACTTATGTTAAAACAGCGCTTATATAAATCTAAGCTTTCGGGACATAAAAAAATGTAAATTAAATTTCGTCAATCGGCCCTGCAAAATGGGAGATAATTAAAGAACTTTTCCTCTTTTTTTTTCTTCTTTTTTTCTATGCTGCGTGTAAGCTTCGAAAGGGTAATTTGTCTTTTGCCATTAAAATGAAATAAATAATTACCATATCATTCAAAAAACTTTAAATTCTAGAATAGACTGTGAGCTTCCGAACTATGAATTAAGAATATTTTGTAGGCTGTACCACTAATATGACAATGAAGTTCATTTACTCGTCATGCTTTTAAGCAATGCATAGCGTAACATTGGTCATGTTTCAGAATTGAACAACTGGAATTTCATATAGGGGTATAAATATGTTACGAAATTCAATCATTTTAGTGTAGAGAAAAATTATGTAATATTCACGTTCGATCTTGATTATCAGGTACCTATCTTACGTATCATTTGCTTAAGGAACATCAAGAAGACCGTGTCTATTAGAATAGTCCACATTATTAGAATATATTAAAGACGGGAATTTAATTCTACACCGTGTAAGTTAAGACATTGTTTTGCCAGGTTTGAAATAGAAACGCATGATTTGTGGATATTTCGCTGCTCGCATCTAGAGATCATTTCTGGCTCATGAACACGATTTATTAAGTCAAGTCCATCTCCTATCCAATATAACTCAAAGATAAATAAATTTATGCTCAGACATAACAAAAAATGTATTTTAATACAGATTTCGTTAATTTTCTTATCACGTTTTACTTTAAAAAGTAATTATCTGTTTATCGCAAATGTAAAATAAGCATGATAAAAGCTGTTGAAGAACTCACAGTGTGGTAGGCAAATTAACACAGTGAACAAACACTCTTTAAGAAAATGATCCGCGATTTCATATGATTTTGATATTCTATAGAAAGGCTCGTCTTTGAAAGGTTGTTCGTTATAAGGTGTCATTTTTGGTCAGAAATACTGAATCCTTTAAAGGATGTCACCATGAGATGATCCACACTATAAATGATCCATTCTTTCATACTGTCGCGTGCCTACGAATTCGTAATGGACTGCATACACGCCGAAACGACGATACCTTCATAAACTAATAGCCCAATTGCCGAGAAATCTCCAGTACCTTCGATTTCTCAAACTGTTGGAAGGCATATTCAGTTACAGTTTCATGTAAGAGGCCATACATAGTTACAGTTAAATGGGATAGGTTAATTACAGTGTATAGGGGTAAGATGAAAATGGTCCCTAGATTTGAATACTTTTGGCGATTTCCCTCCAAATCTGGCGACAAAACATAGTCTCAAAAAACATCGCCACGTTAGTACTATCTAGCGAGATAGCCATATACCTCAATGTTAAGTGGACCTGCCCTTGTAATCTTAATTTTCCGATGGAGCTTCGCTTTCTTGAGGCATTTCATATTACATAATACAAGTGATACTGCAATTTTACATATAATTTCACTAAAATTATTTACATATATACAAAAGTCATAAGAATATCATTTAACAATGAACAAATTATTTCTGTAATTGTTTCATATAAATTGTTACAGTCTCTCCTTTGGCAAAGTAAGTCATTATAATATTTTAATTTTACTTACAAAATAAGATAGTTATTGCAAAATCAATGCATATGCATGGAATTAGATCTCTGCTATCTTTTAGCATTATTAGTCATCCTCTGTTTATGGTAATATCAGCGCATTAGCTACTCAATTCTGTCAATGAAAAAATGGCAAGCAATCTGCTATTGCAGTATTACTAAAAACTCTATCTTCTTATTATAAATGTTCTTAGAAAAGGATTTCAATTGGCAGTCAGTATTATCTGTAAATAAAATTAATTACTCGCTAAATTATTAATTGAGTTATTTTTTCTACCGAATTTGTTTTGATTGCAAGCTAAATTCATTAGAAGTTGCCGATAACTACAATACTTTTTTTTTTTTTAACGGATGGATTTGCAGTTAACTTGTATTTTATTTATTCAATAGTTTCAAGCCGGATAATTATCCTAATGACTGCTTCTGAATATTGTATATTTGAAGCTACGAATCCTTAAGATGTCATATAAAATGTAGATGTCATATAAATGTCATATAAAATGTCTAAAATTAAGTAGATGATCATATAAAATGCTTATCTACTGTGATTATCTTTAATCAAATATGAAATAATAACGTGGTTATTAATGATACCAGAAATATCATATATAAGATATGCCGCCATTATCCATGATCATATATGAGATAAAACTCTGCTGATGCCACCCAGAAGCTATAGTGATTAGGGGAGCCTACTATGGTACAGAAGGGTCCGGGTTCGAATCCCAGGGAAGGCACGGATTTCTGCAAATATGCAGTGTCTTTGTGGCCTGGAGGCACTCTAAATATATGGCGAGCCGAAAGTCCTCCCGTGTGGATTAGTGGTAGAGGAAAGGGGAGGAGTCTTCAAACCACCACCCCGGTGTTCTCTCTCTCAACATGCGGATGGAAATATAAGCCCAACCTCCTTGAGACTCTGGCAACCATTCTTTCAGGAAATTGATTGACAAAACAAGTACAGAAACTCTGCTGATTCGTTTATATGATGTTAAACATCCGTAACTTTCGTAAAGGACATTCTAAGCGAAATTTGCTTGTAATCGCTTTAGGTATGAAGAAAACCCTAAAAATAGTTAATCTTTATACACTCTTTTGCAAAAAAATCAAAGCACCATGAAGGAAGTGGTTGTTTTTGATGAAAATGAATATGTGTATAGCTCATACACAGATAATAAAATGATTAAAAAATCAAGTTCATAGTACCTCTTCACGGCTCATAATCGCCCACTGAGTATTCAAATTAGTAGTTGGTCGAAACGCCCCCGGCGGCAATGCATGCTCTACCATACAAGGAGTGGTAGAGGTTCCTAAAGTTATCCTGCGACACATTCTGCCAGGCATTCATCAGTTGTCGCTGCTCCAGATCTGCGATATTTTGTAGTGCCCAAATCTGGTGGCCTACTATGTCCCAGACATGCTCGATTGGTGAAAGGTCTGGTGACCTTGCTGGCCGAGGAAAAGTATCAACCGCACGGGGACAGCGAGCGGTATGTGGCCTTGCATTTTCTTGTTGGAAAATGGCCCCAGGATGAAGTGCCATGAAGGATAATGCAACCGGCCGTTGCATGGTATCAGCATATCTTTGAGCTGTTAAAGATGTACGGAGGGTGACTAAAGATGACCTGCTGTTATAAGAAATAGAGATCTGCACAGCAGTGTCTGTATGCAACATCTCTGCACAGCAGTGTCTGTACGCCGCAAGTGGTGACCTATGGCTCTGTATGACCACCCAGCTTCACACAAGCCTACAATGCGACCACGTTAGAAGTCGTTTAGTTGTCTGTAAGGTTTCCGATATCGTCGTAATGGGATTTTTAGTTGCTTCTTTACGGAATTACAATGGCAGCAAGAAAAAAATATAAATTTTACGCCTCTGTTACTGGTTTTATACTTTGCGAATTGTGCACTAGAAATGCGCGCTATGATCCGCAATTCCCATTCATTCGCCTTGAAACGTTGATCATTTGCATGCTCGATCAAGATGTTTTTGCATATCAAATTTCGTCACGATCGCAAAAGTCTTCTTGGTGATTCGATTTTTTTGGAAATGAGTGGATTTAATTAAGAAATTTGTGACTTAGTTTCTTTTAAAATAAAAAGAAACTGTCATCAGAAAGCTTCAGTGCCCCTTTGAATTCGCAAAGCAAAGATTAAATTTTATATGAGATATTTTGATCAGATAATACTATATTTAAAGTTGCTTTAGTAAATTTTGCTGCTTTTAGATAATCAATGATGCACTATTCTTGGAAACGAAGAAATTTTAAAATAATCGTAACTGCTATTTTTCTAATGTAGCTTAGCTATGTTTAAAAGAAGCTTGTAGAAGAGATAAGTTATTGTTAGATATTTTGATGAAATTTCATTTCGTACATTTCACTTTTCCTAAAGAATATAATGTAACATGTAATGTAACATTTTATCATTTTCTTCTACATGTAATGTTTTCAGTTTACGGTTCGGTGTCTCTTCAAAGTAGAAAATGTTTCTACTTCAGAAAAATATTTGTTGCAAGTTTGTTACGTTAGCCATCTAATGAAATGTTTTATCTTTATTAAATAAGTGTGCACAAATCTCTATTTTACTGCGCTAATTTAAGTATCGCACTTTTCTTCACCCTTACGTTTTATCATTTTGCTGAACATTTCAAATGCAAAATTTTATATAGTTAATTTTGACAGCACTTCTTAAATTATTATAACTGCATACCTTAAAACTGCCTCAGCGATTAAACTGGAATTTTTATATAAAGTTCAAAAAATTGAAAATTTTAGCTTTGTAATTTTAGTTTTAAAAATATTTTTAAATTAAAAATTTTTAACTATAACAGTAAACTTTCCGAAGTGTTAGACTGTAATTTGAAATTTTCCCTCCCTCCCCCTTATGAAATAATTTAAACTCTAATTTGAATTTCTTTTAAAATCAATTTCGCATATTATATAAAGGTTGGGTTAGGTTAATTGCTTAAGGCAATGCAACACGAAGCTATCTGCCTATGGGAAGGGGTGCCTTCGTGGAGGACTTTTTAAGGGAAACTGCCGCCTATCCACGTTACAAATGGGGAAAATCACGAAACCCAATCATGTAGCCAGTCCGTTTGCCGGAACTAGATCACAGGTCGAACTACCAGTGTCCAACGATGTTACCGCTCGATCAGTGCTATTACATAAAGACTATTTTTCCATTACATAAAGACTTTATTTTTGCTATCAGTTAGAGCTTTCCTTGTTATGATTAGTGAAATACGTTAAACATCACAACGTTTATTGAAAATTGTGGCAGTCTGAAAGTTATTTAATTTATTTTTAAGGTGGAATTATTGCCCTGAGAGAAATAATTTAAGAGATGTTTAGCTAAGTAATCCTTTAGAAGGTTCCTGTATTATGTAGTCTTTACAAAATTTATAACATTATTGTAGACTATTATTTTTATTTTGGAAGATGAAAATTGCATTATTTAGATTCGTATTTATATTTAGCTAGTGAAGATTTGAATATTTTGTTACATGGAGATAATAAAGAAATAATTTATTCATACATCAGATAAGCTTATGTATCCAATTCCATCTCTTAGGATCAAACCTTTTGCGGTACAAATATAAAATCTGAATTATCTCTCAAGTCTTAAAATGATTACTAATGCATTTTACTGTGATTTCCTTTCAGATGAACCTATATATGATTTACGTATACATTCTTAGAGAAATATGCGTACTCTTTTCCAAATTAAGTAATCATTGCTTTTTCGTCGAATAATCATTAAAATCGCTACTCAGTTCAACAATTCCCTTAAAGTTAAAATTTTTCAAGAGCGTTGCAGCGAATTTTTCCTTGAAACTCCCTGAGAAATGTTTTGTCTTCATTGATTTGCCAGCGAGAGAGTAAGATTCTTAATTTACCGATACCTTTTAAATTCCCACAAGATGTCACGTGCATCTAATTTACCACTTCTTGCAGAACAATTCTCGACTTCTGCCTAATCAGAAGCCCGTCTCGAGTGCTTCACCCCGGCGCATGCAAATGAACAACAATACTTCTCTTTTCGTACCAGCCATTTTCGTAATTAAGGCCGTAGTAAGAGGGGGAAATTTGCAAGTTTTGCAGAAAAACCGGAGAGGGAATTTTGTCGAAGTGTGTCAATTTGTATCAGAATGTTTACAGAAGTCTCGTTATTAATGAAAGTGGTAAGATGGCTAGACTTTGAATAATTTTATTTGATTGTTTTCTTCGGAGAAATTTCCCCTTGAACGGTTTGTTGATTTGACGGGGAAGTCTTTTTGATTTATCAAATGAAAGATTAATGATTACAGTTTTCGCTGAACACTTGTGCTTTAATTTTCGAAGCAAAGATAAAGACTTACAATTCCATGATTTTGATTAAAGCGAAGAAGCGAATAAAAGTCGAATCTTCATTATTTGTGCAAATTAAAGTTCTTTACATCTGAGCAAGGTTCATTATCCAGTTTATTAAGTTTATGCATTCATATAACGTACCCTTTTCTATGCATCTGCGTTTAATCAATTGCTTTTGGAGATGGCTCATCGTGCTTAATATATTCTTGAAATTAGACATAAACTAAAATCCGGCTTAACCAAAATGATGAAGATTTTTTTTTTTTTTACTTCCAGTGGCTAGGCAAAAAGTTACAAAAAACTAAAATATAAACAGAGGTTACAAACAACTGAATTAAGAATAAAATAATCGAATTAAGAATAAAGAACTGAATTAAGAATAAAGTCATTGCCAGAGGAGCGTCCTTGTCTTCCAATATCTCGATTCTTCTATAAGACCACGAACAGCCCCACACCGAAACAAATAGTCCCTGTCCATTTCTTCTCCAGAATCACAAAGTGGGCAAATAGGATCGCTTGAAATGCCTGTGCGGTGCAGGTAGGCGGCAAGTCAATCATGTCCTGTAGACAGACAGAAAGCAGCAACTGCATTGCATCTTTAACTATCAAGAAATAAGAGAAGCACTCCAACTTTTTAAGGCTGTACGAATCGGAAGATCTCGTAAGATATTAGACATAAATAAATTTTTTAAAAATAGTTTTATCCTTAAATAAGAAATGGCTGTATTAGGATGTTGTAGTAAGCTAGCTCCGCTTTTGGCAAGGAAGTCCGCTTGTTTATTGCCCTAAATGCCACATTAGTCAGGCACTTAGTGAAGAACGATTTCTTTCCCCTTTAAAGTGAGACCTACTTGATTCGGTCGTTCTTGGAACTCAACATACTCTCGAGACACTTCACGCTACAACTTGCGATGCACTCGACGATACACTCGATAGACTCGACGATGCACTCGCTATACTCGTGGTACTCTCGACGACCACCTCGAAACTAGACTACGAGATACTCGATAAACTCGCGATCGACTGCTACTCGGCATATATAGCTTTTGGGCTTATATAACTCAAAATATTTGGGCATATATAGCTTTTGGGCATATATAGCGTTTGGATTTATATAGCTTTTGGGCTGCTTTCGAGAACATTCTGTGTCAAACCGGTAAGAATTCGTTACAGAAACAAGCAACCCCGCCTTCTCTTGCCATTTTCTGGCAACCCTAAACCTGCCCTGCGAGAAGGCTATCGTACCGCGACTAGATATTTCGTAACAATATTTTCTCTTTTAATGCAGTTGCCAAAGCAATCGTGACGATTACTGGGTGAGAAAGTATTCTTTCGAAAGAAATGCTATTCAAATAAAAAAAAATCAGATTGAAAAAAATATTCATATATGTGAATAAACATGCTTAATTCTTAAGTGTACGATGCAAATGAATAAATAAAAAAAATTTAAATAACTATTTCAAGAACTGTAATTCAAACATGCAACTCAAATTATTAAAATGAATTCTAAGAAGCAAAAAATATAATCTAAGAATAAACTGAGAAGTTCGCCAGTGAAGTATTCTTTGGCACAAAGTAAAAAAGTGCGCCAAGAAAATTTCCAAATTACTGACTATATTTCCTACCAAATTTAAAAAAAAAAAATGTTTTTTAGGCATAATTCGAGTCGTAAAATTGAAATATTTATATAAAACAGAGAAATACCTATTTTATACCAAAATACATGTGTTAGAACAATGCTATTTTTAAATCAAATTTACATTTCAACACATGAAAAACGCAAATTGAATTTCGTCAATCATCCGAACAGAACCGAAGATACAGGAACTGTCCCTTTCTTTTTAAGGGGGCGGGGGCAGGGGGAACTGGATATACATGTCTTAACTGTATTACACAGTTTCTGTGTTACGCACCGAAGATATTTACATATACTTACATTCGGACATTATGTTTCCAGGTTTTGTGAAATGATCTCATATGATCAATTTTAAGATAACAGTTTTACGGTTTTCCATGGTATAATAGTATGGAATAGTAGGTAATAGTTGTATGGAAATAGTAACAGTTCCATGGAATAATAGCTGTAGGTGTATAAGCTGGCGAGTAAGCTACGATTAATAACATGTGAGAAACGTTATTGCTTCTCAGCATTTGAATCCATAATCTTCTCTACTTATAATAAAAGAAAGAGTTTGTCTGTGTGTGTGACTGTGTGTCTTTCGTTCGGCACTGCGCGTAAGCTAATAGACCCACGGCCACGAATTTTGGTACATAGGTGCATCTAGACAAGAGCTAGTGCACCTCGAAGCGATTTTTTCGAAGTTCGAGTTAGAATTTTTTTTATTTTATGTTTTGTGACCAAATCGCGTCATTTTGAGACATAATGGGCTATAAGAAAGCGAGATTTTAATCTACACACTCCATTTTCACATCGTCATGAGACGTAGGCACTTAGCTATTTTACGAACTTAAAATAAATTTCGTGTTTCAATAAATCGATTAAATACGAATTTATTTAACAAAGAGAGCTTAACACCTTTTCAACGGGATTTTTTCTAAAAAAGTTATTTTTAAAAATGTACAGTTTATTTTTCTTTGATTTTTGGACACGTTAAACTTTCATCCTTGCGACTGCTTTTACAAAAAGAATTTTGGAAAAATGATAATATTTTGTATTTTTTAAAAATTTTTAAATGAAGCTTCCGAGTACACTTCTCCCATCTCACATCTTTAAAAATGTGATTTTGGCAACAATTTTCCTTTCTTATTGTTGTTGATAGATTTTTGATGAAATCGCATCATTTTGAATAGTTTCATTCTTTTAGAAATATGGGTTTGGCAACAATTTTTCATTGTACTTCTTATGTCGCTGTTTTTAAGAGATTGGCATATTTCATTGTCATTTTTTTTATATATATAATACATTTTTATTGATTTTTTTTTGATAAAGTTGTTCTTCAGAGCAAAATTCTGCGCGGAATTTTTTGTTTTTTTAGTTTCTTTCATGTTATATTTTGCTTATTTTACTGTTTGTAAGATATTGAAAGTTTTGCATGATTCTTTTCCTTCAACGGAAAGTTGGTTAATTTTTTTATTAGGATAATTAATATTTGTATTAAGGGATATAGCTTATTTCATTGTAATTTCTTTCTCTTGAAAATATAAGATAAAATACCATTAATTATACTTTTCTTTTCAAAATTTTTTGTTTTCTGTATTCTTTTATGCTATTTATTGCTCATTTCGCTGTTTTTAAGATATTGAAAAGTTTTGAGTGATTTTTTTAGGAAACAAAGTTCTTAACCTCCTTTATACTATTTGAGTTCTTAAGATTTTGCAAAAGGAAGCTGGTTAATTTATTTATTAGGATAAATAATATTTGTATTAATTGATATTGCTTATTTCATTGTAATTTTGTTATACGTAATAACTTTTTTTTAAGAAGTTGTTCTGCAGAGTAAAATTCTACGCAGTTTTTAAATTTAACGTTTGGTGTTCCCTTCAGCCATTTTTCCGGTACATTTAAAAGCCAGAGGAAGGCTGGCAGCGAAGCTGCGAGTAATATATATAACAGCAAAATAAAATCAAATACAATTTTACATTTAATTTTCTTTCCGTGAACAAACAGTATTTTGGATGAAGTAATATGAGACTGCGTTGATAAAAAATGCCAGTAGTTTTTGGCAGAGTTACTCGAAACTCAGGCTTTTAAGTATTGTACTGTGTATATTTTATGTTTCGGTTCGACAATCAATAGCGCGGTGATCTGAAATGTTGTGAAAAAATTAATTAATGCGCTATTTTAACCCTCTTAGCGGCAAGGCCGTGAATATACAACTTGGAATATATTTTGCGACAGTCGGTCCTAGTATATGGTTTTGATATGTCTGTTATATAGTATTAATATTCTGCAATATATTTCAAAGTTTTAGATTAAATATAACTACATAGAAAACTAAAATTATGAAAGCATATGGGGGGCATATTAAATAATTCACAGTTTAGTGAAAGATTTTCCTTTCTCTCTCACTCTTTAATATTGGATTTAAAGAAATTTATATAAGTTAATAACTAAAATTACATTTCTAAAACTTTGAAACTGTGTGCTGCAATTATCACAGCTCGAGGTGATGCAAATAAATAAGAACGGTCAATTCAAATTAAATTCTGATTAGTAGTCTAGGAGTACGGAATTAAATAATAAGCTATAAAGCTAGATCAATAAATTACCGGCGCTACAGACTGAAGTATCGACGGCAAGAGAACACAGAGTCAAGATAATTACTTTTAATTAAAGCTGGCAGAATCTGAACACATAACTCTCAATGCAAGAAAGGATCTGCCTCAGGATCCAAAAACCTCAGTTTTAATACACGAACAATTAAATTACACTCTGGTGAAGAATACGGAAAGAAGAAATCAAAGTACAGATCTCAATCATAATAACTGTTTTTTGTAAAGTAAGTCCCTTACAAGTGCCAAAATGTTATCTGAAGTCCTCAGATTGCAGTTTCTTCTTTTATATTATATCAAATATAATTTAATATTTAGCTTTGATTTCACCATTAAGTATGATATCGCTTTTATTTTACAACAGAGGCTATTTTCTTCAAGTATAAACTTTAAATTGTTTCAAACAACACGCCTTTCTGAATGAAATTATTGACTTATTAACATATCAATTTTCAGTATTACTGCACACCCTTTTTAAATTACAACTTAATTTGGTATATGCATTTTGTGAGTAAAAGGCATTTTGTTTTGAATAAAAAACCTAAAACGAACACAGTTCTATATCCAAATCTTTTGAAACGAAATTTATCCGTCAACACAACCGATAAAATTTTTTTAAATAATATTATCGTAGAACTCTAAACTGGTGCTTACTTTGTTGTTTTATCATGAATATCCGATATTATCGTTTATAACAGTGGTATTTTTAGAAAGAAGTCTATAATACAGCAACAAATCCCGCTGTATTGCATATTTGCAAATCATATGCTCGCGCATAACACTTTTTGTTACTTAGGCAATGCCTTCCAAACTATGGTAAGAACATTCTTGTTACTTTATACTGAACTGCGTTTTCCTAAGGAAACAATATAAGATAGAATCCTTATATCTTTGTATGAAGAGAGAATTCTAAGAAATCTTGTTTGGCTTCGCAATTCCCAGGTTTCATTGTATGCAAAGATTGAATGATTGAATACCAAGATTTGTTTTCTGCTTTGCAACACTGAAGATATTTTATAGAATAAGCAAGCTACGACAAATTTTGTTTTACGTAGGAATGCAGTATTGCCTTAAAGCTGATTTAGACAAATATGGAAATACAAAATGGTTGACTGGGAATCGATGAACTGAAGAAGCCGAGAGTAAATTTTCTGAAGGTGAATAATAAAAACCTGAATAAAATGATAAATTTAACTCATTCGGATTTAAAAAATATCACATTATTCCTGACTTGAATTTTTTTTCGCTAGAATCTAGAATAAAATCAGTAACATGTTGTGTAATCAGCTGGCTTATCTCAAATACCAAATAGAAAAGGATTAAATCATCATTTAAACTTTTAATCATTTAAATCTTTTCTTTATTAGTAAATATAGTTTTCAAAGAGTTGTCTTGAAATTATAGTTTAGAATACGCTATTTCTCGGGAAAATTAAACTGATAAGTTCTTTGTTAATGCTGAATTAAGCTGATAGATCTAAACTGATTTAATTGAATAATCTGTAATATCTTACAGATTATCTTATTTATGCTACGCTATTTATCTTATCTTATTTATACTACGTACGAATTTTACACTTGCGGGCTATGCTTGTTAAAGATTTTAATAACTATACCAGATAAATAGAAAGAAAGTAACAGTTTACTGAAAGAAATCACAGCTCTTACATCAAGATAAACAACTATAAATAGCTCAACGTTAAAAAGAGATGTAAGGCAAATTCTCTTTAATAACTGAGAAATACAACAGCCAAAATGAGTTACAGAGCGAAGTCTAAAGCAGATAAAAAATAAAGCTGGAATATAATAAATTCGAACGACAATATATTGAGAACTAAAACTGATTGACAGCTTCAAGGCAACAGACATATACAGGTTTGTCTAAGCACTTCTGGATGCTTCGAGATATATCGCTTCTAAAGTCTCGAACATGCTTTTTCCAAAACGTTAACAAATGCCACCAAGAGCTGTGATTCCTTCTAAGATCGCAAAATATTGCCAAATATCGACAATTTAGCCACACTTATTGTTGCTAACAACCGTAAAGATTTCTGCAGGCATCGCTTCTTCTAATTGTGCTACCTCTTCTGTTCATCTGATGGGCTATTTAGAATAATGAAACTTAAATATATTCGGATAAAGACAATATTTATGTGAATTCACAGTAATATTAAGTTTTTTCGTTTAAATATAACGAAAATATAAGAAGAAAATAAACTTTAAACTCTTTCTGAAACCACAAAGTATATCTAGTTAAAAGTACAGTTAGAATCAATTTTAACTGTCGTTGTTAAAGTGCTTCTCGAAGTTCTGTTTTTACAGTTATAGGAACTGGTACCGTTCATTTGATTAAAATGTTGTTTTTTACTATCTATCACTGCTTTAATGCATTTTAAAAATCTTCTAATATTACGTCCATATCAATGTTTGCACTTTCCCATCCCACTGAAATACCCGTTTTTTATTTAAAAATATATGTATATAAGATAAAAAAGTACTTAGTACCGAGGGACGACTATGTCTAAAAGCAATAATAAATTTAAACTCAATGAGATTGGCTTCATTTTATACATCACTGCCACTCTATTGGTATGGTAGTAAGCAAGCTGGACGCCGTAACCTTTGGCCCGGGCACGAATCTCGGAGAAGGCATGGATGTCTGTAAGTGCAAAGTCACAGGCGCATTTAACTTTTTGAAGGGCGGTGCTTTTATATTGAACGTTTTACTCACTCATGTGAGTGGCTTTCAAAACTGACCGTTTCTGAAGTTCCTTTAGCTCACTAGATGGCAATCATGAAAGATAAGCCAGTATTTGATGCAGCAATTTGTCTTCAAGAAAATAAGCATCAGCCATCGAACACAACATCACTACAATGTGCACTCTGCAGCACCAAGGAAAAGCCTGTAAGAACAGTTTGGGAATACAGCACATGCAAATCTGCACTCTGCTTGAAAAGGAAAAACTGTTTCCATGAGTACCATAAAGACTGATTTGTAGGCATGCGTTCTGTGGGCGATGGTCACTGACAATAACCACCAGCAGTGGTTATTTTTTTCACGCGTCTTGGACAAAATATCTGTAATTGTTGCAAATAATTTCATTGAGACACCTGATATATAGTAAATAAAACAAGAGTTTTGCTGAAAAGATTAATTGTTTTTTGCTGCTCCTCAAGGAGTCAGTACTATATGTCTGTTCCACAAACGTTTTTACTATTTTTAGAATGATGTCTGCCTGTATTTTAAATGATGTCTGTCTGTGTGTACTCATTTTTCCTTCTATGAAATTTTCATTTTCCGTATTTAAGCTTTATATTTCACATAAAGATTTGATTACATTTTGAGTAAAATAGAGCAGCCAGAAGTGATATTTTACAGATCCCAACCAGTTGGAAACTTTCTACAGGGGAAATTTCATAGTTTCAGGAAATAATGCTGTTAGCATTTTGTTTATCTGTTAAGTATTTAGTTTTAGTTCATGAATATAAAAACTACATTCAAAATTTAGTAAGTATCAACATTTTCTACACTTTTTCTTGTTTAATTTATAAAATACATTACTAAATAATCTAAATTTATATATATATGTGTGTGTGTGTGTGTGTGTGTGTGTGTGTGTGCGTGCGTGCGTGCGTGTATTTTTCGAGTTTGGGAAAAGAGGGGGTGAAAACTATCGACTATCAGTGGGAAAAGGGGGATGAAGCAAAAAAGGTTCAGAAACTCTGCTTCACAGGAAGCCCATAACACTCTTTAATGGACAACCGGAAGCGGTACTTTATTTGAAGTCCATAACAGTTTTTAGTGAAAAATTATATTAAAATATAATTCAAAACTTTTAAATTTTAGCATTTAAGACTTTTATATCAATGGAGACGATATACTAGATTTTGGATAAAACTGATAAAACGAAAGTAATATTTTACTTAAGCCTTGAAAAGACTTTCATAAACGATATGTATTATCAGATAATCAAAAACATCTGAAATTTGGTGTTTAAAACAGGTATGTGATTAAGAACAAAAAATTACAACTATAAGCATTCAATGTGCTCTTGGAGTTATGCTGAATACAACGACAATAACTCATTATGAAGACGAGCTCTCGTTTCATGAAGCAATTAAATGCTTCAATCAATGCTCATTTCACTTTTGTGTGGAATCACTCTTCAAATAAAAGAGTACTACTTCCAAATATTATCGCTATTAATTACTTTTAAGCAAATAATATAGTAAAAAATATACTGAATATAAAAAGAAATACATGGTAACACATAGCACTCTATGAAGAATTCTAAAGATCAGCTGCTTTTAAAAGTTTCATGATTGTTATGCCACCGATTTGTGAATTCGAAACACTATATTACCAAAGGATAAAGTACGACTGATGCGATATTTTTAATCAAAGCATGAAAGCGTATGTTTATATGAGCACATATTCATCGTTGTCCAGTAGGGAGAATAGAAAAATAAAAAATGAATCGTGCTAATAATTACATTGAACCATAAAGTTTATATCAGATTTTATTTACAAATGATCAGCTGGAAGTAACAGTTAATTTAAAGCTTGTTGCTTATCCAGTTCCTTGTCTTAACATGGAATTGGTGGGAAGTCATGTGCTTGTGATGACAGATATTTTTCGTATATGAGCATGTAATTGAAGATTATAGATTGTAAAAGTTAAAACGTGAAACAGTAATCTTCTTTCAGCTAAATGTCTCATTACATCATCTTAAAATATTGAAGTAAATAACAATTTTATATTGTTAATGTTGATTATAAATATTTTAGTAAGCTCAATACAAAAAACCTTTTACTTTAAAATATATTTTGAGATGTTTTACAAAACAAAACCGCCTAAAAAAAGAAATATACATTTTATATTTTTTCTCGCAGCATACGTGATTAGCTAATATTTAGATGAAAAACTATAATTGCTATAAATGGTCTCTAATTTCGTAGTGTCTAAAATTAAGATTACAAATGATGTGATTTTGATCTACATATCCGAATACGTATATGATCGTATTTACACTGGTGTGCAAAACTTAAGCAACAATATAAATTTTAATCAGATAGCTATGAAATTGCAGAAAAGAGGTTCTTGCGATGAGTACAATGAACACGCAATTCAGTAGAAAGTCCATACGTATGCAAACGTCAGGAGCAAAACGTCACAGGTGACGTGAGCGTACGCAAAACACGTGCGGTCGGCGGGCTCATCTCAAGTCTACAATAAAAGGAAGGGCGTAGACGCAATTAAAGACATTCATGGCAAGTGCAGGTAAGTTCTTTCGTGAAATATGGCTAGAAGAAATCACCTGGATGACTCACACCTGGAAGAATGATGGAAAAGCTGGAGGAGGGGCGTAGTGTGACCAGTGTAGCTGAAGAGTTCGGGATGAACAAAAGTGTCGTTTCGCGCGTTTGAAAAACCTTCCAAACCATAATTAGAGCTGTTAGAAAGGTTGGTGGTGGCCGTCCCAGGAAAACAACTGCAGCGGATGACCGATATATCGTCCTGCAGGTAAAACGAGCTTGAAACCAGTCAGTAAGCGCCATAGCTCAACAACTATATACAGCAACGGGGCGGCAAGTTTCGCGGTTTATTGTGTCTAGACGCCTTCACAAAGGTAGCCTATTCGCCCGCCATCCTTTATGCTGCATTCCTTTGAAAGTTGGCCATCGACGACACCGTTTAGAATGGTGCAAGGAGCACGAAAACTGCGCATTTCATCAATGGAGTAGTGTCCTCTTTATGGATGAGTGCCACAAGCGATTCTCAACGCCAGCTGATTTGGAGAAAGGTCGGTTTCATCCCAGTAATGGTTTCATTCCAGGATCCCTGGATAGTTTCATTCCAGTAACATCACGGAAAAAGACCCTTATGGCGGTCCTGAAGATTTCGTCTGGGGAGGCATTATGCTGAACGGAGAGCTCCCTATTTACGACAGAGTTTCTGTAACCGGAGATCGCTATTGTCAGGAGGTGATCCTTCCCCATACGCATCTGTTCTGTGGTGCCATTGGAGGAGACCGATTTTATGGATGACAATGCACAGCTACACCGGACTCCTGCTGAAAAGTGAAGATATTACCCGAAAGGATTGGCCAGCGTACTCCCCTGATTTAAATCCAATAGAACATGTGTGGGATGCTTTGGGGAGATGGCTTGCGGCAAGATTACATTCTCCGGGATCACCGAACAACTGAAACAGATGGTGATTGAGGAATGGACACTCTTATCTCAAGAGCTGTTGGACAGTCTGGTGTTGAGTATGGAGAGACGGAGCGAAGCAACCATTGCAGTAATGGGAGGGCATATCCCATGCTAAGGAATATCTGCTTGTTGTTCTTCCTCTTGTACAGACAGTCAGGTGTAACGGTACTATGAGTTCAATAAAGCCTTTTTTCTTTCATTCCATACTGTTTGCATTGTATGCATTTATGTGCACCCTTGGTTTCGTCACCGTTTAAATGCAAACTGCTGTCTCACATTTCTGAATTTCATATCTCTCAGAAGATTTCTCGTGGAGTTATGTCAAAAAGAACACCTGTTGCTCAAGTTTTGCTCACCAGTGTATTTTAGACGCACTAACTGTAATATTAATTAGTATTTTTATGTTTATTCCATCTGCTTTCAAAATGTGCTGTTTGGGTTGTAAAAAAGGATTTTGAATGTCGTTATTAAGTTCTTATTTACATGTACAATTTTATATTACGTAAATTTTGAATTTTTTTCTCTGGGACAACCTTCGTGAAATTCACAACTCGGTTACAAGATATGTATTGCTTGAATATCTAAGGGAATTAAATTCAGGTTTACCAAATTACCAGATTAAAGTCAAGTAATTCAGATTCTCAGTTTAATACGCATAAATATTTGTTTAAAGCAGATGGTTTTCACTTATTTTCGTCTCGACATATTCCTTGATCACCTAAGAGATATACTTCATTGGCCACTAAGAAGGTGAAATGTCACTTCTTTGTCATGGTCCGCAGAAAAATTGAGACATTATTTATATTTTTATGAAGATTCCGTTTAAAAAATGGCGAGTAACAAACCTATTATGGATTATACTTTTTTTAAATTTTAGCTACTATATTTAACTAAATTCCTTCTGAAATTAGCGACCTTTTAGCTACTTCTGCAGATGTATCTAGCGACATTTGAAAGTGATAGTTGGTAGCCATGGATATGCTGTTGTTATCAATAATAGCGCGAACTAGAATTCTCTTTCCTTTTGAATCACAAACATATGCTATTGTAGTCGTTAATTAGACAGTTTTTCTCCGTGTCAACAGGCAACTCGATGGATATTTATGAGAACAACCTGCATTCTTGTTTATAATTGCATCACTGGAAGTTTCCGTTTTTGTTTTGTCTGTCTGCTGATCGATGGAGCCATTGCTGAGTAAGCGATGATTACAATAATTAAAAAATCTGATGTGTACACCACATGACTTCGTTGTACGGAATATTAAATTATGCGCATTTTTTCTTCCATTTCATTTAAACTTATTGGATTGAATTAAATCTACATTGGCGACAGCGCATAAACCACAATAGAATAAATGCATTCCTTAAAATTCACTCTATTTGTTTACCATTGCGACACTCTGTCGCTAGGTTCACTTAATAGTATTATATTTCGTTCATATTATAACTCAGAATGCACAAAATTTATATCATTTAAAGAAGTATCTAATCGTTGCCACATTTTCTATTCAAATAATATAATACAGCTAGAACGATGTATAAATAAAATTAAGCAAACAAAACAAAAAAGAAACAGTTTTTCACAGACGATTTACAAATTAGCCAAAATTTAGTATTTCTCATTCAATTAATTCAGTTCTCACTTCGCGACAAGGCAAAAATAAATAAAAACTCAAAATATCTTTACAAACATATAAGAGTAAAGAAACTGAGATCACTAAGCCGGATAACAGAGTGGATATATATGTATAAATATATTTTATATACGTTTGGTGCGGCCGATTGCAACCCAAATACGAGGTGCACATCTACATGTAGTAGTAGTCCTATATATAAAATTTCAACGTTCTTGAGGCTACTCGTTTTTGAGTTATCTGTTATGTAGAGAAATTATCTGATAGCGTTATAAAAATTAGGTGAATGATTTTATGATTTATGGAAATCTTAATTTTTATTTGATTATGAATTATTTATTTTAAGGCTTTAATTTTGGGGAAAGACAGATGCTTCTGGGAATATTATTTAGTTTAAAAGAGTATTATTTATTTTCCTCTATTTGTAAATCTTGTACAAACTTTTATTCATTGTGAAAGAAGCAGGGAAAGGGAGGCAATTTTCGCCAAGTCATGATTTCGCGCGCTTTAGAATGTTCGAGAAAGAATTTTCATTGTTAGTTGACCTTAAGAGAGGAAAGTACGTGACGGAAAGGTCAAAGGTTGCTACTTGTCTTTCAATGTAAGTCATTCAGGTTTTGGCGATTGAGGGTCCGGTTGTTGGCTAAGTGAAGAAGGGCGCGCATGCGCGATCACCCTTATTTCCGCATTCTGGAGTTGAAAACGAAGATTTTGCCATAATTAAGGGGGCGATAAGTGAAGCCATAGTGGGAGCCCGTTTGGTGAAGGACAAGAAGGAAATTTGAGTTGGACACACTTACTTTTGGCTGACTCTCGGACTGACTCGCTGATTTTTGGGCTTGCTGGACAAAATGTAAGTGACTCCGAGAGGTGTTTTCCGGCGGGGAGCGGCAAATATGCTCCCCGGCCGCGTTTGGTTAAGAGGCGAGACACACTTACTCTTGACCGGAGAAAGGAAAAGATTTAGTCGGCATCGAGCAGCGCTTCCGGCGGGGAGCGGCAATTATGCTCCCCGGCCGCGGGTTTTCTCAAAAATGCGAAGAAAAAAAAACTGTTGAGCGAATAACAAAAAAATTAACAGAGACTTGGGTCTCTATCTGTATCGGCAAAAGTCAGGACGATGTCCTCTGAACTCCGACTTGAAAACAGAAGGAATTATGTCACCTTAGTCAACTGGAAGCCTGCGTTAGCCGTTCTCTAAAATGCCGAGCTTAATTGTCTACGTTTTCCTTGGTGGAGCTTAGAGTCTGGGCAGACAGCCGTGCGGTGTAAGCTGTTCTCTTGCTTCCAGTGGGAATAATTTTCTTCTATGGAAAACAGTAGCAGGCGTAAGATTTGACGGTATAGCTGATGTAATTTATTGTCGTGCCGTTCGAGTCTCTGTCTTGCGGATTTGCCAAGTGACGTAAGGATAGAGCTAAGATATGAGCTCTCCTCCACTTCAAGATGTCCACTCAAGATAAGTATTATTTTTTTTGGTGTGTTGGAACTTTAGGCAAGTTTTTCCAAAAACGTCCTTAGCAGTAAAAACAACGTCGAATCTAAAATTTAACTCTCAGGCCATAAATTGTTTCCCTTTCCTTTCTTTTAAATCACCAGACAAACCTTAAGTTTTTTATGAATTTAAATGAACAGACTCTCAGATGAGGTTAAGATTTTTCTTATTGTGTTGTACGAATTGTGTCGTAATTGAATAAACTGATATTTAATCTGGAACCTCTTACAGTATGTTTTCTTTATATATTTAATATGAACTTTTCCTTTATATCTTGTATATGTTTTATGTTTTCGATCCTCTCACGGCGCGGTCCCGGAATGCATTTTTTTTCACAACGCAAAAAATGCTGTACACGTTTCACTATACGATCACTCCCTTTAACGGCAAGTAGTTTCATATTTAACATTTTATATGAATTTAAGATATAACATTGGTGCCGTGAAGTAAGATTCATAACATTATTTCCCGGCGTGAACTTAAGCTATTTAACATATGCGAGATACGTACATACGTTCGTACAGACGCCACGAAACATTCTCTTCAGAATTCATTTTAAAGCAGTTTTATAATTTTTTTTTGGAGGAAAAGAGTCTTTTACTCTGTCCTTACGTACAGATATCACGCAAAAACATCGTTAAATTTCATTCGATAGCGGTCAAAATGGATATTTTCGTTGAAATATGCTGCCTGAAACTTTTCGCGATTACAATACTTCCTTTTTACTTCGTACAAGTAAAAATGGTGGCATAACACTTTCAGTTTATTGATATTGCTTTGTGTTTGCCGGTTTGTTCTTATTTTTAGTGAAGTTCTTTTACAGTGATATGAAATGTGAAGCTTTGTGTACAAAAAGTTAAGATTTTTGTGTTTTTCATATAATTTTTCAATGTGAACGAAATATGTGTATCAGTGAGATGTTAATAGTGTGTTAATTGTTACTCATAATAAGGTTCGTAGCCTGAATTTCCATAAAGGCAAGCTGCTGAACACCAAATGTTTCGAAAATTATATTAACAAATGAAAATTAGAATTACATATATTGGAAAGTTAAATATTGTTTTTGCGCATTAATATGTTGTTTTTAAGATCTGATTTAAGGTTTTTTTAATTCATATTAGTGGTCCGCCAAATATAAAATTATATATGCAGTGGTCCGTGAAGTTCTAAGGCTTAACGACCGACAATGTTTTAGACAATGTACACTGCGGGGAAAAAAATAGGACAATTCTTTATATCTCTCGCTCTACTGGGCTGATTGACGAAATTCAGCTTGCGTTTTTCATGTCTCGAAAGCGCTATTTAGAATATGTATTAGATTTATATATCGCATTGTTCTAATATAGGCATTTTGTCACAAAAGTGGACTTTTTCTGAAATAACAGGCTAATTTGTTTTCATACTTCGATTTTACAACTCAAATTATGCCAAACTGCCGACTTTTCTAAAAATAGCACACGAGTAGTTTTTAAAAAAAAATTAGCTCTCAAAATTTTAGCTCCTCAATGTTAATTGAATTTGGTATATATTTCTTAATATCTTTTTATATTATTAAGCTTATTTTATTCTTCCTTTCACATTTTGGAATTTAGTTTCATTCCAAATAAAATTCGCCCATTTCCTATGATTTATTTTTAAAATTTGTATTTTTAAATGATGTTTATAAATTTTTCAAAAACCTATTTGAATTATAATCTATAAACTTTTTACCATCATCTTAATTTAGATGTATTTCTAAGCATACTTGCAAAAAATTAGAGTTTTTTTATTCAAAATTTCCGAAGGTATACGTGAATTTATATATTGGCGCATTTTAAAATTTGGCATATTTATTGAAAGCCATAAAATATCAAATGTGGTTTAGCCACTTTGTTAAAATTATTTGAAAGGAGGAACGGTATGACTTCCCCCCCCTCGCGCACATAGTAAAAAGGGAAAGGAATTTAAATTGCCATATATTAAATAGTTCGCCAAGTGAATTTTTCTTGGCGCAAACTGAAAAACTGCGCCAAAATAAATTTTTGAATTCCTCCGTAAATTTCGCACCAAATTTTACAAAATTTAATATTTAGGCATAAGTCGTAGAATTGAAATATGGAAAAAAATTGGCATGTCATTTCAGAAAAAGTCCGATTTTTTGTCAAAATAACTATACTAGAACAATACTATATAAAAAAAAACTAATATATATCCTAACGCAATTTGAATTTCGTCAATCGGCCCATTAGAACGGGAAATATAGAACTGCCCCCCTTTTTTTTCAGTGTATCTATATAAGAGTACTTTTTGTACGCACACACAGAAGTATATATATGCTATATATCCCATATTACACAGATATACAGTAATACACTATGCATAAAACCTATATTTACATATATCAAACGAAACCTTTTCATTTCTAATATTTCGATGATTAGTCTTTCATACTCAGTTACAATACAATAATATTGATAGGAAAATGTGCATAGAACTACAAACACTTTTATAGAGACAAACATATGTATCAATCAAAGTTATTACCAATTCATACAGCATTTATTAATGAAAAAACTAATAAATAATTTATGTTATTATGAACTAGAATATAATACTAAATTGTAAATGCAATCCTGCCTTCAGTGTTTCATGAAAGTAATAACGCTGAAATTTCGAAATAATGTTATTTCATTTGGATACGATATTCAAGTAATAATTGCAGTTTTATTCTCTTGCTTCCAAGGATTAAATAAAAATGAACTAAATTTTTTTCAATTAAAATTAAGGACTTTATAATTAATTCTTCGGAAAAAATTAGGAACTAACTTTCATATCGCATTTGATACATTTCTGAAAACCTTACGTAATGATAAAACGTTTTTTTACGAAATCTAGCTAATTATTTTTCCGTTTATGATTAGAGAGTGAGTTGAAATCAGCCTTTTAAAGCATATGGTTTGAAATGAAAATTTTGTTTCTCCTCGTGATTTTTTTTTCCTTCTCCAGAAAATTTGGAGCATTTAATTGCATTTTATCATAATTTGTAGACAGAAAGTAAAACTAGAATTTTAATTTTAAAAGACTTAAACTTCATCAATAAATATGATTACTGATAAATATCAGTTTTTAGTACTTCGTTCATTTAGGGGGAAAATTATTAATTTGACAGTCGACTTCATTAAAAATGAACCCAACAAAGTACCATTTTAAAAATAAATAGAAAGAATAATCAGAAGGGGGAAATAAAAAAGTGCTTGCTTAGGTTTTTGAAAAATATTAAGTAAAATTTCCTTAATTAAAGAGTATGAAGATTTCAAATTTATACAATCTGATGATAAATATTTACATGTGAAATAACACTTATCCCTCAGTACTTTATTGTCTTAATAATCTTTTCCAAAAACGTTTCCTCTTATTTCAACATGTCATTGTAAATTAACTGCTGATTTAAAAGAATAAATACTGAAGCATAATGTTTCTTTCCTTAACCTTTAACTGCTGTGAGCGGTCTGTCAGACCGCGCGACATTTTCCATTAAACGCTTCCACCCCTTAGAATAATTAATGGATACTGCCATTCTAGTACCTTCCTAAACCAGTTGTCCAAGGTCACATACCAAGTTGCATTTGACTAGCTCTATTTCTTCTTTTATTTATTAAATTTTTCTCTCTCAGCGGTCTGTGGGACCGATCACAGCAGATACGATTCAAATTTCGGCCGAAAAAGTTCACTTTTCGTTGTTGTTATATATTTCGCTTTTTTATAAATATTCTTGAAATGGCTTCAGATACGTGCAGGAAACGTTCTATATAGCTTACCCCAGACCAAATTGAATAAATAGTTTGAAATTGGTCTAATTTACAGTTCTCTGATGAAAGTTCCCATGATGAAATTATTGAGAGCGACCACGACACAAATTCAGAAATATCTGCCGATGAAAATGAAAATCCATGTTCTCCTTCTACAAGAGATTTTTTATTGGAAAAAATGAATTCAAATGGTCTATTCAAGAGCCCAACAAGAGGGTTCGAACTCGTAGTCACAATATTATTCTTCGTTCAATCTAGTCAACTGCTCGTCGAACCCGACGTTGGCCTATGGCAATATTCTTCAGAAACTTGGATATCTGTGCAATAAATGCATTCGTATTATTTCAATCTTATCCCACTGGCTCCGAAAATGAAACGAAAAGATTTCATTAGCAATTCAGTTGGTGCAGTCTCATGTAAAACGAAGGATAACTGCATGGTTTTTTACCTAAAGAACTCAAATTTACAATAAGAAGAGTTTTCGTAATAAATGATGACGAAGGAAACATTGCGATCGAAGACGATAAATTAGATAAAAAAAGAACGTGCTATATTTGTTCACCGAGAAAAAAAAAAAAAAAAAAAAAAAAAAAAAAAAAAAAAAGGAAAACAGCTTACAAATGTATAGCATGCAAAGAACCAGTGTGTCTAAAATGCAGTATGTTAAAAAAAATGCAGCTCGAATTATAATTTTTAAAATAAAAATTAATTTTCTATATTTTTATTAAAGCATTCTTATCGCAAATTTTAATGTAAAATAAAGTTATTTGAATTATAAACCTATTTGAATTATAATCTATAAACTTTTTACCATCATCTTAATTTAGATGTATTTCTAAGCATACTTGCAAAAAATTAGTTTTTTTATTCAAAACTTCCGAAGGTATACGTGAATTTATATATTCGCGCATTTTAAAATTTGGCATATTTATTGAAAGCCATAAAATATCAAATGTGGTTTAGCCACTTTGTTAAATTTTAAAATTTACTTCTTCCATCCAGATACGTAAGCGAAGAAATTATTATCATAGTATATATTTTATTTTAATGAACTGATTTAAGTATAGAAACTGCTTTATATCTTCATGAGAAAGTTAAATATATGAAATTAAATAACATTTATTCAAGTAAGAAAAATAAAACAACATCTTATTTTGTTTTTAGCTTGCTCACAGTAGTTATGCGACAATTTAAGTCACAGTAGTTAAAGGTTATGATGAAGGTTTGGTGTAGTTTACTTGATTAGGGAAAAGCAAGTAATAGTTAGTGGAGGGGAGGCGAAATACGCGAAGAGCTTACTTTATTTTATTTTTTACGTGATCCACCATTTGGCACTACGCGAAAAAAAAGAAATACCCCGTGAAGGATTTTTAAAGGGGAAACTCATTCTTACCCACGTTACACATGCAGAAAACCACGAAAACGCTCATGCAGACAGCCCGTTTCTAGGGACTCGAACTCCAGACTGAAATACTAATATTTAGTGGCTTTTATCGCTCGTCCAGTGGAAAGCTTTATAAGTTTTAACTGTTTAAAAAAAACCTTTAATATTTAAAATAATCACTAATTAGAACGTCATTAAAAGTTGACAGGCGAACAAAAATTGTCCCGTTCTAGAATTCTGTTTTATTTCATTCGGTTCGACTGGAAAATGAGTTACTAACTTTCAAAAAATTGTTAAACCTTCATTCATATTGAAGTGTTCTATATTTAAATTAAACTTTACATTTGATATCTTTTATGCCTGTGACAGTATTTCTAATTTTTAGAATTCATTTTTTTCATTTTTTCCATTATTCAAAATGTAATAAATATTATTCGTTTTTTAAATCGTTATAGTCGCTTGGTTTTGACTAGCTCATCCTATCAGTCAATTTGCAGTTTCCTTTTGAACGAAATGTTTTATGTTTAGAGTATAAAAATTCTCTACGTTTTATTATGACTGCTGTAAATTTTGAAACGGTACATGATAATTAAGCTGGCGTTTGTGCTTTCTCAATAAAAGGCTCCTAAATAGTATCATTGCTTCGATTTAACACCCACCTTATCAGTTTACAAGTTTTAACTCGAATGATCACATAGAACTCCCGTGTATACGAGCCAGTTTTCCTTAGAAAGTCCTCCACGAAAGCATCCCTCCTCTTAGGAAGATAGCCCTCGAGGCTTTTTCGTAATTAAATAACCTAACCAACTTAACCACATAGAACTCCCGACTTGCAATATGTGAGTATGGTATTACCTGAAATCATTATTTTATTGCACACCTAAATTACCCAAAAGAAAATAGTCCTCTAGAAAAGCGAAAAGATGATAAGCGATGGAAAAAATCAATGGCAAGGAAATATTGTTTCTGCTTGTGACGGCCGTGAAACTGTGATGATGTACGGTTCAAAAGCTATGCTTTTGGGTGACTTAGCGTGTCATAGGAGTGGAATTGTCTACCACTAGGGCAAAAGAGCTCTCGTGCACTCCATTTAAGATATCGGCCTTTTCTCAAACTTGCGAACGTTCGGACGCGGAGCTCAACGTTTGCAAACGGCTACGCAGACGTCGAATACTTTTTATAAGTTTGCAACTAAATTATCAGTTTTAATACCTGACACTTTCAACAACTATTGAGGTACTTTTTGTTCTTTTAACGAAGAACTGCCTTTTGGTGATCATAATTTTAATTAAAGCATTTGAGCAATAAAAATCTCTTAGAAATTTCCCTCTGGACTTCATACATTTCATTGATAACTGCTTTACTCTGCAATGCAAAAACATTCAAATATAATTTTTCTTATACTTTATAAGTTTTTGACACTATATTATATCTTGATCTTGTAATCAAATAAAAACATTTGAGGTTTGTCTAAAAATTATTTGCATTAAGATCGTATGCAAACGCCTATATGCTGATAATTCCAAAATTCTCCTTGAAAATTTATGAAGGTGTAAAACTAATTTTCATATAGCTTTTCAGAAAATAAGACTTTTTTGTATTTATTTTAAAAGCCAAATTATATGAAAGAAAATTTAAGAAATTTGACAAATAATGTGACATAAAATGTACACTAAGCTTAATTAACATAAAATAGAAAATTAAATTGACAGTTTAAAACATTGTTCCCATGAGGTTTTAGAAAACTTGGGATTAAAAGTAGAACTGGTATATCAAAAAGTATTTGTTATGTCATTTCAAGAAATGCCATCTTTAAAACATGAAAAGGCCAGCTTAAATATTTGTGAAACTGCCATTAGAATTTAAGATATGGAGAAATATTTTTTATTCTTATTTAATATATTAATATTTTGAGTGAATCAATAACTGAAAGAAATGAAGAGTAATTCTTTTACATGCTAATATATATTTGAATTCACTGGTTTTTCCAGTGCCAGTAGTTCCAAAATATTCTGTTATATCTCTTTGTTCTACATTCATTTAACTGTAACATCCACTGAAGACTAATAACCTCTCTTACCGAAGGCCTTAGTTCTTGGAAAATCCAGTTCAATAGCAAATCATCTGGAAAAAACAAATGCGTCGAATGACAAGAGATGTATCGAGTTACGAAGACTCGAGACAGGAATATACGTTTTTAAAGGTGTTTTGAGATAACATATACCACACAATTAACTCTAAAGGCTTTCTAAGAAAAGCGATTTTAATATTTTCAGTTTTATTAACTCTCATTAGCAAAGACTGAACCAAGGCAAGTTGAAGACAATACTTCGGCTTGGAAGAAACTATGGCCAGATTAAGTTGCAGGACAGCCTTTGAGCCTTTGGACTACAAATTACATCTTCAGAAGTGGCAACAAAAGGCAGATAATGCCTACAAAGAAAGAAGAAAAAAAAAGACGCTAGTTCTCTAATCGGCGAAATTTGTGCTAAATGTGGTAGGTCACACAATTTTCACTTAACGATGCCATTTTCATAAAGCTATAGTAAGCTACAGCATAAATATTTTCAGCGATAATGACATGTCTCAATTCAGAAACATTTTAAATCAAATACAAGTAACATTTTAGGTAACAGCAAATCACACTTTGAAATAGAAAGTGAAATAGAGGATAAATGAGTTTATGAACGGGTAAATCGAAAATTATATGAATGCGATCAATCCAAATAAGATACATGATAAAATAAAAAATACGTATATACATTCAAAAAAATCTCTCTCTAAATTAAGATTTAAGATTAAGAAGAAAAAAAAAAAAAAAAAAAAAGAAAGGAATAATTATTTTCGTTTTGCTGGGTGTATTTTCTAAACTGCTTACTCATTCAAAACTAGGACTGGATTAAAAATAATAGAAAAAATATAAGATAATGCAAATAATAAATATTGAACCAGAAAAATAAATGATATTAAATACTAAAGTATTCTGATATAAATATCTTTAGGTAATTTCTTTGTCCCACGCACTTTTTTCACATACCCTCTGGATATTAGATAATTAGTGCATATATTATGCATTACTTTTATGCTTTTATTTCTTTCATAATAACGTTTCCATCTTTTAGCTGCTATTACCTTGAAGGAAAACAAATTTGACAACTAAATTACGATCACATATCTACTTTTTCCCTAAAGCCATGGAATAAATTTTGCTTAATCACTTTTTTTCGCTTGAGTTTTTTTTCCTTACTCTACGTACCAAATTTGAATGTATTCATTAATCAGTTTTTTTTAAATGCTCATTTTTTGCTAAATTTTTCTTTTATTTAAATACCAATATTTTCCACTCTCACGGAGATATTTCATAAATATACCACCGAATACAATACATGATTCGCATACTACATTTTTCGTACATCTTAACATATAAACTTTAATTTAATAACTGCAATAATATAATATGTGGAACAAACCATTGAAACATTATTACTGTATACTTAAATGTAAACTTTTTGTATTTAACAAAGAAATTGTTTAAGGTCTGCTACTTGTATTACATATTTCCAGCGTCATTCTGACTAGAGGGCGCTGCGTTCGTCCTAATAGTAGTCAGTGGCAGGCAGGATACTAAAGGTGTAGGACATGGAAGGCAGAGATGCCTAATAATATATCTCTAATTGATTGAAATTTTCATATATTTTCTTGTAAATAAATGTTGTTATTGTTTACAAAGACTCTTATTATCTCTTGGATGAACCTTTAGTCTCACAGAACCATTAGATGCAAAATTGGTGCATCTTGTCCGCGAATATGGAATATCGGAAGTAATTTGTCAGCATTACTGGATTATATTTCTGAGAAGTTTGGATACTTTACGTACGCTTTTGGATACATAACACTGGACTGTGGAGGTAAGATCTTTTGAACTCACAAATTCTGAGTTAATATGGATAAGCTTTCGAAAATAATTGAAAAAAGAAGTAACGTTCGCGCTAGTGTTACTAAACTTGTTAAAAGAGTGCAGAAGCTCGATGAAGCTGTCGAAGACGTAAGTTCATTATCAGAACTACTGGAACTATTAGAAACGAAAGAGCAGATCTTGAAAAGCCATGATTTAGAGGTGGAAGCACTCATAGACGATCCGGAAAAATTTTAAAGTGAATTAAAAGCTTCGGAAGAATACGATGACAAAATATTGTTCGCTAAGATTTAAACTAAAGAGCAAAATTAAAGAATTAGCAGCAGAAAATGTTCAGCGGACTTCTTCAGTTTTGAACACATCTAGCGTTTCGGAAAACTCCGTTACGGCTTTAAAATTACCAAAGTTAGAAATTTCGTGATTCTCTGGTGATTCTGGCAAATTTATGGAATTCTTAAACTGTTTTGATAGCGCAATAGGTTCAAAGAATTCACTTACGAAAATTGAAAAATTCCAATATTTAAAATCTTTTCTTTCTGGTCCTGCATATAACGTTGTTGCGGGTTTTGAATTAAATGAGAAAAACTATGACTCATGTCTTGAGCTTTTAAAACAAAGATATGGTAGAACTGATTCTATTATAAATTCTTACATGACTAAATTATTAAGCTTAGAACCCGTGATATGTTCGTCTAATGTTAAGGGTTTGCGTAAATTATACGATGAAATAGAAGTTAATATAAGAAATTTCGTTCATTAAATGTAACGGAGGGTTCATATGGGCATTTATTGAATCCAGTATTATTGAAGTTGCTACCACAAGATTTGGTGTTAGATTTTCACCGAAAACGAAATAGGGAAGTGAATTGTGAGATGTCGGAAATTATTACGTTTTTGAGGAATGAAGTCGAATCTAGGGAAATTGCCGAAACTGTGATGAGCCCCCTAAAAAGTTACGAAACGAAACGATCCTTTTCCCAAAATTATCAAAGTGGTCAAACTTATCAGAAAAACTATTCAAAGCCTAAAAATATATCAACCGCTTCAGCGTTAAATACACAAATAAAAAATTTTTGTTTATTCTGTGACGGTCATCACGATTCCGTAAGTTGTAAAAAATTGGATGTAGAACAAAAAATAAATAAGCTTAGGACTGAAGCTAGATGCTAGTGTTGTTTTCAAAAATATCACATGTCTCGCGTATGTAGGGCAAAAATATCGTGTAAAAATTGTTTAAGCAATTTTCATCATGAGTCTGTGTGTAGAAAAAATAAACCCGTTAATGTTACGATGAGAGGTTGTGAGAAGCAAGTGGAAAGCGAAACTGTTTTGAATGACTCACAATCTAAATCTAATAAAATAGCCGAGAATATTTCTGTGTCTCATAGTAATATATGTACCAAAAATAAGCCCTTTTAACAAACATGTACAGTTTTAGCCTGTTCGGATAAAAATTCAGTCTTAACTAATGCTATTTTAGACAATGGTAGTCATCGAAGTTTTATTTCATCTCGATTAGTTAAAGAATTAAAATTAAAGCCAATACGCTACGAAAGAATAGCTATTTTTGCTTTCGGAGGCAAAATGGCACGTGAGAAGGAATACGGTATCGTTTCATTGACGTTGCGCAATAGGGATCAAAGTTCGAAATCGTACGAGTTAGAAGCTGTCATAACGGATTATATATCTAATTTGTCCTTGAAAATTCCTGATGTATCTATTCGCAATGCGTTGAAGGAAAGAGGTTTAACTTTGGCTGATTCATTTTCTGGCGACTGTCAGACGTAAATACTTATCGGATGTGATTCATTTTGGGATATTGTTTATGACGAGAGAGTAAAGTTAAATGAAAACTTTACTGCGATAAATTCTTGTTTCGGTTGGTTACTAGCGGGAGTGGAAGGAAGTAATAAATTGACTAATAATTATGAAAATGTATGTTTAGTCATGGACTCTTCTTCCATTTTGTGCGATTTGAAAAAATTTTGGGAAATAGAAGAATTTCAGTCAGACAAACAAAACTTTTCTGAATGAGACAATCAATTGATTGAAAAATTTGAAAATTCTCTGGAATTTAATGGGGAAAGGTACGTTTGTAGACTGATGTGGAAGGAAAACTTGGGACCTGCAGTTGGGTTGCATTCTAATTATGAGGTTGCGAAAAAGCGTTTTGATTTGTTAAAGCACAAACTAAATAAAAATCAAGAAATTTATGGCCAGTATAAACAAATTATATCGGATCAGTTAGAATGTCAGATTGTGGGAACATGTGTTAATGAAAAAAAAATTCAGGGTATTATATGCCTCACAGAGCGGTAATTAGGGATGAAAAGGAAACAACTCGAGTTAGAATTGTTTATGACTGTAGCAGTAAGGCTAATGAAAATAATAAGTCTTTTAATGAGTCTCTAGAACCGGGAGTAAATCTTTATGCAAATTTATTGGACATAATTCTTAAATTTCGAGAATATCAAGTTGCATTTTGCGGAGATTTAGAGAAAGCTTTTCTTATGATAGAGATTGCGGAGGAAGATAGAAAATACCTTAAATTTTTGTGGTTTCCCGAAGAGGTAGGTGATTCAACCGAAGCTCTCCATTTAAATCGTCTCCCATTCGGTTTAACTACTTCGCCATTTTCCTTGGCTTGCATTTTGAAATTTCACATTAAGAAATTTAAGAAACACCAAAATGTTATGACATGTTAAATTCTTTTCTTTATGTTGATGATCTCTGCTATGAAGCCAATACCGTTCAAGACGCTTAGCATTTGACGTCTACGGCAATAGATATATTAAAAGCAGCGGGATTTCATTTGAGCAAATTAAAAACTAATTGTCCGGAATTGTATAAACTTTGGAATGAAAACGGATATGAGGAAAATACTGACTTCGGGCAAGGAACAGGCTTCTTGGGATTGAAGTGGGATCCGATTGAGGATAAAATTAAATTAGATTTAAGAGATGTAAGGGATTTCATTGATGCTAGAATCACCAAGCGTCACGTTTTGAGAGTTATTTTAAAGATATTTGATCCATGTGGACTGATTAGTCCCTTTGTAATCACTGTGAAAATTCTTCTGAAAGAGATGTGGGAACGTGGTTTCCAATGGTATGAAGAATTGCCAAGTGACCTACAAAATAAATGGAGGACCTGGTGTTCTGAACTTTGTGAACTTGAATCAGTATCTATTGAAAGAAGGTTTTTTGAAAGTGTAGAAATAAGTGAAGTTTCTCTTCATGTGTTTTGTGACGCCAGTCCCAAGGCATATGGGGCTGTTGCGTTCGTAAGGTACGTGAATTACAATGGCTAAATCAAAGTGAGCTTTATAATGTCAAAAAGTAAGGTTGCTCCTTTAAAAACTTTGACTCTTGCAAGATTAGAGTTAATGGCAGCACTCCTCGCTGCACGTTTAGGAAATTATTTACAAGGTCTATTTTCTAATTTCGCGACACAAATTTTCTTCTGGAGCGACTCTCAAATCGTCCTTCATTGGTTGAAAGGATCTTCTAAGCAATGGAAACCATTTGTCGCCAACAGAGTAGCTCAAGTGCAGTCGCTGACTCTACCAGAGTGTTGAAACCATTGCAGTGGCTCCGACAATCCCGCAGACCTTACTACTAGAGGAGAATCGGCTAGGAGGATTCTTACAAGTTCTCTGTGGTGATCAGGCCCTATTTGGTTGTCTAAACCGCTTTATTTATGGCTTCTTCAAGAATCGCTACATCATTTTAATGGCATCCGTGATGAAAGCGTTATAGTAAAAGAGCGACGGACTGCACTGGTTAATTCCATGGTAACCAGTTCAGCTAATGGAAACTTACCTATGTCGTCGTTACTGGACGTTAATGACTTCAGCGAATTAAGTAGATTACTGCGTGTTACTGCTTGGATTAAAAGGTTTGTGCACAATTCTAAACCTAATTCTACAAAATTAAATGGACCTATATATGTTCCAGAACTCGAGCAAGCTTTGCGTTTTTGGATCAAAGCTGCTCAATTCCAGCATTATAGTACAGAAGTTACACAACTTCTTTCTAAAGGAACTATCGATAAGAGTTCACGCATATTTAATTTGAATCCTGAACTTGATGATAATAACTTACTTTGTTTAAAGGGACGTTTACAGTTTTCAAGTAACGATATACGAGCCAAACATCCTTGGCTTCTTCCATCTAATGATAAATTTGTTGAACTACTTATCTGTGATTCTCATACTAAAATGTGTCATTTAGGTGTTGATGCAACTTTAACACATTTACGAGAACAATTCTGGATTGTTAAAGGTCGTCAATTTGTGAAAAAAGTGTTAAATAACTGTCTGATTTGTAGACGATCCAAAGTGAAATGTGGAATGCAGGTGGTTGCCCCTTTACCGCCTGATAGAATTCAAGAGCATCCACCATTTGATATATGCGGTGTGGATTTTGCCGGACCATTTTTTGTTCGTGATTTTAATTCAAAGTGTTATTTACTTATATTCAGCTGTGCAGTGACAAGAGCTATCCACTTAGAAGTAGTTCTTAACATATGTTGCGCCTGCGCGCGCATTTCATTACTAGCGTCGGCGCATGCGCCTTGAGCTCTTGGAGTTTATGACATGAGATGGTGAGCTAAGAGCGTGTGAGAGAATTCCTGGCTTCGAGTGGCCATGAACTATGTATATTAATGAGAATTAAAGTGAGATATAATTACAGTCCATTGTTCCTGAGTTTATTGAATTATAGTGTAGTGCCTGTGCAAAACATCGTGGTCCGTCGAGCCGGAGATCTATGGATTATGAGTTAGTTACAAGTAACAAGTAAGTCAGCAGTTTCGATTTAAGAATAAAGTGCCATTTTGTTATTTTGAGATACTGTGTAAGAGTTTTGAGAAAATTTATATACTGTGTTACTGTGTTTAAGTAATTGAGAAGAATTACTTATTATCTTGTGTTATTTCATTAAGAGTACAATGTTGATAAAAGGTGCACTTAAAGAGGATTTAAAGCTATTGGCTTTAGAACTGAATATAGAATTAAGTGAAAAGATAACTGTTACAGATTTAAATTTAGCGATTAAAAGTAGTGAAGCTTTTAAATCCGATCCAAATTCGGTAATAGAGTTGGGTAATTCCATAGTATAGCATCGTAAATCTGAAGAAGCTAAAGTATTACAGTTAGAACAAATTAAATTAGAGAGATGTAAAACAGAACTGGAAATTGCTCGATTGCGAGCTGAAACGAAAAGTGTTAATAATGATCAAAACGAAACTAAAGGAGAAAGTTCCGATTCCTTAGATTCTCTTATTAAAAGTATAAGAACACTAACATTGAAGGTTCCGAGTAAACCTGAAAACTGGAGTTATTTTTTCTCGTCTTTAGAAAGAGCTTTCGCGACAAAAATTGTGCCTGAGAAATCTAAAGCGGAAATATTGTTAAACTTGTTAGGGGAACGGGCTTCGAACATTATCGTGTATATTAGAGATGAGGAGTTATGAAAGAAATTAGAGACTATGAAAAAGTAAAAGCTATTATTCTAAAAGAATTCGAACCTACACCACAAATTGTTTTAGAAAATTTTAAAAAGGCTCAACGCCTAAATGAGTCCCATGTGCAGTTCGTGTCGCGATTAACCACAAATTTCGAATATTACTTAAAATTGAGGAAAGTGTCTGATTTTGAAACTCTGAAGCAGTTAATAATATCAGACAAATTGTTTGAAACATTAGATCGAGAAACGTCAGCCCATATTTCTATAAGGCAAGCTAAAAGTTGGTTTCCGCCTCAACAAATGGCAAAGGAAGCAGATTTATTTTTCATATCTCGCGGAAAGTCCCTTGCCGCAAGTGTGCACAGTTTTCAAAAATCTCGCAGCAATTGCCAAACGTCGAAAAATGTTTCAAAGGTATTCCTTGCCGATTCAAAAGGTTTAAAGTGTGTTCTTTGTGAGGAAAATCATTTTTTGGCAAAATGCCCAAATTTCTTGAAACAACCGGTGAATGATCGGGTTGAAATCATCAAAAGTCATAAATTATGCTTTAATTGCCTAGCATTAAACCATTCCGTCAAAAACTGCAAATCAAAGTTTTCGTGTTCCGTTTGTGGGAAAAGACACCACATGACACTGCATTTTCCGGTAGAAAATAAATCATCGAAAGAGAAGAAAAAAAAATAAAAAAGAAACAGCGAGTAGTTCCAGTATGCTTTCCCCCCTAGCGCCAGACTTTCTGCCTAATAGCGGTAATACTCTACTTACAGCGACTAGTGTAAACAGATCCAAAAAAAGTGTTCTTCTGGGCACGGCTATTTGCTTTATTAGTGATGGTATGGGTAAGCTACATCCAGTCAAAACATTACTTGATGGCGGCAATACATCATAGTTTCTAAGCAGAGACTGTGCGAATAAATTCAACTTTGATTATGAGAAGGTAAACATAGCGATTTCCGGATTAAATGATTCCTTGTTTACATTTCGGAAAAAAGTTTCGGCATGCATTAGCAATAAAGATAAAAGTAACGTGAGACATTTAGACTTATTAGTAGTACCAAAAATCACGCAAGACTTTATTCCTTCAAGAAAAATTAATATTAAAATGCAGGATTTTTGTAACATAAAATTAGCTGATGAGAATTTTAATGTTCCAGAACGTATAGGGATGCTTTTAGGAGCTGAGGATTTCTTTGAGATATTAAAATCTTAACAAATTCGATATGAAAACTCGAGTCTTATTTTACAAAACAGCGTGTTCGGGTTTATAGTGTCGGGAAGCGTTACATCAGAAGAACAGAGCCGCGTACATTGTGGGTTAATGAAAACATGTAATGATTTAGAACAAACAAGGAGAAAATTTTGGGAAATAGAGAATGTTGAAATAGCCATTCCAAAAAATAAAGAAACAGCAATATGTGAAGAACATTATGTGCAAACTCATAAGCGGGATGAAGAAGGGAGATACATTGTAACAATGCCACTAAAGGAAGATCCTATTTGCTTAGGAAATTCAAAGGATGTTGCCCTTGAGAGATTAAATTCCCTATGGAAACGATTAGTTAAAGACCCTGAATATTTGAGTCTGTATCAGGATTTTTTAAAGGAATATGAAGAGCTAGGGCATATGACTGAGGTTGAAGAGAAAAATGAGCCTAGGGTAGTGTACTATATGCCACATCATGGTATATACCGACCTCAAAAAACAACAACTAAATTGAGAACAGTGTTTAATGCATCATGTTTAACATCAAATGGAATTTCGCTAAATTCTTTACAACGTAATGGAGGGGTTATTCAAGATGATCTCTTTTCAATCATGCTTAGATTTAGAAGGTACCCATTCGCATTTACGGCGGATATTAGAAGAATGTATAGAATGATTAAAATTAACCCTGAACAGAGATGCTTGCAGCGAATCCTGTGGAAAAAAGAAAATGATGCACCTGTGAAAATCTACGAGCTTAATACTGTGACTTACGGTACAGTCAGTGCGTCATACTTAACTATGAGAACTCTTAAACAATTGTCGATTGATGAAGGTCCAAAATTTTCATTAGCTGCGCCAGTCTTACTTAAAAATTTTTATATGGATGATGTGCTTAGTGGAGCGGAATCTTTGAGTACAGCTAAGGAGCTTAAATCTCAGTTAACTGCAATACTGAAGAGTGCAGGAATGACATTGTACAAGGGTCAACTCCCTCAAGAAAGAGTCAGCCCGAATTTTCCATTCAATTGTGTTGGAGTTGATTTTTTTGGTCCTTATTTTATAAAATACCCACATCAGAGAAAAGGTCGCCTTAACAATGTGTATGTGTGCATTTTCGTTTGTTTTGTTACCAAAGCTTGTCATCTTGAGTTGGTAACAGACCTGTCGAGTCAAGCAGTTATTGCAACCTTAAAGCGTTTTTTCAGCAGGAGAGGCAAGTGTGCACGCATATTTTCAGATAACGAAACCAATTTTGTTGGTAGTAACGCAGAATTAAAGAAATTGAATAGGCTAGTCAGCAAACCAGATGATGAATTAGGTAATTATTTATCGAGTGAGAGTACTGATTGGTCGTTCATTCCCCCTAGAGCTCCCAATCATGGAGGTCTTTGGGAGGCAGGTGTCAAATCTGTTAAGTTTCATTTGAAACGCGTAGTAGGCAATTTAAAACTAACCTATGAGGAGTTTCTTACAGTAATTGCTCAAATTGAAGGCATTTTGAATTCTAGGCCATTGCATCCTTTATCATCTGAACCAGAGGATTTTGATATCTTGACACCAGGCCACTTCCTGATAGGTAGACCTATCACGGCTATTGCAGAACCTAATATTTTAAACGTTAACGATAATAGATTAAAGAGCTGGCAAAAATTGACTAAAATAGTACAAACAATTTGGAAGTATTGGAGAAATACCTATTTGAGTGCAATGCAAGGAAGAACTAAATGTTTCTTTGAAAAAGACAATGTCAAGGTTGGAACTATGGTAATTTTAAAGACTGATAATGTTCTTGTATGTAACTGGCCTCTTGGCAGAATCGTAGAGATATTCTTAGGTAAAGACAATAAGGTTAGAGTAGTTTCAGTGAAAACGAAAGGAGGAATTTTTAAGAGATCAATTAATAAAATTTGTCTTTTACCTATGCCAAATTAAACAAAAAGTATGTTTGTAATTAATTATTGTATTTTCTTATTATAGTAGTTTAATTTTGTTGGTGTTATTATTTGATGTTTACAATTATTTACCTGTATTTCGTATTGTCACTCTGTGTAATTTTTTATTGTAAGATCTAATTTTGAATGATTACATCATGTCAAGGCGGGCGGTATGTTGCGCCTGCGCGCGCATTTCATTACTAGCGTCGGCGCATGCGCCTTGAGCTCTTGGAGTTTATGTCATGAGATTGTGAGCTAAGAGCGTGTGAGAGAATTCGTGGCTTCGAGTGGCCATGAACTATGTAAATTAATGAGAATTAAAGTGAGATATAATACAGTCCATTGTTCCTGAGTTTATTGAATTATAGTGTAGTGCCTGTGCAAAACAACATAAGTGCTGATTCTTGTTTGTTAGGATTCCGACGATTTGTTTCTCGTGGAGGATTATGTTCCACTATATATTCTGATAACGCCAAAGCTTTTAAAAAAGCAAATTGTGAAATAAAAAAATGGTGGAATCAGATAGATAATGATTAAGTTAAAAATTTGTTTGCTTCTAAAGGTATAGTTTGGAATTTTATACTTGAAAAAAGTCCATGGTGGGGAGGTTTCTGGGAAAGACAGATACGAACGGTTAAAACCTGCTTAAAGAAAATTGTTGGACGATCCTCTCTCTCTTTGAAGGAATTGGAAACTGTTTTTTCGGAAATTGAAGCTCTGGTTAATTCGAGGCCTATCACGTATCTGTACAACGAACCCTCAGAACCCTCTCCACTCACCCCATCTCATTTTCTTATTGGTAAAAGGTTGGTGTCTTTACCTGCAATAAAATATAAAAATTAAAATTAAAAAAGTTAATAGGAATTCTTTGGTAAAGAAATATAAATATCAGCAAACACTTTTGAATCACTTCTGGAACAGGTGGAGAAAGGAATATTTACTTAATCTAAGATCAGCTTATATTTCTCCACAACCAGGTAAAATAGTTTCATTTAAAGTGAATGATATTGTTTTGATTAATGATGAGCGTTATCCCAGAAATATGTGGATGATGGGAAAACGTTTAGAGCTATATCCAGGAAGAGATGGAAAAGTTCGTTCTCTTCTTATTCAGACTCCTAAAGGACAAATAAAACGCTCAGTACAACTTGTGTATAATTTGGAAATTAATCATTAATTGTGTTAGTTTAATTAAGTTGCAACCTGTTAATGTTCTATCTGTGTATTAAAAATAGTTTAATTGTGCTTATATTTTAATGCTTGATATTTGAACAATTTTCTTTGGAAGTTAAAAGACTAATTTGTTTTTGTATGTCAAGTGACTGAATAATTTTGAAGCTTTGTATTTGATATAATATGCTACTTATATTTTTATTCTTGTAATTTTAAATGGTTCCTGAATGTAAATTTAGTTAAAATTCAATAGTAAGTGAACTCAAGTGAGTTCAGGTGGGGAGTATTACATATTTTCAGCGTCATTCTGACTAGAGGGCGCTGCGTTCGTCCTAATAGTCAGTGGCAGGCAGGATGCTAAAGGTGTAGGACATGGAAGGCAGAGATGCCTAATAATATATCTCTAATTGATTGAAATTTTCATATATTTTCTTGTAAATAAATGTTGTTATTGTTTACAAAGACTCTTATTATCTCTTGGATGCACCTTTAGTCTCACAGAACCATTAGATGCAAAAACTTGTATTGCTGTTATTGCTGATCTCCGTGACTGGGTATGTAGCCAGATGCGACTGGCTTTGGAAATGATTGTGAATGGAACCAAGAAGGGCCCTTAATGTTAATCAAAGAGTATTTGTAGCCCATCTTCACCTTTGTTTTGATCGAGAAGAATCCGTGAGATGGAATCTGTGGGGCCCTGCCACCAACCCTTGGGATGAATAGTGATCTAATTAATAAATTTTAATTTCCCCCATTGTCAGACAATGTTGCATAATCCATAATAAAAAGTGTTCGTGCTTTAACGAGGATTCGATCTCCATCCCAGGGGTTAGCCAGACGGTATTGCTAAATAAGATGTTACCCGAGAAAATTCCTTTACTTCTGTCCTTTCCGACGAGTCGTACCTTGTCTTCTTCGTGGAATTGATGTTCAGTAGCTCTTGTGTCGTAGCGGGTCTTCATCTTCTCCGTCGCCAAGTTCACTTGCTGTCGTGCAAAGTTGTACATCACTTCAAACCGGGACTGGAGATCTTGAATATATTCCTCAGGCGATGAAAGAGCATCCGGAGGGCGACCAAACAAGAGATCACAAGGCAGACGAAGGTCACGACCGAAGAACATCTGTGATGGGGAATAGCCGGAAGTCTCGTGGACAGCACTGCGGTAAGCCATTAAGAACAGCGATAATTTCTTGTCCCAGTCCTGCTGGTTTCTGGAAACCACTTGTGAGAGGTTATTAAGGATGGTTCGATTGAATCTCTCTACCAAGCCGTCCGACTGGGGATGTAATGGCGTCGTTTGGATTTTGTCAATGCCGAGTAGTTTGCATAGTTCTTTGATTACTGCCGAAGTGAAATTCCTTCCCTGATCGGAATGTAACTGAAGAGGCACTCCGAACCTGGAAATCCAGTGCTGTACTATCACCTCAGCTATTGTGACATCCTCTTGATCAGGAATAGGATACGCTTCAGGCCACTTGGTGAAGTAATCAATGACAACGAGTATATATTTGTTGCCATCAGCAGTTCGTAGCAGAGGTCCCAAGATGTCAAAGGCGATACGTTCAAAGGGCGCACCTACGTTGTAACGTTGCAGCTTGCCTCGGCGGCGTCTCTTCGGTCCTTTCCGACCTGAACAGGCATCGCAAGATCGGCAGCACTTTTGCACTCATCCTTTGCATTATTCCAGTAAAAGCGCTCACGAACTCTCTGCAAGGTCTTAATTATTCCAAAGTGACCTACTGTAGGGCTGTTATGTAGTTCTTTAAGGACATCAGGAATCCGGGATCTTGGAAGTATCAGTTGCCATCGGAACGTCTTCCCATCATCCGATTCGCATTTACGGTATAGGACGCTGTTTCGAATGTGAAGTGAATCCCAGAGTGCCCAGTATTGTTTTGTTGTAGGACTACTGATAGGAATGTCCTGCCAGGTAGGTTTTCTATTTGATCACTCCATTAAATCAATTATGGGTTTAATGTCGTGGACTTCCAGCTGGCCTTTCCTGACTTCTTCATCACTCCACGGGTCTCCATCAGCCGATGTTGATGTTGCAATTTGTCTTGCGACCGGAGTCAGCAGCTCGTATTTCGCTTCCACCCTGGAACAATATCGGCAGCTTTCTCGGCAAGGTCTTCTAGACAGAGCGTCGGCGTTCCTGTGTGATGATCCCTTACGATGACAGATAGTGATGTCATATTCTTGGAGTCTCTGTATCCACCTGGCTATTTGACCCTCAGGATTCTTGAAATTTAAAAGCCAGGTCAATGATGCATGATCGGTGCGGAGCAGGAATTTTCTGCCATATAGATAGTGATGGAACTGTTCTACGGCTTTGACTATGGCGAGCAACTCTTTCCTGGTGACACAATAATTCCTCTCCGGTTTAGACAGGCACTTGCTCCAGTAGGCCACTACACGTTCTTGGCCGTCTATTTCTTGGGACAAAACAGCACCGACACTTTCATTGCTCGCGTCGGTGTCAAGAATAAATGGTCGGTCGAGCTGAGGATACGTCAGGATTGGAGCAGATGTTAAAGCCTCCTTTAAGTTGTTAAATGCATCCTCGCGTTCTTTTGTCCACAAGAATCTTTGCTTGCTCTCTGTCAGCTTGTGAAGGGGTCTTGCGATAGAAGAAAAGTCCTTCACGAATCTCCTATAGTAGGTGCAAAGCCCTAGGAAGCTTCTCAGCTGATGGACATTTTCAGGACGTTTCCAGGATTTAACCGCTGATACCTTTTCAGGATCCGTGCGCACACCTTCTGCAGAGATGACATGTCCCAGGTAAGTCACTTCGTTTCGGAACAATTTGCATTTAGCGGGACTCAGCTTCAGATTGGCTTCTTTCAGTTTCTGAAGCACCTTCCTAAGATTTTCTAAATGTTCTCCAAAACTCTTTCCGACGATGATGATGTCGTCCAGGTATATCAGGCAGGCTTCGTAGGAAAGACCTTTCAAAACAGTCTCCATAAGACGTTCGAATGTTGCCGGCGCATTACACAGTCCAAACGGCATCACCTTGAATTGCCAAAGCCCTTGTCCCGTAGTAAATGCCGTCTTTTCTCGGTCTTCAGGCTGTATTTCTACCTGCCAATACCCACTCTTTAAATCAAGTGTTGAGAACCACTTGCTTCCAGAAAGAGTGTCTAGAATGTCGTCAATTCTAGGAAGAGGGTAACTGTCTTTCTTCGTAACCTCATTCAACCGGCGATAGTCAACGCAAAATCTTGTTGAGCCGTCTTTCTTTCTGACGAGAACGATGGGAGATGCCCATGGACTCGCTGAAGGCTCGATGACATCGCCTTCTTCCATATCTTTTAACAGTATTCGCACCTCTTCCTGTTTAGCAAACGGTAGACGTCTTGGGTGTTGCTTGATCGGGGGATGATCGCCAGTATCTATTCTATGTTGTGTTAAACTAGTTCGAGCCACGTCCGAAGAACGCGCGGGAGAAAACAACTTGAAGATCTTTAATGACGCGATCGGCAGCATTCCTCTCTTTATTTTTTAATTGCGCATTCTGCAATAACTCCGATGTAATGCTCTCTGAGGGCACGGATTCTGGGATGTTACTCTTTCTTTCAACGCTGGTTACTGGAGTACATGTTGCAACCACTTCATCTTTCTTAATAACTTTCGCCTTCTCAGTTACATTGGCGACTCTCACCGGGATAACCGTTTTGGATAGGTCGAAGAGTGTTAAGGCTACTAGTACTCCTTTCGGGCTATTACAGTTAATGGGATATTCTATGACGCGGTAGCGGAAATTTCTATTTTCGGCTATGGACCCAGGAAGTAAAAACTCGGCTCTTGCGGGTATTGTGATATCATCTTGAGCTATAATTTTGTGGATAGATTTCACTCCATCATTAATTACGAATAGGGCTATGTCCTCAGATGTACTAGAATGCAATTCGTTATTTTTAAAGTCCAAGGAAAAATTGTATTTCCTTATAAAATCCAATCCGAGTATGCAAGAACCAGTGATCTCTGCTACACATGCCGTGTTATGGTAAGCGGCACTTTCAAACGTAATGTTAGCGTTTACTTTTCCGTCGATGTCGATCTTCTCACCGGACACAGTCTGGAGGGTAACGCAGGGAGGCGTCCAGATAAGTTTGTTTCCCAATTGTTCAGCCAACTCTTTTCGGATGATGGTAACGTTGGCTCCTGTATCTATCGTCATATTGCAGGGAACTCCATTAATATGTACTATTATGAAAAGTCCATTACTGCCGCCTCTCACTGCAGAAATCTGAAACGCTTTAAACTGGGGCTTTTCATTTTCTGGCAACCTCCACCCCGCAAGGTGGCCTCTAATTAGTTTCCCTGCTGCTTGCTAGGAGCGGTATTAACATCCGTGCCCTGGGGTGTTCTGCAGTTTCGTCGTATGTGCCCTTCGGCACCGCAGTTTCAGCATTTTATGGTCGGTTTCTTGTCACCAAAATTCCGTCTCAAGGCATTCAATTGTCTATTTAAATCGTCTAGACGAGCAGTGACTTGATCCCCTGGCTCCTGGACTTCAGCAGCTCTGACTGGGTGGCGGTCTCAACGAGTGGCTTGCTGGGCTGCCTCGAATTTCATGGCGTACACTAGAGCGCTTTTAAGATCTTTAACAACCGCCATTCGTAGAGCTTTCTGTATTTCAGTATCCCGGATGCCGTCGATGAAATATTGCAGGGACAGGATTTCCCTTACTTTTGTCGAGCACTCCGAAAAGGCGAGATGGGACAGCCTTTCAACATCTGTGGCGAGTTCCTGGAGTGTTTCCGTGGTTTTCTGTTGCGGGATTTTAACTGAAGTCTGCTGTAGTCTTTTAAACTCTTCTCCCCAAAGTGCAGCTCTAACGCGCCGGACAGAGCTTCGAAATCTAACCTTTTGTTTTTGGGAAGAGTCTGAAGGATATCCTCTGCGTCTGCTCTCAAAGAAGCGGCGAGATGACAGGCCTTAGCTTGGGAATCCCATCCATTCGCTTCCGCCACTATAGAAAACTGTGTTTTATACACTTGCCAAGAGGTCTTCCCATCATATGTAGATAACTTCAGAGAGGGACGAGCAGGCATGGGTAAAAATTTAAAACCATCACTATTGTTCCCTTCCGTCGCTACGAATTTCTTTAAAATATCCACTTCTTTTGCTACTGCAGAAGCCCTATCATCAATTTGTTGCTCGAATTGGTATTGGACGGCACAAACTCTTCTTTCAATTCGTTCCTCCACAGCAGAAACTTTCCCTTCTATTTGTTCTTTGACGGAGGAGACTCTTTCTTCAATTTCTCCAACCTCACTTTCGACCGAGTCTATTGAACCTTCTATAGCCTCGAATTTGTTTTCTATTAGGCAGTTAATTTCTCTTTTCATTTCCTCTTGACCTGCTTTCTTCTCGCCTTTAAGCTATTTCATCTCTCCTTTAACGAATTCCTGTCCCGCTTTCATTTCTTCCTGTCCCGCTTTTATTTCTTCTTAGCCCGCTTTGATTTTTTCTTTAAACAAGGCAAAGGCTGATATCAGCTGTCTTAGTTGTTCTTACATCGCTCTTGTTATTGGCATTAAAATCTCACTTCTGACACCAAAAATTGTTGCGTGCGTACGGCTTCGTTACGAAATGAATGCACAAGTCCGATGAAAAATAAACAAAAATTTATTATTATCACAACAAATATGCTTAAATTTCCTAATATATTCGTGCAGTAATACAATATCTCTCAGTAGTTATCTTTTAACTACTCAAACGTTCAAGAGAACTTAATTCAAAACAGCCAATGAAAGCTAATCCGCGAATTCGCTACAGTCAACAAGAGCAGTTTTCTATACAAACTCTTAAAACAACAACAAACTATGTAATTAACTAAAATCACTGACTAACTGAATTGAGAGGTTTTCCTCCTTTTTATAAGATTTTTAAATCGCGCGCGAGAACTTTCTGGAAATTTCTCGAAATCAAAAAGAGATATTTATTAAATGTTAAATGCACGAGCTCTTGTATTTTCAATTTTCCGGCTTAGCTTTCTTTTAATATTTGTCACGCGCTGCACTGCTCGGGAAATAAAACCATTTAATTTACAATTCAACTAACATTAGCTATTTAAATACCAAATCCGTAACACTATCTTCCCGTGACTAATAACCGAATATTCCGTTTATACAATGAAACTTTTCATTTTTCTAAAAGTTTATAGGTAAAAAAAAATGTTTGAAACATTAATGAAGGACAAATGAATAAATAGAAGAAAATGAAGTGTCCTTAGAAATATAAAGCTGGTGAGAACGAAGGTCTGGGAAGCGTCTTATATGCGTATCGACGTCATTTAATAACCACAAAAACATAATTATTAAGATATTTTTCAGAGTGGCAGGAAATGTATTAATAAATTTCACGAAAATAACCTTATGTCAGTTCAGTTAGCTATGAAGACCACGTAGCGCGTACCAGGAGATAATACATATCAGTAAGGAAATAAAAGTGTCGGGCTGAGTAAGTTCCGCAGGCACTACTTAAGCTCCCTTTGTCAGCTGATTAAACTAATGGGCGAGATCGTCATTGATATCATGCATGAAACAGCGTTTTGCTTTTATTTTTCTAGTTGTAGCACCAAATCCGTTGACAACTTTAATTAACACTTCATTTTACTGCTTCCCAAACGGTTCAGGACTGTGCACAAAGCTTCTGGTCCTTTGCATTGCTTTTGTTCTTTAGTTCCTGCAAGTCGTAAAGGTCTTTTGCGATGTAATTGAGAATTTTATGCTTATGTAATAAGCTACAAAATTGAATACATACTTTTTTTGGTTTTATTAGTTATTGCAGTTTTAGTTTGTTATATATCTTTCACCTAAATTCGATTCCAGTGATAAATTACCAACAGCCAAGTCCATGTGGGGTGTGGGAATAGAGTGGGCTAAATTAGACTAGAAACGTTTAGAGCAGAGACCTCAACCGGAGAGATTCCCTCTGAAGGAGAGTCTCATAATTTCAGGGGGGAATTTGCTCAGCGTTTTCTGTACCTGTTAAGTATTTTCTTTTAGTTTATGAACATAAAATATACTTTATAAGGTATTTCTCCCGCCTTCTTGGCATGCCTTCGTGGTGTGGTGGTCTGCACGCTGGGCGCGTATTCCAGAGGTCCGCGGTTCGATTCCCGGCGAAGGCGTTGCATATTTTTCATCACTTCTGCTTTAAAAAAATAACCTAATATCTCTACAACTTTTATTTAAGTTTTAATATTTATCAAAATTTTCTAAATTTCCCTTCTTTAATTTATGAAACACATTAAAAGTAATCTAAATTTAAATAAATGTATATGTATTTTTGGAGTTTTGAATGGAGGGAAAGAATAATTGTCTAGTAATAGCGAAATAAACTCACAGGGGGAAAACGTTTGAGAATCACTACTCAAGAATCTTATACAATTTAATGTGAACTACTAATGTTGAAAAAAATGGGAGAAGGTTGTTCAGGAAGTGTTGGACACATCGAAAATATAAGCTGAATAAGTTGTGCTCATAAATATTTTTATTCCATTTATAATATCTGTTTTATATGTTAAGAATATGAATAACGAAAGAAAGAAATGCTATGCTTTTTCTAGGACAGTTCTAGAAGAAATGAAAAAGATAAATTCCAGAAGGAAAAATTGCTTAAAGATATCTAAATTAATTTATTAACAATATTTAATTACTGTCATTGTTATATTTCTGAAAATGGAAAATGAAAACAGTCTTTTTATTTGCTGCAAAAAAACATTTATGTGAACAGCATTTTAATTTTTACATGAAAGACAGAATAGTATTTACAGTTGTGATAAAAAATTCGAAGAACATTTTCCTTCTAAAACATAAGTAAATCTTACAGAAATTTTCTAATTTATATATGAGTCAATAAACCGTTTTAAAATATTTAAATCTAAATTAACCTCAATTTTTCTGAAACCTGCGCCTAAACTTAGAGGTCTGAAATTTTAATTTCAATCCGATACATTTCTAACATAACGAAAGAGAAAGAATCTTTTACTAAGGTTCCATTTCATTAATTTTATTTCATTTAAACTAAACATAAAGGTTCTTATGGAACTAAAGGGTATTTTAATAGTTTTTCCACTATTCTTAATAATTAAGGCAGACAAAACTGTTACTAAGTGCTAAACGATTTGTTTTCTACTCACAGTCAAGATCTTGATCTTTATTATTGTTTTAAATTGGCAATACTTAACACATAGCAAGAAACTGTTCATGTCTTGGTTTATTTGACTTAGTACGCTTACTACACTAAATTAGGTAAATAGCACAAAAGTGCTATTTACCTAAGCGGATGGATGCCTTTGTGGAGGTCTTACTAAGGGAAACTGGCTCATATATACGTTACACATGGGAAAAACCACGAAAACGCCCATGCAGCAAGCCCGTTCACTAGAATTCGAACCCCTAACCAAACTACCAGTGTTCGGCGACTTCACAGCTCGGCCGCTGGTAGGCACGAAACAGCTAAATATAGCTCTAGCAATACCAATAAATTTTTTGTTAATTTAATATCGCAGATTTGGCTCCAAAATGCAAGATCCTCTCCGGTCAGCTGTTCCCAAACTCGAAAGGCCGTATAAAATAACTTATTAGATTTGTGGTCTAAATAATTTGTGTTAATTCTTAACTCTGAATTAACTGTTATACTCATACTTGTAAGAATTAGCAACTTCCGCTGGTTGATAATATAGCGAAGTGGAATAAAAGTACATTTCTGATAAAACTTCGAAAACTCTTACCAAACTACATTTCTCTATCAAAATCGCGCTAAGGTTCATTAGATTCGACAAATAATATATCAGACTCTGTTTGAGCTAGCGGGCCCACCAGCGGCCGAGCGGTAAAGTCGCTGAACACTGGTAGTTCGGTTCGATGTTCGAATCCCGCGAACGGGCTGGCTGCATGGGCGTTTTCGTGGTTTTCCCCATGTGTAACGTGTATACGAGCCAGTTTCCCTTAAAAAGTTCTCCACGAAAGCATCCCTTCCCTTAGGCAGATAGCCCTAGTGTGCTTTGCCATAATTAAATACTCCACTGTTTGTGCTAGTTTTAACTTCTAGCATTTGTTTATAAAAATCTTTTCGCATTAAAACCTAATGTCGTTCCGTAATGCACAGGAATACACAGAAATTCACGATAATGTCTTCTATTATAAAAGAAGATATTTTTTTTGCCAATCAATGGTTGTAGCTGTATAAAGGTAAATATAACAGAAATATACATAAAATTTCAATAAATGGTGTATGAAACAAGTAAATGATATAAAGGTATAATATGCAATAATACAATGAGCAAAAATATACGCTGCACAAAATACACAGTATTACATAATATGGTAAAATAAGATCTTGTCTATTATTTTAAACTTCTGAAATTTCGCAGTAGTCTAAATTGATTTCGAGAGAATGGATTACAATACGATTTCATCGGAAATGATAGCATTGTTTTGTATCAAAATAACTACAGAGAGAATAAAGAAGTTCTATTTAATGAAATTAATTTTGAAAATAAAAAATGCTTGTTATTTCCTCGTTAGGCATTCTTAAGGAAGAACTCTGAAATGCAGCTCAGAGTGAGACCTTTCTCCACTGTGACTCCTCATTAGGTGTTTAAGTGATTAATGATGCGACTAATTAACGACTTCGATCAATAGGGCATCATCGAGAAGAGAATTAAAGCCCTTTCTTTCCTTTATTATCTAAGAATAATAAGAACTTCTTTTTGCCTCTTTTTTGACTTTTAAAGTTTGTTACGGATGTGGTTGTACTGAAGATAATTTTTTTCCTCATTAGTTCCCGAAAATGGTATTTTAGAGCTATTATACTTTTAAATCTCCTGAACATGAACCTTCAAAAAATTTTATGCGTATCCCTTCAACTTATTAACGTCTTCTATAATAACATGGCTCAAGAATTCTCGAAACTTACAAAAAGGGATGAGGGTAAATTAGATTTCAGACGTTCAAAACAACTTCCAAACATAACTTTCACAAAAAATTCAAGTTTGTATTAAAGATTTGATCTAAATATCTGTGGTTTTATTTCGAGGTTTTCCACCGAAAAGTGGTTTTTAGCCTCAGCTTTGCAGTTTTATTGTAATGACTTACAAAATAATTATACATATCCGAATCAGCTACTTTGTAATTGTCCTCATTTGATATAAATTCAAGATTTCTTCTCTATCGAAGCAGTATGATTATATGTAAGAAAACACAGCACTGCAATCTAATACTGAGTCAAAATTCAGTTTTAAATTAAAGATGACTGTATAGAAATCCTATGCATTTCGAGGAAGGCTCCTATGGTTTTCTTTCAAGATATTATACCCCACATTTCTAAAATACGTCGCTTAAATAGACAAAGTAAAAGTAAATTAGTAAAGGACGAATTGCGTTTACCACCATTTAATGAATACGCTAGAAACGTAAACTTGTACAGTAGGTTTCGTAGAGCCTCACCAAAATGTAGATTGGAACTAAAGTTAAGTATTAGCTAATGTTGATCTCAAATTTATCAGTTTTAATTGAAAAATGTGATATAAAACTTGTACAAGTATAACATATGTGGGCACCACATAACTTCCTTGTATGGCTATTAAATTATTCACATTTTTTCTTCATTTCATTTAAACTTATTTCCTCGAATTTCATTGGAGATATATTTCTCATTCAATTAATTCATTTCTCACTTCGTGGGAAAGCAAAATCACTTAAAAACTCAAAACATCTTCATTAAGAATTGTAAAATACAAAAAAACGTAAAACACCAAATACCAGTTAAAACAGTTAAAAAAGCAATTTTTACAATTAAATTAGAGTTTCTACCCAAAAACAAGGAATTCAGTTAACGTACAAGAAGGCAGGTTTTCGTTACCCAAAACTGAAAGTTTACCTTTTGTCTCACTCTGCGAAAAGACATTGAAAGAGCATAAACTAACTTGATTCCCTCTTCAACTAATTTTTCGATGTAAACAAATGGCAATTTGTTAGGCTTAACTCACCACTTACATTGGCGTTAAATTGTTGATTATTCTACAACTGTTGCATACGGATTAACCAAAGCCATAAAAACCTTAACTGGAACATAAAAAACACATAATTCAATCACCTTTAAAGCAAAAAATGCACAATTTACCAACATAATAAGAATAAAAAATCTATACTCACCAAGCCAGGTAACAGAGTGGGAAAATAATACAATTGGTGCAGCCGATTGCAACGAAAAAGGGAGTTTCACAACTACATGTATTGTCCCATACACAACATTTCAACGTTCTACGGCTACTCGCTCTTGAGTTATACGAGATGCATATAGAAGTGAGTAAAAACTCAAGATCTCTTTTCAATCCATTTACGAACTCAACATCTCTTTTCAATCCATTTACGATCTTTTTATTGAACTTTTCAAAATCAGTCTTTTATTCTGTCCATACGTACAGATGTCACACAAAAACATTGTTCAAATGGTTTCGAGAGCCGTTGAAAGGGATATTTTCGTTGAAATGTGATACCCGAAATTTTTGCGATTAAAAATTACTTCCTTTACTTCGTACAAGGAAGTAAAAATTTATCTACTTGAGGTTAAATGTAGGAACAAATTAATAACGACGTTAAGAGAAATGTCTATGATTCTAGATCAACCATATAATAAAATCCCATAATCGCAATAGGAGAGAATATATATCATAGTTTTTTTTTTTTTTTTTTTTTTTTTTTAAAGTCATACAGTAACTGATTGCAAGTCCTTAGTTTGAGCACTCGACTGTCTGTCGATACTGTTAACTCTTCGGCCGTAATGGCACGCAAAATTTCATACGGGACACTTACACGGGAACCAGTGAGGACAAGTTTTACGTCTTGATTCATTTTATGGGACTGATTTCACTGAATCGTTTTTCTCCGTGAAAGGATAGTTAGATTAGGTTTATCGATTAAGGGAAAGCAACTCAAGGACAATCCGCCTAGGATACCTTCTTGGAGGAATTCTAAGGGAACTTTTCTCGTATCTACCATGGGTAAAAACACGAAAACGCCTATGATACCAGCCCGTTCGCCGTGATTTTAACCCAGGGCAAAATACCAGTGTTTCGTGATTCAAACGCTTGGACGCTGGTGAGTCTTGTATACATAAGTGGGGGCATTTATGATAAATACTGGTCAGATGAGCTACACGACAGTCAGGTGCTTAAGTGACTTGTTGCTTTTTCTTTATGTCCTTGTCTGTATGTTTTCTTTTCTCTATTCCAGGTTTTTTTAGGAGGGATAATAGCATGGCAAACTAAATTTCTTAGTGGTAATGACAACAAAGAAAAAAGGGTTTCTAAAATTCAATGATGCTAAATTTTCGTGTTAAAACTTCGGAAATTTTATGCGGCCGAAAATGTTTTGGATTAATATGATAAGACGCTATACTAGTACCTTTTTACTGTGTCTCACATGCTTTGCTTTCCCCAAATAAAGATTTTGGACACCTCCTTTTCGGGTAAAATGTTAAACAGAATTTAAGAGGAGCATAAGTTGCAGAATTATTCTATACCTAGTTACCTAAAATCATAGTTTTTATGCAAGATGTTGAAATATTCAAAATTTTCGTGATGACGGCAGTCAGACTGAACGGTCGAGTCACGAACAATAGATGTAAAGTTTATTCGTCTTACCTCGAAACTCCTTAGTCATCTTCATTATTAATTTTGATAAATCATATTTTTAATTCAGAGTAATAAACTTTCAGATCTACTTATGCACTGTTAACATAGTGAAGATGTTAATTTTATAAGGATTTTGAATCTATTGCGCTTGAATGAGCCATACTTAGTTCGTATTTAGTAGGACGTTCTGTGTATTGTAATTTTTGTTCAATCAAGATTCTACAGTACTAATATTATCACAAATGGAGATGTAGCTATATATATATATATATATATATATATATATATATACGAGTATATATATATAATTACTGCCTTTACTGATGGGGATAGCCTTCTTCAATAACTAAAGGGAATTTTCATTTACGTATCCCCAGTAACCAATAGGAAAATTTAACATATCTACTGCTTATTGGGGGATTCACAACTCAAATTCTAAAGATTCTACATTAATAAATTAATTTTTTTCTGATATAAAGCTTCACCATAGCAAATACAAATTTCTTAACTTACAGATCCGTTACATAATAACTATATTTTCTAACACGCAGGACTCATAAACGCCATGGCATCGTTAGGGAAATTCCGTAGGGAACACCGAAAGCAAGGGAGCAAGGCCATTGGCTCGTGGAAAGCAGATCATTATTTTGATAAATATACATACCTACGTCACTTGTGCTTATATTAGATACTCCTATGACAAAAAGGAATCAACGTAAATTTCCGATTATACGGGCATTTAATAAACAGCCTAGAGATGAAAATTTGTTCAGAAAGGTTTTTGTAAATATCAGCAAAAAGTGAGATTAAAATTAAAAGCATTAATTAATGTAAAAAATTTAATCATTTAATTGTCAAATATTACTTAAAAATCTTGGAAGTCAAAAACTATTGCTCAATTTAATATAATAGGTAAGATATCAAAATCTATGAACTATAAAATAAATTCAATTCCAATCCGATCTTAACGATGTTTTTGGCTTTTCTATTCCATTCAATGATTCAGTCTATGCTTCTTTATATTTATTTATTTAAATTACGTTATTTTACTAAAAGAAAATGAGAATGCTTATTGATTTTTGAAAAAGTGCTCGCTTTCGAAATGACTAAAGTTCATCTACAACAGAAAACAAGCGCTAATCTATGATTCATATTCGACTTAAATTCAAATATATTTTATGTACAATCAGTCAAAAAAAAAAGAGGACAGTTCTAGTAAAAAAAGAGGACTTCCGTTTCATATGCCTTGAAAACGGGACTTAGGATATGTATTAAATCTATATAGTATAGTGTTGCTTTAACAAAATGAATTTTGACACAAAATGGAACTTTTTCTGAAATAACATACCAGTTTGTTTCCGTATTTCTATTCCACGACTCAAATTATGCCAAAATATTGTGAAATTGAAGCAGTAATTCGGAAATTTATCTTGGCTCACTTTTTTTACTTTGTACCCAGAACAATTCATTCTGCTAATTTCGCAGTTTACGGCAACAGTTTCACTTTCCCTTTTATTCTACGGAAGCGGTAAATATTATCGCTTTTCCTTTTTTGCACATATTTTTACTTCGCAGAATAATCACTTTTTCCTTTTATTCTACGCAAGGGCAAAAAAGTATCGCTTTTCCTTTTTTGCAGCACATATTTTTACTTCATATTATATATTTTAATCACAACTGATATAGATATTTTTTCTTTTTAGAATTTTATTTTAATTATTTTGAGTTGCGTGCTTGAATTACAGTTCTTCAAATAGTTATTTTAAAAAATTCTTTTCATTCATTTGCATTATGCAATTTAAGCAAATTTATTCATATACGTTTTCAATCATATTTTACTTATTTGAATAGAATTTCTTTCGAAAGAATACTTTTCACCCAGTATTCGTCCCAATGCCTTTGGATACCACATTCTTCATTAAAAGAAGAAATACCGGAAAGCAGGATTAATACGTCTTCAGTGGAGTCGTTCAGATAAGATATATAAATGAGAAAATTATATTATTTGCATTTTAATTTAGAATGATTTGTGTAAAACATTTTCCATGGTTTTATCAAATTTCCATTTTCTATTGCTTTACACAATTTCATAATCCTGCATTAAGGTTTTTTTTTTTTTTTTTTTTTTTTTTTTGAAATATTATCCATATTCTCGAATAAGTTCAAATTTTTACTTTTTTAAATCGCAAGAATCGAATAGCATAATACAAAAAAGACTACATTTTACGTAAATAAATATTTCAGCAGTAAAATATTTAAATAAAAATAAATAAAATTTCCCTTTTCCTAGTTCCTTAAACTTTTCTTCCTGATGGCTTATTGCCTCAAGAGAACCTTAATCCTTATAGATTTCGTTTGATTGTTTGATTTAAGGCATTATACATATTAAATCCACAATTATCTTTTTTATTCGCTTTATATCAAACCCACTTTTGAAACAGTATTTTGAAAGCATGAGATGAAACAAAAGACTAGTTTCATCAACACTGAAAATATTTCAGTCTCATATCCGCACACTTTGCTTAATAAATTCGTGAACCTTCAACAAATGTGGCTGCGAAACCTCGGAATTCTTCATTTAGGATGTAGTATGACGTTCAGTGACGTAATTTAAATTTATGCAGCCCTTCACTGAAAAAACAGTCGCCCTTTGTGATGTTTTTTCTTCTGTTTTTTTTAACTATATAAGCCCATTCTCTGGAATATTTGACGCAGTGCAGTGAGTAAGAACTCAGCAAAATATGATTTGAACCTCCCGGTATTTCTTCGTGAACACGCAGTTTCTTTGAAACGGTTTTACGCAAACTGATGTTCTTTCTCCTAATTTCCTTCTCTTAGAGACATTTGTCTTTAATGTTGACAAGAAAGTGTTCCATTTTTTTCGACAGTTATATTTCCATAAATTTTGTATTCTAAGGAAATTCTTTTAAAAATTCACTTGTACCTTTCAGGAAGACTGCTTCTGATTTCGTAGATATTTTAGCTTTAAATTAAGCTTAATTAAACCTGAAGGATAATTGTTAAAACATGCTTGTCAAATGATAGACAAATAAAGCATCTCCCAAACGTGTTTGGTCAACTGGATTCAGCATTTATTTTATTCTGCCTAATAATCCGATACTAACAACAGGTGCAAATATTCTAAATCACATAATTTTTGCATAATTTGTAAGACTAGTAAATGACATATTAAAGAGCATATTTTTAATGAGGCAAAACTATATTTAAAATATTCTTTGCAAGAGGGTTAATTTAAAATTTATATTTCATATATTTTACTGATAGATGAAACATCATTAAAACTGTCAACCCCTTAGACTTACTTATAGGTTTTTAAATATTCAGTTTGAAGCTACGCGCTGCGAAGGGGTTATTGACCGATGAGAGGATGGATTATTATGCAATCCAATGATTTCCAAATTAATAATGTAAGATTAGAAATTATTTGCTTAAATCTCAGCTGTTTACGTTAACTACTCAACAAAACATTTAAAGCTACAACATTGTTTTCACAGCTCAGCTTGTAAAATAAACCTAACTTCACTTAATCTAAACATCTGAATCTTATTTTTATCCTAATCTTTCCATAGTGAACAACAGAGACACAATAATTCCTCCTTTAGCTTAGATTATTTTCCTCTTAGCAGGGATCATAATCATTATCATGATAAGGGCACAGCCCAGATCCTCCTAGCCAGCACAAGCAGTACCTCCTACGTACATGTATGTAGGAGGTACTGGCACAAGCCGGTCGTGTGATCAAAAAATGGGACTGGCTAGAAAAAACAAATGTAAGAAAAAACATTTTAATTTTTACTTACACAATTTTAACTTAGTCACATAATTAGTACTTTGGGGCAGAGCTGACGGAAAAATTAGAATTTCAGGTATTTTCATTGATATTGAATTAGTATTCAGTTTATAGTAAAGGAGAACTTATTAATTTTTTAGAATTATTTACAAGAGTTTTAATAAATTATAATATAACAGAAAATGTAATATAAGTAATAATAATGGGAAAAGAAATGTAATATTAATCATCATTTATTACAATACTAATGAATAGAATTCAGGTCTTGAGAAATCACAATTTGACTTTTAAAAAATGTGTTTATTTTAAGTCCTATATTTACATTAAAATATATTTTTCTTTGGAAAGAAAAGGTCTTTGATGATAATTAGGTGTTCTTCCAGACGTAAAGAGGAGTTTGTTTTAAGAAATTTACTACGCAATTAAGGCTGCGAAATAAAATTTGGATCTAAAAACATCTTCAAAAGCATTTTTATTTGTTGTCTTTGCTACATACAGAAAATAAGTCTTGTATTCTAGTATATTATGCAACTGTTAAACATTTCTGTGCCAGAATACAGCATGTTTTATTTGTAATTTTTGACGTATTTGTATTTAGACGTACCGAGAAGTATTGAATGTGTATATGATGCACAATTTTTAAATCAGCAAAATAACTTTCGTTGCATATGAAATGAAATTATGTAAAATATCAGACGATAAAATGGTGAAAGTGAAACTTTATTTTTATGAAAGAAAAAAAAATTCAACTTTTAATTAATACTGTTTATAAATTTGCAAAATAGCTTTTCATATATGATTAATAAATATATATTAGGAATGATTGTCAAAAATGAAAATTCCTAAAGCATAATCCTCAGTAAAAGTTTAATTTGAAATTTAAGGTTCACATTTAATGTTGAAATTCATTGAAGATTATAACAAAACGCATAAACCATGTTTGGCTTTATCATCATTTTTAACAAATATGCAAAATTCCAAAACGCGTCGATATTTAAATTCACATATATTTTGGGAAATTTTGAATACAAAAAGTGTAACTTTTTTGTAGATGTGCCTAAAATTACATCTTCTTTAAGATGATGGTAAAAATTTTATAGGGTTATGATTTAAAATGTTTTTCGAAAACTTTGTAAAAGTTATTTCAAAATACAATTTGAAAAAATAAATTATAAAAAATATGCGAGTTCTTTTGGATTAAATTAAGAATTCTGGAAGAAGAAATCAAGTAAGTTTAATAAGAAAAAGAGATATTAATAACTGTATACCAAACTGAATTAAGATTGAGGAGCTAAAATTTTGAGATATAATTTTTCTAAAACTGCTGCGGCTATTTTTACGAAACTTGGCAGTTTGGCATAATCAAAACATTGAAAGAAAATCTGATGTGTACATCACATGATATCCTTGCACGGAATATTAAATTATACGCATTTTTTCTTGAATTTCATGTAAACTTATAGAATTGAATTAAATATACTTCGTTGATAGTACGAAAATCACAATAGAATAAATGCACTCTTTAAAATTTACTATATTTATTTACCATAGCTACATTTGGCGCTAGGATCACTTAACAGCGTTACATCTCATTCATTTTATAACTCAGAATGGACAAAAATTATATCATCTGAAGAATTATATAATCGTTGCCACATGTTCTATCAAATACTATAATAAATCTAAAACGATTTATAAAATAAATTAAACAAATAAAAAAACAGTAGTTGTTGCAAAGCTTAGTTTCTTTATATTGGCAACAAATCCACTATTCTGCGAAGTTTCAAATGTAAACAAATATGGCTGCTATGGTAAAATATTAGGTTTAGCCACACTTCAACAACTTTTAAATTGTTGATAATTCTGCAAATATTGCGTGCAGGTTAACTAAAGGCATAAAAACTTTATAACTGACATAAGATAAGAACAACATAATTCAATCCTTTTTAAAGCCCCCAAAAAATGCACAATTTACCAGTATATAAGAATAAAAAAGCTGAGCTCAGCGAGCCGATAAACAGAGTTTGTATATATATATATTTATGTTTAGTGCGCTCGATTGCCACCAAAAAGGGAGGTGCACAACTTCATTCTATAGCTGTCCTATATACAAAATTTCAACGTTCTGAGGCTACTCGTTTTTGAGTTATGCGAGATACATACATACATACGTACGTACAGATGCCACGAAAATATCTCTTCTGAATCCATTTTAAATCAGTTTTATAATTTTTTGGGGGGGGGCAAAAAGTCCTTTTTCTGTCCTTACGTACAGATGTCACGCAAAAACATTGTTAAATTGCATTTGATAGCGGTCAGAATGGATATTTTCGTTGAAATATGGTACTTGGAATTTTCGGTGATTGCAATACTTCCTTTATTTCGTACAGGGAAGTAAAAATCAGTTCGTCATATCAGAAAAGTACGATTTCGTAATTGAAAACAAATGTATGAACAATGCTATATAAAAACCTTATACCCTTAAGTTGCTCTTTTGAGACACGAAAAACGCACTGTGATTTTCGTTAACTGGCCCAGTAAAACGGGAAATATAGAACTGCCCCAATTTTGTTTTTGATTGGGAGTACATACTTATTATATGGACGGATGTAATCGTAAACAAACTTATTATACGCAAAAGTAAAGCAATTTCATGACTTGCAGTAAATAGCAAACAGATAAAACGTTTGCGTAATTTTATTCAGTTTAGGTTTATTTTCAGTTGTTTTTGATACTCCGAGCATATATCTTGAGAAGTGATTATCAAAGTATGAAATCATTTATCCAACATATCCTTGCCCTGCCCTCAGCGGACGGTTCTTCGACAGGACAAGAATCCTGATAAATGGCGCGAGTAGTCGATGTATCTTTCCTAAATTGTCATTTTGCTATGTAACGCCTTGTCTTGGAGGTGATGAAGAGGACATCATTTTCAATTATTTCATCTAAGGAGTCTGGGTTTCGATTCATTTCAGCCGCTTTATAGAGAGATTAATGAAGTGCTTGAACTGTCCTATCCATTTCAACTCCCTGTTGATTGGCTAAGTAGTCAGTTAAATGATACGAATAAATAGTGGAAACTTGAACTTGTTGAAATGGCTGTTTTAGCGCTCTTAGTGATTTGTTGTTTGCAAATAACAAGCTAACTTAATATTTTAAATGCGTGTGTAAATAAATAAGTGCTATATTATAAATATTATATTTTATAATATATATGTAATATTTATATATCTTAACGATTTTCGAATTAATATAATACATAAAATTTATACATGTAAAAAATAATATATAACATTCATATATATTCTAACATATATTATTTACTATAGATATTATAACTTGTGCTATATATTATATATTATAAATGGACTCAATAACTAATATCTAAAAGATGAAATATATCCAAAGAATTGCAAGATGATACGCAAAAATCTTTGAGCTTTCTTATATAATAGGTTCCTTATACAGTGAATGTCAATTATCCAAACAATAGCGTATTCTACATGTAAAATAAAAGCGGTTTTAACAAATTTCAGTGAAGATTCTGAAAAAATTCTAGAAATGAAATGCAGGTGCCCGAAATAAATTCATTGAAAGCTTCCGTATTTTGCTTATTGCATTGAATCTGTTTAAGTCTTCAAGCGTAAAGAAAATAGAAGTTTTCGATAGCATGTGTTTTCTAATTACAATACCTAAATGTTAAAGATTTGTGCTTTCGGTTAAAAATAAGTTAACAATACCAGATAGTCGCTATGGAATACATTGATATCGGTTGATAGTCAGTTGATACTAATTATTCAATTTCAACATATGAGTAAAAGCCTGTTAATTTGTAAGTGGAATAAATTTTGAGAATCAATAATGACAGCCTAATTTCTTTCTCTTATTCATTAAATTTTTCTTCGGTACATAAATTCCGCATGTTGTTTGTGTACAAATAATTATAAACTCTTTACTTCTTACTACAGCTTGAGAATTAATAGTATTAGATTCTGATAAAGTTTGTAGTCTCTGACAGAAATTACTGGAAATAATTTTCATCACGGATTTTAAATGCCAATCTGTCAATCGAATCATTTTCTTATCAGTTTTCAAATACGAAAAACGCTGTTCGCATGTATAGGTGCAGTATCAAGCAAAACGATTATTCTTAGTACAAATGTTCGTAGCTGAGCTTCTTTTTTTTAGCCCAAAGGAGCGTTAGCTCAGAAGGGCGAATCACTTTCTGCGTTAATTCACTTTTCAAACTTTTGCCACCAAATATTATCGCCCTGTGTTATATTGAAAAAATTAAGTAATGAAGAATCTGCATAAACCTATGTATGTTTCACACACTGTGATAAAGCAATGCTACCTAGAGCCATAAAATTTTTTAAAACGTGATCCTCCACCGAATATGGGCATCTGCAAGCCCTAATTTGGAATTTGTTTTATTAGTCATTTCATACTTTGTAACACTTTAACGAATTTTTAATTAACCAACGTAAAGTTTTCAAAGCGAGCAATGCCAACAGTGTACGCAAAGGAACATTTTTATCTCCAGCGGGCGAGACTGCGTATCGGAAATTCTAAAGATATGCTCATTTTAAAATTATTTTGCGATAATCCCGTTGAATTCAATATTATGGTCTAAGAGCTAAGAGGATGATATTTATAAATAAAAGTAGCACACAAACGTTAAAAAAGCTCCTTTAGGCGTAATATAAAATCTGACACCTTTCATTTTACTTTACTTTTTAGACCAACGTTAAGCGTTGTTTCACTTTTCAAATTGTTGCCACCAGATATTATTGCTCTGTAGCATATTTAAAGAAATCAAATAAAAGTATCTGCATGAATGTATGTATGTTTCTCGCATTGTGATAAAACAACGATACCTAGAGCCAAACTTTGAATAATGTAATCTTCCATAGAATGTAGGGATGTGGAAGCTTTAATCTGAATTTGAAATTTGTTTTATTATCGATTTCATATTTTGTAACACTTCAACGAATTTTTGATTAACAAACTAAACGATTTCAAAGCGAACAATGGCAACAATGTACGGAATTTTTTTCCCCTCCAGAGCGCCAGACTCTGTATCGGAAATTCTGAAGATATGCTGATTTTAAAATTATTTAGCGATATTGCTGTTGAACTGAATTTTATGGTTTAAGTGCGAAGAACATGATATTTAATAAATAAAAGTAACACACAAAATGTTAAAAAAAAATTTTTAAAAAAAAAAAAAAACTGAAAATTTTTCAGATTTTAAATTACGTCCAAAGGAGCGTTTTTTAACGTTTTGTGTGTTACGTTTATTTATTAAATATCATGTGCTTTCCACTTAAACCATAAAATTCAGTTCAATAGCAATGCCGCAAAATAATTTCTAAATGAACATATTGTTGGAATTTCCGATACACAGTTCCACGCGCGGGAGATAAAAAGGCTCTCCCTCAGGGTAGAGTGTTGTCATTGCTCGCTTTGAAATCCTTGAGTTTGTTAATAAAAAATTCGATAAAGTTTTACAAAATATGAAATCGATAATAAAACAAATTCCAAATTTCAAATTTGGTCTTCCACATGCCCATATTCGTAGGAGGATGACGTCATTCAAAATTCGATGGCTCTATGTACCGTTGTTTTATCACAATGCGAGAAATATACATACATTTATGCAGATTTTTCATTATTTAATTTTTTCAAATATAATGCAGGACTCTATCATTTGGTGGCAACAGTTTGAAAAGTGAAACGGACATTTATAGTGATTCAACGCAAAATCGCAAAACGAAAACAATAGTCCTTCGGGAACAAAGCCCCTTTGGACTAAAAAAAAAAACGCTTCTTTAGACGTAATTTAAATCTAAAGACCTTTCCGAATTTTTTTTTTTTTTTTTTTTTTTTTTTTTTTTTGACTGGGAAGAATAAAATTTGGTGAAATCTATATCTTGAAATCTTTTAATAAGATTTATCTGACACTATAAGTTAATCAACTACGTTTATAAGTTTTCTGGCGCGTTGTTCACGTTCGTTTTTAATGGAAATGAAAAAGATATAACCTCAAATTTCAAATGCCTGAAATCTTGAAATCTTTTAACATCGCATTTGCAACAAGTACGGAACTGAAGTGTCTCCGTCGACCGCCAGTTTGCACACCTAATGATCGAAATGTTTTGACATAATTCCGGGCGAATGGCTAATCGACAAGTACACTTCCGTTAAACAAATGTCAAGACAAGAAAGAAAAAGCCAGCATTTTAACCATAGATTATACTTTATTGAGTTAAACATTTACAAAGCATGGTAATAAAAATTTATATAAAAATCTGATCCTCATCGTTCATTTTTACTTCCTTGTTCAAAATAAAAGAAGTACTGTAGTATCGTATTTCAACGAAAATATCTATTTTGTTCGCTCTCAAATCGATTCGAATGATTTTCTTTTGCGTGACATCTGTAATGTACGGGCAGAATAATGGACTCACTTTTCCAAAACAGATAGTAAAATGGATTGAGAAGTGATTTTTAGTGGCATCTGCACACACGTACGTACGCATGCATTTATTTCGCATAACTCAAGATCGATTAGCCGTAGATCGTTGAAATTTAATACAGGGACTGCTCTAGCATATAGTTGTGCACTTCCCTTTTTTGTTGGAACTGGCTGCACAAAGTTGAGAAAAATTTCAAGCTTTAATACTGGAAGTTGAATCTTCTTAAAACAATAATGTAGTCTTTAAAATTAAAATTAACATAATAGTGAAAAAGGAAAAAATAATATACGAAGCAATATAAAAAGAAAAAATGATAAAAATCAATATCTTAATTATCCTCTATTCTGGATAATGTGAAATTTTAAAGGGTTTTAAATAAATTTCCTTTTTTGAAAAGTGAGATCACAAAGAGTCTCGCATTTGCTCCGAGATTCCCCTACACGCCCTTCGTAGTCTGACGTATCTCTTTGTGTATATATATAGCTAATCTGCATGCAACATTTGTAGAATTACCAACATTTTAAAAGTGGCGTTAGATCTAAGGAAGCCACCATTTGTTTTCATTTGAAACTCTTAGTAAAGTAGTGAGTTTACTCTTAGTAGAGTAGTTAAGTCCAGCGTCTTTTTACCCAGGAGACCAAAAGTCAACTTTCAGTTTTGTGCACCGAAGATATGGTCTTCTTGCTTGTTTTTGTGTAGAAAATTTAATTTTAATTGCAAATTTTTTTAAACTATTTTTAATGAAGTTTTTAAGTTTTATGTACCGGGTGGCTATAATTAAACTGACAGTGCTCACAGTGTTCTGTAGTGCGATCTATTTGCGAAAATGACGCCACATTTTGTAGTCTGATGATATTTTGGTGATACGACAGATATTTTGTAGGAAGATTAAACAAGACGGGGGACGAAGGATTCCGCGAAAAAAAAATTAGTTCCAAAAGTCACCGCTAGGGGGAATATTTGGCGCTGTGTAATAGAAAATAGAGTGTTAACAAATGCAAATTAATACGGAATAAAATTACCTTTTATTATGGATTTGCCTTATGGAATATGGATATGCCTTACAGTACGGTATGGAAAATCTTACGAAAGATTATCAACTTCTATCCAGCCGTGTACAGGAGTTACTGTACCCCGACCATGATAAGCGATTGACTTTTGCTCTCACCTTTCTTGCCAGAATGGAGGTGGATGATGCTTGGCAGTGGAAAATCTTATGGGGAGACGAGGCCCACTTTTACCTGAATGGAACTGTGAATACCCAGAGCTGCTGAATTTGGGATGACAAATCACCACATGCAGTCACAACAATTCCCTTACATTCACCAAAGGTGTGGTTCACAGCGTTTGGTGTGGGTTCACAGCGTTTGGTGTGGGTTCACAGCGGAATTTATCGTAGGTCCATTCTTCTATGAGAACATTACCCCCACAGAACCGGAAACCTGTTCTATTACCGGAGAGAAATATCGCCACATGTTGAACAGCTTTGTTATTCCGGCACTTCAGCAAAGACAATGTCAAATCATTTTCATGCAAGATGGAGCCCCTCCACACGTTGCTGTACGGGGGCAACAGATGCTACGACAGAAATTTACAACAGAAAGAGTCATTAGCCGCTACTTTCCAACTGCATGACCACCTCGGTTGCCTGATCTTACCCCATGCGACTTCTGGCTATGAGGTTACCCTAAGTCCAAAGTCTATCAAGGAATAGTCCAGGACCTGGCCACGTTGAAGGATAATATATCACGGACTGTACGGGAGATTCCTGCAGACATGTTACTTTCTGCTGTTGTGCATACTGTGCACAGAATGCAATATGTGGTGTTAAATATTTGCATAAGTCGCCTGTAGTAACGGCAACCGCCGGCAATAAAAGGAGGTGCTTTCCTTAGTGGCACCGCAGTTCTTTTTAGTTTGAGCCAGAATAGACCTGCCCGGGGAGAAGCCAGGGGATGAGAGATTCCGGTTTCCGCCCTGTTCCGGTTCCCGTCTTGTTGCGGATCCAGTCCCGTTCCGGTTCCCGTCTTGTTCCAGTCCTGTTCCGGTCCTGATCCAGTCCTATTCCAGTTCCAGCCTGGCCGTGTAAGTCCAAAGCACGTAGGAGCGGATGTCTGAATTCAGCGGAATGGAGATATACGCCAAAAGGGCTAGATGGATTCTGTCTTTTAAAGGAAAGTGTTCTTCACCGTGCCGGCATAGCTGTTACTTTAAAGCACTTTGAATGTTTTCCACCCAAGATGTTAAGTTTTTGTTTGTGATGTTAAGTTTTCAACAGTGTTGAAGTTCCAGTTAAATAAACCTTTAAGTTTTAGACAAGGTTTTGTGTTCTTCAGAAAATTTTAGATTCGAAGTCAGATACAGCACATAGGATTATTATTGGAAAAATCAACATGTGGTGTACAAAAACGGCAGCCACATTGAACCTCATTTGAATGCAAAATAAAAGGTAATTCGCGTATTGATTTGCATTTGTTAACACTCTATTTTCTATTACACAGCGCCAAATATTCCCCCTAGCGGTGACTTTTGGATTTTTTTTTTTTTTCGCGGAATCCTTCGTCCCCCGTCTTGTTTAATCTTCCTTCAAAATGTGGCTTCATTCTCGCAAATAGATAGCGTTATGAGATCACTGTGAGCACTGTCAGTTTAATTATGGCCACCCGTTATTTTTGCCTTGCAGCGAAGTAAGAACTGTATTGATAGAATGAGAAATAATTTAAATTTGAGGAAATAAGTTTAAAGGAAGTGTAGCAAAAGGTGTACATAATTTAATAGTCCGTACAAGGAAGTCATGTGGTGTCCACATCATATATTTTTTTTAGTGCGTGAAGATCGATAATCCAAAGGTATTCATTACCCAAATCTGCGTAGATCCTTTTCAGTTCAATTAATCAAGGTACAAATTATTCATTACTTCCCCTCATATATTACTCTCGATTATTATTCTGAGTTTGATGCTAATTTTACTAATATATTACACATTATTCACGTAAATAACGGAACCATATTAAGTACAAGTATTTAGAGTAGTTTATTGTATAACGTCCTATATTTGTTATAATTTATATCGACGTCTAACGACACTTACACAGTTGAGCTCACACAATGCAGCACACGGACGAATCAATAATCTATCACTAAACAAGGTCCTCGGTGAGTTATAGAAATATTTATGACTTATCATACTAATCTTATTAAAAGTGTAAGCAAATTATGCCTGAGTTATCAGTTCGGTTACAGATTCAATCAATGAGCACACTATCAATTTCGTTATAAAATTTTATTAATAATATTAAGTATACTCCCGAAGGAAGCTGTTTCCCGAGTTTTATAAATACTTGACGACAATAAAGAATTAAGAATGTAATTAAATTCGGAAAAAATTAGTAAAAATATTAGGGGGATAAATGAAACTATATGAAATCCCATGCACTCACAAAATCAATAAACCTGCTATGTTTCTTCAAGGAATAAATTTATTAAGAAAAGACGAATTCGTTTCTTTTCAAAAAGTTAATCAAGCTAAGGAATATTTACTTATTTAATAATAATAATGCTTCTAAAAATAAATATTAAAGGATTAACATTTCCATTTGTTGCGAAGCTAAACTCTTGAATTCGTTCACTTCTTTAACAGTAAACATTAATTTTAATAACAAACATTTCTGTGTAAGCATAATAAAATACAATTCTCTTAATACCTTTGGCGAAGAAAAGAATTCCACCAGATTTTCACATTATTTTATTGTGAAAGTAATTTTTACTACTGTGAAAGTAATTTTTACTACCACTTTAGCGAAATGGTTAAATCTCATGTCTACAATATGGTCCCGTCTTACTTAACAGAGAGCAACTGAAAACCTTCTCCTCACCAGAGGTTAAAACTGTTGAACACTAGAAGTTCGACCCGCGATCGATCCCAGACTAACGGGCTTTTCCTCCAGTATAACGTGAATGTGAGCAAGTTTCCTTTAGAAAGCCCTCCACCAAGGCATTCTTTTTTCTTCTTTAGGCAGAGAGCCCTAATGTGCTTTGCCAGCTTTAAGTAGCCTAAGCTAAGCTAATCAATTGAAAACAAATATCCAGTGCTTTCTTTCTTAACTGTGATTTAAAAGAGTATTTTCTCTTCAACGAACACTTTGCATGTTAAAAAATTCACCAGGAAAGGCCGTACCCATCGGTTATATAAACATCTCATCACTGAAACATTGCCTGGGGCACACCACAGGGAACCACTTCTTACATCCGCGAGAAGAGAGAAGCTCCTTGCAAGTGTTGATGTTAAACATTCCAGGGCACTGATTGGAGAGACTTCCACACGTCATCCATCCCCTACCACAAACTTCTCTACAGGATTTACTACTCGCTAGTACGTTAAGTGGTAACTGTAAGCTACTGCATTTAGAGAAAAAACGCATAAAACTTTATGTTAAGTTTTGCGCATGATATTAATTGTAATGAATCAAAAGATGTAGAAAGCGAGAATTAAGACTAATTGAAAAAATTCAACTAGTTCATAGCAATTAAGGTAATTGTACCTCAATGAAAATGTTAGCAAGGAATTCAGTTTTAATATAAAAAATCTGAAAGCTTTTAGATTTTATATTACGGCCAAAGAGGCCTTTTTTTTTTTAATGTTTTGTGTGTAACCTTTATTTATTAAATACCATGTCCTTCGCACTTAAATCATAAAATTCGAGTCAACAGCAATACCACAAAATAATTTAATGGGAGCATATCTTTAAAATTTCCGATACGCAGTCTCGCGTGCTGGCAATAAAAATTTTTTCCGGGAGGGGGGAGGTATAGTGTTGCCATTGCTAGTTTTGAAATCATTGAGTTTGTTAATAAAAAATTTGTTAAAGTTATAAGGTTACGCTTTCCTGGCGTGCCTTCATGGTGTAGTGGTTCTGCACGCTGGGCCGGTATCCAGAGGTCCGTAGAAGGCGAAGGCGTTGCATATTTTTCATCTTGCCTGCTTCCAAAAAAATCTAAAGTCTCTACAAAGTTTTACAAACTATGAAATCGATAATAAAACAAATTCCAAATTTTATTCGAGTGGAGGATTACGTTATTCAAAATTCGATATTTCGGTACTGTTGTTTTTTCACAGGTTGGGAAATATACATACATTCATGCAAATTCTTCATTATTTAATTTCTTTAAATATAATTTCTTAAATTAAATTTCGAATACCACCTCAAAGTATTTAATGCCTTTATATAAATTTTATCCACATTTATTAAATTCAGATTATTATGAAATGTAAGATACTTTTCAGTATAATGATTTCAAAGAAAAATGCATGCTTATTTCTTTCAACGACTAAACACTCGTTATTTAAGCATTCCTTAGCAATCATGGCTTAAACAGTCGGTCATTTAGCTGTCTCTTAAATAGAATGTTATTTAAGGTGCACCACTGGAAACGGGCGACATTATATACAGAGGAAGAATGACAACACGCATAGATGCCTTACGCAGACATCGAACCTACATCCTTTGTCTGTAGGTAATAGTAAAACAAAAATGATGCGGACATCACATGACTGCCTTGTACAACCTATTAATTTATACACAGTTTTTTGCTGCATTTCATTTAAACTTATTTCCTCGAATTCCATTAGAAATACATTTCTCATCGAATTAATTCAGTTCTCACTTCGCGGCAAGGTAAAACTACATAAAACTCAAAGCACATTCAGTAAAAATTATGAAATGCAGAAAAACATAAAACACCACCTACAGTTAAAAACTTTTAAAAAAGCAGTTTTTACAATTAAAATTTTGGTTTACCGAATTCCTTGTTTTTGCGAGTTTCTACGCAAAAACAAGGAATTCGGGCAGAGAACAGGAAGATAGATTTTTTTAGCCACAAAACTGAAACTCTTATTCGTCCCACTGCGGCAAAAGGACACTGAATTTGGAGCAGAAACTGACTTAACTCACTATTCTACTATGTTTCAAATATAAAAAATGGCGGTTTCGTTAGGCTTAGTAGCACTTAAAAACTTTTAAACTGCTGATAATTCTACCACTATACATCTATTGCATGCAGATTAATTAAAGGCATAAAATTCTTAACCGAAACATAAGAAAAACACAATTCAATAACTTTTAAAGCAAACAAATGCACAATTTATCATCATATAAGAATAAAAAACAGTTCACCGAGCCGAGTAACAGAGTGTATATATATATATATATATATAAAGGGAGGTGCACAATTTCATGTTATAACAACTCCATATACAACACTTCAACTTTCTGAGGCTACTTGTTTTTGAGATATGCGAGATACAGGCGTCACGAAAAAGAAAATGTCTTCTTAATCAATTTTAACAATCCGTTATGGGGGAAATAGTCCTTTATTTTGTCGGTATGTACGGATGTCATGCAAAAGCATCATTCAAAGGGATTCGAGAGAGATCAAAATGGATATTTTTTTGAGATATGATACACGAAAGGTTTTCGCGATTACAATATTTGTAAAAGGAAGTGATAATATTCTCTCTCTTTTAAAAGTATATTTGAATTTGTTGCCCATATTTTCGGAAAGTGGAGCTTTCTCTAATCTTGGCGGTATAAAACGTTTAAAGACTTCACATTCATAAAGAATGAAAATGCTTAATGCTCTTAAAATATTTTGAAGAGCTATAATATTTACTATTTTGATGTTCTACCTGTAAATATACCAAGTGTAGTAATATTACTTTCTAATGTCGAATGTAAAAGAAAGAGACATAATTTTGCTTTGCGTTTTGACTAATGCAAAGGTAAACAGAGATTCATAACTTTTATGCTCATTATGTGTTATATATATTTTTTACTTGCAAACAAATGTTTAATATTCTAAATAGCTTAACTCGATATATAATTGTGCACGTAACATAATAGAATGAATAATACAGCGATAAATTTTAGATTTATGGAGTTAAAATATCACTTCTCTCTATAACGGATAAGTGACGCCGTAGTAACTGAACCTCACCACAGAGTTCACTTTGTCCGAATGTACCTCTCTGAGAATTTCACCTACTAGAAGCTATCCAGCACGCCACGATCTACACTTCGGAACCCTGAATGGTTATATCATCCTCATAACGAAGAGTTCTCTTCCGCAATTAAGTCCTTTCCAGCGCGGAAAGACGATTTGGATCCGGATTAGAAGTCAATTAGGACGAGGGTTGATATTTATCGAAAGTTCGAGTTCCGTTTCATAGAAGAGACTGTTCTATTACGTTTTCGAGACTGTCTAGTGTATCCTTTCTCTCCCGGGAGGGGAATTAAGATTTCTGTCTGATTAAACTAAAGGAATTGTTAACGATAACAAGACAATAAAAAAGAACAAGACACAGCAGTCAAAAACATCTGGGACAACCGTAAAGAAAGTAGCATTTCTTTCTGCAGCAACCCATTAACTTTCAAAGTTTAAGAACTTCCAGTTGTAGTAATGGAAGTAATATTTTAAAACGATGAAGTGGTTGTGACAGATTTACGTAAAATAAAGTGATATAATTTTTATTTATTATTTTTATTGTTATTATAATTATTATTATCGTTGTTGCATAATGAATAACATAATGTTTGAGACAACTGACTCTTTTCCAGAAATAAAATCTAAAGGTTCATTAAAAAAACTTACATTACTGTATAAAGTTGAAACTGATTCAAAACTTTAATTTTAAAAACTGCTGAATTTCTTTCTGTATTTCGTTTGTGAATGTGCATGCACATTCAAAATATTGTTCCGAAATGTACATGCGTGGTAAGATGGCTTCCCCGCAAAGCAATTTTAGGTTTGCCATAAAATGAGAAGGAAAAGCAGGGTTGCCACATTTGTCAAGAAATCGCCCATTTAGCGACATTTGGCGACAAAATTGGCGATATACGATGAACGGATGGAGAACCCTCTAAATCTCTGAACTTTAGTTAGTATCGAGTTGGTGTCTCGTCTAGCGAATCAATTCCCTACGGAGTCGATCGAGTTGACAGCCGGGCAGCGAGTGCCGAGTGGGTCGTCGAGTGCACCGAAGGAGTCTGTTAGTGTAGCGCGGTTAGTGCATCGTCGAGAGAGCGTGTTGAGCTCCGGGAACGACTGAACCGAAGAGTCGGGAGCTGTGCTAGTGTGTCGTCGAGTGCATCGCGAGTTGTAGGGTGGAGAGTCTCGAGAGTACGTGGAGTTCCGAGAACGACCAAGCAGAGTCGAGAGCTGTACTCCGGAAAGCAGAGTCGGGTGCTTTGCAGAAAGCTTGTCTCCAACGTTATTGCCTGACATTGCTGTACCGCTGATTGTTCCAGCGTGTTTATAGTAGATCTTCGACGACTGTAAAAAGTGTTATTGGAACTGTCCTGATTAACATTGGCTAAATAAAGTGTGTTTCATCAAGTGTCGTCGTCATTCGCTCCAAATCTACGAACCCCGTACGAACGTGAAGGAAGAAAATAACGTAACAACTGGTGTCAGAAGGAAGCGTAAAACGCAACAATATATATATATACATAGAGAGAGAGAGAGATAAATAGATATTGCAAAGCGACACTATATACATTGTATTGTGCAATATATATTGTTAGTATTGTATTGTACAAAATATATGCAATGCACTCTAACTCTTCTTTGTAATGTATATATATATATATATATATATATATATTTGTTTCATAAGAATAAATTTAAGTTAATTTAAAAAAGTTAAATTTAAATACTAATTTAATTAAATATTCTTTGCGCCATTGCTGCAAGGAATTAAATTTTAATTTAAACAAATTTAAATTTAATTTTTAACAAATACGTATAAAAGTAAAAAAGCAAATTTAAGTCCTAAAAAAAGAAAAAAGCCAAAATAATTTAAAAAAAAAATGTGCAAACATATAAAAGATTTAATAATTGAACTAATCTACAATATCATTTAAATTCAGAAGCATAAGCAAATCAAGTGCAAAATCAATCCATGAAAATAAATTTACTAATTTAATAAATTAAAATTAAATTAAACATTTTTTTTTTTTAATGCATATGTGAATGACCGTTGAGTAGGCAGGAGACAGACTTATCAAGGGGAAGTTGCCTCCAAACCTAACTCTATATATACGATTCCAAACCTAACTCTATATATACGATAACAAAAAGTAATATAAAACATTTTATTACACAGCAAAAAGAAAGTATAAAAGTACTTACAATTCTGACAGGAGGTGTCGAAATTATGCCCTTGGCTCTGATGCATGCATGATACCTAAGCGAGATGGATTGGGCAACGTTTTCGAAAATGCCTGACATTTCATGGATCGCAGCTGCAGCGAAGTTGATTAAGTATCCGACCTCGTTCGGGTACCATTTTTTTAAAAATGGTTTTTATTTTAACTATAAACATATTAATTTGAAGATAAGCATATTAATGAGTGAAAACAGTTTAAAACGTAATGCTAAGTAATTTTAATTTTGAAAAATAATGAAAAAAAGCATAATTTTTGCTTAAATTTTGCCTTTACGGCAACAACCACGGTGAACAATGTATATATAAATATGCAGTTTTTTTAATTTGTAATTATGTTTATACTTGTTTTGTATGCAATGAAGCAAAATAATTAAGAAATATTTATATATTCTTGAGATATGTCAAAATGTATAGTATTTACTGTATATTTTTCTATTATTGCATCCAAAATCTAAAAATAAAAAGTAACAATTCAACTTCTAATTAATATTTCTAAAATCTTCTGCTTCAGAGCATGCATCAGATTATATGAAACATATATAAAAAGTATCATTTAATTTTATACATAAAAGTTTGAGTTATGGCTGTTACTATTGGCAATATTTACAGAAAAAAACATTTTTCAGAAAACAAGCTTAAAGTTTTCATAAAGCAATTTCTTAGTGAAAGAAGCATGTCTGATAATTAAAATTCCCCTGCTTTGTAACTGACACCTTCTTTTTTCTTCATACACTTTGCACTTTTTCTTTCGAGAAAGCGTATTGTTTTTTGTGTGTTTTTATAAAACTTGTGGAATGCCGCCAAGAGTCATGAATTTTGCACTTTATCAAGTTTTCGAATTCCCTGCTCAGTGTAAAATTCAGGACGCATAACTAACCTTGAAAATGCTTCCAGAAAACCTATAAATCCATCATTAAATAACATTAAATAACACAACACTTACATTTGCTCTAAAGATTAATGTTCGCAAGTTTATGAATGTTTCTTTCGGAACAATTTGCAATAAAATGCCATTAAAACGTTCCTTGATATTTTGAGTTTTGCCATGTATGCACTTTTTTAATAACTCTTGTTTATGTAGTCAACTCCATTTATGTAGGTTTAATTAAATTCAAAATATATGTTGATATACCAGAGGTTTTTGCCTGATTTTTTTTCCTGATTTCTGCAATGCACATTCATAATTGCACCAACTCATTGATTGAGGAGGGCATTGGCTTCGAAGAAGAGCTACAATGGAACAAGCAGCTAGTACAACCCTGCTGCATCTCAATTAAGTTTCCAACATTACTTCTAATTGCAATCCCTAATTCTGCAGTTTATCAATAAAAAAATTGGTTTACTTTTTCCTTTCAATTCAGGAGCGGAGTTTCTTACTTTTCGTAGTCTACTAGCAACCCTTTTCTGTACATGTCCAATGTATTCCAGTTTCTTGACCGAATCTTTACCATATATATCATTCACAATTAAAAACCCCTTAGAATCCCCATCCTCGTAATACTCCGTGTGCTTAAGCTTTCGTAATGTAATAAATCATTCAAACAGCGGATAAGCACCAACTGCTTCCATACCCAAAGTTGCTTCTTTATAATTTGCAGAACAATTATGTTACGCTTTACATATGTCGTGCTGAAGATTGCATGCCATTCTGTTTATTTTGTTGCAAATAATGCAAAAATGTGACATAGCTTTCAAATCAAGCACTTTGTCAACGCTAATCGACCAAGCAGCAACACATCCATTCAACGTCGAATACCCTCTTCGCCAATCTAAATACGAAATTAAGGGTAAAATACTAACGCCAGATTCTTAAAATCTATTACAAAATAGCTAAACTTAGTACGCAGGTTTATAATTTACAAAATCTTGATGATAAATAAAGTTTCTAAATAGATATATCTATTTAAACGCTCACTTCCGGCCCAGAATATTAGAACTTCCGGTTTATTCTGTTACAGAAAAATGCTTATAACTTCAGTTCTAATTAACCTATCAACAAGCAAAAACATGTATTTGATAGCTAAGATGTATTCTTTAAGAAAATGTAATAAAATAAAAATCGAAATTTTGACCGAAAATCGTCTTTTGTACGAGGTCGGATACCTTAAATCCAGCAGGTCCATTTTAGAACTGGCATATCATAAAGAATGCTCTTATAGCATCCCGCTGAAAATAATCCACATGAGAAAAATTCAGGGAATCGTGGGGCCGTGAACGAAGATCAGATACTTGTGATCTTCCATTCGAGGTGGTAAGAGGTGTAGACCGACGACACTTCACCACGATACTCGCTCACAAATTAAGATTAAACCGATGTTGTGGCCATGTGATCGCGTTCTGTGTGGGTTGTCTACTGCCCACATATGGGCGTTGCGCGTATTGAAAAACCCTTCAAGTAAAAAAGTAGCTTCATCTCAGAATAAAACAGAACTGGGAAACTGCAGGTAGGTCGCAGTTTGGTGAAGAAACCATTCTACAAATGCGTCACGTCGATGCCGATGTACTATCTGCGATAACTGAACCCTTTGAAGATGATAAAGATATAAACCCTCGCTGTGTAGGATGCGGCAAACAGTTGATTCAGATGATCCGGTGACACCGGAAATCACTGGTTCTGGGATTTGGTTCCACAGTATGCAACAATTGCACATTCAAAACACGTGTTCGTGTTGTTCGCGGCCGCCGGGTATCCTGCATCCTTCCAGCGACAAATCGGCGTTTCACAAAGTTCTCATGCACCAGAACGAACATTTGGTGATTTGGTTGGTGCCTCATTGGATATCTTTTTCGATACAGCCGTGCAGCAACGCGGTCCATTATCGTTAGCTCGGCCATAGATAAAGTGCATATCCGTCAACTCGGCGTTCGTAAAACGATAACGATCCATGCTCACCGCAAGCAGTAGACGTCAGAAATGAAGAAGCCACACATGCCGACCTTAAGAAGTCGCGTACAAAGCCACTTAACTATTTCCACCTATGCTTTCCTATGTAGTTATGTTTTCTAATTATGTTCTTTTCAGTCCTTCCAAGTAGTGTACACTCAAAATACAGTTTGTACATGAAGTTTTAGGACACTTTTTATATACAAAAAATAATTTACACAAAAATGTGTTACTATGTGAGAAAAAATTAAGACCAGAAAGAGAGAGGAAAACAGGTTTACAATCTGTATGCTGTTGCAAAATACATCATAAACCTTATACTTTATCTAGCTGCGTGTATGTCAAATAATACAGCGTTCACTACAAGCTCATAAATGTACAGCATTCCCAAATACCAGATGTTCACAAAAACTATAGTTATAAATTTTTTATTTGGCCCTGTTTTGGACGTTGAAACTTTTTTATTAATTTCTACATTCATGGTGCAAAACTACAGTATTTGGCCAATACATTTAAGAGGTTCTAAGATGATTAAATAAATGGTTGACTTAAACTTCATTGAGCAACACAGTTTTATAATATTGAAGATAAATAAAAGATCTTACTCATCATCTATGGCAGCAAAATTTATTTATCGCAAAGTAATAAATACGTCACAGATTTTACTTCGACATATCTAAGAAAAACCTTAATAATCTATCTATTTATTTATTTCATTTATTCAGAGTTCTGTAGCCATATTTAATAACTAAAACGTTTTCTGCTATTATATCTCAATTAAGATCTTAAGATTATCTTAATTAATATGTTTAAGCAGAGATTATAGCAGAGATCTGCTATAGTCTCTGCTTAAATTTGGTATAGGTATATTACTTACATATTTCTCTTTATGCTGGTTAACTTTGCCCCATGAGCGTTGCAGCTCTAACCACTATACTGACATGGCTGAGGGGGAACTGACTACATACCCTTGGGCCCGGAGTCAAATCCCAAAGAAGACACTGATATATGCAAATACATATTATCGTTTCGGCATGGGAGAACTTATAGTAATTCTTTTCGACAATTGGTGGCAAGAGAAAAAGGTGTAATAGACATTCTACTGGTCCCCTGAAGGAAACTCGTATTATCACTTATCAGATGCCCAAAGTCTAATTTAAGAACAAGGCGCAACCCTTGCTTCCTGGCTATGATAAAATTCGCGGAACTGATCTGGCTGTAAGTACATCTTCATAACATGTCCGTACCCTAAGCAGACTAGCTTTAGTCTGAATAAAAAAATTTTCTTCAAGGTGCCAGCACTTCTGTGCTGGAGTGCCGTTTTGCGGGTGGGCTTTTATTATGCTACTTTGATTTATAAGGCAAACAAAAATCCTAGTTGCATGATAGCTTCTCGACTTTCATCAAGACGTCAGAACTTTTGTAAAAATTCATTTCTTCAAACTAGAAACTGATCTATATACGGATGCAGGGAAATTTTTTCGGGCATGATTCTGGTCTTGATCAGCAGGGGTCAATTTGTGTAAAAGTGACGTCAACTTTTATACAATCCTTGGACCTTATTATGGGTGGTTGTTATGAAACTGTCCCATAATTCATATTTACCCCAATAAGGCTATCAGAAACAAAGCCGATTAACACACACATATAAACTACAAATCGATGAGCACTAATCCCGCTACAACTCAGCATAATTTGTCGTTGTGAAATTGCAGTGAATTATTGTGATAGAAGTTAAAAAGAATAAGGCCAGTGTATAAGCTAAAAGTTAAGATATTAAGTAGACAGTTATTCCACAGTTTGTGCCATAACTCGCAAAAAGTTTGGAATAACTGTCATCTAGTCTGATATCTGAAAAATGTTCAGTCGTCTAATCGAACAAAATTATTCGTTAGTTCAAAATCATTGGGTTATTATTTACAAACAGTTGAAATCAGCTGAAAACAGTACATCCAGTAATGTGGACTCCCTTGGCTATGAACTTTCCCTTGGCTGTGGAGCGGACATGTCAAGTAGCAAGATATGGACTGTTCTGCTATTTCAAAATTAATACTATAATAAGTACAAAATGATATACTTACTGTTTTGATATTGACTTGGCTAATATGACTAAGAGCATGTACGGTTTTATTATTATTTATTTGAGTAATTGCATAAAATCATTGAGAAATGACTTTTCTCCCTTGTACTATAAAATTTACATTTATACTGAATAATTATTTTAGTAAAGTAATCGTTTTGTATCAGAGTAATTGTGTATAGTATTAATTCATAGTGTCATAATTTTGAAACATTGTAATAGAGTAATCGTATTGATGATCGTATAAATGATAAGGTTATTACTTTTAATGTTTACCTAACTAGTATAATTAATAGCGGAATAGTTCTGTTACTAAATAGAGTAATCATATTGAATAAGAGTAATTATATTGTTTTATAGTATCATTGTGTTAACTGGTTTGGTATGATTAATCATTGTACTTAGTAAATGCATAGAATCACTGTACTAAATTATTATATTTTAGTAATCATAAAGAATCATTCTATTGAATCATTGAATTGTAATCAATAAATAGAGTGCAAGTTGTACTGTACTGTATCTAACAATTAATTTCTTTTCAAGTAAATATAACACAGTACTGTAATAGGTACTTAAATGAATATATTATATATATTTAAATTTTATTAATAATATATATAGTATTATTACAAATCTGAGAATATATATTAAATCACTGAATACTTGTATCGTATCTTTATACTTCAGTTACTGCATATAACTATTGCTTTGGTACGGGGTCTAAAGAAGCAGTGTTTATGTCACTTGGCTAGTGAGGTTTATAATATAAATGGTATTTTTTATTAATTTGAGCAATAATATTGAAATTTTGAATAATTATATAGATTTTTGTTCTAATAAGCGTATGGAGTTGTTGTATTGAATCATTACATTTGAATAATCGTGTAGAATCATAGTATTGAATTATTCATGAGTAATCGTATGGTATCAGTTGTATTGAATTATTTATTTGTATAGTATTTACAATGTGCAAGTAAAATTGTACTGTACATATCTTATTATTGAATTGCTGTCTAGGAATATGTAACATCATTTCAGTAATAAGCACCTATATGAAAGAATTATAATTTTGATGTCAACATGGCAGATATGATTAATAATATGAATAGTATTATCATTAATTTAAGTAATAGTATTGAATCATTGTATATTTATAGTGAATCATTGTTTTAATATTCGCATATAATCATTGTTTTGAATCATTGTATTTTAGAAATTGTATATAATTAATTTTTTATAGTGTATTTATAGTCTAAGTGCAATTATTCATTTAACTGTATTAATATCCAGTATAATATCCTCGTATAATAACTGTATCTTTAGTAGTAAGCTGTAATATAAAAGTTAACAATGACATTCAGAATAATTAGAGACTTATGTCAGATCTAAGCATTTTTATACTTCTCCACTATAAATTTTAAGTTGGCAATGTATGAAATATAAGCATTTGTATGTTCTTCGGTTTTTGTATACCGAGTTTAAATGTTGAATTTCGCATTAGTAAATTCACGTTGATAATGTCGTCAGTTATCAATTACAATAGTATAGTATAATCATTATGTATGATATATCTTCTTTATGTATTGAATTGTAAACTTTATATATAATTTGCTAAAATAACTTGCTAGGGTATTGAAGTTATGCTCATAACTCATAAGTACTGTGTTCACACAGATGTAACCATTTTAATATCTATGTCTTGTAACAGTAATCAATGTGCCCTATGAGTGGATCTTGTGTGGCCCTAACATGGGGCAGCTTCAGATAAGGGTGGACGTGACGCTAAACCAATTAACCATAATGGTAATGGGGTGGTGCTCACGTCCTCCGTCACTAAACTAAACTAAACAGTTGAAATCAGAACAGTTTTAGTGGATTAGTTGGTAAAAGTAAACGAAGTTTGTTTTTAGTTATCAGTAATTAACAAAAGAAAAATTAGAAGCTTTATAAGTATCAGTATAACGGCATTGTGATATGTTATTATATATACTACATCTTCTTTACGAGATCCGAATTTAGCTGTATCTGATTTGTACTAATTAGGTAAGAATTGTAAATTAAAATCGTGATTTTACTATATTTCAGAAATTTCTCACTTTTTAAAGTTTAATTATCTCAAAACAGGTTTTACATATTTAGAAGTTAATACATATTTAAAAGTGACCACACTTGAATCAGATCATTCATATCTATTGTCTAAAACGTTTTTACCCAGGACAGCAGACGAGAATTTATTTTTTAATTGTAGTCGTCAAACAATTTGAAAATTTAAGTTACGTGTTATTAAATGTGAAAAAAAATTTTCATTTTTAAAAAGAACGTTTTGTTAGGATAGGTAGCGCGTAAATATATCTTTAATTCTAGGTAATTGTGATGGTTATTTATAGTAATAAAAGAAATAGTTTGCCTGTGTGAGAGTATAATAAATAGTACAGCGCAATAATGTAGGGGTTCAGAGTTGTGAAATTCGACAGACTAATTCTCCGGCACTGATCCGTACAACATCTGGAAGCAAATTTTTCTAAATTCGATTTTAGTTTTAAATTTACCAATATAGGTTCTTTTATTGGTATTTGCTACATATCTTTGCTTAATGTTCCAATAGAATGGTAGAATTTCAGGTTTTTCAGCACTTAAAAGATCAGAAAGTATGCTTTAAACGATTTTTTATAAACATTTAAGTTAATTTTCAAATTTTAGAAGGCTCTTGCAAAGTCGTTCGATTATTTTTTTCCTCTATTAATACTCTAATATCGTCTCAAAAAATTTCCTTTCAAAGGTATTACATTTTTGCACATTTCTTTTACAATAAGAGTGATGAAACAGTAAATTGTAATTACACAATTTTAGAGAACTGTTAAACATGCATTATGCATATATAAAATATAAAGCAACAATTTTTTTTTTTTGCAGTTTTCCTCATATCACCCAGTACATAACCCTCCCGGATAAGTCAGTACATAAACTTTATATACACTCCACCCACACACTACACCACACGCAAGAAAAGGACAGCGCTACATCCCCCACTCTACTGGGCCAGTTGAGATTTAACGTGCGTTTTTCATATCTCGAAAATGAGATTTAGGATATATATATTAACATATAATATTATTGTAACATAGGTATTTTGACACAAAGTCTGACTTTTCAGAAACGACATACCGAATATTTTCCCTATTTCGATTCTGCGATTCAAATTATGCCAAAATGTCAAGTTTTGTAAAAATCGCATCAACGGTTTTTTAAAAAATTAGCTTTCAAACTTTTAGCTCCTCGATATTAATTTTATTTTCTGTATATTTATAAATTAACCGATTTCTTCTTCCACAAATCGAAATTTAGATTCAATCCAAATAAAATTCGCAGACATTTTCTGATTTATTTTTAAAGTTTGCAATATTTAGTATTTTTTATATATGTTTTCGAAAATCATTTTGTATTATGACCTCTAAACGTTTTGCAATCACCTCAGAGTAGGAAAGCTATACTTTTACAAATAACTCTAAAATATTTTAACATAATATGAAAAAAATATCTGTAATGAAAAAATAAATGTTCTTAATTTTCAAAGCGTGAAAGCAATCTTTAGACATTTTATGCTGCTTCCTATTGCTGAATTACTTCTTAAATAGTCTTAAAACCATCATATTAAAAGACTTTAGAATCCACATTAAAGAGAAATTTGGGCTAACAGTTGGTAAATACTGTTAGCCCAAAGGTGGGTAGCCCAGAAAGGCTATAAGTCTCAAAACGGAATTTTGTGGCGTTTCACTATAAACGGATAATCCCTTTTAAATTGCTGCCACCAAATATTATCGCCATGTGTTATATTTAGAGAAACTAAATAATGAAGAATCTGCATGGATACATGACTGTTTCTCACACTGTGAAAAAAACGGTGGTACCTAGGGCTATCAAATTTTAAATAACGTAGTCCTCCACTCGAGCAAGTGCGCTTGGAAGCCCGAATTTGGAATTTCAAATTTTGTAAAACTTTAATGAATTTTTAATAAACTCAAAAATTGGAAAGCGAGCAGTAGCTACAATGTTCGGATTAAAACATTATTATCGCCAGCGCGCGAGACTGTATATCGGAAATTTTAAAGATATGCCGTTTTTAAATAATTTGTGATATTGCAGGTGAATTGAATTGCATGTAGTTTAATTGCGAAGAATGTGATATCTAATGAATAATAAATAACGGTAGCACAGAAAACGTCAAAAAAGAAACTCCACCCTTTTAATATAAAATGCAAATTTTATGTATTGGTTTTTTAATGATTTACTCTGAAAATGTTTATCTTGAGATTTCTATGATGCGTATAACACAGATAAAAGATTTCCATTATTTAGTTATTTGATTTTCTGTTACATAAGAATACTTCTGAGGATAAAAGAAAATCTTAAAATGCACTGAAATTCATATATATTAGATACAGATTAAAATATTTTACAGCATTAGAATATAAACATTCCTCATATTTAATAGAATTATTTGTATTAAATCCAACAAAGAGCAAACAACAGTTGGAATTTTATCCCATTGGGAAACATAAACGCTTGAGAAAATGTAAGTGCTTTATTCGTGAAAAATTTCCTTTCCTCTTTTTTGAAGTGTGTGTTTATGAAGACCTTATTTCTTACGATAAGAATTTTGTCGTTCCACAAAGAAGTTTTCTAGAGTTCACAAAACCGTTAATACTTTTTAGTGGAACGTATTTAAAAACCCGTACTCTTAATTTGCTGATACTTTCACTACTGACATTTTTCTTTGGCGCTATTTATGACACTTTAAAAGCTTATTTTCCCAGAATACCACTTGACAATTTCAAAAATTTGGTTTACTTGCATGGAGCGAAAAAAATATTTCCAGTGATTCGCTTCAATTTCCCCCCACACACACTCTTTCAAAAATAAAAAGAGCAGTCATTCATAATTTTTTGCTAAGAGTGAGAAGTTGTCAAGGGCTAAAAATCTAATATCCACTGCACATTTTCGTCACTAAAGAAAAAAGGAAAATATGTTCTTCTGCTCGGAATGTCTGCCATTATAAATACCTTCGAAAATAAGGAAACGAGATTCCTCTTATTCTGTGAGTTCTTCATCACATATCTTATGTCAAAATCAGGCATACCAGGCTTTTACTCTCACATCTAAATCTGTTCTTCTCAATTATTCACAAACCGCTACATTCGAATAGAAATGTTCCCTAACAACGAAAAGAGAAAAAGTCATCGGTATGGCATCTGGCAAATGAATTTCAATGAAACTTACTTCGGCTTTTCTGACATCCGAAAATGGATCTACAGTCAAACAGCAAAGCAGAAAAGTTAGCTGTGACTGAGTCTGACACGAGGCAAAAAACAAAATTGTTCCATCTATTTGAGATAAAGTATTTGCCGACTCAGTACTCCCCTGTACAACTAACTGAATTAACGAAAATAGAGGGTTATATCCGTTTCTCTTTGAATTAATGATTAGCTCTGCTTCAGTCATGCATAGCTTGAGGGAAAAAGGAAGGAGTTTGGGAATTAAGAATTTGGATCATGGAGGAATGTGCGGATATATCATTCAAGTTTGAACATATTACAGAACAAGCTCAAACATGGATTTCGATTTTATAAAATTCATATATCAATTTAAATGTTAATACAACTTCAAAAATGTTTCTCCCTTGAATAATAGTGCATTTTAGCAAAGTTCACAACCACAGACATAGCAAATTTCATTTAATGATATCAGAAATATAGATTCGAAATTCTGAGGAGAATACTTTTAAAATAAACAAATATTTCCTAAAAGTGGGTTTAGACAGCTGTTAATTTTAGAAAATTTCTGCATCTACAGTAGAATCTCGTAAACTTGACTCCCGATATCTCGACATTTCCGTATAACTCTACAACGTTTCAGGAACTTTTTAAAGATATCTCTAGGCCAAACAGAGCAAATATTACATACAGTACATATAGTTATTATTTATGCGTATGTCTTTCCTATTTTGTTGAAAGATTTAAGTTTTCTTTTTCTGTAATTTTGCCGTTTTCGCATTATGCCATAATTCTTGGAACTGACTAACAAATTTCAAGGTTTGTTGTAATAATAGGCAACGCTGTTTTCTTCTAAGCAAAGCTAAAATCCTAAAACTAAAATGCCAGAAATAAAATAATGACCCATAGTGAGGAACTGAAGGCTGCTGAAGGAATGCTCCGTTATATGGAACTACCAATAATTTGTTTTATTTTTTTATGTAAGTCTTTTTACTCAATTAACTTGGTGTATTTGTTCCTTTTATGATTGTGCTAAAACTTGGCATCAAAAATCAACATTAATTTAATTGTATGCTGGACTTTTCCGAGTCCAATATTGTTTTACAAATGCCTAGAGTAATTTACAGTTAAATATTAAGAGTTCTGGAAAACCGACTTCAATCCGTAAAACTTTTCGGAAACTCGACAGTTTCTCAGTCCACATTATGTGGAGTTAGCGGGACTCTATCTCCATTGAGTCTGACAAGCGTTTCTTGCCGTCAGGGTGCGAAATTATTCTACGCTCTTCTGTTATGTTTCTTTATAAAGCAACCGCAATTAATTAAAAATATTTTTTTAATGTTTACATTCTTATCCCTCATATTTTACTCAAATGAGATTAGAGAGAAAAGGCAGCTACGAAGAAGTTTCACAGCGGATGTCTACATCGTACTGTGAATATCTTTTATTAGTGAAATTGTTATGATAATACATAAGGTCGTTCAGGGACATCTCGACACCTTAAGGGAAAATTATGAATAACTGGTTGACATTTAAGGATTTTATTATTTATTTTTACAGAAAATAATTATTTCTGTATTAGTAACACATTATGAAAATTTGGCTTACCTGAAAAACATCATAGGTCATATAAATGCAATGAAAAACATAAAAGCCAGATGTCCACTTGTCTCTTAACTGCGGGAGATTTCGACAGGTATCTACGGGGCGGCAGGTACAATTCAGAACAATGGCGTTTTTTAAGAAATAAGGACAACGCACTGTGGAAAAGTAAGATTGACGGACTAAACACATATTAACACTGCAACAATATATATACTCCCTTTTAACTATGTACATTTGTTACATGTAAACTCGGGTTGATTCCCATTTTGTACACATGCCTCATGGAACCACGTACTACACTCTCCAACACATTTCATCCATTTCTGTCCGGCAGTATCATCAAAATAGTACCCACCGCAGTCGCCACAGTAATTTTCACTGTTTTCGAGATCCCTCGAGGTACAAGGTTGAGTTCCTTCCTGACATCTAGGTCCCTGTGATGGTGTTTTACTGCGCATATGACGCATATATTCTGCGGATGTTATAATGGTTGATTCTTGTTTTTTTTCTCCTATTCCGTACAGAGTGTTTCTGTACTACTGGTACAAGGAATAATTCCGAAAATGATGTAGAAGTTGATGCAGTAGATGGTGATGATGACCACTGAAGGTTATCGTCTTCCTCTACCATAACTGGAATGGTGCCATTGGTAATAGACATGAGTTCATATTCAAACACATTGTCTTCCACAATATCGGGATCGTATGGGTATATTCCACATTTTCGAAAGCCATTGGCAAAATTGCCTGACTCGGCTCTCGAGATCTCCCCATAACCTACTGTCTAAATCTCCCCGAGTTACGCATTTGTATGAAAGATGGCAGCACCCTCTTCTGACTGGGTATGAAAACCTTTTGCGTAGACATCCATGTTTCTGAATGCTTGATCTCACTAGCCAGTCATTTGGAAATCGCCAAAAATCGAAGCCATCGTCCACATTTATCATCGGTATCAAAGCCAATCTTACACTTTATGCATTGCAAACTATGAAGAACTTACCTGGCAGATTATTAATATTTATTTTCTTGATCAATCTCTGACTTTACAACACTTTCGATTCACAATGACGCACTACACTGTTTGGTTACTCCAATATAGTGGTTTCCATATGCGACACCAGGGTGCAGAACACTCTACTAAGGGACTTCCTTAAAAGTGTCGAGATCTCCCAAGTGTAGAGATGTTCCTGAACGACTATATTAATAAAACCTATTAAAATATTTTTTAAAGATTATATTGTTTTAATGGCTGAATTTATACGTAGATAAACAAATATCCGATCAGCAATGCCCGTTTTCGGAAAAACCTTGAAAATCCACAAATAAACAATGAATTGCAGATAAGCAATGTTTTATAGATAAGCAATGAATATTCGAAGAGCAACACCAAATGTTCGAATAGCAATTATTCGGCTAGTTTATTCTTCTCTCGAAGTAAACATATTATTTTCTGAAACAGCAGTTTCTTAATTATCACTAGTAAGTAATATAAAAATAATGTTTCCTAATATTAAGCTGATTAATGTTAGCTTAACATTAATTGATTAATAGTTCTTAACGCTAAGCTGATTAGTATTAATGTAAAAAGGTATGGAGTATAGTATATTTTTCTAAGAGGTTATTAGATTTGTTTAGATGGCCTTTCACGTTATGAAATATTTAAAGTTCTAAAAGCTAACTATAGTTGAGACTAAACAGCAGGAAGAATGCAGCTCAGTTCGACTTTTGAAAATGAAAATGTTACTTAACCTGACTATCCAAAGACTCAATTTTGCAGTTAAACATATAAAGGTTTTTTCCTTTTTTCATTAAAATTAGAAAATTATCATAAATCCTACGTAAACAAATTTAATTGATTTTTATTGTTAATTTCATTTCGTACTTAAAAACGTATGCATATCATTGACTAAAAATATGATCATTTTTTCGTTTGGCAAGATAAACACAAAAATGAGCTTGTATATCTAAAGCTGTAGAATATGAAGTGGAATATTCTCACGCACTGGTGGCCACAGTTGGATGACCTGATGAAGTTTCATGTGGTATTTATTGCCTGAGTACTCATACACACTTGGTGAATGCCTGTTCAATACCCTGGCAAATATCGAAGCTATAATATAGTTTGGCTTGAGCCATTATCTCTGTATCCCATCTTTCATATTCGAACTTGTAGTTTTAGTGATTCATTCCCGCCCATCCACCAGAATTGTGGCTAATTGAGGTACTTGCTTCATCAACTTGCAAACGTAAAAGTCACCAACAGGAAAATCTCGGCGATCTTGGAAACCACCTACAGAACACGTAGTCGTTTATCCCAGTTTCTTCAGCGTGGCCAAACCATCCTTTTAGCAGAGTTTATTGAGAAATTTACAGACAGTGTGGAAGTACGCCATCATACCGGAAAAGATGATCATCACGCTCAGATATTAAACTTGGAATCAATCAGCTTGTTAGCATTTCCAGGCAGTTTTTTCTGATATATTTTGATATCCAATCCATTATATTACTCAATTATTGAGGTCATTATTGATTATTATTATTGAGGAGATTCAATCCATTATATTACTCAATGTCCATTAACATTAACTCATATTAATTTGCCTAAGTCAACTGATATTAATTTGTGTAATTCAAATATCAACGCCTTCCTTCGTTTTGCAATTAACAACAAACATTTAAAAGATAAAATAGAAAATACAATCAAATATCTATCTTCAATAGGCAAAAATTTATGTGAGCACTAACGTACTTAATGTCAAAATTCATTTTTGAAGCTCCAATTCATCTAGAATTAAATAATTATCTTAAAAACAAATCCATGCAATAATAATGATATAGTAAAAAAAGGGAAAAGAAGAGGAAGAAGGTACGGATTCATATAATAAACTTTATCTCAAAGAACTATAATGAACTATTATAAATTATGACTGTTGGCCTACTATTATTATACCTATTATAACTACTGTAATTATATCTAATAGATATGATATGAATCATAATGTCAATATACTATTATGTACTATTTTAAATACTAACTTTAAAAATAAACCGAAGTGTAGTGGGATTATACCTACATTACTTATAGTAAACATTGTGTGTCCCACTACATTTCCACCTGAACCTGATATATTTTGATATATTCTGATACTGTTGTTTCATATAGTGTTTCTCCGCTCTTTTTGCATGCCTTCGTTGTGTAACTGAAAGCATACTCGATACATATTCGAGAGTCTAGGGTTCGAGTCCTGGCGAGGGCATTGCACATCTTTCACATTTCCTGTTTCAAAAAAACTTAATGACGCTACAGTTTTTTATGCATGCATTCTGCAGCTTTTGTTGCACCCTTCGACATATCACATATTTGAAGTGAAGTGAAAATTTGAACATTATCTTAAGCAAAGTTCTTGTAATTAGGAAATTGTGGTTATTTGAAAAAGGAAATGAAACACTTTATCTCATTTGCACTTTAAAAAAGGAATGAACGCCTCCCACCAATTACAGTTTACGTGAGACTGTGAGCTTTTTTCTTGGTAAAAGACTGTGTTGGAAGCTAAACTGGCTGTAGATCATGTGTTTCCTGTTAACGAATCAAGTTTCATTTTTTTAAGAATTAAATAATCATCTTGCACAGGAATGCTCTATGTATAAAATGTTCATTTAATTCTTATCTAGTGAAAGCTTTGAAAATTTTTTTGAATGTGTTCATTATAGCTCAGTTTGAGTTTTTCTAATGCATTTCACAAGATGTCTACTTATGAAATAGGTAATCATTTTAGTTACGTTCTGCTTAATGATAACCTTCTGTGTCTACATCTTTACACTAACTCAACCATGTTACCAATCTAATGACTTGAACGGGACACTGTGTTCATTAATTTGAATGAACGGATATTAATTGATAACCGGAAAGTACGAATAATTCCAAAATACACAATTCCCTACACTCTGTAAAATAATGAAGTATTCAGAGATTTCCAAGTAATAACTTTGTAAGGTTTATTTAATTTGTTTAATCAGTTGTTTTATGTCTAGAATCTTTACTGTCACTTATCTCTTTCCTTTTCCATCCAGAAGGCGTATTTAAGTAAGGGTTTGAGATTGGTTAAGTGAGATATCATGTTCTGCCTCTTGAAAGGCCATGCTACTAATCTTGCTATCCTAGATAAGAGTTCCCGTTTTCAACAGTGCTTTACTTTTTGCCGTTAGTTAAATTCACGTCGGTGAAGTCCCGAGCCGCAATTAAATTATCCTCTGTAGGCTTTAGCTGTCATATAGTATTTAAATTTAGTTTACATTAGAATTTCTACTTTGCGTTTCTCGCCATAAGTGCTGGCGGATTTTTTAAGCACCAGAGGTGCTTTCTATTCACTCATTTTAGTTTAAAATAAAGGGTCCTTTACACCCTTCTTAAATAGTTTTCTTGAGTTCTTCTGTTGTACTTAGGTATAGCGATTAGTCGTTTTAAGTCTGTCATAGGTTTGGTCGTAGTCTACAGCAGTGAAAGACGTTAAACCTTATAATATACAGTTATAGTAATTTCCGGTTATGTTTTTACCACCAATCCTCAAATTCCATATCACAGATTATGTTCTTACTGCATTAATATAATATTAACAAGACATAGTGCACAATAAAAATTAAGCTTTATTTAGGAACTTCGCGCACACTCCCCGACAGCCTGCCTGTTTCGCTCTGCTCGCTACTCGTAAGAAGCTTCTCCTCTAGGGTTGCCATACTTATCGGAGGGCCCAAGGCGCGCTCCTTATCGCCATCACCACAGAGTTTCCCCCCAGTTCCTTTAATGGCTATTCAAAGGAACGACATAGGTTATGAAATTATCTCAGAGTATCCGTGCTGTCGGGTATTTTTTTTATGATTACAAAATTAGAATATAAAATTAGAAAAGATCAAAATGCAATTCAATATATAACAAGGTATTGACACATATAATAAACATGAAATAACAAGAAATATGTTAAGATATGAATTTTAAAAGAAATGTTTTAAATTGTTACGTAAGAAGCAAGTTTCTTAGGGAAGTGAACATGTCTTCCCGATCTGGTGACAGTTTGTGTCTTAGAGAGTTCGTTTGCAGATTTATTCTGCTGAACTGTCTTTAAGTCTTTATTTGTTTTCAGTTCAGGCAAATTAGAGTCCGAAAGCAAATAGGCTGGTTTCACACGGTCTATAGACACAGTAGATTTCAGACCGTTAACATCAATTGTGAAAGTTTTGTTCGTTCTAGAAAGGACTTTATGCGGAACTGTGTATGGTTGGCACAGAGGTGGCTTTACTCGATCGACACATAAGTATACATGCGTACACGACTTTAAGGTAGCACTTACGTAACATTTTTCTTGGCAATGTGCAGATGTTGCTATTGGATTCAATTGTTGCATTCTATGCCTAAGATTCGTGATAAATTGTGTGTCATACGGAGATATCTTAGATGACGTTATCATATCACTAGGCAGCTTGAGAGTTGTGCCGTACACCAGTTCAGCACAAGATGACTGTAGATCTTCCTTTACGGCTGTCCGAATACCAAGCATAACAACTGGTAGTGTTTCAGTCCAGTTATTGGTCTCGTGAGCCTTGAGAGAAGATTTTAAATGTCGATGAAATCGTTCAACAATGCCGTTGGACATTGGATGATAGGCTGTTGTTGTGATTCTGTTCGTACCTAAAATGCGCGTAAATTCTGCAAAAAGTGCGGATCTCATTTGAGAACCTTGGTCTGTTGTTATGATCGATGGGCAGCCAAAACGAGATATCCAACAGTTGAAGATGGCTCTGCAAATGGTTTCCGTTTTCATATCCGGGATGGGAATGGCTTCAGGCCATCTGGAGAATCTATCTATTAGAGTCAAAAGGTACACATTGCCTTCTGATGGAGGTAACGGTCCGACGATATCCATATGGATTTCTGAAAAACGTGCATCAGGAAGAGAGAATGTGCCCAGTGGTGCTTTAGTATGCCTAGTAATTTTCGATTTTTGGCAAGATTCACAGGATTTCACCCAATTTTTGATATGACGTTTCATATCGGGCCATACATAACGAGAACAAATAAGCTTCGTAGTAGCTGCAATTCCTGGATGTGACAGATTATGCAGATGATTAAAGATGAGTCTGCGAAAGGAATTCGGAACAAATGGACGAGGAATGTCCGTTGATATGTCACAAAGAATATTACCATCAGAATATTGGCACGGTTTAAATTCCAGTTTCAAAGATGATGTGTTGTTTTTGAGAAGGTCTTGTACCTCCAGATCATGCCGTTGAGCTTCCGAAAATTTTTTAAAATCCAAAAATGGAGATTTTGTTATGGAATCAATTTCGATTCTTGAAAGAGCGTCAGCAACGACGTTCAACGACGTTTTTTGAACCTTGCACATGCCTAATATCAGTAGAGTACTGAGAAATAAAATCTAAATGGCGCAATTGTCGAGGTGAACATTTATGAGGGTTCTGTTTAAAAGCGTATATTAACGGTTTTTGATCCGTATAAATTATAAAATTTCTGCCCTCTAACATGTGTCGGAATTTCTTAATTGCAGAATAAATAGAAAATAATTCCCTATCGTACGCGGACCATTTCTGTTGACTTTTACTGAGTTTCATAGAGAAAAATGCTATAGGTTCCCATGTTTGTTGAGACAACTGCATAAGTGTGCCGCCGATTGCGACGTCTGAGGCATCTACCCAGATGCTTAGCTGGGCTCCGGGAATAGGGTGTCTCAAAAGGGTAGCCTGAGCAATGGCATTTTTGGCAGCAATAAAGGCTTGTTCAGCATTCTCGTTCCAATTTAATTGTGGGGATGAATCCTGAACACGAGAACGAGATTTCTTTTTATTCATATAGCCTTCTAACAATTTTATTAAAGGAGAAAGAATATGTGCTGCTTTAGGTATGAAACATCTATAAAAGTTAAACATGCCTAAAAATCGGCGAAGCTGAGTGAGAGTGGTAGGTTGAGGAAATTCTAAAATACATTTGACTTTGTCAGGAAGAGGTTCAATTCCGTTTTCACTAAGGTGAAAACCTAAGAAATCAATAGATGTTTGACCAAAGGTGCATTTTGAAACATTTATGCAAAGTCCATATTCCTGAAGTTTGGAAAATAAAGCTTTCAAATGCCTGTAATGTTCCTCAGAATCTTTAGAGGCTATGAGCAAGTCATCGACAAAAGCGTAAACGCCTTCTAAATCCCGCGTGACTTCATCTATAAAACGTTGAAAAGTCGCAGATGCATTGCATAAGCCGAATTGCATACGGATACTTTCGAATAAACCGAATGGTGTGCATATGGCGGTTTTGTGGATGTCGGCTGGGTTAATTGGTATTTGATGGTATGCCTTAATCAGGTCAACATGACTAAAATTTTAGTACCGTGCAATGCAGCAGTAAAATCGGCTAAACATGGAATAGGGTATTTGTCTTTTATTGTTTGAGCGTTCAATGCTCGATAATCTCCTACAGGTCTCCATTCCAGACTTCCCTTTTTTGGAACCATGTGAAGTGGGGATGCATAATTGCTGCTCGAAGGTCTCAAATGCCCCAATTGCATCATAGTTTGAAATTCTTGTTTTGCTATTTTTAAGCGATCTGGAGCTAACCGACGAGGTTTTGCAACCACAGGTGGACCTTTAGTTATGATATAATGAACGGTGTTATGTTTAACAGGTTGGTTAGGATCTGGTAATCTAGTAACTGAAGGAAATTCTTTTAAAATTTTGTGATATGGTGTATCACTAAATACAGTTTTTACTGAATAAATGCTTGCATTTTTCACGCAACCGACGGTTTTAAAATGCGTTTTTAAATCTTTGAGACATTTGTTTCTGAGATCAGGCACCAATTCAAAGAAATGGAGAAAATCTGCTCCAAGAATGGGTGTACTAACATTTGCTATAAGAAAAGTCCATGTAAACTGTCGTCTTAATTTGAAATCCAAAGAAAGTGTTTTTTGACCATGAACATGAATAGTAGAAGAATTAGCAGCGAAAAGTGTTTGTTGGGACGAATTCCGTTTTTGAGAATTATTTGCTGGAAGTAAGGACACGTCAGAGCCGGTATCGACCAAGAATGAAAGGTTTGTTCTACGGTCACGAACGAACAGGCGACGTGAAACTTGAGGCAAAGAATAAGTCGCCTCTATTCTTTGCTGGTTTCGTTTCCCTGCCATGAACAAGGTTTTGTACATTTGTCATCTCTACACTTTTTCCCAAAACGTCTATGATACCAGCAAACAGAATAATCTCTCCTTTTGGAATTGCTTCTTTCCTTATTGCGATCTCCGCGATTTGGCGAGCGACCACGAGAAAGAGAAATGCGATCAATACGTTTGTTTAATTTTTCTATTTGTTTAAATAATTTATCCTCAAGAGACTGATCGACTGTGCGAGAAACGGCACAAGTCCCTGGGGTTGGATTTACTTCTAAAATTCTGTCGGCAATTTCTGCAGCTTTATCTACAGTTAAATTGGAAACCGCTGCCAAAATAGACTGAACAGTCGAAGGCAAACGTTGAAGGAATAATTCTAACATTAAGTTATCAGGAACATTTAAAGATTCTGCTTGACGTTTCATATTTCTAAGCAAATCGGAAGGTTTTCGAGAACCTAATTCTTCTCCAGATAATAATTGGCGAATTTCTTGCTGAGAAGATTCTCCTGAACGATTTATTAACTCAGTTTTGAGCTTTGTATATGGATCAATAGGGTCTGGTTTCATAAGTAAATCCCGTACTAGTGATGCGATATCTGGAGGAAGATGAGAAACTACATAATTATATTTAGTAATGGATTCTGTGATAGGTTTGGGGGTGGCAAGAGCAAAAGTACTTTCACACATAATAAACCATAAAGATGGGTCTGATCGGTTATAAACCGGAATTTGGACGGCATGAACATCAGACATTGTGCAAGGTTTTTAAGCCAAAATAAAAGCAAAAATTTAACTAAAGAAAATTAAATTAAATGATAAGTAGAAAACAGAATTATAAAATGATCTATAATTACTACTCATCTGTGATCCGGAGGACGAAAACCGATGTAATCCATTACTTCTGGTTTGGAGATCTTGAGTGATGGCTTGTAGTCAAAACCGAAAGTGCTTGAGAACTGTTCATACGATTTAACACAGTCCGGGTTACCATTATGGAAATTTCCAGTTATGTTTTTACCACCAATCCTCAAATTCCATATCACAGATTATGTTCTTACTGCATTAATATAATATTAACAAGACATAGTGCACAATAAAAATTAAGCTTTATTTAGGAACTTCGCGCACACTCCCCGACAGCCTGCCTGTTTCGCTCTGCTCGCTACTCGTAAGAAGCTTCTCCTCTAGGGTTGCCACACTTATCGGAGGGCGCAAGGCGCGCTCCTTATCGCCATCACCACACAGTATACTCTTTAAAACAGTGTTTAATTCAAATACTAACAAAAATTAACTGAATTTTTTCCTTGTAAAATTATTTCAGATATACATTTATTCAGAAAAAGCTCTCGGACTACAAGACGAAGGATGTACAAAATTATATAATCGTTAAATTCGAATTCGGTAAAGAAGACATTAAATTCGAAGTCAACCTGTGTAGTCTAACAGCTAACGACATATTTCTGTAGCTAACCTCGCTCGTCATCTTCTATTTATTTTCTTTTTTATCCTCATTCTTCTTGAATCATTACGTCACGAATTTCCTAACATGGAAACATCGTATAATTTTTAATTTAATAACTTTTAATCCTATAATTTTTTCTACCTTTCTGCAAACGATCACTTACGTTTCTTCACTTATATTTTGAGAAACTTAAGCACTAGAATTAACTTCAAAAGGATCCAATTCTTAATTTTACAAACTTTAATATCTTTATTTTCTATTGATCAACAGAATTATTCCTAATTATATGAGAAAACGTTTGCTAGATATGAATTTATAGTTTTAATTTCCATTTTCAGTAATACAAATAAAATTGCTTGAGCACTAAGATAGAGTATTTCTCAAACAATGAAAATTATCATTTTCTTCAAATGACAGTTTTAGATTTTTTTTCTTTTGCACTACCCATGGTTAATTAGACATCAGGAATTCAAGATGTTATTGCTGACACACATTTGAACTTTCAAATAAGAATTATATTCATACGAACTCTTAATATAGCAATTTAAAAAAATTAAAAGTCAAGAATATTTAATTTGTAGAGTTTTATTTAATTTATTTGAACAGTTATTTTATGTTAAGAATCTTTACTGTCACGTCTCTGTTTCTGTTTTACGTCCAAAATGTAAATTAGCTCGCGTGTATTTAAGTTAGAGTTTGAGGTGGTTTAGTCAGAGCGTATTTTGCCTATTGAAGGCCACGTTGCTAGGTGTGCTATTCTAAGAAAAGAGCGTGCGTCTTCTACCCTGCATTATAATTCTACCGCGCATTATACTATTTCACGCTGATGAAGCTTTAAGAGCCAAATTCGCGCTTTAATTACTCTGCATAGCCATTGGCTATTATCTATCTAGATTTAGTTTTACATTGAATTTCTATTTTGAGTTCTTACCATAAATGCTGGCTGATTTCTAAGCACCAATTGTGTCTTCTATTCATCTTCCTTAGTTTTAAAATAAAGTCTCTTTTACACCCTTCTTAATTCTCTGGAGTACTTTTGAACATTTAACTATAAGACGCATACAGTCTTCTTGAGGATTTGCGAGAAGTTACGTTTTGCAAAAGGCTCATTTCTTACAAACTACTTTTAATAAATATTTTATGCTTTGGTTAGGAACATCTATTTTAAATACTTTCTTCATTCTTCGTGTTCTTGCATATAAATCTCAAGCCGAAATTTATAGTTGCCATTTGATAAATAGAACCGCAAGATGATATTAAAGATTGGCAAACGATTGCCTGAACCGCTTCCGTAATGCTCTCATCTCTTAATTGAAATTTTAGGTTGTGGGAAACAATAGTTCTCTGGTGAATTCATTCTTTAAATGAAAACTCGGGAATTTTTCAAACGCTTATTCTTTGGTTATGGAAAAGAAAGTAGAAAAAATTTTATCCAACCAGCGAGGCGATCATTACTCAAAATGGCGTGGTAAATGCACTTTCATTTAAACCATTTAAAAACCGCCCAGAGAGCCAAAAATAATAATAATATATCTGATAAATGCAGCTGCTTTGAACATCTAAATTCATAGCTGTTTCTAATTCTTCCCGTGTGCTCTTTTTTTTCCAGTTTTTTTATCGTCCGGAAGCTAAATATTCGGGAACCGTAGCGTTCTGGTAAATTATGGTCCACGGCCCATGCTCATAAAATAACTCGGCTGTCAAATCTAAAAATGAATTATGCCGCGTAACGTCGTTTTATACTCTCTCTTTCTCATTTAAAAGACTAGTTTTAAGAGTTAGGTTTTGCTGGGGATAATAGGGTGTAAATATCATCTTTACGGCTTAGGGCATTGCGCGAAAAGATGGAAGAAATATGAACAACTCATTCGTTATAGTGCTACACCCTAAGCAAAACTGGCAGTTGTTTCGTGTAAAAAGTAAAATAGCAGCATTTTGAATTTTCGTAATTTCATCATTTGCATCTTCTTTTTATAGTAATTTTATTTATTTGTTTTCTGGGGACACTAGCTTAAAATTATACTCACTAGCTTTCTGCTTTTCTCCAAGTTTACGTTGGGGGCCAAGGACGATATTTTTTTCATTTTTTTTTTTCAAAATAATTTTTTAACAAAATTATGCAACTTACTTGAAGTTCTTCGTGATATAATCATTATATAAGCAAATTCAATGTTATGGGTTTCACTTATTCACTATAAAAGGTGACAGAAAAAAAATATGCTATATGTTTCTTAAACTGTAAATCTCAAAATATAAGCGAAGTGACAGAACTCCGTTACATAGTAGCTCAAATTGGGTTATACAGTAGCTAAAAAATAACTAATACTATATATCCACATAGACTTATATTTTCATGGCCCATATACTAAATATTAGTAAAGAAAACCGACATTGCAGAATTTTATCGGCAATATTCGGTTACAAAATACTCCTCACACTTGGAGTTTGTAAGAAGTCTTCCTCCTTCTTACCACGGTGTTTCAATTCATGTAATTGGAAACACACCCGGCTAAGAATAAGGAGATTCGGCTTTCGAATCCTGTCGAGAACATAGCTGATTCCTCATGTTTTCCACCTTCGGAACAATTCTACATGACTCTACGAGTAGCTTTCGAACTAAAATGCGCTGGAAGATAAATCGTCACCACCTGAATTTCAGAATTAGGTTCCAACCTCCTCAGTTACTCTTTAAGTGAAAAAGAATGTGAGGAATTTTCCTCCTTTCCTACCGCGCACATTCGCGGTATAATTAGAAATATGCCTGCATGATAGTTCAGAGTTCTGAAGTTCGAATTCCCATTAAGGCATTGCAGATTTTGAACGTTTCGTGCTCCTAAAAGTTTTAAATGACTCTGCGAGTTCACGTCTCTATTTAATGATTATAAATAGGTTGACATGAAATCTCGACTATCAATAACCAGAGTATCTGACTTATTTTTTGTTTCGTTCACGTCTTCTTAAATTTGCTTGCTGTCATGTTTCTAGCATCCATTCAATTCTCATTAGAAACATGTTATCGCAATTTTCCTACCTTTAAAAATGTTAACCGAAATAATTACTGTGAAATGAAAGACTCTGGAAAAGCTGGGAAGCCCTTAGTATGATACTAAATTTAAGGAAAAAGAAAGGTCGTTGTTTTTGCATTATGCAACACATTCTACGAACTGCATTTCTTCTTTTCTTATTCAAATTCTACGAAAAATATTAAAACGCCTGAAAGCTTTAATTCCATCAGAACAAAAGAAAATATACTCCAGTGGGTGCTGCATTTTACATTGCTTTATTTAATGGTACTGTATATAAAACACTGCAGTGTACAGGAAATCATGTTATTACTTATTAATCTTAAAAATATTCAATAGTATTATCTTATTAATATTCAATATTATTACCTTATTAATATAAAATATTATTATCTTATTAATATAAAATATTATTATCTTATTAATATAAAATATTATTATCTTATTAATAAAGTCTTATTTGTTTAATTTAACAGTCGAACCTAACCGTAATGTTATGCATGTTTCGCAGTTGTTCCATTTTATACAGCCTTTTTTATTATCTAAGGTTTCACTTATTTACTGCATGTCTTAAACATATTGTCCGTACATATCCCCAAAGGCATGATTTTATTTGTTCACCGGGGCCCACCAGCGGCCGAGCGGTAAAATCGCTGAACACTGGTAGTTCGGTCCGAGGTTCGAAGCCCGTGAACGGGCTGGCTGCATGGGTGTTTTCGTGGTTTTCCCCATGTGTAACGTGTATGCGAGCCAGTTTCCCTTGGAAAGTCCTCCACGAAGGCATCCCTCCCTTATGCAGATAGTACTAGTGTGCTTTGCCATAATTAAATACACACATTATTTGTTCCCCGTACAGATTGTCTATCCTTCGTAAACTCAGTTTGTCCATTTTATACAGCCTTTTTTATTATCTAAGATTCCACTTATTCATTGCATGTCTTAAACAAATTGTCCGTGGATATTCCCCAAAGGCATGATTTTATTTGTTCACCGTTCAGATTCTTAGCATGTCTATCCTTCGTAAACTCAGTTGGTCTAAAGCGTGTTACTCTGTTGCGCTTTCAACCCAAATAACTCCCGTGAAAATTAGTGGTTCTTTTAGTTTTTAGGTATGGATGGTACTTATTTAAGCAGTCATTAGTGGAAAAAATTCCACAATACTTAGTTGATACCCACCAGCGGCCGAGCGGTGAAAGCCGATGAACACTGGTAGTTCGTTCCGGGGTTCGAGTCCCGGCGAACGAGCTGGCTGCATGGGCGTTTTCGTGGTTTTCCCCATGTGTAACGTGGATACGAGCCAGTTTCCCTTAAAAAGACCTCCACGGGCCATCCCTCCCTTTCCGTGTAGTGCCTAAGGGCGGAGCACGTAATAAATAATAATAAGAATACTTAGTTGATTAGGTGATTTAGGTGATACGCGTAGAATGTAGTTGAATGTGTGCAGCTTCATGGCTATTGCTAGTCATTGCCAGTTCAATACTACTGTCTCCCCTAACAAGTTTTATTTGAAGTTATCCAAGTGTTATAATATCTAACTAACCATAATACACTCAAATCTATTTAAGATGCCATCCAAACAGCATGTCAGTCATTAATCCGTTTAGTACGTAATATTTTACTTAATGGAAAACTTTCTCAGTTATTCTTCTGGAAGTAAATAATTCATATTTGCATTTCAGCTGAGGAAATCCGAGTAAGAAGGATACACTCTCATAGGGACCAATACTGGTGTTTTTTTAAATCACAAATCAGAACCAGAGTGGGTAGAGATTGTTGAGAGTTCCATGTCTTTAGTCATTCGAATTATCCTAGGCCTTCATTAAATGCATGACTTTTGTAACAAAATTTGTAATTTATGTTACCGAAATTATGAAATTCGTAGTAAAGTAAACTAGACTGTAAAATCACAGAATGGTGAACAATTTGCTATGATCTAATATGATTCACTTTATTTATGCATTTACTTTTTATTTACATGCCTAAAGGTAATTCAACCCTCTTACGTAACGTTTGTGACGTGTGTACTTACAAAACGCGCAAAGGCTTTCAGCCAATCCAAATGCTAAAATTTATGAATCAAAACCTTGTAAAATATTCATTTATTTTTATTAACCAGTTATTTTGTGTTTAAGAGCCTTATGTCGTTCTCCTTTTCTGTTTTCCTGCCAGAATGCAAATTTTATTTCGCAGTTACTCAAATGAAATACTATTTAAAGGAAGTTTAATCAGAGCGTGTTTCACCTGCTGAAGACCGCGTTACTAGTTGAATCTCTTGACAGCAGTTTGTCTGCGGAGTTGCGTTATTCTGTCTATTAGACTAGTCACGCCGGTATTATGTTTGAGCCATCTTGCGCGTAATCTTTCCGTGTAGGCTTGGGCTAACTTGTCACTTAACCTTTCCCCGGAGGTCGACGCAGAGAACTCTGCGAAGCTACTGGCTAGGATCTGTACCTAGGCAGTCTCGGCCACGGGGGTATAAAATTTAAGAACTTGGTGGTTCTGATTGCCCTTAGAAAGGTCACTTATTGGTCGGGCTACTGAGCGGTACTGCTCTAGTAGCCCGGGGGGGTAACATCCCCGGGTTTGCTGGGTAATGTTCCACTGCGACGGGCAAGCCCGATCGACTGGCAGGTAGCAAATTAACGACCAGTGCCTTCTGGGAGATTTCTCCTGGGCGGTGCGCTCTCTCGCTAGAGCCAGAACGGAGGTTGAACCTCCGTGCCTGGTTCTATTAGTGGGGGGACCTGCAGTGTGATCAGTTTCACGGAGCAGGGAATGCCTAAAGGTTGTTCTTGTTACCACTTTACTTGGTTAAATTTTGAATTCATTATTTTTGAGTTACGCCATAAATGCTGGATGGTTTTCTAAGAACAAGCAGTGTCCTATATTAAATTACAGTGTTTAATAAAAGAGTCGTTTATACTCTAAGTGCGTCTCTCTTATAATTTTCGAGATATAGCGATAATTCGCTTCCGTCTTTCAGAGTCTCAAGTTAGCTTATGGTTCCAAAGAAGGTGAGTCTCTACAACCTCTACCATTCAATCAAAATAAAGTAAAATTATAACTTCGGCAGATCCATATTGGAATACGTGCATTTCTTCTAAGATTCTGTGTTCTGGTAGGTCGCTACCCGCCACTTCTCTTTCTTACTTAAAGTGAATTGTAAAAATAACATTAAAGTTCTTAAAGTGAACAATAAAAATGTGACCTGTACAAACGTTATCATTAAGGAACCGACATGCATTTTGTTGAGTTATGTACTTTACATCAAGAATATTTTGACAAGAACAAACTTGAACTTTTCTAGCAATACGTAAACCATTTTACAAAGTTATAAACCACTGTGAATAATTAAGCAAAAGCGTCTAATTTTGAATTTCAGTATATGCAAAGTGCAAAATATAGTGGTGCAAAAATGAAAAATTAAGAAGAATTTATATTTCACGTTACATCGTCTTCGGGGGGGGGGATAAACCAAGGAAAAATTGGATCTGCCTGTCTCTGAGATGATAATGACATAAATCTATGAAATTTTAATTTAGTAAATTTGTATTATTATCAGTTCAGACACAGTTCTACTAAATTAATGAAATATAAAAATTCCGCAATAAGGAGCATGATATCAGAAACTTATATTAACAAAATAAATAATGAATATTTCATCACTCATCATTGTTGATCCCCTAGTCTTGCTTTCAATTTTAAATTAGTTAAATAATAAATTATATTTCCTTCAAGCCATCCATATTCATAAAAGTCCATCCTATTCAGTTAATGATTTTAATTCTATTTCGGTTTTTCTCAAACAAATTTGAAGAATTATATTTTTTTAATTTTTTCGCCTATATTATTTTCAATAGATAAATACAGCAATGGCCGAAGCTTTCTTTTTACTTATTTATTGCACTCATATACCGAGCAAATGACGTATTTTCCTGCATCGTAGCTCAGAGTACATTACTGTTTGAAAAACAGATGATGAACTCGAATTACAAAAAGCTTTTTTTATAAAACCGACATCAATCTAAAATTGAAGTTTAGCTAATTTACAATTTACGCGAATAAATTAGCACCTATTTAGAACGATCATTTTTAGTCTCTCAAGGAAAAATGTCTCTAGAATGAGAAAGAGTCGCAAATAAACAAAGTGCTAGAGATGAGCGTTAATTAATACTTACCTCACGTGGTGCACTAACGTCATGGGAAGTTAGAAATTCCTGGTTGGAAATTGTAGGGTTAATTAATCAGCGTCACTTGTCATATTTAAACTTTTGTTCAAAAAGAACATGAAGTGGAAAATAATAAATGCGTCTTGTCTTAGTGCCATGTGGGGTTAATAACAAACGAAGTAAGTATATTCACTATTATAAATTAAGACAGGTATATAATATATTATCTATAATGACCCCTATGTTTACAACACTAAAATTTTCTTTAAAAGCACTTTAGGAGATGTTAACGTATACTTCGCATGCTTTGTTTGCTGTAGTACTTATTTTCGCCAGACAGCTGAGAAATTCACGGGAAACTTTATATTTTGTATTTAAATTTATATTTTGGAAGAACTAACGCCCAAACGTAATGAAATTTGTGGGTTCTTCATAGGTAAATCTAGTTACTATTTGATAAAAAGACATATGCCTCGCCATTATAGTATTTTATCTGAATACTGCAACTTTCTTAAACCAAAGTATAGAAATGTATTTCTTCTTAATCATCTTTGGATATCTGAATGCATTTTGTTTGAATCAAAGAAGCGTTTAGTCGAAAAGTAATTCGGAAAAATTGTTTCTTGGAAGTTTATTTATTATTAGTCCAAAGGGGTAATTTGCCTTGAAAGACTACTATTTTCGTTTTGGCATCATGCGATGATTCACTATAAATGTGTGATTCACTTTTCAAATTGTTGCTACCAAATATTATCAGCCTGTATTATATTTACATAAATTAAATAATGAAGAATCTGCATAAATGTATGTATGTTTCTCGCATTGTAATAAAACAACGGTACATAGAGCCATCCAACTTTGAATAATGTACTTTTCCACCCGAATATGGGCATCTGGAAGTCCAAATTTAAAATTTGGAATTTGTTTTATTATTGATTTCGTAGTTTGTAAAACTTAAACGAATTTTTGATTAACAAACTCAACGATTTAAAATCGAGAAATGGCAATCTCTACGGGGAAAGAAACCTTTTTATCTCCAGCACGGGGAACTGTGTATCGGAAATTCTAAAGATATGTTCATTTTAAAATTATTTTGCGACATTGCTGTTGAACTGAATTTTATAGTTTAAGTACGAAGAACGTGATATTTAATAAATAAAGGTAACACACAAAACGTTAAATTAACGCCCCTTTAGACGTAATTTGAAATCTGAAACCTTTCAGATTTTTAATTTTTTTCTCCTTTTCTTTTTCTGTATTTTAGTCTATCAAACGAATGACAAGATTAAGGACCTTTTGATATATAACATGCTAGATCTGACTACTCAACTTGAGAGAACAGGAACGTGGTTAGCTTACTGCAAAGAAGTAGAATAAAAAAAGACTAAAATAATATTGAATACCCTAACAAACTACGTAACTTCAATTATATATTCCGAGAAGAAATTTACCTTCAAATGTTTTTTCATTTCTAAACGAAAGCCGCTCAGACGGTTAGGACAGCGGACTGCACTACCGCAAGACCCTGGTTCGAATTCCGAAGAAAGCATGATTGTAACTGTCCGTCCTTTCATAAGAAGCAACAGCAGCCGCGTAAATGGCCATCATATCTGGACTTAGAAGTGTCCAAATCGAAAAGGCTAGTTCTTGTCATTAGATTTTTAAAAAAATATTCTAAAGCAAAAAAAAAAAAAAAAAAAGAGTCTTCAACAGCAATTAGCATTTAGTTTTAGAGGAGGCTTTCATTATTTCACCTCACAGTGTTAAATAAGAATTAAATTAGAAGAGAAAGTTAATTATAAGAACTTTGAGATGAATAACCAGTTTTGTCTTATTTTCGCTCCATCTCAAATTCTTTAGAAATTGCGAATTAAGCACTGTTAAAGACACTGTAAACGAAAGACTGTTTAATAAAGCATAGCCCGTTATATAGATACTGAATGCACTCTCGATTACCTGGGCTCGGATTATCCGTGCATGGCGATGCTCACGCACGTGCATTGAACGCTCTCCGCGGAAGTGTGTAAAAACACTGGTTCAAGTCCGAGAAAACTCTAAAAACCCCTGAACTGCATCTTTAGATTTTTCAGCGTTTACTTTGCAATATTTTTTCTGCATCAGCAAGATGATGCTTTAATGAAAATTTGGGAAAAAGTGGACTGTATTGGACGCTATATATGGAGTAGCAAAAGCTTGGTCAGAAGCACTGATAACCAATAACACTGATTAGATCATAAAGAAAAAATTCTTTCTAATATAGAAATCGTAGAATTATCTAATTATGAAGAAATTGAGCAATAACTGAATTTGCATAGCAAAAAGTGAAAATGTAAAATTCATTGAAAATGTCGAACAGAATAATATCGAGGAATGCTTCAATGGCAGTTGGACTAAACCGGGCTTTCAATGCTTGAGCGAAGCGGATATCTTTACAAATATCCCAAGAACAGAGGAGGCAGAGAGGGATACTGAAATATAAGCGAAAAAAGATGCTAACAGTTACGTTAGCCCCGAGACAGCAATAACTTCTGCTGAAACTCTGTTGGACTTCGTCGAGCAGTTGGATTCGAATACAATGTTAAAATAGTAAATACCCAATGGAAATGTTAAAATAGAAAATATCGCTTGGGAATCTCTATAATTTTAAAATGGTCAAAATATATTAAATGGAATTTGCAAATGATAAACATTAGAAATTATGACTAAACAAAATAAAAAATCTAGAACGTTATCTAGAACAGAACATTCATCAAAAGGTAAAGATCAAAATTGAACAAAGATCTTTTGGTACGTCATTTAGAATTCCATCTTGGTTAAATTGGTTACTTTAGTTGATGTTCGTAAAAAAGTATAAACCGTATTTCTTAATTGCTTTATGCATGTTAGACTTAAATCGGCCGGACTATCTGATTAATTAATTATTTAGTGATTAATTCCTTATTTAATGACTTTTTCCACCATTTATCAATTTCTGCTGTTTGACATCAGCTGATGAATTTATATTTTATTCAGGTAATTTGCTTCAGTTTAAAAAGTGCATTGTACTTGTTCATGCGATGCGTGCGTTGTTATATAACAATTTCAAATTAACTAGAAGTGGACTGTACTAAATATTTTATTCGACAACTTTAATCAAATGCGTGCCATCTTTCAAGCGATGACTTACTACTAACAACAACAGCAATAAAAATAAAACTGAGTAAGCGTTTACAGGGTTGCTGTAATGAACATCTGCGCCATGCAAGGCGCCAAGAAGAGAAAAAATGACGTAATCTTACAGTTAAATAGTCTTAATGACTTAACATACCCCCACGGCATTGAAGGGTTACTTCAATAATTTCGTGCGATAATACTCATAATAACCTACAAAATTGTACAATTATTACCTTACTACCTTATACAATAAAGCAATACAAATAACATCTCTTAATTCAATATAATAATATTCAATTTTCAATAAAAAATTTTATACACAATACAAGTTGCAATACAAGTTTTATAATAATAAGCTAACACTTAACTAACTTAGGAAGCTTCTTCTTGAGGTAAAATTGCAATTTTTGTAATTCCACGCTTAATGATGCCCTTTTCTGTCTGTATTTCTACTACTCTAACCTTACCGTCAACTCCAGGAAAAAGTCTTGTAATGCGCCCTAACACCCATCTACAGACAGGAAGCTCATCCTCCTTAACTAGTACTAGCATACCTATTTTAATATTCGTTTGTTCTACCTTCCATTTTGAACGCTGTTGTAGTGTGTTTAAATAGTCCCTATGCCAACGATTCCATATCAACTGGACAAATCTGGTAGTTCGTTTCCATCTTGAGAGTCTGTTTTCAGGTATATCAATTAATTCGGGTTCTACTATAGCATTCAAGGGTCTTCCAATGAGAAAATGACCTGGTGTTAATGCCTCTAAATCATTTACATCGGAAGATAAGGGAGTAATAGGGCGAGAATTTAAAACAGACTCTATCTGAGTTACTACAATTAATAACTCCTCGAAAGTCAAACTTGCATTACCTACAATCCGCTTTAAGTGATATTTCACGGATTTTATTCCAGATTCCCATAGTCCACCAAAATTAGGTGTCCGTGGGGGAATAAACTTTCATACTATTCCTTCTTCACCTAAATAATCTGCTAATTTTTTGTCAGGATTTCTAATTAAATTGTTAATTCTTTGCAATTCGGCATTTGCGCCAACGAAGTTTTTTGCGTTGTCTGAGAAAATGATTGAGCATTTTCCGCGCCTAGCAATAAATCTCTTTAAGGTGGCAATAAATGCGTCAGTGGTGAGATCACTCACTAGTTTGAGATGCACTGCCTTTGTTATAAGGCAAATGAAAAGAGCTAAATATACCTTATGAAGAATTCCTTTCTTCTGTCCCTTGTACCTAATAAAAAATGGACTGCAAAAATCGGTGCCGACATGATTAAAGGGTGAGCTCGGATTTACGCGCTCTGCAGGTAATGACCCCATAATTTGTTCGATAGTGACTGGTTTATTTTTACTACAAATTATACTTTCATGGGTAATCTTTCTAGTTAAATTCCTACCTTGTAATGGCCAAAATTTCTGTCTCATAAAACACAATAATGCTTGCGAACCTACGTGTAAATATTTCCGATGATAATGCTCAGCAATCAGCTTAGTTAGTTTGCATTTAACAGGCAAAATTATTTGATGTTTTTATGAAAACATTACATTGGCCCCTTGTAATCGGCCTTCTACTCTCATTATATTATTTGCATCCAAAAAAGGGTTCAAAGAAAGTAAATTACTTTTATTATTAATGGGTTTACCTTGTGCGAGGGAGTTGTAATCTGAATAAAAACTACATTTTTGAACCTCTCTTACTAAAAAGGATTCTGCCTCATTTCACTCCTTTGAACTTACCCCTTCTGTTCTTCTCTGTGCTCCTTTCTGTTTTGCACACCTAGAGTTCCAAATGAACCTGAAAATATAACTAACAATACGTAATAATTTTAAATAATTGTTAGTGATATCTAGGACATTATCAATAAATTTTGAAGGCAAAGTGCATAAACAAGCAATGTCAGTTCTTTTTCTCAGTTCATTAGAAAATGTCTCTGTTTTTTCTAATTGTTCAAAGTCAATGTTCTTGTTAGGTATGACACCCTCACTCAAGAATGGAGGACCTTTCCACCACAGATCAGCATCATGCAGCTTGTCAAAATTCAGTCCTCGGGAAATAAGGTCTGCCGGGTTCTCCTCTGAACGCACATAATTCCACTGGCATGTCTGTGTTAGCTCTTGGATCTGCAACACTCGATTAGCAACAAAAGTTTTTAGTACATGCGGAGGATTCTGAAGCCATGCTAACACTATGGTTGAGTCACACCACAGACATATTTTACTGATGTCCAATTTCAATAAAGGCACCACCTTTGCAACAAGCTGTACTAGCAGTACAGCTGCGCAGAGTTCCAGTCGAGGTACTGTCAGCGGTTTTAGTGGAGCTACTCTGGACTTGCTGCAAAGCAAATGTGAAGATAAATTATTGTCACTTCTACAGCGTAAATAGATGGCTACTCCGTATGCGTGTTCTGATGCATCTGAAAATCCATGAAAATTCATGAGTATCTCAGAAAAACTGTCCTGTAAATCATATCTACTGACTTTCAAATTGTTGATAGATTGCAGTGAATCAATAAAAAGTTGCCAATCCTTAATTATCCTTTCGGGTAGCGGATCGTTCCAATCAAGCTTCAATAACCAAAGTCTTTGGATGAAGATTTTTGCTTTTGTTATTCCTGGACCAAGCAGTCCTAATGGATCATAAATGCGAGCAATATCAGACAACACTGTTCTCTTTGTGTAAGTAGTTGGTTTCTTGATGGTTGATTTGTACGAAAAACAATCTATCCTTGGATTCCATAATAATCCTAAAGTTTTGATGGTCTGATAGTCATCGAAATTACTGAAAGAATATTCCTCTTGTCCATCCGGAAACTGCAAAAGATCAGGATGATTAGCACACCATCTGTGCAGACGCATTCCTCCACGTGATAATAGGTTAATCAATTGCGACTGTAATTCTTTAGCCTCTATTAGAGTATGGGCTCCTGTGAGTACGTCATCGACATAAAAATTCCTTTGTACTATTGGCGCTGCTAACGAAAAATTGTTTTTCTCGTCTTCTGCTAATTGATTAAGAGTGTGCGTTGCTAGATATGGTGCGTTGGAAGTACCGTAAGTTATAGTCTTCAGTCTATAGACCTTAACTGGTTCTTCTTCACTACTCTTCCATAAGATGCGTAATAAATCTCTTTGATGTTCTTTAATCAAAATCTGACGATACATTTTTACAATGCCTGCTGTGAAGGCAATTTTATGCGTTTGAAATCTGCAAATAATATCAAATAGTTCGTCTTGAACTAACCCTCCATTCATTAGAACATCGTTTAACGAAATTACAGTAGTCGTAGGAGCAGTGGCATCGAACACTACCCTAAGTTTAGTGCTAGGTTTCTCGGGCCTGAAAACCCCATGGTGAGGAAGATAATATGAGAAACTAGAGCTATCCCCTTCATCAATTTCTTCGGAATGGCCTAATTTATTATATTTCTTCATGAAATCTTCGTATAAGTGTTTCATTGCGGGATTGCGAGTGAAGCGTTTAAGTAGATAATTCAGTCTTTTGCTAGCGTTTTCTCTCGATTCGCCTAAAAGGCTTAATCCTTCCTCCTTAATTTGCATTTCCACTGCATATCTGCCATCATCTTGCCTCGCGTGTGTACGAAGAAAGTGCTGTTCACAAAATTCCTCTTCCTGACTTTTCACTTTTTTTGCTTCATTAATACCTTCAATCTCTTAAAACCTTCTCATGTTGTCAGATAAATTATCCCCATTTTCCACAAACCCACAATAATTATCAACACTGCCTTGCTGCGGCATGCGCACTGACCCGCTAACGATGTATCCAAAAACTGACTGATGGAGAATCAGGTCTTGCATATTTATTCTATTTGTTCCCAGTAAATCAAAAAATATTTCGTTAGATAATAAAACATGTATTTGACCAGGTTTATAAAACTCTGGATCAGCTAAACCAATGAGTTGCAGCTGCTTAACATCAGGAATGTTTATATATCTAGCAGGCGTTACGCGAGTTATTTTTGGAACAACAAAAAATTGTAAGGTACGAATAAAATCTCTAGTAGTGTTAGCGATGGTTGCTATAGCTTTTTCCTTAACACCCATAACTGTACCATTGATACCTGAAATAGAAGCGTTTATTTTTCTTTTCTTCAAATTCAATAACTCAGCACCTTGTTTAGTAACGAAATTATTTTGAGAACCGGAATCCAGCAAGGCTCTCAGCGAAATAAAATTTCCATCATCACCTTTAACGAAAATAATTGCAGTTGAAAGTAGAACTTGTTTATTAAAAGAACTGGAAATATTCAGCGCAGTACCGTTAATGGACTTTGCTTGGTTGGTTTCATTAGTGTCACTAACCTTTTGGCTGTTTGCCATTGGAGTAAATGTATCAGCCTTTGGAGAAAGATTACTGCTAAATTTATTAGTCTTGTTAATGATTTTATTTGATGTGCCGTTTGCTTTATCGAAATTTTCTTCATTTCGATCAAAATGTAAGAGCGAATTGTGAAATTTCTGACATTTTCTGTATGTATTAGAACTTTTAGAGTCCTTGATTGTGTGAACCGAAGATAAACAATTGAAACATAGTTTTTTTGTCTTTACAAATTCAAATCGTTTCTTGACTGTTAGATTTAAGAATTGCGCACATTTCAACAATAAATGATCACCTTTACAATAAGGACAATTTTTTTGAATTTTCCGAAAGTGATGTAAGAGCTTTGGTATTAAATGAACGTTTCGATTCCCCATGAGAAGGTTTGTAATGTGATAGGGTGCGAGAGTGTTCCTTCAAAAAACATGTCAGTTGTTTAACCGTTCCTATCTCGTCTTTTTTAAGTGACCTTTCCCACCAACACCGAGTATTTCTATCCAACTTTTTAACTAATAAATAAACAATTAACGTGTCTGAAAATTCTTCCACCTTTTGCTCCAATGCTTCCAAGGATCGTAAACATTCATGCACCTTATCGATAAATTTTAAAAGCGACGAAGTAGAATCACTCGTTTGAGGTATAGAAATTAATTTCTTTATGATAGAATTGATCAAATCTTTTTTGTTGCAATAGCGATCAACCAACAGATTCCATGCTATGTCATAATTCGAATCTGAAATTGGAATGGACTGAATAATATTTAAAGCGTCTGCCTTACACGAACTCTTTAAATATTGCAATTTTTGCGCATTAGTTAATTTGCTATTTTTATGCACAGCTGCGGAAAATAAATCCTCAAATTCAATCCATTCTTCGATTTTCCCACTAAATATTGGAAGAGACAATTTAGGTAATTTTATATCCGAAGCAATTATGTCTTTACTCGAACCGTTTTCATTTGAACAGCTATTCCTTTGAGAACTGATCTCAGAAATTTTTCTTTTAATTTTCAAATGAATTTCATCGAGATTATCTACTACATTTTCCTTTTCCTTAATGAATTCGTCAGTGTCCGTTTCCTCACAATGTGCAAATAAAGAATCGAAAATGTTACTTAATTCCTTTTTAAATTCTAATATTGGTAAAATCCTAGTATACGGTGCAGCCTTGGCGTGATTTTGGAAATTATCGCCAACACCAAAAATGATCCAAAGAACGTCGCGATTTTGAAAATTATCGCCGACACCAAAAATGATCCAAAGAACGTCTATATACTATATACACTATATACTATGTGTGTACATACATAATATATACTATATATAACTATATATATTCTTTGAATGACACGTTTACTACTCATCGTACATGTCCCGTTTTTACTGCTCATCATAAAGTCGCCAAAAGTAGCCAAATCCCGTGTGCACCGGATACTAGGATTAAACCCTAATGTTTTTGATTCGTATAACTCCAATAAGGAAATATCTGCTTCATCCACTGTAGAATTTACCTTATTTTCAAACTTTCTGATACAGCATTTTAAACTCTTTTTGTTAGCTTTAATCGCTTTCAATTCACTCATCATGAACAAATAAATAATTTATCACTTACCGTGATTGCAGATTTCTCGACAGCAACACCGGAAATGTACGATCCAATCTTAATTGCGTAATCCACACGAAAACGAAAGCATTCCAAACACTCTATATGAAGTGATGCGTAATACAACCAAACGAAAGTATTCTAAATATTCTAAAAGATTAATTTTAGCAACGATGTCTTTTACCTGTGGCTCGGCGGGCCATAAAGTGTTCATGCGATGCGTGCGTTGTTATATAACAATTTCAAATTAACTAGAAGTGGACTGTACTAAATATTTTATTCGACAACTTTAATCAAATGCGTGTCATCTTTCAAGCGATGAGTTACTACTAACAACAACAGCAATAAAAATAAAACTGAGTAAGCGTTTACAGGGTTGCTGTAATGAACATCTGCGCCATGCAAGGCGCCAAGAAGAGAAAAAATGACGTAATCTTACAGTTAAATAGTCTTAATGACTTAACAGTACTATTATAAGGTAGTATTTTCTCCCTCCTCTCCGTATTCATTCATCGTGTAACTAGAAGCACACCCTAAGCGCATTCCAGAGGCCCTGGGTTCGATTCCCAGCGAGGGAACTGAACACTTTTCACGTCTACTGCTTCTGAAAAAACGTTAATGATTCTACGCCATAATATGTTTTTATGATATGAACAGACGTGCTACAACTGACGTATTTTATAATATAAACCGACATAAACACAATAAGCGATGTGTTTTCCATGTTTTCTTATGTGAATGGAGGGAACTTCAAAATTCAATAACGATATCCGAATGATGACATTAACCTTGATCATGAGGCGCTTATGTATTACATAGATTCTCACAGACCAATAAAAAGTGAAGTATTTATTCATTGTTTAGCTAAATTAACAAACTTTAAGGTAATGGTAAAGTATGTTCAGCTAAATTAACAAACTTTAAGGTAACAGTAAAGTATGTTCAGCTAAATTAACAAATTTTAAGGTAACAGTAAAGTATGTTCAGCTAAATTAACAAACTTTAAGGGAACAGTAAAGTATGTTCAGCTAAATTAACAAACTTTAAGGTAACAGTAAAGTATGTTCACCATTGCTTCTGATGAATGAGAGAAGCATCATAGTACAACATTAATCAATATTTTTAAATTAGGAAAAAATTTCTTCTGTTACAATATATATCATTTCATAAATTTTATTCTAAATAAAAATTATTAATTTTAGTTCTCTCTGTGCTTTTCCAGTATACGTTAGTTCCATGCTGCATTGAGACATTCATAGCTATGTTATGTAGCAATCTAGATTCAGGGATAGATCTAAATGTTCCTTTCGTTTCCATGAAAAAAAAAGTCGAGTAATTTGGGGTATGCCATGAATGAAGGTATGAATAAGTTGAAGGTTTCGCGAATAAACTAATAAATGTTTAGGAATAAAAGATGCTTTCTCTTTGTGTGTCCATAGGGCAAGAAAAATACTTCCTATCGTGTTAATGAGATAAATCGTCGCATAGCTCGAAGAAGGACGGGGCTCGGTGCGAAGGCTACCTTGAAAGAAACTTTGGTTAATAGAAAATGTTCCTTTGAGCTTTGAAATAGTTAGAACAATGAAAAATATTATAAATAAATTTGTTGTAAAGGGGGAATTAAGTAGCAGCTTTCAAGAAAAATTCCATGTATTAAGCATGGCGCCTATATTATTCAATAGCTTTTGGAGTGACGAGGAAACAAAAATGTAGACGAACTGCATACGAGGTCTATTATTATTTAAGAGACGCTTTGTCGGTTTCACTGAGTTCCTGCTATAATACGTTAGTTTAGTTTTCTCGTGGCGAAAGGAAAGAAAGTGTAATGCATAATTCTAATTCCTCCGTGCTTGGAATTTGTTTGGTTAAAAGATGTGAAATCCTGGCGAACCAGTGGGAGATTATATGAGGCGTAGTTGCACCAGAAGTCGGTTAATTAATATTTAAGTTAAGCGTTAGTTAGGAAAAAGAATTGGCGAAGAAGAAAAGTAACGAAGAGAGAGGAAGGATAAATCTGAATGAGGAGTTCTGGGAAGTTTAACGGAAATATGGCAGAAAAAGAGGAAATTGAGGGAATGCGAATGATAAATGAGGTAAAAAGTTGTGGAAGTAAGAAACAGGAGTAGTGCTGTGATGAACAACAAAAATGTGCGAGATGATAGTAATCTTACTGAAGATGTATCGGTTTTGTGTATGATGATGAGTCGAACTGAATTGTAACTGAGTGTACGTTGAAATGCTGTTCGGAATTGATATTTAATGTGTTCTGACAGAAAAGGACGTGAAAGTGTAAATTCCAAATTTAGCGACTTGGAGTATCGGCTTCCAATTATTACGACGTATGACGTTCCAGGATCGATGTTCTTGTCTACAACTTTTTAGGCTCAACGAAATACTGATTTTTTGTCTCCTTGACTGATGGTCAACAGAAATGCTGTTCGCAAGCGTTAGTTTGTGCATGATGAAAGAGAAGGACTTGAACGTGTAAATCCCAACCTTGGATAGAGTAAAATTTTCTTGCTTCTAAAATTCTATACTGAGATGAAATTCATACCGATTTCCAGCATTTATTTATTATATTCAGTGAACATTCAGTTCTTATCAATAAAAAGCCATCGTTGATAAAATTAATAAATTTTATTTAGATTTTCGAAACATAAACATATAACTCCTCCATCTTAATAATAAGGAACATCTTTTTATTTTGAAGTTAATCATTCGGGAAAGGCATTACTATTTCCTTTATTTATAATTCGCGATCTTTACAGATAGCATACAGACTTGACTTTCAAATATGACGATAGGAGAAATATTTTCTGTCTACGACGTATAAAGAAAATTCGTGTAAAGAAACTCTTCATACTGACATTTAGTGTAATGAAGAGGATGGGCCTACTGTAACGGACAATGTTAAGGATTTTAAAGGACAAAGTTAAGATCTTACATCAATTCGTTTGTAATTCGGCTTCCGATGGAAAAGTAAAACGAAACATTCTTCAGCTTTGTGAAATTTTATTTTATTTTCCAGGAACCCCGAAGTTAGTCCACGTAAGTACTCTTCACCTCCTCTTAGGGTGTAATATTGAATGTATGGTCTTAAGGAAGAACTCCTATTTAAATACTTACTACGTCAAGTTAATTTTTATAAAACTGATACGAAATTTTATAAATTTAATGTATCAGATATTGACATATCAGGTATTTTAAATGTGAAACTTAAGGAAATATTAAAATTGAATAGTTATAAATTACATGTTTATTTTGTTGATCTGTCTAATATAGCAGAGTTAAGAATTCTACTTTTTTAATCGAACCTTCGTTGTAATATCTGTGTATATACACATGTTAAAAGAATGTGGATCTCTAAGAATCAAAAATATACATTTATCAATGGGAACCCGATTTGTCCACTCAGTTTAACTGCACTACACAATTCTGGTTATAATATTTGGAAAATTCAAAGCAAAAAGTACCGGAATATAAGAAAGACTAATTGGCATATTTCAAAAATTGCTGAACTTCACAATGCATTCAAAAATATTTCAATTTGATTGAAAACATTAAAAAAATAAAATATTACCTTTTACTTAATTAAGTACACAAATTCTAGTTCAATTGAACAATGAGATTAAATTTCATGTTTTACAGACTTTAAAAGCAAGTATTATTCTTTTATATATTGTTTTATTTAGTGGAGTAATTTCAAAAAATTATCTCTTATTTTATTGAAAAATAACGTGTAATCTGTTTGCTTTCAACGAAAATAACCACACTAAAATTTAATACCATTTTAGACAATCTACGTTCAAACACGTTGATTTAAATTTATTTAATATCTTTTAAAATAATGAGCTGTACTACTGAATTGGGATCACAGTTTTACTTAACCTTTAAAAACCAAACAGCGAATAGCTGGATTTCTACTGTGTCTGGATGTAAAATCGCTATTTAAATGGCTGGAAAATAATGCTTTAGGCTAAGATTAATTCCTCTGTGCAATATATTACGGGCACCATTTCTTAAAAACCCAAATCTGTCTTTTTGTATGTGTGTGTGTGTGTTTTCATTTAACATTTACGGCATTATATTTCAATGTTCCACCCTAAGCTAAAAGGTGCAGATAACACTTGGAGGTATATACGCAAGAATTATTGCATCGAAGTGAAAGGGGGTTATTTTCATAACTAATCCGTGTCAAACCATTAAAAGCTTTTTCTCTGTGCAACGATTTTTCAGAATCCGTGACTTTAATGCTATACCAAGGATTTTAATTACTTTAACAGTTCATCTCTGAGTAAACAGAAAATACGAAAATATTTTTATATGCTCTGGTACGGAGCTCTTATTTCCGACAGATTCCCAAATAGAACTTCACACACTAAGATTCCTTTAAAGAGAACTAAGAACAACTCCTTTAAACTCTCACCCTTATGATTTCCTCCTTTCCTTGTGAGCATCAACGAAAACCAGTATTTAGTTCTTTTCGGGAAACAATCTGCCGCCCCTTGAGAATTCCTCCAATATTCACAAGTATGGGAGGATTGATGGTATTCTAACTCTTGAAACTTTACTGCCAGATTTTCATTGTCTAGTTACAACTGTCTGAGCCAGGGGGAGAGAGACTTCTCTTACAGGAAGATTAACCACTCCAAGAAATCGCTACACCGTAAATTAAGAAGTTGGAGTTAATATCCTGCAACTCCTGTAGTTCGAGGAGTAGGAAAACACTAGAGTTTTCGAAAAGTTATCGCTTTCAAGAAGACTTAGTTGCCTCTTACATACTGAAGAGAGGGGTGCTTTAATAAGAATGTTCAGAAGAGAGTAAGATATAGAGCAGTTTAATGTGTAGTCTTACTTTCAGTTGTCTGCTCCAGATGTACCTACCTAAGACGCTTAAAGCCGGGTACTTAGATAAAAAAGAAAAGAAAAAAAAGTGTTTATTTTATAAGTAAGCGGATTCCATCTATGTTACTAATAGTTGCTATCTATCTGTAATTTATATAATGTGGATTCAATAATAGTGTTCATTTCTGCTTTAAACATTTAACAGCTTTTAAATAATTTCGTACGCTTTGCATTTAAATAATTCTACACTTCATTGAGTCTTTTCAATTAAATTTATAGTTAACCCTTAAATAATATGGATTTGAGCAGCACGGCTTATATAATGGTACAATTGAAGAAATAAATTAGAAATATTTTAAAGATTAATGATTGTTTGAGAAATTCACACATGAACTGCATGATCTAAAAATTAATAAAAATGATTTATCAATTCAAATGTTAACCGAAAAATTTATAGTGTTTTAAAAATATCATCAGTTCATTAAACCGATATATCCCACGTCTAACGATTCTTTCGTAAATTATGTAAATTTTGTAAATTATTCGAAACCGAAACTGTTTCAGTTTTATATAGTTAAATTTCAGACTTGTGTAATGTAAACGTGCACAATTTTACGATGTGATTTTACATTGCGCAGCGTCAAAAATATTTAGAAAATTTTAGAATTTCCAAATTTGTTACAGTCTCTATCTATCACTCTATGGTTTTTATATTAATTATTTTATTAGATGTTATTTTATTATAATTATTAATTCTTTACATTTACACGACCTCAAAAATTATTTGGAAACATATCCTTCAAAATTTCTTTGTAGAATTAGTTCAACATATAATACTGTTGCGTGCGTACGGGTTCGTTATGAAATGAATGCACAAGTCCGATGAAAAAAAATGAACAAAAATTTATTATTATCACAACAAAAATGCTTAAATTTTCTCAAATTATCACGCAGTATTACAATATCTCACAGTAGTTTTCTTTTAACTACTCAAATGTCCAATAGAACGTAATTCAAAACAGCTAAAGAACGCTAATCCACGAATTCGTTACAATCAACAACAGTAGTTTTTTTAAACAACAACAAACTAAGCAACTACTACAAACTGAGATGTTTTCCTCCTTTTATAAGATTTTAAAATCACGCGCTAGAATTTTCCAGTACTTTCTCGAAATCAAAAAGAGATATTTATTTATTTAATGCACGCGCTCTTGTATTTTCAATTTTCCGGCTTAGCTTTCTTTTAATATTCGTCACGCGCTGCACTGCGCGAGAAATAAAACCAATTAATTTATAATTGAACTAATATTAGCTTTTTAAATACCAAATTCGTAACACTGCCCCCTTCCCAAGGACTGCACGTCCCGGGCAGTACAATCCCTGGACAGGAAGCTAAATTTACAACTGTGGCATAAATGCATTAATAAGCATTACATTACAATAATAAACAACATGAACAATAAATGCAATACATAAAACAAATCAAATGCTATCAAATTCAAATCAAATACTAAATGCAAATCAAATACTAAATACAAATCAAATCAAAGACACATTTAAAAACAAAATGGACCATGGTCTTATACTATTTACAATTATTTACATTATGTACTATGGCCATAGTAATAAGCTAACCTGTCGTAAGAGTTCGAAGACTCACGGATCCGAACCACGACGTCATTCGTGTCCAGCACTGTATATGGACCATCCGAAGGTGACTGTAATTTAGGACTCAGTCCTTTTCGTTGAATTGGGTTCCACAACCACACCTTGTCTCCTTTGTTGGATCTCTGTCTAGTAGCTCTTGTGTCGCATCTGGTCTTCATTTTCTCCGTCGCCAAGTTGACTCGCTTTCGTGCAGAACGGTGCATCCCCTCAAACCGGGCCTGGGCATCTTGGATGTGTTCCTCAGGCGATGAAGGCGCATCCGTAGGGCGACTAAACAGGCGGTCACAAGGCAGACGAAGGTCTCGACCGAAGAGCTTCTGGGATGGAGAATAGCTGGTAGTCTTGAGTTTCCTTTCGACCCTGGTATGATTTCGGCAGCTTCCCGAGCTCGATCTTTCGGACAAAGCGTCGACATTTCCAGGCGAGGATCCCTTTTGAGGATGGATAATCATACCATCTGATGCTGAAAGCAGCTTATTGTTTTTGAAATCTAAGGAAAAATTGTATTTCCTTAAAAAGTCCAATCCGAGTATGCATGGATCTGTAATATCCGCCACATATGCCGTGTGATGGTAGGCGGCACTTCCAAACGTGATGTTTACGTTTAACTTCCCAGTTATGTTGATCTTGTCACCAGACGCAGTCTGAAGGGTAACACAGGATGGCGTCCAAATAAGTTTATCTTTAAACTGTTCAGCTAAATCTTTCCTAATGATGGTAACATTAGCTCCTGTGTCAATGATCATATTGCAAGGAACTCCATCGATATTCCCATTGATGGACAGTCCGTTATTGTTGCCACTCACTATAGAGATCTTAAGCGCTTTAAAACAGGGTTTTTCATTATCTGGCAACCTCCGTTCCTTGATATGGTCATTAGTTTGTTTCCTGCGTCGTTGCTCAGAAATTGTCTCAATTTTCGTACCCTGGGGTGTTCTGCAATTCTTTCGTACGTGGCCTTCAGCTCCACAGTTCCAGCACTTTGGTTTCTTGTCAGTCCTTTTCCTTCCCGTGGCATTTAATTGTCTGTTTAAATCGTATGCCTTATTTTCCGTGCTCTGGGGAGTTCTGCAGTTCCTTCGTAGGTGGCCTTCAACACCGCAATTCCAGCACTTTAGGGTCGGTTTTGTTTCACCACTATTCCGTCTTAAAGCATTCACTGGTCTTGTCAACTCATCCGTTTCATTATCCGTGCCCTGGGGTGTTCTGCAATGCCGTCGTAGGTGACCTTCAGAACCACATCTCCAACATCTTACAGCCACTTTGTTCTCACTGCTACTCCGTATCAAAGCATCGACTTGTCTGGATAAATCATCTAAACGAGCCATCAATTGGTCCCCTGGGTCGTGGACTCGCACAGCTCTGACTGGGTAGCGATCCCTAAGAGTTGCTTGCTGGGCTGCCTCCAATTTCACGGCGTACAACAGAGCGCTTTTTACATCCTTTACATCTGCCATTCGCAGTGCTTTCTGTATTTCAGTATCTCGGATTCCGTCGATAAAGTATTGCAAGGACAGGATTTCCCTTGTTTCTGTCGGGCACTCCGAAAAGGCGTGATGTGACAGCCTTTCAACATCCGTGGCGAGCTCCTGAAGTGATTCAGTGGGCTTCTGTTGACGGGATTTTAATTGAAGCCTGCTGTAATCTTTTAAACATTTCTCGCCAAAGCGCAGCTCCAAAGCGCCGGACAGAGCTTCGAAATCTAACCTTTTGTTTTCGGGAAGAGTCTGAAGGATATCCGCTGCGTCGGCTCTTAAAGAAGCGGCGAGATGACAGGCCTTAGCTTGGGAATCCCATCCATTCGCATCCGCAACGATAGAAAACTGGGTCTTGTACACTTGCCAGGATGTCTTCCCATCATATGTGGATAGCTTCAGAAATGGACGAGCAGGCATCGGTAAAAATTTAAAATCATCATTCTTGCTCCCTGCCGTCGCTACGAATTTCTTTAACATTTCCATTTCTTTGGCAACTGCAGAAACTCTCTCATCAATTTGTTGTTCGACTTGGTGTTGGACGGCACAAACTCTTCCTTCAATTCGTTCCTCCACAGCCGAAACTCTCCCTTCTATATGTTCTTTTACAGAAGAAACTTTTTTTTCTATTTCTTCTTTCACCGAAGAAACTCTTTCTTCAATTTGATCTTTTACGAAAGAAACTTTTTCTTCAATTTGTCCAACTTTATTTTCAACTGTGTCAATTCTGCCTTCCATAGCTTCAAATTTATTTTCTATTATGCAGGTAATTTCTCTTTTCATTTCTTCTTGACATGCTTCAATCTTTTCTTGACCAGCTTGAACGGCTTTCAATTCGTCCTTAACGGATTCCTGGCCCAATTTCATTTCTTCCTTAACGGATTCCTGGCCCAATTTCATTTCTTCCTTAACGGATTTGACGGCCCCTTCCATCTTTTCTTGGAAAGCAGCAAATGCAGTCATCATTTGCCTGAATTGTTCTTCCATCGCTCTTGTTATTGGCATTCAAACCCCACTTCTGACACCAAAAATTGTTGCGTGCGTACGGGTTCGTTATGAAATGAATGCACAAGTCCGATGAAAAAAAATGAACAAAAATTTATTATTATCACAACAAAAATGCTTAAATTTTCTCAAATTATCACGCAGTATTACAATATCTCACAGTAGTTTTCTTTTAACTACTCAAATGTCCAATAGAACGTAATTCAAAACAGCTAAAGAACGCTAATCCACGAATTCGCTACAATCAACAACAGTAGTTTTTTTAAACAACAACAAACTAAGCAACTACTACAAACTGAGATGTTTTCCTCCTTTTATAAGATTTTAAAATCACGCGCTAGAATTTTCCAGTACTTTCTCGAAATCAAAAAGAGATATTTATTTATTTAATGCACGCGCTCTTGTATTTTCAATTTTCCGGCTTAGCTTTCTTTTAATATTCGTCACGCGCTGCACTGCGCGAGAAATAAAACCAATTAATTTATAATTGAACTAATATTAGCTTTTTAAATACCAAATTCGTAACAATACAATATGTACCATAATATATGTATTTTTTCTCAATTAATAAATGAATAGTGCGAAACGACAGCACACTTGAAGACCAGTTAGTGTTTAATTGATATCATCATTCACTAATACCTATTCCTATTATAAAGTATTATAAAGTACCGTATTCAGTTTAGGAAAACTACAGTTCTAGTTTTCATAGATTTAAACATATTATTGAATAATGCGACAAAGTTTTAGAAGAGGTGAAATCCTGAACTAATAACCAGATTTAAATCTCAATAAGAATATACCAAAATACTCTGAATAAAGTTCAAAATTTAAAATGAATCATCCAAAATTTCAGGAGTGAGAAAAATTATTCTCGGAAAGCTAAAAAATTGACTCAAAATTGTAAATAACTTAAATGAATAGCTTTCATCAATCATGAACGCTGCATTTTTTTACGGGCGGTTGATGTATTATTTTATTCTAAATAGGTACACATTTCCTTGAGAGTGGCCGAAATTACCTGCCATTTAGCCTTCTTATATCGAGAACCATGCTCACGGCGAACTGCAGGTGGCGTCTGGTGTTACAACTGCGAAGAGAAACAAATGATCCTATGGCCAAATTTTATGGGAAATCAAACTGAATCCTTGGTTTCAGACTAACAACCACCATCTGCTAACTAATGAACCATTCAGGGTAGTAATGATGTGCTTAAATGTTTAAAAGAAAAGGTCTAAGCTTTTATTCGGTATATGCATATTTAAAAATACTTTACTTTCTTTATTAGCATCTAAGTGCATATCGTCTGTAAGAATAATAGTGTATCTATGAATATCTGCATCAATACTACCTTGTATGATGCAGTAAAATAAAAACAAAGGTTAGTAACACTACCTATAAAAAATTAAAGGTTTTTTTTTTTTTTTCCCCTAGACATGTAATTTTATGACAATAAATGATAGACTTCCCATTGGGTATATTACTTACTGTATTTTTCATATACACTCATTAAAAATGTAGTCATCGTGATTTCGTGTTTGACACCACGTCTGGCGCTCAAAATACTGGAATATGTAGCGGCATGGGTTCTACAAGTACTTCTTCGGATACTTGGAAATTTATACCAAATTTGCAAACAGATATCATGCAATTCCCATAGATTACGAAGCTATACTTCGCGATCTCCATGACATCCATAATATAATTGCTCATTAGGCATTACAAAACTTTAGAAGACAAATTAGGAGGGTTATCCGGCCTTCTTTTAGAAGACCAGACATCAAGCGAAACTCATCAGAATGTTCCTTAAACCACAGTAGCATTGCAACCTTATAACGAGAAGCATTGTGTTGCAAGATGAGTCTGTTTCCAGAGAGGAAGACAGAACCCATGAATGCGTATAACTGACCAGTCCATGAACCACAACACTCATGACCTATTCTATAAAAAAGAACGACCGGTCCCAGGAATGCCCATGAGAATATTCTAAAAGTAATCTTCAATGCCACCCTTTTTTCTTTAGAAACATGGATCAGTCAACTGTTAACTTAAAAGATAACATATTCTGACACAGCCATTGATGTAATGTAAAAGAAATCGAGACTCATTTTATTGGGTAAGTCTTCTCCGTCGCGCATTGTCAAATCACTTTGTTACATCTCCTGTTGTCGTAAATATCGATGATGTTGGGTTAAAAGAGGCACAGACGAGAGAGTTTTCCATTCTATATTGCGGAGTCCCATATCCAATCGAATAAGATAATCTGTGCACTCAGCTGGATTTCCACTTAGACCTATGCTGCATTCAGCTGTCAGGTGAATCATCTTGCCTTCATCAAGCGAAACATTCTCGACGTCCACATTCTTTGATCAAATGCATATACCCAAAGAGATCTTCTTGCAAATTTCGCCGATATTAACAGCAACAGCTTGCAAACACGTAAAAAGCATGTCATTTCAAAGAAGCTCATCTCCAAGCTTCAAGTCATCGCAATATCATCTGTATCAAATTCCCTTAAATCAACGCATACCCCATCAATGCACACGTAGTCGAAAATATGCTATCACAGCGTCCGAGCTATTCGTTTAATTAATATTCCTACTATGAGCGAAAACATCATATTTCGATTACTACGTCATACGCTTGTCGCTATCGCTTTTCACCATGAGTAAAGATCCCAGTGTATTAAGTTTTTCATCAGATGTGAAGACAAGAGTCGAAAACGAATTCATTCCTGCCGATATTTCGTACATTCATTTCTTCCGGTATTATGAAACTTAAACAAAGAAGAGATGTGTGGAAAGAAATTAGTTCTTATTTCAAATCAGTGTATTTTAAGGATATTTCAGAATAACAATTGACATTTAATGATAATGAAAGTTACAGTTAAGAATAATTTTGTTCCAAAAGGTGACTACCAGGATGTAGGAAAAGCAACTCTGTTCTCATACTGCTTGTAGAGTAAACACTAATGATAAAATTTCTTCGAGTTTGTAAACAAAAATTGTTGCGTGCATACGGATTCGTTACGAAATGAATGCACAAGTCGGATGAAAAATGAAGAAAATTTATTATTATCACAACAAATATGATTAAATGTCCTCAAATAATCGTGTAGTATCACAATATATCACAGTAGTATCTTCTAACTACTCAAACGGTTCAAGAGAACTTAATTCAAAACAGCTAAAGAAAGCTAATCCGCGAATTCGCTACAATCAACAAGAGCAATTTTACAAACAAACTCTTAAAACAACAACAAACGAAGAAAGTAACTAACTACGAACTGAGAGGTTTTCCTCTTTTTATAAGATTTTAAAATCGCGCGCGAGACTTTTCTAGTACTTTCTCGAAACCAAAAAGAGATATATATTTATTAAATGTTAAATGCACGTGCTCTTGTATTTTCAATTTTCCGGCTTAGCTTTCTTTTAATATTCGTCACGCACTTCACTGCGCGGGAAATAAAAACAATTAATTTATAATTCAACTAACATTAGCTACTTAAATACCAAAACCGTAACACTGCCCCCTTCCCAAGGACTGAACGTCCCGGGCAGTACAATCCCTGGACAGGAAGCCAAAGATACGACTGTGGCATAAATGCAATAATACGAATTACATTACAACAATAAACAACATGAACAATAAATGCAATAAATAAAACAAATCAAATGCTATCAAACACAAATCAAGTACTAAATACACATTTAGAAACAAAAAGGACCATGGTCTTATACTATTTACAATTATTTACATTACGTACTATGGCCATAGTAATGAGCTAACCTGTCGTAATGAACGAATTTAGGCTTAGAGTTCGAAGACTTACGGATCCAAACCACGACGTCATTCAGCCTGTTTAGGACCGCGTAACGGACCATCCCAAGGTGACTAAAATTTCGAACAAAGTCCTTTCCGTCGAGTCGCATTCCACAACCACACCTTGTCTTCTTTGTGGAATCGATGTTCAGTAGCTCTTGTGTCGTAGCGGGTCTTCATCTTCTCCGTCGCCAAGTTGACTCGCTCTCGTGCAAAGTTGTGCATCACTTCATTTCAAACCGGGCCTGGAGATCTTTAATATATTCCTCAGGCGATGAAGGAGCATCCGGAGGGCGACCAAACAAGAGATCACAAGGCAGACGAATGTCACGACCGAAGAGCATCTGTGATGGGGAATAGCTGGTAGTCTCGTGGACAGCACTGCGGTAAGCCAGTAAAAACAGCGATAATTTCTTGTCCCAGTCCTGCTGGTTTCTGGAAACCACTAGTGAGAGGTTATTAAGGATGGTTCGATTGAACCTCTCTACCATGCCGTCCGACTGGGGATGCAATGGTGTCGTTTGGGTTTTGTCAATGCCGAGTAGTTTGCAGAGTTCTTTGATTACTGCCGACGTAAAATTCCTTTCCTGATCGGAATGTAACTGAAGAGGCACTCCGAACCTGGAAATCCAGTGCTGTACCATCACCTCAGCTATTGTGACAGCCTCTTGATCAGGAATAGGGTACGCTTCAGGCCACTTGGTGATGTAATCAATGACAACGTGTATGTATTTGTTGCCATCAGCAGTTCGTGGCAGAGGTCCCAAGATGTCAAAGAAAGAAAAGAAGGAAGAAATGAAAGCTGGACAAAAAGAAATAAAAGAAGAGATGAAATCCAGACAGGAAAAGATGGAAACTGGCCAAGCACCATTTAAAGGAGACATGAAAGAAGCTGTTGAAGCAGAAATGAAAGTGGCCAAGAGTAAATTAAGAGAAAATCACATGCATGAAATTAAATTCGAGGCTATGGAAGGCAAAATAGATGTGGTTGAAAATAAACTGGGACAAATTGAGGAAAACGTTTCTTCTGTCAAAGAAGAAATAGAAGGAAGAGTTTGTTCCTTTCAACAACAAATCGAACAACAAATTGATGACCGGGTTTCTGTGGTTGCCAAAGAAGTGGATACTTTAAAGAAATTCGTAGCGACAGCAGGAAGCAATTCTGAGGGTTTTAAATTCTTACCAATGCCTGCTCATCCATCTCTGAAGCTATCCACATATGATGAGAAGACATCCTGGCAAGTGTATAAGACTCAATTTTCTATCGTTGCGGATGCGAATGGATGGGATTCTCAAACTAAGGCCTGTCATCTCGCCGCTTCTCAGAGAGCAGACGCAGCGGATATCCTGCAGACGCTTCCCGAAAATCAGAGACTAGAATTTGAAGCTCTATCCGGCGCTTTGGAGCTGCGCTTTGGGGAAAAGTGTTGGTGCTACTTTGGTAGACGGTTGCACGGATTTTGGCGATGTTTTGGCGATTTTCCTTTGGCGAGTAATACAACTTATGATAAACCCATTGCTGGATAAGTTATTTATGGTAACCGATACTTTGTTGTAATTTTATTTAAAAAATAATGCGTTTTATTGTGCATAAATTCCGTGTTTAAAATATTATTTATGGCTTTTAAATATTAAAAATCAATTTAATTTTGCATTTTTATTTGAAATAAAAATTTTATTGTTTATCATATTTTATGAAATTTTATGTTGTGGATGATGTAATCAATGACGTCACCTTACTTTAAAAGTAATTCGTTTTAATATGTATAAATTTAATCTAATGTTTTAAACATTATTTATGGCTCTTAAATATTAAAATACAATTTAATTTTGCATTTTTTAAAAAATGATTTTATTATGTATGAATTTTTAAATAATTTTAATTCTAGCCGGGATGTAATAAGCTCTCTGATTGGTTATAGAATATTTGTGCATTAACAAGCTGTAATCAGCTCCCTGATTGGTTACTGACAATTTGTGCATTTCCGCGCCGTTTTAAAATTTAATTTATATCTTCGAATTCCTTCAAAGATGTTATCTAAATTATGATTCTGATTTTTTATTGTGGTACTTATCAGTAAGGAACAGGTTAAACACTCAAAAAAATGTAAGTACATATTTTTCTTTTATTTTATAATTGTATACTTCAATTTTTGTTAAAAAAATTAATACACTATTTTCAGAAATTGCTGAGATAATTATTGTCCATATGTTTTAATGTTAATTATATTCTATATAACGTATTTTAAAGTATTTGAATTTAATAATATTCTAATTCTTTTAAATGTTGGTATGATGGTTTTTAATTCGATATTCAATTTCAGTAATATTTTAATCTAATTAAACGTTGGCCCAATGTTTTTATAGCGGTGTTTTTATTCTCTTCTTTGCTATATGAAAGTAATAATAACCTTACTTTAGTATTTTATACTCATAGTAAATGTATTTATTTACACTTGCCTGCCATCTTAAAAAACGACATTTTCAACAAAAAATTAATCCATTACTTTTAACGATATTTATTTATTTATTTTTTAAGTTTCGAATACTTTACTATGCGTAAAAACAGCGTTTTTCAAGATGGCTGACGTTTGTAAAAATCGCGCCAACAATTCGGCCAACATAAATCGCCAAAAATCCGTGCAACCGTCTACCAAAGTAGCACCAAAGTGTTTGAAAGACTACAGCAGGCTTCAACTAAAATCCCACTTCTGACACCAAAAATTGTTGCGTGCGTACGGGTTCGTTACGAAATGAATGCACAAGTCCGATGAAAAATGAACACATTTATTATTATCACAACAAAAATGTTTAATTTTCCTCAAAAATTCGTGCAGTAATACAATATATCACAGTAGTTATCTTTTAACTACTCAAACGTTCAAAAGAACTTAATTCAAAACAGCTAAAGAAAGCTAATCCACCAATTCGCTACAATCAACAAGAGCAGTTTTCTAAACAAATTCTTAAAACAACAACAAGCTAACTAAAATAACTAACTAACTACATTGAGAGGTTTTCCTCCTTTTTATAAGATTTTTAAATCGCGCGCGAGAACTTTATGGAACTTTCTCGAAATCAAAAAGAGATATTTATTAAATGTTAAATGCACGCGCTCTTGTATTTTCAATTTTCCGGCTGAGCTTTCTTTTAATATTCGTCACGCGCAGCACTACGCCGGAAATAAAACAATTTAATTTATAATTCAACTAACATTAGCTTTTTAAATACCGAATTCGTAACACTATACTTATTATCTTAACAGTAGCTATATTAACAAGTAGATTCACTTTAGTAGAGGCCTCAGTTTTTGTTTAATTCTAATATGGCACTGCCATGTCACTGCCAATTCTTATCATTTAAACACTTTTGTATTTTTGCTGCACTTCACTTAAATTTGTTTCCTCGAATTATTCTAACTTAATTCCCCAGTCCCTCAAGGCAAGTTGAAAATGACATCAAAAACTGCAAATTTTGAAATTAAAATACCGATCAATAACACTTCTGTAATTAAAAGTATATGACTATGACCAACGATTGCAAAAATACAGGCAGGAAAAGGACTTTTAAGCTGGATAAGGGAGTGTAGTAATAGCCCTTAATTCCCCCTCTCTATTCTAAACTTTTAATGTCTTTTTCTACATGCGTCCTGTTGCAACATCAATGACGTAGCTAATTCGGAACCTGAACTCAAAATTTTGAGAATTGAAATTTTTCTCTTAATATGCAACCAAAAACCTACTCTTAGTAAGCCTCCATGCTGGATAATTGCGCACTTTTGCTTCAAGTCTCTTCACGTGAAGACGCTAGTTCGTTCTCTTAGCCTCTGCCAGGTATTATCCATTGTTCTAAAAATATTATCTGTATTAAAGCTGTAGGGGACATAGCACCCCACAGTGATGATATGAAATGAAAACGAATATGTGGCCTCAGAATTCATTATCCAGGAATAAAATTATGTATGGAATCTTCGGCTACATCTGTGCTTGACTGTGATCTTTCCAAGTACGCTGTAAAGCCTCGCAAAGTTAAAACCCAGAGAACCATTGTCAATTCGTTTCTGGTTTCTCTACGTCATCCTGACATATATAGATATTGTTACGAAATGTACAGGCGTGGTAAGATAGCTTCCCCGCAAAGCAGTTTTAGGATTGCCATAAAATGGCAAAAGAAGGCAGGGTTGACACATTTGGCGATAAATAGCCCATTTGGCGACAAAATTGGCAATATGCCATGGACGGATGAAAAACCTTCTGGAACGAGTTCTTACCGGTTTAGCCCAGAATGTTTTCGAACACAAGCCGAAAGCTATATAAACCGTGCTGGTCCGCAATCAGTTAGTGCCTCGTCGAGAGGGCGAGTGTGTGTGCCTCGTAGAGTGTCTCATCTAGTTAGTCCGAGCGGAGTCGATCGAGTTGACAGCTGGGCAGCGAGTGCCGAGTGGGTCGTCGAGTGCATTGAAGAATCTCTTAGTGCATCGTCGAGAGAGTGTGTTAAGCTTCGGAAACGACTGAACCGAAGAGTCGAGAGCCGTGCTCTGTGTGTCGTCGAGTGCATCGCGAGTTGTAGCGTGGACAGTCTCGAGAGCACGTGGAGTTCCGAGAACGACCGAGCAGAGTCGGGAGCTGTACTCGGGTGCTTTGCAGTGAAGCTGTTTCGACCGTTATTGTCTGACAGTGTGAAGGCTGTGTCGTTGATATTTCCAGCGAGTGTTTATAGTAGATCTTCGACGACTGTAAAAGTGACTTTGACACTGTCCTGATTAATATTGGCCCAATAAAGTATGTTTCGATACTTCATCAAGTGTTGTCGTTATTCACTCCAAATCTACGAACCCCGTACGAACGTCTAATACAAGAAAAGAAAAACGCAACAATATACATATATATAGCATTTTGTATTGGTACCATTTACTATAAAAAAACGAGATGCACAACTAGATGTTATAGATCTATCATATACAAATTGCTAGTTTCTGAATTATGTGAGCTACATATACATACATACCGATGTACAGACGTCACGAAAAAAATCCCTTTTGAATATATTTTATATCCTTTTTACAATCCGTTTTGTAAAAATGAGTCTTTCATTCTGTCCATTCGTACAGACGTCGAGCAAAAAATTTGTCCGAATGGGTTCGGGAACAGTCAAAGTTGATATTTCTGATGAAATATGATACCCGAAACTTTTCGTGGTTACAATACTTTTTTTTTTTTTTACTTCGTAGATGAAAGTTAGAAATGTATGTCGTACAAGTAAAAAATTCGAAAAGTCTTATTAAGATATACAGCTAGAAAACATAATTACTGAAGTTTGAGAATAGATTTCCAAAGAATGTGAATTTTTTATTTTAATAATTTTATATCACTCAATTCTGAGAAGTAATTTTTATGGAAATCAACCGGGTAGTAAAAGCAAATTCACTCTTATTGTGCAGAAGTAAGATTAATTTCATCTGGAATTTTTAACAGCACTTTTATAAAATAGCGAAAAATTTAAGAGCGAAATAATGCAGTCTTAAGACAGATTAAATTAGGAGAGCATTTTAAATTTTAAAAAAAATCTTATCTTTGAAAGAATTTTAAACATCCTAATTAGTAATTTAATAATCATATTTCTGAAGTTTATTATCCTCCGTTTTTATTCATTATTATTTTCAAAACATAATTAGTTTTCAAGTTTTAGTTTGTCGTTAAAATATTCCTCAGGCGAATAATTTGACTTACATTCTAAAAAAATTCCGGAATAAATTTATCGCAAAATTAATTGTACATTCTCATTTGAAAGATTCTAAACAACGGAAATTAGGTTTTCAAATTGATGAGGTTTAATTAATCCACTTAAATGATATCCGGATGTATTTTAATTAAATAAGATAAATGCGATTTTCAAATATTTCGGAATATTTTATAAAGTCGCTCTGATAGAGGAAATGATGCAGTGGATGCTAAGGAAAACAGAAAATAAAACTGTCGGTTCATTTTCGTGAATTTTAATTAGCATTTAATGGTCTTCAAAATAAATGTAGCTTTCAGAATTGTTAGCCTTTGAATAATTATTTTACCTATGATATTGCTATAAATCTAATTCAAAGTAATATCAGAAATTTTTCCAAAATTTTAGTGCAGAAGCAATTTATTCTAAATGTTCGTATACAAGATATAATTATAAAATAACTTTAATATGGAGATACTAAATTCAAATCCTTACGGTAGACATCTGTTAAAACTATCCTGCCTGTTTTCTGGACTGATCGACTTTGAATGCCTTTAATTTGCAAAGACTTGAGTCTCAAATATTTGCAATTAATATGGAACTGACAGTGTTCCTTGTAAGTAACGTTTGTTGGCCACTATACCATTAGAACGTCAAATTTAAATTCTGTAATGTATTCCAATCAGACAAAGAGTCTGACTGCACGAGAAAAACACCAAAATAAAATTTATAATGAGGTAAAGAAGCAGTCTTAGTTTAACATAGATTTCGAATTTAGCAATATCTAGGGCTATCAATATCGTGGCAATAATAAAGCATCCGAAAAGAAAGACCGGAAAAGCATTTATTGCCTAGATATAAAGTGGAAAAAGAAAACATTTATTACCACGATATTGAGTGGAAATGGGAAAAACTATTATCACGATATTGAGTGGAAAAGGGAAAAACTATTATCACGATATTGAGTGGAAAAGGGAAAAACTATTATCACGATATTGAGTGGAAAAGGGAAAAACTATTATCACAATATTGAGTGGAAAAGGGAAAAACTATTACCACGATATTGAGTGGAAAAGGGAAAAACTATTATCACGATATTGAGTGGAAAAGGGAAAAACTATTATCACGATATTGAGTGATATTTGCTTCTGCAAATTTTTTTTCTGCTTCAAGAGCAGAAAAACAAGTTTCAGGAGGGAAGAGAAACGAAAACTTTATACGGAACTTAGCAGAATAAAGCTAATCAGTAGCTAACCATACATGTTTGTCACCTGATCAACACATTGTCTTTGATATTGCACAAATTATTTATACAGCTTCTTTAGTTTGATATACTAAATTTAACTGAAACATTTTCCCCAAAATTTATCTCCTTTAGATTGGGCATTATTCCAATCCAGTTTCTTGTCAACACTTTCAAAGTTCAAATACCTTACTTTTCGCATTTCGTTACTATGTCTCTCAAAAAATGGCGCTAGGTTCGTTTTCACATTGTCAGCCCATTAATTTGCATATTAAATAGTTTTCACTGTTTAGATGCCCGCCGAAAACATCGCGGAGAAAGCAGTACAAGGCGAAAACGTAGCCGTATAAAACACAGCGGGAGAAAAAAAAAAAGAAAAGAGAAAACAAAGTGGTATCGTTCGAAGCAGTTCAAAAACACCGCAGTTTTAAAACATCGTGGTAGCAAATGTGGTAAAAAAATAAGCGCCGACCAATCATTAGCATAATGATAATCTCTCAGACGTAATTGTTTTTAGAATTTGAAAGTTGTTAATGTGTATTCGCACAATAATCTGTGATCGTAAGAAGAAATAAGAAATATTTTGATTTCTGTACATTACATGTTTTTTAAGTAATTAATAATTATTTTCAAGAAAAGTAAGAAAAAAACTTAAGCATTCAAAAATTTAAAATGAGCAAAACATTAATACGGAATTTTGCTTAAGCTTGTGCTTGCTTTTCTGCAAAATTTTATTAGTGAATTAAATAGGTATGAAAGACGGAGAGAAGATTTTCCTCATTTGTTCTTCCACTTACAAATCATTATGCATATATACATTTAGAAAAAGCCTGAAAAACTTATGTTTGCAATGTTTCCGCCATGCGATAATTTGAAGCGGCTTTTTTTTTTTTTCTACGGCGATGTTTAAAAAGTGCGATGTTTCATCTTTGCTTTCTTTTCTCCCATGATATTTGGACGATGATGTTTTCGCCTTGCTTCCGATTATCCAGTGCCTATGTTTTTGCCGTTGTTTTCTTGCAACCTTTTATTCGGCTTGCTTACAAACCCTTAAGGAAGAGGGACTTGTTTCTGATCACCCTCGAAATTGATAGAAGTTTGTTCAAAATTTACGCCAATCCATGTTCCAAATTTATGAATCCAATTACATTCCAAAATCCAATTACGAATCCAATTACATTCCAAAATCCAATTACGAATCCACTTACAAAAATGAAAAACATTCCAAATTTAAGTTTTATTTAATTAAAAGTGTTTATATAAATGAGATTTATATGATTAATAAATAAACACAATAAAAAGTAATCACTAATAATTTTAATGATAATTAACACTTAGCGAATAAGGCAGTTTGACGATTTAGACACAACGTCCTCTTCTGGTGCCTGTCTTTATGAGAGAATAAGGAATTACAGTGCCCTGTCGATTATCCGGATGCGAATGATCCGGCTGGTGGATTAACCGCGCCTGGTGCCCATGGAGCAAAATCAAAGCTGCGCGCCAGAGTGTGCAAAATATAAACGTGCTCAAATCCGAGCATGCTCAATCAGGGAGATTCTTCCCAAAACAGAAATTAGAGAGTTATCTAATTGTGAAGAAGTCGAGGCAATAACACAAATTGTATGCCAAAAAATTGAAACTATGAAATTCTTCTAATATATCGATCAGAAAAACATCGATGATGATTCGACTAAGCCGGGCTTTCAATATTTGTGTGATGCGGATATCGTTTCAAACGTCACAATAACAGTGATTGACACCGACAATATAAGAGAATATACTGACAATCACACTAGTCCCAAGACAGCAATGACTTCTATTGAAAACTCTATTGCACTTCATCGACTAAAAGGAATTCGAATACAACGATAAAAAAGCACTTAAAAATGTACTTAGTGAAATTCGACAAACATTTAACGTTTTCAAATATAAAGTAAAATTACTGATTTTTTAAGAAATAAATACTTGCGAGTACTGTTTGCATGAAAATTGATAATTCGAATTATCCGTGTTTCTCAGATATCCGTGACCTGCGCTACCGGCATCAGCCCGGATAATCGACAGTACACTATATCAGAGGACAAAGATGATTAATAGACACCTAAGATGCAGACTTTACGCTTTATTACAATAATCACTTGTCCTTTACAAAAAAAAATACTGATAAACTTAAACACAAACAGCAAAGCTAATCAATGCCTATATGCACTTAATTAGGATATAAGATTAAGTATCAGTAATTTTAAAACTGGTATGTTTCTGTTATATCTGTTATTTTTATTTTCATTGTTACAGAAGACAACGTTCAATCAAAAATTTCGTATTTGGTCGATGCACAAGTGCTTCTCATCATTTCGATAAAAAATTCCTTCCAGCGTATTTTCGAGCTCAAAGGATTTATACTCTGGTTTGAATAGGGAAATAGGGAGCAATATTTTCATAAAGTGAATTATGTGACCATGCTTTACGAAAACGAATGCAAATTTTTTTTTTCTTTCTGAAGATCACGTGACTTTAACCCTATTCTACTAGAATTTATAAGAATATCTTCCAAAATTCCGGAAAGACCTCACAATACGCGATAAAAGCAATTAGGATTATATAGTACCTTGGTAGACTTAAATCATCCTCCCACATCCTTTGAACAAAAGAAATTTAATCCAGATGCCACTACGATAAGGCATCTATCTAATAAATCAACATGCCCATGCTTTATTGATGGTGAAGATCTTGAGGTCTTATAAAAATTTGTATTCCCTGCGTGGAGGGGGACAAGGGGCATGAAGAAAATTTACAAAACAGTCGTGGCGGGAACATCAGTTGAAAGTGGAGGATGGAAAGAAAAAGAACTCTGCTTCAAAATTATGTTTTTGTTTTTTATTTTTTCGGTGAGCGCTCAACGTGCCTGGAATCCTATACCCTTAAGCATGGCGTGCCGCGAATGGTAAAAGAGATGTCCATGGCAGGAAGATAAGAAGTAAGAGCAAATAAACAAAACGGAAGTCGGTAAGAACAAAAAGTCGGAGGTTTAAAATACCAAACTGCGTTTTGTTTAGCCACAACAACACGTAGAATGTTAGCGAAATAACTTATTCGTGGAGTGACATTTCTAACCACAGGGGTATTGCAGTTTTGTGACATTACTGTCCAACAGAGTGACATGTGCAGAATGGCAAGGGTTTGCGAATTGTAAGCTAAGTGAACTTTTATTCCTTTTTAACCCAATAAGCAAAATCGCATTGGGAAAAGCGTCTTTTACTCGTCAGTGGCAATAAAATGTAGAGAATGAAATCATTTCAATATACTCGTTGCATACGCTAAGTTTCAAGAACTTCTTTCAACTCATCTGAGCGAAGCTTCGAATGCGTAACTAGTTATTATTCACATACACATGAACTTCAGATGGTTTCTTAACAATTAAAGTGACATACAATCTACCTTTTGTGTCACCAATGTTTTCCATAAATAGTCTTGAAACCGGAATGTATCACATTGCCTCTAATTTTAAAGTTCTGTCTCTGCCCATTTGTTACATTCAACGCTATGAAATGTATACGAAAGTAAAATATGACACAAATTTATTGCTATGCGGCAACAATGTACGAGTAACTTACATATTTCCGTCGTGGCTGGTAATTTTTCTTTCGTTTAAGACAGCGTGGTCTTAAGGCTCTTTCTTTGCACGAAAATGAATGTGGTCTATTCGCAGTGACCGAATGGATAAAACCGGTATATCGCTCGCACATGAATCCATACAAAGACTGATTACGTAGAATTATCCTCGTTATTACGTTTAACGCGAATATGAGCTAGTTTCCCTCCTTTACGCAGTCCTTCGTGAAAATAATAAGTCCTTCACGAAAACATTCTTCCTATATGCAGTTAATCTTTGAGTGCTTTGCCTTTATTGGTCAAACAAATTAAGTAATAATGTTATAACTTTTCTTAATCTTCAAATTTGGCTTCTTAGACTACATTTAAAAGCATCTCAGAAGCATTTAATTACGAGTTATAGAAAACCACTGCAAAATAAAATAAAATAAAGAATACTTTTAAAATTCATCCCACATTCCATTCGGAATAAATCACATGCAAAAACCGAATTTACATGTCAAAGATCTCTTTGTACACAACATTTCTGTGTAGAAATTTCCATCATTTTTAAGCTCGCCTTGCAGAGGACCATCCATTATTTTTAATTTTACGTCCGTTCTTTCACGAACTCTTGAACAGGCAACATAAAGTTGACCGTGTCCAAATGCAGGCTCAGGTAAAAAAATGCCAACACGCTAAAGCGTTTGGCCCTGAGACTTATTGATGGTCATAGCAAAGGCAAGATTTATAGGAAATTGTCTACGTCTCAATTGAAACGGCAATCCTGTGCCTTGGCAGCTTCACCCCACTGTCTAGTACAGTTACGCAAGCAACCAATAAACTATCAGTGACAAACAGATACTTAAGCCGCATATAATAAAGATATTTATTTATTTTATTTCATTTGTTTTTCATCGTTGCCAATTTTTCCGGTTGCATATTTCTGAATTCTATTGTTAAATTTATTTATTAAATGTTAAATGCACGTGCTCTTGTATTTTTAATTTTTCAGGCTTAGCTTTCTCATAAAATTCGTCACGCGCTTCACTGTACGGGGAATAAAACAATTTACAGTTACGCAAGCAACCAATAAACTATCGGTGACAAACACTTAAGCCGCATATAAGAAGATTTTACATTTTTTCACTGAGTTTTCGGAGAAAAGCCAAAGAAAACAATGAATGGAATGTTTTAATATTGGTATAATTTTTTAGAATGAATTTTAATTCAAGCCATTTCTACATAAAGAGAAATGAAAAATTGATATAATGTGAAATAGGTTTTGAAAACTTAAAAATATTGTTACTATTTAATGAAACAATAAGATTTCAATGACAGGGCCCAACAGTGGCTTCGTGGATATTAACTTAACAATGACAGTTCACTCAGGGTTTGGAATTTGCAGATTAATTTACTTCCTGCCTTTGTATTGTGAATGCAAATTAATTTCCACAGAAATTTCACCACGAAGTCATTCCTTGCGAGACAGATGTATCTCAGTGCTTTATCACAACCAATTAACTAAGCACTTTAATTCTTGATATTGTTTATGAAATTCCATTTTTATTATTAGTAATTTTTATGATTAATTAAGGAGAAGAATTTAAAAAACAGTGTGACAGCAAACACTGTGCTTATCTGAATGTCCTATGCAATTCTAAATGTCGTATTTATAATCCTTTTTGTGACAAATTATTTCATTTTGTTTTTGCACCTTTGTAAATAAAATTCTGCATTCCGCATTCTACAGATAAATTGTATTTTCATTTAACACTCCAAATTAAGTTTATAAAATAATTAGTTATTTCATGGAATAACCAGTTACCGTGTATAAATATTAATTTACTACCCGCTTTAACTAACTTCATCTATTATTTCATGAAATAGCTAGGTATTTCATAAAAATAAATTCATAAACCGGAAAAAACACTTTAACAGTAATTTACATACTTACGAGTTCTGAAAAGGCTCTCTAAAGAATATTTAAATCAAACATTAAGGTTGGAAAATACTTAAACTATAAGTTAAACTTAAAATATAAATTAACAAGGTACTGTCAATTTATGTGTTAAGGCAATGTTCTTTGTAAAATATTTTAATCGATTATGATTTTGAAAAAATATATATGTATACCTTGAAATTTTATTTTCATAAATGCTGTGACGTTTTCGTCTCCTTTGCTAACATAGTGTAAAATTTATTTTAATTTTTTTAATTTTGAAACCCTTTTTTAAATTCCTGTTCCCCAATGACAACTCCCTACCAGAATGAGGTATTAGTATCACGTTGCATGTAAATGATGTAGACGAAGTATTTAAGCGTATTTCAGTAGGAGAGCTTGGGAGTCCTTAGTGGCGCGTTTTTGCCTTCAGGTTACTTCGTTACTAAACCAACTACACTCAGCCGTATTGTACATACTTGTTGATAATCACCTGATAATTTAATAAAGGGCCAGTTACGTTGGGTAATTGTAGCTTCAGCTAAGTTAATTTAGTTTAGCATTAGATTAGTTTCTTATTTTCTTATCTTGTTTTAAAGCCCAAGTGGAGGCTTACCTGTAAGCCCAAGAAGGGGCCATCTGTTTTTATTTCTTTGAATGAATAAAGAAGTCTTCTGTGGACTTTGCCGTTACATAATCTGAACTCAGCGACAAGTCGCTACACAGTTCAATAGGTTCCTCTAAGTTCAGCACAAACAAAATAGTTAGAAATTTTATAATACTATGTACGGAACATTGTAGGGATTATTATTGAATTGTCACTATGAATTTTAAGTACCACAGCGTAAGGGAAAGGGTGCAAAGAACCGCTTTATTGACTCAAATAAAAGATAATAGGCAATACAACTTGTACTTACAAAAAGCCAACAATTACGGCTTAAATCAAAGATAATCACCTGATAATTAATAATTGACTGATAATTGACTAAAACTACGAAGTTAACCTAACGACTGCGAATAAAGCAAATGCTGGTCCTGGCCTAATGTTGGCGTCGCAAGCCTAATGGCGAGAATAATGAAATGCTGCAGAATATTACGAGGAAGAGAATCAGTTTAGCAATGCGGCTTTCAACAGTCAGAACACACTCTCTAAAACACTCCTTTAAATACTGTATTCTACCTACCTCATTTGAATATCCCGCGCGCAAGAAATTTACATTCTGGCAGGAAAATGGAAATGAGGAAGATAGGAAAGCAGTTTAACATAAAATTAACTGATTGGGAACTAAAACAGTACCCTTCAATGCTAAAATACCATCTGCTTATGCAACAAAATTTAAACAGAATATTATAACTCAATTCTAACAGTAAGCTATAAGAATCAAAGGTAGTTTTTCCACGTATTCTTGTTTTATAGGAGGCACTATACCCGTCCAGTACAATGAAGACTTGTATTAGATTCCTGGCGAGTTGAGGGGGTTTCTTAAACTTTCATTGTTACCCAATACACCGGACCATCCCTAACGATCCCATGTTGAGGATACGTTTCGATTATAATATCAAACACTTTCTTTGATGACGATCGCATGTTTTTGTTCTTATTTCTCAATTTTCCGTTGCACTAAGCATAATAAACATATGTTCTCACCCTGTTCGTGTCCTCCCTTTCTTGTGTTTTGCGTCTTCAAGATAGCATTGACTGCTTCCAGTGGGGTACTGAGTGGAGGTACGTCAAGACACTGATGTACGAAATCCCCGTTAATAGGGCTGAAGTCTTCTTTCACGCAGCGTGGCACTGCTGGGAAAGTCCGGGACACCGACGGTATTTTCTAGAACATCAGATCTCTCATGCGCCGGAGATCATCACGGTCCGGGGTCATAACTTCGCACACCTTTTCTAATAGGCGGATGGCATTCGTACTCCGAGGACACATGTCCAGAACCGACCGCTTGCGGGAGGAGACCTGGCATTTGATCTTAGGAGCAGACGCCGGCACCTGACCTGGAGGTTGAATGTCCGGAACCGTCTGGAACTGACCGTGAGCGGGAAGGAAAGGCAGGAGACCTCGTATTCGACCGAAGGGCAGGGGTTGAGGCAATGGAGACGGGGAAACCTGCTCTCGTCTCCCTCAGTTCAGTATCAGCCTCCTCGTGGCGACCGCTGGTAACTATGTCGGCTGGGCTTCGGTCTTGGCTGCTATAGTCTAATGATTGCTGGACAACCCATCCCTTGGGATCGACTGGTAGGAATTTCCGGAACCGACCATTTTGGGGAGGAGACCCCGGGTTCTTCCAGACCACTGGCTGGACTTGTGTCCTGACAGCTTCGGTTTTTTTGGGTAGATAATCAGTCTTCAGTGACTAGAACCATCGTTTATACGGTGGTAGCTGCATGATTGGCAGGGACCGTACTGGTACTGTCGTGTCTGTGACCTTGTTTGTGAGGACGCTCTCATGTAGATATTAAGGTCTGTACGAGTGGGGGGGCTGGCTCCCCGCTCAGTCCTCGGTGATGGATGGCGGCAATGAACATGAGAAGTGCCCGCGGCCTGATCGGTGGGTGTGGCGCCCCTCCGTACAGTCTCTGAGTATGGAGTACTATTAAAATTTAAGGCAGCTCAAAGAAGCAGCCAGGGAATGGTTGCTCCACTCTTGGTGTAATTTACTAAGCATAATAAATATGTTTTATCACCCTGTTCGTGTTCTTCCTTTCATATATTTGTTTTAGTCATTACCGCGCCAGGAAAGCGTTTCCGCCCATGCATTGTTATCTGTTTTTCCATCGTCTAGGTGTCGAAAGTTTGTAACCGATTTGCTGAAACACCCTGTATATATTTTAAGTCTAATTAATTATATTAAATGTTAACCTTACCGAGTTATCCAGATGCATTACTATTATTGTACATCTATATAAAATGTGTAAAAGCATTATAAAATTAAAAAGAATTCTTCTTAAAATTCTATCACTTCCCACAGTTAGGTTTCAGTTTTTGACAAAACCATGTTCTTCCATTAATAAACACAAAAATAACAAAAAACAAATAAAACAACTAAGCGAATATACAGTCTTTTTTTTTTTTTTTTTATTTATTTATCTTCGATACTTCAAGAGTACTTTTCCCAATGCGGCCCATGGCAATCATTAGTAAATTTCTTTCTATTTGGACTTCCTAATAACATTTGCAAAAATGATATTTTATGTACCGCTTCTCTAATATTTTATAAACGGCCTCTTTCCAAAATTTCTAATTGAACCTTTTGCGTACAATATGGACTTTAGCTAAAATAAAATCTATTATTTATCATAAAATTTACTAGGAGCATGTAGAATGCAATCCAGTTTATATATTTCTTTCTTTAGATGTTTCAGACAGTAATATATATTTTTAATACTTTGATGTCTTTCTATTTATACCAGTTTATTTTCAATGCGAAATGCAGACACAAACACAAGAAATTTTAAAACCGAAGTTATTTTTCAGAAAGAGAAGGAAAATATTTGCGACTTTTATAAATTTAAATTTTTATACGTTTTTTAAATTTTAAGTCTAAAGCTTTATGGTGCATTGTAATGTAATCCGAATTTTTTAGAATGTAGATTTTTTCCTCTTGAATGGACGAGTTAGAAAGAACTTCTATTGATTCAACAGTAAAGGTTTATTTTATGATTTGGTAACAGAGAATATCATTTTTATTGAAGACGAAATGATAAATATTTGCGTAACCTCTTAATTTTCCTAGATATTTTTCCCTTTTATAAATGCATGATAATAAAACTAGACTCTCATCTACTAAAACTGTTCATATCCCAAATTTCTTCTTTTCCTGATTTTTTAGAGTGGCTATTAGTCTCGAAACGGCATTTTACGTTGAATCACTACTAAAAGCGTTGTTTCAGTTTCAAATTCTTGCTACCAAATATTATCACATTATCACCCTATTATGTTTAAAGAAATTAAATAATAAAGAACGTGCATGAATATATGTATGTTTCTCGCGTTGGAAAAAAAGATACCTAGAGCCATCAAATTCCGAATAACGTTGCCTTCCACCCCAATATGGGCACCTGGAAACCCGAATTTGGAATTTGTTTTATTATCTATTTCATGTTTTCTAAATTTTCAGCGACTTTTTGATTAACAAACTCAACGATTTCAAAGCGAGCAACGGCAATAAGGTACGAAAAAAAAATTATCTCCAAATCGCGAAACAGATTCTATCGGAAATTCTAAAGATATTTGTTGATTTTGAATATTCTTAGCTCAAAGGGACACTAGCCCAAATGTTCTCGAAAAGCGCATGTAAATGGAAAAAACACACATTTGAACCGTAATAGAAAATCTGAAAGCTTTTAGAACGTTTTTAAATTAGTTTTTATTTGCTTCAGTTCCATACTTGTGCCTTCAGTTTACAAATAAATCAGCATTAACAAGGAAAAAATGCTGTGCAAGATTTACCCTTTCTAACATTGTCAGTAAGGTTTACGATTAAAATACATTTAATATTTCTTTTTACTAACGTTTTCTCTGAAACGTTTGCTTTAAAAGAGACCTTTTTTTAACTTTTTTATATCTGTATTTTTGAAATGCATAACTGTTTTAAAATCTAGGGGAAACATATTTTTTGCTCATTCATATTCTAACGACAGCTTGTCTATCGTTGTATATAGATAAGGAAATTACAATATGCATTAAATAGAAAATATTCAATTCATAACCCTATTACATAAGCAGTGTACTAAAATAATATTAAGAAGCCCGCTGTCTTTAAATTTCTTACTCTTTTGCAGTGTTAACAATGATGCACAGCTCTACTTAAACAAATTAAGTTGCACTAACCAGCGATTACCGTATGATCACCTTCCATCTACTTCCAGCTTCCATCCTTTGAATATTTCTTTTTTTTTCCTTAGTATAACAATGTGCTCGCCCGGAACAAAACCACTGCGAGCGCGCGGCTGATGTTGGAGTATATAAAGCGGCTATGAATTGCCCCTCTTTGTTCGCGGCTGATTGGCCGAGCAGCACCGGCGCATATCATGTATTTATTCTAGCATCATCCCCTGAACTTTTTAGCTGTTTGTGTATACATTTTATTGCTATTAATTACTGTACCTTGATTATTTTTTTTACATATCTAAACTGTGTGTCGTATCTCCATAATTCATCTGAAGTTATTGGCTATCCTACACGAGTCATCCGATTCGATACTGCTCATCACGTGACTACCGAAGTTCCTCCCTCCATCATCTGCTCGACGGAATTCATCTAAGAAGTTCCAGCACAGGATCAAAGAGCTTCTTTTTCTCTTTCTCACCGCACATTTCCACCGCCACGACAGAACCTTCCATTCAGGTTTCTTCGCTGTCAGGCCCTACACTGGACTATATCAGGAACTGGCAAGAGCCAGCTGATGGCCAGTATAGCCACAAAGTTCCAAAGTTCCCCTCTTTTGCTTCCAATTCTCTGCTACTCCCTTCCAGGTCCTACTTATCATGACTGCATTCATGTTATGTGCCTTTATGGCAAGTATGTGTGATAAGGATACGTCGGATACGTCTTTATGGCAGTATATGTTATAAGGATACGTCGCGCTCTGCGCGATATTCGCGGAATATTAAGGTTCGATTCGATTTCCAAACATTCTCCACTATTACTACTTAATTGAGTGTTATTCTGATGATACGGCTCTTGCGGCTAGATCTACAAATGTTAACCATGCGATTAAAAAATTACAAGATTAAGTACCTCATATCGAGAAATGGCACAGCTTATGGAGAATGGCTCTTAATGCGACGAAATCTCAATTACTTATCATTAGAAGGGAAAAAATCCAGGACTAATCCTACTCGTCCGCTTATCCTATTCAAAGAAACTGTTTCTTTAGTCAAGACTGCAAGTATTGAGGTATAACGTCTAATTCTAAATTAAAATGGAATGATCATAATAACAAAATTAGAAACAAATCAAATAAGGTTATCAATAGTCTAATTTCCATCACTGGAAAGCATTCAAGTAAGGATCTTAGGAAAAACTGTCTTGTTTACACCTCCATTATCAGACCAGTTTTAGTTTATGCTTCAACTGCATGGCCCTCTGCTACAAAAAATGATCTCCAAAATTACAAAAAATTCAAAATCGTTTCCTTCGCATTATCACTAACGCACATTACTATGTTAGAAACGTCGCACTTCATAAAGATCTCAGACTTGCCACCAGTGAAACTTATCTTAACAAGACAAACCGATAAAGCACTTGGATATCAATACTTAAACTCCTTTAATCTCTTCAACTATAAAATACTTGAAGAGGACTATGATATAAGGCCATTTGCAGCACACCACAAAAAGACTGATCTTCCTATTGCCTAATCATTTTTCATATTTTCCTTCCGTATTGTTTCTGCGTTTGTTTTGTTTTTCATTGTACTTGTTTTGTTTTTCATTGTACTTGTTTTGTTTTTCATTGTACTTGTTTTGCATTGTATTCTTTTACACATTAAAACACTGCCAGTTAATTTTACTACGCTTATTGACTTGCTTTTTCATACATTTCAGCCCTTCCTTATTTTATTCATAGCCCAAATGCTCAAAACTTCATCACACCACAGCCCTTCCTTATTTGTGGGGCCCACCAGCGGCCGAGCGGTAAAGTCGCTGAACACTGGTAGTTCGGTCCGAGGTTCGAATCCCGCGAACGGGCTGGCTGCATGGGTGTTTTCGTGGTTTTCCCCATGTGTAACGTGCATACGAGCCAGTTTCCCTTAGAAAGTCCTCCACGAAGGCATCCCTCCCCTTAGGCAGATAGCCCTCGAGGCTTTGCCGTAATTAAATAACCTAACCTAACCTTATTTGTGATATCGGGTCATTTTATAATTCTGTTGACCCTCTTTGCTTTTACTTACTGTTGCTCCCTTCTAGGTCCTACATATCATGACTGCACTCGTGTTATGTGCCTTTATGGCAATATGTGTCATTGACCCGGACACACTGCGCTCATAGACCTGTTATATACTAGACGGAGCATCGCCATTCAAAATTGGGTGAAAAAGCGGCACAGGAATGAGCTTCAGGAGTTTGGGCATGAAATGGAACTAAATCCAGACTTTGGCGTACTATCGCCATGGCTGGCGATTTTTTCCTCTCTTTTCTCTCATTTCGAAATGCGAACTTGGAAAGATGTCATTTCGCAGAAGCTGCCGTTGAATTTGTAGAAGAGGTTAGATCGATAAACACCAGGAAAAAATAATATCCTAAAATTGGACACTTTATTTTAAAATTTAACTTTATTTTAAATTTTAATTTTTAAAATTTAAATAATTTTCATGCTGTAGAATAATATTTTGTAATATGTCCAGCGGCGTCTACAAAATTGAAAATAAAATGAAAAGAACTAGAGAGAACAAACTAAATAATAAACTAATAACTAAATAATAAACTAAATAATAAATAATAAACTAAATAATAAATAATAAACTAACAACAAACTAAAAAGTAATAAGTAAAATAAATAAATAAAAAAGAAGGTTTTTTTTAGTACTTAGGACAGAATAAAAAATAAAAAAATAGATAACATAAGAAGAATGAGTGAAAACAGAAAATAGTACAAAAAGAAAATTTAAAATTAATACGAAAAGGAAATTTAATGTTAATACGGTGTATTACAGAGAACTACAGAGTAGGCAAATCAAAGTGAGAAAGATATTAAATTAAATGAACTAAAAATGAATGTCAATATAGCAGATATAAGTTAAAAGGAAGAGAGACAGTGGTAAATAATTAAATTATGAAACAAAAAGGTGGTAAATTAAGACTTCCTTTTACTAGCAAATATATACTATATATATATTATGCACGTTGCACAATGTAGTCGCACTTATTTTAAATAATTTTAGAGGTTAAAATTTAAATTAGAAATTTTTTTTATTTTAATTTTTTTTAAAAAAGAAACTTAAAACTATTAAAGTTTTGAAATTTAATTGCTATATAATTACTATTTTCTTAATATTTAACAAATTTGTTATATTTGGATGCAAGAAAAGGGGATAAAAAAAAGTCATTCATGTTCCCCCAGAAAAACATAATTTTATGCAGTTCTTACGCAGTGTTACATCAACATTACCAAGTATTAAATACATACATTACTAATTCCCACATGTCCGCATGAGCAAACGCATACAAAGAATATATAAACAAACGCATTCAAAGCAGCCTGTTGGCGTATAAAAAATGTCGCCAAAGCAGAATACTAGACGAATTTAAATTATATTGTATTACTAAAATTTGAACATTTTTTTTTTTCAGAACACAGTTATTAGAAACATACATATATATTAAGATATTTTTATTACTTAGTATGCATATATTATATAAAATTAGAAAATCTATTTTTTATAAGAAAACGGCAAGTAGAGTGCCTCTGGTACTTTTCCGTTTTACCGGCGCAAGCGATAAAGTCGCTAATAATGGTGCAACCGATGCCAAACGGAATATTCTCGCTGGTAACCTTTTACGCCTCATTTTCAAAACAAGTCGCAGCTTTTTCTTATCAGATTGATTGTTTCTTTCAATACTGACATATAATTACATAGAATTTTTATCAGATAGTTCAGTTTTATGTCCAAGGCCATTTTCGGTAATTAAGTCAATTAGGATGCAAACACAGCGCTTACCCGAAGCCGAAAATATAGAAAAGGTAAAGTCAAGAGTTAAATTCATCAATTCTAATGAGAATGCATTGGCGAAGTAAAGTACTGCAGTTTTACATAATTTCTGAGTAAGCTATTCGTACGAATTGAAATATTTCTTGCATTTAAACTTGTGTTCCAAATTAAGATTTAACTTGAAATTAATGTAGATAATTACTGAGAGCATTAGATTTTTGTAGAGAGTAGTTTACGTGAGATGAGATCGCTTGGGGTCACGTGATATGAACCGGCGAATCAGGATGCTGAACCATGAAAGCGTAGTAAATTCTTAAATTAATGTCTTTTTACAAATTTATTGTCTTTATTTATCGGTTTTTATAAAATTTTAAGCGATATTAAAATGTTTATGCCTTTAAAAAAAGAATTCTTAAAACTAACATATTTTTAAATATTTTTTATGTGTATACTGTATGTTGACGCCAATAAAGTCTGCTTGGCGAGATTTGCGCCGGCGAAACGGAAAAGTACCAAACCTCTATATTTTATAAAATTAGGTTTTAAAACATTAGAAAAAGCTCAGTTGTGAAATGTTACTCCTCCACCTTTCTGGAATTACATCTACATCATTCCTGGAATTACGTATCTGGAATTACATCGATATGCGGAGCACGAAAGTACCATTTTTTAAGTCCGAAACAATGCGCGTACACGCAAAACACTTGCTTCTCACAAATTCTCCATAGAACTGTAATGGTAAGGAAGATTCTCGGGAAATACGATCTGGGAAATGTTCCAAATGTCATGTGGTTCGAATTCCTGTTCCCCTTCAGGGTTGCCATTTCTCCCTCTAGTACATTACAGCTCTATGGTTGCGCTCTACGCGATATTCGCGGAATATTAAGGTTCAATTCTATTTGATCTTTCAAAACACAGCGCCATTAGCGTCATAATGGGAAAAGCAGCATAAGAATTGTTATGGCTCGGCGACTGGGAACATCAATATCACAAAGGGCTCGTTTAGTAGGCTGTTCACGTGCAGTTGTTATGAGCACATATCGAAAGTGGTGTATGGATGGTGAAACGACAAGTCACCGGCCAGCAGTGTGTCGTCGACGGCACATTGATTCCAGAGGATAGCGGAGTTTGCTACGCATTGTTCGCAATGACTGAATAGCTACGACAGCGAAAATCACCACCAGCTACAACAGTAGCGACCCAGACAGTGTTTCTCAACATACTGTGCAGCGTACATTGTTGCGTATGGGCCTACGCAGCCTGAGGCCGAAGCATGTCCCTGTACTGACGGCACGTCATCGCCAGCTGCCTTTGCAATGGGCCAAGAAACATCGGAATTGGACATTAGAAGAATGGAAGAGAGTTGCATGGTCCGATGAATCACGTTTTCTGGTTCATCACACTGATGGCCATGTGCTAATACAACGATTTCCGAACGACGCCCTGGCTCCCGGATGCACAGTTGGACCGAGACAAGCCGGTGTCGGAGGTATTATGAAGCACATTCGGACCCATAATCCCCATAGAACAATCCCTGGTACCAAGTTTGGTCATAATGTAATTAACAGTTTCGTCCAATAACTATATGTGTCAAAAATCCTCATGGGTTGCGCATGGAACAACATTAAGAATAAAAGAAATTTTTAATATATGGCCAAAATAAGAAACGTAATTTTGTTTGAAAGTAATCGAAAAACGAAAATTATTTTATTTTATTTTTCTTGGAAAATTTGAAACGGGAATTAAAAACTAAAACAAGTAGTTTAATGTCATATTATTTTTTCTTAAAAAATGATGCCCAGTAGTGAATTATTCAACTGGTATTGAAATATCCTTAATTAAATACCCGCCGTTTTATGTTACTAACCTAACTGTCTTATTATTTTTCCTTTGATTTCTTCTTTTCACTTCTACTTTCGTCATCTCTCACTAGCATGCAAATAATGTTATTTGTGGCGACACACTGCCTTTCTGTGGCAACCCTAAAGAATTCGTCTGTCACGAGGATCACGTGCCCAGATGATGCATCATTACGTCTACGTCTGCTTTTCTGTTTGATAGTTAGTTGCACTTAAGATTTTGTAGAATTAGAAATGTCGTGAAAATAAATGTTGGTGTTTTTAAAAAGTGTCGGCTCAGATTTTCGAACCTATGATATACTTGTTAAGCAACAAATTTGGCGAGCCAGCCAGGATGAATGTCACAGGGTGACATTATCGATTTCGACACTTGATAATTTACGAAAATAAGAGAAGTTCCTAGGTGCAAACATGGATGATTTAGAAACACTAAAACAGAAGCGGAAAGCAATTAGGAGTGTATTTACGAAAACAGCTAATAAGTTAGATGAACTGATACGATCAGATTCTCCGGATTTGGACGATTTAGAAATTTATTTAGATCAAATTTCAGAGAAGTATAAAACTTTACGAAATACGGATGACTCTTTTTTGGAACTTCTACAGAAAAAAGGCTGTACTGAAGAAGAATACGAAAGAGAATTTAGTGCAGCTCAAGAATATTACGATAAATTATCTACGTTAAAAGTAAAAGCCAACAGGAAAAAGGATAAGTGTTCACAGCCTTCTACAGGGTCAACGAATAGCGGTTCTTCATCAGGAATAGTTGCAACCGCAAAACAGAAATTGCCAGAGATCGAACTGGTGAAGTTCGATGGAGACTCCCGAAAGTGGTTGACGTTTTGGACAAGGTTTAGTAAAATACATGAAGATACTCGCATCGACAAGAGAGACAAGTTTCATTATCTACTACAATCTACGAAACCTGAGACTGTGCCTAGAGCAATAGTGGAGAGTTTTCCTGCTACGGAAGAAAATTACGAAAAAGCCGTGGAGTATCTCAAAGAACGATTTGGAAACGAAAATGTTTTAATTCAAATTTATGTTAGAGAGCTATTAAAACTGGTAATCAATGACAAACAAAAGATAGACTTATTAACTCTTTATGACAAGTTGCAAACTCAACTACGCGCATTGGAAACACTCGGTTTAACTAAAGATAAATTTGCAGTTGTTTTATTTCCTTTAGTGGAATCAGCACTTCCTGCTGATTTAGTACAAATTTGGGAAAGACAACGAGGTATGTCTCCTGAAACAACAGGTAAGAGTGATTTAGAGTCATTAATTGATTTTCTAAAAAGGGAAGTAGAAACTGAATTTAGAGTTAAACTTACCCGTGATGTTTTGGGTTCTGATAAAGTAAGTAATAAGAAAAATAAGTTTTTTGACATAAAACCTGTTGTTCCAACTGCATGTGAACTAATTAATGCAAATAGTAGTAAGTGTAATGATAATTTTCAAAAGTATAAAAAGTCTGATACTTGTATTTTTTGTGAAAAATCCCATTTGTCTGAAAGTTGTAAAGATGCATCTTTAATGAGTTTAGAATGTAAGAGAGATATTATTAAGAAAAAGAATGTTTGTTTTGTGTGCCTTAAGAAAAACCATAGAGCAAATCAGTGCACAGCTAAACATAGGTGTACCTTATGTAAAAATCGACATTTTGTGATTATGTGCCCTGATTTGCCTTCTAACAAAACAAAAAGTGTCACAAAGTTAGGGAATGAAGAAAACAAAACAGGCATTCTTAATAACTATGTTAAGGTATCAGATGTATATCTTCAAACTTTAATTGTAAAAATTCAGAATGGTTCTAAAGAAATGTTTGTACGAGCAATTTATGATAGTGGTTCTATGAAATCATATTTATGTAATGATGTTGCTCAAAGGTTAAATTGTAAGTGTATTGGTGAATCAAAAATTAAGCAATTTCTTTTTGGTGGAGTTGAGACTTCAGAAAATGTATATAAAAACTATGTTATTGAAGTAAGCAATATATATAGTAAATATAAGTGTAAATTAGAAGTACTTGGTCAAAACAAAATTTGTTCTGAAATTAAGCAACTCCCATCTGGTTCGTGGTTACGCGAACTTAAGTCACATGGTATCAAATTAAGTGATTTAGAAAATGGTACATATAAGGTAGATAAAGAGATAAAATTACTAATTGGTGCGGATTTTGCTAGTAAGTTGCTAACTGGAAAAATTGTTCCCCTTACGTGCGGCGTCAGCGCGGTGCATACGCAATTAGGCTGGACTGTTACGGGTAAATTTACTGGCACTGAGCCAACTACGATAAATACTGCATCCCTCCTAATTTCTTCTCTGTTAGTGAAGTGTCAATGTATAAGTGATCTCTGGAAGTTAGATGTTTTGGGTATTGGTGAACCTTCCGTAAGTAAAACCAAAACTCACCTTCCGTAAGTAAAACCAAAACTCAGTTACAGGAGGATGCGCAAAAATATTTTGAAGAGACTCTTACGGTAAATTCAGAGGGAAGGTACGAAGTAGCATTACCTTGGGTGTTGGATAGCTCGCTTTTACCCGAAAACAAAGTGATAGCAGAAAAATGTCTTGCAAGTACTAAAAGAAAATTAATGACTACGGTCAATTTTGAAGCTTACGGAGACGTTTTCCAGAACTGGTTAGCACTCGGGATAATTGAAAAAGTACCGGATAAGAATAAATATAAGGGTGTACATTATTTACCTCATAGAGCAGTTGTTAAAGAAAGTAGTAGCACGAGTATAAGACCGGTGTTTAATGCAAGTTCTCATTCGCCTGGTTACCCATCATTGAACGATTGTTTATCTATTGGACCAAATTTAATAGAAATTATACCTTCGACTCTTAATCGGTTTCGCAAGAATTACGTTGGTGTCACTTCAGATATAGAAAAAGCGTTCTTGCAAATATCTATAAGGGGAAAAGATCGAGACTTTTTTAGATTTATGTGGTTCAGTAGGGATAATCAAGAACAAGTTGAACTGTATCGGCATGGAAGGGTAGTTTTTGGTATTACGTGTAGTCCGTATTTATTGGCCGCTACAATACAATATCATTTGAGTGTAGTTCCCGAAAGCTTAAGTCATACAACGGAGATTTTGAAAACATTCTTTTACGTAGATAACTGTGTGGCTAGTATGGATTCAGAAATAGAAATGAGAAAGTTTGTAAATGAATCAATAATTATGGCTTCGGGTCATTTTAATTTAAGATTCTGGAAATCCAATATAAGAAGTGTTGTGCCAGAGGAAGATTCCTCCACGGAAGGAGATGTGTCTGTTTTGGGCCTTGTATGGCATACAGTTACAGATACTTTATCTTGCAAAATAAGTCAAGATATAAAATTGGATGACCCAGTTACTAAAAGACTAGTTTTAGCAGTAGCTCATCAGGTGTTTGACGTTATAGGGTATACGGCTCCTGTAATGTTGATTCCAAAACTAATTTTACAGGAAACTTGGAATTTAAGGCTTAAATGGGACGATGTTCTTCCCGATGAATTAACCAAAAAGTTTAGGTTTTGGCTTAAAAAGTTGTACTTGCTATCCAGTATCCAAATACCTAGATGGGTAGGTCTCAAATCTATTAATGAAGCTGTGAGTATACATCTCTTTTGTGACAGTAGTAAAAGTGCGTATGGTGCATGCGTCTTTTTAAGAGTACAGACTGGCAAAAAGGTGAAGGTTAGTTTGATACACGCAAGATCGAGAGTGGTTCCTTTAAAACCTATTACGATTCCTCGATTAGAACTTCTTGCTTGTAATATTGGTTCTAGGTTATTGTCTTCAGTTATTAATGATATTGGCCTACATGAAGTTCGTATTCATTGTTGGACTGACTCCTCGACGGCTTTAAGTTGGATACGGCGAAATCAACGTTGGGGAGCATTCGTTTTTAATCGTGTACAGGAAATCAGGTCGTTGACCTCCCCCACTGTATGGCGACATGTCCCTGGTAGTCTCAATCCTGCTGACCTACTTTCTAGAGGTTGTTATGCAGATCAATTAATAGAACGAAAATGGTGGGAGGGACCTGATTGGTTACGGGAAGATGAGGCAAATTGGCCTAAATCTAATGATGAACCAGATGAGGATTTGGTTAATTCAGAAATACGTAAGACAGTTATTGTTACGTTGGCAAAGAGTGATAATTGTATTGGATGGTACTATAAGTATTTCTCATCATTTAAGAAAATTGTAAAAATGTTATCATGGATATTCAGATTTTATAATAATGTACGTAAGAATAATAATAATAACAACCATTCTAAGGATTTGACTGTATCTGAAATAGAAAGGGGAGAAATAGCTTTAATGTTATTAATACAAAAAGAGTCGTTTGATGGTGAAACAGATGATAAGCTAAGACGACTTAGACCATTTGTCGATAGCCAGGGTCTAATAAGAGCTAAGTCTAATGTTGCTTATCGTAACGACTCTAGCAGCTTTAAGTTCCCCATCATATTACCTTCTGAGCATCCAGTAGTCAAATTATTGATATTAAGTGCACACAAAGATTTGTTGCATGCAGGTACTACATTATTGATGTCGCATTTAAGAGAAAGATACTGGATCTTAAAATCACGTAAAACTATAAGGAACTGTATAAGAAAATGTGTAACATGTCAGAGATTTAAGGCTAAAAGAGGTGAGACAGTCCCAGGCGTTTTACCAAATGATAGGGTTCGTGATTCAGCCATTTTTGAAATCGTAGGGTGTGATCTTGCCGGACCCTTGCATTTAAAGGATGGACGAAAATCGTATATTGTGCTCTTCACCTGTGCGGTTTATCGTGCTATCCATATGGAACTGGTTACCTCATTAACAACTGAATCATTTTTTCAAGCTTTAAGACGTTTTATCGCACGTCGTGGACGCCCTACCACCATATATTCCGATAATGGGAAAAATTTTGTGGGTGCAGAGAGAGTTCTGCAAATCATTGACTGGGACAGCCTCTACTCTAAGGCTGCTGAAAAGAGAATACAATGGAAATTTAATCCTCCATCCGCCGCTTGGTGGGGTGGATGGTGGGAGCGTTTAATACAAATTGTAAAACAAATATTAAGAAAAATTTTAGGTCGTGCTTCTCTTGGTTATGAAGAGTTACTCACCGTCTTGTGTGATTGTGAAAGAATTGTCAACTCAAGACCACTTACGTACGTGTCTGACGATATTGAAGATCCCTTGCCTTTAACTCCAGAAAAATTTCTGCATGAAACTCCACAGTCGGGTGTACCTGATATTGACAATGTGGACAAAGAAAAATTGAGTAGAAGAGCGAAGTATCTCCAGAGAATGAGAGAATTGTTAAGAGTGAGATTTCGCTCTGAGTATCTAGGGCAGTTAAGACAGCAGTCTACCAAAAATTACAAAAATAAACCTCTCTCTGTAGGAGAAATTGTCTTGCTGGAGGATCAAAATAAAAACCGTGCATATTGGAATTTAGCACGCATTATTCGAGTGATCCCTGTTCGAGATGGCAACATAAGAGTTGCTCTTGTAAAAAGTAATAATTCAGAGTTCTTGAAACCAATACAGAGATTGTTTAGATTGGAACTGGATAATATAATAGATAATATTCAAAATGAGCAAGTTCCTTTCACCACCAGTAGTGGTAGAGTTGTAAAATCACGAATAATGTAATTTATGTCTTTGAGTTATTATGATTAATTTTTGTGCTATTATTGTTGTATTATTCCTCAGTATTAATTTTGTTCTCAAGTAATATGATTTAAGTATTAAGTAATTTTCTTTGTTATATAACCATCATTTATAATGATGTAAGTTTTAGGTTTTGAGTGTATAGCCATCCACTCAAAAGGTGGGAGAATTGTGGCGACACACTGCCTTTCTGTGGCAACCCTAAAGAATTCGTCTGTCACGAGGATCACGTGCCCAGATGATGCATCATTACGTCTACGTCTGCTTTTCTGTTTGATAGTTAGTTGCACTTAAGATTTTGTAGAATTAGAAATGTCGTGAAAATAAATGTTGGTGTTTTTAAAAAGTGTCGGCTCAGATTTTCGAACCTATGATTTACTTGTTAAGCAACATTATTTAAGAGCAAAGTTCGTAGAGTTGATTTATTAGCAGAGCTGAGTTCGAGCAAAAGCCTCTGGTACCTATGACTACACTGTTACTTTGCGACACCGGGGTATACAGTCCTCTTTCATGAACCTTGTGTGTGCTTTTGCGTGCTGCATGGCTGATACTATCCTTCCTGTAGAAGAAGTAAGCGTGGATCTAAACTGAAAGGGAGCTACACTATGTCACAAGTACCGGTCATTTGCAAAAAGATAACTCTTGTCCTACCTTCCAGAGGCTTAACCATTTGTTAGAAATTAGTTCCACAACCGCATGGAGCCCACCAGAAGGCGAGCGGTAAAAACCGCTGAACACTGATAGTTCGGCCCGGGGTTCGAGTCCCGTTGAAAGGGCTGGATGCAAGGGCGATTTCATGGACATTAGAAGATTACGCGTGCTTTCGGGGTATAAGCATAATCGACAAGGTCTAGAATTCAAGTCCTGGTGCACAGTATTCACCTCTTCTGCTTCAGGAAAATCTAATGGCTCTGGAAAAGGGCCGTGCTCCGATATGAACCAGTATTTTTTTTAACTGAACTGGGTCCAGTGTCTGTTTTGAGGAATATTTGGTATGTCGTTCTCCTTTGTTTGGCGTTGTCCCAACAATTATGTCATTCAGCTTCAGATTCGTTGGTTTTTGAGTTTCATGGGGTGAGAGCCATGCCATGTCACTGATAAGCTTTTGTGCATTTTGATCCCTAACTACTTCTTTGGCTATGATGTCAGCCTCCTCGTTACCTTTTATCCCTCCATGAGCTTTCAGCCAAGTAACTAAGAAGTGTTTATTTTGTGGTGTTGAAGTTCGTTTCGTAATCCGCTGGATAATTTTGACCTGTAGTATGGGTTCACGATTGTTTTGCTGGTCTAAAAGAAAATCTTGTTCACACATCGAATTTGGGTCAAGGTAAATTGTGATTGCGCTGCCTTTACCTTCTTCTAAGCCGGAATCGTCTGTATAGAGTTGGGGTACTTTCTTTTCGTTTGCTTATAAATCATTGTGCCAGAATAACTACCGTGGGTATAGCATTTTAATGAATTGTGGAACTGGAACTCTGGTAAGTTAAAGGAATTGTTTGTACTAGCGGTGAAATACAAACGTCGTAGGTCGGCCTAAAATATATAGGAGGGTAGATAAGTTAACTTGTTTCCAGTAGTTAAGCTTATATATTTTGCGGGAGAGATGGCAGAAAATTTGGCGAAGAGACGTATATATTCATGTTCAAAATGCATGGTGAGAATAAGCAAACTGGTGATCGCCAAGGAGGTATCAAGAAAGATTTTGATAATAAAAAGGAAGCGAGTATGAGAGAAAATCAGATTAATTTTTTTAAACCAGGAACCTTTGCTCTATGTTAGAGGTCAGTCACCGAAGTATAAGGATAAAAACATCTATGCTGCAATTAACAAGATGTTGTTAAAAAGTGTACATTTTCCCAATAGGTGGGTACAATTAAATGAAATTTCGCCAATAAAATTGCTGGATACAGTATTGTTGAAATCCAACCTGTTTATAATCTAGTTTTCAAGTGCGGTACTGCTCCATATGCTTTTAAACTAGCATCGGCAAACAGGAACACTTGTACTTCCTTAGCTCTAAAATCTTAGCAGTACGTTCTCTTGATGGCTAAATTTTTTAAGTGGTTAATTTCTATAAATAACTCGTATCATTGCGACTGCAAATCCAGCATTTGGAAAGCTTCACTTTTACTTTCTCTATATTTCTTTAAATACAGTCTAATAGTTACAGAAAGTAGGAAAGGGCTAAATGACACCCAAAATGAACTCTTGCAAATCCAAGTAATTTAAGCTATTTTTTTCGCAATCTATTTCTTATTCCTTAACCACAGGTTCTGAGTTGAGGTAGGAATTAGAGTAGAAGTTTCGGTCTTCTACTCTAATTCCTACCTGCAGAAACACTTTCTCTATATCTGCTACAAATTCAAGCTTAAATCCGCGGAAGTTTAATATTGTCTTAAGCAAATCTGGTTAAAGATTGATTTCTGGATCTAGGTAGTCACTGACATACATCATTTCTTTCCTTAGAGGTGCATCATTGACAATACGTAATTCAGTGGTGGATTTTTCTTCTCTAACAACTGCATAATGAGAAAAGTACTAACTCTAATTGCCCAGTACCTGAAGCTAGCATTCTTCAATACTTCCTTCGTTTAGCTGCTCAGCGCAACACTTCGTCATAGTACTGGAACAATTTTAGATTGTTTCTTAATTTATTCCCTAGCCTAATGAGTCTTAACTTACCGAGACCATAATTATTACCAAGATTCCTATGATCGTTTTTCCACGGATGTCTTGTTTCATATCGTACATTTTTATACTCAATGTTACTTTCGAATAAATGCATACTATCTTCACTACATTGTTTAATTTCTACCTCAGATTTTATTCCTATAGTTTCTAACTCTAATAACGTTTTCAGTTGCTCAGAAATACAGTCTCGGTCAATTGTCGCATTTATTACAAATACCATTAAAAGGCTTGGTTCGAGAAATGTTTTTCCTTGAACTACGAATCCGAAATGCTATCAAAATTTTCTGCTTAATCTTACCAGCTTAGCATATAAAATCTCGCACAAATAATCGGCTCTTCTTAAAACATCAACATCCTATTAAAACATCAATTCAAATACTTTAGTGAGTGAGACTCGATTTATGCATTTAGTTGGCACATCTATTTGCCCATTCGTGACTTTCGTTGTAACAAGAGCTTCAACTGTAAAATGCGACATTCCATGCTATCTGAACACCAAATAAATGACTCATGAATGAGCAATTATTTCTTTATCTGAGATGAGCATTCTCCTTTCTTACAAGCATCGCTCACTTGACGCTAGATACAGAGGCAATTAGATAAAGAATACTTCAGCAATTAGTCATCATGGTAGCTCCCTCAACAGACAGAACTCAGAGTTTAAAATGAGTACCTACAGTCCGTATGATGCGCGCATGCTTATGCTAGGCTAACCCGCTAATAATTGCATAACTTCTGTTATAGGACTACATAGCAGGTTCTCGGTGAAGTTTTTCAAGAAAAGTTTTAGGAGATGCAAATTGTGAGAACGCAAGTCATAACTGCGTAGGATCACTTTTGTCAGTGCATAGGCAGCATGATGTTACATGCGCAGGTTAAGCATGCAGACAATGTACGTAAGTTTACAGCTCTGACGTCGGCTGATTGTTTACATAAAGAAGAACAGTAAGTTGGATGACGCCTGATTTCCCACAACCTAACAGTTGGTCGACTTTCTCTCACACGAATATCTCTCAAAACTCCTAAGTATGAAATAAAAATTGAGAACTAACATTCTCTTCGGTTTTATACAGTTTTCTCCCGTCCGCCGAGATATTTCTAGCACCTTTGATTTCTCGAAATTGCTCGAAGGCATATACGGTTACAGGTTCGTATAACGGCCGGATACATTTACCCTTACTGAGGGATCAGACCGAAATATCGCCAAATGGTCGCAAATTTTTCACTTTTGGTAATTTATCATCAAATTTGACGACAAAAATTAGTCACCAAAACCATCACCAGCTTGGCGATGTCTCGCCTCTTTGTCGAGATAGCTATTTACCTTAATGTTAAATGGATATAACCCTGTAATCTTATTTCTCCGGCGTAGTTCGCGCTTTTTTTTTGGGGGGGAGGGTGCATTTCATGTTACGTTATACAGTAGATACTACGATTTACATGTAACGTCACTAAAATTACGTACATAAATACAAAATTCGTAACAATATAAATCATTCATTTAGAAGCTGTAACTGAATAATTATGCATGTACTAACGTTTTCGACCATATTCAAATTTTTTATTTGTCTTTATTCAATATAAATTCGAAATCGAATGTTTCCTGCGTTATTACAATTTTTTGATTAAGTTTGTCAAATTTGTTTCAGATTTTAATAATAACAGCTAAACTTGAGTTAAACTCTATTACATTTCTCCTCTGACTTACGTAACATATACTCTCTCAAACCAGAATGTTATGCATAAGTAAATCAAGCAAGTTTGAATAGGAATGAATACTCATACCTTCTTGTATAAAGAACTGCCTTGCCTCGCGGTAATCTATCTTAGTGCGTCTGGAAACAAAGTAATAGTATGTTTTTAAGTCTGAGTTGTTTCCGAAGTGATTAGCGAACCTCTTTCTAACCTCTCTTAAATAGGTGAGTAAACTCAGTTATCTCATTTAAATTTCTAATTTTAGATACTGATACATTTGACTGCGGCAAAGATGTTATCGATAACTCATTAATTTAAAATTCTCGCTTTAATTATAACCCACTATAGGATTAGTTGAATAAAACCTTTTGGTTGTTGCTGTTGTTACCAATCTCACTTGTCTGACAAAGGTCAGCACAAGCCCAAGACAGTCATCGTACAAGGAGTCAAATGCACTTTAACCCTTTAGCCCAATATACGTGACAGCCCGACTGTAACTCAGTTTCGCCTCCAATTTTGGGACAGAGCACCCCGGAGGAGACGGGTCCGGAGGTCTGCCACCTCTTTATCCCTAACTTGCTGACAGCTGTCCCGGCTGGGCGGCATTTGTTGATTATAATCTTCGCTTATGTAGATTAGATTCACTGACATTTAGGAAATAACTCAAACAGGCCATTATACGAACATATTTTAAAGAAAGTATTAATATTGAGGTTATAAATTAACCTAAGTATTAGCGTTAAGTATTTGAGTTATAATTTAACCTAATCTTAATGTGGTTGCACTTTCGATTGTTCGTATGTATCCGGTTTTACAATAAGGGCGCCTTTTATTTCTCAGATTGATAATTAATCGGTATAAAAAAGTGCGAAATGTAGATGATTAAATTAGCACGTCAAATGATATAATTAACAAGTCCGCGTTTGGGTCTGTACGACATAAGTCAGCTTTTCAGAAGTTCAAAATATTGGCCCATTTTCAGAAATTACATAATACTTCTCGAATAATGAACCTTTATTCTTCTTCAGCGAAGAAAGTTTGCTAGCTGATAATTTATGTTGCACAAAGCGAAATAATTTTATTGTTATAAATAAAATACATATTGAGACATAGAATCAATGTTCGTAAAATCTCAATTCTGCTGTCTTTCATATCAAGATTTCATGAAGGGCAACTGAATAAAAAGTAACTTTTCACTGCCGATTTTCTTAAAATTAAAACTTAATTTTCATTCCTTAAAAAAATACCTGAATGATTTTTAAATTTGCCTTCTTTCTCTTTGCTTTTCCTAGATTTAATTCACAAATTATACTGAACCATCGCCAACTGAATGTAGTAAAATGCTTAGAAAATGGACTTGCTTGTAAAATGAAACTAAGTTCCGAGAATTTCATACGAAACCGACTTCTTAAGAGTTGTATTTTACCTTATTTTAAGTACCACATTTATATCGGATTAAATGTTAAGATTGTACAGAAATTAGCTCTCTTTCTCGACATAATCTTCTACCATCAGAAACTGAAAAGTTCGCGTCGACACCTCCACTTTTATAACACAATAAGACTAAGAAGCAAAGAGCTCCGCTTTTCAGGACAAGTCTCTTAATTGTTTGCGTAATTTCTATTTCACAAGCTTATGAAAGTCTACTTTCGAGCTATGCGGGGTTTAATACATCGTAGTAATTATTTCAGAACATTCCGGCATATTTGTCTTAAGTTATTCAATCTCTGTTGCATACGTGCGTGTTAGTCCAGTAAATGTACCTAGTTTAAAACGCTTACATTACTTATTGTTGAAAGCTCATAATTTATGGCTTAATTTACTGAAATCTTTTGTTAAATTAAAGGACGTATAAATGTGTCACCATTTCAAGTGTAATACATTCAGTGTATCCTCCTCTAATATGTCCTGCATGCCGTTTAGATTATTTTGGTCTTTTGTGGAGTTTGTCACCTGAAAAAAGTGGTGTACAATCCACTGTTTATTTACATTCTACAAAAAGGCCAGTCACTTTTAGACGTGACAGCTAGGAATAGTTATAATGCACTTGTAAACAGATTGCATAATAAAATATTCTTAAATGCACTAAATGCACGCACTTTCCTAAACCCTAGACTGCAAAAATGAGATATATTCCGCAAGAGAAGAAGAGAAAGAAAAGCCTTGTTCATTTACATTCAGTATACATAAAGCACGTGATCTCTAAGATAATCTATATTGTTTGTTTACATTAGCTATGCATGAAACACGCGATCTCTGAGGTCATCGGAAGGTATCTCATTAAGCAAAATTTATTTTAGTTTATAGAAATGCACGTGAAACATTTATAAGAAAAATAGTTATACAGGATGATTCAGAATTCATCATCAATATCATCATCAATCTGAAGGAATTTGTGAGATAGAGAATAAGAAAAGAAGGGGATTTCACATAGGAATGCATGGACGCATATGCCATGTAGTAGGGCCATGTTTATTTGCTATAGCAAATAATCTTCGATTTTCAAGCCCTATTCTTCTCTCCATATACTAAAAATGGAATAATTAAAATACATTTCTTACACACAAATGCACAATAATAATAATAATAATAATAATAATAAACTTGCCCTACATCTTAATTTCAATTCAGCCTATATTCAAATTAAATATTTTTAGTAACTAATGCATTTATATCAGGTTGTTTCTTAAAATTCTTTTGTTATACTCAAAATAGTGTTCAGTATTTAATTATTTGTTTTTCTCTTATAATTAAAGACAAATTATATGGAATCAAAATTAAAACATATGCTGCAGTTAAATAACACTGAAGAGAATATCTCAATCTTTCGCTATTCATATTCCAGCACAATACACAGATTTGTTTTTATTCAGGGTCAATCATGTGTAAGTTCACTTAGTCATATCAATTAAATTACATCAGACATATGCATAAGTTAAGGGGACACTGAAGGGGATATAAGTTTACACTGAAGGAAATATGTCACTCACTCATTCGATGTTTGCATCATAGTGTGGTCGAGAAATTGTTCTTTCCTCACCCGGTGAAGCATTTATCAGTTTACTTAGTTCACAGTGCTTAACCCAGACATTGCTTCAATACATAGAATTATGTTTGGGATGTAAAGACAGCAACCAAACCATGTGAATGAAGTTCGATAAGCGAATTTATCAACTAATCATTCAGATACTCAGTATTGGTAAACATGACACTTGAGTTTAAATATATCACTATGATGTAAGTCTCGTTCACAAAATGAAGATTATGATAAGAAAATTATTTAAAATGAGAAATTTTTCAATTTTAAAAGTAAAATAGCAGTAAAATGAAAAATAAATGTAAAATTACATCACAGTTATGTATGAAAACTACATAAATTCATTAGTCAGTTATTTTATCTGGTTGCAAAGAGTGTTTTCCGCCAAAAAAAGTATTGGCGTGTATAATTCTGACACAACGCTATAGCAGAATTTGCACTTCCGTCTAGGTATAATAGCAAATTAACAACACAAATCAAATCAGACTGTTGATGCAACGAATGTAAAACAAACGCCAAGAACTAACGACTGTCACCCATGGACCTTATAAGAGATAGACCAACCCAGTGGGCGGGGCGCGCGTCACCGACATGTCGGCAAGAAAGAGTAGGGACGATCTGGTTTACTTTAACACTGAAACCTATGGCGTTTTTAATTACTAAATGTGATATGTTGTATAGTGATGAGATTATGAAAGCCACAGTTTCTTTTCAAATAGGATTTAATATATCTCATTAAAGCACTTTTTACTGCATTTCGCGCATTTTTTTCACGCGTAATTCTTGTACAAACATCTTTACTTTGGTAAAACGGTAAAAACTCTAGGCACAAAATTTATAAACTTAATTTTGTGTACAAATAAAGTAAAATTAAATAAGATTGATAGTACGTGATGTTTTGAAATTAATAAGGTAAAATTTAACAAGATCTGATAATTTTTTTTTAATTTAATGACCATTTTCAGGCAGTGATTTTCAAAACTATAATAACATTACAAAACAATCATTTATTTGATTATATCATCATTAAATTATTAAATAAGTGGAATATTTGTTTTAGTAATTTCTAAAATTCGGAGCATAAAATTCTCTGAGTGTAATGAAGGAGGGGAAAAAGGTAAAATAAAATCCAGAAGCACTCAGATTTTATATTACGCCCAAAAGGAACCTTTTTTTAATGTTTCGTGTGTTACCTATATTTACTGAATATCATGTTTTTCGCCCATTAACCACATACGTTTGAAAACAGCATATCTTTAGAATTTCCGCACTGGAGATAAAACTATTATTTTCCGCACAGTGCGCTCTCTGAACTCCTTGAGTTTGTTAATCAAAAATTCGTTAAATTTTTGCAAAATATGAAATAGATTAAAACAAATTTGAAATTCAGCAGTACAGATGACCATGTTCGGGTGGAGGATTACATTATTCAAAATTTGATGGCTCTAGATATTGTCGTTTTTGTCACAGTGCGAGAAACATACATGTATTCATGCAGATTCTTCATTATTTAATTTCTTTAAATATAACACAGGACGATAATGTTTGGTAACAACAATTTGCAAGGAGACACGGACATTTATAGTAAAACAGCGCAAAATGCCGCTTCAAAATTAACAGCCTTTCTAGGCTACCGCGCCTTTGGGTTAATAAATTAAATTAACAGTAAATAAAAAAATCTTATGCAGAACTAAAAATAAATTTAAGAAAATCACTATAAAATACAAGCAAAATTAATTATTACGGTTAAATACAATTTTAATATTAGAATTAAATGTATAAAAATTATTAAGGAGTCAAAAGTGTTTATCACTATGATGTATTATGAAATATAATTTAGAATTTTAAACGAAATTTTTAAAAATTCGTTTTTAAACATTTTAGTATTTTTTTTACTTATTTACACCAATAAAAAGCGGAAAAATTGCAAGAGAAAATTGCTTGTTTGAAATTTTCTATTAGTTCAGAATTTAAAATATTATCTTCTAAAAGAGGTAGTTGGGATGTAGTCGTTCCTCAATAGACATTAATGCCGGCTAGCTTTAAAGGATTTATTAACAGAGCACACAGGAACGGTTACAAACAAAAGAAATATACATAAAAAGGAAACATATACCAAATGGAACATCAAACAGTTGAATAACACAGACATAGTAAACTAACATCATGGCGGCTGGAGTTCGACTGACGTTTTTTCATATCGCCATGAGATGGCGTTTAAATAAAATAGTTCGGTTACAGTTCATGAGTTCATGGCGTGAATAAAATAGTTCAATTACACTTAAATAGGTCTGTTACATCAAAGGATTTATTAACAGAGCACACAGGAACGGTTACAAACAAAAGAAATATACATAAAAATGAAACATATACCAAATGGAACATCAAACAGTTGAATAACAGAGACATAGTAAACTAACATCATGGCGGCTGGAGTTCGACTGACGTTTTTTCATATCGCCACGAGATGGCGTTTAAATAAAATAGTTCGGTTACAGTTCATGAGTTCATGGCGTGAATAAAATAGTTCAATTACACTTAAATAGGTCTGTTACATCGTTACAAATTTCCTTACAGCACAGGAAAAGCTAAAAAGATATTCAGCCCTAAAAGCATGCAATAGCTTCATAATTATTTGGAACGTTAATTATGCTTGACAAATATGCTAAATTTTTAAAAATCAATCTCAGTTTCAAAAATAAAAATATGGAGAAATTCTAATTTGTGAAATGAGGCGTTACAACCAGCTTTTCCTTGACAATTATACACGCTGCAATAGGCAACCACTGTTAAATTTCTGCAAGTCGTCCCTGTTCACTCCTTCGGATGTGATAGAGGTGACAGCCGGGAACGCCTCAGACGAGGGAGAAAACCCATTTGGGTTAGTCTATTTCTTATAAGGTCCATGTGCCTAATCAAATGACGACTGGCTACGCACTTAGACTTTGACTCTATAATTGACCGAGCTATTGCGAAGAGCAATGTTGCCGGTTGATACGTTGATACAGAGGTATTTATACAGGGGTTCTACTGCATTCGCAGTATGAAGGGAATCCACAATGGGCATGGTGTTGAAAGGTTCCTGGATGAATCCCATGGAGGGAGCAGGGAGAGGGAGGAAAAAGAAGAAAAATATCTCAAGTAAGTCCCTTGAGAAATGTTGCCGGTTATCAAACAGCTGTGCTTATGTATGAAAGTTGTGTACACACAGCGCCCTCTACACCACCATGCGTTCGTCTGCTGACAATGCTTTAATACTTTCCTATGAGAAATTTCCTTCTTTTCCTATTCCCTACCTTTCTACCAAATATTGATGATGAATTCACCCTTATAACTCTGATGTGCAAAATTAAAATATAGCTTAAAAACGTCAATGAAAAAATATATACATGACTTAAAAACTAAGTAAAAGACCAGCGCTAGATTGGCCCTATTTTGAAGAACAACTGTTAAACAAATTATTTCTAAACGCTAATTAAAATTTTTCTAATTCCCTATATAAAAATTATTTAATTTCGTAAAAATTCGTATAGTAACGCTTTTATTTACTGTCATCTGCACCTAAAGTTAAATATAAAGATAACAATACAACTTTTGGCAACATATGTATTAAAGCTTCTTTCTGCCTGCTTTTTTTTAATACTTTGAAACGATAATACATATTTTCTAATATTTTGATAATCTTCTGTTCACACTAATCTACCCTCAAAAAAGGAATGCAGGAAAAACACGAGTACATTTAAAATTGAAAATTTCTTTTGACATAACTTTATTTATCAACTATAAAAATTTAGTTTTATGAGAGGTTTGGTTTGGTTTATTTAATTACGGCAAAGTACACTAGGGCTATCTGCCTATGGGGAGGGATGCCTTCGTGGAGGACTTTCTAAGGGAAACTGACTCGTATACACGTTACACATGGGGAAAACCACGAAAACGCCCATGCAGCCAGCCCGTTCGCGGAATTCAAACCTCGGGACCGAACTACCAGAGTTCAGCCACTTTACCGCTCGGCCGCTGGTGGGCCAGTTTTATGAGAGGACAATATTCGATATTACTTTGAGAAAGAAATCGAAGTATTTGCATGATTTAATTTTTTAATTTAAAATATTTTAATGAGTAAATCTCTTTCGAGTTATCAACCTGAAATTTTCAGATTACGAGTTAATTTCTTTGCAATTTTTTTTTTTTTTTTTTTTTTTTTTTGAAAAACTGCTCATTTTCAGAAGGTGTTGTCTTTGGAAGACGATGTCTCACAGCAGTGAGACAATCGCATTTTCATCCCTGTCGCCTTTTGTTAAATAAAATTTTACATTATTTTGAATAATATACATAAATAAAGGCTATATTGATAATGATTAAGTCACCAAAATTTCGAACATAACCCTATGAACTGTGATAGTTAGTCTGATTTAGTTTAAATATACTTTTTATGCATGGCAAACTCGAAGTGATATTTTATCATGCATCCTGAACACCTTTTAATTGTACATAAATTCAAGTTCCAAATCTTTGATATGGCAGACAATCAAGGAATCAAATTTTATTTGCAAATCGCTGAAACTTTAAAGACAGTTCTTTTCTGGAAAATTCTTTAAATATTTTTCTAACATTTTAATTATTTTTAAAATACTGAGCTTTAAAAAGAATAGTTATTTTTGAATACTGTAAAACTTTTTTTATTAAATTTGCAGAATTAATAACCGGAGCTTTTAAAGTTAAGAAATATTTTAGCACGTATACATTCATTGAAAAGAGCGTTTAAAAAAATTAAAAAATAAGTCTGGATTAACACAAATTAGAAGTTCACCATATTTTTTTTCTTCAGCTTGAAATTAGGATCAAGTTTTAAACGCGAATACCTCCGAAATTATATACATTTTAATGATGGTCAGATGGAAAGGATATACATTAGATTCCGATATTTTCGAAAACTAATTTAATTTTAAAATTTGATTTTCCCCAAACAGGAAACTTTTCGTCATTTAAAACACATCTGTATTGGAATTATATGACTATTACTGACAACTGCGAAAATAAAGCCCGGTTGAGGAATTTTAAGTCGGTTAAGGAGTTGGTATATATACATATACACGTTAGGATTGTAATAAAAAAAGAGAGGTACATAATTAGAAGTTATAGCAGTCCCATATTCAAAATTTCAACGTCCTTCGGCTAATTGTTTCTATGCTATGCGAGGTATATATATACGATTTTTTCATGACATGTGTGCGTATGTATAGATGCCGCAAAAAATATCTTTTGAACAGATGATAAATTCATTTTGCAATCCGTTTTGAAAGAATCTTTTATTCTGTCCATGCGTACAGACGTCATGCAAAAAAAAATCCACTAAATTTATTAGAGAACAGTCAAAATGAATATTGTTGTTCAACTATGATACCCAAAAGTTTTCCGCGGTTACAATACTACTGTACTTTTGCACAGTAGTATTGTAACCGCGGAAATATAAAATATGTATTTTACACTTGTATATAATCACAGGTTTTCATCAAAAGAAAAATGAAAACAATTAAAATAAATCTTAGCTGTTCCTGAACAGGATGTTTCTTTTCTTTATTTAATATTTGTTAAATTTAGCAAGTCTGCATTATTTCACTTTGATTTTTAGAAAATCATCATAAATTTTAACTGGGGTATTACAAAAATATGAAATTCCTTCTCTGGCATTTTTTTCAATATTTTTAAATTTTACAAATGAAACGTTTATTTAATTTTTTAATGCTCATTACGTTGATTTTATTTTTAAAGGCTATTAATTATAGCATACCAAAATATAGAAAGAGAATTAGGTACAAAACCTTTATCTAGTTCTAATAGAAAGCAAATGATTGTGAAATCGATTGCTTAAATAACATTAGCCGCTTATTTAAAACAAATTCATTACATTATTTTTAATTATAAAACTCGAGCAGTAAATTATTTTGATTTTGGTCAATACGTATACATACGCTATGTACATGTGTTTATGTTCTTCTTAGAATTTGCTCACTTAGAGGACTATAATTTGAATTCTGGTGATTTCCTTTATTGGACAACTCGAACCAACTCGTAACTAACAGGACATCGGGACTGTGCGTCTCTTAATTATGAGTATGAAGCTTCTGGATGTCTGTAAATACCTTTCAGTTTCTAATGACTGACTCGTGAAGCATAGAATATAGTCTCTATATGGTTTCTCTGTGCATTGTATCGATAACAAAGCGAATTCACAAAGGATCACTATCACTGTGGGGCTTCGAAAAGCCGAATGGTGTATTTGCAATGTAGCCAAATATACTATATCGACTGGATTATTTGATTAGTATATTTTGATTAGTTTTAGCGAATTTTTACTTAACAAACTCAGCGAGCTGAAAGCAATACTGTTCAAACTAAAACATTTTTATCTCCAGCGCACCAGACTGTTGCCATTCGGCAAAATGTAAGATGTTCAGTTTTAATCAGCAAACTCGGCTATTTGAATGCAATGTGCTCCCACTGCCAGAAATAAAATACTTGTATTTTTCTCTCCTATCTATATTGCCATTCAGTAAAGCCTAATTCAGAATTCTAGATTTGTAATCTAGAAGATTATTGAAACAAATGGGAGATTTAGAGAGAGCTATTTTAACAAAGTAGCGATGTAAAAGCAATACGCGCAATTAATAAAAACATTTTTCCACTTTTAAATATATTGATTTAAATAAAATGCATAAAAGTCAAGAGATATTTAATCAGAAATATTAAATAATTTTATAAAATTACACTAGCTGAACTCATTAAAAGAAGTATACTGTTTTTTATCAAAACTCTTTTACGCGGCAAGTTTTTTAAAGAAATTATGTAACGAATATAAAAAAATGTATGGTAACTCTTAACACTCTATCTGGAATTTTAAAATATTCTTTTTTAAATATTTTGGGGACTTGCTGATGAATTTTATGTGGCAAATGCGAAGAACGTGGTATTTCATAAATAAAGCTAAGACATAAAAAATTAATAATACAAAGGCATTTTTTGTTAACCATCTTAACTATGAAAACTGAACATTGGCATGATGAACTGAGAAAAGACAGAAAAAAAAAAAAATAGGAAAATGTATTTCAACACTTAATAATGTGTCAAGAATTTTAAACTTGTACTGCTATGCTGCTGTTAAAATTTTTATGAGTTTGCTTTTGAATTATAGGTGGTGTAAGTACGAAGAAAGCAGTTTTTAATAATAGAACTAAAAAGACGAAAAAAAAAACATAGTTGTGTTAGCAGGTCCACGAGCAGAATGGTAACCTGGGATGTCCAGTGAGAGCATAAAAACCTTGAACAAACCCTCTGTTGCGACGTTAAAATCTAAATCCTTTCAGTATTTCTTTCTTTCCGTTACATAAATATTTATTTTTATCTTATTGCATGTGTGAAGTATGTTCCTTCAAAATTGCTCCACATTTTAAATAAATACATTTAATTACATTATATTACATAGTACAGTTGCATAGCAAATACGCGTTACACAGCTCTTCACACTACATTCTCAAAACCCACGCCAACTCTGTCTCAAATCGAAACATTTTTCACACAGTTGAGGGGTGCTACAACGCCCTCTATGGGAGATCTCAACATACTCCCCACGGATGACCGTTCAGGACATCCAACTATCTCTTACATGAAATTATTACTTAACATTATTCTTAGTAAACATATAATTTCTAGATTAAATAGTTCTTGCTTATAAATGAGTAATACTAAGCCTAAATTAACATATAACTATAAACAATGAGTTACACAAAATTAATAACATAAATATCTACAATAACATTAAAACTTAAGAATTCAAATGAATATAGATGAATATCAAGTTAAAGTTCAAAATTTTTCACGATACTTAACTGTCTATTGGTAACACACACAGTTTGTGAATGGGTCTCTTGAATTCAACATCAGCAGTTTTTACTTTTACAACACGCACTTTGTAATCATTACCTGGGTAAATTTCGGTGATACGTCCCAGCTTCCATTTTAAGGAAGGTGTGTTATCTTCCTTAATGATTACTAAGTCGTTTAATTTAATATTTGCTGAAGCACGATGCCATTTTGTGCGAACTTGCAGTTGAGTCAAATAGTCCTTAGACCATTTCCTCCAGAAGGACTGTGACATTTGCTGAACTAGTTTCCAACGATTGCGAAGTGTTAGTGTCTCGTCGCACACATTTGGTTCCGGAATAGCCTTTAATGATGTTCCTATTAAAAAATGACTCGGTGTAATCACGGAAAAATCATCTGGATCACTTGAAATCGCTACTAATGGTCTTGAGTTCAGACACGCCTCGACTTCTGCTAGATAAGTAGCAAATTCTTCAAAAGTTAGAACTTGAGAACCAATTGCTCTTCTCATGTGATATTTCATAGCCTTTACCGCGGCTTCCCATAGTCCACCAAAGTGCGGTGCAGAAGACGGATTGAAATTCCACTTAATTTCTTCCTCTATTAAGTATCTAACTACCTTTTGGTTCGAACGATATGATTTTAGTTGTCTGTTGGCACCTATAAAATTAGTGCCGCAATCACTATACATTTCCTCCGGTCTTCCAAGTCTAGCAATGAACCGTTTTAGAGCTGCTATAAAGGAATATGTCGTCATGTCTCCAACTTGTTCTAAATGCACTGCCTTAGTACTAAAACATACGAAAACACAAACGTCGATCTTCACTGTCCGAACACCGCGCCCTTTCGTCGGTTTAACTTGGAAAGGACTCGAAAAATCCACACCACATTTCGAAAAGGCTCTTGCGGGATTCACTCTGGATGCTGGAAGATCGCCCATTGCTGGATATGACAGCTCACTTCTGTGTCGACAGCATGTTACACATTTACGAATGATCTTGTGAATGGCTGCTTGTGCATTGATAATCCAATATCTCTGCTTGATTTCTGAATGGAGCATTTGTGCTCCTCCGTGAAGATATTTATAGTGATAATATCGTATTATCAGTTCTGTAATATAGTGTGATTTAGCCAGAATGACTGGATATTTTACATTCTGTGCGATGCTAGCATTTCTTAGTCTTCCTCCCACTCTTAGAATACCCTCATCATCTAAGCATGGATTCAACATCTTGAGTTTACTGCGGGGACACACTAGTTTTCTCTTTTTCAAATGATCGATTTCTTCACTAAATTCCTGCATTTGCACAGACTTGATTACCCAAGAATGTGCTACGGCTAGCTCTCCAGTCTGGAGAAAATTTAATTTTGTCCTTGTTATTGATGACCATTTCACATTGGCAATAAATCTGAGACACCAAGCTATAACTCGTAAAAGTTTTGTCCAAGAAGAATATTTATGAAGCAGTTCATCAATCACAAAATTCTTAATCACCAGTAGTATGCACAACGCATCCCTTTCTCTCAGTTTCTACTACTTCCAGTGGGATATCCTTCAGTGGATGCTTAGGGAAAAAATTTTCTTTTCTTTTTAGCCAATATGGACCACACCACCAACGTTCACCTTCCAACAAACATTGAGCTGGCACACCCCTACTAACTAAATCAGCAAGATTTTCCCTTCCACTGCAATGATTCCAAAACCTGGGATCTGATTTTTCCTGCACTTTCAACCACTCTATTACCGACAAACTGTTTCCATTGCTTCGCAGAACCCTTTATCCAAAACAAGACAATTAAGGAATCAGTCCAATACATAAATTTATCAATAAGATCCTTAAAACCCTCTCCCAGATACTTTCCTATTCTAGCTCCTATGACTGCTGCCATTAGTTCCAATCGTGGCAACGTCAATTTCTTCAAAGGAGCTACTCTGCCTTTCGACATGACAAACGACACGGAAATTTCACCCTTATCATTTAAGTAACGACAATACGCTACAGCACCATAAGCTATAGGAGATGCATCGCAAAATACGTGTATTTCCATTTTTGAATTTAAGTTATCACAACACACAAATAAATTTCTCGGAAATGAAATATCCTTTAGATATTTAACCTCAGAACACCAGCTAGTCCACTTGATTTTAAGGTCATCTGGCAATTTCTCATCCCAATCAATACCACGTTCCCAAATTTCCTGTAGCAAACACTTAATCCTAACTACAAATGGAGCTGCAAAACCAATTGGATCAAAAATCATTCTTGCAACATGCAAGACATAACGCTTTGTGCTCTTCAAACTCTTTAAACTATCCATCAATCTTACTATATCTAAAGAACATTTATCATTTACTGGGTTCCAGTTCAAGCCTAAAACCTTCAACTGACAATCAGAAGTACAAGCATCATCGCTAAGTCCATTCTGCATCCACAATGACCTCAGTTTCTCAGAATTAGTTTTTAATTTTCGCAAAATCATACTTTCATCCTTTAAAATCGACACAGCTTCAGAAGACAGCTTAAATGCCTCTTCAACACTATTTCCCCCAAAATATAAATCATCTACATACAGTGAAGAGTTCAACATTTCAACACATTCGGGTTTATTATTCTTGTACTGCTTTAAATGCTTTTTTATTGTTGAACTTAAAATAAATGGCGATGACTTACAAACAAACGGCAAACGTGTCATACGCATTATTTTGTAGTCTTGATTTGCATTTTCTGATAACCATAAGAATTTAAAAAATTTCCTATCCTCTTCTGAAATTCCAATCATCAAAAATGCTTTCTCTATATCAGCACAAAATGCAATTTTGAATTTCCTAAAATTTAAAATAACATCCAGTACATTGGGATTCAAATTCGGCCCAGTCTCTAAATAATCATTATTCAAAGAGAGATTTAGTTTCGCTTTCGAACTACAATTGAAAACCACGCGAACTTTAGTAGTATCCTTATCGGTTCTCACAACTGCTCTATGTGGCATGAAATATTCCTTCGCATCCCTAGAACATTCTTCAATTATTCCTTTACTCTGTTGATCTTTAATTATGTCCTTGTATTCATTCGCCAACCACTCATTATTTTCGAAATTGTTTTTTAAGTCCTCAAGTCTTTTTTTAGCAAGACAAAAGTTATTTTTTAAATCCGTTGGCTTCGTTCGCCATAACAAATAAGTTTCGTATCTTCCATCTACAAGCCTCAAATTATCTTCAAATTATTTTATCAAATTCTCATCTGCAATTGATAACTTATTAGAATCTGTAATTCCTAACGATTCTAAATTCCATAGCATCTGCATATAAGTGCCAACGCAAAAATTTGTTGATACTATGTTTCCCCAAATTTTATCCTTAGAATTATTTTGTATGCCCTGGAGTGTAAGGCCAAAAATAATATGTATGCAGTTTAGCGTTTTGGTTATTTTTTCTACTTTCGACTCTTTAATGACGTCCCAAAAATAATCTGCTCCTATTAAAATGTGAATACCTTCATCTGAATCCATGCATGCCTCAGCTAAATTTAAATCCTTTTGCTCAAAAATATTTTGAATATTTATATTGGGAAATGCAATGGGTGCGGCAGTAATCATTTCAGTAACTAATGCTTCTATCTCAATATATTTCTTAGGATCGTTCCTATTTCTCAATGTTAATTTTACTACACTGTAAGTTTTATTTATGGCTTTCGTAAACCCAAAAGCATAAACTGACAATCTTTCCTTTCGAATGGTTTTTCACTCCCGTTATCCATTAACACCCGACATAGTTTAAAGTTTCCTTTCGAACAAGCCAAGACAGTACAAGTTTGCAGTAAAGCACAGCCATTTGACCCCCGCTGAGAGGAGCTGCAATGAGTCACCGCGTTTGAATTCTCTTTTCTCCTTCGACTTCAGCTGATTTATTACTTTTTTCGCATAGCAAAGAGTGGTGAGCTAAGCTGTTGCAGTTCTTGCATGGGTCGAGTTTAGTTTTACAGAATCGCGCTACATGGAATTTTGAGAAACAGCGAAAACATCTATTATGTTTTTGTAATCTATTTTTCCTTTCCGCGACACTTTCAAATTCGCAAAATTCATGTTCTTTGCTATTACAAAATATGCAGTTTCTTTTAACATTTGTAGTATAACTAGCAGTTGATATATTTCTATTAGTATTAAGCTATTTATTTTCAAATTTACTAGAATTACTTTTATATTCATTACCAAAATTATGATAATTTTCAGTTTTTCTACTAAATAAATATGTTCTTTCTCTAGACCGTATTTCTTTATCTAAAAAGGTAAATAAATCCTTAAAATTCCAATCACTATCTGGATACGCTCTATTGAATTCTAAAACGAGTTCCCTTGGAATTCTTTCTAACAAAATGGGAATCAATAAAGTGCTGAAAGATTTTGTTTCAACTCCTAACGACTCTAAACTTCTAATTTGAGTATCAGCTTTGTCAAACAACCTTCTCAATCCAGCTAAATCATTTATACTTCTAATAATAGGAATTTTAAGTAACTCATTCAAATGTGTCTGTATAAGAGTATTCTTATTACCAAATCTAGCTTTTAATATATCTAAAGCAGCATCATAATTTTCTTCTGTTAACACAAAACCACTTATACAATTAGATGCCGTCCCCCCTAAATATGACCTTAAATAATTAAATTTATCTATCTTTGTAAAGATTACTGTTATTATGAATAGCGCTTTCAAACTGGTTATAAAATTCTAACCAAGAAGCAGGATCACCATAATATTTACTGATTATCAATTTAGGAAGTTTAACTGTTTTGGTTTCTCTAAAGGTTTGGTTTTCTAGTGTACCTTGAGCAGTTGCGGGAATAGAAAAGGATACGTTACTAATATTCATTTCATCTTTCATTAATCTATTACATTAGTTATCTTTTGTTTCCAGAGGATAATTTTTTCTGAATATTTCTCTGACACAGTAATTTCCTCTTCTATATCATCACAATTACAAAGATTTTTCACTTCATAGTTTAATCGTTTTAAATTAGTTTCCTTATCTATTATTTGGGCTCTAAATTCCTTTAAAGTATCTACCTTATTCGTAACATCTATCTCGTTAGAAACTTCCTTAATAAAAGCTTCAACTTTGTTAATTAACTTAAGTAACGTAGACCTAACTGCGCTACGCTCCTTTCTCAACTTAGATAATTCCGACATTTTACAACACTTCAAATTTCAAACAAAACATGAAAACAAAGCCTACCTTCACTTCCTGCAAAATTCCACAAATTCCCAAACAAAGCTTGCAACTAAACCACTAGAGAATCCACAGCTTCCAAGACCGACTCTTCCTCACTGGTGGCTCCAAAAAAATGTGAAGTGTGCTCCTTCAAAATTGCTCCACATTTTAAATAAATACATTTAATTACATTATATTACATAGTACAGTTACATAGCAAATACGCGTTACACAGCTCTTCACACTACATTCTCAAAACCCACGCCAACTCTGTCTCAAATCGAAACTTTTTTCACACAGTTGAGGGGTGCTACAACGCCCTCTATGGGAGATCTCAACAGCATGTCTTATTATAATTTTATTTGATTACAATTTCTTTTGCTTTATTACGAACTAGTATATTGCATTTTGCTCCATTTTTAATTTGTGTGTCGTTATTGCATTTTATGTGTTTAATTAGTTTATTTATGTGTCAGCGTGTTAAATTCTGCAAAGATAACAAATGAGTATTTGTGCATAGTTAGTAGAATTCGTGCGTAGTTATTAGAATTTGAAATATTCCCTTTGCAAATCTGCTACGCTTTTTCGATAAATGTTATCGATAAATGTTATAAGGTATTTCTGCCGCCTTCTTACCATGCCTGTAGTGGTCAGCACGCTAGGCGCGTATTCCAGAGGTCCGTGGTTCGATTCCTGGCGAGGGCATTCATCATTTTACATCTCTCCTTTTTTCAAAAAATAACTAATGACTCTGCAGTGGCGCCTGAACTAAAATGGTGATGGATGATGATTCTCCACACCCAAGATTTCTCGATTGGGTCGCCTAAACCCCAGTCACACTTTAAAAGGGGAAGTATATAAGGTATTTCTCCCGCCTTCTTAGCATGCCTTCGTAGTGTACTGGTCAGCAAGCTGGGCGCGTATTCCAGAGGTGCCTTCTTAGCATGCCTTCGTAGTGTAGTGGTCAGCTCGCTGGGCGGGTATTCCAGAGGTCCGTGGTTCGGTTCCGACGAGGACATTGCTCATTTTTCATTTCTCTTGTTTTAAAAAAAAATACCTAATCTCTACAATTTTATTACCAAACATTTTGCTAAATACGGTAATGTCACAGAATGCTTCACGTACGGGCGACATCTTCTGAAAATACGAGTGGTCTGAAAGTTTTTAACAGGAAATTCTCACCATTTCTTTTCCCTCCACCACGCTCGATCACTAAAGGATGGTCTACTAGAAATCTGGTACGGAACTGTTAAGTGCTTTTTATCTACCCTTGCTCCGTAAATGTTAACAATACATTTTCTTTCGCCAAGAATCGAGTCACCGATTTTATAATTGTTAGCTGGATATGTTAATCACTACACTGCAAAGAAACATGGAGTACTTGTAAAATCTCCATTGTTGTCATAAACTTGTAAAATCTAAGTACAATAGTTGGCGTTGGGAGTTTTCGACACCACTTTCAGTGGTTTATTATTTGTGTTAGCTTTTCATTCTTCGAAATTTTGACAAAGAAAAATCAAATCTTTTTTTCTAGCTTTTGTTATGCCTGCTTATTCAAGAATCAACGCAAGCGATTTAACATGTAATAATAGTTAATATTTCGTGAAGCTGCAGTTCTTTTCTTGGAAGTAATTATAATAAATAAACGTTTCTAGCAAACTAATAAAAACTAATAAAACGTTCATAATGCTGATCAAGATAGTAAACCATAAAATTTAGATTTTAGGTAATTTAACTGATATTTGTAGGAAAGAAATTTAAAAATAACCATTTTTTTTTTTTTCTTTTTCATTTCTGATCTCTTGACCCTGTACGAAAACGTTTCCCGTAAGGCTGCTTTCTTTCTTTTCTTTATCTCCCATTAATATATAACGTCATAACACTGCTCTTCTTGAATGTGCTTGCTCTAACAGAAAGACACAACGATTTCTCTATTTAAATACATCTAGAATCTGTTATTACATTATAAGGTATTTCTCTCACCTTCTTGGCGTGCCTTCGTGGTGTGGTTGTTTGCACGCTGGGTGCGTATTCCAGAGGTCCGTGTTTCGATTCTCAGCAAAGGCGTTGCATATTTTTCATCTTTCCTGCTTCCAAAATACCTTATGTCCCCACAACATAACGCTGGGATATTTTGGCGCTCCACCGTTTTTATGCACTTGGATAAAAGTTACTGGAAATTATTAATTGAAAATATTTTATAGAGAACATACATAGGGTTTGAAATTTACAAATCTAATGCTACCAAATCGTCCAGTGATCGCTAATTCTTCTTGTTTCCATCAAATATGTATGTTCTAACCATTTTTCACTAAAGGGATGATATAAGAGGTGCATTTGAGTACTAAATACCTAAAAGTTGAAATAATATGAGACATTTTATTTCAAATCTGAAGATAACCTTTGAAAAAGCTGACGGCTAATACAAGAGAATGTGCCTGATCTTAAATACTTCCTGAAATGAATGTATGCATACCCCTTCTACCCTTTGTCTAGCCCGTAACAGCAGAAATGACCTTTGATGAAACAGGCAGTTACCCAAAAAAAGATGTAACAAAGGTTTTTCTTGGTTTAGTCGAGTAATTTCTATTTGAATTTTATTATTTGTAATGACTAAGGTAACATCATCAAAAATGAAAGTATGTTTAGAAAAATATGAAAAGAAAGGAATTATTCTCGAAGATAAAATTATTCAAAGTTAGATTTAAGATACAAGCTTGAAAAAAAATAAAAATTAATAAGTTATATCGTCTGATCGGTCATACCCTTTGCCTGAAGCATATTCCCAACAAAAATACTACTTGATTCCTCACATAAGCGCCAAGGCCTCTTTCTGAAATGCATAGCAAACTAGCACACATTCAAGATAAGTTCACTCATTTTAGATTTAGCATTCGCGTTTATTTTAGCTAAAATACATCTATATGAAGTAAATCATCCGGACATAAAATGTTTCATAGAAAAATACATCAAAATTTCATTTCAGATGAGAAGTTTTAGGAAGACGACCTTTTGTGTGCTTTTCTTAATCCAGCAACCTTCAACTACCAAATGAGAACCATCCTTCGAAAGAATTGTGTAGCATGTGTTCTATGATGAAAGAATGTCTCGTGTTAAATTAGTTATGAAATGCTGTCCAATTTATCTTATTTTTTGATGGAACTACAGGCTGAAGAGAGGGGGGAAAATTATACACTGAAAGATATTTATTGCCAACCTAAATTCACATTCCGTAAAATCAACGCAGCTGAAAAACCACACTATCTGTAAAAGATAAATACGACTACTGGTCACCGCTCGAGCTGGCCTCCGACTGGGGTGTTAGCCACACAGATTTTAGATGCCAACGCGTCGGAAAATGATAAGGCTACGACAGCGTGATTAATTCTGTTAAACTGACGAACTGCAGCTTGAAAATTGTTAAATATGACAGGACACTTTGATTTACAGAAACCTTGACCACATTCAACGCTTTGAGTAATCAGGGAAAGACAAAATTGTAATAGCGTTGTATGAACAAAATTAAATTTTAACTAGGACATAGCTAATGTAGTAGGATATACCATTTTAAACATATGGACAGTTGATAAATGAAAACTCAAACTGGAAACATACATATCAGTGCGGAACTTTGCACAAAGTTTAATGTGGGCAACAGTTGAGTATAGAAGAGGAGTTTCCCTCTGTACTTTTATTGTTGCAGGGAACTTACGCTGTGGATGTGTTTTGACAGGTTGCATAGGACTGACATGGCTGAGTAGGTAGTTGCACAATATGTTATGATTGAGCCAATTTTATTTTGTACAAATCTTTTACTGCTACTGTTAGCGGCCCACATTTACCAGTATGTGGAACCTAGTTAAGGTAGTATTCCGAACTCTGTGAGTAGTCAAATATGTATTGGTCCACTGTACCATCATTACGGCAAACACAAAAATTTGCTGGAGTGGTGTAAATATGCTAGGAATGTACCGTGTCTAGAGAAGCATCGTGCTAGTGAAGAGAAGCTGTTGCCTAACTCTATTGCCACTTTTGGAAAGAAAAGGAGAACCTTGTCACCCTTAGTGGTTGTGAGCCATCTCTCCTGCAACTTTTTGAACTTATGCTCGCCTTAAGATATGATAGTGGGAAAAGAGTTGAAATCACTTCATCTTGAACGTTTTCCGCTCCCTGTTTTGTCAGATTGCCAGCCAGTTTCATTTCCGGTGGTACTCTTGTAGGCTAGAACCCAACATAGAACAGGACAGTTATGACTTTGACTCGCAACATCAGGTGGCGAATGGCATATACCAATGTTCTGCTATATGTACCCGATATAGCCTAGAGTCTAGATGCAAGACTTACTAAATCCGTGAAATTCGGCGCTTTTTCGATTGCATAGCAAAGATTTCAGGACAATTACTTCCGTTTAAGAAACATAATTTTTTAATCCAAGCCTGCATGTTTACTTGTACTAAACGATGTTATTCTGAAGACGGCAAAAGTCACTTGCCAGTACCATTTTCAGTCTTGGAGTCATCCGTGTAGATGACTTCCACTATCTAAATACACACGAACGTCCATACGCATATTTTACTTCAGGTTTTTATGCGCAGGGTTGCAATATATAAGAACTGTGCTGTTTTCATCGTTGGAATGTAAATATGTCTGGCCCCAAAATCACATGTTCTGTTAAGTCTGATTGACATTTGCAATCGTAGCCTCCCCTTTTATTACAAAGTCTAAATGGAACTTGAAGCGCTGCCGTTGATGTTGTGAGATACTTTCTACCTATGGTGAAGAAATGTGAACGCTATAGAGAGCTGAGGTTCTGCCTCATTTGATGGGACCAAATTTTGTCCTACACTGGAGCTCTGTATAGCACGATGTGCTGCGTTATTCTCAAATACTTTAAGCGAAGGAATCTAGATGGTATTCCGCATTTCATTGCGACTGTACGGTTCACTGATTTAGTAAGTTGAAGCACTTTTTGCTTAGTTGCTATGTTGAGTTGCTATGTTGCTTGTTGCTATGTAGAGAATATGACGAAGCTATGTAATCCATCATTCTAGAAATATCCCAAGATATTTCAATTGTGTAACATATTTGTTGTTTTTTTCTTGAAGTTTCACTCTGGGTCACTTAAAACATAATTGCACCCGATTATCAGGGCCTGATTTTCATCTGCTGAAATAGTGAGTTTATGCTCTTTTGCCCTACTTGTCAAGGTGTCTAGGCTTTCTTGAGATGTTTTTTCAGGCTGCTTTTACAAGCCATTATCATAGAACATCTTTGGCATAGGTGCCTTTGCATAACTGCCTTTGAATGCTCTGATTTGTCATAGAGTTGTAGAAACTATATTAACATTTAGATTCCACAAGATCAGACCTAAGCACTAATCCTGTAGGCATCCTCAGGAGGTGCCGTCTAATAATATTTGTAATTTGCTTGTTTCCAAATAACTACGAATGCGGTTAATGAGTGTACACCTGAGCATTCTACTGAGACCAAGCTATGAATTACAACTGGCCACCACAATGAATCGAACGCGCTGTAGACGTCAGTTTCTATAACAGATGAGTAGTTATCTGCCAGTATGTGCATGAGGCCATGCATTGCATGACCGGTTGTGTGACCAGCTCGGAAACTATATTGCTTTGGATGCAATGTGCAGTTTCTTTCAAATAACTCAGATATAACACGATGATATGCTATAAACATTTTCGGAATGCGGGAAGAGCTGATATGCTGAAAGTTGTATCATGAGTTGGGTTCTTGCCACTCATGAGAAAAATAGGAGGTGGTGCTGATAAAGAAATCAACGCAGTAGTATAATAGTAGTCTTCAGCAAGTGAAAAGAAGTAGTCTTCAGCAAGTGAAAAGAAATGCATATAAAATTTTGGGGAATGCATTGTGCATTATTTTAAGAATACAGTCCTCTACTTCATCTGAACATGGTGCCTTTTTTGTTGCATGTGAATGGATAATGCTGTGCATCTCTGATGTCGATGAGAGCGGAGCAGAGCCTAGCTCGTCTTCCCAGCTCTTGTGCATGAATGCATTTCTTGCTTGTTTTTAGCAAGCAGCGGAGACTTCACGCGTGTCTTTTCTAAAGATTGAATCCAAAATAGTAGCTACAATTTCAGCGCTATTTCGAGCATGTGGCAATAGAGAAACTGCGAAGGAGGTGTGAAGAAAGACTGCCCGGTATTTTAGACACCACTCCATAGGTATCAATAGTACGAGAACAGAAGTGATACCAAGAGATTAGTTTAGCAGTCTTTATATTGAGCTTATACTGAGCTCTTGCCTCAATAATATGCTATCATATCATTGATAATATGATATCAATGATTGATAATATGATATCAATGATATGCTATCATATGAGAATTTCTCAGCATTTCTTCTGCCGTTGCCTGTTCTTTCCTCCTAAGAATTCTGACACTGCTGCGCTCTGTTTTGAAAGCCGGGGACTACTAGGGAATGCCTTTGTCTAGTACCAGCGACATGTTTGCAGGCGCTTATGCTTGCATATAGAAGGTCAAATGTATAGGTGTGTTTACAATGTGTTAAATACATTATGAGATGGTTAACGTGTGGCCTCAGATATCTATATAATTGTGTTTGACTCTCATAGGACATTTTAAAACAACGTTTTATTACATATGAGGTGGTGGTTCCTGTTGAGTAAGTAATAATCTTTTGGTCACTGAAAGATGGAATATCAGAAACTGACCAATCTTGTATAAATGCAGCTATGTTTACTATAGCAAGAATAATATCAGGCCAACATTTCGCTCGGATCATATCAAAAGTGGATGGAGAGTCCTACTTATTCAGAATGGCCAGATTACGCGAAGCAGTATATTCTTGGACTGAGTAACACGTTGATCTCAAAGTTCGCCCCCATCAACTTGCAATTTGTGGCAATAAAATCTCCTGTAATAAGGATATACTGTGCAGTATGTCTAGGACTTGACACTAATCGCATTAGAAGAGGTTATATTGGACATATAGGAGGACGTCGACGGAAGTTCTTGCTATGGTATAATGAAGGGTATCTTAAAGAATAGTAACGGTGTGGTCGATGCTCTTTTTGATGTAATGGCGTCAGCGCTTCCATTGTTCACTATAGCTCCAGGTAGTTGTTGGAAATGTAAACTTTAGCAGTAGTGGGAATAACAGAGATAATACCATGAGTAACATAAGGTTCAGAGAAAATAGCCACATTGATTTAAAGCTGTATCATTATTTGTAGTACGCTGAGCGTTGCTGGACGTTGTAGGTTGCAATGGAGGAATTTTATTTGGTGGGCAGTGCAGAGCAATGGGAGAATGGAATTGCTGAGGTGAGCGTTATATATTTGATTAGCTACTGATTTTTGAGAGCCCTGTATGTTGGGCATTTTAGACAGCTTGCCTGATGACGAGTATCAAATATATAAAGGCATGACATATGTATACATTTTATTACATATGTCATGCCTTTAGTGAAATTAGAAAATACGCAATTGAACCAGCTATCTCCCTTAACCTTGCACTCTTGTAAAGAATGCCCTTTACCGCATCTTAAGCACACTGACTATCACACAATTACTGTAATAAATATTAATCCATATATATTTTTATAAACACACACCACTGAATATGATTGCTCATGATTGTTCTTAGACAAACAGCATATATGTTAATGTCATTCAAAGTACGAAAATGCTGTAACATCATAGGACTAAAATCAGGACTGGGAAGTTAAAGGCATGGAAATCTTTTCCTTTTAAATATAAATTCATTACATATTTAAAATACATTTCTTGATAAAATACAAACGAAAAACTGTTTACAAAAATTATCAGGCATGATTTCACCAGTATCCAACTTCGCTCCCCAGGCCGAACCGATTCGAATGGAACAACTCTCTCAAGAAGCAAAAATTCTCCATTATTCGGTCTTATGTGTTTAGCAGAACTACGTGACCTGATGTTAGGTTTTAGTTATCGTGCTGTTAGCTCATGCGCTCGTGACATCACACTAAAAACGTGAATTCGTCGTTGAATTACCGAAGAAATTTGCTTAGCGAGAAGGGGGAAGGGCATTCCTGAACTTCCGCAACATTGTTGTGTAGTGAATTTTATTTGGTGCCATACAATATGAATGAAAATAATTGATAAAATAGAGTAAGTACTTATAATCCTCAATCTAAATGAAACATAATGACAATCAGTACAGCTACAAGTATTTACAATCCAAAAGCACAAGTTAACAATATTAGTACAGCCGCAATCACGTATACCCAGGTTCGTTTAACACACACAGTTTACAATTCTTTTAGTGTACTGCAGTAGATAAAAACCATATTTCTAAATAAACACATATCTCAATTACAAAGTTATTCACTTTTTTACACGTTTTCTAAGTACCCCAGTAACTTATTAAGATCAAAATAAACACACAAAAACAACTTATAATAATCTTGGAGCTAAATTCCTCAATATTTACATATTATATATCGTATTTAAATATACGATCCTATAAGTATCACATTCAATATTAAATGAAGTTTCTCCATTTATTAAATCGTATCAGAAAAATTAATTTCGCGAATTCCTATTGAAATAGCCTGATTGTTGCTTCAAAAATCTAACTTAGTTCCAATTTATTCATATATTTTATATTTTGTCTCTAATAACATGTAAATAAAAACCCGAATAGTTTAATTTAATATGTTAATAATTAAATTTAATTTATGTGCGAAGATGAATAGTTTAATTTAATATGTTAATAATTAAATTTAATTTATGTGCGAATAAGATTAAATTCGAAAGAAAAACAGATTTAAATTTCTGAGTATAGTCTAGGAAATTAAAGATTAATCAGTACCGTTTTGATGCAGTACGTTGTTTTTTTTTTGCTTTAATTATATCTGTTAATCAGTTTTTAAATACTCTACTTGTTTTTTCTATCTGTTTGATTATGTTAGGAGAGTTAGAGTACTTTTATAGTCTGTATTTTCTAAGATTATTTTTACTGCAACCGTCTAACGCTTTCTTTCATTTAAAAAAGCAAGAAATAATTGATTTAATGAGTAATGATATTCTTTTAGTGTTCCAAAAGTATGTTTTCAATTATCTTTGCATTTAATTAAATATTTCTTAAGTGTTTAATAATTTCATATCCTTCTTTATCAGAAAAAATGCCTGAATGGAAAATTCGTAAGAGTAGCTTTTCAGCAAATAACTTCTTTTACCATCCATCGTCTTCAACCATTGCGTTTCACTTAAAAGCATTCTTTCTCAAAATACATTGTTATAGTTCATATTTTTGTTCGACAATTTCCTTTGAATAATTGCCTTTTTTTTTTTTTTTTACTTACAGAAAGATTTGAAAAGCTCATATATTTATTTTACCCAAAGGATTTCTGAGAAAGGAAATTGAAAATGAATCTAGGCCAAGAAAAATAATTTAAAATTTTCTGAAGTCCCTAATTACCTTCCAGGTTAGATAACTACGAATTGTCATTTTAAAGCAATTTTTATTCCGTACTACAAAAAATAATTATTTTAATCGCTTTGTTAGATATGTAAATGGATGAAAGCAAAAGAAAAGTTTTGACTCATTACTAACTTTTAGTCTTTCATTAGCTCAGCAAAATTATATAAATTAAAATTTCATATTTTTTCACTTTAAAATATTGCATTACTTTAAAGCAAAATGAAATTGCGTCAGCATTTAGATGATATAATGCTTTTTGAATTAGTTTTGCAAATTCTTTCTTGAGATAGTTTTAAATTCAAACGTACGTAATTTCAAATCTACATAATATTATAGACATATAACTTATGATAAGCATAATATTACATACACGTAATTCAGATTATATCTACATAACTTCAGATATTTTTCAAGTTCTTTTAAGATATCTGCGCTCGTGAAAGAAAAATTCAAAACTAAATTGAATAGAAATATATATTACAAATAAGTATTTAAAAGCATTCTAAGAAAAGAATGTTTTTTTGTTTTTTCTAAAGCATGAAAGTAAATTCATATGTGTAAAAAATCTGCAAAACTTTATTCTACACTGGGTTTCATAAAATATGCAAATTACCAATTTTCGAAAGCATAGTTAAATTTTAATGGTTAAAAGTCGTTGCGAATACGGATAGCAATATGCAAATATTGCATGTTACAGCCAGTCACGATTGACTGTTCTGACATATGCTAATTAGGCAGTCGTTGGAGATGCCAACATCTAAAGGGTTTGAGAAAGTTAATTTTAACACCCCTACAATGTATTTATACGTTCGGTAGGATAGATTTTGATTATATCGTATTTTTATAGCCAAAAGAACACGAATGGCAGATATAGAGCACTAGCATGCTTCCGGACGCTTTGAAGGAGGGCAAGTACATGAAAGATGTTCTTTTCTTTGACGCTATGATTCCTCAATTTTGCAACCATGAAAATAACTCCACACAAGAAAAACAGTTGTTTGGACAGATGAGCCCTGTCTACGAAGAGTTACCATGTCTTCTGAATACCTGTATACTGCTATAACAGCCAAACGGAATCGACGAGCCACCTCTGCAACTGTTGCATTCAAGATCGCAGCGTCGCTTAATAAGACAGTATCAACATATACTTGTTGCCAAATGTTTCACATGAAGAGACTGTGCATGAGTGCCAAATGTTTGTGTTCCATTAATCGCCTAACCCGAAGGGAGGCCCACCAGCGGCCGAGCGGTAAAGTCGCTAAACACTGGTAGTTCGGTCCGAGGTTCGAATCCCGCGAACGGGCTGGCTGCATGGGCGTTTTCGTGGTTTTCCTCATGTGTAACGTGTATACTAGCCAATTTCCCTTAGAAAGTCCTCCACGAAGGCATCCCTCCCCTTAGGCAGATAGCCCTAGTGTGCTTTGCCATAATTAAATAAACCAAACCAAACCAAACCAAAACCTAACTCGAAGAGGCAAGGTTAAAATGATCTCGCCATCATCTCAACTGGACTATCTCAAACTGGCGCAACGTCCTGTTGGATGAGACTAGATTTATCTTGAATCATGTAATAAATATGTGGAGAGAACGAGGTACATTGAATAAGGTCCAGAACATCACGTATTCAGATGTGGCAGCACTATGAGGAGTGGAATTTCAATGGTATCTCACACGCAGTTACCCATTTTTACAGATAGTTATGCAGTATCAAGATAAAGTCCTACATTCAATTATGAGACACTATGCTGCAGCATTTGCTTCTGATTTCCTCCTTATGGATAAAAATACCCATCCCCATCGAGCCAAAATCGTTGAGGAATATCTGGACAGTGAAACATTTCTCGTATAGAGTGGCCACCGTAATCCCTCAACCTTAATTGCATTGAAAATCTTCGGGATGTTTTCGGGCGCCCTGTTTATGCACGTTTACCTCATTTAGCCTTTTACTGCGCTCTACATTTTAAAGTTGAAATTTCAATAAGAAAACTTTAGGCTGTCTACTTAGGCCAAAAACGAATATGCAGGTATAATTTTGTAAAGATTGCACTTACTTATTTTGATTCTGTGGGTGTTCCCTCAGCGGGAAAGCTGCATCACGCTCTTCTTTAATGTGCAGCTGGTTACTCTGTATTAGCCACCAACTGGTAGTGATCTCAGGATTGATGAAATTGCAGACATTGAATGCGAATTCAATTTCAGTAAAGTAGACTCAAGTCATGAGTTCATCGAAAGCGATCTTGCTAACATCTATTAACAGCGAATATATGAAGTTTGTGAAGACGAATTTAAATCTGCACAGAAGTGAAATGAACTTAGAGGAGTTGCAAATAATGCTTTGCACCGCTGAGCAGGTGAAACTCAAATTATTATTTGGATTCAAATTTAATAGAAGCATACAAGTTCACCGTAATTCCTATACTGGATTGCATGAATTATGATAAAATAAGCGATGGTTTCTTGCGTACAAGAAAAGAAATTTTCATGGAATTTTTTTTTAATATAGAAATTATGGCTCATATTGTCGTTGCACACGAAAAAAATGTCATTAAAATTCTTAAGTAAGCTCGTTCGAACTACCGGTGTCAAATCCGGGCCAAACTATCTGCAGTTTGGCCCGGATTTCTTTTAGTGTTCTGCAGAATCAAGTCTTGGCAATCACAATATGATAGAAGATGCATTGTGAGAATATAAGAAAAGTATATAGAGAAAAGAAAACAAAAAATGTGCAAAAACAATCTGAAAGCTTTTGGAATTTTTATTACACCCAAAGGGGCGTTTTTTCCTTTACACACATGTACGCGATTCAGAGCATTTAACGTCTCTTTGGGCTAAAAATATTTAAAAACAATATACCTATAGAATTTTCAATAGAGAGTCTCCCGCCTTGGAGATAAAAATATTTTATTCCCTAGTGTTGTCACTCTTCGCATGGATATTTTTGAGTTTTTTAATCAAAAATTCATTAAAGTTCTACAAAGTATGAAATAGATAATAAAACAAACTCGAAATTCAAAATTTGTGCTTCCAGGTTCCCATATTCGGGTTCCCATATACGTTATTCCAAATTTGATGGCTGCAGGTACAGTTGATTTTTCACAGTGCAAAACAACCTAAATACATTCATGTAGATTCTTCAATATTATCTTCTTTAAATATGATACAGGGCGATAATATTTGGTGGCAAGAATTTAAAAAATGATTCCGCACTATTAGTGATTCGATGCAAAATGCCGTTTCGAGACCAATAGCCCTTCTCGAATAACTGCCGTTTAGGCTAAAAGTCATAAATGAAATTTTCTATACATAATTAAACGTATAATTTATTTCATGTCAGTTCTTTTTAATTTAATATAAGTAATAGTTAAGTTTAAATATAAAAAGAAAGGAAGAAGAATTTTCGAATGAATTAAAATATTTTATGCTTTTTTCTTTCTTACGTTGTGTACTACTTGAGAAAATACAAAGCGATTTCAAAACTAAATTTAATTTATACTTCTAATGATTCAGTCTCTTCATTTATTTTTAATAAAAAAATTAATGCGTAAAGAAGTATTTATTTCATCTGTGAAATCCAATTATTTTCTAATATAGCATATTATAATAAGAAAAATACGCAATGCAACACATATAAGTGAAAAATTAATGTCGAACTTGAACTGCATTTAAATTAGTTCCCTTGTAGGAAAATGTCGCTCTTTTCGCTTTGAAAAATAATGCGATTACAAGTAGAAAAGTTCAGATATTGTCTTAAGAAGTGTAATTTAAAAAGAGGCTTCACGAGGTATTATTTCTGAAAACTAATTTTAATCGGATTAGGTTGTTATAATGACCCTTATTTAATGCACAACCTCGAATTCAATGCCTTCTCAAATTCACTCGAAAATGCAATATTTGTGGTTTACAATAATACTTAATTTAAATCCAATTTTCTTGAGTAGCTACAATTTAAGGATACCGGTCATGAAGATGAAGAGGATATTGTGTGCCCAAATATGATGGATAGAGATAGAGTTTTGCTTTCTGAAACTACGTTTCAGAAAGGATTATCGTCTGATGGTGGTGGAACTTAATTTGGCGCCGATCTCAAACCGTATAGTATATAAAATCTGACCGCCCCTTTTCAGCAGCCCTTAGAAGAATTACAATTTCGACTGAGAGTTCCCTTTATTAAAAGAAACGGGGTTTATTTTGCATAAATACGAAGGAAAACAATTCATTTTTGCGGCTGCTGTTTTATGTCCGCCTTTTGTGTTTTGAAGCGAGAAATGAGATAAAATGAACTCTGTGCTTGTATATCAAGTAAGTAAAAACTCTTTATCCTATGTTTGTTATCAAAAAGCAGGAAATCATTGTTCACTGTGATTTTGTGATTCTCATAATGCATTGTTATCCTCTCTCATTCTTTTTTTGCCCCGAGGGGGATGCCTTTATCTAACTAATTTATTTAAAGTAAAAGAGAAGCATTGTTATATGTCGTTGTACGTGAGCGAAAATGGCCGAATGTATTATTATATTATAGGTAAAATAATTAAATCCATGCTAGGAATATTTGAAATTCGTGTAAATTAAGGTATTATTTTACTGTATTACAACGTGTATTAGAGAACATAATTCTCAAATAGAAATTTTAATTGTTTTAGAAAGATGAAATGAGGATAATAATCATAGGAATGTCAAATTTAAAGTAGCCAACATAGGAACTAGTTTAAAGCTATTATTTGCATAATGATATCTGAGTGAAGATCTGATATCAACAGAATGCAAATTAAAAACCTCAAAATATTATAAGTAGTGAAATTTAAAGTAGAATATATATATAAACATGTAATGCTAAAAGTTTTATTATATAAAGTGTTATATTATAAAATGCTAAAAGTTTTAATTTGCTTATTAATTATCTAATTCCATTTTGTTTTAAACACGCACACAGCTAATATATTACTCTTTTTAAAAGAGTGTCTTTACGAAGAAAACATCTCTATTAATTTTATGAATTTCGGATTGTGAAAGCAGTAATTGAATCGAGGGCATAGTTAAATCGGAGATGCAACATGTACATACCCCCATATAAAAATGTATCTGGTTGTAACGGAAGTTTTCCGCCAAAAAACTTTGTTAATAATTTAAAAAAAAACATGAATGAGTACCTTTAGTGCGGGTAGTAATCACCATACAAATCTATGATATTCTGCCATCGTTTTTAAAGCCTTCGGCAGAGAAACTTGGTGGCCGCGAGTCCAAAAACAGATCAACCTCATTTCGGAGGTCCTGTGCAGAATGGAATAGCAACAGCAAAATGCAGCTGTAAGTGTAAAAGAAGGCAGATGTCCGAAGGAGCGATGTCGGAGCTAAATGGTGGGTGTGGCAAAGGATCCCATTCGAATCCGTACAGAGTCCAGCCGATGAACGCGGACACGTGGTCATGCGTTATCTTGATGGAACATTATCGCTTTGCGCAGGAACTAAATTCAACGTTTTTCCTTGGTAGCAGTTTCGATAAAAACTAGCATCTCGCCATACACGTTGCTATCGATGGTTTTACCTTTTTCCAGATACTCTTTGTAGATAATGCATGGCAATCTCGCCAGATACAAAGCATGATCCTTTTGTTAGTCAAACTGAACTTCGCGGCACAGCCGACAGGCTCACCGGGGCGCAGACCAACCCACGTTTCGGCCTGTGTTGTTGAATAAATCCACTTTTCAATCCAAGTGACGATCTAGTCCAGAATTTTGTCCTTGCGTTGATATTCGAGCAGATTAGTGCAGGCCCGAACACACCTGTCGTTATCTGCTTGAGTCATCTCATGCAGCACCCTTCGATTGAATTTGTACGTCAAGTGTATGCGATACAGAACGTGACTAATGGACATGGCACTAACGTTTAACTCCTTAGAAAGCTCTCGAATCCTTGCATACTGACCTTCTTCCACAAATTCTCCCAGGCGGTACTCATCAACAGGAGAGCACTCCTGCTTCTTGAATTGTCATAGTCCTTGTTTTTAAACTTTCGGTATCAAACCTTTACAGTGGCATAGGAAACAATATTTGTACCTAAAGCTATACACGATTTGGTGACATTCTCTAGCTGAGGTTTTGCAATAGAAACTGGAAGCAAATTAGGGTTCTAATCTGGTAGCGTGATAGTTCCATTTCAGACACCGTGTATTTAATGATAACGATAATGTTTTACAAATTTCACAAGACAGTGTTCTAAAGCGTCTTTCTATCAAATGCCAAAAATTGCTTTAATAGATTAAACATGATAGCTTGAACTGTTTGCGCAGACGATATTTTGCGGTGGCGGAAAACTTTCTTTAAAATCCGACATTCTACTAAACCTAGGGTATAGCCGCTCAGATTGTATAGTGCTTAGGGGCGCTGATTATGTTACCAAAGGGGCGGGCTCAAATCCCAGAGAAGACAGGGCTGTAACTGTTCATCCCTTTATAGTAGACAATGGCTGCCTACCTATTAAGAGCCTCCATAAAGCGTCCACCGATTCTGCCCTTAGTAGTGGCCAATGTCTGTGATTACTTACGCCCACCATTGGGGAAAAATATGTATTTAATTATAATATCTAAATGAATATATATGTATCTATAGTACACTGACTACCAATAAGTATTTGGACACCTGTGATAGAAAAGAAAAACTAACTTTATTCAAAATCAATAGTTGGTAGAGCCTCCACGAGAGGTAATTACAGCTTGGACCCTCCGGGGTATACTTTCCACAAGTCTTTGTATGACAGATAGTGGTATTTTCTTCCACCCGGCTTGGAGAAGACATAGAAGTTCCTTCACCGATTTTGCACGGGTAGTGCACCCCTGAATTCGGCAATGCAACTCGTCCCAGAGATTCTAGATAGGGTTCAGGTCTGGACTTTGGGCAGGCCAGTCCATTCGATGAACTCCATTGGCACCATACCAAGCCTTGGTTAACGTCGAAACATGACAACTGGCATTGTCGTTCTGAAAGTAACAGGGGTCCAACCCGTAAAACTGCCACAACGTAGGAAGCACATTGTCATCCAAAATAATGCAGTAGGCATCGGGGTTGAGCTTACCATGAATGGGGACCAAGGGTCCCAGCCCATACCAGGAGAAACACCCCCACACCATAATTCCACCTCCGCCGAACTTGACTGTAGGCACAATGCATTCTGGCAGGAGACCTTCTCCAGGTAGACGCCAGACCCAGACCCTGCCATCCGAAAGGTAAAGGGTGAACCTTGATTCGTCACTCCAAAGAACCCGTTTCACTGATCTATGGCCCAATTTCGATGTGCTTTGCACCACATTAACCGAGCAGCGCGGTTGGACTTTGTGATCAAAGGCTTATGGGCAGCAGCACGACCATGAAAACCAAGCAGATGTGCTTCCTTACGGATCGTATTAATTGAAACAATACTCCCGAATGCCTGTTTAAACTCCTCGCGGATGAGGACCATCGGTTGGGTGCGGTTCTTCCGAATTCTTCTGGACAGCAATCGTCGGTCTCTATCTCCCAGTTTCGTTGGTATGCCGACTCGGGGCACATTCCTACAATCACCGCTCCCCTTCCACTTCTTAATCACATAGGCCACTGTCGATTTTGGGTACTTCAGATCGCTAGATATGTCCCTTAAGAATCGGCTACATTTGTGATACCCGATAATTATACCTTTTTCGAAATCAGAGAGCTCCGAACTGCGAGGCATCTTGCATGCGTCTAGAGCCGATGCTGTTTCCTATAAGATATAACCGGCGGAGTCCGTGACGTACCTTAGGACCGCAGATATTGTCATTTGCATAGGTGTCCAAATACTTATTGGTAGTCAGTGTATAATTTTATACATATTTTAATATGATATAATTTCTAACTGAAGTTTCAAGAGAATTATTAAGCATTAAAATTTATAAATATTTATAAGAATGAAACAAATTTTCCATTCTTTTCATTTGATTAATTATATTTTTTTGCGTTTCTTCGAAATATTTTGCTTATTAAAGCTTCTGATTTGAGATAATCAAACTGACAAATGCAGAATGTCTGCTGTAGTTTGAGATGTGATCCTAAAGAACTAATTCATTCAAAAGATTTATTTACTTCATTGGATTTTAACTCGTAAAGCTGCATCCAAAACAAATTATTCAAAATAAATTATCTTTATTAAAATTATTTTCAGCTGAGCATATGTCTACAGACACAACGGATGTGCTTTAAGCTTTTCAGCTTTCAAGAAATACATTTATCGTCTGGGCATTTGAACTGCCCAAATTAAATTCATTAAAATAATCATGATAATATGACAGAAAGAAAGGACTTAATCTGGACGAAAGGTTAGAAAGAACTTAATCTGTTTTTGTTTGCAATGTGTCAAAAATATCTGCAATAATTTTTAGATATAGTTACGTTTTTTTTATTATTATTTTTAACACTTTCCAGCCGAACTACCTGTACAATCTGTTGCTTATTTGCAATAGATAGAATTAAGTAGCATAATAAACTTGTAGGGTTTATACTTATTTTAACTAACATTTATTTTAAGTTTAAACTATCTCTCCTGTCAAGCCTTACTTTCCCCTGGAACTGCCAATGCTAGAGTATGTAAATGTTAGTAGAACGCGCAAGGATTCAAATTATCAGCGGAAGTATTCTGAGTTAAATAGAAAGGAAACGAGTTTGAGGTGTGCTGTTCTTACTTCACGAGCGCGGAAGTAGTTAGCCAGAAATTGAAGAACCACGCGTTTCGGCCTGTGTGCTTGTCTCGGCCAATTGTTAATCGTTCAACGTGATATTCAAAGTTTGCTGAATTAGCAGCGGTATTGTAAAACGCGGTGAGGTTAGTTACGTTTAGAGAGCCTCGTAGTTAGTCTCTTGTTATTATTTCTTTTCAGGTTCTTATTTTTTATTTTAACCGCCGGGTCGGCGTAGTTTGTGAGCGTCAAGAGCACGCATTTGTAATTTCTAAAGTTGAATAAAACGGGACTTAAACCCTTCGCAGGACTCTGTCTAATTTCCAGTTTCAGCTGTCACCACTTGGTTGCGTGCAGGTTGAAGGCGCGCAACTGTACATTGGCGCCCGTTGTCGAACTGAAATGGCCGAAAATCGGATGGAAGCCGCGGGACAACAACAAGAAATGGCAAGCCAATTGGAAGGATTTGGATACCTGGTCCAGACGTTGAGAGCGTCAATTAAGCCAAATGTCAATTTCGACGGAAAAAATTCGGTGGCGATATTTCTAGAAGGCCTAGACAATCACTTCCAGCTCTACCCTGTGCCTGAAAGACAAAAAGTTGCCATCGCCACATCTGCACTAAGAGGACAGGCCGCGCCATGGTGGAAGAATATAGGCAAATTTTTATTAGGGGAATTTGGAGGCCAGACATATACATTTGAAAATTTCAAAAAATCGTTAGTAAAGGCCTTCCCCATAGTGAAAGATCGAGCAAGGCTAGAAGCCGAACTATATAGTTTCTATAAACGGGATATAGAAGAATTAACGGACTTTATTCTGCGAAAAATTAAGCTGAGGGATATGCTGTATGGGAAGAAACCCGACGCGGAGATTATTGAAATATTCTTACCAAGATTGTTACCTGCTGTTCAAGATTACTTTGAAATTAGAAACCCAAGCACATTGCAGGAGCTCTTCGAATTGGCGGTGAAGATTCAAAATCGCAGAATAGCGTAAAAAGCTAGAGGGGCATCGTATTCTCAAAGTACCCGAAGGCAATCTTCAAATGAGCAAACCACAAATGCAAACCGTTCTTATGGGGGAAAGAGCTATCAAGCTAACTCATCGAACCTCGAAGGTCAAGGCCCAAAAAGAAAATTCGAAAACAAACGTCCGCGTGCCCAGAAGGCAGAAGTTGAAAGGAAAGCTTTAAACAAGTAGAGGGGCCTGTGAAAGCTAGGGTCCAGACCCCGGAAATTTAAAAAAAACCCTCAAAAAGACATTTAAATACGGTCATCGTAAAGAATTCACATCTACCAATTATACAAGTCCTGGTTGGCGATGTACAAGTAGAAGCCCTCATCGATACAGGAGCAGAAGGTAATTTTATGAGACATTCTTCAAAAAGAATTTTTATAGGTTACGATTATTTAAAAACAAAAACACAGAAATAATAGCGGCGCAAGGAAAAACCTGTCACTGCATCGGGAAAGTATCATTAAACATACAGGTAAAAGAGGAAAGCCTCAAGGTATTAATTTTAGTGGTAAAACATCTGCAAAATCCTCTTATTTTAGGTATGGAGTTTTTAAGGGCCGCGAGGGCCAAATTGAATTTTCAGGACAGTTCTATTGTGCTGGAGATGGACCGGAGGGTGGTGGAACCTGTGGAACAACCGCAAGTGGACCTTAGCCATTTGAATGACCATGAAAGTCAAGCCATCCAGCAAGTGGTGAGTAATTTTTCTAACTTGTTTTCAGAAACGCCTGGTAGCTGTCAAATAGTTACGCATCAGATACAGTTAACTGCCGAAAAATCTTGTAGGACTAAACCGTATCGTTATGATAAACAAAAAGACCTAATCATCGAAGAACATATTCAGGAAATGTTAAAGAACAAAATAATAACGCCCATAAATAGTGAGTACGCGAGTCCAGTCGTACTATGTAGGAAAAAGAACGAGTTTCTTCCTTCGGATAAAAGGGCTTGGAGGTTTGCTATCGATTACAGAAAACTGAATAGTGTTACTAAATTCCCAGTTTACCCTTTGCCGGTTATAAAGGAGATTATTAGAAACATTAAATCTACTAGATACATGACTACTTTGGACTTAACGTCTGGCTACTATCAAATAGCTATGAAACCCGAAGACATACATAAAACCGCGTTTATAACAAAGTCGGGCACTTATGCATCATTACGCATGCCCTTTGGGTTGTGTGGGGCCCCATCAACATTCCAGAGAGCTATGGATATTGTTCTAAAGCCTGTCCTAGGAAAATCAACTTATCTAGATGATATAATTATAACGAGTAGTACGTTGGAACAACATATTAAAGATCTAGAAGAAGTGTTTAAATTATTAAAAGAGGCCGGTCTTACAATTAACGCCTCAAAATGCAAGTTCGCAACTAAAGAACTTAAATATCTGGGTTATAAAATTTCGAAAAAGGGTATAGAAACGCAAGATTCGAAAATAAAAGCAATCAAGAATTTCCCACCGCCCAACACGGCCAAGAAACTTTTTTCTTCCCTTGGGTTATGTTCTTACTATCGGTCATTCATAAAAGATTTCGCTAATATTGTTGAACCACTCTTAGTAATCAAAAGAAAGAGAGGTAAATTTACGTGGACAGCGGAAGCAAATACAGCATTTGAAAAATTAAAAGAAGCGCTCATCAATGCCCCTGTTTTGAAATTCCCGGAGGGGGACGAAAACCTGGAAATTGCAGCAGATGCGTCGGATTATGCGGTGGGTGCGGTTCTTATGCAAAATAGCCATTCTCTGGCATTTTTTAGTAAAACGTTGAATCACACACAAAGGAATTATACAGCTACAGAGAGTGAGAAACATTAGCCGTATTAAAGGCTGTACACAAATTTCGAGTTTATTTCGGCAAAGCGCCAGTAACAGTCTTTTCGGATCATGCGGCTGTTGGTAGACTTTACTCGGGGAAAAACCTAACTCCCAGGTTAATAAGATGGGCTTTAAAACTCCAAGAATATAATCTAATAATAAAATATAAACCGGGTAAGGAAAACAATGAAGCTGACGCACTTTCTCGTATAAAACTGGACGATGAAGGTAATGAACTTAAATGTGCTGTGTTGACTTCAAAAATTTTAGATTCTAGAGATACAATTATCGCTGAACTGAAAGCTGATCCTGAATTTTGAAGTATCTATGCATATTTGAAAGACCCCGAAAGCTTTGAGCACACAGATATCGATGCGATAAGAAATAGAGCAGAAAACTATGAAATAATAGATAATTTATTATTTTATACGAAAACAACAAACGAAAATCTCGAGTACAAACCAGACATCCCAGCCTCTCTTCGATTAAGCATTTTGAAGGAATTACACGACGCGAAAACAGCGGGACATTTAGGGGTCAGAAAGACTTTAAAAAGGGTACGCGAGGCGGTATATTTCCCGAAATTATACAAAATAGTAACTGCGTATGTCAGGTCCTGCAATCAATGTCAGTTAATAAATGATATTAATTACGGCCCGGCCGGGTACTTAAATAGCATTCGCGCTACATTTCCGAATGAAATTTTAGGCATAGATCTCCTTGGTCCTTTCCCCCAGAGTGATTTAAATAAAAATCTTTTTTTTTTAGTAATAGTAGATCATTTTTCAAAATGGACAGAAATTGTTCCACTTAAACGCGCGTCAGCCAAAACAGTCGCAGATGCATTCTTACACAGATACATTTTAAAATACGGTGCACCGATAAAAGTCATTAGCGATAACGGAAAACAATTCATTAGTCAAATATTTGAAAACATATGCACTGGACTTGGCATACGTCATATCAAAATGGTTCCGTATAGACCACAGGCAAACATAGCAGAAAGAGTTAATAAAAACATCGTAAAAATAATTCGCAGTTACGTTAGCACACATCACAAGCGCTGGGATGGCTACATAAATGAGTTAGCTTATGCTTTAAGAACGGCAAATCACTATACTACGGGAAAAACCCCAGCAGAATTATTTTTAGGCCGAAAGTTAATTACGCCTTTAGATAAATTATTCTTTGTGCAACAAAGAGAGCAAGAGTTTAAACAGAAAGATGTGCAAAAACTTATTGATCAGGCGCTTAAAAGCTCGGATACGGCAAGAAATAAGCAAAAAATATATTACGATAGAAAACGCCGTGAAGCAGATTTTAAAGTTGGGGATAAAGTATTGAAGCGGAAATTTTCATTATCAAGTGCCCCAGACAATTTTACTTCAAAGTTAGCTCCAAAATTTGACGGCCCCTATGTAATTCAGGAAATCAAAGGAGTCGTATTGTACCTTAAGAACGAGAGAGGGGAAATCTGTAAAGCAAGTCCCGACCAGGTGAAAAAATCAAAATGATTTTGAAATCCTTAAAAGTTTCTTGCAGGACTCAAGCGTAAAAGAAGTAGAAGGTCCCGAAATAACGTCACCCGTTCCACCACCCAAGAAGCAGAGAACTGAAGAGAAACCTAGCCCTTCTACAACCCAGGCGACGGTACCGAAAAGAAAAAACGAAAGTTTTCTGACTCCAGCATTTAAGAAAAACAAGAATGCAAAGCCACCGCGTAAAGAAACCTTGGTAAAGAGGGAAACACCACCTACAACGTATCGCAGTAGAAATTATACATCAAGGAGAACGCTCCCAGGGCCAGAGACTCAGGTGCCAACAGGCCGCCGTTCCGGAAACTAAAAAGACAGCAGGAGGAACCGGAAACTAAAAAGACAGCAGGAGGAACCGGAAACTAAAAAGACAGCAGGAGGAAAAGACCAGCAGCAACAGAAGAAATTCAAGAAGGACTCCAGACCGGAGGACGCCAAGACCAGCCGTCCAAGGGCGAAACGAAAAAGACAGCAACCCGACAATTACTACGCCAAGAGGCCAGCATGCAGAGGACGCAAAAGAAAAACTAATGTGGACGACACTCGGAGGTCAGTTAGGAGAAGATTGACGTCCATGAAACCTATAACGTGGGAACAATTCTGCCAGAAAAGAATGACGGAGTTTAAATCATCGTAAACTCAAAGATAAGTTAAAATCTTCTATAAAATTTTTTTTTTGTTTCGAAATGTTATGCGTAACTACGAAGTTCTATGTTTTGACGAAAGTCAATGTGTCTCGGTTGAGACTTAGTTTTGTTTTACTTTATTTAGCTAAGGCAAAAGTAGTATTTTCTTTCAGTATAAAATCTAAGAACAAGCAGTTTCTGTTGGTCGAAAGACTAATTCTGTTATGTTAAAGCCAAAATTTGGCCGAAGATAAAAATAACTTCGTATTCTTGTATTAATAAAAACTTTAGTTTCAGTGCCGCCAGCTTGGCGAAGAATGAGTAAAGTAAAAATTTATTTTCTCTTATTCATTTTATTTATGGTAAATTGTAAAAATCATATGTCTTAGAATTTTGTAAATATACGTAAATACTTGAAAGTTATGTAAAAGTAGAATGTAGTCTAGAAGCATAAAATTTTAGATGCTAAAAGTAAATGCTTCAAAGCAATGAATGCAAAATTGAAGTATTAAACTGTAGATAAAATCATGCTTTAGAGCGAAAGCCTGCATGTCTAAAGATAAATGAGGGGGAAGTTAGAATGAATGTGTTTTGTAGGGTTCTCCACCTACACTTGAATTTTAAGAAGGTTAAAGTAGCTCATCGAGTTGTAGAATGTCGAGTAAGGTGTGTCTATTTGGTCGTTGAATTCTAACAAATTATGGTGGTTAGGGGAAGTGTTGTAATACTAAAACACGAATATTCCCGTTTGACACCACACATGGTGGAGAGCCAGGGTAAAGTTAAATTAATGTTTGAATACTTGAATGAATGTGAAGTAAGCAGCAACTAAGGAAAATAAATCGTTTAAAAACAAAAATGTATTTAGTGTCAAGAAAGTGTAAATTATAATGTATTTAGAAAGATACTGATACTTATTCCTTCCAGATGCTGGAAGGAAAACAACAAGATTGATTGCTGAAGTCCAGGAAAAGTTGCTGCAAGAAGAGAGATTTAAATAAGTATCTACAGAAATTTAGTATACCTTTTGTTACATAAGATTTTTTTGTGTAAACGAAGCTCTTAAAAGTAGTTCAGAATTGTAGAAACTTTACAACAGGTCGTTTGTAAGACCTGCTTCCAAGTTTTCCAAATTCTGGAAGCGGAAAATGTAGGGTTTATATTTATTTTAACTAACATTTATTTTAAGTTTAAACTATCTTTCATGTCAAGCCTTACTCTCTGCTGGAACTGCAAATGCCAGAGTATGTAAATGTTAGTAGAACGCGCAAGGATTCAAATTATCAGCGGAAGTATTCTGAGTTAAATAGAAAGGAAACGAGTTTGAGGTGTGCTGTTCTTACTTCACGAGCGCGGAAGTAGTTAGCCAGAAATTGAAGAACCACGCGTTTCGGCCTGTGTGCTTGTCTCGGCCAATTGTTAATCGTTCAACGTGATATTCAAAGTTTGCTGAATTAGCAGCGGTATTGTAAAACGCGGTGAGGTTAGTTACGTTTAGAGAGCCTCGTAGTTAGTCTCTTGCTATTATTTCTTTTCAGGTTCTTATTTTTTATTTTAACCGCCGGGTCGGCGTAGTTTGTGAGCGTCAAGAGCACGCATTTGTAATTTCTAAAGTTGAATAAAACGGGACTTAAACCCTTCGCAGGACTCTGTCTAATTTCCAGTTTCAGCTGTCACCACTTGGTTGCGTGCAGGTTGAAGGCGCGCAACTGTACATTGGCGCCCGTTGTCGAACTGAAATGGCCGAAAATCGGATGGAAGCCGCGGGACAACAACAAGAAATGGCAAGCCAATTGGAAGGATTTGGATACCTGGTCCAGACGTTGAGAGCGTCAATTAAGCCAAATGTCAATTTCGACGGAAAAAATTCGGTGGCGATATTTCTAGAAGGCCTAGACAATCACTTCCAGCTCTACCCTGTGCCTGAAAGACAAAAAGTTGCCATCGCCACATCTGCACTAAGAGGACAGGCCGCGCCATGGTGGAAGAATATAGGCAAATTTTTATTAGGGGAATTTGGAGGCCAGACATATACATTTGAAAATTTCAAAAAATCGTTAGTAAAGGCCTTCCCCATAGTGAAAGATCGAGCAAGGCTAGAAGCCGAACTATATAGTTTCTATAAACGGGATATAGAAGAATTAACGGACTTTATTCTGCGAAAAATTAAGCTGAGGGATATGCTGTATGGGAAGAAACCCGACGCGGAGATTATTGAAATATTCTTACCAAGATTGTTACCTGCTGTTCAAGATTACTTTGAAATTAGAAACCCAAGCACATTGCAGGAGCTCTTCGAATTGGCGGTGAAGATTCAAAATCGCAGAATAGCGTAAAAAGCTAGAGGGGCATCGTATTCTCAAAGTACCCGAAGGCAATCTTCAAATGAGCAAACCACAAATGCAAACCGTTCTTATGGGGGAAAGAGCTATCAAGCTAACTCATCGAACCATTAAATAGAAAGGAAACGAGTTTGAGGTGTGCTGTTCTTACTTCACGAGCGCGGAAGTAGTTAGCCAGAAATTGAAGAACCACGCGTTTCGGCCTGTGTGCTTGTCTCGGCCAATTGTTAATCGTTCAACGTGATATTCAAAGTTTGCTGAATTAGCAGCGGTATTGTAAAACGCGGTGAGGTTAGTTACGTTTAGAGAGCCTCGTAGTTAGTCTCTTGCTATTATTTCTTTTCAGGTTCTTATTTTTTATTTTAACCGCCGGGTCGGCGTAGTTTGTGAGCGTCAAGAGCACGCATTTGTAATTTCTAAAGTTCAATAAAAAGGGACTTAAACCCTTCGCAGGACTCTGTCTAATTTCCAGTTTCAGCTGTCACCACTTGGTTGCGTGCAGGTTGAAGGCGCGCAACTGTACAAACTGAATGATGGTTCACTGAATTGTTTTGATTACCTCTTGTAAAAAATATAATAAATTTCACAGAAAGTAAAATTTTGCACTGCAGTTGCTTGTGTTGAACACAGCTGCTTAAAACTACACACAAATGTTATGAGCAGTTTCTAATGAAATCTGTCCTTAGAATCCACAGTAGTTTGTGCGCTCAAAGAAAACTTTATTTTACTATTACAAAAATGCAGAAAAAAATTATTTCTTAAAATCTATTAATATTTCAATCATATCTCAACGAGGTATATCGATTTTTATCGCTCTCGAACGCAATTTAAGGATGTTTTTGAGTGTCATCTGTTCGTAAGGACAGAATAAAGGACTCTTTTTCCCCAAAACGAATTTTAAAACTGATTTAAAATGGATTCAGAAGAGAGTTTTCGTCGCATCTGTAGGTACGTATGTAGGTACGCATCTGTAGGTACGTATCTGTAGGTACCTTGCAAAACACAAAAACGAGCAGCCTCAGAACGTTGAAATTTTATGTACAGTTCTCCTATAACATGTATTTGTGCACCTACCTCTTTGGTTGCAATCGGCCGCACTAAATGTATATATATATATATATATATATACCCACTCTATTGCTCGGCTTAGTGGGCTCAGTTTTTTTTCGTTCTTATATGTTGGTAAATTGTGCTATATTTGCTTTAAAAATGGTTTAATTATGTTGTTCTTATCTTCCGGTTAAGGATTTTATGCCTTTAGTTAATCTGCATGCAATAGTTCTAGAATTATCAACAATTTAAAAGTTAGTTAAGTGGCCGCTAACCCTAATTTTTTACCATAGCAGCCATATTTATTTACATTTGAAACATAGCAGAATAGTGAATTAAGTCTTTCTGCACATTCACTTTTTGCCAAGTTGAACTAAAAGGAAACTTTTAGTTTTGCGCATCGAAAAATCTGCTTACTTGCCAGGTGACCGAATTGCTTGTTTTTGAGTAGAAACTGTAATATTTAATAATAATAATATTTTTAATATTAATATAATAAACTGTAATGTTATAATATATTTGAGTTTTATGTATTTTTGCCTTGCCGCGAAGTGAGAACTGAATTAATTGAATAACAAATATATCTGTAATGAAATTAGAAGAAATAAATTTAAACGAAATGCTGGAAAATATACATATAATTTAATATTCCGTACAAGGAAGTCATGTGGTGAACAACACATCAGACTTTTTCTTCTTAAGGAAAGTAACTATACAATTTATTTCTTCTAACAACCGTGTTAATACTATAACAAACAATATGAAAACAATGGAAAACGGAATGTTATCGTTAACTTTGGTTTATTTAAGAACTCACCCACTTTAGACATATAAACTGCATATTACAGAAGTCAACAGGGATGCCCTAAACGCTTCATTTTCATTGTCATTAATCCTTTCACACGTTTCTATTGCTTACTCTTGTTCTATTTAATCGAAATTTACTTGCATATGAAACTTTTATGTCCATCGTTATTCTTAGCTACATTATAAAATTTCATTTAGTTTTACTAACCAATTATTTTATATTTAATTTGCTTTTCAGTCCTTGTCGTTTCCAACATTCCTTCCTGAAAGTAAATGTCTAGCTCGCTTGTATGCAGGTAGAAAGGAGATAGTATTTAAAGGAAGCATTTTAGAGAACAGAATCATCATTCCCAGGTTAGCAAACACCGCGACGCATGTTGCAGTCTCTGTAACTACTGATATAATCCGTTTTACTCATGACGGCACATGGCATAGGCATGACTCAGATTACTCTATGGATGAATCCAATGGTACCGATTGTTCTTCTAGATGTAGCACTAAGAAAAACCTCAGCTAATCCTTCCGCTTTGATAAGGGTAGTAATTACAAGAACGAAAAGAAACTTAAAAACCTCGTCACACATTACCTCCGCTGAACTAAAGAAATATTTCTTCGCTTCTTTATTCCAGAAAAATTCAAAATACTCTTGGAAGTTAAAAATTCGAATAAAGAAAAACTATAAAAGCAAACTCAAGTGACACAGTTCATGAAACCGACAAAACCCCAGAAACCCAACAAGATTAAAACTGGTAAATTCCTAACAAAAGGTGTAAACAGCCAACTCAGACTGAAGAAATGGAAATTAAGCAGGTAAATAGATCTGAATTCGTAAATTCGAAAACTAGTGTCAGTGAAATGTGCAACCAAAATACTAAAGTAGAGACATCACCTATTTTAATTGCTCAGGATGATACCGATTGACTTACAATTCACCATATTCTAAGTAAAATTTGCACAAAGATTATGAAGCATAAATGAGCCGAAAATCTATATTCTTATTCACTCAGATAATAGAAGATTACAGCAAAATAGTTACATATATGGAACGAAACAAGATAAATTTCCTACAAACTTGAAAAGGAGAAAACTACAAAAGCAGTTTCAAAAACATCTCCAATTCAGTTCCAGAAAATGCCAATTTAAAAATTTAGCTGACAGAAACTTTCCAGTCTCTAAAGTTAAGCAATTTACCAGGAAAACAGAAGATACAATAATTAAACTCCCTGTCTACTTCATCAAGCCAGATAACACAAGGAAGGAAAATCCATACTTCAAGTAAACATGCCAATGAAAAACCAAAGGCCCGACCCAGTGCTTTAAATGTCACTGATTCAGGTATACCCAACATAGATGTTTCCACAAGCAAAGATGTTGTAAGTGTAGTAAAAATCACAGAAATGAATCTCCATGAAAACCACCTGTAAGACTGGTTCACTTGTATTTTCTTCGCATAATATCATGTTTAGCTCAGACCGGGGCTGCCCGAAATATTAAAAATGCTTAGCAGAAATTCAGAAGAAAGAAATCAAGAAAACTCCAGCTCCCAAAACAACCCAGGGAAACTTCTCAATATTTACGAAAAATACTACTTCACACAAACTATAATCCAAAAATTTGAGCTGTAGTGACATTCTCAAAACAAATCCTAACGCTAAGCAAGAAATGCTATTTATTCTCGAATTGAATTTTCACAAAAAATACGTGTTGTCACAAAAATTAAGGAATTAAAAACTATTGTAGAAAAACTGTCATTAGGGCTTCATGCATTTCAGCTATTAATGAGTTTCTCCGAAATAGAGCACTAAACTGTAACATTACGTTAACATCATCATAACGTAGAAGACTAAATCGCCAACTACAATTCACAACTTCGTGAATTCAGGCCTGCCGACTCACTTTTTCTCATCTATCATGTGCCATTTTTGGCTTCTCCGAAAATTGGATATTTTATTTTCCACTTCTTTAAACCCCAAGGGGAAAAGGGATTGGTCTTGGTAAAGGCTCTCACCGGCCGTAAAACTCTAGCAAAGTGATGATCTAAGACCTAAGGGTAGAATCACAGCGTGCTCCGCCTGCTGAAGGCCACGTTGCTAATTTGATTCTCTTGAGAGCTGTATTCTGTGGCGTTGCGTTATTTTCGCCATTAAGCTTATCACGCTGACTTCAGGTCAAAACCAACTTACGCGTTTCTCAGTTCTGCGTAGCCGTTGGGTTAACTTAACATTTTACTTAGCCAAATTTAGTACTCTTGATCTAAGCCATAAATACCGGCTATTTGTGAGCACGAGTAGTGCACTTCTGTTAAATTTTGTTTGAGTTAAATAAAAGGGTCTTTTATACCCTTTCTCAGTAGCTGTGGTACTTTACAAGACATTAAGACTCTTAAGGTCTTAGAAATTTCATACACTTTTAGCTTCCGAAGAACACGAGAATTTATAATCTTCATTCATACTTTTCTGTTTTCGTACCTCTTCATTAAACTCGTGAGTACGAGAAATAATTTAAACAAAGTCCGACACTTACCTTTTAACCTACTAATTCTTCCTAATTTTCAGTATCAGTTATCAGAATTTCCTACCAAAAGTCATCTCTAAGTATTTAATCTCGTTATATAGTTAGCACTGAGAATCACTACATCAAAATTATTTTAAAAATATTTGTTGTAATTTTTTTCATTTCCATCACGTACTAATTAGAAAAACATTCAAAGGAAGAAAATTGATAAAATATGATAAACCATACAATGTTCACTCTGTGCACTAATAATAGTTAACTTACACTAATTTAATATTTCTCATTCTACTACTGAATTAATTTATACATATTTGTCTACGGATTTACCATTCAATGTAAGGAATTACCAAACTGATATTAGAAACCTTGGCTTTACAAAAACTAACTTCACAGATTCAATAATATTTCCTAGGTAAAAAATGCAGTTCATTAGTTGAAAAATGAACTCAGGGAACTAATTTATTTTGGTGCTTACTTGAATAACTTAAGTTTAATTAGAGTTTATTAAAACTGTTAAATGATATATTTAAAGCGTTCTCAAGTTATTACAAATTACTTCCAAGAATAAGAATTCGAAATTTCTATTTTGTCATTATTCTTCTATTCTAAATTATTCAACATTTTTTCCACTAGTACAATTCATACTATGGTCTTTTATTATACTATGATTTAATTAATAATTTAATTTAGAAAAACTTTTATTTGTGTTATAAATTAAGGTACCAAAAACAATAGTCCTAAATTAACGTAAGTTACTCAATTTTTATAATCAATTTAAATTAAAAATTATCAGATGCAACTACGTTATAAAATAAGTTAACCCAAACATTCTTCTTAATATGGTAATAATAACTCTCTGTTATTTTATAACAGCATAACATGACTTACGTTATTTCTTAAATATCATCAATCAGCCATTTGTATGCTGCTATAGTTAGTATCTTATGAACTTATTATAGTATTTTGAGAACTAACACATTCATTTCTTCTTTCAAGAATAGAATTACTCACAAAGCATTTGAAGAATTAAATATGTTACAGATTACATAAAATCATTATTGCTCTTTGCAGTACTTTCCGTTAATTATTAAATCCGTTTCTTTTGTTAGTGTAAGAATGCGCATGCCTTCTTTTTTAATAAATTTATTATTAAAAATATGCTTTGCATTGTGAAGCAGTCTCTAGTACATTCACGCAACACTTCCTAAAAACATGCTCCTTATCTGAAGGCATGAAGGCATTTTTTGCTACATCTAAAACAGACAAAATGAAAAACAGAGGCCAGTAAGCGTAAACAAACTGTAGAGTCATGGAATATTTTAATGCTTTTCTGTTCTTCTTCTAGCCACCATATTACCAGCAAAAAATAAAACGTAACAAAAATGTTTCTCTTCATGGATACAAAAAGGAAGGAAGACAAAATATCTAACTGTCAAGAGTAGAAGGAGAAAAATTGCAGCGAAAGAAATATACAGCCCTTTTGGATAATATGAAGTCACTCGAGCTATTCATTTTGTAGTGTTAGTTGATGCATCAATACTGATATTTTACTCTCCTTACTCTCCTTTTAAACGTGCAAATTACATATTAATGCATGGTTATGGATTCAGATAGATTGACAGTGTGTAATAGAATGGTAAAATTAACAGTTTCCTTGATACAATACTTTCGCAATATAGTCTAAAAAGTAAAGGCAACAACAAATTTAGCAGGTCCGACAGTGATCGAGTTGTTAGGACATTGATAGTTTTTATTGATAGATCTTTGATAGTTCGTCGCGATTTCGGTTCTCAGCAAAAGGTTTGCTATATAGCACTCTTTTGCGTATATGGTTTAAGATATTTTCTTTCTCCTTTCTGCATGCCTTTGTGGTGTAGTAGCACACTCGGAGCGTATTCGAGAGATCCTTGTTCGAGTTCCGGCGAGAGCATTGTTCATTTTCCACGTCTACCGCATCAAAAAACTCCTAATGACTCTACAGTGAAGCCCGAACTAAAAAAAGGTGGTGGATGATTATCCTTCTACCCCCCCCCCCAGGATTTGGCGATTGGTTCATCTAACCCCAATAGCCCTTTAAAAGGGGGAGTATATAAGGTATTTTCTCCTTCCTTTCTTCGTGATGTAACGGTAACACAATCTGCACGTATTCGAGGGGTCCAGGTTCGTGTACCTGCGAGGGCATTGCTCATTTTTCACGACTCACGCATTAAAAAAATCCTAATGATTCAACAATGCTATGTGAATGCAAGTTAGTTTCCCGTAGAAAATCTTCCACGAAGGCATCCCTTTTCATCATAGTAAAAAGCCCATGATTACTTTGGTGACTAACTATCAAGAAACTCCTAATTTTTAAAAATACTGACTTGTAACTTAGGAAAAAATGATACGTAAATATATAATACTAACTAAGATGCAATAACACGCCGAACAAATATTAATTTAGAAGTCAAACAACAAAAATCAGCGTTATATTTTCAAATTTTCACAGGACTAGTTTCGATGGTTTTACCGAACCATCATCCTCAGCTGCAAAAGCGCAAATGACCGCGATAAGATATAATGATTAGATAAGATAAGAAAGCCTAGACAGGAGATAAGCCACTGGCGTTCTGTTGATGAAACCAGAACTAAAACGTAATTTCTTTAAAGGCTGAAGGTAAAGATGGACTGGAATTAGGGTCGTTAACTAGAACAGAAAGTTTTTTTTTTAATGTGAAGTACCTCTAGAAAATCCAATTCAACAATGGAAGATGTTTTTTGAATAATTTTGCAGCAGAAAAATTGAAAGTGTGATTTTCGGACCAACAATGTTGGGCAACAGAAGACTTCTGTGTTTCCTATTTTCTAACATATGCCTCATGTTCCTTAACTTGGAAACATTTACATTATAAACAACATAACTTTTCGTGTTAAGGAACATGATGCGTATGTTAGAAAAAAGGAAACATAAAAGTTTTCTGTTGCCCAACATTGTTGGTCTGAAATTCACACTTTCCATTTTTCTGCTCCCAAAATTATTCAAAAAACATCTTCCAATGGTAAACTGGATTTTCTAGAGGTATTTCACATTGAAAAAAATTTTTCTGTTCTAGTTAATGACCCTTATTCCAATCCATCTTTACCTTCAGCCTTTAAAGAAATTATGCTTTAGTTCTAGTTTCATCAACAGGTGGCGCCAGTAGCTTATTGTATATATATGTAGTGGGGGAGTTGAAGATGCTAAATAACAATTCCAACGTTGTTTTCCACACCACAGAACATTTAATAAAGATAATCAGAAAAGGTACAAATTAGATTAAATACAGTTGCCGTTTGATCCAAACATAATTCTGTATAGTTTTACCAGTCTTATCACATAACCGATTAGTGCCTACTCGCACTTGCTAATGTTATAAAGTCAATTTACCACCTTCGCGTAGAAAACTACAGTTCCTTATTCTACACCTTCACGTGCAGACAGACATCTCACACCTTCGCGTGGGATAGCAGAAGAGTCTCTGTCATACTCCTCTTTCACCTCGCTGCTGGCGCATCGGTGAGGCCCTCTGGTGTTTGTGTCGCACTTCCAGATACTACAGTTCGGCCTTCCTGACGCTTTTTCGTCCTCGAAAACACGGATCAGCAACACTGGAACATCAAGACAACACCTGAAAATAAATTCAAAAAAAAAAAAAAAAAAAAAAGAAAAAGAAAAGAAAAGGGAAAAAAACAAAAAGAAAGAAGTGCGGAAGAACCACACATAGTCCTATATAGTAGAACGGTCCCACGGCTTCATGAGATCAGCTGCTGTAGTGGTACATCCAGGACCTTCATGCTGTCCCACTTTTTCCACCTGGTAACGATCTTTGCCTTTCCTCGCTGTTACACGATATGGGCCGAAGAACTTTGGCCTTAACTTTAGTCCACCTCCATACTGCGTTCTTTGTATGGCAACTAAGTCGTTCACGTTGTATACTTGTGCCTCTTTTCTCTTCTTGTTGTATGTTTTTCTATTCTCTTCCTGAATTTTTAGAATGTTTTTTCTTGCTTCCTCTCTCATATCTTCTCGATCTTTCATCATAATATTTCTTTCTTCTTCTTCAAGAATTTCCATAATCTTTAAGTCCTCTCGATTTCTCATTTTAACACCAGTGAGAAGCTCAAATGGAGAACTCTTTGTGCTTCTGCTCTTAGTGCTGTTTAAGATCCTTTGTACATCTCCGACATATTTGTACCACTTGGTTGGATCATCTATGGATAATTTGGATAGGACTGGAATCAGAGTGAGATGAATTCTTTCCACTTGTCCATTTCCTCTAGGAACGCCTGTAGTTGTAAATATGTGCTGGATCTTCTCTTGATTACAGTAATCTTCAAAGTCTTTAGAGGTAAACGCCGTACCTTTGTCACTTATAATTCTCAAAGGATTACCGAAAATTGATTGTTGCAGTTTCAGCTTCTGCAATGCCTCTTGAGCTGATGTAGACTTTACTGGATAGAGCCACACGAACTTTGTGAATGCATCAACCACGGTTAAGATGTGATTGTAGTTCTTATTTGTCGACGGTAATGGTCCTATAAAATCGATATGAAAAGTGCTCAAAGGGATACTATCTTTTGGTATGGGATTCAGCAAGCCTTCGCTCTTACCTCGTTTTCTGTCGCACAAAATACATTCTACACAATTTGAAATAACTTGTTCAATTCGTTTTCTAAGGTTAGGAATATAAAAGTCGTTTTTTAGCAGATCTTCTGTTTTAGACACTGCGAAATGTCCCTTGTTGTGGATACTATGTATGATTTCTAACTCTAATGCTTCGGTTACCACAAGTAACTCACGACCACTGTCGAACTTCTATAATATTCCATTTTTCACTAGAAAATCTTTCTTTAGTCCTTGCTCGACTAAGGATTTTAGCAACTGGAGACGCTCATCACTTCTTTGCGCAGCTGCAATTTTGGCTGTAATTTCTCCCTGAGAACAAGTAACCATCATGACCGCGTTTCTACTTAAGGAATCTACATGCTTCATTTGTTGGCCAGATCTGTGAACAATTTCATAGTCAAATTCTTCTAGAAGTAACGCCCATCTCGCCACTTTAGGAGTTAGATCTTTCTTAAACATGGTCTTCTGGAAAGCATCGCAATTCGTAACTATCCTGATCTTAGATCCTAAAAGGTAATTCCTGAATTTCTTTAGAGCTTCTACTATAGCTAAAACTTCAAGCTCATAACTAGATAGCTTCTCTTGTTGGAGACTCGTTTTTTTACTCATGAAGTAAATGGGGTGTAACTGTCCATCATCTGACTTTTGTAGCAATACAGCGCCGAAACCATGACTGCTTGCGTCTGTATGCAATTCTAATGATGCTCCTTGTTTAAAAATATGAAGAACCGGACTTGTGGATAAAAGTTCTTTCAATTTATTAAATGCATCTTTTTGCTCAGGCCCAAATTTGAATTCTGCTCCGTTACGAAGAAGATCACTTAGTGGTTTCGCTATTTTTGAATAATTGGCAATAAATTTCCTAAAATACCCAGTAAGGCCCAAGAAACTTTGAATCTGCTTAAGGTTTTTGGGTTCCGGGAAATTTTGAACAGCCCTGGTTTTTTCAGTAGAGGGGCGAATTGTACCATCCTCAATAACATACCCGAGAAATTCTATTTTTCTTTTCAAAAATTGGCATTTCTTAAAATTAATCTCCAAACCATATTCTTTGGCTACTTCTAAAACGCGTTTCAACTTTTCTAAACCTTCGTTCTCATTTCGTGCTGGAATAATAAAATCGTCCATGTAAGTAACAACAGTGTCATCCCGAATTAAATCTCTAAACACATTATAAATAAATCTTTGAAACACACTAGGGGACGTGCACAAACCAAAAGGTGCTTTTAGAAATTCGTACAAGCCTGCATGATTAATAAATGCCAAATATTTAGTGCAGTTTTCCTCAATTGGAACATGAAAAAAACCATTTTTTAAGTCTAATGTCGAAAAAAACCTTTGCTTCACCCAAACGATCTAAAACTTCTTCTACTTGTGCCATAGGAAAAGAATCCTTAACTATTTTTTTATTTAATTGCCTGAAGTCAACACAAATCCGTGTCTTGCCCGATTTTTTTCTACACAAAACAATTGGCGAAGCATATTCTGAACACGACGGCTTTATAATCCCATCCTTTAACCATTCATCTATTTGATTATCAACAATTTTTTGATCAGCAAAAGGAATTCTCCTCTAACGCTGAGAAACTGGAATATCATCTTTTAATATTACTTTCATTTTTAAGTCTGTACTGCGCGGCTTTTCTACCGGTTTATACTCATTAATAAGAGTGGAAACAGTATTGCGTAATCCTTCATCTTTAATATGCCATAAATCTGTTTCGCTGTCTGCCTCAATGGCTGCAGATATAAAAGACAAAAAATTCCTTTCCGAAGAGATGGAATCATTTTCATATTGCGTAGTCATCACCTGGTCACAACACATCATTTTTAGACAGGAAGGGGGGAAAATACAGTCTGTTATCAATTCATCAACTATCGCTCCTTCAATCTCTTTTTGTTTTTTGCTTTCGCATAAAGAGAAAATAAACTTAGCCGTTTCCGCATTAACCACGTGACCAAACGAACTTTTGAGTTCTATACATCCACTTGATAATTTATTCGGAAAAAGGGATTTCTTTACAACTATCAATTCACTTCCAGAATCTATTAAACATTTTACTTTCTTACCATCAATCAACAGTTCAATAAATTCTAACTTATTTCTAGCTGCATTATCCGATCCAATCTCTAACCCAGATACCTTTTTCGGAGACAAACTTTCCTCCTTTCCTAACCGTTTGGGACAATTTCTCGCAAAGTGAAATAATTCTCCTTTACTCCCACAAACATAGCAAATACGTTCTGGTTTACCACTACCCTGATTTACAAACTTCCCTGAATCCTTGAAATTGCTCTGAGCTTTTCTAAGATTGTTTTTGGAAAAATTAAGCTTTTTATTTTCTGGAGTTTCGATTCGTGTGTTATTGGTATCAACTAAAGATTTACCCCTGGATGAATAAAATAAATCACATTCTCTTCCCAATTGATTAGGTTGAAACCAACTTTGACCCTCCCGAACACTAATATGTTCCTTTGTTTTAGAATCAAGAGTTTCATACAACTTATCAGATACAATGAGATCACACAATTTCTTAAAGTCATCTACCTCTCTTAACTTACAATAATAATTGAAAGTTGCACTAAGTCGAGACGCGAACTGAACATATGATTCAGATGAATGTCTCTGTGCATTTTTAAAATTGTTCAAACATTCACGCGGTGTTGGCTGAAATTCTTTCAAGATTAGAGTTTTTAATTTATCATAATCCGCGATTTCTTGTTCAGAAACATACGTTAGAACATTATTACATTTATCACCTAATATATTAATCAACACTTCTGATTTTAACTCCACTGGTACACTTTTAGTAGTAAAAGCTTTCTCAAGTGACTGAAAAAACAAATGCATAGCTTCTGGTTTCTGAGGTATAGCTATAGTTAGTGTTTTGACGCCTTTAATAATATCTTCAACACTAGTCTGCGCGTTTCTTCTATCACTCGATAATGATTGTGATTTTAAACTTTCTAATTCAATCTGCTTCTCAATTTGAGATAATTTAAGACGTTCGATCTCTAACAGATAGTGTTCATTACTTGTTTTAGGCGTCCGATCCTCTGCTATCGACTTGACGACGCCACGAACAAATTCAATGTTCGTTTTGAAAACATCAGAATTTTCGATAATTTTTTTAATTTCAGCTTTTTTAGCATTTTCTGGAACAGTCTGTCCAATTTGTTCCGCAATTACTATTAAATCACTTTTCTTTAAATTATTTAGGAAACTCATTTTAAAAACGAAACGAAAGTATCACTATCTTCAAAAAAGAAATAAAGCAAAGTTTTCACAGTACCTTCTCTGAAGTATCCAAATATCAAGTATCCAAATATCCAAATATCCCGGACAGGCCCCCAGATTTTCTGTAGTGGGGGAGTTGAAGATGCTAAATAACAATTCCAACGTTGTTTTCCACACCACAGAACATTTAATAAAGATAATCAGAAAAGGTACAAATAGGATTAAATACAGTTGCCGTTTGATCCAAACATGATTCTGTATAGTTTTACCAGTCTTATCACATAACCGATTAGTGCTTACTCGCACTTGCTAATGTTATAAAGTCAATTTACCACCTTCGCGTGGAAAACTACAGTTCCTTATTCTACACCTTCACGTGCAGACAGACATCTCACCACCTTCGCGTGGAATAGCAGAAGAGTCTCTGTCATACTCCTCTTTCACCTCGCTGCTGGCGCATCGGTGAGGCTCTCTGGTGGTTGTGTCACACTTCCAGATACTACATATATATATGTAAGATATAACAAAATATGATAGCTGTTTCAAAATATAATTGATGATCTCAAAATTAACATTCTAAATTTGATGATCTGCCCCTAAATTCATCTCTTCTCACAGGTTCCAGAGTTTTCTATCTTACGTAACGTTTTAATGCAGATACCTCTTGTCCAATCAAATTAATTGTAAACCAGAACTGTGAATTGAAACTTTTCCGACTCCCACGCTTCTTCCTCTGAAGTTCTATGATACTCTGGCCTTTTCCGCGTTAACTCTCCTGCTGGTAAGACGCTTTCCGTCCATGCTGCTGCCGCTTACTTGCTTAAGATGACGTCGTACTTCAAAATGGGAGTTATTCTATTCAAATATTATTAAGAAATATCTTGTCTGAAAAAGGATTATTTGATATGCATGGAAAAAATAAAGATTGTGATTTTTAAAGATATGTTGTGCTAAATTGCGTCATCACGCTTTCCACTCTGCCACCTTCAAGCCACTGCGGTCTTCTCGGTCATCTACGCAGTATCGTAAGCTGTTGGGAGGTCCACTGCTTTCATCTACGCATTTTAAAATCATTACATATATATATGTGTATGTATGTATATATGTAATGAAACTGCGGTTCGAATGACACGACATGAATGATTTTAACATGAATGCGGTACAAACTTGCATTAAAATTTCCAATGAAACAGGACTTTTCCCATGATTCACTGTGAGCATAGCTCAACAAACTGGTGTAGAATTTTAATAATTAGAACTGGTCGAAGAATGTAATGACAGAACACTTTTGGAGGCACTGAAATGAGAACACTGAGACGTAGATGTGTAGAAATACTAATTTCGTAGATTCTTGATGCTTAAAGCGTCCATCCATTTTGAAGGAGAAGCAGTCAAGCCCTATTAAATTCCTTTTTTTTTTTTATTTAAATTCTCATTTTGTGGCCACAATTCACTTGGCACTCTACTCGTGCTTATTAAAGAACATTTAGAATTTTGATATTATTACCGTAGAAGCGAAAGTAGCAGCACACACATGATTGCTGAAAGGCGTCTGGCCAAGAGGAAAGCACAAGCAAAAGTGACGTATCAGTTCATAGAAGAAAGGGAGGGAGTCAAAAGGTTCAGTTTTTTAGTTTTGGTTTACAATTTGGTGATTGGTCAAGAGGCATCTGCATTAAGGGTTAAGAAAGATCGCATGATTAATTTGAATGACATAGTTTAGACTTACAGCGCTATTTTTAGGACAGATAGATGAAGTTCCCAAATGAAATAAAAAATAAAACATGTTATAGTGAATTAAATTTCGAAGTTTGCTTTCATATTTTTTATCTTACACATCCCCCCCTTTCAAAAAGAAAAAGGCGGAGCGATAGAGAAGCCTTTTTGAGAGAAAAAGCATTAGAGCAGAAAAATATAAAAAATATTTTGAAATTACCAAACATAAAAAATTAATTAATTTCTGAACAATAAAATTATAATACGTAAAATTTTGAGTTCAATAATAATTTTTAGAGTCCTATGAAGATTTATAGAGTCCAATCTGTAGAAATGTCTCGTTTCTGAAATTTTCACATCACAATTTTGATACTTCAGGGAAGGATTTCCAAAAATTTTTACACACAATACCACAATTGTAAAAATTTTATATACCCATTAGTTATTAAGAATGATCATAAATCTTAAAATTTACACCAGTTTTCACATTTATAAGTAATACTTATCATTTGGAATAGCATGATTAAAGTTATGGTTTTACGTTTATTACTACATTTTATAATTTTCTTATTTTACACAAACTAGAAGACCCTACAGCTTTCTTCTAGTACCCACATCCAGCTATTTGGGCAAATCCACTTTAAACAAATTCATGTATTAAATTTTCATGAGTGGTTAGTGAACTTCGCTACAACATTCCATTATATTAAAAAAAAATCACACTCTATTAGATGAAAAAGTAAAAATCTTATATAAAAAGTTAAATAATGTGGGAGCCTTCAAAGTTTATAGGACATGAGGAGGGTAAAAGGAACAAATACGCAGAGGTAAAACAGGCCTTTGTTTCTCAACCAATACTCCCTCAACATAGTTTATGTTAAATATACAATAATTGATAATTAAAACATTCACTTACCATAATTCCAAACGAAATTAATACATTTTACTCTTAATTAAATTCTAATATAAATTTTATTACGATTATTCAATTTCTTAAATATTTGTTATTTGTATATTACTTTTAACAATATTAAACATTCTCCCACTTAATAATTATTTCATTTATACTTCATATAGATATCATTCTCAAAATAATTATAAAATTCGAAATTTTAAACAATAATCTTATTTACAAAATAATTTTAAAATTCTTAACATTAATTCAGAATTTTTGGCAAAACTTATACTAACTAACAACAATAAAATTTAATAATCTTCCCTGAATAAAATCTTAGAATACTTATTTATTTTGATATTTTTCTAAAGCAGTGCCACATTTATCGAATTTTTCACGAATTAAAATCATTTTCTAAGAAAACATCACACTTTCAGATTTCAAAAATATAACCAATTATTGAGCAAGTTATTTATAATGATGCAGTTTGAGAAAAACTTAAAAAAACTTTTTTATCAAACACAAACACACATCAAAACACATTTTCGGAATATCGGCATTTAATTTTCTGGTTGGAAACAACTTTGAAGAATAACTTTAGAACCGAAGAAACTAATCGCACTTCAATACCACTTTTGATGACGCCGTTAAATCACTTTCATACTTGACACACACTATATTTCGATGTTACAGTGACCTTGGCCTGATTGGGAATTCAGATGAACAGTTTCCTTTTTATTTTATCCATTCGTTAAACGATGTGAGATTAGTTGCAATAAACTGCCCTGGGAGTTCCACGACTGTAGGGTCGAAAATCGGCTGCGCCATAATGTATAACAAAACAAAAGTATTCTCTCATCTGGCAACATCCTGCTCAGAAGACAGACATCCGAAAGAAATTTGCAGCGAAAGGGAAAGTTGCAGCTGTTTAGAAACAAGGATTGGACAAAAGCTCTTTGCAAGAATGAGACTTTGCCACCTTTCAGTAAAAAAGAATGGATGAGAAACAGCGGAGAAATGACCACTGACAAAATAGCTTGTTTTCTCAGGAAAAGAATACAATTACGACAAAAACATTTCTTACTTTTCTGCTTTTTTTATCTGCTTTTTCACTCAGAGTGAGAAATTTTTACGTAAGTATAGTTTTTCTAAAAATAAATATTTCTTCTTCGATACTTTCAGTTATTTGTATTTCATTAAAAACATCAAAAACATACAGCTTATATACACATATATACTAACTTGTCTGTGTGATATATGCATTTGTTCTCGCAGCAAAAATTAAGCAAACTCACCAACTCGAAACTAAGCAATTGGCGACTTTCTGAGTAATTTACCGATATGAGAAAACAAATTTAATATTCATCTTCAAATTATATATGAGTCTTATTCGTATGCAAATAAAATTTACACTTTTTTCAAATACTGGAATAGAAAAATCCCCTCACTAATAGTGCAAATAGTATAGACGTAATTTGATTATTTATAAAGAATAATAAATATGTTTTATCAGTCGAATAAATCTCAAACTATGATGTTTAACTCAAAGCTGTTAATTTAAGGAGACCCCGTTGTGGAATGTATTAAGGATTATTAGGCTGTTATTTTCAGAATGTTGGAGTTTTAATGCAAAATGCAATCCATTACAATCTACTGATATTATTCAGAATATGGAAACAATATTGCCGAAAAATGGAATGCACCACAAACATACCAAATTTCATTTCAATAATTTATTTTTGATGAGTTGCAGACATTTAGAGATGCGATATCACATCACTGCTATAAAAATTATGTTCTGTATTGACGAAAAGAACTTAAATAAGATGTAAAAAAGTATGCATCTTTGTGAATGAAACGTGAAATCTTTAACAGACCTTGTAAAAACTTCCTAAAAGTTTGACTTTGAAATATTCTTACTAAAGATATCTTCTTAAAAAATTGGAATTAAATCTTTGAAAGGAACCCAAACTTTAATATCCTAGATGTATCCTAAATCTTTTAATATACAAAGAAAATTATTGTCTCATTAATCTTATTTGTGTAGCTTTCATTTATTCTCCTTTCTTAGGTCTTCATACTGATATGAATTTTTAACTTTTGTGTTTACCTTAAAGAATGCTTTTAAGTGTATGTGTAATCTTATTATGTATATTTATATAAAATTTTAGTGCATCAGAAGAGGATCCAGTTGACGCTCGAAACATGGAAATAAAATTTATTATTATTATTGTTGACCATGCATTTGATGCAGACATATTTTTCTCCTTTCTTCTGATAGTGTACAGGGAATGTATAACATGCTTTTAAAAGGCTGATGTACTTGAATATTGTTATTGACAAATATGCTCAGTATTTTATGTTTAATTTTTTAATGCGTTTAGTCTTACATTTGGTGCCAGTGCTGATCTTCCATGTCACTAAATGTTTACAAAGATAATTTGAAATGAATGTAATTTCTTTTATAAAACAACCTATGTTTTTATTCCAAAAATAAGAACTAATTAAAAATTTAATTAAAGTGGCTTGACCAAATGTCTTAAACTGCCTCTCATATAAACGACTGATTTTCTAACGTGTATCTAACCGAAAACACGATATTAAATTCAAAAGATTACAGTGAAACTGAAATAAATCAATGAAGATCCATAAAAACTCAGTAAATTAGACTAGTCTGCTTTCTATTGTTAACAGTTATTTTTGTTAGATACATTGCTTTTATCCAAAACAGTTATAAACAGCGTCAAGTAACAGTGTAGAGACATTGTCATTTTTTTGGAAGCAAGAGAGATGAAAAATTAGCAATCGCCTTCGCCAGGAATCGAACCACGGACCTCTGGAATACCGGCCAAGCGTGCAGAACCACTACACCACGAAGGCACGCTAGGAAAGTGGGAGAAATATCTTATATGCTCCCCTTTTTAAAGTGCGACTAGGGTATTTAGGGGACCCAATCGCCGAATCCTGGGTGTGGTAAAACCTCATCCAACACCCTTTTAGTTCGGGCGCCACTGTAGAGACATTAAGACTTTTTTGGAAGCAAGAGAGATGAAACATTAGCAATCGCTTTCGCCGGGAATCGAACCACAGACTATAGAATACCAGCCCAGCGTGCAGAACCACTACACCACGAAGGCACGCTAGGAAAATGGGAGAAATACCTTATAACAGAATAAACTTTTTTTTTTTCTTCTACTGTTCCCTTTCCTCTCTCTTTTTCCGTAATAGGGCAAAAATTCTGAGTTAAGGTCAAATCTACCCAATCTCGGTAAGAAATACATTAAAATTCTAATATTATATGAAATCTATGCTGTTACTGAGATTCACAAATTATGGTAGGGGAAAAAAAGATCACGAATCGCAGACTTCAGAAGGTAAAATAAATATTTTCATAATTAACTCTTCATAAATCTTGAATAAATTCATAAAAATCAATAAAATTCTTCTTTGTTACAAATTTTGAAAGCCACCAAGTGCGCCTGAGCTAAACAGGAAATATACACATAAAATTCGCAAGATTAAAAACTTATGATTAAAATGTTTTCAAAGGCATATATTTCTTAGAGCTCTTTGGGGAAAATATAACAGGTCAAAGTAAGTTTTAGAATTGTATAAATAGTAGAGACTCAGAAAGGTAATCCAAGAGCTCATAAATGGTCTTAGCTTAAATTGTCTTAATCTAAAATAAAAAGAACTTCGTATCGACTAATTATGATACAGTCAATTTTTGCCTTCTATAGCGGTTGTAGTCTTACAGAAGATGACTAAGTAATGTAGATTGTCAACTCCACATATTTTGCTAAAGCTTTTTAAATCGGCTCAAAAGTACTGAAATAGAAATGAGATACACTGCACAAAAGAAAATGTTTTAGTTCTATATCTCCCGTTCTACTGGGCCGATTGATGAAATTCAAATTATATTTTTCATGTCTCAAAAGTGCAACTTAACGATATATATTAGATTTATATATAGCATTGTTCTAATATTGGTATTTTGAAGTAAAATCTGACTTTTTCTGAAATTCTGCGACTCAAATTATGCCTAAAAATTAAATTTTATAAAATTCGGTGCGAAATTTAGAGAAATTCAAAAATTTATTTTGGCGTATTTTTTTCAGTTTGCACCAAGAATAATTCACTTGGCGAAATTCTAAATTTATAGCAACTTGTTTTCCTTTCCTTTTTTTCATTGCAAATGAGCGAAAAACAGTCACGTTCATTATTTCAAAAAAAAATTAACAAAGTGCATAAACCACATTTAGCGTTATTATCGCTTTTAATAAATAAGCCAAATTTCAAAACGCGCCAATATGTAAATTCACATATATCCTAGAAAGTTTTGAATAAAAAACTAATATTTTTCAGGTATGCTTAGAAATACATCTACTTTAAGGTTATGGTAAAAATTTTATAGGTTATAATTAAAAATATTTTCCAAAAAATTTACAAAAATTAATTAAAAATACAAATTTAAAAAATTAATCATAAAAAGGGCAAATTTTATTTGGAATGGACCTAAATTTCGAATTCTGAAAGAAAGATTCAAGTAAGTTTAATAAAAAAAGAGATATTAATAATTATATATCATATTTAGTTAACACTGAAAAGCTAAAATTTTGAGAGCCAATTTTGAAAAAACTAATCGTACGATTTTTACAAAACTTGGCAGTTTGACATTATATGATTCATAGAATCGAATTATAGATAAAAATTGGCATGTCATTTCAGAAAACGTTCGATTTCGAAAGTTCAATTTAAATATCTATATTTGAACAATGCTGTATGTATGAATCTAATGCATAACCTTAGTCGCGCTTTCGAGACATGCAAAACGTAAGTTGAATTTCGTCAATCGGCTCAGTAGAACGGGAGATATAAAAGTGTCCCTTTTTTTTTGCGCAGTGTACATCCATTTATGAAGTTCATTATATTAGTACAATTAGGAATTTCACTTAATTTTTTTAAATACCGTTATAGAATAATATTTTAGAATACGAAAAGAGATTTTTGCGTGAGCAAAAGGAAAAGAGTACAAAAATATGCATGTTAAGTTATGTTTATAAATTTCAGAAACATTCTATGATTATTAAAATTGTTATCAAATAATGCCAGCATTTGAGCAACGATTTCAATAACAAAGAAGAAGCACGTGCATAGTCACATTCATACTTCTCTGCCAATTTTTTTGGGACAAACTACAAATAATAATATTAAATCGTTCAAACTTAGAAAAGTTTCATGTATTCTCATTTTGTTTCATTGCCATCTGACTTTACTCAAACTTCTCAAATGAGATTTCCGAAATTTAAAATAAGAATTAACATACGTTTCACAAACTGACAGCCTCCAAATAAATGCCACTCAGTCTGGTTACCTTAAATATATAAATTCACTGGTGCCATTTTAACATTAGTTTGTTTATGTCACTAGCTGTTTAGGAAGAAAATTAAAAATTCATTGTATAAACAATACAGAAATGTGATGAATCATTTAAAACAAGGGTCGGTAACCGTATGGCCATCGACAGCACAAAATAAAATTTAAAGTTCTTAATGGACTCCACCCATTCAAGTTTCATAATGAAACATCAAACGTCATATTGCAACTAGTTTCGCTTTCACCCCACTTTTCAAACTTTCAGAAAGATCAGAATCTACAACAAAGTGGGTAATTGAATGTTCCCCCACGGTTTTTGAACTTCTTATCAACATGAAATCAATTGCAATAGGTTGGAAAACTATTCGAATCACCGAGCACTTCGGAATTCGTCGATGCAATAATTGTCAAGATTTCACACATTCAAGCAAATTCTGCACTTATTCAACACATTGTCTATACTGCGGAGATAACCATCATATCTCGCAATGTCAAGCTCCAGCTCCAACCTGCATTAACTGTCAAGTTAATAACTCTTATTTTAACACCAATTTTCATATCTATCATGCTGCAAATGACGTACACTGCCCTTCTTATCAATTAGAAGTCTCGAAAATAAAATCAAGAACATACTACTAATGGATTCTCATAAACAAATAAGAATACTACAAATAAATTTACAAAGAGCTCGTGCTACTTTACCGAATGCTCTACAGTTTGCAAAAGAAGAAAATATCAATATCATCTTTGCACAAGAACCATATATTTCCTCAACAAGGAAATTGGAAATTCCATCGGGGCTATTTTATCATCTTTCGCATTCTCATAAATCTGCTATAATCTACATTGGGTCTCTAACTCCAATAATAGTTCATACTACTCTACATACAATAACTATCAAATTAGAATTTCTTATTCATCCTTTATTTTGTACCTCCATTTATGCTCCTCCATCAATAGACTTGCAAGAGATACTTATAGAACTGGACTCAATTCAACTGCCTCCAAACTCAAATCACATCATTGCAGGAGACTTCAACGCACATAGCCCTGTATGGGGAGCGCCGGTTGAAAATAATAGAGGTAGACTGCTTTTAGAATTTATTCAAGAAAAACGACTTACAATTTTAAATAACGCTAATAGTCCACCTACATTCCTGACATTAAGAGCACAAGGTTGGATTGACTTAACTCTCGCAACGCCTAAAATAGCATCCTTAATCACAAATTGGAAAGTTTCTGAAATAGAATCTTTTAGTGATCACCGATTCATCACCTTTGAAATACAATCTGATTTCACTTTTAATAAAAAACGTCGCTTCAAAACTCATTATGGCGGACACAATAAATTTATAGCTAATCTACAAAATTACTCTGCCAGTATTCTTCATTCCTTAAAAACAGCCTCTTCAAAAGCGGAAGTAAATTCCTCTGTTTCATACCTCATAAATAGTATAACAGAGATCTGCAACTCCTCATATAAACGATGCTCAGGTACCAAAAAATTAAGTACTCCATGGTGGAACCAAAATCTTGCAATAGAAAGAAAAAAAGTAAGAGCTCTCAGAAGAAGATACAAAGCCTGTATAGAAGATACAGAAAGAACTCACTATAAAATAGCTTTCCAAAAAGCAAGAGCGCATTATAAAAGAAATATCAGAATATCAAAAATTAATAGTTGGAAAACATTTTGCACTTCTACCTCCAAAATTTATGGCTCCGCCTTCAAAATAGCGCACAATAAAATTTTCACTCCTCCTTCATTATCAATGTACAGCTTCTCTGAATAAATTTCCTCTTCCCAAGCTGCGTTAGAAATTTTATCAAAACTATTCCCACAAGATGAATATAGATTGAATCATACCACAGATACAGAAGCATCTAACAGTTCTTCTACACGTCGTCTTAATCCACCAACAGTTATCATCCCTCCAAAGATCGATGAATTGGAACATATCATCAAAAGACTAAATAACAGGAAAGCACCAGGTCCCGATGGTATCGACAACATCATCTTAAAACTTATTTTTTATAATTATCATTAAATTATTATATCATTCATTAACGCCTGCTGGTATAACTTAACATTTCCTAATATATTAAAAAATGCAGAAGTTGTTTTGCTCCTCAAGAAAAATAAACCAGCCACAAACCCTCTATCTTATAGACCAATATGCCTTCTTCCCACGTTGGCCTTCTTCCACGCAAACTCCTTGAAAAACTAATCCTTTCAAGACTTTTATATCATCTAAATAAGAATAAAATCATGCATGAAAATCAGTATGGATTCACACCAAATAAATCAACAGATCATGCTTTTCAAAAAATGCAAGAAGTCTTAAAGATGAATGAATCAAAGAATCTTCATTCAATAATAATTTCGATAGATATTCAAGCAGCCTTCGATTCTATCCGCTGGAAAGACATCATAACAATTCTAGAAATAATATCATGCCCTCAGGATATCCTTCATATTATCAAAGACTACCTATGCAATAGAACTCTACAATATTCTTCAGATTCCGGTGTAATAAATTATAAATTAACAAAAGGTTGTCCTCAAGGATCTTGCTTAAGCCCTACGTTTTGGAATCTTATAGCAAACGAAGTTTTAAAACTATACGACAATATTAATCATACTCATATCCAAGCATACGCAGATGATTTTCTTCTCATTGTGAACGCAAGTAGCCGGAAATTAATAGAAATTAACTCCAGTTTTTCTTTAAATATCTTCCGCAACTGGACAGATAAATTTCATCTTAAAATTTCTACTACGAAATGTAAAACACTATATATTCCAAAAAGAGGTACTTCCATAAAAAACCTAAGAAAGCCAATAATCAAAATTTCTCAAGAAAAAATCAAAATTGACAAGAGCATTACATATCTGGGAATAGTATTAGATACTCGGCAATCCTGGCATTTCCATATTCAATATCTCAAAAACAAAACTTTAACCCTTCACAATTCTCTTCGATCTGTAACAGCCAGCACTTGGGGTATATCCTCAAAATTAGAAAAAATTTGGTACATAAGAGTTATTGAAAAAATACTACTATATGGTGCTTCCGTCTGGGGTTTAACCTTGAATTCCCAGGCTCAAAAACATTTGCTTTCAATCCAAAGACCTTTCCTCCTCTCTCTAGCAAAAGCATATAGAACTACTCCAACTAGTGCGCTACAAATAATAACAGGCATCCCTCCAATTACTTTATCTCTAATAAAAGAAGCAAATAAAGTAAGAATATCAAAACTAAGAATTCAAAGCATAATGAATAATAATGTATTTCAACCCACAGATTTTGAATATCTTAAACACAACTTAGAGCTACATCCTACATATTTTTACACAAAATCCCTATTGGGAACCTTTGAACTCAATAAATATGAACTCACCATATATACTGATGGTTCGAAATCTGAAGCAGGCGTTGGTAGTGCATATTGCGCATTCCGAAAAAATTCAAATATTAAAAACTGGAATATTCGTTTAAACAATAACAACTCAGTTTTCAAGCAGAACTTTTTGCAATCAAAGAAGCCATATGTTTCGCAAAAGAACTTTCTTTACCATCCTTAATTCTCTCTGATAGTGCATCTGGTATTCAAGCTATAATTGGACACAGTCGATCGCCTATTGTACAAGAAATCCATTTTCTACTTTCTCAATTTCAAAACAATAATAGACCACATTTCAAATGGATTAAAGCACACATCGGTAATAGTGGTAACGAGCTCGCAGACGAACTAGCAAAAGGGGCTGCAAACAATTCTTCCCTTCCAAATTACTCAATTTCATATCCAATATCATTACTAAAAACAAAATTAGAAACAGAATTAATGCACTTATGGAAGCAAACCTGGACTGAAGCAACTACCGGCAGAAGAACTTTTACTTTCATATCAAAACCTTCAAGATCATTAATATCTACCAACCGTTCAATTACATTTTTCCTAACAGCTCATGGTACTCCCTTTCTTCATTAAAACTATAAGTACATGCTCACTTAGCTTTATTCATCGTGGGTTGTTACAGTCATCAGTTTGTAAGCAAATCTTTGTGAGAAAACATCCTGGATGATTAGAAGAGTACGTAAGCGAATCTAACAAGAACGCAACGATAGAGTTTATACGCACTACATAACCTTGTAATTATTGATTTCACTACTTGTCTAAAAGTCGAAAATTAGGCGTATGTTTGCGAATTAATCAAAATTATCGCAGATAAAGTAGACAGATGTCTTGTTTTGCACTCGCCAAGCCTTCCTGCCGCAGGTACTGGCGATTGTGTTAGAGAGGTTACGTTTAAATGCATCAACCACGCCACGCCATGCCGCGCTGTCGGGTCGGTCGGGCTTTAGTCGGCTCCGCTCGACCATGAAACGTTCGAGCAGTGGCGATGCACTAAAGTGGCGGTTTGACGAACAGAATGTAAAAATATATAATTTTAATATGTATTATGTAAGCATAAACCCAAAACTGCAAAACTGCATGCAGAACAGAATAATTTAGCACAGGCGCATTGAACGGGGCGGCGGCGACTCCTGATTTAAAGAATGCTACATCAGATATGTCTAGTCAAGCCTATGCGATAAATTATACCTTTCTGAGAAAAGATGAAAATAAGGATTCAGAAAAGATTAAACTTCTATTTCCAATAACAAAAAGTTTAGCCATGTTAAGAATTAAAAATATAATCGTTAATTTTTTTATTACATGAAGTAATTTCGTTTCATAGCAAAAGCAGAACAATTTTTATGGTCGCCATAACGCATATTTTTATAGTTTCAATCAAATTGAGACTGTTGCGCGTATGGGACATTATTATAATATTAATATCGATGTTTATATATGTCCTCAGAAGTACTGGTCATTTTCAGAGGCGGTCATTTAAGAGAGTTTTCCTTATGACAACGTTCGCTGTATTGAGTATAATGATATCGATTCCAAACCATGGATCGTGTCATTTGTAATGCTTTTGATACAGGTTTCCATAACTAATCAATAATCGCATTTCGAATAGTGTGTTTTCAGATTTTCCGTATACCCAATAACTTAATAGTGAGTTGGGAAAAGTAAGCCGAGATGCGCATGTAACAGCAAATAAATTTTCTGTACGAAAATTATATATATTTATAGGGAATTTCAAATTACGAAGACAATAAATAAGTTGTTTCAGCTTCTCTTTCTATTTGTTGTATACCACGGTGTCATAAAAATGAAATTATTTTCGGTATTCATGCGTATTCTTATCACAAATAGTTCATCTATTACTGCAGGCAAAAACACGTTTTTCGCTGTTATTTCTTGAACTGAAAAGTAAATCTATCCCTTCATTTCATCTTTATACGAAGCAATTTCAAAGGTACTTCATGATTAAATGTTCCTTGAACGGTTGATTTTAAACTGATGGTTTCAGTAGTGTGTTTAGTCTATTATAGAAGAAAAGATGAGGGCTCTTTACCGAAGATAAGAATACCTACATGGAGGAATTTCTAAGGGAAACTGGTTCAGGTTTCCAGCTTAAGAAATAAATGAAATAAGATAAGGTTGTGGGCTATGATGATTTTGGTCGCAATTTAGTCAGGTGAAATCTAAATTTTTTAAAGGGTTTCTACAAACAAATTTCCTCTTAGAAGTTGTTATATCATTTACTAAACACATTATAGTACAAACTAGTAAACGCAGTACTAAAGATAGTGCAAAAATGGATAGAAAAAATAATTTTCAGTTTTATATGACTTAAACCACTTTCATTCTAAGCAAAAATACTAGTTTTATAGATAATATTATAAAACCATATTTCTCGAAACGTAAATGTTTAAGTTTCAGTATTTCTAAAACAAAACTTTAAAATCTTTTCCGGTGTAGAAATGTTTACCTAACGCAAAATGCTTCTCATGGAGAGTTGAATTCAAATTCTAAACATCTGTAACTATCTTTAATATCTCTGTACCCTCTTTTAGTATTTTTATCAAGGAAATCTTTGATTATTTTGATTGCATGAAGATGGAATATTTTTATGTATGGAACTACTTGACGTTTTCACCCCTATTTGGCCCAAATAAAAATGTAAGTACCATACACTTTTATTAAAAATGTAACACGTGACCAAATGTATCCCAATCTAAAAAAACCGTTTAGATTTGTTACTTTTCTAAACTTGAGTAGCTGAACTACAACCAATTGTTAAAGCAATTCTTAGTGATGTGTAATAATTTTAAACACACAATATAGCCTATATCCATATTATTATGTACTAAACTTTTCTAAAGTTCTTTTTAGTAACGTAAAATAAACAATCCTCTGTATTTGAAAACGCATCTAAAAATGGTATGGTATCTTCATTCTTTATCGTCTCACATTCTTTCAGAATAGGATATGTAATGATCATAGATCTTACTATTTATTAAGCTAATAAATCCCATATTCATTGTACTATCTATCAAATACGATTTTTAAAAAGTATACTTTCAAAGTTTTAACAGTAGCATATTTATTTCTTCATTCTACGACGTTTTGAAAATCTTTATTTATAAAAAGAATTCGAAATATTTTTATTTGGTCGTATTATTAGCCAGACCTAGACCAATGATCCATGATCCTGCTGAAGAAATACTATTCGATAATACAATAACTAGATAAAGTCGAATTTAACACAAAATAAAATTTCATTCGATTCTTCTACATCAACATTCCCTTATATTCTTAATAATCTAACTTTCATTCTTCTTAGAAATTTATCTGTATCATCAGAAAGAACAATTGCCATCGTAACTAACACCTTTCTTGTACATCACCGTTTTATTGACGAACTGAAGTATAGTTAATTATTATTAATCTCCTAGTCCAAAAATATCCACAAACGAAGTATGCAACTTCATTTGTTTATTTTCTCCCCCCTTTCTGCATGCCTTCGTGGAGTGACGATAGCACACTCGGCGCGTGAGGTCCAGGTTCGAGACCTGGCGAGGGCATTGCTCATTTTTCCTGTTTTAAAAATACCTATTGACTTAACAGTCACACTATATTTTGTAGACAATAATTCCCATTTAGACATTAAAGCGAATTATTATCTATATGCTTAAATCTTTCTGTTCGTAGCACACCTTGACAGGCCTTGTTGCTAACCTGTGAAAGCTCAGCATATGTTTCGTATCCACTAAAAATGAAAGGTAGATAAATATAATTTTAAAGATTTCTAGTGCAGCAGACAATTGACGGCTCATTTTATATGATATGATATGTCTTCATAGGTGAATGTGAGCAGATCGAACGCATATATTAAAAATATAATAATAACATTAACAGTTTTAAAATACGACAATTAAAAAAATACATTTTAAATGTAAACTGTAAAAGTCTCTAAAATTTAAATGCATGCAATGCAAAATAAATACTCTGAAGAATATATGCATTGTATAAAGTTAAACTTAGTATCCACAACATGCATTAAGATTTGAAAGTTTTATTACTAAATGTGTACAAAATGTTATCAAATAAAAGCATACCTCTGTAAAGCAATTAAGGATACGGACTAACACATCTCTCATTTAATAAGCCCGTTCTAACCAAAATTCAGTCCTATTCTAGAAACAATCCCCAAAATAATTCAGTATGGTACTGGTTTCAATGAAATTTTTTGACCAAAAAATTTGAAATAAATAAATTAGTTTTGTGTACATTTTTCCACAAACCAACTATCCTCGAAGTATACTGCTTTTATATGAGACAAAGAATTAAATATATATGTCACATTTTAGAGTTAAAAAAAAACAGCAAAAAAGCCGTAATGTCAGTTTTGAAGATTAATAACAGTAATGATCACCAAGTAAACCTTTGTTAAAGCATTTTGACAGTTGTCTGAGAGAACGTTACTAATGTGTTAATACCAAAATGGCAAGAGCTTACTCTAAATATCTCTGAAAGAACGCCTTAGTAACTAATAATTACTCCGTGAGTGTCTAAACGATAGTTTAGTTCCAGTATACGTTGTAAAATTTCAAAGTCTTCATTGACCGAGGAAAGTAGCAACAATACAATCTTTCAGCTGAATGCGGGGGGAAGAGATGCCATTTGCGTTTTGCGGGCAATGTCCTTAATAAACCAACTTAAAGAAGATATCACATAGGATGGCTGATCTATCACGGCATCATAACTAATAACGTTCTTCGAGAAATATTGGTTAAAAAAATAAAGGCTCTCCAAATTACCATCATTTTACTGAACATTGACGTCTAGGAATCTTTCATTCCACTTCTATGGAGTATGTTTATTACTTCAAACGTAGCATGTAACCAGCCTTCTTCTACAGCTGAAACTATCATTTGCGTTGTCCGATATATTCTTTGAAATTTGTAGCAGTACACACAATAAAATTTCATAAATTCTTTAAGTTTGCACGTTTTGTTTAGATACATTGTAATTATATTTTTCTTGAGCTCGTTCGGTTATTTACATTACTACGGAAAAGCATGCTAGGGTTAGCTGTCTTAGAAGGACCACCTCCTAGAAAGTCTCCCTAGAGAAAACTTTGTCATATTCACTTCATTCACGGAAAAAAACACAAAAACTGTAAATAATCTGATAAAAATCGTATTCCAGGGAGAGCTGCCAGTATTTCGAAATCTGATCCAGTTAGACATGTCTGAGATTTCTTGTAAATATAATACGACCTTATAGAGACATTAGGACATTTTTGAAGCAGGAAACATGAAAATGAGTAATGTTCTCACTGGGAATAGAACCTAGACTTCTCAAATGCGCGCCGAGTGTGCTACCCTTACACCACGAAGGTATGCAGAAAGGAGGGAGAAAATACCTTATATACTTCCCCTTTTAAAGGGCGATTGAGGATTAGGGGACCCAAAAGCCAAATCCTGGTGGTGAAGAATCATTATCCACCACCTTTTAGTGCGGGCGCCACTGTATGGTACTGGTCATTAAGTTATTTTGAAGCAGGAGGCGGAAGAAATGAACAATGCCCTCGCTGGGACTCAAATCTGGATCCGTTACACCATGAAGGCAGGCAGAAAGGAGAGGAAAAAATCATGATATTTTGTGGCAATGCAGGATATCATAAAAAAAAGTATTTCATCGATGTCATACATATCCGCTGAAAATACAAATGTAAATATCAATCAAAATTCTATGTCAAAAAAAAAAAAAAAAAAAACAGAAAATACATTGCAAAAGATAATAGAGTTCAATCATTCATGAAAATTTGTTGCATCCGAGCACATCGAAATAAAGACTGACTTTTGCAGCCCGTTACGTCCATACTAATTAATTCTAAAAACGAAGTTGCTTAGAAACGGAAGAAAACAATCAACATTTATTAAAGGCAGCGATCTGTAGAGGGCAAATCATAGCAACATAAGTAGCAGATCTGTTCTCAGCAGTACTATAACAAAGTAAGGAAGTTAATGGATTTTGGGAAATACAAACTATTAAATCTCTTGGAACTCTGAAACCCTAGAAGCAACATGTAATTTTCGCTTCCACATTCCACAGAACGTAATCTCTCCTGCATCTTATAACCTCTAAATAAGTCCAATAACCCATTTGATTACACTGGATTTATTTCAATGGCCTGGATTGCAGTTAAGCAGTTGTCTTTATATATACTTTCAAAGCCTCTTTTCATGCCCTATTACTACTTTGTCAACTAGCCTCAGCATAATATAATCAAAATTGTAAGGACAATTGTGAATCGTACATTACACATTTTTGGTCAGATTGTCATAAAATTGCAGAATACGCTGTATTTAAATTTATTAATCACTATTCTAAGAAAAGTTCTGTCTCAAAGCAATTTTCGTTTCAATTGGCACAAATTTTGCTCTTAAGTATATACACTACAGTTTACTCGTACTTTTAGTTCACGTAATCAATAGCAAGTAAAAACAAAATGTATATTTTAATAAAGCGTTTTAAAATGATTTGAAAAATGATAGAACATTTTTACATCTTAGAACTTTCATTTTAAAATTACCAAGACAGATTTTTAATTTTATAACGTTTTGAAAATTCTTTTGCATATTTTCATAACGATTTTAAAAAGACAAATGCAAGAACTACTTTGTCAGTGGTACTTTTGACGCCATTTAGTTGTCTTTTAAACAGTGCAGAAATAAAGGCACTGTTAAAATTCATTTTCAGTTCCTAAAATTCAATTTCGAATACTTAATCATATAAGTAAGAGTGTACAAAATTCATTTTTAAAAGCGTACATTTGTATAGTAAGCCCTTTAGTGGTGCCCACTTCCCTCAGCACTTCTAAAAAGGACCAGTATTTCTGTGAACATAAATTAGCACCAATATTGATAATCAGAAAATTATTTATTGTAACGCCATCCCTCAACCCGAACGAAACCATTAAGTATCCATTGAGGCAAGTATTAAATCGTTTAATTTCGTTATCAATTCAAAATATTTTATGTACTCAGCAACAAAGAATTACACTTCCAGTACTTACTTATGAAAATAAAGCTATTTTCCTGCTAAACAATATTTAATCATAATTTAGAAGTCAAACAACAAAAATCAGCGTTATATTTGCAAATTTTCACAGGACTAGTTTCAGTGATTTTACCGAATCACCTCCTCAGCTACCAAAGTTCAAATCGGCCTGTTATTTTAACCTATATATTTAATCATTTCTGAATAATTAATTTTTTTTTCTTAGAGTAACGTAATTTATCATATGACTTCCTTCGGCTACTCAGATGCAGCACTCTTTAAATGATTCACCCCATTCTTAAATTGTGAAGTATTTTCTCCCCCATTAGGGCGTGCCTTCGTAGTATAATTGAAAACAGATCAGGCTAGGTTTGGAGTTCAAATCCCGACGAGGACATTGAGCATTTCTCATGCTTCCTGCTTCGATAAACCTATTGACTCTACACTGGCGCCTGAACTAAAATATTCGGTAATGCATTATCACAAGGATTTTTTTCGATTGTTTCACCAGCTCTCCATTCGTCCTTTAAGTTAGAGAGTCTCTTAGAATTTTCGATGTCAGGAAGTTGAAGAAATCGTGAATCCCTCACCGGAAAGTCCCGACCTCCCGAATACGTGCTTCCAGTTACACCAGGAAGACTTGCGGAAAGAATGGAGAAAATACCTGATAAAGTGGAGGAGAATGTAAGCTCTCTCCTTACCGTATGCTTTTGGGATACAGTTAGAAGCATGTCTAGCTATCGATTGGAAGGTTCAGAGTTCTAATTCTGACAATGACATTGCATGTTTTTTACATTTGTTTCTCCGAAAAGACTAATGACTCAACAAACTGCTTATATTGTTTTTATTTCATGTCTTGGCAAAATTCAATGCTCAAGTAATGACCAAAAAAATTCATCTCTGCTTTTATTGCAATCGATCTTGATTGTTTTTAAATTCACATGTTAGTCACCGTCATCGAGACCCAAACTTATGTTAAAGACATGTTTGGGTATGTAAAGAAAGACATTTTGGAAATGATTCCCAATCCCTCCATTTATGGAAAACGGAAGCAATTCTGCAGGTGGAAGAAGATGGTAAAAACGTCGGCTGTTTCATCAACTAAACCTTTAAATTCTATAAACAAATTATTAACTGGGATACAATAAGATGCTTGATTTAGTTTATGAATTTTAAAAAGTCAGTTTATGATATGAATTTTAAATTTTAAAAAGTCAAGTGTTAACATAATGATGAGCTAGATAACTTAATGGTGCAAGGTGCTAGACCTGGATCAACTGGAAGACCAATCACTTGAGATTCTTCTTTTTCTTAGATGGACGTAAGCGCGTATGCACCAAATACTTTGCAGAGAAGTTAGACGATCAGGTTACCTATTACTGGATTCTTAGACAATCTCCCACTACAGAGATAGTGTTTGAGAAACACGTATTGTGCTTTGTTTTGTATGAAATGGGACAAAATGGCCTGGAGATATTGTGATAATAATGGTAAATAAACCTGTGTCAGAATGTCGTCAACATAATCATAGATTTAGCATTGTGAGTGACATTAGAAGAACACAGTAGAGAACGTCTGACTGTTGAAGAAAATGGCTTCCAAGTATCCATTGCTCCTGTAGGAGACTTGCAGTATTATCCGATAAAGACATGCGGACATGGAGACTTGCGTCTTTCTTCACACATTTTAAATACTTTAGTCTCCAAACGCGACTGCAAAAATCATATCCTTCAACGAGAACTAAGATTTTTTACTGAAGATCAACTGGGTATCTTCCCACGGGGGCAGACAGTACTGAAAATGGTGCCGGCAATTCTGGATGAGCTCTGATACAAACAAACTTCTTATATTAAAAAGAATTATTGTATCCCTTTCTTGCCTGCACTTGTCCTTGTACACTGCGCAAGAAAAGGGACCGTTCTACTGGGTCGATTGACAAAATTCAAATTGCGTTTTTCGAGTCCCGAAACCGCGACTTAGGATATATAACAGATTTATATATAGCATTGTTCTAACATAGGTATTTTGACACAAAATGAGACTTTTCTGAAATAACATACCAAGTATTTTTCACATTTCGATTCTACGACTCAAATTATACCTAGGTATTAAATTATGTAAAATTTGGTACGAAATGTACGGAGAAATTCAAAACTTTATCTTGGCACAATTTTTTCACTTTGCGCCAAAAAAAATGGCGAGCTACTTAATAAACGGCAACCAATTTTCTTTTCCCTTCCATTATGTCGGAGCGGAAAAAAAGGCACCTCGTTCCTACCTTTTTACATTGTGATTGAGCGGGAAAAAAGGCACATCGTTTCTACTTCCAAATAATTTTAGCAAAGTGTCTAAACCACATTTGATGTTTCACTGCTTTCAACAAATATGCCAAATTTCAAAACGCACCAATATATAAATTCACGTATATCTTCAGAAATTTTGAATAAATAACTGTCATTTTTTGCGGGTATGCTTAGAAAGACGTCTACTTTAAGATGATGGTAAAACTTTTATAGACTGTAATTCAAAATTGTTTTCAAAATATTTATAAAAATTATTTTAAAATACAAATTTTAAAAATAAATCATAAAAAATGGGTGAATTTTATTTGGAATGAACCTGAATTTCGAAATGTGAGAGGAAGAATCAAATAAGTTTAATAAAAAAAAGAGAGATTAATAAATATATACCAAACTCAATTAACGTTGAGGAGCTAAAATTTTGAAAACTTCTCGTGCGATTTTTACAAAACTTGGTAGTTTGGCATAATTTGAGTCGTAGAATTGAAATATGGGAACGAATTGGTATGTTATTTCAAAAAAAAGTCCGATTTTGTGTCAAAATACCTGCATTAGAACGATGCTATGTATAAATCTAAGTCGCGCTTTCGAGACATGAAAAACGCAAGTTGAATTTCGTCAATGGACCCGGTAGAACGGGAGATATAGAACTGTCCCATCCCCTTTTTTTTTCGCAGTGTACGTTCTTATCACATTCAAATACTTTTTAGAAGAGCTGAAGCTCGATTAGGGTGTATTTTGAGATTTCCGAAAGCTTGACATCCTATTAAGTTTGATAATACAAACACCAAAATCTAATAGCTGTAAGCTTTTGAAACTGAAATTTTACTCTGAAACTGAAAAGTTGGGTTTGAACTTTATCCAACAGTAAAGATTTAGTTTCACGAGTTGGCTTTAGTAGACATTGTTCACGCGCTGAAATTATTTGAGAAGGAAAGTGAAATAAATCTATGATTTCTTTTATATTTTCCAATTTTTGTATGTGTTTAATAGCTTCAATACCTTTAATGATAAACTTTTCCTTGAACTGCATCTGAAGTTGACCTCCAAGAGCTTCATTAAAATCTCAAGACATAAGTGTTACAATTTTTTCTTCAAGAACTATGTAAAATAATGTACGTTACGTTATTAGTGCAAATTCAGTTTTTATTTTTCGTATCTAATTAGACGTATCGTTAGTAAAATGAAAAAACAAATTTTGTCATAATTAGACATAATCCGAAATAATTTTAACTTTCTTAAAGTAAATTAAATTACTAATATAAAATTAACTATTTAAATTAAATAGATATTATTTTGCAGTTGTTTAGACTCATTGAGAAGTGTAAAAAATGTAATGGGCGCACTGAATATTCTACGGGTAAGAAGACTCTGAAGAACAATGTTCTGCCTAATATATCGAATATATCATGTTCTTCCATTTATTTCAAATCCAATTAATCTAATTTGGGTAATTAATTATTTTAATTCGCTATGCATCTCGAATAAAAGTATATATGGTGTTTCAAGTACTCATTCGAATTAATTGCAAAAGTATGGAATCAATTACTTCACAAAGATAATGTTTCGGTTAATTAATACGATTAAGTTGCCCGTTAAATAACTAATTAGTTTGCTTGCTATTTTGAATAACGTTTTTCTTCGAAAAAATAAGAAACTTTGAACATTATTGTAGGGAGTTTTTATATGTGTTCACATCGTTCGAAATTCTTATCATGTAGAGGAAAAGAAATGTTTCAGGTGTCTTCTTTAATTAATTTCATTGCTTTGTAGTTGTAAGAATTATACATAAACTCAGCCTAGATATGTTGGAAGAAATGTTAAATGATGCATTCAGGATTCAAGGGGTAAAACGAGACATTCTATTCAGTATTAGAAATTATAAATTATTTAATAGGGTTTGTTCATTTGCTTTCTATTTTCTTAAGTAAATATCATTGCAAAATTAAATTTGATATTTTTGGTTTAATTTTACAGTACATTATATCAACTTTTTCTTGAATCATGGTATTTCAAAAGTACAAATCAATTCCTTTGCTTTGAGAAGTTTTGGAACATAGAAGTGTGTAGAAAACCGATATGGTCGAATGCTAAGCAATCATGAATGAAATTACACACTTTATGAGTGTATTTCAAAAGCATAATCATTTAGTCCGAGAAATAATTTAAACAGTAAACAAGTGATTCCTTGAATTCAAATAATTATAATTTTCAACAAGTCTTATAGAATATTCTGCCACTTTCTTTACAAAAATTAATGTTAAATTTTTTAAGTAAATCGAATTTCTCTTATTTAGTCAAAATGTTAATTTTTTTCCGAATAACGTCAAAAGCTGAAATTTTTTTCCTTGCATTTTTATTTCGACGACTTGAAGCCTATTGCGTTTTCAAATTTCTTAGACTTAGAACTCCTGTGAAGGAAACAAAATGCGAAATAATTTCTACTGATTTCTTGAGCTGCAGGCAACAACATTAGTACTCAAAATTAAGAAAGTTTGCACATTTTGGTGCATTTTCTCGAAACATACTGAACGAAAGGTAAACATTATACTTCCAAACAGAGAACTACAAAGCTTTGCAGTCGAATTCACAAGAAAACACGTGCGTGTAGGACCAGTATTAACGAAGCAAGAGCACGTCGAATTTTTTGTGTTTTATTCGCTTGCGTTCCTCAGCGACTTTCATGGCGTTTTGAATTCGCTGTTGATGGTGAAATAAAAATATATAAATTCATAAACAAATTGTTAAATGTATAATCGCTTGCACTAGATGATATAATGAGATGAGGGATCTTCGAGAAACTGAAAGTAGGTTAGTCTTAAGTGCAAATCCCATAAGATTTGAATTTAACGCACTTGAAACTTGTGAAGGCAGTTTAAGGATATCGTATAGAAATCTATAGAAAAACTGCTTTGCTGTTGAAGCTTGATATTTATCTAATTAGGGCTAAAAGGAATGCAACAGATTTTCATTCCTCTTGTGATCTCAATACGATCAGATGAAGCCGAGATTCAAGATCTTCTATATCCAAACGGCTACATGATGAAAGTAAATTTGCAAGAAGACTGGCTGCTTACGTTCTGTTTACTTCTGCGCATAAGACAGAGCATTTAACGTGGGACAAAACATCGACTTTAGATCATGCATCAGTGAAGGACCGTTACTTTCCCAGAAAAATCGCAATTCTAATCATTTGGATGTCCCTCATTCTGAAGAGAACCATGGACCGTCTACTTGTCTTTAAAATATTCGAGAAGAAATCCGTATGGCAACCCAAGCTAAACGTTTTAGGCGGGCATTACATTGGAATTCGCAGAGACCTTAATGTCCTTAATAGAACCTATATTACTGCTGCTAGGTATAGGGAAGAACCCTTATAGCCTTGCATTCAGCCTTTCGGGGGATTTTAATAAATCCTCAGTTCTCAGCCCACTTAGGGCCGGTCGAATGGATTTTAATGGGGAAATAAAGCCTTCAACCAACAAATCCAACCGTCGCCAACTAAATCTTCAAAACTAAATCCTTTATAATATGCTGGGATTTATAGCGTTCTTGAGAGAGCAACTGCAACTTGTGTTACCCCTCCAAGAACCAACCCTGCGCGGCCTGAAAATAGCGTTCCTGCAGCGATAGGCCCAACTGCAATAGAGATTCATAAACTGCCTCACTTCTAGTATGAAGTTTTGTTCTAAGATCTCTGTGAATGTTATAGGGGACTGTACCCTCTCTTAGTTTCATTTTCTGTTCAATGTCGTAACCTCTGTTTTCTTGCGTTGACAAAATTCACAGGCTATCATTGAATGTCTACAATGTATGGTACATGATTTTGTGTTATAATCAACGTATAACCATAGCAAACTTCATTAATCTCAGTCACTTCTGGTGATAATCCAGCAAATGTGAAATTTCTCTCAAATTTTAATGCAATGCTTATCTTACGTTTCTAAATATTTAAAAATATACTTTCTTGAAAATTGAAATTTATGCGATTGAAATATTTACGATACAAATGTATGATTAAAACGCTGTCTAAATGCTTATAAACATACTCAGATGTTGACATTCTGCGAATTTTAATCTACACGTTTTAAAAGGCATGTTTTCATCAAAACATTTGAATATGACGAGCTTAAAATATGATAGTGATGAAACAGTGCTCTGCATGATTGCAGCAAACTTCTATTGTTTTAAGAAATACCCGGGATAAGTGAAATCTTTTAAAATGAATGCCAATAAAAAGACGTATACGTTTGTACTCAAAATTTTGATTTCTTACGCTAGCCATAAGTTCGGAAGAGCTCAAAATTTACAGTCAATTAATTAAATTTACCATAATCATTTCAAAATATTTTGTTGCACTACATTCATTAAAGTTTTTACTAGCTACCAATGTCCAAGCAGGTAAAAAAGTTAAGCATTATAATTTAACGTAGGTTCGATTTATGGCGAAAAGCCTTATGTGTATAGTTTTTTTTCGTTGTACGTAAGGACAGAAAAAGGACTTCTTTTCTGAAAACGTAGTGTACAATTGATTTAAAGTGGATTCAAAAAGGTCTTTTTCGAGACGTGTGTACGTACGGCGTATGTACGTATTTCGCATAATTCAAAAACGATTAGCCGCAGGACGTTAAAATTTTGTATATGGTATTTTGTATATGGTAATTGGTATGTTATTTCATAAAAAGTCCGAATTTGTATCAAAATACCTATATTAGAACAATGCTATATGTTAATCTAATATATATATACTAAGTCGCGCTTTCGAGACGTGAAAAGCGCAATTTGAATTTCGTCAATCGGCCCAGTAGAACGGGAGATATAAGAATTGTCCCTTTTTTTTTTTTTTTTTTTTCGCAGTGCCTCTTTTTCAGTTACCAAACCATCAAGACACCTGTAGTGTCATCTTCTCAAATACTGCACCTTTATTCTGCAGCATATGCCAGAGTGCTTGCGATTGAGCGAGTAGCACCACTGTTGGCGAAGGCAATACCTGAAGAAGGTTTTATTGTCATTCGATATGATCTTAATGTCCGAAGGATCGTTAACGTTTCTTATATTAAAATGATGAAATACATTTAAACTAACAGCAGTTTGAAAATAATATATACATATAGTATATTCTTTACTGTGCATTGACAGAATGATGACACCTTCTAGTGTCTTGAAAATATGGTAGAGTCACTGATGCGCAATGGAGAAAAAAAATTTCAGACGTGGCCTCGTAGATACAACACATAATTTTTTTCTTGAAAACTTATTCTTAGGACACATATTCTTCTTTACACATCATACTTATAAGTGCGTTATGCACCTGACAATTTTATATAGCTTTATTACATCTTAAACAATAGACAGCACCTTTCAGCAAGAGCAGAGACAAATATCCGCAGCGTTACGCTTACATAAAACAGCAGAATGCTAACTAATATGGAAAGACGCAGTCCAGAAAAATTAATATAAGCTCCTTCTACTTTAAAAACAGAAAAGGGGCTATGTACAAAATTAAAATGAAGAATTACGAGGCCCATTGCTAATTTTATAATATCTAGCTTTATATCTTATATATATATATATCATGATTTGAGGACTTTAAGGTAGACATACTTTAAGATGCGCCTTAAAGATTACATTAGTTATTCTTTGGTCATGGCCGAGACGATTGATGTTGCTGGCATACAACTACTAGAATGCACAATAGACGGATGGAATCTGAAGATCAAAAATAGCAGTAGATTCACCAAATAATTTTATTTCTTGATGACTAAATTTTTTAAACATATTCTTTTTTCCACATCACTTTAGATACAAAAACACTCCACGATTTTATATACAACATATAACATTTCAAGACAATAGACGATGCAGCGAAGCAATGAGGCACGTGCTAGCTGGACAGTTTTGACTAGTGATGAGTCGGTACTACCGAACCGGGTATTTTGTAACGGGTACTTAGTTTTAACGGGTACTGAAAATCGGTACATCCAAGTACCCGTTACTTCAGTACCGAAATCGGTACTTTACGGTATTCGTTACTTCTGTACCGAAACGGGTACTTTTCGGTATTCGTTACTTCTGTACCGGATACTTTTCGGTATTCGTTACTTCTGTACCGAAACGAGTACTTTTCGGTATTCGTTACTTCTGTACCGAAACGGGTGCTTTTCGGTATTCGTTACTTTGTAACGAAAATATGCGTCTCTTCTCGGTATTTCGGTATTCGTTACTGGAGGATCGATGAGGGTTCAGCTCACTTCGGTTTTGGTACGAGGACAGTAGTATCTGGTTGTATTTGCGAAATGGTGATATGCGCTCCTTGTGTCCATGATTGGTCTGCTCCTCAGACACTTCCGTAGTTGACATGTTTTCTGATATTCAAAATCTTACTCCGTACAGATAAAATCAAACACGTGGTGACGTGGCAGAGTTTCTTCAGTGCACAAAATCGTTAGCTGCGTATTTCGGTACTCCAAATCGTTACTAGGGCATTTCGGTACTCCAAATCGTTACTAGGGTACTCCGGTACAGCAAACCGTTACTAGAGTACTACGGTACAGCAAACCGTTACTCCGGTATTTCGTTACTTCGGTACTCCAAATCGTTACTTGGGTACTCGGTACTTGAAATCGGTTTTCGGTACTTTTCAAAGTAACGGTTACTTGAGTAACGGGTATTTTGTACCGGGTACTTGTCTGTACCCGTTACTCTCGTACCGGGTACAAGAATGTACCGAAGTTGCCCATCATTAGTTTTGACGTACGACAAATATTTTTTAGAGTTTTCAAATACTGAATTAGTACTTTTGTGTGTTAACAACTTGTATGACCTCTGGGAGTAAACATGACAGAAGAGCTTGGAAAAAGCAAACATTTGATTATATATATACATGTCATAATTTAATGCGTAGAAGTAAACGCTGGAACATTTAAAAGCTTTCGATAGTGGCTGAGGGTGAAGGCTCGATGACGCAGTTAACACAACTGAATTGAAGAATCACCATCTTTATTTTTTGGCACATCAAAAACCATTTCTTTAGCAAACAAATTATTTTTAGATCATAGTTAAATACAAATAATTTTATATACACAGATAAAAAGAGACGACGTCATTTCAGGCAGGGAAGCATAAGTGGCGCAGAGGTCTTTGCAGATGGAAGCTAGAAAAAGGAAATGACGTAGTTATTGTGCCAAGAGTATTTTTATACTAAATATGATGCAGAAAGTATTCTAAGCAATGATTGGCTAATTTTAGGCTGTTATGTAACATGGAAATATATCGAATTTGGGAGAACAGATGAATTTATATTGAAGAACATAAAATATAGAATAGTTAATAACCAATTATTCTTAAAGCAGCCGTCGTATTTTGTTGTATCTTACATATTCCCCGTAGTGATCCAGTCTTGAACTGTGGTTAAATTTTTGTTGTTCGGGTAGATCCTAATTCTACGCTTCGATTATGGCTTGATCGTTTAGTTTTAAACTAGATGCGAATTTTAGTTTTTGTCGAAAATACTTTGATTTAATAACTGTTTATTGTTTGCGCGTTATTAACATATCCAAAAGCAAACATACGTCGAAACTTAATATTATGATTTTGTGGAAGTTATTAGAAGTTAAATTATATCAAAGTAAAGAAACTGCAGTCTGAAAATTTAAACTCTACTTTAAACCTTCAAGAGTTCATGATTAAAGTTTCAAAATGTTTAAGAAAAATTCGTTCTTTTCAAATCTTTGTATTCGTTTAAGGCCTAAAAACAATTTTAAGCTATATATTAACGATTAGCTTACGAGTTTAAGTAACAGTCCTCCAGGAATTCAAATTACAGAACATAAAATCGAACGAGCTGTTAAAACTGCATTATCAAAGAGTAGAAAAAACTATGCTATGATATTATTTGATCCTTAATTAATGCCATATGAGGACTTGCGTTCTTGTTTATTAAATAGACAACCATTTCGAATTTTTTTCATCAGTCAGGAATCTGAAGAAATCCGCAATGCCCTCGGCGGGATAACGAACGCCGGACCTCCGTACCGTAATATGGTTTGGTTTGGTTTATTTAATTATGGCAAAGCACACTAGGACTACCTTTCTAAGGGGAGGGATGCCTTCATGGAGGACGTTTTAAGGGAAAGTGGCTCGTATACACGTTACACATGGAGAAAACCACGAAAATGCCCATGCAGCCAGCCCGTTCGCGTGATTCGAACTTCGGGCCGAACTACCAGTGTTCAGCGACTTTACCGTTCGGCCGCTGGTGGGCCCGGACCGTAATATGAGTCGAGAGTGCGCATACCACGAGGGCATGAGGACGGGAGGGAGAAAATACCTTATAAAGAAAAGACTTAAATTCATCTTTAAGATATAGATATGTGTTTTTCCTCCTTTTACCACTTGCGTACGACGCTTGCGCAAATATTTTCCTCGAGTGTAAATACTTTATTTTGCCAAGACAAGTCACCATATTCGCTTATCCAAAATAATGAAAACTTACTCAATGGGATGTTAAATTAAGAATACATGTAATGAACATTCCCAAGGAAATTAGAAATCCGCGGATGTTTGCCTGACATGAATATAAAAACTTTATTACTGCTTTCCTGTTTGTCAGGTAAAAAGCTCTCTTTCCCTACGATTTTATTTAATAAAAAAAACTATATTGGCCAAGTTACTAAAGGAAAAAGTGGTTATTATTATATTTTATTTTACTTAATTTTTCTTCTCATCACACAATCACTCTTACAATTCAGTTTTCAGAGTCAAATCTTCAACTTCTAATTTAAACTATTCTAGAACTTAATTATTGCATTCCTTTTTTAACACGCTCTGTAATGTTTTTATCTAGCAATTCGTTTTAGCTTATAATAATGGCATGTAATGATAAAAAGTAATACGAAATTTTACATTTTGTTTTGAGAAACTATCTATTCATTTTTTAAGGCATGAAAAAATATATTTAACTGCATCTCTTAATAAGAACTTTATTATTACATTTCTTGTGAAATATACGCGCTCAAAACGCCAATGATACCAATCAGAAACTACGTATCTGCACAGTGGCACTTACATTGATTGCTTATTACCTAAATTAACAGGCACATTCTCATTAGCGAAAGAAAACAGTCCAGCTTATCTATACTCATCCTTCTTCTCTATCTGGAATTAGAAACATTTTTGCAACAACAAGCCTCCATCACTTCGTTTCATTAGTCTCCCTTTTTGATATTAAGGCTTTCTGGACACAATCAGGTCTGAGCACAAAGATAAAACAAAATACTGTTAGATGTGGTCTTCCTCCTGCCTCGTCTTAGTTGCTAAAGGCCAGCTCGAGTTGCATCGTCATTAGGAGATAAGGGTTGAGTTGTCTCTGCGATAGATGACAGGACATACTCGTGTTACAGATAACGCCTACGATCTTTTCTTTCCGGGCGAAGCACATTAGTTTCCCAAAACTTAAAACGAGAGAAACAGATGCTCTGCTGTGTCCAACGACGTGTCGGTAATTCGATTAGACTAAAGACACTGGTTCGGGTGAAAGGGTTACATTAGCTTCAGATTCCAAATGTGGCCGTTAGTGATCTCTAAGTTACATTAAAAGGCTTAGATCATGTACTTTAGAATTTTGGGGGGGGGGAAGAATAGTTGATGCTGTGAATGTTTGGTAATTTTCTTCGAATTTCATGTGCGAATAATTTTAAATAAATAAAATGAGAGTTCAAATTTCGCATTGATCCCCATAATTCTAAAAGTTATCTTACAAACATTTTCTGGATTTTACTGGTAGGTTTTATTAGTGGAAAACTAAGCTGCGATCATTCGTTTTGGAAAACCTGTGATTAACATATCCGCATTTGAAACTGCTTCATGAAAACAAAATAAAACAAAATACTGTTAGGTGTGGTCGTGAGGCATGTGAAACAATCAGGTCACAACGTGGAGCATGTGAAATTGAGCCTCAAGAACTGCATATAATTGCGACAGTTAAAAGTAAAAATATTTAATTTTATATTAAGGGAATTGTAAGATTTATTTTATTTACACGATTTGTTAAAATTCTCTCCTATACTTCTACTCTCTCATCTACCCCACCAAAATATGTAAACGAAATGAGTTTTAAATTCGATGCTATGTTGCATCCGATACGAGAAGTATTTCTTAGATTTGATGATTTCTCTTTTCTGTTGAGTAAAATTAACAAAACTGAGTCTAGGATAGAAATTAACTTGTGAATTTATGTGTGAAACTGTAGTATTAACATGAAATGATTAAAAGAGACGAAGCTCTGCCGGAAAAGGAAGATTACGGGTGCAAGCTTATTTGACAAAGCGATGGTTTTGGCGACTAATTTTTGTCGCCAAACCAGGCAACCATTTCGCAACACTTTGGTCCACTCTCTGTGTAACTGCAATCGGTATTGTAAATAAATAGCTGTAATTGATGCCTTCGTGTAACTGTAACCGTATCCTTCCCTCATATGCTTTTCAGTAATTACTTTGTGAGGATTATGTTAATTTTATTAACAGTTAAATTTTAAGTTCTTTTCGTGTCTATTCTTAACTTCAACTTACTACTTCCCGCCAGAGCGTAGTTTTAGAATCACGTCTGAATACATAATGAGGAAGAGCGGTATTTAACCGCGAAGTTCTTCGGTCTTAGTGAGAAAGATGCCAGGTTTCTGGCTGCACGCGTCCGCCTTTTTAGGCTACTTGCCCTTGGGCGGTTGCGGTTAGCACAACTGACGCTGAATAATATGGAGGCTTGCCTGCTCACATACCTGTAGCTGCTAATAACGTTCCAGTTCCTAATTTACTTACAAGTACTCTTATGACCATTTCTCATTTCTGTAGCGCTAAGTTACCGACAGTTAAACTTGGATAGTTCCTCGAAGATGTAGAACAATTTCAAAGTTTTTGGGAAGCAATTTAAATCTTCTGTTGACGATAACCCAAATCATTCAGCCACTGATAAGCACGCATTTTTGCCTGGTTATTTAGAGAGAAGAGCTTAGTTGATGAAATAATTATTATCGCAGACAGTTATGAAACTACAAAAAAAAATTAATATTATTAAATACGGCGATAAAAATAGAATTCGAGCTCTGCTGGATGTTTTGGAAAATATTACGCCAATATGGCGTCAATCACCTACAGCCTTGAGTAAAGTTTGCATTCAATGCATTACAAGGCTGCAGACTTCAACTACTTTCGGAGAAAATCTCGAAGTTGACGGTCATGCCTTAGGTCCCAAAATTTTACAGGCTGTTCCTGATGGCATGCGTAGAAGACGGATTATTTACGCCAACAATGAGAGAATTTCAGAAAGAGATATTACTGCATTTCAGCAGTTTCTCGCAAAAGAAGTGGAACGAGTACTTACTGCCCAAAAGGTAAGAAGTGAGAAACCAGCTAATTACGTATTTAATTCTTCTACAGCAGTTCTAAATATTAACTTTAAAACTCAAAATCGTTCAAAGAACTCTTGACTATTTTGGACTTTCTGTAATATTAACGGGCAGGCCCTCAAAACTGTGAAACTATACCTGATACTGTCACGCGTTTTCAAAACCTAAAGCTTTCTGACAGGTGTTTCTTGTGTACGAATCGAGGACATATTGCACACAAAGAAATGGCTCTTTGCATTAAATGCAAAAATGAGCACCACGTTTCAATCTGCTAATATCCAAATATTGTTTAGTTCCTTCTGTTACTTATACTAATCAAATAGGTATATTTGCTCCTAACTTTACTCACTTACAAACTGCTCGAATCTACATCACTGATTTAACAGACATTACTAAATTAATTTGATGCATTTTACATAGTAGAAACCAGCCCAGTTTTGTTCATTCATGTCTAATAGATTACAAATTATTAGCTCGGATACACTATTAGCTCGGATAGAAAATTACAAATTATTAGCTCGGATACACATAAGTTAGATCATTTGAGTCTTCCTCAAATACTGTACAACCTAGACGTCGAGCGCAGTTTGAAGAACCTGCCTTTTGAATAATTCTACAGTCTTCCTAACGCACTAATGCATATCATCTCATTGCATCATTAGATATTGTTCGTCTTGCTCAGACACAGAAACTGAAACTTGCTGGTTCGTATGAAATGTCGTGGAACACACCTATTAAAGAGTTGATTGGTGCAGATTTCAGTGTTGTAAACTCAGAGCCATCCGTCAAATTAACGGAAACTCTTACCATGATGCTTCCGATTTTAGCTGGATTATTAGCGGATCTCTTTTCTAAACTGCTTTTATTCCTTTACCGGTAATTCACAATGTTAATGCATCAATTATCATGTATAAAATGGGTAAAGGTACTAGATTTGGGGATTTAGAAACCATTGACATTAAACTTTCTCAAGGTACATAAATGTCCGCTAATGATACAGAAATTATCAAAAGTTTCCATATTTCTTAGAAAATAATGCAGGAATGTCGAGTTGTGAAGTTGCCATGGAAACAAGATGTCATCTTCTCTTCCGACAACTTTGATATGGTCTTGAAATGTTTGCTTATCTTTTTCAGAAAGTTCTATGTTGATCCAGTTTTGGAACATGGTTTTATGGAATGCATACCAAACTATCTTTATAAGAATCAAGCTGAATCTGTCTATAATATGTCGCCCGAGGGAACGTACGGATCATCTTTCACTTGGTATTTTCAACAGCAGAGCTGTTCACCTTAGCATTGTGGTGAGAAGGACCACCGTGGTTAACGCAGTCTGAAGATGCTTGTCCTAAGAAATCTGTATCGAGGAACCGCCATCTGAAGTGGAAACAAGGAAGACAGAATTTCACTCTCTGTAAGCCACTACGTTTAATAATCTTATAGATGTTACTCGATTCAATGGTACTATGATCTGTGTGCAGCTTAACTAAAGAAGTCTAACGATTATTGGATATACTGTGTGCAGAAAGAATGTTTCCCAAATGAAATAGGAGCTCTACGAAATAATTTACAATCAAAAATACAAAATACCTACAAAATCAACAATTTTTCGTTTCAACCCAATCCTGAAAGACAATCTTCCTCGAACTCACGACATCCTTTGTTACTTAATGGCTCTCATTTACATCCTCCAAACCGTTCACCACAAGTGGAATAGATTTTGCTCGTCTAGTCTTTGTCCGCAATACGCAGACCTTGAATGCAGCGTACATTGGTCTATTCACGTGTTCAACTACTCGAGTTTTGCATCCGGAGCTTGTTTCGGACTTGACAACTGATAAGTTCGTAATGGCATTTCAGATGTTTATCGGTAGACGAGAATTCCCTTACACCCTCTCTACTGACTACTGACAACGCCACCAACTTCCCCACCGAAAACAAATCATCTGCCTTGCTCTGGAATGCCGTAACCACTAATTTAGTCCAAAATGTTTGTTATAAACGGTATTTATTAGAAATTCATTGTGTCTCAAACGGCTTGGTGTGAGGCTCTTAGAAAATCGCTTAATTGTCTGTTGCTGAGTGAGGAACCACTCCTTACTGTATTAGTAGGGATAGAAGCCGCTCTGAGCAGTAGACCAATAGTGTATGAGCGAAGAAATGATGATTTTGAAGAAGCTTTAACATCAGGTCATTTTCTGAAAGGTTAGAAACTGACAACTTTGCCACTGAAGCTAAATTCCGAAAATGCGAATCTTACACAGAATCGTAGGTTGCAGCAAGATTTGTTGGATACAGTCTGGAAGAGATGGTTTAAAAAATAATCTTCTGGAAAAAAACAGTTACCATCAAGTGCGCATTATCCACAAATTAGTTTTCATTAGGAAAAGAGATCTTGTGCTTTTATACAAGAACCTAAGGCCTCGGGATGTATCGAAAAAGGCTTTGTTGAAAGAGCAATTGAAGCCCGCCTCGGGAAATGCAGATCTTGCGTACCGCGTGTTGATCGCAAAGAAGTGACGTGACCGATGCAGTTAATACCGGTTAAAAAATACTTCTTGAGGTTGACCAAAGTGGAGAAGATATCCCGGCTTGCTCGTGACATCAGTCATTATTTCCCTACACGCAGAGCTCGAAGAGCAGAGAGCTGAAACTGCAACAGAACTGTAAAAATAGTATTTATATTTAGAACAGTTGTATGTTGAATAACGAAATAAAATGTATATATAAAAGTAATGTAATTTATTGCTTTTATTATAATTTTAATCAGTCAGGCATTTCGCATTCTTACGTAATAATGATGATACATATTCAATATGATGTATTGGCTATAAAACAGCAGAAAAGATTTTAATTAATAAAAATTATAATTTCTTGCTAGTAAACACCTTTCCGTTAGTGAAGAACACAACGTGTTATATTATTACAGCGTAAAAGAATTTTATCTATTACATTATAAGTATTATAACGTCGCATCCTATACTAACGCATCAATAGGATCATTAACTAATAAAATATGTTTAACATTTCAATTATGCATGAGAGAAAGATATAGCATCTCTCAGAATAATAAAAATCACCGATGAGTTTTAAAAGCCTTCGCTACCTAATTAATTTAGACGCTTCATAAATTATGTATTAATTTAGAACATGTCCTATCTCATTAAGAATTTAAGCAATTTCTCACATACCAGAAATTACATAATTCTCTTTACTGTTTATCCTGTTTTGAAAATTATGTTCTTTGAGCTCTAAAGGTAATTTCTTTCGACGGCCGGTAATTTGCTGTGAGACATGAAAGTAAGGTTTTCTCAAGAATTTTGAAATATTTTGCATACTGCGATGCAGAGAGAAAATTTGAGTTAATTATTAAAAAGCTTCTGTTCGCTAAATACCAAGAGAAAATCTACCTTTTATGAAGGCTTATCTACAGGAGCAACTCTTTTCATCAGGACTTTCTAAATTTATTCAGGTTTTAGATGATGTTCAGGTTTCAAAGCTTAAAGATTTTACAAAGAAAGCTCATCAAGTATATAGGAATAAAACCATGATCATTTCATCATAAGATGATCATTTGCTTTACAGAGGTTTCGAGAGGGTTATTCCTCACGTAACGGGGAGATGAGGCTCTCGTAATGTAACTACTCGAATTTCATTAAAAGTTTCAGTCTTTGTCATCTTCTAGGATCTTTCAAAGAACTGCTAAAAATATCACATTTATGACAATAAATAAACTAATTATATATATTTATAAACACTATTAATGTACGAACTAGCACATTATATTCATTTCTATAAATAGTCTGTTATAACTTATAAGCCATAAACAAATAAAAAGTGTTAAATACGAAGATGCATAAACTCTATTCGTAAGAGAAATTCACTTATTATTTGTTTACCAAATTCAATTATTCCTTCTTGCATAGCCAATGTTGTTATGCTGGGATGTTTTATAAAACTGCTAGATTTATTACATAAGCTGCCTTCAAAGTACGAATATGTCTGCATATATCCAAAACTATGCTTCTCTTTTAAGAATATGTTTATGTACGGTTATATTTTATAATTAAAATATTGCATTCGTCCATATAAGGGTATAAATTATTATACATGAAAGACTATTTCATAAGAAAAATATCTGATGTGGACTCTACATGAGTTCTTTGTACAGCCTATTAAATTATACACATTTTTCCAGTATTTCATTTAAACTTATTTCCTCGAATTTCATTAAAGATATATTTCCCACTCAATTAATAAAGTAATGACTTAGGGACAAGACAAAAATGTTTACCTCAAAGCATCTTCATTAAATATTGTAAAATAAGAAAAACATAAAACACCAAATACAGTTAAAAGAAAAACAATTTTACAATTAAAATTAAATTTTCTATGTAAAAACAAGTAGTTCGGCCAAAGGTTCGACCAAATTTTCGGTGCACAAAATTGAAAATTAAATATATTTAATCTGCACGGATTCTCTCTCCTCCCTTGAGTTCCTAAAAATATCTCATCATGCAATGACATTGTTGTTAATATACGGCAGTCTTTCGGCGATCTACTGGAGAAGGATATTTCAGTGTCGTGGTCATGCCGGGACTTATGGAAAGGAGAGAGTTGATTGGCTTGATAAGTATGCAACTAAAGAAAAGATATTAATGTTGAAATAAATATGCCAAAATCGTATATTAAAAACATATTCAAAGCTAAAATGATTGAATATTGGAATTATAATTATATCGCTCCTGATAAGGGAGATAAATTATGATTTATTATAAGGATAATTTATGTATAGAATTATGATTATATATATAACTTATGATTATATCGCTCCTGATAAGTTCTTTCCGACTATCTTTGAAAGATTGAAAAATAAAAATTTATTGCTCAATTTTAACGCGACGTAATTTCTCCCTCGGCATGCCAAGTTTAATGTTTATCGCGAACGGTTTAAGCTGATGTCTTCCAGTTTATGTTATTGTTATCTCGGCATTCAGGAAAGTGTTTTCCACCTACGTTTTGACTGCCCCTTTCTTAATTATGCAAGAAATTCAATGAAATCTAGAATTAATTGGCCACCGAAATGTCACAATTTTGTTCCCTTACCCTCGGCCTACCATGCTTTAATGACTTTATCTATGTTTATTTTGAATGCTGTAAATAATTTACTTTGCATGTTATTTTGTGTGTGTGTGCGTCTTCTAGTCAAAGATGTTTGAATTGATTGTACTATTTAAAGTCTATGCATCTTTTTTTAATTGCGTTTTTACGTTTTTGTAAGCCTCCTGATTAACTTTATGGTTCACGAAGAAATACATTTTTTTCCTCAATTAAAAAACTGACAGTTTACTTTTGCTCCCTCTTGGCACAAAAACACTGAAGTTGGTGCACAAACTAACTTAATTCGCTATTCTTCGTTAGGAATAGCATCACTTTTAAATTGTTGATAATTCTACAATATTGCATGAAGAATGACTAAAGGCATGATAACTTTATCCAGAACATAAGAACAACATAATGCAATCACTTTTAAAGCAAAAATTGCACAATTTACCAACATAGAAGACGAAAACCTGAGCTCACCGAGCCGGGTAACAAATATATATTTGTAATAATAAAATATATATTTGTAATAATAAAATTCCATAGTCAAGAATACACTTAAAATTCTAACTGTATGTTCTTTTCATTTTTTAATGGCGACGTTCTCTTATTTGAAAGTACGTGGAATTAAATCCACAGCCTGCAGTCAAGTTGTTTTTCCCGCCTTTTCTACACGTACAGTTATAGAATGTTCTGGAAATATTTAAAGCGAACTGGATTGGCTGACGTCATTTCTTTGAAGCTCCGCCTTTCCAGAGGCTATAAAAGGACTCGCAAAAGGAATATCGAGGGCTTTTTTCTTTAATGCAACGATGCAGTAAACTTCATACAAAAAGTTATTAGTAATTCTTTTTATTTACTCCGGATATCTGATTTTGTAACTGCTATTTTCTCCTGAATAATAATAAATGGATCCTGTTTTTTAAACTTATCGTCTGATAATTTAAGCTACGACTACATTTATGATTCTTCACCATTCTATTTATGCCGGACAAAAAGCTGGTACATCATATATATATATATATATGTGTGTGTGTGTGTGATGTACCAGCTTATATATATATATATATATATTTGGTTCGGCCGACTGCAACCAATAAGGTAGGTGGACAGCTACATGTTATAGCAGTCCCAAATACAAAATTTCGACATTCTGAGGCTAATCGTTTTTGACTTATACGAGATACATACATATGTACGAACGTACAGACGTCACGAAACTAATCTCTTCTGAATCCGTTTTAGATCCATTTTAAAATCCGTTTTGGAAACAAGAGTCCTTTATTCTCTTGTTCCGTAAGTACAAATAACACGCAAAAACTTTTTTTCAAATGGATTCGAAAGCGATCAAAATAGATTTTTCAATGAAATATAATACCCAAAATGTTTCGCGATTACAATACTTTCTTTGCTTCGTACAAGAAAGTATAAAAGATTTCCACTGAGATTGCCTTCTGAATATGAGCGTAATATATTGTGGCATTGTACTGAGTTGCGCTAAGGAAGTTGAATTTAATTTACGTTTTTCCTATTGCTTCATTTCGTCAGGGTTCGCTCATTTTAGAGATTATGCAGATTTGAGTCCTAAGCAATTTAGTATAAAGTGTTATCAGCTGATAGAAGGCATTGTAGAAAAGCCGCTGATAGGTGCCGCACGACGGCAATCGAGAATCGGGAAGCGAGAGAATGTGATTCAGGTTAAGAATGTTCGCTAATGATATGTATATATGTATATATGTATATATTTACTGTAATAATAAAGAATTTATAAAATGCAAGAGTTATCCCGATTGAATGAAAAGTGAAAGCCCAACTTACCCCTAGCCGTCCTGAGATTAATAACGGAGATTAAAGTTAACAAAAGTTAAAGAACTACCTCGTAACCTTATGATGGTTTTGATTAACGTGATCGGCCTTCCGTTAAGCTTGTCACTTAGCGAACAACCGCCACTGTAAGAATAAAATCTCTCTTGGTAGGTAAGACATACAGGTTTGGGAGTAGGTAGTATTAATCGATCTGTGAATCTGTAGTTTCTCTCAAAACTTAATTAAATGTTGTACTTTATAACACTTTAAAAGACCAGTTTTTCTGTTCATCGCTCGTAGGTAAATTAGTAGTGAAAAGTAAGTTAGTCTTTAAGTAACACCTGAAGGATAAGAATTGTACTTAAAAGGTTGATAATTACTAGATTTAGCCACGTATAGGCCTTACATGCTGAAGATTTTATATTAAAAAAAAAGGTTTAAATATCATATCATCAGGCTGAAACTCAGTAAATACGTTTTCTTTTAATATTAAATATAATAGATATGTTTGAAAGTTAGCTGACGTTCTTTAAATGCCATATTGCTCATAGATGAAGGATACGATTTTCAGAAAAACATTTTAAGTGAAAAACATAATTTTATAATTAGACAAATGCAATAGTGTAGCAACAAAATAATTTTTATATACTACTGTGCAATTTTCTCTTTTTTATAACACCCGTTATTACAGAATGTTTCTCGCATATTTTAAATGTAATAATGCAAAATATTACCTTGCCGCGATTAAAAAATAATCGGTGCAACATAAAACGAAAATTTTGGTCCCCGAAATTCGAAAGCCGGGCTTGTTCGCCGGAATTAAAACCCGCTTAAACTACACTATGATTCAAATCAGACAACAGTTTTTCAATAAACAGCTTGCAATTACTGGTGTCAAGCATTGTTTATTTTTAAAATATTGTTACGAAATGTCCAGGGGCGGTAAGATAGTAAAGCAGGTTTAGGGTTGCCAGAATATGGTAAAGAAAGGCAGTCATGCCACATTTGGCGAGAAATCGCCCATTTGGCGACATTTTGCAACAAAATTGGCGATATGCCATAGACGGATGGAGAAGCTTCTGGAACGAATTCTTACTGATTTAGCCCAGAATGTTCTCGAACTCAATCTAAACGTTATAGAAACCCTGCTGGTACGCTGAGAGTGAGTTGATAGTCAGTGAGTGCCTAGTAGAGTCAGTTAAGAGTCAGTGAGCGAGTGTCTCGTGGTCTAGTGCGGAGTTGGTTGTCGAGTGCACCGAGAAAGTCTCTTAGTGTATCGCGAGTTAGTGCATCGTCGAGTTTAATCTTAGAGTGTGTTGAACTCCAAGAATGACCAAACCGAGTTGGGAGCTGTGCTCTAGTGTATCGTCGAGTGCATCGCGAGTTGTAGCGTGGAAAGTCTCGAAAGTACGTAGAGTTCCGAGAACGACCGAGCAGAGTCGGGAGCTGTACTCTGGTGCTTTGCCGTGAAGCTATCTTCACCGTTATAGCCTGATAGCCTGAAGGCTGTGTCGTTGACTGTTTCGGCGTGTTTACAGTAGTTTTTCGACGACTGTAAAAGTGGTTTTGGAGCTGTCTTGAATAATACTGGCTAATAAATTATGTTTCGATACTTCATCAAGTGGATATATCATCATTCGTCGTTATTCACTCCAATCGATTTGTCGTTATCTTCGATACATCATCATTCGTCGTTATTCACTCCAAATCCACGAACCCGTACGTAAGAAGAAAAACGCAACAATGTACTTTCAAAAGTCGTGTCTTTTCCTGTATTTTAGAAATAATGTTAATGAGATGTACAAATCTTTATTAAAACTTATTATTTTTCATATAAACGATATATATTTCATATAAAGGACATTTGAAATTACTGACACATATGAGTTATTAAGAATAATTGTTGTGAAACATTTTTATACTAATGAAAAATGTATGGTGTTAGGATCTGAAAGATTTAAAAGCTAAAAATTATTGGATTGGATTAGATGAAATTATTCAGACAGACGAGATTGAATACTGCTTTTTAAAAGCATTTGATCATAGAACTGGTTCCTTTAAAAGCCATAAAACGTCTAGCATTTTTTTTTCCTAAAGAATAGGGCATTTTTTAATTAATTGTTGCGTGTTCTTTAAATGCAATTTATTTGCAGAATATACGAAATCTAAATTCTTTTCGTGCAGCGCCATCTATCGCACATCTGAATAAACTTTGCAATCGATTTGTTGAAGCAAGTTTTTCGAATGAGTCATTAAATAAAATAATCTTTTTATCTAACTTGAGAAATAGAAGAACGAGCTTTTATTTGCTTAGAAACAATTATTATCTGCTCACTATTCGTTTTTTTTTTTTTTTTCCTTTTCTTGTTGCAATCAACTCTTTTTAATTTTCTGGCAATTAAATCTTCAGAGAGCCCGTAGGTAAGTAAACAAATTCTGAAAAGAACAGTTTGCGACTGTGAATTTTCTGCTATGTGAAAAGTACATGAAATACTCATTCATGATGCAAGACATTAAGATGTTTACTTTGCTTTCAATAATCGTTTACGATTTTTAGAAAATCTTAAAAAGATGTTTCGTTTCTGCCTGAAAACAATAGTCCCAGTTATTCAAATTTCAAAATGCATTTCACGTATTGCAACACTAATTTAAATGTTGTTAAATTGATTTTGCTTATGATAACAGTATTTATTTTTTAAAACTACATGATTATTTCTATAATCCACAAACTAATCATAATTAGAAACCATTCTTGATGAAATCTAAAAGGAATCAGCATTTTACTTATATTATAATTCATTTTATTTCATATACACTATACTAGTTCAGAATAAAAAGATCTGATGTAGTCAGCGCATAACATAACAACGAGTTACAGTAAACTATCACTTCCGGTTGATCGTTTGTAAAATAAAATCTAATTTGATTATAAACTTTATGGCTCAATGTTAATTACAAACGCTACTTTTCTTTTTATTATTACATCCTTCCAAGCAATGGACAATGATGACTGTACGTGTTCATGTACACATCAGTTATCATGCTTTCATTTGAAAATATCGCATGAATCGAGTATATTTTCTGGTCATGTAGTATTTCGGATTCACAAATCAATGACTTAACAATCGCAAAGTTTTTTAAAGTAGCATATCTGTAGAATTCCCAATAAAATGTTAAGTGTTGCCATACATTTCTTTTTAAATTTGCTATATTATTTATATTTGCCATATTATTTTTTATTAACTTATGACATTTAGTGGCAGCATCCTTTCATTTGAAAAGTGATGCGACACAAAAATGAAACTAATACAAAACTGAAGACTGGTGCTAATTCCCATTGACTCAAAAAACTTAAATACTCGAATTGAAAAATTTTGTATTATACTTTAATATCCTTTTTCATCAAAAACTGTTATTGGCTTTAAGTAAACTACCGCTTCCGGTTGTCCGTTAATGACTGTTATGGACTTCTGGCAAAGCACCACTTCTGGTTGTTCGATTTTATCTAAAATCTAATCGTCTCTTTTTTATAAGTGTAGAATGCGTAATACAGAAAATATAATTTTTTTCAAGTTTCATATAAGAGTTATCGGGAACGAAACAATCACAGTGTGAGAGAGAGACATCATTTTAAAAGTACTAAAAACGTGTTCTGGGGACCCTAATTATCGCGCATTCATTATATATAAATCTCACTATTGAATTTTTGGACAGAAAACGTTACCTGCCTTGCCTATATAGTATATATAGGTTGGTGGGAGGTACACATAATGCGTGACCTTTTGTCCCTTAAGTGAGTGACCGTCAAGTTCACAGGCTGAACGTTCGACTAGTGTAAGTCTTTATGGACTTCAAATAAAGTACCACTTTCGATTGTCCAAGTTTACCGAAAATCTAATCAACTCTTTATATGAATGTAGAAAGCATAAATACAAAAAAAAAAAAAAAAAATTATGGACGAAAACATCGTCTCTATTATATTTACATACAGAGTAGAAATACGAGTGAAACCTATTGTGGGTACCCTAATTCATTCATTTTTACTGGACTTACTATCGAATTTTTGAATGGAAAACATTCCTAAGTTACGTAGGTATATAGGTTGGTGGCAGGTATTTTGTTTATAAAGTATTCAGTACATTAAAATTTTAGTAAATTCATCATTTAAAATTTAAATGAAACTTTTTTTAAATAAAACAATTTACAGAAGATAGCCAGCAAAAGATGTCGAATAAAACTTTAATGTGTCTTTCATCATAAATTAACAATTTTTATGTTAATATTTAAAACAGCACAAAATAAAACAATAATAATACCAAAAGAGAACGAAAAAATTTCTTGAATTGATACATGAAATATACAATATGGAAATAAAAAACAAATAAAATAAAAAATCTTAAAGCTTTCAGATTTTATATTACGCCCAAAGATTTTATATTACGTCTATTTTTAACGTTTTGTGCGTTGCCTTTATTTAATAAATATCATGTTCTTCGCACTGAAACGATAAAATTCAATTCAACTGCAATATCACAAAATATTTAAAAGAGCATATCTTTAGAATTTCCGATACACAGTCTCGCATGCTCAAGATAATAATGTCTTTTTTTTTTCGTACACTGTTGCCATTGCTCGTTTTGAAATTGTTGAGTTTCTTAACCAAAAACTCATAAATGCTTTACAAAATATGAAATAGATAATAAAACAAATTCCACACTTAGGACTACCCACATTCGGGCGGAGACGTACTTTATTCAAAATTGGTTGGCTCTAGGTACCATTGTTTTATCCCAGTGCGAGAAACATGCATACATTTATGCAAATTCTTCATTATTTAATTTCTTTAAACATAATACAGGGCTGTAATATTTGGTGGCAACACTTTAAAAGGGATTCGCCGTTTATAGTGAATCAACGCAAAATATCAAAACGAAATTAAGTGCTTCTGGGCTAATAATATAAACTTAACAAACAAGTCATATTTCATAATTTGGAAAGAAAACACCTGAATCAGGCTCCCTTGAAATTTATAGAACTTTTTTACGAACTTATCATCAATCTCAAACTGAATTTTACTCTTTTAACGCTCAATCATACTTGGCTCTTCCCTTTCGTTACTTAAAAGGGGACATACGACATAAAAATTTTCGAATTTTCGAATTTTGGGCTAGAAAAATAAAGTAGACTCAGACGATTCCAAAAATATATAACTTATGCATGTTTCGAAATTTTAAAAGGGCGAAATCTCTCATTTAAAATGTAAACAAGCTCTGGCACGCCCACAAGTTTAAAGGGACAGATGTTTTATCGTTCTTTATTATAACTTGCACATACAGATGTTTTAGCAGTTTTTATTACTTCCTTGGTCAGAATATGATTCTTTAAAAGACATTTGGCAACACGTTTTTAAATTGGCTTATTCACTAAGCTGTGTAGTGGATAATTGTCGAATTTCGTATTTACAACTTGGCTTTGTTTAATTTGTGTTTCGCTATTCTTTTCGTTCTTTTTCATTTAAATTCGTGCTTTCTGTGTTTATTTTTGATTATTTTTATTGTGTTATGTTAGTGAATAAAAGTTTTAAATAAGGAAATGCCGAGAAAAAAATCATTCGGGAAGAGAAAATATATCGGAAATCAACATACATATGTGAAAGATGTTACCCATAATGTAAGTAAGTCTACCCTAAATATGAGTGCATCTGAGTACAAAATCGGCATAGTTAATGGCGAAGATGAGTTCTTAGAGTCTCAGAAGAGTAGAAACTTTATAATTGAAACAGAAACATTATTGCATTTATTGAAGGCATTTGCAAAATGTAAGAACTGTGGAAAATGTGATTCTTTTGATGTGATAGACCAAAGTAATTCCCGCAGAGGACTTGCAGTAAGTTTACTGTATTTGTGTACTGCATGTGGATATTCTACGAGTAGTATGACATCTAAAAAATCTAAAAGATGCTACGATGTTAATTTACGCCTTACTTATGCAATGCGTTGCATTGGTAAAGGGAAGAAAGCTGCAGAGACATTCTGTGCTGTTATGAACTTACCCCCTCCGCCAAGTGACTTTCAGAAGTATAACAAAATTTTGTTACCTGTAGTATCAGAAATTGCTGAAAAATCCATGTTGAAAGCTGTAAAAGAAACAGTTGCAGATAATAGTGGAAATGCTGACATTCCAGCTGCATTTGATGGTACCTGGCAGAAGAGGGGTCATTCTTCACTGAATGGTGTTGTGTGTGCCACCTCTGTTTTTAATGGAAAAATTATGGATGTAGAGTGCCTAACGAAGTATTGTCCATTATGCAGAAACAAGCAGCATGCATCCCATGAATGTGTGAAGAACTTTGAAGGGTACAGCGGAGGTATGGAAGTTGATGGCGTTTTGAAAATCTTTCAACGTTCAGAATCTAAACGTGGGGTGCGTTATGTAAAATAATTAGGTGATGGGGATTCAAGAGGCTACAAAAAAGTGTGTGAAGAAAACGTTTATGGGTCTGATACTACTATTGAAAAATTAGAGTGTACTGCCCATGTACAAAAAAGAATGGGTTCAAGATTGAAAATTATTTGCAATGAAGTAAAGGGTGAGAAACTATCCGATGGCAAGAAGATTTCTGGTCGTGGGCGTTTAAGCGAAGCTGAAATCATGCGAATACAAGCATATTACGGTTTAGCAATTCATCGCAATATCAATACTTCATTAGATGAGATGGTGAAATCTGTGTGGGCAATTTATTTCCATAAATTGTCCACAGACGCAAATCCTCAGCATGGTCTTTGCCCTACAGATGATGATTCTTGGTGTGGCTATAATAAAGCCATATCAGCTGGTAAAATGTATGTCCATAAACATTCTTTGCCAGAACCTGTCTTATTAGCCATTAAAAATATGTTTAGAAGTCTGTCTGACAAAAAACTGCTGTCAAAGTGCTTACACGGTCGAACTCAAAACCCCAATGAAAGTTTTAATAATTGCATCTGGATACGCATACCAAAAACTGTTTTTGTGAGTATTATCACCTTAAAATTGGGTTTGTTCGATGCCGTAATATGTTTTAATGATGGTGTACAAAGCCGGAGTAAAGTAATGGAATTATTAGGAATGCAACCAGGGTTTTATATGGTAAAGAGTCTGAGAAAAATAGATTGTCTTAGAATTCGTGAGGCCCAGCTCGCTTACCAAAAGCTTTCTAAAATGGCCAGAAAGAAATATAAATTTATAAAGCAAAAACAGTTTGATGTAGAAATGTCAATTCAAGATGATTATGGTGCAGGAAAATATTAAAATGATATTTTTTATAAATTATTAGTGTTTAAATGGTTTTTTTCGTTTTTCTCAAAATGTGTTTTTTTTTTTAACTTTCGGTACATTTTTCTTGAAAACTATTCGACCTGGAAGGTTCCAATTTTCCAAAGTTGTTTATCATTACTATTTCTTTGAAACTATGCAGGCTATAAAATTTACGAGCATTAGTATTCGATATATTAATAATTTAATGCTAATTTTTTTGTGATTTTTCAAAGCATTTTACTAATTTATTTTTAATATTTTTTCTTTTTAAGTAAAATGTAAAATATTGCTTATTATTCTTAAATGATATGTTTTTAACTACCATGCACGATTTGAGGACGATTGGTGCAGTACTTTTTAAGAAAAGTGTACCGAACTAGCACATTGTCAGAAGAGATTCGTCAAAGGTAAGTGAAATTAAACAACTGGTTTTTAAAAATATTAGGCATTTAATATATATTTTATGTGTTTTCTGTAATCTGTAATCTATGCATTTTAAATGAAAAAAAGAATCAAGTGTATAAGTTTACTAATTCAAAAGTCAAACAACAAAAATCAGCGTTATGCCTACAAAATTTTCACAGGACTAGTTTCGATGGTTTTACCGAACAAGATAGGAAATAATATTTCCTATCTTGTTCATTTGCGGTTTTGCAGCTGAAGATGATGGTTCGGTAAAACCATCGAAACTAGTCCTGTGAAAATTTTGTAGGTATAACGCTGATTTTTGTTGTTTGACTTTTGAATTAGTATTTATTCGGCGTGTTATTGTGTCTTAATTGTATAAGTTTATTTTGAGAAAAGTTATACCTTAATAACTTTCGTCTCGAAATAGTTGCATTTTGCCAGTCGACATGTCACATGTCCTCACGAAGTTGAATAAAGTAGTAAAACTGATATTTTATTATTAATGATAAAATCATTGAGAATAAAATGTCTTAAATTTTCTTAGCTAATTTGGCTTCCCCATCTAGTTGTTTATTTGAGGCAAATGCTTCATATGTCTCAACTTTGTCCCGTCTCTGGTGATAACTGTATTTATTATTAATTCAAAAAAAAGAATATTGCTTAGTTTTATCTACTGATGAAATCCAGCATGTGATGAAATTGTGTTTTTTCACAATATTGCATTACCTCTAGCACATATACTATATATTACATGTTTGTTTAATAATATGTTCGTAATGTTTAAATGTTACTGTACATTATAGAATTGCAACGTGTAGATGTTGTTTAGAACTTTCTCGTTACACTTCGTATGTACGCCCTTTACAGAATGGTCTTTATATGTTTCATAAGAGTGTCATAAACAGCAGTATTTGATATGTTAATGGTATAGTATAGAAAAACAGATGTAATGTAAATAATGTAATGTTATTTATATAATTTTGGTACGGCCGATTGCAACCAAAACGGGAGGTTCACAACTACGTGTTGCATCAATCCTATCTATAAAATTTCAACGTTCTGAGGCTACTCGTTTTTGAGTTATGCGAGATACATACATACATACTTACGTACGTACATATGCCACGAAAACAACTCTTCTGAATCCATTTTAAATCAGTTTTATGATTCGTATCGGGGAAAGGAGTCCTTTGTTCTGTCCTTACGTACAGATATCAAGCAAAAACATCGTTAAATTGAATTGGATAGTGGTCAAAATGGATATTTTCGTTGAAGTATGAAACCTGGAAATTTTTATGATTATAATACTTCCTTTACTTCGTATAAGGAAATAAAAAACTGTGTTATAATTCTAATATATCTGAATATCCATAGTTAAATTATGATTAGATTAATTTCTGCCGATTCAATAGTCTATCATTTCCATAGCCGTATTCATTAAAAATGGAGTACTTCAAAAGCCAAAATTCTAATAAAAGTGCTTCTTGTTAAAAGTTCTAATGTCTGCAATGCTTTCATCTTCATTTAGTTTCTGTAATAAATGCGTTGTAAATTATAATAAGGTAAAAAATAGAAATTAATTAATTTTAAGCTTTAAAAGATTTAAGCTTAAACCAAAATGTTCGAAATTTATGCATAAAACTTTCATTTTATAAATAAAGAATCCCTTGCCATCTTATATCTTTTTTATTGAATTCTAAAATCAGTTACAACATATAATAGCATTTTTCAATAAAAGTTACTTTTAGAAAATATACGCACATTTGTTTTCGAACCTTGTGTTTTTCCATCTTATTTACGAATATCAATTACTAGAGACTCTCTCGCGTGTACTATTGATGATCCATTTTTAAGCCTGTTTGCTTTAAAAAAAAATTTATTCTAAACATTTTCGATTAAACTATTTATTCAAAAATGTTCCCAAAAAGAAGCTATATAAGTGTTCGGATAGTTTGAATGAACAGTTTAAGTTTAATATGGAAATAACATGTTATTCAATATTCGTAGAATATCCTTTAGCCAAAAAGTTTACTTTTTATGTGGTTTGGAATGGATTTTACAAGTTTCTTCTTGTAAGAATGTTCTATTTCATTTTATTCCTCCATAAAAATTGCATTCTTATGCACTCCATACATCTTCTATAGGATTTATGTTCGAAGAATATGGAGGCATTTGTTTAAGATCGTTATTCTGATAGAACTTGAATGTATTTTGCATTTCAAATTTCTTGCAGATATTTTCAGGTTTTCATTAAGAATGTTATTATACGTGTAATAGCACATATTATTTCCTATAAAAACTAAATTCCTCATTCCTAAAGGAGCGAAGAATCCGCAAACATCCATTACTGTGCTTAACACCAGGTTTTTCGGATTCAGTTTTTCATTTGGCTTTCTTCATAATAATTAGTCTACCGAACCCATGTAAATTAAATTTTGACTCGTCTGCAAATATAATGTCATTCAGTTGTGATAAATGTTTGTTTACCATGGATTCTGTGCATGTCAGGCGTATTTTTCCTGTTTTCTTGATGACGAAGAATTTCCTTTTGACTAATCACCCATTATATCCATGCACCTTAATGATGTTTCCATCAGTTTCATAGTTAACTCTTATTATAAAATGTTCTAAATCCCCTGTAAGTTTTACAGTACTAATTATTGAGGTCCTGCTGGTTTTTTTATCGGATATATTCCCAATTCCTTGGTGTGTGCTCTGAAACCTGGAATGTGGTCCAGATTTTGCAACATTTCTAACAGTTCTGCGCAATATCTGCTGTTTTATAACATTAAAGACAGCTGAACTCTTTATATCAAGAAATATTTGGATGTTTCGAATATTTTTTCCATTTTTAAAAGGATAAATAATTAGATCTAATAGAATTTGCCAATTATTTGTCAATTCAGATATGGCATCGTTAGTATATTTTACTTAGTTAGTCATAGTTTTCTAATGCAAACTCTTAATTCTTGTCATATATTTTTATTTAAAAGAAAACCTCGATGACAAGAAACATCATCGGCGAAATACGTGAGCAAAACTCTCGAGTTTCCGAATTATTATGTGAGTTACTGATTAATGCTTTTTTAATAAATAGTTTTATTACAAAGAATATTTTGATGATATTTATTTTGCAAGTTACAAAACTTAAAATACAGAAAAAATAATACATTAGGAAAATTTTGAAATCTATATTTCAGTATTTAGTACAAGATCTATACAAATAAATTTCATAAATATCCGAAAACAAATGTGATGCACTGTAAAGGTTATCGAAATATTGCGATAACGTTTATTACAATATTTCTTACCTGATATTTTTTTTCACATATCCAATTACAAGCTTTGTTTAGAGTAGTCATTATTAACATGCTTTTTAGCGGAACAATTATAACGCTGAAAACTCAAATTTCTAGAGAATTTATTTTGCTTCCTTTAAAACACCTATGGCTCCACCAACAGTTTTGAAACTTTGCATGAAAGAGAGAATGTTAAAATGAACCAAAAAAGGATAAACTTAAAATAAAGCTGTTACGTTTTGTATAATCCTAGAGGGAAAAAAGTGGATTTAATGCAGAGGACTAAACAAATAAAAAGGTGTTACTCAATTTTAATAACTGACGCACAATTGCAACTCTGATAGTTGCAAAAAAAAATTAGAATATTTTTAGACCATCATGCAACTGCCATCTATATAAATTTTAATCTTTGAATTTTCTGACTGGTACGCTGTTATAGTCTCTTTGTTATAGATGTAACCCGTGCTAAAATTTGGAAACTACTCGTGCTGCAATTCGTCTCATGGCAGCACAAACATTAAAATATACCACAATCAGAAAACGCAAAGCATATGAGCAGTGTTGAATTTTATGATTCTTAATGGTGCTCAATAGTTGACAAACAATAGTATGCATTAATATTTTTATAATGTAGTTACGAATAGGTTTTTATTAAATTTTATTCAATATTAATAAAATCATATCTGATAAATTTGACAGTATTAAAAAATTTATTAGTCTAAACAATTTAATACCAATATAACAAAAAACATTTTAAAAATAGAATCACAGTAATTGGACAAAAGTCCCTAAGTAAACCAAACAGAAATTGCTCACTGTCCTCCAGTTCTCATCAATGCAACTATGGACCGAAGAATGGCAGCAACGAATGGTCCCCACTATTGTGTAAAATTTCATTACTTCTACAACATTCATCATAACTGAGTTCCACTGTATGTTGCTAGAGTCATAAATCGTCGTTAACTATTTTGTATTATATTTCATGAGCACATCAAAGAGTTCATATCACTGGAATGTGGTACCAAATTACGGTGATGTTTCTCGATTCCCCTTAATGGAATGTTTCTGGACTTGGCTCTTATCAACTAATGAATGATGTCACGCTACATGATCTTATGGAACCTTCACCAACCGGCTGATGAATAGTCATAAAGGAGTACAGGCAATAGCAAGTGCATGTCAGCGAGTTGTTGCTCTTTGTAAAAGTAGATGAGATCTCCATATATCAATTGCACATGACTAATCTCTTTACTGATTTATGTATAGGGAAATACCATCAATACAGTACTCTTCAGAAGGCTTTCAGAAAGCTGCACGATATTTGATATTACATGACTCATCATTCAGCCCCACCATCTTGTGACATCCAGTGACACAATGACAATCTATAACTGTTAAAGGTTGCATTAAAAAATGTGGGGGGGTGTAAGCTTATGGATTGCCATCTTACGCTTGCCAGAGTTCTGATTATGTCTGTTTGAACTTCCATTTCCATTATTTTTAATAACTCAGTACGTTAGATATTTTAGAATCTAGATTATTTTTAATTAGTTGACTATGAAAACCAACATGGAGGTTTAGGCCCTCATTCGGATGAAATTATTCAAAATCAGGCGGATGCTACAAAATATAAATTTTTGCAAAGTGATTGCATGTTTTCCTGCTTACATAGTTTTGCAAAATTTTTAATTAATACAATTTAGTTCTTACAAATCAGTATAATTTTGTTATAGAAATTTCTTATTGACAAGATGAACTGTTTTTATTAAATAAATATAAAACACGTATGTGAATGGTCACGTTCTAACTCCTACGTTGAATAAATCAGATGAAAAAGTTATTCCAATTATGCAGTTTTGCAAACATTTTAATTTGAATATTCTAATTTTAAACTATAAATGCCTTACGTGTTAGACTATTTTACTTGCATATATATATATATATGAATATGAAGATTCATATTCCGACTCAAATGACGTAGTTCAGGAAGGAAAAATACTATAAATTTAATTTATAAACTTTTACAAATTGAATGCAACCTTTTCTGCTTGTGAATTTCTGAAACATTTTCATTTATGTACTTTAATTCATGCTAGTAAATTTTTAACGCAAAAATTTCCTAGATATCTTCGAATGCTCATTTCAAGTGTATTTTAAACAGATCCTCGATGATTAAATTCAGCTCGGTTTGCAGCATTAATGCATATAGCATCAGAAAACATATATTCATGATAGTATAAAACATAAGTACAACATGTATTCCATTAAGACATTAAATTTAAAATTTGCAAATTACATTGAAATTTATTTTATTGTTTGAAGTTAAATCATCCCGGATTCACCTACGAGTAGATAGTAAATGCGAGATACATTTTTGATATTAGTAACATCTTTCCATTTCTTACACAGCGATGTAATATTTCGTTTGTGATCATTCACGTAGCCTAGCGATATGGATATGGATATAGACTAGTGATAGAATAATTCATGCAGCATTGCACAGTAATAATATTTTATGCAGCCTCGCAAAATGGATATTTTGATAACTGCTGGCATTCCCTAGGCTTATCTTCAGATTTAAAGCAATGCGATGCGTATCGTTTAAGTGTAATAAATTGAGCGAATTATAAACAACATATTGATATCATACTTTTTTAATACGGCACGGTGATGGCTTGATTTTAAAAATTGTCGCCAACGCCATCGTCCGATATATCACCAGTTGCCAAATCCCGATAGTACCGTATACTAGGATCAGACCAAATCCAAATTGAGGTATCCTGCTTAAAGATTTATCGTAGAAAATATCACGGATTCAATAAATATTTTCTGATTTTGTAAATAGTCGTCAGAAGTTTTATTACTGTCACTTTCTATACTCAAGAAGATATTTTTGTGCGATAAGAGCAAAAATATTTTCCATCATTAAAAATCTATGCGTTTCTCTACAGGCAATTAAAAGAATTTACATTCTCCACTAAAGAACTGTTTGTGAAAGAAGTTATCGACATTTTTTCAATTGTATTATTTATTTGGAAAAATGGGTGATGCAGTTAAATTATTTTACGAAATTTGAAAAGGCGAAGAAAATTTCGTTTAGAATATAAAGTCCTCTTACCAAGAAAACTAAACACTGGTATGATGAACTGAAAAAAAATTAATGACAACATTTATCATTGGATCAATAATTCTAAACATATGTTGCTTTTAGAAACTATCAGGACATCCTTTTAAGAAAACTGAGTTTTGATAAGATCAACTGAGAAAAGACTGAAGAATTAGAAAATCTATGGCAACATTTAACATTCTAAAAGGAATTCTAAACGTATGCTGCTTTTAGAAATTTTGTGATTTTACTGTTGAATTTTATAAAAAGTGCAAAGAAAGTGATGCTTAATAATAAATTAAGACGAAACGTTTTATGTTAGTAGAAGTAAATCCAAGAGCAAAATGTTAAACTACAAGCTCACCAAGATTTAACTTACGTTATTAATTGTGAATTAACTTACGTTATTAATTATGAATTAACTTACTTTATTAATTACAAATTAACTTATTTGATTGACTTATTATGTTTTATTTTATTTATTATATTTCACATTATAACAATATATCATTAAATAATGGATTTAAAACTACATGTTTCTTAATAATTTACACAAACATCAGTGATAACGGATTTATAAACATTGTTTGTATTGTTATATAATTTGTTAGTTTGTAAAGTTATATAATAGATAATTTAATAAAAATTTATTCGAATATTGTAAGTAATAAAACGCGTTTTCAGTGTCTAATATTAGAAATTTCTTTTGTTGTATAAAGTAATAGAAGTTAAATTCCTTAAACGTTTTCCGATAATTTGAAATTTGTTAAATATTAAATTTTTTTGTCTCAATGTGCTCGGCTGTTCCTTAATCACCTTGTTAAAACTAAACAAAACAGCTGCTTAAAACAGAGAAATATTCTTTTAACATTTATATTAAAGAAATAAAATAAAATTTGCAGAGAACCTATAAGAAAATAAAATCGATCCTAGATCCCTTTTTCTTCGAAACTCGTGTAAACAGAAATGGAAACGTCTCAAGTTTCAGCTAAAAAATAAATAATAAAAAAGTCTAAGCCTAATACGTTGCTAAATGGAAGGGCAGATAAAAAGCCAAACGAAAAGAGAAAAGATTTCATAGAAAAGCTGTTCAAAATGGGGGATAAAATATTGAGTAAGCAGAGGGTTGGCGAAAGCTTCTTTTCACCCTCAGTAAGGCTCGAAATTGATTGTGACGGTGATACTAACACTGACCTAAGGGACCATCAACATCTTCTTCAGAGCTCAAATGGTGCAAGTAATGCCTCGGTCATATTATCTCTCACAGATTTTAAAAGAGAGGCTCTTATACTAGAGTAAAAATTCCTTAAATACATGGAACTGCAAAATGATTAACATGATTTTAAATCTATACCTGCTAACGAAGTATTAGTTTAAAATTAGAGATGTAACATCCGAATCTTTAAATTCCGCTAATCTTGAAAAGAGTTTGAAATTTGAAAACTCAATTCTTCCCTTTGTTCATTTCTCAAATATTTAAAGTATGAAATATTTTAAGTCAAAACCTTGTCTTAGATCCAAATTGAGCTTGAAAAAATTCAGTTAATTGCATATAATGAAAGGACTCATACAAAAAAGAAGGCTGTAGAGACATTAGGTATATTTTTGGAAGCAGAAAAGATGAAAAATAGCAATCGCCTTCGCCGAGAATCGAACCACGGACCTCTGGAATACCGGCCCAGCGTGCAGAACCACTACACCACGAAGGCACGTTAGGGAAGTGGGAGAAATACCTTATATACTTCCCTTTTTAAAGAGCGACTGGAGTTTTTAGGGGACCCAATCGCCAATTCCTGGGTGTGTAGAGTTCTCATCCAAAACCGTTTTAGTTCGGGTGCCACTGTAATGACATTAGGTATATTTTTGGAAGCAGGAAAGATAGTGATAGTGACGGAGGACGTGGCCACCACCCCTTTACTATTAAGTTAATTAGCATATAGGGCCACGTCCGCCCTTATACAGAGTAAAGCCAGAGAGGCCACATGGGAGGCTTGCACAAGGCGCCCAAACCCAACGCCTGGACCATCCGGTTGGCAGTTCCGCGAACCAAATGCCACCGGGTAGACACCCGTCCAAAGTGCCCGGGTCCAGTGATTTTGAATCTTCAAGAATAGCATTGTACATGGCTAAACAAGGGCAGATATACATTAGTAGTTATTTACATGCTTCTGTTAATACATATTTGCTGACATGCAATCCAGCACTGTTACATACATATACTTTCTAAATACCTACATGACATTACCTTAATTTGCTTTGGAATAATAAGACAGAGCTAGTATATACACCTAGCACAATAAAGATAAAAATAAAATAATAATAATAATAATAATAATAACATACATTAGGACACGCTTGTCCACACTATATACACACATCGCAGACATACCTAGATTACTTATGCTTGAATGATACTGATTTACATTGAAATTTGCTGACATACTGACCAGTTATATTTACACATGGCATAAGTCTGGACCCATGTCCATTAGCTTATCAATTATATGAGTAATTTTGTTGGTCTTGACCATAAATCTGTTGAATGCCTCCCTGTTCGTCTGCGGGAACGGAATGTGCATTCCCTCCGTGAGAGGACATTCATGAACGTAGTGTTCTGCCGTGCCCAGATCGCCGCAGCAGCACTGATCCGAATTGGAGATCGAACCACGGACCTCTGGAATACCGGCCCAGTGTGCAGAACCACTACACCACGAAGGCACTCTAGGAAAGTGGAAGAAATACCTTATAAGACGATTAATGATTTTTATTGGATTTGAATCTCCAGTATCTCTTCGTGGCGGAATTAAGTACCAAAATTTTATTTTATGGAGATAAACATTATATGTTTAGTACGAAATCCGTGAGATAATAATCTCTCGTCTTCACTTGTTTTAAATAAAAACAATTCTGAAAAATTGTTAAAAGTCTGAACTATTATTCAAATTATATTGACAAAATGAACCTCGGGATTTAACACTTTTAGTTCTGTCCTTTTTTTTTTTAATCTTTCTAACAATTATTTGTTTTCTTCATCAAACGCAGATTTCAAATTTTATTCATGTTACAAATTTTCGATATTAACCAAACGTTCTCTAAAAGAAACTGAAATATGAAAGCTTAAAGACGTCACCAAAATACTGCATATTACTATAGAGTTTGGTCTTCTTGGGTAGCATAAACTAGACTAAAACTCTAAAAGACGTAAGCATACTTTCACTACGTCTTGTAAGTATCACAGAGACAGGGGTGTAAAGTACCGTTTCATTAACTGATATGAAAATTTAACAGACGGTACCAACTCATACTTACAGAAGCCAGCAGTTATGGTTTAACTCAAAGATAATGGATAACTAAAACTAAGAAAGTAAGTTTAGCCTAACGGCTGTACAAATGGAATAGCGCTCAAGCTGGCTGGGACTTAAGATTGGCGTAATAAGCCAAATGACAAGAATAAATCAGCGCCGCAGAATACTATTTCGCAAGAGAATAAATTAGCAGCGTGTCCTTCAAACAGTCAGAACACACTCTGATTTCACCCTCCTCATTAAAGAACTATGTTGATAATTAGTTTTGCAAAATTATGTAAATAAAATATTACAAGCATATAGAAGCATATATCTTTTGATTTTTATGTGCTTCTATATGCTTGTGAAGTAAAATGTCACAAGCATATAGAAGCACATAAAATCCAAAGAACTGATAAAACAATGAAAGCTGAGATAATCACATATTATTCACATAATGAAATCAAATGTGAAAACAGGTGTAAAATCATAAAACATGAGATACGTTAAAATGTGTATACCACTTAAATAAAAAGATACAGCAACAAAAGGACATCAAATTAAACTACAAAAACTAGTCTCCCTCAGGTGCTGAAATAAATTAGAATTGGCCTCTTTCCCGATTATGCGGTCAAGAGGCAAGTCAGAATCATTAAAATAATTACTGTTACTTAATTGTTACTTAATATGTAATAAAATTTCTGTAATCTTAAAATTGTTTAAATAAAGGCCGCTAATCGCCGGACCACTCCTGAAGCTTGGTAGATTGTAGCATATTGTAGTGATTGATGATTCCATCAGTTGAGCATAACAGTTGAATAGTCCTCAAGCCGGTGCAGCTGCTCTTCTGATGGTAAATAAATAAAGAAATTAGTAATATTTTCTCATACAACTATTTTTAAATGGTGCTTGTTTGAAATATATTTTATTTAATTTTACTAAAAGGTGCAATGCGATAAAACTATTGAATGTGAAGGAACGTCAGGAATTACTCCGATGTTACTTACGCCCACCACTAGATCGGGTCGAGTGGATATATTCCGAGGCCATCACGATCACCAGAATTGATAAGCATTGATTTCTGTATTAAAAGCGTAATCTACGAAACTCTTATTGAGTTTTGTGAAGATCTGGCTGCCAGACTATCTCTGTTGCTGAAAATGCGCGTGAAATTTCAGAGATCTTTACTAATGTAAGCCAATGTATGGGCCGCCCTTTGTGAATCTTGCGTTAGTGTTTAAGGTCGAGCTTTTCGAGCACTTATAGCAAACAGGCGAATTATTAAAAGTTTGTTTCTTTTGAATTTAATTGTGTTTTTGTACATACGTATTGCGTACACTTACCTCATATGCTAGCACTTACAAGCACCATTTCCGCAAATACTACATTCTATTACAAAATCTGCTTACTTCAAACCATTCTATCTGTCTTTATACTTTTGTCAACTATTTTATAATTCCTTTCCATATGTATTATTTCCTCCTCCGATAAATTTCGTATGCTTTGTCCCATATTATTCTTTTAAAATTATTTCCGATGAAATGATAAGCACCATGAAACAATATGCAAATTTTAAATGCAATTCAGTAGATGATAACATGTCATTTCATATCATTCGTTCTTTTTCTTCTCTTTATAAGCAGGATACAGGAAGGAAAACTTGATCTTCTTCTGCAGCTTTTAACGATTAATTCGAATGAGACGAAGAGAGTAATGTACAACTACTAAAGAGAGAGAATTTCTGATATTTTTGCTCATTTATTTAAAGAATTCGAATGCCTTTCCAGACGGAATTTCCCAAACCAGAAAATAACAAAGTATTTTTATACATATGTAAATACTGAATAATTGTGCTCCAATATAAATTGCTCAGCAGTGCAAAATGAGCATAGAATGCGAAAATATTATACAAGTTTACAATGTTGCTATAAAGATTAATACCAGAACTTTCTACATGCATGTATTTCTGAAATTTATTATGCCATTTCTATATCTTTTTACTTCCTGCCTCTTTAAACAAAAGTTTATTATAAAGTTATTAAAAAGCTCACTGAAGTTTTCTTCCAAACAAGAGGGATGCATCCTTGGGAGATTCTCTAAAGAAAAAAAGCTCTTATTTGCATTGCACATGGAGGCAGCTAGGAACCGCTAAGGGAAACAGGCCAATAGCTGGGAGTTGAATTTGGGTTGAATTACCAGTGTTCAATTATCATATTCACTTGACCATGTTGTATAGAAAAAACCAAAGAGGGAAAAAATGTATTTAGAGGGGATATAGTCAGCTGATCAAGGTCAAATAAATTCTCCTTTTCCCTCTTTTCCTCCTGCAACGTGAAACGTGGACAAAGTTTTCCTTGTCTGCCTGCGGTCTTTCTATGGCATGCAGTAAGAAAAGGTGAGTGGCTCTTGTTTAGCACTGACTACTTTGCAATTTATTATTACATTTTAGTTTTTCTGCTTAGAGGCAATTTTTCTGCTTAGAGGTTTACATTTAATTGAAAGTATTATATGCACATTAACGTTTAACAATGTTTAATAATACTTAACAATGTTTTTACCCAAAACATTGCGCACAATGATTTGATTAATTTCATGAGCTGAATCATTTTGTTCACTTTACTGCTCACTGTTGTGCTAAGTTTGAGTTATATCGTAAATTAAAGCAGTAAAATAACTGTTCCACCTTCTTTTAACCTTCTTTTAATATTGTTTATTAATTGCTTAATCTTCGTCTAATCTGATCGCTAAGTCTCAAAATGCGTATACAACTTCAGAGTTGGATTTATTCCCTGTTTTTTAATTATTCCATTCTCATTCCCATATGATTCATACCGTAGCGAGTATACTTTATTTTTATACAGCCACAATATATGGCAATGTAAAAATTGAAAAATTATTAATAAACACTAGACAAGGGCGGACGTGGGCCGAACCGATTAACCGTAATAGTAGAGAGATGGTGCCCATGTCCTCCGCTACTACTACTACTACGACGACGACGACCGTAGCGAGTTTCACATCTCTCTCACTCAATTCGTTAGAGAATCGGGGACTTAATAAAGCTGTGTTAAAATCTTTTTTTATGAAATCAAATAGGAACCGCTAATTCATTAAATAGGTTCTTTTTACGATTACTAACAAATACCTTGATATATAAGATCGCGAAGGGATATCAGATTGAGAACAGTGAGCAAGGATAGAGTGAAGAGCAGAAAGGATCGAACGAGGCGTGGGATCGGAAGAACAGAAGCAGTCGAAACGGTCAATCCTTCGACTGCTTTCTGTCAAAAGTAGTTTTGAGATTTGATAAAACCTTCCTTTTTACATAACAATGAAAAACAATAAAATTATTCAAAATGTTAAGAAATGATAACAAAAATAAACTCTTTTTTATAGGGAGGATAATATTCCTTTCTTCCCTAAAATGGAAATTAAACTTTACTTGCCCGTTTCCAACAAGAGCGCTATCTAATTGAAATTTAGCCAATCCATTTTGTCGGATCATCTTTCGTTCACTAAGTGAACTGGTTCTTTAAATCAGTTCACAAGCATATCGCCCATCTCTACATAGTTGGGTTCATTAATTAAAGGAAATAATAGTTAATAATGTTTCGTTAAATGAATTAATAACTAAAAATACATTAAATTGAATCATTATGATCTTTAACAAGAAACGTATTTATATCATAGAGAAACAATTATTCCATTTAATTTCACCTAATGCTGTACATCAAATACATTGGCTCTCCATGGCCGAAATAAATATTAATAAAAATTTCAAATCATGAAAAAAAGTACTCAGTATGAAACTTAATATTAAACGCAAGAAACGTGACCTAATTTTAGAATTTAACAACTGGAAAAATTTCAGATTGAATTTGACGGTCTTTCCGGTAAAATATGTTTCAGTACCATGCTTTGTCTTCTAAATGAACAGAACGTGTTTCTGTTGCAATAAACACCAAATGACAGCTGAATTTTATAAACCATTGAAGATTACTAATTTCACTTTCCTTTAAGTTAAAAAAAAAAAGCTAGATATCTAAATATTCTACAGTGCGTTTCAAAATGATTGCTATACGAAATATCTGTTGAACAGCTGGTGGAAAACCAGTTGTTTAAAGGAACACTTCTTAAAGCTACTTTTGTTTTTAAGCAATGAATTAAATGAGATAAATCTTCAGAATATGATAATTTCAGTCACGCAATATCTTTTAGTAAAAATATGAGAAGCTTAAAATTTTAAAATTTTATTTGATCCATGTAGCAAAAAAGTGTCACTGAAAAAAAAAATGTTTTCCTTAGCCAAGTCAAATGAAAAAAAAAAAAAAAACATCCTGATATGGTCAAAATTATCGAATTCGTATTTTTCGATATTCCTTCCTCATATGCTCAAAACTATCCGAGATGTAATATCTGAAATCGATTAATTTTTAGGGACTCTATATAAAATACTATTATAACACGAGTTTAGTTTTGAATGTGAACTTCCACAAAATATCTTTTAAAGTAGGAAAAAATGATAATTAGAAATATTTGCTTTAAATTAACGTTTGTGGAAAAACTAAAATTGAAATTTTGTATTTAATGAAATTTAATTTTCTGCAATTCGCCGGCAACATTCGAACGCTTTATGGAGACTGTTTTGAAAGGCCTTTCCTACGAAGCCTGCCTGATATACCTGGACGATATCATCATCATCGGAAAGAATTTTGAAGAACATTAGAAAATCCTAGGAAGGTGCTTCAGAAACTGAAAGAAGCTAATCTGAAGCTGAGTCTCGCTAAATGCAAATTGTTCCGAAAGGAAGTTACTTACCTGGGACATGTCATCTCTGCAGAAGGTGTGTGCATGGATCTTGAAAAGGTGTCAGCCGTTAAATCCTGGAAACGTCCCGAAAATGTCCATCAGCTGAGAAGCGTTTTAGGGCTTTGCGCCTACTATAGGAGATATGTTGTAGAGTTGCGCGCCTCCAACCTGCACGCAACAAAGTGGTGACTGCTGAAAATGGAAATTAGACAGAGTCTTGCGAAGGGTTTAAGTCCCTTTTTATTCAAATTAAGAAATTACAATTGCGTGCTCTTGACGCTCACAAACGACGCTGACCCGGCGGTAAAATAAAAATAAGAACCTGAAAAGAAATAATAACAAGAGACTAACTACGAGGCTCTCTAAACGTAACTGACCTCACCGCGTTCTACAATACCGCTGCTAATTCAGCAAACTCTGAATATCACGTTGAAAGATTAACAATTCTCCGAGGCAAGCACACAAGCCGAAACGCGTGGTTCTTCAATTTCTGACTAACTACCTCCGCGCTCGTGAATAAGAAAGCACACTTCGAACTCGTTTCCTTTCTATTTAACTCAGAATACTTCCGCTGATAATTTGAATCCTTGCGCGATCTACTAAAATTTACATACTCTGGCATTGGCAGTTCCAGGGGAAAGTAAGGCTTGACAGGAAAGATAGTTTAAACTTAAAATAACTGTTAGTTAAAATAAATATAAACCCTACATTTGCCGCTGCCAGAATTTGGAAAACTTGGAAGCAGGTCCTACAAACGACCTGTTGTAAAGTTTCTACAATTCTGAACTAACTTTTAAGAGCCTCGTTTACATAAAAAATCTTATGTAACAAAAGGTATACTAAATTTCTGTAGATACTTATTTAAATCTCTCTTCTTGCAGCAACTTTTCCTGGACTTCAGCAATCAATCTTGTTCTTTTCCTTCCAGCATCTGGAAGGAATCAGTATCTTTCTAAATACATTATAATTTACACTTTCTTGACACAATAAATTTTTGTTTTAAAACGATTCATTTTCCCTTAGTTACTGCTTAATTCATATTCATTCAAGTATTCAAACATTAATTTAACTTTACCCTGGCTCTCCACCATGTGTGGTGTCAAACGGGAATATTCGTGTTTTAGTATTACAACACTTTCCCTAACCACCATGATATGTAAGAATTCAACGACCAAATAGACACACCTTACTCGACATTCTACAACTCGATGAGCTACTTTAACATTCTTAAAATTCAAGTGTAGTTGAACCCTACAAAACACATTCATTCTAACTTCCCCCTCATTCATCTTTAGACATGCAGGCTTTCGCTCTAAAGCATGATTTTATCTACAGTTTAATACTTAACTTTGAATTCATTGCTTTTGAGCATTTACTTTTAGCATTTAAAATTTTATGCTTCTAGACTACATTCTACTTTTACATAACTTTCAAGTATTTACGTATATTTACAAAATTCTAAGACATATGATTTTTACAATTTACCATAAAATGAATAAGAGAAAATAAATTTTTACTTTACTCATTCTTCGCCAAGCTGGCGGCACTGAAACTAAAGTTTTTATTAAGACAAGAATAGGAAGTTATTTTTATCTTCGGCCAAATTTTGGCTTTAACATAACAGAATTAGTCTTTCGACCAACAGAAACTGCTTGTTCTTAGAGATTTTATACTGAAAGAAAATACTAATTTTGCCTTATCTAAATAAGGTAAAACAAAACTAAGTCTCAACCGAGACACATTGACTTTCGTCAAAACATAGAACTTCGTATTTACGCATAACATTTTGGAACAAAAGAAAAAAAATTTATAGAAGATTTTTAACTTATCTTTGAGTTTTCGATGATTGGAACTCCGTCATTCTTTTCTGGCAGAACTGTTCCCACGTTATAGGTTTCATGGACGTCAATCTTCTCCTTAATGACCTCCGAGTGTCGTCCACATTAATTTTTCGTTTTCTTCCTCTGCATGCTGGCCTCTTGGCGTAGTAGTCGTCGGGTTGCTGTCTTTTTAGTTTTTCCCCTGGACGGCTGGTCTTGGCGTGCTCCGGTCTGGAGTCATTCTTGCATTTCTTCTGTTGTTGCTGGTCTTTTCGTTCCTCCTGCTGTCTTTCTATTTTCCGGAAGGGCGGCCATGTTTGCACCTGACTCTCTGGCCCTGAGAGCGGTCTCCTTGATGTATAATTTCTACTGCGATACGTTGTAGGTGGTGTTTTCCTCTTTACCAAGGTTTCTTTACACGGTGGCTTTGCGTTCTTTTCTTAAATGCTGGAGTCTGAAAGTTTTCGTTTTTTCTTTTCGGTACCGTCCCCTGGGTTGTAGAAGGGCTAGGTTTCTCTTCAGTTCTCTGCTTCTTGGGTGGTGGAACGGGTGACGTTACTTCTGGACCTTCTACTTCTTTTACGCTTGAGTCCTGCAAGGAACTTTTAAGGATTTCAAAATCATTTTGATTATAATATTTTTTCACCTGGTCAGGACTTGCTTTACAGATTTCCCCTTTCTCGTTCTTAAGGTACAATACGACTCCCTTGATTTCCTGAATTACATAGGGGCCTTCAAATTTTGGAGCTAACTTTGCAGTAAAATTGTCTGGGGCACTTGATAAAGAAAATTTCCGCTTCAATACTTTATCCCCAACTTTAAAATCTGCTTCACGGCGTTTTCTATCGTAATATATTTTTTGCTTATTTCTTGCCGTATCCGAGCTTTTAAGCGCCTGGTCAATAAGTTTTTGCACATCTTTCTGTTTAAATTCTTGCTCTCTTTGTTGCACAAAGAATAATTTATCTAAAGGCGTAATTAACTTCCGGGCTAAAAATAATTCTGCTGGGGTTTTTCCCGTAGTATCGTCATTTGCCGTTCTTAAAGCATAAGCTAACTCATTTATATAGCCATCCCAGCGCTTGTGATGTGTGCTAACGTAACTGCGAATTATTTTTACGATGTTTTTATTAACTCTTTCTCCTATGTTTGCCTGTGGTCTATACAGAACCATTTTAATATGGCGTATGCCAAGTCCAGTGCATATGTTTTCAAATATTTGACTAATGAATTGTTTACCGTTATCGCTAATGACTTTTATCGGTGCACCGTATTTTAAAATGTATCTGTGTAAGAATGCATCTGCGACTGTTTTGGCTGACGTGCGTTTAAGTGGAACAATTTCTGTCCATTTTGAAAAATGATCTACAATTAATAAAAGAAAACGATTTTTATTTAACTCACTCTGGGGGAAAGGACCAAGAAGATCTATGCTTAAAATTTCATTCGGAAATGTAGCGCGAATGCTATTTAAGTACCCGGCCGGGCTGTAATTAATATCATTTATTAACTGACATTGATTGCAGGACCTGACATACGCAGTTACTATTTTGTATAATTGCGGGAAATATACCGCCTCGCGTACCCTTTTTAAAGTCTTTCTGACCCCTAAATGTCCCGCTGTTTTCGCGTCGTGTAATTCCTTCAAAATGCTTAATCGAAGCGAGGCTGGGATGACTGGTTTGTACTCGAGATTTTCGTTTGTTGTTTTCGTATAAAATAATAAATTATCTATTATTTCATAGTTTTCTGCTCTATTTCTTATCGCATCGATATCTGTGTGCTCAAAGCTTTCGGGGTCTTTCAAATATGCATAGATACTTCAAAATTCAGGATCAGCTTTCAGTTCAGCGATAATTGTATCTCTAGAATCTAAAATTTTTGAAGTCAACACAGCACATTTAAGTTCATTACCTTTATCGTCCAGTTTTATACGAGAAAGTGCGTCAGCTACATTGTTTTCCTTACCCGGTTTATATTTTATTATTAGATTATATTCTTGGAGTTTTAAAGCCCATCTCATGAACCTGGGCGTTAGGTTTTTCCCCGAGTAAAGTCTACCAACAGCCGCATGATCCGAAAAGACTGTTACTGGCGCTTTGCCGAAATAAACTCGAAATTTGTGTACAGCCATTAATACGGCTAATGTTTCTCTGTCTGTAGCTGTATAATTCCTTCGTGGTTAATTCAACGTTTTACTAAAAAATGCCAAAGGATGGCTATTTTGCATAAGAACCTCACCCACCGCATAGTCCGACGCATCTGCTGCAATTTCCAGGTTTTCGTCCCCCTCCGGGAATTTCAAAACAGGGGCATTGATGAGCGCTTCTTTTAATCTTTCAAATGCGGTATTTGCTTCCGCTGTCCACGTAAGTTTACTTTTCTTTCTTTTAATTACTAACAGTGATTCAACAATATTAGCGAAATCTTTTATGAATGACCGATAGAAAGAACATAACCCAAGGAAAGAAGAAAGTTTCTTGGCGGTGTTGGATGGTGGGAAATCCTTGATTGCTTTTATTTTTGAATCTTTCGTTTCTATACCCTTTTGCGAAATTTTATAACCCAGATATTTAAGTTCTTTAGTTGCGAACTTGCATTTTGAGGCGTTAATTGTAAGACCAGCCTCTTTTAATAATTTAAAAACTTCTTCTAGATCTTTAATATGTTGTTCCAACGTACTACTCGTTATAATTATATCATCTAGATAAGTTGATTTTCCTAGGACAGGCTTTAGAACAATGTCCATAGCTCTTTGGAATGTTGATGGGGCCCCACACAACCTAAAGGGCATGCGTAATAATGCATAAGTGCCCGATTTTGTTATAAACGCGGTTTTATGTATGTCTTCAGGTCTCATAGCTATTTCATAGTAGGCAGACGTTAAGTCCAAAGTAGTCATGTATCTAGTAGATTTAATCTTTCTAATAATTTCCTCTAGAACCGGCAAAGGGTAAACTGGGAATTTAGTAATACTATTCAGTTTTCTGTAATCGATAGCAAACCTCCAAGCCCTTTTATCTGAAGGAGGAAACTCGTTCTTTTTCCTACATAGTACGACTGGACTCGCGTACTCACTATTTATGGGCGTTATTATTTTGTTCTTTAACATTTCCTGAATATGTTCTTCGATGATTAGGTCTTTTTGTTTATCATAACGATACGGTTTAGTCCTACAAGATTTTTCGGCAGTTAACTGTATCTGATGCGTAACTATCTGACAGCTACAAGGCCTTTCTGAAAACAAGTTTGAAACATTACTCACCACTTGCTGGATGGCTTGGCTTTCATGGTCATTCAAATGGCTTAGGTCAACTTGCGGTTGTTCCACAGGTTCCACCACCCTCTGGTCCATCTCCAGCACAATAGAACTGTCCTGAAAATTCAATTTGGCCCTCGAGGCCCTTAAAAACTCCATACCTAAAATAAGAGGATTTTGCAGATGTTTTACTACAAAAATCAATACTTTGAGGCTTTCCTCTTTTACCTGTATGTGTAATGATACTTTCCCGATGCAGTGACAGGTTTTTCCTTGCGCCGCTATAATTTCTGTGTTTTTGTTTTTAAATAATCGTAACCTATAAAAATTCTTTTTGAAAAATGTCTCACTCCTAAAATTACCTTTTGCTCCTGTATCGATGAGGGCTTCTACTGGTACATCGCCAACCAGGACTTGTATAATTGGTAGATGTGAGTTCTTTGCGATGACCGTATTTAAATGTCTTTTTGAGGGTTTTTTTAAAACTTCCGGGTCTGGACCCTCGCTTTCACAGGCCCCTCTAGTCGTTTAAAGCTTTCCTTTCAACTTCTGCCTTCTGGGTACGCGGACGTTTGTTTTCGAATTTCCTTTTTGGGCCTTGACCTTCGAGGTTCAATGAGTTAGCTTGATAGCTCTTTCCCCCATAAGAGCGGTTTCCATTTCTGGTCTGCTCATTTGAAAATTGCCTTCGGGTACTTTGAGAATACGATGCCCCTCTAGCTTTTTCCGCTATTCTGCGATTTTGAAACTTCACCGCCAATTCGAAGAGCTCTTGCAATGTGCTTGGGTTTCTAATTTCAAAGTAATCTTGGACAGCAGGTAACAATCTTGGTAAGATTATTTCAATAATCTCCGCGTCGGGTTTCTTCCCATACAGCATATCCGTCAGCTTAATTTTTTCCCAGAATAAAGTCCGTCAACTCTTCTATATCCCGTTGATAGAAACTATATAGTTCGGCTTCTAGCTTTGCTTGATCTTTCACTATGGGGAAGGCCTTTAATAACGATTTTTTGAAATTTTCAAATGTATATGTCTGGCCTCCAAATTCCCCTAATAAAAATTTGCCTATATTCTTCCACCATAGCGCGGCCTGTCCTCTTAGTGCAGATGTGGCGATGGGAACTTTTTGTCTTTCAGGCACAGGGTAGAGCTGAAAGTGATTGTCTAGGCTTTCTAGAAATATTGCCACCGAATGTTTTCCGTCGAAATTGACGCTCTCAACGTCTGGACCAGGTATCCAAATCCTTCCAATTGGCTTGCCATTTCTTGTTGTTGTCCCGCGGCTTCCATCCGATTTTCGGCCATTTCAGTTCTACAAGTGTTCGGGCGCCAATGTAGAGTTGCGCGCCTCCAACCTGCACGCAACAAAGTGGTGACTGCTGAAACTGGAAATTAGACAGAGTCTTGCGAAGGGTTTAAGTCCCTTTTTATTCAACTTAAGAAATTACAATTGCGTGCTCTTGACGCTCACAAACGACGCTGACCCGGCGGTAAAATAAAAATAAGAACCTGAAAAGAAATAATAACAAGAGACTAACTACGAGGCTCTCTAAACGTAACTGACCTCACCGCGTTCTACAATACCGCTGATAATTCAGCAAACTCTGAATATCACGTTGAAAGTTTAACAATTCTCCGAGGCAAGCACACAGGCCGAAACGCGTGGTTCTTCAATTTCTGACTAACTACCTCCGCGCTCGTGAAGTAAGAAAGCACACTTCGAACTCGTTTCCTTTCTATTTAACTCAGAATACTTCCGCTGATAATTTGAATCCTTGCGCGTTCTACTAAAATTTACATACTCTGGCATTGGCAGCTCCAGGGGAAAGTAAGGCTTGACAGGAAAGATAGTTTAAACTTAAAATAACTGTTAGTTAAAATAAATATAAACCCTACAATGTGAAGGACTTTTCTTCCATCGCAAGACCCCTTCACAAGCTGAAAGAGAGCAAGCAAAAGTTCTTGTGGACAAAAGAATGCGAGGATGCATTTAACAACTTAAAGGATGCTTTAACATCTTCTCCGATCCTGACGTATTGCCAGCTCGACGGACCATTTATTCTCGACACGGACGCGAGCAATGAAATTGTCGGGGTTGTTTTGTCTCAAGAAATAGACGGCCAAGAACGTGTAGTGGCGTGAGCAAGTGCCTGTCTGAACCGGAGAGGAATTACTGTGTCACCAGGAAAGAGTTGCTTGCCATAGTCAAAGCCGTAGAACATTTCCATCACTATCTATACGGTAGAAAATTCCTGCTCCTCACTGATCATGCATCATTGACCTGGCTTTTAAATTTCAAGAATACTGAGGGTCAAATAGCCAGGTGGATACAGAGACTCCAGGAATATCTGTCATCGTAAGGAATCATCACACGGAAATGCCGACGCTCTGTCTAGAAGACCTTGCCCAGAAAGCTGCCGATACTTTTCCAGGGTCGAAGCGAAATACTAGCTGCTTAATCCAGTCGCACGACGAATTACAGCATCAACATCGGTTGATCGAGACCCGTGGAGTGATGATGCAGTCAGGAAAGACCAGAGGGAAGACCGTGGCATTAAACCCATAATTGATTTAACGGAGTCGTCGAACAGAAAACCTACATGGGAGGACATTTCTATCCATAGTCCTACAACAAAACAATACTGGGCACTCTGGTATTCACTTCACATTCGAAACGGCGTCTTATACCGGAAATTCGAATCGAATGATGGGAAGACGTTCTGTTGGCAACTGATACTTCCAAGATCCCGGATTCCTGATGTGCTTAAAGAACCACATAACAACTCTACAGGATGTCACTTTGGAATAATGAAGACCTTGCAGAGAGTTTGTAAGCGCTTTTACTGGAACAATGCAAAGGATGACGTGCAAAAGTGGTGCCGATCTTGCGATGCCTGTGCAGGTCGGAAAAGACCGAAGAGACGCAGCCGAAGCAAGCTGCAACGTTACAACGTAGGCGCGCCTTTTGAACGTATCGCCTTTGGTATCTTGGGACCTCTGCCACGAACTGCTGATGGCAACAAATACATACTCGTTGTCATTGATTACTTCACCAAGTGGTCTGAAGCGTATCCTAATCCTGATCAAGAGGCTGTCACAGTAGCTGAGTAGATGATACAGCACTGTATTTCCAGGTTCGGAGTGTCTCTTCAGTTACATTCAGATCAGGGGAAAAATTTTACCTCGGCAGTAATCAAAGAACTCTGCAAACTACTCGGCATTGACAAAACCCAAACGACGCCATTACATCCCCAGTCGGACGGCATGGTAGAGAGGTTCAATCGAACCATCCCTTAATAACCTGTCATTAGTGGTTTCCAGAAACCAACAGGATTGGGACAAGAAATTACCACTGTTTTTACTAGCTTACCGTAGTGCTGTCCAGGAGACTACTGGCTATTCCCCATCACAGATGCTCTTCGATCGTGACCTTCATCTGCCTTGTGATCTCTTGTTTGGTCGCCCTTCCGGATGCTCCTTCATCGCCTGAGGAATATATTCAAGATCGCCAGGACTGATTTAAATGATACACAAGTTTGCACGAGAGTGAGTCAACTTAGCGACGGAGAAGATGAAGACCCGATACGACACAAGAGCTACTGAACATCAATTCCACGAAGGAGACAAGGTTTGGTTGTGGAATCCGACTCGACGGAAAGGACTCTATCCGAAATTACAGTCACCTTGGGATGGTCCGTACACAGTGCTAAACAGGCTGAATGACGTCGTGGTTCGGATTCGCAAGTCTTCGAACTCTAAACCTAAAGTCGTTCATTACGACAGGTTAGCTCATTACTATGGCCATAGTACGCAATGTAAATAATTGTAAATAGTGTAAGACCATGGTCGTTCATGTTGGTTGTTATTGCAATGTAATGTTTATTATTGCATTTATGCCTTACTTGTAAGTTTGGCTTCCTGTCCAGGGATTGTACTGCCCGGGACGTGCAGTCCTTGGGAAGAGGGCAGTGTTTCGGATTTGGTATTTAAATAGCTAATGTTAGTTGAATTATAAATTAAATTGTTTTATTCCCCGTGCAGTGCAGCGCGCGACGAATATTAAAGGAAAGCTTAGCCGTAAAATTAAAAATACAAGAGCACGCACATTTAACATTTAATATATAAATATCTCTTTTTGATTTTTCGAGAAAGTTCCAGAAAATTCTCGACCGCGATTTAAAGTCTTATAAAAGGAGGAAAACCTCTGAGTTCGTGTTATTTTAGTTAGTTTGTTGTTGTTTTAAGAGTTTGTTTAGAAAACTGCTCTTGTTGACTCTAGCAAATTCGCGGATTAGCTTTCTTTAGCTGTTTTGAATTAAGTTCTCTTGAACGTTTGAGTAGTTAAAAGATAACTACCGTGAGATATTCTAATACTGCACGAATATCTAAGGAAATTTAAGCATTTTTGTTGTAGTAATAATAAATTTTGTTCATTTTTCATCGGACTTGTGCATTCACTCATAACGAACCCGTACGCACGCAACATTACATCCGTTTACTTATTTTGTGCTACTTCCATTAAAAATAGGCTACATCAACCAGAAGTCTAAAATGTCACTGAAAAATATCTCATTTCTAACATATTGATTTATTCTATTTTAAAAGCAAGTAAATTTTTTGTTGAAGATTAACTTTTGAAGTTTTAACTGTTATTAAAATTTAGCTCTCTAGCTTATTGAAACTGCGTGTTCTTGTTGCTTTTAAAGTTTTCTTATCCATACATGACAACTAGCGGAAACAACAACAAAAACAAAAAAATTAAATCAAGCTAAAATATTCGCCAAGTTGTACGAGAGTCATAGATGTACGCAGAGTTCAGTTACATGTCACTTACCGCTCACTACATGTTCAGTTATATATCATTGATGTCACTAGAGATCAAATTACAAATTCAACATACAAGCTTCAATCGTTAAATTACGGACTTGCATCGAAGGGATACATAACAGAAGTTTTCTTATAATACTTATCAACACTCATAATTTAAAATCACTCTTCCTTCCCCTCAGAAATAGACTATGGTGCTCATTAAGAACTCTATTCAATTGAAAGTTTCTCTAGTTATGCTTAACGTGTTCAGAACTTCCACCTCCCTTGGATCATGTTGAGACTGGCGAGACTTCGGATCGATAATGAGTCACTAAATTGGTATCCTCTTTGACCCTTTCTTCCCATAAAAGGAGTTGAGCTGAAAAGGTTAGACTATATAGTTGGATACTTAGATGTACCAGAATGTATAAAACTCATTACCTCTATAGACTCAATATCAATAAACTGCTATAGACTCAATATCAAATCCGTTACTTGACTGCTTTCTAAATCCACTGACAGTTCAGCGCAGACAGAAGTGGTCATGAAAACTCTCCTCAGCAGTTTCTGCTACACCACTAACTCTATCGTTGTCTCTGTATTTAAAAACTAGTTGTATATGAATACTATTGGTTATCAGCTCGTTATATATGAATGCAACGAGGTAGGAACTCTATATATGAATACGATTGGATATGGGCTCCTTAGGCTGCTTCAGACGGCGACGTAAATGTCACAGAGGCATAGTAATTATGCCTCTGTGATTATTAATATTATTAATAATTTAATTGCATCCAAACTATTATTTCCTCTCATAAAACTTGTACATAGGGTAAACAAATATCAATGTTTTCAGAATAAATAAAAAATACCCGACGACGTAAATCAGATAAATCTTTCATTCAGAATTCAAAAGCTTGATTTATCTTGTCTGTATAGAACTTAAAAGACAGGATTAAAGCATCTGTAACGTAAATTCCTGTAGATGAGAAGTACCGCAAAATAAATAACAGTAAATAAAGAGTAAGAATTCTATGACCGCCTTCAGAATAATAAATACACACCTTGCAAAGGAATTCAATTTATCGCACATAAAATATGCATTGTATGAAATACCTTCATGTAAGATATCCAAATATTAATACATTCCTTATATCACGTAGATATAAAATAACAGTTGATGTAGGTTTGTAACTCAGGTAAAACATACAAGCTCCAATCGTTAAATAAAGACAGAATAAAATAAAGGGTTCTTCTGAACAGAAAATTCATAAGTTTGAATTTATTGCCTTGAACTAAAAAACGTTTATTAAAGGGAATATGGCTTAATCCTCTTCAAGAGTGCAAGCAGAAGTGTTTTTTCTTTTATAAAACAAAGCAAATAAAATAAAGTTTTACAGAATCCTATTTTGTGTACTTTTGGGAAAAAATACATTTGCTTTAAGCCAAAAAACAGATAATATTACAAACATTTTTAATTTTATTGCATGCAAAATATATATTATTAGAAAAGTTAGACTTCCTTGTCTACTAATATACATAAGGCGACGTAATATAGTTTGTTTCTTAAACAATGACTGATTGTTTCCCATGTAGTGATTTTAAATTTAAAAATGCCTACAGACTACTTTTTCCAGTTTTTAACACTTGCATTTTACTTTTTAGCAAGATATTCATTACTCATGCAGCCTGACAATAGCTGACATTTCACAAGGCATGACAAATTGCCGCGTTCTCAGGCATTGCCGTGTTCCTTTTATCTTCTCAAGTCACCTGTATTACATTTTAATAAATCTACATCATATTTACATTATGTTACATATTTAACTTCTCAATTAATCATATGTACATAGAAGAATTTAAAATTTTAACTGAATAATCTTCTTTTAATGAGAAGACCCTAGTTTACAGTTGACCTCTTGGCGTAAAATCGGCCATTTACTAAGAGCTAATATTAAAATTACAATATGTAAAGTAAATTAAAAACGGATGTAATTTAAAACACTCTAAAACAATCATGGCTTAATTTTGAATAGTGGATGACAAAATATATATAATGTGGCAACTCTGCAGTTAAGTTTTCAGTTATTCTACACTGCATAGAAAGAGCTAATACATCTTAGATTTGAAATTAACTTTACAATATTTAAAATAAACTAAATTAATATGGCTGTGTTTTTAATTCGAGAAATTTTAAATATAAATAAGTTGTAAAGTATTGTTACGAAGTGTCCAGGAGCGTTAGCTTCCCCGCAAAGCAGGTTTAGGGTTGCCGTAAAATGGCACGGGAAGGCAGGGTTGCCATATTTGGAGATAAATCGCCCATTTGGTGACAAAATTGACGATATGCCATGGACGGATGTGAGAAACTTCTGGAACGAATTCTTACCGGTTTAGCCCAGAATGTTCTCGAAGGCAAGCCGAAAGCTGTATAAACCCTGTTGTTTCGCAGTCAGTTAGTGTGTGTGTGCCTCATCTAGCGAGCTGATAGTCAGTCATTGAACGAGCGTCTCGAAATCCTCGGTCGTCGCGAGTTTCGAAGCAGGAAAAAAGAGTCTTGTTGTGTATCGCGAGTTAGTGCACGTTGAGTTTTGTCTTAAACTGTGTTGAGTCGAGAGCTATACTCTTGTGTATCGTCGAGTGCATAGCGAGTTGTAGCGTGGAGAGTCTCGAGAGTACATGGAGTTCCGAGAACGACCAAGCAGCCTGACAATAAATTTCTGTTCAAATAATTGGGATCTGTACTCTGGTGTTTTGCAGCGAAGCTGTCTCGACCGTTATACCCTGATAGTGTGAAGGCTGTGTCGCTGATTGTGTCAGCGTGGTTATAGTAGTTCTTCTACGACTGTAAAACGTGATTTTGGAGCTGTCCTGATTAATATTGGCTAAATAAAGTGTGATCCGATACTTCGAGTGTCGTCGTTATTCACTCCAAATCCATACGAACTGGTATCAGAAAATAACGTAACAGTATATATTTATTTTTATTAACCAGTTATTATACATTCCGAATCTATACTGTCACTTCTCCTTTTCGTTTTCCTGCCAGAATGCAAATTTTTGCTCGCGTGAGGATGAGATTGCTTTAGTCAGAGCGTGTTTCGCCTGCTGAAGGCCACATTGCTAACTTATGTTCTACGGTAGCTTTTCTGCCTGTACGGCGTTATTTTGATTTGCAAGTAGTGCTGTCACACCAGTGTAGGTTTGATCCAACTTGCGCTCGTTGCATTCATATATAACGAGCTGATAACCAATAGTATTCATATACAACTAGTTTTTAAATACAGAGACAACGATAGAGTTAGTGGTGTAGCAGAAACTGCTGAGGAGAGTTTTCATGACCACTTTCTAATATTTCTAAATAACCTTGTAGAGACATTACGTTATTTTGGAACCGTAGACATGAAAAATGTGAAATGCCCTCGCCGGGACTCGAACCACGGAGCTCTCGAATACGCGCCGAGTATGCTGACCACTACACGAAGGCATGCTAAGAGGGCATTCTTAGCATGTTTCTGTTCTTCCGCCTTAATAAAAGGCGGGAGAAATACCTTATATACTCCTCCTTTATAAGGCGGTTAGAGATTAGGAGACACAGTCGCCAAATTCTGGTGGTGGAGAATCAGCATCCACAGCCATTTTTAGTTCGAGATCTACTGTAGAGACATTAGGCTATTTCGAAGCAGGAGACATAAAAAATGTGCAATGCCCTCGCCGGAACTCGAACCACGGACCTCTCGAATACACACCGAGTGTGCTGACCACTACGCCACGAAAGCATGCTGAGAAGGCGGGAGAAAACAACCGTGAATAATATTATGCTTCAAATGTTCAGAACTTAAAGCAGATAACCGGAATAACGCTTAGTGCCTGCAATTATCAAACTGTAGAAACTGTTATTAGTATGTAATATTCAACCTTGTTACTTTGGAGTCTTCCCCGCCGTGATGGTATATAATTCCATTTGGCTCATGTCTGTGGTCGGAAGACATCATAGCGGTGCACACAGACTCATCTTATAGCCTTTAGCTAACTTAAGACTTAGATTTAATTAAATTTGAATTCTCTACCTTTAAGTTTATGAAATAAATAGTGGCTGGTTTTGTGAGCAAAAAGTGTGTCTTCTGTTCAAATATGCGAGGTCGTAATAAATGTGTCTTTTACTCTCTTCTTAAGTTTCTGTTTGTAATCCCGACATAACTGTAAGTCGCTAAGTTGGGTTTCGAATCTTAGTGTATGTTACCGAAAGGAGTGAGACTCTATAAATTAATTAAAGGAATGTTTTCCGCAGAGTATCTATGTGGGAATGCAGAAAGAAATCGTAACCATGAGCAGTAGGCTTTATTATTGTAATACCAAATTTTATTTTATTTTGCTTTCCCTGCTCGACGTCAAAACATTAGCAGTTCGTCCTGGCTGCAAACCTTGCGAAAGGGTTGATTGCAAAGAAGTTTTCGTATTTTTACCCATGCATAACAGAAATACTGGCTAGATTTCTTCAAAATGAGCTCCAAAAAAGCATCTCTTCCATAAGCAGACAGCCCTTGAATGTTTGGCTATAATCTAAAAAATAATCCTAATTCTCCCCCCTCTATCAAATGATTTGTTTTCTTAACTTCAAGCGCGATGTTGTGTGTGTGAACTGATGATTTCTTTTTATAATCTTCCCTTTTCCTAACGCATCATCAAGCTTTAGCTTTTTTGCTACCTCAAGTACAACAAGTATGAAATGCTGTTTACTGAAGTGAAAGGCAAGACTTCGCGCTCCTCATAGCTTTTTATTGTTGTTTTTGTTTTTGTTTAAAAGCAAGAGAAATTTAATATTGAAATCCTTTGATCCAAACTTTCTCTCCCTTCCCTTTATGCAGTGCTTTGATCAGAAAGAAAACATTTATTCCTAAAATGATGTGTATTCAGAGAAATGCGTTGCGTTAAGAGACGAAGTATTTGGAAAAACATTTATTCTCGTATATTGCCCAACTTATTTTCTTTAGACAAAACGTTCATTTTCCTTTGAAAATTCAGCTACGCAATCGCTCACAAAGCTTTGATTAACAAAACAGGCTTTCAAATTAAAATTAGCATGAAATTTCTTTAAAAATGTTTTCAGAAAAAATTTTAAGGCTTAAATTTCAAGTCACAGAGTAAATAAAATTACTTGTGGCTGTTATCTATGCTTTTGTTAGAAGCATAACTTCCTTTTGCATTCTTTATTATACGAGGGCATTTCGAAAAGTAAAGATACAATGGCTCGCATTCCTTAAAAAAAAAAACATTTATTTAGAAAACGTCAGTTACATCTTATTAACTGTATTTTTATTACTTTTCGACATAATCACCCCCGTTATCCAAACATTGGTTACGTCGGTGCACAAGCTTTTGTATCCCACAGTCATAGAAGGTTGCCGCCTGTTGGAACCCAGCGCGTACACAATTTCCTGTACCCTAACTTGACAGTCACAACTTCATAAAGAGTTGTCATTGACACTTTCGGTATGATCTGATGCAATTCTTTCAATTTGAGACGTCTATTCGCAAGAATTGCTTCCTCTGTTCTCTGAAGAAGGGCATCAGAGATCACAGGTGGCCGACCTGTTCTTTGTTCGTCATGAACATCGGTCCTACCTCCAGAGAAATGACGACACCATTTCGTTACATTTTGTCGATTCATAATGTTCACATAAACAGAAACAATTTCTTTGTGAATATCAGTGGGTCGCTGACCTTTTGCATGAAGAAAACGTATGACGGAGCGCACTTCGCTTTTGGTGGGATTCTGAATCGGCGCAGCCATTTTAAACATGACCTATTCCAACCACAATCAACGTTGAAATCCCGAACGACCGCGAGGAGAAAGCTAACGGTTCAAGGTTAACACCTGTGTTGCCAACTTGCTCACCTAAACTTTTCTTTTCCTCTGGCGTACGGTGTATCTTTACTTTTCGAAATGCCCTCGTATTTAGTACCCGTAGAAAAAAAAAATTCAAGTAAAAAAAGAAGATAGTTACTGAGGATAATTCTTTCTGAACTAGATTTCAATGATTTTTATTGCTGAGGTAATAAAATAGCAGTCGTTTTTATTATTTATTAAGCGTGTATAAAATTTCTTTTTACAACCCGCATCGGTTGTCTTTTACAAATCTATTCTCGAAGATAACTCGTATGAAAATAGAAGGGAAATTAGTACCATCCTTTTTTTCAAAAACTTTAAAGAAAGAATAGTCTCACTTCCCATATTCCTTGACTCTGAATCTTTATACCTTCTTACTACATATTGTAAGATTCTAACCTGTGTACTTTTAAGTTACAGTTGAAGTTGAAGAATCTTAAGAACTGGTAAGAGAATAATCGCTTGAGTTCGTGAGACAGAAAATGAGACTTGGGAAGGGTTAAATACCATTTATTATTCCAAATTAAATTCACAGAAACCCTTCTTGGAGATTTACAATAAAGCCTCTACTCGGGCTTGAACTCAGGAACTAAGAAATTAACTAATATAAACTAAAAAGATATAGCTGAAGCTATCAATTTTCTAACAGAGTTGGCCCCTTAACGCTAAATAACGGCGAAGCTATCAAGGGCCTAAAGTACTGCCGAGCGTAATAATAGCTTAAGAGAGAGTAGCCTAAACAGGAGGACGCGCGCTAGTCAGAATCACTGTTTCTCTCTAACGAAGAAAGTAGAACTTAAGAGTTAAATACTTCTCCTCATTTGCATTGAAACGCGATTCTGAAAATACGTTCTAGACGGAAGTTGTAAGCTTGACATTAAGAAAAGATAGGACAGTAACTTTAGCTCAAAATTTAACTGTTAGATAAATTAACATAATCCTTACAATATGAAAGGCTGTTTTTGTTGTTTTCTGCAGACTGGAATAAAACAAATAACACATTTTCGTTACAGCGGACTTACATTCGAGATATTAGAAGTTCTCCAATTAATTGATTAAATCCGAAATTTTGTACGCTATTACATTTCCACAATTCTCTGAAATTGTTAGCCATTGTCTCATCTGTTTCCCAGTCTTTTCCCATCAGAAAGTATATGTCATTCATCTTTAAGCGATGGAAACCCAGTAAAAAACTATGTAATAAAATTTGTGAAATTGTAAGATTGTATTATGGTAATTTAACCAGTTATTATGATTTAGATGTGCACTGTCACATCTTCTTTCCGTTTATCTACCGTAATGCAAATTTAAGCTGAGGTTTTGGAATGTGAGACAGACCTATTAAGATTCGCTAGCTCTGAGAGATTGTAATCCTTCAGCTTTGCGTTATAGCTGCTTTCATTTTAAATTGTTACATCAGTGAGAAGTTTTGAGACAACTACTCTTTCGTTAAACCAATTAAGCAGCCTTTGACTTTTGTGTAGCCTTTACTAGACTTAGTTTTAAATCTGAAGTTGACTGTTACTTTAAGTTATCTCATCACAAGTGGTTGTTGACTTGTAAGTATAAGACGTGCTTTTTATGTTTAAGCTTCTGATTTAATGAAGAATGTTGATTAAACCTCCTTACGATTTAGCAGTTCTTTTCAGACACAGCGATAATTCTCACCAAGTCTATTAAGAGTTTGGAGTCAATTTATGCTACCAAAGAATACGAATACAAACTCTATAAAAATTTTCTAATAATCTAAGAACTTGAACGGCCAAATATATGGCGGATACTGAAAGAGATATTCTTCTAATGCTTCTAGAAATGTCAAGAGTGCTGGAGCAAATATATATGTTCCAATTAAGTTTACATTATAAGTGACTAAATAATATTCTTTCACATTTTAAATGAACACACAGAAGTACGAAATGGGGATTTCAAGTTGAATATGTTGAATTGATAAGGTTGTCTTCCGAAATTCATTCAAACTTATATTCAGTTTGAAGAATAGAAGCATTTCTTTTAGCATAATAATTTGAATTGAAAGTAATAATTACATGGCTTTGAATGAAGTTTAGAATTCCGAAAAAGGTTTAACAGCATTTTAAAAAATTTAGAGACTGCGAAAATCAAACTGAATTATTTCTAAAGTTTTAACGGGCTTTCTCCGACATTTGACAAAATACAGCAAACCATTTTCACACGCTGAAGACACTCATACTATCAGGTTCAATGTTTCTTCTAACCTTCTTCGGAAACATACAATGACCTGACTAGAACAGAGAGCTTACTAAAGCTATGTTCACTAATTGTAGTAAGTAGACAGGATACAGACGAAGGGTATACAAAACCCTTTATTTTTTTTCTTTATATACAATGACTTCCGTACTTCGGAATACAATGACCCTCCACTCGGGGTCTAACTTAAAAGATATCAAAATAAAACTAAACTCTAATTTAACTTTAGAATAAGATTGGCCTTATAATAACAGGAAGCGTATGTAGCACAGAGACTGTGAACACTACAATACGTTTAATTTATCAAGAGGATTAAAACCTCTGGCCTGGAAGGCAAAGTAGCAACTGCGTAACTTCTAAGGTAAGCGGCCTGCTTCGAACTCACGGCTTCCTCTCTTCTGCTTGGCAAAAAGGCCACACTTAAATACTTGGCGTTCGCCAGACAACTTTGCATAAACTCCTTCACGCTTATAATTCTGGCCGGAAGTAGAAAATAAGAAGTGATAGTAAAGATTTAAAATAAAATAAACGTTAGTAAAACTTAAGATCCTTACATACTTCCCGCCAGAGTTAATTAGTTTGAAACTGAGGTCTAAAACGACCTTGTTGAAAACTTTTAGCTCTAGAAACTAACGCGAGGCCAAACTTTTACAAACATAACTTAGCTAGAAACTAGAAAATTTTAAAAGAAAGAAATTTGTTACAATAGCAGCTCCCGGAATATACAACAATCTTTTTTCTTTTTCATCTGTACTGCATCAAAACAGGAGCTTTATTCAATTCTGGTTCCTTCCAGAGATCTGGAAGGAAAACTAGTTTAATGAAATGTTACAGAATGACATTGCAAATAACATATAGAATATACTTTTCTTAACATTCTTATTTCATTCATGACTATTTTAATTATCTCTCCCCGTGCTCTCTGACATGTGTTGTAAAAACACCAAACACGAATGTGTTTCTGTCTATGTGTTCAACACTTCCTCCTACAATCAAAACACTAACGTGTTAAAATTCAACATACGAGACCTCTTAACACACCCTAATTTCAACTCTAGACCCTGAGATACTATTCTGAAAGTGGCTAACTCTAAAGTGTAGCGTCAGAGAGCCTAACTACATCATTCAACCTTTAACACATATTCACCATGATTTAATCTTTACAGTCACACGAATAACAAATTTTTTAACATTACTTTCACTTTTACCATATCACGTTATTTCTAAACATTCAAAATAACAGTTCACATGTATACAAGAACATATCAAGATGCCGTTAATTTTACACATTTGAAAACATACATTAGTAGTACATTGTTAACTTCTATTCTTTTCAAAGCAAGTGCCAATTCTTTCTACATTGAAATAATACTACATTTCAAAAAGTCTTTCAGACTAAAACTTTCTTGTTAGAATGTTTTAAATAAAATTTATACAATAACTTTTTACAATATTTAAGTCTTTATACAACGCTATTATACATCAACTTTAGTTTTACGCGCGAGTAATTGAAAAACATAATAAGAAAATCGGTCACAACTCATTTCTCGCCCTTTTGGCGATAAAGGTAGACCTCGCATGAGGTAAAACTTCTTCAAATCTGCCACTTGCAGTAAGAATGAAAGATTAACTTAAGTTTGTAAAGTAACACAAAATTTTACTTATCTTTGTAATATTCAGACATCCTTTTCTGGGCCCAGTCTTTAAAGGTGCTGCAGACCGTAGCTTGGTTGATCCTCCTTCTTGTACGGGCTCGCCCTTCAGTGCTTTCCTCTGGAAGCTTCCGTTTTTCACCACTACGGCCACCCTTGAACATCTTCCTTCTGTCCTCTGCTTGTGGTCTTGGCCGTTTGAAGGCAGCTGGTCTTGGTGGAACCGGGAAACTTCTGTCGTGATCCTGCTTGGACCTCGTTGTTGGCCGTTCCAATTTTTCTTGTACTTTTTCCTCCGCCGCTGATGGCCCTTCCGCAGTTCGGCGACTTTTGCTGCGGAGAGTTCTGTCGGATGAGTCAATCTTCCGTTTCACAGCCGGGTTATAGTTGCCGTCCTTTCTCCCGGTCTTTTCCACATACGTCGTCCTTCTCCCTTCTTCATTCTGGGGGTGTTCGTGAACTCTGTTTTTTGGACGGTGGAACGGCTTCTTTTTCTTTGTACCTTCAATTTTTCCGCGGGGCAATTTTCTTTTCACTTGCTTCTGTCTCTCATTGGCTTGCCCTTGTACTTGTCGTTTTCCCACCTCTGGAACTTGTACCTGCGGTGTCTGCCGTACCGGATCCTGCAAAAGATCTGAAAAGATTTGCATTTTATTACGGTCATAGAATGGTTTTATCTGGTCAATGTTTGCGGAACAGGTTTCACCATTTCTTGCCTTTAATACTACAACAGCGTGAGTTATTTTTTCTATAACATATGGTCCTTCAAAGCGTGGGAAAAATTTGGCAGTTTTATCTTCTGGTGCTGAAGAAAGTGAATGCTTAATTTTTAGTACTTCATCCCCTACTTTATAAGTTACTCCCCGTCGTTTCAAGTCATAATACAATTTTTGTTTTCTTTGTGCTACTTCTGTATTCTTTTTTGCTTCTTTTATTAGTTTTTCTATATCACCCATTTTAAATTCTGGGGTTCTTTGTTGCACATAAAATAGTTTATCTAACGGTGTTATAATCTTTCTGCCTAGAAATAACTCAGCAGGAGTTTTTCCCGTTGTATCATGTTTTGCGGTCCTAAGGGCGAAAGCAAATTCATTGACATAGTTATCCCAGCTTTTATGAAAATTTTTAACATAACTACGGATAATTTTCACTATATTTCTGTTGACCCGTTCCGCTATATTTGATTGCGGCCGATACGGGACCATTTTTAAATGACGTATGCCCAGTTTTTGGCACATGTCTTCAAATATATTACTTACAAATTGAGGACCATTATCCGATATAACTTTTAGGGGCGCCCCGTATTTTAAAATATATTTATTTAAAATAGAATCGGTAACTAATTTCGCGGAGGCTCGTTTTAAGGGAACAATTTCGGTCCATTTACTAAAATGATCAACTATAACAAGGAGATAGCGACTTTTGTTTAACTGACTTTTTGGGAAAGGGCCCAATAAATCGATGCCGATTATTTCATTTGGAAATTCGGATTTAATACTATTTAGAAACCCGGCCGGGCGGAAATTAATATAATTAACGGCTTGACATGTTGGGCAGGACTGGACATACGCCCTTGTTAACTTTTGCAGTTCAGGAAAGTAGACTGCCTCGCGTACGCGTTGAGTAGTTTTTCGAATACCAGCATGAGAAGCTAAAGGGCTGTCATGGAGCTCTTGCAGGATATTTAATCTAAGACTAGCTGGGATAACAGGTCGAAATTCGTTGTTGGAATTCGTAGTTTTTGTATAAAATAATAGACCATCTATTAGTTCGTAATGGGCCGCCCTATTTCTTATCGCCACAATATCTTGGTGGCTAAAATTTTCAGGATCCTTCAAATACTCATAAATACTTCCAAATTCAGGATCCTTACCCAGTTCGGTTATTACAGTTTCTCGGGAATTTATTGTACACGCTGTCAGCATTGCAACTTTTACGGTATTACCCTGTTCGTCTAATTTAATTCGTGACAGGGCATCTGCTACGATATTTTCCTTTCCGGGGGTATGCTTGATTACCAGATTATATTCTTGCAGCTTGAGTGCCCATCTTATTAACCTTGGGGATAAATTTTTTCCAGAGTACAATCTAGTTACCGCCGCATGATCAGAATATACTGTTATCGGCGCCTTTCCAAAATAGACTCGGAACTTTTGCACTGCTAACAGAACTGCAAGTGCCTCTCTCTCGGTCGCGGAATAGTTTCTTTGTGTTTGATTTAAAGTTCGGCTAAAAAATGCTACTGGCTGCTGATTTTGCGAAAGTACCGCTCCTACCGCATAATCCGAAGCATCCGCTGAAATTTCTAAATTTTCATCCTTTTCAGGAAATTTCAACACAGGGGCTTGCGTTAATGCTTGTTTTAATTTTTCGAAAGCACTATTGGCTTCGGCCGTCCACGAGAATCTTGCCTTTTTCCTTTTTAATTTTAACAATGGCTCAGCGATAGCCGCAAAATCTTTTATAAAGGACCTATAATATGAACAAAGTCCTAGAAAAGAAGAGAGCTTCTTTGCCGTGTTTGGAGTCGGATACTTTTGTACAGCGATTATTTTTGATTCATCTGTCTCGATCCCTTTTTGCGATATTTTGTAACCTAAATATTTTAATTCAGGGGCTGCAAATTTGCATTTTTCGACATTAACTTTTAGACCGGCCTCATTTAATAAAGAAAACACCTGTCTTAAATCCTGTACATGTTGGTCTAGATTATCACTAGTAATAATGATATCGTCTAAATAGATAAATGTGGACTTTCCGAGAACAGGTCTTAACACAATGTCCATGCATCGCTGAAATGTTGCTGGGGCGCCTGAAAGGCCAAACGGCATTCGCAAAAATGCATAAGTGCCAGACTTGGTTATAAAAGCAGTCTTAGGCACGTCCTCAGGCCTGATCCCTATTTGAAAATAACCATTCGTTAAGTCTAAAGTTGTCATAAATTTGGTTGATTTTATGTTCCTTAAAATTTCTTCTATAATCGGTAACGGATATACCGGATATTTCGTTATGGAATTTAATTTACGGTAATCAATAGCGAATCTCCACCTTTTTGGATGCTCCAAAGGATAATCATTATTTTTCTTACATAAAACCACCGGACTAGCATAACTACTTGAGATAGGCGTTACGATCTTTTTACGTAGCATATCGGTAATATGCCATTCTATAATTTTTTCCTTATTCTTATCATACCGGTATGGTTTTTGACGAACCGGCAATGCATCTCCGGTGTCAATACTATGGTTAGTAACCTGGGTAAATCCTGGAATATCACTAAATAAGGAAGCAAATTCACTTACCACTTGTCGGATTCTATCTTGCTCGTCATTAGGCAGGTGGTCGAGATTTACCCTTGGCGGTTCAACCTTTTCTACACGCACTGGTTTCATCGTCAACTTAAGAGACGCTTCATTAAAATCCAGTGTAGCTTGTGCGTCTGAAAGAAAGTCTATTCCTAGTATTAAGTGTGCTTGCAAATTCTTTACTATAAAAAACATCACCTTTACTTGTTCGTCCTTGATACGGATGTACAAAGGTACTTTACCTACGCAGTTACATTGTTCTCCTTGCGCCGCTAATACTGTTGTATTATCCGCATTATATATGCGGTATTTGCGAAAATACTTTCTAAAAAAGACTTCTGCCACACAGGAACACTGCGCGCCGGTATCCAGGAGTGCGGTGGCCGGGATATTATTTACCAAGACTTCAATCTTCGGAAGAGTTAAATTTTTCACCATTACTGTATTTAACTTGTAGGAAGAGGGGTTTTCGTGGCCTTCGGATTTCCGCACCCTCTCGTCAGCAGAAATCCGTTTTAGTTTAAATTATTTTTTCTTTCGGTGCTTTCCTTCTTTCTCCACTGGCCTTGAGACTTTTTTCCTGGGTTGCTATTGAACTGTCGACGTTCGCCGGCTGTTTTTGAATGCTCGGGTTTCCTTGCCCACTGATTCGCTTTTTCTCCGTAGCCATGTGCTTGAGTTTGCTGTAGTCTTGGCGTACCAAATTGGTTTCGCTGTTGATATTGGCGTCTTCTTTCGACGTCCGCCGTTCTTCTACTTTCAAACTGGATTGCTAGCTCAAATAATTTTTCCAGTGTAGTCGGATTTCTCAATTCAATAAAGTCTTGCACTTGGGGTAGTAACCTCGGCAAAATCACTTGAATTATTTCAGGATCCGGACGGTTTCCATACAAGAGCTTGAAAACGTGAATTTTTCTTAAAATAAAGCTCGAGAGGTTTTCGATTCTTTGTTGATATATACTGAAAAGTTCTGTTTCTAATTTCGCACGATCCCTTACAACAGGGAAGGCTTTTAGTAGGGCAGTCTTGAAATTTTCGTAGGTATAGGTGGGACTTCCTGCTTGACCCAAGAGACTTCTGCCGATACATTTGAACCAGTTAAGCGCTTGGCCCCTCAAAGCGCTGGTAGCTAAGGTAACTTTTTGAAACTCGTGCACGGGGTAGAGCATGAAGTGGTCATCCAATTTTTCCAAAAAACTGGTTACCTGTGAGTTTCCATTAAACGTTGCTTCTGGTTTCATCGAAGCGCGCATGGTCTGGACAATATACCCAAATCCTTCCAGGGCGGCAGCTGGCATTTCTGGATTCTGAGCTGTTTCTGCAGGCAGCACAGGTTCTTCTTGAAACTCGGCCATGGTTATTCTTCGTCGGGCGCCACTATCAGGTTCAATGTTTCTTCTAACCTTCTTCGGAAACATACAATGACCTGACTAGAACAGAGAGCTTACTAAAGCTATGTTCACTAATTGTAGTAAGTAGACAGGATACAGACGAAGGGTATACAAAACCCTTTATTTTTTTTCTTTATATAAAATGACTTCCGTACTTCGGAATACAATGACCCTCCACTCGGGGTCTAACTTAAAAGATATCAAAATAAAACTAAACTCTAATTTAACTTTAGAATAAGATTGGCCTTATAATAACAGGAAGCGTATGTAGCACAGAGACTGTGAACACTACAATACGTTTAATTTATCAAGAGGATTAAAACCTCTGGCCTGGAAGGCAAAGTAGCAACTGCGTAACTTCTAAGGTAAGCGGCCTGCTTCGAACTCACGGCTTCCTCTCTTCTGCTTGGCAAAAAGGCCACACTTAAATACTTGGCGTTCGCCAGACAACTTTGCATAAACTCCTTCACGCTTATAATTCTGGCCGGAAGTAGAAAATAAGAAGTGATAGTAAAGATTTAAAATAAAATAAACGTTAGTAAAACTTAAGATCCTTACAATACAATTAAAGAACAATACAAAACCCAGTTAATTAGTCTCAGAAGTCCACTAATAAACCCTAGTCTTCTTCTACCAAAACGTGAACTCGATTACTTAAGGTTCAATATGGAACGAAAATAGATTATCTCACATTAATGATAATACTATTCCGACAATTTATATTAATTACTCTTTCGAAAGCCAAACATCATTAGTGAGGCTCTTGAGACAAACAATTTCCTCTATAACCTGAGTTTATGGTCATGAACCTGATGTCTCTAGACTTAATTCATTTCTTTTCACAAGTTTAATTCACTTCGCTGGCAAAGCACAGCAAACAAATACTAAAAGCAACTTCCTTTTCAGAAAGAGAGGGGACTGCTGGGAGATGTTCGGCGATGATTTAAGAGCCACGTAATCCGATATTTTCGTTTATAGCAAATGAAAACACAGAGGCAGGTTGTGGTGTTTTGTTTCTGAACAAGATCTGTAGATAACTCCTCCTTTTCTTCTCGTAAGGGAAGGGTCTTTTGGCTCTATTCTGTTATTGTTCTTTTTCATTGTAGTAGACTGACTGTATGGGCGGTTGAAGTTACGTATAGAATTTCTGTTTTGTAGCTTGTTTTTATCTTTTCTGCCACAGGATCCAAGCAGCTATCAGTTTTCACTGAGAAATATAAAAGTTACGGTTGTTGTTTCCGCTTCATAAAAATTTTAAAACTGTGAGTTGAAAATCTGTAATCGGATAATATGGTTAGGTTTCAACTTCAGATAAAAATCGTTTGAGTCATTTTCCAATATAAATCAATGCTGGTCATTTCCCAATATAAATCAATGCTATTTATGTTTCATATATTAAAAACTTTCTTTGGTTTGAATCCATTTCAAGATTAATTTTTTTATACCAAAAAGTAAAAGTAAATGATATTGAAAGAGCAAATACAAGGAATATGAGACGCTCGTCTTCTGTAGCGGTCTTGTAGATAATAAACGATGTTGGCGCAATTAAGTTTTAAGGAAGAGCGATTGATTTCCAATTGTTGTAAGTATTCACAAAAACGAAACTCACTACGATAAATGATAAATCGATACTTCAATATACAAGTTACGTAATTATAATATTGTATATTTAATACCATTTTCTTAGAAGTTTATTTTAAATAGCAATATAATTCAACAGACCTTATTTAATAGATGCTTTAATTCTCGTCTTTAATTCAATTATGTAACTAATTTATTTAAAATAACAAATATAAACATACCAGATTATTCTATTATTTTATTTAATAGAATTTCGTTAGTACAAATATTTTACTCTAAAAAAATGCTATATTCACAGAATAAATTTAAAAAAAAAATTGATATGGACACGACAAGACTTCCTTGTATGCTCTATTAACGTACACGCAATTTCTGCTGCCCTTTACTGAAACTTATTTCCTCGAATTTCATTAGAGATATATCTCTCATTCAAACAAAATTCCGAACAGGGACAAAGGTGGTGGATGATACTGTAGAGACATTAGGTTATTTCGAAGCTGGAGAGATGAAAAATGAGCAATGCCTTCGCCGGGACTCGAACCACGAGCCTCTCGAATACGCGCCGAGCGTGCTGACCACTACACTACGAAGGCATGCTAAGAAGGCGGGAGAAATACCTTACATGCTCCCCCTTTTAAAGGGTGACTGGGGATTAGGGGACTCAATCGCCAAATCCTGGTGGTGGAGAATCATCATCCACCACCTTTTTTAGGTCGGGCGCCACTGTAAAGACATTAGCTTATTTCGAAGCTGGAGACGTGAAAAATGAGTAATCTCCTTGCCGGGATTTGAACTACGGACCTCTCGAACACGTGTCGAGCGTGCTGACCACTACACCACGAAGGCATGCTAAGAAGACGGGAGAAACACTTTATAACCTGATGAAACATTCCGAAGTATTAAATTATAACAGTTCACCAGAACATTTTGAAGTCTTCCCTGACGTAGTGTAAGTAAAAATTCTTAGTCCAATAAAGCAATTGAAATTACTTAGATACTTATGATTGAAATCAGAAATGAAATAATACAAGCCTTCTTCATTGTTCTCTATATCAATCTATTAGAGGCATATATATTTCATATGAAAAAATTCCAATGTTAAAATAATAAAATACACTTTTTCACAAAATACAAGATCAAAATTGAAAAAAATAAAATGGTTAAAAAGGTTCTGTATTTGTTTCTTGAAATTTTGAAAAGGTTTTCTATTTATATCTTGAAATTTTAAAAAGTTGTCTATTTACTTCATGACATTTTAAAATTTCCACATTTTAATTTCATTTTTTAATCCGTCCCCAATTTTAAAGGAGAACAACCCCCGAGAAACGGTCCGAGGGTCTCTCACCCCTCTTTCCCTACTATCAACCACTCGAGAGGAGTTTCGGCTCGCCGCATATTTAGAGGGTCCCCATGTCGCACAGACACTATATATTTACAAACATTCATGCTTTGTCCGGGTATTCGAGCCCGTTCCATTCGGTACGGCAGTAAGCGTGGCTAACCACTATTCTGGTTGGGCAGCTTCGATTTAGGGTACTTTACTAAAGTAAATGAACATGTGTAGGGTAGGTACGTGTAATATTTTAATGGAAAGGTAACCTCGATTTTTATTTCTCTTGTCCTAAACACAGTATAATTATGAAGATACTGACGTACAACTAAACTAACGCAAAGATATGCGATTATATGCTTAACTTCTAACATGTTAATAGTTTACCTGGTAAGATATTTTCCTTCTCCTTGCCGCTGCCTTCGTGGTGTAACTGGTAGCTACATCCGGTTCGCATATAAGCAAAATGTACACTGCTAGGACAACGGCTTGAGTTTGGCCAATTACAATCCAGATAAGGGTCACCATTAACTCCGCCCACATGAGTGATGTCACTTTTCTGACGTTTGTTTACATTCTGCTGTTCGGCGTTACGAAGTGCGTTCTTTCATTGAAAAACATTCTTAATCTGCAATGTAAATTTGCTCTAGTGATGCTATTTTTTTAATTTTCCTTTAAAGTATTATTTCTTATTGTTCCAGAAGAAATATAAATTTGTGTCACAAAATTTCTTTCTATATGCGTGTGTGTATATATATATATATATATAAGCGTGCATGTGTATACACACATACATATATTTTCAATATATACTCGTATGTGAATTATATGTATCATTATATGTGTGTGTATGCATAAAAATATGAGTGAGTGTGTGTATGCAAGTATTCATTTTTCAGGATGTCAGGTTTCTAGCGAATAATCTAGAAAGCTTTTTTCTCTTAATTTTTCACATCTTCACATTCAGTTTTTTTAAATAAGATGAATGTATTCATATTTAATATTTCTTCACAACTTGATTTATCACTTAAAAATACATTTATTTAATTTTGGATAAGGTGGAATGTGAATTCCAGCAGCATTTTTAATAGTAGAATAATTTCTCTTTTGTTTGTTTTTATTTTTTAATTCTTTTAAAAGAAAATTACTTAATAATATTAGAAATAATTAATCTATTACTTCTTACACATGTCTTAAATATGTTAATGGGAATTTTCATTCAATAGCTTTATAAATTTATTTTATGCAGTATTTTAATTTAATAAGAACTAGTATTGATAAATGAATTTCCATTGCTTTTCTTATACATTTAGTTTAGAATTCAGTTTTCAGTTCATGTAATTATTCTCCTTCATGGCCCTGCACACACAGCCCAAACGCGGCTGACTGGAACGCTGATAGTTCGATTTGAGTTTGATTTCAGGTGGATAGGCTGGTTGCATGAGCACTTACCTGGTTTTCCACATGTGTAAACATGGATATGAGTTTTTTTTGGGGGGGCGCTTAGAAATTCCTCCACAAAGAAAACCCTTCCACATTAGACCCTGCATGCTTTCTATAATCAAATAAACCAAACCAAAGCAACCCTCCAAGCAAAACAGCTCCTCAATATAAATTCTTCATCTCTGTCAAGCAAATGACATTCACTAATGTAATAAATTGTCATCATACACACTAAATCAAAATCGTAAGTGTTATTAATTATTCTTACAGAAACAAAGTACTTAATACCAGATTTTGTTGATTAATTTGCATTTTTAGAAATAGTTGAATAAATTTCTTACCTTTAATAAATAGAGCGAACCCTCTCTAATGACCATCAGCAGTTCTACATGGTTTTAATTTAGTGTATAGCTTGTCATCTCAAAGAGATGTTCAGTACCAGAATTTTTTGTATATTGAGGAGAAGTGTCAGTTTCAGAGGTGATCACAAAGAAGAGGTTTGCCATGTTAAAATGATAATCTGTTCCTAACTTTTTCGCAGGGTTTGGTTTATGTGATTATGGCGATGCCTCGAGGGCTATCTGCCTAAGGAGAGGGATGCCTTTGTGGAGGACTTTCTAAGGGAAACTTGTTTGTATACACGTTACACATGGGGAAAACCATGAAAACATCCATGCAGCCAGCCTGTTCGCAGGATTCAAACCTCAGAGCAATTTACCAGTGTTCAGCGACTTTACTGCTGGCCGCCGATGGGCAGCTTTTTTGCAGGGAAGGAAGTGTTTTCTAAGTGTAGGTCATAACATATCGGTCTACATGCTCCACATTAAGATTTGATCTAGGAAATGAATAATGTTGAAGCTGAAATTAAAATTATATAAATTTGAATGCCATGCATGTAATGTGAATTTCAAATTTAGTTTCCTGCGATGTGATTTTTAATCTAAAGAACGGGCTCTGGTATATATATATATATATATATATATATATATAAATTTTAAATATAGCATGAAGTTTTATATTTGAGTATAATACTGGAAAATACGAGAAAATAAATACATATGTTTTCTTCACATATTCTTCACACATTTATTTATAATATATCACATATTATAAATAAATACATATGTTTACTTCACATATATCTTCACATAATATTCATTCCTGACTTAAGAGAACATGAAGTTACACAATTTCAAATCCACTAGAAAAATGTATGATAGTCACAAGTTTGACAAAAGATTCTTTGCTCAAATTACAAAAAGGCTTTGGAGAACATAGATGTTAATTAGAAATGTGTGCTAAATACGAGGCCATTGCCATCCACATAAATGAACAGCATTAATTTTAATACTGTTTAGGTTCTTATGAATTATCCCTTTGACTGGCCAAGTAGCATGATTTAGTGCCAATTATGGATGACTGTGAAATTTGTAATTTCATAGAAATGATTGGCGCTTGGTTACCATAGCCCAAATTTCCACAAACGATCGGTGAGATAATACATAAGTATCCTATTTTATATTGACATTAATGAAAACTAAATATTTTATCATATACCTTTCTACTAAAAAACATTTTTTGGTCCTTGCTTTGGTTTGGTTTATTTAATTATTCCAAGCACTCGCGTGCTATATGCTTAAAAGGAGGGATGCTTTCGTGGAGGACTTTCAAAGGGAAACTGGCTCTTATACACATTACACCTGAGGAAAACCATGAAAGCGTCCACGCAGCCAGCATATTTGGCAGGATTTGAAACCCGGACTAATTGCTAGTGTTCAGCGACTTTACAACTCGGGTGCTGGTGGTCTGGCCATTGGTGCTATTAAACTAAAATTCATCTATATTTATAAAGGACCCATCAGAAAAATGCACACACTTTAATTAATAAAGGAAAGTTCTTGTGCTTTAGTATTGAACTTAATTATAAGTTAATTAAATCATACATATCAAAGGTTAGCCTAGGTTTAATATAATATTCCTGAATATGTACCTATACAGTTACTTAGATTGCTCAAAGTGTTACAGTGTTACATTAACAGCTAGACACATAGCACAATACTGAGCAGTTATTTGAACAATGTTTAGTCGATGATTCTGAGGGGACTGCTGCACATTCTGCCATAATTTTTTTATGAAGGACCTGTAGCCTCAATGATTTACTATACTACACAACATCCCTCCAAATTCATTTTGGTTAACTGTCATATGTCACATATACGTGAGAGTACCAACATGTTAAGGAAATATCATACTACATATTATAAAGATAATTCAACTTTGAAACCAATATATAGATATCATCTGTTAAAGTCTGTATGTATTTTTCTGACATATCCTGTATGTGAATTTGTACTTTTCATTAGTCCCACCTTTTAATTAACGTAACTGTACAGAATATATATGAAACTGAACTGATAAATTTTCATATCTGTCTCTTGTTTGCTTTTTATATATTTTTTAATAGTTTTATTTTCGATGTTACTTTACATGACGTCAATTTAAACATAAGAAAGCAGAGAACAAAAGAAATTCACACTGAAACTAAATTTAAAATTAGTGAGAAGATTACTGATGTAAAATAAATAGTGGCTTATTTATCAAAATTACATAAGAAGGCAAATAAATAATTAGCATATTCAGATTTTAATTACAAGTAAAAATTTTACATTCCTAACAGTAAAAATGCACATATTACAATGTTATTCATTTATTACTCACAACCAACTCAGCAGAACTCGTCAAATTTTTAAAATGTGCCAAATTCTGGCAAGCATGCTCATAACAATCCTTTAATAGGGCAATGTCACCGTTTTTGTATACATTATGTGTGTTGTATTCCACGTTTCAACAATTTTTTTTAAGCAAACTGTGATATTTTTTGCCTTAATTTTAAAATATGCGCTTTGGAATTTGCCAACAATGGAAAAAACTACGGTGAAAATTCTACAGGCATACAAAATTTTTCCAACAAATTTCTAAAAGGAACAAAAAGGAAATACATTTGGTAGATACCCAATGCTGCTGAGGTTTGTGCGATGCCGGGTCATTGAAATTCTTTAATGTTTTTTCAAGCAAAAATAAATCGCCCATGGAAAAGAACAGGGCAAAAAAATTACAGAAAGATTTGGAGATGAACGAGTTTTAATTTTAATGTGTTATGTAATCCTTATTTAATAATTAAAATTTATATTTCAAATTGCTAAAATATGTTTTCTTTTCATAATTTGATAATGTTAGTTATTAATATATGTATATAGTAATGTTATATAGTAATGTTTATTATTGAATTTCACATTATGAGCGATAAGATAATGTGAAATTCAATAATAAACCTTTGAAACCAAATCTAACTGCGAGAGAAAGAGCTACAATGCGCGAGATTCATTCTAACCCGGATATTGTCATTTCAAAGGCCGACAAAGGTGGCCAGATAGTCGTCATGGATAAGAACACTTACATCGATGGTGTCACTAAACTCTTAAACGAAGGACCATATAATCCGATCCCTAAAGATCCTTCACCTTCGGACTTATCCAAAATAAAAACTGCGATCAAATCTTCGCAAATCATTTCAAGCAACTTAAAACATTCGCTTATCCCATCTGTTGCGAATTGTGCCAGATTATATGCTCTTCCCAAAATTCATAAAAGTGGTATTCCTTTCCGCCCTATTGTATCAAATTTAGGTACTGCCTCGTATCCATTAGCTAAATATTTAGTTTCTAGATTTTCCAATCTATTAGACAATAACATTTACACCATAAAAAATTCAATAGAATTTATAAAAAAGGTTAAAAACATTTCTCCTCGTAATTTACTCATGGTTTCTTTTGATGTAAAATCATTATTCACCAATGTCCCAGTGGAGGGTGCATTAAGATGTCTAGAAACCAGACTTCGCGAATTTCATTTCTCTTGCATCGAAATTGATGAGCTAATTTCTCTCACTCAACTCTGTTTGAAACAAACACATTTTGTTTTCCAAAATAAATATTACAAGCAAACTGAGGGATTAGCCATGGGAAGCCCCCTCAGTCCCATCCTGGCTGATATCTACATGCATTATTATGAATCAAAATTGTTTGAAACTTTAAACTTCCCGGCATGGTTCCGCTACGTAGACGATACTTTTACCCTGTTTGAAGGTAAAAAAGATGATTTAAATAGAGTTCTTTCAACAATGAATTCTATTGATCCTGCTATTCAGTTCACTTTTGAACTTGAGACTTGCAATTCTCTTCCGTTTCTCGACATTCTGGTCACACGTAACACATCCAACTTCAGTACTACAGTTTACCGTAAACCTTCATCGGTTTGCCTTCCACCACACTTTAAATCATGTCATCCGACTAAACAAAAGTTAGCTTCATTTTATTCCTATGTTTTCCGTGCTCTTCAAGTTTGCTCCTCCAAACTAGCCCTTGATGAAGAACTAAATTATTTAAAAGCAATAGCTATTGACAGGGGCTTTTCACCCAACATTATTAATCAAGCAGTTAAAAAATTCTCATCTCAACACACTAAAAGCCACACTCTTATTTTAGGAGATTATAAAAATTCTGTTGTCATTCCCTTCTTTCCATCAATTAGCTATAAAGTTGCACATATTTTGCAGAAATTTAACTTTCGGGTTGTTTACTCTCCCATCAATAAAATTCCAACTTCTATACTCAAGGACCCCATTCCGGATATGAATTCCTGGGGTATTTATAAGATTCCTTGCCAGTGCGGTTTAATTTACATTGGCCAAACTAAGAGAGCCTTAAAATTTCGCGTCAAAGAACATGAGGCATATGTTAGAAAAAAGGAAACACAGAAGTCTTCTGTTGCTCAACATTGTTGGTCCGAAAATCACACTTTCAATTTTTCTGCTGCCAAAATTATTCAAAAAACATCTTCCATTGGAGAACTGGATTTTCTAGAGGCATTTCACATTCATAAAAATCTTTCTGTTCTAGTTAACGATCCTAATTCCAATCGAAATTAGCCTTCGGCTTTTAGAGAAATTATGTTTTAGTTCTGGTTTCGCCAACAGATGGCGCCACTTGCTTATTCTTGTCCAGGCTTTCTTATCTTATCTAAACATTATTTCCTATCTTGTTCATTTACGGTTTTGCAGCTGAAGATGATGGTTCAGTAAAACCATCGAAACTAGTCCTGTGAAAATTTTGTAAATTAACGCTGATTTTTGTTGTTTGACTTCTGAATTAGTAATGGATATTAAATTATGGATGGACTTCTAAATATGAAGCACATGCGAACTATAATACTAATTCACAATATTCTGATATTGATTTCAGTACTTAATGTAAATATAAAGTCTTATTGGCAGCTTAGTGGAACTCATATTAAGTAGTGACAGTGTAATCTTAAGTCCAATGCATTTATTACAAGATAATGAAATATAGTCTGGATTTTAATTCAAAACTCTTTTCACATATCTTTAAAAGCCCAATTTTAACCGGTACTCTTCTGTTATCGGGACAGGATTCCGAGATGTAATGTATGTAGCCACAAGTGGTTTTGGTTTCACTTTAGTTTAGTATGGCAAAGCACACTAGGGCTATCTGACTGTGGGAAGGGATGCCTTTGTGGAGGACTTTCTAAAGGAAACTGGCTGGTATACACATTACAAATGGGGAAAAACACGAAAACGCCTATGAAGCCAGACAATTTGCATGGATTCGAACTCAGTTTTCGAAGATTTTAACACTCTGACACTGAGGGGCCTATGAACGTGTGTATATACACACATGTACATGATACATACATACATTTCTGAATCTGGTCCCGATAGTACCTTTTAACCTTACAGTTTAATCTTATAGTGTTTTGATTAATTTTATGTACTGTCATCAATAATACATCTTATGAGATACATCAGCAATGCATCTTATTATCATTAATTTCTTACTAACAATTCAATTTCAATTTCCATGAGTTAATTCCTGACTCATAAATATCTTATATATATATAAATAAGTTGTTTCAACACAAAGATTACAATATAAGTTACATAGCATATTTATAATAATTATTTATTACTCAAACATATAATGTATGAAATCAGGCAGTAAATTGTAAAAAAATACTTTTAATAAATTTGGAAATAAATGAAAATATAATAATCTACATCTCATTAGATTTTTTAAATGCACAAACTTCACAGTCAAATACATACTAATGTAAGAAAATCAAAATGCTTCTTCTCAAAAAAAAAAAAATCGGTACAAGACATATTTGAGTCCAATCATCAGTGGAATTCCAGGTAATCAGTCTTTAATATGTCAAAATGTAAAATTTGAAATGTTAACTTTAAGCTAATTTTTTTTAATCCATTCAGTTTTGGCTTATGTAATTTTTACTGGATTTAATTAGATGTAAAGAACTATAAACACACATTCAAGCAACTCACTTGAAGGTATGTTTCCTGGAAATAAAAGTATACGTATTGGACTGAATTCAGCATTACACCTTAGAACAGGTAATGATACCTCATTGTTAGGCATTTTCGATAGTCTTGAAATATCATAACTGGAAACATATCTAACTAAATTCACTTTTTGCTAAATTATGTTCAGCATCATTTAGCATTTGCTATTTTATAGCTAAATTAGATTTCAGTAGGTCTATTACACTAAGCACATAGTTATTCAGTATAATTTTTTTTACATTTCAGCAAAACAATGAACTTTCTTTCTAAGAATGCATACTGTTTCTATTAAACTTAATATGTTTCACAAACTATAATCAATCAACAAATGGACTGTATTCCTACACTTTTATTAAATTACACTTGTCAGCGATGCAAAATAATTGATACAAAATAAGCGAGCCATTCTACATGGCTGTCACAAACACAATTCTATCAATCAATTATCTTGTTGCCACACATAAAGTTCAAAACTAAAGGAAGAAAAGCAAAAGGAATTTACGCTGTTTGCAACAATAAAATGAAGCAAACGATACTCACATAAACACATACTGAACAATGAAAATTCCAAATATGATATATGCTTTACCAGAACTATAATGTCTGTTAATAGTGATTTTATTGAATTGGATTTGGTTAATTTGAATTGCTTGAATGTGTGTTTATAGTAAAGAACTATAAGCCCACATTCAAGCAATTCCACTTGAAGGTATTTTTCCTGAAAATAAAAGTATACTTATTGGATTCAATTCAGCATTACACCTTAGAACAGGTGTGATTCAACATTATACCTCATTGTTAAGCATTTTCGATAGTCTTGAAATATCATAACTGGTAACATAGCTTACTAAATTGAATTCTTGCTATGTTCAGCATCATTTAGCATTTGCAGTTTGGATTTCAGTAGGTCTATTACACTAAACACTTCTAGTTATTCAGTATTATTTTCTTTGCATTTCAGCAAAACAATGAACTTCCTTTCTAAGAATGCATACTGAGAAATGAAAATTCCAAATATGATACATGCTTTACCAGAACCATAACCCCGTTAGTTAATAGTGATTTAATCTTCATATACAATAGTCTTGAAATATCAGAGCTGGTAGCATATCTTAAATATATTCAGTTCTTATTAAATAACGTGTTCTTCATTTAACTTCAGTAGTTTCACAGCTAAATTACACTTCAATATCTTCATTAGAGTGAACCCACTTTTTCATCTTTATACTCTTTACGTTCTAATAATAAAATGAAGTTTATTTTTAAGGAAGCATATTGAATCCAGTAAAGAAATCAAATCACAGTTAATAATGCTGTAAATATTCAGATAGATATATATGAAATGTATTTTAAGGATTTCTTGACACACACTATTTTAAGTCATTTCAATGGTAACTGGTGGCATTTTGATTCAAAATATTTACTGCATTAATTACTGACACAAATTAGCACTTGGTTTTACTAACTTAACATTAACTTCACTTGGTTTAATTCACGAAGGTACATTTTATATATTAGATGATTTAAGTCATTATCACTTAAAAGTTTCTGATTATCAATATGCAGAATAATTTGTAAACCACACTTTACATGCATTTTCCAGCCATCGATAACTTCCATCCGATTAGATCTAATTTTCTATTAGAACAGTAGAGTAATCCTTAATATTCCGAAACAAACATTAAATCGTTATATACAGATATATACGTATATATATATAAACACTTTCATTACGAAAACCTAAATGTACATTCAGAGAACGCACTGCGTAACTCCGAAGAGCAGGATGTAAACAAACGTCAGAAATGTGACATCACTCATGTGGGCGGAGTTAATGGTGACCCTCATCTGGACTGTCATTGGCCAAATTCAAGCCGTTGTCCTAGCAGTGTACATTTTGCTTATATGCATCCGGTTCGCAGTCGGATGATACGCAGTTCAAATCCTGATGACGGAACTGGACAGTTTTCATATTTTATGCCTTGAAAAACCTAATCCAGGAGTGACTCTACAACCTAATCCAGGAGAAAGATCTGTGAATATGAAATATTGGGAATTAAGAGAGCTAATGTTCTCTTCCAGAAGTTATTATTACAGCTATATTGAGATTTGCTATTAATGTTATAAATAACTATAAATATATATATTATAAATATATACGTTATAAATATATACGTTATAAATATATACGTTATAAATATATACGTTATAAATATATTTGTTATTAATGTTAACTCACATAGGACCCATTGAGAGTTACTACCTTCTTAACGCCATGATTGCATGCCTAGAAAAGTCTCCCATGTAAAAGCTTAAGCTAATTAAAGAGAAATACGCCGCAATCTGAAATTTTTTCTATTTAGGTGACTCTTCAAGGAGGTTGCTACTTGAAGATGACGCATGAAAAATTGAAGGAAATAAAACAGAGAGTAAAACACGGATAAAATAGGAGAGGTTATTGAAAACCATTTACTAGATTTCAAACCTAAAATTTTAACTTGATCTTGTATATGTGTATTGGGCAACGAAATGGCAGATAGCTTGGCAAAAGAGGCAGCAACTACAACAGCAATAACCTATTTACCAAATCCAATACCACTTTTAAAATCAAGGCTTGAACAAGACTTAATTTCTCAATGGAAACTCATGTGGTCACAAGATAAATACGGGCAGACGAACTTTTATGTTTCTACCAAAACCAACACGAAATTTAGTTACAACAAATAATGCAATGGCATATCTTCTAGCAGGACATGGACCCTTCATTTCATATCTTTTTCGTTTCGGCTTGTATCATACAGACAACTGCATATGTGGATTAACAGGAACAATAGATCATTACCTGTTTGAAAGTAGTACAATCACTAAAGACTTCCACTTTCGTCCTTTCACAAGTGAAATGTCCAAGGATAGTTCAAACAACATTCAGATATCAGAAGTAAACCTCTCCGCAAAAAACTTCAAAATTTAATGGAATATCTCAGAGATAATTGTGATAATCTAAAGGCAGCATAAATTAAGGCGTCACAATTCCACATCAGCATTATTTCGACATAATTAGCATCACTTCAGCACAACTTCAATCAACGAATATGAAACTTACTCAAGACTAACTATATAAACTTTATCAGAACTTACTTCAGATTAACTATTAACTTCAACTGATAAATAAACTTTAACAGACTTATGAACTATGACTTTTATGAATAGTGAACTATTTATGAATTATAAACTATTTATCAACTGTGAATCATTATTACGTTTCAACAAATCCTCAAACTCCTGTATTATTTATTATTGTATATAAGCCAAATTTTGTATCTAACTCTTTATTTGTTTTCTACATTATGCAGTCTATATTCTATGTACATACCATCAAAATTTCTGTTAATATTTATATGAATTCTGTCAATGTATATCAAGTATATGTCAAAATTATGTATACATCAAAATCAAATTTTTATTGTAATATAAAATTTTAAATAAACGTGGTTCCACTGAGAGAGCAATAAAGTTGAAAGTTTTTATGGCGGTACAGCTGCTCCTGCTAGTGGTCTCCTGTATGTGTGTACTCAAAAGCATGTACACACATATGTGTAAAATGATGCATTGGAATGTAATTGCCTAGGAGGACAGTTTACGCAGCAAAATATAACTTTCCTAATACATTTTTGGATTCCTATTTTTTCATGCAAATAAATATGATTTTATACATATACATACAAAGATATATATATTTTATATTTTTAATTTAACTTCTTTTATTCCCTCATTATTCATTTTACTTTCCAAAAATTGAATAGAAAATGCGTGTGTTGATAAATTTCTATATATCATACAAAGATATATATTCGAGTTTTCCTGAATAAATATAAAATTTTGGAATATTTTATCACAGACATTCCAAGAAAATGCAATTTCGAAGTAACGAAAAAAAATTCACTTCATTTGTATTTGGGAAAAAAATTACATGCGGCCTCCAAAACTTCAAAATTCGATGAACATGAACACAGTTTTTTTTTACTTTTTATTTCTTAGTCCATAATTTTTTTTCTTTCGACTGTATTCCTTACTTTCTATAGTTTTGATTCTGTTGTCAAAAAAACTCGGATATCAATTCGTTAAAAAGTCCGTTGTATATATTTCCTTATCTTTTATTAATGTTCGTTTTCCGCTGGTTTTTCCTACTGAAGCAGAGCCTGGATTTTTTTGAAAAACTCAGTTTTAGCAAATGCCTTGACATCTTAAACCTGATATTGATGGTCTCCGGAGGATGCAGGAGGCTGTAACTTGAATTATTGACTTCTTCCTCGAGCAAGTGATAACGCTGCACTGGGGAGGAAGATACAAAACTTCGCTCTGCCATGAAAAAAATATAAAAAAAATTCAGCAGCGGAAACTGGAAATCTTTTCTTCAGGTACACATTGGCCGCAAATAGACGACCCCGTTTTATCATTTAAACGTTTTGACTCGCAGGCATGAAGTTTATTATTTTCGTTTACTGTCTGTTCTGTGTTTTCCTTAATTTTAGCATTTAAGTCCACGGAGCATTTTCAAATGACATATACTGTAGATTAAAAAAGTCTCTAACATGTAATATATCTCCAGTCGTGCAATAAGTAATTTTACTTGTGATATTTATAAATTTCAAATTCTTCTTGGTTATTCATGAATTGATATTTGCTAACATAAGTTCTTTACACTAAGTTTAATCATTTTTGGGTTTAGTGTACAATATTCTAAGTTTTATACAAAATATAATTTAATTATTATCAATAAATCTTCTCTGGGTTCCATCAATGGTAATTTTATTAAATGAAACAAAATTTGAAAAATTCATTCTTATTTGATTAATACACGATGCTGCTGTAAAATAATGATAAAAACAAATTAAAAGTAAGAGAAAAAGGAAATCATAAGTTAATTTACAAACAACAATTTAAGTGACCTAGAAATTTTTGGGATTTCTTAACTTTAATTTTTGGGATAAATTTTTAAAATATTTCATTTAGCAAATTTCAATAAACAAGTATTAAAAATGCAGACTGCAGAGAAATTTTTATCTTGCATATTACGTTACTTAACAGGCTACTTACACGTTCATTAAATACTTACATATTAAGTAACTTAACAGTTAATTTTTATTTTGAAACAACCTTTCCTATTATTTCATATTCAAATGAGGTAGAAAAAAGTTAGTACAAGAGAAGATTTTGGAAGGTGAATAGAGAGCGTGTTCTTCCTGCCTAAAAGCCACGTTGTTATCTTGGATTTACTAACGATTAGATTTCTGAGGCGGTGTTCACTTCCAGCCGTCAGGTTCGTTTCGGCCGACTTTTACGAGGCAGAGCCTACCTGAGCGTTAAGTAAGCTGTGAAAAGCCGTTAGGCTAACTTGATTTTATTCTGTTTTAAGTTACTTATTAGCTTTTGATTTAAGTCGAAAGTATTGGCTTTTGCAAGCACGAGTCGGTGCCTTCTGTGAATAATATTGAGTTAATAAAGGGTTCTATACACTCTTTATCTGGACCTTTTTTTCGTACTTAAGGATAATTTCTGGACCTTTTTTCGTACTTAAGGATAATTTCTGGACCTTTTTTCGTACTTAAGGATAATTTCTAGACCTTTTTTCGAACTTAAGGATAATTCTTTACACAGTCTAACGTCGAGCTAGTTTATGCTCGCTAAGAATACCACACGTTATAACATATCAGATATGTTATAAGGATATCGTGTCTTATAAACTCAAACTGAAAAAAACTGTATTAAATGCGTACCACAGAAAACTTATTTTATCATGAGTTAAAATATTTGAAACACATAGCATAGAAAATTTGTTGATAAAAGAATATTTTTGTTTTAAATAAAGATTATTCTTACCTAAGGTTAACGTATAAGGAAAAACAGTAAACAATTACCACGTTACCGTTCAATGAATTCAAATCAAACAAAAATCACTAGCCACTAAAAGAAAGAAATATTACCTACTAATATACGAACTAATATCGAATTTCCCATTAATATTCTCATCTGATGAAGTTTTTTTTTTTCGGGGGTGGGGGGGATTAAAAAAATATTTTAATCCAAGACGGTTGTACATTTGCACTAAATTAAATTTATTATACAAATGAAAGTGTTTTTAAAACTATGCAATTAAATACACTCATGTCCATAAATTAAGGATAATGCAAAATCAGGCAAAGGAAGAGTTAGAATCAAAACTAATTGACTTATTTGTAAAGCTTATTTATTAAACAAAAGGTAAAGAGCAAAAAAGATGCTATATGTTTGATATTATTAAAAAAATTAGCGATTTTTTACAAAATTTAATTTGCGGAGCAAATTACAAAAAAAAAGAAAAAAAAAACTATTTACAAAAAAACAATCTTACATGGTTGGTATGATTGTTAATACATTGTATGTCTCCCAGATGATGCAATACAGTCCGTACAACGCCTAGGCATGCTGAGTATCAAATTATCGATCTGATCTTGGGGGATATTACACCACTCAAAATGCAATGCTCTCCGAAGTTCCGGTAGACATGTAGGAGGAGGTTGACGGGCTGCAACTCGTCGGCCAAGCATGTCCCACACGTGCTCTACTGGATTCAAGTCCGGTGAGAATGCTGGCCAGTCCATACAGGTGATATCCTCCGATTGAAGGCATTCGCTTACGATGTTTGCACGGTGAGGACGGGCATTGTCATCCATAAACACAAATTGTGCGCCCATGGCGCCCCGAAACAAACGTACATGTTGTTACAGAATGACGTCCCGATAGATTTGGCTTGTCCTGGTTCCAATTTGAACATGCAGGTCAGTTCTGGAACCCAAAATAATTCCACCCCAAACGAGCACTCCTGCACCACCGTAACGGTGTCGTTCAATGATGTTCTTTTGGTGGTAACGGGTACCTGGAGCTCTCCATATAAAAGTCCGGCGAGAATCAGACTGCAAGCTAAACCTGGACTCGTCGGAAAACATCACATAAGCCCACTGTTGCGGTGTCCACAATGCATGCTCTCTACTTCAGGCTAACCACATTCGACAGTGAGTTGCAGTAAGTGGAACGCATCTGACAGATCTACGAGCATATGGACCAATCTGCCCTAAGCGTCTGTACACGGTCTGCCTTGAAATTGTCGTACCAGTGGCTGAAGAGAGCTGACGAGACAGGTCTGAGGCTGTGATCCGCCTGTTTCTTTTGGCAGTAACTGCCAAATACCGGTCCTCATTCGGCGTTATAACTCTGGGGCGACCTGTGCTGTAACGTCTACTCACATTACCATCATCTTGGAATCGTTGCCAAAGCCTGGAGATGACACTCTGGGCAATTCCAAGTTCGTCTGATACTTCCAGTTGTATACGCCCACATTCCAGACGGCCGATAATTCTACCACGTAAAAAATCATCCAAATGCGTCCTTTGTGTCGTAACTATTCGGGTATTGCACTGAAATGCTTATAAAGCGTCTGCGAACAATTTTACTTCTTTGCCTGTATTCCTTATATATCACTCTCTTACACTCTCGTCATTTTGACGTACCATCGGTGTCATATGGTTACTTCCTGAAATTTGCATATGATTCTTGAAGATGTGTGTAGTGATTTTACAGGTGCTATATTTATTTTAGAGTTCGATTTCCGCGTGACTCCGAATTATCCTTAATTTATGGATATGAGTGTATGTTAGTGTATGTTCAGAAATTACATAAGAATACCAAATTTTTATTGTTCAAAGTAAAGACTGAGAGGTAGACGTTGATTTTTTGCATAAAATAATCTGATGTGGACACCACATGACTTCCTTGTATGGGCACTATTAAATTACACAAATTTCTTGCTGCATTTCATTTAAACTTATTTCCTCGATTTTCATTAGAGATATATTTCTCATTCAATTAATTCAGTTTACACTTCGCGGCAAAGTAAATATTTAAAAACTCAAAACATCTTCATTGTAAAATTAAAAATTGTAAAATACAGAAAACATAACACAATATACTAAAAAAATTTAAAAAAACAATTATCACAATTAAAATTAGAAATTATAAGCAAAAGCAAGCAATTAAGTCAGCGGGCAAGAAGGCAGATTTTTTGTGCACAAAACTGAACGTTTACTTTTTGTCCCACTGGGGGAAAAAGACATTGAAGATGCAGAAATTGACTTAATTCACTATTTTACTGAGTTTCAAATGTAACCAATGGCGGTTCATTAGGCTTAACCCGCCACTTACAGTTTTAAATTGTTGATAATTCAACAACAATTGCATACAGATTAACTAAAAGCGTAAAACCCTTAACCGGAACATAAAATCTACATAAAGGAATCATTTTTAAAGCAAAAAAACGCACAATTTACCAACATATAAGAATAAAAAAGAAGCTGACCAAGTAGGTAACAGAGAAGGAAATGTTATAGCCCAGTACCATATACAAAATTTCAACGTTCTACGGCTACTCGTTCTTGAGTTATGTGAAATGCGTACATACGTAACGTACGTACAGACATCAAGAAAAAACTCTGTTCTGAAATCATTTTAAATCCTTTTTACAATCTCTTTTTGTCAAAAACAGTCCTTTATTCTGTCCGTACGTACAGATGTCGAGCAAAAACATCATTCAAATGGATTTACTTCCTTTACTTCGTACAAGGAAGCAAAAAGAACATTTTTAAGAGCATTGTAGTAATAACAGCACAGTGAAACAACATAACATGTTTACTTTGCCATAAAACCACTGTACACAAGCATATAAGGTAAGCTTAAAATAGTACGCTAAATAACAATTATTGGAGAAGTTAAACAACAAGAATAAGCGTAATGTTTGTATATTTTTGCAGGACTAGTTTCCATGGTTCTCTATTTAAGCCATCGAAACTAGTCCTGCAAAATTTACAAACATTACACTGTTTCTTGTTGTTTAACTTCCCGAATAATATAAGGCGGTCTTCATTAAACTATAGTCAATTTCCAAGCAGACATAAGAACACTCAGAACTGTTGAAAATTAGTTTGCAGGCAAATGAAGGCAGTTAAAACTTTCTACGATAAAGAAATTGTTATACTATTCGAAAAATATTTTATTTGAATAGTAATGATGAATTATGCTGAATTTCCTTCCTTGTGTGTTCCTTCAATGTAAATGTTTAGCATATCCACCTGGCAAATTGAAGATTCATAGTTCCTGTCCGGCGAGAGCAAAGTTTACGCTTTTTGCTTCAAATCTCTAATAAATCCCTATAGTAGTGGATCAAACTAAAAATAGTGTTGAAGATAATTTATTATCACCTATGTATGAGCAGCTGTATCTCAGCTTAGTGCCGATTGAGACAATAGCCAAACAACCTCAACAGGCTTGGTTCCACTTGAGCCTAAGAGAGGAGAATTCGGCAATTTTATTCCCATTTCAGCCCGACTGAAAAACATCCTTTCCTTTCATTTGTAGAGCAGTCTTTTACATTCTTTTCTATAAATAAGAGAACGGGTTTCATTCATTGTTTTTAAAGGTACAGCACATTTTAACATGAGAAGGTAGGATTATGCATGAAAACAATATGACATAAATATTTTGGTTTTGTTTGGCACAAAGGAAGTCTTCGTGTTTGTTCGCTAATCACTCAGTCACTACTATAGCTATCGTCACCAAACTTTCTACAATTCTTTCCTGGATCCTAAAAAACGTTGACGTCCACTTAAAAAAAAACTTCTTAAAAAGGCTAATTTTTGCCCTCATTTTTCCGAGTGGCAATAGTGCTGATATTAGCAACAATGGCAACAGTAATATATCAGCAACAATGGTACGCAGCTATTGTTGCTGACATAATGAGAGAGAATTATCAATTTGATGCGATTTCATCAAAAAAGATAAAATAAAAAAATCTCACTCGAATTTTGAAAAAAACAATTCGAGGTGCACCTATGTGCATACTGCGTAGCCCTTGGTCTATTAGCTTACGCGCAGCACGAACGAAAGACCCACACACAGACAGACTCTTCCTTTTATTATATGATATGTAGAGATTACTTTTGGAAGAGTTTTAATCTCTTTTCACAATTTCCTAAGACGTGCCACGAAGCAGCTTGTTATCTTCTCTGAAAACTCTTAGACATTAATAATATTTATCGCAGTTTAGAAGCTATAAAATAACTTTGTTTAATTTCGTCTTTTCAAAATTAAAATATTGAATTCAGGAAATCATCTCCATATTCGAAGTTACTTGCAGTGAATTACGTACTTTGTTAATAGAACAATCCACATTTTTACACACTAATATACTATTCATTTACGTAATTCTTTCACGTTTATCAATTTTCTCTGTTGCCAAAGCTGGAACAGAAAATTATACCTAAATGCATTTTTTATCTTTGAAACCTTGAAACGTGTTTCTTAATTATTTTTTTAACGATAAGAAATTCTTATTATTTCAGTTATTTGTTTTTCGATGGTTAGTATGTTAGCTAGTTAAATGTATTTTTTATGTATGAGAAATGTTTATATTTTTTGATGGCAATAATGTAAAATTAGTGGCTACTTTAGACTATAATCGTATAATTGACTGTAAATGAAATTGGCATAAAACTTCTTCATTTAAATAATTTTCACATTCCATTCTGTTTTTTTGTTCGTATATATATATATATATTGTTCACGAGGGAGCAAAACACGTGAGAAATCACTTAAGTCAGCTGAAGAGTTCTGAAGGATATAGTGAATGCAAGCGAGAAAATTTAAAAATGATTAATGAGTTTGAAGGAAACCGAAACATGACACTATGTTCTTGAAATATTCAATTACATAACATTTGAATAAATAAGGAACTGTAAGCAAATTAACCGAGCAATTCAGGGCAATAAACACGTTTGCCACCGGTAAAGTAAATGCCGCGAAAAAGCTTTTAATGTTGAGTAAAATTCCATGAATTATTTAATGACTTTTTAAAATGAAATTCTTTGCAGAAGTTGAGGTCTCGAAATTACCAATCGTTAAGTGAATTGCTTGTGTTCCTGCTTTATTGCACGCATAATAAAAGAGAATGAATTTTTAATTCGTGTTTAGCACGTCATTCAAAAAATTCCTTTTTGTCTCGATGTGCCTGACGTATGTCTGCAGGGAATGAGGTAATGTCATGTTTCTAGAATTATAAACACAAAAAAAATTCTAGAAAATTAAACACAAATGTACTTTTTAAGATGAAATATTTTTTTCTTAAATGATTTCTTTCAATTTTTAAAAGTGTCGTAATGTTTTCCTTGGATGTCATTAAAAATGAAGAAATACAAAGCACATATTCGTTATTTTTGAAGGCGTTCTAATTAATTTCGAAAAGGTTAATTTCTTTAAGAGATGATTACGCCTGTTCCAGGCTTAATTAGCAGTTCTAAAATTACATTCTAAAATTACAAATTGAGTTTTCTGCATTTGCAGTTTCAAGTCAGCGTTAAAGGTGGCCTCATTATAAGGTATTATTGTTTCCCCTGGGCGTATTGTCGTGTTGTAAGGAATAGAACATTCAGCTAGCAGTCAAAAGTCGTTTAAAACTCAAAGAGAACAAACGTAATCGCTTTATCATGAGTTGCACTCCAAAACAGATATATTAGATTTTTCAGAACAGAAAACACAAAAAATAAACCATGTGTAATGCTAGCATACATTTTCTTTGTTTGACCAACAGCAACTTTTTGCCATGTATTACAGAAGATTTAATCAATATTTTTATTCACATTTTTATTGCATATTGCTAACCGTTGAAAAAAAGCTTTTACAGAAAATATACTACTGTGTGACCTTATAAATTTATACAAATATTTTTTGTACTTTACAATCCTTTTTCAACACCTTTTTATAATTACGCATTCCTTTTTTCATCTATTACGACCATGGGGCAGCAGTCTCCTCGAAATATATTGAAGATATTGCTCACGGGATCAAAAATTCAGTGTATTTCTTTTGCTATCGTAGAGTTATAGTTTAGATATTATTCCTATGAATAAAGCTTAAAATATTGAAAAGACTCACCATTTACAGTGCAAGCCGCTGAACTTATTAGCTTCAGAAAGAGACCACTAAAATCTGAAAACAGAAAACATAAAATCTTGTATTTGAAATTAGCTGTTCAAATTAGCATAGCCAACTGATAGGAAAAAAAAATGCTATAATATAATTTTATCATAAATTAATGCCAGGGCAAGAGTAAATTTTATTATTATTAAATTAGTAATAAATTTCTACTATTAATTACGAAGGACTTGATTAAGTGTACGTTTGATTTATTGGGTGACTGATGCGCGAAGCATACAATACATTTTTCCCCAATGCCTTGTATTTTGCCAAAATACAAAATCCGATAATTGAAAACAGTGGAGACGCGAAGAGGTTTGTAAGGTTTATTATTTAAATTAACAAGTTATTTATCATTTCAGCCTTCGGTATTTACTATAACTTCTCGATTCCGTTTCTTCATCAGAAATATATATAAGTTAGAGAATATTTAAAATGAAATTTTTCGATTGTCAGACAGCGCGTGTTTATGTTTAGTTCCTGCTAGCTTGGATAAATCTGTAATTATTCGGCTTTGCTTTATTGCTGCCGACATTTGAATTTGATAAGCCGGTTAGAAGTTTTCAGACAGCTTAAATTTAAATTAAATTGTGTAGTCTGTGACTACTAGTTTATATTTTAAATTTTGAAATTAAATATTACTTTACTTACAAGTGGTTGTTGATTCTGTTAGCACAAGAAGTGCATTTATGTTCAAAGTTCTACTTTAATAAAATAGATTTTTAGAGTTCTTCACTTTTATCCTGTTAAATGAAATGTCGAGGAACCTAGTGAACTGGTAAGGGAATTATCGCTTATTTCAAAGACCAGAAAGCATAAACTCAAGAAATGTTAATTACCCTTTATTTGCTCAAAATAAAGATTTCGCAGTCTTCTCCTTTCTTAGGGCGTACGGCGAAACCTCCACTTGGGCTCAAACTCGAAAAGTAAGAAATAAGAACTAACTAATGACTAACTAAGAGATTTAGTCGAAGCAAACACAATTCTGATGTAGTTGTCGGCCTGTAATCTTAAACTAGCCTGTAAACTGTCAAAGGGCACGTAATAATACGGCCGAACGTAAAGAGTTACGTAACGCTTAAAGAGACGTAGCCCAAAGGCAAACGCGCGCTACTCAGGAACCCTAACCTCTCTCACGAAGTCAGTTGAACTTGACTTTTGCATTCAACGCGATTCTAAAACCTCATTCAGGTAGAGAGTTGTAAGTTGAAACGAGATAAGACAGAAAAGATGAACTAAATTGGAATAACTGTTATAAAATTAAAATATAGTTTACAGGTTGTTTAAACCTTTTCATGTCTCTGTAGTTACTTCAGACGCAGCGATAATTCGCTTTACGTCTTTCACGAATTTGCAGTTAGTTTATGCTTCCAACGAAAGCAAAATTCTATAGGTTTTCCTTTAGAAGGAAAAGTGGGAAACAAAAACTAGCTCTCAGAGAGCATCACATTAACACTTCGAAAGAGATATTATCAGGACTACTTGATCTTCTAATCTGTTTTAGGGAACATGTAGCTGTCCTGAAAGAACAGCCAATCTACTGGAGTTCTACTGTTCTGTAAATTGTAGAAGGAGCAACAAAGATGAGAAGGGTTTAATTACCCTTTATTTTCCCCACTTTACAGGAGCTCCCGCACTTCGGGATAGGTAAAGGTAAAATTAAAATTATGGGGGACACCAGCGATAAAGACCAACCACTTGTGGTCTGAACGTAGGAAAATAAAAACTACTAGCTAACTAAATTTGAGGGCTGGTGGCGCAATGGCTAGCGCATCGCGCAGCAGCACTACAGGTCCGGGGTTCGATTCCCGGGCTAGGAATGGTCGACTCAGCCTTTCATCCCTTGATTTCCATCACTTGGGTCGATAAAATGAGTACCAAGTTCGCTTGGGGACTAATCACTGGGGGTCCTGCGACAAGCTGACCACTTGTTAGGGCATATACTTACGCAACCCGGGACCCACGGACAAGAAAGCAGATTTCGGGCCCTGCAGACCTTGGCCCATTAGGGTTGTTACACCATTGAGTTTTTAGTTTAGCTAACTAAATTTTAAAAATACCTAACTTCGAATGCTTTACACAGATGAATAACACAAAGGTTGGCCTTTCAGATAATTACGTATATAGAAAGCAAACTGAGGAAAACAACAATACGTCTTACATATCAAGAGGACTAACCTCTGGCCTTAAAGGCGTACAGCAACTGACAGAAAGCACGCGGGAAATAAAGTTCTTGGCGAAAAGCCACAACTTAAATACTTAAGCGTTAGCAACCACAATTTGCGTAAACAATTTAACGTGTTTATTCTGGCCGTAAGTGGAAAGTAAGAGAGGACAGTATAAATTTTTAAAATAAAATAAACGTTAGTAAAACTTAAGATCCTTATAAGATAACCACTAAGTTATTACACTTATAATATAACCACCAAACAAATGATTTAATGTTTAATAAAATAAATCTCAAATAAAATATTTCAGTTCAGAAAACTCATTTCTTTCTCAATACAAAATTATATAATTACGTAAATCTCAAACTGTTGAAAAATACTGCAAATTCTTAGTCCTGCTATTTGCACTTATTCTTTAATTAATATTTTAAATATAGTAAGGACTCTTCGGCCAGACTGTTTATGTTTCCTATTAAAACATCTCATATTCAAGAAATGTCGCAGAGCAGTAAGAGAAATCCCAAAAGTAATCCTAAAATTTTATTCAGCAGAAATACTTAGAAGTAATCCTCATCCAAACGAAATGGTGGTTATGTCTGAATCTTCATTTACCTAGAGTTTTTATTGGCTGTAGCTCAACAGATATTCATAAAAATCTCTCTCTCTCTCTCTTTCGTAGGAATGTTATCCAACTCATCAGAAAGACAACTCGATAGAAATTTCTAACCATTTTGCCCGCAGGCACTTCTGAGGCTGGGAAACAGATTGCAGACAGTGAACTTTGCTTTCTCCTTTTCCTCTCTCATTGTCTTAACCAATTTAATGTTTCTCGTTGTGACATATATATCTTTATAGTAGAATGCACAAAGAGATTTTCCTAAGAGTGGTAGAAATATAGCTCCTCGGATCTCTGCATACTTTACGCATTGCTATCGTTTAGCCCTGATTCCCTTTGTGATAAACATTCACCAAATATGCTGATTGTCCTCAGGGTGTTTGAGAAAATTGAACGTGTTTCCAACAATTTTCCACTCCGTTTCGGTGAAAGAATCACAGAAAGTGAGATTTCTGGGATAAGCTTCAAATGAAAGTGCTCCAAACCGCAGGAAATGCAGGAGAAAACATTCGTTACTCCCCGCTGGGAATGATCCCTCTTCGTTAAAAGCGCTTTTATTATTCATTTACAGAGGGACGAAGTTTTGCTTAACTGTTTGAGAACGTTTCCTCTTCTGAATGATGGTTTTCCAAGACTAGAAGTAATGGAATCCGATATTGTTAATGTACCTTGTATTTCGTTGGTTGTTCAAGTGCTGTGAAATAAAATATGTGAGCTATTTTTAAGCCTTCTTAAAATGAGCAAATTGCATTAACGTACCTTCAAGATGAGATGTACATTCTTTAGTCTCTTTAATACTCTTTAATTGCATTTCGATTATTTAAAGTTTTGTTTACTTTGTTTACATGGCAAAAAACTACTGTTTATATTTTTATCTTTTAGTTTTCTTAAACGTTTTGGCTGAATAATTGATTATGATCTTCGTAAAAATGATTATAAGACAAAAATCGATGTTTACTGTAATGGAAAATTCTTATGTATTTTTTGTTGTGTATAATTATTACGTGTTATTTTACTGTGCATAAGGTATTTTTAGTAATTATATAATTTTACTGTGATTAATGAATTTGTATTGAGCTTATTTAAAATTAATGTATAATATTTAATATTGTTAAACTTCACGGCAAAGCTCCCTTAAGTTTGGCAGAATATGTATTACAGTTAAAAGGGGCGCGGGTGAATTTCCGTTTCTCACGAGTCGGTTTCTTTGGAGGTTTGAGGTCACTGTCCAGCTGCATTTTCCTCTTTTCGTGGGGGTTGAAAACACGTGTTTTGCTCGTTCAGAGGCGAATAGTTCTAAGGGGCGGCGATATTTTGACAGAGTTACAGGTTGGAAACATTCTTCTGTTGTGTGGGAAAGAAAGGGTCTGTCATCTTGTAGAAAGTTCTGAATTTCTGAGAATTTTAGAGGCTATTTATTATCTTTTTTCCTAGTTGGCTAGAGGGAATCCAAGTTTCCTTAAGATTGGTTAAATTTTTAATTTTTAGTGTTGTTTGAGCCAATAGTGATTTTGAGGCGTTTCTTGGTGAGTGTCAACCGAGTTTAAACTCGGCGGTTCTTCGGGGTCGACCGCGGTTTACAGTTAAGCTGTTTATCTCCGAGATTCTGGTTACGGAGTGTCCGAGATAGTGCGGATGCTCCTCATGTTGACGGCGGCAATTTCTGTCTTGCGGGCTATTATTTTCAATTTCGTTGCTGATATTTTTTTCCCAATTGTGTAAGAGTTTGAACTCCCCGTGCTGGAGTTTCTATTTTGCTTTGGAAAATATGGAACGTCGTCATCTCCTGAGGTTTGTCTTGGTCTGTTGTCCCCAGTTTCGACCTCCTTCTCTTATCTTCAGTGGAACTTCAAAATCGGGAAGTTGATTTTGTTGAATTAAAATGCTGCTTGACGGAGGCTAGTGCTGGAACTATGAAAAAGTCCGGTTCCTGAAAACGATGAAGATTTGGCAGTTATTGTTTCGGCGATTTGTGACCGGATCCGGGCAGCTCCCAGAGTCTCTCAGCTGTGTGTACACGGATTTCGTGAGTGACTTTATATTTTCGTTGGTGCTTTTCTTTTGATAATTAATCTTTATAAATTTGGAAATGTTTAATACTAAAGCAAGAGCTGTCATGTTTAAGTAGATGAAAATTGAATATTTACTGTTACTAAATTTCTAGCTGAGAAGGTAAATTTTTTATTAATGTTTAATAGTCAGAAGTTAATTGAACTATTTGGAGGAAGTGAATCTTTGTTTTAATATTAAGTGCTATGTTCAATATGATTTATTCTAAATTAGCTTTTATAAATGAGTTTAATCTTCTTGAGTTCCTGTTTAAAATGATTAAGAACTGTGACGTGTTTCCCTATGATATTTGTATTAATGGAATAATGTTTAATATGAGATTGATATGAAAAAAAAACTATGAGTAACTTTTAAAAGATTTTTATAGGGGCGGTCTGGCCAGCTATCTTAAATTATAATGTGTGGGAATTTTCAATAAATGTGTTTATTATTTTTAATATTGTATGTTTCTTTTGTGTATTAATTGTGGTCTATTGTAGGTCACCCATGTGATCCTTACGGAAACATGGTTATTTTACTCGAACCTGGGTATTTATATTGCGGTAGTAGGGAAAAAAAATAAGTTTTAAGAGTTGGTGACTATACGATCGGTTTACTGAATTTATTTTGATTTGATGAGTAGACTTCTTAATTGTGAGATTGTATCTTTCCCTGGTGTTTTGAAGAGATCTGTGTGGTATTTGAAATGTTAAGGGTTTAAGGCTATCTCTAGATTTTGTATTGAAATTTATGTGTTTTCAAGTTAGAGATCTAAATTAGTTTTAATTTAGTGAGAGATAGCGTGTTAAAGATTTTGGGGTGAAAGTGCATTTTCGAATTTTGTTTTTGTCAAATAATCGTGATTCTACCAAAACACCAGGGAGGATATCTTTCTTTGATGTCTCTTAGATTTAAAAGTTTTGATTATTTCAGTACTTGAGTTTAATTAGTAGTTAGATTAGTTTTTTTTTTTTTTTTTTTTTTTTTTTTTTTGTCAATGTATAAATACATCAATATTGCATTACACTAAATAATATTTCGTCATTAATTATGGGTGATAAATTTATGCTCAAGCAGAGATTGAATTCAATACATTTCAGTCATTGTTTTGAATTCCTATCCTACTATTCTACCATAGGCATTGACCATAATTTCTTAATTCTTATTTAAACTTTGAGAAGGAAGTGTCATGTGCTTATAAACAATTATCGACTTCCCTCGTTCACTTTCTTGCAGTGTAAATGGTAGCACGTCTAGCTAGAAGTTCAGATATCCATGGTTTAAGTACAGTTGACGTCATAGCTTATTTTTATACGTTTCCTGACGCGAAGAGACTCATTCATGCATCATTTGAACAGTTGTGGGTGGGTGGGTGAGATTTGTTTTTGGCGCAAAGCTAAAAATGATTATAATGCCCCAAACACAAGGTAGATGAAATCATGAATGAATGATGCTTTGAAATTGCTTGCCAAATCCAGAGGATGAAGTCATATAAAAACAAGGTAAAAACACACATTAAAATACAATACACAATCTTCAAGACAGATTACACTATATAATAAAAGCCAGTCTCTTTGAAAAAATAAAATAAATTACAATTGACCTGGCTTCCGATTAAACGGTCGAGAGGTAAGTCACAGCTATTAAAATATTTCTGACGAAGATTATTAAAACTTGGACACTCAATTAAAATATGACGGACAGATACACAAACGTTACAATTTAAACAAATAGGCTCATTTTCAGCTTTCAGAAGATAGTTATGTGTCACTCTAGTGTGACCAATCCTGAGGCGAGCCAAAAGAACTTCCTCCTTTTCGATTTCTCTTAAAATAGCAACACTCAATTCTAGGCTTTACACTTCTCAGCTTGTTGTCAACTTGAATGTCCCAAAGTTGCTGCCATATTTTCTGGATCTTTTCTTTGATGACATAACAGATATCTCGGAAAGGGATGAGGTGAATGGACGGTTCAACGACAGATTTCGCTGTGACATCCGCCAGCTCGTTTCCCTTTATTCCTGTATGTCCGAGAACCCAGCAGTACAGTATTTCATATCCACGAATCGTTAAGTTTATATGTATCTTCAGAATATCCACTATAACAACATTTTGAGTGTCGGAAAAAGCTTCTAATGCTTTCAGCGCACTATACGATTCTGTATAGAATATGAATTTCTCGCGGCAGAGCTTTGAGATGTACAAAAAACCATAATACTCGTAGATTGCAGTTAATTCAGATGTTAAGACTGAGAAACCGTTGTGCAAACGTTTGCCCTCTATGCGATCTCCAATTACAAATGCCATCCCAACATGAACATTTGACTTGGATCCATCTGTATATACTGGAGGATAACTGCTATATTTATGCCTGTGCTCAGCAAAGAGTTGTCTGTAAACAGTATCGTTAGTGCTTGCCTTCACGTGATGGTTGAAAACATTAAGAAGCTGAATCCGTGCATTTTCCCAAGGTGGGATTTAAAAACCTATACCTATACGCAAACTGAAGCCCCACAGTCGGCTTTCCTGAAAGCAGGTACTCCCGAGAGCTTATCCCCAAGCCGCTGACACAAGGACTAGTGACCAGCCGATTGACACCCGTGAGAACGACTAAAGTGCCTCCTGTTTATCTGAAGCAAAGGCGAAAGCAGCACGTTGGGGACAGTACCTCGCCCCTCAACTACCAGAACCCTCCTTTCTAGCGACACGGGTCACCCCGCACGGCAAACACGTGGGCAGTTTTCTCGCCACTCGAAAACTAGAAACAAGGGCTGTTCCAGTTTCTCGTGAGGAGCCCCAACTTCCGAAGAGGAAAACAGCGAGAATGGAAGGAAACAAGTATCAGGTAAGTGGAGAGGAGACGGAAAAGAGGATAGATTACTGGGGCTCCAGGATCGTGACACCTGTCTCACCAAGAAGATGATGCCCTGTAAATACGCATTTACATTCTTTGTCGCTAAAACTCAATTCAATTCAATATATAAAGAAATCTCACTTACCTGTCAGACGCATTCACCACTTTTATCATTTTCTCAATATTTTATTGACGATACAATTAAATACATTTACAACAAAGAGAGGCACATGTAATCTTTGGTTAATGTTTCGCGTTGGTCGTACATCTTTCGCAATCATCAAGGTTCTGGACTAGTCCGAAGAATTTAAGCGCACACAGCGCCATCTGGTGGAATACAGTTTCTACAGACTGCCCCCCGAATGACCAGGGGTTCATTCAAACATTTACATTAATACACATTTAACAAAAGAAACTCTTACAATGTAAAGTTCAATCAATTCACATATTAAAGAAACTACACTTATTTACTATATAAACAAATCATTCATCTTTAAACAATTTGTAAAGTTACCTGCAATAAAGTATAATAAAGATAATAAGCTGGCAACTCAATACCTGTACATACATTAAACTTTCATCACATATATGGAATAGTCCTATAACAATAATACAGATTAATAAACATATAATAAACAATTAAATTTATTCATTTATTTCAAGATTATATAAAAGCTGCACAGGTCTTTTAATAACTGATGTACCTGTTTTAATTTCACAAGACCTTACTTTTCCATCTCTGCCAGGAAATACTGTTATAACTCTTCCTAATTTCCAAAAATGTCTAGGTAGCTTTTCATCATGAATTAATACAATATCATTAACTTTAAATTCAGTAATTTTACCTGAAGGTTTAACACAATGAACAGATCTTAGCATTAATAAGTATTCATTTTTCCATTTATTCCAAAACATACTTACCAATCTTTCTCGATAATTAAATCTTTTAATTAGCATTTTCCTATTAACTAAATTGGAATCAAAATGAAGCCTGGCAGGAGGCAAACTATTCATCCTGCGCCCCAATAGCATATGATCTGGAGTTAGAGGCATAGGTTCCTGTAATTCAGAATAAACATAAGTTAAAGAACGAGAGTTAAGAACACCTTCAATTTCAATAATTAATTAGAGTTTCTAATTCGTATCGAGATAAAGTAGTTTTTCTGAGAGTTTTTCGTAAAGCAAGTTTTACAGATTTAATTAGTCTTTCATAGAAGCCACCCCACCACGCAGCTTTCTCAGCGATGTAGCACCATTGGATTTTGTGGGAGGCGTAAAAGTCTTTTACTGTTGGATGACTAATGGCAGTCCACATATTTTTAAGTTCAAGTTCCGATCGTTTGAAAGTTTTGGCATTGTCCGTCAAAACCTGAGAACATAGACCTCGACGAGCAATGAATCGTCGAAAAGCAAGAAGAAATGTTTTTGTGGTCATGCTACCAACAAACTCTAAATGAAGAGCTCGCGTTACTCCACAAGTAAACAACACGATGCAGTTTTTCTCATCACTGTCTTTGGTATAAAGTGGTCCACCGAAATCTATACCTACTACAGAAAAAGGAGGTAATTCTTCTGTTCTGTTTACTGGTAAAGGAGCAGTAGCTTGCACACCAGGAGAAGAATTAAATCGTTTACACAGAATACATTTTCTTAAGATATTTTTAACAATTTGTCTTCCTTTAATTATCCAGTATCTTTCGCGTATTTCTATCAAAGTTTCAGAAATTCCACCGTAAAACACTTTGCTGTGTGCATCCCACACTAATAAATTCACAAAGTCATGTTTTGAGGGCATAATTGGGTGTCTTTGAAAGTAAGAAAGTCTTGACTTCTGAAGTCTTCCACCAACATGCATTATCCCGTCATTATTAAGAAAGGGATTCAGTTCTAGAATAGAGGAAGTCTTAGAAATTGTTTTACCCTGTCTCAATGAGGTCAGCTCTTCTGCAAAAGCTTCATTTTGAACAGTTTTTGTCCAGATAATTTCAGCCTCGTTAAGTTCTTCAGCGCTTAGTTCACCACATCGTTTAGTTGTAAATTTAAGGTTGTATATAAATCGTAGTATCCAACTTGTAACACGGTATAATTTTCTTAAACTACTATATCTATTCAAATCCATTAAATGTGTCAAATTCGATTACACTTCGCACACAAAAGACGATACTTCTTCCAGTTTACTTCTTTTTTCGCAATATACTTCTGGAGAAATCTCTAGACGAATTTCATACTTAGAGCCTTTTGGCCAATCCCTTTTCTTCAAGCGAAGCCATTCTGGACCTTGCATCCAAATCGAACTAGACATAAACTTTTCCACGGTAGCTCCTCGAGATATGAAATCTGCAGGATTATCCTGCCCACTATAGTGATTCCAATTAGCAGGATCAGTTCTAAACTGGATTTCGGATACAAAAGGTTCGATACAAAAGGTTTCCATTTTGAAGCTTTCCCTTTAGTCCAATGAAGAGCGATTAAGGAATCTGTCCACATATATACCCTAGGCACAGGAAATTTAAAATTTGTTTTCAAATATTAGAAAAGTCTAGAAGAAATAAGTTCAAGCCTCGGTAATGTCAACCTTTTAAGCGGTGCAATTCTAGATTTCGCAGTGATAAAACTTGTATAAATACAGTCATCACTTGACACGTAACGGAAGTACGCAACTGCTCCGAAAGCTTTAGGAGAAGCGTCAGAAAATATGTGTAGTTCTAATTCTTTCACTAACTTCCATGGTATGGAGAAATATTTTCTTTCGATTGTCAAATCTTTCAACAGATCTGAGAGCAGCAATTATCCCATTTTTTATTCAAGTCCGTTGATAGCTCATCATCCCATCCTAAACCAAGTTCCCATATTTCTTGCATTAATAATTTTATGAGAACAATAAAAGGGGATGCAATTCCCATAAGATCAAATAACTTCGGAGCTGTCTGAAGTACACTACGTTTTGAATTCTTCCTATCACAGGTCATGTCCAGTAGAGGTTTTATATCTAACATAAAAGTATCTTCTTCTGTGTTCCATATTATGCCTAAAACCTTCAAAGGCCATTCTTTAGTTTCTGTCACATCAGACAAACCTCGTTCACTCCATAAATTTTTCAACTCATCCGAATTAGTATTAAATTTTCTTAAATTCATATTCGCATCTTTAAGAATTTTTACAGCGCTCTGTGAAAGTTCTAAAGTTTTCTCTATTGTATTTGCTCCGTAAAAAGATCATCTACATAAAGTGCCGAGTCAAGCATTTCACAAGTTTCGCTTTGTTCAAGTTTATATTTTCTAAGCATCAAGGATAAATGGGCTTGATGTCACTCCGAAGGGAACGCGAGTCATTCGTAAAATTTTGTAAGTTTTTGAATCACTTTCATCTGGAAATCAGAAAAAACGTAAATAGTCTCTATCCTCTTCCGCTATTCCTATGGCCAAAAATGCTCCCTGAATATCACAGCTGAATGCATATTCATATTCGCGAAATCGCAAGATTACATCCAAAATTTTGGGATTCAACGGCGGCCCAGGATTCAAGCATTCATTAAGAGATTTGCACCCATTGCCTTTTGACGATGCATCGAAAACCAATCTGACTCTCGTAGTGTCCCTTTCCGATCTTACTACAGCTGAATGAGGCATATAATAAGAATTCTCTTCTAAGCTGAAAGGACATTCTTCAACGATATTCAGTTTTAATTGCTCCTTAACTATATTCTTATATTCATTATAAACCCAATCATTTTCTTTCATTTTTACACTTAAGTTACGAAATCTTCGTTTTGCTACCGCGAAATTGTTAGACAAGTTTTCTGGTTTACCGTCCCAGAATAATTTAGTTGTATACATTTCATTTTCATATTTTAAATTAGTTTCGTATTGAGAAATAAATTCCTCTTTAAATTTAAAATCTCCACTGTTCAGTCTCATTTATCTCCATTGAATCTAACTGCCAAAACTGCGTTAGTTTTTCATTTAATGCGGCGCAACATTCAATTTTCATAATAGAAATATCCCGATTCGCGTTTAAATCTGATGGAGGGATTCGACCTTGAACAACCCTTCCAAACAGAGTATCAATCAAATACAAAGATTTATTTAACTGCTGTTTTTCCCCCGTATGAATATCCCAAAAATATTGTGCTCCAATAAGGAGAGACAATTCATTTCCTGACGATTTACTTAGGTTTGACAAGTTCTTTCTTCCTCGAAAGTATTTGCATTAATTTGTTAATGTGATACTTTAAACTGCGATCCAGAAATACAGTCAGTCAAAAGTGCTTCAATCGTTATTTTCTTGTCCGAATCACATAAATTACAAAGTGAAAAACCGAACTACGTCATACGTTTTTTGTATTGGCACTCTAGAGCCGAAAGTGTAAACAGCTAGACTTTCTTGTCTAATTATGGGTAGTTTCATTTCTACGGCTACTTCTTTTCTCAAAAAACATCTCTGTGACGCATTATCTAACAGAATATTAACCTCTTTACTTTTATTATTGCCTATTAATACTGCCGAGCAAGTTTCAAGTAGTATGTCGCAATCATCTGATTCATTCACACATGCTACGGAAGACACAACATTTAATTTATTCGCGTCGACGGTCTGACGAGACTCCAAAGAGGTGGAAGAAGAATAAACATTGGGTTGATCGCAAATCAATTCGTGATGCATAAAACGTTTACAAATTCCACAAATAGGTTTCTTTTGACACTGCTTATATACGTGCCCCTTCGAAAGGCAAGCGTAACATATACCATATTTTCTAAGAACTAATTTTCTCTGTTTTACCGATAAGGGACAAGAGGTAGAATCGTGCTCTATTTTCGGTTTTGTACAAAATATACATTTTTTCACATCAACAATGAATGCAGAAGTAGTAGGAATGTTCGAATTTAATTTATTTTTCCCGCTATAATCAACTTTGGTTTTATTAAATCTCCCATACTTTTCATTAGGTTTTTGTAAAGGATTAAATTTAGTTTCCAATCGCGAATCTGAAGTGTTTAAATTAAAGTCTCTACTTAAGTACTCGTTACGTTCACGATACTGAATTTCAATTTTTAAAAATTCCAATAAATCAGATATTTTGTTTTCATCTCTCGAATGTGTTTTAGGAGAAAATCCTAAGGACAAATCTTTGGGTATCGATTTTAACAACACTGGATACAATAGACAACTGTAACTATTAGGATTAATTCCGTTATTTTCTAATCCTCGAATATGTGTTTCTCATTCTGAGTAAAGTCTACGTAACGCTATAATGTCATATGATTTTCGTACTGGACTTAAGTTTAAAAGTCTTGCCGTATGCGCATCGATAATAATATCTTTTCGACCAAAGCGTTCTTTTAATATGTTCAAGACAATTTCATAGTTTTCAGAGCTTAATGCTAAACCACGTAGAGCTACCTCAGCTTCGTCTGTTAAGTACGATTTTAAATAACTAAACTTCTCTACATTACTAAGATTCACATTTTTATGGATAGCTACTTCAAACTGATAATAAAATTCGTGAAACCTTAATATATTGCCATCGTATTGAGGTATCTGCAAGCGAGGAAGTTTTACCGTATTCTGCTGCTCACTTCTGGTTTCTACAACATTCGTTCTTTCAGTTTCGCGAACAACTTCGCTTTCTATCGTTTTAAGGATTCTATTCGCGCGAACTTTCCAAGTAATATTATCTTTATATTCTTGCTGTTTTTCAATTTCCTTTTTTATTTCTTCCGTTTTGCACAGTTTTAGAATTTCCTCGTTAAGATACTTTAAATTAGCTTCTTTATCTAAACGTTTCGCTAAAAGTTCATCAATTAAATCAACTGATCTTTCCTGTTTGTTTATTTCAGTTTCTAACAGTTTCATAGTGTCAGTTGCCGCGCGTCTGACAGGTGCTCTAATCTTTTTTAAAGCTTCAATATCCATCATAACAATTTAAATTATTCAATTCGCTAAATAAGTTTTTCAGTATTCAATTCACAATTTACTTTATCTAAAGGTCTCTTCCGGATTATCGGCACCAAAAAGATTTGTAAATACGCATTTACATTCTTTGTCGCTAAAACTCAATTCAATTCAATATATAAAGAAATCTCACTCACCTGTCAGACGCATTCACCACTTTTATCATTTTCTCATCCCCTGAAGGGCTAGGGTACCTTGGGATTGCCACACCCGTACTCACAAAAGTGAGCCTCTGAGGGGCATTTGAACATTCATGGCATCATTTGAACCCACCTGACTTTAAGGTCTAAGCGTACCAATCAGGTGGTCATTTCACTTTTCTATCTGTTATTTCTTATAACTACTAAACAAGCAAAGATTATGAAATTTTCGTAGTGAAAAAACAGGAAAAAATCGCTTCACTTCCCGAGCGAGCGAGAGATCCTAATCAGGCGGTCATTTTTTTTTTCTCTCTGTCTGTTATTTTATCATGCATTCTTATCCATATTAAACATGCAGATAATATCAACATAAAAATATCACTATGCCCTGGCCAAGAATCGAACTACGAGTCGTACTTTTCAACTATTGCTAGCTGGGTGTGCTAATCACTGTGTCACAAATAGACTCACAGAAGAAATGCGTTATTTCCCCTTCACTCCAGTTAGCAAACAAAGAATCAGTACGGAACACATTTGATCAAATTCAGATGGTAATGAATTATTGCGTATTATATTTTAGTTCAGGCGCCACTATACAAAGTATGAAACGCATTAAATTCCATATCAAAACCTCAAAATATTTAAAAGCAGCATACCTTTAGAACTCCCGATAGAGTATTAACTGTGCATACATTTTTTCGTTACATTCATTTCATTATTCCTTTAAAAAATTATACATGATGATAACATTTATTGGCAATATCCTTTTATTTGAAATGCACTCTGTAAAAAAAATGTAAGGGTCGATACAAATCGCATTTCGGTTTATTAGCAACTGAAATAAGCATAAAAATAATTCAGAAATAGTCAGGTAAGTTGTCAGATATGGGATTATATTTTTTCATATATATTTATGGTAACAGCAATTTATTCTGTAGAAAATTCTGTAGGCAAAATATGAAATATGAGAATTATTACATACTTTTCCTAAGCATTGTATTAATACAATCAATGCATCATCAATACAAGCGATACAATGCTCATCAAATGGGACCGGACCCCATTCGGATAATTGGATTTTTTCCGAAGAAAGTGTCTACGTACACTCAATAACAATTGTATGTAATGTATGTTGAAAATGGGAGGGGGAAAAACTATTTTTTAAAGAAATAGTGGTTTTTAATTAATTTAAATGAAAAGGCAACACTTTTACGTACATGTTATAGTATAGCATACTCTAGAGTACTTACAAGTGCTGGAAGTCATTGCTTGCTGAACATCTCGGTCAAAGTAAGCTGTTTGACCGTCTTCATCCGTTTTTGGGCAGCCAAGTTGAGCATCCCTTTGACAATGAGAAGTTAAGAGTGACCACATTCTTAATTTTTTAAGTTGAATTTTTTTCCTGAATTCTGAAAGTGATTCGAATAGTCGGAGTTCGGATAACTGGAGTTGTACTTTATTTAAATATAGATTCCTAATATATTATTTTTATCAATTATAAGACAATTGAATTGTTACAAAATTAATGTCATCAAAATGTTGTCTGCGATAAAATAATTTATTCCAAAACTGTTATTTAGTAACTCGTATAATAATTATGACACTCGAAAGTTTTATTGACGTTGTGAAAGCTGATGTTTCTGGTCATACGTTTTTGCTTTAAGTAAAAAATACTTGCAAGAATTATGGTCTGCATTTGGAAATTATAACTTGTTTTATAAGGTATTTCTCAAGACTTCTTAGCATGCCTATGTAGTGTATTGGTTAGCACATTCGGCGCGTATGCGAGAGATCTGAGATTCGAGTCTCGGTGAGGGCATTTCTCATTTTTCATCTCTCCTGCTTTCAAAAAAATACCTAATGGCTCTAAAGTTTAACAAAATATATTAAGAGTTCCCCATCTGAAGTGAACATGGAAAGACGCTACAAACTAATGACAAGTTCTGTTCGAAATTTAATTATTATTTTCAAAATGGTAAAAAGCATTCAAAATATTAAAAAAAAATCCTTGAGACAAAGTCTTCAACGGTCATTGATATCCTAAAACGTTGAAGATTGCCTGTTCAAAATGCATTAAAACTTGGACCAAATTCTAAGCAAAAGCGAAAGAACTGGAGGTTTAAAATTCAAATAAAACTAAAGCCTTAATGCTGTAAAACTTTCAGAGGACTTAAAAAAACCTATTTCAATAAAAATTAACCCTTACTATATTAAAATAGTCATTTGGGAGCATGCCTACTATGGATAATCAACAGAAAGAAAATTCTTCGTCGGCAAGAATATAATGAAAATACGCTTGACGTTAGTAGAATACCTGGTGGCAAAGATTTATCATATTGAAATAATATTCTTCTTGCATACGAGTCAAAATTTAATATATTTGGTTCCGATGGATGAACTGCTGTCAAGCGAAAACCAAGCGAAGAACTGAATCCGAAAACCTACTGCCTAACGTTAAGCATGAAGGTGGAAGCACAATAGTTTGGGTATGTTTCACTGTTTCTGGGATGGGAAATTTACTTTTCATAGAAAATAATATGGACCAATACATATCTTATAAAAACTTGAAAGAATCTGCAAGAAAATATGTAATGCGAAATACATTCAAGTTCTATCGGGATGACGATCTTAAACAAATGGCCCTAGATGTTCGCTGGTTATCCCAAAAGGGACGTTAGTCCTGAATGGGATGTTAGTCTCAACGCGGTATTTTGCATCAAAATGCTTAAATGCGTTGTATCACTTTTCAAATTGTACCCACCAAGTATTATCTATCGCCCTATATTATATTTAAAGAAATTAAATAATGAAGAATATACATGAATGCTACTCGTGAGAAAACGACGTTAATGAATTTTTGATTAGCAAACTCAACGATTTCAAATCAGGCAGTGGCAATACTGTATTGAATAAAACACATTTAGTTCCAAAGCGCGAGACTATCTGTAGGAAATTCTAAAGATATGCTATTTTTAAATATTTTGTGATTTTGCTGTTGAATCGAATTTTATGTGGCGTGAACGCCAAGAACGTGATATTTAATAAACTAAACACACAAAATATTAATCATAAAAAGACGAAAAAAGTGTTTTGTAAAGTCATCTTAGTAAGAAAATTGAACTTTTATATGATAAACTGAGAGAAGACTCAAAAAAAAAAAAAAAAAAACTTTCTTGCCAACAGTTAAACCTGAGTTGGGAATTTTAAGCATATACTATTATGCTGTTTATGCATTTAATTAAGCATAACGTTTATGCATTTAATTTTGGCATTGAGTTGTATATGGAGTAAGTACGAAAAAATTATGCTTAGTAATAAAGCTAAAAAGACAAAAAAAAAAATAGGTTATTAAGAGCGAGCGTAACAGCAATCTGGTAGTCTGCGAGCTCAGCGAGAGTGTAAAAATCTGAAACCTTTCAAAATTCTTTTGTTTTGTTTTGTTTTTATACAACTGCCAGGAAGTTATCAAAACTTTTCCATAGTTATCGGTTTTAAATCCTATCAAACATGTAAAGAGTAAACTAGAGGAAAAAATAAGTAAACGTAACATTTTTTCGAACGCTCTATTAAAAGCAATTCTTATGGAAAAACAGAACATTCTTTCCCGGAAACATTAATTAAATCCATGCCAATAAACACGAAAATTGTAATTTTAGGAAAGGAAATCTATGTTATTTTCACATGCTTATTTATCAACTGATTGTTCAAAGTATCCGAATGCTTACATGAGTTCTTTTTCAGAATATTTTGAATAAAATGCTTTTTTTAATTGAAATATTACGAATAATTTTTTTGAAAACAATAGGTTTTAAAAACGATCATCGATATTATACGTGAAAGTCACTTCAATAACATTTAGGAAGTGATATTTTCAAATAAAACTGAAAAACCCACAAGTGTGAAAAAACAAATGGGAACCACTGTATGTATACTGTGCAAAACTATATTATGCGAAGGCATCATAATGCAAAAGTCTAGCATGGTCCGTAATGTGCTAGTAAACATAGTTTTAAATTTTTCAATGCAAAATAATTTACATTCATGCATATTGCTTGCATTCTACACATATTCGCCATATCTGATTATTTAATTTTTGTTTATGTTTTGTTGTCTATTTTAATCGAACAGATTTCGATACTCTTACAAACAATTTAATTTATAATTCAACCAACATTACCTATTTAAATACCAAATCCGTAACAATGTATAATACTAAAGTAAGCACCCGATGTCAGTTACGTTAGATTGAGAGTAATGCATCTAACCACAGAGAGAACGATACCGCTGTAATCCTTCTCTAATAATGATGCAAAAAGTACGATTAATAATCATACATTTTTACCATCTGATTCGATATGGAACCGTCGTAAAAAATTTCGATAGAAAAATAAACTAATTCTCTCTCATTATATCAGCAACAATGGCAGGCAGTTTTTAATGATTTTTGTCTTTCTAATAAAATGGTTGCAAAAGCTGAAGTTCCATTCAATATTTCACCTATATTCAATTTTAGTCGATTAAATGCGGCAAAACAAATATCATAATTGATTAGAAATCAATAACACGAACGAACGAACAAACACACACATAAACAGACATTCTTCTTTATATAGAGAAAGCGAGATTTTGTAAAACGTACAAGTTTTTTATTAAGAAACTGTACGGTTTGAAAGCGAGTAGTAGCACCACATTTGAAAGTAAAGCATTTTATATCTAACGCGCGATACTCTTGCCACACCAGAAAAATGAATGCAAAAATTAGAGCTTTCGGAGTTTTTAATTAATATTTCGGCTGATTAAAGTCGTACGAAGATGGGAGTAGCCGAAATGGCTTCCGACGAATTTTTGGTATCGGTAATAATATATTTAATATTTGGAAATGCTATTTTTATTTCATCATAAAACTTGGAAATTTTTATTAGCAAAGTCCAGGATTCGAAACCGAGCAGTGACAAAAACTTGCGAAATAAAGCAGATTTTCATCTCCAGCTTGCGAGACTGTTGCCACTGGGAAAAATGAGGGCGAAAATGATCGTTTTTTCGTGTTTTTAATTAATATGTCTGATTTTAGCTACTTTTTTTTTGGAAAAAAAAGTGGACGTTCACCTTTCTGAAGACCCAGAAAAGAATCGTAGAAAGTTTGGCAACGAGAGCTATAGTATTGATGAGTTATTAGAGGGCAAACACGCAAACTTTCGTCTTTATATATATATATATAGATAGATATAGATATACATTATTCTTAAATTATATTTATTCTTATATTGTAGGTATTATAGATTATGTCGTTAGTGCATTTACATTTAATATGCATAAGAAACACATGTAAAAACATATATAATTGTAACGACAGTTTAACGGAAGAATTTAGAAAAATAATTTTAATAATAAAGAGAGACTTAAATTTCTTTCCGGTTTTAAATTTATATCTCAAGAATCAGCGTGCAAAGAAATTTTCCAGATTAGCATTTTTTATTTTTATAATTTGGTCTGAATCAAATAGAACATAATTTATTAAAAATTTCAAAAAACTACAAAATACGGTGAATTCAGTCGAGAGACTAACCACATAGTCTGATTGCATTTCACAGAAATCAAAAACCTCAATTAAATATTCATTATAGCTCTTCCTATAATTTTTGCCATTTTCTACCTTGCGTTTAATTTGAGTTTTGGCATTAAATAAAATTTCAGCCTAAATATATCAGATGTCGAAAAAACTTATTCTGTCATTTATTTACTTAAAAATTAAGTTAAATATGACTTTTGGTGTAATAAATCTGAAAAATTAATGCATGTTTTTAAACGTTTATCCGTTAAGAGAGATTTTTTTCGAAAAGAGAAAATACCTGAAGCTTAAATTTACTTTAATTTAAAAAACACTTAATGGCAGACTTTAATTCTTTTTACATCAACTTGGTAAGAGGAAACATCCTGGAGGGAAAAGTCTGAGATATTGCTCTTTTTAATAATTATAAAATATTATTTATTCGCCTCAGTGCATTAAATTGCATAATTACTTATTAAATCAAAAAACGTTTTTGAAAAATTTTGTTCTTTCCTAGGGAAAAAAAGTTGTCGCTTGAATAAAGAAATGAACTTTAAAAAAAAATTTTAACAGAATCTCCTAACCATTCTTCACAGAGTGTTAATAAATAAGGTCAATATTCAGTTTTTAAATTCATTTCAACGCCCACCATTCACAATGTAAATCAACTTATTGCATATTATGAGCACAAAAGTAGTGAAAATTCACGACTTAATGAAACGTTAAGAGCTTTAAAGAAGGGTAGCAAAGATTTGCAGCACAAGTCATGAATTAACGTACTTAAAATGATCATTCAAAATACAGGATACGAAGAATTAAATAATGGCAGAAACTAACAACGGAATAATTTGCTATTCTGCATAAAATTACACATCAGGCTGCGCGGGCGAATTGATGCGAACATTTCTTCCCGTTGTCTGCGTTCCTTTGCTTCATTAAATTCCTAGAACCTTAAACGGTTAATTTCAAGAATAAATGTCATCGTTACTTTGGTTAAAGGAAAGAAGGAAACGTGGCTATCCTTGTTACATTCTTAAAAAACTGAAAACTCGTTTTGATTATTTATTCCTAGACGTAATAACGCGTTACTTTGACAAAATGCTTGGAACGAACATTTGCAGAAATGTTTCCGAGCAATAAAAATTATCTTACTGTTCAAAAAATCCTTAAAATGCTTGTTTCTAACACGATGTGGAAGATCTTTTCATTTTCTTCTGTTTAAAGAACATAAAGTATATTTTTCCAAGAATAGAAATGATTCTTAAAACACATTGAATTGTAGCTGAATAATACAATTAATGCCATAATGTATTCATTTCAGTTATAAACAATTATTTTGTGGGTCTACTTTCTGTAAGAGAATGCGAAATTTGTGGTATCTGAGTTTTGCACCTATACATTGGTTTAATGATGAAGTAATATTTTTACCCGCATGAGTAAAATAGACTGCATCTTTCACTAATCTTTTTACCTGAATTTGCAGATACAACAATTGTAGCATATTATCACTTATTTCACATAGAAACTTATTTCTTAACAAAGGGAATTAAGCACAGAATTATCTTTTGCTGGGATAAAGCACATGAAAAAAGTGCACTTCTGTTCTATAATATCATTAATAGAAAAGAAAAATTCTTTGTTTACAGAATATTAATCACTACACTAAAAATAATTACTTTTTTTACTTTAAATAATTTAATTACATGCGACATAATATCCGCCCATTATAGCAGTACTTATCCATAAAAGAAGACAACCGCGAAGATATGAGGGGGAAAAAATTCATTCGGACGAAGGTGTGACACTGCGCGTTACAGTAGTCCTATATACAAAATTTCAATGTTCTACTGCTACTAATTTTTATGCATACGTATGTACTTACGTACAGACGTCATGAAAAAAAATCTCTTCTGAATCCATTTTAAATCTATTTTACAATCCGTTTTGGAAAAAAAAAAACTCTTTTATTCTCTACGTACATAGGTATGTCACGCAGGAATATCGTTCAAATGGATTCGAAGGCGTTCAAAATAGGTATTTTCTCTGAAATATGATACCTGCAATTTTTCGAGATTGCAACATACTTCCTTTACTTCGAATAAGGAAGTAACACCATTAATTTGGAATGCGGGAAAATCATTTTCTGCATCGTTAGACTTTTTGATCTTACCTAAGATCACTGATTTGAAGCCAGCAGCACAGACGGTTATTTCAGAATTTTACATTCCTGGAAATATTATTTTAACGGACCTTAGTTTCTAGAAGCCTAATCGAATGGATGTATTATATAGGGCTGATCTATTTTACGATATTTTGAAGGCTGACACAATTCATATTACTAACTCATTGAAAATGAAAGAAGTTGTGTTTGGCTGTATAGTTGGCTGTGGAACATTGTGGTTCAAGAAGCGAAACACTGTGGATTCATTTCACAGTCAGATGAATTCGAATAAAGTTATAAACAATTCTGAAACAAAAAATTGAGGATACACTCCGTTTACAAAACGAGAAAAACTGAATGTAAAAAAATTCTTTTGTGAAATGTATAGTAGATGTTTTGCACAGGCACTACACTATAATTTCATAAACTCAGGAACAATGGACTGTATTATATCTCATTTTTATTCTCATTAATTTACATCGTTCATGGCCACTCGAAGCCACGAATTCTCTCACACGCTCTCTTAGCTCACAATCTCATGTCACAAACTCCAAGAGCTCAAGGCGCATGGGCAGACGCTAGTAATGAAATGCGCGCGCAGGCGCAACATACCGCCTGCCTTGACATGATGTAATCATTCAAAATTGTAAATATTACAATAAAAAATTACACATTGTGGCAATATGAAATACGGGTAAATAATTATAAACATCAAATAATAACATCAATAAAATCAAACTACTATAATAAGAAAATACAATAATTAATTACAAACATGCTTTTTGTTTAATTTGGCATAGGTAAAACACAAATTTTATTAATTGATCTCTTTAAAATACCTCCTTTCGTTTTCACTGAAACTACTCTAACCTTATTGTTTTTACCTAAGACTATCTCTATGATTCTGCCAAGAGGCCAGTTACATACAGGTACATTATCAGTCTTTAAATTACCATAGTTCCAACCTTGACATTGTCTTTTTCAAAGAACCATTTAGTTCTTCCTTGCATTGCACTCAAATAGTTATTTCTCCAATACTTCCAAATTGTTTGAACTATTTTAGTCAATTTTTGCCAGCTCTTTAATCTATTATCGTTAACGTTTAAAATATTAGGTTCTGCAATAGCCGTGATAGGTCTACCTATCAGGAAGTAGCCTGGTGTCAAGATATCAAAATCCTCTGGTTCAGATGATAAAGGATGCAAGGGCCTAGAATTCAAAATGCCTTCAATTTGAGCAATTACTGTAAGAAACTCCTCAGAGGTTAGTTTCAAATTGCCTACTACGCGTTTCAAATGAAACTTAACAGATTTGACACCTGCCTCCCAAAGACCTCCATGATTGGGAGCTCTAGGGGGAATGAACAACCAATCAATACTCTCACTCGATAAATAATTACCTAATTCATCATCTGGTTTGCTGACTAGCCTATTTAATTTCTTTAATTCTGCGTTAATACCAACAAAATTGGCTGCGTTATCTGAAAATATGCGTGCACACTTGCCTCTCCTGCTGAAAAAACGCTTTAAGATTGCAATAAATGCTTGACTAGACAGGTCTATGTAGCCCTTGTCAACAATGTAAGCCCTTGTCTAACAATAGACAGTAAGCCTTGTGGACCAATATGCATGTATTTCTTATGAAACATCACAATAGTTAGATTAGTCAACTTATGATTCTTTGTTAAGATTATAGGAAATTTTCTATCAAAATTCAACTTACAATTAGATAATCTGCCTCCAACTCTTAAAATTCCATATTGATCTAAAAATGGAAAAAAACTTCTTACCTTGCTATCTGGAGGTACCTTACCCTCCTTTTCAAGGCCTTGAGATTTCTTTTTTAAATTCACTATCTTGAATTAGCTTAATCAGTTTAAGTTCAGCTAATTTTAATTCTGAGCTCTGAAGAGGACCTGAAACCTTGTCCTTCCTCTTGCAGTTGTTTACAAACCTAATAAAAACTTAAAACACGAATAATTTTAGTGTAATTGTTACTTAAATTTAAGAAATCCTCAATAAAATAGTTAGCTTTCAAAGTGAAAAAATATTAGAGTCAATAAGGATTTTAAGTTCGTTTGGAAAGTCCTTCGCAATGACTTCTACCGGAATCTCTCTATTTGGATAGTCGTCGTATCTCAGGAACAGAGGGCCTTTCCACCACATATCATTTTGTAGAAGTTTACTGGGATCCAAACCTCGGGATATAAGATCACTCAGATTCTCCTTTGATGACACATGACGCCATTGATGACCATTAGTCAACTCTTGAATTGTTGCCACTCGATTCGCAACAAATGTCTTCAACTGGTAAGGCTCCTTTTGTATCCACGAAAGCACGATCATGGAGTCACTCCACAGATACACTTTGTTCACAGGAATCTCTAATGCAGATATTACTCTAACAATTAACTTTGTAAGTAGGACTGCCGCACAAAGCTCCAGTTTCGGAATAGTAACTCGTTTAATAGGCGAGACTCTGGATTTACTCGTCACTAGCCTTGTCTTCACTTCTCCATCTCTCGAATGGCACTTGCTATATATGGTTGCTCCGTATGCTACCTCAGAGGCATCTGCAAATCCATGAAGTTCCACATAGTCTACTTCTGCAATAAGAATAAACCTTTCAATTTCTATTTTACTTAAAACTTCCAGTTCAGTAGAGAACTTCTTCCATTCATCAGCTTCCTTTTTTGGTAGTGATATATCCCAATTCAGCTTTAACAACCACAACCGTTGGAGGAATATTTTGGCTTTACTTATGATTGGCCCTAGTAAACCAATCGGGTCAAACAATCTTACAATTGTGGACAATATCTGTCGTTTGGTAACAACTATGTCATTATCGAGTTTCACTCTAAAACAGAAACAGTCTCTTCTAGACCTCCAAGACACAAGTGCTGTAGATTCTGCTTCATTAGGAAAGGAATAGGAGTGATCTTCTTCCGCAAGTTCAGCATGATTATTGAACCACTTGTGCAGTGTCATTCCTGCACTCTTCAGTATTGCAGTTAACTGAGATTTAAGCTCCTTAGCTGTACTCAAAGATTCCGCTTCACTAAGCACATCATCCATATAAAAATTCATAAGTAAGACTGGCGCAGCTAATGGAAATTTTGGACCTTCATCAATCGACAATTGTAAAAGAGTTCTCATAGCTAAGTATGGCGCACTAACTATACCGTAAGTCACAGTATTAAGCTCGTAGATTTTTCACAGGTGCATCATTTTCTTTTTTCCACAGGATTCGCTGCAAGTATCTCTGTTCAGGGTGTACGTATCCAAATGATCAGAAGGTTGTTGATGCTTGTTCCTTGATCTATTGCGCCAAGATATTTTATTGTACATTTATTTACAATTTATTTACAAGTCGTATGCCACCTGGCATATTTACAAGCGTTATGCCTCCTGGCATGTACATGATAGACATATTCTGCCACCTGGCATGTGAATTGATACATCATACTAGTTTTGTGCCACCTGACAGATACGATGCAATTACCTCAATTAGCGGTAATACGCCCGACATTTTGGCGTGTCCGCTTCCCTTACGTTCTGTAACGCAACTAACTTTTTGTGCGGTGCGCCCTCTGGGCACAAATCACCGCAATCACCGAGGAGGCCAAAACATCCTCCCCCCCCCCGATGAATTACTTTCATCTTAATACAATCTTCAATATATGCAAACAAGTAAATGAAAAATATAGAAACTTAAAACATACAAAAACCTTCAAAAAGTATAAAATTACATGTTACACTTACCAATCTTCTAGCAAAACATCTTATATCTTACTATATTGAAACGTTAACTATGAGGGTTAAACTAGAACAAACAAATAAAATTATTAGTACAATAAGAAATGAAAATAATAATAAAACGTATTCAATATAAACCAAACACTTAAGTTAATGTTCTTCAACTGGTAAAAGACACAGTTTGGTAATAGGACGTTTTAATGTCCCCGTGCACAGTTTTTAGTCTAACCACTCGGACATTATTGTCTCTTCCAGGAAACACTTCTATTACTCGCCCGAGTTTCCAACGTAATGAAGGCATATTATCTTCTTTAATGAGAACCAAGTCATTTAGGCGAATATTTCTGCTAGGCTGTCTCCATTTGCCACGCTGCTGTAGTTGGCACAGGTACTCTTTAGACCACCGCTTCCAAAACCCTTGGAACATCTGCTGTGTTAGTTGCCATCTTTGCAATGGAGACACTCGTACTTCGGTTAAATCTTGTTCCGGAACAGCTGTTAAAGAAGTGCCTATAATAAAGTGTCCAGGAGTCAAAGCTGTCAAATCATTGGGATCACTGGAGACCGGTGTTATTGGCCTCGAATTTAAGCATGCTTCAATTTGTGCAATTAGAGTTAGAAACTCTTCATAAGTCAAAATTTGAGTTCAAACACATTTCTTTAGATGCAGCTTCATAGATCTAACAGCTGCCTCCCATATACCACCATGATGTGGAGCAGCTGGCGGGTTGAATATCCACCTTATGTTTTCATTTGCTAACCACCTTTGAAATTCTGAGGTTGACTGGACAGATGAAACTGCTTCCTTGAGGATTTTATTTGAACCTATAAAATTAGTTCCACAATCACTTCTTATTTCTTGAGGTTTTCCTCTCCTCGAAGCAAATCGTTTTAGAGCAGCTAGGAATGCTTCACTTGATAAGTCGCTAGCAATCTCTAAATGGATAGCCTTTGTAGCTAAACAAACGAAAATACAGATATAACATTTAATTGGTTTTATACCTCTTCCCCTTTTCATTTTCACAGAAAATGGGCCGGCATAATCAACGCCAACCTTTGAAAAGGTTCTACTTGGAATCACTCTACTTGCAGGTAGTTCTCCCATTAATTGAATAGATGTTACTGCTCGTACTCTGCAACATTTTATGCATTTCCAAATGCATTTTTTAATTTCATTTTTTGCACTTATTATCCAGTATTTCTGTCTTATTGCGGATAATATTAAATGCAACCCTCCGTGTAAATGTTTTTCGTGATAATGCTGTATTATTAATTTTGTGAAGTGATTATTATTTGGCAATATAATGGGGTGTTTACTTTCTCTGGTAATTTCTGCGTTTCTTAATCTACCTCCTACTCTTAAAATTTCGTTTTCATCTAGAAATGGATTAAGTGAAATGATTTTGCTTTTAGTTTTAATCGGTTGTTCTGTCTTTAAAGCTTTAATTTCTTCTGAAAATGCATTAAGTTGAACATTTCTTATAATAAATTCTGAAGCCTTCCGCAACTCATAGGCGGTAAGCACACCAGATTGCTTTTCACGAGCGGATTTACAGTTGTTCACGAAGCGCAGAACATAAGCCATTATTCCCAGTACTTTGTTTAAATTTCCGTACAGTTCAAGATTTAGTAACGGTTCTGTAGATTCCACAAGTGTTTTCAAAGTAACACATTTACGTTCTTCACTAACGTTTTGCAAGTCAGCTTCGGTATTCATTTCGTTTATGTGATGTCGAATATCTACTTCTGAAAGCCAGGGTGGCCCAGAAAACCAATCACTATCATTAATTAGAGCTTCAGCATCCATCCCCCTCGTAAGTTTATCAGCAGGGTTTGTCTTCCCACTGCAAAAGTACCAGTTGTTTAAAATTGTTTTCTCCTTGATTTCTACCACACGATTTCTAACAAATTGTTTCCACTCGTTGGCAGATCCCTTGATCCAGTGAATGCAAATTTGGGAATCAGTCCAGTAAAATATATTTCCCTTATCCAACTGCGGAAATATCGATTGCAAATACGAACCTAATCTTGCAGAAATTAATGTTCCCAAAAGTTCAAGCCTAGGGAGTGTTACCCTTTTTAATGGAGCCAAACGGGATTTCGACACTATGAAACTTATTTTACATTTATTTTTCTTCTTAAATCTAAAATATGCTACGGCACCATAACACTTGGGACTGGCATCAGAAAATATGTGAACTTCTATAAACTTCCAACACATATCACTGAAGTACTGTCTGGGAATTTCGAAAAACTTTATTTTTTCAACTTCTTTTAACCATTCCTGAAATATGAATTGTGTATCAAGGGGAACACTTTCGTCCCATTGAATACCCTTTTCCCACATAGTTTGCATTAAGAGTTTAATTCGAACAGTAAATGGAATCATAATTCCTAAGGGATCAAAGAGCATACCACATGCTGCTAAAATGATGCGTTTAGTTACTTTGAGATTTTGTAACTTCTCAAACTGAGATACATCTATTTTCAAATTATCATTGACATTGTCCCAGATAAGACCTAAAACTTTCAACGGTACCAAAGAGTCTTCAGATGTTTCACGAGAGTCAATTACATTAAGTTTCCATAGTTCATTCAGCTCAGGTGAGTTTGAAACCCATCTACGTAAATTCATACTGGCCTCGCTAAGAATGAAAATCATGTCCTTGCTTAAATGTAAGGCCTTTGCTACATTAACTGTCCCAGAAATTAAATCATCTACGTAAAGCTCTTTTAACATACTGCATGCCTCTTCGTAGGCATCTTCATACTTTTTTAAATGCAGTCTTACTGTAGCTGTTAATAAATAAGGTGAGCACTTGACCCCGAAAGGAACTCGATTGTGTTGGAGAACTTGTAAATTGGGATTACTGTGATCGAGATTTGACCCTTCCTCATTTATCCACAAAAACTTTAAAAAATCCCTATCTTCTTTAGCTAAGCCTACCTCTAAAAATGCAAGCTGAAAGTCGGCACAAAACGCAATTGAATGTACCCTGAATTTAATGATAATCTTTAGCAAATCAGGATTTAAATTAGGTCCGTTTTCCAAACAATCATTAAGTGATAAATTTCCCTTACTTTTAGAAGAAGCGTCAAAAACTATTCGAACCTTTGTAGAATCCTTCTGCTCACGCACTACCGCGTGATGAGGCATGTAATACCCCGTTTTCAAACTACTATTTAAATACGTATCTACCCGTTCCACTATACCATCTCTCAAGTGTTCATTAATTATCTCATTATATTTTAAATATAGCTCGCTATTTTTCTGAAACCTATTATTTAAAAATTGTAAACGCTGTTTCGCGATTTCATAATTGTTATTTAAACCTTCAACACCCTCTTTCCACAATAATCGAGTTTCATACCTTTTATTCTTGTAAGTTGTATTTCGTTCAAATGACTCTAAAATTTCTTTATCTGATAGAGATATTTCTTTATCCGAACTTATCCCAATTGCTTCTAATTCCCATAATTTTTTTAACTCTTTCATAATCTAAGTCCTCATTTACAACGGTTATATGATTAATTCTTGCGTCCTTACACTTTGATCCTTCGTCCTTGCCTTGAATCACAAAACCGAAAGTGCTTTCTGTTGCGACTAATTTTTTACAAATCTTCACGTTTCGTTCTCCTAAAATTTCCAAAATATAATCCGAACCTATTAATACTTGAATTTCGTCACTCGTACCAGCATCTGCTAATTCTATTCCCTTCTCAAACGCCATCTTTCGTATCCACCGAGAAGGAACTTTTACTTGCCCTAGTGTTATAGAATCAATGACTATTGCGTTAATTTTTATCTTTTTACTGGGATGGCTTACATTTTGCAATACGATTTCTACGATATCATACAAGCGCTCTTTTGCATCTTTGCATCCAAATGTGAAAATAATAAGCGCCTCTTTATTAATAATTTTCAACCCCAGTGAATCAACCACTTCTCGTAAGATGAATGACTTTGTTGACCCTGAATCTAGCATACAACGTAATACCTTTTCGTTCCCCCCTTTACACCTAACTGTTGCCGAAAACGTCTGTAAAAGAACGGAAGTCGGTGGTTTAATTTTGTTATTATTTTCATTACATAAGAGCGAAAGAGAAGCTTCAGGGATTGGCGTTTGTTTTGTCTGATTGGAAGTATCCGTCTCTAAACCTTTCGATGCGGCGTCACATATTAACGAATTATGTAAACCTATTGCACAGTCTGCATTTTTCATCTTTATGAGCACAGAAACGCCTTGGATGCCCTTTCGAAAAGCAAATAAAACATAAACCTCGATCCATTAATGCCTTTCGGCGAGCCTTTAAATCAAGTGCGCACGCAATCATGATTCATATGACAAGCAGATAAACAAAATATGCAGACATTTTGATTCTCTTTCTTAGGCGGGGTAGAGAACTTTCGATTTTGATTAAAATGTGATTTTTGAAAGTATTTAGAGGGAGTTTCGCTTTGACTAGTTAATACCGAAGCACCTTGCTTATTCGTACTGTAATCATTTCTTTTAGAATGCATGTAAGATTTATTTTGATAACCTTGATGGGAACTTTTGTTTCGTATTGATGTTTCATTTACATCAAAATTCTTAGAATGCGCTAACATCATTGATGTTTCCCTACATTCCACTTCCGTTTTCAAGAACGTTAGTAGTTCATTAACATCGAAATTTTGTTTATCACTTCTTTTCCTAGTGAATTCTAGAGTTAAATTCTCGGGTATTAACTTTAACAAAATAGGGAATAATAAATGTCCATAAGAACCACTAGTAACATTTAATGAATTTAAATTCCTTATTTGTATTTCTATATCGTCATAAAGCTTCCTCAAAGAAGCCGTATTTCCGGAATATTTTACAGGTTCTAAACTCAACAATTTATTCATATGCGCATTAATTAGCAGGTCATCTCTGCCGAAACGGTTTTTTAGTATATCAACAGCCACCGTATAGTTTTCACTAGTAAATGTTAATCCACTAATAGCCTTTAAAGCTAAACCTCCCAAAAGCGATTTTAAATAACAAAACTTGTCAACCGAACTGAGACTTTCGTTTTGGTGAATGGAATTACTAAACTGATTCCAGAATTCAAGCCAAGAACAAGGATCACCGTAATATTTTGTAATCGTTAATTTTGGCAATTTTAAAGTAAAGTTTTCAACTTCACAAGTTTTCAACTTCGAAAATATAGTTTCCTCACTAGAATTTCTAGATTCAACTTTACACGCGTTTTTTCTTAATTTTTCCTGAATTTTACATTTAAAACTTATAATTCTTTCTTGATATTCCTGCGCGGAAATTAGTTCTGTTTCCAACTCCTGTTCCGTAATTATAAGTTTTTCAATCTCAGAATCGTATTGTTTCAACAACTGCGATTTTTCAATTAACATTTCGAGTAATTCTTTTAATTTCCCATCCGCGGTTTTACCCTCTTCTAACAATGCAGAATCTATTTTACTCATCAACTTGGTAGTTAAGTTACGCGTCACCGTACCGCAACTTCTTTGCCTTATTCATAGCCTCCATTTTACCATTAGATTCTATCAACTATAATAATCACCAAGATTTTTATTCAACAATTCTATTCAAAACTGGAAAAATGAAAAAGGGCCTACCTCGAATTTCTTCGCGTTAAATCCTGGCTTTTCAGTCATGAACTCACTAATTTTCTTCGTCCATTCTTCATCTCCACAAATCAAGTCCGGTGTCACCAGAAAAAATGTACGTATCCAAATGATCAGAAGGTTGTTGATGCTTGTTCCTTGATCTATTGCGCCAAGATATTTTACTGTACATTTATTTACAATTTATTTACAAGTCGTATGCCACCTGGCATATTTACAAGCGTTATGCCTCCTGGCATGTACATGATAGACATATTCTGCCACCTGGCATGTGAATTGATACATCATACTAGTTTTCTGCCACCTGACAGATACGATGCAATTACCTCAATTAGCGGTAATACGCCCGACATTTTGGCGTGTCCGCTTCCCTTACGTTCTGTAACGCAACTAACTTTTTGTGCGGTGCGCCCTCTGGGCACAAATCACCGCAATCACCGAGGAGGCCAAAACACAGGGTAAATTTCAATGATTCTATACATTCTTCTAATATCCGCCGTAAATGCGAATGGGTACTTTCTAAATCTAAGCATGATTGAAAAGAGATCATCTTGAATAACCCCTCCATTACGTTGTAAAGAATTTAGCGAAATTCCATTTCATGTTAAACATGATGAATTAAACACTGTTCTTAATTTAGTTGTTGTTTTTTGAGGTCGGTATATCCCATGATGTGACATATAATATACTACCCTAGGCTCATTTTGCTCATTAACCTCAGTCATATGCCCTAGCTCTTCATACTCCTTTAAAAATATTTCATGTTTAACATGAAATTCCATTTCATGTTAAACATGATGCATTAAACACTGTTCTCAATTTAGTTGTTGTTTTTTGAGGTCGGTATATCCCATGATGTGACATATAATATACTACCCTAGGCTCATTTTGCTCATTAACCTCAGTCATATGCCCTAGCTCTTCATACTCCTTTAAAAATACCTGATACAGACTAAAATATTAAATATTTGTCTTTACCTAATCTTTTCCATAGGGAATTTAATCTCTCAAGGGTAAAATCTTTTGAATTTCCTAAGCAAATAGGAACTTCCTTTAGTGGCATTGTTACAATGTATCTCCTTTCCGCTTATGAGTTTGCACATAATGTTCTTCACATATTGCTGTTTCTTTATTTTTTGGAATGGCTATTTCAACATCCTCTATTTCCCAAAATTTTCTCATTGTTTGTTCTAAGTCATTAGATGTTTTCATTAACGCACAATGTACGCGGCTCTGTTTTTCTGATGTTCTTCCAACACTACAAATCCGAACACGTTGTTTTGTAAAATAAGACTCGAGTTTTCATAGCGAATTTGTTCAGATTTTAATATCTCAAAGAAAACCTCAGCTTCTAAAAGCATCTCTATACGGTCTGGAACATTAAAATTCTCATCAGCTAATTTTATGTTAAAAAAATCCTGCATTTTAATATCAATTTTCCTTGAAGGAATCAAATCTTGCGAGATTTTTGGTACTACTAATAAGTCTAAATGTCTCACGTAACTTTTATCTTTATTGCTAATGCATGCCGAAACTCTTTACCAAATTATAAACAAAGAATCATTTAATCCGGAAATCGCAATGTTTTTCTTCTCAGAATCAAAGTTGAATTTATTCGCACAGTCTCTGCTTATAAACGATGAAGTACTGCCGCCATCAAGTAATGCTTTGACTGAATGTAGCTTACCCATACCATCACTAATAAAGCAAATAGCCGTGCTCAGAAGAACACCTTTTTTGGATCTGTTTACACTAGTCGCTGTGAGTAGAGTATTACGCTGTTAGGCAGAAAGTCTGGCGCTAGGGAGGAAAGCACATTGGAACTACTCGCTGTTTCGTTTTTATTTTTTTCCTTCTCTTTCGATGATTTATTTTCTACTGGAAAATGCAGTGTCACGTGGTGTCTTTTCCCACAAACGGAACACGAAAACTTTGATTTGCAGTTTTTGACAGAATGGTTTAATGCTAGGCAATTAAAGCACAATTTATGACTTTTGATAATTTCAATCCGATCATTCACCGGTTATTTCAAGAAATTTGGGCATTTTGCCAAAAAATGATTTTCCTCACAAAGAACACGCTTTAAACCTTTTACATCGTCAAGGAATACCTTTGAAACATTTTTCGACGTTTTGTAATTGTTGCGAGATTTTTGAAAACTGTCCACACTTGCGGCAAGGGACTTTCCGCGAGATGTGAAAAATAAATCTGCTTCCTTTGCCATTTGTTGAGACGGAAACCAACTTTCAGCTTGCCTTACAGAAATATGGGCTGACGTTTCTCGATCTAATTAATGTCTCAAACAATTTGTCTGATATTACTCGTTACTTGTAAATAACTCATTATCCATAGATCTCTGGCGCAGGACGGACCACGATGTTTTGCACAGGCACTACACTATAATTTAATAAACTCAGGAACAATGGACTGTATTGCATCTCACTTTTATTCTCATTAATTTACATCGTTCATGGCCACTCGAAACCACAAATTCTCTCACACGCTCTCTTAGCTCACAATCTCATGTCACAAACTCCAAGAGCTCAAGCGCATGTGCAGACGCTAGTAATGAAATGCGCGCGCAGGCGCAACTGTAAGATAAAATTACAGGAAAATATACATTAAATTTATCATTGAGGGAAACTTTGGAATTGGCTCAATCTACAACTTTGGCTAAAACGCGATTAGAAAATTTATGGGAAAGACCAGGTTAAAAGTCCATACTTAAAACACTTTACACTAATTTAATGAATGACCATAAAAGCTCAGGACTGCAGGAAATTGAGTATAAATTATTATATAATCCCTCATCAGGAAGTATTCATGGAAGACAGCACCGTAACAAAACTAGATATCGTTTTCGATGCTTCGTCCAATGGATTTTAATTTAATAATTGTTTACTTAAGAATCCTGTTGTTCAAGAGAACTTATTTTCGATTCTTTCAAGGTTTCGTAATCATAAAATAGCCCTTGTTGCTGATGTACAAAAAAAATGTATAGGCTAATTTGAGTAAATCTAGAACAAGAACTTGCACTGTATATTATGGAAAGAGGACAGTAAATTATTTCAGTTGATGATCTTTACTTACGGTTCGGCATGTGACACATTCTTGGCCACTAGATTATTAAAATAATTAGCCCTGGAAGAAAATTATATTATCCATTGGCTACTGTTGCTGCATAGTCTGACGTGTATGTAGACGGCAGGTGCGGATGGCGTTGCCACTGAATGTGAGTTGCAACAACAGCCAATAAGAATGGGACTTCATAAATGGATACTTCATAAATGGCCTTCAAATGAAAAACAGCTATTGGGTAGTGTTCCCCCTAATCATAAAAAATATCACTTTGCTGAAATTAGTAACAACACGGTAAAAACGCTTCGGTTAAGATGGGATCGAAAGGGAAAAACTTTTGATTTAATGTCTGTTCTGGTCCAAAGCTTCCAACAAAACGCTCAGTTTTGTTCCAAATTTTTTTTTCTTTTTCTTTTTTTTTTTTTTTTTTTTAAAGGAAAAATGGGAAATTTTTCGTAGAAATTTGTTGGGGTTTAAGATGATTAAAATGTCGCTGTCCATGTCAATGGATTTCGTTAGAGTAATTGAACTTCATGTCTTTTTTCGATACCGCAAAAGAAGCATAGGGGGCTATGCTTCACCTTCGTTGTCCAGCAAGGGAGAAATTAGAGCGAGTCTTTTTAAAGCAAAATCAAGAATCGTCCATGAAGTAAATGACTGTTCCTTATTTTAGAATTATGCCGTGCTGTGCTGTTAGGAAAACTGGTAAAAGTGGTGACAGATGTTCTAAAGGTTAATAGCGATAGAGTAAAAAATGGTGATAAAAAAACTCCTATACCGAGTTGAGGAACTGTGTTATTGATTTAAAATCAAGTTAAATCAATAAAAACATATCCTTAAAGTCAATTAATGTAGATTCTAGTTTAAACTTATTAAATCAATAGCCTGAAAATAAAATAAATCTTCGCTAATGCTTGGGCATATTGAAAATGCTATCTCTCTAAAATTTACCGTTACTTCAAATTACCGTAAACAAAGTGCACAATTAATTTCTTAACTTTCTCTAGTGATAGCAAAAGTCCATCTCCATTAATATACAACCTGAAAAACACCAGGGAAGAAATATTCATACCTATCAATGAATCACTTCTCCTAAAAATCAGAAATTCAATTAGTTTAACTAATTTCTCAGCACCTTCAAATAACCAAAACTTTATCAGCAATAATCCGTAATACTTATAAGTGATTAATACATATATTACATGCGTTGTGGTTTTGCTTCTTAAACATAATTAACAATACCTTAGGTAAATAAATCTCCATGTTTCTGACAGCTATACGGTTCAAACAAATGGAGCAACAGGACAAACAATCAAATAAAGAGCAAAATTAATACATACAGTATGTATCACTAAACATATTTATTAATTTATAGGTTAAATAAACATTCAAGGAATTGGATTAATTGATGCTTTCCATTCATGTATTTAAACACATAAGTTCAAGATGCATTTAAACACATAAATTTCAATCCTCTAAATAAAATACCATCATTTTTAACATATTATATATTATTGTAACATAACTTTTACATTTCATTATTCAAAACTTTAGGCAGTTAAACAAATTTTCCAATAACTATATACATTAACTCATCATAACTTAGTCACTAGCCTTGAAAGATCCTTACAATAATAATTAAAATAGAAGAAAAAAAAATCATCACTCACAGGCTGAAAACCAAACATCAAAATTCTCTTACAGGGATTTGCACTGATCACCAGAATATGAGGAAAATTTTATGGTCCGATAGATCTTCCGGCACTTATTTCAGCTGACCACCCAGGAAATATCTACATAAAACCCCAAACTATGATTTGCTGCCGGAGACCGATCAAGAATATTTAATTGCTTTTAGTTCCCCTGACCGTTCAGCCCAGTTTTGAGGTCCGAAGGCTTTAGCATGAGGTGTAGCTATGACGGTAATTGTCTGTGCTAAATCTGTAGAGACATTAGGAATTTTGGAAGCAGTAAAGATGAAAAATAAACAACCACCTTCGCCGGGAATTGAACCGCAGACCTCTGAAATACGCGCCCAGGGTTCAGACCACAACACCACGAAGGCATGCCGAGAGGGCGGAAGAAATACCTAATATACTCCCCCTTTTAAAGAGCGACTGAGGTTTTAGGGGACCTAATCGCCAAATCCTAGGTGTGCAGAAACCTCATCCCTCAAGCTTTTAGTTCCAGCGCCACTGTAGAGGCCATTAGGAATTTTTGAAGCAGGAAAGATGAAAAATAAGCAACCACCTTCGCCAAGAATTGAACCGCGGACCTCTGGAATACGCACCCAGTGTGCAGACCACCACACCACGAAGGCATGCCAAGAAGGTGGGAGAAATACCTTATAAATCATCTTGCGCTATATTGCACTTTCAGTCATGTATTGGTTCAAGTGCAAGCCAGCAAACTTTTCTCCAAAACGAGGCTTGAAAAATCCAAAATAGGCATTAAAAAGAGACTTTCATCAGAAATAAAAAGTTGTGCTCTTGTCATTCAAATTCAGGTTCTTTTCCTTCCCTTGCAACCGCTTGATAAAATCAACCAACATTTATGCCAGCTCAAGTCCGACACGAGACAACTCTGGTTCCTGCTCCATCTCCCCCACCCCGTCTGAAATTTCAGGCATATCTCCGTTTTAATCAGGTAAAAAACAATGGCCTACGCCCGCGTGCAACACAAGCTGGCCCCAAATCTTTACTGTTACCCCCTTGATAATTTCAGACAAATCTAATTTTTTTACTCTCCACAAGAAAACTCGGTTTCTCCGCCCGCCAAAATTTTACAAACTAAAAGATAAACAAAAAAATTAAGCTTGACCAGCAATTTTAATTAATTAAAAACCTTAACAGCAATTAATTAAATTGCATTAGGAAAATTAATTTTTGCGATACAAAAATGGAAAGCCCTTGCCACATTCTAGTAAATAAGTACATTTTCTACCCATTTCTGGACACTGGAGGATATTCAGAATTGGTAGACGCTTAAAAATCTTTTCGCTAGGACTTCATCGGAAACAACCAAAATTACTTCTCTAATAATCATCATTTTACACATCTTGTTATTAATCATTATGATTGTTTGTATTTTCATAAAGATGCAGAAGGAATTCTTTCTCTCGCCAGAACAAGATTCTGGATAGTCAAGACTATTGTAAGGAATATTAGGAATATTGTAAGAAAATTATAGCATAAGTGGGTAACAGTTTTGAAGGTAAATGAAAAAACGTCCCAGAAAATAGTGACAGATTTACCTACAACCCAAATTACTCCTTCAAGAGGATTTAATAAAACAGGGGTTAATTTGGCCCTTTCGTAGTAAAGACTGACAGACAAAGAATTCTAATAGATGTTTTGATTGTATTTTTATATGTTTTACTCCTGTTCATTTTGAAATTTCTTTGGTGCGTTAAAAAGATTCGTAGCACTTAGAGGTAAGCCTTCTAAAATTTTTAGTGATAACGGTACGAATTTCATTGGAGACAACCATGAATTGCATAAAATTATTGGGAATTAGTTCAAGGAAAATAAAGGAAAGAACTAAAGATTTCACCGCTAGACAGAGAATAAAATGAAATTTTATCCAAGTTCTACTTCTCGTTTCGGACTTCTTTGGGAAACAGAAATAAAATCGTTGAAATATCATTTAAAGCGAGTTATTGGAAATACTATTTTGTGGTCACGAAGAGTTTTTGATGTTAGTCAAAAAGTCATCAGAAAGCAGTTAAGGTCTCTTTGTCCTCTATATAGTGATCCTAATGAGGTTTTATTCCTCTCCCCTCCCCATTCCTTAGTTAGATCATCTTTGGTTACTTTACCCGATCCTAACTGTCTTAAAATTCAAAGGGCAGACTTAGTAGATGGCAGTTGGTTCAAAAACTTACGGAATTAGTTGGTAAAGGCGGACAAATTAATATTTAAATAGGCTTCAACAAAGACCAAAATGGTCCACAAGATTAGTGAAATTTAAAAAAGGTGATATCTTATTAGTTAAAGACTCTGATAATGCAGGATATTTAAAATGGTATTTTTTTGCAAGACTTGTCGAAATGCATGAGGACGAGGAGACTGTTGTCAGAGTGGTTACATTTGCATAGGAAACTGAAAGATATCAACGTCCGAACCAAACCTCCTACTTGATGGTTTGTAAATTAATCTAATTATAGATTATTGTCATAAATCCAACTAGTGAGACAACTAGTATGTTATTTATATGAATTTCATGTATCTTGATACTTGTGTTTTCTTGTTTTATCAGTGATTTTGCATCAGTGTAATGATATATGACTTATAAATCATCAAAATAAATAAACTTGTTAAACTAAATTATAAAAATAAACAACCACCTTCGCCGGGAATTGAACCGCAGACTTGAAAATAAAATTATAAAGCTTATTGAAATTATAAAGCTTATTTTAACTTAAAAATGTATTGATTTAAAGTTGTAATATACAGGGTGAGAGAAAAGTTCGTTAAAACTTTAAAAATTCATAAAAAGGGAAGTAATTATGAAAACGAAGTGCGTTTTGCAAGAAAGGGCATACAAAGAAGTCGGATTTTTTTAGCAGTAAAACACTTTTTAGTTAAAAATATCACTGGTAGAGGGCTTTAACACGCGAGAGATTCAGCAGAATTATGCAAATTAATCTTGCAGTAAAAGACCGTGATGCACGAGGATTTCTTTTTCGCTTTCAAAATGCTGTCATTACCCGAGCGAAAGTTGTTGGTGAAGTTGTTCTATTTGACAGAAGAGTCAGCATCTGTTTCGAAAATTTCGCACTGAGAAATGATTGAAGACGGGAAATGGCTCCATATCGTGTTCTAGAATTCTGAAGCTTGTCAAACGGTTCGAAGAAACTGGCTCTTTGAAAGATCGACCACGAAGTGGAAGACTCATATTGATAAAGAGCCGAATTACTGAAGTGTGGAAACTACTATGAATGATAAAGCGGCGGAATCGTCCGTAGCAGTGCGTAACGTGTACGTAAAATTTCTTTCACAATTTCCAAAGCGATTTCCAATTAAAAAAAAAAAAACTAAGTTATATTTTGCTAAGCTGCTTTGATCAGATAAAATGATAAATGCAAGATTTTACTGTCAATAACTGAGCCTACTAAAAGCAGAATTATAAGAGAAACCATGAATACTCATAACTGATGCAAAGCAATAAATTTTGACCACGTGTTAAAAACAGAGCCTTAAAATCTTAGTGCACAATTACCATATGCGAGAAGCTCGCTACACCTCAACTTTCTTCAAACAGTTGTTTCAGTTCAAGTTTAGGACTTTCTGAAGCGTGAGAGAAAAAATTCAGCTTTGAATAAGCAGCGGACAGATATCACTTCGCAAAAAAAAAAAGGGGAGGGACAGTTTTATATCTCCCGTCCTACTGGGCCGATTGACGAAATTCAAATTGTATTTTTCATGTGTTGAAAGTGCTACTTAGAATACATATTAGATTTATGTTTAGCATTGTTCTAATACAGGTATTTTGACGCAAAATTGGATCCTTTTTCTGAAATGACCTGCCAAATGTTTTCCATATTTCGATTCTATGACTCAAATTATGCCTAAATATTAAATTTTGTAAAATTGGTGCGAAATTTACGGAGAAATCAAAAATTTATCTTGACGCATTTTTTCCAGTTTGCCTTAAGAATAATTCACTTCGCTCACTTCTTAATTTATGGCAACATATCTTCCTTTCCTTTTTTTACATTGCAGACGAGAGGGAAAAAATTCATCGCTCATACTTTCAAATAATTTTAACAAAGTGCGTAAACCACATTTGGCGTTATTATTGCTTATAACAAATATGCCAAATTTCAGAACGCGCCAATATGTAAATTCATGTACATCTTAGAAAATTTTGAATAAAAAACTCTTAACTTTTTTCAGATGTGCCTAGAAATACATCTACTTTAAGATGATGTTAAAATTTTCATAGGTTATAATTCAAAATGTTTTTCGTAAAATTTATAAAATTCATTTAAAATACAAATTAAAAAAATAAATCATAAAAAGCAGGCGAAATTTATTTGGAATGAATCTAAATTTCGAAATGTGAGGGGAAGAATAAAATAAGTTTAATAAAATAAGAGATTAAGACACAATAACACGCCGAATAAATACTAATTCAGAAGGTCAAACAACAAAAAATCAGCGTTATATTTACAAAATTTTCACAGTGAAAATTTTGTAAATATAACGCTGATTTTTTGTTGTTTGACCTTCTGAATTAGTAGAATAAGAGATATTAACAAATATATGCCAGATTAAATTAACACTGAGGAGCTAAAATGTTGAGAGCTAATTTTTTAAAAACTGCTCCTGAGATTTTTACAAAACTTGGCAGTTTGGCATAATTTGAGTCGTAGAATCGAAATATCTAACATAATTAGTATGTCATTTCAGAAAAGTCCGCTTTTGTATCAAAATACTTATATTAGAACAATTCTATATATAAATCTAATACATAACGTTTTCGAGACATGAAAAACACAATTTGAATTTCGTCAATCGGACCAGTAAAGCGGGAGATATAGAACTGCCCCCCCTTTTTGGGGGGGGGGTCTCAGTGTACTCAGTATTTAGACTAATGTTTTTACGTGTTCTTATTGTTATGTTTAATGTATATAGTGTTCGCTAATATGTGGTCTCTTCATTTCTGGATTACGTGTTGGACTTTGCAGTTCAATATACAAGGAAAGCAGTCACCACAGAAGAAAAACAAAACTTCAATTTTGATATTTCTGTTGAAATAAAAAAGTCTATCTTAAGTGAAGCAAAAAATTATTAATTTTTTAACACCACGGCAACATGAAATTTCACTATGGCTCCTTAAACAATGGAAAAATTACTAAACGTGCTAAGCTGAAGGGAAATTCCAATTTTGCCTTCATATTCTCCTGGTATTTGTCGGTTAAGCTATCAACTGTTCCGATTAGTATAAAATAGTTTAAAAGGTACAAAATAGTTTAAAAGGGAGGAAAACTGAACGCACTTTAGAGGAAAAACAAACGCATGCCTTACAAAACAACCAATAAATTTTTACGAAAGTGGTAATGTAAGTTTCTGAATTTAAAAATTAAACACTAAGGGATAAATGATTTTTCGCATTTCAAAAACAAATTACAGTCTTAGAAGCTTACTGCAGGATGTCATGCAGTAAGTAAGTATTCGAAGATTTACCTCAGAAACAATCATTAATTTAAACTCAAATTGAATATCTTCTGAGTTCTCGGTATATAGACGCTTTCCTTCTCTTTCAACCGCGAATCTACTAAACGATTTTTGAAATCACTATCAACAAGAGAATAAGATTATATATAGTAGGCGAATAATAAGATAATGAGAGATAGGTGAAAGCGTCAAAATGAAAACTAAAATTTCTAAGAGATAATCATAAGTAGTCACATTATAAAATTTTATGAAAAATAACAAATAAAATATAAACTACATACTACCAGGAGTTTAAAACAAAAAGATGTTACATTCGGTAGAAAAAAAATAATCACATGAACGTTCATGAGAATGACTAAAAGGCAGGATTTTCCATAAATGAAGGCTAAAACTTCAGCTAAAAAAATTCTCTGGATTTTTCTGTGGATTCTTTGAATAGTTAATACGGATTGCAATGTTTAGGAAAAGATTAATTTTAATGAAAAACATTCCGATGACTTCAGAGATCACGGAGCTTATGTATAGCTAGCTAATTTTAACAAACAAGGTCATCTTTCCTCTTCTTCTCCTGCGGAAATATCTCATTCTAACTACATACTGCCTTGAATTTGGGTAAGCAAATGATATATTTAATACAAAGAATTCCAACCTGCTCAACTACATAGCTTGAACTTTTCCGTGTAAAACATTTCTGTTTTCGCTTCTTACAAAATTATTGAACCAGAAAAGAATAAGAACATGATTAAAGTTGACTACAATGACCATTGTTAAAGATACCGTTTAAATAAAGTAATAAACGGCTTAAGCGTTCAATTGAAGACAATGTCACTCGTACAGTTTGACAGACTATCCCTTTATAAAATCCACGCAACTTATAAGAAAAAAGTATTTTTTAAAGCTGTTTACTCAATCGAAAATTCCCTCCTACACCTTTCCACCGTGTTGGGTGTATCGTTGCTAGCTTAATGGATATTTTCCCTCCTTTTTGTTCGAAATTCAGACATTCGTTCCGATAGATGATGGTGTCAAATCAGTAAGAGCTCCATCCCCTCCTTCAACAATAGCCAGCTTATAATAAGAGAACTTACTTTGCATCGCGATCGAACGAGGAAACTTAATTATTTTTCCAATAGAGCTGTTCTTGTCATATACAGAAAAGTATTCACAGTCCCAAGATAATGACGATAATCTATCGGGCCTTTCATTATGAGAGAATGCGCAACTTTTTTTTTTTTTTTTTTCTTTTTTCCATTCATTTTTCTTATTTTATGGTGCCTTCTGTTTGCTGCATGCGCTTCTTAAAAATTGCGACTTTTTTACGCTTGTTTGTTTTACTCAGCTCGATATCTCGGGGAGGAAGTGCAAATGATATCGGGGGGAAAAGTGGTAGAAACGAGGGAGATTATATAATTACTACCAACAGATAGGGTAAATGAACAGGCGGATTACTTTTTTAAGGCGAGTCTCTCTCCTTGGGAGATGTACTTTGGGCAATTAAGGACTAATGACTTCCTAAACTGTTGCCCTTTTTCTTCCTTTTTTAGCGAAGTTGACAAATGAGACGGTGCAAAGAAACAAAAGAACGGTGCTAGTGTCTTGGGCATTCCAAGAACACCCAGAAAGTTTCCTTCCCCAAAGATTAAACACCGATATTATAATAAAAAAAAGAGTTTAATATCGCAGACTGCACTTTTTAATACTTACAAAAAAATAATTAAAAACTAAGTGGAGGGATATCATTACTAGATGTAGACAGAATATACTTTTTTTTTTTTTTTGTCCAGAAGCGCAATTTGCCCAGAAGGGCTATTAATTTTGTTTTGGTATTTTGCACTATAAACGGCGAATCACTTTTTAAATTGTTGCCACCAAATATTAGAACCTTGTATTATAAAGGGTTTTAACCTTAATTTAAATAAATTAAAGAACGAAGAATCTGCATAAATGTATGTATGTTTCCCACATTGTGATAAAATGACGGTACCTAGAGCCATCAAATTTTGAATAACGTATGTCTCCGCCCGTATAAATGATTTTTCGCATTTCGAATATGTGCATCTGGAAGCCCAAATTTGAAATTTGGAATTTGTTTTATTATCTATTTCACATTTTGCAAAACACATTTTGCATGACAATCTCCCCCCCCCCCCCAAAAAAAAAAATTATCTCCAGTGCGCGAGACTGTGTATCGGAAATTCTAAAATTATCCTCTTTTAAATATTTTGTGATATTGCTGTTGAATTGAATTTTATGGTTTAAGTGCGAAGAACAGGATATTTAATAAATAAAGTTAAAACACAAAACTTTAAAAAAAAACGCCCCTTTGGGCATAATTTAAAATCTGAAAGCTTTCAGACTTTTCGGTTGGACATTTTTTTTTTTTTTTTTTTTTTTTAAGAAATCTAGAATTTCAACGTGGTAGAGCTAATAACCCCTCTAAGCAGCAGTATATCGACTTAGGTTCAGGTCCCTACAAATGGAAAAATTGTGCGTTTATTTCTGTCGTTTTCCCCACGAAAAGTTAGTTAAATTCAAGCAAGTTTCCCTTAAAAGTCCTCCAAGAAGGCATATATCTCTCTTTCTAGGAAAATAGCCTTTGCGTCCTTTATCATAATCAGTTAAACAAACAAAGAAAGTTCTTGTTCTAATACCACTACTCAGATATACTAAATTATACCTGAGTTATTAAGTCATCCACATTCCACAGAAAGTAAAAGATTTCACGATGAAAACAAATCTGAATATTTAAGTAAAATAGAGAAGTTATACATTCATGCATTTAATATAAAAGTTGGATTGGATTGGATTATTCAATTATGGCAAAGCACACGAGGGCTATCTGCCTAAAGGGAGGGATGCCTTTGGGAAGGACTTTCTAAGGTAAACTGGTTCATATACACGTTACACCTGGGGAAAACCACAAAAACGCCTTTGCAGCCAGCCCGTTCGCGGGATTCGAACCTCGGACTGAACTACCGGCGTTCATCGTCTTTACCGCTCTGCCGCTGGTGGGTCTAATGTAAAAGTTGAAAAAGTATTTTATGCATAATAATCAACAAATTCTGGAATACCTTTGAAAAAGCTTTCTGTTTTCTTTCTTCCCTTCCGAAAAAGAAACATTCGATTTTAATATTTTAATTACATTTTGTACTGACATTTTGTTAAAGAGTCAATCTTCACAGAAAAATTTATTTACTTTTTCTTGCAGCATTAAAATTTGAAAAAAAAATTTGAATTTTCTTACTTCAAAATCTTTTGATATTGTATCAAATGCCTATTATTCTTTAAAAGACTCTTACTTCTCTAGTAAAAGTATGCAATAAGATTGGGTTCTTACTATTAGAATATGTTTGGATATTACTGTAGCTTTACTTTAAAAAAATACCTTATCACGCGGTGTTTAAATAATTTGCATGGTTTATTATCATTTGGTCAGCTATTCGTAGATTTTAAAATGAAATGAATATTCTTTTTCCCTATACGAAAATTTTTAGGAATTCTGCCGGTAATTTATTAAAGTTCTTCAGCCCTGCTAAGACTGAAAAGCCAGTTATTGCTCTGTCTGTGATATTTCGGCAGAGTCCTGAGAAGTTTTTAACAACGTTTTTATTAAAAGCCTTAAACTTGTATAAGTGCTCACAGATTAAATCTCCTCTGCTTGTGGCAATCAGATAACAGAAGTTGAACTTTAAGAGAATTGGCTGGAGAAGACTACATTATAAATGGCTTAACTAAATGTTGGCTCATATTCTAAGTGCGCAACTTAACTTTAGCTAGCAAAATGGCTCATTCCGTATAATTAACGCAGCAAAGTTGGGAAGTCTAATAATACTACATCAAGCGGCGCTGCAAAAGCTCAAAGCACACTGCCTATGAAAGTCTCTAAAACTTTCATAGGCAGTGTGCTTTGTCGTAATTAAATAAACCAAGCTTCAAAAATTTTCAAAAACTCTTCTAATACCCTTAACTCATTCACATCTTGGTGTGAACAAACGAAACGCAGAAGAGACAGATGTTCCAAATCCTAAGAAAATGGACTAATTAGCATAAATTATACTCAGCAAGTGACTTAAATATCTTCCTGCCAGTAATAGAAAGAAGTCCGAAACACCAGTTTTAGGCATGGTATAAAAATTTAATTTTATTATTTAAATATTTCTAATTGTAACTTTACTTCGCATGGGAATTTAAAACACATTATACTCAACTGTTTTTGACGTAAAAGGTTTCTAAAACTTACATACATTGATGTCTTTAGCAATACTTGTATATGGTTCGCAAAAAAAATTAATGAGTAATATTTTGTTTGATTTTAAAACTATGAGAATGAATTTATTTAATTTAAGACTTCCACTATTCAAAATCAGTTTCTTCACTGACATTTCCGTTTCTTCGACGCCAGTATTAAAACGGAAATTTTATATATTTTTAATTTTTCGAAATAAGCAAAACGAAACAAAAAGAAGTGCTTGAAAATCTGTCATGCAACCAAAATTTTTGCATTCTGTAAGTCTGTCTCATACGATTCATTTCTGAAACTGGTGCCATGGACTTTGCAGTCGTTCAGTTGTGCACTTCTTTCAGAACGAGCTGTTTAAGTATGTCGGTATGTCAGTGTGAAAATAGTTGCGAGTTTTTCGATTCGTGTTTGTTCTCCCAAATGCAGAATCGAAAAGCAAACTTCGTATCTTCATTACATCTCGTAGTTATCGATAAGTAACCTATTGAATCTAGTGTGGATACCGCTAAAACTTTCCTTAAAATATTAACAAATGTGATTTAAAGATAAAAAAATGCCAGCGGTTTTGCCCCAGTAATCTGAACCTAAGAGAATCGATAACACGTTTGAAAATCCTTTCGTCGAAAGTACTACAATGCTCGCGTTAACAGCAGCCATTTCCTTTCAATAGCCAATTCTTTTCAATTTATAGGGGATTTCTCCCACTTTCTCAGCTATTAAGCTTCTTAGCTATTCCTCTTCTATTAAGAATTTGAGCTGTAATTTCAGTCATCATTTGTAAGCTTTATTAGTTGTTTAAGATTTTCTTAAAGTATTTATAATAATAAGATATTTCTCCCGCGTTCTTAGCACGCCTTTGCGGTGTAATGGCCAGCACACTCGGCGCGTATTCGGGAGGTACGTGGTTCGAGTCCCGGCGAGGGCATTGCTCATTTTTCATGTCTCCTGCTTCGAAATGACCTAATGTCTCTATAAATTAATAATTCTTTTCTATAATGGTTAATGCCCAGGACCTGCGGAAAAGGGCCTGCAACGCTTACAGCACACGCGGGTGCCACCGTAAAAAGTGAGAGAATGCCGCTTTACAAGCATAAACAGATCTGTAAAGGAATAGTTAAAAAAATAAATAAAAAATATAATTACGTAAATCGTAGTGAATTAAGCTTTACTTAGCATCAGATGTAGTAGGAATCGAATTTATTTTCAGCATTACCTTCTCCAAGCATCACATCTCAAGTGATGAAAATCATATGGAATATTCGGTGTTTGTTATCTTTGAGAAGCAGAACTGGCGATATTTATTGAATTTGAATCCGTGATTTATTATACAATTTCTTAAATATACAGATTTATTAGTTCATTGCACAAATGTTAAATCGTAATGTAAAATTAGTAAATGGAACCAAAAACAAATTGTTCTCTTTTCACAATTTTCTGCATGAACCCGAGGGGGAACTGCAATCAAATATATTGGACTATTGATTGAAAAAAAGGCACATGAGGACTATCTGCCTGAGGAAGGGATGCCTTCGTTTACGATCTTCCATGGAAAATGGATTCCTGTTTACGTTACACATGGACGAACCAAGAGAATCGAGAATCTTATAAAGTAAACCTCTTCGCTGCGATTTGAACTCAGGTGGAGCTATTCGCGGAGAAAGGAACAGGAGTACAAGGCCTTGAGCCATTTCCTTCCGTTCAACTGGTTTTGAGCAATAATGTTCACCCACCTAGTTTACAAACAAACCTGGTTTACCGTTTAAATCCATGAATTTAAACATGCAAACAACACTATGGACCAGTGGCGCAACGGATAACGCGCCTGACTACGGATCAGGAGGTTCCAGGTTCGAATCCTGCCTAGCTCATCTGAGGGTTAAGGTTGTATTTTTTCTGTCAGATTACTTTACTCACTTACCAAGCCTCTCCTGGTTTTCTTTTCCCAATGTTTCGTTGTTACAACCTTGTGGTGTATGGTCACCCCTCCTCTCTTCATCTCAGATCTTCTCTTACTGCGCCCGACTTATCACGTTATGTGCCTTCATGGCAGACTTATCAGTGAGCAACATCGCACATACTAGTGATATACAAAAATCGCCGAAAAATCCACTTGTGCTTATATCCCCTCCACAATCACAACTCCGCAGGTACGCACATGTAGGCTTACGTATTCGACTTACATGAATTCTTCGGTTGAATAATTAATACCTTTGGTTCATTACTTTTCGTGAAAATAGACATAATTTGCAAATTCTCTTAATTTTGCCCACTAGTGTATTTTGTAATTCTCAAAACCGATTGCTCCTAATTCATTCATTTCTAACCGATTCCTCAAAAGTTCTCTTTTGTTTTTCTCTAAGATGTAAAATTCACAAAACATTTCAAACTATAGTTTTTTAGGCAATAACTCTGAAAAAATACAAATGAAAAAAAAAGTTCATGTTTACCTTCTTAAGTATTAAAACCAGTGATATTTGTGTTGTATTAAACAGTGTCTGACCACACAGGGGTATATTGACGGGTGCCAATCGTGGCATCTTTTACACATACTTCGCACGTACGTGAGTCCTCCCCATAGCGTTTTCGGATTTAGCGCTGTTGTTGAATACAAAGGCTGAAATGGGAATCTCACTTATCTACCTTATCGACAGAAGCTGAAATAACGGAAGGATTTTCAGGAAAGCCTCTTATGAGAGAGTCTAAGGTGAGATATATAACCAAAAACTCTACTTTGCAAAAAAAGAGAGGTAAACGTCTTAATAAACTTTCATGTTCTCAAAATATGGCCTTATTATGAAACTCATTTAACTACTATATAAGCATTTCAAAATGGTTATCAAAAAAGTTTAATTAAAGAATTAGTTAGTATAATAAACAAGAGGTACTTGCGTATTATCCCGTTGACCGAGAAAGTTGGCATGAGATCCAGCCAAAGTTTCGCTATTCGTTCGTGTATAATTCTGAAGAAAATTCTTTGTTTAGTAAGCAAATAAGATGTGACCCGCTTCGTAAAAAGGCTTTCGTCGATTTCTACAATTTTGTTCGGCCCTCCTATTTTACCGGAAGCGCTGCTGAAAGCTGAGTTCAAATTTCTCATGGGTTGTATTAAACAGTTCCAGTACATTACTGTTTTGTCGACCATATTTAGCTGACCATAACGCGTCCATTAATTCACACTTGTTTTAATAGTAGGATTGCATAACATTGAGAATAAAACACTGCTTTCTGTTCTGTAAAAGTTACCAAAATTCAGTCATTTTTTTTCCCAAAATGCAAGAAAAAATGCAGTAGTAACAATTAATTAATATCCTTGTTCAAGAAGCAAATATGGCTTATCGAGAAATCCAACGGGGTTACATCAACGAAAACGAAGATGTTATGGATGTGGTGTTACGTTACGCTTATCCATAGTTGGCACTAAATCACGCTACTTGACGATACTTTCACGTCGAGGCTGCATAAGTAGTACCAAAAGAATAATAATAATAATACGCATGATAAAGTGCCCACTATTTCCTTTTCAGTTATACTGTTGCGTTTATCTGATATCTTCCGTGGATTCGAAGGGAATATTTTTAAGGAAGAATTTATTTCATTTCATTGAGAATACTTACTATATGTAAATGGTTATACTTTAACACTTGACAAATTTTTAGAGAAATACACATTTTTATATAAGCAAACGGCTATTTCTTAGAACAGCTTATTATAGATTCTGATGTATTTTTTATTAATGAAACCGAAGATGTTAATATATATAAAAATTGTCATTTATATACCATATATATTACTCTAAAAACAATATTTATTAATATTTTATTAATGATATATGTATAATAAATTATTAAGAAGCATTATAACGTTGCGCGCCTCTAACTAGCACGCAACCAAGAGGTGACTGTGAAAGCTTGTATAAACCACAGAGTCTTGTAAAGGGTTTAAGTCCCTTTTTATTCAACGTACTAAATTACAATTGCGTCCTCTTGACGCTTACAAACTGTGCCAACTAGGCAGTCAAAATAAAAATAATAACCTGAAAAGAAAATAAAGACAATATTCTAACTACGAGGCTCTCTAAAATAACTAACTCACCGCGTTTTACAAATACCGCAGCTAATTCAGCAGACTTGAAGCTCACTGGAACAATTGCAAATACTTCCCGCCAAGCACATAGGCCGCAACGCGGGGTGCTTCAATTCTCGATTTCTACCTCCGCGCTCGCTAAGTAAGAATAACTCTCTCACCGAACTCGTTTCCTTCTATTTAAATCATACTACTTCCGCTGATAATTTGAATGCTTGCGCGTTCTACTCAAATTTACATATTCTGGCATTGGCAGTTCCAGGGGAAAGTAAGGCTTGACAGGAAAGATAGTTTAAACTTAAAATAAATGTTAGTTAAAATAAATATAAACCCTACATTTGCCGCTGCCAGAATTTGGAAAACTTGGAAGCAGGTCCTACAAATGACCTGTTGTAAGTTTATCTAATTCTGAACTAACTGGCGAAAGCCTCGTTTACACAAAAAAATCTTATGTAACAATTAAAATTCTGTTAGTCGTTACAAAGCTTTCTTCTTACAGCAACTTTTCCTGGACTTCATCAATCAATCTTGGTCTTTCCTTCCAGCATCTGGAAGGAATAAGTATCAGTATCTTTCTACATACATTATAATTTACACTTTCTTGACACAATAAATTTTTGTTTTTAAACGATTCGTTTTTCTTAGTTATTGCTTACTTCACATTCATTCAATTTTTAAAGCATTAATTTAACTTTACCCTGGCTCTCCACCGTGTGTGGTGTCAAACGGGAATATTCGTGTTTTAGTCTTACAACACTTCCCCTAACCACCATGATTTGTTAGAATTCAACAACCAAATACACACACCTTACTCGACATTCTACAACTCAATGAGCTACTTTAATATTCTTAAAAATTCAAATGTAGGTGGAGAACCCTACAAAACACATTCATTCTAGCTTCCCCCTCATTCATCTTTAAACATGCAGGCTTTCGCTCTAAAGCATGACTTTACAGTTTAATACTTAAATTTTGACTTCATTGCTTTTAAGCATTCACTTTTAGCATCTACAATTTTATGCTTCTAGACTAAATTCTACTTTTACATAACATGCAAGTATTTACATACATTTACAAAAGTTTAATACATATGCTTTTTACAATTTACCATAAAATGAATAAGAGAAAATAAATTTTTACTTTACTCATTCTTCGCCAAGCTGGCGGCACTGGAACTAAAATTCTTATTAGTACAAGAATACGAAGTTATGTTTATCTCCGGCCAAATTTTGGCTTTAACATAACAGAATTAGTCTTTCGACCAACAGAAAATGCTTGTTTTTAGCTTTTACACTTAAAGAAAATAATACTTTTGCCTTAGCTAAATAAAGTAAAACAAAACTAAGTCTCAACCCAGACATATTGACTTTCGTCAAAACATAGAACTTCGTACTTATGCGTAACATTTCAGAACAAAAGAAAAAATTTTATAGAAGATTTTAACTTATCTTTGAGTTTTTGATGATTGAAACTCCGTCATTCTTTTCTGGCAAAATTGTTCCCACGTTATAGGTTTCATGGACGTCAATCTTCTCCTTACTGACCTCCGAGTGTCGTCCCCGTTGATCTTTCTTTTGCGTCCTCTACATGCTGGCCTCTTGACGGAGTAATCGTCTGGTTGTTGGCCTTTGCGTTTCTGCTTGGGACGGCTGGTCTTGACGTCCTCCGGTCTGGAGTCCTTGAATTTCTTCTGTTCCTCGTACTTCTGTGCCTCCTGTTGGCGTTTCAGTTTCCGGAACGGCGGCCTTGCTGGCACCTGACTCTGTGGCCGTGTGCGCGTTCTCCTTGATGTGTAATTTCTCCTGCCATCTTTTGTAGGTGGTGTTTTCGTCTTTACCACGGTTTCTTTACCCGGTTCATCTGTATTTTTGTTTTTCTTCAACGCCGGAGTTTGAAACTCATTTTTTCTTTTTGATACCGACGTCCGGGTTGTAGAAGTGCTAGGTCTCTCTTCAGTTCTCCGTTTCTTGGGTGGTGGAATAGTTGTTGCAGTCTCTGGCCCTTCTATTTCGTTTAGACTTGAGTCCTGCAAGAAACTTTTAAGGATTTCAAAATCATTTGGATTATAGTATTTTTTCACCTGGTCGGGACTTGCTTTACAGATTTCCCCTCTCTTGTTTTTAAGATATAAGACTACTCCTTTGATTTCCTGAATTACATAGGGGCGTTCAAACTTTGGAGCTAGCTTTGCCATAAAATTGTCTGGAGAACTTGATAAAGAAAATTTCCGTTTCAATACTTTATCCCCAACTTTAAAATCTGCTTCACGGCGTTTTCTATCATAATAAATTTTCTGCCTATTTCTTGCCGTATCCGAGGTTTTAAGCGCCTGATCAATCAACTTTTGCACGTCCTTTTGTCTAAATTCCTGCTCACTTTGTTGCACAAAGAATAATTTATCTAAAGGCGTAATTAACTTTCTGCCTAAAAATAATTCTGCTGGAGTTTTTCCCGTAGTATCATGATGTGCCGTTCTTAAAGCATAAGCTAATTCATTTATGTAGCCATCCCAGCGCTTGTGATGTGTGCTAACGTAACTGCGAATTATTTTTACAATGTTTTTATTAACACTTTCTGCTATGTTAGCCTGTGGTCTATACGGAACCATTTTGATATGGCGTATATCAAGTCCATTGCATATGTTTTCAAATATTTGACTAATGAATTGTTTTCCGTTATCGCTAATGACTTTTATCGGTGCACCGTATTTTAAAATGTATCTGTGTAAGAATGCATCTGCGACTGTTTTGGCTGACGCGCGTTTAAGTGGAACAATTTCTATCCATTTTGAAAAATGATCTACTATTACTAAAAAAAAACGATTTTTATTTAACTCGCTCTGGGGGAAGGGACCAAGGAGATCTATGCCTAAAATTTCATTCGGAAATGTAGCGCGAATGCTATTTAAGTACCCGGCCGGGCTGTAATTAATATCATTTATTAACTGACATTGATTGCAGGACCTGACATACGCAGTTACTATTTTGTATAATTGCGGGAAATATACCGCCTCGCGTACCCTTTTTAAAGTCTTTCTGACCCCGATGTGGCCCGCTGTTTTTTTTTCGTGCAACTCCTTCAAAATGCTTAATCGAAGCGAGGCTGGGATGACTGGCTTATACTCAAGATTTTCGTTTGTTGTTTTCGTATAGAATAATAAGCTATCTATTATTTCATAGTTTTTTGCTTTATTTCTTATCGCATCGATATCTGTGTGCTCAAAGCTTTCCGGGTCTTTCAAATAAGCATAGATATTTCCAAATTCAGGATCAGCTTTCAGTTCAGTAATAACCGTATCTCTAGAATCTAAAATTTTTGAAGTCAACACAGCGCATTTAAGTTCATTACCTTCATCGTCCAGTTTTATACGAGAAAGTGCGTCAGCTACATTGTTTTCCTTACCCGGTTTATATTTTATTGTGATATTATATTCTTGGAGTTTTAAAGCCCATCTTATTAACCTGGGCGTTAGGTTTTTTCCCGAGTAAAGTCTACCAACAGCCGCATGATCCGAAAAGACTGTTACTGGCGATTTGCCGAAATAAACTCGAAATTTGTGTACAGCCATTAATACGGCTAATGTTTCTCTTTCTGTAGCTGTATAATTCCTTTGTGTTTGATTCAATGTTTTACTAAAAAATGCCAGCGGATGGTTATTTTGCATAAGAACCGCACCCACCGCATAGTCTGATGCATCTGCCGCAATTTCCAGGTTTTCATCCCCCTCAGGGAATTTTAAAACAGGGGCATTAATAAGCGCTTCCTTTAATCTTTAAAAAGCTGTGTTAGCTTCAGCTGTCCACGTAAATTTACTCTTTTTTCTTTTGATTACTAAGAGTGGTTCAACAATATTAGCGAAATCTTTTATGAAAGATCGATAGTAAGAACATAGTCCAAGGAAAGACGAAAGTTTCTTGGCGGTGTTGGGCGGTGGGAAATTCTTAATAGCTTTTATTTTTGAATCTTGCGTTTCTATACCCTTTTGCGAAATTTTATAACCGAGATATTTAAGTTCTTTAGTTGCGAACTTGCATTTTGAGGCGTTAATTGTAAGACCGGCCTCTTTTAATAATTTAAAAACTTGTTCGAGGTCATTAACGTGTTGTTCCAACGTACTACTCGTTATAATTATATCATCTAGATAAATTAAAGTTGATTTTCCTAGGACAGGCTTTAGAACAATGTCCATAGCTCTCTGGAATGTTGATGGGGCCCCACACAACCCAAAAGGCATGCGTAAAAATGCATAAGTGCCCGATTTTGTTATAAACGCGGTTTTATGTACATCTTCGGGTCTCATAGCTATTTGATAGTAGCCAGACGTTAAGTCCAAAGTAGACATATATCTCGTCGATTTGATCTGTCTAATGATCTCGTCTATAACCGGCAAAGGGTAAACTGGAAATTTAGTTATGCTATTTAGTTTTCTATAATCGATAGCAAACCTCCAAGCCATTTTATCCGAAGGAGGAAACTCGTTCTTTTTTCTACATAGTACGACTAAACTCGCGTATTCACTATTTATGGGCGTTATTATTTTATTCTTTAACATCTCCTGAATATGTTCTTCGATGATTAAGTCTTTTTGTTTATCATAGCGATATGGTTTAGTCCTACAAGGTTTTTCGGCATTTAATTGAATCTTGTGAGTCACGATCTGACAGTTTCCCGGTTTTTCTGAAAACAAATGAGAAAAATTACTCACCACTTGCTGTATTGCTTTACTTTCCTGGTCATTCAAATGGCTAAGGTCCAATTCAGGTGTCTCCGCAGGTTCCACCACCCTCTGGTCCATCTCCAGCACCACGGAACTATCTTGAAAATTTAATTTGGCCCTCGCGGCCCTTAAAAAGTTCATACCTAAAATAAGAGAGTGTTGGAGGTGTTTCACCACAAAAATTAATACTTTGAGATTTTCCTCTTTTATCTGTAAGTTTAATGATACTTTCCCGATGCAGTGACATGTTTTTCCTTGCGCCGCTATAATTTCCGTATTTCTGGTTTTGAATAGTCGTATCCTATAAAAATTCTTTTTGAAGAACTTTTCACTCATGAAATTTCCTTCTGCCCCTGTATCGATGAGGGCTTCTACTGGTACATCGCCAACCAGGACTTGTATAATTGGTAGCTGTGAGTTTTTACGATGACTGTATTTAGATGTCTATTTGAGGGTTTTTCTAAAACTTCCGGGGTCTGGACCCTCCCTTTCACAGGCCCCTCTAGTCGTTTAAAGTTTTCCTTCAATCTGTGTCTTCTGGATACGCGGATGCTTATTTTCAAATTTTCTTTTTGGGCCTTGACTTTCGAGTTTCGATGCGTTAGCTTGATAGTTCTTTCCCCCATATGAGCGATTTCCATTTCTGGTTTCCTCCTTCCTTCTGGTACTTTGAGAATATGTTTCCCCTCTCGCTCTTTCCGCTATTCTGCGATTTTGAAATTTCACCGCCAATTCGAAAAGTTCCTGCAATGTGGTTGGGTTTCTAATTTCAAAGTAGTCTTGAACAGCGGGTAACAATCTTGGTAATATTATTTCAATAATCTCCGCATCGGGTTTCTTGCCATACAGCATATCCGTTAGCTTGATTTTTCGTAAAATAAAGTCCGTCAATTGTGCTGTATCCCGTTGATAGAAACTATATAGCTCGGCTTCCAGCCGTGCGCGATCTTTCACTATGGGGAAGGCCTTTACTAACGATTTTTTGAAATTTTCAAATGTATACGTCGGGCTTCCAAATTCACCTAGAAGAAATTTGCCTATATTTTTCCACCATAGCGCGGCCTGTCCTCTTAGTGCTGATGTGGCAATAGCAACTTTTTGTCTTTCAGGCACAGGATAGAGCTGAAAGTGGTTTTCTATACCTTCTAAAAATACGGACACCGAATTTTTTCCGTCGAAATAGACGTTTGGCTTGATTGATGCTCTCAAAGTCTGGACCAGGTATCCAAATCCTTCTAACTGAGTTGTCATTTCTTGGTGTTGTCCAGCGGCTTCCATCCAGTTTTCGGCCATTTCAGTTCGATAAGTGTTCGAGCGCCAAATATAACGTTGCGCGCCTCTAACTAGCACGCAACCAAGAGGTGACTGTGAAAGCTTGTATAAACCACAGAGTCTTGTAAAGGGTTTAAGTCCCTTTTTATTCAACGTACTAAATTACAATTGCGTCCTCTTGACGCTTACAAACTGTGCCAACTAGGCAGCCAAAATAAAAATAATAACCTGAAAAGAAAATAAAGACAATATTCTAACTACGAGGCTCTCTAAAATAACTAACTCACCGCGTTTTACAAATACCGCAGCTAATTCAGCAGACTTGAAGCTCACTGGAACAATTGCAAATACTTCCCGCCAAGCACATAGGCCGCAACGCGGGGTGCTTCAATTCTCGATTTCTACCTCCGCGCTCGCTAAGTAAGAATAACTCTCTCACCGAACTCGTTTCCTTCTATTTAAATCATACTACTTCCGCTGATAATTTGAATGCTTGCGCGTTCTACTCAAATTTACATATTCTGGCATTCGCAGTTCCAGGGGAAAGTAAGGCTTGACAGGAAAGATAGTTTAAACTTAAAATAAATGTTAGTTAAAATAAATATAAACCCTACAGCATCCTGGTTTTGAATAGCTGCTATGGGATAAAAATTAATGCCAAAATTTTTAAGACTGAAAAAATAATAATTAAAATAATAGAAAGAATAAAAAAACTGAAAGCTTTCAGATTTTATATTACGCTTAAAGGGGCATTTTTTTAACATTTTGTGTGTTACCTTTGTTTATTAAGTGGCATGTTCTTCGCACATATACCGTAAAATTCAATTCAATAGCAATATCACAAAATATTTAAAAAGAGCATATCTTTAGAATTCCCGATACACCGTCTCGCGCTAGAGATATATACCCCCCGTACAATATTGCCATTGCTCGCTTTGAAATCTTTGAGTTTGTTAATCAGAAATTCATTAAAAGTTTTACAAAATATGAAATAGTTAATAAAAAAATTCCAGATTCCAAATTTGGGCTTCAAGATGCCAATATTTGAGTGGAGGACTACGTTATTCAAAATTTGGTATCTGTACGTGCCGTTGTTTTTTCAATGTGCGATAAATATACATACATTCATTCATGCAGAATTTTCATTATTTAATTTCTTTAAATGTAATGCAGGGCGATAATATTTGGTGACAACAATTTGAAAAGTGATTCAGACTTTTATCGCGAACCAACGCAAAATACCAAAACGAAATTAATAACCTTTGGGCAAACTGCTCCTTTCGCTAAAAAGTATGAAAAGGGTTATTTTGAAAAATGCAAAAAATACATTTAAAGCTAGTTCAACATATAAATTCGTACTTATTTAGTAAATTCGTACTCACCCTTAAAGCTAGTTGTAGCACAAAATAAGCGACATAGGAAGTTAATTTAAAGCGTTTATTTCCTCCATAACAGAGTAGAGGATGTTATGTTCAACATATAAATTCGTACTTATTTAGCATTTCATTAAGAGGACAGATTTTCTCAGAATTTCAGATGTTGCTTTAAAAAATCTATATTGGATAAAATATGCGGTTAGATATCCCTTGTTGTTTTTAAAAGCCGCTGTATGTAAGCAAGGCAGGGTTTTTAATTGCAAAAAAAATTTTAAAATCTTACACCAGTAGAATGTTGCCACTTAACATAACTAAGCCAAGTCAGCTGGATGACTGAAATGTCAATCTGGTCATGTAACGTGATGCAACACAGCTTGATAAAAAGTGTAAAAAATGTGTACTTAAAGCTAGTTAAAGTGATAAATAAGAAATATTAAATAAATAAGTTTATAACAGACTGACTGATAAAAATTTCATTTAGATAAGATAATGAAATAAATAAAAAGCAAATAAATTAATAACACATTCATAGAAGTATCTTAAAAATCTGATGAAATAATAAAACAAATATAAGATAATTAAAATAATAGTAACCAGAACAAGTACACGAATAATTATTGTGGCAAGAAGTACAAGACTGCATTTGTCGTCTCGGGCGAACGCACTTCGCAAACATCAGGCACCCGCGCGGCAGCGTTATCTCGGGCTAACCATGTTGATGATTTTCGATCTGAAATGTGTCCGAGCATAGAAGAGGGAGAACATTAGGTTGAAAAACTCGTAGGAAAAAGCAATTATAGAGTTTCCGAAGTAGACATCACGTCGATCAGGAGCAGTGTAGGCACTGGCAAAAGTTCTCGATGAAATGTTTCAGGGCTACACCAGTGGCGGAGCTCAAATTAGGCTGGGAAATGCAAGTAAGATGAGGAGTACTTTAACTTAGGAGGAAGCAAAAATTAAGGACTGCAAAAATACCCAGATAGTTGGCCAATCAAAGAAAAAATGAATGATCAGCAAAGATCTTTCTCAAGCAGTCAAGCTGTATTATTAGCCGAAAAACATCCATAAAACATAGACGTTAGGTCCACTGAACGTGATGGAAGACATTTGACATCTTCATCGTGACAGAGAAAATTAGAAAATAAGGAAAAGATTAAAAGAGCTTGGCTTATATATTCTAAAATTAAAAATGCAATTTTTGTACAGCCTTTAAGATTTACCAGGAACATGCCACTGCCTCTACATCAGCATTGTGTACTACAGGATTCATTAATTGGAAAAAAACTTCAGAAAGGTTAACTGAGCACGAAGCATCTGAAATCCACACAGAGTGCATGATTAAGTGGAAAATTCGACTAAAACAAATGAAATCGTGTCAAGGCATCGATCATGACATTAAGCGACTAATTCACACAGAGAAAGAAAAGTGCAGTGAGATTCTAAAGATAGTTATGGATGTTGTATGGTATCTTTCAACAAACTATTTTTCTTTCCGATGGTCTGATGAAACCCTTAGCAGTCTGCTCACAAAGTGTCCTCGGCCTAGTCAAGGTAATTTTTTTGAATTTAATGACTCTGCTAGCCAAACGTAACTCAACTCTTAGGTACCAGTTAAAACACCTAAAAAAAGGGACAAGTATCATATTTAACAAATATAATTCAAAATGAAATTACTGATATAATGGCGAAAGCAGTTCACGATAGCATTTTAAATGATACTGAAGAAGCCAAATATTATGCAATAATGTTCGATTGCATTCCAGATGTGTCGCATACAGAAAAAATGAGCCAGGTGATTCAATACGTAAAAAATATATGGTGATGTGTGCGAAATAAAGGAGAGCTTTATTGATTTCATAGAAGTTGGTGGAAAGACAGGAGAATGTATTTCTCAACCGACTGTGGAAAAACTTACACTTGATAATTTGGATATTGGACAATTTCGTGGTCAATCTGACCATAACGAATCTAATATGGCCGGTACTTATAAAGGAGTACAAGCCAGGATTACAGAAATGAATAAGCTGGTCGAATATGTGCGATGTTTGGCTCACTCTTTGAATCTTTGGTGTGCATCCTGTCCCGAAACAGTTAACTTATTTGGAATTATCCAGAAGACATTTAACTTTTTTGTCGGATCCACTACTCGATGGGATAATACGAAAAGGTATTCAAAAAACAACTTTAAAGGAAGCAGCCAAATGAGATGGTCAGCAAAATACGTGGCTGTAAAATCCCTTCTAACAAATTTACCAGAAGTAAAATCCTTTAAAGAAATTAATTATCTTTCTGTTAGTGTGGAATCAAAGTACGAGGCAGGACATCTGCTACATGTTGTAAAAAATTTTGAATTTATTATCAGCCTGAATATCTGGGCTAATATTTTTCGAGAAATTAATCGAATAAATATTGAAATTCAAAAGAAAGATATTAATCTCGCGCGTTCCATCGCATTAATGGAAGGTCTGACCAATACTTTGGAAAAAAATGAGAGGAATTCCTATGGAATATTGGATAAAAGAATCTAAAGCCACAGTCGAGAAAATTGAGGTTGAACTTATTCTGGCAAAGAAATGAATTTTTTTTGCCAGAATAAAGAAGCGCAAAAAGCAATTTGATGAACTGTGCGAGGGCGAATCACGGACACTTCATCCTGTTCAGCTATTTTCTAATGCAAAGAAAATTGTATTTGATCGAATCTTATCAGAAATTAAAACGGGGGTAAACAGCGCTATTAGACTAAATTCAAATTCTGCATTGCTCAATGGTCGTGAAATATTGAACATATTATCGGAAGAATTGCAAAAGAATGAGCAGACTTTGCACGAAAATATGAGCGAGATCTAAACGCATTTGAGTTCTGCCAAGAACTTGCAGTTTTTTAAGAACAAGCGAAAATCTTTTTCGTCGACATAAAAAAAGGCTAGAGCTATTTATCGCTTGCAAAAGGATCTACACCTATGATTTTCAGGATGCCTTTTACCATAAATGTATTGCTCTGCGGATTTGTTCTATGATTCCAACTACATCCGCAAGCTGTGAGCGAAGTTTAGCAAATTAAAACTTATTGAAAACTATCTGCGATCATCAATGAGCCAGGAGCCTTTATCAAGTCTCACTATTCTGGCAATTGAAAATCAAACAGCACATCAAATTAATTATGATGATGCCCTAGATTTATTTGCAGAACAAAAGGCTCGCGGAGTAAAATTTTAATACCGTAATATTTTAAGAGAGTTAGGTAAGAAATTATTAATGAAATAAGAATTATGAAAAGAAGTACAAATACTAACCTTTTCCTTTCAGCAGTAGCCCGTATTGTTGTTATGTATAGCTAATGAAAGTTAGTTAAGTAATTAATCAGCTCATCTATCGTCCCAACTTATGCAATCTATTGTTTGTAACTAAAGATTATTTTTATTACGAGTGCATATTTGATTGAACGTTAGGACTTACTTATTTAAGTATGTTATTGAAAAAAAAGGCGTTTAATTATTCATTGCATTAGTGATTTGTAACCTGTATATATTCGTTTAAGCTATTATTATTAATGTGTCCTTTCTCTTTTTCGCACTAAGCTGAACTTCTTTAGTATTTAGTACTAAATTACTTTCCATTAGAATGGCTAGTTATTGTTGCAATTATTGCAAAACTGCATATTTCAGAGAAAATATAAATTTGATTATTACAGTGAAAAAATAGTCTTTTGTGTGAATATGTAATTATTTATTATGTTATCGGGCTGTGTGAGGACGATAGTGGAGTTCTTAAGTAGCCTACATAAAGGCTTTACAGTGGAATGGAATTTTAAAGTGCCAGGTTAAAAAAGTTTTAAAAATTTTAAAGTGCTGTTAATTTATAAAAATTGGTGTGTTAATTATTGAACCCACTTCACTTGTGATTTGTAACTTATATACATTTGTTTAAGACCTTAATTAGTAATGTGTCATTTCTATTTTTTGTACTTTGCTGAATTGTTTTAGTACTTAGTACTGAAGCATTTTCCATTGGTCTGGCTAGTTATTGTTGCAAAGATTGCAAAATTGTGTATTTCAGAGAAAATGTAAATTTGATTATTACAGTACAAAAATAGTCTTGTATAAATATGTAGATATTTATTATGTTATCAGGCTTCGTGAGGACTATAATAGAGTTTCGTTATGGCGAAATGAATTTTTAACGTGCTAGGTTAAAGTTACTGTTAGTATAGGGAAAGTGATTTGTAGCTGGCTTATATGTATTTCTTTAAATTATTTTTTTTTATTATTTAGTAATGTGTAATTCCCACGTTTGTGCTGTGCTGAAATATTTTAGTGTTTAGTACTGAATCGTTTTCTATTAGTATCATTTATTAGTATGAGTAGGTATTGTTGCAAATATTGAAAAAAATCCCTATTTCAGGGTAAATGTAAATTTGATTATTTCAGTGCACCGGAGGAGCAACTGCATTAGGAGGGTTCGCACAGGTTTTTAATTATGTAACTTTTGGTATGTATGTCGGGCCACCAGCGGCTGAGAGGTAAAGTCTGAACACTGTTAGTTCAGTCGGGGGTCAGAATCAAGCGAATTAGCTGGCTCCATGGGTGTTTCCGTCGTTTCGCTCATGTGTAACTTGCATATGCCCAACTACTCTTAGATACTTCTCAGCGAAGACATCTCTCCTTTTAGGCAGGTAGCTGTCTTATGCTTTGCCATAAGTAAAGAAACTAAACCATTTGTTATGTATATTTCTTTTATAACAAAAATGGCACAATTTTACTCTAAAATGGATTCTGCATTTTATCTCGAACCTTACATATTTCTAGGTTTATTTAAAAAATTAAAATTTGCTAGAGAAATATAAAGGAAGATGGGTGAGGGCAGCGAATTTAAGTTTTTGCCCCGCCTAGGAAAAAAGCTAAAACCGGCGCTTTGAGGGAATACCCAAGCGCAGAAATTAATCTGCAAGAATTGATGTGATTTTGTAATTGAAGAGCTTGATAATACTGCTTGATGGTCTTCTCTGCTGACAGATGCTATCAGAAAGAGCTTATGAAAGATAGCAAGTAATTATGATAGCATTTAAAGTTGTGCAGGTGTTCACAGTGGAGGATGCAGTGTTTGGAGCTTTGGAACCATGGAGGTAGGAAGTTAGATGGAGTGGCTCAAAACCGGTTTCCCCATACCCTGCTTTGAAGCACTGGCGATCCCTTCTTTGGTGACCAAAACACTGGGTAATTTACCATTGAGTTCAATGGGTTTTGATAAGATCGGATGTAAATATTTTGTAATTACGTCGTAAATATGCATATAAATGTGTATATTTTCTTTTTCTACAATACTTAAGAGTCCTAAGTATATGAAAAGAATACATTTTTTAACATTTCATTCTGAACGGAATTAAATGCTATACTTTTCACAGAACAGCTTGCTCAGAATGGTTTAGTTTGAAATATTTTCACAAGTTTTCGTTAATTACATTAGAAAAAAATTAAGGTAATTCGATTTGATTTGATTAAGGATTACAAAAATTAAGATCAAAGTTTACTGGATTATTAAAATTATGCATTATTTCTTTTATATTTATAAAGCTTCTTCCTAAAATACTTTCTCATATATGACATGATGTTTTAGCTTCTTAGGCATCTTTTAAATCGAAAACTATAAGTCAATTTATAATTAATGCTCTATTCGGTCCATTTCAAATTAGAGCACCTTTTAAGTTAATAGCTAAATACTTTAAATAGTACTTAACTTTCTTTGAATATTTCTGAAAGGGAACAAAATAACGATTTTTTAAAAATATTATTTAAAACTTGTAATTGACTTACTATAAAATGTAAGGGGAATAATTCTTTTAATTATACTTATTAGATTTTCTTACCCTTAATTTCAACAATACATATTCCAAAACTCTTCTTTATTACTTTCTTAAGTACGCATCTCATAGAAATTGTTTTACAATACCTTTTAACAGATTGCTTTCCAGTACGAACAATTCTTGCTTAAATAGCTTTATAACGTATTTGTCAACAACGTCAATTTATGTTTACAATTCAATGTTAAGGTTATTGTATATTTAGATAATATTTATAATCATTATAAATTTAGATATATTTAATAATTAGATTTCTTCACAGTAACTTTCACAGTTATTTATGAATGAATAAATGCTTCATTTCAAATACATTTATAAATAATTTAATAAATATTTACGTATTTTGTTAAATGCAGATACATACTTTTTGGAAGCACATGCGTAAATACCCATACATATTTCATATTTTTCATTTCCGGCATGTGGAAATCTTTAATTCCTGTGCATTCAATATATTTTTCAGTAAAGTAATTTACACTAATTTTAAAAAGTACATGTTACAATAATATGTTGATGTGAAAAAAAAATTAATTTTATTTAAAACATTTTGGCGTTTTACTGTTGTATTAAGGGTATCAAAAAATGTATACAATTTTAAAGGTACGGTGAGGTATTTTTCATTCTTTAAGCATAACGTTTTTGCTAAAATCTATATTTTTGTAGTTCAACAGCTTAGAATTTTATAAAACAAATTCATAATCAAAATCTCTGTCGTTAGTTATCGAAAAATAACCAAGATGTGATTTTTGCGTAAATGTAGCTAAACTATACAAATTGCTATTATCCATCATACTAGGAATGTTTATTTTATGCGAAAATGTCCCGTTTTTCAATTTGTATGGAACTTGTCGTGTGTCGAAATACTATCAGAGCGCTGTCAATCGAGCTTCTGAATGTAAACAAAAAACACCCCATCTGGTGACCGAAGCTTCAGGGCAGTGCTTCACTTCTAATGCCGGTTTGGCCACTCCTTCCTTTCTTACCTCCGTGTTTGAAACTGATTACTTAAATGCCATCTTAATTACCTGGTGTCTTTAATCCTTATTGATTACTTAAATGCTATCTTAATTACCTGGTGTCTTTAATCCTTATCTTCTTATATGAAATTAAAATATATCTAATAACTATTTATCTACATAAAAGCTAAAATGAAACTGATCACAAAGCACATATTTTTTAATCTGCATTTATTTATTATTATTCTTTAAGTCCAAATTTAATGATTTCCCTTTTATGACATGAAATCCACATTTTTAAAGATTTTCTGCGCTATTTCATTGACTATAGCATGAGAACAATCACAGATCTTAATTCTACTCTACAAAATTGAAATTTAAAATGACTTTAGATAACATCATAGTAAACAATAATGCTACAAATAGTTGTCAAAATGCTTCCTGTCTTGGCCCAATCCAGTAGAACTTAGTTGCAAGCCCTGCATTAATTCTTTTACAAATAATAGTATATCTGAAAATCATCACCTATGACTTCATAATGGTAGTGGTGGCATCTGACTACACTAAGTAAAGCCAAATACAGTCTCAGGTACATTAGGCTTATGAGCTTGCTAACAATCTCAACTAGCAAGATCTGAAGATCAACAACTGATTATTTGGCTTCCTCATATAAAATAGCCAAAACAAGGAAGTGCAGCACTAAAAGATGCACAGTATCTGCCATATGAAACCTTTAATGACATCTGCTTAAATTTTAGTATAATGAAGTATATCCTGCTATACAGTATAGTGAAATAGTATCATACTCTAGTATGTCTATTTGGAGCATGAAATTCACATCAGCTCTGAGAAGAAACCACCTATGTACATGAAAACAGCAACTTGGTCATCTTGGTAGATGAATGAAGAGTTGCTGTTGGCTTAGTGAAATACTTCCAACTGCCCTAGAAATACTAGGAAGAATACCATATCTACTGTAGAAAACTGAAGAAAAAGAAACTGCCATATTAATGTCTACAAGACTGGACCAGAATACAGCAAAAGTCAAACTGTCAACTAGCTTTTTACAATCTACAGAACAAGATTTGCATGCAGTCCCCAACTAAAGCCCTTGCAGATACAGCAATCCATATCAGTGGCCTCACTGTATACAGATTATGTCTTCTACCATATTCAAGGCAACACCATGATTCACATACAATTTTGAAGACTAAGGCCATATAACAGCATATATCGCAGCTCACAGCCCTTATTGCAGCCCTGGAACACTAAAAATAGAATCAAGTAAAAGATCACACTTTACAGCAATTCAATATCTAGTCTAAATGCAAGAGGCACTCACATGTAGCAGCCTTCTTGCACAAAAACTGCAGTAATTGTCAAACAACAAGAAAACATAACTACTTCAGAAGTCAAACAACAAAAATCAGCGTTATATTTTCAAATTTTCACAGGACTAGTTTCGATGGTTTTACCGAACCACCATCCTCAGCTGCAAAAGCGCTAATGAATGAGATAGGATAAAATGATTAGATAAGATAAGAAAGCCTGGACAGAAAATAAGCTAGTGGTGCCATGTGTTGATGAAACCAGAACTAAAAGATAAATTAGGATCGTTAACTAGAACAGAAAGATTTTTTTTAATGTGAAATGCCTCTAGAAAATCCAGTTCTCCAATGGAAGATGTTTTTTGAATAATTTTGGCAGCAGAAAAATTGAAAGTGTGATTTTCGGACCAACAATGTTGAGGAAGAGAACACTTCTGTGTTTCCTTTTTTCTAACATATGCCTCATGTTCTTTGACGCGAAATTTTAAGGCTCTCCTAGTTTGGTCAATTTAAATCAAACCACACTAGCAAGGAATCCTATAAATACCCCAAGAATTCATATCCCGAATGGGGTCCTTGAATATGGAACTCGGAATTTTATTGATGGTAGAATAAATATTGTGTCTTAAACGTAACTATGTTGGAACTGTATAAAAAGGTATCTTCAATGAAGAGCAAACAGATGCAATCATCAAATTTACTGCCAAAACACAAACACCTTAAAAGCTCCCAAGCAACTACTTATTATGCATATCAAATATATCACTGCCCAAAACCTGTTTGTCAGATGGCAAGAAAGCTAAGATGCAGCAGTAACAGGCTGCCATTTAAAAATTAATAAGATGACGAAAAAATGCTTTTCAATTAATTAAGTTAAATTTCTGAAACATATGTGCAACTTTATAGCTAATTGATGGAAAGAAGGGAATGACAACAGAATTTTTATAATCTCCTAAACCAAGAGTGTGCCTTTTAGTGTGTTGAGATGAGAATTTTTTAACTGCTCGATTAATAATGTTGGGTGAAAAGCCCCTGTCAATAGCTATTGCTTTTAAATAATTTAGTTCTTCAAGGGACAGTTTGGAGGAGCAAACTTGAAGAGCACAGAAAACATGGGAATAAAATGAAGCTAACTTTAGTTTAGTCAGATGACATGATTTAAAGTGTGGTGAAAGGCAAACCAATGAAGGTTTACAGTAAACCGTAGTACTGAAGTTGGATGTGTTACGTGTGACCAGAATGTCGAGAAACAGAAGAGAATTGCAAGGCTCAAGTTCAAAAGTGAACTGAATAGCAGGATAAATAGAATTCACTGTTGAAAGAACTTTATTTAAATCATTTTTATTACCTTCACACAGGGTAAAAGTATCGTCTACGTAGCAGAACCATACCGGGAAGTTTAAAGTTTCAAACAATTTTGATCCATAATAATGCATGTAGATATAAGCCAGGATGGGAATGAGGGGGCTTCCCATGGCTAATCCCTCAGTTTGCTTGTAATATTTATTTTGGAAAACAAAATGTGTTTGTTTCAAACAGAGTTGAGTGAGAGAAATTAGCTCATCAATTTCGATGCAAGAGAAATGAAACTCGCGAAGTCTGATTTCTAGACATCTTAATGCACCCTCCACTGGAACATTGGTAAATAATGATTTTACATCAAAAGAAACCATGAGTAAATTTCTGGGAGAAATGTTTTTAACCTTTTTTACAAACTCTATTGAATTTTTTATGGTGTAAATGTTATTGTCTAATAGAGTTGAAAATCTAGAAACTAAATATTTAGCTAATGGATACGAGGGAGTACCTAAATTTGATACAATAGAAGGAAGGAAAGGAATACCACTTTTATGAATTTTGGGAAGAGCATATAATCTGGCACAATTTGCAACAGATGGGATAAGCGAATGTTTTAAGCTACTTGAAATGATTTGTGAAGATTTGATCGCAGTATTTATTTTTGACAGGTCCAAAGGTGAAGGATCTTTAGGGATGGGATTATATAGTCCTTCGTTTAAGAGTTTAGTGACATGTTTAGAGCATCAAGGAACATGAGGTATATGCTAGAAAAAAAAGAAACACAGAAGTCTTCTGTTGCCCAACAACCTCTTCTGTTGTTAGTCCGAAAATCACACTTTCAATTTTTCTGCTGCCAAAATTATTCAAAAAGCATCTTCCATTGGAAAACTGGATTTTCTTGAGGCATTTCACATTCAAAAAAACTTTGCTTTAGTTAACGATCCTAATTTATGTTTTAGTTCTGGTTTCATCAACAGATGGCGCCACTAGCTTACTTTCTGCCCAGGCTTTCATATCTAATATCATTATATCCTATCTCGTTCATTTGCGCTTTTACAGCTGAGGATGGTGGTTCGGTAAAACCATCGAAACTAGTCCTGCGAAAATTTGAAAATATAACACTGATTTTTGTTGTTTGACTTTTGAATTAGTATTTGTCCAGCGTGTTATTGTGTCTTAAACATAACTATGTTGGAACTGTATAAAAAGGTATCTTCAATGAAGAGCAAACAGATGCAATCATCAAATTTACTGCCAAAACACAAACACCTTAAAAGCTCCCAAGCAACTACTTATTATGCATATCAAATATATCACTGCCCAAAACCTGTTTGTCAGATGGCAAGAAAGCTAAGATGCAGCAGTAACAGGCTGCCATTTAAAAATTAATAGGATGACGAAAAAATGCTTTTCAATTAATTTCATGGTTTAACAGCACTGCAAATAGCTGTTGAATTATGATTTCAGTAAATCTCAAAAATCCATGAACTTTGCTATTCAATTGCAGAAAAAGAGTGGATCAGATTGAAGAATTTACATACATTTTCAGATATTTTTTAAATCTTTGTCGATGTCAACAAACGTTTTTGCGAGTCCAGAATTTAATGCTCATTTTGAATTTTTATACTGTAATGTGTAAAATGTTATAAAAATCAAATGATTCTGTACTAGGTATATGCAATTTGAAGTCATACTGTAATTAATAAAAGATATTTTTAATGTAATTTGTGTCACTAAAAATATTTTTATGAATTATAAAACTATTCGAAATGTTTCTATAAATTATCAATTAAGTAATATTATCAAGAAATCAAACAATTCTGCACCAGTACACCACATATGAAATTAGAAACATCTCTTGTTGATCACAATACTGCTGTGTGTCTTTATAAATTAAATGTATTTTGATTTAGATCAGGGTTTCTTAAACTGTGGATCGCCACCCTGCAGCAAGGGGGCTCGCCTAAAATTTTAGCAGTTTTGATATTTCTTTTAACTTATTATAATAATTCTACAATTAACAAATATTTTTAGACAGTGTATCTGAAAATAGATAAAGATAAGCCAATACAGAAAAAGAACAAAATGAAAACGCATCGACTCATTCTTTTTACAATTTAAACATTCATTTTCCTTGCTTTGCACATGATGCTGCCATTTCTTCTGTTACTTATTTAAAATTTTTACATTGTTCTATGTCTTAAAATTAGAAATTAAAGTTAATGACCTAAAACTGCAATAGTATATTACAGTGCAAATGAAAAAATTGACAGTTTCACTCACACGTGTGTCGGATTTGCGCATTACTTTGCGGGGTCCCAGAAAAATTTTGTAAATATTATGGGGTCCTGGGGGTTGTGAAAAAATCTCAGTGACAAAAAGGGATATATGACTGAAAAAAGTTTAAGAAACCCTGATTTATATTAATGAGATACATTAATAAAAAAAAAATTAAGAAGTGCACTGATTGCTCCTAAATCACCCTGCTTATTAAATGATAAGAAATTAATTAAACTTGAAAGATGCATAAAAGATCTGGTGCTTGTCAAGTAGCTGCATTCTGAAGCCTGGCTATGCATCAAACCACACAGAAGATAACACACAATGGCATTTATTATTATCAATTAAAGCCCATGGATGACAAGTGTATGGTCCCATCATGCAATATAACGCTGAAAAAATATTAAGAATATTTCTAATATCAAAATGAGTGATTTCCTTTCAAACAGACCTCTTGAACACAAAGCAAAATATCATGCACATAATAATTTAATGACGCATAGAATCAACACACTTTTTAAAAACTACGTTTTTATTCATTTTTTTTAACAAATTTTCTTCCTCAACCTGAGGAAAATATAATATGGTTATAAATAAATAGAAAATATTGAAATGAAAAACATTTTAATATAGCTACTCTGAAATTGCTAAAAAATTATTTTATAGGGTTCCTTTCCTGTTTTTGAACGACATCCCAATAACAGCAGTCTTGGACTTTATTGCATATCCCTGATGTCCAGGCATATCTGACTGATGTGTGAGAGTAATGGAGGCTTATAAAACACTTGGAAGAAAGAGCAAGTTTGTTTTAAAAATTAAAAAACAGTGAAAATCATCAATTACTTTATAACTATAATATTAAATCAAGTATCCTGAATATCTCTAAATATTCATTACTATTTATAATTACAGTTTTTTTATTAATTTATTTTGATAAATTTTCTCTATATATTTCCAACTGGGATATTTACAGAAAAGTATTAACAGTAACTATTTTTATATGGTAACTTACTTATTTTAACTATTACTTGCGCTGAAGTGATATTTAAAAACAACCTGTTCAGGCAAGCAGACAAAATATAATATTTATTTAAAGCAGTTATCTGGATAGCATGCCTAATTCCTTCTAAATTTACTGGCCAACAAACTGTAAAAATTAAAACAATAAAAACTTGTGATTGCAGTTTAACACCTTAAATGGTATTTTACCATTAAGTAAATAGAAATAAAAACCTACAGTCACTGATAAAACTGAATTGTTAAATAAAACTCAATATTCAGCTGATAAAACTTTTTTTAAAGTTATGTCAAATTAGAACTAAAAAAATCCAATGTAGTCAGCACATGTCCTCCTGCCAATTCCCTGTTTTAAATAGGTAAAGTATCATTTCTGGTTCGTTGTCTGTGCACATAATCTCATGTATTGTTCCAACAAACAGAAAACTCTGTAATATGGAATTTCAAATTACATTTTGTAGGTATAATTGCCTGTACATAAAAAGTTTTTTTTAAAAAAAAAAATTTAATCAAAACAACATAATCAAATATTTGCGCCCCTTTCGTTTTATTAAAAATTGCATGTTATTGGAAAGCTGACTAGCTCATACTTAAACCAGTTTTTAAGTAAAGAAAGTTAAATGTTTATAATATATTTAAAATACATAATTTTGAAACGAATATCCTAATTTAGTTTCAATATTTAGGCATCAAACAATGGCCACTGGTTCTGGAATTAAAATTGTATCATAATATACTTTTTAACAGAAAACTGTTTAGAGCTTCAGCTAAAGTATCACTCCCAGTTTATTAGTTTTAACTTAAATCTAATCTATTGTTTCCACAGATATAAAAGCCAAATACTGAAACTGAAAAGTTTTAGCTTACATTTTAATTGAGTTTTTTTTTTTTTTTTTTAATTCAAAACTTTTATGAGGTTTAAAATACCACTTCTGGTTGTCCAGTTTTACTCCAACTCTTATCATATCTTTATGATTGCAGAAAGCTTTAATACAGAAAACAAATTAAATGTTTCCTATCATAGATGAAAAAATAGTCACATATACATACATACAAACATCATTGCAAAAATAATAATATGTTGTGGATGCCCTAATTCGTGCTTATTCATTGAAAAAACGCTATCAAATTTTTTGAACTGAAAACATTACCTCTCTAACATACACTGCTCGATATTGAAAATGCGACACCAAAAAAGGAGTGGTCAGAAATTTATGCAAATTTTAGAGTAGACGCACGTCACTGAGTTATGCGAATGATGTGAAATGAGCAGCTCTCCGGCGCACATGAAGTAAGATATAAGCAAAGGAACATGCAGAATGGGCAATATTCGTGTCGTTATTTCTGCCTGACGAATTATCGAAGAAAGTTGGTTTTTGTCTCGGAGGATACGTGTAATAGGAGAGAATGCCAGGCCGCCGTCAACGAAGGCACTTCCAGCAGATAGATGATTTTACGAGGGGTATGGTGATCAGACTGAGAAGGGCGAGTTGAGAATCATTTCCCGTCGATTGGTTGAACATGGCCTGTACTCACGGCATCCGTTAAGTAGACTGCTATTGACCCCACAGCATAGACGCCAACGTTTAGAATGGTGCCGGACTGGACTGGAATGTGGATGACAGAATGGCGAAACGTCATGTTCTCAGATGACTTGCGCTTCTGTTTATCCAGTGACAGTCGCCTCATACATAAGTGGCGTCGACACGGAGACAGATCTAATCCGGCAGTAACTGTGTAACACCCCACCGCGCGACAACGTGGCATAATGGTTTGGGGTGCTATTGCTTAATTCACTATCTTCAGGGGCTGCCTAATGCAATTTTTCAGCAGGATAACGCCCGAACACACAGTGCTCGCATCTGCCAACATGCTTGAATTTATATCGAATTTTTTATTGATTGAAATTATATCGGAGTGCATTGCGATGAAACACTACATTTAGTGAAGAATTATAAATCGAATAAAATAAAAACATCTGCCCTGAAGATGAGGATAGTGCTGACAGATCAACTTCCAATTCATCGCGCACCGCGACGTCCCCCCCCCGGCACAGCAGCGTGAAATTGATAAACAGATTTTGGAATGGTTAGAGACACAAATCACCTCTCTGTCACTTTCTTCATGCCTTTGTCCACTTTTTGCAGAAATTCCACTTTTTGTTTGATGGACATTGAAATATACTTTCGCTTTGTAGATCCTTTGGGAGCTCCAGCATCGGAAATTCTATTTGACATAATCGAAAGTTCAAGCTTACTTTTATAAAATTGCTCTAACAGTCTGCAAAAAATAATAAGCCTGATCCAATTCGAAGATTAAGGAACAATGCAATCTGCAACATTAACTGAAATAGATAATTAGATAATTTTAGCTTATACCGTCCGTTATACATTAAACGCGCATGTGTAAACGTACTATGCACATGCACACACGCACATGCGAAGCCGTAAAGGTCTTACGGTGCACGCGTCAGCACGAGGCATGTGCAGAAATTTTGTAGGAGGTCCGGATTATGGGTGTCCGAATTAACGACTTTTGACTGTATCTATTAAAATTCTTGAAATTAAATTTACGAGTGCACTACAAATGAAATCATTAATGGCAGTATATGTGAATTAGATGTTTTACTACACATATGCATGTAAGAAAATACATACTTTATCGCTAATGACTAAGTCACTAAAATTGTAAAAAAAGAAGGAATTTCGAGGTAGCACTGAGCTAAGCTTATTACACAGAATTCTTTCTGTAGAAAAGTTATGTTTTTCTTTTTAAAAGTAAGAGGCGAGAGGAAAGGTCAAATTCTAAGTCTACCCATTTGCAGCAGGAATACACTTCAAAGATATAATATATACAAAGAACTCTGTAAATATAACATGGTAAAAATCAAGAATAGGAATTTAAATAATATAAACAGATGCCAATTTAAAACTTCAAACATATATATAAAAGTACTATATATAACTTTTATCAACACAAAATTGCTCTGCCTTCCAAGAATCTACTGATACAGAGAGGTTTTTCCTCTTTCTTTTAGACAGCTTCAGTTAAAATTCCCTTTAGTTTAGTTAGTCTTTTGTTAAGTCAAAATTATTTGACAACTGTGCATGGAGTAAAAACAAAACAGTCTGGTGTTATCTGGAAAGCTTCTTCTTCTCAGCTGAAAACTGTTTGCCATACCGACGAGAAATATCTCTCACAAATTCGGTTTTCAATACTTTCAAACACCTGAGAATGAAAACATAACAGTTAAATATTAAAACTGAATTATGAAAATAATACAGAAATCTCTTATTAGCTTACATCAAACAATTCCATACTGTCATATAACAAATAAAAATATTCAGTTCAAAATCTGTTTTTCTCAATTATGGTAGATATACAATTAGATAATAAGCAGCAAGAGCTCCACAAGGGAAAAAAATTTCAGAATAAGGAATTTAAATACTTTTTTATTGCATGAATAAAATTTTCTTTCTTAAAAAGCATATTCTTTTACCATTTCCTATACTTTCTAAAAACCACTGTTTTTAATGTTTAGCTATTTAAAAAACCATCTTTTTATTTATATAGCATACAAATATGATCCAATCTGTTGGATGCTTTTAGCAATAATTCCTGTGTCACATGGATCTTGCATATTTTGATTCTCACAAGCTACTGACAGCACAGGGGGAGATAAATTTTGACAGTCATATGTGGTACTTGGGACAATAACAGTAAGTGTGCAATGCTTTGTTCTGTGAAATACATCATTACTATTCCATGTTTAATATAGAAAGGGATTGCGAACTTCTAAGACCAGGCAACACAGGCAAATGGAATGTCTCAACATTGTAAAGTTAACTTTCAGGGTTATCATTGCAGTCTTGAAAGTGAATAGGCATAAAGCCAAACACTTTTTTTGAAGTGGAAATAAAGCAGTTTCCAGAATGCTGGGGAAAATATACAGCAGAGTGGGGAGAGATTATTTTGAAGGCAGGAAATTTCCCCACTGGGGCAGGTAAATTTCGTAGTTTTAGGGGAGAATGTGGTCAATCTTTTATTTATTTGTTAAGTATTTAGTTTTAATTGATGAATATAAAAAACTGCTTTTGTTCAAGTCTTAACATTTATTAAAAATGTTATACCTTTTCTTGTTTAGTTCATAAAACACATTAAAAATATTGTACATGTATTTTTCAAGTTTTGGAAAAGTAGGGGGAATGATCAGCTAGCAATGGTGAAAGGGGTGCACAGAGGAAAAAAGGTTGAGAACCACTGCTCTAATATTTGATAACTGTGATTTTGAATAACATGGTCAAATTTAAAGAAATAATTTTTTAATTATGTAATAAAATGGCTATGCACAAGTGAATTCATATTATTCACTAATTCAAGAACTTTCAATGAAAATGAATATTTTCAACAGTAATCGGGCTTAAGTTGATTAACAGTATAATTACTGTTAAAAATAGATATATATATAAATTGTTCTCATACTAAAAGGATGAGACTGCAATCCCTGATATGGCACTTTTTATATTATGGAATGGAGATATTTTAACATATATTAATTCAACAATTGACGAAAGCTATGAAACATTAAAATTCCATTTCTTGAGGCATTATAAATTAAGATGGAGTTGTGCCATGTCTTTCTTCTCCTTAATGGTGCCCAAAGATATGGATGAATCTATAACACCATTCGTAATTATTCAGGATTCAATAATCATTTACTGGCACACAGCAAATAAAAAAAGAACACAATTAAATTGCTTATGCTCACATTACTGAATTATCCAACATTAGTGCTTGATTAAAAAAAATATTTTTTTCCCTGCAGTTGTTTGAATTAATCACACAAAACAGGATGTGGATTTCTCTATAAAAACAGCCAGTTCCTGTATCTCTATGGTCAGTTTATCTGCACATGTTCTATTATTCAAAATCCTATCAGTGAAATAAAAAACAAAAAGTAGATACAAAAGTAATAAGTGACATAGTAGTGGTAGATTGTGAAGTAGACACAAGAATGGGAAAACAACAGTCCCTGGAGATTAAATCTTGAGATACTGATAAAGCAAGAACTACTAAGGCTATTCACACAATTTTTAGACAACTTTGCTTTGCTTAGTTATAAAAAAAAAAATAGTCTTCTTGTAAAAAAGGTTTTTTTTTTTTTTTTTTTTTTTTTTTATAAGTATAAATTATCATCTGCTCTGTTTGGTAGTTTTATTTTATGCAAAATTGCGCTTTTAAAGAAGCAATTGGTGGAAGGCTATGTTTGTACTCTTTCTAAAGAAAATTATTTGTATCTAGTTATTAAGAACACCCGTGAAAGCCATGATTTTTCAGTATCTAAAGCAACAATAGATAATATTATCAATAAAAAAAGGGGGGAAATGTCAAAGGTTGGCTTTAAGGAGAAAAATTGTTCAAAATACATATCCAAGGAAAAAGAAATGTTCTGAATGTTGCAAAAGTAAGAACTTTAATATTAAAAGAAAATCTGCAAAGTCAAAAAGACAATTGCATAATCATTTAAATGCTCACTGTCGACTGTAAACAAGGTGATTGATGCTGATTTGAATCTTAAAAGGGTGAAAAATGCAACGTGCAGAGTCTTTCTTCACGACATACAGCCAAAAGCAGAAAGCACTGCAGAATTCTCTATAAGAAACAATTATTTGAACAAAAATGGGAAAATGTTGTCACAATAGATGAATCTTGGTCATATTTAAATGATCACAATAAAAGTAAATCAATTTATTATCATCAAAGAGAAGAAAAAAATCTTAGAACATGCTCAAAAAATTTAAAGAAAATTTTTTCAAGAGATTTATGATAGTTACTGGTTCTTGATATAGCTGCAAATAAAAATAAAAGACAGTGCAGAAAACTGTTAAGGTCAACTCGACATATTATCAGGAATATATTTCATATCCAATTCTCAAATATGAAATACCTTTTCCTTAGCCATAGTGCCATCAATCAGTAGAACTGAGAATCAAGACCAAACAAGCAGCCACACATCAAAATCTACTATTAATTTCCTGGAAAAAAATGGCATAAGAAACGAGTATCAAGGCCATAACCTACATTCATATCCCTTCTAAATCTCCTAATGTATGATCCACTGATATTTGCACTTTTAGACTTTTAAAAAGTGAATGGTCAAAACATCAACCTACAATCCTCTGGAAAACAGTTCAAGAAGCATAGGATAAAATACCTGAATATCTGAATTATAAAATACCTCTTTTAATACTAAAAAAAGCTTTATTGTCTTTGAAATTATGTTATAGAAAGATAGTGAAGATTAAAGGCTATCAAATGGAACACTTAAAATACAAAAATTTTGAGAAAAATATTTCTAAAATACAACGAAATAAGACTTTTTTATTTTTCTTGTGAACATACATCTATCCTCCTTTAAAAGGATGAAGTAATTTTTGCAACGAACTGATGTCACTTTATTTCTTTCTCTTTGCAGACTGCCTTTCATTATTAAATACAATATGTAGTCTGTCCAATAATTTCATAAAATGAGCTAGTAGGGTGACCTTGAGTGCTGTGCTGTTGGCAAGCTATCCACTGAAACAGCAATAACTGCCAGACCGCTGAGGCGAATGTACAGCTAGAGATGGAATTTCTGGAGGGTGCCCCCCCTTTTTTTGGGGGGGGGGGCTCTTGTCGATGATGAGCATTACTAAACACATGGAATAACAAATCAACATCAAATTTTTGACAAAACATGGAAAAAGCTCTCAGAAAATTCATGAACTGTTGAGGGGTGTTTATGGAAAAAACACACTGAAGAAAACAGCTCTTAAGTGGATCAAGCATTTCAGTGAGGGTCGTGAAGACTTCAAGGATGAGGCAAGGCCAAGACAACCATCAACACCTTTTGTTGAACACAATATTGAATGTGTGCAGTCTCTTGTGCTTTCTGATCATGACTTAACCCCTTAACTGCCGCGAAAAACATACAAGATTCATTTCCCAGTGCCACGGTTTTTCACACAGGCACGCGTAGTTATGCGATGTATTAGGGGGAAAATAAGTGCAAGTTTTACTTTCTAAAAACTGTTTACTTTCACAAAATAAAGAATAAAAGAAAAAAATGAATGCACAAAATTTAATGTTTTGAGTAAAAGTATAATAAAAAGATGTAAGTATAATAAAAAGATGCAAGTATAATAAAAATGATGTTTTTATAATAAAAAAGATCCCTAAAATGGAGTTTCAATCAATTAATTTTTAGACCAGTAAAGTGTAATATCAGGTTTCAGTGTTGTACCTTGTGAAATCAGTATGCCTAAAAACACATATATTTCTTCTGAACTGGTTGAATGCCACGATTTTGTTCTTCATTTTTCGTTTGCAAGGTGTTGGTTCATATACTCGTCTACAAAACTGTTAGTTTCAGTAACAATATGAAGCATGAGCAGTTCATCAAAAAATAATTCAAAAAAGATAAATGGGTCTAAAACATCCGTTATATCTTTCTTCATTCCTGGAACCCACTACAAAAAGTAAATGAAATAAATGAAAATGGAGGACACAGAATAAATAAATATATATATATATATATATATATATATATTGTACTCAAACAACACCAGCCAATACCGCGCAGTCATTACTTTCACGGCTTTAGACACATCCCTCTCTCCAATTTCTCCCCACACTTCTCTGTATCCTTCTTCGCATACTTTGTCAAGGTCATTGTGGTGTTGCATTCCAAAGCTTTGCAGTAGCAGCTTTGTATAGCATTTTACAGGTAGCAGCGCAAGGCAAATGATAGTATTTTGGAAGGACGATATATACGCCTGGGGCAGTTAACGCATTGGCTGAGGAAGGCCTATATATACATCCGCAGCAGTTAAGGGGTTAAGTGACCAGATAATTGCTGATCAAATGAATTTAGGAAAATCATCTGTGCACACGATTTTAAGAGAAAATTTGGAGTTGGAAAAACTGAGTGCAAAAATTGCCCCAAAGTTCCTGACCAAAAGCTGAGAAAGACAGAATGCAGTACCAATGGGAAAAACTCCATTCAAACTTCCAAATTCATAGAAAGGATAATCACTGGTGATGAATTATGGTGATATGAGTATGGCATCAAGCTGAAATGATACAGCAGGGAATAAAAAGCAAAAGTTTAACCATAGAAAGAAAAAAAATTTTGCCGAAAAAACAGATAAAAAAAAAAATCAAAGCCATGCAAGCTTATTTTCTTTTACATTCATGATGCTGTCCATCCTGAATTTCTTCCTCCAGGACAAACAATGAAAAGTGGTTTCTCTGCGGAGGTTCTTAAATGCTTGAGGGTTCACATGTATCAAGTACGAACAAATTTGTGTGGTGAGGATGGACGGCTGTTGCACCATTACAATGTGTCTGCACATTCATCAGTGATTATCTGCGAGTTTCTGACTCATTATTCAATCACAATACCAAATCACCCTTCCTATAAACCAGACGTAGCCCTCTGTGATTTCTTTTTGTTTTTTAACTGTAAAATGGTCATGTGAGGGCAGCACCGGAATGACCTGACAACAATAAAACATGAAACAACAAGGTACCTGAAGAGCCTGACTCCTGCAGACTTCCAGGGATATTTTCAACAATGAACATGAAGGTGGGAAAGTGTATTGCTACAAATGGGAAGTATTTCAACAGGATAAGATTGCTTTACCCTAATTTTGTTAAATACTGTGTTTATGACATCAGTTCGCGTATTTATTGGATAGACTATATACCATATTGTGAGCACTGAAAATACATTCAATAATCTTTTCTTTCCTCAATTCTTTTTAAAATTTATTGCAACAATAGGCCTATGCTGGCAATAAAAACTCCACGCTTAAATTGCATAGCTTAATACAGAATTTTACTTCTATCCTACAACCAAAAGATTACTAGCAATGGATAGATTCAAAATAAAGAAAGCATTAACTGAAAGCAGTAATATTACTGTATATATGAAAATATGCTTTATAACAGCGTAAATTTTCCTCTTATTTCTTCTCTCCACCCCCCCCCGAAATTATATACATCCCTTAATTCTCCTGTGTCAATTTCTAATAGCAGAATTAGTGAAAAAAGGGGGAAATTTACATGAGTAAATAGGGACTGTATAACACCATTATTGCTATATTTACTGTATACACTTTTACTATATGTATTTATATTTAATACATGCATTTACCCTTTATTATCAAGTGGTAAAGTTACTGAACACTGATAGTTTGAATCCGAGCAAACAGGCTCACTGTATGAGCATTTTTGTGGTTTTTCCCATGTGTAACGTGCATACAAGCCAGTTTCCCACAGAAAGTCCTCCATGAAGGCATCCTCCTCTTAGGCAGATAGCTCTCCATTCGTTGCAATAATCAAATAAACCAATCACTTTATTATTTCCAAAGACAACCATCAGCAATCCATGGCACATGTATCAAGTACTTCTATTGAAACTATTTTCCATGGCATACAGAGCTAACTGTATGAACTTATGATCTCAATGAATTACTCAGCAATTATGATCTCACTGAAAACTAAATTTTTAAATATCTAGACTTGTAGTAAACTATTAAAGGAAACTGCTGGATATCCAAGAGTGAAACATTCATCTGTCTAAGGAAAGTTCATTTTTGTTCTCAGCTCTTGGGGAAACTTGCTTTCAAACAAGAAAGCTGCTTTGACTCCACAAAGAAATTGACAAATCCTTATGCAATCAGAAATATTATGAAGCTGGAATTAATATAATACTGAGAAATTAATTACATAAAGTAAAAAAAAAATTCTTTATTTATTAATGATTCAAATCAATGGTAATTGGTGATTATGAAAACTTCAGCCATCCCAATCGATTAGTGCTCCTGCCTGCTGCATCAGTCGCTGAGTTTGAATCTCAGGGAAGGAATGGATATTTTAAAATGTATAGTGTCTATGTGGCTTGGAGTTACTCAAAATACACGGTAACCCCAAAATCCTCTCAAATAGTTTAATGGTAGAAGATGGGTAGGAGACCCACAGTCCCATCTCCTGCAATGCTGTCCATCAAAATTTCACTGAAGTTGCACCGTCACTTATACGATGCTCAAGATCCATGTCAATGACAGATGCAATCTTGAGCTCCTTGCTATGGTAAAATTCGTCAACTTGTTCTAATTAGGTCAGAGAAGTGAGATAAGTCACTGTATTATTATGAGGGTACACTTTTAGCTTTTAGAAACTATTTATTTACAATCTTAGAATGTATAATCACAGAGCACTGCAATATCAGCATAGTTCTATTACATTTCATATCTATATCCAAAGTGTTGCCAATTACAAGTTACTAAATATTAAATGTTACCATTTACAAATTATTAAATATTACAGTCACAACAACAAAACTTGAACCCTGTGTTTTGATTTATTCAATTAATATTCATATTTACTACATGCATTTATTTACCCTTTATTATCGAAAAGTAAAGTTGCTGAACACTGGTAGTTTGGTACGGGGTTTGAATCCCGACATATGGGCTGTGTGGGCATTTTCATGGTTTTCCCCATGTGTAACAGGCACACAAGCCTTTTTGCTCTTAACTATGACATTTTTTTAAAATAAAATCAGAATTCGTAATAAAATTTGCAAACAATGGGTTCATAACTCAGTTTCTTAAAACACAATTTTTGTATTTGTTTCTGCTTACATTAATATATTAAATAATTAATGAAGGAATATTTATTTAATTTACTGAAAACATGTTAATGTAAGATCAAATTAATGTAATTTCAGTTGCTGTATGCATCACTTTTATATACATACCAATTCCTAATCAAAGATAAGATCACAAACTGTTATGGGGGGGGGGAGGGAATATATATATATTTTTATTTAGGGCAGTAATCTGAAAGTAATTATTATATCTGAATGCATCACTGGTATGCAGTACACGTGACTAGAAAGAAGACAATCATAATGATGATAAAATTGCATCTACACTTAATTTGCACACACAATTAAGTTTGCAAGGCATACAAAAACCACAGCTGACTAAATTGAAAGCCATAAATATACCACTGGAAAGTTGTATGCTTTTCCATATTTTAAACAAAACATAATGTTAAGATTTTAAATCACAGCATATATTTCCCTACATTCAATGTACCTACTTTTTTGGCTGCTTTATAATGTAATCATGAATTTTAGTAGAAAAAGAGAAAATGGGAATTCTTTATAAAATAATTCTCTAAAAATTACTTTTGGAATGACAGACATTATAAAGAAAGTCTGATTTTAGAAAGAATTAAACTTTTAACAATAATTACTTACTTCCTATACTGTGAACTCGATCGAAATTTGGCAATATCGAAACTGGGAGCATGGGGCATGTGCACAATGAATGCATTTGGAAGCACTACAAATTCATACCTAAATAAGAAAACAACACGCATTAAGTAATGCAGAAATTTATATACACTTTTTTTAAATATAAGCACATCAAAATATTTATTACAATATTCTTCTCAAATTCATTAAATATAAGACAAATTACTGTAGTAAACATAAAATCACATTTTAAATTATACACAACTATCTCAACAACAGTATAATTAATTACCAACTAATTGAAAGTGCTTTGTTTATAAACATAAAATATTCATTATGTTTATATTGAACATCTTAAAGTAATGCGGACATGTTTTCAATTCAAATGGCAAACATTTAACCCTCTGAGCATTATGACAGGCTTTACCCAGTCATCAGAAGTTTTGCTACTTGGCATATATTAACTTATAATTTAAGATATTTTGCTTTCTTACTTTCCTTAATAATGTTTCTTATTTTCCTTAATGTAAATATCATCTTAATGAATGTAAGTTTATGAAAATACAGATTAAAATAAGAAATTATACAAATTCAATTAATAAATGCTGTTCAAATACCAGTCTTCATGATGGATCTAAAATCCTGTGCTGCTCAGAGGGTTAATATTAACTGTGGGGGGGGGGGGAATATATAATCCAAAAATTTTGGAATCCTGCCTAACACACTGGAAAAAAAATTTAAAGACTTTAAAAAAATAAAATAAAATAAAAGATTTTATTCTTTTCCTTAAATGAAAATAATGCCTATTCTGGCCAATTGATTAACTATTCTTTACTACTGAATAAAATTAAAACTCAAAATTGCAGCCTCATCATTCACGAAGATTTAAACACAGATCAAATTATTGAAAAAAAATTAACTTTTCAAAATGGTAGCTAAATATTCCATTTTTAATGGAATATTTTTTTCCTTTTTTATGAGCAACCACTGTAAAAGTAAATTGTTTTGGAGCTGCAGGAAACTAAGCAGATTTAATAAAAGCCATAAACGTACTACTGAAATCATTATCTTTGTTTATTCTCCTCCTAAAGGTATCAGATAATCAATATTTTCATTGCTTCAAAATTAAATGGAAATTACAAACCTTGTATTTCGTCGGTAAGAAAATTAACACAGTGAAAACATAGCACTTTTTTGAGGAGTTAATAAAATAAAAGTATTTTTATTTCTTGCCACAAAATCCAGTTGCATTTATTTTATTACTATTAAGCTCAAAAAATAAAGAATAGGAAAGAATATGCTCAAAAGCATAATAATTTTTAATGCTACAAGCTATTATTATTTTCATGAGAAAGTTCAAATATGGCAAAACACATGAGAGCTATCTATCTAAGGGATGCCTTTCTGGAGGACTTTCTAAAGGAAATTGGCTTGTATTCATGTTACACATGGAAAAAGCATGAAAACCAACCACACAGCCACCAAATTTGCCTGTAGTCGAACCATCAGTATTTATAAATCTTCATTGCTTGGCCACTGGTGGAAAATTATTGTAAAAAAGATAAAAAATTTCAACAACTGATTTTTGAAAAAATATTGTCTTTTGAACAGAAAAAAAAGATTATACATTTTGCAACAACAACTTAAAAAAGGATGTTATATGCAATGCTTAAATTGTTCCACAGCACACCAAAACCAGGCTCTAGTATTTCCAGTTTTTGAGATAAATTGTAATTCTAACTGGAGTCCATAGTCAGAAATAAGATAAGCTCTGGCACTTCTCATGAAACTGCATATTTCAGCAGAAAATTCTCCTGATCTTATAATATTTTATTTTAGGACTAAGTAAGTCTTAGAAATACATACAAAGTCCTAAATGTATACCTCTCTCTTCATGGGACAGGGTTCATAGCCACATTTTAGTTAAAAAAATAAGCACCTTTAAGCACTTTTCAAGCACATTTTAAGGAAAAAATAAGCACCTGTCTAATTACATTATACACAACTGCATAACCTTAAAAGAAAAATGTAAAATATGAGCAATGCAATATTTATTAAGAGAATGAGCATTACCTCAACAATGGAAAACAATTAACTTTTTTTTTAAATTTTAAATGACAGTTCAATTTACAGAATTAGTTTACAATGAGAGGAAAAAAAAAAAAAAACTATGCAATTTAATGATGATATTTCAGTTGAAAATATCGAAAATAAATAATAATAAGCCATATTAATTGTATTCGTTTGGCACCTAATAATAAATACAATTTATTTTTCCACTCATATTAATATTTAAATAATTTAACTTAAATCAAAATTCTGAACATTTTCTAAATTTTCATTGCATAACAGGTTTCCCTTAACATATCCCAAACAAAGTAATTTAAGTAAAAAAGAGGCACATTTCTGAAATCAGAAGATGGTAAATTGCTTCATTCAGTCATCCTTTAATAGTAAAATCTTAACTAACCAGCATACTCGGAAATTCCCGAATTTTCCGGATAGTAACTAGAAAAAGAGGAGTGGGGAAGATTGTAGCCGTTCTTTAGATTTAAATTTAGACTAAATAAATGATTTTGATATTTTGATATGTGCATCATATAAAAACCAACGGAACTGAGAAATATTCTGCTTAGAAAGCACAGTAAAACTCTTTTAAGTGTTCATAAACAAATCTCAGACTGAACATCAAAATTAATTATCAATGCAAAATACTGCAAACGTTATTCCGCAATACGTGCGGCGTAATTCTTTCATATGTGATATTACGCAATCGGAATCAACACCTGCCGGTATTCAGAGAAAGAAGAACTAAATAAAGGAAAAGAAAGAGACTTACTAATCTGGGGTGTTTCTGATTCTAATTTTCAACAGACTGTATTAAATTTCCGGAATAGAATCAATCTTCGCTTGGGTTGGGTAGACAGCAAAAACTTTTAGTCCTATTCAATCCAGATTGGACAGTGACAAAAAAAAGTCCGCTGCTTCAATATTAGAGATTTTGCGGAGAAAATCCCAACCTCCATACTGTATAATGTATTGGCAAAGAAAATGAAATTATTTTGACTATTTGACTACTTTCCTTTTATTTAAGCCATTCCGAATATTATTCCTTAGAAAGCTAATCTGTGTAAAAACACACCCATTTTTGGAAGTTTATCTAAACTTCAGCAGTTACTGCAATTATATTATTATAAATATTCATACATATGCTCATAATATAAGCATAACGATCATAATACGAATATGAACTGACCATGCGGAATGAGAATGCAAATTTATTAAAATCTTGATAGAAATTCAAACGTGTGTAGAATTTGGGTGGGAGGAAAAGAATACCGAATGTACCGGAATTTTCTACGTTTTCGCAATTCTTTGGCCAATAGAACGACGTGCACCTGTCTGTACTCTCGTGCGCACCATAGGTTACGTTAATGCAGAGGAAGGGAGAAAGCAATTTTCGGGAGTATGATTCACCATCTGACGTTGCATATAAGGAAGAAAAGTTGTTTATTTAGTTTCGGCTTTGGTACGGGGAAAAAATGCGCGTTCATTAAAAACAAAGGATTAAAAAAAAAAAAAAGCACTAAAAGCAAAAAATAAGCACTAAAAAAAAAAAAAAAAAGGGGGGGGCTTTAAAGAAAAAGTAAGCACCTATAAGGGCCTTTATATTTTATTTTCAAATATAAGGACTTATAAGCACTTGTAATGACTGCTATGAACCCTGTGGGAAAACAAACCTATGAATGAAAATTTAAGTAAAGAAAAGCGCTTCACCCATGTGTCAAAATCTTAGCTTTTAGGAAGTGCAATAAATTTATTGGAATTTTTTTAAGAAGGGGTAAATTTCTTGGAGTCATCCTAGTCATGTTGCTGCATCCACTGATTCAGTTATTAGCATTTAGAATAGGACAGGGAAAAAGAATAATTATTTATCTTCCTAAATGTGTGCCACAGAAGAATAGGGCATAAATATGTCTCCACCATTAAAAAAAGTTGGCAACTTTCTATGGAAAACGACAGTACACTTATTCAGGCTGATGTAAGCAAATATGGAAAATCAAAATAGTTACTTACACAGAACCTCTTATTTATTTTTTTTCCCCAGCTTATGGATCAACCCTTGGATTTCAGAGCATTTTTCCTCAATGCACACTCTGTAAGACAGCTATAATTACAATGGGAGGGGATCATGATCAGAATTTTTTTTTTACTCTTATAGCTTTGTTTTGATGGCCACATCTCTCCATTAAAATTTTCTTCCATATTTTCCCACTGTTTTCAGCATTATCTGCACTCTCATTAACTACATTGTAACCATTTTACCTTCATTGATTGGTGTGGTGGAAAAACAATCATTGCTAAACCATATTAAGGGCTTAAATTCAGTGGGAAGCCATTACAGCCCACCTCTGGTATTTCTTAGCTTAGTGAGATTGTAAATCCAGCTAGAATCCCAAATTGAATGATATCTGGTATTTTATTGTTTAACTATTTGTCATTAATATATTTATTAATATATTAATATAATTCCTGATGGCATTTTAGAGAACTCTTAAACTTCAAATTTTAGAAATCAGGCTCTGATAGTGAGACAACACTTAGTGCATTGAGGCAAAGCATGATGGTCTACTTTGCCTTAATGCTTCATGAGCTTGAAGGTGGAAAAACAGAATTACCTCCAAATTTTGGATACTCTATTAAATATAAGAGGAATAATGCCTGCTAATATTCCTAAATGGGCATAACCATAGAAATTAATTAAAATTAAATTCAAAACCATTGCAACAAAATTATCTATGTTATAATAAAATAACTATCTACATTTAGATTTATGTCTATGTGAGAGAAATAAATTAATAAATAAAAAGAATGCCTGAATAAAATGAAGTTTCATATGTTATAGCCCCCCCTGCAGGAAAGAAAGTCAGAGAATGATCTTTTCACCCATGACAGTTATATTTTTTTCTAACCATAAGGTAACAGAATAAGAAATACAAATATTAGAAAAAAATCTAATTGCATATGAATGTGATACATATATGATTAAAGTTAATGATGCAAATGCATTCTAAATAAAAACTGATATGGGTATAGCTTCATTAGAAAAAATAATTCTGATTTTTATACTGTGATAGCATAAGCTTATCCCCTTTTATACAAACACTAGAGGATTGACTTTACCCTTGGGCATATAGCTCCATTATATGTGAGACTTTGTTCCAGCCAAATCCCACAAATCGACGATCATATTCAGGAACATCTCTACGGACTACAATATAGGGCTCAAAATCCAGTTCCCACTGCACCCGATACGGTGTTGTGGCCGTCCTCCATTTGGCATAGTTAGTAGGAGCATGACCTCTGGTCCATACATGATACCTAAAATTGAAGAAAACAACAGCATGCAATTTCAGTAAAATCCAATTTTTTTTAACTAACGACAGTTCAGATTACACTTTCCAATGATTAAATTTTTACGAAAAATTCTAGGACAAATATGTTTTTCAACACACCCCTGGTCATTACAATTGCAACACTTAGACAGAAACAGCTGACTGAAGATTTCACAATAAACAGGGCACAGTAGGATATGAAAAGGATTAATATTCACGTCATATATAAATATACACAGAGTATGATACAGAATAAAAAGTATGGCAGCATATATGCAAACAATGGGATATTATAACATCACTTAAAATCAGAGTAAAAGAAAGGCTAGTTTATAGTATCAGAATTAGGTTTCCTGTTTAACAAATTTGAAGAGTAGAGTAAGCCTTCAGTAAGAAAACAGAGCTTTTGAATGATAAGCCATGCTTCTGAATTTGATCACAGGAGAATAAAACGGCATATTGCAATTTTGAATTATCATACTGTCAAATTGCTGCTAACATTAGTTTAACTGCAATTACCCCAATTTTAATATGGAATTGATGGGTCCAGGTGGGACTCAGGAAGCGGCATGGAAGCATAAAACAACTCTGACACTTTAACAAGATAGGCATCATCTAAAAATGGCCCAAAACAGAATATACAGCCTATTATGCAAACTCTAATACAGTAATCCACCAAGTTACATTACGTAATGCATAAACTGCTAAAGTATAACTTTGTAAGACACTGCAATATTTATTATATGTATGCATGAATATATGTATGTACATTGTTTACACAGCACTGTATGATTAATGAAACATCATGCAATGTTAGTTATTTGAATATCGAAAGTACGAAAATTATCCAAAAAATAAAAAAACTAACTGAAACAATCGTACATTGTTTACACAGCACTGTATGATTAATGAAACATCATGCAATGTTAGTTATTTGAATATCAAAAGTACGAAAAATATCCAAAAAATAAAAAACTAACTGAAACAATCTTTTTCAAATAAAGTCTTGTGACATCTAATTTGCTCTAGAGTTGTTCAGCCAATCCTAGAAGTGCATGGTGATGAAGAGGAATGTCTTTCTTTGGCAACTTTTACTCCTCTTGATACTGAAGTCTGGGGACAACTCAAGGCATCTGAGTTGTCATCTTAAGGCTGGGATCTCATAAATATGTCTAGAGTAGATAGTGTAGTCATGTAACTTTTCTATTATCGTAAACATCTTGTAGCTCGATTTATCAAACGCATATGAATGGTTAACATTTCCAAGAACATTAATACCCATTTCATACTTTTAACAATGAGAACTTAATCCTTTACTATTGTATCCAGTAATGGATGATATATATCCTAAGTTGTTATTCATATAATTTTACCATTTTTCTCATATGAATTATTTTCAACTTTTCTTTTTATTTCTTAAACTTTTCCTCTAAAGCAACTGCAGCTTTTCAGATTTATTACTAACATATTTGATTTTGCATTTCAAATCCATTTCAACACTAAAGAAACAAAGAATACTAACAGTAGTACATAAGTGATCAAAACTAATAATGCAAAAAGTACTGTTTAGGGTAAAGAGGAATTGCTTGCAATGTCCTAATTTCTTACAGGAAAATTTCAGTTTCAATGTTACAGCTTTTTTTGCATTTATATATTTCCAAGTTACATAAGTAAGGGGGATTACTTTACAGGAAATACAGTGTATGGCATTACAAACAATATCTGTAAATAATGTGGAACTGAAGGTCATGGATGGTTTTCACAGTGGCCATTGCTTTGCTAATGGTGCAGTATACATCTTCTGCAACTGAACATCATGAATCATTGTAGGAACATCATGTTTCATCCCATCATGCACCCTAACATAAGAAATATGGTGTGTCACAGCAAAAAATGACAGCATAGCATAGTAAGACATCCTCTTTAGGGTCATCGACTGTTTTGCAGTAATCATTGCTTTGTTTGCAAGTAATGGTATAACATGGCATGTGCTACAACATTAAGACACTGAAGGATGCACATGAATGCATGAATAGCAAGATAGACAAGGGATACCAGACAGCTGCACATGCCAAAATGTAAATAAATATAATCTTTTCAAAATTTACACCAAATTTCTGAACAGAGGCAAGACCATTCAAGAACATTTGAAATATTTTAACAGAAAATCTTCTGTGTAGAGCATTGTAAGGTGATGGGATTAGATAGTTTTAAAAATGATTTGCATCATTTATGGCCAGGTACCATATTTCATTATAATGATGATGGCCCCAAATTTGAAGGTTTTCAGGTATCACCAGCAAAAAACAAAATGTCCCAATAAATTAAATTTGTGAAGAAATGTGGAGAAGTGATAATAAATCAAGATAAAAGTTTTCCATTGAGATGACTATGTCTCAGTCATCAATCAATTAATGGAATTGACTAAACAAATCATCAATCAACTAAATCAACTAATGATAAAATCTGTAGTATGATTTTAGATCTCGAAAATATGCTACCTATAAGTTAAGAAAGTGACAAACAGTTGTTGAGAGCGAAGAGATTTTCAACTGGCAGTTTAATGGGAATTCTCAATATGGCAATTACAAGGCCTAAGCAATGGAACTTTCGTATCTGAATAAGAAATTATTTGTGTCTATAAAATTAAAGAGAAAATATTAACATAAAAAATGAAATAGTTTAAACAACTTGCAGTGAAAGAAATATGTAACAAAATAAATAAATATTCAGATTTTATTGTAAATTTTGATTCTCCATAAATGTTTCATTATTTTATAACTAACTATTAATACTTTTAATTTTACAACTTTTACATGTCATCTTACTAGACTGAACTGATCTAAAACTAAGAAATTTCCAAAATCCTGATGATTCTGAATCTCAGATTTGGTACAGTATCACTTTGGTAATCATGTGCATATAATATTTTGCTTAAAACTCTTAGTCCAAGAGTTTTATAATAGATATAAAATAGGAAGGTGGCTGAGTAAAAAATCCACATATCCAGACTTTTTAGACCTATTATCAGAACAGTATAGATACTTGGAGTTTTATCATATACATTACAATTATTAATATACATAAATAATATGATATATTTTATATGCATTGCTTATTACCATGAGTATTTTTACTGATTTATGCAATTTGAATATTATCTTAGGCACATATTAAAAATTATGGGCACAAATCAAGTAATTTTATTATATTTCAGCACCATGGGGAGCAAACAATTTTTCAAAAAATAATGACACCTATAATTAAAAAGTTACCTAAAAGTAAAAAGAGTTCCCATGTCCAGCATGGAAAGGAGTTCTGCTTTCGATTTTGGGAATGTTAAGCGATATCTCTGTGTTTCAAAAGCAGGGACTATCAAAGCCTGCAAAAATAAAAAATACATTTGCATATCAACTTTTTCACTCAGTTATACAAATACAAAACACAAATTTTCCACAATACATAAAATCAAATTTGGATTAGTAACAAACAGACAATACTCATATTATCTATGATGAATTACATCTTTATGGAAAAAAAAAAAATCTGATGTGTACACCACATGACTTCCTTGTATTGGAATATTAAATTATACACATTTTTTCTTGCATTTCATTTAAACTTATTAGATTGAATTAAATCTACTTCGCCGACAGTGCATAAACCACAATAGAATAAATGCATTCTTTAAAATTCACTCTAGTATTTGTTTACCATAGCGACACTCTGGCGCTAGATTCACTTAACAGTATTAATAATTATATAACAGTTAACTTACATAATAACTATATAATGGAAACTAAGTTAACTGTTATATAATCCAATAATTATATAACAGTTAACTTATATATTTTGTTCACATTATAACTCATAATGCACAAAATTTATATCATTTAAAGAATAGAATTATCTAATCGTTGCCACATGTTCTATTCAAATACTATAATAAAGCTAGAATGATGTATAAAAGAAATTAAGCAAACAAAAAAAAAAAAAAAGAAACAGTTTTTCACTTCGCAAGAAGGCAAAAATACATAAAAACTCAAAATATCTATATTAAAAATTACGAAGTACATATCAAACACTTATTTCCTCAAAAAAATTCCAGAAAGAATTAAGAATGATTTAATTGGCAATAATAAATGACTGCGTTATCTTTGTTGTTGCGAAGCTAAGTTTCTCTAGATTGGCAACAAATCCACTAGTCTCCTGTTTCAAATGTAAACATCAATGGCCGCCATTAAAAAAAGGCTTAGCGGCAATTAAACAACTTTAAAATTGCTGATAATTCTAAAAATATTGCACACAGATTTATTGAAAGCATAAAATTCTTAACTGGAAGATAAAAACAACATAATTTAATCATTTTTAAAGCAAAAAATGTACAATTTACAAACATATAAGAGTAAAGAAACTGAGATCACTGAGCCGGGTAACAGAGTGGATATATATATAAATATATTTATATACGTTTGGTGGGGCCGATTGCACCAAAATATGAGGTGCACATCTACATGTTATAGCAGTCCTATATACAAAATTTCAACGTTCTGAGGCTACTCGTTTTTGAGTTATGCGAGATATGTACGTACGCACGTACATACATACGTTTGTACAGACACCACGAAAAATTCTCTTCAGAATTCATTTTAAAGCAGTTTTATACTTTGTTTGAAGGAAAAGAGTATTTTATTCTGTCCTTACGTACAGATATCACGCAAAAACATCATTAAATTGCATTTGATAGCGGTCAAAATGGGTATTTTTGTTGAAATATGCTGCCTGAAACTTTTCGCGATTACAATACTTCCTTTTTACTTCGTACAAGGAAGTAAAAAACATAAATCATTTTGGAAATTTTGCTCATTGCGGAGGTGATTCCCTATATCAGAGTTTATTATCCCTACAAAATAGTTCATCCAGATTGTGTGACCAAATATACTCAAATGACTGATAAACAGTGCCAACAATAACATAACTGAATAGCTCTTGAATGATTGGTCAATAATATGAACTCAATAAAATAAGCCTTCAGATTATGAATATTTTGTCACATACTTAGAAATTTTTATTTTTACAAGCAATGACGATTTCAAAATTCAAACAAAATGCAAAAGAAATTAAATTTCTTAAATGATTTAAATAGTCTTATTCAAAATTCAGTAAAATGTTATACGTAAATAAAAAGTTATGCTTTTTTTAATGCTTCATTAAAAAAGGACATTTAAGCAAAAATAACGGGGGTGATGAAGAAAACTTGGTGGGACTAGGAATTCACCAAATTTGGCAAGGATCAAACACACAAATCACACTTCCTTAACTTGTTACTTGTTATGGTTTAGATCTGAATCACCAAAAGTTTAGCAAGTATGATTGCTGCTACAAAATTTGCAACTTACGGCAATGACACCTGTAATGTTAAAGCCATAGTATGAAAGCTCTTTAATTGCTCAGAATTATTAATACACTTAAATATTAATGTCATTAAATTTACTATGAAATTATGTTAAATACAAGGTACAGTAAATTCCACGTGTATTCAACATTATCCAGCTTACGGATATAAATAAAAAAACAGATTAACTCTGTTACCTTCATAGATGATTCCAAACCCATGGAAGCTACTGACTTCTTGAGGTACTCATAGAGCCCATACATAGGAAGGAAATCTATGTCTGTCAGAAATACAAATGGAGTAGTCACTTGCTGAAGAGCGACATTCCGTAACAAGTTGACGGGATAAAATGGCTAAAATAATACATAAGTACACATATAGTTGTATGTTAATTAAAAATAAACTTCAAAAATATGAAGCAATAAGTAAATGCAAAAATAATGGCCAAAATAGATTTTACCAAGTATTAAACTAATAGCATTTCTTTAACGGCCCCCCCCAAAAAAACCACCATTGAATACTTTTAACAATTATGCAAAGTGCAAAATATAATCACCTACTTTCAAAGAAAACTAAATTCTGTGCACAAAGCAAAAGACAGAATTATTTTTGGTACCCAGGAAACTAAAATCCATTCTATATACAGTACAAGTCTAATTATTCGAATGGCTTTCAGAATTTAAGAAAAAAGTTAAGACGGAGACGCACTGTGATTCGAAAAATAATGATTCTGTCTACAGTCGTTTTACAATAATCTTTTACAACCAAATGTCGCAAACTTGTTGCAACCAATGGATCAGTCTATTATTGAAACCATGAAACGCCATTACAGAAGACAACTTTTAAGGAAACTTTTGGTAGAGAGTGAAGACGAATAAAGTGTATTGGCTACCCACAAAAAAATTAATTTGAAAGAATGCACTTCCATGGGACAGAAGTTTGGAGCTTGATTAAAGCAGTCACATTAAGAAGTATGTGGAACAAGTTGAAAGGCATATCAACTGAAGAAAAGAAGGAAAAGGAGAAAAAGGAAAAAGAAGCTCAAGAAAAGAAAGGGAAAAGATAGGAGAAGATGAGTGTGATGTGTAATTTGAGGAATTAAGAAATATTCTTTAGAATATTCTTGGATGTTCAGAAGTTAGTGTTGAGGATACAGCAGAATGGATGGTGTGTGACTCGTCAGACCCAGCATTTCAAATTCTAAATGATGATGAACTTATTGGAAGTGTGAAAGAAAAAAAGTGCCAAGGAAGAAGATGACCTTTGCTCAAAGTTGAAGCAAATATTGGACCATCAGCTAGTGACTTGTTTGCCGGCCTTGAAACTGCACTGAAGTGGATGGAGTGTGACCATATGCAGCTTCTTATTGTCATGCGGATGCACGACTTGTCTGCCCGAAAACGGATAAAGATAGTCAAATAGCTTACTTTGACTGAGACACTCAGCAAGCAATGGCTTTCAGCACTTGTAAAGTACCATAGAGTAATCTACATAACACATACATAAGAGTATTGTCTTTTCATTTTAATTAATTAAAACCTGTTTTTCTTTAAGAGTAGTTTTTTTTCCTCCCACTTTCAACATATAGTACATTCAGTAATTACTTAAAGCATACGTAGACCCTTTTTTCGGGAAAAAAATCCAATTATTCGAATTTTTGAATATCTGAATGGTGTCCAGTCCCAATTGAATCAGATAATTCAAGTTTTACTGCAATCCACACAAGATCAACCAATAAGGAGTATTAATAAAAATATTATGCAACTGCAACATATATTCACTTTTAGCTTTGTTAATGAATCTTTATTTTTCATATTTTATATCCCTAAATAGCAGATATTTAAGCATTAATAAAATTGTTGAAGTACACTGAATATTTTACAGTTCGATATGTCTATGAATTTATTACTAATAAAAAAAAAAAACTAAGCCAGTGGTAATAAAAACTAAAATACACTGCTCAACATTGAAAATGCAACACCAAAAGTGCACTTTGGTGATGAAATTTGGAAAAAAGACAGAGACAGCAAGCAGCAATAAGTGATCTTCATTTCAAAATGATAGTCAGAATACAGAGCAAGAACGGCATCGGCTCAGTAGGATGTAGGACCACCTCAGACAGCGATGCACGAAGAAACACATCTAGGCATAGAGTCAAAAAGAGTGCGGATGGTGTCCTGAGGGATGGCTCTCCATTCCCTTTCAAGCATTTGCCACAGTTTGTCTTCTGAACAAGGCAGGGGCAGAGTCTGCAAATGACGTCCAATCACTTCCCACACATGTTCGATTGGTGACAGGTCAGGAGAGTACGGTGGCCTGGGAAGCATCTGTATACCTTGCAGAGCATGTTGGCAGATGCAAGCACTATGTGGTCGGGCGTTATCCTGCTGAAAAATTGCATTAAGCAGCCCCTGAAAGTAGGGGATTGCCACCGGCCGCAGTACATTATCTAAGTATTGTTGGGCCGTCATAGTGCCCTGGAATCGTAGGCAATAGTGCCCCAAACCATTATGCCACGTTGTCGCGCGGTGGGGCGATACACAGTTACTGCCGGATTAGATATGTCTCCACGTCGACGCCACACATCACACACATGCGGCAACTGTCACTGGATAAATAGAAGAGTGACTCATCTGAGAACTGGAGCGAAGTAGATGACAGGTCATCCACATCGCTCCAGTCCGACACCATTCTAAACGTTGGCGTCTATGCTGTGGGGTCAATGGCAGTCTTCTTAACGGATGCCGTGAGTGCAGGCCACATTCAACTAATCAACGGGAAATGGTTCTGGTCAACACGAGAATATCCAGGGTATCTTGCACATGTTGCAAAATCACGGTACAAGTGACTTGCGGGACCGCCGGATATGTCGATCCACGCGTGTTGACGTCTCTCTGGCTGCACCTACACCCTTCCTTCTTCTCACATTTCCTTGTTCCAACCATGTTCACCATAGCAGATGCACCGTGCTAGCATCCATTGTGGGTATCAGCTGCAATTTGACGTAAGGATCAACCTGCCCTTCTCAGTCCAATCACCATACCCCTTGTAAAATCGTCTATCTGCTGGAAGTGCCTTCCTTGATGGCGGCCTGGCATTCTCTCCTATTACACGTATCCTCCAGGACAAAAAGCAACTTTCTTTGATAATTTGTCTGGCTGAAATAACGACACGGATATTGCCCATTCTGCACATTCCTTCCATTATATCTTACTTCACGTGCGTCGGAGAGCTGCGCATTTCACATCATTCGCATAACTCAGTGATGTGCATCTACTCTAAAATTTGCATAAATTTCTGACCACTCCTTCATGGTGTTGCATTTTCAATGTCGAGCAGTGTAATTTAATTTATGGAAAATAAAAACTGCAGTTCATTATTTTATAAGAGTAAAGCATTTAATAGATATTTCAAATAAAGATTATTAATACATTTTAAATCTTTTCTCTAAATACAAAATATTAAGAAGGAGGGGGAACTCTCTCTTTCTCTCTCTCTCTCTTTTTTTGGTTAATCACTGCTTAAGAGCAACTAACTGACTGGCATTACAGAAAGTAGGAATTATCAGGCCAGACTGAGCAAAAAAATTATGCGAGGTAGTATTGCTAATTCCAAGACACAATGTTATATTAGATATGACTGCAATGCTATTAGACGCAGATGTCCAAAATAAAGGGTGGGATATCTTAATGTTTGACAGTCTCAACTGTGGTAATAAAAATAATATAAAAGGAATATCAATATAACGAGACACTTTTTAGCCTGAAAACTGCTCGTTACAGAAAATAACTCAAGACCTAATGCTAAATAAAATAGCTTTTTTACAATAAAAATAATCTGAACTTTATTTACATAAATTTCCTAATAAAGAAATACATTTTCATTAGTGATTTATTTAACTACAGCAACTCAGCTCAATTTTATTTGGTTTGTTTTTTATGCTTAAGCAAAATTTTAAAATTATGTCTGAAAATGTAACATTTGATTTTCACATTTATAATCAACCCCCTGGCTGATCATCCCGCGATTTCCACGGGCACTCAAATGTAGCAAAATTTGCTCATCCTGCGATTTCCACGGGCATATGTTTTTCTTCCTTTATTGTGGAGCGGATCCCTTTTTTTTTTCTGCTTAACCATTGAAATACATCATAAAAATTATATACAGTATTAGGTATTTAGTTTATGTTTTGGCTTAAAGATATTGTTAGTTGTCTACTAAATTGCGGCATTTTGAAGGCACGTGGTATTAGCGCTCAAACTTCACTTTTTGACACTTTTTCCTTACAGAAATGGCTGCTAGAAAACATTTAGCAAGTATCTTGATTATTTAATTAAATTATTGAATTATTAATTAGATTAATAACTAGATTAATTATTAATTAGATTTATTGAATCTGGTGCAAGGATTGTGAAGTTGGACTTTGCCTTGAACCCTGTTTTGAACTCTATCATGCTAAACTGCATTTCTAAGGTATTTTTCTCTCAGCACTTTATATTTTCTTAAATTTTATACATTTTACTTTTTTATATTATACAATAAATAAAAACTAACTGTAATTTGACTGAAATTTATTTTAAAAAAACGTTTTTTCGTGATAACATCTGAAATTGGTTTTTATGGCAACTTAGTTTCTCATGACAAAAATCTATATAAAAAATTTTTTCTAGAAAGAAAAAGTGCAGATTTCAATTCTCCAATATATATAGATTTAAAATATGGAAAAAAAAAAAAAAAAAAAATTGAAGCGATTTTGGTCTACAAATTGAGCAGTCAGAGGATTAATTAAAGACCAAACATTAATTTAAATTTGTCTAAAGTTTAACTTCAAACACAGAAATTATTATAAAAATTGAAAAACTATTCCTCTAAGTATACAAGCTACAATTTTAGTGCCCAATTAATCCAAATTATCAGGGCATCATAGCTTTATTAAACATTAATATAATTAATACTTCCCTACTGAATGCCCAGGTATGAAGTACAGATGGAATACAAAATAATACAAATACCAATGGAAATATAGTTAGAATAGAAAGTTTTTATTAATAGTGACTTGAACCAACATTTGACTGAAGTGCACATTGTATGCTATATGTGATGGATGCATAGAATGTTTTCATGTTATTTAAGGGAATATGAACTCATTCCTCCTACACAGAAATCTCTAATCTGAGAAACCAAAGTGGGGGTGGAATTCAAGCATAAGTTTAGATTCCAAATATCCCCACCAATTTTCAACAATGTTCAAGTCGGACCAGATGAGATGGCATGCTTTCTGAACAATGCTTATACACATCTAGGGATGTAAATAGAAGCATAGACATCTTGAAAAAGTAGGTGCACTCCATGGAATAAAATGTGGACATAATCTGCTAGGATGCTTCAATAAAGATCGGCCTTTACCATGGATAAAACCAGATCAAGCCATCACACTCCATACCAGTAGGAGCTATCTCCAAGCTTCAATCGAAAGTACAGGTAGAAGTGGGTGGGAGACCAGAATTTCACTATTGGTCATACAAGTACAGTCCTGCTGCACTAACTGTGCAGTTCTGCCCAATTTTTGAGGAAAACCACCCCAGGAGGCAGTCTAAGGGTCTCCTATCCCTCTTCCCTTACCACAACCTCTCCAGAAGACTTACACTCCCCATATATTTCAAGTGCCCCTCTGTTGCAACAAATACTATGTGCTTACAAACATACATGCCTTCTCTGGGGTTCAAATCTTGGCTCATCAGCACAGCAGTCAGCATCACTAACCACTATACCAGCTGGGCAGCAAGTTTTACAATCAGCAAGAAACAGGCAGACATAAATGCTTCTCTGCACATATTTCAAACATTTACTTGCTCAACAGTCTAAAACAGGATCAATGCTAGCCCATTGAAACCAGATGAATTATTACCACAGCTGTGAAACTTGAATTTTCATAAACTTGGTGAGCTCTGCACCACTAACATTGTTTGAAACCATTACATTATGCCATCGATGGTTTAGAAATGCCTCTCAATCACAAATATTTGCAGCACAGAGTTCCCTATTTGGCTGAAACAACCTCTTGGAGATAAGAATTCATTTTGGATTTTTATCTGGGATAACAAATTTCACTTTCTGGGTATTGTGCACTTCAATACTCTTTTATCCCAATCAGTCAGTTTTGTCTTTCTTCCACTGTTGCGCTTCAAAGATCCCATCTTAAAATCTTTCTTGTATGTATCATAGTGCTGATAATATGTTTCTTGCACAACTAAAAAGTTCCTACTTTTCCAACAACCAGGGTTCCAGCTAAATGTGAATCAACAATTTTGACTTTTTGCAAGTTTGTCAGGTATGACACTTCACTATCTCTCAAAGAGTGCATGTCACATCTAACAACTGTTGAGGGACAGTTGGCATCTCCACTTCATGGCTACTAATAGTAGAATTCTGCAGCATGTGGCATGGCAGTACTGCAGCATAATTTTTTTCAGGTGTTCATATTACACTCACTGCCTTAAAAATTTGCACACAAGAGAAGAGTTGTCAGAATGAAACGAAATTTTACATATGTAAGTACTATTTTGACATAAGTAAGTGATTAGAAATACAAAGAAAAATGGATCATTTATTGCAGAAAAAAGTACACATGAACGGAAGTTTTCGTACTCTGTTGGATCACTTCTAGCGTGAATGCATGATGTAATACGAGTGGGCATTGAGACATACAAGTTCCGTATGGTGTCCTGAGACATCTCGTTCCACAGTTGCTGTAAATGTGTCTCTAGTTCAGCCAATCTCATAGGCTGTCCAACCTGCCATTCCAAATGATCCCCAATATGCTCGATTGGTGCAAATCTGGGAATCAAGCAGGCCAGGTAAGGGTGTTAATGTGGCAGAGACAGTCTTGTGAGATCCACGCTGTGTGTGGCTGAGCATTGTCTTGTTGAAAACAGTCTCCTGGGAGCCCTACCATGAATGGCAACACATGTGGCTGAAGGATGTCAGGGACGTACCGCTGGCCTGTCATTGTACCGTGGATCAATATTACGGGTGACCGTGTATCGTAAGCAATTGCACCCCAGACCATCACACCAAATGTGGAAACAATGTGTAGCTGTTAAGCGAAGGCAGGATTGAGGCATTCACCATGGAACCTTCACACAAGAACACGATTGTCATCACTAGTCAAATTGAATCTAGATTCGTCACTGAAGACGACCCGGTTCCATTCCATTAAAGTACAATCCTGTCCTGCATGACAACATTCCAAACGGAGGCGTTGGTGGGTGGGTGGGTGTCACTGGCAGCACACGTAATGGGCGCCGCAATACCAGATGTCCTTCAACCAGGCGCCTTGCAGTGGTTCAGGAAGGTGTCCTCCTTCCTGAACCAGGAAGGGGCCCATAATGAAGCTGCTGCCTGTGTCTGGATAGAAGCCAATGAGGCAGTTAACTCTACACATGTGTGTCATATGATGTGATGGTCTTCTCGACGACTGGTCTGTCCAAGGCGTTCTGAGCCTGGTCGCCGTGTAAATGACGTCTCATCTGTTGACTGGTTCAAACACTTCCTCGCAGTAGAATCAGAATAGTCTACCTGACAAGCTACTCGCAAAGCTGACCACCTAGCTTCTATCATACCGATGATTCTTCCCCTCTCGAACTCTGACAGCTGCTGATATTGGCTTTGATGACTGCGTAACAGCATGCCTACCTCAGTGTTTCCTTAGCAAAAGATTAAGTACACTCAAACAAGCTCTGCTTACCTGTTTTACACTCCATGAAGAACAAAGTTCAATGCCCTCTAGTGGCATTATGCAATGCACAATCCCGCTGCATTTCTAATCATTTGTATATCTACCCGACATGTACCTTCATGCCAAGTTTTGTTAGAATCCTACAATCATTTCTTGGTGCACAAATTTTTATGGCAATGAGTGTATTTAGTGCCCTATATGTATAATGTCTTCTAATTACTTGGCCATTATGTCCTATTCATCATTTTAACAATGGCATATGTTTATTAAAAGCTTAAGTATATTAAAAATATAAATATTAAATCTTACAAAATATTACAATAATATGCAATTGATTATAAAATTTAACATTAGATTAGAATCCAGAACTCACCCCATCTCTATATACAATATGATAACCAAGATTCTTCCTGCTGCTAAGAATTTCGGAGCTGAGAGTGTAACTCAGAAATTGTTGAACTTCTGAGTCTGACATATACAATGCTAAGCTAATTGGCCCTGTAAGAATAAGATATTAAATGATATGCAAAATAAAATACATGAAAAATCTGTTTAAAATAGAAATTTGAAAACTATAATAATGCATTGGTATTTGCCTTACCGCATTTCATCACTGTTAAGACACAGAAAAAATTTGACTTAGCATATGCTGTAAAAATTGAAGAATAAATTTCTCATCTTTGGAACTATGTTAAATTTTGTATTCAAACATATGCAACAGATGTGCTGTTTACAATAATTCCAGAAAAAAAGTATGCTTTAGCAAAGTTTTATGAATGTGTAATTTATACTTTGATAACACTTGCATTACACATGCCAATACACATAAGACGAAATATGTATCCCCCCCTTTTACATCAAAATTTTAAATATAACCTGGGATTTAAAACAGCATAGCAAATTAATACCTCCACATTAGCAATTATAATTTTTAATTGGTATTTGTTTTTATACATGGGATACACAAATAAGCTAATCATATATTGCTTTCTTGGTATAAAGATTTCTTATTTTTATGAAATATATATATCATAATTATGTCTAAGTATTGCTTATTTTAAGCATAACAGAATAAAACTGTGGGAAATTGCATTCCATCAGCTTTGAAAATTGGCATACCCAGTGTGCCCCCCCCCCAATTTTGCAAAAAATCATCTGGACATTAATACAGATGTGAATTCAGCCTTTGAAAACACAAGAAGGGACTTTAAAGGACAAGACATTATTGATATAGCCATAAGATACTGCTTTTAACTGAATTTAAGTAAATGGTGAGGAAACCGTAAATAACAGATGCTGAAAACATCTCAATTTCCATGAATTCCTGAATAATTAGCTCCCATGATATAGGACTCGAAGATGAATTCCAAGTTTATGAAAATCCCATATCACTCAAGATCCCATGCTTAAGTGTGTGTGTGTGATTATGGCAAAGCCTCGAAGCCTATCTGCCTAAGGGGAGGGATGCCTTCGTGGAGGACTTTCTAAGGGAAACTGGCTTGTATACACGTTACACATGGGGAAAACCACGAAACCGCCCATGCAGCCAGCCCGTTCGCGGGATTCGAACCTCGGACCGAATTACCAGTGTTCAGCGACTTTACCGCTCGGCCGCTGGTGGGCACCCCATGCTTCAGTGATTTACTAATAAAGTTATATGAGGAACAAGAATCATAATCACACTGTCATCTCTTTATCACACAAGTACTGATACAGAGGAAATTTTATATGTTTGAAACAAAGGGATGCATGATTTTTAGAGACAAAATATTGATTCTCAGTGTGTGAATGATATAAATATTCAAAAGTGTGGGCACTTTTTTTATTGAATTCTATCATATAGTGAACAAACATGACTTATGATGTAGAAATTACCTTAGTTTAATTAATGCTTGAATGAGAAACTATTTGAATTTGTCCACCCAGAATATTTTCAAACTGAATAGGACTTTAAAAAATTGCAAAAGTTTTTAATAATATGAAAACTATATAAATAATTTGTTTCTCTTCTTAAATAAAAAATAGTTTTTACTGCAAACACATGAAACTAAATCTTTACTATTCAGCAATAATAAAATTCCAAAGCAGGGGGGGGGGGAATCTGGATTTCTTTTTTGAATATTGCATGGTATAAATAGAAAAACACCAACAAATTTAAAAAGGATATTATATTTGAACAAAACTAATAAAAGAAATATATACAGAGAGAAAGCTTGTAATCCATATCTCACAATGAAATTGTTTCATAATTAATAGATTTTATTCTTAAAGCAGATAACAGCACACAGATGAAGCTTTAAAATTTTAAGACTGTTGAAATATAGGGTGTTCCTAGAAATCTATCTTATTTATGACACTCAGGATAAAACAACAGAATAAAAAAAATTACTATTATATTGAAAAATGCCATTCAGAAATCCAGATAAAATTATATTTAAAATGATTAGCATATGCTGTAAGCACTTTCATGACATCAAAGTTAAAAGAAAGATTTTATGCATCACTTGATTAACAATTATGTCTATTTATTGCTGAAATGAATGATTTTATCACAAACTGAAAATAAACATATCAAAAATATTTTTCTTTGAAACGTTTAAAACTAGGCAACCAAAATAATCAAAACTGTTTTCTCATAATTCAGATAAAGTAAATGGATGTATAATAACGGCAATTTTATGGGATAATAACTAAACTTAATATAGTATTACATCCAAAAGAAAAATTCTTTCATTGGATTACATTAACAAAATTTTAAAGCATAAGTTAAGATTTTGGAATATGACATAATTTCATCTAAGACAGTTTTGAAAAAAATTCATGATTCTCATAAGATATAATAAAAAGCAATAAGAATGACAAAATACTTTTATTGACCTAAAAATAATAATAAGACGAATTCAGGAACATTTTATCTTCTAGGAAAAATATATAAGATGAAGAAATGATGCAGAAAATACAATACTGGTATAAAAAAGCACCGAGTTGTTTTAATTTCCCCATGAACATATTGAACAAATTTTAAGTATAATACAGTCCAAAGTCCAAAATCTGGACATCTAAAACGATCTTACATCTGGACCTTCACAATTCTTTTTCTTTTCTTTTAGCCCAAAGGGTGTTAGTCCAAAAGGAGTATTAATTTTGTTTAGTCATTTTGCTTAACAAACTTTAAATGTCCATTTCACTTTTCAAATTGTTCCCACTAAATATTACCACCCTGTGTTATATTTACAGAAATTAAATAATGAAGAATCTGTATAAATGTATGTATGTTTCTCGCATTGTGATGAAAGCACAATACCTAGAGCCATCAAATTTTGAATAACATAATTCTCTACTGAATATGGATATTTGGAAGCCCTAATTTGGAATTTGTTTTATTATCTAATTCATATTTTGTAACACTTTAATGAATTTTTCATTAACAAACTCATCGATTTCAAAGCCAGCAATAGCAACACTGTATGGGGGAAAAAAAAACATTTTTATCTCCAGTGCGCAGGACTGTGCATCGGGAATTCTAAAGATACACTCATTTTAAAATTATTTTGTGATATTGCTGTTGAATTGAATTTTATGTTTCAAGTGCAATGAACATGATACTGAATAAATAAAGGTAGCACACAAAACATTAAAAAATGCCACTGGGCATAATGTAAAATCTTCAGATTTTTTTTTTTTTTAAATTAGTCCAAAGGGACAATTTGCCCTGAAAGACTATTATTTTCATTTTGGCATTTTGTGTTGAAAATTTTAAAAGGCTGTATCAACTTTCAAATTGTTGCCAACAAATATTAGAGCCCTGTATTATATTTAAAGAAATTAAATAATGAAGAATCTGAATAAATGTATGTATGTTTCTCGCATTGTGTTAAAACAATGTGACCTAGAGCTATCAAATTTTGATAAACGTACGTTTTCACCCTAATATGGGCATCTGGAAGCCCAAATTTGGAATTTGTTTTATTATCTATTTCATATTTTGTAAAGATTTAACAAATTTTTGATTAACAAACTCAACGATTTAAGAGCGAGTAATGGCAATACTCTACGGGAGAGGGGGAGAAGCTTTTTATCTCCAGCGCGCAGAACTGTGTATCGGAAATTCTAAAAATATGCTCATTTTAAAATTATTTTGTGATATTGCTGAATTGAATTTTATGTTTTAAGTGTGAAGAACATGATATTTAATAAATAAAGGTAACACACAAAACATTAAAATGCCTCTTTGTACGCAATTTAAAATCTGGAACGTTTCAGATTTTTTTTAATACTAATTTTGTCCCCCCCCCTTTTTTTTTGGTGTGTGTGTGAAAAGGGAGAAAGAATTAGATTCCGAGAGTAGCATCTGCTTAACACTTCATGCAAGCACAGTTGCCATTTTTTCATAAGAAAACATGCAGAGGGGCCCGATTCTTGATTTCACTTCGGCACTAACTAAAACACTTAAATACTGAAGAAATACAATCAATTATCAGCATAAATCTGCATGATCAATAATTTGGCTCCACAGCCACCTTATTATTCAGCGTACATCTCAAACAGTCTATCACAGTTTACTGCTGTCCAAAACAGTATATGAAATAGTCCAAAACCATCTATCAGAAGTTTACTGCTGATTTTACACCTACTACCTTGAGAAGTGAATTATACAGCAATGTCTAAAACTATTTTTGTTTTAAATATCAGTAACTGAATACCAAACACTGTAGCCTTTTATGCTTACATTATGCTTGGCAAACTTAGGCCAACAGCAATGTGAAGTGTCACAAGTATTAATGAGAATAAACTTAACAGAAATTTCTAAAAATAAATTTTGTAAATGATATTCACCATCCATTTAGCCATGCTTGAATGAATAACTCATTTGTTCTCTGGATAAACTTTTAAGGCTACTTTTCCATTATGCACCAGCCCTTTATTTTTGTTGTGGCAGGTGCTATCAGCCATCACCTGCCATGTGGTATATTTACCATCTATAAATTACTTTTCTAACTACAAATTACTTATGGTTATAAAACCTACTGTGTGGCAGGCACATAATGGAAAAGTATAGCCTCAAGTACATGTGGAAATTTATTTCATTGGCACTCAGATCAGCCTTATGCATATAAGATAAAAAAATATGTGAATCAAAATCATAATTTAAACTAATGGTAAACTAAGACACAATAACACGCCGAATAAATACTAATTCAGAAGTCAAACAACAAAAATCAGCGTTATATGGAAAACCATTTGCGGTTTTGCAGCTGAGGATGGTGGTTCGGTAATACCATCGAAACTAGTCCTGTGAAAATTTTCAAAATATAACGCTGATTTTTGTTGTTTGACTTATTAATTAATTAGTAATGGTAAACTCTTTAAATTCTTCCTCTCTGTTTTAAAAATCGTAATAACTTCTCTGGATTTTGTCATTTCTAGATCATTCCATTTTGCATGGCCTGCACAATGCATGCTGATGACGTAATAATTGGGAAGTGAAACACTTTAAACCAAAACCTTTCTCTTCATGTGCTTCCATCTTGCATAACTATGCACTTCAGCTTTGCTCTCTACCCTGCCAGGATGTAATTTCATTGTCTTGCTTGTTATCGCTATAATATAAAAATGCAAATATTCTTGAATAGGCACAACTGTGAACCAAGTGAACTGTGGCCACAAACGTCAACTGGAAAATAAAAATGGAATTAAAACCGCCTCAACTGCCAAGATTTCTAGATATTACCAAGTCAACATATTAGCATAAAACGCGATCAGAATTCTTCCTCTTTAATATGGATCGACGATCTATCTTATCTGAGTATTACACATCAACAGTGATCCATCTTTCCCTTGCTATTATGTCATGCATATGTTGGAAATATAGACATAAGTATAACAAAAAACAAAACTAATATAATTCAGGCTCAGTTTCCTCAGCAAGGAATAGGAGCAAGACAAATTTTAGCAGAATAACACATCTTTAGTCGCCAATTTTAGTAGAACAACATGACTTTAGTTGACAACAATGTACAGCGGACACTATTGACAGCTTTATAAGATGCAAATATGAAGGTTTTCGAATATTGGAAACAAAAAAATATATTTATCAATTAATGGAATTTGTGGAAAAGTGGCAACAAATAAAGATGGTAAAGCAGAAGTATTCCATTATGCCCCAATATACAATCAGCTAAGAGATGGCAAAATCCATAGTATGGTTCCAAATCCAGAAAATTTCACTATCACTAGTGAAGAAAGTGACACAGAGATTGCTGAGAATGAAAAAATTTATATTGACAATTTAATGAGAATTCTGAATATGGTAATTACAGTCAAAAGTCGTTAATCCGGACACCCATAAATCGGGACTCAAAGCTATAAACTTTCTGCACATGCGAAAACACATGATGCGTTCATGCATGCGCATATGCGTTTACGCATGCGCGTAATACATTTACGCATGTGCATATGCGTGTACGCATGTGCATAATATGTTTACGCATGCGCGTTTAATGTATAACGGACGGTATAAGCTAAGCTAAAATTATCTAATTAGCTATTTCAGTTAATGTTGCAGATTGCGTTGTTCCTTAATCTTTGAATTGGATCCGGCTTATTATTTTTTGCAGACTGTTAGGGCAATTTTATAAAAGTAAGCTTGAACTTTTGATTATGTCATATAGAATTTCCGATGCTGGATACTTCCAAAGGATCTACAAAGCAAAAGCATGTTTAGATGTCCATCAAACAACAAGTGGAATTGCTGCAAAAAAATGGATAAAGGCATATCCTTTGTTTCTCTAACCATTCCGAAATCTGTTTATCAATTTCACGCTGCTCTGCGGGGGAGGGGAGTGTCGCGGCACGCAATGAACTGGAAGTGATATGTCAGCACTATCCTTATCTTCAGGGCAGATGTTTTTATTTTATTCGGCTTATAATTCCTTACTAAATGTAGTATTTCATCTCGATGTAATCTGTCTTTGATATGATTTAAATCAAATTCCTTGTCATTATAAATATCACGAATACACATCAAATAGTTTTCTGGTTGCAATTTTTTAATTTCGACTATGCGTAATGTATGCTTTACGCATGCGCACATTGAAAGAAATGTTTAATAAAGTAAACAAAAAAATATTACGCCTTTTTTTTTTTTTTTTTTTTTTTTTTTGTAAACCCTTTAGATCATAATTGTTCTCTATTTCATAAATTTAGGTTTCATATTTTTAATTTTATAATTTCTGCATGCCATCTTACCAGATTTAAACTGATGATCTATAATCCGGAATCGCCGAAGTCCCGACGAGTCCGGATTAAGGACTTTTGACTGTATATGACTTGAACTTTGTATCTGAACAAGGAAGTACGTTTGTAAAGTAAACTGAAAAGAAAATATTAGCATAAGAAATCAACTTAACCAACTTACATTGAAAATGTTTAATAAAGCAAACAAATAAACATTTAGTTTCTTTTTTTTTGTTGTTGTTAATTTTGATTGTTTTAAGATCATAAATGTTTCATTACATTATTGACAACTATTTTTTTATTTCTAAATGCCATCTGACTAGATATTGAACTGATGATTTAAAATTCAGATGGAACAGAAGAAGTCCCAATGAGTCTGGATATCAGACTTTGTACTTTATTATTTCATATTTAGCTTCAAACGACTAAGCAAAAACCTATTCATCAGCTTCTTCATCAGGCATTAACCTTGTGAAAGGTGAATAAAACAAATTTGTCAACTTTTAAAGTATAGATTATACAAAGATGCGGAGGGGAAACTGCAATCAAAAATCTTTAAAATACAGACTAAAAAAAAAAAAAAAAACAGCCTACCATTAAGAATGTTAAGAAATTTGCAATTTTTTTTTTCAAATTAAAAAACAAAAATATCATTTTAAAAGCCTCCATGTAAGCAATCCTCCCCTTAGGCAGATAGCCATTACATGCTTTGCCATAATTCAAATAATCCAAACCATTTCATGAAAATTCTAAAGAAACTGCAGTCAGTCTCTACATTCAGATTTTAATTTAACACCTAAAACAGTTTCAAACAATTACTACAGCCCTACTAGTTTAATAATTAATTCCCAAAAATTCAAATTTTTCTACTTATTAAAATTATTGAACCTAAGATCATACATTTAAAGTTAGTCATTCAAATTAGCAGTGCTAACAATACGAAAACACTTAGTATTCCATCACAAATTAGTGCCACATAGAAATTTTGCTTTAAAAAAAGAAGGGTGGTATTCAAAATGCAGTTCTGCACTTTCTAACTGGATTGCTTATGTGAGACTTGAAACAAATATTTCCCACAAGTAAAATGACAACAGTTTCTTTTTCCAGATTCTTTCACAAGTATTAATGCACTTAAATGTATAAAACATTTTTGTTCAGTATAATCTCACTTGAATTTTCAAATGTCTATCAATCAAACTTATTATTTGGCCTAAAACTTTTAAAATTTTCTGGCACATAGTGTTGCAATTTCAATTTATATCAGCTAGCACTCTGCCATAACTGCTAGACATCAGTAACCCTTTTTGTTACACATCATTAAGCATCATATAATCATAGATAAATCCAGACAATGCATAGAGATGCCATCAGCAGGCAAAATTCATAAATTAAAATTTATCACTTACAGAACTAAGAATTTACAATACAGCAATAAAATTTATCACTTAAACACACCCACATGAACACATATACATATCCATAAAAAAGAAAATTACATCACTTATGGTGTGAGACCTTCACATCAATCAGAAGGTAATAAACATATTATTGCTTTTGAGTAAAAATTGGTAATTGTACCATATTTAAGGTAAAATAACTAAAAAAAATCATTTTTGGGGCTAACTGCAATGTTATGTAACAATACTACAATATAAAAAAAGTGAAAAAAGTAGACTTTTAAAGGGAAATACATAAACAAAACAGCTAACCTTCCCAGTGTTTACAAAGTGCTTCAACCATCTGTAGTCGGTCCATAGATAACTGAGCAACTAAAGTCACATCATTCCCATCAGGAGTCTACACAACAAGAAAAGAAAATTAAATACAAAGATAGTATGTTTTCTTAATTTTTTTTCTTTTTCTTTTTCTTTCTTTCTTTCTTTTTTTTTTTTTTTTTTGAGGGGAGGGGCTAAAATACAAAAAAAAAAAAAAAAAAAAAAAAAAAAAAAAAAAAAAAAATTAATAATATTTATATATATATAAAGGAAAACCGAAAATGTTTCCAATTAAAAATAACTCAAAATGCTATAAAATGTACAATGCATCTACTTCAGAAAGAAATAATGAAAATAGTGCATAAAGATATTAAAAATTTAACTTACGGGTTCATAATCATATTCGATGTAATACAAATGTGTGCGATGCTTGACAACTCGAGCTCTTCTGAACTCATAACATGAATCATCTTCATCTATGGCATTCAGCTATTAAAATGTGGAGAATTAGAAAAATCACTTGAGAAAACTGCATTAATTATATCAACATTTTTATTTGTCCACGTAAGTACATTAATAGTAAAGGATCCATAATTTGCATAATATATATATATATATTTCAGGTCATAAAAGAAAAATAACTTTATTAAGACTGAATTCAAGAAAACATGCAAAAAAACATTAACTTCTTTTAGACTTTTCTACAGAGCAAAACAAGGAGAATACATAAAGAAAATAAGAACATAAAAGACCTAAAAATACTTGCATATTTAACATCTGTTTTACATTACTTTTAATCTAAGCCTTCCTTTTGCAAATTATATCGAACCATTATTGTCTGCCCAGCTATAGAGCTTTATTGTTATAAATAATCCATTTCTGTTTTTGTTACTCAAGTTTGTTTGTTGCAATAAAAGTTAAGATAATTCCAATTACCACTATCTTCCTTAATTAAAACAGCTCTATTTTGATGCAATTTACTTTTCTTCTCCATGAAAAAAAGAAAATGGAAAATATCTTCTGCAGAGAACAGTTATCTTTATCATTTGCTATGTTTTTCTACTTTTTAATTTATTTTTGTATGTGAGCAAGCTCATAAACTGTGCCATTTAACTTTTACATATGAAATACTACATTGATTTCAAAGGTTTAGGCAGATTTTTCATTGTATAGTACTGAACATACACAAATTATGCTATCGTTTAAATCTGAAAATTTATTTCTTATATTTATTAAGCGGTAGCAGGGCCTCATTCAACTGGAGATGATTAGTGTCATATAGTATACTTTAAGCGCATACTTACAACATCTGAATTCATCCCATTATTAACAAAAGCAGATGGTTGAAAAAAAATTTCATAGCACAATATGTGATACTAATTTTTTTGGGGGGGAGAGGGTTGTTTTACTCACCACAGTAGCAAAAAGTGGAATCTCCAAGTATTTATTTAATACAAAATGGCGAGTTTTAATATTTTGGAACAAATTTATGCTTACTTCATACTAATAAATAACAAAGTAGACTAAAGACCACATATATATGCTTATGATTCATGTAACTTTTTTGAGTTTTATAACTACATAGTTTGTCCACCAGTGTTTTTCAAACCACTGATTTTTAATTTTTTCTCATTTTTTCCAGAATTTTTTACTGAAAAAAAAAAATCCATATAGTACAAGCTAAACTATGCAACTCAAATAATTCAAGGGTCAGCAATATACAATTCAAATTCAAGGTCAGCCTATTAAACAACCATGTGCAACTTTTCATTAGTAATAATTCAAATATTTTGAGTTCCTCTGAACTATAGTTCTACTTTCTAAACTATACTGCTACCATCGAGAAAAAGTTCTTAATATTCCCAAAAGATGGCTTGAATGGCCCAAATTAAATAAAGGCCCATCTATTCAATTTACTTAGCTTCTCCCCACATGGACACGTGACAATATAAAAATTGATAAGTAATTCAGGCTTCTTTGTTTTAGCATCTAAACTCCAATATGCAGTATAACTAACTGTCTTTTAGAAATACTTAATGGGACAATTAAGTTCCTGCTTTTTATGCTTTGTAATTGAATTTAGGCCTTTTAGCCTATCTTGCATATATGTGTGTGTATATAAAACTACTTAAGCTTTAATTAAAAGATGAAAAACATTCCATGCCAAGTACTTTCATTCATTTACTTTTAGCAGTTTTGTTTCTGATCAATTTTGCAATATGGTTTTTTATTCAGAGGGTAAATCTCTAAAAAAATGCAATTCAAATGAAAAAAAATTCTCTTTGTACAATTTTCTCCCATACATTAATAAAAATAGGAATCTTGAGATTGAGAAGATGATCAGGATTTTTGGACTTCTCACTAAAAAATAAGAATCCATTTATCATATCCCAAAATTCCAAACTGATGATGCTGTGTGTGTGTGTATTTAATTACGGCAAAGCCTCTACGGCTATCTGCCTAAGGGGAGGGATGCCTTTGTGGAGGACTTTCTAAGGGAAACTGGCTCGTATACACGTTACACATGGGGAAAACCACGAAAACACCCATGCAGCCAGCCCGTTCGTGGGATTCGCACCTCGGACCGAACAACCAGTGTTCAGCGACTTTACCGCTCGGCCGCTGGTGGGCCTAACTGATGATGCTAATTGTATGCAAATAACATATATATGATAACATGAGAAGATAATGCATGGAGGAACTGCTGCAACTATAGCCAAAGTTAGATCTCGTTTCTGAGTTCCTAAAAGATGGTAGTTATGTTTAAAAAGATGAAAAAATTGCTTGATCTTCCAGAAATACAGACAGATCTGCCATGCCAGCAGACCACATAAAGGCACCTTTACCTAAAGACAGAATCCATGAATCATTTGAAATTTATGGAATTTATTTTGCCAGACCAATCTACATAAAAAACTCTAAACACACTTAAAAAAACCTTATTGTTTTATTCAACTGTGCAGTAACTTGAGCTGTACACTTAAAACTTATGTTACATAGGTGAACAGAGTCCTTTTTACTCCTATTTCCTAGAATTTTTAGCAGAAGAGGAAACTGTAGAATTTCTACTCCGAAAATGTCAAAACTTAATTTTTCCAGATTTTCAGAATATGACAAATTTAAGACAAAGACAAATACCCCGCAGAAGTTTATAATCAAGCGAATTCCATGGTGGGGAGAGTTTTAAGAGAGACTTGTCAGAGTGTTTGAAAAAATTATAAGGAAAGCATTGTTGACCTTTGAAGAAATATCTATGCTGCTTGTCAAGGTACAGCCAGTTCTTAACTCAAACCCTCTAAGCCACATTTATAAAGAAAATGATGAGGCGCAAACCATAACTCCAATGCATTTTGAAAACACTGAACTAACTGATTCAAAGTATTTTCTGACTTTCGCAAGAATCATCAAATATGTATGTGTGATTATGGCAAAGCCTTGAGGGCTATCTGCCTAAGAGGAGAAATGCCTTCGTGGAGGGCTTTCTAAGGGAAACTGGCTCGTACACGTTACACATGGGGAAAACCACGAAAACGCTCATGCAGTCAACCCGTTTGCGGGATTCGAACCTTGGACTGAACTACCAGTGTTCAGCGACTTTATCGCTCGGCTGCTGGTGGGCCCAAGAATCATCAATAACAAGAGAAACACTCTCGAAGAGAAAAATGTTTTCAAGAACTGCTGTTGAAACAGCTGTGGGTAAGTGGAACCAGCACTATGTATTACATCTAAGAACTGTTCACTCCTTGAACAATCCAAAATTTCAACCAGAACTGAAAGTCACAATTATTTTGGTTGAAGGGGACAACAGAAACAAACTGTTATAAAAACTTGATAGAATCATAAAAGGCATTTCTGGATGTGATGATAAGGTTTGATCATCCGAACTAGAAACTTGTTGGGGCTTTAACATGTGGTGCTCAACACATACATCCTCTCAAACTCTGATTTCAGACAGAATTTGAACTTCAGTGATTTTGTAACATATTTTTTTTTTTTTCTTACTGAAATGAATGAATGAAATGATGAAATTGAATAAATATCTTTAATAATGGTAGTTAAATTTATGAAGTAATTTAATCATTTCATTCCATTTTTGTTAGTATAGATAGAACACTTAATTAGTACATGTTATGTAAAATCTGTCTTTTGTAATTGAAGTTTTGATTGATTAGAATTTTTTGCACAAAACAGGAAAGATGGCATTACAAGTCCATCTATTTGATTTACTCTAGCTCCTCCCCGTCTCGAAACGTGACAATATAAAAATTGATAAGAGATTCAGTCTTCTTTATTTTACATTCCTAAATGCAGTGTGCAGTATAAGTAAATATCAGAAATCTTCAGTGGGGACCATTAACCCTCTGACTGCTCAATTTGTGGACAAAAATCACTTCAAAAAGTTTTTTTTTTTTTTTTTTTTCCATATTTTAAATTTATACATATTGAAGAATTGAAAAATGCATTTTTCCTTTCTAGAAAATATTTTTTATACAGATTTTTATCATGAGAAACTAAGTTGCCAGAAAAACCAATTTCAGATGTTATCACCCCCAAAAAAATTTTTAATAAATTTCAGTCGAATTACAGTTAATTTGCATTTATTGCATAATATAAAAAAGTAAAATATATAAAATTTAAGAAAATATAAAGCACTGAGGAAAAAATACCTTAGAAATGCAGTTTAGTATGAGAGAGTTCAAAACAGGGTTCATGGCAAAGTCCAACTTCACAGTCTTTGCATCAGATTCAATAAATCTAATTAATAATCAATCTAATTTTTAATCTAATCAATAAATCTAATTAATAATTCAATAATTTAATTAAATAATCAAGTTAATTGCTGAATGTTTTCTAGCAGCCATTTCAGTAAGAAAAAAGCACAAAAGGTGGAGTTTGAGCGGTAATACCACATGCCTTCAAATGCTGCAATTTAATGGACAATTAACGATATCTGTTGGCCAAAACGTAAACTAAACGTCTAATACTGTATATAATTGATTTCAGTGGTTAAATGGGAAAAAAAACGGGATGTGCTCCTCAATAAAGGAAGAAAAACACATGCCCGCGGAAATCGCGGGATGAGCAGATTTTGCTACATTTAAGTTGCTTGTGGAAACCGCGGGACGAGCAGCCATAGGGTTAAGTTCCTGCTTTTCAAGCTTTCTAACTGGATTCAGGATTTTAGCATGCCCCCCTTTTTTTGGTGTGTGTGTGTGTGTAATTATTTAAGCTTTAATTAAAACCTCCATGCCATACATTTTCTTCCATTTGATTTTAGTGGTTTTGTTTCTGATCGATTTTACAATTTTATTGGGGTAATTTCATGTACCATATTTGACTCAGCTTTAGCAACGAAAGACTGCACTTTTGCATATACATACAAATTTGGTCTTTTTTTTTTTTTTTTTTTAACATAAAATACTCTTTTATGAAATAACATTAATGTAATTAATTTTTGTTAACATTCAAAGTATGTTAATTACCTTAACTGCATCTTTAGCTTTTAAAGATTAAAACATATGATACAAGCTCAAATAGGAGCTCATATTTGTGTACCCCTGAGACACTATAATATAAATTCACAGCTTTGTAAGTTTCTGTTATATTCCACGGCAATAACTTAATTTCTTCAATGCGTTTAATATATTGGAATGAATGTTAGTATCTAAAACCTTTTATGAAAACTTAACAGTCTTTATATATATACCGTAATTTCCGGAAGAAAGGCCGCATCAGCGTAAACGCTGCACTCGAGAAAAATGGCGGGAAAAAAATTAAAATTACACAGAAACGCCGCAATAGATTAAATTGCGCGTGACATCGTCGTGGGCCGTATAGATGCAAAAACTCAGCCTAAGTCCTGATATATGACATACCAGTTAAGAAAAATGCATGAAATGAAACCATAACTCAAAAATAAATTAAAGGTAAGAAATGTATAGCTTCTGTGCCGTTTAGAGACATTTTCAAAAATTTTCTGCTCCCTAATTAAAAACTATCCAACAAGTACTTGTACCCTAATTGATAGGATCTGTATTTGGCAGAATGCCAAGAAAAATCCATTCATGCTGAAGGGGAAATACGTCAGAGTTCGTTATTGTGAGGCAGGTGGAGTCGTGTCCGCCTTTGAAAAAAATTGCAGAAAAGGCAGGGGTGGAAAGAGGATCGGTCCTGGAAGATTCATCGAATGGCAGAGGAGAGAGACTATTCAAACTGATGAGAATGTTGATTTGAAAGGGGGAAGAATGTTATTGTTCTGAGATCTCGTTTAGGGTGAATAAGGCATGTAGGTCCGTTCAAGGGAAAGAACGTAAACAAAATAACGTTCGCAAAAAGCAACTGAGTGGTCTTTTGTGTGGGAACAGCACCAATCTATGCACAATGACAAGGCCATCCAAACTATGTACAATGACCATGATAGGAAATATTTTATTTTTAGTGCACCTAAATGCCGCACGGGTAGAAACGCCGCACCCGCTGAAAATTTAAGTTTTAAACACGTAAACGCCGCGGCGTTTCTTCCGGAAATTACGGTATATTATTATTAATGCATTAACATGAAAAGAAATATATTTTCCCAATACTACTTCAAGGTTATAGTACTTTTAACCTTCTTTCAACGTATCATATTCATAGATTGGGTATGATGCATAATGCATATGCTGGATAGAAATGATTAATGTATTCTGTATATGCTGGTTATGAAATAATTATGTGTTAATTATTATTTCATCATAGTTCTGTCAATGATAATACAACACAGATAATTTTACTGCTGTACTGGACTCTACGTATGCTAACTGCACTATTCTTATGGTAAAGGGCAGCAATATGCTTTTTACTACCAAGTGTAATCTCCTGTGGCTCATAAATCTGCATCTCATGGCCTCTCCTTTATAAATTTTGCCACAGTAGTTGTATTATGACCCTGCTTATGAATTATTAGCCGGTCAAGCTAATCTTGACCAGTCCTGAAGCCAGCATAATAATTCGTTTCTGACCAGTCATAGTCACTAATAATAGCAGACAGATGGTGGAAAAAGGTACTCGTGAGACACTGGATTTCAAAACAGTGTTAGCTTTTTCCTCTTTTTTATCACTTCTGCATCATTAATTGTGACTGCAACTGATGGAAACGAAGAGATACACAACACTAGATGTCAAAATAATACTATGTATTACCCTTCTCAACAAAACGACTAGCAGCAATCACACCCCCTCATACCCAGAAAACATTAGTGTTGCTATTTTGGCAATTCGTGTTTAGTTCTGCAATAAGCAAATAACTTAAAGCATTAGCCAGTGGCATAAAGCACAGTGCAGTATCAAAATAAAATTACTGGTCTAGAATCTATGGTCTACACTCATTGAAAATGAAAGTAATGATAGAAAGGTAACTACAGATAACAACATTGAAATAATGATGAGAACAAAAATATGAATTGCTTGAAATATGGCAATGTCTTACACTCGAAGCACTATCATATTTCATTCTGTTTAATAATTAAGTTGAAAAAATATTAGCCAAAATAATTTTTAGTATAAAACATTTTCAGAAATTTGTGACAGAAAAATGTTAATTTCTTTTCAGAAATAAATATTTCTTTACAATTTTAAAGTATAAAACAAATTATTATATGAATATTATTTCTTACTAACCTAAATTATAATGCTAAAGTTAATTTTCTATGATAAATCTGTGCAGAAACTTCAAGAAATGTTTAATCTATTGCGTATTTTCATATATTTCACCTACTATTAAACATTTTTTTAAAAAAAAGTTCTGTTTTAAACACCCAAGGATATTAATAATCTCTAAAATATTTTCCATTTTAATGACTACAGCAGTGTACATTGCTGGTCATTAAAACTATTACACCATGGGAGCCAGTAGCTAGGAGAAATATATTTATTTTAAAAACATGTTATAAAGGAAAGATAAGTGACTAAAATTTTGGGTAATTTTCAGATATAAAAGTTGCAGAAATCAATAACCTGAGCATGAATCTATGGCAAGCAATCCAATTCAATATTTACAGTACTTCAGTTACTGTGTTATTTTCAGTTATTCATTGTTCATTTAAAAGCAAAAAATAAAGTATCGAGAGAAAAATTCATTTCTAAGAATGTGCATGAGTTATGGCCAGAAACCAGAGTTTCTACACTATCAACTCTATGCATCCAAAATTTTCAACTGCTGATGTATTTATTTCAGTACACTAAGTACACTAAGAACTGCTTATTAAGTGCACAAAAAAAAAAAAAAAAACTCTAAATTGTTCTGTAATATGAATTTACATTAAGACAATATCACATGCGTTAAAAAATTAAAATGCATTACTGTTAGTTTAGATTTCTTTTTCTTTTCTTTCTTTTATTATTATTTTTTAACGTAAAATACAGCAAGAAAATAACGAAGGAAAGATGCATACTTACAGCTTCTTGAACATGTGTTACTTTACTATTATTGCAGCCAATTAACTCCCTCCGTAATAAATTACCATCATATTCCAAAAATGTTAAATATAAATTTCTAAAAAACTCAACGTGTTTATTTTTTACTTTTAGTTTCTTAGGTGAATTCCAATGAATTACCTATAAATAAACAAGAAAAAAACATATGTAAGCATAAGATTAAACATTTTATTTGAAGCAAACATTAGAACTGTAGAATTTTTATTTTTTAAAGTACCTAAAAATGCATATACAAACTGAAATCTATATCAATCATAATTTTTTAATTCATTATATAAAATTTTATTTAATTTTTTAAGTCTCCAGATATCTGGACAAACAGGAATTGCAGCTAGTTTGATTACCTGAGATTTTGTTTCATTTTACAGCTAGTTACATCTTTACTTATAAAATTGAGCAATGACTTTTTTTCACTTGAATATAATAATGATTTTTATTTCAAATAAATAAAGTAACAAATTTTTTTAAATATTTATATGCATCACAAAACATAATCTTCTTCCCCCCCTTTTTTTTTCATTTAACTCACACAAAGGATTTACACAAGAAAATAATTTTCATTTGCATGGAATAGATTGTACCACTGACTAATAATCAGCAAAGTATTTATACTACATTTTATAATACATAAATCAGTGTGGGGGGGGCTAAATGCCTGTAAATAAACTCATAAATTTAATTTTACTTCAATTTAACAAATACATATTTTTTTATTATTTAGAAAAAACTGAATGCAGAATCAGTTTCTATTCAATTATATATCTGATATCATACATATATTACATACTCATCTAAATTAAATTTTGTGGCTTGTAGAAAAGCACACTTTATTGCCTTCTTGCCAATTTCATTACCTCAAAAAAATTTCGCTTAGTGCAAGTGCATATGGTGGAACTTTAGTAGAGGCACCTCTACTTGTATGACAATTTTAAGTTATTTAAATCAATGAATAAATTTAAAATTTATGACTTATATAGTAAGCTAAATTTTATTTGGAACAGAAGGAATCAAAAATGGATTCAAACAAAAAGAATTTGGGAAATTAGTGGCCAGATAATTGAAATTCTCTCTTAACCATCTTATTTTATTCTTAAAAAAAGTTCAAATAAATAAGATGCTTCTATGTATGCAAAATAATTTTTTAATTTTTCAGGGAAGAAATTAATTATTTATTATTTTGCAGCTTTAAAAAATCTAGTTACAAATATGTGCAAGTTAAAAAAATTATCCACACATATACATTTTAATTTGCACTCATTAATTTTTAGAATGAGAAAAATACATACTTTTAAATCCTGGACTTCAGTATAACAAATCTAGAAGAAAAATTGAGGCATCAATTATACAATTTAAAGATAAAGCAATATAAATTTAGCAGGAGAATTCACTTCAGATACTTAGAATCTAAATAAGAACTTACTACAGGATGATACAAATTAAAATACATGACTAAATTATATATGCATAATAAATTTGTAAAGATTGAATAACAATTACATCAATTCGAATTCAAATTCTTTTTCAAAGTTAAAAACCAAATCTACTCACTTCACTAAGAGTATTATCACTCAGCTGAACATTCCACTGACAAGGAAGTTTATAAATGAGGTAGGGGTGCTGTTTCAAAACAGCATTAAAAATATCCTGAAAAAAAAAAAAAAAAAAATAAAAAAAAAAAAAAAAAAAGTCGGAAATTGTTTATTTGAATAATTTTAATGTGAGTATAAATCCAAAAAGACACTACAAACATTTTTTATTAAAATTAATAATTTGACATATTATTATCTTACTATATATAAAATCGTACTTTTTGATTATCTGCATTCCCTGAAAAGTATTTATACAGCAGTATGCTATGTTATGCCACCAAAATAGGTAATCCACGATGTTACCGAAACGTATTTCTGTGACTATCCAGGTATGTATGCATACAGTAGATGAACGCCAAATTCCATCTTCCAATCATTTGGCTGCCCTCGTGAAGTTTCCTCACTTTCCTTTTCCACCATCTACAGGACAACCTTTTTCTTTTTTCCAACCTCACTTTTCACTGGCCTAAGTACCATTGCATTCAACATTATCTCTTGTTCATTGGTAACAACTTTCCCATCTCAGTGTCAATGGAGAGAAGAAACCACAGTGGTTTCCACAAGCAGACAGATAGGGTGGTCACATTATAAATAAAAAATTTAACAGCCTGGGATTTATACTTATTTTGCAAAACATTTTGCAGCTACCATAGAACTGCACTAACATTCCCCATCACCTCACACAAAAAAGAAAAAAACATATTCTGTTAGGTATCCAACAATAATAAAAATAACAAGCATAGAAGTAAGCAAATATTGCATTCTGTATTTTTTAGTCAAATTCTGATGTTGTAACTCATATCAAATCAAGATTTCCATTTAAGCCAGTGATTACTGGCTACATTAAGTTGCACATGCACAGATTTTCTTCATAATGTAGAAAACTTTTAAAGTTAGAAAAATATTATTTGGCACTGAAAATATCTATCAGCACTAAAAGATAAAAAAAGGATAAATTTATATAACTTCAATAAATTGCCTGGAAGGTAATATTAAAAGTAATTTAGCTACAGAAAATAAGCTAACAATCAAAACAGAAATTGGAAATAATGGACAGGAAATTCTGAAATAGTAGATATACAAGGTCTGGCTATTAATTTCCAGGACTGACATAACTGTAGGAGAACGAAAAGTCAGAAGATGGCGCTAATAATTGCATATTGAAGTTCGCGATATGGTGAAATGTGATCATCGATTAACTATTCGAGTACTCGCTAATGAATTCAACATGGGCAAAGAGACGGTTCAGCGAATTTTGACGCAAGACCTAGGCAAATGCAAGATTTGTTCCAGATACGTTCCTCACCATTTAAGGGACGAACAAAAGCAATTGAGACTGGACACATATGGAGAACTTATCGACAACGCTGATGCTGACCCTGTGTTCCTGGATAGGATGGTCATGGGAGACTAGTCTTGGTGCTATCAATATGACCCTGAAACCAAGAGTCAAAGCTCCGAATGGCAGCCTCCAAGTTCACCAAGGCAGAAAAAATTTCGATTTTAAAAGTCCAAAATCAAGGTCATGTTAATCGCTTTCTTCGATTGCAATGGATTCATTCATCATGAATTTCTTCCTCCTAACATGACTATCAATGGACAGTTCTACACAGAAGTTCTTGACCGACTTCGAAAACGAATTCTTAAAGAAAGGTCTCATTTTCAACAAAATGGGAGTTGTCTGCTGCTACAAGACAATGACCGCCCACACATTGCGTTGCCTGTGAGGCAATTCTTAGCCTTAGCCCAGCATGGTGTCGTTGAAATGCAGCATCCACCATACTCTCCAGACCTAGCATCCGCAGACTTTTTCCTGTTTCCTAAGCTGAAAAATTCGCTGAAGGGAACAAGATCTCAGGATGTCGAAGCCATCAAGAAAACTGTAACATCATTATTAAAGAGCATTCCAAAAGATAACTTTAAAACTTCTTTCCAAAATTTGTACAGCTGAGCACAGACATGCATTACGGCTGATGGGGATTACTTTGAATCATATTAAATGGCTATGTGTTTAACTTTTTTTTCTTCTGAGTTATTCCACGAGTCCTGGAAATCAATAGCTGGACCTTGTATGTTAAATTCTGAAACTGCAGCTACATTTGCAAAAAAATTTCTTTTCATGAAATACTGGAAAACCCCTTAATGTATAAAATAATTGCAGAATTCACATTGCAATAAAATTATAACTCAAACTAATTTTTAATATAATTACTAATTATGTCTTTTTTAGCCTTTTAACATAGTAACAACTTCTGCTACTGATGAAGTGACGAAGGAAATTCTAAGTTATAGGATGAATTAACAATTATCACATATATGCAAAACAAATATCAGCAATTACATAATTTTACAACATTCAAAAAATTATATCTACAAATTTTTATTATATCATTCCATAAAAAAATATTTTACGCAGACAGAATAAAAATAATCTTACTTGATCTGCTAATGACGTAGAAAGCATACTGAGTAGCTCTTTTTCAGCAATTAGTCTCCACATCTGCATCCAAGAAAGCTCCCGCAATTTTTTTAAATGCAGGAGGATGACACCAGTATTAAAACCCCTGCCCTGAGCAATGAATAGGTTAAAAGATATAAAAATCACTTAATTTTCCATAGCGAGTTTATCAAACAAGAACTTTTCACTACAAGATAATCAGAACTTCTTTATACCAGTATTTACAATGTTATGTTAGACTCCTATTATTTTTGTTTGACTGATCAGAATAAAAGAAAAAAAGCTTCTTTAAATTACATGTTACAAGTTTTTAAGTTAACTGCACTAAAAGTAAAAGGGAAGAAATTAAATATCATAATATGCTAGGTCAGTGTAGCTAAAAATAAAATAATGAGGCTGCCAATACTAACAAATTTTAAATTAGAACTGTCAATCAGAAGTTAAGATGAATTTAATCATTCATATATGTGTCATTTCTATTACTTCTAATACTCCTTAAAATAATCTTAATGTCCTACACTTTTCTTTTACAAATATACCCTACTATTGTATTTAATTATAGCAAAGCACCCAGTGGCTATCAATCTTAGAGGACAGATGCCTTTATGGAGGATTTTCAAAGGGACACTGGCTCAAATACAGGTTATGCATGGGGAAAACCATGAAAATGCCAATGCAGCCAGCCTGTTGGGCAGGATTTGAACCCCAGAACAAACTACCTGTGTTCAGCAACTTTAATGCTTAACCTTTTGAAGACGGGATGGCCATTATAGTGGCCATAGAGTCCCCTGTTTGAAAAGATGGGGTTGTCCACTTTAGTGGCCATGTCTTTTTCCCCCATTTTCCAGGCTGAAAAGTGGGGTGAAATGTCAAATTTGACATCCCTAGGGTTTTAATCACTTATCTCTTTCAAAGGTCTTCCTTTTGCGACATAGATGCACCCCTCTGAGAATCCATTAAACTACACACAAGAATCTTTGTTGCAAATAGGAGGTGATTTCTGAAAGGGGGGAAAGCATTTGGTTCAAGATTCCCCATCCTTTAGTAACTTTTACTGCTGCCAAAGCCCCGGCCTCAGAAGGTTAACCTATAGTTTTATTTTTAAACCCATTTGGCCAAACATACTGTGATAACTGAGAAAATAATTTATAATGCATTCAACCAAAACAGCATAAGTTTTTTTTATATATTTTATTTTACATTTTTAATTTACAGAAGGAGTAAACTAAAGAAAGAAAATCATCTTTGGGAACATTGTTTTATATAATCAGTTTGGCAACAAAGTGTGTGAAGATCTATCACGATCTTTCAATCTAAACAATAAGATTACACTTCATTCAATCAAACATCAATAAATTTTGATTAAAAATTCAGCATCAGCAGCAGCATCCAAATTACTGCTAACAATTGTAAGAAACCAATCAATCATTTTTTGGAAAAATTATCAAAAATCAATAATTTAAACTAGAGGTTCTGAATAAATTCCATTTGAAAGATTAGTTTCCAAGCTATCTATCTGATGGGGCAAAAGCTGAATTTTGGCAATTATTAGTTTGATCATTAAACAAGGACATATGTAAAAAATCCAACATTAGATTTAAAAAAGTAAAGAAAAAAAAAAAAAAAAAAAAAAGGTTTTGAAAAATTTCCTGTGAACTATTATATTGTCATATACATCTGCAAACAATATTTTAAGATACTCAGTTCAGTAAAAGAATTACATTCCAAACAGTAAAATTTCTAAATAGTCACTTCAGTATAGCATGATACATTTGAGATCTAACACACACCTACTCTAACCTAACCTAAATAAAACTGAAAACATGGTCAACTTCATAGCATATCTATATGGCTAAACATAAGCTAAAATTGTGATTTAGTTGCAAATACATTAGTTACTAAATTAAACAGGAGTTTTGAAGGAGGAATTACCAGAAAAATCCATTAAGTTCTTGCTGGGAAATGAAACCATTCTCCAGATTACCATAACAATATGCTGATCACTTCACTATAATAGTTAGTTAGAAAGCCCTTTAATTTTTTTTTTAAATTTCCATCTTCCTAACAGTGGGAGGACAGGCAGTTCTTAACTAGTCAATCCATATAGATCATCAATATATACATATATATATTGGGGAGTTAGAGAACGAAAAATGCTTGAAACCAAAATGTGCTTTTAAGCAGTCTTAAACATGGAAGCTTTAACATGCTAGATTCATTTGCTGAGCAGGGCTTCACAAAAGTACATAGCAGTACTAACTGAATAAGAAAAGAACAAGTTGATATCTGGCAACTTACTTCTACTAAAATGTCACTTACTTACATAAAAATGTAACATGACAGGAAAGAGGAAGAAAAAAGGAAGGAACAGAAAATGCTCAGAAAAGGTATAACATGCAGACTCTGATGATAAATTTTATCACAGAAATTTGTTCAGCACACATAAATGCACAAATCTGAAGTACTATTCTGAACTTTGCATTTTTTACGAACTCGGTATTTAAAAATATATAAGAATAAATCATTCATAAGCACAGAAGTAATTTTACTTCAAATTTAGATATAAACTTTTAAATCCAGTACTTAATTACATAATATAATAAATCTATTAATACAGTCAAAAGTCGTTAATCCGGACTCGTCGGGACTTCGGCGATTCCGGATTATCGATTTTTCCGGATTATAGATCATCAGTTTAAATCTGGTAAAATGGCATGCAGAAATTATAAAATTAAAAATATGAAACCGTAATTTACGAAATAAAGAACAATTATGATCTAAAGGGTATCAAAATTTACAAAAAAAAAAAGCTTATTATTTATTTGTTTACTTTATTAAACATTTCTTTCAATGTAAGTTGTTTAAGTTGCTTCGTTTTTTATGTTATAATACATTCTCTTTAATTCTATAAACAGACATAATTTCTTGTTCAGTTACAAAGTTCCACTGTTCAAGTCCTATAATTGCTGTGTCGAGAATACCGACTAATTTGTCAACTAATTTGTCAATCGAAATTTTTTCGTTTTCAATAACCTCTGTTACTTTCTTCGCTATCCGAAGCGAATTATAATGACAGCGAATTATAATGACCAGGCATTTGATTTAAATCATATCAAAGACAAGATGAAATACTACATTGAGTAAGCAATTATAAGCCAAATGAAATAAAAACATCTGCCCTTAAGATAAGGATAGTGCTGACAGATCAACTTCCAATTCAATGCACGCTGCCACCGCGTTAAAGATAAACAAAGTTTAGATAAACAAACGTTAAAGTTTAGATAAACAAACGTTAAAGTTTAGATAAACAAAGGATATGCCTTTATCCATTTTTTGCAGCAATTCCACCTTTTGTTTAATGGACTCCGAAAGATACTTTCGCTTTGTATATCCTTTACATATTAGTAAATATATATCGGAAATTCTATTTGACATAATCGAAAGTTCAAGCTTACTTTTATAAAATTGCTCTAACAGTCTGCAAAAAATAATAATCCGGATCCAATTCGAAGATTAAGGAACAACGCAATCTGCAACATTAACTGAAATAGATAATTAGATAATTTTAGCTTAGCTTATCTCGTCCATTATACATTAAACGTGCATTCGTAAACGTATTTTGTGCACGCACACATGCAAATTCGCAGCGGTAAAGGTCTTACGCGCATGCGTCAATGCGACGCATGCGCAGAAAGTTTGTAGCTTTGAGGTCCGGATTATAGATCATTCCGGATTATGGGTGTCCGAATTAACGACTTTTGACTGTATAGAGGGAAATAATTTTAACAACTAATTTAAATAAATTTACCAAGGCTGGCCACGGTCTGTGATTCTTCCATAGCTTGCCCAAGTACCAATCACTCTGATTCTCAACAAGTCCTATTGCCTGTAAAAGTTACATAAGAATTAGATGTAATTTAATTAAAATGGGAAAGATACAAAATTATTGCTTAGTACTAATATAAAATATAAATTAATAATTCTACTATACTGCCAATAAGTGGTCTGGTGCTAAGCTAGGCATTCAAATCAACCCCCTCTTTCCAATAGTGCCCATAAATCCCCCCCCTCAGTTGCATACACTGGCTTAGTATTATATGAGGGATATTCAAAAAGTAAGGAATGTTTGGGAATTAAAAAGAAACTAAATATAAGAAAAAAAAAATATTATATGCATCAGAAAGAGCGACTAAAATTCTATTTTTCTACATAGTCACCAAACAAATTGAGGCATTTATCATAGCAGTGGACAAGCTTTGAAATTCCTTCGTCATAGAATTCTGCCACCTGCGATCTCAGCCACTCAGTGACGCACACCCGCAGCTCCTTGTCGTCGTCAAAGCACTGTGTTGCTAGCCAGTTCTTCATTCTTGGAAACAAGTGAAAATCACGAAGTGCAAGATCGGGACTATAGGGCGGATGAGGAAAAACCTCCCATTTCAATGAATTAAGGAGTTCTTGAGTGCGGTTTGCCGTGTGAGGTCGGGCATTGTCGTGCAAAAATAAAATTTTGGACATCAACTTTCCTCAGCACTTGTTTTAAACTGCTCTCCTAAGGTTACGCAAAGTTTGGCAGTACTGCTGAGTTTATTGTGGCACTACGTTTGAGAAAATCAATCAGAAGCACACCTTGCCTATCCCAAAACACAGTCGCCATAATCTTCTTTGGTGACAAGGTTTGCAAACATTTTCTTGGTCTTTTGGGTGAACTTGTATGACCCCACAGCATGGACTGTAATTTTGTCTCGCAATTCACGTGTCTCACCCACGTCTCATCACCAGTTACGATTCAATCCAGTAATGAATCACCATGTCTGTCACAGGCCTCCAGAAACGTCAAAGGTGCCCCCAATTCGCTGACCTTTATGGTGGTCTGTAAGCAATTTGGCACCCATCTTGCACAAAATTTGTGGTAGCCTAGCTTTTGTCTGACAATTTCAAACAACAAAGTCTGTGAAACTTGTGCAAAACTAGACAAAAGCTCCATTACTGCGAAACGGCAGTTTTTCACGAATCTTTTCATCAACTTTAGCAACCAGTTCGTCAGTCACAATGCTAGGGTGTCCACTCTTCTCTTCATCGTGAACGTTCGTTCGGCCATCTTTAAACAGAATGCACCATTTCCAGATTGAACTTTCATTCATTACGTTGTTTCTGTACACTTTCCACACTTGCCGATAAATTAAATAGGTTTTAGGTTTTTTGCCAACGAAAACCGTATCACAGACCGCACCTCACAACTGACGGGATTTTCAATTACAGCCCACATCTTAAATTTGAATATAAAAAAAATGGGCAACGTGGAAATGTTCTCGTTGTGATGGCTGGATGCCAACTGAGATGCTGAGCATGCAGACATCAAAATATATGTGATCGGAGCATGCCTAGCGACATCAGATGGAAACATTCCTTACTTCTGAATAGCCTACGTATTATGACAGTAACAGCTCTGAGGAGGTAATAAATCAAACTCAGTTTCCTACCATCTGGGATATTTCATACATTTCCAGTTTTTTTACATTTTCCAGTTTACCATCTAGGACAGCGTAGGCTGCCAGAAAGAGCAGCCTACGCTGTCCCAGATGGTAGTAGCATCGACCAGTAGCATGACGGCCATAAACACAGTGTTACAGTCTTTGTAGCCTCATCCTCTCATGGTCTCCAACACCCAAGGTTTGATGAGTGCCCAGTGTGCCGATTCAATGATGGGATTCTGAGAGATTTCGTTTTGAGTCAGCATATGTATATTAGGTACTTCTTTTTTTATATAATAATATTATAACATTTATATAAAAATTAATTACATTTTTATTTATTTACTTATTTTACTAACTTCTTGTAGTCAAACTCTATGAATTTCTCTTTAATATTCTTTAGAATTAGTATATATTTATAAACACAAATTTTTCCATCTAATGTACTTTTTCAAGGTTGCAGAACAAAATTTCAAGCCTAACATATAGAAGAACCTGGAGTGATATTTGGTATCATTTTGTCAAATTAGATTAAAAAAGAGAAAGAAAGAAAATGACAGTATTGCAGATGACATTTTCCTGTTCTTTGGGATCTGCCTTCACCTAATAATTTATTTTTACTCTGTTCTTTGTGGCAGCAACAAAATATCAATTGTAGTAATAAAATAATATCTTTAACGAAAGTGAATTTAGTTTTCATTATTTTTAAACTTTTTTAGCAATTTTTAATCCCAGAATTTTATTGGTAAGTCTATCTAGAAGGGTGTTTTAGGGAATATCAAAAGTACAGTTGAAAGAAATCAGTTCAGCAAGTGAGCAGTTTGTTTGATTCCACCGATCCTATTCCTTGTTCGATTCTTTCTGCTTTTCCCTCTTCTTTGCAAACTGCTCTTGAACCCCACTTGCTCTGAGTGCATTCATCAAGGTCACTGTCAGTTAATGATGAATCAATAAAAAGAACTGATTCACTTCAGTGAGTGAACGGTTCCTATCTGATCCCTTAAGGAGTGGCTTTGCCCATCTCTAACACACAGATGCCAAGGAAAAAAAAAATATTTTTCAAATGGATTTGAGAGTGATCAAAATGGATATTTTCATTGAAATACGATACTAAAAAATTTCACGATTACAATACCTCCTTACTTCGCATAAGGAAATGAAAAGAAGGGGACTGGTTCTAAGCTCTTGCAATAGATTAAGCAGAATAGAAAATCCAGTAACGCTTCACAGTACTTTAATGCAATGTTCTGGACATAAAAAATAACAGGTGAGACTAGGTTAAGAAAAACAAGTCATCTTGTCCATCAGACTTCATAGTGGAACGTTAAGATTCTGGTAAGCAGCATTCCCTTGGCAATCACTTATGTCCATCAGATCTTCACATGCTATGACAACTCCATTAAACATGGACAATGATTCATTACTCCACAGGATGTTAGTCGACTACTTTAGAGTGAAAAGGTAGTATTCCATGCAGTGATCAATGGCTACAGCTTACCCATGGAATTTAATTGCAAAATCTCACCAAGTGGCTTGTTGGGATTGTTTCCCAAAGCAATTTGAAAGTGAGTAACCACAGTTTTCTTATGAAGCCTACCAGTTTGACTTCACATACATCAAATGCATTAAATGATTCTGATTTGTCCATTTTAGAGTTTCCATTAGGTTTTCATTCCAAAGCAACATCACTAACTCTTCCCCCACAGGACCTTTAAATCTCATGGATGAAATGACTGAATCAGTGGGCACCAATAAACATATAATGCTGAGTTTTATCAATTTTGCGTGCTGTGTTCATTTTAGTAGCAATAGCCAGTATGTAAGTCTGTTATTGAGTTCCCAGTGATTTTAATAAATTATGACGCATACTGATGACATAAAGCTGATTAATGTTTATACTGTGATGGGTGTCTGATCATTAATGACTGTATGTATAAAGTGTGTAAAAATAATTTTTAGGACATTAATGATTTGGAATTATAATTCCAAATATCTAAAAAATAAAGAGATTCCTATCACTTATTACAAAGACAAAAAAATTATTAAATCTCACTATGACAAAGATATTTATGGAACAGGATGCCAACTCAAACAAATTCTAACCAATTAAGCACAATAACGACTAATATTTAGAACTTTCCAAAACTATTACTTTGTCTTATGACAGATAATTCTACATTTTTAATATCTATGAATATTACTATATAATTTAAGATATAAAATGCACTTTAAAAAGTAAAAATGAATAAATAACAAACCAGAAAACAAATATTTAAATTGATTATGATAATTCAAATCTTTTCTCATTAAACTCTAGACCTATTTTCCAGCTTTGTTTTACAACAAGGTCCTTTTAGTCCAAAAGCTTTTTACATGATTTAAATACCACATAGCTACTTTCTTTAAAAAAAAAAAAAAAAGTAATCAGATATTTTTATGACAATAATATGCCACATTATAATTTAATATACAAGGGGTGATCAAATGAAAAGGTATGAAACGACGTAAAAACGTAACAGTTAAATATTTGCATATTCCGCCATGGGAGAACGTAGCGAACGAACGAACGTAGCGAACATCTCAGGATGCAAATGGAGTCCCTGACTGGGATCGGAGCATGCGCGGGCGCCCGCATATGCAGGAGAGAGCAGAGGCTCTTATCAAAAGTGTCATCCAAATGACGTGGCAGTCCGTATGAGGACAGGATGGTGTTCGCGTTGCAAAATGTGATGACTGAAGATCAGCAAGGTATTATCCGATTTCTGACAGCAGAAGGTGAGAAATCGGCAGCTATTCATCGCCATATGGTGACAGTTTACGAGAAGAAATGTGTCTCTGACAAGTCTGTCAGAAAATTGAGTGCCCGTTTTCGTGCAGGCCGTGACAGTGTGGGTGATGACCCGAGACCAGGCCAGGCAAACACTATCATCACGAGCGAACTCATCGACAAGGTGAATGACCTAGTGAGAAGTGATCAGCATGTCACATTGCGAATGCTGACGGTGAAGGTGGATGTCAGCTATGGAACCGTACGGACAATTGTTCACGACAAGTAGCGATATCGAAAGGTGTGTGCCACTTGGGTTCCGAAGCAGCTCACCAACCAGCAAAAGGAACTGCAACATCTGTTTCGGTATCAGGAAGACCCCACTTTCATGGAGCGGATCGTCATAGGTGATGAGACCTGGTGCCATCACTAGGAGCCAGAGACAAAGCGGGACAGCATGCGTTGTCACCTCCCCCTAAAAGGTTCAAAGTTGTGCCGTCAGCAGGCAATGTGTTGCTCACCGTCTTTTTCGACGTTCAAGGTCCGCTACTTGTGGAATTCTTCAAGCACAATTAACTTCGATGTGTACTGTGAGACACTCCGATGCCTACGCAGGTCCATTAAGAACAAAAGACCGGGGCTGCTCACGGAGGGTGTGGTTCTGCTCCATGATAACGCACGTCCACACGTCTCCAGAGTCACACACATGGAACTGGCCGCACATGTCACCCTGCAATTTCCATGTGTTTGGTCCACTGAAGAAACACCTGAAAGATAAACTCGGACGACATACTCAAGGATGCTGTGAAGGACTGGGTCTCATCACGGCCACAGGAATTCTGGGAACAAGGAATCCTGTGGCTTGTTCATCAGTGGGATCATTGTGCTCAGGTCTATGGTGTATATTTTGAATAAAGTCTACATTTGTACCCACCGTGTCGTTTCGTACCTTTTCATTTGATCATCTCTTGTACAATTGTGTAAATAATACTCATTGTTGATATAAGTATGACTTTCTGTTTTTATACTTTTATTAAATCGAATAGTCAAATCAGTTTTCACCTGTTTTGTAGAAAGTTTCCTAAAGATCCGCCATAATTCCGCAATATCAGTTGCAAAAGTGACATCAGTATCTAAAACAATAACCTATTAAAAGGAAGGTAACACTGATAATTATCATTTAAAAACAATAAGAAATTTATTTACGCATGAGTTTGAAGAAATGTAAATACCAAATTCATATGCAATATCACAAATATTAAATACCTTTTCTAAAGTATCTGGCAATGCTCTGGGTAATACCAGTTTCATAAGACCATAAACACCAGAGTAATGCTTGTTGGGAATCCATGATACTTCTGTCTGCAGATTATCCGCCAAATAAAAACTAACATCAACTAGAAAAAGAAAATATACTTCAATAAATAAACTACAGCATACACTTAATGAAACATTGGGGGAAAAGAGGCTATTTGCATAGCTTTTTTTTTAACAGCCTGAAGAATTGTCATTGTTTTCACTTAAAATTATATCCCAGACAAAAAATTTCGTTGCCAACTGATGATGTATGAGGTCTTTTGTTCATCTTCAAGATAATGTTTACAATCTTTCGACTTTTAGTATCATAAAAATGTGCCACTCAAAACAGTGGAAGTTAATTTATTAAAAAGGTAATTTTACTTAAACTTCTTAATAATGTTTTATAATATATGTTATTTTATATGAGTATAATAAATAAAATTATTCTAATAACTAAATCTCTTGTTTATACTAGTCTGCAATATAAATAAAATCTAATGAATCTGATGCCAATTATTTCTTCTTTTTGCCCAAAATTTACTTCTTTAACAATCATTTAAAGTTTTTTTTTAATTTCTTTAACATATATACTGCTAATGTTGGGAACATGTGATTAATGGTTTACCAAATCACTGGGAATGTTTGATTTGACCAAGTCAGTGGGACTTGCATATGGTTGATAATACACATGCGTTTTAACTTAAAATATATTTGTCCACCACTTTTTTCATGACTACCGTGTTAAATGTGACTGATGCAACATACTGTACCAAAATAAAATTGTCAATGACTTATCTACACTAATCACACTGATGGGCTGGCTATCTGTGACAAATATTTTCCCTCACTATTATTATCAATTTTTATAGACAGCAGATAAAAAATGTTATTACAGTAAATTCTACATGTTGACTATTATAATATTTAATTACAACTCCCCCCCCCCATTATAGATATTTGTTAGTGTGGCATTTTATGTGTTAATAACAGACTGGAAGCCTATTTATATGTATATTTTAAATTTGTTTCATAAGAAAAAATTTAATTTAATTTTAATTTAAAAACAAATTTAATTAAATAATTCTTTGTGCCATTGCTGCAAGGAATGAAATTTAAATTTAAAATTTAAATTAAAACAAATTAAATTATAAGAAATTTAACAAACACGTATAAAAGTAAAAAAAGCAAATTTAAAGCCAAAATAAAATTAAAAAAAAAAAAAAAAAAAAAAAAAAAAAAGAGAGAAAGAAAAGCAAATTTAAAGCAAAAAAAAAAAAAAAGTAAACATATAAAAGATTTCATTCTCGAACTAAACTACAATATCATTTAAATTCAGAAGCATAAGCAAATCAAGTGCAAAACCAATCCATGAAAATAAATTCACTAATTTAGCAAATAAAAATTAATCCAAACATTTTTTTTTTTTTTAATGCATTAGTGAATGACTGTTGAGCAGGCAGGAGACAGACTTATTAAGGGAAAGTTGCCTCCAAACCTAACCCTCCAATCATTCAATTCGTGTTTCGTCATTCATGCAGGCAAGGGTAAAAGTCAAAACCAAAAGTAAAAAGTGAAGAATGTCCAAAAAGAAATACCAATAAAGTGGTAACCTTAGAAATTAGCATTTAAGAATTAAAGTTCTAAAAGGAAAATACTAATGGAGTCTTTTGAGAAACAAGCAAATAAAGTCAAGTGGTAAATTAAACTTTTTTTAAAAAAATTAAATTTTTTAAAAAACTAATTTTTTATAAAAAATAATCTAGAAACTACTGTATTTTAGAAACCCTTGTCTACAGAAACCTCCCCGACACGAATATGCATATCAATAAAAACTTGATTTAAGTATTTTTTAAAATTTTTTATGTAGTATTTAAGTATTTTCTAGATATGAAATTATATTTTTAAGTATATATTTGTTTTTTAAAAATTGTGAATTAGTTCTTTTTGTTTCTTATTGATTTATATGGATTATGTCTAATTCTTTTTTATTGATATGCATATTCGTGTCGGGAAGGTTTCTGTAGACAAGGGTTTCTAAAATACATTAGTTTCTAGATTATTTTTTATAAAAAATTAGTTTTTTTTTTTTATTTTAATTTAATACTTGACTTTACTTGCTTGTTTCTCAAAAGACTTCATTAGTATTTTCCTTTTAGAACTTTAATTCTTAAATGCTAATTTCTAAAGGTACCACTTTATTGGTATTTCTCTTTGGACATTCTTCACTTTTTACTTTTGGTTTTGACTTTTACCCTTGCCTGCATGAATGACAAAACACGAATTGAATGATTGGAGAGTTAGGTTTGGAGGCAACTTCCCCTTGATAAGTCTGTCTCCTGCCTGCTCAACAGTCATTCACTAATGCATTAAAAAAAAAAATTGTTTGGATTAATTTTTATTTGCTAAATTAGTGAATTTATTTTCATGGATTGGTTTTGCACTTGATTTGCTTATGCTTCTGAATTTAAATGATATTGTAGATTAGTTCAAGAATTAAATCTTTTTTTTTTTTTTGCTTTAAATTTGCTTTTTTTATTTTTATACGTGTTTGTTAAATTTGTTATAATTTAATTTATATTTTTAATTTTATTTAAATGGTAATATAATTCATTTAAATTTTATTTTGTTTGTTTGTTTATACCATTTTATAGTCAAAAAATAAATGCAGAAAGAAGCACAACTTTTAAAACAAATTCTTTTTCAGCCAGCCTTTATTTTACTTAAAAGTGAACATAAAATATCTAAATTATTTCTTGTAGCTTTGATTTTCTAAATTTTTTTTTAAATGTGCATTCTATTAAAACAAATATTTCAAAGATAACTGGTATGTGTATTACAGTGTTTACTAACTTGAAATTTTTAGATCCTAATTTCTTTAAATTATTTTTCAGAAATTTATTTCTTAATCATGAGTTCCTTCATTTAGCCCTTAAAAAAATAAATAGCTTAAGCAACATCAGTATATTGAAACAAACACATGAATGCTTTTTGAGCTTATTATCAAGCCTCTAAATAACATCCCCCCTTTAATGCGAGGTCTAGCATTAGTAGTAGCTAAGTAAATTTTAAACAAGAAACTTTTTAAGTATTTCTATTTTTGCTATGAATTGATACCACCCGTTATTAGCTGGTGCTTAACCCTTTCAGGACGGGCGTCCCAAATACGCATTCCCTAAGAACGCCTCTTACAGCCGGGCGTCCCATCCACGCATCAGTAAAGATCGCATTCAGAGGACGGGTGATGCGTATACGCATTTTAAGGTGGAACATTTTTCTGAAGGCCACTAGATGGCATCCTGTGTCCATTACTTTTGAAATGAACACAGTTTTAAGTTTCTGACCTTCAGTTTGATATATTCTGCTTGACTTTGGTATTTTACTCATCAGCTATTCGAGGGTGGGGGCGCAGGGAAAGCATAAACATAGGTGGGCTCTTTAAATTGCTGCGTGCTAATGAAAACATTCTCGTATTTGATTTATACCCAATTCCTTTTTTTATTCTATTTTTTTCCTCTACTACGTTTGGTCTTTTAGGGTTACTGTGCGGAGTTTTTTTACGTTTTGCATTGCCTTCAGATATATTTTCGTTCCTTCTTTTTTTATTTAGGAAAGCCTCACCTCCAGTCTATTATGGCAGGAAGGCACTATTTATCAGAGGAAGAATACCCTAGTATGGTTAGTGAACCATTTACTAATGCAAATGAGACTACTGATTCATTTTCTAAAGAGTTAAAAAGTGATACTTTTTCTAAGAGTTACAAAGTGATACTTCTCTGTGCTTCGAGATTTACCACACTCGTTTTCATTTAAAATTTTTTTACTTCTTATTGTAAATAGTCTTTATTGTGTTCTTTTTATTAATTTTAAACTTTATTTATGGATTTTTATCAATTAAAACTTTGAAATAATTTGAATAGCGCTTCCGAAAATTATTTTAGAAGATAAGCAATTTTTGAAGTATATTTTCATGTAAAATAAAGAAAAAAATGTTTTAAGGACTAATTTGAACATATATAAGACCTCAAGTAATAATCTAAAATGATACCAAAAATTACGATTCTAGAAGCGAAACTTTAGTTTTTCTGATTTTTGTTATAAAATTAGGCTTAGCGATGCGAAATCTCCGTCTTGTATGGTGACTGCCTTCGATTCTCTTCCGTCCCGCACGAGCGTCTTAAACAAAGGTGCGCCATTGCGAAAACGTTAAGCTACCACGTCTTCAAAATGTTTATTATTTCTGCACACAGGACTACAGTAATGAAGACTTTAAGCTTAATTACACAAAATGCTTTCTGAAGCCTTGTTGTTGAAAGGTGTTATAATAATAAATTGTTGTCAAGATCACTGATCTAACACTGATTAACTATGTTAATAAAGTGCACACTTTATAACTAACACTAAATTATTATATTAATAAAGCTGACTGACATAATAAACACTGACTAATTATGTTAATAAAGTGATGTTAAAATTGTATCAAGATCATCAAATGTATCTATCATTTATCTCTAGAAACAGCAGAATTAAGCACTGTTTTTTCTCAACTTATGAAAAAGTTTCAATAGGTATACAAAAAAAAGATATAATAGTGGTCATTGATGGATCGACTAACGAATTAATTACACAAACAGCCATATTTCTGGGCCAGGCTGAAATTGCAGTAAAAGCCTGACCATTTGGAAAACTCGGGAAATGACTGGACAGAGTAATCCAGGCATGGACTCGGGAAATAGAAAGTGAAAATTCAGGATAGTTGAGTGTATACAAAGTGCACTTCATGGTAGAAGAGTCAGATGAATGGAAGAAGAAATTTCTGGTCTAAAATGATTTGGCTGTTACAAATGCTTTACATAACACAATGCATGTCAGATCACAAGAAGGATTTAGAAATAATAGTAATGTAACTAGAGTACTTTGATGTCCTAGTTTCTTTGACAGTATTTTTAAAAAAATTCAAGCAATATTCTTGATAAAAATTTTTAAATAACTTTTGTTCTAAATTAACATCATATGATAATTTAGTCCTCTTAGTATCAACTTTCTGAGTAATATCTTAAATGGAAGGTACAGTCAATAAATAAGTTACAGAAAGGAAAGCAAGAGTCCAAACTTTCCATGAAGGTGAGGAGGAGTTGTTAAGCTTAAAAATGACAGAATGCTCCTCTACAAGGCATACCAGCGGCAGAGCTGTAAAGGTGCTGAACACTGGCACTTTGACCTACGTTTAACTCTAGGCAAACAAGCTGGTTGCATGGGCATTTTCATGGGTTTTTTTTCCCCCTCCATGTGCAACGTTCATACAAGACAGTTTCTCTTAGAAAGACCTTAACAAAGACATCCCTTCCCTTAGGCAGATAGCCCTTGCATGCTTTGCCATAATTAAACAAACCAAACAAAACCTTCTTGCAATGGCCCAATATCTGTCCGCTTTCAATAACAGTAAACAATTAAGTAAGTACTTGTTTTTTTTAGTAATGTTTCTGTTGCAATCCTGCATTATCTGATTCACCAATACAATTACAGTGAAGAATATGTTATGATTGTGTAGTAAAGTGATGCTTATCCATTATTGATATGAAATCACATTGTTTGATGCTTTACAAGCCTCTTATTTGCTTCCTTTTTTTAGGGAAAGTGAGGATGTTTTTAAATTTCTAAATAGTCTGGTTAGTTGAATATTGAATAATCAGGCTTTTACTGTACTGTTTTCAATAATATATCTTCAAATGATGTTGAGAAATTAACCAAACAATTATGGTACATCACTTTTTCCTATTCTAATTAAAGTAAATCCAGTTGCTTTCACTTCACATTTTAACTGATTGCATGATACCAAAGAACAGATTTATTACACTTTTTAAAGAAAGAACATGAAGAAAGGTATAGATACACTACTTTTAACTAAAACAATGAATTAAGACAGTAATTATTAAAAAGACACAGACACTAAATGTATTTATATTAGTAAACAAAATTAAAAAATGTTCACATTATAACAAAATGTTCTAAAAAAATCTAAATATCCTTCAGCAATTGCTTCCTTAAATACAACTATTCCCCTCCCTTTTTTTGTGTGTGCGTGTGTAAGTGATGAGGTAATGGATGATTTGTCAAATAATTGTAATAAATTCAACACAACACAAAAGAAGGACATTTTTAAAAGAACTGGCATGTTTCTCATGCTATAAAAAATTGCATAGTAGAAAATTATGCAGAGTAAATGCTGAATATAATGTATGCCATAAAAAATGCAGAAAAAAGCTGCCTGATAAAAGAAGCATTTGTTGAAGTCAGCGATTCATTGTTTGATTTAAGAACCAGATTTTACATTATGCCCTCAGGGGCATTTTTTTAACGTTTTGTGCGTTAGCTATATTTATTACATATCATGTTCTTCGCACTTAAACCATAAAATTCAGTTCAATAGCAGTACAACAAAAAAAAAAATTTTTAATTATTATATCCTTTAGAATTTCCAATACACAGTCTTGCACGTTGGAGATAATATCCCCCCCCCGTACAGTGTTGCCATTGCTCTCTTTGAAATCGTTGAGTTTGTTAATAAAAAATTCATTCAGCTTTACAAAATATGAAATAGGTAATAAAATAAATTCCAAATTTGGGCTTCCAGATGCCAATATTTAGGTGGAAGTGTATATTCAAAATTTTATAGCTCTAGGTACCGTTGTTTTATCACAATGCGAGAAACATACATAGATTTATGCAGATTTTTCATCACTTAATTTCTTTAAATATAATACAGGGCTCTAATATTTGGTAGCAACAACTTGAAAAGTGAACCAACATTTATAGTAAAACAACACAAAATGAAATTAACAGCCCTTCTGGGCTAAAATGGTTTATCCAGTTTAAATAATTCTTTATGTGAACAGGTTAAATCTGTTGGTAACTCAGAAAACATCGGTAATGACAGAAAAAAAAAATTGGGGGGAGAACAAGCCTTTGTTTGTCTTGTACAGGTGTTAAAATTTTGCTGTTTAGTTCATTTGGGAAGTCAGCATACAATTATTCCAGAAAAAATATTAAAACTCTGAATTTGCTTGTGGTAGGTAAACAGAAAATAAATCTGCACATCTTTGGTAATACTTCTGTGTAACACAGAAAATGTAGGGCTTAATTTCCGTTGCAAAGCATTGAAAATTAAAACAAATGTTTGACCACTAATGCATTAGAATAACCAGTAGTTTGTGATGCTTTAACAGAAATTCCTGGTCAGAAACCTATATAAACAGATTTAATCTTTGAATACATTAGATTATCTAATTATGAAGATGGTAATGTAACAATCATACGATTGATATTTCATCAAAATTCAGATCAGATTAGTTTTAGTAAATAGTTTCTTCTAAAACATAAAGGCTAATTTTAATCAGTGACATTATTAGATATCCTGATAGAATGGTCAATTCAAAGTCCACTTACACTGCCCCGTTCATGAAATGAAACATCATTCCTTGAGTTTTAAAGGGTGTTCTTCGAAATATTTTAATGATAACGTTCACTCAGTTAAAAGGCTTTTAGGAATCCAAAATGATTTCTTAAGTTTTCCACTTTTGAATAACAAGCTCTTATGTAAGAAGTTTTGAATTAACTTTAACTTTTAAAGAAGGTCATTATTAAGTACAACTTCCTTGGAAACATAATCATAATTAATACATAATTATAAGAAGTTTAGAAAAGACCTGATTTATTAATACCAAAATTTTATAAAATTTCTTCTAGGTATGCAGTTTATAAATCTGTAATAGAAGAATTCTTTAAGCTGGGATTTGTAGCTGGGATTGCAGTAAATGAACACAAATATGTAGGCCAAAAGCCTAGTTATTATTTACTGCATCATACTGCAATTTGAAAGGCTAAGGGTACAATGGAATTAAAGATTGTTTTTATGCTTCCATACATCATCTTGGAATTTGAAATCACAAAGATACACGAAAATTCATGATTATTTTTTATTCTTCACATTCTCCTCATGCTCTTTCACTAAACAATTTTTTACATCCCAGACTAAAACTGAAATCTCTCAAACTTTACACTTGAAATTAAAAACCATACTTTATACTTGAAATATCAATCATATTACATTTATAATTGATACAGAAAAAGTATTTCTCCAAGTTAAGACTGACCAAGATGTAATTTTTTTCGTGAATAGACAATTTACCAGATAATATTCAAACCAAACAAAAATTCTATGATCGAGTAGTATTTGGTATACTTCAAGTCAATTTTTAGTTGCTGTAATTTAATTCCATTTGAAGCAATATTCCAATACACATTCCAAAACTTATTTGATATAAAATGCATTGATGCAGCTCAATGATTTGTTTTCAAGAGCAATAATTGAAGAAGAAGCTTTCAGAAGATCTTAAGAAGAAGAATACATAAGAAATAGAAATAAAACTTTCAAAATGAAGAGGTAATTGAAAAACAGTATAACCTTTGTTGTGACATCTGATAATACTATGCCTATGTGGAGATGATTAGAGATACACTGCAATGAACACATGTTTTGCAATGCAAGGCCAAGCACTTATGGGTCAGTTAGAATACTACTGTTTATTTCTGTATTAATCATAAACAGCATGTAGTTTTCTGAAATAAATAAAATCAGAGCTTTAAGTTCATCTTTAAAACATAAACTTTAAGCTCTGTTCTCCAATTTCGTTTTTTGTTGCAAATTTGTTAAAGTTTGGAGAATTAATCTTCTCTCAAATCTGCTTAAGATAATACTGAATTTTGATATATTTAAATTTGCATTTATAGCATATAATCAGAAACTTTTTTTTTTTTTTTTTTAAGTAGGAATTACAGTAGAAGAGAGAAGTTTTTTCCGATTCTTGTGGCTTAAGAACAAACTACAAAAGAAAAAACTTTTGTAGTTATTTCTATATATACAAATTTTACAAGAGTTCTATATAGAATCTACTCCATCCCATTTCTCCTTTCTGCTATTATTGATTTACTTCAAAGAAATACTAGAAAAGTAAAAGTGAAATTTTCTAAATGCTAAATAATATTATGTTAATGCTGTAGAATGAATAAGAAAAAAAAAAAAAAAAAAAAGTTTCTCTTTGACCTCTGATGCTCAAGAAATATTAGTAGCAATTAGTTATGTCAATTTGTCCCAACTTCTGGTAAACTGAAAGCTATATCGACAGAAAAATCAAGCTGACAACAAAAATCATGTAGCTTAACAGTGTAATCATGTAGCCATTGATGATATTATGACTGATATACAGAAGAATTAGAAAGATAATTTGAAAGTCAATTTTTGTAGTGTTTAAAGGAAGATATAATATATCAGTGAAACACAAGCTATAAAATTTACTGTGCTGAGTATCTATCTTAAAGGTTTCAATTCCACAGGTTAATTGTACCTTTTATAATTAGAATGAAATTTTTGTTGCAGTTTCTCAAAGTACTTTATGATCTTATCAAAATTTACATTAGCCTGCATACAAATGATCCCTCTATAAGAAGGGAGTGACATATAGATTAAAAAACTTCATTAATTAAAATAATAGTGAAACTGTTAATAAAAATAAATGGCGATACTTGTGAACCATGGCAACTTATCAGGCCATGTGGATGATATATTAAGAATCTTATGCTTTCAGGACTGGCAACACTTATACAGTATGTTGAAGATAAATGGCTTTCTTAAATAATGTAATCATTAAAAAAAAAAAAAAAAAAAAAAAAACTTTTTTTAACATCCATGCACTCTATGCAGTTGTAGGCTGGATGAGACACAATATTAAAACAGAATTCTTAGTGATAAAACAGAGAATATGATCAGCTAAGCAAAATAATTTTGCTACAGCATTCAAATATGACCCAGAATACTGAATTTTCCCTTAGTGATTCTTATGCATTATGTGACTTTGAACATCTCAACCATCATAGTAGGAACACAATCTTACTGGTCACATGTGGTATCTGAGAAAATGATGCATGAGCAGAAAGTGCCTCAGCTGATAGAAAAAAAAAGATTATCATCAAAATGAAAAAGATATTGATTTTTAAAATTTTGATTAGAAATTATACAAATATGAAGGATAATGCCTGTCATATATAGGTAAATGGGATAGTTTATCACAGCCCTGTTATGGTCTCGACTTATACTCAAAGCTCTTCACAGCAATCAAAAGCAAATACACATCCAATCAAACACCTTCTTTGAAAAGGAGATGAAACAGCTTTCAGAACATACAGAATGATGCATTGTGGCACAGAAGGATTGCTTTGAATAATGACATGTTTGAATGCATATAATCATTCCATTTATTTCCATCTTTCCATTGATTCAGGTCATATTTGAATACACTAATATTTACTCATTCATACAGGCAGACAAAATAAAACAGGTGTCTTACCCCCAGGAACATTCCAAGATGACACAAGAGTCTGCAAAATGAGCTGAGCAACAGAGTCTGCAACAAAATGGAAATGCAAGGGATTTTTACGGTAAAAAAGAATGCTTTTGATGAGGGTGACGACGGATCGACTGGAGTTATATCCTGCGCAGACGATGGCTATGTGAATCACTTCACACTTGGGCACTTCCGGTTCTTGGTTTACACAGACAACAGTTTTCTGACTACTTTCTTCCTCTTTTATACCGTAAGTCTGGGAATCATTCTGCTGAGTTTCAGCTGACATGACACTCAGAAGGTGGTTTTGAGATATACTGTTGAATGCCAAAAATGAATCAGATTAAATATAAAAATTAATTAATACAAATTTTTTACTGAAAAATGAATGACAGACTAATGTTCAATATACTAACGACAGTTTCAATATAACAATAGACAGTTCTTCAAATTTAAACAGTAACTTCACAAATATCGTGAAAGAGACTGATCTTACTATTTTTAATAAAAATATCATTTAATCTCTTCAAAACATGTTTATACTGTGTTGATAATAACATCAATAATATATCGTATTTTATAATTTAAATTATGCCAAAGTACTTTAGTGAAACATTGAAATTAAATTCAATGGCATGCAAAATCAATATGCTCCATTTATAATAATATACGCATTTCCTGTTAACCCCTACAACCCTCTAAATGACACTAAAATAAATCATTTAATTAAATGTGCTACTAATTTTTGTTACAACATTAGCTTAGAAACACTCAGAAGGAGAATTTTCATTAAATAAAACTGCTTGCAAATTTAACATACTTTCAAAATTAACACTGAATTTTTAAAATTCATAAATTTTCTAAACTAATAAGGCTAATTCCCTAAAGAATAACTCATTGTTTTATAAAAATATATTTCATGCAAATGGAAGAATTTTTTGCATTTATTATGCAGAATACTAGTAGGAGCAAAACAGAAGCCATTGTCTGATTCCTAATATAACACGAAACGGCAGGGGATTCTGATCATTTTTAGATAGAAATCAACATTATGAAATGCAGATCAAATATTTATTTTGCAAAACCAAAGACTTATGCAGTGCCTTTTATAAGCAACAATGCAAACAATAGGATATACAAGATAAGATATAAAATACAGTCTCTTTAGCCTTTATTTGAATGGGGCAAGAGGGTGGACACACATAGTCAAATGTTTTCCACAAAATTTGATAACTTTTTCAATTGTATACAAATTGATAATATTGCTGATGGCGAGAAGGTGTGATTCCAACAAGATATGGCAATATCACATACTACTACAGAATCCATGGCAGTGCTTTAACAATTCTGATCATATTATTTTTAAAGCAGTAGATTTTACAGAAGGCTATGTAGAGTTGTGAGTATGTGACTATGCTTGCTGCAGTTATCTGAACTTTCAATGACTCTATGAGCTTTGATAGTTCAGAGTAGCATTAAAGAAAACAATGCCAACCACACAAACCAACTTTGTTCATATTAAAAAAACAGATTTGAAATAAGTGTTTTTTTGGGAGGAGGGAAAAAAAAAAAAAAAAAAAAAAAACATTCTAAAGAAAGGAACAGCATTGCTGCACATTCTATGGTTTTGTAAAATAAGCACATGTATCAATTACACTCTATGGCATTAAAAACATCAGATTCTGAAAGACAACTAAATATTTTTGCAAGTATTTATTACAAGCATATAATCAAATACATAAAATTGGTTCATTAAAACAAATTTGAGCTCAGATTCCCCCATACACACACAAAAAACTTACATTATTATTTCTAATATTTTGCATATTAAAATATTTTTATTTGCTCCTCAGTGATTTGTAAGACATTTCATAAGCAAGATACTTTAATCAAAAGATTAATAATACAAAATTAATTACATTTAAAGTCAGAAATATATCATCAAGAAAAAAGATTCACATGATTTTATGATAATCACACTAAGTAAAATTACCATACCGACAGAAGAGATTTTACCTCAACTGTCGTCGAAGCAGCTGGTTCTGTTCTTCTACTTCCCGGACACGCTCCGCAAGCTTTGCTTCCCTGCGAGTGAAACCCAAGAAGTTGTCGGCTCCCAAGTCTAAGTATGATAGAAATAAAATATTTAGAGTATAGGTTACATACAAGAAAAGATAGAGCAGACAAACTGCATGTTTAATAAATATATCTTTTTCAAATTAATCTTATACCATATATGTACCAAATTTGATATAAAATTTGTTCCTTCATTTAATATCTAAAACCACTTTATATATATCAGCTTTGAGACAATTACAAAACATTATAACCATCAACTTCAATTACTTTATATGCATAGCCATTATTTTCGTTAATAAATGACAACATAAATCATGCTGCATAAATCATAATTACACAGAAACATTATTTTAAATGCTATCATCCTCTTTAAATTACCAAGTTTTAGTGTTGCAGATAGTTTTACAAATCTCATAGTTTCATGATTTTTTGCAAGAATACTACATGATCAAAAGTATATAGATGTTTTAACATCTTTAGTATTGTAACATGTAGTTAACAAATATATAAGAAATTAGTACAGTGTGAGATATCTTTCATTACAATAGCAGCTACTGCTTTATCAAAAAGATCACTATAGAATGTTACACTTGTATGAACATTCTAGCACAGGAAGAGTTTTTCAGATCTGTCACCAATATGGGAAGTGGCCTAAATGTAACAAATGTTTAAATTCATTACTCAGGTGCTCTATACAATTGAAATCAGAACTCATCCAATTCTTCAACACCCATGCACAACAGTGTACAAATGAACCATGTTGTACAAATAAAAGCATGATCATATTCAATAGGAATTATCTGCATTTAAAAGTTGCCAGCCATGATATAGGCTACGCAAGTATGTCTGAAATAATGAGATGACCATAACCTGTTATACTGAAATCTGGAGGCTGCATAGTGAATTACAAAAACATCACCAAACTTCACTTGTACAATAAAGTTGGGTTATATACAAAACACAATTTGACCATGCATTCTTCTATTCGTTGGATGGTTTTGGACGGTTCACTGGATAACCGGATACTGTTTTAAGATTGCAGCAAGATTTGTCCCTCCACACGTTCACTTCCTACCGCTCCAAACTTGATGTCACGTTTTACACCACTATAAACAACACCTATCATTAGACGAATGAATATTCATTTATATATGGCTCTATCAGCCATAAAAATTTTAAAATTCAAAGCTTTAATAAAATTCTATTATGCTAAAGCCTTCAGAAGCATTTCGGAATTCAGTATGAACATCTGCTGATTCCATGTGGATCTACTGATTCATGAGTACAGTCAAATACCGAAAATTCGCCGACCTGAAATCCACATTGCCTCTCAAAATATAAACATTCAGTTTATAGGTTCCGGAAACCGCAACATTCAGTACGAAATATCGAAGAAAAAATACTTACCAGATAATGACATCATAATTACCGAATAATAATGAATCATAACGGAAATACCAAATTATTGACATCATGATAAAAGTTTTTTTCCCTCTAATCTGCATGGAGGTAAAAAAGCAGACGATTCACTCAACTCTTCTTTCAAGTTCACGATTCATGTTGCATTTTCTGAGCTTTGTTATTTCACGAGATTATTTAGTGCTGCCTTATTTTTATCCGAATATTTTGTGGATAAATTAAAAATATTTTAAATTTCAGTCTTTTTTAATATAATGACAGACAAGAAATGCACTCATGATTTCAATCCTTGTAACATTGAAAAACGTAAACACGTTGCATTGATGGTAATGCAAAAAGTGCAAATTCTGCAAAAGATGGAGGCAGGTTCTACTCCTCGGTTTATAGCAGAATCATACGGAATTGCGACATGATTGTGTATGATATATGGAAAAATAAAAAAAAACCTGTTGAAATTTTACAGCAACAGTGATTCTAACATGAGAATCTAAAACTAGAAATCTTTGCATGAGGCGAAATCGGCAAACCTGGATGCTTGCTGTGTACATATAATACAATTAATAATATAATCAATTTATACATGTAATAATAATTTCACACATATAATAAATTATTGCAATAATGTATATATAATAATTTAATTAAATGTATCTAATATGCCTTATTTATTTTGCATTTGAGTCTGAATATTATGATTTATCTTTTCTGTCCCGAAATCCGCAAAATCCTAAAAACCGCACAACCTTTGGTCCCAAGCTTTGCGGATTTCTGGATTTCTACTGTATTCCATATGGGTTTTGCATAACAAAATGTTAAAAAGTGACTCCCTTAATAAGTGAAGTATCACACAGAGCAAATAATGTGGAGATATTATGGCATCACATGCAGCATCCCACCTGCACCTCAGCAATCAGTCTGTATTTAGCGATCGTTCTACTAGCATCTTGCAGTTGCTCACAAAACTTAGCATTCAGACACATTATTATTGTTATAAACTTTAAGCCTGTTTACATGTTTGTCCCCAAAGAAGATGCTCCAAGAAGACAGGGGTAAGAGAAGGAAAATAACAACAGAAATCAAATGCCAAATTATTGGGAAGTGAGAATGAAGTCCAACTGCGGCTGACTTAGTACACACATCTAATCAGTCTAGATCAGCGATTTGTACTATGCTCAAAAATATGGATAAGATTAAGAAGATTGATTCTTCAAAGAGTATCACAATATTTTTTGCACAAAGGTCAAACATTCTCAATGATGCTGAAAGATTGCTTCTCTTAAGGATCAATGAGAAGCAAATGCAAATGTTAATAGAACACTTTGAAATTGTTGAGTTTGTTAATCAAACATTCGTTAAAGTGTTACAAAACATGAAATCGGTTATAAAACAAATTTCAAATTCCAAATTTGGGCTTCCAGATTACCATATTCGGGTGGAAACGTATGTTATTAAAAATTTGATAGCTTTAGGTACTGTGGTTTTATCACAGTTAGAGAAACATACATACATTTACGCAAATTCTTCATTATTTAATTTCTTTAAATATAAGACAGGGCGATAATATTTGGTGAGAACAATTTGAAAAGTGAACCGACATTTATAGTGAACCAATGCAAAATGCCAAAACGAAATTAATAGTCCTTCAGGGAAAATTGCCCCCTTTGGGCTAAAAATTGTTGGTGGTTTTGAGGTCCGGATTTTAGATCATTCCAGATATTGGACGTCTGGATCCAGTACTTTGTATTGTATTTACCTCAAGGAAGAATATTTTAACCCCTTAACTGCCGTGGGCGTATATATACGCCTTGCTCAGCCGATGCATTAACTGCCCCAGGCGTATATATACGTCCTTCCAAACTGCTATCATTTGCTTTGCGCTGCTACACCTAAAATTATTCGCAAAGTTAACGCATCGGCTGCGCATCTGGGGGGTAGTTAACGCATCGGCTGAGCAAGGCTTATATATACGCCCGCGGCAGTTAAGGGGTTAATACATACAAGTTCAATTTCTAGAATAGAAATATGTTGCTGTGATTTTATAAAACAAGTCAGAATTTGTTATTCAGTATAATTTAACACTCAAACAGATGCTAACATTAATTTAATAACTATAAATTTCAATATATATGCTATTATTTTCAACATATTTAACATGTACAGATATTATTTGTAATTTTAACAATAAAATGAAATTTTTCTGTAGTTTTTCACATACCAGGTTTAAACAAAAGAAGTCTCTTGTTTATAGGATTTCTACTATATTTTTTAGTTTCAACAGATCCCCTTTCCCAATTCCTTAGTATCGACAATTTTCATGAAATGATCCAAATGTAAAATTTTAACACTTATTCAGTTTTTATGATTTCCATAATTCAAAAGCAATTCCTTTGTTAACTGCCATATTTACCATATTTCCCTTGCATAAGGTGCAGCATGATTTTAGGACATGAAAACTGAAATAATAATAAATAAAGAATTATTTAGTTAACAGACTGGTTTTTATTAGCCAGCTGGATCACAATTTAATAGGAAAAAGGTATTACCTAAAGTTATTAAAATTAATGTTTATTCAGCACACAAGTTGTCCTCACTGTCTGATTTCTCATTAATTAGCTCCCCCTAAAGTTCAGTGGCTTAAATGTATTAGTTTTCAAAATGCCTTGTATTTGTTTATTTTTGTTGCAGACAGTTTTGTACTAAAAGAATTCTTTTATGGTTCCTTATCATTATGTTTAAGGTGACTTGGTACACACTTGGGGGAGCTCTTTTGTTAGGAACCAAAAAAGATTTCCTTTGAAATCTTCACACCTCTTCGTTCATTATGAACGGGGAAATGAATAAACTGTTGTGAATACACTTTTTTTTTTTTTTCCAGCAGATGAGTGGCATTCTAAGTGTTAACATGCATGCCCTCATTGACAATCTTCCAACCTTGGTTTTGCTCGCCATTGGTGTTTCTGCTGGTGCCACTGCCACCGCTGTATAAGGCTTCATTCAGACAACGATTTTGTCGTCATAAACTTTGTGATTTAAGACATAAAAATTATTAAGCCCATTCACACCTGTTTAACAGGATTTAATCAGCAGGCAATCAGTTAAGAGAAAGTTGCACGTGTGGCAAATATGTGGCTGAGTGAAATCTTCAACCGATGTCTGCTTCGTTGCGATTGGTGGTTTTTATACTAAGCTGGTATACAGATGAAAAATTAGAACTTTTAGGCAAAATCCTTACACCAGTTTTGTGACATAGCTAGGTCTGGTTGTTCAGCAAGAAAGCTCAGCTTAAATCTCTAATGATTTTAAATTCACCATATAAACAAAGCTTAAGGTACATCCAGTTTTTAAGACACAAAATTACTAAAGAAAAGGTGTCTCTTATACACCAAGAAATACAATATTTTTATTATTTGCTCTGTTTTAAACATATATAACAAATTTGTAAACAATCTAAATGTTTACAGAAACAAAGATCAATCCATTATTTCCAGTACTTCTTTCGGTAGAAGCATTTGTGTTTGCTTTAAATAAATGCTTGCTACTCATACAATACAGTAACTACCTGACACATATTTTTCTAATCTTACTAAAGAGGATTTATGATGAAATTCTACCTTCGTCGGAAGATGCCAGGTACAGTAGAAAGAGGGCAGGAAGGCAGCAGGCAATGGAAAAAACCACCACCCTGCGCTTGCGCATGCTGCAAGCAAGGCTTTCCCTAGCTGCCACATGCATCCGACCACCGCATCACTGGAAAAAAAGAAAAAGGAGAAATACAGAGCAGCTACATCAATAATGAAAACACACTAATCAATTTAAACCTTTAATCACATACAAATATACAATAATAAGCACATGTTGTGGGAACGTTTACATCTAGATGAACAATATTTTACGTTATATATCACTTAAATACTTTTTTTTTTCCCCCGATTTTGCAAACACTGTTTTAGACATTCATGCGCCATTCAATACAATACACAATTAATTCAATACATAATACACCAAAACTGCTTAGCTACCCTTTTCAGAGAAAGCAATTTTATAATTAAATTTTGATCATATTTCTTTTGTGTGACTTAGTATAACTTATGCTATAATCATGACGATCTTTTCTTATATTTGTGTAACTTTTCTCATATAAGCATGTATCTAAAAAATAAAAGTTCCATATTTAGGTGACTTTAGTATCTGCACACTGTTAGTATCAGTGTATTCAAACAACTTGTATCAGTCAAGGTTAAAAGAAGTGGGGGGGGGGGAAATAATTCTGTTAGGAAAACAACTTCAGTTACACCATGCTTCAAGAAAAATATAACATTTTTACAGTATCCTGGCTTACATCTTGGCTATTATGCTGTTGTTTATCATGCAATGATCAGCAATTGAGCTAACTGCAGAACATTCATGTTCAAATAAAAGTTTCATTTAATTTTCATTCCAAGAAATATTTATTTTATTTAATTTTCACAGATTCAGATTTTCTCTATGCAACATCTTACAGCAAATGCTTAAAACTAAATTCCTTATACACATTAGAATTAACAATGTGAAATAAACCTACCGGCCTTAGGAAAATACAGACAGTTTGGAGTTAACTTTGTCTCCACATTCCATCTGATACCTATAATTGATTAAAAAGGACTGATCAAGAAACAGCAGTTTATCATACATATACTTTCTTAAACTATGTGTGTATATAATAATTAAAAAAAAAAAAAAAAAAACTGCAATACGAAATTTTTAAGTTGCATTTTACCAGCTCAAAAAAAAAAAAAAATAAATAAATAAATAAAAAAAAAAAAAAAAAAAAAAAAAAGGGGGGGGGTCGTGCAAAAATTAAAAAAAGTACTTACCAAATACTTGCCAACAGTTGTTCCTAAATTCTCATTTTTTCTCATTTCTCAGTTTTGCCAGAATAGGATTTTAAATGCTAAATGAAAATTCAGTTTCGTTCACACTCGCAACACACTAGATAGCTCTTTGTATGAGAAACTCAGGTGAAAAATACTTTGTGTTTCTTGTTCCTGCCTTAATCTTCACACATAGTATTTTTGTGTAGTTATTTTGGCTACCAACAATTATATTTTAAAATTACAATAGATCCACTTTCTGACAGAACAAAATTTACTTTACTTTCTGTTTTACATTCACAAAAAGGCAGAAGAGTTAGACCAATATTTGAGAGATGCAAGGCCTCAAGGAAATGCAAATAATTTAATCAAGAAGATGCACTTGAATGACATTAAAAGTTTTACTTTTGCAGGGTGCCTTATCAATTTGATGCCATCATTTTTGAGTTGTAGCATTTACCCAAAAGCAGAATACAGTCAAAAGTCGTTAATTCGGACACCCATAATCCGGACTTCAAAGCTAAAAACTTTCTGCGCATGCACCACGTTGACACATGCGCATAGGCGTTTACGCGTGCGCGTAAGACCTTTTACCACTGCTCATCTGCGTGTGCGCTAGCGCAGAATATGTTTTCACGTGCGCGTTTTATGTATAATGGACGGTATAATCTAAAATTATCTATTTCAGTTAATGTTGATGATTGCGTTGTTCCTTAATCTTCGAATTGTATCCGGCTTATTATTTTTTGCAGACTGTAAGAGCAATTTTATAAAAGTAAACTTGAACTTTCGATTATGTCAAATAGAATTTCCGATTCTGGAGCTCCCAAAGGATCGTACAAAACGAAAGTATGTTTCGATGTCCATCAAACAAAAAGTGGAATTGCTGCAAAAAATGGATAAAGACATGAAGAATGTGACAGAGAGGTTAGTGAAAACGAAAAAATTTTGATTGACAAGTTAGTCGGTATTCTCGGCACAACAATTAACGGGACTTGAACAGCGGAACTTTGTAACTGAACAAGAAATTGTGTCTGTTTATAGAATTAAAGAGAAAGTATTATTACATAAAACGAAGCAACTTAAAACAACTTACCTTAAAAAAAATGTTTAATAAAGTAAACAAATAAATATTAAGCTTTTTTTTTTTTGTAAATTTTGATACCCTTTAGATTATAATTGTTTTTTATTTCATAAATTAAGGTTTCCTATTTTTAATTTTAGAATTTCTGCATGCCATCTTACGAGATTTAAACTGATGATCTATAATCCGGAATCGCCGCAGTCCCGACGAGTCTGGATTAACGACTTTTGACTGTACTAATTTCCAGCATAATATCGACAAAAAAAAAAAATTTATCATCTGGCCGTGATATTATGGTTATATATCTAATTTATTCCACTTATGAATTTTCTTCAATAACAATTAAATGCAGTTAAGCATGTTTCAACTTCAGAGAGTGAGTTTTTATGGGAAAGGACACTGCTTATAAAATTTTTTTCATGATTATATACTCCCCTTAACACTCATTTCTGATTCACCACAGCTTTTCATTTTGAGGCATGATTACGTGAATGTATTAGCTTATTTATACACCACAGTGATGTTTCAAGAGTGATAGACATAAGTTGTTAATGCACATATTCAGGTGCTTGTTAATTCATTTAATATATTTAATAGAATTAAAAAATTATATTTTCCTATAATATATATAGTATATATAGGATTATCAAACATCACATTTGAAAAAAAGCATGCAGTTTCTGAAAGAAAAAGTTAATAAAGAAGAGAAGTTTATAAAAATTTTCATTGAAGCATATTTTCCATTTTATGTACATATCTTTTTATCGTTAAATAAAAATTAGTCGTAATTAGTAAAAATCAGTATTTATGTAACTACATATTCATGTATTAATGAGAAGTCAATGTTCAAAGTTTTACTTTACAAAGTAACTTTTGTCTAACACTCACTGAAGCAATTGCATGTTATACAATATTTCTTTATAAAATTTCAAGCAATTTTATTTTGAAAATTGACTTACACAATTAGAAAATTTGATATTTATGTGAGAATAAAGAAAATTTGATTCAAATGGTGGGAGTGAGGTAACCTTAACACTGTGTTGTATTTTATATGTGTTGGGTACTGCTCAGTTATGATTACAAGTTGTACACAAACATCGTTTATTCTACATTACTCATCTACTATTCTATATTACAGTTATGGTTAAACATAATAATAGATACAGTTACAGTTACATATATAACATCTCCCTTTTTTATAAAAAATAATAATAGTAGTAAAATTAAACATATTCTTTTAAATAATAAGGTTTCTTAACAGTCCTACCAGATCGAGTGACGTAGTTATGTCCATTTGAAAAATTTGATGATACTATACCTCTTTTGCTATTTGGTGACACAACACTTCTGTTAGATTTTGAAGGACTTACAGGCACATCTAAATTTGAAGTGCTCCTATTATTTTCATGTATCTCGGGCTCATCTATAACTTCATTCTCATAGTTGTTTTGTATTGCAAACTCTTCCTGATTAGTTCCTTTAAAAAGGTCTCTTCTGTTCCTTTCTACAATTCTTCCATCTGTTCTTATAATCCTATATGAACGTGGTCTTTCTGCTTCTTCTATAATTTTCCCTCTTTCATTTAGTTTTTTCCCTTTCTCTTTTATGTAAACATGATCTCCTGTTTTCAGTCGTTTTAATGGTCTTGCATTCCTATCATAATAACTTTTTTGTAAGATTTGTCTCTTCAGTAAATGTTGTTTATGGTCTTCATATCGTTTAGCTTGGACAAAATTCTCTTTTATAGGCATCAATCCATTTACTTTTCTTCCAAACATCAATTCTGAAGGTGACTTAATTTCATCTGAAATAGGAGAGTTACGATATTCCAGTAAAACTAAATATGGATCCTTGTTGTCAACTACAGCTTTTTCTAACATTCGCTTGACAGTTTGAATATGTCTTTCAACCATTCCATTAGACTGTGGGTATTTTGGACTTGAAGTTCTGGTTTCAAAATTCCATCTTCTTGCAAAATCTTTATATTTCCTGCAATTATATTGTGGACCATTATCCGAATATACTATTTTCGGAATACCATGTCTTGCAAAAATTGATTTCAATTGCTTTATCACTGCTACACTTGACAAATCTTCCAAATGTCCAATTTCAACATATTTGCTAAAATAATCTATAACTATTAGATAATCCCTTCCTTGAAAGTAAAAGAGGTCTGTTCCCAATACTTCCCATGGACCATTAGGTATTTCTTTAGATATCATTGGTTCTTTAGTATTAGCTTTTTGTAAACTTAAACATGTCTGACAATTCAGTACCAAATCTTCAATTTCTTTGGACATTCCTGGCCAATATAATATTTCTCTTGCTTTGATCTTGCATTTTACTACTCCTAAATGACCATAATGAATTCTGCTTAACATATCTTTTCGTAAACTTCTTGGTACAACAACACAGGAATTTTTAAATATTAATCCATTTGCTTCTGATAGTTCTTCTCTGAAGTTAAAATATGGTTTTGCCAGTTCTGGAACCATACATTTTTCATCTGGCCATCCAGTTTTAATTAATTTTCTTAAAACTTGTAGTTCTTCATCTTTTTCTGTTTCCAGTTGAAAAACTTCCATTTTACCATTAGACATTGGTATACATTCTACAACTAATCCAACATGAGCTTCTATTTCTCCTTCAAAGAAATCAGATCCTTTATCAGTGAATGATCTTGATAATGCATCCGCTATAAAAAGTTCTTTTCCTGGTTTATATTTTATCTCAAACTGATATGGCTGTAATCTTATACGCATTCTTTGTAGTCTTACAGGGCATTTATTTAATGGCTTTTTAAAAATTGATTCCAGTGGTTTATGATCACTTTCCACAGTAATATTTTTTCCAAATATATACTGGTGAAATTTCTCACACGCAAATACAATAGCTAAAGTTTCCTTTTCAATTTGAGCATAATTCTTCTGTGTATCTGTTAATGCCTTAGATGCATATGCCACTGGTAAATTATTCTGCAGTAAGACTGCTCCTAGTCCTTCTTGAGATGCATCTACAGATAAAACTACTGGCATGTTTATATTATAATACTGTAAAACTGGTTTATTTACCAAGACATCTTTTAGTCTTCTAAATGCTTTTTCATGTGTTGCATTCCAGTTCCAGATAACTTGTTTTTTCAACAAATCTCTTAAACATGATGTCAATTCTGATACATTAGGTATAAATCTAGAAACATATGTAATCATTCCTAGGAAAGTTTCTAATTCTTTCACATTTTTTGGTGGTTTTATATCTAGAATAGCCTTAATTTTGTCTTCATCTGGTTTTAAACCATCTTTAGAAAATATATGTCCCATATATTTCACTTCATTCAGCCCAAATTTACATTTATTTAAATTAAATTTAACATTCTTTTCTCTGGCTCTGTCCAACAACTTCTTTAATCTTGAATCATGTTCTTTTTTATCTTTACCCCAAACTAATAAGTCATCTATATATATTTGAACTCCTTCTAAATCACTAAAAATTTCAGAAAAACTTCTGTGGAAAACTTCTGGTGATGAACTCAGTCCATATGGCAACCTTAAAAAACAATATCTACCAAACGGAGTGTTAAATGTAGTAAATTCACAACTTGAATCTGACAGTTTAATTTGCCAAAATGCTTTGTTTGCATCTAAAATACTAAAGACCTTTGCATTTGTCATTTGAGATGAAATTTCTTCAAAGGTTGGTATGTGATAATGTTCTCTCAGTATATTTTGGTTAAGGTGCTGAGGATCTAAACACACTCTTAAATTTCCATCCTTTTTCCTTACTACCACTAATGAATTCACGAATTCTGTTGGTTGGTTAACTTTCTTTATAATACCATCTTTTTCCATTCTTGCTAATTCCTTTTTTAATGGATTTAATAAACTAAGTGGAATTTTCCTACAGGGTTCTATTTTACCAACAGCTCCTGGTTTTAATTTAATATGATATGTATATCCAGTTAAATTCCCAGTTCCTTTAAACAAATCTTGATATCCTTTTAAAAGTTCTGGTAACATTTCGTTAGAATCAGGATTTACTGTACAAATCCTTTGTATTAGGTTTAATTTTTGCAATGTAGGTAACCCTAAAATAGCTGGAACATTTTTATCACATGCTACGACTTGAAATTCTATTTCATCCTTGTTCCCTTTTGATGTTTCACATAATAATTTACATTTTCCAACTACATCAATTGTAGTACCATTGTAATTATTTAAAGTGACTTTTGATTTAGTCAAACATTTCTCTCTTAAATTTAATTGTTTAAATTTAGGCAATGGTAGCACATTACACTGAGCTCCAGTATCCAACTTAACAAATAAATATTTAGATATGTTTACTTTTAGTTTTTCAAACCATTCGGTTTTATTTTTAGAAAATGGATTTATATCTTCTACTGACCCTAAAATATATTCATTACCATTATTATGTAACTCATGCTCTAAATTATTCTGTACAACATTAACATTTTTAAAAGTGCACATTTTAGAAAAGTGATTTTTCTTTTTACAGTACAAGCAAATCTTATTATAAGCAGGACAGTTGTATAACTTATGAAAAGTTCCACATTTTCTACATGGTTTTGGATTATTGTACTTATTTCCTTGATAGTTTGAAGAAGATTTAGTACTTTGTTTTACATGATAGTCTTTCTTACAAGGCTGACTTTTTTCTTCTGAAGGTCGAAATTTATTACGTTTGATAGCTTCTATTTTATTTTCTTCAGTTAAAGTTTTCAGCTGAAGTTCTGCTAATTCAGAAGCTTTACACATTTTAATACATTTTTCCAATGTTAACTGATCTTCCCTTAATAATCTGTCTTTGAGATTTTTATTTAGAATTCCACTTACTATTCTATCCCTTATTAAACTATCTTTTAATTCTGCAAATCCACAGTTGCTACTTAATTTCTTTAAATCGGTTAAGAAATCATCAAACGATTCACCTACATGTTGTGTTCGACAGAAAAATATATGTCTATCAACACTTTCGTTTGCTTTCGGTATGCAAAAATTTTCGAAAGCTTCAGTTACTTTGTCAACATCCTTCTTATCTTCTTCACTTAAATTAAAAGTATTAAATTTTTCAAGTGCTTCTTCACCAATTATATGCAATAAAATAGCTACTTTAATTTCAGGTGATTTAGTAATACCACCAGACGCTAACATATAAATTTGGAATTTTTGTTTCCATTTCTTCCAATTTTCGCTTAAATTTCCTTCGAAACTTAGATTACTTGGTGGCTTTAATCCATCCATATTTAATTTAGGACATTAAATAGTTTATATATACGTATTTTTAGCCACTTCCAATAAAAATAAACAACTCACTTACCAGCGATATAAGTTTCGATTTCACAGTAAACAACTTCCCATGATGTTTTTGTTTAGAACATCTTTACCGAGGCTGCATGGTTCTTGAAAAAAGATTTTCTTTTTTAATCAACGACTGGCTGCGCCATGTGTTGTATTTTATATGTGTTGGGTACTGCTCAGTTATGATTACAAGTTGTACACAAACATCGTTTATTCTACATTACTCATCTACTATTCTATATTACAGTTATGGTTAAACATAATAATAGATACAGTTACAGTTACATATATAACAAACACCATCTATGGAAGTGGAATGACAGCAGCTGAGAGATAAGGAGTTCATTAAAGGTTATTGGTAAGTGGGCATCCAGATTATTAACTAATGAAAAAAAGATTTTTATAGATGTAAAAAGCCTGCACAAAATTCATTTCATCAACTAAAGATATTTCTTCTCTTTAAACTAATGAAAAATTACCATGAAGGTTTAACTTTTGGTTTGATTCTTACAAAATTTGAATGAAAAATGGTCATTTATTTTGAGGAAAATAGATATGGAGCCATTAAAATGTATAAAAGTATTCCATAAAATTAGCATCAATCTATCTATGCAGAATTTTGTCTCAATTTAAATATCAGTATAATATAAAACTAAATATCAGTATAATATAATTTAAATATCAATATATAAAATAAATATTAATATATATTTATCTATGCAAACTTCCCTTGTATATAAATAATAGCTTTTCTTATATTTTTTTCATAAATGCCTTACAGGTAACCAGTTGCTTAAAACTAAGACCTCACGTAATTTTTAAACCTAAATAAAAAAAATAAAAAAAAGCAATATTAAAGTTGATGCAAATTTCAGGTAAAATTCAAAATTTAGGATTTAAAAAGTTATCTTAATTTTCTCACAACAATCTATTGCTTTAAATTTTCTGAAAAAATTAACATGTGTATCTCATTTATGGTTGATAATTATATTTGATTACCCTTAGAAAACTTGTAAATTTCCTTTTAAATAATTTGTTTAATTATTGTATTAGCCTGTTCACTTTTAACTATCCTTCGAATTTTTTTTATTAAGATTATTCCATATTTTCCTTGAGAATTTTGAAAGCATATTCATTTACCAACTAAATAGATAAAATCAGAACATTTGAAGCGAGATATCTGAAACTGATACAGAACTGAAGAAAAATGAAGCTGGTCAACTCAACTGTCTCAGGCCATCCAGAAAATATCACCTCTAAAATAATTTTTGATTGGCTACAGCTATTCAACTCAAGGTATAATCATGTGAGAAAGAATTAGCTTTTATACATCTGATTGATGCTTCGAGATGAACAGAGAACTGAACTTCTACTTAGTCCCATACATATTTTAAAGTTGTTAATGCATATATTTAATTGCATATTTATTCATTTAAATTAAGCACAATATCTATTAAAATACAGATTTATATACAGTTATTAGCCAGGCTAAGAAACAAAACTGCTGGCCATTCGAAATGCAACACCATGAAGGAAACATCCAAACAGCATGAAACTTGCATCATGAGTATACTGGGATGGAATATTAAAATGATTATGATTTTAGTACAAATGCACATCATGGGCAACAACGGTGCACTTAAAATCCCTATATAAAAGGAGGAAAGACTGCTATTTTAAACAATGTGAACTGCTCTCTCATGAGATTTTTTGTGCATGCAGCTTCAGTATTCCTCGTAGAAAAACATAGGCATCATACAAGCATGTTTCCAAGTTTGAACAAGGCAGAACCATTGCAAACACAAAGTGTGACTTATCCTTCTGAGAAATCGGTCATCATGCCGGACACGGTCAAGCAACAATCATGCAATGTGGATTCAGTGGGCTGGACATGGATTCGGTGGACCACCAACATGAGTTCGGTGGATAACAGACAGGAACAATTGTCCCTGGGAAGATGCACATATTCAGTGCATGGCACTGATGGAGCACACTGCCACATCCGTAACCAACAAATGTAATCTGTAACATAACAATTAGTGACTTCACAAACAATTTGTCACTGTGTGGACAACGAACTGTTTGCTAAGTGCCCATTTGTTTACCTTTAAATCATAGAGGTCTGCATTTACAATACTGCATCAAATGGCAGAGATGGACATCCAGACGGCAAGCAGTTCTGTTTTTGGATGAATTACGTAGCCTGCAGTACCACAATGGTCAGCATCTAGAGACATCATGAAGAAAGGCTGCTTATCTTCAGGGTTTTCCATTCTTACTTTCAGGGCTTGCCTGCAGCCACATTTCAGCAGAACGATGTGTGATCATATGTAGCATGCAATGTTCAAGCTTTCTTTTTAGCCCACAATACAGCAATGTTACTTTGATCTGCCCGTTCTACAGATCTATCACCCAATGAATATGTCTGGTCAATGACTGAAGAATGTCTAGCTCAGTATGGCACACCCTGGATATACCACATAAACTCTCGCTATGTGTGGAGGCAGAACAGGCTGGCCATTCCCCAATAATACATCCAAAGACTCTTTCACTCAATGCTACAGCATGTAGCAGCAGTTATTGACAAACATGGAAGCAATACTCATTACTGATGTTCTCAGTGGCATAGCTAGAATTCCAGCATCCGGGGACAACTAAAAAATTTGTGGCCCTTTCTGTGTGCCACCAATGGAAAACATTTCATTAAGAAATTTCGTAGCATCAATTTGGCACAGCCTGGATGCTGTGCCCCCTTGCCCCCCCTAGCTACACCAATGGATGTTCTTGGCTTCCTCACCTCAAAGAAGGCTGTATTGATTAATATTGAATCTCTGAATTGATACAATTAATCTCTGAAATAACTTTGGCTTTTATGTCCTTCTTCAGGTTGCATTTTTCATGGATTACCAGGAAATCCTTTTTTAAGAGGTATTATTGATGGCACAGTACTTTAAGGATTAAAATATAACTGTGTTCATACTCTAAAATTTCACCAGAAAAAAACACAAATATTAGAAAACACTTACCTCAGCTTGGAAGGAATTGTTGCAGAGGATCCAAGTCCACTAACTTTGAAATTAAGGGCCACACGTCATCTGGAACAAAAAAAGAAAAATGAGAGAGGTTAAGTGTTGTTAAGAATGAAATACTACAGTAAACACATTTAAAAAATTATAATTATTACTTCCAAAAGGTGACTTATGTAGAAATGAATATGATATTTATAGCATATATCAGAAATAAAGAGACAGGAATTATCTAGAGCTTCTTAATGATAAATCACATTACATACTGAAAATAATCTTGAGCATCAGCAAGGCATATACTGACAAGCATTGCACGGTTTCCAAAACTAAACTTATTGCTGTATCGTGTGTGTGTGATTATGGCAAAGCCTCGAGGGCTATCTGCCTAAGGAGAGGGATGTCTTTGTGGAGGACTTTCTAAGGGAAACTGTCTCGTATACATGTTACACATGGGGAAAACCACAAAAATGCCCATGCAGCCAGACCATTCACGGGATTCGAACCTCGGACCAAACTACCAGTGTTCAGCGACTTTACCGCTCAGCCGCTGGTGGGCCTCTTATTGCTGAATCATTAATGTCCCTGACCTCATTTGTTATATTCTTCTTTCATGGTTTCTGTGTTTTTTCTGAGTTGCTATCAAAAAAAAAAAAAAAAAATTTCTTTTCTGAACCTTTTTGCTATGAGGATATTCAATACAACCTTTCAAACAAAATACTACAACTACCATAATCCACTAACCATATATGAAAATTCTTCCTTCTCATGAAACAAGAGTCAGAGATTAGTCACTATCAGAAGCATTCTTATCTACTATGTATACTATCCTTAATGTAAGAGCCATAGTAATAGATCTTACTGCTATTTAATCAGATTAGTTTAACCGGATTCTTCTCCTCAATATCAGAAATAGCTTAACTGAAATCATTTATATTGTATTATATCGTTTTAGGAAAAGTTCCCACCATCTGAAATTTTGGAAGATTCAAGTATTCTTGTTTGTAATAATTACGTTCATACACAATATCACTATTGGAGCAGCTTTTTTTTTTTATCAGCTTAGATTTACTGGACTTCACGCGAACCTGCATTCTACATATTATTAAACTGGAACATTTTTAAAAGTCTTAAATATTTCTGAAAGCTATTATATATTGTAACAATATTCACACCTCTGATATGCACTTGCTTAATTAAGGAATTTCCTGTATGTCCAGAGACTAATTTATATAGAGAAACTATCTACGGAAACGAGTTAAGGAAATCCTCTGGGCAGTTTCCGGGCAAAACTGTCATATGCCGCTAAATGGCCAAAGTGTTCAACAAAAAGGATGTCATAAAAGACACCCTCTGAAGCGTTCCCAAAGATGCTTAACTTAAAAGGAAAGAAAGGGGCTTTTGTGTGTGGTTTTTATGCTGAGAGAGACTTGAGTGAAGTCGTGCCAGCGACGTCGGTTTTTGTATTATGGCTGCACTGCTTTGATTATTTACTTTTTATAATTCATGAAATCTTGTTAGTTTAAAAATAAATATTTAAAAGACAACTGCTCTTTTTCCTTCATCCATCACAAGTGATCAAACATTACAATATATACAAATTTAAAACAAAAAAAAGTTGGTTCATTTAAAAATATCTTTAAAAAAGAAAAGAAATCTGTGACATATCACAATCAAAATATGAATAAAAATTTTTCACATTTTTTCATTCAATTTTTTTGGGGGAGGAGGAGCCTTATTTGCAGAAATTATAAAACATTTCTTTTCATATAAGTTTTTATTATATTTATTCCTTTTAGCAGACGTCTTCATACATCATTATTCGTTTTCTTCAGTTTATTCAAGGATAGTGGAAGAAAATGTCCTACCAATCCTACTTTTATAGGACTCCACATAAAGAAAGATTTCACGCTTACAAAACTATAATTTGACAACCATAATCCTTTTTTAGAAAAAAAAATATTTCATAGCAAAGAATGCCTATAATCATGTTTTCCAAGCATACTACTATATACAGTTGTTTTACAAGTTACAATAAAGTCACAATACAAAGTTAGAAAAGACAAGCAATCCCACTTTAACAACTGCGTAGCACTGAAGTCATTTACAGCAAACTCATGAGGTGGATGCTAAATATTTGACACGATGTAAAGTAAGCTTCTATGAAGCTCTTCACAATTTCCGTCTGTTCATTCTTAATCAAAATTTCTGTATTCTATCATGCACATGAAAAAAGGAGGGAGAAAGAAAGAAAAAATAAAGTTATGAAATTAAATTCATTTAAGAAATTTTAGAATTTATTCATCACAGAATTTACAATAAAAGTAGTAATTTCAAAAAGTATCCACTGTGTTAGCAAAGTTGACCTTTCACCAACACATTTTAGATCTTGTTTACTCCATTAGTATTGTTACGTTTAAGAGGTTCGTGCGATTTGGAGTGAATAATAACGACACTTGATGAAGTATCGAAACACACTTTATTTAGCCAATATTAATCAAGGCTCCAAAGTCATGTTTTACAGTCGTCAAAGATCTACTATACACTCATTGGAACAATCAGCAACACAACCTTCAGGTTATCAGGCTATAACGGTGGAGATAGCTTCACTGCAAAGCATCAGAATACAGCTCCCGACTCTGCTTGGTCGTTCTCGGCTCCATGTACTTTCGAGACTCTCCACGCTACAACTCGAGATGCACTCGACGACACACAGAGCATACCTCCCGTCTCTTCGGTTCAGTCGTTCCTGGAACTCAACACACTCTCTCGACGATGCACTAACCGCAATACACTAAGAGACTCTTTCGATGCATTCGACAACCCACTCGGCACTCGCTGCCCGGCTGTCAACTCGATCGACTCCGCACGGACTGACTAACGCGAGACTAACTATCTTGCATCTCGCACTTACTCTCCTCATACCAGCAGGGTTTATATAGTTTTTGGTTTGTGTTTGAGAACACTCTGGGTTAAACCAATAAGAATTCGTTCCAGAAGGTTCTCCATCCATTTATGGCATATTGCCAATTTTATCACCAAACAGGCGATTTCTCGCCAAATATAGCAACTCACCCTTCCAGGGTTCGTACACATTTCTGCACACGGAAATTAAGTACTTTTAAGGACTTTTAAGGACCATTAATGAAAAAATTAAGGACCTATGAGCAAATGGGAACTGAATAAATTCTATTAAAAATATTATTCTATGCCTGAATTTCACTTTTGTAATACCATCCTAAAAATAAAATAGATCCCTAAGTAGTATGCATTATTACTAAACATGAATTAATTAACATAATTATTAATAAGTTTGAGAATAAAATCATGCAGTTTATCAAGTAGCATTAAATATTTCACACTTATAATAGGTTGGACATATTTGAAAGAAGATAAGTGACATTTACGTTTTACTAATAGTTAGCTTTATGTTGATTTTTTTTATATCTCATTTTGTCACATACTTGATCAGTCTAGAGCAGAGGTTCTCAACCGGTGGTACGTGTACCACTGGTGGTACGCAAGAAAAAAAATATGTGGTACACAAAGAAGCAAAGTATTTTTAACTATTTATTTCAAAAGTTAATAATTAATTAAAATAAATCCCAACATCCTGATTGAGTTTTTTCTCTAACGCTCGTAAATTTATGTGATCTGCACTTTGTTCAAGATTGGTGGTGGTAGTACTTTGTAGTGGTGGTACTAAAGGATTTCAATTTTTGTTTAGATGGTATGCGTTAGTCAAAAGGTTGAGAACTGCTGGTCTAGAGGTTTAATAAATAACAGGTAGATTTTATGTCAAATGGCATAGGTTAAAATGAGAAGTAAGATCATAATCAGCATGATTCATAAACCCAAAAGACTGAATATTATCACCGCTGCTGCTTGTCTAGAGAGAGACCTGCTGATTAGAACAAACTTGAAAGGCCTGATGTAGGCACAGTTAGCAAATGTTGAAAGTTAGTCAGGCTCTGTTTATGCAGTTAGTGTCATAGCTTTGTGCAGAATTCCACGGGTTGTAACCCAGTTAATATACTTTCAGATTCCAATAAGCCATTCAAGCACCAAAGGTGATAAGTTGTATTATTTTCAGTCTCACCAGATGCAAAGAATAAGTTTTACTTGAATGTCTACATTTTTGTGTTTTATCTTGCGACCACAGTGAGTATTAATGAAAGGCAATACCTCGCTTTATAATATATGGAGATAATTTTTAAGGGCAAGCAGTTAGTTATAAACAATTAAATTAGGTAAATAGGTAACCTTAATCATTATGGATTTACATGGCCACTATTAAATTTTACTTTTTTTAACAATATTTGTTAAAAAAGCCCTATTAAAATCAAAATCTAATAAAATTACACAGTTTAAAGTACGTGTAATTTATGACACTGATTCTTAAACAATATTAGAATAATTATACATTAAAAGCTACAAAAAATGTATGTTTGTAACAACAACACTCAACAAAATATTTATATATCATTTTAATTTGAAGCCTTCTCAAACATTTTGGCTAGTTTATATTGATTTCCTTCTCTTTAAGCATCTTTTCTAACAATAATTAGAGATTTGCCTTGATATGCAAACCAATGCTCTCACTAGTTTCTGCATGCTTTATCTCCTAACTTGTCAACCACTCCACAATGTACCTATGATGGCTTACTTGATCTGGTAAAAGTTAAATAGTCCAAAACCCCCGATAGATGTGAAGCAAATTATCACTATGTCCGAAAGTAACTACAATATCAGACAAAGGTTTAAATAAGCCTCTTATTTAAAAAGAACTTAGAGTAAACAAAGGCATGTTGTGATGCTAACAAAGTCAATCATGGTGACGTAATTAAGCAAGAACAGTCAAATTCAAACTAAAAATGTGGACTAGTGGTCAAAGATTATACAATTCAATTTAATCTAGCTCAGTAACCCTACCATATGAGGAAACAGAAATGGAAAATTATAGTAAAAGTTGAAATCATAAACAGTTGGGTAATTTACATAATAACTGCACATATCTTTGAAGAATAATTTTCTTTATGTATTCAGTTTCTTTCTTCAGCATGTTTCCTTTTCATTTTAGAATTTTTGGATTTAATTAAAGATTTCTGTTTTTCTAAAAAACACTAAATGCATTTAAAATGTATAGAAAAAGTGACTAATTTAATTTCTTTAGTAATATGAAATATATATAGTAAAGGCAGGTTACAGAGCTGGTGTGGCAGAATTTTTAGAATTTAGTGACACACCAAACAACAAAATCTAGAAATGGCAAAACTTTTATAATTTAGAGCATGCATTGGAAGCAGAATTTAGAAAGGTACTATGCAGTTTAATTTAGGATCCACAGAGATTGAATCAGATGGGAAAATGCATTAAGACATATTAGATGAACCTTTTAAATTGTAAGTTTTTAATTTCTTTATTTATAAAAAAAAAAATCTGTTTCTATAATCTTTCCTTTCTTCCCAAGTGATAAGACAAGAAGCATTTTTGATATTTTCCATGTTTGTGTCTAGTGAAAAGTATAGAAAATAAAGGGAAGATAAACATTTTAAGAAAAAGATTCTAGCATCAGGAGTAAAACATTCAAATACGAGTTCATATTATGTCTTCATTGTTCTTCCAGACGTTATCCAAGAAGTAAGAAATTCATCGCAAACTTTCTGTAAAATACATCCATTATGCATTGATACCATGGAGACATTTTTCATTTTGTCACATATTTCTCGAATCATCTAGAATCGTGGGTCTATAAATCTTACAGAAACAAATTACAACCCATGAACTCATTCAAAAGATAACCATATACGTCAGTGAATCGCCAAAACTATTCCTCCAAAATGCTAATTCACATTCAAAATGACAGTCGTAAAAAGACAGAAATTTCAGATGACTAAAATTAAGGACCTTTTACTGATTTTGGCAAAAATTAAGGACTTTTAAGGACCAAAAATCGATTCCAAAAAAATTAAGGACATTTAAGGACTCTTAAGGACCGTACGAACCCTACCTTCCCTTGCCATTTTATGGCAACCCTAAACCTGCTTTGTGTGGAAGCTATCTTACCGTGCCTGGACATTTCGTAACAATATTAACATTTTAAATAAAGATATTTTATTTCTTAATTGCTCTGACTAAAAATCTATTCTTTGCATTATAAATCTATCTCGATTAACAAGGTAATAGTGTGCTTGCTAAGTTTATCAAATGCCAATTTTAATAGCTTCCATACACAACAGACTTTTTAAGGTCAAGAAACATCAAAAATCACTGCTGCAGAATTAAGTTTAAAAAAAAGGAATTGATTTAATATCTGCCATAATCATTTTTCATATGAGAGACTGAATATATCACTAAAAGTTTGTGACAAAATTCTACTCATTGATGCCTCTGCAGATCCTGAAATAAAATTTATTTCAGTTTAGCTGTTTAAATGCTATTCTGAATATAAAAAACTGATTTTAACACTTTTTCTACTAACCTTCAATTGGAAGTATAAATCTGAAGACTCTTGGCAAAATATTAATTTGTTCCAAATGCATCCAAATATTGCCAACAATCACCAAACTCAGTCACATAATACTCCCAACTAAAGATCAACATTTCCTCCCAAATTCCTAAAATAACATTTCAAGCATAAAATAAACTATGAATATTATTGTTTTAACAGAGAATAGAAGACTTTTTCCCCCCTTCTACTACAAATACAAATCCTTAATGGTTTTTATATAGTTATAAGGTATTTCTCCTGCCTTCTTAGCATGTCTTCGTGGTGTATGGGTTTGCACGCTCGGCGTGTATTCGAGAGGTACATGTGGTTCCAGTGAAGGCATTTCTAATTTTTCAAGTCTCCTACTTCGAAAAAATATCTAATGTCTCTACAATGGCGCCCGAACTAAAAAAAAAAAAAAGTGGTGGATGACGATTCTCCACCAGCAGGATTTGGTGATTGGGTCCCCTAATCCCCAGTCACTTTTTAAAAGGAGGAGTATATAAGGTATTTCTCCCACCTTCTTAGCTTGTCTTCGTGGTGTAGCGGTCTGCACATTTGGCATGTATTCAAGAGGTTTGATTCCCGGCGAGAGCATTGCTCATTTTTCAAGTCTCCCGGTTCCACAAAATACCTAACGTCTCTGCATAGTCATTAATATATATCTATGCTTCATCAATAGCCATAACATATTTCAACTTTCCTTTAAAATGGCAAATAATTAAATGGTTTTTGACAAAGATTCTACATCATTTATTCATTCACATACCTAAACAACAGAAAATGAATTTTTATGTTTATACGGTTCTTAAAAATTAAAACTTTCCTTAAGGTTTTGTTTATTGCTAAAGCAGAGAATTTTAAGTAATGTCTTTGCTCTTGCAGTTGGGAGGATTTTCTTTATAAAATAATTAATAATTTCCTCACTTCAACATATTGCAACATCACAAAAATTATTGCTTGACATATATTAATGACCTATACGAAGTCGCAAAAATTGAAATGCGTGCTTCTTATAATGATATTTTAAAAGCCTTCTGATCAGAGGAAAAAAATGTAGGAAAATTAAAATAATGAAGTTTCCAATTTAGAAAGCTAAAATCCTATAATTTCTACTCTTAATTAAATGTACAATAACTCTTCCCAATTGAAAACTAAAAAACAACTTCTGATCTTAAGCTTCTTTGCAAGTAATATTTTTAAAGAAGATTATATTTAACAGTCAATAATTAATTTTAAAATGCTGAGTTTTTACCATACAATTCTTCAGTAAGCATTTTATTCTTGTCAAAATTTTCTATAATTAAGACCTGTCTAAAAGTATGCAAATAATCTTCAGAAATAAATTTTAAAGCATAATTACAACCCTAAAACTAAAAATAACCCATTTTTCTCAATAACTATCAAGGTAAAGAATCTTTCATCGATTGCAAAAATGTTAATTGCTTTTTTCCCCCTTTTTTTGTGAAGGGGGTGCACATGTATGTGCATGGCATATTATGAAATACTCAATAAAAAAGAAAATGCTGTTATGAAAATTCAAACACTGGAGAGGTATTTGTGCATATGGTATTGTTAATTCTTTGTCAAGTAGCAGTCACTTTTCTTCTGCATGAAACAATGCCCTCTTTAAAATAAAGAAAAGGTGCATACAAATCTGATATATTTACAAACATGAACTTAATTTTGTAATTAAATATATATATATATATTAAGGAGAATTACATTTAAGCAATGTATAAAAATTAAATGTTGTTTCATTAATACCAAAACTCAGATAAATTGCACTTTAACAGAATTTTTTGGCTTTTCAATATGTAGCAAGCATCCTCTATGTTTCCTCTTCATCATATCTTTAATTTCTGTACGCTTCAATTTTTGTAAAATGAGATCACAAAAAGACTGTTCGAAAGAAAAACATTTATGGGAATTTCGTTTTAAAAAGGTCACATGATATTTGTTACAATCCTGTTTTCTCTTTAATAAAATTGTTTAAAGAAGTTCATTTTTTATAGAAGAAGTAATAAAATTGTTTAAAAAAGTTCATTTTTTTAACACTTCAGATTTTATGCAACGCACTTCAAGTAAAGTCCTGATTTATTGAGTCCTGATTTATTGTACGAAGTCGTTATCCGGACTCGTCGGGACTTCGGTGATTCCGAATTAAAGGTTTTTCCTGATTATAGATCATCAATTTAAATCTGGTTAGATGGCATGCAGAAATTATACAATTAAAAATATGAAACCGTAATTTATGAAATAAAGAGCAATTACGGTATCAAATTTTACCAAAAAAAAAGCTTAATATTTATTTGTTTACTTTATTAAACATTTCTTTCAATGCATGCATGCGTAATGCACGTAATATATGCGCTCGCACTCTTTAAGTGCATGCGTAAAGCATACCAAAAAGTCTGTGGCCTTTGAGATCCGGATTATAGATCATTCCGGATAATGCCCGTCCGGATTACGGACTTTGTACTGTAAATATTTTTAACTGCATTCTCTTATTAGAAAAAAACAAAAATCTTACAATCATGAAATTTTTTCCCCATCTATCGATTTGGCAACTAAGTGATTGCAGATTTTGTCAATAAATGGTTTTAGCATATATATATATATATTTGAACATATTTTGTAAATATGTCAAAGCACCAACGTGCATTTCAAACATATTTTATTGCATTATTTATAAAAAGTCAGGAACGCATTGCAAGCACACACAAAGTTATGTGCCATATATGGGAATGAAGACTTGAAAGAAAGGCAGTCTCAAAACAGGTTAGCCAAATTTTGTTCTAGTGTTTGTACTCAAAAATGCATATTGATTTGGCCATCCAGTTGAAGATTATGAGAACCATATCAATATCATTAACAGTTCAAATTGTCATAGCACAACACATGAGACTGCAGAAAAGCTCAATACATCGTAAACAAGCATGCACTAAAAAACAAATTTAAACAGTATGGCTTAAGAAACTCGATTTATGAGTTCTTCATCAGTTTAAAGAAATTCCTTTGACACAATGCATTTGTATCAGTAATTCACTTCTGATACTCAATACAACTGATTACTAGTACGAAAAGTGAATAGTAATCAAAAAAAAGATCGTGAGTGAAGCAGGATGAACCTACTCAGACAGCATCAAAACCTGAGATTCACCAAAAAAAGATTATGCTGTCACTTTCGTGGGATTATAAAGGAATTCTGCACTTTGAACTTTTACCAAGAAACCATGCAGTTAATTCTAATATGTCTACATTCAACAACTCATCAAATTGACGGAAACTCAAGAAAAGTGGCCAGAACTGGCAAATCCAAAGGCTGTTGTTACCCAATACAATAATGCAAAGAAAGCCCCAATCATCTTTGGTAGCTCATCAAAAATTATTAGAGCTAAATTGGATATGTTGTCCACCATATAACAATGATCTTACATCTTTAGATTTTCATTTATTTCATGCCATGCAGAATTCCTTAAGGTGTAAAATTTTTTATGATGCTGATGATGTAAATTTTCATTTAATTCAGTTTTTTGCACACAAAAGTCAGAAGTTTTATAGACATGGAATTATGACACTGCCTGAAAGATGGCAAAAGGTCTTCAACAAAAATGAATAATACCTTAATTGAGATACAATAACACGGCAAACAAATATTAATTTAGAAGTCAAACAATAAAAATCAGCGTTATATTTTCAAATTTTCACAGGATTGGTTTCGATTGGTTTTACTGAACCATCATCCTCAACTGCAAAAGTGCAAATGAACAAAAATAAGATAAGAAAGCCTGGACAGGAGATCAGCCACTGGCGCCATCTGTTGATGAAACCAGAACTAAAACATAATTTCTTTAAAGGCTGAAGGAAAAGATGGATTGGAATTAGGGTCATTAACTAGAAAAGAAATATTTTTTTGAATGTGAAATGCCTCTAGAAAATCCAGAATTACTCTAGAAAACCCCAGGAATTCATATCCCAGGATTCTTTGCCAGTGTGGCTTAATTTACATTGGGAAAACTAAGAGAGCCTTAAAATTTCGCGTTAAGGAACATGAGGCATATGTTAGGAAAAAAGGAAACACAGAAGTCTCTTCAGCGAGCTGCCATATAATTGCTTATTCCATCTTTTTCTACTGCAATCAAGATCTCCAAGCAAAGTTATCAATCTGTTTACTTAAGAATCACATCTCCCGCAGATTTTAAATCTGCCTAAGAATATTTTCATCGCGATCCCATTAATTATTTGCACTCTCCAACACAAGCCACATGCCAATGAGCCTATTAATCGTAAACTCTTTCCTATCCGCTTTTTGCTTTAGTGTTTGTACTGTGTATAAAAAATTAATAAAAAAAACCAAAAAAAGTATAAAATATAAAATACAAAAAAAATTTTAAAAACCTAAAAACTTACAAAAAAATTATGATACTTAAGTTTTTATATTCTCATCTCTATCCCTAAACTTTCTCGAGCCTGTGGCTCCCTCTATTGAGCATCAAGTAAATCACTTATGCCAAATTTTTCCAATTTCTGCTCGCTTTTAGTAACTCTGATGTGGAGGTAAATGGTTTTGAACCATAGGCACTCCGAAATTTTTAAATCATTGGCATAGGAAACACAGAAGTCTTCTGTTCCCCAACATTTTTTATCCAAAAATCACACTTTCAATTTTTCTGCTGCCAAAATTATTCAAAAAACATCTTCCATTGGTGAACTGGATTTTCTAGAGGCATTCACATTCAAAAAAATCTTTCTGTTCTAGTTAACGACCCTAATTCCAATCCATCTTTGCCTTCAGCCTTTAAAAAATTATGTTTTAGTTCTGGTTTCATCAACAGATGACGCCAGTGGCTGATCTCCTGTGCAGGTTTTCTTATCTTATCTAATCATTATATTTTATCTGGTTCATTTGCGCTTTTGCAGCTGAGGATGATGGCTCAGTAAAACCATCGAAACTAGTCCTATGAAAATTTGAAAATATAATGCTGATTTTTGTTGTTTGACTTCTAAATTAATGAATAATACCTATTTAATAAAGCTATATTTTTAAGTAAAAATTTTGAATTTCCCTTCTTATTTAAAATCAGCAATCACTTAGTTATTAACCCAATATTAGTGTTACAAGAAATCATAATTCTTTGCGAGTTCAACTTACAGATTGTATTACCCCCCCACACACACACACACGCGCGCACACAATTAAAATTCATAGTTTGATCCTAAACTATCGTACCTCTGATTTTAATTCTTGGAAAAGAGAGCATTAAAATTTTGTATCGAAGATATAAATTCTAGATTGTTTTTTTTAAAGGAAAAAAAAAAAAATCTTCAATTAATTATTATAGTCGGCCTTTTTCTTAATCATAATTTTTCATTATGTTTGCAACAATTATAAAAAAAAATTTTTTTTTTCTTTAACTGGTAAATTTTTTTTCTACAGAAGATATCCACAATCACTATTATCCTCTACCATTTTTTACATCTTAAAATAAATGGGACTTTTTTCATTTATACATTGATTTTATAGATATAACCATTCTCCAAAATTTGAAGCTGTAATAAACAGCAGTTTTTTGATATGAGATAATGAAAGTTTGACTGATTTTTGAAAAAGGTCGCCAAAATTTCATTGATTATGGAAGAGATTTGATACAAACTTGCTCATCAGTGGCTGAATGGTTAACATTGCTGAACACTGATAGTTGATTGATTGAACACTGATAGTTGATTGATCTAAAGAAGAACACTGATAATTCATTGATTTCTTCTTTAGATATGACAACTACTAATATTTTGCTATTTTCTGTGCCCTCACTAGAAAACGTATTTGCTTCTGAAGAAGTAGTACGTGAGTAGCCTTCAAAATCGGTAACAGTTTTATATGCCAATTTACAGTTGGTATTAAATCAATGCTAAAATTTATACCAAGCTAAGTCCTTACCAATTTTATATATCATTTGAACTTGTTAAATAGTGAAAAATTCCGGATCTCTTTTTTTTTCTTTTTAAATTTTTTAAAAGTTCTCTAAAATTTATACCAAGCTAAGTCCTTACCGATTTTATATTTCATTTGAACTTGTTAAATTGTGAAAAATTCCGTATCTCTCACTTTTTTTTTTTTTTTTTTTTTTAATTTTTTTAAAAGTTCTCACCTTCCTTTCTTAAAATGAGCTGTAGCACTCAGAAAATTTTGTTCTATATTTATGAAATGAATAAAATTTAAGATTATTTGCAATAACTTTTTTCATTCCCCCTCCCCCCCCAAAAAAACGTTTTTATGGGTTGCAATCCAAACAGCAATTTAACCCTCTGTTACAAAGAACTTGGAAGAAAACAAGGTTGAAGATGAAATAAGATTTCATAATTTATTAATTTTTACATTTATGTAGTTACAAATGTTGATATGTCAAACTAAAATAAGATGTTATGATAAAGAAAAAGTAATTGGTCCTATGTTTACAATGGAGAAGAAAATACTCCTGGCAGAATAACTGCAGTAACATCCCAAATTAACCATTAAAATTTTAAATATATAAACATATTTTAACATGGAAAATGACAAAAATATTTTGTTTTTCTTCTTAATAACAATACTATCCACTGCTGGCAACAATCTCAATTTTAAAAAAAAAAAGATACAATAAACTCCAGCATTTGTTTCAGCACTTTGTTTAAGAATGCAAAACATTATAGAAAGAAAAGCATGAAAATAATTTAAAGAGTATTTTACTATTTGAATACAATTGATGTACATATATGCTTGCAAACTCTATTTTACTACAAAACTTCATAATCATCATCATCATTACATTTTATTCTGGTTGCGGACAACAGCATCCACAAGTTAGAAATTTTACAATGCACCTATTCTAGCGCATTCGAAATTGTTTCATTTATGAAACAAATGCCATACAACAGCAGCTATTGTTAAATATAATTTAGAAGTCGGTATATAATGATTTTTATATCATTCATTAACTTAACACTAAATTTAGCAATGCACTTTTGTAATGCGTAGATAAATACCTTATTCATCGTCGATTGGCATTAAAGCCTGTTTATATCAAATGAGAAACAAATGCTACAGAAACTGAAAGAAAAACGTCCGTGCGCTTCGAGTTGTTAAAAATTTATCTTCAATTCGCGAAAATCATTGCAAATATACGGGTCGCAATTAAATTACTAGCCAATCAAGCCTGCACTGCATCAACTTCCATTAACATCTAGCAAGTTGTCAAAAAATCCAACACCTGGAGAGAAGCGAAGCCGGTAAGGCAAGGAAGGGCATTCTGTCACAGATGGGGATGTTTGTTTATCGAGGCGCTCTTCGCTTATCCGTGAGAAATCCCAGCAGAAAGAGGTTGCTGTAGCAACGGTGAAATCGCCCATAGCAACACCTGTTTCACTTCACAGAACACACAGGCGAAAACTCCTTGCTGACAACGAGACGATCACAGCGCATATCCCAATATCGGGTGTGTCAACTTCTTCGAAATTTCAACATCAATTACCACGCAGCGAGACGTCTACATCTGTTAAGAGACATAAAATCGTCATGTCATCGTAATCGTGAAAAGATCGTCATACTTCAACAGCTAATCATAAGATTCCTACAGAATTTTATTTAATTCTGTTCAACAGTTTCATCGTCTGGGTCAAATCTTAAAATTAATTTTTGACCTTCTTATATAGAGCCTTCTATAAAAGAAATGTATTTACTCTGACTAATGAATTTCGTACAGTAATTTTGTTTCCAAGCTCAATTACGGATTTCTGCTCTGTCCCCTCCTGGCTATTTATTGCTGAATTGTGCTCAAATACCTTTGCTTTACAAGCAAACTAATTTCGAGCTTTGAACAACTAAATAAATAAATAAGAAGATTGAAGTTTCAAATAAAGTTTGTTCCGATTTCGATTTATTTGATTATACTTAAGCAGAATGGGACTACTTCCCTAACAGACGGGCTGCTATCGCAGAGGGCTTTCTAAATGAAAGTAGTTATTACGTATCAGGAAAAACCCCATGCAGTCGGTTCATAAGTCAGAATTCATACCCGGGTAGCAGTGTTGAGCGATGTTAGCCATTCAGCCGCTGATGAACAAGTTTGTACAACCCAAATTTTGGCAACTTTTTCAAAATCGATCAAAATTTTTATTACCACACGTCAAACTTACTTAACTCTGCATAATATAAAACTGTTCCTTATTACAGCTTGAATTTTTTGGATTAAAATGCCAATCCTTCGTTCTCTTCCACCAACGACCAAGCGATAGTCTCAGGTTCGAATCCAGGCGAATAAGGTGGCTGCTTTTCCCCATGTGAATACAAACAAATTTCCCCTTAAAATATCTTCCACAAAGACATCCCTTCTCTTAGACGGACAGCCCTCACTAGCATTGCCATAATGTAAATAATCCATTCGGAACCGCTCCATGACAATGCCACGTCATAACGCTGTGACACTCATACGCAAGTTGGGCAGCGTTCGAAAAGATAGAAATGTTACAGCTTTCTAACTTGAAACTGATCGTCGGCATCCTTATGTCAAACCGACATTTTTTATAAGGATATACCCAACCTTAAGCAAGTCCGATTTTCACTGATTAATTCAATTAATAATTACTATAAGTCATATAACAGTATTTTTAATAAGATATTTAAATTTCAATATGTTTAGTATCCGCAATTTCGATGTTAAGAAAATATTTTTGTCTGGATGTCTGAAAGTAAATTGAATGGGAAAAAAACAAGCAAAAATTCGAAGGTTGTACGCAGAATTATTTTCACGCTTTCAAAACACTAACTAATAATAAATAAAACACTCGAAATCGAGTTTTCGATAACTAAATACGGAAATCGACTCAAGAGCTATGCAGAAAATCAGGACCTATAAACAGAATGCAGGAATAAAAGAAAATAAAACTGAATTGCCTGAAGAAAGGTCAAGGGATCATTCATATTAAAAGAAATGGCAAATCACGATATCATCGAGTACCGCTTAAGAAAGGGGGAAAAAAAACCACAGAACAAAGCAACGCTAAAAAATTTAGGAAACACTAGAAAAGAGAAAAAGGTAAAGCCACGGTAAGGTGATACGATACATTCCGTTACTACTTGTCAAAAATGCTCGCGTATATTTGAAATAAACATGTACACTAACAGTCGAAAGAAAATCCAATAGGCGACTTATTAGACATTATAACTATTAGACCCAACGCATACTGAAGATTTAATACAAAATATTTTAATCAATTTACGGTCTGTATTCATAAGGGATCCCTCAAAAAAAGATTACGTAAGAAATATTAGTAATAATAATAATGAGTATATTCTACCCCTTTTGTGCATAGTAGTTTGCCATTTTGATAAAAATAAGTTTTAATTTATCGAAATACCAGAGTCCCCTTTTGAAGTGACGCACAACCTGAAAAGTTATCGTGGTTCATGAAAACATAAGGGCGAGGAGGACACCCTCAGGCAAAGTATGTTTTTTATAAAGGTAACGAAGATTTACTTCAACCCATACTTAACTAATAAACTAATTGGAACAAAAATCAGACTTGCATAAGGGTGCAGTTTGCTTTTTTTCAAGCTAAACTTATCTCCAGTTTTTGCGCACTCTCTTGTGCCGGAGCACGATTACGAAGATTTCTGTCTTTTCGAATAGAGCCGGCTTGCATAAGGATGCAAGAAACTTAAAAATGCGTCCTATCCAATCTTCCTCCTTTAAAACAGGAATTATCAAAATAGTGAAAATTATCTCCTAAATACTACGGCAATAATTTTATCATAGAGTCGGAAGACAAAATTTGCGGTATTGGCGCGTTTGTGAAACGGGGCCTAGGACTTAACATTACTTTCGCGAATCAGAAACAAAAGCAGTAACACAACCAACATAAACATTATATTATATGCTTTTCTAGTTAAAAATTAGATTCACAAATCAATCAAATTTAGATCGTTTAACAAGTAACCATTTAACTTGCGTTAACAGTTGGAAGGAGTTTTTCTATGCATTATATAAACACTACGTAAAAAAAAAAAAAAAAGAAGAAGAAGAAGAAGAAGAAGAAGAAAGAAAGAAAAAGGACAGTTCTATATCTTCTGTTCTATTGGCGCGATAGACGAAATTCAAATTGCGTTTTTCATATCTAACAAGCGTGACTTAGTATATGTATTACATTTATACGTAGCATTGTTCTAATGTAGGTATTTTGACATAAAATAGGACTTTTTTTGAAATGACATGCCATATTTTTTTCCATATTCCGATTCTACGACTCAAATTATGCCAAACTGCCAAGTTCTGTAAAAATCGCATAAGTAGTTATTTTTTTAATTTTTTTTTAATTAGCTCTCAAAATTTTAGCTCCTCAATGTTAAAGAAATTTGGTATATATTTATTAATCTCTCTTTTTTTATTACACTTACTTGATTCCTTCTTTCACAGTTCGAAATTCACCCATTTTTTATGATTTATTTTTTTTTTAATTTTTCGAAAACAATTTGAATTATAAAATATACAATTTTTACCACCATCTTAAAGTAGATGTATTCCTAAGCATACCTGCAAAAAAATTGAGCTTTTAATTCAAAATTTCCGACGATATACAACTTTTCCCCCTCTCATGCACAAGGTAAAAAGGGAAAGGAAAATAGGTTGCAATAAATTAAGAAATTCCCCAAGTGAATTATTCGTGGCGCAAACTGGAAATATTGCGCCAAGATAAAGTTTTGAATTTTTCCGTAAATTTCGAACCAAATTTTACAAAATTTAATATTTAGGAATAATTTGAGTCGTAGAAACAAAATACGGAAAAAACTGGCATGTTATTTCCGAAAACGTCCGATTTTGTATCAATATACCAATATCAGAACAAAGCTATATTGATATATATCCTAAGTCGCGCTTTCGAGAAATAAAAAACGCAATTTGAATTTCGTCAATCGGCCCAGTAGAACGGGAGATACAGAACGGTCCTTCCCCCCCCCCCCAGCAGTGTACGTAGACTCTCTTTAGCGTTTTTACATATGGATATCGTAGCGTTTTTACATATGGATCGAGTCTTGGACATCAATATTGTTTGTCAGCATTGTTCAGCAATACGGTGCATTATGTTGAAACATTATGTAACTTCGGGAAATGGCATATTTCAGAAATCATACGAATCATAATTTAAAATTTTAATTAATTCTGATTTTCATTTTCTTTCTGGTTCTGGTTTCTTTCTGGTTTCTTTGATTATGGCAAAACACGCTAACGGTTACCAGGCTAAGGGGAGGACAACTTCGCGAAGGGCTGAAGCAAACTGGCTCGTACCCATGTTACACATACGAAAACCAAAGAAACGTCCATGCAGCCTTACCCATCATTCCCAGACAAACGTGAATGCGTTTCTCCGAATTCTGCAATTACTTTTTCCAAGCGTGTACATTAACTACTTGAAGCGATCGCTTAAATCTCATGGAATACAAAGCATTTCTGAACAGTACTAGTGTAACAAGAATCACTTTTTAATGCTCCGCCTTTCAACAAGCTCGAAAGAACGGTTTGGTTTATTAGATTACACCAAAGAACTCGAGGGCTATCTGCCTTAAGGGAGGGATGCCTTCGTGGAGGACTTTTTAAAGGAAACTGGCTCGTATACACGTTTACACATGGGGAAAACCACGAAAACATCCATGCAGCCAGCCCGTTCGCGGGATTCGAACCTCAGACTGAATTACCAGTGTTAAGCGACGTTATCGCTCGGCCGCTGGTGGGCCAGCTCGAAAGAAAGAAAAAGGGCTCCCAGCAGCGTCCGAGCGGTACAGGCGCTGAACGCTGGTTCGACCTGAGTTCGATTCCGGGCGAAAAGGCTGGCTGCATAGGCATTTTCGTGGTTTTCCCATGTATAAGGTGATTACAAGCCAGTTTTCCTTAAAAAGTCCTCCACGACGGCATTCCTTTCCTTAGGCAGATGGTCCTCGAGTGCTTTACCATAGTCAAATAAATAAACCAAAACGAAAGAACAGCACCAGGCGTTAGATCAGCACATCAGGGTCAACCTCAAATGCTCACATGCAAAACTGAAAGCGTTTCTTTGAAAGATATTTGAATATCCCGATCTAACACCTACAGACTATATTTATTCGGGAGGGAAAGGGCCTAAAAAAAGGTGTACAAAAATAAAAATATATAAATTCTTAAATAAACAAAACAGTGTACAAAAATAAAACAACACGTACATGTTAAGATATTTAAATATGGCAAAGCACACAAGAGTTATCTGCCAAAGGGCAGCGAGGCCTTGGTGAAGGACTTTCTCAGAGAAACTCGCTCGTATTCACGTTACACATGGGAAAAACCAAGAAAACCAACCATGCAGCCAACCCGTTCGCCTGGATCTCAAGTCGAACCTCCAGCATTCATTTGTCTTAACCTCTGGAAAACTGGTGGGGCCATAAATCTCGTAGCATCGACAAATTCAAAGACACTATACGGCAAGAAATTCAAGCCGCTAACATCGGCTTATAAGCACCAGTAATAAACAATATGTGGGTCAACCGTGACGAATACTCTTTAGGATTAACTTAACTTGATTTCAATAATTATAAGAAACTTTACATAATTTTAAATGTATTTAATTTGTAATATATCTAAATGACAATTTTAAAAACATCTGAAGAGTTATTCTAATTAGAAAAAGATATCTCTAACATCATATATTACGCACTAGGTTACAGAAACATTTGATTTTGTTGACTTATTTTACATTTTAATATGATTATTTGTTGAAAAATTATTTTTATTATTTATTTATTCAAACAAGGTTTAAAACCTACATTCAGTATCTCCAAGGCACACGACATTTCGCGCCGTCCACGTTCGTAGGCCACGTCGGTGATGAGGGCGGGCATTTCCGGGGGCGAGCTGCGTAGGTGGCCGAACCATGCACCGCCGTTAACTTGTTCCGGATGAGGTTTCTGTGCCACCAACCGGTTTCGCTACAGAAGGTCATGCAGCTAATGTCAGCACTGCGCGTGGTACGATGACGATCATACGCAACTCGCCTTCTTTCACACCTCCTACTAGTCGTTTCCATAAAGAACGAAACCGCCGATTTTGTTGATTATTTGTTTCAATCAAATGTAGCTAAGTCCCGATGATCCGTATCAGGACTAGACTATATATGACTGAAGACCAAATGATGGACGGATAACATAAAACTTCCAAAGATCGGTTTACCATTAAAAATTCCAACAAACTACTTTTTTTAATCTCAAAAAGCAAAAAAATCATAAACATAAAAAATACGCCAGGTACATTATTTATACGCATAATGTATATTTACGTAGTATTAAAAATATCCTTTATAAATTGCAAATGACCATAGAAATTATATGCTAGTTATATTATCAATTAAATGTACTGTCATTCATATCAATTAGGCACAATAGTAAAAAAAAATAAGTTGATTATTGTGTATTCCACCATAGCACTTGGCACATATTATTCTGCCGCTCAACCGCGATAGTAGTAAGTGACTGACTGCCGTACCGAAAGGCACGTATTCGAATCCGGAGAAGGCAATGAATGCTTGTAAATGTATAGTGTCTGTTAGGAATGGGGCACACTCTAAATATGCGGCGAGCTGAAAGTCCTCTCGAGAGGCTGTGGTAGGGAAAGGGGGTGGAGACCCTCGAACCCGTCTTCCGGGGAGCTCCTCTTCAAAACTCGGGGGGGGGGGGGGGTAGATTTGCCAACGGCAGGCGAAATCTTGCCTCCTTGCCACGACGAATTTCGTGAGCTTGCTCTGATGCTAGATGTCACAGCGCTCTTGTGAGGCATGATCGTGCCATGGAATTTATTATGCTGAAAGCCAGATTTTGTATATTAAATTGGAAATGGAATGGAAACATGCTCTGGAAAGCCTAATTATCTTTGTAATCTTGCACTTGAAACAAAATCAAAACATTGCTTCAGCTGTTAAGATGCAATTAATTTCAAAACAGAGGAAGGGAAAACTTTTATTCTAAAAAATAAAATAAATTAAATAGATCACTAGCAAATATTTTTTTAATCAACTTCGATTTACTCGTATTACTATTTTTTTTTTTAATTCTAAACAGGCTTTGTCCCTAAAGGACTATTGTTTTCTTTTTGCGATTTTGCGTTCAATCACTATAAATGTCCGTTTCACTTTTCAAACAGTTGCCACCAAATGTTAAGAGTCCTGCATTATATTTGAAGAAATTAAATAATGAAAAATCTGTATAAATCTAATCTAATAAATAATGTATAAATCTAATAATGAAAAATCTGTATAATATTTCTCGCACTGTGATAAAACAACGGTACCTAGAGCCATCGAATTTTGAATGATGTAATCCGCCTACAAATATGGACATGTGGAAGACCAAATTTGAAATTTGCTTTATTATCGATTTCACATTTGTAAAACTTTAACGAATTTTGGAGTAATACTCAACGATTTAAAAGCGAGCAATGGCAACACTCTACGGAGGAAAAAACACCCTTTTATCTCCAGCGCCGCGCCGAACTGTGTATCGGAAATACTAAAGATATGCTCATTTTTAAATTATTTTGCTATTAAACTGAATTTCATGGTATCTGTGCAAAGAACATGATATTTAATAAATAAAGGTAACACACAAAGCGTTAAAAAAACGTTCCTTTAGACGTAATTTAAAATCTGAAAGCTTTCAGATTTTTTTTTAACATATATATATTTAAATTTATTATTTCAGGACAACCAGTATTCGAAAAATCTACATTTTCCTTTTTTACAGACGTTTACGTGGGAAAAGTATGCATCGGAAGAAATACTTTATGTTTTTTAATTGCGCTGATAAATTTAGCAGAGAAATATATGTTCAGAATAGGGTTTGGGGCTTTTATTTGATTATGGCAAAGCACACAAAATACATCTGCCTAATAGTAGGAATGTCTTCGTGGAGAACGTTCTTAAGGGAATTGACTTGTATCCACGTTACACATGAGGGAAACTACGAAAACGCCACAGCCAGCCTGTTCACCGAAATTCGAACCCAGGTCGAACTACCAGTGTTCAGGAACCGCCGGTGAGCAAAATTAGAATAGGAAAGTTGAAAAGTAACTAAAATGTTTATAATTTGTTTTAGTCGCTAGAGAAGTGATTCTCAGGTGGTGGAAAGTTTCTAACTGGGTGATTTCAGTTTCAGAAATGGAATTATCCAACTCATATTGGTAACTCAATCTGTAATGAAAAGTTCTCATCAAACAAAGGTTAAGACCTGGTTGAAATTATATTACATTTAAGCATTACATTAAATGCAAAGAAATTAACAGAATCGTTTCCTTATTTATATTTATTTAATGTATTAAACCATATATTATTAAACGGTACTTACATATTATCCCGTCGAACACAAGCGGAAATTTCGGCAACAGTGGCCATCGTTACTGCGGAATATTAAAGGATACGGTCATCCATAATTGGCACTAAATCGCGCTACTTGATCGATCAAGCGGGATAATGCGCAAGTACCTAATAAACATATGGTTAATATTTATCAGATATAATAAACCTTATAAATTTATAGGCATTTCTTTATTATTTTACTGAAATTTAAACTACATTTCAATTTTCTTTTTTTACATATTATTTGAAATGCACTACTTGGAGAGAAGGTATAACTGATAAGCAAGGACATTCTGACACATGCTGAACAGGGGAAGAAGAAATAAACATTGCGAACGGCATTAGAGGTTGTTACCGAACTATGTTAACAGCTAAGTACTCTAGGGCTATCTGCCTAAGGGACGTGATGCCTTCATGAAGAACTTTTAAAGAGAAATTAACACGTATGCAAATTACACATGCAGAAAGTCACGAAAAAGCCCATGCAGCCAACCAGACCGAACTACCAGTGTTCGTCTTTACCGCTCGGCCGTTGGTGGGCTCTTTATTGAATGGGCAGTAACTCTAGTATGCAGGTGGAATGTTTTAATTAATTTAGTTATAATTTAATTTAGTTTTCAAAGAAGCCGCATTTCTATGATTATGGATTCAATTCTGTAAGTAAAAATTTTAATTTTAGATTTCTTAATCTTATTTTGGTACTTACTTGTTATAGCGGCCACCGAGATTGAATCGCCAATCTAACCGAGATATCCCGCCAAAATCTGGCTGCGTGTTCTTATACATCGCTAAGTGATTGTGTATTAGCACCGGCTGCGTGTTCTTATACCTCCCCACTTTTTAATCGTATATAAGCACCGCGTTGCATTTTTGCTCTCGTAAGTATTTTTGTATTATTTATTTTTTATGAGGTTTCAGAATTCACATTTGTTTTATTTAAAGAGACTTTTTTTTCCCCTGAATACGCCGTTAACAATCTTTAATTTACCATGTAATGAGATGGAAGCGATATAATTTTTTCAAGAAAAAGATCTTTTACCTGACAAACGAATATGCGAAAATCCCCACAACATGAAAATCTACGTTAACGGCGAAACCTTTTGGAAGTGCAATGTTAAAAAATAGCAAAATGAAGAAAGGCTCCGTGTTGAAAATTGGTTCAGAGGTTCCAGAATATCGTTCATCACTGCTATTAGATTTGTGTATTCTTCGACAGAGGAGTTGACATCCATAAATGGTACAGCTTTAAATAAATGTGAAAGTGCTGCAGTTGACTGGAACAATTACATGCGATAAAATAATAATAATAAGGATAAGGATTCTTAAAAATATTTTTAGGAAATGACATGCGAGTATTATTGCTATTATTACATACAGTGTTGTTTATTTTTAATTCGAGCTTCACAAGTTTGGATAAATTATAGCTGAAAATCTTGGTGTAAATCTAAAATCGCCAAACATGGTTGAGGGCCGCTATAACAAAGAAGTACCCTTATTTTTAATTAGGAAATTCTCGTATTCAAATTGCATCAATTTTTAAATATAACATGAACGGTTTTACGAAACGAAATTTTAGCACATTATGATTAACTGGTGGATTAATTATTATTATTATTTTTTATTCCACGTCAAATGGAGATTTTCCACGAGTGCAATGTTAACTATTAAATGATCTTAGTTTCTACCAAAGGATTCTAAAAGGCTTGGATTTTGAACTTAACATTTTGCCAAGCTAATAAGTTATGCTATTCAATTCAGCAATCCGTACTCATTAAACATTTTACATATGTGAGGGATAACATAGATCACGATATAATATAGTTACTAATATATGCATTTTCTTTATATTTTAGTTTATTTATTTTATTTTCATTTTCTTATTATAAACAATTTTGCTATCAAATAAAGAACAATAAATGTTATAAACATGGTCTTACACGGCTTTATTGCTTGTTTTTGTCTTAAGTCCAAAGGGGCTTTGTCCCTGAAAGAATATTGTTTTCATTTTGCGACTTGGCGTTGAATCACTATAAACGTCTGTTTCACTTTTAAAACTGTTGCCACCAAATGTTAGAGTCCTGCATTATATTTGAAGAAATTAAATAATGAAAAATATGCATAAATGTATGTATATTTCTCGCATTGTGATAAAACAACGTTACATAGAGCCATCGAATTTTGAATGACGTAATCCTCCTATGTAATCATGTGGAAGATCAAATTTGAAATTCGGAATTTGTTTTATTATCAATTTCAGATTTTCTAAAACTATACTGAATTTTTGAGTAACAAACTCAAGGATTTCAAAGCGAGCAATAGCAACACTCTACGGGGGGAAAAAAAGACCTTTTTTTATCTCCAGTGGCGTGGAACTGTGTATCGGAAATTCTAAAAATATGCTCATTTTAAAATTATTTTGCGACATTGCTATTGAACTGAATTTTATGATTTAAGTGCAAAGAACATGATATTTAATAAATAAAGGTAACACAAAAAACGTTAAAAAAACGCTCCTTTGGAATTAATTTAAAATCTGAAAACCTTCAGATTTTTTTTAACTTATTTATTTTATTTATTTATTTATTTTCCTCATTTCTGAGCATCCTTTCATACAAGACACCATTCTTGAAATTTTGCACACATACATATTTGGAGCGACAATACAATATTTCCGAGAGATTTTCATTCTTTTCAAAATTTTATCCTTTTTTTTTTTTTTTTCATTTACAGTTGAATTTGCCGTTTATACCCTCATGTAATGACTTAAAATTATTCATTACTACCTTCATTTGGAAGATCGAAAAAAAATCTTTCCAATGAAGTTTTTCCACAATCTCTAACATACACTGGTGTGCAAAAATTAAGGACGAAGTCGAAAAATTAGCATATCAGCTGAACGAAGAGGCAGAGCGGACAGAAAGACCAATCAGGAGATTGAGTAAGGTGATGTACGGTAGCACATGCGCAGATATGCAGATAGACGTAATGGGGGAGTGTCTGAGTAGTATAAAACATGTTGTCGGTGTAAGATCAGTATTTCTGGCAAAGAGATTGCACGCCGTATAGCAGTTAAAATCACACCGAGTTGCTGTCTCAGCGAGAAATGGCGAATAATCAATCTGTTAGACGACATCTGGATGCTTTTACCCGAGGTCGAATCATTGGGAAGTTGGAGGAAGGCCGCAGTGTGACAAGTGTGGCTGCAGAGTTCGGAATTGCTCACAGCATCGTTTCTCGACTTTGGAGACAATTTCAAACTACAGGAACAACTAGCAGGGGGTTTAGTAGTGGTCGTCCACGAGGAGCCACACCCGCAGATGACCGGTATATTGCCTTACAGGCCAGAAGAAACAGGCGGCAGACAGCGGGAGAAATCGCTCGACACAGGCGACTGGACGACCGATATCGCGTTTTACCGTGGCCTGATCGCGTTTTACCGTGACTGCACGGTGGTGGTCTGTTTGCACGACGCCCTGTACGGTGTGTACCTCTAACGCCTGCCCATCGCAGAAGGCGTTCTCTGTGGTGCCGGAAACACCCGAATTGGAGAGACAATGAATTGGGGACGAGTACTCTTTATAGATGAGAGCAGATTCAGTTTACTCAGACAGAGTAGCGATTCTCATCGCATACTCATCTGGAGAGAGCGGGGTAGCCGCAATCATCCCTCGAACATCATTGAAAGGGACAGGTATGGAGGTGGCGGTGTTCTCGTTTGGGGAGGCATCATGCTTGGTAGTCGTACAACAACAAATTTTAGGCTTCCCTGCCCCGTGAACTAAATCACACTACAGGTCTACTCTCCCTTTGGGCACGTCGTGGAGGTTCAACCTCCACTATTACCCTCCAGAGGAGCAGCGCACCACCTGGAATTCACCAGGCAGCACCGGTCGTCAAATGCTCCTACCAGTTGCATGGGCGAGCCCGTCGCAATGGGCCGTTACCCAGCAAACCGGGGGGGAACCAAGCCCTTCGGCTACGGTTCCACACCGCTCAGGACATGCCAGTCCCCGAGGCCGGCCAATAAATGACCTTTCCCAGGAGCTTCAGAACCACCAAGTTCATAAATTTTATCCCCCGTGGCCGAGACTGCCTAGGTACAGATCCTAGCCAGTAGCTTCGCAGAGTTCTCTACGTCGACCCCCGGGGGGGACGCAGGTTCAGTCAACGGGACCCGTTATTGTAACGAGATTCTTCTTCCATATGTGCGTCTTTTTAGAGGCGCTACGGGTCCGCAGTTCCTTTCCATGGACGACAATGCACCATGTCATCACACAGTAGCTGCCGAACAGCTCTTAGAGAGTGAGGATATTGAACGTATGGATTGGCCGGCACGATCTCCGGATCTCAATCCCATCGAGCATGTATGGGATTTTCTAGGCAGACGTTTGGCAGCTCGTACCTTACCACCAGTAACGATTCCGGAGCTTCGATTGGCGCTGCAAGACGAATGGGCAGCAATGCCTCAACAACTCATTGACACCCTCATTCTCAGCATGGGCAGACGCTGTGAAACCTGCCTAGCAGTCAGGGGAGATCATATCCCCTATTAAAGACCGGATGTTTCTTGCTGGACACCCATCACAGATGTTTCGGCCTTCAGTCGCATTGCGCTCCATGCTACTTTTTCAATAAAGCTTCTTTTTATCCCTCTGATTTCTCTTTTAGTAAGTGTTGCTTACATGACTCATGTCTTTTCGTATTGGGGATCTTACGGTATTAAATGCGTTGATTTGGAAAGCTTTTGTACAAAGTTATATTGAAAAAAACCGTCTCGTCCTTAATTTTTGCACACCAGTGTAATTTACAGAATAATGGCATTTTTTTCAAAAATCGGACAACATTTTTTAACTCGAGTGCGGCTGTTAAAAGTGACAAAGTTTTAAAATGAAACATTTAATTCATTATAATCAATTTTAATTAATTCTGAGATTGTACTTTTAAATAAAACAGGAATTTAAAGTAATTGAATGTAATCTTACACCGTAGAATAGATCACACGATGTGACGTTATTTTATTTAACTGTGATATTTATTAGAAGGAATGAGTTAGGGTTCAGAAACAATGATTTTCTTTCTTTACTATCCCCATTCTTTGGACTAAAGAGTATAAAATAAGTAAATACAAAGCAATTTAAATTACGCTGTTTTAGTTAAATACAGAAGAAAGTATTCGCGATTCGCAGCGACACTATTTCAAAGACTCCAAATTGAGTTAAATTCGCTTTACAATGCATGAATCAGATTATTAAACTGACATAATTCTGACGCAAAGTATATTAATATTTATTTAGATATTCTAAATTTTATGTTCTTTGGCAAATCGTATTTTGTAGTTTTCTTAAACTTTTACACTGAGAAAATTCCGAGTAGGGAAGGAAGGCTTTACTTTATCAGAGCTTTCAAGCACAAAGAAAGCAAAATTAAATAACTCATGTACATGCAACTGTATGAATAAATTCAGTAATGCACCATATACTGGTGTAAAACAAAATTATATGCAAATATTTACTGATTAAACGCTGGTTTAATTAATCTACGTATGGATGTCTACAATAAATGAAAGTAATTCATATTCACAAAATTTAATAAACAAATTTATGCTGAAAATTACCAAGTGCAGGGAACCCAAAATTCCACAATTTAAATTTCATAAATTATATAAATTTTATTTATTGCCAAAAAGCACTTTTTTTAGTAAAGGTTAAAACCTTAAAAACCGGGAAATTCAACGCTCGACCGCACGATGGACGAAGAACCGAGAGTCTTCTGGTTAAACCCGTAGTAATTAGCACCCCGCAGCAGCTTTAAAAAAAAAAAAAAAAAAAAAAAAAAATTTTAGCGCATTTTTCCTAAAAACGCGTTAACTTTTTTTTTTTCTTTTAATGCCGATAGGATGTTATTAACATGATTTCTGTTATGGTGAACGTCATACATAAAATGTTCTTCATAATTAAATTTGCGTCGTATTTGAAAGCGAAAAACTTCGTTTTACTCATTTAATAGAAAAAGAGTTAAATAATGCTCTATTAATAATTGATTACCTGATAAAACTTCATATATAAACCATTCCTTCATTATCTGAAACATTCAAAGCTTGCAAAGGTTACGAGACATGAGAATTTTCCCGAAGGAAAACGGATATCAGATACAACATGCTGTTGACAAAATATCTTTAACAGTGTAATAAAAGCAATATACTGTTAGGCTGTAACAGAAGGTGAACTGAATGATTTAAAACGTACTAAATCTACTTTTCCTGTTACGGGTCAGCCACGCTTTCCCATAATAACCAGGAAAACTTGAACCTTGATTTCAGCATAAGGCGATAACAGTATTTACAGATGACGGAAAACAGCTAAAAAAATTTAACAACACAGCGATAACACTGATCTTCTTAGCACAAGACGAATATCACTAACTGCAGAATCACTCAGATAGCAAAGTTGTTTGTTTGGTAAATTACTCCAAAGCTCACAAGGGCTATATGATTCAGAAAAGAATGCACTAAAGGAGAATCCTTCTATTAGACACTGGTTCATATAAGTAGTAACCGCAGGTACTCAGCCGACGCCCGAGGCTATAGGGGGCGTGGTGTCCGCCATCTTGGATTACGTAACAACCGAAAGTGATGATACCAGCGCCATCTTGGATGCCTTCCCGCGTTGGAATGACGTCATCATAGTTCCGTTTTGATTCTGTGGCAACGATTTTATGTTTTCAAAGCTTTTATTTTTTCTCACAACGAGCTCTTGAACCACGTGTTTGGCATGACATCACTTTAATTTACTGTTTTTAATTATTTAATACGTCATTAATTTTTAATTATTTACTCATTTTTAATAAGTATTTTAATTATTTAGTGCGACATTATTTTAATTATTACCTTTAATTAATTTTTTTTGAATTTAATATTATTTTCCCTGAATTTTAAAAATAACACCACGAGCGGGATCCGAACCCGCCCTATCTGAGGTGAAAGACCTGAACGTTACCACACGGCTACTCCGTCGTCTTATCAGACTTGTTATTTGAAGTTCTCTTTGTCCCTTATTTGCACTATTAATGTCATAAGGCTGAGAGTCTGAGCATGCGCTTTGACATGAAAACCGTTTCACACATCTGTTTTTATACGACGGTTAGCATTTCTTTTGGCTTCTTAATCATTACTTTATTCATTGCTGTTTTAAATGTAAGATTTTCACACAGTTTAATTTTTTTATTATTAAGATATTTTAATTGGTTTCTTTTTTTTCTTCTCATTCTAACAAAATTTATTAATTTTTCATTCCATTTTTTTTCCTTTCCCAAACATAAATTTTATTTTTAACTTTCGCAAATTGACGTTTATTTCTACAAAAGTGACTTTACATTTTCTTTTTACTTTGCAAAAGTTTTTTTTTTTTTTTTTCCAAATTTATTCCTTATCGTATTTTTACTTTAATTTTTTTTTATATTTAATTTCCTTTTTTTTTTTTTGGTTTTACAAAAGTAATATTTTATTTTTACGAATTAATTTTTTTCCTTTTCACTTTTTTATTTTGCAAATTTTTTTTTCAAATTTATTCCTTTTTTGTATTTTTATTTTATTCTTTTATTTACATTTAACTTTTTTTACTTTAAAAAGCTTTTTTTTTTTGTTGAAACTTTTTTTTTTTTTGGTTTTACAAAAGTAATATCTATTTTTACAAATTGAATTTTCCTTTCCGCTTTTTATTTTAAAAAAAGGTGTTACTACATTTTTAACTTTATTTTTTTACAAAAGTAATATTTAGTTTCATAAGTTGAATTTTTTTTTAGTTTTTTGTTTACACAAATGCAGTTTTTTTGTTTTTTTTCCTTATGCATTTTACTTCCAAAAGTAGATTTCATTTTTTTCCCCTTTCCTTTAAATTTTTTTTTGTTACATTTTTTATTTTACCCTTAACTTTTTTCCCATGTTTTAAATACAATATGATGTTACATTTCCATTTCTCCAAAAGTAAACTTACCTACATTTCTCTGTCTTTGAAATTTGAAGCTGGAATTTACATGCATATAACTTCACTAGATAATATTTTCTGTAACTTTAAACCAATATACACAATGCTCATTCTGTATAGTTTAACTGGAATACTACATTTCTTACTTTTTGCTACTAAGTTAGAGATACTCAGAACTTTTCCTTCTAATGTATTGCACTAACTATTAATGACTGTATTCACTTTTTGACCAACTATACAAAACTTTGTTGATTCCCTTTTACACGTCCTACTTAGGATTCACCAAACTTTGTCTGAGAAATGTAATTTTTACACTTTCCATTTACACATTTACCCTTATATTTAACTTGTAAAACATATTCATGCTGTACTTCTGATTCCTTTTTCCCATAATAAATACAGACTTACACATGTTTCTTTATTGTAAGACTTACTAACTTTAAACAAATCTTACAAGGAGCAATAAATTTTCATGGTATGAAGCCCACTCAAACCAATGCATGGAGGATTTCTACCCAGTTAAATTTAGATACATACCAATAGTACTTCATTTCTTCTTATTTTACTCTACAGATATTTATACATATATATTCAGAACACTCCCTTTTTATTCAGTAAGATCCATTTATACTACTAACACAAATTTTGCTAACTCTTTGAAATATTTTACAAAAATATCTTGTATTTTCTTGCACACATCCTACTTAAATCACCAAACATACACTGAACCTTGATTTTTCCTTCATGTGAAAACGTCACTCGGATTCTTAATATGATTCCACCATTTACTGCAGAACTTTATAAACACTACTCTAATTTGAACTTATCACAGCCTAACTCTCTTAACAAGGTACAGAAGATTGAATTACATTTTAACTACAGAGAAGAATATCCACATTGTAACGCATTATTTTAAACTTGAATTATAGTCACATTTTATGAAGAATTTAAAAGTCTATAATACACATGGAATTAATATTCAGCCATGGAAAATGAAACTTTATCGCCTTTCTCGCAATTTGGAATATAAAAAATTTGTTAACTTGGAATATTTTTAACGTATTCATTGTAATTTAACTGAAAAATACCCACATTTCACATTGCCAATAATTTATTTAGCACTAAACTCTTACAGCCTTTTGAGAACGAAATTTAATTTATCATACCTGATCAATGACTCCTACATAGTTATGATACATTACACGAAATATTGAATAGAGTTCCAAATAATGATCTAACATAGTAATTAACATAAAAGACCTAACACAAATAATTTTAAGATAGAAATTTCAAACTGACATTGCTTAATAATGAACTTTTACAGCTTTTTTGACATTTAACTTCTCATAGATAATAAATAAAATTACACACAAATAATTATACAAAATAGGTAATAATGACAGAAAGTCCATATAATGATCTACTATAAGGAGCAATAAATACTAAAGGAGCAACATATAGGCCAACTTTAAAAAATTTTAATGCATTTTGAATATGTCATAAGAAAGACCACACTTTTTTGAAAAGCATTTATTTTAATTAAACACTGGAACCATGCAGTCCAGCGCACATGTATAACATTTTTATTTATCATGAGCATGACACATAATAAGTAAATAAAATTTTCACAAAGTACGAAACACATTTCGCTTTTAACTGAACTGTACTCTTAAGAAAAATGCAGTATGGAATGCTTAGAACACTCAGTGCCACAGTTTCTCATTTCCCCACGCATTGACCAAAATATACATGTACTTTAAAATCAGTTAAACAAATTCAAATGTTAGTATTCAAAGAGGAATACTTCACAAATTAGATAAAAGAGAGGTACACAATGAACTTGAGTGATAAATAAAGAAAAGTATGTAAGGACCGAGAAAAAGATGTATTCGTGAAGAACTTTTTAAGATAAACTTGCTCTATTTTTGCACATGGGTTACATTTTGCATTTCAGATTAAGGAAATATTCAAGATAATTCCTGTATAACTAGGGATTTTCACATGTTAGTAATGTAATTTATTAGAACAGTGACAGACATATAGGACAACTATGCCATTTCCACGGAAAACAATTTTCCCAAGCCAGACTTTAACAGTGAAATATAAAATGGAATAAGCAAATGTCGTATTTCCAACAAAATTAGTATTTGAGTATGCAAAAACATGAACAAGAAATGAATATTTTTCTGAAAATGTTCCGAATGGAATAAGTCAGGACTAGTTTCATGAACAGAGCATGAAAAATAATGATGAATTTTTAATTTTATTTTGTCTGTAGTACATTTACTTATGCTAAAATCTTCCATTTGGTTGACTGTACTTTACATTTAGATGCAAGTTTATAAATCAGAGTGATTTTGTGTTTTAAAGCTTCAGATTCAGAAATATTACAACTTCAGAAATAATACAACTCAAAAGCAAAAAGATTAAAACAACAAGAGAATATACTGCAAGCAAGCGAACGTGATAAATGACATTTTTGGGCCGATTTTCATGAATTCATAGATCGGGTGCAAAATTTTAATGCGGTGTATATGAACTATTTTTCAAATGTATTACGATCACTGTTTTCCAACTTTACATAGACTTTAAGTAAACATTTCATGTTAATTTACCATTTTTCCTGAGATTTATCTACGTATTTACTAAATTTTTGCATTTTGTTTATAAATATAATGCCAAAAGGACATAAGAGAACATTTGTTTCTTGAAAATGTCCATATTTTTTACCCAACTGTTATTTCTTTCATAGCTTTGAAGTAACCTATTAAACACATAGTTATCTTGTATTGACCAGACAGCCGTTGGTCTTGCCAATGTCTGAGGAAAGTCTCAAAGCTAGAGAATTTAAGTAATATTTTACCAGTACGGAGAATTTCTTACGGCGTTTTTGATGAAAATTGACCGAATTTAGTAGTTCATTACTAACCTAGGAGCATTTAACTATTTTTTTTATTCGAAAAAAACACACAGAAATTATCATCAAGATTTTCCATACAGATATATTGTACTACTTTTCATGCCATTACATTTCCAATGAAATTTGATTCATTGTCAGATAGTTAAATGTTTGTTATTTTTTCGCATACGAATGCATTTCGTGTCTCACATACGCTCATTACATATGATTTAACAAAATTGCAAACAAGTTGGAAATTAAATGAATATTTCCTGAAAAAACTATACATTTCATTCCGGAAAGTTTACCTAGTGTTTCTTTTCCTGCATTCAAAGTAAATTTTGAGTATAGAATTTTCAATTTTGACGGAAGTTATTTGTGGGTTGCTGTGATGTGTTCGTGTTTTCATAAACCGTTTTTGTGAAGCACCTTATTGGTAACCTTTAGAACACTTTGAATATTACCATTTTTTACCTTACTGCCACTGCAAATCATTGAATTTTCAAATATTTTCCTATTTATTGTTTACAATGCCTCGTAAAGTCTTGGGAACAAATTTTTACTAAATAGTTATATTATTTGATTTAATAATTTTGTTACACGTTTGGAAGATTTAACTTCAACAACACTATCACGCTAAACCAGAAGTTAAGAAATGAAATGTAATTTTTATCTTATTATTCTACGGGGATAGATTAATTTTCTGACATTGACGTATTCGTATGTAGATAATAGAGACTTTTAACCCAGCTCATACAGACTTGGAATATTTTCTCTAAGTCACCATGATCACTGACTTGCATTGTCATAGACTTTTTCTCGTGAAGTCTATTTTTTTTTTTAACTTTTAACTTTTTTAACTTTTGAGTCAAAGAGAAATATATTTACAAAACAATGATTCTTATTTTATTATTAATTTCAATCAAAGCGCTGATGTTTCTTATGAAAATGAGGTATTTTCTTAGACATGTTTCTAATGAAATTAGTATATAAACTTTTAAAAATTCTTCAAATTTCAAAGACAGAGAAATGTAGGTAAGTTTACTTTTGGAGAAATGGAAATGTAACATCATATTGTATTTAAAACATGGGGAAAAAGTTAAGGGTAAAATAAAAAATGTAACAAAAGAAAATTTAAAGGAAAGGAAAAAAAATGAAATCTACTTTTGGAAGTAAAATGCATAAGGAAAAAAAAAAAAAAAAAAAAAAAAAAAACTGCATTTATGTAAACAAAAAACTAAAAAAAAAATCCAACTTATGAAACTAAATATTACTTTTGTAAAAAAACAAAGTTAAAAATGTAGTAACACCTTTTTTTAAAATAAAAAGCGGAAAGGAAAATTCAATTTGTAAAAATAGATATTACTTTTGTAAAACCAAAAAAAAAGTTTCAACAAAAAAAAAAAAAACTTTTTAAAGTAAATAAAGTTAAATGTAAATAAAAGAATAAAATAAAAATACAAAAAAGGAATAAATTTGAAAAAAAAAATTTGCAAAATAAAAAAGTGAAAAGGAAAAAAATTAATTCGTAAAAATAAAATATTACTTTTGTAAAACCAAAAAAAAAAAAAGGAAATTAAATATAAAAAAAAATTAAAGTAAAAATACGATAAGGAATAAATTTGGAAAAAAAAAAAAAAAACTTTTGCAAAGTAAAAAGAAAATGTAAAGTCACTTTTGTAGAAATAAACGTCAATTTGCGAAAGTTAAAAATAAAATTTATGTTTGGGAAAGGAAAAAAAATGGAATGAAAAATTAATAAATTTAGTTAGAATGAGAAGAAAAAAAAGAAACCAATTAAAAATATCTTAATAATAAAAAAATTAAACTGTGTGAAAATCTTACATTTAAAACAGCAATGAATAAAGTAATGATTAAGAAGCCAAAAGAAATCCTAACCGTCGTGTAAAAACAAATGTGTGAAGCGGTTTTCATCTCAAAGCGCATGCGCAGACTTTCAGCCTCATGACATTAATAATGCAAATAAGGGACAAAGAGGGCTTCAAATAACAAGTCTGATAAGACGACGGAGTAGCCGTGTGGTAACGTTCAGGTCTTTCACCTCAGAGATGGCGGGTTCGGATCCCGCTCGTGGTGTTATTTTTAAAATTCAGGGAAAATAATATTAAATTCAATAAAAATTAATTAAAGGTAATAATAATTAAAATAATGTCGCACTAAATAATTAAAATACTTATTAAAAATGAGTAAATAATTAAAAATTAATGACATATTAAATAATTAAAAACAATAAATTAAAAGTGATGTCATGTCAAACACGTGGTTCAAGAGCTCGTTGTCAGAAAAAATAAAAACTTTGAAAACATAAAATCTTTGCCACAGAATCAAAACGAAACTATGATGACGTCATTCCAACGCGGGAAGGCATCCAAGATGGCGCTGGTATTGTCACTTTCGGTTGTTACGTAATCCAAGATGGCGGACACCACGCCCCCTATAGCCTCGGGCGTCGGCTGAGTACCTGCGGTTACTACTCATATACATGGGAAAACTAATGCAACCAGCTCGTTCACTAATATTCAAAAGGCAGGGTCAAACTACCAACATTTAATGGTATTTATTACCTACTCAGCCACTTCATACGTCAAGATTAAGTTACAATAAAAAATACAACAGTTTAACGTGGACTAACAAGGGAAGCACAGAACCATCATCTCACCGATTTCGCCCTCATTAACATAACTATAAAGACTATAACTACATAACTATAAAGAACTTTAATGTAGATATATGCAGAAATAAAGCATGCCCAGCTCTCAAAAAAACAGGGAAGACAAGTGGAAATAAAAGTTTTAACAACATACCATATTATTTGAATTCCCGTCTTAATACCGAGCACCGATAATCTAGTGATATCGCACAGATCTACTAACTCGAATATCCTTGCCACTAGCATCTATTTCTTTTCACCGCTGTTTTCAATAATTTTAATGTTCATACAGAAGTATGTGTATCGAGAATACGGCAAAGCACACTAGGGCTATCTGCCTAAGGGGAGGGATGCCTTCGTGGAGGACTTTCTAAGGGAAACTGGCTCGTATACACGTTACACATGGGGAAAACCACGAAAACGCCCATGCAGCCAGCCCGTTCGCGGGATTCGAACCTCGAACCGAACTACCAGTGTTCAGCGATTTTACCGCTCGGCCGCTGGTGGGCCTGTTCAAACAGAAGAAACATGCCAAATTAAAACTTGAAAACACGCAAAACAGTGACCTAATTTTAAATTTTAATATACTTTATTTTAGCAAAAAATTATTCTTAAAAAAACATTTTAAGGGAAATCTTCCAAACAAAACCGCGTTGCTTATAATTAGACTTGCATACTTTCAAATTTCTACTTGAACTGACTTGGCACTTTTTTTTTCTCCACATTATATACTTCGAAACGAGTAAAAGAAGTTATTTCCAAACATTTTAATAACTTTATCAAAAATGCTTTATATTTGCAACACAATTGCTAATATAATAAGGCTATTCAATATTAACAGGAAGTAATAACCTGGTATCACTAATATTATGTTCAGTGATGAACTAATAAAATAAGACAATTCAATATCAACAGGAAGTTACGTTCAGTGATGAACTAATAATATAAAGCAATTCAATATCAACAGGAAGTAATAACCTGGTATCACTAATATTGCGTTCAGTGATGAACTAATAAAATAAAGCAATTCAATATTAACAGGAAGTAATAATCTGATATCACTAATATTATGTTCAGTGATGAACTAATAAAATAAAAATACGCACGATTATTCGATCTCGGTCAGTGCCTCCAAAATAATTAAGACTGTGATGCTTCTTTGGCGAAATGAAGCAACTCCAATGATGCAACACAGCAATAACTTTTATTTAACACTCAAAAATGGCGACATACAAACAAGAAGAGAAAACATATTCTATAAACTTATTAAAAAAAAAAAAAAAATTACATGCTTCGTGCGAGAAAATGCATGCAGCTCTCGAGCCTGCATTTCAATATTGCCAGTAATCTGTACATTATTAATTATTCATCTATTTCAAATGCACGAGAGATTAATAACGATATTAAAGCTGTTACAAGGGCGATGTTCGAAGGCGTATTGGAAAGCGAGATCGTTTGAAGCGAGCATGTTGCAGGAGAAGGATGCATCCGTTGAGTAAAGAGGAACTGGTTGATATGCATTACCATACGGGGCCATGGGTGGAGATGGTCACGCCGTGAAGTGCATGTACCGAGAGCTCTCACCTATCAGAACTCTGCCAAGTTATCAATTTTTTGGATAACTGCACCACTGATTAATTGAAGATACAGCTTTCCCAATACGCAGCTGTATCGGTCAGGAATGTACTACACGTACACCTGCCGTAGATGAAGTTGCTACGAGAAATTGGGAGGTCTCCATGATCGCCTCACTTCACCCCAAAGGATTTTTTCGTGGGCGGACACATGAAGTCTATGGTATACGAAACATTCATAACATCTGACATCGAGGACCTCAACAGAATCGTGAAAGCGGCGGCACATGTCCGTGACACGCTTGAACAATTCCAATGTGTCCGTCAATCCATGACTCGACGTTACGAAAGCATGCGTTGCGGTGGATGGAAGGAATTTTGAACATTTTCCTTAACCACGATTATTTTCTTCACATGCATCGCAACTTTTTTTAAATAAATCATATTAACGCCACAATCGACTCCTTTTCTTTGCGTGTCGATCACGTTGCTGCAGCATCGAACGGTTTGATTTTGAGATAATTTCCTCTGCAAAACTTATTCGTCACAATCTGATAGACCAAACACGTAAAGTTTATGTATTTTTAAGAGTTTTGGAATGGAAGGGGTGGATGACATTAAACTAATAATAAAAGGAATGTATGGGATAAAAGAAGGTTGAGAATCACTAATCTAGAGAGTTCGGTGGCCAAGGAAGCTTGCTTATCAACGTCTACAAGGTGTAGTCTGCTGGAAAACAGCAAACTCTATTCGGTTGATTGCTCCTTCCGTCATATCGCATCTATTACCGTACCTACATGCATCCACTGTGTAAACGATTTGAAGGTGAATTGTACCAGGAATACTGGTGCATCTAGATGGAGGTTCCACTTGTGGTACACGTACCTTTGGGGTGTATGTGATTGTTGAGTCAGCAGAACGCACAAAAAAAAAAAGATATCAGTAATGACGAAAAATAACATAGCAGGAAAATAAATACCGATAAAAATCAAAATATTCAGAAAATTTTTATTTGTTACTGGATAAAAGAAAAAGTGATTTCAATTACGTCCGATGTGACTGTTACTGATCTAAATGAATTATTTAATTATAGCAAAGCATTCGGAGCCTAAACGTCTAAGAGGGAAGATGCCTTCATGGAGGTCTTTCTAGGGAGAAATGGCTCATATTCATGTTACACATGCGGAAATACACGAAATCTACTGACCGGAATATGTTTAAAAGCAATATAAGTAATAACTAGCCCCGCATTGCTCGATTCCTTACGCATCTTATGTAGCCACTACTTTCTACCTCTAAAAACAAATTATATATACAGCGACTGGCAGCTAATTATATTTTAAGTATTGAGTAAATCATCAAGTCAGTTATCTAATTCTCTTTCTTTAAAAATAGGGACAGGCAAATAAGTTTGAGTGTGGAATTTTGTTTTAAATTTGTGTTCTTTCATAGATGTTGGATGTACAGTTTGTTTACGTAAAAGTAGATAAAGGTTAAAAAGTAGATATTTGCAGAGAATAGAAACTACTTGTGAATAATAGTTCATATTTGGCGTCTCACCAAGCACGTTTTTGGATACAACCCACTTCAGTTAAGCTTTAAATTTCACAATAATGAAGGGTTTTAAGAACTTGCATAATTATCTGGTACTTTTTTCAAAAAACAATCAAACTGAATTTAGAATAGTTCCCTAAATTTTCTAAAAACATCTGACCAAACTGATACAATGCTAAAAAACCTAGATATTTTGAAGGGAGAGGAGATTGAAATATTCAACTCATTAAGAAATTTTTTGCTGGGAAAAAATGAGTTTCAATTTAGAAACGAGAACAAAGAAAACATAATAATTTACTTAAACAGGCTTCAAAGAATTGCTCAAATGTTATTTAATCAGGAAATGAAGAGGACAGTCGGATTTCATATAGTTTCTACGAAGATTTCTTTAAAGCATCTTCAAATTTCTTATTCATCTTCTTCTTTCTGATGATAAATTCATCATCTGGGGCGAAGGACTTCTAACTTTATTCATTAAAATTTATTCATTTTACGATTAATTTTTCGTTCAGTTTTTGTTTTATCTTTTTGCTTGCATGTTATTAAGGTAAACCACTCTAGGATATACTGCGAGAATACTCAAAGGTATCATATGTTCTGAAAGCGGAGGTTAGGGGTAACCTATAACTAGAAAAAGTCACTAAAGGGAAAGAAAAAAAGGTTGGGAACCCCTGACCTAGATGGACGTCGGCCCGTTTAGATCGGCACGTCCGAAAGCATGTGGTGATATGTGCAAGGACGACCATCAACATTATGCAGAATGTGCAGCGAGCTTTGAATGTTCCAATATTAGCTAGAAAAACTGGAAGACTGATACAAAGCGGCTTGCAATCTACCGTTTTTTTACAAAGATTGCCACTGACACAAAGCCACTAGTGACAAAGACTTCAATGGTTTCGAGACTAGAGATGTGCTATTCATTCACGATCGATTTATTTTACTCAGCAAGGAAACGGTGAACCATCAAAAAAGTGTGTGTGTGATTATGGCAAAGCCTCGAGGGCTATCTGCCTAAGGAAAGGGATGATTTCGTGGAGGACTTTCTAAGGGAAACTGGCTCATATACACGTTACACGTGGGAAAAACCACGAAAACGACCATGCAGCCAGCCCGTTCGCGGGATTCGAACCTCGGACCGAACTACCAGTGTTCAGCGACTGTACCGCTCGGCCGCTAGTGGGCCGAACCATCAAAAAAAAGAGCGGTAGCTCTTTCAGAATTCATCCACAGAAATCTCTTAATGGACGTGTGCCAGGAAAGTTCTATCCGCAATTTAGAGAAGAAAATATGTTTATCCTCCCACGGTAAAAGCCAGTTTAACTTCCATCATTTCTCAAATTTTTAAACATTTTAAATTCCAGAATTTTATTATTCATTCTATGTAGAAAGGTTTTAGGGCGTTTGCAGTTCGATTGAGCTGATTCTTTCTGCTCCATCGTCCCTCATCGCTCTTGATTCATTCCTCGTTAGTGGTTTTATTCATTAAAATTCATATTTGGTAGATAGAGACGCAAAAAAAAAAAAAAAAAAAGAAAAAGAAAAAGAAAAAAAAAAGCGGATTCAACCAACATTGCTTTTCCAGCTTGGAAATCACTTTTCACACTTTCTGGTAAACCTTTAAGCAGGGTTCGGTTCAATTTTGGCAACCCCTTTTTCTTTGCATCCGTTCTTTCACAGCTTTAAGCGCCTTTAGATTTCTAGAATAGATATTTATGGAAAAGGTTAGTTTTTCATTTTTTTGCACAATGGTTGTTCCAGCATTAAATTTTACTTGATTCATTTTTTAGCCAAATATAATTTTTCACAAAAAAAAAAAAAAAGAAAGAAAAAAAAAAGAAAAAGAAAAAACATGTTATGCAATATGGAGCCAGCTCTTCTTTTTGTACTATGTACATCGACTGTAAACAATTTAGAAGCTTTTTTCTTCTTTAATACTTTTTTTAGACTTTTTATCCTTTTTGATTTAATTTACCATTTGTTTATTTCGCTTCTTTTGTCTATTTTAAATAGTTTGAGCTACTTTTAGATTTTCTATGTTGTTTTTTTGTTTGCTTTGAGAATGAATGCATGTAGGGCAAGGATCTGAGCATTTGAGACTCATTCGAAATTTTCTTTTTAAAATTTATGATTTAAGTATTGAAAAAAGATTTAAAGTCTCCAATGGTTCAGAGGAACGAAACATGTATTTGGAACTCTTTAATCAACTTGGTTATGGTTCCAAAATACGTTTTCCTTGACAAGCTCTATTTGAAGCGTTAAACAAAGGAGATCATTTTTATGGCAATTTTATTGCAGTCTCTAGTTTTATAGTCTCATTTTCAATTATTTTTAGAATATTCTTTCAACAATTCCGTCCTTAATATGTACCCTTCATTCGCGTTTACTCGGTTTTTGTAACCATTTCTCGGAAATAGAAATAGGTAGACCTTTGTATTTTCTGGAACTAAATTTATATTTAATTTACATTCCAACTTTTTTTACTTTATTATGATCTAGCATCTTCAGCGCAGATTTTGTCTCTTTTCTTTTATATAATATATACATACACGCGCGCTCTAACTTTAATTTGAAATAATCTTCAACTTTTCTCCTCAATCTGTTTATTTCCCTTTTTGATCCTGAAAACAGCAGCTGCATAACAAATCTCTCTTTAAACTGTTTCATTTCAAAGTTAATCCTTCTTATCCGGTTCTTATATAACGCTAATGACGCAGACACTTACATACACATCACATTCCCTCTCCGCTTCTTTGTGCAGCTAGATTACCATTGCTTGTTTCTTTACTTAACCGGGATGTCTAACAAATGCAAAATTTGTTTAAGAGCAAAGCGTGCTTTTGGAGCCTAGGTAGCTCTGTCTATATCGAACATGTTTTACCGACAATAACGAGTACTCAAAGCTTCAAACAGCAATGACTGCATCTCTCCTTCGCAAATCGGCAGTCCTTCATAACATCTATGAATTCTTTAATTCCAAATTATTTTATATGCTATACAATATATATGCATATATACAGAGTGTTCACTAAAATCCGGTACCACCCGTTTAACAGATGAAGCTATAGTCATGAAGGTAGTGTCGAGGTACAGGGAAGCGGCTATGGGCTACTAGTGAGACTATTTACAGCGCCACCTGGTGGAAATAGGCGGAGTTAGCGTTACTATTTTGAACAGTACAAGATAGGAAGAAAAAATTAATTACAAAGTTGTACAGCATCGATTTAGTACGCAAATACACCTTGTGGATATGAATGCTAAAAACATAACGGTAAAAACGGACGTTTGTTTTTCCGCGATTTCCGAAACTGTGACGCCCCGAAACTTGAACAAAAGGAGAAAAGATTACCTTTCGGATCAAAAACGAGCCCGCATCGCGGGAGAGTGGTATCGCTTGTTATTCACAGTCGAAGAACTAAGGTTCAAACCCCGCGGGCTTCATCCTTGTACTGAATGTCGTTACATAGTAGACATATCTGCTAGAGGTTGTACGTTGAAGGGCATGTGCATGGAGCAATTTTCAAAAAATGATTATTGTGAAATGGTTTTACTTTACGGTGGAATGTGGGCCAAGGCGCGATCGGTAGCGAGGTTCTATGAGCAAGTTTTTCCTGCAGTCCCGCATCCTTCACACAAAACCATCCTACACGTTGTGAAATGTTTAAGGGAGACAGGTTGGTAACTAGCCGACTTCGCTCGGCAGACCAGCTAAGATAAGGCGGAAAGTACAACTGGAAGATGTATTATCATACTCACTGACACATCCGAACAGCAACGCAACAGATATAAGTAAAAACTGTGGCTTCTCAAAAAGCAGCGTTTCGAAAAATCCTAAACGAAATAAGTGCTTATTCATACCAGCCAACACCTCATCAGGCACTATTGGACGGCGATGCCGAGAGATGTTTCGCACGGTGTAACCTTGTCATGAACCAGATTGAGGTCCAGCCAACATTCTTGGCATATAACGTGGACGGATGAGACATGCTTTTCGCGGAATGAAAGGTAAAACAGGCAAAACAACCATTTCTCAGCAATGGAAAATCCATCATGTTCTGTCGACGTTTGACATGAGATACCGTTTTCGATTGATGTTTGATGTGAAATTTACTATAAGAGGCTAATCGGCCCTATATTTTACTAGGCTGCGTTTACGGCCGCACGATACTTAGAACCACGTTCACATCCACGTTCACTTGACTTGCCCAAAATGGACGTTTTCCTGCGGGGATGCCTCAAACAACAAGCGTATGCAATCCCTTACGCAAACATTATAGGACCTTCACCAACGTATTACAGATACAGTTAAAAGTCGTTCATTCGGACACCCATAATTCGGAATGATCTATAATCCGGACATAAAAACTAAAAACTTTCTGCGCATGTGCCGCGTTGACACATGCGCAGAGGCGTTCACGTGTGCGCGTAAGACCTTTTACGACTGCGCATGTGAGTGTGCGCAAGTGCAGAATACGTTTTCGCGTGCGCATTTTATGTATAATGGACGTATAAGCTAAAATTATCTAATTATCTATTTCAGTTAATGTTGATGATTGCGTTGTTCCTTAATTTTCGAATTGCATCCGGCTTATTATTTTTTGCAGACTGTAAGAGCAATTTTATAAAAGTAAGCTTAAACTTTCGATTATATCAAATAGAATTTCCGATATATATTTGTTAATATGTAAAGGATCTAAAGCGAAAGTGTGTTTTGAAATCCGAAATCTGTTTATCAATTTCACGCTGCTCGGCGGGGGGCGCGTAATGAATTGGAAGTTGATTTGTCAGCACTATCCTTATCTTCAGCGCAGATGTTTTTATTTTATTTGGCTTATAATTCCTTACCAAATGTAGTATTTCATCTCGATATGCTCCGTCTTTGATATGATTTAAAACAAGTTCCTCGTCATTATAATTCGCTTCCGAAGAAAAGTGACAGAAGTTATTGAAAACAAAAAAATTTCGATTGACAAATTAGTCGGTGTTCTTGACACAGCAATTATAGGACTTGAACGGCGGAACTTTGTAACTGAACAAGAAATTATGTCTGTTTAATAGAATTAAAGAGAAAGTATTATCACATGAAACGAAGCAAAACTTAAACAACTTACATTGAAAGAAATGTTTAATAAAGTAAACAAATAAATATTAAGCTTTTTCTTTTTGCAAATTTTGATACCCTTTAGATCATAATTGTTCTTTATTTCATAAATTACGGTTTCATATTTTTAATTTTAGAATTTCTGCATGCCATCTTACGAGATTTAAACTGATGATCTATAATCCGGAAAAATCGATAATCCGGAATCGCCGAAGTCCCGACGAGTCTGGATTAACGACTTTTGACTGTACTTGTGCAAACGTGTTACTCGCTATGCTACCAGGTGTGCAACGTGAGGTTCAAACAAGGATCCAGATGTGTATTTCAGCCGACAGCTTGAACATCGAAAATAAAAGTATCTTGTGATAATTAGTTTTTTCCTTCTAAAATCGTTTCGTCATCGTGATTTGTTAAAACGTTCTGTTCTTAGCATTCATCTCAAAGAAGTTTCCCCCCCCCATACGAAACCGACGACGCTCTACAACTTTGTTAGTCACTTTTCTCGCCTATATCGTTTTCGAGATAGGAACGCTAACACCGCTGTTTTCCCTCAGGTGACGCTGTAAGCGGTTTCATCTAGTAGTGTACAGCCACTTTACTACACCTAGGCAACACCTAGGTACCACTTTTATGACTACAGCTGCAGCCGTTCGCCAGTTAAGCAAGTGGGTATCGGACTTAAGTGGGAACTCTGTACATGTTAGTTGTGCATCAGTTATGTCTCTGCATTCAAAGTACCAATAGCTATTATTTTGGGATACACACAGAAGAAGCAGAATTAGAAATTTTCATTACAGTTTGTTAGAAACACCTGTTTTATTGAAGGCATTCATGGAATAAAATAACACTTATTAAATGACAGAAATCAAAATAAAATAAATGATAGTTAACATAATCAATTTATTAAAGCTACGTAATTTTATAATAACAAAGATGAATGAAAAATCTTATTCGTAGTTGATTTGCAACATCACCTATTCATAGAGGAAGTGATTTAACCAAAATTTTAAAAAAATGAACCTCTTCGAAGTCAGGGTTCGTAGACATTTCTGCACAAGGAAATTAAGTACTTTTAAGGACCATTAATGAAAAAATTAAGGACCTAAGAGCAAATGGAAACTGAATAAATTCAATTAAAAATATTATATCTATGCCTGAACGTGAGGAGGATGCATTACTTTCAAACATAACTTAATTAACATAATAATTAATAGTTTGAGAAAAAAATTAATTTTATGAAATTTATCAAGTAGCATTAAATATTTGACACTCACAATAACTGGACATATCTGAAAGAAGATAAGTGACATTTTAGTTATGTTTTACTAACAGTTAGCTTTTTTTTTTTTTTTTTAATGTCTCATTTTGTCACATACTTGCTCAGTCTAGAGGTTTAGTAAATATTAAGTAGATTTTTATGTTAAGCCCCATAGGTTAAAATGAGCATTAAAATCATAATCAGCATGATTCATAACAAAAGACTGGCTGTTGTCACCGCTCCTGCTCGCCTATAGAGAGACCTGCTGATCAGAACAAACCTGAAAGGCCTGATGTAGGCACAGTTAGCAAGTTTTGAAAGTTAGCTGACCTCTGTCTGACGCCATTAGTGTTGTAGCTTTGTGCAGAGTTCCAGAGGTTGTAACTCAGTTAATATACTTTAAGGTTCTATTAAGCCACTAAAGCATTAGCAGTGATAAGTTGTTTTACATTAAGTCTCACTAGATGCAAAGAATAAGTTTCATATGAATTTTTATATTTTTGTGTTTTACCTTGTGACCATGGTAAAGATTTAACATGTAATTTACATAATAATAACTTTACATATCTTTGAAGTATAATTTTCTTTTTCTTTAAATATTTAGTTTCTTTTTTCAACACGTTTCCTTTTTACTTAAAATTTTTGGGATTTAATTATACACTTCTGTTATTCTAAAAGACTAAATGCATTTAGAGTGTATGGAAAAAGCTGCTAATTTTATTTCGTTAGTACTATGAACATTCAGAAGAAATATGAAATACATATGGTAAAGTCTGGTCACAGAGCTGGTGTGGCATAATTTTTAGAATTTAGGGACACACTGAGCAACAAAATCTAGAAATGGCAAAACTTTTAGAATTTAGAAAGGCACCAGGCAGCAGAATTTAGGATCCAAAGAGACTGTGTCAGGTGACAAAATGCCTAGCGCCAGCTCTGTGTATGATGCATTAAGACATATTAGATGAATCTTTTGAATTGTCAGCTTTCAATTTCTTTATTAATAAAAAAAATATTTCTATAATGCCTGTCCATATGATAAGATTAGAAGTACTTTTGATATTTTCCATGCTTGTATCTAGTGAACAATAGAGAAAATAAAGGGAAGATAAAAATGTTAAGAAAACGATTCTAGAATCAGAAGTAAAACATTCAACTATTATGTTTTCATTGTTCTTCCAGATGTTCTTCAAAATGTAAGAAACTGTGTGTTACTTACCATGGAGACACTTTTCATTTTATCACATTTTTCTGGAATCTTCTAGAATCGTGGGTCTATAAATTTGCCTTAAAATCTTTCTAAACTTTCCACGCTTCAAAGTCTAAAATCCTAAAGAAAAATTACCCCTGCCAATTCTGTAACAGCAAAAAGCCAGAAATGTTTTTTAAAAAAAATCGTAGGAGAAAAGTGTGAAATTAATTTTATAGAGAAAACTGATGCATTTTCTGAGAATTCTGATCATTCTGAGAAATGGGAAAAATTCTTACCATGAAATAAATTAAAAAGACCTTTTTAATTAATTACATAGCTATTTTGCTTTTGCTAAAAAATGTTTTGTAAACTGTGCTAAATAGCATTATTCCTTGCTTTTCATATTCAAAAAATTGTATATGTGGCCAAAATGGAACTTTATAACATGACAGTCAAAAATAAAAATGCTTTATTTTAATGTTATTTCTTAAATATAATTCCAATATTTACCATTATTTTAATGAAATTTATCAACGTTAGAATATTCTAAAAAAATCGTCAAAAAATTCCCAGATCTTGGAATTAAAAATTTTCTATAGAAACCGATTTTAAAATCGCCAAAATGTTGATAATCGCCAAATTTAGAATCGTTTAATATAAGAATTCACATCCCCAAAAGCGGAAAGTTGTTTGAGAGCTCTTCATTACAAAAAAAGAAATAATTTTGAAATGCTTATGTATTGCTCAGAAACTCGAGTATCCCACCATTATTTATATTACAAATAGGAACAAATTATAACTCATGAACGCATTCAAAAATTAGCCATATTTGTCAGTGAATCGCCAAAAATATTCCTGCAAAACGCTAATTCACACCCAAAATGGCAGTCGTAAAAACAGACAGAAATTTCAGATGATTAAGGACCTTCTGCCAATTTTGACCAAAATTAAGGACTTTTAAGGACCAAAAATCGATTCCAAAAAACTTAAGGACTCTTAAGGCCCGTACGAACCCTGGAAGTGCTAATACACTTTTCTAAATGTTTTTAAGCACGAGACTTGAAAACACGTTAAATTTTCAACGAGCGAAGAAATCGGCAGAAATAGAAGCTGGAGCAGGTGTATGGAAACATTACAAAAAATAATGCGGGTCAGCTGAACATGCAGGCTCAGTGATAAAGATCGCATAGATGATCTACATTTTCTTCCAGCGAATAAAAAACATGCTAAGAAATACTACTTTTTGCCGCGTAGAACGATTCTCAGTGCAGGTCAAGGTGAAGGCTCAAAAGTCTACCAGAAAAAAAGTAGTACGACGTCAGGAAATTAAAAAAAAAAAAAAAAAAAAATTTCATCTGTTTTGACGGAGTGGCCTAAAAAAGGAGGAAGACGCCCGTCGTGATGAAAAATGAATGGAAAGGCTGTTTTCTATGTTTGCGTAACACTAGTCTCCTGCAAAGTAGACAGGTGGAGACTGTTAGAATTGGAGGAAGTAGAGGAAGAACGTTATTTCACGCACGAGTTAACATTAGTGCTTCCGAATATATGCGAACAACCACGAACTTCTGACCTTAAAAATGTCATCAGAAAAGTCATCACAAAATTTTTGGATTGCTATGTTAAATTACGCATGCTTTTTATTCATCTATGCGATTGTAAGGCTTTTAATTAGCTTGCACCCGACTTTGTAAACAGTTTTCAAAATTTTCGCATGAGATACTTAACTTTCAAATTTAATTAATACATAACAGCTTAACAAATCAAAATTTAAAAGCAGTAACAGCACTTCTTGAAAATCTAACCCTGTGATGTCGGGAAGCGTGCTTACCATTTATCCTGAATATACGCGGTTTTTACGCGTAGAAACGTAAATTTTGTGGTACATTAAACGACAAACACTGCAGAGAGTGTTACTATTTATGATGAATGATATAAAAAGAATAAAGTTTATAGCATGATAACTTTTCTCCTGAAATTGCTATAATTTATAGGGAAATTAAAAATGCAAAAAGTATTTGGTTCTCTTTGACAGAGAGATTTGAAGGCGAGGTGCAAGATAAATATAATGAATTTATATTTACAAATGACAAAATTATAGAAATTGAATCTTTAAAATATTTAGTAAATTTAATAAAAGGCCAACTGAGAGATACGAAGAGGTTAAAATCAAAAAGAACAACACAGGAATAAATAATTTGCCCTTTTTACAAATTTAAATTGTAACAAAAATGAAGTTCTAGAATGGCAACTTGATTCATAATACACATCTCACATGACTAATAATGAAGCTATTTTTGCTACTACAAAAAAACTGTCAGAAAGATATAAAACTTGCTGAAAAAGAAAGAAGTATACAACTCTTTAATGGAGGTATTCTAATACCTTAATGCAAAAATCATAAAAAACTGAAATTAGAAAATGTAATATTATATTCTACGCTTCAAATTTAAATGGAAATTTGCTGTCTTTATCAAATATAATTGAGAAAGGTAATAAGGTCTATTTTTATCAATAAATATGGTGTTGAAATATATTCAAGAAATAATATTCTTTGTAAAGGAAAATTAACTCATGGACTATTTACTCTAAATCACACTAAGAAAAAAGACAAATGTTAATAACTATTACCACTGTACAACTTATGTGAATCCAAATGGTTTATGGCATAAAAGACTTAAGCACATAAATATTAGCTGCTTACAACTATTAGAAAATACAAAATGGTACATGGACTACATAAATTAAGTGGAGAACTAAAATTTTGCAATAATAATTGGTCAAAAGGAAAAGTAGCAAGAAAAGAAGGAGTTAGTACTACAAGGAATCAACTACAAAGTCACTTGAAAGAATTTAAGCAGATATATGTGGACTAATGAAAACTGAAACATTAGGATGTAAAAGATATATGATGATTATAATTGGCAGTAGTCCAGAAGATATTTTGTGGAACTTTTACTTACAAAAAATGAAGCAGATAGTAAACTGAAATAATTCATTGAAAGAAGAGAAAATGAGAAAAACTTAAAAGTCAGGAACTTAAGATATGATAAAGGCACAGAATTCTTAAATGAAGAATTAGATGAATACATCAAAGTTTAGGCATAAACATGAGAAAACGGTTCCATATTCTCCGAGAAGCAGTGAAACAGAGGAAAGAGAACTACACTAGACAAGAACTAGAATGATTGAAGCTAATTTACCACTAAACTTTTAGGAAGCAACAGCTGTAAAACAGCAGTCTATCTTTTACAACTTAACTCCAACAAAAGCAAAGCTGATTAAAATGCCACTGGGATCATGAATTGGAAGAAAACCTTCTATTAAACATTTGAAAGAAGATCGAAAAGCATACAGAATATGAAGCACTGAAGAGAAAGTATATACGAACAAGTTATGTTATCTTTAATGAAGAGAAATTGGGAATACCAAATAATGGATATCAAAAGCAAAATTCAAATATCTTCCAATATACTGTTGGAAAATGAAAAACAAATTTCATTACCTAATCAAGAAATTGTGCAAGTTGAAAATTACTTTGATGAACAGCCAATTTCTGAATTGCCCAGCAGTTACAGAGGAATTCCATAATGAAGAATTTGAAGATCAAAGACCGGTAAGAAACAGGAAACAACCAGAAAAATTGAAAGATTATGGCTATACATCAACAAACAAAACTTAATACACGAATAATACGAATATAGTTATTACTGATGTTAAGAATAGTTTATAGTGCAAAGGAAGACTTGCCAACAACATATGAAGAAGCGATAAAAACTCCAGATAGTCAGTTGTGGCTAAATGCAATGATAGAGGAATCGGGCATGATGGAAGCTAATGAAGTTTGGAAAGCAAGTTCAGTCTTAAAGATAAAAAGATTGTTAGAAGTTGCTGGATATTTATTTACTAAAAAAGGAGTAACATGTGATTTGGAAACAACGTATAAAGCTAGACAGGTATCTGCTGGTTCTGATTAAAAGAAGGGAACAGATTACGAAAAAGGCTTCAGTCCAGTAATGAGTCTTGCAACATTCACAACACTACTATCAGTTGCAACTCACAAGAAATACAAAGTAAGATTTCTAGATGTAAGGATAGCATATTTAAATAGCTATTTGAACAAACATTAATATTCAAAACAATCACCTGGTTTTATGAAAGATCCCAACAATGTGTATCTCATGAACAAAAGCATATATGGATTACCTCAGTCAGATAGATGTTGGTGCAAAGAATTATGTACAGTCCTCAAAAAAGAAAATTTAACAAGATTAAATTCAAACCATGCATTTATATTTAAAAAGAGTAACATACTCAGGGTTGCCACTCAAATAGGAAAATGAAATTCCCTGACTTTTCCAGGTTTTCCAGGTGTGTTTTAAGAAAATTCCAGTCTATCTGCGTAATGCACATTGGCTGTGCTAAGAGGTAAATTAATTATGGTACCACTTGAAAACACAAAAATTTGCCAATTACTTATATATATATATATATATGACTTATAATATATAATCCCCAAAGCTATTATAACTATAATAAGAGTTGTTTTCTCCACTGAAGATTCAGATTGGAATCTGCCCAATCTGGATTAAAAAATGTCTTTTTTTGCAGACATTTTTCAGCTAAACGAAAGAAAAATCTATTTAATGATATTTTTAAATAAATTCAGGTATTTTATATTTATTTAGTAGCATGCATAAGCTAAACATATATATATAAATTTCGTGATGGTATGTCATCATACTGCTAGAATTAATGTCTAGATTATGCAGAGAAACTTTCCTGAAATTTGAAGGTTTTATTTACTAATAAATAAATTTAGAGAGAAGAAGCAACATTAAATGACATAAATAAGATTAAAATAAAGATAATTATTTAAAAATTTAATTGGAATAATCAACGATATTTTGGCGAATATAGTTACATTAAATGTTTAGCCTAGGTAACTATTTATTATTTTTTTATTCTACTGCAAAATGACAAATAAGGCATTTATTAAAAAAAGGGAGGGTTAAAAAGATTTTGCGGTAAAATCCTAGTATTTGCTACGGCCTTGGCCTGATTCTGAAAATTGTAGCCAACACCAAAATTACCCGTATACTGCTCATCATAATATCCCCAAATCCCGTGTATACGGTACATGGAGGCTATTCTAACCTCCATGTTGCCCTATACTAGGATTAAATCGATTTTATTTTATACGAGAATACGTATTTTCCTTAGTTCAACATGCATTGCATATACGCATGGGAGTCTCTCAATACTCGAGGCTACTGGAAACCAAAAGTTGCTGGAAACTTGCTTTGCCTTTCTCTCAAGACTATCTTATTGGAGCAGCGAAAGTTGGCTTTATGCCAGCTGACCGAATGATGCTCATGCAATACATAATTCGCCTAGAAAGTGATGGGTTCCAACGTCGGCGAAAAACTCACTTTTTGGGGGGAATATCCATATGAAATTACCTGACTTTTCCAGATTTTGACTAAAATATTTAAATTCCCTGAATTTTTTGGTCAATTTTCAAATTCCCTGACTTTTTTCGGTTTTCCAGGTAGCGTGGCAATTCTGCATACTGTTACGAAATGTCAAGGGTGAGATGGCTTCCCAGCAAAGCAGTTTTAGGGTTGCCACATTTGGCAAGAAATTGCCCATTCGTCGACAAAATTGGAGATATACCATGGACGGATGGAGAACCTTCTGGAACGAATTCTTACCAGTTTAGCACAGAATGTTCTCGAACACGAGCCAAAAGCTATTTAAACCCTGCTGGTCCGCAGTCAGTTAGTGTGTGTGCCTCGTCTAGCGAGCTGATAGTCAGTCATTGAGCAAGTGTCTCGAAGTTTAGCACCGAGTTGGTCGTCGAGTGCATTGAGAGAGTCTTTTAGTGCATTGCCGAGTTTTGTCTTAGACTGTGCTGAGTCGAGAGCTACTCTTGTGTATCGTCGAATGCATCGCGAGTTGTGGCGTAGAGAGTCTCGAGAGTACGTGGAGTTTCGAGAATGACCAAGCAGAGTCAAGAGCTGTACTCTAGTGCTTTGCCGTAGTCTCCACCGCTATTGCCTGACAGTGTGAAGGCTGTGTCGCTGAACGTGTCAGCGTGTTTATAACAGTTCGACGGCAATAAAAGTGATTTTGGAGCTGTCCTGATTAATATTGGCTAAATAAAGTGTGTTTCAATACTTCATAAAGTGTCGTCGTTATTCACTCCAAATCTACAAACCCCATACAAATGTGAAGGAAGAAAATAACGTAACAACTGGTGTCAGGAAGAGAAAAATGCAATGCGTCAGGAAGATAAAAATGCAACTTATCTTATTATAGTGTTACACATCGATGACTTAAGAGTCTGGAAACTCGTATTCTGTCATAAATGATATTATTTCAAGACCTGAAATTATTCTTATTACAGGAAGTTACTGGAACAAACAAATTTTTGGGATTTGAAATTAAACAAGAATCTGGAATATTAATTCTAAGTCAAGAAAAATACATAGGAAAAATTTTGAAAAGATTTGAAATGGATAATCGTAACCCTGTAAATATTCCTGGAACATTAGGTGAAGACCTTAATAATGTTTCATCTTCTCCATCAGTCTCAAAAACAGAATATGAAGAAGCATTAGGATCACTGATGTACACTCTTTCGCAAAAAAATTGAAGCACCATCAAGGAAATGGTTGTTTTTGATGAAACTGAATATGTGTATAGCTCATACACAGATAATAAAATCGAGGCCAAAATATAAAAATCGAGGCCATAGTACCTGTTCACGGCTCACAATCTGCATTGAGTTTTCAAATTAGTAGTTGGTCTAACTGCCTCTGGCAGCAATGCATGCCTGAATTCATCGAGGCAAGGAGTGGTAGAGGTTCCTAATGCTATCCTGTGACACATTCTGCCAGGCATTCATCAGCTGTTGCTCCATATTTGCGATATTTTGTGGTGCCTGAATATAGCAGCGTACTATGTCCCAGACATGCTCGATTGGTGAAAGGTCTGGTGACCTTGCTGGCCAAGGAAGAGTGTCAACAGCACGAAGACAGTCCAGAAATATGCGAGCGGTGTGGCCCAGCATTATCTTGTCGGAAAATGGTCTCAGGATGACACGCCATGGAGGGTAATGCAACCGGCCGCAGGATGGTACAGCATATCGTTGAGCTGTTAAAGATATACAGAGGATGACTAAGATGACCTGCTGTCATAAGAAGAAATAGCACCCCACACCATCACACCAGGGTTTATGGCTGTATGCCTTTGTAAAACAAAGCTGATTAGGAAATGTCTTAAAGTACTCTGTGAGCATAACCCCGCCTCAAACAAGCGCCGTGAGATGGTGGATGTTACCATGAGAGGTATAGACGTGGCTGTAGTGCGTTGAATAGTCGACAATGATACTGTTGGGGTGGTTTGGGTCTGGCGAACAAGTATCCTATGTTGCCTCGCATTTGTGCTTCTTGGCCTTCCAGTGCCTTCATTTCGTAGGCAATTTCCTTGTAGCAAGCATTACTGCCATCATCTTTGCACAGCAGTGTCTGTACACTGCAGGTGGTGGCCTATTGCTCAGTATGACCAACCAGCTTCACACAACCCTACAATGCAACCACGTTCGAAGTCGTTTAGTTGTCTGTAAGGTCTTCAAATCGTTTTGATGGCATTTTTTGTTGTTTCTTTACGGAATTACAATGGCAGCAACAAAAAAGATAAATTTTTCACCTCTGTTACTGGTTTTATACTTTGCGAATTGGGCACTAGAAATTAGCACTATAATCGCAATTCCTGTTCATTTGCCTTGAAACATTGATCATTTGCATGTTCGATCAAGATGTTTTTGCATACCAAATTTTGTCACGATCACAAAAGTCCTTCTTGGTGCTTTGATTTTTTTGCAAAAGAGTGTACAGTCAAAAGTTGTTAATCCGGACACCCATAATCCGGAATAATCTATAATCTGGACCTCAAAGCTACAAACTTTCTGCGCATGCGTCAACGCATAATGCGTTGATGCATAGGTGCATAATGCATGCGCATAGGTGTTTACGCATGTGCGTAATACTTTTACGCATGCACATATGTGTGTGCACATGCGCAAATATGTTTACGCATGCCCGTTTAATGTATAATGGACGGTATAAGCTAAGCTAAAATTATCTAATTATCTATTTCAGCTAATGTTGCAGATTGCGTTGTTCTTTAATCTTCGAATTGGATCCGGATTATTATTTTTTTAGACTGTTAGAACAATTTTATAAAAGTAAGCTTGAACTTTCAATTATGTCAAATAGAATTTTTGATGCTAGAGCTCCCAAAGAATCGTACAAAGTGAAAGTATGTTTCGATGTCCATCAAACAAAAAGTGGAATTGCTACAAAAAATGGATAAAGGCATATCCTTTGTTTCTCTAACCAAAATCTGTTTATATGTTTATCAATTTCACTCTGCTCTGTGGGGGAGAGGAACGTCGCGGCGCGCAATGAATTATAAGTTGATCTGTCAGCACTATCCTTATCTTCAGGGCAGATGTTTTTATTTTATTTGGCTTATAATTCCTTACTAAATGTCGTATTTCATCTCGATGTACTCTGTCTTTGATATGATTTAAATCAAATTCCTCGTCATTATAATTCACTTCTGATAGTGAAAAAAGTGACACAGAGGTTATTGAAAACGAAAAAATTTCGATTGACAAATTAGTCAGTATTCTCGACACAGCAATTATAGGACTTGGAACAAGAAATTATGTCTGTTAGAAAGTATTATCACATAAAAGAAAAGAGAAAGTATTATCACATAAAACGAAGCAACTTAAACAACTTACATTGAAAGAAATGTTTAATAAAGTAAACAAATAAATATTAAGCTTTTTTTCTGGTACATTTTGATACCCTTTAGATCATATATTGTTCTTTATTTCATAAATTACGGTTTTATATTTTTAATTCTATAATTTCTGCATGCCATCTTACCAGATTTAAACTGATGATCTATAATCCAGAAAAATCGATAATCCGTAATCGCTGATGTCCCGACGAGTCCAGATTAAAGACTTTTGACTGTATTTGGCAATAAGAATGAGACTAAGCTTTTTCGGTTTGCAATTTATGAAGATACAATAAAGACCCTAAAAGGATATACTAGAAAGCAATCAAAAAAAATTTTAGGTACATTACAGAAATACAAAAAGCATGCCTTTTACTTCAGATAACAGAAAATTACTAAATGCCACTTCAGATGCAAGTTGGTGTACTACTAAAAACAGAAAAATCTTTTGGAGGCTATTTCACCAAATTAGGTGAAAATATTAGAAGTTGAAAAAGTAGCATGGCTTTCTGTGAAACTTCATGTGAAATTAAATAATATCAATTTGCTCGACACAGGAAGATCTAATAAATGCACCAACAGAAATTAAAATGCACAGTTAAGCATTAATAAACTAGATCGAGAATTTAAAACACAGTAGTAATTCAAGACATATTGCTGTGAAGTATTATTTCGTGAAAGATGAATTTGAAATGGAGACTATCATACCAACTTTTGTTTATTCTGAAAATCAGGAAGCTGATATTTTAACTAAATACCTACCTGCTGTGAAAAGTGAACTTTCAAAGTTAAGAAATAAATAATCCAGTGACATAGTCTTGCAACACATATAAGGGGAAGAAATTGATGGATTTTATTCACAAAAGACTATTTTATATTTGTGTATTGGCAACTAAGATTATCGATGAAATTGTGTTTTTTTCGTCCTAACAGGTGTACTGGGATGCATGATTCAAACAACACAAACATGTAAGGGAACCTATGATGCCACATGAAAATTTTAATTTACCTTGGTATAAAACTGGAACAGATTTATTTGAGATTAACAAAGGTGTACACTTATTAATTGTATATTATTATTCCAACTTCTTTGAAATCTCCATATTACTGACTCAGACAGTGATCAGTTATATGAAATCTCATTTTTCAAGATATGCCATAGCCATTGATAGTGATATCTGATAAAAGACCTAATGCGAAAATAACTTATTCACAAAGAAACTGCCCAGCTTTTCTTAATGATTCATCATGACATCTCTTGAATGAGCTGTGGGAAGGGGACTGTACCCCCCACCTCCGATTTTACGGGAACAGGAAGAATGTTGATAAACATGGAAAGAAGAATTACTAATTCATCCAGTTCCATAGCTACCAGTTTTCCTTCTTCACTTGGATCATTATAGGAGGTTTCCTATTTTTCACCTCACTGGAATTTATGCTGTTTATAGAAACTGTATTTTCATTTCCTACATCTAGTTGGTTTTGTTTTGCTTCCTTTCTTTCAGCAATTTTAGTATGCTCTTCCAATGTCCCCGATTTTCTTACAAACTCCGTGAATACTTGTCTTAAATTTACAAGAATTTCTATCATGGTCAGTCCCTGTGCATTGTGAACATATTTTACCTCTAGCACTCTTAGCTGAGAAGTTTTTTTTTCTTTCAAACTTTTGTTTTGGAACGACCGACTTAGATTTACCTTTATTCCTGGCACTAAACTCCTTAATTTCTACCGGTTTTCCAATTATTTCATTTGCACCTTTTAATGTTTCCAAAGCTATTTTTAAAGTGTTTTCTGATCAGTTCATGCTGATCCTTATTTATCATTGTTAGCTTATAGGAACACTTCAACTAATGAGATGTTACGATCATCAGCTCAATAACTTATGAGCAGAACAAGGAAAACTCTTCCTACATCAGAAGAATTATTGAAGCCTCAAGTTGTGGGAAATGTAAAAAAAAAAAAAAAAAAAAAAAAAAAAATCAACTTAGAAAGAATTGAGTAGAAATTATATGACCGTCATATAAAAACATCAGCATTAAGCAAAGGAAATTATGTTATGGTATATCAAGACAATTGCTGGAAATCAACAGTTGCAGAAGTATGTAAGACGCCAACATCATGTACATTGAGATGAGGGGGAATAGTATTTAGGAGAAATAGAAGACATTAGAGATGCTTAAGAAAACAGTTCAGCTGCTGTAGAGAATATCAGAGGAAATAAACAAAGGTTCAATGCACAGAAAACAGATGTAAAAAAATATGATCCCAGATATTCTCAAAAGCAAAGTTTAGAAAAATCAACTACAAAACTCTGCTAACTCAGAAACAATGGTTGATTAACAAAGAAATAGAAGTGAGAGAGCAATTAGAAAACCGGACAGGTAGTTATAGACTGATTTTGGACAAAAAAAAATTTTTTTTTAACTCTTTAAAAAAGGGAAGATATAGTATTTAGTAATTTGTAAATGGCAATATTTAATATTTAGTAACTTAAATTTTATAGTAACTTAATGAATGGTTATATATGTGAAAACAGAACTGTTGGAATTCCAGTTCTCTGTAATAAATATTATTCTATGCTTATAATAAATACTTTAAATAGTTAAAAGCACACCATCTTTACTTTACATCAAATTTCAATGAAATAGGTCTAGCAGAAGAGGCTCTACATATGTCTAAATAGAGTAACTTTAATTATAAAAACCCTCTTTTATATATATATATATATATATATATATACACTGAAGAGTCATTACATTATGACCACCCTGTTAATAACATGTAGGAACATTAGCCCTCAAAACTGCCAGCCCTCAGCAGTCTGTTGTCATGAATAGGTGAACCTGGTCTGCAACGATGTTCATGCAGTGCACCGATGTCAAGGGTTGTTCTATGGAGATTATGGGTCCTAATGTGTGTTCCATGAAAATATTGTCCACACTATAATACCTCTGCCAGCTGCATATCTCTGTCTAACTGTGCACTTGGGATCCAGGGTTTCATTCGGAAATCCTTATTATGGTGTATTTGCACATGCCCGTTGATGTGATGGACCAGAAAACGTGATTCATCAGACCATGCAACTTTCTTCTAGTCTTTTAATGTCCAATTAAATCCAATTGTCAATACGCAACCATCAAAAAAAACTAAATCAAGATATTGAAAAATGCATAAAAATTATTAGTATATCTGTAAAATAAAAATGTATTTCATGATTTCTGATTGGCGAGAGGTTCTAGTGCAAGTTACTTCTCACTTACTGTATCTAATTAATTAAAGATTAGCTGTATAAAACTTAACAAATTTATTCTTATCAACTGCTCGAAAAGCAAAGGAAATTAATTTGTCGAAGTCAAAAGCAATTCCAAAACTTGAAGGAGGTAAAATTTTGAATCGAATAACTTTATTAATACTTCATTTAATTAAACTGTACAATCAATAATGCATAGTTTTTGAGCAAACATAAAATACGAAATAAACTTCACTGTGTTCAATCAGCCAACATAAGCATTACTCGTAAAATTTCATCACTGAAGAGATAAAAAAGATCCACAAATATGTGCTCCTTAACTTGTGACTGAACAGAGAACTAAATTGGCAGATCAACCGTTTATATCATGTGAAATTGTTTTCAATAATTGAACTTTAACAGTTGCATTCTACATAGGAACAACACCACAGCCAATGTAATAGGTGCACTCGAACCATGTGGCAGGATTTAGGACTGTCAAAATTTTTAGACTTCAGAGAATTAACAAACAGAAAAATTTATTCATGGCAAAACTTTTAGAATTTAGGAAGATACTGGGCAATTGAATTCAGACAGCAGCAGGTGGCAAGATTAAAGACCCTGATTCCACAACGAAAGTTCTTGGATATCTGAAAGCTCTGCCTTGCTTTAGCCAAAGGAAACACAGTATGCCTAGAACGTATTGCAGAGGTACAATGTTGAGATAATGAAATGTAGATATGAATCCAAGAAACTTGCTCAAACAGTAAAGCACATAGGTGGTTCTGGTCTGACTTAAAATCATGTTAGTACATTCAATCAACATAATCCCTGTACAATCACATATACTACACACTAGTGCTATGAAAATGTATCTGAATCAACACTATGTCTTCACACACTACAGTAAGTAAAGACAACTTGGAATATGTGGCTATGAGTATTGCATAACATCCCAATATACACTGTATTTTCCGCATACCTATCACTGGATCATACCATAATTTATAAAACAGAGTGGATTAAAGAATAATGCAGGTCGATTTTTCACATTTAAGTCACCAAAAGAGGTTTCCAAGAGAAGTAAGTAAATATTGAATATTCACAACTTTAAACTTAATGGATTCGGTTCAAGAACAATTGAAATGCTAAAGCATTCCCTGTAAAATATTAACTAAAGACGAGTTTTTAAAATAGTATATGAAAAATCATGTAAAAAAAATTTTTAGCTGAGTTTTTTATTTTAGTTTTAGTAAATCTGAATTTACTCGTTATTTTTTTCTATTATACTCGATATATGATTAAGTTTTACATTCACTGTTATTCTGGTCAGTTATTTTTATTAACCTTTGGTAAACAAAAGCTGTTTTGGGGCACGGAATTTTTATTTTCTAAGGATAGCCTCATAATTTATACGAATGTAAATGTGCTTATGACCTGCAGAAAAATGTAATCCAACTATGCGAAATTTTTTATTATTCGAATAACCAGTGGTCCAAATTATTCAGATAGCTGTGATTGTTCAGATTATACTGTGAAATCAGTGCAAAAACGGACAGGTGATGTGGTACAGGGACGCTACTGAGGAGTAGATAAGAGCATTTTACTACCACAAATCGCCATTATCCTTACAGATTTTGACTAGTTGTTCCGTTCTTTGTGGCAGTTCCATGAAAAAAATTGTATGTTGGAGAGCTCCGTTTTTATACAAGAATGCATACCCTCTCATAATCTGCAAGGGTAATAGCAAATTACACGCACAGAGCGCTTTTATCTACCACTCATCAGCTTAATGTACCTCTTCTTCTATCTGTATGTACACTGCTAAAGAAAAAAAAAATAGGACAGTGCTATAACTCCCATTCTAATGGGCTGATTGACAAAATTCAAACTGTGTTTTTCATGTCTCGAAAGCACGACTTAGGATATATATTAGATTTATATATAACACTATTCTAACATAGGTATTTTGACACAAAATCGGACTTTTTCTGAAATAACATACCAATATTTTTCCATATTTCGATTCTACGACTCAAATTATGCCAGAATACCAAGTTTTGTAAAAATTGTACGAGTAAGTTTTAAAATATTAGCTCTCAAAATTTTAGCTCCTCAATGTTAATTGAATTTGGCAAATATTTATTAATATCTCTTTTTTTTATTAAACTTTTTTGGTTTTTTCTCTCACATTTCGAAATTTAGGTTCATTCCAAATAAAATTTACCCATTTTTTGTGTTTTATTTTTTTAATTTCTATTTTTAAATAATTTTTATAAATTTTTCTAAAAAAATTTTCAATTATAACCTATAAAATTTTTACCATCATCTTAAAGTAGGCATACTTTTAAGCATATCTGCAAAAAATTAGACTTTTTTATTCAAAATTTTCTAAGATATACACGAATTTACATATTTTTGAGTTTGGAAATTTGGCATCTTTTTTTTGAGCCATAATAATGCCAAATGTGGTCTATGGATTTTTGTTACAGTGAATTGCCACAGCTATTTTTAACCTTAAATTTCAAGTAAAATTTTACGAAGAATTAATTATATGACATTTTTTCCTTCAATGATGTGTAATAAATATTTATTAATACTATATGAAAAGCTATTTTTTTTAAATTATAGATGATATTATTCAAATTTTTAACTATTTTTTTTAAATTTCTCTCTATCTTTCTCTTTTTTTTAAAAAAAATAAGAGTAAATTTTTGTAAGAGTAAATTTTTACCTTCGGCGTTTTATCGTCTGCTACTTTACTTCGTTTAAATCAAATTGTCTAAAACTGAGAATTTTTCTTTGATATTTATTTGAATTTTATGACATTAACTGCATAATTTATTTCTAAACAAAATGTTGCTTTTGAAGTGACTGAAAGAGCGGCTGATACTATCATCCACATTTTTAAAGCACAGTATATTTTTATAGAAACGTAAGATTTAGAATAATAATTTTTATAAAAGTCAAATTATGATATAAACATACAACACTCTAGAGATTGAATTAATGGAAGTTCAATGCTTATGTAGAAATGATCTAGAGCTACTTAATGGCTGGATAAGTCAGCAGATTCTGTGGACAAGTAAGAATAATTATATAAACGACACCCAACATTCTGGATTCAATTAACAATGAGTATACGATGTTTATTAAATGAATTTAAGAAGTTTCAAAACATAAAAAATCAACTCATTTTTTTTCCTAAAATGTATTTTTGTGCGTAGCGTATTTTCATTATATCCTTAAAATTCTAATTTAGAATGTAATTGTCAAGAACTGAATCCTAATCATCAGTAATATAATAAGTAATTATTACGGTTATTAATAAATCCTTCTTATAAAGTAATTGCAAATATTTCAAAAAACTTTCTATCTAAATGCAAATATTTTAAATTTTATATTAATCAAGATTGTGTAAGATATTATTTATTTGCACTTCAATTCTTACCGTCAGTTCGAGTAGAAGTTACAAATCAATTATATTTAATTAAGGATTGGATTGGATTATTTAATTATGGCAAAGCACACGAGGGCTATTTGCCTAAAGGGAGGAATGCCTTCGTGGAGGACTTTCTAAGGTAAACTGGCTCGTATACACGTTATACATGGGGAAAACCACGAAAACGCCGATGCGGCCAGCCCGTTCGCGAAATTCGAACCTCGGACCGAACTACCAATGATCAGCGTCTTTACCGCTCAGCCGCTGGTGGGCTATTTAATTAAGAAATGACCATCTAAGTTTAGAAACAGCGTATCGTAACAGCAATTCAATTATTGGCGCCGTATCTTTCATGTTACTCCCGATTGGCAAGCTACATGATTTTTAATGAGTATTCGGGTTTTGCTAGTAACTTCCCTTGGAAATCGTGCTTAAACTAGGTTAGTTGGTTATTTGAACATAGAAAGAACATGGGAGCTATTTGATTAAGATGCTTTCATAGAGAACCTTTGTAAAGAGAACCTAGAAAACTACGAAAACCAACCATGCAGCCTGGGTTAGACTTCGAAACAAACAATTAGTATTTAACAATCTTCAAATGCTAGGCAACTGGTGAGGCTCCAATTAAATCTCCAATTTAATATTTTATTTGTAAATATTTAAAATATTGTTGTATTCTTAGACACGAAAAGCGGAATTTAAGTTTTGTTAACTCGTTAGTAAACTCCCAAGCCGTAGTGCAAATGAATATTCAATTTGTTTTGCAATAATTGTATTCACTTAATATTCTTGGAATATGAGCTAAAGAAGGAACGTTCTTGGAAGATTAAAGAAGTGTTTAAATCCAGTGATATTAGGTTTGTCTTACAAGGCTTAGGATCAAAACGATTCTGCAACTGCCCGAGTAGTTGACTTGTAAATGGCTGCAAATTAAAGAGATGACTTTTAATCTTACGTTTTCAGTCAGAAAAGGTATTCCAAATGTTTTGTATTGCATGACAATGCATCTTTTCATTATTCAATAACCAGTCGGAGAATCACTTGCGTTCCCAAAATAAGTATGTGTACTCAATCGTCCTACATGTTCTTCAAATTTGTCTTCATGCGATTTTTTTTCTTTCACCAAAACTAAAGCTGTCTCTCAAAGGAAAGTTTTTTGACATTGAAGAGACAAAAGGATTATGACATCTACTTTTAGAGGCATGTCAAAAACAGATCTCTACAAGCCCTCTTTTCCATTACATGTTGTACAGTCAGACAAAAAGTTGCATCAGCATAAATTCTATAATCTATTTTTATTACACTCTGATTACTTTATTAACATACAGTGAATATATACTAAATCTTTTACTTCAGCTTAAGTAATTCGGAATTTTTGATGGAATTGTTGTCGGAACTAGGACTTAGAAGATAAGTCAAATTAAATATTTCGATAACCCAATAAATTCAAGGTCGAAGTTTCAATACTTTATTTCGGAGGGAGGGGAAGTTTTTTCAGTTTTGGTCCATTATCCTAAGTATATTTGCTTCGATTCTTTATTTTTCCATGAAAGCGAAAATTTTACGCATGGTATACATATAACACATAGCTTCAAATCAAAATTTAATAATATACAGAGAGGTTATAATTAAAGTTCCACATTGAAACGGTCATAAAAGGAAAACTACTGGATCAAATGTTATCAAACTTGGTAATCGTGTAAAGGAGGTCATGGGAATTTATTTTGTGCGGAAAAAAGGAAGTTCGAAACCTCCAGAGGGAAAATGGCACTATATGCAATATTGTTAAACGAAATATGGGTTGGAATCTAACTTAACCTTTGTTACACGGGTTTAATATGTTGTATACCCTTAAGAAACTTTGAAGTAGGCAAATTACCATTTAAAGGCATTAAATTCGATAAAAGTTGAGTGCGCCATCCATGTAAGTGAGAAATTTGTCCGCGAAAACCACGAATTAGCGATTAGAAAATGTGAGATCACAAATCACTCGCACAAGTGCGTACAGTCTGGAAATCGTTTTCTTACAGATCGCTAATTTGTAATTTTTTAAGCCTGAATTCGGCACTAAAACATGAAGATACTGATTCAAAACGCTTTTAATCGATTTGGGCCAAAGAAATCCCTCATGTTATCTATCTAGTTCCATTGCATTCTCCTACTGCATAACTCCTACTGCTCGATTGCATAACAGTCATTCCACACCGTTTAGTGTTGAATGACAGCTAGTTTTATAACTGAACCATTTTTCTCTGAAGAGGAGTCGACAGCTGGACCACTGTGATTGCAGCTCACTTAGAGTCAATGTTAAAATGTTTCGTGATACATGAACTGCAGTAACGTGGCATTTTAGATACTACAATTTTTATGCAGGGCCAGGCTCCACCTCACATGTGTTGCACAGTTACTTAGGCAACATTTCATGAATGAACGTCTTATAGGCCAACACTTCTCTTCCCACCAGACCTCAACCTTTGTGACTTTTGGCTATGGTTATCTCAAAGCACTGTTTATGGTGATAATCTAAACAATTTGGCAGAAATGAAAAATGTGATACACTGACATGTCCGTAACATTCCTCCTGATCTGCTAAGAGCTGCTGTTGAGAATGCAGTAACAGGATTTAACTTACTTTCGGAAAATGCTGGACGCTACATTGAATATGCTTTGTAATACGTTTCGGAAAATATTAAACACATTTTAAACAGATGTTTTCGTGTTCAGTTGAACAGTTGTCTTCATGTTTCTTTATGTTTATTGTCTTATTTCATTTAACAATATTGTACAGAGCGCCATTTTTGTCCTGGTGGCGAGTTTTTGAACTCTTTTCTTTTCCGCGGAAAATAAATTCTCATAACTTCCTTTACGCGATTCCCAAGTTTGACAACATTTGGTCCAGTAGTTTTCCTTTTATGACCATTTCAAATTGGAACTTTAATTATAACCACCATGTACATTAAACTTTAAAAGTTAGACAGTTTGGTTCAAGTCCCAGCTTTAAAAATATATAATAATTTTGCAATTTATGTTTTCATTATAATTTTTGCAATTTATGTTTTAATTATTTTTTAATTTTTTGTTTTAACTTGTTCCGTCAATTTATTTTTATGTGTATTAACTTTTCACATATCATAACGGTCAGATTAGTTTTTTCGTGCATTCACATGTTTTCCAACATTGATTTAAACAGTTTTATTTCGCGTGTAAGCAGTGTTTTCTTTTTTCCATGTTAATAATTTTTTTTAAAAAATTTCTTCTATGTTAATATTTTAGTAATACTGCATTGAACTATTTCGTGGAGCTACAGCTCCTGGTAACTTTTTAGCAAGCTCGCTGCAATATTTCTACCTATTATTTCATATTTTTGCAGCATTCTGCGCAAAAAATTTTTAAGACCAAATAGGTCTTACGTCTCATTACTTGTTAGCTTTTTAATTTCTGTTTCGATTATAAATATAATCTATTATATCAATCCTCTTAGAAAAAATGTTTTAAGAAGCTAATTTTTCTCTCGCATTATAGATTGTATAAAAATACATGATCTTTTATATGCTTTAGATTGTTTCAGCCGATATAAGAATCGGATCACTCGATGGTACAGAATAAACCCTGCTGGACTGTTTTATTTCTTTGTCATTTAGCAAAAAATCTTTTAATTAAAATATTTATCCTTTCGACTTTACTCTATATATTGTTTATAGTTAAAATGTTTGGAAAATGAAAAGCTGTCTTCAGCTGAAACACAATTCATGTAATTGCTATTTTAAAAAATTGACAAGGATGCAAAATTTATGGAAGTCTAGCAATCGAAAAATCTTAATTTTCTTGTGTGAGCACTGAAAATAACTGTAGAAGGAAAGAAGAAAATTAGGGAGAAAAGTAAGCAAAAATTTGCAGGGAAAATTTGGCTGTCAGACATACCAAGATGTTTCAAAAAGTTGGACGCTTTTGAATATACTTTCAGGATACTTCAAAGAATTTAGGCTTCCAAAGAGAAAACACTTTGACATGTACACCAGCAAATACCATCAATTGAGCTTGTGTTAATAGAAAAGATAAAAACGATATCATTGCAGATTAAAGTGAAGAGCGACTGGTTTTAGACTATATGGTTGTATAAATTTAAATTACGTTATAGAACATCATATCATATCATAAATATAAAATCCCATGATTTTCACAGTCGAATTATTTGAAGATTCAAGAGTTTATCCAGTACTGTATGTGGATGTCACCTAAAGGCGTTTTTTTCCCCTCCTGATGAAACAGTGGCCAAGCGGTAAAGTCGCTGAATACTGGTAGTTCGGTCCGAGGTTCGAATCCCGCCAACGGGCTGGCTGCACGGGCGTTTTCATGGTTTTCCCCTTATGTACCGTGTATGCGAGCCAGTTTCCCTTAGAAAAACCTCTACGAAGGCATCCCTCCCCTTAGGCAGATAGCCCTAGTGTGCTTTGTCATAATTAAATAAACCAAAATCTCTTGATGAAACCAGTCTTTCCTTTCATCTCATACCTTCAAAATGTTTAGCCTCTAAAGACTGATAAAAGCTCTGATGAAATACTTCATGAAGAACTTCCTAAGGGAAACCAGCTGTCATACACAGTACACATAAGAAAATCCACGAAAATGCCCACGCAACCCACCCGTTTACCAGGATTCGAAACCCAGAGTGAACTACCAGTGTTCAGCAACTTTACCGCTCAGCCGTTTGTTTGCCTTTATGAAATGGAAGGTGATAACTTTATTCAAAATGATTGCAGTAATATCAAGATATTTAGAAAAGTTGGATGCTTTTTAATATACTTGCAGAATGCCTAAAGAAAAAGACCAAGAATAAATTAGAATGCCTGAAGAAAAAGATAAGAAAAAATAAAATTTTGTGTAAAATTTAGTATTAGTATTTTTTTTTTTTAAATTTAAAACCTTTTAATCTTATGATATTTGATTCTTGCGATTTCAAAAATAAAATATTTGACTAAAATATGAATACCATTTTAAGAAACCAAATGTAGGATACAATTGTGTAAAGCAATAGGCACAATGATAAAACTGTTTAAAGCCGTGTATGCAAGTCATCCTAAGTTAAAATGTCGGTTATACATGTCTCTTATTTATATATATCTTTTCTGAACGGAACATTCAAAGGCGTGTTAACTGTGCTTTACCGTATTTTCTCTTTTAATATATGCAGTTTTGAAACGCATCGTAGACTGGGTTACAAAGTATTCTTCCCAAAGAAACGCAATTCAAATAAATAAAATCAAATTCTGGAAAATTTATATTAATAAATACATTTAAAATGCTCAGTTCGAAGGAATAAATGGAAAATTTTAAAACAATTATCTGAAGAGACAATGCAACACAAACAATTAAAATAAAAGTATAAAAATTAAAAAATTACCTAAAATAATAACTATGACAAAAAATATATATAAAGAAAACTATTTGATAAAAAATAAACGCTCCACCTTTATTTACGCAGTTCGAATAGGTAAATAGAAATTTTTAAAACAGTTATTCGAAAAAAAACATGCGATGGCGACTTTTTTACGCTCACAGGAAAGGAAACTAACTAGGTTGCCATATATTAAGAAGTTCGCCAAGTGAACTATTCTTGGCGCAAACTGCAAAAAAAGTCCCAACATAAATTTGTGAATTTCTCCATAAATTTCGCTCCAAATTTTACAAAATTTCATATTTAGGCGTAATTTGAGTCGTAGAAACGAAATATGTAAAAAAATTTGTATGTTATTTCAGAAAAAGTCCGATTTTGTGTCAAAATACCTATATTAGAATAATGCTATATATATATATCTAATATATATGCTAAGTCGCGCTTTCGAGACATGAACAACGCAGTTTGAATTTTGTCAATCGGCCCAGTAGAATGGGAGATATAGCACTGTCCCCTTTTTTTTTTTTTTTTTTTTAGCAGTGTACATGCCATTACATTGTCTGCTTATTTCTGTCTTTTCTACCTGCCTCCAGATTTTTGCCAGACATTTTTTAATCACCTTGCATACATAGCTACATATTTTATGCACAATATACACATATGTATATGGATACGGCATAAAGAATAATAACTGAATATTTCCGAATGGGCATATTTACACAAAGTCAACAATTTTTTTACTATTGTAACTATGAAAGAAAAACAGGACAAAACTGATGATGTGGAAGTAGTATAAAATTATAGACTGAAACATGAATTTACATCTTGAAATTATGTTTACTTTTTAGCCAAAAGGGTGTTAGCCTAAAAGAGTTATTAGTTTTGTTTTCGCATTTTGTGTTGATTCACTATAAATGGCGAATAACTTTTTAAATTGCTGCCACCAAATATTAGAGCCCTGTACTATATTTAAAGGAATTAAATAATGAAGAATCTTACATACCCCTCCTCTCAATTCTCAACTAATTTTGCCTCTTAGCAATCGCCAAGAGAAAGTTAGACTCTCTGCCAATCCTGAAGGGAAGGTTTTAAACGAAGAGCGTACCACAAACACATATAAAGAGGTACAGTTTAAAGTCGTTAATTCGGACACCCATAATCCGGAATGATCTATAATCCGGACCTCAAAGCTAAAAACATTCTGCGCATGCGTCGCGTTGACACATGCGCATATGCGTTTACGCGTGCACGTAAGACCTTTTACGACTGCGCATATGCGTGTGCGCAAGCGCAGAAAATGTTTTCGCGTGCGCGTTTTATGTATAACGAACGGTATTAGCCAAAATTATCTAATTATCTATTTCAGTTAATGTTGATGATTGCGTTGTTCCTTAATCTTCGAATTGGATCCGGCTTATTATTTTTTGCAGACTGTAAGAGCAATTTTATAAAAGTAAACTTGAACTTTCGATTATATCAAATAGAATTTCCGATTCTGGAGCTCCCAAAGGATTGTACAAAACGAAAGTATGTTTCGATGTCCATCAAACAAAAAGTGGAATTGCTGCAAAAAAATGGATAAAGACATGAAGAACGTGGCAGAGAGGTTAGTGAAAACGAAAAAATTTCGATCGACAAGTTAGTCGGTATTCTCGGCACAGCAATTAACGGGACTTGAACAGCGGAACTTTGTAACTGAACCAGAAATTATGTCTGTTTATAAAATTAAAAAGAAAGTATTATCACATAAAACGAAGCAACTTAAACAACATACATTGAAAGAAATGTTTAATAAAGTAAACAAATAATTATTAAGCTTTTTTTCTGGTACATTTTGATACCTTTAGATTATAATTGTTCTTTATTTCATAAATTACGGTTTCATATTTTTAATTTTAGAATTTCTGCATGCCATCTTACGAGATTTAAACTGATGATCTATAATCCGGAAAAATCGATAATCCGGAATCGCCGACGTCCCGATTGATGACTTTTGACTGTATATTTATATTGCTGCATCCTATATTTCAAAGAAGTTTGAAAATGCTACTAATTTAAAAAATATTCCTTAACTTAGGCAGTGTATTTCCTTTATTTGCATTTATGTACGTCTAGTGGCATATGGTTAATGCGCAAAACTTTCAACGACTTATTTCATGATAATAAATTCCGTAATTCAAAGGCCCGTTTTTCCGACGGCCTGGACATTGACGATTAATACTGATATGTATTTTAACAGTAGTGGGTCTGACTAGCATATTTATAAACATAAGTGGCTCCGAAAAGTGTTCGTAGACTTATGATTTTCATTGAAAGAGACCTTTTCATTAATTCAAAGTAAACTTTTTGAATGAGATTTTAATAATAAGATCTATAATCTATTCATAACAAAATTACATGAAATATTTTTTAAATATAGCACAACTTTATTTTTAAGAAATTAATAATCAAAAAATGATAAACATTTTATCTCACAAAAGTCTTCATACACTGAAATATTTTTAGATAAAATCAAGAATTATCGTTCGCCACTTTTTTTAATTTTTGCATTATGGTGGCATTTAAAAAAATCATTTGCTTTAGTTTTTTATTTTTTACTTCATAATATTCTAATTATTATTGAAAAAAAGGTATCAGTCATAAGAAAATTACAAACAGCATTCGAAAATTGATAATTTTTCACCATAGTAGTGGTAAATCAGTTCGAAATATCACTAAATTAGTTAATTTATCCCATTCTACAGTGCAGTATGTGATAAAACGCTTTAAAGAAGAAAATTGGATTGAAAACAAGGAAGAAAAGGTCGACCGAAAAAGTTAACTAAACGTAATGTGAGATTTATTATTAGAAAATTTGTGAAAAACCCAAGTTCGAGTGCTGTAAAAGTTTCTGCAGAATTTAATGCAAAAAAAGTTTTTTCTACTTCAATTTCACCTTAAACTGTTCGATGAGTTCTCAGAGAAGCTGAATCACATGGGCATTCTGCCCATAAAAAAATTTTTTTAGTGAGAAAAACAGAAAGCTTAGGCTTTCATTCGCAAAATCAATGATAAATACACCCGAAACGTATTGGAATAATGTCCTATTTGCTGACGAAAGCAAATTTAAAATTTTTGGTTCGGATGGTCGAATAACTGTAGGAAGAAGAAAAAATGAGGAACTTCATTCTAAGAACTTAGTTGGAACAGTTAATCATGGCGGTGGAGGTGTTCTTGTGTGGGGAAGGGAGGAAATGACAGCATCAGGACTAGGTAATTTGGTATTTATTGATGGCATAATGAATCATTCTCTTTATTTAAATATTTTAAGAGACAATTTAAAATTATCAGCCCAAAATTTGGATATTGGAAAAAACTTTATTTTTAATCATGATAAGGATCCTAAGTATATGGCTCTCAACGTTCGCCTGTAGTGTCTCTATAATTGTCCACAGGTTTTCAAAACACCACCTGTCGCTAGATTTAAACCCCATAGAACAGATTTGGAAAGAGCTGGAGGTTAGAGTACAAAAACACGACATCAAAGCGAAAAAGCAAACTCAAAAACAACCATGGTGGAAGAATGGATGAACATTGATACAGAAATTAAAAAAAAAAACTAGTAAAATCTATTCCCAGACATTTAAAAGCTGTTGTGGATGCTAAAGGATATCCTACTAATATCAATTTAACGAAAAATGAAAATATTTACTAATAGGTCAAGATTTTTTTGAAGTGTACGAAGACTTTTGTGAGATAAAATGTTTGTCATTTTTTTATTATTAATTTCTTAAAAATAAAGTTCCGCTATATTTTAAGAATATTTCATGTAATTTTGTTACGAATAGATTATAGATCTTATTATTAAAATCTCATTCAGAAAGTTTACTTTTAATTAACGGATAGAGCCCTATTTCAATGAAAATCATAAGTGTACGAACACTTTTGGGAGCCACTGTATAAAGTAGCCAGATAGGCATTACTTCATACAGACACCATAACCTGAATTGCACTAAAGCCGAAACACGCGACACCATTCCCCAATCTCAATAGCTCTTTATGATTTAACATATACCAATGGCATAAATGCGCGATTTGGCGATGCATTGCTTGTTGGCGAGTTCTCCAGCGGTTGTACGAGCGGGCGTTAGCCTGTTACGGAAAAGTATGAAGGTACTTCCACGTGATGGTAAACTGTGACCTGGCCTTACGAAGAAAGAAATGCAAGTACTCTTACCTCCTGCAAGACCCGAATTCTACGGAAATGATCCAGCAGAAGCAGTAAATCCTAAATTCACCAAAAGTTTACAATGAAAGTATCCACTACGTCTAGCACTCGTAACCACACACAAATAATGCCGAACTATCATTCCCAGAATGCAACGCACTGCCGAATCCGTCGCCGAGACCGACCCATCGTGTAGGAGCAGGCGATTTGGCAGCGAGAGGGGTGGACGATTTGAAGGGGTATTTTCTTTTCTATGCGAGAAACACTGTACATCTAAAACAGTATAATTTACGCGTCTCATATCAGCACGAAAAAAAAGAAAAAGAAAGAACTATATTCAAACATGACATTTTGGTAACTGATATTTACTATAAAGTATAAACATAATATTAACACTGTAATATTAAAAAGACATTTTCATTTTAAAGCGAAAACTCTTATTTTTATATTCCCCCCTCTTAAAACTGAGAAATTTTACAGTATTTTTTTATAAAAAAGGTAAATGTGTATATCTGATTTTTTGCTACATATTAACTTCCTAAGAATTTTATTTCGACAATTGAAGTAATTAGTCTTCGTAATTATAGTAATTATAGTCTTATCAGCTGTCCAGATTAGATTCTTCCTCATCATAAAAAATAATGGCATTAAAATAAATTTTGTAGCGGGAAAACTTCAGATTGCATTCTAATATCTAAAATAAGAAACAATAATAATGAATAAACATTTTAAAGAATTAAAAAATATATGAAGTAGAAAAAAATCATAAAACCTCATGAAACAAAATCTTTACTCTTGAATAAAATTAAAATTGAACTCAAAAAGAATTTGATTTTCAAGGTGTATATATATATATTTTTTAATTTGAAGTTTCTTAAGCAGAAAACTTATAACAAAATATTTTAAAAAATTATTATTGATTGAGCAACATTAAAAATCAACTATATAGGAAGACTTGCAATCTATGTATTACCAAAAAATTTTGCCCTAAACAATAAATTTTATTTTAAGTAGACGGTAATGTAAAGACTTCAAAAAGAAGAAAAGAAAAGAAACAGAGAAAGAAATAAACTTCGAAATTTTACGTTCAAACTGTGACAAGGTTTTACGCGTCAATAAATAAAATAACACTTGTTCAAAATGTTATTAAGAAGTCCGGATAAATGAAATCTTTAAATACGAGCTTAAATGCTGTATTTAGAAACTCACTTTTCTAATATCGAAGCTAAATTAAAAATATTAGTCATCGTTGAGGAACAGAAATGTCTATTTATGCCGAAATTAAAAGTAGCAAGAATATCTCTTCGAGTTGTTAAAAATAATTTTTATTAATTTTTTCGGCTAAATTATAATGGACGATACCTTTCCTTACTTCTAGTTTAGAATTTACTTATAAACTGAAAGTGACTTCGTTGAAAAAAATTTATTTCTTTTCCCAATGGAATTATTGAAATTATTCCCTTGGTATATCCGTTGGCCACTAGTAAGGCCGGAAGCAGTGGTCTCTTTATTATGGAGGCGCCTAATAGATGGGCCACCGTTGTCTCCAATGAAAGGACGGACAAATTATATCCGTGCCTTCTCCGGAATTCGAACCCCCGGCCCTTTACTACCATTATTATTGCAATCAGAGTCGCGAACCACTTTCCCTAATTAGGCGTCTCGTTGAAATATATAATTTTCTTAATTTTCAGAATATCATAGTCACTAACTCTGTGCTCTGAGTGATAATTTGACGAAAAACGATTAACGAACGATTAATGACGATTAATGACGAAAAACGAGCTAACTTTAATTTTACAGAATTTTAATCTAATTTTTTAATAAGTAAATCAGTGAAAACTCAATTTAAACATGTGGCTTAAAATTCAGAACATATTTGAAAACAATCGCTAAATTAATACTGCATTGAAATAATACTGGGTAATGTGAAGCAATGAATTTATCAAAATAATTTAAATTAAATTAATCCAAAAATTCAGTAGTGCTCTTAGAACAACGGTGAATATTTAACCATTTAGTCATAGGTAACCTATGGTTTGATGATTATTAGCGGTTATCTGGGTGGGGAGACGAAATAGGTTTAGGGAGAGGGGTGGACATGATTGAAATAAAATTAAACCGAAGGATAGTTATGTCCTATGGAAAGGCAATTGCCTTTGTAGGGCAGCGCAATATTTCATACAATGTCAAAATTTATCAAAGCAAATGGATGATAAATGAAAGATAGCATAATGTAGCATAATATAAAATAATGTAATGCCATGCACCAAAGTTTTTAAAAGATTCCACATACGATGTTTCTAACTTCAAAACAAAGAAAAGGAGCATCGAAGGCCCTGAACTATTTTGCGCATATGGCCCCCTAGATTGGTTTCAGAATTTATTTCGGTTAAACTCTTTTAAACATCGTTTTATGAGGGATGATACACTAAACTTTTCCACTGCAGCTGTCAACATTCTGATAACTGAAATGAAAACTAGAGATTATTTTCATCCATTGAGGTTCCATCCAAAGTTAATGTTTAACCCATCAGTGAGTAGTGACAAATGGTTTTAATGTGACTTAACTTTATTTTAATAATTATCCAATTTATGTAAACTCTAGATGCATTTCATTTATAATAAGTCTAATTGATAATTCTTAACATTAACTGCATTATTTCGTAACACGTATAAAGTGTTAGTTTTATTCCTTTTTAGTACAAGTACTGCAACTCCTGTTCTTCATGTTTACGTGAAAGATAATTAAGCACGTTGTTACCACTAGCTTAGCCATTTTCTGGAAACAAATTAGATGCCTTCAGTTTATTTTACCTCACCATCTGTAAGGGTTAAAATAAAAATGTTACGAAACAAAGTTGCCAGGACTTGATCGTGAACACAAAACTGACTTTTAAAAGACTTGTAGTTTTAATATCTAAATATTTTTTAAGAAAGCTTAACAAAGTCATGAATCGACAACTGACAGTTACTCAAAATCTTAGCTTACAAACCAAGTAAGCATTGATATTCTAGTCTTACGCGAGGCAGAGGATATTCGTAAAGTGAGAAGCCGGACGTGCAGGCAGTCAACGTTAATCCGAACTCTCATACAGTTACGAGCTACTTCTCAAACTTCATACTAAACTTCTTGCCACCCAAAGCTGCATAATGTCTGTAATGAACTACCATGTCACGAAATGAAACAGTAGAAAAGATGCGAGTTAAAATCAAATTCGTTAGTCAAACTCATTAAATATCAGACTTTCGATTCATAAAGAATTTTCTTAACGTCATATATTCTATATCTGATATTTGTTGGAGTTATCGGTTTAATATCCTGGCAAATAATCTTAAGAATTTGGATACGTGGTATCAGAGATATCAAACCAGACAACTTTCGAGTTCCTGCAGCTTCCCGAAAGTTTAAAAGCTTGATAAGTAGAATGCCAAGATATTGTCATTATCTTGCTTTAAGTTTCAGGCTCCAGATCAGAGATGATTTTCTGTGCATTAAGTGCAATCCCTATCTATACATATTTGAAACTCAGTGAATTAGGCCCATCAGCGGCCGAGTGATAACGTCGCTGAACATCGATAGTTCAGTCCGGAGTTTGAATGAACCCCGGACGAAATCCTGGCTTGTTGCAAAAGCGTTTTCATGGTTTTCTTCATGCGTAACGTGGATACGAGCCAGTTTCCCTGAAAAGGTCCTCCGTGGGGCATTCCTTCCTTGAGAGGATGCCATTGTTTGCTCTGCCGTAATCAGTTAACAGTAAAACTGACAAATGAACTAATACTTTATACAAAATTAAACAGTTAAACTGAGAAAGAAATAACTAGTACTTAGCGCATGACAAAATGCCGTTAGAAATGTTCTTAATAGATATTTTTCCAAATTTTGGAGCGTTACATTATATTACACTGCTTTTCAGTTGTGATCTACTTGCTCTGGCCAAGTATTGCCTCTGTATGAAACATTCTTGTGCTCCACACTTGGGACATCATCGACGCCAGAGCCCTTGATAATAACCCATGTCCATAGTTTAACTTTTATTTCAACATTCTATCTAAATTTGATTAACCCCCCCCCGCATTCATGACCCAGGTAGTGCCATGTGTGGCTTTTACTAAAAGAGACTAGGTATGAAGAAAAATGTAGTGCTCTCTATGACGATCACCGGCGGTTCTAGATGATCTGGGTTCTCGGTGAAGGTCATCGTTTCAGACAGATGAGATTCGGTACCACAATATTTGTTTATATTCTCAAAAATGTTGCTCACTTTCATTAACTAGCATTTAGATACAATGACAGTAATAATTCCGTGACAATGATGAATGGTTGATGAAGGAATAAGAAACAGCACCACCAGCCTAGAACCTGCAAGATTTGCCGCTGGATGAAATGCAAATTTCTAGAAACTGGTAAGCACATTTTCGATGAGACCCCAGTCACTCAAAATATAAAAGTAGAAGAAAATTCCCGGTTTAGAGTAAAATCTTACTTTTATAACAAGGTTAAAAATGAAATAAGAAAAAAGTATTTCGAAGAGATGCTTAAAAATTAAATAATAATATTCAAAAGTAATTGCTACGCTAGCCTAGTGGTTTTGTGTCGGAAGAAGAATAATTTACTGCCTACAGACCATAAATCGCGTCTGTTTGCTTTTGTTTGCTGGAAGCTAAATAGCATAACAAAATATCAAATTTCTTCCCTACCTATGATTGAGGAAATGGTGTTTATCACCGAATCGGGAGTGCATGCATTTCTGAAATTACCATTTAGGTAATATTTTGGCCTCGTCAGGTTTTAGAGAGCCATGGACATAATTTTAAAGCCCAGCATTAGTCAAATCCATATTTATATTTCTGTATCACACAGCAGTTACTAGTAACACGATTGATGAACACACTCACCATTTCTCAGAAATTTTTATACTTTTAAAATAAGTGGGTTTGAATGTTATTGCGCCGAAATGCGAATTTGCAACCAAAAAGATTCCTTACTTGGGTTACAAAATACTACTTCAGGGGACTGAAATAAACGAATCTAAAATAGTATATTAAAGTAAAAAATAATCCTTCTCCAGATACGGTAAGAAAAATAGCGTCGTTTTGGGATTTGGGCTCATACTATAGGATGTTCATTAAGGATTTCAAGAAAATTGTATAGTTGAAAGCTGAAATTCTTCGATAGTAGTCAGTCTTCGGCGTTGCTTTATTCTTTCCAACAGTCATTTTCACGGCGGTATAGGTTTGAGCCAACTTGCGCGTTAATCATATCTGTGTAGCCTTTCGCTAAACTAAGCCCACTTTTGAAATTCTGTCTTTTGAGTTACGCCATAAATGCTGGTTTCGTAATGTTGGTTTCGTAAATACAAAAAGTACCTTCTGTTAAATTATTTCAGTTTTTAATAAAATGTTTTTCTCCCTCTTTACTGCGTGCCTTCGGTGTATAAGTGAGGAGCAGGTCCGCCTGTCAATCAGAAGATCAGGGGTTCGAATCTCGGGGAAGACATATCTGACTTATCCTGTTTCCTGCCTCAAAAATAAAAGTTAAATGCTCTGCACACTTATCTTCGTTTATTTTAAAATTAAATTTTTGAATTATAGTACCCTTGCTTGTTTCTTAGATGATAAAATCATAATGATCAGAATAATGATTAAAAGCGGGGGGATCAAAGTAAAGCTGATGCAGCACTGTAATCTAATTTAATAAAAGTTTCTTACTTGGCTAATATTACACGGACTAATTTTATTATTAGGACTCATTATCTAAAGAAATTTTACAGTCACCGAAATCATTTACGGAAGTTTCATATTGCTATAATTTATGTAAACAGGTTGTGCTTATGTAAATAGGTTAGCCAACCCACGGTCGAGTACTGAATGCTGGTTTCTTGACATAGGTTCGATTCCAGGCGAAGGGGTTTACTGCATAGGCGTTTTTGTCGTTTTCCTCTACCGTAATATGGGTACGAGTCAATTTTCCCTAGTCTTCCATGGAAGCAATCCTCCCATTAGGAAGACAGCTTTAGCGTGCTCTGTCATAATCTAATAAACCAAATTAAACTAAAACAGCTTTTAATCTCGAAACACTATTATGCGTTGTTTCACTTTTCATTCGAGTCTCTTGCCATTCGGAAATTCCATATTTAATCTACCTGTTTTCAATTAACAAATTAAACTACTAAAAAGCAATTGAAGCAGCTCTTAAGAATATTTTTTTAAAATTTTTAATCAGACTAATTTAAATAGCAATGCACTTAATTCATGATATATCTAATTTAAAATATTACATATTTTTACAGAATTGCAATACATATTTTTTTTTACTTTTTAAATATACAGAAAATGTATATGTCTAAATGCATATTCTTCTAACATAGTATAAAATGTCTCACTGTTCCACCTGAACCATTTCTGTCAATTATATCTGCTGATGAACCACATTAAGCTTTGAAAGAGCCCTTTGGGACTATTGTTAAAATCTGAACTTGGCAAAGGCAGGGGTCGTATTTTGGTTTTCATATATTTTTGTATTGCTTCGCATAGAAGTAAAATATTTCTCATGCAACTGATTTGTTTACGGGGAGAAAATATCCGCGCAGTTAATTGCGTTTCTCCGTTTTTTCAGGCTGGTAAAACAACACTGAAGTACAGTGAGTGTAGAATTATTCGTACTAGAGTGGTTTCAAAAAAGAAACTAGTTTTTTGACGTTGCTAAGTCTGTCGAAACGTCTTCAAAAGGCAATAACTAATAAAAGAACGTTTACCAAATGCGAGTGCAAAAAATAATACGGAAAAGATAATGGGAAGAGAAATTAGCTTTCAAATGTATGGAAAATTAAGAATTGTGGATTTATTGGAGCTTAAAAAGTATTCGTACATTCAAACAAATACAAAATTTTGATATCTTTTTCTAATTGGTTTAAGGGGGCACAGGACCTTTGGGCTCGTCGAAACGATCATAAAAATACTCAAACTCGAAAACACAAAAATTCATATTATATAATTAAAAAGTTATACTTTTTTTTACTTTATACCTTAAATAGATTTGGAAATGAAATAAATAAATGAAATGAACATTGTAAATAAATAAATAATTTGTAAATTAAAAATTTAAAAATGTACATAAGAGACAAATAAATAAAAATTGTAGTAAAAGTAAATAAAAATTGTCAAATGTTGCGCGCATCATAAATTTGAAAATTGCACATAGAAAACAATTTTTGGTAAAAATGTATTCCAAATTCATTAACCTCTAATGTAAAACCAAAATATATAAAAAAATCAAACCTTAAATTTGAAAAATTAAGAAAACATTTTTAAAATTTAAAAATATGTAACTTTTTATCACTTTTTGAAGGTAAATATATGTATATATAATTAAGACACAATAACACGCCGAATAAATACTAATTCAGAAGACAAACAACAAAAGTTTAGCGAATTTTGTAAATATAACGCTGATTTTTGTTGTTTGTCCTTTGAATTAGTATATGTATATATATTGGCATATGTAAATTTTTTGGTTTTAGCATGCAGAGTAACAACAGTAGCATACACACTTAAATTTTTATAGGCGTAGCATATATGGTTTGATAATTAGGCTGCGCGCAAACGTGAAAATTATCAATTTGAGAAAATCGAATTTAAAGATACAATATTACTTTTCTCTAATGTATATTTTTCAAAACACATTTAAAATGCACCAGAAGCTTAAACTACTCCTTCATTTTGTTTATGAAGCTCATCAGCTTCCTTTTTTTTTCTCTTCTTCTCGTAATTCGAGCCTCTAAAGTATTGCCTGGGCTCGTTTCTGTGCGAATTTAATACGAATTCTATTTGCTTCTGCCGCAAATGCTACACAGTTAGCTCCAGGTATACATTCTAGTTCTTTCATGACGAACAGCGTTGCCTGTTTTCCATCATTAAAGTTGGCTACTGCTAAATTTGCAGTAATTTCTACAATTTTCCTACTATTGTTTATTGTTTTCGGACAAAATGTCCAGATCAATGAATTTAGTGACTCGTTCACATTTTGCGTTCGACCACCAATGCATCTCTTTAGCAAGTCTGGGTGGGACAAATCTTTAAATACAGGTTTTAGAGCATCCATAACTGCTATAGGAACTGCATTTTTGTGTTTAAAGTTTTCATTTGTGCCATTTACAACTGCTTTTTTGTATGCGCACCAAGAATCAACACCGTCGGGGCAAAAGTCATGAGTTATTTCATTATCATTTGAACGTTTATGGTACCAAATAGCCCATATCGCTTTTTGCATATCACGGTAATTGTCAGAATGCTTCCTAATGGAATTACCATAATATGATGTAATTTGATCTATCAGCACATCCGTAAGTCGACCTTTACCGCTAAGAGGTTTCTTGTCATACAGTTTCTTGCCACAGAATTCCTGTTTTAATTTCCTCAAACGGGCACCCATTCGTTTTTGAATGTGGCGTACACATTGTATCTTCGAAATCGGAACATTGTACGGGCTATCCTTCGTAAGGGTTAAGAAAGTTTTACAATCTCCATCACCTATATAATTAACGTAACGAACATTATACTTTTCTTCGGATCGCGAAAACATATTTAACATACCATTCACTTCCATTTGTGCAGATGAACCTAAATGATTCTTACTGCATACTTTGTTATGTTCCATTTTCCATTTCAAATAGCATTCTTTGAGGATATATTTTTTCCAGTCTCACAACCTTTGCAGTAGGAACTTGAAACATAACGATCGATAACTTTACCCGTTTCACCACAATAATGGAAGTTACACCGAAATGTGAAGAATGTCCTCTGGTTCCATGTGCCATCTCCGCTGACGGTCAAATCTGAAGAACCAGTCATTTTTATTTCTTCGTCAGCTGCTATCTTCATACTATTCTCCACAATATTACGTGTAGCAGCATGCATATGACTTACAATTTTGTCGTATGACGTTTGTGTTACAGGTGGTGGTAGATCCATAATTCCAAAAATGTTCTGGATTCTGTCAATCCTTTTGCAATATACCTCATTGCTAAAGTAAATCTTCTGTTTAAATCAGAAGCATTTTGTTTTTCACCTACAAGCTTGGAATTTCTTATAGATGTTAGTACCCCACAAGAGCAGCATGAAATATTTATTTTTATGGTTAAACCATATACTATTTCAGAAGTAATACTAATTTTATTATGGCAAATATGACAGCACAAGTATTCTACTAATCCAGAAAATAATAAACTTTTATCAGTGATTGCATACCCTTCAAATTCGCCTTCACCTGATACTACTAAATGATCTAGAAGTTTGTCCTTTTCCTTTTCTTCGGTCTTTGACTTGAAGCTCTTTTGATATTATTATTCATTTTTAAATTTCAAAACAACTACCTTTACATAAACGTTTACTCAGTAAAACAAACTTGATATGAAAGACCGAAATAGAAATACTCAAACGACGTTAGATTTAGCAGCGTGGTAATAAGAATTATCATGTAAACAAACTACCAGCAGTGAAGTTGAGTAGTTGCCATCCTTCTTCCCCTACACGAAAAGGAAATTTAAAAAAAAAAAAAAAAAAAGTATTAAATATTTCTTTGCATAATAATAAAAATATGAGCTCGTATACAGGGTAACCGAAATGTAAACAACCACCATATTTGTGCCTTTAAACGAGCGTCGCTGATTTACTATACGATATAAATTTTCATAACTCAAGAAATAATGCGAATTTTACAACGCGGTTTTTTGCATTTTGTTCAGAAATGTTTATATATTCATAAAATGTAAAAATCTGAAAATCGATTTTTTTGAAGATTTAAAGGTCCCTTAATCACGTTTTCGTTCATAACTGACGTAATTTATCTTGCGGTTTATATAAAATGATCGGGTGTAACTTTAAATGTGATAAGAAACCAAAAAATTTAATATGATTCGTAAAGATAAAGTTACCTCTATAACAGTGCAAAATAGTGCTCGTTCAGGACCACCATATCTACTTACATCCGTTAACAGACAATTTCTGACGCGTTCGTTGAAGAAAGACAAAAAAGAAAGTGTTCCCAAGTTTACAGCAGAATTGAGAAAGATGGGAAGAGCAGTATCTGTTAAGTATAATTCGAAATGAGTGCAGAAAACGAGGTTTTCATGGCCATGTTGCGAGAAGAAAATTCTCTGAGTGAGAGCAGTCGGAAGTTACGATTATCCTTCTTCAAAAAATATGTAAATAAATACCCAGAGTTCTTGAAGAATATTATTTTTTCACACGAAATCAAATTAAATAAGATTTTTGGGTCGGACGGCAGGCGAATGATGCGGAGGAAACGAAATACAGAAATAAATCCAAGGAATTTACTACCAACAGGGGTGAAATATGGAGATAGAGGCTTGTTGGTTTGGGAGAGTAAGAGTGCTTTCGGTGTCGGTAATTAATGACATCATGAACCATCTGCTATACATTGATATTATGTAACATAATTTACGATTTAGTGCTATAAAAAATGGGTTTGGATAGTGAATATATTTTCATGCATGATAATGATCCCAAGCATATAGCCCTAAATATACGTCTCTAGCTATTATACAACACCCAAAAGGTTAGGAAATTTCCTTCTCAGTCACCCGACTTCAATTCTATTGATAATTTATCGGAAACTCTTGATACAAATGTTAGATACAGGCACATTTCTAATAAAAGTGACTTGATAACTGCTCTTAAAAAAGAATGAGAGTCCATGTCTAGCTGAGGAACAGCAAATTTGATCAGATCAGTGCCAAAGAGACTCGAAGCATTTATTCACGCTAAAGGATATCCTACAAGGTATTAATTTAAATCTCTCTATGAAAATATTCAGCTTTATGTATAATGTACGAATATTTTTCACACCACAAGCTGATAGATTATTTTTGTTCTGTAAATGTCTTATTGATGCATGCATGTATTTCATGCAAATTTAACATAGAAGTATTAAGGTATATTCCATTATACATATTTAATTTTAATTTTTGTGGAATTTAAGTTTATAGTTTTTACAACGAGGCGTTTTAAATCATGACGCTTACTGTATGATTGCTTACAACAGTTTTTTACCCCCAATGGCGGGCACTTCCCTATACGGCACTGGCTACTCCTAAGACCAGAAGTGGTGGTCATATTACGGAGGCACCTAATAGGCGGCCTCCGTTACCTCCTATGAAGGAACAGATAATTTTACATCCATTCCATCTCCGGGATTTGAACCCGGGCACTTCGGCAGCGCAGTCAGGCTACCCTAACCACTATACCGTCTGCGCGGCACTTTCTACACTCACCGTCTGCAACTCAGCGAATGGAACCCTGGGCGAATAAAATGTTTCAAATAACGGAATATTTACATATTTGCATAACATTACACGAAGTCAACTCTCTGTGCTAAATATTGACTATAATTCTACTGCATTTGTTTCTACAGGATAGACGTAGTTCTCTGTATCATCTGGAAACATTTCTCTATTAAAAAAGTAAGGATAATTCTTTGGGTCACTACAGACATACCTACTTTCTGCTTATTTATCCCTCTTACAGGCACCCAAGCAATGTACAAAACTGACCTTCTGCTACATTTGTTGGTAGATCCAAGATCGCTGATTGTACTGCAGAAATCGTCTCGCGATAAAACCAACAGTCGGAATACTATCTGACTGTCGTAGCACTTATTGGTTAATTTCTTCTTTCTGCAACTGATAAAATAGAATTTTAAATTATTATAATTTGCTAAAATTAAAATAAAAACTGCAAGAAATCAATATATTTTGCGATAAAAAATATCGGAAAGAAAATGAGAGTGAACGACAAAGAATGCGTGCTTCCAAAAGCAACTAAAAATGGCCATAAAATAGAACTACTGTTTTTTCAAGACATTTCAGTTTACTAGACCGCTGGAGAAATCGATTAAAATTATTGTTATTTAATCAAAATGAGGAAGAGGCATTTCCGTCTGAAGACTTCAAATTAAAATTTAATACGAATTATGAAATTTATTTCTAAAATTTCAAAATATTTAAAATTTGAAAAGATTTTGCACCAGTTACGCTATACTATAAAAATAGTTTTTTTATTAATTTCAAGCTGCAAATATTTATAACAATTTTTGACACATTAAAAAATAAATACATTTTAATTTATATCAATTGATAAATTATTAAAAAATTAAAATAAAGGTCATTGTTTTAGTGATAAATTTATCTGTAACCTTTAATCTGCTCAGTTTGTGAATCAATAACAGGCTGATTAAATCTGAAAGATAATTAAACTACTCATGCTTTGACAAACAGCAACCTTATGAGAATCAGCTATGCGCAAGGACGCGGTAAAAATACATAAAAATCTTTTGTTTCTAGTAGTGGTAACATTTTCTTTTAAATCACTCTATTTTTTAATAAAGGATTGATTAAATAAAGATAAATGAAGTCAAGATATGATAATTTACGAATGGGAAAATCCTGAAAATTAGCTACACGAGAAGGCGAGCGGAATATTGCACAGTATCAACACTAGCAAACGGCTGATTCCTTACTTTTTCCAGTCTTCTTATGCCTAAGTTCATACATTTTACATACATACGTCATTGTATTTTTAAATTAATACATTAATTTATGCGTTTTACATCAATATATGTATTTAAATGTTTCATATCATACATGTCCGTCAGTTTATGCATCTCATCTGTTCCGATTTTAGGTTTTAAATGAAAACAATATACTTTCTTTGTAAAGATACAAAAACTCAAACGCTAATGTACTACAAAGTATGTAATATGTGGCGTTAGAAAAATCTTTAATTACTTACTGTAACAGCGCAGATATTCATAAAAATTACTCTACCGCAAATATTATTAAAATTATTATTCATAGAAACTATTAACTGCACATATTATAAATGAAAAGTATTTTATATTATATCAATTAAAGGTATTATTCAAATAAAATTAAATCGAAGGGAGCGATGACACCTGCTCGGTCACTGGTGTCTTACAGATTGATGGTTCATTACATTCAGCAGCGCAGGAATTGAGCCTGATTATCTATAAAATTAAAATAAATGACACTAGTGGCCTGTAATGCCTTTGTTTTCTGATTATGTACAGTGTGGCAATTACTTTTGCGGAACAATGCAGTGCTTCACACTCTTCAAAGTACATAGATGATAAATGCATAGTAGCGTAATATGACTGTTATATTACGTAACGCTTTACGAATTTCGGACGACTCCATTCAAGAAGTTTCTAACAAGAAAAATACGAGCAAAGCAAGAAAAATGGGGGAACGGAACTAAGAAATTATAAATGCTATTCCAGCAAACAAGAAACTCCCTAACCGCAGTGTACGAGCCAAACTCATTAATGAATAAAGCAAAGTTCAAAGATTACACTTTACTCACTTGATAATGGTATTTATTCAGTAAGAAAGTAATGAATATCAAATAAAATTTACATAAAAATTTTTGTGTTAGAAGGTTTTATTAAAATGAATTAAAAAATTAATAGAAATAAAACAAATATAAATGCCTTAATAAATTTCTTTTATTAACGAAAAAAATCGCTTGACATGTTTTTATTTTTAACGTAATGAAACAAAGAATATTGTTGTTGAGAATTTAAGTTAACTGAGTCTGGGGTAGAGTGACGAGGGAATCAGTATTAGTCTTTAGTTCAGAACGTGAAAGAACATTTAGTTGTTGTATCTGTTTGTGTTTTATGTGCTTCAATAAAGAGCTTTTATGTTTTTTCCGAATGATTTTAGAGTCTTCCCGGACTTTACAAAATACCCTGCATCATGTAGATGTGAATCCATGAATTAAATTTCAACGTTTCATTCTTAACACAAGAGCTTCTTAACCCCTCGGTGGGAAGGTGCTTTTCAATTTAAAGCTTTGAAGTTTGGCTTATTCCCTGGAGATGAATTTGACGGAAGGGACTGTAATCGTCATTCACCCTCAGTCTGAAGAAAATTGAAAACAAGCTGGTTAAAGAAATAATATATATAAATGAATTTTCCTTTTTAATGGTGCAACTTATTGATAAGTTCCAAAGACTTGTCAATCATTAATTGCTGAAAGTTTACTGAAGACTGAAGACGGTAGGAAACTGTACACGGCTGATTTTGACGAAGCTGACACCTACAGACAACCATTTAGAAATTTTATGCTGAGCTGGAAAAGCAGCTGCAAGAGGCTGAAAATAAAAAAAAAAAAAAAAAAAAAAAAAAAAAAAAAAAAAATTATTGAAAACTGAGCTGAAGAAAACTGAAACACATAGCAATGAATCGGCGGGAGGGAAGTCGGCGCTCACGAATACCTCCCATTAAAGAAGAATTACGTGAGCAAGGTCAAGAAAGGTCAGGGTGGGGAAGACTGCGAAATACTTGTCATCATATTAAATGTTTGCTTTGACATGTATGTGACATTTGTACGACATTCACATCCACATCACAATGCGACATTTCTGTGACGTTGTACCGTGGGCACAAATGTAATGTGAAGAAAATGCAACATTGAGAGCTCACTGCAACGTCATAGCAACTAAGTGTGCTGTATGGGGAGTCTTGTATTTTTAGGTAACGTAAACTAAAGAGCCCTCAAAACATTGTATGAGGAATTATTCTCAGGTCTTACTTAACAGACAAGTCGGAAGAAGGATGTAAAGGCCCCTTTATTCAATTACATGTAGTTAAACAGATGACCCCAGTTGGGCTTACATAAAGCCAACACTTCTGACTTAACACAAACAAGTAATTTTGAACTTGAAATTAAGTATAATTAAATTAGCCTAACTGCTCATGGGATGAATTAATACTCAAGAAGGCTCTGGCTCGTTGAAGCCGGCGGAAACAAACTTAATGGCTAGAAGCACTCAAAGCCACAGAATCAAATCGCTAGTAATGCAAAGTAACAACATGGCCTTCAGGCAGGTATAACAAGATCTAAAATGACCTTCCAAAAGCTTCGCTTAAATAGCGCTTCTTTCTACCTTAATTTAAATAAGCACGCGCTATCTAGTTAGCATTCTGGGTGAACGCGTGGGTGAAAACAAGACTGAAAGGAAAGTTGCTTTAACTAAAAATTAACTATTAGTCAAAATAAATAATTCGCCACAAGTTAATTTAAATTTCATATCAATATCTCGGCACTATGACGTTACATCTTTGCTTTTTTAACATATATTTTTTTCGTATGTTACTTTTTTAACGAATTAAAGAAAAGAATGCATAATTCTATGCGATGAATATTCGAAGATAATTGTTTAACCCTTTAACCCGCGGGAAAGCGCGTGGGGTGTATCATACCCCAACCCTACATAAATTTGGAATATTCCTAACTTGTGAAACTGAAATTCTGTGCTGCTTTCAGTAGCTGAGTTTCTAGTTGTGGTTGACGTTCAGAACCGCTTTTTCTTTGCCTGTGTGTTTCAGAAAAAGATTTATCGGTATTTTGTTGGAACTGGGGTATGACACACCCCACGCGCCTGTCCGCGTAAGTGTTTTTCTGACTGAATATTTAGTTCAGAAATTTATTTCTAGAGCGTAACAGTAAATATTTCTACTCGCAAGTGATTTTAAAGTACTTGACATTAAATTCTTAAAAATTTTAACTGCATTATGGTAAAAAGAATGACTCCCTATGAATTGGAGATGCAACGCCTGTGAGATTTATTAGAAATATTTGAAAGCGATGAAGATTGCATTTCGGAAACTAAAGATGGAACTAAAAATATTTTCTACACTGTTTTGGTTTCGAAAAAGATAAAACATTAATTCCTGATGTTCCTAAAAAAAGAAAAACTGTTCTTATGCTTTCAACATTATATAACGATCATACTATTGGAGAAAATAACACGTCAGGAATTATATGTTTTTATAATATGACTAAAGGAGCAGTGGATATGGAGGATGAAATGTCAGCCAATTATTAAATTGCCAAAATAATAAGGAGGTAGCCAATGGTAATTTTCTTTCCTGCACTGAATGTTGCTGTAATAAATACTTGAATTATATTACATTCAACTGCTAATCCACCAACCAGAAACAGAAGTCTGTTTTTGAAGGACTTAACATTACAATTAATGAAAAAAATTATTGAAAAAAGATCAGAGATTAATACTTTACCAAGAAACTGACGTACTGCATGCAAACAAAAGCAGAAGTTTCGACGAAGAATTAAAACGAATACATGAAATTCAAAACAACTAAGTACGAAAGATGTGATAAATTTTTTGCCCTCCCGCCAAGGACAGAAGAGCGTGAATGCAATGTTTAAAATGTGAAAACATTCTGTGCCAAGAACACATGAATGTATTTCGTTGAAAGTGTGAAGAAATAAAACATTCTGTATTAGAGATGCAATGAAACTTAGAGGCAAAATGTTTATTTTTTTATTATTTTCATTTATCTTAATTTTAACTCTAAGATTATTTTGGAAATTAATTTTTTGAAACCCAATTATTATTCACGTATTTATAATACACGAGAACAAGAAAAACAGCTTTAAAACTAAATAAAACTATTTTTATGTATTTTAAATATTGGGGTATGTGATACCCCACGCGCCCACTCTAGTAACTTTTATTGGTGCGACTTCCGCCGGGTTAAAGGTTTGACGCGGAATATCTCGTTCTTTTATGCAAGCTCCTTAACGGTTTGTCCCGTAATATTGTCATTTTAAATATCCCCTTGGAAACGGACTGGTCCGTGTTTTTGTTAGACTTAAAAGATACGTCAAGAACGGCTAGCCCTGTTGGAAGAGCTCCAATCAGTCACTTCAGCCCAGCGTCGCGTATGCGTAATTTGGAAACGGTGATGATTTATTTGAATTTTTAAATGCCGGTAAATGATGCAAAATGGTAAAGGTTTTTCCATAGGGTTAAGTCATATAGCTTTTGACCTTCATGTATGAGCATCAGTTTCTGTTCTGTGCTTCTGGTTTTCATAGATTTATTGGTTGTAAACAAACTGGGAATGAGAGTTTCTTTAAGTTAAAGGGATACCGTTTTTGTTTATTTCGATTTTTCGTTGGTTTTGTTTTTTTTTTTCTTTGCATTTTTCGTTATTAGAATGTGGGGAAATGCATCCAGATCAATATTTTTATTTATGTTTATTTTTTGTTTCAGTCCAAAGATGCAATTTGCCCTGAAAGAACTGTTATTTTCGCTTTGGCATTTTGCGTTGGTTCACTTTAAATGTCTGATTCACTTTTCATATTGTTGCCACCAAATATTATCGCCATGTATTATATTTAAAGAAATTAAACAATGAAGAATCTGCATAAATGTATGTATGTTTCTCGCACTGTGATAAAATAACGGTACCTAGAGCCATCCAATTTTGAATAACGTTTCCACCCGACTATGGGCATCTGAAAGCCCAAATTTCGAATTTGGAAGTTGTTTTATTATCTATTTCATATTTGGCAAACCTTTAACGAAATTTTGATTAACAAACGCAACGATTTAAAAGCGAGCAATGGCAACACTCTACGGGTAGAAAAAAAAAAAAAAAACCTTTTTATTTCCAGTGCGCCGAACTGTATATCGGAAATTCTAAAGCTAGACTCATTTTAAAATTATTTTGCGATATTGCTGTTGAAGTGAATTTTATGGTTTAAGTGCGAAGAACATGATATTAAATAATTAAATGTAACGCACAAAACATTAAAAAAAACGCCCCTTTGGACGTAATTTAAAATCTGTAACCTTTCAGATTTTTTTTGGGGGGGGTGTTAGGAGAATGTGCGAAAACGCATCTAGCTCACCATAGCCGGTGTAACGTTGCCAGAATTCCTTGATGGAAAAGTTCAGACGAGTTGTCTTTTTTTATATTTATTTTAAAACTTAACCTAGGCATTCTTGGTTAATTAAAAGGTTACTTTACAACATTATCACAAAAGAAAACATCAGCTTTCCCGATGCGTGTTGCATCTTTCTTGCTCGGCATATGCTCGGCGAGAAAAGCCGTTGTGTGTCGATCCTCGTTTTGAATTATTCCACACACAATAGAATATTTAAATTGGAATTTAATTACCTACAGATAATTATTGCTTAATTTTCTTTTACATTTGGTAGCTGTAATTTTGTTTTCATACGTATAATATCAGTTTTCATGTGCATAGTTATAATTTTAATATTTCGCATGTTTAATTTATTTCTATTTATGTGGTATTCTTTATATTAATATATCTTAAGAACTAGTATATTAAGTACGTAACTTCAATAGTTGATGTCATTTTATTAAAATGCTGATTTTACATGATTTTTTTTTTTTTTTTTTTGTAAAATTAAACTTAACTGCTGAAAATGCGTGGGCCGGCGGCGGCGTTCCATTTCGGGGGGGGAGGCTTTCTTTTCGTGACTGCGCTTCGTTCTTCGCGCTGGTCTTCAAGAAGGAATTATTACGTGTTTAAAATTACTCGAATGCGCCGACTATAAGCTACAACTGAATCTGATAGTTGATTTTCGGGTAAATAATCTGCATGTTTTCATTTATTTAATTTATAAGGAATTTTTCTTTTCTATCTAAATTTAATATATAGAATTTGTTACCATTTAAGAATCGGATGATTACTTAAACATGAAACAGAAGAGCTAACAATTTATTCTTTGCGCTTTTCGTTCATTTCCTTTTCCCAAACTGTTCACTTAGCTAAAATAAAATCGTATAAATTAGTAAATTTGGAAGTTAGTTAATTTCTTATAATTTGTTAGGAGTTTAACCAGTTTGCTGCTTCGTAAATAGTGAACCACAGCAAAACTTTCGACTTTTACTTTCTAAAGACATTAAATAGGTTTTAATTTGAGATTGTATAAAAAATCTAAGAACTGCATTTTATAGCAGACATTATAAAAATTATATTCTGCATTAACTCTCTCCTAAGACATGTACTCTTCCAATCAACTCCAGCCAATCACCCTCCCGTAATTACGTCGTATCTTGTTTATATTGTATAAAGTATTAAAAAAAAAATTAAAAAGTTCAGACTGAGAGCTTCAGATTGCAGTCTAACGACTCTGAGTTTACCGTTAAAAATTTTAAAATATTAGAAAAACATTAAAACTTTTAAAACTTTAAAACAAGCATAAAAATTTCTTTTGTTAATTACAACAAAACGCAATTACTCATAAGAACTGTTAATGGATTTATTATAAATTGAACGTATTTTAGTTAATATCAGTTGGACACATGATTAACAACAAAATAAAGATTTGAATTATTAAGAAGCTCTCGTAGTGCTTTTAAATTGCAGATATCAAATACACTGATTTTAAATCGCAAGTTATATCATAACAATGCGTCTCATTGATGTAAGTTATAATACGTTTAATTTATATGAACTGGATTCACCGTTAAAAAGTAATAAAATTTTAATTATTTTGAAGTGGGCTTATTGCATTTAAATCTTTAGAATAGCAGTTCTTCTTCTCTCTGTTAGTGAATGAATGAATGTTAATTGCTTTTATCAGCGAGAGTGGTGTGAGGCTGGAGTTTTTAATTTGGCCCAAAATGCCAAATATTGGCATACCTTCCTACTGGTCATCGAATGACTGACGTGATATTAATACGATTTTAAATAAAGAGCTGGATGCAACATAAGCGATCGTTTCATACATTTTTTTTTTTTTTGTTCTGTTCCCTTTGCTCAACAATATTTGTATTTCATTTTGTAATTTTTACAATACGGCTTTTCGTGATGCTAGAACTATATTCCATGGACGCATACGCATACATTTTCTATATCCAGTGTTCTCAACTTAGGCTGACCTCTAGTTAGTGAGTGAGAAAATTAATCATCTACCCGAAGTGAACTTTTTACCAAAGAAATTCTCAAGAGCGAATTTGAGATGATGAAATTCGTCTGACTGTGAAGTCGACTTCGTGTTGTTCTGGCATCGGAAATCAATGATAAGCAATCATCAGTTTGCGTGATATTCTCGAAGAGTCGTTGGATGGGGGAGGGACATCCTTCACGTTTCGAAAAAAACAGGAAAGAACAAAAAGAATTTTTTTTTTTTTGAATAATATCTTAAAGTACTAGAGACAGAAGATACAGAGATCGATGAGACAATGAAAAGAATTCTCAGAACAAAAGACAATTCTAAATAAGATTTCGGCGTTCACTCTGAGGATCCAACAATGAAATGGGTGCCACAAAACAAACAACAAATTTTGGAACGAGGATTAATAAAAAGAAAAGAACTCTCAAAATACAAATAAATAAAAACCCATTTTCAGAACAACTCCAGGTCTAGCTAGTAACTAGATATATAGTGCCCAAACTTCAGATGGTTCAAAAGTCCGATTATTTCAATATTTCAGCTTTCTATTATAATGTTTGTTCGAAGTTCCTTAATCAGTTAATTTGAAAACACTTGCATGGCTACTCAGGTTTATGACAATGTTACCTTATGCTACCAAGCATTTATCATTTAAATACAGTGACAAGTATTATCACTGCCCGAAACACTGCACTGGTCAGCAGTACTCCTTGTCAAAATGCCCACCAGCGGCCGAGCGGTAAAGTCGCTGAACAATGGTAGTTCGGTCCGTGGTTCGAATCCCGCGAACGGGCTGGCTGCATGGGTGTTTTCGCGGTTTTCCCCATGTTTAACGTGTATACGAGCCAGTTTCTCTTAAAAAGTCCTCCACGAAGGCATTCCTCCCCTTAGGCAGATAGCCCTAGTGTGTTTTGCCGTAATTAAATACACCACACCACACACCTTGTCAAAATATATGCTCCGTTCGACTGTCAAACAATAAGAACTATAATATTTTATGAATATTTATAGTCGTTTTTAAATTAATAAATGATATTTCTAACATTACTCACTCGCAGGTTCTACTAATAGAAGTATTGCGAAACAAAGTAACAAATCTTGGGATGAGTGTGTATAAATATAAAAAAGAAAAGGAGCCCCCAAAACACAAATAAATAGAAATCAATTCCCAGAACAACGCTAAGTCTAGCTAATAGCTAGTCATGTAGTGTCCAAATTTGAGACGGTACAAAAATGTGATTATTTACATATTTCGACTTTTTATTACAACTTTTCCATATTCGTCTTTTTATTATAACTTTTGATGTCAGTTAATTTGACATCAAAATTTTTTTTGCAAGTCTTTCAAAAAGCATTCATCGCACAACCGCATTGACAAGTGCTATTACAGCCCGAAATATTACGCTGCCAAAATATAGACTGAGTTGACTGTCAAACTGTAATATTTATGAATATTTATTGCTGTTGTTTCAGATAATGAAGATACTTTTAACACTACATATTTGTCAGGAGGTATAAAATAATGTAGTTTTATGAATTAAACGTAAACTGAAAAAAAAAAAAAAAAAAAAAAAAAAGGGGACAGTTCTATGTATGTTTCGAAAGAGCGACTTAGGATATGTTTTAGATTTATATGTAGCATTGTTCTAATATACGTATTTTGACACAAAATCGGACTTTTTCTGAAATGACGCGCCAAGTTTTTTCTCTATTTTGATTCTACGGCTCAAATTATGTCAAACTGCCAAGTTTTGTAAAAATCGCACGAGTAGGTTTTAAAAAATTAGCTATTAAATTTTAGCTCCTCAGTGTTAATTGAGTTTGATATGTATTTATTAATATCTCTTTTTTTATTTAACTTACTTGATTCCTTCCTCCAGAATTCAAAATTTAGACTTAATCCAAATATATTTCACACATTTTTAATATGATTTATTTTAAAATATTTTTTATAAATTTTTCGAAAACATTTTTGTATTATAACCTATAACATTTTTAACGTCGTTTTAAAGTAGATGTATTTCTAGGCAAACCTGAAAAAAATTAGAGCTTTTTATTCAAAATTTTCGAAGATGTACGTGTGTTTACATATTGGCGAGTTTTAAAATTTGGCACATTCGTTAGAAGTGATAATAACGCCAAATGTGGTTTACGTACTTTGTTAAAATTATTTGAAAGTATGAACGATGACTTTTTCTCGCTCGTTTATGATAAAAAAGAAAAAGAAAATAGGTTGCTATACATTAAGAAATTCACCAAGTAAAATATTCTTGGCGAAAACTGAAAAAAATACGCCAAGATAAATTTTTGAATTTCTCTGTAAATTTCTCATCAGATTTTACAAAATTTAATATTTAGGCATAATTTGAGTCGTAGAATCGAAATATGGAAAAAACAATTTCAGAAAAATTCCGATTTCGTGTCAAAATACCTATATTAGAACAATGCTATATATAAATCTAATATATATCCTAATCCGCGCTTCCGAGACATGAGAAACGCAATTAAAATTTCGTCAATCGGCCCAGTAAACGGGAGATATAGAACCGTCTTATTCCCCCCCTTCGCAGTGTGCATTTATCATCATCTGTTTTATGATGAACCTGTTACTATATTTAATATGTATTCATATACATACATGTAATGATATTTTTAAATTAATTGATTAAATTAAATTCTAATAATATTGCTTAATAATGTGATGGCGATTCTCTACCTAAATTGCATCCCTGTTCCTAAATTTTGGCGAAATCCTTTCTTTAGTATAAAATATATTAACCTGTTGGCGCCCGCCAAATCGCCAAACTCATAAATCTGTCATATTACATAAAATACTTAAGAACACTCCTGATGAGAAGATAGCGTCACCTCGTGATTTCAATTAATATCGCTGATTGGAGGAGCTTCGTGACGTACACATATGTATAAGTAGGGCTTCTGCTCGAGGTACGAGGAAAACTCTGCTTCTGGATTCGAAAGTGTGACTGTTGCTGTTATACTCCCACAATTTGGTACCATCCATTTTACGGCTATTTATAATCCACCACGAAACCGCCTTTCTGAAAATATGTTAAAAAACTTACTTCCTGAAGATCAGCAAGTTATTATTGCCGGAGACATGAATGCTAAGCACCTTGAATGGGGATGTCGTCGTTCTAACACCAATGGACGTATTATGCATAATTTTATCTGCAATCATCCTGTCGCATTACATGTACCCTCTGAAGCCACTTATCGTCCTGCCTCTCCAAATCTCTCGGACATCTTGGATATTATCCTTACAAATACTTCTATCCCTATTTCCTTGGAAGTCAAGGCAGAACTTACATCTGATCATGTACCTGTCATTGCTTCTCTTGGTGTTTCTAAAGAAGACCCTCCTATTACCAGAAATAATACTGACTGGATTACTTTTCACAATATCTTAATCAAACATCCTCCTATTTTCACTTCACTTTCTACCAAACAGGATATCGATCTTGCCATTCATATCTTCTCTAACAGTATACTGAAAGCTTTCAGAGATGCTACAGTTACCATTCAATTAACTAACAATAATATTCGACTTCCTCGCAGTATCAGAGACATTATCAAAGAAAGAAATCGATTGCTGAAGCTTTGGCACCGTAACTGGGACCCTGCCCTTAAAAGAGAAATCAATATTTTTAATAGAAGAATCAAGAAACTTATCACTGATTTTAAAAAGGAAACAAGAGAAGATTTTATATCTAAACTTAATATTAATGATGGTTCTCTGTGGAAGTATCTTCAAAATCTTAAAAGAAGTAGTATTAATAATAGACCTATTCATACGGATACTAAAATTGCCTACTCACTTAAAGATAAAGTCGATATTTTCGCTGAATACCTGGAAAAGCAGTTTACTCCTAATATGGAGCCTATGAATCAGACCTTTAAAGATGTTCTCGAAAACTATGTGTATTCCTGGCTTCATTCTTCTTCGGCTCATAACATCCCAAGGCTTACTTCTCCTATGGAAATTACTAATATAATTAAATATCTCAACATCAAAAAAGCTCCTGGAAGTGATCAAATTACAAATAAAATGCTTCGTAACTTACCTAGAAAACTTATCAGTAAATTCGCTAGTATTCTCAACGCTTGTCTTGCTCTCAACTATTTTCCTAATCCTTGGAAACAAGCCAAGATCTTTCTTCTTCCCAAACCGGGTAAAGATGTGACCAAGCCTGATGGCTATCGTCCTATCAGTTTGTTATCCAGCCTTGGTAAAATTTATGAAAGACTTATTCTCACTAGATTGGAAACTTTTCTTCACCTGCTACCTAATGATCAGTACGGATTCAGAAAAAACCTCAGTACTACTCGACAACTAGTAAGAATTGTAGAATTTGTGGGATCTGCATTCCATAACAAGCAAAGTGTTGCGCTCCTTATGCTGGACGTGGCAAAAGCCTTTGACCGCGTCTGGCATGAGGGGCTCGTCTTCAAGCTTATCAACTTGGGACTTCCTAGAGAGCTCATTCTTCTGATCTTCTCCTTTTTGCAAAGCCGCACTTTCTTCGTCGCTCAAGGAAATGAAAAATCCAATTCAAGACCTATAAGATCCAGCGTCCCACAAGGAAGTATTCTCGGTCCAGTACTATATCTTTTCTACATATCAGATTTTCCTCACCCTGGTTTGGACAATTACTCTCTGTTAGCATGTTATGCCGACGATACGGCGATTGCAATTAAATCCATTCAAGCTAATCATGCAATAGACAAAATGCAAAATTACCTCTATGCCGTAGAAGACTGGTGCACAAATTGGCGAGTAAAAATCAATGCTAGCAAGTCACAACTTTTAATTTTTAGCAAAACTAAGAAAAAAATTGCTTTTAAAAACCTCTACCTTTTTCAGGAAGCTGTTCCTTTGGTCACAAAGGCCAAATACCTAGGAATTATTTTGAACCAAAGGCTCACATGGTCTAATCACATTAATAGTGTCAAGAGCAAAGCCATGGGCATAATATGCAGATTTCTCCCGGTCATTGGAAAATATTCAAATCTTAGCTTGCGTACCAAAAAACATATATATACCACTTGCATTCGACCGATACTTTGTTATGCTGCTCCTGCTTGGAACACAGTCACTCAAACTCAACTGCATCAATTACAAGTAGTGCAAAACAAATTTCTGCGCATTATCACTGATTCTCACTATCTTATCCGCAATAAACTTTTACACAGAGACTTAAAACTTGAGACGATTCCAGATTACATCAGAAGATCTAATGAAAAATTCTTCAACAAAGCTGTGCAATGTGACTTTGTTAATTACTCCCAAGTTTTTAATTATGAAATTCTCTTCGAAGATAGAAGCGTCAGACCACTTGCAGCTCACACCTTCATGGGAGGAGACGACAACTTTTTCACTTAGATCCTCAATTGTTAGCTATTTACACTTCCAATACATCTGATTTTGATTGAAGTTCTTCTGTTGCTTCGTTGAATAATTGTATTTAAATTGTGTTGTATAGTTGTTTTGTATTGTGTTGTATTTAGCACTACTGATTGATGTTGTTTAATTATTTTTGAATTTGTCATTGGAACTATTGCTGTAGTGTATCTTCTCGTATTGTTGTCATTGATTTCCATTGTCTTGGGTCCTCCTTGAAAGCTATGATCGCTCGTCACCTTTTGCGAACTTGTCCGATTGGATTGTCTTGCTCCTTTTGGTACTTCTCTTCTTCCCCTTATCTCCGTTTTCTCATCTGAGATTTTCTCCACGTCCGGATTTATTTATGTCAAGTGCCCTTGGGCTTTAATTTTGGAACCGGCAACATTGCTCTTCGCAATAGTTCGGTCAATTATAGAGTCTAAGTCTAAGTCTAAGGTACGAGGAGAACGCTTACGAGATGGATGCTAAAATAAACCTACCACTTTATATTCCAAAATTTGTCTCATTCCTGTTGCCCCGGCTGCACGAAACAAATAATGTATGAGAAATTACATTTCAGAAAGCCGGTAGGATTCCACCTTCAAAGGGATTATCTAAAAAAGAAAATACCCCAAGGATTATACGGATAAAATGTTACGCACTTTAGATGAATTTGCCGCTGTGCGACTTCTATGTTTCTACATTTTTCGCTAGGCGTTCTTGCTTCAAGAGAATCATTCTTCTGTTACCTGTATTCTGGTATTCTGCAGATTATTTTACGTCCAGAGAAGCATCCTTCTGCCCCCTGTGATGTGTGATTTGTGTTTCCATCGAAAGTTCGTCGTTCATCAAATGTGCTCTTACCGTTGACCTACTTTTGAGGATGGAAATCTTTCCCTACGTCTACGCCGTTCTGTGTTGCTCTCGAGAGCTTTGTGCTTGTGTGGTGATTGATCGTGTTTTGCGAAAATCTAATCAAGAGTGCACAAAAATGTGTATTTTCGTGTCGATTTCATCACTCGTATTCTCGTCACAGTAAGTCAGACAGAAGCAATTAGTAAAAAGATTGGCGATGCAAATGATATTATTACTATTGAGTTATAATTACTGATTTAATAATAGTGTTTTTATTTTGAAAATTTTAAAAAGTATTATTTTGGTATAAATGTATTTTAAATTTGGTATTTAAAGGATGTATTTTGGTTTTAATATTGTTTTGGGAAAATTTAAAGAGTATTATTTTTGAGTTAGTTTTATTTATGAAAGTAAGTTTTAGTTTTATTTATGAAAGTAAGTTTTATTTATGAAAGTATTATTAGTTTTATTTATAAAGTATTATTAGTTTTATTTATGAAAGTATTATTAAAAGAATAATGGCTAATGAAAACCTCTCTGATCCTGATGATTCATTAAGGGCAGCTAGCGCTGAACCTAAAACAAGTATAATTCCCTTTGACGCGCAGAATGATATGGATATAAATTCATGGCTTGAGTACTTTAACAAAACTCATTTAGATAAAGATGAAACGTGGAAGCTTAATAATGTAGCTCGATATCTAAAAGGTAATGCACTTAGCGTATATGTCAAAAACTGCCATAAAATTACTAAATATGTGGAATTAGTCCAAATTTTAAAGGAAAATTTTTTCGACCCCACTTTAACTACGTTTGGTGATTTTGCCAATTACAAGTACAATCATAAAGAGGACATAACGCAATATTTTCGCAAAAAATTAGATATTGGTAAAAAATTAAATCTAACTCATGAAATGATCTTGGAGGGTCTGACTGATGGCCTTCCTATAGAATTAAAATCCTTAATGACGATCAACGCACCCTCTGACCCCATCTCTTGGCTTACTCATGTCCATAAGCTTATTAAGATTAGCGAAAATCAACAAATCAAAAGTGCACCTCCCAGATTTGTTACTCCGATTGGGAACAGTTCTCAAGATTACAATCGATTTAATAGAAGTAGAATTTCAGCTACTGTGAGACAAGATTCTCCTAGACCCAACAATTTCCAACGTTTTCAGAGACCAAGTAATTTTTATAATCGGTTCAGTGGTCCAGGATTTACAAGCCATCATAATTATAATTCTCAAAATAGATTGCCATTGCCACCTAGTCCCTGTACACTTTGCACCCGGAACGGAATCCCAAATGCTTTTCACTGGTTTCAGGTTTGTCCTTTTAGAGGGGAGAGATCTGATACATCTAATGTTACGCCCCTTGCAATAGAACCAACCCCAGAAACCCCTCACAGTAGTTGACTATTAAAGGTGTCGGGATATTTGCCCAATAAGAAACGTCTAGAGTGTGTTATAGACAGTGGTGCCACCATATCAATAATTTCTTCCAAAACAGCTAGACAATTACGTTTAAAAGTACAAAGAGTTAGATCATTTTCAGTAACCCAAACTAAAGGAAAAATAATCTTCAACAAAATATGTTGTATACAAATGAAAATTGGACGGATTAGTAAACAAATTACCTTGTTTGTTCTTGATAATAATTTAAATTATGTAATTTTAGGACTTTATGAATGCAAATTATTTGAGTTGAGTATTGATTGTACTAATTTAAAAATTAAACAGAGAGCTATTGTACTTAATGATGACTGCCATTTTGTCAGCCGACCCATATCTCTACACCTCCAACTTCAAGGTGGTACAACAAATGTTTATCCATGTGTTAATAATAATAATAATGATGATGATGTAAGAAATTTTCCAACCTGTAAATCTCGGACTACAAATCCAAATGAATTAGTTTCTCAGTCTAACATTTATGTGAAAAATGCTGTTTCTAATACTGTCGATAACAAAGAGTATAACTTGGAAAAATTGTTAAATGATTATTCATCTGTGTTTTCTAAAAATAAGTATGATGTAGGAAAAATTAATATTGAACCTCAACGAATTAATTTAAATTCTGATTTGCCTGTATCATTAAGACCTTATAGAACATCCCCTATGGAAGAAGAGGAAATTAAGACCCAAATTGATCAATTATTACAAGCAGGTATAATTAAAGAAAGTTGTAGCCCATATTCGTCCCCCGTGACTTTAGTACTTAAACGTGAGGAAGGAAAAAAAACTAGATTGTGTATAGATTATCGAAAATTGAATTCCCTGGCTAAAACAGATGCAAACCCTCTTCCTCGCATTGACACTTTGTTAGACAAATTAAGTAAAGCAAAAGTATTTTCTACAATTGATTTGAGATCTGGTTTCTGGCACATCCCGATTCACCCTGCAGATACTGAGAAATTAGCTTTTTGCACGAATTTTGGATTATTCGAATGGTTAAGACTCCCTTTTGGTTTCAAAAATGCTCCTGCAATTTTTAACAGAACAATTAGACGAATATTAACAAAAAATAAAATTAATTTCGCTTGCAGTTATTTTGATGATATAATCGTTTACTCTTCCTCTGAGAAGGAACATTTAGAACATTTAAAAATTTTATTTGAGGTGTTTAAAGAGGAGCATATTAAATTGAATCGAAACAAATGTGTGTTCGCCCGAGATCAGATCACATTTCTTGGCTATGAAATAAAAAATGGTAGAATAATTCCCGATAACCATAATATAGAAGTTATTAAGAAACTTAAAAACCCCAGTAACACCAAAGAGTTACAAAGAGTTTTGGGAAGTGTGAATGTGTATCATAGATTCATTCCGAATTATGCAACTATTAGAGCTCCATTAAACAGACTCTTGAAAAAAGATGTCAAGTGGGAATGGGATGACCAATGTCAAAAAGCTTTCGACGAAATGAAACGAATACTGATTTCCAAACCTGTTTTACAATTGTATGATTCCAGTAGGCCATGTCATATTTTTGTTGATGCTTCTCAAACTGCTGTTGGAGCTGTTTTGAAACAACCAGATGAAAATGATGTCCTTCATCCTGTATCATATCATTCCCGAACTTTAAGAAATTATGAGAAAAATTATACGATTACTGAGTTAGAATGTTTGGCCATAGTAGATGCCCTAGACAAATTCTATTACTATCTGCATGGACAAAAATTTGTTATACATACGGACCATGCGGCCCTCGTTTGGCTCAAAAATGTTAAAAATTTAAAAGGTAGACTCTTCCGTTGGTCACTCAAACTAAGTATGTTCAATTATGAAGTAAAGTATCAGAAGGGCTCTACCAATATTGAAGCTGACATGCTTTCTAGACATCCTGTTTCGCAGCACCTCCAACATTATGTACATTTACTTGATAGAAATGAAATAATCCAACAACAAAAAACTGATAATGTCTGCGGAAAAAATTACCAAGAGATAAATGATATGATGGTAATTAAGAAAAAGAATTTTTATAAAATTGTAGTACCTAAATCTTTAAGATTAAAATTGTTGAATAAAACCCATGAAAATTTTGGTCACCCGGGAGTTCAAATTATGCTTAACTTAATCACCCCTCAATATTATTGGCCTCATATTAGTGAAGATATCGGAAATTTTGTTAAACATTGTCATACTTGTCAACTTAATAAAAAGAAAAAAACAGAAAAAATTTGGTCTTATGCAAGACGTACCCCCAACCGACAAACCTTTCGAATGTCTCTCTATTGACACTGTGGGAGGATTTAATTATTATAATTCTACAAAAAAATATTTACATATAGTTATTGACCATGCAACAAGATATGTCTGGGCTTTTCCCTCTAAAAGTGTAACTTCAGAAACCTATGCCAATTGTCTAAAACAAATATTTCAAATACAAGTCCCCGAAAAAATTCTGAGTGACAGGAATGCAGCCTTCACTTCCTCTAGATTCAAAAAATTTCTTAAAAAGCATAATGTTAAACAACTTTTAACTTCATCTCACCATCCCCAGACAAATGGTAAAGTAGAAAGAGTAAATCAATCAATAGTAAGTCGACTAAAATGTAAAGTAAATTCTTCTTCTAAAAACGTACCGTGGACTAAAGTGCTAGAGCAAGTTGTTATCGAATATAACAACTCCCCTCATACGGTAACTAAGTTCACCCCAGCATACTTACTATTTGGTAACCTCCCTTTTGAATCTCCAATTGATCAAAATAAATACCCTTCCTTAAATGAAGCAAGGGCTTTAGCAAAGAAAAGAACTATCGAATACCACCGAAAGAATAAAACTAGATATGACATCAGATTTGTAGAATCTAAATTTCAACCTGGAGATTTTGTCCTTTACGAGGAATTTGAATACCCAAATACTAGAAAATTGACTTCACCCTATTCAGGCCCTTATCGGATTATGAATAAATTATCTGAAGTTAATTATGAAATCGACAGGGAAAATTTTCACACGAAGAAACCAACTGAGATTGTACATGCGTCAAAATTAAGGTTCTATTATCCACCCGAGAACTTTAAATTACATCATGAATAAATCAAAATTTATAAATCAATAAACTATCCATAACCCTTCTTTTAGTTTTCATCCTGTTGTCCCCCTTAATAATTGATTTATCTCTCAGTGTCTGAAAAGTTTGTCTGCCCTTTTCTTTTACTGGGCTCCTTCAAACTTGAGTTTCAGGTTCAATGCACTTTCCGTGTGGGAAACACTCAATTGAGGCTATACTACAAGTAGAGTACTATACCCTCACATTTCCTTGAGCTCATGTTTTCCTATGTTTGTGTTATAAATTGTAGCAACAGTTGAAAAAGTTAAATTTCAGTTGTTGAAACTTCTGAATTTCATTTTATATTTCTGCAGCATCGTATACAAAAAACTGGTATGGATGTTGGAAGTTAAATTTTGTTATCATTAATAAGAGAAAAATAGAGTGACAAAATATGTTAAAAACCTAGCAAAATGTGTATTTTCAACAAGAGATAAGAGCTCTAGTATCGTGACATAAAAACTCAAATGTTTTCAGTGCCAATGCTGATCCATAATTCTAGCGCTAATTAAATGCTCCGGAGATCTCCAAAGACCAGTAAAAGACTAAAGATGAGCCTGAATGACAACTCTAATGATTGTATGGACTCATACACAAACTGTGAATGGCATGCCCTAAGATATAAACTTACAAATTCAGTTATATTACTATTTCCTATTGCCGCGTAGCTAACCAGCAATATGTTATTAGTGCTTTATTTGTTCTGCACTTAGTTACTATATTATAATTTCATTAATCATTTATTATATTTTATATACTGTATTAATTATATTCAAATATTTTATGTCATATTTTATGTAAACATTTTGTGTTCCTTGAGGTAAATCCAATCAGTTTTCCTACTCACTTAATTTCCTAATAACTAAATTTTCTGCTCTCACTATCTGGACTGTCTTGGGTCGACGGCCGCGACTGCAAGCCTTTTCAGATGGGGGGGGGATAATCTGTAAGGATATTTTAAAATTAATTGATTAAATTAAATTCTAATAATATTGCTTAATAATGTGATGGCGATTCTCTACCTAAATTGCATCCCTGTTCCTAAATTTTGGCGAAATCCTTTCTTTAGTATAAAATATATTAACCTGTTGGCGCCCGCCAAATCGCCAAACTCATAAATCTGTCATATTACATAAAATACTTAAGAACACTCCTGATGAGAAGATAGCGTCACCTCGTGATTTCAATTAATATCGCTGATTGGAGGAGCTTCGTGACGTACACATATGTATAAGTAGGGCTTCTGCTCGAGGTACGAGGAGAACGCTTACGAGATGGATGCTAAAATAAACCTACCACTTTATATTCCAAAATTTGTCTCATTCCTGTTGCCCCGGCTGCACGAAACAAATAATGTATGAGAAATTACATTTCATACATATACATACATAAGCTTTCTGGATAACTTGCTATTCGCATTCTACGAATTGTGCGATACCAGGATGCTTGTGAAGGAGGTTTTATCCTTATCGAATGAAACTTTCCATTCCGAATTATGTCTGCTAAAAAAATGTGCGTTGCAGAAATCTATGAAATGTCTAAAAATATTTATAAAGAGCTCTTTAGAGAATAGGCATTATTGCATAACTGAATAATAAACGTTCATGGAAGGAAAGCAAGACAATTTAATATTGTAATTCTTAAAACAATACATTCATTAAGAATTGCCTTGGGGTGTTTTACGTTATTTACATCATATTCCCTATGATCAAATGCATTTATCATTCATTGTCAATTAAACGAGATTTTCCATGAAACAGTTTGGTTAGTTTACATCGGATTGAACAATGTTCAGTTTCTTAAGTATTTTGTTGTTACATATACGTACTGTGGAGTCTTGCGAATTTGACGTGGAACAACATTTTGGGCTGTCTGTAGTTGTTTCTGGTTGGTACGGCACGAGTACGCCCAGACAGTACAGGCATAACCTATGACACTTTATTACGAATTCTAAAGACATCCAAACGTCCACTCGCCAATTTAGTGCCATTTGCTGAAGTATAAAATATTTAATTTTTCTTTAAAATTTAATTCGCCTGTTATTGATTAACAAACTAAGCAATTTAAAGGCAAGAAATTCAGTTTTTTAATCTCTTTTATTAATTACCAGTTAGACCCGTGAAACTACACAAGCTGAATTTATTAAAAGCATTGTAATTTTTGGGGGGTTTTCTTATAGTAACTATTTTAGGTGGTTGGTCGTGCCAGCTGCTATTTACTATTTGAAAAATGCAACGAACAATAGAAGTGATTCTTCGCAAAAATGAGATTCGAGAATAATAGCCCTTTTGAATTAAAAAAATGTATGTCAAAACTTAACAGTCCATCGGGAATTCTAAAGACAGGCAGCTTTTAAAAATTTTGTAATTTTGCAATTGAATTTTATGTGGTGTAATTGTCAAAAAAGATAGAAAAAAAAAAGCTGTGTCAGCAAGAGTGAGTTTAAGAGCAGACAGATAAATTTCGAGCTCAAAGAGGGGGCAAAAAGATAAGACATGTTTTGCGTCTTAAAATTTTTAAATATAAAAAAATATAAAAGTACAAAAAATATAAAAGATGGATTAATTGAGAAATACAGTTCCACAAAAGGGGAAAAACATGTTGTTATTACTTAAGTAAAATGAAACTGAAAATAATAAGTTTTTCACTGTTGTTATATTAAGATCGATCAATATTAGAAAGTCTAGAAATTTTTATTGAAGAAAACATGAGTCATAATTTCAACTAAATCGAACCAAAAGTTAAACTAACAGATAAAGCATTTGAAGCAAGCGAACATGTACAGATGTACAGAAAATCTAAAGTTTTTAAGTTATTATTTTTTTACATAATTTAAATGCGCATAACCTATATAATGTAAATGATTTAATTAATATCCGATCATTTAACAGCGGACCTAATCAGACGCCGAAAAATCCCTGAAAATATTATAATTTTAGAGTTAATTTTTTTAAATTTAATTTCATTGTGTGCAGAAGAAAAGAAAAAATACCTTAATAATTTAAGAGAAATGTATAAAGATGACATAAGATTTTTTTTTTTTAATTTATGGCAAAGCACTCGAGGTCTATCTGCCTAAGAGGAAGGATATTTTCGTGGAGGACTTTCTAAGGGAAACTGGCTTGTATACATGTCTCCGTAGTCAGGCCTTTTGCGAGATTCGAATCTAGGACCGAACTACAGTGTTCAGCGACTTTAGCGCTCGGCTGCTGAGGAGCCAAGATGATACCGACTTAAGTAATCTTGAGGATAAGTTTTAGCAATTTTTAATCTTTTTGGGTGAAGAACATAAGCAATCAGTTACTACTATTTGAAAAAAAAAATGATGTGAAAGCAACTTTTCAAATATGGAAAGCATTTTCAAAATTTTGTTAACCATGCCAGTTTCAAACGCATCAGAGGAATGCTCATTTTCTTGTCTAATAAGAGTAAACAATTAAAGAAATTCTATGCCAGAGGAAAGAGTCACACCTTCCAAGGAGATATTATGGATTTCAAGACTAGAATCTACCTCAGCAAAATGCTATAATCTTCATAAATTGCTATCGTTCAGACGATTTTCATTAGATTTTATACATCATCGATAATCGCGGTCATTCATTTTACCCTGATTGAAAAAATTATTTATTTAAAATTATCGATTGTGGTGAATGAGTTGGGAAATTTGCTAAAAGGAAAAGCAAGAAAAAAGTTTATTTAAATATCTTCACATTTGTAATTTAAAATTCAAATTCAATTGTATGATTCTTTCTCAAATTTCTAATGTTTACTTTTGTTTTACACACACACACACACACACACAAATATATATATATATATATATATATATATATATATATATATATATATATATATATGAGTAATTTAAAAGCCGAATACTTGGGCTAAAGCTGTTAAGTAATAAATCAATTATTTATTATTAGGAGATGATATGTAGAAAATCTTTTCTAATAATATATGCATATATATAGTAGATAATTTAATATATTATCTCTTTTGAAAACAACAGTTAGAATTCTATGAATTAAATTAACCACACTTATAAGGTATTTCTCCCACTTCCCTAGCGTGCCTTCGTGGTGTAACGGTAGCACGCTGGGCCGGTATTCCAGAGGTCCATGGTTCGATTCCCGGCGAAGGCGGTTGCATATTTTTTATCTTTTCTGCTTCCAATTAACCTAATGACTCTACAAGTGGCGCCCGAACTAAACGGGTTGTGTATGATGATTCTCCGCACCCAGGATTTGGCGACTAGGTCCCCTAAAACCCTAGTCGCTTTTTAAAAAGGAGAGTATATAAGGTAATTTTTCCCACTTCCCTAGCATGCCTTCGTGGTGTAACGGTAGCACGCTGGGCCGGTATTCCAGAGGTCCGTCGTTCGATTCCCGGCGAAGACGGTTGCTAATTTTTCATCTTCTCTGGCTTTCAAAAAATCCTAATGACTCTACACACTCACTTCCAAAAGCACGGAGAGGAAAATGCTAATTTCTGGAAGCCAATCAGAATTGAAGAGGATGCAATTCGCTGCAGAGGTAGATGGAAGTATGCAAATATGTTGGGTAACAGCCAATTGCGCTTTCATGTCAAGAAATATGCAAAAAAGGTAGTCTTATAAGAAGCCAGCTTTATGAAGGGTTACAGAAGTTGATTGTAAGTGCTGATAGAAGGTGTTTAAAACTTTTGTACAATTTTTTTCCAAGACATACGTGTTTCTATGACTTCCAGAAGACGAATGGAAGATTCTGAGTCCTGGCGTGCTGTGGGGCGGATTGAAGCAGGATAGTCGATCACAGATGTTGCTCTATTTTTCGGCGATCATCATTTTGTAATTTTACGTTTATAGAAACAATTCCAAACCACACACACAGTTGTCCAAACGCCCGTATCCGGTCGCCCAAGGGTTACAACCTCTGCGGAAGATCGATATATTGCTATTGTAGCTAAGAGGAATTGCAGAGCGACCTCCACAGTGACATCTATGGTTGCAGCGTCCATTGGTAAGGCGATATCTGCAGCTACTGTACGCCGAAGATTACATATGAGTGGACTGTACGCCCGGGTACCTCGAGTTTGTGTTCCTCTATCCGTGCAATCAAGAGGGACACGATTACAGTGGTGCCGGGAACATGTCAATTGGAATGTGTCTGACTGGGGCAATGTCATGTTTACTGACGAGTCAAGATTTGTTCTGGAGCCAGATGACAAGCGTATAAGGATATGGCGTGAACAAAGAACACGCAATCAGTCCCAAAACATCACCGAACATCACGCATTCCGAGGCGGAAGCATTATGGTGTGGGCAGGGATTTCATTAGGATACCGCACTGACCTGCACATCTTTAAGCGGGGTTCTTTGACGGCTGTCTGGTATCGAGATGAAGTCCTAGAACCCATTGTGAGATTGTACGCTGCAGCAGTTGCCCCTACTTTTGTTTAATTGACGATAACGCACGTCCCCATAGAGCTGACATCGTCGATGACTATCTGGAGAGTGAAGGAATTGCGCGTATGACGTGGCCAGCATATTCGCCTGACCTTAATTCCATTGAAAATCTTTGGGATGCTCTCGGCGTGCTGTATCTTCACGTTTCCCACCTCCAGTCACTCTAATTGAGCTGGAAACTGCTCTACAAGAAGAATGGGATTGCTTAATTCTGAGGTGGTTGACCACCTAATTGAAAGCATGGTTACAAGGTGTAAAATTGTATACAGATGAGGGGGAGGGGATCACATACCCTATTAATGTTCTTTTTTTTTCATTTTATGCTGTTTATTTTCACTTTACACATAATTCTGTTTAAGTCTCCAGTATGTCATTATCCGATAATTTGCAAAAATTTAATATTGTTTTCATTTCTGTATATAATTATTGATTTTGCTTTATGCATAAATATATATGCTACTTTCCTGCCAAATTTTGTGTCAATCAAAGCAGTATTTGTTGATTTTTTTTGCATTTTACATCTTCGTGCTTAACTTTTGGAAGTGAGTGTATTAGCATATATAAAATGGAAGTATTAAAATTTAAAATTGAATAGTTAAAATTGAAAATGTAATCAACAAACTAAATAATTATCGTCATTGACTGGAAAATAATTGACTTTTCAAGGGGAACAAACTATTTTCTGATCATTTAACAATAATTAGCAGAAGCGAAAGATTTTCGTCTTTTTCTCAAGTAAGAATCAAGACTAATACCACTGTTCAGTAAGACGGAGTTAAAATTATACAAAGTGCTTCGCTTCAAAACACTTTCGCTTCTGTCAATTATTATTAATTGATCAGAAGTTAGTTTGTTCCCCTTGAAAAATCAACTAATTTCCGGTCAGTGACAATAATTACTTAGTTTGTTGGTTACATTTTCGCTTTTAACTATTCCATTTTAATAATTCCATTTTTAATTTTAATAATTTCATATTATATATGCTAATAGTTAATTCAATTCATAGCATTCTAACTGTTGTTTTCAAAGGAGATAATATATTAAATAATATACTAGAAAATAAAATACTATTTTATTACTTTGCAGCTTTAGCGTAAGTATTAGTCAATTTATTACTTATAATTAATTACCTTGTTTACTTAAAAATCTTAAATTATACATATGTAAGTTTCTGAAAGTTTCATTAATTTCCGTTAACTCAATTTGGTAATCTTTTACCCGGTGATGAAAGTTTAGACCTTCATATTTTTTTTACAAAAATTAATTTTATTCAATTTTGTTCCCACATTTACTTTTTGATATATACACAGCTGGCCACCTAAATTGCAACACCAAGAAAGACAAGAGATATCACAAAAAATTTATTTAGTAGCTAACATGTTGACCAAGTATCAAATGATTAAATTTGCAGACTTCTGTGAAGTGTGGTTCCTTCCAGAATCAGTAGCCAGACTAGCCGCCATTGTTGGAGATCACCGCTGCCACACGCCTCGGCATTGATTCAAAGAGACTTTGGATGTGTTCTTGAGGTACAGCAGACCAAGCAGCTTCCACACGTTGCCAACGTTGATCTGCTGGGGCAGCTTGGAATGTAATCTGGGTCAATCGTTCAGCAACCATGGACCACATGTTTCCTATCGGCGAAAGATCCGGAGAGCGAGCCGGCCAGGGAAGCAATTCAATCTGGCGATTGATGAAGAACCCTTGGACAATGCGTGCCACGTGTGGTCGCGCATTATCCTGTTGAAATATGCCTGTGGGCAAGCCCTGAAGGTAAGGAAGGACAACTGGCTCCAAAGCCTCAGAGATGTAGCGCTGGCTGTTTAAAGTACTGCCAATGCGCACTAGAGGAGTGCGGGAGTGATATCCAATACCGCCGCATACCATAATACCCGGTTCAGGACCAGTGTGGCGGTGCATCACGCAGCTGTTCAGCATTCTCTCTCCACGGTGTCTCCAGAGTCGAATCCGACCATCGTGGTGTTGCAGACAGAAAAGTGACTCGTCAGTAAAGACAATTTCCTTCCAAACTGCCGTCCACATCCTTCTTTCATCGAGTCATTGGCGGCGGAGAGGTCTGTGGTTCTGCGTCAAGGGTAGACGAAGCAATGGACGACTTGCGCACAGACCACTCTGCTGTAAACGGCGTCGAAGGGTACGCGCAGACACTGGATGATACGTTACAAACTGAATGTGCTGTGCTATGGTTCGTGATGTGACTGAGCGATCCGTCGCTGCATGCGCACAATGTTCCTGTCATCACGTGAAGTGGTGCACTGAGGTGGATGCGATAGAACACGTCGGTCCGTTGTACCCTCTTACATCCAACGGTCACATATCCGCATAACAGTTGTTTGATTTCGTCCAACACGACTACCGATTTCCCTAAAAGATAATTCACACTCTCGGTAGGTCACTATCCTTCCTCTGTCGAACTCGGACACTTGATCAAACGATGATCGCTGTTTACTACGAGGCATAATTGATCGTTTTTTTGAAAAAACCACAAGAAAAACACAATTGCCGAACTTGAAATCGTCGAAAACTCCGAGCCTTAAATAGCGCTTTGAAGTGGCACGCGCGTGATGTGCGTCTACGCTGAAATTCTAATCATTTGCATATCTCACCTCCGCTAATGCATGTTATAAATTTCATGTTATTTGCATGCTTCCTTCAGGGTGTTGCATTTACGGTGGCCAGCAGTGTATATACGAGGGCTGTATTAAAAGTTTCCGACCTCAATATGTAGATGGCAACTTAAATCAACCGAAGTGTTGGGGAGGGACTTGCTTAGGCATCACTTGATAACTAGCACTTAAAATTTCCGCTATTTCGAACGCGAATATTTTGTTTGACAATTATGTTTGTGAGTTGATATGACAGTTTTTGCAAAAATGAAAAGAAAAAAAAAATCTAGTATCATGCTGTCATTAGATACCTGTTTTTGAAAGGTAAGACACTTAGATTAAAGAGGAATTAGACACAATGTACGGGGACTTTGTACCATCATTTACTACAGTGAAATTTTAGGCAGCAAAATTTAAACATGGGCGTAACAGCTTGGAAGACGATGAGCGTTCAGGACGGTCAAAAACTGTAATCACTGACGAGAACACCTCTAAAATCCACCAAATGGTGTTGACGACCATCTAATCAAGGTTAGAGCGATAGCTAAGGCTATAGCATAGCCAAAGAACGTGTTCGCCACATATTGAAGATTTAGATAAGCGTAATCTGGGTGCACGTTGGCTGCCGCGTTTACTGACTTCGGATCGAAAACGTGTCCGAATGAACATTTGCACCGTTCTGTTGGCACAATAAATGAGTTTTTTCGACTATTAATCACTGTAGATGAAACCTGGATTCATCATTACAGCCCAGAAACAAAAACACAGTCAAAACAATTGACTGCAAAGGGAAAAGCAAAAACTGTTCCTTCTGCTGGGAAGGAGATGGCAACGGTTTTTTGGAATAGCCATGGGATTGTCTCAATAGATTATTTGTAAAAGGAAAAATCATTACCGGAGCATAATACCGGAGCATACTACAGTTACTTGACAAGCTGAAGGCAGAAATTACGGAAATATTACCGGAGTATGTATAAATATTACCGGAGCATATAAATATTACTGGAGCATACTTGACAAGCTGAAGGCAGAAATTACGGAAAAACAGCCACATTTGCAAAAGAGAAAAATTTTGTTTCACCAAGACAGTGCTCCATCTCATACTTCAGCGATTGCAATAGCGAAAATCCATGAATTAAGATTTGAACTGCTTGACCACCCGGCCTATTTGCCAGACCCGCCACCAAGTGACTTTTTTTCCCTTAAGCTAAATGAAGCACTTATAGGACAAAGATTTTCGTAAAATGAGGCTACATTGCAGAGATATATTCCAAAAATTATTTGGGCAGGATGAAAGGATGGGAGGATCGTTTGGAAGAAATGTACTTACCGGAAGACTGTAAAAAAAATAAGGGTAATTTTGGAGAAAAAGTTTCTTTTTTCTTTGTTAGGTTGGAACCTTTTCAGACAGCCTACGTATACAAATATAGTTTATTATTTCCAAATTTTATTGTGCATAAAACTTTAATAGTGCATACTATTTTTTTATTTGAAATTATGGTTAATATGTATTTTTAGTTTCCCTGGCTCTCCTTTTTTTTTTTAAAAAAGTCCAATATATTCTTTTGCGCCTGAGGCTCTAATCCTCATTAATTCGCCACTATTTTGGAATAAAAAATATTTCATAATATAAAAATATACTTCAAAAAATATTTGAAAATATACTTCGTAATACGTGTAATATATTTTACGTGTACTTGTAAATATACTTCATAATCTGAAATGAACTGAAACCCTGTTTAAATCATTTACTTTCTGTTGTTTTTATTCTTGATATCTTAATATTATTTATTTTCTTGGATTCCACTTTGTTTTGCGTTCATTTAATTTTTATGTATGATTAATTTTGTGTTTATTATTAGATTTTTATTAATTATTAATGTTACTTCATCAAGTATTATTAATTTATCTTCAATTTTGTATTTGTGTACTGAACTTTAATTGCAAAATATATTATTATTCCGTTCATATAGCTCACCTTTCCTGATGGCTTTGCCTAGAGTTTCAGCTCTTTTAGGTGTAGAAATTAATTTCTATAATAATCTTTTGTTTTTAATTGCTCATATTTAATCCTTATGTAATCACAGTTAGTGAAAGCCACTTATAGATGGCGAGTAATTTCTAACGAAAAGGAATCAAAGTATGATCTAAACTCTTCTTTTCTTTTTTATGGATGTCTGTTGATTTAAGTTGCAACACAGTAAAAGTTGAACTTGAAGGAATGCATCAAAACATCAGCGAAGTCTTGCCCAATTGAACAATAAATGGAAGAATCCAATTGCCCAATTGAACAGTCAATGAAGAATCCATATGTCCAATTCAGTAATCAATGAAGTTTTTAATGGCAGCAAATTGCTCACAATAGCTTCTGCCTCTTTCGATCACAAACTATCTTGGCTAAATTAATGTCTTTGACATGAAAGCTAATATGAGCTAGTTGTGTGTTTATGAAGTTCTTTCTGGTGTTATCGAAACTATACTTAATTTTGAAGATAGCTTATAGTCTCTCTCTAATTGTTTATATCCTCCCGTCCTGGTGGGTACTAAAGCCGGAGAATCCGGTGGAATTGCACCAGACGCCAAAATTTAGGGGTGACAATTTTTTTGGATTTAGGGAAACACCGGGTAGCAGAATTTAGGAGAAACAGGTTACTGTACCGGATGGAGCACCAAAATATCTATCGCCCGCCTTGTTTCGGGAGCAAATTTACACTTGCATTCAGTATTGCCAATTAAATGATGCTAAACTTACGTTTACAAATGACTGATGCAGAAAGTTTTCTCAACACTGAAAAGTGAAGTCATGAATATAACCGTGAACATTGTTCTTTTTATTTATTTAAATGAAGAAATTTAGTAAAGCAGTAACCTTGCGTTTAGCCTGGAATAAAGTCAAGAACTCTATCGGTTTCGAGAGCGAACAGATACACGTTTCTCTTCATCAGAAACAAAAAAATCTGAAAAAAAAAAAAAAAAAAAAAAAAGAGACAAAGACGAGAGAAAGTTATTTGAAGTTCTTTAAAGCAAATTACTTATATTTTTTCGGTTTCGCATCAAGACCGTTGTCACCTATTTTACTGTCACTGCCCATCAGGAAAATGGAGCACAAAATATTGATAATTTGGTGGATGAAGATAAAAATGAGTTAAATGTAGCAAGGACGAGAAACTGGAAACAGTAATTAAGGTAAACTAGAAAGGTATTAACTTTCTCTGTTATCGGTTATAAGCACACCAAATTTTTATATTGATGTAAGTTGATATCTGAATGTATTTTGATGGGAATAATTATTTAAAATATTAGAGTGACTTATATACGTAACATAAAATTTAGGACAAATAAATAAATAAATAAATACAATAAAATAATTCGAATACAGGACTTTCAAAGAAACACACAGGAGCTGGTCATTCTAATTTGCTTCTATCACAGTTCCTCAAAGTGAGCGTTATAACCCACCAATGGGAACTGAAAAGATCTAGGGCAGCATTATTGAACCATGAGGTAGTAAGGGAGCATTGAGAAGCAATTGGGTATTAAAAACGTGCTTAGAATTCCGTTGTTTAAACTCTTTATTAAACAAACATTTAAACACTTGTAGAGACATTAGGTATTTTTTGGAAGCAGGAGAAATAAAAAATGAGCAAACGTCTTCGCCGGGAATCAAACCACGGACCTCTGGAATACTGGCCCAGCGTGCAGAACCACTACACCACGAAGGCTAGGAAAGCGGGAGAAATACCTTATATACACCCCCTTTTTTTAAAGGGCGACTGGGGTTTTTAGGGGATCCAGTCGCCAAATCCTGGATGAGGAGAATCATCATCCAACACACTTTTAGTTCGGGCGCAACTTGTAGAGACATTAGGTTAATTGGAAAAGCCGGTGAGATGAAAAATGAGCAACCGCCTTCGCCGGGAATCGAACCATGGACCTCTGGAATACTACCGCATTGTGCAGAACCACTACACCACGAAGGCTAGCTAGGAAAGCGGGAGAATAACCTTATATATTAATTTCTTTAAAATTAATTTTACAATCGTTACAGTCACGATTTTGTTTTTAAATTCATACCAAATTATGTCAGTCGAGGCCAAAGTTCCTTTTTATAATTGCAGGGTAATGGAAATTACGAGCTATTAGTCCAATATTCTAAAAACATGATCCGAAATACATATTTGTCGTGACATCTGAAACGTACAATTGGCATAGTTTTTCAATACATACCACTCCGCGTACTGTGACAAGAACATGTGCATGTTTCGAGAGATTCATTATGATAAATGGTTGAACTAGTATTTAATTATTATCATCAGGGGCGAATGAATCATCAAGATTTCGCGAAATTTCACGAGGCTCAGAAAGCCACAGGGCTGGTAGGTGTTGGCCTGTCAAGTGACAGTAATGATTTAAAAATTAAAAAATTAATGATGATCCGCATAATTCGCGTAGAACAAAATAATAAACATATAGGGAGAAATGGATTGCGTGATATTCGAAAGAAAGATGTGTAATTAATAGAAAAATACGCTTATTATTTCAATACTAGCGTCATCAGCTCGCCGTAAATTCATGCCTTGAATTACTTCTCTACTCAGCAGCATAAAAACACATAATTTCTTTGTCTTGCCCCGAACATGTGAAGAAACCGAGCTAGAGTTACATATTACATTTTAAGTAGAAATGGGATCATGAATCATTTTTGGATCAAGCTCGGTGTGGTCTTATCAATGGCATGACTTTGTTCTGAAATATTTTTTTCTCTCTTTAATCTTTTTCTTTTCAGAAATGGTTGAGTTCCGTTTCTCAGGATTCTTGGAGTAAAGGTTAAAAACAGAGGGAAGGAAACGAGCGCTCCCATCCTTAACGATGGGGTGACTATCCTCCAAAAGCGAAGGTAAATTCCTTCAGCGAAACGGTGTTTTACTTTTCAATCCATTATAACTAAAATGGAAACTACAACGTAAATAGAGAAGGAAATGACGCTTTTTTCCTTTATCTCTATGAAAGTTTTCTTGAAAGGCAAAGAGAAAGATTTTGACAGTAAGAGTTAAAAGGCCAGTTTACACCAATGCGATTACACCTCGGACGGAAAGCCGTAATCAATCAGAAGCGAGCTCTGAGGCTTTTCCGAACGAGCGGAAAACCACGCGAGTTGACTGAAACTTTTGCCAGCTTGCTACATCAGTTTCAGGTATCTCGTTTCAAATGTCCAGTTTATATCACAGTTTTTAAATGAATATACTTTTAAAAATTCTTCTTGAGAAAAATGTAACTCAAATGGACTAATCTTAATAACATTTTAAGATGATATTTAGAAATGCTTAAGTTAATGGACTATCTGAATAAATTATTTAAAGAAAAAGTTTCACGTTTAGTAAGAATAATAAACCTTAATTGTCAACTATAAATGAGGAGCTGATGATTACTTTTACACAATAATCTAAAGTAATAGATGGTTGCAATAAAATAATGATAGCTTTTGAAATCCTAGATTTTGAATTTTACTTAAAATCTACATCAATTTTGGTTGCTCCTGTTGCCTAATGGATATGGCGTTAGCTTCTGAAGTCAAAGATTGTGGATTCAAGTGTCACCAGGAGTGGGAGGGTGTTGTACCTGAGTCTGTATTTTTTTAAAAATATTTACAGGAAAATATATCTCTAGTTTCAGATTAATGCAGATGCTTATTCAATTCCCTGAAGGTGGAGTCTGAAAACCAAGACATACCAATACAGTCTGTGCAGGACATACCAATACAATCTGTGCAAGACATACCAGTACAGTCTGTGCAAGACATACCAATACAGGGGTAACACATGGAAAAGAAATTTCCGATAATAACGTATATTTTTTTAATGCTTGTATTGCGGGCTCGGGCCTTCCTTCTTCCACCATTGATGATGGAGCGAAGGCATCAAATTTTTATCTACAAAGACCTTTTTGCGCACAAGTTTGCATTTATTTTTCATTGACTATAAACGTAATTTTGGCCTTCCAGGCAGCATTGTGTGCATTATTCTTCTTATAGCAATGAGCCTTTGGCTCAATTTATAAGATGATCTGATTCCTCTAATCAGTTTCGGCTGACGTCAGGCTAGCAGAAGCATTAATGGTATTAGTTAAAGTTGCCCTTTTACCTAATTTTAAAAATTTTTTTAGTTTTTCGAGTTTTTAGTTATAAACGACTGGTGACAAATCAATCATTTGTTGAAAGAACTATTATTTATATAGAAAGGAAGCTAGCCAGAATGCTAAATTTAAATTAAGACAAAAATTCAAACTTAGATAGAAGCTGATTTTGTGGAATCCTTCTAGGTATTTTAATGGCTTCATTTTTGTTTTCCTAATCATGCATGACCACCTTTTAGACAACATGTATAAAAAATTAGCTAGAGGTTTAATCTTGATGATAATTTTTCATTAATATAAAGATCACTTGCATAAGCATTAGTAGATTTTATCTAGAGGTTTAATCTTGATTATTATTTTTCGTTAATTTAAAGAGCACTTCCATAAGCATTAGTAAATTTACTAATTGTGAAATTCAGTTTTAAAAACAGAAAAGAAATATTATATAAAATGCAATGACTTCTATAATTTTAGACAAAGCGACTTTATAAAACAAAACTTTAGACGGTAGCTTTCCATTCATATATGGACTAACTGAAGTAATTTCAGTTACATTTAAGGTTAAAAAATATGTGGTAGAAAATATGTTTTAAAACACTTTTTGAAATTTCTATTGTTTATTAATTTTTTTAAAGATAATTGCTTCCTTTTTCCAAGTGTGATGCTTATTTTAGTAATCCTATAAATCTTACATACATTTAAACAAAATAAAACAAAAATCTGAAATGCTTCAGATTTTAACGCTTACCCAAAAGGGTTTGTTAAGGTTTTCTTACGCTCTCGCTGAGTTCGCAGTCTACCAGTTTCTGTTACACTCACTCCTGCTAACCCGTTTCTTTTTGTCTTTTTAGCTTTATTATTAAGCATCCTTTTCTTCGCACTTACGCCATATTTAATTAAACGGCAAATTTACAAAAAAATTAAAAGCAGAGTAACAGCACATGCTTAGAATTCCCAATGTAGTGATAAAGTGTTGACATATATTTTTCTCAGTCTTTTCGCAGTTAATCATATCAATGTTAAGTTTTCTTAGTAAAACGGCTTCAAAAGCTTATTTTTTTTATTATTATTAACATTTCGTATGTTAACGTTATTTAATAAATACCATATTCTTTGCACTTATACCCCATAAAATTCAATTCAGCAGCAAAATCCCAAAATATTTAAAATCAAAATAGCTTTAGAATTTCCGACAGACATTCTTGCGTCACATAGTAATTTATATTATATATATCGTTGATATATCATTTGGCCTAATAATTTTTGATTACATTAATTAAATCAATTATATTAAGCGAATGTTCTTCACTTTTGTTAATCTAATTAAAATTAGTTCCTGTTTTGTTTCAGTTTATTCTTAAAGTGTCATTAAAATTTTCATGCAACGCCGCAGTCAGTTACTTGAATGTCGAATTGTTAGTTATGACGAAAGTCAGCTATATACTATTTCAGTAGAGTTTGGATTTATTAGATTATGCCAAAGCACACTACGGCTATCTGCTTAAGGGGTGGGATTCCTTTGTGGAGTACATTCTCAGGAACTGGTTCATATGCACATTATACTTCAGGAAAATCACGAAAATCTTTACGCAGCGTTTTTTTAAAGTGAAGAAAATTTAATAATAATAATTAACTTAGCAATTTTTTTATAGATAAGGTCATGCAGTTATTTACCTTCCTTTTCTAATCTTTTATAGATTATACTTTTAATGAAAAATTACCAGTAAAACTTTATAAAAAATTATTTATTAATGACCTTTGTTAGTTAACTATGTCGGTTTAAAATTCTATTATTAAGTGCTATAAGTTGCAAAAATTTTTATGCTTAAGTTTCCTTCTTTCTTTATCAGCAAAAATTAGTTAATAAAAAATATGAAAGTAAAAATTTTAAAGTATAAATTGCATCTGCCTCTGATTATCGTTCTTTCCATCTTGCGCTCACAAATCATCATGGGAATATCCATTTACTAAAAAGCCTGAAAAAAGCATGTCTGGGATGCGCCATGCGATGATTTGTAGATACTTTATTTTTTACCACGATATTTTCGACGGCGATGTTTTTAAACTGCGAAGTTTTTGAACTGCTTTATTTTCGACGACATTTTCTACCACGATGTTTTAGAACTGCGATGTTTTCTCTTTGCGATGTTTTCACCCATGATATTTTGTAGCACGACGTTTTCCCCTTGCGTTGTTTTCTCCGCGAAGATTTCGTAGCAAGAAGTAAAATAAGTTTTAATCTAGCTCCATTTTAATTAAAAAATATAAGCGTAAAAAGCTAAAATACCACACAGAAATTCACGTTTTCTCCCAAGTTTCCGATATAAAGAACCATCGTGGGTGCGCATATGAGAACTTTTAAAGCGAAAGTTTTCGCCCAGTGTGAACAAACGTACACGGAAAACGGGTTTTTTTCGCTTTTCGCGCTAGCGGACCAGTGTGAACGAAACTTTGATGAGGTGGATGAGGGATAGCAGAGGATGAAACGACACGATTTTGACCACAGGATGAAAAGGGGAAGGACAAAACCAGAAATCCTAGCCTCAGCGAATCCTGTCTTGATGATGTCAATCTTTGTGGCATCTTAATAATCATAAAATTCTATTTTATTTCACTATACCATATGAAAATATGAATAACTGAGATATTTTTAGGGGATTTTTTTTTTCGTAATTTTTTAGTCTAAAGAGGCAATTTCCCAGAAGGACTATTAATTTCGTTTTGTCATTTTGCGTCGCCTCAGTATAAACGGCGAATCACTTTTTAAATTAATGCCATCAAATATTATCGCCATGTATTATATTTAAAGAAACTAAATAATGAAGAATCTGCATGAAAGCTTCTCAAATTGTGAAAAAACAACGGTCCCTACAGCCTTCAAATTTTGAATAACGTAGTCCTCCAACCGAACATGCGCACTTGGAAGCCCGAACTTTGAATTCCGAATTTGTTTTATTATCAGTTTCATATATTGTAAAATTTTAACGAAATTTTGATTAAAAAACTCAAGGATTTCAAAGAGAGCAATAGCAATACTATGCGGGGGGGGGGAAATATTTTTATCACCAGGTTGCGAGACTGTGTATCGGAAATTCTAAAGATATGCTCAATTTAAAATTATTTTGCGATATTGCTGTTGAACTGAATTTTATGGTTTATAGGAAGAACATGATATTTAATAATTAAAGATAACATCCCTGCTGAAAATGCCCCGTAGAAACCCATAAAATTTTTTTACGGGGAATTGGCCTACGGGTACCCGTACAGCTCTGCGGGTACCCGTAGGCCAAATCCCCGTAAAAACCCATAGACAGAAACCCGTACAACTGTACGGGTACCCGTAGGCCAAATCCCCGTAAAAACCCATAGAAAGAAACCCGTACGGTTGTACGGGTACCCGTAGGCCAAATCCCGTAAAAACCCATAGAAAGAAACCCGTACGATTGTACGGGTACCCGTAGGCCAAATCCCCGTAAAAACCCATAAAAAGAAACCCGTACGATTGTACGGGTACCCATAGGCCGAATACCCGTAAAAACCCATAGAAAGAAACCTGCACAGCTGTATAGGTACCTGTAGGCCAAATACCCGTAAAAAAACCTGTAAACAGAAACCCGTACGACTGTACGGATACGAGTAGGCCAAATCTCTGTAGAAACCTGTAGAACTGTAGGCACTATAAACAAAATCCCAGTAAAAACCCATAGCCAAAAATCAAAACTTTATATGCATATCCATTGGCCAAATTTCCATAAAAAAAATGGATATTCCGTAGGTCTATGCCTTTTAAAAACCAGTAAACAAAAGCATGTACAGGCACCCATATGCCAAATCCTGTAAAAACCACTACACAAAAATCCACAGACCAATAAAGGTACCTCTTGGCAAAATCGCTGCACAAAACCCATAAACAGAACCAATAGCATTATACTATAGTGGAGTATCCATACATAGAATCGTACATAGAACGGGTATCCATATACAGAATCCCTATAAAAAACAATACACAAAAATAGAACTGTAAATCAAATTTCCATAAAAACATAAACCAGCAGAAGTACATAATTAGCACTGAACAGAACTAAATTGCGGAGAAGGCATGTAAAGTAATTTTAAATAAAACTCAATGCGAATCCATAAAAATTTTAAAATATATAGAAGCCTACGAGCCTGTCCTTAATGCACGTCAATATCTATAAACATATTACAAAATTTTAAACTACCTTTATATAATTCTGAAAATAAAATGAATAGAAAGATAATAACCAAAGTCATGATTCACAACCATCGAATGATATATGTACATGTATATATGTAAGAAAAATAAGGAATATGCATAAGATTAAATTAGCAGCGTAAAATTAATTTTCCTTCTCTATTCTAAAAACAGTTTCTTTCTGCACTGCATCATTTCGAGATTAATTCATGTCGTATGACTCTTACATAATTTGATGTTGTAAAAGAAACTAAAACTCAAACAGCCAATTGTAATTTTATAGCAGTATTAACTATCAAATACGAGTAAAAATGCATCGAAAACCAAAATTAACTCGGTCTTAATTAAGATTTCACCCTTAACATAACGCATTTGCTTTTTACGCTTTGTATTAGCTGGATTGCAGTCTGTCTGCTCCTTGTTTCTTACTACACATTTATCAAAAAAGTTCATTTTTGGAATAGGCATAAATAATGTGCCAACTTGTTTGTGGCTGCAACATATTTGCTGAAAGAAAAGTTGAATTAAATCTACCTCAACTGCCCAATTTCTTATTCATTGTGGATTAGAGTTTCAACATCTCTAAGCCATCAAAATTCTTGCTGTTCATTACGGATTCAGCTGCTTGTATTCGACTACAGAATCCATTACATATATATATAATATCATTTCATTTGATGGTTGCGAATCATTACTTTGACTGTATATATATTATTCATTTCATTATAAATATATACATATAGTACTGTACCTCACTGCATATATTTGTATTTCAGTTCTTTAATTGGGAAATTAAACAATTGTATTTAATCACATCAGCTTGTTTAACAATTTGATACCTAATGAGAAATGTATTGTCAAAGGATGGTACTTTCTAGCATCTGCTTAAATTTTAAGTTACCTACAATGCACTAAACCAAATTAAAAAACAAAACTAGAAGAAACCCAAATTTTCAGGAAGAGAAACATTATTAACAAGCAAGCAAAAAGAATACGGGACTTGCAAATTAGAAACTTAACATAGAGTTCAAATTTAGCATACTTGCTACCCCCTTAAAGCTCGCTTACCAATGATAGTAACACCCTGCAGCTTATTATGACATGCATACACATAGATGTTTTGCGTGGAAGAAAGGATGAATCCAAGAATATAATGTAGTGAAGAAATAATAATATACAAACACTGTGTCGACCCCTTATTACAATACTTTGAATGTTACCTGTATCTCTCAAAAGATAAATGAAACATGAAGATAACATATAATAAACTTAATAGTACCCAAAATACAATAAATTATATTGTAACAATATGAATTAAAAAAAATTTACAAGTTTCAACAAATACCAATTCTCAACGCACAGTTCGGGAATTAAGAAAATATCTCATAGCGTATAATGTTTTATTCCGTATCTCACTTTTAGTGCTATATAATCTTCCACAGATTTTATATAAATAAAATCTATAACATAATGGGTATTTATAGTATATGTAGTTCTTGATGTAAAAAAGATAAACTTTCGTACTGTAAAAATTCCATCTATGCGAATAAGTGTGAATATACTCATATACACATAATTATACTAAATAACTTTATTGAATTTAATGAAATTTAATGAATTTAATGAAACTAAATTCCTATAGACAAATGGGGAAAGTGTAGAATCGCCCACTGCTTGGAGTGTTTTTAAGAATTGTACATACTCGGTATCCATGTACACATCGACATATTTTCACTTAAAAAAAAATCCCAGAATTGCACAAAAATGCCATTGTGCACTCCTTTGACTTTATTCATGTACACATCGACCTATTTTCACTTAAAAAGTCAAAAGAAAACTGACAAAAATCCAATTCCTTTTACTTTTGTACAAAGTGCCAAATAAATAAGTGGGCGATTCTGCACTTTCCCGAAAAAATATATAAAAATACCATTTACCTATATATATTAATAATTTATTATTACACAAGGTTTTTCATATATCATCTCAAAGGAACATAAATTTAATTAAAGTGATGCATTATTGGAATAAATTTGAGTCAGTGTTTTAGGTGCAAGTTATTTAGATTTCTATTGTAGAAAGAATACTTGAAATAATGTATAGAAATATTATTTTGAACCATAAAAATTCTCAATAGTAAAATTTAAAGTACTGAAAAGGTAGCTATTGTTTTTGACAGTAGATTATATGATATAAAAATACCTCATGCTGAGCATTTTCTGAAATTACAATGCCAAATGAAATTGATATAGTGCAGTATTTAGCAATAACTTTTTGTAAACAAATGTAGCTATATTCGCTTAATTGTAATGACAGTAATTTTAACTGCATTTGTATAAGGCTGTACAGAAGATTTATTTATATGGGTTTTTCATTCGCAGAGAACAACCGGATTCCCCGTAAGTGCTTCCGAAAAAAATGTTTAAATATTACTCTAACTATATTTGAAAGCAATGCTATAACAGCGCCCTTATAAGACTCATGATCCGAAAAGTTTTGGTTTTAAATGTCTCGTAAAAACGTTCAATTACTTCTGCAAAATTCATACCCACGTAAAAATTACTACACCGAAGTCAATTGATTATACAGCAAAACGTTCCTGAAACAATCAACTCCACAATTCGAGATAATGCCAGTTTCCTGTAGCCTGACAAAACTATGAATGATTTTTTAAGTTCTGTTATTTAATTATTGTCCTGACAAATGTGCCATTATCAGAGGTGGTCATTTAAGAAAATAACCACTATATGAGGTTTCAACTTAATGTAATTTTTTTCAAATAAATAATTCACTTTTTATACTCCCAAGACTAGTACATTTAATATTACATAAATCTTATTCACAAATCTATTTCTATTTCAAAAGCAATTTATGAAAAACACATTTGAAATTTTCTTCATCAAACTAATAATAATGAAAATTAAAGTATGCATAAAAATGATTATATGTGTTTTAACAAAATAGCACAAAATATTTAATGTAAAAATGTGGTTCTAGTCTCATACTTGTAAAGAAAAATAGACCAAAAAGAAAAAACAATGTAAGCTACTATGATCATCTAAATTTTCACATAATTTTAGTAGTGGAATAAAGATTCCTTAAGCTTGTATGTCTTGTCTACCCCATTCAATAAGTAATAAACACATTAAATACTTCAATGTTTATTTCATTAATAAAAATTACCTTTTTTGCTCGCGAAATATAATTAGTACATTTTTTAAAACATAAAAAAACATTCTTTTTGCTCGGCCACATCACATTAGTTGAAAAATTGAATCATGCAAGATCATTTTTAAGTAAGGTATGCTCAAATTTATTAGTACATAATATTCAAATGATAAAACATCTACATGAACAAGCTTTAAAAAAGTATTTCTAAACTGTAATCAAAAAAATAAATTTTCCAAAATACAGTTTCAGTAGGATGCAAAAACTATATTTCTGCATCTGCACACGGAACCAAATTATCAAGTCTGAAATTATCACTTTTCAGTCTTTAAGCACATTGTTTTTCAGGTTAAAAGTAAAGATGGAAAATCAATTTCAGGCACAGAATCTCCATTTCACAACTAGTCAGTTATCAGCAACGTTCTCTCAAACATTAAACACGATTACACGTGCATGGCTTTAGTTGTATATTCATAGTCAGTGCTGGTATTTTATTATTTATTACTAATTTCTAAACAGTAAAACATAGTAAAATTTGTAATACAGTAAATCCTAGTAAATAATATATTGCATTACTACAGCCACGAAGAAAATAACACCGCCATCGCACAACAATAAATAGAGCGGCGCCATATTGCTTGTTTGGGAAACTTCTGAGAGTGGGGGAGGGAGGGCGAATTTTTTTTTCACGTCAGCGTTAACAGGGAGAAAAGTTTTGCGATTCTGAATGAACTTGTTCGCGTTAAAGAGATGTTGGTTGATACCGGTGTTTATTTGTAATATCAGAAATGTAAGTGCTTATGTGTGTGTATTCAGAGAACCAACTCGTAGCAAAAACCACCTCCCTAAGACGACCGCCTCTGAAAGAGACCAGTATTTCTGAAAACATAAGTATACTTTGGTATTGAATATTCCCTCTGTAAGGCGACCATTCACAAAGAAAATTCTGCAAGAGTGTCTGGTCGCCTTAGAGAGATTCATTCCGTATATGCAATCTCCCTAAGACGACCACCTCTAAAAGATAAACGTATCTCTGAGAACGTGAGTATCTATTGGTATTGAGCATCACCTCTCTAAGGCGACCACTTGCAAAGATGAATTTTTATTTGCGGCTGGTCGCCTTGGAGAGACCTTGTTGTGTGTGGTGTATATGATTACTGTTATTATTTCCGAAAAAAAAAATTTTAATCAAATAAATAAGCATATTTAGTAAACACCCTCTATAAAACGACCACCTGCGTTTCCAGGTTACTCTGGTGGTCTTAAAGAGATAATATTTTCATTCTGTTAATTTTGTTGTTTACAAGTATATTAACGTCAGATAAAAAAATAGCATAAACCCATATAAACCAACAGAAGATTTATTATTATATTGATACCAGTAAGAAAACCAGTAAAAGTCAATATAAACCTATACAAACCAGTACAAAGTTCTGCCAATGAATGTTGGTTGTATGGGTGTCAATTGATACCAGTAAGAAAAACCCACAGAGATCAATAGAAACCAGTAAAAGTCAATAGAGACCATCAAAAATTCTATAGGTACCAGTAGAAAGTTTTACTGGTTTCTATGGGTCATTTTGAAACCAGTAAAAAAAAAACCACAAAGACCAACAGAAACCAGTAAAAGTCAATAAAAACCCATAAAATCTTATGGGTACCCATAAAAAGTTTTACTGGTTTCTATGGGGCATTTTTAGTAGGGATACAAAACGTTAAAAAAAAAAAAAGCCTCTTTGGGTGTAATGTATCTGAAAGCTTTCAGATTTTATTTATTTTTTGCCCTAGGCATAGTTTTTTAACATACATTCCACTAACATCCTTTTAATTTGTGGAACATGCATCCAAATCACTAAGCTTTGAATTTTGTAGTTTCTTCTAATTGAATAACTAGAATGTTTTGTATTCACATTTTCTTTCTATTTTATATTAATTAATAACATGTTTATATTATGATTACATTTTATTATTTAATGAAATTAATTAATTTTTTATAACTATGTTTCAAATAATTATTTTTTTTTTTTACATATAGTTTTATAATTATTAGTTCCTTAAAATTTTAAAGTCTGAAATGACACTGAAGTAGTATTCCACGACAGTCAGGTCAATTGCATCTGCCTCTGATTATCGTTATTCAAGCAATGCGGTTTGAATATTTAATTAATAATTTGACGCAATGCATTAATTACTTAAATATTTTATTACTTTTAAAGGACATCTGATATATCGTTTTTGCAAGGTAAAGAAGAACGCTGAACAAACACGAAGAGGGCACTGAACAAAGAAAAATCTTTAAAAGTGAGGATTGAAACAAAACAAGTAGGCTTACATGTATCATAAGCATTGAAACTACCATTTTTACGTCCTTGTATTAAGTAGCTGAAGTACTGTAATTGCGAAAATTTTCGGGTGTCATATTTCAATGTAAATATCCATTTTAACTGTCGCAGAAACCATCTGGCCGATTTTTTCTTGCTTGAATCTGAACTTATGGACAGCAAGGACTCTTCGTTTCGCAACGGGTTATAAAATGGATTCAAAAGGGATTTTTTTTCATGATGTACGTATATATGTATGGACGTATGCGTATATGTATGTATCTCGCATAACTCATTAGCCACAGAACATTGAAATTTTGCAAATGGGATTTCTAAATGGGATTAAAATTCTAAATGGGCAAATGGGATTGCATTTAGTTGTGCACCCCCCTCTTTTATTGTAACCGGTAGTACCAAAAGCACGTATATATATAGACATATAATATTAATAGATAGCATATTATAATATAAAGATTATTTCCTAGGAAATGTGACGAAATTTAAACATTAAACAAAATTTAGATAATAAAGGTGCACTATTGTAAAATAAAAAATTGGAATTTCTGATTAATTAAAAGCTAAATTAATTTATCTCCTTTTATTCCATTACAAATTATACATGTATATATGTGTGCTTTTGCGTGCACCTCTCCTTACCCTACCTTTATTTTCGCAATCGTTGGTCGTAGTCATATACTTCCAATTACAGAAAGAGCCCACCAACGGACGAGCAGTAAAGTCCCTGAACGCTGGTAGTTAAGTCCAGAGTTCGAAAGCCGGCTAAGAGGCTGGCTGCATGGGCGTTTTCGTGCTTTTTTACATGGATACCGTGTATACAAGCCTGTTCCCAAAAGAAAGTCAGTCCTCTTAAGAGGACATCCCTTCCTGTAGGCAGACAGTCCTCGAGTGCTTTGCCGTAATCAAATAAACCAAAAACAGATCATTTACAGAAGTGTTTCAAATGAGGAAAATATTCATGTCTTGGAAATTTCAAATTAAAATAAATCAATAAATAAAATAGTAATAAATAAATAAATTAAAAAAAAATCTGAAAGGTTTCAGATTTTAAATTACGTCCAAATGGGCATTTTTTTTAAACGTTTCGTGTGTTACCTTTATTTATTAAATATCATGTTCTTTGCACTCATACCACAAAATTCAGTTCAATAGCAATGTCGCAAAATAATTTTAAAATGAGCCTATCTTTAGAATTTCCGATACACAGTTCCGCGAGGTGGAGATAAAATGATTTTTTCCCCCCGTAGAGTGTTGCCATTGCTCGCTTTGAAATCCTTGAGGTTTGTTAATCAAAAATTCGTTAAAGTTTTACAAATATGAAATCGATCATAAAACAAATTCCAAATTTCAAATTTCGTCTTCCACAGGCCCATATTCGTAGGAGGATTACGTCATTCAAAATTCGATGGCTCTAAGTACCGTTGTTTTATCACAATGCGAGAAATATACATACATTTATGCAGATTTTTCATTATTTAATTTCTTCAAATATAATGCAGGACTCTAACATTTGGTGGCAACAATTTGAGAAGTGAAACGGACATTTATAATGATTCAACTCAAAACGAAAACAATACTCCTTCAGGGACAAAACCACTTTGGACTAAAAAAAAACCCGACAAATAAGAAAATTTAACTTTTAATGTAATCTCCAGGTACTACCTATACTATACTGGGAAAGTTTTATAATCGTTACGAAAAAATAAAATTATAGGAAATTTAATTCCTGTAGGACGAAAATTTAATTTCAAAATCTGCAATTTTTTATGTTATTTTCAACTTGCGTTGAGGGATTGGTTTAATGTAGTTAGAACAATTCGAGGAAATATGTTTTAATGAAGCTCAGAAAAAATGTGTGTGCCGTACAAGGAAGTCTCGTGGTGTCCATTTCATATGTTTTTAATTTGCTATTACGAGACCAGCACATATCGAGGCACCCAGGCCGAACCCTTATACAACTGTCTTCCCACGTTTCGGTTTGGGAACAATGCAGCAAGAAATGGAAATACCACAATATAAATATTTTAACGTCAACAACTAGAAGTTTCATGCTAAAGTAAAGAAATGGAGGAGTGCTGCAGTAGATAGAGCGTACGCCGCCCTTCCTTCATCCTAAAGAACAAAAGCAGCTGCTTCATAAAGGCCCCAAAGTTATCCTCTTCTAAGGAAAAGATCTAAGAACAGTGGACACACGCAGCAGAAAAGCGCCTCTGAATGTCCCGCCTTTGTTCGCCAAAGAGAGTCTAATTTTATCCCCCCTCCCTTCCCAAGAAAAGAAAGTTTTCAGAATCGAAACTGCGGGCCGGCAAACAAACAATATCGCTTTTTCCCTCTTTGTGACGTGACGTCACAAAGGCCCTCGCCGATAAAGCCCCAGAAAATGGGGCGCTGAATAGGGCCGCCCCCTATCTGCGGGCTGGGGAACCCAAAAGAAGAAAAGACGAGGAGAAAAAAAAAAAAAAAAAAAAAAAAAGAACGGCTTCCTTGCCAAATGACCCGATAATGATGCCGGATCCTAAACGATAAAGAAAAGCAAGCCTGGACCGCGAAGAATGGAAACAAGTGCCCCAGTACTTTCTCACCCCCTCACCCCTCCGGAGAATATCGACTTCAAAGGATATAAACATAACGGTCTCTTCATTGCGTTCGCTAAGCGATCGATGGACTTCGTTCTTCGAGATTGTTTTACGGATTATCGTAGTCCTTGCCCGGGGCACTAAAGAAGATGATCGGCGTTTTTCTGCTCCGCGAATTTTGATAGTGATATCCCTTAAACGCACATCCCCCCCTTCCTCCGTATCGTCTGTTTAAAAAAGAGGGAAAATTGCTCCACTCTCGTTTACTGAACAGTTGGCGATCACGAAGAAAAGCCGTGATGAGGCTGTACGTTCGGATGAGGGATAGCCTGAAGTGTATTTTGAAATCTGGTAGTTTTGGTAAAACAGCGATTTTTAAACATTTCCCGAGTTAAAGCTGCGGGTCTCCCATGACTAAAGTTATAATCGCGGCCTTCTTACAGCATATGGTAATAGTTCGCATTCAAAATAATAATTCACAAATTAATATTTTAAGTGCGGACATTTTCAGATGTTGGAAAAACTAGTATTGGCATTAAAAAGTACTTTATGGACTTTTTCCAAAACTTTTTTAGTTTAGCATTATAATTGTTAGATTATTATAAAGTTAAATTACCATGAATTCATCATCCACGCACGTTGTTGTTGTGTTATCATTATACTAAACAATACATCTGCTCTACACTGGTTCTGTCGACCTGTAACTTACCGGTAAGACCTTCGGGTTGATTTTATTTTGCTAATGCACCTGAAATTAATTGGGCCAAGTCATACCAATCGCCAATGGATTTAATGGTTATTTTCAGTATAGATTATTAATCTATTCGAACTAACGTAATTTAAAATTTTGCACTTCAGGTGTTTCGAATATTGGCTTTTGATGAACTACAAAACACCCTCTCTTCCCTTTGTGCGTGTGTTTTGTTTGTGTGTACGTGTGTTTGTTTCTCGAGAAAAGTGTCAAAATTTCTTCAATGTAAAGTGCAGTATATTTTACATTGTCTAATAAGGTATTTCTCCCGCCTTCTTAGCCTTTCCCGCTTTCTTTATTGTTGTTTTATTTATTATTATTTTGTGTATTTATTTTTTCACCTGAAAATTTTTTATAGAGTCCCTATAATAATAACTTTAGAAATTAAGTTCTGGTTAAGATGAAAAATTTCGAACCATAAAGTCAGATTTTTTATCGTAAAAGATGTCAAATCGTTGCCATTTTCTTTGTTACTAAAACTCTCAGCCTAATGTTTGAAAGGAACGTTATACTGATTTCTTGTCTGTAGATGTTTTTTACTCTGGAAGCGAATCTGAACTTAAGGTCTACGCGTTTTCATGAAACATTACGTTTCAAGAATTAAGTGAAGCCACACTAATTAAAAGTTACTTTATTATGAAAGACGAAAAGCTGAAATAAGATTACTTTAAAAAAAATTACCCCGCTTTTTTCTTTTTTTAATAATTTGTGTGAACGGATTTCAAGCGTAGCTCTGAAAAACCCGATGCTGACTGCGCTTTCCAATGTCAGGTAAATTACTCGTTAGTGATTACTGGGGAAATTTTATCCGTTTCACTTTTCAAACTGTTGCCACCAAATGTTAGAGTCCTGCATTATATTTGAAGAAATTACATAATGAAAAATCTGCATAAATGTATGTCTATTTCTCGCAATGTGATAAAACAACGGTACGTAGAGCCATTGAATTTTGAATGACGTAATCCTCCTACGAATATGAGCATGTGGAAACTCAAATTTGAAATTTGGAATTTGTTCTATTACCGATTTCACATTTTGTAAAACTGTATCGGAAATTCTAAAGGTATGCTCATCAATTTTAAAACTATTTTGCGATATTGCTTTTGAACTGAATTTTCTGGTTTAAGTGCAAAGAATCTGATATTTAAGAAATAAAAGCAACACACAAAATGTTAAATAAGCGCCCCTTTGGGCGTAATTTAAAATATGAAACCTTTCAGATTTTTAAAAAAATTTTTTTACTTATTTATTTACTTAGTACAAAATTTATAACAAATTTTAAATTTTAAATTTATCGTACATTTTGTGAAATTTTGCCTTTACGACAATTTTGTATATGTTTATTTCATGCATTTTGTTGTAGATACTTTTAATTAATTATGAATCGACTGAATCTGAGTTTTAAAGTATAACCAAAGTCGACCATATCTCTAGTTCAAGCGGAACTAGAGATATGGTCGGCATTGGATGTTTACGATGACCAGTATTCAGGTGTTTCGCATGTTATATCGGATGCCTAGCATTCAAGTCGAATTACTGAAATTCAATCGGTGAATACCGATGAGCGAATACGAGTAAGTTAGACATTAGGAATTTTTGGAAGCAGGAGAGGTGAAAAATATGCAAAGCCTTCGCCGGGAATAGAACCGCGGACCTCTGAATTACGCGCTGAGCGTGCAGACCACTACACCACGAAAGCTCGCTAAGAAAGCGGGAGAAATACCCTATATACTTTCCCTTTTAAACACTTGCGCTAAAAAGACGTGCCACGCACGTCGAGATGCTTTTGTCTCAAACCGCGCGAAAAATGAAAATAACGTGGTGCACACGTCGCCTAAAAACGAGATCGTTTATTTCTCGAGTTACAGGTCTGGATTGCACTTGCAGACGCGGACCCACTAGCGGCCGTGCTGTAAAGTCACTGAACACTGGTAGTTCGGTCCGAGGTTCGAATCCCGCGAGTGGGCTGGCTGCATGGGCGTTTTCGTGGTTTTCCCCATGTGTAACGTGTATACGAGCCAGTTCCCCTTACAAAGTCCTCCACGAAGACATTCCACCCCTTAGGAAGATGGCCCTTGAGGCTTTGCCATAATCACACACACACACATGCACTCGCAGACGCGGAGCGGCGTAAATGAGACACTTTACCGCTTGTTATATTGTAGCGCACGGCACCGTAACCGTGAAGTTTAGTCGTAGCGCTAGTGGTTAAAGGGTCGGGGAACCAATCGCCAAATCCTGGGTGAGGAGAATCATCATCCAACGCTCTTTTAGTTCGGCGTCACTGTAGAGACATTAGGAATTTCGGAAGCACGAAAGATGAAAAATATGCAACGTCTTCGCCGGGAATCGAACCGCGGATCTCTCAATTACGCGCTGAGCGTGCAGACCACTACATCATGAAGGCTCGCTAAGAAGGCGGGAGAAATACCTTATAGGCTTCCTTTGAAAGTCCTCTGCGAATTCCTCCATCCCCTTAAATAGGAAAACCATCGCATGCTTTGACATAATCAAAGAACTAAAGCCATTTACATTATGCATAAACTCTGCCTCGACCATGCACACGCAATAAATAAACAAATGAAAATACAAAGGGTAAAAAGATAATACTCGCTGCTTCCCACCATTTGACATCCAGCTTCTACACCAGGTGGGGAATTAGAATAAACTGCAGATTTTCTTGAGGGACTACGTAGACATTTTTTTACACAGATGAGGGCCCACCAGTGATAATGTCAGGATGTCGCTGAATACTAGTATTCCGATTCGGGTTTAAATATCGGCAGTCGGGTTGTCTGCATTTCCCCATATGTGACGTGATTATACAAGCCCGTTACCCTTAAAATGTCCTGCACGAATATATTTAGGAAGACAGCCCTAGCGTGCTTTGCATAACCAAAATAATCCGATTCTTCACATAAAATCAAACTCTTTTTCCATAATTTTCCATTTAGTTATGCTAAAATGTTTTCAAAATTTTTCATTCGGGGAAATTTTATCTTGGAGAGAAGTTCATTAGATTTTTTTCCCTTAGACATGCAGTCTCAGAAACTTCCGAGAGTCGCTGGACTAAAAATGGGTAACACGAATGAATTTACATTATTTTGTATTACATGCGTGCGGCTTTGCGTAAATGAAATTGAAAGGGAAAAATAATTTTATTAATTATCACCGCATTTCTGGCCATGTTTAACTAAAACTGAAATTTGGTTACGGTGTTACCAAAAGTGTATTAAAATTTTAATAGAACTTTAAGAAACAGATAATATTGAAAGATATTATCTGTAGGAAATGATAATATTGAAGCCAAAGCCAAACATTTTATAGGACATTAGATTAATATGCATTTAGGCTAACATGAGAAAGTTATATATCTTCTGTTTATTGAAAAAGTGAGAAATATGTTGTAGAGACATTAGGTTATTTGGAAACAGAAGAGATGAAAAATTAGCAAACGATTAGTTCGATTCCCGGCGAATCGAACCGCGGACCTCTCTGAGTGTGCAGACCACTACACCACGAAAGCTCGCTAAGAAGGCGGGAGAAATACCTTATATACTCCCCATTTTAAAGGCTCTAAACTGGACTGGGGATTTTAAAGGACCCAATTGCCAAATCCTGGGTGAGGAGAATCATCATCCAACACCCTTTTAGTTCGGGTGCCACTGTAGAGACATTAGCTTATTTGGAAGCAGAAGAGATGAAAAATTAGCAAACGCCTTCGCCGGGAATCAAACCGCGGACCACTACACCACGAAGGCTCGCTAAGAAGGAGGGAGAAATACCTTATAATGTAATGAAATTCTATAATGCTTAATTGAATGCATATATAATTCTATAGTGCTTAATGTTTTTAATAAAATATATCATGAATTGAATGTATTTGTAGTTAACTAAATCGGATTTAAAAATAAACATATGGGGGAGCTACAGGCTAGCTGTGACAATCTTTGAAAAAAATTTATATTTTAAATATATATAAGATTCCTTGATTATTATTGCTATTTTTTTATAGCATCCTTTCGTCATATTTAAGAAATGTCGTTTGGCAACTTTGTTGATTTTAGCACAAAATTATTTTTCCAAAACTATTCGTCTGTTAAATTTGCTCCGGACTTGGGGGAAGTTGTAACAAACCTGAGGCAAATAGAAACAATAAAAACAACAATAAAAATAAGAAAAAAAAAAACGATGATTATCATCACTTGAAATAGTGACACTGAATGATACCAAGTGGTTTATAGTAAACAAAAATAAAATTATTTAATCAATTAAAGTAAAAGGTCAGTCTTCATCAGAATTTCAATTAATACAAACAAATATTAAATTGTTTCCTCTCATACATTTAACGTGTGTACACATATTGCAAACTAAGCATTGCACTTATTCTTCTTCAACAGAATTGTTATAAGCATCTACTCAAGTTAAGCAAAACCACTTTTCTGTCTCAGAATCTGTAGTATCCGAGTTCAAAATATTCCTGGTAGCCGATTTTTATCTCTTTTTCCTCTTTTTGGATTTTACTTTAACCTTTCCCTTTCTTTTATCTTTCTCTTCTTTTTTCGAGTACGTATTACTCGTATTTACGTATTAAATATCCCTTCATACTTTTTCCAATGATTCTTTTTTGAGTGTGTCAATTAGAGTAGTAAGCCCAGGTACTCGGTAGGTGGAAGTGGTACAAACAAATATTAGATTGTTTAGATGGATTTGGTAAACGGAAGTGACCTCACCAGCGCCATCTTGTTTCACGTGGCAACCAGTAGAGATGTATACAGGACGAATGACGTACTTTTTAAAAATTTCGTTTTATTTTTTCCTGACAACACCAATATTTTTTCGAAGTTTTATTTTTATTTTTTCCGTAATTATTTTTAATTGAACATATCATTATTTAATATTTATTAGTTTTTAAACAACACCTCCTTACAGAAGAGCCTCTTCTATTAGGAGGTGTTGGCCCAAACTGTTTTAGGCTTTCGCAACGCAACGGCGAATGAATATGACATACTTTTTATTTCAGCCAGTCAGAGTATTTGTTTCTTGAAGTGTATATAAATTTATTTTGGCTTTCTAAATCCTTTAAATTTATTCTTTGCTGTTTTAAATGTAAGAAATTCTCTTATTTTAAATTTCTCTTTCTTATTTTACAAGAAGGTTTTCTTGTTTTCTTTTTCTTCTCGTTCTTATTAAATTATATTAATCAATTTTTTCAATCCCACATTTATGCTTTTTGAAAACTTAAAATTAGCTTTTAATTTTTCTCAAACTGATGTTTGTTTCTACAAAAGAAAATTATACAAAAGTTTTTTTTCCCAAACTTTAAATTTGTTTTCATTTTTGCTTTAAAGATGTTTTTACATTTCACCTTTTTTATTTTACAAAAGTAACATTTATTTTCACAATTTTAATTTTTCCTTTTCGTTTATTATTTAAAAAATTGTTTTTACATTTTTCAATTTATTTATTTTAGAAAAATGATATTATTTTTATAAATTTAGTTTTTTTTCCCAGTAAAAGTAAACTTTATATTTTCCACTGCCTATTTACACATTTTCACTTACATTTAAATTTGATTCTGCTTTTAAAATATATCCATGTTTGATTTCCGATTTCTTTATCTAAAAATGAATACAGACCTATACAAATTTCTTTACTGTAAGATCTACTGACTTTTAACCAAATCTTATTTAAGAAATAATAAATTTTATTCCATAAAGTCTACTTAAACATGCACATTTCTGTCCAGTTTAATTCAAGTAAATAAAAAAATATTTAATTTCTTATTATTTTAGGCTACAGACATGTTTGGAACTATGCTCAGAACACTTTCTTTTATTCAGCAGAAGGATTCATTTATATTACTAAAGCATATGATCTTATTAAGTCTTTTAAACACTTTAAAAAATATTTTGGATTTTTTTGCACTAAGCATACCCTAAAACTTAATACTGTGAAAACATCACTCCGATTCGTAACATGATCCCACCATCTTCTGCCCACCTCATGACAATTACTATATTCGAACTTATCACAGCCTTGATTTTCTTAATAAGGTACAGGAAATCGAATTATTTTTATTTGCAGAGAATATCAGCACTGTAACGTACTATTTTAAATTATAGTCAGATTTGCGAGGGAGAATTCAAAAAGGGGGTCTATAATACACACGTAATTAACATTCAGGTTGGAAAGGAAAGCTTGTCTTATTTCTTCCAGCTCAGCCAGTATCGTCAACATTTTTAATAGTCTGAAAGCTTTTTACATATCCAATTCTGCATTTTTCAATGTTTCTTGAACGAGAATTAATGTATTACTTGAACCTGAAGAAATGTATACCTCCAATAGGAACAAATGATAATTATTGTGAGTGAAAAACAAGATATTCCCTGAAAATAAGACCTAGCGTGCCCTTTGAAAAAAAAAAAAAAAAAAAAAAAAAAAAAACTAATGCAAGACTGGGTATTATTTTCGGTGAAACGTGGTAATTATCATAATTTAAAAATACCTTTAATTTGCAATATATATGAGACTGATAATTTTCATTAACATTTATCACGTAATTGTAATTAAAAAATATATTTTCGAACACCCTATTTTGCGTACATATTTTTAGAATCCCTCATTAGGACCTTTTATACATTAGCCTCAGCAAAACAATTTTGCCATCATTTAGAATGAAACCATTGACGTCATAAGACCTCTCGAAAACCGCAACATCAGAGAAACTCCTGCGTAGAAGATTAAAGGAAAAGCTGAGACTTTGCGATGCTTAAATTATTTGCTTTTCTTAATAAAATAAGCTTATCTGTTCTGTTAACTTTACTTGCTGTCATGTTCCTGTGCACTCAGGGGTGAGGGGAGAAATCGAGCAGACCGCTCCTTGCAGAGCATGAGCATGTATGAGACTTAAAGTGCTGGCTGCATCCGCGGAGGAAATGAATCCGAGGTTTGCATTCTCAACCCCCTCAGCAGACGATATCGGAAGCGAAATGCTTAATGGAGACGCGCGAGTGGAGTTATTCTGCAGACGAACACCCTTCTCGTCGTTAGCGCGGTTCCCGCCTGCATCATTATGTAATAATTAACTCCTCGCCGGACATTCGCAGTCCGGAAGCTTTCCGATAATGGTGCTTGTTAAAGTTACGGTCACAGCTAAAACACCGCTGTTCTAACTACGTGCGGAGGAGAGGGGGAGAACTGTGAATAATGTACGCCGAACCTCATCTTCGCACCACTCGATCACAGGAGAGGTCGCCCCTGGAGGAGAGCGGGAAAGAGCAACACTGTCCTTTTAATGATGTGTAAGGAAACGCGGCTTAACGTTATGAGCTTAAGCTTCACGAACTGAATGCAAAGAATCAGCAATGGAAACTGTAACGCGTTTGTCACACTAAAGCTATCAAAATTGCTAAATTGGGCCATCTTTACTAACTTTAGACGCTAGACGCTTTCTTAATGGAGCTTTACCAAAAGCTTTGGACTGTTACGTTACACTATCATGTATTTATCATTCATTCGTCTTGATATTATACACTGCAGGAAGCGTAAGATTTTGAACTGATGTCCCGTGCGGCCATGCACGTACCAATTTTAGTTCTCACAAATATGTCATTCAAGCAAAATATAACATCTTCTCTTTCAAATTTATTCAATTTGAAATTTCTTTTAAATAACTTATATATATATATATATATATATATATATGATATATATGCTACTTGACATAAGTTAATATCCCTACAGATGAATTTCAAAATTTTTGGATTGTTACTTCCATTATTTTACGTTATATCCGTAGACATGTAACATCCACTCTACTTGAAAAGTGCTGCCATTGCGCTAAATATAAGATCTTGAATTTATCTTGTACATAACCAGCTGTTGGAGCTTGTTGTTCGTGACAGAACGACATTTAAACTTACCATTCAAATTTAATTGATTTGTGATTGCTTTACAAACTAAGCAATTTAAAAGCAATAAAGACTTTTCTTAATAACGGCAATTTTTTTGTTTTTTTATTAATATACTTTTTAATTAATTTAATTATTTTACTTCATTAATAAAAGATTTTTATAACCTTAAAATTAAGTACCCGGGATATAGAATCGTTTGATTTTTACTTCCTTGTACGAAGTAAAAAGGAAGTATTGTAATCGCGAAAAGTTTCAGGCAGCATATTTCAACGAAAATATCCATTTTGACCGCTTTCGAATGCAATTTAACGATGTATTTGCGTGATATCTGTACGTAAGGACAGAATAAAAGACTCTTTTCCTCCAAAAAAATTATAAAACTGCTTTAAAATGAATTCTGAAGAGAATGTTTCGTGGCGTCTGTACGAACGTACGTACGTACGTACGTATCTCGCATAACTCAAAAACGAGTAGCCTCAGAACGTTGAAATTTTGTATAAAGGACTGCTATAGCATGTAGATGTGTACCTCGTATTTTGGTTGCAATCGGCCGCGCCAAACGTATATAAATATATTTATATATATATCCACTCTGTTACCCGGTTCAGTGATCTCAGTTTCTTTACTCTTATATGTTTGTAAATTGTACATTTTTTGCTTTAAAATGATTGAATTATGCTGTTCTTATCTTCCGGTTGAGGTTTTTAATGCCTTTAGTAAATCTATATGCAATATATTTAGAATTATCAACAATTTTAAAGTGCCGCTAAGCCTAATAATGTTTTTGATGACGGCCATTGCTTGTTTACATTTGAAACAGCAGAGTAGTGGATTTGTTGCCAATTTAGAGAAACGTAGCTTCGCAACAACAAAGATAACGCCTTCATTTATTATCGCGAATTACACTGGTGTGCAAAAATTAAGGACGAGACGGTTTTTTTCAATATAACTTTCTTTCCAAATCAACACAGTTAATACCGTAAGATCCCCAATACGTAAGGACATGAGTAATGTAAGCAACACTTACTAAAAGAGAAATCAGAGGGATAAAAAGAAGCTTTATTGAAAAAGTAGCATGGAGCGCAATGCGACTGAAGGCCGAAACCTCCCTGTGATGGGTGTCCAGCAAGAAACATCCTGTCTTTAATAGGGGATATGATCTTCCCTGACTGCTAAGCAGGTTTCACAGCGTCTGCCCATACTGAGAATGAGGGTGTCAATGAGTTGTTGAGGCATTGCTGCCCATTCGTCTTGCAGGGCCAATCGAAGCTCCGGAATCGTTACTGGTGGTAAGGTACGAGCTGCCAAGCGTCTGCCTAGAAAATCCCATACATGCTCGATGGGATTGAGATCCGGAGATCGTGCCGGTCAAGCCATACGTTCAATATCCTCACTCTCTAAGAGCTGTTCGGCAGCTACTGTGCGATGACATGGTGCATTATCGTCCATGAAAAGGAACTACGGACCCATAGCGCCTCTAAAAAGACGCACGTATGGAAGAAGAATCTCGTTACAATAATGGGTCCCGTTGACTGAACCTGCGTCGAAGATGTGAAGGTCTGTACGACTACCAAGCATGATGCCTCCCCAAACGAGAACACCACCACCTCCATACCTGTCCCTTTCAATGATGTTCGAGGGATGATTGCGGCTTCCCCGCTCTCTCCTGATGAGTATGGGATGAGAATCGCTACTCAGACTGAATCTGCTCTCATCTGTAAAGAGTACTCGTCCCCATTCATTGTCTGTCCAATTCCGGTGTTCCCGGCACCACAGACAACGCCTTCTCCGGTGGGCAGGCGTTAGAGGTACACACTGTACAGGGCGTCGTGCAAACAGACCACCACCGTGTAGTCTTCTGGCCACGGTAAAACGCGATATTGGTCGTCCAGTCGCCTCTGTTGCGTGTCTAGCGATTTCTCCCGCTGTCTGCCGCCTGTTTCTTCTCTCCTGTAAGGCAATATACCGGTCATCTGCAAGTGTGGTTCCTCGTGGAGGACCACTACTAAACCCCCGGATAGCTGTTCCTGTAGTTTGAAATTGTCTCCAAAGTCGTGAAACGATGCTGTGAGCAATTCCGAACTCTTCAGCCACACTTGTCACACTCGGCCTTCCTCCAACTTCCCAATGATTCGACCTCGGGTAAAAGCATCCAGATGTCGTCTAACAGATTGATTATTCGCCATTTCTCGCTGAGGCAGCAACTCGGTGTGATTTTAACTGCTATACGGCGTGCAATCTCTTTGCCAGAAATACTGATCTTACACCGACAACATGCTTTATACTACTCAGACACTTCCCCATTACGTCTATCTGCATATCTGCGCATGTGCTACCGTACATCACCTTACTTAACCTCCTGATTGGTCTTTCTGTCCGCTCTGCCTCTTCGTTCAGCTGATATGCTAATTTTTCGACTTCGTCCTTAATTTTTGCACACTAGTGTAAATCATGCTTAATCCTTTCTGGAATTTTTTCGATAAAATACGTGTTTAAGATTTACTTCGTAATTTTTAATACAGATATTTTGAGTTTTTATGTATTTTTGCCTGGTCGCGAAGTGAGAACTGAATTAATTGACTGAGAAATACTAAATCGTCTGTGAAAAACTATTTCTTTTTTGTTTTGTTTGCTTAATTTCTTTTATACATCTTTCCAGATTTATTATAGTGTTTGAATAGAGCATGTGGCAACGATTAGATAATTCTTTAAATGATAGAAATTTTGTGTATTCTGAGTTATAATATGAACGAAATATAATACTGTTAAGTGAACCTAGGGCCAGAGTGTCGCTATGGTAAACAAGTAGAGTGAATTTTAAAGAATGCATTTATTCTATTGTGGTTTATGCGCTGTCGGCGAGTAGGTTTAATTCAATCTAATAAGTTTAAATGAAATGCAAGAAAAATGCGTATAATTTAATATTCCGTACAAGGAAGTCATGTGGTGTACACATCAGATTTTTTAAAAAAGTAACACCATTCCTTAGGATATTTGCATTATTCAGGGAAGCGGGATTTAGGTTTCAAGATTGATGCAATATTTGCAATAAGTGTATAATAAATTTAGGTATAATTTAATCGGTAGTTTGAATATATTACATACATTACAGCTTCACATTTGATATTTTTCTGCATTAAAATACAATACTCAAATTCGTGTAAGTAGTACACTATTAATGTAGCAAACCTTCTTTTGGCATTTATCTTTCTCAAACGGCCACTTTTAAAAATTGACTACTGTTGCTGAGAATATAAAAAATATTGATGCCGAACAGCACTTTCCTGATGACGACCGCTTCCAAAGGAGACCAAAATGATTTGTAATCGTAGGAGGTAATCTTCAAAGAGGATACACTGTTGTATTTTTTCCTTATTATTGCAGCTATTGTGCAATCATGTTATATATTACTTTATTACAGATAATTCAAAATATTATGTTACATTTTACGTATTATAATTTTTTAAATGAAATAATAAGTATTTAAGAAACTGATCTTTTTGACACGCAATTAATTATTTGCTTGCTTCCGGTTCTGCTTAAGTATTTGAGAAAGTAGATTTTAGGTGAAAGAAGCTGGAGAATAAGAAGAAAGTTTAATTGACATACAGTAAGAAAATTGTAATCCGAAGACTTCAGTTTACAAGTTTAACATCTGTAGCAATTTATCATAAGAAATACAAAGGAAAAATATAAGAAATTAAATATCATAATAATTTTTAAAATCGAATGATTCAATGATCCTATGGAAATGACATCAAAAGCCACTTTTAATAATTTAAAGAATGATTCTGTACAAATGGCGTTAGAAACAAACCCGCAAATGTTGATAAAATTTATCAGTTGTACACATATATAAATTTATGAATTTAATGTGTCTCAGATTATAATAATTAGATTCATTATTAAAAATATATTAAAGATTCAATGTATAAAGAACTAAACTATGTTTATTTACACTTAAATGATAATCAGTTACAGACTGTTTAAATTTGAAAAGTAAATTAAAGAGAATACTTTGTCGAAGAGCAAAACTTTGAGAATCTGTTATGCATGAGGATAAAGGTAAAAAAGTCATTGTTTCGTAGACTGGTAACAGTCGCCAAAGCCCGGCTCCAGATTCTTTTTACCCGTCAATTTTTCCAGCGCAAGATTTTATGAGTTATGGGGAAACAATACATCAGAAGAGCAAGCAACAGTAAAATTGCGACATGTTTAAGATGTGATTTGGTTTCAGTTCAGATCTAGCCCTGTTGACTGATAGTCAGTTTTGATTTCCAACTTTAAAACCATTATTCACTGAAGTTATAAGGTATTTCTCTCACTTCCCTAGCGTGCCTTCGTGGTGTAACGGTAGCATGTTGGGCCGGTATTTCGGAGGTCCGTGGTTCGATTCCCGGCGAAGGTGGTTGCATATTTTTCATCTTTTATGCTTCCAAAAAATTACCTAATGTGACTACAAGTGGCGCCCGAACTAAAAGGGTTGTGGATAATGATTCTCCGCACCAGGATTTGGCGACTAGGTCCCCTAAAACCCTAGTCGCCCTTTAAAAAGGGGAGTATATAAGGTATTTCGCCCACTTTCCTAACGTGCCTTCGTGGTGTAACGGTAGTACGTCGGGCCGGTATCCAGAGGTCCGTGGTTTTCGATTCCAAGCGAAGGTGGTTGCATATTTTTCATCTTTTCTGCTTCCAAAAAAAATTACTTAATGACTCTACAAAGTGTTTTGTAAGTATCTTCGTCATGATCGTTACGCAATAATCATGTGATACAGGTTAAATTTGAAATGAAGCAGTTTAGAGTGATTTATTACAAACAGTTACTGTTTTTAGGATAGAAAGAGAAAATAAACAAACGAAAATGGAAGGCTATTATTTTGTCTTATTTATTTTTATCTTAAGACATATATTCAAATTTCTTTAATTATTTTAGCAATATTAGTAAATGACTTATTCCGAATATTAATATTTGTTTGCCAGTTTTGTATCTATGCTAATTAATGTTACTAATGATCAATGTTATGGATATATTCTTTACAAATAGTTTTTTATGCTATAACCTAAGAAGTGTATTAACTTCTTATAATTGACTCTTACAATTGAACTAAAAGTAAGAAAAAACATTCAGTTCCTTCAGCAGTAATTTGGCAGTTATTACATTTTATCTCTGGCAGGCTGTGCTGGCTGTATACTTAGATGTTGGAAAGCTGGCCTACCAGTGCTGTAAAATAAAGTATTTGCTATCAGAAAATGAACTCAAACCATTTTATTATTATGACGTTCAAAGTAAAGATTAGTTTGGAAAACTATCATATTTATAAAGTCTATAAAAAAGTGAATTCTTGAAATGTCAGTGATATTTATGTGAACGGATTAAATATCAGGAAATGTAACTGTTGGCGGAGCAGGTGGAGAAAGCTTTTACTTTCGCAAAATATCCGAGCCTTCTCTAAAACATTCTTTGATCGAACTTTATGATGAAATATATAAAAATGTAAAGAATGTTTTGTTTTGCTTATTACATTTTAACAAAAACTAATTCAGAACATCTACAATCACAACTCTAACTGAATAATCCATTTCTACCACACAATTTAAGTACATAAACTACAATAAATATAATTTAAACATGTAGCGTTCTCATTTAACAATAAGTTTGTATAATATTCATCGAAACATGTCTGAACGAAATCAGGAAATGTAGGTTAGAGCATATACGCATTTCGCACTAAATCAAGCAAACAAACAAACAAAAGAGTTCGTGCAGAGGAATTTATTTTAACACTAATGAGCGAACTAAAAGTAAGCTAGAGCGAAAGAGAAAGTAAGCTAGAATAAAAGAAACATGATAATCAAAAGAACAAGATTTAAAAATCTGATATAGACACCACATGATTTCCTTTTATGGACTATTAAATTATACACATTTTTTGCTGCATTTCATTTAAACTTATTTCTTCGAATTTCGTTAAAGATATATTTTTCATTCAATTAATTCAGTTCTCACTTCACGGCAAAGCAAAAATACATAAAAACTTAAAACATTTTAATTTGAAATTGTAAAATACAGAAAAACATAAAACACCAAATACAGTTAAAACTTTTTAAAGAACAATTTTTACAATTAAAATTAGAGTTTCTACGCAAGAACAAATAATTAGGCCAGCAGGCAGAAGGCAGATTTTTCGGTGCACAAAACTGAAAATATATTTTTAATCCCACTCGGTAAAAAGTCATTGAAGGTGCAGAAACTGACTTAATTCACTATCCTACTGAGTTTCAAATGTAAACAAATAGCTGTTCGTTATAAAAAAACTGAGCTCACCAAGCCATGTAACAGAAGGGGAATATATATATATGATTAGTGCAGCCGATTGCAACGTAAAACGGAAGGGAACAAATATATGTTATTGCAATCTCATATAATAAAATTTCAACGTCCTACGACTACTCGTTCTTGAGTAATGCAAGATACATACATACGTACGTACGTACAGATAAAAATCAAGGGGAAAAATTCTCTTCTAAATGCATTTTGCAATCGTTTTTGGCTAAAACAGTTCTTTAGTTTGTTCGTGCGTACAAAAATCACGCAAAAGCATCGTTCAAATGGTTTCATGAGCTGTTGAAATGGATATTTTCGTTAAACTATAGTACTCGAAAATTTTCACGATTACAATACTTCCTTTATTTCGTATAAGAAAGTAAAAGGGAGATGCTTCTGTCACTAATAGGCTACGTTGCACATTAAAAGTTTGCCGCTACTAAGTTTAAGGAAAATTATTAAGTAGACAAATATGGGAAGAAAATAATAAAGGAAGAAATTTACTTCCTCTGAATTCAGGGGAATTATTCCTTTTAATCTAGCAAAGAAGTGCGCATGACATCATTATTTTTTTCAAGGTCTTGCATCCGATGGTGTAAGATTATATTTAACTCATTTAAATTTATGATCGATTTAGAAGTCTGATCTCATTATCGCTTAATATTTTTCGGCTGCTCATCGCCCAGTCGGTAATTAAATCGACCTCCCACTCCAAATTTCAGTAAAAAGTATTAAAAACTTCCAAAACGGTTCCATCTGGCAGATTATATTTTGATTTACCCATTGGAGAAAGGTGAAAATTTGGGTGTAACTAATTTAGCCATTAAACAAGAATATGTCAAAAACGTCAGTACAGAACGAAGAAAATCTGCGTCGAATTCTGAATTAATTACTGGGTTAGATTACATTTTCACAAATGAAAGCTTTCACTACATGCAAGAGAAAGTCAGAACTGGGCAGCTTTTTCTAAAAATTTACAAACTCTAAAAATATCCGGAAATTTCTTATCAAATAAAACTTTTAAGTTCTGCTTACTCGTAGTTGGTTTTACAAGTCACTGCCGTTTATAGAATGGAAACAAGTCCTTATAAGCAAAGAATAATTTCGCCAAGTATCAGCGAATTCTCTAATTCAGTAAAGTAAGTTACAGTTAAAAAATGACGATATTTAACCTTTTAAAAAATAATATCACATATACTTTTGGACTGGACGAAATGTTATGACGAAGACCAGTAGGATGGTGTGAAATTTGCAGCAGCTGGTTATAAAAATAAAATGAATGTTTCCGGTTAAAGATGATTATCCGGATAACAGAATGGCTACATTCAGTCAAAATGTATATCTATATATACATTTTGACTATAGTAACTACGGTACCCAACATAGTCTCAAAGGAAGAGATTTGCAGGCTAAGATTGGGGGTTATGTTATTGAATCTAAAGATGTCATAGCTTCTTCTCTGTCATCACCCGCTTGACAGAACTTTTAGATCCATAGATTAAATGCACTGTAAAAAAAAACTTCGAAGTTTACAGACAAAAGTCTTGTATAGTTACAGAAATGCGAACAATTACGAAGGAAATACCTGTAACGAACACAGAACCAAACGAAACTGTAAACTCTACAGGAGTTTTTCAAGAAGTTTTGCTTGGATTTTGTCCGTAGCGTGTGATCACGTGGCTTAAAACGGCTGAGAGAGAAGAACCAATCAGGAAGAAGGTGGAAAAACAGCGTCTTAGCAGGAGAGTTCAACGATAGTCGCCATGTTAGCCATTATTTTTGCTATAGTCGAGGTAAGTTCGAAATAGTGTTTGACGTGTATTTTACTAATTTTATGTAATGTATTTGTTATGTTCTGTACACTATCTATAATTAAATTCTTTTAATGTTTAGCTTATAATTCTACTGCTCCTAAATAAACCTGTGTTGAATTATTGTTAGAGTTCAAATTACAGAGCTTGTGTTCCATTTAGTAAAATAACAACTTTTATTCGTTACGTCTGCAGTTAAACTGCTCATATTTATAAACAGAAACAAATTTGTTAATATGTTAGTTTAAAAACAAATAAGCTTAATATTAATGTTCTATCTATAGTCTAATAATTTCTCATGTTAAATATTTATGTATCTTTTAAAACATACCGCGTTAGAATATTCATATTTTTCATTTTGTTGACAGATGTAACATTATTATTCCATACATGTTATCATTAATCCCAGCGTGAACTGCTTTAGAATATTTTTCAGAGCATTATTACACTATGTATGTTATTATTAATCTCAACGAAAAAGAAAAAATAAATGTAATATATTTAAAAAATTCGACAAAATAACTTAACATACATTAAAAATGGAATATCATTTCATTAATACATGCGATAAGTTCGCCTTAAAAGATTATATAGTCGGATAGCAATTACATATTTGTAAAAGTATTCAATGTATATTATTTTTTGTGTTAAAGATAGTTTTAATCCAGGACAGTCTTTACCAACTTATAAAGCATCTATTAAGTTACATTATAACCAACATTTACAAAAGGCAATCGAAATGCCGTGACTTTGACATATTTTTAACTATGATGTAACATACTAGGAACATTAAAGAAAAAAAATTCCATTTTTTCCTTTATGCTTGTTGAAAAGTAAAATATTAATAAAATGGTACAACATTCATTCTAGTACTTACAATGTAAATTTACATATAAATTTACTATAAATTTTGGTGCAAAGTTCATTATAAAATGCATTTGCTAATATTTAATAGTTATAGCATTCAATATCAAATCATGGAAATATTAGTAATGATACGTCAGTTGCATATATTAATTTCAATACTCAGCTCAATGCCAAATTTCTTCTATATCTGAGATAACATGTATTTTTTGAAAATAATTATTTTGTGTCATCTTTTCATTTAAAAATCTCTTTCAGATATATTTTAATGTGAATTATTTTCAAAATTATCCTCATTAGAATGAATGTTGTTCTCTTTATTATGTTTGAAACTGCCGTTACGCTAAAAAATATATTCAGAAAACTATTTATTGCTGAATGTTTAAAATATGTTCTACTGCTCCTTTTTGACAAAGAGTATCCATTTGAATTGCAGTTGGTTTTAATTAATCGTTGGTTGTATTAAGAACTACTTGATAAAATTCAACAAATTAGTTCAATCTATGAGTTCATCTGAAAAACCTAAAATTTTTATTCCAATTCTGTCATGTGTATATATTTCAAGAATGAAAAAGAATTACAAATTCACTATCCAACAATACTGAGTAATATGTTGTTGATATAGCCAAACTTAAAATGACCCATTTTAAAACCAGATTAAATAAATCATCGCGTATTTTCGGTCATCGAATTTCTTTGGCGTTAAAAGTGTCATAGATTTAGTAAATCCAAGGGTCAAGGTAAGCTCAAATATTTTTTTTCATAGTTCATATTTGCTAAGTTATAAATTTTGCTGATGCAAAAGTTATGTAACTTATGCAAACATATGCTTAGAGTATTTGAACTAGTGTTGAAAAATCACTGGAATTTAAAATGTAATTGACAGTATGCCTTAAAGCTTGTTTTGGTAAAAGCATATTTATGGGTGCCCCTTGGCATATTTTGGCGATTTTTGGCAGTACATGGATACCGAGTTTGTGCAATTCTTTGACCATGTTATTTTGGCTTGTGTAGCGACGATTTGTGTGCCAAAAACCGCCGCTACACGAAGACAGATTGCACATACTCGGTATCCATGTACACATCGACCTATTTTCACTTAAAAAAAATCTGTGAATTGTACAAACTTGGCATCGCGCACTCCCTTGACTTTATCCATGTACACATCCACCTATTTTCACTTAAGAAAACATCAGAGAATTGCACAAACTTGCGCTCCCTTGATAATAAAGGGAGCACCCTTCAATATACTCTAACTGCTGTTTTTCATAAATTAAAACATTTTAGGCATTTAAGATATCTTCCTGTAAGTTACAACTAAATGAATGACTCTTAAACATAAAAATTTCAAATTTTTATGCTTAAGAGTAGAAGGAGTTATACACTTTTTAAATAACAGTGTCAGAAAAATATACTTTTTAAAATATGTAAACCATTGTTTGAAGTATAGAAAAACCTTCCTTAGCAACTATACCTCTTTAAGTGATTATGTCAAGTATTCTGGTGATACAAACATTGATATTAATTATCACTGAGAATCATGCTTTGTGAAGTAACCACCTCCATTAAATATCAAAATTGTACAAAATTATGGAAAAGTTATAGAGTGGTTTTACTGTATACTTAAAGTATATCATATCACTGTTAGATATTGATGATGTAAAAGATATTATCTAATCATAAATATTTCAAGCATTAAATAGCTTAGTGTAAGTCAATAAGTTTTCAGATTCTGACTTTGTACCCTGTCTTTCACTATGTAATATTTTTCTAGCAACTGTGTTAAGTACCAGTAAGTAAGTTTGTCTTAAATACCACTTAATGTAATCAGGTATCATCTGTTCTGTCTGTAAAACTTAATCATAATAAGTGAACAAATGAATATCTGTAAAACTAAAGATGACACTCTATGTAAAAAATACAAGTATTAAAATGTCTATGAGAGGAACATTTAAAATATTAAATCCATGATCAATTTTTGCGATATCTAAGATAGAAAATACCCAAACTGACTAGTTAATTCAGAGGATGAATGCATGTAACATCATTGTTCATGTGTTTGTTAATTGTGTAAGTATTGAAGTTCATGCATTAATTGTTGATAACTATATTATTGGCCTTATATATATATACTTGCATTTCAAAATTTTGTATATTTTGCCAGTGAGCTAAGTATTAAATGCTGTTACGTATAAGTTCATATTATGTGGAAAAGTAGTTTTTGATCTAACACTTTCTGAGAATTTTTTAATGTTGATCATCAAGCTTAAAGCATATGGCTGAAATTACCAGTATTAACCATAATTTAATTATTCTCCTGTTTCAGCGTTTCTCAAACTTTTTTCGAATAGAGATTATGTGAATTATCATAATTTGTGAATCACCTTGCTGCTGTTCTATTCGAAAGCAATTTTTTAGCATATATTACTACTAGTACACTTATATTTTAATATATAATTAAAATCCGTTATATTTCATAATTAAGTCCATTGAAGAAAAGTTATATTTCTAATATTTCAAGATTATTAATGAGAAGAATGATTTGTAATTCTTGCATGGCTCTTCTATATTTGGATATATGATGGTAAGACCACAGTCTTAGTGGATATATGATAGTATATTTGGATATATGGTGGTAAGTACCACAGTTATAGTGCTTTAAATCCATCTTTTACTGCTAAGACTGAGTGGGAAGTCTATAAGTAGGGTAACCAATAATAAATTTCATAAAATGTCTATCTTACGAGAAAAGGTGATAGATGATTGTCATATGTAACTTTTTAAACTCTGAGATTTTTCAACTAAATTTTTTTGTCTCCTTTGGAAACTTCGGAGGACCATGAGGGCAAGCTGTATGATCCACAGATTGAGAAGTGCTACCTTAATACATTTCAATTTCTAGAGAAATTAATCTTAAAAAAAATCTGATCATTATTAAAACTACTTTACAGATTTATTTTATATTACAAATAAATATAGTAAATATCTAATAAACCTCAAATTATTTTCTGCAAAATGAATTATTTAAATTTGTACTGTTTTTGCTTCAAAAATGGATGATACATGCAATTTATGATTTCATGAAAGGACCAAAAGGAATCTTGTTTGCAATTTAATTATTTAATTTAAAAAAAGATTTAAATCATTTGGAATATGTGCAAGTGCATGCAATTATTATGAAGAGATTCTAAATTAAAATGTCACATAACAAATTTAGAATATGTTATGTACTTCTAACGAATGTGATTTTTTCTTTATTTAGGAGCCATGCTTTGAATCCTAAGAAGAAGAGGACTGCACCTTCACAACTAGTTAATTAAAAATAACAATAATATAAATTTTACCTATTTTTTATTTTATTTTCCTTTTGGATAGTTTTCAAATAAAAATAAACCTATTTTTGTTTCTATATCCTGTGTATTGGAATAAAGAGTCGAAATCCATTGCAATATCCAATATTTTCAAAATATGATATTTTTTGAAATAAAATATATGATTATGGAATATTACGTTAAAATGAAATGGTTCCTTATGTAACCTGTATGTTACACTAAAAGGCTTCATCGAATACTTGTAAAGTAATGAGCAAATACTAAGTTAATATCTTGTGTGAATGAATATTATCTTACAGAATTTTTTATTCCATAAAAATCTATCTAAAAATATAATTTTGTTGAATGAAGATTTAAACATTTTTCCCCAAGATTTAAAAAGTCGTTTGAAATAATGATAACAAAAACATTAATCTGAACCATTTAATAAATGAATAGAAAATTTTGAGAACAATTAAATCATCCACAGGAATTTTGAAATAATCATCGTATTTTTGACATCAATTAAAGAAAGAAAATCTGAGTCATTTTGATTATAGTGATAAATTAGTTCCATTAATAGTAGGATAGAAAATTAAAATTTTAAGGAGCCATTATGCATTATCAATTTTTCATTAAAAAATTTTTAGTTTATTGCTACTATCATATCAATTATTAATGCTGAATTCTTTATCTTCAGTTTTTACATTCTTTTCTTAATTTTCTAGGCATAGCAGAGAAAAATATAATTATAGGATCAAGGCATTTCCAAATACATTATATTTTCTTCCTTAAATTTTTAAGATCATTCTATATTCATCATGTATTATAGACACAGTATCAGGGGATTCTGTTCAATTTTTCAGTTAGAATTTGGGACGAAGTTGTGAAGTCATACCTACATTAAATGCTTGAATTGATTATTTGAAATATGACAAAGCAAGAGAGGGCCATCTGTCCAAGGAAAGGAATATTTTAAGGAAAACTTCATGTTACACAAACATTTACACAGGCAGCCCATTCTCTAGGATTTAAATCTAGAGCCAAATGCTAGTGTTCAGCTTACTGTCTGGCTGCCTGTAGGCAATAAATGTTTTAGTAGAAGGAATACTTGAAAAATTAAATTTAGGACTAACTAATTCTTCAATTTTGTATTCAATGAGAAGAATGTAATTTATTAATAAAGTTTTAAATCTGGGAAAATACCTGTACAACTGTCCGATTAATTAATCTATTATTTCAATTAATGGTCAGTAGCAGAAGAGATTAAAAAGCATTTATGCCTAAAAGAATTATATGTTGTAATTAAAATGAATAATGCAATTAAGCATGAAAATAATTTTGGATAACTTGTGATAACTGAATTTAAGTTCATTGTTGAGTTACATAAGTAATTTTTTTTAGAATTTGAAAAAATATTTAGAATTGTTTATTGAAACAATTTCATTAAAATATTTTTTTACTGTAATCATATCCAATTGCAGTCTCTTTAGATTACACTGTTGGGTATAAGGAGAATGATTTGGTTTAGTTAAGTATGGCAAAGCACACTAGGACTATCTGCCTAAGTGGAGAAATGCCTTTGTGGAGGACTTTCGAAGGGAAACTGACTTATATACATGTTACACATGGAGAAAACCATGAAAATACCCATACAACCAGCCCATTCGCGGGATTTGAACCTCGGACCGAACTACCAGTGTTCAGCGGGGGAATTCTAGAACATTACTAATTTATTGCCAGAAAACCATTAAGTCTAATACACAATTTTTGTTTCCAGCTATTTCGTGATGCATATGTAACTTTGAGATGTCTTAAAATTCAATAAAGGAAAGTAATGCAGATGTAAGAAAAACATAAAATTTGAGCTTCTTTTTAACATCGGGAATATTTTGAAAGAAAATGTTGTATATCTTTTAGAAAATCTAAGGTTTTTTCCTTAAAAAAAACTTAATATTTAAAGTTACATAACTTCCCTTTCCCCACAAATAAATAAATGCAGCATATTTTGTTACAAGCAGTAGCTGTAGACATTTCACATAAAACATATGTTCTACATGTGTAATTATTTATAATTATTTATAGTAATATTACAATCAAAATATTTAATATTTAGGAATACATCATTTTTTTATTTTGTATAAGACAAATATGTTCTATATGCATAATTATTTGGAAGAACTTTTAAGTAAATTATCTGCAACTTTTACATATATATCCTTTAAAATTTCACATGAAAATACATGTTCTTACATAATCACTTGCAATAACCTTACAAGCAGAACACTAGTAATCTACAAATATTCCCTTTAGTAATTCACATTCAAAAATTACGATCTACTTACACTATTATTTCCTGTAATCTTTACAGATGTTTACATTGGTAAATCACATATGAAAAACATGTTATACTTGCACGATAATTTCCTGTAACATTACAGATCTTTGATCTGTAACCTTTACAGGCATATGCTTCGGTAATCAACATACAAAAACTTTGTTATGCCTACAGAATAACTTCCTGTAACATTACATGTCAAACATCTGTAACCATTACAGGTATAATCTCTGTAAAGTTACTAAGAAAATTCCTGTTTTGATTACTCAAATAATCCATGGCATCCCAGTTTCCACGACTTTTCTTAGTAAATTTACAGATTTTTTTTTTAGAGTGTGTCACCGTTTAGACAATCACAAGTATGCTTATCTCACCTGGGATTCAAATCTGAGTCCAAGAGTGTATCATACTCTTCGTTAAACATCGTTTCTATTGAAGGCGAGGAAGCTGTGACAGGTTCTTACGAAATGCTTGTATAAAACTAATGTTAACCTAAGGATGAACTGTGTTAAATTAAAAAAAATACAACAAGTTTTTGGCATTACGTGCATTTATGGCATTTCTTTTGAGCTGCCTTTATCTAGGTTCGAATATGGAAAGCTAGCGTGTGCATCTTCGAATTCCATACTCCTTCTATGTTCCTCTCTTATTCAATTAATCTACATTCCAAGATCGAATCTTGGTTGTGGATGCTGTCATCGTTCAAATCTCTGAAAGAAGCAAATGTACCAAAGAAGTTCGTGTTCGCAAACTGAAACCAGAGAAAAATATTTGGAGAGAATAATCGAATTTCAGCGGCGATCTCTAAGAACTTGCCCTTCGAAAGAAAAGAAACAATAACGACCAAAGGAAGAAAAAAAAAAAAAAAGAAAAAAAAAAAAAAAGAAATCGGGAAAACATTGTTTTCGGAGAGCTCTAGCTATTTTTTTCCTTATCCCAGACCTTCACCGTTAACTGCTTGTTCACCATCTCCCTCTCCACGCATGCGTCTCGATAATTGAATGATGCCCATTAGTCAATTCAAGTTCGGATTTTTCTTCTGCGTTATTTTGGTGATTTTTTGAGATCGCTCCGCACAACCTTCTTTTGGTTTTCTTCGAAGCGTGCTCTTCTGTTTCCACAGCTTCCCTTTGTTATCTCTAGGCTTTGTTTTTCGTATTTTTAGATCCGACATCTTAGTTTTGTCATTCTTGGCACGTTATCTTTAAGTTTTAAAATTGAACAGCATTACATTGGTCGATTTCTTCAATTCTTTTCATTTCTTTCAGTTTTAATGTACTTCTTCATTGATTTATCATAAAATATTTCTTGTCCTTGTGACATCATATTTTTTTAATAATTCGCCGCTTGTGTGGCTAATTTAAAGTAATTATAATAGAAAACATCAATGATTTAAAGGAATTTAGCAAGTGTAATTTCAGGGACATTAATAACAAAAAACATATTTTTTATTACATTAATTTTACTTGGTAGTTACTCGATCATTACGTTTCATAAATCTCTTAGTCCAGCATTTCCGGATACAAATGCAACATAGATTGTACAATGAGCTGTAATTATTAATACAGCTCGTTTTGTGATTTCGTTAGTATGACAATATATTTTAAGTTTGCTCCTGAAAAGATTATAACGAAGAAAAATAAGTTCTATAGATTTTTATTTTCCAATGCATAAAAGCATCTTATTGTTTAATAATTAAATATGGAGAATTATAGATATATCAGTGTATTTATTTCCTTCAGATAATCTCAATTGTATTTCTATTACTTTTGGTATGTTATTCTATCTTTTATTACATTAATTTACAATACTGATGTGTACATATTAACAATACTGATGTGAGGTAAAATACATATTTGATTTTTTCCCATTTAATTTGTACTGAAGAATTCGATAATGCTGCAAAACAGATTTTATGTAACAAACATCATGTATATATTTTTTCTGCAATAAAATTCATGTTTACTTTCGTGTGCGAAGTAAAGGAAGTATCGGTAATCGCGAAAGCATTCGGTTATCATATTTCAACGAAAAATTCATTTTGAACTTTCCCTAACCCATTTGGACGAGTTTTTAGTGTGATGTCTATACAGATGGACGTATTCATATGGACAGAATAAAGGACACATTTTTTCAAAACGGATACAAAAAGGAATTTTTCGTGACGTCTGGTACGTACGTACGTAAGTATGTGTACTCTCGCATAACTCAAAAGAGATTAAGCGTAGAACGCTGAAATTTTGTATATTAGCATCTAGTGATGCAACTTCGTTTTTTATTACAGTCATCAGTACAAATGTGTGCGTATATATGTACTTACCCACCCCCTTACTCGGCTTAGAAGTTTTACCTGGCCTTTTCATTCACAATCGTTGGTCGTTGACATATATGCCCAGTTACAGATGTATGACGACAATATTCATATTTTGGCAACTTCAAATTTAAAAGAAAATAATTTTCGACAAATAATGAAATCTAACTACACATATAAAAAAATACGTATTTGGTTAGTCTAACAATAAATATCTAACAATACTTAATGTAAGTTTACTGTTGTAAATGTATAACAATATTTAATATCAGTTCCTTGTTCTAAAAATAATATTTAATAGGCTGCACAAGGACATCATGTGGTATCCACATCAGATATTTTCTCTACCTGTGCAATGAAATATGGCGAATATTTTCCAAAGAACATTGATAAAGTAACTTAACTATGACATCAGAAGACATAGGACAGATTGAACGGATTAAGCATTATAAACTGAAGAGATTAATACATATTAACAGGACTTGCAGGACTTGGTGTCGAGCACGTAAGGCAATTGCATCTAAAATATTCAGAATACTGTATAACATTTGGAAGATGGATTTTGCTTTAAAACATTGCCTTTAAACCATAAAAATTAAGAAAAATTACTCTATATTAATTACGTATCATATGGCTTTAGGAAAGTCTTTTATAAATTACTAAAAAAAGTAAATCTTCATAAAAATCATTAATTAACTATACCTTGAATTAAATGAATGTATTCATTCATATTTAAATGTATCATTAATTTTTTTTAAACCAATCAACTCAAAAAGTGAAAAACAGTTTTGAGAGATGAATTTATCGTTATGAAATGATTTAATTTCTAAATCAACATATTAAATTTGAAAGATTGTTAAGTCATTAGTTTATATGCACCCAGGGACATGAAAAACATGCAATGCCTTCGCCAGAATTCTAGCACGTAACCTCCCAGTTGCTAGTTGAACATGGTAGCTACTTACTACGCGAAGGCACGCGGTAAATGGTACTATGTTACTAGACTAGGCTGGACTATTATCTAGCTGTTACCAGCACCTCAGGTAACCTCGATTTGGAAAGACCGCACATAATTTACCTCAAAGAAATAGCCCTTATGGGTGAATTGCAGGTAGAGAAGTGCTAAAGAGGGGGAAAATACCTTATATACTCCCTTTTAAAGGGCCGCCACTTAAAAGGCGACTGGGGAAGAGCGGATCCAGTTGCCAACTTCTGATGGTATAATGAATTATTGTTCACCACCTTTTAGTTCATGCGCCACTTTTAAACATCAATAACCATTTTTTTTCAGAGATGTAGAAAATACGCATTGCTCTCACCGGGACTCAAAAACCGTACTTCCCTGTTGTTAGTCGTACGTGCTACCTATTTACACCCCGAAGGCTTGCAGTATAGAGGGAAGAAATACCATTTAAGATAAATAAAGTATCTTACGTTTTGTATTTAATAATGACAACGAAATGGTATGTGAAATATGAAGTATTTTGTGTCCAGCGGTGGAAATCCACTTCTTTTAAAACACTGGCGACTGGGGATTAGGGGACCCACTCGCCAAATCCTGGTGGTGAAGAATCATCATTCACCACCTTTTAGTTCGGACGCCACTGTAGAGACATGAGGTTGTTTCAAGGCAGAAGAGATGAAGAATGAGCAATGCTCTCGCCGGGACTCGAACCACGGACCTCTCGAATACGCGTCGTGCGAGCTGACCACTACACTACGAAGACATGCTAAGAAGGCTGGTGAAATAAATACCTTATAATGTGACTGGGGGTTCTTATAACAACTTGGCTTATACAACTTTGGCATAAAGTTGAAAAATTAGAACTTTTAGGCAAAAGCCTTAAATCACTTTTTGTGAGATAGCAAGGTCTGGTTGCTTTGCAACGAAGCTCGGCTAAAACTTATCTCTTTAAAACCACCGTGTAAACGAAGTTTTTAGTTTGTGTAAAGGAAAGAGTAGAAAGTAAAATGTAAATGAGCCATAAGGAACCATAATTTCAGCAGGATGTTTCAATATTTCGGTTGTTAAAAAGTGAATTATAAATGATAAAATTAGAATTTTACAAATTTAGCAATTTTTGATAATGTAGGGAAATAAGTAATAGTTATGCAAAGAATTTTTATTTCTGTATGCAGTATAAAAAATTTAAAAGACCTCAAGAATTATGATCATGATAGCAATTTGGATGATGGACTGAGAGTTAAAATTTCAGTAATAAAACAGTAAAAGTTACATTTATTTTCAAAAATATAATACTCAAATTTTAAATTCTGCAATTATTAAAAAATTTTTATTTCAAAATTTATTATAGTATATTATCATATTTCTCTTCGTTTTCTGCTGCTAAATGCTTTTTTTTTAATTTTTTCCTCTTTTCTATCATTAAGAGTTTTATTATTTGAAGGAGGAGAAATACGTAAGATATAAAATAAGTAAATGAAAATTCTAACTTGAATTTGGATCTGTGTCTTAACTCTGAACACACAATGCACTCTTTAATTTTAATTTGTTAGGTTATTTTAATCAAAAAAGATTAGATTTCTCAGATCTTCTGTATCAAATAACGCACAAAATCTGAAATGAATCTAAATCAGCATAACATAATTAACTGTCTGTGTAACAAAAAACATACGTTATGTAACACCAGGTTGCAGATTTTTAAAGACAACGAGCGTAGTTAAGGATTTAGTGATAATAGCGAAACTTGTTAAGCCGATTTGTCGTAATTTAGATAAAGAAATAAAGGTGCAAGATCATTATTTACATCCAGCAAGGTCATCCCATGTACAATTCCCTTACTTACCTGCATTAGTACTGAAAATTAGTATTTTTATATGTTACGGCTGATAAGAAAGGGTTCAAATACTTTAGTAATACTTAAATGCTTAGAGCAGCTGTTCCTAATCTATGTTAGTCAGAGCAGTAGGACTACATGATAGCTTAGTTAGAAGTACTAAAATCATCACCGATAAGGCGAAAAATAAGTGTTAAGAGACAAACTGATAAAATTCAAAATATTCAGGAAGTTTAATTTGGGTCTTTGAATCAAAGGGAAACAAACTGCGAAATTTACCGATGGGAATATTTACGGGTTACTTTATGCATAACCTGTAGCCCCCCTTCCACTCTGTATCACTATGAAACGTGAATAACGATTAGCAGGTAACATATTTTCCGTATTAAGTTAAACATCACTTTTTTATAATCTTTTCTTTTCTTTTGTCCTTTTCTTTCTTACATTTGTAGCACTTAAACCAGCAGAGTGCAGAATTTCGTTTTAAATTAATTTCGTCTTTTCCTTCAGTTGCTAAATGTAAAGTATGAATGGTATTTACAGTAATGCAATCACTTTGACGTAATTTGGAGATTTTTTAGAGATGGAAAGGTAAAAATTATTTATCAGGTTCAAGTTGATAGTTTTCGCGCTTTTTTTTTAGAAAGATTTCCAAACTATCGATATTTATCGTAAGACGGTAAATATTATCAACATATGAAGAGAAAACATACTTTAACAATTTAAATAAATTATTGTTTTTAAATTGGATTAATTAAGTAAGGATTATGCGACACATTAAAAAATAAAACACTTACATTCTTCTTCAAATCTTTCTGTAATTGTTTTGCTCTATTCTTCTCCCGAAGTACACAACGATCGGTTTTTGTTTAAAAACATCGGAGAATTGCTGGGATTCAGCTTCGTGTAATCTTCTGCGGTTATCAAGAAACATATTTCTTCGTTATTTCCTTTAGAAATTTTCCAGCAACTTTTGTATTTAGAAATTTTACCGCGGTTTCTTCCATCCCTGGCAAATTCCACAAGCTCATATTTTAAACTTAAGTTAGTTCTAAGTAGCAAAGTAACTAAGCAAACTAAGTAAAATATCATGATTTGTTTATAATAACCGTTGGAACTTAGAATGCAGCAGAAAAGAACTCACATGAAAATGACGGCGTTGCTTGACTGTTATGAGCATATTCACATGGTTGCCAGAGTTCGACACATTCTGAAAATTTGGCGGCTTATACTATGGTGATTACGTTAATACGTAAATATCGTATAAAATGTATTGTAACACCTTTTTTAGATCTCCAATAAATTTTGTTAACTTAATTTAAAAAACAAAAGGTGTTGCCTATGTTCTGGGAGATGAATTATTACCACCAAAATTTCTCACTCTAAAGAAGCAGATAGGTAATAAAAATAACTTTACTCTATCTCAGCACTTGTGATGGAATAAATTAAAAGTATACAAATATTAAATTTTTAATGTTCTTACGTTAATTAACCCGCTATTATGATTTTGATCTTTACTTAATTAGCTAATTTGCATTCTGAAGAATACTTTTTTTCTTCATCAGCATGCAAATTAGCTTTAAATCTATTTAAGCTGAAGGTCTTGAACTTTAGAGAGAGAGAGAGAGAGAGAGAGCTTCTGGCACTGTTAGATTTTGATAGCTCATCTAAATGTAATTATTTTGTCTTTGCATTTTCTAGCAGCCCGCAGCCTATTGCTCGACTTATGCTGCCGTCAAATTATTTAGTTAATCCAGCTTATTTGTTTGACAATGAAGTCTTAGATTACTTTTATCGATGCTTAAATGCAAGTGTCTGCTATTGATTAATTCACATTGGTATAAGTACGGGTTATTTGTAGCACAAGATTTTGCAAGTTTCTATCTTACTAGTTCCAAACTCGGTAGTTATCCATTGAGGTTGTATGACTCAAATTCAAGTATGAGTTCAAGTACAATCGATAAAAGTAAAACTGATCAAGTTACCAATCAATTGGACGTAGTTTAAACATAAACTGTTTTAAATTTTTTTTATCAATTTGACAGTTTAACTTCACCCGAATAAAGACTACAAGCTTCACCTAGACCGCGACAGAAATGCAAAAGTTCAATTTATCAAGACTATTCTCAGTTTAGTACAATATCAACAAACAGCCTACAAACAACTTACTATCCTCAATCTACAGTCTCAAATCAAGACCAACACTGCAGTCACCAACAGCGTAAAATGCTATTCGGAAAGGCAAATGCATCTATCAGGCAAAAACTCTATCTCACCAGCTGTTCATAATTCCTCTAATGTTTTAGTGAAACTGCTTGCTACTTAAATTTACATAAATTCTGGAATAAGCAAATCTCGTGGTGAAGTGAGATGTGAATTAAATAACATTTCTTTTGTAAAACTTAAAGATAAATGCCACAGTATAAGTGGTTAAAAAGTAGACCTTCGAAGAGACATGAAACTGGCGTGGACAATAGCTCTGATCTGGCTTGTGCGCTAAGAAAATTTTTTAGTACCACTTATTTCAGTTAAGTATGAAAGTTCACAATGATGAATGGCTTCAAAAGCTTTCATAATTACATGATACATTTTCAGAATTAAATAAACTTAGTTTAGAATTACTAGAGTTGTTTAAGCACCTCATAAAACTGATACCAAAACATTAGAATTTTGGGAATCACGTGTTGAAAAAAATCAGACCGAAATATTTGAGACACTTATCCTAATATGAGCTTGAACTTATAAATGAAGGCAAAGAGAACGTAATAATCCACTTAAAACAGCTCTAAGAGTAGTTTATACATTACTTTCTCAAATGAAGAAAGAAGAATTGCATTTCAGATCCTTTTATTAAAGATATTTTTAAAGCGGAAACACTCTCAAAATTATTATTATTCTCGGAGAAAGAACAACTTATTGATTGCCCTTTTCTGATATTAAGTTTTGCATTTTATTAATTTATAGCATTAAAATAATATAATAGTTTATGTATTCAGGGTTATTTATAATTTAAGTGTGGAGGGGGTCCATATTAGATTCTAAAGAGATAGCGGTATTATAAAATTGCAAGCTATTTTCAAAGGATACACAGATACAGGCACAGGAAAAAAAAAAAAAAAAAACTTAGAACTTTTGGCTTAGACTGAAATGTTTTCTTCTCTGTTCTGCAGTCATTCAGTGGCAAGTAAAAGTGTAAGCTTATTTATAACGTATTTTTCATCCCTTCTTAGCATGCCTTCGTAGTGTAGTAGTCAGCACGATCGGCGCGTATTCGAGAGGCCCGTGGTTCTAGTCCCGGAGAAGGCATTGTTCATTTTTCATCTCTTTTGCTTCTAAATAACCTAATGTCTCTACATATTATTGAAATTAACTTAATATTCATAATTTCAGCCTTTACTAGAAATTCTCCTTTCCATTTTCTCACATGAATATAAATGAGTTAGCTAACACTTAAACCTGAGATTTTTGGATTTTTAAGATAGTGTGTTTCTGGCGCTCCTGCACATTAGTTCCTGCTGGCTTTGGTAGTTGCAATTATTCGGCTCATATATTATTCCACTGCTGACAATTTAACTTCAAAGCTCCAGCCATAATTACTGAACCAGCTTAGAGTATGTTTAATTTGTGTAGTCTTTGACTACTACTTCACGGCTTAACTTACATTTGACTGTTTCTGTTTAGTTGCCTCACCGCGAGTTAGTGTTGATATTGTTAGCCCAAAGAAAGTGAATTTATGTTCAGATTCCTGCTTAATAAAAAACATTATTAAAACTTTATCATGATTTGCAGTTACTTCAGATCTAACGATAATCCGCTTTACGTCTGATGAAGTTATTAGTTACAGATCAAGTAAAACCTCATAAATGATCAACTAAATCTGCTTTCAACGCCAAAAAATTTTCACAGTCAAAATACACGGACATTACATAAAACAAGCATTTAATGATATTTTCACTCTTCACATTTTTCATGAAAGTATTTTTTACTTTTATTTAATTTTTTTGGAAGCGATATTTTTACTTTTCTTTTTTTCCCTTAATGATACTTTTATCTTTCGTCTTTTTTCCTCTAAACTATATTTTCACTTTTTGTATATTTTGGTAAAAACAACTTTACTTTTCGGATTTTTTTCGTAAGCAGAGAAATTTCATAATGAAGAATTTAGTAAGAGCTGAACAGTGTAACTCGTTCACAAAGAAAGAGATATTCATGTATCTCTGACTTTCTTATTCCAATAAATTGAAAAACTTAGATAGTGTACATATATGTGTCACAATGAAACTTTTTGTAAACGACCATGTTAGATTGCGGTATCTTTCCCTTTTGGCTATCACGCAAAGATACGATCTTAGTAACAAGAGGTGACTTCTCGTACAGGTGTGAAGAGATATAACACAGGGAAAGGGTTTCAATTGCCCTTTTATTTAATTAAACTCTTTAGCATAAATGCACGTACCCGTGCTCATAATACCGATTACTTGGGGGTGGGAACTTAAGAATAATTTACGTTATAGGTTTGCATCAAGGTGTATCATAAAAATGGCACTGGCAAGACCTAAGTCATGAAAATATATTTTTAGGTTATCTGCAAGATTAGCGCATGCTGCATATTTTGAAACCATTTTTGTAATTATTAAGAAGCTTAAATTAAAATAACGATTATTTAAAATCGATTGCACCTATTTTAATCTAACTGAGCTCAAAAAATTATAACTTATTATCCCGCTAGCCGCATTTCAGCGAGGCATTTAAGTATGGAAATTTAGTCATTCTTGAATAAAAACTTTAAAAAGTATATAAATAAAAAGCTTTAAATTTGTACAGGCCAGGCATATTTGCAGTCGCTTTATAGTTTTATCTTGCGTACAACTTTCTACTATTGTTATTTGCTCCTTTTTCATCCTGGGATAATAAGCAGACTGAAATAGAAAAAAATTATTTTTGAAATTCTTAGTACCCGCAGACATCTAAAATATCATTTCGCATTTTTAACGTACCATTAAATCTTTGCTTTGATACTTGAAATCTGGCTTCATGGCATTGTGGGTAGCAAGGGATTTTAAAGTTGAACTAAAGGAAGAAAACAATAAATTGTATTTATAAGACTAATGAGAATGATATAAGAATAATATAATTTAATTCTAAAAAGAAAAAGGAAAAAACTTTTACTTAATATTAAAAAGTTTTAAGCTATGAAATATTTACAAATTCCATTTAATGAAGAACAGATTTAAAAATAAAGTTTTCAAAAGCAAAGCTATATTTATCAAGAAGATATAAATATGATTTACTAAATGCAGTATACGACTAACACTCTTCAATCTTGAGGTTAATTTTCTCAACATACTTTAAGAAAAAATATTTGGATAACAAATTAAAATTTCAATTAACATTTTAGAATTCAATAACCGCAGTTGAGTTGTTCAACTGATTGAGAATTGGAGACACACGCACAATGCAGCATTTATGTACCATCATAATGATATGAGCTGCCTGACCCATCCATGAATTTTTGGGACAAATCCCGAATTTCTGAAGCAATACAACGACTTCGGTTAACTTGAAATAACGGTTAATGCAAAGATGATTAAAAACACATGCAAGAATACTAACCAGTATTATTATTAGCAGAAAAATACTGTTAGTAATCTACTTGCAGTTTGAAAGAGCTTAACCTGAAGAATAAGTTTATTTGGTTACATAAATTAAATAGGAATTAAAAGAAAAATGCATTTCAGAACCAAAAACAGCACGTTCTAAATAACGTAAGAAATTTTGTTAGTAGAAATAAAGGAAATAATTCATAAATGATTGTATGATCAACTGATATCATTATTATTATTGAAGCAGTTTTCTTTTCCTTTTCGTATTTTCCAAAGACATTTTTAAGTGATTATTTCTCATAGGTATTTTCAATCATTCTTCAATTAACAAACTTCGCGTTTTTTTATACAGGACACAATCAATCGCAGTCCTGTTAATCTGATGTCACGGTTAGTTGAACGCAGCAGTTGATTTTCTCTATCTGAAATTTCGAGAAGATTCGAACGATGATTTCAAGAATTTTAGAGAAAGAGATTGCTTGAAAGCTCCAGAAGATTTCACTAAATGGCATACTGAAACAATGTGGCATTCAAAATCATCACCAGATGAGAATGATAATTCAGATATGATTGACATTGCAACATCCCGTTCTTTTTTTATAATGAGCGCTTCTGTTTGTCATCAATAAAACTAGTATTTCCAAAATTCTTTGTTATAATTTTAAATGATTATTTCAGTTAGGATGCAAAAATGAATAAGGAAGAATTGCGCACAGATTCTAGTCTTCAAATCTAGAATTTTTCTCCGTATTCCAATATCAGTTTTAAACATACCGTCTCAACCCCAGTTAAAAATCTATTGCGCTTCTCTGCGGATAGTCTGATACTGCAGCAAAACGCGTATTACAGGCACAACATCTCAAATGGAAAGGGGAGGTACCCATACTCATTTTTGCTATTACTTAACTCAAATGGCTTAACATGTGAAATAGATTGCATGTTTAAATTTCCCTTAAATTCCTATAACTTTAGACTCATTATCGGCAAAATGTCCCTTAGTAGTCATTTAGGTAACCAAGGAAAGTATGCATTAGGAGGTTTTTTTATTTTATTTTATTTATTTATTTATTTATTTTTATTGTCTAGATGTAAATTCAGATTTCAAGTTTAAGAAATGAGCCGCCCAAACTGTATAGTAGTTATGGAAGCCTGACGACGATACGGAAGGGCTCGGGTTCGAATCCCGGAGAACGCATTGATGTAATTGCCTGTCCCTTCATAATAGGCAAAGGTGGTCCACCTATTAGGTGCCTCCATAATAAAGAAACCACCACATCTGGCCTTAGGAGTGGCGAATGCCGGCATAGGCAAATGCCCGCCATTAGGAAAAAAGCTTACGAAATGAATTGAATGAAATATTTTGGTACAGACTATACAGTCTGGGCGGCTCATTTCTTAAACTTGAAATCTGAATTTACATCTAAACAATCAAAAATATTCATTCAATCCATATTCATATTCCACGTGAGTTTCAGATACATGACAGCTTTTAATGAAAATGCACGAAACTGAAATTTTTTATCCAACCGTCGTTGAAAAAAAGAAGTATTAAAAGAAATAAGCAAAGCAAAACAGGATGGAGGTTTTCTACGCTAGCTCGCACTCTACTGGTCTGCTGTTGAATTCACTTCTATTAACACATTTCTTTTTATCTTTATTATTAAGCATCATTTTATTCGCACTTACTCCAAAATTATAGGTGAATATTATAGTATATTTTTTTATAAAATTTATTTTATAAATATATTTTATTATTTATATATAGAGTTAAATATTTCAATTATATTTTATAATACATCATAGTGATAAACACTTTTAACACCTTAATAATTATTATATATTTAAATTCTAATGTTAAAATTGTATTTAACTGTAATCATTAATTGTGCTAGTATTTTACAGTGATTATGTTTTTAAATTTATGCCACCAAATATTATCGTCCTGTATAATATTTAAAAAAATTAAATAATGAAGAAGCTGCATGAATGCATGCATGTTTCTCGCACTGTGAAAGAACGACGTTATCTAGAGCCATCAAATTTTGAATAATGCTAACTGCCACCCGAACATGGGCACCTAGACGGTCGCCTTACGAATTTGCTTTAATCTATTTCATATTTTGTGAAACTTTAACGAAATTTTGATTAACAAGCTCAACAAGTTCAAAGCGAGCAATGGTAACACTATACGGAAAATAACATTTTTATCTTGAGCGCGGAAATTTTTAAGATATTCTGTTTTCAAATATTTTGCGATATTTCTGTTGAATTGAATTTTATATGTTTTACGTGCGAAGAACATGATACTCAATAAATAAAGGTAAAACACAAAATGTTTAAAAGATTCCTTTGGGTGTAATATAAAATCTGTGTGTTTTTCAGAGAAGTTTATGCTCTGAATTTTATGAATTATTAAAAAAATAATCATCTTATGATCATCTTGTAATGTTAATAGTTAATGATCATACAATCAAATATATCATCTTCTTGTAATGTTGTAATAATTTTAAAAACCACTGCCTGAAAATGCTCCTAAAAGTTTAAAAAAATAGAACAGATCTTTAATTTTACCATATTTCATTTAAAGCATCATTTACTATATAAGGTATTTCTCCCGCCTTCCTAGCGTGCCTTTGTGGTGTAGTGGTTCTGTACGCTGAGCCGGTATTCCAGAGGTCCGTGGTTCGATTCCTGGCGAAGGCGCTTGCTTATTTTTCACCTTGCCTGCTTCCAAAAATACCTAATGTCTCTAAAACTATCAATCTTATTTAATTTTACTTTATTTGTACCCAAAAGTAAGTTAATAAATTTTTTTGTTTAGAGTTTTTACCATTTAATCAACATAAAGATGTTTATGCCAGAATTACGCTTGAAAAAAATGCGCAAAATGCAGTAAAAGTGCTTTAAAGAGATATACTAAATCTTTATTTGAATAAAACTGTTATTATCAAAATCTCATCACTTATACAAGGTATCACATTTAATAATTAAAAACAGTTATGTGATACAAACGCCATAGGTTTCAGTGTTAAAGTAAACCAGATCGTCCCTACTCCTTCTTGCGGACATGTGGGTGACGCGCGCTCTGCCCACTGGGTTAGTCTATCTCTTATAAGGTCCATGATGACGGCACGACTTATCATAGCAGCTACTGTAGGCAAACTCCTGGTTGTTCATTTTACATTCTAAATGTTTTTGTCTATATGTTAGCTATACGTCATTGAACGTTTATAAGTCTCTCGTTCTAATTTTAGTACTTAACATAACACATTTTTCTACTTAGTATATAGAGAAATCGCATGGACTGCAAATAATTGCTTCAAATTTTTTAAATCTAGCTAAATGAAAATGTGTAAATGGCAACTCTAACACAAGTGACATATGGTAAAATTAGAAAACTCAATGGAAGTTTTAAGGGTATTTTATGCAAATAATGCCTAAAGATACTTTTATGAGCCTCCGGACGTTGATATTTGCTCTCAAAGTTAGTGCTATTTAACAATATATTTCGAAGTCTTATTCATACGCTTTATGGCGGCCATGATAAGTCGTGAAGTCATCTTGTTGACATTTTCCTGGCTTCACTTTTGCGACGTCATTTATTCTAGCTCCCTGTCTCCATCTATTCTAATTACGCATTGTGACTATTGTGACTAAAATTTAAAAATAAATTGAAATAAAATTAGTAAAGATAAAAAATATTAATAATTATAAACTTTAAAAAATTTTCAAATTAATTTTTATATTTAGATTTAAATTTCCACCAGAAATAACTTTACGATAAACAATTACGATAAGATTAAAAGTTTAAGAATGAATCTATAAGATATATAATAGACTCCCTAATAAACAAGATAACATTGGGGACGATGTGAACGGTTAATCAGAGTCATGGTGTAATAACAGTTAAAAAAGCACAGGAGAGAGGAATGACACTTATTATAATTAACAAAAAACAGTATTAATAATTTATCTGTATTTTTAAGTAATTTGGTTAGGAGAATAATTTCATTTGGATATGTAAACTGAATCAGCATTTAAAACAAAAATGCACTTCAAAGCAGGGAAAAAATATTTTTATTTAGATATTACACTTATATTTTGTTAGGAGTCAGTAGAGAACAGAAGATAAGTGCCTGTACACTTAATTTATTTTTACAATGTAGCAATTTTTTAAAAGAGAGTTTAGCAATATTTTTATGATCCATAATATTTACAATTAAACTATACACTGAATTTGATAAAAAAAAACCTTAAATATCGTCACAATCATCTACTACCAATGATTTTTTCAGACGGACTTTACTCTGGTTGTTTTGTAATTTCCCTAGAAATTGTGTTTTATTCTTATGGTTTATGATAGAAGTTTTTTTATCGTTCTGTAATAAACAAACAAAGCTTTTTTAAAGAAGGCCCATCAATTCGCTTTGTTTAATTGAGAGATGATTGTAGAGTAGAAAGTTATACTTTTGAAATTAGTTTGCTCACATAGAATTGTTTAACAGTTAGATTCAAAAGTATGTTGCGATATTGTTCGCGTTACATATGAACGCAATTTTTGGCCCTTTTAGCAAGAAAAATACTTCCTAAAGGGAGAAGCAAAGGCATCATTTTCTTCAACGGATAGCTTGCGTTCGAATCCTGTAGCAAATGCTTTCACAGTTAAAAACATAATAACATAATAACATTCTATATTCCAAGAACTTCTGTCTACCAAGAAATGAAAATTAGAGGGATAAAATCAATAATACCTATTTTAGAGGTTTTTGAAGAACATCTTCATTCTATCAGAATTCTCCAAGATATTACTATTTTCGGATAATTTATAATCATCTCTAAATTCGATGAAGTATGAAGTATTGCATGTAGTGTTTGTTCTTCTTCAATGAATTACTATAAAACATCAATTACATTATAACGTGTCGCGTGCTTTGTTATCCTAAACTAAGCTCAATGTTATAAGACTGTTTAGGGAATTAATTATCCATAAGTCTCAAAGTATGATAAAGTCAGGAAAAGGGTATAAAAAACCTTTGTATTAACTCAAGCAAAATTCACAGATGGCACCAATTCTGCTTACGAAAGTTAAAAAGTTTCGCTTAACTCAAAAAGGCAATGGCTAGTATAAAATTAAATTAAAGTAAAGTTTTGCAATACGGCTTCACAGTTTAACTATCGCTCAAGCTGGCTTTTACTCGAAAGTAGGCGTAAACAAGTCTAATGGCAAAAAGCGCTCAACGCCACGGAAATCTTATTCCTAGGAAAAGCAAAATAGCAACCTGGCCTTCAGGTAGGGAGAACACGCTCTGGATTCCCCTTCCAAAGCCTTCCCTTAAACACTAACTTCTTTTTACCTTATTTGAATACACGCGAGCTAGATCATTTACACTCTGGCAAGAACGGGTAAGTTGAGAGCAAGAGCGATATGAAAGGCTGCTTCAAAATAAAATAACTGTTAATAAATTAAATAAATCCTTTTCATCTTAAAAATTGTTACTTTAAGTATGTAGGGTTTTTTTTTAGGGAAATAGTTTTCATGCACTTTTGCCTAGTTATGTATTTGCCTAGTTATCATTTCTATTTATTTATTTACGCATATTTGCCTATTTAATCTTGTTTTATTATGATCATTTCAGATTTGTTTATTATGTATTTTATTTAACTTTAAAGTGATGGCTTTTTTTGTGGTTGTAAACATTTATTATTTCATGTATTATGCTGTAGAGCTTTTAATTCTGAGTCGTTTGAAGTTCGAGTTGTTAAGGATAGCTGAAATAAAAATTGATAAATATGCAGAAACTTTCGTATCGGTTCCTGGTGATATTCTGTAAATTTCCAGAAAACATATTTTCAAAGCCTTTTCTGTAAGTATTTGGAAATATTAACCTTCCTATTTGAATAAAAATATAGGAATGATGTTGCGTTGGAACTTAGAGATGATACAGAACTGTCAGGTTGTAAGGATCTTAAGTTTTACTAACGTTTATTTTATTTTAAATCTTTACTATCACTTCTTATTTTCTACTTCCGGCCAGAATTATAAGCGTGAATGAGTTTATGCAAAGTTGTCTGGCGAACGCCAAGTATTTAAGTGTGGCCTTTTTGCCAAGCAGAAGAGAGGAAGCCGTGAGTTCGAAGCAGGCCGCTTACCTTAGAAGTTACGCAGTTGCTACTTTGCCTTCCAGGCCAGAGGTTTTAATCCTCTTGATAAATTAAACGTATTGTAGTGTTCACAGTCTCTGTGCTACATACGCTTCCTGTTATTATAAGGCCAATCTTATTCTAAAGTTAAATTAGAGTTTAGTTTTATTTTGATATCTTTTAAGTTAGACCCCGAGTGGAGGGTCATTGTATTCCGAAGTACGGAAGTCATTGTATATAAAGAAAAAATAAAGGGTTTTGTATACCCTTCGTCTGTATCCTGTCTACTTACTACAATTAGCGAACATAGCTTTAGTAAGCTCTCTGTTCTAGTCAGGTCATTGTATGTTTCCGAAGAAGGTTAGAAGAAACATTGAACCTGATAGTGGCGCCCGACGAAGAATAACCATGGCCGAGTTTCAAGAAGAACCTGTGCTGCCTGCAGAAACAGCTCAGAATCCAGAAATGCCAGCTGCCGCCCTGGAAGGATTTGGGTACATTGTCCAGACCATGCGCGCTTCGATGAAACCAGAAGCAACGTTTAATGGAAACTCACAGGTAACCAGTTTTTTGGAAAAATTGGATGACCACTTCATGCTCTACCCCGTGCACGAGTTTCAAAAAGTTACCTTAGCTACCAGCGCTTTGAGGGGCCAAGCGCTTAACTGGTTCAAATGTATCGGCAGAAGTCTCTTGGGTCAAGCAGGAAGTCCCACCTATACCTACGAAAATTTCAAGACTGCCCTACTAAAAGCCTTCCCTGTTGTAAGGGATCGTGCGAAATTAGAAACAGAACTTTTCAGTATATATCAACAAAGAATAGAAAACCTCTCGAGTTTTATTTTAAGAAAAATTCACGTTTTCAAGCTCTTGTATGGAAACCGTCCGGATCCTGAAATAATTCAAGTGATTTTGCCGAGGTTACTACCCCAAGTGCAAGACTTTATTGAATTGAGAAATCCGACTACACTGGAAAAATTATTTGAGCTAGCAATCCAGTTTGAAAGTAGAAGAACGGCGGACGTCGAAAGAAGACGCCAATATCAACAGCGAAACCAATTTGGTACGCCAAGACTACAGCAAACTCAAGCACATGGCTACGGAGAAAAAGCGAATCAGTGGGCAAGGAAACCCGAGCATTCAAAAACAGCCGGCGAACGTCGACAGTTCAATAGCAACCCAGGAAAAAAGTCTCAAGGCCAGTGGAGAAAGAAGGAAAGCACCGAAAGGAAAAATAATTTAAACTAAAACGGATTTCTGCTGACGAGAGGGTGCGGAAATCCGAAGGCCACGAAAACCCCTCTTCCTACAAGTTAAATACAGTAATGGTGAAAAATTTAACTCTTCCGAAGATTGAAGTCTTGGTAAATAATATCCCGGCCACCGCACTCCTGGATACCGGCGCGCAGTGTTCCTGTGTGGCAGAAGTCTTTTTTAGAAAGTATTTTCGCAAATACCGCATATATAATGCGGATAATACAACAGTATTAGCGGCGCAAGGAGAACAATGTAAGTGCGTAGGTAAAGTACCTTTGTACATCCGTATCAAGGACGAACAAGTAAAGGTGATGTTTTTTATAGTAAAGAATTTGCAAGCACACTTAATACTAGGAATAGACTTTCTTTCAGACGCACAAGCTACACTGGATTTTAATGAAGCGTCTCTTAAGCTGACGATGAAACCAGTGCGTGTAGAAAAGGTTGAACCGCCAAGGTTAAATCTCGACCACCTGCCTAATGACGAGCAAGATAGAATCCGACAAGTGATCTTTTGCAGGATCCGGTACGGCAGACACCGCAGGTACAAGTTCCAGAGGTGGGAAAACGACAGGTACAAGGGCAAGCCAATGAGAGACAGAAGCAAGTGAAAAGAAAATTGCCCCGCGGAAAAACTGAAGGTAAAAAGAAAAAGAAGCCGTTCCGCCGTCCAAAAAACAGAGTTCACGAACACCCCCAGAATGAAGAAGGGAGAAGGACGACGTATGTGGAAAAGACCGGGAGAAAGGACGACAACTATAACCCGGCTGTGAAACGGAAGATTGACTCATCCGACAGAACTCTCCGCAGCAAAAGTCGCCGAACTGCGGAAGGGCCATCAGCGGCGGAGGAAAAAGTACAAGAAAAATTTGAACGGCCAACAACGAGGTCCAAGCAGGATCACGACAGAAGTTTCCCGGTTCCACCAAGACCAGCTGCCTTCAAACGGCCAAGACCACAAGCAGAGCACAAAAGGAAGATGTTCAAGGGTGGCCGTAGTGGTGAAAAACGGAAGCTTCCAGAGGAAAGCACTGAAGGGCGAGCCCGTACAAGAAGGAGGATCAACCAAGCTACGGTCTGCAGCACCTTTAAAGACTGGGCCCAGAAAAGGATGTCTGAATATTACAAAGATAAGTAAAATTTTATGTTACTTTACAAACTTAAGTTAATCTTTCATTCTTACTGCAAGTGGCAGATTTCAAGAAGTTTTACCTCATGCGAGGTCTACCTTTATCGCCAAAAGGGCGAGAAATGAGTTGTGACCGATTTTCTTATTATGTTTTTCAATTACTCGCGCGTAAAACTAAAGTTGATGTATAATAGCGTTGTATAAAGACTTAAATATTGTAAAAAGTTATTGTATAAATTTTATTTAAAACATTCTAACAAGAAAGAAGTTTTAGTCTGAAAGACTTTTTGAAATGTAGTATTATTTCAATGTAGAAAGAATTGGCACTTGCTTTGAAAAGAATAGAAGTTAACAATGTACTACTAATGTATGTTTTCAAATGTGTAAAATTAACGGCATCTTGATATGTTCTTGTATACATGTGAACTGTTATTTTGAATGTTTAGAAATACCGTGATATGGTAAAAGTGAAAGTAATGTTAAAAATTTGTTATTCGTGTGACTGTAAAGATTAAATCATGGTGAATATGTGTTAAAGGTTGAATGATGTAGTTAGGCTCTCTGACGCTACACTTTAGAGTTAGCCACTTTCAGAATAGTACCTCAGGGTCTAGAGTTGAAATTAGGGTGTGTTAAGAGGTCTCGTATGTTGTATTTTAACACGTTAGTGTTTTGATTGTAGGAGGAAGTGTTGAACATATAGACAGAAACACATTCGTGTTTGGTGTTTTTACAACACATGTCAGAGAGCACGGGGAGAGATAATTAAAATAGTCATGAATGAAATAAGAATGTTAAGAAAAGTATATTCTATATGTTATTTGCAATGTCATTCTGTAACATTTCATTAAACTAGTTTTCCTTCCAGATCTCTGGAAGGAACCAGAATTGAATAAAGCTCCTGTTTAGATGCAGTACAGATGAAAAAGAAAAAAGATTGTTGTATATTCCGGGAGCTGCTATTGTAACAAATTTCTTTCTTTTAAAATTTTCTAGTTTCTAGCTAAGTTATGATTGTAAAAGGTTGGCCTCGCGTTAGTTTCTAGAGCTAAAAGTTTTCAACAAGGTCGTTTTAGACCTCAGTTTCAAACTAATTAACTCTGGCGGGAAGTATGTAAGGATCTTAAGTTTTACTAACGTTTATTTTATTTTAAATCTTTACTATCACTTCTTATTTTCTACTTCCGGCCAGAATTATAAGCGTGAATGAGTTTATGCAAAGTTGTCTGGCGAACGCCAAGTATTTAAGTGTGGCCTTTTTGCCAAGCAGAAGAGAGGAAGCCGTGAGTTCGAAGCAGGCCGCTTACCTTAGAAGTTACGCAGTTGCTACTTTGCCTTCCAGGCCAGAGGTTTTAATCCTCTTGATAAATTAAACGTATTGTAGTGTTCACAGTCTCTGTGCTACATACGCTTCCTGTTATTATAAGGCCAATCTTATTCTAAAGTTAAATTAGAGTTTAGTTTTATTTTGATATCTTTTAAGTTAGACCCCGAGTGGAGGGTCATTGTATTCCGAAGTACGGAAGTCATTGTATATAAAGAAAAAATAAAGGGTTTTGTATACCCTTCGTCTGTATCCTGTCTACTTACTACAATTAGTGAACATAGCTTTAGTAAGCTCTCTGTTCTAGTCAGGTCATTGTATGTTTCCGAAGAAGGTTAGAAGAAACATTGAACCTGATAAGGTTGTAGAGACATTAGGTTGATTGGAAAAGCCGGAGAGATGAAAAATGAGCAATCGCCTTCGCCGGGAATCAAACCGCGGACCTCTAGAACAGTGCTCCGCAACCGGTGTGCCGCGGCACACTGGTGTGCCATGAGTAGGATATAGGTGTGTCGCAATCAAATACATGTATTTGACATTTTGCAATTTTTTATCATGTATTTAATACACAATGACAATTTTTTTCCCTTAATAATGTCTATTTTAAATGTTTTTATATATTTCACTGCTGTGTGGTTGTTTGCGTGATTGTAAGTGTGTCAGCATTTGAATTTTTTCGGCACTTCCTTGATAACTCGGAACTCTTTGGTGTGCCACGAAATTCCAGAAAGATTTTTTGTGCGTCGCAGGTGAGAAAAGGTTGCGGAGCACTGCTCTAGAATACCGGCCTAGCGTGCAGAACCACTACACCACGAAAACACGCTAGGAAGGTGGGAGAAATACCTTATAAAGTAAATTCAAAAAGCACGCGATTATTTTGTTACTGATCATCTAGCTAGGTTGTTATTGCTTTTCACTTTGCTCTCAAAGTGAGTTTGCTTCATCTGCGATATTCCAGAGGGGGGGATGTTTAAGAGAATGTCACCCTATCTCTGCTTTATTCCTAGAGCTAATCATGACAGTTTAACTTGTCTACGAGGATTCTTATTCATCTCAATATATTTGAAATATTTTATGTTTATCTGGTTTATATTTTAAGGAAGTCTGTACGTAGGAGAAAGTACTAAAAACAAAAAAGAAGGAAAAATAGAAAAATAAACTGTATTAATATCTTTTTTCCATTTTAAAGTAATATCGTTTTTGCATTTTAAAGTAATTTAGTTACATAAATTAAATCTGAAATGAAAGTTTTTTTCTTTTTACAATTCTCTTTCAAGCCCTCCACGTATTCTCTTTCCCTGACTATGTCTTCCTGTCCTTGTCTATGTTTCTTTCCTAGTTCACGGTTTCGAACATTCTTGCATTTTGATAGGAGTCAGTGGGAAACTGAAGATTAATGGCTACTCACTTGATTTATTTCGAAGAATGAACTTTGCTAAGATTACGTTTAACGGACAATGCAACAGTGTTTATACTTTTCTTATTACATTGTAATGCCATTAGGTTTTTTTTTAAGCAGGGTACGTGAAAAATGGGCAAAGCCTTCGCCGGGAATTAAACCTGAACCTCTCGAATACGCGCTGAGTGTGCTACCGTTACACCACGAAAGCATGCTGGAAGGAGGGGAAAAATACCTTATGATACTTATATAGTTAATTAAGTACTCCCATAGTTGAAAACAAGTACGCAATATTATGATTTAATTCGTTATCATTATTATTTTTCCAGTCTTTTTTGTTTTCCTTGTTGTGCGTTTATATTTTACGCTGATGTTTTATGATAATAATTTTCCATCGTTCCTCAATAAAGGAATAAGAAGAGAATAAGATAAACGAATAAAATAATAATAGAATATAAAGAATTTGATTTCATTTCAGACAAGGCTCGGTTTATCCGCAACCCGGTTAATTCGCTTTTATATAATCGGAAGTTAACTGCAGAAGCAATTTAAAACGTCTTAAAATTCCTCTTTTTTAAGTCTCCCTTTTATCGTCAAAGCCAAAGTAAAGCTAGAATTTTCTTTATTCTTAAAACGTGCTTCGAATCAGAAACTGTAATCACTTAAGATCTCTATCTACAAAGATAAAAGTGAGAACTCTAAGTTCTTTGAAATCGAGTATAATAGCCAATTTGTAAAAATGCTTATATAAAGATATAAGGATTGTTTCAAAACGTTTTAAAGATTAAACATCGTTTAAACAAGTGGTCGTAGTCCCACAAAGCCTGTTTCAGAAACGAATAAATTAAGGTATATTTTGAACATAATAATTTCGTTCTCCATACATTGATAATTTCGTTCTCTATACATCTTTACATAAAAACGTCCCTAAAATGATTTTGCAATGTCTGTAGGAAAACATAGAAATCTTTAAGAAGATATTTCCGATAACTGATCAGCTCAAAAAATATTTAATATGGACATTTTAGATTGCAGTATTAAATCCCGGAGATAAATTTACCCGTAAAACGTTCAACAAGTTAAAAAAGAATTTAGAAAAATGAAAAATATAAAGCATTAAAAAATTAAAGAAAGTAAATGGTTCTGTAGGAATTACCTAACCTACAGTATTAGGAAGATCTTTTGATAATGGCAACAAAGCTGCGAATATTCATATCATTATCAGTTGGATGTAAGGTATTTCTCCCGCCTTCTTAGCATGCCTTCGTGGTGTAGTGGTTCGAATCCCAGAGAAGGCATTGCTCATTTTTCACATCTCCTGCTTCGAAATAACCTAATGTCTCTACAGTATATAAGTTTCTATCAATTAAATACATTATTTAAAAAAGTACAATAAAAATTTATATCTCTAAAAAGTGAGTTTTTAGGTTTTAAACCATTCATTTTTTTAATCTATAACATAGAAACGAATGTGAAAGATAAATTGAATATCTTAGGCTTTGCCTAATGCAGCATTCTGAAAATTAGCTGTACTAGACGGCGCGTGGAAGAAAAAATTAAAAGTCTTATTTTCGCAAAATAGCAAGATTATGGCGGCGCAAGTTACTTCTAAATTCTTTCCTTTATCTTGGCCCTCAGTTTCCGAGACATACTCCTGTCTATGAATTTCATTTTGCTAGGACGTGATTTTACACAATTGATGAAAAGTTCTTTTAAGTGTTAAAATAAACTTTGTTTGACTGCTCAAAGGAAATCTCTGCCAAATTAATGCTAAAAAATAAGTTCATACGAAATAAAATAAGTTTATTAAGATATTTATTTTCTTTGAATAAAAATTCGAGTGAAAAATGAAACTGCATTGAACCTAGCATATGTAGTCTAAATATTTATTCATACTTCTCGAGTAAAACTCAAATTTATAAAACAATTTACAGAGACAAAGAGTTTTCTGTAAATTATGTCTACGAAGTATTTGGGAGATGTATTGTTAAAAAATTATAACTAAATTTTTCATTTCAGAAAGTTCGAAATTTTTTTAATTTAAAATCGGAAGTTCTGTAGTTCAAAATCGAAATTCCGGGAAGAGCTTAAAATATAGAAAATCATCAACCAGTACTTGAACACTAAATTTTGTATTAAACAGTTTTATTTTCATAGTTCTCACGACGAACACAAAAACTAACGTAGCTACAAAAACACAGCATGACTAGACCAAATCATAGACGATACTAAAAGAATTACAGCCGATGTCAATGTTTCTCTTATTTCCTTGTACGAAGTAAAGAAAGTATTGTAATCACGAAAAATTCCGGGTATCATATTTCAACGAAAATATCCATTTTGACAGCTGTTAAATGCAAATTAACGATGTTTTTGCTGGACATCTGTACGTAAGGACAGAATAAAGGACTCGTTTTATCAAAACGAATTATAAAAATGATTTAAAATGGATTCTGAAGAGAATTTTTTCGTGGCGTCTGCACGTACTTACATACGAATGTATATATCTCGCATAACTCAAAAACGAGTAGCCTCAGAACGTTGAAATTCTGTATAGAGGTCTGTTATAACATGTAGTTGCGCAGCTCCTATTTTGGTTGCAATCGGCAGCACCAAAAGTATATAAATATATATGTACATATATGTACCTACTCTACTACTCGGCTCGGTGAGCTGTTTTTTTTTTATTCTTATATGTTGGTAAATTGCGAATTTTGTGCCTTAAAAATGGTTAAATTATGTTATTCTTATCTTCCGGTTAAGGGTTTTAGTTAAACTGCATGCAATATTTGTAGAATTATCAACAATTTAAAAGTTGTTTAAGTTCAGCTAAGCCTAATTTTTTTTACCATAGTAGCCATATTTGTTTACATTTGAAACTTAATAGTAAATTAAGTCTTTTTCCACCTTCAGTGTCTCTTTGCCAGAGTGGGACAAAAAGGAAATTTCTAGTTTTGTGCACCGAAAAATATGCCTTCTTGCCTGCTGGCCGAATTGCTTGTTTTTGCGTAGAAACTGTAATTTTAATTGTAAAAATTGTTTTTTAATTGCTTTAACTGTTTTTCGAGTTTTATGTTATTCTATATCTTTCGAGTTTTAATGGAGATATTCTGAGGTTTATGTATTTTTGCCTTACCGCGAAGTGAGAATTGAATTAATTGAATGAGAAATATAATCTCTAATGAAATTTGAGATAAGAAGTTTAAATGAAATGCAGGAAAAAATGAGTCTAATTTAATATTCCGTACAAGGAAGTCATGTGGTGTGTACACATTAGATTTTTTTAAAACTGCACTACTGTTACTAATATTAAAAACAAAAAAGTGTTCGTTTTGTTTGTTTTGTGGCCATTTTCGACATGTATATCGTTTGTTAACCGCAATGTTTTCTTACATACCTTACTTTAAATGTTTTGATTCAATGATCTTTCTCATTTCAAAGGCAATTCGCATTAATTATTGAAATCTTTACCACTCATTGCAAAAATTTACAAAAATGCTATACGAATGCTCTTTGGCTTATTTGTTACATAGTTTTAATTACCTTAGTTTCTTTCTCTATTAATCAGACTTGGCAAATGAAAAACGAATGATGCCTCGTTTTCGGAAGTTTTAATACAGTTTACATAAATCGAATGGTTTTGGCAATCGCGCAGCGATGAACAATAGCGATTTTTAAATTAAAAAATTAAATGCTCCATATTTAGCAGACTTATTATTTTAAGCACTAACTACATCGGAATTTTAAAACAAATTAAATGTATTGAATGCGTTCTTTCATAAGAAGTTTGGAAGACCTTGAAAGAACGGTGATGTCACGTAGACGGTTGCCTAAGCAATTAGAAGAAATGATTTGCATTTGTCTGTGCTTAGAGACCTTGATTTTCTTAATTATTTTTCTCACATTCCACGAAAAAAATGCATAAAATAAAATGAACACACACTTTGACTAACACGGTAAAAAGTAAAAAGGAATGTTTTTAGCTGTCAGGACAGTTTTGATTATATTGGATCATATAAAAAGGTCTCCGCGCTTTTTTGGTACATTTTTGAACAAAACATTTCTTTATTGAAAACAAATTTTAATCAAGCACATATTGAAGATTTTTATCTATGATTTTTTACCATTCTTCGGGTAGCTTCACAACTCCATTGGTGTAGAACTTCTATGGTTTATCGTCGAAAAATTTGGACGAGTGATTTTCAGCGACTCTTCAGTCGGCCAATTTTTTACCATCAAGAGAATTTTTGCAGAGGACGAAGAAAATGGCAATCAGACGGTGCAAAGTTTGGGCTATATGATGGATGCATCAAACTTCCCAATTTCATCAAACTTCCCAGCGTCGGAATTTCGCATTTCGAATGCATGGGTAAGACCGGAGTTCCAAGACAATGCCCGCTGACCAGCATGAAGCATTTTCGATCTTCTTAAAAGCAGTTTCTGCTTGCAATATTTACTTTTTCATACGTTAATCTATGTATATAAGAGAAATACCACTGACTCATCACGAGATCTCCGAAACTATACACTCAAATGACTTAAAATTTTGCATAGTTGCTCATTTCCAGCAATTTGTTCTAAGTCATCAAAGTTGTGTGTGGCCGCGCATTGTCATGATGGAACACAACTCCCTTTTTTTTTGGCCAATTATGGTCGCTCTTACTGTATTTCTTCGTTCAAACGGTCAAGTTTTGCACAGCACATGGCCGAACTGATGGTTTCACCAAGTTGCACCAGGTTGCAATTTATGTTGCACCCAAAGATAGAGCTTCGTTTTGTAACGTGTTTTTTTCAAATGATTCCAAACTGTCATGTGGTTGATGTTTAGTGCCGCTGTTATTGCCTGATAACTTACGTGCCAGTCTTGCTGCACCAGTTACAAAATTCATCGAATTTTTCAGTGACTAGCCGACCAGATCCAGGAGCATATTTGATATCGAAGTTTCCGGAATGGAAATTGAGCAATCCAATCCGGGGTCCTTCGTTCACTCATAGCATTCTTACCATACACTTCACAAAATTTTCGGCATGTTTTTGCTGCCTTTTTACCGTTTCTATAGAAAAAAAAAAAAAAAAAAAAAAAATGCATCACATAACGTATTTCTTCAGATGTTTCGCTCATTTTCAAATCAATATAACTTTTTACACAAGCAACGAATTAGAAAACTATTTTCACAAACAATAAAAGCTGAATGTCACCTTTTAAGTATATGTTCGTTCGAGACAATCGAGTGAGTGTTGCCGGATGTATAAGCATCAACACCATCTAGTGGCAAAAAAACGCGGAGACTTTTTATATGACCCAATATGTCATTAAAAATAAAAGTCTGGACAATTTACATAAGAATTGTATAGAAACATTAACTATTGGAAACAAGTGTAGTAACAATACAAAATAATCTGTATGGCGAGAATGAACACACACAATTTGTTTAAATTTCTCTTGACAATTTTGGTTTTAAATAAGTTATTAGTAGCCCAGGATTTTATTTTTAGTTACATACATCAAGAATATTGTGAAAGATGAAAGAATTAATTTTTCCTTTTAAAACTTTTAATTATAACCGTCTACCTTAAGAAGTTTTTACGCATATTTTATTTCTTCTGTTCATGAATAAAAACAGAAGGAGGCTTTGGAAGGTGTCTGGAGCTAAAATGTTTGCTGTGCATTGCGGGAGGGCTCTTTTTCCTCTGTCCGGTGTAGGAATATGTTTCTATGGAAACGGAACTTGTGATCGGCTCTTTTCGGTTGAAACTAGGAAAGGATATGCGTCGGAATTTCGCATTTCGAATGCATGGGTAAGACCGGAGTTCCAAGACAATGCCCGCTGACCAGCATGAAGCATTTTCGATCTTCTTAAAAGCAGTTTCTGCTTGCAATATTTACTTTTTCATACGTTAATCTATGTATATAAGCGAAATACCACTGACTCATCACGAGATCTCCGAAGCTATACACTCAAATGACTTAAAATTTTGCATAGTTGCTCATTCCACAATGCAGACGAGCACTAAGAACGAATTTTACATAAATTCTGTCCAAAATTGATTTTTGTTAGACAATAGAAGTTTCTCATACGTTTGGTTTTCAAATCCAAGTTTAGAATTTTCTTTTATGGTTGCCAAAACTAAATATTAAATACTATGTTGCCAATGAAGGCATTTTCCTTTAAAATTATTAAATTGGTAAATAACTTCCATCTATCCAATGAATACAAACAACATTTAAATGATAAGGTTAATAATAACATTTATATTTCACTGTTATCATAAGTTTCATGAAAATAAATGTTATTACTAAGAGAAATAAATTGTTGTGATGAAAAATAAAAATATTGTTCTTATTTATAAAAATTACCATACATAAAAAATCAAGAACAAATAATTATAATTGATTAAAAAATTTGATAACAAAGATAATAACATTTATTTTCATGAAATTTATGATAACAGTTAAATATGTATAAACCTTAGTTTTATGTTAGCAATTTTTCGCGGTGTAGGCCTACTGGGGATCTCGCCACGTTAAATAATGGGGACGTATCCCAATACGCAGTACTTCATGGGTGATGTAGAAATTTGTGTATGACAGATTCACTGACTGGCACTATATTTCCCGACTTTAAATTTTAAAAAAATTACATTAATTATCAATTCGAAATGAGACATTTCGTCCATATAAGAAGTCTAGGTTCACATTCAAATAGACAGTGTGCCTAGCAAAGCGGGTGGTTATCATAAAATATATAGTATATATATATGCATAAATATGTAGCTGTAGTTGTCGAGTTCCGTTGAACATTTCTTTCATTGCTGACATACTCACCTTGGCTAAAACGCGCTGCTGTTACTGAAGATTGTTACGTTTTAAGATATTTCGGTAAGAAAAGTAGCGATAGTAATATAGATAGACAGAGAATTACAAAGCAAGTACGATATGTCGATGATGAAAGCTCTTTTCGATTTTCCGGTGATTTTTTTATTTTCCGGTGATTTCGATTTTCCAGGTGTGAATTATCCGTACGTGACGGAGCCTACGCACTCACACTCAGCGCAATGCGTGAGAGCACGTAAAAAACAAATACGCGTAAGTTCGAGCATAGGGAAATATTCTTCCAAATACAGGAATTATAAGTTTATCTAATTGTGAAGGAGTCGAGGCAATAACTGAAGTTAAATATAAGCCTAAAAATAGAAAATGTAAAATTCTACTCAAATGTCTATCGGAAAGTACGGAAGAATCGTCCAAAAGCGATTCGATTGAGTCTCATTTCAGTGTTTGAGCCATGCAACATGTCACAAAACAGAAGAGGCTGAGAGTGATATTGAAAACATAGGCAATCTCGTGAGGCAAAGAAGATACTGACAATTGCATTAGTCTCGAGACAGCAATGACTTCTGTTGAAACTCTATTGGACTATATTGACCAAAGCGGATTCGAACTGATTTTATGCATTCGATATAAACTATCATGGCTTGAAAGATTCAGGAATCAAACTTGATACCGAGATAGCACTTACCATGAGAGTACGCACAAGTTAATGATGTAATTCGTTGCATTCTCTTCCACATAAAAGGTGACGAGGGGAAAAGAACATGACGTACAGGACCAAAACCAAGTGATGACAAATTACTGACTTCCTCACTTTTAGCTCGGGTGCCTCTAGAGAGGCATTTATAATTTTTGGAGAGAGTAAGTGACAAAGCAAAATTTCCCTTCCGGAAATCTGAACCCCAAAATCGAAGATTTTTCGTTTGCTACCTAGATGTGGAAACACGCATGGGAGAATGCGATAATTCATTATAAACAATCTTCTGTCAGTTCGTTGCAAAGATTCGTGCAATTGTTAATTTCGGCCTGGAGGGAAACGTTAATGCGAAGTCCCATTGTGATGTGAAATATTAGATTGCAAAAGCAAACAGAAACGCCAAAAGAGATGAACTTAACAAGCATTAGCATGTTAAAAGCTATTTGGAGATAAAGTTATTTTCAGTCTTAGTTTGTTAAAACTCAGCTCTAAACCTTTCTAGATGCACTTTGTATGTAGCCCACAAAAACTGATGGAAAAATTTGCACTATATAGGATTCTGCTGCACGCTTCGGCATCATCATCTTGCTGGTCTGTAATAGATGCCTTTCTTCCTAGAAAGAGATTGAACAAACATCTTAATGCTAAAGTGAATTCTCTTTCCACGTGTGAAAATAAAATTTGCTTTTTTTTTTTTTTTTTTTTTTTTTCAATACATTACATAAAATTTCAATGTACGACATATAATTTAAGTATACCACATAAATGAAGGTCAAACTTTCATATTACCTCGTAGTCATTAGGTTATTTCGAAGCAGGAGGTGTGAAAAATTAGCAATACCTTCGCCGGGATTTGAACCACGCACGGAATTCGCGTCGAGCGTGCTGACCACGAAGACATGCTAAGAAGGCGGGAGAAATACCTTATATATTTCCCCCTTTTAGAGGGCGACTGGGGTTTTAGAGGATCCAATTGCCAAATCCTGGTGGTGAAGAATCATAATTCCCCACCTTTTAGTTCGGGCGCCATTGTAGAGACATTAGGTATTTTTTGAAAGCAGGAGAGATGAAAAATGAGCAGTGCCCTCGCCAGAATTCGAGCCACGGACTCTTGATTTCACGTCGAGTGTGTTGACCACTACAAGACGAAGGCATGCTAGGAAGGAAGGAGAAATACCTTAAAATCTCTAGTTTATGTAGCGAAAACGTTACTTTTATTTTTGAGTATGAAAATAAATGCAATATTTAGCATTACCTAATTGCTTTACAGCAGTGGTCTCAAACTGAAATTGCATGAGAACCTAATGGACGATCTAAAAAATTCTGATTCGTCAGAATTAAAAAAAATCAACAAAATGAAAGATTTTGCAAAATATTTTCTCTGTCTTCGTTGTGTAACTAGAAGCACACACGAAGCATATTCGGGAGGTCCAAAGTTCGAATCCCTATGTGAGCTTTTCCTGGCATCGAGAAAATTCTAATGACTCTACAAATGTTTCAAGTAAATTCTAAATTTTGCTTAGGTAATATTTATCAAAACATATATAAACAAAAATTACAATACAGCAAAAGGAAAAATTCAAATTCATTTTTACATTTTACTTGAAATCTAAAGTTTTGTACCTGTAACACATTTTTGCTGATTACACTTTAAAATTCAAACATTTTTTCAGCTAAAGATTCAGTTTATAGACTGACATGTCTTTCAACTAATTTAACTAATTTCAACTTTAATGATTAATTAATCATGTTTAATTAATCATTAAATAACGTACTTTAATTTAAACTAAAAATTTATTATGAAAAAATTTTATGTTTTTACAAAATAGTTACCAAGTAGGACAAAACTTGAGAATCAATAAAACAATGTAGTCTCTTTCTCTTATTTATTAAATTTCCCTTGACTCTTAAAAATACGTATATTTGTATGCAAATAATTAAAAGCTTCCTTATTTTTACCACAGCTGGCTACTTGTGGGCGTTTCGATTTTATAACGTATGTATCCTTGGAGACAAATTGCTAGAGATTATCTTCTTTATGGATTGCAGATACGCATTAATTTTCAACTGTGAAGGAAAGCTGTTCACAAAAAATGTATTTATAATCACAGCGATTATTCTTAGTTTAAAAATTCATAAATAGGTTTACAAATTTTTTGACAAGTACAAATAAAAGTTCATAAAGTTCGTATCTTCAAATCTCTAAAATAAGATTCGTATCAACTGTAAATTAATTAATTCCACTTATAGATTTTTTGGGCGTTATTCATGTTCGTTTTTAATGGAAATACAATGATCTAAACTCGGACTTCAAATAATTTCACGTTTATTATCATTGCAACACCGGTTTTGCAGCACATGTACTTTAATTGGAATGTCTTCGCGGACCTCGTCAAATTGCTTCGAAGGTCACACGCAGCTCACGGACTGCCAATTCGAGATTACTGCTTTAGAGAAAATACATATCTGAACTAGAGGAAAAGAATAATTCCATTACTGATTTTTTATCATCCAGAACAGATGTTGTACCAGTTATTTCGGATATTTTACTTTCGTTCAAGAAATTCTATAAACATGCGATAACTATTTTAATTTTCTTACAAATTAATTTTTATGTTCTATATCGCCCGATAGCCTTTTATTATTCTGCTTTATTTAAACCGATTTATTGTGATGGAAATTTTCTTGCTTTCTGTGACAATAATTCCTTCAGTGCATAAGTTTAGGGAAATTTCTTTTATAAATAATACAGCTGAACTCATGTTGCTGTTGAATGAGACGCTCAGCATGTAAGTCACGTTGTTAATAATATGTGATTGGCTTTAATTTCATATCCGATAGCTAAAGATCGACTTTGACAGGGAAACAATCAGATGTTTATTTGAGACCACCAGTTAGAGTTTTGACAGTTGTAGAGTTATTTAATCAGTTGTGAATCTGTATTACGTACACATTATTTCTATTTTATACTAAGAGCTAAGGCATTAATAAATTTTTAATGTTAGTGAAACCTTTTCTTACAATCCTTTAAAAAGGAACACATCTGAAATTAAACAGTATGTTTGAGAATGTGAATAAAAATCGACATTGAATATAACTTCTCAGAGATACTCACCACCATAAAAGAACAAAATCATCGGGAGCCTGCATGGTCGTATTAAAAAGGTTCATTATATTTGATATTTAAACGTTTTAAAAATTCTTATTTCTAGTGCAGCGGATAACTTGCTTTGAGTTCTTCGTGTAGCTAACGGTCATTTGGTTCACTAGAACAGTGAGTATTTTAAGATTAGAGCTACAAACATTATTTCAAAGAAAGTTTAATTCAAGAAAACGTTCGTTACCTTGGCAACGCAGAACCCTGATATCCCAAAAGGAATGAAATATCCCTGAGGAAATTCCAGAAAATCAGGCAAGGAAGGAACAACCTCACCGACATAAAATGGGGATTTTGAAAGGGGAAATTGAGTTTCCAGCAAACCTCACATTTCGCATAATGTCTGATCCGTTCAGGGTAAACGGTATTACGCAGTCGGAGATTTTCTTCCTAATGCAATTCGATTACATTTTTAGCTCCCGTTTAGACTGCAGTAGTACCGGTCATTAAAAAAAAAGCAAAGAGCCACTTTATTGCGGCAGAGTAAAAAAACAAAATTTTGCATTAAAGGAAAAATCTCTGCATACTGAAGTTGGCTATATTACCATTTCCTAAAATCAAGGACCGATAAAGACCGTATGATGTTCTAGGTATATCATTTTATCGAACTCTTTAGTTTTCATTTTCCCAGATATTACCAAAGAAAAAGGCATTCTGTGTTTCATCGATTCCAAAACACCAACGACTGCAACACCTACCCCTTAATTTCAAGCGCTAAAAAAGGAAAAAGAGACTTTGATTCTTAAGATAATAAATAAATGGATTAAAACGCTGAAATACATATAGTAAATATTTTTATAATATGTGTCGATTTGCTAATAACAACGATTTTTTAAGTAATAAAACTACAGGTTGATGACACGCTATGAATGATTTGATTATGAATACGTCACAAATTTACATTAAAATTTTCGTTGAAACAGAACTTTTCCCATGATTCACTGTGAACATACGAGTAGAATAATAAACCCGTGTAGATCTCTTCAAAATTAGAACTGGCCGAAAAATGTAATATTAGCACAATTACGTGGATGCGTAGAAATACTGTTGGCGTAGACACTTGGTACTTAGAGCGTCCATCCATTTTGAAGAAGAAATAGTCGAGCCGAATCAAAATGCGTATCATTACTGATGGCGCAGATATTTGATATTTAGAGCGGCATCCATTTTGAAAAAGAAACAGTCGATCCGAATAAAATTCTACATTTATTTAAATTCACATTTTGGTGGCCACAATTCACTTGGCACTCCAATCGTGCCCACTTCCAGAACATTCACGATTTTGATACCATACCGGTAAAAGTTGTCATAGCAGCACATAGATGATTGCAGCAAAGCGTCTTACCAGGATGTAAGCTTAAGCGAAAAGAGGAAGAGTGTCGCAAGAAGGGAGGAAGGCAAAAGATTCACTTTTTAAGTTTTGGTTTACAATTTGGTGATTGGTCAAGCTTTCAGCGTTACGTAAGATCGCATGATCAATTTGAATGAAGCAGTTTAGACTGGCAGCGCTATTTTTAGGACAGAGAGATGAAGTTCCTAAATTAAATGAAAAATAAAAGAAGTTATAGCCAATTAAAATTAGAAGTTTGCTTTCATAATTTTTATCTTACACACACACACACAGACACACACACGCACACATATCTTACATATATATATATACGTAAGATAAAAAATAGGAAACTAATATATATATATATATATAGTTGAATCAGCAATTAGGAAAACAAATGTTTTTAAATAATTAGTAATTCATACTGCAGTTGTAGGGCGATTCCAACTCTAAGAGTCACCTCATTTCCGCGACTTCTAAACGGGAAAAAAGCACGTTTTAAAATTCAAAGAAATACGATTTAGATAATCTCAGTATATTACTATTTTGCCCTGTTTTATATTTCCCTAATTTTTGCTAGTTCCCTAGCATTTTTTGCTTTAAAAATTAATTGAATTATGTTATTCTTATCTTCGGGTTAAGGTTTTTATGCTTTTAGTAAATCTGCATGCAATATTTTTAGAGTTATCAAAAATTTAAAAGTTGTTTTTAAGTGCGTCTAAGCCTAATTATTTTTGCGATGGTGGCCATGTTTATTTACATTTGAAACTTGGCAAAATAACGGATTTGTTGCCAATCTTCGCAACAGCAAAGATAACGCCTTCTTTTATTATCGCGAATTAAATCATGCTTAATCCATTCTAGAATTTTTTCGAAGAAACAAGTGTTTAAGATTTATTTCGTAATTTTTAATATAGATATTTTGAGTTTTATGTATTTTTGCGTTGTCTGGAAATGAGAACGAAACTAATTGAATGAGAAATATTGAATCGTCTGTGAACACTTGTTTCTTTTTTGTTTTGTTTCCTTAATTTCTTTTATACATCTTTCTAGATTTATTATAATATTTGAATAGACCATGTGGCAACGATTAGATAATTCTTCAAATGATATAAATTTTGTGCATTCTGAGTTATAATATGAACGAAATGTAACGCTGTTAAGTGAACCTGGCGTCAGAGTGTCGCTATGGTAAACAAATATAGTGAATTTTAAAGAGTGCATTTATTCTATTGTGGTTTATGCGCTCTTGACGGAATAGATTTAATTCAATCCAATAAGTTTAAATGAAATGCAAGAACAAATGGATATAATTTAATATTCCGTACAAGGAAGTCATGTGGTGTACTTTTTTATTAACTATTTATCTTTTTAAGTATTGAAACGAATTATGTCACACAGAATTCAGCAGTAAAATCACAAAATGCTTAAAAACAACAAATCTTCAGAATTCCCGGTAAAGTGTTAAGTGTTGCCATATTTTCTTTTACATTTGCCATATTATTTTTATAGAAATTTCGTTACTTTGATAACTTAATGCATGTTCGTTACAAAAAATAATGTTTCATCAGAAAATATAATGCTATATGTTAGTAAAAGCAGGCTTTAATTAAGTCAATAATTTGCTACATAAATTAAGAAACAATGTGATTAAACATAAAAATATTTATGAACGAGATGATTTAAAAACTAAGTAAAGTAGTTTTCTGCCAAATATTTAAAAGCCGGTGCATCAGACGTAGCCATCATGCTAATTAAAATCCAGATTTTGTGCAATTAGAACCTGTGATTTTGTTTCTATAATTAAAAATAATAAAACAAAATTAGTAACACATAAATCTGATAAACCATTTTTTTTCCAAAACGTTTGCTTCTTATTCTTAGTCTGTTTGCTGTCTTAAATTTATTGATATTTGTAGAGTCATTAGGTATTTTTTAGGAAGCAGGAGAAGTGAAAAATGAGCAACGCCTTCGCAGGGAATCAAACCACAGAACTCTGGAATACAGGCCCAGTGTGCAGATCACCACACCACAAAGGTGCATTGAAACCTATGGCATTTGTATCACATAACTGTTTTTAATTATTAAATGTGATACGTTGTATAAGTGATGAGATTTTGAAAATCACAGTTTTTTTTTTCAAATAAAGATTTAGTATATCTCTTTAAAGCACTTTTACTGCATTTTGCGCATTTTTTTCTCGCGTAATTCTTGCATAAACATCTTTATGTTGATTAAATGGTAAAAACTCTAAACAAAAAAAATTATTAACTTACTTTTGGGTACAAATAAAGTAAAATTAAATAAGATTGATAGTTTTAGAGACATTAGGTATTTTTGGAAGCAGGCAAGGTGAAAAATAAGCAAACGCCTTCGCCGGGAATCGAACCACGGACCTCTGGAATACCGGCCCAGCGTGCTGAACCACTACACCATAAAGGCACGCTAAGGAAGGCGGGAGAAATACCTTATATACTTCCCCTTTTATAGGGCGACTGGGGTTTTAGGAGACACAATTGCCAAATCCTGATGTGGAGAATCATCATGCAACACCCTATTAGTTTGGACGCCACTGTAGAATCATTAGGTACTTTTTTGGAAGCAGGAGAAGTGAAAAATGAGCAACGCCTTTGCCGGGCATCGAACCATGGACCTCTGGAATACGCGCCCAGCGTGCAGACCGCCACACCACGAAGGCATACTAGGAAGGCGGGAGAAATACCTTATATGTTAGGATTATGCAGTTATTTGTGTTATTATCTTATATGCTGCAAGTTATAGAAAAAATGTAAGAAATTCTCTGGAAAAAAAAACATTATTTCAAAAGGGATTGATGTACAAAAACGTTTGGGAATCTGTGATCTTCTCCTGTTTTTTCGCATTTCAAATAATAAATTTTTGGAAAGTTTCAATTTTTGCTCCATAACATCTGTAAACTATAAAAGGGGGTTATCAGAAAAGGGAAATGAAGACGAGGGATATCTTGGACTGATGCAAGAGTTTAAACCTAGTCGGTGGATAAAATTATTTCATTGATAAGACAAAGCTGGAATCTGTAACTAGGTATGCTTTGCAATTGGAGAATCCTTATTCATGTACTGTTTGATAAATACATTTCAGTTGGATTGCTACTTCCTGTTTACGATGTTTTTTAAATCTAAACTGTTATTAAATTGTCCAGAAAATGAAATGCACTTACATTGAAAGGCAAATATGAAATTTTAAAGGAATTTGACAAGACTGTACTAGAACTGAGAAATGAAGAATTCTCGAGAAAGCTATGCAACCCTAAGCCAAAACTGAAAACAAATGCTCCAGACGGAAGAAAAAGAAGCAGCTTACGAAAAATCTTCTTAAAAGAAATTGCGATTTCAAGAAGAAAACATTTTCAAAGTTAAGAATAGGTTGCTGAAGTTTGCAGTCAGTCACAGATATTCAAAAGAATGGAGAACGTAAAAGAAGTAGCATTGTAACTGCATCTAAAGTACGTTTTTTATTTCTTCAGCTGGATGGCTGCATAAATACCTCCTGATGTAGGGGGTTGCAGAAGTATCATAAATAATTTTAGGCTTTTATAACTAAGATAATGCATTATTTTATTAAACAGAGAAAGTCTACTTCGTAGCTAGAACGGAAATTTCTGTTTGTAACGAAATGTTATCTGCAACTGATATTCGGAATTCTCATTATTTATGAACTATTTCCAGCACTTATTTGTTCCTGAAGTATTACAAGAAGTTTCTCAATTTCTTTTAATATCTTCCGTGGAGCATTAGCTGTAATATGACAGCAGAAGCAGAGGTGTTTCTTCCAAATAACAAATTCAACATAACTTTATCCTTTTTCAAAACGCTATTAAGGAAATAGGTATGAATAAATTTTATCCTTATTTTCCGATAAAATAAAGTTTGGAATAATTAGTAATTATTAGAATAGAATATTGATAAATTATTCCTACATAGTTTCGATAAAATGTAAAATATTCATAGAAACGATCTTACTGTAAGTTGTGTAAAAATCCGTGGATATTATTATCAGGCTCAGGATATTATCTGGAAAAGTTTTGAAATAACCCACAGGTGTCTTGAATGCATCGAAAGTAACTGAAAATGTTTTTATTTTGGAAGAAAAAGTGTTCCCGATTACGATAAAAGAGAGCGAAATTAATAGATCGCAGAAGATGTGTCATCAGAAAACAAGATCTCTTATTGTTCTTAAGGGGTGTGTGTGCTTTTATGATGATATAAACAATAAAAATCTGCTTTAATTAATTCGTTGAGAATGACTGTTGTAAATTGTTTCTAAATGCATGTCTTTTCTGCTCATTTTGAAATCAACAACACAAAGTTGTTGTCAGTTCGCCAGCAGAAATGTTGAATTTGTTAATATTGACACCTGGAAATTTGCATTTATTGAAAATTACTTAATGAAAAGTAAGGATATTATATCAGCGAATGCTGTATTTCAGCGAGTTCTAATTAAAACCACGGTCTTCTTACTTTCAATTAGAACAACATTGTATCAAATCCCCCTCCCCCAAAAATTCCAATAAAAAATCTTCTTACAACGAACTCCCGTTTAAAATACGTTGAACCTTCTCCTGGTGACCTCCCCTTCAAGGCGATTACAACTGAAAGCCACCAGTTTTTCTAAGAAAAATATATATGAGTCGGAATTTATTTCCCCAAAAGCACGAAAGAAGAAAATCATTTTTATCTGTGGGTGGGCATCTTAGAAGACGGCCCACTGTATTCTCTTTATAAAGAACTTTCATATAACTAGAGTGTGAAAATGGAATGATAACTTAGGTAGATGAATTCTTAAGTCTTAAATTGATTTAAGGAAAGTATGCGTTGGTTTTCAGGGTATTCAAACAGGCTTTTTACTCCTAGACCAGAAATCAAAATCTATGCTTTACAACTATTTGGTAGGTGTTTAGTTTAGATATATGCCGATATTGAATAATAGAATAACTATAAAATAAAAAGACTAATAAGAAGAATTCCTGCTGTCTCGAACAATAGCATGACAGAAAAATGGCTTGCAAAGCATCGAACAAAACGGCCATTTGTAAAAATAAATAATAATTGTTTTCCGCCAAAGTCTTCAAAGCTTTTCTCATTTCACCTTCACGCATGTGTCAAGTACAAATTAACTTCGGCAGGAAATCGGAAGCGAAGTCATATCCACAATAACTCCGAACAATCTTGCGATATTGGAAATTTCATGGGACTTATTGTTTAGGAAACTATCTGAAAAGAATTGCTCGTACATAAAACGCTTTGGAAATGGATGGAGGGGAGGAACATTCACTGAACGATGCAATTGACTCGGTGAGCTTCTCTTATATCCTGATATTCGGCGAATCCGAGCGATGCGCTTCAAAATTGCAGGTGATTCTCAACTCCGCTCGGAGAAATTCCTTTTTCTCCGCTTTCCAACGCTGTCAGCCGCTATTACTGTTGGAAAGAGGAACTCGGGAAATTGGAAGTGACAAATCACTCGCAAAAATCTCCCCCCTTCCTTTCACTACCCGGCATGGAGGTAGGAAGTAAGACCCGGACGAAAGAAGGGACCAGGAATTCGGCGCCTCACAACAGCGCTTATTTCCGTCGTTAGTAAAGCGACTGCATAGAATAGCGCTGACACAATATTCTTGATTTTTATCATACAAAATTAACAATTGTGTTCAAAAAGTCCGGTATCAAAATCGTGAGATTTATGAGGAAAACTCGTGATTCGATTTTTGATAATTTTTGTACTTAAAATTTAGAAATTTCCGGTTCTTGAGACAAATGCGTAAAAAATTCGAGAATTTCCATTCACCTAACAATTCAGCTTATACCCAAGTAGCACACAACGTTGCAAACTGGTCTGAGAGGTTGCAAAGTGGTCGTGGTAACTTTTACGACGTCTTTACAACGTTGCAAAGACGCAAAATATTTACCATTGCATCTTGGCAATTTGTCGACGTCGCTGAAACGTCATGATATGACCGCTTTTAGACGTGGTCATTTTAGCATCATTTTCATAGTTCATCAACGTTACTTTTAGAATGAAAAGAGAATAAATCTGCTCTTTCAAGAATCTGAAGTCCGCATAAGATTTATTTTGCAATGTTCATTACTTTATTTCATCTAAATATATTAATATAAGGTAGATTCATCTAATGAAATGTAAATTTAATATAAATACTTTTGATTTATTAAATTTAATTAGTACTAAAAATACGTGATAAATAATTGTTTAAAATTTTGTTAAAATAATTAATACTTAAAATGTTTTTTTATAAATATTATAGCAAAATATTTAAAAATGAAGCTAATCTATAAAGTAAGTTATCAAGTAATGCATTTTATATACTTTAAAAAATCATATTCCAAAATCAATGCAAATCGCATGTTAGCAATTATTTCACTACTGAAATATGACTTTATTTATTATATTTGAAGTTAGGACGAATTTATTTGAATTAATATGGTGACATTATATGAAACATTTTACCGCATACAGTGCAAAAAGTGCAATTTTCGGGAAGATATGATTGTGCGTGAAGCTGTATTCACGGATAAAAATAGGGCGATTTTAAGAATTCCGAGAAAACGTCCAATGTTAAAAGACGATGCATATTTAACGGCTGTCCAATATATATGACGGAAAACTCATCGACAGTCAGGAGAAGCAGACGTGTACTTCATTTACTGGATGCTTATATAAACGAACAACTCGAGATTTGCGCGCTTCGGCTAGCTGCCAAATTTGAAGAAGCAACTGCGCAATTCATTGAGATTGTAGCAGTTCTTTCAAGTAATTTGGTAAAGATGCCATCTGTAAGGCGTTTGAAAAGACTGACTTCATATTTGAAATTGAATCAAGCAATGACTGATATAAATAATATTGCTTATATTAGAAGTAAATGCAGTGCACTGTCAATCAAAGAACGCATTGTGAATCTTCTCATTGTTCTGTATCTACTTACTTCAAATGCCTTCAGCGAGTGAAATTCCATTGCTGTGAGTTCCTGTTTGGAAGCCTCTGAATTGAGGAGAAATCATCGTGAGAATGCTGAATTTGTACTTATTTTGTTTGTGAGTATCTGCTCTACAAGAAATGCTACAATGATAATCGTGAATTTAGTATTCGTGAAACAGTGTCTCTGTGCCACACTAGAGACACTATAGTGGTCTGTGGAATATAGTGTTCGTAAAATAGTGGCTCTGTGGTTCGATAAATAGTGTCTGTCTCCAATCACTGTGGTTCTAGCGGTGCAATATTTGGATACCCTTATTAGCTTTCTGCTTCGGTTATAATGTCCTAAATGCTATATCGTATATCATTCATATTAATCGATTATTGTGTTCATATTGAAAGGTTGATTCTCAGAATTAATTCATATAAAACCAAAAATAACATACAAGGGTAAGGCACAGGCACTTTCTGGATTTGCCGAAAATGCAATCAATACAGAAGCAACAACAATTCAAGCTGTTATGGTATGCTCATTATTTTCAAAATACAAAGAAATTATTGGACTGGTACCAGTACTTAATATGACTGCTGAAGATGAATTAGATATATGTAAAAGAAAGAAGCAATACATTAAAATTAATAACAATGCACATTTTATAAGTATGATGTCTTTTGTACAGAGTCGACACTGCATAGCGTCGACAAGATATTAAATGGACACCGGCACACGTCTCCAGCTAGAGGCATACGATTGATGAAGAAAAAGGATGCAATAATGAATAAAATTATTAACGTACATATTCCACTTTCGCAGAATCATCAAAGAAATTTGATGAATGCTACGTAATGTCGACGTCGCATATCATCCACCCAGCGTAGAGTTACAGCATACATTTGACAATGGCTTAAGATAAACACTACTGACACCGGTACAAAATCGACATGTCGTAACATTGATACTCACATACAACTGACATTGCTTAGCGTAGACAATGCTTATAATTTCCAGTCAAGATTGAAATAATTCCGATAAATTATTATTTTTAGGAAGCAGCTGATGTCATAGGGAGCGATGGATGGTAATTTTTGGCTTATAAAATGGTGTTATCCAAACAGATCGAATGACACATCGGGAGACAACTGTCTAGCTATATAGGTCCTATACTTCAATGAACTGCACTTCTGTCACCTATTTAATCTCTTGGATGGTGTTATAAGATATTTCTCCCTCCTTCTTAGCATGCCTTCGTGGTGTAGTGGTCGGCACACTCGGGCGTATTCGAGAGGTCCGTGTTTCGACTCCCGGCAAGGGCATTGCTCATTTTTCTCGTCTCCTGCTTCCAAACAACCTAATGTCTCTACATTGTTAGCATAAGAACAAAATCCTTCGGTGGATTGATCGGGAGGGGGGAACTCGTTGGCTGTGAAAACTTCCATGTTTTCGCTTTGAACCGGTTGATTCTCCGTTTCTTAAGTTTACAGAAAAGTGTTAAACATGAATCCGTAATACTTTTGATAATTCTGCTGACAACAATCAACTCTGGGAAGCGTACTTGCCGATCAAAAGACTATTCGAAACTTCCTCACGCCAAAACTTTGAAGCAACAGACTACGTTAACATGAATTGGTGAGATAGTTGTTGCAATGCCTCTTCTCCTCCACTATTAACCCTTTATGTCTCAAATTACTTTGTTTTGAAAATGAGTTTGGAACTTTTTATTATATTTCTTTATACATAAGAAACATCTCACATTAGAGTTACAAAAATGGCATATTTTTTAAATTTAAAATTGGGTTTAAATGCCCTGTTGGGACATAATATTATCTATACGAAGTGGTGCTAATAATTAATAGGCTAAATAAAATGGAAAAGTTTTAATTTTTAACTTATCACTTTAATACGAGACATACTATCTTTTAGAGCAGAATAATCCTTTTTTATATGAAAATGTTATTTACTGTGAAAAACCATAAAAACGATTCTTTTCCTCCTTTACGCAGAGGGAAATTTCGCATAAGGAACATTCAGAGTGTGGTTTTGATTCAGTTTGTTTTGATTAACATAATTCACAACGTCTTTAGATTTAACAAAAATTGACCAGTGTGATCTTTCCTTTTTTTCCTAATAATTGTCAGATACCGAAATTTTTGTACCTCTGCCTTTATTGCAGACGGTATCTCAGAGGGTTCAGTGGGGAAATTGGGTCTTCCTCGTCTGTAATGAATCCTTGTGTCACTATTCTTTTACATTGATGCAGTGGCAATTTCTCTACCAATTCGTAATATACTCTATACGAATGACAAGAATGTTTTCTATAATTGAAAAAAAAAAGAAAAAAAAAAAAAAAAAAGAAAAGAAAAGAGTGATGCCACCATTTTTTTTTATTTTCTATTTCCAGCATACAACGATTCTAACATATGACTCCTGTCAGCACCACCGATGTGACTACAGGGTCCCTCACTACTACAGGGGTTACAACATCTAGTTTGGAACCGTCTTTTTTGGTTCTTTGAACAGTAAGTGTCCGGGTTCCATGGTATTTTGACAGAAAAATTACAGAAATTGTCTTATAAGGACATTCTTTCGCCTTTGTAGCGAGCCGTCGAGGTGTAGAAGTCAGCACACACAACGCGTAATTGAGAGATCCGCAGTTCGATTCACGGCGAAGGCGTTGCTAATTTTTCATCTTTTCTGCTTCCAAAAATACCTAATATCTCTACAGTCTCCATCTGAATTAGAAAATGCCTTATTCTGAATTACAAAAGTCAAAATCTACTTTTTTCAGCGTTGATTGAATTGGCCAGAATTAGCAGGCCTTTACAACTGCTTCTTATTGTGCCATATGCACTTATTCTAACAGATTTTGTTTACTGGAAAAGTTAAACGGAAAAAAAGGGATGGGAATAAATGTAATATAAGAATGAAAATGTATAAATGAAAAATTATATGCCTAAATTAAACGAAAAAATATAATAATAGAATGTAAAAAATAAGTTTGACACTTGAAAGGGAAAAATATACCGAACAAAAAGAATCAATAAAACCTGAAATACACAATACTTATAAATGTAAGCCCTTAGAGTCCCAGGGGTATTTGCAGCCAAGCAATAAATAAAAATAAAATAAAGCTTTGACTCTCAAAATTTAATCATAACATTAGTGTATTATATTAAACATACATAAAAATATTTGAGATTTATCTCTATAATGAACCAGAGATCCAAGGCTTAAAAAATTAAGCAACATCCCTTCTTTCAAAATGGCCGTTTCAAACAATGTGTTATCAGCTAAATAATACAGTTCTGTAAATCTTTACAGTACAAAACAAATTCCTGCTGCCATCTAATTTTGGTAAATAAAAGCTTAAAATACAGTGATTTCAAAGCCCCAATGGGATCATACTGAAAATTTACATCCTCTTGAAAGATTTTATTGATAGGACTTCAAACTCCCGTAGGGAAATTAAGTGTTAAGAAACATTGCAGATGAGGACATTAAAAATTCTATTTAAAAACGGGTACATCGCTGCAAGAGGATTTTTAAAGGTTTCCTTGTTACACGCAGGCTGTAGAACCGTGTGTCAAACTTGTTCTAAAAAGGTGTGGGGTAGGAAACATCTAAAAACGCGTGTAGCTCTGACGCAACACTCGGCTTGATTAGAACGATTTTCCTATCAAGATAATATTATGTCAGAATTTTCTCAACTTTAAGGTGCGCTGTTTCGAAAAGCAAACGTAAAAATGATAAATGTATTTACCGTTTGTTTACTAAAAATGAAAAAGTGAAAATATTATAAATTACAAAATATCGATATTTTTTACCAAAAGAAAAAATAAATGATTGTGATTTTCAGCTTTGTGCGCAAATTCTAAATAGTTATAAATACAGCTTTTGAACTTTTTTCGTGTTTCATAAAATTCACATTAAGAGCAATAGCAGTTTGATACAACGAGCTTAGTAATTATATAAAATTGAGAGAAGTAGTTAAATTTCGCTGTTTTTCTAGAACTTTGGGGGCGATGAATGAACAAAAGATGTATTTTTGAATGTATTCTCTTTTTTGTTTTGTTTTGAATAGCTAGCCGATAAGCAACTTTTCCGGAGTGTAACGATAGAAAAGTAAAAACGTATTTTTTCGACCCACTCTAATTTCTTACTTTATGTCTTTACACGCACACACACACACACATATATAGAAAATTTTTGACAAAGGAAAATTTTAAGAATTGAATGTAATCTTTCTCACATATGGTTTTTCTACAGTATCACTTCTATTGGTGCTTGGAACTTTGGTAACATTCTAACAATATACTTACACTGCTCGACATTGAAAATAAAATTAAAAAAAAAAAAAAACAGAGACAGCAAGAGCAAGCAGCAATAAGTGATCTTTCTTTCAAAATGATAGTCAGAATACAGAGCGAGAACGGCATCATGTAGGACCAACGCGGGCAGCGATGCACGAAGAAACACGTCTAGGCATAGAGTCAATAAGAGTGCGGATGGAGTCCTTAGGGATGGCTCTCCATTCCCTTTCAACCATTTGCCACAGTTCGTCTTCTGAACTAGGCAGGGGCAGAGTCTGCAAACGACGTCCAATCACTTCCCACACATGTTCGATTGGTGACAGGTCAGGAGAGTACGGTGGCCTGGGAAGCATCTGTATACCTTGCAGAGCATGTTGGCAGATGCAAGCACTATGTGGTCGGGCGTTATCCTGCTGAAAAATTGCATTAAGCAGCCCCTGAAAGTAGAGGATTGCCACCGGCCGCAGTACATTATCTAAGTATTGTTGGGCCGTCATAGTGCCCTGGAATTGTAGGCAATAGCGCCCCAAACCATTATGCCACGTTGTCGCGCGGTGGGGCGTTCCGCAGTTACTGCCGGATTAGATCTGTCTCTACGTCGAAGCCACACACGTATACGGCGACTGTCACTGGATAAGCAGAAGCGTGAGTCATCTGAGAACACGACATTTCGCCATTCTGTCATCCACATCGCTCCAGTCCGGTACCATTCTAAGCGTTGGCGTCTATGCTGTGGGGTGAATGGCAGTCTTCTTAACGGACGCCATGAGTGCAGGCTATGTTCAACCAATCGACCGGAAATGGTTCTAGTCGACACGGGAACATCCAGGGTATCTTGCAAATGCTGCAGAATCGCGGTACAAGTGACTTGCGGGACCACCACAGCTTGTCGGCGGATGCGTCGATCCACGCGTGCTGAAATCACTGTGGCTGCACCTGCATCCCTCCTTCTTTCCACATTTCCTTGTTCCAACCATTTTCGCCATAGCCGATGCACCGTGCTCGCATGCATGTGGGTATCAGCTGCGATTTGACGTAAGGACCAACCCTCCCTTCTCAGTCCGATCACCATACCCTTCTATGGTAAAGGGACAGTGCCCACGTCCCCCGTCACTTATCACTTATCACTTACCATACCCTTCGTAAAATCGCCTATCTTCTGGAAGTGCCTCCATTGACGGCGGCCTGGCATTCTCTCCTATTATGCGTATCCTTCGGCACAAAAACCAACTTTCTTCGAAAATTGTCTGGCAGAAATAACGACACGAATATTGCCCATTCTGCACGTTCCTTCCCTTATATCTTACTTCACGTACATCGGAGAGCTGCGCACTTCACATCATTCGCATAACTCAGTAACGTGTGTCTACTCTAAAATTTACATAAATTTCTGACCACTCCTTCTTGGTGTTGCATTTTCAATGTCGAGCAGTGTATATTATGGCCCCATGATATGAATTTTAGTTTAATATCACCGAGAATGTTTTGATAGCTCAAAAATAGATTTTTTATTTTTTCGAAGGTTTAAATAAAACCATGTTATTTGACATATTTTTGATATTTTTTATTTTATACACATTTTCCGGGGAAAAGTAGTGAAATAAGAAACCCGTTGCATTTAAATCTAGGCAATTATTTCTTTTTTTTTCTCTTGTAGCAATGATACACGTGGGATGTCATTCTCCCCATCCTCTGGTCATCTTTTCAGTGACTTCAGATCGATACAATGAGTTTTGTATTTGTAGGCACAAGATTATATTTAATCATTCAAGTGACTTAAATATCTATTTGATTTAGAAAGCTAATCCCATCAATGCTTAAAATCAGGAAAAAGAGAGGCTTCTAATATTTAAAAATCCGTTCCTGTTAGACAGCCACTCAGGCGGTATAGTTATTAGGGGAGTAAACCACTGAGTTGGCTTCCGACTCAGGTATAGATCTACTGCAGCACCAAAGGTCCCGGGTTCGAATCCCGGAAAAGGCATGGATGTTTGTAAATTTATAGTGCCTTTGCGGTATGGAGGTACTCTAAATATATGACAAGACGAAAGTCGTCTCAAAAGGTTGATGGTAGGGGAAGAATGGTGAGAGACCCCTGGACCTGTTTCTCGGGGCGTTCTGCATCGAAATTGGGGGAGGGGAGAAGAAACTGAGCGAAGTCGTTGTGTTACTTGTATAGTGCTCAAGGCTCTTGCCAACGACATGCGCAGTCATGTTCTCCTTGCTAACCTGAATTTCGTGGACTTGCTCTGAAGTTAATGTCAGGCGAGTACGATAAGTCACGGCCCAGCAACAACTGTTAGACATCTTATAAAGATTTCTAAAAATTTTCCAAATTTCGTAAATAAATATTGAGGTTCAAAGAAACATAAGAACTCTATGAGAATATAAGTATTCAGTTCATCCGATAGTGTAAAAATCAAACATTTGCCGTGATTAATTAGATCTTTAAAGAAGATAAGCAAAGAATATTCAAAGCTAAATAAAAACAATCTGTACTGAATTTTGAAAAGCATTTCCATGCAGTACTGTATTGTCATCAAAATTATATATTTGGGCAATAATTTCAAAAACAGTTCGTTGTGAAGAACGGTGTCAAACACAATTTCAAGGTTTAATTCTAACAAACAGAGATGCCAAGCTAAATATATCCGTTTAAGAAAACCCCTCTACATAGAAATGAAGCATATGTTCTTACACCGCGTGTCAAATGATGCATCGTGAAATGCCGTCCAACTTGTTTATCAAAAAAATTAGATGTTGAATGCGCTGAGGAAAATTCTTATCGTTGACATTAATGTCGGTATAAAATAAAATGAAAATTTTAGTTTTATTTTAAAATCTAATCATTGCTTCAGTAGTAACTTTTCTTATTCTAAAATCATAACTTAATCACATATATATATATATGATATATATATTCTGTTTCGATTCTATATATATATATATATATATATAATTTATTTCCTAAACAGTATTGATTAATTGAGTATATTATCTCCTAAGTTTAATTAAAGTAGAATTATTTTAAAAGTGTGAATCCATACTGGTAAGTTATATTTTGAAAGATATTTTGAAGTAATTTGAAAGCAAAATGTTAATAATGTTTTAACGGGGACTGGAGTTAAATCATCACGAAGAATAAAATTTCAATTGTAAAAGGAAAAATTAAAACATGTAATCATTGTCATTGATCGGAAATTAGTTGACTTTTCAAGGGGAACAAACCAACTCCCGTTCAATGAACAATAATTGATAAAAATACGTAAATACGAAAGTGTTTCGTCTTTACTCGAGTTATAAATTAAAGCCAAACCGGCAATTCTAGTCAGGCCAAATATTTCCGCGAATAGTAGGAATTATGAACCAATGCTGATACTCAAAGAACTTATTCTTATGAAGCATTTTAGTCAATTCAATTTGGAGTAAAAATCAATTACTGTAGAGAAATCCTATTTAACTCGAGTAATCGTCCCGACACTTTCATGTTTATGCATTTGAGTACTATATTATTTGTAGAAATTAAACATTGGAAATTGTCATTATGAAATCAAATTCAAAGTAAAGTTGAAATAAACATAGAAGATTATAAAAAAAGATAAATAATGAAAACTTTGTAAAAACAAATCAAAGACAATATAAAAATAATATAAAAAATAATATAGAAAATAATATAAATAAGATCAGTGAATGTACATGAAGATATAAAGGCCAGAAAAGGTATTAAGTAACTTACATTCTTTCTAGTGGGGGAGTTGGCAAAGTGTTCTCTTCGTGTCTGACTCAGAAGTGTAGGGTGTCCGAAAATTCTTAGCGCCAGTAGGGGCTTTGAATAATATCAGTCGGTAAGACTTAAGTGAAGTAATTTATGGTAGTGGGTGGGACTCGGAATTCTTGAGGGATGTATTTTGTGGAGTTCTTACCTGAGAGAGACCGTCTGTTAAGATTATTTTTTTGAAAACACTAGTGAATGGAAATTAATTAATTTCTGGCTAATTGTCGTTTCGCAATGATTAAGAATTTAAGAAAGGAAAAAGGCATTTTCACTGTCCAAGAGCTAATAAGTCCAAGAGTCTAAAGGCATGAAATAGGCCCATTTTTTTAGTAACAGTATAGTAACAGTATATGTCTGAAGACAATTAGCTTTTTACAATATATACAATTGAGTAATTACACTATATACAAATCTTCCAACTGAGAGTCATCCAACTTATACCGCCTTCTCAGGTTTAGGAACAAATTATCATATCCCTATCAGTTAAATGATTTAGAGTGAGTATTTAACGCCTGCTCTTTTAAGGCAATGGTTGATAAATTGAATGGGAATTAGATTATTTTTGAGAATTTTGATAAAGATCAAAATTTCGCGTTGTAAATCTATTGTATCTGTGCATATAGCTTTAATTCGTTGTATTTGGTTAATTATAGTATTGTTAATTACTTTTTTGGATATGTTGGAGTTCCAATTTATTAATTTGTTAGTATTGAAATTGAAGTTTCTTGTTTTGTCAAAAAGTAAAAGTTTTTTGTAGTCAATGATTTGAAGATCTAGAAAGTCTATGCTATTTTGTGAATTATTAGTTTTATTAAGTGTAAGACAATTCGGATAAATCTCGGAGTGTTCAATTTTACCAAAATTATTAATTTTAATAAGGTCATCAATATATCTGTAGGTGTGTTTGTAGTAATTTAACTCTTGTAGTTGTAGATTTTTTTGGAAGTTAAATTCTTTGACAAATAAAAAGATATTACTGATCGAGGTGCTGGAATGTAAGCCCATTGGCAATCCTCTTACTTGTTTAAAAAGTTGATTTTGAAACTTGATGTAGTTATGAAAAAGTGTGCATTTTAGGTAGGTTTTCCATTTGTCAAGAGTCATGATATTGAGTATATTAGGGAAAAGTTTAGGTAAATGAAGTAGACTGGTATAGATTTCTTCTAGAGGAAGTGAGGTATATAAGTTTTCAAAATCATAGCAGTTAATGTTTTGGATGTTAATGGTTTGAATGGTATTAATGACAGGAGTGTTATTATGAATGATCCAGCAATAGTTATGATTAGTGTTAGAATCATTGAAAATAAATTTACAGATTTTATTAAGTTGAATTGAAAAATAATAGTCTACATTTTTCTTGTAATTATTAGTTCCATTAGCTATAAATCTAAATTTTAATGGTGTTTTATGGAATTTGGGAATCGCATAAAGATTAGTAAATCTGTTGTAGTTTGCATTGAAAGTAATATTGAGTTCCTTATGAAAAGTTTTAATCCTGTTTATTATAGATGTTTCTGTAAGGTTGGCTAATTGATAAGTAGTTGCGTTGAGAAGTTCTTTATGAATAATTTCAGCGTAGAATTGTTTTCATATAATGCTAAAGTTATTAGTTGCTTTATCTATTTTTGTAATAGTAAAAAGCTGCTTTAATTTATTAATATCTGATGTAAGCTGCGACCAATTCATTGCACTTTTAAATTTGAGGTGACTGATTTCGGTGGATATGCGTTGAAGAATTTTAGCTTTCCATTTTAAGAAGGTATCTATGGGTAAATTCAGTTGATAGCTTGCTTTAAATTCGTTGATGTTGTTTTCAAAAGTCTTGTAACAGTAATTTGTAGTCATGTTTCTGACTGGTCTAAATTTTGTATCATAACTCATTAGTGTTTTTAGTTGATGGTTTTGTATGATATTCAGGTTGCCAGTAATTATGTGCTGGTGATGAGAATCTACGTAATTGCTGTAAATTGGTGTTTTACAATGTCATTCTGCAGTTTCATCTATTTCATGGTGGTTAGTGAGCAAGTTGCTTAAGGTCCTTTGATATTTAAATGCAATCATTGGTATTGTGTCAACTGCGGGGAAGTAATCTTTACAATCTCTGATGATTCTTGAGAAATGAATATTGTCAAACTGCGGATGCAGAAAATTGACTTAACGAAAAATAAATTTTGCGTTGAGTGAGACTATTAGAGAGTCTGAAAAGACTAAAATCAAGAATCATGTCTTTAATGATTTGTATGTCGTCGTAGCTTTCTTGAATGAATTTTTTTTAGTTTGATAAGGAATTTATTAGTACAGGAGTGTAACCAGTTGAGAAGTTTCTTGGGAAAGTAGTCTGAGTCAAAGAAACATTTCAATTGTTTTTTCAATGCAAGTGTATCCAAAGTGGATAAAAATCTCGCATTATTTTTTATTTTGCTTCCTCTTTTTCCTCTCTGCGTTTTGATGCTGTAGAGCTTAAATTGGCTGAAAATAGACTTCTTAGAAGTATCTCTATGACTATGTATATAAGTGTTAAGTCCATATGGATAAACTGAACGTTGTTTTAGTATATAGAGAGATTCCTGAAAAATTCGTGTTTTGTGATTGGGTATTATATCTAGTATCTGAAGTTGAATAGAGTTGAAGTCATGGTGTTTAAAGTGTTCTAATTCTGCTGTATTAAGTTGTGATGGTGTACTTATTTTAATGCTATTTTTTTGTGCGTTGAATTTTTTTGATTTGAGCTCTATGGTTATTGATTCGAAAGTTAAGATTGTTTTTAGTCTGTTCTATATATTTAATATGTCAAGTACCGCATGCAATCATGTAAATACAGTTAAATGTTTTTCATAGAAATTGTTTTTTGGGTTTACCTGTAGCAGGCATGGCGTTAAATTTTCAAGTTTGTCATCTAGTGGAATGACATTTAATGATTTCAATATGAGTTAAACTAGCAAGATAAAAAAGTAAGGAGGCTGCTAACCTTCAATACAATAAAGTTTTTGTATAAGAACTTTAAAACTTAAAAAGGATGGAGATAATATATAAAGTGGCTACATTAGGTAAGAGATAAATAGCGCTAATAGCTGCTATTTAGCATATCAAATGTTGTATGATCTTAAATCCATTTAGTGCGAATACAAGTTATTATTACTTGCGCAATTGCTGCAAAGTTAGTTAATAATAATTTATTTCCTAAACAGTATTGATTAATTGAGTATATTATCTCCTAACTTTAATTAAAGTAGAATTATTTTAAAAGTGTGAATCCATACTGGTAAGTTATATTTTGAAAGATGTTTTGAAGTAATTTGAAAGCAAAATGTTAATAATGTTTTAACGGGGAGACTGGAATTAAATCATCACGAAGAATAAAATTTCAATTGCAAAAGGAAAAATTAAAACATGTAATTATTGTCATTGATCGGAAATTAGTTGACTTTTCAAGGGGAACAAACCAACTCCCGTTCAATGAACAATAATTGATAAAAATATGTAAATACGAAAGTGTTTCGTCTTTACTCGAGTTATAAGTTAAAGCCAAACCGGCAATTCTAGTCAGGCCAAATATTTCCGCGAATAGAAGGAATTATGAACCAATGCTGATACTCAAAGAACTTATGCTTATGAAGCATTTTAGTCAATTCAATTTGGAGTAAAAATCAATTACTGTAGAGAAATCCTATTTAACTCGAGTAATCGTCCCCGACACTTTCATGTTTATGCATTTGAGTACTATATTATTTGTAGAAATTAAACATTGGAAATTGTCATTATGAAATCAAATTCAAAGTAAGTTGAAATAAACATAGAAGATTATAAAAAAAGATAAATAATGTAAACTTTGTAAAAACAAATCAAAGACAATATAAAAATAATATAAAAAATAATATAGAAAATAATATAAATAAGATCAGTGAATGTACATGAAGATATAAAGGCCAGAAAAGGTATTAAGTAACTTACATTCTTTCTAGTGGGGGAGTTGGCAAAGTGTTCTCTTCGTGTCTGACTCAGAAGTGTATGGTGTCCGAAAATTCTTAGCGCCAGTAGGGGCTTTGAATAATATCAGTCGGTAAGACTTAGGTGAAGTAATTTATGGTAGTGGGTGGGACTCGGAATTCTTGAGGGATGTATTTTGTGGAGTTCTTACCTGAGAGAGACCGTCTGTTAAGATTTTTTTTTTTTTTTTTTTTGAAAACACTAGTGAATGGAAATTAATTAATTTCTGGCTAATTGTCGTTTCGCAATGATTAAGAATTTAAGAAAGGAAAACGGCATTTTCACTGTCCAAGAGCTAATAGACAGTCTAAAGCATGAAATAGGCCCATTTTTTTAGTAAGAGTTTAGTAACAGTATATGTCTGAAGACAATTAGCTTTTTACAATATATACAATTGAGTAATTACACTATATACAAATCTTCCAACTGAGAGTCATCCAACTTATACCGCCTTCTCAGGTTTAGGAACAAATTATCATATCCCTATCAGTTAAATGATTTAGAGTGAGTATTTAACGCCTGCTCTTTTAAGGCAATGGTTGATAAATTGAATGGGAATTGATTGGATTATTTTTGAGAATTTTGATAAGGATCAAAATTTCGCGTTGTAAATCTATTGTATCTGTGCATATAGTTTTAATTCGTTGTATTTGATTAATTATAGTATTGTTAATTACTTTTTTGGATATGTTGGAGTTCCAATTTATTATTTTGTTAGTATTGAAATTGAAGTTTCTTGTTTTGTCAAAAAGTAAAAGTTTTTTGTAGTCAATGATTTGAAGATCTAGAAAGTCTATGCTATTTTGTGAATTATTAGTTTTATTAAGTATAAGACAATTCGGATAAATCTCGGACTGTTCAATTTTACCAAAATTATTAATTTTAATAAGGTCATCAATATATCTGTAGGTGTGTTTGTAGTAATTTAACTCTTGTGGTTGTAGATTTTTTTGGAAGTTAAATTCTTTGACAAATAAAAAGATATTACAGATCGAGGTGCTGGAATGTAAGCCCATATATATATATATATATATATATATATATATATGTATATATATATTCTGTTTCGATTCTATATATATATACAAAAAAATGGCTAAACAATGCAGCTATAAATAGAAGTATAAATTAAAATCTGGAGTCACGCCGAAAGAAAGCATATTGGAAATTGAATATTTGCCAGGTATCGTGAAAGATGTTTTTTCTCGTACAAAAGAATGTTTGCCAGGTCCATATGGATGATAAATGGTACTCTAGCGTAACGTAACGGCCAAAATTCGTTTGGAAAGACTCTGCTAAAGACACTTCTAATATCAACATATTAACTGATATTTGGAATCATTTGTTTTCTGTTGACTTAAAAATATCTCAATGAGAATCTTTTTGTACTTTTTGATGCGTAACATTACCTTGCGTTAATCATTCGTGAGACTTGGCAAATGTTAAGTTGAACGAAATATAGACTTTAGCGTAAATATACTAGACGTCTGCAGTACAACCGTAGGAAAGTCAGTGTATTATTTGTGAAATACATTTCATAAATTTCAGAACTATGGTTGAACGTTCGAGCACTAAGTCTATGCACTAAGTCTCCACGGCGACAGTGGGGGTGGGATGCCACCCGACATCTTTTAGGAGGAAAGAGAACGTTTATCGCTTGCGCCAATGGAACCCTGCCGGCCATTCTTCGTGGGGCGATACTCATTACCAGACGGCTAATGCTCTCTTTCCGGAGACCCCGTTTCCTTATCTTCGGGAACACTCGTCCTCGCTTCATAATGGGAGGGACTAATCAAGGAGTGTAAGCCGATTTTCTGCGCCTCCCTTTTCTGCAGACCATACTTGGGAATGAGCGCCTGAAGAAAGAATTCTATGTTTACAAATAGGAAAATCGGGAGAAGCCTACATACGTGAATAGCGGAACTGGATAGGAGATTTTTCTTGCTTCCTTCAATGAAGATTTCATTCATAACCAGTAGAAGAAATCCTTAAAAAAGAATTTATTCGTAATTCAGATATATAACTCAAAGAAATTTCTAACTTCTTTCAGTTGAAGTTTCTTTCCCACTTTCTGAAGAGTAGTCGTTCTTTTAAATAAACTTTTCTAAATATTATCGAGAAATTGTCTTAAATTTTCTATATACTGAAATGCAATTTCTCGAAGAAGAAATTTAATTTAATTTAAATTTGAGTTTGATTTTAATAAGACTAATTCTTGATGAAGAAACTCTTTTGTAAGACACTTCATTAAAGATTTTAGCACAGGGTTATTCAAAGAAATCTTTATGTCATTCGGTTAGGATTTCTTTTCCAATATTCCTTATATGGAAGTTAAAAACGCAGTTAACAGAGTTTTTACAAAAGTTTCCGACTTATGCTGCATTATAATTTTGTACGGGACCTATGCATTTTAAAGCTGAATTCTGGCTTCATGTACACAGTCAGGCAACTTATCGCCCCGTGTTAGTCTTCCACTGAAACTAAACTAAGAATTCAAAAGAAGGTTCTTATTAGAATTTCAACTTAACAAATTACACAAGTAATTAACAGAAAAGAAAGTGACTGTTTTTGCGGGATTTAACAAAACATACAAGGTAATCTAAAATTTAAGTAATTTAAATATACAGTTCACATTTCAAGTCCAACTCTAAGTTTTGACTCACGAATTCTAATTGCTCGAGCAAAACACAACTAATAAAGGCTAAACCTGACTAAGCATTGGGAGAAAACAGTCAGAGTTGTGCGGAAAAAATGTCACCCGGAAAAAAGGGAAACGGAAAGAATGTCCCCGGAAAATAAGAAACGGAAAAATTGTCACTCGGATAATAAGGAACGGAAAAAAAAGAACTCTAAAATCTCGCCAAATAATGTAGTCGATTGGAGTTGGGGAAACCTGCCAAATTCTAATTTAACGGGCAGGGTTATAGCAGGCTCTCTTGAGGGAGGTTTTAAAGGTAAGACGTAGAGCTGGCTGCAGCTGAGCAAGGTCATGTCGATAGCAGGTTTTTCCAACTTGCCTGCGGTAAAATCGTATGTTCTCCCACGCGTTTGCTTCACCCGTTTCCTTTAGGAAACCGACATACGTCCGACGGAAGACAAGAATTCACGGGGAGCAAATGTTTCTCTTCTGTTAAACACGGTTGTAGGAAAAAATGTCACCCGAAAAAAAGGGAAACGGAAAGAATGTCCCCGGAAAATAAGGAAAGGAAAAATGTCACCCTTCGTTTGCAATGAGAAATATAAGGCATGTTTAGAAAGATCGCCAAGCTGGGTGATAAAAGTTTTATCTCAACAACCGTAACTTCGGATTACCGGAAACATGTGCAAGTAGAAGCAAGCAGATGTGTTGACTGCTTGTTTCTTCCATGGAGTCTTAGAAAGTCCTCCACGAAAGGCATCCCTCCCCTTAGGCAGATAGCCCTAGTGTGCTTTGCCATAATTAAATACACCATCTTCCATGGAGCCTACCTCCATTGTTTCTTCGTTAAGGTTAAAAATAGAGGGGTGTTTAGCGGGGAAAGCTTTCGCGATGGAAGCCAGCGGGGAAGGCGGGTTGTCCATTTTCGGTCATTGTCCGGTGTTTAGTAAGTGCTCTCCTCCCACCGCATGTAGTTATAGCCTTAAGCTGCGGTTTAGTGAAACATTTATTGACGCACAACAGAAAACTAATTCATCCTGAGCTTTGGTATAAGAAACAGTTGTAGATGCAATTTCAAGTTACGGTTTGCGATAAGAATAGGACTAAATTTTTTAGCTAATTAATTTTCGCATAATTTTTTTTCTCATTTTATTTTAATTAAAAGTAACGTATCTGCACAGGAAACAATTGTTTAATTTTACACTTAAGTTCGAAAACAAGAATACCACAGTTATTAAAATTATGAGGTTTATTTCAAAATTATTAGTCCCTGAGGGACTATTGTTTTCATTTTGCGATTTTGCGTCGAATCACTCTGAATGTCCGTTTCACTTTTCAAACTGTTGCCACCAAATATTGTGATAAAACAACGGTACCTAAAGCTGTCGAGTTTCGAATGACGTAATCCTACTGCGAATATGGCAACTGGGAGGCCAAATTTGAAATTTGGAATTTGTTTTATTATCGATTTTGTATTTTGTAAAACGTTAACGAATTTTTTAATAACAAACTCAAGAATTTCAAAGCGAGCCATGGCAACATTGTACAGAAAAAAACATTTTTATTTCCAGCTCGTGAGACTGTGAATCGGAAATTCTAAAAATGTGCTCAGTTTAAAATTATTTTGCGATACTGCTCTTGAACTGAATTTTATGGTTTAAGTGCGAAGAATATGATATTTAATAAATAAAGGTAACACACAAAATGTTAAAAAAAAGGCCCATTTGGACGTAATTTAAAATCTGAAACCTTTCAGATTTTTTATTTTACTAAAATTTTAAAATCTAATTAAAATGGATCCTATAACCACACGATCTGGATTTAAACATTTAATATGCAATGAACCCTCTTATGGCGACCTATTCCAAAATAATTTCTCAGAGTAGAAATTAACACTTGTACCGAGCATTATCTCTTTAAGACGACCACTTCCACCAAAGGCGAAAATAATTAGAAACGCGAATGATCGTATTAGAGAGGATTCAATGCATTTTACAATGCACAAATGCGTAACCTACTCAGAGCCGGACCATCTAGTAGCTCATAAACGATTGGCGACCATCTCCTTAAGACGATCACTTCCAAAAGTGACAGGCATTTCTATAGGTATAAACAAACGCTTGCACTGAATATCATCTTTCTAGGGTGGTGATCTTCACAGAATACCAAAAATCAACTAGAAACATGGATGGATTAGGATTATTGAATTATGGCAAAGCGCACGAGGGCTATCTACCTAAAGGGAGGGATGCCTTCGTGGAGAACTTTCTAAGGGAAACTGGCTCGTATACATATTATACATGTGTTATGTAGAGAAATTATCTGATAGCGTTATAAAAAATTAGGTGAATGATTTTATGATTTATGGAAATTTAAATTTTATTTTGATTCTGAATTATTTAATTTAAGGCTTTAATTTTGGGGAGAAACAGATGCTTCTGGAAATATTATTTAGTTAAATGAATATTATTTATTTTCCTCTATTTGTAAATCTTGTACAAACTTTTATTCATTGTGAAAGAAGCAGGGAAAGGGAGGCAATTTTCGCCAAGTCATGATTTCGCGCGCTTTAGAATGTTCGAGAAAGAATTTTCATTGTTAGTTGACCTTAAGAGAGGAAAGTACGTGACGGAAAGGTCAAAGGTTGCTACTTGTCTTTCAATGTAAGTCATTCAGGTTTTTGGCGATTGAGGGTCCGGTTGTTGGCTAAGTGAAGAAGGGCGCGCATGCGCGATCACCCTTATTTCCGCATTCTGGAGTTGAAAACGAAGATTTTGCCATAATTAAGGGGGCGATAAGTGAAGCCATAGTGGGAGCCCGTTTGGTGAAGGACAAGAAGGAAATTTGAGTTGGACACACTTACTTTTGGCTGACTCTCGGACTGACTCGCTGATTTTTGGGCTTGCTGGACAAAATGTAAGTGACTCCGAGAGGTGTTTTCCGGCGGGGAGCGGCAAATATGCTCCCCGGCCGCGTTTTGGTTAAGAGGCGAGACTCTCTTACACACTTACTCTGGACTCGCTTAGGCACTCTCTGACTGACTCGCTGATTTTTGGGCTTGCTGGACAAAATGTAAGTGACTCCGAGAGGTGTTTTCCGGCGGGGAGCGGCAAATATGCTCCCCGGCCGCGTTTGGTTAAGAGGCGAGACACACTTACTCTTGACCGGAGAAAGGAAAAGATTTAGTCGGCATCGAGCAGTGCTTCCGGCGGGGAGCGGCAATTATGCTCCCCGGCCGCGGGTTTTCTCAAAAATGCGAAGAAAAAAAAACTTTTGAGCGAATAACAAAAAAATTAACAGAGACTTGGGTCTCTATCTGTATCGGCAAAAGTCAGGACGATGTCCTCTGAACTCCGACTTGAAAACAGAAGGAATTATGTCACCTTAGACAACTGGAAGCCTGCGTTAGCCGTTCTCTAAAATGCCTAGCTTAATTGTCTACGTTTTCCTTGGTGGAGCTGAGAGTCTGGGCAGACAGCCGTGCGGTGTAAGCTGTTCTCTTGCTTCCAGTGGGAATAATTTTCTTCTATGGAAACCAGGAGCAGGCGTAAGATTTGACGGTATAGCTGATGTAATTTATTGTCGTGCCGTTCGAGTTTCTGGCTTGCGGATTTGCCAAGTGACGTAAGGATAGAGCTAAGATATGAGCTCTCCTCCACTTCAAGATGTCCACTCAAGATAAGTATTATTTTTTTTGGTGTGTTGGAACTTTAGGCAAGTTTTTCAAAAACGTCCTTAGCAGTAAAAAAAAAAACGTCGAATCTAAAATTTAACTCTCAGGCCATAAATTGTTCCCTTTCCTTTCTTTTAAATCACCTGACAAACCTTAGTTTTTTTATGAATTTGAATGAACAGACTCTCAGATGAGGGTAAGATTTTTCTTATTGTGTTGTAATTGAATAAACTGATATTTAATCTGGAACCTCTTACAGTATGTTTTCTTTATATATTTAATATGAACTTTTCCTTTATATCTTGTATATGTTTTATGTTTTCGATCCTCTCACGGCGCGGTCCCGGAATGCATTTTTTTCACAACGCAAAAATGCTGTACACGTTTCACTATACGATTACTACCTTTAACGGCAAGTAGTTTCATATTTAACATTTTTTTATATGAATTTAAGATATAACATTGGTCAAGATGCCTACACCAGATAAGTGTATATTTTTTTTTGTGTTTATACGATCCTCTCACGAAACTTCTTTTCTCTATATAACACATGGGGAAAACCACGAAAGTGCCCACGCAGCCAGCTCATTCGCGGTATTGGAATCTCGGACCGAACTACCAGTGTTCAGCGTCTTTACCGCTCGGCCGCTGATAGGCTGAAATCTGATGGATGGCTGATGGATATCTTAGAAAGTATTTTTACTTATAGTAGTTATATTAATTACAATTACGTGTAAAGCTTATGGAAACTTAAAAGCGGCCAAGCGGTTAAGTTGCTGAATACCCTGGTTGTTAGATCTGGGTTCGATTCCTAGCAAAGCAGCTTTTCGTGGTTTTTCCCCGATATAACGTGGTTACGAGCTAGTTTTCCTTAGGAAGCCCTCCACGAAGACAACCATTCTCTTAGGCAGATACCTTTCGTGCGCTTTGTTATAGTCAAGTAAATCAAACCAAATTAAAGAAGCTTATTCCTTCTACTCTCCAAATTGAGCTCCAAATAAGTCATACGTGGGAGCTTTTCGTATTCATAACGTAAAACGTATCAAAACGGAAAATTAAATAAATTTAATTATTTAACTTGGTTATCTAGAATTCCAGTTTTAAATTTATCTCTTGTTTCCAAAATTCTGAGCATGAATAATTGTGTAGTAAAGCATAGACCGATAACTTTGAAATTCAGAGAATAACTTAAATGGCCTTCGACCACTACCAACCGAGAGGTAAAAATCGTTGAATATTGGTAGTTCGACTGGCGTTCAAACCATGGCGGATGTGCTGCTTACCAGGAAATTTTCGTGTTTTTCTCCATGTGTAACATAAATACGAGTCAGTTTCTATCAGACGTATGAAGTAATTTTTGTCAACTACTCTCTATAACAGTACTCCGTGAAGGCATCCATATTCACTTCGGCAGATAATCTTATGGTACTTTGTCATAACCTAAATAATCTGATTTGATGATCATGCTAATTTTTTCTCATACTGAAGCCTGTGATGCTTTAATTAATGTTTTATTTATCATAAACTGTGTTAACTGCTTTAAATTAACCAAATCAGGATTTTTTTCTGTTACATTTCCTTTTTGAAATTTTTGACATCATTTTAGAAGCCTAAATATATCAGATCGTTTTAGTAAGACGTATTATTTGTAACTGTTTTACATATAAGTACAGAGAATCTCATGACGGTGAACTCTAAAAGTGTTTCCTACAACATAAATAAACAGGCTTTTATACATTTGCCTCTCGTATGCAACCATCTATATAAGTGGCCTAAAAATCGCTTGAAGCGGCCGTTAGTGGTCGCATTAGAAAAGTCTCATTATATTTCCATTTTTGTGGCATTTAATAATTTCAGTTACATGTCTGCCTTATAAATTATAATATTGATTTTTCAAGGGCGTGTAACAACTTTCAATATAAATTAGAATAGTAATAACCTTTTACATTCCATTCGGATTATTGTATTCGCATGAAAGCCTTGAATCAATTGTTGATCATTATTTTCTACGTATGCTATTGCAAAAATTTAAAAATTCTTAATTATGATATTTTCCGATATTCGGGCTTTAAATGCCTAAGTTATTTAATTTTATGCCAAGATTTAAACTTTGTGCATTTACAATAAGAAGATCTTAATTCTGGTACATTTTAACATCTGAAGCTGGTTAAAACTGGTTGAAATGTGTTGCAGTCGCAGTTCGTATGCAAAACCATTCTCGCACTGATTTGTTTTATGCTTAATTTATAGCAATTTCCCTAAGTAACCAAATTTTAGATTTATATAATTTTTTTAAATTGTGAAAATAAACAAAAAGAAAGGAAAAAAATTTTCTTTCTTACATTATAATTATTTTCAGTTCATCTTTTATGATAATTAGTGTATTTTTCAATTTTTCTCAACTGTCAAATCTTGTATTTCTAAATATCATTAGATTATTTACAGTCCCTTCAATTTTAGAGCTTTTATGTTAAATTCTAAAATAGTTATTAGAAGAATTATTAGAAGCATTTGATGTAATTAACGACGCACGTCGCCCATAGATTTGCCCATAGATTCGCAAATTTTGAATTTTCAATATTGTTGGAAGCACTTGAGCAGAAAATTCGTCTTTTCTAGCAAATTGCAAATTTTAAAATTCAAAAAATTCAACTCCATCAATCCAATTTCAGACTCAATTAAAGGCACTGAAGTTATTCAGCATTTAAGAACTCTCGGTGATTTAGAACTTCCCGGAATTGGTACTCAAGAAATGATTTCAAAAATGCTCTTCTACATCTATTAATAATTGTTCTATCCCTTGAATAGCTAGTATCTACTGCATTTTCTTCTCATTTCTTCTTTGGTGGTTATTTGAATCATGGCAAAGCACGGGAACTGTCTGTCTAAGAGAAGGGATGCCTTCGTGGAGGACTTAACGAAGTATGAGAAAGGGAAACTTGATTGTATTTACCTTACACATGAAGAAATAACTAAATTATCTTGCAACCAGCTTGTTTGCTGTGATTTGAGCCCCTGTCGAGCTATTAGTGTTAAGCGACCGCCAGAGTCGTAGCTAGGGTTTTCAGCGCCCAGGGACAACTGAAGATTTCGCGCCCCTTACTGCTTGCCAAGGATGGAAAACATTTAATTCTACAATGTCTAAATTCAATTTCGCCAGATAAATTTTCCATAAAATTAAAAAAACAATTTTCAGTAAACATAAATAATTAATTGAATGAATGTAAATTTTTACTGCAGATTACATAAACTTATTTTCAGCTCAATGTAAAACTGTTCCCACGCAAAATTTATATTATAAGAAAAAGTTAAATGTCTGTTATGTCGAATATTTCTTCACTTAGATTGCAGAGACATTCGATATTTTATGGAAGCAGGAGACTTGAAAAATGAGCAACCCCCTCTTCGGGAATCGAACCGCAGATCTCTGGAATACGCGCCCAGCGTGCAGACCACTACACCACGAAAGCACGTCAAGAAGGTTCAAGTCTAAAATTTATGCATATTTAGCATTAATTATATATTTTGCATATTAACATTTAAAAATGCCTGATTAAATTACTGCTGGACGGTTGTGTATAAGCCTATGGTTTGTTTGATCAAGTGCGACTCATTTGTATTATTATTGTATTATTATTGTATTTGTAAGTATTGAATTGTGTACTCGCTTGCAAAACCTTGTGAATTTTGTGTTTCTTGAAAAATCGGCAATACTAAGTATGATTGCTAAATATTACGTTCTTTTTAAGGGAACATTATAGTATAATAATAAGAATATTTTCTCCTGGGATATACTTTCATCAATGATATGTTACTGTAGCGCAGTTTTGCTAAATTCCTATAAATCAGTTCTAATTATTCTAAGCTGATTTACTAAGACTTGGAATGATGCTCAAGGCCGGCGCTAGACGTTTTGCCGCACGGTGCCTGCTTTACAACTTCAAAATTCTGCCGCCCAGCTCTTTCCAAAGTTCTAAAAATTTTGCGTTCTCTCAATTCTGCCGCCCGGTGCGGCAGCACCGATTGCATATGCTCTGGCACTGGCCCTGATGATACTAGGAATGACTAGAATTGTCATTTCCTCATAAACATGATGCTTATTAAAAATTACAGATGTTTTAATTAATAACAACCTTAAAAACTGGTTGTTAGTAGCTTTAATTTTGACTCCATACACTTCAACAATTAAAAAAGCCAAAAGATAGGAAGTTTCCTTGTCAGTCTTTTTGAGTCCTTTTCTAATACTGCTAAAATTCTACATGATATTTGTTTTAGAACTGCTAAGAAACTAACAAAATTTTAAATACAAAAGTTATACTGCAATTTTAAGTCTGAAAAGTAATTAATTCAGACTTGAAAGTTCTTCAAACATAGAACTTGAGCTCAAAACAATAAGAATAGAATTTGGCATTCATTTTTTAAATTATACGATTGTTGCTTCATTGATAACAATGTTATAATTAGTTCGCTGCATTAGAATCCATATTTCTTACTAATTATTTAAACATGAAAAATGAGAACTATAATATTAATATGTACTTTTTAATCTCCAAAGTCATAATAAAGTTTTCTTATAAATAGGAAATTGACTGTTTTCAACAGTTTTCACCTCTTCTTCAAGAAAATTTCTTTTACGGTCCTAATTAAAAATTACAGAACAGCAGAACATAATCTATCTCACGAAATTTGATAAAACAAATTCTTTCGCATTAATTTTGAATTTTATTTAACTTAAATTTATTCAATATTTCGAGTTCTGGATAATCAAATTAGCGGTATCATTCTAAAGCTGCAAAATGTAATTAAGAAGCTCAGCTTCGTTTTTCATGATTCATTTTACCACGCCACTGGGGAAAAAAAAAATCTGAGTTTTCAAATTTTAAATTACGTCCAAAGGGGCGTTTTTTTAATGTTTTGTGCGTTACATTTAATTATTTAATATCATGTTCTTTGCACTTAAACCATAAAATTCAATTCAATAGCAATGCCGCAGCATATCTTTAGAATTTCAGATACACAGTTCCGCGCGCTGTAGACAAAAAGGTTTTTCCCATCCGTAGAGTGTTGCCATTGCTCCCTTTTAAATCGCTGAGTTTGTTACTCAAAAATTCGTTAAAGTTTTGCAAAATATAAAATCGATAATAAATCAAATTCCAAATTTAAAATTTGGTCTTCCACATGCCCATATTCGAAGGAGGATTACGTCATTCAAAATTCGATGGCTCTATGTACCGTTGTTTTATCACAATGCGAGAAATATACATACATTTATGCAGATTTTTCATTATTTAAAGGAAAATCTGAAAGCTTTCATATTTCATATTGCGCCCAAAAGGATTTTTTTAACGTTTTGTGTGGTACCTTTATTTATTAAATATAATGTTCTTCGCACTTTACCATAAAATTCAATTCCACAGCAATATCACAAACTATTTAAAAAGCGCAAAATTTAAGAATTTCCAATACACAGTTTCGGGCGCTGGAGATACATTTCTTTTTTCGTACAGTGTTCCCGTTGCACGCTTTTAAATGGATGAGTTTGTTAATTAAAAAATTCGTTAAAGTTTTGCAAAATTGGGAATAGCTAATAAAAGAAATTCCAAATTCGGAATTTCAAGTGCTCATGTTTGGTTGGAGTACTACGTTTTTCAAAATTGGATGGCTCTAGGTACCGTTGTTTTTTGAAAATGCGGATAAATATTAAATTAGCAAGTTAAAAATCGTAAATAGCAACATTCAACCGATAAGAAAGTCAGAACTCCTTACTACCTCGCTCGAAAAATGCAATTTTGAATAAAATGATAATTTTGCTTCTTTATTAAATTATTCTTACAACAGGGCTTGCATGAATGGATTATGTTCTACTACAAGAAATTTTTTCATACCAATAAATTGCCACAGTTATGGACAGAAAGTACAGTAAACCCTTTCTATGATGACCACAGGTTCATAAGATTTTGGGCTTTTGCGAATTAGAGAAATAGCTCTCAGCACCGATGTCCAAGTTTTCAGAAATACTGATCATCATAGGAAGATAATGACCAGAAGAAAGTTCACTGTTCACATTCTGAAGTGCGTTATTCTATAAATGAAAGTATATTAAGCCGATTCGATTGCGTGTATGCCGTATCTATTTATATATACGAAAAATTTTAATATAAAATAAATATAGTGTAAAATATATGTTACCGTTAAAGCTTATAATTAAGTTATTTCCTCGAATAAGTAAGTATTTGACGGGAGGAAAACTAGCCAAGCCGGTTTAGCTAATTATTTTAAAATAACTATATTAATTAGTATAGAATATAATATTCTATAAACTAACTAATGATAAATGCCGCCCAGACAGTGTAGGGGTTAGGGTGGCCAACTGAAATACCTAAGGGCTTGGGTTCGAATCCAGGGGAATGCATAGTTCTAATTGTCCGTCCCTTCATAGGAGGCAAAGGTGGCCCACCTATTAGGTGACTGCATAATAAAGTGACAACTGCTTCTGGTCAAGTCGGCTGAGGGACCATAATTTATATTTAAAAAAAAAAAAAAAAATCTCAAAGGTTTCAGGTTTTAAACTACGTCCAAAGAGAGCTTTTTTTTTTTTTTTTTTAACGTTTTGTGTGCTACCTTTATTTATTAAATATCATGTTCTTTGCACTTAAAGAATTTTAAAAAGAGCATATCTTTAGAAGAATTTCCGATACACAGTTCCGCGCGCTGGAGATAATTTTTTTTTTCGTATAGTGTTGCCATTCCTCGCTTTTAAATCGTTGAGTTTGTTAATCAAAAATTCGTTAAAGTTTTACAAAATATGAAATAGATAATAAAACAAATTTCAAATTTGGGCTTCCAGATGCCCATATTCGCAGGAGGATTACGTCATTCAAAATTCGATGGCTCTATGTACCGTTGTTTTATCACAATGCGAGAAATATGCATATATTTATGCAGATTTTTCATTAATTTCTTCGAATATAATGCAGGACTCTAACATTTGGTGGCACCAGTTTGAAAAGTGATTCGCCGTTTATAGTGATTCAACGCAAAATCGCAAAACGAAAAGAATAGTCCTCCAGGATCAAAGTCTCTTTGGAAACACCTAATTATAAACCGTTAAAGTGGGGGAAAAAAATGACACTATAAAATATCTCTCGTTTTATAAATTAACTGATGATAAACCGTTAGTGTTTAGAAAATTATATTTCATATTACGGATAGAATTAATAATAACGGAATGCATAATATAATATTATTGCTAGATTCGTTAAACCGTAATAAAAAGTAACAGACTATACTACGCTAATAGTTCTGTTTAGCAGCTTTCGCGTGCCGTCTTTACTGACAATTCGTCATTTATCAACACTTTAATGTGAACAAAGTGTTAGCTTCCAGTTAGGGATGGATGAAATTTAGTTTAAAGACCGGCAATCATTATTTAACAGAGGAGAAACATTTGCTTTCCGTGAATTCTTTCCTTCCGGGTGACGTGAGTCGGTTTCCTTTTAAGGAAACGGGTGAAGCAAACCACGGGGGAGAACCATGGAGGTAGGAAAGGGAGGAGGGGCCATTCCGCGCTAGAAGTGAAGCACTGCTTTGAAGCTTGGGTCACCAGACGGGGTGTTCTTTGTTTACATTCAGAGCTCGCTTGACAAGATTCTGATAGTATTTCGACACACGACAGTTCCATAGAAATCGAAAAAGGGACACTCTCGCATGAAAGAAACATTCATAGTGTAATGGATAATAGCAATTTGTATAGTTTACTGACATTTACGCAAAAATCACATCTTGGTTATTTTTCGATAACTAACAACAGCGATTTTGATTATGAATTTGTTTTATAAAATTCTAAGCTGTTGCACTACAAAAATATAGATTTTAAGAAAATTGCTAAAAGAGATCTGCCAAAATTTATTTTCTAGAAGATTTGAAAAGTTTGAAACTTGATGGCTAAATGTAAATATAAAATTATGTATGTTAAAATATTTGTAATTAGGCACATAGGTCAGATTAAGTTTTCATTAAATAGAGTAACGCATGCAAGGGCTATCTGCCTAAAGAGAGAGATGCCATCGTGGAGGAATTTTGAAGAAAAACTGACCTTTGAGTGGGTATTAAAAATAATACTTATATTTTTTATTCAAATTATATTCATATATATTTTTTATGTAAAACTTTCGGGTGTATGCTAAATTAGTGTAAATTACTTTACGCGAAAAATATAGTGAATGCACAGAAATTAAAGATTTGCACATGCCGGAAATGAAAAATAGGAAATATGTATGGGTATTTATGCATGTGCTTTCAAAAAGCATGTATCTGCCTTTGACAAAATACTTAAATATTCATTAAATTATTTGTAAATGTATTTGAAATGAAGAATTTATTCACTTATAAACAACTGGGAAAGTACTGTGAATAAATCTAATGATTAAATGTATCTAATTTATAATGATTATAAATGTTATCTAAATATATAATAACCTTAATATTGAATTGTAAACATAAATTGAAATCCTGTTGACAAATACGTTATAAAACTATTTAAGCAAGAATTGTTCGTATTGGAAAGCAATCTGTTAAAAGATATTGTAAAGCAAATGCTATGAGATGCGCACTTAAGAACGTAATAAAGAGTTTTGGAATATGTATTATTGAAATGAAGGGTAAAAAAAAATCTGATAAGTATAATTAAAAGAATTATTCCCTTTACATTTTATAATAACTCAGTTACAAGTTTTAAATAATACTTAAAAAAAAAAAAAAAAAAAAAAAAAAAAAAAAAAAAAAAAACTTATTTTATTCCCTTTTAGAAATGTTCAGAGAAAGTCAAATACTATTTAATACCTATTTAATTATTAGGAATTAGCGAAATACTTATTTAAAGTATTTCGCTAATTCCTAATAATTCTCTAATTTAAAATGAACCGAATAGAGCATTAATTTTAAATTGACTTACATTTTTCGATTTAAAAGAAGCCAAAAAATCATGTCATATTTAAGAAAGTATTTTAGGAAGAAGCTCTATAAATAGAAAAGAAATAATACATAATTTTAATATTAATAATACAATGAACTTTGATCTTAATATTTGTACCTTAACCGAATAAAATCGAATTACCTTAATTTCTTTCTAATGTAATTAACGAAAACTTGTGAAAATATTTCATTCAAATTAAACCATTCTGAGAAAACTGTCCTGTGAAAAGTATAGCATTTAATTCCGTTCAGAATGAAATGTTGTTTAAAAATATGTTGTTTTCACATACTTAGGACTCTGAAGTATTGTAGAAAAAGAAAATATATACATTTATATGTATATTTGCGACGTAATTACAAAATATTTACACCCGAACGCGTCAAATCCCATAGAACTCAATGGTAAATGACCCAATGTTTTGGTCACCACGTAGGGATCGCCGGTGCTTCAGAGCAGGGTACGGAGAAACTTGTTTAGGGCGACTCCATCTTACTTCCTACCTCCATGGGGAGAACATACGATTTTCTCGCAGGCAAGTTGGAAAAACCTGCTATCGAAATGACCTTGCTCAGCTGCAGCCAGCTCAACGTCTTACCCTTAAAACCTTCCTCAAGAGAGCCCGCTATAACCCTGCCCGTTTAGCAGGTTTCCCCATCTCCAATCGGCGACATTATTTGGCGAGATTTTAGAGCTCCATTTTTTCCGTTCCTTATTTTCCGAGTGACATTTTTTCCGTTCCTTATTTTCCGGGGACATTCTTTCCGTTTCCCTTTTTCCCGGGTGACATTTTTTCCGCACACCGTTAAATACCAATGATTGCCGTCCTTGAAACTAAATTTCGTCCATCCCTAACTGGAAACTAACAGTTTGTTCACAGTAAAGTGTTGATAAATGACGAATTGTCAGTAAAGACGGCACGCGAAAGCTGCTTGTTTGCAGGACTAAATAGCTTAATAATTTGACAAGCTGTAAAAATTTAAACAGAACTATTGGCGTAGTATAGTCTGTTATTTTTTATTACGGTTTGACGAATCTCGCAATAATATTATATTATGCATTCCTTTATTATTAATCTATGCGTTATATGAAATATAATTTTCTAAATACTAACGATTTATCATCAGTTAATTTATAAAAAGACAGATATTTTATAGTATCAACTTTTTTTTTTCATTTTAACGGTTTATCATTAGCTTTCTCTCTCTCTCTCTCTTTTTTTTTAATTCAAAGAGACTTTGTTCATGGAGGACTATTCTTTTCGTTTTGCGATTTTGCGTTTAATCACTATAAACGGCGAATCGCTTTTTAAACTGTTGCCACCAAATGTCCTGCATTATATTTGAAGAAATTAAATAATGAAAAATCTGCATAAATGTATGTATATTTCTCGCATTGTGATAAAACAACGGTACATAGAGCCATCGAATTTTGAATGACGTAATCCTCCTGCGAATATGGTCATCTCGAAGCCCAAATTTGAAATTTGTTTTATTATCTATTTCATATTTTGTAGTGATAGTGATAGTGATAGTGACGGAGGACGTGGCCACCACCCCTTTACTATTAAGTTAATTAGCATATAGGGCCACGTCCGCCCTTATGCAGAGTAAAGCCAGAGAGGCCACATGGGAGGCTTGCACAAGGCGCCCAAACCCAACGCCTGGACCATCCGGTTGGCAGTTCCGCGAACCAAATGCCACCGGGTAGACACCCGTCCAAAGTGCCCGGGTCCAGTGATTTTGAATCTTAAAGAATAGCATTGTGCATGGCTAAATAAGGGCAGATAAACATTAGTAGTTATTTACATGCTTCTGTTAATACATATTTGCTGACATGCAATCCAGCACTGTTACATACATATACTTTCTAAATACCTACATGGCATTACCTTAATTTGCTTTGGAATAATAAGACAGAGCTAGTATATACACCTAGCACAAGATAAAAATAAAAATAAAATAATAATAATAATAATAACATACATTAGGACACGCTTGCCCACACTATATACACACATCGCAGACATACCTAGATTACTTATGCTTGAATGATACTGATTTACATTGAAATTTGCTGACATACTGACCAGTTATATTTACACATGGCATAAGTCTGGACCCATGTCCATTAGCTTATCAATTATATGAGTAATTTTGTTGGTCTGGTGTCGCTGCTTGACCATAAATCTGTTGAATGCCTCCCTGTTCGTCTGCGGGAACAGAATGTGTATTCCCCCCGTGAGAGGACATTCATGAACGTAGTGTTCTGCTGTGACCAGATCGCCGCAGCAGCACTGATCCGAATTGGAGATTCCAAATCTCTCAAAATATACTGGAAAGGGCCCATGCCCTGTGATGTAATACACCATTTGTGGCCGTGCAACCAGTAGTTCCCTATCTACTTTAGGCAGAAATGTATGCGCTCGGCGGCCTGTGTCTTCGTTGTCCCACGCAGCCTGCCAGAATGCTAGAGCTGTGGCGCGCAGATTCCGTTTTAAATGTGAAACCGGCCATGGGATTTGTACTGGGACTGCTTCGACGTTATGGGCTGCTTCTTTTGCGAGCCGATCTGCAGTCTCATTACCATGATTCCCGATATGGGCTTTCGTCCATTCTAGATTAATTTTTATTAGCACGGAGGTATTCCTGAATAGCTGCTATTATTGGAGAACTGTGGGTGGGGTTAAGCATGGCGCATAACGTAGACAGGCTGTCTGTTATTATGTAACTATTGTATAGCCTCTGCTGAATTATCGCTTGCAGTGCATAGCTTATAGCTGTGGCCTCGCTTTGGAAGACACTATTGTGAGCTTCCAAATGCCCCTTCCATTGCTTACTATTCTATCCTCTTTAAGTGCTGCATATGCACAGCCCACACTGTCGTCTAATTTAGATCCATCCTTATAATAGGTAACATCTATGTTCGTGGATCTTGTGGTCTGCTTTAGGTTGACATTAACACCCCCTCCTTGCAAAGACGGGTGCCTGTCAAGGCTGATGACTGCTCTTTCGAGGTTATCTGCAGTAAACACCTCTTCCCCAAATTGCGTTGTTTGGCCGAGTTGCTTGACTATCTGGTACGTAGCTTCCTTCTCGACACTAATGGACAAGGGTAGCATGCCAGCCAGGACTGCCAGTGCATTGGTCGGGGAAGTTCTAAATGCTCTCGTGATATTTAATAAAAACGGCCGTTGGATGCTTTGCTAATGCTTTACTTTTCTGCCCTGCATCGGTAAGGCCCAGACAGCTGCTCCATACGTCACGATCTTCTCAGTGACGGTGTTATAGAGGATCTTGAGGATATGGGGGTTGAGACCCCAGCGATATCCTTTCATCATCTTGAGCTGCTGAGCGATGCTTGCTGTGCGCTGTTTTAGGGAGAGCACATGCGCTATCCATTTCAGTTTGTCATCAAATATTATTCCCAAGTATTTGAGTTCTCGCTTGATTGCAAGTCGTTTCCCATTGAGCGTGATGCGTGGTTGTCGCGTTAGGGAGCCTCCCTTTTTTGGAATCAATAAAACTTGGGATTTTTCTTCGACAATCTTCAACTTCAGCGTTGCACATCACTCCTGAAAGAGGTCGCAGGATTCTTGGCAGTTTCTCTGCAATTGCTCTCTAGTGGGGCCTTGTACTATTAGTGCCGTGTCATCGGCATATGCAACTATTTTCGTGTGACTTGGCCACGGCTGTGTAAGTATACTATTGTACGTTAAGTTCCATAGGAAGGGTCCCGCGCAGGAACCCTGCGGACATCCCCTTGTTTGATTATTTTGTAGTATGCCACTATTATGCTGCAAAATTAGTTTTCGTCGTTCTGCGAGATGGTTCTCCAGTGTCCGATAGATATTCCGTGGACAGCTTGAGTTCCTTAGTGCCCGTAGGATTGACGACCACCACAACGTGTCAAAGGAACTTTTGAGATCGACTGAGATGAACGCGGTGTGATGACCGGACAATCTGTTTTGTAGGAGACATTCTTTAACCTTCATGAGAGCATGGACGGTGGATCTGTCTGTACGGAACCCATATTGATCCTCGCTCAGGTAATTACTAGAGTGCAAGTGATGTCGGAGCCTGTTCACTAGCAACTTTCCAAATGTCTTACCAAGCGCTGATAGTAAGCATATTGGTCTGTAGGCATCCGCTCTTCTCGGATCCTTGTTCTTTTTAAGGAATAGAATTACTTGTCCGATCTCGAAGCACCTGGGGAACGTGCCGGTACTTAGTAGCTTGTTGAATAGCTGTCGAAATAGATTGATATTCGAACGTACAATGAGTTTAATTATACGATAGTCTATCCGTCCGGCCCAGGTGCTTTCTTTTGCTGTAGGCACTTTAAGAAGTGCAATATTTCTTGTTTTGTGAAACAAGCATCTTCTGCAGTATCAATGTCCGAGGTATCATATCGGATTATTCTATGTGCTTGCGTGTCTTCGGAGGGGTCATCTGTGGAAAAGACCGCCTTCACGATTTCTGCAAGCATGGTCTCTGTGATTTTATTGGAGATCTCTGGGACAGGTAGCAGATGGAAGGAGGCGGGTTTGAAAAGCTTACACGTGGCAATCTTGTGGTGTATGCCATATATTTCGGTATTTTCCGTGCAAAATTTTCTCCAGCTTTCCAGTTTGGCTTGTAGGATCATTTTCTTATATTTTGCTCTTTCCTGTTGAAAGGTGATGAGCGTGTTAGAAGAAATATTGTGACGCCGCTCCTGCTTAAGACGGCGTCTAAGGGCGCGAACTTTCTGCTGTTGTTCTCTGAGATGACTGCTCCACCAGTTTAGATTAGAGATCTTTTTGGTTGTTCTGGTTGGCAACATTTCATTACAAACTGTTCTTATGGTGGACATTATGTCACTCGTGATAACTTGTAAGGCTTCGGTGGTAGTTGCTTGTTCGATCAACTCTGCGAAGAGTGCAAGTTGGGATTTAATGGCTGCAGCAAATGTCCTTACTTTATTACCTGGCAAGTTATACCTTTTGATTATCGAGGTGGCTGTCTCACTGGCGATAGAAAATCTAATATAATTGTGGTCTGAAAGGCTTAAGCCTTCCACGACCGTCCAATCCTGAATCTTTTGCGCAATTTGCAATGTTGCTACTGTAAGGTCGGGCCATCCCTGTGAGTGGACGCGATCGAAGGTGGGTGCAGCATCATGATGATTAAGTACGCTCATATTTTGACTAGAAAAGAAATCTTCTAGCATCCGGCCTTTAGGATCAGTGCTGGCATATCCCCACGTGGATCTGTGGGCGTTGAAATCCCCAGCACATAAAATGTTATGGGACCTGTACCGCTGAAGTAGTTGCTGCATTCGCTGGATAGTTGTATCTATATTAGCTGTCGGAGGGGAGTATAGTGAGACAAAGAGAACCGTTATGTTTTGCATCTCAAGAAGAATAGTCACGAAGTCTCTTCCTGTGGTGATGATAACCGGTGTCCACGCTGGGTTGCAATTGATCAGTATTGCACGGGGTGAATCGTTAACATCTTCTTTTTGGTACACTGTCCATTGTAGAGGATAGCCTATGGCTTTTCCCTTCAAGCAGTATGGTTCTTGGGCAAATATTAGATCAACCCCTTCGGTTGCGGCATATGCGGCAGCTTGTGCCGTGGCTGCTTTGGCATGTTGCAGATTAATCTGAAGGCACCTTATTGGTGTTTGAACTGGGATCGTGTCCATATTAATGTCCGTTGTCAGTGCAGCGTCCAGTTGCTGAGGTGGCTGGGTTAGACTATTACTGGTATGAGGTGCAGATGTAACTGAAGGCTGTGACGTACTTGCTTCTGTATGGGTGTTCACAGACACTTTCTCTTCAGTATTCCGTTGCGCTACGGACGTTGTCAACTGCCCGTTGATAAATTGCGCATTCTGCTGCATAGGCAGGGTGGTGGAAATTGTATCTGGTACCCAACCTGTAATTTGCGTCTCCGCAATTAATGCATGATGGTTGGTCTCCAGTGCAGTCTCTGGTTGCGTGAGCGCCGGAGCAGAAACCGCAGAAGATCTTGGAGGACCTGCACACGTTCTGGCTGTGTCCAAACTGTTGACAGCGATAGTATCTTCGTACTCCAAGGAACTCGGAGATGCCATGCGCCTGCCATGCCGTGAATATGCGCTTTGTCTTGATTGCTGCAGCAAATCCTTCTGTGGAGCACTCGATGATCCATTTGACCCTCTGTGGGCGTCGCTCACGCAGACGGAAGAGAATCTTGAAATGCAGGGCGGAGATTCCTGCTGTCGTGCTGAGCTCAGAGATGAGCTCTTCTGGCTTGGTATACTCCCCGACATTATGTACTGCTACTCTTGGTCGACGTCGCTGTTTCTTCTGTATATCTATATCGATGTCTGCTTTTTGAAGATGGTCCTTTAACTTGTCAACTTCTTCGGGGTATCACAATAGACTTCCAGACCTCCTTGCGGGGCGGGCTGTATTCTCCGTACTGCTACGGGGATTTTGTCCAAAGTACCCCTTGTCTTGTAGAGCTCTCCGCAAATCGTCTGTTGGCCTTTTGGTCTTTGGTTTAATCACGAGACTAGGCTTACTGTTCTTGCGCACGGCCTCTGCAAAGCTTTGCGGTGTACTGTTTACTGTTTGCGGAGGGGCCTGCTCACAGGCGGGCTGTTACGCAGATGGAGAGGGAGTATGCACTGTACCACAGCAAACAAAAGTAGAGGTATTGGTACTTGCCTCTATTGCTGGCGGTTTGGGGCTATACTCTGGACCCTCTAAGGCAAGGCCTTGGAGCACAGATAATGCGTCCTTCAGTCTATTCCTTAAATCTTGAGGGAGAAGGTATCTACCTCCTCGGCTTGTATCGGTGATATTCCGGATCTCGTTGGCTAGTGCAGCGATCTTTTCTGGTGTTGTCCGATCGGACTCTAGTAGCAATTCTGCTGAATTAAGCTGTGTTGAATTAGTGGCTTCCTCTGGGAGCTTGGACTGGCGTGTCATGTCACAAGTAGAAGCGTGATCCTTTAAATTGACACTATGGAGTCGCAGGGTAACACGTATAATGCACTATTGAAATCCCTCTTGACACTGATGTGTACACTAAAATACGCTTATTTCAGCGTTGTATGCACTTAAAAACACTGTACGATACTATTCACACTAGCGTCGCACTTTAAATCACTGAAGAGAAAACTAACTTCACTGAAACAAAGCCTAGCGTTGCTTGGTCACTGCAACAAACACTATATTTCTAGCTGAGGGCTTTAACTAGTGGCCATGCACTATTCATTCACTTAAAGACACTGAAATTGATATTGGAACAATTTGCACGTATTTACACTTGTGATGCACTGTATCGCACTGAAATGTATAATCAGAGTTATATAGGTATGAAGTACAATAATCAAAATCAGCACTGTTAATTAGATTAATTAGAGGCGGTTAATCAACGGTGAAACACTTTTAAATCTGTAGCCTGAAAACACATAAATACATGGTAACAGATACTTGATAAATTTGGCCAGAGTACCAGAACTGTTATAAGGATACTGTTATTTGGTCAGTTAATTAACATTAATTAATTAGAATAGAGTACTGAACGACAAGAATTAAGAGTCTAAAAGTACCTAGGTCAAACTTGGGTCTGTAACAGTATTATTAAAGTACTAGTTAAGAATTATTACCAGAAGTTAAGATTAGGTAGGTTGTAATTAAAATTAATTAGTTACTTAATCAGCGCTTAAAGCCTACCTTGGCCGATATCGCTTCTCTGTTGTCTTGGTCTGCTTCTATATACACGCAATCCAAACAAATAGCACACGCACATAATATTCACCACACCTTTGCATATAAACAATAACGCGCAGTTATCAAATTTCTAAGTCCGGAATTAGCACAAAATTGTTATCTCGGGTTATACACGTCCGATAATTAAGAAAGATATGTCTATGTGGACCTTGACACTTCAGAAATCCGAATCCGTTAGTTCCAATTAGCTGCTTTAATTAGTTGACTAATTAGCAAAATTCGGCAAGAAGTCCCAGTCCTTTCTCCTTCCTTTGTTAGATGAAGAATGAAGGACTTCGACGGGGGGTCATTGGAATGCGGATGACCGTTGTACGGGTGTTGAAACGTTGGAAAGGTCAGGGGTCATGGGAACCACGTGGCTGTAAATTCTCTTAATTTAAGAATTAATTACTCCCGTTCTAATTATCCATCGAGCTTGTAATTAGCATCAAAATTCTCCTTGGGAAATCCTCTTTCCAATGATATCCAATTTAATAAGCGTCGGCTTCCAATGGCTGCTCGGCGATCGCTTGAAGACTGCTAGCTGGAAACACCACGCTGAACGTATTGTTATAAATATTAATTACTTCGTAATTAATTGACCGTTTGACGTATATCCAAAAATTCGGTATCCGCGTATTCATCAAGCTGTTATCTATCCGATGCAGTTTGTTTCAGAACCTGAAAATAAAAATTTCCGCTACTACGGAGAAAAAAACACGGCGCTGCAGAAACACGACCTGCTCCTGGCTCTGTGAGCGATGACCTCTTCATATTTTGTAAAACTTTAACGAATTTTTGATTAACAAACTCAACAATTCAAAAGCGAGGAATGGCAACACTATATGAAAAAAAATTTTTTCTTCAGCGCGCGGAGCTGTGTATCGGAATTTCTAAAGATAGGCTCATTTTAAAATTATTTTGCGACATTGCTATTGAACTGAATTTTATGGTTTAAGTGCAAAGAACATGATATTTAATAAATAAAGATAACACATAAAACGTTAAAAAAAACGGCCCTTTGGACGTAATTTAAAACCTGAAACCTTTCAGATATTTTTGTTATAAAGTTTTTTTTAAATATGAATGTTGGGCTCTCAGCCGACTTCAACTTGACCACTACTAAGGCCAGAAGTAGTCACTTTATTATGCAGGCAGCTAATAGGTGGGCCACCTTTGCCTCCTATGAAGGCTATGAAGGGACGGACAATTAGAACTATGTATTTGCCTGGATTCGAACCCAGGCCGAGGTCCACCAGCGGCCGAGCGGTAAAATCGTTGAACACTGGTAGTTCGGTCCGAGGTTCGAATTCCGCGAACGGGCTGGCTGCATGGGCGTTTTCGTGGTTTTCCCCATGTGTAACGCGTCTACGAGCCAGTTTCCCTTAGAAAGTTCTCCACGAAGGCATCCCTTCCCTTAGGCAGATAGCCCTAGTGTACTTTGCCGTATTCTCAATACACCACCACCTTCGAACCCAGGCCGTTAGGTATCGCAGTTGGCTCCCCTAACCATTACATCGTCTGGGCGGCATTAATTATTACTTAGTTTATAGAATATTATATTCTATACTAATTAATATAGTTATTTTAAAATAATTACCTAAACCGGCTTGGCTAGTTTTTCCCCCGTCAAATACTTACTTATTCGAGGAAATAACTGAATTAAACGGTAACATATATTTTACACTATATTTATTTTATATTATAATTTTTCCTATATATAAATACGCAATCGAATCGGCTTAATGTATTTTCATTTATAGAATAATGCACTTCAGAATGTGAAAAGTGAACTTTCTTCTGGTGATTATCTTCCTATGATGATCAGTATTTCTGAGAACTTGGACATCGGTAATGAGAGCTATTTCTTTAATTCACAAAAGCCCAAAATCTTATGAACCTGTGTTAATCATCTTGGAAAGGGTTTACTGTACTTTCCGACCCTAACTGTAGCAATTTATTGGTATGAAAAAATTTCGTGTAGTAGAATATAATCCATTCATGAGAGCCCTGTAATAAGAATAATTTAATAAAGAAGCAAAATTATCATTGTATTCAAAATTGCATTTTTCGAGCGAGGTAGTAAGGAGTTCTGACTGAAAATTCATTAATTAAGGGGTAGAGGCTTTCTGCTTTGGAATGAATGCTTTTAAGGAGTCTTTATAAAGGAATTCTCGTAATTACTTTGCGCACTCGAAAAGCACGTAAACTCTATGCACTTATATCTATAACTTCGGATTACAGTGTCTAATCAACACCTTGAAAGAAAGGTAGTGGTACTTACGGGATAAAATTGTATCTCCCATTAAAGCTTTTATTTATGGGATCGACATACCACATCGATACTGCATATGATCGACAAGGCATAATGTCGACACACGTAAAGTCGACACTGACGTACGAACGATAGTTATCAGCACAAACGACATGGTAAAAAAGAAATTTTAATAATGGTATAATAATAAGTAAAAGAATTATTGCATATTTTTTACGTGCACAGAATCTTCACAGGCATACAGTCGACACCACATACAGTTTGCCTTTAAATAATTGGCATTTTCATAATAGCCAACCGTGTGTAACCAAGAAAATAAGAATTCGATAAAATTAGCAATTTCCAGGGTAACTGCATAAGATCGACTACGATGCAAATCAAAAGCGGTTATTGAGCTGTTGTTTTGATCGTGCACATTACCGATCGTGGGCGTCATTTTTGTCATTACGAAAGAAAGATTTGAAATATTAGAGGGAACTATTGTGTGTCCACAAGAGACAACATTTTTCGTTTATTTACCAGTTGTAAAAGTGGGCCACCTGTAACCGAGAGCTGAACTCTGGTAGTTCAGTCTGAATCAATCCCTGCGAATGAGCTGGCTGTATAGATATTTTCAAGGTTTTGTAGAATGTGTAATGTATACAAGCCAGCTTCTCTCAGAAAGTCCCCCCATGATGCAACCCTTCTCTAAAGCAGACCTCTCGCAATTTTCTAATAAACATACTAGAGTCCAAAGAGGCTTTGCCCCTAAAGGACTATTGTTTTCGTTTTGCGATTTTGTGTTGAATCACTATCAATGTCCGTCTCTCTTTTCAAACTGTTGCCACCAAATGTTACAGTCCTGCATTATATTTGAAGAAATTGAATGATGAAAAGTCTGCATAAATGTATGTTTATTTCTCGCATTGTAATAAAACAACGGAACTTAGAGCCATCGAATTTTGATTTTGAATGACGTAATCAGCCTACGAATATGGGCATGTGGAAGACCAAATTTGAAATTTGGAATTTGTTTTATTATCGATTTCATATTTTGTAAAAGTTTAACGAATTTTTGTGTAACAAACTCAACGATTTAAAAGGAAGCAATAGCAGAACTCTACGGGAAAAAAAAAAAAAAAAAAAAAAAAACTGTTTGTCTCTAGCGCGCGGAACTGTGTATCGGAAATTCTAAACATATGCTGCGACATTGCTATTGAACTGAATTTTATGGTTTAAGTGCAAAGAACATGATATTTAATAAATAAAGGTAACACACAAAATGTTAAAAAAAAAATACCCCTTTGGACGTAATTTAAAATCTGAAAACTTTCAGAATTTTTTTTCCCCCAAATGGCGTGGTAAAATGAAACATTAAAAACGAAGCTGAGCTTCTTAATATCATTTTGCAGATTTAGAATGATACCGCTAATTTGATTATCCAGAACTCGAAATATTGAATAAATTTGAGTTAAATAAAATTCAAAATTAATGCGAAAGAATTTGTTTTAGCAAATTTCATATGTGTTTTTAGTTATAAACTATATTTTTTCTTTCTGCGTTTGTTGAGAGTGAAACAGGTTATGTTCTGCTGTTCTGTAATTTTTAGTTAGGATCATAACAGAAATGTTTCTTGACGAAGAGGTGAAAGCTGTTGAAAACAGTCAATTTTCTATTTATGAGAAAACTTTATTATGACTTTGGAGATTAAAAAGTACATATAAATATTATATTTCTCATTTTTCATGTTTTAAATAATTAGCAAGAAATATGGATTCGAATGCAGCAATTGTAGTTGTAATTCTAAATGAACTATTTATAGCATTGTTATCAATGACGCAACAATCGTATAATTAAAAAAAATGAATGCAAAATTCTATTCTTATTGTTTTGAGCACAAGTTCTATGTTTCAAAAGCTTTCAAGTCTGTATTAATTACTTTTCAGTCTTAAAATTCCAGTATAACGTTTGTATTTCAAATTTTGTTAGTAGTTTCTTAGCTGTTCTAAAACAAATATCATGCAGAATTTTAGCAGTATTAAAAAAGGACTCAAAAAGAGCTGATAAGGAAACTTCCGCCTATCTTTTGGGTTTTTTAATTGTTGAAGTGTATGGAGTCAAAATTAAAGCTACTAACAAACAGCTTTGAAGGTTACCATTGCTTAAAACATTTGTAATTTTTAATAAGCGTCATGTTTATGAGGAAATGACAATTCAGATAATAAGTGTAATAACGTTCACTGGTAAGACAAGATTCATGATGCGAAACTTAGCTGAAAATATCCTAGTCTTATCTATTTTCATGGTTTAAAATTTTAGCCATTTATGGTGGAATATTTTCAATTATAAAGCATTCGTGGCAGTTATTAATTATGAATGAAATAAATCCTAATAAGCAGATTTCGTAGCATTGCCCGCTTTTGTATTTGAATACAAATACGAAAGTGTTGCATTAGGTAAATATTTGATTAAAGGTATAATTTACCTTAATATTATAAGTGAGGTATTAATAAGTGAGAACCCATGAATCAAAAGTAATGTTATACAATGTCGTTTCTCAGAAATTGTAAGTAGAACAGAATGATTTCTGAAAATTCAATCAAATTTCAAGTTATTCTGAAAATGTTTTCTAGAGCAAAATTTACTTGACAGAGCCATCGCATAAATGCTGCTTATTATTAAATCGTCATTTTGAGGAGCTGGATTAGAATTTCATATTTCTTTTTCATCAGTGGCATTTTGTTGTTCACCTTATGTCAGTTGGTGATCAAAATATTTGGACCGAGTTTAGACGTTTCGGCAAATATTCAGTGCTTGCTATAAAACTTGGTCAGAGAACGGGAGACCTCTAGAGAGGGAAAAATAAGAAATGAAAAGAGTCACAGTGGCAAAAATTATTATGGAATACACCCCTCAGAATAATCAGAACAGATTTATATGAATTTAGCAAAACTACGCTACAGTAACATATCATTGATAAAAGTATATTCCATGAGAAATATTCATATTATTATATAATGTTCCCTTAAAAAGAATGTTATATTTAGCAATCATACTTAGTAGTGCTGATTTTTCAAGAAACACAAAATTCACAAGGTTTTGTAAGCGAGTACACCATTCAATACTTTTCAAATGAGTCGCACTTGATCAAACAAACCATAGGCTTATACACAACCGTCCAGGAGTAATTTAGTCAGATATATTTTTTTAAATGTTAATATGCAAAAAATAGAATTAGTACTAAATATGCATAAATTTTAGCCTTGATTTTATTTTAATTATAAGATCAAGGACACTTATGACATGTGACGTGCTTTCGTGGTGTAGTGGTCTGTACGCTAGGCGAGTATTCCACAGCTCCGCGGGTTCGATTCCCGGCGAGGGCGTTGCTCATTTTTCAAGTCTCCTGCTTCCATAAAATATCGAATGTCTCTACAATGTAAGTAAAGAAATATTCGACATAATATATTTAACTTTTTCTTATGATATAAATTTTGCGTCGGAACAGTTTTACATTGAGCTGGAAATACGTTTATGTATTCTGCAGTAAAAATTTAATTCATTCAATTAATTATTTATGTATACTGAAAATTAATGTAAAATTTATCTTTAATTTAATCTTTGTTGTAGAAAATTTATGTAAAATTTATCTGGCGAAATTGAATTTAGAAATTTTTTTCATTGGCTTTAATTTTCTTCCTTCTGCAGAGATTGGTATATAAACGAGACATATTTTGTCTAATGCCTAGCACAGTGTCCATTTATTTATACGATGTTCCCATTATCGCATTTTTTGCGATATTGTTGCGTGCGTACGGGTTAGTTTGAATTGAATGCACAAGTCCGATGAAAAATGGACTAAATTTTATTATTATCACAATAAAGATGCTTAAATTCCCTCAGATATTCTCTCAGTAATACAATATCTCACAGTAGTTATCTTTCAACTACTCAAAAGTTCAACAAAAGTTAATTCAAAACAGCTAAAAGAAAGCTAATCCGCGAATTCGCTACAATCAACAAGAGCAGTTTTCTAAACAACAATAAACTAAGTAACTAACTACGAACTGAGAGGTTTTTCTCCTTTTATAAAATTTTAAAATCGCGCGCGAGAATTTTCTAGTACTTTCTCGAAATCAAAAAGAGATATTTATTAAATGTTACATGCACGCGCTCTTGTATTTTTAATTTTCCGGCTTAGCTTTTTTTTAATATTCGTCACGCGCTGCACTGCGCGGGAAATAAAACCATTTAATTTACAATTCAACTAACATAAGCTATTGAAATACCAAATCCGTAACAATATATTCAAAAATTTAAAGTGCTATTACGTAAATTACAGTATTATATGTTACATGAAGGGGATTAAATTGAATCCAAATTCAAAATATTTACATTTCTTTTCACCCATATTTCTAGCAATTTTATTTTCATAGGGATAGTTACCAACAACGATGATATAATAAGATTGACAGTCATTTGTCTTCTATATTCTTAAGCAGAATACATAATGCAGCTCATCAGCGCTCCAGCGGTCGCTTAACACTGATAGTTCGACAGGGGCTCAAATCACAGCAAACAAGCTGGTTGCAATATAATTTCTTCATGTGTAAGGTAAATACGATCAAGTTTCCTTTTCTCATACTTCGTTAAAATCTCCACGAAGGCATCCCTTCTCTTAGACAGTCAGTTTACGTGCTTTGCCATAATTCAAATAACCAAAGAAGAAATGAGGAGAAAGTGCAGTAGATACTAGCTATTCAAGGGATGGAACAATTAATAATAGACGTAGAAGAGCATTTTTGAAATCATTTCTTGAGTATCAATTCCGAGAAGTTCTAAATCACTGAGAGTTCTTAAATGTTAAATAACTTCAGTGCCTTTATGAGCCTGAAAATTGGAATGAGGGAGTTGAATTTTTCGAATTTTAAAATTTGCACTTTGCTAGGAAAGACGAATCTTCTGCTCAAGTGCTTGCAACAAATTTGAAAATTCAAAATTTGCGAATCTATGGGCGACGTGGGTGATTCATTACATCAAATACTTCTAATAATTCTTCTAATAACTATTTTAGAGTTTAACATAAAAACTCCAAAATTGCAGGGACTGTAAATAATCTAAAGATATTTAGAAATACAAAAAGATTTGACAGTTGAGGAAAATTGGAAAATACACTAATTATCATAAAAGATGCACAGAAAATAATTGTAATGTAAGAAAGAAAATTTTTCTCCTTTCATTTGTTTATTTTCACAATTTTTAAAAATTATATAAATCTAAAATTTGGTTACTTAAGGAAATTGCTATAAATTAAGCATAAAACAAATCAGTGCGAGAATGGTTTTGCATACGAACTGAGATTGCAACACATTTCAACCAGTTTTAACCAGCTTCAAATATGAAAAAGTTCCAGAATTAAGATCTTCTTATTGTAAATGCACCAAGTTTAAATCTTGGCATAAAATTACATAACTTGGGCATTTAAAGCCCGAATATTGGAAAATATTATAATTAAGAATTTTTAAATTTTTGCAATAGCATACGTACAAAATAATGATCAACAATTGATTCGAGGTTTTCATACGAATACAATAATCCGAATGAAATGTAAAAGATTATTAATATTCTAATTTATATTGAAAGTTGTTACACGACCTTGAAAACTCAATATTATAATTTATAAGACAGACATGTATCTAAAATTATTAAATGCCACAAAAATGCACGTATAATGAGACCCATAATGCGACCACTAACGGCGGCTTCAAGAGATTTTTAGGCAACTTATATAGATGGTTGCATTAGAGCGGCAAATATATAAAAGCCTATTTATTTATGTTGTAGGAAACACTTTTTGAGTTCGCCGTCATGAGATTCTCTGTACTTGTATGTAAAAGTTAATAATACGTCTTACTAAAACAGTCTGACATATTTAGGCTTCTAAAATGATGTCAAAAATTTAAAAAAGGAAATCTAACAGAAAAATCCTGATTTAGTTAATTTAAAGCAGTTAACACAGTTTATGTTAAATAAAACATTAATTAAAGCATCACAGGCTTCAGTATGAGAAAAGATTAGCATGATCATCAAATCAGATTATTTAGGTTATGGCAAAGTATCATAAGATTATCTGCCAAAGTGGATATGGATGCCTTCGTGGAGGACTGTTTATACCGAGAAGTTGATACAAAAATTATTCATACGTCTGATAGAAACTGACTCGTATTTATGTTACACATGGAGAAAACCACGAAAATTTCCTGGTAAGCAGCACATCCGCCATGGTTTGAACGTCAGTCGAACTACCAATATTCAACGATTTTTACCTCTCGGCTGCTAGTGGTCGAAGGTCATCCAAGTTATTCTCTGAATTTCAAAGTTATCGGTCTGTGCTTTATTACACGATTATTCATGCTCAGATTTTTGAAAATGAGGGATAAATTAAAAATTGGAAATCTGGATAATTAAGTTGAATAATTAAATTTATTTAATTTTCCGTTTTGATACGTTTTAGGTTAGGAATACGAAAAGCTCCCACGTATGATTTATTTGGAACTCAATTTGGAGAGTAGAATGAATAAGTTTCTTTAATTTGGTTTGGTTAACTTGACTATAACAAAGCGCACGAAAGGTATCTGCCTAAGAGAAGGGTTGCCTTTGTGGAGGGCTTCCTAAGGAAAACTAGCTCGTAACCACGTTATATAGAGGAAAAACCACGAAAAGCTGCTTTGCTAGGAATCGAACCCAGATCTAACAACCAGGGTATTCAGCAACTTAACTGCTCGGCCGCTTTTAAGTTTCCATAAGCTTTACATGTTATTGTAATTAATATAACTACTATGAGTAAAAATCCTTTCTAAGATATCCATCAGCCATCTATCAGATTTCAGCCTATCAGCGGCTGAGCGGTAAAGACGCTGAACACTGGTAGTTCGATCCGAGTTTCGAATCCCGTGAACGGGCTGGCTGCGTGGGCGCTTTCGTGGTTTTTACCATGTATAATATGTATACGAGCAAGTTTCCCACGAATTAGAAAGTTCTCCACGAAGGCATCCCTCCCTTTAGTAAGATAGCCCTCGTGCGCTTTGCCATAATTGAATAATCCTAATCCATCCATGTTTCTAGTTGATTTTTGGTATTCTGTGAAGATCATCACCCTAGAAAGATGATATTCAGTGCAAGAGTTATTTTATACCTATAGAAATACCTGTCACTTTTGGAAGTGATCGTCTTAAGGAGATGGTCGCCAATCGTTTATGGGCTTCTAGATGGTCCGGCTCTGAGTAGATTACGCATTAGGGCATTGTAAAATGCATTAAATCCTCTCTAATCCACGTTTCTAAATATTTTGGTCTTTGGTGGAAGTGGTCGTCTTAAAGAGATAATGCTCGGTACAAGTGTTAATTTCTACTCTGAGAAATTACTTTGGAAGAGGTCGCCATAAGAGGGTTCATTGCATATTAAATATTTAAATCCAGATCACGTGGTTATAGGACCCATTTTAATTATATTTTAAAATTTTAGTAAAATAAAAAATCTTAAAGGTTTCAGATTTTAAATTACGTCCATAGGGGCCTTTTTTTTTTAACATTTTGCGTGTTACCTTTATTTATTAAATATTATGTTCTTCGCACTTAAACCATAAAATTCAGTTCAAGAGCAGTATCGCAAAATAATTTTAAACTGAGCACATTTTTAGAATTTCCGATTCACAGTCTCACGAGCTGGAAATAAAAATGTTTTTTTCTGTACAATGTTGCCATGGCTCGCTTTGAAATTCTTGAGTTTGTTATTAAAAAATTCGTTAACGTTTTACAAAATACAAAATCGATAATAAAACAAATTCCAAATTTCAAATTTGGCCTCCCAGTTGCCATATTCGCAGTAGGATTACGTCATTCGAAACTCGACAGCTTTAGGTACCGTTGTTTTATCACAATATTTGGTGGCAACAGTTTGAAAAGTGAAACGGACATTCAGAGTGATTCGACGCAAAATCGCAAAATGAAAACAATAGTCCCTCAGGGACTAATAATTTTGAAATAAACCTCATAATTTTAATAACTGTGGTATTCTTGTTTTCGAACTTAAGTGTAAAATTAAACAATTGTTTCCTGTGCAGATACGTTACTTTTAATTAAAATAAAATGAGAAAAAAAATTATGCGAAAATTAATTAGCTAAAAAATTTAGTCCTATTCTTATCGCAAACCGTAACTTGAAATTGCATCTACAACTGTTTCTTATACCAAAGCTCAGGATGAATTAGTTTTCTGTTGTGCGTCAATAAATGTTTCACTAAACCGCAGCTTAAGGCTATAACTACATGCGGTGGGAGGAGAGCACTTACTAAACACCGGACAATGACCGAAAATGGACAACCCGCCTTCCCCGCTGGCTTCCATCGCGAAAGCTTTCCCCGCTAAACACCCCTCTATTTTTAACCTTAAGAAAGAAAGCAGCAGCTAGCAAATCTTCTTGCTTCTACTCGCACATGTTTCCGGTAATCCGAAGTTACGGTTGTAGAGATAAAACTTTTATCAATCAACTTGGCGATCTTTCTAAATATGTCTTATATTTCCCATTGCAAACGAAGGGTGACATTTTTTCTGTTCCTTATTTTCCGGGGAGATTCTTTCCGTCTCCCTTTTTTCCGGGTGACATTTTTTCCTACAACAGTCAGGAGAAGGTCAGTGGTCGTTGCCGAAAACTCTCTCTTAATTCTTAACTGTTCTTATATACGTCACTAAATTTGCATTTTGGTGGGAGCCGACGAAAGTACTATTGCTATTAAACTATTTCTTCCTCGCTTTACTTGTTGCAAAACGTTTCTTTGAAGATGACGAGTTGTCTCCCTGAACTCTTTATCAACTTCACACTCAAACAAATTAAAAACAAGTAAGCCTTGATTTCTCTGAGCGGCACAGGATTTTAGATCCGTCATGAAAACCGATATTTAAACAGCATTTATTATTTGAGTTTGTATAATTACTTATTTTAGTCTGTTATTTCATAAACGTATATTCATTAAGACGATATTTATATTATTAAAGAAAGTAAGAAAACAAAATATCTTAAATTATAATCTAATATATGCCAATTTGCAAACTTTCTTATGGCCGGAGGAAGCCGGTCCTAACGCTCAGAGGGTTAACCACTCCATGGATTGCAATTAAAGCTAAAAATACGCAATATAAACAAATAGACTGACTTAACCTTAATAAATACATCATACCTTAACAAAAGAGGTGATTTATCATTTAGAATTACAAATTTTGTAATAACATATTTCGCTCAAACACCGCAACAGGTGGCTTTCTATCAGTTACGTACTTCTGTTTGTAGGGTTTAGATTTATTTTAATTAACATTTATTTTAAGTTTAAACTATCTTTCCTGTAAAGCCTTACTTTCCCCTGGAATTGCCAATGCCAGAGTATGTAAATTTTAGTAGAACGCGCAAGGATTCAAATTGTCAGCGGAAGTAATCTGACTTAAATAGAAGGGAAGCGAGTTCGAAAGTGGGCTTTCTTGCTTCCGAGCGTGGAGGTGGCTTGTTAGAAATTGAAGAACCGTGCGTTTCGGCCTGTGTGCTTGCCTCGGTAGATTGTTGAATCTTTCAACGTAATATTCAGAAGTTTGCTGAATTATCTGCGGTATCTTAGAACGCGGTGAGGTTAGTTACGTTAGAGAGCCTCGTAGTTAGTCACTTGTTAATATTCTTTTCTTTTCGTTTCTTATTTTTATTTTACCGCCGGGTCGGCGTAGTTTGTGAGCGTCAAGAGCGCGCATTTGAAGTATCTAAAGTTGCATAAATAGGGATTTAAACCCTTCTCAAGACTTTGTCTACTTTCCAGTTCTTAGCAGTCACCACTATTGTTGCGTGCAGGTTGGAAGCGCGCTGGTTGGAAGCGCGCAACATTACATAAGCGCCCGAACACTTGTCGAACTGAAATGGCCGAAAATTGGATCGAAGCTGCTGTACAACAACAAGAAATGGCAAGCCACTTGGAAGGATTTGGATACCTGGTCCAGACGATGAGAGCGTCAATCAAGCCAAACGTCAATTTCGTTGGAAAAAATTCGGTGGCGATATTTCTAGAAAGACTCGAAAATCACTTCCAGCTCTACCCTGTGCCTGAAAGACAAAAAGTTGCCATCGCCACATCTGCACTAAGAGGACAGGCCGCGCTATGGTGGAAGCATATGGGCAAATTTTTATTAGGGGAATTCGGAGGCCAGACATATACATTTGAAAATTTCAAAAAATCGTTATTAAAGGCCTTCCCCATAGTGAAAGATCGAGCAAGGCTAAAAGCCGAACTATAAAGGTTTTATCAACGGAATATAGAAGAGTTGACGGACTTTATTCTGCGAAAAATTAAGCTGACGGACATGCTGTATGGGAAGAAACCCGACGCGGAGATTATTGAAATAATCTTACCAAGATTGCTACCTGCGGTTCAAGATTACTTTGAAATTAGAAACCCAAGCACATTGCAGGAGCTCTTCGAATTGGCGGTCAAGTTCCAAAATCGCAGAATAGCGGAAAAAGCTAGAGGGGCATCATATTCTCAAAGTATCCGAAGGCAATCTTCAAATGAGCAGACCAGAAATGCAAACCGCTTTTATGGGGGAAAGAGCTATCAATCTAACTCATCGAAGCTCGAAGGTCAAGGCCCAAAAAGGAAATTTGAAAACAACCGTCCGCGTACCCAGAAGGCAGAAGTTGAAAGGAAAGCTTTAAACGAGTAGAGGGGCCTGTGAAAGCGAGGGTCCAGACCCCGGAAGTTTTGAAAAAACCCTCAAGAAGACACTTAAATACGGTCATCGTAAAGAACTCACAGTTACCAATTATACAAGTCCTGGTTGGCAATGTACCAGTAGAAGCCCTCATCGATACAGGAGCAGAAGGTAATTTTATGAGTGATATTTTTTTTAAGAAGAACTTTAATAGGTTACGATTATTTAAAAATAAAAACACAGAAATCATAGCAGCGCAAGGACAAACTTGCCAATGTATCGGAAAACTATCTTTAAAGATACAGGTTCAAAATGAAAGCCTTAAAGTATTAATTTTTGTAGTAAAAAAACTTGCAAAATCCACTTATTTTAGGTATGGAGTTTCTAAGGGCCGCGAGGGCCAAACTCAATTTTCAGGAAAGTTCTATCGTGCTGGAGACGGATCGGAGGGTGGTGGAACCAGTGGAACAACCGCAAGTTGACCTTAGCCATTCGAATGACCATGAAAGTCAAGCCATCCAGCAAGTGGTGAGTACTTTTTCAAACTTGTTTTCAGAACGGCCTGGTAGTTGTCAAATAGTTACGCATGAGATACAGTTAACTGCCGACAAACCCTGTAGGACTAAACCTTATCGCTATGATAAACAGAAAGAGTAAATCATAGAAGAACATATTCAGGAAATGTTAAAGAACAAAATAATAACGCCCATAAATAGTGAGTACGCGAGTCCAGTCGTACTATGTAGGAAAAAGAACGAGTTTCCTCCTTCGGATAAAAGGGCTTGGAGGTTTGCTATCGATTACAGAAAACTTAATAGTATTACTAAATTCCTAGTTTACCCTTTGCCGGTTATAGAGTAAATTATTAGAAAGATTAAATCTACAAGATACATGACTACTTTGGACTTAACGTCTGGCTACTATCAAATAGCTATGAGACCCGAAGACATACATAAAACCGCGTTTATAACAAAATCGGGCACTTATGCATTTTTACGCATGCCCTTTGGGTTGTGTGGGGCCCCGTCAACATTCCAGAGAGGTATGGACATTGTTCTAAAGCCTGTCCTAGAAAAATCGACTTTAATCTATCTAGATGATATAATTATAACGAGTAGTACATTGGAACAACATATTAAAGATCTAGAAGAAGTTTTTAAATTATTAAAAGAGACCGGTCTTACAATTAACGCCTCAAAATGCAAGTTCGCAACTAAAGAACTTAAATATCTGGGTTATAAAATTTCGCAAAAGGGTATAGAAACTCAAGATTCAAAAATAAAAGCAATCAAGAATTTCCCACCTCCCAACACCGCCAAGAAACTTTCTTCTTTCCTTGGGTTATGTTCTTATTATCGGTCATTCATAAAAGATTTTGCTAATATTGTTGAACCTTTCTTAGTAATTAAAAGAAGGAAAAGTAAATTCACGTGGACAGCGGAAGCAAATACCGCATTTGAAAGGTTAAAAGAAGCGCTCATCAATGCCCCTGTTTTGAAATTCCCGGAGGGGGACGAAAACCTGGAAATTGCAGCAGATGCGTCGGACTATGCTGTGGGTGCGGTTCTTATGCAAAATGGCCATCCCTTGGCATTTTTTAGTAAAATGTTGAATCATACACAAAGGAATTATACAGCTACAGAGAGAGAAACATTAGCCGTATTAATGGCTGTACACAAATTTCGAGTTTATTTCGGCAAAGCGCCAGTAACAGTCTTTTCGGATCATGCGGCTGTTGGTAGACTTTACTCGGGAAAAAACCTAACGCCCAGGTTAATAAGATGGGCTTTAAAACTCCAAGAATATAATCTCATAATCAAATATAAACCGGGTAAGGAAAACAATGTAGCTGACGCACTTTCTCGAATAAAACTGGACGATGAAGGCAATGAACTTAAATGCGCTGTGTTGACTTCAAAAATTTTAGATTCTAGAGAAACAATTTTTGCTGAATTGAAAGCTGATCCTGAATTTGGAAGTATCTATGCATATTTGAAAGACCCCGAAAGCTTTGAGCACACAGATATCGATGCGATAAGAAATAGAGCAGAAAACTATGAAATAATAGATAATTTATTATTTTATACGAAAACAACATCCGAAAATCTCGAGTACAAACCAGTCATCCCAGCCTCGCTTCGATTAAGCATTTTGAAGGAATTACACGACGCGAAAACAGAGGGTCATTTAGGGGTCAGAAAGACTTTAAAAAGGGTACGCGAGGCGGTATATTTCCTGGAATTATACAAAATAGTAACTGCGTATGTCAGGTCCTGCAATCAATGTCAGTTAATAAATGATATTAATTACAGCCCGGCCGGGTACTTAAATAGCATTCGCGCTACATTTCCGAATGAAATTTTAGGCATAGATCTTCTTGGTCCTTTCCCTCAGAGTGAGTTAAATAAAAATCGTTTTCTTTTAGTAATTGTAGAATCATTTTTCAAAATGGACAGAAATTGTTCCACTTAAACGCGCGTCAGCCAAAACAGTCGCAGATGCATTCTTACACAGATACATTTTAAAATACGGTGCACCGATAAAAGTCATTAGCGATAACGGTAAACAATTCGTTAGCCAAATATTTGAAAACATATGCAATGGACTTGGCATACGCCATATCAAAATGGTTCCGTATAGACCACAGGCAAACATAGCAGAAAGAGTTAATAAAAACATTGTAAAAATAATTCCAAGTTATGTTAGCACACATCACAAGCGCTGGGATGGCTATATAAATGAGTTAGCTTATGCTTTAAGAACGCCAAATCACGATACTACGGGAAAAACCCCAGCAGAATTATTTTTAGGACGGAAGTTAATTACGCCATTAGATAAATTATTCTTTGTGCAACAAAGAGAACAAGAATTTAAACAGAAAGATGTGCAAACACTTATTGACCAGGCGGTTAAAAGCTCGGATACGGCAAGAAATAGACAAAAATTTTACTATGATAGAAAACGCCGTGAAGCAGATTTTAAAGTTGGAGATAACGTGTTGAAGCGGAAATTTTCTTTATCAAGTGCCCCAGACAATTTTACTGCAAAGTTAGCTCCAAAATTTGAAGGCCCCTATGTAATTCAGGAAATCAAGGGAGTCGTATTGTGCCTTAAGAACGAGAGAGGGGAAATCTGTAAAGCAAGTCCCGACCAGGTGAAAAATATTATAATCAAAATGATGTTGAAATCCCTAAAAGTTTCTTGCAGGACTCAAGCGTAAAAGAATCAAGAAGCAACGTCACCCGCTCCACCACCCAAGATGCAGAGAACTGAAGAGAAAACCTAGCCCTTCTACAAGTCACGCGATGGTACCGAAAAGAAGAACTGAAAACGGTCAGACTCCAGCATTTAAGAAATACAAGAAAGCAACGCCGCCGCGTAAAGAAGCTTTGGTAAAGACGAAAACACCTCTTACAACGTATCGCAGTAGAAATTCTTCATCGAGGAGAACGCTTCCAGGGCCAGAGTGTCAGGTGCAAACAAGGCCGCCGTTCCCGAAAAGGAAAAGACAGCAGGAGGAACGAAAAGACCACCACCAACAGAAGAAATTCAAGCATGATTCCAGCCCGGAGGACGCCAAGACAAGCCGTCCACGGGAAAAACGGAAAAGACAGCAACCCGACGACTACCACTCCAAGAGGCCAGCATGCAGAGGGCGAAAAAGAAAAAGCAACGTGGACGACACTCGAAGGACCCTAAGGAGACGACTGACGTCGATGAAACCTATAACGTGGGAGCAGTTCTGCCAGAAGAGGATGTCGGAGTTCCAATCATCGAAAACTCAAAGATAAGTTAAAATTTTCTATAAAAATTTTTTCTTTTGTTCCGAAATGTTATGCGTAAATACGAAGTTCTATGTTTTGACGGAAGTCAATGTGTTTCGGTTGAGACTTAGTTTTCTTTTACTTTATTTAGCTAAGGCAAAAGTATTATTTTCTTTAAGTATAAAATCTAAGAACAAGCAGTTTCTGTTGGTCGAAAGACTAATTCTGTTACGTTAAAGCCAAAATTTGGCCGAAGATAAAAATAACTTCGTATTCTTGTATTAATAAGAACTTTAGTTTCAGTGCCGCCAGCTTGGCGAAGAATGAGTAAAGTAAAAATTTATTTTTCTCTTATTCATTTCATGGTAAATTGTAAAAATCATATGTATTAGAATTTTGTAAATATACGTAAATGCTTGAAAGTTATGTAAAAGTAGAATTTAGTGTAGAAGCATAAAATTTTAGATGCTAAAAGTAAATGCTCAAAAGCAATGAATTCAAATTTAAGTATTAAACTGTAGATAAAATCATGCTTTAGAGCGAAAGCCTGCATGTCTAAAGATGAATGAGGGGGAAGTTAGAATGAATGTGTTTTGTAGGTTTCTCCACCTACACTTGAATTTTATGAATGTTAAAGTAGCTCATCGAGTTGTAGAATGTCGAGTAAGGTGTGTCTATTTGGTCGTTGAATTCTAACAAATCATTGTGGTTAGGGGAAGTGTTGCAATACTAAAACACGAATATTCCCGTTTGACACCACACATGGTGGAGAGCCAGGGTAAAGTTAAATTCATGTTTGAATACTTGAATGAATGTGAATTAAGCAGTAACTAAGGAAAATAAATCGTTCAAAAACAAAAACTTATTCAGTGTCAATAAAGTGTAAATTATAATGTATTTAGAAAGATACTGATACTTATTCCTTCCAGATGCTGGAAGGAAGAGAACAGATTGATTGCTGAAGTCCAGGAAAGGTTGCTGTAAGAAGAGAGAATTAAATAAGTATCTACAGAAATTTATTCTACCTTTTGTGAGATAACAGATTTTTTTTTTTTTTATGTAAACGAGGCTCTTAAAATTTAGTTCAGAATTGTGGAAACTTTTCAACAGTTCTAGTTTCAACGTTTCTAGGACCTGCTTCCAAGTTTACCAAATTCTGGCAGCGGCAAATGTAGGGTTTAGATTTATTTTAACTAACATTTATTTTAAGTTTAAACTATCTTTCCTGCCAAGCCTTACTTTCCCCTGGAATTGCCAATGCCAGAGTATGTAAATTTTAGTAGAACGCGCAAGGATTCAAATTGTCAGCGGAAGTAATCTGAGTTAAATAGAAGAGAAACGAGTTCGAAAGTGTGCTTTCTTGCTTCATGAGCGTGGAGGTGGCTTGTTAGAAATTGAAGAACCGCGCGTTTCGGCCTGTGTGCTTGCCTCGGTAGATTGTTGAATCTTTCAACGTAATATTCAGAAGTTTGCTGAATTATCTGCGGTATCTTAGAACGCGGTGAGGTTAGTTACGTTAGAGAGCCTCGTAGTTAGTCACTTGTTACTATTCTTTTCTTTTCGTTTCTTATTTTTATTTTACCGCCGGGTCGGCGTAGTTTGTGAGCTTCAAGAGCACGCATTTGTAATTTCTAAAGTTGAATAAAAAGGGATTTAAACTCTTCTCAAGACTTTGTCTACTTTCCAGTTCTTAGCAGTCACCACTATTGTTGCGTACAGGTTGGAAGCGTGCAACATTACAAGTTCATTTACGAACTTGCACAGCAAACAGCGTGCTGCACTTCTAAACAGTACAGATAAGCGTTAACGTTTGAGTCAATCGGCGGATATTTACGTCACCAGGTACGAGGTGTAGCAAAGGTATCACCTAGTCTTTAAGCTCTCTTTTTCGTACTCCGAATTTGCATTATCTTCTATTCTTTGCGAATATTTATGACAAGAGCAAAAGGATAGAGAGCATTTAACTTAAAAATAATTTCATTAGAGTACGTTGACATGACTTGAAAATGCCATTGCGCGGAATATTAAGATCTTCATCTTCTGTGCTACTTGCCAGGGCAACTAAGAAAAAAAAAAAAAAAAAAGGGCCTTTTTTTTTTTTTTTTTTTTTTTTTTTTTTTTTTTGTTTTTGTTTTGCTTTCACACAATACACGTTTCGAAAGCATTTGGAAAAAGTTCCGTTGGGCCAAAAATATTTAAAAACAGCATATCTTTAGAATTTCCGATAGACAGCCTTGCGAGTTGGTGATAAAAATGCTTTTTTTTCGTAAAGTTTTGCCATTGCTCGCTTTGAAATCGTTGAGTTTGTCGCTCAATTCGTTAAAGCTTTAGAAAATATAAAATAGACAATAAAACAAATTCCAGAATTCGGGCTTCCAGGGGCTCATATTAAGGTGGATGACTACGTTATTCAAAAAATTTGATTGCTCTAGGTACCATGGTTTTTTACTGTGCGAGAAACACACGTACATTCATGCAGATTCTTCATTATTCAATTTTAGATATAACGCAAGGGGATAATATTTGGTGGCAACAATTTGAAAAGTGATACAATGCTTTTACTGATTCAACGCAAAATGTCATTTCGAGATTGACAGCCCTCCTGTGCTAACAAAAACATTTTAAGGTAGACTTACATTCTTTCATGGTGGTCTGTGGAAAGGAAAAAATATGACACTTTAGAGATCTATGGAAATGTTTAGATCTCCTTCGATTACAAAACATAGGGAGTTGCTTGTGTTTTGTTTGATAGACGAAGGTGTGTTTTGTTTGATAGACTGAGAATATAAAAAGAATTTTGGAATTTGGAATTACAGTTTAACCCTGAACTGATTGACAAGGTTAGTGAAAATCCAGCGAATTTTGATAACGTTATACTCTGTGCGTATGCACAGTGAGTGGCCGTGCATCCTTCATAGGTGGTCATTCGTTTTCTTTTAACGTTTTCCGTGTTATCTTTATGTATTAAATATCACGTTCTTCACACTTAAACCATAAAATTCAATTCAACAGCAATATCGCAAAATAATTTTAAAATGAGCATTCGTTTAGAATTTCCGATACACAGTCGCGCTCTGGAGATAAAAATGTTTTTTTTTAGTACAGTGTTGCCATTGCTCGCTTAGAAATCGTTGAGTTTCTTAATTAAAAATTAGGTTAAAGTTTTACAAAATATGAAATTTGATAATAAAATAAATTCCAAATTTGGGTTTCCAGATGTCCATATTCGGAGGAGGATTACGTTATTCAAAATTGAATGGCTCTAGATACCGTTGTTTTATGACAATGCGAGAGACATGCGTATATTTATGAAGATTCTTCATTATTTAATTTCTTTAAATAAAATACAGAGCTGTAATATTTGTTGGCAACATTTTGAAAAGTGAATCAACGCAAAATGCCAAAACGAAATTAATAGCCCTTCTGCGTTAACGCTCCTTTGGGCTAAAAAATCCGGAGTCACGAAAGAAACATGGAACAGTAAATCTACGTACTTAAAGCACTACATCGCCTCACACTGGCCATAGTCAAGCCGTAGGTATCAAATGACTGACACCTTCAATTCTTATATTCCCTTTAATTTAATTCAAATAATCTTCCTGATTGACATGATTTTAAAGGCATTTTCAGTTTATAACAAATTGGTCTCACAGTTTTTATGAATATTTGCAGCATTATTTTAATTATCAAGAGTTACGTCTACGAATCTAATCACAGAATATTTAGAACAAAATCGTTTCGCTTCTTTTATTAATTCTTACTTATGAAAAAATTCCCGGCGATGTTAAGCAGATTTATTTCTATTTTAGGCCTTCTGATTACCAGGCTTACATAGCTAATATCGCCAGCAGAAATTACAATTTCGCAGTGAAACAAACAAGGTTCCATGTGTTGCTGCTAAAGTTACATATTGTTCCAGAATTTCTTACGTTATTGAAGTAATAGTAATGAATATAATGTTAACTATTTTTAACTCAAAATGTTACTAATGATTTTAACCACAATTTATTATTATTATTTTAAATACTAGATTTTCCAATAAAATAATTTACGTGCTCTTATCTCTGAAGCAAAATTATAATGATGATCATCAAACACATTTATGAAAAAAAAAACACTTTCTTAGGCAAAAATAAAAAAGCATTTTTTTTTATTTCGATTATATCCTAAAATATTGCAGGATATGCTAACAATAATGTTTCATTTAAAAAACTGAGTGATTCTGAAGTGCATATATAATTTAATATAAAAGCTGCTTCAGATGTTTATAAAAATATCAATGTGCTAGGTTTTAAATTAAGTGAATTTTAAACTTAAAAAAATAAGCGTAATTATTAAAGAAACAAAATAAATGTTTAAATTATTAAAACGTGTGCTTATTGCGGTTTTCATTAGCTCAGGCTGTTAGGTACTTACAGATAAGCTAAAATTTGGAAGCAAAATTAAAATTCACACTCCTTGCAGGATGGCAACACTCTGAGAAATGGGTATTTGCTAGACCGCGTAAAAAATAAATAAATAAATTTTGTTTCGAGAATAATTAACAAAATGAATAATATTATAAAATTTATTAATCATGTTTTGAGAAGTTCATGCATTTACAAAACTGCGGCTATGATAAATGCAGGGTAGCTGAAAGTAGCACAATGTTCCAAAAATTCAGAGATTTCGGGAGAGATTTTTCTATTGTGAAGCAGAAAAAAAAAATCTTCTTACCAATTAGCTAATATATCGATACTGGAATCAACCTTTGTTTAGTCATACGTCATTTTCCCGTCATTCTGGTCTTCTGTTACTCTACTATGCTATTTATTATTCACATGACCTGGCAAGTGTTTCTGTTGCACTAGGTAAACCTCTTCAATTTATTTTCCATGTGGTTTAGTAAATAGCCCGTATCGACACTGGTACCATTCGATTCGACATAAAATCTTTAATTTTTCCTTAAAATTTTCATTTTATTATTATTTCGTCGTTTTCTGTTTCTTTTCTCCTATAAATTATAATTATATGGCAATGAATGGTTAAGTTTTTTATTTGAAACATCTTTTTATCATAACAAGGCTGAATGTTCATATAAGTTATATATTTATAATATATATGGTCATATAATTCATTAAAATGTTCATGTTTATAAATAAATTAAAGGTAGATAAGTTATATCAACTAGATAAATTTTTACTATAAAAAGAAATTAAGGACACCAGTACCCGTCAGAGTCACTGGTAATCGATGGAAGACAGTGAAATAAATTGAGATAACAAAACTTAACCAAAGGTTAAAACTTAGCCAAAGAACAACGTTAAACCGTTAAACTGACAAGGTCGTTGACCACGGGTGACCAGCGCGTTGACAATCACAGATATGGGAAGGTGCATAAATTTAGATAGTATATATTTTAAATAAAATGAAAATTGACAGTCACCGTATGTAGTAGTGCTGTGTTTCGCGCAGTGGCAAAATTTGCAGAGTACGAGGATGACAAATAGAAAGAGTAGAGTAATGCAGCGCGGCATAATTTAGAAATTTTAGAAAGTTTTCGCTGAGGAGCATTTTAATGCTAAAAAACGCTCTAGAACTTAGTAGAATAAATGCTGCAAACTGAAATTTCTGAAACAACACAAGAGAGAAAAATGATTTATTTACTCGGCGATGAAAGGAGGGTGGACATGCTGCCATTTTATTAAGATAAATAATCGACGTTTCCGAAAGGCTGTAGAACGCAATCGATATTTTTCCTCCGTAGCAGTTTGGTTCATCTCTCTCGACTTTCCCTCTGCGAGGAAAAATGATTTCTTATAAAAACAGTTTCATTCTATACTCGTAATCCGTTCTTGGGTTTACAGCTAAGTATTTATCCTCCAAGCACTGTTAAAGTTTTACTAATATTTTAGAAAAATCTGTAATTTAAAGCTACTATTTTTGGGATCGCGCAACGTTACGTTATGCAACCGAGTCATTTATCATTCAGACAGTTTAGCAAGTATTACCATCCCAGAAAGCATGAAGATCTAAATTTATTATTCACGTGGTCTGGCAATTCAACATTTCTGATAGGAATGCAATTTTACGTGTATAATCTTTCAAATTAAAAGTGTTATTGTTAAAATTTGCAATTAAAATAAGTAGATGCTTAACTCATAGATTAGCAAGTGTTTTTGCTTAGCTGATTAAAACAAGATGCCTACATAGAATATTTTCTAAAAGAAACTTATCATATTTATATTAAACATGGGAAAGTCAGGAAACCAACACATAGAATTAACACTGAATACTTTGTATAAATGGATATAATAAATGGCGTTAGAAAGACTTTTTTAGTAATCACGGCAAATTCTCATAAAAATTATCGACTGGGTATATCAAAAATTAAGCAAATTTGTAAATTATGTCAATTAGATAAATTATTAATGAACAATAATGATTTAATTAATAAAAAGTATGTCTACTGCATTTAAATTATTCACCCTGGGATACAAAGTATTCAGCATTTTATGAAATAGTGTTACTAAAGTCACGTGGATGGTAAATACACAGTAGCGAAACTTAATGCAATTTTTATGACTTTCACTAACTTAATTTTATCCATTTATATAACATATCTTTTCTTATTAAATATATACCTTTTGAATTTTTTTTTTTTTTTAGTCTGTATATTCTCATGAACTTCTAAAATGGAATCTTGAATTTCTAAAAATAAATTAATTACTGATTCGGGAATTTGTAAGTCTCCAGAAAGCAGCAAATTCTTGGAAATGCGATCTCCAATATTAGCAAAAGTAGAATATAAAGATCGGTTCTGCAAAGAGAGAAATAAAGATATTTATGTAGATAGTTCATATTTTATGCAACGGTAATCAATGAGTTATATTGTGCGGTCTCTTTAAATTAAAAATTTTTATTACTCTTTTTCAAATGTGAAAAAGAGCGAATCAATTCAAATTTAAAACTCAAAAACACAAAAAACTGAAACACTTTCTTCACTAACATGGTGAACAATCAAAATTCCCGAAAGCAACTGACACAAAATTTTCAAGTATAAATAAGTATTGTAAAAAAAATATGAGGTGCAAAGTGTGTTATTATGCCATCACCCCAACTCCCAAAGCAGGTATACCTTGCACAGAAAAATAAAATCGATCAGTTCTATATCTACCTTTCTACTGGGCCTACTGAAAAATTTCAGAATTTCCTAAGATATATGTGTAGAATCGTAACTTACTGTCTAGGAATATGATGTTTGTAAACTTACTTCCGATGTGGCTGTCTAGGGGCTAATAAACTAGTCCGATTTATGTAAAACTTGAATATTTAATGAAACATGAATAGTTGCTACAAACTACAAGGTAATTACATACGTAGAAGGAAACAGATGAGATTATTTACAGATGAAGAGAAGGAATCGTATTTTATAAGCAAACATCTTTGAATCGCGTCATCGTCTTAATGGCGGAATCGTCTGCCTTCGTCATCGAAAAAGTAAAAGATTTACTCTCACAGCTTGTCGCGTCATCCGATTATAATGAACGATGCCAACCCACATATGTGAATTTACATATTGGCACATTTTAAAATTTGGCATCTTTGTTAAGCAATAATAACGCTAAGTGTGGTACGGATCTGAAAATAACAACTATGATTAGAAAATATAATATAAAGAAAAAGTATTTGAAAGAATGAAAAGCAACTTTTTTCCCCTGTCGTGCACAATGAAAGGGAAAGTAAACTAGGTTACCATAAATTAAGAAATTCGCCAAGTGTGGCGAAAACTGAAAATTCTTGGCGCAAACGGAAAAAAGCGCGCCAAGATAAACTGTTGAATTTCTCGGTAATTTTCTCACCAAATTTTACAGAATATAAAATTTAGGCATACTTTGAGTCGTAAAATCGAAATGTGGAAAAAAATAGGTATGTCATTTCAGAAAAAGTCCGATTTCGTGTCAAAATATCAATGCTAGAACAATGCTATAAGTAAATCTAACATATATCCTAAGTCGGTTTTTCGCGACTTGAAAAACGCAAGTTAAATTTCTTCAATCGATCCAGTAGAACGGGAGATATAGAGTTACCCCCCTTTTTTTTCCCAGTGTACATAAAATGGTGTGATCACCAGCAAAACTTGCAGCAGCAATCAAGAAAATGTCATGTATTCCGAGAATGACTTGCTGTTGATTCACCAGTCGCAAATATGAAGTGGTACAGAAAATTTAATTAGATTATTTAAATAAATTAAGTTAAGCGAAATGTGGGTTGATAGTGACTTGTGTGGTTCAGTGCAATGCATTTTACAGTAGCAAGATTTGACAAGAAGTGAAAAAGATAAATACAATGCAATTTGACGTCATGTAACATAACATTCTAAAAAATTAGAAAAGACTTTGCAAAGCAAGTAACGTCAAAAGTAATACAACGTTTTTATACGACACTTCTTGCCCTTTTGCATAAAATAACAGAGAAATCATATTAGCAACTATATGTAGATAATAATTTCCGTTATACAACAACAATCAAGAAATTGTAAAAGTGATTCCTTTAAGATTGCCTCAGAAATTAATACTGGAGAAAATGATTCACCAACTTAACAAATGATAACATCTTCCTTCTGAAGGACAAAAAGGAATAGAAAAAGATCGCAAAGTTTTTATTTTCCCCCTCTCTCCAGAAAAGAAATCCTATAGATTTTTCCATTACAAAAGCAACCAAAATAGGGAGAAGGTCTTTTCTGAGGACCGGAGTTCCTTTTTTAATCTCCGTCCAGCGGCAGTCTTGTCGATTATCCAGATCATTTTTCACTTTTCGGGATAAAATATCTTTTGAAGGCACGTTTGTCAACACAGTAAACGGTGATCAAAATGGAAAATTCGAGACAAACTTTTCTTCACCCCGAAAAGGGTTTCGAAATGGAGGTGGTCCACAAATTGCGGTTTGGGTGCAGCCAAGATGTACCTGCGGTAAGGATTAGAGTAGAACCCCATATATACGAAGTGAGTGGGGAAAAGGCGGTTTCGGACAATCCACTTATGAAAATAATTGTTTCAAAAAATCAATTTACTATCCGATGTGTCAAAGCATGTTCAAAGTAGATACGGATTTCATATTTAATATGGTGATTATTTGAAGTAGCCTTTTGCTCTTCGAATATCTGAAATGAATGGAAATTGGATGGATTCGAATAATCTGTTTTCATATTTAAAAAAGACAATCGATGTAAATCATTTGCTCTTCAATCCAAAATAAGTGGCAACAAAACGATTTCCAATAATCTAGTTTGATATTAGAGGAAGTGATTATTTTAAGTAAATCGTTTACTCTTTGGTTAGCTGAAACGAGCAGAAACAGGATGAGTTCACATAATCTCTTTTTATACTTTAGAAAATGACTGATTCAATTAAATCATTTATCCTGGGATTATCGGAAGTGAGTGGCAGCAAAACAGATTAGGTTAATTTATTTTTATTTCATATTAGGATTATCTTAAATGAGTGGAAACAGGATAAGTTCAGATAATTTTGTAGGATATAATGCTAATTAACCGGTTATTATGATCTGCAATTTACTTTAACTTCCTCTTTCAATAGCCCTTACTCGAATGCAAACTATTTGTTGGTATTTAAGCCGAGGGCTTGAATGTTTCAGCGTTAGAACTTCTGGGAACTTCGAATTGCAGTTACGTACTATCGCTAGCTTTGCCAAAGTAGGTAGCCGCGTTTTCGTATGGCCCAAATTATCCTTTCATCATGGATTGGGAATAGTCGATATACTTTGAACTTTAATCGATTACAAAGTGCGGATGCTTCGTTTACGTTTTATGCGAAATTGTGGTAAAACTGCATGTAGAAAATCTTGCAGAAAGGAAAACGGCCTGCCTTCATATTTAAAAGTATTGATATGCTTCATCCAGTTCTCTTGTTAATAAAAAGCAGCAGCTGTGCATGTAAGGAGTTTAAAAAATAATTAAAATTAATATATGTCTATATTGTTGTCTCAGCAGAAATAATGCATGATTATAAAATAGATATTAGAATCTCGTGATTGTATATGCACGACTCAAGTAATAACCACGTATGGTACAGCACATGAGGAAAAGAATCGTTTAATTTTATGTATTTGAAAACTTCGTAATCAATAAATAACGCCCACTTGCTTATCAATGATATAACCTCCGCTTATTATATATTATAATAATATTAGCTCCGCTTATATTAGCTAACAGGTCGCACAGCGTTACCCCATACTGAACAGTCATTTAAGAAATCCCTGTGGCAGTCGATCCCATTCCTGCAGCAAGGCAATTTTCAACTCCGAGGTGGTTCTCGGAGGATGATAGCAAAAGGAAATTGTAATTCAGAAGTCAAACAACAAAAATCAGCGTTATACCTACAAAATTTTCACAGGACTAGTTTCGATGGTTTTACCGAACCATCATCTTCAGCTGAAAAACCGCAAATGAACAAGATAGGAAATAATGTTTAGATAAGATAAGAAAGCCTGGACAAGAATAAGCAAGTGGCGCCATCTGTTGGCGAAACCAGAACTAAAACATAATTTCTCTAAAAGCCGAAGGTAAATTTGGATTGGAATTAGGATCGTTAACTAGAACAGAAAGATTTTTTTGAATGTGAAATGCCTCTAGAAAATCCAGTTCTCCAATGGAAGATGTTTTTTGAATAATTTTGGCAGCAGAAAAATTGAAAGTGTGATTTTCGGACCAACAATGTTGAGCAACAGAAGACTTCTGTGTTTCCTTTTTTCTAACATATGCCTCATGTTCTTTGACGCGAAATTTTAAGGCTCTCTTAGTTTGGCCAATGTAAATTAAACCGCACTGGCAAGGAATCCTATAAATACCCCAGGAATTCATATCCGGAATGGGGTCCTTGAGTATAGAAGTTGGAATTTTATTGATGGGAGAGTAAACAACCCGAAAGTTAAATTTCTGCAAAATATGTGCAACTTTATAGCTAATTGATGGAAAGAAGGGAATGACAACAGAATTTTTATAATCTCCTAAAATAAGAGTGTGGCTTTTAGTGTGTTGAGATGAGAATTTTTTAACTGCTTGATTAATAATGTTGGGTGAAAAGCCCCTGTCAATAGCTATTGCTTTTAAATAATTTAGTTCTTCATCAAGGGCTAGTTTGGAGGAGCAAACTTGAAGAGCACGGAAAACATAGGAATAAAATGAAGCTAACTTTTGTTTAGTCGGATGACATGATTTAAAGTGTGGTGGAAGGCAAACCGATGAAGGTTTACGGTAAACTGTAGTACTGAAGTTGGATGTGTTATGTGTGACCAGAATGTCGAGAAACGGAAGAGAATTGCAAGTCTCAAGTTCAAAAGTGAACTGAATAGCAGGATCAATAGAATTCATTGTTGAAAGAACTTTATTTAAATCATCTTTATTACCTTCAAACAGGGTAAAAGTATCGTCTACGTAGCGGAACCATGCCGGGAAGTTTAAAGTTTCAAACAATTTTGATTCATAGTAATGCATGTAGATATCAGCCAGGATGGGATACATGCATTACTATGAATCAAAATTGTTTGAAACTTTAAACTTCCCGGCATGGTTCCGCTACGTAGACGATACTTTTACCCTGTTTGAAGGTAATAAAGATGATTTAAATAAAGTTCTTTCAACAATGAATTCTATTGATCCTGCTATTCAGTTCACTTTTGAACTTGAGACTTGCAATTCTCTTCCGTTTCTCGACATTCTGGTCACACATAACACATCCAACTTCAGTACTACAGTTTACCGTAAACCTTCATCGGTTTGCCTTCCACCACACTTTAAATCATGTCATCCGACTAAACAAAAGTTAGCTTCATTTTATTCCTATGTTTTCCGTGCTCTTCAAGTTTGCTCCTCCAAACTAGCCCTTGATGAAGAACTAAATTATTTAAAAGCAATAGCTATTGACAGGGGCTTTTCACCCAACATTATTAATCAAGCAGTTAAAAAATTTTCATCTCAACACACTAAAAGCCACACTCTTATTTTAGGAGATTATAAAAATTCTGTTGTCATTCCCTTCTTTCCATCAATTAGCTATAAAGTTGCACATATTTTGCAGAAATTTAACTTTCGGGTTGTTTATTCTCCCATCAATAAAATTCCAACTTCTATACTCAAAGACCCCATTCCGGATATGAATTCCTGGGGTATTTATAGGATTCCTTGCCAGTGTGGTTTAATTTACATTGGCCAAACTAAGAGAGCCTTAAAATTTCGCGTCAAAGAACATGAGGCATATGTTAGAAAAAAGGAAACACAGAAGTCTTCTGTTGCTCAACATTGTTGGTCCGAAAATCACACTTTCAATTTTTCTGCTGCCAAAATTATTCAAAAAACATCTTCCATTGGAGAACTGGATTTTCTAGAGGCATTTCACATTCAAAAAAATCTTTCTATTCTAGTTAACGATCCTAATTCCAATCCAAATTTGCCTTCGGCTTTTAGAGAAATTATGTTTTAGTTCTGGTTTCGCCAACAAATGGCGCCACTTGCTTATTCTTGTCCAGGCTTTCTTATCTTATCTAATCATTATTTCCTATCTTGTTCATTTGCGGTTTTTCAGCTGAAGATGATGGTTCGGTAAAACCATCGAAACTAGTCCTGTGAAAATTTTGTAGGTATAACGCTGATTTTTGTTGTTTGACTTCTGAATTAGTATTTATTCGGCGTGTTATTGTGTCTTAATTAAAAGGAAATTGCCTACCCAAGAGCGTCAGAGGTATGGTGCACAGGGTTAAGGTCAGAAGATCTGGCTGACGAATCCATGTGGTGAATATTCTCACTTTTCAGGTAATCGTCGACCATCTGAGCCTTATGTGAATGAGAATTGTCTTAATTTTACAGAAACCTAGGACCAACTGCGCCCCTGAAAATTCGAACATTAAGCTTTAAGATCACCTGTCTAAACATCATAGCAGTCAGGGAACATTTGACAATACACGCAGGGATATGCGGCCATCCAATACCCAGCCATTACTCTCCACAAAGGCAATTATCCTTTTTCTTGGTGAGGGAGGATTGGTATCGTATTCCAAGCGCTCTTCAGATATAGATACGCAGAGAATCAGTGTAAAGGATGAATTTCGACTCTTCTATAAAAAGAACAGTGCTTCACTGAAGTCTGGTTCAAAGCTATTGTTGCCTGCACAATGGTAAACGCGCTGGCTTGTGCGCCGCAGGGAGCGGGACTCAAAAAGCGGGTCTTCTGGTATACAGCGTATCCCATGAAGCCTTTGGGCAACTGCGGATTGTGAAACTCGGGTTCAGTGGCAGCATACAATTCCCGTGAGCGCTGTCAAGCTGTAGCGGTCCTACTTCGCCGCGCTGATAGTGCCAAATAACGATCCTCATTCGTTGTTGTGGGTCCAGGTCTTCTCGATATAGATCCAGTGTCTTGAAACTGTTTCCACAAATTACAGGTGACAATGAGCATTACATTGAGCTCTATAGTCTCCTGCGCTTATGATTGGCCTGCCTCCATCCTGCCAACAATTCACAACCTCATTCCGTCATATGAGTTCGTGGCTACTCATATTACCGGATACGTTATGAACGTTGCTCAACTCTTTCGAGGAATGCGGCGAATGTCGTGAAGGAATAGAAACACAAAAATCGCCAAAAACTCCTCATGAGCATATAATCCCCTTCATAGTCAAAGCTCCACAGACATGCACGTATACATTTGTGTCTTCGATTCTCAATATTTGCATAAATCTTCGTCAGCATAATTAGTGCTGGTACGAATTTTGTATTTAGATAGCTAATGTTAGTAGAATTATAATTAAAATTGTTTTATTTCCACGCGCAATACAGCGGGAAATGAGTTTTAAGAGAAAGCTATATTTATATTTAATTTGAATAAATGTAATTGACTACTGTGTTATCTGCAACCGTAATTCCATCCTCTTGCTTGTTTCCAGAAATCTCAAGAAGCAAAGAAGATTACTAGAACTCTCTCGCGACTGATTAAAAAGCTTGAGAAAGGCATCTCAGCTCAGTTGTTTAGTTAACTGCTGCTGTTGTTATTATTTGCGAGTTCAGAGGTGAGATGGGATTAGCTGGTGTCTTCTATTTATTGTTTATAGTAGTTTAAAGTATAACTATTGCTTATATTGCGTGATGCCTTGAACAATTGTACGGATGTCTCGGTGGAAAATTCCAAAATTTTGTTATATTTCTTTTGATAAGAATAAATTTTATCAACGTATAATCGGACTTGCGTGTTCAATCTACTACGAATCCGTATGCACGCAACAGTACCTTTGGTTCAATATCTTTTGTATAAATATACATAATTAGGAAGTTTTCTTTATTTTGAACGCGAGTGTAGTTCCGCTACTACTGCCGAATTGCGACAAACGCAATTTCGAAATTTTCTCCGCTTTTTTCCTTTTTTCAATCATAGTATTAAGAAATTCGATGATAAAAATCTTTACTTTACAAGTGCCCTCACGAATTTAAAAGTTAGTCTTTCAATTCCACAAATTTTACATTAAAATTAGACTCTTCATCGACTCTTTTCAAAACCCTAATCAGATTACTTTTAATTACTCCCTTAAATACATTTTAAGCTATCTTCTCAAAAATTACGACAAAATTTCTCACCTTTCTGTGAAATGCAACTACTTTCGATTTCCTCTGGATCGGCCTAAGATGAGCGTGGGCGTCCTGCTTGATAAGATGGCGAAGATATGGCACTCAGGATAAATCTAGTTTTAATATTTTTTATTATCTATAAATACGTCTTTTATATATAGGAATATTTACAAAAGTTAATAAAATGTAGTTTAAGGAATAAAACATAGGTTTAAAAGTTTGAAATCAGGTGTTATTTCAACACCCTACAAAACTGTATCAGCCACACCGGTTTAAAATTTAACTCAAACTCGGGTGCGAATATCCTACAGAAGTTCTCGTAGGCAACCTCAATCATCAACTGACTGCTTGTCTCTCTTGGTGGCTCTATGTTATGGCAACAAGGAGGATACAGATTGGCTGACCGCGGAGGGATGCATGACACTAATATTTGCGCCAAGTTTTAGAAAACACTATAGTGGTTGTTTGCTAGCAAATAGATATAGTTTACTCATCAGTCACTAAAAAATCTCATCTATGAGGGAAAATTCCATTGCTCACTGCTAACCGCCAAGAACTAGGTCACTTTCTGCTGACATGTACAGAACGGTGACTAGACAAAAGCCCACTGGACGAAAGCGCACGCGACAAAAGCCCACAGAAAAGACCCAGCTGGGATAATTGCCCACGCGACTAATACCCACACCGATGAAGGCGCATATTGATAAAAGCCCACACAGATAAAAGCCCACATTGATAAAAGCCCACATAGATATAAGTCCACGCTGACGAAAGCCCACACCGATATACCGATATAGTATATGCTACTCTTAAAATTAACATTTTTCCCCTTTTTTCTTCAGCTGCACAAAGCAGATTCATAAATAAAGATAAAATAAAAAATAAATTAAATTAATAACAAATAACTGAACAATAAATTTAAGTAGCGGAACACATTTCATTTTGGGCTCCGGCTGAATTAAAATCCTGTATGTATATAGAACAGAGAGTCAATCAAAATGGCGTAATTAAAAACATATACATGTGTTTAATTACGACGTGCCCTCGTATAAGTCCGACAAAGGGAGAAAGGGAGGTGAAAGGGAATACTGGCCGCACTGCTTCTTTTAATTCTACAAAATTATAAGGATTATAAAATGTATATAAATTTTCATCATATACAGAGAATAATTTATGAATAATTTTAACACTTCAAAAAATTTTGCATATAATGAATTTAATATGGAGAATTAAAGCCGAACTTTCATTTTAACGAAAAAAATAAAAGTACCATATTCTATTATGATTAAGAAAACATTTGTGTGCGCTATCACAAATACTGTTTTAATGGTGAATTAAAAGCACGGTTTCAAATAATCTAGTTAAATTTTTGACAACTTGTATTTTATATAAATTTATTTCATTCTCACTTGAAATTTCATTTTTAATCATAATAATTATTACTCATAAAAATTTTCAGAAAGTCATAGCTATTTTGGATTTCCTGAAAATGTGTACTGTTTTTTAGTGGGCATTCGTCTTGTAGGCTTTTGACAAGCAGTTTTCTAACTAGCCGCTAGCTATTCGAGCGGGAAACCATTGTGTGCTTTTTCTTTTGCCCCCAGCTGAGTGAAAAAGCAGTTAAAAAGAGGAGAGCCTTGCTTAATTGCTTTATCCCCTATCGAAATTGGTGTGTTGGTGTATTTAATTATGGCAAAGCACACGAGGTCTATCTGCCTAAGGGTAGGGATGCCTTTCGTGGAGGACTTTCTAAGGGAAACTGGCTCGTATACACGTTACACATGGGGAAAACCACGAAAACGCCCATGCAGCCAGCCCGTTCGGGGGATTCGAACCTCGGACCGAACTACCAGTGTTCAGCGACTTTACCGCTCGGCCGCTGGTGGGCCCTATCGAAATTGGAGTGCCAAAGAACGGCATGATCCATGCTCAGAAGAGAAACGGTGGCAGGAGAGCAACTAGAGGCTGGTGAGAAATAAATTAAAGAGGATTTTAGATATTTTTTGTTAGTTACTACAAAATAACAATATCTGAAATTCCGCTTATAACTGAAGTTAACCCCTTTCTTGCATTTTCTTTAGTCTAGTTGAGTTAAGGATTTAGTTAGAATTTCAATTATTTTAAAAATTTAAATAACTGGAAAACGAAAGGACTTAATATTTCTTAACCATTTTAAAGGGATAATTCACTGTTTTTGCAGTAAAACAGCAGAGTGGAAAAATATGCTAGTTCCTGATTCGATAGTGTCTCTAACAACTTTTTGATGAACTAATTAAACAAGTCTATTATATAGAAGCAAAGCCATTGTTTAAAAGTAAAACTACTAAACTATTTCTATAAGGTATTTCTTCCGCCTTCCTAGCGTGCCTTCGTGGTGTAGTGGCTCTGCACGCTGGGCCGAGAATAGACCTCTGAGTTTCAGAGGTCCGTTGTTCGATTCCCGGCGAAGGCGGTTGCTAATTTTTTTCCTTGCTTGCTTCCAAAAATGCCTAATGTCTGTATAGTGGCGCCAGAACTAAAAGGGTTATTGGATAAGGATTCTCCACACCCAGGATTTGTCGATTGGGTCCCCTAAAAACCCCAGTCGCCTTTTAAAAAGGGGAGTATATAAGGTATTTCTCCGCTTTCCTAGCGTGCCTTCGTGGTGTAATGGTTCTGCACGATGGGCCGGTATTCGAGAGGTCCGTGGTTCGTTTCCCGGCGAAGGCGATTGCTCATTTTTCATCTTGCCTGCTTCCGAAAAATACCCAAAGTCTCTACAGTTCTAAAAAATTAAAATTATTACATATTAAAATTTATGTAAATGTAATATTTTTTATTTTAACTTTCGTATGGTTGAAAGCGCATTTAACTATTCGAATAATTTTAATAACGAAGGTTTCTGAACTCAAAGACAAGAGGATTTAAGAACCATGAGCCAGCGTTGTAAAAAAAGTAAGCTTGCACATTAAAAATAAATATGATTTCAAAAAATATTATGTTACTCGATTATGTAAACGCTTAAAAACAGTTCATTTTAATTTACCGTAATTATTTATACACAAAAACTTTCAGTGAAGCAAATTTAAACAGTATTTTGAAACTGAATTTCACTGGAATACTTCTTTTGTGGGTTTTATGCTGTTATTACATGTTAAATATTATTTCGCCTAGATTAAGAAAAAGAAACACATGTAAAAATTTATTATTTAGAAGAGCTATCAAATTAAGGTCATTTTCTTCACCTCGAAATGCATTGTTTTCCCTATGCAAATTTCATATTCTGACAACGCAGAAATAGTGGCCACATAACTTGTAGGAGATATTTCTTATAAACCTCGTGTGTTGGCGATTAAGTAGAAAAAATGTTTAATTATGGAGCTACATTTGGGTAATCGCTATGTTTATCATGTAATGTAATGCATTTTACTTGATCTAATTTAACGCCCGGCGGTGGCAGAACTTGCAATCTTGGCTGGAGTCAAAATTTCATCATGACTCGAGAACCCCGGAAGGTTGTTGGTTTAGTCAGTGTAGAGCTAATGTCTACTTACTTTAGGTAAATATTAAATGGCCCCTTCACTTCTACGTAACATAACACCACAAGTAGTGTATGTTAAGCACAAGGTGCACTCTTGTAAATAGTTCTCTTGGATAAAAGGTTTCAACCTTTATCCTTATTCTATTATTACTGAACATCATTATTAGTGAGTTTGGTTTGGTTTGGTGTATGTGAGTACAGCAAAGCCTCGAGGGCTATCTGCATGAGGGGAGGGATGCCTTCGTGGAACACTTTCTAAGAGCAACTTGCTCGTATACTTGTTACACATGGGAAAACCGCATAAACGCCTATGCTGCGAACCCGTTTGCTGGGATTCAAGCCTGAGTTTTTCTTTTTTTTTTATTAGTAGAACGTATCTCATCTGAGACTTAATCATTTATTTTCGATTCGCAAAACTTTCTAGACATTCTTCCTTTGAAAATAAATCTGAGAAAAAGTTCAAATATGGAAAAAATAATTAGATGAATAAAAATTAATAAAAATGAAATAAAAGCTGTTCATTAAGAAAGCTCAGTCATCCAATTCTTAAGCTTTTCATGTAGGCACAAGGCTCACCAGTGGCTAAGTGGTAAAAAGCTGAACACTGGTAGCTCAGTCCGTGGTTCAAATCCCGAAGGCATGACTACATGCTGTATTTCATGGCATGCATACATTTTGTGGTTTACCCCTCGCGTAACATGTATACGAACGAGTTTCCTTTAAAACGTCTTCCACGGAAGCATGCTTTCCCTGGGCTTTATGCCATTTCGTCCTTTCTCTTTTCATGCTAAATTCGAAATAGTGTCGTTTCGTCCGCTGCCGTCCGCACTTATTTTGTCTTTCCCGTTTCATTCGCTATTCGAAAAGTCACTTTATGATTAAGAAAAGATCAGACGAAATGACCCTTACTACTTTGACCTCACTTAGCCTTTGAGTTCTCATATTTATAAAACATTTCCTTTAGATAAATTTATTCCGAGCAGAGTAATGAATTCCAGACATGTTCAAGAGGTGTGTTTTGAAATCCAATTCCATTTTTGTCATATAGTGTCCATTTTTTTAATTTCACATATTTCTAAAGAAATATAACCATTGTTCCTCTGCTTTGACAGAAAATCAAAATGTAGCAAGTGTATAACTAAGACTTACATGTTTTATTAAAAATATAGTGAGCCCTCTATAAACGAAACCGTTCACGATTTTAAAGGATATCGGTTGTAGATATGATGGTTTTAGAAATGTGATATTCATTGGCAATGTTTGGTTATGTTCACAAAAATACAGGTCTCTTTCAAAAGACATCTTAGACCTCTTAGAAATGTCGTCAATAGATATAATTCATTATAATTATTTCCTAATGGATAATGGAATTAATTTAATCTAATGTCAATTAGAAAACGGCTATTTACAATAAAGAGATTTAAAAGCACTATAATTGTAATTAAGAGCATTGAAAATTTTCTTTCACAATCAGCTGTTATATAAGATTAGCCGTTTCTTTTTTTGTGTATTTTTCATGTTATGTAACTGATATCCATACGTCTTGAACAAATATACAACAAACGAATGACAAATTACAAAAAAATTACAATTTGAAACATTAATACTAATTTTCTATTACTATACATAGTACTATTAATGAATGATGAATTTATATAATATGTCTCCTTAGAATCTAAAAACGATGAACGTTGAATCTGATTACTCTATAAATATATATTTATGTAGTTACAAAATTTTATTAGATGTTATTTTATGCATAGCTCTTTATAATCTTCACAAACTCTAATAAAATGCTACATGTTTATTACCATAGTTTGAGGTGCAACATATCTACTTAAATTTTTAGATATGTTGACTTCTAATAGTTATTCCATCTCCCCCCAAAAATAAATAAATAAATAAATAAAATGAAAATAAAAAACACTATTCCAAATTGCTGTAGTTGAAAGATTAAGAGGTTACAATTGGAATTCATTTTCTAACAGAGTGTCAGCTGACAGTTTAATTTATTCATTTATTTAGTTTTAATTCATTCAGAAATCTAAAATAAAATATCTCTAGAAAACAGCCAAATTATAATTGTTGCATTCAAAAAAGTTTTCAATTAGAAATATGTTTAAACTTTGCAGATCTGAATACTCCATTTATTATAACTAAAATTATAAGTACACTTTTTAGTAATAAAAAAACCATAAATCCCTTTTGATTATGTGGGTTTTTATCAGTGTGGGCTTTTATCAATGTGCGCTTTCATCGCTGTGTGTATTTGTCGCGTGGGCAATTCTCATATAGGGTTTTTTTTTGGGGGGGGGGCTTTTGTCGCGTGCGCTTTCGTTCAGTAGGCCTTTTTCTAGGAACCGTACAGAACGTGTCGTTGCTGTACCTAAAACGAACGCCCTTTTGCAACTCTGTCCGAACGTTTCTATCAGAATGTTTATACAAGGAAATACGCTAATAAAATATAACAGACTTCAGGTTTAGATCCGCCTATTATGTTAAAAAAGAGAGAAACAAAAGCTGTTTCCATTAGTGTTTACAGTATTTTATCAAAAAGAAAAAGGCTTTTTCAAAAGAAGAAAGCTTTTTCTAATGCCACTTTGAATGCGTTAAGCTTTAGCGTAAGAAATTGAATCAATTAAATGCTTTTTTACCTGTTGTTAATAATATTTGCAAGAGTTTTCTTCACCCTTAGTAGGAAAACTAAACAATATTTCGATTACCTATAATGCATCGATTGCAAAATTTCTAATTCTTTATTTATGTATCCTATCATTTGCATCTAAAAGAAAAATCAATAATAATGATGAAATTTTGTGGTAACATGTAAATTACAATCCTCTATTTAATTTAATTAATTTGTAAAAGTTTTTTCTAAATGTTAATGTACTTTGTAATACCTCTGATATTCTTCTGTTCATATCATTTTACATTTCAAAACGATGTGTTGAAACAACGCTTGAGCTTTCGAAATTGAAAGATAATTTTGAGTTTTGATTTCATTTGATACTAACGGTTTGGATTTATTAGTTGGCAATAATAGGTATTGTTTTTAATGATTTAAGAAGAAGTTTCCTCTGAAATAACAAATTGTAATCTAAAGTTTTCAGAATGTAAATTTATTATTATTACTATTACTGACATTAGAAATATCTTTACGGAAGTCCTTGTAAAATGTTTGGACTATTATATTATGTTACACTATTGTCATCCACTTGGCTTGGTAAGGACTGATATACAAACATAATACTTTTAATTTCTCTGCCATGTCATCTCGCAAGTAACCGATATTGAAAGTGTTACTGGTTGGCGAATAATAATACCTTCAATTTATGTTTCGCATTTAATCGAATTATAACTGCTTAAAAATATGGGAGATATAAAAGACACAAAATCACGTATTAATGATCTGAATCTTTAATTTAATCTCAGAGTACTGCCATTCGGTAAAGTATAAGATTTTAAACTTATCTCCCTGATTTAATTAATCTGTAAATGCTAAAAAAACTGACAAATAAACGCATTTCACGCACTTCTTAATAGTCTAAATGTTTATTTACTTTTTAATAATATAATTTATGGAGTTTGAAATACGTCGTATCTATAACTGATATTTATTATGAATATTCGCAGCATGACAATCATTATTACGGTATGGTATATGGTATATTTAATTATGGCAAAGCACACTAGGGCTATCTGCCTAAGGGGAGGGATGCCTTCGTCGAGGACTTTCTAAGGGAAACTGGCTCGTATACACGTTACACATGGGGAAAACCACGAAAACACCCACGCAGCCAGCTCGTTCGCGGGATTCGAACCTCGACAATCATTATTAAAAGACATTTCTAACGCCATAAAAATACTGATACTTTTTTAACACCATCATATATATTTTAATATTATTTTTGCTGTTATTCTTGGTAGTTAATATTAAAAGCTGTTGCTACTGTTGCTATTTTTACTGTTATTGTTACTTTTGATATTATTATTATTGTTATTACTACTACTAATATCACTATTATTATTATTATTGTTATTACTACTACTAATATCGCTATTATTATTATTATTATTAAGAAAACAACAAGAATTACAAATCCAAATTGCTATGTCTCAAGATATAAAGTTTATTGCGAAATGAAAAAAGTTGCGAATTACTATTTTAAAGACTTAATATTTCTCGGCCTACAAATTTCACTCTCATTTTACGAAGTAATTCCCAAAACTCAAACAAATCGTCTTCTTTGTACTTTTTTTTCGAATCAATATGGAAAAGTTCCCTCTCGAAGCGGAGGTCGGAGATGAAATTTACATCCTTGGCCTCAGATCTCGAAAACCGATTTCGAGATTCTTTTTAATTCTCATGCCTGAATTTCGCCAATGGAAAAGCGAGAATATTCGAAATAGACTTTCGAACAAAAATATTCGAAGCATGGAAGGAAACGAAAAAAGAAGAAAAGGAATTAAAATTTCGAAGAAGCTTTCTAAAAAATCGAAGCGAATGCCAGATGTCAAGGCATCCACCATTTTAGACCCACCGATAGGAGGAAACCTGATTCACTTGCAGCATCGACAAAAATAAAATACAGGAAACCTCCATTACCGGATTTATGGATCCGGATTTATGGAAATCCAGTTATCCGAACTGAATGTAAAGAAACTCAGTTCCATGGACCTACTTCGAACAATAAAAAAATCGCCTAAATTAATGATGAGCTTAATTTATAGCCATAAATTCAGCTCGACCACTAATTTATGGCCATAAATAAATCCTATAGGACTTGGTATAGTGATGGTGTTAAAAAAAGTATTAGCATTTTTAAGGCGTTAGAAATGTCTTTTAATAATGATTGTCATGCTGCGAATATTCATAATAAATATCAGTTATAGATACGACGTATTTCAAACTCCATAAGTTATATTATTAAAAATTTATGGCACATTTACAGCTAGAAAGAGGCGTCTTGTTTTCATTGGCCACAAAAATGAAAATAAAGAGTACGAAAGCAAAATATTCTTACTTAGCAACTTCTTAATTTACGGAAAACAAGAAAACAGACAATAAATACAACGGGATTTTGCTACCTTGATTCTAGGATATGTCGTATTTTCTTAAAACTTTGCTAATATATTGTACTATGCAGCAAAAACTCGTGAGATATTATATGGTTTAATCCTAGTATACGGTACACATGGGATTTGGCGACATTATGATGAACAAACAGGAAACGTAAAATTTATGATGAGCAGTAAACGCGTCATTTTTGGTGTTGGCGACAATTTTCAAAATTTCGCCAGAGCTGTACCTTATACTAGGATTTTACCGATTCTTAGAGAAACATGGAAAAGCAGCTAGATCTTCACCGAGAAATGAATCACAGAACATCCAGTGCTGCTGAATAAAGGCATGCTTTGGTGGAATGAAATAGTTTATTATTTTATTTACTAAGAAAACGAAATACTTTAAAATTTTCCTATATATTTTAGTTTTTCGTATTTAAAAAAGTATTCTTTGTACCGTAATCTGAAATTTTCAGGTTGCAAGCTAATTTTGGATATTTTATATTTTCCGTTACAGAAAAGCTCACCAAGCAGTTTCCCTCAGAAAGAGACGCGTTAACTAGATACTTCCCTCAAAAAGATATACTTTCGTCATCAGTTTATTTGTTATATGGTAAAATGCTTCTAAACGTAAGAAATATAGCTCTTAGACTAATAATTTCACTAAAAAAGAAACGAAACCTCTGTTAGCAGACCCCTACCAACCGAGGTTTCAGTTAATCAACTCAGCAATCAGTTTAAAGAAATCATTGAAAAAAATGTGCAATACCAGAAATGGTACCGCAGAAATCAGTAACACTTACGAATTCTTTTACAGGGATTGATCTTTTGCTTTTTTATCAGTTATAAGCCAAAGGCCTCTCTATTATGCATTAGGGTTAAGAAAAAAGTGTTTTACATATGCTCGAAGAAAGCAACATCAACTAACAAATCTGAGACAGTACCTGATGATAATCTGCCTTCGTGGAGAACATTTTAAAGGATGAAGATTCATTTACACCTGTTACATATGGGGCAATCCTGAAATCTTCCATGCATCCAATTCTTTAGGCGGAATTTTAACCTAAGTTGAGATACCAGTGTTCAGTGGTTTTACCGCTCTGCCACTAGTGAGCGTTGACGCCTTGAGCAATTCTTTTTAACTCTTAATGCACTCAACCATGTTAACTTGGGTGGAACAAACTAAATAACTTTCGCGCACCGAGTAAATACGTTGAAGATTTTTTTCCCAGCTTTGAAAGCAATTGAATATGTTCGCTGCAGTTATGAGTTAACATAAATAAAGAAATTAAAAGAGAATGAATTAAAATAAAGAATGGAAAAGCTGGCTGAAAAAAATATCACTTTTTGAATTTGTATTGGTGCATAAAGGGGTTGATATTTACTACAGCGTCCTGATGCTCCAGTTGTGGTTCTCATTTTGGTCAAAAATTGGCATTATCATGCGGTGGCTGATATAATTAGAACTACTATCGTAAAACAGGGTAAGAAAAGTTTTCAAAATAATAAAAATTTTCTGAAGTAAAAAAGTGAAAAAAAAATTGGAAATAAAAAAAGTAAAGATATATAAAGGAAAAAAAATGTTTTTAAAAAAATCTAAAAGGTTTCAGATTTTAACGGTAGCCCAAAAGGGTTTGTTAAGGTTCTTTTATTCTCTCGCTGAGCTCGCCATCTACCAGTCTGTTGTTACACTCACTCCAGCTAACCCTATTTTTTTTCGTTTTTTTGCTTTATTATTCTTTGCACTTATGCCATATACAATTAAGCAGCAAAGCTATAAACATTTCAAAAGCAACATAACAATTATGCGTTTAAATAATGTATGGGATGTTTGGTGTCAGCAGTTTGAAAAGTGATACGCCGTTTATAGTGATTCAAAGCAAAATGCCATTTTGAGACTAATATCCCATTCGGGACTAACATTCCTTTTGGGCTCATAAAGTATATGCAAAATGTTTGACATAAATTAACAGTTTCAGTAAATTTTGAAAAAGTTTGTTCCAATTTTGTCACAAATACTTTCATTTAGAAATAAAACCGTGCATAGAATATTAGTTAAATTGGAGAAAGAAATTTCATCTAATAATAAATGTTAATACGAGTACATATGTACACTGCTCAAAAAAAAAAAAAAAAAAAAAAAAAAAAAAAAAAAAAAAAAATGGGACAGTGCTATATCTCCCGTTCTACTGGGCCGATTGACAAAATTCAAACTGCGTTCTTCATGTTTCGAAAGCGCGACTTAGGATATATATTAGATCTATATATAGCACTATTCTAACATAGGTATTTTGACACAAAATCGGACTTTTTCTGAAATAACATACCCATTTTTTTTCCATATTTCGATTCTACAACTCAAATTATGCCAGAATACCAAGTTTTGTAAAAATCGTACGAGTAGTTTTTAAAATATTAGCTCTCAAAATTTTAGCTCCTCAATGTTAATTGAATTTAGCAAATATTTATTAATATCTCTTTTTTTAGTCCAAAGGGGCTTTGTCCCTGAAGGACTATTGTTTTCGTTTTGCGATTTTGCGTCGGACTCATAAACGTCGGTTCACTTTTCAAACTGTTGCCACAAAATGTTAGAGTCCTGCATTATATTTGAAGAAATTAAATAATGAAAAATCTGCATAAATGATTGTCTATTTCTCGCATTGTGATAAAACAATGGTACATAGAGCCATCGAATTTTGAATGACGAAATCCTACTGCGAATATGGGCATCTGAAATCCCAAGTTTGGAATTTGTTTTATTAGTCCAAAGGGATTTGAATCCCGAAGGACTATTAGTTTCGTTTTGGCACTTATGTTGAACTGCGGTGCTTAACCACCAGGGTGCCTGGGCGCTATAGCCCTACCCCTCATCGAATAACATGGTAAAAGTTTCGAATTATGAGAAATATAACTGAATGTGCTAAATAATTAAATGAGGAAGAGTTTAAATTCATAATTGCTAACAGTTAAATACAAATTTTTTTCCTTAAGTACCTAATTACTAATCCATACATAATTAACTATTTTTTAACAACTATTTCACAGAAGAATACATGTACACACAAGAGAAACAAAATACGAAGTGCGACACCTTAGTGCCACTAGTAAAAACAAAAAGCAATCAGGAGGAAATAAGAACAATATACAATAAAGAATCTGAGCAACAATTTGCATAACACATATACAAAATTACACATTACTAACATTTAGGATCGCCCTTGGGCGTTTCCTGAAATTGGGGTCCCTAGTATCATAACAATAGTTAACAACCACAGGATTGTCCGGAAGTTCCTGTTTATCATAAAATGCCCTAGATAGGCGGCAATAAAAATCACAAAGATCCTCTATTCTTAACTCTTTACGAATTTGGCTATTCCGAATGTACCAGGGGGCATTACATATCATACGCAATACCCCGTTTTGGGCAGCTTGTAACTGCCTTCTCAAACTTTTGCACGAGTATGCCCAGACGGGGCATGCATAACTAAGAATTGGACGCAACATGGTTTTGTAAATGAGCAACTTATTATCTATAGATAGAACACTGTTTCGAGCAATTAAGGGGAAGAGTGAAGCTTTACTAGCTCGAAACTTCCTGAGAATATGTGTAACGTGTGGGTTCCATGTAAGAGATTTACTGAGGATCACCCCAAGATAAGGGACCTGCTTGACCCAGGGAATGTCCACACCATACATTTGCAGGTGAGTCGGGAAATTCTTCTTAGTAGTAAACAGTATGGCATGTGTCTTGTCGACATTCACTTTGACTTTCCATTTGGTCAGCCAAGTCTCAAGCGAATGGATGTGGTGTTGTAGCTGTTGTATTGCTGAGCTAACAAATGCACTTTGAGTTAGGATCGCTGTGTCGTCTGCATACATGGCTAGTGTTGTGTTGTGTGTAGTGGGGATGTCGTTCACGTAAATATTGAATAGGGTAGGGCCCAGAAGGGATCCCTGTGGAACACCAGCCCGTATAGGCCGGTTTGTGGATAATGAACCAGAAACATGAACGACAAAGTGTCTACCGGTTACGTAGGATTTAATTATGTTTGTGATGTAGCCTGGGAGTCCCAGGTTGTGTAATTTGTATATGAGGGCATCCAGCCATACTCTATCGAAGGCTTTGGCGACATCTAAGAAAAGTCCACCAGTGACACGATGTTGTTGCATCCCACTGCTTATTAATTCAACAACTCTGTAGAGTTGATGCGTTGTCGAGTGCTTACGCCTGAACCCAAACTGATAGGGTATGAGGACCTTTTGCTCATCCAGGAAGATGTTTAGTCTATGTAGAATAACTGCTTCCACGATTTTGCTAATTGAGCTTAGCAAACTGATTGGTCGGTAACTCTCAGGAGCAGTCGCAGGCTTGTTGGGCTTTAGCAGAGGGACAATCTTGGCAGTTTTCCAACAAGTTGGGAAGTACTGCCATCGTAGTATGATATTCACTAACTTGGTGAAGTAGAGTATTATTTTGACAGGGAAGTGCTTGATCATCTCATTTGTGACCTCGTCTACTCCAGGGCTCTTCCTTTTCGCAATTCGCATGATATGGAGACAGACCTCCGATGGCATGGCTGATATAATGTTGTCTGTGCAGGGCTGTGTGGTAAAATTGGAGTGGAAGTCAGCAATAAGCTGTTCAGTGTCTGAGTCTGAAATGTTGTTAATGCAGAACTGAGATTCCAGATGCTGAGCTAAAAGTTCTGCATTTTTGCGTCGGACTCATAAATGTCGGTTCACTTTTCAAACTGTTGCCACAAAATGTTAGAGTCCTGCATTATATTTGAAGAAATTAAATAATGAAAAATCTGCATAAATGTATGTATATTTCTCGTATTGTGATAAAACAACGGTACATAGAGTCATCGAATTTTGAATAACGTAATCCTCCAACGAATATGAGCACGTGGAAGACCAAATTTGAAATTTGAAATTTGTTTTATGATCTATTTCCTATTTTTTAAAACTTTGACGAATTTTTGATTAACAAACTCAAGGATTTCAAAGCGAGCAATGGCAACGTTGTGCAGAAAAAAACATTTTTATCTCCAGCGCGTGAGTCTCTGTATCGGAAATTCTAAAGATATGCTTAATTTAACATTATTTTGCGATATTGCTGTTGCACTGGATCTTATGGTTTAAGTGCGAGGAACATGATATTTAATAAATAAAGGTAACACTCAAAACGTTAAAAAAAACGCCCCTTTGGACGTAATTTAAAATCTGAAACATTTCAGATTTTTAGTCCAAAGGGGCTTTGTCCCTGAAGGACTATTGTTTTCGTTTTGCGATTTTGCGTCGGACTCATAAACGTCGGTTCACTTTTCAAACTGTTGCCACAAAATGTTAAGAGTCCTGCATTATATTTGAAGAAATTAAATAATGAAAAATCTGCATAAATGATTGTCTATTTCTCGCATTGTGATAAAGCAATGGTACATAGAGCCATCGAATTTTGAATGACGAAATCCTACTGCGAATATGGGCATCTGAAATCCCAAATTTGGAATTTGTTTTATTATAGATTTTATATTTTGTAAAACTTTAACGAATTTTTGATTTACAAACTCAATGCTTTAAAAGCGAGAAATGGCAATGTTATATAGAAAAAAAATACTTTTATCTCCAGCTCGCGAGACTGTGTATATCGGAAAATCTAAAGATATGCTTAATTTAACATTATTTTGCGATATTGATCTTGAACTGAATTTTATGGTTTAAGTGCAAAGAACATGATATTTAATAAATAAAGGTAACACTCAAAATGTTAAAAAAAGCCCCTTTGGACGTAATTTAAAATCTGAAACATTTCAGATTTTTTTTTTTTTTATTAAATTTTTTTGATTTTTTCTCTCACATTTCGAAATTTAGGTTCATTCCAAATAAAATTTACCCATTTTTTGTGTTTTATTTTTAAATTTCTATTTTTAAATAATTTTTATAAATTTTTCGAAAAAAATTTTGAATTATAACCTATAAAATTTTTACCATCATCATAAAGTAGGTGTATTTTTAAGCATATCTGCAAAAAATTAGACTTTTTTATTCAAAATTTGCTAAGATATACACGAATTTACATATTTTCGCGTTTTGAAATTTGGCATCTTTTTTTTGAGCGATAATAACGCCAAATGTGGTCTATGGATTTTTGTTACACTGAATTGACACAGCTATTTTTAACCTTAAATTTCAAGTCAAATTTTACGAAGAATTAATTATATGAAATTTTTTCCCACAATAAGGCGTAATAAATATTTATTAATACTATATGAAAATCTATTTTTTTTTAAATTATAGATGATATTATTCAAATTTTTAAATTTTTTTTTAATTTCTCTCTTTCTTCCTTTTTTTTAAAAAATAAGAGTACATTTTTCTAAGAGTAAATTTTTGCCTTTGGGCGTTGTATCGTCTGCTACTTTACTTCGTTTAAATCGAATTGTCTAAAACTGAGAATTTTCTTTTAATGTTTATTTGAATTTTATGAAAATATTTTATGACATTAACTGCATAATTTATTTCTAAACAAACTGTTGCTTTTGAAGTGCTTAAAAGAGCGGCAGATACTATCATCCATATTTTTAAAGCACAGTATATTTTTATAGAAACATAAGATTTAGAATAGAAATGATCTGCAGCTACTTAATGGCTGGTTAAGTCAGCAGCTTCTGTAGACAAGTACGAATAATTATATAAACGACACACAACATTCTGGATTCAATTAACAACGAGGATACGATGTTTATTAAATGAATTTAAGAAGTTTTAACACATAAAAAATCAACTCATTTTTTATCCTAAAATGTATTTTTGTGCGTATTCATTATATCCTTAAAATTCTAATTTAGAATGTAATTGTCAAGAACTGAATCCTAATCATCAGTAATATAATAAGTAATTATTACGGTTATTAATAAATCCTTCTTATAAAGTAATTGCAAATATTTCAAAAAACTTTGTCTGAATGCAAATATTTTTCTATGCAAAATTTTTTATTTTATATTAATCAAGATTGCACACGATATTATTTATTTGCACGTCAATTTTTACCGTCAGCTCTAGTAGAATAAGAGTACAAATCAATTATATTAATTAAGGATTGGATTGGATAATTTAATTATGGAAAAGCAAACGAGGGCTATCTGCCTAAAGGAAGGGATGCTTTCGTGGAGGACTTTCTAAGATAAACTGGCTCGTATACACGTTACACATGGGGAAAACCACTAAAACGCCCATGCAGCCAGCCCGTTCGCGGAATTCGAACTTCCGACCGAACTACCAGTGCTCAGCGTCTTTACCGCTCGGCCGCTGGTGGACTATTTAATTAAGGAATGACCATCTAAATTTAGAAACAGCGTACAGTAACAGCAATTCAATTATTGGCGCCGTATCTTTCATGTTACTCCCGACTGGCAAGCTACATGATTTTTAATGAGTATTCGGGTTTTTTAGTAACTTCATTTGGAAATCGCGCTTAAACTAAGTTAGTTGGTTATTTGAACCTAGAAAGAACGTGGGAGCTATTTGGTTAAGATGCTTTCATAGAGAACCTTTGTAAAGAGAGCCTAGAAAACTACGAAAACCAACCATGCAGGCTGGGTTAGACTTCGCAACAAACAATTAGTATTTAACAATCTTCAAATGCTAGGCAACTGGTGAGGCTCCAATTAAATCTCCAATTTAATATTTTATTTGTAAATATTTAAAATATTGTTGTACACTTAGACACAAAAAGCAGAATTTAAGTTTTGTTAACTCGTTAGTAAACTACCAAGCCGTAGTGCAAATGAATATTCAATTTCTTTTGCAATAATTGTATTCACTTAATATTCTTGGAATGTGAGCTAAAGAAGGAACGTTCTCGGAAGATTAAAGAAGTGTTTAAATCCAGTGATATAAGGTTTGTCTTACAAGCTCAGGATCAAAACGATTCTGCAATTGCCCCAGTAGTTGACTTGTAAATGGCTGTGAATTAAGGAGATGACTTTTAATCTTACGTTTTCAGTCAGACAACGTATTCCAAATTTTTTGTATTGCATGACAATGCATCTTTTTATTATTCAATAACCAGTCGGAGAACCGCTTGTGTTCCGAAAATAAGTATGTGTACCCTGTCGTCCTGCATATTCTTCAAATTTGTCTTCTTGTGATTTTTTTTCTTTCCCAAAAACTAAAGTTGCCTCTCAAAGGAAAGTTTTTTGACATTGAAGAGACAAAATTAATATGACATCTACTTTTAGAGGCATGTCAAAAACAGATCTCTACAAACCTTCTTTTCCATTACATGTTGTGCAGTCAGACAAAAAGTTACATCAGCGTGAATTCTATAATCTATTTTTATTACACTCTGATTACTTTATTAACATACAGTGAATATATACTAAATCTTTTACTTCAGCTTAAGTAATTCGGAATTTTTGACGGAATTGTTGTCAGAACTAGGACTTAGAAGATAAATCAAATTGAATATTTCGATAACTCAATAAATTCAAGATGGAAGTTTCAATATTTTATTTCAGGAGGGAGGGGAATTTTTTTCAGTTTTTGTCCATTATCCTAAGTTTATTTGCTTCGATTCTTTATTTTTCCATAAAAGCGAAAATTTTACGCATGGTATACATATAACGCATAGGTTCAAATTAAAATTTAATAATTTACAGAGTGGTTATAATTAAAGTTCCACATTGAAACGGTCATAAAAGTGTAGTGAGAAATTCGTCCGTGAAAACCACGAATTAGCGATTAGAAAATGTGAGATCCCAAATCACTCGCACAAGCGCGTACAATCTGGAATTCGTTTTCTTACAGATCGTTAATTTGTAATTTTTGAAGCCTAAATTCGGCCCTAAAACATGAAGATACTGATTCAAAACGCTTTTAATCGATTTGGGCCAAAGAAATGCCTCATGTTATCTATCTAGTTCCATTGCATTCTCCTATTGCATTCGATTGCATAGCAGTCATTCCACACCGTTTAGTGTTGAATGACAGCTAGTTTCATAACTGAACCATTTTTCTCTGAAGAGCAGTCGACAGCTAGACCACTGTGATTGCAGCTCACTTAGAGTCAATGTTAAAATGTTTCGTGATACATGAACTGCAGTAAGATTAGATAGGCATTTTAGATACTACTATTTTTATGCAGGGCTGGGCCCCACCTCACGTGTTTCGCACAGTTACCTAGGCAACATTTCACGAATGAACGTCTTATAGGCCAACACTTCCCCTCTTCCCACCAGTCCTCAACCTCTGTGACTTTTAGCTATGCTGTTTTCTCAAAAGCACTGTTTATGGTGATAATCTAAACAGTTTGGCAGAAATGAAAAATGTGATACACTGACATGTCCGTAACATTCCTCCTGAAATGGTAAGAGCTGCTCTTGAGAATGCAGTAACAGGATTTAACTTGCTTTCGGAAAATGCTGGAGGCTACATTGAACATGCTTTGTAACACGTTTCGGAAAATATTAAACACATTTTAAACAGATGTTTTCGTGTCTTATTTCATTTATCAACCTTGTATACAGCGCCGAGTTTTTAAACTCTTGTTTTTTTTTTTTTTTTTTTTTTTTTTTTTTCCCGCAGAAAATAAATTTCCATAACCTCCTTTACACGATTCCCAAGTTTGATAACATTTGGTACGGTAATTTTTCTTTAATGACCATTTCAAATTGGAACTTTAATTATAACCACCATGTAAATTAAACTTTAAAAATTTGACAGTTTGGTTCAAGTCCCAGCTTTAAAAAAATATATATAAATATAATCTTTTATATTAATCCTCTTAGAAAGAATGTTTTAAGAAGCTAATTTTTCTCTCGCGTTATAGATTGTATAAAAAATGATCTTTAATATGATTTAGATTGTTTCAGCCGATATAAGAATCGGGTTACTCGGTGGTACAGAATAAACCCTGCTGGACTATTTTATTTCTTTGTCATTTAGCAAAAATCTTTTAATTAAAATATTTATCCTTTCGACTTTACTCTATATATTGTTTATAGTTAAAATGTTTGGAAAATGAAAAGCTGTCTTCAGCTGAAACACAATTCATGTAATTGCTATTTTAAAAAATTGACAAGGATGCAAAATTTATGGAAGTCTAGCAATCGAAAAATCTTAATTTTCTTGTGTGTGCACTGAAAATAACTGTAGTAGGAAAGAAGAAAATTAGGGAGAAAAGTAAGCAAAAATTTGCAGGGAAATTTTGCTGTCAGACATACCAAGATGTTTCAAAAAGTTGGACGCTTTTGAATATACTTTCAGGATATTTCAAAGAATTTATGTGTTCAAAGAAAAAACACTTGGACGTGTACACCAGCAAATACCATCAATTGAGCTTGTGGTTAACAGAAAAGACAAAAACGATATCATTGCAGATTAAAGTGAAGAGCGACTGGTTTTAGACTATATGGTTGTATAAATTTAAATTACGTTATAGAACATCATATCGTATCATAAATGGAGAATCCCATGATTTTCTCATTCGAATTATTTGAAGATTCAGGAGTTTATCCAGTGATGTATGTGGATGTCACCTAAAGATGTTTTTTTTTTTTCCTCCTGATGAAACAGCGACCGAGCGGTAAAGTCGTTGAACGCTGGTAATTCTGTTCGAGGTCCGAATCCCGCGAACGGGCTGGCTGCATGGGCATTTTCGTGGTTTACCCCATGTGTAACGTGCATGCGAGCCAGTTTTCCTTAGAAAGTCCTCCACGAGGGCATCCCTCCTCTTAGGCAGATAGCCCTAGTGTGCTTTGTCATAAGTAAATAAACCAAAACCTCTTGATGAAACCAGTCTTTCCTTTCATCTCATACCTTTAAAATGTTTAGCCTCTAAAGACTGATAAAGGCTCTGACCAAATAATGATGAAATGGATTGAATTGGATTATTAAGTTACGTCAAAGCATGGGTATCTGCCTAAAAGGAAGGATGCCTTTGTGAAGAACTTTTTAAGGGAAACCAGCTGGCATACACGGTGCACATAAGAAAATACACGAAAACGCCCATGCAACCAGCCCGTTTACCGGGATTCGAACCCCGGAGCGAACTACCAGGTTTCAGCGACTTTACCGCTCGGCCGTTTGTGGGCCTTTATGAAATGGAAGGCGATAACTTTATTTAAAATGATTGTCAGAAATATCAAGATATTTGGAAAATTTGGATGCTTTTTAATATACTTGCGGAATGCCTAAAGAAAAAGAGCAAGAATAAAGTAGAATGCCTGATTTAAAAAAAAAAAAAAAAAAAAAAAAAAAAAAAAAAATTGGGGTAAAATTTAGTATTTGTATTTTTTTTAATTTAAAACCTTTTAATGTTATGATATTTGATTCTTACGATTTCAAAAATAAAACATTTGACTGAAATATGAATAACATTTAAGAAGCCAAATGTAGGATAAAATTGTGTAAAGCAATGGGCACAATGATAAAACTGTTTAAAGCAGTGTATGCAAGTCATCCTAAGTTAAAATGTCGCAATCCTAAGTTAAGTGTCTTTCTTATTTATATATATATCTTTTCTGAACAGAACATTGAAAGGCGTGTTAACTGTGCTTTACTGTATTTTCTCTTTTAATATATGCAGTTTTCAAATGCATCGTAGTCTGGGTTACAAAGTATTCCTCCGAAAGAAACGCAATTCAAATAAATAAAATCACATTCTGGAAAATTTATATTAATAAATATATTAAAAGTGCTCAATTCGAAGGAATAAATAGAAAATTTTAAAATAATTATCTGAAGAGACAATGCAACACAAACAATTAAAATAAAAGCATAAGAATTTAAATTTACCTAAAATAATAACTATGACAAAAAATATATATAAAGAAAAGTATTTGAAAAAAAATAAACTCTGCACCTTTATTTAAGCAGTTCGAATAGGTAAATAGAAAATTTTAAAACAGTTATTCGAAAAAAACCATGCAACTTAAACAATTAAAATGAAATTCGAAAAAGAAAAAATTACTTAAAATAATAAGTTTTAATTAAAAATATAATATAAAGAATATTATTTGGAAAAAAAGAACGATGGTGACTTTTTTTCCTCTCACGGGAAAGGAAACTAGGTTGCCATATATTAAGAAGTTCGCCAAGTGAACTATTCTTGGCGCAAACTGACAAAAAAGTGCCAACATAAATTTGTGAATTTCTCCGTAAATTTCGCTCCAAAATTTACAAAATTTCATATTTAGGCGTAATTTGAGTCGTAGAATCCAAATATGTAAAAACATTGGCATGTTATTTCAGAAAAAGTCCGATTTTGTGTCAAAATACCTATGTTAGAATAGTGCTATATATAAATCTAATATATATCCTATGTCGCGCTTTCGAGGCATGAAGAACGCAATTTGAATTTTGTCAATCGGCCCAGTAGATCGGGAGATATAGAACTGTCCCTTTTTTTTTTTTTTTTTTTTTTTTTTTTTTTGAGCAGTGTACCTATTTTCAAATTTTAAATAAATAATTTCGGAAAACGGTCCCGCTTATTTCGGGTAGTCGAGGTTCTAGCTTGGAATGATACATTTTAGAAGTTTTCATGATAATACTTTGAAAATAATTCCGATGTGAGATAATAACAGAACCTTTAAATTAGCAGCGGCTAACAAGAATCATTGCAACACAAATCTGCAGATAATTATTTGGCACGTGTTGTTTTTAACGGAAAAGATCTATAATTTTTTTTAATTTCTTCTGCTTTGGTTACTTGACATAAATTTCTAAACTGCATAATAAATCGGCATTTTAAAATTTATTTTCATTTTAGGTGTTAATTTACACGTATATCACACTGCAATTTAAGCACCAGATTTTCGTTTTTCCCTATAGTTTATATTACAACTACAAACGTCAATCAAAAAAAAATATTTAACCACTGTTTTTGGTTTAAAAGTTAGAATGTAATGCACACAATTAATGGCAACATTAAATTTACAGTTAGGCTATCTCTTCCGTGACAGTTAACAGAATTACTCTAAGAAAGTCCAAAACGATATATAGACTCAAAAAGCTTCAAAACAACAAGATATTAATAAATTTACTCTTTAGATCGAAGTTCAAATATTTCTCACTCACAAAATAAATTTAGTTAATCTGAATAACCTTCTGGTCAAAGCGAATGTTAGTTACGGAAGCCAAGAGAAGATAAGGTAAACTGCAATTTAGAGATTAGCTTGTTAGCAGAACTTAAGAATAATTGTTGGGGTGTGATTTTGTTTAGAAGATCAGTCCCGATTTGATAGTAAAGTACTTGTCACTGTCTTACTGCGACTTTTTAGCATGGTCGAAAATGGAGATGGGTGTAAGCTTAGGGAATGAAAAAAATTTTTCCTTCCTTGATGAATCCTAAATGATACATAGCCATCTTTTTATTCATCGCTACTGTGGAAGTTTCTAAGCCACTTGCGTGCGAACAAATCCAATGACCAAGAAAAGAGAGGAAGAAAAAAAGAAAGAAGAAAATTGCGAACGTAAATGATTTTCATGGAAATCCGCTTTGAACGACCTCAGTGGCAAATGAACCTTTTTTATAGCGTGCCAAAACCGGAGGTGAGAAAGTTCTCAAAATCAAACATCACGCATTTTCGAACTTTCTACGAATTTTTCGAGGAAATTTGAATAGTAGAAAAAGAAAACTGAAAACTGAAATCTTTTGAAGTTAAGGGAAGATTATTTTTTTCATAATATCCAATCAGGCGTAACTCAGCTACGGTTTCAGTCCTAGAAAAAGTATTGAACCCGATTCAAATGAAGATAAGAACTTTCAGCTCGGTCAACGGGCAGGCTGCATGAACAATTTTAAAGATTTTTCCCATGTGTAGCCTAAATACAAATCGATTTTGAGAGAGTCTTCGCAGAAAGCATCCCTTATCTTGTGCAGGTAACCTATTCTGAAGTATCCACTTTCCATTGTTCAAGCATCCTTTCAAGAAAACTGACGACGCTAGTGAAACATAATCTGTTATACATTTAAACTACAATCCTATAAAGCTGGAAATATTTAAAAAGGATATACAGTTAGCAAATAAGCATAACAGCGAGCAGCTTGCACTTAAAGACTCACACAGAGGAGCATTCTTCTGTTTTCCGATAAATGTTAGTTTAAAGTTTCAGCAATAGACTGCGCTGTATTGTTAATATCTCGATAGTATACAAATTTAAATCCTTTTAAAGCTTATGTTCAAATCTTTAAACAGCTGAGAGTTCATGATGGACTAATACATTTTGAACAGTACTTGCACCCGCTACCGAATAAATTCCATGTATCCTTGTGAAAATCTAGTTTCAATTTGACTAACAAGTAATTAGTCCAAAGGGGCAATTTGCCCAGAAGGATCATGAATTTCGTTCTGGCATTTTGCATTGATTCACTATAAGCGTTGTTTTACTTTTCAAACTGTTGCCACCAAATATTATCGTTCTGTATTATATTTGAAGAAATTAAATAATGAAGAATCTGCATGAATGTATGTAAGTTTCTCGCATTGGGATAAAACAACGGTACCTAGAGCCATCGAATTGGATCAACGTAATCCTCTTGCGAATATGGGCATCTGGAAGCCTACCTAAATTTGAAATTTGGAATTTGTTTTATTATCGATTTCATATTTTTTAAACCTTTAACGAACTTTTGATTAACAAACTCAAGGATTTCAAAGCGAGCAATGGCAACGTCGTACAGAAAAAGCATTTTTATCTCCCGCGCATGAGACTGCGTATCGAAAATTCTAAAGATATGCTCAATTTAAAACTATTTTGCGATATTTCTCCTTAACCGAATTTTATGATTTAAGTGCGAAGAACGTGATATAATATATAAAGGTAACACACAAAATGTTAAAAAAAGCCCCTTTAGACGTAATTTAAAATCTGAAACCTTTCAGAATTTTAATTTTTAATTTATTTATTTATTTATTTTTCTTTTGTATTTTTCCTGTCCTTCCGTATTTCAGTTAACAACTCTTTCTCGTTCTTTCGAGAAAGTTATGTAGATTTTAAGTGGCAAGCTTCTGCGCTCAAAATAGACACACTGGAAACTGTAAGGAGTTAAATTCGGAGCGAATGACTGATGGTAACCGTGCCTGTAATGATGAGTCCAGCGGAATAGCTGTCTGAATGGTATGCTGCGACTGAAGTTTAAATTCGTAGGAAGTTGTGAGGAAATTGTGGTTCCTGTCAAATTAAAATTTTATTCTACATTTAATGTCAAGTCAAACGGACTATTACCTTATGATATTTTAGGTTAAGACCTCAAGTAGATACGTTTGAAATCTAATTTACTTTTATTGTGTTTCTATTTTGAATGAATTACACTACACTCCTTTTATGAAAACTCATGGTAAAGGAACTCTTTTAAATCTGTTAGGACTCACGTATTTATAAGTTAATTTTGTTCTGTACATATACTTCTAGTTTAATATAGGGTATATAACCTTAATATTTTTTTCATTCTTTTCTTACGGTGGGGCTTTGATAATGCCATCGATCGAAAACGTTTGAGCAAAACGTTTCTCTCATGCTAACACAATCTTCCTTTATGTAAAGTCTTCAGATGCAAAATATATTTAAATACGCCAGTTTTAAGTTTTCTAGCTGACTTTTTAATAATGTCTAAAGTTACAATGCCTTTGCATTGATTGCCAGAAATACCAAAGAAACACACACGCAAAATTAAAAATAATATTACAGCACGTAAGGAAATATTTTTATCATATCGCTAACCGACTTCGGTGCGTGAATTTAAAGTTCGGAGTGTATTTTGCATTTGATTAATTTCAATTAAAATGTATCAAAACTGACTTCTTCACGGGGCTCGGATTGGTTATATGTGAATTTTTAGGTATTCTTCTGTTATCGGCACCGGATGCAAAAATGTATGTATACATGCGCGTGTGTATATAGGTATATGCATATATGTGTGTGTATATAACACACCTACATAAGTACGTACATATATGCATGCATACACGAGCACATACATCCATGCATTTATTTTTAGGCCGGTTCAGATAACAAAGAGTACCAATTTTTATATACTTTTTTCCGATGTGTAATGTGAATACCAGTCAGTTTACCTTAGGAAGTCCTCTGCCAAAACATCCCTCCTTTTATGTAAATAGCTCTAGCATATTTCGTCGTAATCTAATAATCTCATCTAATCGGAAATCGACTTAGCGGATTGTACAAAAAATAAATAAATAAATAATTTTACCGTATTTATTTGTATAATTTACCCCCTTTTAAACTAATTTTATAGTTCAAAAATCGAGAGGGGAAAATTATGCTAGTAATTTAATTTCCGAAGAACACGGTTACAGTAAGAACATAGCAAATGGAAAGTAGTTATGGATAAACTACCGGTAGATATCGCAATACCATTTCTTTATTGGAAACCTGTATTCCAATAAAAATGCATAGTCATATTAACATTACAATATCTAACGGATTTTTGACACTAACGGAGACGATCTGCGTGACGTATGCAACTCAATTATCTTTTCTCACATAGTTACCTCACATGGATGAGTCTTAACCGCAGCTCTCAAGAGAGGCATTATTGGAACAAGGAAGAAAAAAGTTGAACTAAGGACTTTAATTTCAAAAGATCGAACACACCACAAGCATATAAGGCTACAATGAATTCGAAAGTAAGTAATAGAAGTAAGATGAAATCACATACTTGGAAAGTTTCATAATACCTGCTACGTCCGTGTAGCTTAACGGAGAATCTGTACAAAATACGTTTCAGTTAATAAATACAAAGGAAAATAAAATAGATGGAATGCTAATACAGAAAAGCAAACGTAAATTGAGAAATAAAAATAGTCAAAGGAATACAATTTATCTATATAAACTAGCTCTCAGAGGGAAAATAATGCACAGTAAAGAAAGAGGGAAATAATAGGATTTTTTTTTTTTTTTTTAAATTTTCAGAACCTAAAATACTAGGGGGAAGAGCATACACGAGGAAATCCGATTTTACATATAAACTTTGAATTTCAGCATTACTTTGAAAGGTAATTTGAAGACAGTAGTTCTGAATTAATGTTTTTTAATGTAAAAGACCAAACTGACGATTCCGTAACTTTTGTCTTTTGGGATAAGTATACTTTGGCATAACTCCTCTTGAAAAGAAATAGAAAGAAGTTTATTTATCAATGAGTAATGAACAGAGTAGCACAACACACTTTAAAAATGTTTTGTCTACAATATTTTTTCGAAAACAAGAAAGCTCTGTGAGAGATAAAAACAGCGTATTTAATTTAACGGGACCACATAGGCAATGTCATTCTATATGTCATTTTAAAGAAATAATGTTTGATGCATATTGTACTGTAACTGAAAAAAAATTGTGCATTTTATTTTATTTTCGCAAGGCTTTACCGCTTTTAGTGTACATATACTCTTTAGTACAAGATTATCAGTGACTGGAAAAAGAGAGATAGGCTACCAGTCCTAATTTCCATTTCGTTATCATATGGACATCTTATGCCCACAGATTCTGTCTTATTCTGATGATTGTGTCATGTACTCTCTGAACAGACTGTGTTTTCTTATTTAATCTAGCATGGCAAACCTCATGAAGGCTATTTGCCTAATAAAAGGGAAGCTTCCACGAAAGATTTCCTAAGAAAAATTGGCTCGTATTCTTGTTGCATTTATTTCTTTTTTTCTTAAAAAATGTTTAATCTTTTATCCTTAAATGCAGACAGAGATAAGGAATGTTAATAGTAATACTCAGTGTCATTTCTGAGATCAGGAGCAAATATAACATTTGTTTTATCATCATGATGAAGTTCCCTTCTCTTCTGGTTGAATTAATTGCTTATAAATTTTGAGACAATTTTTCCTTTGAACATAACTTTTTTTTAATGTCCTTAGTAGCATTTATTTTGGTATAATATTTTAAGGTATAATTTATTTGGTATAATATTTATTATATTTATTTAATATTCATGTTTCTATACTATTTTCAAATTCAATAAATAGTTGCTTTTGGTATGTGACTATTTTTCTTAATGCTTAAGCAAAACAATTTTCTTTCCTTCGATATCACAATTATAAGAATATATTTTTTAATCGCTTTTGTTAAATGAAGTACTATTCTTAAACGTTTCTAGTATTTAACTAAAAGTCCTATTATTTTAGAGAAAATCAATCTTTTTAACGCTTGAAACTTTATTACTTATCTTATATCGACACACACTTAATCACTGAAATTGGGCCATTTTTATGTAATAAATTTAAATAATATCCAACAGGTAACTGTGCACTTTTTTTCACTGAATTGATTTGTGCACAAGACTTGCAATAATTATAGTCACGTGGTAGATATCAAATATTTTTATTTTGGTAGCACGTGAAATTTGTATAATGAAAACAATAATACCTCCTCGCGAACTAGAAATACCTCAGTGTAGTTTTCATTAAATAGAAATAAGTAACGCATTTAAAAAATAATTGCTTGGTTTAATTTTAGATGTACGTAAGCAAAATTTACTTTCACTAAATAAATATTTATTTTATTGCTTTACAGAGAAAAGACAAAACAAAAATTAACTCCCTAGGCCAGTTTTGCCGAAAAAGCTCTATAATTTATTATCCCAAAGGGAGTTAACCCAGAAGGGCTATTAATTTCGTTTTGGCATTTTGCGTTGGTTCGCTATAAATGTCGGTTCAATTTTCAAATTGTTGCCACCGAATATTAGAGCCCTGTGTAAGAAATTTTATCTAAAACTATAGTTTAATCGTCAAAGAGGGCGTAAATCTTTCATGATGTATACTTCTTGTTCTTGGATCTGGCATCCGCCAGTTGAATGTGTGTTAGACTTGAACAAACTTGGCAGTTTAGAAACCTGATTTGTAGTGGTCATGTATCTTGATGTTATGTGTGATTCGAATTAGTGTTTTTTGAACTAAGATATCTTGCAATTCTTGACAGTTAATATAATATTTTATACTTTTGGCGCCCAACGTGGGGCACGAACAATTTTTTTTATTTAGAATGCGGTGTTTTTCGTGTTACTGAAGAATTATTCCTTTGCACTGAACGTGGCAAGATTAACGTTCAGAATACTTTTGAATGTGTTTCACCCGGAAAGTCAGTTCCTAAATTTGGATTATACCATTTGAAGCCTGCACCAGGTAAGAGAATAAAATTACTTTTGTTGTTATTATGGCAGACGATATTATTAAATTAAAAGCTACTAGAAAAGTCATGAGGCAAGCTATTTCTAGAATAATAAATGTTGTAGAACCTGAAATAAAAAAAGACATTTTGGATAAGGATGTGGTAGAAGAAAATGTGTTTTTAGTTACTTCTAAACAGTCTGCGTTAAAAGAAATTAATGAAAAAATATTGGATTGTTTTAAAGGGGATGAGTCTGAAATTGAGAAAGAATGTAATACTGTGTTAGAGTATGATGAAAAAATAAGTTTATGTATTTTTAGGGCTAAAGAGAAACTTATTTTAAATTCTCAGATAGTGAGCATTGAAAGTGAATCGCCTGGTAACCATACTGCTGCCGTAAAGGTCGAAAACAAAACTAACATTCGATTACCTAAAATTTCAATTCCTAAATATTATGATGATCCTAGTTTATTTTTGGAATTTTACAATTCCTTTGAAAATGCTATTGGTAATAATAATGAGTTAACAAAGGTCGAGAAGTTTACCTATCTTAAATCCTTACGCGCAGGACCTGCTTTAAGTGCAGTATCCGGGTTTGCACTATCTAATGAAAATTATGACGCTTCTATAAGTTTAATTAAAGAAAGATTTGGACGAACAGATTTGGTAATATCTTCGCACATGAATAAACTCTTGAATCTTGAACCGGTTAAAAGTTCGTCCAATGTGAAAGCACTAAGAACACTATACGATTCCTGTGAAATCAATATAAGAAACTTAAAAAATTCATTGGGTATTGTGTCGGAAGCTTACGGAACCCTTTTAGGACCCGTTATTTTAAAACTTTTACCAGACGATATGAATCTGGAGTTTAATAGAAAAAGAAACTCTAAACAGCAATATAGCCTAACAGAACTTCTCGAATTCATTAGATTGGAAGTTGAGAGTCGGGAAGCTTCTAATTTAATAATAAACTCAAAGAAAAGGGACACAAATTACGGTGTTAAACAGAATAAAAATAATTACTTAAAAGGGGCAAGTGTTCCTACTGCTTCGGCGTTAGCTACAGTGACTAAGCCGTATTGTTTCTATTGTAATCAAAATACACATGATGTAGGAAAATGTGAGAAAACAAATGAGCAAAAAAGAGCGATATTAAAATACGATGGACGTTGTTACAGATGTTTTAAGAGAGGTCATGTAGCTTCCAGATGTAAAATGAAACTTCAACCTTGTGAGCTGTGTAATGGTTTAAATCATAATAAGCTATTTTGTAAAAATATTCTTCCTAAAGTAGAAGCAGTTTCAGATGTTAAACAGAAAGTAGTTACAGTATCAGATTCTAAGCAGAATGTAGTTGCATCCCTGTTGTTTAACTCTGAGACTGTTTCTGAAATTCTGATAAAGGTGTATATTACAAACTTGCACTGTTAACGCTTCAAATACAGATAATACTAGAAGCCAAATAGTAAAAATCTTAATTGATGGTGGATCACAGAGGTCATTTATTAGATCTGATTTGGCTAAAGAACTAAAATTAAGGACTTTAAGGAAAGAAAGGTTACATATTTATTCATTTGGGTATAGCCAAGGTAGACTAATAGAATATAATGTTGTTCAAATTACCCTGAAAAGTATGCATTTCCCTAATGACTCAATCACTATTGAAGCTCTTGTTACAGATACAATTTCTGGAGCGATCATAAAAATTCCCCCCGAAAACATTTTAGAAATATTAAAATCAGAAAATCTAAAATTAGCCGATAATGGTGAAGCAGTTGAAATAAAAATATTGTTAGGATCTGATTCATGTTGTAAAGTACAAACAGGCGAAAAGAAAAGAGTAACTAATAAATTATTTGCGGTGTCTTCTATATTTGGTTGGTCCTTAGTTGGATCTTTAGAAGGTGATCAGTCTAGTGCTTGTATTTTTACAATTGGTGCTTCTCATTGCTTGAAAGAAGATAAAGATTCAGTTAATGACTGTTTGTGAAGGTTTTGGACTCTAGACCATTTGGGTTTAGAGGAGAACGAGAATCCTGACGATAAATCAGTCATTGAGAAATTTGAAAGAGAATTGCATTTTACTAATGGTAGATATGTAGCTCGTTTGTTATGGAAATCACATCATGCAAACTTGGGTAATAATTTAGAAAATTCCAAGCGACGTCTAGTATCTTTGGTTAATAAACTAAAAAGTGATGAATGGCTTAGGGCGAATTATGATAGCATAATAAACGAACAGTTAAAAAATGAAATAATTGAAAGAGTGCGAAATTGAAAGTTGTGATAGTAGTAAAATGTATTACATGCCACATGCTCCAGTTGTAAGAAAAAATGTATCAAAAACTAAAGTCCGTATCGTGTTTGACGCTTGAAAAGGCCTTTCTCCAGATTGGAATCTCTGAAATTGATAGATATGTATTACGGTTTTTATACTTTGATAATAATTACAATTTGAAACATTATAGAATGACTCGCGTTCCTTTCGGTGTATCATGTAGCCCTTTCATTCTGGCGTGCACTATAAAAAAGCATATAAAGAAATTAGAGTTAGAAAAACCACAAAAAGAAATATATTAAAGGTGACTGCTACTATTTTCGATCCAGTAGGTTTCTTGGCGCCATTTGTATTACGTGCAAAATTGATAATGCAAAACCTTTGGCAGTTGGGTTTAGAATTTGATGATGAAGTTCCAACTGAATGTAAGCAGTTGTGGTCCGAGTGGAGCGGTGAAATTGAAAAGTTAAAGAAATTTGAAATTTCTCGAGAATATTTCCCCGGCAAATTGAATCAAAATAAGGATATCGAACTTCATTTATTTTGTGATGCATCTATTAAAGCGTATGGTTCAGTTGCATATTTTAGGTCAGTTGAAGAAGGACAGGTAGCATTCATTATGGCAAAATCTAGAATTGCGCCAATAAAACACTCACACTTCCAAGGTTAGAGTTGCTAGGAGCATTAACATCAGCAAGACTTGCTAAACATTTAAAAGAGTTGTTTTCAATTCATGAAGAAAATATTTATCTGTGGACTGAAAGTATGATAGTGGTTCACTGGATTCACAGAGCTCCTGAACGATGGAAAATGTAAAAAATCGAGTATCTGAAATACAATCTTTAACTTGCTCAAATAACTGGAGACATTGTAATGGGAAGTCCAATCCAGAGGACATTTTATCTCGAGGATGTTCAGCCGAATATTCGTTGTCTTCAAGATTATGGCAGTCTTGACCAGACTGGTTAGTTGAATCAGTGAGTGCTTGGCCTAGTAAATTTATCGTGACATCGGAGTTTTCTGGTGCTGAATTAGAGCGGGAAAAGTGTATAAATGATACGACAAATACTACCGTCTATTGCAGAAAAATCTAATTCTCTGTTGAATCTTGAAAATTATAGTAAATTAATTAGAGCTATTAGAGTGACTACATGGATATTTAGGTTTATTCACGATCTGAAAAATAAAACTGACAAGAAAACCAGACCCTTGATAGCGGAAGAACGTTTTGCCGCAGAATTATATTTGATAAAAGAAGTTCAATATGAACATTTTTCTGATGAAATTAATAGTTTAAAGTCTGGACAGTTGATTTCAAAACATTTATGAACTAAATCTTTTTTTAAGTGGAGAAAGAGTTTTGTTAGTAGGAGGAAATCAACTTTAAGTTTTCATGAAAAGCATTCCATAATTATTCCTTCAAAAACTCATTTTACAGATCTTCTAGTAAGTGATGCACATGAACGAGTCCTTCATACAGGTGTAGCTAGTACTCTCATGTTCCTCCGTGAAAAGTACTGGATAATTAAATCCAGACAAAACGTGAAACGTGTTATAAGAAACTGTGTACTGTGTCAGCGTTATAATTCCTGACCGATGCGACAAGTCATAGCACCATTACCTCTATCTAAATTTAGAGTGCTAAGAGTATTAATATTGTATGATAGTATATTTCTTACTGAAAATGTAATCTTAATGCTACTAATGTTGTATCTATTTTATTTAATTGCTATTTGAAGTACTGTATATTTAATATTTAAAGAAATGTATATATTAGAAAATTTTAAGGTTGTAGAAATGTATAAGTGTATTTAAAAATTTTAATTTAATTCTGAAAAAAAAAAAGACAGGTTTCTTGTAATAATTCTAGTATTTTAGTTGAATTATGATAATCTTGATTTTGAAATAATTTGTTTAATATTATCTTGAGTCATATAAATTCTTGATTTAAATCGTGATGCTTGAACAGGAATGTTATGACAATAATTCTTGATGAAATTTATTTGAAAATTTACTTGATATTCTTGAAACATATGGTAAGTTTTACATGTTCTTGATATTTATGTGACATTTCTTTATTACAAAACTTGAATTTGTATTGAAATGCATAATAATTCTTGAAATGTTCATGTAACACTGATAATCTTGATTGTTCTGAACTACAGTTCAGCCGGGCCCAGTGTGTAAGAAATTTTATGTAAAACTATAGTTTAATCACCAAAGAGGGCGTAAATCTTTCATGATGTATACTTCTTGTTCTTGGATCTGGCATCCGCCAGTTGAATGTGTGTTAGACTTGAACAAACTTGGCAGTTTAGAAACCTGATTTGTAGTGGTCATGTATCTTGACGTTATGTGTGATTCGAATTAGTGTTTTTTGAACTAAGATATCTTGCAATTCTTGACAGTTAATATATTATACCCTGAGTTATAATTAAAGAAATTAAATAATGAAGAATTTGCATAAATGCGTGAATGTCTCTCGCATTGTGATAAAGCAACGGTATCGAGAGCCATTCAGTTTTGAATAACGCACGTCTATACCCGAATGTGGGCATCTGGAATCCCAAATTTGGAATTTGAAATTTGTTTTATTATCAATTTCATATTTTGTGAAACTTCAACGAACTTTTGATGAACAAACTCAAGGATTTCAAAGCGAGTAATGGCAACACTTTAAGGGAAAGAAAAACATTTTTATCTGCAGCGCGTGAGACTTTTTATCGGAAATTCTAAAGATATGCTCATTTAAAAATTATTATTAAATTAAATAAAGGTAACACACAAAACGTTAAAAAAGAACTCGCCTTTGAGGATAATGTAAAATCTGAAAGCTTTCAGATTTTATTTTTTATTTTACAGAAATGAAAATACTGTCTCCGTTTTAACTGGCCCACCAGCAGTTGAGAGGTAAAGTTGCTGAACCCTGGTAGTACGGTCGGAGGTTCAAATCCCGCGAATGGGCTGGCTGCATGGACGTTTTCGTAGTTTTCCCTAAGTATAACGTGTATACGAGCCGGTTTCGCTTAGAAAGTCCTCCAAGCGGGCATCCTACCCCATAGGCAGATAGCTATCAAGGTTTTGCCGTAATTAAAAATAAATAATCAAACCTTTATAACTGTGTTAAAATAAAACAAAAAACTGTTATTATAAAAACTGTTATTATTGAGAAACTGTTATTATAGCCAATGTTACTGCACTGACTGAAGCAGCTATTTCGTCTCTGAATTTCGAGTCTTCATAAAAATAGACTTTCTCACAGACCCAAGATCTCGCCCGTGATCTATTTACTCCCAAACAAATCCTGACTGCCTGAGCCGGGATGAATGCAGAGGATATATTTCTATGTGTCCGTCATTTGACCCGCTGGCCCGAGGAAAATATCAATTTTCTTTGACGGTTCAATACAGGACGGGAGGAGTGATAAGGCGAAAGCTGACACATCAATGCGTTGCCGGGATTATTTCTTAGAGTAGGGTAAAATATCATTTCCTTCGATTTCTGTCTTCCCTTTCTTCGACAGAAGAGTTGATACATCCAAGACCTATTTCTCTAGCTTCCGAAAAAAAAAAAAAAAAAAAAGAACTGTTCTGATGACTGTTTATGTGACTGGACGAAGCCAATGACCATGGATTTGTAAAATCTTTATTTCGATGAATAAGGGTTCAAAATTGAGTAAACTGGAGGAAAAGATTTTGGAAAAAAAAAGAAAAATGTTTAACGAAAAAAAGAAGAAAAGTAGATTTGTAATTTTGACGTGCTGTCAGTAGCACTTAGATGAAATCAAAACAAAGCGTTTTTGTAAGAAAAATAAAGGCTTTCCTAACGGCAAGCAAAAATGTACGTCTCTTGTTTTCGCATGATGCATGATGTTCTCTCTGATTTTTGACTACTGATGTGCAACTTGTTATTTCTACCAGAACTGTTCGTGCGGCTTTTATGTTTTGCTCTTACTTTTATGCTTAAATTTATTTTATTTTAATAATATCATTCATAGTTTTCAAAGCAACATATATTTAAAAAACTATTTATAAGTTATAAAATTAGTATATTAATATAGTACATGTAAACATAACAAAATAAACTAAGAATCAGGGAATCTATTTATAATCCAAGAATTTGGAGAAATATACCGTATTTATTCCCTCATGGAATATATATTCCCTCATGGAATGTTTCGTATCATTTTATTACATTTCTAGAATACCCAGTCCAACCTATAAATCAATATAACAAACACAGACGTCAATACAGAAACGTTAGTGCTCTTTCACCCTATAAATCTGCATTTTAAGTAGCTTTTACCATCATATTATATTATTTTTTGCTTAATTCTTAAGCACAAAATATTTAATGGCTTAATGTCATTATGGTACACAAGTCTTGCATCTTGGCTTCTACTCTGATTAATGAATGGGCTGGTTACAAAAATAGTTTCAGTATTTTCTTAACGTCTAATACCAAATATGAACCGGTTTCCACTAGAAAGTCCCTTATACATCCTTCTGTAGTTTACAGACGTTGAGTACTACGCAATTAATAAGCACGTAATCTAAACTACAATCGAATAATGCTTTTCTTTTAAACCAAAATATGGGAACCATGTCTTTTATCGCAGTGCTTAGAAGGCCACTAAATGACTCATCACTGATTTAAAAAAAAATGACAAAAGCTCAATCACGTATAAAAAAATTTGCGAATATTACCAATTTTTGTTGCACGCATTCTAATGTTAGTACATTTTTACATATTATTTTATACTAAAATATAACTTCACTCTAATAGTAATAATAATAATAAAGTTCAGACGCATAAAAGATAAAACAAATGTTTCGTTTGTATAAATACATACTAACTCATTTCTCTTCTATCTTTAAAATCTAACAATTCAGCATGGGATCAAAACTTATACTGTTTCCACTAACTAAATAAGATTTTATTCGCATTAACATGCCTAAATAATCTTTTTTAAATGATTTCTTAATTTAGTTTTTATTAAATTCATTAAATTAAAACCACGTGAATAGTCAGCTTTAGATGCCAAAAATGCTCAGCTAATATCTATTAATTTTGAAAGTGTGGAAAATTGTTCATTCTGGAATGAAAATATTACCATATCGGAGACATTTGTTAAAAAAATATATTTAATTCATCACACTTGCCAATTAACTCTACCTATTTCACTATTTAATTTTCAGGCACTTTTCCTTTTAAATGAGAGCAAATTTATAAAAGTTAGCATAGACTTAGGGTTAATTTCAATATTTTCCCCTCGGCTTTACGGAGAAGAATACTACAGTACTCTAAGTAACATTGCTCTGGCTATTTTTCATTAAGTTTATTTGATTTACCACGAATAACGAGAAATGTATCAAGTGGTGTTAGATCTCATCGCTGAAGTATTTTACACAATGCTGCAAGGTCTTCGAAAGAGTCATTAATAATATGTATATTTGTATGAAATTCAGTATTTCTCAATTTCTGTAAACAGTATTTTGAAATATGATTACTCTCTTCATCTTTATTAAAACATTAGTTCTTGCTTCATGCTTTTTAATTATTGCTTTCAGTGCAAATGGATAATCACCTAACTTTGTTTAATGGTTTAAAGGTAATACTTTCACTGTCTAAAGCAGCAGCAATATCTTCAAATTCATCTTGCTTTCTTGCAAATCTAGAAAATGCGGTGTATAGCATTCTCATAAAAATTTCAATAACTCTTATTAATTTGACTTCGCTTGAAAAACAGCAAGGACGCAAATCTTCAGGATGTGCGGCATAAGTATTGTTGAACCAAATACGGTATATTTTCTTTTAGTTTTGCAGCTACTCAATTTATCTGACCTTGCATAACAGCTGCCGCATCAGAAGTAAAAATAACCATTTTTTAGTAAAAAGGGGCTTTGATCCTGAGAGACTATTGTTTTCGTTTTGCGATTTTGCGTCGAATCACTTTGAATATCCGTTTCACTTTTCAAACGGTTGCCACCAAAATATTATCGCTCTGTATTATATTCGAAGAAATTAAATAATGAAGAATCGGCATAAATGTATGTATGTTTCTCGCATTGTGATAAAACAACGGTACCTAGAGCCATTCAATTTTGAATGACGTAATCCTACTGCGAATATGTGCATCCGGAAGACCAAATTTGAAATTTGGAATTTGTTTTATTATGGATTTCATATTTTGTAAAACTTCAACGAACTTTTGATTAACAAACTCAAGGATCTCAAAGCGAGCAATGGCAACATGTACAGAAAAAGCATTTTTATCTCTAACTCGCGAGACTGTGCATCGGAAATTCTAAATTATATGCTCAATTTAAAATTATTTTGTGATATTGCTGTTGAACTGAATTTTATGGTTTGATCGCGAAGAACATGATTTTTAATAAATAAAGGTAATACACAAAATGTTAAAAAAAACGCCCCATTTGGACGTAATTTAAAATCTGAAACCTTTCAGATTTTCTTTTTAGTGTTATTTTAATAGTGTCATATTTGTGTTTGCGCTTATTAATATTCTATAAGCTCTAAATTTGTTGTGCCATCCTATGCTATTTTTATAATGTCGATGTGATGCGAAGGTAAACTCTTACTGCCTGACAATAAAAGATACCCCAAAGAAAAACTGCAGAAAACGCAGGTTCGTTATTTTGATTGGCGCCGATGACTCCCCTTTTATCTCACCTAGGATGCGAAAACCTGCTTTGCAAGGATAGTATAGGTTATCTTAATTGAAAAATCTGATGACCACATGACTTCCTTGCACGGAATATTAAATTATACGCATTTCTTCTTGCTTTTCATTTAAACGTATTGGATTGAATTAAATCTACTTCGTCGATAGCGCATAAACCACAATAGAATAAATGCACTCTTTAAAATTCACTATATTTGTTTACCACAGCGGCACTCTGGCGCCAGCTTCACTTAATAGGGTTACATTTCGTTCATATTATAAATCAGAATGCATATAACTTTATATCACTTGAAGAGTTATCTAATCGTTGCCACATGTTCTATTCAAATACTATAATAAATCTAAAACGATGTATAAAAAGAAATTAAGCAAACAAAACAAAAGAGAAACAGTTTTTTACAGACGATTCAGTATTTCTCATTCAATTAATTCAGTTCTCACTTCCCGACAAGGCAAAAATACATAAAATCTCAAAATAGCCATATTAAAAATTACGAAGTAAATCTTAAACACTTATTTACTCGAATAAATTCCAGAATAGATTAAACATGATTTAATTGCAATAATAAAAGAAGGCATTATCATTGTTGTTGCGAAGCTTAGTTTTCCTAGATTGGCAACAAATCCGCTATTCTACCAAGATTAAAATGTAAACAAACATGCCCGCCATTGCAAAATTCATTAGGCTTAGCTGCATTTAAACAACTTTTAAATTGTTGATAACTCCACAAATATTGCATGTAGATTTACTAAAAGCATAAAAACCTTAACCGGAAGATAAGAGCAACATAATTCAATCATTTTTAAAGAAAATATGCACAACTTACAAACATATAAGAGTAAAGAAACTGAGATCACTGAGCCGGTTAACAGAGTGAATATATATATCTATATATATATCATATATTGAAAAAGAAAATGTAAAGCGAACTGGTAATTAGACGAAAGACCTATCTGGTCTCAAAAACTTTTGCGAATAATGCTGCAAAAAGATTTGAAAGAATAGTAGTAGGTAGGAACATTGCAGCAACCTTGCTAAAAAGTTACCAGGAGCTGTAGCTCCACGAAATGTTGTAACATAGTACTACATAGACAATAAGAAATTTGCCTGGTAAAACTGGAGAAACTGTATAAGCGCGATAAAATTGCCAAATTTTAGTGCTGGAAGACTTGCTATTGCACGAAAAAAATTAATTAATCTGACCGTTGTGTAATGTGAAAAGTTAACTCACATGAAAAAAAGATGGACGGAAAAAAAAAATATATATATATATATCAGGAAGTTACAAAAACATGGATTATAAATGTCAATATATAAAATACCTATACATAAAAAATTAAAATGAAAATTGCCAATATATAATATGCCAATACATAAAAATTAAAATCAAAATTTAAAAAAAATAATAAAAAGACACAAAAAGCATCAAAAACTAGCTACGAAAACAATAATTAAAATTTTATTATTATTAATTTAATTATTGTTTTCGTAGCTAGTTTTTGATACTTTTTGTGTCATTTTAATTTTGATTTTAATTTTTATGTATTGGCATATTATATATTGGCAATTTTCATTTTAATTTTTTATGTATAGGCATTTTATATATTGACATTTATAATCCATGTTTTTGTAACTTCCTGATATATATATATATATTTTTTCCGTCCATCTTTTTTTTCATGTGAGTTAACTTTTCACATTACACAACGGTCAGATTAATTAATTTTTTCGTGCAATAGCAAGTCTTCCAGCACTAAAATTTGGATATTTTATCGCGCTTATACAGTTTTTCCAGTTTTACCAGGCAAATTTCTTATTGTCTATGTAGTACTATGTAACAACATTTCGTGGAGCTACAGCTCCTGGTAACTTTTTAGCAAGGTTGCTGCAATTTTCCTACCTACTACTATATCATATATTGATATACGTTTAGTGCGGCCGATTGAAACCAAAATACGAGGTGCACATCTACATGTTATAGCAGTCCTATATACAAAATTTCAACGTTCTGAGGCTATTCGTTTTTGAGTTATGCGAGATACGTAAGTACGTACAGACGCCATGAAACAATTTCTGCAGAATTCATTTTAAATCAGTTTTATAATTTTTTGGGGGAAAAAGAGTCTTTTATTCTGTCCTTACATACAGATGTCATGCAAAAACATCTCTAATTTGCATTCGATAGCGGTCAAAATGGATATTTTCGTTGAAATATGGTGCTTGAAAATTTTCGCGATTACAATACTTCCTTTTTAGTTCGTACAAGGAAGTAAAAATTAGATAATTATATTAAATGAAAGCATTTTATGTCGATGCAGCCTCAAGACTCAAACTTCATAAACCATTTTTATACATTTTATTCAATGTTTATGTTAACAAAAGATAATTAGTAAAACACACCAATGTGCATATTAAAGATAGATATCACAGATAAATTAAATGCATAAAACAATATATGTAAATGAATATTCAAGTCAAAAGATAATTACGAATGTCTTCTTTCTAACTTTAGGTTTAAGAACATATTTAAAAGTTGCAGCTGTTTTATATTTTTAAAAAATTAAATATTTAAACAGGAATAATTGCACAGTTTTAAATCAGTCTACATTCTTATATTATATCCTCTATCTCATATTACGTATAATTTCCAAAGCCTGTTAATCTGAAGGTGACATTTCTTCTTATGCCATGTCGTTCTTCCTCTTCGTTAATAAGAAGTCTAGAATTTCAGTTATGCAGGCCCAGGTTAGAATTGAAATTATCTAGATTTTCTAGACAACTGTTTTTCATTATTTTAAACTAAGTAAAAATTAAACTTATGTGTAATTTAATTAACATTTTTTATTTTTTTAATTAGTTAAAAAAATAACAGTGACACAATTTTAAGATATTAAATTAATGTAGATAAATAAGTACCACGTGAAAGTTGAAATATAATTCTATAAGTATGTGGCCTGTAATCATTAACGGAAAAGCTACTATACTGAAGCAAAACCGTAATAGTATGATGCGGTGAAGTTGTACTGATTCTCTTCCCAGACCAGAAGTTTTTTTTTTTTATTTTTTACTACAAGGGAGTTTTCAGATACTTTCTATTAGCATTTTGGTATAAGCTGCATTGTTTTTTTTGCACATGATTTTTTTTTTTTTTTTTTTTTTTTTTTTTTTTTTTTTTTTATATTTGAAGAATGAAAAATTATATTTTTTATTCAGTTTAAAGTCCAGTATTTTTTAACAGCTCGGTAATTTTTTAAAATCAAATTTAACAAAGTAAAATAAAGTATTGCTTTGCAGTCAGTACATATTTGGAATAAAAGAGAACTGTTTTGATTTTTCAAATATCCGTAAGAGCTATGATCCCAAGTTAGTACAGATAATAGCTGCGGTTGTTTTAGATATCAAGCCTGCTTTAGTTTGGAGACTAATGATATGAATTTTCTCTAATATAGATTTTATAAAAGTACAGTCTTTCCATTCTAAATCTTGAAGGGAGATAACCGAATTTTCGCTTTTATTTATTTATCTATTTAATACAATAAATGGTAAAAAATAACAAATACTCTGCACATGTCCGTAGAAGAAAGCAAAACCCAAGAAGAATTCTTTGATGGAATACTCGAGAATATTTCTTCTATTCTGTGTTCAAAGGAGCTTAACAGAACTAAGCGAAAAAACAAACAAAAAGATTTATTCGAACTCAGGTGGTGCAACGGTACAATCGATGAGTGTCATGAAATCCCACAGCAGTTCCCAGTTCTACTGCTCGCTCATTCCTGCAGATGTTAAATCGATGGCAGACCTGTTCTGTTCTTGGTAGAAATACTTGATTTCTAACCCGGATTAACTGCCTGAAGAGGGATGGCAAGCTCAGCTGGTTCTTTATCAGTTAATACGGAATACTCAATATATAGGATGATTCAATAATTTCTTTTCAGGTTTCAAACATTTTCGATAAAATAATTATAAGAAATGCAGCAAGGAGGTATATACGGCGACACAAAGAATTTCTCTAACATTTTTACTAACCTTATACGTACCCGGTATGATCATTTCTAATAATGCGTCTGACTTAAGTCTCAGCCGATGCTCCAAGTCGATCCGTGCGTTTTCCATAGCACAGGCAACAAGTCTCCTATAATCGATTGCACTACGCAAGAATTGTTTTGCTTTGTTTTTAGGGTTTAAAATAATTGAATTCAATATCCGTGAAAAAGTTTCCAGTTCCACCCCCAATTTTGATGGAGAGCATCCGAGGGAGGGGAACCGGTCAGAGGGTCTCCCAGACCTCTTCCCTTTCACCAAACCACACGAGAGGACTTTCGTCTCGCCGCATATTTAGAATGCTGCCATGCTGCACCGACAGTGTACATTTACAAGCATCCATGTCTTTTCTGAGATTCGAGCCCGGGCCCTTCGGCATGGCAGTCAGCGACGCTAACCGTATTTGATACATAGTAATCGGCAGTGACGAAAATTAAAAAAAAAAAAAAATCTTAATTTAGGCTAACTAATTTCATCATTAAAGAATTATCCTAAAATATTTATAGAGTCTATATCAAATTTAAAACGTACTGTGAAGTATTATTATGATAATATTATGGAATAACGTTCACCGCCCTTGCTACCATCATATGAAATTAATGACATACAGTAAATTCTGTCGTGGCGTTTCTGTCCCTAAATAACAATTTCTGAAAGTGATCAGTTTTTCTTTCAACATAAATAAGCGTTTGTGTTGAAAATTATTTTTATAAAGGGATCACTTCCACAAAGGATCAAAATCATCTAGAATCGTTGATGGCTGTCGTGTTGGTTATCTTGTAAGAGGACTTTCACTGTCTTTGTAGAATATTTCGTTCGATTGGCTGTAAGGACTTCATTTTATTCTGACCAATTATTTTTAGTTTTACTTTACTTTCCCTCACGATTTCAGTTTCCTGCCGGAATGTAAATTTTAAATGACGTACTATGCTAATCTAAGCCTGTTTCAGAAGCACTATTTAAGCTGCATTTCAAGAGTTCGTGAGGAGTAGTAGCGGAGTTAGTTTCGAGTTTATGCTGCGTTTTTAAAATTTGCTCTCTATTCGGCGTTAGACACCTTTCCGTTTATGCTTATATTTCGAGGCCCGGCTTTGCTGTGTGCAGCCGATTTAGCCTTTAGTTAAACCAAGGAGACAGTCATTAGCTATTTTAATTTTAATACGCATTTTACATTCTTATTTTTTATTAATTTAGTCAGCCGCAAGTGGAGATGAATTGGGAGCACCAAGTCCGTGCATCTGTTTTAATTTAGTTTAAATGAAAAGGTTATTTAAATCTTCTTCTTCAGTATTTGTTCTTCAAAGAGGTAGCGAGCATTCGCTACTTCGTCTTCTAGGTAGAGTCCACGTTGTTTGCTACCAAAAATAACAGGAGATATGTTTTTGTGTTTTTAATTCAACTTTTTCCGAATTATGGCTTTAAGAAACGTAAAAGTTCATTTATTGAATAATTAATATTTCTAAATATTCGTTCAAAACTAAAACAAAATCCTATTTTCATCACCGAAAGCAGGCGGCAGGAAAACCAAGTACATCAATATCACAGCACTTGAAATTGCTGCATGATAGTAAATCTCTGCAATTAGCTATCTATAAGAGTTAATACAATACGTATGCAAAGTTTTAGAAGTGAATTAGTAAGAAAAACCATCTCGGACCTTTTACATGTATATTCCTTTTATAGTGCATGAATGCTTCATTGCGGTTTAAGTTCTGAATACCTTCGTAGAACTGTTCAGACACTTTTTTCATTCCCTCCTTCAGCATCCTAAATTTCCGAAACGATCCTAAAAAGTATAATTTAGGTCAGAGTTTTCCAAAGGTAAGGTTTTTCTAAGGTGATGTGAAGTATGCCATAAATGTCCAATTTAGCAAATAATCCGATAAGTAAATACTATTGTACTTTTATTTGTGCCAAATGTATCGAAGACATTTAGCTTGGAAGAAAACTTACTTTTTAGTCTCATTATTCCCGGCAAGATATATCTGCAGCGTAAAATCAAGCAAAGAAAATAAAAATAAATAAATATAAAAATACGAAATAAAAAAATCTGAAAGCTTCCAGATTTTATATTACGCCCAAAGGGGCGTTTTTTTTTTTAACTTTTTGTGTGTTATCTTTATTTATTAAATATCATCTTCTCCGCACTTAAACCATAAAATAAAATTCAACAGCAATATCGCAAATTAATTTAAAAAGAATATATCTTTAAAATCTCCGATAAACTCTCGCGCACTGCAGATAATAATGTTTTTTCCCAAACACCGTTGCCATTGCTCTCTTTGAAATCGTTGAGTTTCTTAATCAAAAACTCATTAATGCTTTATAAAATATGAAATAGATAATAAAACAAATTCCAAATTTGGGCCTCCACATGCCCCACGTTCGAGTGGGGACGTACGTTATTCAAAATTTGATGGTTTTAGGTACCATTGTTTTATCAGAGTGCGAGAAATATGCATACTGTTGCCTGCGTACGGTTTCATAATAAATTAAATGCACAAGTCCGATGAAAAGTGAATAAAATTTATCCCTATCACAACAAATAAAAAAACTAAATGCTTAAATTTCCTTAGAGATCTTTGAACAATATCCCAATATTTCACAGTACTTATCTTTTAAACTACTAAAACGCTCAACAGAACTTAATTCAAAACAGAGAGAGAGCTAATCCGATTTCACCGCGAATTGGCTACAATCATTAACAGCAACAGTTTTCTAAACAACTACTACTGAGTTGAGATGTTTTCCTCTAGCTTTTATAAGCTTTTTAAATCACGCACGAGAAACTTTTTGTATTTTCCCGATTTTTAAAGATATAATAAAGGATATTAAAAGAGTTAAATTACGAGACATCTATTTATAAAATGCGCGTGCTCCTGTATTTTTCATTTTTCCGGCGTAGCTTTCTCTTAATTTTTCGCGTGTAGCATTGCACGGGGAAATGAAACAATTTAATAACAATTCTATTAAAAATAGCAAACTAAATAAATACGAAATCCTTAACACTACATTTATGCAGATTCTTCATTATTTAATTTCTTTAAATACAATACAGGGCGATAATAATTGGCGGCAACAATTTGAAAAGTGATTCCGATTTTTAAAGTTTTGCCAAAACGAAATTACACAAAATGCCAAAACGAAATTAATAGCTCCTCTGGGCTAACGCCCATTGGGCTAAAAAGTAAAAAATAAATAAAAAAGTAATCGAAACAATTCGCCCAAAATTTCTTTTCGAATGCTGATGTTATTTTATCAAAGAAAAAATGCGATAATTTTTTTTATTGCTGCCACTAATTTCCATCAGATATCTTTTCTAGAATCAGTAAAACATAGGTTCAATCCTGAAACTTTGTAGATGCCGTGCATAATAAAAAACGAATTATCAGTGTGTGAAACAAATCGCGGATTTGAAGCATGAAAAGTTCTACACTCCAAATTTTGAACAATAGGGTAAAATGTACGTAAACAGGTCCAGGAGATAATCTATTAAGAATTAATAAGGTATTTCATATCTTAAAATCCGTTCTGTATCACTGTTACATCTGCTCTTCCAGATTATCTGAATAAGAGGAATTTAAATGGAAATTAGAAAAACGTATGTTTAAAAGAAAGAAGTTTGGCAACTTGAGCCGGCCGTAGTAACTCCTTTCTTAGCTGTCGGATATCACCGCTCTTGCTATTAATTGGTAAGTTTCCTTAAAGTACTTGTTGGAATCTAAACTGGAAACATGTATTTAAACCCTGTAAACGTTACAAGACAGCTAGCAAGTTATCGCTTAGTCTTAAGCAAATACTGAAAAATTTAAATAACCTTTTTATTTAGTCTCTGAATTCAACAGAAAGGGTACAACTCGTACTACAAGAAACACCCGCTATCTTACTGATATTTAAAGTAGCATAACAGAAAATTAATTTCAAATGTAGGTAACGTAGTCGGAGACTACAGGTAAAATAGCCTACTTTGGCTGAGTCAGATAATTACTGAAAGCGCATTTTAGAACATCAGCTAGCAAAAAGCTAAACTTTAGGCAACTTTAGGCAGAGTTGGTGAGCGTAAGTAACAGGAAAATGCAGCCACCGGGAAGCATAATTCACAAGTGCACATCAATATCGCCGCTGAGGGAGGGGTTTCGTAAATGGACGAATGAGCTTCTATTGCTCGTGTGACGCTGAATCTTTGAAATGGTGCATTGGCTATTGTTATAGAATATTTTTTTCCGATAGACTGCAATAAAAAATGCTAAGACTTCTACTACTTACATGTATATTTATGCTTATATTTAATTATATTATTATACGATTATATAATTAGAGTATTATGCTTGTATTATTATAGGATTATATTATTATAATTATGCTTATACTATTAAAGGATACATATTTTTTAGATAAACTACAATAAAAAGTGCTCAGACTTCTACTACCTACATGTATAATTATGCTTATATTTAATTATATTATTATAGGATTATATTATTAGAATATTATGCTTATATTATTATAATATTATATTATGATAATTATGCATGTATTATTAGAGGGTATTTTTTTTCACTTAGACTGCAGTAAAAAATGCTAAGACTTCTATTATTTACATATATAATTATGCTTATATTTGACCTAAGTTCGCAATGAAAATTTTCACAAAAAATCCACGATGCTTTACTTATTTTGCACAGGAAATTACGTGGCAAAATATTTTCAACAATCTTGCTTAAAGCGCGGCAAAGGTCATCTGAAATGACAGAAATATTTACTGGAATCCCCATTGGTCCGCTCTAGAAGCCACTCCCTCGGCGGTGGCGATACAAATGTGCACTTATGAAATATGCCACCGGGAAGCTCTCCTCTAAACGTACAAAACCTAATTTGCATTCTGTTGACGAATATGGAAAGAAGTTACAGTAAATATTTACATCATAATAACTGGTTAATTAACTAAATACGTTACATGTTGTAATGCTGAAATCCACGTTACTTTAGAACAATATCGTTTCGCAAATGACGAATTTCTTTTGATGGTTGTGCAGCTTTTTAACCGTTTTTGTAATGCATTATTTGAGACCTTTTTCGACAGTTCAGTCTGCTTTAGCTGGACTAATTTTAGGATACGAGATTAAAGTTTAGTAGTATTCGGAGAGGAAGTTCACTCTTGGTACATCGAAATCACAGGAATGTGAAAAACATGGTCCCTTAATGTAGTAATTGGCAGTTGGCCACACTCAGTTATTATATTACATTGATCGTATTTCTCCGTTTGAGATATTGTATACTCTTGTTAATTTTATTTTTATCACCATGTGTGTGTATAATAGTTATATACTGATGGCCTCATGTTGTAATGTTATTATATTTATCATATTGTTACGAAATGTATAGGCGCGGTAAGATGGCTTCCCCGCAAAAGAAGGGTTGCCACATTTGGCGAGAAATCGCCCATTTGGTGACAAAATTGGCGATATACTATGGACGGATGGAAAACCTTCTGGAACGAATTCTTACCGGTTTAGACCAGAATGTTCTCGAACACAAGCCAAAAGCTATATAAACCCTGCTGGTCCGCAGTCCGTTAGTGTGTGTGTGCCTCGTCTAGAGTGCGAGTTAGTTAGTATCGAGTGTGTGCTTCATCGAGAGGGTGAGTCAGAGTGCCTCGTCTGGAGAGCGAGTTAGTTAGTATCGAGTTGGTGTCTCGTCTAGCGAGTCAATCTCTGCGAAGTCGATCGAGTTGACAGCCCGGCAGAGAGTGCCGAGTAGGTCGACGAGTGCATCGTAAGAGTCTCATAGTTTATCGCGGTTAGTGCATCGTCGAGAGAACGTGTTGAGCTCCGGGAATGACTAAACCGAAGAGTCGAGAGCTGTGCTCTGTGTGTCATCGAGTGCATCGCGAGTTGTAGCGTGGAGAGTCTCGAGAGTACGTGGAGTTCCGAGAACGACCAAGCAGAGTTGGGAGCTGTACTCGGGTGCTTTGCAAAGAAGCTGTCTCCACCGTTATTGCCTGACAGTGTGAAGGCTGTGTCACTGATCGTGTCAGAGTGTTTATAACAGTTAGACGACTGTAAAAGTGATTTTGGAGCTATCTGATTAAATATTGGTAAATAAAGTGTGTTTCTATACTTCATCAAGTGTCGTCGTTATTCTCTCCAAATCTACAACCCCGTACGAACGTGAAGGAAGAAAATAACGTAACAACTGGTGTCAGAAGTGGGATAGAACATAACAACTGGTGTCACAAGAATAAAAAAAACGCAACAATATTTTCTTATATTCTCTGTCTATGATTATGTGCACTCTTATTGTATGCTGTATGTATTTATTCCTCTCAAAGCACCGTAAGTTCCACGCTTGCTAGATGTCTGTTTGTTGTGTTTAGATGCTAAGTGGCTTTACAGGTTCATCACCAGCTCTTTCCCTTTCCCAGCTTTTCCAAGATTGCTATTTTTGGCATGTCTCTGAATTTTGATTTTCGGTACATCCCAGTCTCTTATGATTACTGTCTAAATTTCCTTAATGTAAGAACTACTTTAAAATACTTTAAAAAATATTATTATAATCATTAATGTATAAATTATCATTGACATGTAGGTTTCTTGTCTAACCCAGGCACCCTGGTGATACACTACTTCCTCCATACCGAACATGGTCCCTTTTTTTACTCCTCCTTAATAAACCAAACATAAAAATTTTAAGCGAAATGAAAACAGTTCTTTAAACAGGAAACAAACGAACACCTTACACCGAAAGCATACTAGTTATTAAGCATATTGTTATCAATAACAATTACGAACAACAACAAGTTAACCAAAGTGCCTTCTTGGCCCTACATTTTTCCTATTTATCAATATTGAGCATTATTCTTTCGAGACCTTTCCAATTCTTTTTAAGTATACAAAACCAGATATTGGATGTTGCCTGTTTACCCTCACCGTCCATCAGGACGTATAGACGTTTGCACTCAGCTTCTAAATTCAGTTTTTAGAACGTTTCTTTTTAAAATTTACTCTGTTTAAACCGAACACTAAAATGTAAATGTTCAGTATCTAGCAATTATTGACAGTAGCGTGAAGCCCTCAGAAGCGAGGAGTTCATAGTCTGTGTAACACAGAAAACTGAATTACCGGCGGGGAAGGGAAATGCATCTGTCATTGTTGCAATGAATGATAAATTAGTAGTAGTCATACGCATATTTATGTAGAAGACAACAAGTATAGTTTAAACATTGTGATTAAAAATTAAATTAATTTCACTCGGCAGGCTGTTTGTGCCATTATCAACTGAGCAGAACTAAAGCACAATCATGTGTTCTGGAGCAGTGTGTGGTGTTACTCTATCTTGCTAGAACTAATATAATTTTGAGATCGATGTATTTTTAACTTACAGCTCTAAAAAATAAACAAGCTTTCAAAAATTAAAAGCCCGAAAAGTGCATTGTACTATAATACAAATGGAACTGCATATCCTACTATTTCTTAAAATAAATTAATATTGAGTTATTTTAAGACTATATAGCGTTCGTTTGAGTCTCAAAATCGGGAGATACCCGTGGCAAATCCTATACAAATAAAAGTAATATTTATTGGACAGACAGCTCTTACCATCATTAGTTGAACAAAATTTAGTAGAATTTTAAGAAAATAAAAAAGCTCTTATTGAAAGGTAAAGTAAAAAAAAAAAAAAAAAAAAAGACTTTCCAGTTATAACTCGAAGATAAAGTTATTAAGATAGCGAAGAAGCAATTTATTAGCAATTATCATTCTCAGCGGTTAGGCTCATTAGAAGGGCGGGGACGTGCTGCGCAGCTGAAAAATGTTCCGGGCATTTTATCAGCCCCCTTCCATTGCAGAAATTACTACCTAGCTACATTTTTAAACTCTTCGTTGCCTATTTGAGGGTCTTCTTCATCTAAAATTAATAGAAATAGAATGGATAGTCAATTTTCTGAGAAGGTAAGTATTATTCATGAACAATATTTAACTTCACTGAAAATGTACCTTGCATGCACCAAATACAAAGGAAGATCGGAATTTTGAAGTGAAGCCTCTATTTAGTTCAAAATGTAGAGTCTAAATCACAGATCGCAAATGCTAACTTAAATAATTTATTTGATTGGAAATTGTTGAAGAAGCAATTTTTTTAGTTAGTATTTCGATATAAAACTTTAAAAAAAATTGAATAAATTTTGCCATAAAAACAATCCTATATATTAAACTTCTTTGTCACGACCTCTTCCTAGCACTTCTAAGAAAACCATTAATTCGAGCTGCACTAAAGCCCACCTTCAAAATTTGGTGAATTTTTTTGGCACCAAATACTGTGTTTTGAAAAATGGTTGCCATTAAGATTTCGGACGAAACTCCATGTTTAAAAAATGGCGAACATCTTGTTTTCGCCAGAAACCGTGCATAATAGAAATAAATTTACGACTATCATACACGATTTTAAAAGAAAAAAAATATTAAGGAATAATTAAGGAAAGTGATTAAGATTAAAAGGATGTAATTTTAAGAACAATGCCGAAAATCTTTAGATATTTCGTTTTTAATAGTTTTAAGTACAAATAATAGGCTATAAAAGGAAAAGGACATAATTTTACAAGATCACCCTGGGGGAGGAAAAAAAAATCCACAATCCATCAAAAATCCTCTAAAACTTCATACTCTCTTGTTATTCCTATATAAAATATCTGTTTAAAAGACCTGGCATTCCCAAACTTTTACGCTTGTTTGAAATTTCCCGCCTTAAATTTTCCTTTAAGATCTCCTGATAGTTAATTAAACATTACTAACAGCAGGTTTGGAGCAAGCCATAACTACATGCAAAAATCTCACCTCTAAAGTAGCCAAAGATCTGATCTTCAAAAAAATATTCTGTGTATCGCCCTATTTTGTATAAATCCTTTCTTACTATCTGATAAAAGCTTTATATCAATAAAAATTATCAATTTTATTATTACATTTTTTTTGTAATAAGACTTGAATATTAATTCAGAAGTCAAACAACAAAAATCAGCGTTAATTTACAAAATTTTCACAGGACTAGTTTCGATGGTTTTACTGAACCACCATCCTCAGCTACAAAACCGCAAATGAAAAATTGACTTGAATATGTTGATCAACTGCTGATACATGTTCAACTATTGATATCGATTCCGTCAGGAACCTCTGATTCTGCAATATTTAAATCCAAAAGAGAGAGAGGCATTTTTCCAACACAAAAATGAAACTACACATTGTTTCTAGTGTGTAGTTAATAGATATTTAGTTTAGATACAATAACACGCTGAACAAATATTAATTTATAAGTCAAACAAAAAAATATTCTCCCATCAATAAAATTCCGATTTCCATACTCAAGGACCCCATTCCGGATATGAATTCCTGGAATATTCACAGAATTCCTTGCCAGTGTGGCTACACTTACATTGGCTAAACTAAAACAGCTTTAAAATTTCGCGTTAAGGAACATGAGGCATATGTTAGAAAAAAGGAAACACAGAAGTCTTCTGTTGCCCAACATTGTTGGTCCGAAAATCGCACTTTCAATTTTTCTGATGCCAAAATTATTCAAAAAACATCTTCCATTCGTGAACTAGATTTTTCTACAGGCATTTCACATTCAAAAAAATCTTTCTGTTCTAGTTAACGACACTAATTCCAATCCATCTTTGTCTTCAGCCTTTAAAGAAATTATGCTTTAGTTCTGGTTTCATCACAGATGGCGCCAGTCCAGGCTTTCTTACCTTATCTAATCATCATATCTTATCTCGTTCATTTCGAAGAGATATATACTGTTATACTGTTATATGAAGTCGTTGGTTCATTTGCGCTTTTGCAGCTGAGGAAGATGGTTCGGTAAAACCATCGAAACTAGTCTTGTGAAAATTTGAAAATATAATGCTGATTTTTGTTATTTGACTTATAAATAAGATATTCAGTTGATTAAAATTAGGTACAAAAAATTATTCTATACATAATTCGTACTTTTATTCACATTCCATGGCATTTATAAGCTGATTAAACTGCTGGAGATTCTGACAAATATTAACTGAAAAATTCTTTTAGTCCAGGCCTTAAGAGCTTCATTTATAGTATAGGTTAAAATGTATTATGTGGGTGTGTTAAAATATAACATACATACCTATGACACAAAGTAAATTTTACAAGGATTCAAATGATATTTTTAATTTAAAAGCAGGTTTTATTTTCTTATAGATTTAAATGTATCTCTCTATAACATAAATGTAAAAATATAAGATAATGAAAAAAAAAAAAAAAAACAATACTAAAAAAATCATTCATTTATTATGAAGTGAAAAGCTGTTTGTTTTAATACGTAAATGTAGCAAGATTCATAAATTTCAAAGCACAAAAATTTAACTAATAATTAAAAATATTTGTTTAACAGAAGATGCCTGGAAGAATTATTTTAATAAATAAGCAAATTTATTGAAAGAACAAAACAATGAAATATTTATTAGAATTTTTTATTATTGATTATTATTTATTTTATAACATAACGTTTTTTTGATAAAGCAAAAATTTCCATAGCAAATTTGGAGTACTTAATTAGCCGCTATTACAATGAAGAATTAATTAGTTAAAAGACAATATTTTTAATGACATTCAGTAAAAATAATAGGCTTTCAATGATCGAAAAAGTACTCTAAAGCGACATCTTGCAGAAAAGAAAAATATTTTTTCCGCAGTTGTTGGTGTAAGACAGTTAAGGGAGCATAAATTTAAGCAGGTTTTAACTTCTTTTCAGTACTTAATAAAATAATAAATTCTTGCTTCATTTTCTAAAACTTGCTTTCGAAGGAAAGAGCGGAATTTTTATCCTCAGAGCAAATATATACGTTCGGTACTGGGTAAAATCACCTCTTAACAAAAAATTGGCACCAACTAAAATTGGTAATTGATGGACGAGAAGATCTGAAAGAATCTAGAAACTGTCATTGACAAGAATTGCCACTGCGCCAAACATAAACATTTCATTTATCCAAACTTCGACACGTGCGTCTCAGAATTTAGCCATTTAGCATAGACATGAATTTAGTTTACTACCCCTTTTAATTTAATTTATCTTTAAAATTTAATCAGTCAGTGCTATTGATTGACAAACAGGGCTATTTAAAAGCAATGAAATGTGACTCTTAATAATTTAAATCTTTATTTCTCTTTTCTTATTAATGTATTTAGCTGATAAATTAATTTAGATTGAATTTATAATATATCCATTGATAATTTTATCCAATTGATAATTTATAATATATACAATTGATAATTTATTCGATGTGGTGGAATATCATTGCGGATTTTGTCTTAGAAGTCACTTTTAAAGACGGGGTAATCATCTAAGCTTAGACCGTTTTGTCGATTTTTACCTGGAGAAAATAGATTTCAAGTTAAAAAAAAAATTCAGGATTGGAATCAATTACATAAGCTTGAATTTAGTGTTACTGAAACTGAATTGCTACTTTCCGTAAAAAGTACTAGACTAAGTTGACTACCAAGATTACATTGGAATGTTATCTCTATTAAAAACTGTGTTACTGTTAAATATTAAATATATGTTAAATATTTGGAGTTTATCACCGATCCTAAGCTTACATGCATGCCACACCTTACACAATTAAAGAATAAATTTTTAGAAATTGAGCAGACATTCCCAATATAAATATAGATTAAAAGAGAGATTTTTTTAAACAGTTATATCTTTTAGTGGTTTAGAAAGAACGATACTATATATAGCAGGCCTATTTGGTGCAGTGAAACAGCTAGAGTAATTAGTAAACTCAAATAGGATTGTCCAAACTGGTATAATACTGCAGCGAGAGGCATTCCAAGTACTTCTTGCTTATTCACTTAAAATATTCAAATGGAAAGAAATTGCACTTTTCGTTTGAAAGAAATGAAAGTATTAGAGTCAGAAATAGAAACATAAAAAGCAGTGATAAACTTCTAAAATCATAAGGGCTAACTAAGGCTTTCGAATAACACTAATTCTAAAATGCAAGAAACTGTAAGCACAGCTTTTGTAGTATTATCCAATAACGTTACAAAAAGGATAAAATTTATATTTGTTTAATAATATTTCCTCAGTATTTCAAGCTGAAATATCTGCAATGAAAGAAGCATTCATATGAAGCTTCATATTCACTAATCAAGAAATATTTCAAGATATTTACATTATTATCTCACAAAGTCTTTAGAGGCGGTGGAAGTTTTTTTAAGCTTTAGCAGCTTATGATAATAGAATGTATAATATTTTAGAAGTTAATATATTATTGCATTGATACCGGAAAAGATTGATGTAAAATTATTCTTAACATGTGATCACTCTCATACTCATGTTAATGAATTGACTCCTTTGAGAAATCTGCAACATTTTTGGACGACGTCATCATTAAACTTCCTTTTTCAGAAAGAATCATGAGAAATTTGGTTAGGAAATAATTAAAAGAAACGTAGCAAGAAGAATAAGGTAATGAAAATGCGGGAAGAGAAATGCGTTATAGGTCAATATGCGACGTTTCCACAATATATAAAACGTTTCTTCAAAGGTGTGATGTAAATAACTAAATGAAGATACAGATGTTAATTATAATATTCTGGAATGTCCAACTGTACCATTTTGAAGAAAATTGTTCAGTAAAATCTCATTTTATAACTATAAACTATTATTTACCAGTAAAATCTCTTTTAATAACTATATTATTTACAACTCCAAAATACTGTACTCGTATTCAAAGTTTCGTGTTCATTGCTGAGAAAGGCAATATTGTTACATATATGAAATGCTGAGCATATTAACTCCTAACATTATTTTGTTATACAAACAATGTTTTAGAGAATATGTTTTTCCACAAGATATAGTTTGTTTATGTTATGCATTTTTTCATTTTAAATATTATCCCCTCTTTATTAGTATGTTTTGTATTTTTATAGTGGTAGGATTTATTTTAAATGCTGTTACCTTCTGTGTTACAAAAACCTAATTTGGCATTTTGATGATAACAATGAGATTTTTCCCCCCAAAGAAGTGATTTTGTCTAATTTCTTCTTAGACATTTTTGTGTTGTGTATGTGTCTAGTGTGCTACATTTTAACGGATAAGTTCTAATTTTTCTTAGCTAGTTATATAGCATTCTTTTAATTTTAGTTCCGTTAAAATTATGCATAAAACTCCTCAAGCTGGTGAAAACATTAAACCCGGGCGATTAATGTTTTAAACGATTAGTGTTTTAAATACTAACCCCTTAAAAAGTTGTGCTTGAACCATTAAACGTAGGGTGATTAATAGTTTTGCTCTTATTATTATTTTTCATTTTAAATAGTTCCTCCAGTTATTACCTTTTCCTAGCTATAATAGCACTTTAGAAGAATTATTTACATCTCAATCTTTAATTTATTTCACTTCCATTCAACAAGAGACAAAATAATTGTCATACAGAATTTTCCTCAGATAGGATGATCTTTTTTAAAAATAATTAATTTTTATACTAATTGCTTTTAATTCAATCCTCTGCAGCTTAAACGCGGAATTTTTCAATTAAATGTTTATTATTTTTTCTTACTAATACTTTTGGACCCACCAGCGGCCGAGCGGTAAGGACGCTGAACAAAGCGGTAAGCGGTAAGTTCAGTCCGAGGTTCGAATCCCGCGAACGGGCTGGCTGCATGGGCGTTTTCGTGGTTTTCCCCATGTGTAACGTGTATACGAGCCAATTTCCCTTAGAAAGTCCTCCACGAAGGCATCCCCTATAGCCCTAGTGTGCTTTGCCATAATTGAATAATCCTTACTAGTAGTTTTATTTCATAAGTATGTATACACTGGTGTGCAAAAATTAAGGACGAGACGGTTTTTTCAATATAACTTTGTACAAAAGCTTTCCAAATCAACACATTTAATACCGTAAGGTCCCCAATACGTAAGGACATGAGTAATGTAAGCAACACTTACTAAAAGAGAAATCAGAAGGATAAAAAGAAGCTTTATTGAAAAAGTAGCATGGAGCGCAATGCGACTGAAGGCCGAAACATCCCTGTGATGGGTGTCCAGCAAGAAACATCCGGTCTTTAATAGGGGATATGATCTTCCCTGACTGCTAGGCAGGTTTCACAGCGTCTGTCCATGCTGAGAATGAGGGTGTCAATGAGTTGTTGAGGCATTGCTGCCCATTCGTCTTGCAGCGCCAATCGAAGCTCCGGAATCGTTACTGGTGGTAAGGTACGAGCTGCCAAGCGTCTGCCTAGAAAATCCCATACATGCTCGATGGGATTGAGATCCGGAGATCGTGCCGGCCAATCCATACGTTCAATATCCTCACTCTCTAAGAGTTGTTCGGCAGCTACTGTGCGATGACGTGGTGCATTGTCGTCCATGAAAAGGAACTACGGACCCATAGCGCCTCTAAAAAGACGCACATATGGAAGAAGAATCTCGTTACAATAACGGGTCCCGTTGACTGAACCTGCGTCGAAGATGTGAAGGTCTGTACGACTATCAAGCATGATGCCTCCCCAAACGAGAACACCGCCACCGCCATACCTGTCCCTTTCAATGATGTTCGAGGGATGATTGCGGCTTCCCCGCTCTCTCCAGATGAGTATGCGATGAGAATCGCTACTCAGACTGAATCTGCTCTCATCTGTAAAGAGTACTCGTCCCAATTCATTGTCTCTCCAATTCCGGTGTTCCCGGCACCACAGAGAACGCCTTCTTCGATGGGCAGGCGTTAGAGGTACACACCGTACAGGGTGTCGTGCAAACATACCACCACCGTGCAGTCTTCTGGCCACGGTAAAAAGCGATATCGGTCGTCCAGTCGCCTGTGTCGTGTGTCTAGCGATTTCTCCCGCTGTCTGCCGCCTGTTTCTTCTGTCCTGTAAGGCAATATACCGGTCATCTGCAGGTGTGGTTCCTCGCGGACGACCACTACTAAACCCCCGGATAGCTGTTCCTGTAGTTTGAAATTGTCTCCAAAGTCGTGAAACTATGCTGTGAGCAATTCTGAGCTCTGCTGCCACACTTGTCACACTACGGCCTTCCTCCAACTTCCCAATGATTCGACCTCGGGTAAAAGCATCCAGATGTCGTCTAACAGATTGTTTATTCGCCATTTCTCGCTGAGGCAGCAACTCGGTGTGATTTTAACTGCTATACGGCGTGCAATCTCTTTGCCAGAAATACTGATCTTACACCGACAACATGCTTTATATTACTCAGACACTCCCCCATTACGTCTACCAGCATATCTGCGCATGTGCTACCGTACATCACCTTACTTAATCTCCTGATTGGTCTTTCTGTCCGCTCTGCATCTTCGTTCAGCTGATATGCTAAATTTCGACTTCGTCCTTAATTTTTGCACACCAGTGTATATATGTTGTGTATACATAGGGAATTAGTACAAAAATTAATTTTTTAAAGGATTATCTTAGTTGAGAACAAATTACATAGGGCAGTAAAATTCTCTCATATTAGCTGATGTATAAAAAATTAAAGCTGGAGAAAATTAAAATTAAAGCTCTCTCTCTCTCTCATGCATAAAAAATTAAAGCTTGAGGAAAAACAATTAACGGGCAATTTAACTTAGAAAAAATTCATTAATTGTAGCATCAAATAAAAACTCGATATTAATCTTTCTATGTGTAATGCTTTAAATAGAACTTTTCAATGGTTAGCATTTAAAGCATTAAAAACCCAGACGATAAATGAGTGCCGAAAATACATATATAATGTAAATTAAACTAATTAATGCGTTTAAAATCCATCCCATATTCAATTCGGAACAAATGATATGCCATACTAAAAAACAGAAGCACGGTGGTAATTTGCATGAAAGGTGCAAAAAGTATTAAAGCAAAAAAGTAATTTACATATTTCGCTGCATCATCAGCAGAGCGTTGGGGCAACAAAAGAAATAAATATGTCAGCCTGTTTCTGAACTAACAAGGACACAAATTAAAAATTACAGTTTAGTACCTAAAATAATTAATCAAAGTTATCTGCGTCTTTCTCAATCCAACCCTTACAAGTCGGAGTAAGTAATGTAAAAAACTGCAAAATTAAAGCATCAAAATCATAAACAAGCTTGATTTAAAAAAAAATGTAATAGACTGAGTCCAAAAAACTAAACATGTAAACACAACCAATTCAACACATAATAACATATGAAAATTTTATTGAAGAGAATAAAAAATAAAAAAGATAAAAAGAAGAATTAGTTCTTAAATATTAGAGCAACAATTGTTTTGAAATGAAAAACTTAATTCGACATGGAAGCAAGCTCGACGCATATGCGGAAGGTCCGGAGTTCGAATCTGCCGAGATCATTGGGCATTTTTCACTTTTATACATCTGACTTTACACATTTAAAGTAATAATTTTAAAGTGTATTTTTACTTGATTTGTGGTCACGTAATGTGTTTATAAGCTTTACTTGGCATATAAATTACAGATATTATACTATTGAATGAAGTAATGCTTAATTTATGACAGGCAAAAACTCTCTTGGCAGGTTTTGGGCTACAACTTTTGTCAAACTAGCATCTTTCCATAAATTAACAGAAAAAGTATTTTCGAAGCTCTAGGAGAAAGTTTTCAAGAAGTTTCTAGAAGCTCTGAGCAACCCTATAAAAATTCTCTGCTTTCAAGCTGGGCGTCTGCAGTTAGCTTGAGGGAAAATTCAGAATTTTGCGATAGTGTTGCTCTTTTTGCTCAGTAATTAATGTTCTGAACTATACTCTGCAAGCGATAAGGGTGATCTACGAAAATTTCCTCGTGTTTTCCAGAATCTGCCTTAATGTTTATTTCGGATATTTACTTTGTTGTGGGCTGTTGTTTATTTCAATAATGTGTCCATTTCTTCTTGCGCAACTGGTATAGTTATTAAAGAGATTTCCATTAACCCTTTGCGGCACAATGTGTCCGGTCTGGACACACCTAAAAATTTCCTTCTGTATGCACAGAAAAATTGAATGGAAAAGGATTTATAGGTTACTCTGAACCTTCTTTATTTATAGTAGATGGCAACTCAACACAAACCAGTCCATATATTTTAGCCATGTTTAGTTTTTTAAGACCCTCATTTTTCAAAGAAATCTTCCAGATTTTTTTTAGGGTATAAAAGGAATTGTTTGAAAAGAAATTTCTATGTTATTTTTTTTGGCTGTATGCTAATCTCCTTATTCTATATTAGTTTTAAATTTTTACCTTGAAATCTTGCCTAAAATCAAAGGGCGAGCCCTCTGTGTGCCCAGACCGGGCTCACCGATAATGTAGGACAACTGATAGTCTGTATTCTTTGTTTCTCCGCATCTCATCGGTCAGTTCATTGACAACAATGCTCGCTTCAGCACTCTTTTTGAAGCTCTATTCAATCAGTGTGCCACTTTGGGCACACTCACAGAATTAAAACGATAAGTGCTATATTCACAAAATTTTACTTGTGTACTCCTCTAGGCCTAAATAGACTGCCTACCTTCTTTTTCATCCAAACTCCGACTTTAAAAGGTAGCGTGCCGGAAAGAGTTAACTCGTAACTCTCAACAATGCATATCAAATAGTATCTAAATAAACTTAGCTGTAAACTCTATGAATTATTCTTGGGAGCACTGCCATTATAACTAAAAAGAATTCATCCGGGAAACTGTGTTACTTTATATTCTCTGCGTTACTTAAGGTTCGCAGCAGTGTGCTAAGCATGATGAGAAATAACTGAGAACTTGCAACAGTGTATTTTATTGCCATGCTCAATTGATTGGATTGATCAGCTGTTCAGAGCAGACATATTAGTATCTTACAGCGCATTTTAAGCAGCTATTCATCTGTACAACTTACGGCAATATTAGTAGCAGAAAGTGGCTACCGAATTACTTCAGTACTCCAGAGTCGAGTTTATACCATAATTAACTTTACAGTTCTACTTTATTTACATTTCGCTATTGCCGATGGTTCTGCGTGAAATTTACAGATGTTTAAGTGTTAACGTGATACTGAATTTTTTAAACTGGGAAATTTTTTGAAAATTTATTTTTTAAGTGTATTTATTTTGCGATAATAAATGATAAATTGAAAATAAAATCTACATGCATTTTATATATTCTTGATATAGTCAACTTCTTAAGTTCTTTGGGTTTTTGCATCATTTGTTAGTTATTTTTGTCAAAACTCCAAACTGTTTTGAGTACATTTAAATAAAGAAATCGGTTTATGAACAAAAATTAACAATTTAAAACAACATATTTAAGGGTTAACTGTGTTTAATCGTTTTATTTCAAAATTTATTGCTTTAAATTGCGTGTATCTGGCTCACAGCATGCAAAGATTTTGCTCTTTAGAAACAGATAACCTGTGTCTGCTTCAAAATGCATCGAGTTTTGCTATAAAGATATCTAGTGTTGAAGATCTAATGGTGATTTTTTTAGTTCATTGGTTTGAGGTGATTTTAAATAAAATTCGGGGGGTGGACATAATTTTTCCCCAACATACTTGGGTGTTGGGCTACAAAAATTAGTTTAGTCGAAATTATCTTATCGTTTCTCAGAAATCTCCCCATCTTATAAAAGAAAGAAAATGGACATCGGCCTTCTGAAAAGGACACTATGGGTTTATAATGCCAGAGTGGTTTAATCGGAGTCTGCTTATTGTGGTTATTTATTAGTTACGTGTGAAATACTTTCATGCATCTCATCCAAAGGAAGACTTTTTGTTTTAGAACTGTGTGTTAAGTTAAATCGTTTTATTCGAGAAGCAGTTGCTATAAATTCTTTCTGATGAAAAGGTTACGAAAAGGTGATTCTTTCTGCTCACTTTTTGTAGCCTGCAAATCATGATAAATGAATATTTATTGATTGTTCGTTTAGATATACATGTAATCAACAAGCGAAGACTCAAATAATTGTCATGTATCTTCAAATAACAAGTGACGTTACATAACAAGTAGCTTAAGCTGAAAAGCTATGTGCCTCAACTCTATTCGTCAGGAGCTGACTAGAGGAATTGCATTCTCTGAGTCTCTTTCTCCTCCCTTCCGAGTTTAGAATGCCGTTGCCATTCGGATCCAATTAAAGAGACCCGTCAAAGGTGCATTCATGTTCCCGCAAATGCAATCTTTCTGCCATAAATCATTTGCATAATGGACGGAGCGAACAAAGCACGCCCTCAATCGCGACCTGTCACTCGCAGAACACTGCTTTCTACTCTTGAAGCCTCTTTTAATTTGTCCCTTCTGACATTTTTTACTCCGAACTTTTAAAAGTAGAGAAAGACCTTTTCGTCGACTGTATTTTGTTTCGAGGGTCGGCAATGCTCTCTGCATCTTTTCAATCATGTAACGAGATTTCCATACAAATTTGTGTCTTTTAATTATTTTATTTAGTCAACCTTATCATATTGCACCTAAATGAAGGGCAACTCCTCTGTCGATCGGGGAAAAATCCTTCTATTTTAGTTTTCATTGGTTCGTAGACACTGCATTTCTAGGCTGTTTAAATAAGCGAATTATGTTTGAGCGTTCTGTTCACATTACAAATACCTAAAAAGATTTTCTTCCGCTAACAAAATTCAGTAAACTGAATGTGGAGGCAATAAATGCTAAGTACTTAAAGTACACAATTTAAGATATATCGGTTTTTATTGTTATTTGCAAACAAGTGGAGAACTGTTGCTTAATTTAAGCAACTCTGAAAAGTTTCATTGAATCGTTAGAGCAGGGTATTATACGTTTATTTTAGTGCAGATGCTAATATTCCCTCTTACAATAAAGAAACTGTTGTAAGATTACTTTGATACTGATGTTATTTAAATACATTATAATAATATACAGAGTCTCATTTTCTTTTGTAATGTAAACTATGAGAACCCGGCAAAGACGTAAGCGACTTATCGCTAAGTCTGGGGAATTTCAACAGAGATATGGAAAAGGTTAAAAAAAAACTTTTTTTATTTATTTATCTCTGATAAAAGTTAACAGAATGAACGTCTTGTGGTTAGAGAATCAACCACATTTTTAGCGTAAATGAAAAACGTAATGAATTCAAATGTAATTAAGTAAAATGTAGTTACCCACAAGTAATTAAGTAAAATGTAGATACACAATCAGAAACCGCGAAAGTCCGCTCAGATCTAAAATCGAGCCCAATGGTGAGAATAACGCAACGCAGCAGATAAACTGCTCTCAAGAGAATCAACTAACAACGTGGTCTTCAGCAGGTGGAACAGTCTCTCATTCTGCTCTTTTAAACCTTTCTTTAAATACTGTTCAGTTCTATGGTCTCGCGGATTTGGAGTAATTGATGATAGCACTTGATAAGGAATCGAAATCACAATTTACACTAGTTATCATAAATTAAGGAACAATCACAAAAATGACGATTACTGAAAAGTTACATGTAGAATTTTATGAAACTTACCCACAATATACAACACATAGTAAGGTATCAAATAACAAAAAGAAATTACCAGACAATTATGGTAGTATAGAAATTAGCACATGTATAAAATGAGCAAATCGAAGATGTCAGTTTGCTATAGTAAAAGTACCTTCAGTATGGAATATAATCGCCTATGGAAGCAACACAACACATTCAGCGATGTGTGATGCTTTCAATTATGCGGTCTATCAGTTTCATAGGAAGCGAGAGCCATCGTTCTTGCAAAGCAGTTGCAAGCACGGCAAGGGTCTAAGGGGGCGGATTGAGAGCAACTAGACGTCTCCCTTGAGCATCCCAAACGTGCTCGATAGGATTCATGTCCGGGGATCGAGCTGGCCACTCCACGCGCATAATTGTTTCCTGTTGAAGATAATCATATACGATGCGAGCCCTGTGTCATCTTGCATTGTCGTCCTGTAACAGGAAAGCATCGCCTATTGCCCCGGCATATGGGCGCACATAAGCATCAAGGATGTCATCTCTATAAACATGAGCATTCACGGTTCCCCTTGGAAAAACATGGAGGTCTGTGCGTCCACCCAAAGAGATGCCACCCAAAACACAGACAATGCCTCTTCCGTATGCATCTCTTTCACGGATGTTCGACGGATAATAACGGGTTCCAGGTTCTCTCCATATCAAATGACGCCTATTCTCGTTTTCTAGACTAAACCTGGACTCATCCGTAAAGAGAATAGCCCTCCATTGCTCAGGCGTCCAGTGGACTTGTTGTCGTTCCCACTGCAAACGGTCCCTCGTATGGCGTGACTTGAGCGGCACGCAAATGGTTGTTCGCCTCGCATACAGACCACCTTCGTGAAGCCTTCTACGCACAGTTGATGCTGACATCAACCTCTCGGTGGCTGCAGCAAGGGAGGATCTAAGAAGAGTCGGAGTAGCGGTTCTATTCCTGAGCGCACATAATGTCAAATATCGGTCATCGGCGCTCGTCATAGTAGTTGGCCGTCCTTGGCTGAACCTCCTAGGTGCCGAATCTGTGATTTGAAATTGCCTACAAAGTCTATGAACCACAAAAGGACTCACATTTAGCCACTTCTGGTCACTTCTGTTTGACTTTGTCCTGCCTCTAGTCTTCCAATGGCTCTCTATCGTAGTTCTACAGGCAAATGATGCCTGGAGGTCATTGTTACGAAATCGCTATCTCAGATTTCTGATGTCACTATCACAGTGAAATGTGTGGGCTTGCTCTCAAACATGGACTTTTATGCTCCTCGCACATGCGTATTCAGAGTTCAGCGCCACTAATTTGCATATTGGAGTTTTACTCAGCTACTCTTACTTGGCAACATATTCAAATTTTACACGGTTTGGCTTATTTTTGAGGGAGTTATCGCTATTGTTGAGATTTTCCCTTAATTTATGATAACCAGTGTATTAGCCAGTGAGCTCCGTTACAGAGGACAGTTCCAAAGACAGGTTTACACTCGTTGAAAAACTATGACAAACTACTTATATTAGACACAGATGCGAGCAACGAAAGTGTGGGAGCTGTCCTTTCCCAAATGATTGATGGTCAAGAGAAAGTAACAGCCTGTTAAGCAGGCTAGTAGGTGCTTGTCCAAATCGGAAAGGAATTATTGCGTCACCCGTAAAGAATTGCTCGCTATCGTAAAAGCCATATAACATTTCAAACATTATCTCTATGGCAGAAACTTCTTGTTACGGACTCATCATGTTTCCCTAACCTGGCTATTGAATTTAAAAAATCCTAAAAGACAAATAGCCAGATCGATTCAAAATCCCCAGGGATGCGTTTCTGAGATAAAACATTGTAAATGCTCTTCCCTCGGAAATGTGGCTGCTTTATCCAGGAAGCGTTGTCCTACATATTGCAGGCGTTATTCAAGAGCATTGTTCAAGGCTAAGTACGGGTTAGCAAATCCTTGCATCCGATAAATAACTTCTTCAACATCAGCCGATCCAGATCCGCGGAGTGATGAAAAAGTTAGAGAATATCAAATGGCGGATCCTGACATTAAGCCAATAATAGAGCTGAAGGAATCACCCAGTAAAATCCCCTGGTGACAGGTCATCCCCGTCAACTAAAAGGTAACAAAACAAACAAATGAAGTAAACAAAAATAATATTTACAGTACTTTACAAGTAACTACGTACAAGTTATATTCACAAATTATAGAAAAATTAATCTGTAAGAATTATGAGTACCCCTAAGAATGAAAACCACTAGGTACTATGGCCACAGTACGGGGCTAATCTGTCACAATGAACGACCTCAGGTTTGGAACTTGGGGACTTATGGATCAGTACCACGACGTCGTTCAGTCTATTAAGAACTGTATAAGGACCCTCCCAATCGGACTGCAGTTTGGGAGAAATTCCCTTACGACGACTCGGATTCCACAGATACACTTTGTCGTTTTCCTGGAACTGCTGATCTGTGCCTCTTGCTTCGTATCTCTTTTTCATCCTGTCAGTCGAGATGTTGATTCGCTCCCCGACAAACCTTTGAACTGTTTCGAACCGGGCCTGGAGGTCCTGCAAGTACTCTTCAGGTAAGGAATGCACATCTGGAGGGCGACCGAAGAGCAAGTCAATTGGCAGAGACGGAGATTGCAACCGAAGGACATCTGAGATGGAGAATAGCCAGTGCTGTCATGGACAGCATTACGGTAAGCAAGCAGGAATAGGGGCAGATTGCGATCCCAGTCTTTTTCGTACTTAGAAATCAAGGAAACGCAGACGAACCAGTTACATCTGGCCTTTAGATGGCCTGTTGGAGAGGTTTAACCGTACAATCTTGAACTGCCTCTCACTCATGGCATTCAGTTTTCTAAACGCGTAATGGCAGTGATGTTACATACGAAGATCCAAGTGATGCGTACATTTTGACAGAAAGTAAAATGAAAAATACTGCCGCTGTAGACTTTTCTTCTGTTATTGATGAAAATGTTGAAGAAACGCATTACACTTTAAAACGAAATTTCTTATCATTGTTGATGCCAAAGTTGCGATGCGTGGCATTAATAATTTTTGTTTCTAAAGACTCTATCACTCTCTACTTTGCAGTTTCTGAGAATAAAATTTACAGTTTTTACTCACTTGAATTTTAAAGCGGAAGTAATGGAATCTTTCCGATCTGGAGCAGACATGGATCAAAATTCCTGCATCTAAACTACGTCAGCAGATAATTACAGAAGGTTTTTGCACTATTTGTTCTTCTATTTATTTTTTAAGTAAGTATATAACCAGAAAGCCCTGTCTATTAATACAGTGTAGAATAGTGATTGTCTTGTTGAACTTTTCAGGATAGTCTTTTAAGTCAGTTTAGAACGAGAGAATGATTTCTTTTCAAATTCTACCTTAGGTGAATTCTTTTCAAATTCTACTACCGTTACAATTCAATCAATTTTTTTTCGAACTGATAGTTATACTGATAGAAATACTTTTCATTGAAAGGAAACCCAATCTATTGTAGTCATCTGTTCCATGGCTGGGAAAATACTTTCTGAAAATTGCCTTCCGTTCTTTCAGATATCGTATAATTTGTTTCTTAATTTCTTGAGCTACATGAAGATCCGTTAAAGAGAGAAAATCGTGCAATATTTCAAAAACTTCAAGTTAGTTGTTCTCAATACATATCTTCCAATATAGTTACTGCAGTACTCTGAAAGGACAAATTAGCTGGTTTGTAGAGACATTAGGTGTTTTTTGAAGCAGAAAATTAGCAACGCCTTCGCCCGGAATCGAACCACGGACCTCTGAAATACCGGCTCAGATTGCTGATCGCTACACTACGAAGGCATGCTAAGAAGGCAGGTGAAATACCTTATAATGTGACTGGGGGTTCTTATAACAACTTGGCTTATACAACTTTGGCATAAAGTTGAAAGGTTAGAACTTTTAAGCAAAAAGCCTTAAATCACTTTTTGTGAGATAGCAAGGTCTGCTTGCTTTGCAACGAAGCTCGGCTGAAACTTGTTATCCCTTTAAAACCACCATGTAAACGAAGTTTTAAGTTTGTGCAAAGAAAGGACATTTATCCTGAGACAACATTTTACCCCGAGACAGCCTTCGAACTTCAATATGAAGAAGTAGATTTTTGTGAATACTACCCATTTGTTGACGCAATGATGACAATAGCCTGAAATTCGTGTTATGTGATTTTATGAAATTGAGCACTTTTACAGAATCATCCAAAATGTTTTTCATAACAGTAGATAGGGACACTGACGTTAGAAATTGTAGAAGAATGTAATAATATGCCAATTTTACTAATAAGGCTGTTACTACACAATCGAGAAGACCAGAGTAACAACCTGATATATACTTGCTAGCGTCAGTACTTAAACTCTCTCACCACTTTATTCCCATTTTAGTATAGTAAGAACCAAAAGCATAAAAAATATCTGCACCTTTCATATTTTCAGAAAGAAGATGACAAAGCAAAAATCCTTCTACAGATTCCTTTCCTTTCATTTCCTTATAATATCTTTCAACACAAATAATTGTGCTACATCAGTACTCTCATCAATTTGAATGGGAAAATTTTACTTTTATTGATTTCTTTTATCATCGTCTCCTCCATATACTCAGAAATTATTTGATTCTGCAAGAGGCTGTGTCATTAGAGAAAGGAGTTTTGAACATAGTCGTTATTAAATATACAAAAAACAACTGCGTCTTTAATGCTGCATCAAACCAAAAGTTCACCAGTCCTGTGATATTTACCATTTCTGATGATACTGGAACTCATACGATGCTTCAACAGCATCTTCATTAGTACAACCAGAAGACAAGTATCTAACTATAATTGCGCTTATTTTCATTATAAGGTATTCCTCCCACTTCCCTAGCGTGCCTTTGTGGTGTAATGGCAGCACGCTGGGCCGGTATTCCAAAGGTCTGTGGAGCCCACCAGCGGCCGAGCGGTAAAGTCGTTGAACATTGGTAGTTCGGTCCGAGGTTCGAATCCCGCGAACGGGCTGGCAGCATGGGCGTTTTCGTGGTTTTCCCCATGTGTAACGTGTATACGAGCCAGTTTCCCTTAGAAAGTTTTCCACGAAGGCATCCCTCCCCTTAGGCAGATAGCCCTAGTGTGCTTTGCCATATTTAAATAAACCAAACCAAACCAAAAACCAGATGTCAGTGTTTCTATTCCCGGCGAAGGCGGTTGCATATTTTTCGTCTTTTCTGCTTCAAATTAACCTAATGACTCTACAAGTGGCGCCTAACTAAAGGGGGCCACTAAAAGCTTCTTTGGCGAAATGAAGCAACTCCAATGATGGAACACAGCAATAACTTTTATTTAACACTAAAAAAAATGGCGACATACAAACAAGAAGAGAAAACATATTCTAACATTTAAAAATAATTTACGTTCTTCGTGCGAGAGTCGCACGTGGCAGTCGAGTCTGGTTTCAAATATTGCCATTCACAAATACCTTAATGTTCATCTATTTAAATTATTTAAACTACAAGATTTTAATACTATTTAAAGCTGTTACAACCGTTTTATACTCTTATATTCGTTCCATTTACCTATCAATGTCCAACCTTACATCTTTTTTTCCGCGTACCCTCTGAGACCATGTACGTACCCCTGGGGAGTAGGTGTACACAGGTTCAGAAACCCTGATCTATGGATGTGATTAATAACCAATAGCTTTGAGGGTCACCAGTGTTCTTCAGTTTAATTTTATTTAAATAATCTATCTAAATGTAGTACACTGCTCAAAAAAAAAAAAAAAAAAAAAAATTGGGACAGTCCTATATCTCCCGATCTACTGGGCCGATTGACAAAATTCAAATTGCGTTCTTCATGTCTCGAAAGCGCGACTTAGGATATATATTAGATTTATATATAGCACTATTCTAACATAGGTATTTTGACACAAAATCGGACTTTTTCTGAAATAACATGCCAATTTTTTTACATATTTCGATTCTACGACTCAAATTACGCCTAAATATGAAATTTTGTAAAATTTGGAGCGAAATTTACGGAGAAATTCACAAATTTATGTTGGCACTTTTTTGTCAGTTTGCGCCAAGAATAGTTCACTTGGCGAACTTCTTAATATATGGCAACCTAGTTTCCTTTCCCGTGAGAGGAAAAAAAGTCACCATCGTTCCTTTTTTCCAAATAATATTCTTTATATTATATTTTTAATTATAACTTATTATTTTAAGTAATTTTTTCTTTTTCGAATTTCATTTTAATTGTTTAAGTTGCACGTTTTTTTTTTTTTTTTTCGAATAACTGTTTTAAAAATTTCTATTTACCTATTCGAATTGCGTAAGTAAAGGTGCAGCGTTTATTTTTTTTTCAAATAGTTTTCTTTATATATATTTTTCGTCATAGTTATTATTTTAGGTAATTTTTAAATTTTTATACTTTTATTTTAATTGTTTGTGTTGCATAGTCTCTTCGGATAATTGTTTTAAAATTTTCTATTTATTCCTTCGAACTGAGCATTTTAAATATATTTATTAATATCAATTTTCCAGAATTTGATTTTTTTTTATTTGAATTGCGTTTCTTTCGGAAGAATACTTTGTAACCCAGACTACGATGCGTTTGAAAACTGCATATATTAAAAGAGAAAATACAGTAAAGCACAGTTAACACGCCTTTCAATGTTCCGTTCAGAAAAGATATATATAAATAAGAGACATGTATAACCGATATTTTAACTTAGGATGACTTGCATACACTGCTTTAAACAGCTTTATCATTGTGCCCATTGCTTTACACAATTTTATCCTACATTTGGTTTCTTAAAATGTTATTCATTTCTTAGTCAAATATTTTATTTTTGAAATCGCAAGAATCAAATATCATAACATTGAAAAGTTTTAAATTAAAGAAAATACAAATACTAAATTTTACGAAAAAATTTATTTTTCTTCTCTTTTTCTTTAAGCATTCTGAAAGTATATTAAAAAGTATCCAACTTTTCGAAACATTTTCGTATTTCTGACAATCATTTTAAATAAAGTTATCGCCTTCCATTTCATTAAGGCCTACAAACGGCCGAGCGGTAAAGACGCTGATCACTGGTAGTTCGGTCCGAGGTTCGAATCCCGCGAACGGGCTGGTTGCATGGGTGTTTTCGTGGTTTTCCCGATGTGTAACGTGTATACGAGCCAGTTTCCCTTAGAAAGTCCTCCACGAAGGCATCCCTCCCTTTAGGCAGATAGCCCTCGTGTGCTTTGCTATAATTAAATAATCCAATCCAATCCAATTCAATCCTTAATTAAATATAATTGATTTGTAACTTCTACTAGAACTGACGTTAAGAATTGAAGTGCAAATAAATAATATCGTGTGCAATCTTGATTAATATAAAATTAAAAATATTTGCATTCAGACAGAAAGTTTTGTGAAATATTTGCAATTACTTTATAAGAAGGATTTATTAATAACCGTAATAATTACTTATTATATTACTGATGATTAGGAATCAGTTCTTGACAATTTCATTCTAAATTAGAATTTTAAGAATTATTAGAATTTTAAATTAGAATAATGAAAATACGCTACGCACAAAAATACATTTTAGGTTAAAAAATGAGTTGATTTTTTATGTTTTAAAACTCCTTGAATTCATTTAATAAACATCGTATCCTCGTTGTTAATTGAATTCAGAATGTTGGGTGTCGTTTATATAATTATTCTTACTTGTCCAAGGAAATCCAGCGATTAAGTAGCTGCAGATCATTTCTACATAACCATTGAACTTCCATTAATTCAGTCTCTAGAGGTTTCTATATTTATATCATAATTTGACTTTTATAAAAATGATTATTCTAAATCCTATGTTTCTATAAAAATATATTGTGCTTTAAAAATATGGATGATAGTACCAGCCGCTCTTTCAGCCACTTCAAAAGCATCAGTTTGTTTAGAAATAAATTGTGCAGTTAATGTCATAAAATTCAAATAAACATCAAACGAAAATTCTCAGTTTTAGACAATTCGATTTAAACGAAGTAAAGTAGCAGACGATAAAACGCCGAAGGTAAAAATTTACTCTTATTTAAAAAAAAAAAAAAAAAAAAAATTAAAAAAATAGCTTTTCATATAGTATTAATAAATATTTATTACGTATCATTGAGGGGAAAAATTTCATATAATTAATTCTCCGTAAAATTTTACTTGAAATTTAAGGTTAAAAATAGCTGTGGCAATACAGTGTAACAAAAATCCATAGACCACATTTGGCGTTATTATCGCTCAAAAAAAAGATGCCAAATTTCAAAAAGCGAAAATATGTAAATTTGTGTATATCTTAGAAAATTTTAAATAAAAAAGTCTCATATTTTGAAGATATGCTTAAAAATATACCTTCTTTAAGATGATGGTAAAAATTTTATAGGTTATAATACAAAATTTTTTTCGAAAAATTTATAAAAATTATTTAAAAATAGAAATAAAACAAAAAATGGATAAATTTTATTTGGAATGAACCTAAATTTCGAGATGTGAGAGAAAAAATTAAAAAAGTTTAATAAAAAAAAGAGATATTAATAAATATTTGCAAAATTCAATTAACATTGAGGAGCTAAAATTTTGAGAGCTAATATTTCAAAAACTACTCGTACGATTTTTACAAAACTTGGTATTCTGGCATAATTTGAGACGTAGAATCGAAATATGGAAAAAAATTGGTATGTTATTTCAGAAAAAGTCCGATTTTGTGTCAAAATACCTATGTTAGAATAGTGCTATATATAAATCTAATATATATCCTAAGTCGCGCTTTCGAGACATGAAGAACGCAATTTGAATTTCGTGAATCGTCCCAGTAGAACGAGAGATATAGCACTGTCCCATTTTTTTTTTTTTTTTTTTTTGAGCAGTGTACATCACTTTGAACCAGTGACTGGTTTAAAGTGGATTGATCACCAGTAACCGTCAAGGCATAGGGTACTAACGATTAAAACCCATGGCTTAAGAAGTGCCAATGGCTTTCCGTGTAATGTTGTTTTAATATTTAATCTAAATTTATCGCAATAGCGGAATCCAGGAATCTGTAGGCAGACTGTCAACGACCTTTAATTCATAAACCGTTAAGTCACCGATAACCAAAGTCCTTGACGGTTACTTTACTTTTAATGTTATTTCAATTAATCTAAAAAACATAATTTTAAATTAATGTAGTTTATAACATATCCAACTGATATTTTATGAATTTAAGCAGCGTTATTATAATTAATGAAAAATAATCGTAACACCACATATCCATTACCTGATAGAGAATCATTTGGTTTTTAAGCTAGGGTTTTAAGCTGGACGCATTTGGCTTGATATTCGTATTAAAACATAAATAATATTTATTTGGGCAACAATTAATTGACCGATACGATCTTTCGTATTTTAAACTATGCCATGGAAAAAATGTTTCCGACTACCTTCATCGGTCCAATAACATAGCCCCGGGAAGCTTCAATTAAGTGAAATTTAGTTTTTGTTAATCTCTTTACATCCTTTTAATATTTTAATTCATTTATACAGAGCTTTATGCATTGAAATTATGAATTCCTTTCAGAAAACTCATAATATGTATTATATTGTTAACTTTTTAGTTTACAGGAATGAAAAAATGATGGGTGAGCACATAATTTTAGTGAAATAGGAAATATTATTTTTTAGTATCTCCTGATACTGAAACTCGAATAATTAATCAAATATTTTTTGCTAAATCATGATCAGAATATGAATTTCAAGACTTTTAATTGTATTAATTTATTTAACGCGTATTTCAAGGTTAGTTTGGGTTAAATTATTTGAATATGGCAATGTACGAGGACTACTTGCTTGAGAAAAGGGAGGCATTCTTGGAGGACTTTCTTAGGGAATCTGGCTCGTATTCACATTACACATATGGAAAACCACGAAAGCCAAGCATGCTGCCAACTCATTTGTCTATTAGCCCAGCCGGTGCAAATTTCAGAATTTAGGGATGTGTCGAACAGTAGAATTTAGGCAATGTTAATAATCTGTAACTGGGCGGCTAAATGCTCTATTTGTTCTAAAAAGAAGTGTATCAAGATAGGGACATTTTGGAATCATTGCTTTTCAAAAGGAAATTTTGTAAGACTTCTTTATTCTTTTATGTTCTACATTCTTCCACTTATATAGCTGAAAACCTTATGTTGACTTATGCATAGCTATGAATGTCAGTACACTCTACTGATTTTGAAACAAATGGGACAAATGGAAACAATTTTGGAATCCGAGGATACGCGTCTCGAATTTCAACTCGGCGCCATTCCGTAGATATTCGAGAAAAAAGAATTTGACACGTAGCCAAATCCCTCTAATAGGGAAAACACAAGAAAGAAAGTGGAAAATGCAGGAAAAACGTAGGGAAAAATTAATTTTTAATTAATATCTCGGCTAATTAAAGTCCCAAGAAGGCGCAAATGGTCAAAATGGCGTGCCACGGACCTGCGGAATCCAACGGTGTGCTTCGCTAAGCCCGGGAGCCACCCGTTTTGGAGGAGATAATGTTACTTCACCCCATATATATATATATGCGGCTTAAGTGTCTGTTTGTCGCCGATAGTTTATTGGTTGCTTGCGTAACTGTACTAGCCAATGGGGTGAAGTTGCCACGACACAGGGTTGCCGTTTTAATTGAGAAGTAGACAATTTCCTGTAAAACTTGCCTTTGCTATGAACACCAATAAGTCTCAAGGCCTAACGCTTAAGCGTGTTGGCATTTTTTTACATGAGCCTGCATTTATACACGATAACTTTATGTTGCCTGTTCATGAGTTCGTGAAAGAATGGACGTAAAATTAAAAATATTAAATGGTCCTTTGCAAGGCGATCTTAAAAATGATGGAAAGATCTACACAAGAAATGTTGTGTACAAAGAGATCTTTGACATGTGAATTAACATTTCATTATTTAAATCACCTTTATTGATTGAGCTAGCGGTGGGCTCTTAAGAAATGTACCGCCAGTAGTTTCTTTCACTGTACTCTACTTTAAGCAATTAAGCAAGTAGAAGGGGGAAACCCCGTGGGTGCAGTAAGCAATGGGCCGTCCTCGCCGCGTGCCCTGGGTAATTCAGTTTAAATTAGCAGACATCTTTGCACAAATCATTTTAATTACAATTTATAATATCTAGAACATTTCGTATGACCGCCTGCCCTTCTAGTTTATCATAACTGATCAGAAATCAATAACGCGAACAACAAACAACACACATACAGACATTCTTCTTTATATGTGTAGATTTTGTAAAACTTACAAATTTTGGATTAACAAACTCTACGATTTGAAAGCGAGCAGTAGCAACACTTTTCGAAATAAAGCATTTTAATCTCCAACGCCCGAGACTGTTACCACTCGAAAAAAATGAGAGCGAAAATTAGCGCTTAACTCATTTTTAATTCATTTTTAATTAATTAATTTAATTAGTATTTTAATTAGTATTTAATTAGTTTTTAATTAGTATTTCGGCTGATTAAAGTCGTACGAAGATGGGATAGTCGAAATGGCTTCCCACGAATTTTTGGAATCGGAAATAATGTACTTAATGTTTGACAATGTTATTTTTATTTCATCGTAAAACTTAGAAACTTTTTATTAACAAACTCTAGGATTTGAAAGTGAGCAGTGGCAACAACTTTCGAAATAAAGCAGATTTTCGTCTCCAGCTTGCGACACTGTTGCCACTCAAAAATGAGGGCGAAAATTATCGTTTTTCCGAGTTTTTAATTAATATCTCTGATTTTAGCAACTTTTTTTGGAAAAAAGTGGCCGTCGACCTTTTCCAGGACCCAAAAAAGAATTATAGAAAGTTTGGTGACGATAGCTGTAGTAGTGACTGAGTTATTAGAGGACAAACACACAGACTTTCTTCTTTATATATATAGATAGTGAGTTTGATAAAGCATGCGCAGATTCCTGCTAAGGGCCGGGCATTGGTATACATTAAAAATATTATGATACTTGCGAGTGCTAGGATATCAATGGAAATATAGAATTGTATTCATGTTTTTGAAAGTTTAAACTGGTAGTTTGAAATTTCTTTTGCCTTGGAGTTAGGGGGGAAAAATTGACTTTAAGAAATTTTGACTAACAATGTTTTAGCTGGCAGGATTTTATGATTTTTGTAAAGTTTACTGTAATGTTTGTTTAAGCAAATGAATGCTTAAATGTTTGCTTCAAAAATGATTATACAGTATAATTTTCCGAAGTTGTACCTCCCTTTTGCTTTCAATGCTTCCTTACAGATACCCAGATCAGTAATATCTCCCTGACTATCAGCGCCGTTTACTGGGTGACACCTGCGCGTTTAGAAACATTGGTTTAATCCTGCACTGTAAAAAAAAAAAAAAAAAAAAAAAAAAAAAAAAAAAAAAAAAAAAACACCCTCGAAGTTTACAGACAAAAGTCTTTTTAGTTACAGAAATGCGAGCAATTACGAAGGAAATATCTGTAACGAACACAGAACCGAAGCAAACTGTAAACTCTACAGGAAATTTTCAAGAAGTTTTGCTTTGATTTTGTCCGTAGCGTGTGATCACGTGGCTTAAAACAGCCGAGAGAGAAGAACCAATCAGGAAGAAGATGAAAAAAGTGTTTTAGCAGGAGAGCTGAATGACGCCATAGCCAAAAAAAAAAAAAAAAAAAAAAAATGGCTGACGAAGACTGCATCCACGTGTATGACACCCCTATTCAATGGACTAAGCATGGCCGATACCTCGGAATTACTTTGGATAGGCGACTCACCTGGACCCCACACATTACACAGATTATTGCCAAGTTCCGTGCCCGTAAACGAACACTTACCCCCTTAATTGGCCGGAACTCAGTTCTCTCTATTAAGAACAAATTGCTCATTTACAAGACCCTTTTGCGTCCCATACTTTCATATGCCTGTCCTGTTTGGGGATACGCTAGTATTACTACTGTTAAGAAACTTCAAACACTGCAAAATATATTACTTAGACAAGCGGTGAACTGTCGATGGTTCATCAGAAACTCGGCAGTTCACCAAGAGCTTGAGATGCCACACTGTAAAAAAAAATCTGTAAAGTTACTAAGAAAAGTCGTGGAAACTGGGATGCCATGGATTATTTGAGTAATCAAAACAGGAATTTTCTTAGTAACTTTACAGAGATTATACCTGTAATGGTTACAGATGTTTGACATGTAATGTTACAGGAAGTTATTCTGTAGGCATAACAAAGTTTTTGTATGTTGATTACCGAAGCATATGCCTGTAAAGGTTACAGATCAAAGATCTGTAATGTTACAGGAAATTATCGTGTAAGTATAACATGTTTTTCATATGTGATTTACCAATGTAAACATCTGTAAAGATTACAGGAAATAATAGTGTAAGTAGATCGTAATTTTTGAATGTGAATTACTAAAGGGAATATTTGTAGATTACTAGTGTTCTGCTTGTAAGGTTATTGCAAGTGATTATGTAAGAACATGTATTTTCATGTGAAATTTTAAAGGATATATATGTAAAAGTTGCAGATAATTTACTTAAAAGTTCTTCCAAATAATTATGCATATAGAACATATTTGTCTTATACAAAATACAAAAATGATGTATTCCTAAATATTAAATATTTTGATTGTAATATTACTATAAATAATTACACATGTAGAACATATGTTTTATGTGAAATGTCTACAGCTACTGCTTGTAACAAAATATGCTGCATTTATTTATTTGTGGGGAAAGGGAAGTTATGTAACTTTAAATATTAAGTTTTTTTTTAAGGAAAAATACCTTAGATTTTCTAAAAGATATACAACATTTTCTTTCAAAATATTCCCAATGTTAAAAAGAAGCTCAAATTTTATGTTTTTCTTACATCTGCATTACTTTCCTTTATTGAATTTTAAGACATCTCAAAGTTACATATGCATCACGAAATAGCTGGGAAAAAAACTTGTGTATTAGACTTAATGGTTTTTTGGCAATAAATTAGTAATGTTCTAGAATTCCCCCGCTGAACACTGGTAGTTCGGTCCGAGGTTCAAATCCCGCGAATGGGCTGGTTGTATGGGTATTTTCATGGTTTTCTCCATGTGTAACATGTATATAAGTCAGTTTCCCTTCGAAAGTCCTCCACAAAGGCATTTCTCCACTTAGGCAGATAGTCCTAGTGTGCTTTGCCATACTTAAGTAAACTAAACCAAATCATTCTCCTTATACCCAACAGTGTAATCTAAAGAGACTGCAATTGGATATGATTACAGTAAAAAAATATTTTAATGAAATTGTTTCAATAAACAATTCTAAATATTTTTTCAAATTCTAAAAAAAATTACTTATGTAACTCAACAATGAACTTAAATTCAGTTATCACAAGTTATCCAAAATTATTTTCATGCTTAATTGCATTATTCATTTTAATTACAACATATAATTCTTTTAGGCATAAATGCTTTTTAATCTCTTCTGCTACTGACCATTAATTGAAATAATAGATTAATTAATCGGACAGTTGTACAGGTATTTTCCCAGATTTAAAACTTTATTAATAAATTACATTCTTCTCATTGAATACAAAATTGAAGAATTAGTTAGTCCTAAATTTAATTTTTCAAGTATTCCTTCTACTAAAACATTTATTGCCTACAGGCAGCCAGACAGTAAGCTGAACACTAGCATTTGGCTCTAGATTTAAATCCTAGAGAATGGGCTGCCTGTGTAAATGTTTGTGTAACATGAAGTTTTCCTTAAAATATTCCTTTCCTTGGACAGATGGCCCTCTCTTGCTTTGTCATATTTCAAATAATCAATTCAAGCATTTAATGTAGGTATGACTTCACAACTTCGTCCCAAATTCTAACTGAAAAATTGAACAGAATCCCCTGATACTGTGTCTATAATGCATGATGAATATAGAATGATCTTAAAAATTTAAGGAAGAAAATATAATGTATTTGGAAATGCCTTGATCCTATAATTATATTTTTCTCTGCTATGCCTAGAAAATTAAGAAAAGAATGTAAAAACTGAAGATAAAGAATTCAGCATTAATAATTGATATGATAGTAGTAATAAACTAAAAATTTTTAATGAAAAATTGATAATGCATAATGGCTCCTTAAAATTTTAATTTTCTATCCTACTATTAATGGAACTAATTTATCACTATAATCAAAATGACTCAGATTTTTCTTTAACTGATGTCAAAAATACAATGATTATTTCAAAATTCCTGTGGATGATTTAATTGTTCTCAAAATTTTCTATTTTATTATTAAATGCTTCAGATTAATGTTTTTGTTATCATTATTTCAAACGACTTTTTAAATCTTCGGGAAAAATGTTTAAATCTTCATTCAACAAAATTATATTTTTAGATAGATTTTTATGGAATAAAAAATTCTTTAAGATAATATTCATTCACACAAGATATTAACTTAGTATTTGCTCATTACTTTACAAGTATTCGATGAAGCCTTTTAGTGTAACATACAGGTTACATAAGGAACCATTTCATTTTAACGTAATATTCCATAATCATATATTTTATTTCAAAAAATATCATATTTTGAAAATATTGGATATTGCAATGGATTTCGACTCTTTATTCCAATACACAGAATATAGAAACAAAAATAGGTTTATTTTTATTTGAAAACTATCCAAAAGGAAAATAAAATAAAAAAATAGGTAAAATTTATATTATTGTTATTTTTAATTATTCATAGTTTTGAAGGTGCAGTCCTCTTCTTCTTAGGATTCAAAGCATGGCTCCTAAATAAAGAAAAAATCACATTCGTTAGAAGTACATAACATATTCTAAATTTGTTATGTGACATTTTAATTTAGAATCTCTTCATAATAATTGCATGCACTTGCACATATTCCAAATGATTTAAATCTTTTTTTTAATTAAATAATTAAATTGCAAACAAGATTCATATTGGTCCTTTCATGAAATCATAAATTGCATGTATCATCCATTTTTGAAGCAAAAACACTACAAATTTAAATAATTCATTTTGCAGAAAATAATTTGAGGTTTATTAGATATTTACTATATTTATTAGTAATATAAAATAAATCTGTAAAGTAGTTTTAATAATGATCAGATTTTTTTTAAGATTAACTTCTCTAGAAATTGAAATGTATTAAGGTAGCACTTCTCAATCTGTGGATCATACAGCTTGCCCTCATGGTCCTCCGAAGTTTCCAAAGGAGACAAAAAAATTTAGTTGAAAAATCTCAGAGTTTAAAAAGTTACATATGACAATCATCTATCACCTTTTCTCGTAAGATAGACATTTTACGAAATTTATTATTGGTTACCCTACTTATAGACTTCCCACTCAGTCTTAGCAGTAAAAGATGGATTTAAAGCACTATAACTGTGGTACTTACCACCATATATCCAAATATACTATCATATATCCACTAAGACTGTGGTCTTACCATCATATATCCAAATATAGAAGAGCCATGCAAGAATTACAAATCATCCTTCTCATTAATAATCTTGAAATATTAGAAATATAACTTTTCTTCAATGGACTTAATTATGAAATATAACGGATTTTAATTATATATTAAAATATAAGTGTACTAGTAGTAATATATGCTAAAAAATTGCTTTCGAAGGGAACAGCAGCAAGGTGATTCACAAATTATGATAATTCACATAATCTCTATTCGAAAGAAGTTTGAGAAACGTTGAAACAGGAGAATAATTAAATTATGGTTAATACTGGTAATTTCAGCCATATGCTTTAAGCTTGATGATCAACATTAAAAAATTCTCAGAAAGTGTTAGGTCAAAAACTACTTTTCCACATAATATGAACTTATACGTAACAGCATTTAATACTTAGCTCACTGGCAAAATATACAAAATTTTGAAATGCAAGTATATATATATATAAGGCCAATAATATAGTTATCAACAATTAATGCATGAACTTCAATACTTACACAATTAACAAACACATGAACAATGATGTTACATGCATTCATCCTCTGAATTAACTAGTCAGTTTGGGTATTTTCTATCTTAGATGACGCAAAAATTGATCGTGGATTTAATATTTTAAATGTTCCTCTCATAGGCATTTTAATACTTGTATTTTTTACATAGAGTGTCATCTTTAGTTTTACAGATATTCATTTGTTCACTTATTACGATTAAGTTTTACAGACAGAACAGATGATACCTGATTACATTAAGTGGTATTTAAGACAGAAACTTACTTACTGGTACTTAACACAGTTGCTAGAAAAATATTACATAGTGAAAGACAGGGTACAAAGTCAGAATCTGAAAACTTATTGACTTACACTAAGCTATTTAATTCTTGAAATATTTATGATTAGATAATATCTTTTACATCATCAATATCTAACAGTGATATGATATACTTTAAGTATACAGTAAAACCACTCTATAACTTTTCCATAATTTTGTACAATTTTGATATTTAATGGAGGTGGTTACTTCACAAAGCATGGTTCTCAGTGATAATTAATATCAATGTTTGTATCACCAGAATACTTGACATAATCACTTAAAGACGTATACTTGCTAAAGAAGGTTTTTCTATACTTCAAACAATGGTTTACATATTTTAAAAAGTATATTTTTCTGACACTGTTATTTAAAAAGTGTATAACTCCTTCTACTCTTAAGCATAAAAATTTGAAATTTTTATGCTTAAGAGTCATTCATTTAGTTGTAACTTACAGGAAGATATCTTAAATGCCTAAAATATTTTAATTTATGAAAAACAGCAGTTAGAGTATATTGAAGGGTGCTCCCTGTATTATCAAGGGAGCGCAAGTTTGTGCAATTCTCTGATGTTTTCTTAAATGAAAATAGGTCGATGTGTACATGGATAAAGTCAAGGGAGTGCGCGATGCCAAGTTTGTACAATTCACAGATTTTTTTTAAAGTGAAAATAGGTCGATGTGTACATGGATACCGAGTATGTGCAATCTGTCTTCGTGTAGCGGCGGTTTTTGGCAAACAAATCGTCGCTACACAAGCCAAAATAACATGGTCAAAGAATTGCACAAACTCGGTATCCATGTACTGCCAAAAATCGCCAAATTTTGCCAAGGGGCACCCATAAATATGCTTTTACCAAAACAAGCTTTAAGGCATACTGTCAATTACATTTTAAATTCCAGTGATTTTTCAACACTAGTTCAAATACTCTAAGCATATGTTTGCATAAGTTACATAAGTTTTGCATGAGCAAAATTTATAACTTAGCAAATATGAACTATGAAAAAAAAATATTTGAGCTTACCTTGACCCTTGGATTTACTAAATCTATGACACTTTTAACGCCAAAGAAATTCGATGACCGAAAATACGCGATGATTTATTTAATCTGGTTTTAAAATGGGTCATTTTAAGTTTGGCTATATCAACAACATATTACTCAGTATTGTTGGATAGTGAATTTGTAATTCTTTTTCATTCTTGAAATATATACACATGACAGAATTGGAATAAAAATTTTAGGTTTTTCAGATGAACTCATAGATTGAACTAATTTGTTGAATTTTATCAAGTAGTTCTTAAAAATACAACCAACGATTAATTAAAACCAACTGCAATTCAAATGGATACTCTTTGTCAAAAAGGAGCAGTAGAACTTATTTTAAACATTCAGCAATAAATAGTTTTCTGAATATATTTTTTAGCGTAACGGCAGTTTCAAACATAATAAAGAGAACAACATTCATTCTAATGAGGATAATTTTGAAAATAATTCACATTAAAATATATCTCATAGAGATTTTTAAATGAAAAGATGACACAAAAGAATTATTCTCAAAAAATACATGTTATCTCAGATATAGAAGAAATTTGGCATTGAGCTGAGTACTGAAATTAATATATGCAACTGACGTATCATTACTAATATTTCCATGATTTGATATTGAATGCTATAACTATTAAATATTAGCAAATGCATTTTATAATGAACTTTGCACCAAAATTTATAGTAAATTTATATGTAAATTTACATTGTAAGTACTAGAATGAATGATGTACCATTTTATTAATATTTTACTTTTCAACAAGCATAAAGGAAAAAATAGAATTTTTTTTCTTTAATGTTCCTAGTATGTTACATCATAGTTAAAAATATGTCAAAGTCACGGCATTTCGATTGCCTTTTGTAAATGTTGGTTATAATGTAACTTAATAGATGCTTTATAAGTTGGTAAAGACTGTCCTGGATTAAAACTATCTTTAACACAAAAAATAATATACATTGAATACTTTTACAAATATGTAATTGCTATCCGACTATATAATCTTTTAAGGCGAACTTATCGCATGTATTAATGAAATGATATTCCATTTTTAATGTATGTTAAGTTATTTCGACGAATTTTTTAAATATATTACATTTATTTTTTTCTTTTTCGTTGAGATTAATAATAACATACATAGTGTAATAATGCTCTGAAAAATATTCTAAAGCAGTTCACGCTGGGATTAATGATAACATGTATGGAATAATAATGTTACATCTGTCAACAAAATGAAAAATATGAATATTCTAACGCGATATGTTTTAAAAGATACATAAATATTTAACATGAGAAATTATTAGACTATAGATAGAACATTAATATTAAGCTTATTTGTTTTTAAACTAACATATTAACAAATTTGTTTCTGTTTATAAATATGAGCAGTTTAACTGCAAACACCTGCAGATGTAACGAATAAAAGTTGTTATTTTACTAAATGGAACACAAGCTCTGTGATTTGAACTCTAACAATAATTCAACACAGGTTTATTTAGGAGCATTAGAATTATAAGCTAAACATTAAAAGAATTTAATTATAGATAGTGTAAAGAATATAACAAATACATTACATAAAATTAGTAAAATACACGTCAAACACTATTTCGAACTTACCTTGACCATAGCAAAAATAATGGCTAACATGGCGAGTATCGTTGAACTCTCCCGCTAAGACGCTGTTTTTCCACCTTCTTCCTGATTGGTTCTTCTCTTTCAGCCGTTTTAAGCCACGTGATCACACGCTACGGACAAAATCCAAGCAAAACTTCTTGAAAAACTCCTGTAGAGTTTACAGTTTCGTTTGGTTCTGTGTTCGTTACAGGTATTTCCTTCGTAATTGTTCGCATTTCTGTAACTATACAAGACTTTTGTCTGTAAACTTCGAGGTTTTTTTTTACAGTGCAACGTTATATGCTCACTTTGCTAACCTTGCTGAAAAATTCTATAAAAATATTCCAAATGTCAACAATAGCACTATTCCAGTGCTTAATTACGACTATAACACTGAAAGAAATAAAAAACGACCGCTTGCGGTCCTCAGGTACCTCGATCAGTAAATGTCTCTTTAATTTACGCATTCACCTACTTGTCATAACTTAAATATATCTATACACTATCGCATACTGATTGTTTTCTGGTGTTGCTGTTTTATTGTAAATGTTTGACCTGTATATATTGTATATATTTTATTTTCCACTATGCTTGTATTCAATGTTATTTATGTTACTTACTACTATTATGTTAACTTCACACACGATTACTCTCATATTCAGTGAGCTTTAGGCACTTTTTTGTTTTTCTTTTCTCCATGCCAATTGCTTATCATGCGTACTTACTTTCGCCATCGCCCGCCTACAGGGGTGTTTCTGTTGGACTCATTTACGTACTCTCCCAGACTTTTATTACTGCTCTCAACTCTCATTTGCATCGACATGTACTACAAACTGTTTGAAACTACAAATATTCGAAAGTCGGAAGCATTACGCCGGGATAGCGACTTCGCGCGGGTACCCGTTTTTGCGAAACTCTTCGAGTTTCCCTGAGGCGACGATTCTCTCGAGGTAAGTTCTAAATCAGTGTTTGACGTGTATTTTATGGTTACAGCCGAAAACATCGCGGACGAAAACGTCGCGGAGAAAACAACGCAAGCGGAAAACGTCGTGCTATAAAACATCTTGGGAGAAAACATCGCAAAGAGAAAACCTAGCAGTTCTAAAACATCGTCGTCGAAAATAAAAAAGTTCAAAAACTTCGCAGTTTAAAAACATCGTCGTCGAAAATATCTTGGTAAAAAATAAAGTATCTGCAAATCATCGCATGACGATAACATCGCAGACATGCTTTTTTTTTTTCAGGCTTTTATAACTGTAAATGGATATTCCCATAATGATTTGTGAGCGCAAGATCGAAAGAAGGATATTTTAACTTTCATATTTTTTTATTAACTAATAAATTTTTGCTGAGAAAATAAGAAGGAAACTTAAGCATAGAAAATTAATGCAACTTATAGCACTTAATAGAATTTTAAACCGACAATAATATTTAGTTAACTAACAAAGGCCATTAATAAATCATTTTTATAAAGTTTTTACTGGTAATTTTTCGTGAAAAGTATAATCTATAAGTTGCATTTAATTTTCTATGCTTAAGTTTCCTTCTTACTTATTCAACAAAAATTTATTAGTTAATAAAAAAATGTGAAAGTAAAAATTATCCTTCTTTACATCTTGCCCTCACAAATTATTATGGAAATATCCATTTACAATTATTAAAACCTGAAAAATGCGTGTCTGCGATGTTATCGTCATGCGATGATTTGTAGATACTTTATTTTTTACCACAATATTTTCGACGACGATGTTTTTAAACTGCGAAGTTTTTGAAGCGCTTTATTTTCGACGTCGATGTTTTGTACCACAATGTTTTAGAACTGCGATGTTTTCTCCCGCGATTGTTTGCAGCACGATGTTTTCGCCTTGCGGTGGTTTCTTTGCGACGTTTCGGTCAGCGATGTTTTTGCCGCGATGTTATCGGTGGACACCGTATTTTACTCATTTTATGTAATGTATTTGTTATGTTCTTTACATTATCTATAATTAAATCCTTTTAATGTAGTACGCCTTATAGCTTATAATTGTAGTACGCCTAAATAAACCTGTGTTGAATGATTGTTAGATAGAGGTCAAATCACAGAGCTTGTGTTCCATTTAGTAAAATAACAGCAACTTTTATTCGTTACATATGCAGGTGTATGCAGCTAAACTGCTCATATTTCGAAATAGAAACAAATTTATTAATATATTAGTTTCAAAACAAATAAGTTTAATATTAATGTTCTATCTATAGCCTAATAATTTCTCATGTTAAATATGTATGTATGTTTTAAAACATATCACGTTAGAATATTCGTATTTTTCATTTTGTTGACAGATGTAACATTATTATTCCATACATGTTATTATTAATCCCAGCGGAAACTGCGTTAGATTATTTTTCAGAGCGTTATTACTCTGTGTATATGTTATTATTAATCTCAATGAAAAAGAAAAAAATGAATGTAATATTTTTAAAAATTTCGTGAAAATAACTTAACATAAATTAAAAATGGGATATTATTTCACTAATACATGCAATAAGTTTCGCCTTAAAAGATTATATAGTCGGATAGTAATTAAATATTTGTAAAAGTATTCAATGAATATTATTTGTGTTAAGATAGTTTTACATAGTTTTAATCCAGGACAGTCTTTACCAACTTATAAAGCATCTATTAAGTTACATTATAACAACGATTTACAAATGGCAATAATCGAAATGCGATGACCTGGACATATATTTTACTATGATGTAACATACTATGATCATTAGGAAAAAAAAATTCTATTTTGTTATTTATGCTTGTTGAAAAGTAAAATATTAACAAAATGGTACAACATTCATTCTAGTACTTATAATGTAAATTTACATATAAATTTACTATAAATTTTGTATTTTAAATTTGGTGCATTATAAAATAAAAATAAAGTTCATTATAAAATGCATTTTCTAATATTTAATAGTTATAGCATTCAATATCAAATCATGGAAATTTAAGTAATGATACGTCAGTTGCATATATTAATTTCAATATTCAGCTCAATGCCAAATTTCTTCTATATCTGAGATCACATGTATTTTTGGAGAATAATTCTTTCGTGTCATCTTTCCATGTAAAATCTCTTTGTGATATATTTTAATGTGAATTATTTTCAAAATTATCCTCATTAGAATGAATGTTGTTCTCTTTATTATGTTTGAAACTGCCATTACGTTAAAAAAATGTGTTCAGAAAACTATTTATTGCTGAATGTTTAAAATAAGTTCTACTGCTCCTTTTTGACAAAAAGTATCAATTTGAATTGCAGTTGGTTTTAATTAATCGTTGGTTGCATTTTTAAGAACCACTTGATAAAAATCCAACAAATTAGTTCAATCTATGAGTTCATCTGAAAAACCTAAAATTTTTATTCCAATTCTGTCATGTGTACATATTTCAAGAATGAAAAAGAATTACAAATTCACTATCCAACAATACTGAGTAATGTAAGTTGTTGATATAGCCAAACTTAAAATGACCCATTTTAAAACCAGATTAAATAAATCATCGCGTACTTTTGGGCATCAAATTTATTTGGCGTTAAAAGTGTCATAGATTAATAAATCTAAGGGTCAAGATTGTTTCTGTAAACTCAGAGATTGTTTTTCATAGTTCATATTTACTAAGTTATAAATTTTGCTGATGCAAAAGTTATGTTACTTATGTAAACATATTCTTAGAGTATTTGAACTAGTGTTGAAAAATAATCGGAATTTTAAATGTAATTGACAGTATGCCTTAAAGCCTGTTTTGGTAAAAGTACATTTACGGGTGCCCCTTGGCAAAAATTAGCGATTTTTGGCTGTACATGGATACCGAGTTTGTGCAATTCTTTAACTTTGTTATTTTGGCCTTTGTAGCGGCGATTTTTGGGACAAAAGTCGCCGCTACACTAAGACAAGAGATTGCACATACTCGGTATCCATGTACACATCGACCTATTTGCACTTAAAAAAAATCAGAGAATTGCACAAACTTGCGCTCCCTTGATAAAACAGGGGGCACCCTTCAATACACTCTAACTGCTGTTTTTCATAAATTAAAACTTTTTATGCATTTAAGATATCTTCCTGTAAGTTACAACTAAATAAATGACTCTTAAGCATAAAAATATCAAATTTTTATTTAGAGCAGAAGGAGTTAGTAACTTTTTAAATAACAGTGTCAGAAAAATATACTTTTTAAAATATGTAAACCATTGTTTGAAGTACAGAAAAGCCTTCCTCTGCAACTATACCTGTGTAAGTGACTATGTATTCTGGTGATACAAACATTGATATTAATTATCACTGAGAATCATGCTTTGTGAAGTAACCACCTCCATTAAATATCAAAATTGTATAAAATTATGGAAAGTTATAGAGAGGTTTTACTGTATATTTATACTTAAAGTATATCATATTACTGTTAGATGTCGATGTAAAAGATATTGTCTAATCATAAATATTTCACGCATTAAATAGCTTAGTAAGTCAATAAGTTTTCAGATTCTGACTTTGGACCCTATCTTTCACTATGTAATATTTTTCTAGCAACTGTGTTAAGTACCAGTAAGTAAGTTTCTGCCATAAGTGTCATAAGTTTCGTGTCATTATCATTAATCCCAGCAGGAATTGCGTTAGAATATTTTTCAGAGCGTTATTACACTGTGTATGTTGTTATTAATCTCAATGAAAAAGAAAAAATGAATGTAATATTTTTAAAAAATTCGTGAAAATAACTTAACATAAATTAAAAATGGGATATTATATACCACTTAATGTAATCAGGTATCATCTGTTCTGGCTGTAAAACTTAAATCGCAATTAGTAAACAGATGAATATCTGTAAAACTAAAGATGACACTCTATGTAAAAAATAGAAGTATTAGAATGTCTATGAGAGGAACATTTAAAATATTAAATCCGCAATCAATTTTTGCGACATCTAAAATAGGAAATACCCAAACTGACTAGTTAATTCAGAGGATGAATGCACGTAACATCATTGTTCATGTGTTTGTTAATTGTGTAAGTTTTGAAGTTCATGCATTAATTCTGTATTGGCCTTATACATGCATTTCAAAATTTTGTATATTTTACAAGTATTAAATGCTGTTACGTATAAATTCATATTATGTGGAAAAGTAGTTTTTGATCTGATTTAACACTTTCTGAGAATTTTTTAATGTTCATCATGAAGCTTAAAGCATACACCTGAAATTACCAGTATTAACCATAATTTAAATAATTTTCCTGTTTCGACGTTTCTCAAATGTTGATCATCAAGCTTAAAGCATATACCTAAAATTACAAGTATTAAACATATTTTAATTAATTTTCCTGTTTCGACGTTTCTTACACTTTTTTCGAATAGAGATTATGTGAATTATCATAATTTGTGAACCACCTTGCTGTTGTTCCCTTCGAAAGCAATTTTTTAGCATATACTAGTACTAGTACACTTATATTTTAATTTTATATTTAAAATCCGTTATATTTTATAATTAAGTCCATTGAAGAAAACTTATATTTATAATATTTTAAGGTTATTAATGAGAAGGATGAGTTGTAATTCTTGCATGGTTGTTCTATATTTGGACATATGATGGTAAGAAGTACCACAGTTATAGTACTTTAAACCCATCTTTTATTGCTAAGACTGAGTGGGAAGTCTGTGGTAGGGTAATGAATAATAAATTTCATAAAATGTCTATCTTACCAGAAAAGGTGACAGATGATTGTCATATGTAGTTTTTAAACTCTGAAATTTTTCAGCTAAATATTTTTTGTCTCCTTTGGAAACTTCGGAGGACCACGAGGGCAAGCTGTAGGATCCACAGATTGAGAAATGCTGCCTTAATACATTTCAATTTCTAGAGAAATTAATCTTAAAAAAATCTGATCATTATTAGAACTACTTCACAGATTAATTTTATATTACAAATAAATATAGTAAATATCTAATAAACCTTCTTTTGCATAACCTTTAAAACTTTGCATAAAATCAAATTATTTTCTGCAAAATAAATTATTTAAATTTGTACTGCTTTTGCTTCAAAAATGGATGATACATGCTATCTATGATTTCATGAAAGGACCAATATGAATCTTGTTTGCAATTTAATTATTTAATTTTAAAAAATTTAAATCATTTGGAATATGTGCAAATACATTTGCAAGTGTAATTATTATGAAGAGATTCTGAATTGAAATGTCACATAACAAATTTAGAATATGTTATCATGTACTTCTACAGAATGTGATTTTTTCTTTATTTAGGAGCCATGCTTTGAATCCTAAGAAGAGGACTGCTCCTTCACAACTATGATTAATTAAAAATAAAGACAAGAATAATCTATAAATTTTACTTATTTTTGTTATTTTATTTATTTTCCTTTTGGATAGTTTTCAAATAAAAATAAACCTATTTTTGTTTCTATATTCTGGGTATTGGAATAAATCATTTCCCCCCCCAGTGTTCACTGATATGTATGCAAAAGAATTGTGTGCAAAATTAAACCAATTTTTGTTTGTCACATTCATTTTTCACAGTGTGTACAATTTTCAAGATCTACAATAGAAGATTCATCAATTACCCAGCATTTGGATAAGTCTTTTTTTTTTTTTTTTTTTTTTTTTTTTTTTTTTGTTGTTGTTGTTGTTAAAATGTGTGTTGGTGAGTAAGGAATTATGTAATGTGATATTTTTTTTTTTCTAATGGCAACTTGTGAACAATTACAAATGTAACCCAGTCCATTAATCTATACAAGGCCGGATGCGGTGGTCTCTTTATTATGGAAGCACCTAATAGGTGGGCCACCATCGCCTTTCCTATGAAGGGACGGACAGTTACAACCACGCCTACTCCGGGATTCGAACCCTGGCCCTTCGGCATCGCAGTCAGCTTCCCTGACCGCTATACCGACTGGGCGGCATATAATGTGATATTAAAACTTCAAAATGGTATGATTTTAAAGAATAATCATGTCATTTCTGTACAAAGAATGGTAAGTGCTTACAAAATCATGCTAGTTTTTAAAGGAATGAAACAAGGGATAATTTGAAAACATCTTACTTTTCAAACAAATTGTTTTGTATGGCATGCAATGTAAAAACTGACTTTTATTAATTTATTTCCTTTTACATCAAAGAATTAGAACGGTTTATTTTAAATGCAAGATCTGTTATTAAGTTTTAGTTTATGAGCATAAATTACTTTTATTCCAGTTTTTGTATATATCAATATTTTCTATACCTTTTTTCTTATTTAATTTATAAAAACGATAAAATATAATAAAATCAAAATAAGTGTATATCTATTTTTCAAGTTGAGTAAGGAGGAAAGGCATGATCTAGCAAAGGTAAAAAGGTTGAGAACCCCTAATACATGATATTAAAGGTATTTTCATTTCTGCATTAAACTGATGGAACCAAATAGATCTTTTATATTATTTTTAAGAGTTTTTTGTCAACTAAATCTAATCTAGCAATATGTAGTTATGTATAATGAAATTTATTATTGGGAATTATATTGAGTGTTAATTATAGATCTTCACGCTAGCTGTATATGTTAGGAGTGAAATACATTGCAATATCCAATATTTTCATCTATTTTCAGAATACGATATTTTTTAATAAAATATATAATTATGGAATATTACGCTAAAATTAAATGCTTCCTTATGTAACCTGTATGTTACATAAGGAAAAGGCTTCATCGAATACTTGTAAAGTCATGAGCAAATACTAAGTGTGAACGAATATTTTCTTACAGAATTTTTTATTCGATAAAAATCTATCTAAAAATGTAATTTTGTTGAATGAAGATTTAAACATTTTCCCCGAATATTTAAAAAGTGATTTGAAATGATGATAACAAAAACATTAGTCTGAAGGGTTTAATAAATGAAGAGAAAATTTTGAGAACAATTAAATCATCCATAGAAATTTTGAAATAATCATCTTATTTTTGACATCAGTTAAAGGAAGAAAATCCGAGTCATTTTGATTATAGTGCTAAATTAGTTCCATTATGTTTGTAAATTAATAGTAGGATAGAAAATTAACTATCATGCATTTGCAATTTTTCATTAAAAAATTTTTAGTTTATTACTACTGTCATATCAATTAATTATGCTTGAATTCTTTATCTTCAGTTTTTACATTCTTAAGTCTACTTTTCTTAATTTTCTAGGCATAGTAGAGAAAAATGTAATTATAGGATCAAGGCATTTCCAAATAAGTCATGTTTTTTTCCTTAAATTTTTAAGGAAATTCTATATTCTAAATTCATCATGTATTATAGAACACAGTATCATTCTGTTCAATTTTTCAGTTAATTTTGGAAAGTTCTGAAGTTATATCTACATTAAATGCTTGAAATGATTATTTGAAATATGACAAAGTAAGAGAGGGCCATCTGTCCAAGGAAAGGAATTACAGAATCGCTCACTGCTCAGCGAGTTTTTAAGAATTGCACATACTAGGTATCCATGTACACATCGATCTATTTTCACTTAAAAAAAATCCCAGAATTGCACAAAAATGGCATTGCGCCCTCCCTTTATCCACGTACACATCGACTTATTTTCACTTAAAAAGTCGAAGAAAATTGACAAAAATCCAATTCTTTTTACTCTTGTAAAAAGCTCCAAACAAACGTCAATCAAATAAGTGGGCGATTCTGCACTTTAGCCGTAATAGAAATGGTTACTACCTCAGAAGATGGGAATCCGTTGGGCTACAAGGTTTTATTATATTATCGCCACAGCTGATAGTGTTTGCGTTTATCGGTTTCTTTGCAGAAGCACTTTCTTATTTTGTCTTAAATGCTGTTATTTGAACTGTTCAATTAACATACAATCAAGCTCCGAATTCATTGCAATTCATAGTATTCGAGAGATACTGAATTTTTTTTAATCTCTTCCTCTGCTGCACTTTTCTTTCTTTCCACCGACAGCGAGGCAGCCGGTCCACTGGGTAGTTAGCATATCGGCCAGGTAGCCCCGCTGACGGAAATAACTTGAACAAAAGACACACTTATAAATACATATTGTGCTCAAGACGACTGCTGGGGGCAGTGCAAACAAATGTTGGACGAAGACGATAGTGCATGATGGAAGAAGGGTGCATTGCGGGCGTGAAGAACAATTCCAGTTACATATTTACAGAGTAATGGATAGGTGGTTACAAATACTAAAAGTAATAAGAAGTAAAATACTAGAAAGTAAAAAATACATAAAATTAAAAAAAAGGCAAAACAGTGGAAACAATACATAAAATAAGGAAAAATACATAGTTCAAGGTTCCTAATTCAAGGTTTACAGTTCAAGGACATAAATATATACAGGGAATAAGGAAAGCCGAATAAGCTAACTTAAGATAAAATTAGTTCACTACAGGTACAGAGCATACAGGGGCTGTGCTGGTGACGAGGATGGTGGCTGAGAATTACTCCAGCCTGTCTGAGATTTTGCGTGCAATGTTTATGCAATCGCATATGCGTTTCAATGCATTGCGATTTTTTGAAGTAGCTTCGGCCCATGCATGAATGTGGTTTGCTACTGGTTGCCTAAGATGATATTTAGCGGTCTCTCTGCAAGCGAACAGATAGTGGTCCAGATCTCCTACCATCCCGCATGAGCAATGCTCGTTTTCGCGTCGTCTGAAGCGATGCAGGTAAGTCATGAAGGGACCATGTCCTGTTAGATACTGAGTGAAGTGAGACGAGCCAGATTTTAGAAGCCGGCAGACTTTTGGAAAAAATCTGTAAACTCTTCTGCCGGTGGTTTCTGTCTCCCACAGATGTTGCCAACGTTTGAGTAATTCTCTCTCGAGCTCAGCTTTTAAGAACGAACCCGGGAGATGCACGTCAAGTGTGCGAACGTGGGGGTCAGTTGCTGCTCTTTTGGCTATTGCATCTGCAATTTCATTACCCAGTATTCCAGTGTGGGCAGGTACCCACTGGAGTTCAGGCCTATAGTATTTAGGTGTTCTTAGTAAGAGTTTTTGTATGGCCCTGACGAGTGGATTTTTACTACATGTGCCTTGGATTGCCTGGAGGCTAGAGGCTGAGTCTGAATATATACTGGAATAGTTATTTTTCAGTGCGTAGACAAGTGCAGCTTTTAATGCAATCAGTTCAGCCTGAAAAACTGAGTTGTGGTGCTTAAGCTTTCTTTCCCAGGTCTTTAAGATCTGGTTCCCAAGTAGAACACAGTATCCGCTGTGTTGTGGTGCCACATTCTCTTTTGGAACCATCGGTGTAGATTGCAGTGGCGTTGAACCTCGTTGGTGACCTGCAGTTAATCGAGATATTGAATTCGGCCGGGTGGCAAGGTGGCTCGGGAATGCTTTGCTCATAGTCAGTATAAACATAAGTCCTATCCCATAAACTTATTGTCTCTTTGAGTTGGAGCACTCGCACTATTGCACTCTCGCGCTGAGCTAAGAGATGCAGAGACGGTAGTCCTGAAATCACGTTTAGAGCATTAGTGGGTGAGGTTTTATATCCTCGGGTAATGCTCAGGAGGAATGGTCTTTGTGCTGAGCGTAGCAGATTCTCCATTTTAGTAGTGATCGTTATGCCCCACATGGAGGCCCCATATAGTGCAATACGTTCAGCAACTACAGAGTACCACGTTTTAAGCATCCTCGAAGAAACTCCCCATGTTGGTGCTGCTGTTCTGAGCATGGAATGAAATATCCTGTGAAGTCGTGCCTTGACCTCCTTTAAATGTGGCATCCAAGTCAATGTGTCGTCAATTATAACTCCAAGGTACCTCAAGTTTCTGACTATTTTAATATTTTTCCCATGAAGGTTGATGCACGGGTTCTTCGATGGCGCTTACCTGGACAGATAAGCATACCTTGGGTTTTTGAGTTGGCAATAGTTAACTTATGGTCATTGGCCCATTTGGCCATCTTGTCCATTGCTTGTTGTGCCCTAGTCTCATATGCGTTGCGGCTGCGCCCTTTGGTTACCAGCAAAAAGTCATCGGCATAAGCCAGTATTTCCGTGTGAGGATCTGTGTTAAAGAGAGTCAGCGCTGTGTCCGCTACAAGATTCCAGAGCAGTGGACCCAGACAGGATCCTTGAGGACAGCCTCTATTGATGGAACGTGAGTGCACTCCTGCGTCCGTAGTGGCTTGTAAGCGGCGATCACTTAGGTAGCTGTAAATAAGGTCAAAGACAATCTTAGGGCTACCCATGTCCTGTAATCTCTTCAGTACATCGGGCCACCACAACGAGTCGAAAGCGCCCTGTATGTCCACAGAGATAATGAGACTATGTTGGTTATTTATTCTGTTATTTGCTATTAATTTTCGTAGGTGCTGCAGCGCGTGATCCACCGATCTGATAGGAATGAAGCCGTATTGTTTGTCATTTATGCTTTGTCCAGACAGGAGATAGTGTTTAAGTCTGAAGGACGACTCTTTCTAGTACTTTACCCAAGGCAGGAAGAAGGCAAATAGGCCGGTAAGACGTTGGTACATTAGGGTCTTTTTTCGCTTTGAGGAAGAGCACCACCTCACCAAGTTTCATGCCGGGGGGGAAATATCTGTTGCGCCAACACGCAGTAATGTATGCATGCAGTAACTCCGGATGCGTACTGTTAATGGCTTGCAGAATGCCATTATCTATCCCATCAGGACCTGGTGCTTTATTGGTGTTTAACGCTTTAACAATGTCGCTCATTTCTTTGGCGTTTGGCAGTGGTTCAAAATCTGTTTTCTTGGTATTGTAATATTGCTCAACACTGGCTCTGATATTTCTTTGTGCGGGATTATCTGTGTCTGCGTTATCAGGTCTAAAGATATTGTCCAGAATGTGCGCAACTACTTCTGTGCTAGTTGCTGCTCCGTGGCTTATTGTGGCAGTAAGATTAGTAGGTGTAAACATCTTGTCATGTGCAATACGGAAGACAGTTCCGAACTTATTCGCAGTGTTGGTACAGTACTCTTTCCAGGATTAAAACTTCGCTTTTACAATCTGTCTTTTGTAAGCAGCTCTGTGCTTTCGAAAAATTAGCGAGTGTGTCTCTCTTTCTAAGGGATCCTTGCATGCTTGCATTTTGCGCCTTAGGGCACAGACTTTGCTGCGTTCAGCAATCAGCGTGGTGCTACACCAAGGAGTGCATTTCGGGGCTGCGTAATGTTTCCTTTTCAAGACCTATCGCACACTGAGAGCAGTGTTTGCATAAGATCTTCATGCATGGCGTCGATGTCTTTACTACTGTTGCAATTGTTACATTGTGCCACGAGACTTTCAATATGGGTTGAGAGTGCATCTTTAAATTTGTTCAGGTTTATATACTTCGTTTTCCATCTGTTCTTTGTTATAAATTGGTGCTTCGAATCTATTCTGAACTCAATGTAGCAATGGTCACTGAACGAGGGAGTTTCGCTAACCTTCCAATTGTGAATATTATTAAGAATACCAGTGGTGGCTAAAGTGACATCAGGCCACCCCTGAGCCCTGGTAATCCAGTATGTAGGAGGGCTGTCGGTGGGGTTGACGACTGCAAGGTTATGAGAAGTGATGAAGTCAAGGACAGGGCAAGCACGCCTGTTTTCCTCTGGCGCCCCCCATAGAGGGCTAGCAGCGTTAAAGTCCCCGGCGATTAACTTATTCCTAGTCGGAATCATCATGACTTGTTCCAGCTCCTGGAGTGCAGTGACAATGTCGTGCGAAGGAGGAAAATACACGCTGGTGATGGCAATCTGACCATAAGGCCCTTCCAGTTGTACAGTAACTGTGTAATCTCCTTTATGCATTAGCAGGGGCGTGAGTGGACCATTGTAGGTAATGGCTGCTTGATTGCCTACTGAATGGTAAGTTTTGAAATTGCTGAATCCTGTGATCCTGTTGTTAATGGAATGAAACTCTTGTAGTGCGGCTAGATCTACATTGTTTTCTAGAATAACCTGGGCTGCATGGACAGTTGCGGCTTGGCTGCATTGCAAGCTGCTTTGAAGAACTGCAAAACCATGTACTGTTCTTGGATATGCAATAGCCTGCTGTTCATCTAACACTGCGCCGTTGATTTCATTCTGAACAGTTCTGCCTTGTAGGCTTGACATTGTCTTGCACTAGACGGGTGTGTGGTGTCGAAGCTAGTGCCTTTGGATTTATTGTGAGTTGCGCAATTGACGCAGTGTGGAGTCTTTGCTTTGCAGTTATCCTGGCTATGAGCTTGTCCACAGTTTACACAGGCCAACGCTGCTTTACAAGAACCTCTGCTGCACTGTTTATTGAATAGTTCAGAATCCTAAATAAAGTTTTGGAAGCACTTCCGCAAAGGATCCGTTAAATGTAACATTGCCAAAAATGGCTATGAGAGTTCAAAGCTGGTAACCCGGCGAATTGGTTTGTAGGAGATACCAACCTGGTTCGCTTGCCTTAGACAAAGAAGGCAAATGTCCCAAATGGCTTATCTGTTGTTTATAGCGGGCGGAAGTAATATCCATAAATAAAGATAATAATAATAAAAGGAATAACTCCTATCTGTAAGAAATTAATTACAAAAATACTTGTTTAATTAATTAATTTATGCTCTGCGATTTTTATAGAACTTAAAGCAAAACTAGTAATTCTTGATATAAGATGGAAACATTTTAATATCAGTGACTAATATACCACAGCAGATTTAAATTAAATAATTCAAATTCATTCAAGCAACAAAATATCAAATACAGACAGACAAAGTTAGCAGATGTCTTGTTTTGCACCCGCTAAGTCTGTCTGTTCCGATAGGCGAAACATCAAGATCAAGCATCAAGGAAGTTAATTTACGGAGTGCGCTAGGCTAGGCCTTTAACTCCACATCATCAGAGATAAAAATAATTATATCAAAAGAGGGGTTCATCTAATAAGGGAAAATTCTGAAGCCTAAATTATAAAAAATAAAAACGAAAAATCAAGCTTAGGTGCGAAGGAAAGGTATATAGAGACGGGGGGCAATTTCATATTTCAGAGGAAGAGTAAAAAGGAACTTCGTACATTTTTGTACTTCGACCAGCATTACTATGGTAGTCCTGTCTGCGGCCACGCTGCCAAAACTCACCTTCAACACATCCAAGGTTGAAGTGTCTGGTGTGCAAATATAGAAAAATAACACTTCTCTAACTCCTATGGAACCAATATTTTATTCCTTACGATGTTATGGCTTCTTATTCATAATATTTATTTACATTTTACATGCACGTAGCATCGCGTGACAAAAACTCGGAGTTTGTTTACTTCGTTCTTCGCGGAGACTAGAAGGTGTTGCCATTCCGCTTTAACTAAACTTCATTAGAAACTTAACGGAACTGAAGCGACACTACACACCCCCTTCCTAGTGACAGCGATTATGGAAAATAGTCTTTAAAGTGACTGGGGAACTTCATATGTCTGCCGGTTCTAGTAGTCTTAGTTTCATGATTTTCTGAATTTTCTTCAGTGTTCTTGAGTGCAGGTGTTTCCCTAAGTTCCGCTTTCTTGGAATGGGAGTTTTGAAAAGGAATATCAGAATCTTGCACTAGGAAACATGGCTTTAGTCTGTCTATTGAAACTCTTTTAACTTTTCCTTGGATTTCAATATCGAAGTACTTATCCTTTCTTGCTCTTACAGGATACGGTCCAAGATAGACAGGCTGTAGCGACGAACTATTAAAGTTGTTGTATAGGAATACGTGAGAACAGTTGGAAAGATGTTTAGAAACAAAGACTGTTCTATTTCCATGGGTGGTGGTAGAACTTGGCTTCATAGCTCTTATTATTTTCTGAAGGTTTTGAGAAAATTCAGACTGTTTCATATGAGGTACTGTTGAAAAGAATTCACCAGGTAATGCTAAAGGAGTTCCGTATACAAGTTCTGCGGATGAGCAACCTAAGTCTTCCTTGATGGCAGATCTTATGCCTAATAGAACGAAAGGCAATGCTTCCAGCCATGATTTTGATTCGAGTAGATGACATTTGAGACTTGCTTTTAAAGTTCGGTGTTGTCTTTCGATCAGGCCATTTGCCTGTGGATGGTACGCAGTTGTAGTGTTTGTATGAAAACCAAGATATTTTCCTAAAGCTTGAAAAAGTTGGCTATCAAATTGCCGACCTTGGTCAGATGTTATGCGATTCGGAATTCCAAAGCGTGAAAACCAAGTATAAATCAAAGCTTTAGCAATAGATTCTGCTGATTGATCTTCTAACGGTACCGCTTCGATCCATCGTGTATAACGATCGATGATGGTTAGAAGGTATTTGAATCCTTTGCAAGGAGGTAGCGGACCCACCAGATCTATGTTTAAATGCTGGAATCTGTGTGGAGGTACTTTGAATTCTCCCAAAGATGAATGTGTATGTCTGTGAACTTTAGATCTTTGGCAAGATAAACATGCTCTAGTCCATAGTTGGCAGTCTTTATTCATATTGGGCCATATGAAACGTCGTGTTATCAATTTTATCGTGGATCTTATTCCAGGATGAGATAAATTATGGATTGAAGAAAATATTTTCTGCCGAAACTTTGCAGGGATGTATGGTCGATTATAATTTGTAGAAGTATCACAGTAAATTTTCTTGTCGCTGTCCGGTATAGGGATCTGTAGGATTTTTAAGTTTGGGTTGTTTTTAAGTATCTCCAAGTCGTCATCTTCTTGACAGTCTACTATAGTTTGTAAGTCTATTGCAGATGGTACAGAAATGGTGTCTATGCGAGAGAGAGCGTCAGCGACGGTATTTTCATGCCCTTGTATGAATCGGATATCGGTTGAGAACTGGCCAATATATGACAGTTGTCGAGCTTGTCGTGGGGAAGCTTTTTCCAAATTTTGTTGGAAGGCAAATGTTAGTGGTTTGTGATCCGTGTATATTGCAAAAGTTCGCCCTTCTAAGATGTATTTGAAATGTTTTACTGCTGTATAGATGGCTAAGAGTTCTCTATCGTAGGCACTATATTTTTGTTGTGCTGATGTCAAATTTCGGGAAAAGAAACTTAAAGGTTGTTTTTCATTATTCACAATCTGATGTAAAACGGCTCCAATGGCAGTATCGGAAGCATCAGTTGTTAGCGATATTTCAGCCTTTTCGGATGGGTGAGTTAAGTTTGTGGCATGAATAAGTGCATCTTTTAAGATCTGGAAGGCGTTTCTTGTTTCTGCCGTCCAGGTTATTTCTTTTCTGCAGTTCTTTTTAATACCACTGAGCATTGTTGTTAAAGGTTGTTGCAGTTTTGCACAATTTGGTATGAATCTGTGATAAAAATTCACCATACCCAAAAATCGCCTTAAACTAGTAAATGACTTTGGTTCTGGGAAATTTTTGATGGCATCAACTTTCGTTGAAAGAGGTTTAAGTCCTTCAGCTGACACTTCGTATCCCAGGAATGCAAGTTTTGCTTGACCAAATTTACACTTTGCCGCATTAATACACAGGCCATATTCGTTTAGTCTCTCGAGGACTGCTCGTATATGTTTTCGATGAGTTTCTTCATCTGGAGAGGCTATTAGAATGTCATCCAAATAGCAAAACACGAATTCTAGTCCATTCAACACACTGTTCATGAAACGTTGGAACGTTTGGGCCGCATTTCGTAGGCCGAATGTCATGAATGGGAACTCGAATAAGCCAAAGGGAGTGAGAATGGCCGTTTTCGGTATATCTTCTTCGCGAACTGGAATTTGTTGGTACGCTCTAATGAGGTCTATGGATGAGAAAACTCTTTTTCCCGCTAAAATGGAACTGCAATCTGTTAAAAATGGGAGAGGGTATCTATCAGGAATCGTGACGTTGTTTAACGCTCGATAGTCTCCACAAGGGCTCCAATCACCTGATTTCTTCATAGCGAGATGTAGTGGGCTCGACCAATTACTTTTGGATGGTCTGCATAAACCCATTTGGAGCATAAATTCAAACTCCTTTTTAGCCGCTTTAAGTTTCTCAGCTGATAGTCTCCTGGCTTTAGCGAAAACTGGTGGACCTTTGGTTTCGATATAATGTTCGATGTTATGATTTTTAACTTTATTATTAACTACATTGAGTTTTAACAAATCCGGAAAATCGTTAATGATACGTTTATATGGATCATTTACGGCATTTAAAATCGGAATATTATTATTGTTATTTTGAAAACAAGGAGTTCCATTGGTTGTTAAGAATGTAGTACCATCAATCAACTTGCGATTTTTAGAATCTACCAAAAGGTTAAAATTTGCAAGAAAATCCATGCCTATTATCGGTTTGTTTACGTCCGCAATTACAAAAGGCCATGTGAATGATCGTCTGAGTCCAAGATCAAGCTTGTGTAATTTTTGGCCATATGTTTTAATTTTCGTACCATTTGCAGCAAAGAGTTCTAATTTTGAGATGTTTTTTTATCTGCAGGCAAGGGAGGAATGACAGAAATTTCTGCCCCAGTATCTATTAAAAATTGGGTAGCCGATTCTTTGTCGCTGATGAAAAGACGACTCAGCTGCACCCCTTGTCCCTCCGTCGTCAATGAGAGACGGGGAGCTGGTTTTCCGGACTATTTGTCTGCGATGTTGATGAGTAGTTGCAGGGTTGTTTACACTTAAATGACTTATCACCGAATTTTTTATGATAGTAACAAATATCACTAGATCTGTTACCACTGTAACTCCTATCTCGTGATTTGGATCGGTTACGACAACAGGGACGACTATGACGTTGCTTGCTTAAAGCAGAAACTTGTAAGCTAAGTTCACTAACCTGTTTTTGTAAACTTTCAATCACTTCCGCTTTTACCGTTATGGATGATGCAGCAGCTGTTTGGGGAGTAACAGGGTTTAATTCCCAAATCTTATCGGCCATTGTAGCCACTTTTGACAAATCTCCACTACTAACAGATATAATGCTACGCATATTAACGGGTAAACGTTGTAGCCACAATGTTTTTAGGAAAGTATCTGTTACTTTATCGCCAGCTAAATTACGCATCTCACACAGTAATTGAGACGGCTTTTTGTCACCCAGTTCTAACTCACTCAGTAATTTTTGGGTTTTTTGAGTCTCTGAATCAGCATATAATGAAATTAGTCTATTTTTAATTGCCTCATATTTATTATCTTGTGGTGGACTTAGCAGAATATCAGATACCCGTGACAAAATATCGGGTTCAATGGAACTTATAACATAATCATATTTTGTTTGATCTACACTAATTTTTGCATTTCTAAATTGTGCTTCTAGTTGAATAAACCATATTTTAGAATCTGGCTTCCAAAAAGGAGGAACTTTAACGCTTACCTTGGCGACAGATGCAGTTGTTGCTTTAATTTCGGTTTCGTCTTCGTCAGCCATTGTAGAATTCGATCACGCCGGGATACACCAGTGAAGTGTCTGGTGTGCAAATATAGAAAAATAACACTTCTCTGACTCCTATGGAACCAATATTTTATTCCTTACGATGTTATAGCTTCTTATTCATAATATTTATTTACATTTTACATGCACGTAGCATCGCGTGACAAAAACTCGGAGTTTGTTTACTTCGGTCTTCGCGGAGACTAGAAGGTGTTGCCATTCCGCTTTAACTAAACTTCATTAGAAACTTAACGGAACTGAAGCGACACTGCAAAGGTCTTCAAAGTAAAGCACTCAGAGAGATAATCAACGCGCCAGGGTTCATTCCAAATTCGTATATCCACTGTGATCGCATAGTAGATACAATTCAAGATTATATTTAAAAACTACCCAGAAATGTCTTCTATTCAGTTTTCACTCATCCTAACAATTACATCAACTCTCTTAGGTGTTCTTCATTTCCCAGAGAAAATGACAAATATCATCTGACATTCTCCTCATTAACATTTTTTGCTTATGCTAGATTCTTGAGTTTACTGATTTGGACTTTTGACGACACACTCACCTTTTTCGTCGACTGATGGCGGCCACCTGACTTTTACTTTGTTTTACTGATGTTCTTCACGTGGTACAAAGTAAAAGGAGGCGCTGCTTTCTGAAACTCAAATTCACTATATGTTCTTAGTAGTAGATAACTTCTGGTCTTTTCAATACGCATTTGCGTTTCACATTCATTTCATATTTATTAATAAAAATTATTATCCTCTTGAACTTAATTGTAAAGAAACAAACAAAAAAAAAAAAAAAAAACTACTCATAAAGTATCTTCGGATGTTCTATGTTTGAAACACCGGTCTCTTAGACGCAGTATTGAAGTGCAGCAAATGTGAGTGTGTTTTCGTTTGTTGTGGTCGAACTTGTGGAATTCTTAATCAAACGATGTCCTCCATGGGGGAAACGTTGTATAATACTGTGGCAAGGTCAATGCGCTCAGTGTTTAGTAAGTATATTGTAACAGTTTGAATGTTTTCATGAGTTGTGAGTGAACTAATACATTTTTTACATTAGGCGAGCATTTGTGTATGCTATGAAAAAAACTATCACGTTGGAGAAAGATATAGGCAGTTATTACGTAGCGAGCATGCCGTAATTCTTGAGAAAATGATTTGGAAAATTAAAAAAAAAATCCCTATCAAGTGAATATTTTCATAATATCATCACTGCATAATACTAATTGCGAATGAGAGAATTTCACGTAGTTCTGTGTTCTTTTCCAATAACTTTAGTTGTAAACTTAGAACAGTCTTACTTAAGAATTAAGTTACTTGAAGAATTACCGTATTTTCCGTCGTATAAGACGGGGACCCCCTTATTTTATATACATTTTTAAAGGATAAAACTTTAATACTGATCATTATAATGAATTTACAGTATTTTAAATATAAAGTAATACAAATGCAAAGTAATAATTTCTGCAATTATCCAATCTGTCTGGGAAACCGCGCATTTTAATCTTTTTCTTCAAAACTCGGACACTTATCTCCAGAGCTAAATGAAAAGTGACTTGAAACCTCTTCTAAATCAGCATCTGAGCCCTCATACAACAAGTTGTCCTCTGTACCATCCAGTGGATTACTAGTACCACACTTCTTAAATAATTTAACCACTGTATCTGTTTTCACAGCATCCCATGAAGCTTTGACCCATTCACAAACTTGTAAAATTGTTAGGCCTCTTTCTTCTTCATGACAGCGTAACCTCAAAATCTGAGGACTGCATCCAGGTGTTCCACTTCTCCTTCATAAATCCCTTAAATGGTTTATTAATGCTGACATCTAAAGGCTGAAGCTGACTAGTTAGAATAGAGGAAATTTCCAAAAATGAATGTAATCAAACATTGATAAGATGCACCTCCATTTTTCAGACCTATTTTCAAAGAAAAAAAAGTACGTCTTATATGCTGGCAAATACAGTATCTTAAATTGATTTCTCTTGGAATTGCAATTTGTATAGATAATGCATGTCTAAAATTATTTTCATAGGAATACTGGAAATTTTCTAGTTAATGTCAGTGAAAGTGTAAGGCCTGAGCAGGGGATCTGAACATTATAATATTAATTTGACTGTCAGTATGGGGGTGTCCATAAATATTTTGTTCAAGTTTATTTTATTAAAAAAGGAAAAGCTTTTCTAGGTTAATCATCAATAAAATCAAGACACATATTTTTGCTTTTAATCTTAAGCTGCGAATAAGTTACTTATGAATGTATGACTTTCTGGTTCATGTATAAGTTGAATAAAACTGTATTTCAGTATCAAAGTGTATACTGCATTGATATGGCAGGTATTAGAAAACACTATGGCAACTTTCATAAAATAAAAATCCACAATATAAGAATATAATAAATAACATATATTTAACAATTAGTATCATTTATATAAATTTAACAAGAAATAAGGTTTACTTACTGGTGGAGAATGTCTTATATATTGCTCTGTCGTAAATTATCCTAAATATGAATCCAAGTTTTGGCGAGCCATTTCTCTTTGCCATTTAACTGCACCCCAGACTTGATGGATTTTCGTGCATATTTACACCAGATTTTGGATCTACAAAGTATGCTTAACATCATGCTTTTCTATCAACCTGAATTGTATTAATTATATTAAATATCATGTTAAACCACTACCTATGCTTAATATCATCTTTTTCTGTTAACTTGAATTCAGTTGTACTAATTTTCATGTTTAGCAAGCTAAATTTGGTTTACATGTGTTTAATATGTTTAAATCAGGTAATTTTTAGTGGAATTTAACTTATATATGCTTAAGTTCCTTCTATGCACTAAATATCATGTTTAAAGTGCTTACTTTATTTTATATATGCCTTATACAGTCAAAAGTCTTTAATCCGGACTCGTCCTGACTTTGGTGATTCCGGATTATCGGTTTTTCTGGATTATAGATCATTGGTTTAAATCTAGTAAGATGGCATGCAGAAATTATAAAATTAAAAATATGAAAATGTAATTTATGAAATAAAGAGCAGTTATAATCTAAAGGGTATCAAAATTTATAAAAAAAAAAAAAAAAAAAGCTTAATATTTATTTGTTTACTTTATTAAACATTTCTTTCAATGCGCACATGCGTAAAGCATACATTACGCGGAACTACTCTGATATGCGCCCTCAAGTCGCCAAATTTCTCGTCAAATATTTTTGGCGAGAAACTTTACGATGCCATATTACTATCTAAATTTTTTCTCTACATTTTGAACTTTTAGCCTAGAATGTCTCCAAAAACGCGGTTTTCGCACATACAAAAACTACGTTTTGAACACACAATTTAGCTAAAAATCCGAAACAAAAACAAAAAATTTAGATAGCAAAAACGTAAAGTTTCTAACCAAAAATATTTGACAAGAATCCATGTACACAGCGACATGTTTTAACTTAAAAAAACATCTACGAATTGCACAATGTAGGCAACAAACGAATCTACAAACTATGCACACCTCGCTTTAATAAATTAACATAACAACAACAAATTTCAAAGAATACCATATACCCAGCATCCTGTTTAAACTTTAAAAAAATTCTACGAATTGCACAATTTAGGCAAGGAAGGAATCTACGATCTACGCACTCCTCGCTTTAATAAAATAACATAACAACAATAAATTTCAAATAATACCATGTACACAGCGTTCTGTTTCAACTTTAAAAAACATCTACGAATTGTACAGTCTAGACACTAATCAACAAAATAAACTAAAATAAATTTCAAACAATTAAAAACAACAATAACGACAGAAATTCAGGCTTAATCCTAGTACTAAAGAACCAATGAACATAGCATTCTACAAAATAAGAACAAGGATAAAATAAAATGCACTTACCATGAATTAATGCGTTTTCGAATAGCAGAAATATAAATTTCATACCGCCTTTAACATGCCGCCACGTAATTGTTATCGTATTTACATGACAGCCAGACACACTATCCAGAAAATTTATACTATGGTTCACAAATAAATAAAATCACAAATCCCTACTTCTATCATGCACTGCCATTAAAAATAATCTCCCAGACCCTCTTTCCACACTTCCAGATACCCACTACCTCTCAACAGGATAGCCACAATCATGTTTCCTTTTGCCGAACTTCAATTCAACAACTACCATTTTATCTTTCCCTCCCATCTTCTCAGACACAGAGGCGAACCAACGAGCTCCAGCGAAAGATTTTTCAACGTCAACAGGGTTGCCATAGAACACGCAATCGCGCCAAAAACCAGCGCAGAACACATATCGCCACATTTGGTGAAATTAGGGCGTATATTAGAGTTGTACCCATTACGTGTAGTCGAAATTAGAAAATTGGGTTAATCTTTAGATTATGGTAACTTGGCAATTTTTGGGCGAAAATTTAGCAACCAACCCTGCTACAGCAACCTGCTAGTTTTTTTTTTTGAATGCCATTTTGTTTTCATGAAGTAAAGGCATTTTTTTTTTTTTTTTTTTTACTCAACATTTTTTTCTAACAATCTGCTAGCCAAATTACGCTTATGCTAGAACTTTTATGGAACAAAAATGCTTAATCATGACGAAGATTAGGTGTGAAATTGGGAGAAAGTGCAGAATTCCCCACTGCTTGCCGCGTTTTTAAGAATTGCACATACATGGTATCCATGTACATGTCGACCTATTTTCACTTGAAAAAACATCCCAGAATTGCACAAAAATGGCATTGCACACGCTCTTGACTTTATCCATGTACACTGCTGAAGTCCTAGCTAGTAATCTTTATCATCTTACCAAAATGTCGCCAAATTACCTGTTACCATATTCCAAAGATTAGCCGAAAATTGCAACCAGAAAACTATTTGATGTGTATTCGTGATATTTATAATGATGAGGAAATTGATTTGGTTAATCTTTGGAATATGGTAACTTGGTGATTTTTTGGCGACCAACTCTGCTACAGCAACCCTCTATTTTTTTTTTTTTTTCACCACCATTTTGTCTTCATGAAGTAAAGACATGTTTCTTTTCTTTTTATTTACTGAACACTTTTTCCAACAATCTGCTATCCGAATCACACTTATGCTAGAAATTTTGTGGAACAAAACTGCTTAATCATGACAAATATTAACTGCCAAATTGGGAAAAAGTGCAGAATCGCAAACTCCTTGCCGCATTTTTCAGAATCGCATATACACATAAACCATGTACATGTCGACTTATTTTTACGTAAAAAAAAATCCCAGAATTGCACAAAAATGGCATTGCACACACTCTTAACTTTATCCATCTACACTGCTATTTTTTCAGAAATTATAAATATTTGCACAAAAATGCAGGAAAATTTTGTGAATCTTTAAACTCGGTAAAAAGCACATATATGAAATTACCTGATCGCGAAAAAGTATATACCCTTTCCAAGGATGAACATTTCCACGTATAAAATAGTAAATAAAATATCCAAAAACTTTTACCTATGAATTATCTATTATATTTTAAACATCACCAACGAATTTATACCACAAACATTAAAAATGGTTACAAATACTTAGTGTCAAATATTTAAATTATTTCCATGCACGTTTACTTCAACTGAAACGTATACCAAATTGCTACAAACATAAAATTCACAAAATAACTATCATTTAATTAAAATATAACTAAACCATGTACACGTTGACTTATTTTTACTTAAAAAAACATCCCAGAATTGCACAAAAATGGCATTGCGCACACTCTTCACTATATCCATGTACACTGCTTTTTTCTCATAAATTAGAAAAATTTAACGAAAATGCATGAAAATTTTGTGAATCTTTAAATCCGGTAAAAAGAACATATATGAAATTACCTGATCGCGAACAATGCATAAAAATAATATCCTCAAATAATTAAAAATACTAACTTACCTAATCTTCTTCAGAATCTTGATTACGTGGCGGATAAACTTTTCTTATAGATTAAATAATCCAGTAGTCAACTGGCATTCTATTCACCCACTAATAAGAAATTAATAAAATTTCCCCCATACTCAAATGACTTTCAGCAAACCACATACCCTTCCTTACACTCTGTTTCACAAAATGTCCATTTTCACCAGATTTCTTGCACCGCCATTCAAACTTATCTGTAATATCCTTCCTTTCACACAATCTCATTTCATTCCCACATGTTGGACATTACTTATCCACAATTAATCCTACACTCATACACCATTCAACCAATTCTTTTGAATTATCAGATAAACACATTAAAAATTTAGAATTCACTTTAGATAGCCCCATGCAATCCAAAAATTAATCAGCACTCTTTCACACAACACACAATGAAGCTTAATACAAAATAATATAGTACTACAGATATTTTTCCAAATTTACCCCCTTTTCCGATTAAAGAACTGTAATTCGTCCATTAATGTCACATTACATATCTCATGATCTCTCATTTCCCTCACACAAAATAATGCGTAATCGGAACTGAGTACTTCTCACATTATTCTCAAAGCCCTAGGTAGTAACCTTTATCACCTCCAAAATGTCGCCAAACTACCTGTTACCATATTCCAAAGATTAGCCATTGATTTAAATTATATCGGAGTACATTGAGATGAAACACTACATTTAGTGAGGAATTATAAGTCGAATAAAAAAAAGTCTGCCCTGAAGATGAGGATAGTGCTCACAGATCAACTTCCAATTCATTGCACACCGTGACGTCCCCCCCCCCCCCGCAGAGCAGCGTGAAATTGATAAACAGATTTTGGAATTGTTAGAGACACAAATCACCTCTCTGTCACTTTCTTCATGCCTTTTTCCATTTTTTGAAGCAATTCCACTTTTTGTTTAATGGACATCGAAACATGCTTTTGCTTTGTAGATCCTTTGCCAGCTTCAGAATTGGAAATTCCTTTTGACATAATCGAAAGTTCAACCTTAGTTTTTATAAAATTGCTCTAACAGTCTGCAAAAAAATAATAAGCCGGATCCAATTTGAAGATTAAGGAACAACGCAATCTGCTACATTAACTGAAATAGATATTTAGATAATTTTAGCTTAGCTTATATCGTCCGTTATACCTGAAATGCGCAGGCATAAAGGTTTTATGCACGCGCGTAAACGCATTAATGCGTTTACGCATGCACAGAAAGTTTGTAGCTTTGAGGTCCGGATTATAGATCATTCCAGATTATGGACATTCGGATTAAAGAGACTGTATCATGTTTTTATTGCAAAACTCAACCATGTGTTGGTAAAACCATTACTGTTGGTGGACTTTGCAACTAAACATGTACTGTTGCCAATGGGTTCTTTGCTGAAGTAAACCCATTATTTATATTATTCACAATGAAATGTTTAAAAGTTCTCCTTTCTGATGAGAGCAATTAGAATTACAGTACTTCGTTCATTTATAGGATTGTGTTTCATTTCTGTTTGAGTTGTGCCACTTCTGTCTGGATGTTAAACAAGGAAACATTTACTCATTTTCCTGAAGATGCCTTTGAAAGTTCAATGTTTTGGTAAAATTCTGTCTACATTGGCGATAGACTTCCATCAGTTTTAATGATTTTTCCAGTTCCTACAATTTTATCTTTTTAGTGTTTCATCAAAAACATGCTGCAGGTTTCTCCCATATAGTTGTTCCAATCAATCATTGTCTTTTCATCTATATTTAACTGTATGTTGCAAAATTTTTTGAAAGTTAATTCTTCAGCCCTGCAATATATTGAAACACAAAAAAGTAAGAAAAGTAATCTTGAAACCATGAAATCAGTTATCGGCACATTTTCCCTTGTGTAGCATTTTTATATCTCCAAATGCTTTGTTTCTCTATAAGGAATTTCATTAGGTGGCCAGGTTAGGTATTTAATTACGGCAAAGCCTCGAGGGCTATCTGCCTAAGGGGAGGGATGCCTTCGTGGAGGTCTTTCTAAGGGAAACTGGCTCGTATACATGTTACACATGGGGGAAACCACAAAAACACCCATGCAGCCAGCGCGTTCTCGGGATTCGAACCTCGGACCGAACTACCAGTGTTCACAGCGACCTTACCGCTCGGCCGCTGGCGGGTTATTAGGTGGCCATTTTTAAACTTCTGCTCAGTACACAAAACTTTGTGCTCTGGCCAGAAAACCATTGCTTCTGTTTCAATTGATAGTTAACTACGAAGAGGAAAATTAATAATTAAGAGTACAAAAGAATGAATGATAGTATGACAAAAAAATCTTCAAGATCAATATTTTGAATTATATGAATCATATATCAATCATATATTCCTTTATGTAATGGTATGAAGGAAAAAATCTTAGTACTATTAGCTTCTTCATAATCTTTAGATCTAACATCAGTAACTTCCATTATCTTTGTAATCTTTTAACTTATCATGAGTCTGAAAGTAAGCATTAGAAATACTTATTTTCAGATTGATAGAAACTTAAAAGTTGGCAACATTTTAAAGAGAAAATAATTAATGGTCAAAAGTGAGCATGAAAATTAAAAAAATCTGATGTGGATATCATTACTTTCTTGTACTGCCTATTAAATTATTTATATTTTTTGTTGTGCTTCCATTTATACTTATTTCTCCAAATTATTCTAATTTAATTAACCAATTCCTCAAGACAAGTTGAAAATGGCATCAATTTGCAAATTTTGAAATTAGGTTTCCCAGTCAGTTTTTGTTGTATGGCATCAAACTTCTTTAATTTTTATTTTTTCAAAATAAGGATAAAACTTTTCTGAATGTAAGTACAGCAACTGGGAGACCACATTAAAAGCTAGATTTAGTTAATTGGTCAAAATTAATTTTTTTTTTTTTTTTTTTTTTTTTTTTACATTGCCAAACATGAATATTTATGTCATTTTGAGCAATTCTGTAAATGTAAGTACATAAGTAGTATGACCAACGATTGTGAAAATAAAGGCTAGGTAAGAGGGATAGGTATACACATGCACATACTCTTTCAATAAATATTGCCAAATGCAATAAAAAAGGGAAGTGCACAACTAGATGTTATAGCAGTCTTGTGCAGTACAAAGTCCGTAATCCGGATGTCCATTATTTGGAATGATCTAGAACTGGACCTCTTTTTTTTTTTTTTTTTTTTGTTTGATTTATGCATGCGCGTAATGCATTTACGTATGCGTGTTTAATGTATAACGGACGGTATAAGCTAGGCTAAAATTATCTTTACTGATTCTAAGGCATTTCAGTTAATGTTGCAGATTACGCTGATCCTTAATCTTCTAATTTGATCCGGCTTATTATTTTTTGCAGACTGTTAGACAGGGGCGTAGCTAGAGGGGGGCAAGGGGGGCATCTGTCCCCGGGCGCAGAATCCAAGGGACGCCAAACTGATGTTACGGCATTTTAGAATTAAACGTTTTCCATCCTTGGCAAGCAGTAGGGGGCGCAAAATCTTCAGTTGTCCCTGGGCACTGAAAACCCTAGCTACGACTCTGCTGTTAGAGCAATTTTATAAAAAATTAAGCTTGAACTTTCGATTATGTCGAAAAGAGTTTCCAATTCCGGGTCTGCCTAAGGATCTACAAAGTGAAACCATGTTTTGATGTCCATTAAACAAAAAGTGGAATTGCTGCAAAACATGGATATCCATCATATATATAAGGCATATTCGTCTCAAAATTATGCGAGGAGTATAACATTAGAAAGTCAATTGTATACGACATAAGAAAAAGGGAACATTTTGAATTTTTTGTGGAAGCAACAAAACAACTTACATTGAAAAAAATGTTTAATAAAGTAAACAAATAAATATTAAACTTTTTTTGGTAAATTTTGATACCCTTTAGATCATAATTGCTCTTTATTTCATAAATTACAGTTTCATATTTTTAATTGTATAATTTCTGCATGCCATCTTACCAGATTTAAATTGATGATCTATAATCTGGAAAAACCCCTAATCCAGAATCGCCAAAGTCCTAACGAGTCTGAATTACCGACTTTGTACTGTATAAAAAATTTTGAGGTTCTATGGCTAATTATTTTTTATTTATGCGGGATACATAAACATGTAGAAGCATCATGAAGATATCCATTTTAGAATAAATATTTTGTTCATATGTACAGATGTTGCATAATAAAGTATTTGGGAATGGACAAAATGGATATTTTTTTGTACAATATATGATAAACGAAATTTTTCATGATTGCAGTACTTTACTTCACACAAGTAAAAATATGAAACATTGCAGTATAAAGTCCAAAATCCAAATATCCAAAATGATGTAAAATTAGGACTTCTAAGCCACCAGCAAAGAAGTCTTTTTTTTTTTTTTTTTTTTTTTTTTTAAGGGGGATATATTTTTATATTTGTGCATTTGATATTTTTTCATAATAAAATGTGAAGAGTCTGAGTTCTTAATTTCACTTTGGCACTGAATAAAGTGGGTAGAGTAGACTTTAAGGTACCCCTTGTATTATGGCGAAGTTGTTGTTTGATTTATGGTAGTCTGAGTAGTTGAATGTTATGGAAACCCTATTGTGATGTAATCGGGTGCATGATTCTGGGAAATTTTGAATCATGGGATGTTTTGTAAGCGTTTTTGTGGTGTGTGTTGCTTTGATTCTTTAGATGGTAGAATGGCCAAATGTAGTAAGATTAATTTGAAGTTTCTGTACGATTTGGAGCGAAAGGGGAAAAGAGCTTTAATTGACTGGTGTGTAAATGAAGGTTTACTGAGTAGCCATTATAAGTGTCCTGTATGTAGGAAGGATATGTGTCTAGTCGAACGTAAAAACTGTTTAGATGGATTTGAATGGGTTTGTAGGAAGAAAGGTTCAGATGGTCACTATGTGAAGTGTTCGATCAGAAACAGTACCTGGACGGTTATTCTACGCTATGAGAGTCGACAGCAAATTGTGGGCCGCCAGATGTCGCTGCTAGTAAAAAACAGGTCTGCCCGACATCCTATATTCTCTGAGTACGGAAGTTGTCAAAAGCGCGTGAAAAAATGTTGCCGCGTCGTCAATCAGGGTTGTCCAGTTGACGTACTAAGTAGACAATGGCTTTATATGTGTTTTCGCCGCTGATTTTTTCATATTTAAACGAAGAATACGGTCGTAGATCTCTGAATCGGTGGCTAATTTATAGAAAATATGTTGATACTTTTGCTCTGCCAAAATATGTTTTCATTGCGTATTTCAGATTGCCAAAATTTATAGTTATTTTAATTTGGGATGAACTGAGAGAGTATTTGGAGCCACATTCAGAAAACAAGAACGCAATTTCTACTAAAAGAAAGGTTATACTATTCCTGAAATTATAGATATAAATTGTAATTGTACGCTTTAAAAATGTAGAAGATAATAAGTTTATCAAGCACATAAACCTTCTTCATTTAATACAAATATAGACATCCGATAAGCTTCTACTCGATTTATGTGCAGCAAGAATTATGTTTACTTTAAAATCTAACAGTTAAATACCTTACGAATAATACTGTGAACACAAAAATGTCGTTAATTATTACGTGAAATTCACACTACTGTAAAATAAAAATTAATAATAATAATAATAATAATAATAAAACTATAAAATAGATTTATAATATTTTTTCAGTAGTTGTACTATTATTAGTGTGATACTTTTAAAAATAAGTTTTAGCCCAGAGGAGCTATTAATTTCGTTTTGCCATTTTGTGGCGTTTCACGATAAATGGCGTTTCACTTTTCAAATCGTTGCCACCAAGTATTATCGCACTCTATTATATTTAAAGAAATTAAATAATGAGGAATCTGCAGAATGTATGAATGTTTCTCGCACTGTGATAAAACAACGGTACCTAGAGCCATGAAATTCTGAATAACGTAATCCTCCATCCTAATATAGGCATCTGGAGGCCCAAATTTGGAACTGGGAATTTGTATTACTATCCATTTCATATATCATATTTTGTAAAGCATTTATGGGTTTTTGATTAAGAAACCCAACGATTTCAAAGCGAGCAATGGCAAAAAACATTTTCATCTCTAGCGCGCGAGGCTATGTATCGGAAATTCTAAAGATATGCTTTTTTTTAATTATATGATATTGCTGTTGAATTGAATTTTATGGTTTAAGTGCGAAAAACATGATATTTAATAAATAAAGGTAACACGCAAAACGTTAATAAAACGGCCCTTTGGGAATAATATAAAATCTGAAGGCTTTCAGATTTTTTTTTTTTTGGTGTGTAATTTTAATACGTTTTAAAACTGGTTTCTAAGTGAGGACTTTCTAAGGAAAACTGGCTCGTATACACGTTACGCATGGGGAAAGCCACGAAAACGCCGGCCAACTCGTTCGCGGGATTCGGACCTCGGACCAAACTACCTGCGTTCAGCGACTCTACCACTCGGCGGCTGGTGGGCTTGTTAGCAGAATTATACTGTATTATTATTGTATTATGCTATAAAGTAACAATGCTATAAGACTGAGGGTTTGTTCATGGAATAGTACTTTTGTAACCTATTATAGTATTAAAAAATCATTGTTTCTTTGCAAACTTAAAAAAATTAATAAATAAGTAATAAAAATACCGTTCATAGCATTTTCATTTTTATATTGTAAAAGAGATATTGATTATTATTAGTTTTCTATTTAAAATGTGTCGAAACGCTGGTTTGATAAGGACTTGAACTGCAGGAGACCTACACTGATTATTTTTACTTTAGTACTTCCATTGTGAAAATATTACTATCTTTTAATTATTTTCACAGAACAAAACTTTTGAGAAGGAAGAATATTTAAACTGAGCAGTTCTTATATATATACAAAATTAAAATAACAGCAATGTAATATTGAAAAAAAAAGGTATTAGTAATTGTGTGACAAAAATTGCAAAACGAATTAATCACACATACAAGATAGATTAGTTTAATTTTGGTTATGTATTTTATATTGAAAAAATATTTTCTTTCATGTTAATTATAGAATAAATTATTTAAAATAAAGCATTTTGATGCGTGTGTGATAATTGAATGCAGGAGGAGCAATCGGCCATACTGTAATAGTGAATGAATTTTATTTCTTTTCCTGAAAGAAATAATTTTCATAGAAAAAGAAAATAAAAAAAGGGGAACAAATATTAAGAAAGAAATATTTTCTTTCTAATTTCTTATTTAAAGAAATATTTTTCGAATAGTAACTGTAAAATAAATTGCAGGAAAACAGTTTTAATGTAAACATGAAAAAAAAAAAAAAAAAAAAAAAAAAAAAAAAAAACTAGTTTGCGTTTAGATTGTAATGTAAATTAATCATATTATAAATTAAAATAATTAAAATTGTTTATTTCTAAAAGGATTTGAAGTAAGCTTAATTCATTTACTCTTATCTATTTACCATTGCTTTCGTGGTATCCCATATCACTCTTTATTTCTTAGCTCTAAATTCCTGCGTTAACTTTCCCATTAAAAAACGAGATTTTCTTTCACATAACACAGCAGCATATTCTACTGCTTGTTGGTCATAATACTGTTTTATGCAATTTTTTTTTTTTTTTTGAACTACAAATGCAGCGTGTGAGTTAGTGAAATAATGGAAGAATATTCCTAGAACTTCAGCCAGCGCGCGCTATAAATTTCGTCACTCGTCTGTACTGCGATTGGTCTAAAGCTCCTTGAAGCCTTGTCCCCTTCCAGTAAAGTTAAATGGACCCACCCGCCCTCCAACTGAGGACCACAGAATGGCTTTCTCCGATAAGTTGGAATGGCTGTCCATACCGGTTCTTTTGAGTCAATATTGTTCGCTCAAGTTGTAGACAGATCCAGTGATCATAGAATAGGCGTCCTGGTTTGAAAAAAGTCGTTTTAGTGTGATTGATATTTTGATTTTTACGTGGCTCTGGGTGTATGAAGAGAACTCAAAAATCATGGTAAGTGAATATTTGCTTTTAGTAGTGCTTAAATGTATGACATGTTTTTCCATTTTTATGTTATTTTATTGTTTGGTTTAAAATGTATTTTATTGAGATTATGTATTTTTTGTTTGCCTATATTGTAGAATTGGGTGTCCCTTTGACTTTTTAAGTGAAAATATATCGATGTGTACATGGGCAAAGTAAAGGGAGTGTGCAATACAAGTTTGTGCAATTCTGGGATTTTTTTTAAAAGTAAAAATAGGTCGACGTGTACATGGATAAAGTTAAAAGAGTGCACAATGCCATTTTTGTGCAATACGGGGATTTTTTTTTATAAGTGAAAATAAGTCGATGTGTACATGGATACCGAGTTTGTGCAATTGTTTTGTCTGGTTGTTTTGGCTTTGTATAGTGGCGACTTTTGGCGCAAAAATCACCGCTTCGCAAGCCAAAATAACAAGTAAAACAATTGCACAAAATCGGTATCCATGTGCAGTGCCACCAAGTTTCACCAAGGGGTACCCTAAGCTATACTTTTACCAATAAAGTACCTCCATACTGAAGAAACAGTCATTTATTAGGTTAAGTATGTTTGTTAAATAATTTGGCTTGCATGGCATACATCATACATTTCATACAGAAACATTCTACGTCGAAACATTGTTGGTTTTACATCTGTGGGATAATTTACATCCCCGTCTATAATCTGCCAAATTATTATTTATTGTTTTCTGCTTTCATCACCCCATGACTGTCAACACATAGCAGTCTGAGATAGGACTCATGCAGGACTCTAAAGCATTTTTGAATATTATTAATTGAATTAGAATAGTTATGTTGACGTTATACTATGCAATGATTACAGGTTTCAGCTAACTTTATGCAGAGTGTGTTGAGAAGTTTAAAAAAAAAAATTCTTTCTGTATGTGAAAAGTAGATTTCGTAAATTATTCTCATAGGAAAAAATAGTACATTTGGGGCTGTTTAAATTGAAAACAACTTATTTGTTATTCCAATAAGCTCAAGACCTGCACCAGAGCTGATGCGGCCATACAGGGTGGCAGAATTTAGGGAAGGCAAAATTTTTAGAATTTAGTGGTGTGCAGAGCAATAAAATTAAGGGATGGCAAACTCTTTAAAGTTTAGGGAAGGCAAAATTTTTAGAATTTAGCGAGAGCTTGATAGCAGAATTTAGGACAGATGAAGATAGTGCTGGCCCTGGATAAGCCTCAAGAGATTATCACATCTAGTAATACGGACGGGACTTTTCTGAGAAACGAGGTTCTGGTAGGACTGGTTAAAACGTGAGGATTCATAGAAAAAAGAGCCCTGTTGGAAGCGAAGTCCCACGTAGCTACAGGAACGATGCACTGGCTACGCGTGATTTTTTAAACTTCGCCGAAAATGTTTCTGCTACACCTCTGTCCCGCGTAGAACCAACCAATCAGATGAAAGTTCTGCTTCTGAAGAATTGCTTGATCCCAATCTGCATGATAATCGATTACTTTTTGACATTCAAGTCTTTGAAGTAACTGAAAATGGTAACCTAGCTATGTGGGTTTCCTGTAACTGTGCGGGTTCTGAGAATTATCCTTTTCGACATCGTTTCTTGTAGTCGAAGCATAATGTGATTGGGACTTTAAGATATCAGGGAATTCATTTATTCAGCACTTGGATGAGTTTTAATCATGTGCATGAAATAGACACAAGTATAATAAATAACTAAACCAATGTAAAGGCTTGATATCGTTCATGTGATGGAAGTGAGACAAAATTTAGTGGAACATGTCTTTAGTAGCTAATCTTGCTAATCTCGTGATACATCAGCAGTACTGTATAGCGGAGGTTACGATGATAGACCCTGTTAGAAAAAATACTAAAAAATGTTTTTAAAAAATCTGAAAGCTTTCAAATTTTACTTTATGCTCAAAGGTTTTTTTTTTTTAATGGTTTGTGTGCTGTTTGTTAACATTTGTGTGCTTTACTGTTCGCCTGGAAGACGGTGTACCCTGACATGGCTTCGACGGGATGAATGAGAAATCATGCTTGACCAGGCAACTATCTTTCACTTACCTATAGTCCAGTCTTGATGTTCCCAGGCCCAGTGTATTGAGTTGAGAAGATGCTTAGTTGAGAAGATGCTTGATCAAGAGAGGAACGCGAGTGAAATGTCTTCTGCTCAGCCCCATATCTATTAGTGTCTACTGAACTGTGTGTTCCAAAATACTTGTACCCACATTGTATTGGGCCAATGCAGTATTCGGATGTCGACCGAGTCGCTGTCTTGCGCGACTTTGCTGTACCAAGAGAGACAGTCTCCAATGTCTTTTTTCTTTGTTGACATGTGAACATCTAACACCTTGGCATCTACTGCTGGTTTCACTGTCATTTATTCACTTTGGATAAATACTAATAATGGCAGATTGTGAACAGTCTACCAGTCGTGCAGTTTCAGAAATACTTGTACCAAGTCTTCGGGCCATTACAATCTGTCCTCTATGAAGTTGCTTAGATCAGCAGCCTTTCCTATCACTTGCAAAAGTAAGTGCAACAATGCTTCCTTACCTTCTCCAGCAGTGGTTAAGTACCATTCCCACTTAATCACATGCCCTTCACGTCATCCAGACGAGTTCATTGAAAAATGTGTTGATGGCCATAATGTTTTGCCTAGTAAGTGAAGGTGTTAAAAAATATATTTGCAATTTAATGTTATCTACTTTAAAAAAATGTAGAGACTTATTTTAAAACCCTTGTTATTGAAAATGGCCAGACACTTGCAACTTAATGCATTTGTTGGGAATGGCCTAAACTCGTAAGTCATTTAACAATCTCATCACTGAAAATGTTACTGAGGTGATGACCAATTTATACCTGTGAGAAAGGGAAGTTCTATTCCAGTTTTGAAGGAGAATGTCTCAAAGGATGGACCCATGGATCTCTGATCACTCTTTCCCTAACCTCTTGAGAAGATTTTCAACTCAATGGTATTCTGTTTGCCCATAGAACAAAGATACTTTATGCTTATAAACATGCATACCTTTTCCCGAATGCCAAGGTCCAAGACTATGACATTCGGCTTCCCTACTACCAAGCTATCATAGCGGTGTTTTCAAACTTCTTTTTATAGTTATGTTACATATTAAATTGTGTTTAATAATAAGGCATTCTATGTGTTCTTGTTGTATTTTTAGAATGGTATAAGATTGAAGGCAATTGCATAGATAATTAAATTTTTGTTTTGCTGAAGGTCCATAATTTTTTCATTGACAGCTCTTAAAAATCCATAAAAGTCCTTAAAATTATTTATGAATCATATATATGTATAATAAAGTTTATTATGTGATTATTTATGTTTGTGTATAGAAGGGAATTTTAGAGGTATTTTGTATATTTCACTATAAAAAGTGTCTTTGTACTTTCTATACATTTTATTGTTTTCCATTTAAGGGGAAAATTTTTTTAAAAATTTGCTTTCATAGTACAGTGTGTCTAATAAAATGATTTACACCACAGAGAAGGGAGTGCATAATTTTTATCAGAAAGTATTGGTTATTATTAAATTAGTTTTCTTGCACCATATTTAAGGTCCAGTTCTACAAACAGTATCAGAGCCTATAAATTCTCTTGGTACTGTTCTGTTATTGGGACCGGATTCAGAAATATATGTATGTATGTCTATATATGTGTATATGTATACGCACACATTCGTACATACAAATATATACATGTATACATGAACACATACATCCATGCATATGTACATTTCTGAATCTGGTTCTGATAACAGTACCATTCTCTGTACAGCACTGATCCTAATAAAGTAATCCAGTTCAATCTTTAAATACTGTACTCTGTATACCTTAAATTCATTATTTTAGAAATTATTAATAATTGTTGACTGGACACAAGGAACTTTATGACTTTAGTGAACTGTAGATTGCAAAACACAGTTTAATGAAAAAGAGAGAGAGAGAGAGAGAGCATGACAGCTTTCACTTTGTTCAATTTGAATAAAAATTTTGCAATTTAAATATTTGAATGTTGAAATAACAATGAATATTATGTTATATCAAATTTAAGCTGTGTAAAAGAAATTTGTACAGTCCTTTAAAGTATTCTTATTTTGAAAGACAGAAAAACTGAGCTAAGGCAGTAATATGGTTCATCTTACTTGTCTTACCACAGTTAAGGCCACAAACTTTAATGTGGCAAGAGCAAAAGATAGTGTTTGTCATTGGGTGAGTAGTGCCATTTAGGTGATAGTACAACTTTGCCCAGTTCCACACCAATTCTAAAGGAAAGCAAATCAGGGAAAGGGTACATGTGTCCCCCACCCTTCTTCCCCTCACCATCAAACCACTTGAAAGGACTTTCAACGCACCATATATTTTGAATGCCTTCATTCTGTACGGACACTATGTATTTATAAACATCCATGCTGTGATGAAGTGATGAACACCACACATGCACATTTTAGCTGAAAGACGCGCTTTTTCACCCCTCTCTCACGTGACACTGGGTCAAGATTATAGAAGAGAATGTTACGATAATGGATGTTGCATGCTGTATACCAGTGGAATATTCTGTTACAACTTTATGTAAACTATTTGTTTTGTTCTTGTTATAATAAAGTGTTTGTCCTATTAATACATATGCTATATGAAAATGCCAACATCAAGTTCATGTTAAATATATCTAGAACCCACCTCATGACCTCATGTCAGCGTCACTAACTGCCAATCCTGTCTTGGTGGTACTATAATAATACTGAATTCTATTGTTATAGAGCAGGGGTTCTCAACCAGGGTTGAGAACTCCCTTTGAGGAGAATTTTATAGTTTCAAGGGTGTTGGAATGCAGTCAGCCTTTTATTTACCTGTTTAAGTATTTAATTTTGATTTATGGATTAAAAAAAAATTACTTTTATTCAAGTTCTGGTATTCATTAACTTTTTGTATACTTTCTCTTTTTTAATTTATAAAATGCATTAAAAATATTCTAACATTAAAGAAATGTATTTGTATTTTTCGTGTTTTGTAAAAAGGAAGGGGGGTGAACATCTGGCAATGATGAAAGGGGTGCATAGGACTAAAAAAGATTTGAGACCACTGTTATAGAGCATGCATCATTAGTCCCAGAGGTGCTGGTATTGACCGACACCATGTGATAATAGCCTACATGACCTCTCAATACTTACAATGTCTAATATGAGTTCTAGTGGTCCATAAAATCCGAACATGCAATGAAAGAAGTAGGTATATGTACACCTGCTTATTTAAATGATTATGTTCTATGCTAAATTATTTGAAATTATTCTGATTAAATGTGCATTGTATTATGACATACATGTATGAAAATTTTTTGCAAAGTATTTAATGAGATTAGTCTGTTTTACTCTATTATAAGAAACGTAATGGACAGCTACTATTAAAAAGAGGATAACTGCAACTGCAATGACAGTTGTATCATTATTACCATGGATTTTATGCATCATACATGAAGAACAGTTCTAGGCATTTAAAGAAAGTCCATTTTTATTTTAGTAATTCAAGTTTTTTTCCTTCTATTGTATGTTAGTGTATCTGTGTATAAGTCAAACTACTAATTATTATATTTAGTTTAGAGTCCTTCATTTTTACATTATAAGAACAGCCTATAAGATTACCTAGTCTCTGAATTTTGCTGCTATTGACCCATGATTAGATTTTAATACTAATGGAATGTTTTTAATTGCATACTGCATAGCTGTTGCATTTTGTTTCTAATGTGATAAAAGTTTGCTCTTAATATTGCAAAACAGAAGAATACAATTATAGATGATTTTAAGAAGAAAAAAAACAAGTCATATAATAATAATGATTAATTATATTTGAATTTAATAACAAACACTGCTTTTGTAGCTAAAAATATTGCATCATCACTGTTAATTTGATTTCATTTACAAACTGATGTTATGTCTATTTTTGCCCTGCTTTCACACTTGTATGATTCTTTGTTGTTGAAAATAATTCATAAAATTTTCTATAATGTAGTTAACAATCTAAATTCTGATATTAATGAGGTTTATTTTATTTATTTTTTTTTTTTTATAAATAGTTGGTAATCTTCCATTAGACACAACAGAAGACCAGCTAAAAGAGATATGTTCTGAAATTGGACCACTTATTAATGTAAAGTAAGTATTTAAAATTAGGAAAAAGAGTAACTTTAGTTTAACATAGAATTTTGAATAAAATTCTATTGATTTCAAGACTATCAGACATTAAATCCATCTTCTTCAGTTAAAAGGAGTAATTATTCTAGAGTTAAGTCATGTGTTACCATTGGAAACACTTATAATTTATTATTTTCATTTCTTATATCATGCTAAATTGTAATAACAAATTGCCTTCCATTTGTAATTGACCACTGGGAAGGCTAACTGAAAATTCTGCGAATTGCTGCCATTTCTCGTGAATGTGGAATGTGTAGAAGAACTAGTGTAATCGCTTTTTGGAAATTAAAATTTGATATTGTTTCATTTGTTCCTGAAACTAGTGAAGTGAAGATCATCTTTTATTGGGTTATACTGTTTCTTTTTATTTATCTTTATGCATTTTTATTTTGGTTTCCTACAATTTGACAGGAATTTTCATGTGTTAAATGCTAAAAAAAATCGGGAACTTTTTTCAGAACTTCAAGATGAAATTTGTGATGCATGTAAATAATTTAAGTCAGATTAAAAATATAAACAGAAGTTTTGAAAAATAAAAAGGTTTATTAGATTTATGTTTTATTATTTTTTTGGTGTATTTAATTTTACAATTATAAACAAATACAGTCAAAAGTTTTTAATCCGGACTCGTCGGGTCTTCGGCGATTCCAGATTATCGGTTTTTCCGGATTATAGATCATCGGTTTAAATCTGGTAAGATGGCATGCAGAAATGGTAAAATAAAAAATATGAAAATGTAATTTATGAAATAAAGAGCAATTATAATGTAAAGGGTATCAAAATTTACAAAAAAAAAGCCTAATATTTATTTGTTTACTTTATTAAACATTTCTTTCAACGCGCGCATGTGTAAAGCATACATTATGCATAGTCCAAAAATAGAAAATTGCAACCAGAAAACTATTTGATGTGTATTTGTGATATTTATAATGACGAGGAAATTGATTTAAATTATATCGGAGTACATCAAGATGAAACACTTCATTTAGTGAGGAATTATAAGCCGAATAAAAAAAAAAACATCTGCCCTGAAGATGAGGATAGTGCTGACAGATCAACTTCCAGTTCATTGCGCACCGCTACGCCCCCCCCCTGTACCTGAAATTGTGAAGTGTGAAATTGATAAACAGATTTCAGAATGGCTAGAGACACAGATCACCTCTCTGTCACTTTCTTCATGCCTTTATCCATTTTTTGCAGCAATTCCACTTTTTGTTTAATTGGACATCGAAACATTCTTTTGCTTTGTAGATCCTTTGGCAGCTCCAGAACTGGAAACTTTTTACCATAATTGAAAGTTCAAGCTTACTTTTTATAAAATAGCTCTAACAGTCTGCAAAAAATAATAAGCCAGATCCAATTCGAAGATTAAGGAACAACGCAATCTGCAACATTAACTGAAATAGATAATTAGATAATTTTAGCTTAGCTTACACCGTCCGTAATGCATTAAATGCGCATGTGTAAAGGTTTTAAACACATGCGAAGAAAGTTTGTAGCTTTGAGGTCCGGATTATAGATCATTTCGGATTATGGACATCTGGATTAAAGAATTTTGACTGTATCATGTTTTATTTCAAAACTCGAACATGTGTTGGTAAAACCATTACTGTTGGTGGACTTTGCAACTAAACATGTACTGTTGCCAAAGGGTTCTTTGCTGAAGTAAACCCATTATTTATATTATTCACAATGAAATGTTTAAAAGTTCTTCTTTCTGATGAGAGCAATTAGAATTGCAGTGCTTCGTTCATTTATAGGATTGTGTTTCATTTCTGTTTGAGTTGTGCCACCTCTGTCTGGACGTTAAACAAGGAAACATTTACTCATTTTCCTGAAGATGCCTTCGAAAGTTCACGGTTTTGGTAAAATTCTGTCTACATTGTTAAGTTCAGCGATAGACTTTCGTCAGTTTTAATGATTTTTCCAGGTCCAACAATTTTATCTTTTTAGTGTTTATATAACTAGATAATTTTAGTTTAGCTTAAGCCATCCGTTATACATTAAAAACGAGCATGCGTAAATGCCTTATGCGTTTATGCATGCGCAGAAAGTTTGTAGCTTTGAGGTCCAGATTATAGATCATTCTGGATTATGGACTTAGCTTAGCTTAAGCTAAGTCCATAATCCAGAATGTTTACTTGTTTCTAAATACAGTCAAAAGTCTTTAATCCTTTTGACTGTATTTAGAAACAAGTAATAATCTAATTAGAAACAAGAAACAAGTAGTAATAAAATTAAAAATATGAAAATATAATTTATGAAATAAAGAGCAATTATAATGTAAAGGGTATCAAAATTTACAAAAAATATTTATTTGTTTACTTTATTAAAAATTTGTTTCAACGTGGGCATGCGTAAAGCATACATTACGCATAGTCCAAAAATAGAAAATTGCAACCAGAAAACTATTTGATTGTTTCTAAATGCAGTCAAAAGGATTAAAGACTTTTGACTGTATTTAGAAACAAAACCACAGATTTTAATTACAGTCAGTGATTTGTTTCTAAATACAGTCAAAAGGATTAAAGACTTTTGACTGTATTTAGAAACAAAACAACAGATTTTAATTACACAAAAATTAGATTTTAATTAATGTAATGGCTACCATTGGTGTATTGATGCAATTTTTTAATATTTGGCATAAAACTGCCTTATACTTAAAGCACTTCACTCAAAAATATTCATTTTTTTTTCTGGATTCTAATTCTAATTTTGCATTATTTCTATTTTTTTTTTTTTTTTTTAATTTTGTTTTGAGTTATACTCTTTTTATATCTCACTTGTTGCATAAAAAATTCATGTATTTAAAAATATTTTTGATTTAAAATATATATTAAATAATATTAGTGTATTTTTCTCCTTATTTGTGTGGCAGACCACACAAAGATAAGAAATTCATGTGTGCATTTCGGTTACAAGTCGCAATCTTCAAGCTGTTACCAGGTGTGAGATGACATCATCTTACCTTACAGAAGCAATAATGTCTTCAGTAATGCTTCTACTTGACATTACAAAAGCCATAACTTCATTACTAATTTCAGATTTTAGTGATTTGCTCTGTTTCCGTAAACAAAGCCTCTTGATTTCAGGGGGCTGATTAACCAATGATTTTGCAGCTCTCTGATTTGTCTTCAACTGTTGTGAATCAGAAGATGTAAAATACAACCAAAAATTAGAAAAGTATGAGTAATTCAGTCTTGAGAAATGTCCCAGGCAGAGCAAGTATACAGAATGCTGTAAAACTCTCAAATGGAGATACTTGCCACTAGCAAGATCCTCACATAATGAGGACAGTAACTGTACTTGCTTTCTAAGTAATTGCTTCTATGCATTTAATACTGATTACAAATTGTTGTTGTTTTGTTAACAGAACTTCTTGCAGATTTATAATAAATGTATTTTAGATCCATATGCAGTTAACATGCAACTTAAACAAAATGTATCCAGCACCAGTCACTACAATGGAGTCACCTAACTAGCACACCAGTGTCACAGCGGATGACCTCAAACATAAACACCCTAACATGGAGGCATTGCATGGTATTGTCCCTGTGCGTTCTTTTTAGACCTTATGGTGCCATCTGTAATTGTTTTGAATTAGTTGCTGCTGGGCTACTCTGCTAAATATTAATGCCGATGTTTGCCAATAGAGAGTGCCTCTGAAGGTCATTGTTCTTGACTGATGCTGCTATGCCTAGTATAGAACTTTTGAACTTTGGTGCCATAGCTTGATTGCTAAACCAATTGAGTCAAAAACAGTGATGGCATGAAAAACGTCAAGGATCTTGGCGATATCTTTCTTGCATGGTTAATGCAGTGTGCTGTATTTATATTACTTTTTTCTTACTGTTACAACATAGCAAAATACCAATAAACAACTGATTATCAGTTTTAGTAATATATATTTTTTTATAAGCAGTGAAATATTAATTATGCCAATCACTTGTTGGTGAATATTTGGTTATTGATCCCTTGATCATAAATTAATCCTGTAACGTTTTTTTTTTTTGCAGCATTTAATGAACTAAATGATGAGCTTCTTAGTAAAATATAGATTTTATTCTCAGTTTGTAGAGATGGATAATTTAATACAATTCGATCTGTTACAATATCACACTCCAGCTCACTATTGCATTTTGTTTCTTGATAAATTTTACGCTCATCTACAAAAAGGTAGTCATCCAGAATAATTTTTCAAACATTTTTTGACATTGCTCATCAAAAGTTATGCAATACAAAAATATGCCGTTTCTGCTCCAGTGTCAAGGACAGTGTATATATATATTTGTTAACTAAGAAATTATTACAATCTCTGCCTCCTCCAGATAAACTTTAATTGATATTTTTATAAATTAAAGTTTATAATTTCTTCTTTCAAAATAACACAGTAGCATATACATAATTGAAATACAATATATAACATAATAACATACAGTCCGAAAGAGAGGAAGGAATAAAATAATTTTCTATTTAAAATTCAGGCTAGGGAGTACAACTTAATGCATCAACATTTTTATAGTTTTTCCGCTTTGATGAATGACAGTGTAATTAATAGGATTGTAATACCAGTGCTCATCTCATAAATCAAGGATTTAGACTTGCATTATTTTTGGGGATTATGATCAGTCATGATGAGGAATTTAGTATGTCCATCTGAATGCATTGCAATTTCTTTATTGCAGATATGGTGGGGCATTCCTTTTCTGTGGTAGTGTACCTTTTTCCAGTTTCTGTAAACTTCTTACTGAGGTATAATACTGGATGTTCATTGTCTCATTCATCTTTCTGAGCTAAAATAACACCCATATCAGAGTTTGAAGTATCAGTTTGCAAAATAAACTCCTTATTGAAATAAGGTGCATGTAGGCTTTTACAACAGTTTTTCCCTTTAGCTCTTCAAATGCTTTTGTGCAATCTTCTGTCCAATTTTTTTTTCTCTTTCTGTTCAAAAGTTTCCTTTCAAAGTTTCTGTTAAAGGTGCTGCTATAGATGAGAACATGGGAATGTAATGATTATAATATTCCACTCATCCTAAAAATGCTCTTACTTTACTTTTTGTGGATGGCACAGGAAAATCAAGAATAGCTTTTACTTTGACTTCATGTGGCATTCTGTTACCTCAACTTACAATATGTCTTAGAAACTTTATCTTGAGCAAGTTTACACTTTATAGGCTTAATAGTTAAACCAGTGTCATTTATTTTTGTCAAAACAGCATTCAGGTGACGTAGATGTTCTTCTCATGTGTTTGAAAAAATTGCCACATCATCTAAATACAGAACAGCAAAGAACACCGTGAAGAATTCTGACCATCATTTTACTAAATGAAAATTGTGCATTTTTAAGTCTGAAAGACATACATAGAGGTCTAACTGTGCCCAAACTTGTAACAGAAGTGGCTAATATCAGGGCATTTATTTGTTAAGAGTATTTGCCAGTATCCTTTCTTTAAATCCAAAATAGATACCATATTTGACGGCATATAAGACGCACCCTTATTTAGAAGGCCACACACAAGGAAAAAAAGTTTTAATAGTCCGCGCGATAGCGTGGTACCACAATAACTTAAAATGTAGTTTCTTTTAGTTCTCGCATTTCATAAAGGCCAAATAAACAATCATTCCATGCAATTACCAATCATATTTTTATTAAGGAAAATTAACAAACGGCAAGCTATTTTGAACATGATATGTAAATTTCAATAATGAATAAGTGAATGAACGGCAAGCAATCGAACATAATACAAAATAAAGCAGAAACAACAAAACACACAGATTCAAGGAAAACGTTTTCTATCATGAAATTAGACTTAGATCACTTTCAAAACCATAAAAATCCTTTTCACTTTCATCATCATCGAAAACGAGAATATCGTCAACACTACTGTTTTCGTCATCGCGAGTATCACCTTCTTCGAATAATGTGTCTTCTTCTGTTCCATCAAGAGCATTACTGATTCTGCACATCTTAAAGGACTTAACAATTACTTCAGGCTTTACGTCCTCCCAAGATCTTTTTACTCACTCGCACACTTGTGAAATAGAGGGCCGCTTCATTCTACCTGAGGGTGTTAGGGTATGATGTGGCTCTCCTATCCACTTGTTCCATCGTTCTCGCACTTTTTCCTTAAATGGTTTATTCACTGATACATCTAAAGGCTGCAATTGGCTAGTCAGTTCACCAGGAATGACAGCTATCTGGGTTTTTATTCTCTCGCTTTATTTATGGTTTCAGTTCTATGGGCGTTAAACTGATCCAAAACCAAAAGAAAGGGTTTTCTTAAGAGTCCACCAGGTCGCCTCGCCCATACTTTCTGTAATTACAGTTTCATTTCATCTTCATCCATCCAGCCTTTTGGATGAACTTGAGCAATTACACCCATTGGAAGTTTTTCTTTCGAATGAGTTTTTCTTTTGAATATGAAAAACGGCGGTAGTTTTGTGCCATCAGCACAACATGTTAGAACTACCGTATATCGACTTTTTTCATGACCTGTGGTTTTTATGGTTGTTGATTTAGATCCTTTAATACTCACAGTCTTGTTGGATGGTACATCAAATGTGAGTGGAATTTCATCTATATTTCCTATTTGACCGAGCTCAAAAGAAGTTTTCTTGCGTGCATTTATAACAAACCTATGAAATGCTAGTATTTTTTCTTCATAATCTGCTGGAATTTTCTGTGCAGTAGTTGTTTTTGTGCGCATTGATAAGCCTTGCCTTTTCATGGACCTGTAGCACCAGCCATCAGACCCTGAAAAGTTCTGATTGCCATGTTTTCCTGCAAATCCTTTGCCCTCATTGATTATCATTTTGGTTGAAACACTTATCCCAGATTTCTTCTTACCTATCACCCATATTTTTACGGCATTTTCAATTTCAGGCCAAGATGGAGCTGGGCATCGAAGGTTATGATTTTGTTTTTTAGCAGTCTTCAGTTGATCTTCCTGCAGTCGCCAAGTACGTATCATTGTTTTGCTAGGTGGTGGACCAAAATGCCTTGCTGCTGCTCTGTTTTTATGCACTTTGGCATAGTTTAACACTCCTAGTTTATACTGAATTGTATAGCTTAATCTCTTGTTCTCTGTAGTCATATTTTCTGGGGTATTTTTTTTAAACAAATAATTTTAAGCACCAATACCGACACGTTTATACAGAGTAGCACCGATACCGACGCGTGTGTCGGCTAAGTCAAAGAAAGTCTATGTAAAGAAGAAAAGGCTCCATAGACGTAATGTGATCGTCGAACCTGTTTGTTAAATAGCTACTACATGTTCTGTTTCTATACTTTGCCGTAAAAATCATGGGTACCAATGCAGTGTTACTACTTCCTCTTAGAGAGGAAACTAATGCAGAAACAGACAGGTGAAACCGCAACTAACTATATATCAACTGAGAAACTAAACTCTTAAGAGTTTGCTAATTACCAAACTTTTAGTGATCGTATAAGTGAATTTTTAATGCATTGCGTTGTGAAAATGCATCCGGGACCGCGCCGTGAGAGGATCGAATAAATAACATGTAAAATCAATATATATATATATAAGAAAAACACATAGAGGATATAAAGAAAACATAAGTAATAGGTTTCCAGATTAAATACCAGTTTATTCAAATTCCTCACAATTAAAAATTAATCTTATCCTAATCAGGGAGTCAAACTTCTTATTTTTGTTAGTTTCAATTTACTTATTTTAGACACAGGTGAATTCTTCAATTTGTCATTTTTTTTGTTACTTTTAAATTCATGATTTGCAAATCTATTACATGACTCTTTAATTTAACGGGTACCCGTTCTATGATTTCTAAGAGGTTAAGGAAAACATATTATTTGCAATTCACATCTGTTCTAAGGAAGATTACACAAACAACTTAAATTATTACATCCTAATTCATATAAAAACCTTAAGGTTTGTCTCGGTAATTTAGAAGGGGAAAGGGAAATAATTGAAAGCCTGAGAATTAATTTAAGATTCGACGTTGTTATTTTACATTCCAAGGAAGTCGTTGAAACCTTACTTAAAGTTCAAACACAAAAAATAGAACTTATCTTGTAAGGACATCTTGAAGTGGAGGACTCATATCCTAATAAGCGTTGACGTCGGCGGGGCTGATTTTTACGGTCACAAATGGAAGTTTCAGAAGACATCGTCCTGTCCTGGCACTATTGGCGAAACACACACGCAGGTAACTGGTTTCATAACGACGAAGCTATTTTTACCCTGGAAAACAGAAACAGGAGCACTGCTACCCAGCACGGCTGTCCGCCTGGTCTTAAGTCACTCGCCCGGTTCAATTTCGCCTTTTAACCAGAACGCGGCAGGCGAGCATGTTTGCAGCTCCAGGCCTGAAACGTCTCTCTAGGCAATTACAGCTCGCCTTTTCTCTCTCATCCCAAGAGCAAGCTCGAAGTTACACTCTTAGCCCAAAAGTAAGCAAGTCCACCCAGTAAGTGATTCCAAGAGTAAGAAGAGTAAGTGAGTAAAGTATCTCGCCTCTTAGTCAAAACGTGGCCGGGGAGCATCTCTCTTCGTAAATTCCATCGTTTCTATCGCTTTCAAACAAGTTTCAAGAGTAACGTCCAAATTAAGTTCCGCAAGCAAGTCTCGCACGAAAAAGTGATTCAAACTCGAATTTTCTTCCTCTCCTTCACAAACGCGGGCTCCCACTATGGCTTCAATTATCGCCCCCTTAATTTGGGCAAAATTTGCGTTTTCAACCCCTAAATGCGGAAATAAGGGTGATCGCGCATGCGCGCCCTTCTTCACTTAGCCAACAACCGGACCCTCAATCGGCAAAACCTGAATGACTTACATCGAAAGTCAAGTGGCAACCTCTGACCCTTCTGTCACGTATTTCCTGTCCTAAGGTCAACTGCACAATGAAATTTCTTCTAGAACATTCTAAAGGACAAAGTGCGCGAAATCATGACTTGGCAAAATTGCCTCCCTTTCCCTGCTTCTTTTCACAATGAATCAAAGCTTGTACAAAAATTGCAAATAAAAGAAAAATAAATAATATTCTTTTAAATTAAATAATATTCCCAGAAGCATCTGTTTTTCCCCAAAATTAAAGCATTAAAATAAATAATTCAGAATCAAATAAAATTAAGATTTCCATAAATCAGAAAATCATTCACCTAGTTTTTATAACGCTATCAGACAAATTCTCTACACAACATGTTCGAACTTTGACGTCTGCTTCGAGCTTTGGCGCTTTTTGGCGACAGACATTTCACGCATGCGCAAAATAATTATGGCAGATGTAGAAAAAGTTATGTGTGTCTAGATCTTTATCTGGGCTAAAAATAGCATTCAGTATTGAAAGTTAACCTGTGTCCTTCACGTATGAGGCGCAGTTAACTTTTTCGAGACTAAATTTAGGAAAAAAAAGTGCGTCTTATATGCCCTCAAATATGGTATATATTTTTATGGCTGCTAGAGTTTCCACTTGTTGTTTGATATTAGGCAAGGGGAAGAATTGTGTTTTAGTCAACTTATTCGGTTTTCTATAATCGATGCAAGGTCTGGGATCTCTTCTTGCTACTTCCACTAAAATCATGGGAGAAGTGTAATCTAAATCTCCTATTTCAATTATTTTATATTGAATCATTTTAACAACTTCTGTTTTAAATATATTTGTATGTGTAGAAACAATTCTGTATGGTTTACAGTGGATCAATGTGTTTTCTGCCAATTGAATATCATGCATTATTAAATGTGTTTTTTTGGTGTATTAGAGAAAATCTTTGAAAATTTCAATAGTAGGTCATGAGGTCATGCTATTCTTGAATTTGTTGTTCATTTAGCTTATCATTCAAGGAGCTGTTTTCTTTAATTTACTCAAAATCGAACAATGTCGGTTCAGAGTCAGTTGTTGGGAAATTTTCCTCCATATCACCAGTTTTAGTATCCTCCATTCATAAGGTTAATCGATTCTGCTTACTTATGGTAAGGTTTTAACATGTTAACATGGTAAACTTGATTATGATCTTTTTTTCCCTCGAAACTCCAACATAATTGGTTTTGATAATTTCTTTTCAACCTGCCCAGGACCTTTCCATTCAACTGCTAATATATTTATTTTACTGTTTGATAAAACTTCAGAGAATTCTCGTTTAATAGCTTTACATTCGTATCACACTTTTCTTATTGTTTGCATTTCCAGCATATTATCTTTGCATCTTTTTAACCAATTTATCAGTTGGAAAACTTATTCAATAACATTATTCCCTTCATCTTCAGGATTTGTCCATTGTTCATGTAATAATGTTAAAGATGTTCTAAGCTTTCGACCATATACTAATTCTGAAGGAACTACCATATATTAAACCCGCACTCTCGCACATTATTGTTCTTAAAGCAAGTAGAGCTGTGGGAACTTGCTTCTCCTACTCAGTGGCTGCTTCAAGACTTGTAAAATTCGTTTGACTGTTCAGTGAAATCTTTCAACAGAGTTGCTTTTTTGGATGGTGTATTGAACTTCTAGTTACTTTTATCCCAAATTTTTCTACAAATTCAATGGCTAGATTGCTTATGAAGGAAGTACCTTGATCAGTTAGTATTTCCTTCGGGAAACCCATTATACTAAATATTTGTAATATGGATTTAATTATTGATGTTGTTCCAATGTTAGGAACAGGTGCAGCATCTAGATATTTTGAAGCTAAACAAATACCTTTAATTAAATATCTATTTCCATTTCATGATATCAGTAAAGGACCGCATGTGCGAAACTTAATTTTTGAAAATACTTTTGCAGTTAATTGGATGGAGGAGATTTAGATTAAATTTGGGTTCTAGATACCAGCAGTTTTTAGAATAGCAAAACCTTTTAATTAAATCTAAAAATTAAAGAAAAAGTATATAGTGGAAATATTGATTACGTAAACAAAAACAGCTCAACTGTGTATTTATGAATATATTAACAAATTAGCAGACATTTTAGGGGATGGTTCAGAAATTAGTAAAAATATTGATTTGTTTATTGGAGTAAATAAGCTTTAAAAAGGAAATAAAGGCAATTAAATAAATGAGCAAAAATATCCAGAAGAATTTTAGGTTAAAATAATGAAATTATTTGTAGTGTTATAGATGTTTTGCATCTTTTAATGTATAGTTGTTATATGTAATTGATTCTTATTCTTCTTAGTAATTGTTCAGTGAAAGATTTCACTGAACAGTAGTAAACGAAGTATAAACGTTGATTTAATTGAGATTTCTGTAGTGATGTTTTTAATGAGCATTATTTTTAAATAATTTCTTTAATAGTGATTATATAAATATTTTTTAAAATATGTGGGACTAATCTGCAGAAAAATTTAAAGGAACAATTATAAAAAATGTAGAGTATCTTAAATTAATTAAGAGTTATTATGATTTTGATCTTTATGGTAACTTCTCCTTTCTCTATTGCTCACATGAATGTAAATTAGCTTTGTGTGTATTTAAGCTGATTAAAAAAAAAATGAGAGAGGTGCTGGCAATCGCAACTCACTGTTTCTTCGCCAGCTTGGCTTAACATTAATATTCCGACGTTAGCATTCTGATTTTTCTTGTTTTTATTTAATCTGTATTGGAATATTTCCAGATTATTTTTCATATTTTCTGTTTAGAATTTTTACTGACAATGATAGTAACAAGCCAAAAGTGTATGGATTTTGTGAATATAAAGACAAAGAAATGGCTCAAAGTGCTGTACGTAACCTTGATGGGTATCTTTTGCGAAACAGTCCTTTGCGAGTCCATATTGCTTCTAGTGAGAAGAGTAAAGAAGAAATGGAAAGTAAGTTTACTAGATGGTTTCATTTTTAGAAAGAGTTTCATTATTAAATCATGTGAGTGTAAATATTTCTAAATTGTCTAAATTTAAAGTACATCCAATTCTGATTTTGTATAATAGGTATTTTTCAGAGGACTTAAAAGAAAGTGCAGTTCATGTAAATTTGAGATTGGTGGTTTTAAATTTTGAAAGTTCAGGATAAAAAAATGAATTTGCTTTCAAATAAATCTTTCATTAAATTTTAATGTTTTGTTAAATACAGTACAAAGTCCAATATCTGGAACAATCTAAAATCCGGACCTCAAAACCACCAACGTTTTTCTCCTAGGCTTTACGCATGCACATTTGATTACCCCCTCCGCGCATAATAAAACATCTGAAGAGTCCTGATCCTTAATTTCACTTCGACACTAAATAAAATACCTTGTTATTGAAGAAACAATCATTTTAGCATAAATTTCTATGATCAGTAATTTATCTGCGTATCTGCTTGGCAACCGAAACATTCCACATAGATACATCGTTGATCTGATGCCAACCTGGCGAATCATTATTTATTATACTTTCCTGTCATCACCACATGTTTATCAAAACATGACAACTTGAGTAATGACTCATGTTGTGATACCTAAAAAATTTTTTTATGCTAGTAATTGAATAATAAAGGAGTATGGTAACCTTTTATATTGACATTAATTACACTTGCCGATGATTACAGATTTAAGTTAAATGCGCTAAAAAATGTTGACAAGGAAAAATTTACAAAAAATTTCTTTCCATATGCTAAAAATAGATTTTGTTGATGATACTCATAGACACAAAGAATGCATTTAGGGCTACTTGAATTAAGAATAGCTGATTTGGTATTCACATAAACCCAGAACCAGCACCAGGGCTCGTATGGCCGCACCGAATCGCAGAATTTAGGACCCACCCCACAGAGACTGCATCAGGCAATAAGATATCTAGCGCTGGCCCTCAATAAGGATTAAGTATATGTGAGAATTTATTTATTCAGAAATAAGTCTCAAGCATGTGCAAGAAATAGACATAAGTATAATATATAACTGAACGAATACAATTCAGGCTTAATTTTCTCAGTGCGCGATAGAAGCAAGATAAAGTTTAACAGAACAACTTGTTGTTAGTCGCCAAGCTCATGATGCATAGCCAAATATGTATAGTGAAGGATAGCTAAATTTGGTGATATAGCCACTAATTTTAAAGGTTTTTGGATGTCGCAAAACAAAGGTGAAATTTTCCAATTAACAGATTTTGTAAAGAAATGTGGAGATAAATGAAGATGATATAAAAGAAGTTTTTCATTGTGATGACAATGCTTCTCAATCTTTAATCAATTAATGAATGGAAAAATCTGTAGTATGGTTCTAGATCCAAAAAATACTGCTATCGATAGTGAAGAAAGTGACAAAGAAGTTACTGAAAATGAGAAAATTTCAATTGACAAGTTAGTTGGAATTCTCGAAACAGCAGTTACAGGACTTGAACAATGTAACTAAAGAAGAGATTATGTCTGTTCTACAGAATTAAAGAGAAAGTATTAGCACAATTATGAACCATCTTACAATGCAAGAAATGTTTGATAAGGTAAACAAATAAATATCAAGCTTTTTTTTTTTTTTTTTTTTTTTTTTTTGTAAATTTTGGTACCCTTTAGATCATAAATATTTCATTATTTCATAAATCACGATTGCATATTCTTAATTTTATAATTTCTACATGCCATCTTACTAGATTTAAACTGACGATCAAATATCAAGAAAATCCCAAATTCAGGATCTCAAAGTCCCAACTAGTCCAGATTTCGGACTTTGTACTGTATTTGAATTTTTATTTTATTAATTTAAGTGCATATAATTGAAGAAAATACTGGAATTCTGTTATTCTAAGAGACTTTCAAATTAAGGTCTTTCTTCTTGCTATACCACAAAAAAGGGGGGGGGGAAAAGAGTAGAAACAAAAAATTTAGATTGAGGAAAATCAGGTGTGTAAAAAAACAGTAACATTAATGGTAGGTAGGTATAAATTGATAACATTTGGCTTTCCTTAGCAAATAACACCATTTGTCTGTGGTGGTATTATTGTTTGTAATTGTTAAAATGTTTATACTGAATCACAATTTTTTTTGACTGTGTTTATTTAATAGACTTTTATAACAGCACTGGTGGGTGAGCTTATTTTAATAAGGGTTAGCTCATCCAAGCTTTATTGGACTCTTTTGGCTGGGAAGTTTTGGCCCTGCCTTACAGCCCAGACCTTGTGCCAATTTTCATCTTTTCCATTATCTCAAACATCATCTTGGCAGCAGCCACTACAACGATGATGAAGAATCTGAAAATAAATTGGGTTTTCAAAAATGTTCTTTTTTTTTACAAATGGTCCTTACTTAAAAAACACTTCTTGTATATTGTTCTACAGTGAGCTTGAAATTCTGCTGTTGAACTTAAAAGGAAGTAGGATAGAACAGAAGTAAGTGTCATTTGTTAAAAACTTGTAATAAATGTCAGAAATACATTGTTTAAAAATGATTAACAATAAAATGATATAGAGATATATTTATCTTATTACTTGCATCATAAATGATATTTATGTTTTGGGGTCCTAAATGTGTTCGCTTCTATTTATTAAATTCACTGTGATGTTTTTTAGTTCTATGTAAGTTTCTCAATGAAATACTAGATAAGATATACTGACACATCTGTATTTTGTGTGTTCATTTTTTTGGCATGACTTCTGATTAAGCTTAATTTATGGAATTTTAGGTTTACAAGGATTGGTGACTGAACAAGGAGAAGTAAGTTTTATATCTGCTGCAATTTTTTTCAAACTCTTTGGCTGTCATGTACTCATATATATGATGCACATAATAAAATTGGTGTATATTTATGTCATTTATGATGTACAATATCTAAACAAAATTTTGATGGATTCAATTTTTTATGTAACTTGTTAAAATATGATATGCAAATAAATTTTTAAAACTTCCATGATTAAAAAAAAAGTAACCTGTAGTGGTTTGAAGTATAACTACTGTTTGTACTCTCTGATACTGTTAAGAGTTGGACGACTGTTTTTGTGGAATGTTCCAGAATTCCGAAGGTTTTTTTTTTTTTGTTAAAATAAGTTCTATCAACCTATTCATCAGACCTGTGTGCATTCAATCTGTTACCAATCCATATGCATGCAACAGTATTAATTCCCATAAGGATGTTTGAAACAGAATCTTTGCACATGGTCAATGTACAACAGTCTTTACCAAAGTGGGCGATAATGCCCCCTTGTGGGCGTTTGAGACCTAGAGAGGAGGCGATAAGGGGCCCAGAAAAAAATGGGGACCGTTGACGTGGGTTAGGGGGGCTATGGTAGATTTGTAATTTGATTTACTTTATATTTTAAATTTCACTGGAATTAAAACCTACCTACTACACAATAACGAATACTTAGTTTATATTTCTACCCTGTATGATGGTATAAAAACTTAAAATACTTAACATAGATTTCGTAGGATAGCCCGCACGTCGTATGTGCGTACGTTGTAAAATGACGAAAAGCATACAGTTATGTAAATGCATGAATCGCCAAGTGTGGCAAACATTCTGGGGGAAAAGATTAACTGCGGAAGCCGGTGCACTTATGATGTTGTGCTCCGTAGACTACTGTCCGTTTTCGTTTGGAGAAACCTTCAACGCTTTTACGCATGCGTCAAGTCTGCTTTGAATTCATCAAAATAGGGTTGAGACAAAAGAGAAATGTTTACTAAACATGCGTGCTTCTGTGCTTCTGAAAAACCGGTCTGAGGAAAAAGTCCATCTCAGCGTATCGCCCCTTTTCAGAATAGAATCATCAACAGGTGGCGGTTTTGCAGTATAAAAAACGGACTGTACGTGGTAGCAATCGGCTGGTTCATCGATACTTGTCCTAACTTGCTCAGTACGATTGAGCATCGAAAGAGATAAACAAGTTTGTGCGTGTTTGTCTTATTCCTGTCGGTGCTTGCTGTATTTAAATCCTATATAAAAGCTCATAATTTTTCTTATATTTTCATTAGTGGTTTCACGCACTATCTTTAAACGAGTATTTAAGTTCAACACTTTATTTACATATTTTTGAAAAAAAAAAAAAAAAAAAAAAAAAATGCCATGTCGCAAGCAAAAAAGAAGAAACGGCAATACAGTGCAGAATATCTTAAATATGGATTCATAGAAAAATTCGACAAACCCATCTTTGCCTTTGTGCCTTCTTTGTTCAAAAACATTTTCAAACGAAGCAATGAAGCCTTCAAGACTTCAAGATCATTTAAATAAAATGCATCCAGATAAGAAGGACAAAAATGTAGCCTATTTTCAAGATCTGGAAAAGAAGCATAATGCTCAGCCAAGTGTATTGAAACTTTTTTCGATGGCTGCTAAGCAAGACGATGACGGACTTTGAGCTTCATACAATATCTCTCTGTTAATTGCTCAAACAGGTAAACCACACACCATCGGAGAAACATTAATTTTGCCAGCGATAAAAGAAGTTATAACTACTGTGCTCCATCAACCGGCGGCAGATATAATTCGAAAACTTCCTTTGAGCAATAATTCTGTGCAAAGACAAAATTGATGAAATGGCTGAAAACATTGAAGAATCATTGTGCAATCATCTGAAGACTAGTCAATTTTCAATTCAGTTGGATGAGTCCACTTTACCAACTAATGAAGCGTTGTTGTTGTCTTACGTGAGGTTTATTAAAGATGAAAAAATATGTCAAGAACTTTTATTTGCTAGAAATTTAGAGACAGACACAAAAGGAGAAACCATATTTAAAACACTGGAAAAGTTTTGTGATGAAAAAGGAATTCCCTTGAAGAATATTATATCAGCTGCTACAGATGGTGCTCCGGCTATGACAGGGTCTCAAAAAGGCTTCATGTCGTACTTAAAAAACAAAATTCCTGATGTGATTGCTGTACATTGCGTTATACATCGACAGCATTTAGTTGCTAGAAATTTAAGTGAACGACTGTTTCAATCATTGCAACATGTCATCAGAGCAGTCAATAAAATCCGAAACAACTCTTTAAATGACAGATTATTTAATCAGCTTTGTGTTGCTAATGATGAAGATTTCAACAGATTGATCTTTCACACAGAAGTGCGTTGGCTATCAAAAGGAAATTGTCTGACTCGTTTTTACAATCTGTTTGACTTTGTCATAGAGTTCTTGGAAAACAAAGACACAGCATTGCGTGAAAACCTCATCAATCAAAGAATGATATTGCATACCTGGCAGACCTTTATACATTGTTTAATGATATGAATCTCCAACTTCAAGGCGATGACTTGAACTTAATAAAAACAAAAAATATCGCCGCTGCTTTCGTAGTCAAGCTGCTCTTACACAAGAAGAATATCAGCAGACGTGAGTTCCATAATTTTCCCAATTTATCAGTATCCTGCAACAAGGACGACTTGCTCGTCTACTGCCAACATTTGGAAAATCTTCACAGTGATTTCATTGAAAGATTCCAGGATATTTTGAAATTGGAAATACCAGACTGGGTGTTAGATCCTTTTTGAAAAGTCAACATAACAATATCACCCCAGCTGGAAGAACTTATAGAACTGACAGCGAACAAGAAAATAAAAAGCAAATTTAAAAATGGCTACCAACAATTTTGGCTACAAAAGTCAATTCCGCAGTTGTACCCTGAATTGTGGTCGATTGTTCAATAATTTTTTCCCATCGTCATATTTGTGTGAACGTGGATTTAGCACTGTGACAACGCTGCTTACTAAAAAGAGAAATCATTTGCAAGTTACCAAACGCGGCAACTTACGACTGTTTTTGAGTAAAATCGAACCTGATATCAACAAACTTGTTAAAAATCATCAAATTCATCCATCCCATTAGATTAGTTTAAAAACTAAAATTGATTACCTATCTATATTGTTTCTTTTAATTTGATTAAAGTATATTATTAAAATTATAAAGTTGTGTTTTAATTGCTCTCACTGGTAAAAACTGTTGATCACTGGTAAAAACTGTTGACTCACTGTTGATCCTTACTGTCATTTACTTGTGTTTTTCTATTATATATGACTGACATTTATCTATGATCTTCTACTTTAAACATTTTGCATTTATTGTTACCATATTTGTTACTGTAGGTGACTGTCAATTCCTGTCTTAACTAGTCTGGAAAATCTTAATATAATAATTTCAGATGCATTTCTTCAACGTACGCAGTATATCCAAATAACTCTGTATATTGTACAAATGTAAACTTTGAAATCTGACTTTGACATTTTAGTGCCCGACTGATCTGTTTTGGGCCCGACCTAAGGTTGTGGCCAGTAGATAGTAGATGGTTTTACCTCTGAGTAACATATTCCGTTTGTTGCCTTTAGGCTAACTTAGGTCGGAAGTTGCTCAGTAGGTCAGTGTTGTATGATTTTAAAGTAGGCCTGTCAACAGCAGAATCAAGTTGCTGAATTAGCACCACATAGGAAAGGCATACAAGCTGAGCAAATGGGTACCCCTTTCACTGTCTGTGATGTAAGCAAACAACAGCATGTCACTGCCTGTTTGTCATTTCTTACTCGACACCACAATGCATCTATATTTGATCGAGTACTCACCACCCATGAAAAGTAGGTCCAGTATGACACACCCAGGTGTTCCAGACATTGGTTGTCACGATGAGACCTTGTGCCTCACTTTGCGAGATCTTCTCCACCCACACAAGATCATGCTCTGTATCTGGTGGACTAGTCGCCAAGTGGTGCACTATGAGCTCCTGTCAGTAAGCCAAAGCATAATGGCAGGCCTGTACTCCCAGCAATTGGCACGCATACATCAGTGCCTGATGCATAAAAAGCCAGCATTGGTCAATCGTAAGGGTGTACTCCTCCTCCATGACAATGCGAGTCCGCATGTGGCTCGAGAGGCCGGGGACACCATCTAGTGACTGTGCTGGGAGACACTACCCCATCCACCATACTCCCCAGACCTCACGACAATAGATTACCATCTTTTCCATTCCCTGGACAACCGTCTTCGTGGGAAATCCTTCAATAACTGGCCAAACATTGAAAATGCCCTCATAGACTTTTTTACATCCAAGTCTCCTGAGTTTTACAATGGTATCGCACAGCTAGCCACTCATTGCCAAAAGTCACTGGATGCCGATGATGATTACTTTGAGTATTAGTGGTGCGTGTTATTTGTTTTATAACTTTTTCTTTCTGACTGTCCAAAATGGCAAGAACATTTTTGGTTACCTTGTAAAAATACTGCACCTACACTTTTTTATATGAAACTCATGATAATTTTTTGGTAATTCTATGCAGATTATCATTTCCTCCAACTATGATTGTGTGGGTTGAAATCCTTTGTGTCTCAGAGAGGATGGAATACTCCACTGAATTGACATTGATTTCAGCTATTCAAAGTTTCTAATCCACATTTTACCAATAGCAGTTATTGCAGGAGAACAGTTTTTACTCTATGTAAATATTTTTAAATAAAAATATAATGAATTTATTGAATTTTAACTAACTACTGAACTAATCTTAAAAAAAGAAAAAATACTTTTTAAATAAAGGAAAATTTGAAATCTGTGTTCAGTGAAAAACAAGTTTAAGAATAATTTTAAAATTTCCATCTGCAAGCTACAGAAGAAATTTAGAAAATGAAATACTCAGTTAAACTATTGAATTTTGAGATTTGTTTTTCTCAGCATAATTTGACAGTTATCTGAGTAACATCAAATTTCAGTTAACATTTCAAAATTTGACAGCCATGGCTCAATAGTTTCATCCAATGGATAAATTAAGTCATGTGCTTAAAGAAATGTTTTTGTACACTTCACACACACACACACACACACAAAAAAAAAAAAAAAAAAAAAGAATTGGAGGGGGGCAGTTTTATATCTTCCGGTCTACTGGGCTCATTGACGAAATTCAACTTGTGTTTTTCAGGTCTTGAAAGCACGACTTAGGATATGCATTAGATTTATATATAGTATTGTTCTAATATAGGTATTTTGACACAAAATTAGACTTTTTCTGAAATAACATGCCAATTTTTTTCCGTATTTCGATTCTACGTCTCAAATTATGCCAAACTATCAAGTTTCGTAAAAATTGCACAAGTAGTTTTTAAAAAATTAATTCTCAAAATTTTAGCTCCTCAATGTTAATTGAGTTTGTTGTATACTTATTAACCTCTCTTTTTTTTTATTAAACTTACTTGATTCCTTTTTCCAGAATTCAAAATTTAGGCTTAATCCAAATATAATTTGCACATTTTTTTATGATTTATTTTCAAAATTTGTATTTTTAAATCATTTATATAAATTTTTCAAAAAAAATTTTGAATTATAATCTATAAAATTTTTACCATCATCTTAAAGTAGACATATTTCTAAGCATAGCTGCAAAAGATTACAGTTTTTTTATTCAAAATTTCCGAAGATATATGTGAATATATATATTGGCGCGTTTTTAAATTTGGCATATTTGTTGAAAGCAATAAAACATCGAATGTGGTTTAGACGCTTTGCTAAAGTTATTTGAAAGTAGGAACGGTGTGGCCTTTTTCCCGCTTCTGCACAATGTAAGAAGATAGGAACGAGGTGCCTTTTTTTTCTGCTCCGGCATAATGGAAGGGAAAGGAAAATTGGCTGCTACATATTAAGAAGTTCGGCAAGTGAATTATTCTTGGCGCAAACTGAAAAAAATTGCATTAAGATAAATTTTTGAATTTCTCCATAAATTTTGCACCAAATTTTACAAAATTTAATAACTAGGAATAATTTGAGTCATAGAATCAAAATATGAAAAAAAAAATTGTTGTGTTATTTCAGAAAAAAGTCCAAAATTTGTGTCAAAATACCTATGTTAGAACAATGCTATATGTAAATCTAATACATATCCTAAGTCGTGCTTTCAAGACATGAAAAACGAAATTTGAATTTTGTCAATCGGTCCAGTAGAACAGGAGATATAAAACTGTCCCCCTTTTTTTTTTGTTTTTTGCGCGGTGTATAATAGTATGAGCTGGTTGAAACATTCAAGACCTGTTAAAAGAAGATTATCTATTCCTAGAATTATCAAGATGATCTGGTAATGAGTAAGTGCTATGCACTTAACTACTTCAAACTCAATGCTCATTCATAGAAATTTGTTGTACTTTGGAACAACTTCTCCATTTTGAACCAAGCCATATGGTACTTAAAGGTAACAGCAATAAGTGCAAATAAAATTTTAAGTGACACATTGCTTGTAACAGTATAGGTATGTCATCCATTGTTACCATTCAATCCATTGAACAATATCCATTCTGGATTTTCCTTAGTTTTGAAAAGTTTGATGTATGGGACTTTTGAGCCATTGCGTACCATTAGTGGCTAAAATAAACTTTTTTTTTTTTTTTTTTTTTTTGTGTGTGTGTGTGTGTGTGTGTGCTTAATTTCTTGACTTGGCTTTCATTTTTTTCTGATTGTTGCTGTGCTGTTGATGAATTTATGCACTAACTAAACTTTGGAATCATACTTAGCAATTAAATTTTCCTTACTGAGATAGTTCAAAACAGCTTATTTTATTTAAATATTTCATAACTTTGCTTTGGGTTAATCTCAAAAGGTGCCACTTTTTAAGGGTAATTGCATTTTGGAATAGTATTTAGTAGTATAGTATTGACATTTTTATCTGTAAATTAATTCATCAAATATAGGAACTTCCATAGCATTAATGCTTAGTTCAGGTTATGTATGTGTTTTGTGTTTAGGCTGTTTGTGTTTCAATTTTCTACATAGTATTTAAAATAAAATGTCAGTTATATTATTTTTCTCTTTAAAACATTTGAAGCTCTTATGTATTTCATATTTTAAACCCTTAATAATTCAGTTGTGTTGGATTATATAAATCTGCTACTAATTTTATGTTTCTCAGTTAGTTTTTTTTTTTTTTTTTTTAATTTCCATATGTATTTTGAAAAGCGTTGAACAAAGAACTGAAAATATCAGCAGTTTCAAGATATTTTGCTTCATTTATTAATGCAACTTTTAAGTAATAGAATGTCTGTTAAATGAGTACTATTAACAATAATATTTTTGACTTGTTATATAAAATTTCTCTGTTTGGTTTTCATTCCATATTAGTTTTCAGTTTATCAGAAAAATTAAATTTTGGTAAGTACAGTAAAAGAATTTTCACAAAATCAAATTGATTAAATTCATTTCGATACTTAGAACATTGAATAGACACAATAGCATTTTATCAATTCTTATCTCCCAAATTTCTGTTTTCTCTTTCATTTTAACCAGTTCTTCATCAATGGCTTCTTTTTTATTTCTAACTTTGAAGCATCACAATATCAAATTTTTAATGCTTCTCGGATTTCTAATTTTGATCATCGCAAGTGCTTTTTCCTTTCTAATTGTTTTAGTTTTCAATTCCCCCCTCCTGTAAATCTAATATGTTGATTCACGTCTCTGGCTCAGTAGACCAGAAATGTATATCTGCTAAGTTAAAACTAAATAGGTAAATGTAACTAAACAAACAGAAAAAAAAAAAAAATAATAACTGTACTATTTGGTTTTGAAGGCCGTAAAAAATCGCCAAACTATTTGTTGATGCCAGTGCTGCCAAAAATAATTGCGGCAACTCTAACGCAAGAAAGGAAGTATAATAGTAAATAACTATCTAAGATTGATGTTTTAATTTAAATGAAAGGTTAATTTCGTATAATACTTTTTAATTATTATAATTTATATAAAAATTGCTAAACATAACTGAATGGATGCCTGCATCACTATTTCGCTACTGAGTTATCGCTAAAGCATAATTTCATCTCGTTGGTTGTTCAAACATAATTTTCTATAATGAATGATGCCTTTTCTATAAAAAAATTCTTGGTAAAGTGCAGAATCGCCCACTTATTTGTTTGCCGCTTTTTACAAGGGTAGAATTGGATTTTTGTTAATTTTCTTTTACTTTTTAAGTGAAAATAGGTTGATGTGTACATAGATGATCATGTACACATCGACCTATTTTCACTTAAAAACGATACCCTTGATAGTTCTTGATAAATAGTCAAGGGTATAAAACCCTTGCTAGATAGTCAAGGGTGTGCGCAGTGCCATTTTTGTGCAATTCTGGGATTTTTTTTTAAGTGAAAATAAGTCGATGTGTACGTGGATACCGAGTATGTGCAGTTCTTATAAATGCGTTAAGTAGTGGGTGATTCTGCACTTTACTCAAAATTCTATTGACGACTTTTCATCACAGGTGATTCCCAAATTGTTAAATCCATAGGATATCAAAAAAGGATTTAAAATGAAACTAGTATTTCAATGGCATCTTAAGAAATATAGAATTATATAAACTACGCAATCTGAAATTAGTGCGTACGCTAGATTTGGTGCACTGTTAAATGGGCGCGTCTGCTAGATTTGGCGCTTTTGCGCATTCATTTTCACTGCAATTTTTTTACGGTCCTCAAAATTCAATAGTACCAAAATAACTATTGCTAATTACATGACAAAACAAATGTTCTGGCATGTTGCTCTTATCAGGTCTTTATGGTAAAATGAGTAGTTTTTCTTTCCTGCATCAGGTGACATGTGGCAATATTCTCAATAGCTATTTTAATGAAGCATTTGGTTTTTAAATTTTATGCAGCATGTGTTTGCTGGGTATGTTCAATAGGTTTCAAATTTTAGTGAGATGTTTTTAGTATTTTAAGGTAATTAAATAGTAACTAGTGTCAAATATTCATAGCAGTATGGCAGGTTTACAGTTCTTAAAAGTCCTTAACACTTTTTGGAAATGAATTTTGGTTTTTAAATTCACCCCCAAATTTATAAAATTTCCTTAGTTTTGCTATTTTGCTATTTCTGTCTTTCCTCAATGTAAACATTTAGGATGAAAATAAAATTCAGACTATGTGGCCATTGTGTACAGATTTTGAAAACTCTGAGAACGTTTTTATCTGCACAGTGATGAAAATTTTACTGTAACTGATTGATTGTCTGTAGAAATCTAAATCCATAGAAATGAACTTCTCTGTAAACAAATCAATTAAATTGAGTTTCAAAGAATGATTTCTCGACATACATTTTTAAATGTAAAGAAATTTATTTGGTGAAATTATGAAACGTAACTCTTTACGTGCTTCTCTAGTTCCTATACTTATATTTAAAAACATTTTGTATTCATAATAAAAAGAAAAATATAAAAGGTTTTAAGCCATATAACAAAAATTCATCAATAAAATGTGATAATAAATTTTTCGAATCATAATCAAAATACAAATTGAAGTGCAAAATGTTTGTATTTGCTCATAACTAAAAATAAAATACCATTTAGAAAAATGTTTTTAATTTTACAGGATTGCATCATGAGCATTTCTATACGTAATAATGTGAAAAATATTGATCAATATAATTTTTTTCAAAATGGAGATCTTATTCACTGAATCTTTGAAAATTCTTTTGTCATACCAGTTGAAACAAAATTATAAATTAAAGACACTGGTAAATCATAAAAGTATATCACTGAATGGAGTTTAAAGGAAAAAATATCAAAGTTGAATTATTCTAATTTATTTATTAAGAATGAAAATTCAAAATGTCAAGTATCGCTAATTTTAAGATAAACAACTCAGTCAATTTTTGTTGTATGCGAGTCAAACTTTTCTTATTTTATTTTTTATTTCATGTACAAACGTTTCCTAAATATAGAACCAGAGAATGTGTATAAAGTTAGATTTTGTAATTTTTACAAAACTGATTTCTTTAAATTAAAAAATGCTAAAACATGAATCTCTGCAACATTTGAAACATTTTGTAATTAGAAGTATATGTCTACAACCAACAGTTGTGAAAAGAAAGCCATGTAATGACATTACAGTGTATATATGTGTATGCAGAATAATTTTGAGAAGTCTTATTTACTCAAACTGTAATATCAGTTTTAAAATACAAGCATATTTTTATCTAATATGCAAAGCAGTGAACTAAATAATGCACAAAGGATCATGATAAATAATAAGGAAATTAACATAAGACAGTGAAATAAATGTAATTAAATATTATTATAAAAATAGTAGTGTGAAAAGATGTTACAATAACAATAATGAAGAAGTACAATAACTGAAAAAGTAAAATTGTTGTGTTTTATCATAATTATTTCTTTTTTAAGCTTAATTTTCAGATTTTTATAATATCAGATCTCGGTTGTTGTACTACTTTTCAGTTATTGTATTCATTAAATACTTTATGTGCTATTTTTCTGAATATCTGAAAGTCAGTTTCCCCCTTTTGTTTTTTTAATTGTTATAATTTTAAAATCCGGTATGGCAAAGCAGCATATTTAATCCAAATGCTCAGTTTTGTTGAAAAATAGAAAATAAATTTAAATGGTGTTTTGTAATAGACTTCCACAGATGCAACTTCAGAGAAAGCTCCAGAAGAGATCTCTAAAGCTGTAGCCAGTCTTCCAGCTGAACAAATGTTTGAACTAATGAAGCAAATGAAGGTAATTAATTTTATATCTTAAATTGACAGATTATTTTGTGTGCTTTTTTATAGTAAAAACTTAATTTCTTTTTATAACTGTTGTTAGTTTATGCCTCTTAATCATTATAATATTTAGAATGTTGTCATTATTTGAAAAGAAATGAATATATTTCATATTTATGTCTTTTATTTTACATTAAACTATTATAAAAAGTGAATAATGTTACACATTTTACTTTATTTTAAAAAAATGTGTTCATTTAGAAAGTTATGGGAGTCTACCAGTTATTGTTACCTATTTGTATTAAATAAGTATACATGGTATTCTCGAAAGCTGTGTTCAAGTTTAATTCCTTAAATATTGATCTACACCTAGTCTGTTGAAGTAAGGTAGAGAGTTTAATAATAGTTTCAATGCTGTTTGTTGAAGGATTCTGTGAATATGAAATCTTATATTTTATGTATAGTAGGGGCCGCTTAATGTGAGGATTCGGATATTATTATCAAATTGCCAAAGTCCTGCCCACGTGTATATGAAGTCAACAGAAATACATCTTGTATTGTGATGAGTAAGGCAGTTAATGTTATTAAAATATTTTAGAATGAAATTTTTAAACTGAAGTAAGTCATCAAGTGAAAGATCAAATCACTTACAGAGTTGCAAACTCTCCCAATTTAGGTAAAAGCTTTCCGATTTCTGACTATTCTCCCACCAACTCGATTTACAGTATATTTCTCCGAACTTATTATTAAAGTTTCTCATGATTTTTATGTAGCTTGGCTTAATACTTTATTATTTGCATTAAAAAAAGTGATTTTGGCCATTTGAAAGCACTTTTTTTTTTCTAGTTACATATAAAATAAAGCCAAAGTTGTTTCATTAACGAGAAATTATAGCATGCTTTTGCTTTGTGAGTTAGAGCACATGACCAAAAATGTCATGTTCCAGTTCTACTATGAGCATCGAACTCCATATATATTGTTGCGTTTTTCTTTTCTGGCACCAGTTGTTACATTATTTTCTTCCTTCACATTCGTATGGATTTGGAGTGAATAATGACGATGCTACTTGATGAAGTATCCAAACACACTTTATTAGCCAGTATTGTCAGGACAGATCTAAAACATGTTTTACAGTCATCGATGAACTACTATAAACACGCTGACACAATCAGCGACACAGCCTTCAGGTAGTCAGGCTATAATGGTGGAGACAGTTTCCTGCAAAGCACTAGAGTACAGCTCCGGACTCTGCTTGGTTGTTCTCATACTCTCGAAACTCTCCATGCTACAACTCGTGATGCACTCGACGACACACGAGCACAGCTCCCGACTCTTGGGTTCAATCGTTGCCGGAGCTCAACATGCTATCTCGACAATTCACTAACTGCGATACACTAACAGACTCTCTTGATGCACTCGACGACCAACTTGGCGCTAGACTTCAAGACGCTCGCTCAATGACTGACTATCAGCTCGCTAGACGAGGCACACACTCGCACTCTCTAAGACACTCCCTGACTGCGGACCAGCAAGGTTTATATAGCTTTCGGCTTGTGTTCGAGAACATTCTGGGCTAAACCGGTAAGAATTTGTTCCAGAAGGTTCTCCATCCGTCCATGGCATATTGCCAATTTCGTCGCCAAATGAGCAATTTCCTGCCAAATGTGGCAACCCAGCCTTTCTTTGCCATTTTATGGCAACTCTAAAACTGCTTTGCGGGGAAGCCGTCTTACCGCGCCTGTACATTTCGTAACAATATATTAACCAATGAGCACAAAGCAAGATCGAGGTTGTTATTTTGTTCATCTCGTCATTGAGCAGTGTGAGTGCACATGCTTTTGAGAAATAGTTTAAGAAATTATGGTCTTTTATTTTAGTTATGTCTGCAAAAAAAGTTAAAATACTCATGTACTTTTCAAAAATTGTACACAGATGACTTTCCTTCCATTATTTCCTCAAGTAAATATAATACATTTGTGATGTGTGCAGTTTGTCATTGTGATTTTTCAATTTCGTATGGGGAAAGGCTGATGTTCTCAAACATGTGCATACACACACACACAAAAAAAAAAAAAAAAAAAAAAAACAAGGAAAACAAGGACAAGATGAATGTTTTGTCCTTGTTTTCCTTGTTCCTTCCTGCCCACGTGTATATGAAGTCAACAGAAATACATCTTGTATTGTGATGAGTAAGGCAGTTAATGTTATTAAAATATTTTAGAATGAAATTTTTAAACTGAAGTAAGTCATCAAGTGAAAGATCAAATCACTTACAGAGTTGCAAACTCTCCCAATTTAGGTAAAAGCTTTCCGATTTCTGACTATTCTCCCACCAACTCGATTTACAGTATATTTCTCCGAACTTATTATTAAAGTTTCTCATGATTTTTATGTAGCTTGGCTTAATACTTTATTATTTGCATTAAAAAAAGTGATTTTGGCCATTTGAAAGCACTTTTTTTTTTCTAGTTACATATAAAATAAAGCCAAAGTTGTTTCATTAACGAGAAATTATAGCATGCTTTTGCTTTGTGAGTTAGAGCACATGACCAAAAATGTCATGTTCCAGTTCTACTATGAGCATCGAACTCCATATATATTGTTGCGTTTTTCTTTTCTGGCACCAGTTGTTACATTATTTTCTTCCTTCACATTCGTATGGATTTGGAGTGAATAATGACGATGCTACTTGATGAAGTATCCAAACACACTTTATTAGCCAGTATTGTCAGGACAGATCTAAAACATGTTTTACAGTCATCGATGAACTACTATAAACACGCTGACACAATCAGCGACACAGCCTTCAGGTAGTCAGGCTATAATGGTGGAGACAGTTTCCTGCAAAGCACTAGAGTACAGCTCCGGACTCTGCTTGGTTGTTCTCATACTCTCGAAACTCTCCATGCTACAACTCGTGATGCACTCGACGACACACGAGCACAGCTCCCGACTCTTGGGTTCAATCGTTGCCGGAGCTCAACATGCTATCTCGACAATTCACTAACTGCGATACACTAACAGACTCTCTTGATGCACTCGACGACCAACTTGGCGCTAGACTTCAAGACGCTCGCTCAATGACTGACTATCAGCTCGCTAGACGAGGCACACACTCGCACTCTCTAAGACACTCCCTGACTGCGGACCAGCAAGGTTTATATAGCTTTCGGCTTGTGTTCGAGAACATTCTGGGCTAAACCGGTAAGAATTTGTTCCAGAAGGTTCTCCATCCGTCCATGGCATATTGCCAATTTCGTCGCCAAATGAGCAATTTCCTGCCAAATGTGGCAACCCAGCCTTTCTTTGCCATTTTATGGCAACTCTAAAACTGCTTTGCGGGGAAGCCGTCTTACCGCGCCTGTACATTTCGTAACAATATATTAACCAATGAGCACAAAGCAAGATCGAGGTTGTTATTTTGTTCATCTCGTCATTGAGCAGTGTGAGTGCACATGCTTTTGAGAAATAGTTTAAGAAATTATGGTCTTTTATTTTAGTTATGTCTGCAAAAAAAGTTAAAATACTCATGTACTTTTCAAAAATTGTACACAGATGACTTTCCTTCCATTATTTCCTCAAGTAAATATAATACATTTGTGATGTGTGCAGTTTGTCATTGTGATTTTTCAATTTCGTATGGGGAAAGGCTGATGTTCTCAAACATGTGCATACACACACACACAAAAAAAAAAAAAAAAAAAAAACAAGGAAAACAAGGACAAGATGAATGTTTTGAAACAAAGAAAAATTAAAATTTTCTGTGGAAAGAAAGGACCAAAAAGTTATTAATCCAGAATGTGTATTCTCTGCCTTTTTACTGGAGCATAATAACCTGCCACTGAATGCATCAGATCCTGCTACACCTAAATCGCTAAGAAATACTCAAGTGCAGGACCAGAATGGCTGCAATTGTTAAAGAAATGGGTATGAAAAATAAGTCTTCAGTTAGTGTTTGCATTACAACAATTCCATTCTGCCTTTCTGTGGATGGAAGCAATAATACCAATTCAAAACTATATCCAAATGTTGTTTCTTTTTTTAAACCAGTGTCCTCAGAAATTAAGTGTAGTTTACTTTCTGTCTCCACTTTCAACAGCCTTTAATATGGCAGAGCTAATTAATAAAACTTTAAAAGAAGATGCAATTCCTCTTGATAATTGCTTAGCACTTGGTGCCGTTAATGCACCAGTAATGTTAGACTTGAAGACTGGTGTTGCAGGCATCTTAAAAAAGGAAAAATCAGATTCGCAAATTATGAGATGCTCCTGTCACCTATTAAATTAAGCAGATAAAAAAAAGAGCAGCTTCTTTACCAATAAGTGTGGTTATTTAAGAATCATTGTTGATATTGAATCTTCATTGGAACCTACCTCTTGCATTTTTTTTTTTTTTTTTTTTTTTTTTTTTGGAAGAAGCAAATGCTTCTAGATTTAAGCTAAAAGGCTCTATTGAAAGTTATAAAATACCTAATGTAAATGGAGATGTAGTTTACTACTTCCATTGTTAAAAATAGGTTTGAGAAAAATAATTTCTGTTCCAGTGAGCAATTTAAGTGGCAGTTCTCAAAATAATGCTACAAAATAAAAGTGTAAAGCTGATACAAATTTAGCTCAAAATAGAAAAATTGCTCAAAAAAAAAAAAAAAAAAAAATCCAATTTCTGTATTTTGTGAAGAAAGAATATTTATGTTTTTATCTTCGGACCTTAAGAAAGCTTTTTGCTTTTTTGTACAATTCATTCTGTCATTGTTCAGTGTTCTTAACACAGTTCTACAAAGCAGAATTCCATTCATTCATGTTTTGCAACTTCTAATTCTATATATATGATTTATGGCGAAATAGAAAATCAGAAGAAAGATGAATATTTGGTAATAGGGGCTGCAACTAACATAGTGGAAGAACTTTCTGAGGAAGACAAAAGTATGCTAAAGTTGCATATATTTCTGCTGAAATGCATCTTTTCCTGTTATAAGATATTTTTTGAATAGATTTCCAGTTTTTCTTCATTTAGTCATGAAATTTGATGATATTGATAAACTGCAGTTACAGTTTTGCAATTTACTGTTAGAAAACTTAGATAAACTTATAAAACCAGCTTGGATTGACACGAGTGGATTTTAACTGTAAAACTGAAAGGTGCTCATGGAATTTTAGAGTATAGTGAACTGTCTAGAATAATGTTGGCCATCCTAACAATTCCCTATAGTAATGCAGAAAGCGAGATAATTTTTAGTGTTGTTTCGAAAACGAAGACTAAATTTAGGTCTAATATTAGTAATGACACATTAGACAAACTTTTATAGCAAAGGCTGGCCTACATGGCAGTTACTATGAACAAAATTACGAAATTTCTTTCTTAATGAAAGCAAAAGCTGCCACTGTTCATGGCATTTATACGAAAACTGAGTAACGTACTATTTTTTGATTAAAAGATGCAAATAACAAAAGTGGGTGTTTTTTTTTTTTTTTTTTTTTGTGTATACAAGTATTTAAACTGTTTACATTTAGGAATTTAGTAACAACTTTCAGCAATTAATTGGAAATTATTTAAAGTTAATTCATTATTAAAACATATTTTTATCATTGAGAAAAATTTCCTAATTTTTTAGTGTTGTAGGTTGGCAAGTATGCACATAATAAGGTTGAAATAAAGTATAAATACTAAGCAGCGATAAGTGGTTACAAAGGTCATATATATAACTTTATAACAGATCATGGTTTAACAAATCATAAACAAGACACAATAAATAACCAATCAAAAGTAACATGCGAAATGGGATTTAGTTTCAGAATAACTCGGACCTGGCTGAAAGCTAATGAATGTTTTCGGACTTGACAGAAAGCTATACTTCCTTTTAACCAGTAAGAATGCGATTACAAATATCTCAACAGTTAGAAGGCAAATCAGGGCACATAATCACAAAATGTCAATTTTTACATAAGGTACACCTATGTTTAGCTGTGCACTGATTTGCTCTATGGTTTTTCTTAAGGCACACAAAACAAACATTCTTTTTCTTAACGATATCTTTCTTACATTCTAAACTCATTAAAGATGCATCTTTACAACTTTCAGACAAATTTGCATTAATTAGTTCACATGTAGTTGGAACAACAGGTTTTGTGTTAAAAAAACTTATTTTTCTTATTACTTACTTTATCAGAACCCAAAACATCACGGGTAAGTTTAACTCTAAATTCAGTTTCTACTTCCCTTTTTAGAAAATCAATTAATGACTCCAAATCACTCTTACCTGCTGTTTCAGGTGACATACCTTGTTGTCTTTCCCAAATTTGTATTAAATCAGCAGGAAGTGTTGATTCCACTAAAGGAAATAAAACAACTGTAAATTTATCTTTAGTTAAACCGAGTGTTTCCAATGCGCGTAGTTAAGTTTGCAACTTGTCATAAAGAGTTAATAAGTCTACTTTTGTTTGTCATTCATTGATTACCAGTTTTAATAGCTCTCTAACATAAATTTAAATTAAAACATTTTCATTTCCAAATTGTTCTTTGAGGTACTCCACGGCTTTTTCGTAATTTTCTTCTGTAGCAGGAAAACTTTCCACTATTGCTCTTGGCACAGTCTCAGGTTTCGTAGATTGTAGTAGATAATGAAACTTGTCTCTCTTGTCGATGCGAGTATCTTCTTGTATTTTACTAAACCTCGTCCAAAACGTCAACCACTTTCGGGAGTCTCCATCGAACTTCAGCAGTTCGATCTCTGGCAATTTCTGTTTTGCGGCCATAACTATTCCTGATGAAGAACCGCTATTTGTTGAACCAGTAGAAGGCTGTGAACACTTATCCTTTTTCCTGTTGGCTTTTACTTTCAACGTAAATAATTTATCGTAATATTCTTGAGCTGCACTAAATTCTCTTTTATATTCTTCTTGAGTACAGCCTTTTTTCTGTAGAAGTTCCAAAAAAGAGTCATCTGTATTTCTTAAAGTTTTATACTTCTCTGAAATTTGATATAAATAAATTTTTAAATCGTCCAAATTCGGAGAATCTGATCGTATCAGTTCTAACTTATTAGCTGTTTTCGTAAATACACTCCTAATTGCTTTCTGCTTCTGTTTTAGTGTTTCTAAATCATCCATGTTTGCACCTAGGAACTTCTCTTATTTTCGTAAATTATCAAGTGTCGAAAGCGATAATGTCACCCTGTGACATCAATCCTGGCAGGCTCGCCAAATTTGTTGCTTAACAAGTAAATCATAGGTTCGAAAATCTGAGTCAACACTTTTTAAAAACACCAACATTTATTTCACGCCATTTCTAATTCTACAAGATCTTATGCAACTAACTATCAAACAGAAAAGCAGACGTAGACGTATGATGCATCTGGGCACGTGATCCTCGTGACAGACGAATTCTTTAGGGTTGCCACAGAAAGGCAGTGTGTCGCCACAATAAGATCTTAATTAAACTTTCACGTGCCTTCCCTTATAGCATTTTCACAGAATATTGCCATTTGGTGAAGTATAAGCTCTTTAATTAATCATTAAAATTTAAGATGTATGTTGTTGACTAATCCTTTAAAAAGTTGTATTAATAATATTTGTTGTATTATTAATATAATAGTTGTATTATTAATATCATATGTCTTTGATATTATAATTATTGCTCAGTAGCATAAGGGTATGAATCAGTTTTAAAATTACTGTTTTGTCAAAAGCGTTACTTTACATTTGAAGTATCATAAAAAAAGTACGTTTTGAATATCCTGCAATCCTGCTTTTAAAAGTTCTAGATTTACATTGCTATCTGCATCCAGAATAAAATGAAATGAAATTTTCTCATTTTATGCAGATTGTAATATTCTTTCTCACTTTTTCATCTAAGTTTTATCCATACCTTAATATATTTTCTATTTATATTATTATGATTTATATTCAACTTTGATTTTAAATTGAAATCATTTTTGAATTGAATTTTATTCAAAAGATAAGTTTATGATGATTGTAGATATTTTCTTTATGGAGAGAAACAAAATATTTGTGTGATTTTTTTTAAAAATATTTTTTTTAATTAGGAAAATTTAATGGTATACTTTTCTTTAGGGTTTAGATTGTAAACTGAAAATTTTCAGATTGCCATTTAGTATATATGTATTATGTTTCAACTTTAGATGTGTATTGAGAACAATCCAACAGAAGCACGAAATTTGTTGCTGCAGAATCCTCAGTTAGCATATGCTCTACTACAAGCTCAAGTTATTATGCGAATTGTTGATCCAGAAGTTGCTTTGGTAAGATAACAGTAATTGATTTGTTTGATCATAACAAGCATCTTTTAAAATTTAAAAGGATTATTTTATTTAATTTTGGGGAGTTCAGTCATCAGTTTTGTTGTTTCAGTGCTCATGAGATTTCTTGTATTATATTGCAATATAATGCTGCAAAATTGAAAGTTACATTTACTTGCATATCCACCTGTTGCTTTTTTCAGCATACACTGCACATCTATAAAGTTTAAGGATTTAACTTTTTTTGTTAATGCCAGTGAATCTGCTAAACACTTAACTAATGACAGTGGTTACTTCCATACTTTTAAGTGTGTAAAGCGCAGTATGCTTACAGCAGAAAATTTGTGATTTTTTTAAAATTATATATATGTATATGATGGAGTGTATGTGTATCGACCCATATTTGTGTATCGACCCATATTTAAAGGCAATAAACTTCTATTTAGCATAATATAAGGTAGATTGCATAATTACATTATTACATAATTACATTATGCAATCTATCTTATATTAGTGTATTGGCAAGAAAAGTATAAGGCTGTATTCACTTTGGCCTAGTGGCCTGAAATGCAGAAATGTGGAGTGGGGAGCATTTTCCATGTATGTCATTCACAGCAGAGTGGACATTTTTGCTTTAAAATTTATGTGTGTACATTAGATGGTTCCCCCATAGCACAAAACATCCTCAGGATGTCCTATTTAAGTCGCAATATCCCGGAACATACTTAGGATGTCCTAAGGAGGTTGATTCTCAGATGTCCTGAGGAGGTCGTAATTTAACATCCTGAGGATGTCTTATTTAAGTCGCTATGTCCCGGGATATTGACAGGATGTCCTGAAGATGTTGATTCTCAGATGTCCTGAGGAGTTCACCAATTTCACATCCTGAGGACATTCATTCTGCATTGTCCGGAGGACTTTCGTTGTCAAACATTTTGAGGATATTTGTTCTCAAATTTACCAGTTTTAATTTTTTGACATTGCACATCTGAAACTTGCACATTATTTTATTTTCCATATGTATTTTACTAAGTTGTTTCTAAATGCTGTACATTAAAAATATTGATGATTGATGATTTATTCTTGTTATTTTGTTATTAATTTTAACTGCTATTTTTTCTGACGTTTTTAAAAATTTATTTAGTTATGGAAAAGATTTTTTTCAATGGATTAGCATTTTCTAGAATATTTGCAAAATTCTAAATAACATATTTTTTTTATAAAAAATGTATAAATTACATGTATAATTACTTACAGATTACAAACCCTACTACAAATATAGGTAAAATTAGATATATATATATATTTAATTACGGAAACGATTTTTTTTTTTAATTTGGGTATAGAGACATTAGGTATTTTTTTGGAAGCAGGAAACATGAAAAATTAGCAACTGCCTTCGCCGGGAATCGAAGGACGGACCTCTGGAATACCGGCCCAGTGTGCAGAACCACTACATCACGAAGACACGCTAGGTGTGGTGGTGGTGTATTTAATTATGGCAAAGCACACTAGGGCTATCTGCCTAAGGGGAGGGATGTCTTCGTGGAAGACTTTCTAAGGGAAAGTGGCTCGTATACACGTTACACGTGGGGAAAACCACGAAAACACCCATGCAGCCAGCCCGTTCGCAGGATTCGAACCTCGGATCGCACTACCAGAGTTCAGCGACTTTACCGCTCGGCCGCTGGTGGGCCGAAGACACGCTAGGAAAGCGGGAGAAATACCTTATATCACTTCTCTTTTTAAAGGCCGACTTTTTTTTAAGGGGATCCAATCACTAAATCCTGGGTGTGGATATACCTCATCCAACACCTTTTTAGTTCGGGCGCCACTGTAGAGACATTAGAATTTTTTTGGGAAGCCGTAGAGATGAAAAATTAGCAACCGCCTTCGCCGTGAATCGAACCACGGACCTCTGAAATACCGGCCCAGCGTGCGGAACTATTACACCGCGAAGGCACGCTAGGAAAGCGGGAGAAATACCTCATAAGGAAAATTTTTTCCCTCTAATTACAGGACAGAAAATGTTTTTCAATCGCGCGATCTGTTATTGATATTGAATTACAGTCGTGCGATAATTTCGCAGTAAAGATACATCTCTGATGACTATCCAAGATTCTAGAAACTTTGGTCTTATATAGAGATGGTCGTCTTATAGAAATAATGCTTAATATCAATATTTATTTATAATCTCAGAACTATTGGTCACTTTCAGAAGTGGTCGTTTGAGAGGCGATATTCTATATATTTATTTACTGATACTCTCAGATTCCAAAATTTGTTTATATTCTCAGAAACATTGGATGGAAGGTGGTCGTCCCATACATGCAAAATTTTACATTTCATTAAAAATGAATTCGGCGTTATTTAACTATTTCCCTATTAATTAATTAATTAGATAAAGAAAAATTAGGAAATAGTACTGTTTATTATGGAATAATGTAGGAAGTTCTACAGAACTATATTCTTTCGCGTCATTTCACATTGTATCCGGCAAACTACTAGTTCCTCGTATTCTTCCGCAAATCCGTAAACATCTGTCTGATTTGAAACGAAATCCAAAATGGCTGCGCCATGAGGTTAACTTGTATGGATATTTTTTGTTGCATGAAAGGTAAGTTCAATTGCAATACTTGTATGTTTACTTTTTTTGCTTTTCGAATTTATGTTATTTATGTCATTTTGACAGTTAAGTGTTTCACAGCTTTATGAATTGTTACCATTCTGTCGTGAATTACGTGTATCTCAATGGCTGGCTGTCTTTTCAAATATCTAATTTGCCCTGCTATCCAAATGTTTATGACTGAATTTTTTTTAGTCTAGTTTATGCATTCAGTTTCAAAATAATATGTGTGATCAGATTGCTTATTATTTTATTGCAGCAATAAATTTATGTTAAATAGTTTGAACAATTGTATAAAAATAAGAGTTTGCATTGTTTTGACCAAAATATGTATGGTTGAAACATTATCTTAATCTAGTTTGTAATTCAAGTTTTTTTGGGGGTACTGTTCTGTTATTGGGACCAGAATCGGAAATGTATGAACCTGTGTTCGTAAGTATGTGCATAGATGTGTATATGTAGACACACAAACATACAAATATACAAGCATACATAAATACATTTCTGAACCCGGTCCTGATAACAGAACAGTACCTTTTTTTAATCTTTTTTGAATATTTTATAAAAGGATTAAGCATTTTTCAAACTGCATATCATTTTAAGATTCGACTTGCAGGAAGACAAAATATGATCATTCAATCAAATGCTTATGAATGCTTTTATCATTTTCTCATAAATATTGTTTGCATTTTTATTGTATTTTAGATACTTTAGTTATGTAAAGTGAACATGAGAATATTAGGAAAGCTGAAGAATATGAATAGCTACCATAATACATGTATTTTTTCATCGAGCCCATTGTTTTAGAAACCAATGCACCATTATTATATGCTGGCTTATTTTATAGTTATATGCAGTTTAATTTTATGTTCATGTTACTGTAGTATTGTCATTATAGGAAAAGTATTGATAATTTTTGTTGAATCTTGCAAGTTGCCTAACATTCAGAATTATTACTACCGAATTTTACTGATAGGTTTTTTCGAGTTGACATAATCTGTCTGATAAATAAAATAAACTGGTGTTTAAGTTATATGCATTTCTTTTAATGTTTCATTGAAAGTGAGATGGAAATATAAATGCTATCCAGAAAAGTGAATTCTTTTTGCCTGAAATAACAAATTGTGCTAAATGATTAATGTTTATATCATTTTAGAAATGTCAATATTAAAGTTTCTCCTCCTTCTCTTCTTTGATTTTGAAATAATTTATAATAAAATAATATATGCATAAGTGTAATTAATGTAAAGTGTCATTCAATAATATAATTTATTTTTACTGATATTTTTATATTTCTTATCTGGGTTTTCTTTTGGTGTTAGAAGGAGGAAAAGACTGTAATGTTTTAATTAAGGAAATAATTAAAACATTACAGTTTTTTAAATAACACAGTTACAGTAATGTTTATTGAAGCAATCAGTACTGTGTGATTGCCAGTGATTGAATAATGTTAAAATGCATTGTTCATAAGGAAATCTTTGTGTTATAGATTTTATTTTGACACAAGCTGAAATTTGAATTATTAGGAAGCACTTTGAAAACCCGAATTATTTCCTGAATCATTAATCAGGCCAATATATAAACATACAAATTTTCGTACAAAATTATTTCTTTGAGCATATTATAAAGAGCCCATTTAATTTTATTATTTGTACAAATTTTACACAAAAGTAGCATGTAACAGTTAAACATTTATTGAAGCCTACTTGTTACATGTGGTAACAAAGAAGTGTGAAAGATATTGCCACATTAGCGAACATGACGATCATTGATGCTTAGTTTAGAAATTTAATAATATATTGAGAAATGCTGGGAACTTTCAGAAGTAGACATTTTGGAAATGATGGGCTTGATAAGAAATTTGCATGGTTTTATTATTTATTCTTTAGTTAAGAATGGATTTTAGATGTTCATGTGAAAGAATTCTCTTTAATTATATGTGAAAGAATTGTCAAAGTTTGGCATTTAAAAAAAATGAATTAATAATATGCAATTATCTTTTTATTATACATATATTACTATATATTTCTAATGCGCTATGTAAATGTCAGTGCTAAACAATTGAGATACTATTTTCGGGGCAATCTTTTCTTATACATGAAAAATTCTGATACTTTCTTATCATCTGCCCTCACAGCTTCAACTTATGCTAAAACAGCAAGAGTATGCACACAATAATAGCAAACTATGAATATGCATACCACACACATGTATTTACATGCTTTATATTTAATCTTTATTTCTGAATAGTATTCCATTGGATGAAAAATATGTGAATATTGACCCAATATATATATTTTTGTGTGTGTGCATCCTAAAATTTCTTGTTTCTTATAAAGTGCTTATTTGAATTACTACTTGTGAACAGAGCAGTAGATATGAACCGTAAACTAACCATTTTGCCAATTTTCACAGCTTTGCAGATAGTCAGAAAGCACCAAAATTTGTAATAATGTTAAGTCTAAATGATGTTCTATACCTTTGTGTTAATTTTTCTATTCTATTAATTCTATTACTGTGTTATCAAACTTTCTGCAGGAATTTCAACTGGTTAAGATGTTATTACCATGTGGAGAAGAATTTGGTTTTCAAGCTAGAAAAAATTGCAGCTGAAGGATTTTGTAGAAGGTCAGTCAAACTGGTTTTAGTTAATTATAATTTAATTTTGGGTGAAGAATTCTCAAATTTATTTATCATAAGTGTCTAAAGGTAATCTAAATTAAATTCTGCTTGTTTTTGAAATTTTTCATGACATTCATTCTTTGATTACTATTATTTATTTATTATTTTTTTTTAATTTACTAACTTATGTCCAGGCACATAATGTTGCATTTAATGCCATACCTTAAATATTGTAAAATGTTAAAATAATACATTTCACTTAAAAATGTGGTTGTGACAGTAAATTTTCTGTTACATTTAATCATATCTATAAACATTGGTATACATCATTTTTCAATAATCTGTATATTATTTTGTGCATTTCTTTTACATCCAAGATCTGGCATATGACTTGCTTTCCAAACTGATAACATGGTGTAATAATGTAATCTAATGGTTAAAGTTTACTATGGAACGGGCCAAATTTAATAAATTATTCTTTGATAGAAATTTATTCATGTGTTCAGTGTGTCTCATCTCTTTAAATTGCTAAAGTAAATTTTATGTACTTGCATTTAGGAATTTTGACTGTATCAGAGTAATTTTCAGTTATTATAACATGCAAAGGAAAAAATTCATTTATAGCTCCGTATTTAAAATTAGTAAATTAATGTCCTTAATAAAGAGGGACGTTTTGTTGTTTTTAATGTCGATAGAGTTTAATTCAAAAATATGCCACATTAAGGGTTACTTTTTAACCTAATTTAAAATTTTCATTACTTTAACATGTCCAATAATTGTTATTTTAACTCCGATATTGTAATAATATCAAAATTCCTTACTTTTTGATAGGTAATCCAAATGTAAAACAAGAAAAGAAAAAATTAAAATCTAGAAGTATATTTATTTCATACCTCTAACAAATAAAAACAACGCAAGCACTTTTTACTGTCTATCTGCATAGTGTGGCATGTCTCGTAAGACTGAGATTTGTATGGTCAAATCCATGTTTCAGTTAAAGGAAAATGCATGCACAGTCTTCTGATTTTCCCTTCGATTAAGGATTCTGTATATACTAGCATAAGAAATATATTAGTTAATGCAGTGTTATACATCAATATTTATAGGCAATTATTGTGGCTATGTTTATTATAATTTTGTTCACTGTAATGGCTGGAGTGCCTAAACCATCATGCTGTGTAAACAAAACTCAAATCTTCATCTCTGCATACTGCTCCACTAGTGTTTAAACCACTGAAATGGTGATTATGGTAGAACATCTTTGGTAAAAATTTACTCTACTGTAACCCTTGGCGAATCGTATCTTTTTTTTTTTTTATATCAAGATCGTCACCTGAGAGGATCGGCACCAATTTCAAGGTGGCCGCTACACAAAACCAAAATAAGAAGTCAAAGACATACACAAACTCTGTGTCCATGTACACATCGACCTATTAAAACGAACTGCACAAACTGGGCATTGTGCACTGCCTTAACTTTGTCCATGTACACATTGATCTATTTTCACTTTAAGAAAATCAGAAAGTTAAAAATATCATAGTTACCAGAAAAAATTCACCACTGTCTTAACATACAGACAACCAAAAATACACAAACAGAGAGGAATAAGTTACCAAAAATACATATTTCCTAACATAAAAACATTAAACAACAAATCTTCTAACAAAAATTAACACACAGAGACAAAAAAATAAATGAAACGTCATTTTTTTCACATACCTTTTTTTTCACATGCATATGTTTAGGCTTCCCACCACCATCCTCCAGGTAAGCAATTCAATTCAATTTTTCGTCTCTTAGTCACCTCAGACATAGTCAAACGATGGTACCCACACCAAAATAATAAATAGCATGTTCAAAATACAAGACCATACCACTTCCGTGCAACCAAACACAGCAATTGAAAAGAATGGTAAGAACCAAAAACCTGGGACCGTACAAAAGGTTTACTATTAAAAAAAGTAGCTCAAAACTAAATTTATCACAACACGTTGGCAATATTTGAAATAACTCCTTTTTATTGACAAAAAAAAGTTTTTTTTTTTTTTTTTTTTTTCCTAAAGGCTACTTTCGCCAACATTATCAACATTAGGGTTACTGAAAAACTTATTTGACGCAATGGGCTTCCACATTTCACAAACAACCACTTTGCAATTTTTTTTCAGACAGAAACCAAGGTGTACCATACAGTAAAGATTAGCCACATCTTCATTTACTACTGTTACAAGTACTTCTTTGGTAAATTTCTGCGGTTAAATTCAAAAGTTTAAAATTGCATTAACATGATCAGAATCATAGCTAGGGTTTTCAGCGCTCAGGGACAACTGAAGATTTCGCGCCCCCTACTGCTTGCCAAGGATGGAAAACATTTAATTCTAAAATGTTCTAACATCAGTTTGGCGCCCCTTGGATTCTGCACCTGGGGACAGATGCCCCTCCTTCCCCCTCTAGCTACGCCCCTGATCAGATTTTATTTTCTGCACGTAGCTAACAATTACATATGTGTTGTCAGATAAATGTTACCAGATGCAGTTAATTATTTTTTACTTGCCAATCTCATGAGACAAGTTTTTTTGGCTCCTGCAAGACTTTACTTTGTGTTGCAAAATAAATTCATTCTCACTCTTTTTGGACTTGCCTACACATTAAATTTAAAATAGTTTTATGAATAGGTAAGATGTGATTATCATAATTTTGTTTCTCTCTTTATCTTGGCAACTTTATATGTTGATTCAGTATCCAGGTTACCTACCAGTGGCTGATTGATAAAACTGCTCATATGTTCAGCTGGTGGTTTGAGTTTATTTTCTGACATAAAAAATTTTAAAAGGCATCCCCCATGTTTATTTTACTATAATCGAAAAATCAAATAATTGCTACTCTGTTTATAGGTATTAAATGTTAAAATATTTTAAATGCTTCCTTTAATTTGCATTGTAATAGTCATTTGTTTAAATTTAATTATGAATTATATTCACATATAGTAATTGTGAGTGTTTTTTTATTTTAGGTGCTGTGAAAGGCAATGACAGAGATCCAATTTATCAAGAGTTCTTATATACATAAGAATACATGGATATAAGATTGTTTTTCATGAATTCAAATAAAATGTGATAAATTGGATTAATAAAAACTATTTTGAATTTTGAAAAGTGTTTCTCCTCTGTTAATCATAATATAGTGCCATAAATTTCTGAATGTGTTTAGTTTTCATCCAAATAAATAGCTTTACAAAAATTTGTCATATTAATAGATATTGCATAATTTAGCATTATTATAAATATTAATTATAGCAGATTTAGCTGAACTACCTTTTTAGTCTCTCTGCAGATGAAGTCACAAAGGTAAGTGGTTAGATATTTTTCTGTATTCCCCATTAAGTAATTTTATCTGGTAAATTACCATTACTTATGTACTAAAGGTGAAAGAATAAGCTTTCCTTAAAGATAAAAAAATTTGCAGATATTTCAAAAAATTGGTATACGTAAAAAAGTTCTTAAATTGCCACATATGCGAAACTGAAAATGTTATATATGAAATAGTTCAGAAATATAAATATTTTCACTATTTTTTAACTATAATTCACTGCGTTTGTTATATATAATCACAATTTAAGGTAGCAGTGCTTTTCTCACTGTGATTTCTCATGTATTTTGATTCATAAATACACGTACATAAATCCACGTATTTTGATTTCTCTTTTGAGACCGAATAAAAAATGAACTAAACATTCTCGTTGACATTGAGAGTTGAATAAAAGCTCACCTCAAAATAAAATGAATTAATAAATTTATGGAAAATTTTACATAGCATATATTGAGCAGAAAGAGTAAACTTAATATACTTAATGGAATTAATAATTGGTAGAGTTGATTGCAGAATAAAATGCCTTAATTGCATGGTAAACAGTAGATCTTTTGAAGTTTTTCTATGTTGCGTAAAATGCAGATTTAAATTTTTGATATTGATTGTCATATAAATGGCAATTACTGTTTTATTTTGCTCTGAAATGAATGGTTAGTAATAAAATTCTGGATGAGACAACCTTTAACATGCACTAGAATTTACAAAGTTTAATTTGGTGCTGATTTCAACAGGTAAATTTCATTTTACTGAATTTTGCGTAAAATAATACGAATGAACCATTGCAAATTATTTTCAGAACTTTTTTTTTTTTAATCTAAAAGGGCTATTAGTTTTGAAATGTGACTTCATATCGTCAGTCGTAAACTTGTTTCGCATTTCATTCAAGTCTTGCCATTTGGCAAAATTTAACATATTTATCTTTAAAATCTAATATATTATTGACTAACAAGCCAAGCTATTTAAAAGCATTACACACAGTTCTTAACAATGCTTTTTTTAATTTTTAATCTGATTGATTTAAAATGCATTTAATTCATGATATATCTAATTGAAAACATTTTAATATTTCTACATAATTACATGATATATTTCTTCAGTTTTCAAATATATAGAAGATATATAACTTTCTGGTGTCAGTATCTTATAAAATGTTTTGCTATTTCCACTGCCCCATCTGTATTGATAATCTATGCATTCATAAACTTTTAGCCTCTTTGAGTGACTGCTAAAATCTGAGGCCTTTCAGATTTTTTTTTTTTTTTAATTGTGTGAGCAGAAAGATAGAATTTTAGAAGAGCTTCTTGAGTTACCTTTTGAATGATATAAAGAATTGTTAACATAATGTCAAATTTTTACAACTAAATATTAAATATATAAAAAAGCCTGCAGCATTCTCATGTTACAAAAACATATTTATTTATTCTGAGGCTGGGAATTGATTTAGTTTTAAAAATACAATTTATTCCTTTTAACAATTTCCCAACAGTGTCATCAAAACACTATAAATTCCTTACATGTTTTAAAGAAAGATGATTCATTAATGTAAAGATTATTAAATAGCTAATTTTATTATTCAATTTTTAATACAAATTAATTGAAATTAGAAACTGATTTTGTAAAACAATTTAATTATGAATAATTCAATTTGGGGGCTATTGGATGTTTAAAAATGATCAAAAGATTTTTAATATCTTAAAAATAAAAGCAAAATTTTCAGTTTTAATATTTTGTATTAATAATTCATTTTAATTTCCTTGCTCAGTTTTAATATATTCACAAATTCAGATTTAAAAACAAAATAAGTTGTATAAATATTTTCAACATTTCTGATTTTTCCATAGTAACCATAGGAGAAGGATTTGAGACTATCTGTGTAAAAAAAGTAGGTTTTAGATCATCACACCTTCACATACTTTCACTGGAATTTTCCTCTGTATATATACTGGGATGTGACACTAAGCAGTTGAGAGTATGTATTTAAGAGGTTAAAGGGATATTGTAACTAGTGTTTCAAATCCTGATAACATCCCATACGCTGTCGGTGGGACGTAGATAGGATGTCCTAAGGATATACTGGGATGTGACATTAAGCGCTCAGGAGGATGAGTTTAGGAGGAAATTGGGATATTACGGGATGTCCTGAGGATGTAGTAAGTAGGACTTTAAATCCTAATAACATCCCATATGCTGTCGATGGGACATAGATAGGATGTTTTTAGGATATAATGGGATGTGCTTAGGAGGTTTGTGGGATATCCCGGGATGTTCTGAGGATGTAGTAAGTAAAAGTTCATATCCTAATAACATCCCGCACGCTGTCGATGGGACTTGGTTAGGATGTCCTGAGGATATCCCGGGATGTGACATTAAGCACTCGGGAGGAGGTGTTTAGGAGGTTCACGGGATATTGTGGGATGTCCTGAAGATGTGCGCATATCCCGCGAGCAACATCCTTGGGATATCCCAAGGATGTTTTTGTGCTATGTGGGTTCTTCATTCTGTAAATGAGGGAGGTGTATTTTTATATGGTATTTTGGCTTCCTACAGTTATATTTTTTAATTAATATGAATCTAGTTCTGAACTTATTTTATTTCTTGCTTTATGTAGAAGGAGAAGTAGAAGGTGGTGGGTTAGACCAGTATTTGAGAGACAACTGCAGTATGGAGATGCTAATTATTTACATCAGGAAATGCACTTCAATACTGTCGAACTTTTTTTTTTAATTTACTCTTGCATGACACCTCATCAATTAGATGAATTTCTAGCCCTTGTTGAACTATCAATCCAAAAGTACGAACTAGTTTTCGTTGGAATTTCCTAGAAAGAGATCATTTGGAGGATAGGAAAAGGATATTCCAGAAAAGGAATGTTGATTTAATATATTGTATTTATATAGTTTGTGGAATGCTAATTAGAACTTCTTAATTGCATATTTCAGTTTCAGAGAGTATTTTATATGATGTGTGTAATTTCCTTAATAAAATTGGCTTAATGTAATACAAAAATTATATTTTGTTCTAATGTGTAAAGGATTTATAGGGTTACAAAATATCACACTTGAAAAACAAAATAAGCAGTTTCTTTAAAAAATTAATAGTGAAGGGACATTAAAAATATTAAAACATATTTTTTGCTTTATGTATATATTTTTTATCTTTAAATGTAAGCATAGTCATTGATATATTAATGAAGAGTCAAGATGTAAAGTTTTATTTCATAAAATCACTTTTGTCTAAAACTCAATGAAGAAACTGCTAAATATTTCTTTTTCAGTTTTGAAAACTGAATTCCACAATTTGTAAATTTTGCTGATGATCATACTGGTGTTCTTTAAATCAATGAAAAATTACCATCAAGATAATCCTCTCTGGTTTAATTCTTGTGTATTTGTGTGAAAATGCTAATGCATTTAAGGAAAACAAACATGAAGCATTAAAATGCTTATAAATATTCCATGAAATAAGCATCAATTTAAAGTTGAATTGTCTTAATTTAAATATTGCATACTGGCAGACTTCCTTTCTGCATAAATAATAGTTTTCCTAGATGTTTTAAACAAATGGCTTACTGGTCACCAGCTATTTAACCCTCTGGCTGCTCATCCCACGATTTCCACGGGCAACTCTAATGTAGCAAAATCTGCTCATCCCACGATTTCCGCGGGCACGTGTTTTTCTTCTTTTATTGAGGAGCACATCCCCTTTTTTCTTCGTTTAACCCATTGAAATAAGTTATATACAGTATCAGACATTTAGTTTTTGTTTTGGCCAACAGATATCGTTAGTTGTCCACTAATTTGCGGCATTTGAAGACACGTGGTATTACCGCTCAAAGTTCACTTTTTGTCACTTTTTTCTTACAGAAATGGCTGCTAGAAAATGTTCAGCGATTGACAGAGAGTATATTCCTGATGACTTATCAGATTCTGAAAGCGATTTTAGTTTTGATAGCGATAGTGATATAGATTTTTCAGACTGCTTCTCATATAGCGATGACTCTGATGATTCAATAAACTTGAACTCTATCATACTAAAATGCATTTCTTAGGTATGTTTTCCTCAGTGCTTTAAATTTTCTTAAATTTTATACATTTTACTTTTTTATCTTATACAATAAATAGAAATTAACTGTAATTAAACTGAAATTTATTTTAAAAAATTATTTTTGGTTTTTCTGGGAACTTAGTTTCTTGTGATAAAAATCTATATAAAAAATATTTTCTAAAAAGAAAAAATGCACTTTTCAATTCTCCAATATATATAAATTTAAAATATGCAAAATAAAAAATACACAATTTTTGAAGCGGACACAAGTTGAGCAGTCAGAAGGTTAAAACTAAGAACTCATTAAAATTAGATAAAAAAAGCAACCTTATGCCAATCTTGATTTTGTTAGTTTGGTGTCAGCTGAAATATCTTTTAGACTGATCGTCTTCGTGAATTGTGTTGAAGGCATAATCCTATTATAAAAAGGATTATGCACAAAGTGCCACTTGAAATGCAAAAATCGAGTTTATAATCATTGCAAAATAAATGCAAAGTCTTTGTACAAAAAATGAATGGTGGTTGATAAAAAATTTGGTGAATTTGCACTGCTCCCCCCAAAACTTGCAATCTCTAGTATCAGTTATATTTTCTCAGTGTGTTACCTCTGACCTAGTGAATCTTTTGTCAAAAACTGGTTTCAAAACTTCAGTTAACTAAATGAGTGATAGTTGTTTTCTTCAAATATTGAATTATTATGATTTTAAACCTAAAACTTTATAGATGCTGTTTGTAATGTTTTAAAACTTTTGTTTTATAATAACAACACACATTGTATGGACGAGTGCTGAAGTATAGAGTAAAAATAAAGAGAATGCTGTCGTAGGCAAAAACTGTAATTGTCTTTGAAATAAGTGTAAGCTGAACTATCCAGAGAGCTCGGGTAATGCCACATTCTGGATACATGAAAAGTTAGATAGTTGAGCATTTAAAAAAATGGAATTCACATTAGAAAAGCGTAATCAATAGCGAAGATTTCCACTCTAAAATTAAAAAAATAATTATTATTTGTTACCAACTTGAATATCAGAAGTCTGAATTTAAAATTGTGTAAGATTTTTAAAAAAATGCATTTCAGTCTGATAAAAGTCGACATATTTTGCAGGCAACATCTGATCTGATTATGAAATCTCGGCAAACATGAAAGTTGGTGGAAATGTTGCCAAGCATTCCAGCAGAAGTTTAAACACACTGATAATTCTTTATTTAGTTTGATCAGAGGTAGTCAAAATATGGCCTGAGGTCCAATTTCTGCGGGTTAGTTTTTTTATTAAACTTTTCAGTGAGAAAAATTTCATGCTGTAATGCTACTGTTGATAGTCAAGTTGAGAAGCTATAAATTATAACCACAAATGGTGCTACTGGTGTCACGTATTTGTATTTTGTTGTCTGCCTTTGACATAGAACTTTTGTTGCCAGTTCCGTTTTGTTTTAGCAGCACTCATCCATTGGTACTTACTGACTGTTGGTACTGTGTGATATTTTGTTCTTTATATTTTATTTATTACTCACCATCACCATGTCACTGTCAGACCAGCTACAAAGAGGAAAGTGGATTTCGATTGTTGTGGTTTGAAAGCAGAAGGGAGAGTGAATTATTTTTTCACAGCATTAAGTGAAAACGTATTATGTTTATTATGTAATGATGCAACAGCTGAGCAAAAAGCATATGATATATGTCATTATTACTAAACTAAGCACAATATTCAAAATTCACAGAAAAAGAATAAACACTAAAATTGGAAAGTTGAAAATGAAGTGCTTCATCACAGTGCAGTTTGTTTATAAAAGTTGATATTGATACAGTAACTAAGGTGAGCTTATGAACAGCTCATTTATTAGCCATGAAAGGAAAACCACATATGGATGGTGAATTACGAAGAAATGACTGGAGAACAAGTGATACTTGATAGTGTTTTTGCCTTTCATTATTATGTTGTTTTCTTTGTTTTGGTGGCTAGCAGGTCATTATTTATGATGCAGTGATGATGGAGATGAGACATGACACTGTCTTGATATTTGGAATGATGGGTCTTCCTGTTTTCATACTGATATTGAAATTTGCTACATCTTCATTTTAATTGCACATTAATGAACATGGTGTGAAATTTAGTTATGCAGTGGCATAGAACAACATGCAGAATAATGGAACATTAATAATCTAATTTCTTTATTAGCAGAACTGTATTAAATTAACAATAAAATCATAATTTTGAATGTGTATTATCATGTTCTAAAGTACCTTTGAATGCTAAAATTTGCAAAAAGTGTCATATTTGTATATTTCCATTTTAGCAAATTCTCAACAGACCACTCAGTGTTCAAGTTCCAACAAGTTCGGCCCCAGAAAATAAAATTCCTACTGAAACAGTCCCACAAGTAAATATGTGTTATCTTTCTCTCTCTCTTCCCTCTTTTTAATTTTTAATAATTACTTTTTCCGAAATAATTTGGAAGTGAAATATTTATTTCATATACAAATAATCTGTAAAATATGTAAATAATTTCTAAATGTAATTCTTTTAATGTGACTATGTAGAGTAATATTAATAGAATAAATTGTGAAAAGAAAGGTGGGAAAACCCTTTTATGCATGTTAACAAGTATTTGTCAGTTTTATGAAGCATTGTGTTTATTTGCATAAATATAGTTATATAACTTAAAATCTTGTATGTGTTTTATATGTGTTCTGTCATACTCTCCTTATTAGTCCCCCCCCTTTCCTTAACCAAAGAATGCTCAGACTAAAAACAGGGATCACATAACCTATAATTTCAGTCAGATATTGCCTAATTATAATGTTGTTCAGAGGCCAATATTTACAGTAAAGAAGCCATCGATTTAGGACAACACACTTTATTTACACGTATAATGAATAAAAGGATCACACAGGAAATCGTATTGACCATCACACAGCAAGTAACATCTCAGCATCTCCATACGCTCGAAGCTCGAATGACGGATGTGTCGGTAGAAGAGACAGCTGCACAATCATACGCATGCGCATAAGAAAAAACATTCGCTCGCCTCTACCCAACACACCCCTCCTGCGAGCAACATTTTTCAATACAAAAATGAAATAACAATATATAACACATTACATTAAGAAATTAAGGAAATTACTTTCAATGTATACATTAATTTTTCTTCATTGACACTCTTAGTAAGAAAATCTGCAATCATATTATCAGTTTGTGAATATTCCATCTTAATAACATTGTCCTTTGTTAAGTCCTTCATAAAATGGAAACGTAAGTTCATGTGTCTGGATTTCGTAGAAGATCTTGCACAGTTGATCCACTGGATGGCAGCTTGACTGTCTGTATTTAAGACCACTGCACCATTCAAAAATTGTTTACATTTTAATTCTGAAAATAAATTTACAGTCCAAATAATATCCTTACAAATTTCAGAAATAGAAAATAATTCTGCTTCACAAGTAGACAGACTAACACTTCTCTGCTTACGACATTTCCAAGAAATCAATGAATCACCTAGTAAAATAGTACCACCAGAAAATGACTTACCATTTACTGCATTTTCCCAGCTAGCATCAGCATATGCATTTAAAACTCCAAAATCATTGCTATAGAAAAGTTTTTTATTTTTTGTACCTTTTAAATACCTTAATACCCTTTTAGCTAAAAGATAATGCCTTTTTTTTTTCTAGTACATGAAAAACCTTTATCTGCCCCTTTAACGATTGGCGTTTTCACTGCTTTACAATTTTCCAGATTGTGTTTAGTCAATAAAGATTCAATATATTCTGTTTGAGACAAACATATACCATTTTCAAGTTTTTCTATTTGCATTCCTAAAAATTTTGAATTAGTATTTTCATGTAACTCAAATACATTTTTTATTTTAGAAACAATATTTTCAAGCATTTCTTTATTATTACAGAATACAGCTAAATCATCAACATACAAACACAATATAAAAATGTTTTTGGAATCATTATAAATGAATATACAATTATCAGATGCTAACTGTACCAGCCCAAGCTTTTCTAACTCATTTTTTATTTTCATATACCAATTTCTACCGGATTGAGGCAACCCATAAATACTTTTCTTCAATTTACATACTTTACCTTCTTACCTATACAAGTACGCTGTTTTTACATCATAAAATTTAACAGACAAGTTTAATTTAGCTGAAAGTGCAAACAATAATCTAAAACATTCAATGTTAACTACTGGTGAATATGATTCGGTATAATCCTTATTTTTTATTTGATTAAACCCAGCCGCTACTATTCGCGCTTTATATTTTACTTCCCCAGAGTCTCCTTCCTTCAAAGTATACACCCACTTACTTTTTACTAATTTTGTTTTTTCAGGCCTCTCTACTATTTCCCACACTTCGTGTTTATGTAATGAATCTATTTCATTTTCCATTGCGGATTTCCAGTCATACCAATTAGCACTTTGTTTTGCTTCTGAAAAATTATTCGGAACATTACTGATTATACTTGACGCTAGTTGTTTTGATTTGAGCCTCTCGGATTGTCTTAATGGTATTTCATTTCCATATTTATTACTTTTTTCATAGCTATCAGATGTTTGGACTTTATTCCCCCTGTCATCACCCCCGCTACAACGGCTCATGTCGCCGATTTCGAAATTCGATGAGTCATCATATTTGCTTGCTTGAGTATTTTCCGTAACAACCAATTCGAGGTGTGGTTTTTGATCTAATTCGTTTCCCTTTCTTTCTAATTCTTCAATATCCCAAGTTTCTAAGGTTTTATTTTTTCCCATATAATTACTACCCTTTAAAGATTCGTTAAATTTAACTGATCGTTCTTCAATTATTTTGTTACTTGCTATATCATAAATATGATATCCTTTTCTTTCTCTAGCATATCCTAACATTATCCCTCTTTTCCCTGGTATGTCAAATTTGTTTCGCATTACTTTCGGAATGTGAAAGTATGCCACACATCCAAAAAGATAGTTTCTAAAAAGATAGTTTAATTTGGGTTTTTTACCAATCCAAATTTCTAAAGGAATTTTTTCTTTTCCTTTCCGGGGTGTTAAATTTGATACTTGAGTACTAAAATTAATTGCTTCTGCCCAGAATTTTACCGGAAGCTCACTCTCATGTAGTAATGTCCTAGCCCTTTCTAAAAGAAGTCTGTTTGCTCGTTCAGCTTTTCCATTACTCTCACTGTTATATGGAATTGTTTTTTCATGAAAAATACCTGAATTAGCAAGATAAGTATCTAATTGTTGATTTACAAATTCTAAACCATTGTCTGTTCTCAAACGTTTAATTCTTTTACCAGTCAAATTTTCATACTTAGCTTTAAATTTACAAAATGCGTCAAACACTTCACTTTTACTTTTAAGAAAATAAGTAAAATACATTCCAGAAAAATCATCCACTAAGATCATAAAATATTTAGACCCACCAATTGATTCAGTTTGAACAGGGCCACATAGATCCGAATGAATTAATTCTAAAATTTCTGAACTCTGATTAATGTCAATATTTGGATGACTTTTTCTAGTTATTTTACTTATGTCACAAGTTTCACACTTAAAATCACTTACATCATTAATATCAATGTATTCTTTCATTTTAAGTATATATTTTGGATTTAAATGGCACAATCTACTATGCCAAAGTTCATAATTATTACCAGTACAATCATTAGCAATGCAAGATTCAGAATTATAATATGGTTCTAAATTAACTTCAAGCCTACCGTTATTCTTAAATGCTTTAAAAAGTAATTCATTACACCTACTAAAAACTAATACAGAATTATTCCTTGATTCAATTTTACATCCTTTATCCATTAAGGCAGTGAGTGACAATAAGTTATTTCTTAAATCAGGAATATAACTAACATTACTAATAGTTAAATTAATAAAACTAGAATTCTTTATATTTATAGCTTTTGCTTTAACAGTACCAATACCTTCTGAATATATTTTTGAATGTTTACCTGCCTGGTAAATTTCCCTCACCTCTGGTGTAATATTCTGAAACCAAAAGAAGTCTTTTGCCATGTGTCCGGTTGCACCACTATCCAGCAACCAAATTTTATCACATTCATCATTTTTTTCACGCGTAAGTTGAAGAGCAAAATCACTTTCTCTTTCATCAGAACGAGATGAAACGTTCACACTTGTAGGTTGTAACTTCATTCTTTCCTTGTTACCTTTGGATAACTCACTTTTTGGATTCTTGTTTCTGTAATAGCAGTCCTTCGCGATGTGACCAGGTCGTCGGCAAATGTAACAAATTCTTGGCTTATAGTTTTTATTCCTTCTTGATATGAACGCCTCTGCGTTGTTTCCATCAGGTCGTTTCCCGTTCGTTGAATTGTGAACGGACTCTTCCTCACGGAGTATTTCGAGTACTTCATCAATTGTTTTTTCACGCTGAGTTTTTACAATTTCCCTAATTCGAGAGAATTTTCCACGAAGTCCATGGACTGTGTAAAACACCAGTTCCCGAGGAGATACATCTAGTCCTAGCGATTGACACTTAGTTGCTATTCCTCTCGCTCTAGCGATATAATCATTAGCCGACTCATGCAACTTCATTTCTAAATTTTTTAACTCATTACCAGCATCTATTTTTCGATCTTCGGCTTGTCCCGTAAATGTTGACTTTATTTTTTCCCAAAGAATTTTTGCATTCTCTTCTGTGGAGAACTGAAGCGCCTGTTGATCCGATAGTGAAAGTTTTATATATGCTACGGCGTCAGCGTTTTTCTCATTCCACAATCTTTCATCTTTCTCGTCTAAATTTTCTGGTTTTACTGTTGAAATTACCGAGTCAAGTCTTTTCAGTGATAAGGCAGCTTTAATTTTCAATGCCCAAATAAAATAGTTCTCTCCAGTTAATTCGGGAACGTTCCACTTCTCCATTTTTGGCTTCCACTAAGACAGTTTCGGTTTCGACTTGGTCTCTTATATCCAATTCTTCTTGACAAAACCACGGAGCTGCTACCATTTGTTGTTCAGAGGCCAATATTTACAGTAAAGAAGCCATCGATTTAGGACAACACACTTTATTTACACGTATAATGAATAAAAGGATCACACAGGAAATCGTATTGACCATCACACAGCAAGTAACATCTCAGCATCTCCATACGCTCGAAGCTCAAATGACGGATGTGTCGGTAGAAGAGACAGCTGCGCCATCATACGCATGCGCATAAGAAAAAACGTTCGCTCGCCTCTACCCAACATATAAAAGACCTGACAGTGAAACTAAAAGAGAGCACATACCTCTTAAAATTAAGAGAAAAAATTAAAACTAAAGTAACATTCATCATACTTAATTCCTTCTTTCACGACAAGTGGCTAGTGGTCTGGTTATTAATATACGGGCCTTCAGGCTAGAAGTTCTCGAAAGGAGATTTTATTTTTCCCATAATATGTTAACATGAAAGAATATTTATGAAAATATTAAGGAAATAGCATAAAATTTAAGAAAGGATAATGATTTATAAATATAATAAATTATCATTATAAATATCATAATAAATAATATCAATGATTTCTGAATCGAATTTGGAATTTTAACTTTATGAATTGGACATTTTATTGCAAACATTGTCAAAGATATTATGCAGTGATCATTTATAGTGTTTAGTTCTTTTACATACTGATATTAAAATGGAATGTGGAGGGTATGGTAATTTTTAAACATTGCATTCAAATTTTAATAATTTTCCATACTTTTCATTAGTAAATGACTTGGAAGTTATCCAGGTATTTTTATGGTGGCTTGCCTTGATAATTATTATTTTTGATTTTGTTTATTATTTTTATGCAAATAAGAAGTAATATACAATAGAAACTTCTCTATGCAAATAAGAAGCACTATGTAATGGAAACTTGACTGTCACCGTTTTATCCATCAGCAATGAAACAACCTGATGAATAGAATTAATTCAACAAAAATAAATAAACTGAATTAAGTTTAGAGATAAAAATACCAATAATCATTTAAAATGAGATAAATTGTACAGTAAAATATGATAATTTTTTTTGACTCATTTAGAATGAAAGTTGAAAATAAGTTTAAAAAATGCAGTATTATGAAATACAATAAACTACGTTCTACAATAAAGTTGGTACATGGTTCTCAGTCTATTTTGACCCATGCACTCCTTTCACCATTATTAGAAGCTCATTTCCTTCCTCTTCTTTCCAAAACTTGAAAAGCACATATATACATTTATTTAGAGTATTTTTTAATGTGTTTTGTAGAATAAAAAAAGTATAGGAAATGTTGATAAGTACCAAACCTTGAATAAAGCTAGTTTTTTATATTCACAAATTTAAACTAAATACTTAATAGGTATATAAAAGACTGACTGCATGACCCCTGAAGCTATGAATCCCTCCCCCCTTGAGTTATACTCCAGTGGTATAAGATCATAACCCTTTGCGGCACGCGTATTTAAAATATATTTTAATCTTTAAAAAAATGCCTTAGAATAAGTCAGACGGACTTACTTAAGTGCCTTTAAGGCTTGAAAAAAATTCTGCGCTTTTATTTTTTACGGTGGAAGGTGGGATACCGTTTGTCCCACCATGCAACTAGCACATGTCTTATAGCATATTGGTGTATAGCAGGAAAAAAAAAATCATATGTGGAATGAATAAACAAAATAAAGCATGCATTCTAAAATATTCATAATAAACACACTAAAATGCATTTTGTACTTATTGCATATATGCATGACTTGTAAAATTTTGCATATGCATATTTTGCATTTAATATTTTTAAATTTTAGGAACAAAAGAAAATATTTTCTTGAATATTATTTTAAGATTAAAATTTGATACTCGTACATATGATACTAAATAAAATATTAAAATTGGCACTTGATTCAAAAACATTTATATATGATTAAAATTGAAAAAAAGTCATTTTTCATGAAACTTTGAAAAACATGTTGTTTCATTCTTTTGTAAGCATAGAGGCACTTCACATGTTTCACACATCCAAAATGTTCGTCGTTCTTCTTTCGATATGCTGCAATATGCACATCTTCTCCTGCTCATTCTCTTTGGCGTTTTACTTACATTTTTTAGTCTCTTTTCTGGTTGTACGAACGGGTTTTTATTATTTGAACTGGGGATTTCAGTTTTCTTTTCAGCTCTTTCTTGCCTGCAAGTGCCATTAGACCTTCTATAACTGAGAGAAGAAAATCTTTCATTGTTTTTACATCATGATCAGGTTCGTGAACAAACTTGAATAAACGTGTTTACTATACTCGCATCTAAAAAGTAAAAAAAAAAACATGTGCCACCATTTCTTGCCTTTGCGGTCTATTTCATATAGTCCTTTCAGTTAATCAATCAGTCGACATATCCCATATTCTTATTGTATGAAATAATGCTGTTTGGGCACAGTACTTTTTTTTTTTTTGTCTTTCCATCTCGTTCTTTTCTATTAATTTCTTTCATTTCAGTTGCCTTTTCCAAGCAAGACGGGATAGAAACGGATCTTTTATCCTTTCATTTTATGCAATAAATTGAATCATCGTTAACTGAAAAGTCTATATATTCTCTTGACATAAATTTGTCTTTTAAATTTTTGGGTAGACACTTCCGATCCATATTTACAGTGCCACATGCAAAAATGGGTCTGTGTCTTTAAAAAGCAAAACAAATTATAACTACTTCCCTTTCTTCTTCAGCAATAACTTCAACCTCAGTTATTCTCTCCTGGATTTCAATTTCATCTGAATCAGAACTGACATCTGAAGCATTTGAGTCGCAATCGGATGGCAATTCAGCAAAAAGATCCAAAGCTTCCTGAGTTGTTAGTTTTTTTCTAGACATTTTAGCACATCAGAGCATACAACGGATGTAAAAGCGCGCGCAATCACGAAAAAAATAGATGCAAAAAAGAAAAGAAAAAATAATCGCGAGTGCTGCCATCTATTGAGTGGAAATTCAAGTGTGTGGTGGGACAAATTTTAACCCACTTATTTCAGCTGCAAAATTAATGTTATAAAATATTGAATCCAATTAAGATTTTTGAAAATAAAATACCTTTGAATATTAAAAAGAATCATACATATCATAAATTGTATACTAAAACTTTTAAAATATTGAAAAATGCGAGATACATGGATATCACTATTGTGATCCTATTTTGAATATTTTTTGCTCATAAACTTAAGCCCTGGTATAGTAGTAACATCTACTGAGAAAAATAATAACTAAAATAGATTATTTTTAAAAGATTAGAAAATTTCTAACGGAAATTGCTAACTGAGAAAATAAATATTAATTAGGTGGGACATATATTGACCCACCATGCCGCAAAGGGTTAAAGGAGTAATGCTAGCTTAAAATATCTTTCAGACCATATTAGATTGCCGGGCAATTATCACTCCTTGTGGGTAAATACGACAGTTTTATGAGAGTTTTAAATAAACTTTTATATTAAATTTAAGAGAAGTCCTAACTTGTCCATATAAGTACAGATTGAAGCAAAGCTAGTTTTGTGTTCCATGTAGGCATATTAGATATCACTGGGGCCTTACTGTTAAGCTATGCTACCATCACAATTGGAATTTTGAGGGAGAATACTCTGAACTTGTGATTACATTCAAACTCCGGGACTTATGGGTATGAAGCAGAAAATTTTAAATTGCTATCTAAAATTATCTGAGACTACACAATTTGGCCTAACTCAGGTGGTTCAAACTTTAATCGCCCAATTTAACTTTGGCTAACAAGTGGCTAACATCAGAACATTAACTGGGAGAGCTGTGTCCCAGGAAAACTGTGAGAGACGTTTTCTAATGCTCCGTATCTGAAACATTTTAAACCCTTGACTTAAATGCTCTTTAACTCATCTTGGAAAAGGAAAGTTATAGTAAAAATCCAAAGCATAAAAATGGATTAACATAAAATACCTTATAGACGCCCGTACCAGAATTTCAGCTATTTGAAAACGAAGGTCTTTGTGATGTTGCATAAAAATTCTAACTTAAACACTTGAGTTAGCCTTTTACAAAATCTCAGTTAACTTTCTGAAGCCTGCTGGTACAGCAGTTGTACCAGGAAAATGACTTTCTTTAATGCCGGCTGTGATACAACTGTCATACCAGCCATTCCCTCCCTATTTTAGAGAATCGCCTATCTGTAGATCTCTGGGGGGGGCTCCATTGTCGCTGCTCAGAATAGCTGCTGGCTACGCATTATTTCCCTCTTCTTATCAGTTTGGCAACATTTTGGCAAAAACTGCAGGTTTCGTCTCGTGCCAATATACTTGAAAATCAAATAGAGGCCATCTCTAATTTTTTTTGCTGACATTTGCTATGATTGAAACGTCAGCGATTTTGCACTGTGTTTAAGCTTACCAGATTTAATGCTTTTTAATCATAGCAAATAAGAATAGATTAATTTTTTAGATTAGTGCCCTTCTAGAAAATAACTAAAACCACTTTTATCGTTTACTTCCTTTTTATACTTATGAATAATAAAATTTTATTTTGACATTTTTTTTTTTTTTTTGGAGTGCATAAAACCCTTAAGAACTGTTAACTCTTCCAAAGTGCTTCTATTATGTAGGCAATTTTGTCTGCTTTATCAGGAGATAAATAAGAGACAATTGTATGCATAATAGTTTTTGTGATTTTCATTCATTCAATGATATGATTCAATGATTGCTTTCAATGATTTTCATTGATTGTAAATTAAATAAAATCATTTTATCTTTAGACCCTCTTTTAGGATGAGATCTGCCAAAAAGTATTTAAATATCAGTAAAGCTCATATGTTACTTCAAAATTGAATCAAAACATCAGTTACATAGTATAAAATTTCGGCCAGTTTTATTTGCTGAAATTCTTATACTCCTCAAGAGATAAAGGGAATTCAGACAAGTTAATAAAAAATATCTTTAAAAAAGGTTGTTATTTTGTCTGTAATAAGGTGTATGTCAACTTACTATTAAATGTATGAGAATTAGGATTGGATTACGGAAAAGCACGCGAACACTATCTGCTTAAGGCGATGGATGCTTTCATGTAAACGTTTTTAAGAGAAAATTGCTCGCATTTACTTTCCTGGTGGAAAGCTCCACATGTAATCAACCCATTCTTCGGGTTTGATTGGATTAATTTTGTTCGCTTACTGAGTTACATCAAAGCACACAACAATTATCTGTATAAGGGGAGGGATGCCTTCGCAAAGGACTTTCTAAGGGAAGCTGGCTTGCATTTACATTACACAAAAACCCTTTAGCCGGGATTCAAACCTAAGCAAGCGACAAGTGTTCAGCTACCTTTACCGCTCTACTGAAGGGCTCGTAAAACAATTGATAAAGAAAAAGTATTGAAATGACCAGTTTAATTTACTAACCTATATATTTCTCAATCGACAGTACTTAAATTACACATATGAGGGGATTATTTGTGAATAAATGAACTGTATTGCACTTTTCTCCACTATTTCATATTACGATGGAATTATTGCATTTCAAAGTTTCTCATGAATTAATTTTGCTCCGTTCATGATTTTTTATATTTTCAAAGAGAAAATTTCACACTTTAAATAAAAAAATACATGAGAAGATACTTTAAGCAGAATTTGGCGTAAATGGTTTTCTTAATTTTGCTTTGAAAACATTCCAGGTTAATTATTTTCATTGCTGGAAGAAATATGGAAAACAGATTTACTACATTGTAAGTGTCAACACCCAGTATGTCCTTATTCTTTTGAAAACGTGAAAGATTACTCTTTCTAAAATAAATTAAAAAATGTATTATGTGCAAATAGAATATTCGTTGAAAATGAAATAGACTTCAACCTTTTGGATATAACAATGGTTTTAGATGAAATTTCTACCTATGAAAAGAAATTGATGTATAATTAATTCTTCATGGACATTTAAAAATGTTCTGAAAAATGATTGCATGTATAGGTCACAGATTTTTTTTCTCTGCTAACATAAACAAAAGCCAATTTCACAAAGAAAAATTCTCGTTAAAGATATACCTCCTTTGCCGAATAGTCCAGTGTCATATTTGTTAAAGTTAAATGATGAAACGCAACCATTGTATCTCGGATTTTCTTTTTTATATTATAATAACAAAATTATTGAAAAAAGCAGATTTAAAGCTCTGTTATTGTTATGTAAAGCTTTATTATTGCTGTAAGTTCATGTCCAAATCTAATTGTATTGAAGCTCATTCTAATCATCTAATGGTAATAAATATTATTATTATTATTTCATTAAATTAGTCATTATCGTTATTTTGTTAATGAAAATGTGTTATTAAAAATCGCATTTCAGCCTGCAGACTTACAAAGCTAGTTCGTATTTATTATATTTTGTAAAATTTTCTCGTTTCCTAATTTCTAATACGAAAATATGCAAATATAGATGAAGAGTGAAAACAAAAATACGAAATTCACAAATTATTTATGAGATTGATCAGAAATAGTGAGAGAAATATAAACATTCCATACATTTTGTTCTAAATAAATAGTGCACTGGATATGCATCCAGTACTGCATATTTATTTATGCACTATTTATTTAGAACTTCATTTAAATGAAAGCAAAATAATCATCGGAAAAATCGCAAATCTAGCAACCCATCTACTATGGGACAGCATCCGACAAACATGTAAATTTTATTGCATCCATGGAGGGGAACTAACAACTTTTCTCATTAGGAAAATGTCAAAGAGGGGGCAAAACTGTTTCAGGTCGTGCCGGTCTGAAGGCTATATTATATTATGAGAATTTCGGCCCGGTTTTAGAAGGTTAACTTGACATTACTTCTAAGACTGTTAACATTCATCATTTCTTCCAACAAAAGTGTCACTCCAGACTTTTTTTCTTTGGCTTATACCTCTTTTCAGATGCTTGCAGGAAAAATATTTTGGCTGGCACTAAAATTTCCTAATTACAGTCTCTTTAGTTAAGCTAATATAAGAGTGTTTAATGCACAAGATAACTTCTAATAGATGTATTCGTTAACATATAAATGTTTCTTAGCTGTGCTTAACCACTTAAATAGTCTCACTTGAGGTAAAACTTAAAACAAACTAGCAACTTGGTTCACATACCATAAAATAAATTTTTTAATTACACCAGTAAACTAAATTTTCAGTTTTGTTTCTGTTGTAATCAGCAATCTCTTTTTCCACAAACTCTTCATGATGTATAGCTAATTCTTTGTAATCAAACCCATCTTTTGGACTACTGGTCATCATGTCCTTTCCAAGCCACCTCCACTTTTCTGCTCAATCTTTTTGATTCTAATTGATTTCCTTTATTCTTCAGCGTATTGTGGCAGTCTGGACTTTTTCACCGAAACATTCCTATTGGAGCTGCTGGCTTTCACTCTCTTGGTTGACATTCTGCATTTTCTGGTCACCGGCTCTTTTTAATTGTCATTGAATTGCAACTTAATGAAATAGATGTGTATAACTTTTTGGCTTTAGTTGCTGATAAATCAAAGCCTGTGTTGGTCAATAATCATTTGTAGCAGCTACTTATAAATTGTTTCTGTATGCTTTTGATTAATTGTGTAAAGTATTATTTCTAATATAAATATTTTATTAGTCATAAGAATTATTCATCAGATTTTGGCCCCATCATATGTTTTCTGTATTTAAATAACCTAACCTTCATCAGAAGTGTAAGTAAATTTTGTATTCTGGGGTTCAGATCATGTTAGCTGAAGCACAAAATTATCAGACTTCAAATCTCCATTATAAAAAAGATTTATTTTATCTAATCGGAGTTTGTTCAAGAAAGTTTAACCTTTTGAAGACGGGATGGCCATTATAGAGTCCTCTCTTTGAAAAGACGGGGTTGTCCACTTTAGTGGCCATGTCTTTTTTCCCCATTTTCTAGGCTGAAAAGTGGGGTGAAATGTCAAATTTGATGTCCTTGGGATTTTAACCACTTTTTTCTTTCAAAGCTCTTTCTTTTGCGACATAGACACCCCTCTGAGAATGCATTAAACTACACACAAGAATCTTTGTTGCAAATAGGAGGTGATTTCTTAAAGTGGGGAAAGCATTCGGTTCAAGATTCCCCGTACTTTGGTAGCTTTTACCAAAGCCCCGGCCTCAAAAGGTTAATTGTATTTTGTTTTAATCAGTCTATTGAAGTTTGTATTAACTTCAGTAGATGCTTACTGTGTAAATAACTGTAATTTAAATGGTGCCAAAATTATTAATAAATCATCATTATATATCACATTGCTAAATGGCCAGTGGGACTAACTGGCCATAGTCACTTTTTTTTTTTCCAAAAATATTAACAGTTTTGATTTATTAAGAAGTGAGAAAGTTGCTAAGAACTGTTGTCCATCTGGCAATGGCTTATGACGCATGTTGGCAATTCACTGATAATTTTGGTGCCATTTAAGTAATGAGGGCTATAATAATAAGAATGAACCACATTTCAATGTACTGAATTCTGACACTAACCTCTGTAGAACTTGCCATTTAAGTAACAATCAAGCAAGGCTGGTAAATTTAAGTCTGTACACTGCCACATAAGTATTGGGTGAACCACATTTCAATCTACTGAAGTCTGACACTAACCTTTGTAGACTGACTATATAAGCATTTTATGTGAGGTGTTTTCTATCTTTGTATTACATACACGTTGTACGTACACTTTACTGAATTTATTGAAATTTGACAAAAATAACTTTAGTTTTGTGTGTACTTTCTTTCTGACATTTTAATGTTTCTTGGTATGTTCATAAAATTTTGATATATTTTATATTATCTCAGTTTAGTCTTATAAAGGCATTGCTTTTTATTCTGTGTTTTATTTTGAATATTTATAAAATATAATAAATATCCTCAGAGTATCACTGATTAATCTTTTACACTTATTCTGTCTTATGCTGGGTATTTTTTGTCTTGTTCATAAAAATTCTGCATATTTTCATGATCATTGTTTAGCTTTCTACATATATTCTTTCTTTATGTTCAATATTATGTTCTTAAAACTTCTAGATGTTATTATAGAAGTTAACTATTGGAACTTTTTTCATTCTATTCTTATACATTTTCAATTTTAGAAATGTTAACATGATCATGTTCTTTGAGATTTCACTTTAAGGAAAACAAAATACTCTGTAAAATGTTAAATCTGGCAAATAAGGGGATACTTATTAAAATATTTTTTTGGACCTAAAGGTAATTGCTTAATGTAAAAAATCTGATGTGTACACTACATGACTTCCTTGTACGGAATATTAAATTATACACATTTTTAATTGCATTTCATTTAAACGTATTGGATTGAATTAAATCTACTTCGTCGACAGCACATAAACCACAATAGAATAAATGCACTCTTTAAAATTTACTACATTTGTTTAGCATAGCGACACTCTAGTGCTAGGTTCACTTAATATTTCGTTCATATTATAACTCAGAATGCACAAAATTTATGTCATTTGAAGAATTATCTAATTGTTGCCACATGTTCTGTTCAAATACTATAATAAAGCTAGAACGATGTATAAAAGAAATTAAGCAAACAAAGCAAAAACGAAACAGTTTTTCATAGACGATTCAGTATTTCTCATGCAATTAATTCAGTTCTCACTTTGCGACAAGGCAAAACACATAAAAACTCAAAATATCTGTATTAAAAATTACGAAGTAAATCTTAAACACTTATTTCATCGAAAAAATTTTCAGAAAGAAATAAGCATGATTTAATTCACAATAATAAATGACTGTGTTATCTTTGTTGTTGCGTAGCTTTGTCTCTCTAGATTGGCAACAAATCTACTATTCTGCTGTTTCAAATGTAAACAAATATGTCCGCCATGTTATTTAAAACTTAACCGCACTTAAACAGCTTTTAAATTGCTGGTAATTGTACAAATATTGCTTCCAGATTTCCTAAAGGCATAAAAACCTTAACCAGAAGATAAGAACAACATAATTCAATCATTTTTAAAGCAAAAAATGTACAATTTACAAACATATAAGAGTAAAGAAACTGAGATCACTGAGCCGAGTAACAGAGTGGATATATATATAAATATATTTATATACGTTTGGTGCGGCCGATTGCAACCAAAATACGAGGTGCACATCTACATGTTATATCAGTCCTATATACAAAATTTCAACGTTCTGAGGGTACTTGTTATTGAGTTATGCGAGATACGTACGTTCGCACAGACGCCACGAAAATTTCTCTTCAGAATTAATTTCAAAGCAGTTTTATGATTTTTTTGGAGAAAAAGAGTCTTTTATTCTGTCGTTATGTACAGATGACATGCAAAAACATTGTTAAATTGCATTCGATATTGGTCAAAATGGATATTTTCGTTAAAATATGCTGCCTGAAACTTTTCGCGATTACAATACTTCCTTTTTTACTTCATACAATTAAGTAAAAAGCAACAAAAATCTTACACCTGATTGATGTTTTTTTTGGCTGCCTAATGTAGTAAATTCTTTTTATAACTTAAATTCATTGGAATTAAGAAAAACATAAGCTGTATTAATTCAAAAATATTTAAATAGGATTTTTACTGGAATCTTCTGTGATCAAAGTGACTTTTCAATTATCAGTGCAATGATTGTTAGCTTGACTCATAATTTCAAATAAAGTACCAGCTTTCAACACTACTAGTAATTTGTTTAAAAAAATAGAGATCACTTTCACTTTGTTATTTCAGCAAAATAAAGATATGATTGAATGCATAATGGCAAATTGGCTGCATAAGTTCAAATAAAAACTCCATTGAAACTCCATTGAAAGTTGAGGTTCAAATCTTGTGAACAGGCTGGTTGTATGGGAAGTTTCACAATTTTTCTCGTATAATATGAATATGAACCAATTTTTCCTAAAACATTATCTATGGAGATATTCTTCCTGTACACATATTCAATGTATTCCAATTTTAGTATAGCTACTGAAATTGCTTTACATAGATGAATATTTTAAAGAAAAAGTTTTGAGACTGGGAAAATCTTTGCCATCCAATTTTAGTATAGTCTCTTCACATATTCGATGTATTCCAATTAGTTTAGCTATTGAAACTGCTTTGCATAGATGAATATTTTAAAGAATAAACTATTGAGACTGGGAAAATCCTTGCCAATAGTAGATATTCAACAGATCCATTTGGACTGATTCAAAAAATTTAGTCTTAGAACTTTGTAAATGTACTGTGTAATAACAGATGGGAATTACTGAAATTGATTTTGCTGTTTTAACTTCCATTTCTGTAGATGATTCCTCCAGTAAATGAAACTCCTCCTGCATTTCCAACATGTAAGTATATTACTTTTTTAACATCAGAAACAAATAAAATCTGCTCATATTTAATATGTTAATCCTGAATTTGACTTGGTAAATTGCCTATTTTGAGAGCTGTTTCCATTCTTTGCAGCACCTTTAATTAATCATCTTCTAAATTATTTTCATCACCCATCAGAGTAACAATAACAGATTTTTCATGTATTTATGTTAGCTAGTGCTAGTAAAATCTGTATATTACTTTTTTATGACAGTTTCACCAGCTGTCACCCAGTTGTCAAGTTCAGCTGCACCTGCACCCAGAGCTCCAGCTAATCCTCCATTAAGACCTCCATTACATGGTGACAGGGTGCCTGTTATGGCTGCTTCTGCAGTTCCTCCTATGCCTTCTCCATTTGCAGATAGAGGTTTGTATATTTGAATTTCTAATTTAACCTTTACTTGATGCTAATGCTTAGAACTTAAACTTTTGCTAAGTTGGATAAATTAAAATTGCATCTTTAATTGCAATCTTTAAATTGCAGTTAATTTTCAAGTGCATTCAAGTGTGGCTGTACATTGTAATAAATACTTAATATTCATTACTTTTTTAATTCAATGTAAATCTTAGCTGGTCAGTTTTATTTTCATGAGTAACATTTATTGCAAATGGAATGGTGTTGTAAACTTCTTTTTCAATATGAACAGTATTTCTCTTGTACAGTATTTTTTCAGTTTTATTTTCAGGGGTAAGATTTATTCCGAATGGAATATTGTAAATGTCTTTTTCAGTATAAACAGTATTTTTCTTCCCAAGTTTGATATTTTCTAAAATTTTTCCTTTTTTTAAGTGGTTTAGATGCATGTTTCATATATCTATAAAACTGAGAACAATGTGACTCATATACATTATTGGCTACTACATCATGAAGGCAGAATGTAGCAAATGTCAAATTTGCATGAAAAGCACTGCATGCTAAGATATGCGAATGCAGTCCAATGCATTTGGAAAAGGCAGGTGTGAATAATGCCATCTACACTGTGTACTGGGTTTCTCATTTGGAAATTGCATTTGAACATTAGTTGTTTATGCATTATGCCTCATGTATACAAAAGAAACATCTGTCAGCACATGTCGGGAATTTGACCTCAGCAGGATTGTGGCCTATCAAGAATTGCTGCCTCTATTGCTCAGGATCCCATGACTGTCAGACAAACATGGAATTGATGAATCCAAGAGGACCATGCAGAATCTCAGGTGCCAGAGCTAATTATTTAGCCTGAGATTTAATTATTTATTAATAATATTAGGACAGACATGTTGTCTTCTCAGCCTAGCAGCCATTTCACAGACCCTGAGTCAGGAATTTGGCTTGTGTGCTAAATGATGAGTGTCCACACAGACAGTGCAATGACGTTTTCAGCACCACAGACTGCTGGCTGTGCCCTATCTTCGAGGTCTGTTTGATGCCAACTTTCAACAAGATAATGCATGACCATATGCTGTTCATGCTGTCCTCACCTTCCTTGATACATGGGTCTTTGACTGTTGACCTTGCCAGCATATTCTCTCATCCATTAAAATCATCTGGTCATGGCCTGCCAAGAGACTGGTATGCCACTTTATGCCAGCCACTATGATTGCTGCTCATTCAACTCATTTCAGCTCAGTGCACTGCCGGATTACAGCCATTGTTGCTGCCAGAAGTGGTAGCTCTGTGTATCATGTTGTGTATCCTTAACCACCTGCAAATTTAATCATGTCTTACCTTCCACTATGTGTATGTATGATAGATAAGATTCTGCTATTTGCAAAATGGTGTAGCAGTTCTAATGGCCAGATTGTAGGCCCATGCTTCTTGACAATTACTAAGGAACAGAGTCATTTTTTGTTATAGCTAATGATAAACATCATTTAAAGAAATGAAATCTGAGACATATTTAATAGAGTAAAGTGATATTATTGTGATGTACTTAAAGTATCATAATTATGCAAATAGTACAAATATTACCACATGGCAAAAGCAAGATAAGCAAAAGAAAAAAAGATTCTCCTTACAGTTATTTTCAAAAGTTATGAAAAATGATTCTTCTTACCTAAAATAATGAGAGTTACAAGCACATCAGGTGGAGTGTAATTTCTACTGACACTGATGCATACTTGACAATTGTTACCTATGCTTTCCACTGAAATGTTGGGGAGAGCTTTTGAGATTTTATCTCATTCATTGCAATTGATGATTTTAAGTTCCTGTACAGTTTGAGGAATGTTCTGTCTTTAAGCAGTATGTCTGTCCAATGCATCCCAATCATGTTGTATGGGATTTAGATTTAGAAATATATAGGCCATGTCATGTTCTCAATGTCTTCTTCTGTTAGTGTGTTAGACACTTCAGCTGTCCTATGCAGGCTGATATTGGCATTCAGAAACAGGTCTGGACAGGCTGTATTATTGAAAAGATGGCTATGACTCAAAAAGAATTTCAGTGCAATACAATTGTGATGTTGTACTTCTGTCGAAGATTTAAAAAAGGCTTCTGTCATTCACATGATACTTACCACCACAATTACTCTTAAGCCATAGTGGTCAATTTTGTTGACATTCTAGGATGATAACATGTTCCTGTTTTTCTCCACACTAAATGATATCCAGAATCATTTGATGGTGAAGCAAGATTCATCAGAGAACATGACTCTGGCCACTGTTGTTGGCTCCTGTGAATATATTCTATACACCAATGTAATCTTTCCTGACAGTGGTGTTATTAGAAGTGGAGTGAATGCAGCAGGCTTCCATGTACATAAGCCAACATTATTTAATTGCCAAGAAATGATTCTTGCAGATACACGAGTGCCAGTAGCATTGGTAAGAACTGCAGCCATCTGGAAAGAGTAGTATTTATGTACATTCTCACCTCTAAAAGGTAATAGTGTTACATATGTAGGGTTCACAATAGATTGAATGCACATGGGTCTGATGATAGATTGATAAAATTTATTTTATTAAAAGAAACACTTCAGAGTGCTGGAGCTTTCTACAGAAATAATTGTACAGGTGTTCACAGTATCACACGGTGCAATCAGTAGGTACATTTCAAACTACTAAGAACTTTAAACACCAGGCAATGCAAAACCCATCTAAAAGGTGAATCTTTCAATACTCTGAAGTCGCTTAGAAGCAACAACTCATACGAACAACTGAGAGCAGATGCTGTCTCCAGTCTTATATAGTTTTCACTCAGCTTCTGAGATATTTCTAGTATTTTTTGTTTTTCGAAATCACTGAAAGGCATATGAGGGCCAAATCACAGGTGCAGCTGCTCAGAACATCAATTACTGTGCCTTTTATGGTGATACAGGGACTGGACCAAAATGTCAAAGTTGTCAACTTTTGGCGATTTCTCGCCAAAATAGCAAGACAGCCATTTACTCAATGTTAAATAGACATACCCCTCAGGCCCAGATCGAATAGGTGTGGGGCCCGATTGGATTTTTTTTTTTACGGGGCCCTCTCTCTATATTAAATATTTAAATAAAATTCAATATCAGTATATATATATATAAATATATCAAATGTCATGGATCGTCAAACAGATAACTTCTACATAAATTAAAAAGTAAAAATGTTCAAAATACAAAAACATTTATTGAATATAAATTTACATCATTGAATATGAATACATGAATTTACATATTTCTAAATTTTTGTTCTGTAAATTCTTCTAAAATTGTTTGAAAATCTAATTTCCTTGCGTCTTCACTTTCAATCGACATAATTGCTAAACTATTTAATCTATCTAGATTCATTGTTGATCTCAAATAGTTTTTTTATTAATTTTAGCCTGGAAAATGATCTCCAGAAGCAATGCTTACTGGAATTGTTAAGAATATTCGGAGAGCAATAAACAAGTTTGGAAATGCCGTTGCTCTATCATTATCGAATAAAAATTTGAACATTTTAAATGGATTTTCAAAAAATTCTGAAGGAAAAATCAATTTCAAAGCTTCCATTCTTCAACTAACATTTTTCTGTCTATATCAGCTTCTTTCACCTTTGGTACACCATTTTCTGTTAACTTAGAATCTGTTAGAGAAATTTCTAATTCAGCTGCATGTTTTTGAAGTACTTCTTTTTCCATATTTTGAAAGATTCCCCAAAACCCAAATAATTAATTATGATTTTTTAATTGTTCAAAACTATCTTTTAGTGATTCTGTAGCTTTATCTAAAACAACATTAAAAAAAGATATCTTGTATGCATTTATCGGGTCTTCAATAGGTTCATCATCGCCTTCATAACTGAAATGTTTCCTTCTTTTCCGAAGCCTTTTATTTCGAAATTCTGTTGATACTTCCAAATCTTCTGCAAGAGTTTTTGCCTTAGCTAAAACTTGTTCGAATCCAGTATTTCTGTAGTTTCTTAACCATTTAAAAAGTTTTTCAAATGAAGAAAGTGCAATGGATACCATCTACAGATTCACTTTGAAGTTCCTTGCTAACATAATTGACATAATTGACTAGTAAATCGTACCAAAAAACCAGCGATACTAAAAATTTATAGTCTTTCATTGCATTTCGCAAAGATCCTGCTTCACTTTTAATTTGTGAATCTTTGGTAATTTCTGATATTTCGAAAAGAGCATTATAAAATTCACCTGTTTGGTATCTCACTGCTTTTACGCTTTGAATTCGACATTCCCACCTGGTATCGCAAAGCGGCTTCACAGTAAGTCCTTTTACATGTTTGAGAAGTACTAACCATCTTTTTGAAGATGCCAAAAACAAAACATATAGGCGTTGGAGAATACCAAAGAAGGTTAAAGTTTCTGGGCAGATTTTTTAACATCTCCCAATACTAGGTTATAATTGTGACAAACGCAAGAAGTAGTAGTACAGGGTTCGTATGGTCCTTAAGAGTCCTTAATTTTGGCCAAAATCGTTAGAAGGTCCTTAATTTTAATCTGAAATTTCTGTCTGTTTTTACGAGAGCCATTTTGAGTGTGAATTAACATTTTGCAGCAATATTTTTGGCAATTCACTGACAAATATGGTTATTTTTTGAATGGGTTCATGGGTTTTGTTCCCATTTGTAATGTAACTGGTGGGATACTCGAGTTTGTGAGCAAGAAGTAAAACATACGCATTTCGAAATTATTTCATTTTTTGTAATGAAGAGTTCTCAAACAACTTTCCGCTTTTGGTGATGTGAATTCTTTTATTAAATGGTTAAAAATTTGGCGACTTATCAGCATTTTGGTGATTTTAAGATCAGTTTCTATAAAAAATTTTTAATTCCGAAATCTGGGAAATTTTTGGTGACTTTCTTAGAACATTCTAACACTGATAAATTTCATTAAAATAATGGTAATGTATTGGAATTATATTTAAGAAATAACATTAAAATAAAGCATTTTTATTTTTCACTGTCATATTATAAAGTTCCATTTTGGCCACATATTATACAATGTTTTGAATCTGCAAAATAAGCAAGGTATAATGCTATAAAGCACAATTTATGAAACAGTTTTTAGCAAAAGCAAAATAGCTATGTAATTAATTGGAAACGTATTTTTAATTTTTTCATGGTAAAAGTTTTTTCCCATTTCTCAGAATTCTCAGAATATGCATCAGTTTTCTCTTTCTCTACTTTTCACTAGACACAAGCATGAAAAATATCAAAAATGCTAAAAGTAAAATTTTAGGGTGACTATGAAAGAAATATACAGCATGGTAGTATTTTAACCCCTTCGCGCCGGGTAGCGCAAATGCGCGTTTCTCGTGGAAGCCGGCGAGGGTTTTTCCCGGGAATGTGAACAAACAAAGCATCGTCGTCTCATTTTCTTATCAGTCTCTTCTGAACAAAGTTTGGGAAAATGTCTTTCAGTTAATCTTTCAGAATCAATATCTGAAATATTTTGCATCATTTCTGCTATTTCATGCTCTGTTAAAACATTTTCGACGCTTCAACATTGCAACGGTAAAAACAGAAAAAATTCACGTCTAACAAGATCTAATTATTTTCTAAAAACTGAACTGCAAACCGAAATACCCAACGCTTTAGCACAAATAAAACTTCTCTACTTACAGTAAACAACTACCACGTGCGAATAAAGTGCGATTTAAAGAGACGTCATAAATCACGCCATTCGGAAACATTTATTTCCCCGTTTGTATAATCAAAAACACGTGTCATGCTTCTCTCATTTCGAGTAGAAGGTCTAATGTACATGTATCTGAAACCATATGGACATACAGTGCCATCTTGTGGCAGAAATTATAGTTTTTCAAACGTTCTAGGACACTGGCACAAATACGTGACAGTCGGTAGTGAATGGGAAAATGCTCTGGCACGCCTGCGTGTTGGCCGGGATGTGAGTGTGTTCGTTGCTGGCACGTAGACATGACAGTCGGCGCGAAGGGTTTAAGGAATTATAAAAGTCATAGAATGGAATTGGTGAATGTAGTAAGAATGATTATATTCAATTCATTTAAATTCTCTTAAGAATTATGATTTAAAACTGGTTATAGTTAGCACTCACAGAATTTTCAGTCTCATAATGACAATGGATTAAATTCTTTTGAGAGTTATAATTTAAAATTTGTCATTGTTAGCGCTCACTGAATTTTATTTTTAGACACATAATGACAATGAAAATTGTAATAACTAATTTTTTAACATTTTGAATTCAGTTATATAAAATTCTATAACTTGATTTTTTTATATACTTTTATTGTCACAGTGTACATAAATATTGAGCTGTTTTAATCGTTTCTTCTTTAGATATGCGTATTATGGGTGACAGAGATATGAGGCAGCTGCCTCTTGGTGACAGAGACATGCGCCAACTACCAATTTTGAGTGGTGACAAAGACATTAGACAATCTGCTGCTGATCAGGATTATAGGACTTTAGTCAATAATCGGCCATTTGACCCAAGGTTTAGAAACATGCAAGGTTCAGATAGTGCTGGCAGTCGAGGTTCTTCATTTGACAGAATGAGAACTGGGGCCAATTCTGACCCAAGAACTGCTTTCGAGGGACGTGTGGCTGCTGCTGCTCGAGTAGAAGATCCCCGCAAGGCTCTGAGTGCTGCAAGCGTGGTAAGATCTTCTGATCGATTGTCAGTTACTTTTCTATAATGTCATTTTGAATGATATTTTTAAAATCATACAGTAAAATCCATATAAATTCCAAAGTAAAAAGTTTATTTTTTAAAGCTCTATTAGAGGTGTTAAAAAAGATCCCTTTTCATAGTAAATTGGCATTTTAATAATCAGACAAAATGTACTTTCCATTTAAATGTTAAGAAATAGCCGTGTCATTCATAGATAATGATGTCATGCCATTCAGTTCAGATCATTGCATATATACAGAAAGTTGCTAGAATGGCAGTATATTATATATATATTTTAAAAAATATTTTCTACCATGAATTAGTTCTGCCAAAACAGAAAGCGTAGATCTTGATAACTTAATAGTCTTAACTTAACTGTGTTAACAGTTTCTTTATAATAAATTTATTATAAAGAGACTGCTAACACATTTTAGAACACTTTCAGGAGCATTTAATTTTTAAAGTATAAATATTTATTATTTAAATGTCCAATCTAATAGCCTCTTTTTTAGAGGATCAGGGTTCATACGGTCCTTAAAAGTCCTTAATTTTGGTCAAAATGAATAAACATTCCTTAATTTTGCTCATTTGACATTTCTTATCATTTCTAATGATTGCCATTCTAAGTGTGAATTACGATTTCTCATGAACATGGAATTAAAATTACACGGCTCTTAACCAATCTGTTGGCGGATTTGCATTGCAAACGATAAAAAAAAAAAAAAAAAAAAAAAAAAAAAAAAAATTAGCTACTCGAACGAAAGCATCGGTGTCTGATTGGCTATTCACTCAATCTTTCGAAACAGGTGTTATCCATAAATTTAGGCAGATTGTGACGAAAGCTTGAAGCCAGAAGTTCTTTAAGAGGCGAAAGGGATGATGAAAGTGCTTGAAAAAAAAAAAAGGGGGGATTCTGAAAATATTTGCCAAAATTAGAGCAATCCCAACCTGGAAGGCCACAACCCTTCCGACGCCAATAGGAACGAGATGCCTGGAAAGTGCATTTTCAATAAACTGTGGCTTCATCAAGCTGACTGGATATTGATGGATGGCAATCCTTAAATATGGTCTTTGTCTGAAACAAATTGAAATTTCTAGAATGGGAGAGTCAGCGCTGAAAATTCACATGAAAATTAAGTTTTGTTTTATCATTTCAATTTGTTTTTACACGGTTTTGCTTAGCTTAATTTCTGTGTTTGTTTCAATTAAGCCATAAATTAATTTTTTATCACCTTCTACGGAGTTTATTCTCTTTTGCACATACTATATGTATGGGATATCGGGATTATGAGTTTATTTCTGCAGAGGGTCTGTTATCGATTTCGCGGGAAATCTGTTGGCTCCATTTCGATTTTTGGTCACCAAGGGCAAATTCGGTAACGCTAGCCGAGAAAAAGTGAAGTTCGGAAATACGTTTTGAAGCTTCAATAGACAATTAAGTATTTGGTTTAAACCTATGTTGTTGATAGTAATGCATAATTTTTGCTAATGCTAATAATGATACAATTATTAGTTGAAAATAACTAACTAATTAAAAATTTTTTAATATTTTTAAAGCTGGAAAACAACCAATTGAAACTAATTTTCCTGAATTAACTAGACGCAAAGTTAACTTTCATGAATTACTAAAGTTATTGGGTAGAAGTTTAACTGAAAATATACATTCCGTATTATATATATATTTATACAGTACAAAGTCTGAGGTCTAGACTCGTCGGGACTTCGGCGATCCCAGATTTGAGATTTTTCCGGATATTAGATCATTTTAAATCTACTAAGATGGCACGTAGAAATTATAAAATTGAAAATATGAAATCGTGATTTATGAAATAATGAAGCATTTATGATTTAAAGGGTATCAAAATTTACAAAAGAAAAGAGCTTAATATTTATATGTTTACTTTATTAAACATTTCTTTCAATGTGAGTTGTTTGATTTGTTTTCTCTGCTAATACTTTAGACTAATACTATAGACATATAATTTCTTGTTCAGTTATTAAGTTCCATTGTTCAAGTCCTGTAATTGCTGTGTCGAGAATTCCGAATAACTTGTCAATCAAAATTTTTTCTCGTTCAGTAACCTCTCTGTTACTTTCTTCACTATCGGTAGCTGTATTTTCTGGATTTAGAACCATACTACAGATTTCGCCCTCCGTTAATTGATTGATGATTGGGCATTGTCATCGCAATGAAAAAACTTCTGTTTAACTTCGCTAAATTCTGCCGCCTGGTGCGGCCATGCGAGCTCTGGCGCTGGTTCTGGCTTTATGTGAATAACAAATCAGTTATTCTTAATTCAAATAGCACTAAATATAATTGTTTGTCCTATAAATATCATTAACAAAATCTATTTTTAGCATAAGGAAAGAAATTTCTGCTAAATCTCCCCTTGTCAACATTTTAGCGCATTAAACTTAAATCTGTAATCAGATAATACTCTGTTATTTGGCATCGCTGCATGATTCATCACTCAAGTTGTCATCCGTTGATAAACATGCGGTGATGAAAGCAAAATACAATAGATAATGATTCGCGATTTCGGCATCAAGGATATAAAATATTATTTGGTGTAAAATTAACAAGTGTTTCGGTTTGAGATTATGCCAAGCAGATACGCAGCTATGGAGTCAAGTTACTAATCACACAAATTTATGCTAAAGTAATTATTTCTTCAATAATGAGATATTTTATTTAGCGCCAAACTGAGATTAAGAATCGGGATTTCCGACATGTTTTTTTATGATGAGGAAAAAAATCTAATGCGCGTGCGTAAAGCATACCCCTTCCCTTCAAAAAAGCCCTAAAAAATTGGTTGGTGGTGGCTTTGAGGTCCGGATTTTAGATCATTCCAGATATTGGATGTCCGGATCTTGGACTTTGTACTGTATATATATATATATATATATATATATATTACATGTCTAATGATTTGCTTTTCATGTGTATTAATTTTTGAAAACGTCTTAAACCTTTTGGAGCAGCAGCTCTTGGTAACTTTTAGGCGAGCTTTCTACAATTTTTATATATATATATATATATATATATATATACATACATCTTTCAAAATATAACTTACCAGTATGGATTCACTCTTTTAAAATAATTCTACTTTAATTAAACTTAGGAGATAATATAATCAATTAATCAATATTGTTTAGGAAATAAATTTTATATATATATATATATATAGTAAAAAATGTATATTTTCACTATTCAAGTATTCACTGTGACAAGTATTCTTATCTTGTCACATGAACAGGCCTCTGTGGAAAGGGGCTTCTCTGTAAATAAAGCAATTGAAATTGAAAATTTAAGTGACTCATCATACATTTTTCAACGCCCAGTATTTGATTAGATACAATTTTCTGGAGGTGTTCTTAATATCGAAATTAATAAAGAAATGAGATCAGCAGCAGCTTCTGCAAGAAGTGGAGTTCGTTATTTAGAAGTTCAGTATTTAGAAGAACAAAAATCTTTAACTAAATCTGAAAATTCAAAGAGGAAAAGAAATATTATTGAGGAAGAAATTGATTATATGGAGCAGAAGAAAAATTTCTTCAAAGGGACATTAAAGATATTAATGAAGAAGTAGATGCTTTAGCAGATGAAGCTGAGACCAGCAGGAACATTGATTTGTTTATCAAAGCAAATGAACTTAGAAGAATAGTTAAAGAAAAGGAAATAGACATAAATAAATTAGAAGTTAAAATAGCTGAAAAGATTTCAGATTTAAAAAAAGCACAAATGTTTTGTATCTTTTATTGTACAGTTTATTATTCTAGTATCTTTCAAAAAACCAAGGAAATAAATTGTATGTTTACAAATCAGTTATTTTAATCTGCAAAATATTCCTTACGTTGTGATTATAATAGTAGTTGACTGTGTTTAAATAAATATCAAATAAGTTAAATAATAATCATGTAAATCTCTAAAATAGTGACTGTTATTAGTGTAAAATACACTTATAAATGTTTTTCAAGAAATTATGTTCCTAATTTAATGTTATCTACTTCATAACTTGTAGGGAGATAGTTTAATTTTCAAAATTGTTTTATGAAGTATTAAATTGAATTTAATAATAGTGCATAATACACACTTCTGTTAGTTTCTTAAAGTGAAATTACAAGCATGGAGTTGGTTGTATGGATAATTGCTTTATTCTATTCATTTTTTTTTGTTTGCTGATAGGTCCTTAATTTTTTCTTTGATGGCCCTTAAAGTCCTTAATTTTCATGTAAGGAAATGTGTACGAACCCTGGAGGATAAGTTTGCATCGTGCTTTAAATGACTGAAGGGCATTTCAGACAATTTCCAAGAATATTTTTTCTAGAATCCATTAATTGTGGTAGATTTATGCTTCGAAAGAGCTTTTTTTCAGCAAGCCAAAGGCAGAATAATCCATTATAAGCAAAATATCAGGTTACTTCGTATGTGTATGTTGAAGAGGTATACATGCAATACCTGTAGTTCAAGGAAGACAGTGGTAGCTTTTGAAGACTGCTTTCTCCTTGGTGCAGTTTGACTCTTTGAAAGCTGTTAGTTATACAACTCAAGCACATACTTCTACAATTTTATCTTTCAAAAATTTTAAGAGTGATAGCTAACCATTTTAAGAAGACTCTAAATATGATGTGTGGTTAATTTTTGGAAAAGTATAACTTTAAAGCAAATTCATAAGCACTGGAAAAGATAGACGCAATAAGTCCAGAACATTCTGCTGATGTAATTAGCCAAAGAGCTTTCAATTGTTAGAAACCATTTGAAAACTATTATTGGGTGAAAGCTGTATGTAAGAAGATTACTAAATTTTATATAGTAGAACCTTGATTATCCATTATTCTTCAGAACAATTTTCATGACACTAAGAAAAACAGATATGTAATAGAAATTCCTTCTATCACCACCAGATACAAGTAATTAATTAGCAACCTAGATATGTGTATGCATAGTACTGGTAAAAATCCAGATTAAATTTGAAAACTGGTTTCATTGTAGCTCCGTAGTTTGCCTGGAATATTTTTTGTGATGTCTGTAAGAGCATATATATATATAAGGCCTGGAATATTTTTAGTGATGTCTGTAAGAGTGTATATATATATGAATCTTGAAATATGCCCAGAAATTAAGCAATATATTGAAAGTACATAAATTCAGATATAAAATACCAGGAGCATTTTGCCATTAAAATAGAGAAGATTCCTGTTTCTTATGGCAGTTTTCAGAAAATTGGGTTTTCTTAGTGAAACCCCATGCCCATCACAGGTTTATCATGCAATATGAATCTGGCAATTAGGAAGAAAGCATTGATTGTTGACAGAAGCAGGAATTCTCAATGTCTAAAATGAGTCAACAATTTACTTCTAACTTACCATAGCAACAAGAACTCATGGATGACAAGTAGTACTTTAACCGATTTTCTTTTGAAATGGGAAAGTGAACTGAAAAATGAAAAAATAGCTTTACTAATTCGATAACTGTGCAGTACCGATACCTCTGATCTCTTTCTGAAAAATATTAGTGTCACTTCCTGCAAATACAACTTCTGATATTCATAATAACTTTAATTTTAGGGTATTATAAAAGCTTTCAAATGTCATTACAGAAAATAATGAACAGAATTGGATGTTTTTTTTTGAAAGCAAGCACTTCGAAAGAGATAAGTAAGCCAATAGCTTTGCTAGAGGACATGCATATTATAGTCAATGCAGGAGATTAATCTCATAAAATAGTTAAAAACTGTTTTAGAAAATGTGGGTTATATAGAAGAAATCTCAGGGGATTGGCAAGATATAGGTAATGTTTGAGACATCAGTGAGGAAAGTTATTAAGATCCATTTCAATAATTTGTGTCATTTCTCAAAAATATTGAGACTACTTGTGTAAAAACACTAGAGACAAATGTTTAAAAAGAATTGCCAAAACTGACAGAAAAAGTGATACCAACATTGGTCAAATCTAGAAATACACTGCAGATTCTAAGAAATACTCTTGAACTGAAAAGACATTGATAAAAAATGTTGCCAGCAGTTTTACAAAACTAATTGAAAAACTGTTGTTGAATAATATGAAACAAAAACAGTAGTTGCCTTGAACTAAAAAGCATCAGCTTTGTATAATAAACTTTATTGTTATTCTAAAAGATGAAATATTTAAGAGAAAAATTGCCTGCAGCGCAGTGCGGCTAAGAACGCTATTCTACTGAAACATAAACATGAACAACTGTTGCCACTCACACAAACTTAATAGTAAATAAAGCACGTTGCCAGTAACAAGATTATTGCAAAAATCATAACATAAAATTAAGCAGTGAGGAAATAAAATATACAAAGAAAAAAAGAAATGCAAATATTAAATATGCATCCAACATTAACTCCCACCCTTGCCATTGCATTAACAATAGATCATTCCCGATGCAATGGCAATGGTAAAAGTTTTACTATAGGTCTTTTAAAATAACCATTAACAGTTTTTACTGTAACAACTCTAACATTGCCATCCTTTCCTGGATGGATTTCAACAATGCGACCTAAAGGCCAAACACCAGGAGGCATGTTGTCCTCCTTAATTAATACAATATCACCTACAGACAAATTTGGAAGTTGTTGCTTCCATTTGTATCTTTGTTGTAAGGAATTTAAATACTCCTTATAATATCTCTTCCAAAAGCCTTGTTTCATTTGCTGTAATAATTCCCATCGTTTTAATAAAGTGGGTTTGGGAATATTAGAAAAATCCTGCTCTGGGATGCTAGTAATAACATCCCCAGTTAAAAAATGTGATGGAGTCAAAGCATCTAAATTACCTACATCATTGTGATTAGTTTTAGATAAGGGGCGTGAATTTAACACAGCTTCAATTTGAGTTAGTAAAGTAGTTAATTCTTCAAATGTTAACTTTGTCTCTCCTATCATTCTTTTCAAATGAAATTTTATGGACTTGATCCCTGATTCCCACAAACCACCAAAGTGGGGAGAAGCAGGTGGAATCATTTTCCATTCCATAGTATTTTCAGCCAAATAATTTAAAATCAATTCATTGCTGTTAAGTGAAAGTAGCAGAGTTTGCAATTCGGACAATTTTCTTTTTGCGCCAACAAAGTTCGTACCATTATCCGAAAATAAGTATTGAGGTGTACCACGCCTCGATACAAATCGCCTAAGAGCAGCAATGAAAGAATCTGCAGTTAAGTCGCTAACTACCTCAATATGGTAAGCTTTGGTAGCTAGACATACAAACAAAGCTATATAACCTTTAGTGGTCTTAAAGCAACGACCTTTGTAACATTTCAAAATTACAGGACCGGCATAATCAATACCTGTGCTAAAAAATGGTCTCTCAAGTGTTACTCTTTGTTTTGGAAAGTTTCCCATTAACTGATTATTAGATGACAATTTATATCTGTGACAAACAATACATTTATGGATAAAAGACTGAATAAGTTTCTTACCATTTACAATCCAATAGCTTTGCTTTAAAATGTTAGCTAGTAAACTGGGCCCTGCATGCATATAAGTTACATTATATTGTTTAACAAGCAACAAAGCAATCCTGTGTTGACCTGGTATAATTATGGGATGCTTAGCATTGAATGACAAGTCAGAATTTTGCAGCCTACCTCCCACCCGTAAAACACCATCATCATCTAGAAAAGGAAAAAGTGAGCTTAAAACACTTTTAGGACTTAAAGATGAATTATTTTTGAGATCCTTTATATCTTTATGGAAGTGCACAAACTGGATCCATTTAATGATCAACTTCATAGCTGCTTGCCTTTCATTAGATGAAGGTACTACTGCAGGACTTTTTAACCTATTATCTTCAGAACCAAAGACCCGTTCTTTGCACCTAGAAATAAATCTTAAACAAAAAGAAATTACATTAACTATTTTAGATAAAGAAGAACAGTTCTGAAATAAATTGTCCAGAGTGAAATAAATTGTAGTCAAATAAGCTGTTGTACAAAAAATTGATTTTGTCCTTTGTTCAGTTAAGACAGTTGCATCACTGTTAGTCTCATTACTGACAGAACATTGTAGAGGCCACTTTGAACTGTCGAACGCTAAGAATGATGGCCCATGCCACCATAGGGATATGTTCGGTAGAACTTTAGGATCGATTCCTCTAGAAGGAAGATCGGCAGGATTCTGTTTCGACGAAATATAGCTCCACTGTTGATAGGGAATAGCATCTAATATTTCTGAAGTCCTGTTTGCCACAAAAGGCTTCCATTTTCGAGGATGAGCTGCTAACCAACAGAGAACAACCTTAGAGTCAGTCCAAGTGTGAAAGGAAATTTCAGTACTGGAGAAGGCTTTACAGACAGCTTTGATTAATCTGGCAAGGAGCAATGCACCTAGGAGTTCCAGTCTAGGTATGGACACTTGTTTAATGGGAGCAACTTTGGTTTTAGCAACCACCAAATTGACTTCATTTCTGTCGTGAGATGTTGGTTGAACACAGTAGATAACAGCAGCGTAAGCAGATTCTGACGCGTCACAAAAACCATGCAGATAGATGTGGTTAGACGTAGTTTGAAGCCACCTTGAAAGTTTAACATTTTTGAGAGCCTTAAGATCTTCTTGAAGTCGCTGCAACTTCTCTTCCCATTCTTTAGGCAGTGGGGCATCCCAGTCAAGTTTTAAAAACCACAATTGCTGATAAAACATTTTCAACTTGACTGTACATGGTGATAGCAAGCCAAGAGGATCAAAGATTTTAGAAGATTGATATATGAACCTTCTTTTAGTAATTTCAGTCCCAAAATCCATAGAAATGTTAAATAAAAATACGTCTTCTGTAGAGTTCCAAAACAGCCCTAAAGTCTTGGCACATTCGTCTGAGTGAACTTCCAGGTCATCTTCTTCATGATTATCAATGGATAAATTTTCGAGAAGCTTTGAGCAGTTTGATCTCCATTTCCTTAAATTAAATCCACGTTTCTCTAATAGCTGTGAAAGCTTAGAACATAGATCAACTGCTTCCTCTAAATTGTTTGCTCCAGATAAACAATCATCTACATAGAAATCATTTTTAAGAACGGAAGATACATGAGGATGATCCTGTTCTGCATCCAAAGCAATTTGCCACAAACAGCGTGTTGCTAAAAATGGTGCAGATGCAGTGCCATATGTAACTGTACATAATTTATATGTCTGCATTTTTGAATTAACAGATTCTCTCCAAACAATTCTTTGTAAATGTTGATCCTCATTATCTACTAAAATCTGGCGGTACATTTTTTCTATGTCAGCAGAAAAAGCTATTTTATGTATACGAAAGTTGAGCAATATTGAAAATATATCTCGTTGTAGTGTTGCACCTACCCCTAAAACAGAGTTCAAAGAAACTGAATTTTTAGGTTTACATGAACCGTCAAATACTACACGAAGTTTAGTGGTAGAGCTACTCGGTTTAACAACAGCATGATGCGGTAGATAATATACTTGCTTATTTTCTTCATTCTCAACAACTGGAACCATATGATTTAAAGTTTTGTATTCTTGCATGAACTCCTTGTATTGCCTACCAAGTTCTTTATCTAAATCAAATTTTCTTTCCATGGATAGAAGACGAGAAATAGCCAAAGGTTTGGAGTCGCCTAACTCTTCAGCATTACTGAAAATGGGCAGTCGGACAACAAATCTGCCATTTCCGTTTACTCGATAATTTTCTTTAAAATGCTTCTCAAAAAACTCTTCTTCAATCGTTGATTTCTGATTTTGGAACGTTAATTCTTCCAACTCCCAAAAACGCTTAAGTGTTGCATCGACGTTATCCTCAATATGTAAACTAATGTGATTAACACTAATGGGATGCGGAGTATTGCCTTCTGTTTTAATTCTGCCTGATACAACCCAACCAAAAATAGTATTTTGCGCAATTACATTTTTATAGCCAACAATCTGCCCTGGCTGAAGCAGAGAAAAGAAATAGTCAGCTCCAATTATCATGTCTATTTGTTTGGGCGTACTGAAATTCGGATCTGCAAGATTAATTGAATTCAAATAATCAAGGTCCTTGCTATCAATCTTTACTGAAGGCAAATGCGAAGTTAATTTTTTAAGAATATATGCTTGTATTAAAACACCATTTTTTTTCAACTCAGATTTCGGAAACAATTTTACATTTACATAACCACGAGTCAAAGCTGCTTCAGAATCACTAAGTCCCTTTACGCAAATACGGGCATTTTGTCTGCGTATATTTAATTGTCGAATAAATGATTCACTGATGAAAGAAGCTTCACTTCCACTGTCAAAAAGAATGATACATTCGTGACCTTGACCAGCAGAATCGTAAATTATTACTGCCGCCGTTGGTAAAAATGACCCTGAATAGAAAAACTTGAAATATTATTTTGTTCGTCTGAATTAGAAATTTGTTCATCAGATGGAGATGAATTTGACACAACTACGTTATTACTTTTAATATCTTCATGCAGTAAAGTATGGTGTTTTGCTTTGCAAATAGAACACACATTCTGCGATGAACAAAATTTTAATTGATGATTTCCGAAACAATTGAAGCATAATAAATTCTTGCGAATGATATTTTTCCTAGTCGTAATATCTGCACCTTTAAATTTATAACACTTTGATAAAAAATGACAACCATTGCAATGCTGACATTTTAGAACAGAATTTTTATTATTATGTGAAACATTCTTCGAAACAGAGCACTGATTTTTATGCGATACTCGCTTTTCATTATTATGAGTGTTTAACATTTCAAGTGAAACACACCTTGAGTTTAAGAATTCCAAAAAACATTCTAAGGTAGGAAATGCTTCTTCACCATTTTTTTGTGACCATAAATGGCGCGTTTCCGGATCGACTTTTTCTAACAAAAAATAAATTAGCCAAACATCTCTAGACGAAGCCTTTTTGTCAAGAGATTTTAATCCACGGATAACTTCATCAGATGTATCAGATAGTTTTCTTAGATTAACAGAATCAGCGCTAGTAATTTTGGGTTGCTCAAGAAATGTTCTGACAAGCAACATTACAATTTGATTTTTTCTATCATAACGATTCATCAGTTTGTCCCAAGCCTCATCGTATGTAGTTTCGGAAATCAGAATGTGCTTAATAATAGCAGCTGGTTCGTCTTTTATAAGTCCTATCAAATATTGGAATTTCTGAATTTTCGCTAATGACTGATTGGTATGAACTGTCGCCATGTACAGATCTTTAAAATTAAGCCAATCGGTATATTTACCATTGAAACTCGGAATGTTTAAACGCGGAAGTTTAAAGCTAGCCTCAACTGCAGTGGGATTTGAAATCAAAACATTTCTGGCCGTTACGGATTCAATGGCGGATTGATACATTACTTTCGTTTCAAAATATTTAGCTTCGAATTCAGCAATTTCAGAAGCTTCTTCGGGTAAAGCAGCATCATATTGATCAAATTCTTTAAATATTTGTTCAATTCTTTCTAATCGTGCTTTTAATTCCGTTAAACTTAACTGATTACTGAAACTATTGTGAAGCCGCGTTAGGGTAGATTTCGTTCGTCCTCTTAATCTTTTAAGATCAGATTCACTTAATTCTGTCATTATTACCATGAATAATGATTAATAAGCACAAATAACTTCAACAAGATACTTAAGCAGCAAAAAATATTTCCGCTTATCTTTCTGACGTCACGCAGACGATTCGCAGTACCAGTACTTAAAAGTTCGTTAAACACAGTTCTAAAGCATATAATAATAACACATTAAATAGTATTAAATGCCTCACCTGGGGAACCAAATAGTTGCCTTGAACTAAAAAGCATCAGCTTTGTATAATAAACTTTATTGTTATTCTAAAAGATGAAATATTTAAGAGAAAAATTGCCTGCAGCGCAGTGCGGCTAAGAACGCTATTCTACTGAAACATAAACATGAACAACTGTTGCCACTCACACAAACTTAATAGTAAATAAAGCACGTTGCCAGTAACAAGATTATTGCAAAAATCATAACATAAAATTAAGCAGTGAGGAAATAAAATATACAAAGAAAAAAAGAAATGCAAATATTAAATATGCATCCAACAAACAGATACAATACTTGTTTGTAAGAGAATCTCATCAAAAACATAATTAAAAAAAGTATTTCTAAAAATTGAAAAATCAATATAAAAATTACATAAAAAGTTTTAATTTTAGCTTTTACTTTGAATTATTATTTTAGGATTAAACAATAATTATTTTATTAGCAAAGTTTAAAACTGATATTATGATTTGCCATCTATTAAACTCAACTGCGTAATAAACTCGAGTATGTTTGGAATGGAATTAAATAAGCAGTAGGTACTTTAAATACTGCTTTTTCTATAGATTTACTGTGTACAGTACAAAGTCCGTAATCTGGACTCGTCGGGACTTCGGCGATTCCGGATTAGGGGTTTTACCGGATTATAGATCATTAATTTAAATCTGGTAAGATGGCATTCCAAAATTATACAATTAAAAATATGAAATCATAATTTATGCAAAATTTACAAGAAAAGCTTAATTTAATAATATTTATTTGTTTACTTTATTAAACATTTCTTTCAATGTAAGTTGTTTAAGATGTTTCCACAAAAAATTCAAAAAGTTCCTTTTTCTGGTGTCATATATAGTGGACTTTCCAATGCCATACTTTTGAGACATAATTTTGAGAACGCATAATTTTGAGACAGATAGGCCTTTATCCATTTTTTGCAGCAATTCCACTTTTTATTTAATGGGCATCGAAACATGCTTTCGCTTTATAGATCCTTTGGCAGCTCCAGAATTGGAAACTCTTTTTGACATAATCGAAAGTTCATGCTTAATTTTTATAAAATTGTTCTAACAGTCTGCAACAAATAATAAGCCAGATCCAATTAGAAGATTAAGGAACAGAGCAATCTGCAACATTAAATGAAATGCCTTAGATAATTTTAGTCTAGCTTATACTGTCCGTTATACATTAAACGCGCATGTGTAAATAAAGTTTTTAGCTTTGAGGTCCAGATTATAGATCATTCTGGATTATGGATGTCCAGATTACAGACATTGTACTGTAAAAAAAAAAAAAAAAAAAAAAAAAAAAAAAAAAAAAAAAAAAACTGAGCTCAATGAGCAGATTAGCAGAGTGAGTATATGTATATGCACTTTTGGTGTGGGCAACCAAAATAGGAGGTGCACAAGTACATGTTATAGCAGTCCTATATACAAAATTTCAGTGTTCTGAGGCTACTTGTTTTCGAGTTATGCAAGATACATACGTACATACAGACACCATGAAAAAATATCTTCTCAATCCATTTTAAGTGAGTTTTATATTTTTTTGTTTAGGAAAAAAGAGTTTTTTATTCTGTTTTCATGTAGAGATGCTATGCAAAAACATTGTTAAATTGCATTCGATAGCAGTCAAAATGGATATCTTTGTTGAAATATGATACCTGAATTTTTTTTAAATTAGAATACTTCCTTTACTTAGTACAAGGAAGTAAAAATTACAGTGTTACTCATTACAAACGAAGAATTATTTTGCTCATGATTGCGATAATTTGGCGTATTTCTACTAAGGGTATTCTGCAAATATGCAGGTACTAAATAACTTCATGATGTCAGCATCAGTTTATTTACTAAGTACAGAAAATAATTTTAAAATGCATTCTTTTGATTTTACAGGAACAGTTATAAACTATTGTGTTAACTAGAAAATGACTCGTTAAACTAACGATTTAATTGCATAACTTCAGATGTCTTTATGAATGCTATTTAAAATGAATACTTTTTTAAAATTTTAAGAATAAATATTAAAAAATAGAAAAGCAAGACAATGTTTTAGAGCTTATCCCATGTGGTGTTCTTCTCGTATCGGGACCAGATTAAGGAATGTATGTATGCAAGAGTATTTGCATGTGTGTGCATATATGCATAAGTGTACACACACACACACACATACATATACACATGCATACATGAACACATCGATCCATACATACATGCATATATATATACATTTCTGAATTCGGTCCTGATAACAGAGTAGTGTCTGTCATTTCTAAAAGAAAACTGAAATATTAATAGCAAATTAAGTGTTTTTGGTATTAATTTATTCAAGAAGTTAATTAAAAACAATGTTAAAAAGTTATTTCATGACATTTTAGACTATGATGTGTTATTTGCAGAAATCAGATTTTAATAGAAATATAATATTAAGTAGTATGATGAGCATCTATTTTTTAAAATATGTTACACTTAATATAAAAAATAATTTTTAATTTTGTCTGCATTGTTTACTTGAAACATTTTTTTATTATCATAACATGCTTCATACCCTTCTGAGATCCCCAAAACATCAAACATCATCTTCAAGTTGGATCACTTCAGAAGTGCAAATGATTATGTATGATTTTAATACACATCTCATTGTTTAAAAGAAATAGAAGAATATCTCATTTTAATCAATGATTTTTAATGCACTAATTAAATCATGATTTTAATTGCAATTAAAATCATTGACACTTAGTGTAAGGATCATATTCTAATTTAATTTTTCTATTTATCTATTAAACATAAAGAAGAGTTAAAGTATTTTCAATATGAGCTATGACCACTTTGTTTTTATTTTAATTATATGTTGCAAAGTTGATAGTGCCATTAAAAAAATATATATGCAAAAATATTAAAGCTGTAAATATATGCCATGCATATTTTCTAAAACTGCATTCTTCAAGATGTGATAAATTTGTAGAACAGGAAAAAGTATTATGCATCTATAAAGCAGCACTCATTAAATGATGATAGGTGTCATAGCAATAGTAATAATAATAATGAAAGAAACAAAGAAGTTACATGATTAAAACCTTTTATTTTCACATAAGCACTTCTGGTGTAGAAGTATTTATTATTTCATTTCAGAAGCCAAATCTGTGGCACTTGTTATGCACTTCTGCCACCAATGGCAGAAAAATGCAGTTAAGTTTCCTGAACTAATCTCCCTTAAAAAAAAAAAAAAAAAAGATATAATGTTGATGCATTTGCATAACTGTTGCTTTGAAAGATGGGGTAAATATAGATTTAAGAAGCGCCATAACCTGTAACCCTGACATTGACTCCATCTTTTGAACCATTTTTTTACTAAATTAAAGAAATATCTTCTGGAACGAGATTATATTTATATGTAATTAGAGGTGATTAGCAAAAATTTTAAGTAATTCATTGGAAGCCTAGTAATAAAATGTACAGCTGAGTAATTTTATTCTGTTATTCTTTTACAGAATTCTAGGGCAGGCATAGTCAGTGCTTCACCTGCTTCAACTGTTGGTGTGTCATCTTCTAGCACCACCCAACCTGTACACCACTCTGTTGCTGCCCCTGCACCTGCATCTTCTGCATTAGCTCCGCAAGATCAAGAGAAGGTAATTAATTAGAAAAATGAATTTCAATTGTCATTTATTAGCTAATATGAATTATCATTATTATTATTTAAGTGAAGAAAATTTAGCAAAACATACAACTTTCACAAAATCTGGAAACCATGACTTTGAATATGTATCATTTACATTAGATGTAAAAACAGTATAACTTTTCATGCTGAATGAGTATATTTTTTGTGCTTGTCAACTCAATATCAAAAGTGGTAAAGCTATGTTTTCAATGGCATTGTAGCCAGCCATATATCACAGCTTTTTCTGCACCCAAATTTTGGCTTCTTTTGTGTTTTCTTAATATGCAGACTTGCATATATGTGAATTCAGTTTTATTTATAGATAGCCTCCCAGTTCTTAAATCCAATGATTTATCTTCTTAATATGCTTCACTGCCACTTGCTGTCTGTATGCACTGTATTACCAATGATGATCAGACCTCTATCAGCTCAACATAATTTTAAAATTTACCTCTTTCGCAAACTTTCAGGAAGATTTCTGCTGTGTCATTCCTCCTCCACCTTGATGAACAGTTTTATGTTGGTTTTAGGGTGATATGATGTAACTCATAACTCTTACAGACTTTATGGTTTATGTTGAACACAGATATTAATTTATATTCTTGGAATAACTGGTTATCTTAGGAAAATAGTAGCCTTGAGAGTGTTCTATGAGTATGTAAATGTAATAAGATGACTTGGAGTAAGCTGCAACAGACTGACAGTGGTTCTCTGGATTATAGACTGAGGAGAAAAAGATAATAGCAATGGCATATATACTTGATTTTAGCTTAGAACGTAGTAGATCCATATTTGAAGAGGAAGGATTTTGATTGCCTAGAATTCTAATCCATAATGATTAGGAAACTTTGCAGTCGAGGCAGATTAAATTCCATTTTTATTTAAATTCACATTTGTGGGCCACAGTTTACTTAATTATGCCTGTTCAAGAATATCTGCATTTTTTATTACTGCTGCGAGAGGAAGGAGCTAGGAAAATACCATTCAAGCTAAAAGTGCACATTTATCCAATATGGGAACTTACCAAGCAGAAGGTTTTGGTTTAGGTTAGAAAAGTTTCAGTTATCAAAATTTTAAGTTTCAAATAAGCTACGTCATCAGCTTTACCCAAGCTCTGTGGCATAGATTGATATAGAAATGACGCAGTCAGAAAAGTTATTACTACTTTGAGAATACAGAGAGGAAATACCCAAATTAAAATCTTAGTGCTAAATTGAATAATAAAACTGATTTACATATATATTTTTTAATCTTACATATATATATACTCATAGATCAATAGTGTGCAGAAGCATTCAAAATTTTCTTAGCCTAGGCATCAGGTACTGTTGTACTGATTATGGAAATATGCAAAGCAAATTGTATAATGGCAAAAAATAGCATATATTAACAGTATTAAAAATTAAAGTCAACGATTGTGAAATTAATTAAATGTTAATTATAAGTTGAAATGTTAATTATAAATTTTATTTCAAAATGAATGTTATTTGAACTTGATATTATTAAACTACAAACTTATACACCTTTGCATAGGATGTTCATGGTAATTTCTAATAATTTGTATTTTCATTTTCTTCCATATTCAGGCTGCTTTAATAATGCAAGTTTTGCAGTTGTCAGATCAGCAGATTGCAATGTTGCCTCCCGAACAGCGTCAGAGTATATTGGTTCTGAAAGAACAAATAGCTCGAAGTCAAATTTCCTAAGGACTGAATATTAATTGTATTTTATTTAATGTGCAATTTACATTTCATAAATATTTTTTAAATGGAATTGGTATTTCTTTTCATCTTTGTCTTATTTTTAGTGTGTTGGTATTGTCAACCATCTGTTAAAAGTTCATTCTGTTGCGAAATTTATAAATACGAAAAAAAATCCAAATTAATCGAATGACATGACTTCTTTTACAATGTACATTATATGTATAAAAATTCAGGTAATTGCTTAATTTCATGGAAATTTTTAGATGTTAACTTTAATTTTTTGAATTAATTATTTTTTGAATTTTTATGCTGCAGAAGATTCTTTTAAGTTTTACAGAAATAAAAGTGGATCAATATTAGATCATAATGGGATAATAGAATTCATAATTCATAATGGGATAATAGAATATTATCCCATCATGAATTGCTATATTCTGAGTCTGCATATGATTGATTTCGGTAAGAAAATATGAAATAATGAAGGAAAAGATGTATGCAAAGCCTTAATTTACAAGCATTTATTCATGTATGTGTGTCATTTATTTATATTTTATTTATTTATGATTAGCAACACATTCATTCATACATTTCTTGCAGGAAGTTGCATGAATTTTGAGCCATTATATACTAAATTACTAAGGAAGAAATTTATGGTTTGCCACTAGCTTACCGAAGACCTCAAAATCGCATTTTTGTAGGATTATCTGTAAAAACCCTAGTCTGAATCCCTTTTGGTCTGTGTGGTGTAGATAGGGTGTCCTTTCGACTGATACGTTACCTTGACCTTTACTATACCTGCTTCCTTACAGTATGCCTATATAAGAGACTATCTGGAAGCATTGGTATCTTTAGAATCCTTGACCATAAATGGACCATATTTTGTTAACAGCATATCATGCACATTCTTGATTCCCTCTGACCACTATAAATATATTTCCATTGTTTATAGGGATACTGAAAACTCAATACATGAAGTGAATCCAGAATTTTTACAGCACCCCATGCTAAACATAAATGCGAAGCAGTGCTGTCATGCTAAGCAATCATTGTTATAGAATATCATATTTCTTACTAAGCACTAACTTCTGCCATTATTAATCGATACTCAATCTTTCTAGCAGTCTTAAAAACTCTGTTTTTAATTCTGTATTCATTTCTGCCTGTATTTTATTCATCAGTGTAGGGTATATTGAAACCTTTGTGAAAATTTACTATCTTTACATTCTCCATTGGCAAAGGTGTTGCCCCCCCCCCCAAATTTGAATGGTCTTTAAATTCTGCATAGTAAACCAGATAACATTAGAAAATTTACATTGGCTCACTTTATAGCTTTTTAGTATTTAGTAAGTACTTTTATTTTATAAGCACCTTTAAATAATTAATTTCCATGTGATTTTACAAACATTATTATAAAAAATAATTTAATAATCTCTGTTTAAGATGATTTCATTTCATGGCATATTTGTTATTGATAGTTTGATTTACTGACAGTTAAGACACTTAAATGGTATTGATGCTGACTACAGTATCGATGGGCCCGGGTTCGAACATTCTAGAAAGCAAGAATATTTGCAAATATATGGTTATCTGTGCAGTACAGGGGCACTCAAAATATTTAGTGAACTGTAAGTCCTCTCAAATGGTTTGATGAGAGGTCAGACCCATCCCCCTGTGTGCTCTCTTTCAAAACTGGGCAAAACCATACTTTACTTGTTTGGTCCTGAAGGCTCATGCCAATTACAGATGTAATCTTGCATTCCTTGCCAAGTTAAAAATTCGTGGGCTTGTTTTGATTAGAACAGGCAATTGAGATTAGCTGCAACATAATTAACAGTTAAAAGCAGTACATTTTTTAAAGAAATTTTCATTTAATTTTATCAAGCATTTATGTAATCAAAGTGAGAAACTTTGTGAAGCTGATTCAGGGCAAGACAATTCTGGTGACAAGGAAAAACTATTTTGATGGATAATATAGTTAAGTAATTAATGTAGCAATTCTTATTTCAATAATGCATAAATACTACACAGAATAACCAAAGAAAAAATACTCTTAAAAGATTTTGCCTAATACTTTGCCAATATTTTCAAGAAGAATTTCTGAGTTTCCTTTATCAACTGGCTGAACATAATTAACTGCTATTATATTTTCTAATCATCACAGACGACTGACAGTCAGCTGATTTTTTGTTATGCACATGTGTTAATTATCATTGAAATATATTGTCTGGTAGCATTTGTTCACAAAATATAATTAAATCATTAATACTAAAGATTTGAAAAAACATGGTTATTCTGGAGATGGGGAAAATCTTGATCCATTTTTTCCTTGATTCAGTTTTATACTCAAAGCATGACTTATATTGAAAATACTACAGGTTAGCCCTTGTGTGCTTTGCCTCAGTTGTTAACCAAAAATTCTAAGTACAATATAAAATTGAATAAGTTATCAAATATTCTCCATCAAAATATTTTCTTTCAAAATTCAAGCCTGTCACCTTATAACTAAATTATATCATCCTCAGAAAGGGCATGCACAATTTTTTAAAGGAAAATGGCTTTTATCAACATTACACATGGTAAAAATCAGTTTCTGTTCATTGGGAAACAAAGTGAGGTGAACTATCAGCATTTAATGGTCTAATTGAATTGTCCATTGGTAGGCACTTAAAATGTTATACATGATTTAACAGCAATATTTACTTTCCAAGCATGAAACAAAGTTGGAACAGCTACTTAACCCGTAACTGGGGAGGTGGGGTCTCAGATACTGCTACAGGTGTTGTTCCTATCACCCCTACTCTATATTTAGTCTGATTGAGTGGATTCTCCTGCTAGCTTCTCCTTTTGTGACCTTGATAATTTTCACCCTTTAGTTAACATTTTTTGCACCTACTTCATTGTGAAATTCTAGTCCTTTGTCTGAAAGCGGCATGTCAGACCGCATATTCCTCTCAGTGTTAGAATTTCTGTCCCAGGTGGAAACATGGCTCTGAGACTTGGTCCGAGAAATATCATATATCCATCTGATTCGTGTTATGCAGAAGAGCTGCAAAGAATTCTTGATGAAGTAGGAAGTGAATTTAGCGACAAAGATTTTGCAAATGAAAGTTCGCATTCCACGATATCATAACTTTCTGAATTTAACAATGAATCACTGAACCAGAGACTGAAGCCATTTCATCTACAAAATATTATTATGGGAGAAACTGCTTCTAGTGGTCATCTATCGAACCTCAATGAAATTTGATAACTCTTGCATATAATATAGTTCATCTTCCAGGATTAAGAGCACACAGAAAATTGGGTGAAAATACGGATCCTATAAACATTTGGGAACTCCTTTTCACAAACGAAATATTAGAGGAAAAAAAAGAACTGAAACCTTCGTATTTATGCGTAAGTTGTAAAACACCAGTGTGTTTGGTATGTACACAAAAATTATGTCACGAATGTGCACAAGAATATGTTGAGTAAATTGATATTTTTTGCAAGAACACAATGATATTACTGATAGTTAAGGTGCTGTCATTTTTTTTAAAGTATCGTACAATATTTATATATTTATCTGAATATATCTATCATATGGTAAATTAATGGAAAATAATTATTATTCATAAAAATAAGTTATTCTGGTTTGTTTTGCATAATTTACATTTGAAAGTGGTTTTTCGTAAAAAAAGTTCATGTTGTAGAAAAGACGTTCCTTGTGTTGATTGATTTCTTTGTAAAATATATATATTTTTTTTCTGTTTGAAGATAAGTGTTTATAGAATGTATGGGTAAAATAAAATTTTAATATTTGGAATAAAACTTCTTATTTAAATCATAACGAGACGCGGTCTGTGTGACCACATGTCCCAATATTTGACCTTCCCTGTTATGGGTTAAAAATCTTTCATAAACCATTCTTTATGCTGATCATGTGAGTTTCTTTAAACACATAGCTAAAATCCACGATTATTTGCCTATTTAAGTACATTTTTATTCTGATTTCTTAGAAATATCTGTATAAATATATGAAACATGACTAACAAAATTCATGTTGATTATTTACAAAATGGACTCCAAATGCAAGTAATGAACTATGAAGCTCACAGTCCCTAGAGAATTAAATAATTTATTTCTTGTAAAGAGTCATTTCCCGAATAGAGACTGCTCTAATGTACATTAGCTCTTACTCCTTGCATTTGCCTTTGTGAACTAACTAACTACATGCCGTTACAGACGACAGGGTTCGTAGGGTCCTTAGGTTTTTTTTTTTTTTTGAATTGATTTTTGGTTGTTAAAAGTCCTTAATTTCGGCCAAAATCGGCAGAAGGTTCTTAATTTTAATCATCTGAAATTTCTGTTTTTAGTACTGCCATTTTGATTGTAAATTAGCATTTTGGAGGAATAATTTTGGCGATTCACAGACAAAGATGGTTATCTTTTGAATGGGTTCATGGGTTATAATTTGTTCCTATTTCTATTATAAATGGTGTGATACTAGTGTTTCTGAGCAAGAAGTGAAATATCATTTCAAAATTATTTCACTTTTCTAATGAAGAGCTCTTAAAAAAACTTTTCGCTTTTGGGGATGTGAATTCTTTTATTAAATGGTTCTAAATTTGGCGATTTTAAGATCAGTTTCTATAGAAAATTTTTCATTCTGAGATCTGGGAATTTTTCAATGATTCCCCCCCACCCAATATTGTAACACTGGTAAATTTTAATTAAAAAAATAACATTAAACATTAAAATATAACATTTTTATTTTTCGGCGTAATGTTATAAAGATCCATTTTGGCTACTTATTATACAATATTTTGAATTTGAAAAATAAACAAGGTATAATGCTATAAAGCCGAAACAGTTCTTAGCAAAAGCAAACTAGCCATGTAATTAACTAATAATGTCTTCTTTTTTAATTTTTTCATGGTAAGAGTTTTTCCAATGTAATTGTCTCAGAATATGAATTAGTTTACTCTATAACATAAATTTTACACATTTTCCCTCTGATTTTTTTTTTTTTTTTTTTCAAAACATTTCTGGCTTTTTGCTGTTACAGAATTAGTACAGGTAATGTTTCTTCAGCATTTTAGACATTGTAGCTTGGAAAGTTTAGAAGGATTTGAAGGCAAGATTTACAGACCCACGATTCTAGAAGATTCCAGAAAAATATAACAAAATGGAAAATGTATTCGTTGTATTGATCTGGTGTCAGGCATTTTGCAACCTGATGCAATCTCTGTTGATCCTAAACTCTGCTTCTAATACCAGCTCTAAATTCTAAAAGTTTTGCCATGTTTAGATTTCATTGCTTGGTGTGTCACTACATTCTGCCACACCAGTGCTCTAACTGGCCCTTACCATATATATATATTTAATATTTCTTCTGAACATACTACTAATGAAATAAAATTAGCAGCTTTTTCTATACATTCTAAATGCATTTAGTTTTTTTAGAATAGCAGAAATCTTGAATTGAATCCAAAAATTCTAATATGAAAAGTAAGCGTGTTGAAGAAAGAAACCGAATACGTAAAGAGAAAATTATTCTTCAAATATATGTACAGTTACCATTATGTTAATTACCCAGTAGTTTATAACTTCAGCCTTTACTATAATTTCCCATTTCTATTTCCTCACCAAAATGCAAATCACTGACAGTTTTTAAACTGAAGTTTTTGGAGTGTAAGAAAGTGTTTCTCACTTTTACTCTCACTGCATTAGTTTCTGGCAGCTCTGATAATTTGTAATTATTCGTGTTTTCATTATCGCTCCCGTAATTTGAATTTCATATGACGATAAACTTACTGAGCCACCTTAAATTAAAATTAAATTGTATAGTTTTTGACTATATTTAGTCCACATATTTAGTTTGAATTTGACTGTTCTTGTTTACATCACCACGAGCTGCAATTAATTTTGTTAGCATAAGAATATGCCCTTACGTTGCAAGTTCTTTTTAAATAGGAGGCTTTAAACCTTTGTCTGACTTTGTAGTTACTATCAGACATAGCGATAATTTGCTTCATGTCTATCGAGGGGGAGGGGAGAACTATTTAACTTTTACCTGGTCAAGTAAACACTCATAGGTACATTTTGAGAGGTTGACAAGTTAGGAGATAAAGAATGCAGAAACAAGTGAGAATATTGGTTTGTGGATTGAGACAAATTTCTAATTGTTAGAAAAGATGCTTAAAGATAAGGAAATCAATATAAATTAGCCAAACTGTCTGGGAAGGCTTCAAATTAAAAAAGATGCATAAGTATTTTGTTGAGTGTTCTTGCTAAAAAACATGAATGTTTCGTAGCTTTTAATGTGTAATTATCCTAATATCGTTTAAGAATCAACATCATAAATTACATATATTTTAAACTGTGAAATTTTAATAGATTGTGATTTTAATAGGGCTTTTTTAACAAATATTGTAAAAAAATAAAATTTAATAGTGGCCATGTAAATCCATGATGACTTAGGTTATCTAAGTAGCTAATTTAATTATTTATACAGTCAAATACCGAAAATCTGCCGACCTGAAATCAGCATTGCCTCTCAAAATATAAACATTCAGTTTATAGGTTCCGGAAACCGCAACATTGAATACGAAATATCAAAGAAAAAATACTTACCGAATAATGACGTCGTAATTACCAAATAAGTCATAACAGAAATACGAAATTATTAACATCATGATAAAAGTTTTTTCCCTTCTAATCCGCATCGAGGTATTCAAGTTTGCGATTCACGTTGTATTTTCTGAGCTTTGTTATTTCACGAGATTATTTAGTGTCGCCTTTTTTTTTTTTTTTTTTATCTGGATATTTTGTGGGTAAATTAAGAATATTTTTAATTTCAGCCCTTTTTAATACAATTACAGATAAGAAATGCACTCATGATTTTACTGCTTGCAACGTTGAAAAACAAAACACGTTGCACTGACGGTAATGCAAAAAGTGCAAATTCTGCAAAATATGGAGACAGGTGCATTTTATAGCAGAATCGTATGGAATGGTGATACAATTGTGTATGATATACTGAAAAATAAAGAAAAGCTGTTGAAATTTTACAGCAACAAGTGAGAATATTGGTTTGTGGATTGAGACAAATTTCTAATTGTTAGAAAAGATGCTTAAAGATAAGGAAATCAATATAAATTAGCCAAACTGTCTGGGAAGGCTTCAAATTAAAAAAGATGCATAAGTATTTTGTTGAGTGTTCTTGCTAAAAAACATGAATGTTTCGTAGCTTTTAATGTGTAATTATCCTAATATCGTTTAAGAATCAACATCATAAATTACATATATTTTAAACTGTGAAATTTTAATAGATTGTGATTCTAAAACCGGAAATCTTTGCATCAGGCAAAATCGACAAACCTCGATGCTGTGTATATATAATACAATGAATAATATTATAATTTAACGCATATAATAAGTTATTGCAATAATGTATATAATAGTTTAATTAAATGTATCTAATATGCCTTATTTATTTTGCACTTTTAGTCTGAATATTATGATTTATCTTTTCTGTCCTGGAATCCGCAAATCCTCTGGTCTCAAGCTTTGCGTATTTCTGGACTTCTACCCTTAAAAATTATCTCTGCATATTAAAGTAGGTTATTGCCTTTCATTAATCCTTACCATGGTCACAAGATAAAACACAAAAATGTAAAAATTCATTTAATACTTATTCTTTGCATCCAGTGAGACCTAAAATACAAAAAATTTATCACCTCTGGTGCTTTAGTGTCTTATTAGAGCCTTGAAGTATATTAAATGGGTTATAACCCCTGGAACTCTACACAAAGCTATGGCACTAACTGCATCAGACAGAGCCCAACTTTCAAAATGCGCCAACCATGCCTACATCAGGCCCTTTAAGTATGTTCCGATTAGCAGGTCTCTCTAGGCAATCAGCAGCAGTGACAACAGCCAGTCTTTTGTTATGAATCATGCTGATTATGATTTTTCTCATTTTAACCTATGCCACTTGACATAGGATCTACCTGCAATTTACTAAACCTCTAGACTGAACAAGTATGTGGCAAAATGAGACAAAAAAAAAAAAAAAAAATCAACGTAAAACTATCAGTAAATAAAACATCACTTATCTTCTTTCAAATATGTCCAACTATTATAAGTGTAAAATATTTAATCCTACTTGATAAAGTTTATTTTATTCTCAAAATTATTAATAATTATGTTAATTAAGTCATGTTTAATAATAATGCATCCTTCTTGGGGATTTATTTTATTTTTAGGGTGGTATTACAAAAGTGTTCCCATTTGCTCATAAGTCCTAAATTTTTTTCATTAATGGTCCTTAAAAGTCCTTAATTTCCGTGTGCAGAAATGTGCTTGAGCCCTGGATGAGTGCAGTTACAAGTAAAGATTATTATTGACAACAGAAAGTGTGAAAAAGAGGGCAGTGCACTAGATATAAGAAATCCTGCCTTTTTAAATATTAAAAAAATACCCAAATATTCTTTAATTATCATAGTTATTAATAATGAATGTCGGTAACAAATCATAAAATATTGGAGAAAAAGAATATTTATAACAAAACATTATCTTACAGTTTATTAATTAAATTATAAAAACTGGTAATTTTTACATTTGAATGAGCAAATATTGGATAAGCTACTCATAAATACAATGATATAGCACACTTATCTCATTATTTACGATTATATGCTTATTTCTGTCCATGAATGTATACCGTATGAGAAATTTCACTTTTTTAACCTCATGACGTATTATATTTATCTCTCTGTATTTTGATTACGACAATGTTTTTTTCTGTTTACAGAATGGTTATACTGGTCATAATCATCATTTCTGCTTGTCCTTTTATTTACACTTTTGTATTTATCATGGCAACTAAGTGCACCATTTTTATTCACCTCACTAGTTGTTGAATATTGCCGGTGCTTGTTAGTGTGAGACTTTTCTTCTTTATCATAGTGCTTATTATAATCATACCTCCTATGAGAGTCGGCACTGTATTTTTCATTTTCATGAGATTTATATCTTTTCTTTTCACGAAGTTGATTATCTCTCAAATTTTTAAAATGAAACTGTCTCTCTTGAGAAGATTCTGAACTGGAAGAAGTATCATGTCTTTTATGTTTCTTTGCATCTTTTTTATGTGAATACTTATCTCGACTTCCAGAGTCAGAATCTGTGGAAGAGCTTGATGGCTCATTGTGATAGTCTCTTTTACCTTTTTTCTTCTGGATATTCTTATGTGTCTCATATTTTTCTTCTGAAGATAATATAAAAGCATTCTTTCCTGTCAGTCCTTTAGAAGATTTTGAGTTTTTCAAAGTATGGTGCTTATTGTGAGATTTATCAGATTTTTTCCTCTGTGGAGAACTGTTCCTATGATTATCACTTTTAGTGCTAGAGGGAAATTCATAATTTTCATATCTACTAGAACTAACTTCCCTGCATTTATTTTTATTTCTGGATTTAGACATATCATCTGCATCACTCTCACTCTCCTGCTGTAATTTTTCAAGTCTTTTAAGATCCTTAGCATACATTTCTTTGGCACTTCTTCGATTTTGCTCAGTACATTCAGTTCTTACATTTGAGCTATCATAAGATGGATCTTGCATTTCTACTTTTATATGGATTGGGGAATCAGTTTCACTTTGCTTCTTTTTCTTTTTGTGTTTTTTCTCTACAATAAAGAAAAAATAATAAAAATTTACAAAATGTTTTGAAAAAATTGCTACAAGTTAAAATACTACCGATTCACAGCTTTCCTCAATTGTGTACCATGTTTTGCTGAAAATACAACCTAATAAAAAATAACCCCTAGCATGATTTTCCAGGGTATTCCTAATACAAGCCCCTGTTAAGATCGTCAGCCAGATGAGCATCTTATTGCCAAATGACCAAGTGCAGACACAACACGCATGCAAATCTGAAGCAAATGGATGTGATTGCGACAAATTAGAACATTCAGTGTTGAATACGTTACATTAGCAACAGACGTTTAGCACTTGATTTACTAATAAATTTTGATGCTCGGGTAAAATGAGTGCAAAAAGAAAGATCAATTCGAGTACAAGAAAGGAACTATGGATGACTCGGGGAATACAAATCTTAACTTTCTGCAAGGTGAAGTTGGATCTACAAATGGTGGGAATGGGAATCGGAATAGAACAGTCAACAGGTGTACAAGGGAAATGCCAAAAAGTATGGATCAGGTTGTCAACCATCATTTCCTGGATTGGAACACATTATCTATTATGAATGGATTTCTAACAGAAGAGCAAAGTGTTTGGTTGTTCACAGGGCTGATATTCAAGCATTTGCCCTTGCACACAGACATATCGCCAGACGAATTCAAAGCATCACAACACTGAATGGGTGGTTTTCTTCAGCAGTATGAACTGTCTCTAAAATCGAAAACACTGTTCAAATTGGAAGATGCTGAAGTGATTAAATGTGCACTTGCATTTAAGTGCTTTATTGATGGCATCAACTTCTCCAAGTACCAACTTTCAAACATGGTTGCTATGGATGAAACTGCATTGCTTATGGGCCAAGATTCTCGAACTACTGTTGATCAGAGCAGTACCTCTGTGATACACATTTCCTCCACTGGTTATAAGAGTACACGCATTGCATGCATTTTGGCAATTTGTCTTAAGAAATCCCCCTGTAATTATCTCTAAGGGGGAAAAAACGAGGATATTAAAAATATCTCAAGTATTTATGTTCTTGAGACTGAAAATGTTTGGTGCATGCAAGCAGCAATAAGAAAGTGGGCTAATTTATTTCTGCCACTTGTTTTGCAAGGTAGGCAAAGAGGTATGCTAGTGTAGGATTACGCCAGCAATCACTGTGCTAAAACCATGAAGAACTTCCTTGCAGAAAGAAGAATTAATTCAATAATAATTCCTGCAGGAATGACTGCATATCTCCAAACTCTTGGTACTGCAATAAACCATTTACACATGGAAATCCAGTGACCACATTAAGCTCTATTGTTCAACATGAGAGGCTAGGACCAATGGTTTTAGAGCGAATGAAGTTGCAAAAAATGTAGGCCAGAAATCATGATTTGGACCTTTGTGATGATATTCCGGAAAAGACTAAATGACTGTATCAGAATAAATGATATTGTTAATTTTTTAATGTGTTTTGGACATGCATAAATGTACTTCTTGAACCTGAAGAAATATGTTTTTTGGACATGAACAAATGTTAAATATTGTGCATGAAAAATAAGACACCCCCTTTTAGGGTGTCTTTTCCAAAGATCAATATAAGACCAGGACTTACCAGGAAACACGGTAGCTAGATTTGCTGGTCCTCCCCCTTTTCACATATATACTAATTTTGCTTTGTTTAGCTGTACATGGAAAATGTTAATGCTATTTTCCTAAGAGAACAGATATCTTCATTTTCAAAAGGAAACTGGCTTTTATTCATATTACAGATGAGAAGCATAAGAAAGCCCATACAGTCAGCTTGTTCAGCAGAATTTGAAACCCAGCCAAGTTACCAGTGTTTTTTTTTTTTTTTTTTTTATCAACTTGGCCTAAGAGTGATAGTAAAGCAAAATATAGCAAACTTGGGTTGGAGAAAGCATAAATGATTGTTTTATTTCTGAATGAATAGCACATGATATTAGAAAAAGTTTTGTTAATGAAACTAAGGGTTTATATACTTATTAAAATAACTGAAGAGTTAGGATTTGATTACTGAAAAGCATACTATGATTTTCTAAATAAAGTTACCACACACACTTACATATGTGTGTGTGTATATATATATATATATATATATATATATATATAAACCCTCCATATAAAAGCCCATTTAGACATAGGACTAATTAACTGGGAGAACTAGAGAGATATTCAACTAAGCAAATTTGTGGCTTCAGCTGCTTAAACTATTGGTGAACATTCACTCAGCTGTGACCCAGATGACCCCTGGTAAGCATGCATTCAAACGTGTAATTGTGTACATAATTAAATATTTTTCTGGGGAAGAAGGCATATTGTTACAATTATATTTGATGATTTAATATTATAGCTACCATGAAGTTGAATGGGTGGAAAGAGATATTCATTTCTCTTGGATCTCTTTATGGGACTTCTTGACATGTACCACTGTGGATATGCATATCACAGTCTGAGATCCACTGATTGGATGCATTTTACATTACACCAATTACAAATAGTATTAAAAAAACAACACTGAATTATTAAAGTAGGTACATAGGTTTTATGTTTAAGAAATGTATAATTTAAATCTGAAAGATAAATAACATGGCTTATTACATGTTAGAACTGGCAATATGCCATGCCACATGAACAGTAGCATTTGCCAGTCAAGGTGGATGATAACTACACTATCAGTAGAATGAACAAGGATGCAGGGGGAAGGAATGAATGTGGGAGGAGATTATATTGAACAAGAGTAAACCATTTTAGATGAAGTGTCAAAAAATTTTTTGAATATGCCAAACTCGGGCAACCATGTTCAGAACCATTCTTAAGGCATCCATGCTCATAACAGCTCTTCAGTCAAGCAATTTCCCATTTTTATGTATTCTTTTTGTTGTATTCAAAGTTCCAATGGTTTTCACAAAAGATCGTGGCATATTTTACCTTAAAATATATGTTTGTGGAATCTGCAGGAATACAATATTTCGCCACAAAATCAGAACCAGGAACAATAATGAGATCATTTGGTAGATGATCGATGCACGATGGGGAGTTTTTACAATTCTCTGGTGCTTGTTTGAAATAAAAACAAATCACTGTATACATGGGGAGAAAAACAAATATTAGAGAAAAATTTTGCAAAAAAAAAAAAAAAAAAAAAAAATGTGTTTTTCTTTTTAATGTATAATGTAATTGTTATTTAATAACTGAAATTTGTATTTTAAGTTGTTAAAGTTTTTTTATTTTGATATGTTGATGTTTGATGGCTGCCATCACTTTTTGTGTTGAGAGAGTCTGTTTGAATTTTCTTAATTTTGGGGGTGATGAGAGATGATGCCACTCAAATAATTGGCACTTGCTCTCTGGGGTGATGTGAGACACCCAGATCTTTTCACCAGTCACGATCTTATCAAGAAAGAGGTCTCCATCTGTGTGACGTTGTGTCAAAAATATCAAACCCGAGTCCATTCTCTAAGTTTTGTGTTGGTTACCCATCATGCAAAAATTTTGTTGTAGCCAAATTGTTGCGATACGGTTTCACCAAGAAAAGAACAAGAAATGTCTAGAAAGATAATGTGCAATTTGTCTAGCAAGATTCTGTTACTCACTGCAGTTTCCAGATCTGGGTTGCAGAAGTGTATAATACGGGAATTCTGAAGCTCATAAGCAGATACAGCAAATGTTTAAATGAAGGTGGTGACTATGTAGAGAAGTGAAGAAAGCTTCAGCAATGTAAAGAAATATTTTTTCCAATAAGGACTGTTTTTAATTTTGTATAACTAAATTTCTTTTTATTTTCTGGATGACCCTTGTAATTCTCATCAATGATGTCCAATGTACACAAATCAGCTAGTTAGAATCCAAATGTTTATAATTTTAGGTAGATCATATTTTATTACATTTTTAGCAGTATTAAGTATTATTTAAAATCAAAAGAAAGAGAGCACAAACAATGAATATACTAATGAATATTTTTGTATACCTTTCTTTGACTTTTTCTTTTTGTGTTTTTCTTCTGTGCGATTATCTGGTGGTTCTTGCTTGATAAGTTTAGGAGCACAGCCTTCTGATTTTAGCATTTTTGTAAGTTCATCATCATGCTCATTTTCTTTTGGAGGTTTATAGTTTGCAACATGATCCACTCGTATGGTACGACCACATAGCTACAATTTAAGAAATTTTAATTTAATGATAAAGAACATGCACAATAAAAAATTCAGTTTTATTATGTGGTACATCAAAACATTAAATTTTTTAATGATATAAATTTAAGATATTCCTTGTTTTGTTGTTTTAATGCTTCTAACATTTCCAGAGGCATCTACGCTACCTCTGCATTGCTGCAACTTTTATGATTCACAGTCAAGGGTCTCCACCAGTGGTCCACAGAACACTGGTGCTCTCTGAAGCCCCTTCAAGTGTTCCATGAAAAAGCCAAATACACAATTAAAATTTATTGCAGAAGAAAGATTAATACAATTAAAATTTATTGCAGAAGAAAGATTAATACAATTAAAAATAATTTTTTTATGAGACTGCAATCAACAAACATCAATGACAAACTTTTAGTGATATATGTGGTATCGAAAACTTAACACACACCTAACTACTATGCAAATGATGTCATATATGAGACCAAGTAATACAGAAAAACTGTTATTACTAAAACATAGCCTCATCATTAAAATAAAAATACTTCTTTCACTCATCCAAGAGCAATCCAGAAAACAAAAGACAAAATTTACTTACTTGCCTGGGTAGTGTGATGATGAATCGATACCAATACTGATGCATGGGAAATAAAAACTCGAAGAAGTTGAGTCATCTTATTATATTATATCTACACTGCGACATAATACAATTATACTAAAATATATACATTATAAGAATTTCCGGTAAATTTTACTGTCTCCTAAAGTTTTAAAACACCTCAATCGGTTCACATCACGAGGTCGAAAGGGAAAACTCCCCCTTTTTTTCTTTTCTACTTCGATGACAGACAACGCCATCTGTACCATACAACAAATGAAGAGATTTTTTAACATACTAATCAGTTTCACAACAAAAACTAAGCTACAGGCAAATTAAGTCACACTGATTGTCATCTGGGAGGGGAGACTGTAGGTTGATCATCAAAATAAAAGGAAACATGAAAACAAAAATAAAAGGGCTCAATAAAAAATTTGCTAAGGAAAGGAAGTCATGGAAAAGGACTGATTTTAAACTTACAGTGCCATGCACTTAACCAAATACACAGAACCTTCTCACCACTGGTAAGCAAGTTCATTTTCAGTTTTACAGTGTCATGCATTGATTTGTTTGTACACTCCACAAACAAATTCTAAACAGTAAATGTGGTTTATTTCAGTGCTTTTTAGTAATGGTATCAATTCAAATTTTTTAATTTAATAAATTTACATAAATCTTGCATCATATTAAAAATTAATTTTATATTCTTCATAAATATTTTTATTACACGTTATGGATAATTTCATCGTAAAGAAATTTCATCTTGATTTTAACAATGAGAGTAATGCTAGCACTAAAAGATTTGCAGATAAAAATTGGAAATCAACCAAATTGGCAATCCCTTGTACAATGAAGGATACTTCGGATTTTCATGTACCAGAAATTATAGATTGGGAAAGAAACTTGCCGATAGCGCTATGGTGTCTGTCCACTAAATTAAAGCATCATTTTTCAATTCCACATTAAAATCTTTAATTAAAAAATGAAGATTACTTCAAAAGGCTTTTGTTAAGGAAAACAAATACACAAGGTAAACAAATAAGACAATTTGAGAAAACAATAAAAATAAGTGACAAAACTGAACCAGGATTGTACAAAAAATTTGTATAGAACTAAATTGTATTAGTATAGAACATTGTAGCAGAAACTCTCATTTTATCTTTTTGTTGTGAAAATTTTGTTTGGGGTCAAAGCAAAGAAGAAAATTTTAAAGATTCCAGCATCTGATGACACGTTTCCCAGATAAATTAGTGACATGTTTTGCAGCTTTGAAAGAGCACTCGCAGACGAATATGTTTATGTGCCTTTTGCATTGCAAGGAGACAGATCAACTGATATATATAGCAAAGCCATCTCTTAGGCTTTATACGGCTTATTTATAAACAGAAGATAATAATTTTTATGCTGCAAAGAACTCTTGAAGTGCAACTAGCCAGGACTTATTTGACACGATAACATCATATTTGAATACGTTAAAATTCTCAAAGGATATATATGTCAGTATTTGTACTGAAGGAACAGCATCTATCATAGGGTCAGTTAAAGGATTTGTGATTTTAGCAAAATAGTCAATCTTCAAATATAATTTTTCATCCGTTTCTTGCACCAAGAATTACTTGTTATAAAGACTCTATGAAACAACATAAAGTAATGGATCACACAATTTCCATGATTAATAACAGCAACAAAAAGACAAATTTTCAAACAACTTTGTTCATCGATGGAAGCAGATTACAAACATTTACTTTTTTATACAGAAGTGAGGTGGCTATCATGTGGATAGGTTTTAAACCGAGTTGCTATTAAGAAATGAACTTGCGGCAGACCATGCAAAGATAAGAAATTTATGTGTGCATTCTCGACAGGTCACAGTAATCGAACTGTTATGAGATGTGAGATGACAGGCTCTGACATTACCAATGCAGTAATTAATTCATTCACGGCTTCACTTGACATTAGAAGAATCATAACTTCATGGCCAGGGTCAAAGGGTTTTAGTAATATGCATTGTGCCTATCACTAAATCCTTTTGATTTCAGGCAGGCCAATGGACCAATCATCCTGTTGCTCTTGAATTATCGTTTCAACTATAACCAATCAGAAGATGTAAAATAAAACCAAAAAATTAAGAAGGCTGATTAATTCAGTCTGCAGATTGTTAGACAAGGCAAGAACTCGGACTGCTCTTAACTCTCAACTAGAGAGACTCTTGCTGGTAGCAAGATCCTCACATAATGAGAACAATAAAATCATTTCTCTGCCTTCAGTGTTGTTATATATTGCTATAAGAACATTCTCATAGAATTATATTAAATGTATTTTAGTTCCATATGCAGTGAGTAATATGCAACCTAACCAATCTGAAATATCTGAAAATATCTGAAAAAATATAACTGGTGCAACAATTTGCCATGATTGGCTGATATTTTTGCTTACTTTAATACTGGCAGTTTAAGTATGCAAGGAAATAATGAAAACATTCTTACATTAACTGATAAATTATGTATTATGTATTGGAAATACAAATAAGTCTCCACTGTTTGACAAAAAAAAAAAAAAAAAAAAAAAATAGCCTCACCAGTAAGTTATGGTTAAAATTGTCCGATATAAAACATCATATTGTAAGGTTGGACATCTGCTAGCAACATAACCATGAAATATTAGCGATTTCGTATCCACATCATTCACTTTTTTTTTGTGCGAAAATGTAGTGCTTTGAGCTAAATGAGCATCATTTGCTTTAATTTGAAGAAATCTGCAGGTGAGGTGCATCGATTACTTGTAGAAGTATATGGTGAAGCTGCTTAAGTGAGAAAAATTGTCATGAGTTCTTTCAAAAGTTTAATGGTGAATTTGACGTCGAAGACAAAGAACGTAGCGAAAGGATGAAAGTGAAGAAGACCAGGGATTGGAAGATTCGTGCCAAACACAAATAGAACTTGCACTTACATTAGGAGTACCTCAACAAGCAATTTCACTTTATTTAAAATAACTGGGAATGATTCAAAAGCTAGGCAACTGGGTTATATAAACTAAAGTTGAGAAACGCTGATTTTTTACATGTGAAACGCTGCCTGCTAGGCATAATTAAAAGGGTCTTTTCTATCATATAGTCACTGGTGATGAAAAATGGATCCATTACAATAATCCTAAGAAAAAGAAATTATGGGGGCTACCTGGCCATGCTTCAACATTGACAGCCAAGTGGAATATTCATGGAAAAAATCATGTTGTATATAAGGTGGGTTCAAATTGGTGTCATGTATTACGAGTTGCTTAAACTGAACAAAACCATCACTAGGGCTCTCTACCAAATACAATTAATGAGATTAAGCGAAGCACTCAAAGAAAAATGCACCCGGTACTACAAAGTCATGACAAAATTATTCCCCTCCATAATAATGTTTATCCACATGTTGCAGTGCTGGTCAAAAACCTACTCAAATGAGAAGTGTCCCTCCTGCTGTATTCACCAGACACTGCTCCTTCTGATTACTACTTGTTTTGATTGATGACGCATAGCCTACCCGAGCAATGCTTAATATCATATGAAGATACCAAAAACTGGGTTGATTTGTAAATAGCCTCAAAAAGATAAAGCCTCCTTCCAAAACAGTATCCATATGCTGCCAGAAAGATAGGGAAAAATAAGGGTTAGCAATGGACAGTATTTTGAATAAAACATTATGTACCTATCTTTCACAATAAATGCCCAATTTTTTATTAAAATGTTTCCTTTTATACAGAGTACAAATGAGACACTAATTTCTTCAATAATTAAACATTTAACAACAGAAGAAAATTTTGAAAAATATTATTTTTTGTTAAACACTAACAATCTGTTTGTTTCTTTTGACTTTTCAGTTTTACTCTAAATGAAAAAGTACTGACATTGCTGTCTTCAGATCATGGATTAAAATTGTTCACTGAAAAGACTTCTGAAAAATTCTGGATCCCTGTAAAAGATAAACACCCAGGTCTATCAAGAAAAGCACTAAAACAGATTATTATTATTATTTTCCACATCACATATTTGTGAAACAGGCTCTCCAACAATGGAGTTTTTTCTTTTTATTCACACCTGAAGTCATATAATTTGACCCCAGATAATCTTGGTTCTGCCAGCATAAAATACACAAGCCCCAGCTCCTACTATCTAAAAGGGTAGACTATGCTATCGTGAGGGTAGTGGCATCAGCCATCCAAGTGGATAGTGTGATGACAAGTCTTTCATAAGTTCCATATCTTTCGTGGTGTGTTCAGTCCAATGCCGCATGGATAAATTTAGTCCGTGTGCCACAGAAAATGGAAACTCAGGGTGGTGCAGTGCAAGACAGTTCATTAATTCTTCTTCAAGGAAGTTTACAAATTCCCTCGCCCGTCTTATATGGATAGCCAACCTTTAAGAGTGAGCAATAGTCCATCTTTGATTTGCAGGGAGTGGTATCATAAAATTTAATTATTATCACTTATTCATTCCAATATTGCTGAAATTTGCAAAGATCATCAAACTCAAATATTGCATTAAATTTGAGAATTTTTTAAAAGTATTGTTATATTAAGTGATTTTAAAATAAATATGTTTGCATCAATCATATTTATACTTAGTAGTTTTATAAAAGTAACATTTTGAAGCAAGGGCATCAATCCCATTCCCCAAATGCACCTGCAACATTATTCTACCCTTCTTTTATTCTTCAGTAATGGAGATATTTTTGCAATGTCCTCTTTTTTTCACTGCTTTTCTTTAAAAGTGTTGCCCACTTTTCTTTAAAGCTTATAGTGTTCAATTGAGCTTATGAGTTCAATGTTCCCTATGTTGAGAGCCAAGGATTTACAGGATAAACAGGCACTGATAACTGTAACCTTTAGTGCAGGTAAAAAAGAATACCATAACTTGTAAGGAAAAACATTATTATTTAATATTAAGAAAACTGCTAAACTTGAGTATGAATAATAAAATTTGTTAATTCCAGAAACAATACAAGTAATTAATAAGGTGAATGCTTAAAAATTATCATAACAGTGTAACAGTCTTGTTAGACATAATATCAGTTCGACTTTTTAGGGAAGGTGCATGCTGCAGGGAAAGTTTGGAATAGTTCATAAGTTCATCTGAGCTTGCCAATTTTGTCTAGACAACACTGCATTGAATTTTGTTATGCAAAATATCAAATTCCACTAACACTGCTAATGTTTTTCAAAGGAAACTCAAACTGACTGCAACTGATTGCAGCAAAATTGAAATTTTACTTTAAGAATTGGTTTAATCATGAGGCAATCATTTGTTCTGTTGAAAGATGACATACATTTATAATTTTTTTATGATGCAAGCTGCATAAGAGCATGTCAGTATGTATGAACTGCACAATAGTTCATGAATTGCACTTTTCAGATTCAATAAGCTTTTGCTGCTGACTGATTATCTTCAAAGACTTTACAGGTAAAGTTTAAGGTAGATCAAAACCTTCAGCAGTTTCTTCAATAGCTGCAATAATTCTACATTGCTTGTGATAATGCAACATACTTCGCTGAGGACAGGATGACACACATCTATTTCCTTGAAAACCATGAAATGCAGTTGCTGACTAGGAAAATTACACTTCTCAACATAAATTTTCTGACATGGATATCTTGTCCCTAATCAGCATCTAGGTGAACTACAAACTAAACTGGTTCTACACTCAAATATGTAGTGAAAGATCTTTTGTTGTGTACAGAAACCCAGTCTTTTTTTATGTGGATGGTTACATCTTCTGCTAAGTATGTGTCTATTACGACACCAGATATTAATATCTGGTCTTGTAATAGACAATATATATAAAAGACTTTCAATAGTTTGGTGGTATTTATCATTTGAAAGTTTTCTTTTTTGCTTAATGTATAATAATTTGGGTATTTTCCGATAATCCTCACCCCCACCACAAACAAGTACTGATAAGGATAATCATGTCGGTAAAAAGTATTTATGTGGTAAAGTACGTGTGTAGCACATGTTTTGAATACATATAAATTTGAAATTTTGCAGTCATTTTTCTGATTAGAAGTTTTTCACTGCATTGAGTATGCTTATTTTGGTCATAATGAATCATAATGGGGCTCAGAAGTTTACTAGTTGATGAAAGTGTTGCATTTCTTCAGAAATATAACCTTTTCCGAAAAAATAGAGAATGAAAAAAAAAATTCATATTCTTTGAAAATGTACTTTTTAAATGATAAAATTTTATGGAAATACAGTTGCAGAAATTACAAGCAAAGTGCTAGAATAATGGTTGGAAACTGCTTTAAAGACACAGTATCTCATTTCAACACGCATTCACCTATTTATTGTTGGGGAAAGAAATGTATGTCACTGAAATTCTGAGAAGTGGAATTATCCCAAAACACAACTATTGATAGGTACGTGAGAAATGTACATGAAACAACTGCGAGAAGCATGCATATCTTATAAAAAAAAGAATGTATAAGAAATAGGTAGCACTAGATGTACTGTTATAACAGATGTAAATATACACAAACATTTATTTTCTAATCTGCAAATGAGTTCACAACTTTTTGGGAGGATGTGGATAATCAGAAAATGTATAATTTGCTTCCGTGCATGTAATAGCAGGCCTTGTTTCATGGAGTTGAAACTACTTGACAAGTTAGCTTATTTTAATTTTCTGAGATATAACATCTATCTTCCAGGGTTCGTACGGTCCTTAAGAGTCCTTAAGTTTTTTGGTCCTTAAAAGTCTTTCATTTCGGCCAAAATCGTCAGAAGGTCCTTAATTTTTAATCATCTGAAATTTTTGACTGTTTTTACGACTGCCATTTTGAGTGTGAATTAGCATTTTAGAGGAATATTTTTGGCAGTTCTCTGACAAATATCATTATCTTTTGAATGGGTGAATGCGTTCATGGGTTATAATTTGTTCCTATTTCTAATATAAAGGGTGGGATAGGGTTTCTGAGCAAGTATGAAACATAAAGCATTCGAAATTATTTCATTTTTTCTAGTGAAGAGCTCTTAAACAACTTTTCGCTTTTGGGGACATGAATTCTTTTATTAAATTGCTCTAAATTTGGCGACTTATCAACATTGGCGATTTTAAGATAAGTTTTTACAGAAAATTTTTAATTCCGAGATTAGGGAATTTTTCAACGATTTTTTTAAAACATTGTAAAGTTTCATTAAAATAATGGTAATATATTGTAATTACATTTATGAAATAACATTAAAATAAAGCATTTTTATTTTTGCTGTCGTATTATAAAGTTTCATTTTGGCCACTTTTTATACAATATTTTGAATCTGAAAAATAAGCAAGGTATAATGCTTATAAAGCACAATTTACGAAATGGTTCTTAGCAAAAGCAAAATAGCTATGTAATTAATTAAAAATTTCTTTTTAATTTTTTCCTGGTAAGAGTTTCCTCATGTAATTGTCTCAGAATATGCGTCAGTTTTCTCTATAAAATTAATTTTACACATTTTTTATCCGATTTAAAAAAAAAAAAAAAAATATTTCTGGCTTTTTGCTGTTACTGAATTGGCAGGGGTAATTTTTCTTTAGGATTTTAGAGACATTGCAGCTTAGAAAGATTTGAAGGCAGGATTTATAGACCCACTATTCTGGAAGATTCCAGAAAAATGTGGCAAAATTTCTATGGTATTAATACATAATTTCTTACTTTTTGGAGAACATCTGGAAGAGCAAAAAAACATAATAGTTGAATGTTTTAGTTCTGATACTAGAATCGTTTTCTTAACATTTTTATCTTCCCTTTATTTTCTTTATTTTTCAATAGACCCAAGCATAAAATATCAAAAATGCTTCTAATCTTATCATACGGACAGGCATTATAGAAAATAATTTTTTATTAATAAAGAAATTGAAAACTGACAATTTAAACGATTCGTCTAATATGTCTTAATGCATCATACACACTAAATTGTGCTGCTTGGTATCTTTGCAAATTTTGCTTCCAATGCCTGTTCTAAATTCTAAAACTTTTGACATTTCTAGATTTTGCTGCTCGATGTGTGAATAAATTCAAAAAAATTCTGCCACACCAGCTCTGTAGCTGGACCTTACCATATATATTGCATATTTCTTCCGAATGTTCCTATTACTATAAAATTAGCAGCTTTCTCTATACATTCTAAATGCATTTAGTATTTTTAGAATAACAGAAATCTTTAATTAAATCCAAAAACTCTAAAATAAAAAGGAAACGTGGAAGAAAAAAACTGAATACATTAAGAGAAAGGAAAATTATTCTTCAAAGAAATTTACAGATATTATTATGTAAATTACCCAGTTGTTTACAATTTCAGCCTTTACTATAATTTCCCATTTCCATTTTCTCACCAGAACGCAAATCAGTTAAACAGTTTTTAAACTGAGGTTTTTGGAGTGTAAGACAAGAATGTGTTTCTGACCTCCACTTGCTCCCTGCATTAGTTCCTGCCAGCCACGATAATTTGCAATTATTCGTCTTTACATAACCGCTGCCGACATTTGAATTTGTTATGACAATAGAGTTACTGAGTCAGCTTAAAATGAAATTAAATTGTATAATCTTTGATGACTAGTCCATATTTTTAGTTTGCATTTGATTCTTCTTGTTTAATTACATCACCATGAGCTGTAATTGATTTTTTTAGCATAAGAACATGCTTTGTGTTCTTCTTTTTTAATAGAAGCTTATTTAAATGTTTGTAGTTACTTTCAGATAAAGCGATAATTTGCTTCACATCTGTCCGGAGGGTTTTGGACTATTTAACTTTTACCAGATCAAGTAAACCCTCATAGGTACATTTTGGAGAGGTTGACAGGTTAGGAGATACAAAACGTAGAAACTAGTGAGAACACTGTCTTGTGTATTGATACAAAGTTCTAACTATTAGAAAAGATGCTTAAAGAGAAGGAAATTGATATAAATTTGCCAAAATGTCTAGGAAGGCTTCAAATTAAAAAGACGCATAAATATCTTGTTGAGTGTTGCTACAAAATATTTATATTTTGTAGCTTTTAATATGTAATTATCCTAATATCATTGAAAAATCAATGCCATAAATTACATGTTTTTTAAACTGTGAAATTTTATTAGACTGTGATTTAATAAGGCTTTTTTTAACAAATATTGTTAAAAAATAAATAAAATTTAATAGTGGCCATGTAAATCCATAATGACTAAGGTTATCTAATACCCAATTTAATTACTTATAACTAACTGGTTACCTTTAAAGATTATCTCTGCATTTTAAAGCGAGTTATTGCCTTTCATTAACCCTTATCGTGGTCACAAGATAAAACACAAAAATGTAAAAATTCATGTAAAACCTATTCTTTGCATCCAGTGAGACTTAAAGTAATGCAAAACAACTTGTCACCTCTGGTGCTTTAGTGGATTATTAGGACCTTAAACTATATTAACTGAGTTACAATCCCTGGAACTCTACAAGAAGCTATGACACTAACTGCGTCAGACAGACCTCAGCTAACTTTCGAAATTGCAAACTGAGCTTACATCAGCCCTTAAGATTTGTTCTGATCATAAGGTCTCTCCTAGGCAAGCAGGAACGGTGACGACAGCCAGTCTTTTGTTTTGAATCATGCTAATTGTGATTTTATTTCTCACTTTAACCTATGACACTTGACATAAAATCTACTTACTATTTACTAAACTCATGAGTGAGCGAGTGTGTGACAAAATGAGATTAAAAAAAAAAAAAAATAAAAAAAATAAAATGTCACTTATCTTTTTTCAAATATGTCCAGTTAGTATGAGGGTAAAATATTTAATGATAAATTTCATAAACTTTATTTTATTCTCAAACTTACAATAATTATATTTAATACTAATGCATCCTACTTATGGATCTATTTTATTTTTAGGGTGGTATTACAAAAGTGAAGTTCAGCATAGATAATATTTTTAATTGAATTTATTCAGTTCCCATTTGCTTATAGGTCCTTAATTTTTTCATGAATGGTCCTTAAAAGTCCTTAAAAGTACTTAATTTCTGTGTGCAGAAATATGTACGAACCCTGTCTTCTTTCCAATTTATTTTCATTTCTAAGAAATACTTAACTTTATTTTAAAGTGTTTTTTAAAATTGTTGACAACATGTAGAATTAATGGTTTTTCTTTAATACTTATTAGAATATCACCACTGATGTTTAATTTTTTGTCATGATTCCCTTTTGTGAAAAGAGACAGATCAGCTTTCCTTTGATTGAATCTAATATTTTTTAACATTTCTAATTTTTAATTCCACCACCTAGGTGTTTGTTCGAGACCATAAATCAACTTCTTTAATTTATGAACTTTATTTCTTCCTTTTGGAACTTTAATCCTTCTGATTATTCCACACATAAATCTTTACTTAATTTTCCAGGCAAAAATGCAGTTTTAAGATCTATTTGATGCATATTTTCATTGTTATATGCCCATACTAAGAAAATTTGAATTATGGTATACGTATTTCTATACTGGAGAAAATATTTCAGCATAATCATTCATAATGACATCTGCTTTTCATATTTTAAAATACTGATCTTTTATAATATTTCAGAAAAATTAAGGGTTTTTTTTCACTTTGTAATTAAAACCTTTAGTCATATTATTTTGAGAAAAACAGTTAAAATACACTTTTTAAAAAAAAATTAAGCATAGTTAATATTTGGATATTTTTTGTCGCATGAATTTTTTATTTCATGCGACAAAAAATTTCCTCCAAGAACAATGCCTACCCAAAGGATTAAAGTAATCTGGTACCAGGGGTGGGAATATCAGACAGGATTCATTATAATTTTCAAGCTTTTAAAAGTTACATGTTAATCAAGTAATATTAAAAATGTATTTTACTTGCTACTGAACAATTGGCATATAAACCTAGAAAACAAATTAGTAGGAACTTTAGGCAAAAGAATGAGAAACACATAAAAAATAATTATATGGAAAAAAAAATATTTGCACCTTTATCCCATTGAAATTGTCAACTGCCAATACAGTACTTTTTTGATTGGCATAGCAAAGGAAGCAGAATCCCTTTGTTTTTCCAGTCTTCTTGTCTCTAACTAAATTAATATTCACAATTTCACCATACCTATAAAATAAAATAAATTTTTATAATTATACATGAAAAAACTGAAGTAGTTAAAATGGAATCTAGATCAAAGGAAAATTTTTGCTTTTCTTTTTTTCCCTTTTTTTTTTAATGGCACTATTAACTTTGCAACATATAATTAAAATAAAAACAAAGTGGTCATAGCTCATATTGAAAATACTTTAACACTTCTTTATGTTTAATAGATAAATAGAAAGATTAAAGTAGAATATGATCCTTACACTAAGTGCCAATGATTTTAATTCCAATTAAAATCATGATTAAATTAGTGCATTAAAATCATAGATAATCATTTGCACTTCTGAAGTGATCCAACTTGAAGATGATGTTTTGGGGGTCTCAGAAGGGTATGAAGCATGTTATGATAATAAAAAAATGTAAATGATAATAAAAATAATGTTATGATAATAAAAAAATGTAAAAAAATGCAGACAAAATTAAAAATTACTTTTTATATTAAGTGTAACATATGTTGGTACTTACGTATTATCGCAACCAGGTTGGCGCTATTTGTAAGCTTCAGTAAAAAAGTATGAATAGAAAGAAAATGTACATTTATTAATTATAGATAACTTTTAATACAGTTTTTTATATTATTTTGTTTTAAAATATAAAATAGCAATTAAACCCTTCCGGTTTCGAATTTGAATAAGTTGCAGAATTATTTTTTCGGCGGAAATCTTTTGGCTATTGCTTTTAGCACTGATTGAAAATCGTATTCGCCATAACCATGTACACGTCGACTTATTTTACTTTAAAAAAATCCCAGAATTGCACAAAAATGGCATTGCGCACACTCTTTACTTTATCCATGTACACTGCTATTTTCTCATAAATTACAAAAATTTGCATGAAAATGCAGGAAAATTTTGTGAATCTCCACATGCTCTTTTTACAAAACTACGTATAACACGTAGGGTTGCCGTAAGTAGGGTCGCCAAATTTGGCAATTTATGTGAATTTTGGCCTGGTTGCGATAATACGTAAATACCCATATTTTAAAAAATCGATGCTCATCATACTACTTAATATTAAAATTTCTATTAAAATCTGATTTCTGCAAATAACACATCATAGTCTAAAATGTCATGAAATAACTTTTTAACATTGTTTTTACTTAACTTCTTGAATAAATTAAAACCAAAAACAGTTAATTTGCTATTAATTTTTCAGTTTTCTTTTAGAAATGACAGACACTACTCTGTTATCAGGACCGGATTCAGAAATGTATGTATATATGCATGTATGTATGGATCGATGTGTTCATGTACGCATGTGTATATGTACATATGTATGTATGTATGTGTGTATAATGTATGTGTATGTATGTGTGTAATATAATGTATCTATGTATAACTGTTCCTGTAAAATCAAAAGAATGCATTTTAAAATTATTTTCTGTAGTTAGTAAATAAACTGATGCTGGCATCATGAAGTTATTTAGTACCTGCATATTTGCAGAATACCCTTAGTAGAAATATGCCAAATTATCGCAATCATGAGCAAAATAATTCTTCATTTGTAATGAGTAACACTGTAATTTTTACTTCCTTGTACTAAGTAAAGGAAGTATTCTAATTTAAAAAAAATTCAGGTATCATATTTCAACAAAGATATCCATTTTGACTGCTATCGAATGCAATTTAACAATGTTTTTGCATAGCATCTCTACATGAAAACAGAATAAAGAACTCTTTTTCCCTAAACAAAAAAGTATAAAACTCACTTAAAATGGATTGAGAAGATATTTTTTCATGGTGTCTGTATGTACGTATGTATCTTGCATAACTCGAAAACAAGTAGCCTCAGAACACTGAAATTTTGTATATAGGACTGCTATAACATGTACTTGTGCACCTCCTATTTTGGTTGCCCACACCAAAAGTGCATATATATATACTCACTCTGCTACTCTGCTCATTGAGCTCAGTTTTTTTTTTTTTTTACAGTACAATGTCTGTAATCTGGACATCCATAATCCAGAATGATCTATAATCTGGACCTCAAAGCTAAAAACTTTATTTACACATGCGCGTTTAATGTATAACGGACGGTATAAGCTAGACTAAAATTATCTAAGGCATTTCATTTAATGTTGCAGATTGCTCTGTTCCTTAATCTTCTAATTGGATCTGGCTTATTATTTGTTGCAGACTGTTAGAACAATTTTATAAAAATTAAGCATGAACTTTCGATTATGTCAAAAAGAGTTTCCAATTCTGGAGCTGCCAAAGGATCTATAAAGCGAAAGCATGTTTCGATGCCCATTAAATAAAAAGTGGAATTGCTGCAAAAAATGGATAAAGGCCTATCTGTCTCAAAATTATGCGAGAAGTATGGCATTGGAAAGTCCACTATATATGACACCAGAAAAAGGAACTTTTTGAATTTTTTGTGGAAGCATCTTAAACAACTTACATTGAAAGAAATGTTTAATAAAGTAAACAAATATTAAGCTTTTTTTTTTTTTGTAAATTTCGATACCCTTTAGATCATAACTGTTCTTTATTTCATAAATTATGATTTTGTATTTTTAATTGTATCACTTCTGCATGCCATCTTACCAGATTTAAATTGATGATCTAAAATCCGGAAGAGCCCCTAATCCAGAATCGCTGCCCGCCGAGTCCGTGTTACAGACTTTGTACTGTATATTTATATTTTAGTAAATTGTGCATTTTTTGCTTTAAAAAGAATTGAACTATGTTATTCTTACCTTCCAGTTAAGGTTTTTACGCCTTTAATTAATTTGCATGCAATAGTTGTAGAACTATCAACAATTTATAAGTTGTTTAAGTGCCGCTAAGCCTAATTTTATTTTTAAACCATAGCAGTCATATTTGTTTGCATTTGAAAATTAGCAGAATAATGAATTAAGTCTTTCTGCATCTTCAGTGTCTTTTTATCTAATGGGACAAAAAGGAAACTTAGTTTCATGCACTGAAAAATTTTCTTGCTGGCCGAATTGTTTGCTTTTGCATAGAAACTGTAATTTTAATTGTAAAAATTGTTTTAACTGTATTTGGTGTTTTATGTTTTTCTATATCTTTCAATTTTAATGAAGTCATTTTTGAGTTTTTACGTATTTTTGCTTGCCGTCATATGGAAACTGAATTATTTTGAATGAGAAATATAACCCTAATGAAATTCGAGGAAACATGTTTAAATGAAATGCGTATAATTCTGTACAAGGAAGTCGTGATGTACACATCAGGTTTTTATATAAGTTCTTTTGATTATCTTCTAGGTTCCAATGATTTTTACAGACTGGATGTGATGTTTTTTGTCTTATATTCAATTTCAAAATGTATGTGTGTAGGATTTGTGAGCAATGGAAGAAACTGCAAAACTTGCTCAAACAAACGACTTCCCGTTAGTGGCCAAGCAGTAAAAGCTGCTGAACACTGGAGTTAAGTTCATGGTCTGAATCCTGGAAATGAGGCTGGTCATCTGGGCTTTTTGTGGTTTTCCCCATGTGTGACGTGGATATGTTTTTGTACATGTAACATGGATATGAGTCAGTTTCTCTTAGAAAGTCGTCCACAGGGCATCCCTCTCTGAAGGGGCCTGATGACAGAGCACATAATAAATTTTAGAAAATGGATGAAACTACACTAAATTTTTTTATTGATAGTATTTTACCACAAAATCACTACATGGAACAATTGATTTACAGCTATTCTTAAAATGATTGTCCTGAAATTTCTACTAGGATAAAATATACTAAAACCAGCTCGGGAGTATATTTAATAGTTATTAAAGACAAACACCATCTAAAACATAAAACATGTATGTAATAAATAAATTTTTGCAATTATAAAAGTCTTTTTATAGTAAAAAAATTACAGCAATGGGGTTGCGCTAATACATAAATGCTCCTTTTTTTTTTTAATTGCTGAAATAATTCAGAATTCTACTTACATAATTTTTTTTCTACAACCACACTGAAATACAGGAAAGGGAAAAAGAGAACATATGAAATTTATCTTCCTGGTGACAGACATTGCCATAGTCATGATAAAATTTAGAAAGATTAAGGAGAAATGGCCTTTGCTCATTTTAAAGTAACAAAGAGTAATATTTACAGCACATTTAAGAATTGTGCTAATAATAAATGAGACAAGAAGAGATTACACAGAAGAGATGTAAATTTACAATGCATTAAAATGGAAAAAATTTTAGTTACATGTTACATATGGTGACTCAACTATCTGATACCTATAACTAAAGATTAAAATTACACATCAAATAATGATTACCGGAGAAGTTAAAACAACAAAAATCATCACAATTACAAACAATGTTTGAAACATTTACAAACATTATACTGATTCTTGTTATTTAACCTATCCAATATTTTATACCTATTTTGATAATAAAGGAATAAATCATTTTTATATTTAGTGTATAATAGAAGGCAAAACTTGGCCTAATTTTAGCAAAAACAAAATTTCTTTTAATTTATAAATACATATAACCAACAAAGTATCTCTTTGGATACACCATGCCTTTATTTTGATTATTTAACTCTAATTCTGACCACATGAAAACAAAATTTTTACGACAAATCCTGCATGAAAAATGAAAGAAAAAATCACAATAACTTACTGAGAAAACACTGTGATAATATCACCTTCAGTCAAACCATATGCTAATCCGCCGATAAAAATCCAAGCACTATCTTTGTACAAATCATGCCATGATTTCTTGTCAATTGTTCCTTTTGCTAATTCAGTTTCATTTAATTTAGTTATATTTTTGACATTACTGAAAAAAAAAAAAAAAAAAAAAATAACAGTATTACAATCACAGGATTTTTTCAAAATAGTTCTCTTTTTTCAAAAAAGTATCTGCCATGAAGAAAAGAAAAACTTTTTCATAATTTTCATATAATAATGTACTAACACTGCTGATAGGAATAGAAGACACACAAAGATATAAATGAAACAGAAGTACATAAACAAAATCATAAAAAATATAAATAAATAAAAATGTGGAACAGAGCAATACAATAGCTACCACCAAACTTGAAATATGAAAAACTAGAGGGTTCTTGCACCTAAAATCTGGAGTTTCTAGGAGGTTTTTCATGCTGCAATGCAATGCCATTTTAAAAAACCTCAAACTAACTTGAATTCATTATATAACGCATGAAATTACAGAATTATTTATAATATGATGCTGACATAAAATACACTAAAATTTAATTAGATATTCTAAATTTTATAATTTTTTACTAATTTCATTTTGCAATTTTTTCACACTTTTATATCAAGAAAGTTCTAAATAAGGAAGGAAAGCTTTTATTTATTAAAGTGCATGTGAGCTGAGTGTCAAATCACTTAAGTGTCTGTGTGGGTTAAATATCCACGTAGGCTACATGTGCATATTGGCTAAGGGTTACGGAGATGAAGAAAAAGCAATTCCCTCTACATGTTCCTTTATTTGTGAAACATTGATTGATGAATGTATCATCTACACTGAGGTTGGTAATTTGTGCAACAATATAGCTAATGGCATTGATGTAATTAATATGCTATATATTTCTATAATGGAAGATGGAATACATGTTTTATCGAAGCTGTTGATTGCTTGAATCCTGAGAGGATAAAGCTTTATAGAGCTCCATATTTTAAAAAGACCATTTATTCGACATTTGTGAAAAACAAAATTAATAATTTTAAACAAAGTTTACAAAAGAATGCTGAACAAGTAAAAGTGAAAACATCTGCTAAACATGTAAAAATATCTAAAGAAAAGAAATTTGAATTGGAGAAGATTCTAAAATCTGAAGGTTTCCTCAAGATGCTTCATGATGAATTAAAAAAAGGAGATGCAAGAACTTCTATCTATAAAACTTACATTATAATTAATTATACAAAAAAAAAAAAAAAAAAAAAATCAAAGTTTCGTATTCTGATATTTTAGATACTGCTGCGTAAAAAGTAGATGCAAAGAAATTAAAAGTATAATTAACATTTTTAAAATTTAGTTAAAAAAAGAACACTTGGAATTTACAAGATATTATACAGTAGTTCAACTGCAAGAGGAAAAGGCCCAGTCATATATAGTTGACAATTTAGATATAATACAAAGGACCTAATTTGGCTCAGGATTAAAATTATTACTGATACTTTTTTGGACCTTATCATCTTAAAGCAGCGAAGCCATTATAAAGATTGACAATCATCAGGGCCGTTCCTAGACCATTGGCTGCCTGCATATTTTCCTAAGATTGCTGCCCCTACATTTAAAAAAAAGCTCAATGATTAAAATTTTTATTTCATACTCACTAAGTACTTACATAGGACAAACTGTATAAAAAGTACTTACAATGAATTTAATTAATTTAAAATATTTAGACGTGGTATCACGAGAGTCCACGTGCCCCTGATTTTGGCTGCATGTGTACTTTTACTCGTTGCACCCACACTAGGAACGCCCCAACGGATGATGAAGGTTTTAACATAACTTTGACTGCATTTGAAACCACAGTCTGGAAGTCTGCAATAAACAAATTCTACTTCAATTAATCCTGAAAGAATACTTATTCTTATTTTTTCTCTCTTCTCATACTTTTTTTCAGCTCCAAAGAAAGAGCCAACAAAAACTTCCCATATTTCTTAGCACATGAACAGTGACTGTGAGTTAGATATCTCAAATGATGAACTTGAGTTAGATGTCAATCATATTAATAATGCTGATGATATAATATCGATGGCATTGCAAAAGACGAAAAAGGGGGGACTTTCAGGACAAAAATTATGAAGGAGCCAAACATGGCAATATTACAACTTTCATGTCAATAAACATGTTTTAAAGAATTCTTTTTCTAAACTGGCAATGATGCAAGTTAGATTTCTAAAGACGTAACAGTCAGTTGTGTTTGCACTTTCTAAGCAAATATTTGTCTCTAATTTAAGTATATATTTATTGTATAAAAGTGTTTATTCATTGCATTAATTCAAATAGATGTCGAATCTACACATATACAAATAAATAAGTAAATACAGTACAAAGTCCGTAATCTGGACGTCCATTATCCAGAATGATCTATAATCTGGACCTCAAAGCCACAAACTTTATGCATGCGCGTAAAGAATGCGCATACATTACGCATGCGCACAATGTATGCTTTACACATGCATGCTTTGAAAGAAATGTTTAATAAAGTAAACAAATAAATATTAAGCTTTTTTTTTTGTAAAATTTGATACACTTTACTTCATAAATTATGGTTTTATATTTTTAATTGTATAATTTCTGCATGCCATCTTACCATATTTAAATTGATGATCTATAATCCGGAAAAACCCAGAATCCGGATCGCCGAAGTCCCGATGAGTACGGACTTTGTACTGTAACAAATATTTTGTTAAAGTGGTTCTTCCATATTTAATAGCAATTCCTATGTTGAAATTAATTTTCACTTTATGACAGTTTGAATCAAAAATATACAGTAGAATTTCCTTTAACTAGCTGCAAAGAGACAACACCAATTTTGGGTAAGATTTTTATGGGTAATTAAATGTATATCTCTAGAACGTGTGGTGGTCCACTTGTTGCTTGCTCGCTAGGCTTTTCGCGTTTTGCTGTTGAATACTCATGGCACCATCTACTCGTAGGGACAGTCCACTTGTTGCTTGTTCGTTAGGCCTTTTGTGTTTTGCTTTTGAATACTCATGGCACCATCTACTAGCAGTGGCAGTCCACTTGTTGCTCACTTGCTTTCATGTTTTGCTGTTGAATATCCATTGCACCATCCACTAGCAAGGAATGGAAGTATGAGGCATAAGTTCCTGCAGTCTTTTTTTTTTTTTTTTTTTTTTTTTTTGGTGGGGGTATATTTTTAGAGTACAGTAAAATTTCCTCAACAATGAACATTTAGAATAATGTAAAAAGTAATATGGAGTATTTTGTGTTTTCAGATCTGTTACCTGTATTTTTCATATTCTACTTTATGCAATGCAAGCCAAATAATCTCATACTTTTCCCTTCTATGGCCATGTAATACTTTGACTTGAGTATGCAGCTTTAGATAGTTGCAATACCCGATTAATCTATGCAAGCAGCCCGGGTATCTGGATCAGCTCTCACCTGTTCTTGTAAAATAATTTTCGATCTTGAGTCCGTTTTGCGCGAGTAAAATACTTTACTCCTATGGCAAAAGACCTCTTCTGTGATATGTTAAGAATTTCTTAAGATGAAGGCATATAATTGCAAATGTCTGTTTGCTTACAAGAATATAGAGTAATTTAAAAAATTCATGGTATATACAATGAAGCTTCACAACATCATGTATGGACACAGACGAGTATTTCTTGGGAAATCTTATGAAAGTCTGGAATCTTTCATTATCATCCTTCCATGTAACTTTCTTAACTCTGCGTGTATATCTTAATCATCATTCCACTCTTCATCATCATATTTCTCCTTTCTCAGTACATGTTCAATCATTTCATCATTATCAGCTGGAGAGAGTATGGGAACAGAATTGTCCATTCATACCTGAATACCTCCTCTTCACTAACATTAATCTTCTCCGGATGTGTAAGTAAATCCAAGATGTTCGACACATGAGCTAAATGTGTTTAAATCTGACAGAATCTCTTTTACTCAACTTGTTATCTACTAACATGGTCATAGGCTACAATTTATGCCAACAGCATAAATTTTACTGATCATGTAAACAAATACTAAATTAATAAGCTTTTATTTAGCCTACTTTTCTAAATTTTGACATTCAGATGCTACTAGTTCAATGGATTGAATACATATATTAGTGGGAGATTCTGCACAATTAGTTGATAATTTACACTTTGGTACATATAATACCTACCCTTATGAAGTAAAATGCTTTCCAAAAGCAAATAATAGATTTCCCGCAGCTGCTTACACATGCTTGTTTCTGATAACCGATTTAATGAAATAAAATTACTTCTATCTGTTTATTACTAGAAATTAATATAGAAACTGAGTACTAAATAAAAATCGACACTAAAAATGAAACACAATAATATAAAAAAAAAAAAGAACAAAAATTAACGAAATAATGGCTGCATACTGGAATATTTTATTATTTAAAAAACATACCTGCATGGCATTTCTAAGATAACAATTGTGATTTTACTGTAATATCACAATTTTACAGTTGTTTGTACTGAGCAGGTTCTCAGCAGAAACACCATTTATTACAATTATCTCAGCTGAAATATCTGATTTACTTCTCATATTGAGTATATTCAAATCCACAAAATAGCATATCAGGTTTTAATGAAAGCTTCCCAACACCACAAATATTGTCTGGGTAAAGTTCACATCAGCATGTTTAATCATATTTTCTCAAATGATGTTTGGCATTTGAAAGAAAGAGACTTCCTTTAGAATACTCTGTTGTGAAATCTGTAAAAAAATATGGGTAGTTTATACTTTAGGGTACGCCTTGGATTATTGCTAAGTTGTTGTTTCATTTATGGTAACCTGAATAATTTACGTTAGATGTTATGGAGACGTGATTGGTTGTAATGCATGATTGACGTGATTTTGACTGCTGGGAAAATATTTTTCAGAGCTTATTTATGTGTTGGATACTGGTTAGGAAGAACATTGCTTATTTTGTGCTTTACACAAATGCCTGCTGGTGGTACATTTAACCTGAAGTTTCTGTACACTTTGGAATGAATGTGAAAGAAAACATTGATTGAGTCGTGTGTAAATGAAGATTTAACCCTGTAGAGACATTAGGGTAATTGGAAAAGCCAAAGAGATGAAAATTTAGCAAACGCCTACATCCCGAATCAAACCACGGACCTCTGGAATACCGGCTCAGCGTGCAGAACCAGAACCACTACACCTCAAAGGCATACTAGGAAGGCAGGAGAAATACTTATATACTCCCCCTTTTAAAGGGTGACTGCGGTTTTTAGGGGACCCAATCGCCAAATCCTAGGTGTGGAGAATCCTCATCCAACACCCTTTTAGTTCGGGGTAAAGACATTAGGTATAATTGGATAAGCCGGAGAGATGAAAAATTAGCAAACGCCTTCGCTGGGAATCGAACTACAGACCTCTGGAATACCAGCCCAGCGTGCAGAACCACTACACCACGAAGGCACGTTAGGAAGGCAGGAGAAATACCTTATAAGTCTTTGATGTGCAAAATATTATTTTAATAATTTTTTTAACTAAAAACTCTAAAAATTGAATATTATGATCCTAAAGACAAATAATATATGAATTTAAAAAAAATCTTCACTTGCACATTCATCTGTGGGTGCAGTGAAAACATAAGAACCTACATAATAAGAACATTCAGATAAATGGATATAAAAACTCAGTAAAGTAAGGATTTTTGCGACACTGTTCAAAGCATGTTTTGTCTTTTTGGTACGTGCACAGACCCACATTGCACGTTTCACACATGCATGAGGTTGTTTACGTTCTATGAGGTTTATCCCTTGTGTTACAAAATGTACACTGACTGCTGACTGGATTTGCATTTTACTGGTATATGGCCAGCATTATTTAGTCTCTTTTGTTTGGCATATGAAATTTATGGATTTTATGTTAATGGGGGACTTGGTCTTTTTGGCTTTGGTACGGATCTTTCATTTCCCATTTGTATTTATTTTATTCATATTTCATCAAAAAATACTTATAAAATATTTTTAATTTAAATAAAGCTTTTACACAATTTCTATTTTTAATTATAGCAAGTATATTTACATTATATTTAAACCACATTAAATAACATAAATTCACAATAATAGCATAGGAAGCAAGCATGTTGAGGTCGGAGAAAAATCTCTGGAAAAGAAAGACCTTTTCACTGGGCAGGTGCATGTATTGTTTAGTAATAAAATAACTCTGTGGTTTTAAAGCCCCTTTTTTACATCTGGGTAAAAATAAACATTCCTATTTGAAAAGCAGCAAACACTATTGTTAGGAGCAGTGGTTTTAAGGCATGACCACCACTGAGCCTCAAGAGGAATGTGAGCATTGTGATGCATTGCTCTAGTGGCTCAGTGGTCGAGTCCTGAAACCACAAAGCAAATGCCATAAATATGCATATGCTTTTTTTAATATATGCAGTTTAATTGTTGCTATTTTTTATTGTTTGTGATAGAAATAGAGATGTGCAATGAATAACTTTTTCAATTTAAAGTTGTTTATATTAATAAAAAGAAGTTATTTTGTCTCATTGAAAACAAATTTTAAAGGGCATCCAATTTGAAGTACTAAGACCTAAAAAAATGTATGATTCTGCAGTCATTTTGTACTATTCAGAGGTAAAAGATCAGTAATCAATCAGTTTTCACTCAAAATATTCAGAAAGAAGAGGAGAAAAAGATTTGAAACTTAGCGGTTTCAAGGTGCGACCACCACGCGTCAAAGTGTTTAATATCTTCATTCACCTCTCAGTAAATTACACAATGAGATTTAAGGATTTGGAAACCAGAGCTCATATTAACACTATGGAAGGTATATCAAATGTAATAAAAAGGGATTTTCGAACAAAATGCCTCCGGCAGTACGGAGGATATTTGTAAATTTATATGGCGATGGAGTATACAGATTCTAGTTCAGATAATTTTAAACAGTTTTTGGATGCTATTAAGGAATTCTGCGTGTGACACACCAAAGACACGGAAACTTCTAATTAAGGTTAAGTTGATATTTCCTTTTTGTACTGCAAAAATTAGATAACATGTATTAACTATGTTTTATTACATTATGTTTACCAAAAAAATCAATTTTTGCCCTGAAATATATTTTCCCCATAAATATAAATATCGTCATCATTAAGTACGAGGTGTCTAAAATGGAACTATCACGTTACCAAATTAGAACCATAATTCACTTCCAGATTTGTTGTAAAAAGTTAGTTGCATAATATCACCAAATCATTTGCACAAACATTAAGTACTTATGTTATATCATATGACACTGTAAAGGTTTGTTACCAAAAGTGGAAAAACAAGGACATTCAAGAAGCAGAGTACTTTAGTCAGCCTATGGATGTTGATGAGGCCCTTCTGCAAAAACTAGTGGAAGATCAGCATGCAACCACTTAAAAGCTTGCTAAGGAGTTAAGACGTTAGTGTCTTGCCCATTAATCATGCTATGCAATGCATAAATTTGACGTACAAGTTCAAATGCTCGGTATAACATGAGCTGACTCAAGCAGATAGAGACAGACTTGTTCGGGCCTCCACTAATCTGTTCAAATATCAATATATGGACAAAATTCTGGACTGGATCGTGACTAGTGATGAAAAGTGGATTTGCTTCAACAACACAAGCCAAAAAGAAGGGTTGGTCTACACATGATCAGCCTGCCGACACTGTCACAAAGCACAATTTGACTGACAAAAAGATAATGCTTTGTATCTGGTGGGATTGCCATGATATTATTCACAAAGAGTATATGGAAAAACATAAAACCCTCAAGAGTAAGGTGTAGATTGGGATGGTAGTCCATGCTGATGCTGCTATCAAGAAAGAACGCTGAACTGAGTTCCGGCGCAAAAAGGTAATGTTCCATCAAGATAATGCAGAGACCACATGTGTCTGCGGTACAGAGTCTGAATTTGGAGTCGCGGCCACCAAGTTTCTGGGCCTCGGGCCTTTGAAAAGCTACCAAAACGTTGACAGAAAATCATAGATTTGGGTGGTGATTACTACTCGCACTAAGGGTACTACTTTTATGCTTTTATCTAACTTTATTAAGAAAGTTTTTCGGCGGAAAACTTTCGTTACAACCAGATATGATGATTTTGCATGTCATTATCTAACATTATTTATCGATGTGACATTCATTCTTTTGATAATAAATACATTATCTCAAAAATACATCACAATTAATGGAAAAACATCAAAAACTACTTACGTGAGAGGATTCATCTTCCAACACCATTCAAAACACAAACATGTATTATTTAGTTGTTACTCTCCTGTACATGAGAGAGAAAAAGGATTTGGAAAATTGCGGAAATGTTAACTAGGAAAGTGATTTTATCACGGGATAAAACGCTTTAATTCGAGAGGCGGCAGTGAATATTTGCTTTAGTGGTCCGAAATTTGCGCTAAAAATTTCACGGTCGATATTTTGCATTGGTATTTCTGGGGGAGGGGAAGAAGGTAAATAACAGAATATTATTTCATTTTAAAATAGTGAACAGCAGTATTTTTCATTTATAAACTTATGAAATTTTGACAATATAATTGATAATTTTGTCATAGATAGCGATTGAATTTTAATCAGAAGTTGCTTTTACACATTATGCTTCATTTAAAAGCTTCATTTATTTGAAGGGGCTGAAACCTTTTTCCCGAAAGTAAAGCATTAGTTTATAAAAAGATTTGTTTTGAATATGATATTGGCAAGTTACAGCTCCAGCGCCCTGTCCTCGTACGTTGGATTTTCATCGGACCGCGAGCATCCGTTGTCAATTTTTTTTTTTCAAACAGCTGCGGCCTGCAGTTTCAATCTTGTCTTCTTTCCTAATTTTATCTTACCTCTCTTCTTCTTATCTCCTCCTAATTTTATCCTTCCTTTCTTCCTCTTCTAATTCTATCCTGTTCCTTTTTCCCCCTCTCAAGCCTCAATGAAGTGATATTTGCCAATAGACTTTTCCCAAGTTCCTCCTCTTAGACATAATCAGCTGTCTTAAGGTCCAATATCCTAAGTTCAGGTTCGACCTCCTCCCTTAACTCTTCAACGAAGGTTTTAAGCTCCTTTTTCTTAACTTTTGCTAAGAATGCCATGGTATAACTACAATTTATGATAAAAAATATCTAACCACTTTATATCTCTCCATATATATTTTGTTAAATAGCAATTTCAACTATGAGGATTAAATTTTAATCCTTAATTTTTTTACAAAATATTCTACTGACCTAAAACACTAATTCAAGACAATTTATATTATAAGGTACACATTATGGTTTCATTTATAATTGGTCTCTTTGAGAACTTAGGACAATACAAATAACATTAACCTATGCTTTACATTCAGTTGCTTTAAAACTTAAATGTATATGATAATACAATATACTTTACATTTACTTATGATAATACAATATACTTTCATGAAAATTTTCAAGATATATTAAAGTATGCAATCAAAGCTAAATTAAATTTAAAAAGAATTTATGTATAAATGCTCATAATTGAACATGGATACAACAACAATTAAAACATCATATACTGGGGATGCCTAGTCTTCCCTTTAACACATTCAATTGAAAATCTTTTTAATTCTTACACAAACTAATATTTTATACTTTTTATAGGAAAACTGTAATATTTAAAACATTCAAGACGACATAGAAATAATATATCAAAATACCAGCTAACATTTAGAACCTTCAGAAATATAGTAATTCTTCTGTCTTACATATTCATTTATATCAGCTTAATTTCAGCATAACTCATCAACATTTCAGATTTATGTTAAAAATGTTTAATTTATGCCTTCTTATTTGAAACACAAAAACAAAACAACACATCTTTTAAGCTTTACAGAAAACAGTATCTTATATTCAGCAGAACTCATCAATATTGCATACATTAAAAGATCTATGAATACAAATTCAGATTCTAAAATTTATGCGTTCGAATTTGAAACACAAAACCAAAGCATCACATGTCTTTAAGCTTTATAGAAACGATATGGACTTTAAAAAAATTATGTGTACTTGTATATATTTAATTATAAAAAATAGCTTAAAATAATTTAACTCACTGCCTCAATATAAAATTCAAAAGTACTTATCCGCCTGGTTTTGTAGACTTGATGCACTGATTGATCCTTGGAATATGAAGAATCTATTAATCACAAGGATTTTATGAACGCGTATGGTATAGACCAGTGGCCGCCAAACTTATGACTCTTCTGAGATACTGTACCGTTTTTAAATTCTGTTGTGAGCTACCAACGAAAACATATTGCATACCAACATTTTTTTTAATCTTTAATTTATTCATTGCCTATTAAGTTACATTTCTAGTAAACGTGAAATTAATTTAATTAAACTGTATATAACAAGAAAAAAATAAATTTACCTAAGGAAGAAATTGAAGTGTTATTAGTAACAAATAACAAATGTAATAACAGATTTTGTTATCAGATCTATTAACTTTCATAAGAAGGGTAGAACTCTTTTATAATCCTCAATAATTTTTTTAACGTTTGTAGTGTAAGTAGTGGCTGCCATTCAAATACAGTTGTCAAAGTGCTCATCAGTGAGTCTTAATTTTCTGTATTACTTTTAATAAATTTCACAACTGAAAAAGAAATCTCACACAAATATCTATATTACCTTCACAGTGACACAAACCTAGACCGAAATTGGGGATTTTTCTCTAAGAAAAAGGAACGCTAGATTGCGTCTGTCATGGGTCCGAGTGTCTTCCTTCCCTCTCCCCGTTAACCAAACAACACGAGAGGACTTTCAGCTGGCCGCATATTTAGAGTACCGCCATGCCGCACAGATACTATACACTTACAAACATCCATGCCTTCTCCGAGATTCGAAACCGGTCCCATCGGCACGACAATCAGCGACGCTACCCACTATACCGGTTGAGCGGCGGGTCTTTTAATTCACGGAAAGATTCCTCTCGTTTTTTCAAAAATTCTCCTAAGGAAGGAAACAACTCGTAAACCTCCGTTTCTATTCAACAAACGAATTTCTGTATGTAACAATATATCACCATACTGGGAATCTAGTTCATCAGTCAGCGCCCTGAACAGACCAGATGTATTTGAATTGCATGTGCTCTAACTTTGTTCAAGGTTTTTATAACTATCTTCATTACATTGTTCATACTTAACTTTCCATACAGTGACTCCTGGTGTAGAGTGGTAAGACAGAAATTTCGGAAAGCTGTTGTCTTTATGGCACAAGTTTATAAATCCCTTCTCTTTGCCTGCCATCGCAGGATCTCCATCAGTTGCTAAGCTTACCAACTTATGCATATTTTCAGAGTTAAGATTTTTAACTGCTAAAAGTATGTCCTGTTCTGTAGTCGTCCTGTTAACGATATAATCTATACTAGCTCCTCTCCTATTTCGAAATGATCAGAAACCATTCTTGCAGAAGCCCACCAGCGGCCGAGCGGTAAACACGCTGAACACTGGTAGTTCGGTCTGAGGTTCGAATACCGCGAACGGGCTGGCTGCATGGGCGTTTTCGTGGTTTTCCCCATGTGTAACGTGTATACAAGCCAGTTTCTCTTAGAAAGTCCTCCACGAAAGGCATCCCTCCCTTTAGGCAGATAGCCCTCGTGTGCTTTGCCATAACTGAATATTCCATTCCATTCCATTCTTGCAGAAACCGCCAATTGAGTTGTATCGTTTATATCAGTCGATTCGTAAAGAAATCGATCGTAAGAAAGAAGGGAGAAATAGCCGCAGCGATTAATCAATTTTAAAATATGAGGTAACATTAGAACTCATAACCTTAACCATTCTCATTACTGTATTTGCAGAAAGCTGCGCAGATTTAATAGCAGACATTTTCTCATTTTTATTTTTGAAACTATCAAATAATGTATCTGCAGCTTCTAAAAATGCAGTTTTGATTACTTCACCATCTTCGTATGGTTTTTTCCTATTCTGTGTAATAATATTTGAATCTCAGAATAACGCCTCTGTTGCTGCTGTATTCTCGTTAAATGAGTTTTAAAAAGTTGATTGTCGAGCATTAAGTTTAGTTTTAGCTGCCTTACCTTCTCTCTCTTTTAGAGCAGAATTCAATGTGAAACCCTTTTTAGTCTCTGCGTGAACTGTTTTGAAGTGACGTTTGACGTTCCTTTTCTTCCTAACCGATGCTCTTGCATAGCAAAATAAACACACACATTTGTCCTTTACCTGGGTAAAGAAGTAATCGGTTTCCCATTCTAAATGAAAGTGATAAGTTTTCTGCTTTTCGCTAGAACACGCCATCATTAGAACAGACATAGTTTAGTACCAATGCGTAAATAAAACTATCCAAGTTAGTAAATGTCTAATATACACCCGAAAAACATAACATGCACAACTTCAGGCGTATACAATGAACTATGAGATGAGGTTGACACTGGCATTTGCACGGGAGAAATAAGCAGTTGTTGCCGTCAGCGTCAGCTCAGTGGAGGAATCAAGGTCAGCCAACCGGAGAGTTAACGCGATTTACCGAAAATGTCCCCGCGAGCTACTAGTAGCTCGCGTTCGACGGTTTGACAATCACTGGTCTAGACACTTAGACACACAATCACACGAAACATCTTACACTTCACAGCGCATCAATTTTCGGACACTGGTCCCCAAAACTTAAAAGACTTTTGTAGTCACTTCCTAAACAGATAAAATTTTTAAAGTTTCCTACTTGAAATATTTTCGAACGCGGAATGGTCTCTCTAAATGCTGTTTATGTTTGAACATTGATTATCCTCCAAACTTAAAGATGAGCTGTATTCAGTATCCTGGCAGTTTTCTTCTTAAGTATACGGAATGTTTGTGCTTTCCTACTTGAAATATTTTTGGACTTGAACGGTTAAACAAGATGCTGATGATTTCTGGAATTGACTGTCCCACAACTTATTTGTATTCAGAAGCCTGGTGGTTCTTTTTACCCGAATTGAAGTCCAGTCTGCTTCCACGGATTTCATATCCCACTAACTTAAGGACGAGCTGTATTCAGGAGCCGAGCTGTCCTCTTTAACCGGACTGACGTCCGCAGTCTACCGTGAATTTCATATCCACACCGCTGCCACCAATAATTTTTAGCTGTAACGTACCAAAGTTCCATGAGGGAAATACTGAGATCAGTTGTCTTTTTAAATATTTTTATAAAATTTAACACAATTTTTTTTGGTTAAATAAAAAGTAAAAAATCAGCACAGTTACAGAAGGGGAAAGACAGCATTTTCCCCGTCGCATGATACAACTTACTCCTTCGGCTTTTCTCAGATAAAAGCTTGTAGAGTCATTATGTTAATTGGAAGCAGAAAAGATGACAAATATGCAACCGCCTTCGCCGGGAATCGAATCACGGACCTCTGGAATACCGGCTCAGCGTGCTACCGTTACACCACGAAGGCACGCTAGGGAAGTGGGAGAAATACCTTATAAGCCCTTTTATTACATTTTCCAACTGGATCCAGGGAAATCGCTCACGTGAGTTGTCCTTAAGAAGTATTTCCTTGATTAATTTCTTGCCTATGTAGCGGACACTGGGGTATGTTCGTATGATAAAAGGAAGTTCTCTAATATAAAGCTGATGCTTGTCATAATATTTTTTAAACAGTATCCTCACCATTATTATTTATGAGACTCAAAGCTTTCTAATATATTCATTCTAACTTAAACTAAAATATATGCATTTGACATTGACATAATTTGATTAAATATTGAACTCTTACCGAGTTTTGAGAATGGCATTTAATTTATCCTACTTAGGAAATAAAATCATGCATGACATCATGTAAAACAAGTAATATTAACATGAATTCCAAATAATGATCCAACATGGCAGTTAACTTCGAAGTTTTATCACGTTCACTCTGACTTAACAAACGCATTTCAAGCTGACATGACTTCATTAAACATTGAACTCTTGCAGCTCTTTAAGAATATTTTACATTTAATTTAATAGCAAATAAAATTATGCATAAATACATAACAGGTAATATTAACACGAACGCCATGTAAAGATCCAACATGGCAGTTAACTTCGAAGTTTTATCACGTTCACTCTGACTTAACAAACGCATTTCAAGCTGACATGACTTCATTAAACATTGAACTCTTGCAGCTCTTTAAGAATATTTTACATTTAATTTAATAGCAAATAAAATTATGCATAAATACATAACAGGTAATATTAACACGAACGCCATGTAAAGATCCAACATAGTAGGCAAGTTAAACGAATTTTTAACACATTTTAATATGAATTAATCTAAAATAGTCCATACTTTCAAGGAAGCATTATTTTAGTTCAACACATGAGCAGAACAATTCTTCGAAAATATATGATGACATTTCGTTTATCATTATCATCACAAATAATATGCAAACAAAATACATTTCATAAAGCATGAAATACATTTTCTGTACTCCGGTTGTATTCTTAAGATGAGATGCAGTATGAATGCTTAGGACCATACGGTGCTAATGTTCTAATTTCTCCACTCATTAATACACATATGCATTAAAATCAGCTAAAAAAATTCAGATACAGGCATAAAGGCTAATGAAAAAATTTATTTATGGAATACATACAAATTTATGGAATACATTCACAATAAGATAAATTCGATCTGCTCAGCACATGGGCGGCATTCTTCGTTTCAGATTAAGCAAACACTCAGGATAATTCCTCTGTAACTACGGATTTCATTCACATTAGTTTTTCCAGACTTACGAGATGTATGCAATATCTACGGAAGATCTTCTTCCCAACGCAAAGAGTAATAGTGAAATATAACATGGAACAAAAAAATGTCAGATTTATGGCAAAATCTAAACATTTAAGAATGCAAAAGGTGAACATGAAACGAATATTTTTTTCTGCATATGTTATGTTCTGAATGAGACAAGTCTTCAGCCTGTTTCACGAATAGTGCATGAAAAATAATGAAGTATTTTTAATCTTGTTTTGCTATATAACACATTTATTCTTATATCTTCCGTTCCGACATTTGTATTCTATACTTAGGCAAAAGTTAATAAATCAGAGTAATTTCGTTTCTTGAAGATTCTGCCTCAGAAATATTACAGCTCAAAAGAGGAAAAAATTTGAATAACAACGGAATATATCGTAACCAAGCGAACGGAATAAGTAACTTTTTCTCTTTATTTTATGAATTCGCAGATATTTAGCAAAATTATAATGGACTTCATATGAATATTTCAAAAATATTTTACGATTACTGTTTTTTACTTTATTATTAAATTTATTATTTATTTACTTTATTATTTGTTAGTCTTTAAGAAAACATTTCGTGTATAATTTATCGTTTTTCATGAGATTTATCCGCGTATTTGCGTCATTTTTAGCATATGCTTGCATTTACAATGCTGAAAGAAATAATAATAAAAAAAAATGTCTATCTTTTGATTGAAAAAAATATTTCTTCGTCAAAATTGAAGTACCAAATTAAAAATATGGTTACCTAATTGCCGCTGGTCTTAGTCTTAAATTTACTTCCATATATAGGAATATCTGAGGGAAGTCGATTACAGAAGTTAAATAATATTTTACAAAGAAGCCAAAATTTTGTGTTTTTAATGAAAAATAATCAAATTCAGTGCTTTATTCCTAATTTGAGTTTGTATTTGGAACAAACACATTCATAAATTATAGTCGAGATATCCCATATAGGAGTATTTTTCGACTTTTCATAACATTTCAGTTGCTGTGCAATTTGATTCATTGCCAAATAATGAAATGCTGGTTAATTTTTGATTCTGATTGAATTACATATCTTATATATGCTCAGTATAATAACTTGACAAAAATTACAACCAAGTTAAATCTAAGTGAGTATTTCCTGCAATAGTATACTGCTCATTTTGGAAATTTTACATGAATATCCTTATTTTAGCCCTTTAATAATTTTTTCTTCATTATAAGGTATTTCTCCCACCTTCTTGGCGTGCCTTCGTGGTGCGGTGGTCTACACATTGGGCTGGTATTCCAAAGGTCCGCGGTTCGATTCCTGGCCATGGCGTTATTAATTTTTCATCTTTCCTGCTTCCAAAAATATACCTAATGTCTCTACAGTGGCGCCTGAACTAAAAGGGTGTTGGATGATGATTCTCCTCGCCCAGGATTTGGCGATTGGGTCCCCTAAAAACCTCAGTCGCCCTTTAAAAGGGGAAGTATGTAAGGTATTTCTCCCACCTTATTGGCGTGCCTTTGTGGTGGGGTGGTCTGCACACTGGGCCGGTATTCCAGAGGTCCGCGGTTTGATTCCCGGCGAAGGCGTTGTTAATTTTTCATCTTTCCTGATTCCAAAAATATAGCTAATGTCTCTGCAGCATCACGAGTAAATTTTCGGAAATATATGTTAAAATTTTTAGTTTAGGTAAGAATTCGTTCTAGAATGTTCTCGCTCAGTCTGTGGCATATCGCCAATTCTGTTGCTAAATATAGCCAAATGGGCGATTTTTCGCCAAATTTGGCAACTTTGCCATTTTTAGGCAACCCTAAACCCGCTTTTCAAGGAAGCTATCTTACCGCAGCTGGGCATTTTGTAACAATATATACAAATTCTTTATTATTTGATAGAGACTAGTTGGATTCATTAAATTCATTGGTTATTTTTTTAATAACTGTTTTAGGCGGCTAGTAGCTTAAATAACCGAGCGTTTTCAAAGTAAGATAAGCACTTCTTAGCGATTTAAAGATTTAAATCTTACTTTATTTTTGTAATATACTTAATTTAAGTTTTTTAAATTATAATATTCCCAAATGATAATTTTATGAATATCTGCAGTAATGTAATTCATAATAGAAATTTCAAACGCCATATTTTATTAAAATGTATCGTTTATTTAAATATGGAGTTTACAAATGCTGCATACCTGCTATAAAATTTATTTTATACTATTAAATTTCACTTTCTGTAAGATTCAAGTTCTAATATATTAATTGGAATACGTGATTCCTTACTTGTTCTGTCATCAATATGGATTGCATTTGATGAAAAATTTTAAATGCTAAGATCGGAATTTATTAATATTGAATTATATTTGTTGATTAAAGTATAATGAAAAGATAATATAATACAAGACATATTATAGAAAGCTATTAAATTGCCAATTTATATGAATGAGTAAGACATGTAGATTGGCTTAAAATATTTAAAACGAATTAACATTAATGTAAAATTATCTGCGTAGTGTATACAAGCTCAGAATTTTTTGCTTTATCTAAGATTTATTTCCTAATGAGTGTCAGTTTACTAAAAACTAAGTATTCAGACACGATGGCATTATTTCTATTGCTATTTACAGGCAAGGAATTTATGGCTTACAGTATAGATTATGATTGCAATCAATTATTACTTTCTGCTTATAATGTTTTTATATAATTTGAGTTAATATTTTTATTACTATTGCGTAAGTTATTACGCAATAGTAATGATGGGTTGCCAGTTTGATAGGTGTTTTAGAATTCGTGATACGCAATTTAAATATTTTGAAAGAAAATCAGGAACGTTTAAACAAGGAAAGCAAAGAATTATAATTTCAAGATTACAGATTACACTCCAAAGAAGAGTTTACCTCTAAATACTTCAAAAAAGTTTTATTTAATCCTTCAAAAATCCAAAACATTCAAAAGAAGAATTTATCGTTATAATTTGCAAAAAATTTAAAAACATGGAAAACTTGCAAAAATTTCGGTTTTTCTTAAGAACTGAAACAGTATCAATTGCTGTCAATATATAGAAACTAAATTCGGTATTTTCAGTTATGCTCTTGCCACATAATATGACAATGCTGTAGTAGTAATATGCATGTGTGTGTTTAATGATTATTGGTTACATATACACATACATGAGCACATAGTCTTCAAGTGGTGCTATCATTGAGTGTTGGCATGTTTTGGCTTTTGTTTCACACAGGCTCGAGAGGGTGGCAGGTGCATAACTGAAAGGTTCCCTAAATTTTCACAGTTGAGCAAAACTGAAATTCAAATCAAAGAATGCTTCAGTTCTAAAAGTTCCTGCGTATTTTTTGAATGTAAAATGCTATGAAAACAAAAATTTCAAAACATTAAAAAAGTTTATTTTCCTTTGAAAATATTTAACTTCTAGAGAAGTTTGCGATTTACAGACTATACATCATTAAAAAACTTAATTGCAATCATCATATTTTATTTTTAATGCAGGTGACAGATTGCACAAGAATTACTCGTTGAAATTCAGCGATCGACCATACATTTATTGGACGTTAGAAATTTATTTCATTTATGACCTTCTTTGCCATAAAATAATAGTACTTATCTTAAAATGTTGTTAAGAAGTTCAGATAATATGATGTATTAAAGTATTAAGTTAGCACTGCATTTGACAGCACACTTTTATGATACCGAAAACAAATTAAATATCTTATTCATCATCGACTGGCAACAATGACTATTTATAATAAAAGGGATATATCAAAAAGTGAAAAACAATAACATTTCTTTGAAATTATGGCATTAAAATATTGTAGTTCTTTTAATGTATATGAGTATATGGTCTGCAGGAGGGGAAAGGAAGGTTGCAACCTAATTATTGAATTTTTTTTTTTTTTTTAAGTACGAATAGTTGCTTTCATAATTAATCCGGATATTCAGTACTGCACTACACTTTAGGATTTTCTGTATCTTGTTAAAATTGGCATTACTTAGAAAATTCTGAGATTAATCACAACACGCCTTCTATTTCGGATTCTAATTCTAAGAGAAAAAAGAGTTATTTTATACTAGTCTAGAGAATAAACACTTCAACACCTTCCCTCCCAGTTTGAGAAAGAATTAAAATGGTGTGTGAGGAGAAATTTCCTAGAAGAAGGAACGGATTGGACCAAATTGTAATCCAGAATCCCACCTTCTCTTTTCAACGTTAGGCACAATCCCAAACGAAAGCAAGAAAGGTCGCAATAAAAGATAAGTTTGCCATAACTGTATACGCATCGCCAATTTGGTGATAAAATTGTATACGAAAGGTATTATACGCTTGCTTGTCGGAATCAATTGCATTGTTGAAACACTTTCTGTGTTATTGGATTTCCTATTCTAGTGACAACCAGTTAAATAAATACAGTTCTAAATATCTGGATCAACTAAGACTAAACAATGAGCTTTGAATAACTGGGGTAATATTGGACAAAACGGCCATACTTAATCAAAGGAGAGTTAGAAAAATCACTGGAAAGAGGAATAACCCATTTTATATTTAATAGAAGAGTAAATATTAAAAAATTAGTTGAATTTTCCACTAACTTAATCTGCTATAAACAGACTTAAGTTGATTTGGTTTTGTTAATTAAATCAGTATTAATAAAGAATGCACTTCACAACAAAAAGAATAACCTTTTTTTACATTATTCTTGACTTTTGAACAGAAACAATGTGAAAAAATATTAATGGCATTAGTGGTTGTACATTGGATTTATTTTAAAGACTGAATAATTTACTTTTAATGATGATTTCAGAATGTATTCATATTATTACAGATTAAATGTAATTAAATTAAGTATTGTTATGTATAAAACTTCTCAAACATTTCGCCATCATTTAATATGATTGCTGTTATCGTACGATATTTTCTTTTATATGTTTGTTATAAGTTTTCCATGGAAAATTTTATTTTGCTTTGATGACATGCAATAATAATTTCTTTACCGTTCGACGATAAAATTAGAAAAGTACCTCTACTTTAAATCAGCCTTCCAAATTTAAAACTGTTTACATTAAATAAAAGAAAATTTTCAAAAATTAATTAAACCAAAATTTAAAAAAATCTGAAAGATTTCAGATTTTAACGATCGCCAAAAGTGTTTGTTAAGGTTTTTACGCTCTCACTGAGCTCAATGTTTACTAGTCTGTTGTCAAACTCACTCCTACTTTTTTTTAAATATCTTTTTAACTTTCTTATTAAGCGTAATTTTCTTCACACTTACGCAATATACAATTCAACAGAAAATTACGAAAATTTAAAAAACAGCATAGCAATATACGTTTAAAATTTTCGATGCAGAGTTAAGTGCTGGCATTCATTTTTTATGTTTTTTATATTCAGTCTCTTCTCAGTTCATCATATCAACGTTAAGGTTTCTTTCTAAGACTGCTTTACACTACTTTTTTTTTTGTCTTTTTATTATTAGCGTTTTGAGTGGATCTTTATGTATTAAATATCATGTTCTTAACCCTTACGCCACATAAAATTCGATTCAACAACAAAATCACAAAATATTTAAAAACAGCGTATCTTTAGAATTTACGATACAGAGTCTCGCGCGCTGGATATAAAATTTTTTTCTCCGTACAGTGTTGCCACTGCTCGCTTTGAAATCGTTAAGATTAATAAAAATTTTTTTAAAGTTTTCCAAAATAGGAAATAGATAATAAAATAAATTCGAAATTCAAAATTTGGTCTTACAGATGCCCATGTCCGGGTGGAGGACTATGTTATTCGAAATTTGATGATTACAGGTACTGTTGCTTTTTCACATTGCGAGAAATGCTTACATTCATGCAGATTCTTCATTATTTAATTTCTTTAAATATGATATATGCGATAATATTTGGTGGCAGCAATTCGAAAAGTGATGCATCGTTTATGGTGATTGAACGCAAAATACTGTTTCGAGAGTAATATCCCATTCGGGACTAATGCCACTTTTGAACTAAAAATACACAGCAAATTTTGAAATACATGATAAATCTAGATGAAAATTACATCATTTTGTTACAAATAATAACAAAAATCAGTCTTCTTCAAAACTTGAAAAATTTTTATTATTAACTACTCTCTGTAGTAACATTCTTTGTTTAAATTTATATCTAAATAATAAACCAAAAATTGTTCAAAGGTTACGAAACGGCCATTTCTGGTTAACATTTATGAAAATGGCTGCCTGAAAATTAGGAATTAAACTTTGTCCCTGCAACACAGTATGATTTTTGTATTATTTAAAAAACAGCCGAAGTTATGCAATTTATTCTAGAAGTTCTGAAACGCTTCATTCTAGATTATTATTAGATCTATGCAATGGCATAAAGATCGAAATTTTGGGTTAATTAATTAGATTATAAAGCGACGTGTGTTGGAAAACAGCAGTACTAAATAAATTTTCTAGTCTGAAAACTTCAGATAGTAAACTAGTGCCTCGAGGAATCGCCATTTTAGTTTCAAAAGGTTAAAAAAATATTCGATAAAATTAAAAATATAAAGTAATAAGATTAGAAAGAAATTGTAATTTTAATACAAGTATCCAAATTTGAGTTAAATACACGAAGCAAATTTTTAAGCTAAGTAGTAACGACAGGCCGACTAGTAAATAGCCATATAAAACATAAAAATGTAAAGGCTACTGAAATTTGAAAAAGGCTACTGAAAATGGTAAAGCAAATAACAGAAAATTCTTGTGATATTATTTCACTGAAAATTAAATCCATCTGAAAACATAAGTACTTTCTTAGTAAAGAAATAGCTTAATTATTGAAGATGTAGCTGTGCATTTATTTCCCTAGATCGTTTGTATACGAGATTTCAATAAATAATTTCTTAAAGTGGCAATGCTTATTATTTTGTCAGGAAGCTAAACCTACTAACTAGAAACAGCAAACACTCTGAAGAGGCTTTTTTTTTTTAGGTTTTTTAAAAAAACTGAAAATTTGAGATAAAAATATAATCTCCCGAGAAATTTAGTAATGAAAATTTGAAGAAAATAAAAACAAGAATCTAAAAAGAAAACTATTAAAATTTTAAAAAAATGCACCAGTCATAAAACAAGTAACCCTCAGGTGCTATTGTGCGTTGTCCCTTTAAACGTCGTTCAGCAAATTGACAGTGGCATAAGCCAAGCTCCAACTTGTACCCGGGCTGTGTTAAGCAGCACAAGATAATGCTCATTAAAGAGGCATAATTAAATACGAAATCAAATAAAAAAGCTACTGAATTACTTTTTGTTTCTTTGGTGTTTATTACTTTGCTTTAATTACACTTTTTTTTTCCCAAGTCTTTTACATGACGCGAGAGACATCTTTCATTGCAAGGTTGATCTTTCAAATATCATCAACAAATTTAGCTATTTAAAAGTAACGTGTTGTCACTGCCGGACATAAATTATTTTTATCTTCCACAAGCAAGTGTGCTGCCATTTGGAAAAGCGTAAGATATTTAACTTTAAAATTTAATCTGTTATTGATAAACAAACTAAGCAATTTTAAAGCAATACACGCAATTCTAAATAAAACCTTTCACTGTTTAATCTGACTAGATTAAATTTAAATGCATTTAATTAATGACGCATCTAATTAATTATTCTTATGGGATTTTTCTCGGGGGTAAGTTGTAATTCGTCAAAGACTTTTCTAACGCCATGTGCTACGCAACTGATGAAGAATCATTTTTCTTACATTTACTGCATTTTACGATTTTTTTGAAAGGCAAACCCTTCTTCAAGGTTTTATATTGCAATTCGAAGATTTTAGATATAATTTGTTGTCTTGCTTATCTAAAACCGTGTTAAAAATTCATTGAGAACAAACAGTATTCAATATTCATTGTGTTTAGTACGAACAGTTTGTCCTATATATCTTAAAATTCTATTATAAAGTTCCTTTCTTGTTTTTGTTTTCCTTATTATTTGAGAAAGTTTCGCAGGTTTCGTTGCATAGGTAAAAACGAGAAAAAAAGGAATATTGCAACAAAAAATAATATATATAATAGTTGCTTCTGAATGCCGTTTGTATTCTCTATCATCGATACAAAATAAAAGCAAAGAAAAAGATGAAATAATCGAAAATTAACCTAACATCACCAAGCAACCGCCAATCTATACTTAAAAAAGAAGTAAGATATTGAAAATAATCCGCATATAGCTGAGAAGATCTTTAAGAAAGAAATAAGATGATAGGTTTTCATTTTACGCATTTAAGTTTTAAGCAACAGAATGCTTTTATGCACCAAAAAATGGAAAAGCTTTAAAACATTTTTCTTCACTCCATTCCTTCTGAGAGCAAAATTAAAATACATTAAAGAGATCGTACGATAAGCTGTATTATTCGCTACAGCTGTATCATTTATATTATATTTAAAATGTGGAATTGTTGGGCTGAAGCGATTGCTAAAATTAATGTAATAAAAAAAGCAGCTATTTTGGTTTATTATAAAATCATTAATATTTTTATGAAATTACATTAGCTGAACTCGTTAAAAGCATTATACATTTTTTCTTTTTTATGCACTAATTATATTAGGCCATTTTCCGTAAAAGCAGATAACATAAAAAAAAAAAAAAAAAAAAAAAAAATCTGAAATGTTTCAGATTTTAAATTACGTCCAAAGGGGCGTTTTTTAACATTTTGTGTGTTACCTTTCTTTATTAAATATCATGTTCCTCGCACTTAAACCATAAGATCCAGTGCAACAGCAATATCGCAAAATAGTTTCAAAACGAGCATATCTTTAGAATTTCCGATACAGAGACTCACGCGCTGGAGATAAAAATGTTTTTTCTGCACAACGTTGCCATTGCTCGCTTTGAAATCCTTGAGTTTGTTAATCAAAAATTCGTCAAAGTTTTAAAAAATAGGAAATCGATCATAAAACAAATTTCAAATTTCAAATTTGGTCTTCCACATGCTCATAAAGGAAAACATTTATAAAAATCTGAAAGCTTTCAAATTTTACATTACATCGAAAGGGGCTTTTTTTTTTAACGTTCTGTGTGTTACGTTTATTTATTAAATATCAGGTTCTTCTCATTTAAACCATAAAATTAAGTTCAACAGCAGTATCGCAAAATAATTTTAAATTTTAAAATGAGCATATCTTTAGAATTTTTGATAAACAATCTCGCGCTGGAGATAAAAATGTTTCTGTACAACGTTGCCATTGCTCGCTTTGAAATCTTTGAGTTAGTTAATCAGAAATTATTTAAAGTTTTACAAAATATAAAATCGATAATGAAACAAATTCCAAATTTCAAATTTGGGCTTCCAGATGACCATATTCGCAGGAGGATTACAATATTCAAAATTGGATGGTTCTAGGTACAGTTGCTTTGTTACAATGGGAGAAATATACATACATTTATGCACATTCTTCATTATATAGTTTCTTTAAATATAATACAGGGCGATAATATTTGGTGACAACAATTTGAAAAGTGAAACAGTGCTTGTAGTGAATCAACGTAAAATGCCAAAACGAAATTGATAGTCCTTCTGGGCAAATTGCCTTTTTGGACAAGTTAAATCTTTAACAGACCTAGAAAGAACAAAAGTCAAGAAAACTGAAGTTCTAGATACATACAGAGTTCTGACTTTTGGAATTGAGTTATATTATTATTTACACGTTTCCATTTGTATAAGGGTAATTACAAAGCCTTACTGTAATGCACTGAAGTTTAGAAAATGTAGCGCATACAACGGCTATTCAGAATATTCCCTTTTCCATTAACTGTAAAATAAACTTTTCTGCGAAATAAAATGTTCGCCCAAGAAACTCTCCATCCACTTTTCCATTCCCAATTTATTTTTTTAATTTAGGATTTTTTTTTTTTTTTTAGTATGTGCGCTTATTTTAAATTTCTGTACGTACTTTCCCTATGCAGAATTTTACAAATATCTGTTTTGATGTTTTAAACGTTCTTACGCTTCCCCAGATGTTGGAACTTTACTTCGTACGTTCATTACTTTAGCTAGCATGCTCATATCGCCGAATTTAGTAAATTAGCTCCACTGTACTCAGCAGAAATTCTTTGAATTGTCTTATGGCCTCATACATAGTCAGTTATTAAAGTGCTTCTGCTTAGAAAAATGTAAAGTCTTATTTTTCTTTCAAATGTAACTAATCTGTGGCTCCTTAACAAACTGGAAGGTAGCAGAAAGACATTTCTAAACATTTTAAGCCTTCTTTTTATTTTTTAAGAACATATCTAATTTATATAAACTGATATAAGCTTAACTTATATTACATTCAAGAGATAATTGTTTTGAACATTTGCAATTTTTATTGTAATGCATAAAATCTTTTTAACACTATATGTTCTTATGTAGCTATTCTGGCTTAGGTTTATTTCTATATGTTGTGGATTATTGTCGTGGAAATGTCGAGAAAATAATAGTTGAGCGGTAGGCGCCATTAAAAACTGAACAATTAGATTGTGAAGCAAGATTTCTTTGTCTGAAAGCCTGCCTGAAAGGGATGGTTAAAATTTTTTTGTTGTAGTAGGTAAATGGATGCGGTGGCTTTGCAAAAAAGACTTGGAATATGGCACCATTGTTTAATCGGTTTGTGGACTAGAGAACAAACAGAAGAGTAGGTAAACGTATTATTTTCTTGAGAAGGGTAATTTGCTGTGCGTGAAATTATCACGAAGTATTTCCATGGCGAACGAGATGAGAAAAATACCCCACTCGCCTTTCCTGGAGCTCTGTAGAAAATATGTACGGAGCCTAATTTTATTTGCTAAGAGGTTATAATTTGTGCAGAAAAGCTTGTGGCGGACAGTGACTGACAAATTAAGTTCAAGTGAGGCGTGCTTGCTTCAGAAGAGGGCTTTTAATTAATACTTAGATCTGGTGTTAAATACGAAAGGTTTTGTCGAAGAAAAGAGGTTTTATTTGGGCGGGGATGGTCCTTTTAGCTTTTGCTCTGAGTTAGATGAGAGTTTAGCAATGTGAAGAAAAGAGGGGAAAGAAATTTGCGAATTAAAGTAGTCTAAAGGTGTGAAAATGGAGGACAGAGATGAGAGTAATGTGGTGACGATACTCGAGCATGTGCAAGATAAAGGAGAAATTACTGAACACGTATCAACCTCGTGGAAGAAGATCAGCTATATTTAATGATTTAGAATTGATGAAGTAGAACGATGTGAACGAAAAATCCCTTGAGAAAGCAATGGTATGATCTGTATGGTATTCTTGTCACGGTATTGGATACGCAAAGATATATCAAATTTATGATTCCAAAAGTGATGATTAACCGAAGCTATGTCTTCGAGACTGTTCTTTAAGATGCGAAGGAAGTAAATGGGTCCGCAAGTGTTCATATTCCCAGTTTAGTGATTTAGAATAATGGCTTCTGGCTCCGATTGATTTTAATTGCCAATTAAATTTATTGAAACATTATTTAAAATTGTAAGTGACTATGTTAGTTACATTAATTTAGCCTGATCTTCCACGTGTTATCATTCAACATCGCGTAAGTTTGTTTTAGGTTCCAGATTAAGTCTGCTTAACTAAATCTTTTCACCTTATTTGTAGAGTTGATAATGCAAATCTGAATTTTTGAATATAAATATTTTCTCAGGAGTTTAGGAGAAGTCTCTGTTTTTATGTAGATTGTGACTTTAACACGTGAACGTGTTACTTAGAGACTTGCATAAAAAATGAAAAATTGTACTTGACGTTCAAATTAGTTTTTGGAAGAATGATTAAATATTGTGTTTCAGAATTTTTGGATTAATTATTCCGCACCAAAAATTTAGCTACACAGCAATATTACGATCGTATTACAGAATCGTTTCATTCATCATATGATGAATTTATCGCACCGAAATTAACATCAAAGGAAGACCACATTTAATTACTAAAGAGGGTCGTCAATTATCTATTAAAGAGAACTTTCTTGTTACGTTTGTTGACTTCGTTATCATCGAGACTTTTTTTAACCAAATGCTCTCGCTCTCTTAGCCGCTCGAACAAAATGACGCAATGTTTTTCTCTATGCGTCGAACTTTATGATTTGAAAAATCGGCCATTTCCCTAACTTGTTGAATTTATTAATTTAAGTCACGTAATAAGATTTTGGATTCAAGTTTAATATAATTGATGCACAAAAGATAAATTTAAAAGCACTCGAGAAAAATTTCAGCTATTTCTATATGCTGCTACATTTTACAATAAATCAATATGTGTGCAAAAATTAATAGCATTCTTTCGGTGTAAGTGCTTTTGTGAGCTTCCTGGAAAGAGAGTTATTACGTTTTGATGTTTCCAGCTCCCTTTCCCCCAAAAAGGAATCTGAAAATTTCACATTAGAGTTTGCATCCCAATGAAGCATTTATCCTTTTAAATTAAAAAAAAAGATGAAGAAATATTAATACAGGGTGGTCATAGAAAACTGCTCCGATATAGGAACCTCTAGAGGCCTATCCACCCAACCAGTTGAAATGAAATTTTATGTATTGTTATTTGGAGCTATGCGCTGGAGATTGTGAAGATTTAAAACAAAGGAGCTCTCACGGTTACATCTGCAACGAAAAAAATTTGAAAAATTTCGAACACCTTTTTTCTTGGACAAAGAGATCCCTACATTAAACCATAAACGGCGCTGGAACGATACCTGTACGATGACAATTGTCAACCTAAAATATTTGAAATATTTGCAAAGAAGAGCATTGTAAAGGACCAATAACACAAAAGAGGAGTGAGAAAAAGACTTTTATTGGGATTACAAGTTTTCAAAGTGACCACCAAAGCAGAAGATAACGCACTGCATGTGGGAAACTGTTGACGACAGTGCTGAACATACATCACGGGAGGAATCTGTATATCTTCATGTTTTATGGTATCTTTCAATTCTGACAGATCTTGTAAGTTTGATGGGCCCGCCAGCGGCTGAACTGTAAAATCGGTCCAAGGTTCGAATCCCGCGAATGGGCTGACTACATGGGTGTTTTCATGGTTTTCCGTATGTCTAACCAGTCAGTTTCCCTTAGAAAGTCTTCCACGAAGGCATCCCTCGAGGCTTTGCAGTAATCACATAATCACACTTACATTTGACATGTAAGCCTTAGATTTCAGGTAACCCCAGAACCAGAAATCCATCGGAATGAGGTCGAGAGATCTTGGTGGCCGCGAAATCGCATAATTACGGGAGACGACTCTATTTCCAAAAAGTGCAGTTGCAACATTTGTGGTACACGTGTGGCGAGTGGCGGCGGGCGGAGAAACCCCATCTTGCATCCATAATATGTCGTTAACGACATTTTGCTGCTGAAATTCTGAAATTTGTAACCAAACTCTTGTGACAGTCCACATTTGCATGCCAGTGGAAACGATCTCTTAAAAGAAGTAGGGACCGAAAACGAATGTGCTTGTGATGCTGCACCACGCAGTCATTTTAGCTTAGTGTAAAGGCCCCATCGTGAGAATTTTGTCAGTCCAGTAAACGCAGTTCTTGGAGTTCCCAAGTAAGAAGAAATGTGCCTCATCCATCCATAATATCCGCAACGACCACCTGTTATTTTCATCATATCTGACAAGGAAAAAACTTGCAGGGTACATACGCTGTTGCTCTCTTCCAGGGCGCGATATTTGGAATCGTTAAGGAACATCCGCAGTACAGAGCGCAGAGGTTTGCTGACTGTGCTTTTCGGTACATCCAAACTGCGGGCAACATATCCTGCAGTATGCAATCTTGTGGATCACAGTCTGTCTTGTGGATCCAGTTTCTTCAGATTTTTTTACCGAATCTTGTACGGTTTTCACCGAACGTGGGCTTTGTCTTACCTTATGATTTCGCCGATAAACTTGCACTGCTTCGGTAGCATTTTTCCAATTCAAGATAAAAGCTTTATAATTTCCCTCTAAGCATCATCTTATTAGCACGTTCGAACACCTGATTGAAGAAACAATCTTTCCACACTTCGTATTAAAGGTTTTCCGCAAACAATAATTTGCACATGGTGTTATGTGATTGGTGTTTCTATTGTCTATCCCTCTGCGCTCTGCAAAGTGCTTGAGTGCACTTCCCGCCTATTTTGTTATTGATCCTTTACAATGCTACGCTTTGCAAAGGCAAATTGCTACATTCAGAAAAGGCAAATTGCTAAGGCAAATGTTTTAAGCCCGCAATTTTCGTCATATATGTATCTTTCCAACGTTATGTAAGGTTTTCAGTGAGCTCATCAGTTTGTGCAGGAAAAACTCTGCAATTCATTTAAACGTACTTTCTTGAATCATTAGAGATATACTTCTAATTCAATCGATTAAGTTTCCACTTCGCGGCAAGGCAAAAATACATAAAAACTCAAAACACCTTCATTAAAAATTGTAAAGTACAGAAAATCCTAATACACCGAATACAGTTAAAAACAGTCAAGAAACAATTTTTATGATTAATATTAGAGTTTCTGCATAAAAACAAGGAATTCGGCCAGCGGGAAGGAAGATAAAAGTTTCGGTGCGCAAAACTGAAAGTTAACTTTGGTCCGACAGGGCAGACAACGAAGTTGGTGCACCAGCTTACATAACTGACTGTTCTGCTAAGATTTCCAAATGTAAACAAATGGTGGCACAGTTAGGCTTAGCGCCAATTCAAATTGTTTATAATTATGCAACTATTGCGAGCAGATTAACTAAAGGCATAAAAACTTTAACCGGAACATAAGAACAATATTCGATCACTTTTAAAGCACAGAGTAGGAATATATGTAGATATTTATATACGTATACCGCCGATTGTAACGAAAAAGGGAGGTGCATAACTAGATGCTAAAGGAGTCCCACATAGAAAATTTCAACGTTCTGCAATTACTCGCTTTTGAGTTATACGAGATACATACATATGTACGTACAGACGTCAAGAAAATAATCTCTTCTGAGTCCATTTTAATTCCATTTTACAATCCGCTTTGGAAAAACGAGTCCTTTTTACAGTCCGTACGTACAGATGTCACGCAGAAACATCGTTCATATGGATTTGAGAGGGGTGAAAAGGGCTATGTTGTTCATATATGATACCCGAAATTTTCGAGATTATAATACTTCCATTATTTCGTACAAGGAAGTAAAAAAGGAAAGTAATTCAGATATCTGATTTTCAAAATCTGGAGTCCGTATAATTAAAATCCGGATAACTGAATGTTTACTGTGCATAATCTTAATATTGCCAAGTTTATGAAATTTCATTCTATTTTTGATTGTATCATCTTAACAGCTTCTGTGATAATGATGAGACTGTATTACATGAATTCTGCCTTTTCAAAGCAGCTCCTAATCTCGTTTAGTGTTGCCTCATCCCACGAATCTTGGATAAATTCCATTACCAAAATAGGTAATTTACAAGAAAAATTCTAAAAGAATTCAAAAACAGGAAAATTTGGAAGCTTTTGGCATTTCTTTAAATCAGATTGCAGTGCTCCTTAATAAATTTTGATGTTAGAAATACTTTTAGAACAGTCCGTCAAAATGTTTGAACGTCATACTACTATGCATTTATGATACATTCAAAATATCACTTTAGAATAAGCACTTCTAGGTCATTCCTTTCCGAGCTGCCTCGTAACCATGGTAGCGATAGATAGTCGAGTTCTGTAATTTTTTCCTAATTCCGTGGAAAGCTTAGAGATTAAAGCTCAGTTGACATGAATTAAGTCATATTCGAAGTAAAGAAAATAACTGTTATACGATGATGGCAACACGTGCTACGATCGAAAATGAAGGAAGTGAAAAGATCTTGAAAAGCCCCTTCTAAAGTAACAGACTATAGTGTTGCTATTGCTTGACATAGAAGATCTTTATTTTACCTTTTCTGCTGTTTAGTAAACAATCAGTTTTCAGACTGGTGCCAATCCAAGCGACGGAAGACATTTTAGTTTACTTTTCAAACATAATCAGTCTGTTGGTGATTGACAAACTGAACGATTTGTTAAAAAAAAAAATAAAAGAATAAACACATATTTTAATAGTTCACAATCTTTTACAAATATAATTAACAGATTTGAATGAAAGTATGTTAAATTTATTATACATCCTGCTGATAATTTTTATGAACTGCATTATTGAAATTAAATACACTACATACTTCAGAATCCTTTAATTTCTCAACTGTGGTTTATTTGAAAATTTCAAATGATTCTGTCTCTGGCTCGTAATTATAGGTCGATCGAAACATCTTTTACTAACTTCAGTAACCCTGCTAATAACATTTATAAAAGCTATCAGATGGTCGCAATTAAAAACAAATGTATTCTAATTAATATTAATTATACATATTATCAAAAAATGCTAAAAAAGAATTTAGTAGGACGCGCGTTTATTGTTCTTAAATAATTCGGATTTTTAATTTATAGAAGAATAAGATTTTTAATATAAGATTTAGAAGAAGCAGCTATAGAATCATCAAATTAAAAAATAAATCAAAATTCTTTTGTTGCGCTGAATGGCAATATCATGAGAATTGGCTAAATAAGCGGAAGGTATATAATTATGTCTCGCACTGTGGCAACAGTTGTCCTATCTAAGCTGAATGATAAATTCATGTTAATTTAAAGTAACTGAAAAATTTTGGAGTGCCTTCACTGAGGACGTTTCTAATCCCAATAATACACAGTGTGTCAATTAAATTTTAGAACTAAGTTAGTACAGAATAAAATTTTGAAGGAAATGACATTCTTACTTCTTAACCTTCGATTTACAATCCCTATAACTTCATACAACGCCAGGCAATTTTAAGGAGCTACTTGATTTCTTCGTAGATCTCATTGCTCAGAATAGTAGTTAAGTTTTCTAAATGTTTTAATGTTATTAAAATAAAGACTTTTGAAGTAAGTAAGACTTCATTTTCCGGAACGGAGAGTAGGCTGCAGATGTAGCGAATAAAGGGAGGTTGAGAAAAGTGGAACATTTCTTTTACTAGAAAAGGCTTAATGACTAAAAAGGCTAAATCAAGATTAATGACTACAAGCCAGATCAAATAATAGACAGGAAGAAGTTCGATCATCTTTCTATCCTGCAGTCAACTCGTGAAAGGCAAAACAGAGCAAAATTTTCTTCTTTCTAGATCTTCCACGATAGTTATTCTAAGTAGTGTCTCATCAGCCATTATTTGAATAGAACAGACTATAGAGACATTAGGCTATTTCGGAAGCAAGATAGATTGAAAAAATGAGCACCGCCTTCGCCGAGAACCAGCTGATGAACGTCTGGAATACGTGCCCAGCGTACAGATCGCCACACCACGAAGTCAGGCTAGGAAGGCGGGAGAAATACCTTATAGACTCCCCCTTTTAAAGGGCGACTGGGGTTTTTAGGGGACCCAATCGCCAAATCCTGGGTGCTGAGAATCATCATAAACCACCCTTTTAGTTCGGGCGCCACTGTAGAGACATTAGGTTATTTTGAGCGCAAGAGAGATTGAAAAAATGAGCAACGCTTTTGCCAAACCACGGATCTCTGCAATGATGTCTTCATTCATCCGAGTTTGAGAAAAGAGACTATTTCCGGATTCATCATCAATATTTACCCATCCTTCACAAAATATTCCGTGCCAACGAAAAATATTGGATAGTAATAATGATCCGTGCAGCTTAGCTTTAAGTAACATTTCAGATGTCTCTTATGGTGTTTTTTCCGCTTTACAGAAAAACTTTATTGCTACTGTTTGTTTAGATTTACAATCCATGATAGCAGATATTCATTAAATCAATGCAAACGAAGAAACTTCTGTCTATAAGCAGACGATATTTAGGAAAAACAAGTTGAGAAAAAATAAATGTTGTCAATTATCGTTTTGCAGTTTACTGGAATTTATTGAAAAATTAGTCCTAAAACTTTATAGACTCATTGTGTGTACAGAAAAGCCCATGAATATAATATAATAAAAAAGTTTATTTACTTATCAAAAAGTCGTTCATCTGAGCACTATCTGCTAGAACCCAATAATGGAAGTATTCAAGAATTACCCCTCTAACCTTGCGCCAATAACCGACCGCCAAAAATTATGACAGATGCGACAGAGTTACTATTTTTAATAACTTTACTTCCGACGAAGATCTTCCCCTTTGTTTATCTTTGTTCTTGTCTTGGCGCGCGGAATTGGCGCGAGCTCTTTTTCCTTCCCTCCCTGCAGCAAACCTAAACACGTGTTCCCAAGGTTCGAATCTGACTCAAAAAGAGTCAAATATAGTCGAAGAGTCAGCCAGCCCGCAAACGATAACTAATCCAGAAGGGTGACTGTACGACGAACGAACGAGTTTTTTTTAAATTTAAATTTCTGAACGATATACTTGCCAGAGCAAATTTTTGAAGAGTTCTGTTTCATTAGAGATGGCTTACCAACGACCGTTCTTGATATCCCTGAAGAGGGCTGATTCTCAGCAAAGATGGGGATTTGGAATCAAGGGGGGAAGAGACTATGGACAGCCACTGACAGTGCAGTCGGTAAGCAAAAAAGAATATATTTATTTAACTTAATTTAATACAATGCACTTCCAGTTATCCGAACTGCAGATATCAAGAGTTCTAGTAATCCAAACACCTCTTGTTTGGATAGCTAGGAAAATAAGCTTTCATACACCTCCACAACGGTATTATGGTTTTTTGTTTAGAAAAAAAAATGTGATAAGATATCAAGCAGACGTAGTTGTTATATCGAATATGAAAAAGGGATTGAATTAATATTTTATAACATAAAAGTGCATCGCTCAGGGCAACCTTAAGTTAATCCTTTAAAAGACTTCCCAATTTTTCCCGACTTCTTAAGAGCATTTTGCATCGCGTGTTATTTTCTAAGATGAGCCATATCAACAAAATAAGTTTTTAACACCTTGTATACTGGGTAGAACACAAAATCCTGGTTTATATATATATATAATCTTCTACAAAGTATAATGATAATGAAGAAAGCTTTCCGTAATATTTATATTGGGAGCTTTTTTGTATACATACTTTTTCTAACTTTATTCGTTCTTTCTCAGACAACAATGCATATTTTGAAATCTTTGATATTTTAATAAGCATATCTTTTTGACTAAATATTTAAAATATTTAATGATTTGCTCTATCTATATTTCAACGTCCTGTGTAAAATAAAAGGGATCTCATTCAAAAGGAGAATGTTTTTTAGGATATCAAAAAGGAGTTATTGTTTTCGGTTAACAATAGAATCCTGTACTTTACAAATAAGCAACATGAGAACACCTGCCAATTGAGGATCCGTAAACTCTTTTATATACGTATATTGAGTATTGTACAAAGTTCATCGCTCATCTACTTAAAAAAATGAATCATTTATAAAGTGTTTTATATTTAATTACTAACATTTTGTAACACATTTGTGTTAATTTTTAATAATAATTTTTTTAAATTTTTAATAATAATTTTCTTAAATAACAATTTGTGTTATTTTTTAATAAGAATTTTTTTAAAAAATTTAATAATATTTTTTAAAATAATAATTTGCGTTACTTTTTACTTTAAGTGCTCTAATCAAAATACGTTTCTAACACCCTATGATATACCGACTGGAAAACTTCTGTTTCTTGTGCATATCTGCAACTAAAATAAAACAGAAAATAATGATGAAATTCTGTAGAAATTTTGCAGCATACAAACTGCACTTTTTTATATATTCCATTTTTCAATTTTAACTATTTATCAAAATAAATTTTTAACTATCAAATCAAAATACACGTTTTTAATATTTTGGTACTTTTTGTTTAAGAACTTTTATGTTCAAAAAAGGCATGTGAAAACAATTGCCAGAGCCTGAACTGAAGCTAAATTTTATTTAATAATAAGGATTTACTTTATAACTAATACTAGATATTATTTCAGTTTTTAATAGCTAAATCTCCTCTGAGTTGTCAGAACATTCTCCCTTAAATAACGTAAAAGAATAAGCACACTTTATATTTACGAAAATTTTAAATAAATTTGGAATATGTATGTATGACGCATGCATCCATTAGTAGTCTTCAAACATTAATGGAAGCAGTCTTGGTTTTTTATTTTACCACACAAACTAAAGGAAATATTGTAAGAGTGAAACATTCCGGGTATCATATTTCAACAAAAATCTCCATTTTGATCGCTCCCGAAACCAAGTGGATAATTGTTTTTGCTTGACGTCTGTACTTATAGACAAAATCAAAGACTCTTTTTTTCCTAATATGAACTGTAAAATGAATTTAAAACTGATTCAAAATTGACTTTTTCTTTCGTGATGTTTGTGAGTATGTACGTATATGTATCTAAAGGTATGTATGTACGTACGTATGTATGTATATATGTACGTATGTATAAAAACGATTACCCGTAGAAATTATTGAAATTGTGTATCTATAACATCTAGTTGTGAACCTTTTTTTTATTGCAATCGACAGTACCAAGCATGTGCATATATCTATCCAAAACCTTAGCCGGCTTTTAAATAACGAAAATATTTGTTTTTGTAATGAAAATATATTGAAAAAATAATATTTATCGACAAATAACAAAAATTAATTTTTAATGCTGTCTCCTGATTCATATACTATATTTAGGAAAGTTTTATATACATTATGAAAAAATAAAATTAGAAGTTTGACTCCCGGCAAAAATTGACCGAGATATTTAATTTCAAATTTTGCAGTTTTTAATGTCATTTTCAACTTGCCTTAATGGATCCGTTAATTAAGTTAGAATAATTCGAGGAAATAAATTTAAATGAAGTGCAGAAAAATATATGTATAATTTAATAGGACGTATAAAATGGTGTCCATATCAGATTTTCTAATTTGGCATAAGTATATATATTTAACTTTAACAAGAGTATAAATATTTAACTTTCAAGAGTATATATATTTAACTAACAAGAGTATATATATTTAACTTTTTATATATTTAACTATATAAAAAGTATATATATTTAACTAACGTCTAACGCAATTTTTGTTGAATGTATTACCATTTATTCTTTCAAATGCATTTTGCATGCTCTTTTCATTATTATTAAATGAATTACTACTTATAATTTCTTACTGCATTGATATAATTTTGGAATGGTTATGGTAAATCATATGCACGAGCGAACATAGTATTTCTCCCTGATATATTTTGAAAACTTGCCTAAAAAGGACTATTTTGGCCTGAGTATTTTAAGAACTAAGATACATGTGTTTAGCAAGAAAATGAAACTTTCCTCAACTTTAGAATAGATATCTCCAGTATCTTAAATATTCGAAATTTCATAACCTAGCAATTTCTGTTTTCATAGAGTATTACGTTACACAGTAACGACAAAAGAAAGATAAGAGTTCCCCATTTTAAATTAATTTGAAAGTAAAGTACTCATTATGATACTTAATTTTCTGTTTGCCTGTAGTTTACAAAATAATTTTCGAAAATCTATATATCTATTTGACTTTTGAGTATATTTTAAAACATCGCAAATGAAGAGATTATAAAATGGACCTGGAAGCTTATGGCCGCAGATACATGCAATTCTTTTAAACTTAAAGCGAGTAAAATAGATATCCTCCTTGATCTGCAAATACTTTTAAAAAAAACTAATCATTTCTCTATCTTCTTATAGCGGCCGAGCTGTAAAGACGCTGAACACTGGTAGTTCGGTCTGAGGTTCGAATCCCGCGAACGGGCTGGCTGCATGGGCGTTTTCGTGGTTTTCCCCATGTGTAACGTGTATACGAGCCGGTTTCTCTTAGAAAGTCCTCCACGAAAGGCATCCCTCCCTTTAGGCAGATAGCCCTCGTGTGCTTTGCCATAATTAAATACACCAAACCTATCTTCTTATAATATCTTAAATTCCATACACCTTTGTCATCTTGTAAACATCATTCTCGATGCATATTAAACAGCAAGGCTTTCGAAATGTGTATGTGTTTGTAAAAGAGGACGCTTTGGGAGTAAGGTAAAATCTGAAATCTTTTACATTTAAAAAAATTTTTTTATTTTCTTTCTATAAGAGATTTGATTTTAGTAGCAGTTATGCATTTTGTATGAAACTTATTCACTGTCGTCATTGTGGTTTCACTGTAAACAGAAATTCTAACTTCATTTAGGGCATTTTCATGTTTAATATCGGATTAAAGATGAATAAATAGGTATATACACAGCAGAGAAGATTGAAACATGAGTTTGTAATTTAATTTTACGTTCAAGAAAATATTCACCATAAATAAATACACAGAAAGCAGATAATTTAATTTTACGTTCAAGAAAATATTCCCCATAAATAAAAACACAGGAAGCAGTCGACAGCAGTCCACAGCAGGATTCTTGTCGAATTTTTAACCATCAGGGAAATATCTGTTCCAAGCTCATGATAAATTTTAGGAAATAATTTCAAAATATTTTTGGTAAAATAGGATATTGAAATCTATTTCGCCTATTTTCTTGCAGTTGTTTTAAGTTGCAATAATTTAAGCAAAAATGATATCTCTAGCATTTTAATAATCATAAACATTTCTGAATGTAAAAAGTCTGGAATAACTTAAATGTTTTGATTCTTCAAATTCCGAACTTCAATATTTATCTAATTTCAGAGTGATATGCCTTTTTTTTTAGATGCATATTCCTGCACATTCAGCAACTCTGTTTTAACGATGATTTTTCATGAGCTTTTAGCCATTATTGCAAGAATTAACAATAAAATTTCTGTTTTCTTTTTTTGAGTTAATGTTTTAAACAATAATAAAATTGAAAAATATTATAATTAGAAAAAAAGAAAAAGATCTTCCAATATACACTGCGGGGAAAAAAAGAGGGACAGTCGTATATCTCCCCTTTTACTGGGACGATTGACAAAATTCAAATTGGGATTTTCGTGCCTTGAAAGCGCGAATTAGGATATGTATTAGACTTATATACGGCGTTCCTCTAATATAAGTATTTTGGCTCAAAATCGGAATTTTTCTGATATCATACGCAAATTGTTTCCATATTCCGATTTTACGACTCAAATTATGCCAAACTGCCAAGTTTTGTAAAAATTCGCACGAGCAGTTTTTAAAAACTTTTGGCTTCTCAATGTTAATTGACTTTTGGTTTGTATTTATTAATCTCTCTTTTTTTATTAAACTTATTTGTTTCTTAATTTCACATTTCGAAATTTAGGTTCATTCCAAGTAAAATTCGCCAAATTTTTTTATGATTTATTTTTAAAATTTGTATTTTTAAAAAAATTCTATAAAATTTTCGAAAAACATTTTGAATTATAATCTATAAAATTTTTACCATCATTTTAAAGTAGATGTATTTCGAAGCATAACTGATTTTATTCAAAAGTTCCTAAGATATACGTGAATTCACATTTTGGCGCGTTTTGAAATTTGGCATATTTGTTGAAAGCGTTAATAACATCAAATGTGTTTTAGGCACTTTGTTTAAAATTATTTGAAAACAGGAGCGATGTCGCTTTTTTTCCGCTCATGCATAATGCAAAAAGGGAAGGAAAAATAGGTTGCCATATATTAAGAAGCTCCCCAAATGAATTATTATTATCGCAAACTGAAAAAAAATGCGTCAAGATAGGTTTCTGAATATCTCCGTAAATTTCACACCAAATTTTACAAAATTTAATATTTAGGCATAATTTGAGTCGTAGAATCGAAATATAAAAAAAATGACTATGTCATTTCAGAAAAAGTTCGATTTTGTATCAAAATACCTATATTAGAAAATGTTATATACAAATCTAAGATATATCTTAAGTCGCGCTTTCGAGACATGAAAAACTGAATCTGAATTTCGTCAATCGGGGCCCAGTAGAACGGGAGATATTGAAGTGTCCCCCCCCACTTTAATTTAATTCATTTATTTATATTTTTGCGCAGTGTATATATATTTCTTAACTTGCTCAGCTTGTGAATTAGTTACCGATTGAGTAAATTCGAAAGGCACAATAAGTATCTCGCGCTTTGTGTCTGGCATCAACTTTCTGTGAATCGGTATGCGCAAGGGTATATGGAGGTTAAATGAAGGATCTTAGTTTTTGTGCGATGCCAAAGGGCTTCTTTTAAATTCTTTCCGTTCTTGTCATCCTCAAGAATATGGGAATCTAATCATTGTATGAAATCATTTAATTTAGCAGATTTAAAAAATTGAGTGAATAATGTAAAGTAAATAATTAATATTATACTATATAGGACAATGAAAAAAAATCATGCACAAAATGTAATGTGGGAATACCTTTCTTGCTAGTCCGGACTCTTCATTAAAAGTTTATTAATGTGTTCTTTCTCTCTACCTGTATATATATATATATAAGAAAAATAAATAGGAAATTTAAATTTATGTTTCGTTGAAACAGAGAAGTAGAACATAAATGAGCAAAGCAGTGAATACATTCATCGTATAAAACTTCGAAAAGTGATATATATAGACTTAAAAAAAAACTAAAGTACCATAAAAGATATAAAAAGGTTGTAGAATCATTAGGTTCTAGGGGTGGACGACCGTGTAAAATTCTCGATGCTCTCGCCGGGATCTCTGGACCGCACGAATACGTGTCGAAACTGCTTCCAGTTACAACAAGAAGAAATGCGGTGGAAGAAAATGCATTATAAAGCAATTTAAGTTCTTCTGACATTTAAGCTGGTGCCCCAAGAAATGTAAAAATCATGGCCTATTTGAGCTAACTCCTGAACAATTTTGAAAAAGATAGTACTTGGGTAAAATATTTTAAAGAATCTTAAACTTTGGAAAGCCAAGAAGGAAAAAATGGCCTCTGCCCATCTTGCGAAATATGAATGCAGTTTGAAGAATAAATTTTTAATAAATCGATAATAAGTATGCAAAGACAATTTTTTTAACTTAAGTCTTTTTGGCCTTGCTAAATTGTTCATTAGTTAGCTCGGAAACAAGCTATGATTTTACATTTCTCAGGCAACAGCCCATTGATGGTGATGTTATGAGAAATATAAATTATCTCTTTATGTTTTTTTACGCTACCACACAAAAATAGGTAAACCATCATACATAATCAGCATTTAACAAAATAATCTTCTCTATCCGGATACCAGATATTCGCCATGCAGTAATGAAATATAGGTAAACATGATTGTTTGATTTTTCTTTACTCTCTGGGCTCAAGTTTATAATAATTCAATTAATTTTCCCACCTTCCAATGCTATTCTTTTAATACGTAAAATATTTTTCCTAGTTACACAGGCCAGACTTAAACTAATAAATAACAAAATTAGTTTCCAGTGATGTGAAAAACTACAAGAAATTATTTTTCATAGTTCAAGAGCCAGCCTTATACATCACTAATTTTGGAAGTTTCTTAAGCCAATCATATTCTAAAACCAAGAAAATTAACTTATAGTGTAAAGTTGTTTAGTTAACTTTTAATTATAAGGAAATAACTTTCCTAGATACAAACTGATAAGTTTTTAACTAATTATACTAATTTTATATTGCAAGGGTTAATTATTGTCATCACAACTAATTCTGCGCTGTGCTGAAATTTCAGTAACAACTCAAATAAAATGCAATTTAAATATTTATTTCAGCAAATGGTAATGTTTACAGAAGTTAACAAAAATTATCCACCGATACTTCAGGGAATCATAATAGTGTCATACGTGCTCCTCCTGAGTCGGCACTATACGGACTGGAAAACCAAATGAGAGTCTCAATATCAGGCAGTGGGTGGATCTAGCCAAAAGTCACCATGGGAGGTAAGAGAACGGCTTAAGACCGAGTGCTCTGGACCCCAAACCAAAGGAGAATGGATTTTTTATAAGTTCTTCGTAATATCACACGAGTAGTTTTTAAAAAATTAGCTCTCAATGTTACTAAATAAGTATATATTTATTAATCTCTCTTTTTTATTAAATTTATTTGATTCTTCCTTTCAAATTTTGAAATTTACGTTCACTCCAAATAAAATTCACTCATTTTTATGAATTTTTTTAAAATTTGAATTTTAAAATAATTTTTATGAATTTTTCAAAAACATTTTTGTATTATAATCTGTAAAATGTTTATCATCATCTTAAAGTAGGCGTATTTCTAAGCATGCATGCAAAAAGATTACTGTTTTTATTCAAAATGTTCGAAGATATACGTGAATTTATATATTGGTGCGTTTTGAAATTTGGCATATTTGTTGAAAGCGATAAAACATCAAATGTGGTTTAGACACTTTGTTAAAATTATTTGGAAGTAGAAACGGAGTGTCTTTTTCTTCCGCTCATGCACAGTGTAAAAAGGTAGGAACGAGGTGCCTTTTTCTCCGCTCCGGCATATTGGAAGGGAAAGGAAAATTGATTGCCGTATTTCAAGAAGTTCGCCAAGTGAATTATTTTTGGCGAAAGCTGAAAAAATTGTGACAAGATAAATTTTTGAATTTCTCCGTAAATTTCGCACCAAATTTTAAAAAAATTTAATATCTAGGCATAATTTGAGTCGTAGAATCGAATATGAAAAACCATTGGTATGTTATTTCAGAAAAAGTCCGATTGCGTGTCAAAATACCTATGTTAGAACAATACTATATATAAATCTCATATATATCTTAAGTCGCGTTTTCGAGACATTAAAAACGCAATTTGAATTTTTTCAATCGGCCCAGTAGAACGGGAGATATAGAACTCTCCCATTTTTTTTCGCAGTGTACATATGTATTTTTCAAGTTATAAAAAGAATGATGGTATGATCTTCTAGTAATGGTGAAAGAGCTAGTTTGAGAACTATTGATCTCATTAAATATGGTAGAGGAAGGAAATTTGAAGGAAAAAATTGGAGCAGCAATCGTAAAGCATAGTTTGAGGTTTAAATTTAAATCATTTAATATTGACGAACTTTACTAGATCCTTTAATTCAAAAAATAAATCATAAAAATGGGTGAATTTTATCTCAATTTTCATCGGTAGCAGTATGAAAGATGGAATCCGAAAACTTTGTATCCGTCATCACCTACCACACATGGACCTTATAAGAGATAGACTAAACCAGTAGGCGCGCGTCACCGACATGTCCGCAAGAAAGGGTAGGGACGATCTGGTTTACTTTAACACTGAAACCTCTGGCGTTTGTATCACCTAACTGCTTTCAATTATTAAATGTGATACGTTGTATACTGATGAGATTATGAAAGTCACAGTTGTTTTCAAATAGGATTTATTATATCTCATTAAAGCACTTTTTACTGTATTTCGCGCATTTTTTTAACACGTAATTCTTGTACAAACATCTTTACTTTGGTAAACCTTAAAAACTCTAAGCATCAAATTTATAAAATTAATTTTGCGTAAAAATAAAGTGAAATTAAATAAGATTGATAGTACGTGATGCTTTGAAATAAATAAGGTAAAATTAAACAAGATCTGATATTTTTTTTTAAAAAAATTTAATGAACATTTTCAGGCAGTGATTTTCAAAACTATAATAACATTGCAAAACAATTATTTATTTGATTATATCATGATTAAATTGATTATTTATTTTAGTAATTTATAAAATTCGGAGCACAAAATTTGAGTGTAATGAAGGGGGAAAAAAGACAAAATAAAATATTTTATATTACGTCCAAAAGGAACCTTTTTTAACGTCTTGTGTATATTTATTGAATATCACGTTCTTCGCCTGTAAACCACATACATTTGAAAACAGCATATCTTTAGAATTTCTGCACTGGAGATAAAAAAAGTTATTTTCCGTACAGTGTTACCATTGCTCGCTTTGAACTCGTTGAGTTTGTTAATCAAAAATTCGTTAAAGTTTTACAAAATATGAAATAGATTAAAACAAATTCGAAATTCGACCGTCGAGATGCCCATGTTCGGGTGGAGGATTACATTATTCAAAATCTGAGGGCCCTAGATACCGTCGTTTTTCTCACAGTGCGAGAAACATGCATGTATTCATGCAAATTCTTCATTATTTAATTTCTTTAAATATAATACAGGGCGATAATATTTGGTAACAGCAATTTGCAAGGAGACACGGACATTTATAGTGAAACAGCGCCAAAATGCCGCTTCGAGCTAATAAATTAAATTAACAGTAAATAAAAAAAAATCTCATGCAGAACTAATAATAAATTTAAAAAATAATCACTATAAAATACAAGCAAAATTAATTATTACGGTTAAATACAATTTTAATATTAGAATTAAATGCATAAAAATTAAGGAATCGAAAGTGTTTATCACTATGATGTATTATGAAATATAATTGAAATAAAATTCCTTTATAGAAATTGTTCTATAATACTCCTCTATGATTTTAAAAAAGCAGCACAATTTAGAATTTTAAACGAAACTTTCAAAAATTCGTTTTTCAATATTTTAGTATTTTTTACTTATTTACACCAATATAATGCATGAAAATTGCAAGAGAAAATTGCTTGTTTGAAATTTTCTATTAGTTCAGATTTAAAATATTATTTCCTAAAAGAAGTAGTATCAGGTTCAATGTTTCTTCTAACCTTCTTCGGAAACATACAATGACCTGACTAGGAACAGAGAGCTTACTAAAGCTATGTTCACTAATTGTAGTAAGTAGACAGGATACAGACGAAGGGTATACAAAACCCTTTATTTTTCTTTATATACAATGACTTCCGTACTTCGGAATACAATGACCCTCCACTCGGGGTCTAACGTAAAAGGTATAAAAAATAAAACTAAACTCTAATTTAACTTTAGAATAACACACGTGGAAGATTGGCCTTATAATAACAGGAAGCGTATGTAGCACAGAGACTGTGAACACTACAATACGTTTAATTTATTAAGAGGATTAAAACCTCTGGCCTGGAAGGCAAATAGCAACTGCGTAACTTCTAAGGTAAGCGGCCTGCTTCGAACTCACTGCTTCCTCTCTTTCGCTTGGCAAAAAGGCCACATTTAAATACTTGGCGTTCGCCAGACAAACTTTGCATAAAAACCTTCACGCTTATAATTCTGGCCGGAAGTAGAAAATAAGAAGTGATAGTAAAGATTTAAAATAAAATAAACGTTAGTAAAACTTAAGATCCTTACATACTTCCCGCCAGAGTTAATTAGTTTGAAACTGAGGTCTAAAACGACCTTGTTGAAAACTTTTAGCTCTAGAATATAACGCGAGGCCAACCTTTTACAATCATAACTTCGTTAGAAACTAGAAAATTTAAAAGAAAGAAATTTGTTACAATAGCAGCTCCCAGGATCTACAACAATCTTTTTTTTTTTTTCATCTGTACTGCATCTAAACAGGAGCTTTATTCAATTCTGGTTCCTTCCAGAGATCTTTGTAATATTCGGACATCTTTTTCTGGGCCCAGTCTTTAAAGGTACTGCAGACCGTAGCCTGGTTTATCCTCCTTCTTGTACGGGCTCGCCCTTCAGTGCTTTCCTCTGGAAGCTTCCGTTTTTCACCAGTACGGCCACCCTTGAACACCTTCCTTTTCCCCTCTGCTTGTGGTCTTGGCCGTTTGAAGGCAGCTGGTCTTTGCGGAACCGGGAAACTTCTGTCGTGATCCTGCTTGGACCTCGTTGTTGGCCGTTCAAATTTTTCTTGTACTTTTTCCTCCGCCGCTGATGGCCCTTCCGCAGTTCGGCGACTTTTGCTGCGGAGAGTTCTGTCGGATGAGTCGATCCTCCGTTTTAAAGCCGGGTTATATATGCCGTCTTTTCTCCTGGTCCTCTTCACATACGTCGTCCTTCTCCCTTCTTCATTCTAGGGGTGTTCGTGAACTCTGTTTTCTGGACGGTGGAACGGCTTCTTTTTCTTTTTACCTTCAATTTTTCCGCGGGGCAATTTTCTTTTCACTTGCTTCTGTCTCTCATTGGCTTGCCCTTGTACTTGTCGTTTTCCCACCTCTGGAACTTGTACCTGCGGTGTCTGCCGTGCCGGATCCTGCAAAAGATCTGAAAAGATTTGCATTTTATTACGATCGAAGTAGGGCTTAATTTGATCAATATTTGCGGAACAGGTTTCACCATTTCTGGCCTTTAACACTACAACAGCGTGAGTTATTTTTTCTATAACATATGGTCCTTCAAATCGTGGAAAACATTTGGCAGTTTTATCTTCTGGTGCTGAAGAAAGTGAATGCTTAATTTTTAGTACTTCATCCCCTACTTTATAAGTTACTCCCCGTCGTTTCAAGTCATAATACAATTTCTGTTTTCTTTGTGCTACTTCCGTATTCTTTTTTGCTTCTTTTATTAGTTTTTCTATATCACCCATTTTAAATTCTGGGGCTCTTTGTTGCACATAAAATAGTTTATCTAACGGTGTTATAATCTTTCTGCCTAGAAATAACTCAGCAGGAGTTTTTCCCGTTGTATCATGTTTTGCGGTCCTAAGGGCGAAAGCAAATTCATTGACATAGTTATCCCAGCTTTTATGAAAATTTTTAACATAACTACGGATAATTTTCACTATATTTCTGTTGACCCGTTCCGCTATATTTGATTGCGGCCGATACGGGACCATTTTTAAATGACGTATGCCCAGTTTTTGGCACATGTCTTCAAATATATTACTTACAAATTGAGGACCATTATCCGATATAACTTTTAGGGGCGCCCCGTATTTTAAAATATATTTATTTAAAATAGAATCAGTAACTAATTTCGCGGAGGCTCGTTTTAAGGGAACAATTTCGGTCCATTTACTAAAATGATCAACCATAACAAGGAGATAGCGACTTTTATTTAACTGACTTTTTGGAAAGGGCCCAATAAATCGATGCCAATTATTTCATTTGGAAACTCGGATTTAATACTATTTAGAAACCCGGCCGGGCGGAAATTAATATAATTAACGGCTTGACATGTTGGGCAGGACTGGACATACGCCCTTGTTAACTTTTGCAGTTCAGGAAAGTAGACTGCCTCGCGTACGCGTTGAGTAGTTTTTCGAATACCAGCATGAGAAGCTAAAGGGCTGTCATGGAGCTCTTGCAGGATATTTAATCTAAGACTAGCTGGGATAACAGGTCGAAATTCGTTGTTGGAATTCGTAGTTTTTGTATAAAATAATAGACCATCTATTAGTTCGTAATGGGCCGCCCTATTTCTTATCGCCACAATATCTTGGTGGCTAAAATTTTCAGGATCCTTCAAATACTCATAAATACTTCCAAACTCAGGATCCTTACCCAGTTCTGTTATTACAGTTTCTCGGGAATTTATTGTACACGCTGTAAGCATTGCAACTTTTACGGTATTACCCTGTTCGTCTAATTTAATTCGTGATAGGGCATCTGCTACGATATTTTCCTTTCCGGGGGTATGCTTGATTACCAGATTATATTCTTGCAGCTTGAGTGCCCATCTTATTAACCTTGGGGATAAATTTTTCCCTGAGTACAATCTAGTTACCGCCGCATGATCAGAATATACTGTTATCGGCGCCTTTCCAAAATAGACTCGGAACTTTTGCACTGCTAACAGAACTGCAAGTGCCTCTCTCTCGGTCGCGGAATAGTTTCTTTGTGTTTGATTTAAAGTTCGGCTAAAAAATGCCACGGGCTGCTGATTTTGTGAAAGTACCGCTCCTACCGCATAATCCGAAGCATCCGCTGAAATTTCTAAATTTTCATCCTTTTCAGGAAATTTCAACACAGGGGCTTGCGTTAATGCTTGTTTTAATTTTTCGAAAGCACTATTGGCTTCGGCCGTCCACGAGAATCTTGCCTTTTTCCTTTTTAATTTTAACAATGGCTCAGCGATAGCCGCAAAATCTTTTATAAAGGACCTATAATATCAACAAAGTCCTAGAAAAGAAGAGAGCTTCTTTGCCGTGTTTGGAGTCGGATACTTTTGTACAGCGATTATTTTTGATTCATCTGTCTCGATCCCTTTTTGCGATATTTTGTAACCTAAATATTTTAATTCAGGGGCTGCAAATTTGCACTTTTCGACATTAACTTTTAGACCGGCCTAATTTAATAAAGAAAACACCTGTCTTAAATCCTGTACATGTTGGTCTAGATTATCACTAGTAATAATGATATCGTCTAAATAGATAAATGTGGACTTTCCAAGAACAGGTCTTAACACAATGTCCATGCATCGCTGAAATGTTGCTGGGGCCCCAGAAAGGCCAAACGGCATACGCAAAAATGCATAAGTGCCAGACTTGGTTATAAAAGCAGTCTTAGGCAGGTCCTCAGGCCTAACCCCTATTTGAAAATAACCATTCGTTAAGTCTAAAGTCGTCATAAATTTGGTTGATTTTATGTTCCTTAAAATTTCTTCTATGATCGGTAACGGATATACCGGATATTTCGTTATGGAATTTAATTTACGGTAATCAATAGCGAATCTCCACCTTTTTGGATGCTCCAAAGGATAATCATTATTTTTCTTACATAAAACCACCGGGCTAGCATAACTACTTGAGATGGGCGCTATGATCTTTTTACGTAGCATATCGGTAATATGCCATTCTATAATTTTTTCCTTATTCTTATCATACCGGTATGGTTTTTGACGAACCGGCAATGCATCTCCGGTGTCAATACTATGGTTAGTAACCTGAGTAAATCCTGGAATATCACTAAATAAGGAAGCAAATTCACTTACCACTTGTCGGATTCTATCTTGCTCGTCATTAGGCAGGTGGTCAAGACTTAACCTTGGCGGTTCAACCTTTTCTACACGCACTGGTTTCATTGTCAGCCTAAGGGACGCTTCATTAAAATCCAGTGTAGCTTGTGCGTCTGAAAGAAAGTCTATTCCTAGGATTAAATGTGCTTGCAAATTCTTTACTATAAAAAACATCACCTTTACTTGTTCGTCCTTGATACGGATATATAAAGGTACTTTACCTACGCACTTACATTCTTTTCCTTGCGCCGCTAATACTGTCGTATTATCCGCATTATATATGCGGTATTTGCGAAAATACTTTCTAAAAAAGACTTCTGCCACACAGGAACACTGCGCGCCGGTATCCAGGAGTGCGGTGGCCAGGATATTATTTACCAAGACTTCAATCTTCGGAAGAGTTAAATTTTTCACCATTACTGTATTTAACTTGTAGGAAGAGGGGTTTTCGTGGCCTTCGGATTTCCGCACCCTCTCGTCAGCAGAAATCCGTTTTAGTTTAAATTATTTTTCCTTTCCGTGCTTTCCTTCTTTTTCCCCTGGCCTTGAGACTTTTTTCCTGGATTGCTATTGAACTGTCGACGTTCGCCGGCTGTTTTTGAATGCTCGGGTTTCCTTGCCCACTGATTCGCTTTTTCTCCGTAGCCGTATGCTTGAGTTTGCTGTAGTCTTGGCGTACCAAATTGGTTTCGCTGTTGATATTGGCGTCTTCTTTCGACGTCCGCCGTTCTTCTACTTTCAAACTGGATTGCTAGCTCAAATAACTTTTCCAGTGTAGTGGGATTTCTTAATTCAATAAAGTCTTGCACTTGGGGTAGTAACCTCGGCAAAATCACTTGAATTATCTCAGGATCCGGACGGTTTCCATACAAGAGCTTGAAAACGTGAATTTTTCTTAAAATAAAGCTCGACAGGTTTTCGATTCTTTGTTGATATATGCTAAAAAGTTCCGTTTCTAATTTCGCACGATCCCTTACAACAGGGAAGGCTTTTAGTAGGGCAGTCTTGAAATTTTCATAAGTATAGGTGGGACTTCCTGCTTGACCCAAGAGACTTCTGCCGATACATTTGAACCAGTTAAGCGCTTGGCCCCTCAAAGCGCTGGTAGCTAAGGTAACTTTTTGAAACTCGTGCACGAGGTAGAGCATGAAGTGGTCATCCAATTTTTCCAAAAAACTGGTTACCGGTGAGTTTCCATTAAACGTTGCTTCTGGTTTCATCGAAGCGCGCATGGTCTGGACGATGTACCCAAATCCTTCTAGGGCGGCAGCTGGCATTTCTGGATTCTGAGCCGTTTCTGCAGGCAGCACAGGTTCTTCTTGAAACTCGGCCATGGTTATTCTTCTTCGTTGGGCGCCACTATCAGGTTCAATGTTTCTTCTAACCTTCTTCGGAAACATACAATGACCTGACTAGGAACAGAGAGCTTACTAAAGCTATGTTCACTAATTGTAGTAAGTAGACAGGATACAGACGAAGGGTATACAAAACCCTTTATTTTTCTTTATATACAATGACTTCCGTACTTCGGAATACAATGACCCTCCACTCGGGGTCTAACGTAAAAGGTATAAAAAATAAAACTAAACTCTAATTTAACTTTAGAATAACACACGTGGAAGATTGGCCTTATAATAACAGGAAGCGTATGTAGCACAGAGACTGTGAACACTACAATACGTTTAATTTATTAAGAGGATTAAAACCTCTGGCCTGGAAGGCAAATAGCAACTGCGTAACTTTTAAGGTAAGCGGCCTGCTTCGAACTCACTGCTTCCTCTCTTTCGCTTGGCAAAAAAGGCCACATTTAAATACTTGGCGTTCGCCAGACAAACTTTGCATAAAAACCTTCACGCTTATAATTCTGGCCGGAAGTAGAAAATAAGAAGTGATAGTAAAGATTTAAAATAAAATAAACGTTAGTAAAACTTAAGATCCTTACAGTAGTTACAAATTTCTTTACAGCATAGGAAAAATTAAAAAAAAATATCCAGCCCTTAAAGCATGCAATAGCTTTATAATTATTTGGAACGTTCATTGTGCTTGATAAATATGCTAAATTTTTAAAAATCAATCTCAGTTACAAAAATAAAAAAATGTAGAAATTATAATTTGTGAAATGAGGCGCTACAATCAACTTTTTCTTGACAATTATACGCTCTTCAATAGGCAACCAATGTTAAATTCCTGCAAGTCGTCCCTACTCCTCCGGATGTGATCAAGGTGACAGCCGGGAACGCGTCAGACGAGGGAGAAAACCCATTTGAGTTGGTCTATTTCTTATAAGGTCCATGCTACCACAGTTCATCTGAAGGGAAGTTCCGGCGCTAGAAATGTCAAGTGATCCCATTCCGCAGTGGGATCAATCGCAAATTCCTTCTCTCCAATCACAAATTCCAATTCCCTGCATTTTCTAGCATTTGAACTCAATGTCGTGAGCATTATTGACCTCCGCTATCATTGTATAGCCTGAGGTTCGGGGGGGGTTGCGAACTTAGAATTAATCTCACTAGATATAAACGTCAATCACAGTTAAAATAGCGCAGCAATAAACCAAATATCGCATAAGTGAAATATGTATAAAACTTCTCAGTTGGGGGAATTACTATCCCAGAAGTCAAGTAAAAGAGATAATAAAAGTAAAATTTAAAAAGAAAGAAAATATACACAAATTACGCCCAAAGAGACTTTTTTTTAACGTTTTGTGTGTTACCTTTATTTATTAAATGTCATGTTCTACGTATTCAAATCATAAAATCCAGTTCAATAGCAACATCGCAAAATAATTTAAAAAGAGAATATGGAGTCTCATGGGCTGGAGATAAAAAGGTTTTTTTTTTTTTCGTACAGTGTTGCCATTGCTCGCTTTGAAATAGTTTAGTTAATCAAAAATTCGTTGAAGGGCTACAAAATATGAAATCGATAATTAAACAAATTTCAAATTCAAATTAGGGCTTCCATATGCCCATATTCTATGGAAAATTTATTCAAACTTTGATGGTTCTGGGTACCGTTAATTATCACAATGCTAGAAACGTACATACATTCATGCAGGTTCATCATTATTTAATTTCTTTAAATACAATACAGGGTGATAATATTTGGTGGTAACAATTTGAAATGTGAAACAACGCTTATCGTTAATCGACGCATGCCAAAACGAAATTAACAGTTTTTCTGGGCTGGACTAATTATTAGGAAATTAGCACGTTATCTGCTAGTGAAGCGATAATTCCTTTTGATGTGATCTGATCAAAGAATTCATAAAATACGAGTGCGCTTTGCATTAGCAAAACCAGTGTGGAAAGGAATGATAGTAATACGTATGTCCGAAACCAGTTTATTAGCTAATATATCGGATAATGAAGGAGATATTTTAAACATTTCTTTTTCGTTTCTCAAAAGTTTTATCTGTCTTGCTAACACTGTATCTCCCGAGTTCTTGGCTGTAAGTGAAAATCCATTTCGTTCATCTTTTTATATACACTAAGTAAGTATAAGTTTAACAGCAAATAAAAAGATAGATAATGTACTTGAATATAGTTCGGTGGCAAATTTTTGTTTCCTTATTAAAATAAATTCTGTAATTTCTTATTCTTGGCAGAATTTTTGTGCCTTTTTAACAAAGCAAAATCATTCTTTATTTCAACGTCAGTCCAACCAAAATAACAGCTTTCTCTCTTAGAACCAAAAATTTGCAAGATACAAGTTTCTTATAATAGAAAATCGACCGTATTTATCACAAATGACATTTTTATCTATGTCAGAGATATTTAGGATTGAGCTTTGTCTCACACTGGCGAGAAAAAGCCCGTTTGTAATTTTAAGGGTAATTGTAAGATCTGTTATGGAATGGATTGGCAAGACTTGTTTTATTGTAAGACAATAGCTCTTTAAAATAAATTAAAGGAGAAGGACAGAGAGCACATTCTGAATCCAAGACATAGTATGAATATCAAAAATGTATTTTATTTAAGATAGCACAGTGCAAAAGTTGAAAAATATAAAACATAAAAAAATTTCAAAAATTCTCTGTTAATTACGTAACTTATGGCAGTAGAGCCATCTTTAAATAATTTTAATAATTTTTCAAATGTTTTCTAAAATTATCAGTGGAGTATATTACATATCAAATGCTTTAAAATTATGAAACTTTCATAGATTAATAAAAAGTGAAATAAAGATTTAAGTTATTAAAAAGTGTGTTTATTGCTTTTATATCGTTAAATTTGTTAAATTATAAAATAATGGTTAAATCTGCAAATAAATTGAAGATTTTAGAGTTTTTTGAGTTACAATAAAAGAATTGGCAATCTGAATTGTTGGGAAGATCATAAATTAAACATCTTATATTTCACTCAAAACAACAGTTGCGAAATCGCGTGGATGATAAATACATGCTAGCATAACGTTACAAAGGTAGCGATACAGAAAACTTCGAAGTCTCCACGAAAGAGGATTCTAAGAATTAAAAAAAGTCTCGGTTACAGGTTAAAAATTTGTATAACTTTCAAGGGATACACGCGACCATAGTTGGAAAAAGAAAAAGTAAGCTTAAAAAACTTTACACGTGTGACACACTGAAATAGAAGAGTAAAGGGAAGTACTTGCGGGTGTGTCGAAGTTCTGTATCTAGCTGTGAAGGTCATTTCTATTTCGCGAAACAAACGACATTTCTGTACTTTTTTTTTTTTTTTTTTTTTTGGTAGAGCAAAAAGTTTAAGGTTGGCATCTCGTCAGGAAATATTTTGCTCGTATACTTCTTGGCATCAGCTACCATCATATTTCCTGCAGTATAACAGCTGTGCGGAGGACCGTTTTTCAAAATTCAAGGAAATTTTCTTTGAAGTTTTTGGGAGGATAGCGATAATACGGTCTGAACCCCTTCGAGCCTTTTTGCATTTTCCTACATTTTACTAGTGCTTTTTTTTTTATCTCCGAGTAAGTGAATTACTGAAAGAACTAAAATTAAAAAAAAAAAAAAAAAAAAAAAAAAAAAAAAAAAAAAAAAAAAAAACTGAAAAACAGATTGGAATTTAGAATTGGAAGATTACATGCCAAAAAGTGTTTATCATTAAAAATTTTAAATAAAAAAATATTAAAAACGTAAATATCGTACTTATATTAAAAATAATATCTATTGTTTCTAGATCATAAAATTAAGCATTTCACGTGGAAAAAATTTCACTCAAAAAGAGTTTGAATTTTAAAATCTCCGGCGTTTGTTTGTGCATTTACATATGAAACATGAAATATATACAGGGTGTTTCAGCTAAGCGGTTACAAACTTTCAGGATAGATAGAGTACATCTAGACGATGCAAAACACATAGCAGTGCATGGTCGGAAATGCTTTCCTGGCGCGGTAGTGGCAACATAAAACATAACAAAGGAAGGACAGGAACAGAGGGAAAATAATGTTTATTATGGTTAGTGCAGCGGAAACCAAGAAATAAGAACAAAAACTAACAATCGCAATCAAAGAAGGTGTTCAAAATTACGGCCCGGACTGTCGGACAGTGGATCAAGAACCGTACGTCATGCATCTTCCAGGCGATTTTCCATACGTGATGCAGATCTTCCATGCGCCGGAGATATGACGCCTGCATCAAGGTCCGGGGTCGTAGTTTCGAACACAGCTTTAATGACGATCGTTGTTTGTTTTTGCTCTTATTTGTTGGTTTCTTCTGTACTAAACATAATAAAACATGTTTCGTCACACTGTTCGTGTCCTTCATTTTTTGTGTTTTGTGTCGTCACTACCGCGCCAAGAAAGCATTTCCGACCATGCATTGCTATGTGATTTCCCATCGTCTAGGTGTACTCTATTTCCACTGAAAGTTTGTAACCGATTTCCTGAAACACCTTGTATAAAGAGAAAAACCGCAAATAAAAAAGTCACTATTTGAGCAAAATTCAAAAACCAAAAATTAAAATTAGAAGCAGGTTTACAAAACGTGTATTTTTACGAAATGTTGTGCTTTAGATGTTATTATAAATGCAGTCGAAAATATACGAAAGATGTAGAGTTAGAAATTTTGCAATCGACATTCTTGTACATTGTTAGAAACGATTTTATTCGTGAAACGATTGCTATAAAATAACAGTTGCTCCAAAATGTTATTGAGAAGCACAGAAAAAAATAACTTTCTGAATAATGATTTCCTTTGTTGCGAGGAGGGCTAATTCACTATAATTGGACAAAATCTTCAACTGATCAAACCTGGGATTCTTATCTACGTCATATAAAAAATATTAAATAAAAACAAAACCCATCTTCCGACTTATCAAAGGAACAAAATTTACTGCTTGACATTAAAATTAAAAAATTCAGTCTGGTTTTTGAAATAGCGGTTTTTTTTTAAATAATCAATTACTAACCCAAAAGGGAATTAAGCTCAACTCGTGATTTTGCTTTCATTCACTTTAATGTGCTGTTTCATTTTTCAATAGACTCTCTTGCCATTGGTAAGAATGTAACGGTGTCCGCCGATAACATCGCGGCAAATACATCGCGGACGAAAACGTCGCGGAGAAAACAACGCAAGGCGAAAACGTCGTGCTACAAAACATCGTGGGAGAAAACATCGCAAAGGGAAAACATCGCAGTTCTAAAACATCGTGGTACAAAATATCGTCGTCGAAAATAAAGCGGTTCAAAAACTTCGCAGTTTAAAAACATCGTCGTCGAAAATATCGTGGTAAAAAATAAAGTATCTACAAATCATCGCATGACGATAACATCGCAGACATGCTTTTTTCAGGCTTTAATAACTGTAAATGGATATTCCCATAATGATTTATGAGCGCAAGATGGAACGAAGGATAATTTTTACTTTCATATTTTTTATTAACTAATAAATTTTTAAGAAGGAAACTTAAGCATAGAAAATTAATGCAACTTATAGCACTTAATAGAATTTTAACTAACAAACTAACAAAGTAATATATATAGTAGTAACAAAGTAATATATATAGTAGTAACAAAGTAATATATATAGTAACAAAGTAATATTAATAGTTAACTAACAAAGGTCATTAATAAATCATTTTTATAAAGTTTTTACTGGTAATTTTTTCTGAAAAGTATTATCTAAAAAAGATGAGAAAAAGGAAGGTAAGTAACTGCATAACCTTACTTTTAAAAAAATTGCTAAGTTAATTTTGAGATTATTTTCTTCATTTTTGATAATCTAATACACTTATAGAGAAAATTATTTCTTGTTTTGTTTCAGTTTATTCTTAAAATGACATTAAAATTTTCATGCACAGCGTGCAGTCAGTTACTTGAATACTGATTTTTTAGTTATGAAGGAAGTCAGCTATATAATATTTCAGTAGGTTTTATATTTATTAGATTATGCCAAAGCACACTACGGCTATCTTCTTAAGGGGTGGGATTCCTTTGTGGAGTACATTCTCAGGAACTGGTTCACATGCACATTATACTTTAGGAAAATCACGAAAATCTTCATGCAGCCTTTTTTTTTTTTTTTTTTTTTTTTAGAAATAATGTATACTTGCAGTGAACATTCTTGGTGACTATCTCCCTCTAAGACGAACAGTGTTTTTGAGAACAATAAACATTGGTTTTAATCATTACGCAAGTTCACCACATTCACTCAAGGTTAAAAAGAATGGAATTTTGAGTAGTCGCTTTAAATAGGATTGCTTACATTTACATTTATACACTCATGTCCAAAATTATGTTTACATGCATAAATTCACGGATTTCTCAGAGACTATGACTTATAATTTAATGAATTTTCGTGGAATCATACATAACATGATGACAGATAAATGCAAAAGAAAAAATTGAAGATCACCTCATATGATATAAAATTGTAGCATGAAACAATAAAAATGGTAATAAAGTGTGACAAAGAGAGTTAAGAAAAAAAGGAATGATTCAGGAAAAGAATTAAGTCTTACGAATTTAATATGGAATATGATCTCCCCTGACTTCTACACACATATCACAACGTGTTTTAAGGCTGGAAATAACGTTGTCAACCACAGTTTGGGGAATTAATCTCCACTCTTCCAGCAATGCCGTCTTCAGAGCATTTACATCTATAGGAGGAGGATGTATACGTGCAATTGCTCTTCCAAGGTAGTCCCATAAGTTCTCTATCGGGTTAAGGTCAGGAGAGTTTGGTGGCCAAGGTATTCGCTTAATGTCTTCACTTTCAAGGAATTCATCAACGAGGTTTGCTCGATGTGGACGGGCATTATAATCCATAAATAAAAAGTCAGCTCCATATGCATCCCTGAAAAGTCTTGCATAAGGATCTAAGACCTCATCGCGATATATCTGGCCTGTCACAGATCCGCTGCTGAACACGTGTAGGGGCGTACGTCCATCGATCATTATTCCACCCCATACCATCACACCTCCACTACCGAAACGGTCACGTTCCACAATGTTCGAGGGATCATTTCGTGTTCCTGACTCCCTCCAGATGTAAACATGTTTAGAATCACCAGTTAAACTAAACCGCGACTCATCAGTAAAGAGAACATGGGACCATTGATGTTCAGTCCAGTTTTGATGTTCTTTACACCAATTAAAGCGATCCCTCTTTTTCTGTGAAGACAGTAAAACACATACCCTTGGCTTTCTGGCATAAAGGCCTTTTTCATTAAGCCTTCTGTATATTGTTTGCCGTGATACAACAGTTCCAGTGGCGGCTGCAAGCTCTGAATATAACTGGCGAGCAGTAGCCTTTCTGTTACGACGGGCAGTTAATGCCAGATACCGATCTTCAGAAGCAGTTGTCATTCATTTCTGACCTTGTCCAGGCCTCCTTACAACACTTCCATCATTTTGAAACTGTTTCCATAGCTTAAAGACTGTCTGTATTGAAATATTCAGACATGTGGCTGTTTCCATGATTGACTGCTCTGCTTCTAAACGGCCGATAATTCGCCACTTTACAGATTCTTCCAAATGATACTTCGAAGCCATAACAAACCGCTTTGAGTCCCTACACACTGAAATCAAACGCTATGTTGCAGAAATTCACTCAAATATTCAGTTTGCACAAAGCGCTTGATTCACCCTTGGATGACGTAACGCCTAGATTTGCATATCACAAACCGTTTGATTACTTTTGATTGGATAATGCTAATTAGGCTTGGTTTTCACACATTCCCTGCAAATACGGATCACATTGATTCGATATTTCATTGAATATCATCATTTTTGGGTATGTAAAGATAATTTTGGACATGAGTGTATTTAGACCGCCTAGACGGTATAGTGGTTTGAGTCGCCGGGCTGTGATACCAAAGGTCCCGGGTTCGAACCTCGGAGAAGGCAGGATTGTAACTGTCCTTCATAGGAAGCAAATGTTGCCCACCTATAATTAGGTGCCTCCGTAATACAGTGAACATCACTTAGTAGTGGCCAAACTGAAGTCCGCTGAGGGCCGCCATGGGTAGAAGAAAACTTTTATATTAAGACATTTCTTATAAGCACTTAAGAGTATTTTATTTAAATTTTCATATACATTTCACTCGAAAATTTTGTAATTACTTATTGAACTTACAGTGACAAACTTCCTAAGACAATTTTAATGTTTCTCTTTTGTGTTTCTTAATTTTCAGAATATCTAAATTTATGCACTCCAGAAATCTGTAGCGAAATTAAAATTAATATTTATGAGAGAGAGTCTACTTTGTGGCGATTCTTTGTCCTAAGAATTCTTTACCTTTGAAGTATAGTATTTTTTAATGTGCTGTAGTTTATTACAACTTTTAGTGTGTTGGTTGTGATTCATACTATGTATTAATACTTGTATATACTCGAAACATATGCTTTATTTGGAGTAATGGATTGCACAGACTTTCTCTTTTTTGTTCCTTTTATTGTTGCAACATGTTTAATTCTTATGTAGTGGTGATGATGTGGGAGTGTGAGAAGCTGTATATAGTCCTTATTTATTTTAAATATTGTCCTCATTCATTTCTGTAGTCTTTATTATGTTGCACATTGTCCTTATTTATTTTGGTAATAACCATGGTTTCTTACTGATCCTGTGACTCAATTATTTTAATGCATGTTATATATTAGTGCATATTTCCCACTAAACATATATTATAAAACTCTATTAATATACGTCTTCAACATATTAAACATGTTTGGGATATAAGAAACACAATTAATTCAAATAGACTCATGATTCTGTGAGTTTTTATGAGCAAAAATTATAATTTTACGTGTGATATAGTGCAGAATATCAAAAACAAGGATGTGCAAGTTGTCAAAATATAAAATCTTTAAATGAAAGGGAAAATACTTTTTTTGAGGACTTTACGTTACATTTAACAAATACATTTAACAAATGGCATTTGGAGAAGATGATTTTACTGGTTGAAATCTGAATAACTAAATACTGAAAATTTATAAAACATCTTAAATTGTTTAACCCTTTCAATCACAATTTATTTGTTTCAAGTGACTTGATTTTTTTATGCCTTCTTGGTAATTATCACAAATGACACAAATCACACTAACAGAAATTGACAGTCTGTCACTAAGCCTCTATAAGATGATGCGCGCAACAATTTTGTAATGGGGATGTTAAAAATGATGCCTGCTACCAGTGGGACATCAACTATGCAGTAAATTAATGCGTTTAATTATCTCTAGGTTTCTTTAAACATCTACTGGGACTTAACCCATTGGGACTGAAAGGGTTAAGGGAGAGACTTAAATGCTGTATTTCATCGCACTTAAAATTTTCAGAACATTGATTTATGAGTTTTTTACAAAAGTTCATTTTTTAATAAATGATTACATTTCATATTCAGTTATTCATAAAATGAAATTTTTTCTTTCATTAATAGTGGTAGTATATATTTGTTTCGAAAGAGAAGTGAGAATTAGGATTTGCCTGGGAATTGTAGCAATCTGTATGCAAGATGAAAGCAATTAAGAACTTTTCTGGAAACTAACGCTTGAAGGTCTTAGTTTTGAGTATTGAGTTGAAAAACAAGCTAAGTGGCTGAACTCAGGGGAGGGCGGATGAATTACAGCTATTTATACTATTGGGGAGAGTCAACCATTAGTTAACATCCGTGAGAACGGGTGTTTTGTTCAAGCCTTACTCCAGGGTCCTGTCCCCTCTGGCCGCTGAAGGCTATTTGGTTAATAAAAGACAGCTGAAAATTTCGGTCATTACTGATGATAGTCCATGTACAGACAGAAATAGCATTTCTTAACTTCTTAGTATTTGTGTGTTTTACATCTACCATGCAGTTTAAAAAGAGAACCCAGAAAAGTTTAGAGTTCAAACGTGTTTAGATCGCCCTTCCTTGTTTGTTTTTGAAAAAAGACCCTTTGCCTCTTTTGCATATAAGTATTCATACATACAGATTTATTTAATTAATATATAATTTCATCAATGAATTATATTAAAAATATAGATTTAATTAACATTTTTTCTTTCTTTTTTGGCCTAAGTTCAACGATACGAATAATGAATAATCCAAAATTTTAAACTTTTTCCAATAAAATTACATATCTACGTAGTTCGATTAAGGAGGCGAAACTCTACGATTATACGTATGATAAAAATATCATAAATTCAAACTTTGTCGCTGAGAATGGAAAATATTTAAAATCTGAGGAACAAGATTTTCCAAAATTAAGTAATTTTTTTAATTATATAAACATTAAGCAGTGTCTTTTCAGAGCTGTGCATTATGCATTTATTTATTTGTTTTTAATTTCTTTATTATTAAATACTTCTTCAGACCAATAAGAGAAATTACAAATTTTCCCGAAATATGTTTTAATCTGTCAAAACAACTTTAAAAATTTGGTGTCCGGTCTTTAAACACAAAAATTATAAAATTTCCTTTTACGATTTAATGTATTTAAGGAATAAAACTTTAGTTTATGTAAATAATGAGAATAATATAAATACGAAGAAATGAAAAAATATAAGTGCTTTACAAGTAAATGAAATTGGTATAATGCTTTTAAAAGTACTGTGGTTTTTTTTTCCAGTTCCGCTTTCCGAAATGTTTCATTAATTGCCCTTTCTTCCGATTGCTCAACAAACGCCCACACGACTGTCTTTCTTTATGTTTCGTGTTCACAACGTCTATTCCTGTACGATTAAATCTACATAATAACAGGACCGAGTAATTCTAAATTAAAATGTAATCTTAATTATCTAATTAATCTTAATTCTAAATTAAAATGTAATTTTTAAAAAAAATTATACAAAATAAAATTTAGAATTGTACACACCCCCTTAAAGAATAAAATATCATATATTTCACATCTACGGCCTAGAAACAGCATCTACAGCTTTACGGACTGGGAATATCATTTTACGGATTATTATTAACTAGGAGTATGATATACGGCTTTACTAATTGGGAATATGATTTGGCCTTTACGACGAACTGTTAAAAAAATAATCGACGTAACGTCTACATTGATAAGCATAATGCACAATGTTCCAAAGACCTAGTTTAAATTTATATGTGATTATCCACATAACACAATCGTATGATTAATTCTATTCACTTTAAGTATCTTTTATAGAATATTTCACATTTAGTACATTTGTATAACATATTTCATTAAATGTAAGGCAACTTTCTTATGTAAAAGCTAAATAATGTTCATTAATTTTAAAAGTTATATAAACTTGTGGTGATATTTATGATATGACACTAAATAGTTTGCTATAAGATTTGGAAAAATAAGAAAATAGCCATACATTTTCTGGAAACCTTTAATTTTTTTCTGGAAACATGTTTACTGGAACATTTTTTCCAGGATAATTTTTCAGGGACATTTTTTTTAACACCGTGCGTAATAACACTGCGTAATAACAGTACCGTGTGCAATAAATTTTCGTAATGATAATTTTTTATGAAATAATACAGTTGTCCATTTATCCGCACTTCCTGTTATCTGAGGTAATCCACATTACCTTAAATGATTGAATTCCACACATATGATAAGAAAACCTAATTAAACAAAACTTAATTAAAAGACTTAATTACTAAAAAACCTACATAAAATATTTATCAGGACAGAGAATAATGCATATTAATTAATTTTCAGGTTTAAATAACACTGTCTTTCATGTTATTTTTTCCCGTGCAATTCCCGTCTGAGTTATTTATTCTAGCTGAGTACTTCTTTCTCTTCATCATTGTCTCGGTCCTGTTATTATGTAAGAAGTATTTAAATTCTTTATAAAAATGGGCTAAAAATAAAAATTGTTTGCAAATAAACGCATTGCACAATTTACATACTACATTTACATATAAATATATATGTAAACAACATGTCTAGAATTTAATTGCACACTTTCGACACGCACATTTCGTTTCCATAAAGAGTGTAATCTCTTATCATATGTTTCTATGTTTACACAATAGGCTAGGTTGTTTAAATATGGCAAGGCACACAAAGGCTATCAAGCTTAGAGAAAGGATGCCTGCGATGAGGGCTTTCTCGATACCAACCACGAAGCCAGCCTCTTTGCCTGAAATGGCACTGCGTTCAAACTCCTAGCATTCAGCGATTTTAACCATTCGACCACTAATAGGGGTCATGATTACAGTAAGATTAAAGATTATAATTTATAAATTCGAATGCTTTGCGAAACGTTTGTTCATATAAAATTAAATGTGAAACAAAAACAAAAAATTCAATAAAAAAGGAAAATGCGGCAAAAAACGTGCAGAGTGACTTTTAGATTTAAAGCTCATAGCTCATTTCTGATTTTCCTGGTAGACTCAATCTTAAGTTTCTCAAGTAAATGGTTTTTTTATAGTCTTATAGTATGACAGTGGCTGTGATCTACATGCATCTGGTACTCGCTGCTCGACAATATGTGGATAAATATCGATAGAGACCTCGAGATACGTAATTAATAAAGTACTTCTGATAAAACTCAACATTCAGATCATTACAATAGACCAGTTGTACAAAAAAATATGACACGGAAGGCTTTTTACCACTTTACTTAGAGTATAATATGCTTATATAAGACATCTCTATAACTAAAACTTGGATGTTGGATTGCTGTATTTTTTACTCTTTTTATTTTAATCCTACACAGATATTTTTATTCTAACTAGACTCATCTCTCTTTCTATCTTCATTTTACTTCTAATTGTTTATCATAAAATTTCAGTCTAATTATTTTAAGATTCAATTACTATCTGATATTTGATTTAAAGATCTTTTTCTTTGGGTTTGAACCATTTTAAAATAATTAAATAATTTATTCCGATTTCAAAACTCTGTTTACTAGCTTTTCTCAGTAAAGATGCTAATATTCGTTACCTGAAAGGAACCTCGAGTTTAATTTTTATTAAATTTTTAATCTGTTCCAGCACTATATACAAAAACTGCTCATTAGTTTTAAACTAGCAATAATGACTCCAGATACACTAAAAATAAATCAAATTGTAAATTGCTTAGCTGACATTTTTCAGTTCACAGAAATTTTCCTGGTGTTCAACTACTAATAAACATATACTAACTGTGTTCAATAATAGAACACCTGCTTATTTTTACTTAACAAACTGTAAAACGTCATTTGAGCCTGAAGGGGAAACAGGTGGCTCCTGCCTCGAGAAAACCATTGTTTGACAATAGGTAAATAATGTATGTCTGATGCTCTAAGTCTTAGTTGTACCTGAAACTCGGAAACTTTACTGCATTTTCTGTCAGAGAAGCCAACATGCCGTTACACTATATCATCAGCCAAAAATTTTGAACGTGCTAGTGCTGAGAAAAGTATTTGGAAATGTGTAGAGTTATTTACTTGTAAGTGTAAAGGGCGAATTCACACTCAAGATGATAATATCATTCTTGAAAAATCTCACGGGCATCCTCCAAATGCTGGCAAAATTACAAAAGCGAAAGAGATTATGAGTTCAATTAAAGAGCGTGCGGTAACAACGCAAGAATCGACACATTCTTTAGCAGCAGTTGGTACAATTGGTCTTCCTTGTGCTGTTTCGGGGCATATACCACCAGTGGAAAATATTAAAAAAATTATTAGATATGCTCGACACGGAGAAATGCCATTGCATAATCCTAGATGTCTTGAAGAATTAGTAATCCCAGAACAGTTTTCAAAAAGAATAAAAGAAGAGAAATTTTTGCTGTATGACAGTGGAGTGCAGACAGACAGAATTCTAATTTTTTCGACCCTCAGAAATCTGGACTTCATGGCTGAATGTCCGAACTGGTTTGCTGATGGAACTTTTAAAGCAACACCACCGCTTTTCAGTCAGATTTATACAATCCATGGTGTTAAATATGATAATGTGATACCTTCAGTGTATGTATTAATGCCAAACAAACGCGAAGAAACATACAATAGAGTGTTTACGGTGATAAAATCTTTGAAACCAAATCTGCAGCCCAAAACTGTAATGACTGATTTTGAAAAGGCTGCCATAAATGCCTTTAAAAATTCCTTTCCGAATATCATTCAGAGAGGATGTTATTTTCATATAAGTCAGTGTGTGTATAGAAAGATTCAGTCTCAAGGTTTGCAAAGTAAATATGAAATTGATCCGAATTTCGTTTTGGAAATCTCTCAACTTGCAGCTTTGGCTTTCGTTCCTACTTCAGATGTCATTGAAGCATTTGAACAATTAATATCATCTACTTATTTTGTAAATAATATGAACATCATTCAACCAATCATAAATTATTTTGAAGACACATGGATTGGTAGATTTACTCGTCGTGGACAACGTCGCAGACCAGTGTTTGACATCCCTCTTTGGAACTGTTATGATGCTGTAAAAGATAAAGTTCCAAGGACAAATAATGCGGTTGAAGGATGGCATCGCAGATTCAACGAACTTATGAACGGATGCCATCCAACAATCTGGAAATTTATTGATTGCTTAAAAAGGAACAAAATTTAAATTCTATAAAAATTGAACAATACATTGCAGGTCATCATCCACCAGTAAGAAGAAAAGTTTACAGAGATACATCTCTCAGAATTCAAAAGATTGTAAATGAGTATAATGATCGGCCTATTTTAGACTATTTAAGGGGAATAGCCTACAATTTTCAACTGCAGGTGTAAATTTTGTATACATTAATTAAGAGGATGTTTAATGTCTGATATAATTATACATGTTTTTATTACTACAGCTTTAACATGAGTCGTAATTACATTATATTTTCTGAAAAATATTAGGCGATCTTTTATGCTCTTAGAGTTAATATTTACAATTATACTAGCTTTCATGAATATATGTAAATGACATTTTACTCCATATAATGTGTTTTATTTAAGCCTCTTTGGTATACACTCTTTGGTAGTATATATCAAATTTTATTTTATCAGAGAAATTATGAACGACAAATGATGATGCCTTGTTCGTTTAAATATCATTTATTAACTGAAACGGTATGCGAAGCTAAAATTTATTGGAGATTTGGTATTAACAATAACGATATTTTTGAAAAATTCCTATCAATTAAAATTTTATTTCGTTTCATTTTTCATTAATTCATGTTTGTGTGAGAAAATGACTTTAGAGTATTTGTTTACAGTGGATAAATTTTTATCTCAATAAGCTATCTATATTTTAATAAAATTCAGTAAATTTAATACCATTGTGGATGCATATAAGACGAAATTTTCAATTTCTATTCCTTACTGAAATCATCCTGATCAGGCAGCTTAATATTAAAGAATACGTTTAAGAGTAATTTTTAACTCGTAAAGCAATGGGAGATATATTTACTTAATTTTATCTCAAATACTAATAAGATTAGACTTTTAATGGCTTTTCTTGTAACTTACTTTGATATATCAAACTTATATACGTGGCCCTTAAAACTTATATACTTATATATATATGTAAGCCCCTTTTGTCTTTCTGAAAGATTCTTAAAAGAAAAAACTTTTTCATATATGACACCATTATGTTTTGAGACAATACGGTATTTTATTGCGTATTTCTACATATTTAAAAGGGGGAAAATTTGAAAACTGAGGTAAGAGATTTGCTTTTAAATCCCTAGTCATTTCAATTTTGATCAATACTGATTATATAACATAATTTTAAAAATAATTTATTATATGACAGTAATGTAAATTTAACGTTAAAAATCCTTAACAGCAGTTTTTCATTTGCTAAATATAGAATGATATATAAATGGAAATTTTATTTGATAAATATGAAAGGTATTTTAGAGAGTTTCGTGTTTTTCTGCAATGGGTAACACTATAAATATCGGTCTTTTGCTACAAAAATACATTCTCAAAATATGCTTATGGTTTTCCATGTATAGCTTAATTGAAAATATTTATGAAGCAATATTAAATATTAGTTCTAACTTAGGCGGAAATTTCTGCTATGTTTACAGTTTTCTCGCGCTCCTAATTTTTTAAATGTATACAATGAAGTATTTATTATTTAATTAATTTTTTATAACTGCATTAATAGATGGTACATTATTTGCAAAGTTTTGACATGATATCACCTTTTTTACGAAATGAAGGAAAGTAAAATTATTGTTTATTCTTAAGCTACTACAAATTTTGAACAAGGCTGACATATCTACGCTAAATTTTATAATGGTGCCATAAATATTTTTCATTATTCAATAACAACTATAAATTTTTATAATTACTTAAAAATAGTAAAAGAATGAATTATAAAGCACTGTGTTTAATAAAAATAATATAATATTAAGAATGGCAATTTTTGATTAAAATATAGATTCAAAATATTATTTCCTGACGCACTGCAAAATCTGAAAGTAACACAGTCTATTGTAAACGAATTTTTCAGGATGCACTTTTGGATATAATTTGATCTGAGAAATAAACATTAATACAAGGTAATTCAACAAACAATTTCTATACTGCTTCATAAAAGAGATGACTTATGATGGAAGTCTTCTTTTATAAAATACTGTGGTTTAATGTTGCAAACGAAGTTTCAGCTTAAGTTTGGAAATTAATATAGAGGGAAAGTTAAAAAGAGTCTTTCAAAACTAACAAGTTTATGAATAGCATTAGGGAAGAATATAAAACACATTTCAGTATACATTCAGTATTTATTTCACAATAAGGAAACATTTTTCACTATATAAATAGCATAAGGAAATACTTTTTCAGTATATGAATGTAAAAAAAACTTTTCAGTATATATCCAGTACTTATTTCAGTATAAAAAAACCCATTTGATTATGTAAATAGCATAGGGAAAGAATTTTTCAGCATATGATTCATATATTAATATATCGATTTCTTTAAAAAACATTAACATTTAAGAACTAATCAATAGAAAAAATGTAAATAAACAAAAAGTAAACATATTTAATTAAAATAAAACTTTAACAAACATTCTCTATTCGTAAAAAGCAAATTTAAAGTTAATTAAATTTTTAAATTATGAAATTTAATTGCAAACAACTAAATGATTAATTATTGCTGCGAACTAATCTACAATATCATTTAAATTCTGAGAGCATATATAAATTACGTGAAAGTATCAAAATCCATGAATAAATATATAATTCCAAAAAATTTTTTAATCGTAAAAAAAATTTAAAAATGTATAAGCGAATAATTGTTGAGCAGGCAGAAGACAAACTTATCAAGGGAAGTTGCCTCCAAACCTAACTCTTCAATTATTCAATTCGTGTTTCGTCATCCATGTATTCAGAATTTAAATGATATTGCAGATTAGTTCGCAGCAATAATTAATCATTAATTTGTTTACAATTAAATTTCATAATTTAAAATTTAATTAAGTTTTAATTTACTTTTTACGAATAGAGAATGTTTTTTAAACTCAAATTTCATTACTTAAATCAATGCGGAAGAGAATTATTTAAATTTAATTTAACTTAATGTTTATTAAAAGTAAAACTATTATTTAACTAAAATATTTATTCTTTTTAATTAAAATAAAAATGTATTTTTTATTCACGAGAGATGCCTTTGACAAGAATTTTTATGTCGGTTATGGAACTTGAAGGGCATCAAAAGAACTTTTGAAATCTGCACTGAGATTGAACTTATTGAGATCTGTAGTTTTCAAAGCTTTATTTTTTTATATGAGATAAGGTTGGTTTGGTTTGTTAAAAAAAAAAAAAAAAAAAAAAAAAAAAAGATCTAAAATGAGAAAAGATATGTATTTTTTTTACTTTTCAAACGAAAATATCAAATGCACCTCAGCTGACTACCTCCTATCCAACCTTTTTCACATTTTAAATGATTTTTAAAATTATTTGGATGATTACTCCAGGAACCAAACCTTTTTTAGTAAGATCGGTCAAAAGTACGCAATTTGTCTAGTAATTTAATGAAAAAAAAAAAAAAAAGAAAAAAAGAAAAAGAAAGACATGAAAGAAAAATAAGATATTTACACCAGTTTTTTTTAAATAATATTGTAATTATTTAGTAAAATCTTATCTTCTTCTATAATGCATACCACATTACTTCATTTTGTTTAAATTGTAGAATTTTTCAGATAAATTCTACAATTTAAACAAAATGAAGTATATATTAGATATTAAAGTTAAGTAAAAATTTCAAATTACCTTCGAATGCCACTTCCAGATACTTTTACAACAGGTAAACGAGTAAACAAAAAGTTAACATTTCTAGTCTCCTCTCCTGAAATTAAGCTCATACTCTATACATAACTGTAAATAAATTAAATGAATATTGTAGAAAAAGTAGAAATCTTCTTCATTAAAATTTCTGAATTTATGTGTTCATTGATACTGTACTATCAAAAATGCAAATTGTGTGTCTTTCAAATTGCAAATTCATAGATATGCAAGAAATTCATATTATATTTAATTGTAGGGAGTTATGAAACTAGCATTATTTTTAGTCATAAATGTAAAGACCTACATTCATTTAAGTCAATCAGAGTTTTACGTCTGCTTTCTAAACATTTGTCAATAAAATAATATAACTCAAATTTTTTTTTGTATACAAATCAGAAAGACCTTACACAGAGATGTAACCAGATAGCCTTTATCTATACTGTTTTAATGATTTGAAGCATCATAATATGCATTTTTGTAAGACTCATTTGATAACACTATAGTTAGCTAGGTCATTAGTGAAAGAATCATAGATGACTCAATGCTAAAGAAAAAGATGCAAGAATTCTGAATACAGTTGAGAAAATTCATAATTATCTGATTATTTTATAATTCTACATTTCCTATGAGCTATAATTTTATTGCAATTCTTACCCATTACAATTAGGAATATATTAATCCTAGAAGCATTTGACATTCATTTAAAAGAAATTCAAAACAATTTAGAGAAACTACTATTTTCTACTTTTATATATGTATTAGTTTTCAATAACAAGAGGATTTCCCAAAAATTTTGGTCCAGTTTAATGCAAAATTAGAGCACAAAATTTAAATCATATTTTTCGTATCAATTCATTTTATGATGAAACTGAAACATTCGAAGTTTATTGCAAAAGTTGCCTTCAAGAAGCAAAATGATTGTGTCACAGTATCAATGCGAATTCGTAAATATTACTAAAATGCATTACTATAATATGTAATATAATAAGGACTAGTAAATACGGACAATATACAAAACTAATAAGGACTATATGTAGTCCTCTTAACACGCACCATCACCACTACACTTTATATAAAAATTAGTCATATTTTAACAATAAAACGAAAAAAAGTTTTTTTAGCAATCCAGCACTCAAAAAAGCATGTGATTCGATTTTATACAAGTATATAGTATGAATCATAGCCAACATGCTAATTAAGCCTTACGTGAATATTAAAAAGAACACATATCAAAGTATAAAAATGGGTAACTCCATGAAGTTATAAATTTATATGCAACATTTTGTTCTTTTTGTTACATGCAGATGCAATAATGAACATCGTAGTAGAGTTTTTATGGCTGGGAAAAGAGATAGAGAAGCTTTTTTTCCCTCCCTGTGGAGTGTAAGAGGAAGAAAATGTTTAACGTTGAGGTAAAGAAATAAAGCAATTAGTATAGTTGTTGTTTACAGTGGTGCACATAGATAAACTGAATTCTACATTTACCTAATAACACGCCTCTCATTGACTTAGCTATTTCACAGTATATCTTTGCTTATTATTGTGAACTGAGAAACTAAAACTACAGTTAATTACAGATTAAAAAAAGCAATAAGATTTGTAAAATTATTAAAACAAAAAGATAATTTTGTTTGATTTAAAACGTAAACTATGGAACTTAACATGCATTCTTTCAACATATCTTTTTCCAATAGTTTAATGCCTAGACGCACTAAATACTTTCATTTTTTTTTTAAACAATTTCTTTCTGGATACTTTAATTAAAAAAAATCATGCACGAAGCGAACAGGATTTTAAAATTTAATTATGATTGATATTCAAAATCATATGTTTCTAAAGCATGTATGATTCATAAATATGTATTCATATGATTCATATGATTCATAAAAATGTTATATTTTCTTATTCCAAACAATTTATCACATAAATACAAAAAGAAATTGTACTTGAAACGTTTCAGTCAGTGAAAAGAAAAGACAATATAAAATATGTACAGTTTTTATCCTTGAAATCTATATAAAGGAAATTCGATTAAGTTTTTATTTCACTAAATTTTATCTTTAATTAAAAATCTACAAGAAAAATTAGTCGCTTCAAAGTTGCTAGGCAAAGAATCGCTACAAAATAGAATATCACTCAGAAATATTAATTTTAATTTCGCTACAGATTTTTGGCGAGCATAATTTAAGATATTCTGAAAATTAAGAAATACCGAAGAAAACATTCAAAATTGTCTTAGAAAGTTGGCCACTGTAAGTTCAACAAGTAACTACAAAATTTTCAAATAAAATGTATATGAAAAATTAAATAATACTTTTAAAGTGCTAAATAAGAAATGTCTAAATCTAAAAGTAAATGTAAGCAATCCTATTTAAAGCGACTACTCAAAATTCCTTATCTGTTTAATCTTGAGAGAATGTGGTGAACTTTGCGTAATGATTAAAAACCAATGTTTATTATTCTCAAAAACACTGTTCGTCTTAGAGGGAGATAGTCACCAAGAATGTTCACTGCAAGTATACATTATTTCTAAAAAAAAAAAAAAAAAAGTTGCAGGAAGATTTTCGTGATTTTCCTAAAGTATAATGTGCATATGAACCAGTTCCTGAGAATGTACTCCACAAAGGAATTTCTCCCTTAAGCAGATAGAGCCAGTTTCCCTTAGAAAGTCCTCCACGAAGGCATCCCTCCTCTTAGGCAGATAGCCCTCGAGGCTTTGCCATAATCACACACACACACACACCCTTAAGCAGATAGCCGTAGTGTGCTTTGGCATAATCTAATAAATCCAAATCCTACTGAAATATTATGCATAGCTGAGTTTCTTCATAACTAACAAATCGTCATTCAAGTAACTGACTGTACACTGTGCATGGAAATTTTAATGACATTTTAAGAATAAACTAAAACAAAACAAGAAATAATTTTCGCTATAAGAGTATTAGACTAACAAAAGTTAAGAAAATAATCTCAAAATTAACTTAGCAATTTTTTTATAAATAAGGTCATGCAGTTACTTACCTTCCTTTTTCTAATCTTTTTTAGATAATACTTTTCAGAAAAAATTACCAGTAAAAACTTTATAAAAATGATTTATTAATGACCTTTGTTAGTTAACTATGTCGGTTTAAAATTCTATTAAGTGCTATAAGTTGCATTAATTTTCTATGCTTAAGTCTCCTTCTTACTTTTTCAGCTAAAATTTATTAGTTAATAAAAAATATGAAAGTAAAAATTATCCTTCTTTCCATCTTGCGCTCACAAATCATTACGGGAATATCCATTTACAGTTATTAAAGCCTGAAAAAAGCATGTCTGCGATGTTATCGTCATGCGATGATTTGTAGATACTTTATTTTTTACCACGATATTTTCGACGACGAGGTTTTTAAACCGCGATGTTTTTGAACCGCTTTATTTTCGACGACGATATTTTGTACCACGATGTTTTAGAACTGCGATATTTTCCCTTTGCGATGTTTTCTCCCACGATGTTTTGTAGCACGACGTTTTCGCCTTGCGTTGTTTTCTCCGCGACGTTTTCGTCCGCGATGTTTTTGCCGCGATGTTTTCGGCTGTAACCGAATGTAACATATTTATCTTTCAAATTTAATCTCTCTGTTATTGATTAACAAACTGAGCTATTTAAAAGCAATACATGCAGCTCTTAAGAATATTGTTTTGTAATTTTAAATCAAATTGAGTTAAATAAAAATGCTTCTAATTCATGATATATCTAATAAAAAACACTCATTTTTGTTATAGAATTTTATTACAAATTTTTCACTTTTCAAATATACGGAAGACATATAACGTTTTCTTGTTAATCTAAATGTTTGTATATCTAGTATCCTATTAAAGTTTTCGCTATTCCACATGGGTTATGGCTATTAATAATAATTTCTACTGATAAACCATGTTATTTATTGAAAGAGCCATTTAAGGCAACCCTTGAAATCTGAATCCTTTCAAATGTTTTAAATATCAATTTTATGCGCTTCCTATTCCCGTCTGTCTGATCGGAATGAAAATTAAGTAAAAAGTAAATAAGCACGTATAGCTATTATTTAGTAATTTATATATGTAGTATTTAGGAAGTTTATATCTTGTTAGCGATAGAATTAAGTTAATGAGAGCTAGCCGTTTGCAAGTAAAATGTTATACTCTATTTTATTTGTTGTCATTATGAAAATGAGAAATCTGGTTTGGATTTATTTACCGCAAGCAGCAGTGGAGGTAACTTCAGTTAACTTTGAGTTCTATGAAGTCTATTAAATGTAACAATAACTATTTTAATTTCATTTTACTTTAGAATTATTTTTAAAGCTCCGGTACAGTTCAAATTTAGTCTGTTTAGATTAAGTACTTAATATGTTAATAGTATGGTAGCTGTAATTCAAATGAACAAAACCAAATTAGGATAGGTAAAGTCAATTAAAGGTTTACATAACGAACATTATAAGGTTAACGCGCTAATGGTGTCACAAATAATAATTTTCCAGGGAAGAAAGTCGAATATCAAAAATCTACAGAGAATGTTTTTTTATAATAAGAATTGCTAAGTTTTTTTTTCATAGGAAACAGTTTGAGAACTAACTGAACATGCGTGAGGGCGCTGGAAGGTAAAAATACTAAATTCACTCAATGCATTCGCGTGGATGATAAATCAATGTTAGCGTAACGCAGTTTCACTTTACTGTCCAACTATTTTGGTAATACTCCACTGAGGATATTTATTTATAAAGCCAAAAGGACAAATTCCTCTTGCATTTCTTTTTAAACAAATAAATTAAATGTGCAACAAATATTCATGCCTAACAAACATGCATACTGCTTTTAGCATCTTAAAGTGCTATTCTTTGTATTTTGTGGATTAATCGATAATTCATTCATCTGGTCTCACAAGGAAAAACTAAAATGTTACCTTTCACTCCATGGCAACATTATCCAAAGTAAGTGGATAATATTTGCACCGTTTACCTAATGTAATGCAAGATTTCGTTCAGACGAGAGTTTTTGCCGTCATAAAAGGTGCAAGCTGAGTTTCGTTACCAAGCAACCCGAAACTGCTGCTCCACAAAAAGTGGTTTAAGCATTTTGCCTAAATGTTCTATGTTTTCGACTTATGCCAACTTGATGCAGGAACAGGTAAAATTAAGGAGAACACCAGACTATCATAATTAATCAAACTCACAAATTAGCCTTCTTTAAAACGTTCCTTTAAGAGTTAGGAGTAGCCGCATCGGAACCCTTCCGATTTATTCCCGATTCCCTTCCGAAGTGTTGTTCCACACCACAGAACCAGCTTCGCTACCTTTAGTAGTCGCGCATCCCAGATAATGAGATATTAACATTTTGTACAACTGAATGGAATAAATACATTATAATAGAATAGCAGCAACAGAATAAACTAACTGGGTTTATACAGCAGTGTTAAAATTTTCATTAATTATCACGCTCCATTTAAACAGTGCTGCTTACAGTTAGGAAATATACTGAAATATGCATATATATGATACAGAGTGTAGTCCTTTTTTAATAAAATTAATTAATTTGTAAATCTTGGTCACACTTTTACTAGTACGGTTAAAAATTAAAAATTAAGTTAACAGAATCAGGTAAACATATATTTATAGTCTACAGCTCTGACTGTAACATTTTATAGAATTATTAGTCTAAGACTTATATATCTATTCCATATGTTGCTGAATATATCTGTTTCATATGTTGCTAATTTTGTAATGATACTATATACTTTTACTATCAGGTGCGGAGTCTTTAACAACTGACGAATCGCAGCGAAACAAGCAAAAACTGATATTCGGTCGACGGTTTCCCTGAGTCAGCTGCACATTTACATATGCACAATAATAATAATATCTAATGATAATATGATGCACAATCTAATGATAATAATATACTTTACCTTCTCTGATTGGCTACGGCTTAACCCTTTTACACAGGTGTGAATGGACTTCATGAATTTTACGCCGTAATCCATAAAGTCTTATAATCACAAAGTCCTCTCCTGAACGAAGAGCTTAATGCAATGTAACGAAAGCTATTAAACCCCATTTCGCTTCTCATTTGAGGGAGAATCCCTCGGAGAACGCATTCAAGAATTTCTCACCTCTCTTTCCCCACCACCAACCACACGAGAGGATTTTCGACTTGCTGTGTATTTTAAATGCTCCATGCTGCAAAGACGCTATATAATAATGCTAAAAGCAACTACAAGTTTACTTGTACTACGGGCTGGTAATTTATAAACTAAAAACGTTATTAAAGTTTAAACCACACTTTTTGCAGCTTAGATTCCAATATTTTAAACATTTATAAACCAAAAAATGAGTTAGATACCAATAATCTAATAATATACTAATAATCTAATCAAGCATAACTTCTAATTACAACTACTAGTAAATGCCAGAAACTCGCACAGAAAAACAGTACAGCTGAGAAAATACGAGAGATACAACGTCACTGGCTGATTGGCCAATATTTTGTCTCCAAACTTACGTCATCTATTTAAACTCAAGCGGACCAGCGACTGAGCCCTAAATTTGCTAAACACTGATAATTTGACCTAGTTCAAACACAAGGCTAGCTATATGGAACGTGAATGTAAGCCATTTTTCTTCACGAAGGCATCCCTTTCATTATGAAGATAGCCTTCAACCTAAATAATGCCCTTATGCCAAAAGATTCTTTGCTTATGCAGACCTAAAATGCATTTATGCAAACAGCCTTTAATATAAATAATCGAGTGTAATAATCCAATTTAATCTGTTATTTAAACTCAGTTTGCACTTTTGGTGAAACTGATAGAAAACGTAGAATTGTGGGAAAAACTTAGCATAAGAAATAATGTGTTAACTGCAATGAAATTTGCAAATTAAGAGTCAGAAAAACTTGAAAAGACTCAAAACGCTTCTAACAAATAATTTTTTAATATTATAGCTTAATAGAAACAGAATGTTTAAAAGAAGTAAGATATTTATTTAAAATCTTGCGTGAATTACAGCAAGTTCTTTGCTTGGATAGCAAGAGGGAACAAAATGGTTTCGCTTTACATATACAGTATTATGGCATTCCAACTGGCAGCTTAATGTTAAGTTATGTTGCCGTCATTATAGACTTTCGAAAACCCTCTTCTATTTTAGATAATATTATCAGACGACCGATTACTTCAACCGTGTATCAGCTTCTATTCTTGGATGCGGTTTAGATCGCACTTTAGTTAGGAGCTAAACTTTCCTTGAATTCTGGCAGACACAACAGGTTTGTTTCGCACAAAGAGTGACTCAGTTTGTTGGCAATAATTACAAGGCACTGAACAAAGTGATTGTACTATCTTTACTTAAATACTTACGGGTCTTCTGGGTGCATTTATTGTCATTTCAAACTAGTACTTGAATTTAATCGGAGTGCGGTTAAATTCAGGCATTAGTTTACGTTACTTGTAAATTTCGGAAAGAAATCACAATTCCAGACAAAGCTCTTAATAATATTACTTGCAGATAATATTTTTTTCTTGGCTTCGCTAGTATCCATAGATATCTCTTATTTTAATTATATTGCAAGCAATAAAAATACTTATAGTACTAATACTGATATCTGAGTCAATCCTCTTATGAAATTGAATAGCAATATCAGCAGAAAATTATACATTTTGAAAAAAAATTATGCAGAAAAGTTCCATAAAACAATTTGAATTTAATTTCAGGATTTCCTAATGTTAAAACCACATCTCTTTGAATATCTGTTCTCTGTTTTGAATATTGTTTCAGCAATTTTATTCAGTCTCAATGCAAGTGGAATACAAACACCCAGAACTTACATAACAATACAGAAATGCTCTGTATACTACAGATACCGTTGCACAACGGACACTATAATGACAGGGCTTAGTTTCTAAAATCTAATTTGGAGCCCTAGCGTTAGCAAAAACAAATAAATAAAATAATAATATGCAAAGCAATAACAGTACTATTCGGTTTCGAGGGCCGTAAAAAATCGCCAAACTATTGTTAATGCCAATGCTGTCAAAAATAATTGCGGCAACCTTAATAATTGCGGCAAGAAAGGAAGTATAATAGTAAATAACTATTTAAGATTGATGTTTTAATTTAGATGAAAGGTTAATTTCATATAATACCTTTTTATTATTATAATTTATATGAAAAAGGCTAAACATGACTAAATGGAAGCATAAGAGTAAATAACTATTTCAGATCATTATTATAATTTATATAAAAATTGCTAAACATAACTGAATGGATGCCTGCATCGCTATTTCGCTACTGACTTATCCCTAAAGCATAATTTCATCTCGTTGATTGTTCAAACGTAATTTTCTATAATGAATGATGCCTTTTCTTTGAAAATATTCTCGGTAAAGTGCAGAATCGCTCACTTATTTGTTCGCGCTTTTTACAAGGATAAAAACAATTGGATTTTGGTCAATTTTATTTTACTTTTTAAGTGAAAATAGGTCGATGTGTACATAGATAATGTCAAGGGTGTGCGCAGTGCCATTTTTGTGCAATTCTAGGATTTTTTTTAAGGGAAAATAGGTCGATGTGTACATGGATACCGAGTATGTGCAGTTCTTAAAAACGCGTCAAGCAGTGGATGATTCTGCACTTTACCCAAAATTCTATTGCCGACTTTTCGTCATGGGCAATTGTTAAATCCATAGGATATCAGAAAAGGATTTAAAATCAAAAAAGTATTTAAAAATGAAACTAGTATTTCAATGGCGTCTTAAGAAATATAGAACTATATAAACTTATGCAATCTGAAATCAGCGCGTACGCTGGATTTGGCGCACTGTTAAATGGGTGCGTTTGCTAGATTTGGAGCTTTTGCGCATACATTTTCGCTGCGATTTTTTTACAGCCTTCAAAACAGAATAGTACCACAATAACTAATATATTATTAAAAAATTAAATGTAATTAAATTTAAGTTTTAGTAAAAAAAAGGTACAGAAATTTAAGTGAAGAAATTAAATTAAAAATTAAAAAAAAGAAAATCTGAAAGGTTTCAGATTATAAATTGCGTACAAAAAAGCGAGTATTTTTAACATTTTGGGTGTTACCTTTATTTATTAAATATCATACTCTTCGCACTTAATTCAAAAAATTCAGTTCAAGAGCAATATCGAAAAATAATTTTAAATTGAGCTTATCTTTAGAATTTCCGATACACAGCCTCACGCTCTGGAGATAAAATTTTTTTTTCTGTACAACCATAGCTCTCTTTGAAATCCTTGAGTTTGTTAATGAAAAATTCGTTAAAGTTTTACAAAATATGAAATCGATCATAAAAACAAATTCCAAATTTCAAATTTGGGCTTGTCCATATTCGCAGTAGGGTTACGTCATTCAAAATTCGATGGCTCTATGTACCATTGATTTATCATAATGCGAGAAATATACATACATTTAAGCAGATTTTTCGTTAATTAATTTCTTCAAATATAATGCCGGACTCTAACATTTGGTGGCAACAGTTTGAAAACTGCAGAAGGGGAATCATCATTTCTTCCTTCAGAGATTGCTAAGATATTTCGTTTCATTGCTGGGAAACTTAGATATTACTGCGTTATAATGAAATCTAGCGAGTTTTTTATGAAATTTTCTTCATTTACCTTCATTTCGTTCATATGAAGTTATCTCAGCATTTTATTTTAAGAACCGATTTTCTTAATTTTATTGGATCATGTAATCTTATGTTCTTTTATGGGTCTTAAAAATTCTAACATCCCCAAAATGTATCTTTTATAAGATTTAAAATTTTAAAAAGATATGAAAGAACAGATTTAACTTAATAACTTTTGCTCAAACCGTACCTTTTGAACAAAATAATGATAATAACTACAATAAAAACAATATAATTTTTTTAAACGGGTTTAGAGTTTTCTCTCAATTTCTTATGCAAAAATTTTTGTCCGTATACTTTCAGTTTGGTATAAGTCCAAGGATCTGGAATGGAGTTTTGACGTATGCCGAGGTGTCATTGTATTTGTCTTAACTGTAGAAAAGCTTCGCTGAATAAAATAAAAATCTAGGTCTAAAACAATGATGCTGAATAATTTCTAAATTTATCCCCCCCCCAAATGTATGATATAACATTATTTAGGTACAAAGTGCTATTAGTCTTGAAACACGATTTCACGTTTATCCGCTTTAAGTGTAAATTAAACTATAAGTTAGCTTAGTTTTACTTTTCATTCGGGTCTGTTGTCATTCGATAAAATGTAAGATATGTTTCTTTCAAGTTTAATCTGTCTGCTATTAATCAACAAACTAACCTGTTTGATAGCAGTCGGTACACTTCTTAAGATTATTATTTTTTTACTTTTTAATCTGGTTGATTTAAATAAAAGTGCATACAATTCAGAATATAGCTAACTAAAACATTAAATATTTTTATAGAATTACGTTATACACTTTTTTTCACTTTTCAGATATATGGAAGATATATGAAGTTCCCACGTTAGTCTAAATGTATATTTATCAAGTTTCCTATAAACGGAATTTGCTTTTTTTCCTCGAGATAAATTTATTAACCAATGACCTACAGTTTGAAGTTGTACAATGCATCAGCAATGTACGGTGGCGTAGTAATATCAGATACATTATTAAAATAAAATTAAAATGATGGATACTTTGACCGTTGGTCACAAGTGATCTATAGACTGATGTCACCATATTGGAGCTGGATCGTAAATTTAAAGATATTTTTAGAATAAAAGCAAACCGATTCTCTAATAGGGTTCATATTATATAGCGCTTTATATATATCTTTTATTAATTATAATAACACTTAAATGATCATAAAATTATCAGTTGGATATATTATAAACTAAATGTGTTTTAATTTATGTCAACGAAGTATAGTATGAAAAAAATTAGATATAAATTAGTAAAATGGACGTTCGATATTTTAAAGTCGTTCCGGTTTATTAAGCAATAGCATCTTGAATCAAATATAAGACAGACATGCCAAAGCAAAATTTAAAATGAGGAAAAGTGCAACTTCATTTTAGCGCTGTTTTTGAATAAATCTTTATTGATTCTGTGAGCGAACAGACATAGAGCCCTCTTCTTTAGAAGCAAAAATATGGTTTTGCTCCTGAAGGAATAGGGACTGTGCTTTGGCAACCCGGCAATATATACATCACTGATGGTTATCAGCGCGCAGGTCAGTGAGGAGTAATACCATTAATGGGCACTGGCAACGTTTTAGCTTTATAATAACTCACTTTCTTTTAATTTTAATAATCTATCTAAAGTTACTGCAAAGTTCTACAGTTGTGCCATTGCGGAATGCAAGTTATCATCAACTCATAAACCTTTGGTGACCTTACCTTTGAAATTCCCGATACCATTCTGTTTTAAGTTTGATTGATTTAATTCTAATAGTTGATTTATTTATTATTTATCCTAGTAGTATAAAGATATGTATGAAAAGAGAAAGCACCGACATAATGCGAAATTCCTCCAGTAAAAAAACGTTGTTATAAATGACATCAAGGTTAAATGTTTAAAACTTAGGAGGCAATGGCACGTGGTTGCGCTAAATTATGAAAAAAAACCACGTACAGCTTTACACATTCAGTGCTCTATCTAGGAAAATAATCGCTAGTGATTTGTAAGGTAAAAGTAACGAAACAAATCATGCGCTGAATTTAATTTCATGTGTTAATGCTCCTAATGCAGAGCCTGTTCTTGCTTCCGTCTTTATTTTAATTCTGCATATTTAATTGATTTACTTTTCCTAAAATGACATAGAGTCTTTTTACTTTCTTGTACGAAGTAAAAAGGAAGTATTGTAATCGCGAAATGTTTCAGGCATATTTCAACGAAAATATCCATTTTGACCGCTATCGAATGCAATTTAACGATGTTTTTGCGTGACGTCCGTACGTAAGGACAAGATAAAGGGCTCTTTCCCCCCAAAAATTGTAAAACTAATTTAAAATGAATTCTGAAGAGAATTTTTAGTGGCGTCTGTGCATACGTATGTATCTCGTATAACTCAAAAACGAGTAGCATCAGAACGTTGAAATTTTGTATATAGGACTGCTATAACATGTAGATGCGCACCTCGTATTTTGGTTGCAATCGGCCGCACCATACGTATATAAATATATTTATATAAAAATTGTAGAAAGCTCGCCTAAAAGTTACCAAGAGCTGCTGCTCCAAAAGGTTTAAGACGTTTTCAAAAATTAATACACATGAAAAGCAAATCATTAGACATGTAAAACATAAATACAATAAAATTAAAAAACAGAAAAAGTTAAAAAGTAAGCGGAAAATGGTAAATTAGCCCAATTCGACATCCAAACAGGCTTTTCAAGGGAAATTTCATTTATTTGAACGTCGAATCAAGCTAACCCCATTACGCGTTTCGCCGAAACAGACAATTGAAACTTTTTCGCTAAAAATTTTTTTTGACAAAGTGTCTTGGAAATTTTAATAGTCTCAATTCTCTGTTCCAATTTCCCGACGCGTCCGCTCAGAATGACACATTAAGGTGTTAAAATATGTTAATCAAAATCAAACTTTCTAAATCTAGTCTAAAACTAAAATCAAAACGAAATAAATAGCGATGAGCTATTAGTCCTAAAAATACAAATACATTCGGGCTGGGCCTGCAAGCTTAAAGATTAACAATTTTATTTTTAAAAAATAGATTTTATAAAACTGTAAGAAAACCTGTAGTTAATAATCAATATAAAATAAAAAATTGAGAAAAGAACAACTCACCGCTTTGTAACCCGGCTCAGTGATCTCAGTCTCTTTACTTGTATATGTTTGTAAATTGTACATTTTTTGCTTTAAAAATGATTGAATTATGTTGTTTTTTATCTTCCGGTTAAGGTTTTTATGCCTTTAGTAAATCTGTATGCAATATTTTTAGAACTATCAACAATTTTAAAGTTGTTTAAGTGCCCTTTTTTATGGCGGCCATTGTTTACATTTGAAACAGCAGACTAGTGGATTTGTTGCCAATCTAGAGAAACTTAGCTTCGCAACAACAAAGATGACGCCTTCATTTTTATTATGAATGCAATTTAACGATGTTTTTGCATGAAATGCAATTTAACGATGTTTTTGCGTGACATCTGTACGAAAGGACAGAATAAAAGACTCTTTTTCTCCAAGAAAATTAAAAAAACTACTTTAAAATGAATTCTGAAGAGAATTTTTCGTGGTGTCTGTACGTACGTGCGTACGTATGTATCTCGCATAACTCAAAAACGAGTAGCCTCAGAACGTTCAAATTTTGTATATAGGGCTGCTATAACATGTAGATGTGCACCTCGTATTTTGGTTGCAATCGGCCCCACCAAACGTATATAAATATATTTATATATATATATATATATCTACTCAGTTACCCGGCTCAGTGAGCTCAGTTTCTTTACTCTTATATGTTTGTAAATTATGCATTTTTTGCTTTAAAAATGATTGAATTATGCTGTTCTTATCTTCCGGTTAAGGTTTTTATGCCTTTAGTAAATCTGCAAGCAATATTTGTAGAATTATCAGCAATTCAAAAGCTGTTTAAGTGCGGTTAAGCCTAATTTTTGAATAACATGGCGGACATATTTATTTACATTTGAAACAGCAGAACAGTAGATTTGTTGCCAATCTAGAGAGACCAAGCTTCGCAACTACAAAGATAACGCCTTCATTTATTACTGCGAATTAAATCATGCTTAATCCTTTCTGGAATTTGTTCGAGGAAAATAAGTTTTTAAGATTTACTTCGTAATTTTTAATATATATATTTTGAGTTTTTATGTAGTAAAAACTCAAAAGAGGACTTGCCTTGTCGCGAAGTGAGATCCGAATTAATTGAATGAGAAATATTGAATCGTCTGTGAAAAACTGTTTCTTTTTGTTTTGTTTGCTTAATTTCTTTTATACATCGTTCTAGATATATTATAGTATTTGAATAGATCATGTGGTAACTATTTGATAATTCTTCAAATGATATAAATTTTGTGCATTCTGAGTTATAATATGAACGAAATATAACGCTGTTAAGTGAGCCTAGCGCCAGAGTGTCGCTATGGTAAAAAAATATAGTGAATTTTAATGAGTGCATTTATTCTATTGTGCTTTATTCGCTATCGACAAAGTAGATTTAATTCAATCCAGTAAGTTTAAAATGAAATGCAAGAAAAAATGCGTATAATTTAATATTCCGTACAAGGAAGTCATGTGGTGTACACATCAGATATTTTTTCTTTTAAATGAAGAAAGATGAGTGTTTTCTTCACCTCTTTTCTCTGGAACTTCACAGAATACTCTTTTATAACAGAATAATACGGATCTGAAATAGAACGCTGAATGAATTTAGAACAGAATATTAAGATTTATGGTTTTATAAATCTTCGAAATGTCCTATCACATTAAAATTCGGTAACAGCAAGAAGCAAATAGCTTTCATCAGAGAAATAAAATCTGCTCTTTTAATTTGTTTCGCCCATAGGTTTTTCTCCACTCTTCGGAAGTAAAACGCTCCTGTGAAATTTTCGTAAGCCGAAACTATGTAAAGCAGAGAGCAATTATCATTAATTTAAACAAGGAAAGTCTTTGAGCATTCCTCATTGCTGAAAAACAAATTCTATCTTCCCACTCCAAACATCTCTTAAGAACCTGGAATGGCAGTAAAAGAAATTATGATGGTATAAATAAATAGACAGCAGAAATAACATACATGCAATGTAACTGCATCTTCCTTGATTAGAATGAAAGTTATGTTCGAATAAGTAATAGTACCCATGACGATAAGTTGGTAATCAGTTCTGTAGTAGTTCTCCTACTACCGAAAGCGAATTGTATATAAGAGGCAGAACGAAGACTAAATGTTGTTTATCGTGATTTTACATTAATCCGGTTATAGTGTTTATAGCTTTTCTACTTGCCTCGGCCAGTGTAAAATGTTGAAGTTTGCTGTGCCTTAAAACTCATGGGGAAGAATCTAATACTGTGCTTGGATGCTAAAATACTTACATTTATTGTATATAGTTTTGCAAATCATCATTACTTCTTGTAAAATTAATGCAAACTCTTATGCTACGTCACAATTATGAATCTTTCACAGTCATTGCATAACTTAAACGCTGAAACATACTTCCTTTCTCTATTTTTCTTTATAGAAGCGGAAACCTTTCGGATTTCCTTTGCTAAAGGTAAAACGTGCTGGTTTTGCTTTTACAAATAAAATTTCACAGAGTGAACGTCCATAAAGTTGAGCGAAAGTGTTTTTCACGCGTTTGTCACCCAATTCTGTGGAGAAACGTATTACTGTCATCAGTGACAGGTGCTCTAAAACTGAAAGTACTGCTAAAAGAGGGCTCCATCAACATGGCATGAAACTGTCTGAGTCATAGGGAAAACAAATGAATATTATTAAACTGTCACTCCTTACAGTGACTCTTAATTTTTTTTCTTTTCCATGTACTCATTACTAGACTTGAGGAAGAGTAATTACCATTTTTCTTTTCAGTAACACTAAGATTTTATTTACACAGTACATTCGAAAATAGAATGTTAACTTAATTGGGATTAGAGACTTTTAGCGAAGTATTTCCAGAATTTTTAGATTATTACATTGCATTACGTTGCAATTTATATGTCATATACTCATCTTCACTCCACACAGTCTCAAGCATAGCTGTCTTTCAGCGTGTTGGCATAAGACAAAGTGAGAGACCTTTAGAATTAAATTTATTTTTTAAATTAATATTTACCAATGACAAACTGGGTAAAATATTTGAACACTTTCATTTCAGCTTCGATTTGAATGATAGATAAAGTATATGAAAAACGTATTGTTTCTAGAATCAAATTTCATGTTAATATAAACGAACGAGATTATAAATGATCGTAAATATGGATTTCTTACCGGATTAACCATTCTACACACACTTGTCAAGATGAAATAAGTAATTGATGAGAACAGAAAAGCTGGCATCCACCCAGCTATCTTAAGCCTAGATACTAAAAGTGCTTTTGATATGCTTTGTTACTAACCATGATAAAAGGGCTTAAAGAAACACACTGCTCCTTAAATTCATTTGAGGTTATTATGAACTATCTGGAAGACCGCGAATTATTTACCATTCACAATAAGGAAGTTGGACAATAAGCAATAATGGCGCGGTGTATCTAACGAAGTTCTGCAATAAATCTCCGCATTAAAATTTCTACATCTCTGGTTCAGCAGTATTTCTATCTAAATTAATATTCATTTTAGTTTAAAAAGGAATTTATTAGAGGTGCAAAACAAATTAATCTAAACTAGAATCTATTTAACATCTCATCCACAGCATTCAAACTGCATCAAACAAATCGAAAACAAGTTCCAAAGTTCAAACTATTTCCACTTAGCGCTTAATGAAAATGTGCTTCTACTGATTTTCGCGTTGCCATTTAGAGGCAGGGAAAAGTGTCTATTTAAATCGGGACAGGAATAATAAGGAAACAGATAAAAGGCTGCTCTGTACTAGTTCTGCATTATGGCATATCACGTTTAACAGTTTTGTTAGCTAAATGGTGAAATTATGTGACTGCGATAGCTTACGCGGATGGTACTATATTTATTGTTAAAGGTAACGCTAGAGAACAACTGGAAAATCATTGCAATATGATTATTAACTGATTCGATTCGCTCTATCCTAAATACAAATTAACAATCTCAGAAAATAAATATTCGGTTCTTATTATCAGTAGACCTGGTAAAAAATGACAAGTTTATTTTCAAATTCAATGGAAACTGAATTAAATGTGTTAAACAACTAAAAAATATTGGTTTAATATAGAATGGATAACGCATAAACAAAATTTCAAAAAAATGAGAATAAAAGTTATTACAGATCATATTAAAAGATTTCAGGGCATAAAATGGGGCTTGATTACATATATACTTCAACTGGTGTAGCTATTGTGCTTGTAGATTTTCTTCTATAGCGTATTCGAGCTCTGCATGAGACCATTCTGAAAACTATACTGCAACTCAAAGGCAAGTAAACTATGACGAAGAAGCATTTAACCCACGCTAATCACTCCCTGCACGATTTTCATGTCTCTTCCTTAAATAAAAAGATCCAATGACTCTACAATATTACATTTTTTAAAATTTTGTCTAAACTGTAATAAGTATTTTGGTACGTTATTTGTTACTCGTCTGAAGTTAAAAACTGAAATTTTTTTGGAATGGAATTTTTGTTTTATTCCACATCACGATTTAATTTGAAGAATGTGAAATTTCTAATAGTGTACTTCTCTTTCAAATTTTGATTTGAAGTTTTCATATTGTAAACTGATTTTTTTTAAGTGTGTTTAGAAGCAGTATTTTTGACATTTATCTTTCCTTTTTTTATGAGAACAAGCCAGATAAGGAACTGGTAGGAAAAAAAAAAAAAAAAAAAAAAAAAAAAAAAACAGTAGCCGAATATCTGGATAATCACTTTTCTGGTGCATACTAATCGCAAGTATTTCTTCTTGTAGGTGGCAGAAGACAGCATTGCAGAAAGAGCCGGCCTTAGGGAAGGGGACGAAGTGATTCAAGTGGGGAGAGTGAACGTCCAGGATATGACCCTTAGCCAAGCACATGAGACACTTGCTAGATGCGGCAATAAGATTGAGATGTTTGTCATAAGGTAAGTTTCTCACGAACATCTCTTAAAATATTTGAGTCACTTCAAGTGGAGATTTTACGTCTCATCATTTTTTTAATCTATTTCTGAGAAAGTTCTTTTAAAATTGATTAAAGTATATCTGGAAAGTGAATATCAAAACTATATAGTATTTTTTGGCAGGGAATTTTGAAAATCAATACATGCTTGCAGGGAAATGAAACCGAGGCTTCTAGTTTGTAATTTTTTTAAGTGTTCTCTTATTTAGTGAAACAGCCAGTACTAGACGGCCTTTATAGATATCAAGGAAAGCTATCGCCTTCAAATAAAAATAAAGAATTTGTTAAGCAACTAAATACTAAAAACTTTAAATTTTAATAATACCAGATGCATTGTATTTGAATTGAAATGTAATGTATATGGATTAGCCAATTACAACTAGAGAACAGCCTCCTGCTAGTGATAAGTACTTCAACCAACAATAATCAGTTTTCTCCTATTTAGCAACACAGAATTGTTTCAAATGGTATGGAAGTGCAGGTTGATTGATCTCATGACTTGCTTTTGAATCTGAGTTCGAATCCAGAGCAAAGAACGAATATTTATGATAATAGGGGTACAAGAGCTCTCACATTCTATCTGCCCGGAGGTTTTCATCACTAATTGTTTTGTACGACGACATTTTCACTTTGAGTTTTTTTTTTCTTCGTAATGTTTTCGTCGGCGATTTTTTCTCCTGTGATCCTCTTATTATATGTAAAAAATTTTTAGGGTTTTTTAACACATGCTACTGCTTGATGTTCGGAACTAATCATCACAGGGTTCCGATTTTTGAACCGTTCAGAAGAACAAGAAAATAGCTTTCAAAATGAAATTTGTATACGCTATTTACCAATGCTTGATTGTTTTATTTTAAAACTGTTCAAAGCTAATGAAAAAAAAAATTGCGGCTGTCAAGAATAATCGAGAAATTTCTACCGATAACAGATATTTACTATACTGATTAAAAATGGTTTTGTTTTCATAGGCAGTGAATTTCATTTTTGCGTTATTTTTTCCCTTTTTAATGAACAAAATGTTAGAAAATAAAATTGTAAAAAAATGCATCTTGAGCTGCTGGGTTTTCAGTTAAATTCACTAAACAGTAAAATAATATTTTTTAGTTACCGTAATGTTCTTTATTCCTATGACTGCGATAAAAAACTACGTGGAGCTTTTTTAAAAGCAAAGCATTAATGCACATAGTTTTAATAAGCAATAGAAATGCCAGCATACAAGGGACAAATATAAGAATGAATGAATTCAATTTACCTAACTTTTTGCCAAATTTGATTTAAAACGCATAATTTTTAACAGCCAGTCCAAGGATCATATTTTTAGTTACATTTGATCTAGAACAGTGGCCTCAAACCTAAATTACATTTGGGTCGAATGCACGATCTAAAGGAAGCTTTTAGGTCGAATTTCTTTTAACCAAAATGAGGAAATATTAACAAACATTTTCTAAAAAAAACTAAATTTTAAATTTATTTACATAATATTTATCAGACCATATATAACAGCAATAATACTAACACAAACAAAAGCACTTTATATTTATCTTCTGTATGAAATCTAAAGGTTGGTATCTGCAAGATATTTCTGACAGTTACACTTTGTCAAAGGTACTGCCAGTTAAATACATTTACCTCAAAGTATTCTAATCTGTTCAATAAACCATTAAATAATTACTTAAACTAAAAATAAACAAATTACGAATCTTTTAATTTGAGATAAAACTTGGGACAAAATATTTCTTTTATTTATTACACTTTTTTTTGAACTCATCAGGAAAAAATACATATATTTGTATGTAAATAATTATAAACTTTTTTATTTCGTACTACTATACACAGTTACGACACTGATTAGCATTTCGATTTTGAGAAAGTTTGCAAGGTTGGAGAAAAATTTCTAGAAACTATGACGAATTGTATATAATCGGCCAGTGTTATTCTTTTTTTTTTCCAGAGATTTCTTAATTTTCTGCTCCGGAGACAAACTTAAAAATATTACACACACACAAAAAAAAAAAAAAAAAAAAAAAGCTCAAACGGGCGTTTTTTTTAACGTTTTGTGTGTTATTTTTATTTATTAAATGTCATGTTCTTCGCACTTAAACCATAAAATTCAATTCAATAGCAATATCAAAAAATAATTTTAAAATGAGAATTTCTTCAGAAATTCCGATACACAGTCTAACGCTCTGGCGATACATATTCCAAATCTGGGCTTCCAGATGCCCATATTCGGTGGAGGATGATTATGTTATTCAAAATTTGATGGCCCTAGGTACCCTTGTTTTACCACAGTGCGAGAAACATACATACATTCATGCATATTCTTCATTATTTAATTTCTTTAAATATAATATAGGGCTCTAATAGTTGGTGGCAACAACTTGAAAAGTGAATCAACGCAAAATGTCAAAACAAAATTAATAGTCCTTCTGGGCAAATTGCCCTTTTGGACTAAAAAAAAAATCATATAAATGCACCCCCAAACAAAGTGATTATTCTCATTGCAAAAATTCTTAACTGAACGTGAGCTTTTGATAAGTGCAAAATAATAATAATAATAAACATATAGACCAATAAATAAATAAAAATCTGAAAGCTTTGTTATTTTATATTGCATTCTGTTGTATTTGAAGATTTGGTGTTCTTTGTAGTGATGCATGTAAAGCCAAGGTTCTCTGCTACAGAAGTATAAACTGCACCAAGTTGAAAAATTAAAAGTAAAATTTAATCAGTGCGTTGTATCCTTAAGATTTAACAACATAGGTGAACATACGTGTCAGAATTTGACACGTTAATGAACTTATACGATGGATAACGGACTAAATCTACTAGATTGGTACAATGTGATATGATCCTGCTTAACAGACCTTTTCATATAGGCAGGTATATGGCGATGTAGATAGATAATCTAGAATGTTTGAGTAGATTCTTGTTTCCATTGAACTGTTCATTATGAGGGCTCCTCGCATCACGTTTCTGCACCACTCTTGCAAAACGAAATTAATAGCCATTTTGGGCAAATTTACCCTTTTGGGCTAATAAATAAAATTTTATTTCATATTTTTAAATAAGATTTATATTACAGTGCGAATTAATTAGCTTCACTTGTAAATATCCTAAGCAGTTAGTCCCTTTTATGTTTCAGATAATGAATAATGCAAAACTGGAATTCAAATCGTTAAATTAATAACTCTCTCGTGAAATTCTTGTCAAAATAATGCTAATCATGTTACTGAAAATGAATTCTCAAGCCACGAAAAATTACTTCGAGATCTCCAGTCTGAGGTCACTGATCTAGAATATTATGAAAACTAAATATTTATTTTATTTTACTTTATTTTCCCTTCCCGTCATTTAAATAAAACTGCACTAAATGCAAAATAAAACGAAAAAACATTAGTACTACTAAAAGTAAAAAGGTAAAAAAAAAGAACGAACGGCAAAGGCCATTTAATAAAATGCATATATATATCTAAAAATGTCTTTTATTAGCAGTTGCTGTTAATATAATTCTTCTGCCCATAATAAGATATAATTCATTAGGAAATTTTAAATAAATATCTCATAGAGAGGTTTTATTAGCCAATATATATGAGAAATGATGCAACTTTCAGTTTTACAAAAGATAATGAATAAAGCTGAAAACGAAGCATAAAAAACACATCTAAGGCAGTATATGCCAAATTTCTTGGGATCTAAGAGATGCTAACTATACAAAAAATTGTAAATAACATGGTAACTTGACAAAACCCATGACAGAGCTATTTCAGATGTTTCCCGATTGCGTAGTTTCTGAGGGAAGAGACATTCTTTAATAAGATATCACGTAATTTTATTAACAGGGAAGAAAAAAGATTAAATTTATTTTACACAACCTCCTGAAGAAGGATGATGCATTTGACGTTGAATCAAACGTCGTTAGGAGTGACGACGCTGACGGAAACTCGACATTGATTTGGTGGAAAGTTTCCAGGATGAATACAGCCTCTGTGTCACAAACCGAGAAAGTTGTGCCAGCATTATTTTAATCTATACATGTGCGTAATGTTATCGGAAGAGAGGAAAGCTTCACTGTTTCTAGAATGCGACAGCTGCGAATAAGTGTCTCCACATTTATTCCGATCAAAGATGTTTTAACCGATACGCCATTTCGGAGGTATATTTTGAGATTCGATTTGGCAATAAACGTAAATAGACATTTTGAAGCTTGCATGCCCAACGCAAGGAAAAAAAAAACAAAGGGGGAGGGGAGGAACACGTAAATGAATGTATCAGTGTTTTGGAGATTCAAAAAATAAAACTTAAAATCCAACGATTTTAAGGTTGGCAGGAAATATGTGGCACTAGAAATATTTTTTGCTAATTAATATCACAAATACTCATAAAAACTATTTGGATATAATGTATTTAAAATTATACTAGCTACGTAGATTTTTTTAAATGTAAGGAAATTAAACAGAAGGGGATGATAGTAAAGACCACTGGTTGTCGGTGCGTACAGAGTTTTGGATCAGCCAGTCTTCGTCTTAAAGTTTGAATATCACTGGTTGAGAAATGTAGCCTTTACCCTTGTCTCAACATAGCGATAACATTATGGTGAAACACTGAGCTGGAATTCGTCTCTGGAGACTGGGACTCCATTGTAAATGCAATAGGTTGCGCTACTTTTAACTGTTCGCTCACTGCATAGTGAAGTGACCAGCCTCGGTGGGGTTTGGGTCCTTTAGCCGCCCGACTCACATATTCTTTTTGTCTATCTTACCGAGGTGGATTCCCATGGTGGTCAGAAAGACTTACTTTCTACCTCCATGTGGATTCCAAAGGGGTCACCAGTACCTACAAGTCGATTGTCGTCAGTGTGGGGTAGGGTATGAAATTAACATAGTCTATTAAAAGAAATTTAACGCAAAGAACGCTGGTCATCACCAAGGTCATTCGTCACCGGTATTATAGCTTTGCAATCAGTAGTACGAGTAGTGAAATGTCTGCTTCGGTGGTAACATTTGCCAGCTCGGCCTGACTGGTAAAAGATGGTAGTATACTGTGATATATAACAACCTAATATTTCAAAACCTTTGAAAATAACAATCTAAAAGTATTTCTAACGTTCATATCGATGTTTAAGGAATAATTTAAAATAGCGCTAGATTCTGTCATTGAAGGTAAAATTCTCAAGCGTTTTAATATTCTGTATTAATAAGAAACACATAAACAACCATGTTATTTTTATGAGGTTTTATTTATGTTTCTTTCTCTATTCTTTAGGATTGATCTTGAAATAAATTTTTGTCACACATCTAACAAATCAATGTTTTTGACATTTTGCCACTCATACGTATTTTCAATTACAATACACATAGTTTTGCTTTCAAATTCGATACAGTTTTTTATATTTATTGTGTAAGTGAATTTTATAGGTTTTTCAAACATATTTTGTTTCACGTCAAAATATTAACAGATCAGCTCAAAAACTTCGAATCATCAGATAGATTAGAAATTAATCTTCAAATCGATATTTGTTCGAATATTTTATCTTCATTTACCGAGTTTTGACGAATTTTCAAGAATCGCTCGATGGGCTGATAACAGTAGCAGATTTTAAAATCAAAACTGTGAAACAGAAATTTAAATGAATTGAATATAATCTAACATAATTGGATAGATGTTGGATATGTTTAGGCAGGTATTGAAAGAAAATGTAATCTCATATACTTTTTTACAGTACCGAAGAGAATTCTTCGGTCCTAATCAAGACCGTTTATCTTCGGTGACCTACACATATAGTGTTTCCATTGTGGGATGACGTAATATTTTATGCAGCTACAGCATTTGTCAGGATGCGTAAATAAAAAATGCCTGATAGTGTAACGAAACATAATGTAAGTTAATTCTTCAATAATGTAAGTCAATTCATTTAGGGAGTCCTCGTTAAGGACTTTTTAACATCTAAAGCCAGGACTGTAATTCTACAGCAACTGGTGCAATCTATTCCAGATCTGCCAAGGGGGCCTTAGATATATATCAAGTAAAATATGCGAAGAGGCAGGGCAATGAGTGAGTAAGACTCCAGCTTCTTTCTCTGGAGAACAGACTAGAAGGGCACGAATGGAGAAGTGTCTAAATTTAGCTCGGAACGAGCTGCCTGTATGATTCCTCAGCGCCAATTCTCGCTCATCGTTTGTTTATCTGGCCGTTGAATCACTCGTTCTACGGAAGGGTGTTGATGGATTGAAACTGAAAATTGAGAGAGAACAAACAAATAGACTGCAACATTATTTAAAATTGCGAACTGGAACAGCCGAACGCAAGAAATTGTCTCATGCTCTGTTGACGTGTCTGGCTGGAATGTAAAATGAAAGGTTATTTAGGGGTATTAAAGTGACAGAGTTTAGAATTCATTATCAGATGTACGACATTAGAAATTCTTTCATTAATTACAATAATGGCGCAGATATTCATAAAATGATCATTTACGCAATTGAACCCTATAAACCTGATTATATCCCTTAAATTACAACCTCTGAAAATGGCAACATTTCCGAAAGAATAACTACCAAACAATACAGCTTAAGGACAACTGCTTCCATGAAAACTACTCATTCGTGGATAGTATTTGAAATTAATTTAATTAGCTATATTATTAAAAACAAATGATTCAGTGATGGAATTGAAAACGTCATATTAATAATTAAAATAATGTTGTAAATTCTCTTAAACTATATAAGTGGAGATAAAGTAAAATAAAGATTATTTTAAAATAAGGTAGTTATTAGATTTAAAATATTAAAATTGTGTTTGTGGCTTTTAAACTGCTCAACATTTTAAGTAATATAGATACAATTTTGAATATAAATCAAAAAACGTGTTTGTTGGCATATCTATTTATAATTAACATTTTATACTAAAGAAATAAGGGCATTACTTAAAAAACTCGAGATCTTTTTTTGTAAATATAATACTGCATTTTTTACCACATGGTAGTTTTTAAATTCGTATAATGCGTTTTAAATTTTGAGTTTTGTTTTGCTTTGAAAAGTATTTTATTGAAACACGTTTTCGTGAAAATGCTTTAAAGTAACTATATTAGCAGCTTTTCTAATAGATGTGCTTGTTAGTTGCAAATTAAAAATAAATTTATAAATATCTACTTGCATTTGTTTTCTTGAATGCGACAAACAAACAAACAAGCAAACAGCAAGATGATAACAGAAGATCAAGAAAAATTATTAAAGAATTCAAGAAGAAGCTATTTAGATGCAAAATATTTTCACAAATTTACATACAGTATTTCTTCTGAAGTTCAGAAAATGCCTGAAGACTTTTGCGACACCGTTATCTCTCTAAAAAGAAGGTAATAAATTTTACGTTCAGAATTTACCTTTGGAAAAAGTCTTAGTATATATGGAAGGTTTTGGGTAAATTTATGCATATCGAAAAAAACTATGTTTCATAGTTTTAGTTTCACGGATTTAAAATTGTTGACATTATTTTCAGAGACTGAGTGTACCCAGTCACTACGTGGAATAGTGCAAATCAATGTAAGAGCATTTCTGGCAAGAATATGGAAAGCATTAACATGTATACACATTGGATTTTAATTCTAGTAGTTTTGGTCTATATGCAGTAATGTTAGACAATAAGAGTATTGGATTAAGCTGACTCGGAAAATTTCTTTGCTTTTGAACTCACTAAACACTAGTATAGTAAGAAATAAACTAAAACTAAGATTAACTAAAGAGATAGCCGAAGCTATCAAGATTCTAATCGAGTTGGCTCCTTAACTCTATTTGACTACGAAGCTTATCAAGGGCCTGAGTACGACCGAGCGTAATAACAGCTTAGAGAGAGAGTAACCAAAAGGCAGACGCGCGCAAATCAGAAACTCTGATTCTCTCTAACTCAGCAAGTAGAACTTCGCGGTTTAAATACCGCTCTTCCTCATTAAGTATTCAGAGTGATTCCAAAACTACGTTCTGGCCGGAAGTAGTAAGTTGAAGTTAAGAATTTGACAGGAAAGGAACTTTAACTTAAAATTTAACTGTTAATAAAATTTAAATAATCCTTAGATGCTTTACAAAATATGAAATAGATAATAATACAAATTCCAAATTTGGGCTTCCAGATGCCCATATTCGGGTGCAGACCTACGTTAGTCAAAATTTGATGGATCTAGGTATGACATTACAAGAAACATACATACATTTACGCAGCTTCTTTATTATTTAATTCCTTTAAATCTAATACATGGCTCTAATATTCGGTGACAACAATTTTCAAAGTGATTCGTTGTGTATAGTGAATCAACGCAAAACGCCAAAACGAAATTCATAGCCCTTCTGGGATAACGTTCTTTGGGCTAATAAATAAAATAATATAAATGAGTTAAAAAAATATGTGTATTTTAAAAAAGAATAAACGTAAAAGAGAAATAGTTTAAAAAGAATTGTTTTTGCGTACAAACTCTAATTTTAATTGTAAAATTGCTTTTCAAACCGTATTTGGTGTTTTAGGTTTATCTGTATTTTACGAATTTTAATGAAATTTGAGTTTTTATATTTATATTTTTGCTCTGCCGCGAAAAAGGAATTGAATTGATTGAATTAGAAATATCTCTATAGTGAAATTCGAGAAAGTAAGTTTAAATGAAGTTTAGAAAAATTGCATAAAATTTAATAGGCTGTACAAGAAAGTCATGCGGTCCCCACATCAGATAGTTTTTAATCTAATGACCAGACAGTTGGTTAGCATATTTTATGAAGTAAAGAAGTACGATTCCTCGAGGTTGCGGAATATGTCCTCAAATCAACATTTATTTTGCTGTAAAAACTGCGCCGAATATAAGCCACAAGATGTGGATGAAATTACTGGTCCCAAGTTTGGATCAGCGCAAGGAAAAGACGCAATATGTTTATAAAAAGCTTCGTCTGCGGAGGTTTTAGTTTTTCCGCTCTCGGATAAATTTCTTTCTTTTTCCCTGAAATTTTAATTGCTCGGTGAGTTTGCAGAGGACAAGTTTCAATTATACAATAGATGTGTGTGATATGTTGGACTATGCGTTTTGTACCTTCAACTTGGAAATAAGGTTGACTTTACAGTGTTTTTGAATGGAGTATTCTAGGAGGATAAAAACGAGGTAAGAATTTGACAATTTGTTTTGTGTTACTAAACCACGTTTTCTAATTTTCACAGAGTTCTATCCATCTACGATTTTATATATATGAACTGAGCTCGTTAGAGAAAAAGATACAAATTAGCTAAGGTAAGAAAGAGTTAAAAAGAATGTATACAAATAGAGTCGCATATACTGTAAGTTACAGAAAAAATTTTAACTCTAAATTTCTGTACACTCGAGCTCAGGGTTCGAATCATAGAGTTTAAAACATTTTCGAATCTCTCGAATCTGTCAGATAAGAATATTAATAATAAGAAAATGAAAAATGCTTTCTTGAATGCTTTCGTTCAAGAAGTAAAATCTGGAATGCACGTTGAATGGGAAAAAAATTCAAGAACGCAGTTTTCAAAAATGCATCTGCTACATTTATCAAGCAGATATAAATGAAATACATAACTAAAACATAATTAAAAATACATAATTAAAAATTGAAGCTGAATCTCTCAAAGTAATTTGACAAAAATTTCTGAATAATAATTCATAATTATAAAAGCATTTCCGGACATTTTATAATTAAAGCAAGTATTGCGGGAGGGATTATTTTGCGAACTAACATAGACAAACAGTGAACGTTAATATTAAAGTCTCTCCCCAAATATGAAATATTAAAAGTTCAGTTTTAGATTTTATTAATTAAATTCTTAATCCTAAATATCTGAAAATTGAGATAAATCAGAAACGTATTCTTTTCTAACAAATGCTTCGATACAATACCCATAAAACAAACATTTTCAAAGTATTAAATTAAAATATTTAATAGTCTTTTAAGTCCAGTTTAGAAAGATTCTAATGGTGGAATAAACGCGAAAATTCAAATCGTTTTCAAGATTCCAGGAATTCGAACATTCGAATGTCTCATGAATGAATATAACTCACATTCGATTCGATCGAATGTCTGATTCATGCACAGTAGTATTTCACAAATTAGAAATAATAAGTTAAATTACTAGCAATCTTAAAGGATCAGTTTTCCTAATTTCGTTGTGAAAATAATGTTAAATTATACTTATGACCTTTAAAGAGCTTTCAATACTATTAACAATATTATGTTCGATTACTGATGATCTAAAAGGAGAAATTGGTTCAGCTATTTTACTGTCGTTGCGTTTCAGTTCTTCTCACTTTAATATCATAGTTCAATTAATAAGCTTATAAGGTTTCGTTCCCAGTTTTCTCCGCATGCCTTCGTGTTGTAACTGGAAGCACACTCGATGCGTATTCGGGAGGTCTGAAAAATGAATCCTGGCGAAGACATTGCATATTTTTCACATTCTTGCACTGGTATTACTTAATGATTCTACAAGTGGCGCCTGAACTGAAATATGGTGGACGATAATTCGTTACCACCAGGATCTGGGGACTGGATACCCTAATCCCTAGACGCTCTTTAAAGGGGAGTATATAAAATGTCTTTTCCCTTCTTTCTGCATGTCTTTGCAGTGTAGCTATAAGCACGCTCGACGCGTATTCGAGAGATTCGGAGCGAGAATCCCAGTGAGGACACTGAGAATTTCTTTAGTTTTCTAAGAACGAAGAATTGTAAAAGACTCTACAGTGGTGCCCGAACTGAAAGCTTATGGGTGATGATTCGCCACCACCAGGATTTGGTGATTGGATTCCCTAATCCACAGTCGCCCTTTAAAATGGGGAATATATAAGGTGTTTCTCCCGCCTTCTTAGCATGCCTTCGTGGTGTAGTGGTCAGCACGCTAGACGCGTATTCGAAAGGACCGTGGTTCGAGTCCCGGCGAGATCATTGCTCATTTTTCATCTCTCCTGCTTTGAAAAAATGCCTATTATCTCATTTTATTATTTATTAAAGGAATTATCTCATTCTTTCCGCAAAGCTTCGTGGTTCCACTGGAAGTTTGTCCTGTGAGTAATCCGAGGTCTGGAGTTCGAATCATGACGAGGGTACCCCACTTGTAGCTTCATTAAGTTATATCGATGCAAAAGCAAGAAAAATATGGAATGCTGTTGCCAGGATTCGAAATCCGGGCCTTTCGATTAAGCGTCGAGCGTGCTTCCAGTACATCACGAAGTCAGGCGGAAAGGTATTTTCCCGCCTTTCTAGCGTGCCTTCATGGTTCTGCACGCTGGGTCGGTATTCCAGAGGTCCGTGGTTCGATTCCTGGCGAAGGCGATTGCGCATTTTTCATCTTGCCTGCTTCCAAAAAATATACCTAATGTCTCTACAAGCTATCTGGCTTAATTAATCAATAAGTAGTTTCCGTTAGGATGTTATATCCACGGATGCACGAATCAAATAATTCCTTACTGAGGTGGATTGTCTGACTGGGTCATCTTCTTCCTCAGTCACCTATTAATGGGGGAGAAGAAAGTAAAAAATTCAAAAATATTCTTCTGAAGTCATCTTGAAAAGTGCGACACTTATCATGCGAAGGAGATTACTTCGAGATGTGGTGCTCAGTTCTTTAAGAGGCCATGATCCGTTCCGAAAGAAATCTCTTCCTGAAACTAATGCGTTCACAAGAATGGAACTAAAATAATTTGTGACAAAATTCAACGTTTGAGCTCTTCTAATAAAATTTTACGTTTGATATTTATTTCTAAATAGATGCAACTAACTTAATTAAATTTAAAAACAATGGCTTTTAATTCCTTTCAAACCTGCTGTATCTTCCCCCCCCCCGAATCCCTTTTCGTTAGTATACTACATTAAGATTTGGACAAGAATTCTCCTTAAGAGAATGAAGGAAAGGCTGAGCACCGTTTAATAAGTAATAAATTTTAAAATCAAAGCTTTACCTTAAATAAGCCCAAAAGTCGAAATACAGCTGAAAAAAATTTCTAATTTTTAAAACCAAATGATTCCGCAACAAGTATTTGATATAGTGCGGCAGAAACAACTACCATTAATTAAAATAATGTTGTGGATGCTGATCAAAACCATCAGTTTAAAACCTGTTAATGAAATGCATTTAAAATTACGTGAATTAACTAAATCATTAAATAAAATTAAAAACAAATATGGTAGTTGTGGCCGTTGGTCATCAGTACTCTACACATCGGCCGTATTTACAATAAATTTAGCCGTATTTACAGTAATAGTACAGTAAATTTAGGTAGATTATTAAAATAAAGAGAAACAAAAGGGTAGTGATGATACTCAATGTCCTTGGTCACCAGTTTCCTCTGTAAATTTAGACAGGTTTTTAATATAAAATTACACTGTAAGCCACTAATGATCAAAAGGCTGTTGATCACTAATAACTATCAGTTGGCAGTCTCCTTCAGTCAATCCCTAAGTATTGATTTAGGGCGTTGCAGTAAATTTTGATACATTATTAAGATAAAATCAAAAGAAATGTCAACAGTGCTGTTTGTCGAGAGAGTTACAGATAGCCTACTATGGATAATAACGGTGTATAGCAATGTAACGTTTGATTATGTCGCAATACTTACCAGGGTGCATAGATGATAAATGCATAGTAGCTTAACATTGGAAAAGTTTAGAAAGACTCCGCTAAGGATGTGCCTAGCGCCAAAAGAAGCAATAACTGGCAGTATAGTTATAATTTGGAGTAAAAAAGTTAGATTTCTTCAAATAACTCCTTCTAACTTGTAAAGATTCGCCTATAATTTTAATTATTATTCATCACTGAAATATCGTGTCAAGTAATGTAGAATCGGAACCATTTAAATGCGGCAGAGATCGAGTATAGCATGTTCATCCGTTACAGCAGCACGTTTCAATCATTCGAAAGTCTGGTTTGAAATATAGAAGAATATTGAGTCTATCATTTTACAAAGCTGTAAATACTATGGTTGCAAAATCTATTTGTAGTAGCACAAATAGTATCTGAGTTTCTGTGTGGTCGAAAGAATAATCTAATTTCGCATGTCACCGAACCGGCGACAAAACGTTACGTTGTTTTAATTCTGTATCTGTAGCTCAACCAGAAGATAGTTAGAAGAAGTTAAATTAGATGAAGTTTATTTAAATAGATGAAGATAGCTAAATTAGGTACAAATGACAATTTCTTAACAAAGGAACACTAATTAAAGACTAACTGGAAAGTTTCATTGAAGGATAAGTGATGACTTTCATTAGAGACGTTTTAGAGGAATTTTGTCTCAACTTCAATCAGACAAACAATTTCGTAGGAATACAGATACAAACAGGTGGTTCCCCCTTCGTCCTTGTTCCATCTTCAGTTGCTCAGGCACCTATTGTTTCCACTCGTGTTCGCAGGTTTTGTTACATGGATAACCTAAAACGATTCATCTACAGTTGATTTTTTTTCTGCAGACTTCCCAAGCTGCCATCTCGTAATTGCATAATAAGACCATTTTATGTATCTGAAGTGAAAAACGAAAATTGGATAAACAGTGTTGGATGAGAGTTTTTGAGGTTTGGCATGATTTACTTGCTTTTAATTATTATGAAAATAGTAAGAAAATTACACACTATGCGTCAAAAGAGTTTTAGGCCTTGAAGGTTTTGACTAATCCTTTGAATCTGCCAAACGCTAACTAGTATTTTGCTTTTTGTAAAATATTGTATGTTTATGGAAAGAAGTTTCAATGGGATTTCTTTTTGTTCGGTTTATTAACTAACTAAGACAAAGAGCTCAAGGGATCTTTGCTTAATGGGAAGGATGTTTTCGTAAGGGGCTTTTTAAAGGAACTGTCTCATGCTTGGGTTATAAGGTATTTCTCCTGCCTTCTTAACGTGCCTTCGAGGTGTAACGGTCAGCACACTCAGCGCGTAATCCAGAGGTCCGTGGTTCGATTCCCAGAGAAGGCGTTGCTCATTTTTTCAGCTTGCCTGCTTCCAAAAATATCTCATGTCTCTACAGGATTACCCATTGGAAATCCAAAAATATAATACGCAGCCAATTCGTTTATCGGAATTTGAACTCAGGCTGAATTATTAGTATTCTGTACATGTTTGTTTTATTACCTTTGCCACTGTAAACCGAAAAATTATTTTACGCAGTTTGTAGAGACATTAGGTAATTTTTTTAAAACAGGCAAGATGAAAAATTAGCAGACCACCTTCGCCGGGAAACGAGCCACGGACCTCTGAAATACCGGCTCAGTGTGCTTACCACTACACAACGAAGGTACGCTAGGAAGGCGGGAGAAACACCCTATACACTCCTACTTTTAAAGGGCGACTGGGATTTTTAAAGGACCCAATCGCCAAATCTTGGATGAGGAGAATCATCATCTATCACCCTTTTAGTTCGGGCGCCACTGTAGAGACATTAAGTATTTATTGGAAGCAGCCAAGATGAAATTGGACAACTCTTTAATTTTAAGTTGGTACTTGCTATACAATTCGGCTTCAAGCCTAGCTCTATCCTTCACCAAGGGAAAAGCTTTTACTCGCGCGGCTTTAAAATTGTCGAACGTTGGGACTTCCAATTTCTCCCAATCGAAATTTTTCAATTACTTTCAAATAGTTTAATGCCTGTCCTCGCAAGACGGTCGTAGCTATCGTGATCTTTTGCACATCAGGAACAGGATAAAATAAAAAAATTATTATCTAAATTTTCTAGGAAGCTAGTGACCGACGTTCTTCCGTCAAATGTCACTGAGGGTTTCATGGAGGCTCTCATAGTGTCCACCAGATAACCAAAGCCTTCCATCATATTGCCAGGAGCCAGTGGGGTTTGCGATGTCGATGGAGTTAACTCAGCTGTAGCTTTGTTGTAACCGTGAGTTCGGAAAAATTCGGGCGCCACTGTAGAGACATTAGGTAATTTTTTTAAGACAGGCGAGATGAAAAATTAGCTTAACGCCTTCGCCAAGAATCGAACCACGGACCTCTGAAATACCGGGTCAGTGTGCTGAACACTACACCACGAAGGCGCGCTAGGAAGGCGGGAGAAACACCCTATACACTACCACCTATAAGTTAGTTGATATATACTCTCATAATTCAATTCATAGTCCATATATACCCCCTATAAGTTGATATCATTTATTTCCTTCTGTCAAGGCAGTTTTCAAAATTCCTTCCCACTTGCAAAACGTCTGATGCAAATGATGGAAACCATGAAGAATAAGACAATATAAGAAAATTAAAATTTAAATGTGAGTAAATAAACGCCACATAGATATGCCATATTGGCATTTGAAATATTTTAAATAGGAACATTCAAAAGTTTTTTTTTAGCTATACTTTTTCGTTACGTTATTCCCTATCATAATAGACGTATTTATCTTCTAAGACCCTTGGGAAGTACCCGAATATTTATTTCTGAAATTTCTTGTTATTTAAAAATCTTTAACTTACTTCCATGCAATATTACACTTTGCCAGCACTCGGTGCACAGCTGTCTTGTGAAGTAAAATACTTTAATTATTTTTCATTTTTTAACGATATGTTTTATAACATGCTTAAAAAATAATTTTGATGGGTATTTCAGTGTTGACTCAAATTAATAAAGATGCTTCCAATACTATACATCAAATATTTATGAACGTAATAATTTGGAATTTAAAAATAATTTAAATTATTATTTTTAATCATATATATTTAACCAACATGATTTAAAACATACTTATATTAGAGTTTTAGACAGATATTTTAGGCAAAATAATTAATTTATAGCATATCCAAGTGATATTATAATAATAATTAGTGATAATTTGGAGCATAACTGTATAATAAATGCTTAGGACGCTTTATAATCAGATACAAAATTATTTAATATTTTGTTCTGTCAACACACACAAACTGATCTAAATTTGTTATATTTGTCATGAGCATTATTTTCATTCTGGAAGTGATAAGTAGAACTAAAAGAGGGTCATTTTCCATGATTATAGATTGTAATATACCCCTTTAGAATTGAACTTTTCATGGCAACCGCTTTTGAAAGTAACCGGTATTTACGAAAGCATAAATACGCATTCGTAATGAACAGCTTGCTCATTAGTATGAACATCTCTACAGTGGACCACAAAATTTATAATGGCTTGGATATTTTAGTGCAAACTGAAAACAACAGCATGTAAAGAGGGGAGAGAAAAAAGAGAGAAACGAACCGTGATACCACATTTCATAAATTCACACTTTCAGAACAGTGTGTTCGAATATTCTGAATATGAGTGACTAGCTGCTTATGAATATCCTAACAGAATGATAAAAACTTATTTAAAATGCATTAAAATTATTTATCGTTTTTCCAAAATGTTTCCAGTAATGCCAGAATAGCGGTTTCCGAAAAAATTGTTTTAGCAAAATGTTATATTAATTGAACTGAACACGATAGAAAGTTAGAGAGAACTGGTTAAGAAAATTAGATCCGAGAGAAAAGGTAAAATACTTATTCGACTAAGGCAAAGCTCACAAGAGCTATCTTCCTAATGCGAGGGACGACTTCGTGAAGGAGGTTTTATGGGAAACTGGATCGTATTCACATTACATAGGGTTCACCAGCAAAACGTAAACAGACTTTCATGAAAGAAACTTCTTTATTTTTGTTAGTACTGAACTTCAATCTAGCTTCGTATAATTATACATAAGTTATGTTGGCTTTAATACAGTCTTCCTGTTCTTATGCCTATAGAATTACTGGAGTGCTCAAAGTGCAAGAGTGGTGGACATCAGCACAAGAGCAAGCGGTTAGTTGAACAACTTTCATCAATCTGTCCATGGGGACTGCTGCACATACCGCTGTAATTTCCTCACGAAAGACCCCCAGGCATAACTGATTTCATGAGTTATACGGCGTTCTTCAAGATCTCTTAAGGCAGTATCTCCTTTATAGGTCCTGGTAGAAGCTAAGCCAACAACTATAAGTAGTTCCACAGGCGATTGACTTATTGAGTTTGTAGAGACATTAGGTTATTTCGAAGCAAGGCAGATGAAATATGAGCAACGCCTTCGCCGAGAATCGAACCTCTGGAATAAGTGCCGAGCGTGCTGACCACTACACAACGAAGGCCTGCTAAGAAGGCGGGAGAAATACCTTATATATTCCCCCTTTTAAAGGGCTACTGGGATTTAGAGGACCGAATGGCCAAATCATGGGTGTGGAGAATCATCATCCACCACCCTTTTTAGTTTGGGCGCCACTGTAGAGACATTAGGTTATTTCAAAGCAAGAGAGATGAAAAATGAGCAACGCCTGCTCCGGGAATCGAACCACGAATCTCTGGAATACGCGCCCAGCGGGCTGACGACTACATTACGAAGACATGCTAAGAAGGCGGGAGAAATAGCTTATAAGTTACTGCCACAGGTAACTGAGTTACACCTAGCTAACTCTTAAGCTTCTACTACATTTTGAAACAGACTCAGGGGTGGTCTGAGGGTCTCCCACACTTCTTCTTCTAGCATGAACCTCTGGAGGGGAGTTTTGGCTCACTGTGTATTTTGAGTGCCCCCTTGCCATTTTGCATACATCCGTACCTTCTTCGGCATTCGAACCCGAGACCATCGGGAATTCAACACCACTAATCATTATACCGGTTGAGCATCTATACTTCCTTTACAGGATGTATTGCCAAAAGCTATTTCGATTCTCTATCATATGTCATATGTCACATACAGTTATGAGAATATTGATATGTGTTAAGCAAACGTTATATTACATACTATAACGATAATTTAACTTTGAAATCGATATGCAGATACCATCTTTTAAAGTGTGTAAAGGATCCTGTACATAGGGAAAGCCTCATATACTTGCCATGCAGCCAATCAGTTCGCCAGGATTTGTGCTGAACTACCAATGCTTAGTAGTGTTCCAGCTCTTCAATAAAGTATACACCAACATCTGTTAAAAAATAAACGAATTTAAAATTGCTATATTTTTTGCATTATAAACACAAAATTTCAATTTAAAAATAAGTGTAGGGTGTTAATTTAACCCTTAGGGTACGAATTTATTTGAAAACATTCTTCTGTTGACTTTTCACAAACAACGTTCACTGAAGTACTGCAAGAAACTTGCTCTTATAACTGATACCAATTATTTTTGCCATGAACAATGTACATGTTTAATTTTGACATAGTTTGAATGACGATAAAAATTCATTATCCTTAACTTAGGCAAAACAAGTGCATGACAAGTCGTCAAATGTACCCAAAGGTTTAATTTAATATTGTAAACTGTATCAGAATATACCAGCATTCATTTTAACAATTCGCTATTTTTATTTATTTTAATTATAATAGCTCCGTTTTGCATTTTCATCAATACACAATTTCTTCTGATACCTTTTATTTTCTGACCTTTTATTTAGTAGACTCTAATTATTCTGTCTCTAATATTTCCTTTGCCACACTATAAGGATTTTCTCCATCCTTCCATCATGCCTTCGTGATGTAAAGGTTAGCACACTCGGAACGTATCTGAGAGGTAAAAAGTTCGAGTCCCGGCGAGGGTCTCGAACAATGTGAAGACGTGAAACGTATTCAGTTTCACAGTTACCAGACGAGCTATGCTTTTAAATATATTAATTCTCAGTTTATTATAATAGTTTATGAAAATAATTCGTATACAAATAATATAAAATATTATAAGTGACAATGTTTATAAAATGTTGATCCATGCCTGTGTTAGAATATTAACCGGAAAACTATCACCAAAGGCTTACATTTATTTTTCTTTTCTTTTCTGAAATATGGATATCATAAGAATTTTCAGTTTTCCTGCACTTAGTTTCTATATTTCTCGCAAAACTGTGGCATAGTATAATAATGCTTATAGTTTAAATAATAGTTTAACAAAGAATATACCCCGTTTTTTATTAATATCTATCTGAGGTGTTTGGTTTTAATTCTTTATTTGAAAAAGAGTAATTTCTTCAAATATTCTTTAACTATTTGTACCGTTAAAAATAGTAACTGGATTTCGCCAGAAATTTTCTTTTCTTGATTATTAGAATTAGTTATTAATTTATTTCTTAAAATTTGAGAAATTCTCAAGGGTGTTGAAATTATTAAAAAACTGTTCAGTCAAAAAATTTAATTAAGTAGCTAAATAAAATTAGGCTAAAAAATCATGCAAAATGAAAGAAGAAAATAATGTGTTTTTTTTATATTCATTTATTTAAGCTTCTTAATTGCATAGAAAAAATAATTTCTTTAGTAACTGTTGATTAGTTTTTATTATTGATATTTTTGGAAGGAGATTTATTGGGTTATAATATTGCACATTAGTGCTATTTATCTATAAGGAGAGATGTATTCTGTGAAGATTTTCCAAGACAAGTTAGTCTGCATACGTGATACATATGGAAAAAAGCCATGATTTTAATATCCATGCAACCACTCGTCCACCAAAAAACTGAAAAAAATGAGCCCGAATCGAACTACAATTGTTTAGCGGTATTATATACGCTGCCATTGGTGGAAAGCAATAATAACACTTGTTAAGCAGGTGGTACGCTTGAAGACGGAAATTTTAAAAATGGAGGAAGTCTGCACCTTGCAAAAAATTTTTGGTTTCGTTTAAAAAAGCACATTTTTCAGCACGTTCAAATTGCAAAACTTATCACGAGTCTAAGGCCTTAAAACGCATTAAAAATTACACCTTAAGCAAGTAAAGATCTCTAACACCAATAGATGTATTTGAATAACTGGTATATTGCTATGTCTAAGTTTTTTTCAGGCTCCAACAATATCTTCTGTACTATTCTGTGTGATAACGGGAAAATCATAAAGCTATCAAGTATATCTTACGAGTAGTAAAATTCTGCTATTAATGCGATTAGTGGTTGTGGTCAACTACTCTTCACTGCATGGATTTCAATCAAAACTCATTGCACTATTGTTATTGAACATAAGGGCCGTAATATAAGATTTCATTTCCGGATTTATTCAAAACCCATCTGATGGTATAATTATCGTCGATGTTTCATTTTAATTCTTGTGTCAAAGACAAGAAATTTCTCCGTCAATGACAGGGTACCTGGTATGATGAAATTTAAAACAGCACTGTAGGAAATTACTCTGTACTTTTCTATCGAATTCTGCTTTCCATAATTTGTGTTTTCCATAATTTCCATATCGTAACTATCCATCTCTAAACAAACAAATATCTTTAAGGAATTTTTTCTTAGAGAAATTGCTTACCTTGTTTTGAAAGTACAGCTCCTAGAAAATTAAAACTTCTAGGAAACTAGTGCAGTTATTAAAAAACTGTCAGGCTTACCTACAAAACTCTCTACACTGAGTCATTTATGCAATGTACTTTTCACTTGGTCGAGCTTATACATCTATATTGTTTGTTAAGTATCGATATTATTTGAAGTAACTGATTCAGATAAAAAATTCTGTAATTTTTTTCTACTGCAAGGATTATGTTAATTTTATGAACAGTTAAATTTTAAGTTCCTTTCAAATTCTTAACTTACTACTTCCGGCCAGAACGTAGTTTTGGAATCACTCTGAATACTTAATGAGGAGGAGCGGTATTTAAACCGCGAAGTCTACTTGCTGAGTTAGAGAAAATCAGAGTTTCTGATTTGGCTACTCTCTCTCTCAAAGCTGTTATTACGCTCAGCAGTATTCATTCCCTTGATAAGCTTCGTAATCAAATAGAGTTAAGGGGCCAACTCGGTTAGAATCTTGATAGCTTCGATTATCTTTTTAGTTAATCTTAGTTTTAGTCTAATTTTAGTCTCTCAAGTTCAAGCCCAAGTGTCGGCTTTTATTGTACACTCCAAGACGGAGTTTTGTTAAATCTTATCGGAATAATAAAGAGTTAGTTATCATTCCATCTTGTTGTTTCTTGTTACACGAACATAAGCGATTATTCGCTAACTAGTTCTTAAGATTCGTCACTTTCTACAGTAACTGAGAAATACACTAGTGAGAATCTTACACTACTCTTAGATACCCCAAATAATAAAAGATCTAAGTTCACATTTTGCCTTCATAGTACTTCTGTTCTCAATTTTGTCAAGTCGAACAATAATACCCAAATTTTAATTAGCCACAGGTGAGAATTTTATTCCCTTATTAACTTTTATATCACGTTTTCGAACCATTTGAAATAAATAAAGATAAAGAAATCAAACGATGTGTTGTAAAAGTGGAATTTTAAAGGAAGAACTAACTAACTGAATGGCAGAAAGACGCGGAGTAACTGCTTAGCTTTTATAAATACTACTGAATAAAAGTTTCATCTTAAGGCAAAACTATTGATGAAATTGCAACAGAATTTTCGAACGTTCTGAAACAACGGATGGGGGATCATTGCACATTTTACGGTACATAAAATACGAATAGTATATTTTATATTAAAGGAGCGTACGATTTATAACAGTATAATTACACAACATTAAACACATTTTAGCTGGAGACCATAACGCTGGTAAAGTTGCTATTAATGACAGGGATAAGTGATTTCAACGAAACGTTAAAAGCCATAGAAAACCAGCGAGAAAAGATTTTAAGTATTATTGTTAATTAAAGGTGGAACTGTTTGAAATTGAATTCGACCTGTTAGTTATGAAACGCCATCTTATATAATTGTTCATAAAATAAGAAAATCGAACCAATCAAAGCAAGATTTATCATATTGTATTTATATATATAATGACAAATGAAATGTTGCTATGATCGCCCGGTGTACAAATCAGAAACCAATTACTGTCTGTAACAAGAGTTGCAACATATTATTGAAAGAGAAACTTCCTCGGATTTAATTTACAACATCAGCTTTTGAATCTTTTCATTTGTAGGAGAATTCTTCGAGCCATTATTGTCTTGAATGAATAAGTTTCAACAAAATCATTTCCGAAACAAACAAATGTTATTGCCTATCCGACAGTAGCATAAGATCTTTTATTTCTCTTTAGTATTATAAGAATGTTTTCGTTATATATACTGTTAAGTCAATCATTTTATTAACTTGCTTTTATCTGGACTTCTGAACAACATTTTGCAACAAGTGTTGTAGTGTAAATTGAATTCTCTAAACCAAATACATTCTACGTAATTTCTAAACTATTACAAAGTACACAAATTCTAACCCATTTTTGTGTAAGCAATCGTGTATATGAAAATTAAAATTGAAATTTATGATAAAGCATAAATTGAAAGACATTATATATAAATTTCTTTGCTTTTCTTTTCTTTTTTTTAATTTTGCCTCAACAGTAATACACATTTAAAAATTCTTTTGACAGACTTTTGTTTATGACATTTTCCATTTTAAAAAGAAATGCTGAAATAAACTTGAACTCTGGAAACTGAAAAATTTTCTAAGTGAATTTTAACATTGTTCTATGGGAAAGATTTCGGCTTAGAAACGGAAAATTCTTGTTTAAAAGGAGGAACATTTCTATGAATTTTTTCGTGTTTTAAAATTTTTATAACTTTCGGTTAAAAAATTATCTGGTAGAAAACTCTTCTTCGCTGTGTTAACTAAAATGTAATCTGTAATTCCTAGATTTCAGTATTTTAAGTGTATTGTGCATGCCGAAATCAAATAGTGTAAATGAAAGAAACTAAAATATACCCTTTTGTAACGTTCAGTTGAAGCTTGTTACAACGGATTGTTCATTATTATGGCCGTTCCGTTCCAACAACCGGTGTAAAAAGTCCTCAGCTAATGGGAGAACATTAATTTCATTTTAATTACAGCCACAACTCATTAGAATTTATCTTTTCCTTAAGACGTCAGGGATCGATATAACAAGCGTCAACAGCAATAATCATATACCTGGCGTACAAAGGAAAAGATAGTCCCATTATCCGGATTAGCTGTTGTCCCAGTTAGCTCACGTAATTGTAATTCCATCGTATTTTGAAACAAACATAGAAAGAAAGCATTGTGTCTGTAATACTTTCTGCCCTACTTTAACGAAACAAAAAACAGTTAAAGGATTGTCTATGTTCGACACCTCGATTAGCACCCTTTCTTGCATTGCTCCAGAAAGCCAAAGAAACGACTCTTTGAGCCACACAATGGAGGAAAATATTTCGTCCTGAGAGTCACCAAATTTTGACCCATCCTCGTCTAAAAATAGCCCATTTTTGGGACGTGAAACATAAAATTGTGCGTCACGGATAAAAATTCACTCATCGAGTCGGGAGCGACACCTGGCTGGCAAGTGGTGGGTGGCATATTCCACGTTTTTGACTCCCATCCTGCCGCATCCGGGCAACAGAAAGTGTCGGCAACACTGCAGTTGGCCCAAAGAAGCTTTATTATATGGAAAGTGAACCCTTTAATTGACAAGTTGGAGAACTCGTGGACAGATTGTCAAATACAGTTTTTGATTTCTCAGTAGGCCATAAGGTGAGGTACTTTACTCTGTTTTGCGTTATTTATTTTATGGTATTTCTTCGATTTTAGAAATATCATTACCATATACCATAAGATACATCTTTTAATTTCAGTACTGTAAATATGAGAAAGGACTTTGATTCTAGACAAGTGAAATAGATGAAATAGAAGTTAAAATACATCAAGCAAATGTTTTTAATAATCAACTTTGATTTAATATCAAACAACCGTGTTTTTATTAAAGATAGTAATTCTATAAAAATTAATTATTTAAGAATAATTAGTAATTCGGTATAGTCTGTGTTCCTCAGATTCCGCCTTTTTCAGTGATGTTTCTATGAGAAAAAAATAATGAATCCTAGAATCGAAGAAATACCATAATATATAAATGTTATTTATCTAATTACTGCAGTCCTTAAAATCCTTCTGATTAATTTTCAAATTATGTGTCTCCAAAATCTGAGACAGTTTTATGTGAAAACGTTAGGTCACATTTAAATGGTTTTCTTTCTGGCAAAACCACACAAAATAATTGTAAATTGAAGTACGTAATGTAAAACTTTAGAAATATTTTTAGTAATTGCATTATTGTTTTAAATGTTCCCAATTATTATCAACTATCTATGCTATAAACTAAATATATTTTAAATTGCATGAATTATGAACATTATTAAAAATAAAATAAATATTTAAATTATTAATAAATGAATTGCTTTCAGATTATTCAATCTGTCTAGCAACTGTAATTAAAAAAATAAATTAAGAATCTAGGCTGCGTGAAATCAATGATTTCAAGTTAGCACAATGTCAACATTTGCTAACAGTATGGATAATAAATTCGTGGTAACTTAACTTAGCGAAGCGTAGCAGTCCAACAATTTTGATCGGGCTAGGGTAAAGACATTTTTAATGTCAATATAAGAAGTGCAGTGAAGAAAAATTAAGTTCACTATATTGATAAGCCGTTTTTTGCAGTAAATGGAGCATCAAATCTTTCATTTGTCTTGAATTCTATCGTCTGTTTATCAGCGAATTAAAGGCATTCATTGTCATTTTTATCTAGATTTCCTAACAATTCGAGTATACACTACCAAATATAATTTGAATATTCTTAACCATAGATTTCCTAGGAATTCACGTAGATTTTCAGATATGAATGTTTATATATTCTGAAGTAATGGACTTTATTACATAAATATCAGACTGCTTGCTAACACACCACATTAATCCTATTTATTTTAGGCTATGAGGATCTTCACAGTTTTGTCTAGCAGACTTCATTCAAAATATGATTTATTTTTATATAAAACTTCTTTTTCTTTTTATCTACCAAAAGAAACTGATAAAACTTGTATTTAAAAACACATCTTTATTCGCTAGTGATTAATATTAATTACATTGCATACAAATGTATTATTTTTAATAATTAAGGCATGAAGATTATTTGGAGAACAGACAAATAACAATTAGCAACAACAACAAGAGTCTAATTGTACCATCAAATGGCGTGAGGCTTGGCAAATACTTTCGCCTTTTCATTTGCATAAGATCTTTAATTTATTATCAGCACAGCCCAGAAAATTACCCATTCCCAGCAATTTTGCCATTTGACATGCCCTAAGAGTTTTCATATGACTTATACAAATTTTAAGTTGTTCTATTTTTATGCCTTTTTTTCAGTTACACCTAGAGCCCTGTAGTTGCCCGCCATTTCACTTGACGTAAAATGTTTAAATTACTCTTCAAGTTCTAAATACTTGATAAACTTGATCTTCATTTTATTTTGAACAAAATATATTATTGATGCAATTAAAATGCATTTAATTTGATGCCCTATGCCCAACTAATGTTTATTTAGACTAGAAGATAAACCCGCTAATGTGACAATCAAAATCGTAAAAACAACCTTGTATTTACGATTTTAATGTTTATTTATTTGTTATTTATTTCTGGAACATTTACAATATTGCTGTAAACAAGGAAATATGTTATTAACTCCATATTATCCATATTGTATTACGTACTTAGGTAAGAACAGCTTAAATTTCGCACATTTTAATGCTAAATATTTGCTTAGCATTAAAAATTTTCTTGTGATTTGTGCATTAAAAATTTTTACTAAAAATTCCTTTGGACGGTAATTTATAATTCCATTATAATCTACAGTTAAATGGAAGCTTTTGCTTTAATTAAGGAAGTGAAATGTTAATTATTCGAGAAGTGATTGTGCATACATTTTTCGTTGGATTGCTTGCACACGAGATTTGCAATAAATGTTTCTAGCAGCTGAAGTGGCAACAATTTATATTTTGCTAAGGGCGCGAAATAAGTAAACATTTTCCGAGATATTAATTAAAGAAATGCAATACTTTTAAAGATGTAATGGCAATTATTGATTTCTCTTCCTTTTTGAAAAGTGGAATGATTGTTAATTCATCTTTATTTCAGAACACAGTTCTTTTGCGATTAGATACGGTATCTAGGATACATTAATATATTCTCGAAACAGCTGCCTTCGGATCAAAGAATAAAAGAAATAAGCCCGCAATAAATAAGCGAAGACAAGGCAGGTTGAGTGAATAAAAGAACAGAGATTTAGATTATTCTTTGAGGCGTAAAAAATAAATTATTGAATAACGGAGAAAATTAGTGACTGGAGGTAATTTCGAAAAATTTCTTTCTCAACACATCTGTGGCATATTTTTAATCTTATTATTTTTCATAACATTCGCCGAAAGCTATCTGAAACAAGATAACAAAGGTTAATCTAGGTTCAGCTGTGTATTTATAGAATAAGTGTAGAAAGATTTAACAAAAAGTTTGAGATATTTGCAAGAGAGGGGAAGAAATTGTAATCTGAAAATTTAAAACGATAGCCGAATAGCACTTAGCTATTAAATATTTTTTGTAATTTTAAAAGTTAAAAATACAAAAAATTATATAAATGTTTCCGTTTCCTCCTTAAAGTAAAAATAACATCTGCTGTTTTGCCACTCAAATAATTAACTTTTTACTGACTGATAACGAAATTAAATTTTGAATAAAATTTCAACTCTTAAATTTTTGTTTCTGCTTTTTCTTTCAAACGTAAAATGAAAATGAAAGGTATGAAAACATTTAATAAATGTAATTGGCTTTCGATCTAAATTTAGAAAAAGAAGCTTGAGACTTATGATTTTATTTCGAATACAAATCATTGCATTTACTATATGAAGTAAAAACTTTTTGTATAAAAAATAAATTTTTTATCTTATCTGTTTATTATACAGGAAGAAATGTATTTTATTGATGACACTTGCGATAAAGAATCGTAAGATATTTCAATAAATGATTTTTTAAATGATTACTACGCGATATCGAGCAAAATAGTTTAGTAATGTTGTTGTTGTTGTAGGGTTCATATTACAATATTACATGGAACAACGGTTTCCAGGGTTTACTCCGAAGAAAAGTTGGAGTTCTATTTTCCACCACCCCCCATTTTGAGACAGGCGTCTCGGGGGGATCTGGGGGTCTCTCACCCCTCTCTTCTCCCACCAAGTCACACGAGAGAACTTTCGGCTCGTCGCATATTTAGAGTTCCACCATGGCACACCGACACTGTACATTTACAAACATCCATGTCTTCTCCGGTATTCGAACCCGGTTCCTTCGGTACCGTAGTAGGCTCCCTAACCACTATACCGTCTGGGCGACTTAGTTTTGCAATATTTGTTATAAATGAAAGATCTTACACATTAATGGCTGTCAGCATCATCTATTTAAATATGCATAATTATATATAACAATACCTGTTTTAGGTGTTAAAGTTTCTAATATTCGGCTTTTCTTTAATAATAATAATAATTTGAAAATATTTCCTACGGGCTTTTTGAGTTATTTCAAAGACGAAAAATAAGAAAATTATATTAATTTAATAATTACGCTTCAATTTATCATGGGTCTTTTATTTCTGTCATATAATTTCGAATATAAAGTAATTTTATATTCATTATATTTAACATTATAAGAATATAAGTGTATTAATACAATAGTATTACACATTTAGGTTAAAATAACACGCCAAATAATGATTATTGCAGAAGTCAAACAACAAGAATCAGCAAAACCATCTTCCTCAGTTTCCTGAGTGCAAATGACCGTTACAAATGTTACTCCGATTCTTGTTGTTTGACTTCTCCAATAGTATTAAGCATTATTAAAATACAGAAACATTAGACAGGCTTAACAGAGTAAAGAATGGTCTTAACGTTGATCGCTTATCCTTCGATTTGATTTTAATAAGAGAAATGCTGTTAGGGAAGTTTTCACAAAATTTTAGGTTGCCCTTTTTCATAAACCACTCATTTATTTCGTTTATTAATGGCATTACATGCGTCTTAATATTGTAGATGGCTAAGACTTTAACTTTTGGAAATGCAAGTTGGAAACTATGCTTGTAAATGGCTTGATTTATTAGGCCTTTCAGACTCAGCACATGCCCGGCAACGGTGTAGGAGTAGCCAACATATCTAAAAAAGAAATGTTTGTAGGTCCTTACACAGAATTGGATTGATTCGTATGCGCAATAATGACATATTTCAAGACCCAGTGTTTTCTTGGGTCTATGTTTGGTCAGAATTCAACCAGCCCGAAAGCAGAGAACCATCAGAAGTATTTGCAAGCATGACACATTTTAACTTGGAATTCGAACTAAAGGACAATAATTCGTGCCAGGAAATCTCAGTACAGCTACATTATAAACAGTTCGATTATTTAAAATTTTTAACAGCTCAATGGCCGAGATTATGACTGTTAAGTGTTTTGACCGAAATCAGACTCTATGGAGAGCGAAAAAATTATATGTAATTTTATTGTTTTAATGAATATGTGCTAGCTATTTTCAGAAAGCCCTCCACAAAGGCATTTCTTTCCTTAGAGTCTCTTTAGAGTTTGTATTGCCGATTTCGAATTAACCATGAAATAACCTATTAAAACGAATTTTAAACTATTGTTATTTGAATTTATAAACAATTGCGATTTAAAGTAAAGGTCTGAAATCGTTAACTAAGCGGAAAAGCTTATCCTTCTGAAATGCAAATAGCTGCATTTATTTATCGGGCTTTGGGAGGAAAAAACGTTGCAGCTGTCTATCCCTGGCAAAATGTAATTCCTAATTTAAGAGCACTTGACTTCGAGCCAAGAATTTTTTTTAGCCTGTTTTAGGTTCATATTTTATGCATTTTGCCAAAAAAACATTTAAAGGGCGGTATTATATTATCCAAATAAGAAAACAAAACGATTTATGTATCAGTTGCATTATGTACGTCGTTAGAAACCTATTTTATTAACTAAAATAATGGTGCAAATATTCACAAAAGTTAGCAGTTGGATAGATTGTAAATCAGCACGTTATGTTAAACCTAATTAACTGTTAAATTATATCTTATTTGACTTTCCTGTATGTCCTATAATTTCTTGTCTTTGCTTTTAACCAGAAATGCGTCACTTCAAGAATAGGTTGAGAGGTAAAACTTAACTAAAATGTGTATTAAAACTGCGTCTTTTTGTATATACAACTAAAATTTAACAAAACTTATTCACCGTGTTTTAAGTTTTACACATGCAGTGGTTTCAATATATGCAACATAAAAAATAACTTCAATGCCTAATTAACACAGCTCCAGTTATCCACCATTTCTATCTTACTAAACGTGAATTCAAATTACCAATCACCAGATCCACATCGACATAAATCGGCAATTCACAAAATAAATCGCTTTATTTTCTCCGTTGCACTCTCTAAACTACACATTAAACTACTCCATCTAATTTGTATTCTGGTGAAAGAAATATAAAATACAGGAAAGAATTAAGATAAAAATAACATGTTAGCTAAAATAAACTTTACAAAGGCATTTAAAGAACGCAATTCACAGAGTCTATAAAAATAATATTGAATTAAAAGTGAGTGTCAAGACCATTGGCCACCGGTTGTTTACGAAATGAAATTATCAAGAAGCTCGCTTATTGCTTTTATATTGGTCAGTTTGTTAACTCTTTGCGGCACAGTGTGTCCGGTCTGGACACACCTAAAAATTTCCTTCTGTACGCACAGAAAAATTGAATGAAAAATAATTTATAGGTTACTATAGGTTACTCTGAACTTTCTTTATTTATAGTAGATGGCAGCTTAACACAAACCAGTCCATGTATTTTAGCCATGTTAATTTTTTAAGACCCTCATTTTTCAAAGAAAACTTCCAGATTTTTTTAGGGTATAAAAAGAATTGTTTGAAAAGAAATTTCTATGTTATATTTTTGTCTGTATGCTAATCTCCTTAGTCTATATTAAATTAAAATTTTTACTTTGAAATCTTGCCTAAAATAAACCGGCAAACACTAGGTGAGCCCAGACCGGGCTCACAGATAATCTAGGACAACTGAGAGTCTGTATTCTTTGTTTCTCTGCATCTCATAGGTCAGTTCATTGACAACAATGCTCGTTTAAGCACTCCTTTCGAAGCTCTATTCAATCAATGTGCCCACTTTGGGCACACGCAAAGAATTAAAACGATAAGTGCTATCTTCACAAAATTTTACTTGTGCGCTCCTCTTGGCCTCAGAACTCCGACTTTAAAAGGTAGCGTGCCGGAAAGGGTGTCCGATTGAGATTAAAATTAAAAATCTTATGCTTTGTCAAATGGAAACATTCTGAGAAACTGGAGAAAATAATTGAAAGATTTCAGATTTTAAAGGTTGTCCAAAATGTTTTTCTTCAGGTTTTCTACACTCTTGCTGAGCTTGAAGTTTACCAGTTTGTTCTTGTACTCACACTTGCTAACTCATTTGTTTTTGTCTTTTTAGTCTTATAATTAAGCATCGCCTTTTTCGCGCTTACGCTACATACAGTTCAACAACAAAATCACAAAATTTTTAAAAGTTGCATAGCAGCAAATGTTTAAAATTCCCTATGCGGTGTTAAGTCTTGGCATGAATTTTTATATTTTTTTCAGTACTTTCTCAGTTCATCATATCAATTTTTAATTTTCTTTGTAAGATGGTTTGCAAAACATTTCTTTTTTGTATTTTTCTTATTAAAGTTTTGTATGTTGAATTTATTTGTTAAATATCACTTTCTTCGCACCTACGCCCATAAAATTCAAGAGCAAAATCCCAAAATATTTAAAAACAGCACATTTTTAGAGTGTTAGAGGTTGCCATACATAAATTTCTATTTGCTGTGTTATTTCTTTTAAAACTAGCCGCCCGCGCACTTAGAATAGTTATCATAAAAAAAGAAGTATATAATGTTTTTAATGAGTCTAGCTAGTGGAACTTCATAAACAAATTGAGAGTTACTAATGAGACATCTTATGATTTTAATACATGTAATGTGATATTTAAATCAATCACATTCAAAAGCAGGAAAACATGTTTTTAAGAACTGGGGTTATATTTTTTAAATCGCTAGTTTATTACTCAATAACCTTCCAAATTTGAATGTACCTTAAGCTTTACTAAATAATGGCAAAACGCTGGCGCGTTGAAGATAAAAATATTTTATTTCAGGCCACTGCGACAGATTGCTTTCATAAATCTGAGTTTTTTTTATTAAAACCTGAGATAAATATCTTTATATACTTTTTTTGCAAATGGCAATAGTTTCGCGTGCTGGAGCTTATTTCGAAGAGTATTGCCACTCCTCGCTTTGAGTTTATTGAATCGTATACGTCGATTTTGGTTGTAAGAGTTTGAAAAGTGATACGCCATTATAGTGAACCAATGCAATATCCCATTTCGAGACTATTAGCTCTTTTAGGCTATTTATTAAGCTTTGGGCTGCACTTAACAAAACACAAGGACGATAAATGCATGGTAACGTAAAAGTCGGAAAGTTTGAAATGATTCCGTTTTTGAATTTATCAATTGAATTGAAGTAATTTGAGCGACAGAAATCATTGTTAAAGCCGTTGGCCACCGGCGTAAGCACTGTAATATTTCATACAGTCGCAACTCTTACTAACTATTCTGAATGATAAATGCATGGTTGCATTACGTAGAGCTTCAAAAATGTTGGAAAGACTCTTTATATCCAACAAAGCTTTAGCTGCATTCACCGAATTCTTACATAAAAATCGTTGCTAAATTTCTTCAAAATAAAAATAAAAATTAAGTTTTCTAAAAGACTAGTAATGAGAATACGGAAAAGAAATTTACAGTTTGTCTGGAGGGTGACAGTTTTACAACACTCCTCGGTTTTTACAGTGACTCACGAAGTTTCGTCGTACGGGGATGACTAGATTCCTTCCGGCACATCTAATTTTAGTTTAGCGGGTTTGTCATTGATGACAGTCTTGCTGTTCACCTAAAATATTGGGCTGATTAAGAAAAATGCAATTTGAAAATATCAGAATGTAGTCTAGTATCTCCGTGAAAAGTTTACAATTTGAATTGAAAAAAAATAAATATGTAAAGTGTCGTAGAATGTAAAAAAAAATATACAAATATTTCAGTTGTCTCCTTAAATAAAAAATATCCACCACTGCTAACTCATAAAACTCAGAATAATATTAGTACTGGTCTAAGAAGGAATTTCAACTTTATATGCACCGGATTTTGTTTACGGATTTCCTTTTCAGACGTAAAAGGTATAAATAAATGTATATCAAAATATAGCTACAATAATAAGTAATATATTACTTTCGAACAATTAAAAAGAATATTGTAGTTTAAAACTTCAGGTTACTGTTAAACAATTCAAAAAGTTTACCAATTAAAAAAAAGAAAAAATTTTTAAAAATTAAAAGTTTATAAACAACAAAAGTCATAAGATTAGAAAGAAACCAATCGGAGCATTGACGTATGACATTAGGGCAAAGCTCGTACACATGACATTAGGGCAAAGCTTCGAAGGTTGTCTGTCTAAAGGAAAGGATACCTTCGTGGAGGACTTTTCTAAGGGAAATTTGCTTTTATACATGTACATATGGGTAAAACCACTAAAACGCACATGCAGCCAGGCTATTTGTGGGATCCGAACATCGACCGTATTAAAAACTAGTGTTCAGAAACTTTTACCACTTGGTCGTTGATGGGCCCTGAGTTTTGCAAGGAAATTTCAGTTTAATAAGCATCGTTTGGCGTTCCATTTTGCTCAGTGTCTACAGATGTGCTACGCTATACAAAATTTTGGGGTGCATATCGCACATGTAAGGAAGTGTGAACGAGAATGTGGATTTTAAGAATGTCCAGCAATAAATTATGCCTTGTTGTCTTCGGCGAAGTCTGAAAGGTTTATTTTCTCTGTCATGCGTATATGACAATACCAGTTCTTGCCAAGATACTACAACGAGTCATCATTTTTAACGACGTAACTAAAGCAACTGCCTAAATCCTTTGTTACCATCACCCAATTATCAAGATAACTTGCAGAGTTTACTACGCATATATATGTAGTGCTGGCGGTCAGTCTGATTCTTATATAATAATAGGTCTACCATAACTGCATACTATAAAACGGTTTTATGTGTTAATAGCAGCAAGGCGAAGAAGGAAAAGAAAACGTAAGTACGCATAAAAAACATAAGAAAGTCAAAAGTTATCCTGATTTGTGATTGGATGCGAGCCGGCCGCATTACAGGTTTACATAAGTAAGCACGAAATGGATTAATTTTGAAGAGACGCAATCCACTAAATTTATTATAAAACCTTTCAACATTTAAAACAGAAATCGAAGATACACAAATTAAAATGAAGAATTAAGGGGCTTTTGTAAGTTATAATTTTGATTTACATGATTTTTTTTTAATCTTACATGTATATATATTTAATTTAAATCTTTATATTTGAAATAAGCTGTTTGAAATGACAAAGCCAAACGAGAGAAAATTTTGCTTTATTTCGAGATAAATTAAATACCATGTAGAAAACTATGCACTTATTTAAAAAAAGTTCAAAATTAAGCAAAACAATTTAGCCTTAATTTGGCATAGATTTGGAATAAAACTATCTGTTTCGAGGGCGATTAAACACAGGTTCTACTCTTCAGGAGCAAAAAAGAAACATAAAAACTTCTTGCTTCTGTATTAAAAGGGAAATTTGTCTGACTGCCTTAGATTGGTTTATTGAGATTACAGCAAAGCACACTAGGGCTATCTGCCTAAGAGGAGGGATAGCTTCATGGAATTCATGGAAGACTTTATAAGACAAAATGGCTCGTACACATGTGGAAAGCCACGAAATGCAGCCAGCCCGTTCTCCTGGAATCGAACCTAAAAGTCGGAACTACCAGTGTTCAGCGACTTTACCGCTTCTCTGCCATGATTGCCGTCGAAACAGATTTAATCGTCGAAACAGTAATTTACTCCAAATATACACCAAAGTGATTCAGGCAAAAAATTACCTTTTTGTAATTTTATGTCTGATTTTATATTGGCGTGTTTCTCTTCAGTTTGATTAAAGACTTAAGTCATTCAAGATTTATCTGAGCATTTAATTTCATTGGATAGCTTGTGCACTTGAAACAGCTTTTATTCGAGGTATATTAAAAATGAAATTTAAGAAAAAACTTAATTAATTTAATGTAATTAATTAATTTGATGTAATTATTTTAATGTACTTAATTTAATGTACAAGTTACATTATTATATTTTATTTTTTTTTACGTAGACGATAATATATACAAGAAAAAAATGATCGACATTTATTTTTCAGTCGGCATATTAAAGACTTAAAAATCTCATTAATTATGATAATGATGTTATAATAAAATATTTCTCACAAAATGTTGTTAAAACGCCCAGCTAAAATGACATTTTATATAATGAACTCAACTCTGTATTCAGCCAACGTACGTTTATGATATCGAAAAAAAAATGAAAAATCTTAATCATCGCCGTGTGGTAACACCGTCTATTTACAAATCGATTGAAATTTATTTATTTGAATTTCATTTTTTGGTCTTTTTGCGTTCGAGTGTTGGTCTTTTGAAACTTTAAAGGTTAGCTTGGAAGTGTTAGCTTGTAACCCAACAAATTTTTCAGACTGCAGTTTAGGTTTACTCAAAAAGTTGACAAAAATATTGTCGAAAGGTAAAATGAGATTTTCTAGGCCTGTTTTTTTTTTTTTTTTTTTTTTTTTTTTTTCATTTTGTGTACCTATGGATGATATTGCATTATTTGCATTGTTTCAGAGTTTTAACATCAGCATAAGCTTTTTTTTTTCTTTTTTTTTCGTCCTGTTGGGTATAATTTTCAGCGGGGAGAATCTGCTATCGCGGAAACAAAAGTCTGGATTCCAGTCCCGCATAAGTCTTGGTTATATGAGTCTTTCCTACCCGCCTTCTTGCAGACACAATTTCGGGCCACTCCTTGCGAAGAACCTTGGGCATTATTCTCGTGAGTTTAGGTAGTGGTTTAGAAACTATTCAATTTTAATATGGTGATTTAATGATCGATAGTTTCGACCACTTCCGTTCCTGACGAATGCTCTCTTGGAAATATCTGGTCGTTAGACTCTCCCCCCCCCCCAGCTAAAAACATTATTGCGGGTGTAAATGATTTCTGATGATCAAGGATAGTCAGAGGAAACTTTTAGAGCAGAATTCCATTATATACACGCATCAAATTTTAAAATGTTGAAAAACGTGCTTATTTTGATAAAAATAACGTCAAAGCAAAACGAAAGTAGTTTTCCATTTCTAGATTTTTAGTCGTTAAAAGGGTTCCCTGCAATAGATAAGTAAAAAAAAAAAAAAACTATTTGTATTTATCTAAAAGCTATTTATGGAAAGCCGTCAGTAATTCTACAAGAAATGCTAATGTTATTTCAATTTCATTAAAAGATTAAATCTATACAAGCAAATAAACTTCAACTCAATGTTTTCAATTGTCATTTTGCATGATTTGCAACCTTAGAAATATCTCTATAACAGTTTTCTAAAACTTCTGGATCAAAAATAAGTAACATTATACTGAAGTTGACCTTTAAGCTATTTGCCACCCGTAACTTAAGGATCGAGAATCTACAACGGAAGAGGAGCGGTAGCACCCTAAATTTAGCTCAATCATCAGAAGAAAATTAAACCGACGGTTATTGGTGACTATCAAGTCTCTGATTCATCTTATAGTCACCTGTGTAGTACAGTGCAACAGCTTATCAAGAAATTTACTGATTCTTTTGAATCACTCAATTTATTAAGCAATTAAGCAGACTGATTAAATTTGAAAATAAAATTAAGAAACTAATGCTTTGCCGCTGAAAAGAAGCGCTGAAGGCAAAATAATTTGTGAATTGATAGCACTTGCGACGTCATAAGGACCATAAATCTAAGGTAATGGAGGGAAACAAAAAATTTTAGAAAAATAACGCTGACGACATTTCTCGGATCAAAAGTGTACTGTAAAACACCTTTAATTCTCCAAGCCATTGGATGGCGGAAGGCATCTGCGGATTCCAGGTCGCCGAAAAGGATACTAAACTTGAAGCAGATCCTTCAGCTACCAGCTCAGGACCTCAGATGGTATTTAAATCGGTATTCCTGTAGAAAATGAGTTCAAATCAAAAGTCATTTTTTAACATCCGATGAAAGTGTTATTGTTTCCATGTCGATAGAGTAGCGTCATCAACAAACACTGTTATAAGTCAACAACTAGTAAGAGCTTTCATTTATGCTACGTAGGTAAGTTGAAAAATAAGTTTCCCTTGTCGACTGTGGTCAGAGTTGTGTATGAAAGTCAAAAAATAGAATGAGACATTAAAGATATGACATACCTTTATTTTCCACATAGGTACCAAGTACATTGAGACATTTGTCATATCGCTTGATAAGCTTCAAAAAGCCCTCCAGGAAAAAATCAGGGCTTTGCATATGGAAGAAGCGTTGAACAGCTTGTTTCTGGCGTGAAATGGTGGACCCACGTTTCACAATCCGAAACAGAAAGTCATTGCCATCTTCATGGTAACGCACGAGATGTTCCAGGCTGACTCCCATGCGTTGTTCCTTGTGTGTCGAAGCAGGTGGTCAAAGGAGGAAGTGAGAGCGGTTATCCGCTATGAATGGGCACGTGGAGTATCAGGAACAGAAATTCATAACCGCCTCGTGGAAGTCTATGGGCCAGGTGTGATGTCGAAGCAAATGGTGCGGAGATGGTGTCGCACATTCAGTGATGGACGTCAGCAAGTGGAGGACATACCGAGAGCTGGACGGACGCGCACGGCCACTAGAGATGCAAATGTCAGGAAGGTGGATGACATGATTAGAGCGAACTGGCGTATCACCATCGATGAAGTAGCGGAAGAACTTGGAATCTCACATGAGCGAGCTCAAAACATCATCCACGACATTCTTTGATACAGAAAAGTGTCAGCACGATGGGTGCCCCGACAATTGACCTCGACACACAAGGAACAACGCATGGGGGTCAGCCTGGAACATCTCGTGCGTTACCATGAAGATGGCAATGATTTTCTGTTTCGGATTGTGACGGGGGATGAAACGTGGGTCCACCATTTCACGCCAGAAACAAGCCGTTCAACGCTTCTTCCATATGCAAAGCCCTGATTTTTTCCTGGAAGGCTTTTTGAAGCTTATCAAGCAATATGACAAATGTGTCAATGTACTTTGTACCTATGTGAAAAAATAAAGGTATGTCATATCTTTAATGTCTCATTCTATTTTTTGACTTTCATACACAACTCTGACCACAGTCGACAGGGGAAACTTATTTTTCAACTTACCCTCGTAGATAACATTAAACGCGTTGCTTAGTTAAGCTTGATTTTTTTACCAAAATTTCTTAACAATGTTCTACGAAAAACATTATTTTGCGCCATGAGTGTTATAAATAAAATAAGACTTGTAACGTCTTAGAATTCGTCAATTGCAAAGTTTCTAATTTGTTGCATATACTATGATCAGCTTCTAGAATGCAGTTAAATAGTTAGCAGAAAATTTTGTAGAATCGTATCGACTTCAAATTTCTCTATAAGTATTTCCGTTTTCATTTTATTCAAAATTGTTAAATACTTTAAAAACGTTTTTGATATTTTCTGCTTATACTAAATTACGTCAGAATAAAAGAGTGCAGAACCAGCGAAGCTTTTTAAACAGAAATTTGTTTGAATCGAAATTTTATTTTATTCAGCAGTAAAAATTTACTTTATTGAGTTTGCTGCAGTTAATTATTTAAGTAAAAAAGTAAAATACCTGTAGAATGTTTCATATTTTTAGATTTAAAATTAAAAACAATTAAACTTTCAGCTCTTTTTCTAATTCTTAGACTGTAATCTAAAACTTTTGAACTACAAGTTTCCTTAGTTGTTTCTTTCTGCATTGATCATACATATTGCGAAAATCAACTAATAAATTACATCTACAGAGTGGCAAATTCCATCTTCAGTATTAAATTCAGTAATCTACAATAATAAATTATATCTTAACTCTCTATTGAAAACTGCTTATTATTTTTAAAATAGTTAACAAATTTTAGCAGAAATAAAAAACATATTTTCCTTACACTATTAGAATTTACTACACGATATCTCATTTATACCATTCTAGGGGTCCGACCATGGCACAACGTCTAACTTTGCATGAGCGGGGCTCAGCTGGCATCCCGGTGCGGTACCAGTTAGGATTGTGTGTCGTGTTAAACCACTTTTGCGAGATGCCTGTCTTTATGATTTCTGATGACTTTGAGTTAATAGTATTTCCTGAACCACTTGGCACATTTTCCTCCGTCCTGGATGCTAAGAGGAGACCGCGTCTCCTAATATCTGATACAGAACATGTGTTTATTAGATTCGAATGCAATTCTTTATGGTCTTTGCATCTATCGAAGCACAAGATCCTCTCAACACTTCACCATCGTCTCTGTAGTTGTACCACGAACCGAGATGCCAGCTGAAACCGTTCACGCAAGGTTAGACGTTGCGCCATGGTCCGCCACTGATACTTGTAATGACATAAATGAGATTTTAGGTAATAAATTCTTCTATTTAAGGAACAAATTGGTTTTGATTTAGTTGACTATGGCAAAGCATACTAGGATTGTCTGTCTAACAGGAGGAATGCCTTCGTGGAGGACTTTCTAAGGGAAACTGGCTCGTATACACGTTACACAGGGGGAAAACCAAGAAAACGCCCATGCAGCCAGCCCGTTCGCGGGATTCGAACCTCAGACCGAACTACCAGTGTTCAGCGTCTTTACCGCTAGGCCGCTGGTGGGCCAGCCTGGAATAGAACCCAGGTTGGAACTACCAGTGTTTCGGGATTTTTATCGCTCTGCCGCAGGTGGACCCCATCGAGTAGCATAATGTTTTATGTTTCATGAAAATCCGTTCAATACATAAAAGTCATACACAATTTTTAATACGCAGCCCAGAAGGTGTAGTGGTTAGGGAAGACTGGTGCGATACCAAAGGGCCCGGGTTCGAATCTCAGAGAAGGCATGAAAGTAAATCGTCTGTCTCTTCATAGAGGTAACGGCAGCCGCCTATTAGGCGTGTCCATAATAAAATGCCCACCACTTCGGACCTTTGTAGTGGCGAAAGCCTAAAAATGGCTACTTGTAACCGCCGTGTAAAAAAAAGTCAATAGGAATTTAAATTTTAGCTCAAACTGTTAATGCGTAATTTTCAAGCTACGATTTTAACAATTATGCTTTTATTTTAATTTCCTCTGGGTATGTGGTAAATTTTTCCCGCGATATGCGGGAAAATTTCATATATATCTTCACACACCGTTCGGACAACCGGTGTTTGCTTGGTTCATAATAGCGAAAGGTTTCCGAAAAGTTATTTTGCAGCCAAAACCAACAACCACCGAAATTCGAGACCAGCGAAGACGGAATGCATTACTTCTGTACAATTTTAGAGCTGCAAGTGACATAGGTCGGAAAGAAACACAGGCTGGGAACAACGGAACTTAGTGAAGATAAACAACATTTTTAACTACAAATTGAAAGTAGGAATTACGGAAGAGACGCAGTTTGACAGATCGCTGCAGCGCGGGAGACGACAGCTGCTTCTACCCAAAAGGAGAACTAAGTATTAGGTATCAAAATACACCTTACTTTCGGATTGCCCTTGGACGACATTCGGCTGATGTTTTTTGCTGTTTATTACTCATCTTTTGGCTGCTCTTCAGTTACTTTGAAGATAGGTAGTGCTGCCATCTATCCCGTAATTAGTTAACTATGTTTCACATTGTAAGACATGAAAATTTCCTTAAATGTAACGTCTCAAATCTAGGCAAGATTTAAGATAGGCGAAATGCATAAGCGAAAAATGGTTGGTGACCTTCTCAAGCGCAACCACACATGTGGTTAACTTACAGGAAATTTTAATTAATTTATAGAGGTAGATTATTAACTTCCCGAAAAAACATCTATGAAATATTATTATCCTCAATTTCGAAAAATCGATATCTACATAGTTTTCAGTCTTTGATAAAGAAGACCTTTTTTTACCTTCAGCAACGGAACAGTGAGTTGCTGAATACCGCGTAACTTACTCATTTAAAAAGCTATTTTATCTGGAATTATCTGGAATTTATCAAAGTTTTGCAACAAATGTTATTTTATACCACAAGTGCCATATATGAAATAGGTTTCTAATAATTAATAGAAAGGCTCGGTTAAAATATTTTTAATACGTTTTTAATTTTAGATGTGTCCATAATTGTTCGCATCCAAGATAAAATCTAATGATTGCAATGGAAGTTTTGTTGTGATATACATATTACAAGACTCATTCTCTCTAATATTTTTTAAAATTTAATTTAGACAGTATTATGCTCTTTTAATGTATTGATAATCCTTATATGTGCAGCAATTTACATTGAATAAAATGCAAAAACAAGAGCTTTAAAAATTGAAATTCGTTTTGAAATGAACGAAAATTTTTTTTCAATAGTGTAGATTTAGTTTTAGATTTAGCAACAGTCAGTATTATTTTGATTTCAGAAGAGAAGTGAAATGTTTATATGGTTTTTACTATTTTTAGTAGAGGAGCTATTAGTCTCGAAACTTACTTTTTGTCTGTATCATTTTTGTGCCCGAATTACTTCTCAAATTGTAGCCACCAAATGTTATCGCGGTGCCTTACCTAACTCTCGATACATGCACTTCTCCAGCCGAACATGGGCACCTTGAATCCCGAATTTTAAATTTTAAATTTCAAATTTTTTTTGGTTTATTTCATATTTTATGGATATTTGACGAATTTTTGTTTAACAAATTTAACGATTTAAAACTGGGAAGTGGCAACACTGTTCGAAATAAAATATTTTTATTTCCAGCAAAGCAGTCTGTTGCCATTCAAAGCGTTGTCACTGCCTCAAATAGAATGTTTATTACCTTCACGCACAAGCTTATTGACATTCAGTAAAGGGTAACATATTGTTGCGTTTTTCTTCTCAGACACCAGTTGTTACGTTATTTTCTTCCATCACGTTCGTATGGGGTTCGTTGATTGAGTGAATAACGACGACACTTGATGAAGTATCGAAACACACTTTATTGACCGGTATTAATCAGTACACCTCCAAAGTCACATTTTACAGTAGTCGAAGATCTACTATACACTCGCTGGAACAATCAGCGACGAGCGACACAGCCTTCAGGTTATCAGGCTGTAACTGTGGAGACAGCTTCACTGCAAAGCATCAGAGTACAGCTCCGACTCTGCTCGGTCGTTCTCGAAACTCCACGTACTCTCGAGACTCTCCAAGCTACAACTTGCGATGCACTCGACGACACACAGAGCACGGCTCTCGACTCTTCGGTTCAGTCGTTCCCGGAGCTCAACACGCTCTCTTGACGATGCACTAACCGCGATACACTAAGAGACTTCTTCGGTGAACTCGACGACCCAGTCGGCACTCGCTGCCCGGCTGTCAACTCGATCGACTCCGCAGGAAGTCAGGAACAGCAAAAGGATTAATAAATTTAAATGTAAAAGATACATTATTGAAAATATATTTGAACTGCATCATATTTAGTACACTATTTTTAAAAAATAAAACAATGTCCATTTACATACTCATATCTTTTCATCACGTATTCTTGACTTTTTTAAGTTTCCTTTCATTGATTTTTGTATGCATATTATTTTGAAGAACTTTAGTATAATTGTTTAAACAAATATTTGAAATGGTGCTCGTTATTTTTTTCCACACATTAAACAAGTTTCATGAAGGGAATTCCACACATTAAACAAGTTTCATGATCATCAAACATGTTAATGTTTTGTACATATATCTCGGTAAGTTTGACCAGTAAAGAATGCTGTTCAACTTCTTTACTGTTCTTCTTTACTTTCAACTGGAACAACTTTATCTCCTAGATGAAGATACAAAGATACTTTTCTCAATTTTAGGATATGGATGAAAACTGAGCAATAAAATATAAATACCAGCAACAGATTTGTGTAAAATAATATTTGAAGTATCTGAAATATTTAATTTATTCGGTAACATAGAAGAAAAATTCTCAAATGATGCTATTTTGTCCTTTCTCAAAAATTCATTAAAAATATGCTTCTCCATCTTAGCTCTTTTTTCCTCCCTGCTCATCCTCTGAGGGGTTGGACTTTCAGATAAGTATTTTGGATAACCAGAAAAAATGCATGGGTAAGCATCGTTATTTAATTTAGGATGCCCTCTACACATCTGAATAAAAGTATCTTCGTTTGTTGGTAAATAATCATAGCGAATAATATCATCTTTTCGAAATGTTTTTAACACACAACGTTGCGATCACTTGAAATAATTTTTTTTTATCCATAAATCCCGTTTTACTGTATCTTTTGAAAATTTGAATACTGATACATATTCATTAGTGCCATCGTAATTGGATTTGCATGCTGGAACGCAACATCGTGCAGGCATGTTGAAGACGGCTCTACGTAGACGTCGATCGTTATTCTTGTTAACAAATAAGTTAACTAGTAATCTCAATTTAAAAACGAAAATATCCTTAACAACATTACTTAAATTTAGCAATAAAAAAGACACGAATAATAAAAATATACAGCACGCAATCAACGCAATAAGAAGTCTTCGCTTGCAGTGTCGACACAATGCAGTGCGAAGGGTGAAAGTTCAGACGCCTTACGTGACGTCAAATCACGGGATTCTGCAGCTGACCAGGCCATCTAATCTCGAAGGCCACGGAAATACGTTATAGCATTTCTTAAAAAAATGTTTTCTACTTTTTAATCTGATTGGTTTAAATACAAAATGCATTTAAATCATAAAAATGCTAATTAGAAATATTAAATATTTTAGAAAATGACTCTAGTTGGACTAATTAAAATCATCGTAATAGTTTTAAATTTTGTCATCACTCTTTTAAGCGGCTGGCCGTTCGAGCGACTAGTTTTGAAAGTAATAATATAGCGAATATAAAAAAAAATGTATGGCAGCCGGTAACGCTCTATCAGAAATTTTAAAGATATATTGTTTCTAAATATTTCTTGATTTTGTTCTTGAACTTTAGGTTGCATAAGTGCGAAAACGCGATGCTTAGTAATAAAGCTAAAAAGACAAATTTTATTAGCGGGGGTGTTAGCGGGAGTGAGTTCAAGAGCAGGTTGGTAACCTGCGATGTTCAGCGAGAGCATAAAAACATTTTTCAGTCCTCTTATGCGACGTTAAAATCTGAATCCTTTCAGGTTTTCTTTCTTTTATAATTTTTTTCCTCTTTTTACATTTTTTAACTGAAAAGTTCTTTGAAGTTTTCAAATTAACTTTCTGTATTGTTCAAACAATATTTTTTTGATCAAAAGAGGATAATTTAATAAAAGTACAACTCATTTTTCGGAAAGGAATAAATTTAATTAAACATTATACTTTACGAATTGCCACTTAAAACAATTAAATCCTTTCCCTTGATTAGAAAATGTTACAGAATTCTATTGCATTGCAAGCTAAGCTCTTGTGCTCATTGTTTTTCATGTTAAAAAATCAAGCGAGGAAATTTTTATTAGAAGAATGCCTACCAAAAAAAAAAAAAAAAAAAAAAAAAACAAATTCCGCTTGGGAGAGAAAGCCAATTTTTATTCTGAGGAAATAATTGAAATTTAATGCACTAAAGCTGTTGGTCAAATAGTTCAATTTTTAAAATTTATCTTCCTTTTAATATTTGAACAAAACATATAGCGAGATTATACATACTTAAACTAAATAGAATATAGTCATATCTTAAAACGTGTGGCGATCTAGTTTCCCATATTTGTCGCAATGTCGCTTGTTGCATAACAAAATGATTGTGGCATTGAAATCGAGCAAATATTTATGTTTGAACATGCATGAGCTTATTCGTGCACAAATTTCCAGCTATATAGGCAGGTTATTTAGATATTCTGAAAATAACATATACCTGCCTGCCTGTACACTTTGGTTTTAAAAGAAGTGAACCTATGTAGAAAATCATGGATTAACATCAGTTTTATATTTAGACAGTTTGAAAAAAAACATTATTAGTCCAAAGGAGCTTTGTCTCTGAAGGACTATTGTTTTCGTTTTGCGATTTTGCGTTGGTTGATTGGTTTTGCGTTGCGTTGGTTTTTCCCTTTCACTTTTCAAACTGTTGCCACCAAATTTTAAAGTCCTGCATTATTATATTTGATGAAATTAAATAATGAAAAATCTGCATAAATGTATGCATATTTCTCGCATCGTTATAAAACAACAGTACCTAGAGCCATCCAATTTGAATGACGTAATCCTCCTACGAATATGGGCTGGTGAAAGATAAAATTTGAAATTTGGAATTTGTTTTATTATCGATTTCACATTTTGTAAAACTTCAACGATTTTTTGATCAACAAACTCAAGTATTTCAAAGCGAGCAATGGCAACGTTATACAGATAAAAACCTTTTTATCTCCAGCGCGCAGAACTGTGTATCGCAAATTCTAAAGATATGCTCAATTTAAAACTATTTTGCGATATTGCTCTTGAACTCAATTTTACGGTTTAAGTGCGAAGACCGTGATATTTAATAAATAAAGGTAACAGACGAAATGTAAAAAAAAAACGCCCCTTTGGACCTAATTTAAAATCTGAAACCATTCATATATTCTTTTTTTTTTTTTTTCTTTTTTTTTTGGGAGAAATGTACAGTTGTTAAAAGTGACATGCAGCGAATATGACATGGAAAATGTTGAATGTCATAAGAGATGGAAACACGAATGAACGTATGTGGCAAGTCGCATAAGACCGTTCCAAACAAGAATGATAAACAATAATATTTAGTTATTGTTGTGCATTGAAATTGAATAACAGAGTGAATTATGAGACATCAAATTCGTAGCTAATGAATTAATTACAGATTGTTTGAAACGCAGTTGGACTAATTGTAACTGAAGCCTGAAAAAGCTTTCTGTGAATTCTTGGCATAGTGCTTATAGTCACAATCTGCTCTTTGCGAGAAATTTCCAGTGAAAAAAAGCAATTAAAAATAAAATTTTCATAACCATTCATTCACCTGACTTAGCTTCTTCTTATTTACGGTTATTTCCAAAATTAAGAGCTGTGCCAGAAGCAAAAATGTTTTCTAATATAATAGATATGCGATATATATGTATATTATATACAAAGAAAGGGAGAGAGAGAAAGAATGCACTAAACACAGGTAAAAGAGGTGTTCAATGATATTCTAGGAAATTGAGTTCCAAGTGCATTTCCAGAAATGGAAAAACAGCGTAAATCAGCATTAAAGCTGACTACTTTGAAAGCGACAGTGTTCTTTAACCTGCAGTTTCAAATACATATTTTCACAAATGCATTCCAGGAATTAAACTATCATACATCGTATCTGCTTTGGCTTAGATACAAATTCGGACCCCAAACAGTATATGTGATCTCTTTGAAAACAACTGTGCAAATGCATTTAGGGGGTTCTTTAACAACAGCCTTTTTTGTAAATAACATCATTTAAAAAGAATCAAAATACTAAAAATCAAATTTTCTGCTTCTTAAATCAACTGAATTTTTCTTTTAACAATTACCGCTATATATAATCAGTTTCATGTTTTTGCGTTTCTAGAAAAATGCCATTAAATCTTTTGCTTACCTTCTATTAGTTATTACTTATTACGGATTGAGATTTCAGGAACAGTGTAAATTTCGCCTGAATATTTTCACTGTATTGGTCAAATGAAAATGCTTCATTTTTATGCAGCTTTAGTGTTGCTTTTGTAACCAATCTTACTTGTCTGACAATGGTCAGCAGAAGCCCACGACATTCGCCGTGGCAAGGAGTCAAATGCGTTCGTTGGCAAAAGCCTTGTGCACCATTTAGCTCATTTCGCCCCCTCTTATGATAAAGAGCACCCCGAGGTGACGGGTTAGAGGGTCTGCCAATCCTCTTCCCATACTAGCAACCTCTGGAGAGGATTTTTGGCTCGCCACATATATAGAGTGTGATGCTGCGCAGACACTATACATTTACAAAACATCCATGCCTTTTACGGATTTGAACCCGGGCCCTTCGTCATGGTAGTCATAGTCACTAACCACTATGCCGCCGCTATGTCGGTTGGGGAGTAGCTTTAAGTGTAAATGATGAATTTTTTTAGAAGAGCTAAACCTTTAATATATGAACTAAGCTGACATATTATAATAATGCATAGTTTTAAATTTAAAAGAAACGACTAAATAAATTTGTCAAAAAGTAAATTATGGATTTCAATTTCAAAGAAGCTATTAAACGAATTTTTAAATTAAAAATAAATTTGAAAAAATTAAATTTGAAAAATTAATTGAGGTAATTTTTTAAATTTAAATTAATTGGATTCTATTTTATCTTTTAGCAAATAAAAACTAACATTATCCATTTAGGTATGTTTAAAACCAGATGTGATTTGCAAATTTACATTGTTTTCAAATTTTACATAAATATGATTTTTAAAGTACGACCATAGTTTAAAAAAAAAATAAATATTCACTAAAGATGCTTTGCATCTTAAATAATTAAAATTCAAAATACTGATAAATTTTATATCACTATATTTAAATCACACTATTTTGGGTGTAAGAGTATAACTATATATTAAAAGTACGTAAAAGTAAATATAAATTCAGTGGTGCGGTGGTTAGCGCGTAGCGCAGCAGCATCACAGGTCTGGCGCTCGATCCCCGGACTGGGCAAGATTGACTTAGCCCTTCAGCTCTTGAGTGGGTAGATAAAACGAGTACCAACTTCGCTTGGGGACTAAACACCAGGAGTCTTGAGACAAGCTGACCACTCGCACAGGACATACGTTCATGCAACCCGGGGTCTATGGTCAGGAAAGCAGATATGGAGGCTGTGCAGACCATGGCCCGCAGTATTATAAACTTTAAACATAGTATTATATGTAACTCTAGTTATTGCAGACATAATAGCTATAACGACACACCAGTTACAAATTGCTCCGTTTTCAGATCGGAACTAATTGCCATCAGCAAAGCACTTGATTATATGCTCTGTGTTCGACAAGTGACGTTATATGGATTCTGACAGTAGAAGCTCAATTCAGTACCTTAAAAACTCGCCTAAGATCATGGATAATACCGATCAGAATATCATACCTAAAGTTTTTGAATTTGGAGAGCGTCAATCAAGATATCTCCAGTGGATACCATCCCATTTTGGGTTGCATGGTAATGAAATAAGTGACGATTTTGCAAGGAAAGGTTGTGATGTCCCTGTCCCCACTCCCATTGATTTAAGCCCATCTGAAATACATTCCCACTAAAAAAGTAAAACGAACATGGCGTGGAAAATTTCTTCTGCTCACCAATGATATATCGCTGAGCAGCTGAGCAACCAAGCCTGTCACTAGAGAGTAAAAGAACTAGATCTCTCCAAACAGCCATGTTCAGACTCAGATTCGGGCATCTTCGATGCATGAAATTCAACGGGGGATTGAAAGGACCTTTCCCTCATATGTCTCTCCCGCTCACCTACTGTCTCCCTGAGACAGATGTCGGCTGAACAGTATGATGTCAGCGATTCACTTGTGCGGTAAGGTCTCCTGGACTTGGTGTAGGCTTTCCTGCCCCAAGGGGATTAGTAACAACAACGCAGTTATAAATAAGATTAAACTATACAAACCAAACTACAAACTAGACACAGCGACGTAAAGAACTATAAACTTAGCGAATATGGTAGACATGTTATTAATGATCTTATTGCCATAAATAGGTACCAGAATATTATTATGAATGAAAAGGCTTAGTCTCATTATTTTCAGAAGGCACATGTATAGCTCGAAAGGCATTGAAAAATGCCTTGTGATTTGCAGCGATATATCGATTTCCATAACCATCGTTTTACAGTTTATTTATTTTATGACGAAAGCAAATGTGAAAGCAAATGTGAAGATTTTAAGCATTTTATAACTAAGAGAATTGATATACTAATGTACAATTATTGCAAATTATAAAGAATTATAGAGCAATGTAAAATATTACAGTATTCAGTAATATTTTTAAATATGCATCTTTTAATCTTATATTAATGTCTTCAATATCTAAGTATTTTAATTTATTTTTATGTCTTCAATATCTGAGTATTTTTATTTATTTTTCTTTATTTCTTTCTTTTCAGAGAAGATCTTCTTTCACCAAGAAAAGGAAAGGTGAGAATGCTTATTGTAATATTCTAAGAAAAAACTTCATAATGTTACTGAAAAATCTGCATTTGCTTTCAGTATTAAATTAAAAATTCGCTTTAATTTAATGCATCAGATTCTTGACTTGTACATTTTAAAGTAGTTTCTTAAAAATTTCTTTCCCCTTTATATCGTCGTTAAAACACTAAAATTAGGATTATGTCACTGTTAGAGATTTCCTAGAATTTCAGCCAAAAATGACTAATAGAATTTTAGTCAAAAATTACTCGCTCGATTTCTTTCGAATTTATAAATATATGCTCCATGTAAAATTCCCCCCCCCCCCTCGAAACAATGATTTTACAGTTCCTGACGATCCTGACGTGGTGACAATGATATAAAAATATTTTTTTTTTTTTTTTTTTTTGCTTTTATATTTTCTGAAAAAAATTAAATCTGGGTATTTCGATTAAATGCAACTTTAACTGCACAATAATTCTTTCAGTCTGTTTCTATCCTGTTCTCAATCTTCACTTGTTTGTGTTTGTTGCTTATGCTCACTTGTCTGATGTCAGCTCAAATCCACGAAATTTCTTGTGGCAAGGAGCGCTAGATTACGCCTGCCGTTGGCAACAGCCTTGAGCACCATACAGGTGACAACGCGATTTAGATCAGGTCCCCCCCCCAATTTTGTTAAAGAGCACCCCGGGGAACAGGTCCGAGTGTCTCTCACTCGCCTCCTCTTCCAGCAAACCACACGAGAGGACTTTCATATTTATAGTGCCGCCATGCAGCACCAGCAGTATACATTTACAAACATCCATGCCTTCTCTGGGATTCGAACCCGGGTCCTTCGGTACGGCAATCAGCGACGCTTGGTTGGGCCGCTCTTGCCCTTTATAAGAATTTATCCCTCTTCCATAATATTAAGATATTAGTGAGTTACATACTTGGTAACATTAATGAATGGTTACACGCTTGCAAAATAAATCATTCTGAGAGAGTAACCCCGTGTCTCATTCCCCTGCGTTCTGGGACCTGTTTTATCCTGTTTTCAAGTAACGTGTTTGATTGTAGGCTTATCCATTCCTGAAGATTGTGTTTCTTTCTCACAAACATTAGGCGTTAAACATTAGGCAACTGTAATAATGACGTAATTGTTCGTTTGCAAACCTCATTAAAATTCTGGTGCCTGAATCTCTTCGATAATACTTAACAACAATTATTTTTGCCGCGAACGAAGGAATTACCAGTTTAATCACAAGTGGCACATGCGACTGTGAAATTCAGCTCCCATTCCAGTGTAGATAAGAGGCATCCTAAAATACAAAAAATCACATATTTGATATGAAAAATATATCCAAAGAGCATCCCGAGAACACAGTGATGCCGAAATATCCAGAGCCACTTTTTGTGCTGAAAGAATTTCTGCGTGAAACATGCAGCAGTCTGAAGCACGAGGAACTGCCTTAGCATCCATTGGCTCTCAGCTAATCCGTAGTTTCTCTGCAAATAAAATTATATCAAAATAAGTAACTAAAAAATTCTTCAAAAGTACATGACACTGGAATCAAAAGTATTTACTCAGGTTTATTAAACAACTTAATTTAAAGTAAGAATGATTGTATTCTTCAGAAACGCGTGTTTTCCGTGTCAGAGCAGAAGTTCAATATAGTGCAACATATTGTTATGATCTCACAGCATAATTTTATGTAAATCGTTATTAATATTATAATAACTGGAATCGTTATTCTTTCATCGTACGATAACCTTATGATAGGAATGATAATATGATATGGTAAAATCATAATTGTATAAAAATGACAAGATCGTACGATAATTAATTATAATGTTAAGAGAGAGATTCTAACAAATTTAGTTGTAAGGTCTTTAATTTATTTTATACATGCCCTATCACAGTTTTAGTTCTTAGAATGTTGCCATCCGATAAAATATAATCTTGAATTTAATCTTCAAATTTAATCAATTTGTAATAAACTGTATGACAATTAGAAATGTTTGTAAATAATACTATATCAATTCCGGTACTTTGTGTGATGTTTAAGAAAGTGAATTTACGATTCTTATATATGAGAAGCAATGAAGAATTTCATCTTGAGCACAAAACTTTGTAACTTTATACTTGCAATAAAATCTTGCTGCCTGTCTTACAGTTCTCATTTTTCTACAGCTACATTTACACCCGGTCGCTAAAATTTTATTTTTTTCTTTGTATTTATTTAATAAATCTCTTTTCCCGGAGCAGTGACTATAGAATTGCATTTAAATCTGTCTATTACAGCAGTTTCTATATATCTTCGTTAGCTGTCATTTAACTATATATAGTCTCTTTATACGGAAAGGATTATATTATTTAAAGTGAAACATCTAAATTCTGAACTATTTGGAAATGAAATCTCAGATGACGACATTTGCATGCTTTACGTTTCTGATATTTGGAATGAGATTCTTGGAATAAATTGACCAAACATTTTCAGTAATTGCTTCAAAGGAAAATAAGAGTTTATTACGAATGTCTCGTTCCTCGAAGACTATTTTAACATTCAGAAATAAAATCATTTTTGGCTTTATATATGAATTAATTTTAAGTTCCTTTAAACTGATTGCGAGTGATCCTAGAATTCATTGAATGCTACATTCTGCAATTTAAGAATCGAGTAAAATATATGGGACTTACAAACTATGAGCAATATTGTTAGGGTGATTTGATATGTAGCTGTTTAGAAAATATACTATGGACAATTTCGAGTGAATTAGGTTAAGCATTCTATTACAGAAAATCTCAAGATTCGGAAAAGTATCTCCAGTTTCGATACTTAAGAATTTTTATTCTTCATATTTAGGTATTTCTGATTCCCCTAGATAAGCTCTGTGAAAACTCAGGAACTGGAAAATTTCGTATTAAGTTTGCAAGGAATTTTGTGTCAATTAACCAACTATTTTTAATTTCAGCCTTTAGTACAAATTCTCCTTTCCGTATTCCTCACCAGAATGCAAATGAGTAGCCAGTATTTAAACTAAGATTTTTGGATTTTACGACAGTGCGTGATTCTAGCAACGCGTGCACTCTAGGCGTGTTAGTTTCCTGTCATCTCTGATAGTTGAAATTATTCAGCTTTGCGTTCTATGTTGCCAACAACTTGATTCTGACTTTCCGGTAGAGTTAGTGAGTCAGCTTCTCACTAACTGTAGTTCTAGTAATATTTACTCTCTCTCCATAGTTCATATGGATAACCATATAATCAAAACAATTATATGGACATATTACTCAGCGTCTGTAAGAATAAATGCTAGTGTTAAGTGAAGTGGATTAAAAGTACTTTTATTCAATTCAGTCACTCAAAAATATTATGAATAAAACTAATATCTCTCAATATGTGCACCACTAACTAGCGCACTACAGACTTCATAGTGGTATTCAGTTTTGAACCATGTTCTGGCAAAAGTTCTGGTATAGCTCTTTCTTATTCTGTCTTCATGAGGTAGCCAAGATTATAAATTTTCTCCCTGTAATAATCCGCAAGAAAAGAAGCTGGGTAAGATCAGAACTTTCTGTTGGTCATAGGATAGGTCCCTTTCTAATAAACCATTGTGACCACGGGTGGATTTCAAAGAATTATAAAGGACCTGATATCTTGTTATTCATGAGATCGTACCAGATATTGATCTGAAATGTGTGGCACGAAAATATTCAGCCCTTCAAATTTGAGAAACCGAAGCAATTTACGCAGCTTCCCAATGCGCGCAATAAAAACACATACGTAAAATCTTTTTGAATGATTAAACTAAATAATAGCACTTTTAAATCCGTTTCTCACGATCTTATATAATCCTGACACTCATATATTACTAAGATTATATATAACAGACACATTAAATATAAGGAGGATTTAAAGTATTAACAAATGCATTTATTGCTTCTAAATCACTCAGTTTGTTAAGGACTTAGAAACTGAGTAAATCTGAAAGATCATTTAAAGATTTTATGTTTTACCTAGTAGAGAAACTATGAGACTATGCTTTGGAACTTTGAGAATTGTGGTCGAGAGCTTAGGGAATACAAAAGATATCTTGTATTTCTCGAAATTTCAATACTTCCCAAGATAGCTAGCTGATTTTTCATTTCACCGGCTTCCAAAAAATTACCTAATGTCTCGACAATTTAATTTGAAATATCATAAGAATTCCTAAAGCTCTGCAAATAAATCCAGTTTCAGGAAAGATCTACAGTTTAAGGATTAATTTCCTACAATGCTGTCATCACTTGCAATCAGTCATCAATAAATTTCATCACAGAATTGCAAAACATCACTTGGATCCCGCTCAAAATTTTGATATTAAATATGTCCTTTGTAAAGTCTTTCCTGAACTTTTGGAGCTTTAGCTTACGTTATGTGTTTTACTTTGCATTAAGTTAAACCAACATGTATTTAGGTTTTTACATGTTTTAACATGTGCTACTACTGCATGAAACATTACGCTGCCCCATACGGATGACCATCAAAGCGAAGGTCATCGACGATCAGGGTTTGATATTCCCCTAATTTTGTTTTAATAGTTTATGAAACTTACATCACTTTAAATACATTTAATTATACTACATTCATTTAATAAATTTTGCGAACTTGGCAGTACTTTCATTCGCACAGCTATTTTGTTATAGTTATTAAGTACGTTATTAGTTAATAGTAAGTTATTAGTGGTAGAACTATGGTACTTAGTAGAAAATTGTTTGATTTCTTTTTATTATTTATTTCGCTTTGAATTTCCAATGTGAATATCGTTTTATCATTCTTTAAACTACGTATAGTAGAACTCTCTTTCAGTACTTTGAATATACACTGAAAATGTATTTCGTATTTGTCAGAAAATGTCAGTTTTGTTTTCGTTTTCAGGAGCCTCCAGTAGTGAAAGCTGTAGTTCACAACCCTTACAACTCGCCTCTGTCACTGTACTCGACAGAAAATATCGCGGAAACCCTTGCTAAGCAGACAGAGGTTTTGACAGAAGGGCAAGTCTCAGAGTATGTTTCTTTTAGCGATTCATAATTTTGTACTTTTTCATTAGAAACCGTTTTTTGAATGTGTAATGGGCATCACTCAATTTTTATCTGCGCCTAAACCTAAACATTAAATTATTTTAAGGAACTTAAAAAATTAAATAATAATCCATACATTTATTTAAATCAATAAAACTACTTAAATTACATTTATAATATACATTTACCTTTCGTAAAGTGCCCAATTCTTATAATAACATAACTTATTTTTTACATAGGGAAGACGAAGGCCCAGAAAATTTAAGTTTCAAACAAAAATCTGCTGTATTTCAGTTATTAGAAGAACAAGCTAAACAAGGTAAGACCATTAAGACTGTTTATCTACTTTTGTAGTTTATATCATAAATATCTTAGAAGAGTAAAATTTCCAGGAACCTTTATCATTATGTAAAGTCTATTGTAAAATATTTATCAACTATGTTAAATTAGACTTTATTTCGTGCTACTGTATACATTGCCTTTTTATGCTTGTTTAATGATTTTGGTGAAATATTCGAGGATTATCTACTTAAGGGACAGAATATTTTCGAAGAAAACTTTCAAAGGGAAACAGCAATGCATGTTGTCGTTCTAAAGATTTGCGTTATACCATTTTATTATACGTAATAACTTAAAATTTTAAAAAATTAAAACTTATATAGAGGTCAAGTTTTAAATATAAGCTTTATATATTTCGAAGGAGATTAACACAGGTCCTTCAAGTAAAAAGAAAAACACGAAATAAAATTATGTCATTTTGGGTATACAGCATATAAATTGGGAAAATTAAAAATATTAAAATCTGGAAGCTTTAGATTTCAATATAACACGTAAAATGTGCTTACCACTAAAAATATAAAACATTAAAATATAAAAAAAATTAAAATCTGTAATAAATTATAAAATATATCATTGTCGCAATGTTCGCGGTGAATCTATTCCAAGACATCGAGAATAATAGCAACGCTGCATAAAACAGAAAATTCGAATGAAGTGCACAATTACTGCATGTTTCATTGATAAATATGTAAATTAGACTTTATTAACATAAAGTAATAATGAAATATTCTGCACACTACAGTACATTACATTCTAGATCTGATAGACAGAGTAATGTAAAATATATTGCATGTTACGCGTTTCTGGTGAAAATAAAGAATTCTAAATTCAAATTGCGAATGACGAATGAGAAATCAAGTGCAGTTTTTATACGATAGGGTATATGTATATCACTCTGTTTTGTAGAATGATAGATTATAATCTTTGATCACTAATTTGTTCTAACACATATAGAAGATCAATAACTTCTAAACATTAGTAGCATTTACGTTCCAAGCACTCTAACGTTTTAGGAATCTTACTGCAGTAAATAAAAGCTGCAAACTCAGAAGAGTCGAATTACATATAAGATTACAGAAGATTTTATATTGTAACTATTTCTAATTTCTAATTAAAGAGAAATAGGCAAAGTATGATAGAAAGCTAAAAAAAAAATCCTGTAAAATTACAAGTTAATGTAGCATATTACAAATTAATATGTTATATTAATTTGGATTGAGCTGCTAAAGTAATTTATGAAAAAAATAAAAGCACACAATAATAATACATTAAGAAAAAAGTAGTATTATTACTGTCAGACTCAAAACTCTCCAAGGAGGGAGAATCCATCAATGATATCACTCCTTTTCCTAGAAAAATTAGTTATGTTTTTATCAATTTCAAATTAACTGTAGTACTGAAATTAATTATTTAAATTATTTTACCTGTGAAAATTTGAAATGCCTCTCCTACATAATAATTTTACCAAAACAAAGTAAAACAATTCTAATTACTCAAAAGGAATAAATAAAAATTTGTATATTATGCCAAAAAAAAAAAAAAAAAATCGAAAAATCGCTACACTGCCCTAAAAATATTACGCATGAAATTTGTAAACAAGTACAAAAAATGTTGTAATATAATACATTCTAGAATTCATTCAATTAAACGTAAACTATACTATAAGATTCATAGCTAAATACAAAAGGAATTAATGAAATATATATATGTATGTATGTAATAAAAGCAAAATTTAGAAGTACTGATGTAAGAACACTGAGACGTAGAAACATAGCAATGTTGATTGCGCAGCACGCAGATGGCATATTGAAGAGGAGGAATTCTTATTGCTTAGAATTTTAAAATGTAAAATTCATAATGACTAAGAAACTTGGCAGTCGAAGCTGATTAAGTTCCATTTTTATTACAATTGATATTTTTGGCCACAATTTACATGGCACTTTAAACGTACAAAGCGAATAATGAGAAAATAAAAAGATAATATGAAATTTGTATGTTTCCACTGCGTGACTTTTGCATCATGAGAAATCAACAATTGCAGCCCCTTTATTTGAGGGTCTCTTTTATTTATTTAAAAATATTTTTATTTATTTCTTCCTTTATATTCACTTACATTTTCTGTGGTTATTAAGACCTATTTTCTGTGCGTACTAATGCATTTTCTTACCTAATACGCACTTGGAAATCATTCGTATATATTGGAAGTTTTAATGAAAATATATCTTTAAGAGTGTATCAATAAAATAAAATTATACTAATTTACCTACTAATTAAGTTGTTTTCTGTTTGCAGAAGGTGCATCAAAGTCTCGTGGCAGTCAACAGAGGTAAGAGATTCATCATACTTAAAAAACAGCAAAAGCTAAAATAAATTACATTCAGAAAACTTCCAATTGCAATCTGATATCTCAACGAAGAGTTTATTGATAAAAATTTCAAAAACACTTTAAAAATAATAATCATGAAGATACTTTGCTTTTCTTCTTAGATTAAAAACTACTAGTTCATGAAATAAATTTAATACAGCTACCAGTTCATGAAATAAATTTTTACTGTTGAGAAAATAACAAAAGAAAGCAATTTAATATGAATTTCAATTTGAAAAATTCTGGCGAACGTTTTGAATTTATTTTCTAAGCTGAAACTGACAGAAAAGAAAAATACATAAATGTTAAAGAAACATAACAGAAGTATTAAAAAGTAAAACTGAAAGGAAAGAAGCATATTCAGCAGATTCCCAATCTGTATATTTCTAAAATGTTTCGTTCTCATTATTTGATCCTATTATGAATACACACATTGCATAAAAAGTCAATTCAAAAGAAAATTCCAGTTTTAGAAACTTCGTCGTTTATTTCTATATATCTCTTTTGAACGCCAATTGGCTGAAACAGAAAAATGTCACATATTAAAAATTACATCTCCTTTTAACAGAGTTAAAAATACGTAAGATACGAAAATACGTAAGATACAACTTTAAAATAAATTAAAATTTTATTTTGGACTAAGACGATTTTATTTATGGCACTCAGGACGCAAAATAAAAATTGTGACAAAGTGTTTATCAAAAGGTTCAGAGAAGATGACTTTTTCAATGTTTTCTTTGGGAACGCACTTTTATAACGTAAATGGTAAATATGATTGGCAAAACTCTTCATTGGCCACTGGCAAGATTGGCTTTTTATGTCGACCGCAGTGTTATCAAAATTGAAAACAATAACATATCTCCTAAGAGTTGGTAATATTTTATGCGATTAATTAATTAGCTTTAAAATATCACACTGAGTTACTGAATGATTACGGAAGTTGATATATGAGTTTAAATATTTATCAATTTTAGAATAAAAAATTAAATTTTGGACAACTGAAAATATTGTTTCATTTTCGAAATGTAATATAGTTCCAAAAATGGAAATTTTGATGGCCTATACAAGAGATCATTACGGATCAAATATACAAGAGATCTATAAAACAGCTACACATCATCTAAACAACAGCTACACACCATATATACAAAGAGCTCATTACGGATAATGCGTAAGCAACCTTTGAAGCCATTTTATGACAACTCGCTAGTTGATCAACTGTCAATATCACAGCCTTAAAGTCTCCCAATATGTGCAAAGGAAATACAAAATAGTTACTCAAGGTGAATCTAGTCCACGAGGTTTAATTTGTAAATTTGTAAAAGCGTAAAACATTATAACTGTCTTTACAAAGTAGAGTATTATATCCAGTTTTAAAACGATTAACGATATGCAAACTGAGAAGTGATCTGTTTTGCTCGCATTTTGTTCTTTTAAGATAAAAATATTTTAAATTAAATATTTAAGTTCTGTGGCACCTATGAAATTAAGAGCTCTTCGTGATTCGTTTATTGCAGAATGATCATTCTGAGTTTTCCTCTTAATCCGATATTATGCCCTATTGCACTAATTCTAAACATAGTAAACCCTACTATAATGACATCTCCCTAAGGTTACCACTTCTGAAAATGCCCAATTTTCCTGATAAAATAAATGAATATTAGTGCGAAATACATAAATAAATACAAGTTCCCATAATAAATGCTCATTGGCGACCACCCGCATAAGTAAGGGTTGGTCGTCTTAGAAAGGATAAAACTTTTTCCTCCTTGCGTATTGGGTTATTTATGGTAGAGATGATTAAAAGTTTTCTTCCTGCCTAGTCCTCATCAGGGAAAAGCATAGTACGCCACTAATTCCAATAGCACTCACTGCCTCACTTCCCATAGACATAAATAAGATCATCACATTATGGGTTTAAATACGTAGCCATATTTCTCTCTCTTAATCCAGCAAACGTTTTATTGAAAATAAAATAAGCTACAAAATAATTACTCAAGGTGAATCTAGCCCACGAGGTTTCATTTGTAAATTTGTAAAAACGTCGCATATAAAACATATAATCGCATTATGCTGATATTTGTATCAAACAGAAATGCAATCGCTGTGGTATACTACCTTCATTTTATCTTTTAAAATCATCTGTAATGGTGTAATGTCACAAATTAGAGAAATGAGATATTAAATTAAAGTCCAAATTCCCATTATAATATGAAAAGCGTAAAAATTAGCTCAAAATGTCAGTTATAAGTAAATAAAACACTAGAACAAAATTTTGTTCACTTTAATACTAAACAAATGAAAAAGTTCAAAGCAAAATTTAGCATCAGATTATCACTGCCGTTAGTTTCGTTAGAACTTATTATACGATTTTATAAAATTGGTCTAAGTTTGAATGAAACTGCAGGCAGCAATAAATTTCGTGCTTATTTATGTTGATTCTGATACACTGAACGTTTGTTTCTAATAATAACTATAAAAATATAAGCTTAATTAAAATATGCAATTAAAAATGGCTCATAAGATTTCAGATACTGTTTTATATTTATCAAACGAAAAGTGCAATTTCACAGTGCTCAATTAACGAAATTTTATGACTTGAAAATTATCAGTAAGAATAATCACTGATTGTAGTATCAATTAATATCACTTCAATATTTGATGAAATAAAACTTAAAGAATTATTGGACATTAATCACTTCAGATATAGATTCTGGTTTGATAGGAACGTTCCTCCTCAAGACGCAAATATATTTTGAGAAGAGAGCTAAGGAACAAGTTGTGCTAAATTCCATATAAATTTATGACTGTCGTGAAATAAGCCCCAGCCATAGCACGTAAGATTTTTTAGAAAGATGGGGTCACATCAGAATCTTTTAATGATTTCATCATACTTTTCTTAATAATTTGGTTGAAATTCACTTACCTGAAATTACTGATTGTTTTTCCCTTACTGATTTGATTTCAAATCTTCTAATGGTTTGATTACATGTGTACACAAAGCTTTCATTGCAATGCAAATATTTTTAATAGCTAGATCTTAATTTCATTAATGACCCTTAATAATTTAATTATTAGCTGTAAGCTTTACATATGCTCAGAATCATAGTGATATAATGTATGCCAGAATAAAATTAATTTTTTTCCAGTTTTAGAGTAAGTTTCGCTTCAATGTGCAATTAAGAGCAATTTTCCACTTGAGTTGATAAGAAAATTTAAAACATGCTTTAACGTTTTATTATCATTTGAAAATTTAAGAATATTACATTTTGCTTTTGCAACAAAGCACGTGCACGTGCCTTTGCACATGCCAAGCCATATTTAACCCTCTCCCCACACACACAAAAATTGAAACAGAACAAAGTTTATTTAAGGAAACAATCAGGAAGTGCTTGGGAATGACTCAAGTATTTCTCTAGAAACGACAATATTTCTTTCTTTATCACCTATCTTAAGATCTAGAGTTCTCAGTGAGTTTAATTTGTCATCTTTCCTTTTTTTTTCTTGAGGAGGCGACAATTACTAAAATGAAATGTGGGCGTTATGTTCTAATAATACGAGTATTTTCTCCGTTATCGTAGAAATTAAGAACACATCCATTTCCAGTTCACGAAATAAGACTGCAGTGCAGTATTAATTTCCAAATGCAAGATCTATCCGTTTGAACTAAATTTCCAAATGCAAGATCATTATATAAACGGAGTTTTATGAAAATATTTTATTCCATCCTATTGTCCCATGCTTGACCAAGAACATCCCAAGCGTAGAAATTTAAGTGTCTTACATTCCTCTTCTTTTTCAATTAAGTACTCAGAAAGACTAGATATAAACTCTCCTCAAGACGCAGATATATTTTAATAGGGTTAACTCCCGCACAGGGTTAGCTCCCACAGGGCTAGAGACGCAAAAGCACATAATCTTGGGTGTGAGAGATTTGGCTGTGTTCCTGTTTCCCTGAGCAAATCAAACTTTATATTTCTTAGAATGATATGCAGTGAAATTATCTGTAAAATCAAACTAATTAATATGTAATAAATTTGTATCTATTAATTTTAAAATCATTTATCGTTCTTTGGATATTTCATAAGGCTTCTATCCTCTTTAAGATAAATAAATATATAGATTCAAATTTGTAATATGATACGAATTCTAAAGTATATAAAGGCAAAAATGTGACCAAAGGTAAAATAAACTAAACTGAGGTAAAAAACTGTGCGGTAAATTTAAATACTTTTTGATGCAGTGATACTTTATATCATTAATACAGCCCTATAAAAAGAATGTGAGACAGAATTCCTGAGATATGTAAATATGACTTAAGGTACTACCAAAAATAAAAAAGACGCGCATTAATAAAAATGTCTTGCCCTGAAGTATTCTCCTTCCCCGTGCCCAGGCAAGGAATTCATGTAACTAGTCCCATTACTAGCCATACATGCCCACGTACAAATTATATCAGTCACACCAAAAGCCTTCATGTTGTTAGTATACTTGTTAAGATACTTGTAGCATCAAATTCCATACTTTGATGTCAATAGATTTTAACTAATGGAAGGTCCTAAGAGAGGGTTAATGTGTTCCAGTGGTCCTCGCAAGAACATATCACACATGTCGACAAAGGTGCGATCCGAAGTTGACCATTATATACATTACACAGTTGACCATTACATATGTTAAATACTTTATTCTTCCAGGAACACCTGGATAATATACCGAGCTCTGTGTTCAGTCGCACCACGTTTTTTGAAAACGAAATGGTGGATTCCGATGGCTTATTCGAAAAGGATCATGTAAAAGCTCAAAGGTCTCACCCCAGTCCGGAATGAGTTTTTTCCATGGTTTTCCCCGGGTGTAACGTAAATTAAGAGCTCATTTCCCTTAAATATCTTCCAAGGTCTTCCGTTTCCCTAGTTCTCCGAAACAAACCATCGTAGATAGGTCATGTGTCATGCGATTTCAGCTAAACAAACTCAACTCCGTCACTCTTCCTCCGTTAAGGGGGTTCATACACCTTAAACCCCTTAATATATTGGGATATTCGAATAAGTGACTGTTGCAAGAATTGGGATATTTTATTCATATTAAAAGCAACTGCTTCCAACATTTTACAGCTGACTACATAATATAACTGCTTGAGAATAGTAACCAGAAAGTTTGTGTTGCCATACATATTTTTGTAATTTAATCCGCTTTGTGACAAAAGTTTTCGTCATGTTTCCCCCTTGCGCGCTTGATAGTTTAAAATGGATAATAGTACATACTTGAAATTTGACGGAATTCTTTATATAGGCACTATTTTCTAACTGAACCAAAACTCTGATGAATATTTTAATATAAAAAAATTTATGCACGAAAACATTACAGATTTTTTAATAAAATATATTTGATAAACACAACTCCAAATAATAAAAAAATTAACATGAAATTCTTAGGATTTTGGTTTCACAGTAGTTTTCAAATGTTATAAAAGCTATATATTAAATATGAAAATAAATTATGCAATAGAATGTTTTAAACTGTGCGCGCAAACTGGAAACATGACGAAAAATTTTGTCACAATGCGGATTAAATTATAAATATATTTGTGGCAACACAAACTTTCTGGTTACTATTTCAGAAAGCAGCTATATTATGTAGTCAGCTGTAAAAATTGGAAGTGATTGCTTGTAAAATAAATAAGTTATCCCAATTCTTGTAACAGTCACATATTCGAAGATCTTATGAGTTTTAAGATGTTGGAGTCCTTTGGTGTACTCCATTTCAGTACAGTGCTGTACTGAATATTTTTCATGAATCTGAGTATAACAGAAATTGTAGATTCTGCTCTTATATCGTATTGTTCTATTAATTTAAATATTATTTAATCATACATTTTTTAATTATCGTTATATATTCAATGAAATTCGCCTTATAGATTGAGATATTATACAAAAGGTGCTTGGTAGTGTAATGTTTGATACTAGTATGTGTCTAATGTATATAATGATATAATGTCCTTGAACAACCGCTTACTAGAAACTCATTTTATGGGTTAATACAAACCTACTAATACCATAAAAAATAATTTTAATTGTTCTATAAAATGAAGAACTTCCATTAAAAATACTTTACAACTTGCTTATTTCTATAGCGCCACTGTAACCAAGCCGAAGACCGCTCCGCCACCACCTCCACCGAAACCTAAACCACCATCGAGCGAATACCTCTACAACGGTTACGACTCAGATAGACAGATACAGCAACAGCAGCAAGTGTACCAAGATCAGCAGAAAACAAGTCGAGTAGAATACCAAACTACACAAAGAGTCGTCAGCCAACAGCACCAATACCAGCAAGAACGCCCGGTCCAGTACCAACAGACCACCACTTATCAGACAAGCGCATTTCAGAAATCACCAGGATACCACTCACCATCTGCAGATAACTATCAACAACAAGTTTATCACTCTCAAGTCAACAGTTATCAGCAATCGCCCGGTTATCAGCAGTCCGTGAAAACTTACCAACAAACACACCAGCAAATCAATCAGAGCAATCAGCAGCAGTATCCCGGTTATCAGTCGCCCACAACTACTACTTTTCAGCCATTGAATCAAATTAATTATCAACAAAGCCAAAGCAATCCAAGCAGAGGACAAACTCATCAGGGAACTCAGCACCAGACCAATTACCAGACGCAAACTCATCAAAGCAATTACCAGCCCCAGAAGACTGAACAACCAACTACTGCAGTATCGAAAGCGGTATTTAAAAGTAAGTTGGATTTTTTTGCATTCAGAATCAAGAGATAAAAAAAAATTAAAAAGGAGGGCAATATATTTCGAAATCAGTTGAAAATTAAGACATTTTCGGTTATAAGAAAATCATGATTTATATATGCATGTATGTAGTATATATACATAATATAATTTGTTATTGTGAAACATAAATTAAGTTTTAAAATAATTATATAAATGTATATTATGGTAAAAGAATAGCATTCAACATAAATGTTTGTCAGTTAGCAATGTTAGCAATGTTTGACAGTTATGAGGTACATGCTGCCAATTCGCGATTGTAGTCTGTATTTAGTTATGTGCGAGGAGTGTGGAATTATCCCAACCTAATAATTTCATTGAGAACGATATGTAAAAGCTTCTAGAAACATGAGAAAAGTGTATTGTAGGGCATGAAGTTGACTTCGATTAATGACATGATTTGTAAATATGCAACTATTCCATTATCCGAAATATTATGTTTCTCTCTATCTTACTGAATAACCTAGAATCTAACCACAAGACTTTTTTTCTGTATGTGCAAAATTATGCAAACGTCCTAAATCTTTATTCTTTTTTAGTCGGCCCACCACCACCTCCTCGCGGTTCTTCAGCAAAGCAACAAGACTCCGGCGATATGGCGGCGGTATACAGGCAACAATATGAGCAGCATCTGCAGCAGCAGTATGAACAACAGCAGATGTACATGAACAATTACGATGATTATGAATCAACGGTGAGTTTTTGACGTAACTCCAAAGCAACAGTTTCGTATTTTACAATTGATATTAACAACGAGGGGTTGATCCTCGTTTTTTGCAAGAAATTCACTTGCAGTACTTGATCATCAGAAACCCTAAAGATTAACAACCTGTGCTACCGAATAAAGTACGTTGAGCAAAAATGTTACTAACAACATAGAATACATCCTCAGTGTGCCTATGACGTTTTTGGACTGTACGAAAGCACAAAATTTGAAGAAAACCTCTTTAATATTATTTAACCTTCTATATAAATTTCTGTTGTTGTTGTTGTTGCTTATGCTCCCTTGTCTGACGTAGTCAGCCAAAGCCCACGAAAATCCTCGTGGCAAGGGGCGCCAGATTACGCCTGCCGTTGGCAACAGCCTTGAGCAGCATTCAATTGACAGTGCGATTATATAAATTTCTTCTAATATTAACTAAAGTAACACGCCGAAGAACAAATATTAGCGATAATAAAGCAAAAAGAATCAGCCTAAGTGGTATAAATTTGCAGGACTAGTTTCGAAGGTTTAGCTAGAAATTTCCTCACCAGCTTCAGGATTGAAAATGACCAAATTAACTTTCGTCATTTTCAGTGTTCGGTAGCAGATGCATTGTGCAAAGAAGTCCTTCGTTCTCCTTGCTGTTTAACTGTTGAATCTATAAGAGTGGACATTGGCTACGTGAAATAAAACAAATAAGTACATTTACATTTTTTAGTTAAAAGAATATTATTTTAATGGAAGTAAGGGGAAATATGTTAGTAACCATTTAGAAGTTTCCCTAGGATCGATAGGAAATAATTCAGTCCTTATACGTCATAGACACATTATTATTTTTCATGTAGAGACGAATTTATAGCTTCACAATCGCCTGAAATCATAAGTTAATTTTTTAAATTAATAAATACACTCTACGTCTTTAGATAAAGTTTTCCTTCAGGTGGGCCACCTTCTTCATAATCTCGTCTTTGTTTTGTATGTTAGAAGTTGGAACTCAAAGTACAACTGATGTAACTTCATATTAGAGAGTCTGGAATTAATAATAAGTTTTTATAAATGTGATGTAGCTTAGGGAGTTTCATTGATTTTAAACATGATAGTGAAAACTCAGATTTATTAAAACGTATAGGAAAAGAAATGATGCAGGAAATACAATGTCGGCAAACAATCGAATATAATTCGTTTCTGCACTAATCATGTTGGTCAAAGTAAACAGTTGACAGTTGATGGGAGATGGATATACTATCATTCTACCAAGAGGTTAGGTGGTATTGTCTCGCGTCCCCACATATCTAGCATTAGGAGGTACAATTGTAGCCGTTGTGGCTCAAGACATAATTACATAATTTACATAATTATTACATTATTTCATATATTCAAATTACTTTGCAGCAGAACATATACTTAAAATAGTACACATTATACAACAGTACATTAGTAATCATTCAGATTGAGATAAAACCGCAAAGACGTGCTTACAAAATTAAAGTCTCGCAACTTAGACCCAAGGGTTTGTCCCAGCTTATTCGCAAGGGATTAGTCCCAAGGGCCCTATACGACATTCTACGACGACGACCAAGTAAGACAAAGCTTTTATAACTGGCATTTCAAATGAAGATCTCTATTAATTTAAATAAAAACGCTGAGTATAGAAACAATGGTCGATAATTTAATTAAAAATGGAATTAAAGCATTACAAAAGAAAACTTCTATTTAAAGATAAACCATTGCTTATGAATGTATTATTAAATATTACGTCAGAGGACTAAATATGAAGAAACCAATAATTAAAAAAGAAGGTTCTATTTATTTTCGAAGCTATACTTCTGCAAGTTTATTCACATAAGCCAGTTCTTGTTGCTAATTAATGACTTGTTATGAATTATTATTAGTATTGTTATGAATAACTGATTATGTATAAGTGTTCACCAGAAATATAATTTTACTGATGGTCCCATATAATCCGATCCTTCGATTTGTTCGATAATGTTTCGTCATCGGAATTAAAGCTTTAATTTCAAATCCGTTGCAGACAGGAGAATGCATGAATATTTCACCAGAATCCATTTTAAAATATTAAATATATTTGACAAAACTAAATACACAATATGAATACAGAAATTTTTCTTTTTTAGAAACCTAAAGCGCACATTATAAATGAAAACATTTTCGAGCACAATTCTACATCTGGGACTCCAATTACGTATAAAGCACCTCCAGCCGCCCCTCCGAAGCCACACTGGCCACCACCGCCTCAGAACGATCAGTTTAGAAGTCCTGCACCACCTTCACCATCCGGCATGAGGAATGTGGCGTCTGTCTGGCCCCCTAAGGTAGGAATCTCAAACTGAATTCGGTGTTTAATTATTATTACGAAATTGTTATTATTATGAAATTATGCACAAACTACAAATTATTACGTACATCGTACATCTTGGTGACAATATGGAAAGCACGAGCCAGCAGATCTGGAAAGTAGTACTCGTTTTTGATAATGGAAGAAGAACGAAAGTAATTGGTCGAAAAGCATTTTTATTTTGGAAATGTTTACTTCGAGCTGCAACTCAAAATATGCCTCCATGGCAATGATAGGCAGTCCAAGTTTTCCACCAGAAGACTGATCTGTAACATCTCTATCTCAACAACTCCCTGCTCCTACCACCGCATCAACACAATAGCTGCTTCTGTGATAATGTGAATGAGGATTTTGTCAGGAGATTTGGAGAACCCAGCCTACAGCTACAACTTCATTCCTAGCTAACTGATATTAATATTTAAATAGTAATAACACCATTCCTTTCATCCTTCCTAACTTAATTCCTTACGTTGATTTCATACACACAATTCATTGATTTCATATACACAATTCATTGATTTCATACCACATTCATATATTTTCATACCACATTCATATATTTTCATTCCATTGATTTCACACCATATCCTTTCTAACTTTATTCCTTGCATTGATTTCATACTAGTTTATTTGTATATACTAAACCCTGTATCCCAGTGCAATAAGTGTCTCAGTACCGTAGTAACTTATCCGGAAAAGCAAATGCAGGTACGAATTTTCAAAATAGAAAGAGTTTCTTTATCTCATTACTTTTGATTTTTTCTGTATTACCAAATGGTTACTCTTTTTTGAAAGTACCTCAAAGAATAAGTCTGCCTTCTAAAGTCACTTACAATATTAAATACACATATAGAATTGAGCCATATTAAAATTATGTATAAACTGAGCTATACTATGAACTGAACTGAGCTATACTAAAAACTGAAGATTGTTGATTTTGTTCCTAATTATATAATTGCTTGAATGTTAGAAGATCTTTGTGATTCTTTTCAAAGAGATTGCGAAACACAGTTTTTATTTAATTACATATTGTTATATTAATAGTAATTACAAATAACTCTTTCTCTCGCTCTCTCTATCTACCTCTTTATATATGTGTATATATAGAGAGAATGATGATATAGTTCTTAAACCTAACTGAAATACGTTCTTCTTTCAGAAATCTACAGTAACCGAATTGCCGAAGACTGGATTTAATCCTGCAGCTGTGCGAGAGCAAGGTATGGAAGTTCTACCTACTTTTGTTTTACCAACCAATCATGTTTTCACTGATCTGAAATTTGTTGTGAGTTGTCACAATTTCTTTGTCGCAGGGATAACTCACATAGTACAATGTTTTTCAAAGTAGAAATTACCGACCGATGGAAGAAGTTTTATTATCCAAAGGGTATTAGACTACAACTCGCAGTGCGAGGCAACTCTGCCCTGGCTATAGGCCTTTCAGATTAGTGCCGCCCTACACAAAATCCAATCTACAATGTGGCGACCCCACAGAGCAAGGGCAGGCAAGGTAGTACCAGTACTGTCCCTGCCGAGCCTTACTCTGTCCCGAGAGGCCTCAGGTCTTCTGTGATGTCTGTTTTTATACCCCCGTGGTTGAGACTGCCTGGGTACAGATCCTAACCAGTACTTCCCAAAAGCTAAACGAGGTGACTTCATGGATTTCAGTTTCGATAAGACAGAAGTGCTGATAGTAATTTTACAGTAGTATGGATACAAATTACTCAACAATTTGCATTCCAAACATAATAGGATTATGCTTTTGATTTTTCCCTTCCTTTTCAAAGTACTGTTTCCATAAAATATCATTATAACTATTTAAATAGTAATATTAATATCATTTTGATCACTTTTGCTATTATTACTGAAGGACTGCATAGAAATGCAGTGAATCCTAACGTGTCCCCTAATCAGTGTTTCTGATAATTTAAATAGCAGTAGCAATAATTATAAAATTCTTTACTAGGACGACTACTGTCTAAAAAGACGAAGACCATCATTTAAATGACCACTGTCATTAAAGCAGCTACATAAATGCATGATTTTGGTATCAGCCTCCTAAATATTTAAAATACTACAGAAATGAAGAATTATCTCCAATAGAAAAGCTGTTTTTTTTTTGTAGAAAAATTTTTATGCATTCACAAAACTTAAATCTTATTGTTAGTTTAGTGAGATGTAGTGTATCGCATGGTCTTTGCTGTAATACAGCAATTTTTATTTGAAGTATTGCATTTCCGAAAGCATGCATAATAATTAATTTATTTCCTGTACGTGTAGCTGGTAAAGTATCATAAATCAATATCTACGTGATACCAAGACAGTTTATTGTTGGTTTTGAGTTCATTGAAATTGGTCACATTTTATCGAAATTGACAATTCAATGCACGTATGCAATTTCAGAGTATGGTGGGATTTTTTAAAAATTTTAAATCCTATATCTGAAGTGATTAATTTCAAATTAAGGTTACTTTAGATCAAATCAGAAAAGAAAAGCACTAAATCTATAATCATGATTTAAAGTCACTAGAAGACGCGGGTGGTCTGTCGCAAGAAATTTAAAATAAGCAGAAAGGTATGATAGATGATTGATAATTGAAAAATGGTTGATTTACTATTTTGCGGAGTTCATACGCTTTTGAAAAAAAAATGTAAGTCGGAAAAAAAATGAAATATATCTCTTTCTGCAATTACTAAACAAAATTTATGATTTAGTTTAATTTCTTTCTACTTAAAAATCCGTTTTTTTTAATTTTTTTAAATTTTAAAATATTTATTTAGGGTACTTCAGCAAATTAAATGTAAGATAAATATTTCCTAAATTTGCTAATGTTCTGTATTATTCGCAATTTTTGATTAATTCTTAATTTCATAAATAGAACGTTAGGTTACAGCCTATGTATAGCACTTGTATTTTTTTTAAAAAACAGAAGTCGTCGTTTACAGGGTTTACTGTATTAATACTATATTTTATTTAGAATGGAATATTTTTCAAAGAAAAGCTATGTATTACGTATTAGACCTTCTTTTGATTGACTATGCCTAATAAATGTGACACCCTTATGATCCATGCAACATTTCAGTTTCTCAAGGGGGTAGAATGATTGAATAATACCTTATTATCAATGATGAAGAGTAGGTGTCCACCATACTTTCTTTCTATTCTCTCCTATTCTGTCATGTGAATTACTTATGGGCAAAATGAGGATGACTGTAGAACTAAAATTGTAGACTGTAGAGTTATTCAAATGTCTATAAAATCAAGACTTTGACAAGCACGGCATCATTTCGTATATTCAGATGCTGTAGACCGATTACATGCTTGGCGTAACCTAATACGTTTTAAATGATTACACAGGTGAAAATAAAGTTGCATTAGACATGAACTTCATGAAAAACCACTCAAAAGGTTTTCGAATAACTATACAGTATCCTGTAAATATCTATAATCATTCTAATAATGTCAAAAATGTATTATTTCTCTATATAATGGTTGTTTCAGTAGAATATCATGGAATTCGAATCTCTCAAAGGCATTATCTTATTTAGAAATGCAAATATAAATATAAAATTTGATTTATGATAATCACGTTCACGCTGCAAAACATGTTGAAAATATTTACCGTTGTGACAGAGACTAGAACTGAATATTAGGTAGGTAAGAGTTCAACTACAGTGCAAACAGGTTTCGTTTTTAAAGCAACATCAGGAAAATCGTATGGCGGCATTGTTTAAGATATATTTGGAATTAATCAAAAACGGCGTACAAGAATTTTGAAATTAATTTGTCTTCAAGAAAACTTTTGATTTCGGATATGCTTTCATGTGAGAGGCACAAGTAACATTGTTCTACTGAAAATATCTGTTCTGAAGCTTAGAGTCATGAAGCTGATTAATAAATTTATTGAGATTTAAAAATAGAGGGCAGTGTTCAATGTGTAATGGAAGAAAACTGAATCGCTTGTTCAGCACCTGGAGCTCACTATTGGTTAACTTAAATTCCATTGCTTTGTCAAAGTATGCGGTCATTTTTTCCGCATATTTGATATTTGTACGTATTCAACGAATTTTTCTACCTTCGTTATGCAAGGTCTTGTAGCGAAAAAGTCATGCTGTTTTATATATTTTTTTGTTAATGATCTGGCATGGCACACTATATACTAAGTCGAGGAGTCCTCTTATTAAAGTATAACACAAAAGAAACTAAACTTTATTACCATAAGGGTAATGGTAAAGAAGGAGCAGATAAGGAACAAATTTAAATCCCATATTTTTACTTCACATGCAAAATTTCAGCTATGTTCTGATACAATTAATCAAATTGATTCGGATGTAAGCGCGCGAAGCTGTTCTACATGTGCCCATCAGATTATTAGTTGAATAACTATAAATTAGAAGGGCATTGCTTACCGCAGAATACTTTTCTCAAACCTAAGCTGGTAGCTTGCAGAAATGTTATTACTCCTAATTTACTTCAGTGAAATATAAATCACACAGCTGTTTAATTATGTTCGATTCTTTTCAGGTACTGGAAGGAGATGCATATGGCCCCCACCAAAACCTGAAGATGAAATGAGGAGTGGTCGGAACACCCCTCAGTCACCCATGACTGGACGTCGTATACAGTGGAATCCTTCTCCCTCCCCTCCTCTAAGTCGCAGAACAGTTTTCAGCACTTCTCAGTCGCCAGTTAGAAGGAAGGATCTTCAATGGCCTCCTCCATCCCCCACTTCTTTCCACGATAAGGAAAATGTTCCACGATTTAGTCCTAAGACCACAAGAAAGGCCAGATTCGATGACTATATAAAAGAACATGCGTCCATCAATGTTCCCCAAACGTACAGGCCACCCCCTGGAACACAGCATGTTGAGTACCGTTAGATTTCATTCAAAGTCACCATTGAGTTTTCCGGGGAGGAGATTTTTGCTCTTTTATATTTAGTTCTTTATTTTTTTGAAAGTTCTTATTCGTATACATTGTTATATTTGTTAAAGCCGTAGTGTGTTAGATACAACATGTCTTGGTTTCTTCTTATTTACGAATGAGTTGCAGAATTTCTTTTTTTGTAGTCATGCGTGTTTGATCAAAAGATACTTTTAAGGTTTTGATTTCGAAAAAGTACAATTTATTTTTCCCTTTTTGTTCTCTAAGTAGATCTCACTTGGCTGTATCAGCATTTTTATTTTTATGGTTGCATAATAACCTCATTAATTATTCAATTCTGTTTCGTAAAATTATTATATTTAAACGTAAAAAACACTTTTTAAGCATAGAGGAATTTAAAAGGCACAAAAAGAAAAAAAAAAAGAAGAGAGATATACAAGAAAGTCAGAGAGAGCAGTAAAAACGGAAATATATATTCAAGCGTTCCCCACTTATTCGACAGGCAGGGACCAAAGCATTGTTAGGAAACAGAAATAGTCTTCGGTTTAGGTGTGTAAATGCATTTTCACTCGAGAAAAAAAGTATGTATAGGTACACATCACTCGGCGATATGGGCACCAGCTAATGATATAAATACTTATATATGCAATTAGAATTGTCTAAAAGTGCATCCTTAAATTTATCATAGGAAGTTTTCGGAAAATTAGCAGAAGTATATATTTTATCTTAGAAATGGGATGAAATATATTAAAAGAAGGACTGCATATTAAATGTATAGTCTTTGGTTAACATTTGAAAAAGGTCAAAGGAATGGATACTAAAAAAATGGACAGTTGAAAGGCGGGGAACACTTGTAATATGAAATTCACAAATTTGAAATTTCCTTGCAAATTCATGAACGGAATGATTTTTATGAGATCTTTAAATGAAAAATGAATGACGTTATACTCCAGCACATCATTTAACATTCTATAATGACTTATAGTTCTATATTCTCTCTAAGCACTCATTATTCACCTTTTTATACATCCAATAGCTGAATCCAATAACTGCTAGCCTTTTTATACATCATTTACAATTTTTTTCACATTTTTTTCTTTACATTTCCTTTTAGTTCTCTTCTGTGTAACTGCCTAGGTTCGAATACAAGACAGTGCTTTCCAGATCTCTGAAACATGTAACCTATGCATCTTTCACTGATTTGTAACCTACTTTCATATCCTGATGTGTTTACATAAGTTCTACGAAAACACAGATTTCAGTCCTGAACAAATGCTACAAAAGTATCACTATAGGAAACGATACTTGTGCGTTTATGTACATCTTTCGACATGAGAAAATGTCATGGAAGTGTTCACGAATTCTTAAGTTATACTAGAAGATAGCCTCTGACGGTGCATTTCATATATGTGGATCTTGGATGTGCTGTGGATAATGATCTGATGTCTTCTATTCGAATCTTTCAGTTTTTGAAGCTTTTATTACTGCGATCCTATGTTTTCTCTTCTGTCCTTTGAAAGTCTCTTTCGCTTTCGTTGCTGTCGATGTTGGTTAGTTAGTGTCCCCCCACAACATGGAACAACTGAGTCATCTCACTAGCAGAGTTTAGTTGGTAAAAGCTGAATCCAATAGCTGCTAGCCATTTTTTCCAGTACAAGGATAAGAGATTGGATCACAATGCGTAGGTATGTTCTTATTTGAACTTGGATTCTGATGTTACTATATATTGGTAGAATGAAAAATTTTCATAATAATAAAAAACGTAAATTAAAATATATTTAGTGCAACATTTATCCAGATTTACGAATTCCATTACGAAAGACCCCAAGTAAATATTATCAGCATAAATCATTCTTTATTCAAAAAACAAGAACAAAATCTTTGAATTAAGTACCTCATGCAGTGTTTATTGTTCTCAGTAAATAGATTTTCTATCTTGACAAAGTAAGAAACATTGCAATTTGAAAGAGTCATTTGTTTCTAACTTCTTGCGCAAACAATTCAGTGGCATTATTATACAATTATGTCTTGAAAAATTGAGTCTTTGCTAAATTGCACAGCTTTCCGCTTGGAGGTAATTCATAATGAAAAAAATATCCCAGCAAACGTTTCCTACCGTCTGGCGTTTCCAGTTTGAACAACTTATTAAATATAAGAATTTATATTCCATAGCTTTAATTTCCGCTAAATTAGGTCTGAAGCGTAGGCCTATCATAACTGCTTAGTTTAAAATTGTCCAAGATATTAAACCGCAATCTGTATACTAAGATAAGATTACCATTCGTTTTAAAGCTTATAATTTTGTATTTCTTATTTATAAAATGTCTTTATATAACCTAATGAAGTATTAAATGAATTTTTCGAAATGTTAAATTGTAATCCGAAACTTTCAAAACATTTCCTTTTTTTCCCTATTCTTTTTCTTTTCCCTTTCCCCCTTCAAAAGCTTCTAATCGATTTGCCTGTTATTGCAGGACACGCCGATCTCACAGCAACAGCTACTGGATTGATGTCTCTTTCTTCTCCAGCAACTTTTCTACTCTTTCACTTTAATGAAATCTGGAGCTAGCGTCTTCTTTTTTTGTTTGTAATTATCTGAACTAATTTACAGAACCATACGCGAACAAGCTTCATTTTTTTGTAACGTTTTAATTTTTGAGCTACTGTGACTGTGATAATGCAAGGTAAATAAAACGTGAATTCTACTTCTGTCGCAGTTTTTTCTGTCTGCAACTTAAATTTACATTATGTTTTCATTTTATACGCATTGTAATGTGATATGCAATTAATGTATTAATATATAAACATACATATACACAAGGTGTGTTCGAAAAGTTCGGTGATTGGCCTCATAATTAAAAAACCGCGCCGGTTAGGATCTTGCACTCACGCAGACGCAGTGAGAGAAATGTCATCTAGAGCCATCTAACGGCCATTTTACGACAGATAAGAGGAAGCGCACGCTATGAGCAGTTGTGAGAAAGAGTGTCAGTGTGACACGGAGCAACGCATAAACATAAAGTTTTGCTTCAAGTTAGGCAAAACGGCGACGGAGACACATGACATGTTAGAGAAAGTTTACGGTCAGGAAGCAGTGAGTAAAAAGTGTGTTTATGAGGGGTTTAAACGCTTTGCAGACGGAAAGGAGGATGTCCAAGATGAGTAGCGGTCGGGCGCCCTTACAACAAGCACAACTCAAGACAATGTGGTATTAAAGGTTCTAAGAAAATAAAAATTTATTAGGGATTGGGTTGCCAAATTTTATGTCAATTGGAACTGCAAGTTAGAATTGAGAAATTCAATTAGATAATTACATTCTTTTAAAAGTAGCAGTATAGGTTTTGCAAAGACTTTCAAAGAAATTTTTAAAATATCGCACAATTAAATTCATGTGTTAATTATTATCATAAATAACATAAAGAACATGAATAAATATTATTTTAAAATGCTAATTCCTCAACATCTAGAGAAGACTGTCCTTTCGATCTATCGAATTTTCTTCTTTAGACAGAAACATGAAGTTTTTCTGATTGTAATTATCAATTGACTTTGACAGGAGACAATTTAAATCAAGAAATGATATAAAGGTCATTTTACATTATTACACAAAGCATTATGTCTTTCTTCTGTTACTATATCACCAGCTTTATAGTTACAGTTAAAATAGTTTTAGGCTTTTAATCTGAGTAAAGAATAAAACAGTTTATAATTTTAAAACTAGAATTAATTTTTTATTCTTAAAATATGACAGCTCTTTTGAAATAATATGAATACACGTGTAACGAAAACTGCTCAAAACCTGATATCGAAATAAGGAAGTTAATTTGATATAATCTATCAACTTATCAAGCATTTTGCATAGCAAAATGTTTTAGCATCGCATGCACAACTAAAATGAGACCAACATATGAAAATCTCATTGATTGATTAATTTATTAAGCGAAAACACTCAGCGTTGTATGCTATGTCTTCGAAGAGGCTGTTGCTTTAAACTGTTTCAAATTACGTTATACAGAAAAAACTACGAAAAACCCATGCAGTGAGCTTGATGTACGGGATTTGAACACGAGTCAAATTACCAGTACTCAATAGCTTTATTACTAGGCACTGGTAGTCAGTCAAATCACACCTTAAATCATTTAATAGATTCAATAGATATGAGTTCGACTATTCGGAAAATTTCGTTTTCAATGACTCAGTTTACAAACATACATATTTTTAATATCCTTCGATAAAGTTCAACATTGATAACGTAGAGTATTGCGATGAATATGTCCTTAATACCGTTCCGAAAATATTATTTCTAGCTCTAGAAATAACATCATCGTGGGAGTAAATGGCATAAATATAATTATTAGATATCTGTTTATGTTCTGAAAAGAGGAAATCTGAACATGTGATGATAACCTTGAATCTCCGTCCCAAATCGCAAGAATTAAGATGAGAAATATTTTTCTGGTAATCCATCTAGGCCAGGGGTCGGCAACCTTTTGAGTCGGAAAAGTCAAAAATTACAATTTACAAAATTTCAAAGTTTTTAAAGAGCCATTAAAGTTTTTATTGCCAACAATAAATAGTACTCGCATGAATAAAGTTTTTTGATAAACAAAAACTAATCTATTTATTCATAAGAAAAAAATATCTATTTATTCATAAGAAAAATATCTATTTATTCATATATAAATAGTGTTTTTCACTACAAATTAGATAATATATGTATGACATTATTAGATAATTACTTACTATTTAAGTAAAAAATTAAAGAACTTAAACATTTTCTTACAACACTAACTTGTACTTCAATAAAAAAAAAAAAAAAAAAAAACAATTGAGCAAACAAATTCAATGGGAGCGTTACCTTTGCATTGTTTTAGAAAGTTTGGATAAATTTGGCTCATAATTGGTTGTTTTAAGTTTCAAACACGACTTCTTACTGTACTTTTAATTATATTCATGCAAGAGAACGCTTGATCGCACGAATATGTCGATCCGAAGATAGTTAGCACTCCAAATGCCAACTTCTTCAACCTCACTGTAGCAATCTGGAAGACTATTGCATGCGTCGAATACAAGTGCCTCAACTCGCGGCATTTCTTTTAAAACTGTCCACTTTTGTTGCATTACGTACATTCATTTCTGGACCTCCAACACTTTCAACTTGCTTTTAGACTCTGTAAATTTTCCACTCCTCAAAGCTTTACTTTTAAATCGATCAATTGCATTTCTAGAGATTCAGCACCAATTCCAAATGGCTCAATGTGGATTTCGTTACTATTTGTGTTGAGAGGAGTTACTATGAATGCTAGAGTGGTTTTGTTGTTTTTGAATTGCTCAAATCTGTCAGCAAATTCATCTTTAATTTTTTTGTAACTGTGCTGAAGTAATTCGTATCAACAGGGTTTATCGCGATATTGCTTTAGAAATCGAAAATGAAGTAATTTACCGCTCTGAATATCTTCTGCAAAAATAATTAATTTTTCTTCAAAACAAACCAATTCTTCTTCTAAAACATAGGCTGGGTTTCCCTTTCCTTGCAGTTTTAGATTCAGCTCATTTAATTTCGCTGTGACATCCACCATAAAGTAAAATTTTTGCAACCATTTGCCGTTCTCTAATTCAAGGTGATTAATGCCCTTTTCATTTAGGAATGTATTTATTTCATTCAAGCACAAAGCAGAACGTTTCAACACCTTTCATTTGAAAAACCATCGCACTTTATTGTGAAGAAGGAGGTCGGAATACTGAGTCTTCATTTTCCTTAAGAATTCTTTAAACTGAGATAATAGAGTGCTTTTGACAAGCTGCTCTTAACAGTCTTGATTACTAAATTCATGACCTCAACTATTTCGGCAGGAAATGTTTGGGCACAAAGCGCTTCCTGGTGTATTATGCAGTGAAACGTAAGAATTTCGTGGTTTATTTTGCTAATAAGAATCATTGTTGCCCCTTTATTTTTCCCTGTCATACTTCTGGCTCCATGAGTTGCTATTGAAAGGATTTTATTTAAATCGATCTTATTGTTTTCAAGGCATTTTTGCACGGCATTGCTATATCTTCCCCTCTATTTTTCCTGAGAGCGATAGCAATGCTATAAGTTCTTCTTTTGGATTTTGGGAAGACATACACCTGACATAAAGGGCAACTTGTGCCGTGTCTGTTATGTCGCAAGACTCATCTATAGCAAGTGATAAGGCAGAAGAAAGCTGAATATCTTCCACCTGCAAATATGTTACATTTGAAGACATTTTTTCTATTCTATCTGGTACTCTTTTAGTGGATAGTGGCAAATCTTTGATTTTTTTCCAGATTTCTGGTTTGTTTTTGAAATCACGAAACAGTTCTTCAGATGCACATATGAAGCAATATTTGACATACTCACCATCTGTGAATGGTTTGCCTTTTTTTTTTGCAATTTCTAATGATACCGCGAAGTTTGCCATATTAACATTACTTGTAGATTGCGTTCAGTTACTTAACATGGAACTTGATTGCTGTTTTTGTATTTGGAGCTCGTCGACAGTTTTTTTTTCGTTCTTCGCCGGCTGGATATTTACTAGTAAACTGAGTATGTTTTTAGTGAAGTGTCTCTCTAAATTTGATTTCTTATTGTGTGCGAGTTTTTCGAGGCAAATGAGACAATTCGGAAGGCCATCTGAGCTGCATATGAAAGCGAACGACTGCGTCCAATGCCGATAGAATTCTCGATGCTCTTCTTCAGTTCTTCTCTTTTTTTTGGATAAAATAAATAATATTTGCGTATGGAACTAAAGAGCCGCACGTGGTTCGCGAGCCGCAGGTTGCCGACTCCTGATCTAGGCTGATGATGCAGCAATTGGACAAAAGTTTTATGTTTGTGATATTTGGAGAATAATAGCTTGAAATCTGAATACGTAATCTTGGGTTTTCAGAACATCATGCCTATATTAAGAAATGTCATATTTAGTAGATATATTAGATTCAAGATATTCAGAAACCCAGAACCAGAAACTCATTTTTGGCCTTTTACAAGGACATGAATTATTATCTGGTACATGAAATACAATTATTGAAGAAATACATTAAAGCAGATGAAGTTTTCTTTCAATAAAAGTACCTAAATAAAAGAACCAAAACTCTCAGATGAAACGAAAGAAGGTAAAGGAACGGTGGCAAAGTAATCACGGCGAACGAATATATCAATATAATCCAAGAAAGGGAAGACTTCATAGTTAACCAAGAAATAAGAAAGAAAAAAGTCGGTTAAGACTAAATAGCAGACAATTAGTTCACAAGCGTGAAGTGTGAACTGAAAAATCATTAAAATACTGCTCATATTTCGAACATTTTTTTCTCATAATCATAGAATATCATTTGTAAACATTATATGTCTTATATTTAGGGACTTTTTCCCTAAGAAATGATATCGTGAGACTATGTTACTGAACTAATTATAGTGTATTAATTGAAACATTTTTTCACGGTCTATCAAATGATACATTACGTTGGAATAGAAGATTCATGTCCTCAAAATATAGCAAATGATTGAAAAATGCTTCATTTTTATGATGATTGGCTTTTCTTTTACATATTGGCTAAATGAAAACTTACTGTGTCGCTAGTGGAGCAAACACACATTTTAAACTGTTCCCTTTATGTGCATAAGTTGGTTGCCATTAGGCTAATTAATTAAAGACCTGTCTGAAAATGTGCAATTACGACTTCATAAAAAAAAACCTCCCTCGTTTTTACGTGTAGAGATAAAGAATGCAATCCCACTGCATCCAGCCACTTGACCGGGATCCGAATCCGCGTCGCACTACTGGTGTTTAATGATCGTGGATACAGATGGGCCTTTGTTTGGTAAAAAATAATAACTACTATCACGATCAGAGTTCTATTCTGGAAACTGACTTATTTGGAAGTAATACAGAATCTTAATTGAAATACTAATTACAATAGCAATAACAATAAAAATTCGGAAGGAAGGAAAACTCGCGGTCTGGTTTCAGATTTTGAATTAAGACCCCAAAACAAGCAACTATAAAGTTACGAAAAAAGCAACTATAAAGCTACGATTGACTTTAATTTTATAAATGAGGAACATTTATTCGTTAATACAGAAGAAATAGAAACCTTAAAAACACTTTAACTGAAGATCACTAAATGGATCGATAACTATTTATAATTCAATTTAAGATTAGCCGTTCAAAAAAGCTTATTTAACAGGCATTATGTCGCATAAGTTGGGAACAGTGACCAGATAAAGGCCCACTGGATGAAGGCGCACAAGACAAAATCCCACGCAAATAACCACAGCGTGATAATTGCCCACGAGACACAAGAAAAATACCCACACTAATGAAAATATACATTGATAAAAGCCCACACAGATAAAACATCACCGTGATATAAGTTCACACTGATATAAGACCACACTGATAAAACCCCACACAGATAAAACCCCACCCTGATCTAAGCCCATCCTGATATGAGACCACACTGATAAAAGTCCACGCTGATAAAATTTAAGTGCATAAAAGGACACATGGTTTTTTTATCAATATAAAATGCATTTATGATTGTTATTGTAATAAATAGGGTATTTGACACCAGTCATTGGTGTCTCAAAATTATGTCTGTTTATATATTTTATTACTACAGTACAAAGTCCGTAATCCGGACTCTTCGGGACTTCGGCGAATCCGGATTAGGGGTTTTTCCGGATTGTAGATTCTCAATTTAAATCTGGTAAGATGGCATGCAGAAATTATACAATTAAAAATATGAAACGTGACTTATGAAATAAAGAGCAATTATGATCTAAAAGGTATCAAATTTTACAAAAAAAAGCTAGCTTAATATTCATTTGTTTACTTTATTAAACATTTCATTTCAACGCGCGCATGCGTAATGTATGTGCATTCTTTACGCGCATGCGTAATGTATGGGCATTCTTTACGCGCATGCGTAATGTATGCGCATTCTCTACGCGCATGCGTAAAGTTTGTGGCTTTGAGGTCTGGATTATAGATCATTGCGGATAATGGACGTCCGGATTACGGACTTTGTACTGTACTATTTGTTTATCATAACATTTTTTTTTTGTGTGTTCTGATTAAATGGTTATCTGTAAATATCCCAATTTTTAAACTTGTAGGAAATATCTTAAAGAATAATACTTCTCTTCTTTTAAAGAACACGACTCTTCTTTTATGTTAAATTTATAAGAACTATATAACGCTCAATTTTCTGCAGATAAGAATCTTTTTACAATGTCAAACTATTTGCAAAAATTTGTAGAAATTTGTAGAAATTTCTTTTTCCTATTTATCGGTACGTTACATTCTTTTCAAATTAGTTACATACTCTTTGAAAATCTGATATCGGAAGCTATTTTACAAGCTTACTGTTCAGCTAAATATATCATTTAAATTTCTCGAAAAGCTATTACGTGACTTGGGTAAATTTCGTATGTAGTAAAAAGCGTAATACGAGTTAGAATTACGAATATCTCATTGAACGGTTTATTTTTCTTTAGAAAAATTATTGAAATTTACAGCTACTTAAATATAAACAGATGAAGCAGTGAAAAGTATATATTAAGACCGCCCGAAAAAACATTAAAAAAATTTCTATTGTTATACCTCAGAAAGGTTTCCTATCGCCTAGCTAAGCGAAACAAAAAAAAAAAAAAAAAAAATTCAAATAGAATTGTATCTTTCGTTCACGCATCACACTCAGAAATTTTAAAAATGATGAACTTTTGATGCTTTTAGTCAGTTTTTTACAATTTCTAAACTCACTACTGTCGAAATGTTTTTGGGTTTAAGAAACATAAAAAAGTTTATAATCTGTAATTCCAAATTATTGATTGTTTGCTCAAAAAGATCAAAAACAAATTTTTTTATAAAAATAGCTATGTTTCCCAATTTTTGCTACAAAGCTTTTTAAACAATGACTAATTATTAAACATTATGTGACTATATTGGGTAATTGTAAATGCTGTGCATATTGCAACTATTATGGGGTACTTACGTATTATCTCGTCAACTGTTGGCGTAAATTTCGGCAAAGGTCTCCAATTGTCAATCGTTACTGAGGAATTCTTAAAAACACGGTACCCCGAAATTGGCTAAATCGCGCTACTTGAACAGTGGAGGGGATGATACCCTAGTACCGTATCTTGTAACTCTATACATGATAACTGATAAGATAATTCTCCCGTCGTTGACAGAAACAAAACAAGAACAAGAAAAACTCGTAATAACATAAATGGTTTGCAGAGTCTCTGTATGAAGGAAATACTACTTAACACTTACTATAATTTGATGGATGAAAAGACAAGATGGTAATTAAAGAAATTAATTCAACGGTTTTTCGAAGAACTAGGAAACAGGACCATTATCCTCTCATAAAAGAACCAAAATTAGAATATATTGGCCATGTTTCTCCATCTACAGAGCTTGCTAAAGAAGTAACTTCTACCATAATTTTCCATTTGATTACATATGAGATTCCTTTTGAAGGACGTGCTGTGATAGAGACAGCTGGAACTGTATTAAATACTAGTTTGGAACACTGTGTTATTCGTTTGATCGAATTTCACATTCCAGAATAATGCAGTGGGCTATATGTCTCCTACACTTGAATGAACTTTGTCACCTATCATCACTTGGTTGGTGTTACCACAGAGCAGTGAAACAATTCTTCAATGAACCAATCGTGGAAAGACTCGCATGCTATGAAAAACTTCCACTAGTTCCCTTTGAACTTATTGAATTCCTCCTTCCTCAAGTAGAAGAGTGTTGAACATGGGTCGAGTTTAATTACTTGATATTTCTGTTGCTATAAAGTCAGGTACAGTTTTAGAAGATTTAGCAGCTCATGACCCGGGTGCGCTTTCGCATTCAAGACAAAAACAATTCGAGTTCTCTGACTTTACGACTTAGAAAAACCTACTGGTGAAATTATCAGTTGATAAATTTTATTTTTGAATTGTTACATGTTTCTCTGGTTCAAAATCAAAGCCAGCAAAAATTTCGTAGACAGTCAGAAGATAGGTTTTGAAACCATTAGAACTTCACGATATTTTTATCACGACTTGCAGTAGCGACAGCACGATCTCTCTACTGCAAGTCGTGAACCCAATAGATCATCGAAAATCATTCTTTCGCTTCCAGTAACTCATTCGTTTTTTGCTCATACCAAAAATTTGATCCTTGCAATGATTGGGGATAAGAAAAGATATATTAGAGAACTAGGGCTGCTCCGGTTGTTGAAAGCTCGATCACTTTCTACGGGTAAAACTCTTCGAAACTTCACCACTTTAAAACTCAACCTCGAAGCAACAGACTACGTCAACATGATTTGGTGGGATAGTTGTAATATCTCTCCTCCTTCAACTATTAAGGAACATTACGAATGGGGACATGAAATATCTATTAAAGACTGATATATTGCTGCATCTGGTTTTCCAATGTTTCCCCTGACACACCCAGGCTGTAGAATAGTGTGTCAAACTTGTGGATGAAGCATTTATGGTGTTGACACAAGAGACGGCTTGATTAGGATGACCCCCTTATTAATATGCATTATTCCCCAAAAAACTAACTCTGAGGTGCATCTTGCTACTTTTTACCAAAAAAATCTTGCTACTTCATACCAAAACTTATGATTTCTGAGTAAACAATAAATAATTTGAAATTACAGGTTTTAAATCCTTTTTGTGTTTCTTATTCCCAAATTGTGCTATTTTTTCGCTAAAATATCGCTATTTTTCAAACGTCTGAGTGAATTACGCGAACGAAGGTATGATATTTTTTATAGGAAAACGTTTTTTACTTTGCATAGCTAAATGAAAAGCAGCTTTTTCGGGGTACAGAGATAGAAAAGTAAAAAAAGGTATTTTTTTAGGCCCACCGTAATATACATTATACTAAAAATCAAATTTAAAAAAAGAGTACAACAGAAGAAACATTCAAGTATAATTATGATTAAAGTTGAAAATATTAGGTTAGGTTATTTGAATTTGTGAAACGTGCACGAGAGCTATCTGCTTGAGGGCAGGGATGCCTACAGGAAAGGCTTTTTAATGAAATTGGCTCCTATTCGCGTTAGGCAAGGGGAAGTCCTAGAAAACTAATCACGCAACCAGCTCGTTCGCATGGGCTGAGACCCAGTATTCAGCTGTCTTAGGCACTGGTCGGGCCTAAAATTATTAAAGAATTAGAGTGTGTATTAGGATTAAGTGTGTATTTGGCTATGAGCAGTTCTAAAAATACTTAATAGATATCATAAAAGTGATTAGAAATATTAAAACCATGATGTTTTATGTTTCAATAATATTGTTGCGTGCGTACGGGTTCGTTATGAAATGAATGCACAAGTCCGATGAAAAATGAACAAAAATTTATTATTATCACAACAAAAATGCTTAAATTTTCTCAAATTATCATGCAGTATTACAATATCTCACAGTAGTTATCTTTTAACTACTCAAATGTCCAATAGAACGTAATTCAAAACAGCTAAAGAACGCTAATCCGCGAATTCGCTACAATCAACAACAGTAGTTTTCTAAACAACAACAAACTAAACAACTGCTACAAACTGAGATGTTTTCCTCCTTTTATAAGATTTTAAAATCACGCGCTAGAATTTTCCAGCACTTTCTCGAAATCAAAAAGAGATATTTATTTATTTATTTAACGCACGCGCTCTTGTATTTTTAATTTTTCCGGCTTAGCTTTCTTTTAATATTCGTCACGCGCTGCACTGCGCGAGAAATAAAACCATTTAATTTATAATTGAACTAACATTAGCTTTTTAAATACCAAATTCGTAACAATATACTTATTACGGCTTGAGAAACTGTTATAAATATGAAATTCCTACTTGAGTTAGTAATTTAAAAGTTATTTGCGTTATGTAATGCAAATCAAATCTCAGGAAACTGTTTGCTTCTTTTTTAAATTGTGGCAATAGCACACTGCTTCAAAATATTTTTACGTAATATTAGATTAAATTGTAACTAATATAAGAAATAATTTCCGGAAATTTAAATCAACGTTGGGAAAAGGTAAAATATAGTCTGCACTTTGTGGATCATATTATTGCTGAGAATTTTACCATTTATTAAATTCAATTGCTTAAGAAACAGGAGGAGGTAAAGGACCTTTCCGATACTGGTAAAAACATTAAGTGTTCCAGAAGTATAAATTTATTTGAAAAATGCATAACCACTTACCTCAAATTATACTAGAAGCGGGCAGAAAACCCTAGAAAGACGAAATGCAGTGTTGGCTACGAAAGCTAAAATTCTCAACTAATTCCCTAAGGGACCTACGAAATGCGGGAATAAATAGGTAGTAAGCAGTATTAGGTCTGAGTTTCCATTGAAACCAGAATGGTCTTTCAAGCTGAAGTCTAAGGTGGAAAAAATTAGTTGCACTGTAAACAAATTTAGTTTAGGCCAAGAAAATTGTAGTTTAGGCCAAAAAATTTTAGCCAAGAAAATTGTTGTGTACTTTTTTCTATATACTCAGAATTTTAAGAAACTGTCTCTTTCGGCATAGTAATTTGAAGATAAATTTCATGGGCTGAGCGTTATACATACACTTGGCAAATTTAGACTTTCGCACAAGCTGTAATAGCCTGTCTCTATTAATGTTACATTGAGAAATGAAACAAAAATATGAAAGATAAAAAGAGAATACCTCTTAAAAACAAAGGGAGTTTTTGCAACTGGAGATTAATGATTTCTTTCATACATTTTTTGACATACACGTCTCATTTGATTTAAAAATAATAACAAAAAGTAAAGGGAATCCTTTTTTTTTTTTTTTTTAGTTAAGGTAACAAAGTCCTTGAGGGTACTTCAAGAAACTTTTAGAAATGTACGTCAAGAAATGTACTTACAATGTACTTCAAGAAATAGGAAGTCCACCAGCAGCCGAGCGGTAAAGTCGCTGAACACTGATAATTTGGTCCAGTGATCGAATCCGGCGTTTTCGTAGTTTTCCCCATGTGTAGAGTATATACGAGCCGGTTTCGCTTAGAAAGTTCTTGACAAAGGCATACCTCTTCTTAGGCAGATAGCCCTAGTGTGCTTTGCCGTTACTAAGTAAATAAAATCAAACCAATCAAGAAGTAAGAGACTATTCCGTTATAAGTATAAAAAAATTCTGTTGTTTGATTAAATAACATCTTTCCCGTGTTTTAATATTTAAACATTCATATAATTAGTCTTAGCCATGTAATGTTTATGAGGAACTTCACAATTATATTTTCTATTTTCACACACGCATACAAAATAAATAAATAAATAAAAGTAAATTAATAAAATGAATTTTTAGATTTATCATCGGAACATAACAGATAATCAATTAACCAGGGAGTAAAGGCGATAATTGATTATTTTTCACTTTAGCTTTTTTACTTTAGCTTCAGATAAAATGTTCATTGCGACATTGTTACAGCATCTGATTTCCGGAACTGAATATTCAAAACGATTTCTTCATTCCCTGAAGGATATTCAGTTATTTTTCTTTATTTTATGTTTCTTTTTTAATTTACTGCTTGTGTTTTAATAACTAATCACTGACAACGTGCAATTAAATACAATTTAAGACGGGTTTTATACAATAAACTCTTATTTAAAATTAATATTTAATGGACTAAAAGAAGAAAATAATTAATCGTAATGTTTAATAGGAATAATAGATTAAATAGTTTTGTTTCCAGAATTCATCTACAAGTCTGTTTCGAGAATAATAAAAGCATGCGGCGCCTAAATGACGCAATATATAAATTAATTTGCGTTGCTAAATGTATAAGTATGGTTATCCTTTTAAATTTATCATGGGAGTCCCACAATATGGTCGAAAATGATCTGAATTGAAAATGAAAAGAAGAGTATTAAATAAGTATCATTTCTAGTATGCAGGCTAAATTTAGGTAATTAAACATTTTAATAGATGAAGTTAAAAAGTTAAATATTTTTCTCATATTCGTCGTGTTTCTGATTTTATTGTGCTTTGTGTTTTTAAGCTAGAAACGTTCTTAGACAGAATGGATCAAACTGATAATTTTATTAACATTTGGCGGCATTATTGAAACCTCACGAGAATTTATAATAGAGGAAAAGAGGTATGATATATATATATGTGTGTGTGTGTGTGTGTGTGTGTGTGCAAGATAAAAATGCAAATCGAAATTATAATTTAAAATAAATGCCTCTTAATTGCTCCTTTTTAATTTGGGTACTTTGTCTCTAATAACTTTCTCTAAACTGCGTCATATCTAAAACCGTATTCCACATTATGTCATCTTGAAACTCCGGCATTGCCTTGTAAGTATTATGTTAATTTTATAAACACTTAAATTTTAAGTTCCTGTCCTGTCAAATTCTTAACTTCAACTTACTACTTCAGGCCAGAACGTAGTTTTGGAATCACTCTGAATACGTAATGAGGAGGAGCGGTATTTAAACCGCGAAGTCTACTTGCTGAGTTAGAGAGAATCACAGTTTCTGATTTGCGCGCGTCTGCCTTTTGGCTACTCTCTTTCAAAGCTGTTATTACGCTCGGATGTACTCAGGCCCTTGATAAGCTTCGTAGTCAAATAGAGTTAAGGGTCCAACTCGATTAGAATCTTGATAGCTTCGGCTATATCTCTATAGCTTCGGGTATATATATACTATATATATATTTAGTTAATCTTAGTTTTAGTTTATTTCTTAGTCTCTTAAGTTCAAGCCCAAGTGTCGGTTTTTATTGTACACTCCAAGACAGAGTTTTGTTAAATCTTATTGGAATAATAAAGGGTTAGTTACCCTTTCATCTTGTTGTTTCTTGTCACACGAACGTAAGCGATTATTTGCTAACTAGTTCTTAAGGTTACTTACTTTTGACTGCAATTACACAGTAGTAAACCCCACAGCCTATAAGTTTCTGCCAATCAGATTAACGAAAAATTTTACTATAAATATTGTTGTAATCCTACCCCACCCTCTTTCTATGCTTGTGCTTGCTGGCTGAAGGACATCTCTTGCTTTGCTGCTTTTGTTTAAAATGTAATGCGCCATTATCAAAGTTGTGGGGTGCACATTGCCCCCCCCATTGTGAAGTGCCACAAGTAATAAAGGTATATTTGGAATATCAAGTAATTTTTGTGATACTTCAAAAGTTCTCGACTGACAAACTAAATTTTGTCATCCCATATATATATATATATATATGTCATGATTTTAAAATGCTTAGATAAAGGCACTGTAACTTTTAACAGCTTTCGATATTGCGTAGATGGCTGAGGAGACCGTAGTGGTTGAAGATAAGGCTGAGTGGAGAAGCATGATGTCGCATTTAGCACAACTGAGCTTGAAGAATCACAGTTTTTATTTTCTACGCATATAAAATCATTCTTTTGCAGACATTTCTTAATTATAGTTGAATACAATAAGTTCCATTTTAAAGTACGACGTTATCTTAGGCAAATAAGCAACAGCGTCTTGCTGGCAGGGAAGCATAAGCGAAAGAGAACGCTGCAACTCAGAGGAGAGGGGGTCCATAGTTTTAGTTTGGGTTAGAGAAACTTTTGGTTTACAGTTAATTTGATTGGACAAGAGGCATCTGCATTAAAACGTTACGCAACATAGAAAAGCCTGGAATTTGGGAGAACAGATGAATTTAGAGGGAGAGCACCAAATCTAGGATCGTTAATTTTGAGGCCGCCAATTATTTTTAAAGCAGTTATCGTATTATCTTACATCTTACATCCTTTTAACTCTTTGAGGGGCAAGAAAAGGCAAGTAACTTTTCAGCAAAACTCTTGTTTTATTTACTATATCAGGTGTTAAAATGAAATTATTTGCGACAATTACATATATATTGTCGCGTTTGCTTACTAGAACTTTACTTCCACGAACGCCCTCTGGCGAAAGAGACTAAAAGTAGTCAGTTGAACGGCTGACGCGTCTAACAGATGTATAACGATAGACCGTCTCCGTATAAATTATGCTTGTAATCATTATAACTTGTAAATATTTTGTGGATATCTTTCATACGAATTAAATTTTCTTAAAAAGTTTATAGCTGTGTTGCGCAGTAAATCGAAGTTCATCATAGAGACAGATACCGAGAAGAAGGAAAAGCAGGCAGTTCAGGGCAGCCCTATTTAGAAGGTAAGTGAACTTTCACTTATCTATTTAATGATCAAAAAATTTTAATAGTGCAAAGTTGATAAAATTTTTTAACATGGCGCCCGAACAGGGACTGCCAGTAACTGCTATTTTCCTAACTATTGAAACTGTCTAAATTGATATCAGTTATATAGAGGATACATAAGCATAAATAATTAGTGATTGCTGATAGTTGTTGAATTGTTGAATATTAAACAATGACGGAATTCATCGATACATTGAAAAGGAAACGCGGCCACATAAGGGCTGCCGTTACAAAATTAATTGGCCGAATCGAAACTGAATTACCAAAAACAGAAGTGAATGCAGAGGAACTAGAAATTTCCTTAGAACTCTTAAATGAAAAATCGAACGAGTTAAAACAAATAGATGCCGATATAGAAAAATTAATAGACATAAATTATCTTGACCACGAATTAAACGGTGTTGACGAATATCGTGAAAGAATAACTACATTTAAATACAAAGCTAACAAAAAATTGAAAGAAATTAATATAGAACAACAAAAATTTAATGTGTTACGAAGCACTGAACAGTTAAGTGAAAGTATTATAGAAAACGTTAAAATCGAAAGTCATAATGTGAAGCTTCCTAAACTTACGATTCCGAAGTTTTATGGCGAGAGCTGCGAATGGCTGACATTTTGGAACACTTTTTCATCAGCCATACATCAAAATAAAACGCTTGACGCTATAAGCAAATTTAATTATTTGAAATCCTTTTTGGGAGGTACTGCTTATAACACCATTGACGGTTTCGATTTAACCGAAGAAAATTACGAAACTTCAGTTAAACTCCTCACAGAAAGATTTGGAAATAAAGATGTACTGATAAACGCTCATATAGATAAATTACTGAAAATAAGACCTCTAAAGGATTCTAATGACATTCAAAATTTCCGTAAGTTATTCAATTATATACAGAAACATATTCGATGTCTTGAATCATTAAATATGACCTCAGAAACATATGGAGCTTTATTAACACCTATTTTGCTTAAAACATTGCCCCCAGATTTGGTTTTGGAGTATAATAAAACAGTTCGGAAATCAAATTACGATTTGAGTCACCTAGTGGAATTTCTTTCTGAGCAATTAGTTGCGCGGGAACGTACATTCCAGACGGTCCAGCCAAAGGCGGCGCCGCAAAAGCATAACAAACTGAGTGAACCCAGACCTATTGCGAAACACACAGCTTCGGAGTTAACGAACGCAAGTTTGCGGGGGGGACAAACACCATGTGTTTTCTGCGACTCTTCTGATCACGAGTCTATAACGTGTAAACAAGCATCTTTATGGTCTACTGAGAAAAAAAGGGAGAAATGCAAAGCGAAAGGGATCTGTTATCGCTGTTTACGCCCACGGCATCTTAGTTTTATTTGCACTTCTAGAATAAGGTGTGAATTATGTAAACAACGACATGCCACTATAATGTGTTTTAAAAACGAAAACGGAGAAATTAAGGAAGAACAAATTGAAAATAAGGCCTTAACGAATAATTCATCCTATGAAAGTGTAATCTTGCAAACTTTAATTGCCAATGTTTACGGAGATGGTGAAAGCAATTTTACACGAATAATTCTGGATACCGGAAGTAGCAGATCATATATCAGCACATTTCTTGCGGAGAAATTAAAACTAAAATCTTTAGGTCAGGAAAGTGTGACTCATGGGCTTTTTGGAGGGATAGAAAAAAGGGAAAATCACAACAAGTATCTGATTAAGTTAAATAATCCAGAAACAGGATTCACATGCGAAATGGAAGTTTTGAGCCAAAAAACCATATGCTTACATATTCCAAAATTGGAGGATAGGGAATGCTTAAAGAAACTAAGAGGTTACAAACTTTTTCCCAGTGATGTAACTAATGAGAATTCTTGTTTATTTGAAAAACACCCTAACGAAATACACATGCTTGTAGGAGCAGATTATGCCGGAAAACTCTTTACAGGGGAAACAAAACACGTAACGGAGAGTTTAGTAGCGATGAATACACACCTTGGTTGGACTATATTAGGGAGAACGAAGGTAAAGGGAAAGAATTTTAATGAAATTCTTTTATCACTACACATTAGTGACAGAAAAATTTGTGACTTGTGGTCTCTTGATTCTATCGGAATAACAGAACCAGCTCTTTCTCAAACAAAACAAGAAATAGAAAAGGCTACAGAAAATTATTTCATCCGTACTTTAGAAAGAGATGACACTGGAAGGTATCAGGTATCACTGCCATGGCTTCAAATTCATCCTGAGTTGCCAGATAATAGAATCCTTGCAGAAAAGCGTCTGAAGTCTTGCGTGAAAACCCTTCAGACAAAGAATTCCTTAGAAGCCTACGAAACTGTTTTAAAGGATTGGGTAGAAGAGGGAATAATTGAACCTATCGATATTTCGGAGGCAGAAAAGATCAAAGGGCATTATCTGCCACATAGACCCGTGTTTCGGGAAAATTCGACTACCAAAATTCGACCAGTGTTCGACGCATCTGCAAAGGAGAAAAATTCGGTATCTCTGAACGACTGTCTGGAAAAGGGTCCTAATTATCTTGAATTGATCCCCAAAATTTTGATAAAATTTCGAGAGGGGAAGTATGGAGTAATTTCGGATATAAAAAGAGCATTTCTTCAGATAGGTGTGAACCCAGCGGATCGAGATTTTCTCCGCTTCCTATGGTGGGAGAAAGGACAGTCTGAAAAACTGACTATATATCGGCACCGAAGGGTTGTATTCGGCGTAAACGCCAGCCCCTTTTTACTCGCTGCCACGATTAACTACCATTTGGAAAATGTACCAAAACATCATCAGGAAATAGCTTCAAAGCTAAAGAAAGCCATGTATGTGGATAACTGCGTAGCGAGTGTGGAATCAATTGAAGAATTAAACTCATTTATCAAAGGATCTAGAGAAATCATGGCTACTGCAAAATTTGACCTAAGAGGTTGGAAACATAATAGACTTAAAAATGAAACTTCAATTCTAAACCTTTCTGATAAAGATTATGAAGATGTTGTGTCAGTATTGGGATTGAAATGGGACTTGTTTGACGATACTTTGTCTTGTCACGTAAAATATGAAGAAAACCCTGTATTGAGCAAAAGATCTGTTCTTTCCGAATTGAGTAAAATCTTTGACCCAATTGGGTTTACTAGTCCAGTTACTCTCATGCCTAAACTGATTCTGCAAGAGTGCTGGAAACAGAAAATTAACTGGGATACTAATCTGCCGAATGATCTAGCAAGGAAATTTTTCACATGGTCATCTCAGTTAAAATATTTGAAAGACATCAAAATTCCTAGATTGCTTCCCAAAATAGACGAAAGTACCACTCTGCATGTATTTTCGGACGCAAGCAAGGACGCGTATGCGACCTGCATTTTCCTTAGACACAGCGGTGAGAGTGGAGTCACTTGTCAATTGATACAATCTAAAGCGAGAGTTGCTCCCCTAAAAGCACTCACCATACCTCGACTAGAGATACTCGCTTGCACTATTGGAGCCAGGCTCTCTCATACAATAAGAGAAGACTTGAAACTAAAAGAGGTTCCAGTTTTTTACTGGACGGATTCCACAAATGCTCTCTTTTGGATAAAACAGAAAGAAAATTGGTCCACTTTTATAGCCAATCGAGTAAATGAGATTCGAAAACTGAGTAACCCAGATCACTGGCATCACATTCCCGGAAAGTTTAATCCTTCGGATTTGCCATCACGCGGTTGCTCTGCAAAAGAATTGAGGAAATCCGAATGGTGGAAAGAACCAGATTGGATTTATCGACCTCCAGAAGAGTGGCCTATTGCAGATGGAGAACATCCTGACTTCGGTATAGTAAATGGAGAGAGAAAACGAACTGTGGTTTCAGCAATAACACGAATACAGATAAATTTAAACTTTTTGACAATATTTCAAAATTTGAAAAGATCATAAAGGTCGTATCTTGGATCTTTAGATTCGTTAAAAATGCTACAACACCACCATCTGAAAGAACTCATGGGAGAATTTCAGTCGAAGAACTAAAAGGAGCTGAAACAGTGGTTTTCCGACTCATCCAACGAGAATCTTTCGAAGGATTGAAAGATAAAAGAATACGTGCTCTAGAACCTATCATGGACTCCAATGGCCTTATAAAAGTGAAAACACGTATCTTTCAGAGAGACGATGATGCTGACTTTCGTTACCCAGTTTTACTTCCCTCAGAACATCCATTAGTCTTAAAACTGATCAAATCTCAACATGAAAGGCTAAGTCACGCTGGAGTACAATTCGTTATGTGCGCTTTGCGTGAAAAATATTGGATCATAAAGAGTAGGAAGACCGTACGCAAGGTTATCCAAAACTGTGTACGATGTCGAAGGTTCGACTCTGATTCATATAAGATTCCTCAAGCGCCACTACCTGAAGACAGAATAAGAGATGCTTTAATTTTTGAGATTATTGGTGTTGATCTGACGGGTCCCTTAATTTTAAAAGGAGGCCAAAAAACATGGATCGTCATTTTTACTTGCGCAATATATAGAGCAGTTCACTTAGAGCTAGTCTCATCTCTATCAACTGAAAGTTTCCTGCACGCGTTCAGGCGATTCATCGCTCGAAGGGGTAGACCTGTCACTGTATACTCTGACAATGGAACCAATTTTGTTGGATCAAATAATTTGTTTAAGACCATAGATTGGTATTCTATCTTAGAAAATGCAACAGTTAAGAAAATTGAATGGAAATTTATTCCCCCTTCCTCGCCATGGTGGGGAGGGTGGTGGGAAAGATTAATTGGAGTACTAAAGAGAATTCTTCGAAAGGTACTAGGAAAATCTTCTCTGAACTACGAAGAATTGTTGACAATCATTTGTGATTGCGAGAGCATTATGAACAACCGTCCTCTCACGTATTTGTCAGAAGACGTAAAGGATTTAAGAGCTCTCACCCCAGCAATGTTTCTAACAGAAATTCCAGAGACTGGAGTTCCTGAATTAGATCTTTTGGATTCTAAATCCATCAATAAAAGATACCTTTACAGAGCCAAATTGAGAAAAGATTTACGAAAAAGATTTCGATCAGAATATTTAGGGCAACTAAAACAAAGCTCAAAATTCATCCGTGAACCATCTTCTGTGAAAGTTGGTGATCTTGTAATTGTGTCCAACAACGGAAAAAGGATAAACTGGCCCTTAGCTAGAATCGTGGAAATTTTTCCATCCCACGACGGACACATTAGATTAGTGAAACTGAAAACTGCACAAGGTGAGATTATAAGACCTACTAAGAACCTCATACCTCTTGAACTCAACTTTACACCTGAGTCGGATATGCTAGTGAGGTATTGAACTCGGCGTATGACGAAAACTCAAAAGACTTGAACTACAGGTCAGTTGAGGTCCATCCTCTGTTGATACTGGACCTCAAGGTGGGAGTGTCGCGTTTGCTTACTAGAACTTTACTTCCACGAACGCCCTCTGGCGAAAGAGACTAAAAGTAGTCAGTTGAACGGCTGACGCGTCTAACAGATGTATAACGATAGACCGTCTCCGTATAAATTATGCTTGTAATCATTATAACTTGTAAATATTTTGTGGATATCTTTCATACGAATTAAATTTTCTTAAAAAGTTTATAGCTGTGTTGCGCAGTAAATCGAAGTTCATCATAGAGACAGATACCGAGAAGAAGGAAAAGCAGGCAGTTCAGGGCAGCCCTATTTAGAAGGTAAGTGAACTTTCACTTATCTATTTAATGATCAAAAAATTTTAATAGTGCAAAGTTGATAAAATTTTTTAACATTTGCGACAATTACATATATATTGTTCAAGACGCGTGAAAAAAATGACCACTTCTAGTGGTTAGTGTCAGTGATCACCGCCCGCAGAAAACATCCCTGGAAATCAGTCTCTATAGTAATCATTGAAACAGTTTTTCTTTTTCGAGCAGACTGCAACTTTGCATGTGCTGCATTCCCACACTGTTCTTACAGGCTTTTTCTTGCTGCTTCAGACTGCACAATTGTCGTGATGTTGTCTTCGATGGCTGATGCTTATTTTCTTGAAGACGAATTGCTGCATCAACAACTGGCTTATGTTTCTTGAATGCCATCTAGTGAGCTATACGGAAACTTCAGAAACGGTCAGTCTTGAAAACGACTCACACGAGTGAGTAAGACGTTCAGTAGAAAAGGTGGTTACTGTAGGTAACTACTGCCCTTCAAACAGTTAAATATATATATATATATATATATATATATATATATACATATAGATATATATAGATATATATGTATATCCTTTGAAATATATATATATATATATAGATATATGCCATAGTTTCGAAGTACAGCCGCGATGGATGAATGATAGGGCAAGAGGAAGAAGTTGATACCAAACTAAGTTCAGCAAATTATCATCTTTAATTTTAGATTTTTTCAGGCACTTTAGAATAATTCCTCGTAGACAATATACTCTTTAATCATAACAATTACGATAATTTCTTATACATATTTTTTTTTAAAAAATGACACAGGCATTTTAAGGAAGCGAAGCGGGAAGCTATTAGCAATGTAGAAGCTAATTACGTAATTAGACTGACCAGAGATATTTACAACAAAGTAGGTGCGATCCTAGAAACTAGCTATGATTGGTTAATATCAATTTTAGTTGCCCTTTTACAGTAGCGTTATATAAAGATCTCGAATTTGGGAGAATATAGGAATTTAGGGTCGACGATTATTTTTAAAGCAGCAATCGTATTTTCATAAAATATCGTTTTTTTTAATAAAATATTATCGTTTTTTCATAAATATCGTATCGTATATCGTATTTTCATAAAATATAATATATATTCATAAAAATAAGAAATTCGTAAAATTTATCATCAGAATATATTGCAAATGATGCGTGCTTTGTTATATTTATCGCATATGTTATTAGAAACTTAAATAAAGCTTAAATCTGAAAGGGCTAAGATTTTTTACGGTTGCCCACAATCTTTAAGGTTTATTTATGCTGCCGTTGAGTTAGCAGTCTACCAGTCTGCTGTTGCATTCTCTAACCCATTCTTGATGTTCTTTTTAGATTTATCATTAAACATAATTTTCTTCGCACTTACGTCATATACTATTTAAAAGCAAAATTACAAAAATTCCCGATGAAAATGTTGGCATATTATTTTATTTTGTTTTCAGTCTTTTCTCAGTTTATAATATCTGTGAACAGTTTTCTCAGTAAAATGGCTTGCAAAACTTATTTTTTGGTCTTTTTATTTTTAAAGTTTTGTGTGTTAAATTTATGAATTAAATATCATGTTATTTGCATTTACGCAACATAAAATTCAGCTGAATACGAAAATCACAAATATTTAAAAACAGCATATCTTTAGAATTTGCGATAGACAGTCTCTCGTGCTAGAGATAACAATGTTTTAGTCCGTATAGTGCTCGTTTTCAAATATTTGAGATTGTAAAAAGTCATTAAAGTTTTACAAAATACAAAATATAAAATTCGGGCTTCCAGGTGCACATGTTGTGGTGGAGGACTACATTATTCAAAATTCGATGGCCCTAGTTAACGACGTTTTTTCATAGCTCGGGAAATATACCTACAATCATGCAGATTCTTCATTATTGAACTTCTTTAAAAGTAATACAGAGTAATAATATTTAGCGGCAAGAATTTGAAAAATAGTTCAGACATTTAAAGTCATACCCCACCAAATCCCATTTCTAGACTAAAAGTCTTTTGGGGCTAACGCTCCTTAGCTGATTATTAAGAAACATGTCTAATGATTTCAAATTATCAAATTTCGTAATCATTAATATGATAAATATTAAATATGAATGATTAAATATGAAAACTAATTTAAGGTGCTTCTCTGGAAATGTACGCGCATTAAGAAATAATTTTTCTCCTTCAGGAATAGAAAATTCCCTTGAAATATTTGAAACATAAGAGACTTATTACACATATTAGCTTTAAACGTTATATGTAAACACATATTAGCTTTAAACTACTATATATAACACATATTAGCTTTAAACGTAGGATAGTTGAAGATTAAATAATATTTGTTATGGTGAAACGATTATATGAATCTTTGCTGCAAATTAAAACTGAAATTAAACTCATAATAATATTTTCAGCTTTAAACGTCGCACTTCTAGGTATGAACAAATAATCGAATAAAATATAATAGAGTAATATATTAACATTTGAATTAAATTAACAAAACAGAAAAATGCTTGAAACTTCTATGTTGTTACAAAATTTCTAGTGCCTGCGGATACAAAATTTTCTAGATAACCATTAACCTATTATACATACATCTTGCGATTATGTATGCAAAGACCTAGAGTTAGAAATTTCGCAATCAAAATATTATAGGGTATTAGAAACCAAGGTAAAAAAAATCTGAACTGTTTCAGATTTTAAATTACGTCCAAAGGGGCGTTATTTAACATTTTGTATGCTACATTTATTTATTAAATATCACGTTATCGCACTTAAACCATAAAATTCAGTTCAACAGCAATATCACAAAATAGTTTTAAAATGAGCATATTTTTAGAATTTCCGATATAGAGACTCACACTCTGGAGATAAAAATGTTTTTTCTGTACAGCGTTGCCATTGCTCGCTTTGAAATCCTTCAGTTTGCTAATCAAAAATTCGTTAAAGTTTTGCAAAATAGGAAATTAATAATAAAACAAATTCAAAATTTCAAATTTGGTATTCCACATGCCCATGTTCGTAGGAGGATTACGTCGTTCAAAATTCGATGGCTCTATGTACCGTTGTTTTAACGCAATGCGAGAAATGTACATACATTTATGCAGATGTTTCATTATTAAATTTTTTTTTTAAATATAACACAAGGCGATAATACTTTTATCCAACAGTTTGAAAAGTGATTCGCCGTTTGTAGGGAATCGACACAAAATCGCAAAACGAAAACGATAATCCTTCAGAGACAAAGCCCCTTTGGACTAAACATAAAATAAGCAGCTTCATTAATAATATTTATGGTAACTCCAAAATGATACTAAGAAATCTGACAAAAATAATTTTTGAACAATGCACCGCTATAATATGCGAGATCAATAACTGTGAACAAGATCAATTTATGACGGAAGATATTTTCTGAACGCAAGGCTTGCCCTTTGATTATAGACGTTACTGATGGAAAAAAAAAAAAACACACACACACACAGTTTATCATTTGACACATATTATGTTTTTTAAAGATTAACTGGTACTTTAAACAAACCTTTAATACTGATGACAGCGAATTCGAGCACGCTTCTTAGAGCTTAACTCTACTTTCAGTGCTATTCTTAGTTCCATTTAATGAGATTTCGTTCTGGGTATCATTTCTGATGAATCAAACGAGCTTTGTTATTGCAAGGCTTGCTCCCGTTGAAATTACAAAGGCTTTTAATTTTTTGCTTAGTCACAAGATGGCGCTGTTAAACAGTTATTTCTTTAATGGTTTGAAATGCACAACGCGAAAACATTTTTATTTGTGTGAGAGAGTTTTGCTGGCTAAGTACTCTTACTTTAGCTGACGAATAAGAATTGTTCACGGAGGCTGAAAAGCCTGTGAGGAAATCTAATTGAATCCACAAAGCTGCAATAACTTTTCAACACCTTACAACAGGGGTTGGCAAATCGTTTTTGGAAAGTGTCAGATTTTTAAAATTTCAATCTTGGCGGGCCAGATAGCAAACACGAATATACTTACATGAATAGTACGACTGATAAAGCAGGATAAGATAAAGTTTAAAAATTTTGTATTAGGAAATGATATTTTTGCATAATATTTATACCTATTTTGCTAACACTTAACAAAAAACAACGAATGAAAGAGTTCCATTATTTAATAAACGGGCTATGAAACAGGTTAAATTTTGTACAAATGTGATGAATGTAATTCTTTTTTCTGAGATAATACTTCATTATACTATAGTTCAGAATTAGTACTTCAAGCTGTTGGAACTGTTTGCCAAATGATCATTTAATAATGATTTGCATTGCCATTTTACATACTGCATACTTCTTTTACGAAATGTCTTATAACGTCGGTAAGTACTTCCAGATACAGATATAAATTAATTTGCATATTGTGAAATGGATTTAAAATAGATTCAAAATAGATTTCTTGTGACACTCGCAAAATCGTGTAGCTGTATCACTGTATCTCGCACAACGCAAAATCGTGTAGCCTTAAAACGTTGAAAATTGGTATAAGGGATTGCTATAACATGTAAATGAACACCTACATTTTTGTTTACAATCGGCCTCACCAAAAGTGTGTATATAGATGTATATATGTAAGAGATTCTGTAATAGTTGAATCCGTAATGAACAGCAGAATTTTGATGGCTCAGATATGTCGATACTACAATCCACAATGAATAAGAAATCTGGCAGTCGGGGCATATTTAATTCAACGTTTATTTCAGCAAACATGATGCGGCCACAAAAAAGTTGGCACATTAATTGTGCCTATTCCAAAAATTTTACATTTTTGATAAATTTGCAGCAAGAAAGAAGGAGCAGACAGACTACAGATGTGTTATGTTTAGGGTGAAATCTTAATTCAGACTGAGTTAATTTTGGTTTTCAATGCATTTTGATTGGATAATTAATACTGCCGTAAAATTACTATTGGGGGTTTGAGTTTAATCACATTTACATCATCAGAATTATGTAAGAGTCAAATGACATGGATTAATCTCGAAATGACACAGTGCAGAGAGATTACTATTTTAAGAATAGAGAAGGAAAATTAATTTACACTGCTAATCTAATCTTTTACATTATATATACAATTCAATCACACTTATATATATAAAAGTGATTGAACTATATTCTTCATATATATATATATATGAACAATATAGTTCAATCACTTTTCAAGCTCAAAAGGCACAATTTACCAACATATACACCCACTTTGTTACCCGGCTAGGTGAGCTAATTTTTTTTATTCTTATATGCTCGCACATTGTACCTTTTGTGCTTTAAAAGGGATTAAATTATATTGTTCTTATGTTCCGGTTAAGGTTTATATTTCTATAATTAATCTGCATGCAATAGTTGTAGAATACTCAGCAATTTGAAAGTTTTTAAATACCACTATGCCTAACGATGGTGCCTTTGAAACTTAGCAGCATAGTGAATTAATTCCGTTTATATACCAACTTCAGAGTCTTTTTGCCGAGTGGGACCAAAAGTTCTGTGCAACGAAAATTTGCCTTTCTGCCTAATTTTAATTAATTTAAATTCTAATTTTAATTGTAAAAATTGTTTTTAACGGTTTTCAACTGTATTTAGTGTTTTGGGTTTTTCTGTATTTTTCAATTTTTAATGAAGACGTTTTGAGTTTTAATATATTTTTCCTTGCCGCGAAGGGAGAACTGAATTGAAGGAGAAATATATTTCTAATGAAATTCGAGGAAATAAGTTTAAATGAAATGCATAAAAAAGTATGCATAATTTAATAGGCCGTAAAAGGAAGTAAGGTGATGTCAACATCAATTTTTTTTTCATTCCTGAATAACCAGTTATTAATCTCAGTAACTCAAATTTCCATAAACATTTCAATGATATTAATATTCAATAAATTCACGTTTCTAATAATTAGTAATTTTGTGTTTTGTTGTGGGATACACATCTAGTTTTGCAGAAAGGAAGAATTTCTTCTAATCTTACGAAAAGAATTTCATAAACTTCATTTCTGCCTGGATAGTTAACTTAACAAATGAAAAATCCTTTGAAATTAAAAAAAAATCAATGTAGGAGTAATATGCGTAACAATCTTTGAATTGCAAAATATAGTTACTTCACTGCAGCGTAATCATACTAAATTGTAGCAAAATATAATTAGTTGTATAAAAGAATCAAATGATATTTTTTCAACATATGAATTTCCTACTGTGAAGTAATTTTATCATGTTATGCTTGAGATAGCCTGCTTTTTAAATATTTCTAAACACTCTTTACAAATGGATAGTATTAAATAATTAATTAATGAATAAAAAGCATGAGGAATTGTCTTATGCATTTTATTTGTAAGCATTGTTGCATTTTTCTACATAAATTCAGAGAGAAAATTGGAGTAAGCTTCTTCTGTTATTTCATAATATGTATTTATAATAAATATTTTATAATAAGAGAGTTTTAGCAGTGCTAGCAAAACATAATTTTTCTTTAATTTTGAAGTTTTTGTTTTGCTGTTGTAACTAAAAGCAGTGTTTCTTGTTTATATCTGTTTATACTTAAAAATGCTTGCATTTTTTTAATAAAAAATGAAATACCAAAATTGAATTTTATTGCTTATTTTTACATGGATGGATGACATAATGTATATGTCATTCGGTGAAAAAAGGTTTACACATTACATGGTATTTAAAAGGAAATTAATGATATTTAAAAATTTTACCAATATACATGACATATAATTTATATTAGTAACATCTGCAAGATTATTATTAATAATAAAATGTTTAATTTTTTTAATGCTATGCGTTATAAATCTATCACAGTCACATTAAAATGTTAAAGCTTTGCTTCTGTATATTCTGTAGATTTATTCAGTTACAGAATATACAGATATCTTCAGAATATACAGAAGCTTTGCTTCTGTATATTCTGTAGATTTATTCAGTACTTATAGTTTGTTAATAACAATTTGAATTAATATAAACTGAACACTCAGACATACCGAACAAGGTAATCATTGATTGTTTCACATGCTCCTCTGTTGAGGCAGTTTTTTAAAGAAGTGATACTCAATAAGAGTCTTTGTCTCTCAGGTAAGAATTTTTGCTCTCAGGAATACTGATCACGTTTTCTTAATTAAATGTTTAATAAAGCATGGGTATTGTAAATTTGACATTCAACGAATACTAAAATTTCAGTATTGAACTTTATAGGCATTTGAATGGAAGATATATCACTTACGTGGATCTACTCCTATGACTCGCTTAAGTACTCTTGAACAATTTGTTGTAAACTAAAATTGTTTAAATGGAGCACTTTTTAAAGGAAACTGGATTGCATTTATTACTGCTCTATATCGATAAATCTCCCTGGTAATTGGATTTAGAAACTAAAGAAAACTGCCAGTTTTCTGACTTTAGTTATTTAGTACAGTTAGGTCTGTGAACTCTGAGGCTAACCTGAATCAAAATGCTTTTATTTCATATAGTGTTGAATTGTGCTCTATAGTTTGGAATTACTGGATTTAGAAAATTGATTGGTTCAAATTTTTTAATTCGAACTTTTATTCTGTTTCAGTTTTCTGTAATTAAAATTGATTTGATTATGTAATATAAACGTGCATTGTCCACAAACATTCTTTAGATATTTCTGGTTTTTTTCTATGAACTTAGCAGTGTGTATTTCCTGCATGGGTACTGCTAATACATCACAATATATGTCTGAACGCTTATGTGGGATGTGACTTATCTCACTCGTCTCACAGTAACATCAGAACAAGCCCACAAAATTCATCGAGACAAGGAGAACAAGACTGCGTCTGTCGTCTACCAATATATTGCATAGGGATAATTTTGGACAGTCAAAGAAATATCAAGGAAGCTATGATAACTTTCTGAATGATTAAAACCTTAATTTATCCTGCCTTATAGCAGCTGAAGACGACGGCACCATAGCGAGTACATGAAATTAAAAACTCATTTATTTAGCACATAAAGAATTTGGAAGAGCTTTGCAGTGGGTGATATACCAGTTTCACTGTGACAAGCTATCATAAAGGCTCATTATTAAACAACTGAACGGATCAACAGTGGATTCTCATGCATTTTATGAACCTATAGCCAAGAGCTTGGTCAAATGCAAGCAATTTCCAATGGTTGAATTTTCGTTCAATTGAGGGAAATTTGCCAGCCATGGTTAGAGAATGAAGATGTTAATCTCAATACAGATACAGGTATGATTGGGGCCCATTCTACTGCGTCTGCAGCAGAAATTCGAGCTGCAGTTGGCGCCACAGTAACAAAATGAACTGTTACACATCGGTTACTTGAAGAACAGCTCCGAGCCAGACCCCAGTAGCGCACATTCGACTGACTCGAAACCACTGCCGTTTACGACGTCAGTGCTGTCAAGCGTCAGTGGTAAGTTCATTGAAGGACGTTGAGGAGATATGTTGTGTTTTCTGATGAAAGCCGTTCTGCCGGTACCAGTGATGGCCGTGTATTGGTTAGAAGTAGGCCAGGTGAGTTCCTGTAACCAACCTGTCAGCAGCCTAGACACACTGGACCTACACCTAGAGTTTTGGTCTGGGAAGCAATTTCGTATGACAGCATCAGCACTCTCGTGGACATCCCACATACCTGACTGCAAATTTGTACGTCAGACTGTGATTAATCATGTTCTGCTGACATTCATGAACAACATTTAAGTGGGTGTTTTGAAACAGGATAACACTCGCCCTTAGACCGCAATTGTAACCCACATGCTCTACAGAGTGTCGACATGTTGCCCTGATCTGTTGATCACCAGATTTTTCTCCAGTCGAGCACGTGTGGTACATCATTGGACAACAACTCCAGCGTCATCCACAAACAGCATTAACCGACCCTGGACTGACATACCAAGTGCAACAGGCATAGAATTCCATCCCATAACATCCATAGCATCCTTTCCCTGTACGATACAATGCATGCACGTTTGCATACTTGCATTCAAAATCCTGGTGGTTACAGTAGTTATTAATGTATCATCATTTCACATTTGAAATGGCTCTCCTCGCATTTGCATTAGCTTGAGATCTTGAAAATTTAATCAATTTAATTTAACAATTTAGACAAATGTGTTGCATAAATTTCATTAGTCTACAATGATTTTGTCTTGGTTTTGGGAGTTTATTCCATCAGTGTATTTACGCAAAAGTAAGATCACGTCAACACAGGACTCCATATATTTTAGGATAAATTTTTATGCAGGTTGAATATTCGCTGTCAGTATGATTCTGATCAGGATGAAAAATAAAATATCTAATTAAATACAATATTTTACTATGACATTGAAAGAAAAATTAATAATATATTGCTCCTATTCAGTTTCAGGCACAGCAGTAATTATTGCAATTATTATAGTTAACGATAGTTCTGAAATTTACATCAGGATAGGACAATTAATTTTCTTTCTCATGTTCTGCAATTTTATTTATTAAAATACTTGAATATAAGACACTAAATATATTAGAATAAACTATAATAACCAAAAAGAAGATGAGAATAGATTTGAAGCTTAATACTATGCATGTAAAGTATTAAACTTCGCACTGCACTTATTTTCGAGTAAACACGATACATTATTACAAAATAAAAGAAAGATTTAATTAGTAAGATACTCATTTTGGGATTTTAAATGGGGGTAATGTTACCCGCGTCCGTGCTTATCCTTAAGTCACACGTGCCCCTTGGGTGGTGCTAAATGGGTAACTGCCACAAAGTCCTGTGGCATACCGGGGTTTAGTGGGATGAGGTTCGGTCTGATGATGAATAACCTTATGACGACCCAACGGACCGCTCCTCCCTGGGAAAACCGGCGATTGTGGGGAGGATTTGAAATTCCGAGGACCTTTGATCTGGAGAGGAGGGGTCTTGGAGGAAGCAGCTATGTAGAGGATACAGGAGAAAAGCTGAGTTTTGCGTCTCAGGCCGCCAGATAGTATAGGAGCCCGGAGCAGCCTAACCAGCATGGCCTAGCTGCTCTATTAGCTGGTGTATAATCTCGCCTGCCTTGTAGTTCCACGTGGTGCCTGGGTGGGGTCCTGCATGGCAGAGCGGGGGGCTCTTTCGAGGTCACTGCTGGCTGCTGAATCTGGGGCTAGCCCCTCCAAAATGGCTCTTAGAAAATCGGAAGGAATTTTTCTCCCCCTTTTTTCAATTAAATACCAAAATGGAAGTTTGCAATTTAGAATTAGATAAAAGCGCATCTACTGAAACCCCCACTTTAACCACTGTAGCTCCTTCTGAGGGAGTGAATGCGCCTTCGGGTGCGGACGCTCTTCTCTTCAGGACTACAGAAACCAGAACCGCTGGTGAAAGGGTGAATGTGCCTTCGGACACGGACGTCTTGAACCCAGTGGGGATGGATACTGACTCCTCTGTTAGAAGTACTGTGCCAGATGCGCAAGCGGATGACCAGTTACCAATGACGGAGGTTGTAAATAAAAGAAGAGAAAAGAGAAAACGCCAGAAAGAGCGGAAACGGCTGGAGACGGCCATGGAAGGGATCTCGATCTCTGGGGAGAAGGGAGCGAAGGAGAAAACAGATAAAGCTGTGACCTCTGGAGCGACCTCCAAACCGGTGAGGAAGAGCCATCCAAGCAATGAAGAGTCTCGTAAGAGAGAACGCATTGCTGGTGACACCTCGGAAATGGCCCTCAAGAAACGACGGTTTTATATTCAAGCTGCAAGAAAGGCAATTACTCTGCGAGTCGTCTGCAAGGATGACTCCAGAGACATAACATCGACGGATTCAGATTTCATCACTTCTATAATTGATGACCGAATTATCGATGGCTCTATTACTACCTGCAGGGTCCACAAGACAGTCCTGCAGCCGAATGGCCTCAACATTGCATGTGAGGACCAAGACACTGTGGACGTCCTAAAGACGTTAATCAATGATCTACATGGCCCTGGAGAAAACCATCCCGGTTATCACGCCATGGCTCCCGGGGACAGACCCCCCATGAAGAGGTTTTTCGCTTGGTTTCCTGGTAACAGGTCACTAAAAGATAACATCAAGCTCCTTGATGCCTGTAACAAGGGCCTGGATGTTAAGAAGATTGCCATCAAGGCAGTTATCCCTGGAGACGGAGGTAATACCCTGGTGCTGGGAGTGGAGCCTGAGCTTATGGATTATCTGGAGGCCCAGAATTTCAAATTTTTTGTGGTGCTCGTGGCTGTGTACAGCTGAAGGAACCAAGACAACAGGAGAAATCAATTCCTCCGTCCAAGGATCCTCCGAGGAAACAGTTGACGGAAGAAGAGGAGACCGAAAAGGAGTCGGAACCAGAGCTTTCTTTGGAGACTCTGGAGAAGACATCTGAATAGTTTTCCCCTGTCACTACTTCCTTTGAAGTAGTGGGCTAAGGATGTGGCTTTTAACTAAGTCTCTCCTAAAATCCTTCAGGGTAAGTTCTTTTCTCTCATTTTACCTGTTTTAATGGTTAAGGTTAGTCAGCTAAACCTGCAACATAGCAGAGCAGCTTCATACAATTTAGCTGCTCAATTAGGTAAGCAAGGCACTTTTGTTGCCTTAATTCAAGAACCTTGGGTGTACAAGGGTAAAATCCTTGGTAGGCCCATGAACGCACACTTCTTTTCGTCAGAGGGACCTAATAAAAGACCTAGAACTAGCATTTACATTTCTAAAAATATAAAGGCTATGAAATTATCTCAATTTACATCGAAGGATTTAACTGCTATTTTAACTAAGGACATAAACAGTTCACTGAGAGGAAACATTTGTTTTTGTTCTGTTTACATGGCTTATGACCTTAACATTCCGCAAGAATTTATAGATCTTGTGAGTTTCTGTGAAATAAACAATATTCCTATGGTTATTGGTGGTGATGTTAACGCTCATCACCTATCATGGGGCAGTTCTGATACTAATCCTAGAGGAGAAAAACTCATGGAACTTATAATGAATACCAACCTAACTTGGGTAAACAGGGGAAATCGCTCCACCTTTGTCAACAGAAGAGAAGAAGTCATTGACCTCACATTAACTTCTTCTGATATTTATAACCTTATTGAGAATTGGCATGTAAGTGACAATCCCTCACTTTCAGACCATCGCCTTATACAATTTTGTATTAGAGATGAAATTCCAGCTGAATATTTCAGAAACATTAAAAACACAAATTGGGACCTTTATAAGGACTCCCTGGTTTCTAATGTCATTAACCTTCAGGTTTTAGACAATAATTGTACAGTCGAGGAGCTTGATACTCAAGCAAACAATCTGACAAATATCATTATTGAATCTTATCATGCATCATGCCCTCTCAAACAAAGGAAGTACTCTCCAAGCAAGAGAGTTTGGTGGACCAAGGAGCTTGAAAGCCTCCGCCTAGAGGTTCGGAGAGCTCACAGGAAAGCAGTCAGAAATAAATCTGAAGTTAACTAGTCTAAATTCAAAATTCTACAAAGGAAATTTAAAAGTGAAATCAGGAAAACTAAATACAACTCATGGAGATCGTACTGCACAGATATTCTGTCCTACCATGAGACTGCCAGAGTATATAAGATTCTTAAAAGATCTCAGGAGTCTCAACTCTCATCGGTTATGCGACCAGATGGCAGTTATACTATAAACCCTTTGGATACACTTTCGACCATGTTGAATTTTCATCTGGTGGACACAAGTGTTACCTCTGACCCCCAGGAAAATCCATCGGAACTACGTCATAATCCATTAGATTTGGATTTTGCTAAGACAATAGTGAACTTTGAAAAGGCTAAAGCGGCCCTTGATGTATTTCTTCCCTTTAAATCTCCAGGGAACGATGGCATTTACCCAATTCTGCTTCAGAAAGGCTGGGATATTTTTGGCCACATTCTCGTGGACATATTCGAATCCAGTTTGGTTTTAGGATATGTTCCTAAGGTGTGGAGAACTTCACGAGGTGTGTTTCTTCCTAAACCAGGAAAAGATACATATGAGAAACCAAACTCATTTAGAATGATTACGCTAACATCCTTCCAGCTTAAGCAGTTGTAGCGATTGATTTTCTGGCACCTCCAGTCAGATAATAATCTTAGCATTTCCAGGAGGTGTTATTTTTTCTCAGTCAGTGATAAAGTGTTGTTCGTGAGTTTTGGTTTATTTAATTACGGTAAACCACGCTAGGCCTGCCTGCTTAAGAAGAGGAATGCCTTCGTGAAGGGCTTTCTTAGGGAAACTGTCTCGTATCCACGTTGTACACATGGGGAAAGCCATTAAATCGCTCATACAGTCAGACCTTTCTCCTGGAATTGAAGTTAGGTCGCATTACCAGTGTTAAATTACTACTCTTGACCACTGATGGACGTTATTCGCTACAAAGAATGATGAGAAATAGGAGCGCGCATTGTTGTCAGTCGATGACGTTATAAAAGAGAGTGATGTAAGTGATTGAAAAACATAAAATGTTGTTTTCCCGCACTTGTAAATAACATTTTATAATGCTTACTATTTTCCCATTCATGTTTAGCAGGAAATGCAGATCCTGTGATGAAAATCAAATGATACCTGCATTTGTTTAAAAAAAAGCATACATGTCAGATTTTTAGAATCTCAACTAAGCTTGATATTTAGACAATATATTTCAATAGCGCTTAGTTATGCGAATATTTTCGTGGTTGGCATTTGTTTCCCAGAATTTGTCTTGTTAATACAGTAAATGTATTTTACCTACATTTTATATTTCATTTATTGAGTTGCAGATAAATATTTTAATACTAATTTACATGTTTATTAGTTTTATAATCTTTTATATATTGAGAGCAATGCTGCAATAATATGACGAAGTTGTGACAGTGAACGGAGGTGTTGCGAAAACCTTATACAATGACTGCAATGTACACTGTTCAAAAAAAAAAAAAAAAAAAAAAAAAAATGGGACAGTGCTATTCCTCCCGTTCTACTGGGCCGATTGACAAAATTCAAATTGCATTTTTCATGTCTCGAAAGCGCGACTTAGGATATATATTAGATTTATATATAGCACTATTCTAGCATAGGTATTTTGACACAAAATCGGACTTTTTCTGAAATAACATACCAATTTTTTTCCATATTTCGATTCTACGTCTCAAATTATGCCAGAATACCAAGTTTTGTAAAAATCGTACGAGTAGTTTTTAAAATATTAGCTCTCAAAGTTTTAGCTCCTCAATGTTAATTGAATTTTGCAAATATTTATTAATATCTCTTTTTTTTATTAAACTTTTTTGATTTTTTCTCTCACATCACGAAATTTAGGTTCATTCCAAATAAAATTTATCCATTTTTTGTGTTTTATTTTTTAAATTTCTATTTTTAAATAATTTTTATAAATTTTTCGAAAAAAATTTTGAATTATAACCTATAAAATTTTTACCATAATCTTAAAGTAGGTGTATTTTTAAGCATATCTGCAAAAAATTAGACTTTTTTATTCAAAATTTTCTAAGATATACACGAATTTACATATTTTCGAGTTTTGAAATTTGGCATCTTTTTTTTTGAGCGATAATAACGCCGAACGTGGTCTATGGATTTTTGTTACAGTGAATTGCCACAGCTGTTTTTAACCTTAAATTTCAAGTAAGATTTTACGAAGAATTAATTATATAACATTTTTTCCCTCAATGAAGCGTAATAAATATTTATTAATACTATATGAAAAGCTATTTTTTTTTAATTATAGATGATGTTATTCAAATTTTTAACTATTTTTTTAAAATTTTTCTCTATCTTCCTTTTTTTAAAAAAAAATAAGAGTAAATTTTTACCTTCGGCGTTTTACCGTCTGCTACTTTACTTCGTTTAAATCGAATTGTCTAAAACTGAGAATTTTGTTTGATATTTATTTGAATTTTATGACATTAACTGCATAATTTATTTCTAAATAAACTGTTGCTTTTGAAGTGGCTGAAAGAGCGGCTGATACTATCATCCACATTTTTAAAGCACAGTATATTTTTATAGAAACATAATATTTAAAATAATCATTTTTATAAAAGTCAAATTATGATATAAACATACGGCCCTCTAGAGACTGAATTAATGGAAGTTCAATGGTTATGTAGAAATGATCTGCAGCTACTTAATGGCTGGATAAGTCAGCAGATTCTGTGGATAAGTAAGAATAATTCTATAAACGTCAGCCAACATTCAGGATTCAATTAACAACGAGGATAGTTTATTAAATGAATTTAAGAAATTTTAAAACATAAAAAACCAACTCATTTTTATCCTAAAATGTATTTTTGTGCGTAGCGTATTTTCATTATATCTTTAAAATTCTAATTTAGAATGTAATTGTCAAGAACTGAATCCTAATCATCAGTAATATAATAAGTAATTATTACGGTTATTAATAAATCCTTCTTATACAGTAATTGCAAATATTTCAAAAAAACTTTCTGTCTGAATGCAAATATTTTTCTATGGAAATATTTTAAATTTTATATTAATCAAGATTGTGTACGATATTATTTATTTGCACTTCAATTCTTACCGTCAGTTCGAGTAGAAGTTACAAATCAATTATATTTAATTAAGGATTGGATTGGATTATTTAATTATGGCAAAGCACACGAGGGCTATTTGCCTAAAGGGAGGAATGCCTTCGTGGAGGACTTTCTAAGGTAAACTGGTTCGTATACACGTTATACATGGGGAAAACCACGAAAACGCCGATGCGGCCAGCCCGTTCGCGAAATTCGAACCTCGGACCGAACTACCAATGATCAGCGTCTTTACCGCTCGGCCGCTGGAGGGCTTTTTAATTAAGAAATGACCATCTAAGTTTAGAAACAGCGTATCGTAACAGCAATTCAATTATTGGCGCCGTATCTTTCATGTTACTCCCAATTGGCAAGTTACATGATTTTTAATGAGTATTCGGGTTTTGCTAGTAACTTCCCTTGGAAATCGTGCTTAAACTAGGTTAGTTGGTTATTTGAACATAGAAAGAACATGGGAGCTATTTGATTAAGATGCTTTCATAGAGAACCTTTGTAAAGAGAACCTAGAAAACTACGAAAACCAACCATGCAGCCTGGGTTAGACTTCGCAACAAACAATTAGTATTTAACAATCTTCAAATGCTAGGCAACTGGTGAGGCTCCAATTAAATCTCCAATTTAATATTTTATTTGTAAATATTTAAAATATTGTTGTATTCTTAGACACAAAAAGCAGAATTTAAGTTTTGTTAACTTGTTAGTAAACTACCAAGCCGTATCGCAAATGAATATTCAATTTCTTTTGCAATAATTGTATTCACTTAATATTCTTGGAATATGTGCTAAAGAAGGAACATTCTCGGAAGATTAAAGAAGTGTTTAAATCCAGTGATATTACGTTTGTCTTACAAGCTTAGGATCAAAACGATTCTGCAATTGCCTGAGTAGTTGACTTGTAAATGGCTGTGAATTAAGCAGATGACTTTTAATCTTACGTTTTCAGTCAGAAAACGTATTCAAAATGTTTTGTATTGCATGTTTATATTAATCTTCTTTGAAAAAATGTTTTAAGAAACTAATTTTTCCCTCGCGTTATAGATTGTATAAAAAAACATGATCTTTAATATGATTTAGATTGTTTCAGCCGATATAAGAATCGGGTCATTCGGTGGTGAAGAATAAACACTGCTGGACTGTTTTATTTCTTTGTCATTTAGCAAAAAATCTTTTAATTAAAATATTTATCCTTTGGACTTTGCTCTATACTTTGTTTATAGTTAAAATGTCTAGAAAATGAAAAGCTGTCTTCAGCTGAAACACAGTTGATGCAATTGATATTTTAAAAAATTGACAAGAATCTAAAATTTATGAAAATCCAGCAATCGAAAAATCTTAATTTTCTTGTGTGAGCACTTAAAATAACTGTAGAAGAAAGAAGAAAATTAGGGAGAAAAGCAAGCAAAAATTTGCAGGGAAAATTTGGCTCTTAGACATACCAAGATGTTCCAAAAAGTTGGACGCTTTTGAATATACTTTCAGGTTACTTCAAAGAATTTAGGCGTTCAAAGAGAAAACACTTGGGCGTGTACACCAGCAAATACCATCAATTGAGCTTGTGTTATCAGAAAAGACAAAAACGATATCATTGCAGATTAAAGTGAAGAGCGACTGGTTTTAGACTATATGGTTGTATAAATTTAAATTACGTTATAGAACATCATATCGTACCATAAATGGAGAATCCCATGATTTTCTCAGTCGAATTATTTGAAGATTCAGGAGTTTATCCAGTATTGTATGTGAATGTCACCTAAAGGCGTTTTTTCCCCTCCTGATGAAACAGCGGCCGAGCGGTAAAGTCGCTGAACTCTGGTAGTTCGGTTCGAGGTTCAAATCCCGCGAACGGGCTGGCTGCATGGGCGTTTTCGTGGTTTTCCCCATGTGTAACGTGTATGCGAGCCAGTTTTCCTTAGAAAGTCCTCCACGAAAGCATCCCTTCCCTTAGGCAGATAGCCCTAGTGTGCTTTGTCATAATTAAATAAACCAAAACCTCTTGATTAAACCAGTCTTTTCTTTCATCTGATACCTTCAAAATGTTTAGCCTCTAAAGACTGATAAAGGCTCTGAGCAAATATTGATGAAATGGATTGAATTGGATTATTAAATTACGTCAAAGCAGGGTTATCTGCCTAAAAGGAAGGATGCTTTTGTGAAGAACTTTCAAAGGAAAACCAGCTGGCATATACGGTACGCATGAGAAAATCCACGAAAACACCCATGCAACCAGCCCGTTTACCGGGATTCGAACCCCGGAGTGAACTACCAGTGTTCAGCGACTTTACCGCTCGGCCGTTTGTGGGCCTTTATGAAATGGAAGGCGATAACTTTATTTAAAATGATTGTTAGAAATATAAAGATGTTTCGAAAAGTTGGATGCTTTTTAATATAGTTGCGGAATGCCTAAAGAAAAAGAGCAAGAATAAAGTAGAATGCCTGAAGAAAAAGAGAAGAAAAAATAAATTTTTGGGTAAAATTTAGTATTTGTATTTTTTTTTTTAAATTTAAAACTTTTTAATCTTATGATATTTGATTCTTACGATTTCAAAAATAAAATATTTGACTAAAATATGAATAACATTTAAGAAACCAAATGTAGGATAAAATTGTGTAAAGCAATGGGCACAATGATAAAACTGTTTAAAGCAGTATATGCAAGTCATCTTAAGTTAAAATGTCGGTTATACATCTCTTTTATTTATATATATCTTTTCTGAACAGAACATTGAAAGGCGTGTTAACTATGCTTTACTGTATTTGCTCTTTTAATATATGCAGTTTTCAAACGCATCGTAATCTGGGTTACAAAGTATTCCTCCGAAAGAAACGCAATTCAAATAAATAAAATCAAATTCTGGAAAATTTATTTAAAATGCTCAGTTCGAAGGAATAAATAGAAAATTTTAAAACAATTATCTGAAGAGACAATGCAACACAAACAATTAAAATAAAAGTATAAGAATTTAAAAATTACCTAAAATAATAACTATGACAAAAAATATATATAAAGAAAACTATTTGAAAAAAATAAACGCTGCACCTTTATTTACGCAGTTCGAATAGGTAAATAGAAATTTTTAAAACAGTTATTCGAGAAAAACCATGGAACTTAAACAATTAAAATGAAATTCGAAAAAGAAAGAATTACTTAAAATAATAAGTTATAATTAAAAATACAATATAAAGAATATTATTTGGAAAAAAGGAACGATGGTGACTTTTTTTCCTCTCACGGGGAAGGAAACTAGGTTGCCATATATTAAGAAGTTCGCCAAGTGAACTATTCTTGGCGCAAACTGACAAAATAGTGCCATAATAAATTTGTGAATTTCTCCGTAAATTTTGCTCCAAATTTTACAAAATTTCATATTTAGGCGTAATTTGAGTCGTAGAATCGAAATATGTAAAAAAATTGGTATGTTATTTCAGAAAAAGTCCGATTTTGTGTCAAAATACCTATGTTAGAATAGTGCTATATATAAATCTAATATATATATTAAGTCGCGCTTTCGAGACATGAAAAACGCAGTTTGAATTTTGTCAATCGGCCCAGTAGAACGGGAGATATCGCACTGTCCCATTTTTTTAGCAGTGTACATTCTTAAAGACACTGTATGAAACTATTTTTTATATTATATGAAACTATATTTGTTTCGACATATTAATGCATTGCAGTACAACCACTCTAAGGCAGTGGTGCCCAACCTTTGGTCTCTGGCGAGCACATTTTGGCCTATCGCGAGCACATTTCCAAAACATCAACATTTTTGTTAAACATTTTCCCAATCTTACGTGATACATCTGAAATATTAATTTCGGCAAGTGGGTTTCATATTACTAATACTATTGGCTGAACTTAATGGAAATCAAGAGAAACGGAGTTCAAAATTATTTTTCAGTGCATTTAGATTTTCCAAGTATTTCTCTGTTTCAATTGTTTTGTGGCTATTAATATAGCTTGATAAATTCTGAAAAATGGGTGAAATATTTTTCTTTCATCTGATTTATCCACAAATTTAACTTTATCTGAAAAACTGTTACAGTTCCAGTCAGTTGAAAAAGGTTTTTTTTTTTCTTTTCCCTCGAGATCTTCGTTCAGTTTGTTCAGTTTAGCTGTTATATCCGTAAGAAAATACAGATCGGATAACCAATTATTATCGTCCAATTCTTTATAACTTTCGTTTTGGGATTCCAAAAACTGCTTTATTGAAAATTCTATTTTAAGAAATTCAACAAACCGTTGAAGTACTTTTCCCCTGCTGAGCCATCTAAACATCGGAATGAAGAAATAAGATTCCCTGTTCGCTATCAAATTCATCAGTCAGCAATCAATTATTTTATAACGTCTTGCAAGATATCTCTTATGACTATAAATGCTTACCATATTTTAACAATTAAGAAATGTAAATGAACAGTTATTTTAAAAATACTTTTTGTTTGTAGTACCTAATCGGGCTGTCGACCACATATAAAACGATCGGCGAGCACAAGGTTGGGTACCGCTCTTCTAAGGTTTTAAAAAAAATCCTCTAAAATTTTTTTTTTTAAATCTGAAAGGTTTCAGATTTTAAATTACGTCTAAAGGGGCGTTTTTTTAAACGTTTTGTGTGTTACTTTTATTTATTAAAATCATGTTCTTTGCACTTAAACCATAAAATTCAGTTCAAGAGCAATGTCTCCTTAGATCGACCATTGCCATGAATAGCCTTAAGAGCGTGACATGACCATTGTAAATTGCAACTGTTTCAGTTAATGCATATCCTTATGCTGGAGGATATGATGATCAAAACATGTGAATAATTAATAAACAAGTAAACAAAATGAAAGTATGCATAACTACTACAAAATGGTGACATAAAAGACAGACGATATGAGAGGAAAAAATCATATATAAATGTATACATGGTTGAAAACAAGATAGTCAGAGCTATGTACAATGTTGAATATGAATAAAATGGCTAAATGCAGCGGAGAAATAGGACTATGTATACCTATAACTGTGAGAAATCATGTTATAGTTATATCTGGAGCAGCCTACATTGACATGACTTGACTACTTTTATAGGCAGTAAGACAGTATGACATGACTCAATCAATCTTATTACGTGCATTGATGTTACTGTGAATATTAGCAGCATGTTAGGAACCCAAAATATGGAGTTATGGTCTGGGATCTGGACGCCAACGATATTCTACACCCCGTTATGTTACCTTTCCTTTCCAGGCTCCACAAGCTTATTATTTGACAGATACGGCAGTCATTTCCACAGACGGTCTTCGTGCTTGTCATGGTCAGCTGCACCGCCAACTGTTTCCCCCAATAGAACACGGTGTACGAGATCACCTTAGACAGTTCTAGGAAGTGCAGATCTAACCCGACAGTTAGATATAGCCTGGCAAGAAGTATCCTAAGAAATCATCCATTATCGCTGCGAGGCAATTTCGAGTTGGATAACACCTTGCATAAAGACAAAAGCTAAGCCAACACCTTTTCATTTATTCGCTATGTAGTAGCTGTATCTTTTAAGTAAAATATACATTTCTCTGAAATTGTAATCTTTTATTTTTATATACACAACTATCACTGATTTACTGATTTTAACTATTTACTGATTTTCGACCCATTCAGATAACTTCTTTTTAGTCCAAAGGGGCTTTGTCCCTGAAGGACTATTGTTTTCGTTTTGCGATTTTGTGTTGAATCACTATAAATCTCAGTTTCACTTTTCAAACTGTTGCCACCAAATGTTAGACTCCTGCATTATATTTGAAGAAATTAAATAAGGAAAAATCTGTATATATGTATGTCTAATTCTCGCATTGTGATAAAACCACGGTACATAGAGACATGGAATTTTCAATGACGTAATCCTCCTACGAATATGAACATGTGGAAGATCAAATTTGAAATTTGGAATTTGTTTTATTATCGATTTCATATTTTGTAAATCTTTAACGAATTTTTGAGTAACAAACTCATGGATTTCAAAGCGAACAATGGTAACACTCTAAGGATGGGGGGGAGAACTTTTTATCTCCAGCAGCGCGGAACTGTGTATCGGAAATTCTAGATATGCTCATTTTGAAATTATTTTGCGACATTGCTCTTGAACTGAATTTTACGGTTTAAGTGCAAAGAACATGATTTTAATAAATAAAACGTGAAAAACGAGTGATCATCAGAGCCGCTCTCGCAGCATCTAATTAGTCATTCTTAACTATCCAACGTATTAGCGGCTATCAGTGGCCCAAAGTACCATTGATAGGCAACCCAAAGAGCATGGCCTGCTTTCACGACCGCCCTGAGTCGACTACTCCTTCCTTATGTGTGTTTTTCTCTGATTGCTCAAGGTGGTGCTTATACCTAAACTTTCTGTTAATCATTGTATGTACCCATGGTGAACCTGCTGCCACGGTACAAGCCGTCAGATCCATATAACTACAATCACGGTCTTAGAGCATCATAGCCCTAGATTATTGTGATGAGTTAGCATTTGAATTTCGTATGGTTAATAAACCGGATGAAGGATAGCTCGAAGGCATCCAACATCTCACCACTGCCCTGGACGTCTTGAGACACGTGTTCGCTGCCACTATGGCTGTGTATGAAGCTGAATTCATCGCTGAGGCCAATTATACTCCAGGCACTGAAATTCCAGTCGAACGAGTCCATTGCAAAAGTGTTTATATTAGTGTGCACAGGGAAAGAGTAGTCGACTCAGGGGCAGTCGTGAAAGCAGGCCATGCTCTCTGGGTTGCCTATCAATGATACTTTGGGCCACTGATAGCCGTTAATACGTCGGATAGTTAAGAATGACCAATTAGATGCTGCGAGAGCGGCTCTGATGATCTCTCGTTTTTTACGTTTTATTGTCTCCTTAATTCGGCCATTGCCTTCTTGATGCTGTGCTCTTTCATGGTTCAATCATTTGTAGCAACATCGTTAAATGGCAGCTTTGCTTCGAACCAAATGTGGAACAATTCTTCGTTTGTACCACTCTGTTTCTTCTAAGGAGATTGACGCGTCCTCTGTCAAATGGGCGAAATATGTTCAGATTGTGTATGAATACATTAGAAGAGTTGAAGTGAATAGATGAAGTAAAATTCAAACAGAACTTATGCCGTAGATTAGACGTTTCTCCTATTTTATACCAAACCGGAAGTTAATTTTCGATGATATTAGCTCCATATATTCATTCATTAGGCACGAAAGTATAATTATTTGCTATCTTAGATCGCATTTTCTACTAAATTTTTATTTATGTTTCTTATGTAGCCATAAAAGATATGAATTATCGGAAAATTTGTGTTACGAAAATGATTTCTTTTGTATTAGATTGAATACAATATATTACTTTTTACTTTAATGTAATTATGTTGCATATTATTTTAAGTATCCATATATATTGAAACAAGGTGTAAATACCCTTTTTATTATATAACTTTATTATATACTATTTATATTTATCTATTTATTATATAAATTTATTACATATTATTTACATATATTTATTTATTATACAATTTTATCATATATTTATTTATTATATAATTATATTTATTATATAAAAATTTTGTCAGACTATATGAATTTTTAGCGCACGGGTTAGTTTACGTAATCAATTTTTTTACATGTTATGCATAATGTTAGTTGTTTGTTTAGCCGACTGTGACAAAGCATGCGAGTGCTGTCTGTCAAAAAGCACGGAAGTCTTTCGACAAATTTCTAAAATATTATTGCAAAAGGTCCAGCTGCGGCAAAACAGCTTCTCCGCATAGCGAGTTTAGGGTTCCAGGAAGACGCAGAGAAAGGCAAGTTTCCCAGATTTGGCACGAAATCGCCCATTTGGCGACAAGAATCGGCGATATGCCTTAAACGGAGGGAGAACATTCTAGAAGGTATTTCTAGCGGATTTCGTCGGGAATGTTCACACCCTGCCTGTGATTAGCTTAAGAGCAATCGACCGAGTCGGTAACTGTACTTAGTGTTTTGCCGTGAAGCTGTCTTCACCGTTATAGCCTGAGGACTGTCGTTATAGCTTGAGGATTGTTGATTGTTTCATCGTGTTTATCGCAGTTTTTCTAGGACTGTAAATGTGTCTTTGGATTTTTCCTGTGTAATACTTCCGAATAAATTGTGTTTTTATTTTTCATCAAGTGTTATCATCAATTACTTCAAATCCATGAACTCGTAGAACGCAATAACTGATATCAGGAGTGGGGTTTGCGAGTAAATGCCAGCGACTTGCCTGCAAAAAGAGGCAGGGCGAAGGAAATGAGGTCTTTGTTGGACTTGTTAGCAGCTGTAAAAGACGGAAAAGAAGAAATGAAAACCGTAATGAAGGCTGAGAACAAGAGCGAAATAAAATCGGGTCAAGAAGAAATAAAAATCAGATAAGAAAAGCTGCAAGAGCAACTCCAACAGACGGAAGTGGAGCAAAACAAGATTAGACGCGAAATCGTGGAGCTTAGAAAGAAAACCGAAACTAAATTAGAAAACATCAAAGAGATAGTAAAGGAACAGTTAAAGTAAAGTGGAGCCCAAATAGCAGATGGGGAAGAAATAAGAAAGTTCCAGAAAGAAGCAGATGTTTTGAATGACAACCAGTCTGAGCCCAAGAACGAACCTGAAGACTTCAAGGTTCTACCAGTTTCTTCTCATACAGTAATCAAACCAAACGCATACAATGGAAAACCACTGTAGAGTGTATATAAGATTTAGTTTTTTATCGTGTGTGTGTGTGGGGGGGAAGAACATCAAGGCCTTGCAGTTAGTTGTACCATTCCGAGGCGATACTGCTGGCATCTTAGGAGTCCTATCAGAAGACCAGATTTCAAACTTAAATGCCCTTTCAAATGCGCTGGAACTGAGATTCGAGTTAAAATGCTTAAGGGACTGCAGCCACCTGCAGTTGAAAACTCACTAGCCGAAAATTACGGAAAGCCTTCAAGAACTGGCGACTGACATTGAGAGGTTGGCGCATCAATCATATCGGGACTGTCCACCTGATATCCGCGAAAATCTGGCCCTGATGCAATTCGTCGATGCAGTCAAGGATTCGGAAATTCAGAAAGTTCTCATATTGACGGGTTTAAAAGACCTAAAATCCGCCTTGATCTACACCAAGAAGCTCGAATCGGTTTAAGAAGCGACTCGAGAAAATCGCCATCCTATTAGAGCGGCTCAAACAGAACACCCAAATTTTGACGTCGCAAAATTGGGAGAAGAAATAAGAGAAATTACGGAGGCGTTAAGAAGGCCGAATGCAAGCAACACTGAAAAGAAAACAATCAAGTTCTGGAATTGCGGACTAGAAGGACATCTCCACAGGAACTCTCACGTAAACCAACCGCGGTAGAGAACTCCCATCAAAGTTCTCCAGATTTCTTCAATGAGTGGTGGAGATAACGAACTGTTGTCAAACAACACGTCAACAAGCATCCATGTAAGATGATCATAGATGTGAAAGCAAATGTAACCATCATCAGAGCAGATATAGTTCGGGAACTGAATGAAACTTTGCGATGGACCTCGCCTTGTGTGACTTTATGAACAGTGACAGGTGTGAGAGAGAGAGAGAGAGAACGGAAGATGTGGGCACTATACCCTTACCAAACGGTTAATCTGTATAGCACTACGTCCACTGCTATCTATAGCACCTCTTCAAAATACATAATGCCACCTGAAAGGTATTCAACGTGGATGACAAGACAGTGACAAGTGATAAGATCCAATTAAAATTAAAATTAGCATCACCATTACCTGGAAAAGAGACCTACCAGCACTTATCTTTCATTGCTAACATCGTTAACATTGCGGACGAATAACTGTTCGGACTGGACTTTTTTCAGAAATAGGACTTAATACTGGACGAAAATATAGCAGTGTTTAAAATAAAAAACAGCATCCTTCAAAAACAGATGTTACCATCCCTCCAATGACAGGATTATTAATAATCAGATGAATAGAAAACAAGAATAGCTTTAAATTTTAAATAATTGAATACCCCGAAAATAGTCCAAGAGATGTGCTAGTAGCCTCGGCATTAACAGAACTTTCCAGAAATTCGTCTCTGGTAGAAAGGCGAATCCTTACCACAGAGCGAGAACCATCCAGAAGGGCTAGGTCATGCATTCCAGTGACGTGCGTTTACAAAGCCTCACCTACAATTCCGACTGAGGCAACTCGGAAATAAATGCAAGAACTTCAACAAAGTTAACCAATGAACAAAGACGTGCGGCAGAGAAAACAATTAAAGAATTTGAAGATCTAATTTTTAGAGGTGTTGGTCGCACAAAACTGACGCAACATCGAATTAATACGGAGGATCACTCTGGATCAAACAACATCCCAGACGTCTGCCATTCGTAAAACAGGAAGAGGTTGGAAATCATCTGAAGAAATGCTTGAAAATGACATTATCGAACCATCTACAAGACATTAACATATATATATATAACCTGCATATACGCGGGAGCGATCGATAGAGTCGGGAGCTGTAATTAGTGCTTTGCCGTAAAGCAGTCTTCAATATTATGGTCTGAAGGCTGTGTTTGTGATTATTGCAGCGTGTTTATTGTAGTTTTTCGACGACTGCAAACGTGTCTTTGGAATTCTCCTGTGTATAAATTAATTGGTGAATAAATTATATTTTGATTCATCAAGTGTTATCAACAATTACCCCAAATCTATGAACCCGTAGACAGGTTCAGATGGAAATGTAGTGGGACACCCAATGTTTACTATAAGTAATGTAGGTATAGTCCCACTACACTTCGGTTTATTTTTAAAGTAATATTCAAAATAGTACATAGTATAATATAACACATAATATAACATAATATAACAGTATAAACAGTATGTCGATATTTTGATTGATATATCTATTAGATATAATTATAGTAGTTATAATAGGTATAATAATAGTAGGCTAACAGTCATAATTTATAACAGTTCATAATAGTTCCTTGAGATAAAGTTTATTATATGAATTTGTATCTTCTTCCTCTTCTTTTTCTTTTTTTTACTATATCATTATTATTGCAAGGGTTTGTTTTTAAGATAATTAGATAATAAAAGTTTTAGATGAATTGCAGCTTCAAAAATGAATTTTGACATTAATTACATTAGTGCTCACATAAATTTTTGCCTATTGAAGATAGATATTTGATTGTATTTTCTATTTTTTTTTAAATGTTTGTTGGTAATTGCAAAACGAAGGAAGGCATTGATATTTGAATTAGACAATTTAACATGAGATGACTTTGTTAAGGGACATTGAGTAATATAATGGATTTGATCACCTTTATTTCCACATGTACATAGCTCAGAGTTTGAGATGTTGAATCTGAAGAAGTATGTGGGAAATGGCCCATGTCCAGTTAAAAAGCGGTTTATATAACCATTGACCGTTGTACATGTATCATTTATATGAGGTGCTATTTGATGTAATTGTCTTCCTGTAGTTATTGTTGTCCACTCTTCTTCCCACATTTGGAGGCTGAATTTTATGTAGATATTTCTTGAGGTATGATTTTGGCCAGGAGATTTTTCTTGAAGGGATATTATTGTTGGTAGTAGCTGATTTGGCTGCTTAATCGGCTTCTTCGTTACCAAGAACTCCGACGTGAGCCTTTATCCAATAAATGTTTGGTGATATTTGAGGATATTGGGTAATTTTGTTAAAAATATCTTGAATAATTTCAGATGTGTGTTGGAGATTTTATAGAGCTAGTATTGCTGATTGACTATCTGTGAAAATATTGATTTTTTGTAAATTGTTATCGATTGAGTATTCTATTGCCATTCGAATTGCGTGTAATTCTGCTTGGAAGATACTATTTTCCTTGGATAGTCGATTTTGGAGAGTTATTTTCTGGGTTTGATCAATTTGTATTATAGTACATGCACAGTCAACTCCTAAGTCCATTTTCGATCCATCTGTATATACTATTGGTGGAGATATATGATTGGTTGGAGGTTTTACTGTGCTATATATTTTAGGATTAGAGGCAGGATGTCTTCTGTAGGGATTGACTGATTTCAAAATCGTTAGGATTAAATATCTCATCATGTAATATGCAGGATTTTTTTAATTTGAGAACTGTGGCTTTTGCATGTTCAGTTTGTGCTAAAGTATGAAGAGGTGCTATTCCTGAAAGTATACATAGGGCAGCATTTGATGTTGTTTTATAACATTTTGTGATCCAGAGAAGGAATTGACGGTGTATGGCTTGCAGTTGTTTTTGTTTCCGTACACAGCAAAAATATACTTTTGAACCCGTAGACAGCAAAAATATACTTGTTTAGTAAGTCTCGTTATAAATAGGAAAACCAGAAACTGAAGACAGTTTGAATCAGCGAAACCCCAGCTGCACATGTAGACAGATCGTTCTCCGGAATTCAAATCGCAGTCCAAATATCGATGTTCAGAAGACCTATCCCGTCTGTCGTTGATAAGCTTTGTTATGCCTGAACCCCATACCGTAACATTAAAGATTATGTGAAGTTATAATTACGATGACTTTACCATTTATGTTATAGAGAAAATGCCTGTCACTGTACTGAACCTAAGGTCTTTAATTTTCCCCCAGAAAGATGCCATTTTTCATTAATTAATTTTTGAAGGTGTATTAATTTGCAGTTCTTTAACAAATTTAAATACTGAAAAGCAATAAATATACTTTTTGTCAGTTTACTATAATGTATGACACAGATGGTCATCAACTCATGGACATTAGATGTTCAAATTTATTTTCTCACATGTTTAAATTTATTGTGAAGTAAGTCAATGGCGAGCAACTGTCTTGGTGCTCAGCTTTAATATAATTTTAATTTAATGTATATAATGTAATGTATTTTGCAGTAATTTACAAAACAGACAATCTTCTTAGTAGAACATAAATTTTATTTCTAGTTCACGGTGATAGACAAATTTTATACAATTCTTAAGTGGCAAAATTTTCATCCTACTCCTAGCTGTAAAATCTTCAGAATTCTAATCTTTTTTAAAACAATATCTCACGTTAGTGAGTAACGGTTTAATACAAATATGGCGTTGTCACTTTAACAATAATTATATTTATTTATTAAATAAACAGATATTACAATAACTGGCAAATAATTTTAAATACATTAAATTTTTTATAAGTCTAATTGACTAATTTTAAGGAAGTTCGCAATATTATTGACATTAAAATCTTCTTTATCAGAGTTTGTTTTTCCACAATGTTTGGAACGCTACATTTATGCTACCAAATACATAGAACACACTGCTTTAGCAAGTGTTGCCATCGCAACAATTTTGAAAAACCATATACCAATATTAAGTAATAAAACTAACGCTCAATGGTTGACAGTGCATGCGTTAGACGGTCATCAGCCTCTGTTAGGCCGAAGGTGTTCTGCAACAATCTACAAACTTCTTTTAAATACGAAGTCACTATTTCCAGTTTTAGATCCCCAGTAATCAAGCTTTCCGGCCTATCGTGTTGCCTCCATATGACTGCGTATGGTGTTGCTTCCATATGACTATAATCTCTCAACATTTTACTGCACCACTTGATACTAGTGACTCAGTTATCATTGAGTCATCAGTATGGATTACCCTAAATGAGCCTTAGTCTGTACCAATGGTTTTAACGGACAATGATTTTTATGGGCCATAATGTGCTTTGATTAAATATTTATTTAAAGTTCATGAATTTCTCACATCAGTGACATATGAGTTCGTGACACCAAGCTGGCCTGACCCCAGTTTTTATTCACAAACCATTATTGATACTGACGAACAGTAGAGAACACCGGTGACTAAGACATTTAAAATGCACTGTTGTGCTCCGAATTAATTTAACACGCTGTCTAAGCTTAATGCATCCTCCCGCGTCGCCGAGCTATTGGTTGACTCCAAGTGTCTCTCAACTTGACTCTTTTTGGCGAACACGGTTCGATTTAAAATAAATTCAAACTTTTCTACACATTTACTACATTACCCCAAAGTGGAGACCACTGAGATTATTCAAAAGGACTTTTACCTGCAGGTCTCCAGTGATAAGCATAATTGAAAGGCATCTGTAATCTCTGAAATATTAGAGGAAATAAATATATATTTACACTCACTGCACTGCTAGTCATTGGTAATTTATGAATTGATTTACAAGTTGTTGTCAACATGAAGGTCACTAATAAATTTGACGGCTGACTGTTAGTGGTTATCAATAGTTTTGGCGAACATCTATGTGCTTCGAATTAATTTTAATTGAAATTTACGGCTCTGCTCCACAGTGGTGATCTATGTGTTAGTATCAAGTAACTCACAGCCCTTAGACAAGCAGTGACCAATCACCTTGAAAGACACCGGTAGGCTCAGATTAATATTAGTTTAAGATTATTTAAATTTTCTGCACAGCCCCACACCACTGATACATTGATTGACTTTATTAACTCTCAGCTTTTAAGTCATCGGTGACCAATAGCCTTGATAGACACACGTAGTAACTAACCCTTCACCTATAGGGTAAATAACGTTCTTCAGTTTAGCTTTAAGAAAAATCTAAATTTGCTGCACTGTCTGATACCAATGACCCAATGGTTGGTCTTAAGTGAACCTGCAATGTAGGTCATTTCCGGCCAATAATAATGATAGGTTCCAGTGTGTTTTGATTTAATTTTGATATTAAACTTTTCCTCGGTGGAGTCCATCCATTACCTTGATGTTAAAAGTTCCCTTAGAAGATTCTTTCTAATATTTTTCTGTTCGTAACTTCCCGCCAGCATGGACATAGCCATACGCCTTTGTAAGTGTTTCACTAAATATAAGGTGTTTATCTCCGATGCACCTCACGAATATCAAGTTCTCAGAATGTTATCATTTGGAAGAAAGAAATACATTTAATTAATATTGCGAATTCAATAAGTCTGCATTTTGAACAATATATCTTATTACAGTTGTAGAGACATTAGGTTAATTGGGAAGCAGGCAGGATGAAAAATGACCAAACGCCTTCGCCGGGAATAGAACCACGGACCTTCCCCCTTTTAAAGGGCGATTGGGGTTTAGTTCGGGCGCCATAGTAGAGATACTAGGATTTTTTGGAAAAGCCGGAGAGATGAAAATTGAGCAAACGCCTTCACCGGGAATCGAACCACGGACTTCTGGAATACCGGCTCAAATATGCAAACCACTACAGCACGAAGACACGCTAGGAAGGCGGGATAAATACCTTACACAGTGAAATATATTAAAATATATAATTCTAACTAAAGTGGAGATGTCATGAATTGCGTGCTTAATGGAAAATAGTTTAATATTTTACATTATTAGACATGAATATCTAACGAGTTATAACGAGTTAAAGCAAAAGCATTTAGATAGTCACAATTTTGCATTAATTCTTTTTGGATTAAGAATTGGCAACCGAATTCATTAAAATGAGTTACGATCAGTAAATTAATTTTGTTCTTTGTTTGTAATAAACCTGTCATAAATGTCTCAAGCTATTTTATTTGATTACTAGAGCTTTTTAAATATTAATAAGCTGTTTGACAAAGACATTTGATCTCATTTTTGAAGAAACAAACTGTTATTTTTCCTATGAATAAGCTGCAGTAAGTAATAGAGAAGTGAACAACATTCTATATTTAGGATGAAAGACAGTCACAACATCTCTTGAAATTAAATAATCCGTTTAATTTTTTCTGTCAGATGAAACTTTAATATTAATTTGGAAATAAAAGGTCAATTTAATACCACTATTGTGAAATTAATATTGTTATATACTTTAACAAAGCGTAAGAATATCAAATATAACTTTGATAAAATATCAAATATAACTTTGATGATATTTTATATTTATTTATTATTTTGGAAGTATGTTTCTTATAATAATCCAGCATTTTTATGCTTGTTTAAAGAATCAGACTCTTTGTTATTATTATCATTATTATTACTTTCATATCATTATTATTAGTTTATGCTTGTTTAACGAATCAGACTCTTTTGTTATTATTATCATTATTATTACTTTCCCTCACAGCATCTTATATCTTAAATTAGAACCAAGAAAAAGAAATATTTGTCAAATGCTGGGAATTCAGCAATACTTAATAGTTAGAAGTTTCAACAGAGATTAAAAAATTAGACATCAAGAAATAATTATTCTTGCTTCCTTGCTGTTTGTAAAAGAAAATACTAATTCTAGTTATTTTAATTAAAAAAATTATGTTCCTAAAAGCATTATTGCAAAAATGAGAGAAATGTTTGGTGGTTTTAAACATTATATTCTGGTTACAAGAGAAAAAATTCAATTTTTTAAATGCTTACAATAAGTAGATGTTAGATGATACTTTTTGTAATACTTTGGACTAGATAGGGAGTCTTCTGAGGCATAGTTAGAGTATAAGGCAAAATAAAAATTGCATCGAAAATGTGATTCATAACAAGGTTTAACAGATGTTCTTGATAACAGTGACAGGACAGAAATAAGACCCGACATTTTTTAAGAAATGGTGGACTTCCAATATGCTTCCCGTTGCATACCGAAATCCAACAGGCATTATTTCTCAAATTTATTGTAAATATACTATATATAATATAATATACTATATATAATATAAGTATATAATATTATAAATGCTTTAAAAAGAAAAGTTTCTTCATTTCTCTTGCGAATATCAGAATATTTTTGAGTAATTCATGAATGCTTGGAACTAAAAGTTCTTAAAACCAAATATAGGCTTTGGGGATTGTAAAATATAATCTTTAATAAGTAAGATATTAAAATCTGTTTTGCGAGAAATTACAAAGAACGAAACAAATGAAATGAGTTTCTAAATCGTATGCCAAGTGGTCTCATATTTTTGAACTTACGGCAGATGAAAAGGCAGTTTTCTTGCATGATAGAATATTTTCAGGTTCCTCAGAAGTGGTTTAGTAACTTTATCTCAATACCATGCCCGGCTTAGACAATACTTTCACTATTCCAGTCATTAAAATTAGGACCTAGTGTAAGTTCTCAGGCATCAGAGTATTGTAGCATATAGATTATGAAGAGGTATAGATATAAAAATGCCTGAAAGTTTGAAATCGAGAAACAGGATTATCAGTCGACTGATTGATTTATGCTGATGAATATATAGATTCCATTAAAATTAGTTGTGCCTGTTGATTACTAGAAAATGTTCGCAGGAGACGTTCCACAGAAAAATATTAAAACTGCTGAAAGTGACTTTTCTTATTTGCATTTCTTGAAGCACTGCAAAGACTTTGAAGTGTTTGCTGTATCAAAAATACTTTCTCTTCGATGAATATTTCAATAACTGCTTATGCAACCGCCAGTTGCCGGTTTTGAACCTGTTTACTAAGTTTACATGCAACCTGTAATAAAAGTTGCAGGTAAAAAGTTTATTACAGATACGTTTAAACTCCCAACTCTATAGGAGGAAAGCTAAATTTAACTATAAAAACTTTTGCTTTCTTAAAACCATTTAGCCTCAGTTACGTTTGCATTTGAGTAAATATTGTTAGGTTTCAATAACAAAGATTAATGCATAAGTTATCGTACGTAATATTTATTTCGACGTATAATTAATGCGTCTATAAAATTTTAAAGCTGCAGTTATACAAAAAATAAACGAGATTTGAAGGACAATTGATTTTTTGCTTAGGTTTGTGGATAATTGCTTAGGTTTCTGGAAAACAGGCTTTCAATGATTAATATCGCTTCTAAGGTTTATGCAGTTTACAGATGCCTTCGCAAAAGTAGGTAGCTGAAACACTCTTTCATTCTCTATTTATGTTTCCCATAATGTGTTAAATTTTCAAATGACTTCTTGCGAAATGATATTTAATTAAAAGGTTTGAAAAGCGGTCTGGAGTTGATAAATCTGGCATTTAGAAGGATAGTTGACGACAGTTATATTTCTCTTCTCCACAAACCGCTAGGAGATCATTACATTGCTCGAAGAGTTAGCCTCTCTATGCGCGCTTTCCACGAAGCAAATCACGTCAAACGGAAACGAAATGGAAAGGAATAATTTGGGGACTCAACCATTTCTCTCAGCTGTTGTTACTGTGGCTACAAAACAAGCCGAACGGAAAAATGATCTTGAAGGGCTTATTTTAAAGTAACAGACCATAGTCCTGAAGATGATTATCGGTTTAATAGTTAGAAAGTTAAACGCTAACACTTTTTTTCCGTCAATGTTATAAAATCAGAATTTCTATTTGGATTTCAGCCAAGACTTTTAGCCGCCCAGACGGTGTAGTGGTTAGGGGAGCGTACTGGTGTACCGAAGGGCCCAGTTTCGAATCCCGGAGAAAGTATGGATATTTGTAAATGTATAGTGTCATTGAAGCATGGGAGCACTCTAAATAAATGGCCAGGCGAAAGGCCGTTCGTATGGATTAGTGGTAGGGGAGAAGGGTGGGAGACCCTCGGACTATCCCCCGGGATGCTCTCCCTCAAAATTGTAGTGGAAGTGGAAGTCCAATCTCCTCGAGGCTCTGGCAACCATTCTTCCATTAAATTCATAGACAAGATAACAACAACAACCAAGATTTTAATACTTCCTATTATTTATTATAAGGATTTATTCCAAACTATATGCACAGCACAATGCATCAGAATTTCATGGCCGCTAATGCAACGATTTGTGCTATGATTTCGATCATTAATGGAATTGACCATTTTATGAAACTAAAGCCCATTCTTGGTTTCAAACTCTAATCCAGGGGTTGCTAAATATGCATGTCAGTCTGCTACTTTAGAGAAAGTACTTTAGTAAAGTCAGTCTTCTACTTTAGAGAAAGAAACAAAACAAAGTCCTAGTGACCCTCTGGCCTTTTTCGATCGTGAAATATGTGTTATCATATCAGATTTGGAATTTATGGGCGAATTAGAGAATACAACCATCTTCTGCAGCAGTCGTTACTATGCTTATGGAGGCAAGAGAGAAGGAAGGAAATGGCACTGAAGTGGTTTTTCTAAAGTAAAGGGCTTTAGTTGCATTCTAGATTTCAAAAATATTCGAGAGGAGCAACTAGATATTTTTATATATTGAAACGTGTGACGCCAGTTTACGAACAGAAAGAAATGTTGCAAGTAAATATGCTTATTTTTAAGTATGAACGAAAAACATTTCATTATCTCGTTCCGTGTTCAAGAAACTGAGACGTACTGACATAAAAGGTTTAATTAAATTTGTAGGGAAGCAATAGAGTTAATAATAATGAAAGAAAGGTTTACATGCGAGGAAAGAACACAGTAGTAATTTGAAAAATGTAAAGAATAATGTTTTCTGATTCGTAATCTATATGAATTCATCTGGAAAGATTGAAAAGAAGAAGTATAGACATGACGTGCAGTGCAGGTATTATAGTCGACAGGCGAAACTTATTTTAAAAGCAATTATCCGCTTTGGCGGAGGATAGATAACAAAGCAATTCTGTCTTCCATAGTATTCCAACTCCAGACCTCCTCATTGATAGATGGACGTGCTCAAATTCAAATAATTGAATTAGCAAATTAGGTTTTTTTTTTCTTTCCAGTGGGCATTATAACTAAACCTATCTGTAGTGCATACAATCGTACCAGTACGTACGTATACCATTGGTTGCACATATATAGATACTGCAGAAAACAGACACTACGAACAGAGATTATTCCACGGGCGTTATTGGTATCATATATTCCATGCACAACTATATTTTCTATTGTCCAGATACATAGGATTTGTGACAAAAATTTGCATTTTCATGGAAGCAAATCATGGAAATAGAATTACCTTTCTTATACTTATTACTTTGACATTTCCTTTGTTTTACATATTTTGAAATTAAAATGCGCATTGGTTTAAAAATTAAATTATTTATTGTCAAAAAGGAATGTAATTGAGGGGAAACGTCTACTTCAAATCGTAATATTGAAAAAATAAAATATTGTTTGTTCCATCGCGAGTACGCTGCATTTAGGACCTAATTCACTGAAAAAAAAAGTAACGAATGTGAAAGAGCCTCAGTTTGCCCGTGAATGGTCTATACTATATTAGCGGTTTTCAAGCCATCCAGCCCATATAGTGGTTAATGCTCCTGACTGCGGTAGCAATGGGCCCGGACACGAATCGCGGAGAAGATCTCTTTATATAAAGCAACACTGGCAACCTATTAGTTGCTTCCATAATGAAATGGTCACCACTTCCGGCACTTGTAGTGGCAAAGGGCTGACAGCTATTAATAAAGAGCCCCGCCATTAAAAAAATCTGACTTCCTTGTACGGAATATTCGATTATACGCATTTTTTCTTGCATTTCATTTAAACTTATTGGATTGAATTAAATATACTTCGTCGATAGCACATAAACCACAATAGAGTAAATTCACTCTTTAAAATTCACAATATTTGTTTATCATAGCGACACTCTGGCGCTAGGTTCACTTAACAGCGTTACATTTCGTTCATAGTATAACTCAGAATGCACAAAATTTATATCATTTGAAAAATTATCTAATCGTTGCTACATGTTCTATTCAAATGCTTATGACAAATATAGAACGATGTATAAAAGAAATTAAGCAAACAAAACAGAAACAGCCTTTCACAGACGATTTAGTATTTCTCATTCAATTAATTCATTCATTCAAAAATTTGAGCACCACTTGGACCACAAAGTTATAACTGTTACATCAAATAATATGAACTAACCTCAAATAAGTAACTGTTACCTCAAATAAGTAAAAGGACTATGAAATAACGATTTTCTTTTCATTTTTCACAAATAATACACATAATTTTGATATATTTCAGCGCTTTTTTGAAAATTATTTTCTGTGGATGATAGAAGTTCCACAAAAATTATAATTTTGCAAGTTCCAGAAAAATTTATGCATTTAGAAGTTAAACAAAAATTATATTTTTAGATTGTTTACAGAAATTATAGTTTTAGATTCTCACCAAAAAAAAAAAAAAAAATATTAGCTTTAGGTATTTTGCGAAAATTTTAGTATTAGGAATTCCACGAAAATTTTATTTTTCACGTTTCCATAAAAGTTTAGTTTTGGGGGTTCCGCAAATGGAAATTGCAATTATAAGGCTTCCGAAAATCGAAAAAGTTTGAAGATCGCAAAGCTAATCTATGGGTAAGCTTCGGAAACTAATAGGGCTCACCAGCGGCCGAGCGGTAAAGTCGCTGAACACTGGTAGTTCGGTCCGAGGTTCGAATCCCACGAACGGGCTGGCTGCATGGGCGTTTTCGTGGTTTTCCCCATGTGTAACGTGTATACGAGCCAGTTTCCCTTAGAAAGTCCTCCACGAAGGCATCCCTTCCCTTAGGCAGATAGCCCTCGAGGCTTTGCCATAATCACACACATGGAAACTAATAATGCTATATTACAGAAACTATTCCACAAAAAAGTGCATTTTACGTTAGCTCTTAAAATCGAGAGATTTAAATACCTCTCAATTAATATTAACACATACTAAACGATTCACTTAGAGTAAAGGTTTAATATAATTTAAAATTGAAGCAGTAAGCAAAGTTATCAGATAAAAAAGCAAAAAATTTAAAAATCTATTTAATAAACAGTCTGTCAGATCGAGTGAGACGAAATTTATTATTCTTTGCATTTAATTGAAATTCTTTAATGGCCTTTCATCATTATAAGTGACAATTTCTATTTTTAGTCAATTGAAATTTATCAATCAGAAATAGAAAGCAAATGAAATAAAGCACAAACAAGCTGCAAAAAAGCATAAAATTGCTATAGCTTTCTTTTATTTTAACTAAAATAAAGTGAAAATAAATCATAAAATTATATATATAAAAAATATTTTAATTATGTCACTGATTTTAAACGACACTAAGATGACAACCAGTATCAAAGAAATATATTCCTGTTAGCGATTTCGTCAGAATAGAAAAATTATTCCAAGAAAATCTTAGTTTTTCAAACTTCGGACGTAGGCAATTGTTTTTTTTAATCAGTTGCTAATAATTAGTCCTGGCAATCTGATGGCTTTGATTGATTATTTACTATAAAAGAAAAGATTTCCAACATATCGCACTGTTAGACACGTTTCTAAAGCTTAAATAGCATTATATTTTCACTGGTTATCCCGTTATAGCTTAAGTTCTTTTACGATTTAGAAGATTCCTTGAGACATACAGAAAGTAGTATAATAAAGGTAATATTAACTGGGATTTTTACTGGCCAGAACCAAACGAAAAGTTAGAAAATTTTTACTGAAGATTGTCCACCCACTCGTCTAGTCAACATTCAGAAAATGTTTCATATATTATTTTGGGAAGTTAAGCAACGGGAAGAAGATGACAGATTTTTTCAGAAAGGAGTATCATATAAAATAACTTCGAGATATTAAATATAAAATGAAAAGAATATTAAAGTCTTATCAAAAATCTTGAAAATGTATAGACTTTCGTTTACTTTGGGAACATAAAGTTTATCCAAACTCTTAGTAGACATAGCACCAATTATAACTGTGAAGTAGCAACAGAGACTTGAAAAAGCTTAAAACAGATATTTATTAACTAAACTAAGAACATAAATGCACCTCTCGTGCTCATAGAAATCAACCACAACTTATGGCGATGCAAGTAAAGTAATAGTCAAATTTGAAATTAAAACATAGACTAGTAGTCGAAGACTACACAATTCCATTTAATTTGATGTTTGCTGAAACTCAACCAGCGTATCAATTTACATGTCGGCAGCAGTAACTCTATTAGACAATTACAAACTTAAACAAGATGGCAGAGCTTAAGTAACGCGGCCTTTAGAGGCAGAAACATACTGTATCTTACAGTTCAAAACCTCAACTTAAATACTCTCTATCTCATTTACATTTCTGGTGAGGAAATGGAAAAGAGAAGTTATAGTAAAGATATAAATCATAATTGGTTATTGCAAAATTATAGTAAAGTAAAAATATGGTATCCTAGAAAATTAATCTAAAATTTAAATTTGATTTAGCAAGACTTTATTTACTTACTGATTTATTTTTTGTACACAAAATAGGCTATAAATTTGTAGCCATTGATTTTTTTAGATTATCAGGATAATGAAATTTCCTTTTTTCTCACTTGGAAGATATTTGCTTGCCCTTCTTAGACTTTAAAATGTTTAAAGTATTGAAAATTCCCTCAGGTACGAAATATGATCTAACATTTTTTATTCGGTTTATGATAATATATTTTTGCAGAGGTTTTTAACCAGGAAGATCAAACGCATGGAATTCTGCACCAAATTTGGAATTTTGCTTTTGGAAGTTTTCGAAGCAAAACAATATGCTTGAAAATCTCCTCTAAGACTTAAAATATTTTCGTCGAGCAATCTAAAGCACGACGAATTTAGGGCAAACTCCAGATGCGGTATTGACTAATGACAACCACACACCATTGCTCAAACGCAAGCCATCAGCCTAGAAGTGCTACTAAGTTACTTTTAACCTTTATTCGGCATTTAAAAAGGCTTTTTTCATTCACTGCACTTGAGATGTTTAATTGACTATGACAACGTACACAAATTAATTCACTTAGCAAATAGCATGGCATACCTACGTGGAGGACTTTCTAAGGGCTTGAACTGGTGTTACACATGGGAGAAACAAGGACAATTCTCATATCATCAGCTATTCTCCGAACATGGGAATAAAAGAAAAATTCGAATTAATATCGGTTCGCGTTCTGGTACAATTCAGAAATATGGCTCTGTTGAAAATTCTTTTCCGCTGTTCCGTGAAAAATTGCTTTAGTCCTAAAATTCCTGTCATTAGTCAAGGAATTTTCAACTATTATTTTTACTTTCCTGTAAAGTAAAAAGAAGTATTGTAATCGCGAAAAGTTTCAGGCATTATATTTCAAAGCAAATATCCATTTTCACCGCTATCAAATGCAATTTAATGATGTTTTTGCGTGACGTCCGTACGTAAGGACAGGATAAAGGGCTCTTTTCCCACAAAAATTGTAAAACTAATTTTAAATGAATTCTGAAGAGAATTTTTAGTGGCGTCTGTGCATACGTATGTATCTCGCATAACTCAAAAACGAGTAGCATCAGAACGTTGAAATTTTGTATATAGGACTGCTATAACATGTAGATGCGCACCTCGTATTTTGGTTGCAATGGGCCGCACCATACGTATATAAATATATTTATATATATATCCGCTCTGTTACCCGGCTCAGTGATCTCAGTTTCTTTACTTGTATATGTTTGTAAATTGTACATTTTTTTGCTTTAAAAATAATTGAATTATGTTGTTTTTATCTTCCGGTTAAGGTTTTCATGCCTTTAGTAAATCTGTATGCATTATTTTTAGAATTATCAACAATTTTAAAGCTGTTTAAGTGCCCTTTTCTATGGCGGCCATTGATTGTTTACATTTGAAACAGCAGACTAGTGGATTTGTTGCCAATCTAGAGAAACTTAGCTTCGCAACAACAAAGATGACGCCTTCATTTATTATTGCCAATTAAATCATGCTTAATCCTTTCTGGAATTTTTTCGAGGAAATAATGTTTAAGATTTACTTCGTAATTTTTAATATAGATATTTTGAGTTTTTATGTATCTTTGCCTTCTCGCGAAGTAAAAACTGAATTAATTGAATGAGAAATACTGAATCTCGTCTGTGAAAAACTGTTTGTCTCTTTTTTCCTTTTTTTTTTTTTTTTTTTTTTTTTTTTTTTTTGGTTGTTATTCTTTGCTTACGAATTCTTAAGATGATATGAATTTTGTGCATGCTGAGTTAAAATATGATTGAAATGTAGCGCTGTTAAGTGAACCTAGGGCCAGAGTGTCGCTATGGTAAACAAATATAGTGAATTTTAAAGTGTGCATTTATTCTATTGTGGTTTATGCGCTATCGACGAAGTAGATTTAATTCAATCCAATAAATTTAAATAAAATGCAAGAAAAAATGCGTATAATTTAATATTCCGTACAAGGAAGTCATGTGGTGCACACATCAGATTTTTTTATTTAAAGAAATATTCTTTCAGCCATACACGTAAAAAAATTTGTCATAAATGATGTTTTTAAAAAGAGTAATAGAAATAGATTTTGTATGTAATAGGAGATAAAATTAAGTCCCTATAAAAAGTCTATAGTACCTCATCAATTCTTTTAGAGTTGATTGATTTATTAGCAGGTCTACAATTTATGCGCCACCAATTTCGATCTCATATTGCTCTATTTTCAATTAGAATAATTTTTTTACTTGAATCTGCTGTCTCTAACAGCTGGTATTTTGTCTTCTTGTTGCTCTGTACTCCTTTTCTACGCAATTTAAAAATATCGTCGTTTGTTTTTTTAAGAATTCGTAATATATTAAGAATTCGTAATAATTATTTTAATATATGTGAGAAAATAATGAAACAAACCTAGATTTCCAAAATGATAAAATGGCTAGGATTGACTAAGCGAAAAAGTGATGATTCACATGTGATGGATCCACAACAATCTAATAGCACTAAGAATATGTGTATTGAAAAGAAAAGTTTATAAAAAATATAAGGTAAGCTATTTATCATTTGGGTATACTTGGAATAGGGATAAATTGGACCGTCAACCTCAATGTGTGGTTTGTGGTGAAATGTTATCCTCTAATAGTATAAAACCATTGTTTCTTAAAAGATATCTTGATTCTAAGCAGGCCAATTTAAGGAATAAATCCGAAGAATATTGTAAGAAGAAATTATCGAAGTTCAAAAATAGTAAACAAGTAATGAAAGGTTTTGTTACTTCAAGTGAAAAAGCTCTGGAAGCTAGTTACATAGTAAGCCCAAGAATTGCCAAGACTGGGCAAGCTCACTCTATTGTAGAAAACCTTATATTACCAGCAGCTAAAGATATCGTTTTAACATTATTCAACGAAAAAGAGGCTAAAGAATTTAATAATATTACGTTAGCAAATGACACAATAAGTGACGAATTCATGATATGGCAAATTCCATAAAAGAGACATTTATTCAAAAAATAAAAATAAATAAATAAAACAGAGTGAGTATTTCTCATTGAAAATTGGATGAAAGTACTGATATAACGAGCTTTGCTCAATCCTTAGTTTAAGTACGTTTCTAAGAAGGCAAATGAATTGCTGAAAAGTTTTTATTTTGAGAATTTCTTCATGATATATCAATTGCAAATGAAATTTTCAAAGTAATTGACAGTTTTATGTCTGAGAATGATAATCCTTGGAATAAAAGCATTGTCATATGCAGTGACAGAGCTCGGGTTTTAACAGGAAAACATTCCGGTGCTGTTTCTCAAATAAGAAAGTCGCAGCTGAAACTAAATTTACTTACTTCTCCATTCATCATGAAGCTTTAGTAACGAAAATAATCCCCGAAAACCAGAAAATAGTTTTGAGTCAAGTCTTGAAAATCGTTAATTTTATTAAAAGCTGAGTTTTAAATTCAAAATTATTTACGATTAAGTAAAGTGCAGAATCGCCCACTGCTTGGCGCGTTTTTCAAAATCGCCAACTTTGCGCGCTCACGCGTCTTGTCTCCTGGATTTACAACCCCTCCAGAAGACACTACGCAAGGCGCAAGATTAACAATGGCGAACAGGTAAAATAAATACAAAATAAAAGTTGAAGCAAAATTTTGAAAACTGAAAATCTTTTAAAAATAGCATAATAATTTTAAAAAACAAACATGGTTAAGAAAACATAGTAAACTTCAAAAACTTGAAATCGTTACAAAACCCTGAAGAATTAAAATTCATTCACCTATAAAAAAAGTGAGGAAAGTGCAGAATCACCATTGCTTCACGCGTTTTTAAGAATTTTACAAACTCGGTATCCATGTACACATCGACCTACTTAAAAAAATCCCAGAGTTGCACAAAAATGGCATTGCGCACTCCTTTGACTTTATCCATGTACACATCGACCTATTTTCATTAAAAAAATCATCCCAGAATTGCACAAAAATGTCATTGCGCACTCTCTTGACTTTATCCATGTACACATCGACCTATTTTCACTTAAAAAGTCAAAGAAAATTGACAAAAATCCAATTCTTTTTACTCTTGTAAAAAGCGCCAAACAAATAAGTGGGAAATTTTTTAAACTGGAAATCCTTTCAAAAAAGGCCTAATAACTTTTAAAACTAAAATCGTTTCAAAAACATAGTAAGTTTAAAGAACATACAGTCCTTACAAAAACATAATTTTAAAAACTAAGAATCGTTTCAAAAACATAGTAAGTTTCAAACACTTAAAATCGTTATAAAAAAACACTGAAAATTTAAAATACTTTCACTTACCTGAAACGAAGTAATCCACTCCGCTGAAATGTAGCCGATGAACGAAAAGTAACGAACTCTCAAAATGTTCTCGAATTATTGTTTAAAATAACTGCACCTCTAACATCTATTATCGTCTACATCAAACAGAAATTCTAAATTTTAAAATACATACTGAGCACGCGCGAAATGCTCCGAATTTCGCGTTCAAAAGAAATTCTCAATTTAAAATACATACTACGTATGCGCGAAAATGCTCTGAAATTCGCCTTCCAGAACGGCGCAATCGACTTAATTACCACATTTGGCGCACTTATCAATCTCGTAAAAAGCGCCAAACACAACGCGCCAAATAAGTGGACGATTCTGCACTTTAGCCTACGATTCTATGCTATGAGATGGGTAGTGAACATGAAACGCTTTTGTTTATATTCCGAAGAAAGGTAGTTATCCAGATGCTAAGTTTTAAATCTTCTTTTTAAACCTTGATCATAAATTCAAATTTTGCTCTTTAATCATAAATTCAAATTTTTCTCTTTAATTCAAAATTTAAATTGCAAAAATGTCTATCCAGTGAGTTATGGTTGGTGCGTTTAGCAAATTTAACTCATTTTTTTGGGAAGTTAAATGAATTAAATTTAGGATTACAAGGCCAAAGTTTTAATTTGTTTACTATTAGAGATAAAATAAATGCAATGATTAAAAGTTTGAGCTAATAATCAAAGAATTGGATAATGATATTTTAAGCTTTTTATCACTTTTAGAAAGTTTTCTAATGGAGATGTACTAATCTACTGGAATCTAATAGAAAATGTGGATAGAATGTAGTAATTTAATGGAAAATATTTTGAAAAGAAAAGAATTAGCATCCGACATTAAAAATCATTGTTTTTCATTGATAAATAATTATTCATTTGATAAGAATTATGCAAAAAGAATTATGTAAAAAGAATTTTTCATTGATAAGAATTATGTAAAAAGAAAACTGGATTAGAAACCCATTTTCTTCAAATGTACCTGAAATTTTATCTCATGAAGAAAAAGAACAATTGATAGAAATTTCCTGTTATAAAACTCTAATTGAAGATTTCAAAAATAACGCACTTGTTAACGTTTCGCTGAAGAGAAAAAACGAATTTAAGGGAATTTCAAATATAGGTATTAAATTTTTACTGCCATTTTGTGCAACCTATTTGTGTGAACAAGAATTTTCTTCCAAATTATATTTGAAAAATAAATACAGAACAAAATTAAAAGTGGATTCTTATTTATGGTTGAAACTAAGTGAAATATGACCAGACGTAAAAAAACCCGATATCTCGTAAACAAGCCGAAATTCCACATTAAATTTTAGAATTAAGGTATTATAACTTTAATTTTGATAATTAAAATGGTAACAAATCTTTCAACCTAATATATTTTTATGGGTGCCTATTTAATACAAATAGCTAAATGGTTGTGCAAATGGGAAAAAATATATATTTTTAAATATTTTTATTGAGAAATTAAGAAATAATCATTGTAAAATGTACTGGGGGTATTAAAGTATTTCTGTTTTTGTTTATATGGAATGCGTTAATCAAAAGGTTGAGAACCGTCGATCTGCCCAACACATTAAGTGTTCACATTGTGGAAGCCCATTAACAGTATTTAAATTGTATCTATCCATCTTCAGTTCTGAACATGTGAAAACTGAAATTGTTTTCTTCATAAAACACCTTCTTCCATCTTCTTCCATCTCTGAACCACTGATTTGTCCAGTACTTATCTTGCACATTAAAGTATATTTTGTGGACTTTGAGTTTGAAAAAAAAACTGAAACGCGTCAATTTACTTGCCCCATCGCCAGACATAGCGTTGGGGAGCCTGCAATCCAAGAACTTTTATACAAACGTTAACTTCATCAGAGGTGAAACCTGGCTGATATGCTAACTGCCCCAGTGAATCAGCTGTAAAAAAAAGGGAAAAAAAAGTAAATAATTCCTTTTTAGGTTTTAGGTATTTCTTATCATTAGTCATAAGAAGCACTAGAAGGACCTAGTATTGTAAGGTATTTTCTCCCTCCACCCAGCATGCCTTCGTGGTGCAACGGGAGTACACTCGGTGCTTATTGGAGAGGACCAGTTCGAGTCCCGGCGAGGGCACTGTACATTTTTCACTTCTCTAGCATTAAAATAACCTAATCACTCTACAAGTGGCGTCCGAACGAAATGGTGGAGGCCGATAACTTGTCGCCATCTGAATTTGGCGAGCGGCCCCCTTATCGCCAGTCGCCCTTTAAAAGGGGTATCTAAGATATTTTCTCCCTGATTACGTCATGCCTTTATGGTGTAATTGGAAGCATATTCGACGAGTATTCGAGAGGTCCAGGGTTCGAGTCACGGCGAGGATATTGCAAATTTTTCACATCTCCAGCATCAAAATAACCTAATGTCTCCAGAATGTGCAATTTTATTGTTTGCAAATTTAAAAAGAAGTTAGGTGAATTTTATTATGGAAAGTGTGATTTTAAGCAAGCGAAGTTTTTAGGCCAAATGTCAGTGGAAATTTATTTAACTCTTAAAATTGCTTAATTATTGTGTTGGTAATTACTTTTTTAGAGATATTCAAATTCCATTTTATTAGTTTATTGGAATTAAATTTAAATAACCCCTTTTTACAAAGAAGGATTTTTTTAGCCCAAAGGGGCAATTTTCCCAGAAGGGCTACTAATCTCGTTTTGGCATTTTGCGTCGTCCACTATAAAACGGCGTTTCACTTTTAAAATTGTTGAAACCAAGCCCTGCATTACATTTAAAGAAATTAAATAATGAAGAATCTGCATTAATGTATGTATATTTATCGCATTGTGACAAAACAAAGGTACATAGAGCCATCAAAATTTTAATAACTTAGGCTTCCAATCGAATATGAGCATCTGGAAGCCCAAATTAAAGATTTACAGAATTTTTGATTTGCAAATCCACCGATTTCAAAGCGAGTAATGGCAACACTGTACGGAGAAGAAAAATATTTTTATCTCCAGCGCATGAGACTGTGCATCGGAAATTATAAAGATTGGCTTTTTTTCAAATATTTTGTGGTATTGCTGTTGAATTGAATTTTATGGTTTAAGTGCGAAGTACATGATATTTAATAAATAACGGTAACATATAAAACGTTAAAAAAGCCCCTTTGAGCGTAATATTAAATCCGAAATCTTTCGGTTTTTTTTTTTTTTTTTTTTTTTTTTTTTTTTTTTTTTTATCCAGTTGAGAATTTTAACATCAGGTAATCAATACTATTGATGATGTTGAAATTGGTTTGGTTAAGATTTTGAACATTTTGGATAATTTACTGAAACCCAAACTATTGAATAGAACAATATTATCAATATATCTAAATGTAAATGTAAATTTTTCATAGTTATTCTATTAATTATTTGAAGATTTTATGTTTAAATAAAAAAAATAAAATTATTGAAAAGTGAATGATTCAGAATAATAATCTATTTTTCAAAGTGAATTATTAAGTTCAGAAAAGACGTCATAAATTTGTTTTCGCAGTGTAACTAGAAGCACGTACGCCGCGTGATCGGGAAGTCTGGTGTTCGAATTACGGCGAGAGCACTGCGGGTTTTTTCAGTTTGTTTAGAAATATTATTTTTTTACTCCAAAGAAATAAACAGTAGTTCAAATTTATTACTTGGTTTGGACAATGTTACGGCTAATGTTAAAGACACTGTTGTGAAAATTTATTTTAGTGTGGATTTTGGTAGTAAGTCGGAATTTAGTACCTTGTTGCATAAGATTTCTAAGTTTTAAGATTTCTATAATTTCCAGGTTTTCTGTAATAATGTGCTTACGAAAGTTGTGAACAAAGTTTTATAAATTTATTTTCTTGAGAGAAAATGCTGTTATTGTCATAATATTGCTTATCGCTTTTAATCATAGAATTTGAGGTTCACAGCATACTTGATGCAGTTTCTTATATTAAGATTGAAAAGAAAAAAGAAAGAGTTTTTTGCGTGTTCGGAAAGATTTAATAAAATTGATTTGGCTTATGATTGGATAAAAAACTCTACGAGGCAAAAGTATCAGTTTCCTTGTTAGTTTCTATTTTGGTAGGAATTTTATATCTTAGTTTTCAATAATATAGTTGACCACTTTGAAGTGTAAATTTTTTTTTTTTTTTTTTTTTTTTTTTTTTTTTTTTTTTTAGTATACTTGCAAAAAAATTATTACCATTGAAGAAGATTTATGTTCATTTAAAAATATTGCAAGAGGGATGTGGATTATAATTAATATTTGTATTTCTATCACGGATACTCTTTTTAGTCCTGCTTTGATAAATTTGAAAACTTCAATAAAGGCAAGAGTTGTTTATGCCATTTTCATTGTTCACCAGAGATAACTGTATACATTTCAAAGGAATACAGTGTTTTTAGTTTAAGAATGCAGAGAAATCCTTGCAAAAGTCTATTTACTATTTTTACTTCCTTGTACTAAGTAAAAAGGGAGTATTGTAATCACGAAAACTTTGGGGTATCATATTTCAAAAGTTATATCCATTTTGACCGTTCCCGAAGCAATTCGGACGATATTTTTGCTTAACGTATGTACGTACGGACAGAATAAAGGACTCTTCCTCTTCCAAAAAGATTGTAAAATGGATTTAAAAGGGATATTTTTGTGATGACTGTAAGTACGTAAGTATGTATCTCACATAACGCAAAAACTATAAATCGCAGAACGGTGAAATTTTGTACACGGAACTGCTTAGTAGATTATTAAATAGTTTATCTACTTTGGAAATAAAGTACTTAAGGTATCTGCCTACGTTAAAAAAACGATTTCGGCGAAAAAAGTCGATTTTTTTAATTGCCCAATTTGGACGGTCAGTTTTGTAGGATTCCGAAAATGGTTCATTTTTACGTTTGTGATAATTAGAAGAGAAGATATAGCCAATTAACTGCACTGGAAGTGAAAGCAGAAAGACCGGAAGTGCCATTTAAAAGGCTCAACTTAAAGGTAAACAATATTGTTATCCGTGTTTTTTCTTACCTGTTTGTGTGTAAAATTGTGCTAAAACACTTCATTTTAATTCTGGGTACTTATTTTTGTTTCTGGCATTAATTATTTGCCTTAATTTTTTTAACTAGGACTGGCAACATTGCGGTTTTTTTAACTTGGTCTGGCAACATTGCGATTAGGTATAAAGACTATATTGCTGGGTGCATATATAGTAGTTTTAATTTTTATTTCAGGGTATCTTGGATTACTTCCTGTCTTTGAACATTTAGGCATATCAATTGAACAAGAAATGATTAAAATTACTTTGAAATTGATAACGAAAGAATAAAGAACTCGAAACTTCATTCGTCGCTCATTTCGAAAATAGCCAGAAAAAAAAATTAAAATCAAATAGGAAATCAAAATTACTTAAGTATAAAGATATGGAGGGCGTGATGTACAAATGTGGACAATTTTAAGTGTGTAAATACAACAGAACAGTTTTTCTGTTAATGTGAAATCTTTAAATGCGTTTTCTGGAAAACTAATTTTTCTCTAGTGTTTTTACATATAAGAAATGTAATTACTCAAAAAGTTCTAAAGGTATCTCTATTAAATTTCACTATAGTGTTTTCTATATTATTTACTAGGTTTTAAGCTTCAATCTAAGTTCTATTTAATTATTTGATTGTTTTATAAGCATTTCTATATAAAACGATAACAAATATTTTACAAAAAACTGTGTTTTTTCATGTAATTATACATATTTTAGTAAATTTTAGAAATATCATAAACATTTTAGTTCATAACACAGATGAGTGTTGTAGTAGTATACAGTATAAATAAAATTGAAATATATGCTGTAGGAAAAAATATACGACATTTAACGTAAGTGTTAAATTCTCCTAAAAATTTGCATAAAATTGCATATATTTAAAAAAATTATGAAAATATTTCTAAAAATTTACCTACTTTCATGATTTGATATCCTATTTTGACTAAATAAATATATATTTCATCAGAATTCTATGTTTTTAAAAAAAAGTGCTCCGACCGTAGGCAGATACGCAGGCGTAGGTATTGAAATGAATTTACACGTTAACATGTATTAAAATGGAATAATTAAAAGCGAAAGTGTAACCAACAAACTAAGTAATTATCTTCATTGACCGGAAATCTGTTCACTTTTAAAGGGGAACAAACTAACTTCCGATCAATTAACAGTAATTAATAGGTGAAAAAGTTTTCCTCAAGCAAGAACCAAAACTAAAAAAGACTGAGTTTAAATTATTCAAACTGATAATTAGAAAGCAGTGATATATATATGTGAGATAAACAATATGAAAGCAAACTTTTAATTTTAATTGGTTCTAACCTCTTTTAGTTTTATTTAATTTGGATAGAAATAGCGTCATAAGTCTAAACTGTGTTATTCAAAGTAATCGTGCGATCTTACGTATCGCTTAAAGCAGATGTCTCTTGCCCAATCAAAATAATTGAAAACCAAAACTAACTCGAACTAAAACGTTTCGACTCCCTCCTTTCTTCCTCTGCATTACTACTGCCACATTCTTCCCTTTTTTCGCTTGTGCCTTCATTGTGACCAGACACTTTGCTGCAATCATCTATGAGCTGCAATGATCGCTTGCATCACAAGAGTATCAAAATTGTTCTGTGAACAGGCACGACCAGAGTGCCAAGCGATTGTGGCTACAAATGTCAACTGGAAATAAAAATGGAAATAAAACTGCCTCGACTGCCAAGTTTCTTAGATATTACGAACCTAACATATTAGCCTACGACGCAATCAGAATTCTTCCTCTTCAATATGCCATCTACGTGCTCCGACATCAGTACTTTCTGCGTTTCTAACTCACAATGTTCCCACATTAGTACTTCTAAATTTTGCGTTTATTACATATATATATATATATATATATATATAGACAAAAAGTAAGAAATTTAGAATCAGTTCTACACAAAGACCCAAAATAAGTCAAATTCAATACCAGTAAGTTTATATAAAGCAAGTATTTAAAATCAGAAAGGGGGTATATATATATATGTATATATATATATATATATATATATACTATATGTGTGTGTGTGTCCTTGGACGGCCTTTATTTTCGCAATAGTTTGTCATAGTCTTATACTTCCAATTAAAACAATGTTTTAAATAATGAAAGGGAATGGGATATTTAATTTAAAAATTTGAACTTTTTTATGTCATTTTCAATTTGCCTTGAGGGACTGGTTAACTGAGTAAGAATAATTCGAGGAAACATGTTTAAATTGTAAAGACCTTATTTTATTCTAACCAATTATTTTCAGTTTACGTTTCTTTTCTCGCCTCATTTCAGTTTCCTGCCGAAATGTAAATTTTAATGACGAAGTATGCAAAATCTAAGTATGTTCAGAAGTAGTATTTAAGTTGCGGTTTCAAGAGTTCGAGAGGAGTAGTAGTGGATTTAGTTCTGAGTTTATGCTTGCATATTTGAAACAGCTGTCCTATTTGGTGTTAGCCACCCTCTTCAGGCAATATTGATATTCTAGGCTCGACTTTGCTGTGTGCAACCGATTTAGCGGTTTAGATAAATAAGGAGCCAGTCGTTTAGCCATCCTAATTTATTGTGATTTTACATTTTTATTTTCTACATTTTATTTCAAACGTGGTGGTGAATTGTGAGCACCGGGTAAATGTATCTTGTTACGTTAGTTCAAATAAAAGGGTTATTTAAATCTTCTGTAGTATCTGTTTTTCAAAGACATAGCGAGAATTCACTGCGCAGTCTTTTCAAGCAGGGTCTACTGTGAATGCTTCTGAAAAAAAAAAGGTAGACCCCACAAAATGAAGTGCGGTAAAGATGCAGAGGCATTTAAATGACGAAAATTGGCAATGTCACATTAAAATAATTAATTTTGAACAAGTAACGAAATCTAATTTTTGATGCCGTCTCCTAGTTCTTATAGTTATAGTTGGGGAAAAAATAATTTTTGCAATTTTTTTGTCATTTTCATCTTGCCTTCAGAGATCGTTTAATTAAGTTAGAATAATTGGAGGAAATAGGTTTAAATGAAGTGCAGCAAACATTTGTATAATTTAGTAATCTAACGAGGAGTCATGAGGTGTCCACATCAGATTGTTTTGAGTGACAATGCTCGAAATTTCGCTGTTATTATTCTCAAAGTTGTGGCATTTAAATGTTCGACTTCTGCTGTCTTGTAAATTTTGAAATTTTTAGAGTTGAAAATTTTTATATTTTTTAATTAGTGTCCTATGATTATTAGTTTTAAGGGTAAGGTGTTTCAAGTTTGTTCAATAAAGGTAGTTGCAATATGTTTCATTTAATTTAGCTACTTACACTTCTTACCTAAAATATTATAATATATTTAGAATTAATCATGTTTAAACCAGTACTTTTGATAGCAAATGATATTAGAACAATAACACTATGCAACTCTAAAGAGTTATAAATCAGGTTTCTTAGTTTTTGATTCCATCTTAGCTTGCTCTTATAACGCCGACTGTCCTTAAGTCAAGTTGTGTTACGTATGCTGAGTAAATATGCTTATTATACTAACATTATATTTATTACAGTGAAAATAATGATCTCTCTACTGCATGTTATTAGAAAGAGTCTCCTTCATCTACGTCACATAAAAGAATATTACATGCATAGATACAATTTAGATTTCCTCTGATAATTTGCTTATGCTACGATGTGTCGACTTACCGAGATTTTATTATTGCTATGTATTTAAAAAATCTGACAAACTTTTCAAGCACCTACTAGCATTTCAGAATCATCATTTGAATTCACCGGTCATTCCATCCTACAACTAAGCTTATTTAAGAAATGCACATTGAAACTTGAAGCAAACAAAAAGTACTTCACGATTAAATCATTCCAACTGCAGAATAACGGAGTCTGGGATGCGCAAAGGTGCAGGTGGCAGCGAAAAGTAGTGCCAATTTCTGACTCATCAACAAACAACCTCTTTCCCTACCTATTCCTGTTTCACTAGCTCTCTCTCGCACTCTTACAATGAAAAAGGAGGGATGCCACGTGACCTTGCAGCGGCATGCTGATCTTCTTTTACTGATTCTGCTTTTTGTTTTCTTTTTTGAAGCTGCAGAGACTCTCGAAGCATTCCTTTTCTTTGGCTGCTTGCTCCGTTAAGTTCTGGTTTCGTTGTGTTGCAAGAGTAGTTAACTTCCTCGGTTGAGTTTTCAGTGAATATTTCGTTGGTAAGTGGGTGTCACTTTTTATTATGGTTTTTAGTCTAAAACTGGAAGTTTTTGTTTATTAGTTCGAACTTAGAATTATGTTTCAAACGCATTTTTTATATTTCTGGACTTGAAATCACGCTAAGAGAATGTTATAAGAATTTAAATTAATAGCTGAAATCCTGGGATAATTTCCACAGAAATTCTTCATTTTGTATGATGTATAATGTATGTAATTTGTCTTGTAGTTTATGCTTAATTTTTTGTGGCTTCTATCAAAGTTCTTGGATAAAGATTCTGAAGGTTTTATACCGTATATAAATTTCTATGTATATAATAAAACCTGAAGTTTTACCAAGAGAAACTGGAAGTTTTACAGAAAAAAAAGTGATATATGCATTTGTTAAACAGGCATTGCCGGGTTCCCTTGACATGCAATTCTTTACTAAGAAGAACAATTGGACGAACATCAGAACTATACTATCAGTAAGCAGTAAAGAATTTAAATAATGTTTCTAAAAGAATGTAAATAAATTTGCCGATGATAAAAACTAAATTGACCCATTTTTGATTTTCTGAATTTAAATCTTAAAAAACAAGATGTTTCAATATTAAAAAAATAAAATAATTATATTCAGGAAGGAAAATAAAGTGTCTAAAATAATATAAGCTATGGTTTGAGCACAGAAAAAAAATAAATATCCAAAATCTAAAAATGGGGGTAAATTATCTTACAGGGAAAATATTATTATAATAATGCAAGTCTGATAACTTTATGATGTTTCTTCTATCTTTATTGCTGTACTGTTTAAAATTGTGAGATTTGATAGTCGAGTTGGGCAATAGTGAGCCTTTTTTCCGTAACGCAGCACATATGCATATATGAACACTTTTGTAAACTCAAAACCAATAAATAAGAAAAGAAAAATAATAAAATAAAAATAAATAAATAAGCTACATCTTTATTACATTTCAAACTTTTTTAACACACTTTTGAAAAGCTTACTTACGCATCTTCAGGTCAAAAAGAGGCGTACTTTTTTATAACAATGGCGTGAGGCAACTGAATGTACATTTATTAAAAAAAAGTCTAAGCATTAAATTTACGCATAGCCTGTTTTCATTTTTAATTAAACCGAAAAGTGCTTTTAATACAGCCTAACTAATATCGATCAGCATCTTTGCAAAATTACTTTTCTACCTGTACCACTTTCTTTGCGTATATTATCAGACAAAAACTTTTCTGCTACAAAAATAAAATATACTAATTGGATTCATGCAAATAATAAGCATGGCAATTCTTCAGTCTTCATCTGTGTCTTCTCTAGTCTTTGTACATTATGAAGCCATTATTAACCTTGGTTTATAGTAATTCTGGATTAAAACGATAAAAGCAAAAAATTTTAACATTTTTTCATGTTATTTTTGTTAATATTTCCTCCGAATGTAAATTTTAATTTTTCAATTATAAATTGACTGAAATCCTGCTGATCAGAGAAGATGAATATTATCTGAAAATAGCCATTATTTCTTAGACTATAAACAAACATTAAAACTGGACATCATCTATTTGAGAAAATCTCTTCCAGCCAGTTAATCTCCACTTGTACCGCTGAATACTATTTCGAATCAAGTTCGGCGAAATGGCTGCCCTCCGACTGGCTTTTTCCGGCAAAATGGCTGACTGAAGTAGTTGATCTTCGGAACTTTCCCATGTGGTAACACGAATGCGAGAAAGTTTTCCTTACGAAGTTCGCCACGAAGATACCCCTAACCTTAGGCAGATAGCACTCATTTGTTTTGTCATAGTCAAATAACCTAACCTAATCGAAGCCTCCAGCGAATAACAAAACCGTCTGCAACGGGTGTGGCCTTTTCACTGAGGTTTCTTTTGTAGTTTAAAGCAAAATTGCAGGAAGGTTTACTGAAATTTGTTAAAGAGAATATTGGAAGTTGTAAAAGTGTCATCGAATACTTTCTGCAACCATTTAAATATTAGTTTTTTTTTTCTTTAATTTTTTTATTTTCTCATTCTCGATAAAGCAACATTCTTTGGCCACTTTAAAGTATAAAAAATAATCCAAATAATTTTTAATGTTTCTTCTCAGTCACGATTCGATTTGTCTCAATACTATTACTGAAGACTGAGAATCATTTCTCGAAGGCAAGGATTAAATATTCATTCTCAGAGGGCATGGAAGGGATTATTCTACATAAAGTGAATGTGAGACATCATCATTATAAATTATAAATTATATGTGTTAGATTGGATATGATTTAGATCTTTACGATGTAATTCATTTTATTTTAACTAAGGCATTTTTCCTTTTGTTAAAAATCTACCCTACACTTTTGCCTGTCTCCACCAGAATATGTAAATAAGAGGACTTTTAAATCGAATTATAGTTTAAATAAAGAAGAGGAATTGGATATTTAAATACGTTTTGCACAACCCAATTAAGAACTTTTAAATGTTTAGCAGAGCAAGAAACTTTTGTAAATTTTACGTTCAAACCTACTTCAGTTGAAATGTAATTGTAATAAAAGATTCTTTATTTATTATTAATATAAAATGTGCAAAATATTTACATATATTTTAACAAGTAAAATATTTTATATATATCTTTAAGAGGTGTTATTAATTCAGTCTGTGATAAAATTTTATCCCTCATAAAGCAACACTGTTGCCAATCCCAGTGCATAAAGTCTTCTATTTATCTTCGATTTCATTTATTTTTAATTCCATTTATCTTTAATATGCATAAGAACTTTAATTTATTGTCGGTCTTCTTATTATCTTATGATATTTTAGCAAGCAAAATATTTATTTGTATCTTTAAAAAGAGTTATTAATTCAATCTGCGACAAAATGCTATCCCTCATAAAGCAACATTGTTGCCATCCCGATGCATAAGGTATTCCGTTTATCTTCTTTATTCCATTTTATCTCCAATTCCATTTATCTTCGATATTCTGTCTCCCATTTATCCCTTAAACATCGAACTGTTGCCACTCGCGATGTATAAGGGCTTCCATTTATCTTTGATTCTGTTTATCTTCAATATGCATAAAGTCTTCCATTTATCTTCGATATCGGTTCTTCGAAGATATATGATGTACCAGCTTTTGTCAGGAATAAATACATTGTTGAAGAATCATAAATGTAGTCGTAGCTTAAATTATCAGACGATAAGTTTTAAAAAACAGGATCCATTTATTATTGGTCAGGAGAAATAGCAGTTACAAAATCATATATCCGGAGTAAATAAAAAGAATTACTAATAACTTTTTGTATGAAGTTTACTGCATCGTTACATTAAAGAAAAGGCCCCGATATTCTTTTGCGAGTCCTTTTATAGCCTCTGAAAAGGCGGAGCTTCCAAGAAATGACATCAGCCTCGTCAGCCATTCTGGTTCGCTTTAAATACTTCCAGAACATTCTATAACTGTACGTGTAGAAAAGGCGTGAAAAACAACTTGACTACGAGGCTGTGGATTTAATTCCACGTACTTTCAAATAAGAGAACGTCGTCATTAAAAATGAAAAGAACATGCAGTTAGAATTTTAAGTGTAATTTTGACTATGGAATTTTATTATTACATATATATAGTATATATATCTTCGAATATTATTTTCGATAAGTCAGTTCTTCAATGTAACATAAGTTTATTGCTGTAAAAAGTGTTTCATCTGGAATTTTTAACATTTGGCATCAGATGTTATTTTATATCGCAAATGTCATAAATAAAACTTGAAAGGAATTCAAATTCGTTTTCAGATGTTTTTTAATTCTTAAGGGGTATCAGAAACCCCTATACCGACAATGTTAAATTGGCCATTTTCGATGTACCTTTTCTCAAAATCTGCTGTAGATATAAGCTTGAATTTTTTTCTGTAATTAAAGTATACCTATCTGATTATACGGAAATGAGCTTTTGAAACATTTTGAATTTAAGAGTAAATTACAGAATATTTTGTTAGGCATAGTAAAATTTAGCACTTTTCTCACACACACACACACACAAAAAAAAATAAATAAATAAATAAAAAATTGTTTTTCTAAGTTTATTACAAAAAGCTCATTTCAATAAATATTAGGGAACTTAATAAATAAGCCATAAAAAGTTTAGATACCTGTGAGCAGTAGTTCCTGCGAAAAGGTACATCGAGCATCCCGTTTGGCGAAAAACGCGTTTTTATGTAAAAATCCTCATTGATCAAAGCAGTAGATGATAAATTAAAACTAGATTTTTTTACAGTTCTAATTTTCATAGAGATTAAGGAATGGTACTTTAAGAAAGATAAAAGTGTAGAGAATTTGAAAATGCAAAAATCCGAAATCACAATTTTTTGAAGATTTTGGGGTTCCAACACCCCTTAAACTTACCATACGTCTTTCACTGCCACGTTTTATTGTCTGTTACAAATGCTTGAGGTTTAGCGTTTGAGTCTTCCTTCACTGGACATTATCATTAAGCAATCATCTGAGGCAAAAATATTCAATTTGCTCTCATTTTTAGCTGTCACAGCATGATAAAGATATATTTATCATTGATTATGACAATTAGAACCTTTTATTTTCCGCGAAAAACTTTCACTTTCTTACTGATATCTGGCTAATGAAACAATTCTTTTGACATCAATTTCTATAAATTGTTAAGTATATGAAATTCTTCTGCTCTAAAGCAAGACTCGGTGGCCCTCTTTTACTAAGAATTCTCTTTTCTACTTTGCAATACTTCATAACACTGGAACCAGTGGAATGCAGGAGATTCATTGTTTAAACCACTTCTTTCACAGAGTTACCATTCTTTAAACGACAATACCACCAACAACAACTAGAAAACGAAAGGTATAAACAGGAAAAGTTCCGGTTGATGTGAAACTTCTGTGTTGTGAATACAAGTGTAAGAAGTTATAAAAGCACGAATTATAAACTATAATCAATGAAAGATAATTTTTACTCATGAAAAAATAAATCCTTTTAGTTTGTTTCTATATCTTCAGAGTTACAAAATTATATAATAGTTTTGTAATATATAAAATATGACACATGCATTCTAGACTGAAGCTGCTCGATGCATTTTAAAAATATTGCATCGGTTGGAGTTCCTGATCTTGTAGTTGCTTCCTTAGGGTTGTTATTAAATTTCAGTTCAATTTATCGTGAGAGTAATGGATTAATGGTTGTGTTTCATGCCTAGCAAAATATTGAAGTCACCACCAAGAATCAGAGGAATTTTGCCTAAATCCTCATTCAAAGGCGTAACATCGTCAACTGTGTATGCTAGTAATATTCTGTGGAGGAAACGTATGATTACCTGGACGGCGTTCATAGGAGATGTGTAAATTACTGCCCATATTATTTTCAAAAATAGCCGTCCCAGCGTTTTTCGCTCTTGAACAATTAAATTGACAGATGCAGTCACAACTGGGACTCTCTACTACCTTCGCTATTGAGCCAAGTTGCAGAAAGGGATGGAAAGCTAATTCTTTTTAAGATCAGGATCCACGAGATCTGTACCATGGGGTAAGATCTAGGCGCAGGCCCACCCATCTAGAGACCAAGCTCTCCTTATGACATTAAACGGGCCACACCCGTCCCAACAACAACAACAACACCAAAAGACATCCAGCAACCCGTCCATGCCCCAAAATAGTCAAAAACATTAACCAATAAATGTCTGACGATATAATTGAACACAATTTTAAATAATCAACTCCAGGAAAACAAGAACAGAATCCCGAGTCATTAAAAAGTTATGAAAAAAGAAAAATAAATGAAATAATAAAATACTTCCAGCAAAGGGTTGAAAAACTCCTGTACCATGGTGTATTAAGCTTTTGAGGCAATTCAGAAATGCAATCCATAATACTTTCTACATGGTGAAAAATCAAAGAGTTAGAAATATGCCATTACAAGACAGTTAAGTGAAAGTCAAAAAATGTTCTTCGTAAAGGCTACACACTATGTTGATATTCTTTGACAATGGTAAATATTTGGCTCATCATTAGTTGCCACGATAAAACGTCCTTCAATATTACTCATTCGCGATTAAGCAACATGGCAGTTGCTGTTTATTGCCCAAAAATCTTTGAACTATAGATGGTATTTTTCGTAGTTATTGCATGATAGCTGCTTTTTATTGGTAGATGCTATTTGTATAATAGGTGCTATTTGTTGTAATTACTGCATGGTATGCGTGCGATGTGTGTTAATTGTTGCTATCTCATAAGAGAAAAAGCGAAGAGAAAAATGTGTTTGGCGTAGACGCACTCAACTGATTGATGCTTATTAATTTTTAATAATGTTTTACTTGAAGCATTGTGTACCGTGAAGGTTTTTATTAATTTCATGCTTTATTTTTATTTTCTTAGCTAAACTGCTCATTGTTGCGTAAAATTTGAATTATGTTATGCAATAAAACAAAAAAATAATTTATTGGCTCGTTTAGCCTTTATTTCATGTTATTTATTTATTATTTAATTATGTTTAATCTTAACCCCAAGCTTCAAAATATGTACACATATATGACTTTGAAGTTGGATTTATTCTCTACTTTTCCATTCTCCTTTTCACTTCATACCATAGCAAAATTCCAGCTTTCGCTTATTCGATTCGTTACATAATCAAGGTCGTACTAGCATCCTATAACATGCTATTTAATGATCTATGAGAGTTGATGCACAATAGTTGCAACCTGTAATAGTTACCGCATGATGACTTGTATGATATTTGTTATCAATTTCATTGAACCTTTCCCCATATGATTTATGAACTGTCATAACACAGGCAGATATAAGCAGAAAATTATTCTATTCAGCAACAATGGTTTTGTTATTATTGAACTAAGTTATTAATATTCTTTCTTCTGTTGGTAATGCAGATCGATTAATGTTATTTTGCACACGTGTAAGCAGAAACTTTCTTCTGGCTTTCTCTTCAATTTGTTTTTTTTTAAGGCGGAAACTACAGCCACGTATGAGTAACTTCACCTCTGTTCAGAGCGATTAATTTCTTTACTGTTACATTAGCCAAACTGTAAGGAACACCAGCATTAGTTATTTTGAGGGAATATTTATCCAAAAAAAAAATAAAAACGTTACTTCTGATGGCAAAATATAGTATGGATGATAGATATTTTGGGAACTTTTCTGTGACCAAACGCTTGCTGTGCTACATTGAAGTAACCACTATCAGCTGCTTAAACTGAGTTACTCTGGTTATAGAAGTTTCACTTACAAAGATAGCTCATGGCGATAGATGAGAATTTTTGGTAAATTCGAACTTTTGTTTGCAGTTTTGTCTACACGTCTGGCTTTGAGCATTACAGATTTTGCATGCTCTCAAACTGAAATACTTTCGCAGACGTTACATGTCAGAAATAACAACACTCTTATGCAAAACATAAGGATGAACATTGCTATACGAAATCATCATATCATGATCTGACAAATCAAGTTGATATGGATTTGCATAGTTTAAATATGCACAGCAGTAAGCATGTAAATATGAAAAGTTCCTATTCATGCATTTACTGGCAAGTAATAGCTTGAAAGCAGTTAAAAAGAAAATTAGTACTGCCAAAAAACCATGATTGTTAGGAATTCATAATGTAAAAGAAAAATTTGCACATGTGAAAATTTTGTTATACGTAGATGTTTAAGTGAAGTTAGGTTATTTCGCCCTAGGTCGTTTGCAGGACATTCAGTTGCCCGACAACTCGTTTCCCGGTGGATACGTTTGCCTAACAGATTACGTTTTTCATTTACCGCTGGATGGCAGTACCTCCAGTTACTTGGTAGTTACTGCCCTTTCTGTTTCATTTTTTGTACGTAATAGGTGGATGCCTTAGGAGTTAGTTATTGAAAAATGACTCAAGTGTCGAAGTTATATTTTCGACAAAGGGTTATCCTAAGTTAATTGCTGGTGGTATTTGACTAGCAAAGACCAGAAACAGAGAGGATTTATTTTATTGGTGTTGGAAGAAGAGTAAAAATCTGAATTGTGATGTGTATGCAATCACTGTATTTGTAGCTGGAAAACTTCTTAACCAAAGGGACCATAACCATATACCTGATGCTGAAAAGCGAGATGCTGGAGTAGCAATTGATAATATTAAACTAAAGACCCAACAAACTGGCAACAAACCTAATGCTGTCCCTGAGCAAAGTCAATACCACAGTGCCTAGTTGTCATCAGGTTATAAAAAGATCTAGTAAAGAAGTTTTTCCTCCTCAGCGAACGACTTTGGAAAATATTGGTACGCCATTAGAACTTAAGACTATTGATGCTGAAATGTTTTAAGGAATGGTTCGAACGCATATTCTTATTCAGGGCCTAAAAACTGCCGTTTTTAAAGAAATCCGTTACTGGATGATGGATAGGACATTTAAAACGGCTCCACACTTTTCTTTCAACTAGTACATACCATGCATGCCCTTGTTGGAATTGGTGAACATACAGAAGGGCTTTCTTTTGTTTACACTTCAGTGACTAGCAAATCAGAGGAAGGTTAGACTCATTTATTTCCTATTTGAATGACTTTGCTATTGAATATGACATTCAATTTGATTCTCTTTCATTATGAATGATTTTGAGACAGCAGCAATTAATTCTTCTAGTCACGAATTACTAGATGCCGCTAACAAAAGGTGCTCTTTCATTTAGGACAAAGTATGTGGCATCCTATTCAGGCATCAGGGTCTGCTAAAAGGTATGGTAAAAAGGAAAGTTTTAATTTTAAACTTTGATACATTCCAATTCTTGCTTTTCTTCCATCTGGTGACATTCCATCTGCATTTAATAAGAAAAAAACTTCCTATTCTCGATGAAGGAAATGCAGTAGTACAGTAGTTCAAGGATAATTATGTATCCGATAAAAATCAGGCAAAATACGAGAAATGGAAGATTTGCTTCTTTATTTCCTCCAGATTTCTGATCCGTATTCAATCGAGTAAATCTTGGGTTTCCAAGAACACAAAATTGAGTCAAAGAATGGTTCAGACGTTTCAGAAAACTTCTAGAAAATCTTTTTTTCTAGAAAATCTCATGATAGCATTTGCATAATAATTCATGAACTTAGAAACAGTTACAAGTGCAATTTAGGATTGAGGATATTTTTTTTATTTTTTAAAAATACAGTCGCCACCCGGGGGGGGGTTCGACGTAGAGAACTCTGCGAAGCTACTGGCTAGGATCTGTACCTAGGCAGTCTCAGCCATGGTGGTATACAAATTACAAACGTAGTGGTTCTGGAAGCCCCGGAAATGTCACATAGTGGCTGGCCCGTGGTTCTGGCAAGTCTTAGAGTTAAGGGCTCTAATAGCCTGGATACGCTGGGTAACATCCTTCTGCGACGGGTGCCTCGAGCGAATGGCAGGTAGCAAATCATAGACAACGATCGATGTCGCAAAAGCGAGGGGTCCCCCTCTCCAAGATGCGAGGGCAGAGGTTGAACCTCTATGCCTCATTCTGTGGTATGACGGGACTGTTAGTGACGTTTAATTGGCGGAAAGGGGAATGCCAATACCATATACTTTTTAAATACAGTGAAAGAAGATATTTTAATTTAACCCTTCGAGTACTTTTACTTGTTTCATACAGTTTACTCATTTTCCATCCTGCTAGCCACTTTATTCTCAAAATGTTTTCTAGGTAGAGGTGGCAACGTCTAAACTGCAAGACCTTGTGTTGTAACAAGCAACGCTATTAGAAATGGATCTTTCATTTTCGTTAACTTTTACAATGGATAAAGTTGCATTTCAAAATTCGTTGAGTAGCTTAAATTTAAGCGGATAAGTGCTTTCTTCTTCGTTTCCAACTTCAGATGATTGAAAAATTATGGAACATTTTCTATACACTTTATAAAATTTATTTTTAAGTTATCTTTCTTGAGAATATTTAGATTTTAGTTCGATATAATTTCTTCCAAAAATTATGCTTCTTTTAAAATTACGGCTCTATCACACAAGGGACGGAGATGGAACACTTCATGCAAAGGCTCCACCAGCGGTGAAAAAAGGCTGATTGATTCTTGCATATTCTATATTTAAATTTAAATTGCTATTTATAAAACATAATCTTTATAATTTAGGTTTTGTTGCGTATATTAGTTTTTTTACTGCAGAAATGATTCATACTAGCTGGCCGTGTGCATAATTCGCACGGAATTTTACAGTCTTTTTGTGTAGCCTAGTCTAACTTGTATTTCATGTAAAAAATCTTTGTCGGAGTCTTTTTTTTTTTTTTTTTTTGTTTTGTTTGTTTTTTTAATTTTTGGAGCAATAAGTTACGTCACTTTACGATGCACATCGAAAACTGCATTACTATATCAGTGTGTATCAGTCAGTGTATTTCAGTGCTGTATTGCAAATTACCAATGAATATATGACTTTTTTTCAGAAAATGCATCCAATAAGGAGCTATCAGATTTTTAAAGTAGGAGCTATTTGTGGTCTGCACGTATTCCAGGCTTGTGACATGCTACTGTGCGAAGTTTGAGTATCTGTTAATAAACCAGGAATATTGATGAACTTAAGGTAGCATTAAAATATTCCAAATAGTGATACAAACAAAAAACATGCAGGGCAAATCGTAGAGGAGTTGTACACGATAGAGAGCTTTTAAAATATGTGTTGCTGTACAATATAAGAGACTTAAGAGAGGAATGGCACTGTTATAATAAATGGCATAGCTTCATATAATAAATCAATATTTTACGACGTTATTTTGATCGCAAAATTTTCAGATTATCGTGCGCTATCATGCCCATATATGTATTTAGAAGAGCCATATGAACAACTTTTGCCAAAACCAAGAGTTCGCCAAACATTTTAACAAATTTCTCTTGAAGCAACGACTTTATAATTCGTGATTCTCGCAAAGTGGGGATTTTATATAAGGATATAGCTATGCCTATAATTGTTTTCCTCAAACCTAAAATATTTCATAAAATATAGTGTTGGGACACCGTATAACAAACGAAAACTTTATCTTATACTATGAAGTTTTAAAAATACATGTGAAATACGATGAAATCATAATCAGTTATTCGCAAGTATCATGCAACTGAAAAATATTAATTTGTTTTCGAAAGTTTTCTTTCTATGTGCTGAAACGACTAACATATTAAGTACAGATACTGGAAAAAATGATCAGGTTTTAATTTGAGAGGTATGGCACAAGACTTTCGTTCATGCCAAAATAATTTAAAAAATAAATGCATGGCAGCGTAACGTAATGTAATATTAAAAAAAATTTGAAAGGACTTTTCTAAGGATGTATCTAATGTCAGAAATGAATAAATATTGGTATAATCTTTCTCTCAGTGCAGAAACACTTACAGATTTTATTTTCCAGAATCTTACATGATTTACAAGTTTATAAATACAGAAGATTGAGAAATGTATTAAAATATTGTTTCATTTGGCAATGTAAAGAAAAGATGTTTAAGTATTCCGTTAATCAGACTTCAGTTATCAGAATCTTTTCTTTCTTACAAGCATTTGTCTTCAAAAAAGATTTTCAGTGGAGTCCTTGAAGGAGTTTTTTTCCTCTAGATGTCTTCTTTAGAGGAATATGCTTTGGACGCTTACATTAGGTTTTTTCTTAGTATAATTAGCATGCACCAGGGCATTGCCATTACGTTGTGATGTCGCGTGGCCCCAACTTGTCCGCAACAGTAGTAGTGACTGCTATGAACTGGAAATTACACAAACTACTTAAGAAGGGTTTAATCGCTTTTTATTTCACTTTAGAAATTACAGTTGCGTTCACTTTACGCTCACAAACTACGCCGACCCGGCGGTGTAACAAAAATAGAAAAGTACAACTAAAAATAAATAACAGGATGCATAACTAACGAAGTCACTATCTACGAGGCTCTATAATTGTAACTATCTTAACCGCGTTCTAAGATACAGCTGAGATTCAGCAAACTTTCTGATTAAGAAGTTGAAAGATTCAACTAACTGCCGAAGTAGGCACACAGGCCGAAACGCGCGGTTCTTAAATTTCTACCAAGCAACCTTCACGCTCGTGAATCAAGAAGCACACTTACAAATCTCGTTTCCCTTCTATTTAACTCAAAATTACTTCTGCTAAAAATTTGAATACTTTGCGCGTTCTACAAAAATTTACATACTCTGGCATTGGCAATTCTAGGGGAAAGTAAAGGCTTGACAGGAAAGATAGCTTAAACTTAAAATAAATGTTAGTTAAAATAAATATAAACCCTACATTTGCCGCTGCCAGAATTTGTAAACTTGGAAGCAGGTCCTAGAAACGACCTGTTGAAAAAGTTTCCACATTCTGATCTAAAACTCAAGAACCCCGTTTACATAAAACAAACTGTTTCATATAAGATTACAATAATTTCTATAGACACATAAAATTACCATCTCTTCTTACAGGATCCTTTTCTGTTCATCAGCAATCAATCTTTTCTCTTCCTTCCAGCATCTGGAAGGAATAAGTATCAGTATCTTCTAAATAACTTATGATTTACACTTTCTTAACACGGGATAAAGTTTTCGTTTTCGAACCTTTTATTTTCCTTAATTAATTGCTTAATTCACATTCATTCAAGTATTCAAACATGAATTTAACTTTACCCTGGTTCTCCACCATGTGTGGTGTCAAACGGGAATATTCGTGTTTAGTATTACTACACTTCCCCTAACCACAATGATTTGTTAGAATTCCAACAACCAAATAGACACACCTTAATCGACATACTGAAACTCGATGAGCTATGTTTAACATTCTTGAAATTCAAGTGTAGGTGGAGAACCCTACAAAACACATTCATTCTAAATTCCCCCTCATTCATCTTTAGACATGCAGGCTTTCGCTCTAAAGCATGATTTTATCTGCTGTTTAATACTTAAATTTGAATTCATTTCTTTCGAGTATTTACTTTCAGCATCTTAAATTTTATGCTTCTAGACTAAATTCTACTTTTACATAACTTTCAAGTATTTACGTATATTTACAAAATTCTAATACATATGATTTTTACAATTTACCATAAAATGAATAAGATAAAAATAAAATTTTACTTCACGCTTTCTTCGCCAAGCTGGCGGCACTGAAACTAAATTTTTCATTAATACAAGAATACGAAGCTATTTTACTTTCGGCCAAATTTTGGCTTTAACATAACAGAATTAGTCTTTCGACCAACAGGAACTGCTTGCTCTTAGATTTTACACTTAAAGAAAATAATACTTTTGCCTTAGCTAAATAAAGTAAAACAAAACTAAGTCTCAACCGAGACAAATTGACTTACGTCAAAACATAGAACTTCGTATTTACGCATAACATCTCAGAACAAAAGAAAAAAAATTATAGAAGATTTTAACTTATCTTTGAGTTTTCGATGCTTGGAACTCCGACATCCTCTTCTGGCAGAATTGATCCCACGTTATGGAATTCATAGAAGTCAATCTTCACCTTTGGGTTCTTCGAGTTTCGTCCATGGTGACTTTTCTTTTTCTCCCTCTGTACGCCGGCCTCTTGGAGTGGTAGTCTTCCGGTTCCTGTCTTTTCCGTTTTGCCCCTGAACGGCTGGTCTTGGCGGCCTCCGGTCTGGAATCTTGCTTGAATTTCTTCTGTTGGTGGCAATCTTTTCGTTCCTCTTTCTGTCTTTTTGTTCTCGTCAACGGCGGCCTTGTTTGCTCCTAAATATCTGGCCCTGGAAGTGGTTTCCTCGACGCAGAATTTCTACTGCGAGACGTTGTAACTGGTCTTTTCCTATTTACCAAAAATTCTTTACGCGGCGGCGTTGATTTCTTGCATTTCTTGAATGCTGGAGTCTGACCATTTTCCTTTCTTCTTTTCGGGACCGTAGCATGACTTGTAGAAGGGCTATGTTCCTCTTGTGTTCTCTGCTTCTTGGCTGGTGGAGCGGGTGGCGTTACTTCCGGACCTTCCAATTCTTTTGCGCTTGAGTCCTGCAAGACACTTTTAAGGATTTCAAAATCATTTTGATTATAATATTTTTTCACCTGGTCGGGACTTGCTTTACAGATTTCCCCTCTCTCGTTCTTAAGGTACAATACGACTCCCTTGATTTCCTGAATTACACAGGGGCCTTCAATATTTGGACCCAACTTTGCAGTGAAATTGTATGGGGCACTTGATAAAGAAAATTTCCGCTTTAACACTTTGTCCCCAACTTTAAAATCTGCTTCACGGCGTTTTCGATCATAGTACAGTTTCTGTCTACTTCTTGCCGTATCCGAACTTTTAACCGCCTGATCAATGAGTTTATGTATATCTTTTTGTTTGGATTCTTCCTCTCTTTGTTGCACAAAGAATAATTTATCTAGTGCGTAATTAACTTCCGTCCTAAAAATAATTCTGATGGAGTTTTCCCCGTAGTATCATGATTTGCTGTTCTTAAAGCATAAGATAACTCATTTATGTAGCCATCCCAGCGCTTGTGATGTGTGCTAACATAACTTCGAATTATTTTTACAATATTTTTCTTAACTCTTTCTGCACTGTTTGCCTGTGGTCTATACGGGACCATTTTGATATGGTGTATGCCAAGTCCAGTGCAAATGTTTTGAAATATATGGCTAACGATATCGCTAATGACTTTTATCGGTGCACCGTATTTTAAAATGTATCTGTGTAAGAATGCATCTGCGACTGTTTTTGGCTGACGCGCGTTTAAGTGGAACAATTTCTGTCCATTTTGAAAAATGATCTACAATTACCAAAAGAAAACGATTTTTATTTAACTCACTCTGAGGGAAAGGACCAAGAAGATCTATGCCTAAAATTTCATTCGGAAATGTAGCGCGAATGCTATTTAAGTACCCGGCCGGGCTGTAATTAATATCATTTATTAACTGACATTGACGTTAAGTCGTTAAGTCCAACGTAGTCATGTATCTCGTAGACTTAATCTTTCTAATAATTTCCTCTATAACCGGCAAAGGGTAAACTGGGAATTTAGTAACACTATTAAGCTTTCTGTAATCGATAGCAAACTTCCAAGCCTTTTTATCCGAGGGAGGGAACTCATTCTTTTTCCTACGTAGTACGACTGGACTCGCGCACTCACTATTTATGGGCGTTATTATCTGGTTCTTCAACATTTCCTGAATGTGTTCTTCAATTATTTGTTCTTTCTGTTTATCATACCGGTAAGGTTTAGTCCTACAGGGTTTGTCGACAGTTATATCATGCGTAACAATTTGACAATTACCAGGTCGTTCTGAAAACAAGTTCGAAAAAGTACTCACCACTTGCTGGATGGCTTGGCTTTCATGGTCATTCAAATGGCTAAGGTCCACTTGAGGTTGTTTCACTGGCACCACCACCCTCCGATCCATTTTCAACATAATTGAATTTTCCTGAAAATTCAGTTTGGCCTTCGCGGCCTTTGAAAACTCCATGCCTAAAATGACTGGACTTTGCAAATTTTTTACCACAAAAATTAATACTTTGAGGCTTTCATCCTTTACCTGTATTTGTAAAGATAATTTCGCAATGCATTGTCGAGTTTTTCTTTGCTCTGCTATGATTTCTGTGTTTTTATTTTTAAATAATTGTAACCTATTAAAATTCTTCTTAAAAATGTATCACTCATAAAATTGCCTTCTGCCCCTGTATCGATGAGGGCTTTTATTGGTACATCGCCAACCAAGACTTGTATAATCGGTAATTGTGAGTTCTTTACCACGACCGTATTTAGGTATCTTCTTGAGGGTTTTTTCGAGACTTCCGGGGTCTGGATCCTCGTTTTTACAGGCCCCTCTACTCGTTTAAAGCTTTCCTTTCAACTTCTGTCTTCTGGGTACGCGGACGGTTGTTTTCAAATTTCCTTTTTGGGCCTTGACCTTCGAGCTTCGATGAGTTAGCTTGATAGCTCTTTCCCCCATAAGAGCGATTTGCGTTTTTGGTCTTTTCATTTGAAAATTGCCTTCGGATACTTTGAGAATACGATGCCCCTCTAGCTTTTCCGCTATTCTGCGATTTTGGAACTTGACCGCCAACTCGAAGAGTTCCTGCAAGGTGCTTGGGTTCCGAATTTCGAAGTAATCTTGAACAGCAGGTAGCAATCTTGGTAAGATTATTTCAATAATCTCCGCGTCGGGTTTCTTCCCATACAGCATATCCGTCAGCTTAATTTTTGGCAGAATAAAGTCCGTCAAATCTTCCATATTACGTTGATAAAAACTATACAATTCGGCTTCTAGCTTTGCTCGGTCTTTCACTATGGGGAAGGCCTTTAATAATGATATTTTGAAATTTTCAAAGGTATAAGTTTGGCCTCTGAATTCCCCTAATAAAAATTTACCTATATTCTTCCACCATAGTGAGGCCTGTCCTCTTAGTGCAGACGTGGCAATGGCAACTTTTTGTCTTTCAGGCACAGGGTGTAGCTGGAAATCATTTTCGAGACCTTCTGAGAATATCACCACCGAAGTTTTTCCGTCGAAATTGACGTTTGGCTTGATTGATGCTCTCATCGTCTGGACCAGGTATCCAAATCCTTCCAATTGGCTTGTCATTTCTTGTTGTTGTCCAGCAGCTTCCATCCAGTTTTCGGCCATTTCAGTTCGACAAGTGTTCGGGCGCCAATGTGATGTCGCGTGGCCCCAACTTGTCCGCAACCGTAGTAGTGACTGCTATGAACAGGAAATTACTCAAACTCGTAAGAAGGGTTTAATTCCTTTTTATTTCACTTTAGAAATTACAGTTGCGTTCACTTGACGCTCACAAACTACGCCGACCCGTCGGTGTAAAGAAAATAGAAAAGTACAGCTAAAAATAAATAACAGGATGCATAACTAACGAAGTCACTATCTACGAGGCTCCATAATGTAACTTTCTTAACCGCGTTCTAAGATACAGCTGAGATTCAGCAAACTTTCTGATTAAGAAGTTGAAAGATTCAACTAACTGCCGAAGTTGGCACACAGGCCGAAACGCGCGGTTCTTAAATTTCTACCAAGCAACCTTCACGCTCGTGAATCAAGAAGCACACTTACAAATCTCGCTTCCCTTCTATTTAACTCAAAATTACTTCTGCTAAAAATTTGAATACTCTGCGCATTCTACAAAATTTACATACTCTGGCATTGGCAATGCTAGGGGAAAGTAAAGGCTTGACAGGAAAGATAGCTTAAAATAAATGTTAGTTAAAATAAATATAAACCCTACAACGTGAGAAAATGTTCATTTATTCATTTATGTTCCACTACTTCTTTCAGATAGCAAGTTTTCAGCGTGATGTCAGTCGGCAAAGCATATCGTCAGTAATGTTCCTTTCTTGCTGCATAACCGAACAGTGATTAACTGCATAACCGAACAAGCGATAAATTCGCTGAAGAATTAACAGCGCACACGCAGAGAAATCAATCACTGAACTTATTAAAAGTTTTAAACTTTAATTTGTGTTTCCTTTTTTTTTATAAATATAAATGTCTATAATGAATCTTTCCAAAATTTCTAGACCGTAAATTTGGTACATTACGCTACCATGCATTTCTCATTCACGTTAATAAAAACTGTTGCTATCCTTTAAATCCTAAGCCCTTTATATTCCGCGTAGTGTGGAAAATAGCCATATCATACGATTGCCATTTGGCAAAACATAAAAGCATAAGTTATTTTTTTAGATTTAGTCAAAATGTAACTGCTGTACAAATTGAGCAATTTAAAAGCAATCCTTAATAATTTCGAGTTTATTTTATTTAATATACATGATTATTGCAGTAAGAATTTATTTATTATACATCTCCGAGATATGACTACGTGAAGCATTACTATACCTAAATATAGAATATGAACTGATATTTTACCTAAATATGGAACATAAAGCACTTGAAAAGCGTTGTTTTTTTTTAATACTTTTAGCGCTTTTCGTTGATTTTAGTACTGCAAAACAATAACTCAGCTATGATAAAACCAAAAGCTGCTTCATGCAATTAAAGTAACGAAAACGCTGCCATGAGAGGAAAGACTTGGAGACAGAGGAACGATTTTTATGAGAAATAAAGCTAACATTAAAAGCATATCGATACTGTTTTTCAAATCATTATTTGGACTTTGTATTTAGAGAAGAAAATGCTGATCATAAAGAACCGTTATCTTGTGTCTTACCAAACACTTACTCGATTATTAAAAGTAGCAATTATTTTCCGTATGCAATTAATAGTGACATTTATCGTTAATTACATAGCTGAAAAATTTTTGACTAATTGGTTAAATTGTTATTTACTTCTGTCGATGAAACTAATTGGGTAAATTGTTATTTATTTCCGTCGATTTTCGTTGTTACTCTGTTTATTGCCTGTAAAAAAGAGAATACAAGTAAAGCGGATATTTTATAGTGGTGAAGCAATTAAACTCGCTGAAGGCTGGTTGATCCTCTCGGAGTGGAGTTTCGGAGACTTAATTTACCTGAATAAGATTTTTCTCTTGTGCAGTGAGAAATACATTTTATTAGGGCTTTATGAAGGCGCAGATCGTAAAGCCGAAAGCGATTATATACTTTGCTAATAAAAATAATACATGAAGCTTAAATTAGAATTTTTAATTAGAAAAAAGTTGCACAAATGTAACGCTGAGAAGAAACTGCCAGAGCAGCTTTTATACTTTAAAAACATTTTGACGAAATATGCTATTGTAATTTCTACACTAACAGTATTTAATATTTATTTCTTCATTTAAAAAAAAAAAATCTGCTTTTGATGGGGCTACCGAGCATTTTTCATTTGAAAGTCCTCCAAGAATGTATCGCCCCGCCCTCAAGCAGATAGTTCTAGTGTGCTTTGCTGTAATATCAACAAAATATACCAGTCGGCTTATGATGAAGAACTACGTTTCTAAAATCATACCTTCATTTCGTTCCATATACTTTCAATAGGGTTTAAATCAGGCCTAAGATGTGCTTCGGTCACTTCAAAGTAACTGTAAACAACGAACAACGAAATGCATAAGTCATTGTCTCGATGATGAAAAATGTTTTCTGATACCTTATTTTGGTGTTTATGTTTTCACGTTCTCTTTAATAACCTTCCAATGTACTAAATAAACTACTAAACATTCTCTTTAATAACATCTTAATAATGCCTAGCTAATAAACTAATAAACTTTTAATAACTTCTAACTCTTCTAAAAATTCTTCTAATTCTTCTAACTAATAAACTTCTTTAATAAACTCTTATATCTAATAATTTTTAATGACTTCTAACTAACAATAATTCTTCTTTAACTTTCTTTAAGAACTATCTAATAAACATTCTGTTTAATAACGTTTCACGTTATCTTTCTAATTCTCACGTTCTCTTTAATCTCTTTAAATTAATATTCAAATATTTTGCATAATTCGTCACGGCATCAATAAAAATAAAATTCTACAATATTGCTACAAACATGTAGCTACTAAGACACTGTTATAAATTGATAGCTCGCGCCGTCAGGTGGCGCTTCGAGCGTCTTGTCTTTGTTGTTATTCTATAACTTAATTTTAGTTTGATGGAAGAACGAAAGTGTTAAGCCTAATAATAACGAAGGCGTATGCCTAATAGTAATGCTTTTAACCATTGTATTAATTGCAAATAGAATTTTGCGTATTAATAACGAAACAGAATAATCACTTACCTCTGGATTTAATGCTCTCTGAATGGCAATAGAAATAGTTACTACAGACACCTCTGTCATCTTGCTTTACTTTAGGTGTCAAATTCTTTGGATTATTTCTTTTTACGGTATTTTCAACCTCTTTTCCATGTGTTTTCCTGGTGTAAATGGATAGCAGGCCTATGTGATAATCAGGAGCTCTGGTGTTCGAATCTCTGCACTTTTTTCTCGTTTCCTGCTTCGGTAAACCTAATCACTTTACATTTTCATTTTTAACCCGCCGTACAGTTATCGACCATCTGAACAAAATATAGTAAATTTGCTTTAAATCTCAAAAATAATCCAATCCCAATATAATAAATGTCTATTTAACACCACTTTTGCAAATAATAACTTGAGAAGTTTAGACAATTTTTTTGTATGTTTAATGACCATGTCATCTGTCTGGTGTAACAGTTTTCTGGTGGTTTAGAAAGAAACACTGAAAATCTTTCCTTAAAATTTTGCCGAAAATTTAACAGTAATCAAACGGCGTGAATTTCTTGAAAGTTTTCTAAGTAAAATACGCTGATCTCTCAAATTAAATTTCAGTGTTTGGACCCCCATAACACAAGACATCCTCAGGATATCCCATTTAAGTAGCAATGTCCCGGGAAGCAGTTAGGATATCCTGAGGATGTTGATTCTCAGATATCCTGAGGACTTCTTAAGTCAACATCCTGAGGATATCCTATTCAAGTCTCATGTCCCGGGATATATGAAGATCTCCTCAGGATGTTGATTTTCAGATATCCTGAGGACTGCGTAAATCAACATCTTAAGGATATCCTGTTCAAGTCGTAATGTCCCGGGATGTATGAAGATCTCCTGAGGATGTTGTTTCTCAGATATCTTCAGTACTTACTTTTATGGAAGCTCATATCTAAAAATATTAAAGTAAAGTAACCTTGTACCACACGCAAGTCATGTTATAAGAATCGAAATCTTACTCTATGGATTACCTATTCGGCATATGAAAATTTAATTATGCTTACGCACTTATTTTTGTCTTGTATATGTTGGCTGTAAGTATTAAGTAATAATATTTTCAAATTTTTGTTGTTGTTCCACAATGCCTAGTGATCAGAGTACTTTCTTACAAATTATAGGCACGTGTTTTCAGCCGTTTTGAGTTTCATATTGAAATTGTGTTTACGATTAAATTCTAATTGCTACATAATATATTTTGTAAACATTATTTTAAATACCTTTCTAATATCTTTGAACACAAATATTATTTACGCTACAGGTTAGCTCAGAAAACCTTTCACGAAGACATTTATCCTATGGACAGATGGGCATGATGTACATCCATGCCTTATCTGGCATTCGAACTTGAACCCTTCTGTACGGCAATCTGCCACTAATCACTTACTCGTCTCTGAGGCACTAATCAGAAATATCAAGTTATAAAAGTATTCTATTAAATTCATCCATAGTTCTTAGCATAGAAATAACTATACTTTGAAACTGCAAAAGAAAAAAATACTTTTTGATCTGTTACACTATTATAATAGTAATGAATGATGTTTAGTGCTCTGTAGTAATTAGTAACAATAATTTTTTTTAACAAACGAAATTTTAGTTTACAGACGCAGTTAAAAATTAGTCTGTACGAGGTTTAACTTGCTTTAATTTGAATTTATAAACAGAAGAATAATTTTATTGGGCTAAAAAATTTATTGCAGTTTCTTCGTTCATTTTCTGGTAAGTTCTTTAATAATGAGAATTAGTCTTTCAAAGCGACTAAGTTTACCTCAGTCGCTTTGAAAGACTAATTCTCATTAAATCTTAATGTAACTAATCTTAATGTAACTTAATCTAACTAACGCTAAATGTAACTTATTTTTTACCTCTCTGTAATAGGAAAATGAGCTTTAAGAATGACAAGAACTAACATTAAGTTCTTACTCTCCTCAAACCTCACTTTGCTACCTCTTTAACCATATAAATATTCGATCTTTGCTAAACAAAGAGGAAAAAAAATATATATATATCCAGCGCTCTGCAGTCTTATACGTTATGCCGGCAATGTTACATGACTCCTCATAATTTAACAATAGTTACTGCTTTATTAATTTATTTGTTACATCCAGAAAATGCAGTAAACACGTTTGTTCAAGGTATATAACACAAAGTTAAATGTTGTTATGAAAACTCAAAATTAGATAACAGATTATATAGATGTTCAAACTTTAAATTAAAATGATTTAATTTTTAAATTAAACGCGTTCTTTAAACTCAGCAGTTTTATTACTTTATTTTATACTATAAATAACAATTGAAGTTGAAAATCTTAAATCTTTGTTTACATTATTTATCATTGTTCGTAAAACTGCTTCTCAACTTTTCTTTGCTTTTGAGAAAGCGAGCTTCGCTAAGAATGTAACACCTCTAAGCACTTTTTCTGTAGCCGATGCCCCAAGAAGATTTCTCTTTTGTTAACGTGGCAGATTTATGTGTCAGACTTTCCTTCTTTGTATCACCCTACAAGGCACACCATGGAGGTAGGAACCATGAGGGAAGCATCCCTTTACGACAAAGGACGCAGAATGCCCCCAACGGTTTTAATTGCTCCCTAATAGTGATATTCTTGAAGAACCTAACAAAGTGGAAAGTACACGTGCTTACTTTCTGATTTCCATAATTCAGCTATTCTGCTAAACGTTAATAGCCGTCGTTTCAAATTCTGTTTTAGTTACGAACTGACTTGCTGACGCTTGCAAGCGTGTTGCATTGAGAGAGTGTGAAAAGTAAGTTTCAAAATTTTCCCTTTATTCTACAAAAATGATCAGAACTAAAAAAAATATCTCTGATATCTAAAAGATGGATTTATAGCAGAATAAATCAACGTATATTATCGGATTCGTCAGAAAATGAAGTAGCATTTAATTACGAAAAAAGCCTGTGTTGAATTTTCGCTCTAGTAAATATTCTTTTCAAACTGTGATTCGGAATATGAACTTTTATGTCTCAAGAAGAACTGACTGATGACGATTACCAAAACGATTATCCCATTTTAAGGAATATTCTAAATAATAAATATTCCGTTAGACTTTATGCTCCTTGTGTGCTTAGAAGTAGTACAAAAAATGATTACTATTAGGATAGGCGGAGGCACCTTACAAGCACGATTACCACATAAAAATGTTGAACTAATTTTTTAAAAAAATGACCAGTTTTTAAAGCCTTATGTATCAATTGAATTTGCAAAAAAACCAAGGAACCAATACTAAAAAAATTGAAACACTGGAAAGCTACAAAATACCGTCAATTTTTACTGTACACTAGCCCACTTATTTTTTTTTTAAAAATTAACAAAAAGCTATATGATCATTTTTTACTACTTCATATTTCGATTAGACTCTTATGCAAAATACAGGATCAGACGGCAATTGATGAATACGCACAGCCTCTATTAAAACTCTTCGTAATAAATTTTGGGCTTTATTATGAAAAACAGTATATTTCTTATAATGTTCACGGCCTACTGCATATGTCCGAAGATGTAAAAATATTTGGGCCGTTAGATAATTACAGTGCATTTAAATTTGAAAGCTATATATCTTCTATAAAAAAAATTGATTAGAAAATCTTTCGCTCCATTACAGCAAATAGCAAGACGAACTCATGAACTGTTTAATCATACTGTAGCCATGAATAATGATTCAATCAACGTAACCGACTTAAGTTCAGAATTTCAAAATTTACACACATCTGGTCCACTACTTAAAGGTTATTAAATGCTTAATTTTATTATTGAATTTTGTATACAAATTAAATGAAGTCAGAACTGAATTTGTAGAATAATTTATATATCGAAGAATTCAGTTTAGGGCTATTGAATGGTTAAAAATGATCGAAAGATTTTTAATATTTTAAAGCAAAATTTTCTTTTATAATATTTTGTATTATTAATTCATTTCAAGTCTCTTAGGTTAGTGGGATATCCCGGGATGTCCTGAGGATGTAGTAAGTAGGAGTTCAGATCCTAAAAACATCCCTTACGCTGTCGATGGGATTTTGTTAGGATGTCCTGAGGATGTACTGGGATGTAACATTAAGCACTCGGGAGGAGGTGTTTGGGAGGCTTGCGGGATATTCCGGGATGTCCTGAGGATGTGCGCATATCCCGCGAGCAACATCCTCGGGATATCCCAAGGATGTTTTTGTGCTATGTGGGGACTTTTTTTCTTATTTAGAATTTGGTTTCCTTCTTTGAAGTTCACTGTAACACCGTAAATATCAGAAAGTAGTGCATTAAAATTTTTAGCAGCTTTCATAAATAGATTTGTAACTTTCGAAATGAAAACTAGTTCTCTAACCTCATTTGGCGGCTTTTTGCGATACAGTGAAATTATGTTACAGAACACGTTAAATTTAAAGCGATTCGTGGAATAAATTAAGGTTAAAATCAAGGGATATTTAATCTGCATCATATGTTAATAACAAATATGCATAACAAATAACAGTTTTTTAAATTTTAATTTATATAGAAAATAATGGTATCCCAAGATTTTGGTGGATTATTTTAGTGTTAATTAAGTAATATTTTTTTAAAAACTGTTTTACTGTATAAATTTTATGTATAATGTTGGAAGAAATAGGATAATGATACTATTTACAAATAGGGCCCACCAGAGGCCGAGCAGTAAAGTCGATGAACACTGGTAGTTCGGTCCGAGGTTCGAATCCCGCGAACGGACTGGTTGCATGGGCGTTTTCGTGTTTTTCCCCATGTGTAACATGTATACCAGCCAGTTCCCTTAGAAAGTCCTCAACGAAGGCATCTCTCCCCCTAGGCAGACAGTGTGCTTTGCCGTAATCTCAATAAACCAACCAAACTATTTACAAATATCAGTTAAAAATATAACTTTTGTAAATTATTAGTTTTACAGGAGATTCAAAAGTGTCTCAATACTTTTGGCAGTGGATTACAAGCCAGTTTCCCTTAAAAGGACCTCCACGGGGCATCCCTCCCTTTCCGTGTAGGAAAGGAATTTCCTAAGGGCGGAACACGTAATAAGCAAAAAAAAAAAAAAAAAAAAGAACTTTTGACTGTCACTCTTAGATCCCTTATTCATATTCGATGTTTTGTGAAAAAAAGTTTGTTTAGCAGCGTACCAAAATTAATCATTTGAACACTATCAGATAACGTTATTGCTAGTTTTAGCAACATTTTGGAATAAATATTATTTTGCACCATGTGTTTTATAAATAATATAGGTTTTCTAATACTCTAGATAGATTACAAAATTCTAACTCTACTTCTGTACTATAGTCAAACGGCTATGATGGAATTTGATAATAATGTGAAACCTGAATTTTTGTCTCTCTCTCTCTTTGTATATGTATGTATACTCTTCCTGAACTGAAATATTTGCTCAACTGGTTTTAATAATTTTATATTTTTCATGATATTTTACATCATAATAAAAATGGTTAACACCATTAAACATTTTTCATTAATAATTCCTGTTCATAAGGATTACCAGTTGACCTACCACAAATTTTATTTTAATTTATATCCATTCGAAGCTACCCACTACCGGCTGGGCGGTAAAATCAGTAAGTACATGTCGTTTCGGCCTGGGCTAGATCCCAGGCGAAAGTCCTCCACGAAGGCATAGTCCGGATACAGGGAACTGTCTTTATAACAAAGAGCAACGAAATTACAGTGTAAGGATTACAGTCAGCCGTGTGGCTAATGCAATCTGTTTTGATTAAGCTAAAGGGGGAAAGTACATGTGCTGTTCTTTTATTTTGGTTTAAAAAAAAACTGCCATTTTGTGGGTTTTCCAAATACTACACTGTTGCAAATATACTCCTGCAATTATTTGAAAATAGATGTGCATGGCAATAAAAATTCTTTGGCATATGCAAAAAAAAAAAAAAAATAATATTTTACAATATATAACCTAAGCATTTAAAAATATTGCGCAATACCGAAATACTAGTGCATCAGTACAAGTACATACATGTAGCGGTATAATACAATTTTAATATTAGTAAGATATTATGATAGACTATTATATTCCAGTGCTATTGCACTTTACAAATCTGTTGTACATATATTAATCCTGTTATGCAAAATTTACATTAGAGATAGAAATTCAAACAGTACTTGAAAAGACATCTAATGTGCTGATATACAATTATCTTGAAAACAATTTGAATGTTATGCGTTTATCAAGTTTATGGCATTTCTGTTTATTGACCTTAACTACGGCAGTATGCTGTCTAGTTACTTAGTCGACTGGAGATTCTAAAAGTTATTTCAATGAGGTTTTGGATACTTCTTAGCGTGTATGTTAACTTGAGAACTGACAACAATATTTTGAATCTTCCCAGCAAATTGAAGGAAATCAGCAAAGAAATCAACAATCAAATGAAATTGATAACAGAAAATGTCGAAACCCATGAATAGTGCCAAAAGATGAGTTAGTCAAGCAAATGATGAATCACTTTCTCAAACTGAATCAAAAGAAAAGCGCTGATGGTAACAAGACGTTGGCAACGAAATCAGGTGAGTCATGGACTCTTGAGAACAAAAAAGAGAGTTTCCTACCAGTTTCCTAGTAGAGACAGAAGTGTGGGCAAATATGGAAAAAATTTAACATACACTTCAACTGTAGAAACATTATCAAGAAATCTTCAGTATCTTCAGAAATATAACGGGATTATAATCTTCATGAACTTTTGTAAATATTCTGTAGACAATGAACAACATACAACACCACCGCATTGTGGGCACCACCTTGTCGGCAATTGCATTGATGTAGGCAATGAACACCAATGCACAGCGGTTCGCGGTTTTCTTTTATTCCTAGAGGTAGGATTTCATGTACGATTCAGAGTTGAAATCATGCCATTCCCGAACTGATTCGAGTCAACACATCAGAAATATTAGCACAGCTAGATTGGGCACTAGCACCCCTCTCCAAGCTATGTAAAATGGCTACAAATTCTAAAAGAGGGTGAAAAGCCCATTTTAGTTAACAGCGAATGTGCTGAATACTTAGCATTTTCGAGTTTTCAAAATTATTCCAAAAAGAGGATGGAGTAAAACTAGCATTTCTGATATAAGAAAAAAATGATCACCAAGATTCTCCTACTTCAGACAATTTGGAATACTATGTTCTAGCAAATGTCGCCATGATCAGTAGAGTGATTAGCGATGCTGGCTGGCATATGTTGGGCCAGTTTTGAATCCCGAAGAAGCCTTAGATGTTTGTAAATATCTAGTTTCTGTGCAGCTTGGTGGTATTTAAAATGCTGGAGAGCCAAAACTCCTTCCGCAACGTTTGGTCGTAGGCGAAGAGGTCTGGGTAATCCGTCCTTCGCACACTCTAAATTAAAATTGAAATGAAGCTTCTTTTTCCTCAAAAGTGTAATTCTGTCACATCCAGTGGTGAATTCTAGGCAAAGTTCTCAGTGATGAGACGGCTAAATGTCCAGCGAACACTGAAAGCAGCGAATGTATTAAGTTTCAGATGTCCGGTCATTTGAAACAGCAACAAGAAGTTCTAGCAAATAACGCACTACATAATCCGAGCAGCGACTGGTTCGATTTGGCACTTGTGATCAAGAGGTAAAACTTCATACTTAGGCTGAATCTCACTATTTCGAAATGCATTCCATCATATTATAAATGAAAAAAACTTATGATTGAATGTAAGCAATAAAATTAATTCGTTACCGAATTCAACGCAATTAGTAGTAAAGGTTTAAATTATGCTTTAAGAAAAGAAAACAGTCAAACAGTTGCCAAATAGATAAGATCATTAAACATTGGCAGTTCGATCCGGATTGAAATCCTAGTGAAAAGACTGGCTGTGCGGACAATTTCGTAGCTTTGAAACATGTGTAGAGATATTTAATTTCTTTAACTAGATGTTTTTATGTTAAGAATCTTTACTTTCACTTCTCTGTTTCCGTTTTCTCACCAGAATACATATAAGCTGACGTGTATTTAAGTGAGAGTTTGAGATGGTTTAGACAAAGTGTGTTTTCCCTAGTGAAAACCACGCTGCAAAAAGTGTGTACTATACTAAGGTAACAGTTCCTGCCTTCGACAGTGTATTATAATTCCCGACAGTTTTGCACGCTGGTGAAGCAACAGCCAACTTTGCGTTTAAATTACTCTGCGTAGCTTTCGACTGTTATCTATTTAGATTTCCATACTTTTACATTGAATTCCTATTTTGAGTTCTGGCCATAAATGTTGGCTGATTTGTAAGCACCAGTTGTGCCTTATTCAAAAACAAAGAAAACTGCATCTTACTTAGTTTTTTAAAACTTTAAAATAAAGGATCTTTTATACCCTTCTCAAATCTCTGTAGTATTTCTGGAGACATAGCGATAAGTTGCTTGCAGTCTTACTGAGGTTTTACCGCAAGTTACATTTAGTAAAAGGCTCATTCCTTACGCTTGAATAAGAAGAATAAGAACCTGTTTCTTTTAAGAAAGTCTCCTTGAAGCATCCCACTCTCAACCAATAAACTTAAACTGAATTAATCAAAATTTAAAGCAGATGAATTTTTGTATTCAGCTACTGCAGATGGCAACAACAACAAAAAAAAGCTTTTTTCTTAAAGAATTTAAAGCAGATGAATTTTTGTATTAAGCTACCGCACATGGCAACAACAACGAAAAAGCTTTCTTCTTAAAGAACAGTAGCGTTGATGATAAAAATATTTTACATTTATTAAATCTGTTTTGGGCTTCTAATTCCAAAAATAGAGCTCAGGATTCTGTGACCCATTTTGTATCAGACTGCTAAAATAACAGGAGGTAAAATAATATAAATAATATAAAATATAAGAAACTATTTCATATATTTCTTTCAAAGTGATGGACGCCTTAAAATATGAAATATGATAAAGAACATAAACAAAGATATAATTTTAATGAAAATGTTTGTCACGATGATATGTGAATTCTAATCAAGTTCGAAAAATTTATATCGAAGATTTCAGTTCTGCCTTATATTTGCCAATCTTCTTTTAACACTTTCTAACGCTCATCTGTTCTTATAGCAATGCATCTATAATATTATTTTATTTAAAATACTGGTATTTTTTATCAATTACATCTCCCGAGAAAGACCAGTTACCTATATTATGCCAAATGTTTTGTTTAATAAGAATTCTTCTGCAAAGTAACTTAATTTCTGGGTGAAAAGAAGAAATATCAAAACGAAAGGATTCTGTACCATGTATGTGATATTTGCATTAGGATCATTTCTTTTTAACTAAAATAATGTTGCAAATATCCATAAAATTTACCAATTGTAATTTTGTAAATTAAATACACTTAAGTTTGATATAGTGTTACAGAGTATTGCAATTATTAATTACGTAAAGTATTACATAGAAATAAGAAAACTGCATTAATGTAATGTTGGATGTGTGTATACATATATATAAAACATAAAACTTAAACAAAATAAAAGCCATAAAAATTCTAACTATTGTAGAATTGACGGCTAAGAGGGCTGCTGTGATATTTGAAAACGAAATACTGTAAGAAATAACAGAAAGGCAAAAAATAATAATTTTTAAAAATTAATTTTTAAACCTAGATTAAAACACTAATATAAAAATCTAAATTAAGCCAAGCTGTTTATGTATAATGAGCAAATAAGAATAAAGAGGATTGTAGGTTCTAAATTAAAATTAACATTTAAAAGAATGTGCTTAGAGAATGATGTCTTTTTCGAGATCCTGTTCATAAGTGGCCGAGCTGAACACTGGTAGTTCGGTCCGGGATTCAACTCCCGCTGAACGGGCTTACTGCATGGGCGATTTCGTGGTTTTCCCCATTTGTAAACTAATAGTAGTTCTACTCTACAAGCAGAATTTAGGTTTTTAGTTGGTTACAGCAGATATTACTTAGCCATATTTTCTTCTAAGAATGTTTCAGTATCTTTTGTTTGTGCAGAAAAACATCGTTTTGCTGGATGGGGCAAAAAGTTATCCATGCCTTCAGTGTAAGTTATATCAGAATCTTTTTGTTTCGTTATGCCGAAAAAAGAAGGTTCTGTTGAGCAAAAGTTTTAAAGGTTCTTTATAAGCTGCGTTTGTAATTAAACATTTTTCAAAAACAAAGTAATGAACTCCAATTAAATTTGAGTTTTTAAATAGTCATTTACTTTTCGCACCGATATAAATTTTTGTACAATATTTCGAAATGATTTAATAATTTATTAAAAACTTTTTATCTAAGAATATTTATGATTTATTAATGATAAATTTTAGATATTAGATTTTGATCTAGTATATTTCCAAATTTTATATTTTTTATTGCAATAGAATCCAAAGTGTAAAATCATAACAATTTCTTTAATTTTATTCTGTTAAGCTTCCATGAGAAATTTGATTTTTAGAGGGAATTTAATAGAAGCGCATTATTTTTTTAGAATTTCGAAATTTATAATATGTGAGAGAATAAAATAAACATAAAACTGTGCATATTTTAAACAAATTTTCATGAACTTAGCAAATAGTTTAAAAATCTAAAAATTTGAAATGCATTTTAATTGCTACATAATTTAAATGAAAAATATTAAATTAATGTAAATTACATATGGAACATAAAATATAAGATGTTATAATTATATAATTATACAATTCAAAATACGTTAAAGAAATGCAGAACTTTATTATGCAATTCTCTAAAATATGCTTAATGAACCCTGAAATACAAAAATGTGCTTTGGGTTCACCCCATGTAGGATAGGATTCATCTCGAAAAAGTGAACTTGCTCAGAGAGGAAGTGAGTCTATAAACAGACTCGTCAGTGAAAAGAATCCAAGGTCCCATCTCCTCTATGTCTACAATCCAAGAACAATGCCTGCTGAACTTCTTGGCGCATTGCATTCTAAGAAAAGAAAGGCATCTTTTGCAAACAACTTCCTCAACATCTCTGAGCCTTAACCAGCTGAAACACAAAACTGTTCCAGTTAAAAGGCTTGAATGAAGCTTTTGGTAACAGAGTTCTGTCATTATATCGTATTTACATGATTTTATTTGGGCTGGTTTATTCTTTTGCTGGATTAAATATTGAAATTAACTTTTGACTCTCTTTTACTCTGCCAAAATTATTGAAGTTTTATAAAGATAAATCTTTCTGATTGCTGCTATATTTCAAGTAATTTTTTAAAAAAATTAGCAAATAGTTTATTTAATATTGAAGAGAGGGTTTAGGGATTTTCGTTACATATTCTTGCATATCATGATGTGCCAGTGCAGAATAACGCGTAACTGGAATAATAATATACAATAGTAAGCGCTCTCAGTGAAACTCGAAACGAACGCACAAGACTTGAAATGAATATTTCACATCGCCAATAAAGCCACCAATAATTTTCCTGGACACCGAATTTCTTATTCAAAACAGTAATGTTCTCAGCAGTTGTTACCTTGGAGGTGTTTAATGAATTAAATTATAATCTTACACCGTCTGATATATCCGAAAACCTTGAAATAACGGTCAACTATTTCCTTGCTATACTGTTTAGAAGGAATAACTTTTTTGTTATTTTTCAGGGTTCAGAGGCAGCGATTTTCTTACCCTTTCAATGGATTAAAATACATAAAACAAAATTTTTTTAAAAGAAACTTGTTGAGATACACGGTGTTAGAAAAGTGGGAAAGTTTTTTTTTTTTTTTTTTTTTTCCAGATGTGACAAAAGTTTTGGTCGTACATATCTAAACTTAAAATCGAGTGCGCGATACAAGAGTTGTACAGCGACATCAACTTTGATAAGCAACTTATGCGATAGCATAGAAATAACATAAAAATGATCACATTCTATTAACTTCAATTTTGTTTGGCAGTTTTGAATTAAAATAGTATTTTATAACGGCTTTACGCTCATTTTAATCGCATGCGGGTAAGAATATCATAACAGCTAATTAAAAGCATTTTTAAAGCAGATAAATGAAAGCCTTTAAGGCACGCGTGATACTTCTAGTAGTCATTTCGGAAACACCACATTGTGACTTTTATTCGTCTTATGACTTTGAGAATTTTTAGAAACTTCAGAAATACGATTATAGACTGTAATACCCAATGGCCTTAATGATAAATAAATACAAGGAGCAGCAGAAATTGCACTAAATTCAGCCTCGCCCAGAATACAACATGAGAAGATCCATGACCTGGCACCCTAAACAGATGAAGACTTTTTCTACCAAAGCTAAACCTCCGTTAAATAAAGGATCCAATTTAGACAGACAAATATTGTCCTGCCTTAAGGAACTGTGTTTAGTCCTCTACTATTTTACTTTTATGTCAGTGACCTTCAAACTGTTATTTAGAATGAAAGCGGAATCATAGTGGCTTTATTTGTGAATGATATGACAATAGGTAAATGCCTAAAAATGTCTCAGTATAAACTAAGTATTATTTGAATCAGTCATATGAGAAAAATAAAACTATAAATCAGCCTTTTGCCTTTAAGTGAGTAAGTCTTGAAGCTAATGCCTTTTAAGGAAATGCGGAATACAGTGGTAGTAATGTGCTGCATATCAGATGTAATTTTAATCCTAAATTCTTCTACAAGTTGAAAATTTAAGCACATTGCATCACTCCATTAACCGAATATGATAATACTGCTTGAACAGCAGCTTTAAAGTCTCTTCTCAGAAGACCATATTGCCCTCTCAGAAGAGACTGCATGCGTTCATTCAGGACCATGTTGATAAAACATAGAAATATCAAACCACAAAATACAGAATACGATATACTAACACAGAAACACTAACTAATACAGTAACACAGAAATACCAAGCAGAAAAATTTCGAGCTAAGTTTGAGAGAGTTTCTGTTTTGAAACAATTAACTATAAAGAAATGGTGCTGCAATAGCAGAACTCTTGAAACAACTTATCAGATGTACAGGGTGTGATTCAAAAGTTTCAAGACTTACCTCAGAACTAGAAATTTATTGAACATTTAAGTAAAGCGGACTAAAATTCTTCAAAATATGATCCTTCAGCATCAACACAGCGCTGCCAGCGCGTCTTCCACTGTTCGTAGCCCTTCTGGAAGGCCTCGGGCGTCATGCTGTCAAGGGCTCTCGTCGAAGCCTGCTGGATGGCGTCGATGGAGTCGAATCGCTTCCCTTTTAGGCCTGTCTTGGTTCGGGGAAAGAGGAAAAAGTCACTTGGAGCCAGGTCGGGGCTGTAGGGTGGCTGCGGCAGTGTTGTCACGTACTGTATACTAAGCGAATTTTCGCGTATGTACTGGAATTCTTGTTTCAGCTAAAGAGAGCAATATGAAGCACTTAAATATAATATTACTCAGAATTAGGATCTCCTTTTAATAAACAGAGCTGTAAAAAATGCCTGTATGTGCTACGCATAAATATTCTACCAATGAAGAATGAGATTTATGAAAGTGTTATTATATTTTTATGAAGACTCTTTAAGGCCCCGCATACAACTTTTGGAGGGATTATTATGATGTATCGGAACGCATAAGTTAAAACAGTCAAAAAGGTTTTGCCCAACAGGGTTTTCTTTTTCCAAAGAATTGAATTTACCTATCAGATTTGAAATATTACCTAATCTTTTAACTTTTCAGATATTAAGACACATCTTGATCTGTGCAGTATTATGTTTAAGAGTATAATGGATAATCACGAGCTTCAAATTCTGACATTCGAAATGTCTGAATATGGGTAACTGGTAAGTGGCTTCATATTTATACTGATGGTTCCCTTTTGATAGATCATACTGGGCTGGTTCTAATGTTCACTGCAACCTTTTTCCTTTTTATAAAACTATTGGCAGATATACTCTTCATTTTGATGCCCTAGTTGAGGCAATTTATATGGCCTTAACGTTTTCTGAGAAGAAACCCTATCGAAAGGGCTATTATATTATCTGATTCTAAGTCTACTGTTTAAGAAGTATTATCATATTCGATTAATGCTTGACATAAGAATGATGCAATATACTAAAACTCTCAGCTTGCCCACTAGAAAGTACTACAGTTAGTTTTCGCTCATTGTAGTAGAATAAAATGTATCGTAGAATAAGGTGAGTAGTTAAGAACATAATAGTCCTGGTTTCAGTTTTACATAATTCGCCAAATATCAGAGAAGAAAACTATTTTACTTGCTTGATTATTATTTTCTCAAATAATTATTTTAGACTTGCGCTCATTTCGAAATGAGTGATTTAAATTTTGATGCTTATTTCCACCTCCAAGACTTCCGATTCACTTTATAGTTCATCTGCACTTGCTTTTAAAGGTTATTTTTATTCATGCGCTTGCATCTTTATCTTCCGCAAGCCTTACACGCATAGCTAAGGAAGATAAATTTCCGGTCCAAATATTTCTTACTTATAGTCACTCAACAAGCACGGTTTATTGCAGAATCCCCACAACACGTTTTTACAAGTTTTATAATTCGTCCACAGTGACTCTGTAAAGACATTAGGTTATTTTTTGAAACTGGAGAAGGTAAAAATGATCACTGCCCTCGCCAGGAGTCGAACCTGAGACCTCTAGAATACGCGCAGAGTGGGCTGACCATTACACCACGAAACCATGCTAAGAAGGTGGGAGAAAAACCTTACATACTCCTCCTTTTATAGGGCGATTGGGGATTAGAAGACGCAATCGCCAAATCCTGGTGGTGGAGAGTCATGATCCACCACGGTTTTAAGTTCGGGCACCGCTGTAGAGACATTAGGCTATTTTTTGAAGCTGCAGAAGTGAAAAATGAGCAATGTCCTCGCCGGAACTCGAACCTGGGACCTCTCGAATACGCGCCGAGTGCGCTCATCATTACACCATGAAAGCATGCTAAGAAGGCAGGGATAAATACCTTATAAGTCTTATATCAAACATTCAAAAATTTCTGTTTTCCGTATTTGAATTTTCTGAATTCATATAAAAAGTTTATTAGATTTTGAGTGAAGCTGAGCAATTTGAAGTGGTACTTTACTTCAGCCCCATAACAGTTTTTAAAGAAAACCTACATTAAAATATAAAAAATGACTTATCAATTGTTACCTTAAAGTTATTTTATATTAACAAGAATAACATACTAGATTTGGGCTAAAATTGGTAAACCGGAAGTGATAGTTTACTTGAAACTCTTAATAGATTTTCGTGGGGGGGGGGAATGTTATAATCCAATATACGATAATGATATATTGAAGTTATGATAAAATCCAATACTATTTATTAAAATTATTTAAATTTTGCACTGAAAACTCGTATTTGCATATACAATCATGATGGAGAACAACATATTAGATTCTGACTGCATATGATAAAGCGGACGTGATATTTTACATGGAATGATTAAAAGAATTTTGTGGAAAAATATAGAACCACTATAGTCACATATAAAGGATATTTCTATTATATCCACACACGATATTTATTTATATCAAGTCACAGAAGAGCGAAGAGCAAGATTTTATAATAACGCTTTATTTCAGAACTTTAAAGCAATTGTAACTTTAAAACACTTGTTTTTCTCTTATATTGATGATGACGACGAGGCACAAGAACAAATTGCACATTGTCAAACACCAATTGCTTTGCTTCTTACTGATCCCGGAACGCAGTATTAAGCTGTAAATCCAAAAAATTAACAGTACTGTTTACTGATACCGAAATATCACAGATATATATGGGCACATCAAAATAAATTTAGATTTATTGATACTACAGAAGTAACATAGATGAAAATAAATTATGGTATTCGTTTCAAAATATTTGTTTTACTGATATTATTGAGAACTACTTTTGTTTAATTAAAATTCAATTATTAGATGTTTTTCACATGCCCCATAAAATACAATTCAATAAAAATAAATAATTAGGAAAGCATTTGATTATATTGGTATACATTTAGAAAACGCAGTTTTTACACATGACGAATTATACCTAATAAAATGTAAACCAGAATTTCGTATAACAAACCTTTCTATTTATTACAATATATTAGGTTTTGTTATAACCGGAAGTAAGATTTTACTTAAAGTTTCTTGCTATTTGAAACAGGGAATTCTCCTGGAGGTCATGTACTGGCCATGTCAGATTTTTATCCTCTGTAATTTTAAATGTTCCATGATATGTAACATTCTGTATACGTCTAGATTTCTTGGTCATTTCTTAACATACTTGCGTCTTTTCTCTTGCAGGAGAGCTAAACTGGCTTCAGTAGCGGGAGAGACAGGGAGAATGGAAACATTTTCCATGAACGTAATTGCCCAGACCCTGTCCGCTCATTCAGAGATGATTGCGCCGGGAGTTATGGGGTGAGTCAACCGCAACATGCACTTTATCTTTCACATGGTGTGAATATCACATATTTTCAAGTGAGAAAAGTTTTTAGCTACATATGGTGAATTTCGCATCAAGCATCTTTCTTCTGATATAACAGATTAGCTCCGCACAATGGGGCTTCAAACACGATAAATGCGTAGGAAAATTCCACATCAAAATGTTTCGGTATAGTTTTGTGTTGTTCTCTTTACAGTCTTAATTTTTTTCTAAGTAGTTCTGCTATCCTTTTTAGCAGCAGCATACAGTTTCTAAGAAAAATCACGTCTAAGACACTAGATTACTATATTTTCAGATTTCTAGCTGCTCGATATATTCATCTCGTAGAATCTTCAAAATTTGGGCTTGGCATATCTCAAACAAGTACGCTAATTCAAAATGACTTAATTTATTTACATTTACATATTCGAAATTCTTTTCGTTTAAGAATTCAGAAACATAATTCATATGTTTAAGAAAAAACACAGAGTCGCTGAACACCGGTAGTTTGACCGGAGTTCGAATTCAAGCAAAAGGGCTATCTTTCATTGTTTTTTCCCATGCATAAAGTGGGCACATGATAGTTTCCTTAAGAAAGGTCCTTTACAAAGGCTTTCCTTCCCTTAGGAAGGTAGCCAAATCAAATAATCCAAACCTATCAAAAAGAAGAGAGGAAGACCTTTTAATGAAACAAATTTAAATTTACAGATTAATAGTGTCAGATGAATGGTGCGAGCAAGCTACAGAATGATAGAGCGGTGCTTGCTGGTATGTAATTTCCCTATCCTAATCCTTAATTCGGTTACTCCAGTTTTTGGTGAAATTTTCTATATTTTTTATGCCGTAAGAGAGCGTTAGTTCTATGGTACAGCTTCATAAGTGGAACTTCTTTGATAAATAACAAGATTCGCTTTTTTGTCAATGTTCGTATAATGATTTGGTTTATACATTTTAGGCTTTCAGCTTGAAGCCAAAACTGAAAGAAGCGAAAAGAAACCGATTAATCGCAGCAGTCAATGGTATCAATGACAGCAACGAATAAAGAACACAATGATTTTACTTTGAGCTTTCGTCAAATGCTATGGTTTACTATTCGTGTTCACGGCGTATGATAGAAAAACTTTTTTATTAATTTTTTTATTATATATTCAATAACTTATAATATTTATCATTATAAGTTCAATATTGTCTGACCTCTTCCTATGGTAAAAATATATTATTTTCGTTCCAATAAGTCCCTGAAAATTTGAAAGGGGGAAAAGAAAAAAGAAAGATAAGGATATTTTAAATTCTCTCTTCGAAGTATGCTTTTCCATCACTGAGATTTAAACTTCGTCGAAAATTGGTTCGGATCAAGTGCGCGTAAGAATACTTTTTACGATTAGCTGTAGTTAAAAACCATAAATCCTCTGATTTTACTTCGTAATAATTTAATACTATTTTACACGTAGTTTGAATGTGTCACCGCATTAAATTTATAATATTTGCAAGTTAGTAAATTTGGGCAGTGCGAGAGACGTGAGATGTTTATCTTCTTCGTAGCCGAACAAAACCCGATTTCCAGAATTTCATTATTCGTCATGATACAGGATCTTTCATTTTATACAAAATGCAGATATTTAGGAAACTGAGTGACTTGGAAAGCACGAAGTATTCTTATTCGTGATTTAAAACTATAACCGATTTTTAATAATGTATCTAATTTGCATAGTTTGTTTACATCGTTAGTACGAAGGAACTGTTTTTTAGATGAAAATATTGTATTCATTTCAAATTTCTTGAAGTGTTATTCTTTTCATATAGCGAAAAAAAAGACCTTAGCAAACAAAGATCGGAATCAGGTTAGCACATTATTACCAAAAAAAAAAAAAAAAAAAAAAAAAAAAAAAGGCATAAAATCTTTTATTTATTCTACAGTGTAACATGGAACTGCATCATTCATTAGAAAGTAATTATCTGGAATTTTAACAACCTTTTGAAACAACTCTTGTTTTATGCAAGAAAAAAAATAAATGAGATAGGCTTCTAATACCGTATCTTATATAAAACGCATACCTTTATATATATAAGTGGCTAAAGTGTGTGCGCCGATACTTTATTGTTGCCACTCGGAAAAATGAGCGCAGAAATTAACGTTTCCGCAGTTTTTAATTGATATCTCGGCCGATTTAAGTCGAGTACAAAGGTGAGAACGGTATCGATCGATTCGCAGAATTTTTTGGAATCCGAGGATACGCGTCTCGAAATTCAACTCGGCGCCGTTCCGTAGATATTAGAGAAAAAAGGTTTTGACACGTAGCCAAATTCCTTTAATAGGGAAAATCCAAGAAAGAAAGTGGAAAATGTTGGAAAACGTAGGGAAAAATTAGTTTTTTAATTAATATCTCGGCTATTTAAAGTCCAGAGAAGACGCGAATGGTCAAAATGGCGTGCCGCAGACCTGCGGAATCCAACGGTGTGCTTCGCTAAGCCCAGGAGCCAGCCGTTTTGGAGGTGATGATGTCACTTCCCCCCATGTTGTTAGTTCACACCATGCGGCTTAAGCGTCTGCTTGTCGCCGATAGTTTATTGGTTGCTTGCGTAAGTGTACTAGCCAATGGGGTGAAGTTGCCACGGCGCGTTGTTGCCGTTTCAATAGAGACGTGGAAAATTTCCTGTAAAACTTGCGTTTGCTGTGACCATCAATAAGTCTTAGGGTCAAACGCTTAAGCGTGTTGGCATTTTTTTACCTGAGCCTGCATTTGGACACGGTCGACTTGTTCCTGTTCAAGAGTTCTTGAAAAAACTCTAAGTTAAAGGTAAACTAACGTAAAATTAAAAAATAATTTATGGTCCTCTGCAAGGCGAGCTTAGAAATGATGGAAAGATCTACACAAGAAATGTTGTGTACAAAGAGATCTTTGACCTGTAAATTAACATTTTATTATTTAAAGCACTTTTATTTATTGAGTTACAGGTAGCTCTTAAGAAATGCACCGCCAGTGGTTTCCTTCATTGCACCCTACTTTAAACAATTAAGCAAGTAGAAGGGGGAAACCCCGTGGGGCAATAAGCAAAGGGGCTTCCTCGCCGCCTACCCTGGGTTTACATAAAATAATTACATACCCTGGGTTTGCATACAATAATTACATACCCTGGGTTTACATACAATAATTACATACCCTGGGTTTACATACAATAATTAATACAGTTTAAATTAGCAGACACCTTTGCACAAATCATTTTAATTACAATTCGTAATATCTAGAAAAGCGGTCATTTTGTATGACCGACGGGTTTTCTAGTATATATATAATTAAATCAAAATCAAATTAGAGTTAATAATTAAATCAAACTAAGATTATTAAATCATCATTTAATTAATTTTGCAGCATACTGCGCGACTTTCAATTCAGGCATAGTCCATATGTTTTATCCATTAGATACGACCTTTCAGGAATTCCCTCAACCAGAATTCACAGAGATCCAAGTCCTGAGAATGAAGGGGCCAGGTACTCAAAATTACCGGATCATCCGAAGCAGTGCCTTCAGTGTTCCGGGAATGTGAGGTGGTGCACCACATTGTATGAAAACCTATCTAAGAATCACTGTTTTTGAAGCTGGAATGATATGCTGTTGAAGATGTTTGCAGTAACAGGAAGTTGTGATAGAATACCTTTGAGGGTCTTGAGGAGTATTTTCCTCAAAGAAAAAGCACCAAGAATGAAATCAGCAGTAAAAACACATCATACAATAATGCAATGCACAATATTAAGATTTGAAATAACCCATATGCGACAATTTTGAGTATTAACTATCTGTCTAGGATAAAATGTGATTCTTCCCACAAAATGTTCTAAAGCCATGCATTGTAAACGGCTATTCTGGCCAAAAGAAGACTAGCAAAATCAGAGCGTTTGTCCGGGTCTACAGGATATACCTCTTGCAGAACTTCGATCTTGTATGGATGCTGTTGTACAATGCATCGCAGAACATTTCGTATTGTCGACTAAGGGAAAGGCAAATCACTCGACACTGCACCAAGCGCTTATTGAAGATTATTGGAACCGGAGGCACTTTCGACTGCGGCAATAGCGACTTCTTCCACAGTTCTATTTGAAATCCCTTCCGTCCTGTTCCTCCTAGTACACGTAACTGTCTAGAAATTAAAAAATAATTCCTTTCAAACCATGCCTCAACAGAGACCCTTTTTGTAAGAAATCGTCGATATTCTTTCGACTTTCAAGAGTTGATATACTCGCAGTGCAATTGAAAATACCGTTCTCATAAAACTACTTTTATCAATAAAGCTTGATCTTTCTTCTCTAAATGCATGGTGAGGAATGATTTTGTTTTTCAAAACGCCCCAAATCCGCATAACGTCCTTCCTATATTGCAGGAAAAACACCACCTGTCGGTCGAAATTTGAACTATTCATTTTTATCGCAGATTCTATCTATACAATAGACAAATTCCTATTCTTCCTATACAATAGACAAATTCCTATTCTTCCTATACAATAGACAAATTCCTATTCTTCCTATACAATAGACAAATTCCTATTCTTCCTATACAATAGACAAATTCCTATTCTTCCTATACAATAGACAACTTTCAGCGAAATAAATAGGTATACCAGAATGGCCTCTACGTAGATTTAAATACGGTAACTGTGATTATAACTATCTTGTATATGCTGGGAAATGTAAATTCTTTTCCATTTTACTCTATTTGATTGTTTTTACAGTTATTTTATTCACTCGTTTCTGCAATGTTTGTGTTATTATCTTTTCATTTTTACCAAATTCGGTATTATATATATAATAAATTAAAATTTATATATATATATAAGATATAAGCATGTACATTTATTCCAAAATTTCCAATTTTCCCTCTTCTGTGCACTATAATCTTTGCCCAAAATAAAATTATGTGTTAATCTAGATATTGCATCTCTAACTTTATATTTGTTGGCTCACTGCTATTAAAATGGTAAAACACTTTATTATAACAATTTAATACTTTTCTATTTATTCCACTTTACGTTTTCAAAGGAGATGCTACAGCTTTCAAAATTGAAATTCATTTTGAATCGATTGCTAAATTTATTGAAGAGTAGGGATTTTGCAAGCAAACACGGATATTAATTTTTGAAAGAAGAGAAATAAAAATATTTTATGATTTATTACAGCTTTATTAACATAAAGTAAGCGGATAAATTAATAAAATTATTAACTGACTCTTCTTTACTGTATTAGACTGTAAAATTAAATTTTCAAATCGCGAATTTCTTATTCATATCCCCCTCCCAAAGATAAAATATAATAGTAAATTACTTGAAATATTCTTGAAACAATGCGAGATTCTTAACTCTTGTTTAAGATTGAATGAAAGAATGCTTGAATGAAAGTTGTTGTCTGATGAACTACATTACCGCAGAGCATTTCCAGCAATCTGTCACGTGGAGTCTGTCAATATGTTCTAGTATTGGAACTATGTATGTGATCTGCTTCCTCGACCTGAGGATATTCATTAGGGAGCTACTGCATTGGAAGTGAAAGCAATGGTAGGTCTGAGTGATTCTCAGAAGTATAGTGGACATTATTAACGATTTATGTTCCAAAAATATACTTCACATCTGATAGCTTCTTTTTCCCACTTCCTTTACCTCTTAAAATAACATATTAAAACAACAGACAGCAATATACTCGTATTTCAATATCTGAAGACATTTAGACCTTCTTCTTTAGACGGTTAACTCTCGTGTGCTTTGTCATAATAGACTAAATAAACAAACAGCAACATTTTGGATGCGGGGTTGTTTACTGGGGTCTGAATATTTCATTGGTTTCATGCATTGGGGTCTGAATCCATTACCGATTCTAATTTCTTCAATTTATTTAATATTTTTGTTTGTTTTTACAGCATCAACTTCATGAAGCCCGAAAAGCCTATCAACACTATGTCTGAAGTCTACAAACTGGTCCAAGAGGAAGAACAGAATAAAGGTAACGCTTTTAATATCAAACACTTCATCTCCCTTTGTACGAACTAATATGAATGTAATCATATATGATAGCACGTTTTGTGGAAAGTTTTTAAAAATGCGCTCGTTTTAATAAAGCAAACACTGGAATATCTCTTTCTTACATCTGGCATTTTTTTCAGATTAATATTGCATAAAAATGAATTTAAAAATTTACCTTTGCCTATCCTTCCATTCAAAAATAAATCAAGTCGTAGAAATAATGTGAATACTAATTATAAACCAAATTGTTACTTATACTACAGTTAGTGTTTTATAAACAAACTTAGAAATACCTGTAATCAAATTCGGCAACACTGTAATTTAAATGCATGAGTACTTGCAAAAAGAAATGCAATTTAAAAAATATGTAAAATAAAATGAGCTTAAAAAACAGCTTGAATTCTATGAGCTTTAAATAGCTAACAAGTACCACTAAAAAATAAATTAAGAATATTAAAGCACAGCAATCTGAAAATTTAGACTAGAATGGCCGTTACAAAGAAAAGATTACCATTAAAAATTTATCATAAAATTCAAAAAAAGTAAACAATCGAAAATAAACGATTGCGGAACATATTATTGCGTGCGTACGGGTTCGTTTGGAATTGAATGCACAAGTCGGATGAAAAATGAATAAGATTTATTATTTTCATAAATAAATAAAACACAATGCTTCAATTTTTTCAGATATTCGTGCAATATTACAATATCTCACAATAGTTATCTTTTAACTACTCAAACGCTCAAGAGAACTTAATTCAAAACAGCTAAAAGCTAATCCGCAAATTCGCTACAGTCAACTAGAGCAGTTTTCTAAACAAACTCTTAAAAAAACAACAAACTAACTAATCATCGAATCGAGAGGTTTTCATCCTTTTTATAAGATTTTAAATCGCGCGCGAGAAATTTCTGGAATTTTCTCGAAAGCAAAAAGAGATATTTATTTATTAAATGTTAAATGCACGTGCTCTTGTAATTTAACTTTCCGGCTTAGCTTTCCTTTAATATTCGTCACGCGTTGCACTGCACTGGGAATAAGTGAGTGAGTGAGTGAGTGATTATGGCGCAAAAACCAGAGATGATTATGACGCGCCAAACAAAAGATGATTATGACGCGCCAAACAAAAGATGAGATGATTACAATTGATGACATTAAAATTCAATAAATAAAAACAAGTAGATAAATGTACCAAATCCAGAGGATGAAGTCATATAAAAACAAGTTAAAAGCACATATTAACATTCAAGACACAGTCTTCAAAACAAATTACATTTGGTAATAAAAGCCAATCTCTTTTAAATAATAAAATAAATTAGAATTGACCTCTCTTCCGATTAAATGGTCGAGAGGTAAGTCACAGCTATTAAAATATTTCTGGCGAAGACTATTAAAACATCGACACTCAATTAAAATATGACGAACAGATAAACAAACATTACAATTAAAACAAACAGGCTCATTTTCAGCTTTAAGAAGATAGCTATGTGTGACTCTGGTATGACCAATTCTGAGTCGAGTCAAAAGAACGTCCTCTTTACGATTTCCAGCAAAATCCCAATGCTCAATTCTAGGTTTGATGTTTCTCAACTTGTTGTGATGCTGAACATCCCAAATTTGCTGCCATTTTTTTCGTATCTTTCCCTTGATGACACAGCAGATGTCTCTAAAAGGGATAAGGCGACTGGACAGTTCGACAGCAGATTTTGCCGCGATGTCTGCAAGCTCGTTTCCCTTTATTCCCGTATGCCCGGGAACCCAGCAGTACAGGATTTCATATCCTCGTATCATTAAATTTCTATGAATTTTGAGAACATCCACTACCACAGGATTCTGAGCGTTGGGAAAAGCTTCCAAGGATTTAAGAGCACTATACGAGTCTGTGTAAACTATGAACTTTTTGTGGCAGAGCTTTGGGATGTACAAAAGAGCATAATATATTGCAGTTAGTTCAGATGTTAGGACAGAGAAAGCATGGTGCAGGCATCTGCCCTCTATGTAATTTTCAAATACAAAAGCCATCCCGACATGATCATTTGACTTTGATCCATCTGTGTATATCGGATAATAACTGCTATATTTGTGCCTGTGCTCAGCGAAAAGTTGTCTGTAAACGATCTCGTTAGTGCTCGCCTTTACGTGATGTTTAAAAACATCAAGAAGCTGGATCCGTGAATTTTCCCAAGGTGGAATTTCAAAATTCTGTACTGCTTGGGGGTGCATATCAGAGAGGGAGAGTTCCTCAATGACAGGGCGAACTCTTAAAGGGAAAGTAGGAACACAGGATGGACGTGTTTCAAATAATGTGTTACACTCATTATCAAGTAAGCACAGCTTATTGGGATGTTCAGGTTGAGATAGAGTATTAAAATATTGCAAAAGGGACAATTGCTCACGCCTCAGATGAAGTGATGGTTCGTTACAGTCAACATATAGGCTCTGCACAGGAGAAGTCCTGAAAGCTCCTGAACAAATCCGCAGACCTTGATGGTGAACAGGATCCAGTTTTAACAAAACAGATGAGCGAGCGGATCCATAAACAACTGAGCCATAGTCCAGTTTAGAGCGGATAAGCGCTCTGTAAATGCGAAGCATGGAGCAACGCTCTGCACCCCAGGAGGTGTTCGCCAACACTTTTAAAATATTTAGTGTTTTTAGACACTTCTTTCTCAGGTTTAAAACATGAGAAAGGAAAGTCAATTTTCGGTCGAACGTCACTCCTAAAAATTTTACTTCAGGCGCAACTGGAATAATTGTACCATTCAAGTATAACTCAGGTTCAGGATGGAGACCTCGCTTCCTACAAAAGTGCACGCAGACAGTTTTCTGTTTCGAAAATGTAAATCCCTGTTTGTCTGACCATTCTTGGATCTTAATCAGAGCCATCTGCAGTTGCCTCTCTACATATCTCATGTCTGCTCCTCGACAGCTAATCTGCAGATCATCAACATATAGAGATCCCAAGATGGTGGGAGGAAGTTCTTTTAGTACAGAATTTATTTTTAAACTAAACAGGGTTACACTGAGCACACAGCCTTGAGGCACACCCTCTTCCTGTTCAAAAACATCCGAAAAAACAGAGCCAATTCTTACTTGAAAAGTTCTAGTGTTCAAGAAATTTTGAATGAAAATTGGTAGGTTGCCGCGCAAGCCACTCTCGTGAAGATCCCGGAGTATACCGTATCTCCATGCCTTATCATAAGCTTTTTCAATGTCGAAGAATATCGAGACAAGGTGGCTTCTTCTTACAAATGCTTTTCGAATAGATGTCTCTAAGAGGAGCATGTTATCTACAGTTGTTCTTCCCTTTCGAAAACCACTCTGATAAGGCGATATAATATCATTCTTTTCCAAGAAGTAGACTAGGCGGCTGTTTACCATCTTTTCAAACAGTTTGCAAACACAGCTGGTAAGGGCAATTGGCCGATAGTTCGAGGGATTCCTCGGGTCTTTCCCTGGCTTCGCAATAGGAATGACAATAGCTCTCCTCCATGCACTGGGAAATGTACGCTCCTTCCACACTCTATTGTAAAGTGTGAGAAGGGCACTCAGTGACTTACAGGACAGATGCTTTAGCATTTCATAATATACGCCATCCAGACCCGGACAAGACCTATGTGTCTGCAACAAAGCTCTCTTTAGTTCAACCATAGTAAAGTCTCTATTGTACGGCTCAAAGTTGGAAGAGTTGAAAGCGATGGGATTTTTCTCAGAGCGTTGCTTGATAGAAAGAAATGCAGGTGAGTAATTTCGGCTGGAAGAAACGGCAGCAAATGTCTCACCAATTGTATTTGCAATTTCTTCTATGGAGCTAATCACTCGGCCATCTTTTTCCAGAAAGGAAAGTGAGTGGTCTTTGTACATTCCGCATGCTTTTCGAACTCTTTCCCAAACCCGCTTACTAGGCGTAGAGGATGTTATTGAGGACACATATGAAATCCAGGAATCCCTCTGGCTCTGCCTTCTTACTTTCCGTGCATTTGCTTTGGCTCTTTTAAAAGCTATGAGGTTTCGCAGAGTAGGATATCTACGAAAAATACCCCATGCTTTTTTCTGTTTTTTCAGTGCTTCATGACAGTCGCGATTCCACCATGGTTTCGAATATTTTAGTGTTTTTCCTGATGTTCTAGGAATCGAAAGCATAGCTGCCTGAATAATAGTATTAGTAACAGCTTCAACAGCGTCATCGATATGCACACCTTCTACCATTTCCTCTGTCAGCTCTGCAACGGAAGAGAAGAGTTCCCAGTCTGCCCTGTCCAGGATAAAACGAGGGACTCTCGACACGGGGTTTGCTCCTCTTCGTGCAAGAGACACAAAAATAGGATAATGATCGCTGTTGTACAGGTCATTTCCGACACTAAAAGTGCAAAATGGCAACAGAGATGGTGAACAGATGGCAAGATCGAGAGCGTGGAATGTCCTTGAAGGCTCATGGAAGTACGTATCTTGCCCATTATTTAGGAGACAAAGGCTATGATCTTCGATCATCTGCTCTATTTGTCTTCCTCGGCAATTTGTATCTTTACTTCCCCAGAGTGGACTATGGCCGTTAAAATCTCCTATTATGATAAAAGGCTCAGGCAGCTGCTCTATTAGATTATTTAAATCTTGCTGATAAATGTGCTCATTTGGAGGCAAATACAAAGAAACAAATGAAACAATAATATCAAAATTTATTTGAGTAGCGACAACTTGGAGGGATGTCGTCAAAGGAAGTACATTTGAGGGATAATCCAGTGAGGAGAGGAGACCTACACCTCCACTGGCACGCTCACCTGCAATGTTATCCTTCCTGACGAAAGAAAACCTCCGAAGTTTTGCATGGTGTTCGGGTTTCAAATTTGTTTCCTGTATTGCTAAGCACACAGGATGATACACATTTATTATAGATTTGATGTCAAGGAAATTTCGGTGGAAACCGCGACAGTTCCATGACATGAGGGTGGCCATTATGAATGGTTTTTGTTTTTTCTGTGCTGTTCTTTTGTTTTTCGTGGAAGTAGATGCCTGGGAACTTCTAGACCCTCTTCTACTTCCATAAAGTCTGAATCCGCAGATTCAGAAATCATCTCATCAAAAGAGCTATTGCTGTGACTTCTATTTTTATTGGATATTTTATGTGTAGAAGTTTTGGGCTTACTTTGAATAACTGTTTCTTTCTTTTGTACTATATGGGTTGCATTTTCTTTTTGCTTGTTGGATGTAGACGGATGGGTTTTATTTGCTAGGGTCTGTGTGCCTATTGATGTTTGGGTGGCGACTGTACGAGATGATTTTACAGCACTGGCGTATGATGTATTTGGTCGAAGCTGTGTGCTCTGGACTAATCTTCTGGCTTCGGCATATGAGATGTTCCTCGTAAACTTTGCAGTCTGCACTTCTTTTTCCAATTTCCATTTTGGGCAGAGGCGTGAAAATGCTGGGTGCTCACCCTTGCAATTTATACAAAGAGGCGCAGCCGTACAATTTTCAGAATCGTGGCCAATCTGTGAGCATCGGGCGCATGTAAGGCTGCCACGACAAGACAGAATGGCCGAAACGCTGGCATTGGAAACATCGCATAGGGTTTGGAATATAAGGTCTTACAGGAATATTTAGATATCCGGCCTTAATATTCTTAGGCAGATCAGGCGTGTTGAAGGTAAGGATCACGTGTTTCGTGTCTATCAACTTACCTTCTTTACGCATCTTGATCCGCCTTACACCGCAGACATTTTGTTCGGAGAGCTCAGAAGCGATCTCTTCTTCAGAAACATACAGAAGGTCGAATTCTGAGATTACACCCCGACAATAGTTGAGTGACTTATGTGGTGTTACAGTCACATTCGCTTGCCCAAGTTTAGTTATCTGAAGTAAAGAAGCAGACTGGGTGGCTGAGGTTGTATCAATAAGCAGGTCTCCGGAGCGGAGACGCTTTATATTTCTCGGCTCACCAATACAGGACTGGATGTATTTGTTTATTACGAAAGGAGACATCTTATGCATTTCGCCAGAAGGACTAGAGATGACTAGGAAACGGGGAATATTGTTATGATTTTTTTCATTTGTATCTGTACGTAATTTTTTTGCAGTAGACTTTTCAGAAGTAGGTTGAGTGAGTGGTTGAGTGAGTGGTTTAGCAGTAGACGTTTCAGAAATAGGTTGAATGACTGGTTTAACAGTAGATGTTTCAGAACTAGGTTGAGTGACTGGTTTAGGAGTAGAAGTTTCAGAACTAGGTTGAGTGACAGGAGTGATTTGAGTGACTTGAGTGACAGGATTGACTTGAGTGACTGGAGTTACCTCGAAATCTTTTATTAAGTAAATATGAGAAGCCATAGTGAAAGAATAAAGATTCGGGTCCGACGGCCCCGCCCACCACGGAGCCCAACAAGGGAACACAGATTCCTGTGTTAGGGCTAGCCGGACCTATACGCAAACTGAAGCCCCACAGTCGGCTTTCCCGAAAGCAGGTACTCCCGAGAGCTTGACCCCAAGCCACTGACACAAGGACTAGTGACCAGCCGATTGACACCCGTGAGGACGACTAAGGTGCCTCCCGTTTAGCTGAAGCAGAGGCCAAAGCAGTGTGTTGGGGACAGTACCTCGCCCCTCAACTACCAGGACCCTCCTTTCCAGCGACACGGGTCTCCACGCACGGCAAACACGTGGGCAGTTTTCTCCCCACTTGAAAACTAGAAACAAGGTCTGTTCCAGCCTCTCGTGACGAGCCCCAAACTCCGTAGAGAGAAACCACAAGGGAGAAGGGAAGGGAAAAAGATCCAGCCAAGAGGAGAGGAGACGGAAAAGAGGATAGATCACTGGGGCTCCAGGATCGTGACACCCGTCTCACCAAGAAGATGATCCCCTGAAGGGCTAGGGTACCTCGGGATTGCCACACCCGTACTCACAAAAGTGAGCCCCCTGAGGGAGCACTGGGAATAAAACAATTTAATTTATAATTCAACTAACTTTAGCTATTTAAATACCAAATCCGTAACACTGCCCCCTTCCCAAGGACTGCACATCCCGGGCAGTCCTTGGGAGGGGAATCCCTGGACAGGAAGCCAAACTTACAACTATGGCATAAATGCAATAATAAAAATTACATTACAATAACAACCAACATGAACAATAAATGCAATAACTAAAACAAATCAAATGTTATCAAATAAATAGAAATAAAATACTAAATACACATTTAGAAACAAAGAGGACCATGGTCTTACACTATTTACAATTATTTACATTACGTACTATGGCCATAGTAATGAGCTAACCTGTCGTAATGAACGACTTTAGGTTTAGAGTTCGAAGACTTACGGATCCGAACCACGATGTTGCATAATCGAGAAAATATTGTTAAGAATTTTATTATTACTATTTTTATTATTATTGTCTATTTTTCAAAAGTGTGTTTTTGTTTTATTATTGTGTGAAGTTGTAACTATATGTCTTTTCTTGTGTGGCAACAACGCTTCTGTAATTCTTCAATTTGAACTTTTGGATGTGTGCCAAGTTTGATGGCGTAATGCTCTGGTGAGAGCGTCGATTGATTGTGTAGATGAAACATGTTGTTTCAGAACGTTATTTCTTTAAAATATGTAAAATAAATGTTTTGTTTTCTGAACTCGGATTATGCAAACGTTATTTAGTTTCAACATAAAAGTTTGGCGTCCGCGACAGGACGTTTGTGTGATTTCGAGTAGTTTTGATTTAGGCGTTGTTAAAAGCAAAACGTAAAAGTGAACGTACTTCGTTTACGTTAACTACGAAGATTGTGGAAGAAGAATTGCCTACTTGTACGGATCCTGAGAGATTGCAAGTGTTGTTGGGGCAACTAATTGACAAATTTGAACGCTTGGACAGTACTCAAAGCAGTGTTTTAGAACAAACCAAGGAAGCTGATTTCGAGAATGAATTTAATACGGCTGAAGGATACAGAGATTCCTTTATAGCTTTAAAGGTGAAACTTCAGAATAAAATTGGACAATTGAATTCGATGAATGTTACTACAGATATGGCTTCACTTTCGATTTCGGATCCTAAAGAAAATAAAAACAGGAAGTTTAAACTTCCTAAACTTGAACTGAAAAAATTTTCTGGAGATGCAAGAGAATTTTTAGGCTTTTGGAGCCAATTCTCCAAAATTCATGAAGATACGGATATTGTGCCGGAAGATAAATTTTTGTACTTAGTGCAAAGTGCAGTACCTGGCTCAAAGGCAGCTCAACTTTTGAACAGTTTTCCTGTTACCGCCGCGAATTATCCTAAAGCTATCGAGCAGCTGAAAGAAAGATTTGGTAGAGAAGACCTTCTGGTGCAGATCTATGTAACCCTCTGAGCGTTATGACCGGGTTTAGGCGGCCTACCTCGAAAGCGTTACGGACGCTTCTAGGCGGTCACTGGAAAAGTGTTCGAAAGCGTTACTGACGGTTCTAGGCGGTCAGTGGTGAAGACCTCGAAAGCGTTATGACCGCCTTAAAGCGGCCGTGCAGATGTCTCCTGCCCCCTTATTTCTGGAACCCTGGAGATCTCTAAATGACAGTTCTTAGTAGGAGGCAAAGAGGGTTGCTCTTTTTCGTTTTAGACCGATATGTTTAATCGCCAAGAAAACGCTTGAGCATGTAGTGGTTTATAAAAACAAACAAACGTGGACATTCTTCGCGAAATAAAAAAGTAGCATGTAAGCATGTTTTTTCAATACTCTCTTTAAACAGATAACATTTTCATAAAATATCCTTTAGTTTTTAAATTGAATGTTCAGAAATATGCGAAATGCTCTTGAATTTAATTAAAAAATAGCATTAGGAAATATTTAAACAAATTTACTTATGGATATATAGATACATAATTAAAATCGACAAGTTATAAATTTTAATTATTCGAGCGAAACGAAGCGCATTTAATTACTGCATTTAATTTAATACTGCATTTAATATGAATTATATATAATTACATGTAAAGAATAACATAATTAAGGAATAATTCAAATAAAAATTAGCCATCAACAGTAATTTATAATAAGCGTATTTTGAACGGGTTTATGAAGCATAATCTAATTTGATAGTAAAAATAATAATGGCGAATTATTTATTCATTTTGGAACAATATTCGTGGCTTATACTGGTTTGATGAAGTTCTGTTCAAATTCATTTCAAATATTCCAAATCTTTTTATGTACATTGATTTCAATGCAATTTTTATTAGAAAAACATTCAATGAGTTTGATTTTCTTACATAATTGTAATTGCATTGTTCAACGCAAAATAACTACAAGCATAAAGGCAAAGGTGTGTTAAAATTTCTGCATTTTGCTATATAAATTATTAAAATAACCAACCTACAGCCTAACAACTGAATGTCCGAAATATAACCCGCAACGTTTCTAAAAGTAACAAATTTCAGTTAAAAAAAAACCGCAGTAAATAAATAAAACGAAATACTATTAAGAAAAGAAGCACGAAAATTTATTTTTTTATATTTGTTTTTAGTTCAAAGGGGCAATTTGCCCTGAAGGACTTTTAATTTCGCTTTGGCATTTTTCATTGAAAACTATAAACGGCGAATCACTTTTCAAATTGTTGCCACTAAATATTATCGCTCTGTATTATACTTAAAGAAATTAAATATTGAAGAATCTGCATGAATGTACGCATGTTTCTCGCATTGTGATAAAACAACGGTACCTAGAGCTATCAAAATTTAAATAACGTAATCTTGCATACAATATGGGCATGTGGAAGCCCTAATTTGAATTTGAAATTTGTTTTATTATCGATTTCATATTTTATAACACTTCAACGAATTTTTGATTAAAAAACTATACGATTTCAAAGCGAGTAATGTCAACACCGTACGAAAAAAATCCTATTTTTATCTCCAGCGCGAGAGACTCTAAGATACGGTCATTTTAAAATAATTTTGAGATATTGCTGTTGAACTGAACTTTATGGTTTGAGTATGTAGAACATGATATTTAATGAGGTAACACACAAAACGTTAAAAACGCTCCTTTGGACGTAGTTTAAAATCTGAAACCTTTCATATTTTTATTTATTAGTCCAAAGGGACGTATTAGTATTTAAAACAATAGTCCGTGAGAGATTATTGTTTTAAATACTAATACAGTTTTCGTTTTTGCGATTTTGCGTTGAATCACTAGAAACGGCGAACCACTTTTCAGACTGTTGCCACCAAATGTTATTAGTCCCGCATTACATTTGAAATAATTAAATAATGAAAATCTGCGTAAATGTATGCATATTTCTCGTATTGTGATAAAAAAAAGGTTTGAAAAAAGGCCATCCAAGTTTGAATGACGTAATCCTCCTACGAATATGGGCATGTGGAAGACCAAATTTGAAATTTGGAATTTGTTTTATTATCTATTTCATATTTCGTGAAACTTTAACGAATTTTTGAGCAACAATCTCAAAGATTTCAAACCAAGCAATAGCAACACTCTACGGGGGTGGAAACCTTTTTATCTCTAGCGCGCGGAATTGTGTACCGGATATTCTAAATATATGCTCATTTTAAAATTATCGACATTGCTGTTGAATTGAATTTTATGGTGTAAGTGCAAAGAACATTGTATTTAATAAATAAAGGTAGCACACAAAACGTTAAAGAAATGTCCTTTTCGACGTTATTTTTTTTTTTTTATTGTTTTTTGAATGTATGTTGTTGGCGAATGACGCACTAGTCGTGTATAATCTGAATATATAATAATTATTTGTGCTATTTTTTATTTGAAATGCATAGAATTCTCTAAAATAGTAGCATTCTTAGATTGAATATTGTCTAAGCAGGTGCAATGATATTTTAACTTCATTACCATATCAAATACATTTTCTTTTTAATTTAAAAACTTCGGTCTGAAGCACCTTTTTGAAGCATAGTATGAGTTTTAATAAAATTTGTAGTAGTCCGAATTTTTAAAAGTATTTAGAATTACTGAAATAAAAAAAACCTAACCTTTTTAGAATTTCTTTATCAAAGTATTACATCTTAGGCCAGCAAGACTTGATTAGTAAAATCTGGGAAAGGATCTATGATTATTTAGTAAGAAGTAAAAAAAAAGTACTCTAGGTCTAAGCAGTAAAAAAAAAGCTTGTCCCTCTATAGAAAATTGTCACGTATGTTAGAAAAGATTTTGCAAGACATTAATATTTTAGCTTAAACATGATTTTTTTTAAATTTAGTCTCTTGTTTTGGAGATAGTGTTCAAGCATTTTACCATAATTTTATTTTCACATGTGCAGAATTTTTATATTCTTTATTGATTGCTGTATTTTTAACTTCCATAGCATAAATTAAAGAAATACACATAGCAACTTCAGCCATAAACAGATGACTTAAGAGAAATTTGTTTTGACATATTATGTGAAAGACTAAATAAATATTAAATGCTTTTGCATTTATGTTACATGACAGTAATTTGAAAACAATAACTGTAGATGCGCAAAAAACCTGTACTTATAACCTTCTGCATTTTTAAAGAAAGTACAAAATAGTTCAGAATAGCAGATGGCTTTCAGATCATTCAGTAATGTCATCGTAAGTATATTCTCTTCACGTTTCGGAAGAACTGCAGTAGTTCAGATTTGTCGTAAAAGACTAATTACACCCCTGGGGATTGGCGTACTTAGGGAACGGAAAAACAAGCTTTGAAACATACTCATACAAAAGTCCTACCTTTTCTTCGACAGATAAATGACAGATGTGATATTTGAACACATGCTTTCAATCAGTTGTTTCCTTCTAACAAAGCGTCTTGCGCGGCTAGCAGGATCCTAGCAAAGTCTTGTAATAGTCTCTTGTTTTAAATATGCTGTGTTCGAACTCAGACTTAAAGACGGGCATTTAAAGATTTTATTAATGCTTTTTTTTACATCCGACGATTCAACATTTGTTTACAAAATAAACACATAAATAAACTTGCATAGCAGATCAAAATTATGTTGCTGTGGAAATGTTTCATGAACAGTTATTAGTAGTTATAACAGCATAACTAAATAAGCCCATTTTGAAATATGGATGATATTGCATTCATTATTTTTAATCTGAAACAATATCATGTTGTTATTACTAGATAAAATGGCTTAAAATAAGCTGACACATTATAAGAAAATTTTTTAAAATGAAAATTGGATTCACTTTCTTTCACATAATTTATGACCAGTTCTTCCAAAATATTTTAAAGCTTACTTTACTACATAATAGAAATGTCTCCACGTTCGTTGTTTTTAGTTAGTTAGCAATTTTAATTGGAGCTGTTATATAAGAAGGCTATTTATCGTTGTTGTTGTGTTACAGTATTTATTTTATTGTATAATGCAAATTTTGATCAATTGGTTAATTTTATAATGTATAGAGGAACTTCAAAAAGAAAAAAAGTAATTTCCACCGTTATAATATGTCCTTAAATGGTTCCCCCAATAAAAACATAGTTAACTAAGTAGTATACTACATTATATTAATTAATTTACTAACCAAATAGCAAAAACATTTCAAATTCGAAATCCATCTTTTTACTAAGTACTTTTTGCAAAGTAACAAAAATTCTAATCCCTTTGCTGTTTAAATTAATGATAAACAAAAAATGTTGTTTTTTTTTAACCATGAAATGCTAATTTTATGTTATTTGATAAAAACTGGGAAGTGCAAAATCAAAATCTGGCGAAATACATATATTTATGAATGAACACAGCACACAAACATTTCTTCACCCTAAGCACGAACACAAATAATATTTTAAACAGCTTAAAATGAATCCAATTTCAAGGTATTTAATTTGTGATAGATAATGACAGCTGAAAACATTTTCCAACATTACAAGATAAAATGAGGGTATTTCTCACATAGTTTCACAAATAAACTCACAAAATAAAGAACGCTTTTTTAAATTTTTAATTTGCAGTATGTTAGATGCTTTATTGAAGAATTTGCAATAATATCGTTCCGATTTTTATTTTATCCAAGATTGCCATTATTTTTTCCTGATGAGCAACTTGCTGATTATTAGTCCAATGTAGAGTCCTCCTTCTGTTTTCTCATAAAATCGACTTTGTAAATTTAGAGTTTAATTTAGCAAAACGTTTTCCACCTAAGTGGTAAAATGTCTTCGTAAATGATTCCCTAAAGAAATCTGCCTTGTATTTATGTTGCATTTAGGTATATTTTCAAAAACACACGCTGCTGATTGTTATTTTTAATAGGTGAACAAAAGAAATATTTTTTTAAGAAAGAATATAACTTAACTGCAGCGCTATATCTTATTCCTAGATAGCGAAGCTTGATTACAAACTCAATTTTTAAAATACATTTAATTATCTGTATGCTTTAAAAAATGCCTTGTCTGGTAATTGTAAATGCATAAATCACTTGTTTTTTAAAACTAAGTGATTCACTCTAAGTTGAATAATTACAAATAGCATAATGTGAACGATTAATGAAGCTAGAACCGCCAGTTTATTCTTATGTAATTAATAAAAATTTCATTGTTTCAGCATCCTAGTATCTTTCTTCTTCCATACTAAATCTCACATTTAAGCTTTAGAAAATAATCATATTTCTTTCAATTACCATCCCTCAGTGGAAACTGATGAATAATAGTTTTCATGCATAACAAAGGTGTTTTACTGGGTATTCGGATAGAAAAAAAAAATTCTCGAATAATCTGAGTTGTTAATATATTTTTGGATAACATCCTGAGAGGAATTCATTAATAATAATAAAGCCATGAAACAGGTAAACTCAAAACGTCCTTGGAAGTATCAAAATCATGATCGATTCAGTTATTTAAATAACGCAAAGCTGCGAGGGCTCCATGCCTATGAGGAAGGATGCCTTCGTGGAGGACATTCTGAGAGAAACTAGCATATTATACAGGGGGAAAACCAAAAGAACCAACCATGCAGCCAGTCAGTTCGCTTGTGATCGAACCCAAAACAGGTCAAATTGCTAGTATTCAGAGGTGTATCTTAACCACTGATGAGGCTTGGATCACAATCATGAATCTCCAAACTTATTCATCTAGACGTGCTGTCAATTTACCTTACAAGGGCAGCCCCCCCCGAAAAAAAAGATCATTCCTTATATTCTCCTCCCTTAAGGACCGGGATTCGAACCACAGATCTTCCAATTTTACTAGCTGGATCTGCTACTACTTGCACCACCACAGGACGCAAGGTAAACCAGTAAGTCTTTATAAATGTACTAGCACGACAGCATTAATTATATGAATTGTTGGGCATTTTAACTTCGAAAATTAGATAGAATAGTATTTGAAAATGAATATTATGTTCAATTATTTTTAAGTTTGTTTGTAAACTGATCGTTGCCTTTCCAATTCAAAAAAATTTCGAATCATATCTAGATGCTAGATATATCATTAAAACATTTACTTCATTTGGCCACCCACTTAACTTACACGTTGACCATTTAAATAGAGCACTACCAATTGGCACATTGAAAATGATCATATTCATCTCAGTGAGATGGATATGATTCGCATCTCTTTTCTGTTTCGCATCTCTTTCTCGGAAACAAATATACCTCTGTAGTAGATTAATGTATAGGTAGCAGACATTCTGTCACTGTCAGCCGAGCGGTAAAGTCGCTAAATAGTCGCAGAATACCGAGTTCTGACTTAAGTTCGATTCTAGGAGAACGGGCTGGCTGCATGGGCGTTTTCATAGTTTTCCGCATATATAACATATATACGAGCAGTTTTTTTAAAAAGTCCTGGGGCCCACCAGCGGCCGAGCGGTAAAGTCGGTGAAATAGTCGGTACCAAACTGGTAGTTTGGTCCGAGGTTCGAATCCCGCGAACGGGCTGGCTGCATGGCTGTTTCCGTGGTTTTCACCATGTGTAACATGTATACGAGCCAGTTTCCCTTAGAAAGTCCTCCACGAAGCCATCCCTCCCCTTAGGCAGACAGCCCTCGAGGCTTTGCCGTAATTAAATAACCTAACCTTTAAAAAGTTCTCCACGAAGAGACCCTCCTCTTAGGCAGACAGCTCTAGCATGCTTTGATGTAGTCAAATAAGCCAAAACATTCTGTTGGCGAAAAAGCAAGATTGCATTTATCGTGAATAATTTCTAATGCAAAAGTTATACTTGTTACTAAGGAAAGAATTTATTTTTGTGTAAAATTCAGATTGCCTGAATTTTAACAATTCTCAGAAACGAAACACAAATAACAAGAAACTAAAAAAATATTTAAAATTAATTAGGATATATAAACGATGTAATCATTAAGCATATTTTTAGTAAGAAAGAATATTTTGTAATAAATAAATAAAAAAATATATTTAATATTAAAGAATCCTCTATATATCTCTACAAAGTATAAAAATTACAAATATTTTAAGGTGCATGTGTATATGTACCTGATAAAAAGATTTACATTGTTTATTATTCTAGCGATATTTTTAACCAGATGCATATTTTCCGTGAGGCATTTTCCGGAGATTTATACATTTTCAGGATATTTTCTTGGCATTCGTTTTACTCAAGTGGTTAGATTAAAGTGTTATTTTGTATGCTGTGAAACCTAACTAGAATTTATTTTCATTCCATAGTTGCTTCACATAAATTTTCGATTTCATGTAATATTCAGTTTCATAATGGCATTTTGAGATTTACTATACTTTTCAGTTTTTTTTTATTAAATGTCGTCTACAACTACTTTCAATAAAATACTGATATATAACAGGGAAATATACACGCGCACTCATGCTCACAAACATACATCACCATATGTATACACAGTGTTTTGTTCTGTGTGTTTACATATATATATATATAGTTTACATACAAAACCGTTTTAATAATTCCTACGAAAAATGTGATAAATTTTCACGAAATAAACTGCTTGCGTTTTCTATAGTTTAACATATATGAAGATTTTAAAGTCTGAATTTAAATAATGATATTGTGTTTATATGTACTGTAATTACTGATGAAAGGATGTTTCTGAATTTAAAGCCAGGGTAGCTTAAATTACTAACAGACGGCAAATACACAACTTGAAATCAGTCTTTGGAAAAAGCAATAAATTTAGAATTTACGGCAGCTCCATTTCTTGTCATAGTTAACAAAAGGAAAAAACTGAGAAAGATCAGAATTATAGATTGTCCTTGCACAAAGGTAATGGTCTCCCATACAAAGTAGAAAATGTACAAAGGTGGTAAGCTTTTAGTTCAGTACCCCCTGGAGGTATATTTACGTTGAAGTCAACTTGAAGATTCCGCTATTAGGTGTTTTCTTTGAAATGGGTAATATCTTTTTCAGCACATAACCAGAAATAAGAGTTTATGTTTTCATTACTTAATCTTCAAAGCTGTATAATTTGGAGCATCTGCTCGGAAAACTGTTAACTTATTTTTCATCATTTATGAAAAGAATACACACCTGCGTAAATGTCTTGGAGAAATAATATCGTTAACAATTTTGCTACAAAGAATTTTTTTTTTTTTTTTTTTTTTTGGTTTCTATTAACATCTCGATAATGCACGTAGTATATAAATACTTGCTTTGTAACTCTTATATAGTTAATTACAAGGAAATTGCGTTGTAACTCAAACTATAAAATTCAGTTCAACAGCAATATCTCAAATTACATATCTTTAGAATTTCCGATACAGAGCCTCGCGCTGGAGATAATTTTTTTCCCCCGTACAGTGTTGCTATTGCTCGCTTTAAAATCGTTTCGTTTTTTTAATCAAAAATTCGTTGAAGGGTTACAAAATCTGAAATCGATAATAAAATAAATTTCAAATTCAAATTAGGGCTTCCACGTGCCCATATTCTATGGAAAATTATGTTATTCAAATTTGGGTGGATCTAGGTACCGTTGTTCTATCACAATGCGTGAAACATACGTACATTTATTGAGATTCTTCATTATTTAATTTCTTTAAATATAAGACAGAGCGATAATACATGGTGGCAACGATTTCAAAAGTGATTCAGCCTCTTAGCAAAATGCCAAAACGAAATTAATAGTCCTTCAGAGCCAACCTGCACTTTTGGACTTTAAAAAAAAAAAAAAAAAAAAAAAAAAAAACGACCGAATAATGTAAAATGCACAATTTAAGGGAAATTTCCTTGCGTGACAACGTATTCCAGATTACCTCAGCTTAAAGGTAATAATTTTATCAGATTTTAAATAATGAGAAAAGGGAATTTAGACTCCCAGGTATATGATATACCGATGAGACAAATAATATGTACGTATGTCCGATCTGTAACAGAACTGCTATAGGCAAATATTAAGTTGCATTATACATAAAGTTTTGCTTAATTTAATAACATATATAGTGAGACATCAGATAAATAAACAGCTAATGAGCAATATATCGAACAACTAAGCAGTGAAGAAAATCACGTCATATCATATGCTCCTTTTTTAGAAGGCGGCTGAAAAACCCGCAAAAATATTTTGTAATTATGTTATTACATTAAAATTGCATAATTGAAACGGCGATAACCGAAGAATCGAATTATCGCAGTTAATTTTATATACAGTTTTAATTTAGCTGTATTAAAATTTTTAATACTTATAAATTTCATTACATTATAAGGTATTTCTCCCGCCTTCGTGGTGTGGTGGTCTGCACGCTCAGCGTGTAATTGAGAGGTCCGGGGTTCGATTCCCGGCAAAGGCGTTGCATATTTTTCATCACTCCTGCTTTCCAAAAATTACCTAATTTCTCTACAGTGGCGCCCGAACTAAAAGGGTGTTGGATGATGATTCTCCTTCCCCTGGATTAGGTGACCTAAAAACCCAGTTGCCAAATCCCACCTTCTTGGTATGCCTTCGTGGTGTGGTAGTCTGCACGCTCAGCGCGTAATTGAAAGGTCCATGGTTCGCTTCCCGGCATTGCTTATTTTTCATTTTTTCTGCTTCCAAAATACCTAATGTCTCTAGAACGTAAAAAATAACAAAATTGTGTTTATGATTTCTCATTCATGAATAAGTTTTTTGATAAAATTATTCAAGCTAATTTGTTTTAAGTGCATTCTGCACTCTGATTTATCCCAGTTTGGAAAGTGTGTCTAGAAGCAAAATATTGTTTGCATTTTATTCTCCTTCGAAAAAAGTTTCAACACTTCAAATGTATTTACTGCCTTTTTTTATGTCATACTTTCTCTGTGTATGTATATCGTACTTCCTCAGAACGATATATGTATATAGAGGACTGTCGTACTTCCTCGGTCCTACTTTTATATCGCACTTTATCGGAAGCTCATTTGATTTAACTGTAAGCGATGAAAAATACGAAGGTTATCTGCCTAAAGAGCGTAATGCTTTCGTGAAGGATTCTGTAAGGAAACCTACCTCACATTTGTACTCCCTATGGAGAAATCCACAAATGCAGCCAGGCATTTGCCATGATTCTGGCCCAGGTCGAAAACTCAAATTCTTTGGGCTTATCCAATCGGCCATCAGAAGGCCCAGTTTTATAGAAAATTATTTGAATCAAGTCATTGAGAATTTAGTAATTTGTTGTTACATAGTATCTGCTAAATAACTTAAAGATGACATAGATTTAAAATTCTAACATAGTACAGCGGTAATATCTCTGAACACTAGTACTTCGAGCCAGTGTCTAGTTCTGGCGAACAGGCTGACTCCATGGAGGCTTTCATGGTTTTCCTTATGTGTTGACGTCAGTGCCAACCAGTTTTCCTTAAGCAGTTCTCCACGAAAGCATGCCTTCATTAGGCAGATAATACTTACGAATACTTGTTTTGCCGCAATCAAATAAATAAAACTAAACCTAAAACACTTATGTGTTTTTGCCACCTTTTAAAGGACGTTTTACACACAACATCCTCCTGTAACAGCAATGAGATAATTTTACTTGATCGCATATTTCATATTGATATATTTTACCCGTTCCAATATTCAAAAGGATAATTATAACACTATTTTGGCTGATTATAGAGTTAGAAATAGATTATAGAACAGATGGACATAGATGATAGAACTCGATCTTTACACAGAGCTTGTATCATTAATACATTGTAGTTGAACTGACTGCTTATATTATATACAGGTAGATAACATAAATTTAACCAAATTAAAATAACATACCAAATTTATGAGTAAAAACATTACTTTAGAATGAATATTACACAAATATTTTTCAGAAAAACAATTTAAGGTGGAAATATTGTGCGATATGCATTCTAAAACAATATTTTCCTCCTTAAATTGTATTTCTGAAAACCGTAACTGGTTTTATATGTAATATTTTATAAAAGGATTTAAAGAAAATTTAATCAGTTATTCTTTAAAATTTCAACTTTCCTTGAAAAGAAAATGTATTTAATGTGTTTCTTCTCAAGGTATGCTATTTAGATTATTTCTTGACTTCCTTGTAGAATATTTACAAACAAATAAAGCTGATACATTTGAGATCATTTGATATTCAAACCATATATTTATTTATTTTGAAACATCTTAAAAAATCTGATGCGGACACCACATGACTTCCTTGTACGACAAATAAATGAAACACAATTTTTGCTAAACTTCATTTAAACCTATTTCGTTTGAAAATGAGATATGATCTTCCATTTCAAAATGCCCCTTTGGCACTGCCGAAAGCAATAAAAAAGGGAGGTGCACAATTAGATGTTATACAGATGCCCCATACAGAAACTTTCAACATTCTACGGTTAACCGTTTTTGAGTTATGCGATATACATGCATACATACGTACAGAAATACGTTGCGCTAAAACTAGTCATAAGTCCCAAACATAAAATTTCAACATTTTATGTTAAGTTATGCGTCATACGTACGTGTAAACGTCATGATGGAATTATTCAAAATGGAAATTTCCTTTGAAATAGAAAAATCGAAATGTTTCGCGATTACAATACTTTATTTATTTCTCAAACAAAGTCAAAACGGTGTCATCAATAACTAACTACTAATAAATTTACGATGCAATCTAAAGAATCATTTAAATCTAACACTTTAAACTGGAATAAACTTATAATATTTGAAAATTAAATATAAACATAATACTAAAATAAGTTGCGAATAATTTGTATTCGAAAAATTGGAACACGAGAGAAACAAATTCTCACAAATTCCCTTTGCATATTAAAAAGTATTTCCTCAGAAAATAAGGATAAAAAAAATGCAAGATTAATTTTTCACCACTATCGAAGCAATTCCTTAAAGAAACTGAAAATTTAAAGCATTTTACGTAGTTTCTCTTACTGATGTATATTGACTAACTTTCTGTATTCGGCACACATCTTGATTTAAGGTACGAGTAATATATAGCATATGTGTTAGTGTGCAAATTATAAAGTAGCCAAACAGGGGATAAAATACTATTTTAGCAACCAGTCTCGTGACGAAGATACCATAGGGAGAAAAACTAATTTCACTCGCTAAATTCAACGGAGGGGAGAATTAGCTTAATTATATCCACATGGTAAGGGGGCCCGCTTTTGAAGCAGTTTGAGTACAAATGCTTGCCGCTTTTGCGACAGTCCTGGTAAGAAAACACGATTATTTTTACGTCGTTTTCTGAAAAAACCCGTAACGCTCGGGGGGGGGTAAGAGATTTGCTTGGGCTTGTTACAAAGAATGCTACAACAGGCAGAACGGCGTCGGACTTAGGAGTACTTTATGATAGTATAGAAAGTAAATTACGAGCGCTGGAAAGCTTAGGACGCACCAAGGAAAAGTTTGCTGATTTCTTGGGACCTTTAGTGGAGTCGTGCTTACCTGAGAATATTCTACGTGCCTGGGAGCGGAGTCAAACTTCTGAACAGGGACAGGAAAAGAGTTCTGAAAGAACGCTTGAAAAACTATTGTGTTTTTTAAGGCATGAAGTAGAATCGGAAGAAATGATTAGATTAGCACAATCAGGATTTACTCATTATGTTAAGCGTCTTAATAAAAATGTTATTTCAGGTAATTCAGATTTAACAACAGCTGCCGCGCTGGTAAGTACAAATGAAACCAGTAAAGGTAAGCAAAATGTTTGTATATTTTGTGGTAAGCCTCATATGAGTGCTAAGTGTTTTAAAGCTGAAAATATGAGCTTAAATGAAAAGAGGCAACTTGTACAAAAGAAAGGTGTTTGTTTTTCATGTTTAAGAATTGGCCATTTAAAAAACCAATGTAAAGCCAATATTAAATGCCCCATTTGCAGTTGTGATCATATAAAATTTATGTGTCCTCAGAATGTTAGTTCTGTAAAACAAAATGACTCTAAGTTGGATGTTTCCCTTTCTAATAATAGTAAGAGCGAGAAAGTTTATTTGCAAACTTTATGTGTTCTAATTAAAGTTAAAGATCGAGAGAGAAAAATTAGAATTCTCTTGGATTCGGGATCCCAACGATCATACGTTGGGGAGAAAATTATGAAGCGAATGAAGGCTGATCCTATTCGACAGGAGAAAGTAATTCCTGGTTTGTTTTGGGGGGAGGGAAACTGCGCCTGTAACCCATTCTGTTTTTGCTATTGACATAAGCAGTTTAGATAACACTTTTAGGTGTTGTTTTGAAGCTTTTTCTGAAAAAAAGATATGTGGATTTGTTCCAACAATCAAGAATGCTCAGATTATAGAGGAATTGAAAAGCAGGAAAATTGAGGTCAGTGACACATTTTGCTAGGAAAGTGAAATTGATTTATTGATAGGTGCAGATGTCATTGGTAAACTGTTAACTGACGAATACCTAGAATTACCCTCTGGTTTAACTGCAGTCAAAACAAAACTGGGTTGGACGGTTATGGGTAAAGAAAATGATACTGTCAGGGATAATGCCCTAATAAGTCTTTCCTTACATGTAAATAATGCTTCTTTGAAATCTTTATGGGAGCTTGAAGTTTTGGGTATTTCCGACCCGACGGAAAATAGTAAAACGAAAAATCTTCATTGCTACTACGAGATTGATTTTCAGAATAAATTATCTATTCGGCCCGATGGTAGATATGAATTAGAATTACCCTGGAAATGCGAATCTACCAATTTGTCAGATAATAAAAGCATTGCTTTGACACGTCATCAAAAAATGATTAAGAGGGCAAAAGAAAATAATTCTTTGAAAGAATATCAAGAAGTGTTTAGAGAGTGGGAAAATTTAAATATTATAGAAAAGGTTCCAGAAAAGCAATTAAGGAATAAATGCCACTTTTTACCACACAGACCGGTTATTAAGATGAATAGTGAAAGCACTAAGGTAAGACCCGTTTTTGATGCTTCATCTTGTGAAAAGGGAAAACCATCTTTGAATCAGTGTTTATTGAAAGGACCTAATTTAATAGAATTAGTCCCTGATATTTTAGACAGAATGAGATTTTTTCCTATTGGTCTGAGTGCAGACATAGAGAAAGCATTCTTGCAGTTAGGAATTTCTCCGAAGGATAGAGATTACTTGCGATTTTTCTATCCAAGTGATGAGGAAGAAATAGTGTATAGGCACTGCAGAGTAGTTTTTGGGGTTTCCTGCAGCCCTTATCTACTAGGTGCGTCTATTAAATATCTCTTGAATAATTGTCCATCTGACTTTTTAGATGTGGCTGACAAATTAAAAAATTCGTTCTATGTAGATAATTGTATTACGGGTGTTTACAATATTGAGGAACAAGAGGATTTAATTCAAAAGGCCAAAAGTCTTATGTCGAGAGGCAGATTTAGTTTAAGGGGATGGGAGAGCAATGTTGCTTCCAAATATACTACAAAACATTCTGGGGACACACCTCTTTTAGGAATATTGTGGAATTTAGACAATGATACTTTAAGGTGTAATATAAATGTAAATATGATAACTTGTGATACTAAGGTAACTAAGAGACTGATTCTGTCTATTGTACAATCAATTTTTGATCCAATTGGAATACTTGCACCAATAACTTTGCTTCCAAAACTTTTGTTACAAGAAACATGGAAGTTGAAATTTTCTTGGGACGAGGTATTGCCTCATGATTTTGTAAGTAAATTTTTTGTGTGGTTATCTGATATACTTTTGTTGAAAAATGTGGCAATACCCCGATTCATTGGAACCTTTGCAACAGTTGAATTGCATGTATTTGTCGATGCCTGCAAATATGCTTATGCAGGATGTATTTTCGCGAGAAGTGTTGATTCATGCAGTGTAAAAATTACTCTCTTAAGAGCAAAATCTAGAGTAGCTCCTATTAAGAATTTGACGATTCCTAGATTGGAATTAATGTCCTGTTGCATTGGATCCCGATTATTATATTCTGTTTGTAAAGCTCTTAATGATTTTGATATAAATGTAACTTTGTGGTGTGATTCCACAGTCGTATTATGGTGGATCAGAAATCCTGGTAATTGGTCAAACTTTGTAAGCAATCGTGTTAAAGAAATTACTAAGTTGACAAAACCTGAATCATGGAGGCATGTGCCTGGTCATATGAACCAAGCAGATGTGTTATCTCGAGGTTGCTCTGCTAAACAAATGATTAACTCGGAGTGGTTTAAGGGACCTCTCTGGATAAGAGAAAGCCCTGAATTTTGGCCTACCAATATTGTTTGTCAGCCGAGCGAAGCTGACTTGGAAAAGAGGAAGGTAAAACTTATTAATATTAACTTTTCAGAGGATACCACTCCTTGGTATGCAGAAAGAGTTTCTGATTATGAAAAAATGATTCGTGTAACCGGTTGGGTGTTACGTTTTATTTCTAACTGTAGGAAGAAGTCAAATTTGTGTAAAGAATCTAAACTAACTGTTGCGGAATTATAAACTCCGAAAAAGTTTTGATTCGGTTGGTTCAAAGCTCAAATTTCCCTGACATTGGAGCTCTTAATCCACTTGATGTATTCATTGATAATGAAAAAATTATAAGAGTTAAAACTAGAATATTGGAACGCAAAGACAATTCTGAATTTTTAACACCAATTTTGTTACCGAGTAAATGTATCTTTACTACATTGTTAATTGAGTCAGTTCATAAGAAACATTGTCATGCTGGAACTCAAATGCTTCAATCTATTTTAAGAGAAAGATTCTGGATACTAAAACAACGTAAAACTGTGCGTAATGTGTTAAAAGGGTGTGTAATATGTCAACGATATAAAGCGAAACCGATGTCTTGCGAAGTGACTCCTCTTCCTGAAGATCGCGTAGGAGATTATAGGGCTTTTGAAATTTTGGGAGTAGATTTAGCTGGCCCATTGTTTTTGAAAGACGGTAAGAAGGTTTGGATGGCACTCTTCACATGCGCTGTGTACAGGACAATCCATCTAGAACTGGTGACTTCGTTATCAACAGAATCTTTTCTTTTGGCTTTAAGACGATTCATAGCCAGACCACGAACCATTTATTCTGACAATGGGACTAACTTCCGAGGAACGTATAACGAATGTCTAAACTTAACTGGGACATAATAGAGAATGAGACAAAAATAAGGAGAATAGTATGGAAATTCAATCCACCAACAGCCTCCTGGTGGGGAGGTTGGTGGGAACGGCTAGTTCGCATGGTTAAAGAACTTTTAAGACGTTCTTTGGGAAAATCGGTTTTATCTTATGAAGAACTGGAAACCTTAATTTGCGACTGTGAGTCGGTAATTAATTCTCGACCTTTAACATATATTTCGGAGAACTCTGAAGATGCTATCCCTTTAACTCCGTCAATGTTTTTAATTGAAAATTGTACTTCGAATGTAGCAGATATAGATAAAATTGACTCTCAGCATTTTTTGAGAAGAATTAAATACCGCACAAAACTTCTTAAAGATTTAAGGAACCGTTTCCGAAAAGAATATTTGGGACAATTAATAATGAAACAACCACAAAATAAAGTAACCCGGTTGCCTAAAATTGGGGAGATAGTCTTAATAGGCGATGATTTCAAAAAAAACTCTTATATTGGCCTTTGGGTAAAATTATAGAGAAAATTCCTGGTCGGGATAGCAAAATTCGAACAGTTAAACTAAAAACTCAGAATGGGATTTTCATAAGGCCCGTTCAGCGTATTTATCCACTAGAGATACAACTAGATGAAAATTATTTAGTTGAAGAGCCTAACGTTAACGACGATAAGAAAAATGATCAGACTGACATAGAGCATATAAAACAGAAATTTACGTCGTCAGGACGGCTTGTTAAGAAGTCTAATGTACTAGACCTTTTTAATAGGATAACATATGTTTTTGAGGCGTTTGCCACTGACTCAAAAAGGGGGGAGGATGTTGCATAATCGAGAAAATATTGTTAAGAATTTTATTATTACTATTTTTATTATTATTGTCTATTTTTCAAAAGTGTGTTTTTGTTTTATTATTGTGTGAAGTTGTAACTATATGTCTTTTCTTGTGTGGCAACAACGTTTCTGTAATTCTTCAATTTGAACTTTTGGATGTGTGCCAAGTTTGATGGCGTAATGCTCTGGTGAGAGCGTCGATTGATTGTGTAGATGAAACATGTTGTTTCAGAACGTTATTTCTTTAAAATATGTAAAATAAATGTTTTGTTTTCTGAACTTGGATTATGCAAACGTTATTTAGTTTCAACACACGACATCATTCAGCCTGTTTAGGACTGTGTACGAACCATAACAAGGTGACTGCAGTTTCGGACAGAGTCCCTTCCGTCGAGTCGGATTCCACAACCACACCTTGTCTCCTTCGTGAAATTTATGTTCAGTAGCTCTTCAGTAGCTCGTATAGGGTCTTCATCTTCTCCGTCGCCAAGTTGACTCACTCTCGTGCAAAGTTGTGGATCACTTCAAACCGGGCCTGGAGATCTTGAATATATTCCTCAGGCGATGAAGGAGCATCCGGAGGGCGACCAAACAAGAGATCACAAGGCAGACGAAGGTCACAACAGAAGAGCATCTGTGATGGGGTATAGCCGGTAGTCTAGTGTTTCTCTCCGACTCTAGTATGATTTCGGCAGCTTTCTGAGCTGGGTCTTTCAGACAAGGCGTTAGCGTTTCCAGGTGAGGATCCCTTCTGAAGAAGGATCGTCATGTCCTCAGACGCTAAGAACAGCTTATTGTTTTTGAAGTCTAAAGAAAAATTGTATTTCCTTAAAAAGTCCAATCCAAGTATGCATGGATCTGTGATAACCCCAACATAAGCCGTGCGATGGTAGACGACACTTCCAAACGTGATGCTCATGTTTAACTTCCCAGCTATGGAGATTTCTTCGCCAGACGCAGTCTGGAGGGTAACACAGGCTGGCCTCCAAATCAGTTTATCTTTAAATTGTTGAGCTAAATCTTTCCGAATGATCGTAACATTACCTCCTGTGCCAATGATCATATTGCAAGGAACTCCATCGATACGCTCATTGATGGATAGTCCATTACTGTTGCCACTCACTGCAGAAATCTTGAGCGCTCTAAAAGGGTGTTTTTCATTCTCTGGCATTACTGTTGCCACGCACTGCAGAAATCTTGAGCGCTCTAAAAGGGTGTCTTTCATTCTCTGGCATTACTGTTGCCACTCACTGCAGAAATCTTGAGCGCTCTAAAAGGGTGTTTTTCATTCTCTGGCATTACTGTTGCCACGCACTGCAGAAATCTTGAGCGCTCTAAAAGGGTGTTTTTCATTCTCTGGCATTACTGTTGCCACGCACTGCAGAAATCTTGAGCGCTCTAAAAGGGTGTTTTTCATTCTCTGACAACCTCAGTTCCTCGATATGGTCACTAATTTGTTTCCTGCGTTGTTGCTGTGAAATAGTCTTAATTTCCGTGTTCTGGGGTGTTCTCCAGTTCCTTCGCACGTGGCCTTCAGCTCCGCAGTTCCAGCACTTTGGTCTCTTGTCGCTTCTTTTTCGTTTCAGGGCATTTAATAGTCTGTTTAGCTCCTCTGTCTTATTTTCCGTGCTCTGGGATATTCTGCAGTTCCTTCGTATGTGGCCATCAACATCGCAGTTCCAACACTTTAGGGTTAGTTTCCTCTCACCAACAGTCTGTCGTCTTGTCAAATCATTCGTTATATTATCCGTGGCCTGGGGTATTCTGCAGTGCCGTCGTATGTGCCCTTCAGTACCGCATTTCCAACACCTTAGATCCACTTTTTTCTTACTCCGACTCCGTATCAAAGCATTGACTTGTCTGGATAAATCATCTAAGCGAGTCATCAATTGATCCACAGGCTCGTGGACTCGCACAGCTCTGACTGGGTAGCGATCTCTTTGAGTAGCTTGCTGCGCTACCTCCAATTTCACGGCGTACAACAGAGCGCTTTTTATGTCCTTTACATCCGCCATTCGTAGAGCTTTCTGCCTTTCAGAATCTCGGATGCCGTCGATAAAGTATTGCAGGGAGAATATTTCCCTTGTTTCTGTCGGGCACTCCGAAAAGGCGAGATGGGACAGCCTTTCGACGTCCGTGGCGAGCTCCTGAAGAGTTTCCGTGGGCTTCTGTTGACGGGATTTTAATAGAAGCCTGCTTTAGTCTTTTAAACACTTCTCCCCAAAGCGCAGCTCCAACGCGCGGGACAGAGCTTCGAAATCGAACCTTTTGCTTTCGGGAAGAGTCTGAAGGATATCCGCTGCGTCTGCTCTCAAAGAAATGGTGAGATGACAGGCCTTAGCTCGGGGATCCCATCCATTCGCTTCCGCCACTCGTATTGAGAATTGCGTCTTATACACTTGCCAGGATGTCTTCCCATCATATGTGGATAACTTCAGTGAGGGACGAGCAGGCATGGGTAAATATTTAAAACCATCCGAATTGCTCCCTGCTGTCGCTACGAATTTCTTTAAAGTATCCACTTCTTTGGCAACTACAGAAACCCTATCATCAATTTTTTGTTCGATTTGAAGTTGGACGGCACAAACTCTTCCTTCAATTCGTTCCTCCACAACAGAAACTCTCGCTTCTACTTTTTCTTTGACGGAAGAAACTATTTCTTCAATTTCTCCAACCTTACTTTCGACCGAGTCTATCCTACCTTCTATAGCCTCGAATTTGTTTTCTATTACGCAGGTAATTTCTCTTTTCATTTCCTCTTGACCTGCTTTCATCTCGCCTTTAACGGATTTCATCTCGTCTTTAACGAATTCCTGTCTCGCTTTCATTTCCTCTTTAACCAAATCTTCCATCTTTTCCTGACCAGCATCCATCTTTTCTTTCATTTCTTCTTTAAATGCAGCTTGGCCAGCTTCCATCTTTTCTTGGAATGCATCAAAAGCGGTAATGAGCTGCCTCAATTGTTCTTCCATCCAGGATTGGCATTCAAATCCCACTTCTGACACCAAAAAATGTTGCGTGCGTACGGGTTCGTTTGGAATTGAATGCACAGGTCCGGTGAAAAATGAATAAGATTTATTATTATCACAAATAAATAAAACACAATGCTTCAATTTTCTCAGATATTCGTGCAATATTACAATATCTCACAGTAGTTATCTTTTAACTACTCAAACGTACAAGAGAACTTAATTCAAAACAGCTAAAAGCTAAACCGCGAATTCGCTAGAGTAAACTAGAGCAGTTTTCTAAACAAACTCTTAAAACAACAACAATCTAACTAATCATCGAATCGAGGGGTTTTCCTCCTTTTTACAAGATTTTAAATCGCGCGCGAGAAATTTCAAGCAAAAAGATATATTTATTTATTAAATGTTAAATGCACGTGCTCTTGTATTTTTAACTTTCCGGCTTAGCTTTCTTTCAATATTCGTCACGCGCTGCACTGCACGGGGAATAAAATAATTTAAGTTATAATTCAACTAACATTAGCTATTTAAATACCAAATCCGTAACATTATGTTATGTAATTGATTGAGAAACACTTATTATGTTAAAATAGCTTAAAAAACTGCTATTTTTTGTAAACATTATCGGTTATTTATTGTTTTAAGTGCATCTAACTATTAATAAGATGCATCATTTAAACAAAAGGCGAATAAAAGTAATATTAAGAAGGCTATTTTTAAACACTCAGTCTGTAAGTTATTTTCAACTTTTTGGCACGTGCCTTTGTGGAAGCACGTCTGGCTAGCAATCGGAAGATCTCGAGTTCGAATCCCATAGAGAAATTCGTTTGTTTTCTTATGTTTCCTGCTCCAGATATTCTAAATAACTCTTCAGTGATTGGTTAACTAAAATGTCTGGACATTAATTCGTCACCACTTTGTTTTGGCATCTTCTCAGCCATTCTTAAAGTGAGGGTAAATGTCAGCTATTTTCTTCCTGTCTACCGCACGTTTTCGTATTGTGAATGGAAATACATTCAGCTAGTAACCAGGAGGACTTTAGTTCGAATCTCGGAAAGGGCACTACTCATTTTTTTTTTTTTTTTTTTTTTTTTTTTTTTTTTGGTTCCTATTTCTAGGTAAACCTAATGACTCTAGAACTCCCAAATTATTCTTGTTCTTCTCTTCTTAGTTTTAAGGGGATGTTTTGAATTACGTGCATCTACTCTCAGATCAGTATTTCATATGGTAAGTACAAACCCCTTCTTCGAGGCATAATATGTATTGTTGTCAAGGGTAAAATATTTAATGTTGAATAAAATTCAAACTCGATTTAAAAAAAGAAATTTCAGTTATGACATTTTCTGTGATCATTTCTTTTACAAAAATAAAATGTGTGTAAACAGAAACTCTTGGTCTCCTGGGATGGGAGCAGGCCTTTCCTGACGGGACTTCCTTGTTTGCTGGATCGTCGCGGATACCGCTTCGGCTGTTCGTTTTTTAACCTTTAATGATTCTTCGCCCTGGATCTCTACCGATCCCTTGGGGTGGCTGTCGACGGGTTACTATGACTATCTGGCGAGGCTTTCTTCGTTGCTTCCGGACTACTCTGGGATGCCACCTTTTTCCCTTGTCTTCCATTTGTTATTCTTTTTCATTTCTCTACTGACACTGGAACTCGTCGCGGCTGGACTTTCTTCTCTGGCCTTTATTCGTTGCCATTTTTCTCTTTTCCGCTCCCCTGGACCTTGTCGCGAATGAATTCGTTTAGCTAGCCTTTCCTCCATACATTCCGCTTGATTCCGTTTTTCTGCTGGGGCACTGCGGTTTGTTGCTTGGCTATTTGCAGTTCTTGGCATGCTCCCAGGATCCTGAAAGAGATATTTTAAGATTTGAAAATCAGTTCGACTATAATAGGGTTTCATTTAGTTAACATTAGCAACTATATCCTGGTCATTTGCAGCCTTTAAATATACTGTTGCAAATCTGATCTTTTCAATGAAAAAAGGCCCCCCCCCGAACCTTGACCCGAACTTCAAATTTGGCCACATTATTTTCTGGTGCAGACGATAAAGAATGCTTAATTTTCAAAATGTTTTAACCCACAGAATGTTCTATCTCCCGTCTATTCCTGTCATAGTAGACTTTCTGTTTTTGCCTCGCTACATCAGAATTTTCGATATCTTCATTGGTGATTTCTTGAATGTTCTTTAACTTAATTCTTCTTTGATTTGCTGCACAAAAAAAAAAAAAAAAAAAAAAAAGAGTTTATCTAAGAGAAATAAAATTTTCCTTCCTAAAAAGAATTTTGCCGGGTTCTTTTGCGTAGTTTCGCCGTTCTTAAAGCAAAACTTAATTAATTGACGCAGCTATCTCAACGGTCATAATAATTTTTAACGTATCCCCGAATAATTTTAACAATACTCTTGTTTACACGTTCCGCTATATTCGATTACGGCCTATATATTAATAAGATGCATATGGAATTTTAGACGACCATTTCTAGATGGCGTGTGCCAAATCCTGTGCAAAGGTTTTTAAATAAGTGACTATAAATTGTTTTCCATTATCAGATATTTCTTTTCTGGGGCCCTGTATTTTAAAATATATTTATTTAAGAACGAATTTGATGCTATTTTTGCTGATGCTCATTTAAGGGGAATTATTTCCACCAATTTTGCTCTTAAAATATAATATAAATAAGTATATTAAATAAGAATAGATATCCACGATCGTTAATAGATATCTGTTCTTATTTAACCATGTCCTAGGATAAGATTTGAGCAAATCAGTGACAACCAATTCATTGGGAAAAGTGGTCTTTATGTTATTTACGTACCCGGTCGGGTCATAATTAATGTCGTTAATTAACTGGCATATGTGACATGACCTGACATATGCCGTTACCACCATCTGAAACTGCGGAAAATAAATCATTTCGCGTGTCCTTTGCAGTGTTTTCCTGATAACTAAGTGACCCGAAACAGGCGAATCATGCCGCTCCTCTAAAATATTTAACCGTAGACGTAAGAAGGGTTAATTACCCTTTATTGCTCAAAATAAAGCTCAAGAGATGGCCCTTTTCTCGGAACGCACAACAAAGCCTCCACTTGGGCTTAAACTCAAAAATGTAAGAAATAAGAACTTAACTAATGAGTAACTAAAGGGAATTAGCTGAAGCTAACCTTATTTCTAAACTAGTTGGTACGTAATATTAAATTAGCTAATTAGCTAGCGAAGATATCAAGGACACGAAATATGTCCGAGCGCGTTGTTACAGCTTAGAGACACGTAGCCAAATGGCAAACGCGCGCTATTTAGGAACCTTAATTCTCTCTGTCGAAGTCAGTGAAACTTCAACTTAAATACTGCTTCTTCTCATTTGCATTTAACGCGATTCTAAAAATTCATTCTGGTAAGGAATGGTAATCTGAAGCTAGAAGAGATAGGTAAGGAATATGAACTAAAAATAACTATTATAAAATTAGGATATACCTTACAGCTTATTGAAACATATATTACGCATCATACTTATGGAATAAAATAGAAGCTGACCGAAATATTTTTAACAGTTGCAGGTAAATTTGTCTTTTTAAGTGAAAAAATGCTGCTTTTTAGTAAGCTTTTTAATTTAAGCTGATTTTTAATAACAATGCTGCAATAAGGATAAGGTTCTGGTGTCTTATTGACTCGCAACAACTTTTGAGTAATTGTTAAGTGAAATCAATGACAAATCTTATAATAATCCATATGCAATGGCAAATTTCCAGTTTTAGTTTGGCTTGTTTGAATACGGCAAAATCACGTGAGAACTATCTCCATAAGAAGACGAATGATTTCTTGGAGCACTTAAAAGAAAACTGGCTCATATCCACTTGGTACATGGAAAAAAACATGAAAACACTCATGTAGGCAGCCCGTTCATCTGGAATCGAACCCAGGTGAAACTACCAGTGCTCAGTAACTGTACTGCTTTGCCACTGGTATCCTCTCTCCAGTATATACCTTTTGAAGTATTCTTGGCATTAGTGGTGACCATTGATACCATTTACTCACGAGAAAGAGGAGAAAACTGATCAAACATCCCTGTTCCTCAGGCACTGAATAAATCTTGATGTCTTCCAAAGATGACATCTAACAAATTATTATCCCCCCCTTTCAAATGGTTAAGATAATACTAATAAAGTCTACGAAGCAAGTTTACGAAGCAAAATCAAGAAAAAGTGCTCAGCAATAAATGTTTTGATCACATATTTTCGTGCATTAAGCTTTGAACTAAATCTAATTTAAGATTTTATATTTGATTACGTATAAAGATTAAAAAGCGAATTTCGCGCACGAATCTTTAGAATTTATTTTTACTGAATTTCAGTTATCTTCTAGTTATTTATAAAAATCCGGAGAATAAGTCATAAAAAATTTAGTAGGAACAAAACTAACTAAAGAAATGTTTGAATAATTTGCATTTTCAAAATATTCATGAAATTTCATTGCACATAACATATATATATACAGAGAGAGAGAGAGAGAAGATGATATATATATAGAGAAATAGCAAGAGCTTTTAATCGAATTTATGACTTTGACATTGTTTCAGTCTGGCAATATATATAGTTTGTCTAACATTTTATAAAGTTCGTGAAATGTTTCATTTAAAGAGTATCTATTACAGGCTTCGCTAATAGTTTTTTTTCATTTTCTATTGCATAGATGTCCAATTTAATTTTCTATAGCATTAGAATAAGCCCAGTTTTTGTTGTATTTATTATACATTACGCCATTTTTAGCAGTTATCTTAAGCTAAAGAATTTGAGATAGTTTCGGAAAATTCTTCAAAAAATTTTTATTTCTTTATTTCAGAAAATTTATTTTTACCAAAATAAAATGTTTTTTTAACAAAAGAAATTTCATTTTTTGACAAAAATGTACCATATTTATTCATGTATTTCTCCTTTATACCGTCCGGTGGCGAAGTGGCTAGCGCGTCGCGCAGTTGCACCACAGGTTTGGGGTTCGATCTCCGGGCTGCGCAAGGTTGACTCAGCCCTTCATCCCTTAAGTGGGACGATAAAATGAGTACTAAGTGCGCCTGGGGACTAAACACCAGAGGTCCAGCGACAAGATGACCACTTGCCCTGGGTATATGCTGATGCACTCCGGGGCCGAAATGTCAAGAAAACAGAAAAAGGGCACTGCAAACCCCCTTTCTATTTTACTAATTTTATCGCATGAAAATCGAGAAGGAAAAATTTAATTTCCGTATGATGGGGTTACAATAAGACCAAAACAAAAGAAAGTATTGTTTGGATAAACTACCGATAACTATCATTATATTATTTATTTAAAACAAAACCTTCATTCCAATAAGAATGCATAGTAATATCAACGTTTATAGATTATAACATTGTAATATAACAGTAACAATCTAATAGCATATCTTCATTTGTACTTCCTCTATATTGAATCTCACCTGCTCTTAATGTTGCATTCTGCTACTACCTAGACCTCAAATAATTTACCGTTGTGCTGTCTGTGTTGTCTGCTACAGCTTGAGAGTCTCTGAAATCATCTCTGTCTCCGTTCACTCTATTTTCTCATGCACAATGATCTCCAGAGAATTAGATGTCCCAGTTTCTTTGAAGCTCTTATAGTCCAGGCACGCAAAATGCACAACCAAATCAATTAGTAAGACAAAAACAATCACTATGTGAACGAATTCGTTTGGAAAAATTAGGGAAGCTCACTTTCTGAATGACTTGAAGAAGGCAAAAATTATGCGAATAATAGAAAGGTTTCAGAACCCTGTGTTTTAAAAAAAACTTAGGGAGAAATACGGGGGCAAATACAAAAGTACGGGAAAAAACTACGGGGAAAAGGGGCAAGTACGCGAATAAATATGTTATTAATTAAAAGTTGCGCACTTATAAACACCATGGGTTTTGTAAGCTTATCACAATCTTTCATGCCTCCGTTTTTGCAGGTTACTATTTTCTGGGTTACGTTATTCTGGTTATGGCAAAGCACTTTAGGGTTATTTGCGTACGGGAAGGGATTCTTTTGCGGATTCATGGATTGTTTTTCTGGCTGACAGGCTGGAACAAGTCTTATTTTATAGCATCAGAGTCATCAAAAAGAGATTTCTTACTACCCAATAATAGATAGGAAGCAAAATGTCTGGCTATAATTCTTGTTTAACTATCATTAGAAATACAAATAAAATAAGGAATGATAATAAAGTAATTTCGGAACCTTAAATTATACCCATTTTGTTCTGTATATAGATGTATGGATGTTCAAACTATAATCTATTATCTTTTCCTATACAGTTAAGGCAGGGGAATGAGAAATAAAAATAAAAAATATTTAAATCCTTTTCGTGTCAAGTTCTTGTTTTATTCAAAAATAAAGATTTAGTTCTGAGTTAACAAGATCAGATATTATTCATAATTATAAAGGAAAAAGACGTATTTGTGCAATTGTTCATATTTTTAAATCTTTATATTTTAAAAATTTTTTGAAATATTTTAAACGGTATATCCTTCTTTTCACTGCTGAACTAAATTTCTTTGGAGCATTATACTTCGGAAAGGTTTGAAAATTGAAGAAGCAGTTTCTTCACTAGTTCACAGTAAAAAATTTTCTCATTCACTGTACGATGTGTATATATGCCTTTTCCCGAGTCATGAAGTTTATTTCGAAGCAGAACACATGAAAAATCAGCGCTACCATTGCCACAATTCGAACATTGGTCTTCCAACTACTAGTTGCACGTGATTCCAACTGCATCACAAAGCCATACAGTAAGGCCAAAAAAAAAAAAAAAAAAAAAAAAAAAAAAAAAAAAAAATTGCGCGTTTTCCCCAATTTAAAGGCGACTGGAGGGAATAAAATCCAGGTGTCAAATTCTGATACGGACGAATTATCGCCCATCATATTTTAATGTGGGCGAAACTGCTAAAGTAACTATATTTTTTTTTCCTTTTTTTGAACCAGGAAACATAAATAACCACCGATACCTTTACCGGTGTTCGAACTCTAAACTTTTCGATGCTAGCCAGATGTTCTTCCAATTACAAAATAAAGGAAGCGGAAAGGAAGAAAATATTCCCTATATTCTCCCTTAATTAAAGTCCTTCTCCACCCGGAAGGAATCAGATACCGAATTCAGGTGGTGACGAATAACTTCCCTCATATTTTAGCCTGGTGCTAGTATAGACTAAGGGTGTTTAAATCTTTAGGATTTTTAAAGCAGTAATGCTGAAAAATTAACGATGCCTTTGCCAGAATTCGGAATCCGGATTCTCTGACTTCTGTCTGGATGTGCCTCCAGTGAAACCAAAAAGACTTTAATGGAGAAAAATGTTCCTCACAATTCAATTTCTTTTTAGCTCGCTTATTGCTTACTCAACTCATGAAGTATAACCAGCTTCATTTATTGTTTACCTATCAAATCCATTATATATCTGATTTTAATAGACAGATCAGTACCTTTAAGTTTACACAAAATACACACACTAAGGTATTAATAGCCAAAACACAATCATTTCTCGAAATGTTTTTGTTAGCTACAGACATTTTAAGAAGTCCTAATTTCTGTTGAGTAGGGCAACCTAAATAATATTCTGTGTTCCCTTGTTTTCATTACAAAATAGTGTTTATATAACTAGGAAACGAAAAACAATTGATTTCTGATCTTTGTCATATATGGCATTAGAAACATTTTGTATTGCTTTGCAGTAATCTGATTTTAAGGAAAGTTAAAAATAATACTGCAGTTTGTTTCGATTTCGTGACAAGAGAGGCGAGCAATTTTGAGTATGATAGTTGATAAGTTGCAGACACCGGTAAACAGGTAAATAAATGTACTGCAGTAAAAATATCTTTTGTATCTAGTAAGAAAAAATGTTTCCTGTTCCTTTAATGAGCTTAATCGTTTCAGAAGTTGCCGAAAGGCTTAGAATCTAAAATTAAGAAAAGCTGGAATATATAGTTAACAAAATTCATTATAGAAGGTCAGAGATAGCGATAGCTTTGGAAAAAGGATTGACTTTGTGCCCGGTTTTAAATGGTCCTTGACTGCTAAAGAAATAAATTGTAGATACACTGTCTACTGTCTGTAGTTTTTAAAGCTGTTTTATCAGTTGCACTTGGTTCCCATCTGTGCGAAGAAGAGCAAAAAATACGTTAGTCGCCTTTCCTTAGGGTGATGTAGAGAAAATGTGAGGCATAATTTTAATAGCAGTGTGCTTGTAATTGGCTTTAAAAGAGTCGTTTGATTGACTTTTGGACAATGTAAGAAGATGGGAGGCATGATCTTATCAGAAGTGTATTTTAATTAGTAATTAGTTAGAGTTAAACAGGAAAACGTTTGTAAAAAAAATGAGAGGACGAAGGCTGATTAAGTCTTCATGCGATGAGAACTTTTTATAGTCAATTACTGGAGGAAATTGCACTATTCTATGTTTCTTTACTCCATCGACGATGGATGTTCTATTGATGGTCAAAAGAAATAAAGAAAGCTAGGCTTTGGTTAGTTTAAAAAAAGCAACATTTGGAAGCAGCCGCTTTACAGCAAATGTCTTTGTAGTGTTAATGCATTCCTTTGCTGAATATTACAATAAGTATCAATGGAATGATAATGCTTTAAGAACTACGTAAAGTATGTTTATCAGGTCGATTTTGCCCTTACTGCAGGATTGATTGGACACTGTAAAATATCAGAAGCGTTCTCCTGATGAAAACTCTTTTCCACATTTGTGGCAGAAATTATGGCCGTCTAATGCTATGCGCAGTGATCTTTCTCGTATAAACGCACTGAAATGTTGAAAGTCATATGAATACAGAGATGTTCATTTTTAAACAAAGCTCATTTCTCATACATATGATGTAATATCAAACTTTTTATTTCGTGTTTTTTTCCTGAAAAATATGTGTCTAAGATAGATACAGTGTTTGGTTCACATTTTCGTACTCAGATCGAGTAATTGTGTGGTGCAGAGTTATGCGAACTTGACTGGAGACTCTGTATATCAGTTAAGAATTCAAATGATTCCATGAATATATCTAAGGACATTTAATCTTCAAAGTATTAGTACCACCTTTTACAGCATATCCTTTCGTCTCAAAACCTGAGATTTCAAGTGTGATTACCTAATATCACGGCAATTCTACGAAAACAGTATCAGATAAATCAGATAAATCAAAAAATGTTTCTCTCAGCAATACATTCTTTAGTTCTAATAAATGTTAAAAATTGTAGTTTTCCTGACTTAGTTTTAGCTGGAAAAATGTAATCACCAATCAGCTTTAATGACAACTGAGGAAAGTTGCGATAATTGCAATTATACATTGAGTAACAGGTTTCTTTTTGAACTCATTAATTTTGTTTCAAAACGTATTTAATGAGTCATGTAGGATTTCATCTTTTTCTTTTCATGGTTATATATCTTCATAACATGAATGATAAAATAAATTGAAAATTATTATTTCGCAAAATCAAGCATTGTGCACATATTTGGATAAATTATTACGTTACTGAATATTGTTTCTCTCAATCAATTTAATGGAAATTCATTTGAAGGTTTTACATTAAATATTCCAACGATGAAACTTATAACTACTATTCTAACTCAACTCTTCTCTTTTTTTAACAGCAATTTAACAAAATCGTTGAAATTGCCATGAGATCAAGGGTAACAAAATTATTGAAAATATTGCTATGAGAGCGAAATACCGCCTGAAACCACAGAGTGGTTTTGTTGAAAGTTGGTATTGTTCAATTTATTTAGAGTCACAGCGCTTTATTTCAGCATTTTCATTTTTTACTTACGTAATAACTTAATTAATGAAACATACGATTTTCTTGCAATTGCATCTGAAAACGCCTTAATCACAGTTTTTGGCTTCAGGTAAATGTTTATGGTTTAAGTTAATGTTTTGAGTTTCAGGTAAAATATTTTAACACTTAAAATGAAAAAACAATCTTTAGATAGTAAGTAATAATATTTTAATCAAAATTAAGAATCTAATTTGTTAGGTTAACATATTGAGCGTCGCCTGAGATAACCACTGACCTGACTTTGTTGTAAAAGTCTTATAGTGTTAATAGTCAGCCTGGCAGAAGGGATTATTCCTTCCGTATAAAAATATAAATATTACATGGGCATACAAGGCCTGTGTATAAGCATAGCCATGTTAATTACAGACATTGTCTTGTACAAGTTACATGAGATAGTTAATATAATCATGACAGTTATGTGCACATTTAAACATTATCTGATTTCATATCTACAATACTTTTACTGCTACTAGATGTAGGTTGCCGCAGGTAACATACTAGATGTATCAGGGGAAATAATTTCGGAAGATCATTACACGCGGGTAAACTGTTAGCACACTGACTAGGTGATAGGAAGATCAGTCTTTTTGTGGTGTGCGGCAAATGTCCTTAGATCATAGTCCTCTTCAAGTATTTTATAGTTGAAGAGATTAAATGAGTTTAAGTATTGACATTCAAATGCTTTATCGAAGAATTTTGTGTTTGTCTTGTTCAGATAAGTTTCAATGGTGTCAAGTCTGAGATCTTCATGAAGTGTGACATTTTTGAAAAAGTAATGTGCATTAGTGATGATGCGGAGAAAACGAATTTGAATTTTCTGTAATTTTAGGAAATCATTGTTTGTAGCAGAGATCCATGCAGGTGAAGCATAAACTAAAGTTAGTCTGATAATGAAGGTATAAACAAGACGTTTTTTTACTAGGATCCATACTTGAATGTTTTCCAACAATGGCGATTAGACTATTGATAACCTTATTTGCTTTGTTTCTAATCTTGTCAACTGAGCAATGAAGGTGTACGAAGTACCCTGAACTGGCATTCTGCCAATAACTATAGTTTTTTCTTTCTTTTCGACATTAAGTTCCGATAAGAGCATTTTAAAATGTGTTGGTGAAAAGTAAGAAGTTGAAGAGAGGAATGGAATTGTTAAAATGTTTGACATTAGATATTCTACTTATTTGCAAATTAAGAAAATATTCGAGATATATTTCATGGTGCTGTTATCAGTCTCAAAATCGTCAGCTTCTCATGATGCAGTCTACAGTTATTTACTTGGCACTGGTAGCCTGTATACAGATCAACTCAATTCTTCATCCAAGTATATTTCAAAATTGCACAAATCTCTCATAAAACGTGCTTTACGTTATTCTTGTATTTTCTTATTTATAAGCAAGTAAAAAAATGAAGAGGTAAGTAATTTACAAGTAAATCACGAGGTAGTTAAAGTAAAACAAGAAATTAGTTATATTGTCCACTTTTTTTTCAAAACAAGCATTTCAAGATCCCAGCTCCTTGTTTCGCTCGTAATATGCATCATCATCTTCCCCCAAAACTACTTTTCCTCTCTCTATTCGAAACTGAAGTCATTCTTTATCTATATGCCAACCACCCGCATTAAACGGAAATGAAGTGGGGAAAACATCATCAGAGATTTATACTTTTATAGTTACCTATATTGCCATGGTTAGAAGAGAAATTAAAGGAGGGGAAGCTTATTTTAAAAGAAAAAAATTATACCAGTGACGTAGCTTGGATTTAACTCAGAAACTAATTAGGAACATTAAAGTTGAAACAAAAGCAAGGAAAAGGTGCTTACGAATTGGTTTGACGCTAATCTAAGAATTTGAGAAAAATTATTTTTGTCAAACAAATCTTTCTTCAGAAGCGACAGAACTTCTACATCTGACAATATGACTGAAGTTTTATAAGACAGGTTGGTTCTCTTTGTTTCAGAAATGTGGACGTGATTTAAAGTGTTCGAGATCCTTAACAAAAAATTTCATAAACCTTTCTCTTTAATATTGTTCCACTCACAACATTACATCCATTGCTTAATTTTTTTTATAGATTCCGGCTTATAATGAGCACTTTTAGGACCAAAAATATGGTCGAAATTTATGAGTGCGCGTTATATGCCGGATATAAAAATGATGGATTAAAACTAGGGAAAAAATCAGCATACAGAAGTTACATTTTTACGTTTACTTATGCTGTTTATTTAAAAGAAACCTTTGAACTTAAAAATTTTTCATTATCGGATAACATGAAAAGTTCGTCATGTTCGTCTTCCGTTATATCTTCAGGCACATCATCGATTTCTGTTTCAACTTCTCCATCATTGTTAACCTAATCCATAAATAAATAACCATCATCCGTTCGATCGTTCACCAATACCAAACAGCCTTACTGCAGCATGATTTCCATTTTCTTACGCAAACTGAATAACATTGCATTTGAAACAAGCACTGTGCTATTTCGTTTGGCAGGAATTGTATTTACTACTAAAAGGAACATAAGATCAACTATATTTCAACTAAAACCTTCGATGCTCACTTCATAATCATGGCTTCTAATGACTACAGAAAGAGAAAACATCTGAATCCTGATTCCGCGAATCCTTTCGAATTGAAAGTGAATTCTTTCTCAAAATTTTTCTCGAAACTCTAAAATAGCATTCTTTTGTACACTTATTGATTACAATACACCCTCTCTGCAAGAATATTTACTACCTCAAGCATTTAACCCATACATATTGTTGCGTGCGTACGGGTTCGTTATGAAATGAATGCACAAGTCCGATGAAAAATGAACAAAAATTTATTATTATCACAACAAAAATGCTTAAATTTTCTCAAATTATCATGCAGTATTACAATATCTCACAGTAGTTTTCTTTTAACTACTCAAATGTCCAATAGAACGTAATTCAAAAAAGCTAAAGAACGCTAATCCGCGAATTCGCTACAATCAACAACAGTAGTTTTCTAAACAACAACAAACTAAGCAACTACTACAAACTGAGATGTTTTCCTCCTTTTATAAGATTTTAAAATCACGCGCTAGAATTTTCCAGTACTTTCTCGGAATCAAAAAGAGATATTTATTTATTTAATGCACGCGCTCTTGTATTTTCAATTTTCCGGCTTAGCTTTCTTTTAATATTCGTCACGCGCTGCACTGCGCGAGAAATAAAACCATTTAATTTATAATTGAACTAACATTAGCTTTTTAAATACCAAATTCGTAACAATATATTGTTCCGCTTATCGCTTGTCGATTCGGTATACCATTCTTCGGAAGGCAAATCGTCAGATAAGTGACCTAAAAAATAATAGCACTGCACATGTATCTTTTAGGTTTCGTGAAGAACTGGGTGCGCGTTATGCGGCGAATATACCTACAAATTAAATATAGCTTGAAATTATAGACGCTTGCTGAACTCTCTAATGACGTCTATCTCTTTGAAATGACTACTTTAGAAATGACCAATAGTTTTTAGGACATAGGGCTTTCTTCGGAATAAACATCAATTGAAGATCGCTTTAGGTTACATTTATTATATTCGTCGAGTTAAGAGACGTACTTCTAGCAAAAGTTTGCAAAACATACTTTATTTTGGGAAAGCAAAGCCATGTCAGCTTTCCTCGAATGAAGCTTTTCCATTAGGTAGGTATTCGATATAAATTTTTTATATTACATCAAAACTTATCTAAATTTTGAAAGTTTAAAAAGTCTACTTTTTCTGTTAGGGTTCCATATATTACAGCAAAAAACCTGCTTTTTATATGCATTTTTAATGAATTTATTATCATTATTCCTTCTTTCTTTGCACTACTTGCGATTATTCAAAAGCTTTATTTAAATAAGGTTTTCGTGAAAAGAAGCCACACAAACTTTATTACTTTAAGTAAACATATATTTGCTATTAGGAAGTTTCTCTAAATAATGTACACAGTTTTATGAGAACAGGTTCAAGCAATGAAAAATGGAATGAGTTGGAAATGCAAAATAAAATTTTTTACGTGATGTCCGTAGAGAAGAGATAGCAACTAAAAAAAAAACGTTCATTGTTCTTTAATCAGTTAAACGCTAAATATTTTCTTCATCGTTACCTGCAAAACTGGTGCAAATATAGTTAAATATGTCGCTGACTTGAATCCTTTTTCAGCACATACATCTGAGAGATATTAAATATTGTCTAAATTTCAGTAATGAACACCGCTACGGTTGACTTTCGAGGTAATCCTACGGAGTTTAGCTATCAACCCTTAGAAGGGTATTTATATTCTGTGAGCATTGTTAGGCTGCATTTAAGTAATAAGGGAACTTAAGATATGTAATGATTCAAAATGCAGTCAGATAACTATATTTAGTTACCAGCTGTGCATTCATACGGTTGCCCCTATCATGTTATCCTATACGATGGCTCTATTGCATATTTATGAGAGTTTAACAGACATACAACAGGATACGCGACATACAACAGGATTTCGCGCTAAAACGCGACATACAACAGGATTTCTCAAAATGAGGAATATATATTAATATATTAAAGTTGCAATCCATTCTACATCAAATATATGGAGGACTCTGAATTTCAAATTATTATATTACACATGATTCGCTTATAGTAGGTTTTACAACATATGTACGTATTTCTATACTACAATTCATATGCTACAATGCTTGCATGCTCCTGTTCTCTTACGATTTATTCTCTGTTTTTTGTATATGGATGACTTATATATATATTTATAGACGTCATAGCTGAGATATATTCTAATCTTTGCAATATTTACATAACTCTAGTTATGAAATGTAAGAGATGCTCTCCCAGTTCTACTGTACACTCCGTCTTCTAAATAATGCATTGTATACAATACACACAACAATGCATGCTTATTACTGAACCATAATATTTTACATAAAACGCGATACACGTTATTATACCAAGAAAACCACACATTTCATTTACTGGGCAATGCCAGTGATTGACACATCCTCAGCTCTACATTATATGCATACTTTAATTACATTATTGCACTATACTACAATGTTGAAATCACGCTGCGGTATAGCGTTAGCACATTATTATACACTAACTGCTGAGGCAATAGTTCTATTGCAGCTGGGTGCTTGGGCTCGTTGCTTTCTCTAGTGAGCTTTGTAATTAAGTTCATAACAAACTTAGAGAAAAACTTTTTGTTGAAAAGAGAAATGAATTGTTGAGAGAAAAGCCGATTATGAAAAGCGATAAAAGTTAAGCTGAAAGTCAGCAATGTAAAGTACGCTACCTTCAGGAAACACGTGCTCGACTATGACGTATAAGCATACTCTTAGATATTTCATGTAATATTATACATACAACAGTATACATATACAAACATTTTAAAAAATTGCATATTATTATAAATGCACGATTCTCATATACATAGGAATCCATAAAGTCCCTGTAGAACTTGATTATATTATTGTTAAAAGCCGGTAAAATATAAGTGCTGTATAATTTCATAGTGGTTATTATGCGTATATCAAACTTTTTTCTCAACGATTTATTTTGGTTTAGTATACATACAATATGGTACACACGGTATGAATTGGGGGTCCGAAACTCTTCATGGCACATCTTTATGTAGAGTTGAAGCAGAACAGCCCGAAAATGAATGTCTGGTGTAAGATTCTGCGTGACAAGATTTTAGAACTATTTTCTTCAATGAACGAAAAATAATAGCTAGAGTTTATCCCGGTATATAGATTAATTGCATTTACCTACAGCCAAAAGATAGCCAACCAGAGGTAATTTTGTCGCATGTAGAACTTGTGTCACTTGTAAAGTTTTTTAATCTTGCTTATGAAAGTGTAACTAGTACCAAAGGTATAAATTGCTGCATTCCTAAATAAAATACAGTTAAATTAGTTCAGAGCCTTTGTGAACAACTTGCATTTCTAATCGGTACACGTTAGGAACCTGTATTTAATTCTTTACATACAATAATCTAAGACTTTTTTTTACAGTATAATACATATCATAATTCATTCGTAGTTTTATGCATATAGTCTCAAATATATTATTCATAGTCTTATATATATTATTATAGTCTAATATATATTATTCATATTCTAATATATATTATTAATATTCTAATATATATTATTAATATTCTAATATATATTATTAATATTCTAATATATATTATTATAGCCTAATATATATTATTCATATTCTAATTTATATTATTCATATTCTAATATATATTATTCATAGTCATAATATTAAATATGAGATATTATTCACAAAAAATTGCGTTACATATTTACTAAGCTTTACAATAGGACAAATATCCTTGGCTGCATTCTGCTTATAAATACTTCAAGGCATCTGGAACCTTTAAATGTATTTGTAGCTTGTCTATAAAGTACCAATACTAATGACCATATTACAGTTCTTATTGCTACATAATTTTTACAGTCACTGTTTGAGTCTTGTGATGGTTATATACTCAAAGAAGCTATCACATTCTCATGCTTGCTAAGGAATCTGATGCCTATTCACCTAATATTTTTATATTAAATAGAGATTAATGTAATCGTATTAAATAAAATATGGCTATTAATTATCTTTTCAGCTGGTAGTGAGATATTATTAATTATTAATATAATACCAAATTTTATATTCATATTTTTGCTCTACGATAGTGGTTCCTAGTCGTTTTTCTTTCGTGGACCCTATAATAAAATTTATAGTGCATCCCTAACTACAACTCTCAGAACTTAAGTGATCCCCACCCCATCTCCATTGCTCTAGCTACAGATCTTATTGTTGTATTATTTTAATCTCATAAAATTATTAACTTGCAATGTAATAAAGTTAGAAAAGTATAATAAAGCAAAACACTGTTATTGCATCATTTATTTCAAATAAACGCAATGATAACGTATAGTATTTTTAAACCAAAGCGCAACATTTTTAATATACTGTTATTATTTCGACTTTTAGCGTTCGTATAAAGGAAAGAGGACAATAAGTGAAATAATGAATTCATTAACTATTGATGAGGTCTATCTAGTCTTATACGTAAAAAACGTTAAGAAATCTTGCAGTAGTGTTGTATCCCAAATAAATTGCCAAGTTTAGTATGAATTAATACATAGATTCTTTCATACTAAATTTAAGATGAATATTAAAACTCCATCTGTAAGAAAAAGGTCACTCAACTGGAAGTAACTGCAAAACAGAAGTTAAAGAAATGCATTTGTTCCCAACTTTCATGACTATATTGCATCAAGTAATTTCTTTTCATATGAAACTTATTTAATTTCCATTTTTAGTGAAATCTCCAACACCTGGAGCAGGAACGACATCTCCCTTCTTCAGGCCATCAAAAATTCCGCCCTCTGTGCCACCGAAGCCGACTCCAGCAGTTAATACGAACGTTCCGTTTACTCCGAAGACGCCAAAAACGCCTCCACCTTCCGAAGGACCAGCACTGGGACAGTGCTCAGACTGCGGTAGAAGTGTCACGTGAGTTCTTTGTCGCTGTTATTGGTACTGGGCCAGGTCTCTAAAACAAAGGGGCCAGTTATAATAGTGCCCGTCTGAGGGATTGGTTTGGTTTAGTTGATTCTGGCAAAGCATACTAAGGCTATCTGCATAAGGGCAGGGATGCTCTCGTGGAGTATTTTCAAAGGGAAACCGGAGGAACAAGGGAAAACTACGAAAACGCCTATGCAGTCAGCCCGTTTGCCTATAATCGAACCCAAGTCGCAAATACCAGTGTTCAGCGATTTTACCGCTCGGCTGCTGACGGGCTTGCCTTTGAGGGAACTTCTGGACTCATTTTTGTTAGCTGATTTCACAAAATTGTGCTATAATAAATTTAGGATTTATTGTAACTTAATTTCTTTAATAACTTAAGCTGTGATTTATTTTAGTTTAAAAATTAATCTTTTTTTTTTACATTTTCTAATTCCTACATTTTTCTGTCTAGTACAGACTACCTAACTGAAACTGTCAAAGTGTCAAATTAAGTTACTGTTTGGGCTTAAATAAACAGCTTACACTTAATTAAATGAACATAATGTAAAATTATTTGAGCTGCAGTTTATAGTCTAATTTAAATAATGTACAGGAGAAAGATTGAAATGTTGGCTAATTTGTGAACCAGCTCACTGCTAGCTCTACCAATTTTTAGTATAAACAATTAGACAACTAAAACTCTTTTGCCTCTTATATATACTTTCAGTCACCTCTAAGAATGCAAGAATTTCACAGTAGCTCTTACGTTTACGCCTTTTGTAAGAATAAGTAATATTATATGTAAGTTTAAATTCATTAAAAAAATTCAGATTTTACTAATTATTTACTCTTTTTCTTTTATGTAGCGGACACTGTGTCAATTTGAATGACAGAATCTTACACGAAGAGTGCTTCAAATGTAGTACATGTGGCTGTTGTTTGAAAAATGTTGGTAAGTAGCATTTATATGAAAGGCTTCAGTGCTGTTTTGGCAATGAATAATTAGAATGTGTCAGAAATGTAGTATTAGAACGCTTAGGAAACATTCGCTTAAAAAGGTAACTTGAAAAGGTAATTCAGTAATTAATATGCTCTAAAATCGATTTAAGAGAATGAAAAGAAAACTAAGAACAACAATAATTCATTCCTTCATTTAAGGTAAAACTGAAAGGAAAAAAAATGAAAACTAAACCATGAATGCAGTATGGAATAGAACCATTTTTATTTATTACACGATGCTTACTTATAAACGTTATCAGTTAGATATATTAAAAATTAAATATACGTTTGAAGGCATCTACAGTTAAATTAACGAACAGAATTAAGCCATATTTCATATACAGATTGTGAAAGGAATGCAGAGATGGATTCCAGAAAACAAAGTACTAAAATTCGCCGATGGGAGAGAATTTGGCGCTGTCGGAACCAAGATTGGACAATGATTACACTAAACGCTCGGAAAATAGATTAAGCAAAACTTCATTAATGTTTCAGTTAGTTAAATATGCGCATACAGAAATGAATAGCATACGGTACCAGGACTTAGAATAGAAGGGCTAGCTCATAGAGCTTTTCCCCCTGAAGCAGAAAGGGAGAAGTGATGACGTGGTCATGATGACACCATGGACCTTAGAGATAGACTAACCCAGTGGACGGGGCGCGCGTCACCGACATGTCCGCAAGAAAGAGTAGGGACGATCTGGTTTACTTTAACACTGAAACCTATGGCGTTTGTATCACCTAACTGTTTTTAATTATTAAATGTGATACGTTGTATAGTGATGAGATTATGAAAGTCACAGTTTTTTTCAAATAGGATTTAATATATCTCATTAAAGCACTTTTTACTGTATTTCGCGCATTTTTTTAACACGTAATTCTTGTACAAACATCTTTACTTTGGTAAACCTTAAAAACTTTAAGCACCAAATTTATAAAATTAATTTTGCGTAAAAATAAAGTGAAATTAAATAAGATTGATAGTACGTGATGCTTTGAAATAAATAAGGTAAAATTAAACAAGATCTGATATTTTTTTTTAAAAAAATTTAATGAACATTTTCAGGCAGTGATTTTCAAAACTATAATAACATTGCAAAACAATTATTTATTTGATTATATCATGATTAAATTGATTATTTATTTTAGTAATTTATAAAATTCGGAGCACAAAATTTGAGTGTAATGAAGGGGGAAAAAAGACAAAATAAAATATTTTATATTACGTCCAAAAGGAACCTTTTTTAACGTCTTGTGTATATTTATTGAATATCACGTTCTTCGCCTGTAAACCACATACATTTGAAAACAGCATATCTTTAGAATTTCTGCACTGGAGATAAAAAAAGTTATTTTCCGTACAGTGTTACCATTGCTCGCTTTGAACTCGTTGAGTTTGTTAATCAAAAATTCGTTAAAGTTTTACAAAATATGAAATAGATTAAAACAAATTCGAAATTCGACCGTCGAGATGCCCATGTTCGGGTGGAGGATTACATTATTCAAAATCTGAGGGCCCTAGATACCGTCGTTTTTCTCACAGTGCGAGAAACATGCATGTATTCATGCAAATTCTTCATTATTTAATTTCTTTAAATATAATACAGGGCGATAATATTTGGTAACAGCAATTTGCAAGGAGACACGGACATTTATGGTGAAACAGCGCCAAAAAACCGCTTCGAGCTAATAAATTAAATTAACAGTAAATAAAAAAAAATCTCATGCAGAACTAATAATAAATTAAAAAAATAATCACTATAAAATACAAGCAAAATTAATTATTACGGTTAAATACAATTTTAATATTAGAATTAAATGCATAAAAATTAAGGAGTCGAAAGTGTTTATCACTATGATGTATTATGAAATATAATTGAAATAAAATTCCTTTATAGAAATTGTTCTATAATACTCATCTATGATTTTAAAAAAGCAGCACAATTTAGAATTTTAAACGAAACTTTCAAAAATTCGTTTTTCAATATTTTAGTATTTTTTACTTATTTACACCAATATAAAGCATAAAAATTGCAAGAGAAAATTGCTTGTTTGAAATTTTCTATTAGTTCAGATTTAAAATATTATTTCCTAAAAGAAGTAGTTACAAATTTCTTTACAGCATAGGAAAAGTTAAAAAAAATATCCAGCCCTGAAAGCGTGCAATAGCTTTATAATTATTTGGAACGTTCATTGTGCTTGATAAATATGCTAAATTTTTAAAAATCAATTTCAGTTTCAAAAATAAAAATATGTAGAAATTCTAATTTGTGAAATGAGGCGCTACCACAAGCTTTTTCCTGACAATTATACACGCTGCAATAGGGAACCACTGTTAAATTTCTGCAAGTCGTCCCTACTCCTCCGGATGTGATCAAGGTGACAGCCGGGAACGCGTCAGGCGAGGGAGAAAACCCATTTGGGTTGGTCTATTTCTTATAAGGTCCATGGTCCATTCATAGCTTGGAAATTAGCGTTTTTGAACCAGCGTTTAAAATGAGCTGTGTGTAAAAGATAGCTATAATTTGGAAGAGACAATGTTACTGCTTTATGCATTTTAGACTGAACCATTAAAAAATTTAATAATACGAGTACTTACTCAATTTTAAAATAATAGATAAAATGTGCTACTCTTTTAACATAAAGTTCCGTGGGGTTTTTTTTTAATTTTTATTTGCAGGTTTTTTTATTTAATGCACGTTTATTTCTAATCATTTCTTTATCTGCATGTCAACTGAGAGAATTTTTATACTGCTTCTAAGATAACTATAATAGCAGCTATTTAAATTTACTCAAAAAACAATTTTACATTGACATAGTTTTAAACATATATGGCAACATTTCTGCTACTCAGAGTATATAATACACTACTTTTAATTTTTCAAAAGTATGAGTAAAGGAAGCAGGTCTTTTTATGCCAATTACTTTGATGTTTTATACTATTATATTTTATCTAGAATGCTAATCTAGCACAAAATCTAATCAATAATTAGTTACAAAGGATACAATAAGAATAACTTTAACAAGTACTTAACAAAATTAGTTTGTTAAATACTTGTTATTCTTGTTGGTACTATTTTGGTACTATTCATAATACCGAAGATATTATTGATTAACTCATAGAAGTCAGATGGTTTTTGGTTTCCTGTGGGGTGGAGTATACCTTTTGCGGTACTTTTTGAAAATAATGTTTTCTCTGGAGCGACCTTTTGTCTCTCGTTTCCCTTGACCATTAAATAATTCGGTTTTAGTTTGTGACACAATTTGATTTTTTCTTAATCTATATTTAAAACCTCTTTAATAATATCAAAATTTAAAACAGTTCCATCTTCTAAAACAAATCCTTTATCTAAAACGTGGTTTATCAGTAATTTGAGACAGAGCGCGAAATAAGACCTCTGGTTAAAACAAACTGCACATTTTGAAAAGAACAGAGAATTTGGTCCAGTTTAGAGTCATAGCAGAATTTTCAATCTGTATGCATTTCGTCGAAACTGAGAACGCATATTTTTTCTACAGAATACAAATATTCGCCTCTTTCCTTCTTTAGAGTAAGAACATTACTTTGAATTCTCGGACTACACTAAAATTTAGCGCACCATTTCTTTAATTTGCTAATACTAGGTAAAGATATTCCAATTTTTTCTTAATTTTTTTTCTTTCCAAAAATCATAGCTTTAAGATGACAGAGCTCTTATGACAATGCAACGTGAAATATCTTCACTAGTCCACCTGATTTTTTCCTTCCTTTTCAGTAATACATTAATCTGCGTCTTTATAAAAATAGGCTTTAGACATTTTTCCAAATTCTCCGATTTGTGCTTCCCCTTCTCCAAAATCTCGCTATTTTGAGATTTTAATTTCTGATACCAATTTCTGTGTAGATGTCTTCCACCTTCTTTGCCGCTGAACAAACATTCTAAAATTTTTTTTTCTCTATTTTTCAATACTTTAATACAATTTTCTAAGGATATTATTTTGTTCTTCAAATTATCAATGCATTTTTGTTTATCCTTAAACTTAGGGTATACTTAGGGTATCTACATTTTCATTTGTGAGTTTTATTTCAAAATCATTAAAATTTGATTTATTATTGCCATCATAATTTACTTTCGGCACAGCATTCCATTTCAACAGTTTCTTTTTGTGGCTATCCAAACGAGATATTTTCATATCATCTTCATAAACACTGCATAGAAAATGTTCGTTGCAGATTTTTCTGCTCTTCACATTAATAGAATCTTGTCTTTGACATTTGTGTATCCATTCTTTCGTCAAAAGCAAAATCTCATTTGGATCCTTTGGTCCCATAAAATAAAATATCTCATCCTTTCGTACTTTTGTAAGTGCTACGGCACGTTGCTACAGCGCAAAAAGCCATATTACGTAAACGATACTTTACAATATAGAATTTAAAAGAAAAACTGACTAAAATTACATATATATATATATAGATTATTTTAAATATATACATTATTAGAAAACAGATATATATATGATTAAAATTAATTTGTAATATGTAACCTCTAGAAAATCGTCTCGCAGCTGAATGAAACTACAGTTTTAAACGCGGGAAATCAGAACAGGTGGCATCACAGTGACGTCAGATTACTGCCTGTTAAGTCCCCCCATTAGGCTCGCGTCGGCGAGGAGTCGAACAAAGAAATGAGCTAGCCCTTTCTATTTATCCCTGATACGGTACGAAAGTCACAAAATATTTGCACTTAATTTTCTATTTATATGCAAGCAATCTCTTTATATCATTCCATCAAGCATCGATGAAGAATCTTACTACGCATATCATCTGCTGTCTGATAATCGCAGGTGGTAAGGTAGTTTATTTCGTTCTCCTGTTTAAGCGTTCTTTTGGTTCTGCTGTAAAATATGCATGTACTGTGTTTGCATACTTATTATGGAAGTTTTCCAAATAAAAAAACGACATTGCGTTCATCTCTGCAGATAATGTTTGAAAGAGGCAATACGCTAATTTTCAGCGAATGAGAAAGACTTTGCTATTGTTAAACTTTCGTCGAGTCTCTCTTGCAGTAGACTTAGCTTTATCTTCTTAAAAAATCAAATCAAGTCAGCTAGTGAAAGTTGATCGCCTGGTGGTTAAAGTTCGTTTCAAATTATATAGCCTATGACAAGAATTGTTTGCATTAATGGTTTGGTTATTTTACAACACTTTAAACTAAATAACATTTTTCATGTATAGCTTATGGAAAAGAAACCATATTTTGCATGAAATCCCTATTTTTCTCAGAGCTTTTCTTTTGTGGTCAATCGCAGTCTAGTTTGATTCAGTGTGCAGACACGGTGCTCTTAGCTGCAATCTAGTTTGAGTAACACCAGCATAAAAATGTTTTTCTCATTTGCAGTCATAATATTTTTTACGAAAGGCTCCACTTTGTTTTATATAACAAGAGAAATGCAAATGATTGCTCGTAGTTAAAGGTTTGAAATTGTGAGTTCATGTGGAACCCAAACGCTTGCAGGAAAATATGTCCCTATTGATTTCAAATAATATGTTGCTATTGACAATGCTCGTAAAAGCTCATTCTGTTAACACCTATATGTGACAGTTTCTCTATATGATTTTAAAGATCTTCAATTCACCATTTTCCGTCCCCATTGGTCGTTCACTTCTGGGTTCTGTTTAAAATTTTAACTAAGCTTTTCTTGATAACGGCACTAAATAGGTGCCATTATGCTATGCATGCGCAAAAAGTAAAAGAAGACAACACCGAGAAAATGTGTAAGGTGGTTCGTGTGGTTTAGTGGTTAGCAAATGCAACTAGTAGTTGAAAAATTCATCATTCTCTTCTCAGCGCAAATGAATTTTAATGTTTTCTATTAAGAAAACTAATCCTTACATTGCATAATATTACCCTGTTTCCAAGTTTTCAACATTACACTGCATATTTTCAGAATATTTTAATTTTGAGTAACACAACGTGTAGAAAAAAATTACATTAAGGCCTTTTCCAACTAAACAAAGTTTAATAAATTTGACTAATAAAAAATTATATATTTTATACGTAATGGAGTAAACAGAAATTTAATTAGCATTCTTTTCGGGGTTTAAAAATATTGTTAATTAATAATTAAATAACATTCAATCTCTTCCCGCAAAATCACCGAACAAAGTATAATATTTTTACTGAAAGTAAAATTAATTCACAAAATTCAATTTCTTGGAAAAAATCTCATGAACAGCGTCAGTTTAAACAGGAATTTTTTCCAGTTTAGTATAAAATTCCCTATCAGAAATTTACTGAATTTTCTAAGAAAATGATATTAATTAAAGATAAAAATAAAATGAATTTTTAAATTTTATTATTCAAAATTTAAATAGAATGCTTATTTGAGACTAGTTAGAATCTAAAGCATTTGTTATTTTCTATTTGTAAGAAAGTTTATAAAGTTTTAATAAAGATGAAAAAATGCATTTATCGATTTATAAACTGGAAAATTAACTAACTTAAAGCTACAAATGAGTTTACTACAGATATTTCTGAAAACGCATTTACGTAATAAAATAAGATCAAATTCGAAATATAGATATATAACTCTACAAAGCTTTTCTTCATTTCACAGAAATATTTACTAAGGAAGAAAAATTCGTTAAAAGAATTCGTCTCTTAAAAATAAAGAAGATAATTTTTTCCTTCTATGTATTTAATTACGCATTGTTTTATTTTTATAAATTGATTTGTAGCGTGTTTACTGCAAAAATGAAAGTTCTGATAATTAATAGTTATTGTTTTACGCTGAAGTAAAATAAAATCGTGTTTTGTGAATTTTCCCTTTTTTATTTTATAAATATTATTTCTGGTTTTTTAATTTAAAGAAACTTAAAATTCTAATTAATGGTTTTGTTTCTTTACTCATTTATTATTCAGAAATTATTTTATCCCATTCTTTCTAATTTATTTTGAAACATAGTTGTCAAACAATACTTGTTCATTTCTTCGGCTGGAAAAAATGTTTTTCTCAACCTTATAAATTAATTTCAAATCAATACAACAAAATTGTTAATATTAAATAATTCCGAAAACAAAACAATTTTGCACCGAGTGGCATCAGAAATAATTTTTATTAGTATTAATAAGGATACACATATTCAGATGTATTATTCAATACGCGCAATACAAATTAAACACATTTAAAAAAAGAATACACAAACAGTTGCAGCACATACCTCATTATAAAATTTTGCCGTATTCATTACATTTTAATTTGCATGTGGAATACAAGCGTTTACAACCAGTAGAATTAGATATTTTGCAACTGGCCTTATTTGCAACTGTAAAAATCTGATGTGTACACCACATGACTTCCTTGTACGGAATATTAAATTATACGCATTTTTTCTTGCATTTCGTTTAAACTTATTGGATTGAATTAAATCTACTTCGCCTACAGCGCATAAACCACAATAGAATAAATGCAATCTTTAAAATTCACGCTAGTATTTGTTTATCCTAGCGACACGCTGGAGCTAGATTCACTTAACAGTATTATATTTCGTTCATATTATAACTCATAATTCACAAAATTTATATCATTTAAAGAATAGAATTATCTAATCGTTGCCACATGTTCTATTCAAATACTATAATAAAGCTAGAATGATGTATAAAAGAAATTAAGCAAACAAAACGAAAAAGAAACAATTTTTCACAGACAATTGAGTATTTCTCATTCAATTAATTCCGTTTTCACTTCGCGAGAAGGCAAAGATACATAAAAACTCAAAATATCTATATTAAAAATTACGAAGTAAATCTTAAACACTTATTTCCTCGAAAAAATTCCAGAAAGGATTAAGCATGATTTAAATGGCAATAATAAATGAAGGCGTCATCTTTGTTGTTGCGAAGCTAAGTTTCTCTAGATTGGCAACAAATCCACTAGTCTGCTGTTTCAAATGTAAACAATTAATGACCGCCATAAAAAAAAGGGCACTTAAACAACTTTAAAATTGTTGATAATTCTAAAAATAATGCATACAGATTTACTAAAGGCATAAAAACCTTAACCGGAAGATAAAAAGAACATAATTCAATCATTTTTAAAGCAAAAAATGCACAATTTACAAACATATACAAGTAATGAGACTGAGATCACTGAGCCGGGTAACAGAGCGGATATATATATAAATATATTTATATACGTTTGGTGCAGCCGATTGCAACCAAAATACGAGGTGCGCATCTACATGTTATAGCAGTCCTATATACAAAATTTCAACGTTCTGAGGCTACTCGTTTTTGAGTTATACGAGATACGTACGTACATACGTTCGTACAAACGCCACGAAAAATTCTCTTCAGAATTAATTTTAAAGCAGTTTTATAATTTTTTTGGAGGGAACGAGTCTTTTATTCTGTCTTTACGTACAGATATCACGCAAAAACATCGTTAAATTGCATTCGATAGCGGTCAAAATGGATATTTTCGTTGAAATATACTGCCCGAAACTTTTCGCGATTACAATACTTCCTTTTTACTTCGTACAAGGAAGTAAAAATGGATTTTTCACCTCTAAAATTTTGGTTAAAAGTTCAGAAAGAATTTTTTTGTTCATTTGTTCAAAAGAAAATATTAAAAATGCACTCAAAACATGTTGTTGCATTCTACGGGTTCGTGAATTTGTAGTGATTGATGATAACACTTGATGATACCAGAACGGGTAACAAATTATTTCATTCTGAGAAACGGATCTACGCAGGGAATATAAATTAAAGACCTTATTAAGAATTTGCCAAAGTAAGCGGATGCTATATATATGGTTATATAACGTAACAAAATTAATGTCATTGTCCAAATATTTTCAACTTCTATTCCACTAAATTAACAACTTCGAAAGACATTTTAATGTCGGTTTGTAGTTATGTGTTTAAGTTATCTATATTAATTAGTATATAAAATGCTGTATCCAATCTAATGCTGCTAGTGTCAATAGTACAACGTTCAAAGTACATACAAGAATAAATTTAATATCCCAAGCACGAGAAAATTCTTTTGTTTGTTTGTTTGTTTGTTTTTGACCAATATCTTGTCACTTGTCTTGCAGTGTCACTTATCTTGCAATGAGAGGTTAACCTGAAACATTTTATTATGGCTTCCTTGCAAATAAACCAATGTTATACGAAATCTATTTACTCTTTTTCAGGATTTCACTGCATCAATAATAAATTATACTGTGACATGCATGCTAAGCTAGCAGCAAGAGTGATCGCATCCAATGCCCCGGGTGCTGCTCCAGCGTAAGGATTCTTCAATTACTTTTACAAAAAGTATACATTTTATTAGCTAGAGTAATAATGTATTTTTTTTTTACAAAAGATTCGCCCCTGCTGCACCAGCACCTGCGCCAAAACCCGTGCAAGCCCCGGTGGCCCCTCCAAAGCCTGTCCAGGCTCCAGCAGCTCCATCGATGCCGACTCAAGCACCAAAACCCTTGACACCGCAACCAGCCGTTGTTCCTCATCTGCCTTCCAGCATTCCTCACTCGATTCCAACGCCGTTCGGACAAAGTCTGGGAAATTTACCGCATTCACCGAGTTCTTCAGGTGGCCTGGCCTTCAGAAGTATTTCACCGCAACCTTTTAAGGTAAAGCGATTTTTTATTAAAACTGCTGTGCATTTTTTTGGTCTAGTTTATCAGGGCAAAGCACAAGCACACTAGGGCTAGCTACCTAAGGAGAGGGATGCCTTCGTGAAGGACTTTCTGAGGGAATCTGGCTAGTATACACATTACACATGGAGAAAACCATGAAATCGGACATGCGGTCAGCCCCTTTCGCCTGAATACGAACCCAGGTTGCAACTAGTGTTCAGTCATTTTATTGCTTGGACGCAAAAGGGCTAAACTTGCTCCGACACCGGACAACAGGTTTTTCTCAATACTTCGTCGAAGACAATTTTTTAAGGAGCTTTTGCTTCTAGAAATTTTTGCGTAGTTATTGGATTGGGAAGAAAGCAATTTCGGTTTGCACAAGCAGATAGCTTTATGTTTGTTTTGTTATTCTTCTGTTAATCCTATAACTTTTTACTTTCCAGATTTGGTATCTGATAATTTTAGGTTGCTATAGAAACAAATTCCGAATACTTCTATTTGCAACTGTTATTTTACGGTCAGATTTAGCATGGCATGTAAAAATAAACATTTTCGACATATTTTACTTTATTATTTTTATAAAGACAATAAAGCGGCTAGAGCTTACAAGCATATATGTGAAGTTTATAATGTTGAAAGCCCGTGTCAGAAATGGTTAAAAAAATTTAATTCTGGTGAATTTTCACTTGAAGGCACCCAGTGTTCTGGATCATTTTCTTAAGTTGGTGATGACAAAATTAAAACCATAATTGAATCTAATCCGTCATATAACTGTGTGAAAAATTGCAAAAAAGGTTAAATGTGCCACACACAACAATTGAAAATCACATACAATGTATTAGACTCGTTAAGAAGCTAGATATTTGGATTCTGCATGAATTGAAAGAAATTCACTTTACACAAGGAATCAATATTTAAAATACGCATTTCAGATTTAACGCAGTCGATCTTGTTTTTTTAAAAAGAAATATCACTGGTGATGAAAAATGTCTGCAATAACATTAATCGAAAAAGATCTCAGTCAAAGCATGATGAGTCAGCACAAATCACGTCGAAATCATCAGAAAAAATTCTTGTTGTCAGTTTGGTGGGATTGCAAAGGTTTGTACGTTTTGAGCTGCTTCTATGTAACCAAACGATTAACTCAGACATATAGTGCCAAGAATTTATAAACTTATAAATAGAGGAAGCAATCAAAGAGAAAAGGCCAGAATTGGCAAAGCGCAAAGGAATCCTATTCCCCCCCTGACACGCACGAAATATACCTTAGCAACACGTACGAAATTATAGGAGCTTGGTTGAGAAGAGTTACCGCATCCTCCATATAGCCCAAACCTTGCACCATCGGATTACCATTTATTTTGAAGTTTACAAAACTTCTTAAATGGTGAAAATTTCAGTAATAATGAGGATCTGAAATCGTTGTTGGTTGAGGTTTTTGCTGATAAAGTGGTGTATATAATTACGGCAAAGCACACTAGGGCTATCTTCCTAAGGTGAGAGATGCCTTCGTGGAAGACTTTCTAAGGGAAACTGGCTCGTATACACGTTACACATGGGGAAAACCACGAAAACACCCATGCAGCCAGCCCGTTCGCGGGATTCGAACCTCGGATCGAACTACCAGTGTTCAGCGACTTTACCGCTCGGCCGCTGGTGGGCTTTCGCTGATATAGGCCAGAAGTTTCTTGAGTACGGAATCAGAAAGTTACCAGAATGATGGGAAAAGATCATCGAACAGAATGGAAGCTATTTGATTGATTAAAACTCACTTTTTGTACAACAAAAAACGTTTCAACAGAGATTCGTTTATTCTTCTCAAAGCGTAAAATTTGGTAACAGTCTTAATTTAAAAGACAAATGATCTGTCAGCAAATGGAATGACAACTGACTTTCGAAACGCATGTATTGCCAGGACGTGAGAAACAAAAACATAAGATCTTATTTCTCATGCAAAACATGAGTAAACACTGCAGGATAGAATAACGTAATGGACGAAAACATTTAGAGATAATTCTCTAACAAAGATTCTGATGTAATATTTTTTAGAGAAATATCAATCGTTTTAAAAAAACAATGATCAGAACCTTTTCCAATATATCCGCTGCGGCAGAGCGGATAAGATCGATAAGTGCTGATATTTCGACCTGAGTTTAGGTCTTAACGAAAGGGCTGGCTGCATGGGAATGTTTGAGATTATACCCATAATGTAACGTAAATAAAAAAAAGTCCTTCATGTATATATTCAATTTATCAACCATTGCCCTAAAAGAGCAGGCGTTAAATACTCACTCTAAATCATTTAACTGATAGGGATATGATAATTTGTTCTTAAACCTGAGAAGGCGGTATAAGTTGGATGACTATCAGTTAAAGGATTTGTATATAGTGTAATTACTCAATTGTATATATTGTAAAAAGCTAATTGTCTTCAGACTTATGCTGTTACTAAAACAAATGGGCCTATTTCATGACTTTAGTCTGTCTAATAGCTCTTGGACAGTGAAAATTCCTTTTTTTCCTTTCTTAAATTCTTAATCATTGCGACACGACAATTAGCCAGAAATTAATTAATTTCCATTCACTAGTATTTTCAAAAAAATCTTAACAGACAGTCTCACTCAAATAAGAACTCCACATAATACATCCCTCAAGAATTCCGAGTCCCACCCACTACCATAAATTACTTCACCCAAGTCTTACCGACTGATATTATTCAAAGCCCCCACTGCCGCTAAGAATTTTCGGACACCCTACACTTATGAGTCAGACACGAAGAGAACACTTTGCCAACTCCCCCACTCGAAAGAATGTAAGTTACTTAATACCTTTTCTGGCCTTTATATCTTCATGTACATTCACTGTTCTTATTATATATTATTTTTTATATTATTTTTATATTGTCTTTGATTTGTTTTTACAAAGTTTGCATTATTTATCTTATTTTGTAATCTTCTATGTTTATTTCAACTTTACTTTGAATTCGATTTCATAATGACAATTTCCAATGTTTAATTTTTACAAATAATACAGAACTCAAATGCATAAACATGAAGGTGTCGGGGACGGTTACTCGAGTTATTTCGGATTTCTCTACAGAAATTGCTTTTTACTCCAAATTGAATTGACTAAAATGCTTCATAAAAATAAGTTCTTTGAGTATCAGCATTGGTTCGTAATCTCTTCTATTCGCGGAAATATTTGGCCTGACTAGAATTGCCGGTTTGGCTTTAACTTATAACTCGAGTAAAGACGAAACACCTTCGTATTTACGTATTTTTATCAATTATTGTTCATTGAACGGTAGTTGGTTTGTTCCCCTTGAAAAGTCAACTAATTTCCGATCAATGATAATGATTACATGTTTTTAATTTTTCCTTTTACAATTGAAATTTTATTCTTCATGATGAATTAACTCCAGTCCCCGTTAAAACATGAACATTTTGCTTTCAAATTACTTCAAAACATCTTTCAAAATATAACTTACCAATATGGATTCACTCTTTTAAAATAATTCTACTTTAATTAAACTTAGGAGATAATATAATCAATTAATCAATATTATTTAGGAAATAAATTATATATATATATATATATATATTATATATAAATATGTTAGATATATGTTTATCAAACAGCTTTAGATATATAAATATGAATATGCAATATATATTAAATAGATAACCGTTCACTGCATCAAGCAAGAAATATTTTTCGCGTCCAGTTTTATTAGGCAAAGTTTCGTCTGTGACATAAATGCTGTAAGATTATTTATCCTGCTCGTGGAAAAGAAAGTGTTACCTTTCGAATAGGAATAGCATTTTAAAATTATCACTCACTCTACCTGAAAAAAAAAAAAAAAAAAAAAAAAAAAAAAAAAAAAAAAAAAAAAAAATGTAAGTTCTTGCAGCTCTCTCCTTCGACTTGACGTAAGTTCTTTAGTATAACGTTTTAGTTTTTATTTGGATTTGATTTTCATTTTCGATATTTAGCTACATTAATTTCGATTAGTTTGCTACTGTCGAAAATGTTCAATATTTCTGCAGATACATTAAACATAAATGATAATATAAACGGTGGATAATTTCTACAAAATTTTGCGCCGTTATCACAATGAATAAATTTTTGTCAAACAGGTACCACGGCACAGAATAATCGTTTTCTCACCATTTACTAAAGCAAATTAAAGAAAATTTTAAGACAATATTTTAATGCTTAAAACAGTATTTATATAGCGAAGATTGCTTCTTTTCTCATCTATAATGCCTAACTAACACTATAAAATTCTTTTTACAGAGAATTTCGGGAGATTTTCACAAGGTCACCGCCCCAACAAGTCCAACACCAGGATCTTCTCCGGCTCCACCACCTCAATATACATCTGGACCCCTGCCGTTTGAAATGAAACCCTACATGCCACCTGACCACGTATTATCGCTTTTATTCATTTATTTTTAATCTTTGAATTGTTTTTTACTGTGCTTCACTAAGCACACTATCCGTCTTTGAGAAAAAAAAATTCCAGGAATTTTTAATTGCAAACTTTGATAGTAAATAAGAAAATTTATTAGCAGTAGATTTTCTAAATTTATATATATTATTTATATATTTACATACATGCATCCAAATTAGCATAAATCGATTTTAAAACAATATTTAAAGTCTTACTTATTATAACTATCACGTCAACTCAAACAAAATCCTGAAATTTATATGAAACATTAAATTTTTTATGTTGTAATGAGCATATAAAATTTCTAACGTATATATTAGTAACTTACCTGAAGTAGTTTATTGAAATGTAATTAAATTTGAAAAGGTAACAACTATATTTTGCCATACATATTTTTATTAATATAATTGCAAAATGATGTGCAAGTTAATAAAAAAAAACTGAATTGGTTGCATAACTACATACTTTATAAAAACATTTTCAGAATTAAGCGTGTTTTAATGCTATTTTATTTACAATTTGTCTTTTACTACTAGCTTGTAGTGCATAAGATAACACCCACTGCAACCAAACCTAAAATAGTTATATGAAATATATCGCTTTCCATTAGGAGGCAAAGGCATTTCTTGTTGTTGTTTTCTACTCTTGAAAATATTCTATAATGGGTTTTATTTAGTAAATCAAATATTCTATTTTTCTAACTTTGTTTTGCCTCCTGATTTGGATACAAGCAGAAACTGTCTCTCTTGCACTTCAGAGTTTTCAGGGAAAATTTACGTACTTCACTGACCTTTATCACCATGTGAAACGGATTCCCCAGCGCCAAACGGTAAAGTCGCTGAACATTGAAATTCGACCTGGGTTGAACCTCGGCAGACTAGCTGACTGCTTAAGTGTTTTTGTAGTTTTCCTCATGTATTAATATGGCTGCGAGACAGTTTATCTTAAAACATTCTCCACGAAGACATCCCCACGAAGATAAAAATAATTCGAAAGAAACGTACCTAGCTATCTCCCTTGTATGCTGCACTTTCTTTTTATTTATTGTTTGTTTTCTTTTTCAGTTTCATTTTCCTATTTTTCTGTATTTTTAGTACTTCCTTTTACAATAGTGAAGTATTTCAGCAGAATCCAGAATAAAAATTTCTCTCGATTTTTAATTTCCTTGCTCTTGTCACTATTTTTGGTCGGAAAAAAGAGCTCTCATAAAGGAACATAAGTAAATATTCAGTTCAACAATGGCAGTATCTATAGATACTACAAGCATTGGATTCTCAACGTATTCATTCAGGCTTTCATAAAATTAAAGATTCAATTCCACAGTTAAACAAAAACACTAAGGTTGACTTAAATGTACAGCATTTTCAAAATGTTTCGCGTAACAAGCTGAATTGGCTCTTCATAGAAAAACTGTAAAATAAGAACATATTAACTAATCTAAATTTATGGAACTGGATCTGCATATTTATAAGCATACTTTACTACACCGAAAGCGCGTGTTCAGTAGCTGCATCTGTAAAAAGAACATCCTCATCTCCTGCAGAGGTATGCTCTTATTCCATCCTCTTTAAGTAGGTTCTTTTCCCCTGGATTTAATAAGAAAACAGTGTTTTCATGAATGGAAGTTTTCTTTGGATTATGAGAAGCATCTTTACGTTCGTTTGCATTTTAAAAGACTACCATCCTCTCACTTTTTATTACAAATTAACCTAGCATTATTCTGATATCAGGATGGATATAGTTTCAGGATCAGGGTGTAATTTCACATTATTTTCTTCTTGGTGAATTATTTCATTCTGTGAAAATCACTTGATATATTTTTTGCTGAATTTTTACTGTAAGAGTAACTGTTTTCTTTGAAAGAAGAAGCCGTACTTAATTTTGTTCCAAGTAATAAGACTATTTTCTTATCCGTTGAAAACAAAGTACATTTGCCTTTGTACGGCGAATGTTTCTTTTTTTCAGCTTCTTTTGAAAAATTGTTCTGGCAGTATTTAGCCACTAAAAGGACTATCTCCCTCAATTTACCTTATTCTTTTAAAAATTCTTCATCTATATAACTTTATTTCTTTCTTTCATCCGTTATACTGCTCTAAAATATTATAAACATAAGACGAAGCCTAAATCTTCATCGTAATAGAGCCTTAGTGTACTAGCACTCGGACAAGTGACCCTATTCTGCTTTCAATTGTTTTAAAGCTGAGAGATTATAGGAATACATATTAGAATAGAAATTAAGAATTAATCATTATAAATTTAGATTAATATATATTTCAGATTGTTCTTATTTGTAGTAGCTTTGTGAACCAATATATTAGAACAGACTGAGATATCAAAATCTAGAAGTGGGCCTGTTCCTACATACTTACAAAGATGACTTATATCAATGACAGTTTGTTTTTCAGCAGGTGATCAGGTGTCGAAGACAACGCAAAGTTTTGTGAAGTCTTTGCTGCCTGTAATTACAGCTTAATACGGTAGAAAACACTCTTTTCCAGTACCTAAACACTCCGATTCTTTTATGATACCTTCTTGTAAATGTTGATTTACTGTAGATTTGTAATACCCATGAAACTTCGGATTCTTCTTATATCTGGGTCACAAAGACTAAAATCGCTTATTTGCTACCTCAAAATTATCCCGCAAGCCTCCCTTTTGCTTGTTCAATTTATAGCAAGCAAGACGTATGTCTGTTGCCTTTAAATTGTTTCGAAATGTTTTAAAGGTAACATCTCGAAATATCTCAAATTCTGAAGGCAACGTTGTTTTCTATGCTACGGTTCTCATCAGATTTATTCGAAATTCCCAAAGATTCTTGCTGCCGTAAAGTTCATATCAGTGAGTCGTCGAATAAACTTCAAATTATTTTTGAATTTTATCAAATTCTGGTCAATATTAAATGCTTCTGATGCATTACGCGCTTTTTATGCTCCACTCAAAGGCCTTCCCTGTTTAGTTTCTACCGCTAGTAATGGTTTAGAAATTCGGCAAATTCTTCCTGTGAAGAATTCACAAGCATCCCCCCATCAATTGGTAAAGCATCCGTGAGCAAATCTATTCATCTATCCAAAACTTTCTTTACAAAATTCTTTGATCGAAATAAAAAATATTTTTATTTGTTTTATTAGCCCAAAGGGGTGTTAGTCCAGAAGGGCTATTAGTCTTGCAACAGCATTTAGCGTGGAATCACTAAAAACATTGTAACACTTTTCATATTGTGGCCAACAAATATTATCGCCCTGTATTATATTTAAAGAAATTAAATAATGAAGAATTTGCATGAATGTATGTATGTTTCTCGCACTGTGAAGACAGTAACGTACCTAGAGCTATCTAATTTTGAATAAAGTAATACTTCACCCGAATATGAGCACCGGAAAGGCCGAATTTGGAATGACTGTCTATCGGAAATTCTAAGGTTATGCTGTTTTTAAATATTTTAGCCCAAAGGAACGTTAGCTCAAGTGCTCTCGAAACGTATATGAGTGTGTAAATGAAAGAAATGCTCTTTCGGGCGTAATATAAAATCAGAAATCTCTCAGAATTTTTTTAAAACTTTTTATACCTTTTTGAATTATGTTATTAAGTTTCCTATCTGACAAGAAGTAAAATAAAATAATTACGTTTGGCCTTTCATCAGCTTAAGTTAACTAATAATGTTGTAAAAAGAAATAACATAAATAAATTTCTTTTTTTGGATATTGTTTTAGTTAATTGTATTTCATATATATATATATATATTTTACAAATAGTTTTGAACTAAAATGCATAAACACGAGGGTGTCGGGGGACAATTACTCGAGCAATGTCAATTTTGCCGCAGAAATTGATTTTCGCTCAAAATTGAATTAGCTAAAATGCTTAATCTGAATGAGTTCTTTGGTTCTCTGCATTGGTTCTTGGTCCCTTCTATTCACGGAAATATTTGGCCTAGCTTGAATTGCCGGTTTGGCATCGCCTTATTGCTCGAGTAAAGGAAGAAACACCTTTGTATTTATTTCTTAATTACTGTTCATTAAACGGGAGCTTTTTTTTTTTTTTTTGTTTGTTTGTTTGTTTGTTTGTTCCTTTTGAAAAGTCAACTAATTTCCGATCAATGGCAATGATTACTTGCATTTAATTTAATTACTTGCTTTTAATTCATTTCTTTTTACAACTGAAATTTATTTCTTTTTACAATTGAAATTTTGTTATTCATGATTTAATTCAAGTCCCCGTTAAACATTTTTAACAATTTACATTCAAGTTATTTTAAAACATTTTTCGAAATTGAACTTACTAAGTATGGATTCACTCTTTTAAGATAATTCTACTAAAATTAATCTTAGAACGTAATATAATCAATATTTAGTATATATATATATTATTTGCATAAGAGCCTATCTGCGACAGCGCGCTATGACCATCCTGTTATATAGTACAAATTAAAATATTTCGCTCTTCAGATTGTCAAATTTAAAAATTAAATATATTGTACTATATATTTAATTATCAGTATTTTAATTGGTCAATATATCTATTTGTCGTTGGAAGTCAAACGCTTTGTGCTTTTATTTTTTACAATAAGTATAAATTTTGTTAACTATAATAACCGTATAAAAAGTTAGATTTTATGATTTTTATAAAACTGTTTTTTTTTTTTTTTTTTTTTTTTTTTAATTTGAAGCTCTTACAGTATGAATATTTTCTTATTAAAGCATTTTTTTAATGGAAGTATGTATCTAGGACCAGTGGTAGCTAAAATAAAGTTCGCATATAAGAACCCTTATGAACACAAGGTATATAGGTTCACTATAGGAATACTTATGGATAAACTTATCCCTGTGCGGAATAAGCAACGTGTCTTAGAACCTAAGAAACGCGTTATATGTCACTAAGAAGAAATTTCTTATTTTGCATAAATATATTTGTTTTGTTATATGATATTTAAGTTTAATAATAACGTTATTATAACCATGAATAAACAATTTAAATTTATTGATTATGGCATTTTTTTTTTCCCTAATAGGCAAGATCGCCTTTATTCGGTGGCTCATCCGAAGTTTCTCACACTGAAATTTCCCACACGACTCAAATATCTCAAGTAACTCAGAAAACGACGCAGATCACGCAGCAGGTTTCTCAGTCGAGTCAGTCTCAATATTCCGTTGACTACAAGCAAGTCATCGGAGGACAGCAAAGTAAGCAATAAGTATTATAAAATGGACTCTTTTGATAAGGCTCATATTTGGCTATTCCCCCCCCAAAAAAAAGCCACGTTTTCCATGAAACATTTTGGTGTTCTGAATTTAAAATGTCTTCTTTTCTTCTTGAGGGAAAGTGTGGATCGTAGGTTTTGTTCCTCAAGTTTACAGGACAGTAGTGGTCTTGTATTCCTCAATTATGTTGTAATAAACTCACCCCCCCCAAAAAAAAACAGGGCTTGCAGTCTAAAAAACTTAAGATCATGCAACTCAAGTAAAAACTTAAAAATTTGAAAAGGTATGAAAGATATTAGAATTTTTGTAAATATTTCGCATCTGTTATTAAATCAAAAATAACATCTGTGTTGTTACAACTTCACCACAGATTTTCTTTTAGATGCAGATACCAGAGTATACAAAAAGCTGAGTTACAAATTTTGCGATCGATTTTTGATAGGATGCTAAGAGCCTATTTTACAAATCTTAGTATAAAATAACATTTCTAGCAAAATCTTGTAAAGAAGTCCATATAAAATATATGCTTTCTGTCTTTAAATAAATTAGTTATGCTGTTCTCGACAAGGCAATTTTATTAATATACGAGATAAATGGAAGATCTTATATATCATCTACATCAAAAAATGTACTTTTTAATGATAATATGCTATCGCAAACTGAAAGAAATAACACATCTTCGAGATATTTATTCCTAACCGCGGTCTATGTCCTGAAACTGATACAAAATAACAATGTATAGAAATCTAGGACAATATAGCATCTCTGTGAACGTCCAAACTAGTGTCTTTCCATAGTATTTACAATCATGATTGCAAGCTCGTTTCATAGAGATATAGTATTGCGTGGCCCCAACTTCTCAGCAACTATGGTAGTGACTGCTATGAACTGTAAATTACACAAACTCGTAAGAAGGGTTTAAATCCCTTTTTATTCCACTTTAAAAATAACAGCTGCGTTCACTTGACGCTCACAAACTACGCCGACCCGGCGGTTTAACAAAAACAGAACTGTGAAAAAAAAAAATTAATGACAGGATGAATAAACAACTAGATCACTACCTGCGAGGCTCTAAAATCGTAACTAACTTAACCGCATTCTAAGATACAGCTGAGATTCAGCGAGCTTACTGATTAAGCAGTTGAAAAATTCAGCGAACTGCCGAAATAGGCACACAGGCCGAAACACGCGGTTCTTAAATTTCTACCTAGCAACATTCACGCTCGCGATTAAAGAAGCACACATACAAACACGTTTCTCTTCTATTTAAACTCAATTTACTTCTGCTAAAATTTGAATATACTGCGCGTTCTACTACAATTTGCATACTCTGGCATTGGCAATTCTAGGGGAAAGCAAAGGCTTGACAGGCTTGACTTAAACTTAAAATAAATGTTAGTTAAAATAAATATAAACCCTACATTTGCCGCTGCCAGAATATGGTAAACTTGGAAGCAGGTCCTAGAAACGACCTGTTGAAAAAGTTTCCACATTCTGACCTAAAACTCAAGAGCCCCGTTTACATAAAACAAACTGTTTCCTCAAAAATTTCAATCACTTCTGGAGATGAATAAATTACCATATCTTCTTACAGGGTACTTTCTGGTCTTCAGCAATCAATCTTTTCGCTTCCTTCCAGCATCTGGAAGGAATAAGTATCAGTATATTCGTAATACATTATGATTTACACTTTCTTAAAGTTTCCGTTTTCGATCCTTTTCTTTTCCTTAATTAACTGCTTACATTCACATTCATTCAAATATTCAAACATGAATTTAACTTTAGCCTGGTTCTCCACCATGTGTGGTGTCAAAAGGGAATCTTCGTGTTTTTGTATTACAACACTTCCCCTAACCACAATGATTTGTTAGAATTCAAACGACCAAATATGACACACCTTAATCCAACATACTGAAACTCAATGAGCTACGTTTAACATTCTTAAAATTCAAGTGTAGGTGGAGAACCCTACAAAACACATTCATTCTAAATTCCCCCTCATTCATCTTTAGACATGCAGGCTTTCGCTCTAAAGCATGATTTTATCTGCTGTTTAATACTTAAATTTGAATTCATTTCTTTCGAGTATTTACTTTCAGCATCTTAAATTTTATGCTTCTAGACTAAATTCTACTTTTACATAACTTTCAAGTATTTACGTATATTTACAAAATTCTAATACATATGATTTTTACAATTTACCATAAAATGAATAAGATAAAAATAAAATTTTACTTCACGCTTTCTTCGCCAAGCTGGCGGCACTGAAACTAAATTTTACATTAATACAAGAATACGAAGTTATTTTACTTTCGGCCAAATTTTGGCTTTAACGTAACAGAACCAGTCTTTCGACCAACTCGAACTGCTTGCTCTTCAATTTTACACTTAAAGAAAATAATGCTTTTGCCTTAGCTAAATAAAGTAAAACAAAACTAAGTCTCAACCGAGACAAATTGACTTCCATCAACACATAGAACTTCGTATTTACGCATAACATTTCAGAACAAAAGAAAAATTTATAGAAGATTTTAACTTATCTTTGAGTTTTTGATGTTTGGAACTCCGACATCCTCTTCTGGCAAAATTGATCCCAAGTTACAGAGTTCATGGAAGTTAATCTCCGCTTTTGGTTTCTTCGAGTTTCCTCCACGGTGACGTTCTTTTTCGCCCTCTGTACGCCGGGCTGTTGGGGTGGTAGTCTTCGGGTTCCTGTCTTTTCCGTTTGGCTCCTGGACGGCTGGTCTTGGCGGCCTCCGGTCTGGATTCTTGCTTGAAATTTTTCTGCTGGTGCCAATCTTTTCTTTCCTCTTGCTGTCTTTTTCATCTCGTGAACGGCGGCCTTGTTTGCTTCTGACTATCTGGCCCTGGAACTGGTTTCCTCGACGCAGATTTCCTACTGTGGGAAGTTGTAACTGGTCTTTTCCTGTTTACCAAATATTCTTTACGAGGCGGCGTTGATTTCCTGCACTTCTTGAATGCTGGAGTGTGACCATTTTCCTTCCTTCTTTTCGGGACCCTAGAATGACTTGTAGAAGGGCTAAGTTTCTCTTTAGTTCTCTGCTTCTTGGGTGGTGGAGCGGGTGACGTTACTTCTTGACCTTCCACTTTATTTACGCTTGAGTCCTGCAAGAAACGTTTAAGGATTTCAAAATCATTTTGATTATAATATTTTTTCACCTGGTCGGGACTTGCTTTACAGATTTCCCCTCTCTCGTTCTTAAGGTACAATACGACTCCCTTGATTTCCTGTATTACATTGGGGCCTTCAAATTTTGGAGCCAATTTTGAAGTGAAATTATCTGGAGCACTTGATAAAAAAAATTTCCGCTTTAACACTTTATCCCTACTTGAAAATCTGCTTAATGGCGTTTTCGATCATAGTAAAGTTTCTGTCTATTTCTTGCCGTATCCGAACTTTTAACCGCCTGATCAATAAGTTTCTGTATATCTTTTTGTTTAAATTCTTCTTCCCTTTGTTTCACAAAGAATAATTATCTAGTGGCGTAATTAACTTCCGTCCTAAAAGTAATTCTGCTGGAGTTTTTCCAGTAGTATCATGATTTGCTGTTCTTAAAGCATAAGCTAACTCATTTATGTAGCCATCCCAGCTCTTGTGATGTGTGCTAACATAACTTCGAATTATTTTTACAATATTTTTATTAATTCTTTCTGCGATGTTTGCCTGTGGTCTATACGGAACCATTTTGATATGGCGTATGCCAAGTCCAGAGCGAATGTTTTCAAAAATTTGGCTAACGAATTGTTTACCCTTATCGCTAAAGTTTTTTATCGGTGCACCGTATTTTAAAATGTACCTGTGTAAGAATGCATTTGCAACTGTTTTGGCTTACGCGCGTTTAAGTGCAACAATTTCTGTCCACTTTGAAAAATGATCTACGATTACTAAAAGGAAACGATTTTTATTTAACTCACTCTGGGGAAAAGGACCAAGAAGATCTATGCCTAAAATATCATTCGGAAATGTAGCGCGAATGCTATTTAAGTATCCGGCCGGGCTGTAATTAATATCATTTTTTAATTGACATTGATTGCAGGACCTGACATACGCAGTTACTATTTTGTATAATTGCGGGAAATATACCGCCTCGCGTACCCTTTTTACAGTCTTTCTGACCCCTAAATGACCCGATGTTGGCGCGTCGTGTATTTCCTTCAAAATTCTCAATCCAAGCGAGGCTGGGATGACTGGTCTATACTCAAAGTTTTCGTTTGTTGATTTCGTATAAAACAAAAAATTATCTATTATTTCATAGTTTTCGGCACTACTTCTTATTGCGGCGACATCTGTGTGTTCAAAGATTTCGGGGTCTTTTAAATAAGCATAAATACTTGCAAATTCAGGATCAGCTTTCAATTCAGCAATAATTGTTTCTCTAGAATATAAAATTTTAGAAGTCAACACAGCGCATTTGAGTTCATTCCCTTCATCGTCCGGTTTTATTCGGGATAGTGCGTCAGCTACATTATTTTCTTTACCTGGTTTTTATTTAATTATTAGATTATATTCTTGAAGTTTTAAAGCCCATCTTATTAACCTGGGCGTTAGGTTTTTCCCCGAGTAAAGTCTACCAACAGCCGCATGATCCGAAAAGACTGTTACTGGCGCTTTGCCGAAATAAACTCGAAATTTGTGTACAGCCATTAATACGGCTAATGTTTCTCTCTCTGTAGCTGTATAATTCCTTTGCGTAGAGTTTAAAGTTTTACTAAAAAATGCCAAAAGATGCCCATTCTGCATGAGAACCGCACCTACGGCATAGTCCGACGCATCTGCTGCAATTTTCCGATTTTCGTCCCCTTCCGGGAATTTCAAAACAGGGGCGCTAATGAGTGCTTCTTTTAACCTTTCAAATGTAGTATTTGCTTCTGCTGTCCACGTAAATTTATTTTTTTTCTTTTAATTACTAACAAGGGTTCAACAATATTCGCAAAATCTTTTATGAACCACCGATAATAAGAACATAACCCAAGGAAAGAAGAAAGTTTCTTGGCGGTATTGGGAGGTGGGAAATTCTTGATGGCTGTTATTTTTGAATCCTGAGTTTCTATACCTTTTGCGAAATTTTATAACCCAGATATTTAAGTTCTTTAGTGGCAAACTTGCATTTTGATGCGTTAATTGTAAGACCGGCCTCTTTTAATAATTTAAAATCCTCTTCTAAGTCTTTAATATGTTGTTCGAACGTACTACTCGTTATAATTATATCATCTAGATAGATTAAAGTCGATTTTCCTAGGACAGGCTTTAGAACAATGTCCATAGCTCTATGGAATGTTGACGGGGCCCCACACAACCCCAAGGGCATGCGTAAAAATGCATGAGTGCCCGATTTGATATAAACGCGGTTTTATGTATGTCTTCGGGTCTCATAGCTATTTGATAGTAGCCAGACGTTAAGTCCAACGTAGTCATGTATCTCGTAGACTTAATCTTTCTAATAATTTCCTCTATAACCGGCAAAGGGTAAACTGGGAACTTAGTAACACTATTAAGCTTTCTGTAATCGATAGCAAACCTCCAAGCCCTTTTACCGAAGGAAGAAACTCATTCTTTTTCCTACATAGTACGACTGGACTCGCGTACTCACTATTTATGGGCGTTATTATCTGGTTCTTCAACATTTCCTGAATGTGTTCTTCGATAATTTGCTCTTTTTGTTTATCATACCGGTAAGGTTTAGTCCTACAGGGTTTGTCGGCAGTTAACTGTATATCATGCGTAACAATTTGACAATTACAAGGCCGTTCTGAAAACAAGTTCGAAAAAGTGCTCACCACTTGCTGGATGGCTTGGCTTTCATGGTCATTCAAATGGCTAAGGTCGACTTGCGGTTGTTCCACTGGCTCCACCACCCTCCGATCCATTTCCAGCTTAATTGAAATTTCCTGAAAATTCAGTTTGGCCTTCGCGGCTTTTAAAAACTCCATACCTAAAATAAGTGGACTTTGCAAATTTTTTACCACAAAAATTAATACTTCAAGGCTTTCATTTTTTACCTGTATTTTTAATGATAATTTGCCAATACTTTGACAAGTTTGTCCTTGAGCTGCTATGATTTCTGTGTTTTTATTTTTAAATAATCGTATCCTATTAAAATTCTTCTTAAAAAACGTATCACTCATAAAATTACCTTCTGCCCCTGTATCGATAAGGGTTTCTACTGGTACATCGCCAACCAGGACATGTATAATCGGTAACTGTCAGTTCTTTACCACGACCGTATTTAGGTATCTTCTTGAGGGTTTTTTCGAAACTTCCGGGGTCTGGACCCTCGCTTTTACAGGCCCCTCTAATCGTTTAAAGCTTTCCTTTCAACTTCAGTCCTTTGGGTAAGCGGACGGTTTTTTTCAAATTTCCTTTTTGCGCCTTGACCTTCTAGCTTCGATGAGTTGGCTTGATAGCTCTTTTCCCCATAAGAGTGATTTGTGTTTGAGATTTGTGTTGATTTGAGAATTGCCTTCAGGGACCTTGAGAATACGATGTCCCTCTAGATGTTTCCGCTACTCTTCGGTTTTGGAACTCGATCGCCAACTCGAAGAGTTCCTGCAAGGTGCTTGGATTTCGGATTTCCAAGTAATTTTGGACAGCAGGTAGCAATCTTGGTAAAATTATTTCAATTATCTCTGTGTCGGGTTTCTTTCCATACAGCATGTTTGTCAGCTTAACTTTTCGCAGAATAAAGTCCGTCAAATCTTCCATATTACGTTGATAAAAACTATACAATTCGGCTTCTAGCCTTGCTCGGTCTTTCACTATGGGGAAGGCCTTTAATAATGATATTTTAAAATTTTCAAAGGTATATGTTTGGCCTCCGAATTCTCCTAATAAAAATTCCCCTATACTCTTCCACCATAGTGAGGCCTGTCCTCTTAGTGCAGACGTGGCAATGGCAACTTTTTGTGTCTCAGGCACAGGGTATAACTGGAAGTGATTTTCGAGGCCTTATAAGAATATGGCCACCGAATTTTTTCCGTCGAAATTGACGTTTGGTTCGATAGACGCTCTCATCGTTTGGATCAGATATCCAAAGCCTTCTAACTGGTTCGCCATTTTTTGCTGTTGGAGTTGTACAGAAGCTTCCATCCAGTTATCGGCCATCTAAGTTCGCAAGATGTTCGGGCGCCAATATAGTGTTGCGTGGCCCCAACTTGTCAGCAACTATGGTAGTGACTGCTATGAACTGTAAATTACACAAACTCGTAAGAAGGGTTTAAATCCCTTTTTATTCCACTTTAGAAATAACAGCTGCGTTCACTTGACGCTCACAAACTACGCCGACCCGGTGCTTTAACAAAAACAGAACTGTGAAACAAAAAATTAATGACAGGATGAATAAACAACTAGATCACTACTACCTACGAGGCTCTAAAATCGTAACTAACTTAACCGCGTTCTAAGATACAGCTGAGATTCAGCGAGCTTACTGATTAAGCAGTTGAAAAATTCAGCGAACTGCCGAAATAGGCACACAGGCCGAAACGCGCGGTTCTTAAAATTCTACCTAGCAACCTTCACGCTCGCGATTCAAGAAGCACACATGCAAACTCGTTTCCCTTCTATTTAAGCTCAATTTACTTCTGCTAAAATTTGAATATACTGCGCTTTCTACTACAATTTACATACTCTGGCATTGGCAATTCTAGGGGAAAGTAAAGGCTTGACAGGAAAGATAGCTTAAAATAAATGTTAGTTAAAATAAATATAAACCCTACAGAGAGGTAGCCAAATAGAAGGGCTAAACGGGTTTCAAGGAACTATATGTGAGCTTTCACAGATGATTTCTCAGATTTCGATATTTTCTAACTCAAACTACTCTTGATTGCTACATGCAGGAAAGGAATCGCGACTGTCAGTGGAGAATTTGATTCCGATTTGTCTGCTTTATTATTTCATTTAGAGACATTATTAGGACAAGGTAACATAAAAAAACTAACCATACCTCACTAAAGTTCCAATTATTAACCTTCCATTTTCATGCCAGATGTGCTAACTTACACTACAAAAACCAAGCGCGGGAAAATGTATTCTTCCCCACTTAAACTAATCTTAAGAAGAGGCACAAAATCCAGTTGACCAAATCCAGCTGATGGCAAGTTACCGTACACTACCTTTTGGTTCGGGGGCAACTATAATGTTTTTCGAAGCCAGGTAATATAAAATTCAGCTGCTCTCTCGCCGGTATTCAAATGACTCATCTTCCACTTCCTGACTAAACGTGCTAGCCACTTACACTACAAGAGCACGCACGAGGAATGCAGTAATTCTTATCAAAATTTCTACACGAAATTTGCCTCCACTACTAACATTTTTGCCATTGATTATCATAAGATGACTACATTTTTTTTTTTTTTTTTTTTTTTTTTTTGTTAGAAAAAAAATAGTTCTTATTTTTACCAGTTTCTGAAACAATAACTCTACAGTATAGGAAATGTTTTGTTTCATTTCTCATTTGCCTTTCGTGGACTACGCTAAAATTTCAAAATCAATTATTTTGGGATCTATGAGACAGTCTATACAGAGTAAAAATTTAGAAATATCCAAAAAAAGGGAAGAAACTGCATGCTAAAGAATTCAGTGTACAGTTCAACACTTCGTAGAAAGATTTCTTTTAAAGTTTGACATAATTTTAAGATATAAAAATTTTAAAGTAAAATAAAAACATTAATCAAAAGGAATTTCAATTTTAAAAGCTCCGTCTCTGTGCAAGTTTTTCACATTACGGTATATCTTTATTTAGTAAAACAGTATACAATACTTTGCAATGTGAAGTATATTTCCTTGTTTATACTGTCAATATCTTATATTGTTCAATTTATCAATTTACTTTATGTAGCATTTGCTACTTTATGTAGCATCTACAGTTACGCAATAGTTTTTGTAAAATATTACATGCGTATATGGGGCACTACTGTTTAACTATGTAACACCTTTGTGATTACTTCTTAATTATTTAATAAATGTTTTTGCGTGAAAAGAAACTGATAGAGAAAATTTAGTATCGAGTTTACAAAGGAATAACAATAACAGTGAAAAATTACATGAAATATTCATTCATTTTACAAAGCAGAAGGTAAATACTGCCTGAAATGCCCAATTAGATTATTGTCCAGAATGCTTAAATACAGCTGCTAACCCCCTTCCTTCATTAATAAATGCACTTCGTTTAACGGATGAAATTTGAACAGACGAAAAACTGTAGCATTAAATCTGAAGATATTCAGTACTTTTGCAATGGCCAATCTTGAGAATGATTTATACGAATATCAGAAAGGAAAATTCTTGAAGTGCTCCATAATTCTGCTGAATATTCCGTTGAGTTTAAAAATATAAATTGTACTAGTATATATTTTTAAAGGTACAGTTCTTACCGAATTTCCAATTTTTAGAATATAAAATCAAAGACTGTAAATGAACAAAAATACCAATACACTTCTTTTAATGAATGAATGATTCTTTAATGATAACATAAATGGCTAAAAACAAAACTGACATTTTGAGCCAAATTATACCTTAGGCAAAGTTAAAGTTTATAAGGATTCAATTACAGACGGAAAAAATCTGAGACACAGGGAAAGACTGTAGATCCAGCAACTTTTAATTTTCGGCTCGTGTTATAATTTCATCTTCTTAATTTTGCGAGATCTTGACTGCTTGGAGGATGGTATACTAACTATTCACAAATTTTCCATAAAGTTTCTATAGCCTGGCATGCATATGGAATTTACGGAGTTTACCGTTGTCATGGAGAAGAAACTGGTTTTCGTGAAGCACTTTAAATCGTTTTATCAAATTATAACACCTCAAGTTAAACATACTATTTACGGATAACAAAAACAGATAGCAAATAAAAATTTTAAAAAATTCTCATTTTACTTTATCTTACATTTTTAAATAAAAAACCTGTATATTATGAGAGAAGTGAGCATCAGCGGTTTCATACTTTGGATTGTTGCTCATTCGGGATCATAAAACTTCCAGGACTTCTCAGTGGTGATTATTCTGCTCAGTAACTCAGAAACGTTTCCCACGTACTGAGGAAATAGCTTATTACAAGGAACACAAACTCTGTAGCAAATCTGAATACTAAAGAGCTTGTGTTCTCTACTTAGTGAATAAGGCAGTCAGTCATCTTGCACAAGTACGAAATATTTAATTAACAAACTTCTTAATACCGCGATAGTTTGCTACATCACCATTAATCAATAAACGAACTGCGTCTGTCAATTCCCGAATTGCGTCTGTTTACGTCCAATTCATAAATTGCGTTTGTTTTCTTTCAATAGTATCTTTACCTTCACAATGTTTTCTTTCAATAGTATCTTTACCTTCACAATATTTTCTTTGTTCACTGCAGATAGTGATGAGCGAATGTTGCCAGGAACATTCTGTAAGCTACATTTTGTGTTTTTTAAACGCTTCCATTACTTGAACACTATCAGTCTGCCTAAATTTTTCTTCACTGTTTGCTATATCGTATTCCTTTTAAAGGTTTCCTGGGCGAGCAATTTCACACAAAATCCAGTAGTATCCTTTGTCTTGTAATTCACCGTATAATCTTCTGATCTTTCATGGAACATTCACTGCAGTTCGGGTTTTAAAGATGACAAAACAAACCGGCGCGTTGATTTTATTCACATTAACTATGATATATACTGGTTCTCAGTTCGAGGGACAATTACGGAATCTGTCCCACAGGATAGACGAAAAGTTCCAATCCTCTTAACTTTCGTAACAGTTCACGTGTTAAAGATATTACTAAACTTTTTTAAACTTACGTTTGATCAGTTTTAAGCAATATAAAAGTAAACTTTATTAATTTGTTGATATATATTCCAAAGATGAAAAACAAATATCAACTTTTAATGAGAAAGTATTTTTCTTCGTAATTTTGTTATACATTCAGAGACGGAAAAATTCTACTTAATTCAAAAAACGTTACATATAAAGAGCTTTGTTTAAGAAATAAGAAAGAAATCAGTTTTATTCACATAGTTAAGCGATGTCCAAAAGCGCTTTAAATATAGGAATACAATTAACAAACACGTGGTTAATAATAATAAATAAATAATCCATAAATAATTTTAATGAGCCGAAAACAGTGCCATAAATGCCAGTGGTGTGTGATTAGAAAAGAGTCACAATGAACAGGTTAAATGATTTCAAAATAATCACAAAATATAATATTGTATCTTAAGTTTATTGCATTTCTTGTTTACTTCTTTTTACTATTCTTTAAACAAATATTACTTTTTTGTTAATATTTTATCAAACAGAAACGCTAAAAGCCTCGTGTAACTGAAAATATTGAATTTGGTATTTGAATTTAAAAATATTTTATTCAGTATTTAAAATGCTTTGAAGCAAGTTAATACTCTTTCTTTCTTTTGTAATGGAGATTCAAGAACAGACTATCAGATAATGATCTAACCAACATTCTAGACAATAAACGATAAAAAATGTTAAGGACTCAGATTTCAGTCTGTCAGTAACCTTTGTTACTTCACTCTATACCTAAATTACGTTTGAAAAAAAAAAGTTTAAAAAAAACCTTACTATGTTAAATAAATAGCTCTAAAGTAAATCAGATTTATTTTATTTCTATTCAAAATTGACTGAACAAACTTATTTTGTCTGTTCCCCTTTCGCTTATAATAACTTCTTTTATATACTTAGCTTTGCAAAATAGAAATAAACATATAAACAACCTTTCAAGAAAAAAAAAGGCAACTAACATTTCTGTCAAAATTAACCAATAAATGAATGGTGGAAGGATATGTTATGTAAGAAATTAGTAATATTTTGTAAATTTAGGGCTTTTTAATTGCCAAATATAGATAAATATGCAGATCATCCAACTCTCTTATCTTATTCTTTTCATTCCTTCCCTTATTCTATCCTTTTAACTGGCTTTTAACAGAAACTAAATTTGTATGGCCTCCTCCCAAACCTCAGTTCGAAGTAGATGGAGGCGTCACTACTCCATCATCCACTGGTCAAAATTATTCCCCACTAGTCACTCAATCCACCCCTACAGCCTCCACCCAACTCCCGAAAAGCGAATCCTTACCTTCTTTCAGATCAGTGCAGCCACCCCAGCAACAATCCCAGCCGGAAAAACCGAGTGAGCCAGAGACAGTGAAGGCCCCGACACCCCCAAGTATGTTCACTACACCAGCTGCTCCTCATGAAGAGCCTCCTAAGCCAGAAGTAGCACCTGCTCCAGGTAAGGTATGCTTTGTATTAACGATGGCTGGCCAATAAGATTAAAATATTACTATCTCTCTGTTGGTTAAGCCTATGATTCTAGTTTATTAATAAAATATGATTTTTGGCTACGTGACACCTATTTAGTTCACTTTTTAAACGGGAATGAGATGTCTCATATTATCTGTTAGTGCTTTCCAATTCACAAACCTTCACAAATGCATCTAGCCTAAAGCTACCAACACATTTATGAAGATCATTTTTAAATATGTAAAATGCCACTCTCATAAACGTGCCAGCTCAACTAAACCGGAAAATGCCTATATAAGGTAAGTTCTTGTTTTGTTACTTCGATGAGTAGGGAAAGTAAAAAAGCTACTTGTCTTAAAGCTTGTCGGCAATTTACAAAGGAATTTATCAAGCAAATAAGTGAGGAATGGATGGACGTAGTCTGAACACACGCGCTGAATTTCCGGAAACATGTTGGCGCCTTTATCTAAGTTGCCTATTGTTCTACAAGTTACAAAGATACCCTTGCATTAAGACACAAATGTACCTGTATTAACAGACTATACTATGAATGCAGCCTTCGTCAAGATTCCGGAAACGTTCCTGTGGAGATCTACGTAAATAATCATCAAACTTGAATAATGTGCAGGCATCCTGTACACGTTAACTTTTGCTAATGAAGAATTTCAGTTTACAGCTATGTACAGCACAAAGAGTGCAACCTTCATAAAGATGCTGGGACGCCCATGTAAGTGTCTTTAATAAAGAGTCACAGACGCGTATATAGGTTTCCGTACCCATATGAAGCTCAGTTTATAACTTGGAGAAACCAGCTTCCATCAAAGTACCTTACCTTTAGGATGATTTACACCCCGATGAAATTTTTATAAAGGTGCCGGCACCCTTATACAAGGAGATCGCTGTTTTCCAAGTATGTCCTGAAAAAAAGTTATCCACACCCTTTTAAAGCTGGCATCCAATTCGCCCCTGGAGTAGCGGTCATCATATAATTGCCGGTTTGCGGCTTACCGTTTTTCTGTCCTGCCAAATGTTAGCTGACCAGCATAAAATTACTTCACTTTTACGCAGCTCTCTTACTGAAACGATAGAAATAATCAACCCTTCAAGAGATGTGTATAAAGCACATAAAAACTTCCTCTCTGCGATAAGATTGCTGAATGATTTAGAAACGAACTCTGAAATTACGATATTTATGCTACATTTTTTGATATAATGGGTACGAGCCCAGATGCATGAAAGGAAGGGGCATCAAGCATGATCAGTAATTATTCTAAAAATGCAAGAGTGTTTCTTACAAAATATCAAATTTTTATAAATTTGAGCAAAATTTCTAAATGAAAAGCGCAAAGTTGTTACAAAATTGTTTCAGAAAGATAACAGAACTTTTTTCTACAAAGTACAAATAATTACGATAATCGTAAAATGCAAACGATCGCTATTACAAAGAAATATAAACAAGATGTTGTCTATCAGTGAGATCAAATTTCACGTAAGATTGCAGGATTTAATATTAATTAACCAATTATTATGACTTAAAACTTTGATACAGCTTCTTTTTCATAGTCCTCACCAGAATGTAAATTAGTTGCTTGAGTATTTAAACCGAGGATTAAGTAGACTATTTTGTGTATAGCCTCAGTTTGCGTTACTTTAATTTGCATTGAAATTTATATTTTAAATACACGTAAGTGGCAGAGTTCTTTTTGTAGCACAAGTATTGTCTTTTATTAATTCAAGAGTTAAATGGAAATGTTACACTAACCTTTCCATTTAAGGTTAGAGAAAGAAAATAGAAAGGTTAGTTAATACTTTTCATTTGCCTCAGACTAGAGAATTAATTTTATTTTCAGTATAGTAGAATATGAAAGACATTGTTTTGTGTTTCTGTACAAGCTGAACACTAGAAGATTTACCCAAATTCTATCATAAGCTCGCAGTTTAATTTTTTGATTTAGGCGATAGTATACGATTAAGTAGTTAGACCAAAACTGCATAGCGTTAGATTATGCATGGCTAGAGAAACTAGAATTTAATTATATTCCATACTTACTTCAATAATATTTATTATTTATTTAGTTTTATTAACATAATATCATCTTGCTTATCTTCACATATTTTATTTAATTCTAGTTATTTCGTATTTACTATTTTATTTAGAATTATTATTATTTATTAATATCTACGCGTGTTTCTGTGTACGTCATCAGAACCAGTGAAGGAGGCTCCGGCTCCTGCTCCAGCGCCGTCAGGTCCTCAGGCCCAGAGCTTCGCTCCCGTTCTGCCACCCATCGTAGATCTAAAACCGACCCCCACACCAGCTCAGCCCGGAGTACCGACTGGAGCAGGATCGAAACCTGCTCCTAAGAAGGGACGTGGCCAGCTGATGAAGGAGCAAGCGCCGGGAAGGATACCTATCTGCGCAGATTGTGGAGATCCAATCAGGTATAAAAGTAGATTTTATAATCAGGTATAAGAATGAAGCTTTTTTTTCTTATTATTACAAAAACTATATATAATAATTCGAAAAGCTACGTACATAATATGCATTAAAATTTCCTTTAAGTTGCTTCCGTACAAATAATTTTATAAATTAAACTAAATGGCTTCCAACAAAACCTAAACGAAACTCCCAGAACTTGTTACAATTACAATTACCGTCTGTGCTCTAGAATGATGTTATGAAAAATCTCGAAGTAGTCCACGGGTATCTGACGAATTTCAGACTGAAACCAAGATTAGGAGAAATATAAATAAACAACCTATTTACACAAGAAAATTTTGCATTTTGAACTCGAGGGGTAATTAAGAAAACGTAATATTACTTCAGCTATTTTTTGTAATTAGAATCGTGGGCACCCAAAGTAATATTGCTTTTCTCAAGAAAAAAAAAAAAAAAACTAAAAACAATTTTTTTTTACCCCTTTTCGGCACGCTACCTTTTAAAGTCGGAGTTTTCATAAAAAAATGGTAGGCAGTCTAATTAGGCCTAGAGGAGTACACAAGTAAAATTTTGTGAAGATAGCACATATCGTTTTAATTCTGTGGGTGTTCCCAAAGTGGCACACTGATTGAATAGAGCTTCGAAATAGTGCTGAAACGAGCATTGTTGTCAATGAACTGACCGATGAGACGCGGAGAAACAAAGAATACAGACTCTCAGTTGTCCTAGATTATCTGTGAGCCCGGTCTGAGCACATCTAGGGTTCGCCGTTTGATTTTAGGCAAGATTTCAAGGTAAAAATTTAAAAATAACATAGAATAAGGAGATTAGTATACATAAAAAATAACATAAAAATTTCTTTTCAAACATTTCCTTTTATACCCTAAAAATATCTGGAAGATTTCTTTGAAAAATGAGGGTCTTAAAAAACTAAACATGGCTAAAATATATGGACTGGTTTGTGTTGAGCTGCCATATACTATAAATAAAGAAGGTTCAGAGTAACCTATAGTAATCTATGAATCCTTTTTCATTCAATTTTTCTGTGCGTACCGAAGGAAATTTTTAGGTGTGTCCAGATCGGACACACTGTGCCGCAAAGGGTTCTGAAATACTGAAAGGGGGATTTCGCAAAGGGTTCTGTGCCGCAAAGGGTTCTGAAATACTGAAAGGACACACTGTGCCGCAAAGGGTTGACACTGAAAGTTCATTATAAAATGTATTTGATGATAGTACTGCAATTTCCAATATCGTAATTAAAGAAACGCTGTATTTCCTGTTGGAAGTTTTTATCTGGGGATATAGAATGACTTGAAAACATATGCAATTTTTTCCTTCACATTTTTCTCTTTTGATCACGCCATTTAACATTACCGCTTTACCAAAAGCAGACTAAAAAAAAGTTCAGGCGAATTATGACTCCAGCTAGATAGCGACTAAAATACATATGTAACCAATGATGAATATTTTGTTTAGAAATTAGGCTAATTTCGGTTTTCGACTCACATGCACATTCTATTCAAATCACTCATTGCCGTAAATATGTGAGTTAGTTACATTATTAAAAAATAAGTATTTGAATTATTAAGAAATGCGTTAATTAATTTTGAAATCACTCAGTTTCTTAGGCAGCTGTAATGTAAAATATACATTAAAAATCTTATACCAATAAAATAGTAACACTCTAGAAATTTTAGCCGTTTTGCAGGGATGATAAATTAAAGATTTTATATTTCGCTCACAGTGGCGTCATTTGCCAAATCACACGTGTAATAAATGCATAAGTAACGTTCTCTGATATAATATATTAGTCCAAAATGATTGGAAAGAGTTCGTTGAACTTTTTTAATACCGTTCAACACTAGGATTATAAGAAGAGGCTTAAAATGTGGAACCCGAGAGATCTTCCTAGGCTTAGGATTCTAGATTTTTGAACCTACGTAACCCTAAGGCTACACTGTAAATCACGTTTAGACTGTAAATTAAGTTTTAGTGGTGTGGTAGCCAGAAGCGGAAAAAAATTAAAGTGTAAATTAAATTTTCAGTGTCAGTTACTGTCGTAGTTTATTTTTATCTGTAGTTTTGACAGATTCCCCTCTTAATTGCATTTATCACTTCAATGTTCTTCTTTTTTAATTTAGAGGTCCCTTTATCATTGCTCTCAACCGTACGTGGTGTCCAGATCACTTCCATTGCAACAACCTGCACTGCAAGACGCATCTAATCGACATCGGCTTCGTAGAGGAGCAAGGTCAGCTGTATTGCGAGCGCTGCTACGAAGCCTTCTTGGCTCCCATCTGTAATAAGTGCAATGTTCGAATCAAAGGGGTAAGTACTGCATTCCAGTTTGGAATAGGAACATTGCGCATTAATAATACAAACGGGATTAAAACATGTGATTTTTATAAAATGTAAAACGGAATAATGAATATTTCTGGTTAACTGATAAATTCAACTATTGCAACGTCATGTGGTCTCATAAAGTAAAAAAAAAATTAAAGTGTGATACTATACGTTTTCATAAAATAAAGGCTTACAGTAAGTATGATAATTTGTTTTTCAAAAAAATAAGTCATGCGATAATGTGTGTTTTCTGTAAAGCGTACCAGCTTAATAATGTCAGTTCTTATTAAGTAACGGATATTCAGTAATGTGATAATGTATTATAGATTAAGGACTTTGAATTTATCAAAATAGGTGGATAAAAAGTGCACGGTATGTTATAGATGAACCCAAAACCTTTGTGTAAACTGACTTGTGGTGTGCCTAATGCCAAAAAAGAATGATATTTTCCAGAACGTGTAGCAAAGGAACCTTATCAGAATGAAAACATCTTTCTTTCTCGTCATATAATCGTTTTGTGATTTATTTTATTTTAAATAATCCAAAATGGCTAATAATTTGCTTTACAATTGTAATAAATTTTCAGTATCATTACTCTGTCTATATATGTCTTGAAATCTGTTTTCGTTTCACGTAGGATTGCTTGAATGCTTTGGACAAACAATGGCATCCAGAGTGCTTCATATGCGCCTATTGCAAGAAACCTTTTGGCAACAATTCTTTCTACCTTGAAGACGGGCTTCCCTACTGCGAGAAAGGTACTGACAAGTTACAATAATTTAAATTCGAAGTACTTGAACTCATATAACAAAATCCTTTTCTTAGAATTCTTTATTTTCTTAGAAGGCCAAGTAATATATATTATGAGTAAGAAATGTATATTATTAAACATATTGCTACCTTAAATTATGCTGGCTAGTAAAAAGGAAATGGCAATAAATATATTAACCTAGGAATAAATCAAGTACAGACTCTCTTGACAGAGTGTTTTTTGAAATGCTCACCATTACTTGCTACGACATGGTTCAATGTGTTTGCCTCTCCTAGAATTTGTGCTCGAACCCGTTTTTCAACAAAAAAGTACTGAAAAACGCCTCCGCCTTTTTTAAAACAGCCATTGATAAATCAAAATGGTTTCAAAGATCTATTTTATGCAAGCAAATAAAGAATTGCCGCACGAAAATAGATGAGGCTAGATAGGAGGTAGGGCAGTTTATTTGATTTTCATCAGACATATTCGTTAACAGGTTTCGAAACTGCTACGTAGGACTAGCCAGATGCTCAAGCACTGCATGCTGATAAGTCATTCTGTGATAAAGAAAGAAATAACAATTTCCTTTTCAAAATAACTCCTCCCCCATCAGTGGCCGAGTAGTTGAGACTGCTGAATACTAGTAGTTAGACCCAAGTTTGAACTCAGGTGAACGGAATATCTTCATGACTGGTTTCCGTGGTTTACCTCATGTGTAGTGTAAATACGACCCACGTTTCCTTAAAGAGTCTTTCATAATTGTATCTCTCCTCTTTAGGCAGATAGCTGTCTTGTGCTTTGCCATATTAAAATAACCTAACTCTAATCCAATGACTTTTCATTTACGTCCTACTTGGGCTTACTTGCTTGCTTTCGGAATCGTAGTGGTGTAACCAAAACTCATCAGCGACAATGATGGCTTTTAACCACTTCACAGTCAAACAAAACTTAAATATTTGTTTCTTCCCCCCCCCATAATAGAAATATTATTTCCTACCTTTCTTCAGCTGTTAAGCCCTGTTTAGGAAACTGCCTACCGGTCTTCTTACTCAAGAGAAAAATTTCTTTTATCTGAAAATAAACAAGGACGATAGCTTAAAGGCATGATTTCAAATGATCAGCAGTTCCATTGCAATACGAACTGAAAGGAGCGTCACACTGTAATCCTATCTTCCGCCTTTGTAAGTGAACTCCCGTCTTTGAAGTTGGTGATCCTGATGCAAGCCCGCTAGTGAGAAACGGGACCAATTAAACCATCAAATCACCTCTTTTCATTTTTGCTGCATTCTGGGAGGTTGTTAAATACTATGTGAAGAGTGTTTCTGGAAGATAACGATCCATGCCGCATTTAATACCGACGAGTGTGGGATGTTGTTGACGCTTACCGATAATTTTCAAATGATCGAATCTGTTGCGGGGGGGGAACGGTAAGGTGGTTAAGTATTTTCAACTTTTCGGCTATGAAACTTCTCAAGTTTTCGACAAAATCCACCTGCACTTGGCGTCTGTACAGAAATACAATCTTGCATACACACAACGCACGATCATGCAAAATTGTTTGAATGTCCTACCAAAGAAATGCGTAACATCTCCGCTGGTCAGTCCACTGTTATTGGATAATCTTCTCAAATAACGTGTTTACCATAATGTCATTGACTGTAGTAGAAGTAACATCCGAATCCTATTGCTATAAAAACAAAACACCGTTTTCAGCAAATTGTTTAACTGCCGAAATGCTATTGATTGTGGCACAACTTCTTAGTTATACAATTGTTGCAACATTTGCCCATATCCATTTGTAACGAATTTCTGTAAACGAAAGGAGAACTTCAAGATGGCTTACTGCTCGTATAAATAGAGACCAGTTTTGTAGGCTGGGAAGGGGGAATATCGCTGAGTTTTATTTTACGGTGTATAGTTGTTTATCTGCGTAATTAATTTCAGATCGTCAATCGGTGAAAACAGTCAAAAAAGTCATCGCACCTTCTGCGGAATCAGCACCTGAAACAAAAGAAAATCTAAACAATTTTTTTCATTTAAAGATTTTAAACTAAATAATTGGATAACTTCTGCTCCAAAGTTAAATTTTCGCAACTTGCGGGATATCAGTAACAATTAAGAGGTTGAACTAGGCCGGCGACACCTGTGCGTTCTCGAAGGTACATTAGGCATCGCCGTGCATTGCTTACTGCTGCACCTACTTTCATGGACTAAGTTTTGAAAGAAAACCTTCCGAGATGCAATTCGAGGATTTAACCATACCTTTATCCTTATCACCAACCACTTAAGAGGACTTTCGGCTCGCCATTTGTTTTGAATGCTCTCTTACCGCACAGGTACCATACCTTTATCCATATCTTTGCAGGATTCGAAACGGAGTCCATCGGACGGCAGACAGTATCACTAATCACTTCCGGCTGGTCGGTTGGATATCAGCAACAGAAACGTGAATTTAAAATTTAAATCAGATAGATCCTGAAGGCTATGATGCAAACAGCTTAAAAAGTGTTGGCTCAAATGATGTGAGTGATTTACTTCGGTTCTCAAATGCCTGATAATTATTGAAAAGTACTATGGCCAGTATCGCTGCCAAAAGCTCTCAATCTAACTTTCAAGAACTGAGTCTTAAATATTCGTATCGCATTTACATCCTGGTGAGAGCTAACGAAAACAAATGCGGCAGTACAGTTTCAGATCATAAGAAAATGGGTTAATTAACATAAAAAATGCTTTACAACCTAAAACCATTGTGAGATTTCCATATAAGTTTTTTTTCTTCAAGCATACGATATTTGAGCTATTCGTGAAGATTTATTTCCTTGCCGATATTTTGTGTATATGTTAAAAATAAATTCATTCGCGGTCCGTTTTGGACTAGCCTACATATAGCGAAATAAAAGTTTTTGAAAGAGTTAGCCAAGAACTTTTCTGTCGTGAAGAAACAAATTCATTAACTCACAAGATCTTTCAGTCTTTACAAAATATCAGATTGTTGGGCTTTGTTTGGCTTCCTTCATGTTTCTCAGATTTTTTTTTCTTTTACAAGGAGCACGCGGAAGATATTTTTCCGGTAGAATCAAAAGAAAACTCGATTGTGTGAGCTTAATTTCTCAATATCTCGCCTTCTAATATCGATTAATTTCCCTCTTAAAATCAAATGACCTTGTTTATTTTTCTAAGATGAATCCTGTTTATGTTTCTACTAAGTTTAAAAAGTTGGTTTTACTTTTCTATTTACTTTCCCAAAATCCTGTTTGTTTTAAAATCCAGCAACCTTGTTTACTTACTATGTGAAAAAGTTTCTTTTCAATTTACTCTGCTATTTCTGATGAGGGAAAAGTTTTTCAATTTTGAAAGGGGAAAAATGGAGAAAACATATTTCCCTTTTTAAAGTTTTTTTTTTTATTTGCCTGACAAATTTATTCCCCAGTGTCATGACTAACAAGAAACTGGGGAGAGAAATGACTTCATCACAGACTTTTAGAAGACACTACAGAACATTTTTTAGAGAATTAGGATTATTTTCGCTATGGCGGAGTACTCTAGGGCTCTCTGCAATAGGGAAATGCCTTCATGAAGGACTTTTTAAGGGAAACGTTTGGTATTTACTTTACGCATGGGAAAAAATGCGAAGTACTTTATGTCTCAAACCTATTCTTTAGGATTAGAAGTCGGGTTGTACTATCAGTTTCAGCGATTTTATCGCTTAGCTGCTGGTAGACGTAAATTTTGATAGTCGTAGGAAAAATGCAAACTGGATATTTTACATTACTGGATACTTTAAAATGTGACACACCGGTAAGCTATTGAGCCATCTTGTAACTTAGTATTTAATTGCGTAGTCTTAGACTTGAATGAAAACTAGTTCAACGTTCAAATTTAGTGACTGCTTTTATTTGAATTTGCATTTTCAGAAGCTGTTGTTATTGGAGCACAAAGTCGTGCTTTTATGCTCAAAGGTCTGTTTAAATAAAATGTTGTCGTTTTTTTCTCAGACATAGCGGCATTTCTTGTCACGTGTGTTAGGGTTATAGAACTAAAGTAGCATTACCAGTTCAAGTTTATCGTTATAAATTAGAAAAGCTAATGATAAATTACTATCTTTAATTTTAATTCAAACTCCAGACTTCGGGAAGAAAAAGAGCAGGTTAAAAGTAAAAAGTTTTCAAATACTAAACTGAACTCTCCACCGTAGCGGAACGTGGAATTTTCTAAAACCAATCGTTCCCTAGTAGAGCACATGAAAAACACCCTTTAATTCTTTGTAAATTAACTTCATTATGTATTGTGACATGTTAAATCAAAATCAACCTGAGCATTTTAAAATACTACGTAAAGCAGGTTTCAAATAAAATTACAGCCCTTGACGAATAAAATTAAATTTAGATGTAAAATATTATTTTCAAATCTCCAAGAAATTTTAAGGAACTGGAACAATTAATTGTCTTAAAATATAGCTGCTTTTTATTTGCTTAGGATAGCCCGAGATTGCAAGTGGCGAATTATCAATTAAACGCATTAAATTTGAAAGTGAACAGAAATAAATTAAATTTAAACGCATAATTAATTAATTCTAGACTGTTAATCGTGTCCCTTACTTTTTTTTAATACGGCGACGCACACAGTGGTTTCCGTCAAGGACTTTTAAGGTAAATTGGCTGGTATGCTTTACAGCACGCGGAGAAAACGTCTAGAACACCCATGCAGCCATCCTGTTTGTCGAGATTCTATCCCAGGATAAACTGCCAATGTTCAGCAATTTACGCCACGGCGGCTGGTGGGGGCCTCTCATCAAGCTTGAAAACAAAGAAAACTAAGCCTTTTACGATAATTAATTTCGAAAGTAAAGCTTAAAAAATATTTTTTTTCAATAAATTCTCATTCATAACAAGCGTAAAATACACATATGCACAGGAAAATAAGAATCAAATTTTTAAAATAATATAATTAAAAAGACTTTTATAATGTATGAGAATGAAGTAAAATACCTAATTAACTTCTGTAAAAGCCTAACACTTGACAATATAGACGGCTGTAAGCAATATGCGTGCAGGGGGGCGTACTTCGTACATCAAAGTTTAAAAGCTAACAAGAGAGACTAATTAATATTCTTTAATTCTAATTACTGTTCTACCAAGACTAATTAATATTCTCTAAAATGCGATGCCTAACTTCAACAAGCACATTAAAAAAGAAATAATTTTATTTAGAATTAGTATAACGATATAATTTAGTTCCTAAATTCTGCAGAAATACGGTTTTCGAGCAAGAAAATGAGAACAAGAAGACGATACACAGTATAAGACGTCAGAAATTATTTTAGTTATCAACCAATATATTATAAGATAAATATTTTTAAATTTGTACAATTACATTTGTTATTAAAAATGAAATAAACATTTGAAATTATTAGCAGGTTTTTTTATTACTGTTTCCAAAGAGCTCAATTGGTTAAGGTATCTGCCTACGTTCGGAGCACTTTTTTTTAAAACACAGAATTCTGATTAAATATATATTTATTAAGTCAAAATATTATATCAAATCATGAAAGTAGGTAAATTTTTAGGAATATTTTCATAAATGTTTGAAATATATGCAATTTTATGCAAATTTTTAGGAGAATTTAACACTTACGTTAAATGTCGTATATTTTTTCCCACAGCATATATTTCAATTTTATTTATACTGTATACTACTACAACACTCATCTGTGTTATGAACTAAAATGTTTGTGATATTTCTAAAATTTACTAAAATATGTATAATTACATGGAAAAACACAGTTTTTTGTAAAATATTTGTTATCGTTTTATGTAGAAATGCTTATAAAACAATCAAATTAATAAATAGAACTTAGATTGAAGCTTAAAACCTAGTAAATAATATAGAAAACACTATAGTGAAATTTAATAGAGATACCTTTAGAACTTTTTGAGTAATTACATTTCTTATATGTAAAAACACTAGAGAAAAATTAGTTTTCCAGAAAACGCATTTAAAGATTTCACATTAACAGAAAAACTGTTCTGTTGTATTTACACACTTAAAATTGTCCACATTTGTACATCACGCCCTCCATACCTTTATACTTAAGTAATTTTGATTTCCTATTTGATTTTAATTTTTTTCTGGCTATTTGCGAAATGAGTGACGAATGACGTTTCGAGTTCTTTATTCTTCCGTTATCAATTCCAAAGTAATTTTTAATTATTTCTTGTTCAATTGATATGCATAAATGTTCAAGCACAGGAAGTAATCCAAGATACCCTCTATTAAAAATTAAAACTGCTATATATGCACCCATCAACATAGTGTTTATACCTACAAAAGTTTCTTTCGGCAAAATCGTCCATAATACATTATTAAAGCTTTCGTTGAAATTTTGAGTCATTCCATGAAAACATTTTGAAAGTAAGCCTTTATCACATAGACTCATATATGCAGGCTTAAAAATGTTCAAAACAGATTCTGGTAGATCTGAATTTTTTTCTGAAATTTTCAATCCGTTATGTAGTGCTCTTTGATACCTGCACCAACTGCCTGCTCCTACTGGGCACTGTCCATGCATTTCTTTTTCCTTGCTAGAACAACAATGGAAAAATGCAGCATTAACTGCCGACTGCATACTTTGTAAATTTCTTACGTTGCTTCGGATAGCAATTCCGTAATAATTCTGTAATTTATCAATAAATTTATCCGTTAATTTGCCTTTCCCACCTAACCCTTTTTTGGTTTTTTTCAATTTTCGCAAAAGGTACGAACTCTTTTTTGGACATAACCGATACACTCTAGTTTCTTAACCGAGTCTTTTCCATAAATGTCTTTCACTTCCATATACGCTATGAAATCTCCATCTCCAAAATACTCAATATACTGCAATTCCCGACTTTTTGTCGATCTTTCAAATATTCGGTACGTTCCGACGACTTCCATATTCCCAGCTCAACCCTTATGATTCGAGCATACATGATCACTTTTTGTATAATTGCCATTACATATTCTGCAATACTGATACATTACTTTTAAGTCTAAAATTTTACGTGTGTCAATAGAAATGACAGATACACAACCATTCGGGGATGTATGGTCACGACGCTGCCAAGTACCATCTACAGAAACACCACAAGCTGTACTTTTCTTTAAATTTCTAATTTCTTTGGCAGCTTCTTTCATGTTCTGGTCAGATACATATTTTATAGCTTCTAACAATTTGCTTTCATGCTGCCTAAATGCTGTTTTCGATATGAATGGCAAATTCAAAGTAAACAACAACGTTTTACCAGATGTGTAACCTTTTCCAATGAGTTTTAATCCAAACACCAAGAAAGAATTTAAAATATTCTTATTTCCATTTATGAGAGTTGAAGAAAATGCCTTTATAAATCCACATTTGCATTTCAAGCTAAAGTTTGAGCAAATTCCAAATTTTGAATCTTCTACTAATTGCAAGCCAGTTTTGAAACACACTGGACAGCAGAGAATAGAAAAGACAGAAGCTAATTTTACAATATCAAATATTCTATTTCCTTTTAAGTCTTGACCATTGTTTACAGTCATAACATCTGTAAGTTCAAAAGTTTTTAATTTCGATGAGCTTGCAGTTGTCACATCATTATCACAAACAGTTCGAGTTCCAGTTGTATAATGATTACCGTAAAAAGATCGCTTTTTACTTTTCTTGGATCTCGCTTTTGGCATCTTAGAACACTTAAAATAATACAGCAAATGTTCAAAAGAAAATAAATAAAAGAAGCAAAGGGATAAATATAAAAATTAAACAAAAATAAAGCGTGAATATGCGTGTAGGAAACGAAGAACAAGCATAGAATGAATGTAATCAAAAATCGCAATGTTGCCAGTCCCAGTTCAAAAAATTAAGGCAAATAATTATTGCCAGAAACAAAAAAAGTACCCAGAATTAAAGTGAAACGTTTTAGCACAATTTACACACAAACAGGTTAAAAAAACATGGATAGAACCATTGTTTACCTTTAAGTTGAGCCTTTTAAGTGGCACTTCCGGTCTTTCTGCTTTCACTTCCGGTGCAGTTAATTGGCTATATCTTCTCTTCTAATTATCACAAACGTAAAAATGAACCATTTTCGGAATCCTACAAAACTGACCTTTCAAATTGGGCAAATAAAAAATTCGAATTTTTTCGCCGAAATCGTTTTTTTTAACGTAGGCAGATAAAGCAATAATATTTCATAAACAAAAGTAAAAAGTGTAAAAAATATATATATATAAAAGGTATTACATTCACTTGCAATGATTTGTTTCACGATGGAAAAGAATTATTTACCAGGCCCAATACGAAGTCAACAGTACATGAAATACTATTGAAACGAAGTAGTTCAACAATCTATTGAACTATTGGGGAATCAGCTAACAATTTTTTAAACTCAATATTGGTTTAAATTAAGAAAAATGAGTTCATTGCTTTCATATCGCTCAGTCTGTTAAATAGTTTTGATTTGATACAATAATTAAAGCTCTTACGTCGCACTGAATGGCAGCACTTTAGAAACTACCTATTTTTCCCGCCGCTTAATAAATTAAAAATATTACACAATTGTAGCAGTTGCTAGGTGCCAAACATGATAAACAACATGATAGCGTAACATAATAACTGAAACAAACTGTACAGACTCCGTTAAGAATGTTTGTAAACTTTACAGTTATATTTAAATACTTCTAACGAAATTTTTTCGAACATTTAGTTTATTATTTTTTTTATTTGAAATAAATCCCATCCGCTATAATGAATGCTGTTATCATATAACGATGATTAAGAATTTAATTTATCTTTAACATTATATTACAGCGTTGCCCCATACAGCAATAACTAATTAAAAAGCAATTTTGTTAACAAAATTTTAGACCATATGCTAAAGTAGTTATCTACCGACCAATACTAAGGAGATTATAAATCTGCTAATTTTGCTTCATCAGTCCTGTACCATCAGCGTTTAGAAAAAAACTGAATGATTACGATAGAATTTTGTAGATATACATAGAGAAATTTTAGCTGTATAATGTTCTTAAGTTTGCTCAAATGATAATACACTGCTCGCCATTAAAATTGCAACACCACGAAGGAAAGCAAATACAAAAAAGATATTTATTGCACATAAACAGTATGGCATTAAGACAAAATGATTAAATTTGTTAAGAATTTTGGAGGTTTATAGGGGTGCAAAATTACTAGAAACAGCTGCCGCTAGTGGTAGCTAAAAACGGCCGTTGCCTCATTAGGCATGGAGTCAAACTGAGCTTGGATGACTGACAACTCATTCCATGCTGCTTCAAGTCTATGCCACACTTCATCAACGGTATTAGCTGGAGAGGGGTGGCGGACCAGTGTCTCAGTAACCCATGATCAGATGTGTTCAATGGGTGACAGATATAGAGACCGTGTTGGCAAGGGAAGTAATCGAATACCCTGTATATCGAAGAAGGTCAGAACACGACGTGCAATACGTGGGCTTGCATCATCTCGTTGGAACATGGCGTTTGGGGACCTCGAAGGTAGGGCACAACCCCTGTACATCAGAAATGTACCGTCAATCCGAACTAGAGATGTATGCGTCGTGTACCCAATGGCTGCTCACACCATCACACCAGAACAGGTGCAGAGCCCTTATGGCGATATCGAATACAAGCAGGCAACGTGTGGTCTCCTCGTACACTCCAGACAAGTATACGGCCATCAGAATACTGCACTTCTCTGAAAAGACGACATTGTGCCACTCCTGTACCCAGCTTTGTCGTTTGACTTACCAGAGTCGCCGTCTCTCTCTCTACTGGATTCTCAAGGGAAGCCAAAGAAAAGGTCCCCCTGCTGATAGTTCACGATACTGCAAACGTCGATGCATCTTACGAGCTGATACTGGGCGTGCTGCATACATGCCCATTTTCTGACTAATGGTCCATGATGTGGTCGTACGGCTTTTCAGGGCTGACCTCACAATATCTCTGTCCTCTCTGGAGTTAGTCATGAGAGAGAGTTAAGATCCTGCATGCCGTTCAGTATGACTCTCAGCAATTCATTGAATCCATATTCGCATGACAGTGGTTGGATGTCGGAAAGTGCGACCGGCGATATCACGGAACGATAACCTGCACTTTCAAATACGCAACGATTCTGCCTCTATCGAATTCTGAAACTTACTGCTAAGCATTTCCTCTACTTATTCGAGGCATAAAACGATATTCTGAAAACACTTCAACCTTACAAAGCACTCTACGAATGAGAAGTCCACTACACAACGTTTCATTTATGCAGCGCTTCAGATGTCGTTTTTCTCTCCTGCATCGTCTAAATGCGCTGAAATACTAATCGTTTGCATATCCCAACTTCTTCCTTTCATGTAATTTTGACGTTCGTCAGATCATTCCTTCCTGGTGTTGCAATTTTAATAGCCATTAGTGTGCTAATGAGAGCTATGAGTTCGTAAAAGTTTTGTTGTGGTTGTTGTTGTTTCTCATCCTCGTGAACAGCAGTGCTACATCAGAACCATGAGCTCATTCACCCTGAGAGAAATTACAGAAAGGTGATCTTGAACTAGGTCCTGCCTGGTAAGCCCCAGACAAGACAAGATGTGATCAGGAGATGCCTGTGCGGAAGACCACATAGTGTATATCTCGAAATGTTTATTACCACCGACAAAAGTCATTGATAATAGATAAGTACTAAGGAATCTAGTAAGTGCAGTTTGATCTCGTCTATTGCTGCTCTAAACCAAGGAGCCACCAGGGCACTTACTCTGATACCATGGGTGCACTGGTGGGACCATCCAAACAGCCTAATTCTTTGCCTTACATTTAGAAAATAGCTCCATATAAATAAAAGGAGAGGCAGGCGTTATGGTCTCACTGGCACCAACTCTAGACAAGCTGTCCACAATTTCATTTCCAGTAACGTTGACATGTGACAGAATCCACTGAAAGTAGATCCGATGAGAAAGGGAAAGTTGCTTTAGTTTCCTGAGGATGTCTGCACTTGTACTATACCTCACATTATGTCAGTTAGCCAAGTTTTGGACGGCACTTCTATTATCCGAAAAGATCCAGATATTTTTTGACTAAGGAAGCCACGCGATGGAATCCAGACTCTCCAGCATTGCAATAAGTTCGATTCAAAATACCGAGCAGAAGTCTAGATTTCTTCTTTAATTCTTATTTCTTGATCCCAAAATCTAATATAAATGCCACTGCCAGAACTGCCATCAACAAGTTTACTGCGTTCCGTATACATGTGAACGTGAATAATGTCCATAGGGACATTATTAACTATTTCAAGAGCTAACTGTTTCAAGTAGCACGGCAATTCTATTTCTTTGCTAACTTGGACAGAAAGGTTAACACGAAAGCAAACCTCATCGAGACCTTCAGAGGCGTCGATAATCTGAGATAAGCTGTATTGTTCTATAGAACTGGCGATAAGGTGGTCAGAAACAACCTGTCCAAAGGGACTACCATGTTTGAGCCTCTGGTTATTGCTCCATGACCCTAGAAATTTTGAGGTACGATTCTGGAGGCCAAGACAGCAGAGCTTATTGTAGTACTTCACTAAACATGCATTTCTCCTAAGACATAAAGGCTGCAGATTGTCTTCAAAAAGCACAATATCTTTTGGGCATGAATTGCGAAAGCCTGTAATAATCCTTGAAGCACTAACCTACAGAAAATTAGGTTTGAATCAGAGGCAAAACAGAAGATGGGAAAGTCGTAATCCAAAATGGATCGAATAAGGGAAATATAGATGTTTCTGAGAGTACTAGCATCGGCGACCCAATCATGGCCCGAGATGTACTTTAGGATATTAATGCGTTTCCTAGCTCTCAAAGCAAGATGATCCAAGTGTTTATTACCCAAAATTTCAGGATCCAATATGAAGCACAGGTACCTTGGGTGTTTCTCCACTTCCAAAGGTTAACTATTCAACAGAAGTGTTGGTCAAAAATTATATAATTTTCTATTGGTTGTGAAGAAACTCACAGTATACTTTGAAGGGTTAAAACTTAACTTAATTTGTGGTCTACAGCAAAGCTCCACATGACATTTAAGCCAAATTCATACTCTTCTCCACCTTTCCAATATCAGTGCCGGAACTCCAAAGAACAATGTCATCTGTAAATAGTTCAATTTCACATTTCCCAGGAATGACTTTTTCAATTCCTGCAATAAAAAGTGTAAACAAGGTAGGGCTCAAAACCGAGCCTAGAGGAAAACCTTGGCTTATTTCAAAACCATTTGAGGTCGAATCATTGAACGTCACTCTAATTCGTCTATTTCTCAAAAAATCATAAATCCAAGGCAATGCTCTACCACGTATGCCGAACTTATCATATAATTTGGCAATCAGCCTCTGCGTCCAAACTCTGTCGAAGGCCTTAGAAAGGTCTTAGAAAGGAAGGCAGCTATAGTGTGATGTGCAGGTTTCTTTTTATGAGCATCTCTAACTCTTTGGTTATGTGCTGTGTTCTTCTCTAAAACTATATTGCTCCATCGGGAGAATGTTGTGGGTATCTAAATAAAAGCAAGCCTCTTTAAAATCATTTTCTCCATAATTTTACATGAGATGTAAGTCAAAGCAATAGGTCTACAACTCTCGGCAGAAGCAATGCCCCTACCAGGTTTTCTAACAGGCACCACAATTGCCTTTTTTCAGTCACGAGGAAGGCGACCAAGTCTCCAGGAGTCGTTCATGGTGTCTAAAAGTCTCTGTTTACCATGTTTACCCAAATGAAAGATCATTTGACCGTGAATACCATTTGGCCCAAGTGATGAATTCAATTTCGAACCTGAGATTGCAGCATCAAGCTCCTGAACTGAGAATGCTCTGTTGAAAATAGCCGGGCCCACACGAGGATTACTACGACAGCCATGAACAATATTACTCGCCATGGCCTTCACATACTTGTCGTTATCAGTGAAATTCAGAGTACTCATTAACTGGTAATCCTCCCCTGAAATGTTAGCAGCCTGTTCATCATTCTGAGCAAGACTCCACCTCTAGAATATATAGTATTGCACTTTTCAAATTGGGGCTGTTCCTTACTAATGCCCTTCACCAGCTTCCACAATTTACTGTTAGAAGATCTTGAACCCAGACCGGCATAAAGTTCATTCCACTTAACTATCTTGATCTGTGCCTACATCTTTTTTAATTGTGCATTCACTCTATTTAGTTTGATTCTGTTAGTGTCACTACGGCAGAATCCAGATCACTCAGTATTTGTGTTCTCTCCGTAATCAATGCCTCGAGAACAGGCACTTTACTGGTTAAGTAAGGCTTTTTCCTTTTACATTTGCCCCTAGGAATGGACTGGCTGGTAACATTGTAAATGATCCGCCTGAAGGACAGCCAGTCAGTCTGTAGGTTATCAGTAAGGGGTTTCGCACACACCAAACTTTCAGTTCGATCAGTGAAAGTTTGACAATCGGCACGTTCGATGTTCCAGCGTCTATTACTGAACTTATAAACAGATTGCCTCCTATTCAGCTTAAATAGAATTGGAAGAGGATCACTTCCTATATTCTCCAATTACAGGTGGGGCTGAGGTCGTAGCTAACTAAGGTAACATCCAGAGCTTCTTTAGAATTATAACTATATGAATAATGATTGGGAGTTCTATCATTTAAGAACACAAAACCCTTATCATCGACCATATTCAGCAAATCATTTGCTCTAGAATTAATACCAGAAGAGTCCCATATAAGATGTTTGGTCTTAAGATCGCCCAGACAAATAGTAATTGGTAGGAAAAGATTTTGCAAGTCAGTAGGTATTTTATTGAGATCAGAATGATGAATAATGATTAATATATGAATAATGATTGGGAGTTCTATCATTTAAGAACACAAAACCCTTATCATCGACCATATTCAGCAAATCATTTTCTCTAGAATTAATACCAGAAGAGTCCCATATAAGATGTTTGGTCTTAAGATCGCCCAGACAAATAGTAATTGGTAGGAAAAGATTTTGCAAGTCAGTAGGTATTTTATTGAGATCAGAAGGGCTCATACATATTAAGTATATTATTAAAGTATTTACCTCTCCAGTTGATCCTTATACCCTGAATCTCTAGACTAGAATTATCAGTGATATTGTTACTAACCTTTACGCTTTGATATTTGATATCCCTGATGAGGAACGTTAAGCCACCACCGTTCTCATTTTGTCTATCCTTCCGATAGATATCATAGCCCTTAACCTCAGTCCTCAATTTTGTCTCTTGCAGAACTATCACCGTCGTGTCAGTTTTATCCAACTTCTCTTGGATCGTGTTCCAAAGTATGTTTATTGTTTTTGGATGCCGTTTTTATTGAACTCGTTTTTTATAAATCAAAATCGCAAAAGTCCATTGGAGAAGAATCAGATGATTTTATAGGTACTTTGGGTAGGAAATATCCATTTAAATGGATATTTTATATCCCTGTTCCTCATTCTTCTTTATTAAATAAGCGAAGTTGACTTGACTAAAGGCTTTGTCTGTATGAAGCTAAACCTTATTGAAGTTGCTATTAATCAAATTTCCAACTTTATTATTAAACTTTCCATACAAAGCTGGAATTGGAGAAAACTATTCCGTTGGTAAGATAGTGAATTAATTTTTGCATTATTTGAGAATTTTTAAGCTTTAATTTACCGCTGAAACAAAATCCGGCAACTTTCATGCATCCCTTTCAGAACTTTTCTATATATCGAAGCATTACATATGGCCATTTTGTACGTTGTTTTATACAAAATCGATCTTTTTACTTCTTAGTACGGAGTAAAGAATGTATTTTAATCCCGAAATCTTTCTACTAGCGTATTTCAACATAATCATCCATTATCAATTTTAACTGTTCCCTAATCCGTTTGGACGAATTTTTTTTTCAGCGGGAAGTCTGTACGTACGGACAGACTAAAGAATTGTTTTTTAAGAAACAACTGTAAAACGGATTTAAAGTGGATTCAAAAGGGAAATTTTTCGTAACATCTGTACATACATACATCTAGCATAATTCAGAAAGGATTAGCCGTAGAATGTTGAAATTTTGTATATGGGACCGCATCTAGTTGTGCATCTCCGTTTTGTATTGCAATTTACAAAACAAAACGTATATATTTATGTACAAAACCCCTTAATCGGCCTTTATTTTCGCAGTTGTTGGTCAGAACCACATACTTGCAGTTATAGAAAGTTTTAAATAACGAAAATATTCAGGTTTAGGAAATGTAAAATCAAATTGAACAAAACAAGTAATATATTTTTTTTAAAGTTAATTCCTACTTAGGTCATCAAAGAAAAATTTTATTTTAGTTACTGTTTATTACTGTTATAAAAATTAATTGAATGTTTAATGAACTTTGTAATTTTTAAAAAAAATTAATAATTAATTAATTAATTGAATGCTTAATTAAATATTTATTGAATTATTCAATTAACAAAAAATTAATGTTTTTAATAAAAAACATTTTTTAAAATTATATAAATATATGTAAAACATTTAGTTTAATTTATTTATTGTAAAAACACTGTATTAACATCAAGTGTCATCCACTACAAGTTTATAAAAATGTATTTGAAATTGAGTGGATGAATAAAAAGTATTTTATTAAAGTTTGAAAATTTGAACAAGATATAGGGAGAGTGTGAGTTAATAGTAGGAATTTAAAAATAATTAATTTTCAACAAAAAACGAAATATAATTTTTATTGCAGTCAACCGTTTCCTATACGTATATTTGGGAAGTTGATATGAAAGAATAAAGCATTCGATATGAAAAAATAAAACTAGAAAAGGTTTTACTCCCGTATGACAAAAATTGATCAGGATACTTAACTGTAAAATTTTCAATTTTTGATATCACTCTAAACTTGCCTTTTAAAGAATCAGCTAATTAAGTTAGAAAAATTTGAAGATATTTAGTTTAAATGAAGCGCAGCAAAAAATGTGTATAATTTAAAATTTTTTACAGGGAACTCATGTCTGCAGTCATGTCTGAAGTGGTGTCTACATCAGATGTTTATTTTATTACAGTCATTTTAATGCACCCATGCCATTTCGAATATTACCACATTTTACAATTTTCATTTATCAGGAACTAGATGTTTTCATGTAATTTTCTACAATTTGTTTTTATTTTTGTAATATGCTTTGGCAAAAGCTGAGGAAATTTAGGTTTAAACATCTTTTTTTTTTTTTAACTTCAAATCTTTGTGAACGATTTTATCTTCAGTGAAAGATGACATTCCCATTTCCGATGTAATGGCTGTTTGAGACAGTAGATTTTCTCTCAGGATCAGAGATTTCACATTCTTGATATCTACTCGCAATATGTCATATATTTACCTTAATATTTACTTGCAATACCTTGATATTTACCCTCAATATTCAAGTAATTTCAGGATGCGAATTTGGGGCCATTTGATCATTTTTATTTAAAGTTAGAAGCTTTTTTCCTTGGAAATCTAATACGTTAAAATTACTTCTCTTCGAAATGCAGTAAACTCGATTTTAGGACAGCTTTTCAATATGTAAATACGAATACTTTTTCCTCGGAAAATTGCATTCACTTAGCATTCGACCTATCTATCAAATTTAGGAGCCATTTCCAAAATAAATCTCTTTTTATGCATTCCAATAAAACAAAATAGCAGCAGACGATTATTTTGAAAATGCCAAATCTTTATCTAAAACTGCCAACTAGAAAATTTAAATCGAAAGTCGTTTCCATAAGTGCAAACGATTTTCTGCAGTTCAATCAGAAAAGAAAAGATAAAACTAATTCTACTTAATGTGAAGCGCATCACGTAACAGTGAATTTATTCACGGAATAAAATCTGAAACTCTATTACAAACGCACGTTACTGAACTGAAGCATTAAAATCACTGAGCTAACTGACTCACTGCTCCTAATGCAGCCGTACGTAAAAGTCTGCACATCGTTTCTGGAACCCAAATCACTCCTGGGCTACGAAATTGTATTTTCGAGAAACTTCTAGAATGCCACCAAGTTAGTAAAATGTAACCGTATGTAGCTAACATGGAGACAAAAGAACGGTTTTTGTCCATCTCGCCGCGTTTATCTGAGTAATCTCAACAATCCAAACGTCGGTTTGGTTTTTGTAAAATTTGCAAGATCTACAGTTCTAATTTATTTAATTTCTAATTTACAAGATCTATCATAATAAACACAGATAAGCATACGTAGCTAGAAATTTGACTAAACAAAAATACACTATTAATTTCTTACATAAAATGTACCAAATACATAAATAAACAGATTAAAACAATGCGCGACACTTCAAAACGTAAACTGCATAGAATTTTAAAAAAAATTAGAATAGGCAAAAATATTTACATGAATTTATAGCAATATAGCATATGTGAGAGATGTGTTTAATGACTTTAAGATCCTTCTTACAACCTGTCAGACCTTTAATACTAGTGCTAGTTAAAGTCAAAACAACTGTAGAGAAAAACATAACTTTTAAAGTTCTACCTGCCACATGAAGATCTTTCAAAAAACATTTACACAAGATCTATGAATTTATTTTCTTAGAATTTTAAGCTGTTTTTTTAGTTGAGCGGTGTACGCATTCACCTGTCCATGTTTTTAAGACTGAACTTTACTTTTGGATAATTTTATTAATGATTTCAACCATTTTATTAATGGTTTCGCACTTTATGAGTCTGTACAGAGAATTTTAAAACTATAAATAGTGGAAAACTGCTTTAAAACTTCAAAAAATTCTGCAAAAACGTGCTGAAGTTTGAGGCGAATTAAAGAAGTACCATTCGCACATAGTCATTACACGAAGGGAAATTAATGAATACTCCGCAAGTTTGGAAGTTTAATCGATAGGTAACATATGCGGTCATTGGAAATGTTTACCCTTTGACGAGCACAGTGGAAAGTGAGGAGATGTTCGCATTAGTTGTGCCGCATATTCAGTTTCAGGTTCACCTTATTTCCAGATTAGTTACGACTAAATGACTAGGAGATGATTAATTAATCATTCTTATAATTGCAGGGCTAGTTTAAGATCGATTAGGTGGTTAATTTCGTAGAATGTTAATGTCGCTTTCCTGTTTTATGGAAGTGGACCTTGTCGTGAAGTTTAAGCTCAGGTATGACATCATAGCAATATTTACTCTTTTTCTCCAAATTATGTTTTAGGTGGCGCTTCAAAACATAAATTAGGTAGGGAAAGAAAAATTAATTTCATGTTAATTTTATAACAGTTAATTTTAATTTTGAAACCCTCTTCTTTCAATTCTTGTTTCCCACTTACAATTCCCTACCAGAACGAGATTTTAGAATCGCGTTGAATACAAATGAGTTAGAAGCAGTATTTAAAGGAAGTTCTACTTACTTCAAAAAGAGAGAGTGCTTAGGAGTCCTTTTGATGCGCGTGTTTGCCTTCTGGGTATTTCATTCTTGAATCTATTACACTCCATCGTATTGTGCGTGCTTGTTGATAATCGCCTTCTAGTTTAAATTAAGGGCATTACGTTAGATATTGGTGTATAGCTTCGGCTAAGTCTATTTTAGTTGGTAGTGGATTAGTTTCTTATTTTATTATCCTGATTTAAAAGCCCGAGAAAAAGCTATCTGCTATCATTTCTGTGAGTGAATAAAAAGATATTTTAACTCTTCTCAATTCTACGTTGTTAGTGTTTGAACTCAGCAGCGCTAATTCGCTGCACAGTTCATTAGACTCCTTGATATTTTATCATAGGCAAAGTAGTGAGGGACATTATAGTCTTGATAATGACTTTAAACAAATCGTTAATCATTGAAAGCAAACTGAACTAACGGAAGTACTTTGTTGTAGAATTTTGTGTAAACCATTGAATGGTGCCAAAATGGAAAGTACAAAAAAGTAAAAATATTTGTTAATGTCTGAAGACATAAACGTAGATAGTTGTTCTTCTTGAGATAAACTTACAATAATTGACAAAATGCTTCCCTTGTGGAACAGATTTTATTTTTAGAGAGCTTTCTGTGTGAACTTTGTGCTTTTGGTTTTGTTGTATTTTCTGAAAATTGCGAGTTAAACTGCTCACAAGTGAGGAAATTACTCTATACTATTCCCCCTTATTTTTAAGAATGTAAGTATTCCTATATTTTCATTTATTTTAAGTATTTTATATCTTCCACCAGAGCCTTTTAATCTTAACCTTACAAGCAATTACTTCTCTCTTAGTGGCTTCCATTAGGCTTCCATCGTGGAGTTTAGATAAACATTTCGGTAAAAATAATGTTATAGACAGATAATCTATACAGATTTTTCTTTTTAAGATTGCAAAATTTTGACTAAGATTCTTAGATTGTTACGTAATTGTACAAGAAACAAAAGAATACTGGACATCATAATATTTGAAGGAAATGTGTTGTTTTTTTTGCTTACAGATTGGAACGAGTTGTTCACGACCAAATGTGTAGCCTGTGGTTTCCCGATCGAGGCAGGAGACCGATGGGTAGAGGCCCTAAACAACAACTACCATTCTCAATGCTTCAAATGCAGTGTAAGATATTCTTAATTATTATTTATATATTATGGCAGAAATAATGTCGTTTACTTTCAGAATTTCTCTTAATAGTCGAAAATAGGCACTGTTGTTAACAAAACGCAAAAACTTTCTACAATACAGTTAAGTTGCTGTCATTTCACTTACCATTAGATCTGTGCTTTCCATGGTATGAGGAATATATATTAGCCCTTTGGCAACAGATAAAATATAAACTAATTTTTTAATTAGTATGTATCTGGCAACTCTGTCAGTGTTATATAGCTTTTTATAATGTACCATTTTAAACATTAAAATAATGACCGCGGACACATAAAGCATGACAGCGAAGTTATTCTGTTTAAAAAATCCACGAAATTAATTCATCGTTTCTGCACGATCTTCTTCATCCAAGCTCAGTGTGAATTATGTGCTCTCACATGAATTACTAAATGAAGCTGAAATGGAGTTTCTGCTTTTTTATTAGTTTCTTTTCCCTAGTATTTGATTATTTACAATAATAGAGACTGCAATAGAAATAAATGTCTGGTTTGATCAGTGGTGATCCCGTTTTGTAGTTTCACATGTGTTCGAATTGACTACGCTCAGACCGATTATTGATTAGAAAACACAATCCAATTATTTGTTTTATCATCTTCCACCTGATCCATATTCTATAGTTAGTGATATAATAATAAATTCAAATTTTACGAATCCTACAGGGAAGTTGAAGAACAAATAATGCCTCGATGCGTGACACGCGGCGAGGAATTTCGTTCCATTTTAGCCGAAGTATTCTGAAAGCATCTGGCTCAGACGCTTCATAAAGGCTTCCATGATAACGTACCGCATAAACAAGTTTTTTTGTACTGTCATCGTACAATTCTGCTGCCAATCCATATAGAAATGAAGTTACTTTTCACTGCAGTTCTTCGTTTCAGCAAACCACATTCCAACCCCATCCTTAAATTCACTGGAAAGGTCTTAAACGCTCGGCACTAGTCTGGGACTGCAGTTTGGATGCACCTAAATCTTCTATCAGAAGTTCTAAAGCAGATAGGCGGATACAGAGCCATGTAGCCAGATATCATTACAGCGGTTAATCAGTATTTTAGTAGGAAGTTTTTTGCTGACTACTAAGAGTTCTAGCAAACTATTCTGTATTTCTCAATAAACTGGCAACAAAACTGTGGGATAAACGTATACAAAGCATAAAAATTTCAGTACCATGGCTGGAAATGTGAAATGATAGTTCAAAGTATGCGGTGTCATGCTCAATTAACTACTATTACAAAACGAGTACAATTTTTGGGATGTTCTCTATTCCGAATTTAGTTTATACAAGTATTATGTAACAGTCTACAGTTACAGTTGTGAGTCTACAGTTGTGAAATGCTTAAACAATTGGTTTAAAATGAGCATTCAAAGTGATTTCACGGCTCAAATTCTTGTGTTTCACGACGATTATCGATATTTGTAAACACCAGTATTATTTGTCCTCGTAACTTAATTTCAGTTTGAGAAAAACGGATAGACAGTAATGAGGAAAACAAAATATGTATGCATTTCCCGTGACCTTACGCAAAACGTCTATGAAAACGATATTAATTTTATGTTTAATAAATAGTAAAAATAAGTTTATGGAATTTGCATGCTTAAAATACTTTGTCTCTGTAGATAATCTTTAAAATATTGCATAATTGTGTGTTTTTCTTTCAAATTTCAGACCTGTGGCAAGAATCTGGAAGGACAGAGTTTCTACGCCAAGGGTGGCAAACCATTTTGTAAACAACACGCGCGATAAGCTGTCATAGAAAAAGATAAAGATGGATTTGAAACTATGTCTTCATAATAATTTACAATATATGTTCAAAGATGAAGAAAACAGTTCGATCCATGTAAACAAATGTATGTCTTGTTTTGGCATTTCTGAAATCTAAACTGGAAAAGAGTGACAATATAATAATTGATTTTAAAATCTCACTTTCTTCTTTGTGTTTTCCATTTCGAAAGATAAATCTATGTCACAAATTTTCAAATAGTAATTTTTTAAAATGGTGTTTTGAAGTCTGGGAAACTTTAATAGTTATAATGTGATACTGCTGTATTTTTTAACACACAGGAAGAATTCAATCCGTCAGCTTGGAAAAATGATCTGCTCGGAATTATCAGAGGACCAGTTTATTCAGTGACTTTAGTATTAATAGGTGAGATAAGTGATTGATGATTTCGATAGAACTGTGTTTAGTTAATAAACAAAAAATATTATTGATTTCACCTATGATCTAGTTGAATGGAATAATTTTAAAAATTGGAATGGTTGCATACTTGCAAAGCCTGTCACTTTTCAGTTATTTTTATGTCATGCAATGCATCTTTCACAGAGTTTTGAAGCTGTTTTGTACGCTCTTCAAAGAAGCTGTTTGGTTATGTGCGTATTCAGTTTTCCTGTTTTACATAATACTGGAGAACATCTTGAGTCTGTATCTGGATAAAACAGGGATATGGCAGAAAATCACTCCCATATACACGAACAGGTATTGTTCTCCATACTGCCAGAAAAAACCTGGCCCAACATTTCAGAGACTGAGATCCCTTTGCACTGTAAAATCGTAACGGTAATTCTATATTCCATGTACTAAGCCATTTCTCGCTTGCTTTCACAGACGGCAAATCCGGTGGTCACGATCCAGCTTCCTGTGCGTTATTAGTGCGTATGTGATGAGCGTAAAGTCTACTGCATTCACATTCGTTGAATTCGTTGAAGTTGAAATCTCCGTCAGTTTATATCATATTTGAGTACTGTAGTACATTGACCTTTACAAGAAATGTATTTCGTGCCAATTAAAGGAAATGGACTAATAATAGAAATTATAGATCTTTTTCAAGTTCATTCTTAAAAGATCTGAAAACAAATAATGAAAATCATTAAAAAATACAAGACAAGCCTGTTCAACTATTAACTCTCTCTCCTCTGCACAAATCAATTCATTTCATTCTTCGCGCAGACTAGAAACATTTTATTAAGTTATTGGGTGGTAAATGTATAGGTTACTGCCCGAATTGCCTTTTATAGAATAAAATTATACCGATTACACTTTTATTGCGTCAAACTTATTGTCCGAAAGCTGCCATATACAAACAAGTAAAATTTTCTTTCAGTTACTGATGGTATTTTAAAAAAATGAATAAATAAATTCAAAATAAAAAGGTGATTATTTAATATGCCTTCGATAACCTGATCATGGTTTAACAAATAAATATTTAAAAATAAAGTAAATATCTGATTATTTAATGCATTTAACTAATTGAAAGGACTTGGTAAGTCATTTAATAATCAGTTATTTTTTGTAATTTTTTCGTAATTTAATTTATAATAACAATTAATGCTCGGTAAAATAACATAAAGTTTATTAAATTTAATGGAGACAAAACTAACTAGAAGAGGATGATAAAAGAATTTTTAGAAATGTAACTTTCCCAGACTAGAAGTGAGCAGTTGATTCAGTATTCAGTTATGTCTCTTTATTTGGTTGTACTAAATATGAAAAAATAAAAATGAATGTTGTAAAGAATACTAGTTTCATTAATTTGCTTTTGTGCATTGAACCGCTGCTGTTTCAGAACTCTAATCGGAGAAATGAAATGAGTTTGTCTTCGATGGCATCCATTTGGAAATATGAGCTATTCATTCAAGAAAAGAACACCGAAAGAGATTCTTTCGGTCTTCTTTTCTTGAATGTTTTACAGTGCAAAGTTGGCGAAATTTTGAAAATAATTTTTTAATAAATAAATTCAGCGTTTCCGGGCTAGTGTTTCATGATCATTGTTATCAAATGTCAGGCTTTTAGAGAACATGTCCTCCTCTTTCATCATTATCTAGGCATTTTTAAAACGTATGGAAATATTCATACATAATTAATTGCATGGTCACTCAAAAAGTAATTTTAATTAATAGTAAAATGTTTCTAAGATCATATTGTACGTACCTACGTACAACATATACTCTGGTTTAGTAAAATGTGTGGTCTCTAACTATTTCTTTCATATAAAATAGCTTTCTTTTATTAGCTTTCATTGTATTCTGTAATTTGCAATTTGAGATTGGACTGTCTTGCTTATTTCCGAAAAATATGCGCTACGATTTTACAATATTATGCTTAATTTAAAATCCTTTAAAACTACGTGATACTGTGGCAAAACTAATGAAGTCTGAAGTCCAAAACTAATGAGTCCGAAGTCGTCATTGTTGTGTTTACAGAAGCTTTTTGCTATCATCCATGTAGTCTCGCAAATACCCATTTCTTAACGTACTGCTTTTCAGCAGAGCAAAAGATCTTTGATTTATCTACCAAATTTAATTAATCTGTAATTTCTTGACAAAATACAAGATTTAAAAGGATTAAAGGCACACCTTCATAATTCAAATATTTTTTAAGTATAGTTACGAATTTGGTACCCAGAAATCATTAGAAATTTTTTTGGTAGTCGGGGGGATTACCGTGTGCCTTCAAGACCTTTTGCATTGCTTGTGTTTAAAGTTCTTAATAGTTTGAAGTGGAAACTACTGTTTGAGCTTTGTCATACTGAGAAGAGCTGTACGAGAAACGTCTGTGTGAAGAGACCCAGAACTGTAAAATGTTTTTGGAAAAATAAATTTCATCAAAATTTTGTCATCGGTTTTGTATGCATTTAATCTATATGTTATTTTCTCTCTTCTTTCTGCATGTCTTCAAGGTGTAAAAGTAGCATACTCGGCGCGTATTCGAGAGGTTCATGTTCGAGTTCCAGCGAAGGCATTCCTCATTTTTCACGTTCCAGCATCAAAATAACCTAATGACTCTACAGTGGCGTCCGAACTGAAAGATGTTGGATAATGATTCTTCACCACCAAGATTTGGCGATTGGGTCCCCTAATCCACAGTCTCCCTTTAATCCCTCCTTTCTGGATGCCTTCGAGGTGTAACGGTAGCACACCTCGAAGGCATCTCGAACGGTAGAACCTCGAAGGTGTAAATAGTGCGTATTCCAGAGGTCCAGATTTAAGTCCCGACGAGGGTATTGAGCATTTTTCACATCACTTGCTTCAAAATAACCTAATGTCTCTATAAATATACCGCGAACCCATAACATAACACTATTATTTTCAAACGCTGATACTTTATTTTGAATCATATGTCTAAGTGTTATAAATTAAAACACGTTATAATTCTAAGCTCTTGTGATAACATGGACATTCGCAGGTTTATTGTCATTAGTAAACAATGCGTGTAACGTCATATTTTGTGCACTTAAGTATAGATTCCTTTTATCTTTGTACATTCCAAAATAAAGTGGAAATAGACAAGCATAAAATACTGAATAAAGAATTTCAAGGAAACATAACAGTAAGACTGCCGTTATAAATTTTTAGGAAGCTTATATCTTTCGGAGAAAAGTACTGATAATGTATTTTGATATCTTTCAGTCGAGAGATAAAAATATCGGGTATACATTACCAAGCACAAAAACCTTTTTATGAAAGCATTTTTCCTATCCTATCTCAAAGTCCAAGGCTTTATTTTGATGTCCAGTTCTTTGAAATTTTAAGCGAATGCAGCGTATCATGTTCACAGATAAAAAATTAATATCATTACTGTCATCGTAATTTTTATTATAATTTAGAGAAAATGTTACATCTTAGAGATAGTATTACCTTCCGTTTTCTGTACAAAACAGGTTAAGTTAAACAAAATTTTAAGGCATTTATAGATTTTTGATTTCCACGCAAATAGGTGTCGTTTACATTTCTCATACAATGAATACAGGATACGAATACGAACCATTATACCGTCTACTTTTGCAAGTAAACGGTATAATGGTTCGGGGAGCCTACTGCGGTACCGAAGGACTCGGGTTCGAATCCTGGAGAAGGCATGGATGTTTGTAAATGTTTAGTGTCTTTACTACATGGGGGCACTGTAAATATATGGTGAGCCGAAAGTCCTCGAGAGAGGTTAAGGTAGTGAAAGAGGGCTGGGAGACCCCCGGATCCTTTTCCCCGGTGTTCTCTCCATGAAAGGTGTTGGGTACTGTCACCTGTATGGTGCTCATGGTTCTTGCCAACGACAGATGCAGTCTTGCTCTCCTTACCACGATGAATTTCATGGGCTTGTTCTGATGTTCAGACAAGTCAGCATAAGTAACAACACAAGAACATACTTTTGCAACACTGACTTTCTGAAGAAAACATATAAATGCTTTTAAAAAGTCATGAAACGTTAAATATATGCGACGTAAATGCTCATTTTGCTTTAAACTCGAAAATAGGAAATAAGAGCTTTATACACTTGAGCATTTGTATGTCTATGTTTTCAATGATGTTTCTATAACCAAAAAGCCACCAATGGTTATGACTGTGAGATATTTACAGTCCATCTTAGTTTATCTTTATGGGGACTGAAACAGAGATCTTATGAATTTCTCTATTTCTATTGAATGCGACCTTGTTTTGCTTAGAAAATACTCCACGAAGGGATCTGCTTGCTCTTAAGCAGGAAATCATGGCCTGATTTATTACTTTCACATAAAGCTAATAACTTCTGTAAGCCATTCCGTATTCGTTTTATATTTACTTAATTATCATAAAGCGAGGCACTTACCGTAAACGGTAACAGGCTTAATCTAGCCTCTGATGAATTATTAAACTCTACCCAATATGGACTAGATTGGACGTTAACAAATTTGAAAAGCAAGGCTCAGCAAGGGATGAGCATCAGTTAACTGCCATTAGATTTTTTAAACTGAGCATGCTTTTATTTTTTTATCCTTCTGATCTGAGCTACTATATGTAACTTAAATCAGAGGAAAGGTAAAATAAAAGATAAATGAAACTTTACTGTTAATAAAATTTAAGCTAAGTATCATAAGCATTAGGTGTTCTGCACAAAGTTTGGAGCATGGGTTTTTCACACTATCCTCACAATGCGTTTTAAAAAACTTTCTCCTTGAGGTGTAACTGTTACAGGATGCATAATTGTAGCTTATTTGAAAGGCAAAAAGACTTTATTACATTATCACATGTGATATGAAGTTCCAAGCTATCAGATTTGAGCGAAAACTGGTACAATGGAGAGGAAAACTGATTGTCCCCAACAAAGTATGTATTTACGGAAAGCTTTATGGAAAATAAATTAAAAAATCTTATTTCATCTGCAACGGCCACAGTTGTCAGACTTCAAGGAAAATAAACAATATTACTCAGAAAAACACTACAAACGTCGTGAAAAAATGAGCCATAGTCACTTTTTTTAAGTGTAAATATAGCTGTCCTTTTCCTAGACGATAATCATTAAAAGGTGTTTAATGTACTTTCTAGTTACAGAATCAATAGGATTTTAAACAGAATAGAATATTTTCAAATGCTGTCCAGCGAAATAACAGGGGAATTGCTTTAGGTCATGCGATGCATGTCTTTAAATTTAAGACTAGTGATTGACTTTCTTTCTTTTCGCCATCGACGGAACAGCTGGCCCACTAGATTAGGTGCTTTTCAAAAATTTAAAACTGAGAAAGAAAATAATTATTATTTAAATCTATAATATATCAAAATCCTTATTAATTACTTTTAATATATAGCTGTGCGCTTAATCACTGATTTTAGAGTCAGACATTCAAAATGAAACGAATAGTAAGCTATCACTTCCTATGTCTTTCTACCTATTCCTCATCCTAAAAGAATTGTGAATGCTAAAGAGCGTCAGCATCCAGCTGACGAAAATATTCACAAAGAGCAAAGTGAATGCCTCCCTTCTCATCCTTTTCACCCGCAATGCCAAGGATTGGACGAATTTCCCGCTCTAGCTTACTGTTGCGTCATAGTTGTAACGAGAGAATAGTCTCTAGTTTATCAGTAAACTTCAGCTGCGCCACAGGTCCGGGGTTCGATCTCCAAGCTGGGAAAGGTTTCAGCCTTTCATCCCTTGAGTGCGTCGATAAAGAAGTTCGAAGTTCTCTTGGGAACTGAACCGGGGGGTTCCTGCGAAAAGCTGACCACTAGCCCAGAGCGTATGCTGAACCACTCCGGGGCCCAAGGTCAAGAAAGCAGATTTCGGGGTACTGCAGGCCGTGGCCCACTAGGGCTGTTGCGCCACTGAGTTCAGTGTTTTTTATCATTGAACTTAAAATAATTTATTACCATTTTAAGTACGCTAGACTCAAGTTTTCTCTTTCAAAATTTGAGTTGTACTACGCATTTAAGGCTCAATTATTGCTTCTTTCAAAGTTTCATCTGACTATGCACGAATAAGAATATATTTTTCTAAAAATCTGAAGCAATATGCTTAATACTGGAAAATTATCGTTTAATAGTTATTATGTTAAAAAATTTCTTTCTCTTGGTGCCTTTTCGAGTGCTTGACAGTGAAAAAGCAAGTGCTCGGAGTAAAGATGAAATAATCAATTTCACCATTTAATTCAACACATTTCGAGTGAGGCGAGGGAACATTTTCCACCAGGACTTCGTTCCCTTTCAAGCAGACTTTAATTGCTGTCACATCAGCGCCCTAGGATGCGTTGCGTGTACACTTTTATCTTAAAAGTTGTGGCGGGGAAACGAAAGGGTAAATACTTTGTCAATTAGAAGCCACCAGTTACGATTCACGTTTATGTGATAGTTCTGCAGCAACAAAGAAGAGAGTGATTGTCATTTTGTTCCCTTAAGCGGAACTTATCGTTCGTTTTGGCTACGTTGGCCATTGTTTTGGCTTAAAGGTTTATTATCACAGCATAATGGATGCTTGATTTAGGTCTGGTTAACTTTTAATTTCAGGAATTCTTTGAATTTCCATAAAACAATTTTTTAAACTTGTAATAAATAATATTTTCTAAAAGTCTCTCGGGGATGGATGATGGAAGTTGAAATGGAATTTTTTATATAATACTTAATTAAAAAACCATTTAACTTTCGACTTTCTTTGAGAAAAAAAGAAATCAATAACGGTAGATTTTGGCTGAATGTAAGAATCGATTTTTCATAGTGCTTTAAAAAATATTTTGGTATCAGATATAGTTTTTGAGATTTTACAAAAGAAAATCCTTGACCTTGCTTACTCTGGAAGAAAACTCGCAAAATTTCAGTATGTGTTTTCTTCGTAGAAAAATGTTTTGAAGGAGTATGCGAAACTCCCAGCGCAAAAAAAACGTAAATCAATTGTTAGTAAAAAGAATATATGTTGAGAAAGGCGAAATGAAGCATTTTTAAGATTTTGGATATCATATCAAATATCCGGAAGGTTTGATTCCATTTATAAACTTGAATTTATGATCATTTTGAATGAAGAGAACTTTCTTTCTTATAATACTAATTTCCCAGAAATATTGCTAAATAAATTAAGTACTACTGCAGCACATGCTGCACATATTGCAGAACGCGTAAGACATACTGCAAACTTCTTGGTTTTTTAAAAGTTTAAAAAAGAGCCGATTGCTTTATATTTTCCTGCAGAGTTTGAAAATTAACTTTTGCACGAACTAGTACCATATATAAATACCAACAAAATTTAATATGAATGAAACTTACAAATTATACTCATTCATTCTATTAATATCGTCTTCAGTTGCATCAGCAGAACGATCATTTTCAGCACTGAAAAGAATTAATAATTATATTATAGTAAAGCAGTCACAAGAAAGATTTAGCTCACTTAGCATATTATATATCGAGAACCAACTTCCTCTGAGAGCTAAAGCACTGCTCTCATTTTAGGAACATGTTACAAAGAAATTTACTATTCAAAATAGAAATTATATTCAAACAATTTTAATTCTAATGAGTCATCTAGGTGTAGATTTTAGACTGTTGAAATGTATTTTAGGCTAAGGTATGTGCTATAATATGTATTGTTGCGTGCGTACGGGTTCGTAATAAACTGAATGCACAAGCCCGATGAAAAGTGAGTAAAATTTATTCTTATCACAACAAATAAACCAAAATGCTAAAATTTCCTAAGAGATATTCGTGCAATATCACAATTTCTCACAGTAGTTATATTTTAAACTACTAAAAAACATTTTACAGAACACAATTTAAAGCAAAGAAATCTAATTAATCGCACCGCGAATTTGCTACGATCAAAAGTAAGAACTAACTACACAACTGAACAACAACTGAATTGAGATGTTTTTCCATCATCTTTAATAAGCTTTTTAATCCTGCGTGAGAATTTTCTGGAATTTTCTCGATTTTTCTGGATATCAAAAGATACCAATTACGAGGTACCTATTTATTAAAATGTTAAATGCGCGTGCTCCTGTATTTTAGTTTTTCCGGCGTAGCTTAGTCTTCGAAAAAGTCTCTGCTGCATTGCACGGGAATATAAAATAATTTTAATTACAAATTCTACTAAAAATAGCTAAATAAATACAAAACCGTAACAGTATATTTTCAGTGTAAATTATTTATATAAATATTAATAGCTATTATAATACTCTGATGAACCAATTATTGGTGATCTTCAAATTTTTATTATTTTACACTTCATAATTTTCTTTATGTTATTAGGATAAAACAGAGTAAACAAATGTTGAATTTACGTAATGTTAATTCCCATTCATTAATATCGATTTTTCTTTTTTAAATTTCGCTTTAAATAGCATATTCTTCATGAAAAAACAGTAGGCGCCCTTATGAAATAGTTTTCCTGATTTAAAGAACTAATTCTCAAGAAAGCTGTCGTGCGAAGTTTATTGAAAGGAGACACTATGGTGCTTTATGAATACTGAAGCAAAGCAATATTCATAAAAGTCATCACCTGCAGTTGAAAGCTTGTTTTCGGAGACACCTAAATCTCATTACTATGGCATACAAGGCATTCATTAAAACTGAATAACATAATGCTAGTGCACTGCAATATAATCAATTGATGATGTGCGAGGCTGTCGTATATTTTATGTTTTATGTTTATTCAAAATTCTAAAGGCGGTTTAAAGATGATTTGGTTTCTAAATTAATTTATTTCCAAATTCTACTTGAAAACTAAAATTAGAAGATAAATTATAAAACTCATTCAGTTCTCTAATCTTAACGAGGATTATCAAAGATTTCTTCAAAAGACCTCGTTGTGTCCAGACGTTCTAAATGTCTTCCTGTAATCTTCCATGTTGACATCAAGTTTAATCGCTCCGGTGTTAAAAGGAATTATGAGACTAGTTTATAAGAATAAAAGAGCGGGGTTATAGAAACGACAGGATCGTTCACCTATCTTGAACTGGGAAAGTATAAGTTGTTGAACAACAGCATTTTTTTTACTTAAAAAAGGGTATTTCGAGATTACGAAACTAAAGATATAAAAAAAGCACGAAACTAAAGATTCTGTTTGTAGAGGGATTTTGTTTTAGACTATTTTTAGCACGTTTCGAATAAAACAAAATTGAGTTCAACAAGATTGATTTTTATGCAACTATTGAATTAGCGCCATTTTAAAAACAAAAGCGACACTGTATATAATTATGTGAATAATAGAGCGTTAGGAACAGTGATATTACAAATATTCTTAAAATTATCAGGTAAATGCATCTTAAATTAAAAGCATTTCAAAATATTTCAAATAGCTATGTTATTGTAAAATAAATAAAGAGTGCAGTTACTAAAATGTGCAATTATTTATTTTTAAGCTCTAAGATTGTTAAACTGTTTGTGGTGTTGCGTGGCCCCAACTTGCCCGCAACAATAGTAGTGACTGCTATGAACTGGAAAATGCACAAACTCTTAAGAAGGGTTTAACTCCCTTTTTATTCCACTTTAGAAGTTACAGATGCGTTCACTTGACGCTCACGAACTACGCCAACCCGGCGGTTAACTAAAAATCGAAAAGTACAACTAAAAATAAATAATCAGGATGACTAAATAACAAGGTCACTACCTACGAGGCTCTATAAACGTGACTAACTTAACCGCATTCTAAGATACAGCTGAGATTTCAGCAAACTTTCTGAATAAGAAGTTGAAAGATTCAACTAACTGCTGAAGTAGGCTCACAGGCCGAAACGCGCGGTTCTTAAATTTCTACCTAGCAACCTTCACGCTCGTGAATCAAGAAAGCACACCTACAAACTCATTTCCCTTCTATTTAACTCAAAATACTTCTGCTGAAAATTTGAATACTTTGCGCGTTCTACTAAAATTTACATACTCTGGCATTGGCAATTCCAGGGCAAAGTAAGGGTTAACAGGAAAGATAGCTTAAACTTAAAATAAATGTTAGTTAAAATAAATATAAACCCTACATTTGCCGCTGCCAGAATTCGGTAAACTTGGAAGCAGGTCCTAGAAACGACCTGTTTAAAAAGTTTCCATAATCTGACCTAAAACTCAAGAGCCCCGTTTACATAAAACAAACTGTTTCCTCAAAAATTTCAATCATCTCTGGAGATGAATAAATTACCATATCTTCTTACAGGAACCTTTCCTGGACTTCAGCAATCAATCTGTTCTCTTCCTTCCAGCATCTGGAAGGATATAAGTATCAGTATCTTCTAAATACATTATAATTTACACTTTCTTAACACTGGATAAAGTTTTTGTTTTTGATCGTTTTATTTTCCTTAATTAATGCTTGATTCACATTCATTCAAATATTCAAACATGAATTTAACTTTACCCTGGTTCTCCACCATGTGTGGTGTCAAACGGGATATTCGTGTTTTAGTATTGCAACACTTCCCCTAACCACAATGATTTGTTAGAATTCCAACAACCAAATAGACACACCTTAATCGACATACTGAAACTCGATGAGCTATGTTTAACATTCTTAAAATTCAAGTGTAGGTGGAGAACCCTACAAAACACACTCATTCTAATTCCCCCTCATTCATCTTTAGACATGCAGGCTTTCGCTCTAAAGCATGATTTTATCTGCTGTTTAATACTTAAATTTGAATTCATTTCTTTCGAGTATTTACTTTTAGCATCTAAAATTTTATGCTTCTAGACTAAATTCTATTTTTACATAACTTTCAAGTATTTACGTATATTTACAAAATTCTAATACATATGATTTTTACAATTTACCATACAATGAATAAGATAAAAATAAAATTTTTACTTCACGCTTTCTCCGCCAAGCTGGCGGCACTGAAACTAAATTTCTCATTAATACAAGAATACGAAGTTATTTTACTTTCGGCCAAATTTTGGGTTTAACATAACAGAATTAGTCTTTCGACCAACAGGAACTGCTTGTTCTTACATTTTATACTTAAAGAAATAATACTTTTGCCTTAGCTAAATAAAGTAAAACAAAACTAAGTCTCAACGGAGACAAATTGACTTCCGTCAAAACATAGAACTTCGTATTTACGCATAACATTTCGGAATAAAAGAAAAACAATTGTAGAAGATTTTAACTTATCTTCGAGTTTTCGATGACTGGAACTCCGACATCATCTTCCGGCAGAACTGCTCCCACGTTATGGAGGTCATAGAAGTCAGTCGTCTCCTTTCTGTTCTTCGAGTTTCGTCCGTGGTGATTTTTCTTTTTCGCCCTTTGTACGCCGGCCTCTTGGAGTGGTAGTCGTCGGGTTCCTGTCTTTTCCGTTTTGCCCATGGACGGCTGGTCTTGGCGGCCTCCTGTCTTGAATCGTGCTTGAATTTCTTCTGTTGGTGGTGGTCTTTTCGTTCCTCCTGCTGTCTTTTTGTTCTCGTGAGCGGCGGCCTTGTTTGCTCCTGACTATCTGGCCCTGGAAGTGGTTTCCTCGAAGCAGAATTTCTACTGCGGTGCGTTGTAACTGGTCTTTTCCTCTTTACCAAAGATTCTTTACACGGCGGCTTTGCTTTCTTGTATTTCTTAAATGCTGGAGTCTGAAAATTTTCCTTTCTTCTCTTTCGGACCGTAGCATGACTTGTAGAAGTCCTAGGTTCCTCTTCCGTTCTCTGCTTCTTGGGTGGTGGAGCGGGTGGCGTTACTTCTGGACCTTCCACTTCTTTTGCGCTTGAGTCCTGCAAGAAACTTTTAAGGATTTCAAAATAATTTTGATTATAATATTTTTTCACCTGATCGGGACTTGCTTTACAGATTTCCCCTCTCTCGTTCTTAAGGTACAATACGACTCCCTTGATTTCTTGTATTACATAGGGGCCTTCAAATTTTGGAGCCAATTTTGAAGTGAAATTATCTGGTGCACTTGATAAAGAAAATTTCCGCTTTAACACTTTATCCCCTACTTTAAAATCTGCTTCATGGCGTTTTTGATCATAGTAAAGTTTCTGTCTATTTCTTGCCGTATCCGAACTTTTAACCGCCTGATTAATGCTTTTTTGTACATCTTTTTGTTTGAACTTTTGCTCTCTTTGTTGCTCAAAGAATAATTTATCTAGTGGCGTAATTAACTTCCGTCCTAAAAATAATTCTGCTAGAGTTTTTCCCGTAGTATCGTGATTTGCTGTTCTTAAAGCATAAGCTAACTCATTTATGTAGCCATCCCAGCGCTTGTGATGTGTGCTAACATAACTTCGAATTATTTTTACAATATTTTTATTAACTCTTTCTGCGATGTTTGCCTGTGGTCTATACGGAACCATTTTGATATGGCGTATGCCAAGTCCAGTGCAAATGTTTTCAAATATTTACCTAACGAATTGTTTACCGTTATCGCTAATGACTTTTATCGGTGCACCGTATTTTAAACTGTATATGTGTAAGAATGCATCTGCGACTGTTTTGGCTGACGCGCGTTTAAGTGGAAAAATTTCTGTCCATTTTGAAAAATGATCTACAATTACTAAAAGAAAACGATTTTTATTTAACTCACTCTGGGGGAAAGGACCAAGAAGATCTATGCCTAAAATTTCATTCGGAAATGTAGCGCGAATGCTATTTAAGTACCCGGCCGGGCTGTAATTAATATCATTTATTAACTGACATTGATTGCAGTTACTATTTTGTATAATTGCAAGAAATTTACCGCCTCGCGTACCCTTTTTAAAGTCTTTCTGACCCCTAAATGACCCGCTGTTTTTGCGTCGTGTAATTCCTTTAAAATGCTTAATCGAAGCGAGACTGGTTTATATTAGAAATTTTCGTTTGTTGTTTTGGTATAAAATAATAAATTATCTATTATTTCATAGTTTTCTGCTCAACTTCTTGTTGAATCGATATCTATGTGTTCAAAGCTTTCGGGGTCTTTCAAATACGCATAGATACTTCCAAATTCAGGATCAGCTTTCAATTCAGCAATAATTGTTTCTCTAGAATCTTAAAATTTTGAAGTCAACAAAGCGCATTTGAGTTCATTGCCTTCATCGTCCAGTTTTATACGAGATAGTGCGTCAGCAACATTGTTTGGTTACAGCCGAAAACATCGCGGCAAAAACACCGCGGACGAAAACGTCGCGGAGAAAACAACGCAAGGCGAAAATGTCGTGCTACAAAACATCGTGGGAGAAAACGTCGCAAAGAGAAAACATCGCATTTCTAAAACATCGTAGTACAAAATATCGTCGTCGAAAATAAAGCGGTTCAAAAACTTCGCAGTTTAAAATCATCGCGGTCGAAAATATCGTGGTAAAAAATAAAGTATCTACAAATCATCGCATGACCATAACATCGCAGACACACTTTTTTCAAGCTTTAATAATTGTAAATGGGTATTCTCATGATGATTTGTGGGCGCCAAGATGGAAAGAAGAATAATTTTTACTTTCATATTTTTTATTCAGTAATAAATTTTTGCTGGTAAAGTAAGAAGGAAACTTAAGCATAGAAAATTAATGCAACTTATAGCACTTAATAGAATTTTAAACCGACATAGTTAACTAACAAAGGTCATTAATAAATCATTTTTTATAAAGTTTTTACTGGTAATTTTTCATGAAAAGTATAATCTAAGAAAGATTAGAAAAAGGAAAGTAACTGTATGACCTTAAATATAAGAAAATTGCTAACTTAATTATGAGATTATATTCTTCACTTTTGTTTTAATCTAATATTCTTATAGTGAAAATTATTTTATTCGAAAATTTCGTAGTTACTTATTGAACTTAGAGTGACCAACTTCCTAAAACAATTTTAATGTTTTTCTTCCGTGAAAAACAAAATCAAGTTTCCCTTAAATTTTATTCAAGCATAAAAACTGCACGTATTTTACTTTGACTTTTATTTTCAGTGACTGAAACGTTTCAAGTTCAATTTTTTGTACTTAAATGACAGATTATTTGGAATAAGAAAATGTAAATTTTTTATGTATTATTTTACATGTTTTATAAACGTATGATTTTGAATATCAAGCATAACTAAATTTTAAAATCCGAGTTCGCTTCGTGCATGATTTTTTAATTAAAATAATCAGAAAGAATATTTTTTCAATAAAATGAAAGTTCTAAGCATTCAACTAAAAGTATCTAACACATTTTGGAAAAAGATATTTTTAAAGAAGGCATATTTTCCATAGTTTACCTTTTAAATCAAACAGAAATATCTTTTTCATCTTTATACTTCATAGAGCTAGCCATTTCTTATACTTTGATATGCGTTCTCTTTAATATACATGCAAGGCTTAATTAGTATGTTGATTGTGATTCATACTATATTAATACTTGTATATATTCGAATCACTTGCTTTTTTGGAGCACTGGTTTGCTCAGACTCCCTCTTTTTGTTCATTTAATAGTTGCAATATGTTTAATTTTTATATAGTGGCGATGGTGTGGGAGTGTGAGAAGTTGTATATAGTCCTTATTTATTTTAAATATTGTACTCATTCATTTTTGTAGTCTTGATTACATTGTACATTGTCCTTATTTATTTTGGTAATAACCACGGTTTCTTACTGATCCCGTGACTCGATTATTTTAATGCTTGTTATATGTTAGTGCATATTTCCCACTGAAAATATATTATAAAACTCTATTAATATACGTCTTCATATTAAACATCTTTTGCATGTAAGAAGCACAATTAATTCAAATAGACTCATGAATCTATGAATTTTTTATGAGCAAAAACTTATAATTTTACGTGTGATATAGTGCAGATTATCAAAAACAAAGATGTACAAGTTGTCAAAATATAAAATATTTATATGAAAGAAAAAATACTCTTTTTGAGGAGTTAAATACATTTAAGAAATGCGTTTGAAGAAAATGATTTTGATGCTTGAAATCTGAATAACTAAATACTGAAAATTTAAAACATCTTAAATTGTTTAACCCTTTCAGTCCCAATTTATTTGTTTGTTTCAACTGACTTGATTTTTTTTTTTTTTTTTTATGTATTCTTGGTAATTATCAAAAATGACACAAATGACATTGACAGAAATTGACAGTCTGTAACTAAGCCTATATAAGAAGAGGCGCGCTACAATTTTGTAGTGGGGATGTTAGAAAGGTTGTAGGAAAAAATGTCACCCGGAAAAAAGGGAAACGGAAAAAATATCCCTGGAAAATAAGGAACGGAAAAAATGTCACCCTTCGTTTGCAATGGGAAATATAAGGCATGTTTAGAAAGATCGCCAAGCTGGGTGATAAAAGTTTTATCTCAACAAACGTAACTTCGGATAACCGGAACATGTGCGAGTAGAAGCAAGAAGATGTGTTGGCTGCTTGTTTCTTCCATGGAGCCTACCTCCATGGTTTCTTCGTTAAGGTTAAAAATAGAGCGTTGTTTAGAGGGGGAAGTTTTCGCGATGGAAGCCAGGGGGAAGGCGGATTGTCCAGCGTCGGTCATTGTCAGGTCTTTAGTAATTACTCTCCTGGCATCGCATGTAGTTATAGCCTTAAGCTGCGGTTTTATGAAACATTTATTGACGCACAACAGAAAACTAATTCATCCTGAGCTTTGGTATAAGAAACAGTTGTAGATGCAATTTCAAGTTACTGTTTGCGATAAGAATAGGACTAAATTTTTTACCTAATTAATTTTTGCATAATTTTTTTTTTCTCATTTGATTTTAATTAAAAGTAACGCATCTGCACAGGAAACAATTGTTTAATTTTGCACTTAAGTTTGAAAACAAGAAAACCGCAGTTATTAAAATTAAGAGGTTTATTTCAAAATTATTAGTCCAAAATTATTAGCCCCTGAGAGACTAATGTTTTCATTTTGCGATTTTGCGTCGAATCACTCTGAATGTCCGTTTTACTTTTCAAACTGTTGCCACCAAATATTGTGATAAAACAACGGTACCTAGAGCATCGAGTTTCGAATGACGTAATCCTACTGCGAATATGGGCAACTGGAAGCCCAAATTTGGAATTTGTTTTATTATCGATTTTATATTTTGTACCGAATTTTTGATTAACAAACTCAAGAATTTCAAAGCGAGCCATGGCAATGTTGTACAGAAAAAACATTTTTATCTCCAGCGCGTGAGACTGTGAATCGAAAATTCTAAAAATGTGCTCAATTTAAAATTATTTTGCGATACTGCTCTTGAACTGAATTTTATGTTTTAAGTGCGAAGAATATGATATTTAATAAATAAAGGTAACACACAAAATGTTAAAAAAAGGCCCCTTTGGACGTAATTTAAAATCTGAAACCTTTCAGATTTTTTATTTTACTAAAATTTTAAAATCTAATTAAATTGGATCCTATAACCAAGCGATCTGGATTTAAACATTTAATATGCAATGAACTCTCTTATGGCGACCTCTTCCAAAATAATTTCTCAGAGTAGAAATTAACACTTGTACCGAGCATTATCTCTTTAAGACGACCACTTCCACCAAAGACCAAAATAATTAGAAACGTGGATGATCGTATTAGAGAGGATTTAATGCATTTTACAATGCACCAGTGCGTAACCTACTCAGAGCCGGACCATCTAGTAGCCCATAAACGATTGGCGACCATCTCCTTAAGACGATCACTTCCAAAAGTGACAGGCATTTCTATGGTTATAAACAAACGCTTGCACTGAATATCATCTTTCTAGGGTGGTCACCTTCACAGAATACCAAAAATAAACTAGAAACATGGATGGATTAGGATTGTTCAATTATGGCAAAGCGCACGAGGGCTATCTACCTAAAGGGAGGGATGCATTCGTGGAGAACTTTCTAAGGGAAACTGGCTCTTATACATATTACACATGGAGAAAACCACGAAAGTGCCCATGCAGCCAGCCCATTCACGGTATTGGAATCTCGGACCAAACTACCAGTTATCAGCGTCTTTACCGCTCGACCGCTGATAGGCTGAAATCTGATGGATGGCTGATGGATATCTTAGAAAGGATTTTTACTTATAGTAGTTATATTAATTACAATTAAGTGTAAAGCTTATGGAAACTTAAAAGCGGCCGAGCGGTTAAGTTGCTGAATACCCTGGTTGTTAGATCTGGGTTCGATTCCTAGCAAAGCAGCTTTTCGTGGTTTTTCCCCTATATAACGTGGTTACGAGCTAGTTTTCCTTAGTAAGCCCTCCACGAAGGCAACCATTCTCTTAGGCAGATACCTTTCATGCGCCTTGTTATAGTTAAGTAAATCAAACCAAATTAAAGAAGCTTATTCATTCTACTCTCCAAATTGAACTCCAAATAAGTCATACGTGGGAGCTTTTCGTATTCATAACGTAAAACGTATCAAAATGGAAAATTAAATAAATTTAATTATTTAACTTGGTTATCTAGAATTCCAGTTTTTAATTTATCTCTTGTTTCCAAAAATATGAGCATGAATAATTGTGTAATAAAGCATAAACCGATAACTTTGAAATTCAGAGAATAACTTAAATGGCCTTTGACCACTAGCAGCCGAGAGGTAAAAATCGTTGAATATTGGTAGTTCGACTGGGGTTCAAATCATATCGGATGTGCTGCTTACCAGGAAATTTTCGTGTTTTTCTCCATGTGTAACATAAATACGAGTCAGTTTCTATCAGACGTATGAAATAATTTTTGTCAACTACCCGCTATAAACAGTCCTCCATGAAAGCATCTATATTCACTTCGGCAGATAATCTTATGGTACTTTGCCATAACCTAAATAATCTGATTTGATGATCATGCTAATTTTTTCTCATACTGAAGCCTGTGAAGCTTTAATTAATGTTTTATTTATCATAAACTGTGTTAACTGCTTTAAATTAACCAAATCAGGATTTTTTTTCTGTTAGATTTCCCTTTTGAAATTTTTGACATCATTTTAGAAACCTAAATATGTCCGATTGTTTTAGTAAGACGTATTATTTGTAACTGTTTTACATATAAGTACAGAGAATCTCATGACGGCGAACTCTAAAAGTGTTTCCTACTACATAAATAAACAAGCTTTTATACATTTGCCTCTCTAATGCAACCATCTATATAAGTGGCTTAAAGATCGCTTGAAGCGGCCGTTAGTAGTCGCATTAGAAAAGTCTCATTATATTTGCATTTTTGTGGCATTTAATAATTTCAGTTGCATGTCTGCCTTATAAATTATAATATTGATTTTTCAAGGTCGTGTAACAACTTTCAATATAAATTAGAATAGTAATAATCTTTTACATTCCATTCGGATTATTGTATTCGTATGAAAGCCTTGAATCAGTTGTTGATCATTATTTTGTACGTATGCTATTGCAAAAATTTAAAAATTCTTAATTATGATATTTTCCAATATTCGGGCTTTAAATGCCAAAGTTATTTAATTTTATGCCAAGATTTAAACTTTGTGCATTTACAATAAGAAGATCTTAATTCTGTAACTTTTTAACATCTGAAGCTGGTTAAAACTGGTTGAAATGTGTTGCAGTCGCAGTTCGTATGCAAAACCATTCTCGCACTGATTTGTTATATGCGTAATTTATAGCAATTTCCCTAAGTAACCAAATTTTAGATTTATATAATTTTTTTTTTAAATTGTGAAAATAAACAAAAAGAAAGGAGAACATTTTTCTTTCTTACATTATAATTATTTTCAGTTCATCTTTTATGATAAATAGTGTATTTTTCAATTTTCCGCAACTGTCAAATCTTGTTGTATTTCTAAATATCTTTAGATTATTTACAGTCCCTGCAATTTTAGAGTTTTTATGTTAAACTCTAAAATAGTTATTAGAAGAATTATTAGAAGCATTTGATGTAATTAATGACGCACGTCGCCCATAGATTCGCAAATTTTGAATTTTCAATATTCTTGCAAGCACTTGAGCAGAAAATTCGTCTTTTCTAGCAAATTGCAAATTTTAAAATTCAAAAAATTCAACTCCATCAATCCAATTTTCAGACTCAATTAAAAGTACCGAAGTTATTTAACATTTAAGAACTCTCGGTGATTTAGAACTCCCTGGAATTGGTACTCAAGAAATGATTTCAAAAATGCTCTTCTACATCTATTAATAATTGTTCTATCCCTTGAATAGCTAGTATCTACTGCATTTTCTCCTCATTTCTTCTTTGGTGGTTATTTGAATCATGGCAAAGCACGTAAACTGACTGTCTAAGAGAAGGGATGCCTTCGTGGAGGACTTAACGAAGTATGAGAAAGGGAAACTTGATTGTATTTACCTTACACATGAAGAAATAACTAAATTATCTTGCAACCAGCTTGTTTGCTGGGATTTGAGCACCTGTCGAACTATCAGTGTTAAGCGACCGCCAGAGTCGTAGCTAGGGTTTTCAGAGCCCAGGGACAACTGAAGATTTCGCGCACCTTACTGCTTGCCAAGGATGGAAAACATTTAATTATACAATGTCGTATTATCAGTTTGGCGCCTCTTGGATTCTGCGCCGGGGGACAGATGCCCCCCTTGCCCCCTTCTAGCTATGGCCCTGGAGACCGCTGGAGCGCTGATGAGCTGCATTATGTATTCTGCTTAAGAATATAGAACACAAATTACTGTCAATTTTATTATATCATCAGTGTTTGGTAACATTCCCTATGAAAATAAAATTGTTAGAAATATGAGTGAAAAGACATGTAAATATTTTGAATTTGGATTCAATTTAATCCCCTTCATGTAACATAAAATGCTGTAATTTACGTAATAATTAAAATTTTTGAATATATTAACACAAAAGGATACGGCAATGCTGTTACGGCATTCGACAAAATATGTCTCGTTTACGTAAATACCAATCTTTGCAGAAGGAAGAAAATTATAGCCAATGCAGAAAATTTCTAAATTCAATTTCGCCAGATAAACTTTACATAAAATTTAAAAAAAAAAAACAATTTTCAGTACACATAAATAATTAATTGAATGAATGTAAATTTTTACTGCAGAATACATAAACTTATTTTCAGCTCAATGTAAAATTGTTCCCACGAAAATTTATATTATAAGAAAAAGTTAAATGTCTGTTATGTCGAATATTTCTTCACTTAGATTGCAGAGACATTCGATATTTTATGGAAGCAGGAGACTTGAAAAATGAGCAACCCCCTCTCCGGGAATCGAACCGCGGATCTCTGGAATACGCGCCCAGCGTGCAGACCACTACACCACGAAAGCACGTCAAGAAGGCTCAAGTCTAAAATTTATGCATATTTAGTATTAATTCTATATTTTGCATATTAACATTTAAAAAAAATACCTGACTAAATTACTCCTGGACGGTTGTGTATAAGCCTATGGTTTGTTTGATCAAGTGCGACTCATTTGTAAAGTATTGAATGGTGTACTCGCTTGCAAAACCTTGTGAATTTTGTGTTTCTTGAAAAATCGGCAATACTAAGTATGATTGCTAAATATTACATTCTTTTTTTTTAAGGGAACATTATAGTATAATAATAAGAATATTTTCTCCTGGGATATACGTTTATCAATGATATGTTACTGTAGCGCAGTTTTGCTAAATTCCTATAAATCAGTTCTAATTATTCTAAGCTGATTTACTAAGACTTGAAATTATGCTCAAGGCCGGCGCTAGACGTTTTGCCGCACGGTGCCTGCTTTACAACTTCAAAATTCTGCCGCCCAGCTCTTTCCAAAGTTCTAAAAATTTTGCGTTCTCTCAATTCTGCCGCCCGGTGCGGCCGCACCGATTGCATATGCTCTGGCACCGGCCATGATGATACTAGGAATGACTAGGAAACAATAATTCAGATAATACTTATTATCTGAATTGTCATTTCCTCATAAACATGATGCTTATTAAAAATTACAGCTGTTTTAATTAATAACAACCTTAAAAACTGGTTGTTAGTAGCTTTAATTTTGACTCCATACACTTCAACAATTAAAAAAGCCAAAAGATAGGAAGTTTCCTTGTCAGCCCTTTTTGAGTCCTTTTCTAATACTGCTAAAATTCTGCATGATATTTGTTTTAGAACTGCTAAGAAACTGCTAACAAAATTTTAAATACAAAAGTTATACTGCAATTTTAAGTCTGAAAAGTAATTAATTCAGACTTGAAAGCTCTTGAAACATAGAACTTGAGCTCAAAACAATAAGAATAGAATTTTGCATTCATTTTTTTAAATTATAGGATTGTTGCTTCATTGATAACAATGTTATAAATAGTTCATTTAGAATTACACTACAATTGCTGCATTTGAAACCATATTTCTTACTAATAATTTAAACACGAAAAATTAGAACTATAATATTTATATGTACTTTTTAATCTCCAAAGTCATAATAAAGTTTTCTCATAGGAAATTGACTGTTTTCAACAGTTTTCACCTCTTCGTCAAGAAACATTTCTTTTACGGTCCTAATTAAAAATTACAGAACAGCAGAACATAATCTATCTCACGAAATTTGCTAAAACAAATTCTTTCGCATTAATTTTGAATTTTATTTAACTAAAATTTATTCAATATTTCGAGTTCTGGATAATCAAATTAGCGGTATCATTCTAAAGCTGCAAAATGTAATTAAGAAGCTCAGCTTCGTTTTTAATGATTCATTTTACCACGCCACTGGGGAAAAAAAAAATATCTGAGTTTTCAGATTTTCAATTACGTCCAAAGGGCGTTTTTTTAATGTTTTGTGTGTTATCTTTATTTATTAAATATCATGTTCTTTGCACTTAAACCATAAAATTCAATTCAATAGCAATGCCGCAGCATATCTTTAGAATTTCCGATACACAGTTCCGCGCGCTGGAGACAAAAAGGTTTTTCCCACCCGTAGAGTGTTGCCATTGCTCCCTTTTAAATCGCTGAGTTTGCTACTCAAAAATTCGTTAAAGTTTTTCAAAATATAAAATCGATAATAAATCAAATTCCAAATTTCAAATTTGGTCTTCCACATGCCCATATTCGTAGGAGGATTACGTCATTCAAAATTCGATGGCTCTATGTACCGTTGTTTTATCACAATGCGAGAAATATACATACATTTATGCAGATTTTTCATTATTTAAAGGAAAATCTGAAAGCTTTCATATTTCATATTGCGCCCAAAAGGATTTTTTTAACGTTTTGTGTGGTACCTTTATTTATCAAATATAATGTTCTTCGCACTTTACCATAAAATTCAATTCCATAGCAATATCACAAAATATTTAAAAAGCGCAAAATTTAAGAATTTCCAATACACAGTTTCGGGCGCTGGAGATACATTTCTTTTTTCGTACAGTGTTCCCGTTGCACGCTTTTAAATCGATGAGTTTGTTAATTAAAAAATCGTTAAAGTTTTGCAAAATTGGGAATAGCTAATAAAACAAATTCCAAATTCGGAATTTCAAGTGCTCATGTTTGTTTGGAGTACTACGTTATTCAAAATTGGATGGCTCTAGGTACTGTTGTTTTTTGAAAATGCGAGAAACATTCATGCATTCATGCAAAATCTTCATTATTTAGTTTCTTTAAATATAATGCATGGCAATAATATTTTGTAGCAACAGTTTGAAAAGTGAATCAACGCAGAAAGTGATATAGCCCTTTGGGTCTAACGCCCCTTTGGGCTAAAAAAAAAAAAAAAAAAAAAAAAAATGTTAAATTAGCAAGTTAAAAGTCAGAAATAGCAACATTTAACCGATAAGAAAGTCAGAACTCTTTACAACCTCGCTCGAAAAATGCAATTTTGAATAAAATGATAATTTTGCTTCTTTATTAAATTATTCTTATAACAGGGCTTGCATGAATGGATTATATTCTACTACAAGAAATTTTTTCATACCAATAAATTGCCAGAGTTAGGGACGGAAAGTACAGTAAACCCTTTCTAAGATGACCACAGGTTCATAAGATTTTGGGCTTTTGCGAATTAGAGAAATAGCTCTCAGCACCGATGTCCAAGTTCTCAGAAATACTGATCATCATAGGAAGATAATCACCAGAAGAAAGTTCACTGTTCACATTCGGAAGTGCAATATTCTATAAATGAAAGTGCATTAAGCCGATTCGATTGCGTGTATGGCAGTATCTATTTATATATAGGAAAAATTTTAATATAAAATAAATATAGTGTAAAATATATGTTACCGTTAAAGCGTATAATTAAGTTATTTCCTCGAATAAGTAAATATTTGGCGGGGGGGGGGAATTACCAAGCCAGTTTAGCTAATTATTTAAAAATAACTATATTAATTAGTATCGAATATAATATTCTATAAACTAACTAATGATAAATGCCGCCCAGACGGTGTAGTGGTTAGGGGAGCCAACTGCGATACCTAACGGCTTGGGTTCGAATACAGGGGGAATGCATAGTTCTAATTGTCCGTCCCTTCATAGGAGGCAAAGGTGGTCCACCTATTAGGTGACTGCATAATAAAGTGACAACTGCTTCTGGTCAAGTCGAAGTCGGCTGAGTGGCCATCATTCATATTAAAAAAAAAAAAAAAAAAAAAAAAAAAAAACTTAATAACAAACAAAAAATCTCAAAGGTTTCAGGTTTTAAACTACGTCCAAAGAGGACGTTTTGTGGGCTACCTTTATTTATTAAATATGTTCTTTGCACTTAAACCATAAAATTCATTTAAGTAGCAATGTCGCAAAAGAATTTTAAAAAAGCATATCTTTAGAAGAATTTCCGATACGCAGTTCCGCGCCCTGGAGATAATTTTTTTTTCGTACAGTGTTGCCATTCCTCGCTTTTAAATCGTTGAGTTTGTTAATCAAAAATTCGTTAAAGTTTTACAAAATATGAAATAGATAATAAAACAAATTTCAAATTTGGGCTTCCAGATTCCATATTCGCAGGAGGATTACGTCATTCAAAATTCGATGGCTGTATGTACTGTTTTTCTTATCACAATGCGAGAAATATGCATATATTTATGCAGATTTTTCATTATTTAATTTCTTCGAATAAAAGGACTGTAACATTTGGTAGCAACAGTTTGAAAAGTGATTCGCCGTTTATAGTGATTCAGCGAAAAATCGCAAAACGAAAAGAATAGTCCTCCAGGATCAAAGTCTCTTTGATCTTTAAAATAAAAAAAAAATAAAAAAAAAAAACACCCACCTAATGATAAACCGTTAAAGTGGAAAAAAAAAAATGACACTATAAAATATCTGTCGTTTTATAAATTAACTGATGAAAAACCGTTAGTGTTTAGAAAATTATATTTCATATTACGGATAGATTAAATAATAACGGAATGCATAATATAATATTATTGCTAGATTCGTTAAACCGTAATAAAAAATAACAGACTATACTACGCCAATAGTTCTGTTTAGCAGCTTTCGTGTGCCGTCTTTACTGACAATTCGTCATTTATCAACACTTTAATGTGAACAAGCTGTTAGCTTCCAGTTAGGGATGGATGAAATTTAAAGACCGGCAATCATTATTTAACAGAGGAGAAACATTTGTTCCCCGTGAATTCTTTCCTTCCGGGTGAGGTGGGTCGGTTTCTTTAAGGAAACGGGTGAAGCAAACCACGGGGGAGAACATACAGTTTTCCCGCAGGCAAGTTGGAAAAACCTGCTATCGAAATGACCTTGCTCAGCTGCAGCCAGCTCAACGTCTTACCCTTAAAACCTCCCTCAAGCGAGCCCGCTATAACCCTGCCCGTTTAGCAGGTTTCCCTATCTCCAATCGGCGACATTATTTGGCGAGATTTTAGAGTTCCTTCTTTTCCGTTCCTTATTTTCCGAGTGACATTTTTTCCGTTCCTTATTTTCCGTGGATATTCTTTCCGTTTCCCTTTTTTCCGGGTGACATTTTTTCCGCACACCTGTTAGAAATTATGCTTACTACCAGTGAGACATTAAATATGTGGTAAACTGATGCGTGTAATTCCCTCTAGGCTTCTTTAAACATCTGCTGGGACTTATATAACCCATTGGGACTGAAAAGGTTAAGGGAGAGAGCTAAATGCTATATTTCACCGCAGTTAAAATTTTCAGAATATTGATTTATGAGTTTTTTACAAAAGTTCATTTTTTAATAAATGATTTAGTTTCTCATTTTATATTCAGTTATTTTATTCACAAAATGAAATTTTTCTTTCATGTATAGTAGTATATATTTGTTTCGAAAGAGAAGTGAGAATCAGAGTTTGGCTGGAAACTGTAGCAATCTGTATGCAAGATGAAAGCAATTAGGAAATTTTCGGGAAAGTAACGCCTGAAGCTTTTAGTTCTGAGTATTGAGCTCATGGAGGTAGGAAGTAAGAAGCAGTCGCCCTAAACAAGTTTCTCCGTACCCTGCTCTGAAGCACCGGCGATCCCTACGTGGTGACCAAAACATTGGGTCATTTACCATTGAGTTCTATGGGATTTGACGCGTTCGGGTGTAAATATTTTGTAATTACGTCGCAAATACACATATAAATGTATATATTTTCTTTTTCTACAACACTTCAGAGTCCTAAGTATGTGAAAACAACATATTTTTAAACAACATTTCATTCTGAACGGAATTAAATGCTATACTTTTCACAGGACAGTTTTCTCAGAATGGTTTAATTTGAATGAAATATTTTCACAAGTTTTCGTTAATTACATTAGAAAAAAAATTAAGGTAATTTGATTTTATTCGGTTAAGGTACAAAAATTAAGATCAAAGTTTATTGTATTATTAATATTAAAATTATGCATTATTTCTTTTCTACTTATAGAGCTTCTTCCTAAAATACTTTCTTAAATACGACATGATTTTTTGGCTTCTTTTAAATCGAAAAATGTAAGTCAATTTATAATTAATGCTCTATTCGGTTCATTTTAAATTAGAGAATTATTAGGAAAATAGTATTTGACTTTCTCTGAACATTTCTGAAAGGGAATAAAATAAGTTTTTTTTTTTTTTTTTTTTTTTTTTTTTTTTTTTTAAGTATTATATAAAACTTGTAACTGAGTTATTATAAAATGTAAAGGGAATAATTCTTTTAATTATACTTATCAGATTTTTTTTTTACCCTTCATTTCAACAATACATATTCCAAAACTCTTTATTACGTTCTTAAGTGCGCATCTCATAGCATTTGCTTTACAATATCTTTTAACCGATTGCTTTCCAATACGAACAATTCTTGCTTAAATAGTTTTATAACGTATTTGTCAACAGGATTTCAATTTATGTTTACAATTCAATATTAAGATTATTATATATTTAGATAACATTTATAATCATTATAAATTAGATACATTTAATCATTAGATTTCTTCACAGTACTATTACAGTTGTTTATAAGTGAATAAATTCTTCATTTCAAAGACATTTATAAATAATTTAATGAATATTTAAGTATTTTGTCAAAGGCAGATACATGCTTTTTGCAAGCACATGCATAAATACCCATACATATTTCCTATTTTTCATTTCCGGCATGTGCAAATCTTTAATTTCTGTGCATTCACTATATTTTTCGTGTAAAGTAATTTACACTAATTTAGCATACATCCGAAAGTTTTACATAAAAAATATATATGAATATAATTTGAATGAAAATTATAAGTATTATTTTTAATACGCACTCAAAGGTCAGTTTTTCTTCAAAATTCCTCCACGATGGCATCTCTCTCTTTAGGCAGATAGCCCTTGCATGCGTTACTCTATTTAATAAAAACTTAATCTGACCTATGTGCCTAATTACAAATATTTTAACATACATAATTTTATATTTACATTTAGCCATCAAGTTTCAAACTTTTCAAATCTTCTAGAAAATAAATTTTGGCAGATCTCTTTTAGCAATTTTCTTAAAATCTATATTTTTGTAGTGCAACAGCTTAGAATTTTATAAAACAAATTCATAATCAAAATCGCTGTTGTTAGTTATCGAAAAATAACCAAGATGTGATTTTTGCATAAATGTCAGTAAACTATACAAATTGCTATTATCCATTACACTATGAATGTTTCTTTCATGCGAGAGTGTCCTTTTTTCGATTTCTATGGAACTGTCGTGTGTCGAAATACTATCAGAATTTTGTCAAGCGAGCTTCTGAATGTAAACAAAAAACACCCCGTCTGGTGACCCAAGCTTCAAAGCAGTGCTTCACTTCTAGCGCGGAATGGCCCCTCCTCCCTTTCCTACCTCCATGATTGAGCTGAAAAACAAGCTAAGCAGCTGAACTCGGGGGGGGGGGAGGAATGAGTTACAGCTAATTTTACTATTGGGGAGAGTCAACCGTGGGAGTGGGTGTTTCAATCAAGCTTAACTCCTGGGGATCTGTCCCCTCTTGGAGCTTAAGGCTATTTGGTTAATAAAAGACAGCTGAAAACTGCTGTCAATACTGATGATGCTTCACGTACAGACAGAAATAGCATTTAGTATTTTTTTGTTTTTCAGCTATCATGCAGTTTAAAAAGAGAACCCAGAAAAGTTTAGTTTAGAGTTTACCAAACATGTTTAGATCGTCCTTCCTTCATTGTTTTTGATAAAGCCCTTTGCCTCTTTTGCATACGTATATTCATACATACAGATTTATTTAATTAATATATAATTTCATCAATGAATTATATTAAAATATAGATTTAATTGACATTTTTTCTTTTTCTTTCTTTTTTGGCCAAACTTCAGCATTACGAATAATTAATAATACAACATTTTAATTTTTTTCCAATAAAATGACATATCCATGTAGTTTGATTAAAGAGGTGAAACTTCCCTATTATAAGTATGATAAAAACATAAATTTAAACTTTGTCGCTGAGAATGGAAAATATTTAGAATCTGAGGAACAATATTTTCCAAAATTAAATATTTTTTAAAATTATATAAGTTTTAAGCAGTGTGTTTTCAGAACTGTGCAATATTCATTTATTTCTTTATTATTAAATACTTCTTCAGACCAATAACAGAAATGTACAGATTTTCTTGAAACATGTTTTAATCTGTCAAAATAACTTAAAAATTTGGTTTCCGGTCTATACACACAAGCATTATAAAATTTGCTTTCACGATTTAATGTATTTAAGCTTCCGATTGCTCAACAAACGCGCCACACGACTGTCTTTCTTTGTGTTTCTCGTGTTCACAACGTCTGTTCCTGTATGATTAAATCTACATAATAACAGGACCAAGTAGTTCTAAGTTAAAATGTAATCTTAATTATCTAATTTATCTTAATTCTAAATTAAAATGTAATCCTTAAAAATTAATTTATACAAAATGAAATTTAGAATTGTACACAGCCCCTTAAAGACTAAATGATGTTATATCTAACATCTACGGCCTTGAAACAGCATCTACGGCTTTACGAACTGGGAATATGATTTTACGAATTATTATTAATTAGGAGTATGAAATACAGCTTTACGAATTGGGAATATTATTTGGCCTTTACGACGAAAACGGTTAAAAAAGTAATCGACGTAACCTCTACATTGATATACATATTGCACATTTTCCCAAAAAGCTAGTTTAAATTTATATCTGATTATCCATATAACACAATCGCATGATTAATTCTATTAAATTTAAATCTCTTTTATAGAATATTTCACATTTAGTACATTTGTGTATAACATATTTTATTAAATGTAAGGCTGTTAAATGTTAATTTATTTTAAAAGTTATATAAACTTGCGGTGATATTTATGATATGATACTAAATAATTTGCTTTAAATTTTGGAAAAATAAGAAAATAGACATACAGTTTCCAGAAATAGTTATTTTTTTCTGGAAACATGTTTACTGAAACACTTTTTCCAGGATAATTTTTTCAGGGACATTTTTTTCGAACACCGTGCGTAATAACAATGCCATGTGCAATAGATTTTCGTATTGATAATTTTTTATGAAATAATGACAGTTGCTCATTTATTCTCACTTCCTGTTATTTGAGGTAATCCACATTACCTTAAATGGTCGAATTCCACACGATGTAACGAAAACCTAATGAAACAAAACTTAATTAAAAGACTTAATTACTGCAAACCTACATAAAATATTTATCAGGACAGAAAATGGCACATATTAATTCATTCAGGTTTAAATAACACCGTCTTTCATGTTACTTTTTTCCCGTGCAATTCCCTTCTATGTTATTTATCCTAGCTGAGTACTTCTTTTTTTTTTCTTAACTCGTAAAGCAATGGGAGATATATTTACTTAATTTTATCTCAAATAATAAGATTAGACTTTTAATGGCTTTTCTTGTAACTTACTTTGATATATCAAATTTATATACGCGGGCACATCTTATATGCAAGCCCCTTTGGTCTTTCTGAAACATTTTTAAAAGACAAAACTTGTTTATATATGACATCATTATGTTTTGAGAAAATACGATATTTTATTACGTATCTCTGCATATTTAAAAGGAAGAAAATTTGAAAACCGAGTAAGAGATTTGCTTTTAAATCCCTAGTCCTTTCAATTTTGATCAGTACTGATATATAACATAATTTTAAAAATAATTTATTATATGACAATAATGTAAACTTAACGTTAAAAATTCCTAACAGCAGTTTTTCATTTGTTAAATATAAAATGGTATATAAATGGAAGTTTAATTTGATAAATATGAAAGGTATTTAGAGAGTTTCATATCTTTCTGTAATGGGTAACACTATAAACATCGGTCTTTTGCTACAAAAATACATTCTCAAAATATGCTTATGGTTTTCCATGTATAGCTTAATTGAAAATATTTATGAAGCAATATTAAATATTAGTTCTAACTTAGGCGGAAATTTCTACTATGTTTACAGTTTTCTCGCTCTCCTAATTTTTTAAATGTATATAATGAAGTATTTATTATTTTTTAATTAATTTTTATAACTGCATCAATTGATGGTGCATGATTTTCAAAGTTTTGACATGATATCACCTTTTAACGAAATGAAGGAAAGTAAAATTATTGTTTATTCTTAAGCTATTATTTTTGAACAAGGCTGAAATATCTACGCTAAATTTTACAAGGGTGCCATAAATAGTTTTCATTATTCAATAACACCTAATTTTGATAATTACTTAAAAATCGTAAAAAGAGTGGATTATAAAGCAGTGTGTTGAATAAAATTAGTATAATATTAAGAATGGCAACTTTTGATTAAAATATAGAGTCAAAATATTATGTCCTGACGCACTGCAAAATCTGAAAGTAGCACAGGCTATTTTAAACGAACTTTTCAGGATGCAATTTTGGATATAAATTGATCTGAGAAATAAGTATTAATATAAGGTGATTATATAATTCAACAAATAATCTCTATATTGCTTCATAAAATAGATGACTTATGATGGGAGTCTTCTTTTATAAAACGTTGGTGGTTTAATGTTACAAACGAAGTTTCAGCTTAAGTTTGGAAATTAATATAGAGTAAAAGTTAAAAAAAGTCTTTCAATACTAACAAGTTAATATATGAATAGCCCGAGGAAAGACTTTCTGTATATGAATGTAAAAAACTATTTCAGTGTGTATTCAGTACTTATTTCAGTATAAAAAACTATATAAGTATGTGAATAGCATAGGCAAAATTTTTTTCAACATATGAATATATCGATTTCTTTAATCAACTTTCAATTTCTTTAAAAAACATTAACATTTAAGAACTAATCAATAGAAAAAATACAAATAAACAAAAAGTAAACATATTTAGTTAAAATAAAAATGCATTTTTTATTCACGAGAAATGCCTTTGACAGGAAATTTTATGTCTATTATGGAACTTGAAGGGCATCAAGAGAGCTTTTGAAATCTGCACTGAAATTGAACTTACTGAGATCTGCAGCTTTCAAAGCTTTATTTATTTTATATGTGAAAAGGTTGGCTCGTGTAAAAAAAAAAAAAAAAAATCTAAAATGAGAAAAGATATATATTTTCTTTACTTTTCAAACGGGAATATCGAATGCTCTTCAGCTGCCTGTCTCCTGTCTAACCGTTTCATATTTTAAATGATTTAAAAAATTTTTTGGTTAATTAGTCCAGGAATCACACCTTTTATAGTAAGATTGGTCAAGATTATGCAGTTTGTTTAGTAATTTGATACCAAATAAATAAATAAATAAATAAAGACATGAAAGAAAAATAAGTTATGTACACCAGTATTTTTTAAAAATAATATTGTAATTATTTGGTAAAATTATATCTTCTATAATGTATATCACATTACTTGATTTTGCTTAAGTGTATTATATAAATGTTAAGTAAAAACTTCAAATTACCCTCGAATGCCACTTTCAGATATTTTTACAGCAGGTAAGCGAGCAAACAAAAGGGTAAAATTTCTAGTCTTCTCTCTGCAATTAAGCTCTATACATAATTGGTAATAAATTAATATTGTAGAAAAATTAGAAATCTTGTTCGTTAAAATTGCTGAATTTATTTGTTCTTTGATGAGATTTGTTCTTTGATTGGAGAAAGAAAATCAAAAACTCAAATTACGTGTGTGGCGTTGAAAGTGCAAATTCATACATAAGCAAGAAATTCATATTAAATTTAATTGTAGGGAGTTATGAAACTAGCACTATTTTCGGTATAAAGACCTACATTCATTTAAGTCATAAATGTAAAGACCTTAAATCAATCAGATTTTTACGTCTGCTTTCTAAACATTTGTCAATAAAATAAATATAGCGCAAATATTTTTATATACAAATCAGAAAGAGCTTACACAAAGATGTAACCAGATATCTATTATCTATATTGTTAAAATGATTTTAAGCATCATAATATCATGCATTTTTGGAAGACTCATTTGATAACACTGTAGTTAGCTAGGTCATTAGTGAAACAATCATGGATGATTCAATACTAAAAAATGATTCAAGAATTCTCAGAAAATTCAATTACAGATGAGAAAATTCGTAGTTATCTGATTGCTTTTTAATTCTACATTTCCTATGAGCTATAATTTTATAGCAATTCTTAACCATTACACTTAGGAATATATTAATCGCAGAAGCATTTGACATTCGTTTAAAAGAAATTCAAAACAATTTAGAGAAACTACTATCTTCTACTTTTATATGTATTAGTTTTCAATAACCAAAGGATTTCCCAGAATTTTTGGTCCAACTTAATGGAAAATTAGAGCACAAAATTCAGTTCATATTTTTCTTACCAAAATCCTAGCGCTAAATATCCATAAAAAATAATTCAGTATGAAAAACATTCCCATTCTATGATGAAACTGGAACATTAGAAATTTATTGCAAAAGTAACGTTCAAGGAGAAAATGCTTGTGTCACAGGATCAATGAGACTTCGTAAATATTACTAAAATGCATTATTATAATACGTATTATAATAAGGACTATTAAATACGGACAATATACAAAAAACGAATAAGGACTATATGTAGTCCTCTTATATACGCACCATCACCACTGAACTTTATATAAAAATTAGTCATGTTGCAATAATAAAATGGAAATAAAAAAAAGATTTTTTAACAGCAATCTAGCACTCAAAAAAGCTCGAATATATACATAAATATAGTGATTCGAATATATACAAGTATAAATATATAGTATGAATCGCAATCAACATGCTAATTAAGCTTTACATGAATATAAAAACAACGCATATCCCATATAAAAAATGGTTAACTCCATGAAGTTGTAAACTTATATGCAACAGTTTCTTCCTTTTGTCTCATGCAGATGCAATAATGAGCATTATAGTAGAGTTTGTATGGCTGGAAAAAGAGATAGAGAAGCCTTCTTTCCTCCCTGTGAAGTGAAAGATGAAGAAAATGTTTAACCTTGAGGTAAAGAAATCAGACAAGCAATTAGTACATTTGTTATTTATAGTGGTGTACATGGATAAACTGAATTCTGCATTGACCTAATAACACACCTCTCATTGGTTTAGCTAATTAACAGTATATCTTTGTTGTTTATTATTACGAACTGTGAAACTAAATCTACAGTTAATTACAGATGAAGAAAAACTATAAGATTTGTAAAATTATTTTTAAAAAAAATACTTTTGTTTGATTTAAAACGTAAAATACGGAAATTAACATGCCTTTTTCAAGATAACTTTTTCCAGTAGTTTAATGCGTAGAAGCACTAAATACTTTCAATTTATTAAAAAATATTCTTTCTGGTTACTTTAATTAAAAATCTGATGTGTACACCACATGACTTCCTTGTACGGAATATTAAATTATACGCATTTTTTCTTGCATTTCGTTTAAACTTATTGAATTTAATTAAATCTACTTTGCCGATAGCGCATAAACCACAATAGAATAAATGCATTCTTTAAAATTCACTCTATTTGTTTACCATAGCGACACTCTGGCGCTAGGTTCACTTAACAGTATTACATTTCGTTCATATTATAACTCAGAATGCACAAAATTTATATCATTTAAAGAATTATCTAATCGTTGCCACATGTTCTATTTAAATACTATAATAAAGCTAGAACGATGTATAAAAGAAATTAAGCAAACAAAACAAAAAAGAAACAGTTTTTCACAGACGATTGAGTATTTCTCATTTAATTAATTCAGTTCTCACTTCGCGACAAGGCAAAAATACATAAAACCTCAAAATATCTATATTAAATCTATAATATCTATATTATATTAAAATTTTTCCTATATATAAATAGATACTGCCATACACGCAATCGAATCGGCTTAATGCACTTTCATTTATAGAATATTGCACTTCCGAATGTGAACAGTGAACTTTCTTCTGGTGATTATCTTCCTATGATGATCAGTATTTCTGAGAACTTGGACATCGGTGCTGAGAGCTATTTCTCTAATTCGCAAAAGCCCAAAATCTTATGAACCTGTGGTCATCTTAGAAAGGGTTTACTGTACTTTCCGTCCCTAACTCTGGCAATTTATTGGTATGAAAAAATTTCTTGTAGTAGAATATAATCCATTCATGCAAGCCCTGTTATAAGAATAATTTAATAAAGAAGCAAAATTATCATTTTATTCAAAATTGCATTTTTCGAGCGAGGTTGTAAAGAGTTCTGACTTTCTTATCGGTTAAATGTTGCTATTTCTGACTTTTAACTTGCTAATTTAACATTTTTTTTTTTTTTTTTTTTTTTTTTTAGCCCAAAGGGGCGTTAGACCCAAAGGGCTATATCACTTTCTGCGTTGATTCACTTTTCAAACTGTTGCTACAAAATATTATTGCCATGCATTATATTTAAAGAAACTAAATAATGAAGATTTTGCATGAATGCATGAATGTTTCTCGCATTTTCAAAAAACAACAGTACCTAGAGCCATCCAATTTTGAATAACGTAGTACTCCAAACAAACATGAGCACTTGAAATTCCGAATTTGGAATTTGTTTTATTAGCTATTCCCAATTTTGCAAAACTTTAACGATTTTTTAATTAACAAACTCATCGATTTAAAAGCGTGCAACGGGAACACTGTACGAAAAAAGAAATGTATCTCCAGCGCCCGAAACTGTGTATTGGAAATTCTTAAATTTTGCGCTTTTTAAATATTTTGTGATATTGCTATGGAATTGAATTTTATGGTAAAGTGCGAAGAACATTATATTTGATAAATAAAGGTACCACACAAAACGTTAAAAAAATCCTTTTGGGCGCAATATGAAATATGAAAGCTTTCAGATTTTCCTTTAAATAATGAAAAATCTGCATAAATGTATGTATATTTCTCGCATTGTGATAAAACAACGGTACATAGAGCCATCGAATTTTGAATGACGTAATCCTCCTACGAATATGGGCATGTGGAAGACCAAATTTGAAATTTGGAATTTGATTTATTATCGATTTTATATTTTGAAAAACTTTAACGAATTTTTGAGTAGCAAACTCAGCGATTTAAAAGGGAGCAATGGCAACACTCTACGGGTGGGAAAAACCTTTTTGTCTCCAGCGCGCGGAACTGTGTATCGGAAATTCTAAAGATATGCTGCGGCATTGCTATTGAATTGAATTTTATGGTTTAAGTGCAAAGAACATGATATTTAATAAATAAAGATAACACACAAAACATTAAAAAAACGCCCTTTGGACGTAATTGAAAATCTGAAAACTCAGATATTTTTTTTTTCCCCAGTGGCGTGGTAAAATGAATCATTAAAAACGAAGCTGAGCTTCTTAATTACATTTTGCAGCTTTAGAATGATACCGCTAATTTGATTATCCAGAACTCGAAATATTGAATAAATTTTAGTTAAATAAAATTCAAAATTAATGCGAAAGAATTTGTTTTAGCAAATTTCGTGAGATAGATTATGTTCTGCTGTTCTGTAATTTTTAATTAGGACCGTAAAAGAAATGTTTCTTGACGAAGAGGTGAAAACTGTTGAAAACAGTCAATTTCCTATGAGAAAACTTTATTATGACTTTGGAGATTAAAAAGTACATATAAATATTATAGTTCTAATTTTTCGTGTTTAAATTATTAGTAAGAAATATGGTTTCAAATGCAGCAATTGTAGTGTAATTCTAAATGAACTATTTATAACATTGTTATCAATGAAGCAACAATCCTATAATTTAAAAAAATGAATGCAAAATTCTATTCTTATTGTTTTGAGCTCAAGTTCTATGTTTCAAGAGCTTTCAAGTCTGAATTAATTACTTTTCAGACTTAAAATTGCAGTATAACTTTTGTATTTAAAATTTTGTTAGCAGTTTCTTAGCAGTTCTAAAACAAATATCATGCAGAATTTTAGCAGTATTAGAAAAGGACTCAAAAAGGGCTGACAAGGAAACTTCCTATCTTTTGGCTTTTTTAATTGTTGAAGTGTATGGAGTCAAAATTAAAGCTACTAACAACCAGTTTTTAAGGTTGTTATTAATTAAAACAGCTGTAATTTTTAATAAGCATCATGTTTATGAGGAAATGACAATTCAGATAATAAGTATTATCTGAATTATTGTTTCCTAGTCATTCCTAGTATCATCATGGCCGGTGCCAGAGCATATGCAATCGGTGCGGCCGCACCGGGCGGCAGAATTGAGAGAACGCAAAATTTTTAGAACTTTGGAAAGAGCTGGGCGGCAGAATTTTGAAGTTGTAAAGCAGGCACCGTGCGGCAAAACGTCTAGCGCCGGCCTTGAGCATAATTTCAAGTCTTAGTAAATCAGCTTAGAATAATTAGAACTGATTTATAGGAATTTAGCAAAACTGCGCTACAGTAACATATCATTGATAAACGTATATCCCAGGAGAAAATATTCTTATTATTATACTATAATGTTCCCTTAAAAAAAAAGAATGTAATATTTAGCAATCATACTTAGTATTGCCGATTTTTCAAGAAACACAAAATTCACAAGGTTTTGCAAGCGAGTACACCATTCAATACTTTACAAATGAGTCGCACTTGATCAAACAAACCATAGGCTTATACACAACCGTCCAGGAGTAATTTAGTCAGGTATTTTTTTTAAATGTTAATATGCAAAATATAGAATTAATACTAAATATGCATAAATTTTAGACTTGAGCCTTCTTGACGTGCTTTCGTGGTGTAGTGGTCTGCACGCTGGGCGCGTATTCCAGAGATCCGCGGTTCGATTCCCGGAGAGGGGGTTGCTCATTTTTCAAGTCTCCTGCTTCCATAAAATATCGAATGTCTCTGCAATCTAAGTGAAGAAATATTCGACATAACAGACATTTAACTTTTTCTTATAATATAAATTTTCGTGGGAACAATTTTACATTGAGCTGAAAATAAGTTTATGTATTCTGCAGTAAAAATTTACATTCATTCAATTAATTATTTATGTGTACTGAAAATTGTTTTTTTTTTTTAAATTTTATGTAAAGTTTATCTGGCGAAATTGAATTTAGAAATTTTCTGCATTGGCTATAATTTTCTTCCTTCTGCAAAGATTGGTATTTACGTAAACGAGACATATTTTGTCGAATGCCGTAACAGCATTGCCGTATCCTTTTGTGTTAATATATTCAAAAATTTTAATTATTACGTAAATTACAGCATTTTATGTTACATGAAGGGGATTAAATTGAATCCAAATTCAAAATATTTACATGTCTTTTCACTCATATTTCTAACAATTTTATTTTCATAGGGAATGTTACCAAACACTGATGATATAATAAAATTGACAGTAATTTGTGTTCTATATTCTTAAGCAGAATACATAATGCAGCTCATCAGCGCTCCAGCGGTCTCCAGGGCCATAGCTAGAAGGGGGCAAGGGGGGCATCTGTCCCCCGGCGCAGAATCCAAGAGGCGCCAAACTGATAATACGACATTGTATAATTAAATGTTTTCCATCCTTGGCAAGCAGTAAGGTGCGCGAAATCTTCAGTTGTCCCTGGGCTCTGAAAACCCTAGCTACGACTCTGGCGGTCGCTTAACACTGATAGTTCGACAGGTGCTCAAATCCCAGCAAACAAGCTGGTTGCAAGATAATTTAGTTATTTCTTCATGTGTAAGGTAAATACAATCAAGTTTCCCTTTCTCATACTTCGTTAAGTCCTCCACGAAGGCATCCCTTCTCTTAGACAGTCAGTTTACGTGCTTTGCCATGATTCAAATAACCACCAAAGAAGAAATGAGGAGAAAATGCAGTAGATACTAGCTATTCAAGGGATAGAACAATTATTAATAGATGTAGAAGAGCATTTTTGAAATCATTTCTTGAGTACCAATTCCAGGGAGTTCTAAATCACCGAGAGTTCTTAAATGTTAAATAACTTCGGTACTTTTAATTGAGTCTGAAAATTGGATTGATGGAGTTGAATTTTTTGAATTTTAAAATTTGCAATTTGCTAGAAAAGACGAATTTTCTGCTCAAGTGCTTGCAAGAATATTGAAAATTCAAAATTTGCGAATCTATGGGCGACGTGCGTCATTAATTACATCAAATGCTTCTAATAATTCTTCTAATAACTATTTTAGAGTTTAACATAAAAACTCTAAAATTGCAGGGACTGTAAATAATCTAAAGATATTTAGAAATACAACAAGATTTGACAGTTGCGGAAAATTGAAAAATACACTATTTATCATAAAAGATGAACTGAAAATAATTATAATGTAAGAAAGAAAAATGTTCTCCTTTCTTTTTGTTTATTTTCACAATTTAAAAAAAAAATTATATAAATCTAAAATTTGGTTACTTAGGGAAATTGCTATAAATTACGCATATAACAAATCAGTGCGAGAATGGTTTTGCATACGAACTGCGACTGCAACACATTTCAACCAGTTTTAACCAGCTTCAGATGTTAAAAAGTTACAGAATTAAGATCTTCTTATTGTAAATGCACAAAGTTTAAATCTTGGCATAAAATTAAATAACTTTGGCATTTAAAGCCCGAATATTGGAAAATATCATAATTAAGAATTTTTAAATTTTTGCAATAGCATACGTACAAAATAATGATCAACAACTGATTCAAGGCTTTCATACGAATACAATAATCCGAATGGAATGTAAAAGATTATTACTATTCTAATTTATATTGAAAGTTGTTACACGACCTTGAAAAATCAATATTATAATTTATAAGGCAGACATGCAACTGAAATTATTAAATGCCACAAAAATGCAAATATAATGAGACTTTTCTAATGCGACTACTAACGGCCGCTTCAAGCGATCTTTAAGCCACTTATATAGATGGTTGCATTAGAGAGGCAAATGTATAAAAGCTTGTTTATTTATGTAGTAGGAAACACTTTTAGAGTTCGCCGTCATGAGATTCTCTGTACTTATATGTAAAACAGTTACAAATAATACGTCTTACTAAAACAATCGGACATATTTAGGTTTCTAAAATGATGTCAAAAATTTCAAAAGGGAAATCTAACAGAAAAAAAATCCTGATTTGGTTAATTTAAAGCAGTTAACACAGTTTATGATAAATAAAACATTAATTAAAGCTTCACAGGCTTCAGTATGAGAAAAAATTAGCATGATCATCAAATCAGATTATTTAGGTTATGGCAAAGTACCATAAGATTATCTGCCGAAGTGAATATAGATGCTTTCATGGAGGACTGTTTATAGCGGGTAGTTGACAAAAATTATTTCATACGTCTGATAGAAACTGACTCGTATTTATGTTACACATGGAGAAAAACACGAAAATTTCCTGGTAAGCAGCACATCCGATATGATTTGAACCCCAGTCGAACTACCAATATTCAACGATTTTTACCTCTCGGCTGCTAGTGGTCAAAGGCCATTTAAGTTATTCTCTGAATTTCAAAGTTATCGGTTTATGCTTTATTACACAATTATTCATGCTCATATTTTTGGAAACAAGAGATAAATTAAAAACTGGAATTCTAGATAACCAAGTTAAATAATTAAATTTATTTAATTTTCCATTTTGATACGTTTTACGTTATGAATACGAAAAGCTCCCACGTATGACTTATTTGGAGTTCAATTTGGAGAGTAGAATGAATAAGCTTCTTTAATTTGGTTTGATTTACTTAACTATAACAAGGCGCATGAAAGGTATCTGCCTAAGAGAATGGTTGCCTTCGTGGAGGGCTTACTAAGGAAAACTAGCTCGTAACCACGTTATATAGGGGAAAAACCACGAAAAGCTGCTTTGCTAGGAATCGAACCCAGATCTAACAACCAGGGTATTCAGCAACTTAACCGCTCGGCCGCTTTTAAGTTTCCATAAGCTTTACACTTAATTGTAATTAATATAACTACTATAAGTAAAAATCCTTTCTAAGATATCCATCAGCCATCCATCAGATTTCAGCCTATCAGCGGTCGAGCGGTAAAGACGCTGATAACTGGTAGTTTGGTCCGAGATTCCAATACCGTGAATGGGCTGGCTGCATGGGCACTTTCGTGGTTTTCTCCATGTGTAATATGTATAAGAGCCAGTTTCCCTTAGAAAGTTCTCCACGAATGCATCCCTCCCTTTAGGTAGATAGCCCTCGTGCGCTTTGCCATAATTGAACAATCCTAATCCATCCATGTTTCTAGTTTATTTTTGGTATTCTGTGAAGGTGACCACCCTAGAAAGATGATATTCAGTGCAAGCGTTTGTTTATAACCATAGAAATGCCTGTCACTTTTGGAAGTGATCGTCTTAAGGAGATGGTCGCCAATCGTTTATGGGCTACTAGATGGTCCGGCTCTGAGTAGGTTACGCACTGGTGCATTGTAAAATGCATTAAATCCTCTCTAATACGATCATCCACGTTTCTAATTATTTTGGTCTTTGGTGGAAGTGGTCGTCTTAAAGAGATAATGCTCGGTACAAGTGTTAATTTCTACTCTGAGAAATTATTTTGGAAGAGGTCGCCATAAGAGAGTTCATTGCATATTAAATGTTTAAATCCAGATCGCTTGGTTATAGGATCCAATTTAATTAGATTTTAAAATTTTAGTAAAATAAAAAATCTGAAAGGTTTCAGATTTTAAATTACGTCCAAAGGGGCCTTTTTTTAACATTTTGTGTGTTACCTTTATTTATTAAATATCATATTCTTCGCACTTAAAACATAAAATTCAGTTCAAGAGCAGTATCGCAAAATAATTTTAAATTGAGCACATTTTTAGAATTTTCGATTCACAGTCTCACGCGCTGGAGATAAAAATGTTTTTTCTGTACAACATTGCCATGGCTCGCTTTGAAATTCTTGAGTTTGTTAATCAAAAATTCGGTACAAAATATAAAATCGATAATAAAACAAATTCCAAATTTGGGCTTCCAGTTGCCCATATTCGCAGTAGGATTACGTCATTCGAAACTCGATGCTCTAGGTACCGTTGTTTTATCACAATATTTGGTGGCAACAGTTTGAAAAGTAAAACGGACATTCAGAGTGATTCGACGCAAAATCGCAAAATGAAAACATTAGTCTCTCAGGGGCTAATAATTTTGGACTAATAATTTTGAAATAAACCTCTTAATTTTAATAACTGCGGTTTTCTTGTTTTCAAACTTAAGTGCAAAATTAAACAATTGTTTCCTGTGCAGATGCGTTACTTTTAATTAAAATCAAATGAGAAAAAAAAAATTATGCAAAAATTAATTAGGTAAAAAATTTAGTCCTATTCTTATCGCAAACAGTAACTTGAAATTGCATCTACAACTGTTTCTTATACCAAAGCTCAGGATGAATTAGTTTTCTGTTGTGCGTCAATAAATGTTTCATAAAACCGCAGCTTAAGGCTATAACTACATGCGATGCCAGGAGAGTAATTACTAAAGACCTGACAATGACCGACGCTGGACAATCCGCCTTCCCCCTGGCTTCCATCGCGAAAACTTCCCCCTCTAAACAACGCTCTATTTTTAACCTTAACGAAGAAACCATGGAGGTAGGCTCCATGGAAGAAACAAGCAGCCAACACATCTTCTTGCTTCTACTCGCACATGTTCCGGTTATCCGAAGTTACGTTTGTTGAGATAAAACTTTTATCACCCAGCTTGGCGATCTTTCTAAACATGCCTTATATTTCCCATTGCAAACGAAGGGTGACATTTTTTCCGTTCCTTATTTTCCAGGGATATTTTTTCCGTTTCCCTTTTTTCCGGGTGACATTTTTTCCTACAACCTTTCTAACATCCCCACTACAAAATTGTAGCGCGCCTCTTCTTATATAGGCTTAGTTACAGACTGTCAATTTCTGTCAATGTCATTTGTGTCATTTTTGATAATTACCAAGAATACATAAAAAAAAAAAAAAAAAATCAAGTCAGTTGAAACAAACAAATAAATTGGGACTGAAAGGGTTAAACAATTTAAGATGTTTTAAATTTTCAGTATTTAGTTATTCAGATTTCAAGCATCAAAATCATTTTCTTCAAACGCATTTCTTAAATGTATTTAACTCCTCAAAAAGAGTATTTTTTCTTTCATATAAATATTTTATATTTTGACAACTTGTACATCTTTGTTTTTGATAATCTGCACTATATCACACGTAAAATTATAAGTTTTTGCTCATAAAAAATTCATAGATTCATGAGTCTATTTGAATTAATTGTGCTTCTTACATGCAAAAGATGTTTAATATGAAGACGTATATTAATAGAGTTTTATAATATATTTTCAGTGGGAAATATGCACTAACATATAACAAGCATTAAAATAATCGAGTCACGGGATCAGTAAGAAACCGTGGTTATTACCAAAATAAATAAGGACAATGTACAATGTAATCAAGACTACAAAAATGAATGAGTACAATATTTAAAATAAATAAGGACTATATACAACTTCTCACACTCCCACACCATCGCCACTATATAAAAATTAAACATATTGCAACTATTAAATGAACAAAAAGAGGGAGTCTGAGCAAACCAGTGCTCCAAAAAAGCAAGTGATTCGAATATATACAAGTATTAATATAGTATGAATCACAATCAACATACTAATTAAGCCTTGCATGTATATTAAAGAGAACGCATATCAAAGTATAAGAAATGGCTAGCTCTATGAAGTATAAAGATGAAAAAGATATTTCTGTTTGATTTAAAAGGTAAACTATGGAAAATATGCCTTCTTTAAAAATATCTTTTTCCAAAATGTGTTAGATACTTTTAGTTGAATGCTTAGAACTTTCATTTTATTGAAAAAATATTCTTTCTGATTATTTTAATTAAAAAATCATGCACGAAGCGAACTCGGATTTTAAAATTTAGTTATGCTTGATATTCAAAATCATACGTTTATAAAACATGTAAAATAATACATAAAAAATTTACATTTTCTTATTCCAAATAATCTGTCATTTAAGTACAAAAAATTGAACTTGAAACGTTTCAGTCACTGAAAATAAAAGTCAAAGTAAAATACGTGCAGTTTTTATGCTTGAATAAAATTTAAGGGAAACTTGATTTTGTTTTTCACGGAAGAAAAACATTAAAATTGTTTTAGGAAGTTGGTCACTCTAAGTTCAATAAGTAACTACGAAATTTTCGAATAAAATAATTTTCACTATAAGAATATTAGATTAAAACAAAAGTGAAGAATATAATCTCATAATTAAGTTAGCAATTTTCTTATATTTAAGGTCATACAGTTACTTTCCTTTTTCTAATCTTTCTTAGATTATACTTTTCATGAAAAATTACCAGTAAAAACTTTATAAAAAATGATTTATTAATGACCTTTGTTAGTTAACTATGTCGGTTTAAAATTCTATTAAGTGCTATAAGTTGCATTAATTTTCTATGCTTAAGTTTCCTTCTTACTTTACCAGCAAAAATTTATTACTGAATAAAAAATATGAAAGTAAAAATTATTCTTCTTTCCATCTTGGCGCCCACAAATCATCATGAGAATACCCATTTACAATTATTAAAGCTTGAAAAAAGTGTGTCTGCGATGTTATGGTCATGCGATGATTTGTAGATACTTTATTTTTTACCACGATATTTTCGACCGCGATGATTTTAAACTGCGAAGTTTTTGAACCGCTTTATTTTCGACGACGATATTTTGTACTACGATGTTTTCTCTTTGCGACGTTTTCTCCCACGATATTTTGTAGCACGACGTTTTCGCCTTGAGTTGTTTTCTCCGCGATGTTTTCGTCCGCGTTGTTTTTGCCGCGATGTTATCGGCGGACACCCATTGTTTTCCTTACCCGGTTTATATTTAATTACTAGGTTATACTCTTGAAGTTTTAAAGCCCATCTTATTAACCTGGGCGTTAGGTTTTTCCCCGAGTAAAGTCTGCCAACAGCCGCATGATCCGAAAAGACTGTTACCGGCGCTTTGCCGAAATAAACTCGAAATTTGTGTACAGCCATTAATACGGCTAATATTTCTCTCTCTGTAGCTGTATAATTCCTTTGTATAGGGTTTAAAGTTTTACTAAAAAATGCCAAGGGATGGCCATTTTGCATGAGAACCGCACCTACGGCATAGTCCGACGCATCTGCTGCAATTTCCAGGTTTTCGTCCCCTTCCGGGAATTTCAAAACAGGGGCGCTAATGAGTGCTTCTTTTAACCTTTCAAATGCAGTATTTGCTTCTGCTGTCCACGTAAATTTATTTTTTTTTCTTTTAATTACTAACAAGGGTTCAACAATATTCGCAAAATCTTTTATGAACCACCGATAATAAGAACATAACCCAAGGAAAGAAGAAAGTTTCTTGGCGGTATTGGGAGGTGGGAAATTCTTGATGGCTGTTATTTTTGAATCCTGAGTTTCTATACCTTTTGCGAAATTTTATAACCCAGATATTTAAGTTCTTTAGTGGCAAACTTGCATTTTGATGCGTTAATTGTAAGACCGGCCTCTTTTAATAATTTAAAATCCTCTTCTAAGTCTTTAATATGTTGTTCGAACGTACTACTCGTTATAATTATATCATCTAGATAGATTAAAGTCGATTTTCCTAGGACAGGCTTTAGAACAATGTCCATAGCTCTATGGAATGTTGACGGGGCCCCACACAACCCCAAGGGCATGCGTAAAAATGCATGAGTGCCCGATTTGATATAAACGCGGTTTTATGTATGTCTTCGGGTCTCATAGCTATTTGATAGTAGCCAGACGTTAAGTCCAACGTAGTCATGTATCTCGTAGACTTAATCTTTCTAATAATTTCCTCTATAACCGGCAAAGGGTAAACTGGGAACTTAGTAACACTATTAAGCTTTCTGTAATCGATAGCAAACCTCCAAGCCCTTTTACCGAAGGAAGAAACTCATTCTTTTTCCTACATAGTACGACTGGACTCGCGTACTCACTATTTATGGGCGTTATTATCTGGTTCTTCAACATTTCCTGAATGTGTTCTTCGATAATTTGCTCTTTTTGTTTATCATACCGGTAAGGTTTAGTCCTACAGGGTTTGTCGGCAGTTAACTGTATATCATGCGTAACAATTTGACAATTACAAGGCCGTTCTGAAAACAAGTTCGAAAAAGTGCTCACCACTTGCTGGATGGCTTGGCTTTCATGGTCATTCAAATGGCTAAGGTCGACTTGCGGTTGTTCCACTGGCTCCACCACCCTCCGATCCATTTCCAGCTTAATTGAAATTTCCTGAAAATTCAGTTTGGCCTTCGCGGCTTTTAAAAACTCCATACCTAAAATAAGTGGACTTTGCAAATTTTTTACCACAAAAATTAATACTTCAAGGCTTTCATTTTTTACCTGTATTTTTAATGATAATTTGCCAATACTTTGACAAGTTTGTCCTTGAGCTGCTATGATTTCTGTGTTTTTATTTTTAAATAATCGTATCCTATTAAAATTCTTCTTAAAAAACGTATCACTCATAAAATTACCTTCTGCCCCTGTATCGATGAGGGCTTCTACTGGTACATCGCCAACCAGGACATGTATAATCGGTAACTGTCAGTTCTTTACCACGACCGTATTTAGGTATCTTCTTGAGGGTTTTTTCGAAACTTCCGGGGTCTGGACCCTCGCTTTTACAGGCCCCTCTAATCGTTTAAAGCTTTCCTTTCAACTTCAGTCCTTTGGGTAAGCGGACGGTTTTTTTCAAATTTCCTTTTTGGGACTTGACCTTCGAACTTCGATGAGTTAGCTTGATAGCTCTTTTCCCCATAAGAGCGATTTGTGTTTCTGGTCTGTTTATTTGAGGATTGTCTTCAGAGACCTTGAGAATACGATGCCCCTCTAGCTTTTTCCGCTATTCTGCGATTTTGGAACTTGACCGCCAACTCGAAGAGTTCCTGCAAGGTGCTTGGGTTCCGAATTTCGAAGTAATCTTGAACAGCAGGTAGCAATCTTGGTAAGATTATTTCAATAATCTCCGCGTCGGGTTTCTTCCCATACAGCATATCCGTCAGCTTAATTTTTGGCAGAATAAAGTCCGTCAAATCTTCCATATTACGTTGATAAAAACTATACAATTCGGCTTCTAGCTTTGCTCGGTCTTTCACTATGGGGAAGGCCTTTAATAATGATATTTTGAAATTTTCAAAGGTATAAGTTTGGCCTCTGAATTCCCCTAATAAAAATTTACCTATATTCTTCCACCATAGTGAGGCCTGTCCTCTTAGTGCAGACGTGGCAATGGCAACTTTTTGTCTTTCAGGCACAGGGTGTAGCTGGAAATCATTTTCGAGACCTTCTGAGAATATCACCACCGAAGTTTTTCCGTCGAAATTGACGTTTGGCTTGATTGATGCTCTCATCGTCTGGACCAGGTATCCAAATCCTTCTAATTGGGTCGCCATTTCTTGTTGTTGGACTTGTACAGGAGCTTCCATCCAGTTTTCGGCCATTTAAGTTCAAAATGTGTTCGGGCGCCAATGTGGTGTTGCGTGGCCCCGACTTGCCCGCAACAATAGTAGTGACTGCTATGAACTGGAAAGTACACAAACTCTTAAGAAGGGTTTAACTCCCTTTTTATTCCACTTTAGAAGTTACAGATGCGTTCACTTGACGCTCACAAACTACGTCGACCCAGCGGTTAACTAAAAATCAAAAAGTACAACTAAAAATAAATAATCAGGATAACTAAATAACAAGGTCACTACCTACGAGGCTCTATAAACGTGACTAACTTAACCGCGTTCTAAAATACAGCTGAGATTTCAGCAAACTTTCTGAATAAAAATTTGAAAGATTCAACTAACTGCTGAAGTAGGCTCACAGGCCGAAACGCGCGGTTCTTAAATTTCTACCTAGCAACCTTCACGCTCGTGAATCAACAAAGCACACCTACAAACTTCTTTTCTCTTCTATTTAACTCAAAATACTTCTGCTGAAAATTTGAATACTTTGCGCGTTCTACTAAAATTTACATACTCTGTCATTGGCAATTCCAGGGGAAAGTAAGGCTTGACAGGAAAGATAGCTTAAACTTAAAATAAATGTTAGTTAAAATAAATATAAACCCTACAAGTTATAGATCGATTATATCTGAAAGATAAATTAAAAGAAATTAGATACTCTTATCTTTAGCAGCATTGCAACACTTTGCTGTCACTAACTTTGCTTTGCAGCTGCGAAGATAAATTTTAGATCTTAAATTATACGCAAAATTATCATTTGCCAAGTTGCATGCTTCATAAATGCGTGGTTCAACAAACCAAACAACCAAACAACAAAGTCAAACAACAAAAATCAGTGCTATATTTTCAAAATTTTACAGTACTAGTTTTGATGGTTTTACCGAACCATCAGCATCAGCTTCTAAAGCGCAAAAATGATGCTTTTGCAGCTGAGAAATGATGGTTCCGTTTTAGTGATTTAGTGAAAACCATCGAAACTAGTCCTGTAAAAATTTGAAAATATAGCGCTGATTTTTGTTTTTCGACTTCTCAATTACTACTTTTTCTGTGTTGTTATTGCATCTTAAATGCGTGGTTGTTTAACGTAATGTAGCATTTCAATGAAATGTTTTTACAGAAGTCTTAAAAAAATTCTGCTAATTTAAAAGTTGAACTGAAAGATATTAGCGAGAGTCAAGGCTGTTTATCACCAGGGGTATCCTGGTTCATGATGATCAACAGTGTAGAGCAGCGTAAGTAATTATATTTACGGATCTTATTAAGATAAATTATCTGAAGGAAATCGTAGCCATCAATTCTTATGCTCACCGATGATTTACTAGTTGTCAGCCCCCGATGTGAGGTGGCACAATGTTTCGTGCAGCGGAAAACAAATGAGTAGTAGCATAATATAGTGTATATTAAACGGAACTACGTAATTTAGTGAATAAAATTATTTGAAGTAACTTGCTGATCTAAAAGCATTAGACACATTCAGCTAAAGATAACTATAACGAAAAAAATATCACACGAATGCCGTCTTCTGGTTAATTTTGAAGCTTAGATCAAACTTTGGTAAGAGTTTTGGGATTTTTGAAAATATGTTAACATTAACGAAATCTTGTATCCTCGTTTACTCACGGCCGTCATGTGTCTATCTTCTCTGCCTCTTGCACAGATTCTGCGAAAATCACTAAAATCGAGCTATCAGAAACATCAGAGGTTCAATATCTGCCTAGCATAGCTCGGAGGTTAGTCACTTCTAGCATGCAGACATGTTATTTGCCAAACTCAATAATCAGAAGCATTTCCTAAGAAAGAATTTTTCCCCAAATCATAATACTTTTTAAACAGTAAAATTGTGCAAGAAAGAAATTCTTTTTTTTTTCAATAACAAACTATAACTGCTATCTAATTAATATTTGGAAGTCCAATCCTAAGTTTTGAAAGTAATTAGTACAAAATAAAAATTTTCAATCTTATTCTGAACGGAAAATTTGAAACTGAAATACAGCCGAAAATAATTAATCTGGGCTCAAGTAATAAAATATTTTTAAGACGTTGATTATAATATCGTAAACAGATAAACACATAATCAAAACACAGATATATTCATTATTTTAGAAGTCCTTCACATTAATATACATAATACACAAATAATAACTTAATCTTAACTTTGGAAGTAAATCCCTTAATAAATTATTTACATTCTAATGCTTAGTTTTACTAAATCAACTCAACGCACAAGGAGGAGGTGAAGAGTACTTACGTGAGCAGATTTCAGGATCGCGGAAAAATTTAAAAAAAATAAGTGACGCTGAGGAAAATTCAGTCGGAGCCAGACTATAAACAAATTGCTTTCTTATAGTCTTTAACATATGTTCGTACATTGCATCCGACCTCGCCATTACATTAAATATCAGTCTGGAACAATCTCTTTGTGAAACTTCATCGACGGGGACACTCGCTTGGATCATCGCAAAACGTAACCTTCGAAATCAGATATTTGAAGTCGCTAAATTTGGAATTCGGATACTCACACACCTTTTTCACTTTCGTTACTCATTAAGGAACAGACGTCAAAAAGTTTAAGTCGATCAATATTTTTGGCATTCCTCCGAGTTATATACATCGTAACAAGAACACAGTTAGTCGAATATTCATCACAGAGGATCCATGCCGTTCTTTTTTATCATAATCTAAATAGTTCACTTCAGTTGATCATCTTTCATGAAGCTGAAACGTCTTTTATAAATTTTACTTTATCTGGTCCCTTTGAGAATCATCATAGCACAAGTTGGAATGAAAGACTAGACCACTAGTCTTTCTCATTCCAATACAAATTTATATTGGTTCTTTCTTTCTTTCTACTTTCCTTCATATTGTTAATCCTGAGGGGAAAACTGTTAGAATTCTTTCTTTCTGTTTTCACCGTTCTTTACCATCTTTTTTCCTCCTCGCCAAAATATAAAAGCCAAAGCTCCATTTCCGCCAATATAATTCCTGTTTAATTACTGACCTAATTATTAATTTAAAGCCATCTTCTGATGCAACCATGCCTCACCTTCATCTTAATTGGTTAACGTCAATCACCCTGCAACTTTTTTCAAACCAAATTTAGCCTAACAAGAATTAAATTTATACACCGCACATTTTTTCCTGTTTCGTCACATGAAAAGGCGATAAACGTATTTTGAACATTTTCACATGGCGGAAAACTCCTGCATATTCATGCCCCGATAAAACGTCTCCAAAGAAAATAATAAGTATAGTAGATAGTCTGTTTAAGTTTTATTTCTCTCACAGTCCAAGAGCCATTTAAATCTCTCGCATCGGTAGAGGCCAAAATCTATTTCACTCAAAGATCTGAAACGCTCCTATATATGTATTTTTGTTGTAGTGGCTTTCCTTTATTCCATAACAAGTAGAATGCTACAGCGCCAGGCAGAAAGATTATAACGCCGTTAGATAAATTATTTTATGTGCAACAAAGAGCCCCAGAATTTAAAATGGGTGATATAGAAAAACTAATAAAAGAAGCAAAAAAGAATACGGAAGTAGCACAAAGAAAACAGAAGCTCTATTATGATTTGAAACGACGGGGAGTAACTTATAAAGTAGGGGATGAAGTTTTAAAAATTAAGCATTCACTTTCTTCAGCACCAGAAGATAAAACTGCCAAATTTTTTCCACGATTTGAAGGACCATATGTTATAGAAAAAATAACTCACGCTGTAGTAGTGTTAAAAGCCAGAAATGGTGAAACCTGTTCCGCAAACATTGATCAAATCAAGCCCTACTTCGATCGTAATAAAATGCAAATATTTTCAGATCTTTTGCAGGATCCGGCACGGCAGACACCGCAGGAACAAGCTCCAGAGGTGGAAAAACGACAAGTACAAGGGCAAGCCAATAAGAGGCAGGAGCAAGTGAAAAGAAAATTTCCCCGCGGAAAAATTAAAGGTAACAAGAAAAAGAAGCCGTTCCACCGTCCAGAAAAGAGAGTTCACGAACACCCCCAGAATGAAGAAGGGAGAAGGACGACGTATGTGAAGAGAACCAGGAGAAATGACGGCAACTATAACCCGGCTCTAAAACGGAAGATCTACTCATCCGACAGGACTCTCCGCAGTAAATGTCGGCGAACTGCGGAAGGGCCATCAGCGGCGGAGGAAAAAGTACAAGGAAAATTTGAATGGCCAGCAACGAGGTCCAAGCAGGAACACGAAAGAAGGTTCCCGGTTCCGCCAAGACCAGCTGCCATCAAACGGCCAAGACCACAAGCAGAGGAGAAAAAGAAGGTATTCAAGGGTGGCCGAACTGGTGAAAAAAGGAAGCTTCCAGAGGAAAGCACTGAAGGGCGAGCCCGTACAAGAAGGAGGATAAATCAGACAACTCTCTGCAATACCTTTAAAGACTGGGCCCAGAAAAGGTATTACAAAGATAAGTAAAATTTTATGTTACTTTGCAAACTTAAGTTAATCTTTCATTCTTACTGCAAGTGGCAGATTTCAAGAAGTTTTACCTCATGCGAGGTCTACCTTTATCGCCAAAAGGGCGAGAAATGAGTTGTTACCGATTTTGGTATTATGTTTTTCAATTACTCGCGCGTAAAACTAAAGTTGATGTATAACAGCGTTGTGTAAAGACTTAAATATTGTAAAAAGTTATTGTATAAATTTTATTTAAAACATTCTAGCAAGAAAGAAGTTTTAGTCTGAAAGACTTTTTGAAATGTATTATTTCAATGTAGAAAGAATTGGCACTTGCTTTGAAAAGAATAGAAGTTAACAATGTACTACTAATGTATGTTTTCAAATGTGTAAAATTAACGGCATGTTGATATGTTCTTATATACAATGTGAACTATTATTTTAAATGTTAAGAAATACCGTGATATGGTAAAAGTGAATGTTAAATTTTTTTATTCGTGTGACTGTAAAAAGACTAAAGCATGGCGAATATGTGTTAAAGGTTGAATGATGTAGTTAGGCTCTCTGACGCTACACTTTAGAGTTAGACACTTTCAGAATAGTACCTCAGGGTTTAGAGTTGAAATTAGGGTGTGTTAAGAGGTCTTGTTATGTTGAATTTTAACACGTTAGTGTTTTGATTGTAGGAGGAAGTGTGGAACACGTAGACAGAAACACATTCGTGTTTGGTGTTCTTTTACAACACATGTCAGAGAGCACGAGGAGAGATAATTAAAATAGTCATGAATGAAATAAGAACGTTAAGAGAAGTATAATTGTATATGTTACTTGCCATTTCATTGTGTAACATTTCATTAAACTAGTTTTCCTTCCAGATCTCTGGAAGGAACCAGAATTGAATAAAAGCTCCTGTTTAGATGCAGTACAGATGAAAAAAGATTGTTGTATATCCTGGGAGCTGCTATTGTAACAAATTTCTTTCTTTTAAATTTCTAGTTTCTAGCGAAGTATGTTTGTAAAAGATTGGCCTCGCGTTAGATTCTAGAGCTAAAAGTTTTCAACAAGGTCGTTTTAGACCTCAGTTTCAAACTAATTAACTCTGGCGGGAAGTATGTAAGGATCTTAAGTTTTACTAACGTTTATTTTATTTTAAATCTTTACTATCACTTCTTATTTTCTACTTCCGGCCAGAATTCTAAGCGTTAAGGTTTTTATGCAAAGTTTGTCTGGCGAACGCCAAGTATTTAAGTTGTGGCCTTTTGCCAAGCGAGAGAGAGGAAGCAGTGAGTCAAAGCAGGCCGCTTACCTTAGAAGTTACGCAGTTGCTGTTTGCCTTCCAGGCCAGAGGTTTTAATCCTCTTGATAAATTTAAACGTATTGTAGTGTTCACAGTCTCTGTACTACATACGCTTCCTGTTATTATAAGGCCAATCTTCCACGTTTATTATTCTAAAGTTAAATTAGAGTTTAGTTTTATTTTTATACTTTTACGTTAGACCCCCAAGTAGCGGGTCAGTGTATTCCGAAGTACGGAAGTTATTGTATATAGAGAAAAATAAAGGGTTTTGTATACCCTTCTCTGTATCCTGTCTACTGACCACAATTAGTGAACATAGCTTTAGTAAGCTCTCTGTTCCGAGACAGGTCCTTGCATGTTCCTGAAGAAGGTAAGAAGGAACATTGACCCTGATACTGAAACCTGCTCACTACATTACCAAGGACTTTTTAAAATCTGTGTATTTAAATCATGTACTCGATGAAGTAAGAAACGCATTTTGTTCTACCAATGGTGTCTTAGGTATTGAATACTATGAATATTTGTAAAATAATTAGGATGTTCAATAAAATGTTATTTTATTTTACAATGCTCTCATGACTGTCTCCAGGTTCACACCCTATTTAAAAGAATTAATCTGTAATGTATACTTACATAATTTTTAAATATACCTATTGTGTACAAACCTATTGATTTTTATAGAGTATAAATATGGTTGTTCTTAAACAGATACCTATTCATTACTTGTTAAAACTTTGAGATGTTAAGTAGCATTCATTTTCTCTCTTGTACATGTGTTAACCTATTTTCTGGAACCTTTATATCGGCAAGTTATTAGAAACTCTGGCATTATTTCCCTATTCTAGTTAAATATATATAAATGAATATCAGTCTCCGTTTAGATCATAACAACTGTTGCAATGAACGCAGCTCTGTCTCAGACCTATCGGGATCCACAGGTCCCCGCAAGTTTTGGGTGTGTTGCTGCTTTGCATAGTGCTTTAAAAGGTCGCGTAAAAACAAAAGACATCCAGAAATGGTTGCAAACAAAGGATTCTTATAGTTTGCACAAGCCTTTGAGGCACAAACTTCCCAGGAACAGAGTTATCGTAGGAGGCTTAAACGAGCAATTTCAATTTGATTTAGTGGATATGTAAACAAAATATGTGTAAATCTCTAATAAATCAGACTGGATCGCAGTTAAAGTAATAAACAGAGGAGCGTTCTTCCACACAACATTTATTCACGAACACCAAAGACGAACTGATACATATACATAATTGACATCACAGTTTCTTTTTACAAACAAACACTACCGCCATCTATTGGCGATCTATGGATACACAATCCTAAACTTCACAATATGCAATCCCTGGCGTCTTTTAATGATGGATATAAATATTTGCTGACCTGTATAGATATCCTTTCGAAATACGTTTGGGCTATCCCTTTCAAAGATAAAACATCTGTGTACATCAAATCCGCTTTCGAAAAAACATTTTCGGAACGTACACCCAAATCATTACAAACAGATGCAGGGAGAGTTTACCAATAAACAATTTCAAAATTTTTTGAAAAAGAGAAACGTTCAGGTTTTCACGACACATAATGCCAAAGCTTCTGTCGTAGAACGATTTAAACGAACTCTAAAAACAAAAATGTGGAAATACTTTACAGAAATGAATACACGAAAGTACATTGATGTGTTTGATAAATTGATATCCAGTTATAACCATACATGGTATCGTAGTATTAAGACAGAACCTGTATCCGTTACATTACAAAATCAAGAAAAAATTTGGAAAACGTTGTGCGGTCAGCAACCAGTACGAAACCCTGTTTCTTCAGATTTAAAGATTGGAGATACGGTACGCATCAGCCAAGAAAAAATGCTCTTTGAGAAAGGATATGAACAAAACTGGACAAGAGAAATTTTTACAATCTATAAAATTATTCGACGGATTCCTCTTGTCTATAAACTGAAAGATCTAGCAGGAGAAATTATACAAGGAACTTTTTACAAACAAGAACTTCAAAAGGTTTCGGACTCTGGTTATTATCCCGTTGAAAAAGTTTTAAAAAAGAGAAAACGTCGCGGGAAAATAGAATATTTTGTGAAATTTCAGGGGTACCCCGAAAGTTTCAATGCTTGGGTGGAGGATGTGAGAAGGGTATAAAAGGCCGATACATTCTGTTATCTGTCATTTGAACGAAACATGTCTTTTTTATCACACTGATCAGTGACAGGTCCATGCGCTTTTTCCCAGACAACAAAATATCTCAATTTACCACTCAGCTTCTTACTCCGATGGATTTAAATAATCAGTGGGAGTTATTTCTTATGGACTTTATTTATCCTCACACGTGTTTTAACGTCCGAAAAGACAATAATTTATTTGGATTGGATTTGGGTGATGGGAAATTGGAAGGTCTAAGAGTGCCTCCAGGATGTTATGGAACGATACCAGATTTATTAAAAGCCATGAAAATACCTTCCCATAAAAATAAGATTGAATTCAATTATCATTCTGTCACGAAAAAGTCACCATTAAGACCGACGAAAACTGCAAAGTCATTCTTCATGAAGGATTAGCTGAGCTTCTAGGGTTCGAGCCGGGTGTTTACAAAGGATTGGAGCAAAGTCCTTTTGTGGCCGATCCCAAAGTATCTTTTCCTGTCATGTATGTGTATTACAATCTCGTAGAGCCGCAAATTGTGAGAGATGTACAAGCTCCGTTGTTAAAAATTGTCACCGTAGAAGGAAATGACGGAGACATCATAAATGCTCATTACCCCGACCCTTTTACTTGCCAGTTATCCGACAGCATTTTCAGGCTATACATATTGACATAAGACTTCACTCTGGAGATTTAGTACCACTCGAAAGAGGCAAAGTATTTCTTGTGTTGCATTTTCGTCTGAGACAAATTCTATAAAAGAAGCATTCATCTGCAAATTGATGTCATTCGGATTGTGTGTGCAAGATTAGAAGCATCAAATAAGCGGGTGCCTTATACGTGTTGCACGAAAAATTTTGAAGATTATTATTTATCTCAAACTGGAAATGGTATACCTTCCTATCAAGGAACCATTTAACAGAAAAGTTATGGTATTGGTGGATTTTTTTGCAAAGCTGTTTCGCAGTGCTATGCCGTTTTTGATGAGTGGAGCCAAAACCGTTGGAAAAGAAGCTTTGCGGACTGGAACATGAATTGCAAACGACGTATTGTCAGGAGAAAATTTTCTCCTGACAATACGTCTCCTGACAAGTCTCCCTCAAAACCAGATATTAAGAAGCTGGCAAAAAAATTAGCGAGGAAAGCAGTTCAGAGAGCAGACAAGATGATTGGTCACGGACGGTTTAAAAGGAAGCGCAAAACCCCCAAACACTTCATTTCGTCTAAAGCCAGGAAAGTACAACGACGTGATATTTTTTACTCGTAATGGCTTTTCTGTTAATAGATTCTCCGGAATGTGCAAAATTCGAATTGGATTTATTTTCGCTACCTCCCACACAAACAGTTATCGAAAAAGGTCAGTGGGTTGAATTTCATCCATTAGCCAATGTATCGGAAGGAAGTTCTGTCGAGTTCAATGTTTCTGGAAGCGGAGACGACTACCCAGACTTATCACAGACACAACTCTATGTCAAAGTGAAAATTTTAAAAAAATGATGGCAAGCCAATCACGGCTGAAAGTAAAGTGGGACCTGTCAATCTCTTTTTACGTTCTATGTTTTCTCAAGTGGATATTAGCTTAAATGAAAGACTCGTTTCCACCAGTAATAACACGTATCCTTGCAGAGCCATGATAGAAAAATTACTGAATCACGGTTTTGAAACGAAAACGTCTGAACTGTCATCAGAATTGTTTCTCAAAGATACAGCAGGACGTATGAACGTTTTCATACTCAAGACATTCAGCTAAATGAAGGATTGAACCAACGAGCAGAATTGTTTAAACTGATTGCTTTGGTCGATATGATTGGCCGATTGCACTTGGATATGTTTTATCAGGAAAGACTTTTGCTGAATATGGTGGATATGAAAATTAAACTCATACGCAGCAAAACTTAATTTTGATTACTGGGCAAAGGTGAATTTAAAGTTTTACTAGAACAAGCTTCTTTGTTTGTAAGAAAAGTGAGAGTCAGTCCGGGTGTTGTGCTAGGACATGCCAAAAGCCTAGAAAAATCGACAGCCAAATATGTCATTAATAGAGTGCTCTGCAAAGCCTATTCCATTCCAATGGGAAATATGAGTTTTATTCAAGACAATATTTTCATAGGTCAAATGCCTAATCGTATTGTGTTGGCCTGTGTCGATAATGATGCCTTTAACAGAAACTATAAAAAATCTCCTTTTGAATTCAAGCATTATAATATGAACTTTATCTGCGTTTATGTGGATGGGCAACCGGTACCTCATAATCCTCTTCAGCCTAATTTTGACAAAAATCATTTCATACGAGCTTATCAGAATTTATCTATGAATGCAGACGACAGAGGACTTTACCTTTCAAGATCAGAATTTTCAAAAGGGTATTCCTTATACCTTTCATGATCAGAATCTTCAAAAGTATATTCCTTATTTCGCTTCGACCTGTCACCTGACCTTTGTGATGGCTCTCATTTAAATCTGGTTCAACACAGCAACTTAAGATTAGAAATAAAATTTGGGACTCCCTTACAACAAACTATTTCGTTATTAGTGTACGCTGAATTTAAAAATTTGATAGAAATCAATAAATCTCGAAATATTCTGTAAGATTTTGGAAACTGATGAATTCATCACAGATTCATCAAATCTTATCTCGAGATCCTGCTTCTTTGAAATATTATGCAGATGTTTTTCCTTGTGACAAAATACCCGTGAGTCAAAGTGTTCCCTGTGCACTGGTGCTCAATACTGATAAACATGATGAAAAAGGAACTCATTGGCTAGCTGTCTACATTGCAGACAAACAGACTTTGGAAATTTTTGACTCTTATGGACTCAAGCCTGAAGTATATGGAAAAGATATCACATCCTTTGTCAAGAAATATCTTCATGTTTGCTGGAACAAGATTTCGCTTCAGAGTTTAACTTCTAATGTATGTGGACATTATTGTATTTATTTTATTATTAAACGATGGTAAGGACTCTGTATGGAACTCATTGTATCACCCTTAGCTGGGAAGAATAATGATTTCCAAATATTTCAATTTGTCAAAAAAAAAAAAAAAAAAAAGATATGGTGTAAACATGATTTTTAGTCCAAAGGGATTTCAGTCCCGAAGGACTATTGCTTTCGTTTTGGCATTTTGCGTCGGACTCATAAACGTCGGTTCACTTTTCAAACTGTTGCCACAAAATGTTAGAGTCCTGCATTATATTTGAAGAAATTAAATAATGAAAAATCTGCATAAATGATTGTCTATTTCTCGCATTGTGATAAAACAATGGTACATAGAGCGATCGAATTTTGAATGACGAAATCCTACTGCGAATATGGGCATCTGAAATCCCAAATTTGGAATTTGTTTTATTATAGATTTTATATTTTGTAAAACTTTAACGAATTTTTGATTTACAAACTCAATGCTTTAAAAGCGAGAAATGGCCAACGTTATATAGAAAAAAAATACTTTTATCTCCAGCTCGCGAGACTGTGTATATCGGAAATTCTAAAGATATGCTTAATTTAACATTATTTTGCGATATTGCTCTTGAACTGAATTTTATGGTTTAAGTGCAAAGAACATGATATTTAATAAATAAAGGTAACACTCAAAACGTTAAAAAAACGCCCCTTTGCACGTAATTTAAAATCTGAAAAATTTCAGATTTTTTTTTTTTTTTTTTTTTTTTAAATAAAGTTGTTTTAATTTGTAAAAATGTCTCTTGTATTTCTTGTTTCTACACTTATTTAAACAAAATGTATAAATGTCTTCTTGGTGCCAGTACACTTAAAAAACGGCTTTCGGTAAAGTATAAAAGTCAGTGTTTTTTAAAGTTCCTCTCATTTCCAAAAATGGAACTGCACAAGTTAATACATCCTTCTACTTGTCTTCTGAGCGGACCTACCGGTTCAGGTAAAAAGGTTTTTGTGAAGAAATTGATAGATCATAAAATGTACCATACCATGCCGACCAATATTATTTATTGCTACGGAAGTTATCAACCTCTTTTTAATTCCATGAAAAATGTAAATTTTGAAGAAGGATTACCATCTAACCTGCAGACGCTCCAAAATGCTTTAATTATCATAGACGATTTAATGTCTGAACTAGCAAGTGATACTCGCTTTCGCAAACTTTTTACAAAAGAAAGTCATCACCGAAACTTTTCAGTCATTTTCATAACGCAAAATCCTTTTCACCAAGGCAAGGAGATGAGAAATAGTCATTTAAATTCCCATTATCTTGTCTTATACAAAAATCCTAGAGATAAAAGTCAAATCATGCATTTAGCTAGACAAATGTTCCCGGAAAAGTAAAGGCCTTTCAAGAAATTTTTCGGGATGCTACTTCAACTCCATTTAGCTACTTGCTGATTTACGACCTGAAACAAGCGAAACCCTTCGCCTTCGTGCAGGCATCTTTCCTGGGGATAAATACTATGTCTACCAGCCCAGATAGTTCATTTCAATTTGACAAGTCGAATGGCTAACATGTCTGCAGCCATCGTGATCGATTTCGAAGATTTTCAGTGGATGCCTCAATATTACTTTGTTAAAGAATTAGCTTTTTACTCCGTGCATGAAGGATATCACAGTTGCTGGTCATTTTTACCTCCTCAGCCTTGGAAAACATTATCACGATCTCAGCAAAAGTGTTTTGCTTGGGTCACAAGAAATCGTCATCACATGAATTGGAATGAGGGTGTTTTACATTATACTCATCTTCGTATTATTTTGCAATATTTGTCATCTATTCACTCTGTCGTATACGTGAAAGGATTAGAAAAGAAATTATTTTTAGAAAATACATTATATAGAGACATCATAAATCTAGACTGTCCTAAGATAGAGAATTTAAAAAAGAAACGTTATTTAACATGTTCGATTCATGCAAAAGGATTTAATTGCTGTGCTTTAACCAAAGCGGCTGCATTTGCTACCTATATAAAAAAAAAGTGTGCAAGAAAAGAGCTCATTTGTCATCAAAATGTCTCATCTGAAGGATGTGGATTATCTAAAACTGTTAGGAAAAAGTCGAATAAAAGCAGCTGTACTGAAAAAGTGTCTGAATCATCTCATCAAATCTGTTTGTGAATGTGTTTTAAATCTTCTAAAAGGAAACGTACCCATCACCAAACGCGTCAAAAACCGACTCGCCCCTTTTAAAAGAACTTTGAGGAAATTAGCGGACAAAAAGTACCTCTTTTTAAGAAAAGACGTCTTTTGGTTCAAAAAGGTGACGGTTTTCTATCTTTCCTCATTCCTGCAGCAGTCAGTGTCTTATCCTCTCTTATCCATGGAACACAGTAAGAAATTCGCTCTGGTACCCCTGGATCGTATGCAAAAGTTTGAGTCATTTAGATACCCAAATTCAAAACATCTTAAAAAAGAAAATGGACGATGAAGAAAAATCCAAATTGTACATCCAAGTTCTGCAAAAAAGATGTTACGTTTCCTCATGTGAATGCGTCTTAAAAACAACCGCCTGAACAATTTTCTGAGACATATGTGGAAAAGGAAATAATGCAGACTGTTCCTGTGAAACAGAAAAGAACGGCACAGAAAATAATGGATTTCTTAAAAGAACATCAGATTTCCTGGACTCACAATAAAGAACTGATTCTGGACGGTCATGTGTTTTCTGGGTCCAACATTGTTCAACTGATAAACTTTATGTTGAGAAATAGAACTGAAAGACCTACTGCCTTTGAACAGTTTAAAAATGTACTGAATGTGAATAACTTTCCTCAAGACTTTGTGAAAAACAAACATTTAATGATTGTAAAAACTATGTATGCTAGACCTAAAAGAAAAATCCTCTTCGAAACTATGGCTGAAATTGTAATGAAAGGTTCATAATAAAAGCTAATTTCTGATTATTTGTGTTACGTTTTTCTTTGATAAATTTAATATATAAAATCATTTTTTTCTGATTAAACTAATATATACATAATCATAACCCTTATTTTTCTAAAAAATATAAAAAAACTTACCTTTCATGAAATCTTTTCTAAAAAAGAACACAATAATTTTCGAACTTCTGTTTATTTTTTTTTCTAAATAAGTTTTTACACGCAAATGCATGATATTATGCATATTATCTTTTTACATACAAACTGTTTTGTACATACCATACATTTTACAAAAGTTATTTTCAAAAGCCAAATGGTAAGGTGGTGAAGTCTGCTTGAATCACCCTTTTGTCCAACACAACTTTGTATATTTTTGTTTCGGGTTTATTCACAACTTTTCTTCTTTTTGGTTCTCGGGTAATTTTGGAGGGGTTGTGCAGAGCTATGACATCCTTTTGGTCCAGACTAGATAACTAGACTTTTGATGGGTTCACAATTTAAGAGCTGGGAATTTCTGAAGTTCAACGAAAATCCTCTGACTTTGCAACGAGTTTTCCTAGTGGCCGTCTAGTACGCATAGTTTTTCGGACCTCCTGAAAAACAAAATAAAACATGGTGAGAAAAAGACATAACAGAAAAAATATGCATTAAACATATTTTTTGGTACATATTAAACAAGGAACTTTTTAAAGGTCCTTACCTGACACGAAGGTTTTGATGATATCTCAATCCAATTCGTCGGTAAATTCCCCTAAGAAGTTACCCAAGGGTAATTGGGTAACCGTGTCACACATAGTTCAATGCGACCATTGGTAGCGTAGATGATGGAATATGTGTCGTGATACAGGACGTTTCGACCTAGCTTTTCCATTTCACTGTACAGCTTGAGGCGGGCCCAAGCTGTCGTAAACGTCGCTAGAAAAATGTTGGTCGAGGCATCCTGCGGCACAAACTCCTTGGCAGACTCCCATTGCATTGCAGCGTATTGACTGGCCATTGTATTCTCACCTCAGGCGTGGGAAGAAAGACATCTTTGATCTGAAAAGAATAGAAGAGTCATGAGTTCACAGCTCAAAATACATGAAGTTGGTCAAAGTTTATAGATGAATAAAATCGATGAGAAAACTTACTTTTTTGGCAGGCTCAGCCATCATCTTATTAAAGTCTGGCACCGTACGCACATAGGTAAGCTGCCCTTTGTTTATGTTCATACCCCATCTGAAAAACAAAATCCAACATAAATCATAACGAATTAAAAAAATAAAAATGTTTACAAATATTTAAGTACAAAAGAAATCATCTTACCTGCCCCAAAAACTGTTTAGGGCCAACTTGGCAACTTGTCGACGCCCAGGGTTCCTGGAAATCTTTCCTTCGTCCAACATGACGCCCTCTATTTCTTCATACTGGCGAATATACCTTAATTTGTCTTCAGACGTCACACACTCCGAAGGCCATCCGCTACTTTCCTATTTGATTTTTAGAAAGAGATCAATGTAGGAACGAAACAGGGAAGTAGATGATTCTTTGAAATGATACACTTCGTAAATCTAGAAAATAAAGAATAAATTTCAGTTATGACAAAAGATTTGAAATAAATTTGGGTTATGGCAAACGTTTTAAATAATCTTTGAATACTTACATGTGTGACGCGGTAACCTTTCTTTATCGCCAGGTTGACTTCTTCCGATACACACGTTCCGATAAGAGCTCTTTCGTCGTCTGTGTGGGTACAGGAAGACTGACACTGTAGAAGAGCGCAAGTCCGACACAGAGGGAACATCAGTTTCTTTCGGCACCAGTATGGAAGAACTGGAAGATATAGGTTCCGAGGAGGAATGACACGGCATTGAATGATGCCAAAGTAGTGTTCCAGATCGCCGAAGCTTTCCGTGATGATTTCCGGATGTCCCACGGAGTAGACGCAATATTTGTTCACCTGTGAATGAAAACAAAAAGTCAGAAAAGATACATCGCAAAAAACATACATAAATATCAGAAAAACACATCATCCATGAAAAGGTTTTAAAATAATAAAAAAGGACGAACCCATGGATAGAGCGATGTGAAATCCACATATTTAGCGTCTCCCTCGTGGAACAATTTGAAAGCATTGGTCCGTCCTCCGAAAAATGACTCGCGAGGATTGAGCCGGTCCCTCAAATAATGTTGATCCAGGAAAGCTTGGAGATTTGGATTTTCGACTTTTTCTCTCTGAAACTCGTGCTCCCACATTTCCATGACGTGGAAACCCTGGGCTCGAAGTTTTCGTGTCGTCTCTTCCGTTTCCTCTCTCAACGTTCCCATGGAAACCCCTTTTAGCGGATGAATGATATCCCCGTCATAGCTCGAACTACACCCATGGAAGAAACAGCCCTAAAATAATAAAAATATATGAATAGTGTTCAACATGTAAATTAAACATTAAAAGTGTAAAATCATTCAAAAGAGTCATATAGAAAAAGAATGGTTATATTTTCTTACCTGAAACTGAACGACGGTTTGCGTTGCTTGACAGAAACCATCTACCGAGATTCCGGCGATTCTGTGCGCTCCGGAACCGTTCAACTCATGTTGAATGGCAATGTCTTCCGAAGCAGCAACAAAGTCCAACCACCGGATCGAATCAGGGCTGTAATTCTTGGAGTTGACGTAGCCGTGTGTGGGCACCATGACAATCGTGTTAGGCTGAATGTGGTCACTCCGATACTTTGCCATACAGGCTGACGCAATGGTCACGTATCTAAACAGAAAAAAAACAACTTCATGAGCATGATTATTCCATAAGAACAGAACTGTAAACATGATCATTATTGTATAAAATAAATTAGAAAATAACTTACTGGAATGGATCCACACCCACCACATCCAAAAACTGGGCTCGAAACTCCAGGCAACAGCGACGAAGAATATCCACGTCCGATCTAACAAAAAAAAAATGAAAATTTTAAATATACGAAACATAAAATATAAAATTGAAACAAGAAGGGGGGGGGAAAATATACCTGCAATAGGCCAGCATCTCTGTTTGAAAATCAAATATGTCCCCCTTGTGTTCTTCGTACCAAGACATGAAAGCTTGTCGGGCTGATGTACTCATAGTATCCGGGCTGTAGTACCGAACATCAGGCAGCGGTCCGACATAATTTTGATTTTCTCGAGAGTTGAAAAGATGGGGAAAGTATCCTTTCTTCAACTCGCTGAGGCCGAAGCATCCCGGCAGTTTGGCCAACGCATTCGGCAAAAATTTTAATGAGTCTATGATCCGAATGTTTAGACTAGGGTGTCTTAAACACATGATCATAGACCCGTTAGGGATCACCTCCAGCGCTGTGCCTTGCTCCAGGAGCCAGGCCATCACGAACTGACCGTCGAACCTGTAAGTAAAAAAAAATATGAATAATATTGAAAAAATAGTCGTACTTAAAAAGCATGCAAGCTATGGTATTTTTAACTTACCCTTTCATGTTATGTGCCACGGCGGTGTAGCCCTTGTGCTGTGAGGTGAACAGCCGGGCACAGAAATCTCGGTACGCCTCATTGCCCGGAAACACTTTCTCAGTGCCGTCGGCATACTGAGCCACCGCGGAATTTACGAGATGCTCCCCCGAAGACTGGTCCATTTCAAAGTCAAAGAAAATGAACTTGTCATCAGACTTCTTCGGAGGAACACGTCGCAAATAACAACGGTGCTCAGCAGCCACGACAAACTGGCCGCAGGACGGACACTTGGTGGTTCCACATCTGTGAAGCTCTTTAGGGCAATCCCGCCTCCGGATCACTTGACAGCATTCCCTGCACTGGTATACTTGTAACGACAATTAATTATTTCAACATAAACAATTTCCAAAAATTCTACATATTAATTTATATTTACACAAATTTTCAAAACACTTACCCTATCACAAAGTGAAAACTCTTGGTTTCCAGTCAGGGCTTTGTGTGCTGCATAACAGGTATCCGATCGGCAGAGACGGTCGCAATTCTGGCATCGTTGGGGCTGTACCGGAAAGCAGTCGGTTCTCAAGCATAAGGGACAGGCATTGGCATATCTATGACTTTCAGGCATTTGGTAGGCCTTTTCACAGGTCGTGCAGTAATGATCACTGCCAAAAAACCCTTTGAGGGACTTGATCACGTCATAATGTCCGTCGTAAAGCCATATATTGATCCGTTGAAGCCTCTCTCTTCCTTTATAGACCACCTAAATCACAGAAAGATAAAACTTTTCTCTTAAATTCCAAAATTCAAAGTAAAAACAGTTTTTAACATCTAATTACATACATAAACCGATCTAAAAATTGTCCCCTTCGCATTTAACATAAAAAAAACGAATTGTATGCATGTATAAAATGAATTTAAAATTTCACCACGCATTATTCAAAGTTATATTTCTTAACATCTAAATGAATTACATGCACCAAGCATAAAGTTAATCAAAAGTAAAAATTTTCAAAAGTTATATTTTTAACATCTAAGAAACTTTTCCTGAAATCGAATAATCTAAAAATTTCGATTTTTACACCCTAAATTTTGACATGCATGCATTTCATGCGTGAATATGCATAAATATAATCTTAAAAGTTAAAGTAGTCTAAAAATTCACTAGGCAATTTTTTATAAAGCATATTTTTAACATGTAAAGAAATAGCGTGTATGCATAAAATATAAATTTTATCTTAAAAGTAAAATTAATCTAAAAATTTTTGAAATTATGTTTTTTAACATCTAAATAAATTTCACACATAAAAATAATCTAAAAATAAAAATCATCATGCGTTTTTACAAGTTGTATTTTTAACATAACAGCTAACTGCATACATGCATAAAATATAAAGTTAATATAAAAATCTAAAAATAAAGATTCATGTTATATTTTAAACGAAAACTTTTCTCTAAAAATAATTCCAAAACCGAACAATTGACAAAAAGCATACATTCAGTTTCGCCCATTATATTTTTAACGTAGGAACCAATTAAAAGTATTCTAAAAAATGCTCTAAAAATAAAAATTCACCATGCGTTCAGTTTTCCTCCATTATATTTTTTAACATCGAAACGAATTGCATAAAGTTAATTTAAACATTCACCCTGTATTCAGTTTGTTAACATGGAAACATAACGCTAGTCATCTCAATTTTTCAGTCCGTTGAAAACTATTTCTAAAAAATTATTCACGTACAAAATAAATTTTACCATAAACATAAATTTTTATCAGAAAATAGAAAAGAACTAAAATCAAGCTACGATTTTAAATAAACAGGCAGAAAAAAATTTAGCTAATTTCAAGGGTAGTATTTTAAAGCATAAATATCTGGAGACAAGACTGACTGACCTTGTTCAAATTATCCAAAGAAAAGACTGCAATTTGAGCATCCAGGTGGTCTTCAATTATGGCAATTTCAGTAAATGTGCAGGGGCCTAGAGGAACATTCGTAGACATATGAAGTTCCTTGGAACGATTCACAAGGGCTGATCGGTGACGATCTTTCATGGCATTGATAGCAATCGTATCCTTATGTAAATGGGCCAACGCATAAGCAATTGCTTTGCCACAACAGAGTCCTTCGTCATCGTATGGAATAGCCAAAATGGATTTTTTATCCAGTCTGTCCATTGAGATATTCACTACTTTCCTGTTCCGTCCAGCACCGACAGGTCGTTTGATAGTAATTACGTCCACCGAGAACCCTGTATCCATTTCGATCTTGTCTTTAGAATGCAGTACTTTCATCACGGCAGCCAAAATTTTTTCAATCGTTAGGGATGAAACTGTCATGAGGGATGTGCTGATAGGCTTGTCCAACCCTTCTGCTTAGATGCAGAACCGGATAAGATCTGAGGGGCTCAAATCGGCTGTTGTCCTGCGAATCAGTTGCTCGAACAATTCCCGGACGGTGTCCGGAATTCGTACCATCGGAACCCCTTGTACGTTCAAAGGCAACCGTTCCATATCTATACTGGCCCGAAAAGTAATTTCCTCTGCCTGATATTTATTGTTTCGGCGACGAAACTTCTCTGTGAGTACAATCGCCTCATCGATCTGAAAAGTAAAAATAAAAATAAGTTCTCGGTCACAATCAAACATTTTCAAAAAAGACATTCATTCATGCAAAAAGTAAACATACACACCGAACGTTCATCGGTACCAGCCATATACACAGGGCCACGAGCTGATGAAGAAGACGTCTAAAAATAAATATATTCATTTTTAGTACTAAGAAAAAAATATTCTAACATAATCTAAAAAAATGCTTAAATATTTACCTCAAATCCAGAACCCACATGATAGTACAAGAGCAGAACCAGAGGATTTTCCAGGAATATTTGATCCACTTCATCGATTAACTATCCCAATAAAAAAAGAATACGTTTAAAATAAAGGGTACTATTCGGTTTTGAGGGCCGTAAAAAAATTGCAGCGAAAATGTATGCGCAAAAGCGCCAAATCTAGGGTACGCGTTGATTTCAGATTGCGTAAGTTTATATAGTTCTATATTTCTTTCAGACGCCATTGACATACTAGTTTAATTTTTAAATCCTTTTTTGATTTTAAATCCTTTTTTGATATCCTATGGATTTAACAATTTGGGAATTGCTCATGACGAAAAGTTGGCAATAGGATTTTGGATAAAGTTGCAGAATCACCCACTGCTTGACGCGTTTTTAAGAATTCTACATACTCGGTATCCATGTGCACATCGACATATTTTCACTTTAAAAAAAATCCTAGAATTGCACAAAAATGGCACTGCGCACACCCTTGACACTACCTATATACACATCGACCTATTTTCACTTGAAAAGTAAAAGAAAATTGACAAAAATTCAATTGTTTTTACCCTTATAAAAAGCGGCAAACAAATAAGTGATCGATTCTGCACTTTACCGAGAATGTTTTTAAAGAAAAGGCATCATTTATTACAGAAAACTACATTTGAACAACCAACGAGATGAAATTATGCTTTAGTGACAAGTCGGTAGCGAAATAGCGATGCAGGCATACATTCAGTTACGTTTAGCAATTTTTATATAAATTATAATAATGATCTGAAATAGTTATTTACTCTTATGCTTCCATTGAGTCATGTTTAGCCTTTTTCACATAAATTATAACAATAAAAAGTATTATATGAAATTAAGCTTTCATCTAAATTAAAACATCAATCTTAGATAGTTATTTATTATTATACTTCCTTTCTTGCCGCAATTACAGAATTCTATATTAGGGTTGGCGCAATTATTTTTGGCTGCTTTGACATCAACAATAGTTTGGCGATTTTTTACGGCCCTCGAAACCGAATAGTACCAAATAAAGTATGTTCAAAATACATTCAAATAGAAATAAAATACGCTACGGAAATACGTGTAAAAACTTACATCGTCATCCGAATGACGGAAAGGACATTCGGGATCCTCAAATAACACCTAACAATTAAAAAATTTGAATAAATAACACATTCAAAAAATTCGTGTTTAAAAATAGTAATCTAAAACCAAGTAGAAGCGAAAATGTACTTACATTAGATGCAGAATAAACTCTCTTGGTAGACATCGTGTAGAAAAACGAAATGGCACAAAAGAAAATAACAAAAAGGCAAGATAACATTCACTCAGGAAAAACCAGAGTAGAAATGATTGCAATGCCAATGATTTAAAAATTTCGGAGTGCCTATGGTTCAAAACCATCTACCCCCACATCAGAATTACTAAAAGCGAGCAGAAATAGGAAAAATTTGGCATAAGTGATTTACTTGATGCACACTAGAGGGAGCCACAGGCTCGAGAAAGTTTAGGGATAGGGATGAGAAATAAAAAACTTAAGTATCATAATTTTTTTTATAAGTTTTTAGGTTTTTAAAAATTTTTTTGTATTTTATATTTTATACTTTTTTTTTTTGGTTTTTTATAATTTTTTAAACACAGTACAAACACTAAAGCAAAAAGTGGATAGGAAAGAGTTTACGATTAATAGGGTCATTGGCATGTGGCTTGTGTTGGAGAGTGCAAATAATTATTGAGATCGCGATGAAAATATTCTTAGGCAGATTTAAAATCTGCGGGAGATGTGATTAAGTAAACAGATTGATAACTTTGCTTGAAGATCTTGATAGTAGTAGCAGAGGATGGAATAAGCAATTATATGGCAGCTCGCTGAAGAGACGTCCTTCCTTCATGGCGCGGGGGCTGGAACTGAAGTTGAGAGGGCGTGCCTTGCCCTTTTGGATGGCGGATAGATGCCAAACTCTCGGCCAATCACGGCTCTCGGTCTCTTCTGTGAGCTGCGAATAGCAGGATCGTATGCTGGAATCTGCTGAAGTGCTCGGTTATCAATCTGTTCAATTTTGAGGAATAAATTTTGACTAAGCTTTTTAATATGGTAATCTACAGGTTTAATATTTAGGTCCGAATGAATCACATCTGTACGGACGTACCAGGCTGCATTCAGGGCCATACGTAGGGTCTTACTTTGAAAAGATTGAAGGTTTTTGACATGAGTTTTTGCAGCAGTACCCCAGATTGTACATGCATACATGAAGACAGGTCTTATAATTGATGTATAGAGAAGAATTTTGTTTTTAATTGACAGATGGCTCTTTCGAGCTAAAAGAGGGTAAAGTTGGGCTCTAGCACCTTTCGCTTTGTTGAGAACATTTTCAATGTGAAGGCGCCAGGTTAATTTTGAATCAAGTACAACTCCTAGGTACTTGTAAGAGTTTGACCAGGGAACATAATCGTCGAAAAACTTTAAATTAATGGAAGGGTACGGGAGGGGGCTGCATTTGAATATCATAGCAGCACATTTAGCAACATTAATTTTGATTTTCCAAGTGATGAGCCAGTGCTCAAGGCTGGAGAGATATCTCTGAATGGTGTGTACCAGGTTTTCAAGGCGTTTGTGTTGTGCTAGGATGGCCGTATCATCTGCATAAAGTGCAAGAGTGATACTAGGTGATTTTGGTATGTCATTTATGAAAATGTTGAACAAAATTGGGCCTAAAAGTGACCCTTGGGGGACGCCGCTGAGTATTGGACGGGGAGCCGAAATGAAAGAATTAACTCGTACTGAAAAAGATCTGTTAGTAAGGTACGAATTAATTATATGAATTAAGTGGGCCGAAACGTCAAGTCGTATGAGCTTGATAATAATTCCTATATGCCAAGTCCTATCAAATGCTTTGGCTATATCAAGAAATAAAGCGCCAGTAAGCATATTGTTACGAAACCCTTCGTGAATGAACTCCACTGTCCTCAGCAGCTGGTGCGTGGTGCAGTGTTTTGCTCGAAATCCAAATTGTTCATCAATCAGAACGTTGTGATTTCGGAGAAAATCATTCAGGCGTTTAAGTAACACAAATTCGTATATCTTAGATAACGAACATAGGAGGCTGATAGGTCTATAATTTTGAGAATTAGAAAGGCTTTGGCCTGGTTTTGGAATAGGCACAATGAGTGCTTGTTTCCAGCTTCGAGGAAAATAGCAATGCTGTATCATAAAATTTATAAGCATTACTAGGAAAAATAGATAACTGGTGGGTAGATTTTTAATCATACGATTAGAGATAGAGTCCATACCAGGGGCATTTTTGGGTTTGAGCTTGGTAATGTATTCATTTACCTCGCTCATGGATGTGTATTGTATTTCTCTCGCAAAAGGCGAGGAGAGGAAACGTTCAACATCTTGTGGGAAAGAATTTGCGTTGTTCGCAAAAATTCCTTCATTATGTGGTGTAAATTGTGTTTGAAGAGAATCCGCAATTAGTTCGGATTTCTCAGCGTCTGTGTGAGCCACCACTGCGTCCGTAGCTAAGGACGGAATGTGAGATTTGTGTTTGCGTAGGCGGGCTGATGCGCGCAAAAGACTGTTATCATTGGTCGTTAAGGACTGAATGTAATTCGTGTATAGTGATTGGAAGAACTGGTCACATGATGCCTTGATCTCATTTTGGAGAGTACGGAGTTGAATTTTTAAGCCAGGATTTCTATTTCTTTGCCAGGATATCTATTTCTTTAAGAAAAGAATAAAGTCTCCGTACTTTATTCTTTTCTTTAATTTTGAGTTTAATTTCTTGAGGTATTTTACGAAAATTGGGTCTGAGGGTGGGTTTTGATACTTCCTTATAAGTATCAGTTAGGGTGTTCGTTAATTGATCTACTGCCTTGTCAATATCATGGCTGGATTTAATTTCGAGGGAGGGTATGCTTTTAGAATTTAATTTAAAGCGAAAATTGTCCCAATTTGTAGAGACGAGTGCCGGAAAATTTTGAGTAAAAATAGTACAGCTAAGGTCGATGTTTACGGGGTTGTGATCTGATGATAAACAATTTTCAACAGTCACTTGGTATCCAAAAGGGATGTTTCTAAAGAGTGCCAAGTCAATAAAAGAGGGGGCACCCCGTGAACCATATCTAGTGGGGGAATCCGGCGCAATGATTTTAATTTGGGCACACTGAGTCCATTTTAGGAGGCCACGACCAGCAGGGTTTGATCTATGACAACGCCAATGCTGATGGTGACAATTTAAATCACCAGCTATGATAAGATTATTTGAAAAATTGAGCAGTTTATTAAAATCGACCACAGGAAAATTTCCACCTGGTGAAAGATAGGCAGAGATCATAACTAGGGATGGCGAATTTTGAATAAAAATTTCGATAATTGTTGCTTCAAGTTTGCTCATATTTGGAGTGTCAATTCTGCGATGCGGGATTGAATTTTTTACTTAAATACAAGTGCCACCATGATAAACATCACGTGTATTTGAAGCTTGTCTGTCATTTTTATAATGTGCATAATTTACAAGCTTGGGAGCTCTCCCTGGCTGGAGTTTGGTCTCTTGGACAAAAATGATATCAAAATCCTTCTCTTCTACATAGTCTCTAAACTCATGAAATTTGGAAAGAATGCCATTTGCATTCCAGGTGCATAGTTTAAGATTTTTCAACCCTTTCAAAGTATTGAATTTTAATGGATGTGGGAATCAGAGAATTGGAGAGTGACATAGCTCTCAAAGATGTAGTAGGCCGCGTCAGCACCAGATGGAGCCACTCTGAGCTGCGGTAAGGCGTTTTTGAATACCAAAAGTAATTTGCTCTGGTCAATACCAGGCTGGCTAGAAATTTGGATTATAGCCAAAAGGATTTCAGTGCAATTTAGATTCGAATTTACTCCAGTGGGGACCGATAAGTTTGGAATAAGTGGGGGTGCAGTCTGTTGCATACCCGTTAGGGCAGCAGAGTATGAAACTCCAGGGCGAGTATTATTTGCACTGGGAGTGTGCGCAGCCGGTAGTGTTGGAAATGTATTGTGTTGTAAATTAAATTTGTTCGTGTTGTCAACGGTCTGACTGGGTTTTGTACTTGGTTTTGGTGGTTGACGATTCTTGGATCCTGGGAATCTTGGGCAGGATCTCCAGTTGGCTGCATGGCTCCCGGAACAGTTGGCACATTTGTTAGGTTCTTCGAAGGGCTTGGTGCATTCCTTCGCCTGATGCGGACCAGCGCATCGAACACATCGTTGGGGTAGCGTACAAACCTCCGAAGAATGAAAGAATCCCTGGCAACGCCAGCATTGAGAGGGACCTTTCTGCCCTTTGAAATGCTCCATTACCACTTCTGTTCCAAGGAGTTCGGTGACTGTATAGATTTCTGATGCTTTGAGGCTATTGTGGATTTGGAGATAGAAGAGTGGCATAGGCATTTTGGTCTTGAATTTTTTCAGCTGTGAGATCTTATGGATTTTATAACTTATTTATAAGTACTTCGACCGCAGTCTGCACAACGTTGATCGGTGTGTTGGAGGGTAATCCCCTAATGACCACTTTGAGTGGTCTGTCAGATTTTAGTGTGTGTGATTTAAATTGTATGTTGTTTTCAGTGAGAAATCTAACGACTGTCCTATAATCTGATTCGTTAGTGGTGGTGAGGCGTAGAAATTCAATGTCTTGTTTGGATTGGACAGTGGGTGCGTGTCTGCGTAGCTGATTTAGTAAAAAGAATCAATCAGCACGCGGTTTAATGAAGATGGGTGGTGGTGTTTGAATTTTAGGTGTTGTAGTTTCAGCCGGCTGCTGCGTTAAGTTTTATGTGTTTTCTGAGACGTTTTGTATGTTAGTGTAAGAATTTGTAATTGGAATGTTGTTAGAGTTTTCGTTAGTGTTGGGTAGTTTCTTTGCAATCAAGTGTTTAGGGGGGATTGCAAAGCCGTCACTGTCGACAGGTCTGGATCTTTTTTTGGTGTCGGTCTGAGAATTTTCTTTGGGTGGGTCTGAGGATGAGGGTGAGGTAGATTTTGGATTTTTGTTTTCAGGTTCAGATGCTATTGTGGTTTTTTGAAATTCCTTAATAAATTCTTCTTCTGTTGCAGGTAGAGTGAAAAGATTAATGTTGAGTCTGGTGCAAAGTGTGTGTAAAGAAAATAAAATTTTCTCACCCTCATCCTGTAGTTGCTTCATCATCAGTTCCTTGTTTGGAGTTTCCGATCTTTGTAGGCGTTGAATGTCAAATAGCAGATCCGTGTGCCTGGTCTTTAGAGCATATATCTGGAGTGCGCTTTTCGAAAGTTCGTGAGCTGAAGGAGAAGCAGGAGGAGTTGAGTGAGTTGTGTCCATATCCGTTAGTACTTGTAATGGTTGAGAAGTCGAGTGGTTGCCTGCTGGCGGCGCCGTATTCGAGGTTTCCGTTTTCGCATTGCGGAGCTCTGAGCTCGCACGTCTGTCGCTCTTGGCGTCCATGACGCGAATCGTCTGTCAAAATGTGAGAAATGATTGCAATCGTCAATGCGAGCGAATATATAGACGATGTATAAGAAAGCAATACGCCGATTGGCTGAAATAAGATAGATATTGTTAGCAAGAATCTGATTGGCCGTTTAAGATTGTATACGTTCGCCACGGCGGATGTAGAAAGTGTGAAGCGGTTTCGGCATGCTGCAACGTGAAAGAGATGATGTTTGCATGTTTCTCCCCAGCCTAATGACGTCATGGTGATTTTCGCTCCAAACGGAATAACAACAGGTTTTGAAACATGAAATTATAGCTTGGAGGTAAAGCGCCAGACTCCCATACGAAAGATAGCGAGTTCGAATCCTGGCCGTGGGGCTATTTTTAAAATTAAGGGAAAATGATATTAAATTCATTAAATGTAATTAAAGGTAATAATTAAAATAATGACGTACTAAATAATTAAGATACTTATTAAAAAGAGTAAATAAGTAAAATTAATGACATACAAAATAGTATTAATATTAATTAAATATCAAGCTAATATTAATCACATGTCAAATAATTCAAAATAATAAATTGAAAGAGATGTCATGCCAATCACGTGGTTCAAGAGCTCGTTGCTAAAACATAAAAAATATTGTCGTCGCCAGAAAAAAAAACTTTGAAAACATAAATTCGTTGCCACAGAATAAAAACGAAACTTTGATGATGTCATTTCGTCTACGTCATCTCATCCATCTACGTCACTTATGGTTGTCACGTGATCCAAGATGGCTGAGACCACGCCCTTTTTCTGTGACGTCACTTCCGCCTACTGAGTACCCCCACTTACTACTATTGGATTTTGACTGCTTAAAAGAGAATGCGTAAGTTAATTCTATTCATTTAAACGCAAACGGAGACGGTTTCAGTAAGGTAAATAAACAACGTAAACAGAGACGGTAAGGTCATTTATTGATACTAACTATAATGAATTTTGTTTATAAGGAATTCAACTGATAAATATGATGAACACTTGCCGGCTTATTGTAGTGAATAGATGATGTTTCTAATGCTCTAGTTCTCGTAACTGGTATAGGTTCATACATTAATTTTTTTCAATTTTTAAAACGTTTAAATTTTTTATATTTTTAAAAATTTTTATAGCAAACTTTCGTGAGAAAGTTAAACTGTAATTTAAAGTTTTTCGACTGAAGTTTTGTTTTTTAAATTTTGTAACCTTCATTAATGTGAAAACAAAAATCCCTCAATTATATTACATAACTTTGCCCGTATACGAGTTAAACACCTACAGGGGGAGGGAGGGAATTCCTAATACCACTGTCACAATTTAAGGTATATTTGGAATTCTACTGTATCATACTCTAATGGCCTTCAGAATCCTTAGGATAATTTTAAAAATCCATGAGTGATCAGATTCATTTAATACTTTATACACTTAACCGAAAGTCATCAGCTTAATAACTCTGATATGCGCTTCATTTAATTTTGACAAGATTTACTAGTATCCCTGTACCAGTACTATATGGAAGTGAAAAATGGCGTCAAGGATAATTTATTCACTGCACAGTGATATAATTCCTTCCGGACTGATTGCAACATTTTCTGTATTATATGACAGTAATTTGGATTATTAATCTCTTTTTGGTTAACTCAAACAGAAAATATGGGATAATAAATTCTCTTCCATTCAGAGATCGTTTGACTAATAATTTAGGAACGTGTCTTTATCTCGTTCGAATTCTACGTTTATTTCACTTAACCTTTTAAATATCTGATATTAGATATAACAGTCACAATATTCTAAGGAAAGTTTAAAAGTAAGGTAAACTTATTTTTTAATACTTCGAAGAAATATTAATGTTCTCAGTTAGCGATAATCCCCTGTTATAAGACAGAAACCGTTGCTAGAGGGCAATACCTCATTACCAATAAACATTGTTGACAGAATACGGTGCCTTAAATATCTTATATGATTTTGATATGTTGTTGTTACATATAGCTTTATTGGAAAGAACATTCCAGACATATTAAACAGCCCAAGTATCACACAAGAGCAACGATAAATAATAAAAATGCTGATGTGTACACCACATGACTTCCTTGTGCGGAATATTAAATTATACTGTAGCTTTTTTCTTTTCTGACACCAGTTATTTTCTTCCTTCACGTTCGTAAGGGGTTTGTGTGGATTTCGAGTGAATAACGACGACACTTGACGAAGTATCGAAACACACTTCATTGGCCAGTATTGTCAGGACAGCTCCAAAACACGTTTTACAGTCGTCGATGAACTACTATAAATACGCTGACACAATCAGCGACACAGCCTTCAGGTTATCAGGCTATCACTGTGGAGACAGCTTCACTGCAAAGCACCAGAGTACAGCTCGCGACTCTGCTCGGAACTCCACGTACTTTCGAGACTCTCTACGCTACAACTCGCGATGCACTCGACGACGCACAGAGCACGGCTCCCGACTCTTCGGTTCAGTCGTTCCCGGAGCTCAACACGCTCTCTCGACGATGCACTAACCGCGATACACTAAGAGACTCCTTCGGTGAACTCGACGACCCACTCGGCACTCGCTGCTCGGCTGTCAACTCGGATCGACTCCGTAGGGATTGACTCGCTAAACGAGACATAACTCGATACTGACTATCTCGCACTCCAGACGAGGCACTCTCACTCGCCCTCTTGACGAGGCACACTCTCTATACTAACTGACTGCGGACCAGCAGGGTTTATATAGGCTTTATCTTTCGGCTTGTGTATCTTTCGGCTTAGCAGGGTTTATCTTTCGGTTTGTGTTCGAGAACATTCTGGGCTAAACCGCTAAGAATTCGTTCCAGAAGGTTCTCCATCCGTCCATGGCATATTGGCAATTTTGTCGCCAAATGGGCGATTTCTCGCCAAATGTGACAACCATGCTGTCTTTTGCCATTTTATGGCAACCCTAAAACTGCTTTGTGGGGAAGCCATCTTATCACGCCTGTATATTTCGTACCAATACGCATTTTTTATTGCATTTCATTTAAACTTTGGATTGATTTAAATGTACTTCGTCGATAGCGCATAAACCACAATAAAATAAATGAACTCTTTTAAAACTCACTATATTTGTTTGCCATAGCGACACTCTGGCGCTAACTTCACTTAACAGCGTCATATTCCATTCATATTATAACTCATAAAGCTAAAAATTTATATCATTTGAAGAATTATCTAATCGTTGCCACATGTTCTATTCAAATACTATAATAAATCTAAAACGGTGTATGAAAGAAATTAAGCCAACAAAACAAAAAAGAAACAGTTTTTCACAGATGATTCCTTATTTCTAATTCAAATAATTCAGTTCTCACTTCGCGACAAGGCAAACATACATTAAAACTCAAAATATCTATATTAAAAATTACGAAATAAATCTTAAACACTTATTTCTTCGAAAAAATTCTAGAAAGGATTAAGCATGATTTAATTCGAAATAATAAATAAAGGCGTTATCTTTGTTGTTCCAAGCTTAGTCTATCTAGATTGGCAACAAATCTACTATTCTGTTGTTTCAAATGTAACAAACATATACGCCATATTATTTAAAAATTAGGCTTAACCGCACCTAAACAGCATTTATATTGTTGATAGTTCTACAAATATTGCTTGCAGATTGCCTAAAGGCATAAAAACCTTAACCGGAAGATAAGAACAACATAATTCAATCATTTTTAAAGCAAAAAATGCACATTTTACTATAAGAGTAAAGAAACTAAGATTCACTGAGCCGGGTAACAGAGTGCATATATATATAAATATATTTATATGCGTGTGGGGCGGCCAATTGCAACCAAGTTTTCGTTGAACTACGCTGCCTGAAACTTTTCTAGATTACAATATTTCCTTTTTACTTCGTACAAGGAAGTAAAAAGAACAAACATTTAAAGAAAGAATCAGATTAAATAATATGGGAACAAAAGTAAAATGTTAAAAACTTATACAACAAGGAAAGCTTTTACAAGGACTTCATAAAAGCTCTGGCATTCCAATGTAGTTACTTATCTCACCACGTTTCTGAGACTCTTTATCTAGTTTCTGAACATATAAGAAGATGCTCTGCATTCATGATGCTTGAATTACAAATTTGGCATATACTAGACGGAGAGGATGCCCATTTTATTAAAATTATGTGCCATGCAATCGTGGCCTGTTTGCTGTCCGAAAGTAGTTTTTCAAATAAAACGTATTACGTTTCAACCTGTTCAGAATGAGTATTCTGAAAAATACTTTCTTTTCAGCTTAACAGTATTTTACAAAGGGTGTTCGCTAGGCCCGAAGCAAAAGAATACGTTCGAAAGGGATAGTGGAATTTTTGGAATGTACGAAGGCATAGGGACTATGTAGGAAGGCATAGCAGAAGTCAGAATCTGCATAGAATATAGTGGGCAGCAAAACGTCTAACCCCAGCATTAATTTTACTGTGTATTTTTTTGCATTTTTGGTAATAACATGCTAGAACAATTCTATGGGAAACTTTTACTCTTATTTTTTGTATAGACGACTGACTTTCTATATAAGGAATAAAATTCAGTTTCTAATGATGGAATTTTGTATAAATGCGCAATTTGAAAATCTCTCTACATGTTTCCTTTTTAAATCTTATTTAATCCATAACGTGCATATTTTAATATATTAATATTCTTCTAATTTAAATTATTTTATTAGTATTCTAGTTTATTATACTTTTTTTAGATTATTCTGTTTAGACAGTTTCATAATCCAAAGAGGATGCCTTCGGGAGAACATTTTAGGAGAAACGGGCTCGCATTCCCGTTGTACAAGGGGGTGATCATGAAAGGTCCCATGCAGTCAGTCTGTTTGCTAGGATTTTAACACGACTTAAACTACCAATGTCCAGCGATTTTTCCACTAGGCTGCTGGTGAGTCACAGTAAAGGATGAAGATTTTAAAAATGAAATTATTTTAAAGTAGTTAAAATGTTATTCAACGGTGCACATTAAGTTTCATCGGCTAACAACAGTAGGCATAAATTTTACCTAAAAAGACAAGTAGCTATAAAATTGTTTACAACTTTTATTTTGTTTATGTTTTTAAAGATTTTAATTCTAAAGTCCAGAATTATAATTTATCGGCTGTTCCATCTTATTCTTCGACCTCCAGTGGGTGAGAATGCAACATTAAAAATGATGATTAGAGAAATCAAATTACATTCTAAATTTTGTAAGAAGAAAATTATGTCGATTAAAACGAATACTCCTAAGAATAAATGTTAAAGATGCTATAACCATAAGAATTAGTGCTAGTTGCGTAAATTTGCAAAACTGTAGTATCGACTTTTTTTCTTAAGCCGCGGAAGTGAAAATGACGAAGAAGAAATATGCGTTCAAGCGATAATAGTAGACGAAAAACTACATGAAAGTCCAGCTAAGGAAGAGAAAACAATAAAGCCATTAATGAAGTCTACGAACCGAAAGTTAAAGCAATTATTAAATTACTGCTATTCTTCTAGTAATAAAATGTGTTGTTTATTCCCTAAAGAATGCCATTCTTGATATGAACTCCAAAGATATCTACCGCATTTTTTTGCTACTGTGGTATAATTACTATAGACAGGCTAGAAGAGTCCTTAAATTTCACACTAAAAGAGTTTGAGACATTTGTTAGAAAAAATGAAACTCATAAATCTTCCATTGTCCGATATTTCCCTAACATTGTTTAAAACAAATCACATTTTCCGTATCCCTTCATCCAAAATTATTCAAAAATTGTCTTCCGTTGAAGAATTAGTTTTTCTAAACGTTTTGCACATTCACAAAAGTATTTGCTTTGGTTAATGATCCCAGTTCTTATCAGTTTTACAGGGTACGTCAGAAAAATGTATACACAATTTGAATTACAATAGAAAATTTATTTTCCAATTTAAAGGTTAAATTTCTGGGAAAAGTAAAGCTATAGCCGAATTTTAAAAATACGTGTACTTTCTGGTCAAAATGTTTCAAATGGTGCTTAAAGTAAATGTTCAAAATAGGTAGGTAGGTAGGTAGGTTACGGAGGACTGGAACCTGGTGTCTAACAGAGGATACCAGGCGTTCCAGTCCTCCGTAACCTGGTATCCTCTGTTAGACACCAGGCGTTCCAGTCCTCCGTAACCTACCTACCTACCTACCTATTAATGTTCAAAATAGTAACACCTCGTACCTAAGTGTCCAATGGGATTTCGTCTCAAAGTTTGTCAAGGTTACGTGGTATTGCACCTCATTTTTTACAGTGCCCATAAAAAAGTCGAGCGGCTTAAGATCTGGAAACTCGATTGGTCCTCTTATCCTATCCACTGGCCTAGTACATTTTGATCCAGATATGCTCTTACATACGTTTGAAAGTGCGGAGGGACGCCATCTTGTGGGTAATATATTTTGGCATTACTGTACTTTACAGAATATCAGGGAAAATGGAATCAGCAAAGCACTGTTAGATACTTTTCTCCAATTACGGTACCTTCAAGACGAATAGCCCCGATGATTTCCCTAGGAGATAAACCACACCACACATTTACACCAAACAAATTCACAACTTTTTCAACAGTTGATTATCTTCAAAACATTACACACAATTATGCCTACTGACAGTTTCATTAAGCATAAATTGTGCTTCATCTGACCAAACACTGCTACACATAAATCCCGGTAACCATTTCCGGAACGCATTCACAACATTGTACTCTGCACATGACATTTACATTGAAGATGTTTTGGTGAACTCTGAAATCGTTCCATCACGGCTACTTAGGATTCATCAGTTGTAGCCGTGGGAGGTCGCTCTGATCGGCCTTTATGCACGTCACGCATTGTTGCATTGTCTTGAGTTTTTCTTCTAGACTTGTAATTGTTAACCTTGAAGTTGAATCAGTCCCATACTCACATCCCCACTGTCTCTGAACTGCAGCAACGTCCTCAGACTTCCAATACCACTTAATAACATGCTTCCGTTCTTAAAAGCTTAAACGTACATCCGCAGTCTCGACGTTGGCACTAACTGGGATACACAGCTAAATCACCGACTCTGCTGCCACATGTTGAGAAAACATAAAGTTACCTTTTATTAGAAATTTAACCTTGTAAGTAAAATAAATTTTCTATGACAGTTCAAAATGTGAATACATTTTTCTGACGCACTCTGTATTTTCGACTTTAAAAGTAATTAATTGATAGTTGTTTTCACAACTATCTGCAAATTTATACGATGGACGCTGTTTCTTGTTACTGTAGTAGCTCACTTGGAAGAAGAGTTCCTAATTAAAATGTTTTAAAATAACAATTGCAATCTAATGCATTTGCCTTAGTAATTAAAGTTCTTCAGAACTTGATGTTGCAAAATATTTTATTATAATTTGAAACATTATGAAAAGAAAAGAATATTCTAAAACAGGAATTCAAGTCGATATCAATGAATTAATTGGCCCCTTGCAAAATTTTAAATCACGAAACCACGTTGCATTAATATCAAATAATTTTGCCGTAGTTACTTCTTTATCTCTGTAAGATTTAATGAAGCAACAATATTTCGGTTCAATATAAATTAAAGTAGTAATTGTGTAAAAACTTGTTACGTTATGATCACGATTCGCGATTCTATTTTATTCACGAGTTGGGAGAGCATCAATTTAATCAAGAATATACTAGTATAATCAAGAGTCAATATACCATTTTCACGTAAAGACTCAACTTGAAAATAAGAACTTCCAGTTGAAACACAGAAATATTTAATGAAGAGCTTATGTACATTATTTACATTATTCAAAGCACAAAATTTACATATAATATAAATTTCCCCATCATAGGGCCAAGATTAGTTTATCAAGAACAATTATTATAATTGTTGATTACCGCTATGCGGCCAAGAACAGATCATTTCAAGCGTCGCACTCAAAGTAAACTCAAAGAGTTATTACATTCTTTCTCTACCGGCAGTCACGTGACCTAGTCGGCGACAGACGATAAATAATAAAGAAAAATTCGCTCTATCGGAGGGAAAAAGAAATAATTTCAACTCCCCCCCGATGAACAATAGGTTCATCACAAATTGAACTAACCGTTACAATATTACTATAACAATAAGAAACAAGTAAAAATTACTTACACATACAGGAAACCAATAATTTCTTAATAACAAGACAAAATTTTTCTGAAACTAAAGAAAAAACAAAACATTTGAATTAACATTTCTCAAGATCACCACAAATCATTAAACCAAGGAAAATAATAAAATGAATAAATGAAAACACTATGAAAAAAATATTTTTTTATCAGTTTATCAGTCATTCAGTCTATTTTTTGACCAGTCACTGATTATTGCAATTATTGATATCATCAATTTCTAAATTGTACAATAGCTGCACTGGACGTTTGATTACCGAATTACAGTTTTTACTTCACAAGATCTGATCATTCCATCTCTACCAATAAAAGTTTTGGTTATTCTTCCTAATTTCCATCAGCTTCTAGGTAAGTTTTCATCATAAACATGCACTATATCATTTACTTTGAATGCTAATGGTTTCTTCTGACCGGTATTATGAGCAGATCTCAAGCACAGGAAATATTCTTTTTTCCATTTGTTCCAAAAGTGATTTATTAGATTCTCTCGTGTACGGAAACGTTTTAACATTACTTCTCTGGAACCTGGTAAATTCAAGTCATTCCTCCTTACAGCTGGCAAACTCAAGAGTCGTTTACCAATCAACAGGTGGGCTGGAGTAAGTGCGGAGGGCTCTTCAAGATCAGAAAAGACATATGTTAATGGCCGCGAGTTTATCATCGCTTCTATTTCAAGCAAAAGCGTTTCTAATTCACTTTGAGTCAAAGATGATTTTCCAATGTTCTTTCTTAAACTAGTATTAACACTGCGAACTAAACGTTCATAAAAACCGCCCCACCAGACAGCGCGTTCCACAATGTATTTCCATGTGATTCCATGCGAAGCATAAAATTTTTTAACTTCAGGGTGGTTAATCACCTTCCACATTTGCTTTAATTCAAGTTCAGCTCTTTTTAAATGTTCTAGCATTGTCCGAGTACACAGTGGAACACAAACCTCTTCGGGATACGAACCTGCGGAACGCAAGTAAAAATTCTTCAGTGCTCATGCCTTTTACAAGCTCCAGGTGAATAGCTCTTGTAGTGGCACAAGTAAACAATAAAATGTAGTGTTTGTTGTCATTTTCTTTTACATACAAGGGACCTGCAAAATCGAGTCCACAAATTGCGAAAGGCGGAGATTCATTAACTCTATGCGCTGGAAGAGGTGCAGTGACTTGTTGTCCAGAACGTACATTATATTTTTTGCATATTATGCATTTACTCAGGATTGATTTGACATATTGTTTTCCTCTTAAGAGCCAGAATTTTTCACGTTATGCACTAGAGTATCCGATACTCCCGCATGATAAACCTTTTCATGAGCGTCTCGTACTACTAATTCACTTAATTTATGTTTTGAAGGGATTACTATTGGATGTTTGTTGTTAAATAGTAGGTTTGACTTTTGTAACCGACCTCGTACCAAAAGTATACCTTCATCTGATAATATGGGATTTAATTCGAACAATTTTGAATCCTTTGGAATATGCTTGTTTTATATTAGGGGCTCTATAACTTCAGGGAAACTATCTTCTTGAGCTTGTTTTAACCAAAAGGTTCCAGATTTACTGATTTCTTTGGCTGAAATTTCCGCAAAATTTCTATTTTTCCTTTTTACTTTTAAATTTGATATAAATCTGAAAATCCAAGCATTCACACGATAAAGTTTTTTCAAGGAACGAAATTTCGTCAAATTCATGAGTGGAACTTTTTCAGTTTTGATCACACACGCTAGGATAGCTTCCGATTTTCGAGATTCTTCTAATACATCATATAATTTTGGCGTTAATAGCTTGGGTTTTGGCCATTGACTTTCAGGTAACGAAAGAAATGCAGGGCCATGCCACCATTTCGCAGAATTCATCAGTTATTTTGCAGAACAACCTTTTGTTATTAGATCAGCAGGGTTGAGTTTTCCTTCGCAATGACTCCATGAACAAGGATCTGAAATTTCATGTATTTCTGAAATTCTATTAGCAATGAAAGGTTTCCATCTTTTAGCTGTACTTTTAATCCAATGTAGAACTATTTCCGAATCTGACCATAAAATGAAATTTGAAATATGTAGAATATTTTTCAGGTAGTTGGCAACCCTAGCACCCACCAGTGCTCCCATCAATTCAAGGCGGGGAAGCGTTAACTTCTTTAATGGTGCAACACGTGATTTTGCCAAAACAAATGTAGTTTCAAATTTATCTTCAACAGTTCTGTATCTCAAGTATGCGACTTGCATTACGCATTCGGATTAGCGTCACTAAAAATGTGTAACTGAACAGTGTCCCTGTCCAAATTTGGTACATGAAAATAATATCTGGGAACTTTTAACATTTTAAGTTCTTTTATTTCGGACTGGAGCTATATTTTCCAGTCATTTTCAAGTTCCCCAGAAAAGACCTCATCCCAAGCCACCCCTTGAAGCCATAGCTGTTGCAATAAACATTTAATTCGAATTACAAAGAGTGCGATAAATCCAGATGGGTCAAAAATTTTGGCTGCTATTTTTAATACATTACGTTTGGTACAGTTAGTGTTTATAGAGGGCATTAAGGGTGTTAATTCTAGTCCTAAGACATGTTCATCATTGTTCCATATTAAACCTAGTACCTTTAAGGATGTACAAGGAGTGTCACTATTGAGAGAGACTAACTTTCCCTCAAGCCATTTCTGCTTAAGCTCTAGGGAATTGGTTTCGAATTTTCTTAGTTTTAGACCTCCTTCAGCAAGAATTTTAACAGATTCATTTGATAGATTAAGCGCTTCTTCAACAGTTGTCGCTCCAGAAAATAGGTCATCGACGTAAAGATTAGAGTTAAGCATTTCAAAAGTTTTAAATTTAGAATTCTTGTACTTATCAATGTGATGTTTTGTTGTGCAGGAAAGGATGAAAGTAGTACAAGTTACACCGAAGGTTGCTCTTGCCATTTTAAGAAATTACACTCTCTTTTCTATCAAGGTTTTTAAAATAAAGAAATCTCAGATAATCTCTGTCTTCTTCTGCGATTGATATTTGAAGGAATGCCTTTTCGATATCTGCCGAAAAGGCGATCTATTTTCGCGGAATTTCAAAATAACGTCCAAAACATTTGGATTTAGATTTGGCCCTGGGTGAAGACAGTCATTGAGAGAAAGAGCATTATTTGATTTTGAAGAAGCATCATAAACGATGCGTACCTTTGTTGTTGTATTGTCGTCGCTAATTACAGGATGGTGAGGCATATAATAAGAATTATGTGTCGAGCTGTTTTCAGGGCATACCTCTACGATTCCTAAATGTGCTTGTTCCCTGAGAATATTGTTGTACTCCTCAAATAACATTTCATCACACTTAAGTTTGTTTTCTAGAGCAGCAAATCTTCTTTTAGCCACTTCAAAATTGTTTCTCAATAAATCGCGAGATTTGCTCCATAGTAACTTTGCCTCATAACGACCATTTTTGAATTTCAAATTATTTTGAAAGTCATTTATAATTTCTAAATCAGTAGATTTCTTTTCGTTATTCTCAACAATACCCATGACTTCTAAATCCCAAAATTTCTTCAGCTCATTATTTTAACTCTCAACTAATACACTACAACAATTTATTTTTCTATTTTTTGATTCTATCTGCCCCTGAATAGTATGTCCGAAAATAGTTTCTGCAATGTATAAATGCTTTCCAATATTTCCTACAATACCTAATTGAATTTGCCACAAAAAGTCTGACCCTAGTAAAATAGTTATTTCCCGTTCATGCCTTGTATCATCAGGATTAAATCCTCTCATTTTCAAGCGTTTGAATCAAACCTTTATCTGGAATTTTAACTATAGCGCCAGTTATTTTTTCAACTACGAAGGCTTCCATATTTATGGAATTGCTTGATTGCGAAACATTTTGTAATTCAAGAGAAACTACGTCAAATGATGATTCTTGTGGTTTTCGTCCGCCAAATGAATATACTAATAAATTTTCTTTTCTAATGGGCTTTAAATTCAATTTTCTTACTAAATTTTCTTTTATATAGAGCATTTTTCTGAACCACTATCACACAAACCCTTGCATGAATTCTGTTTTCACCACCAGAGACGCATACAATACAAGTTTGGAGTAATGTAGAAACAGTTTTATTTTTCTGTTCAGAAACGCAAGATACTAATTCATCTGTGTTAATATTTTCAGGACTTCCATGTTTTTCTGATTTATTACAGAACAGCTCATTGTGAAATTTATTACCACATTTCAAACATAGGGTTAATTTACTTTTACAGTTAGAAGACAGGTGTGATTTTAAGAACACTTGTAACAGCGTCCTCCCTTCTTTAATTTAAAACGTTTCTCTTGGTCTGTATACCTTTTACAACTCAAGCTTGTATGATCTGAAGAGTCACAAAATACACAAAATATTTTTATAGAAGTGTTCAAGGCAGGAGCCAAAGGAACACTTTTCTTAGAAGAAAAGTTCTGATTATATTTTTGTTTGGAATTAAAATTAGTGTAAGTGTCATGTATTTTATTACTAGAAGAATTATTTCCTAATAACGTGGCTTCACGGGCACGTAAATCTTCTCTTATAAATTCCAATAGGTCATTGACCTTATACTCATTTTCTGTATTATTTTTCTTATGAAATTCTAGAACCATGTTTTCTGGTAACAATTTTAACAGTATAGGCAAAAGTAGATGACCGTATGAACCTATTGTTACACCCATTGACTTAAGATTTCTGATATGTATTTTACATTTATCATATAGATTTCTAAGTCCCCTTATATTATTTGATGATTTTACTGGCTCTAAGTTCAAAATTTTATTTATATGACAATTTATGATTGTATCACGCCTACCATATCTTTCGTTTAACAATTTTAGGCATTCGTCATAATTTTCATCGGTTAGATCAAATCCTGATACGACGTTATATGTAGCACCTGTCAAAAGAGATTTTAGGTTTTGAAATTTACTTATGTTTGACAAAGAATCATTGTTATCCACAGCATTCTTGAAACAGTTAATAAATTCTAAATAAGTGCTGGGATCACCAGAGAACTTTTCAATATTTAATTTCAGCAACTTAACTGCCGCAACAAATTTATTTTCGATTACAGGAGTTACAGGTACATTATGAACTATGTTAACTTCAGTATTTGCTTTACATTTTCTTAACCTATTCTTAATTTTGGATTTCATACTCAAAATTTTATTATTCTTCAACAGATTTTAATTCTTTTTCATATTCAGCTTTATCTTCAATCAATTTATCTATCTCTTTATCAATTTCATTTAAAGAATTTTCTTTTTCTGACAAAATATCCTGACACTCTAACAAGGAATCTGTGTCAGTTCGTTCAATCGCTGCTACCAGCAAATCTTCCGCTTTATTTATTTGTTTAGTGATTGCAGATCTGATAGCAGCTCTTTTCGACTTTAATTTGTCTACATTTTCCATATTAAGTAATGGAATATAACCTTATAAAATTCAACAAATAATTGTAATAAACATTAAAGTACAGTATTTCAATATTTCAAGAGCTTCTTTAAAAACAATATATTTATAGTCCACAAATTTCCTTTGATTAAGATCAATTATTTTTTCAAGCACCAAGTATTATTCTTTCAAGTAATATTTAAATAAATCAACATACAGTGTCTCACAAAAGTGATGGGACACTTGTGCTTTACAGAAGGAAACTGTAGTAAAATAAATTTAAAAAAAAAGTGTAACATTTTTTTGGGTGTGTTTCATACTTAAATTTAGTAACAATTATTACATAATATACATTTTCTCAAAATATTAAAATAAAAATTTAATAAAAATACAATTGTTTAGAACGGAGCAAAAAAATGGCTCACATAAGTGATGGGACACTTAATTTTCCATCAAATATTTATCCAAAAATTTTCCTTTTTAAAAGGTTTTAATATTTTGTTGGATATCCTTTTACTTTTAAAACATGACTTAATCTTCTTAGGATGGTTTCGACTAATTATTTTTTTTTTTTTTTTTTTTTGTGATTTCTGGAGTGATTTTACCCCATTCTTCTTGAAGCACCGATTTTAATTGTTGTTTTGAAGAAATGGTGTGTTTGCGAATTCTTGATTCCAATTCTTGCCAAATATTCTCTATGGGGTTTAAGTCTGGAGATTGTGGTGGTGTTTTTATTATTTCAGGACAGTTATACAGCAGCCAGAGTCTAACGTTCAAAGCAGTGTGCTTGGGGTCATTGTTCTGGTAGAATTTAAAATCGTTATGAAGGTTCAATTTTCGTGCTGAAGATTTCAAATTTTGATTTAAAATGTCAATATACTTGTACTGATCCATTATACTGTCAATAAAAACAAGATTACCAACTCCAGCGGACGACATACACCCCCACACCATAACTCCTCCTCCACCATGTTTTACTGTTGGTACAAAGTCCTGTTTGCGAAATTCTTCCCTGGGTTTTCTCCACACCAAGATTCTACCGTCAGAACCAAATATATTAAATTTACTCTCATCAGCAAATATAACTTCATTTCAGTAATCAGAATTCTTATTTATGTTGGATTTTGCGAAAGCCAGTCTGAGTTTTCTATTCTTTTCACTTACGAAGAATTTTTTTCCTGGCTGCTCTACCGTGATATCCAGCAGATCAAATTACTCTTCTAATAGTCTCAGGATTAACAATCTCTCCATATAAATCTTTAGGAGCACTCATTCTTAGATTTTGTTTTAATATTTCGAACGGTAATTCGCTTTCTTCCATTGGATAGCTTTGATGGTCGGCCAGGTCTTCTTTTATCCTGAATCATATGATTATTTTTATATCGTTTAATGATACTGAAAACTGTTGAATGATTCAAGTTAACAGTTTCAGCAGTTTTTCTAATAGATTTTCCACGTTCAATATGCAAATTAATAACTAATTTTCGAAATTCAGGCAAGGTTCTTTTCGTTTAGCATTCATGGCTGCACAGAGCTAAAAAACACAAAAATTCCAAAACAAACTGGAGTGAAATACTCCAGACGATTTTATAAATTATTGCCAATTGCTTTTGAGTAAAAATAAAAACCGCAAAAAATATTTTTATTGTAGTACGTAGTAGTATCTAATGGTGTCCCATCACTTATGTGAGCCATTTTTTGCTCCGTTCTAAACAATTGTATTTTTATTAAATTAATATTTTAATATTATGAGAAAATGAATGTTATATAATAATTGTTACTAAATTTAAGTATGAAGCACACCCACAAAAAATGTTTACATGTTCTTTTAATTTATTTTACTACAGTTTCCTTTTGTAAAGCACAAGTGTCCCATCACTTTTTTGAGACACTGTAAATATTCAATATTTTTATTTAAATCAATCATTATTTTTCAAGGTTGAATACTTCAAGAATGAAAAGAAAATGGCTTACCTGATATTTTCAGGTATCCTTCCATTACTGCAGCATAGGACATACTATCAAGAAATATATTCAGTTTCGATTTCGCAATATCTAAAGGTCCGGGAATTTCGGCACCAAAAAATGTATAAAACTTGAGCGTTATGATCACGATTCACGATTCTATTTTATTCACGAGTTGGGAGAGCATCAATTTAATCAAGAGTATACTAGTATAATCAAGAGTCAATATACCATTTTCACGTAAAGACTCAACTTGAAAATAAGAACTTCCAGTTGAAACACAGAAATATTTAATGAAGAGCTTATGTACATTATTTACATTATTCAAAGCACAAAATTTACATATAATATAAATTTCCCCATCATAGGGCCAAGATTAGTTTATCAAGAACAATTATTATAATTGTTGATAACCGCTATGCGGCCAAGAACAGATCATTTCAAGCGTCGCACTCAAAGTAAACTAAAAGAGTTATTACATTCTTTCTCTGCCGCCATTCACGTGACCTAGTCGGCGACAGACGATAAATAATAAAGAAAAATTCGCTCCATTGGAGGGAAAAAGAAATAATTTCAGTAATTTCTTTCCTTTACTATGTTTAGCTACTCAGCAGCAGGATAATATAACTGTAAATAGGCAAACGAAATTTAAACATTCGAAGAAAAGCAACTAAACCCTTTTTCTTAAAGAAAATTGGCATTTCGAACTTCTTTTTCAAACGAAATATAGGTAGTGAATTTCAGTCTACCATATTATTAAAAAATTTGCCATGAATATTCGTTTTCTTTTTAAATGCAAATAACAGTGTACATAAGAAGTAGAATTTTTGCTGCCTACTTCTCAGCAAGAGTCTGAAAAAGCTACTTTTGTGACATTCATAACATATAAAATAACCTCTGATGGAAAGTGCTGTAAAAGACTAGTATAGTGCTATATTCAGAACTGCACTAGCATAAGCTAAGTGAAAGAGCAATATGCATCATCAACTAGCAACACCGTCAATTTAAAACAGACGAAATTTCGTTGATATCATATGCTAATAACAGTTATTCGAGAGATTTAAAATTCTTCCCTACCTGGTATGTAATATACAAGGTATTCAGAATTAAAGTACCCTTTTTTAAAAGTTGCCCACACTCAAAAAAATCGTTGAATTTTATGGCGGGTTTAATGAATGGATGAAAATATCTTTCAGAGAAGAAAATACAATTACAAATAGCGTCACCAGGGGGCATTTTACTTTGAAGACCTATAGTTAAAATGCAAACTTTTGTCAGCGTCTCACAGAGCTGTTGTAAAACCTAGAAACATTCGTAGAGATTTTGTTTTCAATATGCTTGCTGCTGACAATGAATATAAGTTTATGAGATCACGCTTTGTTAGCAAAATCTTTTTATCACATCAGTAATTCTGCAGTAGCTATTTTCGAAAATGTTGGACTTTGCAGGGGATTTGAAGATTTCCAACGAATGTTAAATTCCTTCGCAAAATGATAACGAAATCTGAAGAAACAGGATCGTTTTCTGTTCGTACATAGTAGGAAATATCGTTTATTTATTAAGACAATGCCATAAATTAACACAAATTACACTGTAAATGAAACATATTTAAAAATATCATCAAGTAGATTATTAAAATAAAATTAAATGAAAGGGAAGTCGCATGGATGATATATATATATATATATAGAGAGAGAGAGAGAGATGGGGTAACGCTCTCAAAAGCTTGGAAATAGTCCACCAACAGCGTTTCTGATGCAAATAGTATGTTAACATAGCCGTAACTGTAATCGGCGAATACAGCATTAATTAATTGAGACCAACAGCAGTGCTTCTTCAGATGAATGGGAGAAAATTAGCGGAGTGTCAATAAATAAATACACTGAAGTTTGTGCAGTCAAAAGGAAACTAGAGGCAAGCAGTCTTACAATACATTACTTGGAATGCCTGTCATCTGTTTAATTCTTCAGTTTTGTGAGATAAGCCTGTGCTTAAGTCGTTATTCTTAAATGGGGTAGTTATCATGTCTAAGAATGAAGTACTGGGAACGGTAATGATTCTTTACTCTTTTGCATACATGCCGCATTTAATCTCGCTGAGGGTTATTAAAGGCTCCCTGGTGAGCTAGTAAAATATTGCTTTTAAATCTTTTACAGCGCATTTACTCTTTTGCGAAAGATTATCTTTTAGCATTTCGTATAGTATAACGGAACTCCAGATTCTAGATACGCCGGACAACAAACATCCGGGCTTCTATTTCGAGACACTTAACGTAGTGAGTATAATATACTGCTTTAAAGTACGTAAATGTTTGTATTTATTAGCCCAAAAGGGACGTTAGTCCCGATGGGATATTATTTTCGAAACGGCATTTTGTGTCGAAACACTTAAATGAGTTATATCGCTTATAAAATTTTTGACACCAAATATTATTGCCTTGTGTTATATTTTAAGAAAATAAATAAAGAAGATTCTGCATGAATGTATGGACGTTTCTCTCATTGTGAAAAAAAGAACGGTACCTAGAGCCACAAACTTTGAATAACGTTGTCCTTCATCCGAAAATGGGCACCTGGAAGCCCGCGTTTTGAATTTCGAATTCGTTTTGTTATATATTTCCTGTTTTGTAAAACATTAAAGAATTTTTTGCTAACAAACTCAGCAATTTCAAAACGAGCAGCGGAAATATTGCAAGGAATAAAACATTTTTATCTCCAGCACCGCGAGACTGTCTATCGCAAATGCTAAAGATATGACCTTTTTAAATATTTTGTGATTTTGCGGCTGAATTGAATTTTATGTGGAGTAAGTGGCAAGAATGTGATATGTAATAAATAAAATAACCACACAAAACGTTTTAATAGAAAAAAATTGTAGAGCCATCTTAAAAAGAAAATTGAACATTGATAACGTAAACTCAGAAGAAAATTTAAAAAAAAAAAAAAAAAAAGTATGAAAGCTTTCAGATTTTAACGGTTACCCAAAAGCTTTGTTCGGGTATTTTTTACGCTCTCAATGAGCTCGCAGCCTACCAGTCGGCTGTTACACTCACTCCTGCTAAACCATTTTGTTTCCTGTAGTTTTAGCTTCAATAATAAGCATCATTTTCTTCGTACTTACCGGTAGACAGCCTCGCGCGCTAGAGGTAACAATGTTTTATTCCGTATAGTGCTTGCCACTGCTCGCTTTGAAATCCTTGAATATGTTATTAAAAAATTTGTTAAAGTTTTCCAAAATATAAAATAGATAATAAAACTAATTAGAAACTTAAACTTTGGGTTTCCAGTTCCACACGCAAAATGCGGTTGTGACCAACAGATGCGTTATTAGTCTCGAAGCTCATTCATAGTCATTCGGCAAAATATAAGGTATTTATCTTTCAGTTATTAAGGTGAATGAGTCACTAGATTCAGGTTCCTAAGCTTCGTAGCCTGATCCTGTGTAAAATGATGTACACTATTTTAAAAATAACTTTCTTTAATAAAGTCTATGTCTAAAATTTCTCTAATGGTGAAGCTGGAAAAAAAAAAACGTAGTCTAATCCCGTTCAGTAAGTGCATAAAATTTCAAAGTTACATGAGAAGCAAAGTGGAGTATATTGCGGTATCCTTCTCTGTAAAATATATGAGAAGATATTCTTGAGGTAGATAGTATTCCTTACGAAATATTATTTTTCAGTTTTAATCTGCAAATTCGGCTTTTTGAAAACAATCTGTTGCAATTGCCTTAAATAAAGTGATTAATATCTCCACACATTGCTTTCATTTAATCAGTTTGATTTCAATACGACTAATTTAAATCATGAGAGGGTTAATTAGAAATATTAAGTATTTTTATTAAACGAGCTGGACTCATTAAAATCATTATATGGTAATCATTTTTTATGATAACTCTTTTAGGTGTCTGGCAGTTCGAACAACTAGTTTCCAAATAAGTAATATAGCAAATATAAGAAAAATGTATTGATACTGCCTCAAATGGAATACTTTTTATCTCCAAGCACCAACCAGCATGTTAGCATTTAATAAAGCAGTTCGCTTTCTGATTTAATCTTTCTGTTACTGAGTAAGAAACAAAGTGATTGAAAAGCAGCTCCTACAAGTATTTTTCTACTTTAGAATCGGACTGAAAATTAAACAAAAAGTGCGTTTAATCATGAGATGTCCAATTCGGAATTTTAAATTGGACATCATGAGATGTCTAATTTGAAATATTAAATATTTTTATGAAAATATGCAAACACTGGACTCATTAAAATGATTAAATATTTTTACGGTAACTCTTTTGTACAGCTGACTTCTCCAGCAGCTAATTTTCAAAGAAATAATATAGGAACTATAAAAAATATATGACAAACATTAACACTGCATCGGGAATTCTTAAGATATGCTGCTTTTATATACTTTGCTTTGTGATTTCGATCTTTAATTTGAAGGAGCGTAAATGTGAAGAAAGAGGTGCTTAAAATCTGAATTAGCAGGAGTGAATCCAGGAGCAAACTGATAACCTGTGATGCTAAGCGAGAACATATAAACTTTAGCAAATCCTCTAATGCGACATTAAAGTCTGAATGCTCTCAGATTTTCTTTCTTTATTTAATTATCTTGATTTTATGCATTGGTATGTTATACTGCTTTGCATTTGTTTATTCCTTTACTGTTATTTAATTTGCACATTTCGTACAGTAATTTTATGCTTCCTTACTGCGTATTTTATTTAGTTTGAAATTATGGACACTTTCTGCGAGTGCATGTAATTGTTTCTTTCATTACATTGCGGAACCTTATGAGCTGATTGATATCTGGATAATAAAGACAGTCCAAATAGAAAAGCAGACATGAACAAAAACTCTTCTACTATATCTTGAGACGATTTTTGCCAGTCTGGAACTTTAAATAAATGCGTTTTCGAAGTCTTAGGAACGCTTTTTCCGATACCTATACAAATATTTATCCTTCCCTCATTTTTAGTCTCGACTGGTTTAGCAAAGAAAATCTCGCTCAGCAATTACCGTATTTCCCCGTGTATTTTCCCCCTCTTTTTAGCTAATTTTATCGTCCGAAAAATCGAGAAGGGAAAGTTATGTAAGCGATTTAATTTCCGAAGAACGCAGTTACAGCGAGAACATAAAAAATTTAAGAGCAATCACGGATACTGGTAACTATCACAGACTTTAAATCTACGTAGCTAAATCTAAGAAAAGGACTTTAATCCATTTTTTAAACTTCATCAATCTGCAACTGCATAATAAACCGCGTTTATTATAAGCAATAAAATCACTTTTATTAGTCCAAACAGGCAATTTGCCCAGAAGGACTATTAATTTCGCTTTTATTTAGCGTTGGCTATTTATTTAGCATTTAGCGTTGGCTCACTTTTCAAATTGTTGCTACCAAATATTAGATCCCTGTATTATATTTAAAGAAATTAAGTAATGAAGAACCTGCATAAATGTATGTATGTTTCGAGCATTGTGTTAAAACAACCGTGGCTAGAGCCATCAAATTTTGAATAACCTAAGTTTCCACCCTAATATGGGCATCTGGATGTCTAAATTCAGAATTTGTTTTATTATCTACTTCATATTTTGTAAAACTTTATAACGAATATTTTGATATTTTGATAAACGAATTTTTGATTAACAAACTCAACGATTTCAAAGCAAGCAATGGCAAAACTACGGGGAAAAAAAAAATATATATATCTCCAGCGTGCGAGACTGTGTATCCGAAATTCTAAAGATACGCTCATTTTAAAATTGTTCTGCGATATTGCTCTTGAACTTAATTTTATGTTTTAAGTGCGAAGAACATGATATTTTACAAATAAAAGTAACGCACAACGACGTTAAAAAGTAACGTTATAAAAAACGACCCTTCGGACGGAATGTAAAATCTCAAAGCTTCAGATTTTTTTATTACAATTTTTATCTATTTTCATTTTTAATACTGTATTTAATTTATGCAATTCAAAAATATCTAATTTACAGTAAAATAAATCAAAATTTTTGTAAGACCTACGAATTTATTTTAATTAGATATTTCCAATGTCTGGCAGAAGCTTTTAATTTGAATTTTGTTTTCAACGATAATAAAATATGATGTTATAACTTTTGCGGTAGGTGACATGAGATTTAAAATTACAGAAGACATAAAACTTTTTTTCATTACTAGAACAAATAAACTTAAATTCTAACTCAAAAAAAAAAAAAAAAAAAAAAAAGGAACGTGTCAAAAACATTACTTTCAGAACAAAATCAGTTCATTTCCTATTACTTAATCATTCAGCGCAGCGATTACATGCGTAACACTCTTCCTCAAAACGAGGTTAAAACAATGAGTCGAAGAAATATTAACCTCTTCCTTTTTAAAAAACTGTCCTTGACTTCCGCTAAACGCAAGATGTACAATCAAAACAGTGCTAAAAGCAATCGTTCCCGTAATACATTTTTTAACTGCTGAGAACCAGGAAACATCGAAAGCAAAACTCGAAGCTAACAATATAATACTGTAATCTGTATCGCACGAGGTATGTGCTGTTGAGTTCAACTTCGACTTCCACGAAAAGAGGTTACGAAAGTGCAACATGCGTTTCCAAGAGGTGAGAAAGTAGATGCCACACAATGGTCAACTAAGCGGAAGACCGGTTGTTGTATCCATCTTCCCCTACAACCTTCTTACCTAATTACCAGACAGACCTGAGAATTCTTCCCTCCTCCCTTGTGTGTTTTCGCTGCTAAAGAACATAATGGTTACGTCACGAAAAGTGCATCTTCGAGGGATGTGTTTGTATAATTTTGTCTGAAAAGGTTACGCTTGAATGGCGAGGGATTTTATATTAGTTTCTGCATTACAAGGAAATCTGGTATCCTTCAGGGTGATTCCTTATAATGATCTTTATTTTAAGAGAATATCGATACGTAGAAACGAGACTTAAAAGATCTGGTTACTGATAATACGCAGAGATTTGGTCGAAAAGATATTTATTTTTACTTGAGCCTTGAGCTAATACGATTTAAGCCTTTTCTTCCTTTCTTTCTTACTTCCTTGTACGAAGTAAAGGAAGTATTGTAATCACGAAAAATTCCGATGTAGAAGACATTTTTTCATGGCTTATGTACGTATGTAGGTAGGTAGGTATCTTGCATAACTCAAAGACGAGTATCCTCAAAACGTTGAAATTTGATATATACAACTGCTATAATATGTAGTTCTGCATCTCCCTTTTTTAATTTCAATCGGCCTCACCAAAAGTATATAAATATATACATGTAATAATAGCACAATTTAAGAAGCACTAATATAAGACTACTGAGCTGTAGATGCGTAGAAATACTGATAGCGTAGATACTGGATACTTAGACCGTCCATCCATTTTGAAAAAGAAACAGTCGAGATGAATGAAATTCCACATTTATTTAAATTCAGATTTTGTGGCTACAATTCACTTGGCACTCCAATCGTGCCTATTTCCAGAACAACTTTGATACTGTTGTGATATAAAGCGATCATTAGAGCACATGAATGATTGCAGCAAAAACGTGTTAACTGGATGAAAGCATAAGCCAGAAGAGAGAGTGTCGCAGTACTTCAGAGAAAGAAGGGAGGAAGTCAAGTTTCAGTTCGAGTGAGTTTTGGTTTACAATTTTTGATTGGGCAAGATAATCTGCAGTAATGACGCAGTTTAGACTTATGGAGCTATTTCTAAGACAGAGAGATGAAATCCCCAAATAAAAAATAAAAGAATTTGTAGCCAATTAAAATTAGAAGCCTGCCTTCATATTTTTTATCTTACATACACACACACACACACACATATATATATATATACCTACTTTGTTACTCGGCTCAGTGAGTTTTTTTTTTTTTTTTTTTTTTTTTTATGTGTTGGTAAATTGCGCCTTCTTTGCTTTAAATATGATTGAATTATATCGTTCTTATCTTCCGATTAAAGTTTTTATGCCTTTAGTTAATCTGCATGCAATAGTTGCAGAGTTATTAACAATTTAAAAGCTGTTTAAGTTCGGTTAAGTCTAATTTTTGTTTTCCGTAGCAGCCATAATTGTTTACATTTGAAACTTAACAGAATAATTAATTCAGTTTCTGCACCTTCAGTGTCTCAGCCGAGTGGGGCCAAAATCAAACTTTTGATTATATGCACAATTCTGCCTTGTTACCTGCTGGCCAAGTTACTTGTTTTTGCGTAGAAACTCTAATTTTAACTGCAAAAAATTGTTTTTGATTGTTTTAACTGTATTTGGTGTTTTACTTTTTTCTATATTTTTCAAATTTAACGACGATATTTTGAGGTTTCATGTGTTTTTGCCTTGCCGCGAGCTGAGAACAGAATTAATTGAATGAGAAATATATCTCTAATGAAATTCAAGAAAATAAGTTTAAATGAAATGCAGCAAAAAGTGCACATAATTTAATATTTAATTTAATTTAATATTCCGTGCAATGAGGTCATGTGGTGTACACGTCAGATATTTTTTAATCGAAGTCGACCTAACAACTAGAAAATTTTCTACCTCCGGGGAGAGAATAGTAGAAAACGTTTTTTTATCTTTTAAAATTCTTAGCCTAAAGGAGGGTAGCACAGAAGGGCTATTATTCTAAAAATGGCATTTTGTGCCGTTTCACTGTAAAGGGCGAATTACTTTTTAAGTCGTTGCCACCAAATTTTATCGCCCTGTATTATCAAAGCGAGCAATGGCCACACTGTGTAGAGAAGAAAACTTTTATCTCCAGCGCCCGAGACTGTCTATCGGAAATTTTTCAGACGTACTGTGTTTAAATGCCTTGTAATGTTGCTGTTGAATTGAATTTTACGTGGTTTAGGTGCGAAGAAGATGATATTTAATAAATAAAGGTAATATACGAAACGTTAAAAAAACGCCCTTTTGGGCTTAATATATAATCTGAAAGCTTCCAGATTATATATTAAGCCCAAAAGGGCTTTCAGATTTTATATTTTTATGACATTAAAATCTGTGAGATAATTTTAAAATAAAAAAATATCATATAAGCGTTTTGTTTTTTTTTCTTTTCTTCCTGAAAAATTGTCTAGTGTTGCCAACTCCTAAAAAATCTTTATTGGTGAATGAAATTCAAGCACCATTGAAACAGGAGTTCACTTTTAAAAGCTCCGGCAATTGCTTCTACTTTTTCTTTTCCGACGTAAAATTCTATAAGAAGAAATATTATGAATAAGTATATCAATATTTATAATAAAAAATAATATGTATGTATATATGTAAGCTGACATATATGTAGAGAGAAGTCTGTTATCTATTTGTTATTGCAGAATTTCAACTTAGTCGTATAGTGTACCAGTCACTTATTTTACTAAATGTGGCGACTAGTGTCACTATCAAGCGACTTAATTTAATTAAAATAACTTCTCACTTAATTAAGTATACAACTTGTGCTTACAGATCACAGCCGCTGTTTACGCGCTTGAAACTAATATAAAATGTAAAATAAAGTTTTTAAGTAATTTAACATTGGAAATTCTTAAACTGAAAGATCAATCTACAGTAGGCGCCGGTTAATATGATTATATTTTGTCCACTGTTTTGATAGCACTAACCGAATGATAACTTCAAATGATGGGAACAAAAACACCTTACAAAATTAGCAGAGGAATATAACTAATTTAATACAAAGATACCCAGAAAATATTAATAGATATTTTCATAGCATTTTAATTAGGAAAGAGCTAAAAATCTGTTTATGAACAGTTCGCAATGTCCTTAAAGAAAACATTCACTTATGAATTGTTCATAATGTTTATGGAAATTATTTAACCGATGTTGAGCCCCTAATCTTAATAGCTGGATTGCATCCCTAGTTAAAAAAAGAACATGCCAATCCGAAATTAAAAATTGGATAAAAACAGCAATCTTAGTAGAAATTATTTTCATGGTTCCTTTTAGAAGCAAGAGACAAGTAAAATGGAGAAAAATTCTGCAGAATTTTTTTTTTACTCAAGAAAAGGGACATGTGTTGCCGGATTCTGCTTAATTTTGAATGGATGGTTAAAATCGAAACCAAGTTGTTTGGTGATCAAATCATCACTTGAAGACATTTATCTGATACTTGCCGATTTTTATAATCTATTTCCTCTTTATTCGGAGACTTGTTTAAAAAATGTATTCTATATTATTTTGATCATATTAACCGAATTTCCGATCAGAATACCCAAAGTGTTGTCCATGTTTAGGTATACAAATGGCAGAACTCAATAACGATATCTGAATGATAACATTCAACGCGATCAATTCAAGAATTCAGTAACGATATCCGAATGATAACTTTAACCGCGGTCACATTAACCGGTATCTACTGTAATCTAATTGCGCTATTAACCTCGGCTAGCAAAATGCTAATGCCAGTCTAGAGTAATTCTCAGAGTTGACCAAGAAAACATCCCAAAGGTCAATGTTGCCATCAAAGCTCTCTCTTTCTAATTACAGGAATTCATTTCTCATATATATATAACTAATTTGCTCGCTGGCAAGAGCTGAAAAAATATGAGATAGTACAGATAAATAATAAAATTATGTGTTAGTTAACATAAACCTTACAACCGATAGTTCATGTACTATATTGTTACGAAATGTCCATACGCGGTAGGATAGCTTTCCCGCAAAGCAGGTTGCCAGTAAATAGCGAAGGAAAGCAGGGTTGTAACATCTGGCAAGAAATTGTCCATTTGGCGACAAAATTCGCGATGTGTCATCGACGGATGGAGAACCTTCTGTAACGAATTCTTACTGGTTTAGCCCAGAATGTTCTCGAACACAAGTCAAAAGCTATATAAACCCTGCTGGTATGCGGAGAGTCAGTCAGTCTATGTAGTGTCTCGTTTAGAGAGTCGAACGCGAGTCAGTGTCGATCGAGTCCAGCGAAAAGTCAGTCACTGAGTGCCTAGTCGAGTTATTGAGCGAGTCTTTCGAAATCTAGTGCCGAGTTGGTCATCGAGTGCCCGAGAGAGTCTTTTAGTGTATCGCGAGTTAGTGCATCGTCGAGTTTTATCTTACAGTGTGTTGAGCTCCGACAACGACCGACCGGAGTCGGGAGCTGTACTGTAGTGTATCGTCGAGTGCATCGCGAGTTGTAGCGTGGAGAGTCGGGAGAATACGTAGAGTTCTGAGAACGACTGAGGAGAGTGTGGAGCTGTACACTGGAGCTTTGCCTCCGCCGTTATAGCCTGAAGGTTGTGTCTCTGATTGATTCAGTGTGTTTATAGTAGATCTTCGACGACTATAAACGTGCTTTTGGAGCTGTCTTGAATAATACTAGCCAATAAAGTGTGTTTTGATACTTCATCATGCGTCGTTGTGATTCACTCCAAATCCACGAACCCCTTAACGTACGTGAAGAAGAAAAACGCAACAATATGATAAAGTATCCAAACAGAAGAATTAGAATTTTGTGATCGATTTGTTTTCAGTTCTTAGAAACCAATTATTTTTACAACTCGCATGCTGTGAAATAATATTTGTTACAAAATAATTTTAAAAAAACGAAATAAATTGAATTTTAAAAGAATTTAACCATGTAGTAAGCAGTGCATGTTTATAACATGAAAATTAAAACAAAAATTCTATTCATTGTCGATTGGCGATAACTTCTATTATCTGAAAATAAAGATATCTCGAACAAATGTTATTATTTTATTAGTTTTATCTTTTTCGCTTGCATTTTTGTCTGAAGTCCTAGCATTATAGAGTTTCGCTTTTTTTGGAAGCATAAAAGGTAGATTTTACGTATAATACAAAGTAGCGAATACTCGCTATATCTTTGAAGAATAAATACTGCAGAAGAAGGTTTAAATAACCTTTTTATTGGAACTAAAACAGATGTAGGCACTTGTTGCTCACAAAATGACTAACTAAAATTTAGCAGAAAATAAAAATGTAACGAATCACAATAAATGGCTAACGACTGGCTCCTTAGTCATCTAATCGCTGAATCGACTGCACATAGCAAAGCCGAGCGTGGAAATATCAGTATATACTGAAAGGTGTCTAATACTGACTAGAAAGCTAATTTCAAACACGCAGTATAAACGCGGAACTAACTCCGCTACTACTCTCTTCGAACTCTTGAAACGCAGCTTAAATACTGCTTCTGAAATACATTTAGATTAGCATACTACGTCATTTAAAAATTAACATTCTGTCAGGAAACTGAAATCAGGAGGAAAAGGAAAGTAAACTAAAAATAACTGGTTAGAATAAAATAAGGTCTTTGCAACATACACGTAAAAAACTATTTTTTTTTCTCTCTCCCGCATTTTTCTTTCTGTTTTTAGCCCGAAAAAGCTATTAGTCTTGGAACATAACTTTGCGTTGTTTCATTTTTCGCTCGAGTCTGTTGCCATTTGGAATAACGTAAGATGTTATTCTTCCATATTTAATCCATCTGTAATTAATTAAGAAAGTAACCTATTTAAAAGAAAAAGATACATGTTTTTAAAGTATTATTATTTTAATCTGATTCACTTAAATATAAGTGCAGTTCATTCATGATATATCAACACTTTCTAATTATACAAAGGAGATAAGACTTTTCCATATTAGTCTAAATGCATAGTCATCCAATGATCTAAAAAATATTTTGCTATTCCACCTGTGCTATTCCTATCAAAAATCCCTACTGATACTGTACTAAACTTTAAAAGAACTCTTTTGGAAGGTCGTGAAAATTTAAACTCTTTTAGAATATTTTTGTGGGAGAGGGGTTGCTGAATTTTTCAGTTGCCCTGTTAAGCTTGTTTTAAAAAGTACAAATCCAATACATCAAAGTTTTTTTCCTCTTTTTGGGACTCTATTTGTAATCGGGGCAACGTTTTTCTGAAAGCCATTCGAAAAGCATTTTATCAGACCTATTCTATTCTAATTCTATTCTTCTGCTTTATACAGTTTTATTCTGAGTTCATATTTTGAAAATGAATAAGAATAAAATGAGTAAGAGTCTGAAACACGACTTTCACTTTAAATGATTCATTCACCTTATACTATGCTGCATAACAGCAATACACATGCCAGAGCGAGTGAATGATTAAATGCATAGTGTTATTCTTAAAGTAATAATTCTGAGGTTTTGGAAAATTCTGCTAAAAGCATTTCGAACGAGAAAGTGGCTTAATCGTCCACGTAAAGCGTAAGGTGATTTTCAGTTAAAGATTATAAAAAGTAATTGAATGAAAGTACAATGTTAATTAAAACATAATATTTCCTTTCGTGAGAATAAATTGCCAAAACGTCAAAATTTCCCTTTCCCCTTTCCAGTATTTTATGTAAAATTTACTCTTGATGCTCTCTAAGCTATTTAATATGCATTAAAAATGATGACGAACAGAATTTGGGTACCTTATTTTCATTATCTATGTTCAGTTTAATTGACAATGAATATGGACATTTAACATATTGGTTAACAGGTACTTTTCCAAAGCTAGCTTAACTAGATTTAGCTTGGAGATAGCTTGGTAAAATTTATTTTCCCGAAAGAAACCACTTTACAGCTCTGGAACTTGTCAGAAAAATATTCGTACAGCTCTTCTTCATGCTGCCGAATTAATCTGTTTCAGAACGGTCTGAATACATGTGTTCAAGCTCTCTTATTGTCAAGGAAAAAGTAAAGCTGAATAGACAAAGGATTTTTTACAAAAGAAAATCATTTATTTTTTCCCTAAAAAGTGAATTTATGCATTGTAGTTCCAATAGTGTGCATAAATGAGTAACTTTTAATGTAGCAAGAATTGAAAATTAAAAAAAAAATATATCAACTTAACATTATCTCCGTATAATATACAGTGCAAATATTCATCACTAAAAGTTATTTAAATTCATATCTTACCAGCTGTACAACAGATATTCTATTGTTAAGAATATTACTATTGACAAACCAAATGATTCTACCTTACATAAATAATATAGAGCTTTAGAAACACTTTTTATCAATCACAGGAAAATTTCAGTTGTTCATAAATATCGACTGAAAATTTATTACGAATTAAATGCATTTTAAATTTCTCAATGCTAGGTGATTAAATATAATTTTACACCAAGTATGTAATGGAAGGTATTAGAAACCTTTTTTAATATATTACAATAACCTTTCACTAGTTTTCTTAACAATTTCAGCTATATAAAGAGTAAATTGAAGGATATTTTTTTCTTTTCCCTTTTTTTGACTTATAATACCAATTGGATATATTTTCTCAAAAATTAAATAAAGGTTAAATTATTGAAACAGACATTAACTCCTTAAAACCTTTTATTTTGTTAAACTTTCATAATTTAGAATACAGTTAACGATCTTATACCACGTAGAATAGCAAATTTCAGGAATTCGGCATTCGTGAAGCGGCTTGGAAAATAATTTTAAGGTCTTGTATTTCGTACAGTGATAACTCTTGTAAATTTATTTGGATGAAAATCGATGGTCACGTAATGTAATATAATGTAAGGACGTAATGTAATGTAATGTAAAACCTGCATAAGCAAATTAAATTTCGGTATAAAAAAACTGACTCCAAAGCCGAAATGTGAGCCTACCCATTTCTCTAAATATTTCGATTCAAAGTGTACTTCTTCGTGATAAAAATCGATTATCAAATTCTCCTCGATCAATTTTCTCAATCCAAGGAATAAATCAGCGATTAGCGAAATGTTACTTTCTATCGCTAGCGAAAGCTCAGTTGTTTTTATAAAATGTTTCGTCTCGTTTATTTGAAAGTTTGTTGCAAATGAGACGAAATCTAAATATTATAGAAAGTGATATGAAAATTTCGTATTACAGTGGATTAAAATTTATAATACAATGACACAATATACTCCACAGTGACAACAATATAATGTATTTAAATGTATTGCTAAAAAACCTTAATTTACATGGCTGAATTTATTTTCCATGGAGATTTAGGAAGAATCGCTGAGTTGAAAGGTCCTCTAAACACTAGTAGTTCGATACGAGTACTTTGCTTGCTCCGCTAATGAGCTTACTGCTTGCGTGTGCATAGTTTACCTCATGTGTAATGCGAAGTCGAGACAATTTTCCATAAAGCGTTTTCCACAAAAGCATCACTCCTGTTAAGCAGGTAGTCCTCATGTATTCGCCCTATTCGTATAAATAACCAAACATTTACAATGAATCTTTCAGAAGAGTTGATTTACGTTTTTTAAAATACTTCTAATACTTACGTAAGCATGTGAGCATACGTTTCTTGATTGAAAAAAAAATTATATAGCTGAGAAGTTTTAGCTAATGCAATTGAAATTTGTAAAATATTCATTAAGCTTCAATATGTTTGTGACAACAATTTTAGATTTTACTAGGAATTAAGCTTAATTCAAAATGCCACACATATTTGCTCGAACCAAAATGTTATACGAATTAAGAGCATACAGAAGCACGTTCGGCTAGCAGTTAGGAGGTCCAGAATTCGAATCCCGGTTAGAGTATTGCTCAAATATTTTTCATATTTCCTGTTTCTCAAACTTTAATAGGCTCTACAAGTGATGCAACTATAACTTGCGTGTTTTCTTTGCCACAAATCCCCTTCATGTTCAGTTTTTAAATACTATATGCTGAAAATTCGTTTAAGTAAAATCAATAAATTACATTCATTAAAATAAATTAAATGAATTATATTCATTTAATAAATTAATTCTTTAAAATATATTACATTCATTCACTAAAAAGAAATGAATTACGTTCATTCATTCGTCAGTAAAAAAATTAATTGAAATTCTGGAGCTGTAAAATTCAAGAGCTAATTTGTCTAGTATTACGCCATTCACATTAAGAATTTTAAAATAATAATTTTTTTCAAAGCATTTACATTTTGGCAAACCATTGTGCAATGTTTATGAAACAGTTTAACATAATTTTATGTTTTATAATGTCTTTCTTTAATTTTTAGAGCATAAATCTATAAGTATAGTTAATTGATATACACTTTAAAAAGCTCCTGGTAAATGTCCTCTAAAACGTTTGGCAGAATATGCAGGGAATCATTCTTGAAGCAATGCACGTAATAGAATTAAGAAGTTCCAGAATTAATTAGATTTTTGTAAATTATCAAATTAGATTCATATTTTTTAAATAATAAGGACAGTTACGTCGTTGATTAAAACTGAAAGCATACAAAGGTATACGCATCAAAAGGAATGGCACTATGAGAATTTTCTAGAGGAATTGACTCGTATTCATTTTACAGATGGGAAACAACTGCTAAATCTCCTTGATGTCAGACTGTTCAATCACCAGTCCTACTGAAACGGAAGCAATGACGAATCACCGGGTGCCCAGGTATCTTATTTACTTAGAATAGAACCGCTTTTATTTAGATTACGAGAGAGTATTCCAGAGCTATATGCCTGATGGTGAGCGATGAGTTCCTAGAAGACCTTTTAAAGAAAACAGATTCAGCCATGTTACATGTAACGAAAATTACGCAAATGCTCATTCACTAGTCCTTTCGAAATGATATGAGTTTAGGTCGAATTATCAGTATTGAGCTTTTCACTCGTGGCCGAGGGAATAAGAGAGCTGAATAATGGTGGTTCAATCTGAGTTCGAATCCTTATGAACGTGCTGACCAAATAGCCTTAGTGATTTATTTCATACATTTGCTTCACGCGTGTAACATGAAATACAAGCGAGTTTTCCTTAGAAATATTCCCATTAAGGAGCGCCTTCTCTTAGGCAGTTAGGCTTAGTGATTGTTGATGTAACTAAGTAATCAAATCCATTTGAATCTTTATTTATTCCGCTACTGAAATGTTTCCATCATTAGGACTTTCCTTAGTAAACTTTAGTTTTTAGCTTGAATGCCAAACTCGAAGAATAATTCTTTTCAGGCGATTTATATTTTCCGAATAGTTTGAAGAGTCGATGGCGAGACCTTATGCTTTTTTGGAAGGTTCCAGTACGTTTTTTAAGAATTTAGCTTTGTTAAGCCATTTTGCCAAGTAATCGTATATTTAATATTTTTCTTTTTTTACTTAGCTCTCTTGTATATCTTCATGAATAATAAAAAATTTCAATAAGACACAGATAAACTAAGGAAACGTGACACGAATCTAAATTCTGGTTTCGGACTGAAAGAACAATTTTTTATCTGACCGTTTTCGTAAAAGTTAGAGAAAATCTCTAGCCTTTCCACAAAAGCACACAAAAAAAAATTTGGTCTTAGTTATTTAAACAAAGTGGTCATTACCTTACAAAGAGCTGAAACTGCCGAACTCTTGGCTTCAATTTACAGACACATTTCTTCCATCAAAAACAAATTCACTACCAGTACTGAGTGGAAAGATTGGGAGATCGTCTTAAGATGTGGGCTAGCCTGCTGCAATTTTTGCGTATTTTCCTAAACACAGGGTATCTTAATACCAGGTATAGATAGAATTGGGCGGAACGCTAGAATTTCAGCATTAGTCATATAAGTATAGTCTCACCGCACTGTGCGACTTCATCCTTATTGTGTCAGAGAAAACTCCTTTTATTTTAATATTAAGGTAATTTACAAGCGTCTGAGAGCGCAGCCAACGTATCTCGCAGCAGTGGTTTCTCTTAATTACAAAACATCGACCAAGGCCCAAAATTATCACTCAGGGACGTTAAGAGGAACTTAGTAAAAGTTATCTTTCTCGTACCCGTAGTAGTCCAGCGTTCCTGCCATTTACCTAAAAGCTTGTGCCCTTATAATTAGCTTTAGCATAAGATAGGAAGTGGAACTGTGGCGCTGTGCAGGCTATTATTTTGGACATTGGCAGTATGTTTGCCTAAAATGCAGGCGGTTTCATAGCTCATGATACCCATATTTAACAGCTGCTGTCAATGCTATGTATTCTACCTGAAATGGAAAACATTCTGGGGGGGGGGAGCATTAGCGGGTCTCCTGCCCTTCTACCTATATGAATTAATCGAGAAGGCTTTCATCTTGCGAGTTTTGAAGGTTAGTCGAGAAGGCTCATGCCGCGCACTATACATTTAGAACGTCGATATTACTTTTCGGGATTTGAATCTTGGATCAACGATACGGTAGCCAACGTCGCTAACCGTTGATGGGGGGGGGGGTCTGTGTGGAGAAATTCTGGTGCTCTTCTATCTGTATGACACTTCTGTTACTGGTTGCAAGCTGTCAGAGAAGTTCGAGACATGCCCGGAACTTTCCAAAATATTCCACGCACCGGAAATATGAGGCCTACATTATAGCTTGTGGAGGTCACTTCGATCACCTCATTAGGTTAATTGGAAGCAGGAAAGATGAAAAATATGCAACCGCCTTCGCCGGGAATCGAAAACCAATTAAAACTATGAGGACAATTAATTAATTAAATAAAAACTATGTGGACAATTAGTTCTGAGGGCGAATGAATACAGATTAAAGGTAATAAACCGCGACTTTAATGTAATTTAGAAAGCATTAAGAAGGTTTTATATGCATGATTTTGGCCATCTTTTGCATAATGTACTTTTGCATAATGTATTGTAATGCATAATGTACCCTAGCGTGCCTTCGTAGTGTAACGGTAGCACGCTGAGCCGGACCTCTGGAATACCGGCCCAGCGTGCTACCGTTACACCACGAAGGCACGCTAGGGAAGTGGGAGAAATACCTTATATACTCCCCTTTTTAAAGGGCGACTAGGGTTTTTAGGGGACCTAGTCGCCAAATCCTGGGTGCGGAGAATCATCATCCACAACCCTTTTATTTCGGGCGCCACTTGTAGAGTCATTAGGTTAATTGGAAGCAGAAAAGATGAAAAATGTGCAACCGCCTTCGCCGGGAATCGAACCACGGACCTCTGGAATACCGGCCCAGCGTGCTACCGTTACACCACGAAGGCACGCTAGTGAAGTGGGAGAAATACCTTATAACCTTCTTTGATCACAGTTTTCTTTTGAGACTGCACATTTGTCATCAGATGTACATTAATTGCGTACATTTATTATTAAAGCCCATAATTATTTATACAGTGTCCTTTCAATTTTGGCGTTTTTTCTGTACACTACCATAGGCACATGTCATTTCCTTTCCTACAATGATATGCGATTCCGAGTCGTCTAGTTGCAGCCTATTCTTACAATTTTGTAACTCTAGAACTATAATACTTTGCCTTACGTGAATAAGAGAAGGTTGCTTAAAATTCCTTCACAAAAATATTCCGCTTAAAGCAAGAATATCTCGTGTTGTAGCCCTCAGCAATAGAATATTTCATTTTGGTAAGAAATCTGCTTTCTGTCCCGTCTAAAAGTGAAGTGAACAAGAAATACGCGTTCTCACTTTTACCAGAAAATAAAGTACATTTAAATTCGCAGAGGTGCTACAGAATATTGAGATTCAATTTTAGAAAACTGTATAAAATATTTAAATGCTTAATTTAAAACTTTTATAACATCTCCCAGCTTCGTAGGTTGTAACAAAGCATATTAATACTGCACTTCACTGATAAACGTATGGCAATATAAGATAACATAACGTTCCAGAAAGAAAAATGGCTCTATTAAAAATTTTTGTGGTTTAAGAGAAGAGGCAACATGAAGCGATGAAATGTTTCCAAGTAAAGATTCAATCTGCAGAGGAATTTATTAAGTACTTCGGTGAATAAATTCAGGTTACGTTATTTGATCATGGCAAAGCATACGAGGACTATCTGCCTAAGAGATGCTTTGGTGTGAGATTACTTCTAGGGAGAATTGTTTCGCATTCATGTTGCATATGAGAGAAAACTAGGAAATTCAACGATGCATCCAGAGCATTTGTCTGGTTCAAATTCAGGACAATTTATTAGTATTCAGCGACTTTAGCTTCTGGACTATTGAAGGGGCCAAACGAATTAGGAGTATTGAATTAGGACTATTGAAGGGGCCAAACGAATGTCAGAGGTAAAGTCGAAGTTATTATGTTATAAGAAGGGAAATGCAAAACGCACAAATGAGAGTGTCATTGCATTCAGCTATCTAAATCTTTTTTTCTATGCAATATTAAAGACTGCATCCCCTTTCTAACTGTATTTTCTTCCTAAACCATAAAATACTATATTGCATTATTGTTTGATTGTGCAAAAAGCTGCAGCATTTGCGACTGTATAATTTAAGACTTTTATACATTAGCGCACACAGTTTAATCCAATCAAGAGATAATATAACTGCCTTCATTGTATACTGAAAACAATGAAAGAATAACAGACACATTCTTTGTCTAACTAAGGGCGATAACAAGCAAAGTGTGGAAGAAATGACAGATGAATGGGCAACTATTAACCTGCCATTAGTTGCAATGCACCATTTGCTAGCCCACGGGCATTTGTTTGGAGTTCCGAAGATTCATTTTGAGAAGAAGGGAAGTTTGAGAACGAAGTACCGCAGAAATTAGCTTACCTTTTCCTTGAATCAAACTTAGAATTTTAGAAACACCACACAGGCTCCTAAAATTTGCAAAAGAATATCATAGGGAATACTGAAAATGCTTTACAAGTCAAATGTTGAGACTCTTTTCTGCAGCATTACATAATTAATAACAAAAAACAAGAGGTAAATGCTTTACAAGTCAAATGTTGAGACTCTTTTCTGCAGCATTACATAATTAATAAAAAAAAACAAGAGGTAAAGTATAACGTTAAGAGTGTTACAACCCTTGATACAGAATATATATATATATATAAACATCTTTCAAAATATAACTTACCAGTATGGATTCACTGTTTTAAAAAATTCTACTTTAATTAAACTTAGGAGATAATATAATCAATTAATCAATATTGTTTAGGAAATAAATTATATATATATATTTGTTTTTTCGCATTTCTTGAACTTTGGAAGTGATTTTTGCATTATTTTGTTTGAATTTCCTTTTTGTTTTGTTTTGGTGTATCAAACAGTGTGCCTTAAAATTGTTCTTGGTTTTAATTTAAATTTTGCCTTAAGATTATTTAACTTTTAAATACATCTCATGTTTATCAGTCTTGTACAGTGAATGTTTCCACTGTTTTACTTTAACTCATTTGGTTCTACTTTGCTGTAACTGAATACGATATTTTAATTTAATTTTGAATTATTACAAATTTCTTGCAAGTTTCACTGCGTCATTCACGTCAAACTTATTGTTTACCCTCTCTGTTTCTGACCAATTCTCTATATATAGAAGGAGAGTGTGAGAGAGAGAGAGAGAGAGAGACAAAGAGAGAGTAAACAAAATATATATATATACACACTGCTGACTTTCATTGCTACGCCAGGAAGGATTATTATACATATGCAGTATAAAGGGAGGAAGACTTGATTAAATTTACAGGTGGTTTGGAGTACACAATATGCAGAATTCCTTAACCCAGACCTGCCACCTCTGGCTTCACCAACGGCTGTAATCCGGCTGGACACCGTGTCCTACTGAGCTTGGGTGACAGATATGGGAACATCATTCCATGTGGCTAAATGTCTGTGTCAGAGGTCATCAATCGTAATGCTTGGCGTGTGGTGGCGAAACAGTTTGCTGGTAATCCATGAAGCCAAGATGTCCACAATGAGTGAGAAATCAGAACATGCTCTCCAGGGCAGCAGTCAAACACCTTCTGTATTGAGGAAGATCAGGGCATCATGAGCAGTATATGGACGTGCATGATCTTGATGTAAGATAGCATTAAGCAGGCATCGAAAAAAGGGCACAGATATAGGTCTTAATAAGTCAGAAATGTAATGGCGGCTGCCCATACTACCGGCTATGCGAACAAGACGTGACATATAATGCAGGTGACAAGTGACGGAGGACGGGGACGCCTGGCGTCTAACAGAGGTAAACAGGCATATGTCCCACACCCTCCCCTATCCAGACGCAACAACTCCTTGTGGCCCCATAAGGGCGCACCGGGAGTTTATCGATACTTCAACATAAATTACTACTTACTCATAAATTACTGCCTACTGATAACATATAAATTCTGCTTTTTCGTAAATTATCGCATACACATAAGTTACTGCTTGTGCTTGTACCTGAATTACTGCTTACACATAAATTACTGCTTACACATGAAATACTGCTTACACATGAAATACTGCTTACACATGAAATACTGCTTACATTAATATGACTACATTAATATGGTGCATTAATATGATGCTCAGTTACATATACATGCTACATTACACGTTAATTTGATACATAATTACACATTATTATGATACAAATACTGAAAAATACTGCTTACACATTAATATGATACACAATTGCACAATACATTGTACATATGGCAACATTCAGATCGCAGTTCACTCATATTGGGTTATTCAGTGCGGAGTATGAAACAAAATGCTGTTTCAGTTAAAGAATATACTACATAGTTGCAATGAACCGTTGCGTTACACACATATACTGTTGCACTATACATAACTGCTACTTTACACATAAGTTACTGCCTGCTGATGACACATAAATTATTACTTATATAAGTTACTGCTTGCACTTAAAATTCTGGTTACATATTAATATGATACATTATTACATATAGCATTGTACATATGGCAACATTCGGCTCACAGTTTACACGTATTTGGTTATTCAGTGTGGAGTATGAAACAGCATGCTGTTTCAGTCAGGGATTATATTACATAGCTGCATTGTGCATAGTTGCGTTGTACCATTGCATTACATACATATTCTGTTGCATTGTACATAAATTACTACGTACTCATGAATTGCTGCTTACTGATTATACATAAGTTCCTGCTTACACATAAGTTACTGCTTACAGACTAGTATGATACATAAATACTCATAAATTACTGCTTACATATAAGTTACTGCTTGCATATGAAATACTGCTGCACATTATGTTAAATAGATACTCATTAATTACTGCTTACACATAAGCTGCTTGCACATGATTTGCTGCTTGCACAGAAGATACTACTTACATATTAATATGATACATGATTACATATACACATTACCTTACACATTAATATACTTACGTATGCACATAAATATATGCATTATATTACACATTATTACTCCTAAATTACTGTTTACACATAAATTACTACTTACACATGAATTAATGCTTGTACATAGAATGCTACTTACACTTTAAATTATACATAATTATACTCATTACATTACACATTAATATGATACATGATAACACATTAATATAATACAAATACTGCTTACACATTAATATGATACATTACTGCCTACGCATAAGTTACTGCTTGCACCTTGTTACTGCTTATGCATAAATTACATGTATAAGATTACATACATATTCAGTTGCACTGTACGTAAATTACTACGTACACAGGAATTGCTGCCTACTGATGATGCATAAGTTCCTGCTTACGCTTAAGTTACTGTTTACATATGAAATACTGCTTACACATTAGTATGACACATAAATACTCATAAATTACTCCTTACACATAAGTTACTGCTTACACATTAGTGTGATACGTAAATACTGATTAATTACTGCTTACACATTAGTATGATACAAAAATACTCATTAATTACTGCTTGCACGTTAGTTACTGCTCACACATATTCCTGCTTACACATGATTTGCTGCTTGTACAGACAATACTGCTTACGTATTAATATGATACATAATTACATATACCCATTACCTTACACATTAATATACTTAAATATATGCATTACATTACATATTATTACTCATAAATTACTGCTTACACTTGGCTTACTGCTTGCACATAAAATACTACTTATACATCAATATGATACATAATTACATACACATTATATACATACATTATTACATATACATTACACATTAATATGATACATAATTAAGCACACACATTTGAAATACATGACAAATAAATATACATAGAGAAAACACAGTTCAACACAAAATATACAAAACATAACAGTACAATGATACAAAGTACACACAATACGACATTAAACAGCATAAAACATATATAAACATTACGTTAAACACACACATTGCATTAAACACATAAAACTACTTATAAGGTGCACAGTTATAGTGGCAGTTCAGTATAGTTTCAGGAAAAGTACTTTACAGTGGCAGTACTAGGCACATTGCACAGAATGTACGCAATACCCACAAGTGAAACACTAGCGGTATACAGCATGCAGTATATGTTGTTGCACAGTTTGTTAAGGCAGAATGCAGTCACTGAGACCATTATGAATAGCACTGTTTTATAATGGGAGGCAAAGGTCTTGGCCGTAGGCCTTAATGGTGTTAACGATTTTGCACACTGTGTTGATTGCCGCTTTATTTTTAAGGATAGACTTGTGGAAGGCAGGTATGTTCGTGGGTTCCGGGAAATGGTACTGTTCTGTGAGTGGGCACCGGAAGATATAGTGATCGGGTGTCCCCTCTTCCCCGCATACACAGCGATCCGTATTAGAAATAGTGCGTCTGTTGAAGTAGTCCGGGAAGGGACCGTGCCCAGTTACAAAGTTAGTAAGTGGAGCGTTTGCTATGAGTCTCTCCGTTGTCACCATCGGTAGAAAGCAATACACTCTTCTTCCTGTGTTTCCATGTTCCCATACTCTTTGCCACCACTGGACTGCTGCGCCTTTCAGCTGTCTTTTAAGATGGGAAGCTGGCGCCGGAACAGCGATGGGACGTGCGTTGATGTTTGAGGCTGCCTCTTTGGCGAGCACGTCCGCTGCCTCATAATGCCGCTGACATATAATGCAGGCAAACATTATCTATATTACCAATGGTAAAAATGGGATTTCCTCTGCACTTGAACAATGAACAAGAAATTATCAGAATGTGTACCCAGTGGCGGCTCCCCATGCCAGCAAACTAAATTCCCGGCTAGCAATGATGACAAATACAAACTCGCAATGCCCGCGCCTCAGTGCTCCCCCGCACGGATACATTCATCACAAAGCTGTACGATAAAATCGAGTTTCGTCTGAAAAGACATCACGTGCCACTCCTGTGTCTTGTGTTGTCGTATGTCGCACCACTAGGTGACTGTACTGCAGCGATAAGGGAAACCGCGAGGTTTACAGTGTAGACAAACCTTGGTGCTGCAGATGTCACTGTAATATATGTGAGGATACTTGTCGTCAAGCACACGACCCAAGTTCCTGACCCCAGAGTACATGACGTGGTTATATGATCCCGCTAGGGCAAGAAAAAATTATAGTTGTCCTCTCGGGTGACAAACTGATATTTTGAGAAAATTTTTCGGGCGTTAATGAGAGTGTCTCAATGCTCAGGGACACTGAGATTCCGCATGACATTCAGTATGTCCTTTGAGTCCACATCCGCCTGACATCCATGGGATTCCGACGAACAAGAACAGCAACGTCACTGAACGGCAAACTGCAGTTTTGATAAGCCACGATCATGCTGCGGTTGAAGTCCAACACGTGCTGTTAGAAGTTTCTCTTTTGACACGAGGCATAAGAAGACCTCTACATAAACAACCAATGTTCCAAATGATAAATTGGCTGCACAATCTTTTCATTTGACTGCAATATAGATGGCGATACTCATAACGTGCTTTGTGTGAATGCGCTGGTATGATAACATCTGAAAACTACAGAAGGTAGTACCTTTCTTGCATATTTCACATTTGTTGCCTTCCGTCTTCATTAAGAAGATGAATAAATTTCAATGAACAGGAATGTGTATAATATATATATACATTACTGGTCATGAAACTGTGCATATATATATATATACTTTCTCTGTATATATGTATATATATACATATATACAGAGAAAGGCTAGATATAAAAGTTAAAAATTCGTCAGATAAAATTTTAAGTTTGATTTACAGTAGCCTGTTATATCTCCTATTTGATTTTGTTCTTTTCTGTTTCTATCCTAAAATTAGTATTATGCTTACAATGATTCTGTATAAACTGCGTTATTTCAAATTAATTCCTATTAGTCTGGTGCTGCTCTACTTGTCCTGTTGCAGCACTGTCACTGTATATGTGAAACTTAGTAAAATTATTGAATGTCGGGTGCATCCGTCTCTGTAACATATACTGCTACGTTTTGTTTAATATTTATTTCTGAATAAATTATTTCTAAAAAAATGACCAGGTTATTTTACATATTCCTTACCTTATACATATATAAACATAGAGATTTAGAAGAAATATTAAGATGTTAAATGAAACTCGGTATCTCATGGACAGTATATAAGGGGAAAATTTTAGTTGTAAAACAAAAAACAGAAAACTCTTAATAATTCCATTAAAGAGAGGACGAAAACAACTGATAGAAAATGAATTTTAACATGCTTTTGCTTTCGTCATCATTGAATAGATTTTAGCTATTTCTGAAATATATATATATATATATATATATATATGTATGTATGCGTGTGTGCACTTGATAAATGCCTGAGTATACGTTTAACAATTAATGGACGGAATAACATCATAAACATTCATTTGGTATTCATTTCACATGTCATTTGGGCGGATATTTCGGTTTTTCAGTAGCATATTATTATATATCATTTAACATATAAGTAGCAAATAAACATTAAAAAAAGAGCTATTTGATAACGTATGTATGCTTAATATTATTTCTGTACTTCCTAAATCGCATCTTAGTTGTAACAAATGAATGTTTCTCTTTTAAAGACAAACTTAACAATTGTGTTGGCGTCATGGCTATTCTTACTTTACAAGAGAATATTCCTCGTAATATAAAGAATAACTGTAGTTAGTTATTTTACATTTGCTTATTGGCGCACGATATTTCTCGCCAAAAATTCTTGAGGATGAATGTTGTTAAATAATGTTTCCCTCCCTCCCTTGCAGAAAATGTTACATTTTTAGATGATTTTATATGGTAGGTTTACTAAATTTGATGTAGAAATTTTCTATTTAATTGAAGCGATTTATTTTTTTAAATGATTTGAACAAACCTTTGATAATGATCAAAGAAATTATTCCAAAACTGCTGTCACTGCACAATGGCAAATAATAATAATAATAATAGTATACTTTCATAAAAATGATGTATGTTTGGAATCTCTAATTTAACTTAATAATTTCTGACGAATTTGAAAAATCGATCAATGAATTACATTTTAATAATTTTCCTGATTGCTTTAAAAATCTCAGACATTTAAATCAAAAGAAAATTTCAGTAAGTTGAAAATAACCTTTCTGCATTTGATAGATTGAAAGATCTTGTAAAACAGGTAATATCATGTACATTGTTGCTATATTAATTAGTGGAAATATCTGAACTGAAAACTGTCAAATAAAATGCATTGAAAGTTTTATATTACGGTATAACGTTGCGCGCCTCCAACTTGCACGCAACCAAGAGGTGACTGTGAAAACTTGTATAAAAGATAGAAGCTTGTGAAGGGTTTAAGTCCCTTTTTATTCAACGTAATAAATTACAATTGCGTTCTCTTGACGCTTAAAGACGGTGCCAACTTGGCAGTCAAATAAAAATAATAACCTGAAAAGAAAATAAAGACAAGATTCTAACTACGAGGCTCTCTAAAATAACTAACTCACCGCGTTTTACAATACCGCTGCTAATTCAGCAGACTTGAAGCTCACTGGAACGATGACCACTACTTCCCGCCAAGCACATAGGCCGCAACGCGGGGTTCTTCAATTCTCGCTAACTACCTCCGCGCTCGCTAAGTAAGAGAATCTCTCACACCGAACTTGTTTCCTTCTATTTAAATCAGAATACTTCCGCTGATAATTTGAATCCTTGCGCGTTCTACTCAAATTTACATATTCTGGCATTGGCAGTTCCAGGGGAAAGTAAGGCTTGACAGGAAAGATAGTTTAAACTTAAAATAAATGTTAGTTAAAATAAATATAAACCCTACATTTGCCGCTGCCAGAATTTGGAAAACTTGGAAGCAGGTCCTACAAACGACCTGTTGTAAGTTTATCTAATTCTGAACTAACTGGCGAGAACCTCGTTTACACAAAAAAAAAAAAAAAAAAATCTTATGTAACAATTATATATTAAAATTCTGTTACTTGTTACAAAGCTTTCTTCTTACAGCAACTTTTCCTGGACTTCATCAATTAATCTTGGTCTTTCCTTCCAGCATCTGGAAGGAATAAGTATCAGTATCTTTCTACATACATTATAATTTACACTTTCTTGACACAATAAATTTTTGTTTTTAACGATTCGTTTTTCTTAGTTATTGCTTACTTCACATTCATTCAATTTTTCAAGCATTAATTTAACTTTACCCTGGCTCTCCACCGTGTGTGGTGTCAAACGGGAATATTCGTGTTTTAGTCTTACAACACTTCCCCTAACCACCATGATTTGTTAGAATTCAACAACCAAATAGACACACCTTACTCGACATTCTACAACTCAATGAGCTACTTTAATATTCTTAAAAATTCAAATGTAGGTGGAGAACCCTACAAAACACATTCATTCTAACTTCCCCCTCATTCATCTTTAAACATGCAGGCTTTCGCTCTAAAGCATGACTTTATCTACAATTTACTACTTAAATTTTGACTTCATTGCTTTTAAGCATTCACTTTTAGCATCTACAATTTTATGCTTCTAGACTAAATTCTACTTTTACATATCCTTCAAGTATTTACATACATTTACAAAATTTTAATACATATGCTTTTTACAATTTACCATAAAATGAATAAGAGAAAATAAAGACAAGATTCTAACTACAAGGCTCTCTAAAATAACTAACTCACCGCGTTTTACAATACCGCTACTAATTCAGCAGACTTGAAGCTCACTGGAACGATGACCACTACTTCCCGCCAAGCACATAGGCCGCAACGCGGGGTTCTTCAATTCTCGCTAACTACCTCCGCGCTCGCTAAGTAAGAGAATCTCTCACACCGAACTTGTTTCCTTCTATTTAAATCAGAATACTTCCGCTGATAATTTGAATCCTTGCGCGTTCTACTCAAATTTACATATTCTGGCATTGGCAGTTCCAGGGGAAAGTAAGGCTTGACAGGAAAGATAGTTTAAACTTAAAATAAATGTTAGTTAAAATAAATATAAACCCTACAACGGTGTTTCATTTAAATGCACTAAGTAATAAAAACATTTTTACGTATCACAAGGTTCTTGGTCATGTGTAAGTAAAAGCAAAATCACGAAGCTTCTATATAAAAAATATAAATGTGCATTAAAAAAATTAAAACGCAGCAGTGATATTTCAAATAGACCGTATAAGAATATACATACATTTAGTATATACACTTCAAAATTTTAGATCAAAATTTAGATTTAAAGTCCCTCGTTGCTATCAGCCCTTCAAAGGCATCGTTCTGACGCCCAATAGCGCTAGTGGTTAGCGACGCTGACTGCCGTACCGAAGAGTCCGGGTTCGAATCTCTGAGAAGGCATGGGTATTTGTAAATGCATACTGTCTGTGCAACATAGAGGCACTTTAAATATGAGGCAATCCGAAAGTCATCTCGAGAGGTTGTTGGTAGGGGAAGAGGGTTGGGAGACCATCGAACCCGTTCCCTTGAGGTGCTCTTTAAAACTGAGGGCGGAACTGAGCAAAGTCGTATTGTCACCTGTATGGTGCCCAAGGGTATTGCCAACGGCATTCGCAAACTTGCTTCTCGCCACGATGAATTTCGTGGGCTTGCTCTGATATCCGACAAGCGATATTAGTCACAACAAAAACAACAAACTTCGTTCTTTTTGTCACTTATCACCAAAAATATTGTGGTACTTAAATAATTATTATTTTTTAATTTTTGGTACCTTACTTTGTTCTCTTCTTTCGTTGTATTTGAAAAGGGCAGAACTCACAAGGTAGGAAGAATAGGAAGAACGCGTGTGTGAAAGATTTTCTGGAGGAAACTTTATCACATGAGAAAAACTTCGAAATTTATTACACATAAAACGCATGAGAATTTACGTTGCGCATGAGAGAAACCTCGAAAATACCTAGCCAGGCATTCTAGCTTAAAACTCTGTTTCGCAGTTTTTAAAATGTCTTACCTGCTTTTTATATGGAATCTTTTGGACCCGCTTTCGCGTCTCCCGGGATTTTGGTCAGCCAATCTTTAAAAGGATTCTTTACGCTTGGCACTCAATCCAAACAAGGACTCGCTGAGGACAATTCAAACACTCTTATCGCGACAATACAAGCAACAATGTAAGGACGTGACACTTAAACTGGTCGAGAAAGCTAACATAATTTGTTCAAATGATCCGAGAAAGACAATGCAAGCGAAACAAATTCAGATGTCTTATCTCTTGACAAACACTTCGTTGCCCGGCGCGTGAGAACGTCTTTCATCCTTTTTTTATTCACTTTTTTCCCCGTCCGTCTTTCGATAATATTGTTTACTAAGAAAGAGCTGCAGTAGCTTTTAGACGGTAATGTCGCATCCTAGAGGATTTTAGGCGGCGCAAAAAGTCAGAAGCTTTATTAAAATTATTCCACGGCGAATTGTTTCGGCGTATGAATTCGAGATTTTAAAAAAAGGAAAAGCGTAGAAAATATCTTCGACTTTTCATTTTTGCGACAGAGCACTTTAGTTTCACCATGGCGAAAGCAGTTTCATTTTTTCATTTTATCCCTTTCCTCCCGAATTTACATACCTTACGATTAAATGATTTAAAAGAGAGTTTTTCTTCTTCTTCTTCTTCTTTTTTTTTTTTTTTTTTTTTTTTTTTTTTTTTTTGAAATTTTATTTTACGTATCACGATTCATGAACATTATTCTTTTGTAAGCACAGTTCTTTTGAATCGTATGTAACATGATTATTTTTAAGCCTCAAGTTTGACATTAAAAGCTCTTGTCATGCACTCTATTTCTATTTATAAAACTTCTTAACTGCGAAATGAAAAAAAAAAAAAAAAAAACCATTTCAAAAAGTACTTGAGAAGAGTTTTCAGTCTTTTTTCTCCACTGTTTACGTTTTAGATCTGAGAAAAATTACCATAATTTGGATACTTACATACACATACAATGTGCATTTTGGTTCGATTATAGATAATGATCATGATGAAAATAGTTGGATGGTTGCAAGTAAGATGCAGTCACGGCCAAATGATGTAGTTTTTAATCTTTGTCAAATAAATTTCAATCTTGTTAAAATATTCTTAAAACAGACATAGTTAAATTAGAATGAGTCATCCTTTCAGACCGCGAGGCACAAGCAAACGTTAACATAGCAGTAGCATTTATAACAGGTCTAGACAAGCGCCAGACAATAAATTAACTGTGCACTGGCAAGCAAGAGAGTAGCAAAGATTATACTGTTGAGATTAGATTAAAAATCGTATAATTTGTTAATATCTCAACGAAGAAGCCATAGCATCGAATTATTTCTATTGGTTTAGTGAACAGTATACTTTTTATTTGAGTTTCACAAAAGATTTTTATTAGTCCAAAGGGGCTTTGTCCCTGAAGGACTATTGCTTTCGTTTTGCGATTTTGCGTTGAATCACTATAAATGTCCGTTTCACTTTTTAAACTGTTGCCACCAAACGTTAGAGTCCTGCATTATGTTTGAAGAAATTAAATAATGAAAAATCTGCTTAAATGTATGTATATTTCTCGCATTGTGATAAAACAACGGTACATAGAGCCATCGAATTTTTAATGACGTAATGCTCCTACGAATATGGGCATGTGGAAGATCAAATTTGAAATTTGGAATTTATTTTATGATCGATTTCATATTTTGTAAAACTTTAACGAATTTTTGAGTAACAAACTCAACGATTTAAAAGCGAGCAATGACAACACTCTACGGAGGGGGGAATTTTTTATCTCCACCGTGCGGAACTGTGTATCGGAAATCCTAAAGATATGCTGATTTTAAAATTATTTTCCTACATTGCTATTGAACTGAATTTTATGTTTTAAGTGCAAAGAACGTGATATTTAATAAATAAAAATAATACACAAAACGTTAAAAAAAATGCCCATTTGGACGTAATTTAAAATCTGAAACCTTTCACAATTTTTTTATTTTTGCCGTTATGTTAGTATATGCTTCATTAGCGCCTATTAGAATCAAATGGTAGAGATTACTGTTTTCCACACAATATATGAAAAACTAATACTGAATTATGGAAAAATTCAAAGATACGTAAAAATTGCAAACATTTATTTTAGAGTATTTCAGAACTGTTTTTCTTTTGACCATCTTTTTTTTCAATCAGAATATATATTTATATTCTTACATTCTGTTAATCACTTTAATATATAAGTAAAGAATAATTTATAAGCAATATATTGTTGCGTGCGTACGGTTCGTTACGAAATGAATTCCGATGAAAAATGAACAAAATTTATTATTATCACAACAAATATGCATAAATTTCCTCAAATTATCGTGCAGTATTACAATATCTCACAGTAGTTATCTTTTGGCTACTCAAACGTTCAAGAGAACTTAATTCAAAACAGCTAAGGAAAGCTAATCCTCGAATTCGCTACAGTCAACAAAAGCAGTTTTCTAAACAACAACAAACTAAGTAACTACAACGAACTGAGAGGTTTTCCTCCTTTTATAAGATTTTAAAATCGCGTGCGCAAATTTTCTAGTACTTTCTCGAAATCAAAAGAGATATTTATTAAATGTTACATGCACGCGCTCTTGTATTTTCAATTTTCCGGCTTAGCTTCCTTTTAATATTCGTCACGCGCTGCACTGCGCGAAAAATAAAACCATTTAATTTCCAATTCAACTAACATAAGTTATTTAAATACCAAATCCGTAACACTGCCCCCTTCCCAAGGACTGCACGTCCCGGGCAGTACAATCCCTGGACAGGAAGCCAAACTTACACTGTGGTATAAATGCAATAATAAGCATTACATTACAATAATAAACAACATGAAAAATAAATGCAATAAATAAAGCAAATCAAATGCTATCAAATACAAATCAAATACAAAATACAAATCAAATACAAAATACAAATCAAATACTAAATACACATTTAGAAACAAAAAGGACCATGGTCTTACACTATTTACAATTATTTACATTACGTTCTATGGCCATAGTAATGAGCTAACCTGTCGTAATGGACGACTTTAGGTTTAGAGTTCGAAGACTTACGGATCCGAACCACGACGTCATTCAGCCTGTTTAGGACTGTGTACGGACCATCCCAAGGTGACTGTAATTTCGGTCAGAGTCCCTTCCGTCGAGTCGGATTCCACAACCACACCTTGTCTCCTTCGTGGAATTTATGTTCAGTAGCTCTTGTATCGTATCGGGTCTTCATCTTCTCCGTCTCCAAGTTGACTCGCTCTCGTGCAAAGTTGTGCATCACTTCAAACTGGGCCTGCAGATCTTGAATATATTCCTCAGACGATGAAGGAGCATCCGGAGGACGACCAAACAATAGATCACAAGGCAGACGAAGGTCACGACCGAAGAGCATCTGTGATGGGGAATAGCCGGTAGTCTTGTGAACAGCATTGCGGTAAGCCAGTAAAAACAGCGATAATTTCTTGTCACAGTCATGCTGGTTTCTGGAAACCACTAATGAGAGGTTATTAAGGATGGTTCGATTGAACTTCTCTACCATGCCGTCCGACTGGGGATGTAATGGCGTCGTTTGGGTTTTGTCAATGCCGAGTAGTTTGCATAGTTCTTTGATTACTACCGAGGTAAAATACCTTCCCTGATCGGAATGTAAGTGAAGAGGCACTCCGAACCTGGAAATCCAGTGCTCTATCATCACCTCAGCTACTGTAACAGCCTCTTGATAAGGAATAGGATACGCTTCAGGCCACTTGGTGAAGTAATAAATGACGACGAGTATGTATTTGTTGCCATCAGCTGTTCGTGGCAGAGGTCCCAAAATGTCAAAGGCGATACCTTCAAACGGCGCACCTAAATTATAACGTTGCATCTTACCTCGGCTGCGTTTCCTCGGTCCTTCCCGCCCTGCGCAGGCATCGCAAGATCGGCACCACCTTTGCACGTCATCCTTTGCATTATTCCAGTAAAAGCGCTCACAAACTCTCTGTAAAGTCTTCATAATTCCAAAGTGACCTCCTGTACGGCTGTTATGTAGTTCTTTAAGGACATCAGGAATCCGAAATCTTGGAAGTATCAGTTACCATCGGAACGTCTTCACATCATCTGGTTCGAATTTTCGGTATAAGACGCCGTTTCGAATGTGAAGTGAATCCCATAGTGCCCAGTATTGTTTTGTTGTAGGACTACAGATAGAAATGTCCTGCCAGGTAGGTTTTCTGTTTGATGACTCCATTAAATCAATTGTGGGTTTAATGTCGCGGTCTTCCAGCAGGTCTTTCTTGACATCATCATCACTCCACGGGTCTCGATCAGCTGATGTAGATGTTGTAATTTTTCTTGCGACCGGAGTCAGAAGCTCGTATTTCGCTTCCACCCTGGAACAATATCGGCAGCTTTCTGAGCAAGGTCTAGACAAGGCGTCGGCGTTCCCGTCTGATGACCCTCACAATGACGGATAGTGATGTCATATTCTTGGAGTCTCTGTATCCACCTGGCTATTTGACCCTCAGGATTCTTGAAATTAAAAAGCCAGGCCAATGAGGCATGGTCCGTGCGGAGGAGGAATTTTCTGCAGTATAGTAATGATGGAAATGTTTAACAGCTTTGACTATGGCGAGCAACTCTTTCCTCGTGACACAGTAATTCCTCTCCAGTTTAGACAGGCACTTGCTCCAGTACGCCACTACACGTTCTTGGCCGTCTATCTCTTGGGACAAAACCGCATCGACACTCATTTCTCGCGTCCGTGTCGAGAATAAATGGTCTGTCGAGCTGAGGATACGCCAGGATTGGAGCAGATGTCAAAGCTTCCTTTAAGTTGTTAAATGCATCCTCGCATTTTTTTTGTCCACAAGAACTTTTGGTTGCTCTCTGTCAGCTTGTGAAGGGGTCTTGCGATGGAAGAAAAGTCCTTCACGAATCTCCTATAGTAGCTACAAAGCCCTAGGAAGCTTCTCAGCTGATGCATTTAGCGAGACTTTATTGGCGACAACATAAAGTAAACAGTATAAAGAGAAAGACAGAGATGAAACATATCAGCATATCTTTATAAACATATATTTATAAAGAGAAGAGCAAAATCACTCAACAAAATTCGGTTACGGTAGCATGATTTGGAACCGAATCATGTAACTAACTAAACTGATCGACTGACGGCTCCAAACGCAGCTGTATTTATAAGGCTACCCAAGATTTCTGGAAGATTCGAGAAAAATCGCAATTAGAGCTCCAAAAATGTGTTTTCCGAAAATTTCTTAAATGGAGCCAGAGTTATCGGAAGAAATTTGCTTACAACTTCGAGCGACGTGAGCGCCTTCTACAGCATAATTCACAAAATAAAATCTTGTAAATGCTCTAAATGGCTGAAACATTTCGATTAAACAAAAATACACTATAAAATGATTAGATAAAATAGGCCATAATAAATAATAACCATATAGCATTATAAAAGTACACAAAAACTGAAATGCAATCAAATCTACGCACACACACGCATATACACATGCATATGAATAGAGAGAGATTTACAAGAGTATGTCGGGCGCGAATCTTCATATACAAAACGCAATATACAAAAGTACAATTTACAAACTCAGTACATTAGATTACAGTTTACTCAATACTACAGTACAATTAACGCTTTGGTTTGGTTTAGTTGATTATGGCAAAGTTTGCTGCAAAAAAATTAATAAATTCTTAGAAGAATCAACATTTCCTTAATATTCATGAGCCCTTTTGGAAAGTGTGCATACAACATAGCATGAAAAAAATAGCTGAAATCAAAATAAATGCATTAGTTACATAAATATTTTTAAAGGGGAAACGAATGCTCACTCATTTTATTTTAACACACACGATTACTAAATGATTACAGAAACTACAAAAATCCGACAAGAAGGAATTTATTTGAAATTTGCGATGCGTTAGATGTAAGTACCTTTAAGCTGATTAAGGATTCTGTCGCCTATAACTAATTTAAAATACTGTTTGGTAAATACTTTAAAATTCAAATCTAGTCTTTGGTGCAAAAAGTAACTGACAATCACGAATAAGAGACAGTTAGATTTTGTAATTTCTTAATAAAGTTTCTGAAAAAAAAAAAAGAAAGAAAGAAAGAAAGAAAGCAGCGTTACAGAAAGTAATTTCTTACTAGAAGTATTCAAGAGCTTCTAGTAAACACTTTTTTTTTGGCTATCAAATTTATAGTACATGACAGAATTTGCTATCTAAAATGTAAATAGATATTTTGCTATGAGGAAAAGAAAATAAATCAATTTCCGAGTAACCGAGGTATAACCAAAGCTAACTTCCATGGTTAAATCAAAATCCCACTTTCTCAAAAAATAGCTAAGAAAATATACGAAAAGGAATAATCCATATTATAATTAACAGAAAATACTATTAAAATTTACCTCACTTTTAAGTAATTTTATATGGAGAATAAGTGTATATGGTTACGTAAATTAAATTAGGATTAGAAGTTCTGCATTTCTCTCATTACTTCACTCACTTCACAATGCACACGCTGTTCGTTTTCATTTACATTACTCTTGTATTTTGATGGAAGTCAGTGTGAAATAAAAGATTAATGGCTGTACATATGATTTTATAAGGTACTTCTCCCATTTTCCTAGCGTGCTTTCGTGGTATAATGGTCAGCACGCTGGACGCGCATTCCGGAGATCCGTGGTTCAATTCCCGGTGAAGGCGGTTGCTAATTTTTCATCTCTTCTGCTTCCAAAATGTACCTAACGTCTCTACTGTGGCGCCCGAACTAAAAGAGTGTTGGTTTAGAATTCTCCACACCCAGGATTTGGCGATTCGGTCCCCTAAAAACCCCAGTCGCCCTTTAAAAGGGGGAGTATATAAAGAATTTCTCACGCTTTCCTAGCGTGTTTTCGGGGTGTATTTTCCAGAGGTACGTGGTTCGATTATCGGCGAAGGCGTGTGCTCATCTTGGCTGATTCCAAAAATTCCTGATGTCTCTACACTTTATTTTCAAGATCGAATAACATATTTAAAATGAATTATTTTACAATATTTATATATTGCAGATTACGTAGATTTAAATTACATTATTGTTGTGTATAAAACAACTCTCAAATATTGTGATATCACTTGCTGTCGTTGCTGTTAGAACAACGCGTTTTTCCATCCTTCTCATCAGATCATTCAAATAAAATTAAGTGGTTTAAAGTGCTGACAACCACTGTGGAGCATCGCTTGCAGTAAATTTATATAGATTCTTGAATGTTAAATCGTAGCTTATACTTGTGCTGCTGATGATTAATCCACATGTCGCCGGCCAGTATCATTACAGTAAATTTAGACAGGCTTAAATTAAACCGAAAGATACCAGTGACTATCAAGTTCATTAAAGCATGAGGTGGGGCGTCCTTGGAGTGGGTATAGTTCGACCGACTCATCCGCTACCATGAGGGCAAATACGCATGCGCCATTCGGACCGAATTATTCTCAAAATAGGGTGGAGGGATGAGGACTTTCTTTCTCTTGAACGTATAAATTCTCTCTTTCCGGAGGTTTTCACGTCGCAGCAGGTAATAACGTCCTTTTTGGACGAGTTTATGTGCTTTGGCAAATTGCCAGCCAAGGTTGCGTTTGAGACGGTCGAACTTTTGCTTAAAATACATGTTAACATCTCGTATGGCTTCAGATGCTTTGGAAATACTCCAATAAGCCCAATTCTCACCTCAAAATGTCGAATTTAGGTATACAAGAGAAAACAAAGAAAACGTTAGATCCTGAAACTTCATCCTTCCTTTGTAGAAAGAATTCCTTTCGACCGTTGGGCATGACTGCATTTCCAATAATCTGCATAAATTTCAAATATATTATAATCAAACTGCATTTTATGTGGAATAAATTAAGAATTGGATGTCTTCCAATTCGAAGATTACTGTGTGTCATCAAGGAGCACTTATAAGCATGCGAAGAAAAGGGTTACCCTGCGGAATTCGGCAAATGATAATTATTTTGTTACACACATATATGCGCATTAAGCGTTTATATGGCGGATCTCATCAGACTACGGTCATATCAGACTATCTTTATAAATGCATATTCAACTACTTCTGAGAGAGTTGGAAAACATGTCCTTATTTTGTATTCGTGTTCTTAAATTACAACATGATAAACTTTGTATTATTTTCAAAATTCAGTGTTTTGGAAAAGTAACTATGTACACTGCTCAAAAAAAAAAAAAAAAAAAAAAAAAAAAAAATGGGACAGTGCTATATCTCCCGTTCTACTGGGGCGATTGACAAAATTCAAACTACGTTCTTCATGTCTCGAAAGCGCGACTTAGGATATATATTAGATTTATATATAGTACTATTCTAACATAGGTATTTTGACACAAAATCGAACTTTATCTTAAATAACATACCAATTTTTTTACATATTTCGATTCTACGACTCAAATTATGCCAGAATACCAAGTTTTGTAAAAATCGTACGATTAGTTTTTAAAATATTAGCTCTCAAAATTTTAGCTCCTCAATGTTAATTGAATTTGGCAAATATTTATTAATATCTCTTTTTTTATTAAACTTTTTTGATTTTTTCTCTCACATTTCGAAATTTTGATTCATTCCGAATAAAATTTACCCATTTTTTGCGTTTTATTTTTTAAATTTTTATTTTTAAATAATTTCTATAGATTTTTCGAAAAAAATTTTGAATTATAACCTATAAAATTTTTACCATCATCTTAAAGTAGGTGTATTTTTAAGCATATCTGCAAAAAATTAGACATTTTTACTCAAAATTTTCTAAGATATACACGAATTTACATAATTTCGCGTTTTGAAATTTGGCACTGTGATGTAGCCGTTCCTCAATAGACACTAATGCCGGCTAGCTTTAAAAGGATTTATTAACAGAGCACACAGGAACGGTTACAAACAAAAGAAATATACATAAAAATGAAACATATACCAAATGGAACATCAAACATTGAGAATAATATAACATAGTAAGGTATCATCATGGCGGCTGGAGGTCGACTGACGTTTTTTCATATGGCCACGAGATGGCGTTTAAATAAAATAGTTCGGTTACAGTTCATGAGTTCATGGCGTGAATAAAATAGTTCAATTACCCTTAAATAGGTCTGTTACATCCTCCCCCTCTGACTTCGTAGACGTCTCGGCAAGAAGTCAGGAACTGACCTTTGTCTACTTTGTGCAGCGGGCGGAGAATCAGATGAATGGGCTCCAGTTTGACAAGCAGTAGATTTTGCGTCACCAGCACCTTCTGCAACAGGTGCAGATTCGGGCGGTATTACACGTTTCGGGCGTCCTCTTTTCTTTAAGGGAACCACTGAAATTACACGAGCTGAGTTTTGCTTATTTCGATCTTGATATGGTTTCAAGGTTGAAACATGATACTTGCCGAGAATTTTGTCTGGTTCATGAGAATCGGCAATATCATAAGTGGTTGGAGATCTTGTAGTCACTATTACATAAGGACCATCTCTCTTGGGCATGAATTTAGCAGTTTTCTTCAGTGGACCTTTGCTGATTGGGTGGAGGGTGACCCAAACTTTATCTCCAGGAACAAATTTCGGTGTTTCTCTTCGTTTTTTGTCAGCATATCGTTTCTGTTTATCTTGATGCAATTCGACTCTTTCTCGTACCTGTTGTACATTTCTTGCAAAACGTTTCAAATATGGAGTAATTTCGGGAACAAAATTATCGTTCTCAATTACGGCTTTTATATCATGCTTTACATCATCTAAGGTTCGTAACTCTCGTGCAAATTGAAGAAAAGAAGCAGAATGTCCAGTTGAATCACATTTGGCTGTATTCAAAGCAAACCTTATTAATGGCAGTTTATCCTTCCATGACTGATGGTCGTTACCAACAAGTATTGCTAAACGTGGTTTCAGATCTCTATTCTTCCTTTCAACTGAGTTAGATTGTGGGTGATAGACAGGAGTAAGACTTTGATCAATGTTCAAGATATAGCATAGTTGTTGCATAACAGCACTAGTAAACTGGGTACCATTATCACTTATTATTTTCCTGGGTAACCCAAATCGAAGGGCAACTTCCTCCAAAAGAATAGTGGCACATTCTCTGGCCGTGGCTTCCTTTAGAGCAAATAGTTCTGTCCACTTCGTAGCACAGTCCTGCACAATAAAAATCCATTTTTCACCAGACGGTGTTTCAGGAAGGGGACCGAAAAGATCAATTGACAAGGTTTCAAAACGTTGAGCATAGACTGGAGTTTGAAGTAAACCAGATGGCTTTTGATTAGTGGCTTTATAACGACAGCATTCGAGATAGCTTTTGACATATTCTGCTATATCCTTTCTCATTCCAACCCAGTAGTATCTTTTTGCTATTCGATAAAATGTTCCTTCAGATCTATAGTGACCGGCCGTTGGCGAATCATGATATTCTTTCAAGATTTCTGCTTTTCTTTTTTGAGGTATAACTAGTTGAGCTTCTTCCTCTTCTGAATCAGGAGAATATCGGTACAAAACTCCTCTGTTCATAACGTAGCCTCTTCCAGTCCAAGTTGCACAGTCTGCTTCTTTCTCTGGACTCTCAAAAGTTTCGATGATCTTCCGAAGATCATCATCTTCTAGCTGTGATTGTCTTAATTCTGCAGGGCTAATAGTAGGGATTTCGACAGAGACAGCACATACTTGACAAGAATCTGTACTTGAGTGTTCACAAATAGGACGAGACAATAGATCAGCAATATAGTTCAATCGTCCAGGAATGTAATTGATAGTCAGATTGTAGGATTGGATTTGTAAGGCCCATCTTGCGAGCCTACCAGTTGGTGACTTTAAAGACATCAGCCATTTCAATGGTTGGTGGTCAGAGGTGATTGTGATAGACTGGCTTTCAACATATCCTCTAAATTTGTTGAGTGCCCATACTACTGCTAAGGCTTCTTTTTCTATGGTGGAATAGTTTCGTTCTGATGCAGTCAGCAAGCGGCTGGCATATTCTATAGGGTGTTCTTCATTTTTCTCCCCTTGTAGCAACACTGCTCCAATGGCTACATTGCTAGCATCTGTGCGAATGATAAAAGGCTTCGTTCCATCAGCTTGCTTAAGAATCGGCGGGCTAATTAATTTGGATTTCAGCTCTTGGAAAGCATTTTCTTGTTGTGCTTCCCACTTCCACAGCGCTTTCTTCTTTGTTAAATCCGTTAACGGTTTGGCTATTTGAGAAAAATTTGGAATATATCGACGATACCAGGAACACGTTTGTACGAACGATTGCACTTGCTTAACAGTTTTCGGCGATGGCATGTCTGCAATGGCAGCAGTCTTGTGTGGATCAACAGCTATACCATGCTTAGTAATGTAATGCCCTAAATATTTCACTTTTTCACAACAGAAGTGGCACTTCTCACGATTAGCATTGAGCTTGAATAACGATAGACGTTGGAAAACTTGTTCTAAGTCAGAAAGGTGCTTTTCGAAGCTAGATGACAGCACGATAATATCATCTAAATATGTCAAAGCAAACACCTTATTAAGTCCAGAACGGAACCTATCTATCAATCTAGAAAAAGTGGCAGGAGCGTTTCTCAATCCGAAGGGCATTCGGGTAAATTTATATGTACCAAAAGGGCAAACAAAAGCAGTCTTATTTTGATCTTCTTCAGCTACTCTCACCTGATGATAACCGGATCTCAAATCAATAGTTGACATATAAGGTGTCGGTTTTGCTTCACTCAACAAATCATCTATACGTGGCAAAGGATAAATGTCTGGAACGGTTTGAGCATTTAGGTTACGATAATCAATGCATAACCGTACTTTTCCATTTGCCTTGGGAATCAGAACCACAGGAGAGGCATAGGGGCTTTCACATTCTTTTATGATACCTTGTTTCAGAAGGGAATCAAGTTCCTTTTTCAACAGTTCTTTCTTACTTGGGCTCATCCGATATGGAGGGACTGAAACAGGGGGGCTGTTTCTTGTGTTAATATGGTGTTCAATGAATGGAGTGGCTTCTCCCCCTACTTTGAAGACAGTGTGATATTTGTTAAGCAATGCATCAGTTGCAAGCCGTTGGGCTGTAGTTAATTGTTGTCCTTCATTTTCTCGTAGTTGGCAGTTGTTTACAACAACTGGGGTTTCTTCCAGTACTTGGGATTGATGAGGTTTCACGAAGCTATATTTTCTTCGAGGTTCATCAGAAAAGTTCCACTTATTTTCAGCAAGATTTAAAACAATTTTAGCTTTTTGAAGAAAGTCAGTTCCTAACAGAGTCGAGTTATTTTTGGCATCAGGCAACACAAGGAGCGGAGTTTTGAACTCTCTGCCTTCGAGAAGAATGATTTGTTCGGTGCGAAGTACCTCTTTTTCAGATACCAAACCATCAGCGAAAGACACCTGTAGTGTTGTCTTTTCAAATACTGCATCTTGTTTTTGCAGAATATGATAGAGGGATTCACTTGCAATTGAGTGACTAGCACCACTGTCGGCGAAAGCTGTACCGGAAACACCACCAATACTAATTGGAAATACAGCAGTCCGAGTGGAAGATAAACAGGATCGGATTTGGATAGTGCCAAAATTTGATGAATTTGAACTCTTTGGGGGGTTACAGTCTGAACATTTAGACTTGATAAAACCAGTTTTTCCGCACCCATAGCATGTTAAAGGAGGTCGCTTTTCCTCTGTTTGTTGCTGAACACGATTTGAAAAGGTTTTATGAGTTTCCTGTATGTCACTTGTTCGATTTTCTACTTTGTGTTTGGATGGATTAGTCGGTTTGTAAGAATAGCTTCGCCTGCCAGGAAGCTGAGTTTTATAGTTCGTATTTTTAACACGTACAGCTTCATAATCATCCAATTTCTGTACTAATTCAGATGAACTCTTTATTTTTCCCCAAGTATCAATAAAATGCTCCTTAACGTCACTACTGACTCTTCTTTTAAGCTGATCCGTCAGGACCAAGTCTTTCAGTGATTCAAAGTCTGTAACATCGAGACTATGAAGCCACTCTTCGAGATAATTGTTTAATTCGTAAGTAAAATCTTTCCATAAAGACCCAGGGTGTTTTTGGTGTGTAGTAAGTTTAATTCGAAATGATTCAGCATTTAATTTGAATCTTTGTAGCAGAATCTTCTTGATGTAAGAATAATCTTCTAATTTGTCTTTTGGTTCTCTTAAAATAATTTGCGAAATGTCTATAGGCAGAAGAGGTAGGAGATGAGTGATGTAATCTATTTGTTTTATATTAACTTTCTCACATTGTCTTTCAAAAATTTTCAGGTAGGTTGCAATGTCAGAAGTTCCTGTAAATTTAGGGATTAGGTGTTGAATATTTGTTCCAATAGCTGCATTTGAAGCAAAGGCGGCATAGTTAGGGTTTGAGCTAGCAGCTGCCAGGTTTAATTTTAAACGTTCCAATTCTAATAAAAGTTCTTGTTCTTTTCTTTGACGTGTCTCCAGATCGTTGCTTTCACGTTGTTTTTGTTGTCTAGTTTCGATTAAAGTTTCCAGAAGATTCCTGGTAAAAGCCTCATCATAAGTGTCAGAATTGACAATAAGATCTTTAAGATCTATTACTCGCATAGTGTCGTTTACAGTGAAACCCAGTTCTGCAGCGAGAGTTTTTAAATCCTCTTTTCGCGCTTTGGCAAGGTAAGCCATAATTATATGAGAGGTCAGGGGGGAGGGAAAAGATGAAGTTGAATTTGTTGTTATTTCGATTTTATTCACAATACAGTATTTTAGAATTAATAATTCCTTTAAGTAAAATGTATATACCTCTATTAAACAGCATGTATGAATGTAAACAATGTTACTCATACATTTATATACCACTATTAAACAGTATTTATAAATGTAAACAATAATACTCACAAAGTTTATTATTTCGGAGTCGTAAAAATATCATAAAATGCCCTCATAAATTCAACTTATATCAAGAAAATAACATATAATAAATTGCTCAAAAATTGTTTACTACTTAGCAACATACATAAATGTCTTACCATAAGCTTTTATATTTAAGCTGAATTCTTCGAAATCTTAATCTTGAAAAAAATATTAAGCTGATTAAGCAACACACACTTAGTAACTCTTTTACTTTATTTAAATGATCATTCGATGTTATTCATAATTATTTTCTTTCGCTTCAAGAAATATTTTCAAGACATGCATTCATTAAAGGAAAACAATCGTATTTTCTTAAAGTATTATACTATAATCATTTTCTCAAAATGTTCGTCGAAAGATAAATCAACAAGTACAATATTTTATTTTATGTAGAATAAAACATTTAATAAGGAACAACAGCACTCAAAGGAAATAAAAATAATAAAAGATTTGACGTAAACACATCATAAATCATCGCTAGTCTAAACATTTCCGCGGGGGGAAAACATCTGCTGCTGTAAATCAGAAGCGAAATTCTAATAAATTCCAATGAACAACGTCCATAAATATATTCAAACTTTAACATTAAAACACGTATTCAGTGAAACAATATTATTCACAAATTAATTTACTATGCGCATTAACATTTTAAAATAACAAATTACAATTCAAGAAATAACGTTTGGTTAACAGAAAGCCGTTTGCTTTCGTTTAATACTCTTATGTAGTATCAATAAATGAGATTTCAGTAAAGAATTTACATTTGCTTTAAGATGCAGCTTATAATAAATAATCAGTTTAAAAGAACTTTAAACTCAGATTAAACGATAATGTAAACGAAACTTATCTTTTCCGTTGAAATTGTCCAGTTGATGATTCGATGTGCTAGCAGCACGGTATGACAATTTTAATTCCAGAATTGGTTTCCAGAATATTTGACCAGTAGTCCACACCTGAAAAGAAACTGAGCCGATCTCCAGCAACTAAAAGTTAAATTCGGGAGTAAGAGCTTGTTAAAGCCAAACAGAAATTCTAAACATTTTGTTGCGCCATTTTGGATTCAAATTTAGTTGGGCGCCAATGTGATGTAGCCGTTCCTCAATAGACACTAATGCCGGCTAGCTTTAAAAGGATTTATTAACAGAGCACACAGGAACGGTTACAAACAAAAGAAATATACATAAAAATGAAACATATACCAAATGGAACATCAAACATTGAGAATAACATAACATAGTAAGCTATCATCATGGCGGCTGGAGGTCGACTGACGTTTTTTCATATCGCCACGAGATGGCGTTTAAATAAAATAGTTCGGTTACAGTTCATGAGTTCATGGCGTGAATAAAATAGTTCAATTACCCTTAAATAGGTCTGTTACAGCACCGTTTTTTTGAGCGATAATAACGCCAAATGTGGTCTATGGATTTATTTTTGTTACACTGAATCGCCACAGCTATTTTTAACCTTAAACTTCAAGTAAAATTTTACGGAGAATTAATTATATGACATTTTTTCCCTCAATGATGCGTAATAAATATTTATTAATACTATATGAAAGGCTATTTTTTTAAATTATAGATGATATTATTCAAATTTTTAACTATTTTTTTTTTTAATTTCTCTCGTATCTTTTCTTTTTTAAAAAAATTTAAGAGTAAGTTTTTGTAAGAGTAAATTTTTACCTTCGGCGTTTTATCGTCTGCTACTTTACTTCGTTTAAATCGAATTGTCTAAAACTGAGAATTTTCGTTTGATATTTATTTGAATTTTATGACATTAACTGCATAATTTATTTCTAAACAAACTGTTGCTTTTGAAGTGGCTGAAAGAGCGGCTGATACTATTATCCATATTTTTAAAGCACAATATATTTTTATAGAAACATAACATTTAGAATAATCATTTTTTATAAAAGTCAAATTATGATATAAACATACAACCCTCTAGAGACTGAATTAATGGAAGTTCAATGGTTATGTAGAAATGATCTGCAGCTACGTAATGGCTGGATAAGTCAGCAGATTCTGTGGACAAGTAAGAATAATTATATAAACGACACCAACATTCTGGATTCAATAAACAACGAGGATACGATGTTTACTAAATGAATTAAGAAGTTTTAAAACATAAAAAATCAACTCATTTTTTTCCTAAAATGTATTTTTGTGCGTAGCGTACTTTCATTATATCCTTAAAATTCTAATTTAGAATGTAATTGTCAAGAACTGAATCCTAATCATCAGTAATATAATAAGTAATTATTTCTGTTATTAATAAATCCTTCTTATAAAGTAATTGCAAATATTTCAAAAAACTTTCTGTCTGAATGCAAACATTTTTCTATGCAAATATTTTAAATTTTATATTAATCAAGACTGCACACCATATTACTTATTTCCACTTCAATTCTTACCGTCAGTTCTAGTAGAATTTACAAATCAATTATATTTAATTAAGGATTGAATTGGATTATTTAAGTATGGCAAAGCACACGAGGGCTATCTGCCTAAAGGGAGAGATGCCTTCGTGGAGGACGTTCTAAGGGAAACTGGCTCGTATACACGTTACACATGGGGAAAACCACGAAACCGCCCATGCGGCCAGCCCGTTCGCGGGATTCGAATTTCGAACCGAACTACCAGTGTTCAGCGTCTTTACCGCTCGGCTGTTGGTGGGCTATTTAATTAAGGAATGACCATCTAAGTTAAGAAACAGCGTACCGTAACAACATTTCAATTATTGGTTCCGTATCTTTCATGTTACTCCCGATTGGCTAGCTACAGGATTTTTAATGAGTATTCGGATTTTACTAGTAACTTCACTTGGAAATCGCGCTTAAACTAGGTTAGTTGGTTATTTGAACATAGAAAGAACATGGGAGCTATTTGATTAAGATGCTTTCATAGAGAATCTTTGTAAAGAGAACCTAAAAAACTACGAAAACCAACCATGCAGCCTGGGTTAGACTGAGCAGCAAACAATTAGTATTTAACAATGTTTTCTTTTTCAAATGCTAGGCAACTGATGAGGCTCCAATTAAATCTCCAATTTAATATTTTATTTGTAAATATTTAAAATATTGTTGTATTCTTTGACACAAAAAGCAGAATTTAAGTTTTGTTAACTCATTAGTAAACTACCAAGCCGTAGTGCAAATGAATATTCAATTTCTTTGGCAATAATTGTATTCACTTAATATTCTTGGAATATGAGCTAAAGAAGGAACGTTCTCGGAAGATTAAAGAAGTGTTTAAATCCAGTGATATTAGGTTTGTCTTAGAAGCTCAGGATCAAAACGATTCTGCAATTGCCCGAGTAGTTGACTTGTAAATGGATGTGAATTAAACAGATGACTTTTAATCTTACGTTATTCAGCCAGAAAACGTATTCCAAATGTTTTGTATTGCATGACAATGCATCTTTTCATTATTCAATAACCAGTCGGAGAACCGCTTGTGTTCGGAAAATAAGTATGTATATTCAATCGTCCTGCATGTTCTTCAAATTTGTCTTCTTGTGATTTTTTTTTCTTTTTCAGAAACTAAAGTTGCCTCTCAAAGGAAAGTTTTTTGACATTGAAGAGAAAAAATTAATATGACATCTACTTTTAGAGGCATGTGAAAAACAGATCTCTACAAACCTTCTCTTCCATTACATGTTGTGCAGTCAGACAAAAAGTTACATCAGCGTAAATTCTATAATCTATTTTTATTCCACTCTGATTACTTTATTAACATAAAGTGAATATATACTAAATCTTTAACTTTAGCTTAAGTAATTCGGTATTTTTGACGGAATTGTTGTCGGAACTAGGACTTAGAAAATAAGCCAAATTAAATATTTCGATAACCCAGTAAATTCAAGTTCGAAATTTCAATATTTTATTTTCGGAGGGAGGGGAAATGTTTTCAGTTTTGGTCCATTATACTAAGTATATTTGCTTCGATTTTTTATTTTTCCATAAAAGCGAAAATTTTACGCATGGTATACATATAACGCATAGCTTCAAATTAAAATTTAATAATATACAGAGTGGTTATAATTAAAGTTCCACATTGAAACGGTCATAAAAGGAAAACTACTGGATCAAATGTTATCAAACTTTGAAATCGTGTAAAGGAGGTCATGGGAATTTATTTTCCGCGAAAAAAAGGAAGTTCGAAACCTCACCACCAGGGAGGGAAATGGCGCTGTATGCAATAATGTTAAACGAAATATGGGTCGGAATCTAACTTAACCTTTTGTTAAACGGGTTTAATATGTTGTATACCCTTAAGAAACTTTGAAGTAGGCAAATTATTATTTAAAGACGTTAAATTCGATAAATGTCGAGTGCGCCATCCCTGTAAGTGAGAATTTCGTCCGTGAAAACCACGAATTAGCGATTAGAAAATGTGAGATCGCAAATCACTCTCACAAGTGCGTACAATCTGGAAATCGTTTTCTTACAGATCGCTAATTTGTAATTTTTTAAGCCTGAATTCGGCACTAAAACATGAAGATACTGATTCAAAACGCTTTTAATCGATTTGGGCCAAAGAAATCTCTCATGTTATCTATCTAGTTCCATTGCATTCTCCTACTGCATTCGATTGCATAACAGTCATTTCACACCGTTTACTCTTGAATGACAGCTAGTTTTATAAATGAACCATTTTTTTCTGAAGAGCAGTCGACAGCTGGACCACTGCGATTGCAGTTCCTTAGAGCCAATATTAAAATGTTTCGTGATACATGAACTGCAGTAACGTGGCATTTTAGATACTACGATTTTTATGCAGGGCTGGGCACCACCTCAAGAGTGTCGCATAGTTACTTAGGCAACATTTCACAAATGAACGTCTTATAGGCCAACACTTCCCCTCTTACCACCAGACCTCAACCTCTGTGACTTTTGTCTATGAGGTTATCTCAAAAGCACTGTTTATGGTGATAATCTAAACAATTTGGCAGAAATGAAAAATGTGATACACTGATAACATTCCTCCTGATATGCTATGTGTAACGTGTATACAAGCCAGTTTCCCTTAAAAAGTCCTCCACGAAGGCATCCCTCCCTTAAGGCAGATAGCCCTCGAGTGCTTTGCCGTTATCTAATAAACCAAACCAAAACCAAACCTGATATGCTAAGAGCTGCTGTTGAGAATGCAGTAACATGATTTAACTTGCTTTCGGAAAATGCTGGACGCTACATTGAACATGCTTTGTAACACGTTTCGGAAAATATTAAACACATTTTAAACAGATGTTTTCGTGTCTTATTTCATTTAACAATATTGTATACAGCGCCATTTTTCCCCTGATGGTGAGTTTTTGAACTCTTTTTTTTTTTTTTTTCCGCCGAAAATAAATTCTCATAACCTCCTTTACTCGATTCCCAAGTTTGATAACATTTGGTCCGCTAGTTTTCCTTTTATGACCATTTCAAAGTGGAACTTTAATAATAACCACCATGTAAAATAAGCTTTAAAAGTCTGACAGTTTGGTTCAAGTCCCAACTTTAAAAAATATATATATGAATATAAATTTTTATATTAATTCTCTTAGAAAGCATGTTTTAAGAAGCTAATTTTTTCTCTCGCGTTATAGATTGTATAAAAAAAACATGATCTTTAATATGATTTAGATTGTTTCAGCCGATATAAGAATCGGGTTACTCTGTGGTACAGAATAAACCCTGCTGGACTGTTTTATTTCTTTGTCATTTAGCAAAAATCTTTTAATTCAATTATTTATCCTTTGGACTTCGCTTTAAACTTTATTTATAGCTAAAATGACTAAAAAATGAAAAGCTGTCTTTAGATGAAACGCAATTCGTATAATTGATATTTTAAAAAATTGACAAGAATGCAAAATGTATGGAAGTCTAGCAGTCGAAAAATCTTAATTTTCTTGTGTGAGCACTGAAAATAACTGTGGAAGGAAAGAAGAAAATTAGGGAGAAAAGTAAGCAAAAATTTGCAGGGAAATTTGGCTGTCAGACGTACCAAGATGTTCAAAAAGTTGGACGCTTTCGAATATACTTTCAGGATAATTCAAAGAATTTAGGTGTTCAAAGAGGAAACACTTGGACGAGTACACCAGCAAATACCATCAATTGAGCTTGTGTTAACAGAAAAGCCAAAACGATATCATTGCAGATTAAAGTGAAGAGCGACTGGTTTTAAACTAGATGGTTGTGTAAATTACGTTATAGAACATCATATCGTATCACAAATGGTGAATCCCATGATTTCCTCAGTCGAATTATTTGAAGATTCAGGAGTTTATCCAGTGATGTATGTGGATGTCACTTAAAGATGTTTTTTTCCCTTCCTGATGAACTAGCGGCCGAGCGGTAAAGTCGCTGAACACTGGTAGTTCGGTCCGAGGTTCGAATCCCGCGAACGGGCTGGCTGCATGGGCGTTTTCGTGGTTTTCCCCATGTGTAAGGTGTATGCGAGCCAGTTTCCCTTAGAAAGTCCTCCAGGAAGGCATCCCTCCCCTTAGGCAGATAGCCGTAGTGTGCTTTGTCATAATAAAATAAACCAAAACCTTTTGATGAAACCAGTCTTTCCTTTCATCTCATAGCTTCAAAATGTTTAGCCTCTAAAGACTGATAAAGGCTCTGACGAAATACTTCGTGAAGAACTTTCTAAGGGAAACCAGCTGTAATATGCGGTACACATGAGAAAATCCACGAAAACGCCCATGCAACCAGCCCGTTTACCGGGTTCGAACCCCGGAGTGAACTACCAGTGTTCAGCAACTTTACCGCCCACCAGCGGCCGAGCGGTAAAGACGCTGAACACTGGTAGTTCGGCCTGAGGCTCGAATCCCGCGAACGGGCTGGCTGCATGGGCGTTTTCGTGGTTTTCCCCATGTGTAAGGTGTATGCGAGCCAGTTTCCCTTAGAAAGTCCTCCAGGAAGGCATCCCTCCCCTTAGGCAGATAGCCGTAGTGTGCTTTGTCATAATAAAATAAACCAAAACCTTTTGATGAAACCAGTCTTTCCTTTCATCTCATAGCTTCAAAATGTTTAGCCTCTAAAGAATGATAAAGGCTCTGACGAAATACTTCGTGAAGAACTTTCTAAGGGAAACCAGCTGTCATACGCGGTACACATGAGAAAATCCACGAAAACGCCCATGCGTAACGTGTGTGCGAGCCAATTTCCCTTAGAAAGTCCTCCACGAAAGGCATCCCTCCCTTTAGGCAGATAGCCCTCGTGTGCTTTGCCATAATTAAATACACCACACCATCAGCAACTTTACCGCTCGGCCGTTTGTGGGCCTTTATGAAATGGAAGGCGATAACTTTATTTAAAATGATTGTCAGAAATACCAAAATGTTTCGAAAAGTTGGATACTTTTCAATATACTTTCAGAATGCTTAAAGAAACAGAGAAGAAAAATAAATTTTTTCGTAAAATTTAGTATTCGTATTTTTTTAAATTTAAAACTTTTCAATCTTATGATATTTGAGTCTTGCGATTTCAAAAATAAAATATTTGACTAAAATATGAATAACATTTTAAGAAACCAAATGTAGGTTAAAATTGTGTAAAGCAATGGTCACAATGATAAAACTGTTTAAAGCAGTGTATGCAAGTCATCCTAAGTTAAAATATCGGTTATACATCTCTCTTATTTATATATATTTTTTCTGAACGGAACATTGAAAGGCGTGTAAAACTGTGCTTTACTGTATTTTCTCTTTTAATATAGTATGCAGTTTTCAAACGCATCGTAGTCTGGGTTACAAAGTATTCTTCCGAAAAAACGCAGTTCAAATAAATAAAATCAAATTCTGGAAAATTGATATTAATAAATATATTTAAAATGCTCAGTTCGAAGGAATAAATAGAAAATTTTAAAACAATTATCTGAAGAGACAATGCAACACAAACAATTAAAATAAAAGTATAAAAATTTAAAAATGACCTAAAATAATAGCTATGACGAAAAATATATATAAAGAAAACTATTTGAAAAAAAAATAAAAATAAACGCTGCACCTTTATTTACGCAGTTCGAATAGGTAAATAGAAATTTTTAAAACAGTTATTCGGAAAAAAAAAAAAAAAAAAAAAAACGTGCAACTTAAACAATTAAAATGAAATTCGAAAAGAAAAAATTACTTAAAATAATAAGTTATAATGAAAAATATAATACAAAGAATATTATTTGGAAAAAAGGAACGATGGTGACTTTTTTCCTAAGGAAACTAGGTTGCCATATATTAAGAAGTTCGCCAAGTGTAGTATTCTTGGCGCAAACTGACAAAAAAGTGCCAACATAAATTTGTGAATTTCTCCGTAAATTTCGCTCCAAATTTTACAAAATTTCATATTTAGGCGTAATTTGAGTCGTAGAATCGAAATATGTAAAAAAATTGGTATGTTATTTCAGAAAAAGTCCGATTTTGTGTCAAAATACCTATGTTAGAATAGTGCTATATATAAATCTAATATATATCCTAAGTCGCGCTTTCGAGACATGAAGAACGCAATTTGAATTTTGTCAATCGGCCCAGTAGATCGGGAGATATAGGACTGTCCCATTTTTTTTTTTGAGCAGTGTACCTATATAAGTACGATTATATGTTGAGCGATTGGGTTCCGTGTGCTGTCAAGCAATATTTTTTGCAAACATTGGTATAAAAGTTGCTTATAAAGCAGTTCAAACATTACCGTCCATAAAACTGTGGGAAGCAAATTTCCGTATCATAAATGGTTTCAATAGTTTGTAGCGGACAGTTCTGCGGGTAACTTGGACTATATTCTCAACAGCGATGACGTATGATTCCACTTGCCATGATATGTGAAAGTACAGAATTCATGTTTATGGTCTACGCACATAGTTCGACAGTGGCAAACGCAAACTTAGCTGTTTTTTGCCATAACAAAAGGGGTGATAATTATGTGCTAGAGGTTGAGGGGGATCACATGAGAGTTTAGTATTCAACGGGAAGAGGCTATTTACTATCGAAAGGGGGGAAAGTCCTGTGTCATCGAATGATCGACTCGCCAGTTGTCTTTTACGCCTTTATTTCATATTCGCAGAAATAAAGGCGAATTTTGGCATTGATTTTCAACCCTAGAAACCAAAGATTTTGAAAAATTTTTGTTTCGTAATATAACAATTTAACGCGATATTTATTGTTTTGTTTTGTTTCACAATATATCAATTTTACCTGCATATTTTATTGTTTACTTTTAAAAAATAAGATCACTATAAACAATGGAACTATTTTTTTAGCAAAAGTGTTCACTTTGCAGATTAAAAAAACTGTCGACAGGTTTGCAACCTGTTTGAGGGTATCTCTCCTGATCGTAGCTGATTTAACGTAAAATTTGCAATATTGTGATATTTATACAAGAATTATTTTTGTTCCTTTTCCCTAAAATCATTAATTCTTAAAATCCAAATAATGCATATAGATATTAGTGCAGAATTCAGAAAGAAATACATAATTATTTATTATAATATAATAATTATAATTAATGAAATATGTAGAATTATCATTTATTATTGTTAAGTTAATGTAAGTAATTAGCAAGAAATTTCTTTTTTTCAGTTTGTATTAATATATAAAAATTTTTGCTCAATGAAAAAAAAAGATAAATAATATACTTATCAGTTTTATTGCAATCAAAATTATTACTTATTATTGTAAAGTTATTTTAATCAATTATAATAATTGTTAAATTAGAATCCATTGTAACGATAGTATAATAATGAAAATCATACAGTAAAATATAATAACAATTATTTTACAATAATAAATTTGTATTATACTTCATCACAAAATTATGTACACTGGTGGGCAAAAATTAAGGACGAGACTTTTTTTCAATATAACTTTGTACAAAAGCTTTCCAAATCAACACATTTAATACCGTAAGATCCCCAATACGTAAGGACATGAGTAATGTAAGCAACACTTACTAAAAGAGAAATCAGAGGGATAAAAAGAAGCTTTACTGAAAAAGTAGCATGGAGCGCAATGCGACTGAAGGCCGAAACATCCCTCTGATGGGTGTCCAGCAAGAAACATCCGGTCTTTAATAGGGGATATGATCTCCCCTGACTGCTAGGCAGGTTTCACAGCGTCTGCCCATGCTGAGAATGAGGGTGTCAATGAGTTGTTGAGGCATTGCTGCCCATTCGTCTTGCAGCGCCAATCGAAGCTCCGGAATCGTTACTGGTGGTAAGGTACTAGCTGCCAAGCGTCTGCCTAGAAAATCCCATACATGCTTGATGGGATTGAGATCCAGAGATCGTGCCGGTCAATCCATACGTTCAATATCCTCACTCTCTAAGAGCTGTTCGGTAACTACTGTGCGATGATATGGTGCATTGTCGTCCACGAAAATGAACTGCGGACCCATAGCCCCTCTAAAAAGACGCACATATGGAAGAAGAATCTCGTTACAATAACGGGTCCCGTTGACTGAACCTGCGTCGAAGATGTGAAGGTCTGTACGACTACCAAGCATGATGCCTCCCCAAACAAGAACACCGCCACCTCCATACCTGTCCCTTTCAATGATGTTCGAGGGATGATTGCGGCTTCCTAGCTCTCTCCAGATGAGTATGCGATGAGAATCGCTACTCAGACTGAATCTGCTATCATCTGTAAAGAGTACTCGTCCCCATTCATTGTCTCTCCAATTCCGGTGTTCCCGGCACCACAGAGAACGCCTTCTCTGATGGGCAGGCGTTAGAGGTACACACCGTACAGGGCGTCGTGCAAACAGACCACCACCGTGCAGTCTTCTGGCCACGGTAAAACGCGATATCGGTCGTCCAGTCGCCTGTGTCGTGTGTCTAGCGATTCCTCCGCTGTCTGCCGCCTGTTTCTTCTGGCCTGTAAGGCAATATACCGGTCATCTGCGGGTGTGGTTCCTCGTGGACGACCACTACTAAACCCCCGGATAGCTGTTCCTGTAGTTTGAAATTGTCTCCAAAGTCGTGAAACGATGCTGTGAGCAATTCCGAACTCTGCAGCCATAGTTGTCACACTGCGGCCTTCCTCCAACTTCCCAATGATTCGACCTCGGGTAAAAGCATCCATATGTCGTCTAACAGATTGATTATTCGCCATTTCTCGCTGAGGCAGCAACTCGGTGTGATTTTAACTGCTATACGACGTGCAATCTCTTTGCCAGAAATACTGATCTTACACCGACAACATGCTTTATACTACTCAGACACTCCCCCATTACGTCTACCTGCACATCTGCGCATGTGCTACCGTACATCACCTTACTTAATCTTCTGATTGGTCTTTCTGTCCACTCTGCCTCTTCGTTCAGCTGACATGCTAATTTTTCGACTTCGTCCTTAATTTTTGCACACCAGTGTACATACAGGAATGTACACTGCTCAAAAAAAAAAAATGGGGCAGTGCTATATCTCCCGTTCTACTGGGGCGATTGACAAAATTCAAACTACGTTTTTCATGTCTCGAAAGCGCGACTTAGGATATATATTAGATTTATATATAGTACTATTCTAACATAGGTATTTTGACACAAAATCGGACTTTTTCTGAAATAACATACCAATTTTTTTACATATTTCGATTCTACGACTCAAATTATGCCAGAATACCAAGTTTTGTAAAAATCGTACGAATAGTTTTTAAAATATTAGCTCTCAAAATTTTAGCTCCTCAATGTTAATTGAATTTGGCAAATATTTATTAATATCTCTTTTTTTATTAAACTTTTTTGATTTTTTCTCTCACATTTCGAAATTTTGGTTCATTCCAAATAAAATTTACCCATTTATTGCGTTTTATTTTTTAAATTTTTATTTTTAAATAATTTCTATAAATTTTTCGAAAAAAATTTTGAATTATAACCTATAAAATTTTTATCATCATCTTAAAGTAGGTGTATTTTTAAGCATATCTGCAAAAAATTAGACTTTTTTACTCAAAATTTTCTAAGATATACACGAATTTACATAATTTCGCGTTTTCAAATTTGGCACCTTTTTTTTGAGCGATAATAACGCCAAATGTGGTCTATGGATTTTTGTTACACTGAATTGCCACAGCTATTTTTAACCTTAAACTTCAAGTAAAATTTTACGGAGAATTAATTATATGACATTTTTTCCCTCAATGATGCGTAATAAATATTTATTAATACTATATGAAAGGCTATTTTTTTTAAATTATAGATGATATTATTCAAATTTTTAACTATTTTTTTAAAAATTTCTCTCGTATCTTTTCTTTTTTTAAAAAATTTAAGAGTAAGTTTTTGTAAGAGTAAATTTTTACCTTCGGCGTTTTATCGTCTGCTACTTTACTTCGTTTAAATCGAATTGTCTAAAACTGAGAATTTTCGTTTGATATTTATTTGAATTTTATGACATTAACTACATAATTTATTTCTAAACAAACTATTGCTTTTGAAGTGGCTGAAAGGGCGGCTGATACTATTATCCATATTTTTAAAGCACAATATATTTTTATAGAAACATAATATTTAGAATAATCATTTTTTATAAAAGTCAAATTATGATATAAACATACAACCCTCTAGAGACTGAATTAATGGAAGTTCAATGGTTATGTAGAAATGATCTGCAGCTACTTAATGGCTGGATAAGTCAGCAGATTCTGTGGACAAGTAAGAATAATTATATAAACGACACTAACATTCTGGATTCAATAACCAACGAGGATACGATGTTTACTAAATGAATTTAAGAAGTTTTAAAACATAAAAAATCAACTCATTTTTTTCCTAAAATGTATTTTTGTGCGTAGCGTATTTTCATTATATCCTTAAAATTCTAATTTAGAATGTAATTGTCAAGAACTGAATCCTAAACATCAGTAATATAATAAGTAATTATTACTGTTATTAATAAATCCTTCTTATAAAGTAATTGCAAATATTTCAAAAAACTTTCTGTCTGAATGCAAACATTTTTCTATGCAACTATATTTAATTTTATATTAATCAAGATTGCACACCATATTACTTATTTCCACTTCAATTCTTACCGTCAGTTCTAGTAGAATTTACAAATCAATTATATTTAATTAAGGATTGAATTGGATTATTTAATTATGGCAAAGCACACGAGGGCTATCTGCCTAAAGGGAGAGATGCCTTCGTGGAGGACTTTCTAAGGGAAACTGGCTCGTATACACGTTACACATGGGGAAAACCACGAAACCGCCCATGCGGCCAGCCCGTTCGCGGGATTCGAAACTCGAACCGAACTACCAGTGTTCAGCGTCTTTGCCGCTCGGCTGTTGGTGGGCTATTTAATTAAGGAATGACCATCTAAGTTAAGGAACAGCGTACGGTAACAACATTTCAATTATTGGTTCCGTATCTTTCATGTTACTCCCGATTGGCTAGCTACATGATTTTTAATGAGTATTCGGATTTTACTAGTAACTTCACTTGGAAATCGCGCTTAAACTAGGTTAGTTGGTTATTTGAACATAGAAAGAACATGGGAGCTATTTGATTAAGATGCTTTCATAGAGAATCTTTGTAAAGAGAACCTAAAAAACTACGAAAACCAACCATGCAGCCTGGGTTAGACTGAGCAGCAAACAATTAGTATTTAACAATCTTTTCTTTTTCAAATGCTAGGCAACTGATGAGGCTCCAATTAAATCTCCAATTTAATATTTTATTTGTAAATATTTAAAATATTGTTGTATTCTTTGACACAAAAAGCAGAATTTAAGTTTTGTTAACTCGTTAGTAAACTACCAAGCGGTAGTGCAAATGAATATTCAATTTCTTTGGCAATGATTGTATTCACTTAATATTCTTTGAATATGAGCTAAAGAAGGAACGTTCTCGGAAAATTAAAGAAGTGTTTAAATCCAGTGATATTAGGTTTGTCTTACAAGCTCAGGATCAAAACGATTCTGCAATTGCCCGAGTAGTTGACTTGTAAATGGATGTGAATTAAGCAGATGACTTTTAATCTTACGTTATTCAGCCAGAAAACGTATTCCAAATGTTTTGTATTGCATGACAATGCATCTTTTCATTATTCAATAACCAGTCGGAGAACCGCTTGTGTTCCGAACATAAGTATGTATATTCAATCGTCCTGCATGTTCTTCAAATTTGTCTTCTTGTGATTTATTTTTCTTTCTCAAAAACTAAAGTTGCCTCTCAAAGGAAAGTTTTTTGACATTAAAGAGACAAAATTAATATGAAATCTAATTTTAGAGGCATGTGAAAAACAGATCTCTACAAACCTTCTCTTCCATTACATGTTGTGCAGTCAGACAAAAAGTTACATCAGCGTAAATTCTATAATCTATTTTTATTACACTCTGATTACTTTATTAACATACAGTGAATATATACTAAATCTTTAAATTTAGCTTAAGTAATTCGGAATTTTTGACGGAATTGTTGTCGGAACTAGGACTTAGAAGATAAGTCAAATTAAATATTTCGATAACCCAGTAAATTCAAGTTCGAAATTTCAATATTTTATTTTCGGAGGGAGGGGAAATGTTTTCAGTTTTGGTCCATTATACTAAGTATATTTGCTTCGATTTTTTATTTTTCCATAAAAGCGAAAATTTTACGCATGGTATACATATAACGCATAGCTTCAAATTAAAATTTAATAATATACAGAGTGGTTATAACTAAAGTTCCACATTGAAACGGTCATAAAAGGAAAACTACTGGATCAAATGTTATCAAACTTGGAAATCGTGTAAAGGAGGTCATGGGAATTTATTTTCCGCGAATAAAAGGAAGTTCGAAACCTCACCACCAGGGGGGGAAATGGCGCTGTATGAAATATTGTTAAACGAAATATGGGTCGGAATCTAACTTAACCTTTTGTTAAACGGGTTTAATATGTTGTATACCCTTAAGAAATTTTGAAGTAGGCAAATTATTATTTAAAGAAGTTAAATTCGATAAATGTCGAGTGCGCCATCCCTGTAAGTGAGAATTTCGTCCGTGAAAACCACGAATTAGCGATTAGAAAATGTGAGATCGCAAATCACTCTCACAAGTGCGTACAATCTGGAAATCGTTTTCTTACAGATCGCTAATTTGTAATTTTTTAAGCCTGAATTCGGCACTAAAACATGAAGATACTGATTCAAAACGCTTTTAATCGATTTGGGCCAAAGAAATCTCTCATGTTATCTATCTAGTTCCATTGCATTCTCCTACTGCATTCGATTGCATAACAGTCATTTCACACCGTTTACTGTTGAATGACAGCTAGTTTTATAACTGAACCATTTTTTTCTGAAGAGCAGTCGACAGCTGGACCACTGCGATTGCAGCTCACTTAGAGCCAATATTAAAATGTTTCGTGATACATGAACTGCAGTAACGTGGCATTTTAGATACTACGATTTTTATGCAGGGCTGGGCACCACCTCAAGAGTGTCGCATAGTTACTTAGGCAACATTTCACAAATGAACGTCTTATAGACCAACACTTCCCCTCTTCCCACCAGACCTCAACCTCTGTGACTTTTGTCTATGAGGTTATCTCAAAAGCACTGTTTATGGTGATAATCTAAACAATTTGGCAGAAATGAAAAATGTGATACACTGAAGTCGCTGAACACTGGTAGTTCGGTCCGAGGTTCGAATTCCGCGAACGGGCTGGCTGCATGGGCATTTTCGTGGTTTTCCCCATGTGTAACGTGTATGCGAGCCAGTTTCCCTTAGAAAGTCCTCCAGGAAGGCATCCCTCCCCTTAGGCAGATAGCCGTAGTGTGCTTTGTCATAATAAAATAAACCAAAACCTTTTGATGAAACCAGTCTTTCCTTTCATCTCATAGCTTCAAAATGTTTAGCCTCTAAAGACTGATAAAGGCTCTGACGAAATACTTCGTGAAGAACTTTCTAAGGGAAACCAGCTGTCATACGCGGTACACATGGAAAATCCACGAAAACGCGCATGCAACCAGCCCGTTTACCGGGGTTCGAACCCCGGAGTGAACTACCAGTGTTCAGCAACTTTACCGCTCGAACGTTTGTGGGGCTTTATGAAATGGAAGGCGATAACTTTATTTAAAATGATTGTCAGAAATACCAAAATGTTTCGAAAAGTTGGATACTTTTCAATATACTTTCAGAATGCGTAAAGGAACAGAGAAGAAAAATAAATTTTTTCGTAAAATTTAGTATTCGTATTTTTTCAAATTTAAAACTTTTCAATCTTATGATATTTGATTCTTGCGATTTCAAAAATAAAATATTTGACTAAAATATGAATAACATTTTAAGAAACCAAATGTAGGATAAAATTGTGTAAAGCAATGGGCACAATGATAAAACTGTTTAAAGCAGTGTATGCAAGTCATCCTAAGTTAAAAGTATCGGTTATACATCTCTCTTATTTATATATATTTTTTTCTGAACGGAACATTGAAAGGCGTGTAAAACTGTGCTTTACTGCATTTTCTCTTTTAATATAGTATGCAGTTTTCAAACGCATCGTAGTCTGGGTTACAAAGTATTCTTCCGAAAAAAACGCAGTTCAAATAAATAAAATGAAATTCTGGAAAATTGATATTAATAAATATATTTAAAATGCTCAGTTCGAAGGAATAAATAGAAAATTTTAAAACAATTATCTGAAGAGACAATGCAACACAAACAAAAGTATAAAAATTTAAAAATTACCTAAAATAATAGCTATGACGAAAGTATATATATAGAAAACTATTTGAAAAAAAAAAAATAAATAAATAAACGCTGCACCTTTATTTACGCAGTTCGAATAGGTAAATAGAAATTTTTAAAACAGTTATTCAAAAAAAAAAAGTGCAACTTAAACAATTAAAATGAAATTCGAAAAGAAAAAATTACAAATAAAAGTTATAATTAAAAATATAATATAAAAATATTATTTGGAAAAAAGGAACGATGGTGACTTTTTTTCCTAAGGAAACTAGGTTGCCATATATTAAGAAGTTCGCCAAGTGAAGTATTCTTGGCGCAAACTGACAAAAAAGTGCCAACATAAATTTGTGAATTTCTCCGTAAATTTCGCTCCAAATTTTACAAAATTTCATATTTAGGCGTAATTTGAGTCGTAGAATCGAAATATGTAAAAAAATTGGTATGTTATTTCAGAAAAAGTCCGATTTTTTGTCAAAATACCTATGTTAGAATAGTGCTATATATAAATCTAATATATATCCTAAGTCGCGCTTTCGAGACATGAAGAACGCAATTTGAATTTTGTCAATCGGCCTAGTAGATCGGGAGATATAGGACTGTCCCATTTTTTTTTTTTTTTTTTTTTTTTTTTTTGAGCAGTGTAGATATAGCAAAAGTAAGTTTTGAAAACAATCATATTTTTACCAATATAAAAATAAGTAAATGAACAAATTAAGCAAATGCAATAAAAATTTAATTAAATCTTTTAAAATGTTAATTAATCTTAGATTACTTAAAAGCTGTTTTCTGCCTTTTTAAGTCTGCTATTGTCTTTTTGCATGGAGTGTCTTCGTGAATGCAGCGGCAATAAGCACGAGGGTAAAAGAACGGAAAAAATACCGTCTACATGAATAATGTCCATCCACCCTATTTCATACACATATCGGTCCTAATGACATATGCGGGTTTGTGCTCATGGTCGCGACTACAGCGATTAAACTATACCATACATGAAATTTCTTAGAATAACCGGAAGTTTGGAATGGGAATTGCAGTCAGTATCCAGAAGAAAAATAATCAGCCGGAATGCTCTTCGTAGAAACAATAAATTCAGATCTGTTTGGATGCTCATGAGAACAATTTGTAACAACCACTGTAAGGATTAAAATCGGTGTTACACATTGATTTACTCACGCATGACAAGAGAATAGTTAGTTTTCGAACAAACTTTATATGAAGTTGATGCGTCTATGTTGCCGTTAGAAAAGTGTGTAGTCCTACCTTTTCTTTTTTTTATCACATTAAATTGTCAAATTAGTTACAGGTTTGAATTCGTAAAAGTTCACGTATCTCATACAGCGATTTCACCTTCAGAGTTAAGCATCCTATAGTCCCAGATTTGTAGTTCTGCCGTATTTAGTCCGCATTCCCGCAAAATCAGTTTGCAGCATATTTTGTCTGATATCTTCCTACTTTTAAATTTTCTTAAAAATTTTATTCAACTTTGTTCAATATATCATTACTTGCATACAGAAACGGTAGTGAGAGTATCACCATGAGTATGTGTTCCTGAAAACATCATGTTTCAATTCAATTAACAAGAAGAAAGCAAGATTTGAACCCCTGTTGATTACTTTTCCGTTCATTGCTTTTCTCTTGTTACTAAACAATGTGAGTTCCACGTAAATCTTGAAGTTGTTAAAAGTTTGATATCTTTTGTCTCAGTTGTGACTGTTAAAACATAAAATACTTATTTACTTTTCAAAACTCATGTGCGTATGACTTACATTATTATTTTCGAAGAAATGAAATACTTTGCAATGTATACCTTTTGTCACAATAAATTTCCGATTTCGTACGAGGAAAGAGCTGATATTTCTAAACATGTATATACACATAAACGCAAGGACAACGCAAACTATTTTGAAAAGAAAAAAATAAAGAAGAAGATTTACGTTTGCTTTTGTCGAACCAAAGAGCTAAATGCTTACCTTCTGTCGTTTTATTGGAGCATTTCGATGCTGAATGCTTCTAATCCTGCTGCATCTTCGTTTAGAAACATACTTGGACCTGGCGAAATCACTTAATGAACTCCCGTGCGAAAAAAAAATGACTGCATTAATTAATGAAATAAATCTGTAGTTTTTGATTGCATGTGTTGCAGGTATCTTAAAAAATATATTCCGGATTTACATATTATGAGGTGTTATGATGTGCATTTGTCACCTTTTAAAATCAGGAACTGAAAAAACGTTTTTAACCTCTTTACTAGAAAGTGCAGGTGTACGTTACTGCTATCTTTTTGCTGTGTTGAAAAGAGTTCAAAAATGAAGAAAAATTGAACAGTTCTGCGGAGTCATAACACTCAAGAAGAAACGTTTCTAAACATATAAGCATATTTGGAATAAGAAAGAAGAAATGTTACGATAGAAAATTCATCATGAAGTAAAAAACGTTTCTAAACATGTCAGCATATTTAGATTACATTTGAAGAAATATTTCGATCGAAACTCATTCAATGGAATACGGTTCTTTCATTTGTTTAAGGTAATTGATTCTTGAGTTAAGATAAAAAGACTTCAGTGGAAGTTAAAATATACCTAAAGCAAATGACAATGTGATTACTACTTCCGATGTAAAGAATAAGTCTAAAAAAATAATGAAATTATAGTATAATTATAATAATGTATTATAGTATATTATAGAAATAACCTATAAGTAATTTAGCTGGCTATCCCCAGAAGAATAAGGATAGAGTTAATAGAGTTCTTTCTAAATTAAAATAAAATTCTCGACAATGGAAGCACGAGCTAATTACATTAAGTTTACCTTGCAAAGATTTGGATTTCAGAAAAGCCTTTGCTTCTTTGTTCAGCTCCCAATTTTGTTATCATTCGATCTGATAACATTCTGTATCAAGGAATTCGATTAATTAATGTTTTGCTTGCATTATCTAGTGGTCTGTTTAAAGTCATTTTATCAAAGTTTGTGAAACATTTTAAGTTATATTCTGATTATATAAACTATCGAATTGTGACAAAATAAAGAATAAAAAAAATGATGAAGATCTGGTAATCAGGAGCTACGCAACTAACAAGTAGAAAACGAGTCTCTGTGTGATAGCAAAAAGACGTTTTATTTATGTCTTAGAAGTTACAAACCGAGCTGCGCTTCCTGATGAGTATCTGATTACATAATACATATATTTCACCAATAAAATGTTTTACATGCTAAAGTTGTAAATATTTCTGCTCTAACAAAATCACGTTTTCATGCATAATAATTTTGAATATATTTTCAATTTTACTTCATTTGACTTTAAAAATTTACATAATTAATTCTGCATTTTTTAAATTTCAATCACCGTTTTAGAATTTGCAATCCCAAAATGGACAAGGTCAGAAATTTAAAAATATAGTAAGATATTTCAATAGTATTTAAAGTTAGTTCTCTGTTTAAAAACTTTTCTTTTTGCATATGTTTAATGCTTTATTTATTTATTTATTTATTTTTCGCTAAGAAAATTCTCCCGACTTTGTAATTTGATATGCCAAGTATTCATTTTTTCCAATCTTACATATCTCTTGGAAATTCTTAGGGATCCTTCATAACTTTGTGCAGTATTTCTCGAGATATATCCTCACTTTTTAAATCCTTTCAAAAAATAACCTCTGGCATGTTCTGATAAATTTCTCAGTCTTATGAAGCATTGTTCTGCAACGTAAGCTTTCGGTTTAGGGAAAAGAAATTATTCAGAGTTGAAAAAAATCTAACGATTAAAAAATGTTAAAAACGTAGTGAACCGTATGTAAACAACATCACACAGATCCAAAAAGGCTTTGACATTCTGTACAAGTGATGGATTTGCAGAAGTTAGGTTTTAGATTAGCGTTTATTTATGCTCTCAAACATATTGGTCGTTTTTCTAAGGGAGATACTAGAAGTTTAGTGATAATCACACAATTTCTTCCCAGTACTAATTTGACTGTACCTTCATAATCCAACTCTAAAAAAGGAAAATATTGCAGCCTTCAACCGCCACCCTAGAAATAATACAGGCTGTTCTTTATATTAACATGTAAATTTAGCACTTGAAGTAGTTTTAAGGTAAAGCATTACGATCGATGAACGAGTTTAACACATAACACTGAATTCATCAACACTGAATGTTACGTAGAGACTTTTCAATTCAATCGATCAAGAAAAAGGCTTAATTATTCAATATTTGTTAGCACCAAAGGCGCTATTACTCTTGTAAATTATTTTTGTCTGTATCACTTTTATGTCCGAATCAGTTTTCACATTGTTGCCATCAGATATTATCGCGAACTATGGTGTGACAAAATTAACTAACAAAGAATGTGCATGTAGGTATGTTCCTCGCACTGAGAAAAGCAAAGCTACCTAGAGAGTCACCGAATTCTGAATACATAGAGTCCTCCACCTAAACATAGGCACCTTGTAAACTGAATTTTGAATTTCGAATGTGTATTTGGTTTATTTTACATTTTTTACAAGTTTAACGATTCTTTGTTTAACAAACTCAGCTTAATAGGTAGAATAGTTCATAGATTAAACCCAGCGATTTGAAAGTGCGAACTGTTTGAAATAAAACATTTTCTTTTCCAGATCACCAGATTTTTGCTATCTGAAAAAAAAAAATGTGAGGTGTTTATCTTTCAGTTTTATAAAATAGTTTTTCTACTTTAGAGTCAGACTGATTTAAATAAAAATATGTTTAAATTATGAGACGTCTAATTAGAAATGTTAAATATTTTCATGAAATTACACTTCCTGGACTCATTAAAATTATTAAACACTTTTTTGTGGTAATTCTTTTAGGCTCTTGATCTCTCGAATGGGTAGTTTTCAAAGAAATAACGTAGCAAATATAAAAAAGTGTGGCAATCACTAACACTCTTTAGGGAATTCTGAAGATATGTTGCTTTTAAATATTTTATAAAATTGCCCTTGAATTTTATACTGTGTAAGTGCGAGAAAATCGATGCTTATAATAAAGCTAAAGGACAAAAAGAAATTATGTTAGCAGGAGTGAGTGCATTAGCAGATTGGTAACCTGCGATGTTCAGCGAGAGCACAGAAAACATTAACAAACCTTCTGGTGTGCCGCTGAAATCTTAATCCTTTCAGATTTTCTCTTTTCCTTTTTTTCCTTTATTTTTTTTTACCAGAAAACTACAAACAGTACATTTAGAACAATTACTTTAAAAAGATTGTGATCTGATGATTTTCTTGATAGATCTTCCTAATCTTATTTCTTGACAGAGTACAGTCTTCTAAAAATCTAAATACATATTGCCGATGCGACTTTTCTTCTACTGATGCAGATGAGTATCTTTTTTTCTTAAGTATCCCAAGCAGACATTTTTGAAGTACTTTAATTGTGTTTCAAATCTTTACAAGAAATCTCTTATCAGTTTAATAAACTAAGACAAATGAAACAAAATCCAAGTACCTTAGCAGTAAAATTAATTTTTATAGATCTAGTATAATTAATGAGACATTAAGACATAAATTTAAACTTATATAAATTCAAATAATAAATTACTTTACTAACTTTAAAATGCGTATTAAAATACGTAATGCGCAGAAATTCTGATCTTACATTTTATCGTTTACTTATTTTACGTATCATTAAACTGTAAAGAGAAAGCGCATAATAATATTTCATAATGTACAACTATATAAACAGCAAACTATCTTCTCTTTAATTCTTCCCACATTTCTTTTCACGTATTGCCTAGCAGACGAGAAAATTCGATTTTCATTTAGCCGTATCTACAAATAATACATTAGTAAAAGATAATTTGAGCATCATATGTTGCGCAATTTCGTTACATAATTATTGTTTTGAATGACAAACGAAAATTTATCTTTGCACTCTGCAAGAAAACTAAAATTTAAATTTAAATAAAGTGGTGATTTTAAGATTTCAATAAACGCAATTCTTCTTCAAACTAATTTCTTGCAAAATTCGAAACAGTAATCATTTTTATCATATTGTTACGTTTTCCCTATTCTTCTAACATCAGTTGTTACGTTATTTTCTTCCTTCCCGTTCGTACGGGGTTTGTGTGGATTTGGAGTGAATGACGACGGACGACACTTGATGAAGTATCGAAACACACTTTATTAGCCAGTATTGTCAAGGACAGCTCCAAAACACGTTTTACAGTTGTCGATGAACTACTATAAACACGCTGACACGATCAGCGACACAGCCTTCAGGTTATCAGGCTATCACCGTGGAGACAGCTTCCTGCAAAGCACCCGACTCTGCTTTCCAGAGTACAGCTCCCGACTCTGCTTGGTCGTTCTCGGAACTCCACGTACTCTTGAGAATCTCCACCCTACAATTCGCGATGCACTCAACGACACACGAGCACAGCTCCCGACTCTTCGGTTCAGTCGTTCCCGGAGCTCAACACGCTCTCTCGACGATGCACTAACCGTGATACACTAAAAGACTCCTTCGGTGCACTCGACGACCCACTCGGTACTCGCTGCCCGGCTGTCAACTCGATCGACTCCGCAGGGATTGACTCGGTAGATGAGACACCAACTCGATACTGACTCTCTCGCACTCTATGCGAGGCACAAACACTGAGATACTACTACTTGACTGCAGACCAGCAGGGTTTATATAACTTTCGGCTTGTGTTCGAGAACATTCTGGGTTAAACCGGTAAGAATTCGTTCCATAAGGTTCTCCATCCGTCCATGGTACATCGCCTATTTTGTCGCCAAATGGGCGATTTCTCACCAAATGTGGTAACCGTGCATTCCCTTGCCATTTTATGGCAATCCTAAAACTGCTTTGCGGGAGAGCCATCTTACCGCGCCTGTAGATTTCGTAACAGTATTATAGAATTTTGCTTGCTTAATTTCAAGAATACTAATAAATTTTCTGATAACAACGGCATAACTGCGGTTGTTTAAAATTTCAAGAAGGAGGAAATGTTCGATGGAAAGTTTCCATCATTGTTCTTACTTCGCAAATTCGTTCGTTAAGATAACACGTTTGATCATTAATTTGGCTCCAAACGCAATGTTTTATATCCTGTGAGAAGCCATTTGTTCCAGAAATTTTAAAAAGGAAATATTTGCTGATACAGAAGCTGCTAACAGTTACTAAGAGAAAGATAAATAACAATGAGATGTTGATTTATATATCATCATGAAGAAGAAGCAAATAATTAAGTGATTCTGTCTGTACAAAATAATAAGCTTAAAAACTCAACTTGTCTCCTTTGCAAAGGAAAAATATAAATGATAAAACTATGGTAGTGAAAGTAAACAAATTATTGCTAACCACTTGGCAGATTTACGTACATTTCAAATATTATTTGTCAGCGTTAACAAAGTGTTTTCCCACTTTTCGTTGGCAATAAGATTGTTAATAAAATACTTGCCATTTGCAATTATAAAATCCTGAGCTTCGTCAACATTACTAAAGAAGGCTTCAATAACAAACTGCCCACAAATATGGTCTTTCTTCGTGTTGTTAATACACTTTAGGATCGCCCTTGAGGTTCCGAAAATCTCCACAAGAAAATCTGGATACCCAACCAACACTCTTCTTTTATAAAAATTAGTGTCATTTTAAAGTGGAACTTTGCCGTCTTTCATAAAGGAAGATTTAAATGGTCTTTATAGACATAACACTTCCAATTATTATATCTGACTCTATTTGCAGACATCTAATTCTATCTATTTATTTTTTCATCTCACTTAATTTATACCCTATAGCTATTTGCTACGGAGAGGAGGTGGAATACTTAGGGAAACTTCAGTATGCCATATGCTTTTATTTAAAATTGAAAATTTAAAAAAAATAAAAAGGAATATGCTCTTAAATTTTTTAATACTTTGAGAAAAGTGTTATTGCTTTCAGTATATGAAATTCATTGTATCCTAAAACATAAATAATTGCCGTTTCACTTTCGGGGAATATTTGTTTGCAAGCCTTATAAACGAGCAGTATAATGAAAATGCACAGTTCCATATTAAATAATTAACGGCTTTCTTTATTAAGTAAAATTCATTACGTAAATGTATTACAAAACTTTTGCCAGTAAATCCTTCTTCAAAACATTAAGTAGCACTCCGAAGTTTTCAAACAATTTTTTATTGATTAAACTTAAAAGCACGGTTAATAGATAAGTTAATAATAGTAAAAAACCTGAGAATCATCTACCTGTCTTTATATATCATCATGAAGAAGAAGCAAATAATTAAGTGATTCTGTCTGTACAAAATAATAAGCTTAAAAACTCAACTTGTCTCCTTTGCAAAGGAAAAATGAAAATGATAAAACTATGGTAGTGAAAGTAAACGAATTATTGCTAACCACTTGGCAGATTTACGTACATTTCAAATATTATTTGTCAGCGTTAACAAAGTGTTTTCCCACTTTTCGCTGGCAATAAGATTGTTAATAAAATACTTGCCATTTGCAATAATAAAATCCTGAGCTTCGTCAACATTACTAAAGAAGGCTTCAATAACAAACTGCCCACAAATATGGTCTTTCTTCGTGTTGTTAATACACTTTAGGATCGCCCTTGAGGTTCTTCGCCTTGGTATTTGAATTCCTGAAGAAAATTCGACTATATTTTTGTGTTTACGTGGGGAAAAATCGAAGCCATATTTTACACAGACGGCTGTATTGACAGGAACCAGAAGGGAAGATCATCTTTCTGCAGTTTTAAATATAGAATCTAGAACCCGAATTATATTTTAGACAGTTATTCCTTAAGATATTTACTGCTAGTAATTTATTTAACTAATTATTACAAATCGGACTGGTGCTTAAGCGGACAGATGTCAGCACTGAGAGATTTTTAAGAGTTATATTTACATTAGTACTTTGTAGGTAAAAAACAGCGAAAATACCTTCTCAGCCAGTCAGTTCCCCAGCAGTTAAACCCGTGTCGAACTACCAGTGGTTTGCAGCTTGAACTCTTCAACCACTGCCTGGCCTGCCAGCAGGATATTTAATTTGACTGAATCATATAACAGTCGTTGGATTAGGTTATTTGATTGATAGATTAAATTATTTGTTTGGTGGGTAGAGGTTTGATTGGATTATTTTTGTAAGGTTAGCACAGCAAGAATGTTTAATTATAAGCAGCCTAAGTGAAGGAGTTTATAAAGGAAAATAAACCTTTTCAAATATTTTTTTTTCGTTACACACGAAGAAAAGAAGAAATACTCCTCTCAGACAATCATTTCAACACATTCAATAAATGTAGAGGTGAACTACAATAGCCTTGCGGCTTTAACACTCGGCTACTGGTCCTATCTCTGTGCAGTGCTATTCTAAATCTACACGACAGTTTTCCTTTATTTTCTATTTTTTACTCTTTTTCTATATAAAAGTAGTTTCAGCTTTTCATATAGCCTCTTTCAAGATTCTTCTCGTGATCTGTTCTGAATAGAAGAACTATTTTAAGGAGTATATTTTATCCGTAGGCTATATAACATGTTTTGCTTAGGTAATACTTAGGAAAACGCTTCAATAATCGTGCGTACTTCAGTTGAAAGTTCTTATATTAATTCCAAATTACATTTGTAAATATTTTTCAGTATAAGAACACTGAAACCAAACATAAGGATTATGCGCGTAAGAATTTCAAAGACACATTTCAAATGCATTCGTTCAACAAAATTAAAATTAGAAAGTATAAAATGTAATATAAATTAAGCAGAACGTTATAAATGCTCTTTCGAAACAATAAACACACCACATCAATATTTAGTTAGAGTCAATTCTCGACTAACTGGGGAGGCAGATATACCGGCTGTTCTTTAAAGGAAAAGATTGTTTATTACGGAAGAAGGAAAAATTGTTATCTTAACTATTGAAGAAAAACAAAACTGTCTGTGAGAATCTACTTATCTAAGCAGATTTGGCCAAACAGACTGTGACATTTGTACTGATCACAGCAGGGGGAACTCGATTCACTATCGTTTGGGTGGCGAGCCCATATGGAATTTTGGGTTTGCTCGACCAACAATGCATGACATACTGAAATAGAGATAAGACCTTTCTAAAAACAATATATCTAACAATATATTTCTAAAAATATTATAATAAAAACAATAATATAATCAAATATATCAATGAAAATATTGAATATCTGTGGAGACTTTGTTCCTAAAACGAGTTTTGTGATTTAATTCTGTCCTGATTCAGCTAATTTTTTAATATAAGATTCTTAAGTGAAGTAATTTTGTATGAGGATTGCTATTTATATTTTCAAGCTTCGTATTCTAAATTGGGCCCACCAGCGGCCGAGTGGTAAAGTCGCTGAACACTGGTAGTTCGGTCCGAGGTTCGAATCCCGCGAACGGGCTGGCTGCATGAGTGTTTTCGTGGTTTTCCTCATGTGTAACGTGTATACGAGCCAGTTTCCCTTAGAAAGTCCTCCACGAAGGCACCCCTCCTCTTAGGCAGATAGCCCTCGAGGCTTTGCCGTAATTAAATAACCTAACCTAACCTAACCGTATTCTAAATTATGAAATAATTAAACTGGAAAATTTGTAATAATTTTATTTGAATAGCTTTCTTATATAAACCAACTAATCTTAAAATCGTAATTGTATCTATCAGTTTGTACCAGCGCGTTTTATATTTAATTATATTATCTAATTGCTTTCCATTCACATTTAATTTAGTGCATTCAAATTGTTTGGTTTTTTAAATGAAAATTTATATCATCTTGACGCGATACATATTTTAAATTACCGAGGAATAATTCAACTGCGAAAAATGAATTCGTATTTCTGAATAAATCTGCATCTTACTTTGGTAGATAAACTTTAACAACTGATTTATATTCTTAAAGTTAATTTGCGTTTTTGAATTTACTATTTAACTTACATCTGTGTTTGTATTCGAATATATTGAATTTTTAATATTATAATTGTTTTGAATTTAATTGTACTGCATTTTAGTTTACATTTGTACATTTGCTTTGAACTTACATTCAGTATATGAAATTATAGAGCAGCTTAATTATAAACTTCAAACTTATATATTTACGCTTTGTTCAATTTGTTCAAATAATTGTACTTATTGTGGATACTTTGGAATACCGCGTTGAAAACGTGTGGAGTATTCGCGTTACGGGCATTTGCTTGTAAGGTTTTTACATTTTGGTCACGTATTATTTAGTATATGGAAAATTACATTTAGTATATGGTATTTAAATATTCTAATTCAAAACTTGCAATATTATAACATCTTGATTTGGTAAATTCTGATATAATAAAAAATTGTTATCTTGAGTAGTTTAATGTATTTGAAACACTTTCATTCGTAACTGTATTTAAGTGTGACATATTTAAACTGCATTATGTACTCAAATTATGTGTGTATTTATATTAATTGTAGTACTTTCAAACTCAAAAATTTTAATGTACTGTATTTAAATTTTCAAGTTTTATATTTGTAAGCTTGTTACTTCACGACTTGTTATTTAACATGTGAAGTCTTGGGAATTAACATGTGAAGTCTTGGAAAATAAATTGTAAAATTCTGATATACTGCTTTTTTCAAAAGTATTCCATAATTGTATTTATTAACAGTTTTGCACTAAAATCGAATTTCTCTTTAAATATATTAATGGTATTATATTTTAGAATTATTTGTTAAGTTTTAATCAGATCCGATTGGTTTATATTTTCGAGTTAACTGCATACTATTTTGGATTTTAGTTGTTAATATTTGAAATTTTTAAAATAGTGTAACTGCGGAAACTAAGTTGTATTCATGAGTAATTTTAATCAAAAGGAGAAATTACAAACATTTTACAAAAGTGAATGCTGAAGGTTTCTTAATCTAATATATAGGATTGTGTTGCATCTCAAGTTAAATTTAAATTTCATAACTTGTATTTTAATTCGCTGTTTAATATTCGTGCTTTTAAAACCAGAGTGCCTTATAAGGAACAATATGTTTAATGATAATGTAGCAGAATTAAGCTCAGTAACTTTATCATGTAGTACATTGTCTCAAGAATGCCTATGGCTTATCTTCAGAAGTTTTGGTTCATCATAATTTCCTCCATCACCTTTGTAAATACCCACCATTTTTATTTAATTTTCTTTCGACTTTTGCTGTCTAATGGATTCAATTTCAGACTATTTTAGAAAATGAATTCACTAGTGTTTCATCAAATAAAGAATCCCCCAAAAAGCTTAGCCTCAATTATCAGGAAATTATAAAAAATAAAATCAAATCTGAAAAACTTTCAGATTTTATATTACGCCCAAAATTGTTTATTTTCATTTAAAGACACATATACGTTTCTAGAGTATTAGGGCTAAAAATATTTAAAAACAGCGTATCTTTAAAATTTCCGATAGACAGTCCAACGCGCTGGAGACAAAACGGTTTTATTTTTGGCCACTGCTCCCTTTGAAATGAGTCTTTTAATCAAATATTTATTAAAGTTTTACAAAATGTGAAATGGGCAATGAAACAAATTCCGAATCAGGCTTCCATATGAACATGTTCAAGTGGACTATCTTATTCAAAATTTGATGACTCTAGGTACCGTTTTTTTTCTCATAATGCGAGAAACGTATATATATTCATACCGATTCTTTATTATTTAATTTTCTTAAAAATAATGCAAAACGATAAAATTTGTTGGCAGCAATCTGACAAGTGATACGTCGCAATTATGTGATTCAACGCAAAATGCCGTTTCAAGACTAACAGCCCTTCTGAAATAACGCTTGTTTGGGCTAAGAGAAATGTAAAATTATCTGTTATATAAGACCCGGAGAAGAAAGAAATATATGTTTTAAAATAAATGTAGACAGGTTAAACATTAGCAGCATTTATTAGGAGAAAATGTTTGATGAACCCTCTCAAAAAAAAAGGCTAAATGAAACTAAAGACTTAAAAATAACTCATTTTCACATTATTAAGTACCAGAAAACTTCCATTCCGCCGGTATTTGTATTCCCACCGAACTACTTCTGTTTATCGTAGCGTCGTCGGAAGGATTGTCTTTCAGGAATTTCAGTGCAACTGGCTGATTTGGATGGTATAAAACGAATTACTGCTTTTGTCATTTTTATTGTACCTCATTGCACATTCAAAGCACTGCAACTTATTACAGAGTATCTACAAGTATCTTCTTATTACAAAGTATCCACAACGCGTTATGTCCTAAAATATCTTCATTTTGTATCGCTCTAAGGGTAAAGGGAGGAAAAGGATAAAGTACTAAGGGTAAAGGGGGCCCTCTGGGAGGCCTTCCATCTAAGGACAACGTCAACTCAGAGAAAAATTCAGAACCTGGCCGACCGGATGTTTGTAGTTAAACCGGGGTAACTGCTGTTTTTTCGAAGTACCGTAGACGTCTTGCATGGTGATGCTGCGTACAAATCGCTGATGTATGTTACACACAATAAAAATAATTTGCCTAGAAGGCGACGTTTCTAAAGCCGATGCAATGAATGCTCTCTGAGTGCTAGTGTGCCACTGGGTGTTAAAAATATCTAAATGGGAATTCCGAGCAAGGATTATATTACATGATCCCAGACATCGTGAAATAACCTGTGGTTGTGTCTTCAAGTGTCATCGTATGTCATGAAGAAATTGGTTTGACGTGGGGAATTAATTGAACAGTGCATTCTTGTAAGACCTAGGTATGCAAAGGTGATGAGACATGGGCAGTGCACGTTGCTTTTTAAACAGTTATTATAAAGGAGAAGCGAAACAGTTTTCAAAATATTAAACATTAAGTGTGGATTGTTTTGTAGATATTGTAACATGGCCATTTCGACAGGGATATCGCATTCTGGCGTTATTAAACGCTTCAAAGATGGTATTGTAAGGATCTTAAGTTTTACTAACGTTTATTTTATTTTAAATCTTTACTATCACTTCTTATTTTCTACTTCCGGCCAGAATTATAAGCGTTAACGTATTTATGCAAAGTTTGTCTGGCGAACGCCAAGTATTTAAGTTGTGGCTTTTTGCCAAGCGAGAGAGAGGAAGCAGTTAGTCGAAGCAGGCCGCTTACCTTAGAAGTTTACTCAGTTGCTGGTTGCCTTCCAGGCCAGAGGTTTAATCCTCTTGATAATTTTTAAACGTATTGTAGTGTTCACAGTTTTCTGTACTACATACGGCTTCCTGTTAATATAAGGCCAATCTTCCACGTTTATTATTTTAAAGTTAAATTAGAGTTTAGTTTTATTTTTATATTTTTACGTTTAGACCACAAGTAGTGGGTCTTTGTATTCCGAAGTACGGAAGTTATTGTAAATAGAGAAAAATAAAAGGTTTTGTATACCCTTCTTGTGTATCCTGTCTACTTCCCACAATTATTGAACATAGCTTTAGTAAGCTCCCTGTTCCGAGTCAGGTCCTTGCATGTTCCCAAAGAAAGTAAGACGGGACATTGAACCTGATAGTATGGCCTATGAATAATAAGTGCCCTATCATGAATAATAAGTGCCGATTAGGCTACTTGCATTTTCCTTAATCTTACCTTACATTACGTTACATAACACTGCACTTACATTACATTTAAGTTAGGCAGATGATAAAACAGTACCGAATACGATACATTACATTGCATCAGGATAAAGTGCGGTATACAATACACTGTGATTAGTGTGCAGGTTTACAGTTTGACATATGCAGTTTACATTACATTTAAATTATGCAAATGAGGAAACAATACAGTAAAGAATAAATTTCATTCCTTGAGTATACTGTACGGTATAAGATACATTAATATCAGTGAATACAGATTTAATATGCAGTGCCTGAGATTATTTAAAATGCTAGTATAGTTGAAGAAATGACATGAGCATATACAAGAAAGAGCAATATCGAGGTAGCTTACTTTTTAAAAAAAAACATTTTATGTATTTTTTTAAATATATAATTTATACATTTTTTCCCAGTGGTTCTTTTTCAGTCTCTCATTATCTGACACTTTTTATTTTTCTCTCTGATGCACTTTTTTTAAAGTCAGATACCTTTGTTAATTTGAAAGCATTTACAATACAAATTTTAGAGTAACGTACATTTACTACATGGGTATACACAGATAGAACACATACTGTTCAAATTAGAAAACAAAGTAGGATACTGGATACTTTTGCAGATTAGAATACGGACTAAAATAGCTTCGAATTTTACACATACTTTACGCAGATTAAATGCTAAGTTGATGATATTCTATTTTTTATTTCAATGCAAATTTGTAGCATCTTGATGAGTTTTGTGTGTACTGCTGTGTGCCTCATGAGATTAAGTGTCCATACCTTCCAGTAACGCTCTGAGGGTCTTTTTAGGTGGTGGCATCTAGTTAACGGGCAATCGAAGACGTAGTGGTCGGGTGAACCCCAATCGCCCACATTCACATAATTCGCTGTCCACAAATCCAAATCGATATGAGTAGGTCTGTAATTGACCATGCCCTGAAAGAAATGTCGTGATGGCAGATGAAAACGAGAAGGTTGTACCTGATACCCTAGGGTTGAAACCATGAGTCCGTAGTCCAGTGCTGTAAGTATCCCATCTCGTTTGCCATTGTGTTATTAAACATTCATATGATACCTTTTTGAGGTAGGAACATTGGAGTGGTAGTGGTGCTCCGGGCCTGTGTGTTAAAACGGTGAGTTAGATTAACTGCTGTCTTTATTGCCGTAAGCCGCTTGGAAAACGGAGTTATTTTTGTCAAGTCGTCTTCGCCGTATGTGTTTACATTCGTCTCTTTCCATGATACAAAGGCCGCAGGCCTGTTCCCGCTTTTGTGCGCGAGAAATCCGTAAAAATTGTAATACTGCTTGGTACTGGCAATGGCGAGACGTTGGCGTTGCATTGTACATCGTGTCTGAAGGTATGGCATGGGATCTCGAAGGTTTTAGCCTCAAACTCGGCTTACCGGAGGTTGGCATTCCACAACTGGCTATCTTGTCTGAGTCATAGAATGCTAGTGAGGGTAACCTCTCTCTCTGCAGTCAGGTTGAATGGCGGGATGTCGGTCAGAGCTTGTAAGGCCGCTGTTAATGTAGTGCGATACCCTTTACTTATCCACAGGAGGTATTGCCTTTGGATAGATGATATAATTCTACTTTGATGGGTATTGAGTTTCTTGGCCCATATGCCCGAACCGCATATGATAATCCCCTTTCGTGACTCTAAGATACCACCTTTTCAGCACTGAGCAGGAAACGCCCTCTCGTTATGTGATTATTTTGGACTTTATAACATCACATGGCCTGATGATAGTTAATTCAGCTGACAGTCCCCCAACATTCTGGACCACACGGGCAGAAGGCTGGCCAGATATTACACTAGCAACTACTCCCATTTACCCAAGAACAAACAATTGGAATGTGTGGAGTGATTGCCCATCATTAAGTGACCATCCTTTTATTAGATTCGACATTGACTTAGAACACCAATACGCAGTTAAAAATAGATGGAAAACAAAATATATAAATTCCCAGAAATTTGGCAGCTCTTTAGCGCCCCATGTTTCTCATTTAGTAGCAGCCTTTGAAAATGCAGGTGATAAGAAAGAGCTCCTTACGGCATACAATATGATAATAGACACATTGCAGACGGTCTGTGATAAAGTACTTAAACGGCGAAGTCACTCTATTTCAAATAAAACTTCATGGTGGAATTCCATGTTAGCGGCCGAACGGAGTCGAGTTCGGCCCTTAAACGCCTTTTTCAAGGTTGCCGCGATCCAAATAAAAGAGAGGCATTTGGAATGATATACAGAAAAAACCGCGCAGTCTACAAACGGAAGATTTCAAAGGCTAAACTGGAATGTTGGCAGAAATATTGTACGAACGCAACAGAAAAATTTGGTAGACTATTCAAAGTTTCTCATGATAAGGTCTTCAAACCTACCAGCATAACTAAGTCAATCTCTCAGAATGCCAACACTAGTTCCCAGATAGTGACACATATACTGGAAACGATTTTCCAGCATGATGATCCCCATAAAGATACTACAGCGCAGAAGGAAATACGAACTAGTATTGAACAATATTATACTTCGTCGATTGCTGATTCTGAGCCTCTTCCAACAAGCAAGGAACTGAATGACGTAATCAAGAAGCTCAATCCAAGTAAAACACCAGGTCCGGATGGGCTTGACAACGGCATTCTCAGAACTATGCATAACACGCATCCGGCAATACTTTTCTCCTATTTACAGGCATGCTGGAGAATTCGCCACTTTCCAGAAGGCACAAAGATAGTAGAAGTTGCCCTCTTCCTAAAGGGAAATAAAGATCCAAACGAGGCTGCTTCTTATAGGCCTATCTGCCTGCTCCCAGCCATAGGAAAAATCCTCGAAAGAACTTCGAAGACTGAATTTTTACATTCATGCTAATAAACTCATAAATACTAGGCAATATGGCTTTATAGCAGGAAAGTCAGTGGATCACGCACTGAACCACCTACGGAACACGGTACTTAGAAACAAGCAGAATAAACTGCATACTGTTGTCATCAGTATAGACATTCAAGGTGCCTTCGATTCGTTGTGGTGGCATGATGTTTTGAAATGTCTCAAAGATATCAATTGTTCCGAAACTTTATTTGATTTAATCTACAGCTACCTGAGTGAAAGGCGAATTCAAGCTACAACGGACGGAGGCTTGCACATACAAAAGGTGACGAAAGGCTGCCCGCAAGTCTCCTGCCTAGGTCCACTTCTGTGGAACCTGGTAGCAGACACCACTCTCAAACTGTTTGATGATGATGAAACATCAGAAATAATAGCGTATGCTGACGACTTCTTGCTAATCACAAACGGTCACAGCCGTAACAGTTACGAGGTAAATTCCCCAAAAGCGTTGGTCCAGTGAACATAAGCTCACAATTTCAAGAGCAAACAGCAAAGGAATGCTAATTAGCCCAGGAAAAAGGCACGAGCGTACCCCGTGCGTAAACCTTCATGGCAGAAACATACAATTCGTGAGACATTTCCGCTACTTGGGTGTGATTATAGACGACAGATTCTCCTGACTCCCTCACATCAAGGCTCTTAAAGAAAGGCTACATAAATTGTCTAATACAATGCGGAGAACAACTGCTGCTAACTGGGGTGTCTCCTCACAGATGCTCAAAATATGATATGTCACAGTCGCTGAGCGCATAGCTCTTCATAGCGTTTCCATATGGGGCGTCAATGTCACGATTAACATGCAACATGCATTGAACTCCGCGCAAAGACCATTTCTTCTGGGCCTCTGCAAAGGATTCCGTACCTCTCCTACAACTGCATTAAATGTATTGGTGGGCTTCCGCCCCTGCACTTGACAGTACAGAGCGAAAGTGTTGTGGTGAAAGTGATCAGACTAAAACAAGACGTTTCTATTTGGAGTAAGACTTATGTATCCTCGGAATACGAGAATCACATTTCCCACTCTCCTTGCCACCCTGCAGACTTCGATATAGAAGCAAACTGTAACCTCCAAGTGCAATACAATCCTTAGCCGTATATTCTGATGGCTCCAAGGGAGAACTCGGGACTGGCAGTGCCTGGTGTGCAATGGAGGGTGACCACATAATCCATTCCTGGGCGAAGAAGCTTCATCCCAGTAACTCAGTGTTTCAGGCAGAACTTACAGCCCTAAAGGCAGCTCTGGACTTTACTGCTAACAATGGCAGGTATAAAGTAATTTACGCAGACTCAATGTCTAGCTTGCACGCCATCCAGGGCGGCCGCAATAGACATCCCATTGTCAGAGACATACAAAAACTATTAATTTCGATTCCTGCAAGTCTGAGGCCCCAGCTACAATGGGTTCCGGCCCATACGGGGATTAAAGGAAATGAAGCAGCGTATATGATTGCGAAAGGCGCAGCCAATGAACCCCACGTGAATAGCATTGGTGTGCCCCTTCCGCACTCGTATCTGAAAACTACTCTCAAATGTGAACTAATGAAGCAGTGGCAAAACTACTGGAAGACAAGCACCACAGGCAGAAGACTGTATGATTTCCAACCAAAAGTTAACCACAATTTAAATAGCAGTTCTTCGCACCTCACGCAGTATCTGACAGGGCATGGCCCATATATGTCCTATCTTCACAGATTTCACCTGAGAGACAGTGACCAATGTATTTGTGGCAGTACTGGTGACCCAGATCACTATCTGTTTGACTTCTCGCACAAAGGGAATTCACATTTATAAAAAGACCAACTGCAATCAATATGCCAGCGTGGTTCAAGAGCACAATTAAGAATAAATATGCGCTCAGACGCATTAGAGACTGCACTACCATTGCTTTTAGCATTGCTGACAACCTGGAGTGACTTCTTTAATTGGACACCGTGCCGTCAACAGCCTGCTCTGTACATATATTAATTTACTTAATGTCTTGTGCTTTTTTTTTGTTTGTTTTTGCTGTTTGTAGTTATATTTAATATTATGATTAATCCAGAATTCATTTAATGTATTACGCAATTTGTAGTGTATTTGGTCATCTTTACATCTGTACCTGATTTTTATAGCACATCCTTAATATAACTGTATGCCTAACATGTACGATAATAGTGAAAAGTGTTCCGCTTAGTCTCAGAAGTCCCCACCATGCACCTTCTTCCGATGTTCTGGTCCTTACTTCAATGCTCCTCGTTGTTTCGTGGCCAATCCTCGAAGGACACAGTGCTAAGCTCTTTATTTATATTTATTCATGTATTTTTTTAATTCCATCGATGGGATCCAACAGGCTGAAAAGCACCTAACCCAGTGGGCCAGCTGTTTCGTCAGTGGTGAAAAGAAGAAAAGTATCTGTGTCCGATTTTTAATATATTTCAGGTGTGGGATCGTTATTGAAGACGTCTAGCGCTAATTGCGCGATAGACTCCAGTTTTGATCAGCCATTTACGACTAACAGAAAATCGTCCGCGTATGCGATGCTGCAATTTAGGAAGAGCTATTGAGCTTTTTAGGATGGTGTTTGCCAAGATTGTCCAGAGAACAGGACCCAAACAGGATCCTTGTGGGCATCCCTGCTGGATCTTATGTTCGATGATTTCGAAGCAAAAAGTTGCTTGCACAGTGTTGATCTTGCAGACAACTTCTTATTAGATCTACAAGGTCGCCCGGGCACCCCATAGTGACCACAGCATCTATGACGTCTGGCCACCATAACAGTACGAAACGACTTTCTTCATTAAGACTTCCGAAATTTATTGCATTCCGACCTAATATTTCAAAGGTTTAATTTTGTCATCCTTTTCTTTTTCAGTTTTATGTATTGAGAGCTAAATTATTTACTTTTCGCATTTTAAATCAAATAGCTCATCGGCTTGCTAAATTTTCAAAACTGCATTTTTAAATTTGGAAAGTTCCCAATGACGCTCTTACGCCAAATCTCATAAATGTTTACAAAATTATTAACTTCATATTTATACAAAAATAACAGTTAAAGTATTTCTTGATCAGTAGATTTACAGATACTTTTTTTTGGCATATTGAGAAGTAGGAAAACCTTCCATATAAGGGATAGACAGATAGATATACTGCTCTCCATATAAAATGCAGCATTATGACGGAAGCATCTAAATAGCATGAAACTTACATCATGTGTATACCTCTATGGAATATGTATATGATTTTGATGCCATTTTAAAATATGAATTATTTTATCATGAGATTTTGTGTGCGTGAAGCTCCAACATGCTTCATATAAAAACACGAGAATCATTTGAGCACGTTTCTGGATTCGATCGAGACAAATCTTTCCTGGAAATGTATCCTGCGTAACCAAGCAACCGCCATGCGAATATGGAATCGATGGATGCAAGAGGGAACTAATGACGGACAAGAGCAATTGAAACCGCTTCGTCACCTCACCCCACGATTAGACAGGCATATTGCACGCATGGCACTCATGCAGCGAACTGACACATCCAAAACCATATCGCAACGAATGCAGGGAGAGGTACAGGGACAAGTGGACGGAACACCAGAACTTCGTCAGTGACTTTTACAGGTATTGCTCCGCCGCACTACTGTACCCGGTGGGGTTTCGGTTGGCCCGCATCAGATGCGAGCCTAAAAAGGCATTTGCATAGAAATTTTACATTAATACTAGACTTACGTATTGAATATACAATTACAAAGACACAGTATACAATTATTACAAAGAAGTTAACCTATTAACAAAAGTTGGATTATGGCAAATTAATATAACATAATTATTTCGAACATACATCATACAAACTTTCTTTGTACATCGAACATTGTACATTGTACTTCGTACAAACAATATATTTACATTAGTATATCTAATTACATCGAATTACAATAAACATCTTTTTAAGGAACTAATTGGGAAGAAGAAGGAACTAATTGGAAGAATTTTTTTGTGCATCTCATTGTACTACGAATGCAGTCGCAACGAATGCAGTCTGTAACATAATGGTCGGTGTTTGCACGAACAATTTTGACGTCATTTATAGTATAATGGACTGTCCCCTTACTTTAAATCTTTGCGTTTGAAATAGTGCATTGAACGGCGGAGTGGACATCCATATCCTAACATAGTGTTTTCGGACGAATTACGCATCTGCCTGCAATACCACAATGATTGGATTACAGTCTGGAGACTTCGTGGAGAAAGGCCGCTCAATTGTTGTGCTATGCATTGTCATATTGTCCCTGCATCCGTTGTGAGGTCCTACTGAATTTCACTTCCACACCTCCTCAGTACACATTATCAGTATACCAGCCAACAGGGTTTTGAAACCTGTTTTCTTTCCTTAATTTCAGGGCTTGGGTGCGGTCAAATTTTAACAGGACAACGCGCAACCACACCTTGTATGCAATGTTCAGGCTTTCTTCTTAGCTCGCTATATTGGACTGTTACTCTCGCGGAATCGTTCTCCAGATCTATCATCCATCGAACATGTCTGGTTCGATGGATGGATAACGCCTAAGATGGCTGCCTCAATCGAGGGTATATCAGATAAACTTTGGCTATGCGTGGAGTCAGCTTGGGATGCCATTCTCCAACATCACATCCGAAACCTCTTTATGTCACGGTGTGCAGTAGAGGTTATTGACGAACATGAAGTCAACACTCATTACTGATTTTTCTCGTCTTCCTCACTTCAAAGAAGGCTGTATTTCAAACCAGTTAGTACTGATACTATGTGTTATCCCTGAAATAAATTTGGCTTTGATATCTGTTCTTTTTGGTTGGCCAGCAGTGTAGATAAATTGAAGTATGGAGGAAACCTAATATGCACAAATAATAAATAAATATCGTCTTTCATACTATTTTTCCAAGACAATATACTAATTGATGGGTTACATCTTACAGTATCACATACTGTTTCTTCAGTTTAGAAACCTTATATTAAGTCAAAATGAATTAATGATTAAAGTATGTTTTCGTATTGCAATTATCATATTGGAGAATATATATCTCTAGAGAAAATTGTTTAGAGCGGATTTCCTTATGAAAAAATCTTTATTTTCAAATATATTTAGTTTAAAATAAATTATTATGTGAATTATTTTAAAACGTTTAATTTTTAAAGCCATAGTTGTTTTTTATTATTCGCAGCCTCAAAAGCTTGCTAAGAATTATGTTTATCGTCGAATGGTTCTGCACGCTGGGTCGGTATTCCAGAGGTCCGCGGTTCGATTCCCGGCGAAGGCGGTTGCTCATTTTACATCTCTCCGGCTTTCACAAAAAATCCTAATGTCTGTACAAGTGGCGTCCGAACTAAAAGGGTTGTGGATGATGATTCTCCGCACCCAGGATTTAGCAACTAGGTTCCCTAAAACCCTAGTCGCTCTTTAAAAAGGGGAGTATATAAGGTATTTCTCCCGCTTTCCAAGCGTCCTTCGTGGTGTAGTAGTTTTGCACGCTGGGCCGGTATTCCAGAGGTCCGTGGTTTGATTCGCGGCGAAGGCGGTTGCTAATTTTTCATCTCTCTGGCTTCCAAAAATCCTAATGTCTCTACATACTGAATGGAGCGTATAAAATGAAATTCTTTTATTTTATACGCTTATATTATATACTTTTATTTTATACGCTTATATTCCGGCAGTGACAACACATTGCTTTCAAATAGCGGAGTGTGTTAAGCTGAAAGATAAACATTTTACATTTTTACGAATGGCAACACCCTGTCCTACTGAAGATAAATATATTTTATTTCAAACTGTATTGCCACTGCTGGCTTTCAAGTGGTGGTGTATGTTAATAAAAAATTCACTAAATTTGTAAAAAATATAAAATAAATTAAAAAAATTCAAAATTCAAAATTCGGCTTCTAGATAGACATGTTCAGATGGAGGCTACATGTATTCAAAATCTGATGGCCGTAGGTGCAGTCGTTTTTCCACAGTGAGAGGAACATATATATATATATTCCTCATAATTTGACTAATATCTTTAAAAATAATACGTGGCGGTACCATTTGGTAGCAAAAATCTGAAAAGTGATTCCGACAAAAAGGGAGTTTCAAGGCTGATAGTAGCTCTGATGCTAATAAGGTCGAGAACTTTACGAATACAAGTTTAACAAAAACGATAGAAAATTTTTGAAAAAGAAACAAAGAAACATTTTACAAGTTAGAGTAACAATGATCTCAGTAAGATCAATACAAAAACTTCCAAAACTTCTGTGAAAATCTTAAGGAAAACATATATTTCAAAACATCTAAGGTCGAGAACTTTACGAATACAGGTTTAGCAAAAACGGTAGAAAATTTTTGAAAAAGAAACAAAGAAACATTTTACAAATACGAGTAACAATGATATCAGTAAGATCAATACAAAAACTTCCAAAACTTAAGGAAAACATATATTTCAAAACATTATTAGGAATTAAATTACTTTCAATGCATAGTTTCTACCAAAATTATGTACTCCATAAATCTTTCTTAAATTACCGGTAAAATTCGACGAGGAAATACAGAACAAAAATAGCTCGTTTTCACCTCTAATAAATCTATATTAGGTAAAAGAGAGCGAGTTATTCATCGGAGCTGGTTCTAATAAATTACTAATTTGCTTTCCCTCGTTAAATTTTCGTGCAACTTTATCATTTAAATTACTACCGCATGAAGAATATTTAACAAATTGTATTTTGTTTTGTTTTACTGAGAATATATATGAAGTTAAATTTCGCACTTATTGAGTCTACCGTGCTCCAAAACTGTTTCCTTAATTTTTTTAACTCCTCCTTTTTTCTGAACTTTCAGAAAAGAGGTGTATTGTTTTCTATTAACAAATAAAATCCTGTCCTGGTAAAATGTAATAGATTATGTTTATGCTTCGGAAAACTGACGGATGAGAAGAATGGAAATAATTTAGAAGCAGCCTTTGACTAGTGTTACACTCATATGAGAAATAAGACCGTTAACATTTCTTCCATCCACCCTCGCATTAAGGAGATTCCCGGAGTGCTTTCATTAGGCAAACATTATAAGTTTATTAAATTTTTCAAATTTAATTAATCAACAAACTTAGCAATTTAAAAGCAACATGTTGCTACTGGGCACAATAATGTTCCTTTATTTTTCCCGCCCATTACCGGTTTGCAGAGTGCTGCCACTTGAAGAAGCATATGATCTTAAATTTATTTTTCAAATTTAACCATTAATATTGACACACATATTGCACGATTTAAAAAGAAATGAATTTAAAAGTAACAGCGCTTTTTAATAGCTTAAATTTTTGTTTCGTTTTTACCTACGATTAGCATCTATATGTAGCTAAATGAGGTAATGCTTTCGGTCCAAAAATTCGATAATGTGTTTTTATTGAATAACCACGAATTAGTCTCTCCAATTCGTTTTACCATTTTTATAATGATGTTTGTCTGTCTGTTTTTCTATGTGTGATGATTGTTTCGTCCACGATAACTCTTATATCCAAATTCCAAAAATTCCTGTTTTTCGTAATTAAGTTGTCAGCTTTCATCTAAAGAGTTGATTAGATTTTGAGTAAAACTGGACGACCGGAAGGGGTACTTTACCTGAAGCTTCGAACAGATTTTTGTGAAAAAGTATGTTATAATATAAACCAAAACTTCTCAAATTTGATATATGAAATATGTACATACATATACAATGCGTATACAATCAGGATTGAAAACAACATATTAGATTCTGATTATATATGATAAACCGGAAGTGGTAACATAAAATTAGAACTCTTACCTATAGAACCAATATAACAGTTTAATACTACATAATTGTGTCACATAATAAAGCTATTTTCATTATATATTAACTCAATATTTATTTATACCAAGTCGTCTGCAAAATACAATGATTTTTTATAACATTGGTTCATTTGCACGACTTCAAAACTTTTGCAATGCAGGCATGTTGCCAATAATGAGTTTGCTATTTATTCTCTTGCATTATTGATGATAATCAGGAGCAAAGGCATGTAGCGAATTTGAAAGCACATATTGCCTTATATTTTACTGACCCAAGAACGCAAGATAGTAGTTATTCAGTCGTGATTCCAAAACCTACCAAGCAATGTTTACTGATACATAATTATCATGGGGATATATGTGCAGATCAAAATGAATCTAGATTTACTAAACTGAAATTGGCAAAACTAAACTGAAGTTACCACTCACCAGTGTGTTCACGATCACCAGCGTAAGGCATTGTAATACACCAAGGGATATCAGCGATTTTTGCTGTCGATCACTGGTGGGAGGTAAAGCGATTTTTCGTAATGGAGCACTTATTAAACCTCTTGGATGATAAGACATAGCTGTGTATGTAGCATAAATTAAAACCGGAAAGGTAATTTCTAACATCAAAGTAAAAAGTTTTGATTTTGGGGAACAAAAGGTCATATAGAAATTATTTGCGGCAAATATTTAGAAGGAATCTGCGTGGAAAAATCTCTCAGCGAACTGAAAGACTATGAGGGTAATCAAAAATGTGTTCTTAGAAAAATATTAATTCTGACATTAATAATCTTTGTACGTGTTTTCTCACATGTAACGGTAATATGAACCGGTTTCCCTTAGAAAGCTTTCCACGAAAGCATCAATATCCTTAGGCAGATAGCCCTCGAGTAGGGCTTGGTAAAGCTCGTTGATCTGAAGCTCGGTTAAGCTCGAGCTCGAGCTTGATTGTTTTTCGGGCTTTCGAGCATTTGAAGTTGACATACTTACATTATCAAAATACTTATAATGGACTTATAATTAAAATAATATATTTTAGAAGTTTAAAAGAAACTTTTTCTTTACTTATACATTTATTTATGCATTTATATTAATGAAATAATATTTTAAAAACACCAGCGCATGTAGTGATTTATCTGATAGCTTCGACCTCATTTTGGTGCAAAAATTGTTGGCCACGGAAAATGCCCTCTCAGAATCAATCGACGTTGGTTTTACACTGTAAATAGCTTCAAGTAACTGCTTTAAATTTACAGTCAATTCACCATTACTTTTTAACAAAGTAAATTCTTGACTTGATTTTTTAAAGCGGTCATCTTCCGGTAGTTTTCTGGTTGGAGATTCTAGTAGTTGTTCTAACTGAGTTGTTCTCCAAGAGAAGCACCAACTTAGGTAGTTGTTTCTGATTCAATGATTGATTTTTCATTTGATGAACGCTTCATCAAAGCAGCTGCTAGTTCTATAGAAGCTTTAGATGGCGTTTTATTTAAGTTGTTTAGTGAACTCATCAAATCTATGATGTTTTTGTTGATCCTGCTATTGATGTAAAAATCATATTTTCAGAAAGAGAACTACTTATTTCAGATTCTTGTTCAGTTAACTTCTCTCGCATAAAGTTGATAGAAATACATGCTGTTTGTAAAGTGGCTTGTTTTTTACCCATAAAGTTAAGTGCCACTTCAATTGGTTTTAATGCCAAGACTATCGATTTTATTAATTCCAGCTTTAAATTTGTTAAAAGACGTTCAGATCCAAGTTCAATGAGTACATCCTTTGTAACTTCATACAATTTTACAAATGTTTCAAGCATTTTCAGCATTAAATTCCATCTGGTTTTACAATCCAGAGAGAGTTGTTGCTCTATCTGCAATTTTTCTCTGCATTTAGACTTGAACAAATCTGAACGCACAGCAGAATTTTTGAAAAAAATTACAATTTGTCTCACAATATTTATGTTTTCCTTGAACGATTCTTTCCGTAATTCAGTTTCATTAATGCTTAAACCATTATCAACATCATCAAAATCATCAGTCTCTCCTGAACTTTCGTCTACGCTTTCTTCTGTCCCTGATTTTGCTTTATAAAAAGTTTTTGTAACAGCCAAATGTAAGGCATGCGCAAGACATATTAATAAAAAGCAGGTGATCCTTTTCCGAACTTGCTCTGTCTCCAGTAGCGGATACAATTTCGTGCTTAAATGATAGACCAAAAAATTCGAGGTGCTCGAAAATTCTTACCAGTCCAAGATTGATGCTTTTTTGGCAGGCAGTATGCAGATTTATATTCAGGAATCTCCGGTTACCGATGCTGGTCCATTCATCCATGGTAACGGAGAATTTCTTTGATTCAGTAATACAATTTTAATATCATTTTTGATTTTTTGTTTCACAGTTTCCATATAGTTACGAATAAGACCCATAACAGATTTCTTGTTGGCTGGAAGCTTGATACCTCTTAAGGCCAATGATTGTCGAATAAACTCTGACTGAGTGATTTGATGAATTGATAAACCATCTACCGCAGCCATTTTTGCAGCAATCTCTTCAATTGACGTTTTGATTACGAAATTATCGAAAATTTTTGTTTTTTAAGCAGTCTTTTCTGCCTCTGCTCTGTCAACGGCAATGTTACGAACGCTGCTTAGATGATGACGCATTGTTGACGTATTTCCATTTAAAATGCAAAGGTTTTTATTGCATTCATTGCAGCATGCATAATTTTGGTTTTCTTGGCGAAATGACTCTAAACGGTTGATCTTTTGTTTTTCGGCATGATTACTATTCTAAAAATTATAGAAAATAGTATTCTAGAATATGCGTGTATTCATGGCTGTAACTCCAATAATATTAACAATTTTTACCAAACTATTGCTAAAATTTCGACTAAATTTGTGTTGAGATATTAGTAATCGCATTCTTATTGGTTAAAAGGAAGTATAGCTTTCTGTCACGTACGATGCATTAGCTTCAGTCAGGTCCGAAGTATTCCGAAACTTAATCCCATTCTACTTGTTTATGATTTGTTAAACACGATCTGCTTGTATCTCTGTTTGTGTCTCTGCGTGTATTTCTTTGCATATTACTCTGCAATAAATGTTTGTTTCGCGAAACACGCCATTTTCAATGTTCAACAATTTGTAATTTTGTTTTTTTACTGATACTAAGAAAATCATTATTTAATATTACATACACGTTACTACTTAAAATTAAAAGTATATTGTTTCTATTGGTAAAAATTAAAAAATGTTTGCATTTCCTATGTACTGTACTGTATGTACTATAAACGGCAACAAATTCATCTCTTTATCAAAACAAGTTTCACCACTGTTCAGGTAAAAGTACTGGTGAAAGTAAAAGCATTATTTTACTGTATATATTTATAATCATTTTATTGTTTTACTTTATTTATCCATAATACAGTTACAAAAGTTTTAGTTTTTATGTACTTAAAAAGGAACACTTTTATGACACCAATAAAATGTGCTCTAGGATTCTTAAGAAATACGTTGACAAATAAATTAAAAATAAAATGCAGAACGAAAAACATTTTGAATGTGCAGAGCTCGAAAGCCCGTCGGGCTTTGGTTCGAGTATCGAGCACCAAAAATTATCGAGTATCAAGCTCGAGCCTAAGCTCGTTCCAAACTCTACCCTCGAGTAATTTGTTATATTCAAGTAGCCTATTTTAACCGACAACTGCTGTGTTACTTCGAAAAACGAAGAAAGTTATGCGCAATACATTTTGGGCGTTAAAGAGATCTTAATTTTTCCTAGTTTTTTTGTAAGTAAGAGGTAATATCTTTTATTCACCTGTTAGATCACAGCAACTCAATAAACTGAGCGATTTAAAGGCAGTAAATGCAATTAAAAATTTAATTGTGATATTTCAATAACATACTCGTATCTAACTGCATTATAGCTTTTAATGTATATCATATCCAATTGAACGCATCCAGCATTGACTTAAATTATAAGACATTTTTAACACAATGCGTTGACGCTATAAAATCGCTTAATTTTTAATAATAAGTAATTCATAATGCGATTAATTAGTATAATCTCGAATTCGTCTAAATACAATTTTGATAAAGATTTGCAGTACTACTGTAATTTACAAATAATCTCTTTGATGCCATAAAATAATTACCTTTGTAACAAATCATTCGATAACGTAACCTCTCCATGAAAAATAAGAAAGCTTCTCCAGGAGCGGGGAACAAAGACACCAAATAGTAGACTCTGGCATTTTAAGTGTTTATTATTATTTTCTTACCCATTAACTCCTGTCTGCGATTAATGCATGTTGTTGCCGATCGACATTCATAAGATCTTTAATTTATTTCCATTGTCATAAATGAACTATGTTCAATCTGAATCACGATAGCAACTTAAAATTTCATTTTTCGTTAATTTCTTAACAACAAATTTACATTGCATCAAACAAGTGTTATTTTATACTACAGTGCCATAATCCGAGGGTGGAATTATCTCCAGTACGCAAGACTGTGTATGGGAAATTCTTAAAGATATGCTCTTTTTAAGCTACTTTGTGATGTTGTTGTTGAATTGGATTTTATGGTTTAAGTGCGAAGAACAGGAATTTAATAAATAAAGATAACACACAAAACGTTAAAAAAACGCCCTTTTGAGTGTAATATAAAATCTGAAGGCTTTCAGATTTCCCCCCTCCCCTTCTTTCTTTTTTTTGCGGATATCTCTAATATTTATCTATGAACACGTTCGAATGCTGTTCGCTACAAACTTTCGCTTCCGAGCGAGCGAAGATTCTCACCAAACCTGTACGGCTGCACTTTGCACCCCCCTTCCACTTTGCGAAAAGAGGACAAAAACTACACTACAAAGAATAATGCCGCAACGAAAAACAGAAAGGAAAGAGATCGTTATTAATTCCGCATCTTTCTTCCTCAGGATGTGTCGCACAGTATCTTCTTCAGGTCAAAACTCATTGTTGTCCGGAGCCGCGTAACTTTTCATGTGTTGAGCGTTGGGAATCGCTTTTGCTATGTTACTATGATTTCCTGCTACATTTTCTGAAATATATCTTGCTTTGTACTGATGCACTATGATGGGATGTTGGAAAAACACAGTACTTCATTGAAAAATATAAAAGTAATTGCTGAGGAGCTTGTATGCCAAAATCATGGTAAGCTTCTTTTTATGTTTTCATTGTGTTAATATATGTTCACCATACATTATAATTTTTATATGATATTACGGGTTACAAATTGAAAGAATTTAACAAATATGCATCCAGTATCTTCCAATTCAACAAAGGTAAAACTTCAATTCCCCCCCCCCTCCTGTATACTATTGTCCACATCGAACATAAAATTTAACAGAAACGATAAAATTTTGTAGTAATATTATAAACTTAAAAAATTTTTCTTCTGTTCTTGACCTTTATTCAGACGATGGTCGTGATTTTCAAGAGTACTTTTAATGTCCTAATTTGCTATATTCATGGTCCAAAAAGAATTGCAAAAGTAAACAAAAGCTTTTGAAACGAGTTTATTATTATTATTATTATATTTTTATGTTAAGTCATAATTTTAGATAACAATAACGATTTATATTTTATCAGCTGGTAAAAGAAGGTGGTTTTATTTATTTGACGGTGATATATTCTCTATCATTTTAGACTGCAGTCTAAAAACTTTAAAGTGTAAGTTCGTCATTTTTGTTGTTTGTTTTTTAAGTTTTAGATTTGTTAATTAAAAAAACTAATTTGTGATGAACATTTACAATTATTAATTATTAAACATAATTATTAGAATTATTAAAAGCAGCAATATACATTTAGAAAAATTTTTAACTAATGAAATAAATTTTAAAAGCATTTATTACCATCGAATATTATTAAATGATTAGTAAAAAGTATACTGCTTTTGCACATATAAGAAATTAATTGGCAGAAAGCGAAAAGAATGCTTATACGTTTTAAATGAAATATAGCTCCATGCGAATCGGATATAATTCTGCTTGTTTCATGTTGAAAGTTGCGAAAATTAGCAATTCTTCGGGGTGCGAGAATGATCCAAGTTGATTATAAATTATTTAATTACCGCAAATCGTACTAGGGCTACTGCCTAGGATAGATTTTTCTTAAGGGACTTTCAAAGATAAATTGGTTTGTATTAATTTTATGCAGAGAGAAAAATCAAAAAAACTCCCATGCAGCTAGCCCGTTCGCCAAGATTTGAAGCCCGAGGCTAATAGTGTATAACGATCTTACCACTTTAGACGCTCCAATGCCGTGGTCCAAGCGATAATGGCTTGGTAACATATTATGTGAAGTAAAAAAATGGAATTACGTTAAAAATATTTCTGAAGTAAATTTAAAGCGGCATTTTTATATGTGATCTAATTTTAATTGGCGGAGAGAGAGTTTACATAGAACGAACGTTTTCATGAATGATTTGGGTTAAACAACATATTCAGGAATCTAACCTATAATGCGGTCTAAAGAAATTTTCGAGCAATTTTAATATATATATATATGTGTATATATATATGTGTGTGTGTGTGTGTAGTTATTAAAACTATATATTTCAAAATTCAGCTCACCTCGTACAAGCAAATAATTTCGTATATTCAAACTGAAAAGTAATTAATTTAAATAATTTTTTATAAAGTCTTCGAACTGGCAACATTTTGCAAGTTAACGATTCACTCAAGATAATATTTTGCATAATGTTGCTTTGAAACAGCAACTGAAAATGTATACTTTAATAGCAAATGATATAGTGATGCTATATTTAGCCACCTTAGACTAACATGATTTATATGACGTGATGCGCCAAAAATTTTGAAAAGATTTCATTAAAAGCATTCATTCAGTATACATTAAAGCCAGATGTCTATAATCGATTCAGAGTTCTTTGAAGTCGTTGACGCTAAGATTATTTCCATTTCGTTGAGTATGGCCACCTTCTAGCATTTCGAATAAGTAATATATTCATTGAATTAGATGCAAAATTCAAATGATTCCATACTCGATCCGCTATACACATGCTTATTCAATTAATGCAGTACAGTTTATAAAAATATCTGACGGGTACGTTATAAATTATATGCATTTTAAATTATATCATTTACATAGATTAATAAAATAAAGCTAAACCGAAAGTGATCATCAAGGCATTGGCATTAGATTACTTATTAACTGGCAATCACTGCCGGACAATACCTAGATCATCATCTGGAAAAATGCAGTACATTTAGATAAATTACTAAAATTAAATTAAATTAAACCACTTTGTGCTCTCAAGGCATTTGGGTACTGGTGACCTTAAAAGGTGTTTTCCCCCTCTTTTCCGCGTGCATTCGTGGTGTAATTGAAAGCCAACTCGACGCGTATTCGAAAGGTCCAGGTTACGAGCCCTGGCGAGGGCCCTGCACATTTTTCACCTCCCCTGCTTAAAAAAAACTAATAACTTTACAACTTACAAATTGATATATTGTTTCATAGGTATCAACTGTAGGATGATGCAATACATTTAGGTATCTTTTAAAATTAAATTACATTGAAACAAACATTCTAGTACTCATTAAAATTATTACTCATCGGTGACCTATAGATTGACGATTACTCGAAGTTATCCCATAGATCCCTAATATGGGGTATTGAAGTAGATGTAGATAATTTCTTAAAATTAAACTAAAGGGTAAGTATGACAATCAATCCCGTGGTCACCGGGAATCGTCAAGGTCACTGATTCTTGATGACTTGTGTGTTTTCAGTCGCCAGTGCAGGATATTACATTTATGCTGAAATTGCAATATTTGCCAAGAAAGTAGATAATAAGCATATGATAACCTATCTTAATGCCACATAACGCTATACATTTTTGGAAATACTTCATTAACACCGTCTGACGCGTCACATGTCTCTATATATTTGCTTTGCATGTAAAATTCGTTTAAAATGTAGTAAAAGAAGTTTGCTGCCACTACATACTTTTAATCGAAATTAAATATTTCCTGGAACTTTCTATAAATTTATATTAAGCTAAGTTTTCTATAAAGAATTTCGTCTGACTTTTCTTTCTATGAGACTCTAAGGCTTTCTGTGAAACATATGGTGATTAATGAAATCATACTACTTTAACATTGTAGCCAATCTCTAGAAATTATTATTTCCTCATATCTCACAAAACTTTGAGAAAACAGAGAATTTTCGACATTAACGTAACAATATAATTGATGCAATATAATTTTATTGGACAAAATTATGTATTCGTCTAGTGAATGCGCGGACCCCTTTGCGAGATGAGATGCGTTTTTATTTTGCTCGTGCGCACACTGTGCACGAGTGTCTTCAGGGAGCGTGTTTTCAGGGAGGGACAAAATAAAACTTCATCATAAGTAAGAATGTAAGAGAAGAGAGTATGCTGAATTGAAAGAGAAGAATGTTCGTTTATTTCAGAAAGTCCATAATTGCCGTTTCATTATCTGAGTGTTTATCCTGTAATTTCCAATATTTTGCTGAAGTTATTACATATTCATATCACTTAAAATAGCATAAGAGCTGTCTACTTTGTCGTTTATTTTGCAGTCTGTAAAGGCGCTTTTCATAGCTTGCTGGCATTAATTTCTGTCCTCATTAAAAGGGATGGTGTGGTGTGTGGTGTATTTAATAACGGCAAAGCACACTAGGGCTATCTGCCTAAGGGGAAGGGATGCCTTCGTGGAGGACTTTCTAAGGGAAATTGGCTCGTATACACGTTACACATGGGGAAAACCACGAAAACACCCATGCAGCCAGCCCGTTCGCGGGATTCGAACCTCGGACCGAACTACCAGTGTTCAGCCACTTTACCGCTCGGCCGCTGGTGGGCCTCATTAAAAGGGAAGAAATAGGAGAGAGGGAAAGCGTTGGAGGTGTCAAAGTGGTGTCATCTAGTTTTGAACGGATTTGCCATACTTTTACATTTCTAACTTTTTGAATAAGTTGTTTGTTACCGCATTTGTCGTACTGTTACATTTGTAGCTTTTTGAATAAATTTAGTGCGTAAATGACATGGTACTCGATAGCTTACATAAAGCTATTGGAGATGTTGTATGGGTAAAAATGGTTACAGTAAAGGCGGACAGTAAAAATGGGTGATATATTTATAAACGTAATATGCCGTTGTTCTCTATCTTTGCTTAGAACTGGCTAAGGGTAAGGCCATGGGGTAGATAGAACTGGCTAAGCGCAAGTCCATGGGGTAGATAAATTAAAAACTTGGCATTTAGCACAGTGACAAGATTTTCCAAGGTGTACGGATAATAAAAGATTATTAGGAAGTATATTTCTTCTAATCTGCTTGACGAATATGGCGTGTTCTAATTAGACAGTGATTTTGAGAATAAATTATGTCCTGTGGAGTGTCGAAGAGACGACAAGATGAGAAGGGTTTTAATTACCCTTTATTTTCCACGATATTACAGGTGCTTCCGCACTTCGGGATACAAAGGCCAACCACTTGTGGTCTGAACGTAAAAATATAAAAATTATCAACTAACTAAATTTAAATAAGAGGTGTACTTGATACAGATGACTAACGCTAAGACTGGCCTTTTAGTTGATTACGTATGTAGAGCACAAACTGCGGAAAACTACAATACGTTTTAAATATGGAAAGGACTAAACTTCTGGCCTTAAAGGCGGACAGCAACTGCTTGAAAGCTCACGTGGAATGCAGTGGCAAGGCGACTCACTTTCTCTCCATCTAAACTCTGCTCTTGGCAAAAAGCCACAACTCAAAAACTTAAGCGTTAGCAAGTACAATTTGCATAAACATATTCACGCGTTTATTCTGACCGGAAGAGGAAAATAAGAGATGATAGTAAAGTTTTAAAATAAAATAAACGTTAGTAAAACTTAAGATCCTTACAAGATTGCTAACGTAATTCAAATATTTCTTCAAAAGCTTTGGATATTAAGAATTTTTTTAACTCTAAAATTCAAAACAATGTGCAATAACTAGTGAATCAGATTTTCGACTATACAGCACAAATGAAAGTAAAAAAATTATGCTCTATATCAGCTACAGATGAAAAAATAATAAATACTATATATCAGCTACAGATGGAAAAAATTTGTAAGATATTTTATTTTTTAAATGTTTTACATTTTTTAAAATGTTTTAAAGGCAAGCGTTTTCTCGAGATGTTGAACCGTAATATGAAAGTTTTACGTTACCGTCTAATGACACTTTGATCCATTTCCTTAGGTAAGAGGGCATGTGACATAACAATTTTCAAATTTTCTAATTTTCAACTTTGGGCTAACAAAGTAAAGTAGACTGATACGTTTCGAAAAATATACAATTAATGCATGTTTCAAAGCTTTAAAAGACCGAAATATTTCATTAAAAAATGTAAGCAAGCAATGGATCGTCCACCATTTTAAAAAGGCATATGTCTGGTGTGGCGACAGGAAACCCTATCAGCTGGTAAAACATATGTACATAAACATTCTTTGCCAGAACCAGTTTTAGCTGCTAAAAGTGTGTTTAGAAATCTCTTTGACAAAAAAAAAAAAAAAAAAAAAAAAAAAAACTACTGTCAAAGTGCATTCATGCAACCCCGAATGAAAGTTTCAATAATTGTATCTGAACACGCATACCAAAAACTATTCTTGTGAGTGTCATCACATTGAAATTAGATTTGCTAGATGCAGTAATATGTTTTACTGATGGCGCACAAAGCCGCAATAAAGTAATGGAACTATTAGGAATACCGCTATATTTTATATCGTAACGTCTTTGCGAAAAATAGATTGGAATAGAATTACTGAGGCCCATTTCGCTTACAAAAAGTTTTTTAAAATGGCCAAAAAGAAAAATAACTTATTAAAATAAAAATAACTTGATGTAAAAATATCATTCGAAGGTGGTTATAGTGCAGGAAAATATTAATTTTTTATACAAATTATTATAGTTTAAAGAGCTTCTTCGGTTTTTCTCGAAATGTGATTTTTTTTTTACATTTCAGTACACTTTTCTTAAAAACTACTCAAACCTGGAAGGTTTAAATTTTCTTCAATTGTTTATCTTAACTATTTCTTTAAAATTATACAGGATGTAAAATTTACGATCAATTAGTATTGGATATATTAAAAATTTCATAACATTTTTTTAGGATTTTCAGAACATTTTAATGATTTATTTTTAATTCTTTTTAAGTAAAATATGAAATACTGCTTTTTATTCTTAAATGATGTTCTTTAAGCATTGAGCAACGTTTGAAGAAGTTTGGTGCAGTATATTTAAGAAAGGTGTACCAAACTAAGACACTGTCACAAGAGATTCGTGAAAAGTTGAGTGAAATTAAACAATTGGTTTTTTAAAACATTAGATATTTAATTTATATTTTATGTGTTTTATATAATCTATATCTGTGCATTTCAAATGAAAAAAAGAATCGAGTGTATAAGTTTGGTTTGAGAAAAGTTATGCCCTAATAACTTTTGTATCGAAATAGTTACATTTCTCCAGTCGAGATATCGCCGTGTCCTCCTAAACTCGCAAATATGCGAGGGATATTTACTTTCGGAGATATACTTACGTAGGGGATGTTCTGAGAGAAACTGTATCCTATTCACGTTACATGCAGGTGTGTCAGTACAGCGGTGACAAACTTTCAGGAGGGATAGAGTAAACCTAGACGATTGCAAATCACATAGGAATGCACGGTAGTGACGACACAAAAATAAAGAAAGAAAGAACACCAAGGTGGTGAGAAAACATGTTTATTATTCGGAGTACAGCAAAAACAAAAGAAAAAACAAACGTAAAGAGACAACGATCGTCATCAAAGAAGGTGTTCGAAATTACGACCCGGACCGTTATGCAGAAACCATGCGTCATGTATCTTCCATTCGTGATGCAGATCTTCCATGCGCAGGAGAACTGAGGCCTGCATCACGGTCCGGGGTCGTAATTTCGAGCACCTTTAATGACGATCGTTCTTTATTTTTGCCCTTATTTCTTGTTTTCTTCTAATAAAGCACGTTTTTTCTCACTGTTTGTGTCGTTCCTTTTTTGTGTTTTGTGTGGCTACTACCGCGCCAGGAAAGCGTTGCGACCATGCATTGCTATGTGATTTTCCATCATTTAGGTGAATTCTATCTCTTCTAAAAATTTGTTACCGCTATACTGATACACCCTGTATAAGGAAAACATTTAGACCCATGCTGTCTATTCGTTCATCAGGAGCGAATCCTAGATGAACGAGCAGTGTTCAGAGGATTTATTTACTCGGCGAAGGTTAAGAACATTAATCGACAAAGGTTTATTAGTTGTAATTGCATGCGTAGGATCAATATTTAACGAAATAAAGTCCGTTGTAGCTTTTCGAACATCAAAAATTCCTCTCTAAATATTAAATTAGAAAACGTTAGAAAATTACCAACAGTTATTTAGTAATATTTACATTGTAAATGTTTTCGACAAGTAAGCGTCTCATAATTTTCCGGTTACTCACCTCCTTTAGAACCGAATGATGCATTTTAATGTGAATGCATCAATGCGTAAGAAGAATTAAACATCACAGAAACTGCAAGTCATTTAAATAATGACCGAGCTTATTAGCCCGTGTTGATTTTACGATTATCTGACTATCGTACTAATTATCACTAAACTGCCAATACCCTCTGTGTAGTCTTTTTTCAGAAGGAATTAGTGATGGTTGCTATTTATCGGAAACAAATTATGGAAACGTTTAAAACTTTATTGTTATAAACTGAATACCGAGAATAAAATGTGAGAAAGATTATTACTATCTTCTAACTCTCCAGACAATAGGTAAACAAAGGTGTATTTGTATAGTCGTGAACTATGCGTAGTTTGTTAGTTTTTAAGTCTCAACGTGTTAAGTTTAGGATTGTGTATCCATAGATCGCCAATAGATGGCGGTAATGTTTGTTTGTAAATAGAAACTGTGATGTCAATTATGTATATGTATCAGTTCGTCTTTGGTGTTTGTGAATAAATGTTGTGTGGAAGAACGCTCCTCTGTTTATTACTTTAACTGCGATCCAGTCTGATTTATTAGAGATTTACACATATTTTGTTTATGGTGCCTGCAAACCGGGATTATTACGAACCAGAAAATCGACAGACTGAATATTTCGAAAATGGAGGGCGTTCTTGAACATTTGAAAAAGAAACGATCGGTTGTTAGACAATTAACTACGAAACTGATAAGCAAAGTCGAATCCAATTTAGCAAATAATATTCCGCTAAATGAGAAAATTGAGATAATCGAGGATTTATATGAACAGTTAATTGAGAAAATCAACGAACTGAAAAGTTTAGATTCAGAAATAGAAACGAAAGTAACTTCGGAGGAGATTGAAAATGAAGTTACCTTAAGTCAAGAATACCAGGATAAAACTGTTGTATGGAGAGGAAGAATGCAACGATTTTTGAAGAAGAATTCGGAATCTTCTAGAACAGTTCGTCAGAACGAAACGGCTCATGTTGCACTTCCAGTTGAAACGAAAACAGTGAAGTTACCACGTCTGCAAATCGGAACTTATTACGGAGATTCGTGTAAATGGTTAGACTTCTGGAACCAGTTCGAAAATACAATTCATAATCATAGTGGATTGAGAAAAACTGAAAAATTTGCGTACCTAAAATCCTTACTTGGAGGTAATGCTTTAGCTGCCATTTCCGGTTTCGCTTTAAGTGACCTGAATTATGATTCCGCAGTAGAAATATTGAAATAACGTTTTGGAAGACAAGATGTTGTTATCACCTCGCATATGAATAAATTATTATCCCTTGAACCAGTGGGAAACATTTCAAATGTTAAAGCACTGCGTAAGCTGTACGATGAATGCGAAGTCAACATTCGAAGTTTAGAATCGTTAAACGTTACTTCTGGAAGTTATGGAAATATTCTCTGTCCTATCATTTTGCAGAAACTTCCGGAGGAATTAAATTTGGAATTTAATCGAAGTCGAAATATGGAAGTAGGATTTGATATAAAGGAACTTATAGAATTCTTAAAAAAGGAAGTTAACTGTCGAGAAGCTGCAAGTTTAATGAATTCTGCGAAAACGAATCAGAAACCATACTTTCGTCAAAATGAACAACGCACGAAAGTTTATTCGAATTATAAACCGAAAGTTCCGACTGCTTCAGCTTTATCAACAATTGGATATAAATGCATATTTTGTGACAAAGAAGATCATACGAAATATAAATGTACTGAGGTGAACTCTGAAGAGAAACGAAATATTTTGAAACGTACAGGAAAATGTTTTCTGTGTTTTGGATGTAAACATTTAGCTATCAACTGTAAGAACAAACAGTTTTCCTGCAAAAAGTGCCGCGGTAAACATCATGAAAGTGTGTGTGTGTGAATCCCGCATCAGCTGTCTCCAGTGCAAAAAATAAGGAAACCGAAACATCGGCGGAAATTTTTCAAAATTCTTCTGCCAAAACTGGATCTAATATTATGCTTCAAACGGTGTATGCTGTGGCTGAGGGCAGAAATAAGAACTGTATTGTGAGATGTCTTCTTGACGGCGGTAGCCAAATCTCTGCAATTCGAGAAGATTTATCAAGAAAATTACAGTTACCAGTGAAAGGAGAAACTGTTTTAAATCTGCATACCTTCGGTGAAAAGAACGGGAAACATTGGCGTCGAAAGAAAGTTGAACTTACGCTCCGAAATATTAATGACCCTGAAAAATCCATAAATCTCGAAGTCATTGAAGTACCAGTCATAAAAAATGCCGATATACGAGTACCAGATGTAGAAATCAAATCCAACCTCCAAGCATTCGGCATAACTTTGACAGACTGTGGTGGCGCCGATGGAATGAGTCATATTTCCGTTTTAATCGGCGCGGACATTATGTGGAAAATAGCAAGCGAAGAAATAAAAAGGATAAACAGAAATGCCGTAGCTATGAAAACCTTGTCTGGGTGGTGTATACAAGGCAAATTTCCTTCATCCGACTTTCAAATCCATGATGCGTGTTTAAACGTAAGTGTAGAAGAGAAACTTCTAAAAAGCGTCGAATCGTTTTGGGATATTGAATCTATAGGAATTAAAAATATTTCTGACGAAGAACAAAATGAAATGGCCATGCAAATATTTAACAACTCGATTACACAAAAGGCTAATAGATACGAAGTTAGACTTCCATGGAAAGATCAGAATGTGACTTTAAGAGACAATTTTAAGAATGCTGAAAGACGGTTCTTAAATCTGATCGAACAATTTAAATCAAACTTGAACTTTTATGCGCAATATAAAGAAGTGATTGACTATCAGCTTAAGGAAGAAATCATAGAAAAGGTCGATCTTGGTACTCCATCTGGGAGACGAACTTACTACATACCTCACCGTGCTGTCATCCGTGAAGATCATAATTCTACAAAGCTTCGCATTGTTTATGATGCTTCTTCAAAGGAAAAAAATCATGAATCTCTAAATGATAATTTACTACAAGGACCAAATCTTCTTCCTGAACTTTTGAAAGTTTTAATAAATTTTCGACTTCATCGAATTGCATTTACGTCAGATATTGAGAAAGCGTTTTTACAAATTTCTGTTGCACCTGAAGATCGGGATTCAATGCGATTTTTGTGGATTGATGAGAATTCAAGTTTGAGCAATCCGAGAATTCAAGTTTATCGGATGTGTCGTGTAATGTTTGGAGCAAAATCAAGTCCATTTTTGCTGAGCGCTTGCATTAAGCATCATATAAAGAAATTTGAAGACATCCATCCCAGAACTGTAGAAATGTTAGAAAACTTCATGTATGTTGACGATTTTATTTGTGGATCAGATACGGAGGAGGAAGCTATACAGATATATCATGAAGCCAATGATATAATGAAAAAGGCATCAATGACTTTGACCAAATGGAATTCTAATTCGGATACTGTAAAAAACCAGTATAAATCAAGTGACAACTTCGTTAGCTTTAAATTGCCTGACTGTGATTCCCCCTCAAAGATTCTTGGACTTCAATGGGATACAATTAAGGATATCTTCTGTTTTAATGCGCAAGACGTCATTGATTTCATCCAGTCAAATGATCAAACTAAACGCTGTGTTTTAAAAGCTGCTTCAAAAATCTTCGATCCTGTTGGGTTTCTTGCTCCATATGTTATTCAAGCAAAAGTTCTGTTTCAGGATTTATGGCTGAAAGGTGTTGATTGGGATGAAATTATCCCACCAGAATTGCAAGACAAGTGGAACAAATGGTATAGGCAACTATGTGATCTACCTAATATCCAGATACCTCGGTGGTATTTTCGTGATGTTGATGAAACGCCTGAAACACTGGAACTGCATTGTTTTTGTGAATAATCTCAAAGTGCTTACGGAGCAGCGGTATACGTGAAATTCCGTAGCTTAAAATGTTGTGGAACAAGTTTAGTGATAGCCAAGAGCAGAGTGGCTCCCCTGAAAAAATTATCTTTACCAAGACTCGAGCTCATGGCAGCAGTGTTAGGTGCAAGACTTGTAACTACAGTCCGTGTGCATTTTACTCAAGCTAAGATTCATTTATGGACAGATTCTCTTATTGTGCTTCAGTGGATAAAGAACTCACCACGGCGATGGAAAACATTCGTACAAAATCGAGTGTCTGAAATTCAAGACAAAACATCCCCGAGCATGTGGCATCATTGTCCTGGCTCAGATAATCCAGCCGATAAAATCACACGTGGTGTTAAAGTGAGTGATCTTGTAGTAGATCAAGTGTGGTGGCATGGACCTCCATGGCTTCATCAAGATGAAATAAATTGGCCTAAAGTGAACGAGCATTGTAACATAGTAGATAGTGCTGAAGAAAGAGTTGTGACTGAAGTTACTAGCAGTGTTCAACCCTTACAACCTGTGTTAAAAATAGAAAACTTTAGTGACTTAGGTAAACTTTTAAGAGTCACGTCATATGTATTTAGATTCATTAATAATTTAAAATCACAGAATAGAGTGATTGGTCCTGTGACCAAAAATGAAATATGTAATGCTATGTGTTATTGGATTATCTTATCACAAGGTGAGTATTTTTTTGAAGAGTTGAATGATGTTAAATGTAAAAAACCATTGTCTCATAATTCCAAATTGTTTGGGTTAAATCCAGTAATGGATGAAAAGGGTTGTTTAAGAGTTGGAAGTAGATTAGTGAAATCATCATTAGATGTCGATGAAATTCAGCCTATAATATTACCAAATAATTATTTTTCTCGTTTAATTATTTTGAATTGTCATGAAAAGGTACTTCATAGTGGTGTAAATGAAACTTTAGTGCAAGTAAGAGGGAAATTTTGGATTTTAAAAGCTAGACGTTTTGTAAAATCTGTGTTACATGATTGTAGATTTTGTAAAAAATATAATGCTAAAACTGGACACGAGATATCGGCTCCTCTTCCTGCTGATCGAGTGGAGAATGCTCAACCATTTGAGGTAAGTGGCATAGATTTCGCTGGCCCTTTGTATTTAAAGGATGGTACAAAAGTGTATATTTCATTGTTTACCTGTGCAGTGCCTCGAGGAGTCCATTTAGAATTGTTATCAAATTTAAGTGCAGAGTGTTTCATTCAAGCCTTACGTAGATTTTTTGCACGTAGGGGTATTTGTAGAGTTATATACGAGTATTCTGATAATGCTAAAACCTTTAAGACTGCTGATCGTGAATTAAAATATTTGTATAAATTATGTAAAGATGAAAAGGTTCTAAATTTCCTTGGTAAAAATGGGTTTGAATGGAAATTTATTGTAGAAGGTGCTCCTTGGTGGGGCGGATTCTGGGAACGTTTGGTAAGATCTGTAAAAACTTGTTTAAAACGTATCTTAGGTAAAGCTTCTTTATATTATGAAGTACTGTATACTGTTTTAGTTGAAGTTGAAGCTGTTATTAATTCTAGACCTATAACGTATGTATACAATGAACCAAATGAACCTGATCCTCTTTCACCATCTCATTTTATAACTGGATCTAGATTAACTGTTTTGCCTTCACCTGAATCTAAACTTGAATCTACAAGATCTCAGTTGATTAAAAGATGGAAGCATAGGAAATTAATATTAGAACATTTTTGGAAAAGGTTTTATAAAGAATATTTGTTAGAATTAAGATCAGTCATGTTTTCAAAACCTCCAAAGAATTCTCCCGTGTTTAAAATTAATGATGTTGTACTTGTACGAGAAGATAATGTGAAACGCTGTAACTGGAAGATAGGTAGGATTAAGGAATTATTTCACGGAAGAGATGATAGAATTAGATCTTGTGAGATTCAGTTAGATAAGGGTGTTGTTAGAAGACCAATTGAAAGACTTTATAATCTTGAAGTTCAATAAAATTGATGCATCCGTTATCCAGTCTGATTTATTAGAGATTTACACATATTTTGTTTACAACGACTTATATTCGTATTATAAACAACTGCCGCAAAATGTAAGCAAAATTTCTTTTGACAAATTTTTAAATAAATAAATGTAAATGAAGCAAATTGATGTGGATTTTAAAAAGACAGGATATTATGTTTTGTCTAGCAACGATTTAAAGAAAAGTACTGCATATTTCGAGAGAGGAATGCGGGTTATACTTCTTCAATAAAAAAAAAGCAACTATTAACGCCTTAATAAAAAATGCTTCACTTTTATAAATTAAATAATAAAGTTAAAAAAAAAAATAAAAATAAGAAAAAAGGAAAGCTGTTATTTTATCAACATCTCTTCAACAAAATATAAAAGAAATAATTAAAAGCGCACAAGACATTAAAAGTGTCATCTTATGAAAATAAAAGCCTCTTTTATTATTTAAAATAAAGCCAAATGCTTTTATAAAAATATTAGTTAAACATAATAAATAAAATGAATTTAAAACAATACCAATTAGTAAGCTATTAAATGAAACATGCATATATTCTTCAACGTCATTTAGTCTATAGTACAATGCAAGAAATTTGCAAATGTTATTAATGTAAAATTAAACTGTAGAACATTTGTGCCCATCAAAGCCTATAGTCGCTGATGACCAGCGTGTTGAAAATTCATTCGACTTTAACCAAGGCAATAATTCATGCAATGACAATGTCTGCACGATGCGTTCTTTGTAAATGTAAGGTAGCGTGGAATAACTTAATATTTCAAATAATCGTAATTTCCTACTTTAAGCTTTTTGGAGATAGAAATACAAATCATAATACTTAATATTTTCCTTTACTTCCATAAGTGTCTGAGATAGCAACATTAATATTCCATTTCAGCCTTTCTTTCTACACATTATTGTATAGTGAAGAATCTTTATGTAAGTATAAATGTATGCACTTATATATGTATGTATGTATGTATTGATGGATGGATGCAGTATGTATGTAATATATTCCTCGCGAAAAATGCGTAAATGTTGAACACACGTACTCTTTCTCTTGAATATATGCGACTCGAAATCCAAATTTTAAATTTATTTCATAATTTTATTTATTTCACATTTTATATTGACATAGTAGCATGCTGTTATTGTTTTTATATTTCGCAGGCCACGAACTCTTTGTTGTGATATAACGAGAATTTAAGTAACTTCTTTATATTTTTTATGCAACTTTGATTCATTAGTTTCTAGTAAAAGATTTTCACGTTTGAATATCCCCTTTCTCAGTTCTATGCAGTGGATTTGTTCACTGCTTAGACGTTAAAAAAAGTAAGTTAAGAAATTATTGAAAATTAAAATTAATATTTTAATTTATACATTTTTTTATCTAACAGATATGGCCACATACACATATCTACGTTTTTTACAAAATTTTTAGTCTAAGTTGTTATTTCAGTAGAATATTAATTTATTTCTTTCTTATATACATATATGTGTGTGTGTGAGTATATATATATATATATATTAGCTAATATTAACCAATCACAGATTAGCTCATATTATACCTCAGACTTAATATAAATACTCTTGGCACAATCAACTACGTCATTCTTCCCTTCTCTCACTGCTGCTCAGTCAACATCGCGTCATTTTACCTTTTCTTAACTACGTCATTTCTTTTGAAAACAATGTACATACAAATTTACCATATTTAATTATGATTGAATAAGTGTCTGCCCAAGTAATTGGATATGTGTGAAAATAAAGACTGGTGATTTGTCAAAATTCAGTTTCATTACCTTCATCTGTATACCTTAGCCATGACGGACATCGAAAGCTGTTAAGAGTTCCAGCGTTCGACTGAGCATTCAAAATCATTACATTAAGCAAAAGTTTTAGTTGCCCTTTTCACGTACCGTGACATAACATAGCAAGGTCTCGGATTTGGGAGAACAGATGAATTTAAGGGAGATCACCAAATCTAGAATGTTAATTTTGAGGTCGCCGATTACTTTTTTAAAAACAACTATCATATTTTGCTACATCTTATATATATATGTATGTATGTATATTGTATACGTATTTGAAGTTTAATTTTATTTGTTTTCCTTTTGGGTTACCACTTTACGCGGTTACCACTTTAACTGTTAGGGCCTTCATAGGGATTATTTACATACAATGATTTAAGCTCCGACTTTTCCTTTCTTTTAATAATTAGATATATATGTAATGGATTATGTAGTAGAATGCAAGCGGTTGAATCCGTAATAAACAGCTAGAATTTTGACGTCGTACAATGGTGAAGCGCCGATCCACAATAAGAAATTTGGCACAACTTTATTTCAGTAAACATATTGCGGCCACAAACAAGTTGGCACATTAAATGTGCCTATTCTAAAAGGTTTATATTTTAGATAAATTTGCAGTAAGAGAGAATGAGCAGACAGACTGCAGTCCAGCTAGGCCAAAGCGTAGAAAGCAAGTGCGCTTTGTTCAGGGTGAAATCTTAATTCAGACTGAGTTAGTTTTGGTTTTCAAAGCATTTTTATTAGATATTTAATTCTTATGTAAAATTATTATTAGCTGTTTCAGTTTTAGTTTCATTTACAGCATCAGAATTATGTAAGAGTCATATGACATAGATTAGTCTCGAAATGACGCAGTGCAAATAGAGGTTAATATTTTGAGAACACAGAAGAGAAATTAATTTACGCTGCTAATATAATATTTTACATATTCTTTATTTTTCTTTGTTTATATATATATAAACAAATGTTATGTATTCAAGACGAAATTCTCTCTCAAAATGAATTGGTTTCACTGCGATTTGACTTCTATTGGAAATTTTAATTGTTTAAAATTATTATTAGCTGAAGCGTTATGATAACTTATTTGCGTTTTGAGCGTTACGCAAGAATATAGGAGCGATTAATTTTGAAATGACACAGTTTAGAGAGATTTATTAAAGGTGGTTCATTTTTATTTACTTGTACGAAATACAGGAAGTATTGTACCCGCGAAAAATTTCGGGTGTCATATTTTAAAGAAAGTATTCATTTTGCCCTCTTCCGAATCCATTTTTTTGCGTGACGTTTGTACGTGCAGACTGAATAAAGGATTATTTGTTTCCCAAACAGATTGCAAAATGGATTTAAAAGGGATTCAGATGACGTCTGTTCGTGCGCATATACAGTGGTGGCCAAAATTGTGAACACCTTTGGAAATTTTTATGTTTTTGAACTTTGTATGCTTAGAGAAAACGTTACGTTTCACAAAATGCAAACTTGTATATATCATTTTAAAGAGAATTTATTACTAAATGCAATACAAAACACAAAATTCAAGTATTTGCAATACAAAAAATGTTAAACGATAATAGTTATCGATATACATTAGAGAGTGATGATTGCAGTGAGCTATCAGTACTTAGTAGGGTACTCTTTATTTTTGATTACAGCTTCACATCGACGTTTCATTGAGCTGACAAGAGTTTTAAGCTCTTCTTTCGTTATTACATGATGACTGGAAACAATTATAGCCTCAAGTAGTTCCCTTTTATTTGATGGGCGCCTCATTCGGACAAGAGTTTTCAAACGGTGCCACAAATTTTCGATAGGATTGAGGTCAGGACTGTTTCCTGGCCATTACAACAATTTAATGCTCTTTGTACGAAACCACTCTTTCGATATTTTGGCCGTGTGGCAAGGAGCAGAATCCTGCTGAAAAATAAACGAAGCATTGTTGGGAAAGAGATCTCTGATGGAAGGTAGAAGTTTTGGTTCTAGAATAGTGTCAATGTATTTTCTGGCATTCAGTGTCCCATCGATGACATGAAGAAGACCAATACCATCTGCTGACATGCATGACCAAATCATAACACTAACTGGGTTCTTCACAGTTGCTTGAATGCAGTCAGGATGTAGCTCTTCTCCTATTCTACGTCTTACATATTTTCGCCCATCACTACCGAATAACGATATCTTAGTTTCATCACTCCATATAACTTGTGACCACTGATCATCTGTCCAATTAATGTGTTCTTTTACCCACTGTAGTTTTTTTTTTTTTTTTCGTTGCTAAAAATTAAGATAAGGCTTTTTTCGTGGAATTCTACACCTCTCAGTTCAAAATCTGGTAATCTTCTCCTGATTGTTCTTGAACCGACAGAAACACCAGCATCATTCAGATCATTTCTGATGGCCGCTGATGACATTTTTCTATCTTAGAGACATAGTTTTTTTATTCTTCTGTCATCAATAGATGTGGTGCACCTTTTTCGGCCTTTTCCTTCTTTGTTTTTTATTGAATTTGTCTCCTGATATCGTAAACAAAACTTTCGGACTCCAAATGTAGTCACTGAACCACCCACCTGTCTTGCAATTTCAGCATAGGAAAGACCACTTTCTCGTAACACAATAATATTACATCTCTTTTTAGATGTTCAATCTACTCTTTTATTTGATGTCATTGCTTCTTGACTAAATATTAAAAATTTTTACAAAAATTCCTACTTGTAATTGCGGTGTATAAGAAACAGGTCCTCCTTCTACAGAACAAAGCAAAAGAATGAATTGTTTCAAGCGTAAACATGATGTGAGCTTCTACTGGCAGTTACTAACATTTAATTGGTTCTCAGAACAAGAACAGTGATTGGCCAGGAAAGCTAGACATTACAAACCACTTCATAACTGTGTTTTCTATTTATATTAAAGTACATATAACTCTTTTGTATTACAAGTAATTAAATTTTGGGTTTTGTATTGAATTCAGTAATAAATTCTCTTTAAAATGATATATACAAGTTTGCATTTTGCGAAACGTAACATTTTCTATAAGCATACAAAGTTCAAAAACATAAAAATTCCAAAAGTGTCCAGAATTTTGGTCACCACTGTACGTATCTCACATAACTCAAAAACGATTAGCCTTTGAAAGTTGAAATATAACATGTAGTTGTGCACCACTGTTTTTCGTTGCAATCGGCCGCACCGAATGTATAATATATATATATATATATATAATATATAAGAATAAAAACGCAGACCTCACCCAAGCCGGGTGAGAAAGTTGGTATATACCAACTCTCTCACCCGGCTTGGGTGAGGTCTGCGTTTTATATTGGTAAATTGCTGTTCCATGCGGAAATTCTGAGCTTAAATCTTGATGTTATGGGCTTAAATCTTTATTGTCCAACTTAGAATATTAGGTAAATCTATTGTTTTCCATGCTGAAATTCTGAGCTTAAATCTTGCTGTTATGGGCATAAGTTCTTGATTGTCCAACTTATGAATTTATTGTTTTCCATGCTAAAATTCTGAGCTTAAATCTTGCTGTTATGGGCATAAGTTCTTGCCGTAAGCATGAGAATGCACGCACGAGAATATTCTGTTATTTTCTCGAATTTCCCGAAAAGCAAAAGAGTGCAATTACGAGATATCCATTTATTAAATGCCCGTGCTCCTTTATTTTTAATATTTTCGGTGTAGCTTACTCTTTAAATAAGGCGCGTGCAGCATGCACTAGGAGATTAAAGAATTTAATAACAATTCTATTAAAAAATAGCAAACTAAATAAATCAATAAAAAAACTGTAACATTATTATACTTCCATTATGTTACTGAGTTGTTTATTAACTTCTGTGAGCTTCGTCTTATACGTTGTAGAACACGAAGGGTTTTGTATCTGTTTTGTTAAATTTAAAAAAATGGATCTAGAATGAATTAATGATAGAAATTTTGGGTTTCGATTTTTTGCCCTGAAAAACAAGAGATGTTGCATCGTGAAACCAGCTCGGTTACATTTGAAAAGCACATGAATGAAGTCGGTGATACATTTTTTAGTTTTGCATCTCATATGTTTCAAATATCTCTTCATATATAGCAAAATAGAGTGAAATATTTCTGGTGGAAGTAGAATAATTTGCATTTCAGAGGCCTTTGCTTAGAAACGAAAAACAGCGCTTTTTCAAAATTTTAGTTGTAACAACAGAACACTGAATACTTTTTTGTTTAATGGCACATGCACTTTGTTGTCTTGAAATTATAATGGAAAAATGTAATAACTGAATAACAGCTTTGCTTATTACTCGCAACACAAAACTTCCTGCTGTTTTCAAAATTTACGTTGAGTTTCTGTCACACATATTTCGACTATATTACCGTACATATTTTTACTTAAAATAAAAATTTCTTCCATTCGAATTAGCAACAGATATTTAAGCTTACCGATTCTCCCGAAGAAGAATAATTCGAGTCACAAAATTTGTTGAAATATATAGAGCTCTAACCTGAAATAGAATAGAAATTATAGATAAAATTTTGCATTTCAGGTTGAAATACACTCTCTGCTTATGATGTTCTACAAATATGACTACCTGCTATGGATATAATTATCACTAGTTGTCATAAATATGTAAAATTCTAAAATTTAAAGGAACATGCTTAGAATTCTCGGAAATTTAAAGCAATTTATAACAGTATAGATATTCAGTTAAGATGTGCAGGGCGATATTCAAATAAGCATGCATCAGCTAATGCACAAATTTCGAATTGGCAGAAAACTAAAAATTTTTGTTAAACCGCCATCGTCATAAATACTTTCTGCAACAGAAGTTTTAAAAAAATCAATCGTGCTGTTGGAGAGATGGAACCGAGAGCTTCCAAACTGCTAGCTGAATATGCTGGCTAGTATTACCAAAGAACTCATGAGAGCAATACTTTTAATTTCCTACAAGCTATTCTGTGACTAACTAATAGATCTTTAAGTTGATGAACAGTTGCAAATGAAAGTTAATTGTTAATATTAATATTTCCTGATGCTCTTGCATGGTTTTCTGCTATGAAGCATCAAATGATTCAGTCACTAGGTTGGGGTTGGTTACATATTTTATATTAAAGGATAGCTACAAATGTTTGTAAAAATGTTTTGTAATATTTTATATTACAAAACCTTTTTACAAACATTTTATATTACAACAATTGTAATATAAAATGTTTCAGGATTATAAATAACTCAACTGAGTTGTTTGTATATTTCATAAGTTTCAAGAATCAGAAAAAATATATATGCAACAAGTATGAAGCTTTTGGAATAAGATATACATTTCTTCAAACATTTAATTCAGGGTTTTTTTTCACATAACTGTTTGTGCAATGCTTACTGAAATTACAAATGTCGTAAGCAAACTCTATACAAAATTTTTAATACAAAAGTTGTTACTTGGGTGTTCTTGACATCTCAGCGATCCTTGAATAATTTCAGATATCCTTGAAATTTGCATTGAAGCTTTGATGCATTCTTTATTCATCTATTCCGTCTTGTCCTCTGTAGCTGATCCTTTTGAAGCGTCATACAACCTAGGTATTTACTGTTTTTTGCCAGTCTTGTGACATAGACGTCGCTGTTGAATCTACCAATCTTTCCAATGGGCTTGCACTGTTCAAACTAATCGATCTCTGTCATGCAGTTTTTATGAGCAGCATATCATCCTACTCATAACGCGTTTTACTTGATCCACATTCGCTTTTACGGGTTCACCATAATCGCTTTGTGGATTCTCGATTCTTTCGTCTTAAGTATAAAACTGTTCCCTGAATTTCTCGATTAAAAATGGGTCTAAGAATTTATTATAAAACTTTCCGACTTTTCCTTTTGATGCATGAGAATGTTCTTTATTTTTGAAACCTTATCTCCACCTCGACTTTAATCGATCTCACACTTCCCCCCTTTTGTCTTTGTAGGATCTTGTTTTCTTCATTATCATAAAATGAAACTAGATCTACCTAAGTGTTAAGCGCAATCCCGAGGTACCCTAGCCCTTCAGGGCATCATCTTCTTGGTGAGACGGGTGTCACGATCCTGGAGCCCCAGTGATCTATCATCTTTTCCGTCTCCTCTCCTCTTGGCTGGAACTTTTTCCTTTCCCTTCTCCCTTGTGGTTTCTCTCTACGGAGTTTGGAGCTCGTCACGAGAGACTGGAACAGACCTTGTCTCTAGATTTCGAGTGGCGAGAAAACTGCCCACGTGTTTGCCGTACGTGGAGACCCGTGTCGCTGGAAAGGAGGGTACTGGTAGTTGAGGGGCGAGGTACTGTCCCCAACACACTGCTTTGGCCTCTGCTTCAGCTAAACGGAGGCATCTTAGCCGTCCTCACGGGTGTCAATCGGCTGGTCACTAGTCCTTGTGTCAGTGGCTTGGAGTCAAGCTCTCGGGAGTACCTGCTTTCGGGAAAGCCGACTGTGGGGCTTCAGTTTGCTTATAGGTCCGGCTAGCCCTAACGCAGGAATCTGTGTTCCCTTGTTGGGCTCCGTGGTCGGCGGGGCCGTCGGAACCCGAATTTTTTCTCTTTCAATCATGGCTTCTTTATTTATACTTAAAAAACCCGAGTCAAATGAAACGAACAAAGAAATTGAAATTGTTGACAAATCTATTAACAAGAAGATCCGTACTGAAGCAAATGCCAAAGATACTGAGATTATTGATAAATTCATTAACAAGAAGATCCGTACCAATGCAAATGCCAACGAAAACACTGAAAATCCTCGTTGTATCTAGTCCTTCTGGTGAACTGCAAAAGATGTCTCCTTTTCTCGTAAGTAAATATATACATTCATGTATAGGTGAGCCAAGGAACATAAAGCGTCTCCGATCAGGAGACCTGCTTACTAATACCATATCGGCCACCCAGTCTGCTTCTTTATCCCGACAAACCAAACTTGGAGAAATATCTATAACTGTGTCAGCACACAAAACACTTAATTATTGTAGAGGTGTAATCTCGGAGATCGACCTTCTGTGTGTCTCAGAAGAAGAGTTCGTCTCGGAGTTAGCTGACCAAAATGTCTGTGGTGCTAGGCGGATCAAGATGCGAAAGGAAGGCCAGTTGTTTGACACGAAACACGTGATCCTGACTTTCAACACGCCTGATCTGCCTAAGAATATTAAGGCCAGATATCTAAATCTTTCTGTAAGACCTTATATTCCAAACCCTATGCGATGCTTCCAATGCCAGCGTTTCGGCCATTCTAAGACGTCTTGTCGTGGCAGCCTCACATGCGCCCGATGCTCACAGATTGGCCACAATTCTGAAAATTGTACCGCTGCGCCTCTTTGTATAAATTGCAAGGGTGAGCACCCAGCATTTTCACGCCTGTGCCCAAAATGGAAATTGGAAAAAGAAGTGCAGACTGCAAAGGTTACGAGGAACATCTCATATGCCGAAGCCAGAAGATTAGTCCAAATCACACAGCTAAGACCAAATACATCTTATGCCAAAGATCTCGTACAGTTGCCACCCAAACCTCAGTTAGTATGCAGAATCCACTAAACAAAACTCAACAGACTACAAACAACAGGAAGAAAGAAAACCCAACCCATACAGTACAAAATAAAAAAAAATAATTCAAAGCAAACCCAAAACTACCACACAAAAAGTATCAAATAAAAATAGAAGTTCCAGCAATAGCTGCCTTGATGGAATGGTTTCTGAATCTGCGGATTCAGACAGTATGGAAGTAAAAGAGGGTCTGGAAGTTCCCAAGCATCTACTTCCACAAAAAACCAAACAAGAGCACAGAAAGAACAAAAACCATTCATAATGGCCACCCTCGCGTCATGGAACTGTCGCGGTTTCCACCGAAATTTGCATGACATCAAATCTATAATAAATGCGTATCATCCTGTATGCTTAGCTATACAGGAAACAAATCTGAAACCTTCGGAGGTTTTCTTTCGTCAGAAAGGATAACCTTGCAAGTGGAGCTGTAGGTCTTCTCACCTCGCTCGACTATCCCTCAAGTTCCTTTCTTTGACGACATCCCTCCAAGTTGTCGCTGTACAAGTAAATTTTCATATTGTTGTTTCAGTCGTTTCTCTTTATTTGCCTCCTAATGAGCACATTGATCAGAAAGATTTAAATTGTCTTATAGAGCAGCTGCCTGAGCCTTTCATTATAATAGGAGATTTTAACGGCCATAGTCCGCTATGGGGTAGTAAAAATACAAATTGCCGTGGAAGACAAATTGAGCGAATGATTGAAGATCATAGCCTTTGTCTCCTGAATAATGGGCAGGATACGTACTTCCATGAGCCTTCAAGGACATTCCACGCTCTCGACCTTGCCATCAGTTCACCATCTCTGTTGCCATTTTGCACCTTTAGTGTCGGAAATGATATTTACAACAGCGATCATTATCCCATTTTTGTGTCTCTTGCACGAAGAGGAGCAAACCCTATGTCGAGACTCCCTCGGTTTATACTGGAGAGGGCAGACTGGGAACTCTTCTCTTCCTCCGCAGAGCTCACAGAGGAAATGGTAGAAGATGTGCATATCGATGACGCTGTTGAAGCTGTTACTAATACTATTATTAAGGCAGCTATGCTTTCGATTGCTAGAACATCAGGAAAAATACTAAAATATTCGAAACCGTGGTGGAATCGCGACTGTCATGAAGCACTGAAAAAACAGAAAAAAGCATGGGGTATTTTTCGTAGATATCCTACTCATAGCCTTTAAAAGAGCCAAAGCAAATGCACGAAAAGTAAGAAGGCAGAGCCAAAGGAATTCTTGGATATCATATGTGTCGTCAATAACATTCCCTAAGCCTAGTAAGCGGGTTTGGGAAAGAGTTCGAAAAGCATGCGGAATATATAAAGACCACTCGTTTCTTTTTCGGAAAAAGATGGCCGAGTGATTAGCTCCATAGAAGAAATTGCAAATACTATTGGTGAGACATTTGCTGCCGTTTCTTCCAGCAGAAACTATTCACCTGCATTTCTCTCTATCAAGCAGCACTCTGAAATAAATCCCATCGCATTCAACTCTACCAAATCTGACTCTTACAATAGAGCATTTACTTTGCTGGAATTAAAGAGAGCTTTATTGCAGACACATAGGTCTTCTCCGGGTTTTGATGGCATAAATTACGAAATGCTAAAACATCTGTCCTATAAGTCACTGAATGGCCTTCTTACTCTTTACAATAGAGTGTGGAAGGAGCATATTTTCCCCAGTGCATGGAGGTTGTTGTTGTTGTTGTATTTAATTATGGCAAAGCACACTAAGGCTATCTGCCTAAGGGGAGGGATGCCTTCGAGGAGGACTTTCTAAGGGAAACTGACTCGTATACACGTTACACATGGGGAAAACCACGAAAACGCCCATGCAGCCAGCCCGTTCGCGGGATTCGAACCTCGGACCGAACTACCAGTGTTCAGCAACTTTACCTCTCGGCCGTTGGTGGGCCCCCAGTGCATGGAGGAGAGCTATTGTAATTCCTATTGCTAAGCCAGGAAAAGACCCAAGAAATCCCTCCAACTATCGGCCAGTTGCCCTTACCAGTTGTGTATGCAAACTGTTTGAAAAGATGGTAAACAGCCGCCTAGTCTACTTCTTGGAAAAGAATAATATTATATCGCCTTATCAAAGCGGTTTTCGAAAGGGGAGAACAACCGTAGATAACATGGTCCTCTTAGAGACATCCATTCGAAAAGCATTTGTAAAGAAGAAGCCACCTTGTTTCGGTATTCTTCGACATGGAGAAAGCTTATGATAAGGCATGGAGATACGGTATACTTCGGAATCTTCACGAGAGTGGCTTGCGCGGCAACCTACCAATTTTCATTCAGAATTTCTTGAACACTAGAGCTTTTCAAGTAAGGATTGGCTCTGTTTTTTCGGATGTTTTTCAATAGGAAGAGGGTGTGCCTCAAGGCTGTGTTCTTAGTGTAACGCTGTTCAGTTTAAAAATAAATTCTGTATTAAAAGAACTTCCTCCCACCATCTTGGGATCACTATATGTAGATGATTTACAGATTAGCTGTCGAGGGGCAGACATGAGATACATAGAGAGGCAATTGCAGATGGCTCTGAATAAGATCCAAGAATAGTCAGACAAACAGGGATTTACTTTTTCGAAACAGAAAACTGTGTGCGTGCATTTTTGTAGGAAGCTAGGTCTCCATCCTGAACCTGAGTTATATCTAAATGGTACAATTATTCCAGTTGCGCCCGAAGTAAAATTTTTAGGAGTGACGTTCGACCAGAAATTGACTTTCCTTTCTCATGTTTTAAACCTGAGAAAGAAGTGTTTAAAAACACTAAATATTTTAAAAGTGTTGGCGAACACCTCCTGAGTTGCAGAGCGTTGCTCTATGCATCGCATTTACAGAGCGCTTGTTCGCTCCAGACTGGACTATGGCTCAGTTGTTTATGGATCCGCTCGGTCATCAGTTTTGTTAAAACTGGATCCTGTTCACCATCAAGCTCTGCGGATTTGTTCAGGAGCTTTCAGGACTTCTCCTGTCCAGAGTCTGTATGTTGACTCTAACGAACCATCACTTTATCTGAGGCGTGATCAATTGTCCCTTTTGCAATATTTTCATATTCTATCCCAACCTGAACATCCCAATAAGCTGTGCTTACTTGATAATGTGTGTAACACATTATTTGAAACACGTCCATCCTGTGTTCCTACCTTTCTTTTAAGAGTTCGCCCTGTCATTGAGGAACTTTCCCTCTCTGATATGCGCCCCCGAGCAGTACAGAATTTTGAAATCCCACCTTGGGAAAATGTACGGATTCAGCTTCTTAATGTTTTTAAGCATCATGCGAAGGCAAGCACTAACGAGATCATTTACAGACAACTCTTCGCTGAGCACAGGCACAAATATAGCAGTTATCTTCCAGTCTATACAGATGGTTCAAAGTCAAAAGATCATGTCGGAATGGCATTTGTAATTGAAGATCACATGGAGGGCAGACGCTTGTACCATGCTTTCTCTGTCTTAACATCCGAACTAACTGCGATATATTATAGTCTTTTGTACATCTCAAGGCTCTGCCACAAAAAGTTTATAATTTATACAGATTCCTGTAGTGCGCTTAAATCATTAGAAGCTTTTTCCCCATACTCAAAATCCAGTCATAGTGGATATTCTAAAGTTATATATAAACTTAACGAGTCGTGGATATGATGTCCTGCACTGCTGAATTCCCGGCCATGTGGGAATAAAAGGGAATGAGCTGGCATATATCACAGCGAAATGTGCTGTTGATATGTCCAGTCGCCTCATCCCTTTTGGAGACATCTGTTGTGTAGTCAAAGAGAAGATTCGAAAAAAATGGCAACAACTTTGGGATGTTCAGCTTCAAAACAAGTTAAGACATGTAAAGCCTAGAATTGAGCATTGGGAATTAACTAGAAATCGTAAGTTCTTTTGACTCGCCTCAGAATTGGTCACACCAGAGTGACACATAACTACCTTTTAAAAGCTGAGAATGAGCCTGTTTGTTCAAATTGTAATGTTTTGTTCGTCATATTTTAATTGAGTGTCCCTGTTTTCACAGTCTTCATCAGAAATATTTTAATAGCTGTGACTTACCTCTCGACCGTTTAATCGAAAGAGAGGTCAATTGTAATTTATTTTATTATTTAAAAGAGACTGGCTTTTATTATTTAATGTAATCTGTTCAGCAGATTTCTTTTTGTATTTTAATGTGTGCTTTTACCAGGTTCTTTATATGACTCCATCCTCTGGATTTGGTACATGTAGCTTTTTAATAATTGTTATTAATAAGTATTTCATTTCTAAATTAGGTCATCCCACCATTTGTTTGGCGCATCATAATCATCATTGGTTTTTGCGCCAAAAAACTCACTAAGTGTTAAGCCTTGCGATTTCTCCCAGTGCACAGTATAGTTTACATAATACACAGATTTACCTGTTTACAAACACCGCGAAGTGTGGTAAAAACTTAAAAGATACGTAATACTAAATTTAAAGTAAAGAGAAATATAAGATTATACAATTCAATTCAATCTAACAGGTTGACTCAAAACCTACACCGGCAGGATAATAATTCAACGGCAAGAATGCGAAACCGATATTCAAGGTTAACAGCTGGAAGAAATAGCAACGTGCGCTCACACTAGCAAAACCACGTTAAATGTTTACGACTAAACGTTTCGCTGCTTCAGTTTATATACATTTGTTTACACTAGCTAATTTATATTATGGCGAGGAAACGCGAAGGGAATCAGATAGAATAAGCTAATAAATTAAAATAAATATTAGTAAAAATAAATGAAACCCTAAATCTTAATAAAGCTTTTGTTTTGAGATGTTTTATCTACCATATCTGAATTGCACTTTGTTCCATGAAATAATTTCCGAATGTATGACATCTTAAATAAATTCTATCGAGCTTTTTTCAAGGAAAAATAGTTTATCGAAAGACGTAATCAACTTCCTGCCAAGAAATAACTCATCGGCTGTTTTACCAGTGATTTCATGCTTAGCGAATTTTAGTGCATAGGCTAGGTCATTACAGCTATCCTAAGGGTTGGTAGTAATTTCTTTAGCTACGGATAACTTTACTTATATTCACATGCTTTGCCATATTTGACTGTTGTCGATAAGGGACTATTTTAAAGATATTTTGTATCTATATTCGTACACATTTCCTAAGAAATTTGATTTACGAGCTGAGGGCGGTTATCTATAATTACTTTGATTGGAGCTCCCTATTTGAATATAATTTATCTGTAAGCGAATTTGCAACAATTTTCGTGGACGCAATTCTGAGGGGAATTATTGCTATCAATTTCGACAAAGGATCAACAATACCTTTTTATTTATTTCACTACATGGGTAAAGACCTTATAGATTAAGTCCTACGATGTCGTTAGGAAATGTGGAATTCATGCTGTTTAGATACAAAAACAAGCTAAAATTAATGTCATTAATCATCTGGCTAGTGTTACAGGGTTTAACCTATTCAGTTATAAATATTCTTTGTAACTATGGAAATAAAGATTCCTTTGCTTTCTTAACTGCTTATCTTGTTTCGAGAGGGCCTGAACACGGCGTAGTATGCAGTTCATGTAAAATATTTAAACTCGCTAGGGTAACTGGTGGTGATTTATTGTTCTTCTTTGTTCCTTTCATGTAAAATAGTAGGTTATCAATGATTTCGTATCTGACATCCCATTTTCTAATTCCCTTATGTCATGATGTTCAAAGTGATAGGGATTCTTCAAATAAACATAGGTATTCTTAAATTCTGGGTCTACTTCTAGTTTTGGAAGAATTGTTTCTTGTAAATCTAAAATTTTATTAAGTCAGCTTGATACATTTCAGTTCTTTCTCTTAGTTATCTAGCTTAATTCTTAATAGGGCATCCATATACACTTTATTTCCTAGCAGTGTGTTTAATTTTTAAATTTTATATTGTAATTTAAAAGCCTAACTTATGAACCTGGGTGTTGCGAAGAACACAGAAAATTATATAAATCAAATATATTCAAAACAGTTCGTTCGGTTGCGCGCTGCCTGTACCCGAGGCTGGGTGCATTATGAATAAAGACAAAAAAAATCTTAATAAGGCATTATTTATTTTCATCAAAACAGTATCACTCTTCCGAGATCAGCTTTCGATCCGTCTACAAGCAAACCATTCGATACACTCAGCACACAGGCTGACGTCACGAACAGCAGCGCCTCGCGCCGGTTATTACTTCAGTTCATTTCACAACATCCTCCCCCCTTGAGACTCAGGTTGAGTCTCAAACTCATAACAAACATTATCTAAAAGATCACGTCTTTTTGGAGCTTTTACAAGTCGTCCAGAGGAGGAATATTGTTGCATCACCATTTTATCAGGTTCAATTCGCCTTTTTAACGTACACCCAGCACTAGAATTAGATTTCTCTGCACCCAGTTTCTTATCAGGAATTATGTTTCTGTCATTGGCCTGTATCTCCAGAGGAAAGATGGCGTTGTATTGGTCGTATAACTGTTCCATGCCGGGTCTTACGTTTAACAGTACGAATCTTTCCATCACGTCCAGGGATCAATTCTGTAATTTGGGCTAAAGGCCAAAATAAATGTTTTCTGTTATCATCCCCCATCAGTACTATTTCTCCTACTACAGGTTCCCGAGATCGTTTTCATTATGCTTTTGAACCAGTTGACTAAGGTATTCTTTTCTGAATCGTTGTCTCAGATCATTTAACAATTTAGTTCTATACTTTAATCTCTTATTAAGACTTGACGAAATTAATTCATCAAGATCTTCAACATTGGAATTTCTCTTCTCGATAAGAAACATGGCGGGTGTCAGAGGAACTAATTCTTGCGGATCTTCAGAAACATAAGTTAAGGGTCCACAATTAATTATAGTTTCACAATCACAAATAATAGTATAAAGTTCTTCATATGATAACACTGATTTACCTAAAGTACGTTTCAGCAATCTTGATGAAATTAATTCATCAAGATCTTCAACATTGGAATTTCTCTTCTCGATAAGAAACATGGCGGGTGTCAGAGGAACTAATTCTTGCGGATCTTCAGAAACATAAGTTAAGGGTCCACAATTAATTATAGTTTCACAATCACAAATAATAGTATAAAGTTCTTCATATGATAACACTGATTTACCTAAAGTACGTTTCAGCAATTCTTTTACTGTACGAACCAACCGCTCAAACCAGCCGCTCCACCAAGCTGCAGTAGGTGGAATAAATTTCCAGATTACCTTTTCAGTTCCTGTTTCCTTTAATACTTTAGCCCAATTTAGTTTTGATAAATCATTAGATGCACCCCGAAAATTTGTCCCGTTATCACTAAAGATTATTCTAGAACGTCCGCGCCTAGCAACAAATCGTCGAAGCGCCAGAAGAAAAGCATCAATAGAAAGAGAATTTAAGAGTTCAATGGGAATGGCACGGTACACAGCGCAGATGAACAGCGCGATCCACACCTTTCCTCCATTTTTTAAAAACAGCGGTCCAGCCAAATCAATCCCTATGATTTCAAATGGCGCACAATCCGTAACTCGGTCTGGTGGCAGAGGTGTCGGTTCGCTTGACATAGCCTTAGTTTTAAATCTTTTACAAACGATACAGTTAAATAGGACATTTTTAATGGCCTTTCTAGCTAGCTCTGACTATCCAAAATCTTTCCCGTAATATACATTGCATCATCTGAAGACCAGCACGACAGTTCTTATTATGTACATTTCGTATTAATAACTTAGTGAAATCACATTTTTCTGGTAACAGTATTGGATACAGAAAGGATTCATGGTCATCTCAATTTAGTATTCTCGTTTTAACTCTCAGAATACCATCATCATCAATGAGAGTTTCAATAAAATTATAAGATTTCTTATCAGTCAGATAATAATTTTGAACCAAACGAATTAAAATTTTCTCAGAATTTTCAATTTCATATTGTGAAAGTTCATTGTTTCTATTCTTTTCAGAACCTTCTTTACAATTATTTACAAATCTAAATATCCATGCAAATACTCTAATTATTTTATCATAATTGGATACACTGATTCGATGCCAAGGGGGTGCGTCTTTTGATAGATCAATATTCACTATTTTTGTCTTTTTCCTCTCCATTTCTACTTCTTCATGCAAATAAGTAATCTCACCATTGGGCCAGTTTTCAGGGCCTTCTCGCAATCACGAGGGGCCTTCCCACCATCTAGACCGAAGCATTTGCTTCGCAAAACATCCGCGCGATAACAAGTCGGCGATATTCAGTTTCCCTGGGACATGTCTCCATGAATGACCTCACGTCAACTCTCGAATCTCTTTAACCCTATTTTCGACGAAAACATACCAATTTCCTTGCTCTGTTATCCACCAAAGGGCAGTGGTTGAAACAGACCAGAAGGTAACTTTTAAATCGGGCAAACTGAGAGCCTTGATAATAGAATTTGCAAGTCTAGAACCTATACAACAGGCCATTAATTCTAAGCGAGGAATGCTTAAAGATTTCAAAGGCGATACTCTAGACTTCGCCCGTACGAGATTTATTTTTACTTCAGAATACTGATCGAACAAAGACGCACGCTGCATACGCCCCCTTGCAAGCATCCACAAATACATGTAGTTCAGACGTGTCATTGATAAACAAGTATCGAAGCAAAGTAACATCTTTCAAAACATTAAGTTCTTTAAACCAGTTCAAAAATATATTTACATCATTTGGAGACAATTCATCATCCCATGCAATTTTCACTTTCCACAATTTTTGCAACAAGAGTTTCGGAAGCAATGTAGTTGGCCTTAATAAACCAATAGGATCAAAAATTGTCTGCACAATTGCCAAAATTGTCCTCTTTGTGATTTTCGTATCACAGGTCAATGTAAGCGTATCATTATCCAAATTCCAAATTACCCCCAAAAAGGAAGTATCCCCTGAATGTTTGTCAACATTTGAACCAGCCACGTTGCTTTCAAAACCGCGCAAGTTAAAACATCCATTTGACATGATTAATTTGGAAGGTTCGATAAATGTATAATGTTCATCAATACTAAAAACACTAGATAAACAATTATCCACATAAAATGACGATTTTAATTTTTGAGCAACTTCACTATATTGACGTGGACAGTTTTCTAATAGATGCATTATAGATGCGTTCAACAAGTAGGGGCTGGAAGGAACTCCAAACACAACTCTGCAATGCCTATAAATTAATTGCCTTCATTGCATGGGAAAAAAAAAATCAGAGAAAATCTCTATCTTTAGATGCGACGGATAACATTAAAAAAGCCTTTTCAATATCGGCACTAATACCTATCGGATACATTCTAAAACGATCTAGAATATCAGGTATTAATTCAATAAGATTTATTCCTTTACAAAAACATTCGTTCAAAGAGAGTTTCCCTTTCTCAGATGTAGAAACGTCAACAACAGGACGAATTTTCGTGGTTTCACTTCCTAATTTGATTACAGGCTTATGCGGCAAATAATGACTTTCATTATTCAGTTCGTTTTCTGGTACGTGTTCAATAATATTCAACCTTTCCCATTCCTTGAACACATTTTGATAATCATCGAAAAATTTACTACATCTGAGTTTATAGATCATCTTTTGATACCTTTTCCAGGATAATTCTTTATTATCGGTTAAATGTGTCGTATCACATTTCCACGGAAAGCCATATTCCTATTTTTTCAAGTTCCCATAACTCATTCAGAGGAATTCTCCTGACATGCATTGAAAATGTTTTCAAAATATTATCCTTTTCACCCGAATTTCATTTTCCAAATACCGTCCACCCAAGTTTCGTTTCGACAGCCGTTACCCCCGACTGTAATTCAATAGAATTTCCCGTCAATAATTTTCCTATAACATCTGCTCCGATTGAAAGGTTAATTTCAAGTTCCTTTCGCAATGGATCAGAAAATTCGATTTTTGTCTTTTAATTCATTCAAAATCTCTTTATCTTTAACCATGGAAAATTTTACTCATTAATCTACAAAGATAAATTTGTTTTAAATATAGAAATCTTGTTAAAATATGTAAAAAGTGACAGCTGCTGTATTGGTAGGGTATCAGTTCAGGGCTTTACACTTACGATAAATAAATGGCATTTTTTACCTATTTAGAAGAAAAAACTAAACAAAGTTTAGAAACATTTAAGCCATGTATTGTACAACATAAGCCATGTTCTTATAGTATTTTCTCCCGCCCCTGATGAAAGGAGGGTCCTAATTACATTCTTTTCAGTGTTTCACAAATTCGTATAAACTTTAATGCGTTTCAGAGTAATCAATTATTTTTATTAGAACAGTAAGACTTCCAATTTCATTCAACATATTTCATTAACAGCTTACGAGAGCGTGGACGTAGTTCAGATACAAAGATTAGCATTTATTTTAGGATAATATGACAGTACCAGATAATAGAAAGACATTAAAATTTCTCCATTCAATACTCATAAAGAGCTTTAAAGTCTTTCGAAAACTTTACGCGTCTTTTGAAGGAAGATTTCTTTCATTTTAATCCCCCATAAATCATCAATGTAAAAAAATCATCAATGTAGTTGGAAATAAATTCTTAAAGTATCGTTCTTTGTATCGATAAATGCTTTAATATAGTGTTTTCGGAAAAGAAACTACCCACGCATTGCTGATTAATTAGGAGCGTAGCTTGAAATCGAATGAAAGTTAGAATCCAGATATTAAGTATGTAGTATTTAATTTTAAAGAGTTTTATGGCTGTCTGTGATCAAGTGCATAAGGCATGTAAACACTGTTATGTATCAGAAGATTGAATAATGCTAATTTTCTGCTTACGATTATTTGAAAGGGAAGATTGATAATTTAGAGGGCTTCCCCCCACAAAAAAAAAACAGTCGAAAAAAAATTTTTTTTAATTACACTTTTCCTTCTAATTTCTTGCAGCGTAACAGAAGAATTTGTTTACTGTTAAGAATTTGCTCAAGGTTTCACCGTATTATGGTATTAAAAATGTTGCAACGAAAAAATGGCAATACGTTTTTTCATTATTTGTCACTTTGGCTGAACCATTATTTGATAATATATTGAACTATGAATTAGAAATTTGTTGAACCAAAACTTGGGGCCATATCGAACCATGAATTTGGAAGATGTTAAACCACGAATTAGGAATACATTATAACATGTATTGGGAATATGTTGAACCATAGATTAGGAATACCTTGGACCATTAATTATAGTATGTTTACCATTAATTGTAATTATTTTTAACAATAAATTGTAAGGTATATTAAGTTATATGAAAGCACAGGCATAAAATCTCAGCCATTCTCTAGAGATCTTTCTCCTGATATTTTTTATTCATTTATTGCTAAAGGTATGCTTGTTTTCTTACCTTAAATAAGTACATTTATTGACTGTTTGGCTACTGTAGGAATCTGGCATATTTATTTGCATGAAATTATGATTCAGTTTTGAGAGAATGAAAGCACAAAATATTTACCATTAAAGTGCATGCTTGCAATATATTAGCGTATTTATATAAATACATATTTTATATATGTATTTACAGAATTGAAGGCCTTATATGCCAAAGCCATTAAGCTAAAATATCAGTGCTCATTGCAACAGTTGATAAAAGATTTAAGAAATACGTGAACAGAAATTGCACTAAAAGTCACTGCCCAACTATACCTACAAATCCTATGAGTTTCAATAAAATTTCGCGTTTCATATGTATGTACCTTTTCTGCATTAAATTGCATTATTATTACTATCATTTTCTTTACTTCTAAATATACCCTGAATTCATTAGAAAAACTAGAGTTAACATATTGCCTGAAAAGATCTTAAACCATTTATACAAGTGCCTTGGTTTCTTTTATATTCTGATATCAAAATCTGTAAACAAACAAGTTTCTTGTTTAATGACATAATTGTTAATTTTAATCTTATACAATTTTATATATTATATAACTGCAATGAATTATGACAGTTTATCTTAACTATAATCTGGAAACAATGCAACTAATTCACAGCTTTTATCTGATGCTGATTTGCTATTACACAAGTATACATAGCTGTGTGAAAAGATATAAGTTCTCTAGTATTTCAACGCAAAAGAAATATTGATTTTACAGAATAAAACTAAAATTATGCATTATTTCTAATATGTTGTGATGTTGCGTGGCCCCAACTTGCCCGCAACAGTAGTAGTGACTGCTATGAACTGGAAAGTACACAAACTCTTAAGAAGGGTTTAACTCCCTTTTTATTCTACTTTAGAAGTTACAGATGCGTTCACTTGACGCTCACAAACTACGCCAACCTGGCAGTTAAATAAAAATGAGAAAGTACAACTAAAAATGAATAACAAGTCACTAACTACGAGGCTCTATAAACGTGACTAACTTAACCGCGCTCTAAGATACAGCTGAGATTTCAGCAAACTTTCTGAATAAGAAGTTGAAAGATTCAAGTAACTGCCGAAGTAGGCACACAGACCGAAACGCGCGGTTCTTTAATTTCTACCTAGCAACCTTCACGCTCGTGAATCAAGAAAGCACCCTACAAACTCGTTTCCCTTCTATTTAACTCAAAAATACTTCCGCTGAAAATGTGAATACTTTGCGCGTTCTACTAAAATTTACATACTCTGGCATTGGCAATTCCAGGGGAAAGTAAAGGCTTGACAGGAAAGATAGCTTAAAATAAATGCTAGTTAAAATAAATATAAACCCTACAATGTAATTAATATATATTTGACTGACTACAATTAAATTAAAAAAAAACAAATTATTTCATACATAATTTTATTTTCATTTACATTCTACGATATTTACCTCTATGACATGTTAAAATTTGGAGATTCTGTAGAAGTGTTCGAAGAATCTGTGCAGTTTCCCTTCGTCATTCCTTATACATTAACAGGTTTAATTTAATTTGCTAAATAATTAGCATAATGGAAAATCATAAGCTTAAAATGATGACTGCAAGGCGTTAATGAAGAACACATTTAAATGGAAACAGTAAACACGTAACAATAATAATAAGTATAACAGTAACAGTTGTGCATCTGGGCTGCCTACGAAAGTGAAATATTCAAGAAATATTTTATTCTGAGTGTTCCGCAGACATGTATGTCAATAAACTTTAATTATAAAGCTTATATTCTGCTTAAGAAATTAAATTTATTAACACGGAGCTATTAATACAACCTGTAAAAGTTGGTGTATATTTTTTATATTTAAGAATTAAGTAACAAAGTTGTTTGTATGATTAGCGTACATTATTATGCTTATACAGAAACAGAGTATCTACATGAATAAAATTTTGATTGATGTAGGTCCTCTGTTTCTGTATAACAACTTTGTTTGTAGCATATAACAAATTTGTTTGTATGATTAACGTACATTATTATGCTTATACAGAAACAGAGTATCTACATCAATAAAATTTTGAAAGCATACTTAATTTACTTTGAGATTTCTAACTTAAAACCCATAATGGTTAAAATAAATAGGATATGTAAAATGAATTTACTAATAAGCACGGCTGATACTGAGAGTTTCCTAAAATATTAGCAGAAAACACTTTGCAGATCCTCGTTTCGGAGCACTTCAACAAATAATGGCAAAGATCACAAAAAGAACAGTCATTTTAATATAGTCATGAAAGGTTTTCTGAAATTTCTGCAACGCTATTAACAGCATCGCTGAAACCAAAATTAAAAATTTTTAGTCTAATAGCTTAATTGTTAATAGTATTAACCACAGTAAACTAGTTCTATCGGTTCGTGACCGTTAGAAACAAAGAGGCATACAGCGTACGATGCTCAGGATTAGACTTCAAAAATAATCTCCTTAATCAGCATCCGCAATCTTTAACTGTGCCCTAACAATAAACCTTGGCGATCTTCGAGGCAGAAACGTCTACAAGCTTGCATTATTATTGAAGGATTTCTCAGACAGTCGTAGTCCAGTGAATGGAATAGATGGTAATTTGTGAGCACTTAGTCTGACAAGCACAGTTTTTCTCAACCGAGAAGCTAAATGGTATACCGGATCTTTCTTGCCACGTGTGGTCTTGCATTGTGGTGAATCTGCAGCACACTTTTGCGATTAACTGATGCTGTCTGCTTTATGTTGCACACATTGCAAGTACAGATACTCAGTGATGCCCTGTCGTCATGATCATAGCTTATCATGCATCATTTGATGACCAGACCACCTTAGATACAGCAAGATGATGCATGGATGCAGAGATAGTCTTAAGGTGTGAGGTTCAGGATCATCTGATTACAATCGAAGTTTGGAACTCTTAGAAGTGCATTACTAGACGATTTTCTTTCAGATACTGTTTGTAATTCTATTTTATCATCAGTGAAAGCCGTTAAAAAAGAATAAATATTAACACACAGGCAGCATAACATTTCGCGTAATCTAAACTATTATTTTTGTATTTATTTTTCTTTCATAATTCTCGCCCCCGTAAAATGATTAATGTTATTATTATAATACAGAAGAGCATCTATGAAATGTCATTGCTATACAAGAAAATATGAAGGGCATCATAGTTTATACAATTTAATTAACGAAAATTAAATATTCATTTTTGATTATTATTTGGATACGGTAAGACAATCGAGATTTAATATCTGTCTAAAGGTATGGATGCTTTCGTGAAGAACTTTGTAAGCCGAGATCTAACTACCACTATTAAACAATCTTAAGTACAACATTACTGCTAGTGCTTTATTCATTTTCCTTTCTTATGAATAACTAACTACAGGAGTAGTAAATAAAACACAATTACAAAAGAAGACGCATTAAGAAATTTGGTTAGAACAAACGTCATAATTTGGATACATTCATGGTTTACGCACTATATCGCCAAAAATAGCTTATGTGACAACCCACGATGTTGCTAAAATGTATTATATGGCAACTTAGGTGCATCCAAAGAATCCCCCAAATTGCTTTCAATTCCTCCAGACATTTTCGTCACAATGTTTGCACATTATGATCCTTCCTACGAGAATTACAACGTTTAAGCTCAGTGTTGAACCATATACTACATTTTTCATAGTCCTCGGGAAATGAATGACTATGAACTATGAATCACTTTTTTAAGTTCAAAAGGGGCTATTAGTCTCGAAATAAGTTTCTGCGTTGGTTCACTATAAACTTCGAATTTCTCTTCAAATTGTTGCCACCAAATATTATCACCCTGTACTGTTTTTAAAGAAATTAAGTAATGAAGAAAATATATATATGTATATACGTTCCTCGCATTGTGAATAAACGATGTTACCTAGAGCCATCGAATTTTGAATAATGTAGTCCTAACATGTACACCTTGATGGCCGAATTTTAAATTTCGAACATTTAAAATTTTTATTTTATATTTTATAAATCTTCAATAATAAGTTTTGTTATCAAGCTCAACGATTAGATAGCGAGAAGTAACAACACTGTTAAAAAACTATTTTTATCTCCAGTGCGAGAGACAGTTGCCATTCGGAAAAGTCTAAGATATGAAATTACAGGAGCCGAACTCATTGAAAATAAACAATTCTTTTTATGATAACTTTTAGGCGGATGGCCATGTAAAGGGTTAGTTTTTAAAGATATAGTAGAGCGAATATAAAAATATGTACGGAAACATCTAAGGTTATCGGGAATCCTAAAGCTATATTTTTTTACATATTTTATGATTTTGCTGTTGACTAGAATTTTATGTCGCATATATGCGAAGGTATTTAATAAAGTATTTAATAAACAAAGTTAACACAAAATATTAATAATAAAAAGACAATTTTTTTGTGAACCCATTTACTAAGAAAACTCAATGCTGATATGAGGATCAGAGAAAACACGGTTAAAGTATAAAAATATATGCGAACATTGCTTCGGGAATTCTAAACATATGCTGCTATGCAGTGTTTAAAAGTTTTGTGATTTTGTTATTGAACTGTATGTAGCTTAAGTGCAAAGTAAACGATGCTTAACCATGAAGCTAAAAATATTTTTTTAATGCATTAGCAGGAGTGAGTACAAGAGCAGATGGTAGACTACGAGCTTATAGCGAGCACATAAAAAAGCAAACCCTTTCAGGCGACCGTTAAAATCCGAAACATTTCGGATTTTTTTAAGAGTTATTTCCTTTTCCTTTTTTAGGATATTAGTGTTATGTTGTGCAAGATACCAAGTTTGCTGAATTATCTGATCTTTTCTTTACCAAAAATAGATTATTGTGTACATTGAGAGAACAGTGCAAATAAACGAGAGCACTGTGTGGAAAAAATATGTAAAAAATAGGCAACATGGGATGCATCTTTGAAATAGACATAAAGTATATCTAATCAAACGGAAGTTGGAAACCAGTTCGAGACTTTTCACTAAGGATGCGAGGAGTCAAAAAACACCAAAAACGTTTTAAAAAGTATATACAATGTGACATCAAACTGAAAAATAAAAAAAATCTGAAAGGGTTCGGATTTTAACAGTCATCCAAACGGTTTGTTAAGGTTTTTATGCAGGCGCTGAACTGTCTCCTGCTAAACCATTTGCTGTCTTTTTAACATTATTATTAAGCATGAGTTCCTTCGCACTTACGCCATATACATATACTTTTCTCAGTTTATCATATCAAAGTTTAATTTTCTTTTTAGGATAGGTTTACAAAACCTTCTTCTTTTATTATTATTATTATTAACGTTACTTGCTTTTTTTTAAATGTCTCGTTCTTTGCACTTAACGTATAAAATTCAGTTCAACAACAAAATCACAAAACAATTAAAAAACAGCGTACCTTTAGAATTTCCGCTGGAGATAAAAATGTTTCATTTTGCGCAGTGTTGCCAGTGCTCGCTTTCAAATCGTTGAGTTTATTAATCAAAAATTCATTAAAATTTTACAAAATATGATGTATAAAATTTGAAATTTAAAATTCGGGCTTCAGGAGGAACGTTCGAGTGGAGGACTACGTGATCTAAAATTTGATGGCCCTAGGTACCACCGTTTCTCTACAGTGCGAGGAATATACATGCACTACAAGCAGATACCTCATCATTTAATTTCTTTAAAGGTAATAAAGGGTGATAATAATATTTGGCGGCAAAAATATGAAAAGTAATTACCCGTTTGATAGGCGACGATGTAAAATCCTGTTTCGAAACTAATAGCCCATTCGAGCTAACGACCGTTTGGTGTAATAAAAAAGAAGAGAATCTACGGCTTGGAAAAGTGATGCGCTATTGGCTACGTGAAATATAAAAGCAAATTTTCAAAGTTTCAACTGTTTGTACTGGCATATTTCAAAACGTTAAGAGCCCAGTTGAGTATATTTTTAATATTGCTTAAATTTACATAATTATTAATACAAATCTAAAACTTATATTGTAAGAATTTGAACTGAAAATTTCAGCTTTCTTACTGTTATCTTGATATTGATATTCTGAGTATTAACATTTATGTTGAAGTAACTATAAACATAATATAAATATTTAATTCAAATTTATTTAACATTTTTATTTTATTGATATGTGGGTAGTTTATGGTTACATAAAATAATTTAAATATACATAAAGTACGGATAGCCCTCTACATATTACATCTCAAAAATAGATTACATCTCAAAAATACCCTAGGTATCTCAAAAATAGAATGTTATTTTGGATAATTGCATAAGCAAAATTAAATGAGCTAGTTAGAATTATTCAAATCAAAATTAATTTTTAAATTATGTAAAGTCAAAATCGATTTCAACGATAAAATATTCAAAGAATTTCTTTGGTACCAGTATGCAAATTCATCCTGAATGTTTTTGTGAAGCATGTTCTTTTCTCTGAAGCACTAATATAATGCATTTTTAAGACAAATTAGCCATATCCGGCGTAAGACCCAGCTGTGGCCGGTGTCGTGTCTTGCGCACAGTTAATAACACCAAAATTAACATTTCTCGTTTATTTTCAGCACATTATAAGTAACTTATATACACTTAATACAAAAAAAAATCTGAAAGGTTAAGTTAGTCCAAAGGAGCGTTTTTTTAACATTTTGTGTGTTATCTTTATTTATTAAATATCATGTTCTTCGCACTGTGTCCTTCAAGGGATGCCGCCCCTCTCTGTTTTCTACAAATTTTATTTTGATAAAGCTCTGTTAAGAATTGAAGTCGAAGACTTTATAAATTATAATGATACATCCTACAATGTCCCCTGACTACAACTTGTGCGCCTTCCCACGAACCCCGGAATAGAACTCCTAAGGTTACTAATCAAGCGGAGAAAATTGTATGAGAACCTTCGAAAGTTAATAGACACACTACACCAATATGGACTCGAGCTCTGCTCCCCAGAATGAGAAACAAGCACAAACCCCCTAACGGCAACGTGATCTCAAAGACTGTATCTCATAACAACTGTCCTCCAAAAGGACTAGCTATAATGCGAGCTAACAATTTATATTGTACCTGTGCCTGCATCCACTGGTACTATGCCATTGTGTCACTGGTAAAGTGTTCACATACTCCACAAAAGGAGAAGTGTATCGTCACAGGGATGCCTACAATTCGTCAAACACCATCTTAAACAGTTAACAGAATCTACACCAGGTAGAACGTACCAATTTCACATGTGTACTGAACAGCTGATCAGTGCATCAAATTCAATAATTCATCAAAGTACATGTTAAAGTAGCGCACCCATGGACCGCTAAAATCTGAACATTGAACTTGGACCAAATGGAACACTACCTACCTAATTACCGCAGTACAACATTCGATTCATAATTTAAATATAACACCCTAGGTATCATAAAGCATGTGCTATGCCAAAACCAACAAGCTTCTATAATGAACATAACCTCTTGCATTGTAAATAATCTGTAATAGTATGATAATGCTATGTCCTAAGAACATAACTTCTTGCATTGTAAATAATCTGTAATAGTGTGATAATGCTATGTCCTATGAACATAACTTCTTGCATTGTAAATAATCTGTAATAGTATGATAATGCTATGTCCTATGTGTTGAAGTATGTTGTAACAGTATGTTGCGATATGTCCCATACGTTGTTAGTGCTATGTCCTATGTTTACTGTAATCAGGTCCCCTGTGGAAGAGGCGGTGCCAAAACCAACAAGCTCTATAATGAACATAACTTCTTGCACTGTAAATAATCTGTAACATTATGTTAATGCTATGTCCTATGTGTCGAAGTATGTTGTAACAGTATGATGTGCTATGTCTTATTTGTTGTTAATACTATGTCCTATGTATACCGTAATCAGGTCCCCTGTGGAAGGGGCGGTACGCTAGAGAGGTAGTGCATGGGGGCTATACCATATACCATTTTTGTCAATGTCGATGGCGTGGTACCCCTTGTACTTGTTCCTGTCCTGTCCTGTATTCTATGATATCTTTTGAGATTCAATTTTCCTCTTCTCCATCCCACTGAGCGTTACGTACTTCCCTATATAAACTATACTCCTGAAATTCGAGAGTTCGAAATCTTAAAAAAAAAAAAAAAAAAATACTGATGGTTCTAGTTATGAGAAGGGAGTGGGGCTCGGTCTTTGTTGTATATTATTTTGGCATGGAAATATATTGTGAGAAATTGGGTTTGAATTTACTCAATTCTCTGTACTCAATTATTACTCAATTCAGATTACTCAATTCTCTGTACCAGGCTAAGCTTCTCTTCACCCTAAAATGGTTTAAAAGATAATAATTTTCTGAAAAACATGAATTATTTTTATTTACTGATTCCCTTTCTTCATTGGATGTTTTGAAAGCTGTTAATAGTAGTAATATTAAGGTAAATGATATTGTTTTTGGAACTAAGGGAAGTTAACAGTATAACTTATTGGCTGAATTAAAGCTCATGTAGGATTAGGGAAAACGAGATAGTTGACATCATTGATAAAGAGGCTGCTCTGGGGAGTTTTCTGGAGACCTCTTGGGTCCAGGTTTCTAGAAAAATCGGCGTTAAATTAATTTATAAATTTTATCTTACAGAATGGGACAAAAAGCGTTAAAATCAGAAAACCAGTCTAAATATGTTTCGAACTTAAATACGTTTCGAAAGAAAGAAAATGCTATATTGAAAGATTCTGATGTAAATTAATTTTTGACTGGCGCTTTCCAGTATATCTCTCGAGATTAAACTTCAAGATAATAATCTTTGTTTGAACTGTGGAGAGGTGGGGAATGTTCAGAATTTCCTCGAGAGATGCCTATTATTTCGGAATTTGAGAAATGAGCTTAAAATTAATTTTAATGATCCTTTTTTAACATTTATTGAAGTTATAAATCTTTGTCGATTAATTATGAAATCTATTAACAGGGATCGCCGGGCAGTTGGCGTTCTTGTTTAGAGTTGGTTATGTTTTGTGTTTATGTTCGTGTTTGTGTTTGTTTTTTGCCTTTCGTGTTTGTTCTTATACGTTTTTTGTGTTGTTTTATCCTCTTTCTTATATTTTAATTTTTTATTACTACCCAATTACATTTAGTTATTATTGTTTGCAGTTGGACCGGGTGAGGCCTGTTACAGTCAAAAGGCCGTCTTTGAGACGGTTAGGTGGACTGTGCTTCGCCCAATGCTGGTAACCTTGAGTTCACCTTGAATTTTAATACGGTTTTATCTGTCTAGATGCACGAGGTATTCATATATGAGGAATGAATACCAGAAATTCCTTCAAGAAAGCATTCTTTTAATCTGTTAAAAAACTGTAGATTGTTTAAATGTGAAACATAACCTAAAATATTATAGTATACCAATACTGAACAGGCTACTAACTATTTGGCAGATCATATAGAAGCCAAAGATCCTAAGTTTTTGCGCAGAGGCAACACTTCCCACTAGTGTGGATTTAACCCTAGAATACTACCCATCCGTCTCCTGGACGAAGACCATAACAAATAACCTTGCCTTCCCTAAAACAGGAATCGGAACGTGCGACTCAGTACCTTTATATAATCGTGGCTGCTATAGATAAGAACATTCATTTCCACCGAAACATTTTCGCATGTAGCATTTTTAGAACAATATTCGTCTCACAGACGAATGGTTAGCTGTAACGTTTCATTTCAGATTCCGACTTAGGTTCATTTCTGTGTTGCCTTGAAGATGTCAAACAGTTTTCTCATAGAAAATGTTTGGGGCAAACCTGAGGCTATCCGAGAATAATGAAGAAAATTCTATTTCTTGGGATGATTCGGAGAAAGATGCTTTTGCTGAGGATGCAATCACGAATTAACAGATTAACAAAAAGGAAAATGAGGAACTATCATTTGCCAATAAAGATGAAGAAGAAACAACGCTCGAAAAACAAACCCAGGGAAGATGAAAATATTAATTTGAAATATGAAGCAAAATGCTAAAAATGTTGAAAAATTGCATTTGAAATAAAAACTAAACTAAAAACGAAAATGCTTAAAAAGTTGAAAAATTCCGGAATTTTTTTAATCATGAAAAATCTGTTGTTTAACCCCTGAAAAGTTTCAACTTAATGGGAAAGATAAGGGGCCATCGGTTCCTAAATCAAGCAAAACAAGTACAGCATCTCACAATATTATTCAATTTATTAAAGGACTAAAGGACTGAGCCATAAAAGGGGCTGCAGACACATTGGATCAGCTATGCATGATGATAGTATGTCATGCATTAGAAAACTCGCCGAAGGCCTCTTTTTTTGCGTTTTGCAGCATGATAAATATCAGTTTAATGAATGCTAATGTTATATATGTGCATAATATAAAATCCAAAAAGGCATTATCAAAAATAAAGTTCGCAATAAAGCTAAGTGAAGATGTTCTTGCTCCATGGATGAAGAAGCGTTACATCGTACCAACAAGAACAATTATAAGTGAACTGTTGAAATTTTGATTTGAACACTGAATCTCCTGAACAATCTGGCAGTAAAAAAAGAAAAATGTGTGCATTTTGCGAGTACAGTTTGTACACAATGACTTCTAACTTTTGTCAAATATGTTTCAGAGTAATGCGCAGAGAACAACATCCTAGTATGTGTAAATACTGCTTTGAGAATAAATATATGATACCTTCTTGCAAACTAAACTTCCAGAGATCTGAAATCATCTGCGAGTAGTATACTTTTATTTTAATTTACTTTTAAAATAGGTTTTAAACACGATTACGTACAATTCGTCTCGGAGACGAATGGTTACGATTGCCGTAAGGTTTTAAAAGGCTCGCATTCTAGGGTTAAATTCTTAATATGTTAGCAAAATGTAGCGTTGAAAAGCTGCGGAAAGTCTAAAATCACAAAGAGTTTTAATGCTAAAAATAAAAAAGCGTTTCTAACGCCTTTCTCACTACAGAAAAAAATCATTTACATATAAAAGTAGCGCATGTTATAATATTTCAGAGGTTTGTAAACTTACTTATTTCATCTTATATGAATTGAATTAGGACAAATTTCTGTAAATAGAACGAGATAACAGACAAGAAAGCATAACATGACTAAAGAAGTGCATAGCTAACGTTTCAAATGATTTTTCCAAGCATGCAGAAGAACAAAGAGTTAAAAAGGGTAAAAAGATGCAACGTTGTGATGTATTTTTAAAATATAAAACTAAAATATAGGATGCATCACGAACAGCAAATCTGACTGCTCCCTTATTTGGATGGGTCAGCAAAAAAATAGGTCAGCATTTTAGTTCTTCTGAAGAGCTTTATTTTTAAACGTTTCATAGCATTTCACTAGTTCATTGTCTGAAGAATATTGTGCAGTTATTTAAAACGCAACATTATATTCCGCATTTCGTTTAAAATTGGCTCATGTAATGAGTCATTAGAATAAAATTTTATACTTGAAAGCTATATATCATAAATAATAAATAAAAGAATTAGATGTTTAATAAATGTATCAGGGATTTTGATTTAAAACAATCGCTCAGTTTCAGTACTAAAATTACACAATAAAATCTAATTATCTTAAAGTCGGATAATATTTCAAAATTATAATTCGAAGAAAGCTAAAGTCGAGGACATCTAATTTAAGAGGAAATGTGAATAAATTTCTTTAAATTCCTTGCTTTATGATTTTAGCTGTGTAAAAAATCATATTTAAAATTAGATATTCAAAACAGTAGTGCTAAAAGGTGAAAAAGGGAAAAACTGCTAGCTTTGATGTTACTTTATTAAAAATTAACGCCACGTTAAGATTAGCACATGCGCAACGATAAAAGAGCTACTTAATTAAATCTTTACCGTTCGCTTTCCACTTAAGCCCTTGCATATCAGCAGCCGCCCGGCTGCCGCGCGGTAAATTCGCTGAACACTGGTAGTTCTGTCCGAAAGAACTGGCTGAATGGGCGTTTTCGTGGTTTCCCCATGTGTATCGTGTATACGAGCCATGTATCTATATAGGGGAGGGCGTGGGACATATGCCTGTTTACCTCCGTTAAACACCAGGCGTCCCCGTCCTCCGTCACCTGTCACCTGTATACGAGCCAGTTTACTTTAGAAAGGCCTCTGCGAAGAAATCCCTTCCCTAAGGCAGATAGTCCTCGAAGCTTTGCGGTTATCACATAAAACAAACTTAAACCATACACTGGAGCCCAAGATTTAATTAATAAGAGGATATATGCAGTTTTCTGAGAAACATTCCATTCAAAGGAAAAGGCGCTCCAACTCCGACCTGATAAAATCACTGAAGAGTAATAATTCGACTTGGTTTAAAATCCCAGTAAATAAGTTGATCACATGGCTGTTTTCGTAGTTTTCTTCATATGTGATATTACACTTGAAACAATTTTCCTTGTAAAATTATCCATGAAGGTAATTCATCCATTGGGCAGATAGTCCTAATATGTTTTATTGTAACCTAATAAATCGGTAATCCAGAAACGGAAATTCTGGAGTTTAAATAAATTAAAATTCCTGAGAAAAGGACCAGTTTTGATAGCAAAACTTTTCATGACGGAGTCTTTAAAATGCTTGGAAATTATCATCTGTTTGTAGTGAAAGCTATCATGCGTTTATAATTAAAATAATTCGGAAATGTTTTCATGGCCTAAATCTTTGAATTTTGTTTTCAGAATGTCTTCCAAATAACTAGTTCTTAAAGTGTTGGCAAAGCAGCATGAGATGTTTAATTTAAAATTTCACTTGAATCAAACCACAGCTGCTTAACAAACTGGTTAATTAAAAAGTAATAGGAGACACATTTAACCAATTAAAAGCTTCATTTTGCGTTATTAATAATAAATTCCTTTAAAAGTGTAAGATTCTAGCTAAATTAAAGTTTCTTTTGTTGGCTAGATCTTTACTTGAACTGTGAATTGATCATTCGCTAAATTCAACTGCATCAATAACAAAACGTAGGAAAGTGTGAAAAGACCCTTTTAATCAATTTAAGAGAAATATCTACAAATGACACTCCTGGTGCTTAGAATCCTCGCCAATAGCTTTGGTGGCAACTTAAAATAGAAATGTAAAATTAAAACTAAACCTAAGTTTAATAACCTAAGCCGAAGCTGCACATAAATATTTTAACACGTAGTTGGCTATGGGCCCTATAACCGACGTAAACTAACGGGAATTAATATGCCCGGCCGTAAAATAGCAAGCTTAAATACAAGAGAAACAACGTGACCGAAAGGCAGAACATGCTCTATCTGAAGTAACTCAGATACCAGCTTAATAATAGCTTTTTTACCCTAATTTGCATAATGCGCGAAACTGAAACCCATTCTGGTAAGAAAGCGTGGGTTTAAAACAAAAGCAAAAGGAGAGGTTGCTTAGAAAATAAAGTTAACTTTTAATTAAATTAAATAAAAGTCCACAACGTAATTTAAAATGTATTTAATTCATATAATGTACTCAAATGCTTTTCCATGGATATTTCCACCTTTTATGTAATTAATAGCAGGTATCTTACCGCTATATTATTGCATTCTTCGGTATCGCAAAGTTTAATTTTTTTTTTCTCTTGAATTGTTATTACTTGCGCTCTAGTTATTCTGATAGATAAATTCGGCGAGTAATCAGAAATTCAGCGCCGAATATTGGCTTCAAATACATTAAAGACACAAGAAATGCTCTTTGATTGCTATTTTGCCAATAAAATGTCACATAAATAAGCATTAGGATCTGCCTATCGTAAGAAATGTCGCCTGAAAGAATGTAGGAAATATTCCGCAAAACTATGTCCGAAGCAATTTGTAGAAGTCATTTCGACACAAACATTCTCTTATTACATTTCTTGAAAAAAAAAAAAAAAAAAAAAAAAATCTGATGTGTACACCACATGACTTCCTTGCACGGAATATTAAAATAGACGCATTTTTTGCTGTATTTACTTAAAACTTATTTCCCCGAATTTCATTAAAGATATGTATTTCTCATTCAATTATTTCAGTTCGCGGCAATGCAAAGCACATAAAAGCTCAAAATATCTTCATTAAAAATTGAAAATGTAGAAAACAAATAAAACACCAAATACAGTTAAAACAATCAAAAAACAATTTTTACAATTAAAATTAGAATTTCTACTCAAAAATCAGCAATTCGGCCAGTAGGTAATAAGGCAGATTCTTCGGTGCACAAAATTGAAAGTTTAATTTTGGTCATACTCCGGCAAAAAACACTGAAGGTGCAGAAACTGAATTCACTGTTCTGTTAAGTTTCAAATGTAAACGAGCATGGCTGCTATAGTAATTAAAAATTATGCTTGGCCGCACTTAAACAACTTTTAAATTGTTGATAATTCTACAACTACTGCATGCAGCTTAACTAAAGGCATAAAAAAAATTATCGGAAGAAAAGAACAGCATAATTTAATCATTTTAAAGCGAAAAATGCGCAATTTACCAACATATAAGTATAAAAACAATTCAGCTCACTGAGCCCAGTATCAAAGTGGGTCATTCGATAGAGGTCAAACCACAAAAAAACAAACCACAGTGAGAAGCGTGCTGTAGCTTTTATTCAGAAAATAACCACAATAAACCACGTGCTGTAGCTGTAGATTAACAAAAAATACTATTAAAATTTTATCTGTATTTTCAAGCAGTTTAATAGAAGAGATAAATTCATTTGGTTACGTAAATTAAAATAGTATGCAAAACACAAAGAACAAACATACTGTAAATAATGGATAAACAATAAATATCATTATAAATTTTAAAAAAATTAAAAATGGCACTTAAGGAATATGTTTACAATAGAAACTACCAATAAGTTCAAAATCGCATAAAAATTATCTTTTGAAACGTTTTGCTTTTATCGTATGGTATTTAGTTACTCAACCTTAGGACCAACTAAATAAAGCAATTTTCTCAATAAAAACAATTCCCAAGTACCATGATATCATTTCCACTATTGCTGTAAAGGCATGCATTTTTCTTTCCTTTCCTATATTTTCCGTTGACAATATTGTTTTGAAATTATGGTTTGTAACAGTAACTTTCCCATCTTTCCATAATATGCAAAGATATTTTTTTAGACATGGCATTACGCGAAGACATTTGTTCGACGGTTAATTTGCAACCCTATCAATAATCCGAGGATTAATTGGGAATTGGCTGCATTGAACATACAAGAAGAGACAATACAATATTTCGAATTTTCAAACATCTGCGCATTCCAATCCAAATTCCTCGAATACCCGTGTGGACTTTACTAAATCTGCCTATTTGGAGGTCTAATGTAATGTGAATTATACAATGCATTCATTCCTAACAATTCACAATAGGCTTACGCAACATTTATTTTTCGATGAAACAGAAAGTCGTTCTCTTTAATGTTTCGCTTAATATCATCACAGGAAGCTAACGTTCTTTTCCCTTTTGCACTTAACGCTCGAACGGCTATAACGCGAGGAAAAAAGGATTAAGTAATGAGAAAATTATGCGAAAACTTGCATAAGAGGAACAATCTTCTTCTCGAATGGAATGACCCACATGAAAGCGTGTTGTGATAGTGGGAATGACTCGTAGTCTTGCCTCTCACAGAACTATATCAGCGAAAAAATGGAGTATGAAATTTAAGACGCTGGTTTAAAACCTTTTCGCGACGACGCACCTTTGTTTAAGACGCTCGTGCGAGACGGAAGGGAAACGAAGGCAGTCACCGTACAGGACGGAGGTTTTGCATCGCTAAGCCTACTTTTATAAAAAAAAAAATCTGATGTGTACACCACATGACTTCCTTGTACGGAATATTAAATTATACGCATTTTTTCTTGCATTTTATTTAAACTTATTAGATTGAATTAAACCTACTTCGCCGACAGCGCATAAACCACAATAGAATAAATGCATTCTTTAAAATTCACTTTGTTTACCATACCAAAATACGAGGTGCACATCTACATGTTATAGCAGTCCTATATACAAAATTTCAACGTTCTGAGGCTACTCGTTTTTGAGTTATGCGAGATACGTACGTACGCACGAACGTACATACGTTCGTACAGACGACACGAAAAATTCTCTTCAGAATTAATTCTAAAGCAGTTTTATCATTTTTTTTTTTTTTTTTTTTTTTTTTTTGAAGGAACAGAGTATTTTATTCTGTCCTTACGTACAGATATCACGCAAAAATATCGTTAAATTGCATTCGATAGCGGTCAAAATGGATATTTTCGTTGAAATATGCTGCCTGAAACTTTTCGCAATTACAATACTTCCTTTTTACTTCGCACAAGGAAGTAAAAATCAGAAAAAAAAAAAAATCACTTTTAGCATCGTAATTTTGGTATCATTTTAGATTATTACTTTAGCTCTTATGTATTTTAAAATTAGTACTTAATAACGTTTTATTCTTTATTTTACATGAAAATATACATCAAAATTTCCTTATCTTGTAAAATAATTTTCGGAAGCTTTATTCAAATTGATAAAATTATTGATTTTAATTGATAAAAATCCATCAATAAAGTTTAAAATTAATAAAACAACACAATTAAGACTATTTACAGTAAGATGTAACAAAATTTAAAATGAAGACTGAGTGTGGTAAATCTCGAAGCACGGAGAAATATCGCTTTCTAACTCTTTAGAAAAAGAATCATCACTTTCATCTGCGTTAGTAAATGGTTCATTAACCATACGAGGATATTCTTCCTCTGATAATTAGCTCCTTTCCGACATAATAGACTGGAGGTAAGGCTTTCCTAAATAAAAAGAGAAGAAACGGAAATATATCTGAAGGAAATGCAAAACGTAACAGAATTCCACACAGTAACCCTAAAAGACCACATATAGTAGAGGAAAAAAAATAGAATAAAAAAAAGGAATTGGATATAAATCAGACAAGCGAATATTTATATTAGCACGCGGCGATTTAAAGAGTCCACCTCTGTTTACGCTTTCCCTCCTCCCCCTCGCAACAGTTGATGAGTAAAATAAGTCAGACAGAATATATCAAACTCAAGGTCAGGAACCTAAAGCTGTGTTCATTTCAAATGTAATGGACATAAGATGCCATCTAGTGGCCTTCAGAAAAACGTTCCAGTTTAAAATACGTATACGCATCACCCGTCCTCTGAATTCAATCTCTAATGATGCGTGGATGGGACGCCCGGCTGTAAGAGAAGTTCTTAGGGAATGCGTAAATGGGACCCCAGTCCTGAAAGGGTTTTAAATAAAAGTGTAGGTGATAATAGTTCTTATTGGGAAGTTTAAACTTCAAATTAAATATTGCATTCTAGCACATCAAATACCAGCATTAAGGCTGAAAAATAATATTACTTTAAAATGCAGCTATTTCAACCCTTTCCATTAAAAATTTTTTTGTAGGTGTGTAGAGACATTAGGTATATTTTTGGAAGCAGGAAAGATGAAAAATGAACAAACGCCTTCGCCGGGAATCGAACCGTGGACCTCTCAATTACGCGCTGAGCGTGCAGACCACTACACCATGAAGGCTCGCTAAGAAGGCGGGATAAGTACCTTATAGATGACACCAACAAAAATAGTGTTGCTTAATGCTTTTCCTTTCTATTTGGGGGTGTTTGGGGTGAGAATATAAAAAAAAAATCATGCCATTTTAACCTTTCTTTGCATTTTCCTCCCGCACTAAAACTGCTTGGGCTGGGAAAGGTAGCATGTAAAACAAAAAAAAAATAAAAAAGAATGCATGAAATGATAACGCAATTTTGACATGCGCAATTTATTTTGTTAGGGATTGGGATCAGTTTTAAACACATTTCTGGGAAGAATTGGGCAATCTTTCATTTTGATGGCTGAACTTAATTTTTGGAAACATCGGAAGATAAACGATTTGTAGCTTAGAAATCATGCATCTACCATTTTAAGCAGAAACACATAACTGATAGCTGGAGATGGGTACGCCGAATGTAAATTGTTTTGAAAATATACTATTCAGATGAAACAATGCCATTTCATGCCACTATCAGTGTTAATGTTGATGAAAGAATAGAGTATTTTGGCCTGTCAGACGGTATAGTGGTTAGGGAAGCTTACTGCGGTACCGAAGCGCCGGGGTTTCTATCCCAGAGAAAGCATGGGTGTTTTAAATGTATAGTGCCTGTGCGGAATGGGGGGCACTATAAATATTCGGCGATCCGATAGTCCTCTCGAGAGGTTGGTGGTAGGGGAAGAGGGGGTGGGAGATCCTCGGACCCGTCCCCCCCGGAGTGTTCTCCATCAAAATTGGTGGGGGGGGGAACTGAGCGAAGTCGTACTTTCACCTGTATGATGCTCAAGGCTCTTGCCAAAGACAGACGCAATCTTGCACTCCTTGCCACGATGAATTTCGTGAGCTTTTCCTCATGCTACTGTCGGACAAGCGAGATAAGTCGCAACACAGCACAATGAGTACTTTATTGCTAAAAAGAAAATTTTTAAATGCATAAACCACAGTAAGAAACGTGCTGTAGCTTTTATTCAAAAAATAATTTTATAGTTATTAAGGGGGAATTGTCCTATTATTTACAATAATTAATGAAGAAAAAAGATGTGATTCCAAATTAAATAGCTCTAATCGTTCTGCAAATATTTTACCGTGCATTAAAAATGCGTGCCTTTTTATGATAAAAATGCATGTGTGATATCCCAGTTAGAAGTATCATAGATAAGCAAATAGATAATAGTATGAATGCTGCATCAATTTACGGCAAAGACGACGGCATTCGTAAGAATGTAAATGCCATCGTAGATGCCTTAAAAATGCAATCGTAGAAGATTTTTCCAAGAAAAAAAGCGTTCATTTTCATTACATAAGAAGAAAACATAAAATCATATGTAGCCAGCCCATTCGCTGGCATCTTCAGTATGCTTATTTGACGCTCCAATATTTTTCTTAGTTTTCCTGTCTTTAGTGAGCGCTCTTCCACAGCTAAAAATTCATCTTGCCAGCACTTGAGCTGTCCAAGGATGGTCGCTTGTTCGCAAAGGATCATCAATTAATTAATAAATTGCATCTTAATTTAGATTATGTTATTTTACGAAAGTTTATGCTTTCATGTGTGCATTAATTTACCAAAATTGAATTATTTACGGTTAATGCGTTTACTTGTAAATTTTTGGATTACTAAACTATCTGAAATAAAACTGCATACTGTATCTTCAGCTGTCATACAAGATAAATCTAATTCAAGAAAGGAATATATTTCAAATTTAATGAGTGTTCTAGTTCTTAACAAAAGTTGAGCGATTTAAAAGCAATAAACGCATTTCTTCCTAATTTAAATTTCTAATTTATTTTTTAAATATGTATTTGTATGTCAAAATACAATATATTTAAAATGTGTCTAAAGGACAATTTTAGGAACATTTGCAGCATTAATTAAAAATAATAACTATTTCTAACGCCACATGATACAAATAGTTTGATGCCGAGGTTAGAAATGAATTTAGTCAAATTTTATAGAACTTTTAAAAATCTTAAATCACTCGATATTTGTTTTTATTCTTATGCAGTAAAAAATACGTCTGGCAAATAGTAATATATAAGAAAATATCGTTGCTGAAAATTTGTTTTTTAAAACTCTCATATTTCACGAGGAAATTTTTCAAGCAAAGTAAATGCAGAAGTAGCGAAAGAAAAGTAATCGATGGAATTGATCCGTATTGCAGATAGCAATTTTACAGAGACGTGTCTTTATCAGAATACCTATATTATATAACTCAGAATAAACATACACAAAGTTTGAAGAATTCGTTGCATGTATTACGTAATTTGGTTTATGAATAGTTAACAGCTACCTAGTCAATGTAGAAGGAAGAAGCAATTAATAACTCCAATTCCTTTTCTTTCCTTTTGCGATGCTTTCCGATTAAATACATTCTCCTTTTAGAGGAAGAAGATTTCAAAGAGATTAACTAAGTTACCTGTAACACATGGATGGTAACTAACTTATTTATAACATATGGAAGAGAAACTGCTCATTTGTTATTAAAAATTAAGCAGAATGCAACTTCAGGTTTGTGTTGGTTACATAAAAATGACTAATTTATACAAATGATCATTCCCTAATCGAGTTATATCATGTGCCGCATTAGGGAAAGATTTTATTAGTTACACTATTAATTATTAGTTTTATTAGTATAAATACAAGAAAAACTATCAATTCTTTACCGAGGTACCTAAAACATGATTAATTAATTACACTAACGCTCCAAATGTTCATACCAATGTTACCCAGTCGCTTGTATTGTATTTTAACTGACCTTTATCTCTCATTAATTAAATATATTGTTCAAACAAATAAAGATTTATACGATTAAGGTGCTTTAAATAATCCAGTCTGTTGATAAATGATGTTAAAATTTGAAAAATAAATAAAAATTTCACTCTTATATCTAATGGCTAAGCCTTTTAAATTAGCTATTTGACAGGCTTTCTTAAGTGGAAGATTAAGGTAATATTTCCCCTCAACTTTCCTGGTAATTACGCAATAAATGTATGGTAGTATAACGTATCGTAATGGCATAAAACAAATATAAGCATAGGAAGGATATCTACCTAGAGGGAAGAATGCGTTCATGAAGATTTTTTAAGGAAGGTCTAAATATTTTAAAACCACATACACCAAACCAGCTCGCAGGGAACAAACATTGAACGAACTATTAAATTCGTTTAGTGTAGCAGTTTTTTTTATATAGTTCGTCCATCCACAATTTTGCGTTGATGAATGGATCAATTAGTTGATTTTTATAGAAAGTCTCATAAAACGGAATGTCATTAATTTAGTTTAAGATAAATAAGCTAATCAGGGGCAAAGTGAATAACATTGTTGAATGCTGACAATCGATTTGGTTTTGAATTCCCGGCGAAAGGGATGGCTGCGTGATTATTAACGCATTTGCACCATTGCAGCATATATGTAATGTGAATACGAGCCCCTTCATCTTAGAAAGTCATCGATAAAGACATCTTTTCAAATATCTTTAATGTGCTTTGCCTTAATTAAATTCAATCAACCAGGCTTTAATAGACAGAGGCTATCAGTTTTATTTTATGCATATAAAAGTTTTGTTTTACATGTCAGTTTAGTCAATCTTTCGTTATTTTTAGCATGCAAATATGAAAAACAGTGTTCCGCGTTTAGCTGTAAATCTTATATCGAAACATTTATTTGTATTTAAATATGTAAACGTATATGGCACCCAGAAGAGCATAGATCAGAGAAATATAAAGCAATACTTAATTAGTTTTTGAATTACTATGTAATATCTACTTATTAAGCTTTCGAAGTGATATCTGAAGAATTAGGCAAGAATTAGGCAGGAGCAGGGTTCAAATAACTCTTTATTAAAACTCTTTAAAATTCACAATCCGTCGACTTGACGCTAACAAACTAAGCCTCGCTCGGGCAGTAACTCAACTAACAAGAACTAAACTTAAAATTTAAAGATATTAACAAAACAGTCGAATCTCTCACAGGGCTCAGCAAATCCTGTTATCTAAAACCGCGTCGAAGTCTACTGGCAGCAAAGTATTAGCTATTACGCCACTTTAACCAGCACTAAATGCAGAATCAGAAGCTTACGCTACAAAGGTACACTGCTCAAAAAAAAAAAAAGGGACAGTCCTATATCTCCCGATCTACTGAGCCGATTGACAAAATTCAAACTGCGTTCTTCATGTCTTGAAAGCGCGACTTAGGATATATATTAGATTTATATATAGCACTATTCTAACATAGGTATTTTGACACAAAATCGGACTTTTTCTGAAATAACATACCAATGTTTTTACATATTTCGATTCTACGACTCAAATTACGCCTAAATATGAAATTTTGTAAAATTTGGAGCAAAATTTACGGAGAAATTCACAAATTTATGTTGGCACTATTTTGTCAGTTTGCGCCAAGAATAGTTTATATGGCAACCTAGTTTCCTTTCCCGTGAGAGGAAAAAAAGTCACCATCGTTCCTTTTTTCCAAATAATATTCTTTATATTGTATTTTTAATTATAACTTATTATTTTAAGTAATTTTTTTCTTTTTCGAATTTCATTTTAATTGTTTAAGTTGCATGGTTTTTTTCGAATAACTGTTTTAAAATTTTCTATTTACCTATTCGAACTGCGTAAATAAAGGTGCAGCGTTTATTTTTTTCAAATAGTTTTCTTTATATATATTTTTTGTCATAGTTATTATTTTAGGTAATTTTTAAATTCTTATACTTTTATTTTAATTGTTTGTGTTGCATTGTCTCTTCAGATAATTGTTTTAAAATTTTCTATTTATTCCTTCGAACTGAGCATTTTAAATAAATTTTCCAGAATTTGATTTTATTTATTTGAATTGCGTTTCTTTCGGAGGAATACTTTCTAACCCAGATTACGATGCGTTTGAAGACTGAATATATTAAAAGAGCAAATACATTAAAGCATATTTAACACGCCTTTCAATGTTCCGTTCAGAAAAGATATATATAAATAAGAGAGATGTATAACCGACATTTTAACTTAGGATGACTAGCATACACTGCTTTAAACAGTTTTATCATTGTGCCCATTGCTTTACACAATTTTATCCTACATTTGGTTTCTTAACTGTTATTCATATTTTAGTCAAATATTTTATTTTTGAAATCGTAAGAATCAAATATCATAAGATTAAAAAGTTTTAAATTTAAAAAAAATACAAATACTAAATTTTACCCAAAAATTTATTTTTTCTTCTCTTTTTCTTCAGGCATTCTACTTTATTCTTGCTCTTTTTCTTTAGGCATTCCGCAAGTATATTAAAAAGTATCCAACTTTTCGAAATATCTTGATATTTCTGACAATCATTTTAAATAAAGTTATCGCCTTCCATTTCATAAAGGCCCACAAACGGCCGAGCGGTAAAGTCGCTGAACACTGGTAGTTCACTCCGGGGTTCGAATCCCGGTAAACGGGCTGGTTGCATGGGTGTTTTCGTGGATTTTCTCATGTGTACCGTGTATGCCAGCTGGTTTTCCTTTGAAAGTTCTTCACAAAGGCATCCTTCCTTTTAAGCAGATAACCCTGCTTTGACGTAACTTAATAATCCAATTCAATCCATTTCATCAATATTTGGTCAGAGCCTTTATCAGTCTTTAGAGGCTAAACATTTTGAAGGTATGAGATGAAAGAGATGTAGTTCACTCCGGGGTTCGAATCCCGGTAAACGGGCTGGTTGCATGGGTGTTTTCGTGGATTTTCTCATGTGTACCGTGTATGCCAGCTGGTTTTCCTTTGAAAGTTCTTCACAAAGGCATCCTTCCTTTTAGGCAGATAACCTGCTTTGACGTAACTTAATAATCCAATTCAATCCATTTCATCAATATTTGGTCAGAGCCTTTATGAGTCTTTAGAGGCTAAACATTTTGAAGGTATGAGATGAAAGAAAAGGTATGAGATGAAAGAAAAGGTATGAGATGAAAGATTTGAAGGTATGATTATTTATCAGTCTTTAGAGGCTAAACATTTTGAAGGTATGCGATGAAAGAAAAGACTGGTTTCATCAAGAGGTTTTGGTTTATTTAATTACGACAAAGCACACTAGGGCTATCTGCCTAAGGGGATGGATGCTTTCGTGGAGGACTTTCTAAGGAAAACTAGCTCGCATACACGTTACACATGGGGAAAACCACGAAAACGCCCATGCAGCCAGCTTGTTTGCGGGATTTGAACCTCGGACTGAACTACCAGAGTTCAGCGACTTTACCGCTCGGTCGCTGTTTTATCAGGAGAGAAAAGAAAAACGCCTTTAGGTGACATTCACATACAATACTGGATAAACTCCTGAATCTTCAAATAATTCGACTGAGAAAATCATGGGATTCTCCATTTATAATACGATATGATGTTATATAACGTAATTTAAATTTATACAACCATATAGTCTAATACCAGTCGCTCTTCACTTTAATCTGCAATGATATCGTTTTTGTCTTTTCTGATAACACAAGCTCAATTGATGGTATTTGCTGGTGTACACGCCCAAGTGTTTTCTCTTTGAACGCCTAAATTCTTTGAAGTAACCTGAAAGTATATTCAAAAGCGTCCAACTTTTTGAAACATCATTGTATGTCTAAGAGCCAAATTTTCCCTGCAAATTTTTGCTTGCTTTTCTCCCTAATTTTCTTCTTTCTTCTACAGTTATTTTAAGTGCTCACACAAGAAAATTAAGATTTTTCGATTGCTAGATTTTCATAAATTTTGCATTCTTGTCAATTTTTTAAAATATCAATTGCATCAACTGTGTTTCAGCTGAAGACAGCTTTTCATTTTCTAGACATTTTAACTATAAACAAAGTATAGAGCAAAGTCCAAAGGATAAATATTTTAATTAAAAGATTTTTTGCTAAATGACAAAGAAATAAAACAGTCCAGCAGTGTTTATTCTTCACCACCGAGTAACCCGATTCTTATATCGGCTGAAACAATCTAAATCATATTAAAGATCATGTTTTTTTATACAATCTATAACGCGAGGGAAAAATTAGTTTCTTAAAACATTTTTTCAAAGAAGATTAATATAAAAGATTATATTTATATATATATATATATTTAAAGCTGGGACTTGAACCAAACTGTGAAACTTTTAAAGTTTAATTTACATAGTGGTTATAATTAAAGTTCCAATTTGAAATGGTCATAAAAGGAAAACTAGCGGACCAAATGTTATCAAACTTGGGAATCGTGTAAAGGAGATTATGGGAATTTATTTTCCGTGGAAAAAAAAGAGTTAAAAAACTCAACACCAGGGGGAAAATGGCGCTGTATACAATATTGTTAAATGAAATAAGACACGAAAACATCTGTTTAAAATGCGTTTAATATTTTCCGAAACGTGTTACAAAGCAGGTTCAATGTAGCGTCCAGCATTTTCCGAAAGTAAGTTAAATCCTGTTACTGCATTCTCGACAGCAGCTCTTAGCATATCAGGAGGAATGTTACGGACATGTCAGTGTATCATATTTTTCATTTCTGCCAAATTGTTTAGATTATCACCATAAACAGTGCTTTTGAGATAACCCCATAGCCAAGAGTCACAGAGGTTGAGGTCTGGTGGGAAGAGGAGAAGTGTTGGCCTATAAGACTTTCATTCGTGAAATGTTGCCTAAGTAACTGTGCGACACACGTGAGGTGGGGCCCAGCCCTGCATAAAAATCGTAGTATCTAAAATGCCACGTTACTGCAGTTCATGTACCACGAAACATTTTAACATTGACTCTAAGTGAGCTGCAATGACAGTGGTCCAGCTGTCGACTGCTCTTCAGAGAAAAATGGTTCAGTTATAATACTAGCTGTCATTCAACACTAAACGGTGTGGAATGACTGCTATGCAATCGAATGCAGTAGGAGAATGCAATGGAACTAGATAGATAACATGATAGATTTCTTTGGCCCAAATCGATTAAAAGCGTTTTGAATCAGTATCTTCATGTTTTAGTGCCGAATTCAGACTTCAAAAATTACTAATTAGCGATCTGTAAGAAAACGATTTCCAGATTGTACGCACTTGTGCGAGTGATTTGCGATCTCACATTTTCTAATCGCTAATTCATGGTTTTCATAAATGAATTTCTCCCTTACACGGATGGCGCACTTGGCTTTTATCAAATTTAACGCCTTTAAATGGTTATTTGCTTACTTCAAAGTTTCTTAAGGGTATACAACATATTAAACCCGTTTAACAAAAGGTTAAGTTAGATTCCGACCCATATTTCGTTTAACAATATTGCATACTGCGCCATTTTCCCCTGGTGGTAAAGTTTCCAACTTTCTTTTTTTCGTGGAAAATAAATTACCATGACATCCTTTACACGGTTACAAAGTTTGATAACATTTGATCCAGTAGTTTTCCTTTTATGACCGTTTCAAAGTGAAAATTTAATTATAACCACCCTGTATATTATTAGATTTTAATTTGAAGCTATGCGTTATATGTATACCATGCGTAAGATTTTCGCTTTTATGGAAAAAATAAAGAATCGAAGCAAATATACTTAGGATATTAGACCAAAACTGAAAAAATTTTCCCTCCCTCCGAAAATAAAATATTGAAACTTCGACCATGAATTTATTGAATTATCGAAATATTCAATTTGACTTATCTTCCAAGTCCTAGTTCCGAGAACAATTCCGTCAAAAATTCCGAATTACTGAACCTGAAGTAAAAGGTTTAGTATATATTCACTGTATGTTAATAAAGTAGTAAGAGTGTAACAAAAAATAGATTATAGAATTTACGCTGATGCAACTATTTGTCTGAATGCACAACATGTAATGGAAGAAAAGGCTTGTAGAGATCTGTTTTTGACATGCCTCTAAAAGTAGATGTCATACTCCTTTTGTCTCTTCAATGTCAAAAAACGTTCTTTTGAGAGGCCTTTAGTTTTGGGGAGAAAAAGATCATAAGAAGACAAATTTGAAGAACATGCAGGACAATTGAGTACACATACTTATTTTCGGAGCACAAGCGGTTCTCCGATTGGTTATTGAATAATGAAAAGATGCATTGTCATGCAATACAAAACATTTGGAATACGTTTTCTGACTGAAAAACGTAAGATTAAAAGTCATCTGCTTAATTCACAGCTATTTACAAGTCAACTACTCGGGCAATTGCAGAATCGTTTTGATCCTAAGCTTGTAAGACAAACGCAATATCACTGGATTTAAACACTTCTTTAATCTTCCGAGAACGTTCCTTCTTTAGCTCATATTCCAAGAATATTAAGTGAATACAATTATTGCAAAAGAAATTGAATATTCATTTGCACTACGGCTTGGTAGTTTATTAACAAGTTAACAAAACTTAAATTCTGCTTTTTGTGTCTAAGAATACAACAATATATTAAATATTTACAAATAAAATATTGAATTGGAGATTTAATTGGAGCCTCACCAGTTGCCTAGCATTTGAAGATTGTTAAATACTAATTGTTTGTTGCGAAGTCTAACCCAGGCTTGCATGGTTGGTTTTCGTAGTTTTCTAGGTTCTCTTTACAAAGGTTCTCTATGAAAGCATCTTAATCAAATAGCTCCCATGTTCTTTCTATGTTCAAATAACCAACTAACCTAGTTTAAACGCGATTTCCAAGGGAAGTTACTAGCAAAACCCGAATACTCATTAAAAATCATGTAGCTTGCCAATCGGGAGTAACATGAAAGATACGGCGCCAATAATTGAATTGCTGTTACGGTACGCTGTTTCTAAACTTAGATGGTCATTCCTTAATTAAATAGCTCACCAGCGGCAGAGCGGTAAAGACGCTGATCATTGGTAGTTCGGTCCGAGGTTCGAATCTCGCGAACGGGCTGGCCGCATCGGCGTTTTCGTGGTTTTCCCCATGTATACCGTGTATACGAGCCAGTTTACCTTAGAAAGTCCTCTACGAAGGCATCCCTCCCTTTAGGCAGATAGCCCTCGTGTGCTTTGCCATTATTAAATAATCCAATCCAATCCTTAATTAAATATAATTGATTTGTAACTTCTACTGGAACTGACGGTAAGAATTGAAGTGCAAATAAATAATATCGTGTGCAATCTTGATTAATATAAAATTTAAAATATTTGCATTCAGACAGAAAGTTTTTTGAAATATTTGCAATTACTTTATAAGAAGGATTTATTAATAACCGTAATAATTACTAATTATATTACTGATGATTAGGATTCAGTTCTTGACAATTACATTCTAAATTAGAATTTTAAGGATATAATGAAAATACGCTACGCACAAAAATACATTTTAGGATAAAAATGAGTTGGTTTTTTATGTTTTAAAATTTCTTAAATTCATTTAATAAACATCGTATCCTCGTTGTTAATTGAATCCTGAATGTTGGGTGGCGTTTATAGAATTATTCTTACTTGTCCACAGAATCTGCTGACTTATCCAGCCATTAAGTAGCTGCAGATCATTTCTACATAACCATTGAACTTCCATTAATTCAGTCTCTAGAGGGCCGTATGTTTATATCATAATTTGACTTTTATACAAATGATTATTCTAAATATTATGTTTCTATAAAAATATACTGTGCTTTAAAAATGTGGATGATAGTATCAGCCGCTCTTTCAGCCACTTCAAAAGCAACAGTTTGTTAAGAAATAAATTATGCAGTTAATGTCATAAAATTCAAATAAATATCAAACGAAAATTTTCAGTTTTAGACAATTCGATTTAAACGAAGTAAAGTAGCAGACGATAAAACGCTGAAGGTAAAAATTTACTCTTATTTTTTTTTAAAAAGGAAGATAGAGAGAAATTTAAAAAAAATAGTTAAAAATTTGAATAATATCATCTATAATTTAAAAAAAAATAGCTTTTCATATAGTATTATTAAATATTTATTACGCTTCATTGAGGGAAAAAATGTTATATAATTAATGCTTCGTAAAATCTTACTTGAAATTTAAGGTTAAAAATAGCTGTGGCAATTCACTGTAACAAAAATCCATAGACCACATTTGGCGTTATTATAGCTCAAAAAAAAGATGCCATATTTCAAAACTCGAAAATATGTAAATTCGTGTATTCTTAGAAAATTTTGAATAAAAATGTCTAATTTTTTGCAGATATGCTTAAAAATACACCTACTTTAAGATGATGGTAAAAATTTTATAGGTTATAATTCAAAATGTTTATCGAAAAATTTATAAAAATTATTTAAAAATAGAAATTTAAAAAATAAAACACAAAAAAATGGATAAATTTTATTTGGAATGAACCTAAATTTTGAAATGTGAGAGAAAAAATCAAAAAAGTTTAATAAAAAAAGAGATATTAATAAATATTTGCAAAATTCAATTAACATTGAGGAGCTAAAATTTTGAGAGCTAATATTTTAAAAACTACTCGTACGATTTTTACAAAACTTGGTATTCTGGCAGAATTTGAGACGTAGAATCGAAATATGGAAAAAAATTGGTATGTTATTTCAGAAAAAGTCCGATTTTGTGTTCAAAATACCTATGTTAGAATAGTGCTATATATAAATCTAATATATATCCTAAGTCGCGCTTTCGAGACATGAAAAACGCAATTTAAATTTTGTCAATCGGCCCAGTAGAACGGGATATATAGCACTGTCCCATTTTTTTTTTTTTTTTTTTCTTTTTTCTGAGCAGTGTACAGTGCTTGCCCACACTTTAACTTTCCCTTCTAGAACTGAGTATTTAAACCTTTTCTCCAACTGGTAGAATTTGCATTTCTTCACGCGCGCTATCAAATTTAAATATTCTGGCATTGACATTTGAAGGCCTATAGGAAAGCGTAAACTTAGCTTATTATCTTCTGCTTGTCAGGAAACGATAAAATATTTAAACTTTTAGAAAAATGCAAGGAATACAAAATTTAAAAAAAGAAGAAAAATACATTAAGCTTTTTTTTTTATATATATATAAATCAATATATAACACAAGGACATAACAACGACGTTTTCACAACTGTTGCAAAACGGTACAATTTTGCGAGCATTTAGGCGTCGTTAAGACGTCTTGATACGATGCTTTCACAACTAAAATATAATCTGCGAAAGACGCAATAACGACGTCTATGCGACGAAAACCTCATCTGCAAAGACGTAATAAAGACATCTTTGAAACGGGTTGCAAAACAGGGGAGTTTCGCGGACATCTGGGAGTCAAGACATATTGTAACGTTTTTGCGACGTGACTCGCGACCAGTTTGCAACTTCGTTACGACGATGCCGTGCTTCTTGGGATGATGGATGTCAGTGGTGTCAACAGTGTGAGACAGTTCAGGGTTTCGTGCATTAACAAGCAGATGAATATTAAATACTTGCAGCTTAATGCTACCCTCCAAAAATTTGGAAAGCGCAATATCAACACTAAAAGGTAATATTATAATTTATTTCTCCCACCTTCTTATCGTGCCTTCGTGGTGTAGTGGTCTGCACTTTGGGCGCGTATTCCATAGGTCCGCGGTTCGATTCCCGGCCAAGGCGTTGCTAATTTTTGCTCCTGCTTCCAAAATACCTAATGACTCTACAGTGTGGCCCGAACTAAAATGGTGGTGGATGGTGATTCTCCACACCCAGGATTTGGCGATTGCGTCACCTAAAAACCACAGTCGCCCTTCAAAAGGGGGAGCATATAAGGTATTTCTCCCGCCTTCTTAGCGTACCTTCGTGGTGTGGTGGTCTGCACGCTGGGTGCATATTTCAGAGGTCCGTGGTTCGATTCCAGGTTAGGGCATTACTCGTTTTTCATGACTCCTGCTTCCAAAAATTACCTAATGTCTCTACAATATCATTTATACGAAAAATATTATTTATTATATTTTTTATTTATATTATTATATTATTTATATTATTATATTTAAATATTATTTATAATATTTAAATATTATTATTATAAATTATATAAACAGTTTAGGTATAGAAAACTACGCCATTTTGGGGGTTTAAACTTTGGTAAGACAGCAATATTTGAGTAGCGTAAATTTTTAATTAACATTCTTCCGATTTCGAGAGCAATCGGAGAAGTCGCCCTTCTTCAGAAGCAAAATATTTTACAATAAATGGCAGGAGAAAAAAGAACTATATATTTTCCCAGAAATCAATGCCGTCAGGAAGGAGAAAATCAAGGTTGTGCTATTTTGCGAGAAAAGCAGTAATGAAGCTTGAAAGCGGCAAATATGAAAGAAATTTGAAAGCGTTAGGGAGAATCGGATTGGAACTAACGTCATTAACTAAAGAATGTAAAATTTTGTGAATGAGAAAAGTTTTAAGGAAATCCATTTAATCAGCTGAAGAAGCTTCGAAGACAATTTTGCAGAAGCAAAATCAAAGTTATGGGTAAGTGATTAAGTATTATCAGCCATTGAAGATTTGTTTTAATTTTTTTTTTTTCAAAAATATGATTCACTTGATTGACGATGCTCTTTAGCTGATATATATAAAAAATTCTTACAAGGTAAGCTATAAATTACCCAAGAATTAAACTCCAAAAATAGGATTTTTTAAAAACGAACAAGCTATTTTACTGGATTGGCTAAAGCAATAAGAATACTCGTAAATTTATATTAGTCTTTTCGAATACTTAAAGGGATATAGCTGGTGAATATTGCTATATATAAGTATATAGCTCGAATATTTAAAGGTCTATAGTTGATATATAGTTTTCGAATATATATAAGCTGAAGAAGGAGGCTATATAGCTGAAGGTATATAGCTTCCTTCTTCAGCTGGTGTCATATCCTTCCTTTCATTTTTATCGCCTGAGCACAGACTTCTCTTCCGTCATTTGCACTTCTGCAGCTGAAGAAGGAGGTTCTGTATTTAAACTTTGAAAACCAGCACTGCAAATTTACGAGTATGAATGTTATTCTGATTCTGCTTTAACAAAGCAACAAGAATCAGAACTATTAGAACTAATCAGCTATTGTTAAAGCAACAAGAATTGTTATTCGTCGTGTTATTTTTATTCACAAGCACAAGCAGTTTTAGACTTAAGGCATAAAATTATCTGAAATTCGAGCTTGTGCAGAATCCAAGTAGTTTTGTAACTGACAGATAGATAAAATAAGATGAAAACAAGATTATTGCTGTTATTTCCAATAGTTGGAAAAAAAATAATTGAAAACATTTTGTTCATGGAGATGAGGTATCATTATCAACTCCCCATTGAAATTTATAGATTTTATTCAAAGTCCATGCCAATTTAAGGTAAAATATTTGCGTATTTTAAATACAGGATAAGTGTTGAATTACAAAATGTTAAGGAAAAACAAATTTCTTCCGCTTCCGTTTCAACAAACACTATTTGTCCTTCATACAGATGAAAAACAGAGCTATGCAAACTGATTATTGTCTCAGTCCGGGTATTTGAAGTTTCCCTACATCAGCAATCAGTATTTTATTCTAGCTGCTTCTACACTAGATGGCATCATCATCAAAAATCAAAATGCTTCATACAACAACAAGTCTTCAATTTTCTACAACTCTCTAATGGCGGCAACCTTTATTTTGTAAACAACTGTGCCTAATTTCGTTCGGTGTAACATACCTGAATGGCGAAGGAAAAGGGAAGGAAAAATCTGATGTTTATATTTCTCTCTTTCTCAGAAATATCTTTTATTTAGAAGTATTGTGGTTTCGAATGGAAAGTGCATACAAAGAGGAGGTTAGTAACTGAATAATCGGATTACTTTTAGACGCTACTCACTCAGTATTTGGTTCTTAAGTTCGTATTATAGAGCAAACAGTGAAGGGGAGTAATTAAGAATGACGTAGAATAAACAACAGTTTGCAACAACGTATATTTAGCTACAAATTTTAACCTGCTATATATAAATCCTAAAATTTTTATCTTTTACCTAAACAAGTTTCTTCGTGGATATGGCGCCTCATAACATGAAAAGGAAAATGAAACTAAAAGATCTAATATGGCTTTCAAGTTATTAAAAGCTTAAATGTTATGTCGCTATTAAATTAACTAATTAAGAATAAATACCCATGTTTGGTTCAATGAGGACTACGACATCTAATTAGCATTTTGATATGATACTTCAAGAAATGATATTTTGGCAAAACAGAACAAATAAAATCAAACAGATCAATGCCATGTATGTAATATAAATGTCAGAATCATCTTTTATTAATTACAACCAAGTTTCAAACGTCCATACTAATTATAAGACATTATAAATCATACGAAAGGTAATATCATAATAAGAAATACATTCTAAATCAAATGTATCAATATGGTACGTTATTAAAAATGAAAATAAAAGATTTAATTATTAAGAAGTATATTAAAAGCTTTTAACTAGTTCTATTTATTAAGTAATTACAGATAAATCTAATTTGAAAGGAAAAATATAAAAAGTTTTATATTTTATTTAATGGCAACATTCTGAAAATTGCCTATGCATGACAGCTAGTGAATTACAAATTATAAAGATCTTATACATTGCTCACTGGCAATGTCGATGCACTTTGTCAAACCATAATATATGCGTAGGTGTATAAGCACGGTAGCGTAGCGTGACGCAATGGTCAAAAAGTTTTAAAAATACTTCGCTAATGACGTTTCTGAAATTAATAAATTATATGATATATTTACACTACCTAAAGCAGAAATTAGGGAATAGCAAAAATATTTCTAGTAACGAAAAAACATTCTAATTTTGTTTGCCTTTACACTCAAGTTTTGTTGTATACACTTCCATAGAAATTCTAAACTTGCACTAATAATAAGTTTCAACTGTCATATACTATGTACGGGCTGCTTTTTAACTTCTTACAAGCAATATTGTAGAGCTATTAGGTCTTTTTTGAAGCTGGGGGACATGAAAACTGTGCAATGCTCTCACCGGGACTCGAGCCTCGTCCCCTCGAATTCGCGTCGAGTGTGCTATAATGAAGGCACGCAGAAAGGATGAGAAAAATACCTTATGTTCTTCCCCCTTTGAAGAGAGTATGGATATTAGAGGACCCAATTGCCAAATTCTGTTGGTGAAAAATACCATCCACCACCTTTCAGTTCATTCGCCACTGTAGAGACATAAGGTATTTTTGAAGTAGGAAACACGAAAAGTGAGCAATGCCTTCGCCGGGACCCGAACCTGCATCTCCAGAATACGTGACAAGTGCACTACCGTTACACCACGAATGCATGCAGAAAGGAGGGAGGAAATACCAAACCATGATTGACTATTTACTATATAGGGTTCCTCACTTTGTAAATGCTAATTTACAGTTGAACGTGAAGAATCTTAAGAACTTCTAAGCGAATAATCGCTTAAGTTCGTGTGACAAGAAACAACAAGATGGAAAGGTAAATAACCCTTTATTATTCAGATAAGATTTAACAGAACTCCGTCTTGGAGTGTACAATAAAACCATGATGAAAACAAGATGAACTTGTTTTACATGAAGCCCACACTTGGGCTTGAACTTAAGAGGCTAAGAAGTAAACTAAAACTAATCTAAACTAAAAGAGATATAGCCAAAGCTATGAAGATTCTAACCGAGTTGGCCCCTTAACGCTAATTGACTGCGAAGCTATCAAGGGCCTGAGTACTTCCGAGCGTAATAACAGCTTTGAGAGACAGAGTTACCAACAAGGCGGACGCGCGCTATTCGGAAACTCTGATTCTCTCTCTAACTCAGAAAGTAGAACTTCGTGGTTAAGTTCTGCTCTTCCTCATTATGTAATCAGATGTGATTATAAAACTACATTCTGGCCGAAAGTTGAAGTTAAGAATTTGACAGGCAAGGAGTTTAACTCAAAAATTTAACTGTTAATAAAATTAACATAATCCATACAACTATTATGATATCTTCCCTTGATTTTCCTAAATTATCGATTGCTTGCGAACACTATATCGCTTGCTTTGATCCAGTAAATATTTTCTGCCATGGATTTGAAAGCTGAGCAAAGAACGTAAATAACGTTTTGCTTAAACGTAAATAACATTTAAGAACAGAGTTTCTTAAACTGTGAGTCGGGACCTACAGCAGGGGGTAGCCAAAAATTTTAGCAGTTTTGATATTTCTTAAACTTCTTATAAGTAATTTACAATTACCAAATATTTAACAGAATGTATCTGAAAATAGATAAAGATAGGACAATACAGAAGAAAACAACGAAAGCGTTTTCACGCATTCTTTTTATAATATATCATTTTACTTGCTTTGCACGTTACACTGTCATTTCATTTGTTACTTATTTAAAATTTTCACCTTGTGCTATGTCTAAAAGTTAGAAATTAAAGTTAATGACCTAACACTGCAATAGTATATTACAGTATATGGGAAAAATTTGAAAGTTTCACTCACGCGTGTGTCAGATTTGCGTAATGCTTATAGGGTCCAGCAAAATTTTTTTAAATATTATGGGGTCCTTGGTTCGCGAAAAAATCTCAGTGATAAAAAGGGGTAGCGACTGAGAAAAGTTTAAGAAGCCCTGCTTTAGAGAGAGAAAAACAGCAGTGGCGATATAGCGATTTTCCTTAGTTATAAGACATATCTGTTTTTGAAATGTATTTGGAAAAATTTAAACATAGAACATAGACATTAAATACTGAAATATAGACTTCCAATTGTTTTCTAATGTATTACTGCGTGTGTACGGGTTCGTAATAAATTAATGCGGACATGTCCGATGATAATAAAAATTTATTTTAACAAAAATAAACAAAGTTCCGGAATTTTCCGCAGCAATAATCGTATAGGAGTTCACAGTATCACAGAGTACAATCGCAGAGCTAAACACAACATCACAGTATCACAGAGCTAAACACAATGAAATACAAGACGCATATGAAGAGAAAGCTAACTCGGATATCTCAGTTTTCACGCGGAACTAACAACTTGCAACATCAATAACTAAGCAACTAAAACAGATACTTCCTGTTTGGCCTTGAATAGTTTTCAAATGGCCGCCGAGATATTTCTGGTATTTTCTGGTTCTCGAAATTACTGGAAAGCAATAAGAGGGTGGAATTACGGTTACAGCTAACACAGTGGTTAATTACATTTATTGAATTTCAATACACATTACGGTGATACAAACACCGGCCCAAAATGTCGCCTAATTTGGCGATAAAATAAGTCTTCAAAATCATTGTGAACTTGGCAATATCTCTTCAAATTACCATGATAACCATTTACTGAATGTTAAATGCACTTGCCCTTATATTCTTTCTTTTCTGGCATGCCTTCTCTTTAGATTTTTCATGTTACACAAGAGATACAAAACTTTTACTTATAATTCTACTAAAATTACCTAAGTACAAAATTCGTAACAGTATTATTTTTTCCACTGTTTTAAGCCTTAATTATTGCAAAATAAGTATCATCAAAATATTTTTTGTAATAATATAATTTATTTAAAAAGTGGTAAACAAAACTCGCATAATAATTCGGGACTCAAAAGTTTTATTAAAATATTTTATCAGACGGTTATTTCTTGTCTTACTGTTTTCTTTTAAATGAAAAACATCACAAGAATTGTCATATGCAGCTGGAAATTATACTTGGTTAGCGAAATATAATAACAGTTCTATATATGAAATGAGCATTACAAGATACTACAAATTAAAGACAAGTTCTGTTAGCTAAGTAGTAATTAGTCATTTTAAAGATAGCAAAATTATTCGAGACATCCAAAAACTCCTCATTGGAAAACATCCACTTAAGGTTGAAGCATTAAAATGATACAAATTGTGTGGAACCTTTGAAACTGCCTTGAAATCTACACCGCATTCCAAACTAATATGAAGAAATCCGAGATTTATGTTACGAAAAATCTAGCAAAGCACACAAAGTAGTACTTGCTTGCAGCGGATTTAGAAGAACGATATGCAATGAAATTTAACCCATGAAACTGTTAGAAAGGTCGTAGAGACATTAGGCATTTTTTGGAAACAGGAAGAATTGAAAATTGAGCAACGCCTTCGCCGGAAATCGAACCACGGACCTCTGGAATACACGGCCACCATGCACACCACTACACCACGAAGGCAAGCTAAGAAGGCGGGAGAAAATAGCTTATATACGGTGATACAAACACCGGCCCAAAATGTCGCCTAATTTGGAGATAAAATAAGTCCCCAAAATCATTGTCAACTTGGCGATATCTCTTCAAATTATAGAGATAACCATTTACTCAATGTTAAATGCATTTGCCCCTATATTCTTCCTTTCTTATATATTATATTTAAAGGACGACTAGGTTTTTACGGGACCCAATCGCCAAATCCTGGGTGCGGAGAATCATCATCCACCACCCTTTTAGTTCGGGCGCCACTGTAGAAACGTTAGATTTCTTTTGGAAACAGGAAGAAGGGAAAAATGAGCAACGCCGTCGCCGGGAATCAAACCAGAGTTCTGTAATACGTGCCCAACTTGCAGATCACTACACCACGAAGGCACGCTAAGAAGGCGGGAGAAAATACCTTATGAAGTCATTAGGGCATTGGATACAATGGGCGATCAGCAAGAAAGAAATTCTTCGTCAACAAGAAGACAATGAAAATATGCGTGACATTCGCAAAATCCATAGTAAACAAAGGCTCATCATATTGGAATAACGTTATATTTGCATACGAGTCAAAAATTTAATATGGTATTTTTGGGTCCGATGGACGAATTACTGGGTAGCTAAAGTCGAATGAAAAATGTAATCCGTATAACCTATTGCCTACAGTTAAACATGAGGGGGACAGCATAATAGTTTGCGTATGTTTCGCTGCTCCTGAGATGCAAAATTTGCGTTTTTATCGAAAATGATATAGATCAGTATAAATATATAAGTATTCTTACTGAAAACTTGAAAGCATATGCAAGAAAACTTGAAAGCATATGCAAGAAAACTTGAAAGCATATGCAAGAAAACTTGATATGGAAAATACATTCAGATTCTATCAGGATAACAATCTTAAATATAAGCTTTAAAGATTCGTTGGTGATCATTATACAACTGTTCTGAAGTTATCCAAATTCCGCCTTATTCTCCTGAATGAAATCTCTCGACCAAATATGGAGTGAGTTGGAGAAACGAATAAGGAAATGTGACATTTCTTCAAAACATTTTCTCAAAGAAATTCTTACAGAGGAAGGAAATAAACTAGAACATTCTTACAGAAAAATATTAATTGAATCCCTTTCAAAGCACATGAAAATATAACTATAGCTAAAGGATAACTAGCGAAATATTAAATCCACCATTATGTTCATGCTTTTTTTATTAAATATAAAGTGTTTGTTCAAAGTGCCCAAATATTTAATTTTGAGAAAAGTTTGAATAAAATATTATTTTTTCATTAAGAATGCTTTGAATAATATTTTTAAAACAAGCGGATTTTAAAAATGGTGATCAGTAGTGTATGTAAAAGAAAACTGAAGTCATTTCGCTTATATTTACTAACTGATATTTGCAAATAAAACCGAAAACATAAGTGTCCCAAACCAAATATGATCTACTGTATCTGTATGTCACGTAAAGCGTATTTGGATCAAACATAAAAAAGATCCAATGTTTTCAATTCGTAAGAATGATTTCGTAATGTACAGGAAGATGCTAATAAGAAAGCCAGTGGCAGTTATCCTTCATAGTCTTCAACGGTTGACAATAATGTAAACGTTGACGATTGTTCCTGAAATATCATCTCTTGCATCTTTTCAGACGACAGCTAATAAGCTTAATGTACGGAAACATATCTCATAATTTCTCATGGAATTTCCAGTAAAAGAAAAATGCATTTTCATTTCGTCTTTTAAGCATTCACTGCAGACCAGAAAGAGACTGAATTTCCGTATGTAAAGTTTTAAACCAAATTGTAGACGCAAATCGTGATTTTATTTATAAGCAGTGTGGCAGGAAATGAAGCTTAATACTTTGCTCCTGACAGTCAGGTAAATGCAGTCCTCTACTCGGCTGTAGAACATTCAATTTAAGTACAGAAATTTGTTTCCAAATTCTTCAGTAAGGGACCTGATGACCCATGACCTGTTTTAACCAGAAAGGAACAATTCATAAAGAATATGTTCCTGACTCAATGACAGCGAACAATATATTTTATAACGATATAATGAACCTTTGACGCTAGCTCAGGCACGAGAGGCACAATCATATAACTGTTTCCGTTGCACAAGAAAGCGCAGTCATAGATATTCCTTCTCGAGAAGCAATTTTAAGATAATAAAAAACCTCACAATTATCAGTCACCCAGCTTATTCCCCAGATTTTAATGCTGATCAGATTTCCTGTAGTGAAAGGAAGTTACGCATCAAAAGTCATAATTTTAACTGAAGAGATTCAGAAAACCCTAAAACGAGACTTCAACAGTAGTCCAAAAGTTAAGTTTTAGGAAGGATTTAAGTATTTGTATAACCATTCCAAGAACTGAAGAGATTTCAAATGAATATGTACTAAAGGCTAAAAATCAGATTTTTTTCCCTTTGATTTTCAAGTTTCAACGTACTCTGAAAAATTTATAGCTGAATATATTCGTGTTCATTGTACCAAAATCAATAATTGGTTATTTTCATTTTTGATATCATTTGGTTGTTTTTTCAATGTTTTCGTAAAATAAATATAGCATTGCTTTTCAATATATTTCTTCTTTTGACAAATATTTCTGCTTAAATTCACAGAAAATGTTATTAGCGTTTGATGTACACACGATATTTTTCGTGCTGTAGTTCGTGTTTATTCCAAATGGCTGACTAGCGGTTTAACATAAGTAATCATATTAGTTGTTTAACAAACTGCACCTAACTGCTTGCTCTCGTGATATAAGTTGTTATATAGTCAGCATTAGGCGAATCGTGGTTCGAATCCTGGCAAGGACATATTTGACTTTCCATGCTTTCTGCTCCGAAAAATATCCCACTGTCCCTACAAATGTATTTGAAATGACATCCGTTGGATGCTTTAATAAAAAAAAAAAAAATCTGATATGCACACCACATGACTTCCTTGTGCGGAATATTAAATTATACACATTTTTTCTTGCACTTCATTTAAACTTTATTGGATTTAGTTAAATCTACTTCATCGACAACGCATAAACCACAAGAGAGTAAATGCACTCTTTTAAAATTCACTATATTTGTTTACCATAGCGACACTCTGGTGCTAGGTTCACTTTAACAGCGTTACATTTCATTTATTTTATAACTCAGAATTTATATCATTTGAAGAATTATCTAATCTTTGCCACATGTTCTATTCAAATACTATAATAAATCTAAAACGATGTATAAAAGAAATTAAACAAACAAAAAAAGAAAAAAAAAAAAAAAAGAAACAGTTTTTCACAGACGATTCAGTATTTCTCATTCAATTTATTCAGTTCTCACTTCGCAATAAGGCAAAAATACATAAAAACTCAAAATATCTACATTAAAAATTACGAAGTAAATCTTAAATACTTATTTCTTCGAATAAATTCCAGAATGGATTAAGCATGATTTAATTTGCAATAATAAAAGAAGGCGTTATTTTTGGTGTGGCGAAGCTTAGTTTCTATAGATTGGCAACAAATCCACTATTCTGCTAAGTTTCAAATGTAAGAAAACACGGCCGCCATGGTGAAATTAATTAGGCTTAGTCGCACTGAAACAACTTTTAAATTTTTCATAATTCTACAAATCTTGAATGCAGATTTACTAAAGGCATAAGAACCTTAACCGGAAGATAAGAATAACCTAATTCAATCATTCTTAAAGCAAAAAAAAACGCACGATTTATAAACATATAAGAATAAAGAAACTGACATCACTGAGCTAAGTAACAGAGTGGATATATATATATATATATATATATATATTCATATACTTTTGGTGCGGCCGATTGCAACCAAAATACGAGGTGCACATCCACATGTTATAGCAGTCTTATATACAAAATTTCAACGTTCTGAGGATACTCGTTTTTGAGTTATGCAAGATACGTACGTACGCACAGACGCCACGAAAAATTCTCTTCAGAATTCATTTTAAATCAGTTTTATAACTTTTTTGAGGGCAAAAGAGTCCTTTAATCTGTCCTTACGTACAGATATCATGCAAAAATATCGTTAAATTGCATTCGATAGCGGCCAAATTGGATATTTTTGTTGAAATATGATACCTGAAATTTTTCGCGATTACAATACTTCCTTTTTACTTCGCACACGGAAAGAAAAATAAGAGCATTCATTGTTTTTAAATCAGTAATTTTTTTAAACAATACAACTAAATTTCAAAGATATGTCAGATGTCTCTCATATCAGATGGCAACAACTTGAAATGTCCGAGGCTGCGTTGAAGATCAATGTTTTGTGGTTCGTGCAATATCAACATTTCCGTAATCGTAGGGATCCTAAATCCAAGATAGTGTAACGCTATGTAAATATCCAAAAATTTGCATAAAAGAGCCTATTTAAGATATTTCTTACGTCAAGTGTCCTGAGAAGAGTCGAAAATGTTATACTAACTCAGACTAAGAAGTGGAGAAAGAGGCGATAATGGTAAACAATCTCTATTCATTATGGTAGGAAACATAATAACTCTACGTTAGGAATCTTTTAATCACATGATGAATGATATAATTATGTTTACGCAATGTGAATCTCTGAGATATTAATAAATGCGTCGAAAATGAAATTATGGTGAATACTTCGTGTGCCATCGGCTCCTCCTGTTTGCAGTATGTCACTAGCAACTATTTTACGCGATAAATTGTTTCGACTTTTTGGTTTCTAGTTTTCTTCTAAGGCGCATTCTTTTCATTTGAAAAGCCTTATTCCAAATGACAGGCAAAATTCCAGCATTTCGTTGTCTGAGGTGGCAGCAGAAGTATCGTAGTGTGCTCCAATGTAATTACGTTCGTAACAAAATTTTGTGCAGCCATAAATAGCTTTGGAGGTTCGTGTTTCTGTCTAGTGGCATCTGAGTTAAGCGCCTTTTTTTCGGGACGCATCTAAGTAAACATTAATCCAATTACAGGGTGTAGTGAGGTCACGATGTTCGCTTCTAGCGAGTAATCTTATTCTCATGTGTCAGAAAATAAGCTGAGGTAAGTAAGATACGGGATAACACTTTAACCAGATAAACTCAAACACTATATTTTTTTTAAAAATTGGCATTATAGAACGTGCATGTTAAATCAGGAGCTTGCAATTAAAAATAATCAGCATATTACTAACAGACTTTTAAGATGGTTAGTTTGTGAAAGATTAATAGTGAGCCAAAACATGTAATTAGTTATTCAAAAAAGTACTTAAGAAGGGTACAATAAATGGTGTTAGAAACATATTTTATTAATTTGAGTAATTCTGTAAATTTTATTTAGCAATCTGCGATAAGAGAATAGTTAGTCCTCAATGGTGCACTAAAATACATTAATTAATCTCTGATTAATTGAATGATTTCATATACGGAGTACAGTAGATGGTGTTAAAAACATCTTTTACTAAGCACATTAAAACTGCAGATGTTCATAAAGTTCATCTGTTGGATGTATTATAAATCAGTTATATGTGTTGTTAAAGTAAAATATAATTTAAATTATTAGGAAGTGCGTTTAATGACTTGAAAACCGGCCGTTTATTTAAGCATCTGCAGATTGATGAAATTTGAAAGATAAATTAAAGATCTATTACTTATTGAATGACAACACTCTAACATGTGGTTATGGGCAATGCCGTGTGGAAGATCTAATAAGACATTGTAGAGACATTAGGCATTTTTTGGAAGCAAGCAAAATGAAAAATTAGCAACGCCTTCGCCGGGAATAGAACCGCGGACCTCTGGAATACGCGCCCAGCGTGCAGACCACCACACCACGAATACATGCCATGAAGGCGGGCGAAATACCTTATAACATTATATTTCACATAATAAGAACGCTTCTGAAGACTTGATACTTTCACCGTCGGTTAACAGACTTTACAAATCAGGTTCCCAGAAATTTAAGCGATAATTTTTATTTCCTGTAACTTAATCTTTATTGTTAAGGTAACGGGTGGTTCATAACTTAAAGATAATGAACACCTCAGCTCATCTTACGATATTAAATCTATTAAATAGATTGATCATATAATTATTAATGGGTAAATCTTGCCTGATCCGTAGCACAAGGGATGAATTAAACAATGGGTTAAAATTTCATGGTCTGAACATATCACTTACCGACAATTTATTGTATTTTTACATATTTAAATAGTGCTTCATTTTGGAATTTTTTTACACAAAATTAATTTTAATACATACTGATAATGTGCTTTTTCTTCTTTCAGCGCTTTTCTTGGTTTGCCATAGTCTTCATTATTATAGTACCAGAATATTCATGCCTTTCAAGTTCAGTTCTTGAGACTAGTAACAATAATCATAAGTCAACTCGAACTTTCGAGACAAATGGGCGATTTAGACGAAAAAGGGAAGCAGACGAGGAAGATGTTATCAATCGATTCGAAATGGAAAGAGTTTCGCCTTTATACGACATTGTTCGTCACCTCCCTCCTTTCGAAGAAGAGTGGATACCGTCACCTATAACCACAACTACTTTGACTCCTGAAGTCTCAGCAAGGACTTCATCCACAACCGAAATAAAGATAGATGTGTCCCGAGATGAAGATCACGTGGTGAGTGAGAGTGGAAGACAATACGGTGGCAATTCTGCCCGCAGTTGGTTCTACAGTGCAGAATCCTTCTCGAGTTCGAGTCACTTCGATTTGACAAATACAGAACTAGAAGAAGGGAGTAAGTTTTACACCAAAGTTTCAACCAGTCGACGTCAGGATGAAGATCATGTGATGAGCCAGTCTCCGGGATTGATGACATCTCGCATTTCTCTACTGGACGAAGTTGTTGTAGAATCTCCAACGACTCCTTTCATCAACGTGACAGTCACGCCAAAGGTACAGGAAGAAAAACCAAACATCACCACTCGATATATCCTTTTGCAGTCTGGCAGAATAGTGGCTATCAACGTGACATCTGTATCATCCGCCTTCAAAACGAGCGGAGGAGGATCTTCTTCTAAACCATTCTCTCCCACTCGCACAATTTACTTTGGTAGTCGGTTAAAAACGCAGAATAATACAACATCAGTCAATATTAGCAATGTAAACCGGTTAATGAGTGGGCAATCTACTTTTTCGAGTACGCCATCAACCCCCATCAGAGTTCAAACTGAGAAAATATCTGATGCTCTGAAAAACAAACAATCTCCAACCAAAAAGTTAATAACCACTAGCAAGAAGCCAACAACCGAAATACCGAAAGAATCAGCAAGATTAGTTCACAAACAACGTCACTCGAGTACAGCTACTTTACTAGTCACAAATCCACCAAAGACGACTGCTTTGAGATCATTCGTTGAATACAGTAATGTCCGCTACACATCTGGTGACACCATAGAAAAGATTTTCGATCTTCTTCAGCCTGATACCACCGATATACCTTTCTTTGTCATTACTTTCGATTCTTTGAAGAGGAATCAACAAGAATCCCCGAATTTAACAGAAACTACATTTAGCGGCTCGACAACTAAAACGCCTGACCATGAACAAAAAAGTAGAAATCTCAAATATAACGAACCTATAATTCTACAAAAACCTCCCCAATTGCAGGAGCAAGATGCATTTTTGAATTCCAGAGAGAAAGTGGCTAAGAATTCCGGAATATCATCCGTTCAGCGCAAGGAATCGGTGACTAACAACAGAGGTAAGGATTTCACGAAAAAGGTAATAGCTGATAGGTAATAAATCTTGCCTGTAAATAAATATAACATACTAGGAACAAAATGAAAGAAACTTAACGATTATAACTTAACGATGTTAAAAATGTAATGTTAAGAGTAATGTTAAAAGTCACCTCAATACCGTGATAAAATTTATTATTACTGTCTGCCCTATACGTACTCCAAAATGTTAATATTAGCTGCTTTAGAGATGACTATATTCTTTATCTTAATGCATTAAAACGTATTCTTAACAGTCGAGTAGCAGCAACTAGATTTTGACAGCAGAAGTTGAGATACCAGCGAACATTCATCACAAGACCAAAAGCCAATACCGAGGATATGTCCATTTTGCTTTTTGTGATTCATGCGTGAACACGTGAAAGACGTATTCCCTGACGATGAATTCAACACAGATAACGACATAAAACACGCAGTGCATCTAAGAATAAGAAGTCCTTTTTCCCGATGTTATTCTGCTCAGGCCGCCTTATCGATTACTGAAATAACACCATCTATCACGTTGCGATTGTGTTAAGAATTGGTGAAATACTTTAAAAACATACTGAGGTTGCAATATATCTTTTCTGATATACTGTTTTTTTTTCCTTTCGTTTTTGAATGCAAAATGCTATAAGTAAAAAAAATATCAAAATGTTTAAAAATACCGTTAAAATAATTAATATATAAAAATAAAATTGTAATTAAATTAACAGAGACTTTCTTTAATAAGGCAGTGTATTTTTCGATTGATTTCTTCTAATATCCTATAATAGGTGAAACTGCTTTATTTATGACATGGTATGAAATAATTCTTGAAGTTAAATGACGCTATTAAACGCAAAACAAATTTTAAATGATTATAAAATTTCAATTTTTTGCCACCAAATATTATCGCCTTGCAATATTCGTATATTTAAAAAATTAAATAATGAAGAATTTGCATGAATATATGCATGTTTCTTGCATTGGGAAAAAACAACGATAACAAGAGCCATCAAATTTTTAATAACCTCCACCCTTACACAGGCATCTGGAAGCCGAATTTTGAATTTCCAATTTGTTTTATTATCTATTTCATATTTTGCAAAACGTTAGCGAATTTTGATTAACAAACTCAAGAATTTCAAAGTCAGCAGTGGCGACACTGTACAGGATAAAATATTTTTATCTCCAGCCTTTCTGCCGGAAATTCCAAAGATATGCTGTTTCAAAATATTTCGTTGTTGAATTGAACTTTATGTGGCGTAAGCACCAAGAACGCGATATTTAATAAATAAAGTACAAAAAAAACGTTAATAATAAAAAGAAAAAAAGTTTTGTAAAGCCATCTTAATAAGAAAATGTGTGTGTGCGATTATGGCAAAGCCTCGAGGGCTACCTGCCTAAGGGGAGGGGCGCCTTCGTGGAGGACTTTCTAAGGGAAACTGGCTCGTATACACGTTACAGATGGGGAAAACCACGAAAACGCACATGCAGCCGACCTGTTCGCGGGATTCGAACCTCGGACCGAACTACTAGCGTTCAGCGACTTTACCGCTCGGCCGCTGGTGGGCCCTTAATAAGAAAAATTTTACATATAATGAACTAAGGAAAGACTGAAAAAAAAATTGTTTGCCAAGACTTAACGTTGCATCAGGAATTCTAAGCGCATAGTGCTATGCTTGCTTTTAAATATATATATATATTTTTTAAATTTGCTGTTGAGATATATATGATGAGAGTGCGAAAAGATTTATGCTAAAAAACAAAAACAAAAACAAAAATGTGTTAGTAGAAGTGAGTGTAACATGAGGATGTATCGGACTTGTGTAGATTGCGAGGTCAACGAGAGCGTAAAAAAGCCTTATGGGCGACCGTTAAAAACTGAAACCTTTGATTTAAAAAAAAAGTTTAATTAATTGCATAATCGTGCTTTGTTTTATATATCAATATATTGCATTGCCAGGAAGAACAGAGTGGCAGCTCGATAGCCATACAAAAAGAGAAGCTATATTTCCGACATTAAAATCCAGCCTAAATAATTAATTTGTTCAGATATAAATATTAATAATAAATTTCGGATGCACATTTTAGTTACTGCTGAATTAATTGAAAAGTTTCTGAACGACAAAAAAAAAAAAAAAAAAAAACAAGAGAAGTCTCTTTCAGTCTTATAACAGCCAGCGCATTATGGCATTCTGAAATTGGCATACTGTAGCTCACACTGGAAGTAGGCTTCTCACGCATTAAGTATCAAATAAGTATGGTGATTTTCTTACTGTTAAAAACTTATCAATACTTCAAAAACGTTCTATATAGTTTTATGAATTTCTTTTAAAAATAAGGTTTAACTACATTAAATAACAACTTGCATTTAGAAACTACGGATTACAGCCTAATATTGGGATGAATCTTAGCAGTTGTAAGATAATGCATGGAAAAAAAAGGAGAGAATTTGGCTTACAGAAGATGACTAAAAATAAGGATTATATTAATATTTAATGCTAATTATAGAAAAAAATATTATCTTCTTAAAATAATCGTTTATAACCATGGTGGTGCATGTCAAAGCAATGCGTCATCTAATCGTTTTATGTCTTATTCAAGTGAATTATAGACCTATTTTTAATCTCCCAGGCCTTTTTATTGGAAGCAGCAGGATCTGCTTTTCTATAATTTTCCTTCATCATATTTTGATAATATTCAGCAAATATTTTATCTCAACAGTAGGTTAAAATTACTCGAGGTGGTTGCGTCCCAGCTCCTTCACAAAGGATGTTCATTCAAAGGTCACAGAATTTAGAATATAAGCCTGACCGTGTATATGTCAAGCAATAAGATTTAGAAAATTGAAATTTGAGCCTTATGTATGACCCGAATTGACATTCAGGTCCATGAACAAGTCAAATAAAATTATCCTGTAAATCCAGCTCACTATACATCGCTGAAAGGGCGAATACTTTGTCGTTTAAACTTAAATCTATCAAGAGGAGCTGACTAAACTTAAATCTATCAAGAGAAGCTGTAGTTGACTAAGTTCTAATTCATCTTTAGCTTCCCATTCGATAAATAAGGACAGTGGCGTTGTAGAATGAAAGGGCACTTTCAGATCCAATAGTTTTTCTTACTCAGTTCTCGTGCCTTTGAAACTTGTATACAGCGTAAAAAAAGGGACAGTTCTACATCTCCCGTTCTACTGGACAGATTGACGAAATTTAAATTGCGTTTTTCGTGTCTCCAGAGCGCGACTTAGGATGATATTAGATTTATATATAGCTTCACTCTAACACAGATATTCTGACACAAAATCAGACTTTTTGTGAAATGACATGCCAATTTTTTCTTCATATTTCGATTCTACGACTCAAATTATGCCTAAATATTAAATTTTATAAAATATGGTGCGAAATTTAAGAAGAAATTCGAAAATTTTATTTTGTAGTATTTATTTCAATTTTCGCCAAGTATAATTTACCTGGCGAACTACTTAGTTTATAGCAACCCATTATCCTATTCTTTTTTCATTGCAAACGAGCGGGGAAAAAAGTCATCCTTTATACCTTCAAATAATTTTAACAAAGTACGTATTATCATTTGGCGTTATTATCAAAATAAATAAATAAATAAATAAATAAATAAATAAAAAGATGCCAAATTTCAAAACGCTCCAATATGTAAATTCATGTATATCTTAGGAAATTTTGAATAAAAAACTTGTAACCAATCCTTTAACATAAACTGTTGGACTACCTGTGACAACAAGGCTGCCCTCTGACCAAACTTTCTTAAAGCTAAATGTAATGTCCGTGTGTAACTTAAACCTGTTAATAAATATTTGTTACACTATACCGGACTCTTCTATGACCCTATCTAAAACGACCCCTTTACAAAGTGACGCCCAACGTTAATGCCCAACTTTAAGAATTTTCCTTGGCTTTTGCTCATTTTATTTTTCAGAAACAGTATTTGCAGCCACACCCGCTGCATCTAACTCCTACAACTTTAGGAAAGGAAATACCTCTCCCGTCAGGTATGAGGTTTTTTTTTTTTTGTGTGTGTGTGTGTGCCACTCCGATGGCCTATCAGCAACAAATAGTTGTCGTTAATGATATGGTTTGTTTTGCATTTAAACACTAAGGTTCTATAATGTTTTAATCCTTAATGTTGAAAACGTGAAAATACTTAAATATAAAAACGTAAAAATACTTAAATATAAACTATATAATATAACTGTGTTCTTAAAGTATATGTAGTGGGGGAGTTGAAGATGCTAAATAACAATTCCGACGTTGTTTTCCACACAACAGAACATTTAATAAAGATAATCAGAAAAGGTACAAATTAGATTAAATACAAGTGCCGTTTGATACAAACAGGATTCTGTATAGTTTTACCAGTCTTATCACATAAACGATTAGTGCCTACTCGCACTTGCTGATGTATTAAACAGTTCAATTTACCACCTTCGCGTGGAAAACTACAGTTCCTTATTCTACACCTTCACGTGCAGACAGACATCTCACCACCTTCGCGTGGGATAGCAGAAGAGTCTCTGTCATACTCCTCTTTCACCTCGCTGCTGGCGCATCGGTGAGGCCCTCTGGTGGTTGTGTCGCACTTCCAGATACTACATATATATGTGTATCTTTCATGAATATTGTATCATTTTGAAGTGATTAAGAAATTCTTTCATTTTGTTTACACATGAGGGCTCTAGAACTGCATAATCATAATATTCAGTTTTGTTTCGAAATGGTAAATGTGGTAAAACATAAAAAGGTAATAATATATTCAAAGCGAAGCATTTTAAGAGTAAAATTCTGTATTCTGTTAATGCTGAATGTATTAAATCTTATAAACGTAGTTTCGATTTGAGCTTAACTTGACGAACCAGTGACTCAATGACATGTTTATTACCCTGTTGGCTCCATAACGGTTTTATTTATTGATATTTTTTTCTTCCCTTTCCGCTTACATTGCTGAAAATTGTTTATATTTGATGATTTAACGAAGCGTAAGATTCTTTCTGGTAAAATGTTATTTTTTTATACTGATTGATATACGTTTCAGATGTGCGCAATTCTTTTAGTTTCATAAGTATATTGCTATCAATGAATATTTTATTTTGTTCTTTGAGAATAGAAATAATTAACGAAAAAAGATTTTATTGATGTTATTTAAACTGTGCTATTTCTAAGCCCTGTAAAATGTTTTCTTTTAAGTAAGAGAGTGTTTTTTATATATTATTTTGAAACTGTGTTACTTTTGATACAACTAACTTTAGTATAGTGCTATTCTATAGTAAAATGACTACAAATCGTTTCTGGGTAAGGTGACCTTATTACAACTTTCTAGTTAGTGCCACAATAAAGTGTTTTTTTTTTCATCGAAGAATTTATTTATTTATTTTAAGTAAAACACGTCATCACGTCGTTTTTTGCTAAACTACGTAAACAAGATATGTGTGTTCTAGCAAACGAACTTGGTGTGAATGTTACGGAACAAATGACAATAGTTGATATTAAGGATGTCATTTTAACGAGTAAGGGATATAATGAAGAGTTCACTAAAGGTCTATTTTTTAGCATTATTGCGGAACGAAAAGAAGTAGAAGAACGTGAATTTAACGAAAGAAAACAGCGTGAGGAACGCGAATATAATGAAAGAAAACAGCGTGAGGAACGCGAATATAACGAAAGGAAAGAGATAGAAGAACGCAAGCACGAGCTTGAGAAATTGAAAATACAAGTAGCTAGTTCAGGTGCTAGTCAGGATTCCGTACCTGCTTTGAAACTCACTGATACGGATATCCCTAAGTTACAATTACAAACTTTAATTCCTCACTTTAATCCAAAAAGTGATGACATGAGCCTTTTTCTCACTTTATTTTAAAGGCAACTAACAGTTTTGAATATACCTCAAGGGAAATGGGTAGTGTATCTCTTAAGTTTGTTACCTAATGACGTTGCAAAACTGATTGCAAAGGAATCTGCTGGTGATGCACAAGATTATGACAATATTAAACAAATTCTCTTAAAGCGTTTTAAATTGAGTGCTGAAAAGTTTCGACAGTTATTTTCGCAACATCGCAAAAGTCCTAATAGTACTTAGCGAGAATTTTACTTCGATTTGAGAAATTTCTTTGATGGCTGGATTGGCGAATTAAAAGTCAATACTTTTGAGAATTTAAGGATTTGATGATATCAGACCAAATTAAAATCCGATCCCCTTCTGAGTATAGAGAACATTTTGTGGATTGCTGGAATTGTTTTAGATGTACAAAATCATTGGTGGTTTTACCACGATAATCCGCAACAAAAGTTTAAGTTTACTGATGATGATTCTAAACCCAATGATCGAACCGAATGTTCGTCGGAAGTTGACACTGTACTGTTAAAAGAATGTGAAGGACAACATCCATCGCCTCATCAAAGATCACAATTAAATGAACTATTGAGTCAATATTCAACTATCTTCCAACTAGGCGGAGAAGCAACACCTTTCATAGAACATCGAATTAAAACTGGAAACCATCCCCCAGTAGTTGTACCACTATACAGAATGAACCCTGCTAAGAAAGAAATCTTAAGAAAGAAATTGACAAGCTCTTATCCGAAGGAATAATTGAAGAAAGCGAATCCCCTTATGCATCTCCAGTTGTTTTAATACCGAAACCTAATGGAACAGTACGCCTCTGCATAGATTACCGTATATTGAACGCGATTACAGTTCCAGATTCCTACCCACTTCCGAGAATGGACGACCTGTTACATGAGGCAAAACCTACTCCTTTCATGTCAACCCTTGATCTTCGTGCAGGTTATCACCAAGCGAAGGTTCATACTGATGATTAAGACAAGACAGAATTTGTGTGTCCCTTCGGAACATATCGTTTCTTACGAATGCCCTTTGGTCTTCGGAATTCCCCAGCAACATTCCAAAGATTGATAGACCGTTTTCGCAATGGACTTGAGAACATCCTAACCCTCACCTATATGTACGACATAATCATACTGTCAGAATCATTCGAGAAACACCTTTCCGATCTCAAAGCTGTTTTCGAAAGGCTTTTGGTCTTCAAACTGCACGAAAACAGAGAGAAGTGTCACTTCGCTTCTTCTCGTGTGAAATATTTGAGATTTTGGATCACACGAAAAGGAATCGAAGTTGATCCAGAAAAAGTTTCCTCTATCCAGAGAATTCCACCTCCCAAAAACATCAAGGAACTCCAATCCTTCATTCAAATGTGTTCTTGGTTTAGACGATATATACAAAACTTAGAGGAAATATCACGACCTCTTAATGATTTGACGAAGAAGAAAGTCCAATGGGAATGGGATTTCAACCAACAAAAAGCATTTGAAACTCTAAAAAACTGCCTCATAACACCTCCTGTGTTCAAGCAAGCAAATGGAACTCAACCGTATATTCTTCGAACAGATGCAAGCAATTATGCTCTTGGAGCCGTTTTACTTCAAGGGGAAGGGTCTAAAGAGCACCCTAACGAATATGCCAGCCGACTGCTTTCTCCGGCTGAGCGAAACTATTCGACGACTGAACGAGAAGCCCTTGCTGTAGTCTGGGCCCTGAAAAAATTCCCTGGTTATGTCGGAGGATCGGAAGTAACGATAGCATCCGATCATCAACCTTTAAAATGGCTTTTGAACCTTAAGTCTCCGACCGGAAGACTTGCTAGATGAGCGCTTGAAATTCAGTCTTTCAACCTGAAAGTGCAATACTTTCCTGGAAAGGCAAACGTCATCGCTGACATGCTGTCCCGTCCAAGCTCTGAACATGAAGTTTCATTTTGCGAGATTTCAAATATATCTGTAGTGGACATGCCCACGAGAAGTCCAAAAGACATGCGGGAATCTCAACTTAAAGATGAAAACTTAAAAAAGATTATACAAAGTTTCGAATCCAGTCAGAAAACTGAAGAATGTGCCAACTGGACTGAACGGGGGTTCTTAATGAATCAAGGTGTTCTCTACCGATATGTCCCTGACTCTGATTCAGAAGAGGCTCAATTAGTAATTCCAACTGCCGAGCGTGAATCAATCATGCGAAAGCATCATGATGACCCAATGGCTGGCCATTATGGAGAAGAAGGAGTATACCAAAGAATTGCCAGACGCTATTATTGGACTGGTATGAAAAAGTACATATCAATCGACTGGTATGAAAAAGTACATAGTAATCGACTATGTGAAAAGCTGTCCTGAATGCAACCGCTACAAGGCTACCAACCAAAAGCCAGCTGGACTGCTAAGAACTCCTGTCTATTCTCAGCGTTTTGAGATAATATCTATTCATTTGTTTGGGCCACTGCCAAAAACTGACACTGGAAAACAATGGATCTTCATTGTCGAAGACTGTGCTACGCGATGGATTGAATTATTTCCTCTTGCTCAAGCTACAGCACGCGACTGTGATATAACCCTCATCGAAGACGTATTCATGCGGTATGGTATACCACGAAGAATCATCAGTGATAACGGCACCCAGTTTATCAGTGCAGTCATGCAACAAGTTTGCTGCACATTAAATAACAATCGAAATTTGATACCTGTTTACTTTCCTCAGTCAAATCCTGTGGAACGGAAAAATAGAGACTTAAAACCTCGTTTTGCAATCTTAGTAGGAGATGCACATGACAACTGGCATTCGAAACTCCCAGTTATTCGCTTTGCTATGAATACGGCCGTCTATAACACTACAGGCTATACACCAGCATTCCTAATGTTTGGAAAAGAGCTGAGGACTGTCGACGACGTTGTTCACGATTTCAAAGCTATGATTGAAAATGATAACTTTGTCCCTGAAATCACCCCTTATCTTAAACGATTCGCAACTATTACAAATGACATACAAGAGCGTATCGAAATAAAGCAAGATCAACGTAAAAAGCAATATGATAAAGGAAGGCGACAAGTGTTTTATTCACCAGGTGATAAGGTATGGGTCAATTTACATCCCGTTAGCAATGCGAAAAACAAAAAGACTTCAAATTTCATACCAAAGCGTGACAGTCCATACTTGGTAATGACACAGAAATCACCTACATCCTATGTCATTTCAAGCCTTCATAAACCATCAGAACCCTTAGGAACGTACCATACGTCTGCACTAACACCTTTCAAAGACTCGTCCACTTCTCCCATTCTTCCGCTCCGGAAGAGAGGTAGACCGCCAAAAATTACTTTGCATTCCCGAAATAATCAAGAACTTGTGGTTCCGAAAGTGATTTAAAGAGAGGTCCCATTTCCCAGGAAACAAACAAAAAAAAAAAAAAAAAAAACTAAGACTAGAGACGATGTTACAAGAGCTCCCAAATCCTTCAGTTCTGTCTCCTTGCCTGGACGTTGACGGAACCAGAGGGGAAGTTTGTAACCAATCCTTTACCCATTAGCCGCTGGTGTTGCGTTGACGCAACGGTCAAAATAAATGCACATATAAATATAACTACCTAAGATATTTTATACCAGCAGATGCTTTTGTGTAGGGAATATTATGAAGATTATTTCTGTAAAAAAATATTTGCCTTCAACAATCATTTTGTTTATAATAATTAATCTCATACTTTAAGCAAAATTTAAGCAAAACTTTCAACTGGGTATTTTTGCTGAAAATATTTAACGAATGAATCTCCGTCTTTATGAGTGATCTATTTGTAGTCAAGGTCACCGTTTATCAGAACATTACAACAGTCAGATGTTTGTATTTGTGTTGGGAATGAAGGTAAAACAGGTGTTGTGTTGACGCAACGTCAGCAGGAAACGGTTAGTCAATCTCCTTTTTCACTCATTCCTTTCGATGTTCTGGTTGTTTAAAAATGCCTAGAACGAGGTATCTTACATTAGAAAAAGCCCTTCAAGGATTTTTTGATGAAGAAACAGATGATGATAATGTTAATGACCAGAATGAAACTAATATTTTGTTGTTCAACCAGAAATTGCACAGGCTAGTGACGAAGAAAGGAATGGCAATGTTTTAAATAATGATAATGATATTTTACCAAATGATACTGCTGGGGAAGTTGAAATTCACGTAAGAAGCAAGTTTCAGCCTTCTAAAAGTAGTTATAGTCATAATAAAAAGTTTAAAAGGCAGAAGACTGAAATCTTGAAGTGGATAAAAAAAGAACGGTTAGTTATGTCTCAGGAAGAACATGAAGAAAGAGATAGAAGAGAAATTATAAAATACAAAACACAAGGTAAAACTAGTGCACAAATTTTCGATTTTCTTTTTGGTTTAGACATTTACTCTCTTCTCGTTGAACAGACAAATATATACGCTCAGCCAAAAGAAAAAAAAAAGCAAGCAGCCCTGTATTTATTGCATCTGAAACCTATATGAGAAGATTTATTGGAATGTTATTGCTTACAAGATATCATTATTTACCTCAAGAAAAAATTTATTGGTCTTTTTATAAGGACATTTCTGTTCTTGTTGTACGAGAATTCATATCGCGTTTGCAGTACAGGAATATGAAGCAGAATTTGCATTTGACAATAGTCAAATTGACAATACTGATAAATTATTTGAGGTGAGACCGTATCTAAACTTACTAAAATATCACCACGTTTTACTACTGGAAATATAAAGTCTCTTTTACATTTCAGACGCGAGAATGCATTATTCCTTTTGCAAACTCCTATTGAGAGGGTAGAATTGGCCAGAAATAGATCAGCAACAGGAAGACCTAGTAAATTCAGCATTCAAAAACCATTGCATGGAGATGGTAGACATTTTATTGTAAAGTCCGTTGATAACAAAAGTGTTGTAAGTGTACCATAGCCAGACTGTTTATAGATGTAAAGTATATAATGTAGCTTTACATCATGATTGTAATCAAGCTTTTCATGTTTGAATCTTTCAATTGAAATACTCTGTATTTGTAAAAGAAATACAATGTATATTTTAATATTAAATTAATTATAAGTAAAGTGATTTGTAGATTTATAAAACGTTACACAGCTAAAAGGTAATCCTGCGTTCCACTCAAAAGAAACATCACACGAGTTCAATCCTACTCAGTAAACATCCGTAGTCTTATTCCGCTGACGTTGCGCGAACGCAACACTCGCTTTTTCCACAGGTAAGAGCATTTTTTTTCAATGTAAATTTATGTTATAAATGCGTTATAAATGCTTAATTTAATATTTGTTATTATTTTCATGAGAAAAGAAACATTCCTTGTAGTTTTGGCGGTTAATGGGTTAACATAAACTGTTGGACTAATTGTGACAACAAGGCTGCCCTCTGGTGAGTAGCAAGAGAAGTACTTCAGTAAAAGCCAAGGCTCCCACTTGATAGGTTGTGCCAGACTGTTGCTCTGTGATTTTTCTTAAAGTTAAATGTAATGTCCGTGTGTAACTTAAACCTGTTAGTAAATATTTGTTACACTATACCGGACTCTTCTATGACCCTATCTAAAACGACCCCCTTACAAACTCTAATTTTTTTGCAAGTGGGCCTAGAAATACATCTAATTTAAGATGATTTTAAAAATTTTGTAGGTTATAATACAAAATGGATTTCGAAAATTTATAAAAAATACTTTAAAATACAAATTTTAATAATAAATAAAATGTGCGAATTATATTTGGATTAATCCTAAATTTCGAATTCTAGAAGAATGAATTATGTACGTTTGATAAAAAATGATATATTGATAAATATGTATGAAATTGAATTAACATTAGGGAGCTAAAAGTATGAGAGCTAATATTTTAAAAACTACTCATGCGATTTTTGCAAAACATAGCAGTTTGGCATAATCTGAATCGTAGAATCGAAACATGGAAAAAGATTGACATGTCATTTCAGAAAAAGTCCGATTTTGAGTCGAAATACCTATATTAGAGCAATGCTATATATAAATTTAACACATATCCTAAGTAGCGCTTTCGAGACATGAAAAACGCAGTTTGAATTTCGCCAATAGGCCCAGTAGAAGGAGAGATATAGAACTGTCCCCCTCCCTTTTTTTCAGTGCACTTACTTTGACGATTTGGCAATAGCGTAAGGAATTTTACTCTGATGGGTTGTAGTTGCCGTTTTTAGTAACCATTCTCAAGCAGCCACAATATACCTTCCCACTCAGTTGTGTTGCCACTTTTATGACTAAAATGTAATTCTTCTTTTATGGGATGTAATAAAGTAAACCGAACAAAAAAAGGACTCTACCCTTTGTTAGTTTTAAATCCAAAATTATCATTTTTGCCGAGCAATGTTAGTCATAGATCTGAATATGACATTTTCTACGAAACGGAAGACAGCGGTGGTCGTGCTGAAATGGAGGATAATGGATTTGCTGGCACTTGTCTTTAGTGGAAACATCCATCCCAGAATTGGTAGATAATTTAAAATCGAGGTCCGATGTATCGAGGAACTTAGTTAAATCCTTCGAGCCGGGTAACGAAAACGCGGGCTTATCGCTAAGGCCGGCAGTGTCTTACGCGAGCGTCTCTCCAGGGCCGGGGACTTTTCTGCGACTAAGCCTAAATCCATGAAATTTCCGAAGTATCAACGCATTGTTTAATAATGCTCTATAGAGTATTTAAACGGCTTATGCTTTATAAATATTTATATATATATACTTTAATTACCTTATTTCTTGTTTAAATGCATATTTTACACATTTTATTTTAATCACTCACCATTTTATGAATTTTAACATTATACATCTGAAAACTAAATATATTACTTAAAATTCTCTTTTCGTATAAAAAATTTGAAAACAGGGATCTACACACAGTCCTACGTTACATTCCTTGCACTCGTAATAACTCATTTGCCGTTTTGGAGGATTTTTCTGGGAATGTGAACAAACGAAGCATCGTCGTCTCATTTTCTTATCAGTCTCTTCTGAACAAAGTTTTGGAAAATGTCTTTCAGTTAATCTTTCAGAATCAATATCAGAATTTCAGAATCAATATCTGAAATATTTTGCATCATTTCTGCTATTTCATGCTCTGTTAAACATTTTCGACGCTTCGACATTGCAACGGTAAAAACAAAGAATTCACGTCTAACAAGATCTAATTATTTTCTAAAAACTGAACTGTAAACCGAAATACCCAACGCTTTAGAGCAAATAAAACTTCTCTACTTACAGTAAACAACTACCACGTGCGAATAAAGTGCGATTTAATGTAAATTTTAGTATTTTACTGAAGTAGGAAATCCTGCCTGCTTTCGCCGAACATCTATCTGAGACCTCTCAGTAGCTAGACGGATAATGCGACCATTATCAGGAAACACGATATGTCAAGAATGATTGTGTTAAGGGCACACGATCGGAGTGTTTAGCCTGAAATTCCCAAATGAATTCCAAAATCGGAAGGAACTACATCATACACCAAAAATGTGTTAGCTTTAATCTCCGTTATCAATTTCAGGATGGCTAGGGGTAAGTCGGGCTTTCACTTTTCATTCAATCGGGATAACTCTTGCATTTCATAAATGCTTTATTATTACAATAAATATATACATATATACATATCATTACAGAACATTCTTAACATCAGTCCTGTTCTCTCGCTTCCCGATTCTCGATTGATATCGTGCGCCCCCTATCGGCGGCTTTTCTACAATGCCATCTATCGGCTGATAACGTTCGGTCATTCTGACCTGACAATCGTCCCGATTGTTCAGAGTACAAATCAATTTTATAACTAATACAATTTTCTACTTCGACTCTTATACACAATACTAAACATACATATTACTAATACACTAAGAAGAATACACATTATACTAAAATTTGATATGATGACAAACTTACTAAAATATTTTCACATACATAAATTCACATATTTTTATACAATAGCATAATAATCGAAAATTGCCTGTAAATCATTACAAATACGTGATATATATGAAATAACTCAATTTTTTTCAGTTCTAAAATGATTCAAAATGCACTAAAGTTCAACTTTTAGCTAATGTTCAAAAGTTCAAAGTCAATTAATGTTCAAAAGTTCAAAGTTTCTAAAGTTTTCTATCAGCAAACATACGTAGATAAGCACAGACACACACAAAAAAAGGAAAGATCTCACCTTAATCACAGGGGAGAGCACTTCCATCAGTCCATACGAACAGATCTGATTGGATTCCGTCGAGGAATAAAGCTTGATAACTGGTCAGTATCTTCATCGTCATCATCATCGTCAGAGCTGGGATCGCACCTCCATGGCTTCAGCTGGCTCACATGAGCAGTGGTAGTGAAGTAAGGACCTCGATTCTTCGCTTCTAGTTGAGTTATTCTGTAGGTATCGCTAGGTAATATTTCCGTTATTATAAATGGCCCTCGATATTTCGGCTGTGTTTTGGTAGGTTGACCTGTAGCCTTAGGAGCACATCTCATCACAACTATTTCTCCTTGCTCGAATATTAGTGTACGACACCTCTTCCCATCGAATCTCTTTTTCATTTTCACTTGCTGTTCCTCAATTCTTCCTCGCGCTTGCTCTTGGATTTCTCGTGGGTCTTTCCATGCATCTGAATCTTCATCTACTAACTTCCTAAGTATTCCATCATTAAATCTGGGAGAATACCCATGTAGCATTTTCAAATGGAGTCTTATTCGTAGTTTTGTTTACCATGTTGTTAAGATTTCTTTCTGTCTCTTTTATTTTTGAATCCCAATCTCTGTGTTGTTTATCCATCAAACTTGTCATTATCGTTCCTAAAATTGTTCTGTTGACGCGCTCTACCATACCATTGGCTTGGGGGTGTTTGGTAGAATTCAAAGTATGATGTATTCCGTTATCTGTACAATACTGCTTAAATTAGTGAGAAGTAAAACAAGATCATCTATCACTTATTATTCTTTCCGGTAGTCCAAAATCATTAACAAAATTCTTCAAAGACTATAAAACATTTTTAGCACTAGTATTCTTAACTGCAAAAATTCTCACGAACCTAGTCATGTTATCAATTATCACTAATAGTTCTTGATTACCTGTCGAACTCTTTACGAAAGGACCCAAGTGATCCATGTGAGCAATAGCAAACGGTCTTTTACCAGGTTTTATGGGACGTAACAGTCCTTGTTGCTTGCCACCTGTCGCTTTATTCATAAGACACTCAATACATGCCGATATATGTCTTCGTACGTATCGTTTCATGCTTGGGAACCAATATAATTCCTTAATTTTGCTAACTGTTCTATCCACAGAAAAGTGACCAAATAAATCATGGAATTTCACCACTACACTCTTCTTTATGCTTTTTGGAATCACATAGAGTAGTTTCTCCTTTCCATATACTACGGTTTTCCAAAACAGTCTATTCTTCTTAAACACGTAATTCATAATTACTTTTTTCTCCTCAGCAGTTCGTTCCTCTTGTTTCTTCTTGAAAATTTCGATAATTCTTTTCAGGTCTTGGTCAGCATGTTGTATCATTAGTATTTGCTCTTCTTCGGTTAGGGACTGGCAAACTTCAAAATTTTCAGCTATTCTCGTCATCGTATCATCAGTTTCTGATACAGGACCTCTGCTCAAAGCATCAATATGTGACAGTCTTTTTCCTGACCTATGCTTTATCTCAAAATCGCATTCTTGAATCAAACTACACCCAACGGGCTATTTGAGGATTTGTAGTCTTCTTCGCATTCATATATATTAGAGCTTGACAGTCAGTAATAATTGTAAATCTAATGCCGATTAAAAACTGTCTTAACCTGTCCAACGTCCATACGATGGCCATTAACTCCAATTTGCTGGAATGATACTTTCTCTCTGCTTCTGTTGTTTTCTTACTGACGCAATAAACAAGATGCCATTTTCGATCTTCATCACGTTGCATTAGCATTCCACTCAAACCTTCTGCACTTGCATCACAATGGACTTCAGTATCTGCATGCGGTTGATAGTGGGCTAATATGGGCTTATCAGTCAGTTGTTTCTTCAATAGTTCGAACGCCTTCTTTTGTTCTTGCTTCCACTCGAAGTCTCGATTCTTCTTTGTCAATTTGGTCAATGGTTCGCTCTTTAACGCATACTTCGGCACAAATCGTCTGAAAAATCCAGTTAGGCCCAAAATTCTTCGCACTTTGTGCACATTCTTTGGTTCTGGAAATTCTGGTATGGCTTTTATTTTTCTAGATCCCGGTTTAATACCATCTTTGTTTATAATAAAACCTACGAAATCTACTTCTCTTTTCCCAAATTCACATTTAGATAATTTCAAGGTTAAATTTGCTTTTCGTAGGCATTCTAATACTTCTTTTTAATTTGAAAATCATCTCTTCCCAAGATTTTGCAGGAATAAGTATATCATCCATATAACACAACACCTTAGTATTCAACAAGGGGCCTAGGACATATGACATTAGGCGCTGAAACTCAGCAGGAGCATTTACTAACCCAAATGTCATCCTTTCTAACTGTCCTGTTTCATCTGGAGTAATGAACGCCGTCTTCAATTTAGCTTCTTCACTTCAGGGTATTTGCAAATAGCCATGGGCTAAATCCAGAGTAGTGAAAATTTTACATCCTCCTAAACATTCTAAAAGATCATCTATTCGAGGCAAAGGGAACTTATCCTTTATCGTCTGACTATTAAGTCTGCGGTAATCAATTACTAGTCTGTATTCCCCTGTTTTTTTTTCTTTACTAGTAACACTGGACTAACGTAAGGCGATCTAGTTTCGGAAACTATCCCATTATCTTTCCATTCCCTAACAATTTCTTTTATTGCATTACGTTCAGCTGCATTCGTTTTGTATGGGCGAGAAGACACAGGCCTACTCCCGTCAATTTCTTTGATGTCCATTTTTATTGCGTTCGTACAACCTAACTCATTTAAATTAAGAGCAAAGCAATCCTTAAATTCATTTACTAATTTTAAGATGTCAGTTCTTTCACTATCTGTAGTTGCCTCATCAAATTTTATATCATCTATCTTTATTTGCTGAACATTTTGAGAAATGGAAAATACATGGTTTTGTTCTTCATCTTTGTTTATATTGGGAGTGTCTACTTCCTTTAATTCCCAATCTTCTGTTATATCTATATAATCTTCTGTTATACCCTGCTGGCACACTGATTTTCTTTTAACCTGATGTCATTGTGTCCTATGTTCATAAGTTGGACTGTTACCTTACCATTTGTAACCTCCATTACTGAATCCGGACTTCCATGCTTGCTTTGAAATAAAATCAGTCCATTATTTATATCTGGGGCTACAGAATGCACAAAGTGTATCGTGTTACTTTTTATTTCTATTGGTTTCTCAGAATATAATTTAATGTGTTTACGCTCCGTTTCGGTTTATCAAGTGCTCGAATGGAATTTTATTAGCATACCATCTGATCGTTCAAAATATCTCTCCCAATAATTAGGTCATACGGCTGTACCTCATCATTTACGATAAACAAATTCGCGGTTGTTTGGATTTCGCCGATTCGAAGTGAAACATGAACTTTTCCCAAGGTCGTTGCAGATGCGTGATTTACGCTCCCGATTCCAAACAATTTTTTTGTTTCCGGTAATCGTAATAGACTGACAGCGCTTCCAGTATCAATCAAACATTCGATCGGTTCACTGTCGTTAATTGTTGCTTTCTTCAAATACTTTGAAACGTCAGATAATCCATCATGATTCATCGCGACACTATTTTGATCTTTCATTTTGTCATTCTTCATTTCTTCGCGACTCTCTGTCTGACGCGGGAGGCATTTGGCGTCACAAATCAAGCTAGAATGTTTACGCTTACATGTCGTGCAGCGCTCTTTTGATTTACATAAGCGGACCACGTGAAATTTTTGGAAGCATAGAAAACATCTCCAGTTCCGTTTTAAACTTCCTAATTTCTGTTCGCGTTCCTTATCACAATTTTCGGAACTGTGCTCAGAATTATTGCCAAAAATGCAAATTTTCTGAAATGTGCTCAGTGCGGTTGCGTTAGGAATTGAATCTTGCTGCTTCTCTTTAAACTTCTGAAATCTATTTCCCTTTTCCGAAAATTTATTAACTGACAGTTTATAGTCTACGCTTTTAAGTGATTCATTATTTTCCCTTGTTTGTCGAAACAAAAATGTTCGTTCTCGCGTTTCTATTTCTCTTCTAAGAAATTTTTATAATTCTGTTACATTCCAAGAATCGTCTTTTTCATGCTGTCTATAAAAATCTAGCACAATGGAATCTGGAATAAGTTTGGTTAGAAGTGGAAACAACAAATTCATTTCGACACCAAGAGTTTGTAAACCCCGTACTTGGATTTCTATCGTATCGTATAACTCCCTTAACTGTTTCAATTACGAAGCTGATTTTACTGCACTTAAATTTAACAAATGGTTAATATGAGATCTTACAATAATTTCTTTTTTCCCGTATCTTTCTTTAAGCAATTCAACTGCTAAACCATAATTATTTTCCGATACCAATAGTCCTTGAATACTAATTAAGGCTGGTCCTTTCAAGAAAGCTTTAAGATAATTATATTTATCTACTTTAGATAAGCGTTCGTTTCTGTGAATCGCATTATCAAACTGTGACCAAAATTCCTGAAACTTCTCTAAATTACCCTCAAACGGTTCTACATGAAGTTTCGGCAAATTTATTCTTGGTTTGTCTGGTTCACTATTCGAAATAAGTGAAGAATTATTCTTCAACGAAAAATATGCCTTATTTCTATCTGAATTCTGAAGATAATTCTTAACTTTCGATTTCGCGTAGATGATACGTTCTCTGTATTCCTGATTATTCTCGACTTCTGTTTCCAGATCAGATACTTCAGGAATTAAATTTTCAATTTCTAGATCTAACTTAAATATCTGATCTGCTTTTTCTTGTAGATTCATATCACATTCTTCTAATGATTTTGTATCTACAATATCCTGTTCCAATAGTTCACATATTCTGTTAATTACTTGTGTTGTTAACCTTCTTAAAGTTTTACGTTTCGTTTTTGCTTTATCTAAAGCTTTCTTTGTATTCTCATCCATAATATTACCTAATAATATAATTCTATACTTCTAAATTCTGTTAGAATTATTCTACAGTTCGCATGCATTCAAATCTTTAAAAACGAAACTTAACCCCTTCTTCGACGTTCTTGGTACGCGAGTCATTCAATGCGTACTTACATCAATCATCCCGCTTCTGAAATGTTAGGTTTAATCTCCGTTATCAATCTCAGGACGGCTAGGGGTAAGTCGGGCTTTCACTTTTCATTCAATCGGGATAACTCTTGCATTTTATAAATGCTTTATTATTACAATAAATATATACATATATTCAGAGGTCAAACAGCAAAAATCAGCGTTATATTTACATCAAACATACACATTAAATCATATAACATATTACATATCATATAACATATTACATATTAAATCAACGTTGACTTCTGAATTAGTATTTATTCGGCGTGTTACTGTGTCTTAATATACATATATACATATCATTACAGAACATTCTTAACATCCATCCTATTCTCTCGCTTCCCGATTCTCGATTGATATCGTGCGCCCCCTATCGGCGGCTTTTCTACAATGCCATCTATCGGCTGATAACAAATGTTTAATTTTTGAGAACTTTTTTTCATTAAAGAAGTATCGATAATGAGAATGAACATAAATCAAATAAAAAGTCTGCAAGAATGATTGAAACAAATGGAATTAAAATATACTGTTACGAAATTTGTACATAGATAGATGATTTCAATACAGTTATATGCGAAATTCTTATATTTTTCTGTGTAATGTTGTTTAAAGTTGTATACCTAGTACAGTCTATTTTAAATACCTTTAAACTAACAATTTTTCATTTGAACGCTTTGTCGATGTTCGAAAGTAGATTTTAAAACTTTATTTATATTACTCGTATTAAGAGTATTAAGTGCTCGAAAACAAGATTAGTTTCGCAATTTCAGTTTCATATCTGCCAACATTTTCGTTTTACTCTGTTAGGGCCCACCAGCGGCCGAGCGGTAAAGTCGCTGAACACTGGTAGTTCGGTCCGAAGTTCGAATTCCGCGAACGGGCTGGCTGCATGGGTGTTTTCGTGGCTTTCCCCATGTGTAACGTGTATACGAGCCAGTTTCCCTTAGAAAGTCCTCCACGAAGGCATCCCTCCCCTTAGGCAGATAGCCCTAGTGTGCTTTGCCATAATTAAATACACAACACACACAACACTTTTTACTCTGTTTGTGTTAACATTACATTATTTTTAAAAAAGACCTTGATTTTTAAACTTTTCTCTTATAAAAAAACTGTAATTAAAAATATTACTATAGTAAATTTATGAGCCTTTCTATAAATATTCTCTAGAATATTATGGCTGAAATAGAGTAAAATTCATGTACATATTTAAAATTTTTGCAGAAGCTGTTGTAAATGAAAAGGGGGAATTTTCTCGAAAATAGCTAGTGCATGAACTCAAGTATACTCAACAGATATTTTGTTTTCTCGCTTAGAGTTTAGTCCATTTAATTCCTTATGCCTTAATAAATGAAATTGAAAAGAATATTGATCAATATTTTTGTGCGGACATACCTAGTAATCATGGAATTTTAACATATTTTTTTACCCAAACTGCAAGGAAAAAGGAAAATTATATTTTTATAATAACCGTATCAGGTATTTCTATTATTTTAAGTAACATTCTGATAAATGACACAAATAACAGATTTATTTGTACTATTTTTCAAAATTTGGTTCTCGAATGTAGTCAGCTACTTTAAGTAAATTTTCTTTGTATTACGCATTTGACTGCGAATTTATAAAATAATTTTGCAGATTCGTATGAAAGCTTGATGCCAACAAAGAACGCAGCCACTAGTATATCGATTTGAATGTTTACTTTTTGGAATATTGGAATCTTCATTCAAAGATTTCTAATAAAAATTGCAATCAATGCCATATCATTTTTACTGTTTGCAGATAGAGATCTAGAGTGAAGTTAAACACTGAAAGTCATTCATTAAATTCCCAGTTTTAAATTTTGACGTTATCTTACTATTGCATTCTTTTTTCAGTTAAATAATAGAGGCTGCGTTATCAGAGTCTTAGAAAATTTGACATTCCACATACAAGACGCGAGAATTTCAGGGTCGTGAGAGTACAAAAAGTGCGTTTACAAAATTTTAGGTCTAATTTAAAAACTCCTAACCAATCTGCCGATCTACCTGCTAAATCTGCTTCCTTGGCAGCATTTAATATTATGATGTCTCAAATTTCTCTTTCTAAAAACATTGTCTGCTTACGATCAGTATTTTTCATGCATTTAAGCGTTTGCTTTATTCCTGTGAAAATCTGCTACTACGGATTAGAATGCTGAGCAAAGAACATCAATAAATCTTCGCTGATAAGCAAATAAACAGCAAACGTTTTCGAACAACTATCGCTAAATATGAAATTGTGCTTTGAGGTATGAAATGGCGATCCTGAAAAGAAATTAAATTTCGACCTGCTTAGGTCGAAACTTTTTCTGACGGCAATAGAAACTTTGGCTTAAAAATTTCATTAAAAAGAGCATGTTGGTGACCTTTTTTGATTGGAAAGTATTAATACGTTAGGATTTGTTCCTGAATGATGGATGGTAAGCTCCATATTTTAAAATGACGTAATAAACATACTTTTAAAGATAACCCAACGCGCTGGACGTGAAAATGCTCAGTCGAATAATTGGATTTTCAGAGTCCTATCGCATAATGCTATTCCCCTCCAGTCCATAATTTTAAACTGCTACTCTTTTTTAGCAGATTTGTGTCATCCAGACTATTTCTTTCCTCTTTAAATATCTCACCCGTGTTCAAATCTAAGGAAATAGACTAGCTACATGACCGTTTTCATGATTACGTAATAAGTAACGTGAATAAAGAAAATTTTCCTTAAAAGATTTCTTCAAAGGTATCTCTTCTCTTAGGCAGATAGCCTTGTGCGTTGCCATATGGTACGACCAAACTACACTTTTCTTTCTAACATCTCATATTTAACGTTTCATATTTAACATTAATATATAGTGTTATAAGGTATTTCTCCCGCTTTCCTAGCGTGCCTTCATGGTGTAGTGGTTCTGCACGCTGGACGTATTCCAGAAGTGCGTGGTTCGATTCCCGGCGAAGGCGTTTGCTCATTTTTCATCTTGCCTGCTTCCAAATAACCTAATGTCTCTACAGTGACGCCCGAACTAAAAGGATTGGGAATGATGACTCTCCACACCCAGGATTTGGCGATTGGGTTCCCTAAAATCCCCAGTCGCCCTTTAAAAAGGGGAGTATATAAGGTATTTCTCCCGCTTTCCTAGCGTACCTTCGTGGTGTAGTGGTTCTGCACACTGGGCTGGTATTCCAGAGGTCCGTGGTTCAATTCCCGGCGAAGACGTTTGCTCATTTTTTCATCTTATTGCTTCAAATAACCTAATGTCTTTAAATTACTAGAAAAAATTAATTAACCCTTTGCGCGTACAGATGCCTTAATTAGTTACCATAAGACATAACAATATGTGAAGGTTTTTAATGAGTCCAGCTAAAGTAATTTAACGGATCGATCCACGCGCTTCGCTCCACAACTGTTCAACGGGCCTAACTAATCACGCCCAATAGTCGGAGCTCAATAGAGCCGACCAACGCAACGATCTACCACATCAATCCAATGGGCTCAAACAAAAAGACAACGAGTCGTACCTCCTCATTAATGTAGCAGAAGCTGGGGGAAGGTATATGGCATCGGTAGAGTTAACAAACATTCGCAAACTTGATTGAATTACTAGAATTTGCAATCGAGGAGCTCTTTTATAACTAGGTAAAGTACTTCACTCCCATGAAACAGGCATAAGTTCTGCCCTCCAAGGCCAACGCAAGATTATCGCATCGCACTTTTAATTCGATTCACAGTTGTCACTATGAGCATCACTAAAACACCAAAGCATTGAGCAACTGCGGGATACAAATCAACAATCGTTTCGCGAGGCTCTATAAGATCTTATGTAGTACACCGCAAGGAAGCATCTTAAAAGCTGGCCTTCTGCTGAGAAATATGCATGTTAACTTAAAGATGTTATGTATCTCGCAGTGGTACATGATAGTCGGATCATGTATCACTGTGAAAACAATTTTGAGACACGCTAAAGACTTTTATGTGTTAAAAATTAATTGCATTTCATATATAAATAATGTTAAAACTAAATATATTTTAGTTTATTATTTTGTGACATTCATTTTTTCTATCAATACTATTCTTGTAGGTTCAAGCACATATACCCCGTTGAGTCGGGAACTTCTAACCACTGTTCCTTTTACCAATTCACCTGCAGTGAAGGATGGCGTGGCCCCACTCCTAAAGATCAGACACGAATTTTTAAGAATTGTACCAATTACCCCTGTCACTGCAACTGATATCCCTACGACTACAACTTCTATCATCAAGCCGGATCGAAATAGTTCGAGGCGCCCAAGGTATAGGGGTAAGTATACTAATAAAGTATGTATTTAAGAGGCTTTCGAGTGAATGACTGAAATTACAGTGTTCAGCGTAATGAATTTATCATAAAACATGTTTCTAAACGAAATTAATAAATGCATAGCACTTAACTTACAGGTTTGCGTATAATTTAGAGTAATATTACACGGTATAAAAAAGAAAAAATTAAAAGGAAGGGTTTAAAAAATAATGTTTTGCGCTTTTTTCAACGAAACAATTAAATATAGAGAAAGGAAATACAGAACGCACATAAATGAATAACACAAAAGAGAAAAATATGCATTCTGAAAACAACAGATTATCTCTTACAGAAAAATTAACTTTCAAAACATTTAAAAGATTAAAAAATGTTAAAAAGCCTTTTATGAATTACGATAACAAGTGTTGTTAAAAATACTTTCAATTTTAATTTTTAACATTATGATTAATTATGAAGTTTTTAAATATGGATGTTCTTCATGAAAAATTGGATACTTTTATTCTTAAATCACGCAGATTTTTAACTCAGTTTCTTAAAAATTTTCAAGCCGTGTCGTTTCTGAAGCTATTAATTACAAATAGCCGTTCCCCTGCGTTCAGTTCATATTAAACACTTTGTGTAATCTTTGTGTATCTTCAGTTCTGCTCTACTCATCTCGAAATAATCAATCGTCTATGCAAATTAATTTAGCAACAGAAAATTTAAGATTTTGGTTTCTCTTTTCTTTCAGGATATGTATGAGAGGGAGTTTGAAATAAATCTTTGGTTATTCGGCATTTAATAAGCAGATTGTAAGATTTAATCCAATTAACACATTATTTTGCTATTTAAATTTAAACTTACTGAATTCCACTACTTTACCAGAATATGCAAATGATAAATTTTAAATTGGAGCGACAATCTAAATTACTGGTAACTGAAATGGTGAAATGTATTCCGGTATTGATTGCCTTGGGCAGTGTTGTTACCAGTTTGTGTCTGATAAAATAACAGATTATTGGGTTTTAAACTTCAACTTGTAAATACTTTGAATCATGGTGAACATCCAACGGAAATTAGCGTAAATTAATTATTTTAATTCTCTACTTCAAGTTGAAATTAAAGTAAATCCATTAGTTGTTTTACATCGCTATATTTAGTTCATGTTTCAATAGTGAAAGGTTTAAAACGGGACGAATATACATCCGGCAATCTAGAAAATTAATGTTTAGGTTAAAGTAAACTGAGATTAAACTTTGTAAGACAGAAATATAACTAAATTCTGCAACTGCTCGTTCGATCACAATGCATTTCAAAGTTATGAATAATGCATACATCTAGGATTAAGATGCAGGGAATTATTACGAAGAAGCTATTGGAAAATTTACGAAGAAGCTATTGGAAAATATCCGAACTGTTTGATGAAGGGAAGCGATTAAATATCACCGCTTTTCCTAAAATCAGTAATTAAGCTTGGTTAAAGATTTCCTGCCTGCGCTGTTTAAATGTATTTAAATGTTACAAACAGGGAAAGCTACCTAACGTTTGCTACCGAATCACGGGTGGACCTATGAGTTATACATTCAAATTTTCTACAAACCTAGCTCTATTCATGGTTTCAGATTATCTAACTTTGTAAATCAAACTGAAAGACTTCCTTTCACAGAGATGAGAGATGGAAGAGATCAGGACTCTGTGTAGAAATAAGTAATTCATGTCATTCGAATATAAAAGTTTTGTAAATGAAAAAGCAGCCTCGAAAATTCGAAATGTCGAAAATTTTGAATAAAACTCTATCGATTTCGAGTGCGAACAGACATAAGCTTCTCTTCTTCAAGAATAAGATACAAGTCTGATCCTCTATTCGAAAAGTAGAAATAAAGAAATTTTTAATAGCTAATCGTAGTTGGCAAATTTATTTTAGTTTTGATTTTGGTTCTGCAAAAATTATCCTTAAACACTTTTACGGTTAATGAATTGGATTTTCATGAGGTCTTTTAAATTTGCCAAAAATTATCTGCTTAACAGAATGATATTGATTCCTATCCAGTTCTACAACTCAAAGATATCTTCTTAAAATCGGAAACGAACAAGAGTAAGATACCGTGATTTCACTTCGTTTCTTGACTAACAAATAACAAAGACGAAAGGAAGAAACAATTGTTGTCTAAAATTTTTAAATTATAATCTGAAACCTTTATATGGTAATTAATGCTTAGGTAGTTTGAAAAGAGAAAAAGAAGAAAAAAGTCACTCTGTTTTGTTTTGTAGTTGTTTTCTTTTAAAAAGATTAATATTTACTGATATCAACTAATTAAATTCTTCTTACTGCTGAAAGCATTTAAACTCAACACTAAACTAATTTCAGTTCTAAAAGCTCTTATGTTTATTTCGGCATTTCGGTTTTGTAGGAACATATGCAAAAATGCGGATTACAGTTTGAAGAAGGTTATTAGCAGCTTTAGCAGTTAAAAGCAGTACTTATACAAGGAACTGAAATTTTTAAATTACTCGAAATTTCACGATTACCTTTGAATTTCATTGTACATGCAAACGATACAGTACAAAGGTAGCAACTTTCAGAATTCTGCAAACAGAAACATATCTTATTCATCACATTTTTTTTGCGTAAAATAACACTTGTTAAAAATGTTATTAAGAAGTTAAGATGAAACGAATTCCAAAATGATACATTTTATTACGCTGATCAGAAATACATTTTCGTAATATTAAGGTACAGTAATAATCTTAATCATCATCGATTGGAAAAAGAGTGTTATCATGTTTCTGATCTTTATTTGTAAGAAAAGAATTTCATTGGCAGTTGAAAAGAGAATCATTTCTCGATGTGCTATAAAGATTGAAAATTAGAGATACTGGTTACAAATGAAAGTACCCGATCTACTTAGTCTAAAAATAGACCTTATGATTTGATAAAATTTTGTTTTCATAGGTCTTATGAAATAAAACTCCGTTTGCTGAAAATGCTCTTATTTATAGATATCATGGCGTTGGAGTTGGCAACATTTTTCTGTATCAGCAGAGGAAAACGTTTTAGATATTAATAATAAGTCTTATTTCTAAATATATTCCGATTAACTTGCCTATTTATGTTGAAGGACCCAGTTGTCTTTATAACATGGTTAAATCCTTTAGGTCTTTCCCACGTTTCACTTCAAGCCCCGAGAAAGCATAAAACTGAGACGCCAGTACCTAATCTTGCAACGACAACAGCTATCCCAAAGACCCCTTCCACGACATTTAAGAAACCTAGACAGCAGCAAAGTTTCCATTTCCGAAATTCTGTAAGTTTCCAGACCATGCCGCCAAGCGCCTTCTCCGACAGACGATCCTTGTCAGGAGAAATCACAACGGAAATTTCTGAACTCTCCTCCACCTCGAAGATCAGAATGCCAGAGGAAGTCGAGTATATCTTCAGGTTTGAGCCCACCAGAAAGAGTATGAACAACAAGAACTCCCTTAAAGATATTACTACAGGTAACTGGTATTTAAAGCATTAAGTTATAGCACATTAAATGTATACATATATATGCCGTTTGGTTCAAAATGTTTCAAAGATAATGCTTATAAGGCTGTTTTGTTTTAAATAATATAGTGCTTTTTAGACTCCTCTGTTTCATATGCTCGTCAGCATATTCTGTTTTATATGATAATGTAACACTGTTCTGTTTTAAAGATTATATTTAGTCACTTTCAAAATAACATTCATTCGGACATACACATTTTCTCAAGTGCTAATGAAATTCCTGGAAGCAATTCAAGAATGCCTTATTTAATATCTATCTCTGACTGGGATTCCTATCTTCTTGGATAACTTGAATCTCCTAGAAACATTGACCCCTAGAAACCTTTTGAGAAAAATGTACAGCTAGGTCGCATATTGAGAAATCTCGGAAATAAAGTTATTATGACAAAAATCTGTTTCTTACAGAGAAATCCAAATTTCGTTTTCTTAAAATAACTTTCGCATTAAATTTGACATCGCACCGATTGAACTTTCTTTGCACTACAACACTAACAAATCAGTCCTGCATGATTTTGCTTGTTACTGCTACTTCTATCTGCTAGAAGATAAATATCCAAATAGTAAACAAAAACTAAAGTAAACAAATCCGTTGATTACCGTAACTGAAGAAACAGATTGGTGAACGTCCTGCAAATACAGTGAACACACGGAGCCGAAGTCTCACCTAAAACGTCAACCAGCTAAAAACGAAAATTTTATTTCAAAACATTAGTGGGAAAACAGTCTCAAGGAAGCAAAACCTTCAGGTACACTGCAAAAACCAAAAAAGGACAGTTCCTATATCTCCCGTTCTACTGAGCCGATTGACGAAATTCAGCTTGCGTTTTTCATGTCTCGAAAGTGAGACTTAGGATATGTATTAGATTTATTTATAGCATTGTTCTAATACAGGTATTTTGACACAAAATCGGACTTTTTCTGAAATGATACGCCCATTTTTTTTTTCATACTTCGATTTTACGTCTCAAATTAAGTCAAACTGCCAAGTTTTGTAAAACATCGAAGTAGTTTTTAAAAAATTAGCTCTTAAAATTTTAGCTCCTCAATGCTAATTGAGTTTGGTACATATTTATTAATATCTCTTTTTTAAATAAACTTACTTGATTCCTTTTTCCAGAATTCAAAATTTTGACTTGATCCAAATATAATTCGCTTATTTTTTATGATTTATTTTTAATATTTTTATTTTAAAATATTTTTGAAAAATTTTCCGAAAAACATTTTGAGATATATCGTATAAATCTTTTACCATCATCTTAAAGTAGATGTATTTCTAAGCATACAGCAAAACATTAGAATTTTTAATTCAAAATTTCCAAAGATATACGTTAATTTACATATTGATGCCTTTTAAAATTTGGCTTATTCTTTATAAGCGATAATAACGCCAAATGTGATTTACGCACTTTCTCAAAATTGTTTGAAAGTCTGAACGATGACCATTTTTTCGGTCGTTCACAAAGATAAAACGGAAAAGAAAATAGGTTGCTATAAATTAAGAAATTCGTCAAGCCATAAATTAAGAAATTCACAATTCTTGGCGCAAACTGAAAAAAAAAAGATCCAATATAAAATTCTAAATGTTTCAAAAAATTTCTCACCAAAAATTGCAGCATCAAAACATAATCTGAGTCGTAGAATCGAAATATAAAAATTGGTATGTTTTTAGGAAAAAGTCCGATTTTGTGTGAAAATACCTATGTTAGAGCAATGATATATCTAGATCTAATATATATCCTAAGTCGCGCTTTCCAGACATGAAAAACTCAATTTGAATTTCATCAATCGGCCCAGTAGAACCGAAGATATGGAATTGTCCCCCCCCCCTTTTTTTTAGTCGAAAGGGGCAATTTGCCCAAAAGGACTATTTATTTCGTTTTGGCATTTTACGTTGATTCACTACAAGCGTTGTTTCACTTTTCAAATTGTTGCCACCAAATATTATCGCCCTGTATTATATTTAAAGAAATTAAATAGTGAAGAATCTGCCTAAATGTATGTATGTTTCTCGCATTATAATAAAAAATGGGTACCTAGAGCCATCCAATTTTGAATAACGTAATCCTCCTGCGAATATGGGCATCTGGTAACCCAAAGTGGAAATTTGGAATGTGTTTTGTTATCGAGTTTTTATTTTGTAGAACATTATAACGGATTTTTAATTAAGAAACTCAAAGATTTCAAAGCGAGCAATGGCAAAGCTGTACAGAAAACACATTTTTATCTCCAGTACGCGAGACTGTGTATCGAAAATTCTAAAGATATGCTCATTTTGAAATTATTTTGCGATATTGCTCTTGAACTGAATTTTATGGTTTAAGAGTGAAAAACATGGTATTTAATAAATAATGGTAACAAAGAAAAATGTTAAAAAAAGTCCCTTTGGACTTAATTTAAAATTTGAAACATACTTAATTTTTTTTCTGTTTGTTTTGCTTTTTTTTCGCAGTGTATATTCCATAAATTAAGCAACTAAAGTATACATAAGTTGTTTATTCATGTGTAAAAACTCTTTCTGTAAATATTTTTATGGAAGATATATATATCGAGCTCAGATATACGCATAGATGGGAAAGAGTTAACCATACTGCTACACATATGGCAACAGAATGCAAAGCAGATATTTATCTGAAAAATCTTCAGAATATAACCACAGAACGTCATATATAAAATTTGTTTTGCATGAAAGAAAGCATTGACCAATAAAATAATTCGCTTATCTATTTACAAGGGCAGTTAGTTAGTTCTATCAAACAGTACCGCAAAAGCATAATGTGGAGACTTTAGAAGCAAAAGATGGCATAATAAGGATATATATACATACATATATATCCTTATTAAAGTTTTTCTTTAAGATTATATATATATATATCGATGTAGTATATAGTTATATATACATATATGTATACACACATACATATATATATACATATATATATACATGTCATAATAAAAGCAAAGGAAAATACGGAACACTGTAGATGCGTGATTAGACCCATATTGAAGAAGATTTTGATTGCGTAGTATGCTAGTAATGCTAACTTGGTAATATCTAAAGAACTTGGCAGTCGAGGCAGTTTTAATTTCATTTTTATTTGCAACTGATATTTGTGGCCACAATCACTTGGCACTCTAGTCGTGCCTTTCCACAGAAGATTTACATTTTTGATATTGTTGAGATAGAAAGCAAGCCAGCGAAATTACATCTTAGCACAGCACAGAGCAAAAGCTGAAGTGCTTAGTTATGAAAGATGGAACCACGCGAAGAGAAAAGTTTTGGTTTACAATTATTACGTCATCAGAGCTGCGCGGGCCATAGAGTGATCTAGAAATGACGCAATGCAGAGAAGTTATTACGATTTTAGAATAGAGAGGAAGAATTAATGTTTATAGTTATATTATAATTCTGATTCATATATTTTTATCTTACATATTCCCCCCTTCAAAAAGAAAAAGGCGTAGCGACAGAAAAGCCTTTTTAAAGAGAAAGAGTTAAAGCACTAGCAAATGTTAAAAAAAAAAAAAAAAAAAAAAAAAAAAACCATAAATCATAAAATTTTTATTTTGTAAAGTATAATTTATAAATATCAATTTTTTTAAATAAATTTTTAATTTTTAAGAGTCCTATTGAATTTTTCAGTATTTCAGTCCAAAAGTCTTTTTGTTTGAGAGTTCACATAATCATAATTATTCAGGGAATGTTCTTTTTATTACAGCATATCACAAAATAAAATTTTACATAATTACTACTTATAAATATTTATGATATTAATTTTCATACTGATAAATTATAATTTAACATCATAAATAATAGGATTAAGATTTTCAGAATTTATGGTTTCACCGTTATCATCTTTCCATTTACAATTCCTGATTTTACGAAACTGGAAGCTTCGCAATACTTCTAAACAAACATATCCATCAAAAGGGCTGTCCTCTTGAGCTAACCAGTGTGTTATGTTCTCTGCACTGGTGGCCCAGAGTGCCTAGGCAGTTACTTGAAAAGGCCTCCGTTCCTTGCATTAAGGTAACTGGCCTTTGAGAACTGCACTAATACATTCCATAATAAAAAATATAATAATAATAATAACATAAAAAATTACACACATAAAATAAGAGCCTCCAACATTATCTTACATGAAGAGGATGAAGGGAACAACTGTGCAGAAGTAATTACAGGCCTCTGCTTTGGAACCCAGTACTCCCTCGACAAACACTATACTTAACACACAATCACCCATAAATTTAACATGCATTTACCATAATTTCATATTACGTTTCTGTAATAATTTCACCTATTTTTTACACCTACTTCATTTTTAGAATAATTATAAAATTCGTATTCAAAATTCTCAACAAAATTTCAAAAACATAAAAACTCATCTTAATATCCTTCCCTATAAATAATTTAAATAACTTAAAATTCGTTACTTAATTTGCTTACACATAATTATGAAAAATTAGAAAAATTAATGAACAAGAATTTCAGATTTTCTCAAAACAAATTGCAGAAATTTTAACCAAAGTTGAAATGAAAACTATAGAATCCGCAGCACATTAAATAATTTAGTTCCTGAGCTAGATTCACACGAATGTAATAATTTTTGAGCTGTTGAAAAAGCGGAAGTGCAAATAATTTTCTGTCGCACATACTTGCAAACACTAACTCAGAACGACCTTGAACCCGCTGTAATGCTTAATTCCTAAACGGTAATTCACTGATGATTTCCTTTTCACTAGGCATTCGAACTTCTCAATTTATCGAGAGATTACTTTCAATCTGTAAACATTACGCGTGATTATTTTTTTGAAGCACTTGCAAAACACCACAGCAGAAGAATTATCTGTTATTTTTTAAACACTGAAAAAAACAAACTTGATGATTCACTTCTTTCACATTATCTTGGATTTATCACAAAACGATGATTTTAAGAGCTGAACTAAATTTTCCATTGAGGTTTCAGGCTGCAGGAAACTATCCTACCGGCTTAATTGTCATATTAAAAGCAAAGGAAAAGACGGAACACTGTAGATGCGTGATTAGACCCATATTGAAGAAGATTTTGATTGCGTAGTATGCTAGTAATGCTAACTTGGTAATATCTAAAGAACTTGGCAGTCGAGGCAGTTTTAATTTCATTTTTATTTGCAACTGATATTTGTGGCCACAATCACTTGGCACTCTAGTCGTGCCTTTCCACAGAAGATTTACATTTTTGATATTGTTGAGATAGAAAGCAAGCCAGCGAAATTACATCTTAGCACAGCACAGAGCAAAAGCTGAAGTGCGTAGTTATGAAAGATGGAAGCACGCGAAGAGAAAAGATTTGGTTTACAATTATTACGTCATCAGAGCTGCGCGTGCCATAGAGTAATCTAGAAATGACGTAATGCAGAGAAGTTATTATGATTTTAGAATAGAGAGGAAGAATTAATGTTTATAGTTATATTATAATTCTGATTCATATATTTTTATCTTACATACATATATGTATACACACATATACACACACACACACAGACACACACACATATATATATATATATCTTAGCTAAGATAAAAAATATGTAAATCAATTTTTTTAATGTGCAATAGTCCCTTAACTCTCTTCTTTAATTTGGCTAATTCCTGTTTCTATACTAAAAACAGTAACTTCGTATAAAAAATCTCTAAACTATGTTAAAGATATTTTTAGATTAATGCACGGCATATCATATTTAAATAATGCTCTGACGCTGATAAATTAACATGAATGGTTTATTAACATGAATGGAAATTTTTAAGTATCATTTAAAATATATAATTTTGAAAGTCCATTTTTGCATAAATTTTTAAGTGTCATTTAAATTAAGCATGTCAGCACAGAAAGAGAGACATACAGATAGATAGAAAGATAGACAAGTAGATAAATATCTGTAATGATTTGGTAATGTCAAGTGTTATTATAATAGATGTTGAAGCACACATAGAAGACCCGTAAAGAAGAATAAACTTGGAAGTCGTGATTTAACATTTTGCAGCCACAAGTAATTTGGAACGTTAATCGTGTCCTATCCAGAATTATTTACATTCCCCCCCCCATTTATGCAATAAGAAGAGAACGCTGCACCAGTGTAACTACGTTGAGAAGCAGAAGCGAAGTGAGTTGTGTTCAGGAAAATGAAATTTTAACCCCTTGCCTTAATCATTGTGTGAGATACGTAATACGTGTATCGGACCAAAAGTAAGCACAACATATGAGAGACGTAGTGCATCTTTTGAGCTACAAGTGGCAAACATTTACTAATTTTTCTGACCTCGTCAGATGTACAGGTATATTTTCTTAGATATAAGATACGCCTTGAAAATGTTATCAAAAAGAATATTAAACTTTGATGAGGGCAGTGAAAGTGCTGCTAACTTCGCAAACGTTTATTTGATAAGATATTTTAAACAGTGATAGTGACAGTAGTAATTTCTTACTTAAAACTGTCGTAAGTGATAGTAGAGAAGGTGATACAGACGAAGAAGAAAGACCACAATAGTCATCAACAATTATTTTTTTTTTTTTTTTTTCAAAATCTATGAACCAAAAATTTGTAATTACACGGATATGCCTGGAATAAAAGTGACAAACTGAAGTCAGGCGAAAACAAAAAAGAATTAGACATTTTGAATGTAACATTTGACAACACATTTTGGGAAAATAGTGTCATGGAGATGAACCGATACATGAAAGACGAAAACTAGATGAGACTTCCTTTCGTGTAGATTAGCGGCCTTTGAACTGCACGAACACCACTACTTATATAATTTTATATTTGGCAGACCATTAATATGAATTAAAAATACTTAAATCAGACCTTAAAAACAACATATTAATACGCAAAAACAATATTCAACTTTCCAATACATGTAATTCTAATTTTCATTTGTTAATATAATTTTCGAAGCATGGTGTTCAGCAGCATGCCTTTATGGAAATTCAGGGTACGCCCCTAATTATGAGTAACAATTAAAACACCATTAACATCTCACTGATACATATATGTCGTTCACATTGAAAAATTATATGAAAAGTAAAAAAAAAAATCTAATCTTCTTGTACAGAAAGCTTCACATGTCTATATCACTGAAAAGGAAAATTTCGCGAAAAGCAAGAACAAACCGGCAAACGCAATATCAATAAGCTGAAAGCGTTATACAGCCAGTTTTTATTTATTGTAAACATAATAATCATCGCTTACTCAGCAATAGTGCCATCGATCAACAGTTAGACAAAACAGAAACGGAAAATTCCAATGATGCAATTATAAGCAAGAATGCAGATGGTTCTCATAAAAATCCATCAAGTTGCCTATTGAGCAAAATTGTGTTATTAACGACTACAATAGCATATGTTTGTAATTCAAGAGGAAAGAGAACTCCAGTTCGTGCTATTATTGATAACAGCAGCATGCGCATGGATACCAACTCTCACTTTCAAATGTCGCTAGATACACCTTCAAAAGCAGCTAAAATGTCGCTTGATTCAGAAGGAATTTCGCTAAAAGTAGTAGCTAAAATTTAAAAAAAAGGATAATCCATATTCCATAACAGGTTTTGTTACTCGTCATTTTTTAAATTGAATCTTCAAAAAATATAAATAATGCCCCAATTTTTCTGCAGACCATGAGAAAGTTTTCACGGACCACCGGTTGGCGACCGGTGGTGTAGACTGTGATGAAATAAAATAATTCCGCACCATATACTTACAATAGTGGCTGAAGTTTATAAACCAACAATTTAAATGAATTGGTCAAATGAGAAATTATAGGATCTCCTATATTCAGAAAAACGATTCCATCGAATAGATTTTTGCAAATAATTAGGTATTTGTAATTTCTAAGTAGCAATTGGGTTAACAATAGAAAGATAAATTATGTAAAATAAACCCTGTGATAAATCTCTAATCAAATTAACAAATATTTTTGTCCGATCATTAATTGGAAGTAAATATTTATCAAACATATTACAAAATAAAATTATTTTTGCCTTGCACATGCATTTGCGTACCAGATGACAAGTGCGCGATTTATTTTGTTTTTCACTAGCAGTTTCAAATGATCAAAGTTCATTTAAAAACTACCAGTTCCTTATCTTACCTTTCTTGATCAAAAAAACCTCCTAACATGTAGCTCAGAAATAAAGAGAAAGATGAAATATTAACAATAGAACTGTCTATTCGGTTAGTTTGAATGAAATAGAAGTCAATTCTTCCAAGCTGACAGTTCAGTAATATAATCGGTAGTTCAATAATATAGCTTTAGCGTTTGGCAGTTCTGTAATAAAGCCGGTTACCATAAATCATTTGTAAAAGTGGGCGGTATTCGGATATAAATGACGCTGGAGTTATTTCCACTCCAAATGCTCAAACAAACAAAGAAATGGCTCAACGGGTAACCGGCCTTGTTAGTGCTTAGGGGCCGCGCTCTTGCAACTCATATCGTAAGATAAAGAGTTAATTTAGAACGAATTAGTTTCGGTTTTATGACTGTGTATTTAATAATGGGCTACAATTATTATTGGCTGTTTGAGCTTTACCTCCATTTACTAGTAAATGTAAAAGTCGTATGAAATGGACTAATCTAGAAATGACGCAGTCCATAAAAAAGTTATTTATAAGGAATTACTACACTGGTGTGCAAAAATTAAGGACGAAGTCGAAAAATTAGTATATCAGCTGAACGAAGAAGCAGAGCGGACAGAGACCAATCAGGAGATTAAGTAAGGTGATGTACGGTAGCACATGGGCAGATATGCAGGTAGACGTAATGGGGGAGTGTCTGAGTAGTATAAAGCATGTTGCCGGTGTAAGATCAGTATTTCTGGGAAAGAGATTGCACGCCGTATAGCAGTTAAAATCACACCGAATTGCTGCCTCAGCGAGGCATAACACATAAAAAAATCCCATACATGCTCGATGGGATTGAGATCCGGAGATCGTGCCGGCCAATCCATACGTTCAATATCCTCACTCTCTAAGAGCAGTTCGGCAGCTACTGTGCGACGACAATGCACCATGTCATCGCACAGTAGCTGCCGAACAGCTCTTAGAGAGTGAGGATATTGAACGTATGGAATTATTTAATGGCCAATTAATGGCCGGCACGATCTCCGGATCTCAATCCCATCGAGCATGTATGGGATTTTCTAGGCAGACGCTTGGCAGCTCGTACCTTACCACCAGTAACGATTCCGGAGCTTCGATTGGCGCCGCAAGACGAATGGGCAGCAATGCCTCAACAACTCATTGACACCCTCATTCTCAGCATGGGCAGACGCTGTGAAACCTGCCTAGCAGTCAGGGGAGATCATATCCCCTATTAAAACCCGGATGTTTCTTGGTGGACACCCATCACAGGGATGTTTCGGCCTTCAGTCGCATTGCGCTCCATGCTACGTTTTCAATAAAGCTTCTTTTTATCCATCTGATTTCTCTTTTAGTAAGTGTTGCTTACATTACTCATGTCCTTATGTATTGGGGATCTTACGGTATTAAATGTGTTGATTTGGAAAGCTTTTGTACAAAGTTATATTGAAAAAAACCGTCTCGTCCTTAATTTTTGCACACCAGCGTATTTTCGGTACTTTTTCGTTTCGCCGGCGCAAGTCTCGCCAAGCAGACTTTATTGACGACAACACACAGTATACACATAAAAAATGTTAGCAAATGTTAGTTCTATGAAATTTTTATTTTGAAGGCATAAACATTTTAATATCGTTTAAAATTTTATAAAAAGACAATAAATAAAGACAATAAACTTGTAAAAGGACATTTATTTGAGAATTTGCTATGCTTTCATGGTACAACATGCTGCTTCACCATTTCATATCACGTGACTCCAAATGACTTCATCTCACTTAGCCTACGCTACAAATATCAAATTCTCTCAGTAATTATCTACATTAATTTCAAGTTAAATCTTAATTTGGAATACAAGTGCAAGAATTATTTCAATTCGTACAAATAGCTTACTCAGAAATTATCTAAAACTGTAGTGCTTTACTTCGCTAAAGCATTCGCATTAGAAATGATGAATTTAAAACTTGATTTTGCCTTTTCTATGTTTTCGCCATCAGGTGAGTGGTGTGATAGCATCCTAATTGACTTAATTACCGCGAATGGTCTTAGGGCATAAAACTGAACTATCTGTTAAACATTCTATGCAATTTTATGCCAGTATTGAAAGAAACAATCAATATGATAATAAATGGATGCGACTTGTTTTGAAAATGAGGCGTAGAAGGTTACCAGCGAGGATATTCCGTTTGGCATCGGTTGTACCATTTTTGGAGACTTTACCGCTTGCGCCGGCAAATTGGAAAAGTACACTATTTTCAGATAGAGAAGGGAAATAGAGAAATTTACATAAAAAATCAAGGAGATATTGTTAATTTAATTCATAATTTTGATTTTCTTATTTTTTTTTTATCTTACATATGTTTAACAGAATAAGAACAATTGTAATATAACACGCAATTTAAAAATTATAATTTTAACTGTGCATCGTATTCAGTAGTAAAAATGATGTAGAAAGAATTCTATTATAATAAACAATGTTCATAATACTTAATATAAATTGTACTGTAACGAAGTGCTCCTCAACCGGTGTGCCACGGCACACTGGTGTGCCATGAGTAGGATATAGGTATGCCGCAATCAAATACATGTATTTGACATTTTGCAATTTGTCATCATTTATTTAATACACAATGACATTTTTTTCCTTAATAATGTCTATTTTAAATGTTTTTATATATTTCACTGTTGTGTGGTTGTGTGTGTGATTGTAAGTGTGTCAGCATTTGAATTTTTTCGGCACTTCCTTGATAACTCGGAACTCTTTGGTGTGCCACGAAATTTCAGAAAGATTTTTTGTGCGTCGCAGGTGAGAAAAGGTTGCGGAGCACTGCTGTAACGTATTATAACAATGCTATGCAAAAGATTCTAATATAATTGTAATCATAAATGGTGTTACAATCTTCGCATGCTTTAGAATAATCTAAATAATTCATTGTACCATAAAATTTAATGATGAAGCAACATTTTATCATGCAATTGCAAAAGAAACCTTATTGTAATTATAAAGAGTTCCACGTATTATATAAAAGGTTCAGTCTGTAAAAATAGCTAATATTCGAGCGGCGGGACGAGGCGACTGTTATGTAGGAGGCTGGGTTATCGCTGTGGGCTTTACTATTAAACAGTCAGAGAGATTATTAAATCTACATTACATCGAAGGTGACCTTTTGCCACCGATTATTGTCACCTCTGTGAAAAAGCAGGGAAATTATTTATATAACGCTTTTGAAATAAAATTAAATCAAAGGATATTAGTGACCGTCGAGATTTTTTATCTCTAAAAACCTACGATTTCGTAGTCACTGGCAATTAATTAACCCCATATGTAACAGGCGTAGTGGTGTGGTGTAGTAACTTTTATATAGGTTTCTGAAATGTATTCAACTGAAAGATGATGATGGCAGTCAAGACTAAATTTGTGGGGGTGAGTGTTACCGATGATGAAGAGAGGGTTCAGAGGTGTGGGACACAGCAATAAGTTTAAACAGATTCTTAAAAAGATCGAAATTAAATCGGAAGTCAACGTTCATCGCCAAACTCATGAATCATAGGTGAGATATTGGTTAACAGACACCGATAAAAAGCAGCGCGAACTTCCGTGTGCGTTAACATGTACCAGAATACGTAGCTGGTAAATACAGAACGTAACATAACGTAACTCTCCAAAAACTTTGGTAAACACTCAGACAAAGGCGTTTTAACATCAAACCTCAACTTCCTAATTCTTTAATGATTCGTTACAATAGCAAGCAGTGTTGCCATCTCAACAATCCGAACTTTTAATGTTTCAACTTCATATTTCAAGTTCTTTGTTAAAGTGAACGGAAAATAAAAGCTTTAGTAAATACTATTCAAACTAAAGGACTGTGAGTCATCGCTAAACGATAATGACTGGAAACAATGAACACATTTACATGACATTTTGTCGAACAAAGCAAAGCATTCCATTAAGTTCGTTCTTTGAGAAATGTTAGATCATGTAATATCTGCATACAACAGTAAAATACGAAAATAAAAATTTTCACCCTCGGATTTTATTTTGCCAGGATAGATTTAGCAAAATTTGTGATAACAAAAAATATTTTATTTCAATTAAAAATATTTGCAAGTTTAAGCAAATAACAAATAAAATTCATTGCTCACTTTAACAGAACAATAATTTTGAATAATTTTACTTTTACTTTCTGTAATTATCAGAAGTTGATTGCTAATTCAAAACCAAACATATTTATAATTACAGATGTACGTCTGCCATTTTGCATGAAAACTTAACAATCAAGTGTCTAGCCGTTGGAAAATCGGAGAATTTTCAGTTTATTTACTTATTTTTACTCTTTGGGGAAATAACAACATTTAATTTTTGTTAAAATAACTTACGATAAAAAAATTACCTTTTGCATTGCAATGAATACTCTTTAATCCTATGGAAAATAACAATCAAGTTACCTAGATGGGCTAAGGCCATATACACTGGTGTGCAAAAATTAAGGACGAAGTCGAAAAATTAGCATATCAGCTGAACGAAAAGGCAGAGCGGACAGAAAGACCAATCAGGAGATTAAGTAAGGGAATGTACGGTAGCACATGCGCAGATATGCAGGTAGACGTAATGGGGTAGTGTCTGAGTAGTATAAAGCATGTTGTCGGTGTAAGATCAGTATTTCTGGCAAAGAGATTGCACGCCGTATAGCAGTTAAAATCACACCGAGTAGCTGCCTCAGCGAGAAATGGCGAATAATCAATCTGTTAGACGACATCTGGATGCTTTTACTCGAGGTCGAATCGTTGGGAAGTTGGAGGAAGGCCGCAGTGTTACAAGTGTGGCTGCAGAGTTCGGAATTCCTCACAGCATCGTTTCACAACTTTGGAGACAATTTAAAAGTACAGGAGCAGCTATCCGGGGGTTTAGTAGTGGCCGTCCACGAGGAACCACACCCGCAAATGACCGGTATATTGCCTTACAGGCCAGAAGAAACAGGCGGCAGACAGCGGGAGAAATCGCTAGACACACGACACAGGCGACTGAACGACCGATATCGCGTTTTACCGTGGCCAGAAAACTGCACGGTGGTGGTCTGTTTGCACGACGCCCTGTACGGTGTGTACCTCTAACGCCTGCCCATCGGAGAAGGCGTTCTCTGTGGTGCTGGGAACACCGGAATTGGAGAGACAACGAGTACTCTTTACAGATGAGAGCAGATTCAGTCTGATTAGCGATTCTCATCGCATACTCATCTGGAGAGAGCGGGGAAGCCGCAATAATCCCTCGAACATCATTGAAAGGGACAGGTATGGAGGTGGCGGTGTTCTCGTTAGGGGAGGGATCATGCTTGGTAGTCGTACAGACCTTCACATCTTCGACGCAGGTTCAGTCAACGGGACCCGTTATTGTAACGAGATTCTTCTTCTATATGTGCGTCTTTTTAGAGTCGCTATGGGTCCGCAGTTCCTTTTCATGGACGACAATGCACCATGTAATCGCACAGTAGCTGCCGAACAGCTCTTAGAGAGTGAGGATATTGAACGTATGGATTGGCCGGCACGATCTCCGGATCTCAATCCCATCGAGCATGTATGGGATTTTCTAGGCAGACGTTTGGCAGCTCGTACCTTACCACCAGTAACGATTCCGGAGCTTCGATTGGCGCTGCAAGACGAATGGGCAGCAATGCCTCAACAACTCATTGACACCCTCATTCTCAGCATGGGCAGACGCTGTGAAACCTGCCTAGCATTCAGGGGAGATCATTTCTTCTATTAAAGACCGGATGTTTCTTGTTGGACACCCATCACAGGGATGTTTCGGCCTTCAGTCGCATTGCGCTCCATGCTACGTTTTCAATAAAGCTTCTTTTTATCCCTCTGATTTCTCTTTTAGTAAGTGTTGCTTACATTACTCATGCCCTTACGTATTGAAGATCTTACGGTATTAAATGTGCTGATTTGGAATGCTTTTGTACAAAGTTATATTGAAAAAACCGTCTCGTCCTTAATATTTGCACACCAGTGAACATTTTGAATCCAGTTTTCAACCCATATATCCGTATCTGAAAATATCTGGATGGTCTGTATTCTTAAATTAATTCAAACTTAACCTTATATTGGATGAATCGTGTTAGAAAAACGTGCACCCAAGTTAGTCTAGATACTTTTGTCAGTGCAGTTATTCGGATATATTTTGGAGGAACTGAGATTCCAGTTAGTACGGATACTTATAATTTTTAAGTATTCTCAAAATTTTAACACACAACTGAAACTTTCTCTGCTAAGAGCTGTATTATCAACTGTTCTATCCCCAGGAAAATTTGTCAGCATTAATTTTAACTTTGTGCGCTTTCATTATTCTGTCGTAATTTAACAAATAATGCCTAGACTCTCTGTTGTCACATTTCAAAACTTCGATCAGCAAGCTGCACATAGCTGTCGTATTTTCTGGGGGTACCTCATGTTACCTGAATCGAATTCTTGATAGAAATGAAAGGTCACATTGGAGTAAAGAGAGACCACGTTTTCTAATAACTCGCCGAACTGCTTGCATTATAAAACATCTAATTACTATTAATACATGGGAGAAGATCTTTATATTCATGTATCCTTCTGATGTGGAATTAAAACTCATATTTGAACTACTTTAAAGATATTTTAATGCACCTTCTGTCAGAGTGGATGGATATTTAACATAGGCAGACGGGGGATTTATATCTCTAAATACTGGTATATCCTATTGGGTTCAAATCCTGCGAAAAGGTATTTAATATGGGATCTGAACGTAAATACGAGAAAATGTTGCTTAAAGGTTGATTCATGAATTAATTAAAATAAAGGCGCAGATTAAGATTACCTACTTAAGGAGGAGAACTTTCTGAGGCGAACAGACTTGCAAACAAAGGTATTTTAATACAAGGTACATGGTACATGTATTCTTGTGTCTTTTCATTTTCCATGAACAAACAAATCTCAGAAAATAATAAAATTTTAATTCACCGATGAAAGTTGGACAAAACTTCAGTTCAATTATATGGATGATGTGTAAGAAAATACGTTGCTTTTCTTGAATAATATTCCCTGTAAAGGGTTCCAGAACCATTTCCATGTTTCCAGTACTGGATAAACAATGGCAAAAGTATATCAGTGCCGGTGGAGAACGTTTTGAAGCAGACTAAACATACAATTTTCGAAACATAGTAATTTTTGAAAAGACGCAGATGCATCGCGATGAAAGCTGACCCGTAAGTAAGTAGATACTTGCAGTCCTGTCCAGTTCAACAATTCTCTTAGTTTAGGTATTAGAGTTGTTGACGAAATGCAGATAAATCCACACAAAAAGAACGGTCCCCATTCTTTAATGAATTTTGTTATTGTTACGAAATGTCCAGGCGCGGTAAGATAGCTTCCCCGCAAAGCAGTTTTAGGGTTGTCATAAAATGGCAAAGGAGGGCAGGGTTGCCACATTTGGCGAGAAATCGCCTATTGGGCGATATTTGGCATCAAAATTGCAGGTATTCCAAGGACGGATGGAGAACCTTCTGAAACTAATTCTTACCCGTTTAACTCAGAATGTGCTCCAACACAAGACGAAAGCTATATAAATCCTGCTGGCCCGCAGTAAGGGTGTGTGTCTCATCTAGTTAGTCCGTGTAGAAACGATAGAGTTGACAGCCGGTCAGCGAGTGCCGAGTGGGTCGTCGAGTGCACCGAAGGAGTCTCTTAGTGTATCGCGGTTAGTGCATCGTCGAGAGAGAGTGTTGAGCTCCGGGAACGACTGAACCGAAGAGTCGGGAGCTGTGCTCTGTCTGTCGTCGAGTGCATCACGAGTTGTAGCGTGGAGAGTCTCGAGAGTACGTAGAGTTCCGAGTACGACCAAATAGAGTCGGGAGCTGTACTCTGGTGCTTTGCAGTGAAGCTATCTTCACCGTGATAGCCTGATAACCTGAAGGCTGTGTCGCTGACTGTTCCAGCGTGTTTATAGTAGTTCTTCGACGACTGTAACGTGATTTTTGAGCTGTCCTGATTAATATTGGCTAAATAAAGTGTGTTTCGATACTTCATCAAGTGTCGTCGTTATTCACTCCAAATCTACGAACCCCGTACGAAGGAAATAACGTAACAAATGGTGTCAGAAAAAAAAGTAACAATATTATGAATTAAACAGAAAAGCCGTGACAGGAGAGTGGTAAGGCAGAGAATTAGAGAGCGAATGCTATATGTATAATATGAAAATACAGGTCAGAGTTAGTATTTTGCTCCATCTATATTGCAAATTTTAATTCGCAAAATTTTAAATTATTACTGGCTGAAAAGTTATGTAAAATGTGCATCATTAGCAGTATGCAAGAATCATGTAAAATGCATGAAATTGAAGAGATGTAGTTTAGAACGATGATTTTAAGTAGATACTATTTTTAAGATGGAAAGGACGAATAATCACGTTAAAAATGAACAGTCGAGGGGCCCTTGCAAATTAAAATTAGCATTTCAGCATACATACATTTTTAGCTTACATATGTATGTATATATAAAGTATGTCAGGTAAAATGCTATGAAATATTTACCCTTATATCCGTATGTAGGTACCTATGTAAGATTATGAATATGCCAGGTAAAATTTTAGTCTCCTTTTTAGTTTAGTCATTTTCTCTTTCTATACTGAAAGTAGTAATACATCTTTCTCAAGTGCCTCACTTCCAAATTAATCTCTGGCCGTATGTTTCTTATATAATACTAATGACATTTACATAACGGTAAAATTGCAACTGAAATCTTTTATTCAACAGTATTGAAAACCTTCAGCTAAAAAATAGAAACAAAGAGAAACCATAACATCGTTACTTTTAATTTAGTGTAAATTTAGTCTTTGCAGGCTGTTCAAATTTCTTTGTGCTATTGTTTTCCGCCACGTCTCTTCTAGCATTAATTACAATTATGTGAATATTGCATATTTGAAGTAAACACTTAATAGCTGAAATAATACAAGAGACGCGACTATTGTTCAATACTTACTAATGACCGTTTCATATATTCGCACTAATGCAGTTGCAAACAAAGAAGCAGCAGCTTGCTTCTCAGCACAGATTGGTATCCCAAAGGCAATCAGCAGAAGAGAGAAAATTACGTTACTGATTAAAAATGGTTGCTACGTTTGTCAGTAGAATTACATAGTATCGCTTTGTTACTAGCCGTCTAGTAAGTTTCCTTCAAATTATGATCAGCTAAAAGATTTTGATTTTACTTTTGCATTTACATAAATAAATGCATCATTTATGCTATATAAGAAGTTACGCGTAAGAATTAATTTTGAGACAGCATGCTTCAGAAAGATTTATTATAAACAAACTACTACTAGTTCTGCGATACGGAGAGAGAATAAGCAAATTCAAAATAAAACTTTAGCACTTAATGCAAATTAAAATTAGAATTTAATCTTACATTAGTAACGTTTTATTGTTAGAGAAATTCCTTTACTTTGTTTATATTTGTTGATGCTAAGGTAATAGCACTATCTATACGTATAAAGAAAAACGTCCGTGCGTTTGTATTTTTTTAGTGTATTTAATTAATTATGGCAAAGCACACGAGGGCTATCTGTCTAAGGGGAGGGATGACTTCGTGGAGGACTTTCTACCCGTGCGTTTGGTTGTCCTCTAAATAACTAGATCACTACTATGGCTATTGTCATCAAACTTACTACGATTCTTTTGTGGGTTCTGGAAAAAGCAAAAGTCCACTTTTCTCAAAAAAAAAAAAAAAAAAAAAAAAAAAAAGCTAAAATCGGAGATATTAATTAAAAACTCGGAAAAACGATAATTTTCGTCCTCATTTTTCCGAGTGCCAAGAATATCGGAAACTGGAGATGAAATTCTGCTTTATTTCGAAAAGCGTTGCCGCTGTTCGCTTTCAAATCCTAGATTTGTTAATAAAACACTTTCTAAGTTTTACGATGAAATAAAAATAGAATTTCCAAACATTAAATAGTACATTCAAACGATAACGATTCCAAAAATTCTTGGGATATCATTTCGACAATCCCGTCTTCGTACGACTTTAATCAGCAGAAACATTAATTAAAAACTCTGAAAGTGCTAATTTTCGCACTCACTTTTCCTAGTCTGGCGTGTTGGAGATAAAATTGTTTTATTTCAAAAAGTGTCGCTACTGCTCGCTTTCAAATCGTAGAATTTGTTAATCAAAAATTTATTAAGTTTTACAAAATCTATACATATAAAGAAAAATGTCTGTGTATTTGTTTGTTCGACTAAAATTGAATATAAGTGAAATATTGTGGGGAACTTGAGCTTTTACGACCATTTGATTCATTAAACTGCGTGCCATTGTTGCTGATATAATGAGTGAGAGACTTCTCTATGGAAATTTTTTATGTGGTTTCCATATCGCATCAGACTGAAAAATGTATAACTATGAAGGGCAGTTTTTGCATCGTTATTAGAGAAAGATTACAGCGGTATCGTTCTCTCTGTTGTCAGATACATCAAACTTAACTCTTACTCTCAATCTAAATTAACTGGCATCGGGTACTTCCGCTAGTAGGAAATATTTTTAATGAATGTACGTCTCATCCAAGTGACTGGAATTTAGTAAAGATGTTACATTACATGAATATAGTGTTGATAATAAAAGCATTTTCGTTAATGGTCGTATGCTAAGCATACCTTCTTTAAATTTTATCAAAAAAATTTTCAAGCTAAATTTTACGTTACGCTAGAAACAAAACCGCTATACACAAAGTTATTAAAAAGTGGTGCAGACATGAAAAGAACTGATCTGTGCTTAAAAATGAATGGAGATGAGTTCTAGTATCTTCTGCTGTGAAACTGCACTACCGCGAAAGTACCTACTTGTTACTTATACACTAATAAGAGCATTAATGTACTAAAATTAGACCTGGGTATAATTTGTTTAGGATACTTTGTATATATAGGTACCGATTGTATGGCTTATTCCGCTTTCATAAATGCATTTTCTTTTCAGATATTCCAAGCATAAAAATACCTACGACAGTGAGAACTCGGGTTGACAATCGATGGAAAGTCATTCCAAATCAAATGTCTGCCAGAACGACACCTCTATCAATTACGTCTTCGTCAAAAGATTTCAGGACGACTGTCGGAAGCATTTCAACAACGACAGCCACAACAAGCAGCAACAGAGTAGGTAGAAATTTCAAGCAATCGGTCACCGAAATTCAGGACGTGGACACAATAACTACCACCAAAATGCCTTTCCGGGTTTATTATTTTGAGCCGAAAAGGAAAAAAGCCAAGATTAGTCTAAAAGATAAAGTTTCTGAAATCTCTGAAACTTTACTTACTAGTAAGTAGTAAGCATTATTTTTTTAAGCAGAAAAATAAATTTCTCGGATTTGTTTCGTTAAGGGACAACATGTGCCAGTTTTTTTATAGAAAGATACAAACAGCAAATTGATTCTTTCAAAGTTGCTTTTTATTTGACCGTTATTTATCTTACTTCATATGAAGACACCGGAATAACGACTAACACTTATTTAAACAGCTGCGCGCACCACCTGCCGGGTAGTTAAATCGCTGAACACTGGTAATTCCAACCTGAATTCGAACCCAGACAACCTGGCTGCGCAATGGACGTTTTCATGGTTTACCCCATATATAACGTGTATGAGAACCAGTTTCCTTAGAAAGTCCTTCACGATGGCATCTCTCCCCTTAGGCAGATAGCCCTAGTGTGCTTTGCCATAATAAACTAAACCAAACCGTTTAAATAGATCTTACACCAGCCATATCTAACTCAAGTATCTCCAAATAGGCCAAATACTCATTAGTGTACAATACTATGGGCCGCCATTTTTATACATAATGATGGATTTGAAAACTGAGTTATTGCATAAAATCCTACTTCCCATTTTAATATTAAATTTCTTTGAAAAATAGGAATAGCATAAAGATGGATATCCTTATTCCTTTCCCGGCACCTGAAATCCTGTTCCTGCAAGAAGCTTTCGGATACCTGGAGATTTGCTGCTCGAAGGAAAATTTTCGGAACAGATGTCAGATGAATGTTTGTCTGTTAACATGGTTGGTTTAAGTGATTAAGGCAAAGCCTGAAGGGCTATTTGCCCTAAGGGAAGGGGGCCTTGGGGAGGACGTTTTAAGAGGAAGCTGGCTCGTAAGTACGTTACGCATGGAGAAAACCAGAAAAGCCCATGCAGCCAGCCCATTCGCGTAATTCGAACCTCAGACCGAATTACCAGTGTTTAGCGACTTTACCGATTGGCCCCTGGTAAGCAGTCTGTTAACTTAAATCGCGCCGAGACTTGTTTCTTTTCATTCGTTAGAAAACTTGTGTTTCATTAGTTAAAATCTAGTACCAAGAGATTGTACACATGCTTCGACATTCGATGAAATTCCAATTTTTATTAATATAATATAATCATATATATATATATATATATATTTACTTTCTCGGGCGAGATGAACGAGGATCGCATAAATATGAGTTAAAGGCCAAGAATTTGACGTGCCTATCTTAAAAAAAAATTTTTGCCTACAAGATATCTTTAAATCGTATTAGTTGCTTTTATTTCATATAAAAGAGTTCTTATTTTATGCGTAAATATTTTCAGTAATCCGTTCTTAAATATCTAATTATGTTTTAACTCTTTTACTGAAATAATTAAACTAGCAGAAATATTTGTTATATTTTGGAAATATTTTCCGGCAACTTGCCCAGCAGCGGAAAAGAGCCAATCTCATATTTTGAAACGTTACTGTTTACATGCTGGCTGTAATCTAGGCTAAGAGCCTTCAATAATGAATGATTTTATTTTCAGTAAAATTCAATTACATTACATGTAATTAATTTCGAAGAATATGTAAATAGATAAAATGTTTTCATTTGAATTAATTAGAGAGTGAAGAAGGAGTTCACTATTTGGTGTTTTTAACATAACAGCAGCAAATAATATACACATGCTTTCTAACTTAAGGATTTTTATCTGTCAACTATATCCATATGACTTTTATGAAAATCTATACTTAGTGTAAAAATATCCTTTTCTAGAATGCATATTTAAGAATGTATAAATTCATTACCGTAACCACAATCTTACTATTTTTTAATACCCTGCTCTTTTGCATACAGATAGAGCGTTTTCGTTTAAGGTCCTATAGGCCTGATTTCTTTCAATATTGATTCTAGATATATGATTTCAATTGAAACTCTTTTAAAAGATAAAAGTACAGAATTTTATGAATTCAATTTTAGAATCGTGGTTGGGAAGGTTTCATAAATATTAAATCTAATATTTTATGCGGATTTCATAGAGTAATAAATTATACGTATTTAAGAAATTAAAGCAAAAGCATCGTTTACCTTTGCATGTAAAATTCACCAAGATGTTAGGGACAAATAATCCGAAGTTGATCACATTTTAGAGCATATTTTGACCTCAAAAATAAATATTCCTTTCCATATTCCCTAAAGTGTCCCTAAAATTTAGTGAGCATTTAAGAAATAAAAGTTTCTCGCTTTGGGAATACCAGATTCCATACTGGGTAAAACAGCAATCTGCCCCTAAAATATTAATTTCCAATACTCTGTAAATTTTATTCCTCAAGTTACTTAACCTTTCGCTTTAGCATTGCCAATATTTTAGTAATATGACATACTACTACTCAAAGTGTTCTCGTAGTATTCTTTTCATTACTTTGTGAAACTTCGTAAATCCAAGCACATGTCTAAAAGGAATATTCAGGATTAGAAGTCTGTACCCACGTTTTTTAATACCTTCCATAATAATGACTATTACGCGTTCGTAGAAATCTCCACAGTAAAAACACTAGATGACTCGACGAAAGTTCACATTATATAAAATTTAATCACAGCTCATACAACAAGTCAAGAAGAACAGCACGAGGAAAATTCTTCTTAAAATACAAAAAATATCACGTATTATCAACATCTAGAGTAAAGTCCAAGATAGTAATTGACAAGCAGAAGCTTACAATTGCAAGACTTTGAAACAACCTATTCAGCTAATCGAACTAATTACTGAATTGTGGCCATATCTATAGGTTTGCCGTATATTTCTGGAAACTTCGAGAAATTTCGCCGGAAACTTCCAGAATGTAGCCAAGTTAACAAGAAATCCCCAAATGTCGCCAAGGAAGATTTTGAGACATATCTCAGGCTCTAATCGATCGTTTCAAGATCGTTACAAGATCTAGAATAAAATATGCACGTACAAAGAAAACACATACGAGCATCATAAAGAATAGTACTTGATTAAACAAAAATGTGCTATAAAATTATTACATAAAAATACATCAAATAAACACATAAAAGACTGTTAAGTTGCAAAGACATGTCCAAATTAAAATATGCTGAAAATGAACGCAAATGTTTACATTAATGAAAAAGCATTTTTTGAAAAGTAGATATAGGACGTAATTATATATGTAACAGCTGAGATTATCTTACAACTGTTATGCAGCCATCTGAAGGTTTCAGTGAAGGTTAAATAACCTCCCTTTCGAAACTGAAGCAGGTAATTTTGGTCTTGCAAGCAGTGGTGAAAATAGATAAATTGAGGTGAATGAATTATCTTTTTATTTTTTCAAATCAAAAATAACATCATATTTTAAAAAAATAGATAGGTAAAAAGAAAAGAGTACGTAATCATAAACGTAAAATTAAACTTGAGGTAATTTCTATAATTTATTGCATAGATATTAACACAAGTTTTGCACATTTGGATGCAAAACTGGTATTATGTGAATTGTATTAGTTACAGAAGAAAGTACTGTACTGAGACTCGCTCGATTAGGTGAGTCGACAGAGAATAGTCTTATTACTGCAAATCTGATTTAAGTATGCTTGAGGGAAGGAAAACGTAAGCAAATGAAATATTTCATCCACTTCCATCGGTTGTTCGAAAATTCCCTAGTACAACTACGTCAAGCATACACTAAATGTTTAAAGTTTTTTTTTTTTTGCTTCAAAAGTCATTTCATTTTCCTGAGAAAATGTCTATCCACATGATATGTATTTACGAAAGCAGGTAAAAGACTTTATTTCTTGAACTGTTGTTCTCAGGCATGTACTTTCAAATAAGCAGATCTCTAAATGAGGTAGAAAAATGTTTTAAAATACTTTAGTAAGAGTGGTAAAAATGGTTTCGAAAGTTCAAAATTTAACTCATAAGACCCTTTGTAGAACAAAAGACGAGTTACAAAAATATAGCAGTAGCAGCAATTCCAGCTCCAATAGCGGAAAGTTGTTATGGTTAAAAAGCTCGCAGTTGGATCTCAGTTCCAGACGAGTGGTCCTCTTACATGTGGTTACTGCCTTTCTGAAAGACGGTTTTCTTTGATGATCTTCACCGGTTGTTTTGGGTTACCGGAAAGTCTACTTTAAAAATATTTCTCCAAGCAGGCGTGAAGCAGGCTTGAAGTGCTCAAAACAGGCTTGAAGTACTCAAAGCAAGCGTGATGCCTGAATAATTGTGCACGGAATAATGGAATAGGTGAGGTATTTAACTATTTAATTATGGCAAAGCACACTAGGGCTATCTGCCTAAGGCGAGGGATGCCTTTGTGGAGGACTTTCTAAGAAAACTGGCTCGTATACACGTTACACATGGGGAAAACCACGAAACCACCCATGCAGCCAGCCCATTATGGAATAGGAGCTCGGTTCTTTATTAGTTTTTGGAATACGAGGTAATGATTAAGAGGGACAGAGGGGATATTCGTATTGCAACGCCAGAGGTGAAATTCCTGGACCGTCGCATTTGCCCGCCAATGATATTGACATCATATAATGGATAGGTGTACAATCCTTTAGGTGTGGAACTTTGCATTTTTTTTTTTTTTTTCAATTTGGACTAAACAAAAACAAGCAATCGCAAAAATGATTAAAACTCTATAGTAAGACAAATCTAAAGAGTTCCATACATAACCTTTATTTTAAGCCTAGGAAAATATTTTAAATGGAATTTGGTAATCTAGGTCAGTTTCAGTGCGTATTTACAAAACAAATTCAAATATTCTTCTCTAAATTTCCTATTATCCTCAAAGAATAGCTATTCAGTAAACGGAGACGAATGAAAACGCACTGTGTGAAAATGCCTGGATAATGGCTTTGTAATTCATTTCCTAAAAGTATTAGTTATTCATTCCTCAATGACTTTCTACGTAGACAATAACTTGATTTTTATTAAAGAAAATTGGACATTTTTCTATATGTGCTTTACGCCTGCTTATTAGCAGCACACGAAAATTTAAATTTGATATTTTCAAAATCGCTCTGTTTCTCATTCCGAAAACGTTCCCATGAAATTTGTTATTTTATTTAAATAAACTTTGTATTTGTATACCAAGTCTAGGATCAAGAGTTCAGGAAATAAATCCTATAACCTCCTATGCACAAAACATCTACAAAGTTTTAGGACAAATTTCGTTTAAAAACGAAGATTGAAGAAAACAATACTCTTACGTCATTGTTTTCAATATACAATACTTTTGAGTCTGTACAACACTTGGAACGTTCAAATACATGCTTGATAATACCTTTCTTGAGCTTATACGAGCTGCTTACGCGGTCAGAATCTTAAAATTGTCATTACGAAAAAGTAAAATATGTATAATGATTTAGATGAATTCAGCTAACGCAATTTCACGAGCCCAGCTTTCAAGGTCCAGTAATTAAAATAACTATACTGAATTTGCGTTTATTAATTTTAAATCGGTTAGAGTGTTAATTAATAAAAGAATAAATTTGAAAAAAAATTAAACTGTTAAATGGAAGATTAAAATATTTAAATTTGGGTAGCGTCAACATATTCCTTTTAGATCGCTGAGTTTATTGATTATATTATAAAGAAAAATATTTTGTGTTTTGCCGAGTGACAACACTCTTATATAATATAGCTACCTTTTCAGATTCAACTTGAAACATAAATATATATTAAGCTATTTTATGCTTTCCTAAGGAAAGTGCCTCCTAGTTGCAATCCAAAGTTAGTCTGGTCTGTTTGATATGGCCAAGAGTATCGCAAAAGCAATGTGTCCAACTCGAACAAATAAAGCCGTTTAGGCTATTCACATAAATGTATCTTCCCTGGTTTCCTCTGATAGGGGAGCATTAAGCAGGGGGAAAATTAAATATATATATATATATATATATGTATGCTCATGCATATATATAAGCAAAGAACTGCAATTCATCAGCTGGTTAAAAAGGTAAAATCGTGGAAATGTTGTAGCAGGAAGGAGACACGAACAAGGTTCTCATAGAGATTCGAGCTCTTAAACTGTTGATCTGTAGGATCCGCGCTAATCCCTGAGCTGCTTCTTTCATATGCAAATATTTACAAAACTGGTTCTGTTCCGGTTTTCATGTCACATTCCCATCGTAGTATATATGCCACATAGTTCAGAAAACTGGAACTGTTTAGTATTCGAAAGATATCATCGAATATTGGTTTTAAATTTTGGAAGCTTTTACTCTGGATTACTTATTACACATAAGGCACTAACACATCTATGGTACTGAGACACTTATCATAGCGGAAGACCGTACGCCCTTCAAAAGCATTTATTCCACCAATCTACTGGAGGAAACCAATCAATAAATTGCTCTCTTTGTCTTTGATACGACGCTTTCCATTTAAAGATATTGTGTTCCGTCACGGAACCTTTTAGCAACATGTATCGGAACTCTCAGCATTTGCTTTAGAAAATTTTTTGAGTGATTTAATACCATCTGGCTTACAAACCAATATGATTTACAGAGTTAACAGTTTATCCTTTTATAAATGAAAGGAATTTTCTGGTGGAATGTGTCTTATTGCCAAAACTTCCATCAAACAGTAATTATATGTCTCAGTACACTGACTGTGGAAGCGTATGATTAGACAAGACTAAAATCTTGTCTTCAATTTGATAGGCTTTTCAATATCTTGAATTCACATATGGAAGTTTAGTCCAAATAGCAATATTTTTTACATAACTTTTCTTTCTTTACAATCATAGGAGTTCTGTTTGATATACGTGCTACATATTACCACCCCTATTTTCTCCTGTTAATAATTTTCAGATTTTTTAAATGATATTTCTATGTTTCAGCTGAAAATATTCGAACGTTTCCAACAACTGCATCGAAATGGGCACGTGTCACCAGCCCAACATCGAGAGGTAACGTAGTATATAGAGACTCTAGACGTCTTCTACTGCCACCAGAAAGTCAAGATTCTACCACGGAATCATTTCAAACCACTTCAACAAGACCGACAGCAAAAAGGATTCGACACAGCCCTTTCATCTGGCATCGTCCTAACGTCGCCACAAAGCCACCTTCATCCACTGAAACGACAGCTAATATGAGTAATTCAACCATATCAGAAAACGAACGACGAGCGAAAGCTCTAGAAGATTTTGTCTATTTGCCCATTAATTTGCAAAGGACGGCTTGAAAATTTGCTGTAGTTTGTAAACTGATGTATTGGTTTTTGTATCGGAGACAGCATGACAAAATATAGCCATGATATCAATATATGTTGAATTATAAGATATTAATGACACTTAAATAATTCAAAACAAGTTTTTAAGTCAATTTTGTATTAAATAAGTTATCAAAACTTTTCTTGTTTTACATTTTAATTTCTTCATAGAAATTGCTTCTCTTTTTTCATAAATAGCATGCGCTGTCCCGACCGAGTACTTATCAAATAAGAATTTTCGATGTGGATTTATTGGAATATGGCAAAGCACACTAGAGCTGTCTTTCCAAGGCAACAAATGCCTTTTTGGAGGGAGGACATTCTAAAGGAAACTGGCTCATATTGGCATTTTACATCTGGGAAACCATGCAGATGTCCACACAGCCATACATTTAATAAAACGTAAAACCTGCTCGATCTGTCAGGGTTTTTATCCACTTAGCAGTTTCTACTTAGCAATAAACAACGTAGTGTTTGAGATTGAACTCTTTTAAGGAACGCATTTCGCTGATTATTATTTATACCTTAAAAAGAGAAATGCAAATTATTCATTCATAGTTACATAAAACTTCGCAACGAGAATGTATCACTTCACATTTCGCTGAAATCAGCTAACTGAAGCAATTCTTGAATCCATTTAAATGTTACCTTTTTTACCCAATTCTACTAATTAGGGGATCTAAGTGTTTTGGCATAGTGACAAAGGATACTGTGTAGTCCTTCGTTCGACAGTCATTTCTGAAGAAGCCATCATTCGATCTCTACTAAGCATAGAAGGAAAAGGACAAAATAATTACTTATGCTTAAATATGAGGATCTTCATTAAACCTAGATATAGAAAAACAAAATGGGCTAATTTGGTGCGCTCGCGTTACTGCCTTTACACTGCTAAACTTCAAACAGAATGAGAGAAACTTTAGAAAAGTTTGAAGACTTTTTTTCCCAAGTTTCTTCAATCTCTCTAAAAACTTGTTACTACTACGAACCAATGCATGCAATATATGACGTTAGGAAATTCCCCACTTAATTGGAATAATGCAGCTAATATTTTCACAAAAATATCTTTTAGATATTTTATAAATGAATTCCATTTTAAAACTTATTCAAATTTGGAATATATATTGGACATTGGAAAAATTTGTACATTGGAAAAAATAAACAATCAAATTATTAATAAGGAATTAGTTTAATAATTCTATTAAGCTATTTAGTTAGACCTTGATATATAAATTACTGACCTTATATTAGATCGAATAATAATAATGTGGAAACCAGTTAGTTGCGAAGCTCCGTAAAAGATCGCAATGATAACAATTGATAATTTCATGGATGATAAATGCATTCTATCGTATCATAATGCAATACTGCAATAATTTTGAAAAGCCACCGCGACAGACTATCTAACAAAAACTATTGGATTATTTGGATTGGGGCAAAGTTAAGGGAATCTGCCCAACTGAAAGAATGTCTCGGTAATAACTCTCTAATGAAAATCTCTTTCATAGTTACATTGTGCACTGGGTGAGCTATGCAAATACCGTGCTGTTAGCCCGTTCACCAGGGTTTTATGAGTTACATCGAATTACCAATGTTAATTGTTTTTACTACATGTTACTCGACTACATGAGCCTTCTAATGACAAAAATATCACAAGAAACTGCATTTGTATTACATGGCACAAAGTGAGTTAGGCACATACTTTTGCCCACACTATTGGAAGCATTTTTCAGTACATTATTGGAAACTCATGGTCTTGCATTATTTCTAAAACCATTTAGTTTATCAAAAATTGAATGCATATTTTGAAATGTGGAACTTCGTTAATAATTGCTGCGTCAGTGTTCGCCATCTGTTCATTTAAAGGACTATTAGGGACCCATGCTATCACTTAAATAAGAAACTGTTTTAATTTTTTTAAGTATAAATCCTAAATAATAATAAAAACTGAAAATATAAACAGCGTTGTACTCTGATGCTGTTTAAAAGCATTTTGAATGTTATAATGACTCATTTGCTGAGGAGGCCATTTAATTCTTTAAATTCCCCGGAGTATTTTGGATCACAGTCATCGATGATTCTCTCGTTAGAAACATTCTTAGCGAAATCTTTTCAAATTTTTGATTCCGTTAAGCGGGCTCATACACCTTAAACCCCTCATGATCTTCGAATATGGGACTGTTGCAAGAATTGGAATATTTTATTTATTTTAAAAGCAATTTACTTCCAACATTTTACAGCTGACTACATAACATAGCTGCTTTGGAAACTAATAACCAGAAAGCTTGTGTTGCCACAAATATTTTTTGTAATTTAATCCGCTTTGTGACAAAATATTTCGCCATGTATCCACCTTGCGCGCATGATATTTTAACAATGGATAATGATACATACTTGAAATTTGATGGAATTCTTTATATGGGCACTATTTTCTAACTGAACCAAAAATCTGATGAATATTTTAATATTAAAAACTTTTATGGACGAAAACATTACAGATTTTTTTAATAAAATGCATTTTATAAACTCAACTCCAAATAAAATAAAAATTTAACATAATATTTTTAGAATTTTAGGTTCACAGTCGTTTCCAAATGTTATAAAAGCTATATATTAAATATGTAATTAAATTGTGCAAAATAATGTTTTAAACTGTGCGTGAAGGTGGAAACATGACGAAAAATTTTGTCACAAAGCGGATTAAATTATAAAAATATCTCTGGCAACACAAACTTTCTGATTCCTATTTCAGAAAGCAGTTATATTATGTAGTCAGCTGTAAAAGGTTGGAAATAATTGCTTTTAAAATAAATGAGTTATCTCAATTCTGGCAGCAGTCACATATTCAAAGATCTTATGGGTTTTAAGGTGCATGAGTCCCCTTAAATAAGTTACGTTATTATACATGCTGGGAAAAACTGTCATCGTTGAAACATTCCATTGCTTCTCACTCTTAACTTTCAAGCTTAAATCATCGGTGTCCTTCGAGTAAATATGTCTATATTTACCGCACCGTCCTCATTCTGGTGACCATCAAAACTTAAATCGTTGATGAATTCCGGCATTTAATTTCAACTTAAGTTCCATTTTACTTTGATAATCCATTCAGCTGATGTAACTTTAAATATATGTTTAATTTATATTGCATTTATTTTGGCCTGATTGGTTAAGACAATTCAGGCTGAATAGTTATTATGTTCAAATAATGATTTTTATGAAAATATGGATAATTATTTTAATTAATAAAATATGTTATCAATGCCGTATTATGTACTTGTTATAGATTATTTGATTTTGAAGCTAATTAAATGTGAAAAAGAAAAAAGGTTTTCTTTTACACTGCACGTAAGATCTAAACTATGAAAAAAATTTTTACAATGCTGCTCATGCTTTTCTAACATTTCTGCAAAAGTGTACTTACATTTCTGTACTGTCATCCGACTATTTTTATAGAAATTAATATTATTTTTGGTTCACAGACTACGTAATAACGCGATTTGTAGTTGACGGCAAATTTGTAGAGATACATGTTTCAATATATACATATTTTATTAAACAAACATTTGCTCTTCATTTTACAACAGTAAAACAATTATTCATGTATGCGGTGAAATAATGAAATTCAACTTCGCAAAAAGGGTTACACCATTCCAGATGATTTATAAGTAAATTATTTGATAAGGTAATTTATAATAAATATAATAATCCTATATACGGTTGACGCTCGTTAATTCGAACTCAAAGATCCTCAGAAATGAGTTCGAATTATCCGATGTTAAGAAAATATATAAAATGTATTTACTGGAGCTGAAAAATATCCTAGTATGTATAACCTCAGAAAATATATAATACTAACTGTCTAAAATTAAACATATTAAAAAGCAGTAAAGACTTATCTTAACCCTAAAATGAAGCAGAAGATATGCAGCAGAAAGTTAATTTTATTAAAAATACAAATTATACTTTTGGAAAAAATTGTAGAATGGGTCCTTGGTTTTGCTTATAAGGTATTTTCCCGCCTTTTTAGCATGCCTTCATGATGTGGTGGTCTGCACGCTGGGCGCGTATTCCAGAGGTCCGTGTTTCGATTCCCGGAGAGGTCGTTGCTCATTTTTCATCATTCCTGCTTCCAAAATACCTAATAGCTCTACATGTTTATTGTGCCTATATTTTTCAGCCAGCTTCTCGATTTGAAGTAAACATCTCAATTCATTTTCAGACGAAGGTTCAGTCTGAATAAATGATTTCAGAATTTTTATAGAGGCCATTTGACTTGACTGTTAGGGCTCTTACTAGTATCTGCTTTCTCTTCTGAATCCGAAAAGCTCTCTTCTTTTTCATTTTCTCGGATAGTTTTTATTTCGGTTTTCCAGTTCCAAATCTTCATCTACCCTTACATAATCAGAAAAGTGAAATTATTAAATTTAATTTTTTTGAATTCAGGAAAAAAGCTGTATCAATATCGTCACGTGGTTCACTTCGGTGTCCATAAATTTAGCATCAAAAAAGCAATTACTAACTGTGCTTCCTTTAACAGCATTTCGTTCGGCGTATAGATCATTTATAGCTGGAGTAATGTCGTATTTTTACCCCTGTATAAAGTAGAAATGATTTGTTGTAAGCTCCTGTTATGATAATTTGTTTAAAATTCTGGATGATTCCTTGATCCATTGGTTGCAGCTTCGCAGCTGCATTTGGCGGCAAATATTCAACCTGCATGGAACTCATACAATGTAGTACTCAGGGATGTAGAACTCAGGGATGCAGGTTATGTTATCATAAATAAGAGAATTTTACTCTTTTCCCTCGAAAACTGCTTATCTATTCATTTTAACCTGTTATTGAAGATGTCTCGAGTCAGCCATGCTTTTTTATTAGATATAATCAACTGGCAATATTCGAATTCCATTAATACATAGTGGACTTTCCAATCATTAATGATTTAAGCTTTTAGTTCTCATTCATATTAGCACAAACTAAAGCTGTAATCCTTTGTTTTTCTTTCGGCTCAGACGAATGCATCCCTATTAAAATGTAATGCCTTGTTTGGCAAGAAGTTATAAAAAATTAGGGCCCTGACAGTTTCCCACAAAAATTAGTACATACGTTTTCGTTTACATCAGAGCTTTGGTCACATACAGTTTAATAAAAAATATTGTGTCTTGAATCGAAAACGCGATCCATCACAACATTTAAAGACTTCAGTACCGATTTGACTTGCCAATTGATGAGCATTCGTCTGCAATAGAGATTCATTCATCGGAAATTATGCCCGATTTCATTTCTTCTGTTTTTTTAAAGAGAAGGTATAAAGTTGACTTGTAAAAAGAAACAAGTATTAGCAATAATTATATCATGTATACTCTTTTCACATATAAGGTATCAAGCTAAATTTTCTATCAGCTTCTACTTTGAAATTATAAACTTTGGTAGATAGACCCGTGTTCGAATTAAGGCGTGTTCGAATTAAGGCTGTCTGAGATTTGTTTTGGTTTTTCTGATGAGTATTGTGAATGCGAGCTAATTTTCGTTTAAATGTGCTCCATAAAGGCAATGCTACCTCTTACGCAGATAACCCCTTGTGTTTTCTCACAATGCAATTCAGTAACATAAAGTAATGATGTGAAAGCATGGCATCAATCACTATATATATTAGTGTCCTTCAAGTTTAACTCATCCTACAAATAACAGTCCTGCCAACGTAGCTTATTTATAATAGCTTCAGAGAAAAATGCAAGAAATTTTAGTGAAAAAAATTACCATCTCGAGGGAGCATGTACGCATTTTTGGAAACATTCTGCTATATCGGCTGCAAAATTCTTAAACTCAAGATTAGTTTACGAAAGCAGGTAATGAGATGTGCGCTGCTGACACTCATTATAAGATATTAAGATCGATTCATAAAATTACTTTCCTACATCTGCTATGGAAGAGTTGGATATCAAAGGCACAACGATAGAAAGATACATCATGCGAGCGATGAAATTAACAGTTGAACTTAAGCAAAGTTCTGTACATAGAACTTTAAGCAACTTCAGGTTTTATTTTTCAAAATGCATGCTGGGAAATATTAAGAAGATCACTTTACCGTAATCTTATTTTAAAGAAGATCATAATGGCTACGTTAAATTATTTGAAAATTCTAAATGCTTCAAAAGGTCATTTCAGTATAATGAGATAGGTATACTTTAATTACAGAAAAAGTTTCAAGCTTGTATCTACAGCAGATTTTGAGAAAAGGTACATGGAAAATGGCCAATTTAACATTGTCAGTATAGGGGTTTCTGATACCCCTTTTAATTGATTATGACGTAACAAATATCTTTTAAAAATTTAGTTTTGTTCCGTTGACTCTAACGGGATCGGTATAAAAATATATGGTAAAATCCTAGTATACGGTGCAGCCTTCGCGCGATTTTGAAAATTATCGCCAACACCAAAAATTACCAAAAGAACGTCTATGTATATATAGTGATAGTATACTATACACTATATACTATCACTATATACACAGTATATACTATGTATAACTATATATATTCTTTGAATACCCGTTTACTACTCATCGTGTATGTCCCGTTTTTACTGCTCATCATAAAAGTCGCCAAAAGTTGCCAAATCCCGTGTGCACCGGATACTAGGATTAAACGAAATATATTTAAACGATATGCTTCTTGGTAAAAAAAAAACTTTCAGAAATACTCGTTGCTGTGAATAAAAATTAATCACAAACACCTGTCATAGTTGAGAACTTTAACACATAGAAGTGTTTTTTATTTAATTGATGAGGCACAATAAAAGTAAAGATAAAATATGAAGTATCATTAAATCTTGTTAATTTTAAAATTATGCCTTTATTGTCGAGATAACATGAGACTGTGAGGAAAAAAATGTTTGACACCCAAACTTTTGGCATATTTAAATTTGATGACATATAAATTTCTTGTCAAGCTCAGATAAACTTTTCGTCGGGGTGGAGAGTATAACTGATGAAAGATTCTGTGAATATTAAAGACTGATTTCATTGATTAATCTATTATAATGATGCTCGCGGACACTTTATGCTTTAACAGCGATGCTTTCGTGGAGGATATTCTTATAGAACTTTCTGATATTCAAGGTACAGAAGACTAAATGCAGTCAGTTTCGATCACTAAAATAAACTGTTTGAACAACTTGCCCATATTACCCCTTGGCCACTTCTGAACGCGAAAATTAATGAAAAGACCAGAAATGTATAAATTATTATTTAGTACTTGTTAAGAATTTCCGCTGTCAAAAATATCTCTTTAGTGTTTAAAATGAAGGTCGCAATTTCACTTAACATATCGAAGATGATTATTTGTGGAACTGATATTAAAGGTAAAAAAAAAGAAAAGAAAGATATTGCAATGTAAAGAGGATTAGTAATTTAAATTAAAAATTGTAATGGATTTTGATGCATTAAATAACATAAGTGTGGTGAAACAACATTGGAAACTTTATATAACGAAATCATAGCTTATATTAAAGTATGTGATAATTTTCGTTTCATAAAAATCCGAACCTCACAATTTTTTACAGAGCTAGGGTTGCCTAGTAAACACAGTTAAATGCTTATCTTCTATCTGACTATATTGTTGTTTCCAAAATAAGTATTGAAAACATTTTTTAAAGTATTGCAATCCGTTGTGATCCGTTTACTGAGACCATTAACCCTAAAGACAAATTTTACTGCGGTTGAAATGAACTGATTATGAAAGTATGTTTTTCTCACTGAAAATATCAAGTTGGCATATATAACAACAACAACATTAGTGGCGCTTCCTTCTTATGAAAATAAGGAAAAGAGTTTAGGCAATATTGCCCATTACTCTTCCGCCATTTGATCATTTAAATAAAAGGATTTAAATGGTAACTCCCGTGAAAGGTAAGTAATAAATAAATAGATAAGATCTCAAACTAACACCAAATCTATAGTATCAGCAAAAGATCCCATCTCTAAATTCAGGGTGTCGGTTGAATCGTGAAAACTTCCCTATTGGATGAAGAGCCGATTCAATCCCTCCCAAATCACCAAACGCAAATTCTTTACCAAACAAGAGTGCGATGGCGAGTAAAAAAAAAAAATTAAATAAGGAGGGCAGAGATGCTTTCTCAAGCCAAATGGCCAGGTAGTGTATAAAGATTTGATATCTATTTTCAAATTATATTCCAATACACAGCTATGAGAGGAAAATCCCTGCATAGTTTCTTTTCAAAAAAAAAAAAAAAAAAAAAAAAAGAACTCACAGGGCGTCTCAATGCTTGTTTCTTGTGTTTTCAAATTCTCCTTGCCTGTAGGTGGTTAGTATACATCAGAAACCCTATTATGCCAGAGAGCCTTTTGTATAGAAGGGCTTGATCAAAGCTAATATAGGGAAACCCAAGGAATTTGTTTCTAGGGACAGAAAACACCGGACATCGTCCCAGAAAGTGAAAAGGTGTTTCCTCTTCTTCTCCACAAGCTGGGCAGAGAGGAGATTCGACAAGACCACATTTGTGGAGATGCTTGGCCAGATAAGCATGTCCGGTAACAATTTGAATTACCTGGCGTAAGTTAGTTCTACTGAGGTGTATGAGTTCACCTGATTAGTTAAGTGCACTGAGCACCAATTTAGAATGAGCACAGTCTGGTAGTTTAGACCATATATCATCATGTTTGTTCTTTATCCAGTTTCTTCTTTTTTTTAACAGATTGATATGAAACTGTTTAAAATGGTTCTGGGCCAGACATGGGTAGTTGCGAAGCATCTTTAGCTACTTTATCAGCTAGTTCATTTCCAGCAAAATCACAATGACCGGGGACCCAGACTAAACTAACGATATTATGGACCTGAGCCAGAGAATTGAGATCTTGAGTATAGTTCAAAACACAGTTTTGTAACTTGACGCAATTAGCCAAGGCAAGAATGGCTGATTGGCTGTCAGAGAGAATATATATATTCTTATCAACTGTATTTTTAACTAAGAGCTCCCTGGCGACCATATTGATCGCCAGGACCTCGGCTTGGAAAACAGTTGTTAATTTACCAAGGTATAGATGAAATCTAATAAAATCTTCTTCAGATCCCTTGGTTCTTATAATAGCTCCAGCTCCAGTGAAGTTGGATTTTGATCCATCTGTGTAACATTCAATTGATCCTGTTGGAATTAGGTCAATTAGAGATTCTATCTCATTCCTTCTTGGTATATAAGTTGAGAAAAGTTTATCTGGAACTATTGTTTTAGTAATTGCATCTTTGGGCATATAGATTATAGGGATCTCATTGCCCAAGTCCAGGCATATGTCAATGTGGCTTTTCAGGTGGCTTTTATGACCAAAATCTATCCTTTGGCACCATGTGCCATTTTTATTCAACCTATACATGGCTTTAATTGCTTCTCTGCTCAAGAATAATTTCAAGGGTGGAATTTGCAATAAAAATTCTAATGCAGCAGTAGGGGTAAAAGAAAAGAAAGATATTGCAATGTAAAGAGGATTAGTAATTTAAGTTAAAAACTGTAATGGATTTTGATGCATTAAATAACATAAGTGTGGTGAAACAACATTGGAAACTTTATATAACGAAATCATAGCTCATATTAAAGTATGTGATAATTTTCGTTTCATAAAAATCCGAACTTCACAATTTTTTACAGAGTAACACAGTTAAATGCTTATCTTCTATCTGACTATATTGTTGTTTTCAAAATAAATATTGTAAACATTTTTTAAAGTATTGCAATCCGTTGTTCTCCGTTTGCTGAGACCATTAACCCTAAAGACAAATTTTACTGCGGTTGAAATGAACTGATTATGAAAGTATGTTTTTCTCGCTGAAAATATCAAGTTTTCATACATAACTTTCTGTAGAAAATTGTTTGGCGCATCTTCTCGGATAACGAAAAAGATCCAGAATCTGCGAGGAAGGAAAATAGAACGCAATAATTAGCTAAATAAAGCGTTTATAAATGCGTTTCAAAAGAGAAATTCATTCATAGGCAAGTAGAAATATGAAAGGCATTGTCAAAAGTAATTTATGGTGCAATAATATTTTTTTAATATTTTCTTAATACTTTTTGTTTTATATTTATTCAATTTTAACATTATGTAAATTTCATTCAACAAAACGTTTTTGTCATTTTTCTTATGACAAAATGTAAAATTCAGATAATTTCTTAGTCAAAATCCTTCAAAAATCGAATTTTTCACAGATGGCATCGAAAAAAAGCCAGTGGTGCCGAATACAAAAGAAGGAAATAATTAAAGAATTACGTTCATCAAATCTGCGATTTACAGTTACAAGACTGGCTGGCGAAATGCGAAAATTCAAATGAAATAAGTAATTCATCAAAAAAAGTAATAACAGATAGCTTAGATTGTGTGGTTGAAATGTGGTTGAAATTGGAGAATTTAGCAACCTTGTCTCAAATAAAAGCAAGCAAGTAGCTGAAATTTCTGGAAACGAAAACGATAAAGTAATCATTAAGCTGATTAACTTCAATGATCCTCCATCATGGCTAACAGTTTCATACAAAATAAAATTTTTCTTAATAGAACATGAAGCAGATCAAAGACAAGACGCTGATTTCAGGGAATCTACTTCAGAGGACGGCAGATTTTTCCAGAGAATGTTCTTTTAAGAAGTGTTCTAATGAGGGGGTAATACATCGCAATTGGCTTATTTGTTCAAAAAGATATCTGTCGTTATTATGTTTTCCATGCTTTCTTTTTACTAAAAATAAAACAGATTCAACTACTCGCAATCCAAAAAGAGGTTTTAAAGATTGGAAAAGTTTAAACCGAATTTCCGATGACGAAAATTCTATGTTCATCGTGATGCATATCTTCAATGGAAACACTTAGGAAAAAATTTTAAAGGTGGTGGTTTCATAGATAATTTCCTGCATAAAGCAGTGGAATCAGAAAACGAAAAGTGGCGACTTATCTTACACTAAGGTGACTAGATGTCCCGCTTTTGGCGGGACAGTCCCGATTTTTAACAATTTGTCCAGAGTTCCGCGACGCTTTAAAAAGTCCCGGTTTTTGGAAAGAATGCACGATAAACTATGGAACGGTGGGAGAATACGGTTTTTCGCGACCATGTGGCTACTTCGTCAGGATATGTGTCTTATATTATTTTTCTTAATTTTTTAATGTTAAATTTTAATAATAACAAATAATTGTTGACAATTGGTTATCGAGAACTGCTTATCAAAGTTCGCATTGTAGATCAGTTGTTAGAATTCGACCACCGTTGTTTGGACTTAATGGCATTATATTGGTATTGGTATTGGCATTAACGAAAGCATTTTTTAACTGTCTCTCAGACGATACACATCGTACTGCATGCTAATGCTAGTTAAACAAGTGATGTCAACAAATCAGCTCTTCAGATAATTTAGGTAAGTAATTTATTTATTTATTTTATAAAAACATAAATTTTCTTGAATTTAGCATACAGCACTCTTATTATTTATATTTTTATAGTGGCGGAAAAAGGTCTAGCGTCGGTCTTGAAAGTGACACTTACGACTTACGTTACGGCAAATTCAGAGGAAAAATAATACAATTTAATACTGTTATTATTTAGAAAATATTATAGGATTAAATAATTTTTTAAAATATAGTTACTCTATATCAAACAAATTAATTTAATTTTTAAACTAACAATAAAATATGTTCATGTAATTATGAACTTAATTACTCTGTTTTTAAGCAAAATATATATATATAGATAAAAATTTATAATATAATTTATACATTTATAATAAATTACTTCTTTAGATTTTTAACATAATGAGTAAGAACCGAAGATGCAAATTCAAAGATGATCTAAGAAGTGAATTTCCTTTTGTTAAAGAAAACGTGATAAAATGTGAGAAATGTAATGGTGAATTTTCTATTTCGCCCGGCTGGAATGATATTTCAAAGCACTCGGAGACACAGAAACACTACTGCATCTTCCTCCACAGAAACACTCTGCAATTTAAATACTACTGCATCTTCCTCCAAAATGCAGGAATCCTTACGTAAAACAATTTATGAAAGAAAGCATTAGCAGAAGGATTTATGTCTTTTCATTCTAATAATCATAATCATTCCTTCAGATCTTGTACATCACAAGTTGTCCAAAAGTTACTCAACAAAAAACGACAGCAATCTATTAAAAGAATTCACTCAAATGATAAATATGCCAAAGAATAAAATAATACTATACGCAATTTTGTAATGTATTATATTTGTAAAATGTACTTATGTTGAAATTTAAAAAATATATATTACAATACTATATTTTCGTTCTATGAAAATTTGTGTTGCTCCATATAGTCCAAATTTTTTATCAAGAATCTTCCCCCCCCCGGTCAATGGTGTCCCGCTTTACCAATGTTAAAATCTGGTCACCTTATCTTACGCGTTATATTAGACATCATTTTGTTTTGCTCAAAACACAATTTACATCTTAGATGTACGCATGAAATTATTGGCAGTTCAAGTGAATGGATGCTCCTAAATTTAATTGAATTAATAAGTCATTATGATAGAAATATTACCTATCATTTAGCTAATCACAAAAAGGGATCCGTTTCTTATCTGTCTAATAAAGTACAAGATGAATTTATATTATTCTTAGGTAATCATTATTCGATTTTAAATTCGTTCTAGGATCAAAAAAGCGAAATATTTTTCTTTGATATTTGATTTTACACTAGATGTTTCGCATCATGAGCAACTGTATCAGATTATTAGATATGTGCACATAAAAGAAGAATCCATATTTATTGAAGAAAGCTTTATGGATATTATAGAAACAAAATAGGAAACTGGTAGTGGCTTAGCAAATGATATTATTTATAAGTTAGAAAAGGATGGCCACGACATTGAAAATGTTCGAGGACAAGGTTATGATAACGGGACCATATGGCTGGCTTGTACAAAGGCGTGCAAGCCATTATTTGCCAAAGAGATGATCAAGATACATAGAGTCCTTATTCTGTTTATAGTTTAAATTTAGTATGTAAAAGTGTAACTTCAACAAATTCAAGTGATTCAAACCCGTGATATAATAACTAGCACTAGTTCCTTGTCTACAAAATTTATGAGTATTTGCACTGCTTTAGAAAATATGTTCAGAATATTCGTTGGACACTTGACTTTATTAATCTTTTTACCAGGGAGATAATTTATCTCATGATAATAGAAATTCATGCATGTCGCATTCATGTATGTTCATCTGAATGCTTGAATTTAGTGTAGGTGCATGTATTCATGAGTTTGTATTACTTCTCATGTTCCGTTCCTGAGAGTATCACAATATTTCGTTTGAATCTGTTTGACAAAGTTTTTTTTTTTTTTTTCTTTTCAGAATTCATGGTCAGAACGGGAAAATTTTGTTCTGCCATTCGAATCTTTTCCTCTGTCTGCTTCTCCTGTTTTGTAAGTTTTCAAAGGTTCTTGATAATTTGGGACATCTCCTATAACTCCTCACATGGGATCCTCGGCACTAAAGAGAAGTAGAATTTCCTTTTTTCTTCAGTGAGCATTGATCACTTCTGTGTTTTAAAGTACATGCGACATTGAAGCACAGATGCTGTGGGTGGCTAAAATTCTGGAGTTTATACCACTGGACTGACCCATTTTTTATTGGTTTCTGAATTCCTCTATGCTTACGTTAATGCCTAGAATGTTATTTACAGTATGATATATCGATCTTTTTTTCAGTGGCATCCCCATTTTTCTTCAAAAGCTGTTTTATAGTATGAGCGGGAAGTGTCTGGTTGTAACGTCATATTTGATGATTTCTTCGGAAATCGCTTTGAAAATTCTTTTTATAATAATTTTATTGATTATTCGCGTTTACTCTGGGGTGGGTGAAAAAGGAATGTTTCTTTACGGAAGACTTTATTCCGCTAACTTAGTCAGTTTGATATTTCGCGTAACGAAAAGAAATTTTTGTCCACCTCCGTTTTAACTTGATCTATACAAATTACCAGTAGGTTTTTCGCTTAGTTCGCCCCAATCAAAGTCAGTGTCTCTGGTTACAGTTGGAAGAGTAAAATGTGTGTGTGTGTGTGTGTGCATATGATTATGGCAAAGCCTCGAGGGCTATCTGCCTAAAGGGAGGAATGCCTTCAAGGACAACTTTCTAAGGGAAACTGGCTCGTATACACGTTACACATGGGGAAAACCACGAAAGCGCCCATGCAGCCAGCCCGTTCACGGGATTCGAACCTCGGACCGAATTACCAGTGTTCAGCGACTTTACCGCTCGGCAGCTGGTTTTTCTTTCACTGTATCTAATCCATAATTTGTTTCGTTCTGTGTTAGTGATGAAAATTTATTTCCTGTGGAAATTCAATCATCTCTGCAATAGCAATTTTTCTCAATTGGGAGTCTCCACAGTGCTTTTCGTTAGCTTTGCTCTCCGTTTCTTACATCAGTTCTCTCTGAGCCTCAGTTAAGAAATATTGTTTTGCTTTTTTCCATAATTTCAGCCAGCTTGCATGGTATAAACTGAAATAAGGGATTGTGGATTGCTATTTTAATGGATTTTCCTATATTCTTACTCTGTGTAATTAAACTTTGGTTCTGTTGCAGGAGTTAGTGAATTATCGCCTCGAATTTTTCTATTAGCCAGGTTTCTGTACATAATTCATTCTTCTCTTCTCCTTCGTTTTTGTAATGGTCTGTGCCTTCGGTTATTTGATAAAATCTTCAATTTTAAAGTTACTGAAATTTTGGATGCAAAAGAATTGTCTTCAGGATTTTATGAAATTTGTTTATTATCATTTAATTGAAGAGGTCTATCTTTGAAAAGCGTTAAGAATTTGTCCAGACAAATTCAAACATTTTTTCTTTTGCGTTTATATATATATATGCGCGTGTGCGTGACTAAACGCAAATACACGAGGCAAAGATAATATCTGCTGTCGCTAGCACTTCGTAGAATCGAAATTAATCAAATGCTTTTGCGCCAGGAATGTTTCTGTTGTATTTATAAAGATCAGAAGCTTAAGTTTTTCCTACTACACTTTTCTGTACTCCAAAGATTAATACATACTTCACTATTCCTCGTCTCTAGTCAATATTAAAATTGTTGTTGCTTAAAAACGAAGCTTAAAGAATACTTCTTAAAGAATTTAAAATCTATCGCATGTTCTCACATTTTAAAATGAATAAATTTATATCTAGCACTCAGCATGATGAATATTGTAAGAGAAATATCTTTGCGATGGATTTGGAAATCTAGCTAAAGAATCAATAAATAAATAATTTAGCAAATCATTTTAAAGCTGCAAAAACGTTTTCAGGAAGATTTACGAATTATTAAGGGATTTCACTTCTTAACAGCTTTATGCATAATTTAAAAGGAAATTATAACCTCTTTAATTAAAGGAATGAATTAAGATAAATTTTGAGTACAAGCGAAAAAAATACACCTGTTGTATAAATTAAGAAACAAACATTATATATCTTAAACTAAATAAAACGTCATATATATCCTAAAAAATAATTTAAGCAATGTAAGCAAAAAAGAAATTTTCCCAGTAATTTACAAAAAAGCAATTAATTTCCAAAAATGTTGAAAGATTCACTTACCAGTTAATTGAGAAAAATGACTTTAAATCATCAAGTGCAGAAAGCAATGAGATTACCTTGTTCAAAAAGATCAGAGGAAACGTCAAGTGAATGGTTTGCATTAAAATATGTTATAAATACATAGAAAAAGCTCTGGGAGAGCTAAATCTGTAGTCACATTACTTAGTAACTTTTGCTTTCGGCAAAGCTTAATGAAGGCCCAGCATTAAGCCTGATTTTATAAAAGATTTGACGATTAACTATGTTCTTTTGATCACTGATTGGTTAATTTGTCTGGAATTATCGTACTTGATTCAGGAAATCAACGAGCATTTATCCATGAACATTTATCAAAGAAATTAAATTTGCCAGTCGTAGGTAAAGAAAAAATAAATTTACACACTTTTGATAATAATACTGCAGTGAACAGTATACGATGTAGGGTTAAATTCTAGTTATGTAGTATCGAAAACGAAAGTAAATGTATTATATGGTAAATAAAACGTGCGTGTATTAATAACGAAGCGGAATTATTACTTACTTCTGGATCTAATGCTCTCTAAATAGTAATGGAATTAGCTACTACAATGTCCACTTCCAGTGGATCTCATCACATGTTAGTAGTTAGTTATAAGTGGTAATTAGGTAATTACCACTCATAACTAGTGGTAATGAGGTGGCTGATAAACTGGCTAAAGAGGGTAGTAAAAATGAAACGTCACTGACTCCTTACTTACTTACCAAAAACTTTACTCAAATGAAAGATACTTAGAGATTTACTCAAATTCAATAGAATATGGCGTATTCCACCTACGTACCAACGGTACACAGGAAAATCCCCTGTCTCCCTAATGGAAATCAAATGTGACCGTGGCTCCCAGACTGCTCTGGCTAGACTAACAAGTGGCCACCTTAAATGCCTTTCCTTTGATAGCGGCAAAAAAATCCACCCAGCTTGTAAAGAATGCCGTAACCATCGAGGATAAGCAACAACAACAATATGTATTTATTAATATCTCTTTTTTATTATACCTCTTTATATTAATATTTATTAATATCTCTTTTTCCTCTCACATTTCGAAATTTAGGTTCATTCCAAATAAAATTCGCCCATTTTTATGATTTATTTTAAAAATTTGTATTTATAAATAATTTTTATAAATTTTTCGAAAAAGATTTTGAATCATAATTTACAAAAGTTTTACCATGATCCTAAAGTAGATAAATTTCTAAGCATACCTGAAAAATAAATAGAGTTTTTTATTCAAAATTTCCTAAGATATACATGAATTTACATTTTGGCGCGTTTTGGAATTTGCGTATTTATTATAAGCGATAATAACGAAAATGTGGCTTATGCACTTTAAAATTATTTGAAGGAATGGCCGATGAATATTTTCCGCTCGTACATCAATGAATAAAAAAGTATGTAGGTTACTATAATTTAAGAATTTGACCGAGTGAATTATTCTTGGCGCACGCTGAAAAAATGCGCCAAGATAAATTTTTAAATTTCTCTCCAAAAATTACAAAATTTAATATATAGGCATAATTTGAGTAGTAAAATCCGAATATGGTATAAGGATTATGCTAATTTTTTTAACAGTTAAATTTTGAGTTCATTTTCCTTTCCTATCGCTTCTAAACTTCAACTTGCCACTTCCGGCCAGAACGTAGTTTTAGAATCACTTCTGAATACTAATGAAGAAGAGCGGTATTTAACCACGAAGTCCTACTGTCTTAGTGCGATAGATAACAGATGTTCTGGCTGCACGCGTCCGCCTTTTTAGGGTACTCTCTCGTAAGTTATTATTACGCTCGGCCGTACTTTAGGCCCTTGATAGCTTTCAGTCAATTAGCGTTAAGGGGCCAACTCTGTTAGAATTTTGATAACTTCGGCTATATCTCTTTAGTTAAGATTAGATTAGTTTAATTCTTAGTCTCTTAAGTTCAAGCCGGAGTGTCGGCTTTATTGTACAACTCCAAGACGGAGTTCTGTTATACTTGAATATAATAAAGGGTTATTTTACCCTTCTATCTTGTTGTTTCCTGTCACACGAACTTCCACATCAGTATTATTTCGACATAATTAGCATCACTTCAAGGTAGCACAACTTCATTCAACAAATATGAAAATTACTTCAGACTAACTATAAAATTTATCAGAAGTTACTTTAAACTAACTATTAACTTCAACAGAATATTCATATTGAACTATTTATGAATTATAAACTATTTATCAACTGTGAACTATTATTACATTTCAACAAATCCTTAAAATCCTATTTTATTTATTATGTATATAACCAAAATTTTGTATCTAAAACTTTATTTGTATTCTACATTATGCATTCTATATTCTATGTACGTACCATCAAAATTTATGTTAATATTTATATGAATTCTGTGAATGTACGAGTATGTCGAGTATATGTCAAAATTATGTATATATCAAAATCAAATTTTCATTGTAATATAAAATTTTAAATAAACGTGGTCAGAGTGAGCAATAAAGCTGAAAGTCTTCATTTGACGGCACAACTGCTCACCCAGTTGTCTCTCGGTTTCCTGTCACACGAACTCAAGCGGTTATTCGCTTATCAGTTCTTAAGATTCTTCACTTTCAACGTTAACTTAGAATTACGCAGTGAAGAATCCTACAATGGAAATAAATTGGTATTTTATTTCATAAATAATCCGATTTTGTGTCAAAATACCAATGTTAGAACAGTGCTATATCTGAATCTAATATAGTAAGTCGCGCTTTTGAGACATGAAAAAGTCAATTTGAATTTTGTTAATCGGCTCAATACAACGGGAGATATTTCTCCCCTTACGTAGATAACTCTCGTATGCTTCACCGAATTCAAGCAACCTAACCTCAGAAGAAAAAATAAACTTCGTTAAAAAAATGTTAGAAATGAATTTTGCTTGATTTTTTAAAATAAAATTCTAGCAAATGACGCTGAAATCTTAACAATAAGAACAGTTGTTATAGTTTACATTAGTGAAAAAATTTGCTAATTAACGAAGCATACGATTTTTCATTTATCTTTGTTATCAAAATATTTTCTGAATATCACATGAAAATTAGCTACTTAAAGAAAATTATTTAACATTTCTCACTAAAATTTTACAAAATAATATTACTTTATATCATAAATGTGGTAAATAGAGCATTTTTTTAATATCTTACGCTAACGACTAATACATCGTCTATAAAATTTGTAACTCTGCTTCCTCTGTAAACTATAACCTTCAATAAAAATAAAATCGAAAGATGATTAAATTTGATAGTAATAAAAGATTGCAGTCCTTTTATTCTTTCTGTACAATTTCATGCAACCGATGGTATATCTATCTAATAATTCATTGCATTTCTGTTTGCCCCTCCGAAAAATGCATTTTTTTAATTCTGTGTATGTATATGTGTTGTAAAACAAAACTGTAAATGCAGACATCGGAGTTTCAAAATTAAAGTTCTTATGAGCGGAGATAACTAAGTTCAACATTTAAGAGTTATGTTAAGGACTGGCAGTAATAAATATTACTTTTTATTTTAGATGAAAACCTAAATTCTATTTAGATAATGTTTTTAGCCTGAAAGTTCTATTAGTCTCGAAATAGGATTTTGCGTCGAACCACTATAAAAGAAACGTTTCACTTTTCATTCGAGTCTATTACCATAAGTCAAAATATAACATATTTATCTTTCAAATTGAATCTATGAGAATTTTGTGGATTAACATGGAAGGCTATATGAAAGCAACAGATGCAGTTTTTAAGAATATTTATATTCTTAATTTGAATCGGATTGGTTTATGTGATCAAAATGCATTTAATTCATAATCTATCTAATTAAAAACATTTAATATTTTCATAGAATGACAGTATTTTTTTATTATTTATTTCATGTTTTCAAAAACTTTAGCGAATTTTTACTAGCAAACTCAACAATTTGAAAGCGAACAATTCAAACACTGTACGAAAGAGAGCATTTTATCTCCAGCGCACGAGGTTGTCTATCGGAAATTCTAAAAATACGTTGTTTTTTTAATATTTTGCGATTTTGGTTTTGAATTGAATTTTGCAGGGTGTAAGTGCGAAGGTAATATTTAAAAAATAAAGTTAACACAACGCTAATAATAAAAAAGGCAAAAGGGATGAACTGAGAAAAGACGACAAAAAATAGAAAAATATATATATATATATGCTAACGCTTAACACTGCATCGAGATTTCAAACATATGCTGTTATAAATTTTGCTATTTTTCTGTTGAATTGTATATGGCGTAAGAAAACGATGCCTAGTATTGAAGCTAAAAAGGCATTAAAGAAAAGAATAAATAAATAAAATGCGTTAGCAGAAGTGACTGCGACAGCAAACTGGTAGACTGATTTCAGAGAGAGCATAAAAAACCTTAACAAACCCTTTCGGGCAACCGATAAAGTCTGAAATCATTGAAATTTTTTTAAAAAATTTTTTCTTTAATATTTTTTTCATTTTCGTAATAAACTATACTTTAGCATGCTTAAAGTGATATTTATATATTTTGTTTTATTTTTACTTATTTACTCATCTGTACCAATAAACCAAGTGAAATATACCCAAAGCAAAGAGAAAGATCAAATTACCTAGAATCCGAAAAGAAGGAATAATTTTTTCTCATAGTTTTTCTCAATTATTTAGCGAATTTCCGAAGAAAGCTATTGAAATATTGTACCCAAAGCACAGAGAAAGATCAAATTTCCTGGAATCCTATGAGACGAAATAATTGTGTTTTTGTTGTTTTTCTGAATTATTTAGTGACTTTCCGAAGAAAGTGAATTTTTGTTGATATTTAAATTTATACTTAAAAGAAAATTATTTTTTTTAGAAGTACACTATCTTTCCGTTCAGAGTTAAAAAAAGATTGTCATTTAAAATTTGTATTCAACGCTTTGAAATATTTAATACATTTTATGAAATAAGGAGATCTTTAAAAAGATTGCCTTTTGCAAATAATGTGATTTATTTGCCTTATTCCCTGTCAAAATTGTATGATTTCACACAGTTAAGAGTTTCTCCGAAGCTCCCGACTGAATGCTGTCCTAGCTACTATAACAACACCGCCGCGTTTAGTAATGTAAAACTCACCTTTTGATTATTTCTTACGTACTTAAATAATTTCTATCTTAACTCACAATAGTTTGTATTCTGTAAGAGTGGGACAATGAAAATGAAACCCTTGGCGACCAAACACTTCAAATTTCAAGCCAGCCTACGCATCTATGGGAATCCTGAAATGTGAAGTTTGAAGTTTTAGCAGTTACGTTCCCCAAACAGCAGAACTACAGTTAGATACAGTAATTACAGATACAGGGGTTGGACAAAAATATGGAAACACCTTTAAAAAACATGTTTCTTTGCTTAATATGGTGTAGGAAACCCGTTGGCATCCAAAACAGCTTGCAGTCTTCTCGGAATGGATAAATACAGTTCCTGTATGTTTGCCAAGGGAATATTATACCATTCTTCCTGCAAAACGGTTTCAAGTTCAGATAACGATGTTGGCGGTGGATAACGAGAACGCACTTTCCGTTCCAATGTAGACCAGAAAGGTTCGATAATATTCAGGTCTGGTGACTGTGGTGGCCAGGGGAGATGGGACAACTCATCCTCGTGCTCAGAAAACCAGTCCTGGACAATGTGAGCTGTGTGAACAGGGGCTTTGTCGTTTTGGAAGACACCATCATCATCGGGGAACAAAGTTTGTAACCATGGGATGAACTTGATCGGCCACAATGTTCACATAAGTCTTGGCAGTCATGTGCCCTGACACAGTTATCATGGGGCTAGCAGAGAATCACGATGTGGCTGCCCAAACCATAACAGAACCCCCGCCATGTTTCACTCTTGGCAACAAGCAGTCTGTATTATAGGCTTGAGATGGCGTTCTCCAGACGTAAACTCGGCCAGAAGTGGGAAACAATGTGAAAGAAGACTCGTTCGACCATATTACTCGCTTCCACTGCTCTATAGTCCAGGCTTTATGACTTAAACACCACCTTTTCCTGTTACGGGCATTAGCATCACCGATGAGTGGCTTCTCAATTGCAGCATGGCAATTCCCTGTTTATGAAGCTCCCTTCTAATTGTTTTGGTACTCACAGGGTTCGGTAACACAACATTCATTTCAGCAGTAACTTTTGCAGCTGTGGTCTTCTTATTTTTCGTCACAATTGCCCTTAATGATCGTCTGTCACGATCACTCAGGACACACTTTCGTCCGCGCTGTGATTTAACAGATGATGTTTTTCCGCTTTTCAAATATGCGGAATAAATCTTCGATACAGTACCTCTTGAAACACTAAACACCTCGGCTACCTTGCTTACGGAAGCACCTACCATACGTGCTCCAACAATTTGCCCACGTTCGAAGTCTGTTAACTCTGACATAATGCAATGACAACCTCACATAACAGTACTTCGACAACAACTGAACTGTTTAGCACATTTACGAAGTTGTATAGGTGGCGTCAGTAGTCAAAAACGCCAGCGGCACCTACATATTTCATTAAAATCAATCTTTCTTTTCAAACATGCATTTCACAAGGTGTTTCCATATTTTTGTGCATCCACTGTAGATGCAGTAATAGAAAGCAGTTACAGGTGACAGGTGACGGAGGACGGGTACGCCTGGTGTTTAACAAAGGTAAACAGGCATATGTCCCGCGCCCTCTGTAGAAACTGTATTGCACCAGATGGCGCTGTGTGCGCTTGAATACTTAGGACTAGTTCAGAACCTTAATGATTGCGAAAGATGAAACACCATCGCGAAACATTAACTTAAGTTTATATGTGCCTCTCTTTGTTGTAAATGTATTTAATTGTGTCGTCAATAAAATATAGAGAAAATGATAAAAGTCGAGAATGCGTCTGACAGGTAAGTGAGATTTCTTTATATTTTGAATTGAATTGAGTTTTAGCGACAAAGAATGTATATGCGTATTTACACCCTCCTCTATTAAGTGGCAGCAACTCCCTGGAGCCTCATGAGGCCACCTCGGAAGTTTATTGAAGAATTTTACGTAATTGTGTATGGCCATACAGGTGCGTCTTAAGAATACATTAGTTTTGATCGATAAGCGAATGATTTGTTACATCTTGATTCGTTAGACACAAATTACAGCATATACAAACACATACACTTATACTTGCACATATAAAGACACATACAAAACACGTGTAAAAGACATATAAGAGCACACATATAACACATATAAAATATGTAAACACATTATAGAATAATGGAAATTAGATATTAGTTTGCACCCATTATACAAGTAAAACATATAATGAAACATAATTAAGCTAATATATATTGTACACTGTACAACAAAATAAAACACAGTTTTTACACCCAGCACCATACAGGCTGTGTTGCGTGAAGTTGCCAAGCCCAATAATTCTATATAGAGCTATTAGATTAAACAGGTACAGGATTAAACAGGTAGAGATACTGATTTCAAGCATTTCTAAGTAACAGAACTAGTCTTTGATCATAATACATCATAATACAAAAAATTCTCCTCGGCCAAGTATCGTCGACCTTCATCCTAACAAGAAATACCAGAGCAAATGCCCATCCGTTTATCATAATCATTGTTATTTTAATTCCTGCACGCGGCTTATCTGGTAGGGGTTCAAACAAGTGAAGAACTTTCTGAAAGATTTACCACACCAAAAGGTTGAAATCGAACTGTGGTGCTATATCCATGCCACTGCTATTATCAACAGTGATCCCCATGGATGCTGTTAACGATTACAGTGGCGACAGACGCTGGTTTTCGCATCTGTCTAACTAAACTGCTAAGGATCCTCTTTCTTCAAATTTCGGAATTATTTCTTCCAAATTATTAATTGACAGAAAATCTTTACGTAGGTTAATGTGACTTTTAAACTCGCGAAGAGCGGTGGTTGCGTTTGATTATGAAGACGCAACAACTTCACGAGCATCGAGAGCTGAGGTAAAGAGAGACGCACGTAGAACTCATCTAACATTTTTTATACAGACTCTTTTATTGTATTTTGACTGTATTACTGATTTTACAGACTGTATTACTGACGCTGCTCTCGTTTACATTTACAAGCATTTGTATTTTCAAATTTTACCTGTGTTTTATGCAAATTTTCAGTTGTGTTGATCAGAACAGGGCCAAAATTTATATAGGGCGAATTTTTTTTCCGAAAACACTTTTTCCCATGTCGTCATTATACCTCTACCAAATTTCGGAGTCTTTCAGATGATAGATCGAGACACTGATAGCTCTGAATAGTGTCAATTTAAAAATAAACACGGTAGCAAGGTGAATAAAAATCCTAAAAAATCCGAATAGATGGTACTTAAATAGAGGTCAATGCTTTAACTGTGAAGAACTTCAGATGCTTTCGAATATAATCCAACTACTCCGAATTCTTCCTCCTTAATATTTTTATCTATTCTGCCCTTCAAATAATTTTGAATTTTATCAATAGAAGAATATTAAATTTGAGTTTCTATGGTATTAGAAATAGGAATCTCAAAACGTTAAACATTACAGCCCGTGAATGGGAAAAGGGGGAGAGTTATATTGGAATCCTTTCGTGTATTTGATAAATCTGATACCAAAACAGATCTTTTTGGTGAATTGAGACAACAGTATTCAGCCTCGTGCTTTTCATGCAGGAAAGCGAATGACTTCTCATAATCATAGTAACGTAAAAAGACGTTATCTGAAAAAGGTATTAAAGCCTTAAAAGGAATCATAGTCTAAGCAAATAAACACTGACAACTTAGGAGATGGCAGAGGTTAATTATCTCTTGAAAGCACCAATTTCTATAAGAGCGGTCTGCTGTGAGTTTCACATTTTATAATTTACAGTTGAATAATTATAGCTAATTTTGATGAAGGAAGCAACAACATACACTTTTCCGTTTGCTTCACATATTCCCAATCTGGAGTCAACATTTAAAAGAAAACTCAAAATAAATACAGATAACAGCTGGAAAATGTGATGGGATAAAGAGACGATGGGTGATTTTACACTAGTCACGTTAGCCCTAAAATCAGACAGCTCCATGCTTGCTCAGCGCTCAGCTATACTCTAAAGACTAATCTAGACCGGCCTATCAACATAGGTACAGTTTTAGGGACTCAGATCAGTATCCCCTTCTTAAAGCAAGCAATATGAAATACAACTTACATGAATGCGCCCTAATACAGGACATGCATCTTTCAGAACAGTCTAAAAGTAAACTTCAGACTTAGAAGCGCTCAACTAGTAGAAAATGAAAAAAAGGTCAGAAGAAAGCTCTGAAGGTAATTGTGTATATTAAGGCTAAAGTTGATTATACTGAGTCCTTTAGCACAGCATATTACTCCTAACTTAGAACTGCTACAAAGTACTTTCTCAGTTTTGACCAACTCTTAATCTTTAACCTTTTTTACTTCTTATTTATCCAAATTTTTAAATCATTAGTATAATCATCTTTACGCTCTAAAGTGCATGTTTGTTCAAGTTGTCTAAGTCGTAATATTTTAAATAACATGTAAATATTTCTGTGAATTGCTATTTTGATACTTGCATATAATCGTGCATATAAACAAAAAGCATGCAAGTATACAAGCATACAAGCAGAAAGAATTTTTGAATACAAGCAAAAAGTCTTCTTGTAGATCAAATTCATTTTCCTGGTCCCTCATTTCAGCTTTTTGATTACCCAAATTTAGTCGTATTTCATAGCTTCCAAATCCTTTCTACGTTTCAGTTAGAAATTGAAAAATTCTGTTCCTGAAACTTACTCCCCAATAATTCTTTTCGAAACTTTCTAATGGAGAGAATTGACTCCAGTTATACGCACTTTCGCAAACCTACAGACTCGAAGTAACCCGCCATTCAAAATGATATACTTTAAAAAGAATTAAATTAATCTCTTTGTTTTAAATTTTAATTGAAATAAAATTGCACGCATCATTTTGTGTTAACCCTAGAAGCGCCTTTCTTATATAAAAGATGGTTCATATCTAACAGTTCTTGAGTTATCATACATCATCTTCAAGATACTTCAGATTACACTCAAAGACGATTTCACCTTTAAAAATATTAAAATATTAAAGCATTAAAAATTATAAAAAAAAGAGTTTAAATATAATAGACCAACTCAGAATCCAGTTTAACTCGAAGACGCTTCAAGCTAATCTTTTACTATAGGCCTTCTAGATCCAAAATTAATTTCCATGTGTTAGAGATTTAAAATGACGTGTTAAAAAAAAAAAAAAAAAAAAAAAAAGCTTTTCCAAATAATAGTTCCAAATGCTAAGAAACGATAGGTTGCTCTGATGCTGCTTCATCATAGGTTAACGACACGTAGAGTGTTTAGTAGCTGCTTTTAAATAAAAGAATTCTAACAGGCTGGAACTTAAATTGTTAATTAGAACTGTTACTTTTAACTCGATTATTTGCAAAAATGACCTACATCTGATAGGCACGGGATTTCATTAAGACATCCCAAATTCTCAAAAACTATCATATGAACAATATCATTCTTTTGATTTTAATGCCAAAATGCTCCTGGTACTTTATACCTGGATTATGAACTTTTAATATACTGTCTTAATTTCTTGGATAGAATTGAAGATGCACGTATATATACGCTAAAAGTCAGTATATATACAGCCTTTGTGATGTCTGCAATAGGGTTGATGGAAATGGCAATGATTCCTATTCCACTAAGGGAAGAAATTCGTGAATTGTTGTAAGATCTAGTCTTCTTGGCTTGGATACACTGCTACTAGATCTACGTGAAAGTTACTTGTAAGCCACCATTAAGTAGTTCAAAATTGCACAAATTCATTTAACCTAGAAGGCTGACACAGAAACCTACGCCGGCATAATATTAACTTCGGCGGCAAGAATACGAAGCCTAGATTTAGAATTCACACAGCTGGTTAAAAATAGCAACGTGCTCACTCATTAACGAAACGCGATCTGACTAATCTTTCCCCTACTTCAGTTTAAATATACTTTCATTAACTCATTTGTATCCTCGAAAGAAAACTAGAGAGAACAAGGAGGAAAACTAGAGAGAAACAAGAGAAACTAGAGGGAAACAAGATATGCCAGAATACGATAACAAATTAAAATAACTATTAATAAAAATAGCATACACCGCACAGTGTTTAATATCATAATCCATTCAAGCGTAATAAGTATGGGTTTCAGAGGACAAAAAGCGTCATTCCATGTCAAATAATTCTAAGAAAAAGACTAATTCTTAAATATAAAGAAGTGATGAGAACAAAATTTTATTATATGCTTTATAAATAAAAATAATATATCAGTTGTATTAATTCGTAAAAGACAAATACTTGTCAACGCCGGCTGCAAGGATAGGCAATACAGTTAGTCACCTAGGGAGCCGATTTTAGAACGGCGCCAGTTAACCTGTTTTCACAAGCTACAATTACGTAAAGATATACTTGAATTATTAATATATTCAATTTAATCGCTAGTTGTATAAGGTATTTTTCCCGCCTTCGTAGTGTAATGGTCAGAAGATTCGGCGCGTATTCGAGACACCAGTGGTTCGAGTTCCGGCGAAGGCTTTGCTCATTTTTCATCTCTCCGGCTTCGAAATAACTTTATGTCTCTACAGTGGCGCCCGAACTAAAAGGGTGATGGATGAATCCCCAGTCACCCTTTAAAAGGGGGAGTATATAAGGTATTTCTCCCTCCTTCTTAGCATGCCTTCGTAGTGTAGTGGTCAGCACGCTCGGCGCATATTCGAGAGGCCCGAAATTCGAAACCCGGAGAAAACGTTGCTCATTTATTATCTCTCCGGCTTCGAAATAACCTAATGTCTCTACAGTTGTACACCTCACCTACAAGGTCCGAAATACTGGAGCTTACCCTGTTCTTAGAGTGGAGAACTGACATGAAAGTCTAATAATTAATTGGTTGTATTACAGTTTAAATTGTATTTTAAAGTGCATTAATTAGATGCTCAATTAAATATGTATATAATTAAAAAATAATAAATGTTGAACAACCAATAATTAAAAAAATATGTATAAAAATTTAAAGCAAAAGGCTTGCACTTAATATATAGCTTAAGATGTATCCTTTATTAATTATTATATTGTTACATTATTTTCTTTCCTCACGTTCGTAGATTTGGAGTGAATAACGACGACACTTGATGAAGTATCGAAGCACACTTTATTTAACCAATATTAATCAGGACAGCTCCAAAGTCACTTTTACAGTCGTCGAAGATCTACAATAAACACGCTGGAACAATCAGCGACACAGCCTTCACACTGTCGGGCAATAACGGTGGAGACAGCTTCATTGAGCACCAGAGTAAAGCTCCCTACTCTGCTCGGTCGTTCTCGGAACTCCACGTACTCTCGAGACTCTCCACGCTACAATTAGCGATGCACTCGACGACACACAGAGCACAGCTCCCGACGACACACAGAGCACAGCTCCCGACTCTTCGGTTCAGTCGTTCCCGGAGCTAGCAATCCTAAACTTGCTTTGCGGGGAAGCTACCTTACCGCCCCTTGACATTTCGTAACAATATTTAATGGAGTTGAGTTCAGTTGAGAGCAGAATCTGGACACCCGTGCGGCTTACTAAGACTATTCGGGTCTAGTCCAGGTTCCGCAATTATCCGGGGCAACACCTCATGGCGCCTATAAGGGCATACATTGGTCCTGTATACATGCTTACATAGTTCATAACATATGCTTATAGTTACATAGTTTATAATATATGCTTACATAGTTACATAGTTCATAGTACATGCTTATATACAAGTAGTTCATAATACATAGATCTTTCATAATACTTGCTTACGTAGTTCATATACATGTTTACATAGTACATAGTGGCTTACATAGTTCATACTTGCTTACATAGTTCATAATATATTGAGCCTGTTACATAATACATACATAGTTCATAATAATTTGCATTGGCCATAGTACATACATGTTTCATAATATATACAGTTGGCCGTAATACATACATGTTTCATAATATATACAATGAAAATAAAAAATAAAATAAATAAATAAATAAATAAAAAAGATAGAAGAGAGAGAGAAGAGAGATTGACAGGGAACTACTCCACACTGCACAAATCTGTTCCCAATTCCTCCAGTTTCTGCATTATCTTGCATATTTTGATGCGAAATGCTGGCTGTTTGATCAGATAACGCTTATGAGAAGTTGCCTGTTCCGGAAGCTGCACATGCCACTGTGCGGTTAGAGGGCATTGGGTCAAGTAATGGTCTGGTTTACCAATGCCTCCACAGACACAACTTTCGGTATTTGCAATTCCTCTGTCATAGTAATAGGACGGGAAAGACCCGTGCCCCGTCACAAATCTCGTTATTTGTGGGGATGACACGTGACAATCGAGCGAAACTTTATGGTAATATTCATAAGTCTTTCTGCTTTCTTCGGTAGAGTCCCATTCCCATTGCCACTGGTGCTGAGCTGCTGTCCTTGCCACTTTTTAAGGTGAGACCACGGGAGTTTGGTAATTACGCATTGTGCATCGATATTGTGAGTTGCTTCTTTTGCTAGCCTGTCGGCTTCCTCATTACCTTGAATGCCGGCATATGCCTTTATCCAAGATATGAGGATATTCATTGTCGACGAACGCTCCTTCAGCGTGTCCTGAATCTCCGCTATGATAGGAGAAGGATGTCTGGGATTTCGTAAGGCATATATGACAGAGAGGCTGTCTGTAAGAATATTAACAGTGGATCCTACTGGGGGGCTTGTTAACTCGATAGCTTTACGAATCGCAATTGCTTAAGGCTGGAAAACTGAATTATTCTGTCCCATATGACCTTTCCATGTTATCAGCGTTTCTTTGTTCTTAGTTACTATAAGGCCACAGCCTACTTGTCCGTCAACTTTTGAACCATCCGTATAAACATAATATTGATCCTTTATGTCAGAGTCATCTTTCCATGATGTGTGGGCCGAGACTCCTTATCCGTAGTTAGACGAATGGATGACATTTACTGGCCTTATTTTTTCATGAAGACTGTGCTGAGAGGTGGTGTGCGCTACAACCCCTTTTCCATGGTGTGAAGGATGGGTTGCATTTATGAGACGTTTTGTTTCATACTCCTCTGGATCATAGCATAGCGGTCCAAAAGTAGTGCAGAGATGTAATTGGAGAACAGTCGTTATTGCTGCTTCTTGTGCTGCTCTAATATGTAATGGCAAAAGTCCCGTCAGTATTGTGGCTGCCGCTGTCGATGTTGTACGGTATCCTTTTGTAATAGCCAGAGCCAAGGGGCGTTGTATACTACTAAGCAATTTCCTTTTCCTTTCGTTCATTGGAGTTGCCCAGATTGCCGCTCCATAGAGGGCCATTTTTTCCACGACGGACTGATAGAGGATTTTTAGGATATGTGGTCTAAGGCTCCAGTCTGAGCCTTGAACCCTCCTTAAGGTATTTGCAATTGCGTGTGTCCTCGCGCGGACTGCTCTGAGATGAGGCAGCCAGGAGAGCTTTTCATCGATTATAAGCCCCAGCAGTTTTAGTTCCCGAGTTCGTTTGATTGTACGGCCCTTTAGTTTCAAAACTGGATTTCTTGCAAGAGTTTGACGTGGTTTGTGTACGATCAAATACTTTGACTTTTGCTCCGAGATGGTGAGTTTCTTGCCTTTACAGAGCCGTACAAATTGTGCTATGGTCTAATTACTGTTACTTTCCAGCTGGTCTCTCGATTTGCCTCTGATGATAAATGTCGCATCATCAGCAAAAGCAATCACTTTTTGTTGGCCACTGTGCTTTGAGAATGGAATTAAAGTTGCATTCCATAGGTCAGAACCTGCACATGAACCCTGAGAGCAGCCCCTGGTCTGCTTTCTCTCAACAACTCCTCCGTCATGCACTGCTACAAGAGTGCGATCAGAGAGATAACTTTTGCACACCTGAAGCAGATTATCAGGGATCTGAGCCTCGTGAAGTGCCTCCAGGATTGCTGGCCACCACAGGGAATCGAACGCACTTCTCAGATCCAGACTGAGTACGGCTACATGGTTGTTAGAGTCATACGCGTCATAGATTCCCTTTTGTATGGCACTAAGAGCTTGGATAGTAGAGCGCTGCTCTCGAAAACCATACTGAGAGTCCGTGATCTCACCCTTAATCTCCAAGTAGTGCTTTATTCTCTGAACTAAAAGTTTCTCATAAATTTTCCCTATGGCGGGCAGGAGACAGATGGGCCGGAATGAGGCCGGATAGTTCGGGTCCTTTTCTTTCTTTTGGAAAAGAATAGCTTGCCCTTTCTTAAAGGGCTTGGGAAAATAACGCAGTTGGAGCAATTTATTGTAAAAATTTTTAAGAAACGTTGGTTTTGCCTGATGCATCGCCTTGACAATGTTGTAGTCCAACGAATCGGGCCCTGGGGCTTTGTTCCTCTGTAGATTTCGCAAAACAGCGCAGACTTCAGGCTGCGTGAATGACACGCCATCTTCTGTTGTCGAGTGTAGAAGATAAGCTGGATGTTCTGGATTGGAAGCATCCAATGTATTGTCGTCTTGAAAGACTGCATCAAGAATCTTGGTGTGTGCTGCCGCAATAGTGCTCCTGTGCTCCTCTGTCGGTTGCAGATTATTGGTGCCGTCTACGTAGACCTTGTGAATTGGAGGGGCAAACACCTTATTCGTTGCGATTTTATGCAATACCCGATAGGGATTTTTATTGTTTGTGCAAAACGCCCTCCAGCTGTACAGCTTGGCTTCTAGAATGGCCTTTTTATACTGGGCTTTTGCTTTTTTGTAGATAATACTTAATTCTTCTCGGCGTTCTGATTTATGCTCCGATTCCACCTTTCTGCGAAAAGCTCGGGTATTACTCCTTTGTATCCTGAGGCTTTTAGTCCACCAGTTGGCAACATAGTGTACCTTTGGAGATTTGATCTGGAAAGTAGAATCACAAATGGCCTGAAGCTCTTTAATTAGGATACTAGTGAAGTTATCAACATCATCTGTATTGTAGCAGTGTTCTAAATCTTGTTCTGCACGTGTGAGTGTACTGCGGGCCTTTTCGCTGAAGAGCTTTAACGTCCTTCGCTCGAGTTTGTACCTCTTGATTGAGAATTTTTTATTATGGTGCCCTATGCTGTACGTAATGTATTTATGGTTCGAGTTAGACAGGGTATCATCAACCATCCAGGAATGCAATTTTGATGCAAAGGCCGCTGTTGTTAAAGTTAAATCGGACCAACCCTGTCCGTGAATTGTTTCATATGTGGGTTGACTGCCTGGAACATTATGCAGGACGAGATCGTTACAGGCAATGAAGTCCTCTACCTGTCTCCTCGAGCGTCAGTATCTGAGTAACCCCACAGTTCCGAGTGGGCGTTGAAATCGCCCGCTAGTAGAGGGTGTGCTTTTGGATACGCTTTCAGGATTTCTTGTTTCTGATCAAGTGAGGCTTGCACGTCTGCTGTAGAGGGAATATAAACGTTAGTAATTAGTAGGTTCAGTCCTATTGTTTCAATTGCTACAGCGATTATGTCTCTTGAACATCTGATTATATTGGGAGACCATCTTTAGCGGCAGCAAATGGTGGCGACTCTCGGTTTGTCAGTAGCATTGACTATTGTCCATGAAAGTGGGAAGTTGATGATTCTATTGCCATGCTGATAAGGTTCCTGAATGAGTATGAAGTCAATTTCATGCTCCATTACGAATTGTATGAGTTGGGCCGTTGCTGCTCGTGCTCTTTGCAAGTTTATTTGCACAAATTTGACACCAGCAATATCCGTGATCAGCTCATTCAGTTTCCCGTTGCTCAGTGCAGCAGGGTGGGAGTTTTGGAGCGTATCATAACTTGATTGAGGTAAAACAGTTTCTTCATCAGGAATGGGTACTCGGCCTGGCCCATTAGTATGCTGTGATGTTACGGACGTAACTTGCAGCTCGTTGGTATTCCGGACATTGCGGTGAGTAGGCAGGATGCCTGAAATCATATTTGGAGCCGTGTCTGTGATTTGAGTCACTGCATTTGATGCAGATAGGGTGCTGTGAGTGACATTCTCGTACACTATGGTTGTCTCCGCAGAAGGAGCAGTAGCTACTTTTGCTTTTACAGACGTCTTGGATATGTCCCAGCTGTTGACATTTGAAGCAGCGTCGTATTCCGAGGTATTCTGAGATGGTGTGCACATTCCACCCCGTGAACACCTTTTTGACTTTAATGATGGCAGCAAAACTCGAAGGCTCACATTCAAGGATCCACTTAAGTCTGTTAGACCTTCTCTCCTTGAGCTTAAAGAGTGCTCTAATTGCATTGTGTGAGACGTTTGCTGCGCTGCTGAGTTCAGCGATAATATCCTCTGGCGTGACTGACTCTGGTACGTTGTGAATGGCACATCGTGGTTTTCTTCTCTACCTTCTATGTAGTTCGGCATGTACATTTGCATGTTCCAGGTGTTTCTCGAGCCTGTTGACATCCTCTGTGGATTTGCAGAAGACCTCTAGCCCTCCTTTTTTGGTAGGCAATATTCTGGCAACTGTCACCTGAAGTTTCGAAATCGGAGCTTTCTCTTGAAGTTCCTTTTTCAAGTCTGCTTGAGAGATATTGCCCTTCGGCTGTATGATTAAACTTGGCTTGCTAGACTCTCGTAATACGTCTGCAAAGGTTTTCGGTTGTATGTACTGAGGACAAGGAACGGGAAAAGCTGTTGAAGTGTCCAGGGCGCTCCTGTCGTCGGTGTTAGTTGCCACGTGCACAGCTGGTTCTTTAACCGTGTTCGTTCCAGCGTCAGCGAAAATCGACTGAACTGTGCAATCTGACCCGTGGAGTGCCAGACTCTTGAGTGCCTCAAGAGTAGACAGAAGTCGTACTCTCTCGTCCTGAGGAATAATAAATTTTCTACTTCTTTTCCGTTTTGCAATAGCAGTGCATTCGTTAATCAAAGTTGTAATTTTGCCCTCGTAAGTTATTTCATATGAGTAAGTTGGAGGAGCCCGCTATGCTGACTCCGACACTACTGAGGAGGAGGATGAGGCAGGGGCTAAATCCTTTGCATTTGCATTGGCCATTGTTACAAGTTAATGGGAACTAAACTGTGGGGTCGTAGGCACATAAAGGAGTCACAGAGTAATAAGTACATAACTGATTATCAAGGGTCGCTGAGTACGATGCTATAGTGAGTGAAACCGCAGGGAAACACAGAGAAAAATACGGTCAACTTAATAATAACTAAAGCAGTGCGCATAAGGAGCACGTGGAAAACATTACAGAATCAAGTGCGTAAGAAAGCGTTACACACAGAAATACTTTTGGCATTAAAATCTGAATGTGCTGAGAGTTACTTAAAAATGTAAAATGTATTAAAATGTAAAATAATGCTAATTTTTACACCATAACAGTTCTAGGCAATAGTAGCAAAAATAATACTCCTAGCCACAAAATCACTGAACGGAAGCATATAAAACAATCGTGAGTGAAGGATATGAGGATAATAAAACAGTTATAAATAGCATATAAAACAATCGTAATTGAAGGAAATGTGGACAATATAACAGATATAATAAAAACAAGTGGAAGTTATTGCATAACCTTAATACGAAACAGAATTTCAGAGATTAAGAATTATATAACACATTTGTGGGAGTTTTTACAAATCATAAACACAGTGCACAATACAAAGGATTTAAACACAGAGATATAAAACTAACAGTAATATTAATAGGTATTAATATTAGAATAGGTACTCATAAAGCAAGATACGCAACGGTAAAATAAAAAACATAAAAAATAAAAAAATAAATAAATAAATAACAATTAACAATTAGAGAAACATCCACGTAACAGTGGGAATGATAAGTGCGTAGATAAAGTCGCTAGAATGTCAATCGTAAACAACAGAATCTTATCAAAAGGAACACTGGAGGCGAGCCACGCTCAAAACAGCAAAGTACTAAACGTAAATAAACACATGCGCAGTGCGACTGTCAACCACACTCCACTAGACTAGACGCGCATGCGCTCTAGAAGGGTGACAGGAAGTCGTCAGACAACGGCGATAAGTGACCTGTCCTGCTGGTCCGACCCTGCGCCCCTATGACGAAAAATCAAGTCGGGTCTGTGGTGCAGGGGGAAGTGCAAGGTCACACAGAAGATATGTAATTAAAACAGATGACACTCAGCTACTAATTGTGCTATTAAGACAAGTGAGGTATCGAATTAAAGACAATTTTATGGCCTACCTTGCTGTCCAGGAATGGTACCGATATTACAACTCAGGCCGGAGATGCAGGTGTATTAATCCAAATATTTTGCATAAATACCATAAAATTGAACCACAAAATAAGTGGAAACTAACTACTGAAACAAAGATATGAACTATTAAAGTAGCTCATTTTTTGCTTGTAAATATCTCAGTTTGTTAAACATTTACAGACATATAAAATTTAGCAGATAAATTAAGGAACTTTTACGCAATGGCTGTGAATGTGATAGAGCTCCGTGAATCATTTCGACAACCGGTCTCTGACACAATTGAGCAAGATTTATATTCATGCCCTTTTTCTCTTAGTATTAAATTCAATAACATGTTTCAAAAGAAAAAGAAATATTCAAGAATACTTCTTCCGAAACCGTACGAAATAAATTATGGAAGGCTGAAAACAAATGTGAAAAACCTGCCGCCTATAACAAGTTAAATACAAATAATTTTTGAGTACTTATGAAGGGATGTAATATATTTATGAAGATAATATTGAATCGTCATTGTCTCTGCTACTGGAGGAGTTATAGCGAATAACTTACTTTCCTTTTCGTAACCGAAATCATATTGCTGTAAACATTTTCTTTGTCTCTATAATTCATCTTTGCAAGCAGTTTCTCAGAAAAAAAGAATTTAAAATTGGTGATATCAAACATATATGCTCATAACTCCCGCTCAAAATGAGTAAAGAATAGAAAAATATGGCTAAAAATAACTTTTTTATCTAATGATAAAAAATGAGCATACAAGAAAAATATATCATTAGGTGAAGTTTGAAAGTTAGCTTATACTTGTTGGAATATTTGAAGACAAGAGATTAATTCGCCAGTTTTAAGACTTACCAGATTTGAAAGAACAATTATCATTCATTACACAGTCAATGCTGTTATAGTAATAGTCTCTACACTGATGAAAAATGTTTTGAGAACTGATAAAATTGAATAATGGAAATTTGAACTAGCAGAACCCTTTCCTTTTATAGAAATGGAAACTCATTTGTTACTTTTCTATGTTTTATTTTTGTGTTTTACATTATTTGACCTATCATGATTTTGACAGGCTAAGTTATATTCATGAAATTTTACGTAACGATGGGCAAACGTTTGAAATGACGTATCAAAGATGTCTAAGGGAAACTTTTAAGTTATCATGCATTTATACTACTGCTATAAAGTATTTTCTCCTTACTTCTAGCGTGCCTTCGTAGTATAATAGTAGCACACTCTTCGCGTATTCCTTCCAGTAGTCCAGGTTTGAGTCCTATAACAGTAGCACACTCTTCGCGCATTCGTTCCAGTGGTCCAGGTTCGAGTTCCGGCGAAGGTACTGCCCAGTTCTTCACGTTTTCTGCTTCTCGAATAATATAATGACTGCTTTATCATAATCGCTGCTTAATTTTATCATCGTCGCCCGCATCTGGTACATAAGAAGCTAAAGTCAATTGTTTTTAAAAAATTCTTTTCTAGTAAATGCTCGGTATTAAAAACATTATGTAGTCTCTTTTCTGCAACAGACATTAATTAGAAAAATTTTATGATGTTGTAATCTCCGAGATGTAGATTTGGTTTGCTTGTAGGGTTTATATTTATTTTAACTAACATTTATTTTAAGTTTAAACTATCTTTCCTGTCAAGCCTTACTTTCCCCTGGAACTGCCAATGCCAGAATATGTAAATTTGAGTAGAACGCGCAAGAATTCAAATTATCAGCGGAAGTATTCTGATTTAAATAGAAGGAAACGAGTTCGGTGAGAGATTCTTACTTAGCGAGCGCGGAGGTAGTTAGCGAGAATTGAAGAACCCGGCGTTGCGGCCTATGTGCTTGGCGGGAAGTTGTGGAAATTGTTCCAGTGAGCTTCAAGTCTGCTGAATTAGCAGCGGTATTGTAAAACACGGTGAGTTAGTTATTTTAGAGAGCCTCGTAGTTAGAATCTTGTCTTTACTTTCTTTTCAGGTTATTATTTTTATTTTCACTGCCGAGTTGGCACCGTTTGTAAGCGTCAAGAGGACGCAATTGTAATTTATTAAGTTGAATAAAAAGGGACTTAAACCCTTTACAAGACTCTGTGGTTTATACAAGCTTTCACAGTCACCCTTGGTTGCGTGCAAGTTGTAGGCGCGCAACGTTATATTGGCGCCCGAACACTTATCGAACTGAAATGGCCGAAAATTGGATGGAAGCCGCTGGATAACACCAAGAAATGACAACTCAGTTAGAAGGATTTGGCTACCTGGTCCAGACTTTGAGAGCATCAATCAAGCCAAACGTCTATTTCGACGGAAAAAATTCGGTGGCGGTATTTCTCGAAGGTTTAGAAAACCACTTTCAGCTCTACCCTGTGCCTGAAAGACAAAAAGTTGTCATCGCCACATCAGCACTAAGAGGACAGGCCGCGCTATGGTGGAAAAACATAGGAAAATTTCTTCTAGGTGAATTTGGAAGCCCGACGTATACATTTGAAAATTTCAAAAAATCGTTAGTAAAGGCCTTCCCCATAGTGAAAGATCGCGCACGGCTGGAAGCCGAACTATATAGTTTCTATCAACGGGATACAGCACAATTGACGGACTTTATTTTACGAAAAATCAAGCTAACGGATATGCTGTATGGGAAAAAACCCGATGCGGAGATAATTGAAATAATATTACCAAGATTGTTACCCGCTGTCCAAGACTACTTTGAAACTGGAAACCCAAGAACATTGCAGGAACTCTTCGAATTGGCGGTGAAGTTTCAAAATCGCAGAATCGCGGAAAGAGCGAGAGGGGAAACATATTCTCAAAGTACCCGAAGGAAGGAGGAAACCAGAAATGGAAATCGCTCATATGGGGGAAAGAACTATCAAGCTAACGCATCGAAACTCGAAGGTCAAAGCCCAAAAAGAAAATCTGAAAATAAGCATCCGCGTACCCAGAAGACACAGATTGAAAGGAAAGCTTTAAACGACTAGAGGGGCCTGTGAAAGGGAGGGTCCAGACCCCGGAAGTTTTAAAAAAACCCTCAAATAGACATTTAAATACAGTCATCGTAAAAAACTCACAGCTACCAATTATACAAGTTCTGGTTGGCGATGTACCAGTAGAAGCCCTCATCGATACAGGAGCAGAAGGAAATTTCATGAGTGAAAAGTTCTTCAAAAAGAATTTTTATAGGATACGACTCTTTAAAACCAGAAATACGGAAATTATAGCGGCGCAAGGAAAAACATGTCACTGCATCGGGAAAAGTATCATTAAACGTACAGGTAAAAGAGGAAAATCTCAAAGTATTAATTTTTGTGGTGAAACACCTGCAACACTCTCTTATTTTAGGTATGGACTTTTTAAGGGCCGCGAGGGCCAAATTAAATTTTCAAGATAGTTCCATGGTGCTGGAGATGGACCAGAGGGTGGTGGAACCTGTGGAGACACCTGAATTGGACCTTAGCCATTTGAATGACCAGGAAAGTAAAGCAATACAGCAAGTGGTGAGTAATTTTTCTCATTTGTTTTCAGAAAACCCAGGAAACTGTCAGATCGTGACTCACAAGATTCAATTAAATGCCGAAAAACCTTGTAGGACTAAACCGTATCGCTATGATAAACAAAAAGACTTAATCATCGAAGAACATATTCAGAAGATGTTAAAGAATAAAATAATAACGCCCATAAATAGTGAGTACGCGAGTCCAGTCGTACTATGTAGGAAAAAGAACGAATTTCCTCCTTCGGATAAAAGGGCTTGGAGGTTTGCTATCGATTACAGAAAACTAAATAGCATTACTAAATTTCCAGTTTAGCCTTTGCCGGTTATAGACGAGATCATTAGACAGATCAAATCGACAAGATATATGTCTACTTTGGACTTAACGTCTGGCTACTATCAAATAGCTATGAGACCCGAAGATATACACAAAACCGCGTTTATAACAAAATCGGGCACTTATGCATTTTTACGCATGCCCTTTGGGTTGTGTAAGGCCCGATCAACATTCCAGAGAGCTATGGACATTGTTCTAAAGCCTGTCCTAGGAAAATCAACTTTAATTTATCTAGATGATATAATTATAACGAGTAGTACGTTGGAATAACACATTAATGACCTCGAACAAGTTTTTAAATTATTAAAAGAGGCCGGTCTTACAATTAACGCCTCAAAATGCAAGTTCGCAACTAAAGAACTTAAATATCTCGGTTATAAAATTTCGCAAAAGGGTATAGAAACGCAAGATTCAAAAATAAAAGCTATTAAGAATTTCCCACCGCCCAACACCGCCAAGAAACTTTCATCTTTCCTTGGATTATGTTCTTACTATCGATCTTTCATAAAAGATTTCGCTAATATTGTTGAACCACTCTTAGTAATCAAAAGAAAAAAGAGTAAATTTACGTGGACAGCGGAAGCTAACACAGCTTTTGAAAGATTAAAAGAAGCGCTTATTAATGCCCCTGTTTTAAAATTCCCTGAGGGGGACAAAAACCTGGAAATTGCGGCAGATGCGTCAGACTATGCGGTGGGTGCGATTCTTATGCAAAATAACCATCCGCTGGCATTTTTTAGTAAAACATTGAATCAGACACAAAGGAATTATACAGCTACAGAAAGAGAAACATTAGCCGTATTAATGGCTGTACACAAATTTCGAGTTTATTTCGGCAAATCGCCAGTAACAGTCTTTTCGGATCATGCGGCTGTTGGTAGACTTTACTCGGGGAAAAATCTAACGGACAGGTTAATAAGATGGGCTTTAAAACTCCAAGAATATAATATCACAATAAAATATAAACCGGGTAAGGAAAACAATGTAGCTGACGCACTTTCTCGTATAAAACTGGACGATGAAGGAAATGAACTTAAATGCGCTGTGTTGACTTCAAAAATTTTAGATTCTAGAGATATGGCTATTACTGAACTGAAAGCTGATCCTGAATTTGGAAATATCTATGCTTATTTGAAAGACCCCGAGCCTTGAGCTAAAGCTTTGAGCACACAGATATCGATGCGATAAGAAATAGAGCAAAAAACTATGAAATAATAGATAATTTATTATTCTATACGAAAACAACAAACGAAAATCTTGAGTATAAGCCAGTCATCCCAGCCTCGCTTCGATTAAGCATTTTGAGGGAGTTGCACGAAAAAAAAACAGCGGGCCACCTCGGGGTCAGAAAGACTATAAAAAGGGTACGCGAGGCGGTATATTTCCCGCAATTATACAAAATAGTAACGGCGTATGTCAGGTCCTGCAATCAATGTCAGTTAATAAATGATATTAATTACAGCCCGGCCGGGTACTTAAATAGCATTCGCGCTACATTTCCGAATGAAATTTTAGGCATAGATCTCCTTGGTCCCTTCCCCCAGAGCGAGTTAAATAAAAATCGTTTTCTTTTAGTAATAGTAGATCATTTTTCAAAATGGATAGAAATTGTTCCTCTTAAACGCGCGTCAGCCAAAACAGTCGCAGATGCATTCTTACACAGATACGTTTTAAAATACGGTGCACCGATAAAAGTCATTAGCGATAACGGAAAACAGTTCATTAGTCAAATATTTGAAAACATATGCAATAGACTTGGCATACGACATATCAAAATGGTTCCGTATAGACCACAGGCTAACATAGCAGAAAGAGTTAATAAAAACATAGTAAAAATAATTCGCAGTTACGTGAGCACACATCACAAGCACTGGGATGGCTACATAAATGAATTAGCTTATGCTTTAAGAACGGCACATCATGATACTACGGGAAAAACTCCAGCAGAATTATTTTTAGGCAGAAAGTTAATTACGCCTTTAGATAAATTATTCTTTGTGCAACAAAGAGAGCAGGAGTTTAAACAAAAGGACGTGCAAAAGCTAATTGATCAGGCGCTTAAAACCTCGGATACGGCAAGAAATAGGCAGAAAATTTATTATGATAGAAAACGCCGTGAAGCAGATTTTAAAGTTGGGGATAAAGTATTGAAGCGGAAATTTTCTTTATCAAGTGCGCCAGACAATTTTATGGCAAAGCTAGCTCCAAAGTTTGAAGGCCCCTATGTAATTCAGGAAATCAAAGGGGTAGTATTATATCTTAAGAACGACAGAGGGGAAATCTGTAAAGCAAGTCCCGACCAGGTGAAAAAATACTATAATCGAAATGATTTTGAAATCCTTAAAAGTTTCTTGCAGGACTCAAGTCTAAACGAAATAGAAGGGCCAGAGACTGCAACAACTATTCCACCACCCAAGAAACGGAGAACTGAAGAGAGACCTAGCACTTCTACAACCCGGACGTCGGTATCAAAAAGAAAAAATGATTTTCAAACTCCGGCGTTTAAGAAAAACAAAAATACAGATGAACCGGGTAAAGAAACCGTGGTAAAGACGAAAACACCACCTACAAAGGATGGCAGGAGAAATTACACATCAAGGAGAACGCACACACGGCCACAGAGTCTGGTGCCAGCAAGGCCGCCGTTCCGGAAACTGAAACGACAACAGGAGGCACAAAAATACGACGAACAGAAGAAATTCCAGAAGGACTCCAGACCGGAGGACGTCAACACCAGCCGTCCCAGGCAGAAACGCAAAGGCCAACAACCAGACGATTACTCCGTCAAGAGGCCAGCATGTAGAGGACGCAAAAGAAAAAGCAACGGGGACGACACTCGGAGATCAATAAGGAGAAGATTGACATCCATGAAACCTCTAACTTGGGATCAATTTTGCCAAAAACGGATGACGGAATTTCAAGCATCGAAATTTCAAAGATAAGTTAAAACCTTCTATAAATTTTTCTATCTGTTTTGTTCCGAAATGTTATGCATAAGTACGAAGTTCTATGTTTTGACGAAAGTCAATATGTCTCGGTTGAGACTTAGTTTTGTTTTACTTTATTTAGCTAAGGCAAAAGTATTATTTTCTTTAAGTGTAAAAGCTAAAAACAAGCATTTTCTGTTGGTCGAAAGACTAATTCTGTTGTTAAAGCCAAAATTTGGCCCAAGATAAAAATAACTTCGTATTCTTGTATTAATAAGAATTTTAGTTTCAGTGCCGCCAGCTTGGCGAAGAATGAGTAAAGTAAAAATTTATTTTCTCTTATTCATTTTATGGTAAATTGTAAAAAGCAAATGTATTAAAAATTTGTAAATGTATGTAAATACTTGAAGGTTATGTAAAAGTAGAATTTAGTCTAGAAGCATAAAATTGTAGATGCTAAAAGTGAATGCTTAAAAGCAATGAAGTCAAAATTTAAGTAGTAAATTGTAGATAAAGTCATGCTTTAGAGCGAAAGCCTGCATGTTTAAAGATGAATGAGGGGGAAGTTAGAATGAATGTGTTTTGTAGGGTTCTCCACCTACATTTGAATTTTTAAGAATATTAAAGTAGCTCATTGAGTTGTAGAATGTCGAGTAAGGTGTGTCTATTTGGTTGTTGAATTCTAACAAATCATGGTGGTTAGGGGAAGTGTTGTAAGACTAAAACACGAATATTCCCGTTTGACACCACACACGGTGGAGAGCCAGGGTAAAGTTAAATTAATGCTTGAAAAATTGAATGAATGTGAAGTGAGCAATAACTAAGAAAAACGAATCGTTAAAAACAAAAATTTATTGTGTCAAGAAAGTGTAAATTATAATGTATGTAGAAAGATACTGATACTTATTCCTTCCAGATGCTGGAAGGAAAGACCAAGATTGATTGATGAAGTCCAGGAAAAGTTGCTGTAAGAAGAAAGCTTTGTAACGAGTAACAGAATTTTAATATATAATTGTTACATAAGATTTTTTTTTTGTGTAAACGAGGCTTTCGCCAGTTAGTTCAGAATTAGATAAACTTACAACAGGTCGTTTGTAGGACCTGCTTCCAAGTTTTCCAAATTCTGGCAGCGGCAAATGTAGGGTTTATATTTATTTTAACTAACATTTATTTTAAGTTTAAACTATCTTTCCTGTCAAGCCTTACTTTCCCCTGGAACTGCCAATGCCAGAATATGTAAATTTGAGTAGAACGCGCAAGGATTCAAATTATCAGCGGAAGTATTCTGATTTAAATAGAAGGAAACAAGTTCGGTGAGAGATTCTTACTTAGCGAGCGCGGAGGTAGTTAGCGAGAATTGAAGAACCCCGCGTTGCGGCCTATGTGCTTGGCGGGAAGTTGTGGAAATTGTTCCAGTGAGCTTCAAGTCTGCTGAATTAGCAGCGGTATTGTAAAACACGGTGAGTTAGTTATTTTAGAGAGCCTCGTAGTTAGAATCTTGTCTTTATTTTCTTTTCAGGTTATTATTTTTATTTTGACTGCCAAGTGGGCACAATTTGTAAGCGTCAAGAGGACGCAATTGTAATTTATTACGTTGAATAAAAAGGTACTTAAACCCTTTACAAGACTCTGTGGTTTATACAAGCTTTCACAGTCACCCTTGGTTGCGTTCAAGTTGTAGGCGCGCACGTTATATGCTGATAGTTAATTTACGAGGCGATATTGGTATTATCAGACCAGCAGACTGAAAGTTAAACTTGCATATCTTTCAAGGCAGTGATATTTAGTAGATATATCACATAATAATTATCATCGCAACGACTTCTATAATTTTATGAAGTTCTGAAACTGAACCACAGGCTAGCCATTAAAGAGGTAGTTTTTAATCTTGCAGTCCTTCTGAAACATTCACAACTGCCCATGAATCCTATATTTAAATCAAATCTGTCAGCTCACTGGAATAAAAAAAAATATATATAAATATTGTCATGTAAGAAATATTCCAGGCACGTAAAATTCGGTTCAGAAAAAAAATTAGGATTAAATTCTTTAATATTTCTTTCTTCGAATTATATAAAAATATCTTAAAAGCCAAGAATAAAAAAAAATTTAGTTCTGAAATTAGACGTTACTTGGGATGCTACAGAATGATAATGCTGCTTATGGAGTTAAATCTTTGAGGTATAGAAAATACCACTAGAAGTTTAGCTCCCATAGTTCTTGGTTTTTCAACAACTTAAAAGTAATTTTCGTTCTAACTATAAACTCAAATTTGTGTCTATAATATATCCTACGTCTTTGGAATTAATTAACAATTTACGTGATAATGAAAAGTATATCGAGTGAGCATTTAGTTTATTCCCATGAGAAGGAGACTTTGAAACACTTGACATTCACCCGGCAGGCCAGTCAAATGGAAGCTTCTGTTTACACCTAAATGGTAAGTAGCTTCGGCAAAGACCTGGTAGTTGTTGTGAAACTGATTTTAATTTATTGAAAACATACTTTCATATTCTTTAGTGCAGCACATGAAGCATAACAAGTCCTGAAGACAATATTTGAGTTCGGTTCAAAACGTCAACATAGGGAATTTTTTAGATTTCTCCTAAAATTTGATTCCTTCATAACATTATCGCCTCTAAATGTTTCTCATGCAAGTATATATGTTTAGATATCTCTCTATTTAAAGGATCGACTGGATCCATGAGCGGTAAAAGGGGAAGACCATTTTCAATGTCGTCTGCAAAAGTTCTTATCATGATTTGACTTCTTGTGAAGGTTTGATGTAAGACAAATACGAATTCTGTATATGATTGATTTAAGTCAGACACATGCAAAAAAAAGATGATAAAAAATATAAAATAACAAAAAAGATCTGAAAGCTTTCAGATTTTACATAACGCCCTAATGCGAGTGTTTTTAATGTTTATTTTATTTATTAAATATCATGTTCTTTACCCTTAAACCATAAAATTCAATTCAACAACAATATTGCAAAATATTTTTTAAATTAGCAAATCTTTAGAATTTCTGATACAGAGTCTCGCACAATGGAGATAAAAATGCTTTTCCCTCCACCCCCCGTAAAGTGTTGCCATTGGTCGCTTTCAAATTGATGAATTTGTTAATCAAAAATTCGTTAAAGTGTTATAAAATATGAAATCGATAATAAAACAAATTTCAAATTCAAATTTGGACCTCCAGATGCCCATATTCGGTAGAAGATTTCGTTATTCAAAACTGGATGGCTCTAGCTACCGTTGTTTTATCCCAAAGCGATAAAAATACATATATTTATGCAGATTCTTCGTTGTTTAGTTTCTTTAAGTATAACACAGGTCGATAATATTTGATGGCAACAATCTGGAAAATAAACCGACAATTATAGTGAACCAACGCAAAATATCAAAACTAAATTAATAGACCTTCAGGGCAAATTGTCCCTTTGGACTAATAATTAAATTAAAAATAAGAAAATAAGTATAAAAAACTAAATAAAAAAATCTGAAGGGTTTCTCTTTTTAAATTACGTCCAAAGGGGCGTTTTTTAAAGTTTTGTGTGTTACCTTTGTTTATTAAATATCATGTTCTACGTACTCAAACTACAAAATTATCGCAAATTAATTTTAAAATGAGCATATCTTTAGAATTTCCGATACAGAGCCTCGCGAGCTGGCGATAATTTTTTATTTATTTTTTTTTTCGTACAGTGTTGCCAGTGCTTGCTTTGAAATCGTTTAGGTTTTTAACCAAAAATTCGTTGAAGTGTTGCAAAATATGAAATCAATAATAAAACAAATTTGAAATTCAAATTAGGGCTTCCACATGCCCACATTGTATGGAAGATTACGTTACATTTTGATGGCATTAGGTATTGTTGTTTTGTCATAATGCGAGAAACATACATTCATTTATGCAGATTCTTAATTATATAATTTCTTTAAATATAAGACAGGGCGATAATATATGGTGGCAACGATTTGAAAAGGGATACAGCCTTTGAAAGTTTTCAAAGCAAAATGCCAAAACGAAATTAATAGTCCTTCAGGGCAAATTGCCCCTTTAAACTAAAAAGAAAATTTTTAAAAGATTTACATTTGAACGGTCGCCCAGAAGGGTTTCCTAAGGTGTATTTTGCTTCACTTTTAAATTAAAACTTCCCTTTTGAATGCTATAGTTTACTAAAAAAATTAAAAATATTTAAGTATTAAAGAATATCCGAGCGGTTTCAAAATGAACTGAGCTCGCAGTAAGCCAGTCTCTGTTGCACTCACTTCCGCTAACTCATTCTTAACTCTTTTTAGTTTTATTACTAAACATCATTTTTTCGCACTTAAAACTATATGCAATTCAACAGCAAAACTACAAAACTTTTAACAGTAGCTTATGTTTAGAATTTCCGATGCAATATTAAGTATTTGCATGAATTTTTCTATTTTTCCGCCAATCTTTTCTCAGAACACATCAGTGTTCAGTTTTCTTAGTAAAATGGCGACTTGCAAATTTTTTTTTGTCGTTTTATCATTTTGTGCGTTAAATTTATTAATTAAATAGCATATTCTTCTCACTTACGTCACATGAAATTTAATTCAACAACAAAATCACAAAATATTTAAAAACAGCACAGCTTTGAATTATATTTACCCAAAACATAGTTAATTTATTCAGATTGTAGGGTTTATATTTATTTTAACTAACATTTATTTTAAGTTTAAACTATCTTTCCTGTCAAGCCTTACTTTCCCCTGGAACTGCCAATGCCAGAATATGTAAATTTGAGTAGAACGCGCAAGGATTCAAATTATCAGCGGAAGTATTCTGATTTAAATAGAAGGAAACGAGTTCAGAGTGAGATTCTTACTTAGCGAGCGCGGAGGTAGTTAGCGAGAATTGAAGAACCCCGCGTTGCGGCCTATGTGCTCGGCGGGAAGTAGTGGCAATTGTTCCAGTGAGCTTCAAGTCTGCTGAATTAGCAGCGGTATTCTAAAACGCGGTGAGTTAGTTATTTTAGAGAGCCTCGTAGTTAGAATCTTGTCTTTACTTTCTTTTCAGGTTATTATTTTTATTTTCACTGCCGAGTTGGCACCGTTTGTAAGCGTCAAGAGAACGCAATTGTAATTCATTACGTTGAATAAAAAGGGACTTAAACCCTTCACAAGCTTCTATCTTTTATACAAGTTTTCACAGTCACCTCTTGGTTGCGTGCAAGTTGGAGGCGCGCAACGTTATATTGGCGCCCGAACACTTATCGAACTGAAATGGCCGAAAACTGGATGGAAGCCGCTGGATAACACCAAGAAATGACAAAGCAGTTAGAAGGATTTGGATACCTGGTCCAGACTTTGAGAGCATCAATCAAGCCAAACGTCTATTTCGAAGGAAAAAATTCGGTGTCCGTATTTTTAGAAGGTATAGAAAACCACTTTCAGCTCTACCCTGTGCCTGAAAGACAAAAAGTTGCCATCGCCACATCAGCACTAAGAGGACAGGCCGCGCTATGGTGGAAGAACATAGGCAAATTTCTATTAGGGGAATTTGGAAGCCCGACATATACATTTGAAAATTTCAAAAAATCGTTAGTAAAGGCCTTCCCCATAGTGAAAGATCGCTCACGGCTGGAAGCCGAGCTATATAGTTTCTATCAACGGGATACAGCAGAATTGACGGACTTTATTTTACGAAAAATCAAGCTAACGGATATGCTGTATGGGAAAAAAACCCGATGCGGAGATAATTGAAATAGTATTACCAAGATTGTTACCCGCTGTCCAAGACTACTTTGAAATTAGAAACCCAAGAACATTGCAGGAACTCTTCGAATTGGCGGTGAAGTTTCAAAATCGCAGAATCGCGGAAAGAGCGAGAGGGGAAACATATTCTCAAAGTACCCGAAGGAAGGAGGAAACCAGAAATGGAAATCGCTCATATGGGGGAAAGAACTATCAAGCTAACGCATCGAAACTCGAAGGTCAAGGCCCAAAAAGAAAATTTGAAAATAAGCATCCGCGTACCCAGAAGACACAGATTGAAAGGAAAGCTTTAAACGACTAGAGGGGCCTGTGAAAGGGAGGGTCCAGACCCCGGAAGTTTTAAAAAAAACCCTCAAATAGACATTTAAATACAGTCATCGTAAAAAACTCACAGCTACCAATTATACAAGTCCTGGTTGGCGATGTACCAGTAGAAGCCCTCATCGATACAGGAGCAGAAGGAAATTTCATGAGTGAAAAGTTCTTCAAAAAGAATTTTTTTAGGATACGACTCTTTAAAACCAGAAATACGGAAATTATAGCGGCGCAAGGAAAAACATGTCACTGCATCGGGAAAGTATCATTAAACGTAGAGGTAAAAGAGGAAAATCTCAAAGTATTAATTTTTGTGGTGAAACACCTGCAACACTCTCTTATTTTAGGTATGGACTTTTTAAGGGCCGCGAGGGCCAAATTAAATTTTCAAGATAGTTCCGTGGTGCTGGAGATGGACCAGAGGGTGGTGGAACCTGTGGAGACACCTGAATTGGACCTCAGCCATTTGAATGACCAGGAAAGTAAAGCAATACAGCAAGTGGTGAGTAATTTTTCTCATTTGTTTTTAGAAAAACCAGGAAACTGTCAGATCGTGACTCACAAGATTCAATTAAATGCCGAAAAACCTTGTAGGACTAAACCGTATCGCTATGATAAACAAAAAGACTTAATCATCGAAGAACATATTCAGGAGATGTTAAAGAATAAAATAATAACGCCCATAAATAGTGAGTACGCGAGTCCAGTCGTACTATGTAGGAAAAAGAACGAGTTTCCTCCTTCAGATAAAAGGGCTTGGAGGTTTGCTATCGATTATAGAAAACTAAATAGTATCACTAAATTTCCAGTTTACTCTTTGCAGGTTATAGACGAGATCATTAGACAGATCAAATCGACACGATATATGTCTACTTTGGACTTAACGTTTGGCTACTATCAAATAGCTATGAGACCCGAAGATATACACAAAACCGCGTTTATAACAAAATCGGGCACTTATGCATTTTTACGCATGCCCTTTGGGTTGTGTGGGGCTTATCAACTTTCCAGAGAGCTATGGACATTGTTCTAAAGCCTGTCCTAGGAAAATCAACTTTAATTTATCTAGATGATATAATTATAACGAGTAGTACGTTGGAACAACACATTAATGACCTCGAACAAGTTTTTAAATTATTAAAAGAGGCCGGTCTTACAATTAACGCCTCAAAATGTAAGTTCGCAACTAAAGAACTTAAATATCTCGGTTATAAAATTTCGCAAAAGGGTATAGAAACGCAAGATTCAAAAATAAAAGCTATTAAGAATTTCCCACCGCCCAACACCGCCAAGAAACTTTCATCTTTCCTTGGATTATGTTCTTACTATCGATCTTTCATAAAAGATTTCGCTAATATTGTTGAACCACTCTTAGTAATCAAAAGAAAAAAGAGTAAATTTACGTGGACAGCGGAAGCTAACACAGCTTTTGAAAGATTAAAAGAAGCGCTTATTAATGCCCCTGTTTTAAAATTCCCTGAGGGGGACAAAAACCTGGAAATTGCGGCAGATGCGCCAGACTATGCGGTGGGTGCGGTTCTTATGCAAAATAACCATCCGCTGGCATTTTTTAGTAAAACATTGAATCAGACACAAAGGAATTATACAGCTACAGAAAGAGAAACATTAGCCGTATTAATGGCTGTACACAAATTTCGAGTTTATTTCGGCAAATCGCCAGTAACAGTCTTTTCGGATCATGCGGGGGTTGGTAGACTTTACTCGGGGAAAAATCTAACGCCCAGGTTAATAAGATGGGCTTTAAAACTCCAAGAATATAATATCACAATAAAATATAAACCGGGTAAGGAAAACAATGTAGCTGACGCACTTTCTCGTATAAAACTGGACGATGAAGGAAATGAACTTAAATGCGCTGTGTGATTCTAGAGATACGGTTATTAGTGAACTGAAAGCTGATCCTGAATTTGGAAATATCTATGCTTATTTGAAAGACCCCGAAAGCTTTGAGCACACAGATATCGATGCGATAAGAAATAGAGCAAAAAACTATGAAATAATAGATAATTTATTATTCTATACGAAAACAACAAACGAAAATCTTGAGTATAAGCCAGTCATCCCAGCCTCGCTTCGATTTAGCATTTTGAGGGAGTTGAACGAAAAAAAAAACAGCGGGCCACCTCGGGGTCAGAAAGACTATAAAAAGGGTACGCGAGGCGGTATATTTCCCGCAATTATACAAAATAGTAACGGCGTATGTCAGGTCCTGCAATCAATGTCAGTTAATAAATGATATTAATTACAGCCCGGCCGGGTACTTAAATAGCATTCGCGCTACATTTCCGAATGAAATTTTAGGCATAGATCTCCTTGGTCCCTTCCCCCAGAGCGAGTTAAATAAAAATCGTTTTCTTTTAGTAATAGTAGATCATTTTTCAAAATGGATAGAAATTGTTCCACTTAAACGCGCGTCACCAAAACAGTCCCAGATGCATTCTTACACAGATACATTTTAAAATACGGTGCACCGATAAAAGTCATTAGCGATAACGGAAAACAGTTCATTAGTCAAATATTTGAAAACATATGCAATGGACTTGGCATACGCCATATCAAAATGGTTCCGTATAGACCACAGGCTAACATAGCAGAAAGAGTTAATAGAAACATTGTAAAAATAATTCGCAGTTACGTTAGCACACATCACAAGCGCTGGGATGGCTACATAAATGAATTAGCTTATGCTTTAAGAACGGCACATCATGATACTACGGGAAAAACTTCAGCAGAATTATTTTTAGGCAGAAAGTTAATTACGCCTTTAGATAAATTATTCTTTGTGCAACAAAGAGAGCAGTAGTTTAAACAAAAGGACGTGCAAAAGCTAATTGATCAGGCGCTTAAAACCTCGGATACGGCAAGAAATAGGCAGAAAACTTATTATGATAGAAAACGCCGTGAAGCAGATTTTAAAGTTGGGGATAAAGTATTGAAGCGGAAATTTTCTTTATCAAGTGCCCCAGACAATTTTATGGCAAAGCTAGCTCCAAAGTTTGAAGGCCCCTATGTAATTCAGGAAATCAAAGGGGTAGTATTATATCTTAAGAACGACAGAGGGGAAATCTGTAAAGCAAGTCCCGACCAGGTGAAAAAATACTATAATCGAAATGATTTTGAAATCCTTAAAAGTTTCTTGCAGGACTCAAGTCTAAACGAAATAGAAGGGCCAGAGACTGCAACAACTATTCCACCACCCAAGAAACGGAGAAGTGAAGAGAGACCTAGCACTTATACAACCCGGACGTCGGTATCAAAAAGAAAAAATGATTTTCAAACTCCGGCGTTTAAGAAAAACAAAAATACAGATGAACCGGGTAAAGAAACCGTGGTAAAGACGAAAACACCACCTACAAAGGATGGCAGGAGAAATTACACATCAAGGAGAACGCGCACACGGCCACAGAGTCATGTGCCAGCAAGGCCGCCGTTCCGGAAACTGAAACGACAACAGGAGGCACAAAAATACGACGAACAGAAGAAATTCCAGAAGGACTCCAGACCGGAGGACGTCAACACCAGCCGTCCCAGGCAGAAACGCAAAGGCCAACAACCAGACGATTACTCCGTCAAGAGGCCAGCATGTAGAGGACGCAAAAGAAAAAGCAACGGGGACGACACTCGGAGATCAATAAGGAGAAGATTGACATCCATGAAACCTCTAACTTGGGATCAATTTTGCCAAAAACGGATGACGGAATTTCAAGCATCGAAATCTCAAAGATAAGTTAAAACCTATAAATTTTTCTATCTGTTTTGTTCCGAAATGTTATGCATAAGTACGAAGTTCTATGTTTTGACGAAAGTCAATATGTCTCGGTTGAGACTTAGTTTTGTTTTACTTTATTTAGCTAAGGCAAAAGTATTATTTTCTTTAAGTGTAAAAGCTAAAAACAAGCATTTTCTGTTGGTCGAAAGACTAATTCTGTTATGTTAAAGCCAAAATTTGTCCCAAGATAAAAATAACTTCGTATTCTTGTATTAATAAGAATTTTAGTTTCAGTGCCGCCAGCTTGGCGAAGAATGAGTAAAGTAAAAATTTATTTTCTCTTATTCATTTTATGGTAAATTGTAAAAAGCATATGTATTAAGAATTTGTAAATGTATGTAAATACTTGAAGGTTATGTAAAAGTAGAATTTAGTCTAGAAGCATAAAATTGTAGATGCTAAAAGTGAATGCTTAAAAGCAATGAAGTCAAAATTTAAGTAGTAAATTGTAGATAATGTCATGCTTTAGAGCGAAAGCCTGCATGTTTAAAGATGAATGAGGGGGAAGTTAGAATGAATGTGTTTTGTAGGGTTCTCCACCTACATTTGAATTTTTAAGACTATTAAAGTAGCTCATTGAGTTGTAGAATGTCGAGTAAGGTGTGTCTATTTGGTTGTTGAATTCTAACAAATCATGGTGGTTAGGGGAAGTGTTGTAAGACTAAAACACGAATATTCCCGTTTGACACCACACACGGTGGAGAGCCAGGGTAAAGTTAAATTAATGCTTGAAAAATTGAATGAATGTGAAGTGAGCAATAACTAAGAAAAACGAATCGTTTAAAAACAAAAATTTATTGTGTCAAGAAAGTGTAAATTATAATGTATGTAGAAAGATACTGATACTTATTCCTTCCAGATGCTGGAAGGAAAGACCAAGATTGATTGATGAAGTCCAGGAAAAGTTGCTGTAAGAAGAAAGCTTTGTAACGAGTAACAGAATTTTAATATATAATTGTTACATAAGATTTTTTTTTTGTGTAAACGAGGCTTTCGCCAGTTAGTTCAGAATTAGATAAACTTACAACTGGTCGTTTGTAGGACCTGCTTCCAAGTTTTCCAAATTCTGGCAGCGGCAAATGTAGGGTTTATATTTATTTTAACTAACATTTATTTTAAGTTTAAACTATCTTTCCTGTCAAGCCTTACTTTCCCCTGGAACTGCCAATGCCAGAATATGTAAATTTGAGTAGAACGCGCAAGGATTCAAATTATCAGCGGAAGTATTCTGATTTAAATAGAAGGAAACGAGTTCAGAGTGAGATTCTTACTTAGCGAGCGCGGAGGTAGTTAGCGAGAATTGAAGAACCCCGCGTTACGGCCTATGTGCTCGGCGGGAAGTAGTGGCAATTGTTCCAGTGAGCTTCAAGTCTGCTGAATTAGCAGCGGTATTGTAAAACGCGGTGAGTTAGTTATTTTAGAGAGCCTTGTAGTTAGAATCTTGTCTTTACTTTCTTTTCAGGTTATTATTTTTATTTTGACTGCCGAGTTGGCACCGTTTGTAAGCGTCAAGAGAACGCAATTGTAATTCATTACGTTGAATAAAAAGGGACTTAAACCCTTCACAAGCTTCTATCTTTTATACAAGTTTTCACAGTCACCTCTTGGTTGCGTGCAAGTTGGAGGCGCGCAACGTTATAAGATGAAATTTAATTCAACAACAAAATCACAAAATATTTAAAAACAGCATAACTTTGAATTACATTTATCCAAAACACAGTTAATTTATTCACATGAAATTTAATTCAACAACAAAATCACAAAATATTTAAAAACAGCATAGCTTTGAATTATATTTATCCAAAACACAGTTAATTTATCATTTTCCGAGACGCAGTCTTGCGGCTTGGACTAAAAGTAATTTATTCTGCTGAATGTTGCCACTGCTTGCTTTGAAATTGTTAACTCTGTTAATCAAACATTCATTAAAGTTTTACAACATATGGCCACAACTTCGGGTGGAGGACTATGTTATACCATCGGTTTTTCACAATGCGAGAAACATGCATACATTCATGCAGATTCTTTATTCACTTTTTTAAAGCAATGGCAACACTGTACGAAAAAAAAATTAAAAATAACACGTAGAGATAGCATTTGGTGGCAAAAATTTGAAAAGTAATATAGCTGTTTATAGTGGACGATATAAAATCCCGTTTCGAGACTAACAACCCATTAAGTAATATGTAGTAGGATTCGCAAGGGTTCGGCAGAACTGTTTATTAAAATCGTTTTAGTTTCACGAACTCATTGTTAAAACTGAGTTAGTGTGAAACTCATTTTTAACAATTAAATAGGCGTCTATTGGGCAACAATTGTCGTCTACTGGAATCAGTCATCTTTCGGCGACCCATTCTTGTAAACGACCAACAATAAAAATAATCAGTTTTTGAAAATATAAAATAATATCAGTATTTTAATCATTACAACATTATCTAAGATGACTGTTTCCTAACCCGATCGAAACCATCAATTATGCATTAAAACTACCGCCTATACTTCTAATTTCGCTATTTAACATTCGCTATAAACTTGACTGCATGTATGATATAAATTTAAAAAAGTTGTAGTCTATACGTCAAGGAGGTAACTTCCAGTCAATACTATATTAAAATTAATTCCTAGGAAAACGTACTTAATTAAATTGAATATGGTGAAGCACTCTAAGCATCTTACACTTTATCCGTAGACTTGCATCTGATTAAAAAACAATTTTCTTTAAATGATTTATCACATTTCTATAATGTTTATCCAAACCTTCGCAGCTTTCATTTCAGTTTAAAAATTTCGTAAACCTTAAAAGGTATTAACTTTAGATTAAAATATTTTCAAATCAAGAAGCAAAATATCCAAATTTAGAAAGGTATTAAGACTTACTGGTGGTCTTTCTCAAAGAGAATTTGCAACTTTAATAGATGAATATTAAGTAAATAAAGAGTGTTTCTGAAACTGCTAATCAAAATTTGAAAGTAAAGTTATATTACCTCTTTATTTCACACGTAAGCTTTTTCTCTTTTCTGCTTTTTAAAACATCCTTTACTTAAAGTAACATATTAATTAATGTATAAATAATATAATATTTATATAATAATTCATTATAGCGTATGTATTACTTGTCTTTGAAATAAATTCGTAATTTTATTATTACAATATATTAATAAACCGACATACCGCGTTTCTACTTCAGATATTTTCTTTATCAAACTTCAAAATCCTTGAATACAGTTAATTCAGGATTTCTCAACCTTTAGTATTTCCGACTCAGTTTTCAAATATAATTTTCACTGTCCCTGTCTCATACAACTACAATAATAATTTAGTTTGAGTAACTTGACGTTAAAGTTATGCTAATGACCCTTCATTACAAATACTATAAATTACCAAAGATAATTAAATTTATTAAAATTTAGCGATACCAATCTGCTTCATTGACAGACTAGAATCGATGCCTCTCTATTGTAACCCATAAAATGTTCACCATATAGTACATTTCGCGGATTCAGGAGAAATTCCAAGTTGTCTCGAACATTCTGGAACGACTGTGTGACCCCGATGTAGACGTATATAAATGCTGCAATCCGTTCAATTCTAGCCAGTCCCAGTCGGGTCGATCTTTCTATTGCTATCGAATCTGTCGTGAATGTGCACGTTGTAATTTGCATATTAATTGCAGTTTATGGTATTAAATATTCACATTGAGACAAAATAATGGGTAAATTTTTAAGTGGGCATAAGCAAACATTGCTCAAAACAACAAACAAGCATCAACAAGTGCACAGATGAGAGTCGTTCCAAAATAAAATCAAGAAAATATTCTTAAGAATACTTAAGTTGTGAGTTTACCGGTATTGAAATAAATTAAGGAAAAGGGCACTTGAGTGTCATTTGAGCACACATTTGGCAGCAAAAGCACGAAACCTCATAAACTTAAAGGACAGATAGAAACCCTTCATAGTGAATACGCTGACAAACTCCTAGAATTCTTTCAACTAAAATTAAAATCATAAAAAAAGAAAAATCACTCTTTTAAAATAGCATTGCGTATAAGGGAAATCTTTACTTGCCTCTTGCGAAGTTTAAATTAAAATAGCCGGACTATTGGCAAAGAGGTATTTGCCACCTGCAACTGAGTCTGTAGAAACAATACTGGGGGATAGTTTTGCCAAGCAATTGCAGTTCACGCCTCTATCAAGTGATACTGGTATAAGTGATATTGGAGCCTATGAATAGGTATGGTGTGGTGTATTTGATTACGAAGCACAAGAGGGCTGTCTTCTTGAGGGAATAGATGCCTTTGGGAAGGACTTTATAAGGGAAAATGGCTCGCATACACATTACAAAGGAGGAAAACCACGAAACGTCTGAGATTCGAGTTCCGGAACGGACTACCAGTGTTCAGCGATTTTACTGTTTGGTCGCTGCTCGGTTCCCTCGAAATGGTGATACGGCCGAAGATGTACAGCATTAGGGTTTTGAGAAGTTGTCTTCATGTCAATTTGATGGGTAAACAGCAATAAAAATGCGCATTTGTTTGATTTTGTGCTTAGCAGTAGAACTACTTTTCTATGAACTATTAACTCAAAGCAACAGCACATGCATTATTTGCTATCTTAAATGATTTTATAAACGTGAAGACATAAATTGCAAAAGCTGCTTTGGAATATGCACTGATGGTGTACTTTCAGTGTCTGACAAATTCTAAAGTGTACAAGCACTTGTGAAACAAAACATTCTGCACAGTCAGTCTGGATACATTGCATGATCCACAGAGAAACTCTGGCTTCCAAAGAAATAAATACTGGTCTGAATATTGTGAATGTAACCGTAGTAAAGTTATATAAAATTGAAGCACCTTTGCATTTTGTAAAGATATGAGTGGAGTACGTTCAACATTACTATTTTATCAGAGGCAAGGTGATTATCACGTGGGAAATTTTTGAAAATATGTTTATGAATTAAGATACAAAAGGAAAATCGACCGGAAGCCGATAAGTTTTGTAATGGTTTATTTGTGATGAAAATGAGTTACTTGGTTGACTTAGTCGAGAAATTAAATACCTTGAATCTTCAACTCCAAGGAGTAAATAGACATATTCTGGATATGAGTGGATAAAGTTTTAATGCTTTTTATATAAAACTGGAATTGTGTAGTAGAAATTTAAAAAACACACACACTCACAAAATAAAAGAAAAAGAAACCCTAGGCATGCTTGCAAATGAAGATGAACGTGTTAAAACTTACAAGGCTGAAGAGAAACGCCCGAAAGTTGTTTTTGTAACATTGAAAATCATTTAGTCATGCTACAAAGACTTTTAAAAGGCATTATTGATTATTCTCGTGACCTCCGTTTGCATCTTAAAGGTTTGTTCTTGCTAACGGCAACTTGGTAGTAAGTTACGAATGGCTTAGGAATCCATTTCCAGATACACCCGAAGGTCTCTCAACTGCGAAGAAGAAATAGTTAAAGACCTTCAGTGCAACTGGCAAAATCAAAAGATGATTTAATAATAAATCAACACTTTGAATTTTGGGTAGAGATGGATGATAAGTTATCTGCACTGAAATCAGGACCATTTCGTATATTATTACTATTTTCAATATCCTAATTTTATGCAACCGGATTTTCTGCAGTGGCTGCATTGAAGATGAAATATATATCTGAGCTAAATATAGAAAATAGCTCAGAGCGTCTGTTTCTAATACTAAATCTTCCTTCGAAAATGTGTCACAGGCCCAAGGAAGTCACTAATAATTATTAAACTTGCTTTAAATTTAGTACTGATAAGTTAATTATTAAACAGATTGTGTAGTACTAATGTAATGATATTTATAAGTATACTATGTCAGTATAAATGTGTATTTTATTTCTTACTAGCAGCTTCGCTGCCAGCCTTCGTCTGGCTTTTAAATGTACCGGAAAAATGACTGAAGGAAACACCAAACGTTAAATTTAAAAACTACGTAGAATTTTACTCTGCAGAACAACTTCAGGAAAAAAAAAAAAGTTTTTTAAATAACAAAATTACAATGAAATAATCAATATCTCTTAATACAAATATTAATTATCCTAATAAATAAATTAACCAACTTCGCTTTGCAAAACCTTAAGAACTTAAGTGGTATAAAGGAGGTTAAGAACTTTGTTTCCCCAAAAAATCTCTCAAAACTTTTCAATATCTTAAAAACAGTGAAATGAGCAATAAATAACATAAAAGAATACAAAAAACGAAAAATTCTGAGAAGCAAAGTATAATTAATGATATTTTATCTTATATTTTCAAGAGAAAAAAATTACAATGAAATAAGATATATCCCTTAATACAAATATTAATTATCCTAATAAAAAAATTGACCAACTTTCAGTTGAAGAAAAAAAATCATGCAAAACTTTTCAATACCTTACAAACAGTGAAATAAGCAAAAAATAACATGAAAGGAACTCAAAAAACATAAAATTTCGAGCAGAATTTCACTCTACAGAACAACTTTGTCAAAAAAAAAATCAATAAAAATGTATTATATATATATATATAAATGACAATGAAATATGGCAATCTCTTAAAAACAGCGACATAAGAAATACGATGAAAAATTGTTGCGAAACCCATATTTCTAAAAGAATGAAACTATTAAAAATGATGCGATTTCATCAAAAATCTATCAACAACAATAAGAAAGGAAAATTGTTGCCAAAATCACATTTCTAAAGATGTGAGATGTGAGAAGTGTACTCGGAAGCTTCATTTATTATTTTTTTAATGCAAAATATTATCCTTTTTCCAAAATTCTTTTTGTATAAGCAGTCGCAAGGATAAAAGTTTAACGTGTCCAAAAATCAAAGAAAAATAAACTGTACATTTTTAAAAATAAACTTTTTTAGAAAAAATCCCTTTGAAAAGGTGTTAAGCTCCCTTTGTTAAATAAATTCGTATTTAATCGATTTATTGAAACACGAAATTTATTTTAAGTTCGTAAAATAGCTAAGTACCTACGTTTCATGACGATGTGAAAATGGAGTGCGTAGAGTAAAATCTCGCTTTCCTATAGCCCATTATGTCTCAAAATGACGCGATTTCGTCACAAAACATAAAATAAAAAAAAATTCGATTTCGAATTTCGAAAAAATTGCTTCGAGGTGCATTGGCTCTTGTCCAGATGCACCTATGTACCAAATTTCATAGCCGTGAGCAAACGCGCAGCGCGAGCGAAACACACACACACAGAGACTCTCTCTTTTATTATATGTAGAGATTATGCCAGATTGTGTTTGTTTTGGTTTCCTTTCAGTAAATTAATCAGTTTTTCATAATATCTTCTTGTATATATGCTTGTGACCTCCGTTTGCTGTTGTCACATCCGCCAAGGAGGAGGTGTCCACGGGTTGAGAATTGGTGGGTTAATTCATTTTGCAAATTGAGAAATGTTATTAAATGGTTGTCCCTTTTTTAAGATGACATCATCCACAGAAGATCAAAATTGTCCGCGATCGTGGTTGATCATCTTAAAGTTAAAAATGTGCGTATCCAAATCATCTGAAAGTTGCTGTTGCGTGTTCCTTTATTTAATAACCAAAATGTCTTACTGTAATTTATTTACAATTTATATACAAGCCTTTTGCCACCTGGCATGTTTACAAGCCTCATGCCCCCTGGCATGTACATGATATATCATACTAGATTTCTGTCACCTGGCAGATACGATGAATTATATTAATTAGCGGTAATACGCCCGACATATTGGTTCACTTTATTCTCTCAGGCTACTTATAGCTACTTCATAGGTAATTCTATCCGTCATCTAGTTTTATTTAAATTCCACATAGCCTATAATACAGGTAGACTTTAAAAACGTGCAGCTCAAATTTTTGTGCACAATATTGCTTATACTATTATCTCCATCTTAAAAGAGATCAAATGATATTAATTTTTATAGTTTGTAATAACATGCAGATTTAGGACAATATTTTATATTTAATATGTATAATTAAAGCATTTTCGTAATCTTTTTAACTTCCTTTGAAGATTAATATATCTTCGCAATATTTTGACATTTTTCCCTTTACATTCTAAAAAGAAATTCAGTACGAATATCAAGGAGTTTTAAATTTAAATTCTTTTCGAACTGTCCAATTTTAGCTTAATTTTATTGAAAATTTTATTACTCTTATATTTTCGTCTTTTGATATTTCAGTTTATATTCAGGATGCTGTTATTGCTGGACAAAATACAAAATTATCTGCTTCTTCACTATATGTAAGAAATTAAAGTAGATTTTTGGAAAAAGATATCGGTTTTAATGTAAAATATTTTAGTGGTTTTGATACTTTCCAATTAATCAAAACAGTTTATTTAATTCCATTCGATTTGAAACGGGATTTTAAATATCGAGACACTATTTTTTCTAGATATAGTATTGAATAAGCCTCGAATAAGGATTCTAGAAGCAAAACAAAAGTGTTTTAAAATTTTCAGAATGCTAAGCATTAGCTTTTACCTTCGGTCAGAGAATGTTCAGTGGATTTAAAATAAAATATTTGCGTAATTAGGCTGTAATGTGAATTTTTCAGATTGCATTAATGAGTTGCATTAGGACGTTTGCAGATTGTAATTTTTCAATTCGCTTATTAATTTATTTTATAATACGCGAAAAATACCACCAAGGTAATGCGTTATCTTATGCTTAAGATTTTACGCTTATGTTTTTAATTTTAATATTTTTTACTATTAGTGCGTGGCGGAATCTCTTGGCCTGTTTTTGTACAAGTTTCATTAAATTTCAGGTTTTTAAACTACAGCAGTCTAGCTCTGAAATAATTCAAAGCGGAAAAGATTACACTTTATAGTGTATTTCCTGTACTTTTTTATCGTGCCTTCACAGATCCATCGCTAAAAATACTAATAAGCATAAATAATTAATTTTATTACTTAGTATAATTGAAGTATAAAAATGAATTATGGAGCAGTTTGAACTAAAAAGTTAATTTGTGCGAAGTATGTAAATTGGCTTGTAGGCTTAGGTAAAGAACACTAGAAGCATAATTATGAAATTAAAAATTGAAATAACCAATTTATAGTTTGGTATATTATATTTATTTTTATGTTATTTCTTTAGTGAAATAAGGAAACATTGCATGAAAAAATTAATATCATTGGCAGCAGCAGCCACATTACGGAAATACAACCCTAACATTAAAACGGTTTTACCCGTAAAAAGAGCAACTAAATGGGCATGGGCTTATAAATAAATTGTCAATCAATAAATCTAATAGCATTTTCAGTCCAAGAAAGAATTTTAATATCTTACAGAGATATTATTGCTTTCAGTTAGCGATAAAACCCCGTTTATTACAAATAAAGATCAGAAACACAAGAGCTCTTTGTTACCGATTGAAGATGGATAAGGCTTTTTATTTATCTTCGAAGTCATAAAAGAGCGTTTTTCAGAAAGTGAGGCAAGTAAAATTTCCTTTTATCAGAAACTTCTTAATAACTTTTCAGAACACGTGTTGTTTTATACTTACAGTGTCTAAAATAAAATTCCTTTATACACCGATATCTAGACAGCCAGCCACCTTAGTGGATCGATAGCAAAAGTTTCCACTCAGCCGTTCCTGAACAGTATCCTGAGCGTACAAAATAATATCGTATGGAAATGAAGAACCCTTGTAATAATGTTCATATGCCAGTATATACAGAGAACTTTATTTCAGTGACTACCTCTCTAAGACGACAGGCTTTAAACGTGCCCATCATTTCGAAGAGCATGATACTGGTGGACACTTCTGGAAGACAACTACAAGCATCGAAAGGTAAAACTGCTAGTAACGTGTCTAAGAGAACGTTACTTATATATATACAGTAACCGCAGTTGGAAATCTTTTGCCCAATCTCCGCTCAAGATTAAAAAATACTTTCCGAACTTATAATTACTAATGCAATTAATCACGCTTCACACTTTTGCCTGCTTGCTCTGCCTGGCAAAGCCGTGTCTCTTCGCTAAGCTGCTTTTTAAGCATTATTGAAATTTATAACAGATATATATAATTCCATATTTAATAGTAGTTATAAACGACACGAGCTAGGGCACTTTGAAGATTACAAAAAGCAAATGTAATTTTTCTTTCATAAAATCATATAAAACAAATAGTGAATTCGAAAGCTAAGTTTAAACTAACAACAATCGCTATAGCGGAATTAGCATTACCCAGGGTGCCCTAGGAGGAGGCTTGCATGAACCTTTTCCAATTTAAAAAAATTTTTCAAATATTCTTGTACCTTTCTTTAATAAACAACATGGTGGATTTTATCATACATTCAATTACAGCTATACAGGGAGCGGGCAAAAATGTCGCCAAATGGTCACCCAGTTTGGCGACTTTTTCAATTTCTTGTTCGCCAGCTTGGCGTCATCTCGCCAATTTAGCGACATAGCCATTTATCTCAATATCTCAGTGTTAAATAAACTTGCTCCTGAAATCTTATTTGTCCGTCACAGCTTCGCTTTTCTTGAAATACACGTTACATTCTGGTACATGTTCTTGTTCTTTTTCCTACATTCTTGTTCTTTATACAAGTTACATTATACAAATGCCGTAAACACGTAACACTTCGTCTGATGATTTCATCTGCTAGTGAGTGAGGGGACGATTATTGCATTAAGTTTTCGTTTCCCTAAGGCTTTGCCTAAAATCTTATGACACACATCACGATTTAAATTCAGTTCTTCTGATATCATCCGTACAGCCACAGGACGGTCTTCTTGCAATAACTGCCTTACACGCTCCACGCATCGGTATCAACTCTGGGATTGTTTTGCACTGAATCTCTGCCTTCATGAAACCTTTTCTACCACTCGGAAAACACGACTACTTGAAAGTGCCTCGCCTGCATATGCTTGCTTAATCATGTTCCACGTTTCACTAGGGGCGTTTCCCAACTTAACGCAGAATTTAATGCTCATTGTTTGCTCATAATCAGCATCCATTGTGTCACCTTAACGAATGGGACAACAATCCGAACAGTATGTTGCTAAGCACAGCCCTACCACCAAGTAAATTTGCACGGAAACATGGCCAAGGTCATGTCAAGTAAGAATACATACCAGGTAACACAAAAGTAACATTTGTTTCTTTTTAGTACTGCAAACTCAGAAATAAAAAAATATTGTCTTGGAACTTTTCTGACAAAGGATGGATTTCAAGGGTGTGTAAATACGAGTATCATCAGCTTGACAGCCTTTCATAAGCTCCAGGCTTTTTGCAAAACCATGGTTGCACCTTGAGTTTTATATTATACTAACATCTGATATCTTTTTCTGCATAATCGGAGGTATCCTTGTAGGCTCAAAATTCAAAAAAATTACTCGTAAAATCTTGAAACTTAAGGCTTGTAACATGACAGCCGTATTTTGATGAATTTCTCAACGGTAACGCCTTCATCTTTTAAACGCTTGTCGCTAATCACAGTCCATTAACGAATGTTGCATGGTTATTTCTGAAGGCTGAACCGTCTGATTTTAAATCCTTGATAAGGAAAACCATCTGAAAACAGAAAACAGGCATCTGAAGTCTTGAAAATTCTAATATTGCCCTTTCGACCTTGAGGTCAGCATTTTTTGTGTTTCTCAATTTTTTGATATTCATAAGTGTTTATATATCTCGATTATAAGAATAATTCGTATTATCCAGACCGAAAATACTTTCCATTTTTTTAAATAAAATGTGGCTAATATATTTTTAAACCTTTACTCGTCATAGACAGTATATCTCTCAGCTGAACACGAACAGCAGGTTTAATTTTCTTCTAACACTTCATTGTCTAAATGCGCGCTATTCAGGAATCCTCACTCTTTCTGTCGAAGTCAGTTGAATTAAATACTATTCTCTTCCTCATTTGCATTCAACGCGATTCTAAAATTTTTTTCTGGTAGGGAGTTGTAAGTTGAAGCGAGGTAAGCTAGGTAAGATGCATTAAATTAAAATAACTTTTATAAAATATACCTTACACGACCAGCACCTTTTGCATGTATTACAATATCTCTGTTTAATGGAGGAGAGCACCTTTCTCTCGTAGAGTTACTTTTCACATTTTTTTTCAGCATCTTGCAGGCTTCTCTATATGGATTCACATTCCTTAAAACTATATCCAACTTCCTCGAATAAATTCCAGAATGGATTAAACATAATTTAATTCGCAATAATAAAAGAAGGCGTTATTTTTGTTGTTGCGAAGCTTAGTTTCTCTAGATTGGTAACAAATCCGCTATTTTGCATTTTGCTAAGTTTGAAATATAAATAAACATGTCCACCATCGCAAAATCAATTAAGCTTAGCTGCAATTAAACAACTTTTAAACTGTTGATAACTCCACAAATATTGCATGCAGATTTACCAAACGCATAAATTCCTTAAGCGAAGGATACGAACAATATAATTCAATCATTTTAAAAGCGAAAAATGCACAATTTACAAACATATAAGAGTAAAGAAACTGAGATTACTGAGCCAGTAACATAGTGGATATATACATACATACATTTATATACTTTTGGTGCGGATAATTGCAACCAAAATACGAGGTGCACATCTACATGTTATAGCAATCCTATATACAAAATTTCAACGTTCTGAGGCCACAAGCAGTTTTATAATTTTTTTGGGGGAAAAGGGTCTTTTATTTTCTCCTTACGCACAGATGTCACGGAAGAACATCGTTAAATTGCATTCGATTGCGGTCAAAATGGATATTTTCGTTGAAATATGATGCCTGAAATTTTCGCGTATACAATACTTCCTTTTTACTTCGTACAAGGGAATAAAAATCTACTGTCAGTAGATTTTAGCTACTTATATTCGTGTTATACAGCATTACATTCTTGCAGGATGGTAATAACGTGTCGGGAAAGACACACAGACTGTCAGAGGTTTGAAGAAGAGTCCGTCGTCAGACACATCCGAGAGTTTCTTACATGTATTTCCACTCCTCCACTCGCCGGGATTCGAACCCCGGACCGAACTAGCAGTGTTCAGGGAATTTACAGCTCGCCGCTGGTAGATCAGTAGTATTACAAGACTTCAATTTCCAGATCAATTGCAGTCTTACAATTTTAATATGATAATAATAATGAAAGTTTATATTATTTACTTATTTTCTTAATGTTACGAGTAAATATTTATCATTATTTAAAAATCCAGTTTAGCTTTATTTCCAATTGTATTTTTCAAACTGCAAAGATATTAATTCGAAGTCAGCCTTGAGGTGTTCCGTTGGAAAAATTAACTTGCAATTTCTTTCGCCTTGATATATATACATGTAGATATACAGGGGGAATAAATTCCAGCTTTAATTTGCAACAGACCCTTAAGTTTCTTTTTTAATTTTATTATTACCATATTTTTTTATTATTTATTTAAAGGAAAAGAAATCCTCGTGCACCACAAAGTATCACACGAGACTTACAAATCGTAAGTAAAAAAGGAAAAATTGTAAGTAATAACATAAGTTTTCAATAATACAATGAAAGCATACACAAAGAAAAAAGAAAAAATACACAAAAAAGTAAATATAAAAGTATAAAAATGTACAAAGAAATCATTTACAATGTTTAAAATAAAAGTCAACAAAATCGTTGAAAGCTCGGTAGGCCGAAGCTGAAGATACAAAATCATAGCATTTCGGCGGCCAATGAATTCCAATTAATTTTAATCTGCATTTCAGTAAATTTCTTGCTTTATCAAAAATTGGGCAGTCAAAAAGCAGGTGGAAAACACTTTGCTGAACGCTAAGATTGCAATAACACAAATTGGAAGATGTCAGCTTAAATCGTTCAAGATAAACATTAAACTTACCATGTCCAGACAAAAAGTGCGTAACTTTAAGACTGAGCAAGAAGTCCTTACTTTTTAGTCTTTCAAAAATAGTTGGGAAGAATGTTTTTGTAACAGATCCCTTATCAGAAGAGATTATCAGGACTTGTGTTCCTCTTTACCTGCCTTGGAAACATGAACTGTCCTGACTCGGAACAGGAAGATTGAGTAAGCTATGTTCAATAAATTGTGAAGTAGACAATACACACAGGAAGGGTATACGAAACCCTTTATTTTTCTATCTTTACAGAGATTTCCGGAACTTCGGAATACAGAGACCAACCACTTGTGGTCTGAACGTAAGAATATAAAACTACTAACTAAAACTCTAACTAAAACTCACTTTGGATTAATATACAAGTGCCTAACTTTAATATTGACCGTTATTTAACAAAATCCGTATGTAGTACAGAGAGCTCCTAAAACTATGATACGTTTGAATTTATCAAGAGGACTAAACCTCTGGCCTAGAAGGCAACCAGCAACCGAGTAAAAACTACTATGGCAAGCGGCCTGCTTCTAATAACTCCTTCCTCTCTCTTGCTTGGCAAAAAGCCACAACTTAAGTACTTGGCGTTAGCAAGACAAATTTGCATAAATAAGTTAAAGCTTTTAATTCTGGCCGGAAGTAGAAAATAAGAAGTGATAGTAAAGATTTAAAATAAAATAAAATTTAGGAAAACTTAGGATCCTTACATACTTCCCGCCAGAGTTAATTAGTTTGAAACTGATGTCTAAAACGACCTTGTTGAAAACTTTTAGCTCTAGAATCTAACGCGAGGCCAATCTTTTACAAACATTTCTCTCTAGAAGCTAGAAATTAAAAAGTCGTTTTTACATTATCAACTCCATGGACAAGTAATTTTCATCTGTACTGCATCTATAAACAGGAGTTTCTTAGTTGAAATCTGGTTTCTTCCAGAGATCTGGAAGGAAAACTAGTTTAATGAAATGTTACACAATTAAATGGCAAGTAACATAAATATATATATTTCTCTTTTAAAATTCTTATTTCATTCATGACGTTATTTACTTATCTCCCCGTGCTCTCTGACATGTGTTGTAAAGAAAAACACCAAACACGAGCGTGTCTATGTACAAGTGTTCAACACTACCGCCTGCAATCAAAACACTAACGTGTTAAAATTCAACATAACAAGACCTCAGAACACACCTTATATTCATCTCTAAACCCTGAGGTACTATTCTGAAAAGTGGCTAACTCTGAAGTGTAGCGTCAGAGAGCCTAACTACATTCATTCAACCTTTAACACATATTCACAATAATTTGCTCTTTTTACAGTCACACCAATAAGTTAAAATTTTTGGCATTACTCTAATATTTTCACTTTTAACATATCACAGTATTTCTTAACTTTTAAGATAACCGTTCACATTGTATATAAGGACATATTAACATTCCGTTATTTTTACGCATTTTAAAACATACATTAGTAGTACATTCTTAACTTCTATTCTTTTCCAAGCAAGTGCCAATTCTTCTACATTGAAATACTACATTTCAAAAGACTTTCAGACTAAAACTTCTTTCTTGCCAGAATCTTTTAAATAAAATTTTATACAATAATTTTTACAATTTTCTTAAGGTACCTTTCTCAAAGATTATCAATGCTTTTACAACATTCAAGTATTTACACATTCCTATTATACAACAATTTTAGTTTTACTCGCGAGTAATTGAAAAACATAGTACCAAAATAAGTAACAACTCATTTCTCGCCTTTTTGGCGATAAAGGTAGGCCTCACATGAGGTAAAACTTCTTGAATTCTGCCACTTGCAGTAAGAATGAAAAATTAACTTAAGGTTTCAAAGTAACATAAAGTTTTCTTATCTTTGTGATATTCAGACATCCTTTTTTCTGTCTAGTCCTGGAAAGTGGCGAAGACTACCGTCTGGTTTATCTTCCTTCTTGTGCGGGTTCGCCCTTCGGTACCTTCCTCCATGAGCTTTCTTTTTCTTACAGTCCGGTCACCCTTGAGGACCTTCTTTATAGCATCTACTTGTGGTCTCGGCCGTTTGATGGCAGCTGGTCTTGGCGGAACCGGGACAACTCTCTGTCGTTGTTGCTTGGATCTCGTTGCTGGCTGTTCAAATTTTTCTTGCTTCTTTGCATCTGCAGCTGGTCTTCCTTCATCAATTCGTCGACACTTGCTGCGTAGGCTCCTATCCGATGGGTAGATCTTCCGTTTTGGAGCCGTGTTATAGTTGCTGCCATGTCTCCTGGCTCTCTTTGTATTAGTTGTACTTCTCCCTTCTTCATTCTGGGTGTGGTCGTGCCTTCTCTTTTCTGGTCGGTGGAATGGCTTCTTTTTCTTGTTACCTTCAGTTTTCCAAAGGGGAAACTTTCTTTTTAATTGCTCCTGTCTACTAATGGCTTGCCCTTGTGATTGTCGTTGTTCCACCTCTGAAGCTTGTGCCTGCCGTGCCGGATCCTGCAAAAGATCTTGAAATATCGGCATTTTATTACGATTGTAAAATGGTTTTATCTGGTTAACGTTTGCGGTGCAGGTTTCACCATTCCTGGCTTTTAACACCACTACAGCCTGAGTTACTTTTTCTATGACATATGGTCCTTCAAATCGTGGATAAAATTTGGCAGTTTTATCTTCTGTTGCTGAAGAAAGTGAATACTTAATTTTCAACACTTCATCCCCTACTTTATAAGTTACTCCCCGTCGTTTCATATCATAATAGAGCTTCTGTTTTCTTTTGTTACTTCAGTGTTCTTTTTTGCTTCTTTAATTAATTTTTCTATATCGCCCATTTTAAATTCTGTGGCTCTTTGTTGAACATAAAATAATTTATCTAACGGCGTTGTAATCTTTCTGCCTAGAAATAAATCAGCAGGAGTTTTGCCCGTTGTATCATGTTTTGCGGTCCTAAAGGCGAAAGCTAATTCATTGACATAGTTATCCCAGCCTTTATGAAAATTTTTAACATAACTAAGGATAATTTTCACTATATTTCTATTGACTCGTTCCGCTATGTTTGATTGCGGCCGATACGGGACCATTTTTAAATGACGTATGCCCAGCTTTTGGCACATGTCTTCAAATATATTACTTACAAATTGAGGACCATTATCCCATATAACTTTTAGGGGCGCCCCGTATTTTAAAATATATTTATTTAAAATAGAATCAGTAACTAATTTCGCGGAGGCTCGTTTTAAGGGAACAATTTCGGTCCACTTACTAAAATTATCAACCATAACAAGGAGATACCGACTTTTATTTTACTGACATTTTGGGAAAGGGCCCAATAAATCGATGCCAATTATCTCATTCAAAAATTCCGATTTAATGCTATTTAGAAACCCGGCCGGGCGGAAATTAATATAATTAACTGCTTGACATGTTGGGCAGGACTGGACATACGCCCTTGTTAACTTTTGCAGCTCAGGAAAATAAACTGCTTCGCGTACGCGTTGGATGGTTTTTCGAATACCAGCATGAAAAGCTAAAGGGGAGTCGTGTAACTCCTGTAGTATATTTAATCTAAGACTAGATGTTATAACAGGTCGAAATTCGTTGTCTGAATTCGTAGTTTTTGTATAAAATAATACACCATCTATTAGTTCGTAATGGGCCGCCCTATTTCTTATCGCCACAATATCTTGGTGGCTAAAATTTTCAGGATCCTTTAAATAATCACAAATATTTTTAAATTCAGCATCCTTATCCAGTTCGGTTATTACAGTTTCTCGGGAATGTATCGTACATGCTGTGAGCATTGCCACCTTTACAGTATTGCCTTCTTCATCTATTTTTATTCTGGATAGGGCATCTGCTACGATATTTTCCTTTCCGGGGGGTGTGCTTAATTACCAAATTATACTCCTGTAATTTGAGTGTCCATCTTATTAACCTTGGGGATAAGTTTTACTCTGAGTACAATCTAGTTACCGCCGCATGATCAGAATACACTGTTATTGGCGCCCTTCCAAAATAGGCTTGGAACTTTTGCACTGCTAACACAACTGCAATTTCGTCTCTCTCAGTCGCGGAATAATTTCTTTGTGTTTGATTTAAAGTTCTACTAAAAAATGCCACAGGCTGCTGATTTTGCGAAAGTACAGCTCCTACCGCATAATCCGAAGCATCCACTGAAATTTCTAAATTCTAATCGTTTTCAGGAAATTTCAAAACAGAGGCTTGCGTTAATGCTTGCTTTAATTTTTCGAAAGCACTATTGGCTTCGGCCGTCCACGAGAATCTTGCCTTTTTCCTTTTTCGTTTTTAATTTTAACAATGGTTCAGCAATAGCTGCAAAATCTTTTATAAAGGACCTATAATATGAACAAAGTCCTAGATAAGAAGAAAGCTTCTTCGCCGTATTTGGCGCGGATACTTTTGCACAGCGATTATTTTTGATTCGTCCGTCTCGATTCCTTTCTGAGATATTTTGTAACCTAAGTATTTTAATTCAGGGGCTGCAAATTTGCACTTTTCAACGTTAACTTTTAGACCGGCCTCATTTAACAATGAAAACACCTCTCTCAAATCTTTTATATGTTGATCCAAATTATCACTAGTAATAATGATATCGTCTAAATAGATAAATGTGGACTTTCCAAGAACAGGCCTTAGCACAATGTCCATATATCGCTGAAATGTTGCCGGTGCCCCTGAAAGGCCAAACGGCATACGCAAGAATGCATAAGTGCCAGACTTGGTTATAAAAGCAGTCTTAGGCACATCTTCTGGTTTAACACCTATTTGAAAATAACCAGTCGTTAAGTCTAACGTAGTCATATATTTCGTAGAAGTTATGTTCCTTAAAATTTCTTCAATAATAGATAACGAATATACCGAATATTTAGTCATGGAGTTTAATTTACGATAGTCAATTGCAAAACGCCACCTTTTCGGATGTGTTACTGGATAGTCATTATTTTTCTTACATAACACAACCGGACTAGCACAACTACTTGGGATGGGCGTTATGATCTTTTTACGTAACATATCTCGAATGTGCCACTCTATAATGTTTTTCTTTATTCTTATCGTACCGACACGGTTTGTGGCGAACTGGCAGTGAATCTCCTGTGTCGATACTATGGTTAGTAACTTGAGTAAATCCGGGAATATCACTAAATAACGAAGCAAATTCACTTACCACTTGCCGAATTTTTTGTTGCTCTCCCTTAGGCAGGTGGTTGAGGTTTAATGTGGGTGGTTCTATTTTTTCTTCCAGAACTGGTTGCATGGTCAGCTTAAAGGACGCTTGGTCCAGCGTTGCTCCTGCCTCTGAAAGAAAATCTATCCCTAAAATGACATGTGCTTGTAAATTTTTTACGATAAAAAACATGATCTTTACTTGCTCGTCCTTAATGCGAATATATAATGGTATTTTACCTATGCATTTGCATCTTCTCCCTGCGCAGCTAACACTGACGTATTATCCGAATTATATATTCGGTATCTACGGAAGTACTTCCTAAAAAAAATGTTCTGCCACACAGGAACACTGCGCGCCTGTATCCAGGAGTGCGGTGGCTGGGATGTTATTCACCAAAACTTCAATCTTTGAAAGAGTCAAATTTTTCACAATAACTGTATTTAACTTGAAGGAAGAGGGGTTTTCTTGGCCTTCGGATTTCCGCACCCTCCCGTCAGCAGAAATCCGTTTCAGTTTAAATTTTCTTTCTTCCTTTCCATGCATTCCTTCTTTTTCCGCTGGCCTTCAGACTATTATTCTGGCTTACTATTGAAATGTCGACGTTCGCCGGTTGTTTTTGGATACTCAGGTTTCCTTGCCCACTGATTCGATTTGTTTCCGTAGCCGTGTTCTTGCCTTTGCTGTGGTCTTGGCGCACCAAATTGGCTTCGTTGCTCATACTGGCGTCTTCTTTCAATGTCCGCCGTTCTTCTACTTTCAAACTGGATTGCTAGCTCAAATAACTTTTCCAGTGTAGTCGGATTTCTTAATTCAATAAAGGCTTGTACTTGGGGAATTAACCTCGGCAAAATCACTTGGATTATCTTAGGATCCGGACGGCTTCCATACAAGAGTTTAAAGACGTGAATTTTTCTTAAAATAAAGCTTGGGAGATTTTCAATTCGTTGCTGGTATATGCTGAAGAGTTCCGCTTCTAATTTTGAACGATTTCTTACGACAGGGAAGGCTTTTACTAAGGCAGTCTTGAAATTTTCGTAAGTATAGGTGTGGCTTCCAGCTTGACCCAAGAGGCTTCTGCCTATACATTTGAACCAATTAAGCGCTTGGCCCCTCAAAGCGCTGGTAGCTGACTTTCTGGAATTCATGGACTGGATACAGCATGAAGTGGTCATCCAATTTTTCCAAAAAACTGGTTACCGGTGAGTTTCCATTGAATGTTGCTTCTGGTTTCATCGATGCGCGCATGGTCTGGACGATGTAACCAAATCCTTCAAGGCCGGCAGCTGGCATTTCTGGATTCTGAGCGCCTTCTGCAGGCACCACAGGTTCTTCTTGAAACTCGGGCATGGTTATTCTTCTTCGTCGGGGGCCACTATCAGGAATTGTGTTCCTAATTACTTGCCTTGGAAACATGAACTGTCCTGACTCGGAACAGGGAGCTTACTCAAGCTATGTTCAATAAATTGTGAAGTAGACAATACACACAGGAAGGGTATACGAAACCCTTTACTTTTCTATCTTTACAGAGATTTCCGGAACTTCGGAATACAGAGACCAACCACTTGTGGTCTGAACGTAAGAATATCCCAGGCAGCACGTCTCCAAAAATATACGTATAATTTTGGTGAAATAAGGGTATGGTATTTTTTGCACATTACGTTTACGAAATTTATACGAATGAAAAAGGCTGAAGTTACTGTTAATTCTTTATCGTTATTTTCCACACGTTATTGTTACGAAAATTATACGAATCCGAATGTACTGAAAAAACTACCGCCATAATGGTATATTTTATTCGTCACTTTTACGCATATTATATGAATCCGAATGTTCTAAAAGAAACTACTGCCTTTATGGTATATTTCAGTCGTCACTTTTACGGATATTATACGAAGTCTAAAAAGATTGAAAATGATGTTTATTAATTCAAAATATTTAGTGCATTTTTGGCACTTCACTTTGTTTTCCTTTTCCACGAACATGAAAAAAGGGGCATTCATATATGAGGCTAAAATTTTTCTATGAATTTTAACATGTGAGTTAAATCTTTACGTGCATTTTTGCAAAAAATTATATTTTCTTAATTTAAAGATCTTCAAAATAACTTATTTATTTTCTTATATCAAGTTTGTTATTTTTATTCATATCAAACCTTACATTAATTTACACAATTTAATTTCTTTTATGAAAATCCTATTACCCATTTAACTGGAAAAACCTGTATATTAAATTTGTGTACTTACTGAGTTTGGTACAATACTCGCCTTATTTTATTTATCAAATGTGGGCAATTAAATTGGAATAAGACTAGCAAATCTTTCATGTCGAGGAATAGAATAATAAATAGAGCAGAAGATGCTTGAAAATGTTTAACTTCTTAAACAATAGTTTAATGTAGACCAAAGGATCATTAATTCTAATCAAAGATATACTAATACTTTTATTTAATAATAATAATAATAACTCTACGAAATTGCAAGCTGAATCCTGATATTTTGCATATATTTCAGTTCCTTTAATCTTTGTTATAAAAATCACATGAGGCTAGCATTTTTTAATTTTGTTTAATGTACGGGGAAAATGATATAGCGATTTTAATAATTTTTATATGAGGGAAAAATAAAAAAATAATGTAAATAAATAATTATATTATATTTTATATTTTTCCTGAAACAGTTAAAGACATTCTTAATATGGAGATCTACAGAATAAGTACAAGGGTCCAGTTAAATGAACTCAAAATTTGCATAGTTAATTTTACGCTAACTTATAAAAATTAACTTGATTTACGATTATACACTGAGCATGCGCATACACAGACATTTCTACTTTTCGTAGAAAAATTTAATTATTTCTTTAATACAGAGATGCTGTGAATATAAATTTATATAATGCAAAAGTAAGTTTATTTCATATGCTAATTTAGAGGCTTTCTTAATATGTTTAATTATAAAAAAAAAAAAAAAGCGTTGCAATTCTTGTTCACTGACCAATGGCAAAGCAGACACTTTCTACTTCCGGTTGTGGCGGGATATTTGTAAAGTCAGCAATGGCGGTTGAAAAGAATGGTAAAGTCGTAAAGAATACTGTTTGTTCGTGGATTGGCGTTTGTGACTGAATCCATCGATGTTACTAATTATTTGAAGAAAGTAAGTGAATATTTTATATTTTCAGTGTTTAATACTCGTACTTTCTTCACCTATATAAAATGTTATAAATAGCGTCTGTGTAGGAAATGTGATTTCCATGTGTTGTTCTTTTGTGTACGTGCCTAATGATTCATTTTCAGGATTTGGTACTGTTAATGACATAGAATACCAAATCAATAAATTGAAAAAATTTTGCACTAGTCTGTTTCTTACTGTTTGTGTCACTCCTGTTTGTATGTGTCTCACCTTTTTATAGTTATATTAATTTTACTCAAGCGTTTTAATATTTATCTTAAAGCATACTGTAATTAAGCAGGAAATAGCTTTTAATGGAAAAAAGAAGGCAATATTAACATGACTAATTGTTCAGAAATCTGTTCTGGAAATATTATCTACCTTATGCCAAAAAATAAAGCATGTAACTTTCATTTATTTATGAAATTCAAATTTTTTTTATTTGCTTAGTGTTTTCCCTAAAAATAATTTAATTTCTTATTTTTGAATTTAGTTTTATAAATTTGCTTTAATATATAAGCTTTAACTCAAAGATATTGTGCTATTAAAACAGGAAATTTTATGCAATAGAAACACAGGTACTTTGTTCCAAATCTACTGAATTTTCATGCACTTGTAATTACTGAAATATATCCTTTCATGAATAATAAGTAAGTCCTTTCATGAATGCATTTCTTTTTTGTTTGTTTGGTTTTGTTGTTTTAAAAGAAAAAAAAGAAAGAAAATAAAGTAAGAATGCTTTACTTTCAGTTTTTGAATAAATTTATTACTATTTACTGCAGCTTCAGGTTACTCTAAACATAATTTTCGAAGTCAAAACTTGATAGTTATGTTGATTATTAGACTTGCATGAAAAAATTTATTGAAAAGTTAGTATTTGATCTAAAATATCTTAAATTATTTGAATTATATTTTACTAAATCATGTATTTTGATATAACTAGATAGTTAAAAAATGAAAATTGTAAATGTGCAGAAATGCTTATATAAAACCAAGAAATTGTTTATATTTTTGTTCCTTTTTCCCTTGTAAATTATATATATATTACAGTCTGGGGAGTCAGCACCCTGCTGAATTGTAGTAAACGAGACGTCCAATCTACTAGACCATCAAAGACGCAGATTTGGATTCTCTACTTCATAGTTATTGAAATCGTAATGGTATGTTTGTTTAAATTAGTACTGTTTATGAATGTGATAAAAATAAATTCTGATAAGCTAAGAAATGATTTATTTTTTATTAATTATGAACTGTAAATAATGTAACCAATTTTCTTCATAGTATTCACTAAACATTTTTTTTTAAAAAGGGAGGTAGTCTTATTTATACAATTCTTGCACAGTGAGATACCAAGAAATAAAACATTTCAGGAATTTTCACTTAGTATATCTTGATGTGTAAAATCATGTTGTTCAGCGCCATATTACTTTTTCACAGGAAAGTAATTTTATTGATCTGCATAAATCAAACTTTTTTAAGAATGATTACAGTTTCTAAGCTAACTTAAAATTTTCAGATTTAGAAAATATATGTTTAATGTAGCATTAATTTTCCATGGAATAGAAAAAGTTTTAAAAATGATAGATTGTCCTGATATAGTTTCAGCTGGAAATGAAACTGAATTTTCGGATAGTGAAGATACAATTCTCTGCATTTAAGAATTCTAATAAAACTGATTAATCTAAATCCTATGATTCATGTAGGTATTCTTCTGTTATCAGGACCGGATTCAGAAATGTATATCTATATGCATGTATTTTTAAATGTAGGTGCTCGTGTGTGCATGTGTGTATTTATTATGTATGTATGTGTATACTCATACACATATAAGCGCATACATGCATATACACATGCTTACATATCTACAGTGGAACCTTGAGATACGAGTTTAATTCGTTCCAGCATTCGACTGGTATAGCGAATTTCTCGTATCTAGAAACAAGCTTCCCCATTGAAAATAATGGAAATTCAGTTAACCCGTTCCACACCCCAAAAAATATCAACATTTTAATATCAAGTCAATTTTTCCTAATAAATAACACTGGTAAATAATATAACCATAGTTTAACTTTCTTACCAACCTTTTAACTCCTTCTCATTAATCCACACTAACAACAGCTTCTCAACATCTAGGAGTACTTTTATGGTGTTTGGAAGCAACGATAATTACTTTGGCTAAATCAAGTTCTTAATTTCTTCCTGCTTCATCAGAATAGTGTAGATTTTCGATGTTGAAAAGCCGCAAGTCTTCCCCAATTCCTTCACCATGCTTATGTTTATCTATGATTTCTTTCTTGATATCGACGGCCATGGTCTCCTTACTTTTCTTTGCAGCACTATCTGAGGCAACAATCTTCTTGCGAGGCATCTTGAAATAATTATTTTCACGTTAAATGTCAAAACAATTAACTTGCAAGTGCACAAACACGTATATAAAAGAACACTGAATGATCTGATGAGGGGATTCCCTGAGTTGAGCCGGATAATGAAATGTCGCCACCCATACCAATAGCCTGGCTCATTGCTCGTTACTCGAGTCAATGCTCGTATTTTGCTCATACTTTTCTCGTATCTCGAGGTTTCATTGTACATTTCTGAATCCCGTCCTAATAACAGAGTACCTTTGCCAGTATTGCAACAGAGCTAGAATGAATTATTGTGCTAAATATGTGGAAAATGCATGCTTAAAGTACTGTTATTTTCTAAAAATATTCTGTATGTCGAATTTTTGCAAGAAGAAAAAATAGCTAAAAGCTGTTAATTTATGTATTAGTCCAAAGGGGCTTTGTCCCTAAAGGACTATTGTTTTTGTTTTGCGTTGGTTCACTATAAATACCCGTTTCACTTTTCAAACTGTTCCCACCAAATGTTAAGAGTCCCTAGCGTGGGATTAATACTCTCTATCTTAGTGCCCTCTATAACTATGTTAGTTATCTATTGCCAGTTTAGGCGAGATATCTAGGTAGTCATCATAATACGTACCTTATTTTTTATTATTTTTAAATTAAATTGAAAGTAATAAACTAGTTTTCAAGAATGAAGTTAAACTAGATTCGCATTCAACCCTGGTTTATTGTGTTAATGATGTTTTGCTGTAACAAATATGAATTTTTTGTTTAAGTATAATAATTTAAAATGTTTTTTCTAGAGAATGAAGTACTGCCACTAAGTCGTATTGAATATGTTGCAAGGTAATTTTCTATTCTACATTAACTCAATCTTTATGTCCTGTTACAGATATATTGGCAGAAATAATGAAAACCTGACATTCAAAAAGAAAAATAATAACGTTGAATGTAGTATATTAGATGGTTAACTGCGATTTGGCAGCTCATTAATAATCTTACACATATTGAATACGAATAATTTTGACAATTACTGGTATTTTCAATAGTATAAAATTAGGCAAGAAAGCAGCTTTAGTTTAGCACCGATTTTAAATACAAATCTCTTAAGGTACGAGTAATATACAGCATATGTGCTAGTGTGCAAATTATAAACTAGCCAAAAAGGAGATAAAATACTATTTTAGCAACCAGTCTCGTGACGAAGATACCATAGGGAGAAAAACTAATTTCACTCGCTAAATTCAACGGAGGGGAGAATTAGCTTAATTATATCCACATGGTAAGGGGGGCCCGCTTTTGAAGCAGTTTGAGTAAAAATGCTTGCCGCTTTTGCGACAGTCCTGCTAAGAAAACACGATTATTTTTACGTCGTTTCCTGAAAAAACCCGTAACCCTCGGGAGGTTAATTTCGAAGGTGATCCTGCACACACAGGTCCCGTGTAATAGAAGGCTCTCCAACGGCCCAGCGGTAAAGTTGCTGAACACTGGTAGTTCGGTTCGATGTTCGAATCCCGCGAACGGTCTGGCTGAATGGCCGTTTCCGTGGTTTTACCCATGTGTAACATGTATATGAGCCAGTTTCCCTTAGAAAGTCCTTCACGAAGGTATTCCTCACCTTAGGCAGATAGCCCTATTGTGCTTTGCAGTAATCAAATAAACCTAAACCAAACCTGTTACGGATGTATTTTTATGTTACTAAAATAGTAAAACTTAAAACTAAACTGGATAGCACAAACAACCCTTAGAGAGCCATGGCTGGCAATGCCTTGATATCTACTTTCTAGATGGTCAGCTCTGTGGTGTTTGTGCATAAGTGGTCAGCTTGTTCCAGCCCCCCTGGTATTAAGTCCCAAATGGAACTTGGTACTAATTTTATCGACCCACTCAAGGGATGAAAGGCTATTTCAACCTTGCCCGGCCTAGGAATCAAACACCGGACCTCTGGTGCTGCTGTGTGATACACTAGCCACTGTGCTACGGAGCCTCCCTAAAATAGTAAATTTATGAAAATTATAAAAAAAAATTCTAAATATCAGGGTACTTTTCCGTTTCGCCGGCGCAAATCTTGTCAAGCAGACTTTATTGGCGACAACACACAGTATACACATAAAAAATGTTAAGAAATGTTAGTTCTAAGAAATTTTTATTTTAAAGGCATAAACATTTTAATATCGTTTAAAATTTTGTAAAATGATAATAAATAAAGACAATGAATTTGTATTTGTAAAACGAGATTAATTTAAGAATATACTATGCTTTCATGGTACAACATTCTGATTCGCCGTTTCATATCACGTGACTTCAAGTGATCTCATCTCATGTTAAACTACGCTAATTCTCTCAGTAATTATCTACATTAATTTCAAGTTAAATCTTAATTTGGAATACAAGTTTAAATGCAAGAATTATTTCATTTCGTATGAATAGCTTACTCAAAAATTATGTACAATCGCAGTGCTTTACTTTGCTAGTGCATTCTCATTAGAATTGATGAATTTAACCCTTGATTTTGCCTTTTCTATATTTTTGGGTGAGCGTGTGATTGCATCCTAATCGATTTAATTACCACGAATGGCCTTAGAACATAAAATTTAATTATCTGGTAAAAATTCTATGTAATTGTATCCCAGTATTGAAAGAAACATTCAATCTGATAGAAATAGCTGCAACGTGTTTTGAAAATGAAACGTAAAAGGTTACCAGTGAGGATATTCTGTTTGGCATCGGTTGTACCATTTCGGGCGACTTTATCGCATGCACCGGCAAAATGGAAAAGTACCAATATTGGTTTGACAAAGGTAAGATGTAATTGAATTTAATAAGTTGGAAATACGGTCTGTCTTTCCATGAGTTAAAAAATAATTTCGCACTATAGTATATAATTCAAAGGACTTATCAGTTTCAGTAATATTTTTTTACCAGTATACATTTTTACCATAACTCTGTTTCTAAATCATATCCTGAAAAATTAAGGAGTAAAGTACACAAAGAAGGAAAATATGCAAGTAAATAATGGCATTTAGTGTTGTTTATGTGTCTAATATTTGTACAGATTGTAATTAGTGTTATGTGTCTAATATTTGTACTAGATTGTAAAAGTTATAAAATTCTGTTAGCTTTTATTCTTTTTTAAATTGAGATGCTTCTTTGCACCCAAATGGTTAAAGCCTTCCAGAACTGGTACTTTGATCTAACTTCTATTCCTAATAAATAATCCAGCTGCATACAGCTTACTCAATTTCTGCCAGGTATTCTGTGTAAGGTAAACAGTATTAGCTTTTTTTAAATATATCTTTTACAACTATTACATCAGGTAGATTTCTTTCATATTTTGCCTTAATTGAATCCTCCTGCTAATTAAGAATTTATTAAAGTTAATATGTTACGTTACGTTTTTGTGTGTATAATTCATTTTAAGTATGTGCAAGCAAATGCATACATTAACAGTTACGTAGAATTATGTTTTGGGTATCAAATTCAGAAATTTTGGGGCTGTTTTTAGAAGAAATGATTTATACCATATTAATATTGGTAAAAACATTCTGCGGGTTTTATATGAGAGTATATATTTTAAAATAGCTGCATGATATGGTAGAGGTAAAAAGCTTCATGTGGAACATAAATTAATATTACGTGGGAATTTTTCATTTATTTAATAAAGAAAATATTCAAGCCACAATTAAATTTTTTTCACTGGATTATTTGCATACAAAGTTTGCAGCAAATATTTCCTGCAACAGAAGTGACAATTTTTATTTTGCCAAGACAGGAAATTTAGTTAGTGAAAGCAGTAACTCTATTTTGGGATGTTAAATAGGAAGGCAAATTTTTGAATTTAAATTGATTTTTGAAGGAAGACTTCATTTAGTCTTGCTATCATTCTACGTGGCTTTTAACTTTTTTATGGTATTTATAATTTTATTGTTATTCAGCTTTCTGTTTGCTTAGAATGCACATGAATGTAGACTTGAAATATTTTATATTGCAAACTGAGATGCCATTGTTATCATAATTAAAGATTTATGTTCTGATTTTGGAGGAATTTACTGATAATACTTTTGATTGTGTATTGGTTTCTGGTTTATTGAAATGTGTAAAATAGCATGCTAATGCATATACGTATGCTAATGACATGTATAAGTTTTTGAAGTATTCTGTTATATGTATATAGTGTTGTGATTAGTTTTCTGCTTACTCTTTATTTAAGAAAAAGTTATCTGTAAGAAAGCGAATATTCTTTACTATATGTAGGAGTAAAATTGGAAAGGCTAATGCAATATAATTAATACAAAATTAAGTTTTTTTCTCGTGTACTTAAATACAAACATAGCCATTAAAGACTTTCCTAACCTTGCAATTCTAAACAAATCTTTAGATATTTTTTACTTGAAATTATAGACATTGTGTAAGGTATATAATTGAAGTTTACGGTGTGATAGTATGAACTTAAATTTTTAATTACTGAAATGTAAATTTTTAAATATGAAATACTCAGTGATTTTATATGCATCTTTTAATACTTTAACTATATTTAAAAACTGAAAACATCTGAATTTTGAAATTATTACAAATTTTCCTTTTTCTTGTTTAGGAGCTGTTCTCAAAACATTGGGTGACAAAGAATTCACTTTTACAAAAATCGAGCAGGATATTAAAGACAGCGAACTATAGAACAAATATGGCGAAGCTGAATGAAATTTATGTTTAATTTTATTATTGAAAAAAATTATGCTCTTCAGATTTAATGTTGGTTTTTATTGTTTAACAGTAATTGCAGTTTTCGAATACCTGTAAAATAAACCTAATTCTTAAATTAATTTCATGTGTATTTCTTTTGCAAGTATTACAGTTCATAATACTTCAAACAACTTGAAATTTGATACTTGTTAATTTATGTGGGATATGTTCATAATAATTTTATAATTTAAATAACTCATTGTCATCATTTGAGCATAATCTAAAATGCACAGCATTTGACAACAAATTAATAAAATATTAGCCAACTTCTAATTGCTTTCTTTTGTCCAGTCATTTAATACCATAAAGCTATTTGATGAAAAAAAATAATTGGTATGTCCACATCAACATGTACATTTATAATAATGTTATAGAAAAAGTCACATGAGATAAATATTAAAAAATTCAATATTCCTAAACAAATTAACTTTTTAAAATTTTATCTGGTATATAAGATAAAATAAAGAACATATTTAGGTAATTTTGAATTTGCATAATTTTATGAACGTATTTATGAAATTAACAGTTACATTGTAAAAGGGAACTTTTTAAAAATGCCTCGATAAAGCATTTCTTTTGTAGAGGTGAAGTTTTAGTACTGATCTAATATATTTATAAGATTTTAAACTGAGAAAGACAACAATAATAGATTACAATACATTGCAAGATTGACTGATAAATGTAAAATTTTTACATATCATAATTATGTGTGTAATTAAAACAGAAGTTTCTCGATTAACTTACATGCAAATTAATATTTTCTTTAACATGTTTTGGATAAACTTAATTTTAATAAATAAATATGTATATATTTGTGTATTATCTGAAGATATGAATGCAATATTTGTGACATTAAACATTCATCTTCAAGGAAAATAACAAAGTCAACTTCATAACTATTGGAAAAGGTAAGTTTTCTACAATTTCCTGATCTATATTTAACAATTTTAAAATTTAGCACACTCATTCAAATAATCTAAATGTATGATGGTTACTGAATTTGGTAATTAACTATATTGTACTTTAGATAGAAATTAACGTAGATATTCCCCGTATTTTACGGTATAAAAACTTATATATTTGATAATAATTGACCTAAATCTTCCCTATGTTTTCTTTGCATATGCGAATAACTGGTAAAAATTTAGTCCGATGTCTTCTCCTCTTTCCTGTGCACATTTTTGGTAAAAAATTTGCATAAATCTCCAATTACCTATTTACTGCATTTTTCATAAAATGTGCTTATTTTAATCTCATATTTTTTTATATAAATATATGCAAAAATGTTCTGCATATTATGATTAAAAGATAAAATGTTAATTTGATATCATATTTTTACATATCCACCTTTTAGGTATGTACAGCAATATGGAATATATATAACTGGAAAATTTAAATGCAAAAAATTAATTTCTATTCAAAAATTATGTAACACTTAAAGGCTGAAAATCACTTTTAATATTTCATTTCAAAGTGACTACAAAATATGCAATAAATTTTGTTAACCTGAGTTCTATGTTTTAAATCAATGCTATCGTTCATTTACATGGCATAAGAAAATGTCCTTCGGAAAAGCAAATAATTTATTTAAAGTGTTATTTAGTAATAATGAATTTAGTAAACAACTGTTTGCTACAGTTGTTTACTAAATTTAAATTTATGAAATGAATTTAGTAAACAAAAATGTAAATGAACGATAGCATTAATTGATTTAAAACATAGAATTGATGTTTATGATATTTATTGCATATTGTGTAGTCACTTTGAAATGAAATATTAAAAGTGATTTTCAGCCTTTAAGTGTTACATAATTTTTGAATAGAAATTTAATTTTTTTTTGGCATTTATTAGTGCATTTAAATTTTTCAGTTGTGTATATTCCATATTGCTGTACATAACTAAAAGGCAGATATGTAAGAATTTGATATAAAAATGACATTTTACCTTTTAATCATAGCATGCAGAAAGTTTTTGCATAGATTTATATAAAAAATATGAGATTAAAATAAGTACATTTTACGGAAAATGCAGTGAAAAGGTAACTAGAGATTTATGCACATTTTTTGGTAAAAAATGTGCATAAATCTACAGTTTATACACAGTAAAGTAAAGAAGACATCGGATTAAATTTTTACCAGTCATTCGCATATGCAAAGAAAACATAGGGAAGATTTTAGGCTAATTACTATCAAATATATACGTTTTTGTGCCGTAAAATACGGGAAATATATACGTTAATTTCTATCAAATATATACGTTTTTGTACCGTAAAATACGGGAAATATCTACCTAATATATACGTTTATATACCGTAAAAAATCGGGGAAATTTACGTAAATTTTTACTAAATATATACGCATACGTATATATTTAGTAAAAATATAAGCAAAAAATTTAGATTTACGTATATGTGATAAATATACGTAAATTTTTACTAAAAATATACGTAAATCCCTGAAATTTACGTATATTATACGTAAAAGTTGCGAATGAACAGCAGTCTTTCGCGTAAATATACCTAAATTTTACGTAAAATTTACGTATTGTATAACGTAAATATATAGTAATTGCCACTGAACACTTTTTATGATATTTTTACGTTCAACTTGAACGTTTTTTATACGAAAGGCCATTCGTAAATTGCATTTATTTTTCTCGTGCAATTTACGAATGCATGCTGCCTGGGATAAAACTACTAACTAAAACTCTAACTAAAACTAACTTTGGATTAATATACAAGTGCCTAACTTTAAGATTGGCCGTTATTTAACAAAATCCGTATGTAGTACAGAGAGCTGCTAAAACTACGATACGTTTGAAATTATCAAGAGGACTAAACCTCTGGCCTTGAAGGCAACCAGCAACCGAGTAAAACTACTATGGCAAGCGGCCTGCTTCTAATAACTTCTTCCTCTCTCTTGCTCGGCAAAAAGCCACAACTTAAGTACTTGGCGTTAGCAAGAAAAATTTGCATAAATAAGTTAAAGCTTTTAATTCTGGCCGGAAGTAGAAAATAAGAAGTGATAGTAAAGATTTAAAACAAAATAAACGTTAGTAAAACTTAGGATCCTTACAAGATATAATCACAGTTCCACTGCTCAATCATTTTAGCTTTGAATGTACAATGTTGCTAAAACACAGAAGTGCATCCTCAGCACTTTTTTGAGCAATGGAACCATATTGGTCAGCACTAAGAATATTTTCTTTATGTAGATGCCAAGTAATTCTATTATTAATTAGTTTTTCAAATCATTTACCTAAAGAGGAGAGAAGACAGATACACCTAAGATTATTCACATGCGGAACACTGAAGGTTTGTTTCTTGGGTATCACAATAACGAGGGCGTTTTTCCAAGTTCGTGGAAAAGCATCAAGATTCAAACATATATTAAATAATCTATGAAAAACTGCGGGAAAAAGCCGATGAAAATATCTTATAGTTTCATTGGGAATAGAATCCGGGCCAGGAGCCTTGCCAAGACTTAAATGACGAATTACATTATCAACTTCGGCCTGCGAAAAAGGAGGATCAATTAGAGACGCATAATACTGCGAGCAGATGAGCGCCACTGAGTATGAAAGTCATTATCAAACCTCACACAATCAGAAGGAAATACTTTATCAAGAATAGCATCGAAAGTTTCCTGCAAGGAAGATGTAAAGTTACCGCTTGAAAGCCGAAGGCCCGAGATCTCAATCTTCCTCATAATATTTTCTTTAATACCGTAAGTGTAAATTTTTCCACACATTCTCATTATTGATATCCGAAAGAAACTTCCTCCAAGACTAATTTGGCTTCAAGAAGCATTTCATTGTATTTTTTCCTTAAATCAAGGTATTTTCGCTTATACAAGTCCCGTATATCATTGCTAGTAGTCCTCTAGAGCCTCCGTCTAGCAGCGTTGACTCTCTTTCTCATAATGGAAATTTCCAATGACCACCAAGGTACTTTTCGCATACCAGTTCTTCTAGTAGGCATAGATTTAATACATGCCCGAAAAATAACTGAAGTTATAAAATGTACAATCACATGAAGTGAGTCAGTGCTTCAGCAAGAATTCAAACCATTAATGATCAAAGAAATATACTGTATTTCTTTGATCAATAATGGTTTATCTTAAAAATAGCAAAATCAAAAATAGCAAATAAAAAAATTACATATTTATCTTAAAAATAGCAAAATCAAAAATATGCTTATAATAATTCTTTCTCAGTATAACATTTCAAATTAAGTTCCTGTCGTATAACGCTAATGATGCATGAGCTTATATAAAAATTCAAATGATATTGAGTAAGATAAAACTTTTAATTCAGTTCATGTTATTCCCTTGAGACAAAAATGAAAAACTATGAATAAAATTAATCGAATCAAAAATGAAAATAATATTGCGTAAGATAAAGATTTTACTTTAATTTGTATTAGCCCCTTGAGTCTCTTTTTATAAGTTAGAAGAGCTGCATAACAGCTATATGATGATGGTATGATACTTCCATGTAATAAATATTCCTTCTATTTGTTTGAATCTGATTATTATCTTTAAAGAATACTCTATTTAATCTGCAAGTCGCAAGAGATTCTGAAATAAATATTACTTTTATATATTCAAAATTAATACGCCCCACATCGTAATATTTACGAGGGTTGGAACTTTAATAGTGGCAACTATTTATTTACAAGGAATACAAAAGTGATTCATGTCACCATGTTTTACAGTCCTTCAATATAGTCGCCAGCATTGTGTACAACCCGTTTCCAACGATGTGGAAGTCGCAGAATATCTGTAGCAGCGCCTGTTTTGTTGATAGTTTGAATGGACCGGTCTACTGCCGCAAGAATCTCAGGAACAGTTTGGAAGCGAGTGCCACGAAGTGGTTCTTTCATCTTAGGAATTAAGTCATAGTCACAAGGGCTTAGATCAGGAGAGTATGGTGGATGGTAAAGCACTTCCCAGCCCCATCGCTTGAACAAATCAGTCACAGTTTGCGCTGCTTGCGGCCGAGCATTGTCATGCAAAATGAGAGGAGCGTTCTGCAGAAAGTGTCGCCGTTTTTTTCTCAAAGCTGGTCGGAGATTGTGCTCCAAAACTGAGCAGTAATACTGCGCAGTGACGGTCTGCTGTGGGGGAAGGGTATGCGTTAGGATGACACCATCACAGTCGTACACGAGAATCACCATAAGTTTCACATTGCTGGGGTTCTGACGAAATTTCGAACGTCGTGGTGATCCGTGATGACGCCATTCGTTTGATTGGCGTTTCAGTTCTGGCTGGTACGATCGGGCCCAAGTCTCATCCAGCGTAATGATACGGTGTAAAAAAACATCTCCTTCGCGCTCATAGGGTTCCAGGTGGGTTCGGGCAGCATCGTATCGTAGCAATTTCTGCATTTCCGTCAGTTGATGTGGAACCCATCGTGAAGCAATTTTTCTCATGGACAGGCGTTCCTTCAGAATGTGCAGCACAGTCGTATGCGCTAATCCTGTTTGTCCGGCCAGCTGACGAATCGTTTGGTGGCGATCACTGTCCATTAGTGCGGCAACAGCTTGCACGTCTGCATCGCTGACACTCGGACAACCTGGCCACAGCATGTCTGCCACGTTTTGGCTTCCTTCATTGAATGCTTTCAGACATCTTGCTACGGTTCTGTAAGGCAATGCGGATTCCCCGCAAGCCTGTTGAAGCCCTTGATGACACTGTCGTGCTGTACGACCTCTGGCACATTCAATTTTTATCCAACATCGTTGTTCTTGTTTTGAAAACATCCTGACAACACTTACTTTAGACCGCGAGCTAATACAAGGATCCGTTCTTCGCGTCACTCCGCATGCACGTGACGTAGTCAGGACGAGTCCTTTTGCTGAGAGGTAAGGTAGGTATGTAGTTTACATGTGGTATACGCGATATTCTTTGGTTTTGTTGCATAGCGTTTTTTCAGCTGTGTTGCCACTATTAAAGTTACAACCCTCGTATTTTGTGCAAATACCTGAAATATTATCATTTAACAACTTTTGTAATTATTCAGTTTTTATATCTCGTATTTGCATTTGTGTTATCAGTTTCTGGCAAAATATTTATCTATGGCGTTAAAGCTGTGATATTTGATTGCAACATAATTCTCAGATGTTAAAAAGTGTTCTCATAAGTTACCAGCTAAAGAAAAGAGATCCGTTTCTAAAAATTCGTAAACAGAGTATTAGTAGTTTAGAAAATCCTTATGCCGATAGGCTTCCTAATTATAAAAATTAAGTTACGCTTTAAACAGCCTTAACAAAACTTGTAAATAATAATAATTGATTTAAGTAAGAATTCCCTCCCCCTTCTTTTTTCCAGTTCCTCGTGTTTCACAAAGTATGCTACGAGGCTTACAGAAGCAAATAAATAAATAATACAAAGGAGATAAAATACAATAATAATACATATTTTTTGAAGGCAGCACTTAGCCATTTTCAGGACTTCACCATTACTCGCCCCTAACCACTATACCATCTGCATGGCCATTAATACATAATATCTAACTCCGGAGAGAGAGAGAAATAATAATATAAATGCTACTGTAATAAGAATACTAAAGTATACTATAAATAATAAATCTATAATAAGAGTACTACGAAAAATGAAATAAATCAAAGTAATAATACAGTAATAATAATAATAAACTAATACGTAAAGAGTAATACTAATACAAAGGAGATATAATACAACAGTAAAACAATACATTAATTTATAACATAATGATACATAGATAAAATAGAATAACAATAAAGTGACACATAAAAAGATAATAACGCAAATACTATATAACAAATAATAATAGTAAAACATTTAGAAGACAAAGTTACGAGAGCAAAAGCTTTCCTGACAAGGTCGAGAGCAAAGTCCTGACAAGGTCAGAGAAAACACAAGACCAGAAATGGAGAAACGTTTTATACTCACCTTAAACGTAGTTCTATCCCCACTCGCATATAACCTTTAGTGCAATAAGTTATAATCGACATCTTCTACTGCACCTCTGCAAGCACAAAGTCCACTGGTTACGATTTTAAAACGGAATAAGTAATTCCTAAAATTCCCATGAAGTTAAAATATGAGTTAGTTTACAATTTGTTTGAATGTGCTTACACTTAAGTCGCAAAAAACTTCCTGGAAAAACTTTTTGGTCCACTGGGCTTTCGAAAAAGACAGGTATTCAGCATTCCTGTAAACCGCAGTTTATCACAAGAAGCATGCTTCCAATACAGTAATAATATAGTGACAAAAAATGATAACAATGCAGTAATATACAAAAGAATTACACATAATATACGTTAAAAATATTATTATTATTCATTAAAATATACATTAAATAATATACATTACAATAAATAATGTACATTCAAAATATTATATATGTATTAAATAATATATATTAGAAAGTACTTATTTAGTTTTAGTATCGTTACCTGCGGATTTCATGCTTTTGGCGATACAGTAGAAGATGTAGAGCATATCAATTAAGAATTTAAACCGTAAAATACAGCACCTTAACTTTCCACTTGCAGATGACATTTTAATGAGAAATAGTATTACTGGGAGACTTTAAAGAACAGGCAATAAATAATGACGGCGAAGTTTCATTTTTCAGAAATTCATCATTCTCAGTAAAATGGAAATTACTTTTTGAACTAATAATAATGTCTCTATGTGCATCACTAATGACAAAAAAATTGCTTGTTTCCTATTTTAACATTTATTTTAAAGTTCTGTCATTTTTAGGCATTGTTTTATTTTAATAGGCATTTGTTTTCCAGCGAAGCAAAGTTACTGGATTCTAAAGATGGGCATTCGAATTTAAATATCTGAGTGGATGTCTATTAAGCCAAGGCGAATTTTGTAATAAGCAAAATCTCGGAGACTATTGTATATCTTAAATTATTAAAAATCTTGGCTTCGAGCATTTCCGCTTGCAAAATGTAAATTTTGGAAAATTACATCTAGTTTCGTTAATATCGAAAGTTTCAGTTCTTGGAAATAAGTTACCTCCTAGAGATATCCAATTATGTAGCATGCTTAAATTTCAGACAGATCTAAGCATTCGATACTTTTCAGGAAGTTTCGCTGTTAAGATGTCATTAATGCTTTTTTCTTCTAAATATAATGCAGAATATAGTTTAAATTTCTATAGGAAATATTTATGTTAAGATGTTGAAACTATGGTAATTTAACTACAACAAAATTAACAAATGGTAATGTGTTTCTGAGTTAAAAAAGCATCTTAAGTGTTTTTTTTAATTCCCGTCTTCCATTTCTAGAGACTCCCTATTATATAGTATGACAACAGTATTTATTTCTTAATTTTCAGATATTCTTTTTAAATTACATTTTTAAAAAAATGTTAGTCGTTTCTCAAATAAATTTTTATTGGAATCCAAAGGAGATGTGAATTTTCTTTATCTAGAGTAAAAATTTTTTATTCAGTTTGGGAATTCGCAAAAGGAATCCTATATTATTGCATTGAATTCACACAATTCATTGATACGAAACATTTAGTTAAATTCACAAACCCAAGTGAAGTTTCAATATGCATGTTTAGCCTACTTCAAAATAAACTTTTTAAGGCACGGTGTTGAAGAACAACGGCATTATTAATCTTTTTAAACGGCAAAGCCGAGCATGAGTTCTAACCTGTAGACTTTCATTGTAACACTGGGCGGGGCCGAAAAACTTGGTTTCTAAAATTAAATAATATACTAAATAAAAATAAATGATTTTTCTTTACGTTGTAGTTTCACAATTTAATGTTTGATATCTGTGGAAAAAGTAAAAATAAAAATTGTGCCAATATTAAGTTTTTAAAATGATGTCTTGCTAATGTCCTCTTCTTCAGTCCACCCATTGCTGAAACAGATGAACGAAAATTACGCTCAACATTTTTCAACATTTCTTTCGGTATGGCGGCTACCTTGTTTTGAATGTCGGTATGGCGGCTACCTCATTTTTTAATTTTGAATTTAAGTTAGGACCATGATTTGGCAACGAACAATCACGTAACCTTATAGGAAGACACTGCAAGCTTAAATGATCAAGTGAATGCCACAGTTTACCACAGAATATACCCACCTCGGGGAATTAAACGTTTCGGGAAATCGTCGTCAACACTTTTATCGAATCCCTAACCGTATGAGCATTTGGCTGATCATGATGTTGAAATCATATGTCGGATTCGATTTGTACGTCTTCTGTAAACTGGAGCAAGGAAGGTCTGAAGCCCTGCAGTGTGTGATTCTTCTTCATTGTTACTGTCTGATCACATTACTCAAAGAAACCCTGCCGATCACCCCAAACATTAAAACTCCACATTGTGACCTGCTGTGAGTGTGGTAGGCTCTCATGAAGCTGTACATTGTTTCGCGCATCGATTCCAGCAATGTGGGAAGCAGAAAGTCTTAGATTTGCAAGAAGCTATTTTCGGAACTTAACATCTGCGAAGTTTTATTTTTATCTTTGCTTTTAGAGACATTAGGTATATTTTTACTCCACTTTTTAAAGGACGATTGGGGTTTTTAGGGGTCCCAATAGCCAAATCCTGGGTGTGGAGAGTCAGCATCCAGAACCTTTTTAGTTCGGGCGCCACTGTAGAGAAATTATGATTTTTTTTGGAGGCCGGAGGGATGAAAAATTAAAACCGCCTTTCCCGATAATCCAACCGCGGACATCTGGAATACCGGCCCAGTGTGCAACCCACTACACCACGAAGGCACGCTACGAAAGCGGGAGAAATACTTTATATACTCCCCTTTTTAAAGGGCGACTGGGGGTTTTAGGGTACCCAGTCGCCAAATTCTGGGTGAGGAGAATCATCATCCAACACCCTTTTAGTTCGGGCGCTACTGTAGAGAAACTAGGATTTTTTTTTTTTTTTTTTTGAAAAGTCGGAGAGATGAAAAATTAACAACGCCTGCGCCGGGGATCGAACCGCGGACCTCTGGAATACCAGCCCGGTATGCAGAACCACTGCACTACGAAGGAACGCCAAGAAGGCGGGAGAAATACCTTATATACTTCCCCTTTTAAAGAGCGACATGTTTTTTTAAGTGACCCAATCGCCAAATCCTTGGCGTGGAGAATCCTCATCCAACACCCGTTTAGTTCGGGCGCCACTGTAGAGACATTAGGTATTTTTGGGAAGCAGGCAAGATGAAAAATTAGCAACCGCCTTCCGCGGGAATCGAACTACGGACCTCTGGATACCGGCCCAGCGTGCAGAACTACTACACCACGAAGGCACGCAAGGAAAGCGGGAGAAATACCTTATATACCCAGTGATAGCTTATGTTAAATTTTAAATGTCGAATAAAGATATTTTTTACATATTTACTGAGCTTGATTTCAAAAATCGTCAATTTATTTTGCTTTACCTTGTAAAAGAATTTAGATGGCATCATAGAAGTTCCTGAAGAAATACATATCTGATGAAGCTTTGCCAGGAATGTTATTTTAGTTTTAAATTAACCACCTTTATTCCAGTTACGTATCTTTTCTGTCTTCCTTCATTCCCATTTCCTGTCAGAATGATAATTCAGTGTATGCAAAGTAGACCAGAAACATACTATTTAAACTTGTGTCTGAGTTAAATCAGAAAAAGCGTGTTCTGCCATTCGGCCACGTTGTTTCGCTGATATTTAAGTTTACCATTTTACGGCCGTTGATATTAATTGCCTACGTCTGTGGGAGAACATATAAAAGCCAATTTGCGTTAATTATCTCTGTGCAGCTTCGTCTGATTATTTAATTTAGTTTTAATATGGATATTTCTATTTTTGAGTCACAGCTTAAAGTATTGGCTAAGTCTTAATCACCGGCAGTGTCTTTGTAAATTACTTTTTGAACTGAGTAAAAGAATCTTTTCATCCATCTCATGTCTTGTCAATGATATAGTTTGAACTTAGCGAATAGTCGCTTCACAGTTCTAGCCAACAAAATAAATTTAATTTAGCTAGAATCTTACAAGCTTCACTGAAGCATATATTGAAGCAGTGTAATTAAGAAAAAGATAGCTAGCAACAACATGTCAGCAACTCAGAAGTAATCATGAGAAAATCAGGGCTTATATAATCGCATTGCATTAATTTTTAAGTTTTGCTTTATTGCTATCGATTTAGATAAAGTTTTAATTGAATATTAGTTGGGTATAATACTTTTGCTTTCACATTTTCTTCATATAAGTACAGTCGTGATTAGCTTATGCAAAAATCATATCACATAGAATAAATTTGAAAGGTGCTTTAGAAAGATTTATTACGAGCATAATGCTATTTTAGAAATGCACAAGAAAGGAAAGTAACCAAATTAAAAAGCAGAATTAAGTGGCATCAAATTAATATTCGAATTTTAAACATAGAAACATTATTAAACATTACTAAAAGATCTTATAGTTATTCTATTTTCCACGTATTTGCAAAGTTTAGAAGGTGAAGATGAAGAAGATTACAAGATTAGAAGATAAAGACAACATGTCATTAAAAGTAGTAATTTAAATTCGGGTTTTTATTTTAGTTGACTCGTACGTTGAGAGGAGAAAAATGTCTCTGCTCTGATTAAGGAGTTTTGTAGTTTAGCTGAAACTGAACTCGTTTTTAAACGCCATATTCCATTACATTGAGGTATAAATTTACATCTATGACAAATAAAATCAAAATGGTCTTTCTGGCTCATTTTCCTCAAAACCTGAGCGGCTCTCTCATATGTCAAATTTTTTTAAACAAAATATGTATATGCTTTACATATTTTTTAGGTATGACAGACTAAAAAAATTACAGGAGAAAAGAAAAAATTTTAAAGTTTTGAAATAAAATGTACGTTTTTTAGATATGAACAATATCCAAAACTCTTAAGTTTTTAGAATAAAATGACATAAAAATATACGTTTTCTAAAAGAAAAAATAAACATAATTCAAGTTTAAAAATTATACATGTTTAAGACTCTCGTTCTATATGATACGAAAATTCTCGGTCAATCACGCCTTTACAATTAAATTTGTAAATTCTTTATTAATTTTCCTGATTACACTGTCAGAAATTTTTCCATGACGCTTTTTAAGATAATTCTCTTTTTTTCCACCATCTACTTCTATTTTTACAATACGTGAATCTCCATATTTAATTTTAATTTCTCTCAGTAAAACTAAATAGCTCCCAGGCTATATATTTTTCAATTTTAGAGTTTTAAAATAATATCCGAGACTCTTGGATTCATCCTTTTATTTATTAACATTTTTAAGATTCAAAAATATGTAAGATAATAATATAATACAAATTCTATCTTGATGTCTTTTAATAAAAGTTTCTGACACTTGTTTATATAAATTTGGATTACACTAGTCTACTTTATCTTCATGCTTATTTAAAAAGTCCACTGGAATCTTGATGTTAAACTATTTTATCCCGATCTGCTACATCTTCCAATTCTTCAATAGTATTTTCCGTTAAATTTTTATATCTAGAAACTAATTTCATATATAATTTTATAAAATAAAAGCATTACTCAGAGTTTGATATTATGAAACTGTATGCTAGTATATTTTAGCTTTGTTACTATATTCCAATTAATGAGGATTTCATGCATAATTATAAAATTTTCGGAAGGCTGGTTAAGATTTCAGGTTTAATTTGATTTAAAATATCTTTAAATAACGCACCACCTTGTTTCTATTTAAAGCCGCTCATAGATATCTGAGTTTTATGTCTTGTAATTCTTTTCCCCTTATTAATTTGATTAATGTGTGTTTCTGTTAAATTTAAATCACAATTTGTTATTTTAGATTTGTAATGTTACTTTCAGAATTTTATTATAAATAGACTTTAATTTACTTATCTGTCCATTACTCATATAAATTTCCTTTTGACTTCCTTGTACGAAGTAAAAAGGAAGTATTGTAATCGTAAAAACTTTTAGGCATCATATTTCAACGAAAATATCTATTTTGATCGCTATCGAAATGCAGTTTAACGATAGTTTTGCGTGACATCCGTACGTAAGGACAGAATAAACTTCTTTTCCCTCAAAAAAATTATGAAACTAATTTAAAATGAATTCTGAAGAGAAATTTTCGTGGCGTCTGAGCGTACGTACGTATGTACGTATCTCGCATAACTCAAAAACGAGTAACCTCAGACAGTTGAAATTTTGTATATAGGATTGCTATAACATGTAGATGTGCACCTCGTATTTTGGTTGCAATGGGCCGCACCAAAAGTACACTCATGTGCAGAAATTAAGGATAATGCAAAATCAGGCAAAGGAAGAGTTAGAAGCAAAACAAATTTGACTTATTTGTAAAGCTTATTTATTAAACAAAAGGAAAAGAGCAAAAGAAGATGCTATATGTTTGATATTATTAAAAAAATTGGGGATTTTTTCTCCCTGGAACAAATTGCAAAAAACACCTATTTACAAAAAAACAATATTACATGGTTGGTATGATTTTTAATACATTGTATGTCTCCCAGACGATGCAATGCAGTACGTACAACGCCTAGGCATGCTGAGTATCAAATTATCGATCTGATCTTGGGGGATATTACACCACTCAAAAAGCAATGCTCTCCGAAGTTCCGGTAGACATGTAGGAGGCTGCAACTCGTCGGCCAAGCATGTCCCACACGTGCTCTACTGGATTCAAGTCGGGTGAGAATGCTGGCCAGTCCATGCGGGTGATATCCTCCGATTGAAGGCATTCTCTTACGATGTTTGCACGGTGAGGACTGGCGTTGTCATACATAAACACAAATTGTGCCCCCATGGCGCACCGAAACAAACGTACATGTTGTTCCAGAATGAAGTCCTGATAGATTTGACTTGTCATGGTTCCAATTTGAACATGCAGGTCAGTTCTGAAACCCAGAATAATTCCACCCCAAACGAGCACACCTGCACCACCGTAACGGTGTCGTTCAATTATGTTTTCTTGGTGGTAACGGGTACCTGGAGCTCTCCATGTGAAAGTCCGGCGAGAATCAGACTGCAAGCTAAACCTGGATTCGTCGGAAAACATCACACAAGCCCACTGCTGCGGTGTCCACAATGCATGCTCTCTGCTCCAGGCTAACCGCAGGCGACAGTGAGTTGCAATAAGTGGAACACATCTGACAGGTCTACGAGCATATAGACCAATCTACCCTAAGCGTCTGTACACGGTATGCCTTGAAATTGTCGTACCAGTGGCTGAAGAGAACTGACGAGACAGGTCTGAGGCTGTGCTCCGCCTGTTTCTTTTGGCAGTAACTGTCAAATACTGGTCCTCATTCGGCGTTGTAACTCTGGGGCGACCTGTGCTGTAACGTCTACTCACATTACCATCATCTCGGAATCGTTGCCAAAGCCTGGAGATGGAACTCTGGGCAATTCCAAGTTCGTCTGATACTTCCAGTTGGGTACGCCCACATTCGAGACGGCCGATAATTCTACCACGTAAAAAGTCATCCAAATGCGTGTTTTGTGTCATAACTATTCGGTTATTGCACTGAAATGCTTATAAAGCGCCTGCGAACAATTTTACTTCTTTGTCTGTATTCCTTATATAGCACTCTCTTACACTCTCGTCATTGTGACGTACCATCGGTGTCATCTGGTTACTTCCTGAAATTTGCGTATGATTCTTGAAGATGTGTGTAGTGATTTTACAGGTGATATATTTATTTTAGAGTTCGATTTCCGCGTGACTCCGAATTATCCTTAATTTATGAACATGAGAGTATATAAATATATGTATGTATTCACTCTGTCAGTCGGCTCAGAAATCTCAGTTTTTTGTTCTGATATATTTGTAAATTGTGCACGTTTTGTTTTAAAAATGATTGAATTATGTTGTTCTTATCTTCCGTTTAAGGTTTTTATGCCTTTAGTAAATCTGCATGCAATATTTGTGGAGTTATCAACAATTTAAAAGTGGTTTAAGTTCCGCCAAGCTTAATTATTTTTGCCATTGCTTGTTTACATTTGAAACAGCAGAAAAGTAGATTTGTTGCCAATCTAGAGAAATTAAGCTTCGCAGTAACAAAGATAACGCCTTCGTATATTATTGTGAATTAAATTATGCTTAATTCATTCTAGAATTTATTCGAGGAAATAAGTGTTTGAGATTTACTTCATAGTTTTCAATCCAATTTTGAGATTTTATGTATTTTTGCCTTGTCGCGAAGTGAAAACTGAATTAATTGAATGAGAAATACAGAATCGTCTGTTAAAAACTGTTTCTTTTTTGTGTTGTTGCTGTTTGCTTAATTTCTTTTATACATCGTTTTAGATTTATTATAGTATTTGAATATAACATGTGGCAACGATCAGATAATTATTAAGATGATATAAATTTTATGCATTCTGTAATTGTAACGCTACTAACTTTTTCTTTGCTTACTAACAATTGAAGTCATGGCTATGGACATGGACTATTTTAAAGAAATGGAAAGGCTTTACAATCTTAGAAAGGATATGGAAATTTTCAAATCTAAATTCCCTGAGAACCCCTTGGAAGAGGAAACTAAAATGTTAAAAAGTTTAGAATCCCAATGCACTCGATCTGAAACCTTAGTTCTTACGCTTCTCGCAAATAAACAAGCTACAATGGATGCTATTACTAAAAATGTACCAATAATTAATGGCGAAAAAGATAAATGGACTCCAGCACCTCGACATAAAAGAGTAAGAAAGCTATATGACTCAGATGATAACCTCCTTCCTACACAGCTTAGCAATCAATTTAATGCACTAAGCATAGATCAAAATCTTGACAACCCCACAGTTAATGAAAAAATGGATGAGGCTGACACTAATGATGCGCCTTTTGTAAAACCAAGTAAATATGCCGGGAAAATCCCACCAGTAGTACTTACAAGAAACATAAATTGGAAAGATTTACACAAACTAATTAAGGAAGTTTCAAAAGTAGAAAAGGTAGATGCCAAAAAAGAAGAGGACAATTTAGTCTTAAAAGTTTACGACTCAGACGATTACAGGAAAATACAGGATTACCTTAAAAAAGAAACTATACCATTCAACACTTATTTGTTAAATTCTGATAAATGTGTTCGCGCCATAATAAAAGGATTATCTGATGACATAAGTAAAAGACGAAGTAAAAGAAGATCTCAAATCATAACAAATTCCAGTTATTAAATTTAGACAACTACAGCGGACCAGAGATGGCGCCATTGTATTCCTCCCTGTTTTCTACGCTGAAACGCCCAGGCCAGACGAGGGTAAAAAAGATATTTTACGTCAGGAAAATTATGGATATGTTTGTCAGAATAAGAGGTTATAAGAGTAGACCGAGACCTACACAGTGTTTTAACTGCCAGAGGTACGGTCACTCTCAAAGAGCCTGCCATAACCCGCCAAGATTTGGCCAAGAGATGTCTTGAATCTCACAAATCTAAAGATTGCCCAAACAGACTTAAGAAAGATTTTGTTCCTACATGTATCCTATGTCACGGATCTCACCCCGCATGCGGCGAGGAATCTCCCAAGAGGCCAGGGATCGATGATAAAAATTTAAAGATTCTAATACCAACAAAAACCAAGATTTAAGTCCAAAAATTGACCAAAATCGCAGTACAGTTACTGACGACAAATCAGGAAATAGTACGTCTCCTCAAACCAATCAATCCTATGCCGCTGCTGACGCAGCCTCTCAAAGCAACAAAAAATATTTTTACTAAAAATACTACTAATAATTTTAAGAATAATGAAGTTAAAGAAGAAAGTTTTGACGAATTCAAAGATTTCATCATAAATTTACACGATATGTATCTACAAAGTAAAAGAGCAAAAGATTCTTCAAGCGGATTGAACATCACCCGAGAGGCTGTAAGACTTTTCATTGATCACGAACATGATTAATTACAACCGAAATAAATATACTAATAATTTAAAACAGATTTCTTACGAAAAATTTATGTTCTACAATTGCAACGAAATTTACCACCAGGTACTAGAACTCAGAGATTATATTTCCAATAATAATTTAGACATAGTTATGCTTAATGAAACGCATCTTCGCTGTCCACATAAACTAAAAATTCCTAATTACGATAATTATAGAGCTGACAGACTTCACAACAGAGGCGGTGGAACCGCAATTGCCATAAAAAGCTCTCTAAAAAGTTACGCATACCCTCTCCCTGCTTTTAATAGCATAGGCTTGTGCTTGTATCTTGTCCTGCAGCAATTGCAATTATTTAATAGTTTCTGTATATAAACCTCCGCAATCACATCTCAATACCCAAGACCTGGATGCAATAGTTAGGATTCCCCACACTAATAGCTGGAGACTTCAACTGCGAAAATACCATCTGGAACTCCAGAACTAATAACCCGGACGGCATTGCTCTATATAATTACTGACAACTTAAGGATATGAACATTCATGCACCTGATGATCCTACTTTTATCTCTTCAGCTTATGGCTGTAAAGACACACTGGAAATTCTTATTATCGCCAATATTAATTAGCAACCGTATCTTTTCACTGATAATGTTTTATCCTCTGACGAGTTTCCTGTACGATTTACTCTTTACCGGCTAAGCTGCGGACTACCACCTGTAAATAGCAAGATCAACTGGGAAGACTTCAGTTATATTATGCAAGAAAACAGTTATTAATCAAAATCTAAACTCTTCCCAAGATATCGAAGATACAATTGACAAATTGACCCACAGCATGCACGATGCACTCAATAAATCTAAATAGGCCATTCATCCAGAAAAATTCACTCTCCCTGGGTACATCCTTAAGAAGATTAAAGAAAAGAACAGGCTTCGAAAAATTTATCATAGAACTTTAGACCCCATCGATAAAAGAAATTTCAATCAAGCTAACAGAACAGTTAAAAAACTCATCAAAGAATATAACTACGACAGCTGGAACAACTTCGTTAACAGGCTATCACATATCAATTACTCCGTGTGGAAAATTGCTAAATCTATTAGAAGAAATAAAGATGAAATAAAACCTATTAATTACAATAATAAAGTTCTAATTAATCCAAAAGATATTGCAAACGCTTTTGCCAAATCATATGAAAAATCAATTCACTGGCAATCATTTTGTTAACGCTAATGATTCGGCAGTCATTGATGACGTGACTCAGCAGTTAGAAAGTCTAAAGAATCAGACCAACCCACCAACCACACCCAGAGAGATTACAGAATTAATTCGAAAATTAAAACCAAGGAAAGCTCTCGGTTATGACCAAATTACTAATAAAACCCTGCAAAATTTACCAAGAAAAGCCATCACTATATTACATCTTCAATGTTTGCCTGCGTATAGGATTTTTTCCTAAACAATTCAAGCATGCGATAATCATTGTCTTGAAGAAACCTGGGAAAAATGGATCTTCAACTTCAGATTACACACCCATCAGTTTACTTTCAGCTGTTGGCAAGCTGTTTGAAAGATTAGTCATCAATAGGCTCACTAAATTCGCTGAAGACAATAATAATATTAAGGAACATCAATTTGGATTTAGGCATGGATTTAGCAACACCCAAGAAATACTGAAATCATCGGTGAAGCCTTCAATAAAAAAGAAACGGTTGCTGGTATCTTCATTGATATTAAAAAAGCGTTTGATAAGGTTTGGCACCCAGGCCTCCTTATCAAACTTATCGGAAACAAATTTTCACCTGGATTAATCTTACTAATTTCAAGTTTTTTGGAAAACAGAAGTTTTCAAGTTCGTATTAAGAACGAGATATCTAATATCAGTGTAATGAAAGCAGGTGTCCCTCAGGGCTAGAATTTTTCACCACGGCATAGGACATATATTAGATTTATATATAGCATTGTTCTAATATAGGTATTTTGACACAAAATCGAACTTTTTATGATATAACAAGCCATTTTGTTCCACATTTCGATTCTATGAACCAAGTTATCCCTAAGTATTAAATTTTGCAAAATTCGGTGCGAAATTTGCGTTAAAATTCAGAAATTTATCTTGGCCCATTTTTTTTCAGTTTACGCCAAGAATAATTCACTTGGCGACCACATTGATTTATAGTAACCTATTTTCCTTTCCTTTTTAACCCAAAGGAGCGCTATATCAGAAGGGCTCTTAATTTCGTTTCGGCATTTTGCGTCAATTCACTTTCTGCGTTGATTCCCTTTTCAATCTGTTGCCACCAAATATTAGAGCCGAGCGTTATATTTAAAGAAATTAAATAAGGAAGAATCCGCATGAATATATGTATGTTTCTCGCGCTGTAAAAAAACAACGGTACCTACAGATATCAAACTTGCAATAAATTGTCTTCCACTACAGTATGAGGATCTGGAAGCCCGAACTTGGAATTTGAAATTTGTTTTATTATCTATTTCCTATTTTGTAAAACTTTAACGAATTTTTTATTAAGAAACTTAGCAATTTCAAAGCGAGCTATGGCAACACTGTACGGAAAAAAAAAAGCACTTTTACATCTGCGTGAGACTGTGTATTGGAAGTTTTAAAGATATGCTCATTTTAAAATTAATTTTTGATATTGTTGTTGAACTGAATTTTACGTTTTAAGTACGAAGAACATAATATTTAATAAATAAAGGTAACGCACAAAACGTTAAAAAATGTACCTTTGGGCGTAATATAAAATCTGAAAGCTTTCAGAATTTTTTTAAATTTCGTTTTGGCATTTCGCGTTGGTTCACTATAAATGTCGGTTCGCTTTTCAAATTGTTGCCACCAAATATTAGAGCCCTGCGTTATATTTAAGGAAATTAAATAATGAAGAATCTGTACAAATGTACGTATGTTTCTCGCATTGTGATAAAACAACGGTGCCTAGAGCCATCAAATTTTGAATAACGTACGTCTACACCCAAATATGGGCATCGGAAGCCCGAATTTGGAATTTATTTTATTATCGATTTCATATTTTGTAACACTTTAATTTTTTAATAATTTGTAGGGTTTATATTTATTTTAACTAACATTTATTTTAAGTTTAAACTATCTTTCCTGTCAAGCCTTACTTTCCCCTGGAACTGCCAATGCCAGAGTATGTAAATTTTAGTAGAACGCGCAAGGATTCAAATTATCAGCGGAAGTATTCTGTTAAATAGAAAGGAAACGATTTCTAGGTGTGCTGTTCTTACTTCACGAGCGCGGAGGTAGTTAGCCAGAAATTGAAGAACCCGCGTTTCGGCCTGTGTGCTTGCCTCGGAGAATTGTTAATCGTTCAACGTGATATTCAAAGTTTGCTGAATTAGCAGCGGTATTGTAAAACGCGGTGAGGTTAGTTACTTTTAGAGAGCCTCGTAGTTAGAGTCTTGTTATTATTTCTTTTCAGGTTCTTATTTTTATTTTACCGCCGGGTCGGTGTAGTTTGTAAGCGTCAAGAGCACGCAATTGTAATTTCTTAAGTTGAATAAAAAGGGACTTAAACCCTTAGCAAGACTCTGTCTATTTTCCAGTTTCAACAGTCACCTCTTGGTTGCGTGCAGGTTGGAGGCGCCCAACTCTACAAATTTAAATTTAAATTGTAATAATTTTATCCTTAAAATGCACGAAAAACTGTAAATAAAAGTCCCTGAAACCATCTGAAAACAAAACGCTTGAAAATATTTCAGTATGAATGAAATCAGTTCATTTTTGTCCAAACAACAACCAATTTGCAATTAATGTTTCTGTTACCAAACCAGGAAACAAAAGCATTTCAGATCACATATGACGTTATGATTTAAATTTAATGTAATATAACAGCTTCTTTTAAGGAAGTATTGTAATCGCGAAAAGTTTCAGGCAGCATATTTCAACGAAAATAACCGTTTTGACCGCTATCGAATGCAATTTAACGATGTTTTTGCGTGATATCTCTACGTAAGGACAGAATAAAATACTCTTTTCCTCCCAAAAAATTATAAAACTGCAATTCTGAAGAGAATTTTTCGTGGCGTCTGTACGAACGTATGTACGTAGTACGTATCTCGCATAATTCGAAAACGTGTAGCCTCAGAACGTTGAAATTTTGTGTATAGGACTGCTATAACATGTAGATGTGCACCTTGTATTTTGGTTGCAATCGGCTGCACCAAACGTATATAAATACTATATTTATATATATATATATAGATCCACTCTGTTACTCGACACAGTGATCTAAGTTTCTTTACTCATATGCTGAAGACGCCGGAGCATGCAACGAGGAAGCACGCCATCACGCCGAGCTCTTGGTTTTTGCCCAATTTTCAGTGGAAGTTTTTGAGTGCGACGTGTGTATTATATATCAAAATGTGCGTGAATATCTCTTGCATCCTTGGATACATCGTTTAAGTGTGTGTGAGTGATATTTCTCCAGATTTTTGTGTTTTCGTGCTTCTAACAAAAGAAAATAGGCAGTCGCAATTTACCGTGTTTTTGTTCACCACTTCTGCCGCTACAGCAACGGAAGGGTCCCGCCTAGCTACCACGTGGTTCCCCTGGTAGGCCTAGGAAATCGGTTAAATATTCCATGTCCAGAAATTAATTTTTAATTCAAATATATGTATATATCTTCGGATCTATTACAACCAGGAATTTCAAGAACTGGTATGTTTATTTTTTTTCAAAATGTTTAACATTTTTACAGGATTTGCATAGTGTTTTTAATTCCATCGTTTTCATCTTCAGTTTCGACATTATAGCTCTCGTCGTCGAATAACTTTTCGATAACTTTGAACACTATTCGACAAACTCTAAAAATTTAGTTTTAAAGCTCTAGTTGCGTGCTTTTGATGTGTTTTACATGAGAACTGATCTTTATGCACTCTGTATTTTACCTTTAATTACTTGAAATGTTTATTTAATCTTTTAATTACTGTATTAATTGCTGTATTTTAATTACTTGTATTTTTATGTTTCTACTTGCACTTAAAAATCAGTCAGTTTGATTGTATTTAGAGAATTTTTAGTCATAGTTCATGTGTTAATTATGTTTAATATCTTACTTATTCTACTACATGTTTTAATTACTGTAATTTCTTGTTACTGGGTGTGAAAGGGACCTATTGTTACCAAATTTTATCATATATTTGTTATTATACAGCAATAAGCAATAGCTATTCTACGTTAAGTATTTGATAAAGAGTTACACTACGAGTGTGATAATTTGCAACTCTGAGAAAGTTCTTGGGCAGCATGTCCTGTCAATCAGTGATTCCAACTGACGGTGATTCCGCGCATTCACAAAGTGACGTAGACGCCACTAATTTATTGACCTCTGATTTGCCTTACGCAGAGAAAGTAGCTATTTTGTGTGAGGATATTAGACAGGTAGCGGCCACCACCAGAAGTAATAAATATCTTTTACCTACAGTTCTTCGCACCAGACTATTAGACTCCCTGGCTGCGTTGCAGACGCTGGCCTTACAAGGTGCAGAATTAGCAGCCAAGCCAACAAAGATAGACACAGGTGTTAATACATCAACAGTGCTTTGCTGTGAATTGGCTCGCTCTCAGCCTCTACCGATAGCACAACAACCACCTGATTTACAGGCACCTCCACCTTTGCCAACAGCTTCTCGACCAACTTTTGCAGAGATTATAAAGAAACATAAGAATCCAAGTCTATACATACGTCCCAAAGCGGACGTCACAGAGACTGAGCTAAAGGCGCAGCTAAACGCTAAAGTACCACTTTCCAAGCTACAGGCAGGTATAGAAAGAATTTCTAAGCTCAACAAAGGAGGTTTCGAGGTTGTCTGTAAATCCACTGAAGATGTCGAAATCCTCGAACAACAGCTTCAACAACAAGATATCCCAGCGGAAGTCACCCGTCCATGGAAACGTAAGCCAAGATGCACCGTCCATGACTTGCCGGTATCCACACGATCAGAAGAAGTACTCGCAGAACTCAGCGGCGTCACTGGAATGCCTAGCACCACCTTTAAACCCCTATTCCGATTACAAGAACGTCGTAAAGGCAAAATCAAATGGGTTTTTGAGTGTGAGCCGACAGGCTTTGCAGCCATCATGCAGCACAGAAAAATCTTCCTCGGCTGGCAGGCTCATAGAGTCTCAGAGCATATTGGCCTCCAGCGGTGTTTTAGATGCCAGCAATATGGGCATAAGCAAGCTGACTGCAGAAGTAGAAAACAATATTGCTCCTACTGTGCAGAAGAACATGGGAACCGTGATTGCACAGCCCAACAACCACAGTGTATCAACTGTGGTAAGGCCAACTCCCGCTATGGCACCAAATACAGCTACTTCCATCCAGCCTATGCTCCAGAATGCCCACAATACCAGAGCAAGGTACAGTCAATCCGAGATAATACAGAATACTGCTAATCTTGATTTATCAAACGTCATAAATAAAGATACAATATGCAGTACATTATCTATCAAATGTATACAAATAAATTTACAGCGAGCAAAAGCAGCAGTTGCTCAACTAGCACAATTTGCAGCAGAATTTGGTGCTGACCTGATAATGGCTCAGGAACCTTACACGCGAGACGGAATTGCTGTGGGATTTCCATTGCAATGGACAATTTATCAACAAGGAAATGTAGAATATCCTCCTAGGGCCATTATTATTAACTGCAACAAAAAATGGTCTCCGGCTATCGTAGCAATTGAACGCGATAATGTTGCAATCATTATAGACGCACAAGAAGCATCTTTACTGTTTATCTCACAATACTCTCCTCCTTCTGCAGATATTTTGGCTACTACACAGTTTCTTACAGATACCCTGCAAAAGATTAAAATTCCTCTTAAAATAATTACAGGCGATTATAATGCCCACAACACGGTTTGGGGGTATGCTTCTACGAATGACAAAGGAAGCCTTCTGGAGGATTTTCTGTCTGCTAATCATCTTGTTTTACATAACACAGCAGACGCTCCTCCGACATATGACAGAATCTACGCACAAGGCTGGCCTGATTTGACGGTCAGCTCAGCCTCAGCTGCGCCATTAATACAAAACTGGAGGGTTAATGATGAAATTAGCTTAAGCGACCATCGTTACATTACTTTCTCAATAGAGCAACCGACGACAATTAATATTATTCGTCGTTACAACCTACCTGGTAGGCGTAAACGTGCTTTTACTACTAGAGTCAAGAATTTGTTTGAAAGTATTGAACAACAGCTAACTCAAGCGAACTCTAGAGACGAATTGGAGAATTTCACAATGACTCTACAAAAGTGTATACAGAAAGCGTGTGATGACATATTGCCACAGCGTAGTACTAAAAAACTGACTACGATCAATTGGTGGAGTAGTGAACTTCGTATTCAGCAGAGGCAATGTCGCGCATTACGTCGAAGGTTAAAGACTGAGCGTAGACTAAACCTTCCAGCTAAGACCCTCCCAATTTATCAACAGGCAAGAGCGAAGTACAAACGTTCAATTTTGCAGGCTAAAATCAATTCATGGCATGCTTTTTGTACAGAGTCACAAAACATCTATGGTATTCATCATAAGATTATGACTGGAAAGCTGTTTAGGCCTGCCCAGTTACACATCCCTACACGAATAAATGTTACTCAGGACTACACAAGGGAAACATTAATACAGATCCTGGATTCCGTCTTCAGTCAGGATGACCCAACCGAAGATTCTAAGCAACTATACGCACAGAACAGATGTCTACCAACGTGCCACCGGATAGGGATATTACATTGAAAGAACTAAAACATATATTCGCGCATTTGCCAAAGAAAAAGGCCCCTGGCCCTGATGGCATTGATTATGCAATCGTTAAAACAGTCGTTTTGGCCAAGCCAACAATCTTTGTTAGCTTTTTCAATAAATTGCTAGCTACGGGTACATTCCCGAAATCGTTTAAAATCGGACAAGTGGTGTTGTTTTTGAAAAAAGATCGTAATCCAGCGGAACCCACATCTTTCCGACCAATCTGTTTACTTCCGGCTCTTGGTAAACTGTTTGAAAAACTCCTTATGACCAGACTACGGTATTATCTACACGTTAATAATATCCTCAGTCCCAGGCAATATGGATTTAGGCCAGGAACTTCCACTTTACACGCTTTGCATGATATCAAAGAGGCTATCATGGACAACAAATATCACGGTCTCCATACAGCACTCATCAGCTTAGACCTGAAGAGTGCATTTGACAACTTATGGTGGCCAGCGATCTTGCAGGCTCTAAGAAGTTCTGGCTGCCCAAGCAATATCTTTAATACTATAAATCATTATCTAGCGGGAATTATTGAAAAGTCACAGACGAGAGGATGCCCGCAAGGTTCCTGCGCAGGTCCTCAACTCTGGAATTTAACCTTCAATAAGCTACTCAATGCTTCCTGGCCTGCGCATACGAACATTTTTGCCTATGCCGATGACGCGGCCTTGGTTGTCAAGGGACATTCTCGTGAAGAATTGCAAAAGAACTGCAATGAGGCCTGTCAAATTTTCCAGCGAAATTGTGACGAACTGAAATTAGTCATAGCAGAAAATAAGTGTCAAATTTTACTGGTGCCTAAGAAGGGAGGCTCTTTGGCAAGGAGACCGTGTATTGTACTCAATGGTCAGAGGCTCAAAATTGTAAAAGAATTAAAATATCTTGGTGTTACCTTTGATGAAAAACTTACGTGGATTCCTCATGTTCTCTCTATTAAAAAGCGTACCCTGGCCATCGCCAAACAACTAAGACAATTTTATGGATACAAGTGGGGTTTGAACCACCACATTCAAAAGATCTTATACACAACGGTTGTAGAAAAGTTAGTAACTTATGTAGCAGCAATTTGGGCTCTCCCTATGCAGAGGAGAAAAATCAAGCATCTCTCTACTATTCAGCGCCCTTTTGCCTTAGGAATAACTCGGGCATATATTACTACTTCCACTGATGCAATAAATGTCTTGGCTGGTTTGCTCCCACTGCATATTAGAACTGAGGAGGAAGCAGCACGACAAATGTTAATACAGCTACACAAGCCAATAGCATTTGCTGAAGAAAATTTTACTTCGGAGGAATATGAAACCAAACTAACATCTGACAGCATTCACCCTGCGGATTATGGTGTTGGCATTAGACTACATGTCCCGCCTACAGAATACCGTAGCCCCTCGAGTATAGTAATTTATACGGATGGATCTAAAATTGAAGGAAATGTGGGGAGCGCATTTGCTGTCTTACAAAAAAATAGTGTCATTGCACAATGGAAGGGCCATTTGGCTAACAATAACAGTGTCTTTCAAGGGGAAGCAGTAGCAATAGCGCAAGCTATTCGCTACTTGCTAATCCACCAAATCCTAAAGGCTACTATAAAGTCTGATAGCCTTTCAGCTATTTATGCGATTAGTAATCCAGAACACCCATCCAAAATCATTACAGATATTCAACAAGACCTTAGAAAACATCAACGCCATGACATCCACTTAGCTTGGATAAAGGCACATATGGGTGAATATGGAAACGAAGTTGCAGATACTCTCGCCAAGGAGGCCGCTTTTGGAATTGCTGCTGAACAAATTCACATACCTTGGCCGCATTCACATTTGAAATCTGCATTACGTCTCAAAGCAATCAGTAAGTGGCAAGAAGAATGGGATTATAGTACCACTGGTCGTCGTACTTATTACCATATTTCTTACGTTACACAAGATAGATGCTGTGGAAATCCCCATCTGACACGTTATATTTCAGGGCATGGCCCTTTTCCTCTTTATTTTGAGAGATTTAAAATAAGTGATTCCAGCTTTTGCACCTGCGGAGAGTTAGGCTCTCCGGAGCATTACCTTGAAAAATGCCCTCTTACAGAAGGCTTACATATCAGATTCCCTTCGCAAAATCGTCAAGCCTTTTGCAAATTTCTAATCAAGCAGAGGCACTTGATTAATAAAATTAACAAGGTTATGGAAAAGGTTAAAGGTCTTGGAATAGACCTGTGCCAGGTGTAGCATTCATAGGCATAATGCATTGATGCAAAGTACATAATCTTCGTGGTAAACTCTGGTTTAATGCTACATTTATAAATTTTAGTGATATTCTTATAACGGACTGATCTAATGAAATGATCATTGTACTGTATCTTATGCACCCCCTATGAAAAACAATATGTTTACTTTGCTTATTATTTACCACAGTCTTAACGTACCCTTTCAAATAGTCACTCAGTACAAATTCTATCAAATTTTGTGTCTCTGAAATGTAAAAGTAAAATATTTCATAAGAAATTACTGTACCAGTGTAGTGTATTGTAGCAAATATGAGGGTACACCATTATTGGTTTTTGTTGTTCCAGAATGCTTACATTTGTATGAATGATACTTATGGCTGAATTTGTGAAGCACATTAAGTATGTACTTTTCAATGATCCTCACGACTTGATCCTGTATTTGTATGATCCTATATTCCACATTCTGCTCCTAATGTGTATGTGTATTATTTTGTATGGCATATTCTATGTATATATATATATATATATATAACAGCGCATTATTTATTTACTTATTTTTATTTATTTATTTATTTATTTATTTATTTTTTGAATGTTTTTATGTATGAATAATATAATAATATTTAATCATATAATTAATTGATACTTAGTATTTTGCATTTTAACCTTTTGCATTTTAACTGTACACGCACCAGCATTATGTTTTAATAATCCTGTTTGATTATGTACTGTATCATGCATATGTAGGATATTGTATTTTTTTTTTTTTTTTTTAATTTTCTTTCTTTCTTTTTTTTTTTTTTTTTTTTTTTTTTTCTTTTATTTTTTTTAAGGTTTTTATGCATGAATAATATAATACTATTTAGTCATATAACTTTAATCGATACTTAGTATTTTACATCTTAACTTTTGCATTTTAACTGTATACGCACCAGCATTATGCTTTAATAATCCCGTTTGATTATATACTGTATCATGCATATGTAGGAAATTGTATGGTTTATTTATATTGTACGATATCGTAAGTACTGTAAAGTATGACCTGTAGTCCCACTAGTCTCTAGATAAGGGTGGACGTGGTGCTATTACCAATTAACCATAACGGTAAAGGGATGGTGCCCACGTTCTCCGTCACTAAACTAAACTAAACTCTTATATGCTTGTAAATTGTACATTTTTTGCTTTAAAATTGATTGAATTATGTTGTTCTTATCTTCCGGTTAAGGTTTTTATGCCTTTCGTAATTCTGGAAGCAATATTTGTACAATTATCAACAATTTAAAATCCGTTTAAGTGCGTTAAGTTTTAAATAACATGGCAGACATATTTGTTTACATTTGAAGCAGCAGAATTGTAGATTTATTGCCAATCTAGAGAGACGAAGCTTCTCAACAACAAAAATAACGCCTTCATTTATTATTGCGAATTAAATCATGCTTAATCCTTTCTGGAATTTTTTCGAGGAAATAAGTGTTTAAGATTTACTTCGTAATTTTTAATACAGGTATTTTGAGTTTTTATGTATTTTTGCCTTGTCGCGAAGTGAGAACTGAATTAATTGAATGAGAAATACTAAAACGTCTGTGAAAAACTGTTTCTTTATTGATTTGTTTGCTTAATTTCTTTCATACATCGTTCTAGCTTTATTATAGTATTTGAATAGAATATGTGTCAACGATAATTGTGGCAACGATAGGATAATTCTTCAAATGATATAAATTTTGTGCATTCAGAGTGTCGTTATAGTAAACAAATATAGTGAATTTTAAAGAGTGCATTTATTCTATTGTGGTTTATGCGCTGTCGACGAAGTAGATTTAATTCAATCCAATCAATATAAATGAAATTCAAGAAAAAAATGCGTATAATTTAATATTCCGTACAAGGAAGTCATGTGGTGTACACATCAGATTTTTTAATATCAATAAAAGAATTAACGTGGAGATAACATATCGTGTCTAATTATCGTAACCTGAACCAAAAATTTCCTATAACAGCTATTTATTTAAAATGATGATATTAACGACAAATTTTCGTTATACAAATGACGGGACATGCTATTGCGTGCTTTCTTCAACGTTAGATTATTACATAATAATAATAATATCAATAACATATTTAATGTTTGGCAATGCTATTGTTATTTCATATTTTGTAAAATTTACAAATTTTTATTAACAAACTCTAGGATTTGAATGGGAGCAGTGGCAACACTTTTCGAAGTAAAACAGGTTTTTATCTCCAGCGTGTGAGACTGCTGCCGCTCGGAAAAATAGGGCAAAAATTAGCGTTTTCAGTGTTTTTAATTCATATCGCCGCTAGTTATCATCCTCTAAGTAGGGATGGATGATTGATGGGAATGGTCGAAATAGTTTCCCAGAAATTTTGGAATCTGGTAATACCTCTCTCGAAACGCAGTTTCCCCGCTTCCGGAGGAGATAATGCCGCCAATAAACAAACACGCACACATATTTTAATAGCATAGATACTGTTTAATGCAGGAAAGGAAAATTAATAGCCAAAAAGAGCAGTTATAGTTTAGATGCTGCTCCTTTTTTGTTTTGAAATGTCTTAAATTCACAAACACTAAACTTAAAAATTTATCTTTGTCTTTAAAATGGTTCTTGAATATTTCTGCATATTGTATGCGTAACGCAGTATAACACTTTAAACTCAATAAGTTATGAAAAATATTTTATTATTCGTAACTTTTTAGGGCTCATGAATGATATTATTTTCGCCAAATACTGCCTATCATATCCATGTTAAATTCTGCCGCTTTATTCGAAGAAATATTTCACTTTACGTCTATAATTATGACAAGTATTGAAAATAAAGCTGCAACTGCTATTTCTGAACTTCTTTGTATATTAATTCAACATAGTAATGTGCTAATTTGGACAAAATTAAACCTGTTGTATTGAAAATAAATGGTTCCGTTACGAAAAAGGGCGTCGATAAATTGTATAGTAATATAAGAAAACAGAATCAGTTTATTTAGCGATTTTATTTATAAGGGATGTTAACTCTTTAATTTTTATAGATATTCAACTTAATTAACACATTATCAAGAAGTCCTGAATTGTGTAGTATCTCGAAAAGATCGGACATTTTTATTTCAAATAGAATGCAATAATTTTAAACGCATAAAAATGAAATAATAAAATATGATTTCTTTTGAATTATGAGTTTAATTAGCTTTTTATAACTGAATTTAAATATTAGTACCTTTTCTTTACAACAAAAAAATCACACCAGAAATGTTTTTGCATAGCACCGAGACTATAAGCAAAATCGTCTGCAGTAAAAATATCATATAAAATTGCGACATTAATTTGCATTGGTATATCAAACAACAAATTAAATATCGCTTCCTCGAATTCTTTCAAAAACCTTTTCTCAGAATTTCTGCTATTTCAACGCTTTTTCATTTCTCGGAATGGCCATGTTTGTCTTTGATTTCATTGCTACATAAAGCAACTTAATGCATTCAAAACATTTCGCATTATTATTTTGAAAGTATTTTCTGATGCAATCTTAATGTTATAAAATAAACTCTTATTTAGGAATTCCACAAAACTCTATTTAGTAAACAAGGTTTTTGATATAATGGCATTAAAAACATCTTTTATTAAATACGCTATTGGAACAAATGTATATCGAATTTTTCAATGTATGTTTTATGTGATTTAAATTTTATTTTTAAAATGTAGGTTTTGGCTGTAGATAAATTATACCAAAAATATTAGAAAATACATTTTTTCTATATATTACTTCTATTAGATACGTATGTTGACTAAAAGGCCGACGATGAAGACTATAAACGTAATACATCTCTTTCTGAGACTCAGCCACTTTATTGCCTTTCTGAAGTAAAAAAGTAAAATGTATCGAAAATATTTATATTCGCATCCCATGTTAAAACTGACTGTAAACAAACAGATGTAAAAGAAAAATAGACGGAATTTTTTTCTGTAGCAAACTAAAAGTGTCAAATGCCAAATCTCAAAAGAAAAAAGAAATTATAAGATTCATAAGAAGAATAACATAATCAACATAACTCTAGCTATTTGTGAAAACCGAAATTACTTTCTTACCAACACAATATGTATATACATAGGTACATAATATATATGTCTGTGTATATGTAGGGTGTAGTTGTATTTACGAACTGTAGGAACAGTCTTGTTGATGACATTGGTCTTACTGATGACATTTAGTAATTTAAGGACGAAAACACGGGAACATAATTAACACGAAGGTAACGTATAAAAAATAAGAAGAAAATAATAATAAAAAAGGTCTGTCCATGGTATTATAAAAACGGATTAACATCATATATGAAGCGAAATCACATGATAGAAAGAATTCAGCGTTCTTTTGGTTTTCCAAACTTCATCATCATTTCCGTCTAGCGTCTAGTCTGCCGAAAATGGTCACGTGATCTTTCTGGTGAGCGCGTTGCCATTATTACTTATGAAGAGAAGCATATCCTCCCACGTCCATTTTGCAGCACCGGATGTCCACGGCTGTTTGAAGAAAACAAGAGATCTGAAAAGGAAAAAAAAAAAAAAACAAGCAGAAAAAGTGAAAAAAAAATCAATGTTTTGGTGGCGAATGTTCAGTTTGTGAACCACCGTTTCATCTTATCAGCAGAGATTGACGTTATGGTGGGACCTTCATGCCGTCCTATCTTTAGTACTTCGTAATGATCAGATGGATAAACTTCGTTATCTCATAAGGACCGAAGAATTTGGGACGGAGTTTCAGTCCAGGTGCATTGTATTGCCACTTGGTCTCCGAGTTTGTATTTTGCAGGCAGATTTGCGACGTTTGTTATAGTGTCTGATATTTTCTTTCTGTAAAAGGAGGATGTTCCGCTTAGCTTCAATGCGTAACGCGTCTTTTTCAACAAGAATTCTTTGTTGACGTGCCTCTTCAAGAAGTTGTTAATCTGCAGGTCCTCCTGTTTCTTCATTTTGACACCAGTTTCAATAATTCAAAATGTGTGAACTTTGTATTGCGTGTGGTGGTACTGCTTAAGATTCGTCGAAAACGCAGAACGTACTTAAACCATTTGTCAGGTTCTTCGATAGTTGATTTAGTTAAAACTGGTATAATAGTTCCATAAATGCGCTCAACGTAACCATTGCTAAGCGGTACACCCGTTGTTATTCAGATGTGTTCAATTGACTGCTCTTGGCAATAATTTTGAAATTTGGAAGATGTAAAAGCACTACTTTTGTGCGTGATAATTTTTGAGGGGTTGCCAAATGCAGTTTTTTGCAGGGATAATTTGTCCAAGGCATCTGTAAGAAAGGTAAATTTACGGTATAGATCCAGACAAACTTGGTTGTCTGGATCTGTCTTGGAAAAGTGCGTCAGTGACAGTAAAAAGCTATTTAGAAAATTTTTCGTCGAAGGTAAAGGTCCGAGAAAGTCGCAATAGTTACATTCAAAGGACACATCCCATTTTGGGATTGAAATGAGGAGTTCTTGTTTCCGCGATAATAAGATGCAAGAAATACAATTGGAAATAATTTCTTGAACCAATTCTTTAAGTTGATGTATGTAAAATTCACGGAAACAACTGATTCCGTTTTTTGCGAAGCAAAATGACCTTATGAATAGGCGTTTAATATTACTTCTTTCTGCATAAGTTGTGGGACGAATAAAAGCTCTGTATCCTTATGGAGTTTATAAAGAAGTTCATTTTTAAGAAAAAGTCATCGGAAGGTGTAGATCCAATTATTGATTTAATTTTAGATATGAATTCATCGTGTGCATTTTTGATCTTTTGGGTGATATTGGTTGAAGAAATAACAAGGATGGGGTAACAACTAAAAGCATCTACGTGTTTAATTTGCCGACCGGGCCTATAACAAACTTCATAATCAAAGCTGTTTGGAGGAGTAAGCGTAATTTTTCTAAGCTTTCGATTTCATCTCTTGACGGTATCAGAAGATCATCCATGTAAACTATAAGAATATTATCACGAAGAAGATTCTGGAAAACTGCACAAACAAATCATGGAAAAACACTGGGACTGTTCGACAAATCAAATGGAACGCTTAAAAGCTCGTATTGTCCTTCATGGGTCATAAACGAAGTGTATTTTGTGCTATTTGGGTCCATAAGTATATGAAAGAAGCCGTTTTTAAGGTCGTGTGAAGTGAAAACTTGAGCATTTGGAAGTTTATCTAAGGCTTCTTCGATTAGCGGTAAGGGAAATTTATTCTTTATCCTTTTTTCACTGAATTTTCGATAGTCTAAACAAATTCTTGTGTCACCGCTTTTCTTTTTACATAAAACAATCGACGCAGCGTAACCAGAACAGCTAGGTTTAATAATTAATTCTCTTAACTAGTCTTGAGTTTGAGTTTCAACAATTTTCTGTTCCGAAATCGTAGCCATCGTAAACGTTAGGCTACGGGGATTTCATCACATAACAAAATTTTCATCTTGATTACAGTGTTTTTATTTTTATGGGGTTTGTAAGAAGTAACAATATGTTGGACATCCTCGCGAATTTCGGAGTTCAAGGTGCGCGAAAGATCAAATGGAAAGGTTTGATAGTTGGTAACATTTGCAATGTTAACAAAAATTTCATCATGATTACTGTTGCAGATATGAATACCGTCTTTATCAAATCAAAATTGAGTTTATTGCAAAACGTCGATTCCAATAATCACATCAAGAGGAATCATGTAATCTTTTAGAACATGAATTTTAGCAGGTAAAATAGTGTTTTGAATTTGAATTTAGTCCTGAAAGAATCCTATGCTTTGTACTGTGTCTCGGCCAATTCCTGAGAACGTAATTCTGGAGGGATGTAATGGTGAAGAACCAGTCTTGCGATATGTATTTTAATTAATAAGCGTGGCTTGTGACCCATTGTCACAAAGTGTGGTATAAGATGTTTGGAATAAATTTGAGCAGAAAGTGCGTTTACAGTTCTATCAGGTGTAAAATGTTTGGGAGCGGATTCCGTGGTAGAATTACGAGGATTTGGGAGACAGTTGGCATGAACGTGGCCATAATTTTTGCAGCCACAACAAAATTTGCCACTTGATTTCTTTGGACAATTGACGCTTTTATGCCCTTTCAAACGACAAGAATAGCATACTGCTTGCGTGTTTGATGTACGCTTATTATCAAGTTTAACATTATGAAATTTCTTCTGAATATTTTGAACTGTTAAAGAGTTTTCGTAAATTTTCAGTTTTTCTTTCAATTCAGGAAGGGATTTACAGCTGTCTAAAATTATTTTGTTGTTTGATGAAACATGAATACCGTTTATAACCTACTCAATCAGATAATAATCATCAACAGAACCTTTATGAGCGAGACCTCTCATGACTAAAACTTATTAATGTTTCGAATGGTTTCATAAGTCGATATTCCATTATTTGATGGAATCTATTAATCTTATTCGAAAATTTGTCTAACAAATGGTGTTTTAATTGTTCTCAATTAGTAGTTCCACGATTTGATCTTATTAAAGTTAAAGCTGGACCTTTCAGACATTTTTTAACAAAAATTGCTTGGTTAACAGGATTCGCTATCTGATAGAGATTAAAAATATTATCAATGTCAGAAATAAAAGTTTCATTGCTGTAATTATCACAAGACGAAAAGTGTTTAATCAGGTCAACAATGTCTTTCAGACCAAAACATTGAAAAGAAACACTCTGAACATACCTGTTATTAGCCAGAAGTAATAAATTTCCAGGCCAGTTATCAAATAGGTTTTCTCTTCCTTTCTTAGCAAGACAGGTTTGCATAAGGATTCATCTGGTGTGTGAGTGATGCTCGCTTTTGCGACGATATCCGTGGGTGTGAACTTTCCACCAAAAGTTCGTCATCAACTTCACTAACGTCAGAAAAAATCTGAGTTTAATAGTAAGATGTCAGTAAGATTCGTAAGGATTGTGTTAGCACATTTCTCAGTATCAATAGAAAATTCTTAGTAAATTACATATAGCAATTAGATCAGTGAGTGAAATTTCTTTTATCATTTTTTGATTTGTATCTTTGAACTTAAATGGCTTGGGAAATCCTGAAAATATACGCAATCGAGAGCGATTTTGTCTATCGCCATCCGTGCCAAAAATTAAACGATGTAAGAGCTTGATCTGTAGTTCACTGGCAATTTTTAATGATCGTGCAATGTTGGGATAATCGTTAAAGGTGGTCATTATTTATCATAGAAATTATCACACAAATATTCTTAAAAAATGTTAATAACTATAGTGCTAAAGCACTCGAAAATTCGTACGTTCAAACAACTTCTAAAATACACCTTAAGAATAGAAAATAAATTTCACTTCGAGATGTATCAAAATAGCTTTGAAAAACGTCAAATAGCATTTTATAATGCTTTCAAACCATAAGCATCAAAAGAGATGAGCAAAACAGTTTGTTGGTTAAAAACGAAAGTACTGAAGAATAGCTTTAAATACCTTCAAATAACATTTTATAATGCTTTCAAAATATACTATGCATCAAAAGAAATGAGCAAAACAATTTTTTGGTTAAAAACAAAATTATTGAATGTTGAAAGAATCGTCGAATTAGCAAATGTTTAAAATGTGCATCAAACAATTCTTCATAATAATATTGATTTAAAAATAATGCTTTTCAAAACAATACTCTTCACTTAAACACTTTTTCTCTAAAATTAAATACCTTTCGTTTATTCAATTAAACGCCTTTCGTTCCCCTTTACTATTTTTGCCTCATATCAACATCAACTGAGCATCATCAAATAAAGTTACCATAAAATGACATTAGTGTGTTTTTAAAAATGATATTACCTCATCAACAACGTATCAAGTGAGCACCGTCAAATAAAATTTTGATCAAACAACAGCAACGTTTTCCTGAAATAATTCATTGCACTTCCAGTTTAGATTCATGACAGCAATGGCGGCAACTGCAGCATCTTGCTTCTGTGCTCTCAAACATCTTGCTTCTGTGCTCTCAACATCAAATGGTACTTTCATTTTGGTATTCCACAGGACCTTTAATTAGAGGCTAGAGTTAATGAAGAATTAGTTCAAAAGAGTCAAGCCCCCATGTAGGATGTAGCTGTATTTACGAACTATAGGAACAATCATATTGATGACAACGGTAGTGACATTTAATAATTTAATGTCGAAAACACGCGAACATAATTAACACGAGGATAACACATAAAGAGAAATAAGAATAAAATCATAAGAAAAAGGTCTGTCCATGGCATTATAAGAACGGATTAACATCATATATTAAGCGGAATCACATGATAGAAAGAATTCAGAGTTCTTTTGGTTTTCCAAACTTCATCATCATTTCCGTCTAGCGTCTCGTCTGCTGAAAATGGTGACGTGATCTTGCTGGTGAGCGCGTTGCTATTATTATAAAAAGAAGCATATCTCCCATATATACATCGTAGAGACATTAGGTATTTTTGAAAGCAGGCAAGGGGAAAAATTAGCAACGCCTTCGCCTGGAATCGAACCACGGACCTCTGGAATACCGGCCCAGCGTGCAGAACCACTGCACCACGAAGGCATGCTAGGAAGGGGAAGAAATATCTTATAATATAGCTTATATATTATATACATTAGTTATCATTAATTAAGGAATAATCACAAAAATGACAATTATTCTAAAAGTTACATGTAGAATTTAACGAACCTGAACCACAGAATACAACACATAATAAGGTATAATATTTTATGAAAAGAAATTACCAGACACTTATGGTGATATCGAAATTAGCATATGTATAAAATGAACAAATCGAATATGTCAGTTTGGTGTAGGAAAATTGATTTGAATATGGAATTTAATCTTACCTGGAAGCATTACAGCACATACAGCGATGTGTGATGTTTTCAATTATGCAGTCTATCAATTCCGTAGGAAGTGAAAGCCATTGCTCTTGCAAAACACTTGCAAGCGTGGCAGGGGTCTGAAGAGGAGTTCAGAGCAGCTATAAGTTATCTAAGTCTTCAGAAATCATCTCAAACATGCTCGGTAGACTTAAGTCCGGTGATCGAGCTGGCCACTCCATACCCTGAATGGTTTGATGCTGAAGATAATCATCCACGATACGAGCCCTCTGCGGTCTAGCGTTGCCGTCTAGCAAGAAATCATTACTAGTGCCCCGGAGTAAGGGCGCACATAAGCATCAGGTATGTCATCTCTATAATCCTCAGCATTCACGGTTCGCGGGCATACACACGAAGATTTGTGTATCCACCCAAAGGGATACCACCCCAAATACAGACACTGCCTTCTCCGTATGCATCTCTTTCACAAATGTTTGATGGGTGATAACTCATTCCATGTCCTCTCCAAATCAAATAACGCCTACTATCGCTTTGGAGGCTAAACGTGGACTCATCCATAAAATAAACAACTCTCTACTGATCAGCCGTCCAGTGAGTATGCTGACGTTTCCAATTTAGACGTTCCCTTCTATGACGTGACGTGAGGGGCACGCAAATAGTTGGTTGCCTCGCGTACTGACATCTTTCGTGAGGCCGTCTACCGCATAGTTGACGTTATCAGTAACTTTCTGATGACTTGAGCAATGGATTGTCTGAGTTATGTAGGAGATGCAGTTGCCGTTCTTAGCTGAATCTCTTGGATGCCAAATCAGTGGTTAGAAATTGTCTTATGAAATTGTGTCCAAAGTCTATGAACCGCAGAAGATATTTATATTATTATTTATCACATTTAGCCTCATGGCTACTTTTGTCTTTCTCCTGCCTCTGGTCTCGTAATAGCTCTTTACAGTACTAGTTCAGGAAGATGATGCCTAGAGGTCATTGTTACGAAATGGCTATTTCAGATTTCTTATCCCTATATCACAGTGAAGATTTCAAGCTTTCTCTCAAACATATAATTTTACGCTCCTCGCAGATGACGCATTCAAACTGCAGCGCACTGATTTGCATACTTATTTAGCATTCCAATACAGCCTCACTAATTTACTCAGCAGCTTTTATTTGACAACATATTCGAATTTTATGCGGATTGGCTTATTTATGGACGAGTTATTGTTATTTTTGCGATTTCGCCCTTAATTTTCGGAAACCAATGAATATTCGTAAATCAGCTTTATAATTTAATTTAGTAACAGCCTCTTAATTACTCTCTTACAAGGAAGTGATTAGTGAATATGATGCGTAAAGGATTGAGAAATATGATGCAGGGATGGTTAAGTCTAGTTAAAATTTGCTAAGTTGCTTTTCAATACATTTCGTATCTCACTGTCACATCGGAAATTGATTTTCCAAAGTCAATGAAAAATTTTTGGAATATTTTGCTTTTATCAGCATTTATTAGAAAACTTAAAAAGTTTCCACCATTGCTGATTATGCATTCGAGTACCCCTTACTAAGCCATCTGGGAGCTCCAGATGTAGACTTACTGTCGTTTGGACATGATCGTTCTAAACGGAAACAATAACATCTCAAAAACAATAAGTTAATGTTCTGCAACCGAGTAGTTAAATTTTGCGCAAACTCGATGAAATCCATAGATGAAGACCTACTCAGATTTCGCTAAGTTCCGTTGTAAGGATCCTAAGTTTCACTAACGTTTATTTTATTTTAAATCTTTACTATCACTTCTTAATTTCTACTTCCGGCCAGAATTAAAAGCTTTAACTTATTTATGCAAATTTGTCTTGCTAACGCCAAGTACTTAAGTTGTGGCTTTTTGCCAAGCAAGAGAGAGGAAGGAGTTATTAGAAGCAGGCCGCTTGCCATAGTAGTTTTTACTCGGTTGCTGGTTGCCTTCTAGGCCAGAGGTTTAGTCCTCTTGATAAATTCAAACGTATCGTAGTTTTAGCAGCTCTCTGTACTACATACGGATTTTGTTAAATAACGGTCAATATTAAAGTTAGGCACTTGTATATTAATCCAAAGTTAGTTTTAGTTAGAGTTTTAGTTAGTAGTTTTATATTCTTACGTTCAGACCACAAGTGGTTGGTCTCTGTATTCCGAAGTTCCGGAAATCTCTGTAAAGATAGAAAAATAAAGGGTTTCGTATACCCTTCCTGTGTATTGTCTACTTCGCAATTTATTGAACATAGCTTGAGTAAGCTCCCTGTTCCGAGTCAGGACAGTTCATGCTTCCAAGGCAAGTAAAGAGGAACACAATTCCTGATAGTGGCCCCCGACGAAGAAGAATAACCATGCCCGAGTTTCAAGAAGAACCTGTGGTGCCTGCAGAAGGGGATCAGAATCCAGAAATGCCAGCTGCCGGCCTTGAAGGATTTGGTTACATCGTCCAGACCATGCGCGCATCGATGAAACCAGAAGCAACATTCAATGGAAACTCACCGGTAACCAGTTTTTTGGAAAAATTGGATGACCACTTCATGCTGTATTCAGTCCATGAATTCCAGAAAGTCAGCTACCAGCGCTTTGAGGGGCCAAGCGCTTAATTGGTTCAAATGTATAGGCAGAAGCATCTTGGGTCAAGCGGGAAGTCCCACCTATACTTACGAAAATTTCAAGACTGTCTTAGTAAAAGCCTTCCCTGTCGTAAGAAATCGTTCAAAATTACAAGCGGAACTCTTCAGCATATACCACCAACGAATTGAAAATCTCTCAAGCTTTATTTTAAGAAAAATTCACGTCTTTAAACTCTTGTATGGATGCCGTCCGGATCCTGAGATAATCCAAGTGATTTTGCCTAGGTTACTTCCCCAAGTACAAGACTTTATTGAATTAAGGAATCCGACTACACTGGAAAAGTTATTTGAGCTAGCAATCCAGTTTGAAAGTAGAAGAACGGCGGACATTGAAAGAAGACGCCAGTATGAGCAACGAAGCCAATTTGGTGCGCCAAGACCACAGCAAAGGCAAGAACACGGCTACGGAAGCAAATCGAATCAGTTTTTTAGTAGAACTTTAAATCAAACACAAAGAAATTATTCCGCGACTGAGAGAGAGGCACTTGCAGTTCTGTTAGCAGTGCAAAAATTCCGAGTCTATTTTGGAAGGGCGCCAATAACAGTGTATTCTGATCATGCGGCGGTAACTAGATTGTACTCAGGGAAAAACGTATCCCAAAGGTTAATAAGATGGGCACTCAAGTTACAAGAGTATAATTTGGTAATCAAGCACACCCCCGAAAAGGAAAATATCGTAGCAGATGCCCTATCCAGAATAAAAATAGATGAAGAAGGCAATACAGTAAAGGTGGCAATGCTCACAGCATGTACGATACATTCCCGAGAAACTGTAATAACCGAACTGTGTAAGAATCCTGAATTTAAAAATATTTATGATTATTTAAAGGATCCTGAAAATTTTAGCCACCAAGATATTGTGGCGATAAGAAATAGGGCGGCCCATTACGAACTAATAGATGGTGTATTATTTTATACAAAAACTACGAATTCCAACAACGAATTTCGACCTGTTATAACAGCTAGTCTTAGATTAAATATACTGCGTGGAGTTACACGACTCCCCTTTAGCTTCTCATGCTATTCGAAAAACCATCCAACGCGTACGCGAAGCAGTTTATTTTCCTGAGCTGCAAAAGTTAACAAGGGCGTATGTCCAGTCCTGCCCAACATGTCAAGCAGTTAATTATATTAATTTCCGCCCGGCCGGGTTTCTAAATAGCATTAAATCGGAATTTTCAAATGAAATAATTGGCATCGATTTATTGGGCCCTTTCCCAAAATGTCAGTTAAATAAAAGTCGGTATCTCCTTGTTATGGTTGATCATTTTAGTAAGTGGACCGAAATTGTTCCCTTGAAACGAGCCTCCGCGAAATTAGTTACTGATTCTATTTTAAATAAATATATTTTAAAATACGGGGCGCCCCTAAAAGTTATATGGGATAACGGTCCTCAATTTGTAAGTAATATATTTGAAGACATGTGCCAAAAACTGGACATACGTCATTTAAAAATGGTCCCGTATCGGCCGCAATCAAATATAGCGGAACGGGTTAATAGAAATATAGTGAAAATTATCCGTAGTTATGTTAAAAATTTTCATAAAAGCTGGGATAACTATGTCAATGAATTAGCTTTCCCCCTTAGGACCGCAAAACATGATACGAGGGGCAAAACTCCTGCTGAGTTATTTTTAGGCAGAAAGACTATAACTCCGTTAGATAAATTATTTTATGTTCAACAAAGAGCCCCAGAATTTAAAATGGGCGATATAGAAAAATTAATTAAAGAAGCAAAAAAGAACACTGAAGTAGCACAAAGAAAACAGAAGCTCTATTATGATATGAAACGACGGGGAGTAACTTATAAAGTAGGTGATGAAGTGTGAAAAATTAAGCATTCACTTTCTTCAGCTCCCACAACATAAAACTGCCAAATTTTATCCACGATTTGAAGGACCATATGTCATAGAAAAAGTAACTCAGGCTGTAGTGGTGTTAAAAGCCAGGAATGGTGAAACCTGCACCGCAAACGTTGACCAGATAAAACCATTTTTTAATCGTAATAAAATGCCAATATTTCAAGATCTTTTGCAGGATCCGGCACGGCAGGCACAAGCTTCAGAGGTGGAACAACGACAATCACAAGGGGAAGCCATTAGTAGACAGGAGCAGTTGAAAAGAAAGTTCCCCCGTTGGAAAACTGAAGGTAACAAGAAAAAGAAGCAGTTCCACCGACCAGAAAAAGAGGGCACGACCACCCCCAGAATGAAGAAGGGAGAAGTACGACTAATGCAAAGAGAGGCAGGAGAAATGATAGCAACTATAACACGGCTCCAAAACGGAAGATCTACCCATCGGATAGGAGTCTACGCAGCAAATGTCGAGGAATTGATGAAGGAAGACCAGCTGCAGATGCTAAGAAGCAAGAAAAATTTGAACAACCAGCAACGAGATCCAGGCAACAAAGAAAGACAGTTGTCCCGGTTCCGCCAAGACCAGCTGCCATCAAACGGCCGAGACTACAGGCAGATGCTAAAAAGAAGGTCTTCAAGGGTGACCGAACTGGAAGAAAAAGAAAGCTCATGGAGGAAGGAACCGAAGGGCGAACCCGCACAAGAAGTAAGATAAACCAGACGGTAGTCTTCGCTACTTTCCAGGACTGGGCAGAAAAAAGGATGTCTGAATATCACAAAGATAAGTAAAACTTTATGTTACTTTGAAACCTTAAGTTAATTTTTCATTCTTACTGCAAGTGGCAGAATTCAAGAAGTTTTACCTCATGTGAGGCCTACCTTTATCGCCAAAAAAGCGAGAAATGAGTTGTTACTTATTTTGGTACTATGTTTTTCAATTACTCGCGAGTAAAACTAAAATTGTTGTATAATAGGAATGTGTAAATACTTGAATGTTGTAAAAGCATTGATAATCTTTGAGAAAGGTACCTTAAGAAAATTGTAAAAATTATTGTATAAAATTTTATTTAAAAGATTCTGGCAAGAAAGAAGTTTTAATCTGAAAGACTTTTGAAATGTAGTATTTCAATGTAGAAGAATTGGCACTTGCTTGGAAAAGAATAGAAGTTAACAATGTACTACTAATGTATGTTTTAAAATGCGTAAAATTAACGGAATGTTAATATGTCCTTATATACAATGTGAACGGTTATCTTAAAAGTTAAGAAATACTGTGATATGCTAAAAGTGAAAATATTAGAGTAATGCCAAAAATTTTAACTTATTGGTGTGACTGTAAAAAGAGCAAATTATTGTGAATATGTGTTAAAGGTTGAATGAATGTAGTTAGGCTCTCTGACGCTACACTTCAGAGTTAGCCACTTTTCAGAATAGTACCTCAGGGTTTAGAGATGAATATAAGGTGTGTTCTGAGGTCTTGTTATGTTGAATTTTAACACGTTAGTGTTTTGATTGCAGGCGGTAGTGTTGAACACTTGTACATAGACACGCTCGTGTTTGGTGTTTTTCTTTACAACACATGTCAGAGAGCACGGGGAGATAATTAAATAACGTCATGAATGAAATAAAAATCTTAAAAGAGAAATATAAATATTCATGTTACTTGCCATTTGATTGTATAACATTTCATTAAACTAGTTTTCCTTCCAGATCTCTGGAAGGAACCAGATTTCAACTAAGAAATTCCTGTTTATAGATGCAGTACACATGAAAAATCTTGTCCATGGAGTTGATAATGTAAAAACGACTTTTTTTTTAATTTCTAGTTTCTAGTGAGAAATGTTTGTAAAAGATTAGCCTTGCGTTAGATTCTAGAGCTAAAAGTTTTCAATTAGGTCGTTTTAGACCTCAGTTTCAAACTAATTAACTCTGGCGGGAAGTATGTAAGGATCCTAAGTTTTCCTAAATTTTATTTTATTTTAAATCTTTACTATCACTTCTTATTTTCTACTTCCGGCCAGAATTAAAAGCTTTAACTTATTTATGGAAATTTGTCTTGCTAACGCCAAGTACTTAAGTTGTGGCTTTTTGCCAAGCAAGAGAGAGGAAGGAGTTATTAGAAGCATGCCGCTTGCCATAGTAGTTTTTACTCGGTTGCTGGTTGCCTTCTAGGCCAGAGGTTTAGTCCTCTTGATAAATTCAAACGTATCATAGTTTTAGGAGCTCTCTGTACTACATACGGATTTTGTTAAATAACGGTCAATCTTAAAGTTAGGCACTTGTATATTAATCCAAAGTTAGTTTTAGTTAGAGTTTTAATTAGTAGTTTTATATTCTTACGTTCAGACCACAAGTGGTTGGTCTCTGTATTCCGAAGTTCCGGAAATCTCTGTAAAGATAGAAAAATAAAGGGTTTCGTATACCCTTCCTGTGTGTATTGTCTACTTCACAATTTATTGAACATAGCTTGAGTAAGCTCCCTGTTCCGAGTCAGGACAGTTCATGTTTCCGAGGCAAGTAAAGAGGAACACAAGTCCTGATACCGTCTTCTTGTGAACAATGCAATCTCAGTAAATGCCTGGAAATAATCCTAAAATGTTTGAAGAAATGACAAGTTTTGTTTCTGTTTCAGATGCTACATTTGCTTGCAAAGTTATTTAATTACAGAATTTAAATTTCTTACGCCATCGGTTACAACTCCAGGACCCCAGATAAAACTAAGGTGCAAAATTAAGTTTTAGCTTTATCTTTCAATCAGAAACTAACATTATAATTTTCGATATTTATTACTTCGGAAATGATTAAAATTTTATCTCGTACATAATTCTTTAACAGCTTAAGAAAATGTTAACTGTGTGAATAAAATGTATCACTTTATGACCCTATAACATATCCATATTTTTACTATAAGGTTCCACATCAAATTACATTCAGCCCTGGATATAAAGTTTAATTTACCTTCGTTTTCTTTCGTTATGTTAAGCTTATGCCTCAGTAACGTCATATGAATGGCATTGATTTATAATCTATTAATATTTTAGAATGGCGTATATCTGAACGATTTCATTATATATGCATGCTTCAGTTCGTAGAACAAGATAAATATCAAATTTATAAAATTTTGTGCTAAACAAAACCGAACTATATAATTTATTCTAGAATTTTCAATATTCGAATGTACATGTAAGAAGCTGCTATTTGTTTTCTATACCTTTTATGTATGTGGAGCGACAAATAAACGACAACTCATTGATTATGTTCATTGCTACTTTTTATTATCTGCTATGCTTCGAAATATGTCTGACTGAATTTATTTCATATGTATTAGCGTTGAAAATTCTCTAATGCAAAGTACATTGCATCATCATTTCTTTTTTATTCCTATAATGCAGGAGGCAACAAATCGTATCATAATTTTGAAAGCATTTCTATTAACTGCTTTCTGACGTATGCATGATATATGCTTGGTTAAGTTAACGACGAAAACATCAATGCTAATTCTCGTTTCGTTCAAAGCAACCGAAAATTTGATAACTGAAGCAGCGAGACCTATGATAAAATAAATATTTTCTGACAGTAGAAGGATAATTGATATAATGTTATTCCAAAAGACTAAACAAAATAATTTCATTTTCAGCATTGCAGTATAGACCGAATATTCCTTAAGTTGCTGTCAAGTTGAATATTTCAAAACAACCATAAAAAGAATATATCATGTCGTTAGCATTCGAACAGCTTGATGTCAGAAACATCTATGTTGAAGTGGGAATCGAAAGATTTATTAAACGAAAGATAAAAAGATAAAAAAGTCTAAAAAGGATTAAAAATATTTCTTGCTTAAAAATGGAATTATCATCCTTATCGCTTTCCAAGCATTAATATTTAGCTTAGAGTAAATTTCATCAATGAATGCATGTTTAATGTTTCCCACACATGAAAACGTTTTCTTTAGCTACTCATCCGGACATGATGAATAATTCAGATTTATGCTATTTGCTGGAAGAGGGTGTCCTAACTACGAAACTTAAACTCACACTTACTTCAAAACTATTCTTCCAAGAGACCACAGATTTACAACTGTATGCCTTTGTAATCGAAAGCTTTATTGAATGTCATAAAATTATAATGAAAAGAAAATATAAAACATTTTATAGCGATTTGGCTTTTGAATTATTCTTGAGTAAGATTCCAATACTAGAAATTAAATAAACAAAATGAGAAAAATATATGTTGCACACTGTTAAATTTTACATTGTATAACATCATCTGCGAAACACAATTTATTTTGTAACTCTAGATTTTTGTAGCATTTTATTTATGATGTTTTTCAGAGTAGTATAAAGAACAAATCTGATGCAAAAATGCATATTTTGTGAGTGGGTAAATTTAAATTAAGACGTTTTTAAACGTGAAACTTTTGCTTCTAAACATCTATTCACAATTTTCATTTGCTTTATTTTATTAAAAGAAATTTAGACTAGTACAGCAAGATTAAAGGAAAGTCTTAAACCTTAGAAACCAGTCCTGCAAATTTATAAATATTGCGCTGATTCATGTTGCTTTAGTATCTCAAATAATCACATTAAGTTTATCTGCGAGGGATGGCTTCGTGAAGAACACCTGGAAGGGAACTTCCTCTTATTCATACCCGAACTATCAGTGTTCAATGATCTCACCGCCAGTAAACTAGTGGATTGGCGCTCCCACATTCCATGACCATAGGATTATGATGCATTTATTACAATGCTAGTTTATTTCTAGATCTGAGTAAAGTAAATGACTTATGCATCAAGTTGCAACTTCGGTGTGCAAGTTGCTGGAAACATAAAGGTTTACTAAGTTGCAGCATACTGTTCCTTAGTGACAATGCGAGGCCTCATAAGGCATGGGCAAGATTTGAGGAACTCTGGTTGAGAATTTTTGCAATAGCATCCACGCAGATGAGATTTATTCTGAGGCTGATTTTTATATTTAGTCCCATCAAAGTTCAGATTAGCGGTGCTCGTTTCGCTGACGAATGCAGACAATGAACATATTCTAAATATAATTGCGGAAGATCAAACACTTGGATGTATTAAACACTGAAACCCACATATATGACGGAGTTAACATCTCAATGTAGGGATGAGGTTATGCAGAAAAATGATTATAAAATGTCTATTTCTTATTGCTTTTACTGTGCAACTATTTGTACTTATTTACAGACAAGTATTCAGGTTCATGTGTTGTGCAAGATCAAATCTGTTGATCAACCACATAGCTGTACGCTTTAATGCTTTAAAAGTTAAGAAGTATCTAACCTCATGATCTCGTTGTATAAGAGTTGTAATTAAGGTTGATACTGAATAAAGTATAATTATGTTATGCTTATATTTAACCGAGGCTTAAGCGATTTCTAGACAAAACACTAGAATAAAGGAGAACACATCTTTCTTTCACATTTCTCAAAATAAGGGAATCAAAACATGTATTATGCCACATGGTTAATAAATTCGATTTAAATTTAATAAATTTTTAACTTTAGTTGCTTTTGTTACCATAAACGAAACTTCTTAAGTTGTTTCAAAATTATCCCTCATTCCGCTGACTTACCAGCTGCAAATTTTTATCATCGCTATTAACACATCGTAATTGACTTTGCACTACGAGCAGTTTCCATATGAACAAAAATTCCAAAGATCACATTCAAAGCAGTAGGCACTGATCAAGAACAGCATAAGTGTGTAAGTTTAAAAACATTTCGCTAAATCTAAATACTGTTTTAACCTTCTCAGACTACCAGAATCGATAGAAAACAATGATTCAAGCTTAAAGTGTAGGAAACTGGCTCCACTGTTCAAAGGTTAATAAATTAATTCCAATAAAGGCCACTTACTGGCTTGTGGCAACAGCCCTACGGGCAGGCAATCACAAAGACGTTTCACTACCGCAAACTGATGTTGCCAAACCTCTCTCCTAAACTTAGATTCTATCTTCCATTCATTTTAAACGGCTGCTTATCGTTAATAAAATGCGATGTTATCACTACAAAAAATTTTACAGTTCACTAATTTAAGCAATTGAAAAGGGGATAACAAGCACGGTTTTACAAATTCTGGTTTAACTCCCAAATGATGACCCAAAATATTTAACTTTGCGATGGGAAACATGTGGCCAGATTATCCAAATTCTAATTAATTTAATAAGGCCAAATACTGCTCGCGTCTATATGTAAGATATAAAACAGAGAAACAAAATTTCAGAATTGAAATTCTTAGAGAAAGTGAAATTCTCAGAAGCATTTTCAGCTAGGACCAATTTAAACTAGATCGGTTATTGAGATTAAAAATAAAAAAAACTACACGATAATGTGTAATAAATGGCGTTAGAAACAATTTTAGCTAAAATAATGTTTCATTTTTTGCAATGATCAGTTGGATATATTATAAACTGCATGTATTTAAAATTATAAAATTAAATCATTACAACAATAAAGATTTTATTTGGTTAATTTTAATCAATTAAGTTATTAAAAACTTAAAACGTGTATTCAGAAACGTAATATTTACGAATGGCAAAGCTCTTATCTATTTCCTAAGCAACATGAATGATAAAATGGAAGTGTTAACTAAGGATCATTTAACGGCAATAACATGTGGCGTGGATTTTAAGTGACAGAGGATCATATCGTAACGTAAAGACCTAAAGCCCTTGAAAATAGATTTCTAACCCCATATTAAAAGAAAGATTAAAATTATCAAGGAAGGCCTTTATCCCTACAAACCTCTTACCTGTTAAGCAATTATAATGATTGTTTCCCATACCGCAATAAAGATAAGATTATTAATTAATGTTTAGTTTCTGGATTATAATTAAAGATGTCATGTTCCACAAAACGCGGTGTTTGCAAAATTTTTTGGTTGATAAATAGATGGTAGCGTAACTCGGTGATATCGTATAGATGAAAAGTATGAAAAGAATTTGGAATAGATCCACTAGAGACTTTTTAAATATTGTTAAGAGTGATAAGATAGATGAAAATATGTGAATTGCTGCATTATTTGCCATTACTTTCAGGTATGAAACAACATTTGTTTACATTTTTCGTGCATTAAACAGAGAAAACGTATTTTTTATGCGTTATGCTTCTTCACACCCAAAACAATTTAAAAAGTTTCAGCTATTTTCTTTCCTAGTTTAATTGTATAATATTTTTCACTGTTGATAAATAAAGCTAAAAAGCTCTTTCATCAAGAAGAAATAAAACTGCATCTTGTTTCCCCGCATAGTAAGATAAATACATACGGTTTTGTAGCTTGCTGTAAAGAATAACTAAAACGGAAATATTTGTTTTCAGTATGCTATTTAAAATACCTGAAAGAAATGCTAATTAAATAAAGCAGTCGTCATAAGGTGAAAAAAACTATTTTTAGGTTGGTTAGTTAGTTGCTTTGTTCAGGACAAAGCTTGCTAATGCTGCCTCTTAAAAACACTTCCTTGAAAAATTATGATTTAAGTCTCAATTTAAAGAAAATATGTATATACTGTACTTTCAGAAAACGAGTCGAGTAAAGAGGAAATCTCAATAATCAACAAAGAGAGTAATTTAGAATACTTCGTGTTGTACAGACTAAAAATAAACCAGCTGGAAAGAAAGCTTATTAATTAACAGAGGCATATCCATTCTAAGACCTAATATACATTGTAACGAGAAAAAAATTCAGTAATGTCTACAATGTTAACTGATCTCCATAATTATTAAAAATCTTCGCTTACCAGTTAATTGTGAAAAATTCTGTCAAATTATTTAAATAACCGAAATAAAAAAGGCGTTAAGCTTTATTTAAGAAAACAAGCATAATACAATACATAAATGCCATGTTTTAAAGCTTGTTATTAATAGGCGAAGGAAACCCGTTAACGATAATTCTATAGAAAAATGAGTTAATATTTTTCAGCATTATTTTTTCAAACTTTATTAAAGCATAGTATCCAGTATTTAAGAAAACCGTCAAAAGACTGAATACCGATTAATGCATGGCTGATCTCCAAATACTTCAAAAAAAAACATCTTGAGAAAAGATTAGTTGATTGTTGATTACTTTATAAGGTATTCAGTTTAATTAATCCATTATCTTGTGATTTAAAGTTTAATACCTATTCCACTTTTCATTAGCTCTCACTAGGATGTACAAAAATATGAAGAAGAATAAAGAAAGAAAGAAGTTTAAGAAAAAAGTTCTTGAAAATTAGAGAGAGGAAGCTTTGGTAGCAACGCTGACTGTTTTTCCGTTTCTTTTGTCCGTAATTATAGAATTCCTCTGTTAATTAATAAGCTTTGAGATTTAGGTAATTAACATTCTCTCCAACTGTTTTATTCGCGCAGTTAGAATTAGGCTAACGGTTGTTAGGCTTTAACGCTGATAATAATTTACCTTGAATTCCTATTCTATAAAATTTTAAATTCTTAAAACTGCGAAGATATAAAAATGAAATGCAAGCCGTGGATTTGTTCAGTTTTAAATAAAACTGTTGCTTTAATCATCTGAGTCAGCTGGTGTTTCCGTAGATGGGGTGATAATTGGTCTGACAGTCTCAGTAAGGACAAAGTTATACTAAGTATAGTGTCTAATTTTACAAAATGTGATTGAAAGAAAGGGTGAGAAGGTAATCAGCCTAAGAGAAGGAACGTCTTCTGAGGGCATTTTTCACAGGAAACAATTTCATATTTGAATTACACATCGACCACAAAATAAAAACGAAATTTGAAGGCATTCAGATTTTATATTGCACCCAATATAAAATCTGAAAGCGTTACCTAATGTGTTACCTTTCTTTATTAAATATAATGTTTTTCGCACTTAAGCCACATAAAATTCAATTCAACAGCAATATCACAAAATATTTTAAAACAGCATATCTTTAGAATTTAGGATAGACAGTCTCGGGAGCTGGAGATAAAAAAAAAAAATTTTCGTACAGTGTTGCCGTTGTTTGCTTTGAAATCCTTGAGATTTTTAATCAAAAATTCCTTTACGGTTCACAAAATAAGAATTAGATAATAAAAAAAATTCGAAATTCAAAATTTCCAGATGCCCATATTCAAGGTGCCCATGTTCAGGTGGAGGACTAAATTATACAAAATTTGATGAATCTGAGTACTGTTGTTTTTTACAGTTTACAGTGCGAGAAATGTAATTGTATAATGTAAGTAATTAATTACATTTCTTATAATGTAATAGCGATTATAAGATATACCAGATATTGTTAAGATGCAATTATCTAGAAACGTATGAGTATTTAATAAGTGGATAATAAATATCATAACTGTATTTGTAATTAATGCACTTCTGTCATTTGTCCATTAATGTACCAGTTGTAATATACTTGCAATTGTATTAAATATTGGCAAATATGTAATGTACAGGTACAACGTATTTGTATAATGTACTTGGGAGTTTGTTTTTGGTTTTGTTATGTATTATGCGCAGTAATATTATAAAGTATAGGAGATTGGATAAAGTACTATATACTGTAGGGTAAATTTGCATGTGTGTAATGTATCAGTGCTTGAAACAGGTTTTAGTATTTAACCTAAGAATGAAAAAAAAATACTCGTTAAGAAGTAGATTGATAAAACACTGACTTGTATCTGCTTTATAATGCATTACTATGTAAAAATACTCGTGAAGAAGTAGATTGATAATATACTGTATTTGTGCGTGCTGTATAATGCATTTCTGTAATAATATAGTTATGTAATAATCTGGCACAAGTACATCAAGTACTGGTAAATGTATAGTCCATAGGTGTAAAGTACAGGTATTGGGAGCACACATTAGTTTCATAAGATGTAATCACTTTTGTATAATGTTTGAATTACTCAGCTATGTTTTAGTACGTATTCAAGAATGCATGAGCATTTATTCAAGAATCTTTTATGTATTTGTATTATGTAATCGCATCACATTTTCGGTTTTATATTTTATATTTTTATTATGTATTAATAAGTATGCATGTATTATGTACGATGGGTAAGAGCTTCGGCTTCCTAAAAAAAGCACAGTGCAATTAATATCTTAATATCTTAAGGGCTTCCTAGCAGTAAAAATACTTGTGAATAAGTAGATTTATAATACATTGTACTTCTACGTGCTGTATAATGCATTTTTGTAATAATATGGTACAAGTTATTGGTCAATCAAATATTGGTAAATGTGTAGTATATAGGTATAAAGTGCAGGTATGGGAAGCATAACAGTAGTTTCATAAGATGTAATAATTTTTGTATAATGTTTTTAACTCAGTTATGTTTTAGGATTTATTTAAGAATGTATTAGCATTTATTCAAGAATGTGCTGTGTATTTGCATTATGTAATTGCTTCACATATTTGAATCTATATTTTATATTTGTATTATGTATTAGTAAGTATGCATGTATAATGCACGATGGGTAAGAGATTCGGCTTCCTAAGAAACACAGTGCTTTAATATATTCAAGAACCTTAAACTGGTGAGTTGGTAACCAATTCTGTATGGATCAGGTAATACTCTGGGACGGAAGCCAACTCAACGGATTTCAGGATTTCAGTGCAAGAAATGTACATGCATTCATGCAGATTCTTCATTATTTAATTCTTTAACTATAATACAGGGCGATAATATTTGATGGCAACAATTTGAAAAGTGAAACGGACGTTTATACCGAAACAATGTAAAATGCCATTTCGAAACTTCTAGACCACCGCTCCTTTGAACTAAAAATATATTAAAAAAACACTCATATAAATACAAATATTTATAAGAATTACAACGATATCCAATTAATAGAATTTTATTTATTCTCAAACATGTTAAATTTTGACTTTAGAAAAAAAAATCAGATTGAAACTATTATCAAGTTAAGTCTTCTCAATATTTATGATGGAATAAATCTTTCACGAACAGCCTATGTTTATGTGAGTATCGTTTGCTTCATTTTATTGTTGCAAACAGCGTAAATTTCTTTTGTTTTTCGTCCTTTAGGTTTGAACTTTATGTGTGGCAACAAGATAATTGATTGATAGAATTGTGTTTGTGACAGCCATGTAGAATGGCTCGCTTATTTTGTATCAATTATTTCGCATCGCTGACATCTTATTTATAATTAGTGTAATGAAATAAAAGTGAAGGAATACAGTCCATGTGTTAAGTGATTATTGTTTGTGAAACATATTAAGTAAAGATCATTTGTTATTGGTCAAAAGTCTAGCCGGAGTGCTAGTGAAGATAGTGACTGTTCTAAGCGCATTGTAACAACGCAAATGTGCATATGGTTGGTGAAAAATTACTCACTTTGTGAGGTAAGTGGATTTTGAACATTTATATTCTACTAAAAATTCGTTTATAACTGAGTTTAAGAACAATGTTGTAATACAGCATAGAAGTGTTTCGATTTCGTTTTAATAATAGTGTTAAGTGATTTAAGAACAATTTCTGTTTTTGAATTGATCAGTTATGAGCGAACTTATAACTTTTAAATCAAAAAGAGCTATTTTACGCAGGAGTGTTACTAATTATGTAAAGAAAATTGAAACTATTTTAACTGTACATGAAATTAATTTAATAGAACTAGAGGAATGTGTCGAATTATTGAAACAAAAAGAAACTGAGTTAAGGAAGCTTGATTCTGAAATCGAAAGTTTAATTACAGATACTAAAGAATTATAAAACGAAATAGATAATGTTTAGGAGTACACAGATAAAATTTTTGTGGAAATTTAAAGGTGAAAAAGTATTAAAAAATCAAAATAGTAAAAATAATTCTAATAGTGTAATTTCAGAACAGGTTCTTGACAATATTAAATTGCCCAAGTTAACATTACCGACTTTTGGTGGTAAAATTACAGAATGGATAGCTTTTAAAGATCTTTTCAGTGCTTGTGTAAGAAATAATACAAATTTATCTAATGCTAAAAAATTGCAGTATTTGAAGGCTTCGTTGAAAGGTGAAACATGTCGCATTATTCAAACCATTCAAATTTCGGATTGTAATTTTGAAATAGCATGGAATCTGTTAGACGAAAGATATTCAAATAAGAGAGAACAAATTTTTGCATATATTAAACGTTTTCTAAGCTTACCAACTATTCGAAATGAATCAGCATTTGCTATTTTAAATTTAGTTGACAATATTAATGAAGTAATTCGTTCTTCAGAAGTATTGAATCAAACCATTGATAATTTTGGTGACACTTTAATGACATTTTTAATTTTTCAAAAATTAAATCCTTCTACAAAATTATGGTGGGAACGTCAGTTAAAATGTAATGAGATTCCAAAATTTACGACTTTAATTGAATTCCTAAAAAACTATGCAAGAACACTTCAAAATAGCAAATCAATAAGTAATAAGGTACCTAAATCTGTGTTTCAAAATAGGAATAATGTTCTGGTTGCTACTTTGGGTTGTGGTTATTGTAAAGAAGATCATAGTTTAGCCAAATGTTCGAAATTTCTAAATTTATCGGTTCAGCAAAGAATAGAATTTGTAAAATCTAATCGTTACTGTTTTAATTGTTTATCTAATATGCACTTGCTCAAAACATGCAAGAGTTTAAATACATGTCAACATTGCTTTAAGAAGCATCACAGTATTTTGCACATTGTAAATAATTCAAAGAATAAAACTCAGTTCAACAGTATATCTCCGCCTACGCAATCTATCCCTAAAAGAGATGAATTAACGAGTGCTAAGGATGTTTCAGCCACAGTTTGTGCCTCTCATTATGATTCGAATGCAAAACGTAATCAAACCAGTCACATTTTATTGTGTACTGCTTTAATAAAAGTTCAAAATTCTCAACAACAATTTGTGAAGTGTAGATATTTATGTGACACTGGATCTCAGAGATAATTTATTTCAAGGGATTGTGTGAAGAAATTAGGATTACGAGTGAAAGATAATTCCATTTCTGTATCATGTCTAGGAGAATTTAATACTATAAGTAATGGGGAAGTCGATTTAGTATTCACTTCTCATTTTAAAAAGGATATTCGTGTATCAACATCAGCGTTTGTACTGGACAAGGTGACAGATAACATTCCCTATGTATCTTTGCCATCAATCATCTTCGATAACTTCAGTGATTTACAATTAGCTGATCCATTATTTTACAAGTCACAACCAGGTGACACTTTATTTGGAGTAAATGTATTTCTGCATTTAATGACGGGAGAAATTGTCAGACGTGGTCCTGATCTACCATTTTCTCTAAATTCGAGGTTGGGATGGATAATTTCGGGTACTACAAATTTTGAATCTACAAATTTTGAGCCAGTATATGTAAATCATTTGAATACAAACACAGATGAGTTAGTAAATTCTTTCTGGGAGTTAGAAAAGTTTACAAATGTACAACCTTTAACAAATGAAGAAATCCTTTGTGAAGAACATTTTAAAAACTCTCATTTTAGAGACACATCAGGTCGTTATTCAGTTGCATTACCATTCAAACATAATAGAGATATTCTAGGTGACTCCCGTGAAATGAAGCACAGAATATTTCAATACTTGGAGAAGAGGCTGTTATCTATGAAAGAAATTTACAACCAGTATATTCAGTTTATGAAAGAGTACTTTTCACTAGAACGCGTAGAATCAGTGCCAGACACAGATTATGAATTAGAGAATAAACTCTATTATATCCCACATCACTTCGTGTTGAAGGACTCTAGCTTAACAACAAAATTGAGAGTTGGTTTCGATGCGAGTGCTAAAACAACCACAGATGTTTCTTTAAATGATACGCTAATGATAGGCCCAAAAATACAAGATGACTTAATTTGTATTTTAATAAGATTTAGACTTCATAACATTGCAATAACCGCTGATATTAAAATGATGTACAGACAGATAAAGGTTCATGAAAAAAATAGAGATTTTCAGAGAATATTATGGAGAGATAGCCCGTATAAACAAACACAAGTTTGTCGTTTGAAAACAGTTACATATCGAACTGCAGTTGCTCCATATCTTGCAACCAAAGTTTTGAGTCAGTTAGCGATTGATGAAGGATTGAACGTTCCAAAGGCAAAGAATATAGTTTTAAGAGATATTTATGTTGATGATATGTTAACTGGTGTAAAAAATAGTTCGGAAGGTATTGCATTGATAGACGAATTGCAACAACTGCTAAAAAGGGGTGGCTTTGAGCTTCACAAATGGTCGACAAGTGAACCGTCATTGTTAAAAACCTCTGGCTTAACAAACACAGATAGTGACAATATTCATCGTTTAATAGAAGACAAAACATTGAAAGTTTGGAATTGGAATGGCATCCGGACAATGATGAATTTAAATGTAATGTCGGTGTAATAGAGTATCAAAGTGTTCCGATTAAAAGGATTATTTTGTCATTCGTAGCAAAGCTATTCGATCCATTGGGGTGGATAGCTCCGTTTGTAATTCTCGCTAAAATGATCCTTCAGCAATTGCGGAAATTACAATTATCATGGGATGATCCTGTAACAGAAGAGATTGATCGAAATTAGAGAAATCTATGTAGAGAAGTTAAACTTTTGAATTCTATAAATATACCTAGGAAAATTCTGCTACCTGATTATTTTCGATGTTAACTTCACGGATTTTGTGATGCGTCTGAAAGGGGTTATACAGCAGTTATTTATATCAAAACTTGCAATAACTCTGACATTAATGCTAAACTTGTAACAGCTAAAACTCGTGTAGCACCATTAAAATCTATTACGATTCCAAGACTGGAATTATGTGCAGCAGTATTATTGGCACGCTTGATTCAGTCTGTAAAAGCTGCATTAGTTATAAATTTTGATTTAGTGCAAGCTTGGAGTGATTCACAAATTGTGTTGTCATGGCTAAGGTCAGATCCTAAAAAATGGCAAGTATTCGTATCCAATAGAGTTTCTGAAATACAATCCATCTTACAACCTGAGAACTGGAGTCATGTTGATGGAAAAGAAAATCCAGCTGATTGGTGCTTCACGTGAGTTATTTCCTGCAGAACTATTATCTCATCAATTGTGGTGGAATGGTCCTTCTTAGTTAAAGTGCAGTGAGATTGCCTTGTCTAAAAATATTCTTATAGATGAAGAGGCATTACCAGTTGCACGTAAAACAGTCTCATTTGTAGTTTCTGAACCTGCACAGGAACTTGCTATTATATCAAATATGTCTTCATTTCCAAAGTTACAACGCATATTTGCTTGGATATTAAGATTCATATCGAATTCTAAAGTAGCATATCTAGAAAGAAATACGTCTTTTTTTATCTAGTAATGAAATTCGAGCTGCAACTTTCTGTATTGTCCGAATAATACAGCGATTTCGCTTTTTTAAAGAAATTCAATGTTTGGAGTTGGGAAAGGACTTACGTACAAACAGCAGCCTCCTTAGCTTGTGTCCAATTTTAGATGACAATAAAGTGTTACGTGTAGGAGGAAGACTGAAAAATGCGCAACTATCAGAAAATGAAAAACATCCAATCTTATTACCTTCAAAACGCAATCTGACAAAAATCATAATTAGACACTTTCATGTCAAATATTTGCATGCAGCACCAGAACTTCTTCTATCTTTAATTAGACAGCAATTTTCGATCATAGTTGCTAGATCTGCTATCCAAAAAGTAGTAAGATCTTGTATCACGTGTTACAAACTTAGAGCTAAAACTGCAAGTCAAATAATGTCTGATCTACCGGAATCTAGAGTAACACAATCGCGACCATTTCATCGAACCGGAATAGATTTTTCTGGACCGTTCATGATTAAACATCGTGCAGGACGTGGACAAAAATCATTTAAATGTTACGTATGCTTATTTGTGTGTTTTCTAATCAAGGCAGTACATCTTGAAGTGGTAAAAGATTTGTCAACAAAGGCATTTTTAAGTGCATTGAAACGATTTATTGCAAGAAGAGGGAAACCATTTGAGATTTATAGTAACTACGGTACTAACTATAAAGGTGCAGACAAAGAAATCAGAAAATGTTTTTTGCAATGTAAATAAAATCAAGAAATTCACAAATTTGTGTCTTTAGAGGAAATAAAATGGATATTAAACCCACCATCAACTCCCCATTTTGGTGGACTATGGGAATCGGCAGTAAAGTCAATGAAATTACATCTAAAAAGGACTGTCGGTGATACTGTGCTGACCTATCAGGAATTTCAGACCTTGATAGCGCAGGTTGAGGCTTGTCTCAACTCTAGGCCATTGTGTCCAACATCGGCTGATCCAAATGATTTAACTGCATTTACACCTGGTCATTTCCTAATAGGAACGTCTTTAACTGCCATACCTGAACCAGACCTAAATTATAGTTCCTTCAATCACCTTGACAGATGGCATGTGAGACAGTTTATTTTTCAGGACTTCTGGAAAAGATGGAATCGAGAATACCTGTCTCAGCTTCAGCAAAGACATAAATGGCAAAAAAGTCAAAACAATTTAGAAGTCAATGACTGAGTCCTCATCAAAGAAGACAATCTTCCGCTTCTTAAATGGAGGTTAGGGAGAATAGTTGCTGTTCATCCGGGCTCAGATCATAGAGTCAGAGTTGTTAGTATTAAAACTGGTCATGGTGTCATAAAACGACCAGTCGTGAAATTGTGTCCTCTTCCTCTTCATACTAAAAACTATGAACTGCTTCGCATATAATATTTTGTATTATTTTTCTTATGTTTATCTTTTATTCGAGGGCCAGGATGTTTATGTGAGTAACTTTTGCTTCATTTTATTGTTGCAAACAGGGTAAATTTCTTTTGTTTTTCTTCCTTTAGTTTTGAACTTTATGTGTGGCAACAAGATAATTGATTTATAGAATTGTGTTTGTGACAGCCATGTAGAATGGCTCGCTTATTTTGTATCAATTATTTTGCATCGCTGACATCTTATTTATAATTAGTGTAATGAAATAAAAGTGATTTGATACAGTCCATGTGTTAAGTGATTATTGTTTGTGAAACATATTAAGTAAAGATAATTTATTAGCCTATATAAGTTCGGTTATGGACTCTTACCTTCTACTTAATGCAAATGGCAGAAAATATCGATAACTGGAATTCGTCTGCCTTTCAAATTTGGTTTATCAAAATTAAACTGTACTTTGCATCTTTAATATTCTCACTGTATTTGAATCTATTCAGAATTGAAAAATTCGATGAACTGAATATAATTCCAAAACAATTCTTTGTCGTTCCATTTTATCGAGAAACTGTCTACAAATTTATGCACTCATGCTCACTTACTGGATTGAAGCAATCAGTTATTCAAAACCATATGCTTTCGAAAAAAAAAAAAAAAAAAGAATTTTTTCTTTTCTTTGGAATTTCATCTAAATCGAAATAAAATTCCTCGTGTATATTTTCTCCGTTATGGAAATGTCTTTCTTAGACATTTCATAGATAGTGAAATCATATCTTCGAGCTTTCAGATTGTAATACATCATCTTCCTCAAATTCGAAAACTGTTCAATTTTATGAGACTGAAGTTTCCGTTTTATATGTAACATGACAAAAGTAATAACATGATGATGATGAAGAAGGCAAAAAGAATCCGTACTTTTGAAACAAACAAAAACACTTTTTAATATTTCTTTATTGATATGAATTTTAAATTTCTCTTTCGGATTCTTGAAATATCGTTTCTAATTTACAATTTTGTCGTCTAAGGAATTATAGTAATAGTAGTACGGATAATTTAAAATATTGCAGCCTACGTCAATAGTCAACTTTGCGAAAGCTTTTAAATTAAAATTTAATATTAGTATAATGTATTGCAAAACAAGATTTATTAAGACTATTCATTAAAAGTAGACAGAGAGAGAGAGGTTGATTTCATAACAAAAAAATTCTATAAATAGTATGAAACATCATATAATTATGAGCAGATACGCAATATATGGCATTAGAAATACTTACTATTCATTAATTATACTGATGCTGCAAACGTTTATAAAATTATCATTTGACTCTCTTGTAAATGAAATGATTTTTAACTTATAGAAATTATATAAATTAATATGGAAAGGAAAGTATACTCAAGCGCACAGTCTGGAAAGTTAGACGCACACTTTATGAATTAAAATATTCTTAGAAATATTTTCAGATATTTTGTAAATATTTTTATAATATTTATTTTATCGATTAAATGTACTGCAAATTAAACTTATTATGAACTATTTCAATTAAATCCATGATTACAGAAAACTAAACCATTCTGCATCCAAGTACATAATACATAGTTTCAGAAACATCCTTATTTATTTAAAATATTGTTCCAAATGTGTAATAAAAACTAGATATTACTAATTAAATGAATTTTAAATTAAATCAGTTAAATGTGCTATTAATACGAAAAAGTATAAATTATTAGGAACGTTTTTCCTAACATATTTTATTTACTTTCCATATCATAAAAATTTGCTTTTCAATAGTGTAAGAAATTAAAAAACTAAAAAATTATTTATAACCGCCTCCTCTTAAAAATACTCTATGCAGATCAACCAAACTATTGCCCATAGAACAGGTTTATTGTACCGATAGATAAAATGCACAGAGCTGCATGGATACCTTTCCATCATTTGATCCTAGCTTCCGAGACAAAACGCCGTTTCGAATATACACTGAGTCCCAGAAATCCCAATATTGTTTTGTCGTAGGATTACAGGTCGAAAGATAGGTTTCCTACATGAGGATTCCATTAAGTCAATTATGGGTTTAATGTCCCGTCTTCCAACTGCTTTGTCCTGGCTTATTCGTCGCTCCATGACTCTGGGTCAGAGGATATTGAATTTCTAGCTTGACGTACGACTGGATTAAGCACTCGTACTTCACTTCGAATCTTAAACAATATCGTCAGCTGTCCAGGCATCATCATCGTGACAGAACGTCTGCGTCTGCGTGTGATGATCCTTTCCGATGACGGATAGAAATGTCATCTTCCTGAAGTCTCTGGCAATCTGGGTATTTGGCCTTATCAATCCGTTGGGTTAACAACCAGGTAAACGATGCATAACCTTTACATGGCTTGAATTTTCTGCCGTAGAGATAATGATAGAAATGTTCTACGGCTTTGACTACGGTGAGGAAATACTTCCTGGTGACCCAGTAATTCTTCTCCAATTTAGACAGACACTTGCTCCAGTATCATACACTATCTTGACCTTTTATTTCTTGGAAAAAAAACAGCACCAATCCTATCTTTACTTGCATCCGTGTCAAGAATAAAGAATTTGTCGAGCTGAGGATACGTCATGGATTTTCGCAGATGTTAATGCCTTCTTCAGTTTGTAAAATGCATCCTCACAGTCTTTTGTCCATACGAACTTTTGCTTCCCTCCTTTCAGTTTGTGAAGGGGTTTTGAGATGGAACAAATGTCCTTCACAGACCGTCTACAGTAGGTATAAAGCCCCAGAAAACTTCTCAGCTGATTAACATTTTAAGAATGTCTCCAGTCTTTAACAGCCAACAATTTTTCTTGATCCATATACACAGCTTCAGCAAAGATAATGTCTGAGGTAATTCAATTTACGCTTAGAAGGTCTAAACAGAAGATCTGCTTCCTTCAGTATCTGAAGCACCTTCCTGATATTTTTAAATGTTCTTCAAAACGTTCCCTGACGATGATGAAGTCCCCAGGTATATCGCACAGGTCTGATAAGAGAGATCTCTCAACACGGTCTTCAAGAGGCGTTCAAATGTTACCATCGTATTATATAACCTAAACGGCATCACCGTAAACTTCGGAAGTCCTTATCCGTATCAAATCATCAGTCGTGTTCGGTCATCAGTGTGTATTCTACTTGCCATTATCCATTCCTTATGTAAAGCGTCGAAAACGACTTGCTTCCAGAAATAGTGTCCATAATGTCCTCAGTTCTGGGAAAGGATAGTTGCCTTTTTTCGTGATATCATTTAACCGGCAATAGTCAAAGCAAAATCTAATTTAACCATCATTCTTCCTGACAAGGACGATAAGAAAATTAACTCTAAATGGAACAATATACCAACATAACTTCCTCTAACGAGCTATTAAAGATAAGAAGATGATGTGAGAAGCCCAGGGACTCGCTGAATGCTCGATAGCGTCGCTTTCTTTCATGTCCCTTAGAAGTGTTCTTAGTTCTTCGTGTTTAGCAATCAGTAGAAGTTGCAACATCACGTTTATGTAAGAGAACTTAATGTTTCCTTTGAGAATGAATGACAGCGTCCGGCGAAATGGCCGGAACGTGATGAAGGAAAAACTCGTTAAGGGATAACACCCCTTGCGTGGTTTCCGTGGACGAAAATAGAAAACGTAAAAACACTGATTTTGTTTGAGAAATTCCGGAGGAGTAAGTGGCATCATGTTTTATGAAAACTGTAATTGAGCTGTTATATTTACTTTTTACTTAATCAAGAAAACGTGTGTTAAGTTTCAAAATAAACTTATAATAATTATAAAACTTATTATATAATTAATATACTTAATATTTAAAAAGGCAACTGGTCTTTGTATTGCCAGCACAGAAGCTCGAAAAACTTTACAACTGGGATGTTTTTTAATCAGTGGATGATCTCCCCTATCAATTTTGAGTGGTGCGAAACTGTTCTACTTACGTCAGAAGATGTGTGGGAGAAAACGTCTTGAAGTTCTTGAATGACACGTTTGGCAACACTCCTTTCTTAATCACTTAGTTCTGCATTTTGCAATATCGCCGATGTTAAGCTCTCCAAAGACTCACAGATTATTGGACTATTGGTTCGTTTAACGCAGGTCCATGTAGTACATGGTGCAATCGCATCTTCTTTCGTAATGTCTTTCGCCTTACCACTGACGTTGGAAACTCTCACCGGGAGACGGTCCTCGATAGTTCGATGAGCGTCGAATCTAGTAGTACTAGTTTTAGGCTGGTGCTGCGTTTAGGAAGTTCTATTATGCAGTCCGCAAATTTCTGCTTTCGGCTATGGATCCGGGGAATCAAAATTATGTTTTTTTCTGGTACTATGATATCATTTTGTTTTTTGAGCTATTATTTGGTGGACGAATTTGACTCCTTTAATTCCAAACAGGAATATGCCCTCAGAGACGCCAAAGGTAAAATTGTATTTCCTTAAAACGTCTAATTCGAGTATGCAAGGGTCTGTAATATCTACCGAACATGCCAAGGGATCATAGTGGAACTTCCAAACGTAATGTTAATGTTTAACTTTCCATCGACGTCGTTTTCATTGCCGGTGACAGCGTGGAGGATTCCGCAGGGTGCCGTCCAGATGAGTGTAACTTCCACTCTTTGAGCCAGATCTTTTTGGATGATCTAACATTGGCTTCTGTATCGATGGTCGTATTGCAAGAAATTTCAGTTATATGTCCCATGATGAAAAGTCTGTTATGCAGCCACTCACTGTAGAAACCTGATGCGTTTTAAATGAGGCCGCCCATATTCTAGCAATCTCTGACCACGAGAAGGCCATTAATTTGTTTCCAGCTTCCTTGCTAGTGAGCTGTCCCAGCTTCCGTGTCTTTGACTGTTCTGCAGTTCCTTCTTATGTTATCTTCACCACTGCAATTACAGCACTTTAGAGTTGGTTTGTTGCCACTACTATTCCACTTCGAGGAACTGAACTGAACTTGTTAAATCATCTAAACAGGCAGTTACTTGATGCATTGGTTTCTGGACGAAAGCAGTTCTGCTTGGGTAGCGTACGTACGAGTTGCTTGCTGAGCTGCCTTGAATGTCATGGCCTACACTAAAGTGCTTTTTAGATCCTTGACTTCCGCCATTCGTAGGATATCCTCTGCGTCTGCTGTCAGGCAAGCAGCGAGATGACAGGCCTTAATTTCGGAATCTGAACCATTTTTGTTTGCCGCTGTATAGACCTGAATTTTGAACATATTCAAGGCCTTCTTTCCATCATACGTGGAAAACTATGGGCAGGATCGAGAAAATATGTGTAGGAATTTAAAGCTATCAGAATTATCCGCAATACTCCTGTTTTCCTCCATCTGCCCTTGTTTGCAATATTCTTTTTCTGGACAGTTGCGGGATTCGGACGATAACCGAATAGTCAGTGAAAGCGGCCCGGATGTCCGGACCCTGCTCTCACCTGTCAACTGTCACTACTAATTTCTTTAAGCTGCTAACTTCCTTGGCCACGGCAAAAAATCTGCCACCAATTTCTTGTTCAACAATAGAAACTCTTCCTTAGATTTTCTGTTTGACCATATAAAATTTTTCTTCCATTTGTTGCTTGGCAGCAGAAATTTATTCTCCGATTTTTGTTCTGCAGCAGACAATCTTTCTTCAGTTTTCTCCAAATTTATTTTCAACGATATCTATTCTACCTTTCATACCTTCTAACGATTTCGCTTTTGATTTCTTCTTGACTTGCCAATCTTTCTTTTTCCACTTCGTCTCTTCTTTAACCGACTAGACGGCCCTTCCATCTTTTTTAGGTCTGTTTCCATCTTTTCTTTGAATGTGTGAAATACTTTCACCAGCTATCTTAGTTGTTCACCAGTCGCTCATGTCACTGGCATTCAGTCCGCTTTTTACATCGAAAATTGTTCCTTCTTTCCGATTTTGTAATAGATTGAACGAACACATAATGGCACACATATGAAGAATCTCAGTGCGTAAGTCTGCACAGTGTTCTCTCAATATTCTCAATACTCTGAGCAAAACACTGAACGCAACTCTGAACTGAACTGAGAACTAATGGCTTCCCCGGTCTTATATAATTTTTCTTCGTTAGCGGAGAAATTTCCAGAAGTTTCGATTTCTCGAAATTACTAGAAGGCTTAAAGTTACATAGGGCTGGATACAGTTACAGTTTCATATGTATCAGACCAATTACTGTTATACAAGGATTGCACGAAAATATTGTCAAATGGTACCGACGTATGGCAACTTTTGACGATTTCTGGCCCCTTTTGGCAACAAAAATTAGTCTCCAAGATCATCGTAAGCTTGAGAGATAGATATTTACCTCAATGTTAAACGGACTTGCCCCTGCAACCTTATTTTTTGGGCGGAGCTTCAAAATCTTGAGGCCTTTTATGTTCCATTATACAAAAGCTACTACAATTTTACATAAGATTTCACTAACATTATTTACATATATTCAAAATTCGTAACGTTATTTTTATTTTATTTTTAGTCCAAAGGGATAATTCGCCCGAAAGAGGTATTAATTTCGTGTTGGCATTTTGCGTTGTTTCACTATAAACAGCGAATCGCTTTTTAAATTGTCGCCATCAAATATTAGAGCCCTGTACTACATTAAAAGAAATTAAAAAATGAAGAATCTACATAAATGCATGTATATTTCTCGCAATGTGATAAAACTACAGTACCTAGAACCATCAAATTTTGAATAACGATTGTCTCCACCCGAATATGAGCATTTGGAAGCCCAAATTTGGAATTTGTTTTATTATAACAATAATTTTATTATAATAATTATTTATTAACAATAATTATTAATTATTAACAATAATTTTATTATAACAATAATATTTATTATAACAATTATTATAACAGACAATATGTAATTTGTTTCATATTGTTGCGTGCGTACGGGTGCACAAGTCCGAAGAAAAATGAACCAAAATTTATTATTATCACAACAAATATGCTTAAATTTCCTAAAATATTCGTGCAGTATTACAATATCTCACAGTAGTTATCTTTTAACTACTCAAACGTTCAATAGATCGTAATTCAAAACAGCTAAAGAAAGCTAATCCGCGAATTCGCTACAGTCAACAAGAGCAGTTTTCTAAACAACAACAAACTAAGTGACTACTACGAACTGAGAGGTTTTTCTCCTTTTATAAGATTTTAAAATCGCGCCCAAGAATTTTCTAGTACTTTCTCGAAATCAAAAAGAGATATTTATTTATTTAATGTTAAATGCACGTGCTCTTGTATTTTTAATTTTCCGGCTTAGCTTTCTTTTAATATTCGTCACGCGCTGCACTGCGCGGGAAATAAAACCATTTAATTTACAATTGAACTAACATTACCTTTTTAAATACCAAATTCGCAACACTGCCCCCTTCCAAAGGACTGCACGTCCCGGGCAGTACAATCCCTGGACAGAAAGTCGAACTTATAACTGAGGCATAAATGCAACTGAGGCATAAACATTACAATACAATATCAAACAACATGAACAATAAATGCAATAACTAACTTAAACAAATCAAATGCTATCAAATACTAAATACAAAACAAATACAAAAATACAAATCAAATACAAAATATAAATCAAATCAAATACACATTTAGAAACCAAAAAGGACCATGGTCTTACATTATTTACAATTATTTACACTACGTACTATGGCCATAGTAATTAGCTAAGCTGTCGTAATGAACGACTTTAGGTTTAGAGTTCGAAGACTTACGGATCCGAACCACGACGTCATTCAGTCCGTTCAGGATTGTGTACGGATCATCCCAAGGTGACTGTAATTTCGAACTGACTGCTTTTCGTCGAATTGGGTTCCACAACCACACCTTGTCTCCTTCTTTGAATCTGAGTCCAGTAGCTCTCGTGTCGTATCTGGTCTTCGCTTCCTCCGTCGCCAAGTTGATTCGCTTTCGTGCGGAACGGTGCATCTCTTAAAACCGGGCCTGGACATCTTGGATGTATTCCTCAGGCGATGAAAGTGCACCGTAGAAACACCAAACAGGAGGTCACAAGGCAGATGAGGGTCTCGACCAAAGAGCATCTGGGATGGAGAACAGTTGGTAGTCTTGCGTTTCTTTTCCACCCTAGCATGATTTCGGCAGCTTCCCGAGCTGGGTCTTTCAGGCAAGGCGTCGTCATTTCCAGGTGAGGATCCTCAGATGCTGAAAGCATCTAATCATGTCCTCAGATGCTGAAAGCAGTTTGTTGTCTTTGAGATATAAGGAAAAATTATATTTCCTTAAAAAGTCCAATCCGAGTATGCATGGATCTGTAATATCCGCCCCATAAACCGTATGATGGTAGACGGCACTTCCAAACGTGATGCTCACGTATAACTTCCCAGCTATGGAGATTTCTTCGCCAGACGCAGTCTGGAGGGTAACACAGGATGGCGTCCGAATCCGTTTATCTTTAAATTGTTGAGCTAAATCTCTCCGAATGATGGTAACATTAGCTCCTGCGTCAACGATCATATTGCAAGGAACTCCATCGATGTGCCCATTGATGGACAGTCCGTTACTGTTGCCACTCATTGTAGAAATCTTGAGCGCTTTAAAACAAGGTTTTTCATTATCTGGCAACCTATGTTCCTCGATATGGCCATTAATTTGTTTCCTGCGTCGTTGCTGGGAAATGATCTTATTTTCCGTACCTTGCGGTGTTCTGCGATTCTTTCGTACGTGGCGTTCAGCTCCACAGTTCCAGCACTTTAGTTTCTTGTCAGTCTTTTTCCGTCCCTTGGCATTTAATTGTCTGTTTAACCCGCCTCTCTTATTTTCCGTGCTCTGGGGTGTACTGCAGTTCCTTCGTATGCGGCCTTCAACACCGCAGTTCCAGCACTTTATGGTTGCTTTCTTCTCACCAATATTTCGTCTCAAGGCATTCACTGGTCTTGTCAAATCATCCATTTTATTATCCGTGACCTGGGGTGTTCTGCAATGCCGTCGTATGTGCCCTTCAATAAAACATTTCCAACACCTTACAGCCACTTTGTTCTCACTCCTACTCCGTATCAAAGCATTGACTTCTCTGGCTAAATCATCTAAACGAACCTTCAGTTGATCCACTGGGTCGTGGTCTCGCACAGCTGTGACTGGGTAACGATCTATACTAGTTGCTTGCTAGGCTGCCTCCAATTTCACGGCGTACAACAGAGCGCTTTTTACATATTTAACATCCGCCATTCGCAGAGCTTTCTGTATTTCAGGATCCCGGATGCCATCGATGAAATATTGCAGGGGCAGGATTTCCCTTGTTTCTGTCGGGCACTCCGAAAAGGCGTGATGTGACAGCCTTTCAACATCCGTGGCGAGCTCCTGAAGTGTTTCGGTGGACTTCTGCTGACGGGATTTTAGTTGAAGCCTGCTGTAGTCTTTCAAACACTTTTCCCCAAAGCGCAGCTCCAATGCGCCGGATAGAGCTTCGAAGTCTAACCTTTTGTTTTCGGGAAGAGTCTGAAGTATATCCGCTGCGTCTGCTCTCAGAGAAGCGGCGAGATGACAGGCCTTAGCTTGGGAATCCCATCCATTCGCATCCGCAACTATAGAAAATTGGGTCTTATACACTTGCCAGGATATCTTCCCATCATATGTGGATAGCTTCAGAAATGGACGAGCGGGCATCGGTAAGAATTTAAAATCATCACTTTTGCTCCCTGCTGTCGCTATGAATTTCTTTAAAGTATCCATTTCTTTGACAACTGCAGAAACTCTCTCATCAATTTTTTGTTCGATTTGTTGTTTAACGGAACAAACTCTTCCTTCTATTTCTTCTTTGACTGAATCAACTCTGTAACCTATTCGTTGTTCCACGGCCGAAACTCGGTCTTCTATTTGCTCTTTTACAGAAGAAACGTTTTCTTCAATTTGTCCAACTTTAATTTCGACCGCGTCTATTCTGCCTTCCATAGCCTCAAATTTATTTTCAATTACGCATTTAATTTCTCTTTTCATTTCATCCTGAGCTGCTTTCATCTCGCCTTTAACAGATTTCATTTCTTCCTTAACGGATTCCTGGCCCAATTTCATTTCCTCCTTAACGGATTCTTGGCCCAATTTCACATTTCTTCCTTAACGGAGTTGACGGCCCCTTCCATCTTTTCTTGGAAAGCAGCAAATGCAATCATCATTTACCTGAATTGTTCTTCCATCTCTCTTGTAATTGGCATTCAAAACCCCACTCCTGACACCATAAATTGTTGCTTGCGTACGGGTTCGTTACGAAATGAATGCACAAGTCCGAAGAAAAATGAACAAAAATTTATTATTATCACAACAAATATGCTTAAATTTCCTAAAATATTCGTACAGTATTACAATATCTCACAGTAGTTATCTTTTAACTACTCAAACGTTCAATAGAACGTAATTCAAAACAGCTAAAGAAAACTAATCCGCGAATTCGCTACAGTCAACAAGAGCAATTTTCTAAAAAACAACAAACTAAGTAACTACTACGAACCGAGAGGTTTTCCTCCTTTTATAAGATTTTAAAATCGCGCGCCAGAATTTTCTAGTACTTTCTCGAAATCAAAAAGAGATATTTATTTATTTAATGTTAAATGCACGTGCTTTTGTATTTTTAATTTTCCGGCTCAGCTTTCTTTTAATATTTGTCACGCGCTGCACTGCGCGGGAAATAAAACCATTTAATTTACAATTGAACTAACATTAGCTTTTTAAATACCAAACTCGTAACAATATTTTTTAAAGTATATATGAGTTTTTGATTGAAAAACTCGACGATTTACAAGCGAGCAATGTCAACACTGCAAGGAATAAAAAAAAACATTTTTATCTCAAGCGCGCGAGACTTTGTATCGAAAATTCTAAAGATGTGCTCTTTTAAATATTTTGTGAGATTGCTGTTGAACTGAATATGATGGTTTAAGTGCAAAGAACATGAAATTTAATAAATAAAGAGGTAAAACACAAAACGTTAAAAAATGCCCCTTTGGACGTAATATAAAATCTGAAAATTTTCAGATTTTTTTAGTCCAAAGGGGCTTTGTACCTGAGGTTTTCGTTTTACGATTTTGCGTTGGTTTACTATAAATGTCCGTTTCACTTTTCAAACTGTTGCCACCAAATGTTAGAGTCCTGCACTATATTTGAAGAAATTAAATAATGAAAAATCTGCTTAAATGTATTTATATTTCTCGCATTGTGATAGAACAACGGTACATAGAATCATTAAATTTTCAGTGACGTAATCGTACTGCGTAATATGGCCATGCGGAAGCCCAAATTTGGAATTTGTTTTATTATCGATTTCATATTTTGTAAAACTTTAACGAAATTTTTATTAAGAAACTCAATAATTTCAAAGCCAGATTGGCAACACTGTAAGGAAAAAAAAGCATTTTTATCTCCTGCGCGTGAGAATGTGTAACAGAAATTCTAAAGTTTTCTAAATAATTAATAATTAATTCTAATAATATTAATATTAATTATTTAGAATTTTCTAAATTATTCTTTTCATTCTAATAATATTAATTATTTAAAGTAATTAAATAATTAATTCTAAATAATTGCTGTTGAACTGAATTTTAAGTTTTAAATGTGAAGAACATAATATTTAATAAATAAAAGTAACACACAAAACGTTAAAAAAAACGCCCGTTTGGGCGTAATGTAAATCTGAAAGCAAAAAAGCTTTCAGATTTTTTTTATTATTTATTATTTATTGTAGAAAGGGATAATTTTTGCACCAAGTTTTTATTTCCATTTATTAACTATACTTTTTTCCTGTTATAATTTTGCTTCCGAATCACGTACAAATTAACAAAATTTTGGAATTGATTCGTGTTTAGAATTATTTACAGCAAAGTTAAAAATTTTAATTGCAGTTTTCTATTTTACACATAACTTACACATTTCTTTAAAAGTTGATTTTAAAGTTGTTGCCATATTTCTTAATTTTATTACCATATTCTTAATTTTATTAGTGATATTTTTATTGTATTTTTCTTAGGGTTCATTTTTCATTTAATATTCATTTCTTCTTTATTAATCTGGTTTTACAGTGGCTCACAAAAGTGATCGGGCACTTTGATTTTTTGTTTTCTTTAACCCTCTGAGCATTATGGGATTAGGCCTGAAATTTCAAAGTTCCTTAAAATGTCACGAATAAGTGATATTTTCTTCATTTTAATTAAAAATTGACTCTTTCATTTTGTACTTTGATTCCTTTTCTTCCAATATACATCCAAACTGAAATCGGATACTTTAAAAGCTAGCAGAAATTTTTATGTATAATGAATGTGGAAGGCAACCTGCTGTACGGAATTTTCCGGTCGTAAAGCTGAGAAAAACTAAAATAAGTGAAAACAAAAATAAAGGCTATTATTTTAATTATATTTAAATTCACCATTTGTTATAGTAAATAGTATATTTTCGAAAAGATAAGAATTAGATTCAAAAATCAATATCATTTTTTTAATGAGGAAAAATATTCTCAAAATAATCGGACACTTTTAGAAACAGCCAAAAATGACAAAAACTTACATTGCTTTTGCTTCTTAATATTTGATAGGCTAGCTTTTATACTTGTTCACTTCATTTAAATAATCTTTTGGACCATTGATTCCACATTTTATTATTATTATTATTATTTCTAGACTTATTCTACGTCCCTCCTCTTGAATCACAGCTCTCAGTTGCTGCCGTGAAGATAAACTGTTTTCGAATTTTCAATTCTAGTTCCTGCCAAATATGTTCAATAAGAATAATATCTGGCAATTAAGGTGGTGCCTTAAATTACTTCTAGACTATTATATAGCAGGCAGAGTCTGACACTGTGCTCAGTATACTTTGGATCATTGTCCTGGTAGAATTTATAACTATTTTGTATATTACGTTTTTGTGCTGGCGATGCCAAATTTCACTTCAAGATGTTAAGTATTTATACTGATCCATTATACCATCTGCAAACTTTCATTCCATGAGATAACTTAGATGGTCTTCCAGGTCTTCTTTTGTTTTGAATACGATTCTGTATTTTATAATGCTTAAATATACCAAAAACTGCAGAATAACTTAAATTAAGTTTTAAACAGTCATTTTTTCTAATAGGTTTCGCTTTCTTTTGATGCAAACCAACAACTAGCCTGCGGTTTCTAACGATGTTTACTTTCATGACGGAACCATCGCAAGCAAACATTAAAATAACGAATATTTTCTGTAAAGAAACTTCGAATTATAAAAGCAAACAATTTTTAGAGTTTTACCGAGCATGTTTATCAAAACTAATTCCATAAAATTTCTTTTTTTATTTATTTCAAATGATTTTAATTAGAAATTACTAAAATGTCCGATTAATTTTGTGGTATCGTTTTCTTCCATTTCAGTCTAAAAGGCTATATTTTAAATTTATTATTTCGTTTTCCAAATTTTTTAAGTATAAAAAATAGCTAAGAAAATATGTATTCAAAGGAAAAATATTCTTTATTTGTTTACTGAAAAGCTTTTCTCCTATTACTTAAAAAATAATAATACTGTTGTGCCTGATCATTTTTGTTGAGACAATGTATCTTTTGCTTTGCTATTGACGTCTGATTTACTGTTTATATGAGGAGAATCTTATAAATAAAAACAACTTTCGAGTGAATTGGCTTTCAGAATTATTTACTAAAAATTTATTTGGCATTCTTTTGTCATTTTAGCGTTTATATATCATTAAGTTGCGATGAAAATATGTTTGGGGAAGTTAAAAAAGCAGGGACACATTTTTTTAACATTTCAGTTGATATTTATATTTTTTTATAAGCTTTCGATACACGATTTAAAAAGTATAAATATTACGGAATAAAGATTTTCTACACTAGTATATCATTTGAAATTACAAATTGTTTTCGGTAGCTCGAAGATTTTTCTTTCAAAATGTAGCATGTAGCAAGTGGTAGCTGGAACAATGCGTTTTGATTCTTTTCGAAAGGAAATATTCTTATTTCGCATTTCAAACGCGTAGACTTGCGTAACAAAAACTTCTAAACCAAAATAAACACCATTATTTTATCGAGAAGGGAATATTTTTCAATCTTTGGTCAAATTGGAAAATTATTTATAGAAAGACGACGCCAAACGAATACCCAAAAAAAGTAAGTACTGCTTTTTATGTTTCCCAAGCTGGCATCTCAGGTAACGTATTAAAAAAAGAAACCTAAATCGCAAAGATTTATTTTTAAATATATCAGCAGTAAAAATAAATAGTATCATAAAAAAGCCTAAAAGTTAAAAAAAATTTCGAAAGGTTTCAGATTTTAATGGTCGCCCAAAAGGATTTGTTAACGCATTTTACGTCTCGCTGGGCCTCGCAGTCTACTAGTCTTGTGTTACACTCATTCCTGCTAGCTTTACACTGTTTCCTACTAACTTCCTACTACTTCTCCTTTAACACTCCATCGGGAATTCTAAAGATAAGCTAACTAACAGCTTATCTTTAGAATTCCCGATGGAGTGTTAAAGGTTGTCATACACATTCTTACTCGCTATATCATTTCTTTAAGACTTTACCGCTCGCGCGGCCAGCCGCTTAACATAGTAATCATAAAATAGAAAAAGTGTATAATCGTTCTTAGTGAGTCCAGCTAGTGTCATTTCACAAAATATTGAATATTTACAACTAGACATCTCATGATATTAATGCATCACTATTAAAATCTATCACATTAGAAAGTAGAAAAAAATATATTCGTGTTCGTTTTATTGCTTTTAAATCGCCTAGTTTATTATTAACAATCCAGATTAAATTTGAGAGTATGTTAGGCTTTACCATATTGCAACACGCTGGCGCATGAAAAATGAAAAATTATTGTATTTCTAGACGCAACAACATATTACTTTCATACCAAGGAGGTTAGAATAAATGGTGTAAGACTTCTTCATACGTTTCGTGCAATGAAAATGAAGCCATAGGCAATCAAGGTATGACGTCATGACTTATCGTGACCGCTGCCATAGGCTGACTCCTAATTAGTTTTGTTTGCATTCTAATCGGTGTTGTCTATATGTTAGCTATACATCTATAATGTTGGTGGCCCCAACTTGTCAGCAACAGTAGTAGTGACTGCTATGAACTGTAAATTACACAAACTCGTAAGAAGGGTTTAAATCCCTTTTTATTCCACTTTAGAAATCACAGATGCGTTCACTTGACGCTCACAAACTACGCCGACCCGGCGGTGTAACAAAATAGAAAAATACAACTAAAAATAAATGACAGGATGAATAAATAACGAGGTCACTACCTACGAGGCTCTATAATCGTAACTAACTTAACCGCGTTCTAAGATACAGCTTTGATTCAGCAAACTTACTGATTAAGAAGTTGAAAGATTCAACGAACTGCCGAAATAGGCACACAGGCCGAAACGCGCGGTTCTTAAATTTCTACCTAGCAAACTTCACGCTCGCGATTCAAGAAGCACACTTACAATCTCGTTTCCCTTCTATTTAACTCAATTTACTTCTGCTAAAATTTGAATACTCTGCGCGTTCTACTACGATTTACATACTCTGGCATTGGCAATTCTAGGGGAAAGTAAAGGCTTGACAGCAAAGATAGCTTAAAATAAATGTTAGTTAAAATAAATATAAACCCTACACATCAATAAATGTTTATAAGTCTCCAGTTCTAATTTTAATATTTAACATAACTGATTTTCAATTGTATGTTTAAAAACATTGTAGGGATTGCAAATAACCGTTTCGAATTAAATAAAATCTAAGTGCATGAAAATGTGCAAATGGTAACTAATGCAGCAAATGGTTTTATGCTGCATTTTTATGCATCGGAAGAAAAGAAAAATTTTAATAATCTGGGGAGGGGTGTGATAGATGCTTTAAAGGAACAGTTTTACTAGTGGACTGTAGGTGTAATTCAAAGGCGAAGATGGCATGAGTAATTGTTATTGAGTAGCATTTTAAATGGCATAAAGAACTGAAGAATGGTATCGTTGTTATTGACAACTGCTCAAGGCCTAATTTAAATCTCTCTCTTGAACATACAGAAGACGCATATTTACCAGAAAATATTACGTTTGTAATTCAGCAGGTGATCAAGGGATTATTAGGAGCGATTAAAGAAGAGTATCCCCATGAAGGGAGTCTTCATATTATAGATGATGCGGATATAAATGTGGGAGTCATCAACATCCAATGCCGAATTAGAATACCAGATGACGTCATTAGTACAGCCCAGCGCAGTAAGAATCATCCCAGACAGAGCTGAGACCTGGTCGAGAGTGGAAGGCAGACGTGAGCAGACGGCTCACACGTCTTCAAGAGTTTATGAACTTTAATTGTGCTTTCGATGTTATGCCTTTACATCATTATGTTAATCCTGCATACCGTTAACTTCATCTTTATATACTTTTCTTTATATACTTTTATTTCTTTCTATTAAATAAACCATTTAAATATTACTTCGTGCTCTCATGCTGTGAATCAAGTCAAATTCTACAAAAAAATATGGCGACCAACCGTGAGGCCTCGAATTCCAAAATGTGCGAGTACTAGAACTGTGCTTTGAACTGTGAACTGAGTGAACTGTTGTCACAAGTTATTCGATTTATTGGATTACTCGTATAAAGTGTGGATTACCCAATTGACGACGATCATCTGTCGGGTGAGTACAAAACTTTCTTTCCAATATGAAGTTAGTAGAAATTTCAGAATTGGAAGCAGCTTTAAAGAACAGTAAAAGTTCTGAAATCAAAAGTTTGCATAAGCTTATTTTTAATACTGATGGAGATCGAAATAACCGGAAAAGATTACGTGAATTTTCTGGCTTTATATTTAAACCAGATTCTGAAGAATTTAATAAGAAAATAGATGCAGTGCAGAATAGTTTTACTTTGAATGAGTTAATTAAAATTTGCAATGTACTGTGCATAAATTCAGAAGGTTCAAAAACGGAAGTCGTAACCCGAATTGTCTCTTACCTATGTGATTTATCTGTATTATTTGAAAATATTTTGCATGAAGAAAATAGTGATATTGAAGATGAAACTATTAATAAAATTTCTGAAGTAATGCTTGATGATAATCAAAGAGACAATCCTGGTTTTAATGAGTCTCAAGTAAACAACAGTATGCAGCTTCCAATTCAAGATCATTTTAAACCTCATCTTAGTTTTTTTGATATTGAAAGTATTGTTAATCCTTTTTCTGGTAATGCATATGAAAATGTTGATAAATGGATTGATGAATTTGAAGATGTTATAAATTCTTTGAAATTGAGTGATTTGCATAAATTAGTTTTTGCTAAAAGATCATTAAAAGGTAAAGCGAAACTATTTATTCAGAGTGAACCTAAAGTTAATGACTGGTGTAAGTTAAAAAAGCTTTTGAAATCTGAATATGGTAAAGCTTTTAATTCTGCTGAGTTGCATGAAATGTTATGTAAACGTAAATTAATGCCTAATGAATCTTTAGATGAGTATTTTTTGAAAATGAAAGAAATGTGTTCGCGAGGTAACATTGAAGATGCTTCATTAATTAAATATGTTATTGATGGTATTCCCTATTCTGTGGTTAGGAAAACTATACTGTATGGTTGCGAAACAATATCTGAATTTAAACAAAGGCTTAAAATTTATGATAAGATGAGATCGGACAATGATAAGTTTAAAAATTCGAAACCGAAAGTAGACACTCAAGTTAAAGATAGAAGTAAGCTTTCGTCATCAAACCGAAATCAATCTAACGTTAATAAGGTCAAATGTTTTAATTGCCAGGAATTAGGGCATTATTCTAAGCATTGTGTAAACAAATCAAAGGGTGTAAAATGTATAAAATGTAAGAAGTTCGGGCATTATTCAACGAACTGTCCAGAGCAGACCCCCGAGACACATCAAGCAGCTTTATTACAACGAATTTGTGACAAGGATAGAATTATGAAGACTGTAGAGATAAATAATCATTTAGTTAATAGTTTAGTTGACACTGGTTCAGATGTAACGATATGCAGCGTAGAGTTACACAAGCAGATTGGTTCTCCTAATTTAAATTGTAGCGATATCACATTAAACGGAATTGAATCAAAGCAAACGTACCCCATCGGCTTTTTCATTTCTGATATTTCAATTGATAGTTTTTCACTTCGTACGAAAATTTATGTTGTTAAGTCATTATGTAATCAAATTGTATTAGGTTTGGATGTATTGAGTCAGTTTAACTTCTCTTTTACTGAGAATGGCCTTCAAATAATTTCTCATCGGAATAAAAGTAATGTAAACTTGATAACTGCTGAGTCATATCGAAATTCTAACGTTCGTTGCGTTATGGGAAATTTGAATATTGCTATCTCATTGAAGAATGCTTATGATCCTTTGCGATCGTCTGGCGTCTCTGTTAATGTAAACAAAAGTCCCGAAAGCGGAAGTAGCGCGACGTTTAATTACCTTTCACATCTGGTGAATGCTATTTCTGTCAACGAGATTGATTTATCGCATATTTCGAATGCAGAACATAAAGAAAGACTGTGTAATTTAATTAATTCGTACCAACCACGGAAAAATAGACAATCTGACTTCAAGATGCAAATAAATTTATGCGATGATATTCCTGTCTGTCAAAATAGAAGATACATGTCTTTCGCGGAGCAAAAAATTGTTGACGATCAAATTAAGGAATGGTTGAAAGAGGGCATAATAAAGCCTAGCAATTCTAATTATTCGGCGCCTATTGTTTTGTGTAACAAGCGTAATAATTCGAAACGTTTATGCGTGGATTATCGGAAATTAAATAAGAAGATTATTAAAGACAAATTTCCACTACCTTTAATTCCGGAAGTACTTGATCGCTTAGAACAGTCCAAAGTCTTCACGACACTAGATTTGAAAAATGGCTTTTTCCATGTAGACATAGACGAAAATTGCACCAAATATACCGCTTTTGTAACACATAATGGTATCTACGAATTTCTTAAAGCTCCTTTTGGTTTATGTATTAGTCCAAATGTTTTTCAAAGGTACATTTATTCAGTATTTCGTGACTTGCTAAATGAAGGTGTACTAATTATTTATATGGATGATATAGTCATACCGGCTAATGATGAAGCTGAATGTTTAGACAAATTAGAAAGAGTACTCAAAACTGCTTCGGAGTATGGATTACAACTAAATTTCAAAAAGTGCCAATTCTTAAAACGTAAAATTGAATTTTGGGGACATGTAATTGAAAACGGAACTATTCGACCATCACCTTCCAAAACTGTTGCTGTTCGAAACTTTCCACAACCGCGTAACTGTAAACAACTACAAAGCTTTTTAGGACTAACGGGATATTTTCGTAAATTCATTCCTCAGTATGCTAAAATAGCTAAACCTCTTAGTGACTTACTTGGAAAAGGTATTGGTTTTAAGTTCGATTCCGAACAACAGGAAGCTTTTTGCAGATTAAAAGAAATTCTCTCTCAGGCACCTGTTCTACACATATTTAGGCAAGGATATCCATTAGAACTTCATACTGATGCTAGTAGTCAAGGCTTTGGTGCGGTATTACTCCAATTGTCTGATGATGGTAATTATCACCCAATCCAGTATATGAGTAAGAAGACTTCACCGCAGCAAGAGAAACTCTGTAGTTACGAATTAGAAGCCCTTGCAGTAATAGAAGCTCTGAAGAAATTTCGAAACTATTTGTTAGGGACTAAATTCAAAATTGTAACTGATTGTAGTGCTTTTCAGAAAACTTTAGATAAGAAAGATTTAACTCCTAAAATTGCAAGATGGGCAATGTTCATTGAAGAATTCGATTACGAAATTGTACATCGTTCAGGAAGCCAAATGAAACATGCTGATGCTTTAAGTAGAAATGCTCTAATTTTAACATCATACACATCCGATGTAACTGAGAAGATTCGGTTAGTACAACAACAGAATGAAGATGAACATGTGAAATTGATAAAGAATTTAGTTGAGAAGGGAGAAGAAAATGGATTCTTCGTGAGAAATGATATTTTGTACAAATTTGAAAATGGTAAAGATCTTCTACTAGTGCCAGAATCCTTACAGAATGAAATCATACAGAAGGTACATAAAAAAGGTCACTTTGCTGTAGATAAAACTGTGAATGCTGTAGAGCAAGAATTCTATATTCCCAGACTGAAATGTAAAGTTGAAAAAGTAATTGCTAACTGTATAGAATGTATACTGTACAACAAGAAGCAAGGAAAAGCAGAAGGATTTCTTCATCCTGTACCAAAAGAAAACGTTCCTTTGAGTACGTATCATATCGACTTTATTGGACCTCTTCCATCGACGAACAAGAGATACCAACACATTCTAACTGTTGTCGACGCTTTTACGAAATTTACTTGGTTCTATCCAGTGAAATCACCAACTACACAAGAAGTTATTTCAAAATTGAAGCAACAACAGACTGTATTTGGAAATCCAGCCAGAATCATTTCAGATCGAGGTAGTGCCTTTACATCGAAAGAATTTTCAGCTTATTGTACTGAAGAAGGAATAGAACATGTCAAAATTACTACCGGTATTCCAAGAGGTAACGGACAAATTGAGCGAATTCATAGAATTTTGATTCCTGTTTTGTCAAAATTATCACATGAAGATTCAACGAAATGGTTTAAATATGTTTCAGATGTTCAGAGAATAATCAACAGTACAACTACGAGAAGTACAAAATATTCACCGTTTGAGCTTCTCATAGGCACGAAAATGAAGAATAAAGAAGATTTGAGAATTAGTGAGATATTGAATGAAGAATATCTAAAACAATTGATGCAAGAACGTGACGAAATGAGAGAAGATGCGAAAAACAACATTTTGAAGATACAAGAAGAGAATCGAAAACAATTCAACAAGAAACGTAAGAAACCGAAACTATACAAGATTGGCGACTTGGTAGCCATTCAGAGAACTCAATATGGGACTGGTTTGAAACTACGACCTAAGTTTCATGGACCGTATAAAATCATAGCTGTTCGATCAAATGACAGATATGAAGTCGAGAAAGTAGGATGCCATGAAGGACCAAATTTGACATCTACTGCGGCTGATCATATGAAGCCATGGTCAAATTGATTTAATGCTTGTATCAGCTCAAAACCTAAGGACCTGATACTCTCTTTCTTTCTTTTTTTTATTATCTTTGCAGGTACATGATAGTGATGTCCATTCAACAGACATCGAGGACGATGCCTCTTCAGGCTGGCCGAAGCTGTGGGAGTCATCAACATCCAATGCCGAATTAGAATACCAGATGACGTCATTAGTACAGCCCAGCGCAGTAAGAATCATCCCAGACAGCGCTGAGACCTGGTCGAGAGTGGAAGGCAGACGTGAGCAGACGGCTCACACGTCTTCAAGAGTTTATGAACTTTAATTGTGCTTTCGATGTTATGCCTTTACATCATTATGTTAATCCTGCATACCGTTAACTTCATCTTTATATACTTTTCTTTATATACTTTTATTTCTTTCTATTAAATAAACCATTTAAATATTACTTCGTGCTCTCATGCTGTGAATCAAGTCAAATTCTACATAAATGTGTATGCATTAGCGAGGAAAATTAGCTATTTTTTGCGCTGTATTTTCTGAATATGTCATGGAACCGGCATCTCAGAAAAGAAAAGAAAGAATTGTTCTAAGCATGCCAACCTTTTAATAATTGATAAAATTAAAACAGTTGCAAAAGGAAGTGCAATGTCTCCAATCAGCAACGAACTCTTGGATGGATAAGTGATATTTAAGTTGCAGCATTAATGGCTAAGAATTGGTTACTTAAATATAACAAAACACAGAAAGGTTAAATGCCTAAGACAAGAGCTGCCTTCGTGGAAGACATTCAAATCGAAATTGCCTCGTAGTTACACTATGCATGCGAAAAGCACAAATACGAACCATTCAACTAGTCTGTTCGCAGGAGTTTGAACTCGAAAACGAACTTTTAGAAATCTTTAACAGTTTGGCCACTAATGGGGCACATTAGTAACAGAAGAATGTATGTTCTAGTCGTTTCAATCAAATCCAAGCATGTCATGTAATAAATGTCTTAGAAAGGAAGACGATGATGTTAAGTTTAGGAAGGCTGTACAAGTAATAAAGATTAGGAAAATAACATCTGTCAGATGATTTCAAGAAACATCATGAATATAAAAATATAATAAAATGAACTTTGCGTAACCATTGCAGATAATCAAATGTTAATGATTTTCCTTAGTTAAAAGGCTGTGAAAATAAGTGTTTATGCGTGTATATTTCTATTAAATTAATCAAATCTATCATTGATATTTTTACTCATCGTTTCTTAACATCGGTTAATGTTAAGAATATAGTCGTGGACAAATGCGATCACATTAACCACATCACTGCTATATATTGAAGCGACATTAATTAAAATATTTTTAATTTATGACAAACCCAGCTGCTAATTTTTTATACTTGCAGAACTGCTGCAGTTACTAAAAGATGCTGAAAAAGATATATATAAAGTATCTAATGATAGAATCTTTCGGGCTTTTATTTTAAACATTCATTCCTTTATATTGGAATTTTTAAAGAATATGCTTTTTTTATCATGAAATATTGTTTTAATACATTAATCTATTTATTTTTTGCGTAATTTCTGTTTACAAATGACATTTTAAATGTTTCCGTAAAAATAATATAAATTGAAGTACGTTTGTTTATAAGATGTACTAATGATGATCTTTTAAAACATTTATTTTAATTAGTAAGCATTATTATTTTAATTAGTAAAAGATTGTTCTAGTTCCATCTATTGCATACTTGCTGAAGATTACTTTCAATAGCATTATTAATAGAAATAATATAAAATGCATTTAATTTGTAGCTTACCCACTTATAATTTTAAATTATTTCTATTTCAGTCTAAGTAATAATATGTATCTGAATCAATATGAGGCATCTACTAAAAAAGAGATAAGTTGTGCTGAAAAGCTGAGAAATCTTCTAATAGGCAGCAATTTTTAATTTTTATTGTAGAGTTCTTTTTTATTGTAGTTTTCCCTCTTGACAGAAGTCAGTGATCCTCTAATAATTGGCAAGATTTTTCCTGTATTTGTAGTATCAATTAATTTCATTAAAAGGCACTAGGGAATGTATACCATTAAAATATATCATTAAAAGAAAACATATTTTCATCCCTAGAATATTAAAAGTCGAAATAATTTTTTTCCCTCTAAAACTTCGCAACTTTTATGGATAGTACATTTCCTACTCAAATTATGCATTAAAAACAAAATAATTCTGCTCCGAGATACGAATAAATAACAGTAACATCTTTTGCTCATTAAGACCGTTCTGCAAATACATGCAGAATTATTCATTTTGTATGTTGTAAATTAAAGAATGAGATAATTAACTGGGTCCAAACCATTTCAAGAAACGTTTTCAAGATTTCTATACTGATTTAAAACTATTGCAGACAAAATAAGCCTTTTACATTATTATACAGCATGTTTCATTTAAAATTATGCTTTCCATTATCTGTTTATTTAAATGAGGGTAAAATAATTTATTACATCTGGAAAGCAGAATGTTAATAGAACATTATTTAACCTGTACATTGTCGTTACTGTTGTTTTGTCTGCGTATTTCACTGAAGAATGGTTGCCAGAGCCTCAAGGAGGTTGGACTATATATTTAAAGTGCACACATGCTTCATAGACACTATACATTTACAAGCATCCATGCCTTCTCCGAGATTCGAAGCCGGGCCCTTCGGTACCGCAGTAGGCTCCCCTAACCACTATACCATCTGGGCAGCAACTTGTACATTCAAGCGTTTTCCAGAGCACTGCTCTGTCATTATTTTTGGCATATTATTTAATTCTGCCAGAACTGTGCCGTTTGAGATAACTATGTTGTATGCTTCTAAGAACTACTGGAATCCTACATTGCATTCCCTAAGATATAGAAAGTCTCAGCTATACTCTGCAATATCCTGACTAATCTCAAGCAGTTTAATAATATCAAAAGCAATGGTATTGACAGCATATTGCTCCAAGGAAGAATCAGGCATATATAATGACGAGTTAAGCTATGTTTCCAGGAGTGCAAAAGATATTTTCAGCAGTTGCTGCAAAAATTAGTAATCATCTATGCATATTTTACAACATTGATATAATACATAATTTTTAGCTTTATTCATGTAAATTGACACTGAAACACCAGTTTTGCATAAATCGCTATATACAATGGAGTTAAAAATAGAAACCATCTATCTTCTCATCTATCTATCTATCAATAGACCAATATCAAACTATCTATCTACCAGTGGCATTAAAATGGAAACCATCTATCTTGGTTTGTCCCATTTCTCACCGAAAGCAACTTAGGGGATGGAATATGCCCGTCTCAGACGCATCTTTCCTTTCCACCAGTCACTCGAGTGACTTTTTGGACTTTGGCATGCTGAGCACTGTAGTTATAAAGAGCCACAGATACTTTCTTGCAGTTAGATCCAGCCCAGTAGCTTGTGCACTTAGCTTCAGTTAACCATTCTACCAACTGGAACTTTCGCTTTGTCTATGAAACGTGAGTTAGAGATATGATTTACTGGGTATGGGTAAGTGATTTCTTGTATACAATGAATCCATATCATTCATTGTATAGACATTCGGAAATATCTATCGACCTTTCATTGCTTTCTTGTGTATAGGTTTGGAAACTGGGTCCTCTTCAGCCGTCTGAATTTTCTGCGTTGACCGGTCGAGAAAAATTTTTCTTCTCTGATATATTCATTAAAGCTTTGCCTGTTTTATCTAAACAGGAAGACATTACATGATACTATTTGATCCTCATGCCTCCCCCCCCCCCGATAAACCGCGGGAAATCACATTAATCTTTTTTCAGTTTAAACAGTTACGTATAGAAAACGGTGTGTTGCGTGCGTACGGGTTCGTTATGAAATGAATGCACAAGTCCGATGAAAAATGAACAAAAATTTATTATTATCACAACAGAAATGCTTAAATTTTCTCAAATTATCATGCAGTATCACAATATCTCACAGTAGTTATCTTTTAACTACTTAAATGTACAATAGAACGTAATTCAAAACAGCTAAAGAACGCTAATCCGCGAATTCGCTATAATCAACAACGGCAGTTTTCTAAACAACAACAAACTAAGCAACTACTACAAACTGAGATGTTTTCCTCCTTTTATAAGATTTTAAAATCATGCGCTTGAATTTTCCAGTACTTTCTCGAAATCAAAAAGAGATATTTATTTATTTAACGCACGCGCTCTTGTATTTTTAATTTTTCCGGCTTAGCTTTCTTTTAATATTCGTCACGCGCTGCACTGCGCGAGAAATAAAACCATTTAATTTATAATTGAACTAACATTAGCTTTTTAAATACCAAATTCGTAACACTGCCCCCTTCCAAAGGATTGCACGTCCCGGGCAGTACAATCCCTGGACAGGAAGCTAAACTTACAACTGTGGCATAAATGCAACTGAGGCATAAACATTACATTACAGTATCAAACAATATAAACAATAAATGCAAAAACTAACTTAAACAAATCAAATGCTATCAAATACTAAATACAAAACAAATACTAAATACAAATCAAATACTAAATGCAAATCAAATACTAAATACAAATCAAATACTCAATACACATTTATAAACAAAAAGGACCATGGTCTGATAATATTTACAATTATTTACATTACTAACTATGGCCATACTAATAAGCTAACCTGTCGTAAGAGTCCGAAGACTCACGGATCCGAACCACGACGTCATTCGTGTTCAGCACTGTATATGGACCATCCGAAGGTGACTGTAATTTAGGACTCAGTCCTTTTCGTTGAATTGGGTTCCACAACCACACCTTGTCTCCTTTGTTGGATCTCTGTCTAGTAGCTCTTGTATCGCATCTGATCTTCCTTTTCTCCGTCGCCAAGTTGACTCGCTTTCGTGCAGAACGGTGCATCCTCTCAAACCGGGCCTGGGCATCTTGGATGTGTTCCTCAGGCGATGAAGGCGCATCCTTAGGGCGACTAAACAGGCGGTCACAAGGCAGACGAAGGTCTCGACCGAAGAGCTTCTGGAATGGCGAATAGCTGGTAGTCTTGAGTTTCTTTTCGACCCTGGTATGATTTCGGCAGCTTCCCGAGCTCCATCTTTCGGACAAGGCGTCGACATTTCCAGGCGAGGATCCCTTTTGAGGATGGATAGTCATGCCATCAGATGCTGAAAGCAGCTTATTGTTTTTGAAATCTAAGGAAAAATTGTATTTCCTTAAAAAGTCCAATCCGAGTATGCATGGATCTGTAATATCCGCCACATATGCCGTGTGATGGTAGGCGGCACTTCCAAACGTGATGTTTACGTTTAACTTCCCAGTTATGTCGATCTTGTCACCAGACGCAGTCTGAAGGGTAACACAGGATGGCGTCCAAATAAGTTTATCTTTAAACTGTTCAGCTAAATCTTTCCTAATGATGGTAACATTAGCTCCTGTGTCAATGATCATATTGCAAGGAACTCCATCGATATTCCCATTGATGGACAGTCCGTTATTGTTGCCACTCACTATAGAGATCTTAAGCGCTTTAAAACAGGGTTTTTCATTATCTGGCAGCCTCCGTTCCTTGATATGGTCATTAATTTGTTTTCTGCGTCGTTGCTCAGAAATTGTCTCAATTTTCGTACCCTGGGGTGTTCTGCAATTCTTTCGTACGTGGCCTTCAGCTCCACAGTTCCAGCACTTTGGTTTCTTGTCAGTCCTTTTCCTTGCCGTGGCATTTAATTGTCTGTTTAAATCGTATGCCTTATTTTCCGTGCTCTGGGGAGTTCTGCAATTCCTTCGTAGGTGGCCTTCAACACCGCAATTCCAGCACTTTAGGGTCGGTTTTGTTTCACCACTATTCCGTCTTAAAGCATTCACTGGTCTTGTCAACTCATCCATTTTATTATCCGTGCCCTGGGGTGTTCTGCAATGCCGTCCTAGGTGACCTTCAGAACCGCATCTCCAACATCTTACAGCCACTTTGTTTGCCCTGCTACTCCGTATCAAAGCATCGACTTGTCTGGATAAATCATCTAAACGAGCCATCAGTTGATCCACTGGCTCATGGACTCGCACAGCTCTAACTGGGTAGCGATCTCTACGAGGGGCTTGCTGGGCTGCCTCGAATTTCATGGCTTATACTAGAGCGCTTTTTAAATCTTTTACATCCGCCATTCGTAGAGCTTTCTGTATTTCAGTATCCTGGATGCCGTCGATAAAGTATTGCAAGGACAGGATTTCCCTTGTTTCTGTCGGGCATTCAGAAAAGGCGAGATGGGACAGCCTTTCAACATCCGTGGCGAGCTCCTGAAGTGTTTCGGTAGGCTTCTGTTGACGAGATTTTAATTGGAGCCTGCTGTAGTCTTTTAAACACTTCTCGCCGAAGCGCAGCTCCAAAGCGCCGGATAGAGCTTCGAAATCTAGCCTTTGATTTTCGGGAAGCGTCTGCAGGATATCCGCTGCGTCTGCTCTCAGAGAAGCGGCGAGATGACAGGCCTTAGCTTGGGAATCCCATCCATTCGCATCCGCAACGATAGAAAATTGTGTCCTATACACCTGCCAGGAGGTCTTCCCATCATATGTAGATAGTTTCAGAACGGAACGAGCAGGCATCGATAAAAATTTGAAACCTTCAGAATTGTTTCCTACCGTCGCTATGCACTTCTTTAGGCTGTCAACTTCTTTGGCAACGGCAGCAGAAACCCTATCATCAATTTGTTGTTCGACGGCAGAAACTCTCTCTTCTATATGTTCTTTTACAGAAGAAATTCTTTCTTCTACTTGTTCTTTTACCGAAGAAACTCTTTCTTCTATTTGTCCAACTTTAGTTTCAACCGCGTCTATTCTGCCTTCCATAGCCTCAAATTTATTTTCTATTACGGAAGTAATTTCTCTTTTCATTTCGTCCTGACCTGCTTTCATCTCATTTTTAAGAGATTTCATCTCTTCCTTAACGGATTCCTGGCCCAATTTCATTTGTTCCTGTGCCGTTTTCATTTCTTCCTTGAGGGATTCCTGGCCCAAATTCATTTCTTCTTTAACGGACCTTTGACCAGCATCCATTTTCTCTTTAATTTCTTCTTTAAAAGATGTTTGGCCAGCTTCCGTCTTTTCTTGGAAAGCAGCAAAAGCAGTAATGAGCTGTCTCAATTGTTCTTCCATCCCTCTTGTTATTGGCATTCAAATCCCACTTCTGACACCAAAAATTGTTGCGTGAGTACGGGTTCGTTATGAAATGAATGCACAAGTCCGATGAAAAATGAATATTATTATCACAACAGAAATGCTTAAATTTTCTCAAATTATCATGCAGTATCACAATATCTCACAGTAGTTATCTTTTAACTACTTAAATGTACAATAAAACGTAATTCAAAACAGCTAAAGAACGCTAATCCGCGAATTCGCTATAATCAACAACGGCAGTTTTCTAAACAACAACAAACTAAGCAACTACTACAAACTGAGATGTTTTCCTCCTTTTATAAGATTTTAAAATCATGCGCTAGAATTTTCCAGTACTTTCTCGAAATCAAAAAGAGATATTTATTTATTTAACGCACGCGCTCTTGTATTTTTAATTTTTCCGGCTTAGCTTTCTTTTAATATTCGTCACGCGCTGCACTGCGCGAGAAATAAAACCATTTAATTTATAATTGAACTAACATTAGCTTTTTAAATACCAAATTCGTAACAGGTGCTTTCAATTTCGACTAGCAGCTGCCGAATTAGACGAACCGAGAAATATCGTAAGAGACTTTCTTCAATTTAAAGCTAAACATTTATGTAAAAAACGGTACTTTCCGCACTTTCGAGTTCGGTTTGCCGAATTTGATAAACAGCGCAGAGTAGTATTTTTTCAATTCAATGGCTGTAAAAAGATGTCGACAATTATTAATTTACTTAGGAGTGAGGAAGATGCCGCATTGGGTTTTTCGGAAAAGAGCACTCGATTCAACAACTGTGGATTATTGGTTTCAGAATACTATTCCTTACAACGCTGCGTTTCATCTACTATTGGGCTCTGGAAAAATAGTTGAAATTTATAAACGTTTGTTCGTGGTGCGAAAAAACAGCGCTAACAGGATACTTTCACAGCAGTGAATATTATGCGGTTCATGTCATGAAAGTGCCGCCCAGATGAAAAGGTGGTTAGTGATACTGACTGTCGTGACGAAGGGCCCGGATTCGAATTCTGGAGAAGGTATGCCGTAATTTGTCTGCCTCTTCATAGCAGGTAATGGTGGCCGCCTATTAGGTACTTCCATAATAAAATGACCATCGCTTCTGGCCTTAGCAGTGGCGAATGCCTAAAATGGCTACTTCCCGCCATTAAAAAAATCTGAAAGCTTCTAGATTTTAACTGTCATCCAAAGGGGGTTTGTTAAGGGTTTGCACGCTGTCGCTGAGCTCGCAGTCTACCAGACTACTTTTACGCTCATTCCAACTAACACGTTATTTTATTTTATTTTTACATTTATTGTTAAGTACGATTTTCTTCCTACTTAAGCCATATGCAGTTCAACAGCAGAATAACAAAAATTTAAAAAAAAGCATTTCAGTATACATTTAGAATTCTGGCTGCAACAGTAAGAGTTGGCATATATTTTTCTGCGTTTTTTTTTTTCAGTTAATTATATTAATTTACTAAGCTAGCTTTAAAAAGTATTTTTTGTCTTTTTATTATAACCATTTTGTGTAATTACTTTATTTATTAAATATCACGTTTTTGACGCTTACGCCACATAAAATTCTATTCAACAGCAAAATGACAAAATATTTAAAATTAGCACATCTTTAGAATTTCCAACATATAGAGTCTTGCGCTCTTGTGAGATGAAAATTTATTTTCCAGCACAGTTTCGTAAACTGCTCGTTTTGAAATAGTTAATTTTGTTATTTAGAAATTCGTTAAAGCATTTCAAAATATGAAGTAGATAATAAAAGAAATTCGAAATTCAAAATTCGCGCTTCGCCGTTCCCGTGTTCGGATGGAAGGCTACTTTATTCAAAATTTGATGGCTCTAGGTCCCGCTGTTTATCAGAATGCGAGAAGCGTGTATATATCCATGCAGATTTTTGATTATTCCATTTCTTTAAATATAATACAGGCTGATAATATTTGCTGGCAACAATTTGAAAAGTGATGAGACGTCTATAGTGATTCAACGAAGAAGATTAAAATAAATGGAGTAAGCCTTCTCCGTACTACGAGTGCAATGAAGCCATGATGCATCACGAGATGACGTCACGACTTATGATGGCCGCTGTCATACATGAATTTCTGGTGGGTAAAATAACGCAGTAGGCATCGGACATTAAGCTTACCATGACGTTGGATCAAGGAGCCCAAACCATACCATGAGAAACACCCTCTAGACCATAATTTCACCTTCGCCAAATTTTATTGTGAGGACAATGTATTCTGGCAGGAGACGTTCTCCACGCAGATGCCACACCCAGACACTGCCATCCAAATGGCAGAGGTTGAACCTTGATTCATAGCTCCAGAGAACCCATTTTCGCTGATTTGTGGCCCACGTGTTTTGCAAAACATTAACTGAGCAGCACAGTTGTAATTCGTGATAAAAGTCTTATGGGCGGTAGCACTATCATAGAAAACAAACAAATGTGCTTCTTTATAGATGGTATTCATCGAAACAACACTCCTGCATGCCTTTTGAAACTTCTGGAGTATATGAATCTTTGATTGGGTATAGTTCTTCCGAATTTCTCAGGACAGCATCCGTCAGTCTCTATCTTCCAGTTTCGTGGGTCTGCCGACTCAGTGGACATTCCAACAATCACCGCTCACGGACCACTTCTAAATCACATAAGCCATTGTCGATTGTGTGTAATTTAGCTTGCTGGGTATGCCTCTTAAGGACTGGCCATTTCTATGATACCTGACGATTACACCTTGTCAAAATAAGAAAATTCTCTACAGGTATGAGACTAATGCCAGTGTTGTTTCTTACACGATATTTAACGTCAGAAGGCATGACGTATATCAGGACCACAGATATCTTTATTTTACATGGGTGTCCAAATTCTTATTGGTCTATAGTGTATATTAAAAGCCCTCGCGGCGATATGGCAGTCACAAACTATATTCGAGTAGTTTAAATTTAGTGATAATCTTGCCGCCGTTTTGATAACGGTTTCCGTGAAAACCAATTGTCCATTACATTATTATTCAAACCTTAGCTGTAATGCTTTAGAATTAGAATCTAAATAAATAAAGCAGTAACTCAGTGCCTTTTTAAAAAACCCAGGTTTTGATGATAGAACATATTCTGCAAAGATTTCTAAAATTTCGGACCATTACATTCGTTATTGTAGATTACGCTTCCATGTATTTATTATCCACTCGGTTTGGCAACGTTCTCGTTGCGTTGAAACATGAGATCTGTAATAATTTTGCATGCACTTAACATTAATAGCTATTTTTCACAGCAATGATATTTGGCAAACAAAGCATTAATTGATTTATTAAGACGAAATTCGGAAATAATTTTAAAATGAGCATATCTTTAGAATTTCTGATACTCTGTCTCCCGCGCTGGAGACACAAATTTTTTTTTCGTACAGTGCTGTCTTGCCTCATTTTGGAAATCGTTGAGTTTGTTAATCAAAAATTCGTTAAAATGTGACAAAATATGAAATCGATAAAAAAGCAAATTCCAAATTAGGGCTTCCAGATGCACATATTCGGTGGTGGATTACGTCATTCAAAAGTGGATGGCTCTAGGTACCGTTGTTTTATCACAATGCGAGAAACATTCATGCAGATTCTTTATTATTTAATTTCTTTAAATCTAACGCAGCGCGATAATGTTTGTTAGCAGCAATCTGAAAAGTGAAACGGACATTTAAACTGTTCGACGAAAAATGCCAGAGTGAAATTAACAGCCCTTCTAAGATAAAAGGAAAAAAAAATAAATTGGACAAAGAGTGTACGCATGGTAACATGCCAAAAATAGCGAAATTTTGGTCATACTCCGCTCGCATACGCGACCTAGCGTGAGTGGCAAAATAGACGATCGCGCTTAGACAGTGTGTTCGGGGAAGGGGGCTAAGAGCTGTATTTTATTTTAGCTAGTAGTGTTGTGATTTATCGAAATTTGACGAGTGTGTACTATTTTACTGTTAGGCATCGTTCGAGTACACAGGATTCAGAAGCATGGGATATATGTATGGTTGCCGTAATTGTTAATGAACAGTCAAGATTAATTCTAGCATCCGTATGTAGATACAACTGTTCATTTAGGAGATTAGAAGATGTTCTTGTTTAGGGCATTCATGAAATATTGTGAGAATACTTTATTGTTAGATAAAGAATTTACTGTAGATACAGACATAACAGGAAGAACAGGAACACTGTTATTATTATGGGATAATAATAACATGAACCCTGTTATTATGATGGGAGATTCCAATGCTGACGTGAAACGAAATGTCAAGGCATTGATTTCATGAAGCATCCTTTTAATCTCAATGTAGTGCCAAGTAACTATGGAAGTGCACTTGCCAGTTCATTTATAGATTTAACATTTACTAGGAATATAAATACAGACGTCTTAAATTACATATCTTATTTCTGATATCATCGACGAATTTTACACAGATTCACCAATGAATAAATGTAATAAATAAAATATAAAATAGTGGTGGCCAAAATTGTGCACACGTTTGGAAATTTTTATGTTTTTGAACTTTGTATGCTTATAGAAAATGTTACGTTTCGCAAAATGCAAACTTGTATATATCATTTTAAAGAGAATTTATTACTGAATTCAATACAAAACACAAAATTCAATTATTTGCAATACAAAAAGTTATATGTACTTTAATACAAATAAAAAACACAGTTATGAAGTGGTTTGTAATGTCTAGATTTCCTGGCCAATCACTGTTCTTGTTCTGAGAACCAATCAAATGTTAGTAACTGCCAGTAGAAGCTCACATCATGTTTACACTTAAAACAATTTATTCTTTTGCTTTGTTCTGTAGAAGGAGGACCTGTTTCTTATACACTGCAATTACAAGTAGGAATTTTTGTAAAAATTTTTAATATTTAGTAAGAAGCAATGACATAAAATAAAAGAGTAGATTGGACACCCAGAAAGAGATGTGATATTATTGTGTTACGAGAAAGTGGTCTTTCCTATGCTGAAATTACAAGACAAGTGGGTGGTTCAGTGACTACATCTGGAGTCCGAAAGTTTTGTTTACGATATCAGGAGACAAATTCAATAAAAAACAAAAAAGGAAAAGGCCGAGAAAGGTGCACCACATCTATTGATGACAGAAAAATAAAAAGGCTATGTCTCCAAGAAAGGAAAATGTCATCAGCGGCCATCAGAAGTGATCTGAATGATGCTGGTGTTTCTGTCAGTTCAAGAACAATCAGAAGAAGATTAACAGATGTTGGACTGAGAGGTAGAATTCCACGAAAAAAGCCTTATCTTAATTTTCAGCAACGAAAAAAAAAAGACTACAATGGGCAAAGGAACACATTAATCGGACAGATGATCAGTGGTCACAAGTTAAATGGGGTGATAAAACTAAGATATCGCTATTCGGTAGCGATGGGCGAAAATATGTAAGACGTAGAATAGGAGAAGAGCTACATCCTGACTGCATTCAAGCAACTGTGAAGAACCCAGTTAGGGTTATGATTTGGTCATGCATGTCAGCAGATGGTATTGGTCGCCTTCATGTCATCGATGAGACACTGAATGCCAGAAAATACATTGACACTATTCTAGAACCAAAACTTCTACCTTCCATCAGAGATCTCTTTCCCAACAATGCTTCGTTTATTTTTCAGCAGGATTCTGCTCCTTGCCACACGGCCAAAATATCGAAAGAGTGGTTTCGTACAAAGAGCATTAAATTGTTGTAATGGCCAGGAAACAGTCCTGACCTCAATCCTATCGAAAATTTGTGGCACCATTTGAAAACTCTTGTCCGAATGAGGCGCCCATCAAATAAAAGGGAAATACTTGAGGCTATAATTGTTTCCAGGCATCATGTAATAACGAAAGAAGAGCTTAAAACTCTTGTCAGCTCAATGAAACGTCGATGTGAAGCTGTAATCAACAATAAAGGGTACCCTACTAAGTACTGATAACTCACTGCAATCATTACTATCTACTGTATATCGATAACTATTATCGTTAAACTTTTTTGTATTGGAAATAATTGAATTTTGTGTTTTGTATTGAATTCGGTAATAAATTCTTTTTAAAATGATATATACAAGTTTGCAATTTGTGAAACGTAACGTTTTCTATAAGCATACAAAGTTCAAAAACATAAAAATTTCCAAAAGTGTCCACAATTTTGGCCACCACTATATATGCATGTGTAATTTTTTTTAATTTGTTCTATAACTCCCTCATACTTCCTTCAGTAATCCTACCCATTAAACAACAGCGGCTATTTAAACTAAAAGGGCCCACCAGCGGCCAAGCGTTTTATACCGTTACGTTAATTTAGCTTAAAACAGCTTTATCGTCCACGCAGCTTGCCATTACACAAATTACCTTTCACTTATCATCCATGTGAACCACTAAAGTTTTTAACTCTATATTTCATTTCTGAAAAATATTTATTGATCAAAATTTGATTACAGAAAAAGAATAAAATTATATTTTATACTTTTGTGAGAGGCTATATCTCCTTCTGTGGAGAATGCAGAAAAGTTGAGAAAATGTTAATTTTTTACGAAATAACACAAAATATAAAATATGAGATGAACATGAAATAAATTAAATTATTCCTTGCAATAGAAATCAACGTAGTACTCACTAATTTATTTTCACATTTACAAATCACCATACAAAGCAAGACAGAGTTTATTACCTCTAAAGTTTCGTAACTTACAATAGGTCAGAGTCCCATGACAGCTTTCTGATACAAATGAGTGAACAACTTAACTAACAACCTTTGACAGCTTTCTATAGTTACAGAAGACATGCGAATGACATTCTGAATTTAATTGACTTAAGGTGGCAGCAAATAACGATTTTAGTTCTGGAACTTCACTACTTTAAACTACTTATTCTACAGAAACGGGATATTGTTGCTAAGAAATATTGCCTATTTTTTGCCTATTTTAAATTATTCTTGTTACTCATTTGTTTCACATTTGCCGTGTTTTTTCTACTTTGGGTTGCGTAATTCATAATAATTACCATTGATGAGGCGGTTTTGTAGAGGAATGTCCTCTATTTTTCCAAGAATATCCCATTGTTTTATATTTTTAAATTCTTTCTATTAATTCACTCTCTCCCTAGATTTTGATCAAATTTTCAATCGTTAATGAAATACGTTTTATTCATCCACTCAAGTTCAAATACATTTTTTTAAACTTGTAGTGGATGACACTTATTAAATTTAGTTTAATTTTATTTTATTAAAATTAGTTTTAGTTTAAATTTTAGTTTAATTTAATTCATAAATTAGAATCGAAGGAATTAAAAAAAGTTATATTGCTCGTTAACAATAAAGTTCCATTATTTTAATTTTTAACAATAATTTTTGGCTTGTTTTTATTAGCTCTTATTGAGCATGTGCTTAATAGTTCATAATAATAAGTTCTTAATAATCTGTTTGGTCATGTACTTAGTAACGGAATTTCTTGCACCTTATTTTTTGGCTCCCGATTCTTGCAAATAGAAGAGACCAAACATTATCGTTTTAATTAATTATTTGTATTTGAACTGAAACAGGTTTGTTTCCCTTGAAAGGTCAATCAGAGTGATTCCTATGTAACTGTAACTGCGTATGTCTTCCAGCAATTTTGTGAAGGTACTGGGAATTTCTTGGTGACCAAGGGAATATATATGACCTATATATGACAGGAGAGAGCATCAGTTCTTAGTTTTTAGTTCAGAGTTGAGTTCGAAGTATTGAAAGATCTCTGTGTAAGCTTCGCTCTTTAGATGCGTTTGGAATGCCTTGTGTTTACTGCTCTTAGTAGTTTGAAGTAGTTACTACTGATAGTACTCTCTAATTCTGAGAAGAGCTTCACAAGAATGTTTGTGAAAAGTTCTAGGTTTACAAGTGTTTCTTTTGGGAAAATTAATTTTATCAGCAACGAATTTTAATAGTGTAAATTAATAGTGTACTACACCGAAAAGTAAACATAGAGGAGCACAAGCATTTAATAAATAGATATCTCGTAATTTATATTAAAATTGAAATAATGCAATTATGTGTTAGTTATAACTAGAATTCTACTCTTTCGCTTTCCACAAACCTCGAGAAATTAGGAGAAGCTTCTCGTGATTGATTAAAAAGCTTATAATAGCCGGAGAAAAATATCTCAGTTCAGTTGTTTAGATAACTTTTGTTGTTTACTGTAGCGAAATCACGAAGAGATCAGATTAGCTTGCTCTGTCCTTTGAATTGTTTTCTATTTAACGTTTTAGTAGTTTAAAATATAACTACTGTGTGATATAGTGATACTCTACGAGTATCTGTGACGAAAAATTTCAACATTTTGTTTTATTTCTTGCGATAAGAATGAATTTTATTAACTTTTCATCAGACTTGTGCATTCAATTTATTACGAACCGGTACGCACGCAACAATATGCATCGGCTTCACGTAGTTTCGTTCACATATATTTACAAGAGCAGCTCATGTCAAAAACTGCCTGATAAAAATCAAATCGCTTGAACTGCAGTTTTTGCAAACTTTTTGAGAAAATGTAGCATCGCCGGTTGAAACTCTAAACTATATCGTTGTCAACGGCATAGCGGTATGCAGAAAAGAATTTTGGATATATCACTAGATATTAACTCTAGAGCATGTTTCTGTGCCCTGTTGTAATCAGTTTGAACACTACTGCTAACAACAATTTATTCGGTGCAAACCTATTAGATACGTAAATTAATTTATTTTTAATTTTAAGATAATAAATATTGGTAAGCAATAGATTTAGTATCCAATGCGTTTAGTGTACTATTTCACTTTGCTTGTAGTGCTACTTTTTCATAACATAAATCCATGCATAATTCTTCAATAAATATGTTCGAGTGTGGATTTTAACAAAGCACAAAATATTTGCACATTTAGACAAATTGAAACATAAAATGTAATTTTTTTTTTGGTTTCTCATATTATGTTAATAATACTTCATTTTAAGTGTTAACCATAAGCAGTTTCTCATCAATATCGTCACTGCATAAATGCGCTTGCTAGACATTTGCACGACGGCGCCGATTAGGCTTGGCACGGGCCTGCTCACATCCCTTCCTTGCGAACGTTCCTTACACGGTACGTGCCAGTTATCTAATTTAATCAGTTCAATCGCAAAATAGTCTGTTTTGATTTCTAACTGCGTATTTGAATTTAGTAATCGTAAACGTTATAGCATTAAAAGGAAATAAGTAACAAAATAAAGGAATCTGCACAAGAGGGTTTGTATTCAGTCAAGAAAATACCGCTTATTAATGACATTTTTCATTTTCGGAAATTTTGAAATTTCATTGACGAACACGTAACGGAGTGCGAAACATATACCTTTGTGAGTAAATATTGTAACGTTTGTTTAGAAAGCCAGAAAAATATGTTTTAAGGAAACACACGACTGGTACTAGTCATTGAAAGAATAAAAATGTATTCAGCTCTGCTTCTTACAGAATTAAGCGACAGAGAAGGTTCTCAGTAATTTTCAAGTGCTAAAACGTGTCAAAATGGAAAAAAAGAATTAAGGATACCGTGAATGTGTGCCTAAAGCTAATGTTCCGTCGCATAAATTAGATCACGCAGCTGTGCGTAATAATTTATTAAAATACGCGCATGTTTCAGATTATCTTGCTTCTGCAGATGCTTTGAGATGCAAATATGTAACACTCTGTGTACGTTTCAAGAAAGAAGCAGTAAAAGAATAACGAAAAGATCAGTCAGGAGTTGTTTTGGCTTTATGAAATATCTGATGAACAAGGAAACAAGCCTAATTGAACATTATTGATTCAGAAACAGAGCAGCTATGCTTTTGACTAATGCAAATTCTTTCAGACGCTGTCAATTTTCCTACTCGCTTTCAGGCAATAAACGACACTTTGAAGGATCATGAAATAGACTACTGAAGTTGAAATTTCTAGTATTAGATTGTGCGCACTATATGACTGCTACTTTGATTTAATAACAATTTTTGTTGAAAACCCAATTTTGTACTACTAATGCTGGGCGCAAAAAGTGAAACTTTTTCGATGAAATAATTACACAAGAATATAAAGAACAAAATACCATCGTAGTCAAAACAAAAACAGCTTTTTTGCTGAATTGAAAAAACAATTAAAAGGGACTTGAAATAATGTTTTATTTAACAGAATATACGGAGCATATTGTTCTTCTTCTCAGCAAATATGAAGAAAATTCTCAGCAAACTCCGGATTTTAGGTTTCTTATGGAAATATTTTGAAAATAAAATTCATTCTTTTAAAATATCGATTTGAATGGCTTTCAATTCAAATTTCAATCCAAAAAATTATGAAACTGATTTTACAATTTGAATGGTATAAACTATGCGTTTTCTCACATTTTGTGCAGCAACCAGTTACATTATTTGCTTTCCTTATCCGCCAAAGTTACGGATATTTGGGGATGAGATAGATTATATTTTTAAAAATGGGTAAAATGAAGGTGCTCAGAAAGACAAAATGATACAGGTAACAGCAGCAGACGATCTACATATGCTATTCAATACAGCAAAGGAATCTTATGTACATATTTTTCAGAATATTTTATTTGCCTGTATCCACGTTCACTGCTACGTGAGCTATAAAGCAGCTTATTGTTAGAAAGTTCCTTTAAAATACCATTTTTAAAGACATTCTACAAGACAAGATACGATTAAAGAACTATTGCAGTAGGTTATTTCCTGATAAGTTTGAGAACCAATATATGAGGTATTTTCGCCCTCCTCTCCGAATGCCTTCGAATTGGAACCCTACGCCACGCGTATTCGAGAGGTGCAGGGCTTGAGCCCTGGGGAGGGCACTGCACATTTTTCACGTCTCCAGAATCAAAAGCCTTAATGACTCTAAACGTGGCACCCGAACTAAAACGTGGTGGATGATAATTTAGCGATTGAATCCATTAGTCCACAGTCGCCCTTTAAAAGGGGGGAGTACATATGGAATTTTCTCTCTCCTTTCCGCATTCCTTGGTCGTGTAACTAGAAAGACACTCGACGAGTATTTGAAAGGTCTGGAGTTCGAGTCCCGGCGAGGAAACTGCACATTTTCCCATCTCCTGTTCTTAAATAACCTATTGACTCTACAAGTGTTTTTTTATTTCTCAGCTTTAAATTTTCTTTTCTGAGACTTTATTTTTGTGAAACTGCGGTTTTTAATGTGAAAATTATTTTGGCATTAAAATTACTATCTTTAACTATTACACAATTTCAAAGCGAGCAATTTTATAAAGATAAAATCCTATATTGGTATTCAAAGCCAATACAAAAAGATGAAAGTAAGTGTTTACTAAACCTGTTTGCTATCTTCGATTCCGTTATTTGCCAATTAATAGAGCTACATTTGATACGTAGTGGAGAGAAAAAATTTAAAATCATTACCTATCTTCAATACATTCTTTCCTTTTGCGTTAGCAACACAAACGAAAATTGCATTTTCTACATTCCAGAAAGATGCATATTATCGTCAACGGCAACGCTGTAAAAATATGAGAAAGTTTTGAAGGAGAGAGGCAATAATTAAATAAAGGATAAAAATAAATTCTCAGTTAAGCATCATAACGTGTCGATAAAAATGAAAGTAATTACATTTCCTTAGCTGTTATAGGTAAATTTCAAGTTTTAACTTTCTTGGTGTTATGATTGTTTCTGTTGTACAAAAAACATTGCTTTTCGTCTGCCTGATTTTCACAACGTCAGTTTTCCATCTAAACCAAAATTCGACATCCGAACGAATTTTAGATTAACAAACTCAAGAATTTCAAAGCGAGCAATGGCAGCGTTTCACAGAAAAAAGAAATTTTTATATCCGGCACGCGAAAATGTGTATCGGAAATTCTAAAGACATGCTTATTTTAAAATTATTTTTGCGATATTACGCTTGAACTGAATTTTATGGTTTAAGTGCGAAGAACGTGATATTTAATAAATAAAGGTAACATAAAAATGTTAAAAAAACGCCTCTTTGGACATAATTTAAAATTTGAAACCTTTCAGATTTTTTCTTTTGTTTATTTATTGCTTTTAATGTAATCGTTTCCTGTTTGTTTATAATGGTCTATTTCACTTAGTTTTAAATTTGCGACTAATTGGTACGTTTGTATTAAATTAATATGTTGATCTTTTGATTTTGAATCGACCGATGGTAATTATCAGGATAGCTCAAGTAGGAAAAGAGATCTAGCAGAAAACCTTTTATCGCGCCTTGGAGACGACTTTCTAAAGGTTTTCAGAAAACGCATTTTCGAAGCTGTGGAAGACATTTTTTTTTAGTGGTTTTGGAATAGATCAAGAAAACGCAATAAGCGGCAGTCAGTTCAGCGTTATACTGCCCTTTCTGCTCGGTGGCTTCACTTCACTCTGAGAGTGATTTTGTTGACCGGCAATAGTCGCCTTTTATGACGAGTTTCTCTTTATTTTTTTCTCCTTAAGCTATTTCTAGCTGTTTATCTTGGTACATGATTATTATTTATCTCAACAGCACCTCAAGGTTTCTGGTTCCGTTGACGTAATTTTAAAGAAATCTCCGCTAATCTCTTAAATCAATAGTAAAACTCTGAAACATGTAAATAAAATAAGCATAAGACTAATTTTATACGGCTTAAAGCTAAGAGGAAGTGACTCTGATAAATGGAGTTTCCTGTGGAGTTTCATTTCGTTACGTTATAAAGCACATCAAATGCTTATCTGAATCTCTAAACACCCTATTTTAAAATTAAATGCAACATTAATACTTTTATTAGGCTCCAGCCTCCGCTTCTTTCAATTTGTCTTTTCATAATTTTTTTCATATTGAATATTTTACTTAATTTTATCAGTTTACTTAATCTTAGAAATTTATTTTTAATCTGGTATTAACTACTTAATTTACTTAATCTGATATATTTTGCTTAATCTCGAAATTTTGTTAAGTGTTTCACTTTAAGTGAGAGTTCTAAAAAACAAATGATATTAAGGAAACTATCTTTAATTTTGTTTTTGATTGTAAGGGGGATTTAATGTTAAGAGATTCTCAAGAAAAGCCATAGTCGGTAGCTCTTTTAGTAAAATTATAAATTTTAAGAAGTGTACGTGTTCTGGAACTTTGGAAAAAACATGATCTTAATTTTTTCATGGAAAGCGAGGAGAGGAAACTGATAAAATTATGCTAAAACGTATTGCATTTTTGATGCAACAACATAATTTCTGAGAGAATATTTAATAAGGTAAAAAAATACGAAGTCAAAAAACCAAATTCGACCGAAACTAATTTCAAAATTCATCAAAAGCTTTACCAAATAATAATATAGATACATGATGAAATTTTGCTCAGAAAAAATTTAGCAAATACATATATGAACAAAATTCAAAAAAAAAATTTTTGCCTTTCGTATTGGCTCAGATATAATTTCAATTTAAATTCTTTTTCAAATTCTGCAATTCTTCGTTCTTTTTTAAATTATGAGACTTATTCTTTATGAATAAAAGACAAAAAAGGATTAATAGTTTGAAAAATTAATTAGATCACTCATTAAAAATAGCCTCGAACAAGAATTTAATAATATAAAGAAAGAAAAAATGTAATAAACTGAAAATTAAGAGATGTACAAACGATTACTCTGTAGCTGACATACATAACAAGATGCATCAAAAGATATATTATTTACTATAGTTATGGAGCGAATTTTTACTAAAAATTTATATATTGTAAATTATAAAATATATTAAACTAGCTCTCAAAATATTCTTTCCGCTATATATAAATTATTTTTTTTAAATGCTTCCTTTTCCTTCAATCTGTATTTCCAAATAAAGAATAAGTTATTAAGGGTCGATATATTGCTTTTAAATTTCGTAGTTTATTAAGCAATGTACTCCCTTAAATAGAATGGTAAAGATCTTATATCACGAGGAATAACCAAATTTCTTGAAAACGCAAATTTCGCCAGGCCTCGTAAACTATAAAGGATGTAATAACGTAATTTAAAATGTAAAATGGAAAGAGCGAACTAACTATACACTTTTCTAATATCAATATTTTTTCAAACTTCTCTGCATCTTGTAGCTGAAGCATAAGAAAAATTAGTTTCTATGAGTGCTTTGCCGTACTAGATATTAAGATATTAAGAATTTTAATGGATATTTCATGGATATTATCAGTAAAAAAACTCATGGATATTAAGTGTATATATGAATATCAACTATGGCACTGTATGTAGCTTTATGCTTATAAATTCTATGCTCTGCATAAAAATGCTATGATTAGCATTTTTATGCAGAGCATAGAATTTCATGCTTTGAAAACACATTCCACGAATGACTGTTTAGCATTTCACTATAGCAATACATTTTTCACTTATCTATTTACAAAACTTTTAACATAGTTCAAGATAAGAAAATAGTTAAACTCTAAGCTTTGAACATGCATTTGTCACCCTTAGTCATTGTCCTGATTAAATGTGATCTGTCAGCATAATTAAACATTTGTTGTTTAAAACAAATTCATGCATACATAAACAGGATGAGCAAACTTGTAATGAATAGATATTAAGTAATATACTGTTAATGGATTTCTATACAAATAAATAATTTTAGTTAATTTATATTGAAATTGTACCATATTTGTTTCTGTATAATATAACACCAAAATCTAAAGGGGCGATATTTTGCCGGGAAAGTAAAAATGCAGGGGTAAGTCCATTTAACATTGAGCAAATGACTATCTCGCTAGTTTGGCGGAATATCGCAAAGCTGGCGATGGGTTTAGCAACTGATTTTTGTTGCCAAATTTGACAAAAAATCGCCAAAAGTAGCCAAACTTGACGACTATTTATTTACATTTTGTTTCGATCCCTGTATCACCGTAATGTATACTGTAATTGGTTCCATATGTAGTTATAACCGTATCGGGCTCTGATATGCCATCCAGTAATTTTGAGATGTACTAGAGATTTCTTGGCAGCCTATTGAAAGCTATATAAGACCGGACAAAGCATCTACTCTAAGTTCTTAGTTTAGAATCGCCTACGAAGTGAGTTATTTCCGTGTTAGCTTCGCCTTTTAGATACGCTTTTCATTGTTTTGTGTCTAACGTTTTTAGTAGTTTTAAGTGTAACTACCGATTGGACTCTGTGATACTATTAAGGGCTGTACTAATATTCTTGAGAAAAGTTGCAGGACTATGGAGTGTTTCTTTCGCTAAAATAAAGTTTATCAAGTTATCATTGTTTCTGTGGGCATTCAATCTATTACAAACTCGTGCGCAAGCAACAATACGTAAAATAATTTTGCATGGTATTAAATGCTAATTAATCTATATATATGTTACCGTGAAAGACCGAAATTGGAGAATGTCGACTTTCACCGGAGAATATCAACATTCACCAAATACGTCGGTGAAATACCGAATATTTCACTACATTCTTGTATATTCGGACCCTTACCGGTGTATGTCGACAATCACAGATATGCTCTGGTGAAAGTCGAAAAGAGAGGTCATAAAGTGCCATAATAGTTTAAGTTGTTGCATTAAATAAGATTTGACTCACATAATTTAGTAAGTTTTTTATTACTATTATTTTATTTTCTCATTTAGAACGTACTGTATAATTAAGCAAGTTTTTAACTTCTATTATTTTCCTTTCTCATTTTGAATGTATTGTGTGTTTTAGGTTCTCATGTTCTTAAGTTCTTATTTCAAGTTTCAAGTGCGTTTATTCGCGACTGAATTACGGACAAGAAAATATAATATTGTTATATGTTCAACATTCACCATTAGTACATAGTGAATGTCGACATTGACCAGTGTAAGTCAAAAATAAGAGTATTTGTAAAATATTTCGGACATACACCAAGAGACTATGTGAATGTTGACATTCACCGGTGAAAGTCGACATTCTTCAGATTTCGGTCTTTCACCGTAACATATATATAAAGAAGAATGTATGTGTGGTTGTTTATTTGCGATTAACTCAGTCACTGCTGTACCTATCGTCACCAAACTTTCTACAATTCTTTCCTATGTCCTGGGAAAGGCCGACGTCCACTCCCCCCTAAAAAAATAGCTAAAATAAGAGATATTAATTAAAAACTCTGAAAACGCCAATTTTTACCCTCATTTTTCTGAGTGGCAACAGTCTCGCACGCTGGAGATGAAAATCTGCTTTATTTCGAGAAGCGTTGCCACTGCTCGCTTTCAAATCGTAGAGTTTGTTAATAAAACAATTCTAAGTTTTACAATGAAAAAAATATAGCATTGCCAAACATTAAGTACATTATTACGGATTACAAAAACCCGTCGGAAGCAATTTCGACTGTTCTTAATTTTTTTACAACTTTAATCAGTCGAGATATTAATTAAAAACTCTGAAAACGCTAATTTTCGCACTCATGTTTACGAGTGGCAACAGTTTCGCGCGTTGGAGGCAAAAATGCTTTATTTCGAAAAGTATTGCTACTGCTCGCTTTCAAATCATTCAAATTTCAATCGAGTTTCTTAATCAAAAACTTATTTTACAAAGTCTAATATATATAATAAAGAATGGCTGTTTGTGTTTTTGTTTGTTTTTTCGTGTTATTGATTTGTGATTAATTATCGTCAATTTTTGCCGCATTTAATCGATTAAAATTTAATATAGGTGAAAGATTGGATGGAACATGAGCTTTTACGACCATTTGATTAGAAAGACGAAAAACATTAAAAACTGCGCACCATAGTTGCTGATAAAATGAGAGAGAATTAGTTTATTTTTCTATCAAGCTTTTCTGTGTGGGTTCCATATCGCATCAGACTGAAAATGTATGACTGTGAATCATATCTCGTATTTTGCATTGTTATTATAGTAGGTTTACAGCCGTATCGTTCTCTCTGTTAGATACATTACTCTCAATCTAAACTTGCATTGAGAACTTCCACTAGTATGAGTATAAAATGCAATAGTTTGTATTTGCAAAATGTGAACTTCTATTTTCGAAATATTTTTAAGAAGTGTAGGATTTGTTTTACCATTCTTTCTGAGTTTGAAAATGTATGGTAAACCTATTAAAATTATGCATGAAGTTTATTAAATTTTTATTCTCATTAGTAAAAACGCATTCCTAATTTTGAAATAACCATGTTTATACTTCACTATTTTAAAAATTCTTTATTTTATAAAGTTTGTAAATACGTTAAATTTCAGAAAAAACTAAAATATTTTCTTTATTATTCTGAAGTTTCATCTGAACCACAGCATTGCTTTACAGGCGTCACTTTTTCTGTAAAGAGCAAGTGCGCTTCTGTCTCACTGTTTTCTGCAAAGTGTAATTGTTTAATTGAAAAAGCTGCCATTTTGAAAAACAATAAAGATTACACCTTGTTGATGTTTCAGTAAGTGTATTATCCACTTAGTGTTTTTCTGTATTTTCCACAAACAGCTTTGAGTTAAATATGAAATGATTTGGACAAATCTTCCTGGATGAATTTATTTTTAGTGCATGCGTAATTTGCTTATGAGTTTTCATAAACATTTCTTTAGCCTGATGCTATACAGAAATATATTTTCGCTAAATTCTTCTCCAAAAAAGATCTTTATAAGACTTTGCGTAATGTAGGAGTGTATTGTTATGTAGTATTTCGGAAAATGTGACACACACATTGTGAAAAGATATATGCCTATAGGGTTCCTTTTGGATCTTCTAGGTCTGCATTATCTGTTCTAAACCCTTTACGCGCAACGACAGTTTAACCAGATACATGAACATCCACATCAGGAGGTATTTGCCAGAAGGTATTTGGAAGAATGGAAGATTTAAGGCTTCATGATTTAACACATGTTAAGACTCCTGTAGAGCAGCTGCAATGTTGCTAAAGGACGTATATTCGAAAGTATGATTTATGAAAACGGAAGGTCATGCATCCTATATTCCAGTTAGAAAATGAAGAAAAGAGAGCCTTATAGTACGTATTTGCTATGAATGAGTTTACGTAGACTGAAGAAAATGCACTGGACCTTTTAATACGCATGAGGAGCTACGTTCACAAATTATTTCAAAATCAATAATAAAAATATCGATAAATCTGCCATTAAATGGTATGCTGGTGCGGAATTCTATCTTAGTCGCACGACATGGAATATGGAATTATAGCCATTTCCCACACATTTCAGATCAGGAAAGCATGGGAGGACATGTAGATGAGAGATTTAAAAAAATCTCGAAATCCTTTAAAGCGTTCACTCAGCGGGGTGGGGATCGAGATAGATCCTCGATAAAATAAACGCTTAACTAAACGCTTAAAATAAACGTAAGGGTAGAAAAATACAATCCTCTCACCCAAATAGTAGCTATACTCCCTTTGCCAAAAAGCTGGCTGTAAATACGCATATACATTCTTTGTCGCTAAAACTCAATTCAAATCAAAATATAAAGAAATCTCACTTACCTGTCAGACGCATTCTCGACTTTTATCATTTTCTCTACATTTTATTGACGACACAATTAAATACATTTACAACAAAGAGAAGCACAGATAAACTTTGGTTAATGTTTCGCGTTGGTGTTACATCTTCCGCTATCATCAAGGTTCTGCACTAGTCTGAAGAATTCAAGCGCACACAGCGCCATCTGGTGCATTATAGTTTCTACAGACTGCCCCCCGAATGAACAGGTTTTCATTCAAACACTTACATTAATACAAATTTAACAAAAGAAACTTTTACAATGTAAAGTTCAATCAATTCACATATTAAAGAAACTACACGTATTTACTATATAAACAAATCATTCATTTTTAAACAATTTGTAAAGTTACCTGCAATAAGGGGTGTACTCCAACTGCGCTGATGAAAATCCCTCCCTCGTCCTGCTATAGTCCAACTGCGCCGATCACAATTTCTTTCCCCCGTTGCGTACAGGGTTACAATTTTATTTTTCGAAGCCAACTGTAGCCGAGAGGAAAATAAAAATAAAAAAAAATATATTTTTTATAAATAAATAGTGGATTTGTTGCCAATCTAGAGAAACTAAGCTTCGGCAACAACAAAGATAACGCCTTCTTTTATTATTATTGCGAATTCAGTCATGCTTAGTCCTTTCTGGATTAAGCATGACTTAATTCGCTGCAAGTGTACTGCAAGTGATATCTTATCGACATGAAAATCTTCTTCAGATTAATGACGATAGAAATAATATAGTTTGTTTTTCAACAGATTCAAATTTAAGGATCTTATGTGACAAAGAAAAAGGTTTTTTGTTGATGGCACTTTCACATTTTGCCCAAAATTTTTCTTTCAGATGTTTACGTTTCATACAGTGGAAAATGGACATTATACCCCACTTGTATTTTTTTTTTGCTACCAGGAAAGTCTACGGCAATATACGAAAGTATGTTTCAAAAACTGAAAGAACTCTGTTCTAACTTGCATTTGAATTTTCAGCCAGAAACTGCGGTGGCAGATTTTGAATATGCAATCCATGAAGCTGTGAGAAAAATGTGGCCTGAATGTTCTATTACAGGATGTAGATTCCACTTGACTAAGCTTGGTGGCGAAAACTTCAACAGTGCGGATTGCAGCAACAATATAGGAATGGTAATTCAGAAATTGGCAGATGGCTTCGACTGGTATTTGGATTACCCTTTTTGGATGCTACTGAAGTTTCGGATAGCTTCGTTGAAGATCTGATGTCAGAGCAAACATCACACGCTTTACTGATTACATAACCGAGAATTATCTAGATGAGGATGCAAAATTTCCCCTGATAATTTGGGCTTGCGCTGATATTTCATCGGAAAGAACAACTAATGCATGTGAAGCATTTCATTCAAAATTCAGAGCGAATTTTTATCATTCCCATCCTAATATATTTATCTTCACAGATGTAATTCGCAAATTCAGATAGATATATACGCTGCAATAAATGGTGTGAAGCAGCATAAAAAAATAACAAGCAGGAATTACGCAAACAGGTATGGAATGATTTCACGATTAGAATTCCTAAGACGTGTTTCATGTTACCCAAAAATTGTAAGTTAATTATTGCAATCCATTGTATTCAAACAAATTAATGTTAAATATCATAATAAATGTAATAATTTTAAATTACAAAAGTATTGAGAAAAATATTTAAAAACAGGTTAGCATGATAAAGAATAAACTTAAAGAAAATGCTAAAGTATGAATAAAATAAATAAATAAGTATAAAATATTAAATCATGAAAACGATTTCTAGAGTAAATTTCTTAGGGGTTGAAATTTAAAAAATACAGTAGAAATGAGAAGAGAATTTAGATCTCTTTCATATCATAAGTTTATTAAGGCCCACCAGCGGCCGAGCAGTAAAGTCGCTGAACACTGGTAGTTCGGTCCGAGGTTCGAACCCCGCGAACGGGCTGGCTGCATGGGCGGGCGTTTTCGTGGTTTTCCCCATGTGTAACGTGTATACGAGCCAGTTTCCCTTAGAAAGTCCTCCACGAAGGCATCCCACCCCTTAGGCAGATAGCCCTCGTGTGCTTTGCCATAATTAAATACACCACACCACCATAAGTTTATTAAGCATTATATACCCTACACGGAACACGCATTCCTTGAAACTGAAATACGGACATGGCGGCACAGAAAAATATCTTTTGAAAAGAACTATGTAGTAATGCATAAATGAAAGAAATTAAATAAAAACTATCAAAGAAAATATATAAGAATTATTACATCAAACACTCTCTTGACCGCAACTGATAGAATTTTGTTTTCTCGTTTATCTTTCAGCAAAGCTTATACAATTAAATAATCACTTTCATTCGCGTAAAATTATAAACAAATGTAAATTATTATAGAAAACGCATAAAGTTAAATACTACAGTGTGAAAGGAAAATTCTGGAATAAAAATGTTAAGAAAATTAGATGAGAAATAATCTATAATTTATTGATATCCATATAAACTCTATGCTTTTAAGAGAAAGTTACACATAATTTGCACTGAGGTATCAATCACCGAAACCACGTTAATTTCTTTCCTTACTTTTTCTTATCAGAGGGATTTGTAAAAAGACACGCTAAGGTGAAAAATTTTGCAATATTTTTAAAGAATAAATTTTAAAAGTATTTTTACCTCATGAACTGAAAATTTTCTATACATTTTTACACAGTAAATAAGTACAAAAAAAGAAAGAGCTAGGGGATCGCTGGGACTAGAAACTCGGGTCGAACTACCAATGTTTAGTGACTTTTCCGCTCGATCATAGGACCTTTTGAAATTAGGCTGAACAATATATTAAAGAAAATAGAAGATACAGCACACGTAAGAACAAAAGTGGGCTGAATTAGAGATTTACATGTTTAATGAATAAGTTAAACTTACCTGTATGCCATTATGAAATATTAGGAAGTAGCATAAAAGCATGTGTGAAGAAGGCAATGGCAATCTAAATCATTGTAATCTAAATGTATAACATTATCAGTATCTGATATTAATTTCAATACTGCTGAAAAAATTATAAATGAATTATATTATAAATCGTATGAACTCGTTGCATTATAAATTACAACAGTTAGAAATATTATTAGCGTGATTTAGCGACCATCTTTGTTAACAAATAATTTCAAGTAACTAATTTTACAAATAATTCAGCCTGAAACTAGGTTAGAAAATAAGCTACATGCTGAAGATTAAGCTTTGCCAAGGTGTTAGAAACATCTTCTATTAACTAGTGTGTATGTGTGATTATGGCAAAGCCTCGAGGGCTATCTGCCTAAGGGGAGGGATGCCTTCGTGGAGGACTTTCTAAGGGAAACTGGCTCGTATACACTTCTATTAACTAGAGTTATGAAGCAAGAATTTGTAAAAATTATCATTTAAATATAAATTGGCATAAATACAATACAAATTATATAAATTTTACATACATGAAAACTTGAGTACAGTGCAACAATATGTGAAAAAGGAATGGATTAAAAGGGAGACTGAAAATCCCAGGATATGAATATAAGGGAGTTTGAATTTTTTTGGGGGGTTAATTATAAAAATTCTGATGACGCTCATACTTCTCAATTTATTAATTAAATGTGTATTAGAAATTAAATGTATGCCAAACAAAGTACATCAGGTGGAAAACAGAATAAATATTTAAACGTTTCTAGTATTAAAATATGGAATTTGTAACAAAGTTAAATAACCTTAAAATAACTTCAATGATTAAAAATGGAAAGCTTAATACGGGAATATATTGCAATAATATTAGTGTAAATTTAGAACGACTTAAGAAGTCCAATTTTTAGATTTAATAAAGATAATTTTTATAATTAAATTAGAACTGTTCACCTAAAATGGTAAATTTGAAAGTTAAAACCCTTCTGCTATCTAAGAAAATTTTTAATATTTATCTAGACAAAAAACTTATTTAAGGTGAGCTACAAATCCGATATTTGATACGTTGATTATGTATCAGTTTTGTGTATGTCATTAATCTATCAATTTTACTATTCAAAACATATATCAGCGACTAAAATCCACAATTTAGAAAGTTTTTAATGCTTACAGAGAATAAAAGAGATCTAGCCCATCATTCCTTTAAGCATCATAAAACTTTAAAATGAGTGTAAAAGATTTTTTTAGCACACGCCAGACTTTAAATTAATATTTGTTTTACATGCACAATTTTTACAATATTGATAAACGAAAATAAAGACTTGCAGTCTCAATAGAATGTACCATTAATGGCGATAAACGACTTTTTGTAGCACCCAATCTTCTTGGAAAGAAATGGGGGACAGGAAACTTCGCTCAGTTCATGGATTAAAAAAGAGGGGGACGGGGATTTTCGATCAAATTTGGCGCAGTTCGTACCCTACCCAATAAAGTATAATAAGATAATAAGCTGGCAACTCAATACCTGTACATACAATTAAAATTTCATCACATATATGGAATAGTCCTGTAACAATAATACAAATTAATAAACATATAATAAACAATTAAATTTATTCATTTAGTTTAAGATTATATAAAAGCTGCACAGATCTTTTAATAACTGATGTACCTGTTTTAATTTCACAAGACCTTACTTTTCTATCTCTGCCAGGAAATACTGTTACAACTCTTCCTAATTTCCAAAAATGTCTAGGTAGCTTTTCATCATGAATTAATACAATATCATTAACTTTAAATTCAGTAATTTTATCTGAAGGTTTAACACAATGAACAGATCTCAGCATTAATAAGTGTTCATTTTTCCATTTATTCCAAAACATACTTACAAATCCTTCTCGATAATTAAATCTTTTGATTAGCATTTTCCTATTAACTAAATTAGAATCAAATTGAAGCCTGGCAGGAGGCAAACTATTCACTCTGCGCCCCAATAGCGTATGAGCTGGAGTTAAGAGGCATAGGTTCCTGTAATTCAGAATAAACATAAATTAAAGGACGAGAGTTAAGAACACCTTCAATTTCAATAATTAGAGTTTCTAACTCTTCTCGAGATAAAGTGGTTTTTCTTAGAGTTTTTCGTAAGGCAAGTTTTACAGATTTAATTAGTCTTTCATAGACGCCACCCCACCACGCAGCTTTCTCAGCGATGCAGCACCATTGGATTTTGTGGGAGGCGTAAAAGTCTTTTACTGTCGGATGACTAATGACAGTCCACACATTTTTAAGTTCAAGTTCTGATCGTTTGAAAGTTTTGGCATTGTCCGTAAAAACTTAAGAACATAGACCTCGACGAGCAATGAATCGTCGAAAAGCAAGAAGAAATGTTTCTGTGGTCATGCTACCAACAAACTCTAAATGAAGAGCTCGCGTTACTCCACAAGTAAACAACACGACGTAGTTTTTCTCATCACTGTCTTTTGTATAAAGTGGTCCACCGAAATCTATACCTACTACAGAAAAAGGAGGTAATTTTTCTGTTCTATTTACTGGTAAAGGAGCAGTAACTTGCACACCAGGAGAAGAATTAAATCCTTTACACAGAATACATTTTCTTAAGATATTTTAACAGTTTGTCTTCCTTTAATTATCCAGTATCTTTCGCGTATTTCTATCAAAGTTTCAGAAATTCCACCGTGAAACACTTTGCTGTGTGCATCCCACACTAATAAATTCACAAAGTGATGTTTTGAGGGCATAATAATTGGGTGTCTTTGAAGGTAAGAAAGTCTTGACTTCTGAAGTCTTCCACCAACATGCATTATCCCGTCATTATTAAGAAAAGGCTTCAGTTCTAGAATACAGGAAGTCTTAGAAATTGTTTTACCCTGTCTCAAAGAGGACAGCTCTTCCGCAAAAGCTTCACTTTGAACAGTTTTTGTCCAGATAATTTCAGCCTCGTTAAATTTTTCAGTGCTTAGTTCACCACATCGTTTAGTTTTAAATTTAAGGTTGTATATAAATCGTAGTATCCAACTTGTAACACGGTATAATTTTTTTAAACTACTATATCTATTCAAATCCATTAAATGCGTCAAATTCGATTGCACTTCGCACACAAAAGACGATTTTTCTCCAAGTTTACTTCTTTTTTCGCAATATACTTCTGGAGAAATCTGTAGACAAATTTCATAATTAGAGCCTTTTGGCCAATCCCTTTTCTTCAACCGAAGCCATTATGGACCTTGCATCCAAATCGAACTGGACATAAACTTTTCCACGGTAGCTCCTCGAGATATGAAATCTGCAGGATTATCTTGCCCACTACAGTGATTCCAATCAGCAGGATCAGTTCTAGACTGGATTTCGGATACACGGTTCGATACAAAAGGTTTCCATTTTGAAGCTTTCGCTTTAATCCAATGAAGAGCGATTAAGGAATCTGTCCACATATATACCCTAGGCACAGGAAATTTAAAATTTGTTTTCAAATATTGGAAAAGTCTAGAAGAAATAACAGCTCCCATAAGTTCAAGCCTCGGTAATGTCAACCTTTTAAGCGGTGCAATTCTAGATTTCGCAGTGATAAAACTTGTATAAATGCAATCATCACTTGACACGTAACGGAAGTACGCAACTGCTCCGAAAGCTTTAGGAGAAGCGTCAGAAAATATGCGTAGTTCTAATTCTTTCACCAACTTCCATGGTATGGAGAAATATTTTCTTTCGATTGTCAAATCTTTCAACAGATATATCTGAGAGCACCAATTATCCCATTTTTTCTTCAAGTCAGTTGATAACTCATCATCCCATCCTAAACCAAGTTCCCATATTTCTTGCATTAATAATTTTATGAGAACAATAAAAGGGGATGCAATTCCCATAGGATCAAATAACTTCGAAGCTGTCTGAAGTACACTACGTTTTGAATTCTTCCTATCACAGGTCATGTCCAGTAGAGGTTTTATATCTAACTTAAAAGTATCTTCTTCGGTGTTCTATATTATGCCTAAAACCTTCAAAGGACGTTCTTTAGTTTCTGTCAAATCAGACAAACTTCGTTCACTCCATAAATTTCTCAACTCATCCGAATTAGTATTAAATTTTCATAAATTCATGTTCGCATCTTTAAGAATTTTTACAGCGCTCTGTGAAAGTTCTAAAGTTTCTCTATTGTATTTGCTCCGTAAAAAAGATCATCTACATAAAGTGCCGGGTCAAGCATTTCACAAGTTTCGCTTCAAGTTTATATTTTCTAATGTGATATTTAATAGTCGCAGCAAGGATAAATGGGCTTGATGTCACTCCAAAGGGAACGCGAGTCATTCGTAAAATTTTGTAAGCTTTTGAATCACTTTCATCTGGAAACCAGAAAAAAACGTAAATAGTCTCTATCCTCTTCCGCTATTCCTATGGTCAAAAATGTTCCCTGAATATCACAGCTGAATGCATATTCATATTCGCGAAATCGCAAGACAAAATTTTGGGATTCAACGGTGGCCCAGGACTCAAGCATTCATTAAGAGATTTGCACCCATTACCTTTTGACGATGCATCGAAAACCAATCTGACTTTCGTAGTGTTCCTATCCGATCTTACTACAGCTGAATGAGGCATATAACAAGAATTCTCTTCTAAGCCGAAATATTCTTCAACGATATTCAGTTTTAATTGTTCCTTAACTATATTCTTATATTCATTATAAATCCAATCATTTTCTTTCAATTTTACACTTAAGTTACGAAATCTTAGTTTTGCTACCGCGAAATTGTTAGACAAGTTGTCTGGTTTACCGTCCCAGAATAATTTACTTGTATATATTCCATTTTCATATTTTAAATTACTTTCGAATTGAGAAATAAATTCCTCTATCCACATTGAATCTAACTGCCAAAACTGCGTTAAGTTTTTATTTAATGTGGTGCAACATTCAATTTTCATAATAGAAATATCCCGATTCGCATTTAAATCTGATGGAGGGATTCGACCTTGAACAACCCTTCCAAACAGAGTATCAATCAAATACAAAGATTTGTTTAATCGCTGTTTTTCTCCCATATGAATATCCCAAAAATACTGTGCTCCAATAAGCGGAGACAATTCATTTCCTGACGATTTACTTAAGTTTGACTACTGCATGTTCTTCCTCGAAAGTATTTGCATTAATTTATTAAGTGATACTTTAAACTGCGATCCAGAAATACAGTCAGTCAAAAGTGCTTCAATCGTTATTTTCTTGTCCGAATCACATAAATTACAAAGTGAAAACCGAACTACGTCATACGTTTTTTGTATTGACACTCTACAGTCGAAAGTGTAAACAGCTAGACTTTCTTGTCTAATATTATGGGTAGTTTCATTTCTACGGCTACTTCTTTTCTCAAAAAACATTTCTGTGACGCATTATCTGACAAAATATTAATCTCTTTGCTTTTATTACCGCCTATTAATACTGCTGAGCAAGTTTCAAGTAGTATGTCGCATTCATCGGATTCATTCACACATTCTACGGAAGACACAAAATTTAATTTATTCGCGTCGACGGTCTGACGAGACTCCAGAGCAGAGGAAGAAGAATAAACATTGGGTTGATCGCAAATCAATTCTTGATGCATAAAACGTTTACAAATTCCACAAATAAATTTCTTTTGACACTGCTTATACACGTGCCCCTTCGAAAAGCAAGCATAACATATACCATATTTTCTAAGAATTAATTTTCTCTGTTCTACCGATAAGAGACAAGAGGTAGAATCGTGCTCTGTACCCTCTCTTTGTTGTAAATGTATTTAATTGTGTCGTCAATAAAATATAAAGAAAATGATAAAAGTCGAGAATGCGTCTGACAGGTAAGTGAGATTTCTTTATATTTTGATTTGAATTGAGTTTTAGCGACAAAGAATGTATATGAGTATTTACAAATCTTTTTGGTGCCGATAATCCTGGAGAGACCTTCAGATAAAGTAAATTGCGAAGTGAATACTGAAAAACGTATTTAGCGAATTGAATAATTTAAATTGTTATGGTGGATATAGAAGCTTTAAAAAAGATTAGAGCACCTGTCAGACGTGCGGCAATTGACACTATGAAACTGTTAGAAACTGAAATAAACAAACAAGAAAGATCAGTTGATTTAATTGATGAACTTTTAGCGAAACTTTTAGATAAAGAAGCTAATTTAAAGTATCTTAACGAGGAAATTCTAAAACTGTGCAAAAAGGAAGAAATAGAAAAGGAAATTGAAAAACAGCAAGAATATAAAGATAATATTATTATTTGGAAAGTTCGCGCGAATAGAATCCTTAAAACGAAAGAAAGCGAAGTTGTTAGCGAAACTGAAAGAACGAATGTTGTAGAAACCAGAAGTGAGCAGCAGAATACAGTAAAACTTCCTCGCTTGCAGATACCTCAATACGATGGCAATATGTTAAAGTTTAACGAATTTTATTCTCAGTTTGAAGTAGCTATCCATAAAAATGTGAATCTTAGTAATGTAGAGAAGTTTAGTTATTTAAAATCGTACTTAACAGACGAAGCTGAGGTAGGTCTACGTGGTTTAGCATTAAGCTCTGAAAACTATGAAATTGCTTTGAACTTATTAAAAGAACGCTTTGGTCGAAAAGATATTATTATCGATGCGCATATGGCAAGACTTTTAAACTTAAGTCCAGTACGAAAATCATATCACATTGTAGCGATGCGTAGACTTTACTCAGAATGCGAAACACATATTCGAGGATTAGAAAATAACGGAATTAATCCTAATAGCTACAGTTGTCTATTGCATCCAGTGTTATTAAAATCGATACCCAAAGATTTGTACTTAGAATTTTCTTGTAAAACACATTCGGAAGGTGAAAACAAAATATTTGATTTATTGGAATTTTTAAAGATTGAAATTCAGTGTCGTGAACGTAACGAGTACTTAAGTAGAGACTTTAATTTAAACACTTCAGATTCGCGATTTGAAACTAAATTTAATCCTTTACAAAAACCTAATCAAACGTATGGGAGATTTAATAAAACCAAGATTGATTATAGCGGGAAAAATAAATTAAATTCGAACATTTCTACTACTTCTTCATTCATTGTTGATGTAGAAAATTGTATATTTTGTACGAAACCGAAAATAGAGCACGATTCTACCTCTTGTCCCTTATCGGTAGAACAGAGAAAATTAATTCTTAGAAAATATGGTATATGTTATGCTTGCCTTTCGAAGGGGCACGTATATAAGCAGTGTCAAAGGAAATCTATTTGTGGAATTTGTAAGCGTTTTATGCATCACGAATTGATTTGCGATCAACCCAATGTTTAGTCTTCTTCCTCCGCTCTGGAGTCTCGTCAGACCGTCGACGCGAATAAATTAAATGTTTAAATTAAAGTCTCTACTTAAGTACTCGTTACGTTCACGACACTGAATTTCAATCTTTAAAAATTCCAATAAATCAGATATTTTGTTTTCACCTTCCGAATGTGTTTTAAGAGAAAATTCTAAGGACAAATCTTTGGGTATCGATTTTAATAACACTGGATACAATAGACAACTGTAGCTATTAGGATTAATTCCGTTATTTTCTAATCCTCGAATATGTGTTTCGCATTGAGTAAAGTCTACGCATCGCTACAATGTCATATGATTTTCGTACTGGACTTAAGTTTAAAAGTCTTGCGATATGCGCATCGATAATAATATCTTTTCGACCAAAGCGTTCTTTTAATAAGTTCAAAGCAATTTCATAGTTTTCAGAGCTTAATGCTAAACCTAGTAGAGCTACCTCAGCTTCGTCTGTTAAGTACGATTTTAAATAACTAAACTTCTCTACATTACTAAGATTCACATTTTTATGGATAGCTACTTCAAACTGAGAATAAAATTTTACGAATTTTATTCTCAGTTTAATTCTCAGTTATTAAACTTTAATATATTGCCATCTTATTGAGGTATCTGCAAGCGAGGAAGTTTTACTGTATTCTGCTGCTCACTTCTGGTTTCTACAACATTCGTTCTTTCAGTTTCGCTAACAACTTCGCTTTCTTTCGTATTAAGGATTCTATTCACGCGAACTTTCCAAGTAATAATATTATCTTTATATTCTTGCTGTTTTACAATTTCCTTTTCTATTTCTTCCGTTTTGCACAGTTTTAGAATTTCCTCGTTAAGATACTTTAAATTAGCTTCTTGATCTAAAAGTTTGGCTAAAGGTTCATCAATTAAATCAACTGATCTTTCCTGTTTGTTTATTTCAGTTTCTAACAGTTTCATAGTGTCAATTGCCGCGCGTCTGACAGATGCTCTAATCTTTTTTAAAGCTTCTATATCCACCATAACAATTTAAATTATTCAATTTGCTAAATACGTTTTTCAGTATTCACTTCGCAATTTACTTTATCTAAAGGTCTCTCCAGGATTATCGGCACTAAAACGATTTGTAAATACTCATATACATTCTTTGTCGCTAAAACTCAATTCAAATCAAAATATAAAGAAATCTCACTTACCTGTCGGACGAATTCTCGACTTTGATCATTTTCTCTATATTTTATTGACGACACAATTAAATACATTTACAGCAAAGAGAGGCACAGATAAACTTTGGTTAATGTTTCGCGTTGGTGTTACATCTTTCGCTATCATCAAGGTTCTGCACTAGTCTGAAGAATTCAAGCGCACACAGCGCCATCTGGTGCATTATAGTTTCTACACTGGCTCAGAAGAAAGTATTTTTAAATGTTCAGAACGTATACTGGAAATGCTTTGCATGTGCAGATAAAATGAAGATTTACTGTAAGAACAGGCCAGAAAGAAATAAACATTACACTCCATGTATAGCCGATGTAAAATTAGGTAGCATCCAGTGTCCTATTCTGGTGACAAAATTCCAGCCGTCGAAAGACTGAATAATATGCGAATCAATATCTTTAGTTTCGATGATAATAAAGTCTTTCCATTCGATATAATCTCTCAAGAAAATGATGATGAGTGCATAAATTTGCTGTGTATATCTGGTGACGGATGTAGCCATTATTGCCTTATTAGAAATTTGTTACGTTTGATGGAGCGTTATAAGGAGTGAGCCTTTTATTGTTATCATTGTCTCCACCGATGTTCTGAAAAGAAAAATTTGAAAAGCACATTCCATTCTGTAAAGAACACTTCTCTCAGCATATAAAAATGCCTACAGGAAATGCCTACCTTTCATTTAAAAATCAGCACTTTGAACATCCGATTCCGTATATCATATATGCTGACTTCGTGGAGAAAGTTAAAAAAATGGACCCTTATGAGCCCAGGAATATCACCTCATATACGCAACCCATCATGAAGTATGAAGCTTGCGGGTTCGACTGTATAGTTATAGGTCCCGATGGGAAATTCTGAAGCCAGCTCGCGTTTACCTAGGGTTCGATACGGTGGATAATTTTTTTTATATACCGTCGTGAAAAGATGAACTTGGGGAAAAATTAACCCTCATCATTTCCGAAACGATGACCGTGCTACAAGAAATAGACTTCTAAAGGGCAACCATATGTAATCTGTGTAAGAAATCGCTTCATACGGATCTTGTTCATGATCACGATCATCTGAACGTACGTTACAGAGATGCGCTACACATTGTAACTTGAAATATCGTCTGCAAAACCAAGTACTTGTAGCTTTTCATAGTTTGAAGCTTTACGACGCTCATCACTTAATGCAAGGTTTGAGGAAGACTGTAGGCCATGAAATTAAAGTCCTCACAGTAAACATAGAGAATTACATAGCTTTCGTCGTCAACAAGAAATAAAATGATATCAAAGTTTTCTTGCAGGTTACTGATAGTTTTCATTTTTAAAACATGTCCCTGGAAAACTAGTGCAGAATCTGTTTGGAAAAACATTTTGCATCTTGAAAAAAATTGCAACTGAAGGGGATATGAAAGGTGTTAACCTATACGATTATATCCTATGATGTGCTTGAAGGAACGTCCTTACCACGACCGTTCGCATTTCCCAATATTTTAACAGATAACGAAATTTCATCGGCGGATTACGAACATGCTCAGGTGATGTGGAACAGCTCCAAGATCTGAACTACTGCGAAATATCACGAATTGTATGTTAAGTTGGATGTCCTCCAGCTGGCCTATGTGTTTGAAAATTTTTTAAAGTTGTGTATGCAGTTTTGTTAACTAGATTGCGCGCATGTAAGAAGTCCTCCTCCAGTTTGTCTTGATAAGCATGCCTAAAAAGGATTGATCAGCCCTTTGAACTCGACAGTGTGGCTATTCATTTATTTTTGAGCATTCTAGAACAGGACAAAACAAGATGAAATTTTAGTGATTACGAAGTAGTGGGTGCAGGCGAATAATAAGAATATGCAAAATTATGATTCTATGAAACCCGTCAGTTATATTATGTATTTAGATGTCAACAGCTTATACTGTTGGTTGATATCCTAGTCATTACCATATGGATAATTTGAGTAGATGAAAGCGGAAGGAGTGACATCAGAATGGATTCTATCCATTAGTAAGGATTCCTCTGAAGGATGCATTTTAGAAACAGATTTGAAATACCCCTACTGAGCTGCGCGATTCTTATAACGCTTATCCCCTCACACCTGAAAAAATAAAAACAGAATTAGAAAACCTTTCTCCTTTCTCACTGAGCATCCTTCCCCATCGAAATTTTAGTAGACAAATTAAATTAATCCCGCAATTTAAAAGGTAAGGAAATTGTGCAGCATATTATAAGATCTTAAAATTTTATTTCTAGCATGGTTTAATATTAACTAAAGTGCGTGAAATTATTAAATTTAAAGAGAAGGGGGTTAAAAACTCACACTGATTTTAAGGCTGTGCAGCGCGAAAATGCAGGATCCACCTTTGAATAGGATTAAGTTATTGAATAGTTCCATCTATGGTAAAACCATGGAAAGCATAAGAAATATAGTAAACGTGCAACTCCTGAACGCACGCAGAAAGGCTGGAAAACTGGCAGCTTATCCAGTTTAAAATTTTTTTTAAATTTTGAACGAGAATCTTGTCTTGGTCTAGAGATTAAAAACAGTATCAAAACTAAATCGGCCAACCCATGTCAGTTTTGCAATTTTGGAACTGAGCAAAATTCTCATGTCCAGTTTTCACTACAACATCATAAAGAGTGCGTGTGAGAAAATAGCATCGTTGTCATTTACACATAGAGATTCTCTTACATCTGAAATTCACGCGAAGGATGTATATGATGATATACTTTTCATAGTGACATTTATGAAACATCCCATTACCCTCTTAATCATTCCCTTTATAGCATTAAAAATGTAAAGAAAATTGGTTGTATGAATGATGAATGTTCATCAAAATTAGTGCACGAATTTCTTGTCTTGTACCCTAAAATGTATACCTTCTTATCAGAGACAGGGTGGAAGATGGTAGCGAAGGGAGATTCACACCACGTTCGCTAGAAACTAAATCAGACATGAAAGTTACAAGCAGTGTCTTCAACATCTGAAGTCTAGACGATAAATTCAGCACAGAATTACAAGTGAGGAACGCTAGAAACTAAACCACGTCCGCTAGAAACTAAATCAGATTGGTGGCAAAAGTTTTTAATCCCGATGCTGAGCCCTTTTGTAGAGAATACCTCCCTATGATGACCACCACGTCCGCTAGAAACTAAATCAAAATATAATATATTGCTGGCAAAATAATAATAAAAATATTGCTGGCAAAATAATAATAAAAATATTGCTGGCAAAAGTTTTTAATCCCGATGCCGAGCCCTTTTGTAGAGAATATCTCCCTATGATGACCACCACGTCCGCTAGAAACTAAATCCGATTGCTGGCAAAAGTTTTTAATCCCGATGCTGAGCCCTTTTGTAGAGAATATCTCCCTATGATGACCACCACGTCCGCTAGAAACTAAATCAGAAAACTAGAAACTGCGCCCTTTTGTAGAGAATATCTCCCTATGATGACCACCACGTCCGCTAGAAAGTAAATCAGATTGGTGGGAAAAGTTTTTAATCCCGATGCTGAGCCCTTTCGTAGAGAATATCTCCCTATGATGACCACCACGTCCGCTAGAAACTAAATCAGACATGAAAGTTACAAGCAGTGTCTTCAACATCTGAAGTCTAGACGATAAATTCAGCACAGAATTACAAGTGAGGAAAATCATTTCTTGGCTGTTCGTCAAAATAAATAGCATCTCTCCCATTTCGGCAATAAGAAATACATTTTGAAAGATGGCATCCATATACTAGCAAATGGTCTCTGTAAAAGAGAACTTGAAAACAAAGAGTAAATTAATATTTTTGTTTTAAATCTTATCGTTGGTCGATGAATTCACAGCGAATTTGTGGGAGGAAGCTAGCACCTGGAAAAAAACGCGGCTGTGAAATTGTGAGAAAGAATCTCAGGTGTCACATAAAGTTGAGGATTTCGACTTTGTTTTTCTTTACAACAGTTTCAAAAAAGGGATAACAGATGACACTATAGCTTCGTCACACTCACGCACTGTAGCCGTTACCTCGGTTGTAGTCGCCACTCGGTCTGTGGATTTGTCGACTCAACACAAATCTCATTTCGAAGAAGCAGCACGCGAACTCCTACACCGTTCTTTCCAGCACTAACCCATCTAGTACTACAGAATCCGCCCCTTCCGGTGAAGTCATGGATGACATTATACCTGGGACTTCACTTCCGGTGGCGTCCTGACTACGCTTCATTCGGCCTTCCTTGTTCAGAGTATATCCATTTTATGTCTACTAGAGCGATATTTTAAGTTTAAATATGTATTAAAACTTTATGTTTCAATGACTCAGCATTTCCTAAAAACAGAGAGAATTCTAATAAACAGTTTGTCCCACTTTTAAGATGGTCTGAGTATTCGTCTGCGAAATGCACTTTGAAATGCTAAGCAGTGTTTATATTGCTGGCAAAAGTTTTTAATCCCGATGCTGAGCCCTTTTGTAGAGAATATCTCCCTATGATGACCACCTTTGAAAATAACCAGTACTTTTGAAGACATAACTAAACATTTATATCTAACATAACCTTTCTAAGAGGACTTTTTTCACAGTAGATCAAAATCACATAAAGCAACTGCCGCAGTTTTAGAGGAGGTGCAAATTTGTAATTATTATTTACAATAATTATAATTGCAAATCCAGATTGCACTGCCTTAATGTAACGATTGCGTAAATCATTGCGCTAAACGAAGCTAGAAAGCAGGGCAGAATCTCAGTTTATCAACGTCAGGTTGTAACGTAATTTTTGCAAAACTGATTTTTCGCTCCTTTATTCTTACTGAACTGTAACTGAAACTTAATTTTCTAAGCATCCTCCATGAAGAGAGAATTATATTCCTGAATTAATTCTAATTACTTTGTTACAACATGTAATTTACTTGCTCAGGAAGTAAGTACAAGAAGATATAGTAATTCCAAATTAAAAATAGAAAAGGAATTTTAAAAGTTGTTTATGCTAACTTGACTAAAACTCATTTTTGAAATTAGAAGTGTTACCTTATATTAAAAAGATTGGTTATTCAATTTGTTTAGTGACGGGGAGATGCTCTTGTGATGTTAAACACAACAATTATCCATTTGGTCTTACCTATTTACCATCAACCGTCGTAAACAGAATTGGTTGGTCGAGCATCCCTCTTTTCCTACTTTCGGTCTCTCAAAATTAGATTCTAGTCCATGGATATTTAGTACTCTCCTTCCGCAAATTCAATGTCAGCAACAAAACTAAGAAACGTTCGCCTAAAGCCGAATACAGACATTAACTTAAACACAGCAGATTTTTGGTACAATATTCAAATAATTTTCTATTAGTGGTATTTTTCATCTTATGAATATAAATAGCTATTTATGAAAATTTTTGGTTTTCCAAATTTTAAAACAGTAAATGTTGCAAATTACGACACGTGACAAATTTAGTGAAAAGTTAGTAATAACTTTTAGTCTCCTGCCCGCGAAATTTAACACAAAATGTTTCTATATTTTTAAATTAGATAGCTATAAAGATTCTTTTGTATATTTAATATTTAACAATTAAAATTTAAAATTTACTACTTATAATACTTTCTAATTCGTCGAAGAGAGTTCTATACACTGCCTATATAATTTTACAGAAATACAAAATGACTAAACTGAAGCTCTTCTTTTTCAAATTATAACGATATAAAAGGACTTTAATTCAGCAAATTATTAAAATAAATACTTTAACAAAGTTCTGGTTCCCTAAAGGGTTTTTTTTTTCATTTCTTCTCGACCAGCGCTCCTTCACCGCTTCGAATAATATTCTCGTAATGTAGTCTCCACTTTTTGCATATAAAATAGCTAAAACCTTTGTGATTAGAACAAATGATGGCATACTTTAGATTTACTTCGGAAACTCAAGAATTCCAAATGTAAAATTCTTAGAATTGGAAATTACATTACTTAAGAAACTTGAGAACTATAGTTAGAAAAATGATTCGCTGTGATTCTTTTTGAAATCTCAGTATTCCTCGAAAGGAATTAAACTTTTAATACGCTTCCAGGTTTATTATTACTTGTTATTCGAATCTTAATGAAAATCTTAGTTTCAATAGAATAAGAGTATTTTCTTTTCATTTACTTTTAATGAAGGATAATGACGTTACAGTATATCTGCAATGCACTATATATAAAAACAAAGAGAAACTTTAAGGTCTCGTGTTCTTTCTCGGTGGAAAGGACAAAAAATTCTAGCAAATGTTTGGAATTATGAGAAAATATCTGTATAAAAATATTGCACCATTTCTCAATGAAATGGGTAAAAGTAATAGTAATACACGATATAAATAAAATAAATATTAGATAAAGCAATAAAGACAGACTGTAAATAGAAAATTATTAGCTTCGTTAAATTGTGAGACTAAAAAAAAGAGTTTAATTGGGATATCTCTTCTTAGTGGTCTTTTCAACATATATTTACATTAAATAATCTGCATTTTAGGCATAATTGCAAGTTATGGGTTTGTTGTTTTCCGCAAAATTACTTTTAATTTATCTAACAAAGAATATTTTTTAATTCGAAATATTTATAGGACTTATCTTCAGCCAGCAGAAAGAACTCACGCAATATCAGCAAGATACATAGATTCAAATCTTTAAAATAATATAAAAAACTTTCTCCATTTTTGTTATGAGAGACGACTACATTTTCATAATTTTGAAACATACAGTTTACTTAGTATGTATTGCAAGTTATTTCTATGGTTTCATTTTCATCACACACACACGGGCTCACCAGCGGTTGAGCGGTAAAGTCGCTGAACACTGGTAGTTCGGTCCGAGGTTCGAATCCCGCGAACGGGCTGGCTGCATGGGCGTTTTCGTGGTTTTGCCCATGTGTAACATGTATACGAGCCAGTTCCCCTTAGAAAGTCCTCCACGAAGGCGCCCCTCCCCTTAGGCAGATAGCCCTCGAGGCTTTGCCATATTCACACACACACACGCACACACACATTTTCATCACAATGCGTTATTTCTTCTTAAAAAGCATTTTACATAACCTATTTTCATTTTTAACAAAAGACTACTTCAAAATATGAAAATATTTAACACAGAATGAATCATAAGTCTTTTTGGAATATTGTCTGTGAGAGTAATGCAGTATCTTAACGTAATGTTTAGGCTGGTTGGCTGATTGAACAAAATAAAGTGTTACACCTTGCGCCCGCTCACCCACGAGTCGGGTTCGTCTATTTCTCATGCAATAATAGTGAATAGATCTCCAACGGCTTTGAAATTTTATCCACTAATTTATTACACATAACGGTACACAATACACAATAAACCAAATACACTATTATCCATTCAAAAACCTATTTACAATATAAAGTGCGGAAAACATGTTTAAGTTATCTCTTTTCACACGGCATGGCTGCCGGTCCAACCGCCAAAAGTCCCAAATTCCGTACTCACCCCACCAGCCTGCCTTCGCCGGTTTATCCGGGGTATCTACGTCACTTCCCTTAACCGTCTGCTTTCATCCTCGCGGATAAAAAGTTCGGGAAAAGTCTTTCGTTTAGGAAAGGAACTTCAAAAGGTTTATTTGCTTAAGCGGAGGGCTGGCTTTGTGCACTCTTCGCTTAAGGAAGACTTTTCGTATTGAAGGAATTCATTTATGAATTGAAGAACTTTTCGTATTAAGGAAAACTTTTTGTATCTATCAAAATTATTTAACTTTTCATGCTGAGGAATTTTTAAATTTCTACAACCAACTAGTGGGCCAGTGCTGCGTGTTTCATAAAAATAAACAAGTAATTAAAAAATAAAATAGAAATTGAAGAAGAACACGAAAAACCAATCGTAAAATTATTTGAAAAATGTTCATGTTCAGTGCACCTTTATGTTTAACATTAGATACAATAAAAGTGAAAAACAGTGGAGAAGTGTGAAATTGTATCATAGATTTGCACAGTAATGTTATTATAACATAAAAATATTTCCCACAGTAATCTATTTTCCGCTGTCAGATTCACAGCTTCTAGACTGTTGTATGAAAATGAGGACTTTTTACGTGGTCTTATTTGACAACAATGGTTTGAACACAGCTGCTGTAATTACGGCAATAACAGCTGCAGAAGAAAGTTTAAGTCGATTATTTTTTTCCCACTTCATTTCGGTTTAGTGTGCTTCGCTTCATGAAAAGCGTGAGAATGAAACCTCACGCTGTAATGGGATGAGGACATGAGTCATAATCGCAAATGACGGGGCTAAAAATGACCTTGAAACGCCTATTTTAAAGTACCAGACTATAACTATGTCTACAGTTTTTTTTGCAACAATTCAATGTCTGCCGCACATTTGATGTAGCGATGTGCAGAGTTCTGGTATATTATAATCTGTTATAAAGGGATGTTAATTTTACTTTTGTAATAACTGTGTTAGGTGTGGAGAGACCGGACACTTGAAGGCGGATTGCTCGAGGCCCAAAGCAAAATGCATAAACGACAAGAAGGCCAACGAAAGATGTAAACTCGATCTAAACTTGAATCATGATGCTAATATAAAACCATGCCCAACTTACAAAGGAGAGCTTGAGTTATACAAGAGAAAAGTAAACTATGGATAATTACAAAATAATCCAACTCAATCTCCAGCACTCAAAGAGTGCAGCGATGCAACTAAGAGCTGAATAACTCTTTAAAAGGATCTAGTCTTAGCATGTTCAAGAGCCCTACGTTTACAAAAATAAACTTGCAAACATACCTATACGAATGCTTAGATATCATTATGATAACAACCTCAAAGCAGCAATCATAGCTAACAATCCTGGTATTTCCTTCTTGAAGGTGTTCAGCTCAGAATATGGCGTGGCCATCCTAGTGAGAGGAAAGGCACCCTTCATCCTATGATCCATTTACTACCATCCTTCAACATCTCTCAACAATATCCTTAGTAATCTGGACATGTTACAAAGGAAGTATACTGATACCACGTGTATCGTGACTGATTATTTTAATGCTAAACACTCCCTCTGGGGTCGTCATTCCTATACAGACCCGAGGGGAGCGCAAATATGTGATTTCACAGCCACTACAGGGTTTGTAGAGTGTAACGATCCTACGAGTCTGGCAACTTGCGTTGCCAACAGAGGGAAGTCATGGGTGGACCTGACTATGATCAGACCAGTAGGAGCTCTAGAAATAGACAATTGAAATATGAGAGATGATATCACCTTGAGTAATCATCGTTTAATTTCATTCGATATAACATTAATTTCATTCGATATATATTCGATAGATATCCATTCAGAAAAGACCGAATAAAAGATGGAATCTAAAAAGGATTAATTGGCTTGACTTTAGGTCACTGCTATCTGATAGGTTTCGGCACACTACTTCCTTAAGCACAAAGATGGACATTGATCGCATTATAGCGAGCTTGATCACGCATTGACGGATAAATGATAAGTATTTGGAATGGTTCCAAACTATCTCGTTCAGATAAGTGAAGTTGTCTGGATAATTTGTAAAATTGCGCTTAGTAATAATATGCAATAAATGTTAATATACTTTAATGTAGTTGAAATACACTTCAATGCAGTTAAAACAATGGATTTCTATACTTAAGAATAGAAAAATTGCGAAAACATAGAGTGATGAGAGAGCCTTGTAATCATGTGCAATGATGAATATTTTATGTTTTATATCACTTCAGATAATTTATATAGGCTTGTAGAGACATTAAGTTCTGTTTTTTTTGGGGGGGGGGGACGCAGAATACACGAAAACTATGCATTACTTTCGCTGAAACTTGAACCTGTAGCTCTCGACTACGCGCCGAGTGTGCTACCATTACACCACGAAGGCATGCTGAAAAGGAGAGAGAAAATACCTTATATACTCCGTCTTTTATAGGGAGACTGAGGATTAGGAGACCCAGTCTCCAAATCATGGTGGTGACGAATTATTGTCCACCACCTTTTAGTTCGGTCGCGACCGTGGGAAATACGGTAGGTAATACGACCGTAGTAATAAAAGGGTTTATTTACTATATTTATATATATATATGCAGAAGACGTCAAAAATATTCAATGCCCTCGCCGGCATTTGAACCTAAACTTCTCAAATACTCGCCAAGTGTGCTAACGTTACACCACGAAGACATGCTGAAAAGAGGGTTTGCAGACTGGTCATCTACCATACAGTATTCGAGAAGATTGCCCTATACGGAGCAGCCATATGGGCAGAACCAATGACAAAAAGGAAGCAAAAAAAGCTTCATACAATCCAGCGACCCTTCCTTCTTAACTATACAGGAAGGTACAGAACAACATCAAATGCGGCACTCTTCCAAATCGCTAACAGCACTCCACTTTTTATACGCGCTGAACAAGAATTCCATAAGACAACAGTACTACAACTACGAAAGAAGAGCCATTACAAATCATTAGAACTTTAAGCAGAGAATTACGAGACACCGGCACACCCATATGAACACCACCCAGGAAAGAAAAATAATATCACATTAAGCATGAAAAAAGAAGTAAGCGAAAAGAAAAACCCCCAAATCTTTACAGACGGTTCATGTCTAGAAGAAGGTAAAGGCAGCACAATCAAAATCTACCTAGATTCCAATTCGACAACAGAACAGAAGTTCCACCTAGATCAACAAAATAGTGTATTCCAAGCAGAATCAGTAGCGCTTTTTAAAGCAATAAAACACAGCATCACAAACTCCCTAAAAGCAGCACATATCTTTACAGACAGTCTTTCAGCGATGCATGCCATCGCAAACCCGCGCCACCGATCAAAATTAATCCAGGAGATTACAGATAGAACTTAAGCATCACAAAATCAACACTTCTTTGCCACTTGGCTGAAGGCACATGCAGGGACAAAAGACAACGAGGAGGCTGACATCCTAGCCAAAGAAGCAGCTAGGGGTCAAAATGCACAAAATTTATCAGTACCATGGCCTGGCTCGCACCTTAAAAAATCATAACCATTAAATCAAAAGCTGAATGGCAAAACTGGTGGGAGAAAACCGAAGAAGGAAAAAGGACTTATTAGTTGTTCCCAAAAGTAGGCACAGCTCCCAGTTTAATAACTAGAGAAATAACGTGTTTCTTATCAGGGCATGGCCCTTTTCCCGCGTACTTCTATGCAAGGAAACTAGCAACTTCAGATCAGTGTGCATGTGGAGAAAGAAGCAGTCACGACCATTATATATTCAAATGCCCGTTACAGCTGAACATCATCTAAAAGTTCCGAATTCAGAGAGTGAAGTGACTCCGTTTATTAGATACGCTATCAAGAACATTCACCTCCGAAAAAAATCATAATTATAATGAGCTTCCTGTCCACAAGAGGCACTGAGCTATGCAGCACAACTTAGAATAATATAACAAAGCTATTACTTAAAACATAGTATGCAAGCAGACCTAGAGCTGCCCTCCATAGCATGTAAGTCTGGTAAAATACAAAGCATTGCAAGCAACGCCTGGCAGGATTCCCTGTAAGTCCTGTGTGGTGTAATTTATCTGGATATCTAGTGTGGCTGGACAATACCCACATTGCTAATGGTTAAACAATGGGTGTCTACCCCATATCTCCATATCCATATCCATATCTATATAGACTGGTGTTTAAACATCCAAGAATATCAATGAGAACACTATAATTCTCGTTACATAAAATGATGCTATGCAATCTTTTATGCGAAGTCTTACAAAGTAAGTCATGTGCTTCTTCTGTGAGCATTTCTAAAGGCAGTTTTCAACTTGCCTTTTATCTATCATTTTTGTTGAAAGGAATACCGTTTAAAAATATCCCACAGGGCATTTTTAATTGATTAGAGATCCACCTTCCTGCCAAGCCATTCGATCGATCTATCGACTTATCAGGAAAACAAGGACTGTGTGAGCAGATGCATTATCATGGTAAATATTCTTTGAGTTATAAGAGGTCTTTTTTCTACTAGTCTAACGTCACGGCATTCAAGCACGTAGTCACTGTAAGACAGATTTTTTAAATGGTAAATGGCAACAGAAAGATAAAATTTAAAACAAAATTTAGGAAAAACAGTAACTGACATTAAAACAATAGAAGCTAACAAAAACGCTTAGATGTATAGACACCTGGCTATACGGCCTGATTCATATAAATGCTACACATCTCAAGTAATATTTTTTAGCTGTTTGGCTAACTAGTAGAAATTGATTCTGTTAGACAGCACCAAAATAATGAAACATATCTTGGTTTCGACATTTTGAGCATCATTCACTTAATTGTAGAGCTGTTTTCTATATCAAAAGTTTACATCCATGTGTGCGTAATAGTGCGCTTTATAAAAGGACTCGTTTTGAGGAAGCATCTCTTGAGCCACATGAGCACGATGTAACTTTGGGACAAAAAAAAATCACGTTTTCTAAATGAATAGAGTAGCGACCCGGTGCATACTCAAATTAACTTTCAGAATTGTTTGACAGGATCTAAATACTCTAGAACTTCTTGAATAATGCACCTACTTCTTAAACGACAATCGCTAAGCACCTTATTTCTAACTTGATTACTATGCAGCTAATCAACTGAAATGAATGGCCTACAAGAGGTTGGTGCCTCTTGGATGTATTCTGAGACCTTTCGTAATGATCGTATATCATTAATAACTTTGTTGTCTAGTTTATGATAACTGTTCACAAATATTTGTCAATTTTTCATTTGCTTTTGTAGTTCAAATTCCTTTGAATAAACCACAGGTTTTCCCATGTTTTTGCTCAATTACAATGGGTATTTCGCAAAATTGTCTAAGCAAAAGTTTTTTGTTAATTTAAACCGATTTGCATTTCATTTGGTAAAATAAATGAAACATGGATTGTAAATAATGGTAAAATAAATGAAATATGGTAAAATAAAAAAAATAAATAAAATATGGTAAAATAAATGAAACATGGATATCCAAAAAGACTTTTGGATACTGCTATGACTTTCAAGTGTTTTTTTTCTTCTTCAAATGCATATTTTAAATGAATCATTCCCTATAATTTTTATCATAGTCAATAAATAAATAGAGATGTATGAGTAACAATAAAATACATTTCGACATGAACGCTTTTTTTAATTTCATTATTTTTGTCTGGAATGCAGATTATTACTTGCTTATTACAGAGTTTACGTTGTACTGAATAAATGAGATTTACTCGGATATATTTCTAAGTTGCACAAAAGGTAAATCTATACTCTTTGATACTTTTAATTAAAGGGATTGATAGAAAAATAATTTCTCTTAAACTGTGTTTTAATCTTGAATACGTCTTGAAAATTAAATTATTATTAAAAAAGAGCTGTTTTTTAATATGGTATTTTAGAAGATTGTGATAAGATGTTATGTTTTAAATTTTATTCTTTGTAGTTCTTTAAAGTGCTAAAAATAATTTTTCTATTACTTATTATTTTTTCGTTTAGTTAAAATTCTTCCTCTTCCTTAAATTTCATCTTATCGCAGAAAGAAAAGTTCTGAAATATTGAAAGACAATTTAGAATTGGAAGCATTTTACTTATCTTTCAAAATCTTTTTATGTCAGTTGGCAAAACTGTTTTCCAGATACCAAGCGATGTATGAATATTTTTTTTTGCCGTTTCCATTACCAGTGTGAGTGAAATGCAGTAAAAGCGCAAATATTAAGCTTGGAATGTGTCGGTCTTGTTTGGTCTTAAGAAATCGCTTTATGAAAAACATCGATAATAAGATGCGAAGCATATAGTTTAGCCTTAAAGCACAAAAATGAAATAAATTTTGAAACTATTTATTAAATTCTAGTAGTGCGTAAAATATTCACAGTTAATTTGACTGCTGCCAGTACTTTCGTACTAGATCTAATACTTTTATAAAATTTTATTGTTTTCGCACTTTTCCGATCAGATCTAGTACTTTTATAAAAATGATATATGAGCTAAATATGTATTTTTATACTTCATCTTGAGGGCATTAGTGAATGGTGTTTAACAAGTCAAATCATTTTTAACTGCATTATAAAATTTTCTAATTAAATTTGTCTCCTTAGCATTCGTCTCAACCAAAAGCAATAAGTTTAGATTATTAAGGTAATATGTATCTTTGTATTCCAATTTCATCATTCGGAAACAAAATGAAAATTAACTTGAATTATTTCATGAAATCTTAATGCTTTGCAAATAAGAGCAACTTAACAGATAAATGCTGCTGATAATATTTACATTTTTGATATAGAAAATGTGTGTCTAGGGATGAGAGTGAAACGATCATAGATGAAAAAGAAGTTCCAGAGAAAGAAATTAAGACACGTTAAAATGAAATACTTATCCATTTATGTAAATTTCGAGAATTCTGTTTAGAATGCTGGATATTCAAATCTTCAAATCAGACCCGTTTTATGTTGTTGCCCCTTTGTTTGAATTCCTTCATTTTATTGAAGAAGGTAGCTGTGATGATCTTGACGCATAATCTCTTCTGTGGAAGACAGTAGAGGTACGGACAAAAGAACAGACTTCGTGGTTTTTAGAAGGGTTTTTTAAACTCTTGTTTTTGTTACTTTTCCTCTGGTTTCTGACGAAGTCAGACAAGGTCCAAAAGACCGTTGGCTCGAAAAACGTCGAGCAGAAGCAGAGGCTTGGAATAAATATCATCCCTATAGAGGCCCAGGCAGTCTAATATGTGCTCGGCAAACGCCTGATGTTCTGGGCACTTGGAACATGCTGCAAAGATTTTCATGCCGACCTTTAAAGAGAGGCTTATAACAGAACATGAAAAAGAGCGCAGTTCGGGAGCTCCTGTCACACTCAAGGGTTAGAGTCCAACCAGGCCTGCTACCCAGGTACCAGAGATGGGTGGGGGCATCAACCACGCCACCATGATTTGTGATGCTTTCAGAGAATATAATTCCAGATAGGGAAGGACGGAAGAGGAGAGAGTTAAAAGGCCACAGCTCTTCTTTCCTAGTTTGTCCGCCATTTCGTTGCCATAAAGATCCACGTGAGATGGGATCCACTGAAAATAAATATCGCGATACTAAGAAATTAGGTGTAGTTTTTGTAGGACAGAGATACTACTCTTATCGCCTACGTAAATCTAATTACTAAGATGTTGGAGTGAACTTCGGCAATCAGATAAGATGCATAGATCTTCAAAATTCTGCTCCGTTAGTAAAGCCTCGAGTCCTAAATTGATTGTTATCAGTTCTCACTTCTGAAAACTGAACAATGATTACTTTGACGGAGTGTCATTTTTCCTCCGGTGTAGGTCTCAACATAAATGCTGCTACCTGCATAGTCAGCTATTTTGCTGCCATCTATGAAGATTTTGGAAGCATTTTTGGAATACTGTCTATTACCTCCAAGGCCAACTGTCTAAGATGATCAGTAACATATCTTTCTTATTTATAGGAGCGGAAAAGTTACAGCGAAAGTGAGCGGAAAGTGAGGGCTCACTTTCGCTGTAAATTTTCCGCTCCTATAAATACGAAAGATTATATTACGCCCTCCCATGGGTTTAGACATCACTGTCGTGAATGGAGATTGCAAGACGTTTTGGCTCTTGGAATCAACTAGGCCAAAGGGGTGTTTTTCCATTTATTTAGGTACTCAGAAGTTTTATTGTATTGGCCATATCGAGAGAACTTGTTAAAGTATTTAACAAGGCCAGTTAGTCTTCTAATAGTTTGAAAAAGTTGTAAATCGGCCTCAAAAAGGGCTATTTCCATAGGGCAGTGTGCCTCAACCCAGTAATAATGCAGGCAGCACTTAACTGAACTTTTTTCTAATTTCTTCAGGTTGTAATCAGAGACACAACAGTAAATTGGAAACCCGAACTCTAGCATAGAACGAAATGAGTGTCAAATAAGTAGTTCTGAGGGTAGCGCATCAGCTCCCCAGTCCTTACCCGCAATGTATTTAAGAATGTTTACTCGCTTTCTACGTTTCAGAACAATGTGTTCAATATGCTTATGACATGTAAATTCAGGGTCTAGGATAATTCCCAGCCATTTAGGGTGCTTCTCATAGGTAATTTCCTGATTATTCAGCCTCAGCTTAGGCTGATATTTGTAAATGTGCTTATTTGCAGTAAAAAAAGTAAAAATTGATTTGGCTAGGTTAACAGTTTTGGCATAATTTCAAATCTGCAGCAAAGTTTGACAAAGCTGCCAGAGAATTATTGAGTTTCAGTTCTATTTCAGTTATATTAGTGTTAGAGCTCCAGAGAACAATGTCGTCTGCAAATAATGTAATTCTTATATCCGAAGAAGGCACTTTCTACATACCAGCCAAATACATAATGAAGAGTATAGGGCTAAGAACCGATCCCTGAGGGACTCCTTGGCTAAGCTTATAACAGCTTGAGATAGTTTTTTTAACTTTTACGTTAACATGTCTTTGCCGCAGAAAGTCTGCTATCCATGATAAAGTATTTCCTCGAAGATTAAAAGTGTCATGTAGTTTTAAAATTAGTTTGTGCTTCTAAACTCTATCGAAAGCCTTCGTGAGCTCTAAAAAGGTAGGCACTGTATGATTAGATTTAAGGTTCTAGGCATTTTTTATTGTCTGACAGAAATACAGATCCTTAGAAATCTTAGAAACTGAACTCTTAGAAAACCGAACCTTTTTAACCTGTAGAAAACATAAGCCTTCGCTAAACTGTATGCTTAAAATACCGAAACAGCCGATTCATGATTCACAGCAATTCTTCCACTCTCCGTCCATTAACGCACAAAGAAGTGTGAAGACTTTAAATGCCACCCGCGACCTAGACATAAGAAACCATAAATAAATCCTTCTAGGTCAAGCTGTCTGTAATATACTGATACAATGCATTTGGGGAAACTACACCTGGTACTGCATACCTTATCGGGAGAGAAGTAAACAGTGTCGAAATATCGGCCGATTCGGTCGCTGTGGTCATTTGAATGAAAGGGCGTCTTGGTCGTTTTGATGTTTAAAGGGTTAAATGAAAAAATGCTGCGATAGAATGTTTCATAATTTAACAATACTTACTAAAATTCTATTGTGTCCTCTTTATTCCTTAACAAATATTTGCAAAAGTAACAATGAATAAGAATAAAATAAAAAAATCACTACTAACATTCTGCAAAAATGATTCCTTTTGAGAAAAGAAAAATTTCATCAGCAATAGATCTGAAAGGGATTTTCTTTATTCTTACTATGTGCCTTCGTAGTGCAATTGAAAGCACGGCAGGCCATCATCAGAAGGTCCACATTTCGGATCCTGGCGGAGCTATTGCGGATTATCTTTCCTTTTCTGCCCCAAAAATTCTAGAATGACTATACAGATGTGAGACAATGAATGAACGAGTTGGATGACTGTACAGTATGAATGCTTGTATAGATAGATGACTATGCCAACATTGACATTTGAACTGGAATTAATCAATCGTCATAAGATTCGCTCAGCGAGAGTGCATGAATTCTCACTGAACCTGTTTTTTCCCCGGCTTTTTCGACGACATGCAGCAGGATAAGGAGGCTTCGGTCCCGTTTTCCCCGCTACGCTTCAATCTTCGCACTACGTCTACAGTGATGGTATAGTGAAATATCTTCAATTTGCTAAATTTCGCTGGTGTAATCAAGACAACTGTGACCTAAAAACAACATAGAACTATTGAGACACAATAACACGCCGAATAAATACTAATTCAGAAGTCAAACAACAAAAATCAGCGTTATATTTACAAAATTTTCACAGGACTAGTTTCGATGATTTTACCGAACCACCATCTTCAGCTGCAAAACCGCAAATGAACCAGATAGGAAATAATGATTAGATAAGATAAGAAAGCCTGGACAAGAATAAGCAAGTGGCGCCATCTGTTGGTGAAACCAGAACTAAAACATAATTTCTTTAAAGGCCGAAGGCAAATTTGGATTGGAATTAGGATCGTTAACTAGAACAGAAAGATTTTTATGAATGTGAAATGCCTCTAGAAAATCCAGTTCTCCAATGGAAGATGTTTTTTGAATAATTTTGGCAGCAGAAAAACTGAAAGTGTGGTTTTCGGACCAAGAATGTTGAGCAACAGAAGACTTCTGTGTTTCCTTTTTTCTAACATATGCCTCATGTTCCTTGACGCGAAATTTTAAGGCTCTCTTAGTTTGGCCAATGTAAATTAAACCACACTCCTCCAAACTAGCCCTTGATGAAGAACTAAATTATTTAAAAGCAATAGCTATTGACAGGGGCTTTCCACCCAACATTATTAATCAAGCAGTTAAAAAATTCTCTTCTCAACACACTAAAAGGCACACTCTTGTTTTAGGAGATTATAAAAATTCTGTTGTCATTCCCTTCTTTCCATCAATTAGCTATAAAGTTGCACATATTTTGCAGAAATTTAACTTTCGGGTTGTTTATTCTCCCATCAATAAAATTCCGAGTTCCATACTCAAGGACCCCATTCCGGATATGAATTCCTGGGGTATTTATAGGATTCCTTGCCAGTGTGGTTTAATTTACATTGGCCAAACTAAGAGAGCCTTAAAATTTCGCGTCAAGGAACATGAGGCATATGTTAGAAAAAAGGAAACACAGAAGTCTTCTCTTGCTCAACATTGTTGGTCCGAAAACCACACTTTCAGTTTTTCTGCTGCCAAAATTATTCAAAAAACATCTTCCATTGGAGAACTGGATTTTCTAGAGGCATTTCACATTCATAAAAATCTTTCTGTTCTAGTTAACGATCCTAATTCCAATCCAAATTTGCCTTCGGCCTTTAAAGAAATTATGTTTTAGTTCTTGTTTCACCAACAGATGGCGCCACTTTCTTTTTCTTGTCCAGGCTTTCTTATCTAATCATTATTTCCTATCTGGTTCATTTGCGGTTTTGCAGCTGAAGATGGTGGTTCGGTAAAACCATCGAAACTAGTCCCGTGAAAATTTTGTAAATATAACGCTGATTTTTGTTGTTTGACTTCTGAATTAGTACAACATAGAACGTTTCGATTATCTTCATTTTGAAGCAAGTGTCTTCATTCATCAAAGAAGGATGTTTTTCGGTTACGAATTCGTCGTGATACTGTGTGCGAGCGCCATTTAAAGAATAAAGCAGACGTAATTTAGTGCAGTTTCTTCATACTTAAAAAGTAATGTTCATAAATTTATGAACAGCTCAGCAGCCGTGAGTTCTCAGTGTTTAATGTTCCGTCGAAAGTTTATTTAGAAGGATCTTAACGAGCAGACACGTCTCTCACGATCGTGAGTAAATTAACTATGAGTATAACATTCAAAGATTGTAAAAATGATGGTGAAATCCATATTGTCTCTTTCGAAATAGTATGATTATGTGACATACTAGAATTTACCGTGCTTTCAAACGGCTTAATTTAGTAGCTGCTAGAGAAAAAAAATTACATGTGAAACGATAAAATGTCTTAGTGGTACTAGACAAGTGTGGAGTAAGTATAAGTTATTCTGATTTCCTAGTAATATATTAAAAGAAGATAACATTTGTCAGAATTTTAAAATAGGGTTATTGCATTCTATACTACGCAATGTATTTATTTTAATTTAAAATCCCGTATTGCTTGGGCACACATGGTAATTTGCATCATTGCTTTGGATAATACCATAACATTTTTAATATAACATTATTTTATTACAGCATTTCTTCATTGTAACAATAGATATTTAATTCATTAATGTAGTAAAATTTGCTAAAATCACGAATTAATATTTCCAGTATTTTATGTAAAAATACATTTGTATAACATAATAAAATGTATTTAGTATATAACATAAATGACGTATTTATACGTAACTACTAGATGAAATAACTAAAATGTCAGCATGTAAGTAGAAAAATCAAATAACTAAAAACGTAAGCTTAATAGACGATAAGTATTGACTTTTTCTTTCCACATTTGGTAAAATTACTATAAATTAAGCCGCTTTATTCAGGTCGTTTACAACACTCAGTTAATAATATAGTAAACTGTTCTAAAAGAAATAAAGTAGAAGAAAACATAATTTTAGCACTTTTTTTAACAGATCTAATCCATTTCTTACTTAAGCTAGTACGAAATATGTTTATTATTTATTTTTATTTCATTATTGCTAATTATGTCTGAGACTCGTAAGCGGTTAAAATTAAACGCGGTTTACTATTGATTCAGCTTGAGTCATTATCTGCACAGTAAATGACAAAAAATTTCCTAAACCTTATTTATACCTAAGTTTCTTTGAATTAAACAGTATCGGTTAGTTTCTGCTCTATTATTTTTCCTTTTAAATCAACATAACAGAGTAAAAATCCTAGTAAACGAACGACGAAAACAGATCTCTTTTAAAGCATGCTGCCTTCCCAAGAAGGCAAACTCCTTTTCCTCCTTTTAGCGTTTTTAAAAGAATAAAAAACAAAATAATATAAAAGTTACTTTAAAATACAGGAAGATTCTTTTGCTTATTTAAGAACATTCAGTATTAGGCGTCTGCAAAGACACTGCCGATTCAAAACTAGAAATTTACATAAGCGGTTTTGTTTGTTTCCCAATACCTGTTTGAATAATTTAGAAAATGCATGCAAAATTCTTCTGTAGAACTTTCTTTAAATAGAAAGAAAAACATTACAACGAATCTAATTTATTGAATGCTTAATAATCGATCAACTAATGTTTTAAAAAAAATGGCTCAGATTTTTTAACATAATCCTGAAGAAAGTCAAATGTTCTCATCACAAAAGTACAAACACAGTTTAAAACAAAATTCGCAATTGTCTTTGCGGAATACAAAATATGAAATGAAGAATACATATCAGCTGTTGCCAATGAACAGCTGTAAAAATGTAAAATTGTTCACATGAAGATTCCAGATATGAGCTGAATAATAATGTCGTTAATGTTGTATTTGAGTAAACACTTAATAACGCATATAATTTTCACATGAATGTAAAGATTTGTAATAACACTTTCACTGGGTTAGGTTTCAAAGTTTTATCTGAAACCAGATACGCAACACGGTAATATGACACCATGTTCAACTTATGAATACTAATCACACATTTAATTTGGACCCATTATTTTCTTAGGATCCGTGTTCTCTTGTTGAGGATGTACCTCTTCCTCTTGAAGATATTTCTCGAGTTCACCGACAACATTATCCAAAAGTCTGCTCCTCTGCAAAGCAGACGAAGATGGCAAGGAAAACTGCATGGTGTCTGATTCAAAAATGGGACGCTGTCTTTGCTTACGACAACACAGTTGAGCTTCAAACTCGAGCTTGAAGCGGTCCTGAAAAGAAAAAAAAACACTTTAAATATCTCCGCTTAAAAGTTTTTACTATTGTTTTACATTTATGGGTGCACTTACAGAACTAATCTAAAATATACATCTGACAATCAAGCACATTACAGTTTCGCTCTACAAGATAATAATCAAAACGGTTTTCTCGGAGACGGGAAAGAGAATGAACTAACAATAATAAAACTTCAGGGTACAGTTTCAGATCTAAATGGGTATATGTATCTGATTTTAGATCTAAATGCATATATGTATCAGATTTGAACGTATATATATGTTGAACCTGCCGGCAAAGTCCTTACCCGACCTTCATTTTCGAAGTTAATTTTGTAACAATTACGAATTCCAGTTTTTTAAACGTTTCCTTGGTCTCTATAATCATATTTAGAGAAATTTTTCATTGTAAAAAACTTTTTAAAAAACCTGTAAGCTTCTAGATTTATATTACACCCAAAGGGGCGTTTTGTTTTCATTTACACACACATACACGTTTCCAGAACACCTGTTATAATGTCTCTTTGGGCTAAAACTATTTAAAAACGGCATATCTTTAGAATTTCCGATAGACAGCGTCGCGCGCTGGAAATAATGTATTCTATTGATGAAGGCCCAAGGTTTCCATTAGCTGCATCAATCTTACTTAAAAATTTTTATATGGACGATGTCCTTAGTGAAGCAGAAGCTTTGACTGCAGTAAAGGAGCTTTCTTAGTTAACTGTAATACTAAAGATTGCAAAAATGACACTAGACAAGCGGTACAGTAATCATGCTGAAATTGAGGAAGATAACCACATCTATCCTTTTCCTAATAAAGAAGAATCTGCAACACTCGGAGTGCGTCGCGGAAATTATGCTAATACAATGCCGTCTTGGCAGCGCGAGCATGCGCAGAACGTATCATATAGAATTTAAAACGGACCATGATTTTATACCAAGTGCTTCTCTGTTTGCTTCTGCGGAGGAACCTCCAATGATGACCAACTAACTACTGTTTCATCATGATGCATTTATTTTCCATAGCCAAGTGGGCGAGGCTTTTGTACAAGGAGAGCTACTCATCCTGAATAAAGGAATTTAATTGCTTACCCAAGTGTCGCTATTTGGAGTCCAAAAAACAGGTAATTATCACCACAGAGCGTCCTAGAGTCTAGGAGAGACTGTTTCAGTTTTAGAGTGAAACTCGATAAGGACATAGTTATTGATAAACGACCAATATTGTTCAAAATTTCAAGACTGTTCGACCCGATCTGTTTACTAGGGCCAATCATAAGTAAAGCCAAAATATTCCTCCATCGTTTGTGGCTGTTTAAACTGAATTGGTATGAACCACTGCCAAAAAAGCAAGCTGATGAATGAAAGAAATTCTCTGCCGAATAGGATGTGATAAGAAAATAGAAGGTGAAAGGTTTACTTTTATTGCAAAAGTATACAAGATGAAACTTCATGGATTTGCAGATACCTCTAAGGCAGTATACGGAGCAGCCATATACTGTAAGCCCCGTTGGAGAGATGGAGAAGAGAAAACAAGGCTAGTGACTAGAAATTCCAGTCTCGCCTATGAAACGAGTCACTATTTCGAGCCTAGAATGCGGCAGTCTTACTTACAAGGTTAATATCAGTGTTAAATATCTCTGTGAACAATGTGTATCTGTAGAGTGACTCCATGATCGTACTTTCATGATTGCAAAGGAAGCTGTACCAACTGAAGGCTTTTGTTGTAAATTGAGTGGCACCAGTTCAAGAGTTGACTAATGGTCATCAGGGGACTCGTGTTGTAGAGACATTGGGATTTTTCGGAAGCAGAAAGGATGAAAAATTAGCAAAGCCTTCGCCGGGAATCGAGCCGCGGACCTTTGAAATACGCGCCCAGCTTGCAGGCCACCTCACCACGAAAGCATTCTAAGAAGATAGGAGAAATACCTTATATAATTCCCCTTTTAAAGGACGACTACTGGTGTTTTTAGGGGAACCAATCGCCAAATTTTGGGCGAGGTGAATCATCATCCAACACCCTTTTAGTTCTGGCGTCACTGTAGAGACATTAGAATTTTTCAGAAGCAGGAAAGATGAAAAATTAGCAGCGCCTTCGCCTGGAATCAAACCGCGGACCTCTAGAATACGCGCTGAGGGTGCAGACCACCACACCGCGAAAGCATGCCAAGAAAGCGTGTGAAATACCTAATAACGTGTTATCAAATGAGAATCCGAGTGATCTTTTTTACAAAATGATATGTGGTGAATTCGAACCATGATAATTTTAAAGACTGATAACGTCCCACATGTAACTGACCTCTTGGCAGAATCGTACAGATATTTCTAGGTGAGGGCAATAAGGTGAGAGTAGCTTCAGTGAAAACGGAAATCTGTATTTTCAAGAGATTAATTAATTAAGTTTGTATCATACCTATGCCAAATTAAACCAAAACAATGTATGTTTGTAAGTAATTATTGTGTTTCCTTATTATAGTTGTTGATATTTAATAGTTTCTGATGTTATCATGTTGACGTTTACAACGTATTACCTGTATTTTATATTGTGACACAGTAAAAAGCTTTTCATTGTAAGGTTTGCAATTTTGAATGATTACATAATGTCAAGGCGGGCGGTTATGTTCCGTTTGTGAACATATCACAATACTAGCGTCTTCAGCTCTTGTATTTTTTTTTTATGTGATAATGCGTGCTAAGAATCTTTGAGAGAATTCATGGCTGGGATTGGTCATGAACTGTGTAAAACTAATGTGAATAAAGGTGTTAAATCTTACTACATTCCACGAGTGCATTGTGTAACACATGCCACTCGTAAAAATTATAATTTAAAAGCATTGTAAATCACAAAAGGATATCACTGAATAGCGTTTAATGGGGAAAAATCAACCTCGAGTTATTCTAATTTGTTCATTAAATGGCACCTCAATGAAATTTAAAATGACGTCAAAATTTTAAAATTTAGGAATTAAATATCTATTTCAATCTTTATCGCACGGGATTCAAACTTCTTAAGTTTTATTTTTTATAATGAGTATAACATTTTCCTAAATATACTTGTAAGACCGGGCAAAGTGTAAAAAGTTGGATTTCGTATTTTGTGCAAAATTAGTTTCTTTACATCTGAAAATACAAAAATAGGAACATTTGTGTCACTTAAAGCACTTTTGTAACTGCACGTATACATCTGTGACCAACGGCTATAAAAAAAAAGAGCAAGTAAGGACACGGTATATACAAGGGGTTTCAACAAATCTTTTGTTACAAACTTTAAGGAGAGATAGACGGTGGAAAAACACATAGCAATGCATGGTCGGAAACGCTTTCCTGGCGCTGTAGTGACGACACAAAATACAAGAAATGAAACACACGAACAGGGTTAGAATAATGTTTATTATGCTCAGTGTAGCAGAAATTAAGAAATAAGAACAAAATAGATGATGATCATCAAAGAGGTTGCTTGAAATTACGACCCGAATCACAGTACAGGAACCGTGAGTCATGCATCTTCCATGTGCCGGAGATGTGAGGCCTGCATCACAGTCTGGGGTCGTAATTTCGAACATCTTCTTTAATGACGATCGTTGCCTGCTTTTGGTTTTATTTGTTGTTTCTATTGCACTAAATAAAATAAAACATGTTTTGCATGCTGTTCGTGTCCTTCTTTTTTTGTGTTTTGTGTCGTCACAACAGCGCCAAGAAAACATTTTTGACCATGCATTCATGTGTGATTTTCCGTCTTTTAAGTGTGCTCTATCTCTCGTGAAAGTTTGTAACCCATTTTCTGAAATACTCTGTATATGCATAAGGAAAAACATTTAAATATTCAGAAGGTTCTATAAAAAAACTTAATATATATATATATGTAATGATATTTTTAAATCAATTGATTAAATTAAATTCTATTAATATCGCTTAATAATGTGTTGGCGATTCTCTACCTAAATTGCATCCCTGTTCCTAAATTTTGGCGAAATCCTTTCTTTAGTATAAAATATATTAACTTGTTGGCGCCCGCCAAATCGCCAAACTCATAAATCTGTCATATTACATAAAGTACTTAAGAACACTCCTGATGAGAAGATAGCGTCACCTCGTGATTTCAATTAATATCGCTGATTGGAGGAGCCTCGTGACGTACACATATGTATAAGTAGGGCTTCTGCTCAAGGTACGAGGAGAACGCTTACGAGATGGACGCTAAAATAAACCTACCACTTTATATTCCAAAATTTGTCTCATTCCTGTTGCCCCGGCTGCACAAAACAAATAATGTATGAGAAATTACATTTCAGAAAGCCGGTAGGATACCACCTTCAAAGGGATTATCTAAAAAAGAAGATACCCCAAGGATTATACGGATAAAATGTTACGCACTTTAGATCGACTTCTATGGTTTTACATTTTTCTCTAGGCGTTCTTGCTTCAAGAGAATCATCCTTCTCTTACTTGTATTCTGGTATTCTGCAGATTATTTTACGTCCAGAGAAGCATCCTTCTGCCCCTGTGATGTGTGATCTGTGTTTCCATCGAAAGTTCGTCGTTCATCAAATGTGCTCTTATCGTTGACCTACTTTTGAGGATGGAAATCTTTCCCTACGTCTACGCCGTTCTGTGTTGCTCTCGAGAGCTTTGTGCTTGTGTGGTGATTGATCGTGATTTGCGAAAATCTAAAGAGTGCACAAAAATGTGTATTTTCGTGTCGATTTCATCACTCGTATTCTCGTCACAATAAGTCAAACAGAAGCAATTAGTAAAAAGACTAGCGATGCAAATGATATTATTACTATTGAGTTATAATTACTGATTTAATAATAGTGTTTTTATTTTGAAAATTTTAAAAAGTATTATTTTGGTATAAATGTATTTTAAATTTGGTATTTAAAGGATGTATTTTGGTTTTAATATCGTTTTGGGAAAATTTAAAGAGTATTATTTTTGAGTTAGTTTTATTTATGAAAGTATTATTAATTTTTTTATGAATGTATTATTAGTTTTATTTATGAAAGTATTATTAAAAGAATAATGGCTAATGAAAACCTCTCTGATCCTGATGATTCATTAAGGGCAGCTAGCGCTGAACCTGAAACAAGTATAATTCCCTTTGACGCGCAGAATGATATGGATATAAATTCATGGCTTGAGTACTTTAACAAAACTCATTTAGATAAAGATGAAACGTGGAAGCTTAATAATGTAGCTCGATATCTAAAAGGTAATGCACTTAGCGTATATGTCAAAAACTGCCATAAAATTACTAAATATGTGGAATTAGTCCAAATTTTAAAGGAAAATTTTTTCGACCCCACTTTAACTACGTTTGGTGATTTTGCCAATTACAAGTACAATCATAAAGAGGACATAACGCAATATTTTCGCAAAAAAATTAGATATTGGTAAAAAATTAAATCTAACTCATGAAATGATCTTGGAGGGTCTGACGGATGGCCTTCCTATAGAATTAAAATCCTTAATGACGATCAACGCACCCTCTGACCCCATCTCTTGGCTTACTCATGTCCATAAGCTTATTAAGATTAGCGAAAATCAACAAATCAAAAGTGCACCTTCCAGATTTGTTACTCCGATTGGGAACAGTCCCCAAGATTACAATCGATTTAATAGAAGTAGAATTTCAGCTTCAAGCTATGAAACTACTGTGAGACAAGATTCTCCTAGACCCAACAATTTCCAACGTTTTTAGAGACCAAGTAATTTTTATAATCGGTTCAGTGGTCCAGGATTTACAAGCCATCATAATTATAATTCTCAAAATAGATTGCCATTGCCACCTAGTCCCTGTAGACTTTGCACCCGGAACGGAATCCCAAATGCTTTTCACTGGTTTCAGGTTTGTCCTTTCAGAAGGGCTCTACCAATATTGAAGCTGACATGCTTTCTAGACATCCTGTTTCACAGCACCTCCAACATTATGTACATTTACTTGATAGAAATGAAATAATCCAACAACAAAAAACTGATAATGTCTGCGGAAAAAATTACCAAGAGATAAATGATATGATGGTAATTAAGAAAAAGAATTTTTATAAAATTGTAGTACCTAAATCTTTAAGATTAAAATTGTTGAATAAAACCCATGAAAATTTTGGTCACCCGGGAGTTCAAATTATGCTTAACTTAATCACCCCTCAATATTATTGGCCTCATTTTAGCGAAGATATCGGAAATTTTGTTAAACATTGTCATACTTGTCAACTTAATAAAAAGAAAAAACAGAAAAAATTTGGTCTTATGCAAGACGTACCCCCAACCGACAAACCTTTCGAATGTCTCTCTATTGACACTGTGGGAGGATTTAATTATTATAATTCTACAAAAAAATATTTACATATAGTTATTGACCATGCAACAAGATATGTCTGGGCTTTTCCCTCTAAAAGTGTAACTTCAGAAACCTATGCCAATTGTCTGAAACAAATATTTCAAATACAAGTCCCCGAAAAAATTCTGAGTGACAGGAATGCAGCCTCCACTTCCTCTAGATTTAAAAAATTTCTTAAAAAGCATAATGTTAAACAACTTTTAACTTCATCTCACCATCCCCAGACAAATGGTAAAGTAGAAAGAGTAAATCAATCAATAGTAAGTCGACTAAAGTGTAAAGTAAATTCTTCTTCTAAAAACGTACCATGGACTAAAGTGCTAGAGCAAGTTGTTATCGAATATAACAACTCCCCTCATACGGTAACTAAGTTCACCCCAGCATACTTACTATTTGGTAACCTCCCTTTTGAATCTCCAATTGATCAAAATAAATACCCTTCCTTAAATGAAGCAAGGGCTTTAGCAAAGAAAAGAACTATCGAATACCACCGAAAGAATAAAACTAGATATGACATCAGATTTGTAGAATCTAAATTTCAACCTGGAGATTTTGTCCTTTACGAGGAATTTGAATACCCAAATACTAGAAAATTGGCTTTACCCTATTCAGACCCTTATCAGATTATGAATAAATTATCTGAAGTTAATTATGAAATCGACAGGGAAAATTTTCACACGAAGAAACCAACTGAGATTGTACATGCGTCAAAATTAAGGTTCTATTATCCACCTGAAAACTTTAAATTACATCATGAATAAATCAAAATTTATAAATCAATAAACAATCCATAACCCTTCTTTTAGTTTTCATCCTGTTGTCCCTCTTAATAGTTGATTTATCTCTCAGTGCTTGCAAAGTTTGTCTGGCCTTTTCTTTTACTGGGCTCCTTCAAACTTGAGTTTCAGGTTCAATGCACTTTCCGTGTGGGAAACACTCAATTGAGGCTATACTACAAGTAGAGTACTATACCCTCACATTTCCTTGAGCTCATGTTTTCCTATGTTTGTGTTATAAATTGTAGTAACAGTTGAAAAAGTTAAATTTCAGTTGTTGAAATTTCTGAATTTCATTTTATGTTTCTGCAGCATCGTATACAAAAAACTGGTATGGATGTTGGAAGTTAAATTTTGTTTTGTTATCATTAATAAGAGAAAAATAGAGTGACAAAATATGTTAAAAACCTAGCAAAATGTGTATTTTCAACAAGAGTATAAGAGCTCTAGTATCGTGACATAAAAACTCAAATGCTTTCAGTTCCAATGCTGATCCATAATTCTAGCGCTAATTAAATGATCCGGAGATCTCCAAAAACCAGTAAAAGACTGAAGATGAGCCTGAATGACAACTCTAATGATTGTACGGACTCATACACAAACTGTGAATGGCATGCCCTAAGATATAAACTTACAAATTCAGTTACTTCCTATATTTCCTATTGCCGCGTAGCTAACCAGCAATATGTTATTAGTGCTTTATTTGTTCTGCACTTAGTTACTATATTATAATTTCATTAATCATTTATTATATTTTATATACTGTATTAATTATATTCAAATATTTTATGTCATATTTTATGTAAACATTTTGTGTGCCTTGAGGTAAATCCAATCAGTTTTCCTACTCACTTAATTTCATAATAACTAAATTTTCTGCTCTCACTATCTGGACTGTCTTGGGTCGACGGCTGCGACATGCAAGCCTTTTCAGATGGGGGGGATAATCTGTAATGATATTTTTAAATCAATTGATTAAATTAAATTCTATTAATATCGCTTAATAATGTGTTGGCGATTCTCCACCTAAATTGCATCCCTGTTCCTAAATTTTGGCGAAATCCTTTCTTTAGTATAAAATATATTAACCTGTTGGCGCCCGCCAAATCGCCAAACTCATAAATCTGTCATATTACATAAAGTACTTAAGAACACTCCTGATGAGAAGATAGCGTCACCTCGTGATTTCAATTAATATCGCTGATTGGAGGAGCCTCGTGACGTACACATATGTATAAGTAGGGCTTCTGCTCAAGGTACGAGGAGAACGCTTACGAGATGGATGCTAAAATAAACCTACCACTTTATATTCCAAAATTTGTCTCATTCCTGTTGCCCCGGCTGCACAAAACAAATAATGTATGGGAAATTACATTTCATATATATATATATGTAACGTTTTCAGTTATTCTAACACATCGTGGGTGAATGGTGAGGCTATTCCATTTCACGTTTTGGCAGATGGTTGACAAAGCTGGAGTGATTGCACCACGGAGAAAAATGACGACTCAGGACTTTTCACTTTTAACAGCATATCTTTATTTTTTTTAGAGTATAACGTTGCGCGCCTCCAACTTGCACGCAACCAAGAGGTGACTGTGAAAACTTGTATAAAAGATAGAAGCTTGTGAAGGGTTTAAGTCCCTTTTTATTCAACGTAATAAATTACAATTGCGTTCTCTTGACGCTTACAGACGGTGCCAACTTGGCAGTCAAATAAAAATAATAACCTGAAAAGAAAATAAAGACAAGATTCTAACTACGAGGCTCTCTAAAATAACTAACTCACCGCGTTTTACAATACCGCTGCTAATTCAGCAGACTTGAAGCTCACTGGAACGATGACCACTACTTCCCGCCAAGCACATAGGCCGCAACGCGGGGTTCTTCAATTCTCGCTAACTACCTCCGCGCTCGCTAAGTAAGAGAATATCTCCGAACTTGTTTCCTTCCTATTTAAATCAGAATACTTCCGCTGATAATTTGAATCCTTGCGCGTTCTACTAAAATTTACATATTCTGGCATTGGCAGTTCCAGGGGAAAGTAAGGCTTGACAGGAAAGATAGTTTAAACTTAAAATAAATGTTAGTTAAAATAAATATAAACCCTACATTTGCCGCTGCCAGAATTTGGAAAACTTGGAAGCAGGTCCTACAAACGACCTGTTGTAAGTTTATCTAATTCTGAACTAACTGGCGAGAACCTCGTTTACACAAAAAAAAAAAATCTTATGTAACAATTATATATTAAAATTATGTTACTCTTTACAAAGCTTTCTTCTTACAGCAACTTTTCCTGGACTTCATCAATCAATCTTGGTCTTTCCTTCCAGCATCTGGAAGGAATAAGTATCAGTATCTTTCTACATACATTATAATTTACACTTTCTTGACACAATAAATTTTTGTTTTAACGATTCGTTTTTCTTAGTTATTGCTTACTTCACATTCATTCAATTTTTCAAGCATTAATTTAACTTTACCCTGGCTCTCCACCGTGTGTGGTGTCAAACGGGAATATTCGTGTTTTAGTCTTACAACACTTCCCCTAACCACCATGATTTGTTAGAATTCAACAACCAAATAGACACACCTTTTTCGACATTCTACAACTCAATGAGCTACTTTAATAGTCTTAAAAATTCAAATGTAGGTGGAGAACCCTACAAAACACATTCATTCTAACTTCCCCCTCATTCATCTTTAAACATGCAGGCTTTCGCTCTAAAGCATGACTTTACAGTTTAATACTTAAATTTTGACTTCATTGCTTTTAAGCATTCACTTTTAGCATCCACAATTTTATGCTTCTAGACTAAATTCTACTTTTACATAACCTTCAAGTATTTACATACATTTACAAAATTTTATACATATGCTTTTTACAATTTACCATAAAATGAATAAGAGAAAATAAATTTTTACTTTACTCATTCTTCGCCAAGCTGGCGGCACTGAAACTAAAATTCTTATTAATACAAGAATACGAAGTTATTTTTATCTTCGGCCAAATTTTGGCTTTAACAGAATTAGTCTTTCGACCAACAGAAAATGCTTGTTTTTAGCTTTTACATTTAAAGAAAATAATACTTTTGCCTTAGCTAAATAAAGTAAAACAAAACTAAGTCTCAACCGAGACATATTGACTTTCGTCAAAACATAGAACTTCGTACTTATGCATAACATTTCGGAACAAAAGAGAAAAAAATTTATAGAAGGTTTTAACTTATCTTTGAGTTTTCGATGCTTGAAACTCCGTCATCCGTTTTTGGCAAAATTGATCCCAAGTTAGAGGTTTCATGGATGTCAATCTTCTCCTTATTGATCTCCGAGTGTCGTCCACGTTGCTCTTTCTTTTGCGTCCTCTACATGCTGGCCTCTTGACGGAGTAATCGTCTGGTTGTTGGCCTTTGCGTTTCTGCCTGGGACGGCTGGTGTTGACGTCCTCCGGTTTGGAGTCCTTCATGAATTTCTTCTGTTCCTCGTATTTTTGTGCCTCCTGCTGACGTTTCAGTTTCCGGAACGGCGGCCTTGCTGGCACCTGACTCTGTGGCCGTGTGCGCGTTCTCCTTGATGTGTAATTTCTCCTGCCATCCTTTGTAGGTGGTGTTTTCGTCTTTACCACGGTTTCTTTACCCGGTTCATCTGTATTTTTGTTTTTCTTAAACGCCGGAGTTTGAAAATCATTTTTTCTTTTTGATACCGACGTCCGGGTTGTAGAAGTGCTAGGTCTCTCTTCAGTTCTCCGTTTCTTGGGTGGTGGAATAGTTGTTGCAGTCTCTGGCCCTTCTATTTCGTTTAGACTTGAGTCCTGCAAGAAACTTTTAAGGATTTCAAAATCATTTGGATTATAGTATTTTTACACCTGGTCGGGACTTGCTTTACAGATTTCCCCTCTGTCGTTCTTAAGATATAATACTACCCCTTTGATTTCCTGAATTACATAGGGGCATTCAAACTTTGGAGCTAGCTTTGCCATAAAATTGTCTGGGGCACTTGATAAAGAAAATTTCCGCTTCAATACTTTATCCCCAACTTTAAAATCTGCTTCACGGCGTTTTCTATCATAATAAATTTTCTGCCTATTTCTTGCCGTATCCGAGGTTTTAAGCGCCTGATCAATTAGCTTTTGCACGTCCTTTTGTTTAAACTCCTGCTCTCTTTGTTGCACAAAGAATAATTTATCTAAAGGCGTAATTAACTTTCTGCCTAAAAATAATTCTGCTGGAGTTTTTCCCGTAGTATCATGATGTGCCGTTCTTAAAGCATAAGCTAATTCATTTATGTAGCCATCCCAGCGCTTGTGATGTGTGCTCACGTAACTGCGAATTATTTTTACTATGTTTTTATTAACTCTTTCTGCTATGTTAGCCTGTGGTCTATACGGAACCATTTTGATATGGCGTATACCAAGTCCATTGCATATGTTTTCAAATATTTGACTAATGAATTGTTTTCCGTTATCGCTAATGACTTTTATCGGTGCACCGTATTTTAAAATGTATCTGTGTAAGAATGCATCTGCGACTGTTTTGGCTGACGCGCGTTTAAGTGGAACAATTTCTATCCATTTTGAAAAATGATCTACTATTACTAAAAGAAAACGATTTTTATTTAACTCGCTCTGGGGGAAGGGACCAAGGAGATCTATGCCTAAAATTTCATTCGGAAATGTAGCGCGAATGCTATTTAAGTACCCGGCCGGGCTGTAATTAATATCATTTATTAACTGACATTGATTGCAGGACCTGACATACGCCGTTACTATTTTGTATAATTGCAGGAAATATACCGCCTCGCGTACCCTTTTTATAGTCTTTCTGACCCCGAGGTGGCCCGCTGTTTTTTTTTCGTGCAACTCCCACAAAATGCTTAATCGAAGCGAGGCTGGGATGACTGGCTTATACTCAAGATTTTCGTTTGTTGTTTTCGTATAGAATAATAATTTATCTATTATTTCATAGTTTTTTGCTCTATTTCTTATCGCATCGATATCTGTGTGCTCAAAGCTTTCGGGGTCTTTCAAATAAGCATAGATATTTCCAAATTCAGGATCAGCTTTCAGTTCAGTAATAACCGTATCTCTAGAATCTAAAATTTTTGAAGTCAACACAGCGCATTTAAGTTCATTTCCTTCGTCGTCCAGTTTTATACGAGAAAGTGCGTCAGCTACATTGTTTTCCTTAGCCGGTTTATATTTTATTGTGATATTATATTCTTGGAGTTTTAAAGCCCATCTTATTAACCTGGGCGTTAGGTTTTTTCCCGAGTAAAGTCTACCAACAGCCGCATGATCCGAAAAGACTGTTACTGGCGATTTGCCGAAATAAACTCAAAATTTGTGTACAGCCATTAATACGGCTAATGTTTCTCTTTCTGTAGCTGTATAATTCCTTTGTGTCTGATTCAATGTTTTACTAAAAAATGCCAGCGGATGGTTATTTTGCATAAGAATCGCACCCACCGCATAGTCTGACGCATCTGCCGCAATTTCCAGGTTTTCGTCCCCCTCAGGGAATTTTAAAACAGGGGCATTAATAAGCGCTTCTTTTAATCTTTCAAAAGCTGTGTTAGCTTCCGCTGTCCAGGTAAATTTACTCTTTTTTCTTTTGATTACTAAGAGTGGTTCAACAATATTAGCGAAATCTTTTATGAAAGATCGATAGTAAGAACATAATCCAAGGAAAGACGAAAGTTTCTTGGCGGTGTTGGGCGGTGGGAAATTCTTAATAGCTTTTATTTTTGAATCTTGCGTTTCTATACCCTTTTGCGAAATTTTATAACCGATATATTTAAGTTCTTTAGTTGCGAACTTGCATTTTGAGGCGTTAACTGTAAGACCGGCCTCTTTTAATAATTTAAAAACTTGTTCGAGGTCATTAATGTGTTGTTCCAACGTACTACTCGTTATAATTATATCATGTAGATAAATTAAAGTTGATTTTCCTAGAACAGGCTTTAGAACAATGTCCATAGCTCTCTGGAATGTTGATGGGGCCCCACACAACCCAAAGGGCATGCGTAAAAATGCATAAGTGCCCGATTTCGTTATAAACGCGGTTTAGTGTATATCTTGGGGTCTCATAGCTATTTGATAGTAGCCAGACGTTAAGTCCAAAGTAGACATATATCTTGTCGATTTGATCTGTCTAGTGATCTCGTCTATAACCGGCAAAGGGTAAACTGGAAATTTAATGGTACTATTTAGTTTTCTATAATCGATAGCAAACCTCCAAGCCCTTTTATCTGAAGGAGGAAACTCGTTCTTTTTCCTACATAGTACGACTGGACTCGCGTACTCACTATTTATGGGCGTTATTATTTTATTCTTTAACATCTCCTGAATATGTTCTTCGATGATTAAGTCTTTTTGTTTATCATAGCGATACGGTTTAGTCCTACAAGGTTTTTCGGCATTTAATTGAATCTTGTGAGTCACGATTTGACAGTTTCCTGGTTTTTCTGAAAACAAATGAGAAAAATTACTCACCACTTGCTGTATTGCTTTACTTTCCTGGTCATTCGAATGGCTAAGGTCCAATTCAGGTGTCTCCACAGGTTCCACTACCCTCTGGTCCATCTCCAACACCACGGAACTATCTTGAAAATTTAATTTGGCCCTCGCGGCCCTTAGAAAGTCCATACCTAAAATAAGATAGTGTTGCAGGTGTTTCACCACAAAAATTAATACTTTGAGATTTTCCTCTTTTACCTGTAAGTTTAATTATAATTTCCCGATGCAGTGACATGTTTTTCCTTGCGCCGCTATAATTTCCGTATTTCTGGTTTTAAAGAGTCGTATCCTATAAAAATTCTTTTTGAAGAACTTTTCACTCATAAAATTTCCTTCTGCTCCTGTATCGATGAGGGCTTCTACTGGTACATCGCCAACCAGGACTTGTATAATTGGTAGCTGTGAGTTTTTTACGATGACCGTGTTTAAATGTCTATTTGAGGGTTTTTTTAAAACTTCCGGGGTCTGGACCCTCCCTTTCACAGGCCCCTCTAGTCGTTTAAAGCTTTCCTTTCAATCTGTGTCTTCTAGGTACGCGGATGCTTATTTTCAAATTTTCTTTTTGGGCCTTGACCTTCGAGTTTCGATGCGTTAGCTTGATAGTTCTTTCCCCCATATGAGCGATTTCCATTTCTGGTTTCCTCCTTCCTTCGGGTATGTTGAGAATATGTTTCCCCTCTCGCTTTTCCGCTATTCTGCGATTTTGAAACTTCACCGCCAATTCGAAAAGTTCCTGCAATGTGTTTGGGTTTCTAATTTCAAAGTAGTCTTGGACAGCGGGTAACAATCTTGGTAATATTATTTCAATAATCTCCGCATCGGGTTTTTTCCCATACAGCATATCCGTTATCTTGATTTTTCGTAAAATAAAGTCCGTCAAATCTGCTGTATCCCGTTGATAGAAACTATATAGCTCGGCTTCCAGCCGTGCGCGATCTTTCACTATGGGGAAGGCCTTTACTAACGATTTTTTGAAATTTTCAAATGTATACGTCGGGCTTCCAAATTCACCTAGAAGAAATTTGCCTATATTTTCCACCATAGCGCGGCCTGTCCTCTTAGTGCTGATGTGGCGATGGCAACTTTTTGTCTTTCAGGCACAGGGTAGAGCTGAAAGTGGTTTTCTATACCTTCTAAAAATACGGACACCGAATTTTTTCCGTCGAAATAGACGTTTGGCTTGTTTGATGCTCTCAAAGTCTGGACCAGGTATCCAAATCCTTCTAACTGCGTTGTCATTTCTTGGTGTTGTCCAGCGGCTTCCATCCAGCTTTCGGCCATTTCAGTTCGATAAGTGTTCGGGCGCCAATATAACGTTGCGCGCCTCCAACTTGCACGCAACCAAGAGGTGACTGTGAAAACTTGTATAAAAGATAGAAGCTTGTGAAGGGTTTAAGTCCCTTTTTATTCAACGTAATAAATTACAATTGCGTTCTCTTGACGCTTACAGACGGTGCCAACTTGGCAGTCAAATAAAAATAATAACCTGAAAAGAAAATAAAGACAAGATTCTAACTACGAGGCTCTCTAAAATAACTAACTCACCGCGTTTTACAATACCGCTGCTAATTCAGCAGACTTGAAGCTCACTGGAACGATGACCACTACTTCCCGCCAAGCACATAGGCCGCAACGCGGGGTTCTTCAATTCTCGCTAACTACCTCCGCGCTCGCTAAGTAAGAGAATATCTCCGAACTTGTTTCCTTCCTATTTAAATCAGAATACTTCCGCTGATAATTTGAATCCTTGCGCGTTCTACTAAAATTTACATATTCTGGCATTGGCAGTTCCAGGGGAAAGTAAGGCTTGACAGGAAAGATAGTTTAAACTTAAAATAAATGTTAGTTAAAATAAATATAAACCCTACAAGAGCAGATGATTTTTCCAGATGAAGTTACTCAAATAACTTATTCAGTAATTGAATTATTAGATACGACTGACTTTAATACGTTATAACGTTCTAACAAAGAAAGAGGAGCATAGCGGAGGCGTTAGCAGAACGAAGGCGAGAAGGCATCTGTGTAGGAGAACTTATGACGCAGCATTTATATGAAAGGTTATGTAACAGAGTAGCTTCTAGAAAAATGCAGAAAAACTTATGACGCAGCATTTATATGAGGATGTTATGTAATAGGCGCGAATGTTCTAGAAGGTACTGGTCTAGGGGAAGATCCTGAATTGCAGAAAATTAATTAAAGGTTTCTGGTTCACAAAGAGCAAAGCCATCGTATTTTTTTAAAATATTTTCCATATATGTATAGGGTAAAATATATATTTATATAGGCTTACAAACTGGTAATAGGTTTAAGGTATACCCACATAACTGAGAATTACTTATCAATGTAAGGTTATAAATGATATAAGCATACGATAGTGTACACAGAAAACATCAGAATTACTACGTAAGTGAATACACATTTTAATAACAATTGTACACCTACAAAACGTACAAAGGTCAAAGAAGGTACTGAATTTTCAACCACGAGACCTCACATCTCCGGTGCATGGAATTCCAGATATTCAGGAAGATGCCAGACATACATCGGACTGCTGCTGCAACTAATGTGATGTATGTAACCAATTCCTCGGCGCTGTATATGATTTCAGAAGCAGTAATCAAGGCGTGACAATTTCAACAATCGAGCAGACCAAGGCACAATACCATCACTTTTATCTGTTATTGGCTAGTTGTAATTTCTAAGTAACGTTGTATACTTGATTCATATCGAGTGCATAACTCTGGGTCAGTATAATTAACTTATCTTACTGCTTGTGCGTACGGGAGTGAAACGAAGCTTTTCTGCTAGAGCACTCGAACTAACTGCATCTACTGCGTCGGAAGCGTATTTCCGACCTTGCATTGCTATGCAAATCCAAGTTGTCTGGTTTAACAAACACCCTGTCCCTCCTACAAATCTTTAACCTAGGTACTGAGACATTTGCATATTCATAAAACCGAATCGTTACTGCAGTTCAAGAGTTATTTCAATTTTAAAAGTTCAAAGATTTATTTCTGCAGTTTTCCGTTTAGAGTAACAGCAAGAAAAATGTTTTCTAAAGTCAAGGTATATAGAAAGTTACATTTCACCTTTAAAAACATTAAAATAAGGAACGTAGATTTGTAGTCTATATGTTGTTATAAAATTCTCCATGACCATCAGACATTATGTTGGAAGTAGAAGATAATAAGCAAAGGAAATAGGATGATAAATTGTACAATCGACCTAATATAAAATATTAGAAACCTATTTGTTTACCAGAAATGGTATACAAGAACACATTTTTGAAGAATAGTATTGAGGAATCCTGATAAAATTACTTTTTAATTGTGAGAATTTTTACAAAATGGGAAATGCACTTTGATAATAATATAAATGATACATATTAAGAATAGTCGACTTCCAAATAGTTGTCTACAACTGACAGGGCTTAATTTAAGGTGACCATACGTCCCGAATTTCCCGGGGTAGTCCCGAATTTTCTGTCTTTGTCCCGGGAAAATGATATAAATTCGGCACCGTATATCATTTTCCCGAATTGTCCTGAAAAACAGTAGTCTGAGAGCGTAAACGTTTTAATGCATATATTTATTTAAGTATTGTAGATTGCAAACTCAGAATACAAGCGTAAGTTAAGAGACGCGCGCCATATCGGCCGTATAAGCAACGTTTGTTTACCATAGAAAAATTGTGGGGGAGTTCTATTTCTCATTCTTGTATTTCTCTTCCCAGCCACCCAACATGCAAGGAATTTTTGTTCCCAGCTCACAGTTGCAGTTCAGACTCTCACTGACAAACAGCACTGCATTTTTTAATTGGAACATTAATTCGATTATGATTTGAATTTATAATATATGCATATATTTTGCAATTATGAACGGTGCATTACATACGTTAGTATGCAGCATCCATCCTCTTACAGCTTACTACACTGTATCATTTTCTGAAATTTCATTCATATATTCATTTAAAATCATCTTTATTTTGTTACGTTTAGATCGTAAAATATTTACTCCATCGTCATTTTGATTTTGCATAAAGGTTAAATGTTTTTTTTTAAATCTGCCCAAAACGATGACGTGTAATGATGTGTTCCGTTTGGACATATTTTTTTTATTTATCAACGGGGCATTACATACGTGCTAAGGATATGTTTTACTGTAGTTTAATTTAATGTATTCCTTATTTTAAAACCGCCCAACCGGTATAGTGGTTAGCGTCGCTGACTGCCGTGTTGAAGGGCTGGTGCTAGAATCCCGGAGAAGGCATGGATGTTTGTAAATGTATAGTGCCGATGCTGTCAGATTACAATAGTGTATTTCAGGCGGAACTTGTAGCAATTAAGGCAGCATTAGATTATATTAAGCAAAATCTAACAGGACCAGTCAGAATACTGAGTGATTCAGCATCGAGCCTACTGACCATTAAAGAACTCAACAGCAAAGCGGATTCTGTTCACATTATTAGGGATGCTCTACTTCAGATTCCCGAGTCCCAACTAGCTAACTAACGTACTTGAGCTGGGTTCCAGCGCATGTAGGCATTGCTGGAAACGAAGAGGCCGATAGGCTTGCTAAGCTAGCAGCTAACGACTTGAATATGCCTGTAACACCCCTAAAAGCACCAGTTTCCTATTTAAAAAAGATAAAAAGATTACCGAACTCAAAATGTTAGAAATTTGGCAACAGAGATGGAACAACTCCACCACAGGCCGCAGAACCTTTCGTTTCTTCCCCAAAGTTGGTCTGAATCTGGTCACTAGTAGTGCTCATCTTACACATATCTTTACTGGACATGGACCATTTCCAAGCTATTTACGGCGCTTCAGATTAGCTACTTCAGACAGTTGTAGATGTGGAACACTAGGTGATCCGGATCACTTTGCTTTCGAATGCTAATACCACGATACCATTTCATTTAAAAAAACCCTCTGAAGCACACTGGTCCGGGTGGTCAGACACCCTCAAGAGAAGTAAGCTCGCATTTAATCAGATTCATCGAGTAATTCACATTTGTGCTCGTCAATTCTGTTGAACAGAAGCGGTGTCAACAGCAGCTTCAGCAGGCAATTCTATACCAACAACTTTCATAATTCTTACCTTACAAATTTGGTATCTTACTATATACGATAATATTCAACTACTGAAATTAGGACAATTTCAGAGACTAATGGCACGCCATTGTACCTATGTTACGTATATGCATGACAGCCATGTTTAGTGCAGTACATGAATAACTTTGCTGGAACATGTTACCTCCTAGATGCAGATTACCACAATCAATGTCTGTCCATTTGTACTTCAGTGTCTCTTCTATCCATTATTAATCTTTAAATTTTATTGTGTTTACTTAATTTTTGTATTGTATTCTGTGTATTTCAATTTACATATTGTCTTAGTGTATTGACCTGTTAAGTAGTAAGTGCGTTGTGTTATGTTTTCAAATTAAGTTTGCGGTATAATAGTAAATACATATATAGAGCTCTCGGCTAGTACCATGAAATATTGTGTGAAAATGTTTTGTAATAGTTTCTAGTATTGTGCAAAATGCAACAGTTTCTAACAAATATTCGTGGCCGTAGAACCAACCTTCTGATAAGTACATTGTATATTGATTGTTATTTTGTAGTATTCGCCATTTTATTTCAGTGTATGTATAGTATTTCATTAAGAATCTTGTATAATTTTTTCTATTAATGTGCAGTATAATAGTTTAGGGTCGTATAATGATAAGTAAGTGTGATGTATAATAGTAGTATTGAACCAGACTTTCTTGGTTATAGAACTTTGTTAATATGTATTTGCTGGATTTGCTGGATTTAATGTTTTAAAATGACTCGTATTCTAACTCTGCTACAATATATTATATTCCTAATTTCACTGTGACTGTTTCCAAAGGTTATTGTCTAGTGTTCTTTGGATTAGTTTTAGCGTTACAGTACAGCATCATGTACACTGCTCAAAAAAAAAAAAAAAAAAAAAAAAAAAAATGGGACAGTGCTATATCTCCCGTTCTACTGGGGCGATTGACAAAATTCAAACTACGTTTTTCATGTCTCGAAAGCGCGACTTAGGATATATATATAGTACTTTATATATTCTAATATATAGTACTTTATATATAGTACTATTCTAACATAGGTATTTTGACACAAAATCGGACTTTTTCTGAAATAACATACCAATGTTTTTACATATTTCGATTCTATGACTCAAATTATGCCAGAATACCAAGTTTTGTAAAAATCGTACGAATAGTTTTTAAAATATTAGCTCTCAAAATTTTAGCTCCTCAATGTTAATTGAATTTGGCAAATATTTATTAATATCTCTTTTTTTATTAAACTTTTTTGATTTTTTCTCTCACATTTCGAAATTTTGGTTCATTCCAAATAAAATTTACCCATTTTTTGCGTTTTATTTTTTAAATTTTTATTTTTAAATTTATTTTTATTTTAAATAAGATTTTTCGAAAAAAATTTTGAATTATAACCTATAAAATTTTTACCATCATCTTAAAGTAGGTGTATTTTTAAACATATCTGCAAAAAATTAGACTTTTTTACTCAAAATTTTCTAAGATATACACGAATTTACATAATTTCGCGTTTTCAAATTTGGCACCTTTTTTTTGAGCGATAATAACGCCAAATGTGGTCTATGGATTTTTGTTACACTGAATTGCCACAGCTATTTTAACCTAAAACTTCAAGTAAAATTTTACGGAGAATTAATTATATGACATTTTTTCCCTCAATGATGCGTAATAAATGTTTATTAATACTATATGAAAGGCTATTTTTTTAAATTATAGATGATATTATTCAAATTTTTAACTATTTTTTTTTAATTTCTCTCGTATCTTTTCTTTTTTTAAAAAATTAAAAGTGAGTTTTTCTAAGAGTAAATTTTTACCTTCGGCGTTTTATCGTCTGCTACTTTACTTCGTTTAAATCGAATTGTCTAAAACTGAGAATTTTCGTTTGATATTTATTTGAATTTTATGACATTAACTGCATAATTTATTTCTAAACAAACTGTTGCTTTTGAAGTGGCTGAAAGAGCGGCTGATACTATTATCCATATTTTTAAAGCACAATATATTTTTATAGAAACATAATATTTAGAATAATCATTTTTTATAAAAGTCAAATTATGATATAAACATACAACCCTCTAGAGACTAAATTAATGGAAGTTCAATGGTTATGTAGAAATGATCTGCACACTACTTAATGGCTGGATAAGTCAGCAGATTCTGTGGACAAGTAAGAATAATTATATAAACGACACCAACATTCTGGATTCAATAAACAACGAGGATACGATGTTTACTAAATGAATTTATAAAGTTTTAAAACATAAAAAATCAACTTATTTTTTTCCTAAAATGTATTTTTGTGCGTAGCGTATTTTCATTATATCCTTAAAATTCTAATTTAGAATGTAATTGTCAAGAACTGAATCCTAATCATCAGTAATATAATAAGTAATTATTACTGTTATTAATAAATCCTTCTTATAAAGTAATTGCAAATATTTCAAAAAACTTTCTGTCTGAATGCAAGCATTTTTCTATGCAAATATTTTTAATTTTATATTAATCAAGATTGCACACCATATTACTTATTTCCACTTCAATTCTTACCGTCAGTTCTAGTAGAAGTTACAAATCAATTATATTTTATTAAGAATTTAATTGGATTATTTAATTATGGTAAAGCACACGAGGGCTATCTGCCTAAAGGGAGAGATGCCTTCGTGGAGGACTTTCTAAGGTAAACTGGCTCGTATACACGTTACACATGGGGAAAACCACGAAACCGCCCATGCGGCCAGCCCGTTCGCGGGATTCGAAACTCGAACCGAACTACCAGTGTTCAGCGTCTTTACCGCTCGGCTGTTGGTGGGCTATTTAATTAAGGAATGACCATCTAAGTTAAGAAACAGCGTACCGTAACAACATTTCAATTATTGGTTCCGTATCTTTCATGTTACTCCCGATTGGCTAGCTACATGATTTTTAATGAGTATTCGGATTTTACTAGTAACTTCACTTGGAAATCGCGCTTAAACTAGGTTAGTTGGTTATTTGAACCTAGAAAGAACATGGGAGCTATTTGATTAAGATGCTTTCATAGAGAATCTTTGTAAAGAGAACCTAAAAAACTACGAAAACCAACCATGCATCCTGGGTTAGACTGAGCAGCAAACAATTAGTATTTAACAATCTTTTCTTTTTCAAATGCTAGGCAACTGATGAGGCTCCAATTAAATCTCCAATTTAATATTTTATTTGTAAATATTTAAAATATTGTTGTATTCTTTGACACAAAAAGCAGAATTTAAGTTTCGTTAACTCGTTAGTAAACTACCAAGCCGTAGTGCAAATGAATATTCAATTTCTTTGGCTATAATTGTATTCACTTAATATTCTTGGAATATGAGCTAAAGAAGGAACGTTCTCGGAAGATTAAAGAAGTGTTTAAATCCAGTGATATTAGGTTTGTCTTACAAGCTCAGGATCAAAACGATTCTGCAATTGCCCGAGTAGTTGACTTGTAAATGAATGTGAATTAAGCAGATGACTTTTAATCTTACGTTATTCAGCCAGAAAACGTATTCCAAATGTTTTGTATTGCATGACAATGCATCTTTTCATTATTCAAAAACCAGTCGGAGAACCGCTTGTGTTCGGAAAATAAGTATGTATATTCAATCGTCCTGCATGTTCTTCAAATTTCTCTTCTTGTGATTTTTTTTCTTTCTCAAAAACTAAAGTTGCCTCTCAAAGGAAAAGTTTTTTGACACTGAAGAGACAAAATTAATATGACATCTACTTTTAGAGGCATGTGAAAAACAGATCTCTACAAACCTTCTCTTCCATTACATGTTGTGCAGTCAGACAAAAAGTTACATCAGCGTAAATTCTATAATCTATTTTTATTACACTCTGATTACTTTATTAACATACAGTGAATATATACTAAATCTTTAACTTTAGCTTAAGTAATTCGGAATTTTTGACGGAATTGTTGTCGGAACTAGGACTTAGAAGATAAGTCAAATTAAATATTTCGATAACCCAGTAAATTCAAGTTTGAAATTTCAATATTTTATTTTCGGAGTGAGGGGAAATGTTTTCAGTTTTGGTCCATTATACTAAGTATATTTGCTTCGATTTTTTATTTTTCCATAAAAGCGAAAATTTTACGCATGGTATACATAAAACGCATAGCTTCAAATTAAAATTTAATAATATACAGAGTGGTTATAATTAAAGTTCCACATTGAAACGGTCATAAAAGGAAAACTACTGGATCACATGTTATCAAACTTGGAAATCGTGTAAAGGAGGTCATGGGAATTTATTTTCTGCGAAAAAAAGGAAGTTCGAAACCTCACCACCAGGGGGGAAATGGCGCTGTATGCAATATTATTAAACGAAATATGGGTCGGAATCTAACTTAACCTTTTGTTAAACGGGTTTAATATGTTGTATACCCTTAAGAAACTTTGAAGTAGGCAAATTATTATTTAAAGACGTTAAATTCGATAAATGTCGAGTGCGCCATCCCTGTAAGTGAGAATTTCGTCCGTGAAAACCACGAATTAGCGATTAGAAAATGTGAGATCGCAAATCACTCTCACAAGTGCGTATAATCTGGAAATCGTTTTCTTACAGATGGCTAATTTGTAATTTTTTAAGCCCGAATTCGGCACTAAAACATGAAGATACTGATTCAAAACACTTTTAATCGATTTGGGCCAAAGAAATCTCTCATGTTATTTATCTAGTTCCATTGCATTCTCCTACTGCAGTCGATTGCATAACGGTCATTTCACACCGTTTACTGTTGAATGACAGCTAGTTTTATAACTGAACCATTTTTTCTGAAGAGCAGTCGACAGCTGGACCACTGCGGTTGCAGCTCACTTAGAGCCAATATTAAAATGTTGCGTGATACATGAACTGCAGTAACGTGGCATTTTAGATACTACTATTTTTATGCAGGGCTGGGCCCCACCTCACGTGTTTCGCACAGTTACCTAGGCAACATTTCACGAATGAACGTCTTATAGGCCAACATTTCCCCTCTTCCCACCAGACCTCAACCTCTGTGACTTTTGTCTATGAGGTTATCTCAAAAGCACTGTTTATGGTGATAATCTAAACAATTTGGCAGAAATGAAAAATGTGATACACTGATAACATTCCTCCTGATGTGCTATGTGTAACGTGTATACGAGCCAGTTTCCCTTAAAAAGTCCTCCACGAAGGCATCCCTCCCTTATGGCAGATAGCCCTCGAGTACTTTGCCGTAATATAATAAACCAAACCAAAACCAAACCTGATATGCTAAGAGCTGCTGTTGAGAATGCAGTAACATGATTTAACTTGCTTTCGGAAAATGCTGGACGCTACATTGAACATGCTTTGTAACACGTTTCGGAAAATATTAAACACATTTTAAACAGATGTTTTCGTGTCTTATTTCTTTTAACAATATTGTATACAGCGCCATTTTTCCCCTGATGGTGAGTTTTTGAACTCTTTTTTTTCCGCCGAAAATAAATTCTCATAACCTCCTTTACACGATTCCCAAGTTTGATAACATTTGGTCCGGTAGTTTTCCTTTTATGACCATTTCAAAGTGGAACTTTAATAATAACCACCATGTAAAATAAGCTTTAAAAGTCTGACAGTTTGGTTCAAGTCCCAACTTTAAAAAATATATATATATATATAAATTTTTATATTAATTCTCTTAGAAAGCATGTTTTAAGAAGCTAATTTTTCTCTCGCGTTATAGATTGTATAAAAAAACATGATCTTTAATATGATTTAGATTGTTTCAGCCGATATAAGAATCGGGTTACTCTGTGGTACAGAATAAACCCTGCTGGACTGTTTTATTTCTTTGTCATTTAGCAAAAAATCTTTTAATTAAAATATTTATTCTTTGGACTTTGCTCTATACTTTGTTTATAGTTAAAATGTCTAGAAAATGAAAAGCTGTCTTCAGCTGAAACACAGTTGATGCAATTGATATTTTAAAAAATTGACAAGAATCTAAAATTTATGAAAATCTAGCAATCGAAAAATCTTAATTTTCTTGTGTGAGCACTTAAAATAACTGTAGAAGAAAGAAGAAAATTAGGGAGAAAAGCAAGCAAAAATTTGCAGGGAAAATTTGGCTCTTAGACATACCAAGATGTTCCAAAAAGTTGGACGCTTTTGAATATACTTTCAGGTTACTTCAAAGAATTTAGGCGTTCAAAGAGAAAACACTTGGGCGTGTACACCAGCAAATACCATCAATTGAGCTTGTGTTATCAGAAAAGACAAAAACGATATCATTGCAGATTAAAGTGAAGAGCGACTGGTTTTAGACTATATGGTTGTATAAATTTAAATTACGTTATAGAACATCATATCGTACCATAAATGGAGAATCCCATGATTTTCTCAGTCGAATTATTTGAAGATTCAGGAGTTTATCCAGTGATGTATGTGGATGTCACTTAAAGATGTTTCTTTTTTCCCTTCCTGATGAAACAGCGGCCGAGCGGTAAAGTCGCTGAACACTGGTAGTTCGGTCCGAGGTTCGAATCCCGCGAACGGGCTGGCTGCATGGGCGTTTTCGTGGTTTTCCCCATGTGTAACGTGTATGCGAGCCAGTTTCCCTTAGAAAGTCCTCCAGGAAGGCATCCCTCCCCTTAGGCAGATAGCCGTAGTGTGCTTTGTCATAATAAAATAAACCAAAACCTTTTGATGAAACCAGTCTTTCCTTTCATCTCATAGCTTCAAAATGTTTAGTCTCTAAAGACTGATAAAGGCTCTGACGAAATACTTCGTGAAGAACTTTCTAAGGGAAACCAGCTGTCTACACTGTACACATGAGAAAATCCACGAAAATGCCCATGCAACCAGCCCCTTTACCGGGGTTCGAACCCCGGAGTGAACTACCAGTGTTCAGCAACTTTACCGCTCGGCCGTTTGTGGGCCTTTATGAAATGGAAGGCGATAACTTTATTTAAAATGATTGTCAGAAATACCAAAATGTTTCGAAAAGTTGGATACTTTTCAATATACTTTCAGAATGCTTAAAGAAACAGAGAAGAAAAATAAATTTTTTCGTAAAATTTAGTATTCGTATTTTTTTAAATTTAAAACTTTACAATCTTATGGTATTTGATTCTTGCGATTTCAAAAATAAAATATTTGACTAAAATATGAATAACATTTTAAGAAACCAAATGTAGTATAAAATTGTGTAAAGCAATGGGCACAATGATGAAACTGTTTAAAGCAGTGTATGCAAGTCATCCTAAGTTAAAATATCGGTTATACATCTCTTTTATTTGTATATATTTTTTCTGAACGGAATATTGAAAGGCGTGTAAAACGGTGCTTTACTGTACTTTCTCTTTTAATACAGTATGCAGTTTTCAAACGCATCGTAGTCTGGGTTACAAAGTATTCTTCCGAAAAAAACGCAGTTCAAATAAATAAAATCAAATTCTGGAAAATTGATATTAATAAATATATTTAAAATGCTCAGTTCGAAGGAATAAATAGAAAATTTTAAAACAATTATCTGAAGAGACAATGCAACACAAACAATTAAAATAAAAGTATAAAAATTTAAAAATGACCTAAAATAATAGCTATGACGAAAAATATATATAAAGAAAACTATTTGAAAAAAAAAATAAACGCTGCACCTTTATTTACGCAGTTCGAATAGGTAAATAGAAATTTTTAAAACAGTTATTCGAAAAAAAAAAAAAAAAAAAAAAAAAACGTGCAACTTAAACAATTAAAATGAAATTCGAAAAGAAAAAATTACTTAAAATAATAAGTTATAATTAAAAATATAATATAAAGAATATTATTTGGAAAAAAGGAACGATGCTGACTTTTTTTCCTAAGGAAACTAGGTTGCCATATATTAAGAAGTTCGCCAAGTCCTTACTTCGTGAAGAACTTTCTAAGGGAAACCAGCTGTCTACACAGTACACAAGTATTCTTGGCGCAAACTGACAAAAAAGTGCCAACATAAATTTGTGAATTTCTCCGTAAATTTCGCTCCAACGCAATTTGAATTTTGTCAATCGGCCCAGTAGATCGGGAGATATAGGACTGTCCCCCCCTTTTTTTTTTTTTTTTTGAGCAGTGTACAGAATTGTCTACCTTTCTGATACGAGCAGTGTATATGTTGTGTTTTATTTGTAGTATCAGCTTTACTATGTCAGTGTGTACTTTTCTGATACGAGCAGTGTATATGGTGTGTTTTATTTGTAGTATCAGTTTTACTATGTTAGTGTGTTGTTCAGTATTACAGTAATATATTGCATAATATTTTTTAAGTAATGTGCGGAATTATAGTAAGTGTATAATAGTAAGTCAGTGTGATGTATAACTGCAGGCTTGAAATTCCAATGTTAGTCTTAAATTTTACTGTTTTTGTTTTACCTTTACCAGTTTTGTATCAATGCAGCTTTGTACTTCTAAGTATTTTTTTTTTAAATCTATGCTATCAGGAACGTCATATGTATTCAAGGTAGTCCTTTGTATTCCCTATCTAGATGTGACTGTAATCTATTTTTTTTTTAATTTAGACGTAACAAATGTCTGCAGGGCGGACATCATACTGCAAGGGCTTGTTCCCGGTCAGTAGTCCTCCTTAGCAGTGTAAAAGTAAAAAAAAAAAAAAAAAAAAAAAGTGTCGATGCGGCATGGCGGCACTCTAAATATGCGGCGAGCCGAAAGCCCTCTTGTGTGGTTTGGTTGAAGTGTAGAAGACGCCTGGATCCGTCCCCCCGTGGTGCTCTTCATCAAAATTGGGGGACAAAACTGAGCTAAATCGCACTGTCACCTGAATGGTGCTCAAGGCTGTTGCCAACGGCAGGCGTAATTTAGAGCTCCTTGCCACAAGGAATTTCGTCGACTTGAGCTGACTACATCAGACAAGTGAGCATGAGCAACAACAACAACTTATTTTTAAGATTAATTTTTTAGTAATGATTTCAAAAGAAGTGTGCATTTAACGAAGACCTACGAAAGGACACTTTGAAGGGTAATCACAAAAATAAATTTAAAATTTTTATTTTAATTTTCATCAAAATAAATTTGACTATATGCACAGAAAAAAGAAAAAGATATTCTAAGAAATATTTAATGTTTCAGAGAAATATAAGGTTACTTTTATCAAAATAATTTAGAAGGGTTTCAAATTTATTATTTTGTTTAAAATTTATTATTTTGTTTCAAAATGAATGCTGCGTTTTGATTTATTCTTTATTTATTAAAAAATATTATATAATACTATTAAAAAATAAAACTTATTTATTTTGATCTAATATATATATATAAATTGACTTACATACTACATGCACCACAATAACAATAATTATAAAATAATTTATTTGTAAAAAATATATATATTAAAAAAATCATATATATATGGCGTCCCGAATTTCGGAGTCTGGTCACCTTAACTTAATTGCAAAATGAAACTATTACTGAAGAATAAAAGCCACGTGAAAAATTAAAAGCAACGAAGAACAATATGAAAATATATATTTTTGTTTTCAAACATTCTACTTACAGTGTTCATTTATCTTTTAAAATTGCTCTAACATCATTATCAAGCTCTTTGAGCGCCATGGCCGGCTTTATCCGGTCATGAGATGTTCTGTTACTTGGTCTGTATTAGCTTATAATTTAAAGTATTTTTCTTTCTTACATTCTTTAATAATATAAATGCCATCTTAATGAATGTAAATATGAAAATAGAGAATAAAATAAGTAAATACTGAATTTACCTAATAAAGGTCGTTTAAATACAAATCTTCATGACAAATCCAAAACCCCGAGAGGGCTAGAGAAACTTCGTAAGTGGAAATAAATATTTAAGATAAAAAAATAAAAAATAAAACCTCTTCTCTAATTATAGAGGCACCTAATAGGTGGGCCACAGTTACCTCCTGTAAAGGACAGACAAATTACACCCATACCTTTTCCGGAACTGAACTGGGGCCTTTAGGTACGGCAGTCAGAATCGGCACCTAATAGGTGGGCCACAGTTACCTCCTGTAAAGGACAGACAAATTACACCCATACCTTTTCCGGAACTGAACTGGGGCCTTTAGGTACGGCAGTCAGAATCATTAACCGCTTTCCCATGTGGGCGGTAATTCGAGGAGAAGTTGGTTACATTAGTGTAGTTTAGGTTACTTAAATACTGCAAAGACACGAAGACAGTTGCCCAAGAGATGCCTTCGTGGAGAACTTACTAAAGCAAATTGGCTTATATTCACGTTACAAATGGGAACAATCACTAAAATCAACAATGTAACTAACCCGTTCGCTTAGGCACGAAACCCATTCTAACTACCAGTATTCAGCGGTCTAGGGAAAAGTAAGCAGATTTTGATGTATACAATACAGTGGCTGCTTGTTGGTCTCGATAACAAATGTTAAAAATGAAGTCGTGCAAAAAATGAACATATATTTGAAAAAGAGGCAGTTTATATTAACGTTTACAACTTTGATTAAAAATGTTTCGATATTTGTATGGACCCATAATTTAACAAAGTTAACATTCGCACAGTTGAACAAAATTTGTTTGCGTTAGTTTGTCTGAAATCATTAGATTCATGTGGCCCACTTTGGGGTAAATTTGGCTTAAAATATTTACTATCTAGCTGATTGCACAAGTTAAAAGAGAAAAACTCTGAACTGTCTGATTATATAATTAGATTATAGAAATAGTCTCACCCCGTAAAAAAAGCTAAATAGTCTTACAACGTAAAAAAAGCTATAAACAACCGAAAAGGGATTATTTTTGGAAATACTAATACATACAGCTTAACCATGAGAATTTGATGATTTTGAGACTCAAAGCAGGACTGAATTGTTATTCAAATACGCATTTATTTTATAAGATAATAGGAAATTAATACCATTAACCATAAAAGCTATAGTTTAGCGTCTCATTTTTTTTTAAATAATACGTTCTTTAAGTACTGTGCGTGGAATCTGGTGAGTTTGTGGTGTTGTAGATTGACAACATTAAAAGTCTGGAGCGACTATCATTCTAGCAAAATGGGCCAATAACTTTCACTTTGCTTCAGCAAATGTTTCTCAGTCATGTGATTTCTAAAGGATGAGAGATTCCATGGTCAGCTCTTTGTCTAGACAGACTGTCAATATACAAATATTTCCTCTGGAGCTACCTGAAGTCTCAAGGAGACATGAGTAAACTTAGGAATGTTGACAAAATGAGTAATACCGCATGGAAAAAGAAAACAATTAACGCAAACCAATCAAAGGATAATGCACACCTGCATGACAGATGGGAGGAATGTTGCGTAAATGGAGAGGAATACTTGTAAATTCTGTGTTTATAAAGTAAGAGGTTGAAGAGAAGAATTACACAGCTATACTAACCAGCCTAACTAGTCTAGTTCGTTAACAATAACAAATATAGAGATAAAAAGCATTAGTGAATTTATAGTAAAGACTAGCGTTGAACTTAGTTTACCTAATACTGCCTTTTTGAAATGGAAGGATGAAGTACTTTGACAAATTAAAACTAAAATCAAACTTTTTAAATTCAATAGGTCTTTAAATTGGACCAAAAGTTTGCCTGCTATTAAAATTTTAAAAACGCAATTTACAATCACTAAAATAGATAAAGCAAATAATAATTTTAGTATTATTTGAAAAATTTACTACAAACAGATTCTTCAAACAGAACTTAACAAAGCCAATACTTACCAGTTAACTAACACAACTGAGACTACAATATTTAACAAAATTAATGCATTTCATAAAAAATTCAACATTTCTATAATATCCAAATTTAACAGATTCGCTATCCTTTATGCTCTAAGTTTCATAAATCCGTAATTAAATTCAGATTCATAGCTAATTGCACAAGAAAAATATAAACTATATATTTGCACAATTTAAAAAGATCTGTAACTTAATTTTCAGTACTTGTAACACAGAACATAATTTTTGTTTGATTATCAATAATAAAATTCCTGTAATTAATACCTTAAAGACTAAAAACTTACACAATATAAACTGCTATGACTCTGAAAACTTATATACTTCTCTTCCATTGAAGGAAGTATTTAATAGTCTACTTGAATTTTCAAAATTATTTCCTACAGTACTCACTGTTCTAGATTTTAAAAAATGGAAACACTTCCTTCATTATAATATATTTAATAATTACATTAAATTTGACAATCAACTTTTTTAACAAGTAAAAGGAATACCAATAGGAGCTCATACATCTACGTGTAATTCTAATCTTTTTTGTTTATTCCAAAATTTTAATTTAAAAATATGCTTAAACAAGAAGATTTAATTTATTATGATTTAATTTATACTTTCAGATAGCTTTAATTTATACTTTCAGACAGATTTAATTTATATTTTCAGATACACTGATAATCACATCATTTTTAATAATTTTAATAAAATAGAAAATTCCCAAATTTATTCTGAAAGGCTCATTCTTAATAAAACTAATTCTTCACAAAACGTTGTAGAATTTCTAGATCTTCAAATAGTTACGTGCACACACATAAAACTCTGTGACAAAACAAGAAACTTTAAATTTACAACTGATAAATTAATTAATGGACTTCGAACATTTCCAAAAAAGTAATTAGTAGCATAGTCATTAGTCAAATACAATGCTTCAAAAATATTTGTACCGATACACTTGATATTCAAAACGAAATTTTAATACTAATTCAAATACTTAAAATTAATTTAGTCCTAGATAAATTTATAAATTACTATTTTAAGAAAGCAGGCGTAAAATACCCTATTTAAATACTCTAACTAATAGGGTTATGGTAATTTATTCCTAAACCTTCAAACGGCGGAATAAGTTGGATATCCGTTAGATATAAATTTGTAAATTTTGTAAATAATTTTTGTAAGTAATGTAAATTACAAAACCATTTTTCTGGCATTCTGTTCTGTTACTAATTAATGGGTCTATTTCATGTTTCAGTCTGGCAAGCAAGCCTTTACCAGTAAAGATAGCTCCTTCTTCTTTATATTTTTTAGACCTTTACCAGAAAAGAATGATTTAATTTCTCCTGTTTAATTAAATAAATTTTTACCAAAAAACTAGTCTCTGAGTACCACTTTAACTAACAGTAAGACTTTCCAATTGCAATTTAAGGCTGCCGTATCTGAGAGCGAGAACAACACTCGGCCAACCACATATTACTGCAACCCCACTACAGTCCAATACTGAATATATTTACACTTCCCGCCACTGCGATTTAAATTTTGCATACAAGTAAGTTAATTTTAATTTCTTTCCTGGCATTGTTCTTAATAAATAGATACTTTAAGTTAAAATATTAATATAAAGGAATATATAAATTTGGATTTTACTTTTTATTCTGAAATTAAAATTTTAATCTATCAGGAAAAATAAATTTTATTTTTACTTTCGATTATGGGTTTGATTATAATAGAATGTTTTATTAAAAATAATATGCGCATTTTACTTGTGATTTTGAAATTAACGTTTTAATACTAACGAATTTATAAACTTAATTTTTATTTTTGATTTTGAGTTTGATTATAAAAGAAAGTTTTAATCTAAAATAATGTATTCATTTTTCTATTAATGTCTTATTTTATATATCTTAATTTGTACAAATATCAATAACTTTTTATAATTTTTGCAAAAATATGAGAGTGTCGGGAATATTTTCTCTAAAATAAGGATATTGTCTAATTCAAATCTTAAAGCATACCTTAAATTAGAAGAATTTATTACTCATTTTTATTTTAGATTTTATTTATGATAAAACTTTTTTGGCTTAAGTAGAATCTTTCCAGTAATTGAGTATTGTTCTTAGCTTATAAAGTAACTCTAATTTAATTACTAATTTGATCCTTATTTGAAAAAAGACGAAATACTCTCACTTAATTTGGTTATTATTAATTGATAATAGATTGGTTTGTTTTTCTTAACAGGTCAATTAATCTGCTATCAATAACAATGGTTAATTTTCCAGCACTTTGGATTTTGAATTTAATATTTGGAATTTTTACTGTCAAAGTATTTTACTTTACAGATTTTAAATAATTTTTAGTACAGCAGACTTTAACCATTTTTTTACTACAATAGATCTAGATAACTTTGGATACTAACTTGGAAAGGTACTTAAAAATATTTACTACAGTTTTTCCTAACAATATATAGCATTAACTAAATTCCTCTTCCTTGGAAATTGTATATAAATACCTCTTCTAATAATAAATTATATACATATATATACACATACATGTAAAATATAACAAAATACGATAGACCCGCTAAGAAAGGATTGGGGACCTGCAAATCAACTATTCTAAATATGGCGTTCTCCCCTTTTAAGTTCGTCTGTTCTCCCAGATTCGATATCTTTCCACGTTACATAACAACCTAAAATTAAACAATAGCAGCTTAGTTATGCTTAGGTACCTGTTTAGTATAAATACTCTTTGCAAGCAACTGCATCATTCATTTTCCTAGTTTCCGCCATGCCAACATCTCCGCGCTGCTTTGTTTCCCTAAGATTAATTATCGTATTTGACTATGATTGGATAAATGCCTTGTCTACCAAAAGTGATCTAATGTGAATTATCATGGAATAAAGTTGTGTTTTCAAACGACAACGTCTGGAAGTTTTTGTATTTTGCATCTATCTCTCTAAGTAGATATCTAGCTACAGCGCATCAAAATATCTCCTCTCGGCCATGACGACCGCAAGCTGCTAAAAGTACTGGTGTCATCTACGCACTTAAAACACTACACTTATACAAAGTTGACAGGATTTGAATCTGTCTGCGGAGAAACCCCAAAAGATTTCGAATCCTGTCTTTAAACAAGAAGAAGCCTGACTTTAAACAAGTGCAGTATTTTAAGTACACAGCCGACACCGGCACCTTTAGCAGATTACAGTCGTCATGGCCGAGGGTGGATATTTTGATGCGCGGCAGCTTCATAACATTAAGTTTACGTAGTTAAAGAGGTAGATGCAAAATCCAAAAATTTCCAGACATGGCAGTTTCAAAACACAATTTTATTGAGTGATAATTCTCATCAGATCACTTTTGGTAGAAGACGCATTTATCCAGTCATAGTTAAATACGATAATTTTTATTTACACTGGTTTTAAAAGTACGACGTAGGCATCTTAGAGAGGGAAGCAAAGCAGTGTGGAGATGTAGGCATGGCAAAAGCTAGGAAAAGGAATGCTGTAGTTGCTTGCAAAGAGTATTTATACTAAGTAGGTACATAAACATAACTAAGCTGCTATTGGTTAATTTTAGGTTGTTATGTAACCTAAAATTACATAACAAATTATTTTTAAGGTCGCCAATCGTTCCTTAGCGCAGCCATCGTACTTTGTTATATTTTACATATTATGGTTGAGCTAAGAAACGATTGGTGACTTCAAAATCAACTATTCTAAATTTGCTTTTCTCGCCCTAAGTTCATCTGCTCTCCTAAATTCGAGATCTTTCCACGTTACATAACAACTTAAAATTAACCAATAGCAACTTAGTTATGCTTATGCACCTACTTAGTATGAATACTCTTTGCAGACAACTATGTTCTTTATTATGCTCTTTACTCTTTAAATTTCATTGATTTTTTTTAAATTGGGGTATTGCTTATTTGAAGTGTTTTGGTTTTAACATTTACTAAATTCTTTTTTGCATTTATAGGATTATTAGAAATTTATTACTTATGAATTTCAGTTTGTGGTCTTTGTGCAAAATTGTTTCTAACTTTCTTACTTTATGTTTTTACTAATAATGTTTCAGCAGCTTGATGCGCGAAAATACTAAACACGATTACATTATGTTTCTAAAAAAAAATTATATATACAGGGTGATCTTTTTTTAAAGTGATAGTGTTTGGATCGCCCTGTAGCGCGATCTATTAGCCGAAATGGCACCAAACTTGGTATTTAGACTAATCAAGACATGGAGAAAAGGATCTCGTGAAAACAAATTTTAGTTCCAAAAATCGCTGCTAGGTTATTTTGTGGCGCTGCTGTAGCTTACAATAATGAGAATTAGCATAAAACACGAGTATCAAAGAAAACTGCAAATGTTGTGCGATGACAGCGCCAGTAATAGGGGCTATAAAAGCAAGCAGTAGATAGCTCTGACAAATAATCTCAACTGAAGTAAACTAGCTCCAGTGGACATGCCTCTCACGTTACCGGAACGTGAGTTACTAGTGAAGCTGTATTACATGAATCAATGTAATACATCCGCAGCTCTTCGGGAATTTCGAACCAGAAAAAAATTACGAAAGGGGCCTTTATCGCTGAATGGTCTTAAGAAAATTATTAAGAAGTTCCAGGAAACGGGGTCTCTGACCATTCGCGCTGAGAGAGGACGTAAACCAGTATCAGAAGATGTAATAACTGATGTGGCAACTGCAATTGTCGAAGGATCGCAGAGAACCATTGCTGGTACTAGCAGTGCCCGGGGTTGTAGCTCGACAACTGGACAGGAATTATTCCACGGTATGGAGAGTTTTGCCGCGCGTTATCGGATTTTACCCTTACAAAATCAACCGCTGGCGCGAACTGAAACCAAGTGATTATGATAAGCGAGTGACATTCGCTCTATCGTTTCTTGCCAGGGTAGAAATTGATGATGCTTTCCCATGGCACATTCTGTGGGGGGATGAGTGCCATTTTTATCTCAATGGGTCCGTAAACACACAAAATAGCCGAATTTGGGCTTATAAGCAGCCCCACACCGGGCACGAAATCCCATTAAATTCCCCAAAAGTCACTGTTTGGTGTGGTTTCACAGCCGAATTCGTAATTGGGTCATTCATTTTTGAGACCATCACTCCGACAGGACCCAAAACGTGTACCATAAATGCAGAAAGGTACCACGAAATGCTGCAAGCGTTTGTTATTCCATAACTTCAGCAAAGAAACTGTCTCCAATAGACAATCTTTATGCAGGATGGTGCTCCGCCACACTTTAGTAACAAGGTAAAGCAGCTGTTGCGCCAAAATTTCACTGATAATAGAGTCATAAGTCGCAGTTTTCCAATTGCATGGCCGCCTCGTTACCCTAACCTATGGCCATGCAATTTTTTGGCTCTGTGGTTATTTGAAATCTCAAGTTTATGTTGGTAGAGTATCAAATTTGTCTATTCTAAAGGACAACATAACAAAGACAGTGCGGAATATTCCTCGTGATATGTTACATACGGCTGTGGAGAACTTTGTGCACAGAATGCACGGTGTTATTTCTGAGAACGGTGCTCACATTGAATGTGGTCTAATTTCTCACCGGGGAAGTTAATGTAGTAAATAAACGTTAATAATTTAACTGTACGATTGTTTGTCTTGATGTCCCATGTCTTGATTAGTCTAAATACCAAGTTTGGTGCAATTTCGGCTATCGCGCTACAGGGCACTCCAAACACTTAAAAAAGATCACCCTGTGTATTGTTTCACACTATAGTAAAGTTAAATTTAATTTAATTAATTCTCTTGCGCCATTGCTGCAAGGAAGGAAATGTGAATTTAACAAATATTCTCTATTCATTTAAAGCTAATATAAAATTAAAGTTTAATTAAGAAAATTTAATTGCAAAAAATAAATAAAATTTATTATTTCTGCGAACTAATTTACAATATCATTTAAATTCTAAGAGCATATGTAAATTAAGTGCACGTATCTAAAACCATGAAAAATATATTATTCCAAAAAAATTAAATTGCATAAGTGAATAATTGTTGAGCAGTCAGGAAACAGACTTATTAAGAAGAAGTTGCCTCCAAACCTAACTCTTCAGTTACTCAATTCGTGTTTCGTCATCCTTATAGGCAAGAGTAAAAGTAAAACTCAAAACCAAAAGTAAAACCAAATATTGTGAATTATTGAAAAAGAAATTTAAACTAGTGGAATTTTGAGAAAGTAGCAAGAAAATGACTATAATTAAAATTAATAAAATGTCAATTAAAAGTAGAAAACCAAATATTTTAAAAAAAAAGAGTAATTTAGAAAGTCTTGCCTACTGGAAACTTCCCCTACACGAATTATGTATGTAAACCTAAAAAAAAATATGTACAATCTATCAAAATATAAATAATAATAATAATAATAATAATAAGGCTAAAGAATAGCAGGTTTTAATTTAACTTACCTAATACTACACTATTGAATTCCTGAGTTGGACTAGCATTTGCTAACCTAGATGAAGTTGAGTAGTTTGTTACTGCTAACTGTATAAATGGAGGGCGCTAATACAATGTTAAGTTGAGTGCAAAGCTGCTACCTGAGCTATTGTAAAGACCTATGCTGAAAATTTTAATAATGTAAAATATAAAATGCTTGTTTTGTGTGCAAAAATGTTGCTAACTTTGAGGCATTGTTAAAATGTGTAAAAAAGTAAAAATTGTGAACTGCTGGTGTTTGTGAAAATAAATGTTTCTCACTGCTAAAGATGTAAAATTTTGAAAAAATGTTTTAATAAACTAAAAATCAAAGTTCGATTAAACATTTTAATTGAATTAATATAATTTGAATTTAAAAATTACAAATTGAAATAATAGAAAATAATTCAAAGAAATTTTTGGACTAGACTGCATTATTTAAGTTGCAGGTTACAATTATTTAAGTTATTACTTAAGTTACAAGTTTAATCAAAACTTTAACTAAATACTAGCCAAAGGTAAGAAAAATTAGAAAAATTAGATAAAATATACGTTCAATTCGGGCTATAATTGAGGCTTTTGAAAAGAGTTGGCCCTTCATTAGTAAAAGGAAAGAATCCAGTATTGATAAAATATACTTTTTTACAAAATTAATTAATAATTATTTCATACTTACAAGTAATCCATTAACTCTTCAAAATCCTCCATTACCCTCCAGTTAAGGTTTAAGGTAATATTATCATACCATAAAGAGTTAAGAAATTAAAAAGAAAAGTTAATGCCTGCCTTTATAATATAGAATTTAATAAAATGTTTTGGGACCTGGTTATTAACTTGAACATTAATTAGTTTTATTATTTTTCCTTTAAATCTTCTATTTGAGTACATATATTTTTAATTATAATAACTTGGCTATAAAAAGTGTTACCTATTACTTTGTTTAGAGATATTAGAGTTCCAATTAATTACGCATAGTTTAATAAGTTCAAACTGGATAGTCCTCCTTTTATCATATAGTTTAATTTTGTTGTATTTCATTATGAGCAGGTCTAAGTATTCAATATTATCTTAATTCGTATTAGTTCTATTAAGTGTTAAACTATCTGGGAAAATTTTGAATTGTTCAAAAGCAAAATTATTATTGAAAGTTATAATATCATCAATGTATCTGAATGTATTTGCAAATAACTTTAATTCATTGTTATTCAAACTAAGTTTATTAATATTATATTCATTATATTCATTAGCAAAACGAAATAGGTTACATATTTGTGTAGAACTTTTCGCTCCCACTAGAATTTATTTTACCTGCTGAAAGATCTTATTATTGAATTTAATGTAGTTATTATTTAATGCACACTGGAGGTACGTTTTCCATCTTTCAATTCAGAAGATGCTTAGCATGCCAGGTAAACGTTGTGGGAGTTGTATTAAACTAGTATAAATTATAGTACAATGATAGAGAAGTATAAAAGTTTTCAAAGTCATAGCAGTTAATGTTTCTGATTTCTAAACTTTTAAATTTGTTGAGAACTGGAGCGTTATTATAAATAATCCAACAATAGTTGTGTTGCTTGTTAACTAGTTGATGAAGAAAAATAAGATTTTTTCTCAGTTTAATTTCAAACATGTAATCTATATTCTTTTTATAATTATTTGTACCATTGTACCATATATATATATATATATATATATATGTGTGTGTGTGTGTGTGTGTGTGTGTGTGTGTGTATGTATATATATATGTATTTAAGGAATACAATAACTAAAAATCTGATGTGTACACCACATGACTTCCTTGTACGGAATATTAAATTATACGCATCTTTTCTTGCATTTTATTTTAAATTATTGGATTGAACTAAACCTACTTCGTCGATAACGCATAAACCACAATAGAATAAATGCACACTTTAAAATTCGTTATATTTGTTTACCATAGCGACACTCTGGCGCTAGGTTCACTTAACAGCGTTACGTTTCGTTCATATTATAACTCAGAAAGCATATAAATTTATATCATTTGAAGGATTATCTAATCGTTGCCACATGTTCTATTCAAATACTATAATAAGTCTAAAACGATGTATAAAAGAAATTAAGCTAACAAAACAAAAAAGAAACAGATTTTCACAGACAGTTCAGTATTTCTCATTCAATTCAGTTCAGTTCTCAATTCCCGACGAGGCAAAAATACATAAAACCTCAAAATATCTATATAAAAAATCAGGAACTAAGTCTTAAAACACTTATTTCCTAGAATAAATTCCAGAATGGATTAAACATGATTTAATTCGCAATAATAAAAGAAAGCATTATCTTTGTTGTTGCGAAGCTTAGTTTCACTAGATTGGCAACAAATCCGCTATTTTGCCAAGTTTGAAATGTAAACAAACATGTCCGCGATCGCAAAAATGATTAGGCTTAGCTGTACTTAAACAAATTTTAAATTGTTGATAACTCCATAAATTTTGCATGAAGATTTACTAAAGGCATAAAAATCTTAACCGGAAGAAAAGAACAACATAATTCAATCATTTTTAAAGCAAAAAATGCACAAGTTACAAACATATAAGAGTAAAGAAACTGAAATCACTTAGCCGGGTAACAAAGTGGATATATATATATATGTATATATATATGTATATATATATATATATTTATATACGTTGGTGCTGTCAATTGCAAACAAAATACGAGGTGCACATCGACATATTATAGCAGTCCTATGTACAAAATTTCAACGCTACTCCCCTTTGAGTTATGCGAGATACGTACAGACCGTACAAATGTACACGTACCATACGTACATACGCCACGAAAACGTCTCTTCAGAATTCCTTTTAAATCAGTTTTATAATTTTTTTGGGGGGGGAAAAGTGTCTTTTATTCTGTCCTTACTATAGATGTCACGCAAAAACATCGTTAAATTGCATTCGATAGCGACCAAAATGTATATTTTTGTTGAAATATGATGCCTGAAACTTTTCGCGATTACAATACTTCTTTTTTATTTCGTACAAGGAAGTAAAAAAGCCTAAAAATAGAATTTCAAAGGTCAATTCTAGATCACACGCAGCTAAGATTATTAAAACTAAATTATCAATAGAAATTATCCCCTGGAAAAATGAAGATTATAAACTTTTGTAATAAGGAAAATTAGTAATTAATATCAAATAATATAGCATAAAAATTTATTTAAAAATAAAAATAAAAATAATAAAATATATTATAATAACTGTTGATTCCATATAAAAAGGTGAATTAGCCCTTCTAAACGAAATCACCACAGCTAATGAGATCTGATCATGTTTTGTTCCTCTGCTCTGTTTGGAAGAAATTCAGTCCTATATAATTCAAAGAAATATTCACATATAAAATAAATTGAACTAATATTCAGAACAACCTGTAGTTGTAACTCAAATTCGAATTGATTCTAAAGTTTATACATAAACAATTCAAAGGATGCGCTAAAAGATTTTAAAAAAGGGGGGAGGAAAGAAAAGTGTTAAAAAATTTCAGCTAGGAGGCGCATTTCATCGAAATGCAAACAAGTAGCAATTTTGACTACAAACATCCTTTGTTACAGACCATTTAGCAAGGTAGTCCATGCTATTCATTGTGGGGCCCTCATTAAAATGTGCGGGCAATGAACGTGAGTTCAGCAGCTTTCCGCAGCTGGTAGCAGTGATCTTTTGCACGTGCAACCGTATACGGCTCTTGAGGTCAGCCAAAGTTTCAAGGTTCCCCCTATAAACCATACTCTCAAGTTTTCCCATACCAAAAAATCACACAGATTGAGATCGGGAGAATGAACCCGCCAAAGAGAGAGAGAGAGTGCCAACAGCTAATCATCCTGTCATCGGTAAAATGTTGCCGCAAAAACTCGGCACACAGAGTCTATTATGTGGAGGTGCACTATGCTGCATGAAAGTGCTAGACGCAAGGCATTGCCGCTGCAGAAGTTGAGGTAAGTGAAGCTGTTGAGCATATCACGAAATCTGAAGGCCGTTACAGAGCCATTGTCATTTTCTTCGAAGAAGATTAGTTCAAGGATAAACTGGGAAGTTAATCCACACCAGATGATAACTTTAGACGAATGTAGTGGAATTGTGTGGCAGGCAAGTGGACTTTCCTTGGCCAAAATTGACAGTTCTGGTTCAAGGTTCCATTGAGATAAAATGGGTTTCGTCACTCCAGAGGATGTTCCAAGAGTCACTAACTTCCATTCGGGAGAGAAATGTCAATGCAAAAGATAAGCGACGCTCAGTATCGGTAACGAGCAGAAGCTGGTCGTGGCTGATCTTAAGCGGAAAATAAGTACACTATTTTCCTCAGTAACTTTCATATTGCTCCCATACGATAGACTAATTGCCATGACATTGCACATGCACTACTGATCAGTAATTGCTCGAGAACTGCTGTTGCTACCACTGCATTAACAGGTTTTCGCTCTCTGCCACGTTGAGCATAATGATACAGCTTCTCGAATTGATATCTCATCCCTGTCACACCTTGTTTAGACACGAGTCTCTGGTGCAATATCTTTCGAACATCGATATGTACGAAGAGCTGCAACAGAATTTCCCAGGTTTTTGCAAAGCACTTTCACGATTTACGCCTATTCTGGGAAACTAATAGAATGTTACTCACACGATCTCGAATTTGTTAAAATAGCCCACAGTTATTTAACGAATGTCTTTTCAAAAACATTTTGTCCGTAATGCGCCAACTAGAGGAAATGTTTTTAACTGAATTTTTTACAGAATATTTCGGCGCATCATATATATTAATTCAGTTTATTTTGAAATATATGACAGAAATACCCCAACAAGAGTCCGATTTAAAAAAAAAATTGTTAAAACCCGAATACTTATTACTATTTAAAAAGTCAAGGAAACAGAAAAAATATAAATACAGTAAAAAACTTCAGTCACTGCTATACAGACTTTTTAAAAAACAGCATGGCTTATTACAGGTATGGTGATCTTTGCTCGTTAAATTAAAAATATAATTTAACATATTTTCTCAAGCTTGAGAGCAAATACGAAGTCTATATTCTTTTTACAATTTTTTGTACCATTGGCTATAAATCTGAATTTCAGTGACATTTTGTGGAATTTGCATAAAGATTAAGCATAAAGATTAGAAATTCTGGAAGAATTGAAATTTTTAAATATGCGGTGAAAAACCTTAAGTTTTTTTACAATAGAGACTTCGTTAGCATTAGTGTTTTCGTAAGTAATAGGCTGATTAAGTTCTGTTTCTGTTTGTTTGCTATTAAACTGTTTTCAAATAATACTGGTTTATTTATCTTGGTGATCATAAATTTCTCTTTAAATTCCTATAGTTTAATATTAAATATATTCCAATTGACATTGCCTGTAAATTTTACTTTTGTGTGTCTAAACTTGATTTTATTAAAAACTAATTTTTTATGCTAAGAAAGAACTAATTGGAAAACTGCATTTATATCTAGTTTTAGTAATAAATTCATTAACATTATTTTTAGTTCTAAATAGTAAAATATCTAGTACTGTACAGTTAATTCTGAATTTCTTCCATTTGTGAATGACCACAAGCAACACATTGTCGCTGAAATTTGCACATTGTTTCTGACTTTCAATTATGAAATCTGATGAAATTTTGTTCTAAAATCAGACCGGACACCAGATGATTTTGATGCCCGATGTGAATTATGCTAATATATTTATTAATATCTTCTCTTGCTTGCTAAATAAAAGTATTCAGACTGGAAGAGTAAAAGACAGTTTCAGACGAATCATGAAGAGAGATTTTTGAAGCAGTCTATCTTTAATTTTATGGACATTATCTAAAACCTCAATATTAATATTACAAGTCATTTAACTGAAATTCTTCTAATTATGCTGTGATCTGATGATTTGTTAGTTAAATTAGCTATTATGTGGTTATTATTACTTAAATTTGAGTAATTTTAATGCGGAATCTATGATTATTAATAATTCTTAGATTAAGATTGTTTTGGTCTATTCTATATATTTTAAATTACAGATGTTGTAATTAATAAGGTAAATACAATTAATAAAGTAAATACAATATTAGTAAGATAAACATAATATAAATTAACAATGTAAATACAGTTTTTCACAGAAATGTTGCCTGGTAGCTAAGGGTAAAAAATATTTATACTGAAGTAGGTCACTTAAAAGGCAAGTCAATTTTTCTTACACAAGTATCTATTGTTTAATATTTTTGTATTTGTTCTGCGACGCTAACACATCGTCTATGAAATCGTCTGCGAGGCTATCTGCGCAGTCACAAAGTGTTACCATGGCTACCAGTTTTTTCTTTACCGTTGTTATTGTTAAAAATAAATAGGAAAATGGTTGTTCTAAAAGATTGAAGTTGTGTTTAATTGTTTATTCGGACTACATTTTTTATATTGATGCATCGCCCGGGAAGCCCCTTCAAGCAAAATCTATTAACTATCAAATTTAACCTTTAGCTAATAACTTATAATAGCATTATCCCAAACTATGACGAGGATAAGGCAGGAAAGAAGGATAGAGCATTTATTAGTGTTAGAGATTTATATATCTTGTTTTTAGTTATAAAATTGTATTAATATATATACTTCTTCTAGCTTTTCTGATAGTAACTTAGCCATCTTTATTCCAAAAATCTCAATAGCAGCCAATACTTGAAATTGTTTACTGTTTGCAATCCTTAAGGTTCGGAGCCTACGTTCTGAGCACTTTTTTTTTTAAACATAGAATTCTGATGAAATATATATTTATTTAGTCAAAATATGATATCAAATCATGAAAATAGGTAAATTTTTAGGAATATCTTCATAAATTTTTTAAATATATGCAATTTTATGCACATTTTTAGGAGAATTTAACACTTACGTTAAATGTCGTATATTTTTTCCCGCAGTATATACAGTGTTTCAAAAAAGTGATGGGACACTTGTGCTTTACAAAACGAAACTGTAATAAAATAAATTAAAAGAACATGTAAACATTTTTGTGGGTGTGTTTCATACTTAAATTTAGTAACAATTATTATATAACATGCATTTTCTCATAATATTAAAATATTAATTTAATAAAAATACAATTGTTTAGAACGGAGCAAAAAATGGCTCACATAAGTGATGGGACACCATTAGATACTACTACGTACTGCAATAAAAATATTTTTTGCGGTTTTTATTTTTACTCAAAAGCAATTGGCAATAATTTATAAAATCGTCTGGAGTATTTCACTCCAGTTTGTTTTGGAATTTTTGTGTTTTTTAGCTCTGTGCAGCCATGAATGCTAAACGAAAAGAACCTTGCCTGAAATTCGAAAATTAGTTATTAATTTGCATATTGAACGTGGAAAATCTATTAGAAAAACTGCTGAAACAGTTAACTTGAGTCATTCAACAGTTTTCAGTATCACTAAACGATATAAAAAGAATCATATGATTCAGGATAAAAGAAGATCTGGCCGACCATCAAAGCTATCCAATGGAATAAAGCGAATTATCGTTCGAAATATTAAAAAAAAATCCAAAAATGAGTGCTCCTAAAATTTGCTGCTGATTTACAAGCATTATATGGAGTAATTGTTAATCCTGAGACTATTAGAAGAGTAATTCGATTTGCTGGATATCACGGTAGAGCAGCCAGGAAAAAATTCTTCGTAAGTGAAAAGAATAGAAAACTCAGACTGGCTTTCGCAAAATCCAACATAAATAAGAATTCTGATTACTGGAATGAAGTTATATTTGCTGATGAGAGTAAATTTAATATATTTGGTTCTGACGGTAGAATCTTGGTGTGGAGAAAAACCAGGGAAGAATTTCGCAAACAGGACTTTGTACCAACAGTAAAACATGGTGGAGGAGGAGTTATGGTGTGGGGGTGTATGTCATCCGCTGGAGTTGGTAATCTTGTTTTTATTGACAGTATAATTGATCAGTACAAGTATATTGACATTTTAAATCAAAATTTGAAATCTTCAGCACGAAAATTGAAACTTCATAACGATTTTAAATTCTACCAGAACAATGACCCCAAGCACACTGCTTTGAACGTTAGACTCTGGCTGCTGTATAACTGTCCTGAAATAATAAAAACACCACCACAATCTCCAGACTTAAACCCCATAGAGAATATTTGGCTAGAATTGGAATCAAGAATTCGCAAACACACCATTTCTTCAAAACAACAATTAAAATCGGTGCTTCAAGAAGAATGGGGTAAAATCACTCCAGAAATCACAAAAAAAAATTAGTCGAAACCATCCTAAGAAGATTAAGTCATGTTTTAAAAGTAAAAGGATATCCAACGAAATATTAAAACCTTTTAAAAAGGAAAATTTTTGGATAAATATTTGATGGAAAATTAAGTGTCCCATCACTTATGTGAGCCATTTTTTTGCTCCGTTCTAAACAACTGTATTTTTATTAAATTTTTATTTTAATATTTTGAGAAAATGCGTATTATGTAATAATTGTTACTAAATTTAAGTATGAAACACACCCAAAAAAAAAATTTTACACTTTTTTTTTATTTATTTTACTACAGTTTCCTTTTGTAAAGCACAAGTGTCCCATCACTTTTGTGAGACACTGTATTTCAATTTTATTTATACTGTATACTACTACAATACTCATCTGTGTTATGAACTAAAGTGTTTATGATATTTTTAAAATTTACTAAAATTATCAGGACTTGTATTCCTCTTTACTTGCTTTGAGTTCCTCTTTACTTGCTTTTACTTACTTCCTCTTTACTTTACTTGCCCTGTTCCGAGTCAGGACAGCATGAACTGTCCTGAGTCGGAACAGGGAGCTTACTCAAGCTATGTTCAATAAATTGTGAAGTAGACAATACACACAGGAAAGGTATACAAAACCCTTTATTTTTCTATCTTTACAGAGATTTCCAGACTTCGGAATACAGAGACCAACCACTTGTGGTCTGAACGTAAGAATATAAAAATACTAACTAAAAACTCTAACTAAAACTAACTTTGGGTTAATATACAAGTGCCTAACTTCAAGATTGACCGTTATTTAACAAAAATCCGTATGTAGTACAGAGAGCTGCTAAAACTACGATACGTTTAAAATTATCAAGAGGATTAAACCTCTGGCCTTGAAGGCAACCAGCGAACGAGTAAAACTACTATGGCAAGCGGCCTGCTTCTAATAACTCCTTCCTCTCTCTTGCTTGGCAAAAAGCCACAACTTAAGTACTTGGCGTTAGCAAGACAAATTTGTATAAATAAGTTAAAGCTTTTAATTCTGGCCGGAAGTAGAAAATAAGAAGTGATAGTAAAGATTTAAAATAAAATAAACGTTAGTAAAACTTAGGATCCTTACAAAATATGTGTAATTACATGAAAAAACACAGTTTCTTGTAAAATATTTCTTATCGTTTTATATAGAAATACTTATAAAACAATCAAATTAATAAATATAACTTAGATTGTAGCTTGAAACCTAGTGTTTAGTATTTTTTGTTACTAAACGAATTACTAGTGTGTCTTTGCAACAATAGATGGCGTTGCTGGCTGATGATTCAATTCTGGTTACTATGGTAACGAATTTTCTACTTGTAACTTATGTGATTTGTATTCTATTCCCTTTTTTTTTTTTTTTTTTTTTTTTTTTTTTTGAAATTGCTACAGTGCTAAGAGTGAAGTGTGCTGTGTCGTCGTAGACGGCATTCCTTCTATTTGAAAGTATTATGTAAAATAAACAAGTGATATTACAGTCCGCTTACCTTTTTTTGTGAACTTATTCTTAACATTCCTGGTCCGTAGCGACCGGAGAGAAGAGTTAGCGAGCTTTGGATATGATGTGATTTATTCAAATATTAGAAAGTTAAATCAGTTTCGATTCGTGGATTATGCGTATGGCATCTGTGGTGAAATCAGTTTCGATTTGTGGAATATTCCCGTGGCTTGGTGTAGCGTAGAAACCTCAACATTGGGGTGAGTACTTTCCAATATTTCATCTTCTTTTGCTAGAGTTGTTAGTATAATACTTATTGTTATTCATAATGGCTTATTTGAAACCAGTTTTAACTAAAAAGAAGGTTCTAAAAAGCAATATAACAACGTTTAAAGGCAAAGTAAATTCGAATCTAGAACAAGCCGAAATTTTAGAGGTAAAGTTGTTCGAAACGAAACTAAATGCTTTTAACAGTGAGCTTCGTTCTATTTATGAGGAAATATTTTTGTTGTGTCCTGAAAAAGATTGTGATACATTCATTACGGAACAACAAACAATACAAGAAACTTTAGATGAATTATGGATAACTATAAATAAAAAGTTACAGAAACTTTCCAGTGACTCTGTTATCGAAACAAGTAGTATAGCAAAAGTAAATTCGTCTGACGTTCGATTACCAAAATTAGAACTTTCTGCCTTTACAGGGGAAAATATAGAAGAGTGGATTAGTTTCTATGATCTTTTTAAGGCTAGTGTAGATAACAATCCGAATATTTCTAAATGTCAGAAGTTTCAATATTTAAAGGCTTCTTGTAAAAAAAAGGCTCTGTCTATTATTGAGTCAATTCCTATTTCTGATGATAATTATGATATAGCGTTGCAACTTTTACAGGAACGTTATTCTAATAAAAGAGAATTAACTAATGCATTAATCCGTAAAATGTTTAATTTGCCAAATGTTTCTGATTCAGCTCAAGCTATTTTACATTGTGTTGATGTAGTGAATGAATGTGTACGCTCTTTGAGAACTCTTAAGCTAGAAGTTTCTGATCTTTCTGATGTTCTTTTTGTTTATCTGATAACTGAGAAATTAGATAAAATCATAAAATTTTGGTCGGAAAGAACTTTGAAAAAAGATGAATTAGGTACTTTAGATAATTTACTTGAGCTTCTAAAAGACCATGCTAGAACCTTTCAGAATAGTAGAAACCAATCTAAAGATTTTAGGAAATTTTCTAATTCCAAAGTAACTTCTTTAGTTTCGAGTAAAAACAGTTGTATAATGTGCAAGGAAGATAATTTTCTTCACAAATGTGGTAAGTTTTTAAACTTAAGTGTCTAAATAAGAATCGAATTTGTTAAGAAACACAAACTTTGTTTTAATTGTTTATCTCAGCCTCATTTAGTGAAAAACTGTCGTAGTTTACATAAATGTATGACGTGTAAGTTACCTCATCATACTGTTCTTCATTTTGATCGAAATATCAAAACTAGTGAAAATGAGAAACCAAAACGAACTTCTTCACTCTCCCCCAGAGCCGAAGTGTTCTTACCAAAGAATGAAGTCGTTACAAATGCCACAACATGTACAGGACAATTTAGTTATTCTAAAGGTGAATCAAAACGAGTATTACTGTGTACTGCTCTCATTAAAGTTAGTGATTCCAATGGTAAAGCCATCCCTTGCAGGGCTTTACTTGACTGTGGCAGTGAAGGCAGCTTTATAAGTGAAGAGTGTGTCAGTAAACTAAAGATAGGTAGATTTAACAAAAAAATTGAAGTGTCGTGCCTTGGTTCGTTCAACACTGTAACAAGTGGAGAAGTGGAATTAATTTTTACCCCGCACTTTGAGTCAAATTCCAAATTTCGAACATATGCACTCGTGATTCCAAGGATAACTTCAGATGTGCCTAACGTGTCGCTTCCTTCTAAAATTTCGAATCATTTTGACGATCTAGTCTTAGCTGATCCTAAGTTCTTTGAAAGAAAACCTATAGATATTTTGTTAGGTGTAAATGTATTTTTACTATGCTTAAGGAAGACATCATAAAGAGAGGAGAATCATTACCCTTTGCAATTTGTTCTCAGTTGGGTTGGATCATTTCCGGAAACACTATTACTAATGATTCGAATCTAACTAACACTTTTACAGTGAATAATCTTCAGTTGAATACAAACGAATTAGTTGAAATATTTTGGTCTTTAGACTCCAGTCCGGAAGTCAAACGTACTTAAAGTGAAGATAAAAAATGTGAAGAGTTATTTAAAACAACACACTTCCGTGATCAAAATGGTCGTTATGTAGTGAAACTTCCATTTAAAGATAACCCTTCAAGGTTGGGTAATTCTAAAGATCTTGCTTTACAAAGATTTAAATCTTTAGAGAGAAATCTCTTAAGATCTCCTGATACATATGATATGTATAAACATTTCATGAAGGAATACTTGGATGTCGGGCACATGGAACCAGTCCGTAGTTCAGAGTCTTTAAGTCAGGCATACTACATGCTACATCATGCAGTAATTAAGGAATCTAGCTCTACGAATAAAATACGTGTGGTATTTAATGCTACTAGTAAGTCTTCATCAGGACTATCTCTTAACGACATATTGATGACAGGTCCCAGAATACAACAAGAGCTGTTTCCAGTTTGGGTCAAATTCAGATGTTACCGAGTAGTTGTCACAGATGATATCATGAAAATGTTTAGACAAATTCTAGTTAATGAAGAGGATAGAAACTTTCAAAGGATATTTTGGCGGGACAGTCCAAGTGATCGTATTCAAGAATTTCGACTTAATACTGTCACATACGGCACTGCCTCGGCTCCATATTTGGCTACTCGTGCTTTATACCAACTTGCCTACGATGAGCAGAATAATTATCCTTTAGCTTCGAAGGCTGTACTTCAAAATTGTTTTGTAGATGATTGTTTGGTAGGTGCTCAAAACACTGAAGAGTGCAAAAATCTAGTAAATAAACTCTTGCAAAATGTTAGAACGTGGATTCTTTTGCGTAAATGGTCATCCAATGACTTGTCAGTGTTAGAGAATATACCCCAGGAGTTGAGAAATGATTCTGAGGCTATGAAAATTCAAGACAATAGCTCAATCAAAGTTTTAGCAATTAATTGAAACCGCCGTGAAGACTAGTTTAACTTTTCCCCATTTCTAGTGAAAAGTTTAAATACTCTAAAAGAGATATCCTTTCTGATTTAGTGAAAATATTTGACCCATTGGGTTGGCTTGTTCCTTGTATAATTTATGTCAAAATCTTGATACAAGACATGTGGAAACTCCATTTATCGTGGGATGAACCTGTTAGTGATGAGATTGCTAACAAATGGAAGATTTTCCGAAATGATTTACATCTTATTCAACAATTAAAAATACCGAGATTTGTTTTGATTCCTGACGGGAACTATATTGATATCTGTGCTTTTTGTGATGCCTCCGAGAAAGGCTACTGTGCAGCAATTTATTTGCGTTCAGTGTCACGTAATTTGGACATCAAAGTAACACTCTTAACATCAAAAACAAGAGTTGCCCCTCTGAAAGTGCAATAATTATCTCGATTAGAGTTATGCGCCGCAGTTTTGTTAGTGAATTTGCTTAAATCAGTGTTAGAACATTTAGAGTTTCCTATACGTAAAGTTTGGCCTGGACAGATTCAACTGTTGTACTGTCCTGGATTTCTGCAGAACCACATCATTGGGTTCGCTTTATTGCAAACCGTGTTGCTAAAACACAGAACACAATTCCTAATGTAAGGTGGAACCTTATCAATGAAAGCGAAACCCAGCTGATTCAGGTACAAGAGGAATGTTTGCAGCAGAATTTCTGAAGTGTGAGCGATGGTTCATTGGACCTACTTGGCTATATTCACAAGATTACGAACTATGTCCTGACAGTGAACATCTTGCTGATGTAGATTATGAAGGATTTCGTAGAGAAGAAAGAAAAACTTGCATTTCAGTATCTTGTGCGGTAAAGGAAAATGACATTTTTAAACGGTATTCATCTTGGACAAAATTACGTCGTATAGTTGCATTATGCCTAAGATTTATTTACAACTGTCCAAACTTCTCCGAAAATCGTTTGAGAGGTTTTCTGACTATCGATGAGCTTCGATTAGCTACAAAAACAGTGATAAAAAATGTCCAAGAATCATATTTTCCTCAAGAGCTCTCTTATTTAAAAACATCGAGAGAATTAAAAGGTGTGAGCAGCCGAGTAATACAATTAACTCCCTTCCTTGATGAAGAAGGCGTCATTCGAGTAGGTGATCGCTTAAAAAATGCAAACATTTCTGAAAATAGCAAACATCCTATTTTGCTTCCAAAGGAAGGACATGTCACTAATCTCATCGTAACTCATTACCATGTCAATTATTTGCATGCTAGTCAAGAGTTATTAATAAGCACTTTACGAATGCAGTTTTGGATTCTTGCGGTGAGAAGCGTAGTGAGAAAGATTATTCACAGATGTATTCCTTGTATTAGAAATCAAGGCAAGACTGTGACCCAGATAATGGGTGATTTACTCTCGCCCAGAGTTCAACCATCAAGACCTTTTGCAGTCACCGGTGTTGATTATGCTGGTCCATATTCTATGAAGTCCCAAGTTGGGAGAAGAACAAAAACTTTCAAGTGTTACGTATCCATTTTTGTGTGTTTCTCAACAAAAGCTGTACACTTGGAGTTAGTCAGTGATCTATCAACTTCAACGTTTTTAGCAGCTCTAAAAAGATTTATCGCCCGACGAGGCAAACCATCTAAAATTTCGAGTGACTGTGCTACTAACTTCAAAGGTGCTAGTAAAGAACTGAAGGAGATTTATAAAAATGCAGCACGCATTGAGAAAAGCAGTGAATTATGTGACTACATTACCTCAGAAGGTATAACTTGGTTATTTAATCCTCCGGCATCTCCTCACTACGGTGGCTTGTGGAAATCTAATGTGAAATCCATGAAATTTCATCTTAAACGAGTATTAAGATCCACACTTCTAACTTACGAGGAATTTTTAACAGTGCTTACACAAGTGGAAGCGTGTATGAATTCCCGTCCTCTTTGTGCGATGTCTAGTGATCCAACCGACTTTAGTGCATTGACTCCAGGTCATTTTCTGATTGGAGCCCCTTTGCTTGCCATTCCGGAATCTGACTTGAGTGATGTGAAATCTTCACGACTTAAACGTTGGTCTCTAGTTCAACAGACTGTGCAAAATTTTTGGAAACGATGGTGTGCAGAATATGTAACAACACTTCAACAACGTGCCAAGTGATTTCGTGCGTCTCCAAATCTAAAATGTGGTGATTTAGTTCTGATCAAAAACGAACAACTGCCTCCGAACCGATGGAAAATTGGAAGAATTGCCTTAATTCATCCAGGTAGTGATAAAAAAGTTCGAGTGGCTACAATCCATACAGCCGCTGGTGATTTCAAACGAGCTGTTACTAAATTGTGTCTTATCCCCAATCATGACTAATATGAACTATGAACTATTGACTTTTTCATATTATTGAATTTTAATTTTAGTTATATTTTCAATTAATTTTTTTGTTAATGTTATTATGCATCCTTTAACTATTTGTCTTTTTTGAACCCTTAGAAGGCTTCAAGGCCGGGGGCTATGTTTAGTATTTTTTGTTACCAAACAAATTACTAGTGTGTCTTTGCAACAATAGATGGCGTTGCTGCTTGATGATTCAATTCTGGTTGCTATGGTAACGAACTTTCAACTTATAACTTATGTGATTTGTATTCTATTCCTTTTTTTTTTTTTTTTTTTTTTTTTAATTGCTACAGTGCTAAGAGTGAAGTGTGCTGTGTCGTCGTAGACGGCATTCCTTCTATTTGAAAGTGTTATGTAAAATAAACAAGTGATATTACAGTCCGCTTACCTTTTTTTGTGAACTTATTCTTAACACCTAGTAAATAATATAGAAAACACTTTAGAAATTTAATAGAGATATCTTTAGAACATTTTGAGTAATTACATTTCTTGTATGTAAAAACATTAGAAAAATTAGTTTTCCAGAAAACGCATTTAAAGATTTCACATTAACAGAAAAACTGTCATATTGTATTTACACACTTAAAATTTTCCACATTTGTACATCACACCCTCCATATCTTTATACTTAAGTAATTTTGATTTCCTATTTGATTTTAATTTTTTTCTGGCTATTTTCGAAATGAGGGACGAATGAATTTCGAGTTCTTTATTCTTTCGTTATCAATTCCAAAGTAATTTTTAATCATTTCTTGTTCAATTGATATGCCTAAATGTTCAAACACAGGACGAAATCCAAGATACCCTGAATTAAAATTTAAAACTGCTATATATGCACCCAGCAACATATAGTCTTTATACCTAATCCCAATGTTGCCAGACCCAGTTCAAAAAACCGCAATGTTGCCAGTCCTAGTTCAAAAAATTAAGGCAAATAATTATTACCAGAAACAAAAAAGTACCCAGAATTAAAATGAAATGTTTTAGCACAATTTTTACACACAAACAGGTAAAAAAAAAACACGGATAACAGCATTGTTTACCTTTAAGTTGAGCCTTTTAAATGGCACTTCCGGTGTTTCTGCTTCCACTTCTAGTGCAGTTAATTGGCTATATTTTCTCTTCTAATTATCACAAACGTAAAAATTAACCATTTTCGGAATCCTACAAAACTGACCTTTCAAATTGGGCAATTAAAAAAATCGATGTTTTTCGCCGAAATCGTTTTTTTAACGTAGGCAGATACCTTAAGGATTGCAACATACGTAAGTAATTGTAAGACTATTCTTAAATTTTTATTAAAAAAAATGGCTAAATACACAGCTTCGTTTTAGGAATTTTCCAGATATTTGTAAGTAAATTAAATTTTTGACTCTGATTTTGTAACTTTATATTTCATAGAACTAATAGTTTGATCTATTATATATTGTAAAAAATGTAGGTTTTATTTTGCAGTACTTTACTGTAAACAATTTTTTTATTGTTCTATATTTTACTTATTCTTGATTTTTTGCATATTTTTTGGTTCGAGTGTTTTGATCGGCATTTGGTTTTATCAGTCTTCTGTCCGGCATTCGAGTTTTATCAATTTTTTTTCTTTGAAATCGGATCGTTTTGAGGATATTTCTCTCGTATATTTGAAAATAAAATGAACTGATATGAATTAATTTAAATAAAGTGAAATATTTCTTTGGATTATATAGGATTGAATTTCTTTCAAATGGACCAGAGGAAAGAAACGCGATCAGATCTAAATATTTGTGAGTCAGCCTTTTTCAATGGAATGAGCAGTAATTAAAATACATTTTTTTATGTTTTTATATTTTTATTTTTTAAACAATTAAATGGGATTAATTCCTAAGTTTTGCTATTTCAATAGTTTAGACTCGTTCATTTTGTAAGGTATGATCTCAACTAATAATTTAATTATATAATATCAAATTAAATAATATTTGATTTTTGTTTTATGATGTTCTGTTTCATTTCAACTTCGTTAGATTCTCTTGGCCTATCCATTATCAAATAAATTCTACAGGAGGTTTTCGACCCCTCATTAATTATGCAAACGAAAGAGGAAATGCCTAAGCTATCCGACTGCGTAATTAAAGAACACGAAAGTTATTATGTCATGGAATTCAAAACAACATGTTCAGCTTAATTAAATTCATTAATTATTAGTTGCAGCCTCGTATTGAACACAATAATTGCTCTTCTCCTCTAAGAATGTCATTAGCTTCAAACTTAATTATGTTTTCGCACACTTTCTCTGTAAATACCATCAAGTGCATTTTATTTTCTGGCATGTGGATATCAGTTTGGTAAATGCGAAACATTTAATCAGGGTGTTATAAAATAATAATATTCCATGTTTTCACTACTAAGTGTTACATTGTTACTTTATTTTTGCTTATTTATGTTATTTTAATGAAGCAAACTAAAGCTAAGTAGCGGCTAAGAGTGGCCTTATCGTGATTAGTAACAGGTGTTTCTGTAATGAAAACGATTAGAAAAAATCTTAATTTGCATGATTTGTAAAATAAGTAAATTAGATATTCTGTATGTAATTCCAAACAGATATATTTTAAGATAGATATAAGTATAAATATGTTTTAAGATAGATATAAGTATAGATATATTTTAAGATATATATAAGTATAGATATAAGCCAAATAGATATAAGTATTACATTTCTATTATTTATATTACTTCCAAATAACTAATTTTGTTAAGGAAAGCAATGTTTTAATTTGAAAGCTACATGAAATATCTTATATCAGGAGAAATGGCAACACATTAGAAAAAGGTAATTTCGCAAATTATGGTCGACGATAAATTGAATACCTTTCGAAATTGCATTGAGTCTGAGAACTGGAAATCTTCTAAGCATTATCATTAAGTGATTTAAGAGCGTAAATGCAAAGAAACAAAAGTCAGGACATTTCTAGGACAAAACTCATGGTTCTTGATTTTGTCTTCTGAATTTAAATATTTTTCTCATGTCTTTCAAGAAAAAGGGTTGATTTGCTTAATAAATGTAAACAGCATTAACCAAGATGAAAAATTAAAGCATAAAAATGCTTTCAAAAATGTTTACTGGCCACACACTGAACAAAAAGAGATTATTTACATGCTGTTTTCCCTAACAAATATTTCAAATAAATATCAAAATACATCATATATATTTTATATTGTTTATTAAGATATCCTGTAAAATAACAATGTAGCGTTTACCATAAAAAATAATAAAAAATTTAAAATACGTTGAAATCTTATTTGGCATTCCTTTCAAAGATATTTCCATAGTTTCTTCCGCAGAGCAAAAATTCTGCGTTCCAACTAGCTAAAACCGTTTAAAAGAAAGCTATAAAATATGGTTTTAATTCTGTTGCCGAAATTCTGAAAGAAAAGTTCACTTGATGATATTTTGTAGTGTTATTGTGTAATTGTCTGTGAGTTATCACTGTGATTACAATCAGCTTACACAAGCACAGTTTAAAACGCAAATTTGATTGACTACTCTTGGTAAGAAACAAATAAAACGAGAATTTACAAAACTAAAGGGTCGATTAACGTATCAGCAACAACAAGCAACATTTAAATTATCTATCTTGAAAGTTAAAGTATTAAAATCAGATATTTTGAAACGAGACACCTAATCTTAGCTAATCAAAGAATCGATGCGGTCTCCAACCAATAGAAAAGATTTACCACATAGATAGCTAAATGGATTTAGCATTTCCGAACACAAAGGCCGTTTTCTGCTTATCAAAACATGAGTTGCTGTTGACATTCGCTAGCTTTAAAACTTCATTGCACCACCTGCCTTTGGTAGTAAAATTTCTGTTCTCAGCAAATATGAGTGACGCGAATTAATAGAGAGATAAGAAAGCATTAAATTCTTAAATAACTGTCACATGATAATATTCATAAACTATTCACAATTTGTACAATCAATTTAGCTAATAAAAGGAAAACCTATATCGCTCGAGATATTCGCAAAGCACTGGTAAACGCTCCATTTCTTTAATTATTGACCTTCTATGCGTGCTTTCATTTACAATATTTTTATGCATACTTTCAGTTTCAAAACCGATTTTATGAGTAACTTTTCAAAACTTCTGTTCTAAAAAAAATATTTGTGATCCCCATAGGAAAACAAATTCAGATTACCAAAATATACAACGAATTTAAAATATTCCATTATGCACAGTTTGCGAAGATATTGTTTTAACAAATATCACAACAAGGAGACTCGTGACATATTTAATATCGAATCTGCAGGTGTTCCTTAATAATTTCGTGTATGCTTTCGCAAAAGACAGAAAATATTCATCTCCGAAAATGCAGCTTTTGTTTTTAGTCGCTGCTGGATATCTTCAGTTTAATAAGAATGTGAGAAGAACGGAAAGTGTCTTAAGAAATATATCCGTTTTTGAACATCTGCGGGATTTTGCCTTTCAATATATGCGTTTTTTAATTCATTAAACATAATGAATAACATATATTAACTACGAAATATACACTCATGTCCATAAATTAAGGATAATTCGGAGTCACGCGGAAATCGAACTCTGAAATAAATATATCACCTGTTAAATCACTACACACATCTTCAAGAATCATATGCAAATTTTAGGAAGTAACCAGATGACATCGATGGTACGTCACAATGACGAGAGTGTAAGAGAGTGATATATAAGGAATACGGGCAAAGAAATAAAATTGTTCGCAGGCGCTTTATAAGCATTTCAGTGCAATAACCGAATAGTCATAACACAAAGGACGCATGTGAATGATTTTTTACGTGGTAGAATCTTCGGCCGTCTGGAATGTGGGCGTACCCAACTGGAAGTTTTAGACGAACTTGGAATTGGCCAGAATGTCATCTCCAGGCTTTGGCAACGATTCCAAGATGATGGTAATGTTATCAGGTTCAATGTTCCGCCTTACTTGCTTTGGGAACATGCAAAGACCTGACTCGGAACAGGGAGCTTACTAAGCGATGTTCAATAAATGTGGGAAGAAGACAAGATACACAGGAAGGGTATACGAAACCCTTTATTTTTCACTCTTTACAATGATTTCCGGACTTCGGAATACAGAGACCAACCACTTGTGGTCTGAACGTAAGAATATAAAAATATTAACTAAATTCTAACTTAAATTTGGAATAACAAACAAGGGCCTCCGAGAAGATTGGCCGTACATTAACAGGAAGCCGTATGTAGTACAGAGAACTGTTTACAATACGTTTAAAATTATCAAGAGGATTAAACTTCTGGCCTGGAAGGCAACCAGCAACCGAGTAAAACTGCTAAGGCAAGCGGCCTGCTTCTACTAACTCCTTCCTCTCCTTTGCTTGGCAAAAAGCCACAACTTAAGTACTTGGCGTTCGCCAGACAAATTTGCATAAATAAGTTAAAGCTTTTAATTCTGGCCGGAAGTAGAAAATAACAAGTGATAGTAAAGATTTAAAATAAAATAAACTTTAGTAAAACTTAACATCCTTACATACATCCCGCCAGAGTTAATTAGTTTGAAACTGAGGTCTAAAACGACCTTGTTGAAAACTTTTAGCTCTAGAATCTAACGCGATGCCAATCTTTTACAAACATTTCTCACTAGAAACTAGAAATTTAAAAAAAAAAATTTGTTTTTACATTATCAGCTCCATGGACAATTACTTTTTATCTCTACTGCATCTAAACAGGAGCTTTTAGTTGAAATCTGGTTCTAGTTTAATGAAATGTTACACAATTAAATGGCAAGTAACATGAATATTTATATTTCTCCTAACATTCTTATTTCATTCATGACTTTATTTAATTATTTCTCCCCGTCCTCTCTGACATGTGTTGTAAAAGAAAACACCAAACACAAATGTGTTTATGTACAAGTGTTCAACACTACCGTCTACAATCAAAACACTAACGTGTTAAAATTCAACATAACAAGACCTCATAACACACCTTATCTTCATCTCTAAACCCTGAGGTACTATTCTGAAAGTGGCTAACTCTGAAGTGTAGCGTCAGAGAGCCTAACTACATTCATTCAACCTTTAACACATATTCACAATAATTTGGTCTTTTTACAGTCACACGAATAAGTTTAAAATTTTTGGCATTACTTTCACTTTTACCATATCACAGTATTTCTTAACATTTAAAATAACAGTTGACATTGTATATAAGGACATATTAACATGCCGTTAATTTTACGCAATTTAAAACATACATTAGTAGTACATTGTTAACTTCTATTCTTTTCCAAGCAAGTGCAAATTCTTCTACATTGAAATACTACATTTCAAAAGTCTTTCAGACTAAAACTTCTTTCTTGCCAGAATGTTTTAAATAAAATTTATACAATAACTTTTACAATATTCAAGTATTTACACATTGCTATTATACATCAACTTTAGTTTTACTCGCGAGTAATTGAAAAACATAATACCAAAATCGGTAACAACTCATTTCTCGCCTTTTTGGCGATAAAGGTAGACCTCACATGAGGTAAAACTTCTTGAAATCTGCCACTTGCAGTAAGAATGAGAGATTAACTTAAGTTTGCAAAGTAACATAAAGTTTTACTTATCTTTGTGATATTCGGACATTCTTTTCTCTGCCCAGTCCTGGAAGGTAGCAAAGATTCGTGTTTGATTTATCCTCCTTCTTGTGCGGGCTCGCCCTTCAGTTCCTTCCTCTAGGAGCTTTCTTTTCCCTCCAGTTCGGTCACCCTTGAATACCTTCTTTTTCGCCTCTGCCTGTGGTCTTGGCGGAACCGGGACACTTCTCTCTCGTTCCTGCTTGGATCTCGTTGCTGGCCGTTCAAATTTTCCTTGTATCTTTTCCTCCGCCGCTGGTGTTCCTTCCGCAATTCAGCGACATTTGCTGCGTAGAGTCCTGTCCGATGAGTAGATCTTCCGTTTGGGAGCCAGGTTATAGTTGCCGTTATTTCTCCTGGCTTTCTTTGCATTCGTCGTACTTCTCCCTTCTTCATTGTGGGGGTGGTCGTGCGCTCTCTTTTCTGGTCGATGGAACGGCTTCTTTTTCTTGTTACCTTCAATTTTCCAACGGGGAAACTTCCTTTTCAATTGCTCCTGCCTCCTAATGGCTTGTCCTTGTGCTCGTCGTTGTTCCACCTCTGGAGCTTGTGCCTGCAGTGCCTGCTGTTCCGGATCCTGCAAAAGATCTTTAAATATTTGCATTTTATTACGGTCATAGTATGGTTTTATTTGGTCAATGTTTGCGGAGCATGTTTCACCATTCCTGGCTTTTAACACCACTACAGCGTGAGTTATTTTTTCTATGACATATGGTCCTTCAAATCGTGGAAAAAATTTGGCGGTTTTATCTTCTGGTGCTGAAGAAAGTGAATCCTTAATTTTTAATACTTCATCTCCTACTTTATAAGTTACTCCCCGTCGTTTCATATCAAAATAGAGCTTCTGTTTTCTTTGTGCTACTTCAGTGTTCTTTTTTGCTTCTTTAATTAATTTTTCTATATCACCCATTTTAAATTCTGGGGCTCTTTGTTGAACATAAAATAATTTATCTAACGGCGTTATAATCTTTCTGCCTAAAAATAACTCAGCAGGAGTTTTCCCGTTGTATCATGTTTTGCGGTCCTAAGGGCGAAAGCAAATTCATTGACATAGTTATCCCAGCTTTTATGAAAATTTTTAACATAACTACGGATAATTTTCACTATATTTCTATTGCCCCGTTCCGCTATATTTGATTGCGGCCGATACGGGACCATTTTTAAATGACGTATGCCCAGTTTTTGGCACATGTCTTCAAATATATTACTTACAAATGGAGGACCATTATCCGATATAACATTTAGGTTCGACCCGTATTTTAAAATATATTTGTTGAAAATAGAATCAGTAACTAATTTCGCGGAGGCTCGTTTTAAGGGAACAATTTCGGTCCACTTACTAAAATGATCAACCATAACAAGGAGATACCGACTTTTATTTAACTGACTTTTTGGGAAAGGGCCCAATGAATCGATGCCAATTATTTCATTTGGAAAATCGGATTTAATACTATTTAGAAACCCGGCCGGGCGGAAATTAATATAATTAACTGCTTGACATGTTGGGCAGGACTGGACATACGCCCTCGTTAACTTTTGCAGTTCAGGAAAATAGACTGCCTCGCGTACGCGTTGGATAGTTTTTCGAATACCAGCATGAGAAGCTAAAGGGCTGTCATGGAGCTCCTGCAGGATATTTAATCTAAGACTAGCTGGGATAACAGGTCAAAATTCGTTGTAGGAATTTGTAGTTTTTGTATAAAATAATAGACCATCTATTAGTTCGTAATGGGCCGCCCTATTTCTTATCGCCACAATATTTTGGTGGCTAAAATTTTCAGGATCTTTTAAATACTCATAAATGTTTCCAAACTCAGGATCCTTACCAAGTTCGGTTAATACAGTTTCTCGGGAATTTATTGTACATGCTGTGAGCATTGCCACCTTTACAGTATTACCTTCTTCATCTATTTTTATTCTGGATAGGGCATCTGCTATGATATTTTCCTTTCCGGGGGTATGCTTGATTACCAGATTATATTCTTGTAGCTTGAGTGCCCATCTTATTAACCTTGGGGATAAGTTTTTTCCTGAGTACAATCTAGTTACCGCCGCATGATCAGAATACACTGTTATTGGCGCTCTTCCAAAATACACTCGGTACTTTTGCACTGCTAACAGAACTGCAAGTGCCTCTCTCTCAGTCACGGAATAATTTCTTTGTGTTTGATTTAAAGTTCGACTAAAAAATGCCACGGGCTGCTGATTTTGCGAAAGTACCGCTCCTACCGCATAATCCGAAGCATCCGCTGAAATTTCTAAATTCTCATCCTTTTCAGGAAATTTCAACACAGGGGCTTGCGTTAATGCTTGCTTTAATTTTTCGAAAGCACTATTGGCTTCGGCCGTCCACGAGAATCTTGCCTTTTTCTTTTTTAATTTTAACAATGGTTCAGCAATATCTGCAAAATATTTTATAAAGGACCTATAATATGAACAAAGTCCTAGATAAGAAGATAGCTTCTTCGCCTTATTTGGCAGCGGATACTTTTGCACAGCGATTATTTTTGATTCGTCTGTCTCAATTCCTTTCTGAGATATTTTGTAACCTAAATATCTTAATTCAGGGGCTGCAAATTTGCACTTTTCGACATTAGCTTTTAGACCGGCTTCATTTAATAATGAAAACACCTGTCTTAAATCCTGTACATGTTGGTCCAGATTATCACTAGTAATAATGATATCGTCTAAATAGATAAATGTGGACTTTCCAAGAACAGGCCTTAGCACAATGTCCATACATCGCTGAAATGTTGCCGATGCCCCTGAAAGGCCAATCGGCATACGCAGAAATGCATAAGTGCCAGACTTGGTTATAAAAGCAGTCTTAGGCACGTCCTCAGGCCTAACCCCTATTTGAAAATAACCAGTCGTTAAGTCTAAAGTCGTCATATATTTGGTGGACGTTATGTTCCTTAGAATTTCTTCAATAATAGGTAACGGATATACCGGATATTTAGTCATGGAGTTTAATTTACGATAACCAATCGCGAAACGCCACCTTTTTGGATGTGTTAATGGATAGTCATTGTTTTTCTTACATAAAACCACCGGGCTAGCATAACTACTTGAGATGGGCGTTATGATCTTTTTACGTAACATATCGCTAATGTGCCATTCTATAATTTTTTCTTTATTCTTATCATACCGGTATGCTTTGTGGCGAACTGGCATTGAATCTCCGGTGTCGATACTATAGTTAGTAACTTGAGTAAATCCTGGAATATCACTAAATAACGAAGCCAATTCACTTACCACTTGTCGGATTCTTTGTTGCTCTTCCTTAGGCAGGAGGTCAAGGTTTAACATTGGCGGTTCCGTTTTTTCTTCTCGAACTGGTTTCATCGTCAGCTTAAGGGGCGCTTCATTAAAATCCAGCGTTGCTTCTGCCTCTGAAAGAAAATCTATCCCTAAGATAATATGTGCTTGCAGATTCTTTACTATAAAAAACATAACCTTTACTTGTTCGTCCTTGATACGAATGTATAGCGGTAATTTACCTATGCACTTGTAATTCGGATAATACGACAATTCGTATAACATTATTATTATTCGTATTTAATGTTTACTTACGTTTTCTAATGATTCTCAGCATTTATCATGCATTTTTAACAATGCCTAGGCATTCTCAAACATAATTTCCGTTTTCCTGATTTCTGAGAATTTCTTCGCGATCACATCAGAATTTCTATACTTCTTTTTCCAGTAACAATACGCCGACTCCTTTGGAGTGTTCATTTGACAGTGCAGTAAAATCTGATGGTAATCCCCCCCCCGTATCAGAATTAGCGGGATCAGTGGCTATTCTTCCCTAGTTCCCTATAAGTCCTGTGGGGTGTAATTTATCTGGATATCTAGTGTGGCTGGACAATACCCACATTGCCAATGGTTAACCGATGGGTGTCTACCACATTTCTCCATATCCATATCCATATTCTTTCCTATTCTAGGAATGAGGTTGAAAAGTAGCTAGAATGGAAATTAAAAAACTTATGGAAAATAAGTATTAATTCATATATTTTTCTTTTTTCTTGTCGACAACTGCTCATTGATCTTTAGATTTGGTTTATCTGATTATGATAAAACACTCGAGAGCTAGTTGCCTAATGAGAGGGGTGCCTTCGTTGAGAATTTTCTAAGGAAACCTGGCTCGTATATATGTTACACACGGGGAAAACCAGGAAAATGCCAAAATGTAGCCAACCCATTTGCTGAGACTGGAACTCCGGATAGACTACAAAAGCCCAACGCCTTTATATCACGCGTCTACCTGTGAGCCTTCTTAACAGATATATGGCCAAGAATGTAGTTTCAGTCTGGGAGAAAATTTTTCCCGGCAAATTAACTAGTTTCATTTTTCATGAGAAAATAATACTGCACATATTGCAATATTAGAATGTCGATCTAATAGCCGGAGATAAGTCTCAGTGATTGATTAACAAATATGCATTAAAGGAAAGTAAAATAGATTTTGGTTAGAAACAAATAAATGTTGTTAACTAATATGCGAAGTTGTGTAATATCCGGGTAACTTGCCAATAAGGTTTGATTACATTATTATTGTTTAAAATAAACTACAGTGCAGGAGCCTTTTCTCGAAATGCGTAAAAAAATTAAAATGCATCTGAGAAAAATTTTATTCAACAGAATTCAATTCACTTGTAGAGTTCACTAGATTCACTTTTGTGCGAAAACTGGAAGAGTAGTAACTTGACAGAAGAAGTGTTAAAAGTACCCTTTATTGACTCTTTAAAATTTACAATGCGTCAACTCGACGCTACGCCTTTTCTTGGCTGGTAACTGAAATTCAAATAACATTATTATTATTCGTATTTAATGTTTACTTACGTTTTCTAATGATTCTCAGCATTTATCATGCATTTTTAACAATGCCTAGGCATTCTCAAACATAATTTCCGTTTTCCTGTTTTCTGAGAATTTCTTCGCGATCACATCAGAATTTCTATACTTCTTTTTCCAGTAACAATACGCCGACTCCTTTGGAGTGTTCATTTGACAGTGCAGTAAAATCTGATGGTAATTCCCCCCCCCGTATCAGAATTAGCGGGATCAGTGGCTATTCTTCCCTAGTTCCCTATAAGTCCTGTGGGGTGTAATTTATCTGGATATCTAGTGTGGCTGGACAATACCCACATTGCCAATGGTTAACCGATGGGTGTCTACCACATTTCTCCATATCCATATCCATATTCTTTCCTATTCTAGGAATGAGGTTGAAAAGTAGCTAGAACTAAAAATTTGAAGATATGTAAAAGTAATAGAACTACGCTACAGGGCTCAGCTAAATCCCGTTTCTTAAAACCCCGTCGAAAGCTAGTGGCAGCAAGTAATGCAATTAATTAAAACGCGAACTAGCAATAATATTCTGAGAGCAGATGCTTAAACAGCAGAGGTGACAGCAAATAGCCTAACTTTCCACTCTTTCCTACTGAAACTCGAGGCCCACCAGCGGCCGAGCGGTAAAGTCGCTGAACACTGGTAGTTCGGTTCGAGGTTCGAATCCCGCGAACGGGTTGGCTGCATGGGCGTTTTCGTAGTTTTCCCCATGTGTAACGTGTATACTAGCCAGTTTCCCTTAGAACGTCCTCCACGAAGGCAACCCTCCCCTAAGGCAGATAGCCCTAGTGTGCTTTGCCGTAATTAAATAAGCCAAACCAAGCATACTGAAACTCGGCTTTTAAACTCTTTCTTCACCGTAGAATTTGCATTCCCTCACGCGCGCTACCAAATTTAAATATTCCGGCACTGATAATTAGGGGAATGAAGGCTTATGGAAAAGAATAACAAATTAAATGAAATTGGTTATTTAAAATAAATATAAATCTCTACACGCTAATGATAGTTTTGCTTGTTTAGTAGCTGCTATAATACTGCTTTTAAATGCGCAACAAAATAGGATTTTTCTGAGCATTCGATTATCTGCCTCTTAATCACTAATACAGTTTGCTTCAGATTTAGGGTTTACCTGATCCACATAAGTAATACAGTTACTTAAAAGTAAGCGAACATTCTAAAAATTCCCTTTCACATCTCAGTGAATTTTCATGTTACATTAATGCAATATTCACAGAAATGTATAAAATAATGGGCCTCTTTTTTGTAGGAAAATTATATACTAATTTTCAGTTAATTTTTTTTCCTCTAAGTGGTTTTTGATTTAAAACATGAAGTTCATAAGGAGTTGAAATTTACAAGGATATCTCCAAGCGCTAAGCTTAATGTTCTCTGTACAATTGCATACGAAATGCCAGTTCGGAACCATTGTGCAATGGATTTTCTACATTAGAATGATAGCATCTTTGTGCAGACCAGCCATTAATTCCAACTCCAGAAAAAATTGTTCTTTTGGCGTCATAATCTAATCAGGAAATTGAAACCTCCTTGCATAAACTTGCCCACTTATAACATTGCCTCATCTTTTTGAAGGTTGCTCTTTACTTCCTTGTACGAAGTAAAAAGGAAGTATTGTAATCGCGAAAAGTTTCAGGCAGCATATTTCAACGAAAATATCCATTTTGACCGCTATCGAATGCAATTTAACGATGTTTTTGCGTGATATCTGTACGTAAGGACAGAATAAAATACTCTTTTCCTCCAAAAAAATTATAAAACTGCTTTAAAATTAATTCTGAAGAGAATTTTTCGTGGCGTCTGTACGAACGTATGTACTTACGTGCGTACGTACGTATCTCGCATAACTCAAAAACGAGTAGCCTCAGAACGTTGAAATTTTGTATATAGGACTGCTATAACATTTAGATGTGCACCTCGTATTTTGGTTGCAATAGGCCGCACCAAACGTATATAAATATATTTATATATATATCCACTCTGTTACCCGGCTCAGTGATCTCAGTTTCTTTACTTTTATATGTTGGTAAATTGTACATTTTTTGCTTTAAAAATGATTGTATTATGTTGTTTTTATCTTCCGGTTAAGGTTTTTATGCATTTAGTAAATCTGTATGCAATAATTTTAGAATTATCAACAATTTTAAAATTGTCTAAGTGACGCTAAGCCTTTTTTTATGGCGGCCATTGATGTTTACATTTGAAATAGGAGACTAGTGGATTTGTTGCCGATCTAGAGAAGCTTAGCTTCGCAACAACAAAGATAAAGCATTCATTTATTATTGCCAATTAAATCATGTTTAATCTATTCTGGAATTTTTTCGAGGAAATAAGCGTTTAAGATTTACTTCGTCATTTTCAATATAGATATTTTGAGTTTTTATGTATTTTTGCCTTCTCGCGAAGTGAGAACTGGATTAATTAAATGAGAAATACTCAATTGTCTGTGAAAAACTGTTTCTTTTTTGTTTTGTTTGCTTAATTTCTTTTATATATCATTCTAGCTTTATTATAGTACTTGAATAGAACATGTGGCAACGATTAGATAATTCTATTCTTTAAATGATATAAATTTTGTGCATTATGAGTTATAATATGAATGAAATATATAAGTTAACTTTTATATAATTATTAATACTGTTAAGTGAATCTAGCGCCAGAGTTTAGCTATGATAAACAAATACTAGAGTGAATTTTAAAGAATGCATTTATTCTATTGTGGTTTATGCGCTGTCGGCGAAGTAGATTTAATTCAATCCAGTAAGTTTAAATGAAATGCAAGAAAAAATGCGTATAATTTAATATTCCGTACAAGGAAGTCATGTGGTGTACACATCAGATTTTTTCAAGTTGAAAACGTTCTACTTCATAAAGGTGCTTGAACGGTTATAATGAGACATCTTTGAAAAGTTTTCTTATTTAGCAAACACTTCTTGACTTTCATAAAGATGGCCGAATCATTATGATGAAGCACTCTTATGAAGTAGATCTAGTTCGACAAGGAATTCTAAAGTGGTGTCTTAGAGTTAGCGTTCATTTCTGAAACTGCAATGGAAATGGAAATCTGAATATGTGCGAGTGTCTTCCCCTTGGTTGAAAACTTCTCAAAGCACCAGCTGTTTAAAATTTAAGAACTATCTCCTTCAGACTAGCAGCCCTCTTTGATTTTTTACCACATTTCATTTCCAGAAATGGACGAAGGATAGCAAAGCTGCAGCTGCTGCTTTCTTAAATTTAATTTGTTAAAGTGATTAAATTTCACCAAGGGTGTTTTAGCTGGTAGCAATTGCATATCGGTGGTAATTGGATTAGATTTCGTTGTCCTTGAAATGGTTTCAGTTGAAAACATCCCTTAAAACTAATATAGCTCTTCTTGGTGATCTTAACTACAGCTAAAAATATTCGCAAATTGAAACCATCTTAGAAACTCCGAAAGTATTTCTGAATAATGAAATTTTAAACAACCTCTGTATCATTTTCCTGATCAATCAAAAGCATTCGAAATGTAAAGCAAAAGACTTTAACGGCTTTTTAAAGGTTTTAAAGACAAGTGTTATATTGCGGGGGCAGTTTCCAGTGCGTTTGTAATTTCGGGAAAATTATAAAACACATCGCGTTTTTGGAAACTGCTTATGTGGAAGTAACTTTTTTTAACATAAGACAAATAGTATTAATGTTTAATCTTATGTCAAAATTTTAATCTGGCAATTCTGAAATTCGGAACAATGAATAGAGAGGCCTCCTACCTCTGACTCCTATGACGGGAATACATCAGGAGCAGGGCTAAGAATCATTGTTCCGTTCATCTTTAACTGGATCCTTTGCCATCGGCTGGCTCCGAATCTGCGCACAAAGAAGACGAATTTTATTGGCTTAGGCGTTCATATAAAGAAATACTCATGTTTAGATTGACTTATAATAATGACATTAACAATTATGTTGTGATTATACGTTGATTGTTTGTAAACAGGTTACTTAGAATCAAATGATAATTATCTTACATCAGAATCAGATTATTAAAATTAATACTCTGACAGTTATGTCAATTTCTTAAAAGTTAACTTTATTTTACATTTTACCGTTCCTCTTGGCTTCGTCATGATTAGTTCGAATATTTCATTCAATCTAGAAATTTTAAGCAAATCTCAGTTACGTTATAATAAGCTTCAATACTGCAGTGTTTTTAGCCGGGACTTTCCTATAGGCTTAATTAGTATATTTATTCCTATTTTCAAGGAAGTGTTCATTGGCTTTCGGAGGTTTCTCCTGCTCTATTCATTGACTGAGATCACCGTAAATCGAGAGCTTTCTTGGAAAGCAAAACTGAAATCAATATCTTTGTAGTAAGAGCTAAAGGATGTTCAAGTGTCAACATGATAGATAAAATTTTAAGATGCAAAATTGAAAAACTGTTGAAATTTGTTCTTAAACTAGCAAAAACGTGTCTCGTAAATTATTTAAGATTTGGTTCAAATAAATATTTTTAGTTGTTGTTTTCTTAGTTGCATTATTGAATTAACCAATTATCGATCTAACTTATTATCGCCTTTCTTTAATTTTTTGTGTGAAAATTCAGTTCAACACCAATATCGCAAAAGAATTTTCGATACAGAGTCTCGCACGTTGGAGCTAAAAATGCTTTGTTTTTTTTCTACAGTGTTGCTATTACTCGCTTTGAAATCGTTTAGTTTGTTAATCAAAAATTTGTTGAATATTACAAAATCTGAAATCGATAATAAAACAAATTTCAAATTCAAATTAGGGCTCCTACATGCCCATATTCTATGGAAGATTACGTTATTCAAATTTTGATGGCTGTATACCGTTGTTTTATCACAGCGAGAGAAACATACATACATTCATGCAGATTCTTCATTGCTTAATTTCTTTAACTATAATATAAGGCGATAATATTTGGTGGCAACAATTTGAAAAACGAAACAACGCTCATCGTGAATCGACGCAAAATGCCAAAACAAAATTAATTTTCCCTCTAGGCAAATTGCTCCTTTGGACTAAAAACAGGCTGCTGTACATTAAGAAGTGCACCAAGTGAATTATTCTTGTCGCAAAGTGAAAAAAAAAAATGCTCCAAGACAAACTTTAAATTTCTCCGTAAGTTTCGCTCCAAATTTTACAAAAATTTAATATTTAGGCATAATTTGAGTAGTAGAATCGAAATATGGAATAAACTTGGCATGTCATTTTACAAACAGTTCGATTTCGTGTCAGAATACCTATATTACAACAATGCTATATATAAATGTAATACATATCCTATGGCGCGCTTTCGAGACATAAAAAACGCACTTTGAATTTCGTCAATCGGCCCAGTAGAACAGGAGATATAGAACTGTCCCATAGTAGTGGAAAAATGGCAGTTCCAGCAAGGGGGTTGCTATAGTTTTAATATAGCACCCCTCCGAAAACTGATTTTTGCATAGCATTCCCCTAATAATCGTTTTTTTTTTTCTACACTGTAGCAACGGCAAGAAGTTTTCTTTTAACAAGCTGAAAATGTAATGATAAAGCGCGCTACTAGCGGGGGAATATCTTATATACTACATTTCAAATCATAAATGATCGACTTTTACATTAGAGATAGAATATTTTTTTAAAAACCTACAATAATTATAAAGAATCATAACTTAAAGTTTCTGTATTAAATTACCTTTTTAATAATATTACATACTTTTTTAAAATCTTTTTACTGAACATTATTATTTTTGTTTTCTTCCTAAGTTCTTTAATATTTAAATCCCCTTCAAAAAATTTATTTTCATATTTTTTCTTATAAATTTCACTTTTATAATTTTATCCTTATTTATCTTTTATTTGTTTGTTATTTTTTATGTTATATTTAAATATTTACGCTTGCAGCATTTCTAATTCATTCGTCTGAATGACACCTGAGAATTCAACGTTCATCTTTCCTATAACTTCGCATATTCCTGTAAGAATAAAAAGTGTTACGAAAGATGAAAGATGAATTCTCATGTGTTCCTGCCATTGAATTTATAGGATTAAGAGCAAAGATGTATAGTCTCATATCTGCTGAAGAAGAGAAAAAAAACTGCCAGACATATCTAGATGTATTGTAAAAAATGTACTCTCACATGATGATTATAAACATTCTTTGTTTAGTAATCAGCTGTCAAAAGTGGCAATGAAGAAAATTGCTTCAAAGCATCATAAAATTAGTACTGTGGAAATGAGTAAGGTCGTTTTACGTGCATTTGATGATAAAAGATATATACTCTCAATATAAAATAGATTCGATACTTTAGCTCATGTTCATTTCAGAATCAAAGAAAATGAAGAATTAGCTAAGTAAATATAATAAAAACAGTTTTAAATACATTGGGTGGGAGGAGGGATGAAGTGCAATTGCAAGGGACGTCTGATATCCTGTACTGGCATTGCATTGTAACACCTTGTTGAGTAATAAAAAGAACAAAGAGTCAAAGATGCTGTTTCTTCATGTGGGGTAATAAGGAGAGATGCGAAACTGTGGTCTTCTCAGATATGTAAATATTATCAAAGAACATTATTTTTCTTTTTATATCATATTTTTAAAGTTTGGTTGTGGCTGGTTACAGCAGATTTAATTTGAATCTTATAGCTATTACTAATGGTCCTAGAAAGATTACAAAAAATAATGCGTTTTAAATATGCATTTGGATAGAAGGATTTATAAAATCGTAATTTTGTGAACAAGAATTAAAAATCCTTTAAAAATTAAAAATTAGGAAAATTTCACGTTTGCTTGTTTTCCTTAAAATTTGATTTCTGAAAATGTGGAATTTCAGGAGCAATTTGAAAATATGTATATATCTTTGACAAAATGATTTCTAGAAGAAATAATTTCATTAAAAATGTAAAACTGTAACTTTCTATCAAATAAAAGATATTCAGAGATTCTGAAGCTTAAAACCTCTTCGGCAGTATCTACAGTACTGATTTTAGAATCACCTTGTCCGTATAAGGACATGAAAATACTATCTCTAAAAACACTTCCGCAAGATTGCATTTTATTAGCCAAATTAATGTCAATACATTTCATTAAATTTAACTTGGAACATTTTAGAAACCAAGAAAGTATTAAGCGATTATAAAATTCAGTCTACCTACAGTTTCATACTTCAGTTATAGTTTCAACACCAATTTCAGCACGGCCAGTATGGAAAAACCTAAACATTTGAGTATTATCCTAAATTCATTTAAGAAAAAGTCAAATCAAGTTTCAGACAGTATACAACAAATCACTGATGGATGTCCATGTGCAGACATCTTGGATTACCATCTCCAATTTTTGTTTTGTTTTGTTTTGTTTTACCAAATGTTTGTATTAACCCTCTGACCGGCCAGGGTTTCGCTAAAAAAGCACAAACTTCCCAAAACTAGTATGAGAAAAAATTATTTGCTTGATTTTAATATGAAAACTCTCCTAGTATTTTATACCTGGATTTGTGTACTTTTAATATATTGCCTTAGTTTCTTTGCCATATACACGTATATATACGTTCTTAGAGATATCACAAAAAATATTCTACGCCGTATATATACGGCCTTGCCGGTTAGTTGCTTAATTCGAACCTCAGAACTAGTGACAGCGACCTGCGCTGCTGTCAGGTGAAAATAGAACAGAAAACGGGAATTAAAGAACGTGGGAAATAACATAATTAAATTATTGACAATTGTTTCACAGGAAGTTGGTTTAGCAAAGTATAACTGGAGAGAGTGTGTCTGAAAGATCAATTACTGAAGAAAAAAAATGTATTTTAAAAGAAGACTCTACTTTACTGGATAATAATGTTGTAGTAAGCGATGCAAAAGCTGAAATCATTATTAGATAAATCACTTTGCAACATTTATTTGTGATAGCTGAGACAAATTCTCTACGATAGACCTAGTGAAATTCTCTTTGAAAGAACAGTCCTGGAAGATTAAGTGAAGGTCCAATTTACGGGTAAGGAAAACAAAAACCTCTTGTACTTGACATTGAATAAACTAGAAATTACTTTAAAATAGCAACAAAAAAGAAATATAAAAAGAAATTATTTCAGAACGTCATATGATGTGTTTTACATGGATTATATAATGTCATATGACGTGTGTTTTATACGGATTATGTAATTTAATATAGGAAATTAAGAACTGCTATTACTCAGATCTTCAGTAAAAAACGTAAATCCAGAACTTTAAGACAAAAGTCAAAACGAAAAAAAAAAAAAAAAAAAATATCAGATTTCAAGATGGGCTCAAGAGAAAAGTTTAAAACATTCAATTGAGGTGCATCCATGAAATGCCGGATCATACAGGTCATCAAAATGCCATACCAGATTATTGAAAATAAAGTAGAAATAGACAGGATTAAATGAAATTAATTATGTTTTAAACCTAATTCTCAGACTGAACTTGAATTACCATCTAAAAGATCACAATAAAGAAAATTTTTCGTTAGTGGAAGAAGCTTAAAACGCTACAGAAAACTTAGATACTTATAAAGCCTGTTGCCACATTACTATCCAATAATGCTGAAGCTACAATCCAAGTCAAAAACTTCTACGAGTAGTAATTTTCTCCAATCAAGAATACGTCCAAAATATGTGTTATTCAAGTCTTCTATGTGAAATGTAATGAATTTGTCCCAAACATAATAAATACTACATTGCTTCGTATGTAAAGAACTTGGCACCGGAAGGAAATATTCAGAGGTCAGAATAATAAACCAACCTCAGACACAGTATTAGGAATCCTATAGAAAATCTGCTGTGATTTTTAAAAGCAGAGAAAGCAATATTACCGCAGAAAAAAAGATCGACATTTCATGCAGGAAGATACGTTTAGAAATCGGGAAATATATCTTCAAGAGCATACTGAAAATGAAATTGAAAATTATTAATGCAAAACTTATCGAGTGAAGAAGATATGGCTTTTACATTTTATGAAAGACAAGTGGGTACAAATGAATACTTGGAAAATATTTGTTAGGTTGCTACATGCTCTTCACCACACAAGGCATATTTAGCTGATTTTTTATCCTTCTTCCATTCATATTGGTACATTTCTATTGGCGCAATGTACTTCATACATGTTGGAGAGTTACAACGGTTTCCTTGACTGTGTCTGTATAGCTGGCACCGAAAGGCATTGCGTTGGGCCAAGTTTCGATTTATAGGCTCTACATGTTGACAACCTAAGAATTATTAATTGTAGATTTGCATCTCTCTTAGATTTCTTTCACCCTCAGGAACCAACAAGGGGAGAGACTCTGAAGACATGAGATATGGTTGATATGGTTTGTCGGATGCAAGTCAATTTCATATTCAATTTAGCGAGTTCCAGAGCTTCATTCATACTCAGACCGTTACCTTTTTCGTGCAAAATTTAGTAAGTTTATCAAAGGGAGTCTGGTATCAGTAAAAAGTTAGTTAGTATTAGTTATTAGTAAACAGGCGAGAAAATGTCACGGATGATCCAACAATGAGACAGCCAGATGCAATATTAAGCACATTTCTCAGATAGATCATTCATAATTAAAACGATTTTAAATATAAAACAATTTAATATTCTTATATTTTAGTGCTTAAAATTTGTAGCAAAATAACGCTGTTAGCAGCTTCCAGACAGAAATGCATAAAACGCCATGAAGATTCATTTCAGTAAAAAACATATTTTTCAGAAATTAGCAGCAAATGCATCTCACACCTTCCATACATAAAACTCTGCAGAGACATTAGCTTATTTTGAAGCAGAAGATATGAAAAATGTAAAATGGCCTCTCCGGGAGTCGAACCTGGACCTCTCGAATACGCGTCGAGTGTGCTAACCGTTACACTACGAAGGCATACTGAAAAGAAAGACAAAATACCTTATAATTCTTTAGCCATTGAATGCATAGTGCTGTAGGCTTATTATTATTGATTAAGCATTTACGCACTCTATTGTAAATTTGGCTGTAAGATGTTGACATTTACATAGAATGACAGTCATTAGCGTCGCCGATATGAAGAGACTGCCCAGTAGTACTTGTGGCGCCATCTGAGGAGCGCTTGCTAAGTAACTTGTGAACAAGTTTCTTGCAAAATAATGAAGACCCAGTTCAAAATCAATTGCTCGTAATACCAATCTGTAGCAAGCATATCGCAAAATAAGATACAAAAAAAAATATATAGCATACACATTACATAAAAATATGAGACCTAACATAAATACACTTCATAATTTAATTGATGATAAACGTTTTTTTAAGTCTGAAGGAGCTTCAATGAGGTTGTGTAAAATTAACATTGGCCTAGGCCGATTTGCAAACGTTAAAACTGGTCTTTTAAGTGTGAGGTAAAGTTTTAATTTCAGGCCCCCCCCCAAATTAAGTTTGGATCTTGATCCATTTAAGCAATAAATAGCTATGACAGCTGCATTTGTCTTCTTTTTTCCATTGTTGTTATGTTCTTTATTAAGAGAAACTGTTTACCAGAAATTTCTAGTGAATATTTTACTGATTAATTACTTAGAACTTCAGCCCACTAATTTTAATATCTTTATGGACAGGAAATGTTTTCTTTTAACGTACTTTACTATTAGAAGAATTGATTTTAACTCTTCACAGGTTACATCAACTGCCATTTTAAGGGAATCTAAAGCCTTCTGTGAATTTATTGATTTGATGATATCATCTGCATATTGATTTGATGGTATCATCTGTATATTTTGCAGTTTTGGCATTAAACAGCTCCCAAAAATCATTTACATAAATGTTGAAGATTATAGGTCTAAGAATTGACCCCTGGTGTACTCCTGCTTTTATCCTTTTCTTATTCGACAGATCGTTTCCAATACGAATATGAAATGTTCTATTTTTAAGGCATGGTGAAAATATTTTTATGAAATTCTTTGACTGATCTATTTCTATAAGTTTTCTATAAATTCGAACTAATTATTTCTCTCTGATGTTTTTAACATCCAATTCAGCAATTCTTTGTGTGATTACCTGCTTCAACGCACTGCAACATGTACTTTGTAAGACTCAACTGCTTTAAGTTCGCGATGTTGAAGAGGATCGAATACGTTGAGATGCAGCAATGCGAGTTTATTTTTACGTTTATCCTGACACTTGATTGGCAAACTGTCAGAGTGGAGGCTTGGCGGTTCCATCAAATGGTCAAATATCTGGTCCAGTCGAGAGTCCATATTATGGGATACTAGATTTCAAGATCCTCTTAGGGTCATGCCCCGATGCAAAGAACAAATCACTGGAATAATAATTCTTATCCTGGTTAAACAAATCAGATTGTAATTTCGTATGTAAACCGTTAAAGTACTTTCATTGCAAAGGAAACAGGAGAGAAAAGGAATTTTACTACAGATAACAATATATATGGCATTTGCTATAAAACGACTTTTATATCCTCTATCATCGAATTCTTCAATAGAAATAAAAAAAAAAAAAAAAAAAGAAAGAAAGAATTCATGCCTGAGCTAGCCATCAATATTGCTAATAAATAACGTATAATAATATAATAACGTACTAAAAATAATAATGTATAAATGAGAAGATTTGAAGAAAAGATGATGACCTGATGTTTTTTCAATCTGAATATTTAATTGTTAAACAATACGATGTTTTTATGCTCAAAAAAATAAAACTCTTCAAAACGTTTTTATTCATTCCATTTCTTTTCGAAGCATGGTTAAAAGTAGTTATCATACTAAAGATGTTGAATAATTAGGTGTAGTATTTACTACAGCTCAGTGTATAATTTCTATTGCATCTAAAGTCTAGAATCACTAGGCTGGAACAATTGTTTAAATTAGTGTAATCAAAAAAGCAATTTTTTTTGTTTTGTTTTTAGTAATTCATTAATTTTTTTATGAAATTGTATTATTTGATCTCTGAAATAATACTAATTGGACTCATTAAAATCCTTCTATATATATGCATATATTACAATAACTATTTCAGCGGTTGGCCACGCAAGCAGCTAATCTTGAAAAGTTCTTTTCTACTCTTTACCATTTTGAACAACTCAATTTTTTTTCAGATGTTAAATTGAAAATTATGTACCGGGATCAAATTGTAATTTATTTATAATCTTAAAATCTTTCTAATTTTTAATATTTAAAAATATTTTACTTAGCTTTTGGAGCTTTAACGATAAACTGTTCAACGTATTAGACTATAAGGTGAAACTTAAATTGATTTCTTTCACATTATAGTGTCTCACCTGCTTTGGAAACATAAACTACTTGAGACTCAAATCTGATAGCTAGGCGAGTTATCGCTATGTTCAGTAAGTAAGCAGAGAAACTGAGAAGGGTGTAAATACCCTTTTATTAACACAGTCAATTTAACAGAAGGCACTTCTTGTGCTTTCAGAACCAGACAGATTTATGTCTTAACTCAAAAGGCAATGAATTCAGTTTAAAACTAAGTTAAGTTTGTAAGTAGCCAAAGAATACAAAGAATGAGTAACGCGCAAGTTTGGCTCAAACTTAACATCGGCGTGAAAAGCCTTGTGGCGAGAATATCACTACAACTGCTATCAACATTCAACTAATAACGTGGTCTTCAGCAGGCGGATCACGCTCTGATTCAACAATCTAAAACCTTCCTTTTAAATACCATCTCTCTCTACCTCATCTGAATACGCGAGAATGACAGAAAAGTTCTTTAACATAAACTAACTGCTTAGTTAAAAATAAATAAATCTTTATAACTCTTCCGTTCGCGTTTTCTGCCATTTCATTCAAATACGCCAATATTAAGTGACGAACTGCATAATTAATGCTCTTGTTTCGCCTCATTTCTTATCGTCTGCGTGAAGTAATGCACAGATAACTTTATTCATCTAAGCATTTTATGAGAAGTTTAATAACTTTTGCGTGTTATTCAAATGAATGGAACAAGTACCAAAATCAATATCAGAACATTATTTAATGCAAACTATCTCTTACGGAGAGTAACATTTCGGAGATGTTACCTAGGCAACAACAACAAAAAAAAAAAAAAAAAAAAAAACTTTTCAGCTAGGGGAACTGGAACTGCACTGAAGAAAATCTTCCGAAAGTATTTTCCTCTTTTAACATAAAAGAATTTGGAGCCGAATGCTAGCGCATTTTAAATGTCCAATTAAAACAGCCCAAAAAAATATATAATTCACGCTTTAAGGGAATAGCTATCATGAGTATTTTTCTTCTTAAAATTAAATGGCATTAATTATGATTAAATTTCCAAACTTTCAAAAACCTTTTCTGCAGTCCTTTTACAAATAAATATTATTTTAATCTGAATAATTTATTCTCATTACATATGATCCAAAAGTCGCTCTGTAACTGCGCAAGTATATGCTTTAAAGAACTTGTTGCCGAAATAAGAGCTGCGTTCTTCGCAATTATGAACTGTTTTAAGAGTTAAAGTTTTCCTCAAAAATAAATTTCATCGACTCCGGAATTTAATTTATTAAAGCACACGGAGAGTTTTTTCCAACGGAATTTTTGCTACACAAAATAGAATTTTGTATTCTCTAAGCTGTTCTACTTCCAGCGACAAAATAGCTCATAAAATTCTAGACATTAATTAAAGAAATTTTGTACCTGGAACATATGTTTAGGTTTATTAATTGAAGAAATTTAAAAGCTTATGTAGCAATTCATGAAACACGTTTTCAATTCCTTGTACGAATTAAAGGATGTATTGTAATCGTAACAATTTTAGGGTATCATATTTCAACGCAAATATCCATTTTAACCGCCATCGAATGAAATTTAACGATGTTTTTGCGTGACATCTCTACGTAAGGACAGAATAAAGAATCTTTTATTCAAAACGGGTTGCAAAAAGGATTTAAAATGGATTCAAAAGAGATTTTTTCGTGATGTTCGTATGTATGTATGTATCTTCCATAACTCAAAACGGATTAGCCTCAGACCGTTGAAATTTTGTATATAGGACTGCTATAACATGTAGTTGTGCACCTCTCTTTTTGGTTGCAATCAGCCACACCAAAATTACATATATATATATATGGTATATAGTATTATAAGATATCTCCCGCCTTCTTAGCATGCCTTCCTAATGTAGTGGTCAGCACGCTCAACGCGTATTCGAGAGGTCCGTAGTTCGAGTCCCGGCGAGGGCATTGCTCCTTTTTCCTGTCTCCTGCTTCGAAATAACCTAATGTCTCTGCAGTAACGCCCAAATTTAAAAAAAAAAAAAAAAGTTGGTGGATGATGATTCTTAACCACTAGGATTTGACGATTGGGTCCCTTAATCCCCAGTCGTCCTTTAACCCCCCCCCCCGAGCGTTACAGGTTTTTTCAGGAAACGACGTAAAAATAATCGTGTTTTCTTACCAGGTCTGTCGCAAAAACGGCAAGCATTTTTACTCAAACTACTTCAAAAGCGGGTCCCCTTACCATGTGGATATAATTAAGCTAATTCTCCCCTCCGTTGAATTAACGAGTGAAATTAGTTTTTCTTCCTATGGTATCTTCGTCACAATACTGGTTGCTAAAATAGTATTTTATCTCCTATTTGGCTACTTTATAATTTGCACACTAACACATATGCTGTATATTACTCGTACCTTAAATCAAGACATGTGCCGAATACAGAAAGTTAGTCAATATACATCAGTAAAAGAAACTACGTAAAATGCTTTAAATTTCCAGTTTCTTTAAGGAATTGCTTCGATAATGGTGAAAAATTAATCTTGCATTTTTTTATCCTTATTTTCTGAGGAAATATTTTTTAACATACAAAGATAATTTGTGAGAATTTTTTTCTCTCGTGTTCCAATTTTTCGAATGCAAATTATTCGCAACTTATTTTAGTATTATGTTTAAATTTAATTTTCAAATATTATAAGTTTATTCCAGTTTAAAGTGTTAGATTTAAATGATTCTTTAGATTGCATCATAAATTTATTAGTAGTTAGTTATTTATGACAACGTTTTGACTTGTGAGAAATAAATAAAATATTGTAATCGCGAAACATTTCGATTTTCATATTTCAAAGGAAATTTCCATTTTGAATAGTTCCATCCTGACGTTTACACGTACGTATGTCGCATAACTTAACATAAAATGTTGAAATTTTATATTTGGGACTTATGACTAGTTTTAGCGCGACGTATGTCCGTACGTATGTATGCATGTATATCACATACCTCAACAGCAGAATAGATGAAGTGGCTGATGAATGAGATCAGGCAGTTCGGCTTTTATAGAGTAAAATCACTTAGGGGGTAGAAAACAAATAAATAGCTTGGTCAAAGGAGCTTCTTGAGAAAATAAATGTATTTTCGAGTTACAATGCAATTTCCTTGTAATTAGCTATATATGAGTTACAATGCAAGTATTTATATACTACTTGCATTATCAAGATGTTAATTACTTGCATTATCAAGATGATTTTATTAAAACAAAACAAAAAAACTATTCTTTATAGCAAAATTGTTAACGATATTATTTCTCCAAGACATTTACGCAGGTGTGTATTCTTTTCATGAATGATGAAAAATAAGTTAACAGTTTTCCGAGCAGATGGTCCAAATTGTACAGCTTTGAAGATTAAGTAATGAAAACATAAACTCTTATTTCTGGTTATGTGCTGAAAAAGATATTACCCTTTTCAAAGAAAACACCTAATAGCGGAATCTCTAAGTTGACTTCAACGTAAATATACCTCCAGGGTGTACTGAACTAAAAGCTTACCACCTTTGTACATTTTCTACTTTATATAGGAGACCATTACCTTTGTGCAAGGACAAAAAAGCATCCGCTATCTATAACTCTGATCTTTCTCAGTTCATTCATTTTGTTAACTATGACGAGAATTGGAGCTGCCGTAAATTCTAAATTTATTGCTTCTTCCAAACACTTTGATTTCAAGTTGTGTATTTGCCGTCTGTAATTTAAACTATCCTCGCTTTAAATTCAGAAACATCCTTTCATCAGTAATTACAGTACATATAAACACAATATCATTATTTAAATTCAGACTTTAAAAACTTCATCTATGTTAAACTATGGAAAGCGCAATATATATATATATATATATATATAAATTTAAGCAGTTTATTTCGTGAAACTTTATCACACTTTTCGTAGGAATTATTAAAACTGTTTTGTATGTAAACTATATATATATATATACTATGTAAACACACATACAAAACACTGTGTATACATATGGTGATGCATGTTTGTGAGCATGTGTGCGCATGTATGTTATATTTCCCTATTATATATCAGTATTTTATTGAAAGTAGTTGCAGACGACATTTAATAAAAAAAACTGAAAAGTATAGTAAATCTCAAAATGATAGTGCCATTATGAAACTGAATATTACATGAAATCGAAAATTTATGTGAAGCAACTATGGAATAAAAATAAATTCTAGTTAGGTTTCACAGCATACAAAATAACTCTTTAATCTAACCACTTGAGTAAAACGAATGCCAAGAAAATATCCTGAAAATGTATATCGGGAAAAAAAATCTCCGGAAAATGCCTCACGGAAAATATGCACCTGGTTAAAAATATCGCTAGAATAATAAACAATGTAAATATTCTTATCAGGTACATATAAACATGCACCTTAAAAAATATTTGTAATTTTTATACTTTGTAGAGATATATAGAGGATTCTTTAATATTAAATATATTTTTCATTTATTTATTACAAAATATTTTTTCTTACTAAACAGATGCTTAATGATTACATCTTTTATATATCCTAATTAATTATGAATATTTTTTTAGTTTCTTGTTATTTGTGTTTCGTTTTTGAGAATTATTAAAATTTAAGCAATCTGAATTTTACACAAAAATAAATTCTTTCCTTCGTAACAAGTGTAACTTTTGCATTAAAAATTATTCACGATAAATGCAATCTTACTTTTTCGCCATCAGAATGTTTTGGCTTATTTGACTACATCGAAGTTTACTAGAGCTGCCTGCCTAAGAGGAGGGTGTCTTCGTGGAGGACTTTTTAAAGGTTAGGTTGTTTAAATACGGCAAATCCTCGAGGGCTATCTGCCTAAGGGGAGGGATGGCTTCGGGGAGGACTTTCTAAGGGAAACTGGCTCATGGTGAAAACCACGAAAACACCCATGCAGCCAGCCCGTTCGCGGGATTCGGAACTCGGACCGAACTACCAGTGTTCAGAGACTTTACCACTCGGCCGCTGGTGGGCCCCAGGACTTTTAAAGAAACTGCTCATATATATGTTATATATGCGGAAAACTATGAAAACACCCATGCAGCCAGCCCGTTCTCCTAGAATCGAACTTAAGTGAGAACTCGGTATTCTGCGACTATTCAGCGACTTTACCGCTCGGCTGACAGTGACACAATGTCTGCTACCTATACATTAATCTACTACAGAGGTAGATTTGTTTCCGAGAAAGAGATGCGAAACAGAAAAGAGATGCGAATCATATCCATCTCACTGAGATGAATATGATCATTTTCAATGTGCCAATTGGTAGTGCTCTAGTTAAATGGTCAACGTGTAAGTTAAGTGGGTGGCCAAATCAAGTAAATGTTTTAATGATACATCTAGCATCTAGATATGATTCGAAATTTTTTTGAATTGGAAAGGCAACGATCAGTTTGCAAACAAACTTCAAAATAATTGAACATAATATTCATTTTCAAATACTATTCTATCTAATTTTCGAAGTTAAAATGCTTACCAATTCATAAAATGCTGTCGTGCTAGTACATTTATAAAGACTTACTGGTTTACCTTGCGTCCTGTGGTGGTGCAAGTAGTAGAGAATATAAGGAATGATCTTTTTTTTTGGGGGGTGCCCTTGTAAGGTAAATTGACAGCACGTCTAGATGAATAAGTTTGAAGATTCATGATTGTGATCCAAGCCTCATCAGTGGTTAAGATACACCTCTGAATACTGGCAGTTCGACCTGGTTCGATCACAAGGGAACTGACCGGCTGCATGGTTGGTTCTTGTAGTTTTCCCCCTGTATAATATGCTAGTTTCCTTCAGAATGTCTTCCATGAAGGCATCCTTCCTCATAGGCATGGAGCCCTCGCAGCTTTGCGTTATTTAAATAACTGAATCGATCATGATTTTGATCCTTCCAAGGACGTTTTGAGTTTACCTGTTTCATGGCTTTATTATTATTAATGAATTCCTCTCAGGATGTTATCCAAAAATATATTAACAACTCAGATTTTTCGAGAATTTTTTTTCTATCCGAATACCCAGTAAAACACCCTTGTTATGCATAAAAAACTCTTATTCATCAGTTTCGACTGAGGGATGGTAATTGAAAGAAATATGATTATTTTCTAAAGCTTAAATGTGAGCTTTAGTATGGAAGAAGAAAGATACTAGGATGCTGAAACAATGAAATTTTCACTAATTACATAAGAATAAACTGGCGGTTCACTAATTACATAAGAATAAACTGGCGGTTCATTAATCGTTCACATCATGCTATTTGTAATTATTCAACTTAGAGTGGATCTCTTAGTTTTAAAAAAACAAGTGATTTATGCATTTACAATTACCAGACAAGGCACTTTTTAAAGCATAAAGATAATTAAATGGATTTTAAAAATTGAGTTTGTTATCAAGCTTCGCTATCTAGGAATAAGATATAGCTTGCAGTTAAGTTATATTCTTTCTTTAAAAAAATATTTCTTTTGTTCACCTATTAAAAATAACAATCAGCAACGTGTTTTTTTGAAAATATCCCTAAATGCAACATAAATACAAGGCAGATTTCTTTAGGGAATTCTTTACGAAGACATTTTACCACTTAGGTGGAAAACGTTTTGCTAAATTAAACTCTAAATTTACAAAGGCGATTTTATGAGAAAACAGGAGGAGGACTCTACATTGGACTAATAATTAGCAAGTTGCTCATCAGTGAAAAATAATGGCAATCTTGGATAAAATGAAAATCAGAACGATATTATTGCAAATTCTTCAATAAAGCATCTAACATATTGCAAATTAAAAATTTAAAAAATCGTTCTTTATTTTGTGAGTTTATTTGTGAAACTATCTAAGAAATAAAATCATTTTATCTTGTAATATTTGAAAATGTTTTCAGCTGTCATTATCTATCACAAATTAAATACTTTGAAAGTGAATTTATTTTAAGCTGTTTAAAATATTATTTGTGTTCGTGCTTAGGGTGAAGAAATGTTTGTGTGCTGTGTTCATTCATAAGTATATGTATTTCGCCAGGATTTTGATTTTGCACTTCCCAGTTTTTATCAAACAACATAAAATTAGCATTTCATGGGAAAAAAAAAACATTTTTTGTTTATCTTTAATTTAAACAACAAAGGGATTATAATTTTTGTTACTTTGCAAAAAGTACTTAGTAAAAAGATGAATTTCGAATTTGAAATGTTCTTGCTATTTGGTTAGTAAATTAATTAATATAATGTAGTATACTACTTAGTTAACTATGTTTTTATTGGGAACCATTTAAGGACATATTACGAGGGTTGGAACTTTAATAGTGGCAACTATTTATTTACAAGGAATACAAAAGTGATTCATGTCACCATGTTTTACAGTCCTTCAATATAGTCGCCAGCATTAAATACAGCGATCAATAAAAAATATAAAAATTCTGCACATGTGAAAATAAAATTATGGCAAAATGCTTGAACACCATCTCCAAAATAAGAGACTAAATTAAAAAAAATCATGTTTGAGCTAAAATATTAATGTCTTGCAAAATCTTTTCTAACATACGTGACAATTTTTGATAGAGGGACAAGCTTTTTTTTACTGCTTAGACCTAGAGTGCATTTTTTTTTTTACTTCTTACTAAACAATCATAGATCCTTTCCCAGATTTTACTAATCAGGTCTTCTGGCCTAAAATGTAATACTTTGATAAAGAAATTCTAAAAAGTTTAGCTTTTTTATTTCAGTAATTCTGAATACTTATAAAAATTCGGACTACTACAAATTTTATTAAAACTCATCCTATGATTCAAAAAGGTGCTTCAGACCGCTGACGAAGTTTTTAAATTAAAAAGAAACTGTATTTGATATGGTAATGAAGTTAAAATATCATTGCACCTGCTTAAACAATATTCAATCTAAGAATGCTACTATTTTAGAGAATTCTATGCATTTCAAATAAAAAATAGCACAAATAATTATTATATATTCAGATTATACACGACTACTGCGTCATTCGCCAACAACATACATTCAAAAAGCAACAAAAATTTTTTTAAAAAAATTCTGACAGGTTTCAGATTTTAAATTACGTCCAAAAGGACATTTCTTTAACGTTTTGTGTGGTACCTTTATTTATTAAATATCATGTTCTTTGCACTTACACCATAAAATTCAGTTCGATAGCAATGTCGATAATTAATTTTAAAATGAACATATATTTAGGATTTCCGGTACACAATTCCGCGCGCTAGAGATAAAAAGGTTTCCACCCCCGTAGAGTGTTGCTATTGCTTGCTTTGAAATCGTTGAGTTTGTTACTCAAAAATTTGTTAAAGTTTCACAAAATATGAAATAGATAATAAAACAAATTCCAAATTTCAAATTTGATCTTCCACATGCCCATATTCTTAGGAGGATTACATCATTCAAACTTGGATGGCCTTTTTTCAAACCTTTTTTTAATCACAATGCGAGAAATATACACACATTTACGCAAATTTTCATTATTTAATTACTTCAAACGTAATGCGGGACTCTAACATTTGGTGGCAACAGTCTGAAAAGTGATTCGCCGTTTACAGTGATTCAACGCAAAATCGCAAAAACGAAAACAGTATTAGTATTTAAAACAATAGTCTCTTAAGGACTATTGTTTTAAATACTAATACGCCCCTTTGGATTAATAAATAAAAATATGAAAGATTTCAGATTTTAATCTACGTCCAAAGGAGCGTTTTTAACGTTTTGTGTGTTACCTCATTAAATATCATATTCTACGTACTCAAACCATAAAGTTCAATTCAACAGCAATATCTCAAAATTATTTTAAAATGAGCGTATCTTAGAGTCTTTCGCGCTGGAGATAGAAATGGGATTTTTTTCGTACGGTGTTGACATTACTCGCTTTGAAATCGTTTAGTTTTTTAATCAAAAATTCGTTGAAGTTTTCTAAAATATGAAATCCATAAAAAAACAAATTTCAAATTCAAATTAGGGCTTCCACATGCCCATATTGTATGGAAGATTACGTTATTTAAATTTTGATAGCTCTAGGTACCGTTGTTTTATCACTATGGGAGAAACATACGTACATTCATGCAGATTCTTCATTATTTACTTTCTTTAAGTATAATACAGAGCGATAATATTTAGTGGCAACAATTTGAAAAGTGATTCGTCGTTTATAGTTTTCAATGAAAAATGCCAAAGCGAAATTAAAAGTCCTTAAAGGCAAATTGCCCCTTTGGATTAAAAATAAAGTAAGCAAACATAAGAAAGTAAATTTCCGTGCTTCTTTTCTTAATAGTATTTCGTTTTATTTATTTATTGCGGTTTTTTTTAACTGAAATTTGTTACTTTTAGAAAAGTTGCGGGTTATATTTCGGACATTCAGTTGTTAGGCTGTAGGTTGGTTATTTTAATAATTTATGTAGCAAAATACAGAAATTTTAACACACCTTTCTGCTTGTAGTTATTTTGCGTTGAACAATGTAATTACAGTTATGTAAGAAAATCAAACTCATTGAATTTTTTTCCTAATAAAAATCGCATTGAAATCAATGTACATAAAAAGATTTGGAATATTTCAAATGAATTTGAACAGAACTTCATCAAACCAGTATAAGCGACAAATATTGTTCCAAAATGAATAAATAATTCGCCATTATTATTTTTACTATCAAATTAGATTATGCTTCATAAACCCGTCCAAAATACACTTATTATAAATTACTGTTGATGGCTAATTTTTATTTGAATTATTGCTTAATTATGTTATTCTTTACATGTAATTATATATAACTCATATTAAATGCAGTATTAAATTAAATGCAGTAATTAAATGTGCTATTTGTGTCGCTCGAATAATTAAAACTTATAACTTGTCGGTTTTAATTATGTATCTATATATCCATAAGTAAATTTGTTTAAATATTTCCTAATGCTATTTTTTAATTGAATTCACGAGCATTTCGCATATTTCTGAACATTCAATTTAAAATGTAAAGGATATTTTATGAAAATGTTATCTGTTTAAAGAGAGTATTGAAAAAACATGCTTACATGCTACTTTTTTATTTCGCGAAGAATGTCCACGTTTGTTTGTTGTTTATAAACCACTACATGCTCAAGAGTTTTCTTCGCGATTAAACATAGCGGTCTAAAACGAAAAAGAGCAACCCTCTTTGCTTCCTACTGAGAACTGTCATTTAGAGATCTCCAGAGTTCCAGAAATAAGGGGGGCAGGAGACATCTGCACGGCCGCTTTAAGGCGGTCATAACGCTTTCGAGGTCTTCACCACTGACCGCCTAGAACCGTCAGTAACGCTTTCGAGCACTTTTCCAGTGACCGCCTAGAAGCGTCCGTAACGCTTTCGAGGTAGGCCGTCTTGACCGCCTAAACCCGGTCATAACGCTCAGAGGGTTAAAAGGGGGAGTATATAAGGTATTACTCCAGCCTTCTTAGCATGCCTTCGTTGTGTAGTCGCCAAGATGCTCGACGCGTATTCGAGAGGTCCGTGGTTCGAGTCCTGACGAGAGCATTGCTCATTTTTCGTCTCCTGCTTCGAAATAACCTAATGTCTCTACGATATACATATCCACTCTGTTACTCAGCTTCGTGAACTCAGCTTTTTTTTATTCTTATATGTTGGTAAATTACGCATTTTTTGCTTTAAAAATGATTGAATTATGTTTTTCTTATCTTCCGGTTAAAGTTTTTATGCCTTTAGTTAATCTACACGCAAAAGTTGTAGAATTATCAACAATTTAAAAGTTGTTCAAGTGCATCTAGGCCTAATTTTTTTATCATAGCAGCCATATTTGTTTACATTTGAAATTTAACAGAATATTGAATTAAATCAGTTTCTGCACCTTCAGTGTGTTTTAGCCGAATGCGACCAAAAGAAAACTTTCAGTTTTGTGCACCGAAAAGCTGTTTTATTGCCCGTTGGCAGATTTGCTTCGTGTTGGGTAGAAACTGTAAATTTAATTGCAAAAATTGTTTTTTGAGATGCTTTAACTCTATTTGGTGTTATATGATCTTCTATATCTTTCAATGTTTAATGAAAGTATTTTGAGTTTGTATGCGTTTCTGCCTTGTCGCGAAGTGAGAACTGAATTAATTGAATGAGAACTATAACTCTAATGAAATTCGAGGAAATAAGTTTAAGTGAAATACAGGAAAAAATCCGTATAATTTAATATACTGTACAAGGAAGTCATGTGGTGTACACATCAGATGTACATAGTACGTCATTACTGATGCACATATAAAGTTTTGATGGGAATGTTGCGTAACATGTCCATTTTTCATATACGGCTAGGAAAAACGCCGGTTTACACCTTTAAATTCAGTATAAAATACAATATTTTTTAATATAAATATTATTATTTTCTCCCTTTTTACGAAACGCTTTCGATTTCAAAAGCCCTCGATTCGGGTTTTTTTACTTGAAAATTCAAAACTGTTATCCCGAATGTATGGCTGTTCTCAATTCTGCCCTTTAAAGTATTTTTGCTTCTTGATAAAAAAGGGCAGAAGATTTTTTTTCATTGAAATCCTTAAAAATATCCTGTCAGCATACGTTAGTCTAGAATTTTTATTCGTGAAATCAGTGCTTGCTTATTGTTGCATAGAGTCTCGTTCATATTGGTAACATAAACTACGACAACCCTGCCGCCCGACCGGGATAGTGATAGTGACGCTGACTGCCATAGCGAAAGGTCGGTTTCGAATCGCGGAGAACGTGTGTGTTGCATCAGGTTCTTGTATTTACAATAAAATTAATGTAAGATTCCTTATTTGCTACATCTTCAGTGTTCACGACGCCAGGCTTCTAATAATCACGTTTTCCAGTAAGAGTTTCTATTAGAATTAACAGGCCATCTTGTCTTTTACTTATTTATTCAAATAAAACACTAATATACACTATTTACAAGGTAGGTGATAATTATTTTAAGACAGTACATTTTAATTGTTTTTCTGAGTCTGAAGTTTCGTCTTTACGCTCCTCAGAGCGGTTCCAATCTGCCTCGTTCTCAGAACTCAATTAGAGAAAAAGAAAAGGAAGAGATGCTCGCCATCTAGTGGCAAGAATGGGACAGTGTGTTTGTAAACGTATAGTGTCTGTGCGGCATGGGGGTACACTAAATATGTGGTGACCCGAAAGATCTGTCGACAGGTTGATGGTAAGGGAAGAGGGGTAGTACACGCTCGAACCCTCCCCACTTTCATCAAACCCTCCCCAAATTTGATGGGGTGCTCTCCATCAAATCTAGGGAGGGGCGTAACCAAGCAAAGTCATACTGTCACCTGTGTGAGGCTCAAGGTTCTTGCCAACGACAGGCACAACCTTACACTCCTTGCGGAGATAAATTTCGTGGGCTTGTTCTGATGATATTGTCAGACAAGCGAGATAAGTCACAACAGCAACAACAGGATAGTTCTACCTAAGACTTGAGTGACTTATCACTATGTCTTAGAAATTACGACAGACACGTGGGAAGGGTATAAAAAACCCTTTTATTTAACTCAGAATACAGAAGCCACTACTTGTGCCTACAGAACCAGCCAGCATTTATAGCTTAACGCAAAACATAGGAGAATTGAAATTAAAACTAAGTTAATCGGGGGTTAACCAAAAGGTTACTCAGACACAAAAAGGCGGAAGTTTGCTCCGACCTAGGTCGGCAGGACAAGCCTAAAGGCGAGAGTAACACAACGCCGCAAATAACCAGCTTTCAAGAGAATCTAGTAGCAAAAGTAACCTTCAGCAAGTAGAACACTACGTTATTTCAATATGCTGAAACTAGAAATTAACATTCTGTCAATTTTGCTCAATATTCCTTTTTACGAATTTGAAAGTATTGCTGATTCCTATTAATTACTTACTTAACCTTTTTTATGATAATAATTTTAATTGTAAATTGTAATTAAAATTGTTTAAGAATTGTTAGTCCAAAGGGGTTTTGTCCCTGAGGGACTTTTGTTTTCGTTTTGCGATTTTGCGTCTTATCACTTTGAATGTCCGTTTCACTTTTCAAACTGTTGCCACCAAATATTATAGCCCTGTATTATATTTGAAGAAATTAAATAATGAAGAATCTGCGTAAATGTGTGTCTTTTTCTCGCATTTTGATAAACAACGGTACCTAGAGCCATCCAATTTTGAATGACGTAATCCTGCTACGAATATGGACATATGGAAGCCCATATTTGAAATTTGGAATTTGTTTTACTATCGATTTCATATTTTGTAAAATTTTAACAAATTTTTGATTAACAAACTAAGGTATTTGAAAAAGAGCAATGGCAACGTTGTACAGAAAAAATAGTTGTATCTCCAAAGCGTGAGACTGTATATCAGAAATTCTAAAGATATGCTCAATTTAAAATTATTTTGCGATATTGCTCTTGAACTGTATTTTATGGTTTAAGTACAAAGATCGTGATATTTAATAAATAAAGGTAACACACAAAATGTTAAAAAACGCCATCTTCAACATGCATTGGAAGTTCTTAGAAAATAATTTTTTTCAGAATTTAGGGCTGATTTTTCTAAAACACTCTGCCAACGCCGTCTCTCCGACTACTGTACAAACAGAAACAGAAAAGTGCGTGAGATAGCTGACAATATGGTATCTCCTGTTGTAAATTGAATTAGTTATATTTTAGTAAAGCATGCATGCGCTGTCTAGGTAAGGAGAATACCATCGTGTAGTAATTTTGAAGGAAAACTCCCTGATATTCATGTTAGACATGGGAAAAAGCGTGGAAACTGCCATTCAACTCGACTGTTTTCTTGTATTTGAAGTCGAAATACTAGTATTCAATGACCTTACTTCTCTTCCACTATTGTTATTACTAATCTCGTTTGTGTCATATTATCTTTTAAACAAACCCATGAACTATTATCGTGGCAAGGAGTACTAGAATGCATCTGTCGTTGGCCAGAACTTTGAGCAACATAAAGGTTGACAGTCCAACTTTATGTTCAGTTTCGCTCTAATTTTGAAGGAGAACATCGTATGAGGGCTGGATTCGAGGGTCTTCCACCCCTCTTCCTCCATCACTAACTTCTCAAGAAGACTTTTGTTTCGCCGCGCAATTAGAGTGCCCCCATGTCGCACACAGACTTTCGGTATGACAGTCAGCGTGGCTAACCACTTTATCTTCTGCGTGGCGCTCCGCCACTCGGGAATTTAAGCTTACTTAGCTAGATTGAAATGCTGCTGATTTTGCTATTTAGCAATTTGAGCTTTTGTTCTGCGAGAGATGCAGCAATCCTCTTCAATGATTACAACTTTAAACCTGCGGATTTTTGACGAAGAATTTCTGAAAGTTTAAAGACCGAATAACCGATATGCGATCTTCTGTGAAAGACGATTTCGGTATTTAACTCTCAGATTATCCTAGAGGCATTCGCAACTAATATTCTCTAGCTGTAAAAGCTGCTAGCGCTCGAAGATGTGATGAAGATTCGAAATTTTGCTATTTATTTGATCTATTTATTCATACTTAAACGAGCCCGTAAAGCGTAATACTACTTACGTATGATATCCAAATCTTAATCGCACAGTGTATACTTACTAGAATTCCTCGATGTCTATAATTGCACTATCAATATTTGAGGATAAATATAACTACGCTGAAAGCCATCTTAAATAAGATCTAAATGCATTAAAGTGTCTCGCGCGAGTTTCAAGAACAAACATATGACTCCGTCTGGTTTTAAGAGCCCTCTACAGATTCCCTTTTAATCCCTTCACTGACTGCATGACTGGCAAGGGATATCCTCTTTGATGTACAGATATCTTTAGGCGTGCTCTTTCACTTATATAAATCCATTGTTGGGCATTTCGCAAGTGACATTATAAACGTCATTATCTTTCTGTTCCAAATTTCGCAGTACATGCACATGAAAGCTATAGCTTTCGTCATGGCATTAATGCAAACGTTTCTCGCTCTTGTCTTATCGCTTTTAATTATTTATAGCACTGATAATACATGGGTATAGTTCCGTAATAATATGAACTACTGTGCTGCTAATTAGCTATGGTACTAATTAGCTATAGCCTACTAATTAGTTATAGTGCTAACACTGTTAACGGTAAGACAATCAGGTTTTTCAATCTGGGTTGCCTAAATATTTGCTCTGGCTATTAAAGTATGAATACATTAAGTGAAAGAATCAGTTAAAATAAATCTTCTTATAATTGCAGCCGACAGCAGTTTGCAGTTTAATTTTTGCAATTCTGTTACAAGAGGATCAAAAAGGCTGAAATAAAAATATAAATAAATAACAATTTAAAAACGCGATTTTATTCCATGACATTAAAAAGATGCTTTATTAGTTTCGATAATAATGCAAATTCTCATACAAATATAATTGCATATATTATAATGAAGAAAAATTTATATCAGTTTGACAGGTTTATCAGACAGTCTTAAGGTTTTTTTTTTTTTTTTTTTCTCCTTCCGGAACAAGAAGCGTGAAAAAGAAAATTGTGCCTTCTTTGCTAGGAATCAAACTATTGACTATGAACATTCTAAAAAGAGACTGATGGAAGATATGCCATAAATATTGCATAGGTTATGAAATAAAGATTTAAATTACTGATAAGTACAGCTTAATTTCGCATAAAGAATGCCTTCCACAACGATCTTCGTGGAAGGCATTCTTTATGCGAATGTGTGAACGCGCATAAAATATGCTCTGCATAACGAACCTGATCTTCCATTACGAACCAAATTCGAATACCATCACCCATTAGTAGTACATCAAATATTGAAATAATTTGTTTTACTTCTCTTTTAACAGTATATAAATACAGGAGATGCATCTATGTTACGGAGCGAGTGACTAGACAAGTGAATATTATTTCTGAATATTATACTAACACTTAGCAACTGCAAGCTCTCTTTGAGAACTAATTTCAAGAAGCTCAGAATATGAAGGAGGAGACCACAAAGAATCCATCGTTACTACAGCGCATGGACCCTTCTGAAGTGACAGCTTTTCAGCCCTCATTCAGGCAGGAGCAAGCTGAAACAAACAGAGTACTTCCCCCTTCAATGATAATGATATGCGCTACTTCCTAAACAACTTGATTTTGTTTAACTATAGGCAAACGACTATCTGCTTAAGGGAAGATATACATTTGCGAAGGACCTTCAGAAGGAAACTGGTTTATATTCACTTAAGATACTGTCAACTACAGATGGACTGGCTATAACCCAAAAATAACACGTGTTAAACAACACTGCGTTTCTGTTAATATTTGCATATCTATATTTTAATACATTTACATACAGTTAGTTTAAAATTTACGAAGTCGGTAATTAAAACAAAACCGCGGTTAATCCGAGGGCAGTTAAAATAAAAAAAAGTAATGCCCCATATTATAAGCAAACGACAAATATTATTAAATCCTATCCGATTTTCAAGCAATTTAATCTGGACAATAAGTTTATTTAGCTACATAAATAAATCAAATTGAAAGGCATTGTAAATAATGGAAGAATAAATATCATTAAAAATGAAGAAGCTAAGATTGTTAATGGTATTAAAGAACAATATTTGCGTTTCTTCCCACTGCTTCGATTCACTGCATTAATGAAACTTGTATGACATGGTGGTAAATTTTTAAACCATAATGAATGATAACTCTGTGTAAATATTAACTCAAACCTCGCTCAATATAGTTCTGTTATAAAAAACGTTTATTACTAGAATTTAAAAATGCAATATTATTTTCAGGTTAAGGATACAATTACCTTCTTTTTCAAAGGGAAATAAGAAACATAAGATCTCTTTATTAGCAATCGACGAAACGTAAAATCTTGCATTAAAGTTTTATAATATCGACGTGCATTGCTCATTATCCTAAAAAGAGGGAATCGTTTTAAAAACTTGGCATTTTCGCAATGTTTTTTGACACGTCATATTTTTTTACCACAGTTTGGTTTAATCACAGATGTCTAAATACAAGTGCAAACTTTCTGTGCTTCTTATGCACCCTACAACAATCTGACACCTACCTATAATTTTATTCCGGATGAAGCGCATAGCTTGCATCCGAAATAAAATCGAATGATTAGTCGATTAAATCCTAACTAATATTATAAATGCGAATGTAAGTTTGTTTACATGTTTGTTTGTTTAGCTTTTACGCCTTAACCGATCATCATGAAATTTTCAAGAAATATTTTTGATATATTAGAAAAGGTTATAGGCTATTAAATGTTTGCGTGGTTGCCACGCACCTGCGCGCGCAGATAAACTTTTACATCGTTTAAGTTATCGTTATGAAACTTTCAGCATTTAATGTTTATACAACGACAATCATTTTAAGCTATAAAACATGAACATAATGTGTACCGTGCACTTATGACCGTAGCTTAAATTTGACAAATTACTTACATTTTAACTTCGCTATACCTTTACATCGTTTAACATAAAATACTACAATTTTACAGCAACATCTGTTAACTGTTTAGGAAACTACGAATGTCATATTATACTTAGTATTGCGCTTGTCACACGTTAAAGTGCACTGATGTTATAGAGGAGGTCTTCCCCCAGAAAAATGTTTATAGTGTTACACTTGAAGAAAGAACGGTTATGATTATTTGAAATCGCATTTTTTCTGTGAAATACTGTTATTGTTTTTATTTTTCGAATAATTATGTTTCGTTCGTAAGACAATTTTTTGCATAAGTTATATATTTTTAAGTGCGTTTTTTTACTACGATCCTAACCAACATCTGTTTTAATTTTAGGGATAAGAAGTAAAGAAATAAACTTTGTTATTTATTTCTTTATTTTCTTTTTTACAATGTTGTTCTTTTCGTTTTCGAAATGCCTCGCAAACGTAAATCTAACATGTCTAGGAATTCATCTCGGGCCCGGGCAGAAAAAATTGCTCGATCCCAAGAATCTTCCGTACATGCACAATTAAGAAGACAAGAACTAGCAAGGCGACAATCTGTTTTGAGAACTGATGAAACAACTTCTCAAAGACAAGAAAGATTAGAGACCCAAACTTCCCGTCAAGCTTCTATATTTCCCATCAAGCTTCTATGAAGGCAGCGGAGACGCCTCTTCAAACTCAACTCTGCTTGACAGCACAACTTGAACGCCAAGCTACTTTGAGAGCCGCTGAAATGCCCCTTCAAACGCAGATGTGCTTGGAAGAACAAGCTGAATGACAAGCTGCTTTGAGAGCTATCGAAGCGTCTCTTTAAACACAGATTTGCTTCGAAGAACAAGCTCAACAACAGGCAGATGTCAGAGAGAGATATTCCAGAACAATTGCAGGCAAGAAGAAACGTTCATGCAGAAATGCAAACTGAATACCGGCGAAATTTCATGCATAACAGTTTGTTCGTATTTAATAATTCTAGACTTCAATATGATCCTTCAATTGATTACCATAATCATCCATTAATTGTTATCGATTTGATGAGTAAAAAATGCTAGTTTTGCGATGCCTTAAAATGGAAAGATAAAACTGAAGGAATGTGTTCCAATGGTAAATTTCCGCTTTCTTTGCTTGGTGAACCAGAAGAGCCGCTGAAAACTATATTTATATGATACAGATGAATCAAATCGTTTTTTTAAGTAAAATCAGAAAGTACAACTATTGCTTCCAAATGACATCTTTTGGAGTAGACAAAGAGATAGAATACCCGGGTTTTCATCAACTTTTACCGTACAAGGCCAGATATATCATCGAATTGCTTCACTTTTTCCAACAAATAATGAACCTCATAAATTTTTGCAAGTTTATTTTATGGGTCAAGAATAAAATGAAGTAAGCCATCGTTGTCAGTATATTGATGGAGTCGAGAGAGATATAGTATTGAAAATTCGAAGAATGTTACATGACAACAACGTTTCGATAAATACCTTCAAAACTGCAATAGAACACTGTCCTCAAGACGATTATAAAGTCGTCATTAATACTGATAGAACTCCATGTGGCGAACATGAGAGGCGATATAATCCAACGACAATTAATGAAGTTGCTGTCTTAGTTACTGGCGACCTATGCTCTCCACAAGATATAATGTTACGAGCATATAATTATGCACTGACACGCGTAGCAGATACTCATAAATTTTACGATGCTTTGCAGTACCAATTAATTTTTAGTAAAGGGCAATTGGGATACCATTTTCGTATTCCACAGATTAATCCAACTACGAAACAACCAGTTTCCAATAAAAAATTTCCTCCATGGATTTTTATACCTATCAAATGATGCTTCGAGAAAATGATTTCAACCTCCTTCCGCGGTCGAGGCAGCTCTTTCATCAATTCTTAATAGATATGTATATCAAAGCAGAGAGCGAACGCCTTAGTTACATTTCTTTAAACCAGACACAACTCCGAGTTGAAAATTACATTCAACTACAAGATGCAATCAGCACAGATATTGTAATATTACTATCATTGATTCAATGAATGCCGCCGGTGGTGAATGGTAATTTCTTTTCCTTCGCATGGACATAACTCTGACTAGGTGTCGAACCTTAGGTCGGATGTCCATACGACGGTGGCTCGGTTCGGTTCGGTAATATTAGCCCCAATGATTTAAGCAAGATGGTTATTCTTCCCTCCATATTTGTGAACAGTCCCCGCTATCTGCATGAATACACACACACTTTCAGCTTTTGTTTTAATATAATTTTCCTCATTTTGTTGCTGCCGAAGGAAAAGAAATATGGTTAACATATTATCACCCTCTCTTTTTGTATAGCTTTTTCCTTGGCATTTCATAATCACCGGCTTTTGACTTTCTGGTACGCCACTTTTTAGTTTCTCAAAATTAAATTACTGCTTTTTCATATCTTTTAAATATTTCAAGCTTTGTAGCTTGTTAGCCCAAAAGGGCTCTCGAATTTGCTTTGTTTCACTTTTCATTCCAGTTTACTGTCATTTGGCAAAATTAAATCTGTCTGTTATTAATTAGCAAACTAAACTATTTAAAATAATATATACTACTCTTACGATACTTTTTAAATTTCAATCTGATTGATTTAAAGGAAAATACATCGGATTCATGATATATCTAATTAAAAACATTAAATACTGTTATAGAATTACATTATATTTTTTTAACTTATTCTCCTAGTATCCTATAAAATACTTCACTATTCTACCTGGGCAATCTCTATTAATAATCCCTATCAATAAACTACATAAAAGATGAGAAGAAACCTTTCGGCGTCCAAATAAAGCCTGAAAATTTTCACATTTTTTTTCATACATGCGTTAGACTCTGAGTGGAACTCTACCAAAGGATTTAGACTGCAACAATAATAGCTAAGATAATCAAACGTCTGTATTACGCTGAATAGTATATGGCCTGTCGCCAGACGGTATGGTGGTTAGGAAGGTAAACTGCTGAGTTGGCTTCCGACCCAGGTATAGATATATCCATGCAGAATTGGTTACCAACTCCCAGCGGGAGTTAACCACTAGCTGCCAGACCGCAGCCCTGGGCAGTCTCGGCAGAGCAGACGACATTTATAAAATGCAAAAAGGAAATATACATGCGCATACAAGGCACTTGAAGAACTGTACAATCAAAATATATGTATATACATATAAATAACAACTCATATACAGATATATACACACTTATATATACATATATATTCCTAAACAAATAAAAGTATACATACTCATATTCATCTATATATCTACACATATAACTTTATTCATGATAGTTTACATGAAGCATGCCTTTGAGGTACGCGTGATTCTTAGTATAAATTAGGTACCATAAATAAAAGATATAAACATGTACAGATACAGTACAGCATTCAGATTACAAAATTTGTGTACGAAAACCCGGCACTGCATAAATATAAAATTGCATATTGAACATACATATTACATACTCTGTTGCTGACATATTGAACTAGCATATATAGTTCTAACGTGCATACTGCTATGCTTTGCAGAGTAATCTGTCTTCAGGTTAATAATTGTGCCAGTTCAAGAAGAGTTAATGCCATACTGAGGGTGCGATGTCTAATTCTAAGAGAACTGTGCTTAAAAATGGCGCTGTTAGAATCTAATGTGTGTTAGATACGACTCAAGTATGTACTTTATGGCTACTATCTTCCAGCGTCAGAACAGTAATTGCTAATACAGTAGTTAATTATTGCTTTCAGTTTCCGCTGGACAACTCTGTTACTTTGTAGATTCCGGAGCCAATTTGACCAGAATCATGCTCCTGATTGTTTGAGGCTGTTAAGTGCTGTGTGTGTGGGCAGGAGAACACAAAATGGTCTGGATGACCCTCCTCCCCACATTCACAGTTACCATTTTTTTTCAAGCCAAAGCGGCAGAGGTATGAAGAGAAGGGCCCATGACCATTGAGGAAATACGGCATGTAATTGCTATTAGTTTGGATTGACCTTGGGAATGAGATTGTAAACACGTCTCCCTGTGGAGGCTTGATCCCAGCATTCTTGCCATGTTAGGTTAGGCGGTTAGGGAAGTCTTTTCGGTACCAAAGAGCCCGAGTTCGAATCCAGGAGAAGACATGGATGTTTGTAAGTGTATAATATCTGTGCGGCATGGGGGGCACTGTAAATATGCGGCGAGCTGAATGTCCTCTCGTATGGTTTGGTGAAAGGGGTGGGAGACCCTCGGACGATCCCCTGGGGTGCTCTTCCTCAGAATTAAAGTGGCAAATAGAAGTACAGCCTCTCTTTGGAGTAGGCTTTGTCAACCATTCTTCCATGTAATAATGTAATATAGGCACGACGACAACAACAACTATATAACATTTGAATCATTTTTATTAGTTAAAATAATGTTTTCACTTGTATATATTATGAATTAAATTGAATGTACTTTGAATTGTATTTCTTTTCATTCATTTTACAGATACCAGTTAATTTAACCCTAGGTCATTAGACTTATTCCGTTCCAGTACTTACAGCTGTACACACTGTTGCATAAAAATATACTGCATTAGAGAGCATATTTGTTTTTTTTATTTTTGAACTGGCGCCCATAAAACATCTAAGCTGAAATCATGAATTTTGGTACACATGGTATCGTTTGATGACAGGTCCAGACGATGAGAACTCAGAAAGACTTTTTTCTGAGAAATGATGGTAAGAAAAAGCTTACTTATAAGTATGCGGTAAATCTTCCTTAATGCGGGGCGGAGTAGAATCACTGAAGTTACTTTCCTGTTTCTTCGAATGATTCTAGCACAAATTTCACACTAGTTTATGTCAGTGATATTTTTGCGGAATCGCTACTGCAAAACATCTGATGTGTACACCACATGACTTCCTTGTACGAAATATTAAATTATACGCATTTTTTCTTGCATTTCATTTAAACTTATTGGATTCAATTAAATCTACTTCGTCGATAGCGCATAAACCACAATAAATAAATGCACGCTTTAAAATTCACTATATTTTTTCCCGTAGCGACACTGGCACAAGGTTCACTTAACAGCGTTATATTTCGTTCATATTACAACTCATAATGCACAAAATGTATATCATTTGAAGAATTATCTAATCGTTGCCACATGTTTTATCAAATACTATAATAAATCCAGAACGAAAATTACAAAAGAAATTAAGCAAACAAAACAAAAAAGAAACAGTTTCTCACAGACGATTCAGTATTTCTCATTCAATTAATTCTGTTCTCACTTCGCGACAAGGCAAAAATGCATAAAAACTCGAAATATCTATATTAAAAATTATTCCAGAATGGATTAAACAGGATGTAATTCGTAATAATAAAAGAAGGCATTATCTTTGTTGTTGCAAAGCTTAGTTTCACTAGATTGGCAACAAATCCGCTATTTTGCTAAGTTTGAAATGTAAGTAAACATTTCCGCCATCGCAAAAGTGATTAGGCTTAGCTGCACTTAATATACTTTTTAATTGTTGATAACTCCACAAATATTGCATGCAGATTTACTAAAGGAGTAAAATCCTTAACCGGAAGATAAGACGAATATAAATCAATCAATTTTAAAGCAAAAAATGCATAACTTACAAACATATAAGAGTAAAGAAAGTGAAATCACTGAGCCGGGTAACAAAGTGGATATATATCTATACATATATTTATACATGTTTTCGTGCGGCCGATTGCAACCAAAATACGAGGTGCACATCTACATGTTATAGCAGTCCTATACACAAAATTTCAACGTTCTGAGGCTACTAGTTTTTGAGTTATGCGAGATACATACATACGTACGTACATATATCACAAAAAATTCTCTTCAGAATTCATTTTAAAGGAGTTTTATAATTTTTTTGGAGGAAAAGTCTTCTATTCTGTCTTTACGTACAGATGTCACGCAAAAACATCGTTAAATTGCATTCGATAGCGGTCAAAATTGATATTTTTTTGTAGAAATATGCTACCTGAAACTTTTCACGATTGCAATACTTCCTTTTTACTTCGTAGAAGGAAGTAACAAAAGCGAGGGAAATGCGCGTGCGAGATTACCTTGATCCCATTTATTGAAACATGGACTTTTTTTTTTTTTTTTGCTTATTACGTGCTCCGCCATTAGGTACTACACGAAAAGGGAGGCATGCCCTTTGGAGGTCTTTTTTAAGGAAAACTGGCTCGTATCCACGTTATACATGGGAAAACCACGAAAACGCCCATGCAGCCAGCCCGCTTGCCGGGGCTCGAACTACCAGTGTTCAGCGGCAGCTACCGCTTGGCCGCTGGTGAGCCAAAATATAGACTTGACCTTCGAAATTATTATACACCGCAGATGGAAAATTTATAGTGCTTGTGTCTCTGGGCGCTATTTTATTTTTCCTTACAGCTACTGAAACAAATAAGGCCCATTTTCAAATTTTGCTAATATGCTGTTCCAGAAGAAAAGAAAGAAAAATTCAAGATAAATTAATATTTAAACTTTAATTTGAGCAATGCCTGCATAAAATGACTATAAATATATTTTTACAATTTAAAATATAAAAAATCATTTGAAAAGTTTTAGATAGAAATTTAGCAAATCAATAAAAATAATTTGTCTTCTACTTCATGTCAAGTTCTTTACCTTGAGATTATTTTGCCCCCAATTAGTTTGTAAATCTGCCTAAAAGGGGCAGTACATATTCAATGTAATCAAACTTGGCTGGACTAGTTTATCTACGTCACTGAATATGTACTGCCCCTTTTAGATACATTTACAAATAAATTTTGGGCAAAATAATCTCAAGGGCTTGACATGAAGTGGAAGACAATTTATTTTTCTATTGATTTGTTAAAGAAAACAACTTCTAAAATTGATTTTTAACATGAATGTAACACACTAATATTTCATATTTAAAATAATTAAACTTCTTTGTTTAACAAAATAAATTAGGTTGTAAACCAAAGAGGTTAAATAACATGAAACTTGAAAGGGACAGGCATTTTTGCCTACGATCACACATTTTAAGATTTATATCTCAAACATTTCAATTGAATTTTTTACATTTTGAATTGTAGAAATATTAGTCATCTTTATGCAATGCATTGCTCAAATTAAACTTTAAACATAATTTATCTTGAATTTTCTTTCTTTTCTTCTGGAACAGCATTTGTAAGCAAAATTTGAAAATGGGCCATAAATAAATTTCTGCATTTTAATCGTATTTCTTATGATTTTAGTTTTAGATTACTCTTTAACGACAGGTAAGGAACTTTGATCTTATTCCAAATTCCCTCAAACTATGCGTAAGCTGCGGTTACATGATAAAATAAAATGTACTGAGCATGCCTTCTACAGTTTAAGAAGGCTGCAAGTATCTTTCCAGCATGTTGCAAATGTGTTTTATTGATGACAGATTTGGGTACCTGTATTACCGAAAAAAGACACCAAAGCTTTAAAGACATTAGTGATAAAATTGCACAATAAAAGGAGGCGGTAAATTGTACGTTGACGACACGGCAGCATAGGCAGTAGCCGCAGACTCTCACCAGCAATACTATATCACCAGCATCCCTCCCTTTCCGTGTAGTACCTAATGGCGGAGCACGTAATAAGCACAAAAAAAAAAAAAAAAAAAGTCCATGTTTCAGTAAATGGGATCAAGGTAACATTTCCCTCGCTTTTGTTACTTCCTTCTACGAAGTAAAAAGGAAGTATTGCAATCGTGAAAAGTTTCAGGTAGCATATTTCTACAAAATATCAATTTTGACCGCTATCGAATGCAATTTAACGATGTTTTTGCGTGACATCTGTACGTAAAGACAGAATAGAAGACTTTTCCTCCAAAAAAATTATAAAACTGCTTTAAAATGAATTCTGAAGAGAATTTTTTGTGATATATGTACGTACGTATGTATGTATCTCGCATAACTCAAAAACTAGTAGCCTCAGAACGTTGAAATTTTGTGTATAGGACTGCTATAACATGTAGATGTGCACCTCGTATTTTGGTTGCAATCGGCCGCACGAAAACATATATAAATATATGTATAGATATATATCCACTTTGTTACCCGGCTCAGTGATTTCACTTTCTTTACTCTTATATGTTTGTAAGTTGTGCATTTTTTGCTTTAAAATTGATTGATTTATATTCGTCTTATCTTCCGGGTAAGGATTTTAGATCAGTGTCTCTTAAACTATGGATCGCAAATCGAAATTTTGCGGTTACGAAAATTCAATTCGATAGTTGAATTTAAAGCGACTACATTCATATGACATTTAATGTAATTGCATTAATTGACATTAACGAGGTTAGACCTATAAAGATATTACATTGATTGATATTAATTACTTGTTATATAAAGTGCAAAAAGAATTGGTAAATCTATCTAGCGATTCAAACCTAAAACCTAAACTTTCACAAAAATCCTTGATGATTTCTGGCTGGGAGTTAGAAGTAGATTTCTCATTATTTCTGAAATGGCATTTAAGTGATCTTCTCTCATTCAGCAACCCATATTTCTATAAAACTGCTTTTTCAGCTTTAACGCTAATTAAAACCAAATGTCGTTCAATGTTAAAACATGTTGAAGATGCTTTATATCCAGCAGTATCAAATATCGCACTAACATTTGATTTGTTTATGCAGTAGGAAACGAACACATCTGTCTCATTCGAATTTTCTTTTTAATTTTTGTTTGCTTAAAATAAATCCTTAAACTTGTAGGGTTTATATTTATTTTAACTAACATTTATTTTAAGCTTAAACTACCTTTCCTGTCAAGCCTTACTTTCCCCTGGAACTGCCAATGCCAGAGTATGTAAATTTAGTAGAACGCGCAAGGATTCAAATTATCAGCGGAAGTATTCTGAGTTAAATAGAAAGGAAACGAGTTCGAGGTGTGCTGTTCTTACTTCACGAGCGCGGAGGTAGTTAGCCAGAAATTGAAGAACCCCGCGTTTCGGCCTGTGTGCTTGCCTGGAAGTATTGTTAATTGTTCAACGTGATCTTCAAGTTTGCTGAATTAGCAGCGGTATGGTAAAACGCGGTGAGGTTAGTTACTTTTAGAGAGCCTCGTAGTTAGAGTCTTGTCTTTAGTTTCTTTTCAGGTTATTATTTTTATTTTACCGCCAAGTTGGCGTAGTTTGTGAGCGTCAAGAGCTCGCACTTGTAATTTATTACGTTGAATAAAAAGGGACTTAAACCCTTAACAAGACTCTGTCTTTTATCCAGTTTCAACAGTCACCTCTTGGTTGCGTGCAAGTTGGAGGCGCGCAACGCTACAAACTACTTCTTTTTATATTGTTACGAAATGTACAGGGGCGGTGAGATGGCTTCCCCGCAAAGCAGTTTTAGGGTTGCCATAAAATGGCAAGGGAAGGCAGGGTTGCCACATTTGGCGACAAAACTGACAATAGACCATGAACGATTGGAGAACCTTCTGGATCGAATTCTTACCGGTTTAGCTCAGAATGTTCTCGAACACAAGTCGAAAGCTATGTAAACCCTGCTGGTCCGCAGTCAGTTAGTGTGTGCCTCGTCTAGCGAGCTGATAGTCAGTCATTGAGCTAGTGTCTCGAAATCTAGCGCCGAGTTGGTCGTCGAGTGCATCGAGAGAGTCTTTTAGTGCATCGTCGAGTTTTGTCTTAGAAAGTCGAGGGCTATTTTCTTGTGTATCGTCGAGTGCATCGCGTGGAGTGTCGCGAGAGAACGTGGATTTCCGAGAAAGACTAAACAGAGTCGGGAGCTGTACTCGGGTGCTTTGCAGTGAAGCTGTCTCCACCGTTATAGCCTGACAGTGTGAAGGCTGTGTCGCTGAACGTGTCAGCGTGTTTATAACAGTTCGACGACTGAAAAAGTCACTTTGGAGCTGTCCTGATTAATATTGGCTAAATAAAGTGTGTTTCAATACTTCATCAAGTGTCGTCATTATTCACTCCAAATCCACACGAACCCCGTACGAACGTGAAGGAAGAAAATAACGTAACAACTGGTGTCAGGGGGAAAAAAAAAAACCTAACAAGATGTATATTGTTTACCAAAGAAGTAAATTATTTAGAAGACGATATTTATTTTTATATCTTTGTATATATAATATCTGGAATCGCGAAAAATTTTCAGTGATAAAAAGGGGTCTCGATTAATAAAAGTTTAAGAGCCCAGCGTTAGATAATGCTAAACGTTAGATTGCTTTTGTAGTACAATTAGAGGATATCGGCTACGTCTCTCCAGGCACTATCATCACTAAACGCAAGCCAGCCTGACATTGTGCAAGATAAAAGTCCGGCACCTTAATTCGGTTCTGTCTGTGTTGGGAATGTAAACTTCTACTGGATACACATATTCCATCGCAACTTCTGTCGGTCATCTTCGAATTTAACTGTACAGGATACAAATGACTTCGAATGATAAACGGCGATACTACTGGTGCAATACTGGCTGCTTTCCTGACTGTACGATCCTTTTCTAGCATTTGTGCTGGAGCACTCTAAATTTCAGCCTTGGTTTCTTCTATTTTTTTGACACTCAGTTTCAACAACAAAAAATTACCATGTCGCCCCGACTAAGCTAATAACTAATAAATACATTTATGGGATCAAGCAACTTTTGTTAGGGCAATGATGGGAGCCTCTCTCAAAGATTAGCGCCTCTGAGTACCTCTTAATAACATCCTTGCTTATAACATTAGTACCCAATCTGTTATCGTTTAGTATAATGATTGGTGGATAAGCGCATAATTAAAACTGTCCATTGCCACACCGGATAATTTTAAATGCTGTATGATGTGCCCTTTTCAAAACTTTGAGCGAGTCTTGTAACGTAACTGATGCTAATTTTTTTTCATCTAAAATTTGGGCTTTAGCTCTCGCCATATGGGTATAGGCAGTAAACACGTCATGTGTATGAATCCCATTGTACTCTGAAAGTTAATTATCCACTACCACGGAATCGTAAGTTACAGGCGAAGGAATGTAATGATTGTTATTTCATTTTTAATTGTGGAAATTTATAAATATTTAATTGTATAGATTTAATTTAGATATACCATTAAAATAAAACGAACCATAGAATCCAATACGTTGCCAATAAAGTTGTTGGTTACCGATGATTTAGGAGCTGACTGTCCCCGGAAGGAAAGATGCGCTTAAATGTAAAATTAGCAACAATAAAGCATAAAAAAAGGAATATAGAAAACGGTACTTACATTGTATATGGCATATATAAATGGGTTGTAGCATGAATTGCTCATAGCAAGCCAATGGGCAGAGAACCAAATGACGTTAATGTACTTGTACCTGAAAAAATGCAAAAATAGATTTGTATTTTCAATTAAGAGACTCATTTATTTCAATATTTCATTTCTTTAAATAATACAGAAAAGTTCGATGAGTGTGATTAATTAAGTCTTCAACTAATATGTGCTAAGAAAACGAAATGAACAATTCATCCATCAGTTTCAGTAAATTTGGAAAAGAAAAAGGAGGATTATAACCTTTCTTAAAAAATAATAAAACCACCGAAGTTATCAAATTTCAGTTGCTTAATTTTTTATTTAAAATATAAGAACAAGATTAAAGAAATTACTTTTTTTTCTACAATGTCAAGTAGAGATGTCCGGTTTCAGGTTTGGTATTAGATTAAAGAAACTGAGCGAGAAAAATATTTTCTCCAAACAAGAAGTGACCTGAAGTTCTTATAGTCTGTTACTTTAAAAAAGAGCCATTAAAAGCCTTTCTGACACACCACTATTATGATCGCAACAAGTGTCGTCGCTCTCGTACATTTATTTTCTCAAAAATTCATTTCTTTCATTTATACTGTAATTCAATACAGCCTTCATTCATGCATCGCCCATCAACGAGCGAGCGGAAAATCGCTGAACATTGATAGTTCCGACCTAGGTTAGAATCTACGTGAAATAGCTGGCTTCATGCACGTTTTTGTGGTTTTTCCCATGTGTAACGTGTATTCGAGGTATTTCCCGTACAAAGTACTTCACGAAAGCATCCCTGCCCTTAGGCATATAGTCCTAGTGTGATTTGCCATAATAAACTAAATCTAAATCAATAATTGAAGCATTTTTCACGAATTGAAAGGAGCGGAAAATTAGGAAACTCGATCAACTATCGTTAAAAGGCAAACAGGATAAGAAAAAAATGGCCGTGAAGTGCCCGGTTATAAAGTAACAGAGTGTAATGTATTGGCATTTTACGATAAAAAGGTTATAAAAAGGATAAAGGTTAAAACAATTTAAAAGGTTTATTAAGTGATAAAAAATTGTTTTATTAAATATTGAAAAATGAGAATTTTATAATTTATTAAAATCTGAACCAAAGTTTAGTAAATTTTGTTAATAAGATATATTAATTCCTAAATCAACACTGCCATTCAAAAATATCAGAATCTTAAAAATTTAATTAAAAATTTTTATCTCTCGGCACATGTTTCTTCAGTGCAATCTTTATTTTTTGTTACTATTTTTTTAACGATATAGTCGGATTTAAGCAAGTACATCACCGAAGAATAGCTGGACAGAGATTTTGTGTATTGTAAAAAACTGCTTTTATTCAGTAATTACCAAAGCAAAATATAGGTTGTATCACACATTTAAAACATTTCGGAAGAACAACTCTTTAAAATTATTTTCCTCCTTTGTCATACGATACGAAACAGCCAGTCATTTAGGATCGTTTTGGTTTGGTTGGTGTGATTACGCCAAAGCCTCAAGAGCTATATGCCTAAGGGAAGGAATGCCTTCGTGGAGGAGTTTCTAAGGGAGATTGGCTGCTATACATGTAATATAAAGGGAAAACCACTAAAATACAGATGCAGCCAGCTCGTTCACGGGTTTCGAACCTCGGACCGAACTACCAGTGTTCAGCGACTTTACCGCTAGGACGCTGGTGGGCCGAGGATCGTTTTGAAGTTAATCATGTAAGGAAAAACTAGTTATCGATTACAAAGGATGGTTGATGCCTGGAGATTCGATGCTAATAGCTGTTGGTGGTTGGAAATGAACAAATTACAATGGATAATGATGGAAAAACTTGTGCGTCTTTCTTTCAGTAGTAAAGCAGGTACAAAAATTGTTTGAAGCAATTGCTCGTCTGAAATAAATGGATGTGTAATACCAGCCTAAGAATGTTTATTTTCATCCCACTCGCCGTACTGATTATTGAGTGCATTAATTTGACCGTTTTCCTGTGCTCTTTAATATTCAAAATATAACTTATTGAAAGGTATCCTAGTCAAATCATGTAAAGTAAATACAGTCAACTCCTGATTATGCTAGGCAGCATTATGGCAAGTCAATAGCCATAATTAAAACAAAATCATGGTTACTTCGAGGACAATTTTTAAAAACACAGGAAATGTTAAAAGCACATAATGTGATTAAGAAAAGAGTATTCCTAGCAGTTTAACTATTTTTTCATGCAGTTTAGTCAAGAAAATAACTTCATTTGGCTACAAAAATTAAATCGTATTCAAAGTTCTTAAACTCTCTGTTTCTTCTTGTTTTTGTCTATTTTTCTTCTGCATTCAACAATGGACATGAGTTTTGTTTTTGTTTACATCACTTTTCTATCTGGATAAAATGACAGTATGAAGCAGACCATTAAAGGCTGTACACTTGCATCATTTTTAAGATTGAGCAGTTTAGGATTATATGCATGTGCATTATGTACTGTTATGGGTAAAAATAATTCCCAAATAATATGACATTATTTACTACAAGCTCAAGCGTTATTAATATCGTCTTTGTATTTTCATTAGGCTGTTTTGTTTTACTTCTGAATTATAAGCTGTATAGTATATACAAAATACAACTGCTATAACAAAGGCATAATGCTATACAGTCTCATCAGAATGCACAGTTGGAAGATGAAGATAAAAGTCATTTACTGCTGTAAAATTATACTTCCACAGACGTAAAGTAAGTACCTTATAAAAACATTTCTTTATATCTGATATTTCTGACATTTCTGCAGCTATTTTCCATATTTGGCTATATTATTTTCACGTGTTTATTCTTATGCTACACTCTTTCTGTGCAGGCTGTTTGTAAAAGGGGACTTAATGCTATATTTTTAGTCCAAAGGGGCTTTGTCCCTGAAGGACTATTGTTTTCGTTTTGCGATTTTGCGTTGAATCACTATAAATGTCCGTTTTACTTTTCAAACTGTTGCCACCGAATGTTAGAGTCCTGCATTATATTTGAATAAATTAAATAATGAAAAATCCGCATAAATGTATGTATATTTCTCTCATTGAGATAAAACAACGGTACATAGAGCCATCGAATTTTGAATGACGTAATCCTCCTACGAATATGGGTATGTGGAAGACCAAATTTGAAATTTGGAATTTGTTTTAAGATCGATTTAATATATTGTAAAACTTTAACGGATTTTTGATTAACAAACTCAAGGATTTCAAAGCGAGCAGTGGCAACACTCTACGGGGGGGGGAAACCTTTTTATCTCCAGCGCGCGGAACTGTGTATCGGAAATTCTAAAGATATGCTCATTTTAAAACTATTTTGCGACATTCCTATTGAACTGAATTTTATGGTTTAAGTGCAAAGAACATGATATTTAATAAATAAAGCTAACACACAAAACGTTAAAAAAACGCCCCTTTGGACGTAATTTAAAATCTGAAACCTTTCAGATTTTTTATTGTCTTTAATATTTGTCCTAGATATGTACTTTGAACAGAAAAGTTTCCCAAATATGTTACAGAAATTTTTAACAGTTTCAACATTGAAAGTATGGAAAGATTGAGAAATGTAAAATATACATTGTGTTTTAGTTGGTTAAATCCAAGACGTTTCTTACATTTTACACGCAACATTCGTGAAGACACTAAAAAAGGAATTCGCTCAGTTAAATCCCTTTTCAATATATATTTCTGACTCAAATTAAATATTTCCTTATATTTTCTAGCCTTACGAAATAATTAAAAAACAAATAGCGATTAATATAGATGTATTGAGTAAATCATGTTCATTGTTAGCTTTGTAGTGTCCTTCAGAAATCTCACTAAATTTGCATCTCAATGAATTTAACGCAAAAGTAAGAAATTTTTGCGTTTAACTTTTAAGCAAATAATGAACATTTTACTCTTTAAAAATCTTGCTATACGAATGTTGTTCAAAAATTAAAATTTTTTATTTATCAGATCTCACTATGCAAAGAGCTGAATGTCCTCGTTAAGAAAGCACGTGTCAGGAATAGACTTTAGTACCTCTCCCGTTAACAGGACGCCACTTGACATCAAAGAAATGCTACCGCGAAATCTAACTAGAGACAGGGGATGAAACTCCTAATGCTGCTGTGTACAGCTTCATGAAAAAAAAATTATATCCAAGGTAAATTAAAAAATTACAAATACAGAAATTTACGCATTTAATTATTCCAGTCGACACTTATACCCAGACTAGAATTTATAGCTGACACATTTCAACCAACGCGAGCTCTTGAAGTAAATAAAGCGTGCAGAAATTAAAAATGGAATGCGCAAACAACTCGAAATCCATTCTGTAAATCTTTGTTTTCCTGACACAATCTGTCGTTGTATCGTCATCTTGTAGCTCCGGTAGTAATAAAATGCAATATCATTTTTAGGTTTTCAGTATGAACGATACTTTTCTTCTGAAAGAATTTAATCCGATTCTATAGTAATTGTCAAATCACATAATTAATATTTATTCTTTCTTAAAAAAACCAAAAAGAAACTGAAAATATTCAATAATATATTCAATTCTGAATGTATTGAAGGGAAGATTACTGGAGCGACGTCCAATTATAACATCACATAACTACTTGTGGTTTAAAATAAACACGTTAGCATATAAGGCGGTCGTCTCGCAAACAAGTACGATTGGTGACCCGTTAGCAGAAGAATACCTCAAAATTTTAAGGAAACCACTGTAGCCACCCTTTTCCAACTCCCTATATAAGATATATATATATGACAAGAAGACTTGTAATCTTACATCTGATTATCTATTATAAAAATTGTTTAACACTCCTGTACTATAGAAGGAATTCTTGTCTTTGCAATTTTTAGAAGTCTTCTAAGATTTTAAGAATCCAAATAAGGGTAGATCTTAACTAAAAAGTTTATTAACAAGTTATAGCATTTATTAAAACTAAAATTTGACGAAATGTAACCACCTTTGCTTGCCACCGGGTTTAAATTCATGTCTTTAACAAATTTCTTTCAGCTCATAACTGATCTCGTTCAAATTACCTCGCTTTCTACTTTTCGAACTAAACATTACGAAATCACTAACCAAAACCCAGATTGGCATATAGGTGAACGTATCAGGAAATAAACATTTTTCTTGGGGAGTTGCTACAGTTCTCTCTGTCTAAGCTGTCTCTAGTTGTTTGCTATTTATGCAAATTTGCATTCTAGTGATGATCGATGAAAGAAATAGAAGTATAGAAAAGAATTAACATAAAAATATTATGTAAGTTAAAATAAAACTTACATTCTCGTTAATTTACAATTACAGTGCACAAAACATATCATGTAAACATTTTCCTTTTCAAAACCGAAAACAACGCTAAATCAGCTTTACAAGTGAATTCTAACAAAATTCCATATCTAAGTGAAGTTTCTACAAGTGAAGCAAAATTTTAATCGAATCATTACCCTTATAAAGCGCTGAAAAATTCATTTTTGATGTCTTCTTATTGAAACCGCAGTTTATCGCTTCTTTTTATTCGCAAAAGGAAGCTTACTAACGAGAAAATAAAGCAAACGGTTCTGAACTCGGGTAATGCGTATGATGTTAAAAACCTGTTAACACATTAAAGGCGGGAGTCGTAGTACTACGATTTATCTCGACTGTAGCTTAAAAGCGGAAGTCGTAGTAATACGATTTATCTCGACTGTAGCTAGCAAACCACATTGCGCAATCCATGCGCCACTTTACATTTGTATTTAATATGTTTTGTGGTTTGAAGCTGTTCGGTTGTTCAAATTCTACTTACAGTAAATTTTGAAATCCTTCAATATGGTTTCGCGTGAAAATAAAGATATATATGCTGACGATTTGATAGACATTGAAGAGCCGCAACCTAGTACATAAAACTCGGCACCATGAACTCCACGATATAAAATTGATCCGCCTGGATATCTTTCGCTAGACGTCAAAAAGCACAAATTAATTCAGATAGAAAATAAAGGCAAAAAGCTATATGCCCAACGAAACTGCGTAGTTTGTGCGGCACATTAAAAAAGAAAGTTGATTTGCTTCAAATGCGAGTTTTGCAATGCATCTCTTCACCATGGCGAGTGTTATCAACATTATCACACTCATAAAAAATACTATTCTTCTCATAAATATGTACTTTAAGACATTTTTTGTAATTAGTATTTAGTTCTTTTTTAATATTTCTTGTAGTTTTAAGAGTTTAAATAAACTTTTTTAAGTCTTAATTTTTTTATGATTATACAAAATATCGCCCGCTCTAGGACGAAAAACGAGGCGAAGCGGTCGCCGCGTTACTTAGCATACTTTCGTCAAGATCCCCCGCCTTTAATGTGTTAATATAATGATACCGAAACAAATTTTCGTACTTGTATATCGATACATTGTAAACTAAATGTTTAGTTTCTGTTAAATATGACCACACACAGTTCTAAGGTCTTCTGCACAAATGGTCGCTTTAGGTGGTGTTAAATAGTTATGTTAAAGTCCTAGAAAATGCTTGCCATTGTCAAAGGTCTTAGGAAAATAACTGCCTACGAGAGGGTTCAATGTTTTTTAAAATAGTAGGTAGATTATTAAAAAATTTTATAAATTAACACTTAATTAAAATCTTTTCTCATATCGCATGTTCGACGTCTTCTAGCAGTCATAACGCATTCTACATTTTGTTTGTTACTGCCGACAGCGTGAATAATAAGCTATAAATCTTATGATTTTATGATTTACTCACTAGGAACACTTACATATCGTAAAAGTAACATAAAGGCACGTAATGAAAATTTTGGCTAAAATCTTTCCTAACTTTAACACTGATATCTGTACAGCCATTGAGTAATGCATAGAACTTTATAACCCAGTGATTTTCTGAGAATCATCGCTAGTATCCAAGACAGCTGAAGTGGGGATATAAGGTCTTAATTTCTAGCAGAATGGTTTGATTGCATTATACTATATTATGTTCGACTTAAAGTGTTTTTTTCAGCACAGCCGGCAGTCCTAGATATTTGTTTCCTCAACATCGCAAGTTAATACTCATTCAGCAAATATTTGCAAAGGGATAACTTATTTATGAGTGACAGATTATTTAGTAAAGTTGGAGTAATAATAAATCCTTAGCTTAAAAGCTTAGTAGGCTATTGATCCACCAGTGATGATAACAATAAAATCATTAATACAGATTCCATTTCCAAATCCTATAACCGCTTGAGGGAAATTTTCTACGTATTTTTCATTCCTATCTTAAATATATGTTGTTTTCTGAATAGGATGTCTACACGTTTGTAGTTCTGGTTTAAAACCAACTGATACTAATATTCGAGAGAGTATATAAGGTTTTTCAAACTCAAGAAATGTCAACAATACCCTCGCCGCATTTCGAACTGTGGACCTTTAAGTTGTAAGCTGGCCACTTACACTATGCTTGGGGAAATGTGTTATGAGCTTTCTTCACGGCACCATTGTTAAATAAGAAACTACTTACCGTAAGAGGTTTCTACTTTCTCTTCGGGAGGAAACTAAACTCTTAAGAATTTGCCAATTACCAAACTTTTAGTGATCGTATAGTGAATTTTTAATGCATTACGTTGTAAAAATTGCATCCCGGGACCGCGCCGTGAGAGGATCGTAAACATAAGAAAACATATACAAGATATGTAGGAAAAACATATTAAATATATAAAGAAACATACTGTAATAGGTTTCCAGATTAAATATCAGTTTATTCAATTTCATCACAATAAAATAAAATCTTATCCTCATCAGAGAGTCTAAGGGGAATTCTTCAATTTGTCATTTACTTTTTTTTTTTTTTTACATTTAAATTCATATAAAAAAACTTTAAGGTTTGTCTTGGTAATTTAAAAGGGGCAAAAGGGAAACAATTGAAAGCCTGAGAATTAAATTAAGATTCGACGTTGTTATTTTACATTCCAAGGAAATCGTTGAAACCTTACTTAAAGTTCAAACACAAAAAATAGACTTATCTGGTCAGAACGTCTTGAAGTGGAGGACTCGTATCCTAATAAGCGTTGACGTCGGCGGGGCTCATCTTTACGGTCACAAATGGAAGTTTCAGAAGACATCGTCCTGTCCTGGCACTATTGGCGAAACACACACGCAGGTAACTGGTTTTCGTAACGACGAAGCTATTTTAACTCTGTAACACAGAAACAGGAGCACCGCTGCCCAGCACGGCTATCCGCCTGGTCTTGAAAGTCTTAAGTCAACACGCAGGTAACTGGTTTTCATAATGACGAAGCTATTTTAACTCTGGAAAACAGAAACAGGAGCACTGCTGCCCAGCACGGCTATCCGCCTGGTCTTGAAAGTCTTAAGTCGCTCGCCCGGTTCAATTTCGCCTTTTAACCAGAACGCGGCAGGGGAGCATCTCTCTTCGTAAATTACATCTTTTTCAAGCAAGTTTCAAGAGTAACCTCCAAAAGTAAGTTCAGCAAGCAAGTAAGTCTCGCCTCTTAACCAAAACGCGGCCGGGGAGCATATCTGCCGCTCCCCGCCGGGAAACATCTCTCTTCGTAAATTACATCTTTTCTATCGCTTTCAAGCAAGTTTCCAAGAGTAACGTCCTAAAGTAAGTCCAGCCAGCCAGTAAGTGATTCAACTCAAATTTTCTTCGTCTCCTTCACAAACGCGGGCTCCCACTATGGCTTCAATTATCGCCCCCTTAATTTTGGCAAAATTTGCGTTTTCAATCCCTGAATGCGGAAATAAGGGTGATCGCGCATGCGCGCCCTTCTTCACTTAGCCAACAACCGGATCCTCAATCGCCAAAAACCTGAATGACTTACATTGAAAGTCACGTAGCAACCTTTGACCTTTCTGTCATGTACTTCCTCTCTTAAGGTCAACTACACAATGAAATTCCTTCTGGAACATTCTAAAGGACAAAGCGCGCGAAATCATGACTTAGCAAAAATTTGCTTCCCTTTCCCTGCTTCTTTTCACAATGAATCAAAGCTTGTACAAAATTTGCAAATAAAAGAAAATAAATAATATTCTTTTAAACTAAATAATATTCCCAGAAGCATCTGTTTTTCCCCAAAATTAAAGCCATAAAATAAATAATTCAGAATCAAATAAAATTAAAATTTCCATAAATCAGAAAATCATTCACCTAGTTTTTATAACGCTATCAGACAAATTCTCTACACGACATTTGCTCATAAGCAAGAAGCCAAAATCCTGTAAAATTCACAGGTCTTAATCGTCAAGGTAAAAAGAAAATAAAGTGAACATAGTTTCCTTGCCCACCAGCGGCCAAGCGGTAAAGTCGCTAAATACTGGTAGTTCGGTCCGAGTTTCGAATCCCTCAAACGGACTGGCTGCGTGGACATTTTCGAGATTTTCTCCATGTGTTAGTACATATGAGCCAGTTTCCCTTATAAAATCCTCCACGAAGGCATCCCTCCTCTTAGGCAGATAGCCCTAGTGTGCTTTGCCATAATTAAATAAACCAAACAAACCTTCATTTACTCATTACAAACTGGTTGCTGTGGGTGGGAAGGATACACTTGACAATAATGTCGATAATAGCTTTTTTCAATTACAATTTTTTAAAATGAAACATCTGAAAACATTGTCAGTAGTCTTGTTATTGTACCCTCGAGAGAATGCAGCATCAAAAACCAACAGCTGAAAGAGTACGGTACTTTTAAATAAACTAAATATTATAATCTGGAATTTGCTTAGATATTAAAATTCGATTTCTTACAAGCATTTCATGGAAAACCACAGAAGGACTGCCTGCCTAAAAAGTAGGATGACATCGGGGGAAAATTTGTAAGCGAAATTGGCTAGTATTTATGAGACAGATATGGAAACATAACATATAGAAGAACTACCTGCCTACAAGGAGGAATGGCTTCGTGGAAAAGTTTATAATGGTATAAAGCATTTTCTACCTCGTTCCCGCATGCATTCGTGGTGTAATTGGAAGCATATTCGACGCGCATTCTAGAAGTCAAGGTTCGAGACTCGGAGAGGGTGCTGCATATTTTTCACACCTCCTTCTTCAAAAAATACCTAATAACTCTCCAAGTAGAACTGGCTCGTATTCACGTGACAGATAGGGAAACACCGAAGCCCAAACACGCAACCAGCCCGTTCGCCTAGGATCGAACCAGGTCAAATTACCAGTATTCAGCAATCTTAACCACTCTGCCATTGGTAAGGCTTCACTGTTTAAAGCACCAGATAACTTTTTTTACATTCGGATTTCAGCAAATTCCTAGTATAAAATCCCCTGAACTGTATACACAAGTACTTCTGTATACACTTTTAAAAACGCAACTGCATAGATGCGCATGATAGAAAAGTTGATTTTTATTTATCTGTACGTCTTTAAATTTAAGAAAGTAAGGTACTTACAAGATTTCAAAGTAATTTTTTTTCTATTGAGATTTCATAAAAATGTGATTTTATTGCTTAGAAGCATGATTTCTTTGAACTAGCTCATTACAATTTCAAGATATTTTGATAAACTACATTAAAAAATCTGTATAATATAACTTATCGTAAATCTTCTGACATGAGCAACTTTAAAACAGTAATTAAGTTTGAAATAATTTGAAAATTTGGGCTGTGTATTTTTCATTGTTTAAATTAAAAATTTTGATTATTATGCATGAAATACTGTTTAAATAAATAACTATGCTTATTTACAAACTTATAAATATTCTTATGTATCTTTATTAATATTAAGAAAATAAAGTAGGTTTTTCAGGAAATTTTAAACATTCGTCTAAACTATATGGAAGCAAACAATCATTGATTCATCGTTTCTGCCAATAAAAGCTTTAGAAATTACCTCTAATGTCATGTTAAAAAAGAGTATATTTTTGAGTCTTAAAAGTAAAAATGATTTTCTTTTAACTGTAATTCGATTATATTCAAAGCAGGTCATTTCAAGTATATATAATTTGTTTTAATTTTGAAAAATATATTAGCTAAAATTAATTTTATCTATAAATTCTTTATCCATAATGCCATCTTTCCTTATCCATAATGATGTTCTCACGTATTACAATTTTATGTCGATGACTAGGAAAGCAATTTATTTTTATTTTATTTAAAATATTTTAACTGCTAATAATTTAATAAAGTAACGGAACAAATCCAGTATCAATGACATCGATATGAGTAAACAAAATATTGAGCTCCAAAAATTAAAATACCAAAATATGCTGATCCCTTAAGCTTCCTCAGGCACATCAGTTTTGCTTTCATCGTGCCCATACAAATGGTTGTGCGCCCTTTTCTTTCTTTCTTTTTTTTAACCGTTCACACATTTCCCATTTTATCTCTAAGATATTATACTGATTAAATATTTAAATATTCAGACAGATTAAATACTAAGATGGTGTTTTTATTGTTTAGTGTATTATGAAAATATTTGAAATCATGCAAATATTCATGCTTTGGTGTTTTCAAACTTAAAAAGTCAGTTTTGTAAAAATTAAGAAATCTTGTAGGGTTTTCCTTATTTTGCATAACAAATTTATTTAAGTTTGATAGCTGTTTCTAGACTTCTCAACTTCTCCTCACAATCTCTCGCCAGGATGTAAATTTAAAGTTAAGTGAAGTGCTTATTTAAATGTGTGAATATCTCCGTTTATTCAGAGCGTGTTTCGTTAGCCAAGCGCACGTTTCGTTGTTATTTCGCGGTCACGCTAGTAAGCCTTTTGGCCTTATCAGATTAGTATTACGCCGGTTAGATTCCTGTGAGTCCACCTCTTAGGCGTAACTTAAGTGCGATCTTGTACTATTTATTTCAGGTTTGACTTGTATTATATTCTATGTTTTAAAGTAAAAAGCTGAAAGTCGTAATGATGGTGCAGTTACTGTGTTACTGTGTTGATGGTCTCCTGTCTCCTGTCTTTGTAACGCACGAAGTCCGTGCCTTTCTGTTAACTAGTTTGAATTAATAAAGGGTGTTTTTTTACCCTTGGTCTGAGTCAGTAGTTTTAATCACGCCTATGCGAGATTTCGCCAATTCATTATAGGGTCTATCCTGGTTTATGTGGAACAAGAGAGACAGACTCTATAATCTTACTTTTAAAACATCCTCCCTGTCTATTGTTACAATATGTTTTGAAAGCGTTTACGCTTATTCCCTTATTCTAAAAAATAAAACAGATTTTTTTTATTTCTGTAATTAAAAAATTGATTAAGATATTTGATTTGAAAATTTGGGATATAAAGTGTTATTCCCATACAAAAAAAAAAGGAATCATAGAATTCTACATACTTTTACATAGCTATATTTAATAATTATTTTACTAGCGTTTTGATAATATATATAATAACTATAGGATAAATATCTGAATCAAAAAACAGCGAAATTGTAGAACTAAGGATGAAATATCTTTATGGTATAAGGTAGTTCTCCCACCTTCTTAGCATGCCTTCGTAGTGTAGTGGTCAGCAAGCTCGACGCGAATTCGAGAGGCCCGTGGTTCGAGTCCTGGCGAGGGTCCTTTTTCATCTCACCTGCTTCCAAAAAGCTGATGTCTCTGCAGTGGCGCCCGAACTAAAAGGTGGTGAATGATGATTCTTTACCACCAGGATTTGGCGACTGGGTGCCCCAAAACCCCAGTCGCCCTTTAAAAGCGGAAGTATATAAGTTATTTCTCCTGCCTTCTTGGTATGACTTCGTAGTGTAGTGGTCAGCACGCTCGACGCGAATTCGAGAGGTCCTAAGTTCGAGTCCCGGCGAAGGCGTTGTTCATTTTTCATCTTTCATGCTTCAAAAATACCTAATGTCTCTACAATGGAATTTGCTTTTTAGAAGTTCTGATAAAATTAACATTCATATTAAGCATTGGAAAAATGATGATAAATGCATAAAGGCCTAAAATGGAGTTTACTTATTATGTGGTTATATTGAATATAGTATATAATTTTAGAAATTTTTTTAATTTATTCCCGCGAAAAAAGAAACATCATATTTATATCTGTAAATTTGAAAAGATTTATACGTACTCACTGTAGTATCTTAGAAACAAAAGGTGAGACAAAAATCTGTTTACAGTGATTTTAATATTAAAATTGTGTGTATTTCGGTCACCTACAAAGTTGGGGATTTTCAATAATCTACATAAGCTATTATTTTCGTTCATTCGTTCATTTTTGAATAAATTATATTGCGTTTTCCGTAAACTTTACTATTCATAGCATTAAAATTATATTTTGATGCACTTTTGATTTCTATAAATGTCATTTTAATCATCCGCTCGTATTTTAGTTGCACGAAATGAATTAAAACATTTTCGTAATAATTTCAGGAAACATTTTATATTAACTTTTGTATATTTTTAGTAATCTAACTGGACAGGTAAAAGGAATGGAGTCAGAATAATCTCATTTCTTAGACTCAAAATTTTCTGTTAGAAAAATAAGTTCTTCCAAGTTCATTACTTAGTGATATTAGGATAACATAAATTCATTATATGCATGATTTAACAAGTAAATTCGTTTAATACAATTTATATGACGTTCCTAGATTTATAGAGCGGTCTATCCATTTTAATATCTATAGTTGTAACTGATTATACTTTGTTGCATAGAATTAAAATTCAATTTTAAAAGAATTTAATTTTAGAATTGCTATCTTTTGAATGTAAATCTGTTAGCTAAAAATACAGAGAAAGAGTCAGTTCTAGAATCTATACTTTACTTCATTATTTTGTCACAGTTTATCTGTTTTACTTTAGACACGAACTACAGTGCTCAATGTTGCATTTGACGTATTGCAACGTATTGAAAATGTGTTTCATGTATTACAATTAAAATATTAAATAATACTTGCTTTTAAATGTTATTAAGAACACATAAAAAGATTTTTAGAAATTATTCATTTATATTATACTAGCTTTACCCGCGGATTCGCTTGCTTTGATGTCCTTAAATAAGTTTCAATTCCGCGTGAATTTTAAAAATACACTCCGCGTAAAATTTCAGTAAATACTGCCCTTCTTCAATACCTATCAGCCGCGGATATTTTGTATTTACGCCTGACCAAAGGGTTACTTTTAAAAATAAAGAACATTCGACAGTTGCTATCGCACACAGTAAAATGTAAAAAATATAAAATGTAAATGCAATTTTTCAAGCAACAATTACAGAAATATATAACACGAACGTATAGATCTTTAAAAAAATACGAAACAAAGCATTAAATATATCGAAAAACTCGAAATGTTGATAATAGTTTCAAGTCGGTAAGTTAATTAGAAGTTAAGAGATTTTAAATGATTTTCCACGTGCAAATCCGTGACCTTTTCGCCAACCCAACGGTCGACCGGATACCAGCTACCCCCCCCCCGCCTCCGTAGCTTTCGAATCGCAGCCTGACAACAAAGAGTTAACAATATCAAGCGTAATATCGTTTCATCTGCGATTAAGCTGGAAATAATTAAGTGACAAAAACAGTTCCACCACCATTGTTCCTATCATTCAGAGTGCGACACAAGTTTCTAAATTTCAAGAAAATTGGATAATTAGATCAAAAGTTCTAATTTGTGTCACCAATTTATTGGACACACACGAGAAGACCTAAGAAAAAAATTCCTAATGTCGCTGTTGAGTCTCATTCAAATTAGCGTTTTCAGAGTTTTTAATTACTATCTTAGCTGATTAAAGTCGTACGAAGATGAGATGGATTCCGATAAATTTTCGGAATCAGGGCATATGTGTCTCGAAATTCAACTAACTGCCGTTCCATAGATATTTGTGAAAAAAATAAATTGGCGAGTAGCCAAATGTGTTTAATACGGCAAAACCCAACAAGGTAAGTGAAAATGTAGGGGAAAAGTAGTTTTTAATTAATATCTAGGCTAATTAAAGTCTTGCGAAGACATTTTGAAGCCTATAACCTTTTCTAATATATATCAAAAATATTTCTTAAAAATTTCATGATGATGATTAAGTTATTAAGGCGTGAAAGCGTAACACACAAACAAACTCACATTCGCATTTATAATATTAGTAAGGATTGAATAAATCCCTTTTATATTACCAAAGATCGTGTGTGTCGTCGATTAGCAATAATGTTTAGATATGATGAACAGGATTATATATGGCTAACTATATATGGACTATATAGTTATGGTTAACTGTTAATAATAACATGTCTCGGAGCTTTAGAAACTGACCGTGAAGTGAAAATTAAAATTAAATCTTTTAAACCCATTCATGCAGTGATTTAACTAAAGATCTAATCTTGCTTTATTGCTCAGAATGAATTAAAATACCTGGCTTTTAAAAGATTTATATCCTTCGGTGCTTTTAGTCACAAGTTCTTTCTTTTAAAATAGCTAAATCCAGACGTATTGATTTTGACCAATTAGAAACTGAAGAGCGGGAGAAATATTATTTCATTTTTCATGTATTAAAACATCCGCTCCTTTCATTTCTACTGTGAAAAAATATTTTTGAAAGATCAGATCTTTTAACAAGTATTTCTTGATAGCAAGATCCAATATATTATATTGTGCAGGTGAGTAAGATTGTTTCACCTGCAACATCTGCATATATTTTTCTCACGCAAATATGAATGCTCAAAGGATATTCGAATAATATGTAGAGACATTAGGTTATTTTGAAGCAGGAGATGTATAAAATGTGCAATGCTTTCGCCGGGACGCGAACCTGGGCCTTTCCAATACGCGCCGTGTCTGCTACCGTTACAGCACGAAGGCATGCTAGAAGGCGGAAGAAAATAATTCAACGCTTGGCGAACCTTATATACTCCCCCTTTTAAAAGGCGACCTAATCGCCAAATCCTGCTGTTGACGAATTATCGTCTTACACCTTTTAGCTCAGACGCCACTGTGGACTTTATTATGTTATTTGAAGCAGGAGATGTGCAATGCCCTTGCTGGGACTCAAACCTGGACCTCTCAAATACGCTACCGTTACACAATGAAGGCACGCTGTAAGGTGGAAGAAAATATCTTGTAACTGAGACAAGCATCGGTAATATAACGGTTAGCATAGCTGCCTTATAAATGAGTGATTTTTGACCGATTAGAAACTGGAAAGAGGAAAAAATATTATTTCATTTTTCCCGTCTTAAGACTTCGCTCCTTTCATTTTACTATGAAAAAATATTTTTGAAAGATTAGGTCTTTTAACAATTGATTCTTGATAGTTTGATGTATTAAATTTTCTCTTTCGTTTCTCCTTTAATTCTGTAGATATATTTATCTATAAATTTTTACATTTCGCAAAAATACGCTCTCTTATTTTCCCTGGAGAAAGTGTTAATTTTTCTGCGTATTTATTTGTTTAATTCACTAAGGCAAAGCTTACGAAGATTATATACCTGAGGCTAACGATGCCTTTGAAAAGGATTTTTTAAAGGACTCGGCACGTGTTTACGTTACACATAGAGAAAACGACAAAAACACCCACACAGTTGATACATTCACCGAGACGTTAAAAAAAAATCAATCCTACTATTTTAAGCATAAAATTTTGTGAATATTTGCAGATTTTGGTCTTTAGTTCTTAGTCTTAGTTCATCTTTCTGTTTCTTATGAGTGTCATATTATCTGTTCATTAGATTATCATATTCCCCACTAATAGCATACATAAAATCTAAAACTGATTTGCTTCAAGAAGCTACAAGTTTTAATCTATTTAAATAACTTAACATTTCAGGCATTTTTGTAAATACTAATCAAAATAACGAGCTGAAATTTATAGAAGAGAGATAATTATTCTTACTTGCTTTGAATGCTAAATAGTGTTAAACTATTAATTATTAACAAAGTTTTTGTTTTGGTTTGGTTAAAGCAGTAAGGAAAGGCACACGAGACTGTAATTTGCTTAAGGGAGTTAAAGACCGCATAGAAGACATTCTAAATGAATGCCTTATGTAATATGCGAAAATATTCCAAAATGCTATTTACGTACCACGAGTGACTTATGAGTATGATATTTTCTTTCATTCATTTTCACTGTGTGAGAGTCATTAGGTTACTTTTGAAGCAGGAGATTTGAAAAAGGTGCAATGCTTTCGCCGAGACTGGAACCTGGACTTCTCCAATACGCGCCGAGTACCCTACGTTACCCCACGAAGGCATGCTGGAAGGCGGGAGAAAATATATACGCCCTATTTTAAAGTGTGGCTGGGGATAAGAAGACCCAATCGCCGAATCCTGCTGGTGACGAATTATCTTATTATTAACTAAACTTTGAAGTTCAACTTTTAGTTCGGACGCCATTGTGGACTCTGTTAGGTTTTATGAAGCAGGAGATGTGCAATGCTCTCGCCGGGACTCAAACCTGGACCTCTCGAATACGCGCCGAGTGTGCTACCGTTACACCACGAAGGTGTGCTGGAAGAAGGAAGAAAATACTGTTGCGTTCTTACGAGTTCGTAGATATGGAGTATTGACGATAACACTTGATGAAGAATGAAAACATAATTTATCAGCCAGTATTATTCAGGACAGCTCCAAAAACACATTTACAGTCGTCGAGAAACTACGACAAGCACGCTGAAACAATCAGCAACACAGCCTTCAAGCTATCAGGCTACGCAGTGAAGACAGCTTCACGGCAAAGCACTATAGTATAGCTCTTGAATCGGCTCGGTCATTCTCGGAACTTACGTACTCTCGAGACTCTCAACGCTATAACTCGCGATGCGATCGACGATAAGCAATAGAGTACAGGTTCCGACTTAGTTCGGTCGTTCTTGGAGCTCAATATACTCAGGGTAAAACTCGACGATGCACTAACTCGCGATACACACTGACGATCAACTCGATAGCCTGATGATACCCTCGATAGAGTGCTACTCTTCGTACAAGCAGGGCTTATATAGCTTTTGGCTTGCCTTCGAGAACATTCTGGGTTAAACCGGTAAGAATTCATTCTAGAAGGTTCTCCATCCGTATATCGCCAATTTTGTCGCCAAATCTAGCAACCTTAAACTTGCTTTGCGGGAAAGCTATCTTACCGTAGCTGGGCATTTCGTAACAATACCTTATAACTGAGAGAAGCGTCGTTGGTATAACGGTTAGCATAGCTGCCTTATAACTGAGTGATAATGTTAAATGAAAAATCTTAACATTCTCTTTCCTGACCTTCTGAATTTCAATAATAATATAAAAAACGCTGAGAATTAAACATTCGTGAACGCTGATCGTTTTCTATTAATATCCATTTTTATTTTTAAACTTTAGTTATTAAAAAGGATCTTCGGCAAGCACTAAGGCAAGCAGTAGAAACATGTGCAGTGTGGGGCAAGCATTATCTTGCAGAAATGTAAGCCCAGGCTGGCGTCACATGAAGGGCAACACAACGGTCCTTAGAACTTCGTCGACGTTCCGCTGTACTGTAAGGTTGCGACGGATAACAACCAAAGGGGGGTCCTACTATGAAATGAAGTGACACCCCAGACCATCACTCCTGGTTGTCGGCCTGTCTGCCGGAAGACAGTCAGGTTTCGCTGTCCGGGGCGTCTCCAGACTCGCCTTCGCTGGTCATTTGGGCTCAGTTTAAAGCAGGACTCATCACTGTAGACGATTTTACTCCAGTCAGTGACATTCCAGTGCGAATGAGCCTGGCACCACTGCGAAAGGGTTTGACGTTGTATAGAGGTCAATGGTAGTCGGCGCAAGGGGTGCCGTGACCTCAGCCCCCTTTCTGTGAGCCGTATATGAATGGTCCTTGCGGTCACTGAAGCACTAGTTGCATGTACAATCGATGATAACGATGCATCTGGGGCTGTGAGCGCCGCTCTGACGATTGCTCGGTCTTCACGTTCTGTCGTTTCTCTAGGCCCACCGCTTCCTTCTTGACGCTGTGTGCGGCTATGGTTCACCCATTCCTGCCAACATCGTCTAATAGTGGCATCGTTCCTGCTCAAATGTGGAGCTATTCGCCGATACGACCAACCGGCTTCTTTGAACCCAACTACACGACCTCTCTCAAATTCGGACATCTGCGCATATCGTTCGCGCACCTGTATGCAAGGCATAGTTACTGTCTACCAGAGTACACGGAATGAAATTCGTGAAGAATTTATGACCTGGAATCGTAATTTCTCTTCTTAAATATCCTGCCAGTTGAGCAGGTCAGATGCGCTGTAGCGACAACCATTCATTCATTCGCAGCCAAAAGGTGAAATTTTGCATTTTTCGTCGAAACCTGTATGCATATCAATCAATTTGTGTCCAATTTGCTTTATACCTTCTCGGTGCGTCTTTTTTTTTTTTTTTCTGTGTGGGTGTGGGTGTTTAAGAGTGTATATTTACATATTAAAAAAAAACTCGAAATGTAATTTTTACTTTACAGTATTTAATTAAAATCATGTAACTTCAAAAGTTTTTAATGCATTTTATTTTGTTATTTTTAGCCTACAGAATATGAAAAAATAATAAAGAAAGAAAATCCACGGACTTTAAGTTCGGAACAATTATTCTATTTAATTAGTGCAGCAGACATTATCGAAAAACTGAAAATATTTAATTAAAAATCCTAGACTAAAAAAGGGGAAAGAAGACTTTCTTAGGAAAACCGTCATAATTATATAAATTGCTTCAGAAATTCCGAAAAGTTTTCATTTGTAACGTTATTTTTTATCTACTGTAAAGGTGATCGATAACCATGCATATCGAAAATAATTCAGCACTACGTAAGTGAATAAATTCTCAAATTTTGATAAAAATTTATTCCAATTGAATACTGCATTTTAATCATAAATATGTTTATAGAAAGAGTTACAAGAAAATCACGTTTAAAGGATTCAAATTTTCAATTTTAATAATTGGTCCAAGCAAACAAACAGAGAAATAAAGCTAAATAAAACAGTTTAAAAATACATTTTAAGCAGTATCGCGTTTTATCAGATTAGTTAAAGAGAAAGAATAGTTTTGCAATACCACACATGGTTCTTGCTTGGGGAGGAATTATATTAAGTTTTATAAAAGAATAACGTTCCGAAATTTTTGAATTTCTAACTGAAATTAAACAGCACTGGCATTTGCAAATTTTTCACTTATATCGTATGAAATAGATATATAAATGTGGCTCTTATAACCCTCAATGCAACAAAAATTTACTGTTAAGTAACGTACCGTTTTTCAGTTTTATAACATACTGCAATTGGAGAATAGCATAAGTTGTTGGAGTAATATTGAGAAACAACATAAAGGCATTTTTTCAGAAAAGCAATTTATATCAAGATCTAAATCATTAAAAATTAGCCGGTTAAAGACATTTTTAATATATTTTTATTAGTAGTATTTTGCAGAAAAATTAATCATAAAAAGTAAAATTCATCATACAAACACCGAGAGATAATTTAGTTGGCTGTAGTAAAACATGTTCGGCATATCTACCTTAAGAGAAATGCTTCTATAGCAATATTTATGAGGCAATTAATTCGTATTCTCATTACACGTGGGCCAAATTCAACCGGTTTGTCTGGCATCAAACTAGAAGTGAACTGTCAGTATCCATTTATACTATGCACTAAGTCATAATGAAGCACCTGCTTATGAGTGGAATTTTTCTTTACTAATTATATATTTTAATTTTTAAAGCGCTAATGCACTCTATATATGTTTTTTGAACGTGTCTTTATATATAAAGTATATAAAGAAAAATTTACATGTACACTGCTGGCCACTGTAAATGCAACACCCTGATGGAAGCCTGCAAATAACATGAAATTTACAGCATGCATTAACGGAGGTGAGATATGCAAATGATTAGAATTTCAGCGTAGACGCACATCACGCGCGTCTGTGACGCCACTTCAAAGCGCTATTTAAGGCTTGGAGTTTTCGACGATTTCAAGTTCGGCAATTGTGTTTTTCTTGTGGCTTTTTTCAAAAAACAAAATGATCAATTATGCCTCGTAGTAAACAGAGATCATCATTTGATCAAGTATCCGAGTTCGACAGAGGAAGGATAGTAGCCTACCGAGAGTGTGGATTATCTTTCAGGGAAATCGGTAGTCGTGTTGGACGAAACCAAACAACTGTAATGCGGATATGTCACCGCTGGATGCAGGAGGGTACGATGGACCGACGTGTTCGATCGCATCCACCTCAGTGCACCATTTCACGTGATGACAAGAACATTGTGCGCATGGCAGTGACGGATCGCTCAATCACATCATGAACCATAGCACAGCACATTCAGTCTGTAACGCATCATCCAGTGTCTGCGCGTATCATTCGACGCCGTTTACAGCACAGTGGTCTGTCTGCAAGACGTCCATTGCTTCGTCTACCCTTGACGCAGAACTACAGACGTCTCCGGCGCCAATGGTGCGATGAAAAAAAGGATGTGGACAGCAGAATGGAGTGAAATTATCTTTACTGACGAGTTACGCTTCTGTCTGCAACACCACGATGGTCGGATTCGAGTCTGGAGACACCGTGGAGAGAGAATGCTGAACAGCTGCATTATGCACCGCCACATTGGTTCTTCACCGGGTATTATGCTATGGGGCAGTATTGGATATCACTTCTCGCACTCCTCTAATACGTATTGCCGGTACTTTAAACAGCCAGTGCTACATCTCTGAGGTGTTGGAGCCGTTGTCCTTCCTTACCTTCAGGACTTGCTCACAGCCATATTTCAACAGGATAATGCGCGACCACACGTGGCGCGCATTGTCCAAGGGTTCTTCGTCAATCGCCAGATTGAATTGTTTCCCTGGCCGGCTCGCTCTCCGGATCTTTCCCCGATAGAAAACATGTGGTCCATGGTTGCTGAACGATTGACCCAGATTACATCCTAAGCTGCCACACCAGATCAACTTAGGCAACGTGTGGAAGCTGCTTGGTCTGCTGTACCCCAAGAACACACCCAAAGTCTCTTTGAATCAATGCCGAGGCGTGTGGCATCGGTGATCTCCAACAATAGCGGATACTCTGGCTACTGTTTCAGGAAGGAACTACACTTCACAGAAGTCAATAAATTTAATTATTTGATACTTGGTCAACATGTTATCTACTGAATAAATTTTGTTGTGATATCTCTTGTCTTTCTTGATGTTGCAATTTGGGTGGCCAGCAGTGTATATAGATTCTTAAAACTAGTATTAAAACATCTAAAATACGTATTAAAAAGTAATTAATTAACTAAATATTTAAAAACAAAATTCAGTAACTTTATTATTTGTTTTTTATTTCTTCTCTTCTCAGTGCTTTATTGTCTCTGAATAAAAGTGCGTAGTTTTACCAACAAAGCCATATCCTTTACTGAATTTAAATAAGTGTCTAAAAACAATTTTTTTCTATCTATTTCACTGAGTATTTTTATAAAGGTACAGAATATTTCACAAAATAAATTTTTATAAAAGTACAAAATATTTCACGCACACACCATCACACACACACACACACACACACACACAAAACAAAAACAAAAAAAAAAAAAACCTGAAAGGTTTCAGATTTTAAATTACGTCTAAAGTGGCTTTTTTTAACGTTTTTGTGTGTTACCTTTATTTATTAAATATCATGTTATTTGCACTTAAACCATAAAATTCAGTTCAATAGCAATGTCCCAAAATAATTTTAAAATGAACCTATCTTTAGAATTTCTGATATACAGTTCTGCGCGCTGGAGATAAAAAGGTTTTTTTTCCCTGTAAAGCGTTGCCATGGCTCGCTTTTAAATCCTTGAGTTTGTTAATCAAAAATTCGTTAAGTTTTACAAAATATGAAATCGATCATAAAACAAATTCCAAATTTCAAATTTGGTCTTCCACTTGCTCATATTCGTAGGAGGATTACGTCATTCAAAATTCGATGGCTCTAGGTACCGTTGTTTTATTACAATGCGAGAAATATACATACATTTATGCAGACATTTCATTATTTAATTTCTTCAAATATAATGCAGGAATTTAACATTGGGTGGCAACAGTTTGAAAAGTGAAACGGACATTTATAGTGAACCAAAGCAAAATCGCAAAACGGAAACAATAGTCCTCCAGAGACAAAACCCCTTTGGACTAATAACAAGTTAAATAATTTATATTGTTGCGTGCACAGGGGCTCGTAATAGATTGAATGCACACAGAACCGGCGACAGCTTGATCAAATTTATTTTGTCAAAAGAAACACTACCCAAATCTGGAACTTTTCGTAAAAATACTCGTACAGTTCTTCACAGTATCACAGGAGTACAGTCAGTAGTTTTATTTCAAACTACTAAGAACGTTAAACACCATGCAATGCAAAGCTCATCTAAAAAGCGAATCTAACACGAAAATATCTCAATACTCCGAACTAGCACTGAACTAGACAACTCCGAAACTTACAGTACACTGCAGTAGCACACGTATTTCACAATGCTGCCTTCCAAACTTATGAAGCTCTACCTTAACTTCCAATCGCTTATTCGCATTGCACATCAGACAGCAAATATCACTAAATGAGACCAGATGAAAGATGCAAGTTTTCAGAGATTATAATTTTGGATAAAGGATATAATTTTATATCCTTATTATAATTTTGGATAAATCTATTTCACTGACGTCATGACTCATCTGTACAAATATTAATTTCGAAATAGAGATGGTTCCATGAACAAAGTTCTTTCTGGAAAATAATCAGAGATACAACATACAGAATGACAACATTCAGTACTTCCTTTCTCAAAGATTCATCAAACCCCTTTCTGCTTTTCGATGAACTCATGTCTTCACCCTTCGAACTGGTTTACTAACCTCTTGCGTGTAATAGAGATCTAGAAGTATCTAAACTTTTCTTTAAACGAAATATATACAGAATTATGTATCTTAAAATAGACTATCCATTATGAGATTGAACGACCAGTATAATCTTTACTTAATTAACATGGGATTTTTTGAATTACTTAAAAGAAAATTTACAGCTGTAAAATGATTATATTTTGCAGTAACTCGTCAAAATGCAACATTTTTTAAATTTTTCCATGCACGTTTACATTTTATTCTTAGAACTGTAATTCAGCTTCTTGTATTTAAGGTACAAACGTTAGCTGTTGTAAGGTATTCGGCTAGCGAGGAGCCTATTTAGACAAAATAACTGAACAGCCATATTTGAATCTTGACGAATGGGGTGGCTGCATGAATAATAATTCTGAGCTTTACCGCGCGTGCGGTGTTAAGGCAGCCAATTTCTCTTAAGTGCTCTACGAAAAGTCCCATACTGAAAACGTACTTCGCATACTGAAACAATTATAAGACTCTTTGATCCACGTGTATTTTTATACCATGCAGGCATTTTTTAAATCTGAGGAACTGTTCTCAATCGACATTTGTAGTAAAAAGCAGAGACTCCTCGAAGAGTCGAACTAGTTCCCAATTTATTGCTTTAATCATTTGCGGTAAATCACAAAATAGTTATATGCCTATAAGAATGGATGCATATGTAAAGCACTTTCTCAGATTTGGATAAGATAATTTAATTTAAGCAAAGCGCAGGACAGCTAACGGATGACAGGGACACCAATATTTTGCTATCATATTGGACAGTTAGAGAGGTATAGTCCCGCGCTTCCCTTACGTGCTGGAATCCGCTTCACGCTGTGGTTTGGCAAGAAACTCAAAACAGGGCAGTGGGAGTGACGTTCAAACAAAAACGTGCATATTGCTATGGGTATGTACTGTGCAAGTGCGGAAAAGGAGAAGTTAAAAGTCACATCACTCAGATCCAGCCCATGTGCTGCCAAGATATCAGGGATAGCCTTCAGTTTTGTGATTAATTGCCTTTTGTTTGATGATATAGCATTGGTACGGGATTTTGTCCCCTGTGTTGTCCGTAAATCTGAGATGATGGCTTGATATCAGTGGACAGCTCGTCAGGTAATGTTTGGGAGTTCCCGTGCTGCAGCAGACACTCTGGTCAAAGCACGTGACAGCTATATTATTTTCCTAAACTGAAGCCCAGTTTGTATCTAGGAAACCCCGAAAATTGGAAACCAAGATTCTCGTATCTCTCTTCTCAAGTGATCCTATGCCACAGGTACACTGAAGTCACAAAACTCTGTATCCAGGGTGATCCACTAGTCTCTACTAATACTACTCTGGCTGAAGCAGTGAATTTCTTAGAGAAACGTTCCCCTATTTTTGCAACAAAATTTTGCCTTTGAATGTTTTAGAATCACAGCATTTAGCAACCTCGCTTGCAAGTATGCGCTGTTTCAAGATCTGCTAAGAATTGTTCTGGTTTTAACCATTTCCCTAGCCAAGATTAAATACACATCTGAGTTTTGTTTTTTAGCAATTAGTTTTCTGTCAGATCTACGGAATTAATAAAAAGTTATATTAACCTTCGTAGGACTTTGTCATTTTAATTCAGACTAGAGACATAACACGGTTATCAGTCTAGTAGGGTCTGAAGGGCATTGCTTTAAACTTCTACACAAGTAAAAATTTACAACATTATTTGCATAAATTTCTGTTTAAAGAATTTTTTGTTTAATTATTAGATTATGATTATAAAGTAATAAAAATACATAAAAACGTTAATAACATATTTTTAATATTTTAAAATACAAATGACTTGTGCGAAAATTCTTTCGGCTTACCGTATGCAACAAAATCATAAATTAAAGAATATTTCTCTCCTGTCAGTCGCAAAAGTGTACCACTGAATAGAATTAAAGGAAGGAAAACAACAATTTCAAACGACTGCGATTTATTTTTAATCTACTTCTTAAAGACAGATTGAAAGGATGTAAAAAGTCCCAAATTTTGAAACTAAATAATACGGTGACTTTAGTCGTACCGGAGTCAACCTTCTTTTATTCTACATTTCATAATGAGGATAAACATTTACTACGTATACGTTTAAGGACAGGGAAATTGTATATAAAGTTAGATTTCGTAATGTTTACAAAATTGAATTTCTATATTTAAAAATACTAAAATTTGCATGTTTCCCTCATTTAAACCATTTTTGTAATTGGAAGTATAGATCAACCAAGGTTGCGGAGTAACCAACGACCAAGGCTGCAATAATAACGGTTGCTAAGGACTTTTGCAGACAATATATATCTACGAATATTTATTACTATTTTTGTTGTTAGGAAACACTTCGTACTTGCTCACCTGAAAAACTCATAAATAACTGCAGCAATGAACTGTTTTTAACAAAGGAGAACATCAACATGTACGACTGTTTTAAGCTGAATGAAATTACCAGCAGAATTACAAATACAATCATCAAAGAAATATGCAGTGTAAATACTAAAAAGAAGAAAAAACAAATGCCATAACATGGACTTAACAGGGATGTCAATAGAGAACTCTTTTACATGCTCTACAGCATTCTTAAACTGTAGGTCGTGACCCCAATTGGGGTCTCGGAACCTGCAGTAGGCGGTCGCCAAGCATTTCAGCAGTTTTATTATTTTTAGCTTATTACAATAATTTTACAGTAACCAAATATTTTTACATAATGTATCTGAAAATAGATAAAAATAAGACAATGCAGACAAAGGAAAAACGAAAGCGTTTAGATGCACTTTGTTAAAACAGAAACGTTCATTTTACTTTAAAAATTAAAGGTAATGACTTAAAACTGCAATAGTATATTACAATGCAAGTGTAATATACTGACTGATAGCTTTACTCACGCAACTATCGGTTTTGCGCAATGCTTATGGGGTCCTACAAAAGTTTTGTAAATAATACGGGGTCTCCACACCAAAAAATTTAAGAAACCCTGCTGTAGAATAATACGGATGGACTGCTTAAAGAAGCAGAAGAGGACTATACAAGACACCATAAAAACATATTCAATGATTTCTAGGACCCAAACGCCAATCAAGATTCACAAATATCTGAAAGCAAAATTAATAACTTCATAATAAACAATTTATTCAAGAATAAAGCACAAGGAATTGATTCCTTCAATATCGTAATAATGAAAGAAATATTCAAAGCCTGCTTATCCTTTCTCAGAAAACTCTCTATAGCACCCACAGATTTCAATTTCCTCCAATAGCTTAAAAGTGAAAAGGCAAGTAAAGATAGAAAAGAATCATAAATAATAGTAAAGATCTTTCCAATCCCAAACTAAATCATCCCTTAATTTTTTTGCAATTTATCAAGTAAAATACTTGAAAGATTATCATAATCCTCGTACCTACAATCCTAATATCATTAGCGCAAACGATTCAATTCCCTTTACGATACTCATTATTCATCTTCTAAAGGAAACTGTCGAAAGAATAAAGATAATCTCATTCTGCTCTTGTCTAATAAAAGCTATAGAACGCATTCGATTCTTTGCGGTATTGAGTATTCTAAATGAACTCAAGAAAGAAATATTCAAACCTTTCAGTTTATTCCATTTCATCAAAACTTAAACCAGAGATATCTGTCCAACTTAATTCGTTTAATCAAAGATCATTTGAAAGCAGAGGTAGTTTTACCCACCGCAATTTTACCTCTCTAACAGAACAGAAAAAAAAAGAAAAAAAAGTTCTTTCATATCACATACATGGCTCCAGATATCTGAAGTTTAACGCCTATAGGTACATGTTGAAGCAAGGCCGGTATCTCTGCATTAACAAGTTAACTTTTAAGCTTGCGCCCCAGTTTTGAGGGAGAAAACTCCGGGCAGCAATCTAAGGATCTGCCATACCTCTTTCCCTACCAATAGTCTTTTAAGAAGCCTTTCAGCTTGCCGTGTATTTTGAGTGCTCTCTTATAGAGCAGATACTATAAGGTTATAAACATCCGTACCTACTGATAGCTATTGATTTCGTGCCAAACTGTTCAAAATTGCTGAATATGTACTTACATGCTTGAGAATACATTTGTGAATTACTGCATAACTATGTGTAATATTTATCAGAATTACTAGCAGTAGCACTGCATAATTAGTATTGTAATGTATAATAATTGTATAATTGGTAATGCAATTAGTATTGTAATGTATAATAATTGTATAATTGGTAATGCAATTAGTATTGTAATGTATAATAATTGTATAATTGGTAATGTAATTAGTATTGTAATGTAATTGTATAATTGGTAATGTTTCTATTATTCATCGTAACATACACTGTAAAGTCTATGTGTGTACTGCATAATTAGTATTATAATGTATTGAAATTGCATAATTAGTACTCTAATGTATAATTGGTAATGTATGAATTATATAAATCAGTATCGTAATATATAGTGCATGCTGCAAAATTAGTTTTTAAATGTATTATAATTGAATCATTAGTATCGTAACGTATTGTAAAAGTAGCATGTTAAAAATGCCCCTGTATGGCCATGTACTTATATTTTTCTCAGATATCAACAAACACTGGGACCCGGGCAGTTGGACGGCAGCGAACCCCATTGGCGGCTCTGGATAATGGCGGACGTGGTGCTGTATTGATTAACCATTAAGGTAAAGGGACAGTGCCCACGTCCTCCGTCACTTATCACTTATCACACGTACAGCCATCATATTCCAATACGGTCGCACTTGCGTATCATTTATTGTCAATGACTGCACTCGAAAAATTGTGATAGCAGAAAGACTTCAGTTGTCATCAGCAAGCTTATCAAGGAAATGAAATTTATCATTACAGTAAAAAATTCTTAAGCAGTTACATTCTATAAGCCGTATCAGCAAATACCTCTGAACCAAATTTTACAGTAAATGGGAATCGATCAACATGGGAGACGAAATCAAATACTTAAGCGGGGGATACCGACAAGAATTTTTTTAGATTTTTCTCAAATTAATGCAGTAAAAAGTAGCTAATTTCAGTTCGCAACGTGAAAGGATAAAAATAAACAAAACAAAACTAAACAAAAATCTGGAGTAAACTTTAAATATCGCAAACACGGAGCGGAGGCACATAACTTCTAAAATGTTATTCTCGATGGTTCACGATGATGAAAGAAAATAAGAGTCATGAGAGGTGACAAAATGAATTCGGTTGAAAGTGAGAATCTCATATTTTTTCGGTGTTTTCAAAAGGATCAAAAACAGCCTTTTTAGTCTTTTCTACCGTGAAATTGAAATTTTTCTGAAGGAAACTTTACCGTAATCTTCCTGAAATGTTTTTTTACTTTGTACTCCTATTTGCAAGCTGTTACTTTTCTGTCATACTTCAGGCACTTGCATGATTATCTTAAAATTTTAATTTTAGTTTTTCTCTTTGATATACAAATAAGCAGAAGGGAAATATTCCGACTTGAACTTGCTTGAACGACTGCATGCTTTCACGGAATAAATTTATATTCCTACCACACATAAGTAAACACCAGTGTTTCAAGCTGCGAAGTTTCCTAGGATGTGATAAAATTTTTATGAAAACACTTTCAAGACAATTTAAAGTGAAAGGATGTGCTAATATAAAAATCTAACCTTTAGAAATATCTGGGTAATTCCGAGTAATAAAATATTTTTATAGCAAATTAAAGAAATATGTGTTAAATAAAACTCATTTTATAAGTTCATGCACAAAATTTATGAAGATATTCTAGAAATAATATACTATTAACAGACAGACAATCGTTCGATGCCAATTATCTATCCAAAATTTCACATTTCTAATGGAACTGAGGGAGAAACTAAAGAAGCTGCACTGTAATGACTTTTCATGGTTGCAGATGAGGTACAAAAGCGCATTCGTTAATAAATTTTTATCCGAACTCCACGAAAATGCTTATGACTCATCTCTGTGCTAAATTGCCATGTAAATGTAGAGAACGTTTTACATACAGTCAATTCTCGATTAACCGTGGGTGGATGAATCGGATTTTCTCTAAAAATTGTTAAGTTTGATTATCGCAGAACGCTGGAAAAACTGCTATCACAAATCGTCAGAATAAAACGAGATTTCTAGGAGAAATTCAAAAAAGGATTATGAATTCATTAAAATAAAGACAGTGCGTAGAATATAATATCACAATACTTAGGAATTATTATTATCTAAAAATAATATTAAACATCGTTAAGTCATCAGTTGAAAAATTAATTCCTAAATTGTAAAAGCACATTATATTGTATAGCCATTAATTTCCTGTTCCCCACTGACTCATATCGTAAAAAAAAAGAGAGAAATATAAACAACAAAAATTATTTGTGCTTTGAAGTGTTTGTTTTGATTCCTGATTTAAGGAGTAAATGAAATTATTTACCAAATCAAACTGCTTAAAAATGTAAATAGATTTTTAACAGCATTTTTCTGTTAATAATAGCATTTCTCTGTGTTCTCTCCTTCCTTTTCCCTGTGTTTTTAACTGCTGTCCGATTAATAGCGATTTTGGTAAACCGGAGATCATAACTCTACACTACCCTATCACTGTGAAGTCTGTTGCACAGCTTCAAGTCTATGGCACAACTTATTAACGTGTACTGAATATTTAACTAATTGGTAATTTTTCTGTATAAAGATCATATAAAAGTTTTAATTTTATATTTTTACATGTATATTTATTATAAAATACAGATTTTATATTTTCATTATATTTTTAGTATAAATGTTTTACTCTCCAAGGGGATAAAATATTTCCTCTGATGACACTGTTTACTTCATTTTATGAAATTTGTTCTCGAACGTATTAATTTAAGATGAATATTTACGAAAATAAAGCTTGAAAGGTATTTTATGAGACTTTATAAGTTCTCGTTCCGGATAGTAAATGAAAATTTAGAACGAAATTAAACGTAAATAAATTATCTTGTTCTTTTTATCTTGTTTCGCCGCCAGAAAGCGCAGATAAGCACAATATGTCTCCCGATAATGGAAATCTCATAATTAATAGATTTTCAATACTACAGATATTCTCAAAATTTCGAGTGAAGAAAAGATAATAGCATCCTAAGATGTCTGCATTCAAGGTGTCGAAATCTAAGACTTTAGAAATAATCTCTTCATATTTTCCTCTAATCATCTCAGTTCATTTAAATGAATTGGTTCTACTTCATAGGACAGAAATGTTCTGGATCATTTTGTCAAGATAATGTCCTTGGAATAGATAAAAATCAAATATAAATATATACAAGAAAGCGCAGCAATTTTAGTGTCATCTGTTGAACAATATAAGAATGAAAAGTTTTAAATTATTATGAAATAAGAATTTTAAACACTTAGGGAATATAGAAATAAATTATGCCGTTATAGGAAAGTGCCCGCCATTTGTAAAATATATATATATAGAAATAAATTATTAGCTGGATTTTGTATAATATGCATTGAAGTGAAACATTCATGCATAATTTAAAAAAAATGGCATCAATGATTTTGCATTTCAAGCAGAAGTGTATGTATCATATTTTAATCGAGTTGCGAAGTATTAGGACCCTTTCCTATAAAAAATGAATTTTGTTTATTGCAAAGGGATAGAAAAATTAATATCACAATCCGGCAGTATAAAATAAAACTCTCTACGTAAAATTCGAAAACGGAATGATAATTGCTTGGAATAACTGCTGTAATAACAGTTGTTGTCATAATCATTTTTAACTTCGTTTATTCATTTTTGATGATGTTCATACTTATTTAAAATGTGGTCTTTTTAGTTTGAATACTGATTGGGTTCACGTACCCAAATAAACTCATTATTAGAATTATATTACTTGAAAGTGCAATTATGAAAGAGTTATATAACGAAGCCTTAGAACACCTGATATCAACCGGTTGCTCTTTATGGTGGAGAAAAGTGAGAAACAATATTCATTCGATGCAAAGGACGACTTCCAAATCAAAGTAGTCTTCTTGTTTTTATTAATATTTATTGTAGCTATGTATCATTATTATTTATCGACTCAGCCCTATATAGCTATATATTGCCTAGTCGGTATAGTGGTTAGTGTCACTCACTGCGCTAGCGATGAACCCCTGGCTCGAATCCCGGAGATACCCAGTGTTTTAATGAAAAAATAGCATTAATGTTATTATTTATAGTCTTATGCTTTATTGTTGTTGCATTATGTATAACTCAGGAAATATGCATTTACTGTTCATTGAGGAGCATCAAAATGTTTTCACGGACCACCGGTTGGCGACCGCTAATCTAGATGACATCATTATTGTAAATTATTATTATGTAACTTTAATAGCACGTGGTTTCCACTAATTTTGAAAAATATATAAAGTACTGGAAATTTTCCGCCAGTTGGGAGAAAACTATATAAAACCGGAAAGAACATCAGTACTCAGTTTTTATTTCAAAATCGACTTTGGAGTATTGAGAGATCCACTCGCGAGCTTCGCTCTTCAGAAGTGTTTTGCACTGGATTCGTTCTTAGTAGTTTGAAGTGGTAACTCCTGATAAGAACTGTAGGAGTGTTTTTGCGGAAAGCTTCAAAACTCTAAATTGTTTCTTTCGGTAAAATAAATTTGATCAAGCTATCATCGATTATGTATGCATTAAATCCGCAACGTACTCGTATGCACATATCAATATATATTTGTTGTTTGGTGAATATGAATACTTTAAAAAATCGCTCAGGATTTAAAAGCTCTCAAAATAAATTTACGCCACAAAGCAAAAGGTTTTTTTTTTTTTTTTTTTTTTTTTTTTTTTGCTAACATCAGCACAGAAGTCCCTTTCATTGATTAGGGTTGTTCTTTAAACCCATCGCATGAAAAGAAAATCTGCATGTTATTAAAGTGACCATTTTTATAAAAGGAACAAAAGAGGAAGAAAATTAACTGTCAGCACAACTTTAGGTTCTTAAATTTAAAAATGTGCGGTTGAACAAAAAACATAACTTTTCGCTAAACATAGCCTTCCACCCTCCCCCCCGAAAATCATTTGAAGTGCAAAAATATTTAGTGCCTCCCGGTTAATGGAGCTGCAATTTTGCTCATCGAAGATTGAAAAAACACACTTGTAATTTTTTCTGAAAAACTATTTATGTTTTGAAAAACCTTTCACATTTGAGTTCAATAATTAATAAATATTTAGACTTTTTTGTTAACTAGAGAAAAGGGCAACAGAAAGTAATTTCATTAAGAGTTAAAACGTGTGTTTTTCAAAATAAAACATTTATATTTAAATTTTAAGCCGAAAAAAGTGTGTTTTCTTTTAAAAGAAACCGCACGTTTCATCGTCGCACTTTTACAAAAAGGCCTTGTTCAGTTTTAAAAATGTTTATGCCTTATTTTACCTTTTTTCTATAGATGGCGCTGCCCTCGCGCTAGATGTTTAATTCGTAATTTATTTTTTAATTTTGCCGTGCGTTTGTGGCAACAGATTAAATAAAACAAAACGACTAGTATTCAATGCTAAAAAAGAATGAACTCATGTAAATAATTCTAACAACTGATAAAGTCAAAATCTTATTCATTTCTTTGAGTCTTTTTACTGTGTCAAATTCAAGTATTTCCAGGTAACTATACGTCGAGGAAAATTCAAGGTAATTGGAGCTATTTAAAAATTATTAATTATTGAATTTACCAACAAACATTGGAGGCACCGGGTGAGATATTAATATTAAAAGCCGAAAATCCAATTCTAGTATTCCATTAAAATTACCTCGTTTACAAAAAAAAAAAAAAAAAAATCGAAGTATGCATTTTTATGTTGTAAATGAAAAACTATAAGGAAGTTTTAATTTTATTCAAATTATTTTTCATGTTAAATTCATTCTTAAACTCTGATTTCTATTCTACATTTTTTTAATATATGTTTGAAGTTTGCACGACATCTATACATAACTATTTTGTACGTAATTGTAATTTTTAAGGTAAAATAAATATGTCAAAAAGGAAATTATCAGTCCGTTAATGTATCGAACTCAAATCAAGCAAATTGAAAGATTTGCTGGAACTGTTGACGATGTTTTAACATCAGAAAATTTAGAGAAAATTCTTACATTAAAATCAAATCTGCAAAGATGTCGTGACAAGCTTGAAGAATGTTATTATGGATGTTCTATTCTTGAAGATTTTGATGAAGAATCTGAGTTTAAATATTTCTCTGAGGCTCAGGATTTGGTAGACGAATCATTAGTTAAAATAGAAACATATCTAAATTCATTTAATAAAGAATCACAGCTCAATGATTAGAAGACGGTAAAATCTGCCATATCCTATGTGAATATAAAGCTTCCGAAGTATGATCTTCCAACGTTTTCTGGCTAGTTTGAATCCTGGTTGAGTTTTAAATCCATATTTTTAAGTTCTGTTGATTCTAATGCATCTTGCATCTTTAACTGACATTCAAAAATTGCAATATCTCCAAAGTGCAGTTTCGTCTGATGCTGCAAGACTTATTAGGGGATTTTCTATAACCTCTGAAAATTATAAAAATGCTTGCGACACTTTACTCCACAGATATGATAACCAAAGAGAATTAGGATTTTCTCAGTGTAGAAAATTATTTAATTTAAAATTTGTAAAACCAACATCTGATTCCATTCGAACAATGATAGATACCTGCAATGAAGTTATTCGGAATTTTAAAACAATTGGTGTAGAATGCAATCAGTTAGTCGAAATTCTTCTAATATTTGCGTTACAAGATAAGCTAGAAGATTCACTTAAAATCAAGTGTGAATTAACGCTAGAGAATAAAACATTTCCATCTTTAAAAAAAATGTCTTTCGTTTTTGGAAAAACAAGCTAGAAGCCTTCACAGCGTAAAAGAAAAATCATAATATTCAAGACAAATCAGCAAATTCTATTAACAAAACTTTTGCTCTTAAAACAAGTTAAGGCAGGATCTTGCACACTTTGCCAGTTACCATATCTTTTACATAAGGGCGAGAAATTTCTTAAAATGAATATTGATGAGCGTTGGAACTTCATACGAAAAGCAAACCTTTGTTTTAACTGTCTGAGAACAAATCATGGTGTATCCTCATACCTATTTACTACATCTTGCAGGGCATGTAAACAGAAACATCACACAATTCTTCATGCTTTTCGAACTGATAAAAAACATTCTGCTGAAAGTCAAGTACAGTCTACTCTAAAACGTCTATCTCAAAATCGGCGTTTAGATCAACCTTCGGCTAGTACCTCGGAAAGCAGCAGTTTTGCTTCACAGACAATGTAAAAAATTATAATTTAATATTACTTGCCACAGCTGTAATAAGAGTAAAAAATAATCAAGGACAGTTTCTCGAATGTCATGCTCTAATTGATAATGGTTTTGAAACATCTTTAATCCCTGAATCGTGTTGTAATCGACTAAAATTGTTATTTCAAAAGTCTGAACACACTATCCTAGGACATGATGATACAGTTGCCACACGTGTTACGAAAGTATCTAATTTAAATTTTATTCTTCATTTTAATAACGAGAACTTTTCTGTTAAGGCTTTAGCAGTAAAAAAGCTGGCGTCAAATTTACCAAACTTTGATGTGTCAGGATTCCATGAGCCTCAGCTGAAAGGATTACAATTAGCAGACCCTTCTTTTCACAAAAGTAGGCGGATTGATATCATTCTTGGTGCGGATATATTCTAAGATTTAATTCAAACTGGAAAGATAATGGGAAATCAAAACCAACCATCCGCTCTAAATTCAAAATTGGGTTGGCTCATTTCAGGAAGGGTATCCGTTTCAAGTAGAATTCAGAATTCTTTAATCAATTGTCATGCTTTAGTAGACATTAAAAATTTAATGAAAAAATTCTGTGAAGTCGAACAGATTCCAGAAGTGACTACACTGAATGATGAAGAGCAAGATGTCGAGGCATTTTATTTAAATCACACTGGTCGAAATTCTGATGGTAGATTTGTTGTCAGTATCCCGTTTAAGAATGTCGGGTGATTCAAGAAATCAAGCTAAGAAGCGGTTCCTTTCCTCGGAAAGAAAAATTCAACAGAATCCAGAGCTTAAAACTCAATATACACATTTCATGCGGGAATATCTAACGACGAATCATATGCAGATTGTTCCAAGTGTCGATTTTTTAAAATCATCGTCAGAGCTTTTCTATTTACCTCATTTTGGAGTTACTAGAGATCAAAGTGAAACTCGAAGTATTCGACGGTTCTGCAAAGTCTGATTCAAGAGTTTCTTTAAATGATGTTCTCCATACTGATCCAAAACTTCGAAATGAACTGTTTGACATCCTATTGAAACTTAGAGCTCATTGTATCGCACTCACAGGAGATATTTGGAAAATGTTCCGACAAATCCTACTCAATAAAAATGACGCTGATTTCCAAAGAATCTTTTGGAGAGAAAATTCTGAAGAACCGCTTAAAGAATTCCAACTTTTGACAGTTACGTATGGCACTTCTTGTGCTTCATATTTGGCTATTCGTACATTAAAACAACTTGTCATAGAGGAACAAACGAGTTTTCCAGAAGCTTCGAGAGTCATACTGAAAAATACCTATGTAGATGATGTTCTCACTGGAGCGAAGAATAAAGGGGAATCAAAACAGTTAGTCTCACAAATTATCTAATTAATAAAGAAAGGCAGTTTTCTAATAAGAAAATGGGTATCTAATGAACCATCAGTCATTGAATTTTTACCCCAAGATCTAAGAAAACCGAACGGACCTTTGGCAGAGTGATGAAAGTCAAATCCATACAATTCTATGAATCATTTGTGATGCTAAAGAATATGTATTCAGAATTAGAATAAACCCACCTATGGATGGTGTTTTAACAAAACGTCAACTTCTGTCAACTATCGCGAAACTTTATGATCCTCTTGGATTTTTATCACCTACAACGATTCTATTAAAAATCTTAAAGCAGCATTTATGGAAGAAAAATATTGAATGGGATGATTTATTATCTAATGATATTTCCGAAGGATGGAATCTCTTTAAATCTCAAATAGAACATTTAGCTGAAATCACGCTTTCACGATTCATGATGAAAAACAGTTCTATTAAAAATATTCAGTTAATTGGCTTTTGCGTTGCGTCTGTGCCTATGCTGCCGTGTTTTATCTAAGAACAATATTCGAAAATGGAACATTCCACGTTTCATTGATTACTTCAAAAACAAAACTTGCTCCTGTAAAGACAATAACATTGCCAAGACTCGAACCAAGTGCAGCGCTTCTTCTTTCCAGACTCTATAAAGTTATTTCAACATCCTTAAGAAAGAATATTCTCATTTATCAGACTATTTTACATTCAGACTAAAAAATAGTTTTAGATTGGCTTAGTTCATCTCCTCAAAAGTGAAGAAGTTTTGTTGCTAATAGAATATCAAAAATTCAAGACTCAACTTCAGAAGCTTCATGGATTACGTGAAAAGTCAAGAAAATCCAGCAGATTGTGCCTCCAGAGGTATTTCTGCATTAAAACTGAAAAGTTACACTTTGTGATGGCATGGTCCTCAATGGTTGTATCAGCATAATATGCTCGTTCTGCCTAGAGATCCACAGGAAGCATGTGTAGATGATATCAGATGCGAAGAAAAGAAATCGTTTCTGTCAGTCAATCTCACCTGATCAATCTCTCCAATCTCCCCTTCAGATACACCTGAAATTACTGTTATGTTAGAAATTATTTCAAAATGCATTAGAATAATTTCGTCGTGTTTAAGATTCATTAGAAATTGCCAAATACAAACTCAGAGTAAAACGATCAAAGGTATATTATCACCTGGAGAACTCGAAGAAGCAACTAAATCTATAATTAAGCTCATTCAAAAATCAGAATTCAAGCTTGAGTACAACTACTTACAAAAGAGACAATCCTTGCCTCAAAATAGTAAACTGATTCCAATGAATGTTTTCCTTGATGGAGAGGGAATTATTAGAGTAGGAGGACGGTTAACAAACTCGAACTTAGATCACAATCAAAAGCATCAGATTCTTATGCCAAAGAATCATCATTTCACTACTCTATTGATACATTATCACGAAATGCATTTACATAGGGGTCCTCTACTTACTTTTTGTTGTATCCGGCAAAAATATTGGATACTCTCTGGAAGAGATGCAGTCCGACGAATTCTATCTAAATGTTTGACTTGCTTAAAACTGAAATCGCAACCATGCCATACCATCATGGGAGACTTGCCTTATAGTAAATTTGGTGTTGGAAGAGCATTTCTTAACGTTGGACTTGATTTTAGTGGACCATTCATTACAAAACCTAACCCGACACGCAACAGAGTAAGAATTAAATCGTACATTGCTCTTTTTATTTGCTTTGCCACTAAAGCAATTCATCTCGAGGTTGTTTCAGACTTATCAACATATGCCTTTCAATCGGCTTTAAGACGGTTTATCTCTAGATGTAGGAGGCCGGTAAATCTGTATTCTGCTAACTCAACGAATTTTCGAGGAGCAGCAACCTACATAAAAGACCAATTAGTGCTTCTCAATTCTGCTAAAATTCAAAACTTTGCAGCTCAAGAATCTATTGTATGGCATTTTATCCCACCTTCAGCTCCACATTTTGGAGAACTGTGGGAGGCTGGAATCAAATCTGCAAAGCAGCATTTATTGAAAGTTTGCAAGTCAGCTATCTTAACTTCTGAGAAACTTACCACTCTAGTAATACAGATTGAAGCTTGTCTAAATTCTAGGCCACTGACTCCTCTTTCTTCAGATCCTCAGGATTTAGAACCGCTTACTAAAGGACACTTCTTAATAGGTGCTCCTGTAACTTCCTTTATTGAGAAAGCTCCAACAAAGTCTCTTTGCTTAAAGTCAAGATGGCATCTGATTCAACAGTTTCGTAATCAGTTTTGGTCAAGATGCAGAATGAATATCTGAATCAACTATAACTACGAGAAAAGTGGACTTTGCGTGCAAACAATATTCAAGTGAATGACTTGGTTTATCTCAAAGAGAATTCTCTTCCTTCTTTTAAGTGGAATCTTGGAAGAATCACAGTTTTTCCTGGAAAAGACGGAGTAGTTCGAGTTGTTGAAGGAAAAAAGTAAACTGGACTTTATCGACGTCCAATTTCCAAATGCTATCCTCTTCCTAAGTAGTCATACCTGAACTTGAGTGTTCAGGCCGGGGGTGGGATTTCTATGCTTTATTTTATCTTTTTCTATAGATGGCGCTGCCCTCGCGCCACATGTTTAATTCGTAATGGATTTTTTTTAAATTTTGCCGTGTGTTTGTGGCAACAGATTAAGTAAAACAAAACGACTGGTATTCGATGCTAAGAAAGAATGAACTCATGTAAACAATTCTAAGAGCTGACAAAGTCAAAATCTTATTCAATTCGTTGAGACTTTTTACTGTGTCAAAGTATTTCCAGGTAATTATAAGTCGATAAAAAATAAGTCGATGCTGCAAATAATTTTCAGAAAAGGAAAGCAGTCGCTGCGTGCTTCCTCAATTTCGAAAAAGCTTTCGATCGAGTGTGGCATGCAGGACTAATCCACAAACTTAGCAACTTTCTGCTTCCAGTCAGTTTCATCCAGCTCCTTATTTCATATCTTAAACGCAGGACTTTTCAAGTCAAGTGTGAGGATGCTATTTCTCGCATAAAAATAATTGTATTACTTTAACCACTCTTCAAGTTCTGAACCTTGTTGAATATGTTGCAAATAATTTTCAGAAAAGGAAAGCAGTCGCTGCGTGCTTCCTCAATTTCGAAAAAGTTTTCGATCGAGTGTGGCATGCAGGACTAATCCACAAACTTAGCAACTTTCTGCTTCCAGTCAGTTTCATCCAGCTCCTTATTTCATATCTTAAACGCAGAACGTTTCAAGTCAAGTGTGAAGATGCTATTTCTCGCAAGAAAATAATTGTATTACTTGACTGTAAAATTTTGAAATATGCAGACGACACGGTCGTCCTCATGGATTCACTTAGCCCATTACTCACCATGGACAAATTTCAGTTAAAAGTTCGTTCTAGCGTTTGTTTAAATGTGGCCTTTTACTGTGGTTACGGTGTTTTTCATTGAACGCTGATTCAACATCGAAAGATATGCAGTCACCCCGGGAAGAAAAGGTAGGCTGAATTTTGATATTCCCATTGAAATAAAAACCTTTAAAGAAAATAAAAAATTATTAAGTTAATTTTTTAACAATGAGAATAGTCGAAGTAGCTTCTCACGAATTTTTGCAATCCCGGGGAATTTCTCTTGAAACTGAACTACCATCCGTTTCGGAGAAGATGATACCCCAAAATACAAGCTGACAGACAGACGCGCACACATTTTAATAATATAGCACACCTATTTAGCAACTAGAAGATTCATGTTCAAGTCCCAATGAAGATATAGTTTATTAATACATCTCTTTATCCAAAAAAAATTAATAGACTTTTACTGTTTGTACATTTGTATAAAACTCGTTTCACTTTCGAATGAAAAACAAAGCAGCAATTTAAAAGTTTGCAGCTGAAAACATCACAGACGAAAACGTCGTGGGAAAAAAAACGCAAGGCCAAAATGTCGTCGTACAAAACATCGTGGGAGAAAAAGAAACAAAGAGAAAACATCGTAGTTCTAAAAATATCGCGGTACAAAATATCGTCGCCAAAAGTAAAATGATTCAGAAACTTCGCAGTTTAAAAACATTGTCGTCAAAAATATTGTGGTAAAAAAATAAAGCACTTGCAAATCATTGCATGATAATAACAACGCAAACATGCGTTTTTCAGGCTTCAAAAGTCGTAAATGCATATTCGAATAAAGATTTGTGAGCGTAAGAAGGAAAAAGGAATGTTTTTACTTTTATATTTCATATTTTTAAATTAAGTAATAACTTTTTGCTGAAAACGTATGAAGGAAAGCATTCATTTAAAAACTGAAAATGAGAAGAATAATGCCACCTATAGCAATTAATAAAATTTTAAACTTACATATTTAACTAACAAAGGTCATTAATAAATCAATCTTTTTTCATGAAAAATATAGTCTACAAAAGATTAGAAACAAAACGATCACAAATCATAATGGGGATATGCAGTTATAACTTTTGAAGCCTGCGAAACGCACGTCTGCGATGTTCTCGCCATGCGATGATTTGTAAGTGCTTTATTTTTTACCACGATATTTTCTACGACGATGGTTTTAAACTGCGAAGTTTTTTAACCTCTTTATTTTCAGTGATAGTATTTTATATCCCTATGTTTTAGAACTACGATTTTTTCTCTTTGCTTTCTTTTCTCCCACGATGTTTTGTACTACGACTGCCTTGTTTTCTCGGCGTCGTTTTGTCCATGATGTTTACGGCGGATACTTTTATAAAAAAGATGAGTGGATGATTCTCTAGAAAGAATAAAAACTTGAGAAAGTATAAGAGTAAAATGTGAAATATATTTTAAAATAGACTGTCAGCTTACCAGGGTTTGTTACATAAACGTATCAGTGTTGTTTGTCATAGGCAGCTAACGGGAAGACCAATAACCAGAGATGACACCTTATCATTCGATAAAAATGGCGAAACCATCAACTACCTTTTCCTACGTCTTTAACTTACAGCTGTACAAATTCGTTATGCCATTTGGTAAAAATCGATATGCATCATTTATGTAGGGTGTTGCTAAATTATATACATTGCTAGATGCTCTGAGTGTGATGAGATCTCCTTAAATAACTAGAGCAGGTGAAGAGAAAAACTAAACCTTTTTGGGGTCGCTTACAATCAAGATAAACAGCTATTAATATCTCGAGGAGAAAAGCAAAGACATACGAAATCCTCCGTAACATAAAAGGAAAATCTCAGATCAACGAATTTGTTCACTATCTCTAAAGAAATAATTACCAAGCTACACATTCATTAGCAAACACACTTACGTTTCTGAATTTACGTTCTGATTTTCAAGCAACGCAACTTCATATGTATGCCTTTTCTCAAGAAGAAAGGATAAATATCTCTGGAAATTTCGAGAAAAAATACTGTTAGTTCTTCGAAAATGCTTTTCGCGAAAACTTCCAAAACGTCTCCAACTTAAAATGTGAAATGTTGCTAGCTTAGCAATAAAAATTGTCACCAAAGCCAATTTGGAACGTCTCTAAATTAAAATGTCAAATGCCGCTAACTTAGCAATAAAAGCTGTCACCAATGCCAATTTAGAGCATTCCGGGCTGTATCTCTAGTTCTAATGCTTGAGTTATCCTTACGATTCCATTCTCGACAGGCTCAGAATTAAAAGACCTCTGCACATTATATTACATCAACGGATACGAGAGCATTTAGAAGAATTTCTGCTTGTATCTCCAGCTATAATGTTTGAGTTATCCTTACAGCTTCGGTCGGCTCAGAATAAAAGATCTCAGTATATTATATGACATCAACAGCTACAAACACAATAAGTGGCCAAACATTCGAAATTAAATAAAATAAACGATTAATATATAAGGTATTTCTCTGGCCTTCCTAGCGTGCCTTCGTGGTGTAGTGGTTTTGCACGCTGCGCCGGTATTCCAGAGGTCCGTAGTTCGATTCCCGGCGAAGGCGATTGTTCATTTTTCTTCTTTCCTGCTCCCCCCCCGAAAAATAACACCTAATGTCTCTACAGTGGCGCCCGAACTAAAAGGATGGTGGATGATTATTCTTCCCATCCAGGATTTGGCGATTGGGTCTTCTAAAAAACCCAGTCGTTCTTCAAAAGGGGGAGTATATAAAGTATTTCTACCTCGTTCGTTCCTAGCGTGCCTTCGTGGTGTAGTGGTTCTGCACGCTGGCTTGGTACTCCAGAGGTCCATGGTTCGATTCCCGAAGAAGGCGATTGCTCATTTTTCATTTTGCCTGCTTCTAAAAAATACCTAATGTCTCTACAAACAAACATAAAGTCTTAATGCAAAGTATGCTAAATATAAATACGTATAAGTAAACAGAAAATACACAACATTACAAAAGTAGATAAAATCCAAGTTATAATATCATAGTAAACCAAGTTACATATTCTCAAAACTCTAAGTCATCATCTTTCTGCTGTTCTGATATCCACTACAAGTTCTCAAAATAACAGGGGCATGCCGTAAATCACAGATATGTTATAAAGTCATTTGAAGCAGAAGACAAGAAAGATGAGCAATGCCGTCCCTGGATTCGAACCCTGAACCTCTCGAATACGCGTCGATTATGCTTCCAAATACACCCGAAAGAATGGTGAAAAGGGAGAAAATACCTCATAATAAATAATTATTTGTCTTTCGTTAACTAGTACGAGTATAAAATACGGCAGCATTTAAATATTGCCTCCAAATTATTATGTCCATTTTGTTCCCATAAAATTAAGTTATTGATTGTTTAAAAATAATGTTGAGGTATGATATTGCAAATCATATTTCAAGAATAAAAATACTGCTTTGTTTTGGAAGATGAGTTGTAGTTTGGTGGGGCTTACGATAGATATTTCGGTACTTACGAAAAATCTAGTCGATCATAAAAGGTTAGCTAAAATCCTACAAACTTCACGACCACCAATCATTTAGGCGGCATAAAATTTGCGATTGTTCGCTAAATAGAAACAAATATGTCTTTTGTTTTATGAAGATGACGCCACATGAACTCAGCTATGTAAGAATCTAAGCTATATCCTGCTGTCCCACATTGTCTTTTATTTCATTATTTGGCCGAAACCCACAATCGCTGAATGCTTTATGTATGTATTCCGGTGTCTGGATCTACAAATTTATACCAGTAATTCACTTTGAAATGTTCTAAATTGCCAGTCACATTTATAAGTCTTCTGTGAGTAGAGTATATTGTAGAACCTTTGTTAATGTTAGCTTTTATCGCATGAATAAGCGATATTACCTTCCTACCTGAAACTTTTACCATAAAACACTCGTTCCTTATAAAAGCCTTCAAACGACCATTGATCGCAGGCTATTTTTCCTGCATGGTTTCTTTGTGTTGAGAAAAGACTCTCATCAATCTTGACAATGAGGTTGGTCCCTCCGATTTTTTCTTTGGCCTTGCTAAACGTCTGTGTATATAAACTTCCCTTAAAGAATTATTCCAACTGATAATAATCTTGCCTTTCAATTCTAATCTTCTTTCCTGCATTCTATACTAAATAATGCATTAAGACAGCTGTAAATGAATCTTAATGCAGTCACAAATGAAGTAGTTCAACCACCAAACAACGTTTCTTTCCGAATGGACATTCGTTTCTGACAACTTTTAATATTATAACACTATTGAACTTGTGTTTGTAAAAAAACGCAATATGTGACTACTAAAGCATTTCTTGAATGACGGTAAGATTCTATACCTTTGCAAAGATTCTATTGTGTCCTGTTCCGTAGTTAGTAAATCTCAAATTTTAAACATTTTTTACATGGCAGAGCTATAACGTGATTTAAAATAGCAACAGCTTTGCTGCAAAACCTAGAAGCTCTTATTAAGAATCACATAGAATCACGTGTGGCACGTTTATTGGATAAAACTGAATCGCATTTATCATTGGCTATAACTCGCCTCTTGGCACCATTGCTTTCCTTTGGCAAAAATGGTTGACTGAATATCAATAAATTGCACTCTCATACATTGTGAATATAATTCAAAATAAATAACATAAATAATAAATAAATCGTCACTCTTCTGACGTTAAAAACGTCTTTAGTGAAGTATTTTAAAGGTTTGGGGACCGTAAGAGTTTAAACTTTTCAGGCAGGATCATAAATGTACAGTTTCTTAATTGAGCGTATAGTATTGCGAGGCCCCAACTTGTCAGCAATCGTAGTAGTGACTGTTATGAACTGTAAATTACACAAACTCGTAAGAAGGGTTTCAATCCCTTTTTATTCCACTTTAGAAATAACAGCTGCGTTCACTTAACGCTCACAAACTACGCCGACCCGGCGGTTTAACAAAACAGAAATGTGAAACTAAAAATAAATGACAGGATGAATAAATAACGAGATCACTACCTACGAGGCTCTAAAATCGTAACTAACTTAACCGCGTTCTAAGATACAGCTGAGATTCAGCAAGCTTACTGATTAAGCAGTTGAAGATTCAACGAACTGCCGAAATAGGCACACAGGCCAAAACGCGCGGTTCTTAAATTTCTACCTAGCAACCTTCACGCTCGCGATTCAAGAAGCACACATACAAACTCGTTTCCCTTCTATTTCAACTCAACTTACTTCTGCTAAAATTTGAATAGACTGCGCGTTTTACTACAATTTACATACTCTGGCAGTGGCAATTCTAGGGAAAAGTAAAGGCTTGACAGGAAAGATAGCTTAAACTTAAAATAAATGTTAGTTAAAATAAATATAAACCCTACAAGCGAATTAAAAAAGCAAACGCCTTTCTTTATAATTGAAATCTTTGTTTCATTTTTAACAGTCTGCCTAACTGCTTCAGTTTACAATACATAGATATCAAGTCATTTAATTTGCATCATATACGGTTGATAATTTTTATGAGCATTTGTACCTTGGTCCAATTAGCAAAAGATGTTTCTAACATCATATTATAATACAAATATTTTGAGCTTTTTTGCCTCTTTTTTTTTAAAATATACATATATAATGAAAACGACATTGCAATATTGATGGCATATAATGTAGCGCTTCGGTTATGAACTTGCATATTACAAATAGGCATGACACAGATTTGCATCAAAATGCGTTTCATTAGATATACAGAAGAAAATTATAGATATGGCACAGATTAAATCCCCTTCGACTCATTGTAATAAACCAATCATGCATTTTAATACAACAAGCTGGTAATATGATGTTTTAGAAATATTAATGAAGTATCGAAATGTAGATTGTAGATCCATAATGAAATGCAAGAATTTTGATTCCGGAGAATGCTGAAATGTTGATCCAAAATGAATAGGAAACTGACAACCGAGGTAAATTAAATATTCTTCTTTATTTTAATAAAAAATATTGCGGCCACAAATAACTTGGCACACCTCTTGTCTCATTTTCAAAGTACTTTCATTTCATTCAAAGTATTTTCTCCCTCCTTTCTGCATGCTTTGGTGGTGTAATGGTTAGCACACTAGACGCGTATTTGAGAGGTCCAGGTTCGAGAGGAAGGTCATTGCTCATGTTTCATGTTTTCTGAATTCAAATATGCGCTAATGAGTCTACAGTACTAAGGTGACTGCCCAGTGTTTTATTTATGAATATGTACTTGCATGTGCCTGTGTATGTGTATGTATAGTAAAACATATATCAGTATTTTGGCCTCTACTTATTCTGAAAAATTTCAAGTGCTTTTCTCATAAAAAAAAAAAGATAGGATAACTAAAAAAAATTATCGCTAAACTTTAATTATACTATATAAAACTTGGGAAAAACATTCAGCATCAGCTTTTACCAATTACAATATTGCTGCAAATGTTCGTACAAATTACATATCAGAAATGTTACAAATTAAATGGATTTCATTTGTATCAGTTAGACACATTATTAAAAGGCGAAATAAAAATTTTAATTACTAAGAAATGTTTTAAGGCTTCTTAATCGCTCAGAGTGTTAAGCAATAAATAATTAATAATATTTGAAAGATAAATATAAATTCTTAAGTCACATCAAATGATAACAATCTGAAATTTAATTAAATGAAAGGACGGTGTAAAATAAAATCTTATAATTTTTACGGTAGCAATACTGATAAGGCGAGTATGTGGTAAGTGCTTGGCAACATAACATAAAAATAAAACAGTATTTGGAGGAATCGAAGGGTTATGAACATAAAATTCCGCATAGAAGGACAGCTTTCTAATTCGTTACACACGATAGCGTCTACCAGACCCTGATGGCTCAAATTTCATACTGGACCTATATTAGAGCAAAAGAAATCAAGTTACAAAATGAAGGGTGTAATTCATTGCATTTGGAGTAACTTTACATTTTCAAGGCCAAACACCAAATGCTTGGAGGTTTAAGCATGTTTGACACACTAAAATAGCAAAACAAAAGAACCTTGGTTCTCCTATAGATTAGTAAAAGAAAACATTTATGCACTTACTCATTGATCTGTGGCAACACCTCTTGGAGTACATTGTATGTCTGGAAAGGCAGCCAACATACTGCAAACAGTGCAACTACAATGGCCAGCATTTTAATAACCTGAAAGAAAATATAAAGGATTTCTTTTACTTTCAAATTAAAGCGCCTTAACAGCAATCTTATAAACATTATACATTAAAAGATTGCTATAACATATGAACTGCTTGAAGTTGCAGTAGTTTATAACTTAAAGCAATTAGGTAAGAAATATCAGTTCTATCGCTAATATATATACAGTGTCTCAGAATTAAAGCCGGACTTAAATTGCGCATAATTTTTTTCCCGTTTGCCTGACAGTGCTAAACGATATATATATAGCGTTCAGAGGATATAAGCTTCTAAATATACATATATATAATATCGTCATCGTTTAGAAGGTCGTCCTAAGATTTCAGATTTCAGTAAATTTGCTTTTTTCAATTTTTGTTTCCAATCGGTTTCAAGTGTTCAGCTGATAAAGCTCAGATTTGATTTTATTATTTAAAGAAACTTTGTGAAAAAGTGTTTTTTTTTTTTTTTTTTTTGTCATTAAACGATCAGTTAGCATAATCGGGAACCACTCAATTTTTTAGTGTTGTTTAAATGGCAGTTTGGTTTAAAGTCTATTTGTTTTACTCTTTATATTTATTTGCTTTTGAATTTCGGATCTGCATATAATGCTTTTAGACCAATTTGATTTTTTTTAAGTTTTGTTTTATTCGTTTTACCAAGTGTTTCGAAGGCGTGTAAACAAAATATGTGTAAATCTCTGATAAATCAGACTGGATCGCAGTTAAAGTAATAAACAGAGGAGCGTTCTTCCACACAACATTTATTTACGAACACCAAAGACGAACTGATACATATACATAATTGACATCACAGTTTCTTTTTACAAACAAACACTACCGCCATCTATTGGCGATGTATGGATACACAATCCTAAACTTAACAGCGTGTAGGGAAAATGCTGGTACATTTGAGATTCGAATTTTCGGTGCTATATGAATTTTAGTGCTTTAAATGAAAATGTAATGGATTATTTTTTCGGTTTTTGATCACAAATGAACCAGGAGAACAAAACACGCTTTCGAAACATATTAATCGACTTTTATGAAGCTTTAATTCATTTCCCCCGATGAGTTCTGAATTGGAGTTTCACTAAAAGGAGATTAATTTTTATTTTTATATTTTTATTATTTTGTATTTTTTCCCCTTTTGCATTTTCATTTCCATTTTTAGAGTTTGTACTGTTATGAATTCTTACTTTAATTTTGTTACGTGTGTATATGGTGTTAAACCCTTTAAACACGATTGCTAATATTAATATTGTTGAGAAATAACCTTGCTTTCACTCCAGTTTACTTTTAACGTTAGAATCTTTAAGTCTATTTTACTTCAATCCTGCAGCTATAGCGCAAGACTGGTATGAAATTTTGCTTTTAATCTTACCCTCTTATTATGTTTCCTTTTGTATTTATATATATATATATATATATGGAAATAAAGGTAATTATAGAAATATATATAAGCGGCTAAAGTGTGTGTCGCCGATAGTTTATTGTTGCCATTCGGAAAAATGAGCGCCGAAATTAACGTTTCCGCAGTTTTTAATTAATATCTCAACCGATTAAAGTCGTACGAAGATGAGAACGGTATTGATGGAGTCCGAGAATTTTTTGGAATCCGAAGACACACGTCTCGAATTTCAACTCGGCGCCGTTCCGTAGATTTTCGAGAAAAAAGAATTTGGCACGTAGCCAAATCCCTCTAATAGGGAAAACCCAAGAAAGAAAGTGAAAAATGTAAGGAAAACGTAAGGGAAAATTAGTTTTTAATTAATATCTCGGCTAATTAAAGTCCCACGAAGATGCAAATGGTCAAATTGGCGTGCCACAGACCTGCGGAATCCAACGGTGTGCTTCGCTAAGCCCGGGAGCCAGCCGTTTCAGAGGAGATAATGCTACTTCACCCCATATATATATGCAGCTTAAATGTCTGTTTGTCGCCGATAGTTTATTGGTTGCTTGCGTAACTGTACTAGCCAATGTGTTGAATGCCGTTTCAATTGAGACGTAGACAATTTCCTGTAAAACTTGCCTTTGCTATGACCATCAATAAGTCTCAGACCCAACAGCTTAAGCGTGTTGGCATTTTTTTACCTGAGCCTGCATTTCGACACGATCAACTTTATGGTGCATGTTCAAGAGTTCGTGAAAGAACTGACATAAAATTTAAAATAATGGATGGTCCTCTGCAAGGCGAGCTTAAAAATGATGGAAACATCTACACAAGAAAATGTTGTGTACAATGAGATCTTTGACATGTGAATTAATTTTTCATTATTTAAATCACCTTTATTTATTGAGCTTAAGAAATGTACCGCCAGTGGTTTCCATCATTGCAATCTACTTTAAGCAATTAAGCAAGTAGAAGGGGAAAACCTCGTGGGCCAGTAAGCAAAGGGGCGTCCTCGCCACCTGCCCTGGGTAATTTAGTTTTAATTAGCAGACACCTTTGCACAAATTATTTTAATTAAAATTTATAATATCTGGAACAGCGGTCATTTCGTATGACCATAGTTCAATCCTGGTTTATAAAATTAGTATTTTCTACTAAACGAATATTTCCTTTTTTTTTTTTTTTTTTTTTTTTAATAAACAAAAATCAAGTTAGAAAGAACATTTTTAACAAACATATTGTACTGTTTAATAAATAGGCAGAAATTAAATAATATTTCCCGTCCTTTCGATATCAGTTGAAAGGGAAATCATTCAAGACTTCATTTTTTGTATCCCTGCTTTGTTTTCCTACTAAGCAGAGATTACTTTTCTCCGTTTCCCAGCATCGAAACAATCGTGTATGTCTTGATTTTCGATACAGCAAAAAATAGTGGAATACAGAAAAGGGGATTCATCTGAGCAACTAATTCCCGCGATTGTTCCAGCTGATAGCTTGGGTATTGGCAGCTCTAAAGCCAAGATACTAAAGGATACCTATTTCTAGAGATAGCTGATAACGATAACGTTGGGTCATTTGCTTGGGAGAATTTTCTGGCCGAAGAATACTTAATGGCGCTTTATTTCGAATAAACACCTGGACGCATTTTCTCGAAATAAATGGAGAAATTTAACTGGTTTGGTTTGGTTTATTGAGATTACGGCAAAGCACACTAGGGCTACTTGCCTAAAAGGAGGAATGCCTTCGGGGAGAACGTTCTAAGAGAAACTGGTTCGTATACACGTTACACATGGAGAAAACCACGAAAACGCCCATGCAGCCAGCCCGCTCGCGGGATTGACTTGTTACTGCTTTGAAGGTAGTTTCAATATGCCACTTTCCCAAAATGACTTGTCCCAAGTGGCAAAAAAGTGAGATTGCTAGTTTTCACAAGCCTCTCTTGAAGCTAATTTCACACCATTAAAAGTATTTGTAATAGATTAAAACAGATGATAATCGCTTGGTGCCAGATCCGTACTCTAAGGTGGATGCATAAGAACAACCCAACCAAACTCTCTGAGCTTCTGGTGCGTCATCATTGATGTGTGAGGCCTGGAGTTATTCTGGTGGAACAGGACGCCTCTCCTGTTGGCCGATTTTGGCCTCTTTTGATACTGGCTACTTTCAATTTGTCCAGTTGCTGGCAGCAGAAGTTCGAATTGAGTGTTTGGTCATTTAGGAGCAGCACATAGTAAATGATTCCCTTCCAAACCCACCGAACACACATTAAGGCTTTCTGGACAGTCAATCTTTGTTTGCCCCTCATTTGAGCTGCTTAATCGGCCTTCGACCATGAATGTTGTCACTTGACATTTTCGTATGTGACCCATTTTTCTTCGGCAGTCACCAACCTCTTCAGAAATGGCTCGATTTCGTTCCGTCCGTTTGGCCAAGAATTCTCAGATTACTCAAACATCAATCTTCCTTTTGAACCCAGCTTTACACAAATGATTTAAAACTGTTTTGTGGTCGATCTTTCGTTCCTGGGCGACGCTACGGCAGCTCTCAAGCCGGTCTAATTCAAACATTTCCAAGGTTTCATCGACATTTTCGACCATAGGCCTTGCAATGCGTGGTGCATTTTTCAAATCAAATTTACCGAAATGGAATCGACGAAACCAAAATTGCACTTGATTGGTTCTTAAAGTATGGGAACCATAAACACTATTTACAATTTCAGCCGACTGACTTGAGTTTCAGCTTTATCGAAGTAAAATTGTGTGGGATGGCATCGTTCATTATAATCGGATGACGCGACAAGCTGTGAGAATAAATCTTTTACTTTTCTGATGAGAGAAGTCAGACGATTCCGCCATTAAGACGATGATGCGACTGAAAGATGTTTACATGTAAAAGACGGTCGATTCTCTTCATCTGTAAATATCATCTACGTAAGTTCATCCTTCTACACATGTAATCATTTTGTAGTTTGTAGTAACTATTCATATTTCCATTAAATATTCTAGTTATTTGTAAATTGGACTAGTTTATTAGCCCCTAGACAGCCACAAAAGAAGTAAGTTTACAGACATCATATGCCTAGACAGTAAGTACCGATTCTACAATTGTTAAACATACCGAATTTTTTTCTTTGTTCATCTCCATCTTTAACGCTCTAACTCACAACTAAATCTATCAATCACAACATTTGCAAACTCTTCTTGTTTTTACTTGTGCTAGAAATTTCCATCTTCGAGTATAAATTCTATCTAATAAGATAAATGCTAAACAAAATATAGAAACCAATTAGTATTATTTCCCCCCCCACATTAATGAAAGTTACAAAACGCTTATCAAAACGAGCTTGGACTTAAGGTTGGCAATTGAAGAAAGAAAGAGATTTACTGGGTGCATCGAAGTCTCTCTTCCAAATCCCACCCTAGCTTTTGCATTTTGGTGAGGCTGATAGAAAAAAACGAAGTATTAGAAAATAATTAAATTAATAACGTGCCGATTTAAAATAAGACTTACGGACTTTCTAAAGCAAACTGGGTTCCAAGTTACGTCACACATTAGAGAAACCGCGAATTCCATATACCCAGCCCGTTCGCCAGAATTTCAAATTTGAGTCGGACTGCTGTTGTGCAACTTGTCTTATCCGCTGGGCTTCTGGTGGGGTATTGACTCCCAAATTGTTGTCTTATGTCACTAAAAATATTGCATGTTTCATTTTAGTTGAATAAGCACAATATTTATGTTTTATTACTCAAAGAAAATTTTTCTTTTTACTTCTTGCCGATCTATACATATAAAGGTAAGGAAGATAATGTTTTCAGTACAAAAGTTCAACAAATAAGCATGAATTAGGGTGCTCATTAAATAAATACTTTTTTTCTCTTTTTAGAATTATGTCTATATGTCTGCGTGTAAATGCATGACGACTTTTTCTCCCACGAAACTTCCAATGATTTCCACTTTCCGTATTTAAGCGTCCTGAATTCATACAAAGAATTGTTTAGATTTTGGGTAAAACTGGGCCTGCGATCTCTTCGATCTTTCTTATCGCACAGGTCACTCGACCCTTCCTTAGCGAAATTGAAAGACGAAGGAACTTCTCGTCCCTTGAGTGGACTCCTCATTTATTACTAGTTTTTAAGCCCTTAACGGCTTTCATTCCTCACTTTAGCTATGCTTAATCTTAATTATTCAATATTTTCTTAACGAAGTTGTGGAGGTTATTGCATTTACTTGCAAAGGTACTCCGGAAGCAAAACGCCTTGGGCCTTGGGTAAAACTGGCAATGGAATTGGTGCTTTACTTGAAGCCCATAAAGTCTTGTTTACACTAATGGGACTTTGAATCCAAGAAACGTGCATGAGTTTTAAGGCTCCGCTTAAAGAAGAAAAGCGCATTTACTATAACCTTCTGCCAGCCTAGATACACAGGTGAAGAAGGTTATGTTTTTGATTCAAAACTTCCATAATGAGTTTTCAGTTAACAAGCATAAATAAGGGTTTCTACACATTTTTTCCTATTTCAGCATGATGTTTGTCATGCATGTGCGTGACGATTCTTTCGACGACGATAAATCTTATATGAAACTTCCGAAAATTTATGTTTTCTGTATTTAATCTTTCTGCATTCACATAAAGAGTGATAAAGTATGCCAATGATAAAAAGTAACCACTATTCATGCTTTACTTGAAGCTATGAACAAACTTTCGTAAAGCATATATTTTGAGATAATTCGAAACTTCTCAAATTTGATATTTAAAATAGGTACGTGATTGAAAATAATATATTGCATTTAGAATCATTAAATGTATTCTTAGAATTATCCTATGATTATGCTATGAATGAGAATAAGCTCATTATTAAGACGAACTCTCGTTTGAAGCAATTAAATGCATGAGCCTCAATCCTCAATTTTGTGTTCGTTTCACTTTTGATGTAAGAGAATGCTGCTAACAAATAATATCGCTACACATTATTTTTAAAGTAAAGCAAACATAAATAGAGAGAATATAAAAATGTATGCCAACAATTAGAACTATAGAATTCTTATTAGTTCTAATTCTTACCTTACATTTTTAAGTTATGTTGATTTTAAAGATTTTATGACTTTGTGGTTAAATTTCATGTGACGTAATTGCGAAGAAAGTTATGTTTAATGAATAAGGTTAAAATGACAAATATAAAAGTTGGTTATCTTATTAAGAAAGCTTAATACTGTTATCATAAACTGAAAAAAAGACTGATAAAGATATGTGTGACAACACATAACGCTCTATCTCTAGCTTCTGAAGATATGCGGTCTTTAATTGTTTTGTGAAATTTAAATCATTTATTTGTAAATCTGAGACATTATATGACCAAAACGATATGCCATGAATGATGCAATAATTTCAAGCATAAGAATTCATTTTCAAATTTGGGATTTCAGATTCCCATATTCGCATTAGGATTACGTCATTCAAAATTGGATGGCTGCTCTTAGCCGTTGTTTTATCACAATGCGAGAAATAGACATACATTTATGCAGATTCTTCATTATTTAATTTCTTCAAATGTAATGCAGGACTTTGACATTTGGTGGCAACAGTTTGAAAAGTGAAATGGATATTCAACAAAAACAATAGTCTTTCAATGACAAAGTCCCTTTGGACTAAAAACAATAGTCCTTCAGAGAGTAAGTCCCTTTGGACTAATAATAACAATTGTATGTTTCATTTTAGATCCTATGTAGGAAAACAAATAATTCCATTTATTTTCGACCAAAATGGATTGCGCGTTTAATTTCTTAGAATTGCTTTGGTTCTTAGAATCTCTTCTGGGGGACTCACTCGTGTTAACAAATACGTTATATGTTAAACTCAAAATAAAAATGTCCATACATTAAACTCAAAATTACTCTATGTATATACTGAACATATTTTACTTCGAAATTTTTCTTGCATCGCAAGGGAAATATTGTAAATAATAATTAATACACGGTACTAAAAGTTAAAGTAGTATTAATTGTAAAATCTACGAAGGTTAAATTTCATACGTCATTCTGCTCTTTGCCACCGACATACTTACGGCAACCACCAGAATATATGAAAATTAGGTAATCCGGTCTGATGCAGAAGCCACACAACTAGAACTTGCCCGATTCGCATGACAGTTTTACTAAACTCCAACAGCGCTCGCGCTCAAAAGAGGTAAAAGGATATACCTTTTAAAGTTTCCAAATGCTAGACAAGAATTACCTGGGAAATGTTGTTATTAGGAAATGCTTAGGGAAATAGCCTTTCCACATTCGATCCGATACCGGCAAACCATTACTTTAAGTCATGCGTATAGTTCGGATTTAAATGAAGAAGCCTTATAATTATTCGATCGCAGAATAAATATTGAAATTTCCAAACAGTCGCATGTTTACACAAGTATTTCCCAAATCTTAAATTTTTGACATGTTTTAACGCTGTAACTAAACAAGTAAGCATTTATAAATCTACTAAAACTGACACTTCTATTCTTAAGTTAAGAAAAAAACTCGCAATATAATCCACTTAATTATGTGAGATTAAGATTTTCATTTACGTAGACATTGTACATACTATGTTCGTTTATAAAGAGGCAGGTTTTTAAACTTCGGATTACTCAACACCGAAACATAACTGTACAGATGGGTGTAACCCCATTTTTATGTAACTTAGGGAACTTAGTGATACAATTAAAGTTTATTTATCATAAAACATAGTCTAAGAATTATAATAAAAATTTAAACAACCAAAACATTAAACTCTAGGTTTTATTTAGAATTGTCCTAAAATTTGAGAGCATAATTCCATAAATTAAATTAAAATTAATTTATTAATTAAATTAATAAATAAATAAATGACTACGGATTCGGACATTAATAACGACGAATTAATAACAACAGTGGCACATAAACAATAGAATGTTCTACCATATTTTGACTTTAATATGTATGTAGTATTTATTATATTAATAATAATTTAATGCGTTTATCTTAATAATCTGAGTAATTAATCCGAAATCCTCTGGAGAGGCTGGTGGAACCACTCTTCCCCCGGGTACTGTGACTTGGAATTTCATTCGGATTTTAACCTGAAAGTTAGCAAGACTCGGCGATACCTAATATGCCAACATGTATATACGGGTGCCGAACTTTGCTTCAATCTGTTCCTGTCAATATGCTAGGTTGTCAGACAGAACACTTGAGATTTATTATAATGCACCACATTTTTTTTTTCAAAATATCTATAAGCAACAATACGCAAGAAAACAGCGACGGGCAAATTAATTCAGTCATTTTCGGGTTCAGTGATTTTTATTGCACTGACTTCTTCGACTGCAGCTAAATGAAAGACGAGTGCTATAAACAGAATATATTAACGAATTTCCTATAACTGTCTAGTAACACTAGAAACTGGGAAAACGCAGATCAAAGAAAAGGCATATTAGATCACTGTACTCTCAATAAATACGTAATTTGCTTTATTTTCCTGCGCATGTGTTTTCTATGTCTCTATTTGTAAATTGCTTAGAATGGTCTCATTCTGTCTAGGGTTCTCATTCTTCAGTTAATCCGCAGCCGAAGAAGTCAGTTCAATAAAATCTGTCAAAACGCTTCTCCTTAAATTAATCAGGAAATCTACATCGCTGTTTTTGTAAACTAAGAGTTCTAGATGTGTTATTATTTACCAACGCGTAAACATTCTGTATACATTTAATTAAAAACAATAAGTTCCATACATGCAAAATTACCGAAGACACTCTTAAGAAATATTTAAAAAAATAATAAATAATTTAATAAATTAAGGTCTGCTATGTTCAAGAATAAAGAATAATCAATCACAATCCCGATTAGCTTTTCCTTTCAGGTGCTCAATTTATCTTCCAGTCTTGAGTTAAATTTGATAAAAAAAAGAAAAGAAAAGTAAATCAATAAATAAGCTTTCGAACTTTTAGCAAATAGTATCAAAGTAAATGTTTTAGATTGCAAACTCGAAAGCTTACTGAATATTTTATAATTTGAAAATTTTCATGCTATGCAGACTACAGAAAATGTTTTTCTGCTGCTTATCTAGAGATTGAAGAGATAATTTTTATAAATCTCTGCATCTACTTTAAAAAAAATTTGCTTCAGTACTACGACACTACGTCTAGAAAGATTATTTAAGCGACTAAATTCTTAAACCTGGGAAACAATGGGGTCCTCCTGGCTATAAAAACTGTGTTTTAAATTTGAAAAAAAAAATCTGAAAACTTTCAAATTTTATATTACGCCCAAAGGGGCGTTCTTTAACGTCTCGTATGTTACCTTTATTCATTAAATATCATGTTCCTCGCACTTAAACCACATAAAATTCAATTCAACAGTAATTTATGCAACGAAAGTTCTATATCAAAGTCGAATCACTCATAATCCAAAGGACGAGATGCATGGCCTGGAGGGTTTTCCATAAATTTTAATTAAACTTAATATTTACATATATACAATGTAGGCTAAAATGCCTGAATCGAATATTTAATGCTCAAGAGGCAAGAACTGAATAGTTCCAGCTTAAATCTAAATCGAATTCTATTGCGTAGTGCATCGAAATTCTACCTTCAAGAAGAAGAATATTTTTTCAAGTCACGTGTTCAGAAGGGGAAAGGTCAAGTAAGCCAATAGATGGACTCCTAACGCCATCTCTTGGCGATATCAAAGAATATTCCTTAACACACTCCCCACCTGAACTCTGACAAGAGTTCATCTAACTCAGTTATACATACAATCAAGTTCATAAATCACTGTTCTATAAAAATATTAAAAAAATACTAATTAGTCAAACACTTCAATTCCAATACAGGTTATACACTTCATGTATCAAATAATAAATGTTATAACTAATAAATGAACTAAATTTTAAAATATTTTCCACTTAACTGAACAAACTTAACTAACAATATTCAATTTAATCATTAATAGACAAAAAAAGGAAAAAAGCATAACTAAATCGTTAAAGTTCAAAATATCTAAAGTTCAAGAGGATATAGATGTTGAACAGTACGTTATAAAATCCCATTACCAGTTTTTAATTCGAATGATCGGACTTTACCATCACGTCCAGGAATAATTTTTATGATTCTACCAAGTTTCCATAAGAGTTTGTTTTTATTATCTCCTTCGACTAAAACAACATCTTCTACTTTTAGTTCTGGTTGAAGTTGCGGATTCTTCAAGAAATGGGCAGTTCTAAGATCTAATAAATATTGTTGCTTCCATTTCCACCACAACTGTTTAAACAGCAATTCTTGATAACGCTTTCTTTTTAACAGCGTTTCTCTTGTCGTTTCGCTACCGATGATTCTAGCAAAGGTCAAAGGATACTTCAAATCAGTTTGTCCAATGTTTAAAAAGTGCATTGGAGTCAACGGTTGCGGCTCGTCATTGTCGTTGTAAACGTAACTTAGAGGTCGTGAATTAAGAACTGACTCCACTTCGACAAGTAGTGTAGACATTTCTTCGAAAGTCAACAATGCTTTTCCTACGATTTTTCTTAAACATTCTTTAACAGATCTAACAAGTCTCTCATAAAACCCTCCCCACCATGGGGCTCGTTCGATTATAAATTTCCAATGGATTCTTTCTTTGGCAATGAAATTCTTGAATTTGTCATCTTTTAAAACTTTCGAAAAATTCTCAAGTTCTTTCTTTGCCCTCTTAAAGGTCTTGGCGTTGTCAGAGTAGATGATTACGCAGTTTCCTCTTCTGCTCAAAAATCTGCGAAATGCAAGTAAAAAGGATTCTGTTGACATATCTGATACAAGTTCTGAGTGTACAGCTCGGGTTACTGCACAAACGAACAAAACAATATAGGATTTTCGAGTGTCTTTAGAATTCTTTACGTAAACTGGTCCGGCGAAATCAATTCCACAGACTGCAAATGGAGGCGATTCTTGGATTCTATCCTTTGGTAAGGGTGCTGTCATCTGGTCTGCTGGTTTACCTAAATATTTTTGGCAAATTATACAACCTTTTAATGCTTTTTTGACTAACTGTCGTCCTTTAGGAATCCAGAAGCGTGATCTGACTTTAGCTAAAGTCGCAGCAATTCCTCCATGCATTATCTTCTCATGTTCTTTGCTTACAATCAGAATCGTTAGTCGAGAATTTTTAGGTAAGATTATTGGATGTTTATTATCTAGTGAGAAGTCAGAAAATTCCAGTCTTCCTCTCAACCTCATGATTTCCTTTTCATCAATGTAAGGAAGAAAATTATACAAAGGAGAATTTTTTCCAACCGAATTACCTTCTTTGAGGGATTCATATTCTTCGGCAAAAAACTTCTTTTGCTCTGATCTTATCCAGAAGTTTTCTGCTTCTCGTAACTCTTCAGCTGTGAGAGTTCCTTGAATGTCGCTAGTTTTTCTTAATTTTTTAATGAAACGTGTTGTGCAAGCAGTGACTCTTAACACCTTCTCTAATTTTCTATATTTTGATATGTCGAAAAGATCATCTGCACTTTTTTCGATTGTACATTCAAGTTGATGTATATCACCGGATCTCTTTCGGTATTCCAGCTTGTTTTCATCTATTGTTTCTTTAATATCTAATCTTGGCCAAAGTTCGTGAGGGAGTTGAAGCCATTGGGGACCTTGCGTCCAAATGGTCTCATTTATTAACTTGGAAATCTTCGTTCCCCGAGATACGAGATCGGCAGGGTTGTCGACACCTGGGCAATAATGCCAATCTTGAGGTGAACTCAATTTTTGTATTTCTTCGACACGATTCCTGACAAAGGGTTTGAAGGCTTCAGGTTGTTTCTGGATCCAAAAATAAGTAATTGTTGAGTCTGTCCAAAAATAGCACGGAATTCTCAATTTCAGTGCTTTCAGAATATTGCTGACTAACTTAACTGATAACAATGCCCCCATTAATTCTAACCTCGGTAAAGTAAGGGATTTTAGTGGGGCTACCCTATTTTTAGAAGAGACAAAGGCCGTTTTGATTTCTTTATTTTCTGTCGTGAAACGTAAATATGCGACTGTACCATAGGCTTTGACACTTGCATCTGAAAAGCAATGTAGTTCGAGATTTTCGACATTAATGTTCGAGTGCATGAAAAGGTAACGAGAGATGGAGAATTCAGCCATTTGAGGTAGCTCTTCACACCACTTTCTCCATTCAGAGGACAAATCTTCAGGTAACGGTTCATCCCAATCTATTTGTGACAACCAAATCTTCTGTATTAAGCACTTTATTCTAACAGTGAAAGGTCCTAAAATTCCAATCGGATCGAATATCCGACCCAACACTTGTAGAAGAAATCGTTTTGTTTCTATTGGTTTAGATGTGAAAGACAATAAGTTCCGAACATCAAAATATAGTAAGTCCTTTGAATTATCCCATGCCATACCTAAGACTTTAAATGGGAAATTTTCTCTATTAAAATCTTCAGGATTTTCATCTGGAACGATACCCTTTTTTACCCACAATTCATGTAATTGTATTGAGTTACTATGCCATTTGTGAAGCTGCATGCTTGCTTCTTTAAATATTTGGACCGATTCTAGACTCGTAGTTAATGCTTCATTGATCGTTGGTTGGCTTCCAATCACATCATCTACATATACGTTCTTATTCAAAAAGTTAACCGTTGTAGGATAAAGTTTATTATATTTTTTCAGATGATGTTTAATGGTAGCGGCTAATAGAAATGGACTACTATTTATTCCGAATAAAACTCTAGTGAACCTATATATATCAGGAGAAATGGTTTCATCATTAGGGAAATTGGAAAACAGAAACCTGGTTGCGTCTCGATCTTTTTCATGTATGAGAATCTGTAAAAAGGCTTGTTTTCTATCTGCGGTGAAGGCTATTAAATTATACCGAAATCTTAACAATATTTCGAATATTTCAGGGTATAAATTTGGCCCAACATGTAGACAGTCATTTAAAGAAATGGATCCTGGGGCATGCGATGATGCATCATAAACAATACGTAATTTACTTGTAGCTCGATCCTCGCGTATAACTTCCCTATGTGGCAAGTAAAACACGACATCCTCTTCATTTGAAATTTCTGAAACTGGTTCGATAATATTTTGTTTTAACTGATCTCTTAATACATTCCTGTATTCGGAAAATAGATTAGGATCTTTTTTAAATCGTTTTCTAAGTCGATGAAATCTTTGTTCTGCGATTTCCCTATTATTATTTAGATTTGATGTGTCATGTTTCCAAGGCAATCTAACTTTATAGCGAGAATTTTCATATGTTATATTTGATTCGAAATATTCGACTACTTCATTTTCAGTTGAATCGAAGTTTTCCCTCTTATCAATAAGTCCTGAGTTTTCCAAGTCCCAAAATTTTGTTATTTGTTTGGAAATCAAATCTTCCCCTACAACTACATTGAAAGCTAAAGAGACATCATCATCACCTTTTCGTCCATGTAGGCACCAGCCGAAAATAGTTTCCACTGCAACAAGATTTTTGCTTAAGTATTTAACGTGTCCCATTACTATGTTGTAATAATAATCTGCACCAATTAGAATGGCAATGGGTTTTTTACAGTCGGGAAAATCTGCGAGCAGCAAATTTTTTAATTGTCTGTTTTGCTTAATTTCTTCTGATTTAGGAGGTGGAATATCTGCACCTGATATATGATCAGTTACTAATAATTCAACTTCTATTCTAGAATCGGGAGAACTTCTATGTTCTAAAGTTAATTTAACTACGTCATAATTTTTTTGGATGGGAGAAGTATTCCCAAAAGTGTAGACAGTCAATTTTTCTTTTCTTATGACTTCGAGGTTTAATCTGTCCGCTAACTCGCGAGCACAAAAACTTTTCATACTCCCACTATCCAAGAGAAGTCTGGCAAACACCTTTTCCTTAGCTGTTTTAACTTTTATCGTGCAAGTCTGTAAAAGAATTGTATTATTTGCATTATGTGAAACGGCCGAAACAATTTCTTCTTTCAGTTCCTTAGTTTGTGTATCATTTTTCGAAATTAATATACTATCCTTTTTATCACTTGGTGTATTTTTAACTATCGAAGTGGATTTAAAACATATGGCTTCTGAATGTTTACCTTTGCAAATTTTACAAACTTTAGTTTGGCGTTGCCGGCACTGTGAGATTTTGTGTTTAGGGGCCAAACAAAGCAGACAACGCGCTTGTTTTTTCAAAATATCTCTCTTCTCATTAACTGTAAGGCATAAACAGGACTCTGAGTCATGGTTTTGAAAACAAAAAATGCAGTTTCGATTTGATGACGCGGCTGCCATAAATTCATGTGTAGTGACAGTTTGTTTATGTTTCGGCGTCGGTGGATATCTGTTAATACCTTTCATTTCCGGGTTTGACTTGCGTGGAAAGGATAACGAATTAATCTTTTCTCGCGATTCTATTTCTAATAGGAGAAAGTCTAGAAATTTGTTTAAGTCATAGGTTGAAGGATTTTCAGTATTTGTACGATGAAATTGTAAAGTTATATCGTTCGGGACAATTTTCATCAAAATTGGAATAAACATGTTGGAATATGTTTCTGGTTTCACACCGAATGCTAAAAGGCTTCTGACTTGAACGTTAATTGTATCATAAAGTTTTCGCAATTTTGTCACTTCACTTGAACTTTGAACGGGATTTAAATTTAAGAGATTAGAAATGTGTGTATTGATAATAAGGTCACTTTGGCCGAATCTATTTTTAAGAATGTCTATAGCAGAGTCATAATTAGCCTCTGAGATTGAGAGACCTTCTATGGCTGATGCTGCGTTTCCACATAAATAAGTTCTCAAATAATTAAATTTTTCTATCTTCGAAAGTGTAACATTGTCATGAATAGTGACCTTGAATGAATTCCAAAAATTCATCCAATCGTTATAATCTCCGGAAAATTTGTGAATTAACAGTTTGGGCAATTTCACATTGCCTTCAATCTGTCTTTTGGTTTCAACTTCTGTAGATGAATTATTTAAATTCGTGTTGATATTTTGAGTATTGTATTTCCTTAAATAGCGGTTGATTTTAGACTTCGTTATTATTATTTTATCGTTATATTCCATAGAAGTGTTAATATCTGAATCTAATTTTGATTCATCTTCAATCAAATTTTGTATTTTTTCATTTAAATCATGTAATTCCGTTTCTTTACTATTTAACAATTCCAAACAATTTTCTAACTCTTCTTGATTTTCTTTTAAATATTCATCTACATTTTTAATAATTTGAGTTACAGAAGCACGTATATGTGCTCGATTCTTAATTAGTGTCTTCTGTTCCATTTTAATAAATTATCAAAGGAGACTTACCGTGAGAAGTCTTCGCTTACAAAGCTAATCCAAAAGGCGAAAAACACAAATTTTCAAATTAATCAGATTCTTTTCTGTGACCGATGCACCATTATGCAACGAAAGTTCTATATCAAAGTCGAATCACTCATAATCCAAAGGACGAGATGCATGGCCTGGAGGGTTTTCCATAAATTTTAATTAAACTTAATATTTACATATATACAATGTAGGCTAAAATGCCTGAATCGAATATTTAATGTTCAAGAGGCAAGAACTGAATAGTTCCAGCTTAAATCTAAATCGAATTCTATTGCGTAGTGCATCGAAATTCTACCTTCAAGAAGAAGAATATTTTTTCAAGTCACGTGTTCAGAAGGGGAAAGGTCAAGTAAGCCAATAGATGGACTCCTAACGCCATCTCTTGGCGATATCAAAGAATATTCCTTAACAGTAATATAACAAAATATTTCAAAACAGTAAAACAGCATATCTTTAGAATTTCCAAGTCTCGCGCGCTGAGGATAAAAATGTTTTCCCCCCTACACTATTGCTATTACTCGCTTTGAAATCGTCGAGTTGGTTAATCAAAAATTCGTTAAAGTTTTACAAAATTTGAAATAAATAATACAAAAATTCGAAATTCAAAATTTGGGCTCCTAAGTGCCCATGTTCGATTGTAGGACTACGTTATTCAAAATTTGTTGGCTCTAGTACCGTTGTTTTTTCACAATGCGAGAAATATTCATGCATTCATGCAGATTCTTCATTATTTATTTTCTTTAAATATAATTCATGACGATAATATTTGGTGGCAACAGTTTGAAAAGTCATCAGCGCGAAAAGTGAAACGACGCAAAATGCCGTTTCGAGCCCTATAGCCCTTTGAGCCCACCAGCGGCTTAGCGGTAAAGTCGCTGAACACTGGTAGTTCGGACCGAGTTTCGAATCCCGCGAACGGGCTGGCTGCATGGGTGTTTCCGTGGTTTTCCCCATGTGTAACGTGTATACGAGCCAGTTTTCCTTAGAAAGTCCTCCACGAAGACATCCCTTCCCTTAGGCAGATAGCCCTCGAGGCTTTGCCGTAATTAACTAACCTAACCTAACCTAACCTATAGCCCTTTGGGCTAAAAACATCGTAAAGCTTTCAGATTTCATATTACGCTCGAAGAGGCGTTTCTTTTTCATTTACATACACATACACGTTTCGAGAGTATTTGGGCTAATGTTCTTTTCGGCTAAAAATACTTAAAAGCAGCCTGTATATTAGAATTTCCGGTAGACAGTCTAGCGCGCTGGTGACAAAAATGCTTTTCCCGTGCAGTGTTCCCATTGCTCGCTATGAAATCGTTGAGTTTGTTAATCAAAAATTCCTTAAAGTTTTACAAAATCTGCAATAGGTAAAAACAAATTCGAAATTCAAAATTCGATCGACCGGTTGAAAATTCGATCGCCATGTTAGGGTGGAGGTTCGTTTTTCAAAATTTGATAGCTTTAAGCACGGTCTTTTTTTTTACAGTTCCAAAAATATACATACGTTCATGCAGATTCTTCATTATTTAATTTCTTTAAATATAATGCAGGACGATAATATTTGCTGACAACAATTTAAAAAGTGATTCGCCTTTCATAGTGAAACGACGTCCTGAAACGCCCTTCTGGGCTACTGCCCATTTCGGGCTAATAAAGTTTTTAAAATAGTTGCAATTTTTTAAATAATAAAATTTAGAAAAAATAGTAGAAATATTTTGCTTCGCTTCTCTAGTGAGAACAATTCCTACTGTTGTTAACCCATATAGTTAATTTTTTATTATTGAATAAATTACAAACTCACTGCAGACAAAATAATTTTCTGTGTGTATTTTCACATTTCATTTTGAAACGTAAAATTGTATAAAGAGAAAAATATTATAATGTTAAAAGTTTATATTACCTTTTGAACAAAATCAGTGAACGAAACATGCAGAAAATCTTGCAAATTTGTACCTTACTGTAAAATTTTATTAGGAATTAATAGTCGATTTATGTCTGATGACGAGAATAATGTGCTCAAAAAACAAATTTAGAAGTTTCGCCATTGATACATCACAGGGTATTCATTTATAAATGGGTTTTTTATCGCATTTAAAGCATAAAATAAAATTTGCTACGCGCTATTATTAGCAAGTACGAATGAAATGTTTAAATGATTCGCTTTGTTCATTTAAATACCATTTTATAGTCACATTAGTCTTTCAAGCATTCATTTTGTTTCAGTGTTTAGTAAATTAATTTTAAAATATTGATGGTAAATAAAGGATATTATGTATGTCAGCTGATAACATTATAATACTTCTGATTCTCGTTTCTTTTATATGTGATAGTTCAACATTTTCTGGCTAAACATTTGTCAAGAATTATGATTGAGTTTGCTTAGCTGTATTACTAGCAAGAACGTTATCGAGGGTATGTCACAGAGGGCGACCAATATTGCAACTGCCAGGAAGGGACTGTGGGAATCAAATTCACACCCTCGTTTTCTGGTAAGAAGTCAGCCTTCGTTAATTCTTAATCCATTTAAGTCAGTTGATTTTTTTTTTAGCATCAAAGGTGCTATTAGGCTCGAAACTTACTTTCTATCCGTCTGTCTTTTGTGACCCAATCACTTTTCAAACTGTTACCACCATATGTTATTACGATGTATTATTAAAACAAATTTAAATACTAAGAATCTGTATGTACGTATGCGTGCATGTTCCTCGCGTTTTGGAAAAAAGACGGCATCTATAGCTACCGAATTTTTAATACACATAATCCTCCCCCCGAGTATTAGTACCTCGAACCCTGAATATGGAATTTTAAATTCATTTTTGATTTATTAACTCAAAAGACCATTAGCCCGAATGCGCTGCTCTCGAAATGGGATTTTGCGTCTTTAAGCGGAAAATCACTTTGCAGATTGTTGCCATCAAATACTGTCGCCCTGTATTATCTTTAAAGAAATTAAATAAACAACAACCTGCATGTATGTATGTTCCTCGAATTGTGAGAAAAACGACGGTACCCATTTCGGTGGCGATGTGCAATGAAATATTTTCTGAGTGAAAACGGATGGTATTATTACGTGGAACGCCTGCAGTCTGTACTGGATTCGTAGCAGATAATTGGACACTCAGAAATGCGACACAATTATCAAAAGCAATTAGCGTCACCCCGTCGTTTTGGTCTGAATGAAGAGCTTTTAAAAAGAGGCGAATAATTATACATCGTAAGCATTTATTCTATCGAAAGATTTGGAAGGAAAATTGGTCTGATTTAATTTAAGATCATCATGGGTACAACGATGTGTACGAAAGCTAAACAGACGCAGTTTGCATAACAAATATTAACTTAAATGAGAAGCAGTCTAATGTAACAGTTAAAGTGCTGTCTGAAGGAAGAAACGTTGTTCTCTTGTAAAAGTATACAACAAATATTAAAAAACTATAAGTTAAAAGTCTGAGGTAACTTTCACAAAATAAATCATAAAACAGTTCTTTAATAAACGTTATTGTTTATATTGTTTATGAGGACAAAACCGGTTTTATCTCTCTGAAATATCTGTTGTTTGGTATTTTTTAACTATTAATATCAGGTACTTAACTGAATTTTAAATATAATTTCAGTAATATGTAATAGTTGCCAAATAGAATAGTAAAAACTCTACGATTATGAAAATGAATTTTATTAATTGATTGTACAATAACCTGTAAAAGTAGCCACCACTATTTTTGGCCCAAAAGGGCGTTAGTTCAAACGGGCTATTAGTCTCCAAACGGGATTTTGCGTCGGTCACTATCAACGGCTGTATCACTTTCGAAATTGTTGCCACCAAATATTATCTATCTATATTATTTTAAAAAGAGAATAAATAAAGAATAATCTGCATGTATGTATGTATGTTCCTTGCATTGTGAAAAAAGACGGTACCTAAAACCATTAAATTTTGAATAATGTTATCCTCCTCCTGAACATGTTCACCTGGAAGACGGAGTTTTGGATTTAGAATTTTATTTTTCATATTTTTTAAACCTTTAATGAATTTTCGATTAACATACTCAACGATGTGAATGCAAAAAGTAGCAACACTGTATGTAATTAAATATTTTTATTTACAGGGCGAGAGACTGTCTCTCAGAATTGAAATGGTATGCTTATTTTCAAATATTTTGCGATTTTGTTGTTGAATTAAAGTTAATGTGACGTAAAAACGTGGTATGTAATAAATAAAGATAACGAACGAAATGTTAATAATAAGAAGACACATAAAAAAAAAATTTGAAGCCGTTTTTCTAAGAAAATTGAGCATTGATATGATAAGCGGAGTAAAGACAAAAAATAGAAAAATGTTATGCCAACGCTTAACGCATCACCGGAAATTCTAAACATATGCTGCTATGCTGCTTTTAAAATTTTAGCAATTTTGCTGTTGAATCGTATATGTCGCAAGTGTTATATTGAGAAGTTTCGAGACCAAGGTTAAATAGCTTTACTTCAAGGTACCATGTTATATCTGAAATTCCCATATGTTAAATGTCAAATATGAAACTACTTGCCGTGAAAGGTAGTGATCGTATAGTGAAACGTGTACAGCATTTTTGCGTTGTGAAAAAAATGCATCCCGGGACCGCGCCGTGAGAGGATCGAAAACATAAACATATACAAGATATAAAGGAAAAGTTCATATTAAATATATAAAGAAAACATACTGTAATAGTTTTCCAGATTAAATATCAGTTTATTCAATTACATCACAATATGAAAAATCTTAACCTCATCTGAGAGTCTTTTCATTTAAATTCATAAAAAAAACTTAAGGTTTGTCTGGTAATTTAAAAGAAAGGAAAGGGAAACAATTTAAGGCCTGAGAGTTAAATTTTAGATTCGACGTTGTTTTTACTGCTAAGGACGTTTTTGAAAAACTTGCCTAAAGTTCAAACACACCAAAAAAAATAAAACTTATCTTGAGTGGACATCTTGAAGTGGAGGACTCGTATCCTAACAAGCGTTGACGTCGGCCGGGCTCATCTTTACACTGGTTCTAAAAAAAGGTCGACGCCTCTTCCCACTGTAGAACAGAAACAGGAGCACTGCTGCCCAGGACGGCTATCCGCTTGGTCCTGAAAGTCCGATGTCAACACGCAGGTAACTCGTTCAAATTTCGCCTCTTTACCAGCACGCCGCACGGAAGAGTGTTTTCAGATTCAGGCCAGAAACGTTTTTTTTCTAGGCAATTACAGCTCGCCTGTTCTTACTCATCCCAAGAGCAAGCTTCACGAGTAACGACCCAAGTAAGTTCCACCCGCCAGTCAGTAAGAGAGAGTCCTACTCGAATTTCCTTCAAGCCAGTTTTCAAGAGCAACGTCCACAAGTCCAGCAAGCCCGAAAGTCAGCGAGTCCAAGCCGTGAGAGAGTCTCGCCTCTTAACCAAAACGCGGCCGGGGAGCATATTTGCCGCTCCCCGCCGGAAAACCATTTTTCTCCGTAATTACATCTTCTCTCTCGCTTTTTCAACCTGTTTTCAAGAGTAACATCCACAAGTCCAGCCAACCAGTAAGTGAGCGAGTCCAAGCGTCAAAGAATAAAGAGTGAATCCAACTCGAATTTCCTTCGTCTCCTTCACAAACGCGGGCTCCCACTATGGCTTCACTTATCGCCCCCTTAATTATGGCAAAATCTTCGTTTTCAACCCCTGAATGCGGAAATAAGGGTGATCGCGCATGCGCGCCTTTCTTCACTTAGCCAACAACCGGACCCTCAATAGCCAAAACCTGAATGACTTACATTGAAAGACAAGTAGCAACCTTTGACCTTTCTGTCACGTACTTTCCTCTCTTAAGGTCAACTAACAATGAAAATTCTTTCTCGAACATTCTAAAGGACAAAGCGCGCGAAATCATGACTTGGCAAAAATTGCCTCCCTTTCCCTGCTTCTTTCACAATGAATAAAAGTTTGTACAAGATTTGCAAATAAAAGAAAATAAATAATATTCATTTAAACTAAATAATATTTCCAGAAGCATCTGTTTTTCCCCAAAATTAAAGCCTTAAAATAAATAATTCATAATCAAATAAAAATTAAGATTTCCATAAATCATAAAATCATTCACCTAATTTTTATAACGCTATCAGATAATTTCTCTACATAACATTCCTTTCCCCTAAGGAATTAAATTTTGGTTGCCGACGAAAATGGTGCTTAATAATAGAGAAAGTAGGAGTGAGTCAACAGCAGATTAGTAGACTATGAGCTCAGCAAGAGCGCAAAATACCTTAACAAATCCTTTTGGGCGATAGTTAAAATCTGAACTCTTTCAGAATTTCTTTAATGCTTCCATATTTTGGATAAAATTTACAAATTTTTGTTTAAATCAGAGATCTGAAAGCGAGAAGTGGCAGCATTCTTCGAAATAAAACATTTTTATTTCAGTCCGCCAGACTATTGCCATATATTTATCTTTCAATTAGAAACCTCAAATTCCGCTATTTGAAAGCGATGTGCGGCCCTAGCCTCAAATATAACACGTATTATCTCGACGCACCGGCGCGTTGCCGTTCAGCAACGTGTACCGTACTTAACTTTCAAATCTTCTCTTCCTGTTAAATGAGTGCCCACCAGCGGCCGAGCGGTAAAGAAGCTGAACACTGGTAGTTCGGTCCGAGGTTCGAATCCCGCGAACGGGCTGGCTGCATGGGCGTTTTCGTGGTTTTCCCCATGTGTAACGTGTATACGAGCCAGTTTACCTTAGAAAGTCCTCCACGAAGGCACCCCTCCCTTTAGGAAGATAGCCCTCGTGCGCTTTGCCATAATTAAATAATCCAATCCTAATCCAATCCTGTTAAATGAGTAGCATATTATTGAGAAGATTCTGCTATTGAGATTGATTCCGTTATTTCTGTTATTGAGAAGCAATAAAGGCAGTTCTTAGAAATATTTTTCTACTTCTTAAGCTGACTGATTTAAGCAAAAATGAATTTAAATCACGTGCTATCTAATTATTAATATTAAATATTTCTATGAAATATTACTTGGACACATGAAAATAATTATATACATTTTTCATGATAAATCGTTTCGGAGACCGGCTGCTTGATCTGCTTGTTTTCAAAGAAATAATGTAGCGATTATAAAAAAAAAAAAATGTATGGCAACCGCTAACACTCTGTCGGGAACTCGAAAGATATTCTATTCTATAATTCTAAAGATACTATTGCTTTCAAATATTTTGTGATTTTCCTATTGAACTGAATTTCATGTAAGTTCGAAGAAAATGATGCTTAATAATAAAGCTAAAAGGACAAAAATAAAAAGGAGTTAGTAAGAGTGAGTGTAACAACAAACTTGTAGACTGGAGATCAACAAGAGCGTAAAAAACTTCAAACAAACCCCTTTGAGCGATCCTTAAACCTGATATCTTGCAGAATTTTTTCAATATAAATTGTTTATTTTTATATTTTTTAATGTGTAGAGACGCGCCTAGTGTGCAGACCACCACACCACGAAGGCCTGCTAAGAAGGCGGGAGAAATACCTTATATACTCCTTTTTTTTTGGAAGCAAGCAAGATGAAAAATGAACAACGCCTTCGCCGGGAATCGAACCGCGGACCTCTGGAATACGCGCCCAGCGTGCAGACCACCACACCACGAAGACATGCTAAGGCGGAGGGAGAAATACCTTATAAACGGACAAAACTTTATTGCTAACCAAAAAAATGATACTTCTTTGAGGTGTTATTTATTAGTTGGTTTACTAATTAAGACAAAACATTCAGTAGGTATCTGTCTAAAATGCCTTTCTGGAGCCTTCCTGATTACACCTGGTTCATATTTATGTTAGGCATGCATGAGAGTGTGAAGATACCATACAATCAGCCCGCTTTCCTGAATATGAATCTAGATCCAACTATTGATATTAAAGGTCTCATGCGTTCAACCACAAATGGGTAAAAACTATTAATTAGGAAGAACTTTAATAATATTGTAGCTACTCTTCTTTATTTTACATAAATAATTTACAGCATATTTATTAATAGCAAAATTGTTTTGACAGTGAATTCTTATTTAGTGCCTCTCTTTAAAGAAATCATACAAATTCCTAATGAATTGCACTATATTTTATTCACTTAGCGAATTTAAAGCACTATGTTCGTTATTTGCTGAGCAAATTTAATTAAATCGATATCTCCTTTCACTTTCAAAATCAGGGATTACTTCAGAGAATAAATGAATTAAAGAGATTACTTCATTAAGGAGTCTTTCTTTTCTTAAATGCTTTGTTTAAGTCTTTACATAGTTTAATTATATATACTTAATGGAAATCTGGCAAGCTATATATAAAGTTCCAAATTTTGTTAAGGGAACAGTGTGTTAACTACTTTCCATTAATTAATATCGATGATTTCCTGTTTCATCTAGAATTTTAATCATTTTACTAACAGTTCTAGGCCCTTTGCATTCTAAATTCTAAATTCATTTTATTATGAGACTGCTGCTTTTAAAATTCTGTAAAAAGCAAAGTACAACAAAATCCCTCGTAGCAGACATTTTTCAAAGAAACGTCACTTTTAGAAATCTAGATTTAAATCCAAAATGTAACCTATGAGATAAAAAAATATGTACGAGAGTTGATTATTATATTTCTGGCTTAATAATAATAAAAACAAATGTTTATGATCGAAATTGATTTTATTCTTTTCCAGAATATTCTCCATGAAGATCAATACACTTTTGCATGCGTTTGAACGAATTTTCGAAGCACGTAGTCTTCCTCTCCGATTGAGGTATCTCCCAAACATGCTTCTACGGGTGCCGCAATTCTTTGGCCACGTAATTTATTTTTGATGTGCGGGAATAAATGAAAGTCATTAGGTGGGTTCTACGGCGGATGACCCATTGGACGTGCCCGTCAAAAATTCTTTTGTTTCAACCGATGAGTGAAAGCTCGCATTGCCATGATGAAGAATCAATCGCCTGTTCTGCTTTTTTCAAATTGCTCCGACGACTTCTGGCAAACAAATGGCCGTTTCTGCGTTGCCCTAACGCCACTGTTGCCAGGTGACCGATAATCTAGAGGGAACGGGCAACCATTTGGTTCGATGTGTGCTTCTTACGCGAACAACTTTTGTTGGATTTGGGCTCGTCTTGGAAGACCCATACAGTCGACTGCTGTTTTGTTTCGGACCTCGTATGCTTAAATTTATGATTCGTCACCTGCGTAGATGTACACAGCCTCTGATGCACCATGAACGTATTTTTCCAACATTTCCTTGCACAGTCAACACAAGCCTTCTTTTGAGCGTTTGTCAGATTATGCGGGATCCAGCGCGAACAAATCTTTTTCACGGCCGAGTGTTTCAAGTAATATCTTATTGATGCTTGCCATACTAATGCCCAAAGGTGCCTCAATCTCACGGTATATCACATGGCGATTTTGCTTCATCCATTCACTCACAGCATTGATATTATCTGTCACAACAACCGATTTTGTTCAACCTTCATGGAATTCGTCCTAGAGCGAACGTCGACCACGATTGAATTCGTTATACCAGTTTTTTACAGTGCTTGATCACTTTACAAAGAATTACGTTCATCGAAGCATTCTTAACTGGATAATTCCCGTCGAAAAGTTATAAAAAATAATTGCACGCAAATGTTCAAGAGGCAATTCCACTTTTTGCCTGAGAATGTTTCAATTTGACTGTAAACAACGCAAATCACGCTAAAATGGCAAAACTTTCTGAAGAAGTTATGATTAAAAATATCAAACTTTTGATTGGGATCGTCTGTGGTTGCTCAGCAACACTTACTGTTGTCAAGGCCAGAAATATAAATAGCAACTTTCGTACTGAGTTAAAATTTTGAAGACTTAAATGTGGGAAATATTTGTGGCGTGTTTCTGCCCTCAAGTCTATCAAGTCTTATTTAAGTAGTTAATCAAGAAATTATGCGTGTAAAATTGAAGGGAATATGAAAAAATATGTGAAACAAAGAATAATCCACTATATGAAAAAAAAATAAATAAAAATTTGATAAAATAAAAATAGAAACAGAAATGAATAAAAAGATGAGTTAGTTCTTAAAATTTGTAACATTACAGCAACAAAATTGTTTAAAGGAAAAATATATTACAGCAAAAAAAATGTTTAGAACTCAAAAAATATATTCGACTTGTTTAATAACTAAGCCTACATATATGCTAAGTAATTAATTCGGAAAAACTAATTATTTAAATATAAGAATTAAATTGGTTAATATTATTGTAAGCAATAAAAAAAACTTCCATTGAATTATATACTTCTTTCGTTGCACTAACCTGATAACGAGGGATCTAAAGATGCAAACTTCTCATTTCATTTTTGGTTTGGGCATATTTTGTCAACTTTTTCTTACAGATTGTCACTGTTCTTATGCATTTCCTTCCGAAATTTTCCAGTCATTATAAAAGCACTCAGAAATTTTAAAATTGTAACAATAATTTCATTGATTTAAGAATTTAGATCTTATGCAGAAACTACATTCTTTTCAGTGCAGAAAATGAATACAATCAACGATACATCAGATTTATTCTTTCCCTCTACTATTCTGAGAAAGGAAATATTTTACTCTCGGCGAAATATGAGAGAGCAATTACTGCTGTATGTCAAAAACAGCTGGAATCCTGTATCAGCGGCTTCTCGTAAATAAGCAATCTTTACCTTTTTCTTTCCCACAGCCTAAAAAAATGTTGATATTTCTTTTTCATGGGTATGGCATCATAAGAATAGCACATATCGCATATAATAATGGCTTAAAATCAGCTGGAGGGTACAGGAGTCCGACTGCGTTATTTCTCAATTCTTATTTGAAGTCGTAATATCAGCTGGATACCCAAGCATGATAAATTTTGGTATTTTAATTTATCATTTAAACATCCTGTTATTAATTCCACTAATGTTTTAATTTTTTATTATTTTTTAACATTTTATTCCTGCTTAAATTTTATGATTTTGTTAAACATTTATGATTTTGTTACATTTTATTGGATCGCCTTTCTTGATGCCTTCGCAGAAGTATGACTCTAATTTTAGATTTAAAGTCAAAAATAAATAACCGCTGAATAATGAACTAACGATTTACAGGCATTGTAAAGAAGCATACAGGATTATAGAACGGCTTTATATGAAGTTCCAAAATTCTTGATTCGAATCTGTGAAAGTGTAACGCCTTGTTTTAAGTTTTTAAATTCACCCGTGTACAAAATTAAGAGAAATTGTAAACTTATGTCTGTTTTTATATAAAGATGTAGAATCATTAGATTTTTTTGACGAAGCAGGAGACGTGAAAAATGTGCAATGACCGACACTCGAACCCTGGACCTCTCGAAAACGCGTCGAGTGATGACCAGCCAGTCATTGCTCAATTTAAAATCAATTTTCTTTCTTTGGCTGCTTATTATAAGGTTATTGTAATGCTTTGTTTTAATTAAATAGTTATTTTATTATTTTAGTTTTTTATGCCAGAAATCATCAACTTTCGTCAACTTTTACCAGAATGCAAATTAGTTTAACCATTAGAGCTCCATTGGCTCCGGTACGGAGGCATCCCTCATTTGTTCCGTCACTGGATGGCCCTTGCGGAGCTGAATGTTTTTAACATGTTAGCGCTAAGATACTGTGTCGTGCGTGCAAGAAAAGACTGGCAGATTTCAAACTAGTTAATGCCGTGGCACTTGCTCAAATAAACACAGAATGTACGTCTGAGATTATCTTCGAAGATATCATACGATGGTGTATTATATAAATTAAAATTTATGTTTCATTTGCAAGATGAATGTGCATATTTATAAAATAACTGATCCCCAAAACACTCACAAGCACGTATAATTATTTCTATCCAAACTAAGTCTTCTTCTTCTCAGACAGCTCTGCTGCAAAAATACTCCGGAGTTGCCGGAAGGCAGTGGTATAAAAACGCACAAACCGCTGAGGGTGTTGTTGTTTTGACTTATCTCACTTATTTCACAGTAACACCAGCACAAGCCCACGAAATTCATCGTGGCGAGGAGGCAAGACTTCGCCTGTAGGTCTTCCACCTCTCATCCCCTACTACTAACTTCTCGAGAGAGCTTTCATCTCCCAGCATAGAGTGCCCCCATGCCACACAGACATTATACATTTGCAAACATCCATACCTTCTCCGAGATTCGAACACCACCGCTTCGGTACGGCAATCAGCGCCATTAACCACTATCCCGGTTGGTCGACTTGGGTTAAGGTTTAAAAGTTTAAATATGCATCACAGATCGAAGTTTCAACGAAAGTTCGGTAACGAGACTGGCCGTTTTCTTTGTGATTTGCTATGCATTCTTCGCGAATGCTTAATTTAACCCTTTGCGGCACAGTGTGTTCGGTCTGCACACATAAAAATTTCCTTCTGCACGCACAGAAAAATTGAATGAAAAAGGATTTATGGGTTACTATAGGTTACTCTGAACCTTCTTTATTTATAGTAGATGGCAGCTCAACATAAACTAGTCCATATATTTTAGCCATGTTTAGTTTTTTAAAACCCTCATTTTTCAAAGAAATATTCCAGATTATTTTTAGGGTATAAAAGGAATTGTTTGAAAAGCAATTTAATTGTTTGAAAAGCAATTTCTATGTTATTTTTGGCTGTTTCTATGTTATTCTATATTAGTTTTAAATTTTTACCTTGAAATCTTGCTTAAAATCACTGCGAACCCTACGTGTGCTCAGCCTGGGCTCACCGATAATCTAGGACAACTGAGATTCTGTATTCTTTATTTCTCCGCGTCTCACTGGTCAGTTCATTGACAACAATGCTCGTTTCAGCACTCGTTTCGAAGCTCTATTCAATCAGTGTGCCACTTTGGGCACACCCCCAGAATTAAAACGATAAATGCTATCTTCACAAAATTTTACTTGTGAACTCCTCTAGGCCTAATTAGACTGCCTACCTTGTTTTTTTTTTATCAAAACTCTGACTTTAAAAGGTAGCGTGCCGGAAAGGGTTAATACCCCATTAGAATCACAATATCGCAATGGAAGATTCGAAATGCGGCCGCCGATTGCAGTTCTTTGCCAATCTTCTCCTATGCACGCCTGTATTTCGCAGATTTTACTGGCATTTTATAAGGAAATTCGAAGAGTTTTTAAGCCAAAACATGTCAGGAATCAATCTTTAGACCAAATTATGTTTCATCAATAAATATCCAAATACTCTACTCTTGTGGAATTCAGTTGAGGTGATCTTGAGACCAATTCAAGTCCTCTGTTTTAGGGTTTTATAGATGGACGAAATTCACTAATCGCCTTTTGATCTGTATAGAGCCATTCCTAAACAGTTTGCGATAACTCAACTCTTCTTGTCAACGCTACAAGACTAGAAACAAGCTGATATGCTGTGACTGACTTGTGGAGTCGAGCTGTCAGATAGCGTTCAAGATAGCCATCTTTAGTGGTGATCTTTAGAAATCAACTCCGCAACGCAGTGCTTAATTTTAATATTTGGCAGTGTTCTGCCAGTGTTACAGATGCCCTCCTCCTCAATGACACAACCGTTGACATTTTCTAGCGCCTAGTTGCATAGGACAATTATTTGTCCCTTTCAAGACGCTCTCCTACTTCCCATCACTTAGCATTATTGATATGTGTTTCAAACTTTGGCTATTCCAGTTTTCATCCTGAAGACAGTAACGCTAAGATAATGGTTTTGCAGCTAATTTTTGGTTCATTCATTAACTTCATTTGACACCAGTGTATAATGCGAAAATTAGGTTCACACATAACATACATAAATACGGTAGAGTTTAGCAATGTAGAGTATATTACATTCCATTACTCTACATTGCTAAATTCTACCGTATTTATGTATGTTATGTGTGAACCCTATGTACATACTGTAATAATAATGCTCTTTATCCATGGCTGTACGAACCATGGCTGTACGAAACAGATAAGCATGCTAAACAAGAACGTGTTCTTAACCCTTTGAGGTACAGCGTGTCCGGTCTGGACACACCTAAAAATTTCCTTCTGTACTTCTGTTCCTTCTGTCTTCTGTTCTGGCCTTCTGCACAGAAAAATTTAATGAAAAAGGATTTATAAGTTACTATAGGTTACTCTAAACCTTCTTTATTTATACTAGATGGCAGCTCAACACAAATCAGTCCATATATTTTAGCGATGTTTAGTTTTTTAAAACCCTCATTTTCCAAAGAAATCTTCCAGACCTTTTTAGTGTATAAAAAGAGTTGTTTGAAAAGAAATTTCTATGTTATTTTTTTGGCTGTATGCTAATCTCCTTATTCTATATCAGTTTTAAATTTTTACCTTGAAATCTTGCCTAAAATCAAACGGCGAACCCTAGGTGTGCCCAGACCGGGCTCACCGATAATCTAGGACAACTGAGATTCTGTATTCTTTGTTTTTTCGCATCTCATCGGTCAGTTCATTGACAACAATGCTCGTTTCAGCACTCGTTTCGAAGCTCTATTGAAACAGTGTGCCACTTCGGGCACACCCACAAAATTAAAACGATAAGTGCTATCTTTACATAATTTTACTTGTGTACTCCTCTAGGCCTAATTAGACTGCCTACTTTTTTTTTATCAAAACTCCGAATTTAAACGGTAACGTGCCGGAAAGGCTTATCCTGTACAATTTCTCTTAATTGCTTTTGTCATGCAAGCGTTCGTCACTGGATGATAAAACTTGCATTTTAACATCCTTTGAACTGCATTCAGTCAGTTTATATAGTATTTGTCTCGTCTTCTTGATTGCCTTCGTTGTGGACATGCTGGGCACATATACCAGATATCCGTTGTTCGATTCCCGGCGAGGGCTTTGCTAATTTTTCATCTTGCCTGCTTCCAAAAAACCTAACGTCTGTATAGGTTGAATGCACGTTTTATTTATAATACATGCTTAAATGCAAAAACATATACATGCTTAAATTGTTTTTATCGCATTATGTAAGTTTTTCTAAACTACAACTCATTGTATCGTAGGTTTTGCGTTAAAAATTTCCCATCATCCATCCACCATAAAATCTGTAGTAAACTGCCTTAATTTGATATTCATTTCCAATTATATTGTAAAAAAAAAAAAAAAAAAAAAAATATTACATAGAAGGGAAAACTGCTGTAATGATTTTAAATATAAAGCAGAACATGATACTAATCACATTGATAAAATGTTTTAAATATAAATAAATGTTTGTAATAAAAAGATAATAGTATTTGATTACTTGACTAAGAGGAATAAATTATAATGTATAAAATTGTTGATATAATTTGATATTGATGAAGTAATTTTGAAAAACAAATAAGGAAAAAAGAAATGAAAATATTGAAATTTATTATAGATTTCTTAACAAACAGGCAGCGAACAATCTGTTTTACAGTGGGTGTGTTCTTTAATTTTTTTTTTTTTTTTTTTGAAATTTTTTTGCTTTTGATTTTAATGGCGTTTTAAAAAATCCGCCATTATAATATTATTTTCGCCAACGCCCTCTGCAAACACTGCGCACCCCCAGGGGTTCGCGAACCACCGGTTGGGAATCACTGATCTAGGACAACTGAGAGTCTGTATTCTTTGTTTTTTCCGCATCTCATAGGTCAGTTCAATTGACAACAACGCTTGTTTCAGCACTCTTTTCGAAGCTCTATTCAATCAGTGTGCCACTTTGGGCACACTTACAGAATTAAAACGATAAGTGTTATCTTGATTTTGTATTTGAAACTGTTTCTTCAACTCATTGAATTCAACCCAGCAGAGTTCTGTTCCTGTTAATTTTCAGTTTTTGTAACCGACAATCCATGTGTTTATAAATAATTTTATTGGCTTATAAGGTATTTCTTCCGCCTTCCTAGTGCAGTAGTTCTGCACGCTCGGCCGGTATTCCAGAGGTCCGTGGTTCGATTCTCGGCGAAGGCGGTTGTTAATTTTTCCTCTTTTCTGCTTCCAAATTAATACCCTAATGTCTCTATGGTGGCACCCGAACTAAATAGGGTTGTGAATGATGACTCTTCACACCCAGGATTTGCGATTGAGTCCCCTAAAAGCACCAGTCGCTTTTAAAAGGGGGAGTATATAAGATATTTTTCCCGCCTTCCTAGTGTGCCTTCGGGGTGTAGTGTTCTGCACGCTGGGCCGGTATTCCAGAGGTCCGAGGTTCGATTCCCGCCGAAGGCGGTTGTTAATTTTTCATCTTGCCTGCTTCCAAATTAATAATGTCTCTACAGGCTTTCGCTTTGCTTGTACTACTTCTACCTAAGAAATCAGTCTGAATGAAAAATCGTTCGATTGTCCTCTAAAGTTACTAAACAGGACAGTTTAAATTTAATAGTATATCCTATAATGTTAGACTGAGTGTAACGAGAGAAGATTATCGAGTGAAAGATTAATCTAATCCATAGATATGAGTTTGTTAGGTAAATATGAGTTAGCCTTCTTGAGTACAAATGGCCTAGCTCACAAATGTACTTACCATCAATTTGAATGGAAAATATTTCGTACAGTTTTCAGGCATTCAAAAAAATTCTACTCCAGATTATACCAAATCATGTATGAAATCTACAATGATATTGTTCCCCGCTTAAGTGTTTGTAAAGTTTTTCTTAGTTAACCGTCCTAAACAGATAGAAGCAATGTGACACTTTGTTTTAAAATCGATCAAAGCTCATACAACGAGATAAAAAGCTATATAAATAGGATCAAGGAGAAAGGTCGAGTTCGGTTAACTCACGGGGAACAGCGCAGATCAACAGAATCTCTGTTAGAGCAAACGTTTAAAGCAGTAACTAACCGAACAAAAGTTCAGTAGATGACTCTGGATGATCTGGATGAACACTGAACTAACAAACTGGCGAGCTTTAATACACTCCATATTTATAGAGCAACTACTCTCATGACTCAAAACTTCGTTTCCCGAAAAATTCCAAACTGTTACAAGGTTAGCTAAAACCCAAACTAGCAACAAAATAAAGGTATCTAGTTATATCTCAGGTTCTAAGCTATCTTTGCAATTCTAACGTCGATTGATTCAGAATAACAAGATATACAATACAATGCACAAAACAAATACTATATAGCACCACAAGTTCGAGTAAACAAAAATACACAATGAAATCGTTACAATAAATTAAATTAAGTGAATAAAAACTACACACCACACTACAAAAAATACGTAAATTCAAAATACTTTAAAATTTTATAACAAATTTAAAAGCAAAATTGATCCGATGAATGTACAGCCCAAATAAACGGAAAGAAAATATGCTGTGAGCTATTACCTTTCTAAATAAGAAGATGGAAAAGGACCTAGTGGATGACTTAATGGTAATGGCGATGAATCTGGCGTTGATATATTAAGCTATTTTGTCAGAGATGGTGCTGTGGAAGGGTGATACCGGATAGAATTAATGCCCTCCTTTTGCCTAAAGGAGTTTAAGACAAATAAGACCGTTAATTTTACTACGTATAAAGGTACAATGCGTATGTGATTTTTCTGTCTGCCTGCTTGGATAACAGTAATCTAGGTTCGTCACCTGCTACAGTTTAAAATACAATAATATTTCTTGATTGTTTAGATTACACTATTTTCTACAATATTTCTACTCGGGAAGTCAAAAGAAAAAAAAAATCTGATGTGGTGTCACATGAATTTCTTGTACGACCTATTAAATTAATATACATTTTTTGCTGCACTTCATTTAAACTTATTTCCTCGAATTAGGACTGTTTCCTCGAACTAAGGAACAGGAGAAAGTATTAGATTTCGTTAGTTGAATTTAGTTATTTGTTGAAAATTATTTTTTTTTAATTTGATATTGCTAAAAACAGGAATATTTTCGTCATTTAAAACTATGTGACTTCTCCCCCATATAGTCGCCTTTATCCAGGAATCGCAATAAGAATGACTCATCCACTGATTGGCGCTTTTCATGAAGCAATTAAATTAAATTATATGAAAGTGTTAGATTTGTATACAATATTAAGTAAATATGTAAGCAGTTATAAGTCATGGCTTAGTTAATTTTTCTTGAGTGGAAAAAGATTTTATGTTTTGTTTGGGGAAAATAATAATTATTGCTTTTCTTTTAGTTGGAAAATAAGTTTTTTTTTTTTTTTTTTTTTTTTTTTTTTTTTTTTTTTTAGGTTAAAAACAATTGATATCACACAATTTTATTGAAGAGTCCATCTTTTGTTTTGTTTTACCAGAATAAAAATATTATTCTTAAAACAAGATATTATTTTTACTATACGAATTTTATATTCTGACAAAACTGATAATGTTACCAATTCATTCGCAGAAAACACTTCATGCATGCTTCGTCCACAAGCGATCCAGTAATAAAAATACAAAGCTACGGTTTGAATAATCAAATATTTTCTTTATTATTACGTGAAAAAATCTTCAGATGGCATTGATGAAGTCGCAGGTTTTTTACAGTAGCAGGAAGTGAAAAACCACACTTGTCATTGGCAACAGCCTTGAGAACCTAACAGATAACAGTGCGATTTGGTTCAGTTCCTCCTCTCAATTTTGATGGGCTACCACCGGGGGGAAAGGGTCAAAGGGTCTCCCACCCCTCTCTCTTTCCACCAAACCTCACGAGAGGACTTCCAGCTCGCCGTATATTTAGAGTGTCGCCATTCCGCACCGACACTATACATTTACAAACATCCACGCCGTCTCTGAAATTCGATCCCGGGGCCTTCGGCGTGGTAGTCAGCGACGCTAACCACTATACCGGCTTGGCGGCTTTTGAGATATTATATGAAGCTTTCAAATTGCAATTTTTTTCCAACATATGTTTTTGTTAAATGTTTTTTGTTGAAATAAAACCTAATAAATGAAAAAATAATAAAATTCCTTTACTTACTCAATATACAAGAAAGAGAGTTATACTAAAAGGAATACTTTTCAGTATATGCTTGCGGATGTTTGAAAGGTTGAAACAATCAGCAAAAAGATCTGGAATCTATTATCGGAACGGAAGATAATCATTTTTTTCACACATCTTTCTCTGAATGACTTAGTGTTAACTTCTATCTCTTTCTTCTTGAATAAATATTTATTATATCGACTTAGCGCATTTATTGGGGAAAATGACTTTTTGCTCAGAAAAAGAATTCTTTCGAAATTCGTTTTCAAAGGAATCGATACACCTGAAGACCTCAGAAGAGATGATTACATTCCGGCTTTAAAGTTTTCTTGCAATATTTGCATTCTTCCATACCGCAAGCTCTGAACAGTTTACCAGTTAATGCCCAAGTATCCATTAGTAATGCATTATAAGCCTTATTGTCAATACATGAAATTTCGAGTAATAACTAACGCTATATGAAAAATATGCCTACCCTCATATCCAAACATTAAGCGATGTGAGTAAAAGTGAAAAAAAAGTGAGCAGAAAAAAATATGTTTACACATTTATTAAAACTTTCACAGATGATGAGGCTCAGGCATAATCGTGAGGAAATGTGAAAAAATATGAATAAATATTTAAATACTAGTGATAAAAAATATAAGTTTTTAGCTGCAAAAAAGTTTTAAGAGAAGATCAGTTAATACATAATGCGATACGCTTCGCTTGAACACATGCTTGATAGCATTGATTTGTTGCAAGAATAAGATCATTTACGGTAACTTGTGAATATTACCAAGCTGATATATTTTTAGCTTTTGAAGATTCAGGGAAGAGTCACGAGAGATGTTAATCATCTTTCAAGTATGCTTCACATACGCTAGATGATATTCAAGTTGTGTAAACTGGATAGCCATTTCATTCACAGCACTGTATTTGAATACGGCTACCTGGTTAAAAAGAGGAATGTCTTCGTGGGAATATCCTTCGATGCATTTCTGAGGAAAATTTGCCCATATTCACCTTATGCATGGGGAAACCCACAGGAACCCAACTATGCGGCTAACCCATTCGCTTTGGTTTGAACTCAAGCCAGGTCGAACTACTTGCATTCAGCAGGTATAACCACTCAGTCCCAGAAGGGCATGAGCGCCACGAATTCGCGAGTTATCGTCCTCAAACGTTAGACGAGGAACCATGGCTGTACGAAACAGATAAGCATGCTAAACAAGAACGTGTTCTTAACCCTTTGAGGTACAGCGTGTCCGGTCTGGACACACCTAAAAATTTCCTTCTGTACTTCTGTTCCTTCTGTCTTCTGTTCTGGCCTTCTGCACAGAAAAATTTAATGAAAAAGGATTTATAAGTTACTATAGGTTACTCTAAACCTTCTTTATTTATAGTAGATGGCAGCTCAACACAAATCAGTCCATATATTTTAGCGATGTTTAGTTTTTTAAAACCCTCATTTTCCAAAGAAATCCCAGACTTTTTTAGGGTATAAAAAGAGTTGTTTGAAAAGAAATTTCTATGTTATTTTTTTGGCTGTATGCTAATCTCCTTATTCTATATTAGTTTTAAATTTTTACCTTGAAATCTTGCCTAAAATCAAACGGCGAACCCTAGATGTGCCCAGACCGGGCTCACCGATAATCTAGGACAACTGAGAGTCTGTATTCTTTGTTTTTTCGCTTCTCATCGGTCAGTTCATTGACAACAATGCTCGTTTCAGCACTCGTTTCGAAGCTCTATTCAATCAGTATGCCACTTTGGGCACACCCACAGAATTAAAACGATAAGTGCTATCTTCACGAAATTTTACTTGTGTACTCCTCTAGGCCTAATTAGACTGCCTACCTTGTTTTTTTTTATCAAAACTCTGACTTTAAAAGGTAGCGTGCCGGAAAGGGTTAATACCCCATTAGAATCACAATATCGCAATGGAAGATTCGAAATGCGGCCGCCGATTGCAGTTCTTTGCCAATCTTCTCCTATGCACGCCTGTATTTCGCAGATTTTACTGGCATTTTATAAGGAAATTCGAAGAGTTTTTAAGCCAAAACATGTCAGGAATCAATCTTTAGACCAAATTATGTTTCATCAATAAGTATCCAAATACTCTACTCTTGTGGAATTCAGTTGAGGTGATCTTGAGACCAATTCAAGTCCTCTGTTTTAGGGTTTTATAGATCGACGAAATTCACTGATCGCCTTTTGATCTGTATAGAGCCATTTCTAAACAGTTTGCGATAACTCAACTCTTCTTGTCAACGCTACAAGACTAGAAACAAGCTGATATGCTGTGACTGACTTGTGGAGTCGAGCTGTCAGATAGCGTTCAAGATAGCCATCTTTAGTGGTGATCTTTAGAAATCAACTCCGCAACGCAGTGCTTAATTTTAATATTTGGCAGTGTTCTGCCAGTGTTACAGATGCCCTCCTCCTCAATGACACAACCGTTGACATTTTCTAGTGCCTAGTTGCATAGGACAATTATTTGTCCCTTTCAAGACGCTCTCCTACTTCCCATCACTTAGCATTATTGATATGTGTTTCAAACTTTGGCTATTCCAGTTTTCATCCTGAAGACAGTAACGCTGAGATAATGATTTTGCAGCTAATTTTTGGTTCATTCATTAACTTCATTTGACACCAGTGTATAATGCGAAAATTAGGTTCACACATAACATACATAAATACGGTAGAGTTTAGCAATGTAGAGTATATTACATTCCATTACTCTACATTGCTAAACTCTACCATATTTATGTATGTTATGTGTGAACCCTATGTACATACTGTAATACTAATGCTCTTTATCTTACAAATGAAACTTGACGATCGTCGCATTATAGTTTCATCTAAAAAACGTTTCTGTCTTTGTTCGCAAGATCTCTATAAAATACCGTACGTTTGAGGTCTGATGAGTAGATATATCCTACTGACTCAGGATTCTGATCATTTAACAAGATATTTTGCAGAGAGCTTGGCAACAAGATCCTGCCAACTACGTGAGTCAATGCCATGCTGGATAATAGCTTGCACAAGAGTTAAAGTGAATTTATTAGTTTATTCGTTATATGTGTATCTGTAACTCCTGATTAAAATATTTAATTCCTCTGAAATTTTAATAAAAAAACTTAATCGATCATCTACTAAATTCTATCTCATTCAATAACTCCTAATGCGTCCTTAACCCTTCCTTTATGATGTATTGCGATATACCTCGACACAGAATCGTCTCGCTTTTTAAATTTATTTTAGACTATCTATTTTTTATATCCGTATAATGCTGGGTACTTAAGAAGCTAATGAAATTACTTTGAGACGGTGGGTAGCCATTTACAGAAACAGTGTTCTTTCACGATCAAATTACTTTCTTTTTTATTTTCAAAAGCTTCAACAATTCCAAATACTAACGAAAAATGTAACGCCCAAAAGCCACTACACAGTTTCGAAACTAAAGTAATTACTTTCTAAACTGACTTAAAATTAGAATAGCAGCTATTTCGAATTTGCGTAGTTTCATGTGCTTCGCTAATTATTTTATCGGATAAAAGTAAGTTTTTTTCACCACCATTATCCACTCATCCATGCTTGTTGTTCCACGCAGATGGAGTACGTTTACAGAGCATAAAATTAATTGATTTCTTAGGTAGACTATACCGGAGGTGTGAAGAGATTTAGGATGTGTTAATATTTATAATTTTCCGCATTTTGTTTCTTTGTTGTATTTTTAGATATGAAAATACGTTTTACGTAAGTAATAAATCATTCATCAGACTGTTAACTGTTAATATGCAACTTGCAATAACAGTTGTTGGTTTCGTAACTGAGGTTTACCTAAGACTTTACATCACAATTGTTACTATCAAAAGTCAGTATATTTACAACTCCAGTTAAATGACTCGCTTTCTCCTTTTCTAACCTGATAAAATTAGGTTCGTTGTTAACGTAAGAAACATGATTTTATTGTTAAAATATTACATGTATTGTTAATGCATTACTTGGTTGCAATAACAAGGTCTATATCTGTACTTGAGACGTTCGTAAAACATAAGAATTGCAGTTATCCGCACATAAGATATCCGAACTCCGATTATGCGGACTACTCGTCTTTTTTAAGGGTGTTGGAACCCAAAAATTTTCAAAAAATTGTGATTTCGAATTTTTGCATTTTCAAATTCTATACATTTTTATCTTTCTAAAAATACCATTCTTTAATCTCTATGAAAATTAGAACTGTAAAAAATCTAATTCTAATTTGTCATCGAATGCTTTGATAAATGAGGATTTTTACACAAAAACGCGTTTTTCTCCAAACGTGTTTTTTTTTATACTCGATGTACCTTTTCTCAGGAACTGCTGCTCACAGGTATCTAAAACTTTTATGGCTTATTTATTAGATTTCCTAATATTTACTGAAATGAACTTTTTGTGATTGTGAGAAAAGTGCTAAATTTTGCTATGCCTAACAAAATATTCTGTAAATTACTCTAAAATTCAAAATTTTTCAAAAGCTCATTTCAGTATAATCAGATAGGTATATTTTAATTACATAAAAAATTTCAAGCGTGAATCTACAGCAGATTTTGAGAAAAGGTACATCGAAAACGGCCAATTTAACATTGCCGGTATAGGGGTTGCTGATACCCCTTAAACCAAAATAAAGTTCATTGCTAATATTTTCCGGTCATTAACATCTTTACTTCTGTTATAAATGTATTTTATATCTACAATAACACAGTATATTTCTATAATTGTCTAAGTAGCTGATTTTGGTTAAGGTCAAGCATGCGAGGGTTACGTCCAGCGGAAGGTTGCTTTCGTGGATAAATTTCGAAGAGAAACTAGCTTATATTCGTGGAAAAGGTTACAAAAGTTACCTTGCATTCAGGCTGTTTGCCAAAATTTGAATCCTAGTCGAACTGTTCATCCATTCTGTCATTAGTGAAATCCCTTTTGTAACTACGATGTTCGCAAGGCAATTACAATGGAATTTTGGTTTTCCTCAATCGAAATAGCCAGAAATCTAGTTATTCTGACCAGTTTCTTTAAATTCGTTAAAATTAAGATTTTTATTGCATTTGCGTGTTTATTTTATTTCAATCAGCTAAAATAGCAAAGATGATACATTGTATACATTTATGAAGCCATTAAACTAATTTAGTTGTAAGACTGGAGATTCACCTATGTCACCCACGTCCAAACTGAGGTTAGCCAATATAATCAATCATTATATATACAGATGGAGGACAAAATAATGCGAACACCTGTGAAAAATGACGTATTTCACGCCTGCAGTACAGCCGCGCCACCTTCAAAAGAAGTCTGCCACCTAGTGAGCGTAAAGAGGACGGTTAACTCAGACTCTCAACAGCAGTTACTTGCGTTGCATGCTTCGATCGAACAGTCTGTGAGAAGTTGAGATGTCAGACCTTTCAGAGTTCCAAAGAGGAATGATAGTTGGAGCGCGTTTAAGTGAAGCATCGGTTACGGAAACAACAAACCTTGTGAGGTGTGCAAGGAGTATGTTATCAGCCGTTATGACAGGATACATGAAAGAGGGTAAGACGACGTCTTGAAAGCACAACAGTGGTTGACAGTCAAAGCTGGTGGATAGGGATAGACGGGTCTTGAAGCGCATATTATCCCGAAGGCACAAGCAATCGTTATCCGAGATAAACAGTCATATCCGAAATGAACAGTCATCTCCAGGACCCCGTTTCAACAAAAACTGTCAAAAGGGAACTTTATGCTGTGAACATTTATGGCAGAGTGGCAATTCGTAAACCCTTGATGACAGCAACTAATGCTTTCAAGCGACGCCAATGGTGGAGAGATGACAAAGGCTGGTTTCCACAGCAGTGGCAACAGGTAATATGGTCAGATGAATCGTCATTCACCCTATATCAGACGACCGGACGCGTTTATGTCTGGAGAACGCCCAAAGAAGCGTTTCATCCTGACTGCCTCTTGCCGACTGTGAAGCATGGGGGTGGCGCCATTATGGTATGGGAGGCGAAATCTTGGCACGGTCTTGGGCCACTTGTTATTCTGCATAGGAGGATCACATCCAATCACTATCTAAGCATTCTAGGGGATCATGACCAATCTTTTGCCAAGACTGTATTCCTTGGGGAGTGACCGCTTTTTCTAGACGACAACGCCCCTATCCACACTGGTAGGTGTATTCAAGAATGGTTCCAAGAGCATGACGATGCAATTGAACATCTCGCTTGGCCCCCTCAGTCTCCGAGCTTGAATATTATTGAACATTTATGGGCATATTTGGAGTCCAAACTTCGTTCCCGATTTCCACCTCCATCCGAACTTTCGGAATTAGAGACCGCTCTGCATGAAGAATGGCTTAATATCCCTTTAAATATTGTCCATGACCTTTATGCATCTATCCCACGTCGCATTTAATTTGTACTTCAGTCAAAGAGGGGGGTCCATCTTTCTATTAATAAAGATTTTCCATTATTTCACAGGTGTTCGCATTATTTTATTTTCCATCTGTATATATAGTGTTGCGTGCGTATGAGTTCGTAATAGATCGAATGCACACAAGTCCGTTGATAGTTTCATAAAATTTATTATATTAAAAAAAGTGGCCTAAAAAGAGGGCGCGCGCTAGTCAGAATCACTGGTTCTGTCTCTAACGAAGTCAGTAGAACTCCACAGTTAAATATAGAACTTTGCACAGAAATACTTATTTAGGTGTTCACAGTATCACAAAGTACAATCAGTAGTTACGCTTCAAACTACTGAGAACGCAAGCAAAGCGCATCTAAAAGATGAGGCTTTCAGTGTTCCGAAGTCGCTTTGTACTGAACAACGCAGAACTGATGCTCTCTCTAGTCTTATATAGTTTTTACTCGGCCGCCGAGATATTTCTGGTACTTTCTGCTTTTCGAATTTACTGGAAGGCATACGAAGCCCACATACAGCTAAAACTAATAGAATGATCGCCAAGTTATACTTAGCACGGTGATACAGAGAAACGGACCAAAATGTCGCCAGATGATCGCCAAGTTTGTCGACTTTGGCGATTTCCAGCCAAATTTGGTGAGAAAAATTAGTTTCCAAACCTGTTGTTAGCTTTGCGATACCTCGCCAAATTAGCAAGATTGCCATTTACTCAACAGGCTTGCCCCTGTTCTCATATTTTTCTGGCAGAGCATCCTTTCTTCAGATTTTCATGTTAGATTATACAGAAAAATACAACAATTTCCTACATCATTCACTAAAATTATCTGTGTATAAAATTCGTAACAATATATTTGTGCCGTACAGTCTATGTAACTTTAGCTAAGAAAGTCTTACAGTGTTCCGCCAGAGTTGTTCCGCCAAAACTGAAAATTAGTTTTACTTCATAAAACTGAAGATATCCTTAATAAGTTTATTAGAAGTTATTGCTAAAATGAAATACTGATTATTACTTTTAATCCCTTGTTGATTTTTTTTTACTTGTAAGGATTATGTTAATTTATCTAACAGTTAATTTGAGTTAAAGTTACTTTCGTATCCTTTCTTAATTTCAAGCTTACAACTTCCCGTCAGAATGTACTTTTAGAATCGCGGTTGAATGCAAAGGAGGAAAAGTATTTAACTGTGAATTGTTACTGACTTCATTAGAGACAGAACCAGTGATTCTGACTAGCGCGCGTCCGCCTCTTTAGGCTATTATTACGCTCGGCCGTACTTTAGGCCCTTGATAGCTTCACCGTTATTTAGCGTTAAGAGGCCAACTCTCTTAGAATCTTGATAGCTTCGGCTATATCTTTTTAGTTTATATTAGTTAATTTCTTAGTTCCTGAGTTCAAGCCCGAGTAGAGGCTTTATTGTAAAACTCCAAGAAGAAGTTCTGTGAATTTAATGTGGAATAATAAAGGGTATTTAACCCTTCCCAAGTTTCACTTTCTGTCTCACGAACTCAAGCGATTATTCGCTTACCAGTTCCTAAGATTCTTCAACTTCTTTCCCTCTTAACAAGCTCAAAATCTTATGGTCTTTGCTAAATTTCACGATGCTTTATTATTGTACATAGATATTTTTAAAGTAATATGTAAAATATTACATTAAAAACTTTTACTCAGACTTGAATTTCATTTAAGAGATTTTCTCGATATCAGACCTAAAAGAAATTTTCAAATAAAAATGGAAGCTTTCTTTTCCAGTCCATTTATACCGTCGTAGATATGATTCGGAGTAACGCACAACATCAAATTTCTTTTACTGGCCCTCACATTCCAGGTAAATAAGAAAACTGTATTTCTGGAACATGGATTTTCTTTTGACATCAGGAATATTTCTACTCAGTCGTAAACTTCCAAATTCAGAGTGACAGTTTTATGATAATCGAAATACGCAGTGCTGGACGGAATTGACTTTTTTAATAGCTGAAATTCCGCTTTTGAGACTCATATATTATATAACACAACTCTACTACCGTTGGTAAGGTGGCCGGTGAAAATACCTCAATCTGTCTCTAAAATTAGATTTGGAAAGAAGTTACAGGCACTGAGTAGTTTCAAATCAAATAATCAAATTCTGACCAACCTAGCGTAGATATTCTATGGAAAATAATGGTATTTCAGCAATAATACTCGTTTCAAATCAATACTGAAAATCGTGAGAAAACATTATCTCAAATTAAATTGCACATCTTAAATTACAAGCTTGTATATAAGCGTTAAATTATTTTTTAAACTTTTAAAAGATGTTTTGCAGTTTTTACATCAAAGAAAATATTTCCAAAACTTGCAGAAAACATTCTGGACAAATCCCAAATTCTTTTCAAAATATTTAAACAAACGAAAATGTAAATGCATGGTATTTCTTTCCTTCCATTTGGGGCATTATGGTAGGAAAGAAATACGATCTTCTTGCTATCTGTCATGTTTGCGTATATGATAATAAAAAAATCTGATGTGGACACCACATGACTTCGTTGTAGGGCCTATTAAATTATACAGTTTTTATATACATTTCATTTAAATTTATTCCCTCGAATTTAATTGGAGATATATTTCTCATTCAATTCTCACTTCGCGGCAAGTGATAAATACATAAAAAGTCAAAAAAATCTTCATTAAAAATTCAAAAATATGGAAAAATATAAAACATCACATAAAGCTAAAACAATTAAAAAACAATTTTTACAATTAAAATTAGAATTTCTACGTAAAACAAGCAATTCGGCCAGCGTGCGCGAAGTCAGATATTTCGGTGCACAAAACTGAAAGTTTACTTTTGGTCTCACTTCGCAAAAAGTCACTTTTGAAAGTGTAGAAATAATTGATTTACTATTCTGCTAAGTTTCAAATGTAAACACATATGGTTGTTATGGTAAACAAAAATTAGGCTTAGCTGCACTTAAACAACTCTTAAATAGTCGATAATTCTACAAATACTGGATTCAGATTAACTAAAGACATAAAAACCTTAACCGGAAGATAAGAACAACATAATTCAATAAATTTTTAAAGCAAAAATAAAGCACTATTTACCAGCAAATAAAAACAAGAAAACTGAGTTCAAAGTGCCGAGTGACAGCGGGTATTGTACTGCCAAAATATGTAATATTTTGGCAGGCAAGCACAGGAATGACAAAGCTAGACGATATAACTGCATCAGGGTCCACAAAGAAGAATAGCTGTTTACATTCCACATATTTATTCAATTCTCACTGCAGATCGTTTTTACTTTAGATGAAATTCTCCAAAATTCCATATTCAATAGTAATTTTAACTAAATAAGATTGCATTTTAGATTTTCTACGTCATAGCTATTCGAACAAAGGAAAGATGGGTTGAGCAGCAGCAGGAGAAAGCAGTTTGACGAAAAATGGTGCGAACTCTGTATTTATACTAGCTGTTATATAACATGCCAGAATGTTCTCGAAAGTACTTATCTAGGGGAAAATCCTAAAATTGCGGAAAGTTAATTATACCTTGCCTCTTCGCACATAGCAAAGCCATTGTATTTTTTATATTTTACATATATATAAATATGTAAGATATAACAAAATACAATGGCTGCTTTAAAAATAATTGGCGATCTCAAAATTAACTATCCTAGATTTGGTGCTCTCCCTCAAATTCACCTGTTCTCCCGAATTCGAGATCCTTCCATGTTATATAACAACCTAAATTAGATTAGCTTTACTTATGCATCAGTATAAATACTCTTGCCACAACAACTACGTCATTCCTTTCCGTAGCTTCGCCACTGCTGACATATCCCCGCTGCTACGCTCACTTGCCTAAAATGACGTAGTATCCCTCTATCTGTGTACATAAGGAATTACTGTAATTCATTATGATTGGATAAATGTCTTCTAAGATAGCTTCACATGCATGAAAATAAAGATCGAGACTTCTTCAAAATTCATTTGTCTCGGCTTCATCGATTCGTCTTTCCACTCAAGCATCACGACTACGCATTAAATTATCACATATATATTTATATACATACACATTTATATATGTATATATATATATATATATATATATATATATATATATATATTATATATTTATATTTATATACTTTGAGGTGAGGCCAATTATAACAAACTGCATGTTATAACAGTCCTATTTGCGAAATTTCAACTTTCTGAGGCTACTCGTTTTTGAGTTATGTTGGATACATGCATACGTACGTACGACACTACGCAAAAAAAAAATTGGGACAGTTCCTATATCTCCCCTTCTACTGGGCCGATTGATGAAATTCAAATTGCGTTTTTCATGTCTCGAAAGCGTGACTTAGGATATATATTAGATTTATATATAGCATTGTTCTAATATAGGTATTTTGATACAAAATTGGGCCTTTTCTGAAATGACATGCCATTGGTTTTCCATATTTCGATTCTACGATGCCTAAATATTAAATTTTGTAAAATTTGGTGTGAAATTTACAGAGAAATTCAAAAATTATAATTCACTTGGCGAACTTATTAATTTATAGCAACCTACTTTGCTTTCCTTTTTTTCACTGTAAAGGAGCAGAAAAAGGTCATCGTTCATTTTTTCAAATAATTTTAACAAAGTGCGTAAACCACATTTGACGTTATTATCGCTTATAACAAAGATGCCAAATTTCAAAACGAGCCAATATGTAAATTCACGTATATCCTAGGAAGTTTTGAATAAAAAACTCTAATTTTTTGCAGGTATGCTTAGAAATACATCTTCTCTAAGATGATGGTAAAAATTTTATAGATTATAGTTCAAAATTTTTATCGAAAAATTTATAAAAATTATTTTAAAATATAAATTTTAAAAATATATCATAGAAAATGGGGAATTTTATTCGGAAAGAACCTACATTTCGAATTCTGGAAGAAGGAATCAAGTAAATTTAATAGAAAAGAGGCAATATTAAATATATATCAAATTCAATTAAAATTGAGGTGCTAAAATTTTGAGAACTAATTACTATTTAAAAACTGCACGTGCGATTTTACAAAATTTGTCAGTTTTGCATAATTTGAGTCGTAGAATCGAAATATTGAAAAAAATTGGCATTTCATTTCAGAATAAGTCCGATTTTGTGTCAAAATACCAACTTTAGAGCAATGCTTATATATAAATCTAATACATATCGTAAATTGCGCTTTCGTGACATATAAAACACAAGTTGAATTTCGTCAATAGGCCCAGTAGAACGGGAGATACAGAACTGTCCCATATTGTTTATTTTCCTACAGTGTATATTAAGTAGAGAATTAAAGTTAATAAACTACGTAAATACCTAAATACTGATGAATATTGACATTATTTTGAAACTAAACCTTAAATTTAGCCTTGTGGTAGATACCTAAACTGACCAATATTATATTTGTTAATAATATTGTTTTGACAAATATTATATTTTAAGCTAAACTAAAGTGTAATTCTTTCTAGTGTTTTGTTATTATTCTAAATATTTTCTCATTAATTTCACCCTGAACTCACGTGTAGAATGGCAGTCTGTATACACTACGAAAAATTTCTGCAATGTAATTATCTGAAAATACAAAATTCGCATAAATATCAATATATAATATCTTCAGAGAAGTGGAGACTGTTTAGATTTCAAAAAACTGTCTATGACGATATTTTTCATCATACCTGGAAGACTACCAAAATGCGAATGACGATATTATTCGTGATGCCCGTAATTCTCCCAAAATGCGAATGACGATATTTTTCGTCATCGGAATTCGTATTATGTTGAACGCATTACGTATTACGTATTTTTTATATATTTAATCCTAGCATGGTTGCCTAGCATCATAAACTGGCACTTTATGACGAGTCATCTACATATACAATCATGTTTTTGAAATCTGGTACTACAGCGCTTAAATAGCTAGTTGGTGTAAGTGCTTGTCTGCTTATACACTGTGGATCAAATTTGTACAATTTGGCTTCATTTTAGTGTGCATTTCAGTATTTTTCATAACAGTGAAAATTGAAAATACTTGATTTATATATTAAATATCATAAATTTTTATGGAAATGAAATAAATTTTCTTTTATTACTAAAATTATGATGACATTACTTATCACTTGCGAAAAATAATCCCAAATGTGAAAACGAATTTCACAAAATTTTATTTTCCGGTTAACAGGTTAAATACTATTTATAGAGATGTTTAGACCAAGATACCATGGAAGAACTGGCACTTTATATATCAATCACAAGTAAAATCACTTCAGTACCAAAGGTAAGAACATCAAAACTTCAGAAGATTTCAAGGCACCATACTTACCATGTAGAGTACAATAGTTCTAGCAGGTTCGTTCCTCCAAAAAATTCATGGATTCCGAAGGAATTAGCCAACGAATGACTTAATAGTCCACAAAAATTCAAATACAGGATTTACTACACAATAGCCTAGTTATTGATCGCATTTCAATTTACTCATATTTTTAGATAAATGGCCAGAGTATGCTTGCATAATTATCATCAATTATCCATAATCCTATTAACATCAGACTCAGAGACACTTTTATCTTTCCATGTTATATGACAAGCTAAAATTAACCAATAGCAGATTAGACATAAAATTTATCGTATTTAACTATGATTGAATAAATGTCTGCCAAACTAATTGCATATCTGTGAAAATACATATTGGTGAATAAAATAGGCAAATCGACAACCTTGTATTCGGTGTAGGTTTGTAAAATTCCAATAGATTTTGAGGGTAAAACGGGTTCTCAAAAAATTCTGCAAAAGCGAGAAAGCGAATTTCGATCATATTTATACATATTTTTTTGCTCCTGATGAAGAGGTACCCGTTTTGCCCTCAAAATCTATTGGGATTTTACAAAATCTACAACGAATACAAGTTTGTCGATTTGCCTGTTTCATTTTCCACGTCGGCCTGTTTCTCTTGCGTCTTGAAAGATTGGTGATTTGTAAAAACCAGTTTTGACATCTTCCTCTGTCAGCCCTCAGCCATACCGGATATCGAAAGCTTTTAAAAGTTCCAGTGTTTTCTTCTACGCATTAAATTATGACACATATATAATGAATAAATATAAATAATAATTAATTTATTACATACAAATGTCAGTATAGATGAATAATTTGTGTATCATGTAAAAATTATAATTATAGGATTAGATAAAAGACGTGGTGGCATGAGCAGTGTTTATAAACACAATTATCGCTTGAAAAGAAATCAAAACTAAAATTTGATGCCTGGTGCGAGGATGTCTGCCAAAGTAGAAAAGCTCCACTCCGTTATGGTTTTAACGGCAAACTAATTATACTGTTGCGTTTTACGGGTTCGTGCATTTGGAGTAATTAATGCTAACACTTGAGGAAGAAACAAAACACAATTTATTCACCATTAAGCACTATTACACCGGACAGTTCCGAAATCACGTTTACATTCGTCAAAAACTACGACAAACACGCTGAAACAATCAGCAACGCAGTCTTCAGGCTGCAACGGTGAAGCTTCACGACAAGGCACTAAAGTGCAGCTCTTCAACTCGGTCGATCGTTAATCAAGCTCATCTCTGAACTCAAGACACACTACTCTCTCTCAGGACCGGTAAGTGATATATAGCTTTAACTTACCTTCGAGAATATACCCGAGAAATCTGCTAAGAATGCGTTCTAGAATGTTATCGCTCCGTCTATGACATATAATCAGTTTTGTAGCCAAATGTCGGCAAGTGGGCGACTTTGCTGCAAATCTGGCAAACCTGCCTTTCCCTGCTACTTTCTGGCAACCTTAACCCCGATATCTGAGGAAGATATCTCACCGTAGCTGGGCTTTTCGCAACAATACTTTGTTCATAAAATGCACATTGTTTCTGAGTGGGTGTTCTAAGAAAGGTGCTGCTGTAGTATAAACACTATAATTCAGATACATCGTCGTGCTGGTACTGGAATTTCGCACTGAAGTTGAATCTTCGAATTGAAAATTTGTGGGCAGTTTGATTTAATAAAGTAAGACGAAAGGAAGAGAGTGAGGATGGAATATTCTGCCGTAAAATTGAGGAGAAAAGGGGAAGATTAGACAATTGAGCTTTCGAAAATCAAAATGAAACTTCACATTTTTTTTAAACAGAAATATATATCGAATTTTATTTTAAGCTTGAGTAAAATAAAACGAAGTCTAGCTATGTAGAGGAAATAATTGTGGAATTTTTCTTGATAAGTTAACGAGCTCAAATTTTGTACACAAACTGTTTGTTGATGAGAGTGGAATGTGGTGAAGTGTTTCCCCCCCCCCAAAAAAAATTTTTTTTTTTACTTAATGTTAAATGAGTTTTCGTATTTATCTTCGTTTAAAGAATGAATTAAGCATACCAGAATTTTACTGTTTGCACCATCGATAAAGAATATTTCAGAGAAACTTGTTAACTTATATTCTGAATTTTCGGGGAATTTCTTTTTTAATCGTTCGACTTCTTAGACTATTTAATGTATACGATATTAACATTTCAACATGTAAAGCTGTCTCTGATATCAAGTTTTGAAATTTTCACAGATTACAAAACAAACTTATCAATATCTTTTAAAATAAGAATAAAGATATATTAATGGAGCGATTTTATATTTTTATGAAACTGTGTTGCTATTTATTTTATTTTTATAAAACAGCAGATGGGGGAGAAAAAAAATATTTACGTATTAACGCAATCACGTTGGCGCACTTTGGCGATTTTTTACAGATGAAAACGAAAAACCGGGCACCTATGGAATGTAAGTTAATGGTTTTTGCGACACGTTTTTTTTAATTCCCAGACTATCAATATTTATTGTAAGTCAACAAACTTTATCAACATATGAAAAGAAAAGTTACTTTAGCAATTTAAAATGTAGATTCTAATTGTTAAAGATGGATTAAGTGATACATTACAAAAATAAAATACTTGCATGCTTCAAACTTTTCTGTAATTTTTTTGTACTGTTCTTCTCTCCAAATACACCGTGTTTCAAAAAGAATATACGTATTACAAAGTGTTATTTTGTCCAAACCATCGATCACTGCGCCTCGGCTCGGCTATTGGCGAAACGAATACATAGTCTAGTTCATATTAATAGCCGCTAGATGTCAGTTGTCTTCTATTTTGCGTGGTAACCGTCGCATGTTTAAAATCGCTACTCCAAAGAAGAAATCATTTTGTGTTTTCGAGTTCGACACCCTGTGACTTCTTCCTGTGGGGTTTCATTAAAGACAGCGTTTATGTACCACCACTCCCACAGAACCTGAAAGAGGTGAAGAACCGGATCTGTATTGTCATAACATCAGTGACGACGGACACGCTTGCCCGAGTATGGGAGGAATTTGAGTATCGATGTGATATTGTTCGTGTCGCTGATGGAGGACATATTCAACATCTGTAATCTCAACTTGAGAGGTTCGTACATATGTGTGTAAAGTTTCATATTCGTATATCATACAGTTTAATAAATACACGCATTTAAAATACATATATTCTTTTTGAAACATGCTTTATATCTGTTTCGCTTCAAAAAACATCAGAGAATGATAGGGGCAGGGCATCGAGCAAATCTCAGCTACAGGCTATCTACCAAATGACTATCTATGCATCTCCTTTGTTGTTCGCTTTCGAAATTCTGTATTCATGCAGAAATTTGACTGCAGTTTCTTCCATTACTGCCAAATTCTTTAAGACCATATTTTAAAATTAAATATATAACAAAAAGTGCTGCGATTTGCTTATAAAAAAGTCATTGGAACTTCAAATACAACAAAAAGAGCACTCACGAAAATGACGACGTTGCTTGACTGTTACGAGCAGTGGCGGCTCGTAATAAGCACTGTGGAATTGCAGCCCCCCCTCATTGCCACTTATTATTATTTTTAATACAAGTATTTAATACAGTGTGTTGCTTATCATGAAGTTTGCCATCTTGGCGCACTTAATTATGAATTGGCGATTTTCGTTTTTCAGCCGAAAGGAGCGTTAGCTCAGAAGGCCTGTTAGTCTAGAAACGGGATTTTGCGTTGAATCGCTGTCTAAGGCTGAATCACTTTTCAAATTGTTGCCACCAAATATTATCGCCCTGTATTACTTTAAAAGCAATTAAATAAAGGAGAATGTGCATGAATGCAGGTCTGTTCCTAGCGAGGGTGCAGAGCTTAAAAGTACGCAAGAGAACAAAATCAGGGAAGGCCGAACTCTCTGCGATACCACTCCTAAATAATTTATATTCATTAAATTCATTGTAAGTACTTGTAATGTGTAAGTACTTTTTTATACAATTTGTCATATGTAAGTGCTTAGTATGAAGTAAAAATTTTATTAATCATTGAGCACTTTTTTTTTTTTTTTTTTTTTTTCATTTGCGTGCGGAAATCTTAGGAATGTAAGCATGTAGCCAGTGGCCTAGAAATGGCCCTGCATGAATGTAAGTATGTTTCTCGCACTATGAAAAAACAGCGATACCTAGAGCGATCAAATTTCGATTAACGTAGTTCACTCGAATATGGGCAAGTAGAAGCCCGAATTTGGGATTTGTTTTATTATCTATTCATATTTTGTAAAACTTTAACGAATTTTTTATTAACAACTCAACGGTTTCAAAGCGAGCAATGGCAACAATGTACAGTAAAATCATTTTTATCTCCAGCGCGCGTGACTGTCTATCGGAAATTCTAAAGATATGCTGTTTTTAAATATTTTATGGTATTGCTGTTGAATTGAATTTTATGTGATTTAAGTGCAAAGAACATGATATTTAATAAATAAAGGTAACACACGAAACGCTGCAAAAAAGCCCCTTTGGGCGTAATGTAAAATTTGAAAGCTTTCAATTTTTTTTCCTCATTTTAGCTTCAACTGAAAAGCTCGTTACAGCATTATTATTACATCCAATATCCGAAACTGAATATTGAAACTGATTTTTTTATTCGCTGAATGACGCTCAGTTATTTTCCTTCATTTCGTAATTTTCTTACAATTTATTGCTAGTGTGTTAATAAAGACTAAACATTCATCATAGTAAATTCATCACTTAAAAAAGACTAAACATTTATAATAGATTAAACATATCATTGATAACGTATAACTGAGATAAACATATAATAAATTACAATTAAAAAATATTTTTAAAGAATAAGCTTTTATTTAAAACGAATAGGATAATTAATCCATTGAAACGAAAACAAATATTTATCATAAATTTTAATGGGAATAATATAGTAAAGAATTCTATTTACGGAATTTATCTACAATTTTATGTGAAGAACAATAATAGCGTGGGGTGCCTAAATAACGAAAATCATTTATTTAATTGCATTGTCAGTTGTATAAGTTATTAACGCTTTTAATTTACTATGCGTACTCACGATTTTTATCATTATGATATAAAATTGAAGATGAATTCTTAAATAGAATTAATTAATCTATTATTTCCGTTAAACTAAATGATAAATTATTTTTCTTCATTTAGAGCATCAAATATCCTATACATTTTAAATAAAAACTTATTTTATGAAAACCTTTCTTTTAATTCTGCTTAATTTGAGGAAAGAAACGGAATATTTCAGCGATTATTAATTTTTAATTTTTTAATGATGAATTCCTTCTTTAGATATTAGACTCTAGACTGCAGTCATACGAATTGTCCCTTTCGCCCCCCATATTCGGCCTCTTGCAGGTTAACGTTTCTCCTCTAGCATGAAATTTGACGTTAATTAAAAAAATGTGCTAGTAATTAAAAACATCTCAAGAAAAATAACGATAGATTTTAAAAACTTTCCAAGAGTTGACGTCCGGAACAACTGTCAAGCATTTTATTGGTTTAAAATCGTGACTCATACGAATTATCCCTTTCGCTTCCATATTCGGCCTCTTGCAGGTTAACGTTTCTCCTCAAGCATGAAATTTAATGTTAATTAAAAAAAAAATTTTAAATTCTGAAGAAAATAACAACAGATTTAAAAAAACTTTTCAAGAGTTGACGTCCGCAACAACTGTCAAGAGTTTTATTTATTTAAAATCGTGATTCGTACGAATTATCTCTTTCGGCCTCTTGCAGGTTAACGTCTCTCCTCCATAGAATTTGACGTTAATTAAAAAAATGTGCTAGCAATTAAAAAATCATCAAGAAAAATAACGATAGGTTTAAAAAAACTTTCCAAGAGTTGACGTCCACAATAACTGCCAAACGTTTTATTCATTTAAAATCGCGACTCATACGAATTATTCCTTTCGCCCCCATATTCGGGCTCTTGCAGATTATCGTTTCTCCTCTAGCATGAAATCTGACGTTAATTAAAAAAATGTGCTACCAATTAAAAAATTCTCAAAATAATAACGATAGATTTAAAGGAAAAAGTCTTAACGGCCGTACCGTTCTTACCACCACCTAATAAGGAATCGTTTGGTTTTTGACATAAAATTTTCTAAAGGGTAGTCTTCAAATTTTTTATAGACTGATTCAATTCCCGGACCAAAATATTCAATCTAAAATTTCCAGAATGTATTTTATTTATTTTATAAAAAAAAATAAGTTAATTACCTGGAATGAATAACATCCACTCGGAAAAGTTATTTTCAAATTTTAGCAAAAAAGACCTTCAGAAAATTAGAAGACCTGTCTTTATATAGAATGGAGGAAAATGCAAACGAGTTTAATTTTGGAAATTTTTATTTATATTTCTTATACGTTTACCGTTTTATCAGTGTTAGAATTCCTTCAAAAAATTTTTCTAGAATGCTTAAAGAATAATAAGTTTTTTTTTCCTCCTAGAAATTTTCAGAAAATTAATGAGTACTGTTTTTGGTTTACTATAAAATGAAGCTTATATGCTATTAATAAAGATTAAATATATAAGATCACTTTGTTTCAATAAGATATTTCATTTTTAGATTATGCGGCCCTAACTTGTGTAAGTGCTTTAGACCCTATCTGACTGATAAGCAAGTCATTGCTCCGTCTGTAAATGTACGACAAAATTCTATAAAGGTGTTAATAAATCTTTTTACTACTACCTGACCCCTAAGAGAAGGCATAATTTGTGCATTCAACGAAACTTTGTCAATTGCGAGTGTGAAGTAACAGAAAATTGAAAATGTGTAGTAAAATGGGTTCTTAGTCTGTAATTACACAAATTTACCTAACTAAACGGAGCAATAGGCCGCCACCTGCAGCGTACAGACACTGTTTTGCAAACATGTTGGCACCAATGGTTGCTACAAGAAAATTGCCGACGAAATGAAGGCTTTGGAAAGCCAAGGAGCACAAATGCAAGGCAAGATAGGATGATTGTTCGCCAGGCCCGAACCGCCCCAACGGTATCATTGTCGAATATTCAACGCACTACAGCCACGTCTATACCTCCCGTGGTACCGTCCACTATCTTACGGTTCTTGTCTGAGGCGGGGTTACGTTCACAGAAGCCTTTAAGACGTTTCCCTTTGATCCCACAATATCGGCGGAGCGTCGGGAGTGGTGTCGCAGCCGATCGTCATGGCTGCAATCAGATTGGCATCGTATAGTATTCAGCGATGAATCCCGCTTCACTCTTGAAGCAGATGACCATCGTGTTCGTGTCTGCAGAGGACGGGGCCAGTGGTCCCAATCAGCCGGCATACAGCCATAACCCCTGCTGTGATAGTGTGGGACGCTATTTCTTATAACAGCTGGTCATCTTAACCCATTAACCGCCAAAACTACAAGGAATGTTTCTTTTCTCATGACAATAATAACAAATATTAAATTAAGCATTTATAACATAAATTTACATTGAAAATAAAAAAATGCTCTTACCTGTGGAAAACGCGAGTGTTGCGTTCGCGCAACGTCAGCGGAATAAGACTACGGATGTTTAGTGAGTAGGATTGCACTCGTGTGATGTTTCTTTTGAGTGGAGCGCAGGGTTACTTTTTAGCTGTATAACGTTTTATAAATCTACAAATCAATTTACTTGTACTTAATTTAATATTAAAATATACATTGTATTTCTTTTACAAATACAGATTATTTCAATTGAAAGATTCAAGCATGAAAAACTTGATTACAATCAAAATCTAAAGCTACATTACATACTTTGCATCTATAAACAGTCTGGCTATGGTACTCTTTACAACAAAGTCTTTTGTTATCAACGGACTTTACGATAAAATGTCTACCATCTCCATGCAATGGTTTTTGAATGCTGAATTTACTAGGACTTCCTGTGGCTGATCTATTTCTGGCTGATTCTACGCTCTCAATAGGAGTTTGCAAAAGGAATAATGCATTCTCGCGTCTGAAATCTAAAAGAGACTTTATATTTCCAGCAGTAAAAAGTGGTGATATTTAGTAAGTTTAGATACGGTCTCACCTCATATAATTTATCAGTATTGTCAGTTTGACTATTGTAAAATGCAAATTCTTCTTCATATTCCTGTACTGCAAACGTGATATCGATTCTCGTACAACAAGAACAGAAATGTCCTTATCAAAAGACCAATACATTTTTTCTTGAGGTAAAGAATGATATCCTGTAAGCAATAATCCAATAAATCTTCTCATATAGGCTTCAGATGCAATAAATTCTGGACGCTTTTTTTTCCGCTGAGCGTATATATTTGTCTGTTCAACGAGAAGAGAGTAAATGTCTAAACCATAACGAAAATCGAAAATCTGTGCACTAGTTTTACCTTGTATTTTGTCTTTTATAATTTCTCTTCTGTCTCTTTCTTCATGTTTTTCCTGAGACATAACTAACAGTTCCTTTTTTATCCACTTCAAGATTTCAGTCTTCTGCTTTTTAAACTTTTTTAGTATGACTATAACAGCTTGTAGAAAGCTGAAACTTACTTCTTACGTGAATTTCAACTTCCCCAGCAGTATCATTTGGTAAAATATCGTTATCATTATTTAAAACATTGCCATTCCTTTTTTCTTTGTCACTAGATTCTGCAATTTCTGGGGGAACAACAACAATATCAGTTTCATTCTTGTCATTATTAACGTTATCAACATCTGTTTCTTCATCAAAAAGTCTTTGAAGGGCTTATTCTAATGTAAAATACTTTGTTCTAGGCATTTCTAAACAACCAGAACATGAACCAGAACATCGAAAGGAATGAGTGAAAAAAGAGATTGACTACCCGTTTCCTGCTGACGTTGCGTCAACGCAACACCTGTTTTCCCTTTCTTCCCAACACAAATATAAACATCTGACTGATTTAATGTTCTGATAAACGGTGACCTTGACTAAAAATAGATCACTCGCGATTCTTTCGTTAAATATTTTCAGCAAAAATACCCGGTCGAAAATTTTGCTTAAAGTATGAAATTAATTATTATAAACAAAATGATTGTTGAAGGCAAATATTTTTTACAGAAATAATCGTCATAATATTCCCTACACAAAATCATCTGTTGGTATAAAATATCTTAGGTAGTTAAATTTATATACGCATTTATTTTGACCGTTGCGTCAACGCAACACCAGCGGCTAATGGGTTAAGTCATCCTCCGTACATCTTAAGTCATCCTCCCATCCTTTACAGCTCAACGATATGTCGATACCGTCCTGTGGCCGGTTGCATTACCCTTCATGGCACGTCATCCTGGGGGAGCATTTTCCAACAATATAATACCAGGCCACATACCGCTCGCGTATCTCTGTACTGTTTCCGTGCAGTTGATATTCTTCCTTGGCCAGATAGGTCACCAGACATTTCACCAATCGAGCATGTCTGGGACATAGTAGGGACGCCAGATTCGGGCACCACAAAATATCGCAGATCTGGAGCGACATCTGATGAATACCTGGCAGAATGTGTCGCAGGATGACATTGGGAACCTCTACCGCTCCTTGCCTTGACGAATTCAAGCATGCATTGCCGCCAGGGGCGGTTCGACCATCTACTAATTTGAACACTCAATGGGTGATTGTGAGCCGGGAACAGGTATTATGACTTTGATTTTCTAATCATTTTATTATCTGTGTATGAGCTATACGCATATTCAATTTCATCAAAAACAACCACTTCCTTCATGGTGCTTCGATTTTTTTGCAAAAGAGTGTATTTAGACTCCTCGTCTCAAATAGTCCTAACTCATTTATAACCTGGTGAGGTTATAAATGAGTTAGGACAGTAAAAAACAGAATTTATAGTAAAGATACAAATCATTAAAGGGGGTTAATTAACGTAAAATAATTTATATAAGTTATAGTGTAAAAACGTTGATTACCAGTGTTAAGAAGTGAACTAATTAAACTATTGTTTTATTTTTATTTATTAGGGCCCACCAGCGGCCGAGCGGTAAAGTCGCTGAACACTGGTAGTTCGGTCCGAGGTTCGAATCCCGCGAACGGGCTGGCTGCATGGGCGTTTTCGTGGTTTTCCCCATGTGTAACGTGTATACGAGCCAGTTTCCATTAGAAAGTCCTCCACGAAGGCATCCCTCCTCTTAGGCAGATAGCCCTCGAGGCTTTGCCATAATCACACACACACCCCCATACATATTTTTATTTATTATTGAAATTATACTGTCATTGCTATTTTTTACTCTTATTTTAAACGTAATAAATGTAGCGTACATTATTTCAATAAAAAAATACTACTGTTCGCACATAAGGTGGAAAAGGAATCTTGTTATCCTTCATGTTTTGAGAACAGTTTTGCACTTCACCTTCACAACTATATTCAACTCTCGATTATTCTATGGATGTCTGACCAGGTTCCGCTGATACATATCCGAGATTGTCTGAAAACAAATGTATGTCTATGGCAAAATGATGGACAAATTTTTATTACAGGCAATCAGTGTAAAACAAAATTCTAACAATTATAGTTCAAACAGTCCAACAATTATAATTCAAAATAAAAAAATAACAGAAGAAAAAAATCGATATTTGCTGATTTATTCGAGGAAAAAAAAACCTGATTTTACAGAAGTTTTTAAAATAAAATAATAAATAATCGGGGAAGCTCCAGCTGAAATGAAGTTGCTGCACTATCCATGCTGTAGTTTTTCGTGACTTAACGTGGTATTTTTACGTATTAGAAATAGGCACTCATTCATATTAACAAATACGCTGATACATATCCGAGATCGTGCTACTTACAAATGCCCTGAAGCTGATAGGCCAATGGGCAGGAACTCCATCTTCTCGGAGTCAATAGTCTGCTCGAAGATTTAGTTTGGGTCAAACTACTCTAAATCAAATCATTCAAGCAATGTGGTAAGATGTATTTGACTGCAGCGTCAAAATATTGGAGCAGTTTGATACATAAAAAGTTATTAGCTAGTGATTATCATCTAGTTTAGATTTTTGTACATTTATAAGTGAGAGTAGAGAGCTATCTGCTCAGGGTGTGGTATGGGGTCGTGGAGGAAATTTTAAAGGAAACTGATTAGTAATCGCGTTACACATATGGAGAAATCACGAAAACCCTTAAGTTGTGTGTGAGCAAATTCGTCGGATCTTGAACTCGGGTCAGACTGTGTAGAATCATCAGGTACTTCGAAGTAGGAAATGGGAAAGTATGCAGTGCCCTCGAAGAGACTCGAACTACAGACCTTCCGAGGCTAGCTGGACTTGCTTTTCAATTGCATCATTATGGACACGTAGTGGTCTTATCGCTTGTCTGCTATTGGGCTGCACGAATAACAGTTCACAAAATTTGTGACAAAACAGGTATAGGTTATGAAAGTGAGCCAACAATGATTTTCTATGAATTGAAATTTAAAAATATTTGAGCGACGGGGGAGCCTCGAATTTAAAAGACAAATCAAAAGGTTGCAAAAACAAAAATTTGTGAAAACACTTGAATCGCTATGAAATAGAAAATAATGCATTTTTCGTGCCATTTTATCTTCTGATGAATTATTACGGCCCAATCCAACCAATACGGCCAGTGCAACGCTATAACATTGAAGGAAAATTTCTGAACAACACTCAAACATCTCTCCTATAACCCGGACTTAGCACATTTAGACTGTCATACATTTTATCTCCTTGAAAAACGTTAGAGCAAAGAACGTCTATGTAAAGAAGGAAAGGCTCCATAGACGTAATGTAAACCAGTTTGTCTTCTAAGCCAATAGGGAAAGAGGAGGGAAAATTAGCCAAGGAATTTGGCGACGGAACCTGTTGGGGGAGAATTTTCCCCTCTGTGATGTACCGGACGCATATTTCACAAGTGCACATCAGCGTAGCCACTGAGGGTGGGGTTTCAAAAATGGACCAATGAGCTTCTATTGCTTTTGCGACGCTTAATCGTCGTGCATGTTAGCGTATGTCGTTTGTGTTTTAATTTGTATTTGTTTCGCAGTTATGAATGTATTGGCGTAATAGTAGAAAATCTCGTAGTACTTTCGTTTTATGAAGTTAGTTAATCGCTGACATTTCACTTGCGCGATTTTTTATCACGCATTAATATTTGGATTGATGTTAACGGCGTACTATCGCTCTTTACATCGAGAAAATGACTCAAGCTATAGCTAGCCTCGAATATTATGCATTTACTAACACCTGTGGATTAAGAGAATTCAAGTGTATAGTTTTTTTAATTGAGCTGAGAAGGACTGGAATTATTACAATGAATCTATTGTTTTCTTATTTCAGTGCTTGCATTCTATTGTTTTTAAAGTGTAAGATTCAGAATATATGTTATGTATGATCTGATTATATCCATTGTTAACATTAAAAGTTATATGTTAATAAATTGAATATATTCGTTGTGAATAAGATAAATTTATTCTGTTTAATGAGTATTTCTTGTGCATTTGTACATTTAAGAGTACATTTAAGAGTAAGTAATTATTAAATGTGAAATTTAACACACTAAATGCATACGAATGCAAATTAGTAAAGTTCACTTTGAATAAAATTCTGCGTTGATTATTATTATAGAACATCTTTTTTATATAGACTGCAATAAAAACTGCTGACTTCTATTTACATATATAATTATATATAATTGGTGTAAATATTTTTCTCATATGCACAGTTTTATGTAAAGATAGCGTTTGGGCTCAGATGTTAATTACATATTTATTTCTTCATCTTTTTTACCATACCAGAAAGCGACGCCATAGTTCATCCCAGTTGCCTTCTTCCTAATTAAGAATGGCCCACCAGCGGCCGAGCGGTAAAGTCGCTGAACACTGGTAGTTCGGTCCGAGGTTCGAATCCCGCGAACGGGCTGGCTGCATGGGCGTTTTCATGGTTTTCCCCATGTGTAACGTGTATACGAGCCAGTTACCCTTAGAAAGTTCTCCACGAAGGCATCCCTCCCTTTAGGCTGGTAGCACTCGGGCTTTCTGATTGTTTCTAGTTCTTTTCTATTCGACCTTCACTGGCTTTATCAGTTTGGTCCTTTTTCTCTTTTTGGTAAACCCGTAAGCAGGGTTCATCTAAATTCTGGCAACCCTATCGGCATCCGTTCTTGCAGCAGAGGGGTCGCCACAAATTTTAGCAGTTTTAATTTTTTATGACGTATTATAATAATTTCGCAATTACCAAATATTTTTACACAATATATCCGAAAATAGATAAAGATACGACAATACAGACAAAGAAAAAAGCGAAGACATTTCGACGCATTCTTTTTATAATATAGACGTTCATTTTCCTTGCTTTGCACATGACGCTGTCATTTCGTCTGTTACTTATTTAAAAATTTCACATTGTTCTGTGTGTTAAATTTAGAATTTAATGACCTAAAACTGCAATAGTATATTACAGTACAAGTGAAAAATTGACAGTTTCACTCACGCGTGTGTCGGATTTTCGCAATGATTATGAAGGTCGTTGGGTCGCGAAAAAAATCTCGGTGATAAAAGGGGTCACGACTGAAAAAAGTTTAAGCAACTGAAGCATTCTGCTGGTGTGGAGGCTTGAGGAAAGGCATGTTTTTCTTATTTTTTTAACAATTTTCTTTGTTTTCTATTTTAAAAAATTGTTTCATTATTAATTTTGATCGCTCCAGCAGTTTATTTTAATGATTATTTTGAGCCGGTGAATGTGGATATATGTGGTCTTGCATTATCTTGATGGAGAATTACTTTTTTGGGCCGGAACTCAGTTCGATGTTTTTCCTTGATAGCAGCTTCAACACAGACTAACATCTCGCTGAACATCTTACTGTCGAGGGTTTTACCTTTATCCAGATACTCTTTGTGAATAATACCACGGCAATATCACTAGATACAAAACATGATCTTTTTGTTAGTCAAATTGCGCTTTGCGGAGCTGACGACGGGTTCACCGGGCGCATACCAACTTCCTTTTCAGCCTGCGTTGTTGAAATAAATCCACTTTTCATCACAAGTTCACAAGTAACTATCTGGTCCGGAATTTTGTCCTTGCGCTGATATTCGAGTAGACTAGTGCAGGCCCGAACACATCTATCCATATTTGCTTGAGTTAGCTCATGTGGCACCACCGACTGAACTTACAGGTCACGTTTATGCGATGCATAGCGCGACTGTTGGACATGGCACTAACGTCTAACTCCTTACCCAGCTCTCGAGTGGTTGCGAGTTGGTTACTGAACTTCTACCACAAGTTCTCGCAGGCGAGCCTCATCGACATCAGTAGGGCCCCCGCCAGAGCGCTCTGCTTCTTAAGCTCTGCCAGTTTTGAACTTTCGGTACAAAACTGTCACTATTTCATATGACACAACATTAGTACCTAAAGCTATACACATGATTTGGTGACATTCTGTAGCAACAGTACTGGAAAGAAATGATGGTTCTAATCTGGTAGCGTGATAGTTCCATTTTAAACGCCTTGTATTTAATGATAATGATATTTCTTAGCAAATCTCACAGTACTGTATTCTAAAGCAAGTCTTTTTCTTTCAAATGACAAAAATCGTTTGACAAAATATAATTAAACACGCCAACGCGAATTTTGCGCAGACGATATTTGAGGTAGCGGGAAACTTTCGTTAAAACCCGATATTATGCTTTTTTATTATTACTAAGATATTTCAAATTAAAACAGGAACTTCCATAACTTTTTATAAATACCAACATATCCATCTTATGGGAAAATCCATTGTAGAGACATTAGGTATTTTTTTGGAAGCAGGAGACTTGAAAAATGAGCAACGCCTTTGCCGGGAATCGAACCACTGACCTCTGGAATACGCGTCCAGCGTGCAGACCACCACATCACGAAGGCAAGCTTTATTTTATATAAAACATTCTATTTTATAAAAAAAATTAATTTCACTCCATTATAAAAAAAATAATTATATAAGAAAAAATTATAAGGTGAGATTCTTCAAAGTTTATATTCACTTCATTTTTAAAATAATCAGAAAATTCTTAGAATTCAAATTTGTGAACACCAATCTCATTGTTACAAATAATCCAAAAATCGAAAATATTAGTTCAAAGGTATTTAAACAATAATCCAAGAATATAATAATCATGTTAATAACCTTCTCTAAATAAAATCTTAAAATGCTTAACCAAATTAACAGAATTCAAATTTCTAACACCATATATTTTTTAATAAAAAAAATGTCATTTTTTTAATCCAATCCAGTATAAAAAGAAACAGTGGTTTCAGTCTGGTACCATATTTTTAAATCCATAGCACTAAAATTAAAAGTAGATGAGTAAACCTTGCAAGAAAAATCATTCACATCTTTCAACTCAACGTGGAAAAGAAATCATATTTTGAATTTTTATTCAATGAAGAAAATTTGCTAGCGCATTATTTATACGGTGCAATAGCTATAGTAATAAATTATTTATAGGAAGCTAGTAATTGATAAGCGCTAGACTTGCGTAATTAAAATAAACAATACACATTAATTCACTTGCATTACGCAAGATTAATTTTCGAAAAATGGATGTCCTCTCACATTCAATATTTACATTTGTTTTAGAATTTTTTCTAAAGCATAACACTTTATGCTTACAAGAAATGTGGTAACCTACAATGATTTTGCAGATAGAAATACTTTTCAATGGCATACTTTTTAATCAGGAGATCGTTAGCCTTGATTCCGGAATCAACGCATTTCGCTGGCATCAAGTCACTTTTTTCTTGTTTTGATTTTGGATTCTGTAGGTTCTTTGTGGAGTCATTAGTTTATTTTGAAGCAGGAGATGAGGAAAATGTGCAAACCCGTCGCATGAACTTTCACCTGAAGTTCTCGAATACGCGTCGAGTCCACGAAGGCATGCTGGAAGGAGGGGGAAAATACCTTATATACTCCACCTTTTAAAAGGCGACTGGGGATTAAGGGACCCGTTCGCCAAATCCTGATAGTGACGAATTATCGACCACCAACTTTTAGTTCGGGCGCCACAGTAGAGTTTATCAGGTTTTTTGGACGCAGGAGAAGTGAAAAATGAGCAATGTCCTCGCCTGGACTCGAACCCTCTCAAAAACGGACCGAGTCTGCTACCGTTACACTAGGAACGCATGCCAGAAAGAGGGAGAAAATACCTTATATCTTTATCCACTACAATGATTTTGCAGATAGAAATACTTTTCGGCAGACATTCATTTTCTGATGACTTGAAGATGATTTATTTCGTTGTAGATAACTTGATTTTAGATAATTAGGGAAGGCAACAATTCACTTTTAAATCATGGCTGAAAAATCTGCTGTGTACATTACTAACAACTGCAGTGTAGTGGACGGCCGGATGAAAGTTTGGAACCATGAGGAGCTTCGTAGTTAAGTATCGTTTATTTATGGATGACGAATCTCTTAGCTTCTTAATTGGCAGAACATTAGGGGTCCTAAATGCGCCTCACACTTTTAGGTATGCAATTACATCTTACGTAAAGGAGAACAAACTAGCTAAGTGATCCGTTTCCAGCAGGAAGGTGAAGTGGGGAAAGAGGATGCGCAATCAGTTGCGGTAATATTTATAAGCTCGGAACGCTTTGTTTTAATTCTGAGGCGCGATTGGGCAAAAGATTTCGCATTGCGGTTATTGTACTAAAAGCGTAATGTAACATGGTGCAATATGGAGCCTTGAAAACGGGCGTATGTAGTTAGAATTAAGAATTTATAGAACCGCTCCAATTAAGCTAAATTTGATAATAAATTTTTCTTCATATTTTTATATCTTTCATACATGTATATACGTCAAGGGAAAAATTAGATCATAAAAAGTTGGTGACCCTCTAATAGGAAATACACATATCAAAATTTAAAAAGAAGAAAAATTTTTAAAATTGAAAACAAAAATAATTGAAAAAAATTAATGAAGCTGATAAAAAAAATGTTGAGAAATCCCTTCGTTTTTCAAGAATCAAACAATTTTCAACAAAGCCCTTTCCTGAACTATATCTAGATGATTGCTAATAATGGAAACATTAACAAACGTTAAAGTAATTAATTGTTTTATATTTAATAAATATTAAAAGAAAATACCAATTAAGGTAATTCAGTTAATTTAAAATAGTCAATATGCTTTAAAAAAACGCGACTGCACGATTTTAATAATATATAAAATCTTAGTTTAAATTTGTCAACTTTTGATTATATATATATTCATATATATAGAGAGAGAGATATAGATATAGATATATAGTGAGATATTTGATTTTATATATCTATATATATTATATTATAGATCCTTTGAATGAGAAAAAATGTAAAATCTTCTGCCGAATAGCTTAATCTGAAAACTGATCAAGTACGAAAGAATAAATCAAAGAACTTATATTTTGTGCAATGGCAATACTTGCTTAGACGAATGGATGATAAATGCGTGGTAACGTGAAGTAATGTAACAGTCCAAAACGTTTGAGAAAAACCAGCGCTTATGTAGTTATTATTTAAATCAACATTGTCATTGCCAATATTTAATGGTAAATGATATAATATACCTAATATAAATAAATTATAAACGATAGAAAAAACAAGTTGGTCCGTATCTAATGTTTCAGCCTTAATTTTTATAGACCATTTGCGCTGAAACATAAAATAACGTACTAAAAGTAATAGAAGCGAGTTAACGAAATGAAAGATAATAAAAGTCGGCACAGGAATTGAATGGGAATCTTCTCACTGTATTGTTTTGCTTTTTTCTCGTAAGTGACTAGTTCGTACTCTCGCATTCGGTAATCAAGTAGGACTTTTCAATAACCGCTCTATTTTTTCTTCCGAGAATAAAATTTTGAAGTATTTTAGTTTCCTGATTAAAATTGAATTACGAAGCATTGAAAATGCTCAAATCGAATATTAAACCCGACGACAGTCTTAAAATAATATACTTATAATGAAAATCACGAATTCAGACATCTCTTTATGAAATACATGGCTTTCAAAATCTAAAGTTTTATTGAAGTTACCTAATATATGACATTAGGAACATCTCTCATTAATGGCAACTATACTGCAAAGGTTCCTATTTATCAAGTAGATGCATTACAAATTAAATATATTTGAATCTATATCAGAAAGAATTTGCTTAGAAAATACCGAATTTTTAAGAAATGCTTTTATTGTTTTTGAATGGTCCGCCTGTTAACATAAAATTTATCATTTAATTTCCAAATTAGTACTTAGTCATTAGTACTTAGTCAAAGTTAAATAGCCTCTGTTTCGAAAGGCAGCACTCTGGAAGCTAACTATTTGAAAAGGTGCGTTTAATACAAACTAATGATATTGCGTTTTGCGAATGGTAATATTTGCCACATCGCAAGAATAATAAATGAATGGTAACGCAACGTAACGGTCTTTTATACAGCTTGAAAAGACTTTGCTAAATATGTCTTAAAAAATGTGCACTTTTATTGACTGTGTAGGTGTATTAATTTTATTTTGAAGCAGAAGTGAAAAATATGCAATAACCTGGACCTGTCGCATACGCGCCGAGTGTGTTACCGTTACACCGCGAAGGCATGCTAGAAAGAGAAAGAAAATATTATACATGCACTCCCTTTTTAAATGGTGACTGAGGATTAGGGAACCCAATCGCCAGACCCTGGTGGTGACGAATTATCGTCCCTAATTCCCATGTTCATGTCCCCCATCTTTTAGTTCGAGCGCCACTGTAGAGTTTTAAGTTATATCTGAAGCAGGAGAAATGAAAAATGTGAAATGCCCTCACCGAAACTCGAACTTGGATCTCTCGAGTGCTCTCCGAGTGTGCTACCGTTATACTACGAAGACATGTTAGAAGACAGGAGAAAATATTTTATAACTGGTATCCACTGTCCCACCGACGGCCGAGCGATAAAATCGCTGAATGCTGATAGTCTGATGTGGGTTCGATTCCAGGCGAACGGGATGGGTGCGTGGGCGCTTCCATATATGTAGTGTATATACGCGCCAATTTCTTTTAAAAAGCCCTTCTCGAAGGCATCGCTGCTCTTAGGCAGATAGTCCTAGCGTGCTTCGTCATAAACAGATAAACCAAAACTTATTTAATATTAGTCTTACAAATTTAAAAGTAAAGAAGTTACATAAACGGACCATAAATCTATATACTAAGCCTATACTTTTGCTGATAGTATAAATAAATATCTTTACGGATCGAAAATGCTTTAATATTAACTGTGACTCCCATCTTCCGTAAATAAATTGCTGAAATGAGTTTGAGTAATCTTCTAAAACCATTTTGAAGACTACAGACCATAATACTATAAACAGAAAAACTGCTTTGAGGACTTTTAAGAACAAACAGAACAACTTACCTTCTTTTTGTTCTTCAAGATAACTTCGTCTCTGGGAGCTTTAATGAATCCTCCGTTACCTCTAAGTCTCAGAGCCATTCTTCCATAGGCGAAACTTATGAGACACAAAGGAAGAGCGTATTGGAGGGTGGCCAGAAGGTAATTATATATTCCCCACACTGTGGGCGATATACGAGTGTTTGTACAGAAAGGTCTGGTGTAGTCACCGGTCTCTGGATTAAAAACAGACGTCACACGGAAAGCTGCTACGTATGGAGCAGCTGCTATGGCTCCTACCAGCCATATACCTAGAATAGTTAGTTTGGCACTAAGTTTGGAAGTTCCTCTTCTTTTCAACGGGTGAAGCACAGCTCTGTATCTGTCAAAAGCAATGGCTGTGAGAGTGAAAACACTTACGTTGACAGACAGTACTTGCACGAAAGGACAGAATGCACACAGGAATGCTGGTAAGAGCCATTTCTGAAGTAAAGCAGCCTGAAATTGGAAAGGAACAGCGAAGAGTCCGATGACGATGTCCGCAAGGGCCAAGTTGCTGATGAAGTAGTTGGTGACTGTTCTCATCCTTCTGCGAGAGGCTACAACCCACAGCACGCAGGCATTACCGATCACCGCCACCAGAGACACAGCACCGTAGCAGACGGACAAGAATGCAACAATCCCAACGGGTACTTCGAATATTTCGATGAATTCCTCGTGGCGGTGGACACTCCCGTTAGTTATGGAATAGTCGATAGTGGACAGTATGGAAGAATTCAGGTTTGGGAAAGACGAGACTGGAGAATTCTCCGTCCCTAAGTTAACATCGGTAACTGAGATCATGTGGAAAATGATGCACAATTCTGTTAATGATATGAAAATCCTTTAAATTATCAGGAGCATCGAGAAGTTTTAATGAATATCGGCTGTGTAACTTTTCTGTTATATGTTAAATAAAAAGATTACATTAAACACTAATTTTCTGCAATTTATATTTGCTCTAGGTGCTATATAACGCTTCAGTTAAAAGTATGCTTCTTATTTAAGTCATGTGTCCAAACTTGCAAGCAACTTTAATGTGTTTAAGAAAGCGGTAAAAAAGCTTAATTTTGGTACAAGTATCAAACGTTAATTAAGATCTATCTGTTGTAAAATACATTTGAAATAAATTAACCTTATTCATCAATTAGTTTAAGTAAAGGCAATTACTTTTCATTCATGGAAACCAAACGCAGACATACTACTTTCTGACAAGGCATATAAAAACAAGATATTTTCCAGTCTATAAGATTTTTTCGTAAGAAAAATTAAGTTTATTTTTTCTTGCTCTGTAAAGTATTCGCAAGACCTATCATGCAATCATTAATAGCATATGTTCTACACTCGAAATTCTTCACAAGAATTTTTTTCGTAAATTTTTTAATGCAGTAAATGTGTTTAATCGAAAACAGTACAAAATGTGTTCCTGCTATACATGGATCGCGCAAATGAAATATAATTTCATAAATTGTTTCCCGAAGTTACTTTTCACAGTAGCTTCAAAATGAAAGAGTCATTCTTAGCAGCAAGCAGAAAAGTAAGAATGAATTTTAATGAAATAGTTTTAAAGAAGCTGAAAATTTATAAAATCATGCAGTTTGCAAAATCAGAATCACTGTAAAATAAAAATACTGTTGGGATGAAAATTCAACATGATTTCAAAAGAAACAGGCAAACATTACGCAAAACTAAATATTAAAATACTTGTATTCTACTCTAATATCGAATTTAGATATCCCGCAATTTTACATTATTCACTTTTTAAATCTTTGACTTTAAATTAGCTCATGACCTCTTGCATTAAAAGTCATCACGATCTCATAATTATCAATGTTGACGATCAGTGCAAACTCGAAATAATAATCGATTTAAACCACTGTGGGTATAAAGGAACTTGCCAAAATTAATGTTTCCATTTTCGTTTGATACTAGAAAGTTATTCTGCAAGTTTCAATAACTCCGTAAAATCCAAGAAAACAGCGGATATTTCTCTCCGGAGAAATCAATCCTTCGAAAGCATCACCTTCGCAATTCTACTGGATGCCGGAGCAGATCAAATCGACCACTCTCCTGTTAGCCGGATAGCCGGATAGATGGTGATGCCTGTTGAACGGTATGGTCCCATTCACAAATCCAACGAGACAGAGGGCGCTCTTTTCACAAAATGTTGAGTTGAAGAGTTCAGAAATATTTTTGGATTTCTTGGAAGGAAGTATTAAAAGAGATCTCAGCTTAAACTATTATTTGGCTATGCGCGCATGTGACAGTAAACGAAAATAGCAGTTTAGTGCTTCATAAAAGTTTAGAAAATAGTCATCAGATATGTTATTTTTAGAGGGAAACTCATTTTTTCGCTTGCTTTAGTTATGCGATAAAACCTGATGAATGGGTATCGTTAGTGAAATTTTTTATTGACTATTCTTGAATATTAAATGTTTTTCTTAAAACTATCTCACTGCTTAGTAATTATAACTTGAAAGTTAAACAGTAATAGTGAAAATTAAATAGGGGAATATGCATAAATAAGATCACTAATAATGGCGGTAATTATTCAACCATCAAACGACATGCAGCTTTAAAAAATTTACCGTTTGAAGTAACATAGCGTCTTTCGCTGTTTTCTATACAAATAAAATTTTAAATTACTTAAGCAGAAATTTAAAAGCAATGTAATTTTAAAACAATTCAAGATGCTATTGATCTTATAATGCAATAAAATCATCTTTATCATAAATAGTATAAGATATTTTCTCCCTCCTTTCTGCATGCCGTCGTGGTGTAGCGGTAGCAAACTCGACGCGTATTCGAGAGCTCCAGGTTAGAGTCCCAACAATGACACTGCACATTTTTCAGATCCCGTGTTTCAAAATACTACCATGGCGCCCGAACTAAAAGACGGTGGATGATGATTCTTCACCAACAATATTTGGCATTTGGGTCCCCTAATCCTCAGTCGCTCTTTAAAAGGGGGTATATAAGGTATTTTCTCGCTCCTCTCTGCATACTTTCGTGATGTAATGGTGGTACACTCCGCGGGTATACGAGACGTCAACGCTCGAATCCCGGCGAGGCGATTGCAATAGAATATTGTTCCCTGTCGAAGATGCAGAAGATCTTTCTATATTACAAAAGTGAGTTATTCGATACAGCCGAGTATTATAATTTTAAAATTCATTTTATGAATTTTCTTCACATTTTTACATCTGGTATTTTATACCATGAGCATCTGCTCATGCCATATTTTAACACGTTATGTGAATCGGCTAAAAAGAAAGTTCTTAGTTTCTATGTATACTACAGTCTGTAGAGACATTAGGTATTTTGGAAGCAGGAGAAATGAAAAATTAGCAACACCTTCGCCGGGAATCGAACCGCGGACCTCTGGAATACGCGCCCAACGTGCAGAACACCACCCCAGGAAGGCATGCCAAGAAGGCGGGAGAAATACATTATAAGTCTACATAAAAAAAATCGAAAAGTTTTATTAAAATTTTGCTGTGACAGAATTCAAGGCCTTTATTTCATTCTTCTTTTTAAAAAAATCTCTTTCAAATAGAAATATTTTTTAACATTATTGGAGGAGTTCAAGCAACAAAAATCAGGGTAATACTCATAAATATGCAGGACTGTTTTCCAAGGTTTAAGTATAGAACCTTCTTCTTCAGTCGCAGAAGTACAAATGGATGTCCTGCAAATTGTACATTTGTATATATTCAGCGTGATTTTAAGCGTGATCCTTGTGTATTCAGCGTGTTATTTTAACTCAAATTCTTTTGAAGAGTTGGAGATTTTTCCGCTTATATTATCTTATGTTAAAAAAAGGACAGAAACAGTTAGATCCTTTAAAATTGAATTTTTTTAATATTAATGAGAAAATAAAGCTGGAAAAATTTAAATCTTTAATACTGAATTTATTTGAATTAAGTCAAATTATTCCCTGTTTTCAATTAAAGATTTACTTTCATGGGTGGCAACAATAAGTGAAGATTTTAACAAGAAAAAAACAAAATATCTCTGTAAATTTTTACATGATATCCTTTCCTACCTACTTCATACCTTTTAGAGATAGTAACAAACAAGAAGCTGAACGAATTTAATTTAGAAATTATGCTAGTATCATTATCATTTCATTATATTAATTTCATTTCTAGCTTTGTCATATTAGCGTTTAATCAATTGCTATTAAAAGGAAATTTTGATATGAATAGCATGCATTCCTGAACATCTGAAAGAGGTTTACAAATTTCTTTTGTAGAAAGTTCATCAGATGAAAAACGAATAAGGAGCCTCCAAAATTAATCAAAGAATAGAACATTTTAAATAAAATAAAATTCAAGACTTTGTTTAATTTCTTACTAGGAAAAAACAATAGCATCAAATTTTAAATAACTATGTAATTTTTCACAAAGCAATGGCTTTTAACCGTAAAATATTGTGATAAAATGTTTTATTAAAGAAAAAGCTAGCATCAACTTCAAAACTTATTGTAAAATGAAACAAAGTATTAAGAACAACGCGATAAAATAACCTTATAAAAATTCCATTCCGACGAAATGGCGTTAAAATAAATTAATAGAATGCCTACACCATACATTTAATTGAATATTTCGTAACTGCATAATTTCTCCTAATCATAGAAAGTTTCTTTGCTTTTTAATAAAAACTACACTATAGGCAAAGCATATCATTTGTTAAAACTGCATTGTGTGTGTACCAAAGCTTTTACTAATTTCGAATTAAACGTGTTCTACTTTCTCGCCATCGAAGTTTTACTAGCGAGAAAATTGTCTCGTTGTTTGCTTTCTAAGGAGAAATTCAAAAATAAAATTCAGATATTTCAAGTAGCTCCGAAATAACTTGTACATGAAACAAAGGAAACAGCAGAAAAAAAAGGAGTCATTTAAAGGGGAACAAGGGAAACTTATTTCTCAGCTCGGGAAAAAAAGCAAATCTTCTATTTGAATTCCATATAGTAACTTTGTTCTGATGATGGGTGTATGAAAAATTATTTTTCTACGTAGCTTAACATTCTCTTCCGTGTCAAAACGTATATCTTTAAAAAAATTCATCAATCTTCAAAATAACCGATCTATTTTATTAACATTGATAGCAGTATCACATTTATCGTAGTTGCGGCGTATTAGACGCAATTTTTTCTTTGAAAATAGGTCTGAAAAACTGTGCGTCTTATACGTCGATACTCAGTTTATTCGGAGTTACACGATATTTTTTTCTTGTGTCCTTGCGGAGCTTTCTTGTGAATGCGTCTGATCTTCATAGCATGCTGTGAAAACAAAAAAGCAGTGGTTACATCATTTAAGAAATGTGGCATTAGTGATGCACTGGATGGTACAGAGGGCAATTTTTTGTATGAGGATTCGGACGCTGATTTAGAAGAGGTTTCAAGTGACTGTACTGTTTATTTAGCTCTGGACATGAGTGTCTGGATTTTGACGAAGAGGATTAAAAATTGTTCTTTCCCAGATAGAATGGATATTTACATAAAGCATTACTTTATATTTGTATTACTTTATATTTAAAATACTGTAAATTCATTTCAATAATCTGTAATAAAGATTTTATGTGTATGAGAAAGGGGATGCGTCTTATACCGGTGCGTCTTAAACGCCGGCAAATATGGTAATCGCAGTCGCAGTCGTTTTCAAGAAACTTTGGAGCATTAAATTTTTAAGCAATAGTTAATGCTAGCCCGGTCCTCAAAAAAGCTTAATTTAAGATATGGAATTTCTGAAGTAATATATCCGCGATTGTATTTTATAAATCGACGTGGCTTTCCTTCAAGTTAACAAGACTACTCAGTTGTAATCAAATAAAACTATTCCTGTTTACTGTACTTGCTTTCAACGCAAGGGACATTAATTCTGTAGCTAAATATCATCTGAACAGAAACTTCCAGGGGGGAAGCTTCACTGTGATATCGATTTATACATTCTTCACAGTCATGTGAATTTCCATGGAGGTTTTAGATTTAGCGCTGATTCTAAGTAGAAAGGCTGAAATGGAAAACACCTACCTCCATTCGGAGAGCCTTAAATGTAGTTGTTCATAGAAAAGAATTAAAAGGGGTTATATCTGGGGATCTCGGTGGCCAAAAAAGCAATACCCTATCGTTTGACCCACCATAGCCAATCCACCGATAGTGTTGACTATCATTCAGATACCGGCGTACGTTTTTATGCAATGTTGTGGAGCACCATCTTGCTGCAGAATAAAGCTAGGAGCCGCTTCTTCCAACTGAGGAAACAGCCACTCTGATAGCATATCTTGGCAAATGTAGCCGATAATCGATTTTTTTCACGAAGAAAAAAAGACCAAAAAGTCGTCTATTGGAAATGGCGGGGTGGGGGTGGGGGGTAAAAAACGTTCAGCTTTGGAGAATCACGCTCATCTTCCATTACACCATGTGGATTCTTCGCGCCCCCAAATCATAAGTTATAGAGATTAACTTTGTCAGAAAAGTGAAAAGTAGCTTCATTCGTAATCACAGGTCTGTTCATGAAACCATCTACCTCCAGCTTAGCTTGTAAATTCTCACAGAAAGCTTTACGGAACGGTTTGTCGAAAAGTTTTAAAGTTTGCAGCATTTGAAAGGTGTATGGCTGGAATTCTACACGTTTCCGTAACATACGCCGCACCGTTACACGAGGCACATAAAATTCAGAACTCGCTTGACGCCCTGATTTTGTGGGATTTTATAAAATATTTTCAAGATTTTTTTCAACCACTTCGGTTCTGGCTGTTGTTCGTCCTAGGCTGGCATTCTTAAAAAACCAGCCCCATGTCCTGAACCGCTCCACCCACCATTCGATATTGTGACGATACGGTGATTCTTTACCAAATTTCGTGGGGAAATATCTTTGAACGACGAACAACGAACAACGATAATATTTTGACGCATTTCAAAACAAAATACGCTTTTTCCTGCATGCATGGCGCATTTTTATTCTTAGTGCTCCTGGCAGTGATTTCTTAACCAGAAGATTTTTGCTGTTGTCAGATGTATAATTGTAGTTTCAGAATTAATTTGTTTCCATTCAATATGAAACACATTTTGTAATTCCAAAAATAAGTAAAGGAATTTCTGTTCTTCATTTTTAAAAGACGGGATTTCATTGCTATCCGGAAACGATAACGCTTCGTCGAAGTGTTTGTTAATTGTAATCTAGTCTAGTGCACAGTAGCATTTCTTGCCAAAGGTAAATCGAAGATACAGAAAATAACTTTTCAAAATCAAAATAATATATGTAGGAAACCTTATAAGGTATTTTCCCTCCTCTCCGCGTGCCTTCATGGTGTAAGTGGAAGCACACTCGACGTGTAGTTGAGAGGTCGAATCCCAGAGAAGACAATATCTATATAACCTAATGACTTTATAACCTCTAACTAATTATTTTTCTTGTACTTTCTCCAATTTTCCACCCATGATATTTTCATATTTTCATATCACATATTTATACCAGCAGACGCCTAATGTGACCGTGGTTAATGTTGTCGAATTACCGAAGCCCCACCATTTGTATACGAAAACATAGCAAACTACATTGGTTACTGTGATCAACACATCGCCTAAGTTATCAAAATATTATAAAGATATTTCTCCCGCCTTCTTAGCGAGCCTTCGTGGTGTAGTGGTATGCTCCCTTAGCGCGTAATTCTAAGGTCCGCGGTTCGATTCCCGGCGAAGGCGTTGCATATTTTTCATCTTGTCTGCTTCCAAAAAAAAAAAAACCTAATGTCTCTACAATGGCGCCCGAACTAAAAGGTGTTGGATGATGATCTCAGTGTGCAACTAAGAGGTCCGCGGCTCGATTCCCGGTGAAGGCGTTGCGTATTTTTCACCTTGCCTGCTTCCAAAAGATACCTAATGTCTCTACAAAGTGATTTTTAACTGAAATAATGTTGATAATAAATGAAAAGTAGCTAAATAAAATCAAAATAGAGAAAAAAGATTGCTAAAATGACTGAGCTATATCGCCAAGTAAGGGATTAAATCACCAAACGTCTTCATTTTGATTTAAGGCAGTATAAAAACTTGGAATCGGGTTTCACAAAAGACAATAAAGAACTCTTTTAAGCACATCAGTAGTTTAATAAATGGTAAATAAAAGAAAGTGAAGAATTAAAATCGTCTTCCAACTAACATGAATTGTGAGGAATTTAACACTTTGAACACTGATGAAAAACCTCAAGCTACAGATTCAATAACAGAAGAAGATATCTGCTTGTCTTTTTTGAAACAAATCCAAGCGCATCTGTGATAAACATTCTGAAGAAATGGTGATGAAATCGGTGAATTTTCTATTTATGCTGAAATGATGAATATATTATCATTATGATGATTAAGAGCATTTTCCGATCAAATAATTCACAGAAGCATAACGAACAGTTCAAGAAACGAACTTTTGCATAAAACTTCCAAATAATCAACTGTTATTGACTTTTTTTATAATTAGAATGTTGAGGAAATACGTTTTTATATGTTTCTAGTTAGATTTATATTAAATAAATTCCATTAATGTTCGAAATATATTTTCTTATCGTTTAATGTTATTCTCCGAATGTGTTGTTGTTACTGATTCTAACTGGTTAGCCATGAGGCTAGTCCAGATCTGTGAATCCAAGGGCCGTCAATATTTCCAATACGAATGTAGGTCTTTTCAAGAGATCCTCCTTTACAACTCCCAAACATGGAGAGATATCCAGAGTGAAATGATCAGTATTAAATTTCCTACAGATGAGGTAAGTCTTATTATCCCTGTAAGATTTAGGCAATCCAAGTGTCCACTGAGGTCTTTTCAAGAGATCCTAAACAGGTGAGATGTCCAGAGTGAAATGATCAGTATTAAATTTCCTACAGATGAGGTAAGTCTTATTATCCCTGTAAGATTTAGGCAATCCAAGTGTCCACTGAGGAGCCTCGTCAAAGTAATCTGCTAAGCACTATTAACACCAAAAGCAATAGCACCTCCCGGCTGCCTGCCAACGTACCAATCAGGAGCCGGAGTAGAATGCCAGGAAAATGTAACAGAGATTTACTCTTCAGCAGATCTCCAAAACGGTCAGGGTTCCAGTCATTCAAGTTCTTTCCTAGCCATGCCATTAGCCATTTCATGAACACTGAGGCCAATATGTGAACATTGCAGATATACATCATGACGGGAAGAGAGTTTTTGCAATAAAGCCGAAATGGAGAGCGAAGTTTTATCACCAGTACGAGGACAATTTTGCAGATGCTGGATAGAACTGTGACTGTCAGTCAAAATTCAGATATCTTTGTAGGCAGTGCAAATGTATGCAGCCTTAAGGCCCTCCTCAATTGCTATGAGATCAGGATGAAAACCAGAATAGTGATCAAGGTTTCTAGTCTTAAAATTAAAGCTATTAATAGGTGTTTTAATGAAGACTCCACAACCACAGTTTCCATGTTCATTTTTGAATGGTATTAGAGGAAATGCCATACAAAGTTTCCAGTGCAATCTGTCGAATTCTGGTAAATCCATCTTTTCTGGTATAACAGTTTAGGTCTGTGTAAAAATAGACGCCAGGAGGTTCTTCCAGTGGGTTTATATTACGTTTCAGTGAGTATCTTTCAACAGTTGTATCTATTAAACCCATGAGATAAACCAAAAACGAAAGGCTGTTTCTTTTCAATCTTTCTTTAGAGACCCAATCATGAAGAAATGTACAGGTACGGTTATGAGCATCATAACTGTATAGTTTATTAAAGTATTTTGACAATCTGGTTCCTGAAAAAAGAAGAGTAGTACAGCTTCTGTTCATCAAGAAACGTGTGGAGCACCAAAAGTAGAAAGCTAACTTCGCCTACTAGTTTTAGCTGAGCTAAGAGGAATGGCCTTCACGTCTAGAGTGGCCCTACCAGGACAACCTCCCGATATACGTATGCATGGCCCATTCCGCCCATTGTCACCTCCTCGCCACATTGAGGCAACTAGTAGGACTTAAGGGGCTCTCTGAATGTTATTGCGGTAGTCATGGACGAACGCGATCACATCGATACTTTGAAACAAAGTATCGATATTTCATGTTCTAACTCTCTGAAAAGAATTATGGGAAATTTCAAGCATAACATAGTCAACAAAAATAATTAAAAATTGCGTTTTGAATGTGTTTATTTTTTGTTATTCGAACGCTTCAAATATTCGGTCTAAAACATCCGATTCATTTCTGCATTTCTTTTTGGAAACGTAAAATTTCGTGTTAGAAAACTATCAAAATTTTAATATAAATTTTCTTTAAATTGAAATTACAGAAATGTAAGAGTCGTGTAAGTTTTATAGTGCTACAGAATTTCATCAATTGTAGTCCAATTTTATTTTGGATGCATTACCCAAAAGGAATAGAATCGAAAATTTTGCAATAGGTATATTATGGTTATTACACATGCATTTTATTTATCACCTTTGAGATATAAAATAATAATAATATAAGAAATGCAGATAAAATAAAGTTTTAAATTATTCATCTTGTCTGTTGATAAATAATGATATTTTGTAGCAATAGCGATAAATAAGAGATCTTAAGCGTTATTGATTGGTAATCAGTGTTGTCTTGTTTCTGACCTGTACTTGTAACAAATAGTTTGTGGCTATATAGAATAGCTGAAAGAAACATTGTCTCAGTGAGATGTTAAAGGAAATATTGCTATACAAAATGAGTCTATACCGTTTTGAGAAAAATATTTTTTACAAATCTCAGCAAACCTGCAAACAACATTTATTACTAATACATGCCAACTTGCTTTTCTTAAAATATCACCTACATACGGGGGAGGACGTTTCAGCCTGCCAGCTATTTGCTTTGATTCCAAGAATGTCTTCTCTCATGGGTTCGAAAGCTGAGCAAATGATTTGATCCAAACACAAACATAATTATCTTTTTACTTCCTTGTAAGAAGTAAAAAGGAAGTATTGTAATCGCGAAAAGTTTCAGGCAGCATATTTCAACGAAAATATCCATTTTGACCGCTATCGAATGAAATTTAACCATGTTTTTGCGTGATATCTGTACGTAAGGACAGAATAAAAGATTCGTTTCCTCCAAAAAAATTATAAAACTGCTTTAAAATTAATTCTGAAGAGAATTTTTCGTGGCGTCTGTACGAACGTATGTACGTGCGTACGTATCTCGCATAACTCAAAAACGAGTAGCCTCAGAACGTTGAAATTTTGTATATGGGACTGCTATAACATGAAAATGTGCACCTCGTATTTTGGTTGCAATCGGCAGCACCAAACGTATATAAATAAATTTATATATATATCCACTCTGTTACCCGGCTCAGTGATCTCAGTTTCTTTACTCTTATATGTTTGTAAATTGTACATTTTTTGCTTTAAAAATGATTGAATTATGTTGTTCTTATCTTCCGGTTAAGGTTTTTATGCCTTTAGTAAATATGTATGCAATATTTTTAGAATTATCAACAATTTTAAAGTTGTTTAAGTGCCGCTAAGCCTAAAATAATTTTTTTGACGGCGGCCATTGCTTGTTTACATTTGAAACAGCAGACTAGTGGATTTGTTGTCAATCTAGAGAAACTTAGCTTCGCAACAACAAAGATAACGCCTTCATTTATTATTTAAATCATGCTTAATCCTTTCTGGAATTTTTTCGAGGAAATAAGCCTTTAAGATTTACTTCGTAACTTTTAATACAGATATTGAGTTTTTATGTATTTTTGCCTTGTCGCGAAGTGAAAACTGAATTAATTGAATGAGAAATACTCAATCGTCTGTGAAAAACTCTTTCTGTGAATCACTACTCGAATTCTCTTTTATAACAGAGTGGGAAATCCATTTTCGTCTATTTAAAGATATCCTAATAAAGATATTCTAATTAAAGATATTCTAATGTGAAATTTCAGTTAAAAACTTATTTTTCTAAAATCCTTATGTATTGCTCATATTTCCCTATTTTATCTGTTATCGAAAGAGATAAAGCGAAACTCGGAATGCTTTTCCTTTAAACCCTAAGGGATAGATTCGATAATGCATTTGAAAGAAGAATTTGCCTCATTATTGTTTCACTTTTTAAGCTGCTATATCTGCTTGCTTTACTGTAGATTTGTAATTAATTTCGATAAAGTGTCATATTTTTCCTGTAGCTCAGTATTGAGAACCTTACGAACCATCAATGAGCGACCGTGTAATTTAAAATATTAAATTGAATTATTAAATTAAAAGGAATTATTAAATTGTTGCGAAATGCCCAGCTGCGGTGAAATAACATCTTCGCAAAGTGGGATTAGGTTGCCAGAAAGTGATAGGAAAAGGCAGGGCTGCTACACTTGGCTCGAAATCGCCAATTTGGGTGCATAACTGGTGATATGGCATGGACGGAGCGAGAACATTTTAGAACCCATTTTTTGCCGTTTTCTCAGGCATATTCTCGGATTTAGGTTAAAGTTATATATAACCTACCTGTCCTGGAAAATAGTAATTGTGTAGTAGCGCTTCTTGAGTTCAGAGATTAGCTAGAGAGTGATCAACCGAGTCGGGAGCTGTACTTTAGTGCTTTGCCGTGAAGCTACCTTCACCATTATAGCCAGAAGGCTGTGTTACTGATAGTTTCAGCGTGTTTATCGTAGTTTTTCGATGACTGGTAACGTTTCTTTGGAACTGTCTTCTATAATACTGTCGAATAAATTGTGTTTTGATTCTTCATCAAGTGTTCTCATTAATTACTCCAAATCCACGAACCCCTAGAACGTAACAATATAGTTGGCTCATAATTTTTATGAACATTTGCAGCAGAACTGTAATTTTAAAAAATGTTTCTAACGTCATAGGGCTATTTACTACGGGAAAACAAATGCTACTTCACTCTCCCGAATACAAATATGTAGTTACTAGGTAAATTAAAACTTACTATTTGCTTGCCTTTTTAGTATTATTTTTGCATTATTTTTGTATTTTGATAGATTGTATATAGTTTATTTGTGATTTAGATGCATAATTCGTGTCGGAAAAGTTTCAAAATAGGCAAAGGTTTCTAATTACTTTGTTTTTCTAAAAAACTTTAGTTTTCTACGCTTATTACATTGGCAATTTACATTTAATTAATATTTTGATTCTTAGTCAATTTGCTTTCTAAATTCTCAAAATTCCTTTAGTTTAAATTCTAAAAATAACGTAATTCAATACATTTGTTTTTCTTTTGGTTTTGAATATTACTATACCCATGCGTATATGGATGACGAAACACGAATTGAGTAATCAAGAGTTAGGCTTGAAGACTACTTCCCCTTGATAAGATCTCTCTCCTGCCTGCTCAACAATTGTTCATTTATGCAAATTAATTTAGTCTTAAAAATTCTTGAAAAGCAATTTTGGTATTTTTTGGAATTTTATATATTTTTTCATGGTTTTAGATACTTGCACTTAATTTACATATGCTCCCAGAATTTAAATGATATTGTAAATTAGTTAGCAGCAATAATTAATATTTTATTTGTATGCAATTAAAATTTCATAATTTAAAGTTTAAATTTAAATGAGCTTAATACGAATAGATAATATTTGTTAAATTTAAATTTCATTCCTTGCAGCAATGGCGTAAGAGAATTATTTAAATTTCATTTAACATTACTATTTATTCTTATGAAACATATATATATATGTGTGAGTGTGTAAGGAAAATAAAGAATATGTAAAAGATTAAATTAGCAGCGTAAATTAATTTCCCTTCTCTATTCTAAAAATAGTAACCTCTCTCTGCAATGCATCATTTCTAGATTAATCTATGTCACATGACTCTAACATAATTTTGGTAATGTAAATTGAACTAAAACTCAAGCAGCCAATAGTACTTTTACAGCAATATTAACTATCCAATTAAAATACAATGAGAACCGAAACTAACTCAGTCTGAATTAACATTTCACCGTGAACGTAACGCACTTGCTTTCTACACTTTGGCCTGCTATCTGGTTATCTGTTTTCTTCTTCTATCTTGCTACAAATTTATCTAAAATGTAAAACTTTTCGGTATAGTCACAATTAATGTGCCAACTTGATTGTGGCCACAACATGTTTGGTGAAATAAAAAATGAAGGTTTAATCTGCCTTTGCCTCCAATTTCCTATTCATAATGGATAAACGCTTCTACGTTATCAGCACTGCGCAAGCCATGTAAAATGGAATGATCTAGAAATGAAGTAATCCCGAGAAGTTATTACGATTTTTAGAACAGAGAGGGAGAATTAAAGTTTTACCTTTAGTTTAAATTATAATTTTGATTCACATACTTTTTATCTTCCATATTCTCTTGTGAAGAAATCAAACTCAGACGTAATGAACAGTAAGAATTTTGAAGGCGCAGAAGTGTTGATCCATAATGAATAGGAAATTGGAGGCGAAGGCAGATTAGATCTTCACTTTTTATTTCAGCAAACAATGTTGTGGCCACAATCAAGTTGGCATATTAATTGTGCCATTTACCTAAGTTTTGAATTTTAGATAAATTTGCAGCAAGATAGAAGGAGCACACAGATAGCAGTCCAGCTAGGCCAAAGCGTAGAAAGCAAGTGTGTTATGTTCAAGATGAAATCTTAATTCAGACTGAGTTAGTTTCGGTTTTCAATGCATTTTGATTGGGTAGTTAATATTGCTGTAAAATTACTATTGGCTGCTTGAGTTTTAATTCTATTTACATCACCAAAATTATGGAAGAATAGATTAATCTAGAAATGATGCATCGCAGAGAGAGGCTATTATTTTTAGAATTGAGAAGGGACATTAATTTACGCTGCTAATTTAATCTTATACATATTCTTTATTTTTCTTACATATATATATAAGGAATAACTCCGATTATATGTATATATATATAATGTATGTGTGTGTAAGATAAAAAATATGTAAATAGCTTTATAATTTAATTTAGCAATATCCTCTTAATTTCTCATTTTTAATTTGGGTATTTCCTCTCTCTTTTCTAAAAATAGTAATAACTCTTCTGGACTGCGTTCTTCCTATATCAATCTATGTCACATGGCCCATTATATATATGATATAATATAGAATATGTAGAAATGAGGATGAACTAATAAAAACCAAATATGAATAAATGCGTAGAAGTTGAGATTCTGCATGCGTCTAAATATGCATTGGTTTCTATTAACTTTTCAAGCAATCAACCAACTAGGAAGTCTGGAAACAGTATCTCAAATTTCCGGAAAATTGCATAATAGGTAGATCGCCAAATATCATTTTATACTTATACGTTTTTACTTACTTATTTACATCGTTTTACACCTGATTTTTAATTATGATATACACTTAGATTAGTCGGTCCATACGGCTATTTAATACTGAAAGCTCAAAGTTGGCCTACTTCTCTTGCAAAGAAGTTTATAATGTAAAACAATCAACAGAGAATCAATTACTCGACTACAGCAAAGCGCACCAAGGCTATCTGCCTCTGAGAAGGAATGCATTTAAGGAAAACTTTCACTGCTCTTTACACTGCACATAAAGAAAACAACGAACATATTCACGCAGGGATTTGAAATCGCTTTGAACCAACCATCCATCATCCAATGATTTTACCGCCGCCAAACTGGTATAGTGGTTAGCGTCGCCTAAGGGCCTGGTTTTGAATCCCGAAGAAGGCATGGATGTTTGTAAATGTATAGTGTCGATGCGGCATGGCGGCACTCTAAATATGTGGCGAGCCGAAAGTCCTCTCGTGGGGTTTGGTGGAAGGGGAGAGGAGAGGGAAAACTTCAGACCTGTCCTACCAGGGGTGCTGTTCATCAAAATTGTGGGCGGAACTGAGCTAAATAGCACTGTCACGTGTAAGCTGCTCAAGGCTGGTGCCTAGATAGGCGTATCTTGTGCTCCTTGCCACGGGGAATTTCGTAGGCTTGGGCTGATGTTACTGTCAGACAAGTGAGCATAAGTAAGAACAACAACATGATTTTACCTGTTGGGTTTCCATGCAGTCATCACAGGATTTGATCCGTGACTTTCACGGATTTGAACTACTCGCGAGAATATAGGATCCTAAAACCTAGTAACATCTATATAACGCACATGGATACTTTGAGATCATTGTTAAAATATTTTGAATTCTGGTATTATTAGGTGTTCTGAATAAGGCAGCGAACATGACGGCAATCTGCCAAGCGGAGGAATGCCTTTCTAAGACAAAATAACTCATTTGTTACGTATTGGGAATACCACGACATCAACCATGCAGACAGCCCGTTTGCCTGGGATCGAACCTACGCGGAACTCCTAGTATTCAGCATTCTTAACCACTCGGCAACATGTGAGGCTCAGTATTACAAGGATACTAAACAAATAATAATTTTTCTGATATAGGACCACACGCACCAAACACTTTTCTCCAAAACGATTCCCAGAAAGTGTCCAAAATTGTTATTTCCAGGAAGAGAAATTACTTTCGTTATTAACTCATTTCGACTATGTTAAATACTTTCTAAACACAAAAAATATGCCTGTTAGGTTGGTTCTTTTAATAACGAAAGAAATAAATAGATATAATGAAACGAATAACAAGTGGTAAAATATAATTTAAAGACATTTTCCTGGGAATACATATTTAGAAAATAAGAAAACTATTGTAAGAGATAAAAACAACGCATTTGCTTTAATTGTGACTAATATTTAGCTTTGATGTACATATTTTTCTGGAGAAAATTGTTTGGCGGATGTTGTATTATAAGAAAAATATTTATAAATAATCATGTTTCAATTTGTGTTTCTTAATTCACAGAAAAATTTCGGGCTTGAGCACCAATTAACGGCAGTTAAGAAAAATATTATCTTTCATGCTTCCGATAGACACTCATTATTTTTACTAATTATTTCTCCCCGGCCTATAATTCTGTCATCTAAAAAAGATAATTTGAATACTATAAAAAATATTTATCAAATGTTTTAGTTTCTTGGCACTTAAATTCTTATCATTTGAAGAATAACAATATTAGTAGTATAACAATAATCCTGAAGCAAACTCTTCTTAAAAAGTTGTACATTTCGCAACTATGCTAATTTTGCAGTTACATTTCATGCAACGCTGTTTTTTTTTTTTTTTTTTTTTTTTTTTGTAACCCCAAGCTACGAAATTTTGTTAGCAATCTCAAATTTCTCAACAGATGAGCAAGAAAGATTTATCTGCTTTATAACATCGTAATCCAAAGGCTTCTCAAAATATGAAACTTATCTTTTCGTATTTTGCTTTATAATTTTCATAGATCTATAAACTCCCATTTGTAAATTATTATTCCTTTCTGCGATTTTATTTTCGTAATAAGGTCTTTTTATTTGGGCCAAATCCTGAAATTAATTTTTGATTTTTCTTCTATAGATTCGATTTTTGTGCCCACATGCATAATAGCACAGAGTTCATACAGTTGTTTTTTAGCCCAGAAGGGAACTGTCGAAACGGCATTTCACGACTATTCACTTTTCAAATTGTTGCCACTAAATATTATCGCCCTGTGTACTTAAAGAAATTAAATAATGAAGAGTCTGCATGAATATATGTATGTTTGTGAAAAAAATGACGGTACCTAGAGCCATCAAATTTTGAATAGCGTAGTCCTCCACTGGAGTATGGGCACCTAGAAGCCCGAATTTGGAACTTGTTTAATTATCTATGTCATATTTTGTAACCTTTTAACGAATTTTTGATTAAAATACTCAACGATTTCAAAGCGAGCAGTGACAACACTGTATGGAATGAAACATTTTTTTAGCGCAAGACTGGCTATAGGAAATTCTGAAGATGCTGTTTTTAAATATTTTATGATTTTGCTGCTGTGTTGAATGTTATATGGCGTAATAACGAAAGAACGTGATATTTAATAAATAAGGTTGTACTGACATTAGGTATTTTTTGGAAGCATGAAAGATGAAAAATGAGCAACGCCCTCGCCGGGAATCGAACCACGGATCTCTGGAATACGCGCCCAGCATGCTGACCACTACACTACGAAGGCATGCTAAGAAGGCGGGAGAAATACCTTATAAGGTAAACACACAAAACTTTAATAATAAAAGGTCAAAAAAAGTTTTTGCGAGTCATCTTTCTAAGAAAATTGAACATCGATATGATAAACCGATAAAAGACTGAATAAAAGAGAAATATATATTCCAACACTTCATACTTTATAGAGAATTCTATACCTTATTTATCTTGAGCTGCAGATGAATCCCAAACACTTTACTACCAGAGAATATAGAGATTGATGGAATCTTTTGGAATCAAGGCATGAGAACAAATGTATCCATAAGCACTTGTAGTTGCCATTTTCCGTTATATGAGAGAATACAATTGTTAACCATCAGTTAACCAATAGAACTGTTAACTGATGGTTAACAATTCTATTCTCCCACATAACGGAAAAGGCATTAGTAAAAAACCATGTCATTGATACGACTTCTAATGATAATCGGTAATCTATAGCAAAAGGAAAAAAAACGCCTCAAGGTCCCTTTTTTTTTTTTTTTTTTTTTTTTTTTTTTTTTTTTTTTTGTGCGTTTTTACTTTTTTTTACTTTTTTTAAATTATTTTTTTAATTCAGTTTAGATTTTCCTTAATTTAATATTGAAGGTATTAGGAAGTTTGTGCACCCTGATCGAATTGATTATCAGAATTTCGATTTTTGGATCATAAAGGAAATAGAAATTTTTTCCTCAGCGTAGAACACATATAGTATCTATTTTTCTTTTACCCATCCTTTCTATTGATCTTTCATATGCATGATTTAAATGTATGGTTTTAAAGCAAGAAATATTCCCTAACGAAGAAGAATTTTTAAGGTACACAGTTTTAGTTAAATGCACTAAAAATAAACCATTTTTTTTCCCGTATCACAGCATTTTTGACGACATACGATTAAACACAAAAACATGATTCTCCCAGAAACGAAATGCATTTGAAACATAAGCAGAGTTTTAACGGATAATGAAAAGGACGTTGTATGGAAATAACATACGTAAGAATGATTACATTCAGTTCACTTAAATTTCTTTTCGAGAATATTGATTTTAAATCCATCATTTTTAGCAGCTTCACAATATATTATCTGTAATGAAACTGCTGTTTGATGACAGACATGAATAATTTATATGAATTTTGCTTTGACATTTTTCGTTCATTTTCTAATTTCAGCTTATTTCATAGAGAATAGAGGAATATAGTGATTACAATTTTTTTAATTTGGCGTTATTTTACTGTAATTGTTATTAAATTTTATTAATTGAATGAAAAATATATCTCTAATGAAACTGGAGGAAATAAGTTTAAATGAAATGCAGCAAAAAATGCGTATAATTTAATATTCCGTACAAGGAAGTCATGTGGTGGACACATCAGATTTTTTTTATTCTTATATGTTGGTAAATTGTGCATTTTTTGCTTTAAAAATGATTGAATTATGTTGTTCTTATGATCCGGTTAATGTTTTCATGCCTTTAGTTAATCTGTATACAACATCTGTAGAATTATCAACAATTTAAACGTTGTTTAATGTTAATAAACGTTGTTAATAATAAACGTTGAATAAATAATAAACGTTAATAAACGTTGTTTAATAATTAGCCTAATTATTTTACCATGGTAGCCATATTTGTTTACATTTGAAACTTAGCAAAATAGTGAATTCTTTCTGCACCTCCAGTGTCTTTTTGCCGAGTGGGACCAAAAGGAAACTTTTAGTTTTATGCACCGTAAAAGAAATATATCTCTAATGAAATTCTAGGCGATAAGTTTAAATGAAATGCAGGAAAAAATGCGCATAATTCAATATTCCGTACAAAAAAGTCACGTGGTGTACACATCAGATTTTTTTATTAATAGAAAAAAAAAACGCAAAAACGAAACGCAGCCTGTCTTAAAAATTAAATCAAACGATATTTCTAGATGGATTTTAGCTGTGAATAAAATTTACTGAATTTTGTTCTTTGAGGCTCAGTTTGAACTAAAAATATAAAGGCTGAGTTGGAAGCATGCTGAATCGGGACTAAGCCTTCACCTCGTTCTCTGACCGTAAGTTAAAATTCGCAAAGTAAGGTCTGGATTATAGTTGCTGCGTCTCACATGCAGCAGCATTTAAATCCTTCTGTCGTAAGTAAGGTAGCTACAATATAGTTTAGAAAACATTTTACTGAAACATTTTGCTTCTCTTGCATTCCTCAGTCGGAAGACTAATAACATAAGAAGCTTTCAACTTAATACTTTGAAAAAGAGAGAAAACTTGCAATCTGAAAATTAAAAAGGATTCAGTACTTCGCTTTTATTTTTAAACAGAAGTAATGCACTCAACTCTTTCTTTCATGGTGACCATCTCGGAAAAGGAACTAAAATTTCTGGAAATCCAAATAAATATTGGCATTGAACAGCACCAGTTTAAGTAAACATCTTAAATTGAAGACCAATCTCACCTGGAACTGTAGATGCATATATGTAGAGAGGTTCCACTTTCATTTTGTCTTTGAATCTAAATAAAATTTATGAAAATGATTATTATGCAGTAGCAGTTCATGTGCATATCTGACCAGCTTCTATATTCTTGATAGGGCATGATTTTACACCAAAAACAAAAATATTGTAGCTCCTTCTAATAGTAAAAATAATAATAAAATTTAAATAGATAAATAATCTAGAGAGCTTCATATTAAAATTTCACTTTTAAAAACTCCTTCTGTCTCTGCTTTTAGCTTTGGAATGTAAATTGGTTTAAGTGGAAATCTGATAAAACTGCATACCCCCACTTTAACATAATTAAAAATAATAGAGATATATAAGAGGCTGGTATCCTGCATAATGCTACAATATTTCATCTCCGCCAATAGATTTTATTTCGAATGTAGACGATAGTATACGCAAGGCGTAACGTTAAAAATTTTGCAATCAATTTATTACAAGCAGCTTTATGTTACGCTAGGCTACCTTATGCATACTTAGATACTCTGCTGGCCGTTAGAATTGCAATACCATGAACGATAGCAAATACAAAAAAAGATATTTATTGTACGTAAACAGTATGGCTTGAAAACAAAATGAATAAATTTCTAAGCAGGTTCGGGGTTTACAGGGGTGCGAAATTATTAGAAACAGCTGCCACCCCTGGAAGCTAAAACGACTCTTATCCGGTTGGGCATGGAGTCGAAATGGGCTTGGATGACCCAAACGGGCAACTCATTCCATGCTGCTTCAAGTCTATGCCACACTTCATCAACCGTATTAGCTGGAGAGGGGTGAGCCAGTCTCTCAGCAACCCATGACGATATGTTTTCTCAGTGGGTGACAGATCTGGAGACCGTGCAGGCCAGGGCAGCAATTGAATACCCTGTGCATCGAGGAAGGTCAGAACACAACTTGCAACACGTGGTCTTGCATTATCTTGTTGGAAGACGACGTTTGACAGGCCTCGAAGATAGGGCACAAACACTGGACATAAGATGTTAAAAATGTACCGTCAACCCGATCTAGAGATGTGCGTGTTGTGTACCCAATGGCTGCTAAAACCATCACACAAGGTGAAGTTCCCCTAAGCTGACATCGAACGCAAGCAGGCGACGTACGGTCTCCTCAGAGCTTCCAGACAAGTGTACGGCCATCAGAATACTTCACGTAGAACCAGGATTCGTCTGAAAAGACGACATTGTGCCATTCCTGTATCCAGTTTTGTCGTTTGACACATCAGAGTCGTCGTTTTTCTCTATGCTGCATTATCAAGGAAGTCGATGTAATGGTCGCTGTGCTGATAGTTCACGCTGCTGCAAGTGTCGACACTCTGTACGAGCTGATACTGGGCGTTCTGCAAACATGTCATTTTCTGACTATAATGGTCCGTGATATGGTTATTCGGTTTTTCAGGGCTGACATCATAATGTGTCTGTAATCTCTGGCGTTAGTCATGGGAGGGCATTGATGGCAACCCATGGGCAACCCATTGATTCCATATTCGCATGACTATTTTTTGGATGTCGACCTGTACGAGGGGCGATATCACGGAATCATAATCCACACTCTCGATAGGCGGCGACAGGTGACGGAGGACGGGGACACCTGGTGTTTAACGGAGGTAAACAGGCATATGTCCCACGCCCTCCCCTATATAGATACAAGAACTCCCTGGGGTCCCACAAAGCCGCACCGGGAGTTACTGAGCCTTCATGAAAAAGTTTACATGGCCTTACAGGGGCTATTCCAGTTTGACATTGGTTCTGTACAGATTCTTATGTTAATGGTTGACCTGGGTGTTCATAGGCCATAATGCATACATGAAACATAACATTACATACATGATATATGACATGACATTAAACTTATACATAATACTTGCATGAATTAGTACATACATACTTGACATTAGACTACACATACATAATGCATGACATTAATCTACACTTATTAGAGTTATAACCTGACTGTATACTACGTTAAGCTAATTGTATTGCGAACTTGCTAAGTTACTTTATAACTGGATTACTTATAGTTTACATTATTGCTATTACTTCTTAAATGACATTATGCTATATAACAAGATAGGCACATATACTTTGCCTTATAATCATATATGTGTTACTTAAAATAATACACATGGGGCACGCGTTACACGCGCTAATGACTACATTACCGATTACGTTATGTTAAAAGTACACATAGTACGACGTATTACACTCATTGATTAAATTACTTACATTACACTATTACTTACATTACTTACATTACACAGTTACTTATACACTTTCATATTTACAATTTTAGACATAACACCTGCTAAGTTACAATAGAGACATAAAATTATTGCACTGTGTATGCTATTATTCCTATGTTGGTTGGCAGACATCCTGCCCTAGGGCGCTCAGCTGCTGTATAATTTTACATATATTTCTTATCGCAGGTGCGTGTTTGATGATGAACCTCTTGTAAGGTACTATATCCGTAGTGGGATATGGTAGGTGATGGCTCGTCGTGAGGCTACAGTTGAACACGTAGTGGTCGGGAGAGCCAATTTCCCCACACACACACGCTTCTGTAATGGAGATAGCACGCTTATAAAAGAAGGTGGGAAAAGGGCCATGCCCCGTGATATAGTTTACTAAAGGGGGTATGGCCTGTAAGCGTTCTTTATCTACTACAGGGTAGAATTCGAAAGTCCTTCTGCCGGTATCTCCATTCTCCCATTCGTGTTGCCATTGTTTATTCCCTATGTCTCTTAGTTGTCTTTTTAAAAATGACGGCGGGATTAGTGCTGAGACAGCCTGTGCATTATTGTTGATCTGCCATCTCATTGCCTGCGATCCCAGAGTGGCCTCTTACCCATTTTAGCTTGATGTTAGATTGCTGGTTGCTATGCAATGTCTGTTGGATTTGCAGGATTATGGGAGATGTGTGATGATGATTCTTTAATGCCTGCAGCACTGACATGCTGTCTGTGCAGATTTCTGTTCGTGCAAGTTGTATGTCATGTGCGTACTGTATTGCCGTTTCAATTGCTATGGCCTCCGCCTGGAAGATGCTATTGTGAGCTGCAAGATGACCTTTCCATTAACTGTGAAGTGTACCATGCTCATAATAAGCATAAGCACAACCCACTCCGTTATCATGTTTGGAGCCATCTGTGTAGAATTGCGAGGCGACTGGTACATCCTCTATTCGCGGCCTAGATCTCTTTGCTATTTTGACGTGTATGCCCGAGTTTTTATGTGCTGGGTGCACGTGCTGTGTGCTGCCTGGTGTTTCGTATTGCAGCGTGCTGAAGATTGTGGTGCCGAGTGCAGCATTCTCCTTTAATCTTATTACTCGCTCATATATTGCTTCTAACTTGGCCCTGATGTGAACGGGTGTGAGCCCGGTAAGCACAAGTGCTGCATTTGTCGCGGTTGTTCTATATGCCTTGCTAATGTTGAGAGCAAAAGGTCTTTGTATTGTTGACTGGGCTTTTATTTTACGGCTGCCCATTGGTAGTGCCCAAATAACTGAGGCATAGAGTACAATCCTTTCTGCAACCGTCAAGTAGAGCAGTTTTTGAATGTAAGGGTTCTGCCCCCAGTTTTGTCCCCGAAACTGCCTGGCTTTCTTTGCAATGTTGGCTGTTCTGACTTTGACTTCTTGTAGATGTGGTAGCCAGGTCAAGCCTTGGTCCCACATGACTCCAAGGTATTTCAACGTTTTGGTGATTTTCAAGTTTCTGCCCATTAGCTTAATACAAGGTCGTCTCGTGGGGTTTGTACCTTGTTTCAAAATATTCTAAGATCTATAAATCGACATCAATCACTTTTTAAATGTAACTTTTAATATGTAGAATATTTACAGATTATAGATCAAAACATGGTGGTTCAGTTGACAAATAAATCTATATGCTTTCATAATCGAAATCAAAATAGGAACCCAAGTGTTCCTAATCAAATAGTGTGCGAAGTATCAACATCCATCTATCGAGCTGCCGGTGGAGAGTCTCTGGAAATTCAGAAGGCACGTCGCGTCTCGTTAACAGGCAACGCTAGCGCCATCTATCAATTAATCAAAATAATTTCCACACACTCCCCACCTGAACTCTGTCAAGAGTTCACATCAATCTAACAACAATCAAATTTATACCAATAAGTATTTTAACATATAATTATAAAACAATTGATAAGTATATTAAATGAATAGAAAATATATTCAAATTATAATCACTATACTAAATTCTAAAAAAAGGTATGTTATCATCAAATACAATTTGACACTACTTTAGTAAATCTAAACTATTCTTAATCTAAGCATATGAAATTAAACTAGTAAAATAAACAATTGCATAAAAAACATATTCAATCTTATTCATATTATTAAACAATAAAAAATGTTTTTAAAGTTCCAAAGGATATAATAATTGAACTGGTCGTTTTATTATTGTTCCATCAGGAGTTTTTAGTTCACAAGAACGAACTTTGTTGTCACGACCATGAAAAATGTTTATCACTCTACCACAATTCCACAAAAGTTTGCACTTATTGTTGCCTTCAATTAATACAAGATCATCAACTTTTTGATCATCATAAACGTTAGGATTTTTTAATTGATGAGCTGTCCGAAGATCCATCAAATATTGTTTTTTCCATTTAGTCCACAATTGCCTAACCAATAAATCTTGATAAATCTTTCTTTTGGTCAGAGAGGACTTGGTATAGCCATCTTTAACAATGGAATTAAAGTTGATAGGTAATGTAGAATCTTTGTTTCCAAAAATCAAAAAATTGACTGGCTTCAGTGGCAACGGTTCCTTGTGGTCATTGTACACATATGTCAAAGGACGAGAATTCAAAACAGCTTCCACTTGTGCTAAAACTGTTGACAATTCTTCAAACGTTAGTAAAGCTTTACCGAGAATTTTTCGTAAGCACTCTTTCACTGATTTTACTAATCTCTCGTAGAAGCCTCCCCACCAAGCCCCTCGTTCTATTATAAACTTCCAACTGATTCTTTCATTCGACAGAAAATCTTGGAATTTCTCATTCGACAATAGTTTAGAGAAATGTTCGAGTTCTTTTTTTTCCCTTTTTAAAAGTTTTCGCGTTGTCCGAATAAATTACTCGACAATTGCCTCTCCTAGATGTGAATCTTTTTAATGCCATCAAGAAAGAATCTGTAGAGAGATTCGGTACAAGTTCCAGATGTATGGCTCTAGTGATAGCGCATGTAAATAATGTTACATAGGCTTTTTGACTTCCTTCGATGTTTTTTACGTAAATCGGTCCAGCAAAATCTATGCCAGATACGTAGAATGGTGGTGTCTCATTGATTCTGTCTTCTGGAAGTTGAGAAGTGGTCTGGTCAGCAGACTTCAATGAATATCTTTTACAAATAAGACACTTGTTTATTATTTTCTTGATAAATTGACGTCCTTTTGGGATCCAAAAGCGACTTTGAATTTCAGCTAAGGTCGTTGCTACTCCTCCATGCATCATTTTAACATGTGCACTTTCTAATATCAAATTTGTTAGCCAGGAGTCTCTTGAAAGAATTGCCGGATGTTTTTCATCATGTGACAAACTAGAATGTTCTAATCTTCCACTTGCTCTCAGTATCCCGTTCTGGTCTAAAAATGGGTTAAAAAGATATAAGGATGATTTCTTTTCGACTTTATTCGCTCTCTTCAGAGACTCAACTTCTTCGGGATAAAAACGTTCTTGTTCAGATCGAATCCAATAATTTTCGGCATCTACTATTTCTTCAGTCGTTAATGGACCTGTCAAATGGTTTGTTTTCCTAATTTTACCAATGAATCGTTTCATCCAACCAGTTATTCTCAACAATCTTCTTAAATTACTATATTTTGAGATGTCTATTACCCTTTCTTCAACTGCCGTGCATACAAATTCATAAATATCATTAATATTTTTGCGGTATTCTAATTCTTCTTCAGTGACAGGTTTCTCTTCATTCTGTCGAGGCCACAACTCAGACTACATTCTAAGCCATTCTGGTCCTTGAAACCAGATAGGATTGTTTTTCAAATCTGGAAGTTTAGCTCCTCTCGAAGCCAAATCAGCGGGATTACATTTACCGGGGCAATAAAGCCAATTTTCTGGGGATGTCAAATTTTGTATTTCCTGAATACGATTTTTAACGAAAAGCTTAAATTTCTTTGCACAGTCTTTTATCCAGAAAAGTGTGATTTTTGAATCAGTCCAGAAAAAAACAAGAAAGTTGTAACTTCAAAACTTTATTGATGCTAGTGCCTAATTTGGCTGACAAAAGAGCTCCCATTAGTTCCAACCTAGGTAAGGTGAGTGGTTTTAAAGGCGCTACTCTAGTCTTTGAAGCAACAAAAACCGTATATATTTGTTCATTGCTAGAAATTATACGTAGATACGCTACTGTATCATATGCCCTTTTGCTAGCGTCAGAAAAACAGTGCAGTTCAATCCGTTCCACATCACTATTACCGATTGCAGAAAAATAGTATCGTGGAATACCGATTTCGTCTAAATTGGAAACTTCTTTGCACCATGTTTTCCAAACAGAACATAAATTTTCTGGTAGTTCATCATCCCAATCTAAAGCAAGTGTCCAAATTTGCTGCAATAAGATTTTGACTCTAAGTACAAACGGTGATAATAGACCTATAGGATCAAAAATTCGTCCTATTGCTTGTAGGACGAAACGTTTAGTATTAACTTGTTTTGAGATAAATGTTATCAAATTTTTTACATCAAAGTAAATTATGTCACTTTGGTTGTCCCAAGCGACTCCTAACACTTTCAATGGAGGATTTCCAGCTTCCGAAACATGACTAGATTCCTCGAATTCAATACCTTCTTTAATCCATAATTCGCGCAGTTCTTGAGAATTGGTGTGCCATTTATGTAGAATCATACTAGCATCTCTAAAAATGCTGACGCATTCTAAACTGGTATTGAAAGCAAGTTCAACGTTTTGGTGTCCTCCAATGATGTCATCTACATAAATGTGATCATTTAGAAATTCGCAAGTGGCAGGGTAGGTTTTCTCATATTGTTTCAAATGGTGTTTAATGGTTGCAGCCAGTAAAAATGGACTGCTGTTTACACCAAATAACACACGTGTGAACCGATAAGTTATAAAATTTTGTGGATCATCGAATGGGTTTTTAGTAAACAGAAAACGCGTTACATCTCTGTCCTTCTCATCTACTTCTATCTGAAGAAAAGCCTGCTTTATGTCACTTGTAAATGCTACAGGATGAAGCCTGAAGGCCAACAGAAGTTCAAGAATGTCAGGATACAAATTTGGACCAATATGCAAGCAGTCATTTAACGAGATTTCACCAGGTCCATGTGAAGACGCGTCGAATACGATACGTAGTTTACTAGTAGTTCGATCACTACGAACGATTTCTCTGTGAGGCAAATAAAATGTGATTTGAGATTCACTATCAACAGTGTCTGGAACTGGTTCAATGATGTTTTGTTGTAAATAATCTTGTAGAACTGTTTGATACGAATAAAAGAGTTCAGGGTTATTCTGAAATCGCTTTACAAGTTTCTCAAATCGTTTCAGCGCAATCGCTTTATTGTCATGTAACTCATATTTTCTATCAGACTTCCATGGCAGCCTAACCTTGTAACGAGAATTTCTGTATAAAATTTCCGATTCGAAATTTTCCATTATGGTATTGTCTAATGGTTCGGATAATTCATTTTCAGGTTTTATACCTAAACTTTCAAGCTCCCAAAATTTCTTTATCTGATCAGATATTATATCTTCCTCAACTATGATATTAAAGGCTGTGGACGTGTGTGTTGTACCTTTAGTGTAACCTAGCAGAGACCAACCGAATAACGTTTCAGCAGCTACTAAATGTTTGTCTAAACGCTTAAGTTTCCCAGTTATTACATCATAATAATGATCAGCTCCTATCAAAAGAGTAATTTTTTCTTTGCAATTCCAAGAATCTGCGAGTTGTAAACCTTCTAACTGTTTGCCTAAAATGTGTCTATCCAGATTAGGAGGTGGTAAATCAGAACTTGAAATTTGTTCAGTCACGAGAGCTTCAATTTCGATTTTCAAATTCGGTGTTTCCTTGTTCTGTAATTTTATCTTAACAACGTCAAATGTTTTTCTAATGGGTGTTTTATTTCCAAACGTAAATACCGAAAGAGTCTCTGTTCGAATAACAGGAAGCTTCAATTTATCCGCGATTTCTTTTCTTAGGAAGGAACGCATACTACCTGAATCCAGTAGAGCTCTAATTAAAACCGACTGCGTAGTTGTTCGAAGTGTTACGCAACAAGTTTGAAGTGAAATAGTTTTAATTTTGCTGCGTGAGAATGCTGAAAGAACATGCGAATCTTCTATACTTTTATTTTTTTCATTTCGTTCTTTCTCAGCGCGAAAGCATATTGAACGGTTATGTCGACCTTTGCACTTGGAGCAGACGAGATCGCTTCGACACTGCTTTAGGCGGTGGTTTAATTTCAGGCAAAGGTAACATCGGGAATGTTTACGTAATAAATTTCTCTTCTCATCAACTGTCAGTGATTCACAGTCTTCAGTAACATGTTTGGATGTATTACAAAACAGACAGCAATTAGTAGTTTTGTTTTCTTTAACCGGCGCCAGCAGCTGCTGAGTGGAATGGACGATACTCCCCTTCCCACCCTTCTCTTTATAAACACAGGAAGTGCTTTCTGATTTATGAGTGGAAAGCAAAAGATGGCTTCTCTCGCGACTTTCCAATTCTAAACGAACAAAGTGCAATAATTCGTCAACATTAAAAAAGGATGACGAATCCGTTTTACGATTGAATTCTAAGGTTATATCAGACGGCAGAGTTTTCATTATGGCTGGAATCAACATATAACTGTATTTATCCGGTGTGACTTCTAATGATTTCAAGCTGCGTATTTGAGTTTCGATAGTGTCACAAAGTTTGCGAAGTTTTACAGTGTCACTGGATTTGGTTACTGGGGTAAGATTCAGGAGTTTTTGCATGTGTGAGTTTATAATTATATCTTTTCTGCCAAACCTGTTTTTAAGTATTTCGACAACTTCATCGTAATTTGGTTCCGAAATGCAAAAGCCTTCTATCGCGTTTGCGGCGTTGCCGCATAAGTACGATTTTAAATAATTAAATTTTTCGATCTTTGTTAAAGATTCATTATCGTGGATTGCTACCTTGAAAGAGTTCCAAAAACTTGTCCACTGGGTGTAATCTCCATAGAATTCAGCGATGGTTAATTTTGGTAGACGCGTACATTTATTGCTTTCGATTTTAGAATTAGTTTCGTTAAGAGAGTTTTCATTATCCGAATTTGTTACTTTATTCAATTCTTTCAATTTTTTATTTGCTCTGAATTGCCATAACTGAATTTTCTCTTCGTATTCGATACAAGATAGAATTTCTGTTTCAAACTCTTCTGCCTCTGATTTCAAGTCACGCTCTATCTGAGCATCTAACTCACTCAGAGCTTTTGATTTCGTGATTAATTGATCTAAATTTTCTTCTAATGTACATGTATCAATTTCTTCTTTATTCAACACCGATTCGATTTTTTTTAGAATCTTGGACACGGTGGTCCTGATAACTTTGCGTTTCGATTTTAATTTAACAACAGACTCTTCCGCCATAGTTACTCTACAAATCAGAAAGTTTAGCCTTACCTTTTTTGCCGACTTCGCACACTTGCAACGTGCTAAATCCAATTCTTGACGGCCTAATGCACCAGCTGTTTCAAAATATTCTAAGATCTATAAATCGACATCAATCACTTTTTAAATGTAACTTTTAATATGTACAATATTTACAGATTATAGATCAAAACATGGTGGTTCAGTTGACAAATAAATCTATATGCTTTCATAATCGAAATCAAAATAGGAACCCAAGTGTTCCTAATCAAATAGTGTGCGAAGTATCAACATCCATCTATCGAGCTGCCGGTGGAGAGTCTCTGGAAATTCAGAAGGCACGTCGCGTCTCGTTAACACGCAACGCTAGCGCCATCTATCAATTAATCAAAATAATTTCCACATACCTAGACGCGGTATGATCATGGCCGTAGATTTCTGGGCTGAGATAACGAGTTTCAGCTTTTGGCACGTGTCATAGAATTTGAAGCAAGTGGAGGAGCCGTTCCTCTCCAGTTCGTCTCGCGTACGGCCAGTAACTAGCAGTGCCGCATCATCGACATACGCCACTACTTTGGTGTGGTCAGGCCAATTGAGTTGCAGTAGCGCATTGAACGTAATTATCCAAAGCAGGGGCCCCGCGCAAGAGCCTTGTGGGCAGCCCCTCTCCTGCTTCTTTGTATAGACACCACTATTGTTTTCGATTATGAGACTTCTTGAGTCCAGATAATCGTTGAAGATGTTATATAGATTCCTGGGGCACTTTGCCTCCCTGAGGGCCTGCTTGATTGCAGGCCACCAGAGGGAGTCAAAAGCACTCTGAAGATCTAGTGATATGAATGCCGTGTGCCGGTTATTGGCTCTATTATCGTTAATGTGGCTTCTGATCTTATCTAGAGCGTATACTGTAGAGAGGCCAGTTCTGAACACATATTGGTTATTGCTAAGGAATTTGGTACGGTGAAGGTGGTACTTTAGCCTATTTACCAGAAGTTTCTCGTAAACCTTCCCCAGCGCAGACAATAAACATATCGGTCTGTAGGAGCTGGGGTCTTCTGGTGATTTATTCTTTTTAAGAAAGAATACGACTTGGCCCTTTTTGAAGGCCGATAGAAATATCTGCTGTCTTAGCAATTTATTAAAGAAGGCCTTGAAGTATGTTGGGCAGGCAGTGTATGCGACCCTGATGATTGCATAGTCCAGTCCGTCAGGGCCTGGCGCTTTCTTGAGCGGAAGATATTTGAAGACTTGCTTAATCTCCTCCGTTTCGAAAGGGATATCATCCGGGGTATCTGGGACGTCTTGACAGTCTCTTGTTAGTCTTTGTTGTGGCGTGTCATCCTCTGGGTTATCTTCCCTGAAGGCTGCATTCAGATATGTGGTAGCAGTATCTTCTGCTATGTTGCCGGTGGAGGGTGGATTTGTGGTCTCAGCGTACAGATGATCCGGCTTGAAGACTTTGGAGATTGCTATTTTGTGCAGTATTCCATATGGATTTGAGTTCTCCGTACAGAACTTCCGCCAGCTGGCGATCTTCGCCTTTAGGAGGTTAATCTTGTACGCTGCTCTTTCCTTTCTGAATGCTGCGAGGATTGTAATCTTTGCTTCCTCGTCTGTCGTAGAGCGTAGACGGCGTCTTAACGCCCTGCACTTCTGCCGTTGTTGGCGCAGTTCTTTCGTCCACCACGCAATACCCTGTAGTCGTTTTGCAGTCCTGGTGAGCAGGTATTGATCACATATGCATCGGATGGTGTCTAGAAGTTGTTCTGTATGGTCATTAAGGTCATTCTGATTATTGCATAAATCCAACGCTTGCTCCTTTTGTTGAAGCGCCTGCGAAAAGGCCCTTGTGAGTGCCTGTATTCTGTTCTTTGGTAACTTAAATCTCCTGAGTATGCTAATGCTCGTATCACCTTCTATATTGAAGTAAACATATCGGTGGTCCGAACAACTTTCGTCTTCGGCCACCTGCCAGTCATGGACATTGTTGGCGATGTCCTGGGTAGTGATAGTGATATCCGGCCAGCCCTGATGGTAGGTATTATCAAAGGTTGGCTGTGCATGAGGTGCATTGATAATTTGAAGGCCGTTAGAATTCAGGAAATCTTCTAGCAGTTGCCCTTTAGGGGTAGTGGTGGGATACCCCCATATGGTACAATGGGCATTGAAATCACCACCGAGTAAGTGCGGGATCGATGGGTACTTAAAGCTAATGTCCTCAATGCTTGAAATAGTCTCTTGAATGTCATCTGGAGGGGGGCTGTAAATTGAAGATATAATTAACTGCATCCTCGCAAAACTTAATAGTATTGCTACGTGGTCTCGCTGTTGCTTTATAATGAGAGGCGACCAGGCTGTGTTGCAGCAAACTATTGCAGTTCTTGGTGCAGGTTCATTTGCTGCGGCTTTGCACTGGTAAATCTTCCAGGCAATTGGTAGGCATGCCACCTCTCCAGTTCTGCAGTACGGCTCCTGTATTAAGAGTATATCTGGCTTATGGGTTACTGCGTGCTGTGAAAGATGCGCCGTTGCGGCTTCTGCCTTCTGCAGGTTTATTTGAATACATTTTATAGAGTCTCCTGGGGTACGCGATGCTGTCAGTTGTTGATCACGCAGTTGCGGTTCAGTCATATTTTGTGCCTCTTCTGATTGTAGTGACGTACCTGCCGTACGACGGGCAGTTGACATCGTAGGCAGGGTGGTTACAAGAGATGCTTCTGCCGGTCCTGTAGTTGTAGTCCGCGCAGTTAATGCAAGCAGGTCGTTGTGCACGGCAGTTTCTCGATAGGCAACGATCCTGCCTCTATCGCATTCTGACACTTGCTGGAAAGCATTCCTTGTTATTTAAGACATAATACGACATATTCTGAGTAAACGCTGACCTTACAAAGCGCTTTTCGAATGAGAAATGCACTATACAATTTTTCTTTTATGCAGATCTTCAGATGTCTTTTAAGTATTTGTGCTACTGAGTTATGTAGTATTGAGATTCTGCGAAAACTAAGATCTTTGATTTATCTTCATGCAACCAGTCTAATTACATCTTATTGATTTGTTGCCATTTTCTGTAATATAAAATCATTAGTTTTTCTTCCAGTTAAAGTAATCTAATTTTCTAACAAACTTAGTAGTTCAAAAGAATTTTTCTTGATAAGTTCAATATTTATATTACTGTTAATAATGCATCTAACTGATATGACTGAAAAAGAAACATTTATTATGAAAGAGCATTTATTTTACGTTATAGAGATGTGATAATCTTATAAAAATATGCAGTATTATTATAATTTAGTTAAAGGTTTCCAACACCAATAAAGGTATAAAATGAAAAGAAAATATTCACAAATTTTAAATCGTTTACTTCCTTAAGTATCTCAAATTATAGATAAATAGATAAATTAATTAAAGCAAAAATGTTAGTGAAAATAGTTAGTGGTAACAGTTTGAAGACTGGCTACTTGCGGTGTCCGCCGATAACATCGCGGCAAAAACACCGCGGACGAAAACGTCGCGGAGAAAACTACGGAAGGCGAAAACGTCGTGCTACAAAACATCGTGGGAGAAAACACCGTGAAGAAAAAACATCGCAGTTCCAAAACATCGTGGTACAAAATATCGTCGTCGAAAATAAAGCGGTTCAAAAACTTCGCAGTTTAAAAATATCGCCGTCGAAAATATCGTGGTAAAAAATAAAGTATCTACAAATCATCGCATGAAGATAACATCGCAGACATGCTTTTTTCAGGCTTTATTAATTGTAAATGGATATTCCCATGATGATTTGTGAGCGCAAGATAGAAAGAAGGATAATTTTTGCTTTCATATTTTTTATTCATTAATAATTTTTGCTGATAAAGTAAGAAGGAAACTTAAGCATAGAAATTCATGCAACTTATAGCACTTAACAGAATGTTAAACCGACATACTAGTTAACTATCTAAGGTCATTAATAAATAATTTTTGATAAAGTTTTTGCTGGTAATTTTTCATGAAAAGTATAATCTAAAAAAGATTAGAAAAAGGAAGGTAAGAAACTGCATGACGTTAAATATGAGAAAATTGCTAAATTATGAGATTATATTCTTCACTTTTGTTTTAATCTAATACTCTTATAGTAAAAATTATTTCTTGTTTTGTTTCAATTTATTCTTCAGCGTGCAGTCAGTTACTTGAATGTCGATTTGCTCGTTATGACGAAAATCAGCTATATAATATTTCAGCAGTGTTTAGATTTATTAGATTATGCCAAAGTACACTACGGCTATCTGCTTAAGGGTTGGGATTCCTTTGTGGGGTACATTCTCAGGAACTGGTTCATATGCACATTATACTTCAGGAAATTCACGAAAATCTTCACGCAGCTTTTTTTTTTTTTTTTTTTTTTTTTTTTTTTTTTTATATATATATAGAAATAATGTATGCTTGCAGTGAACCTTCTTGGTGACTATCTCCCTAAGACGAACAATGTTTTTGAGAACAATAAAAATATGTTTTAAGCATTGCGCAAATCCACCACATCCACACAAGATTAAAAAAAAATATGGAGTTTTGAGTGGTCGCTTTAAATTGGATAGCTTACATTAACTTTTTGATTTATGCCGCCAAAACGGTATGGGGAGCCGGGCTGCGATACCAAAGGTCCCGGGCTCGAATCTCGGAGAAGGCATGTTTGTAACTGTCCGTCATAGGAGGCAAAGGTGGTCCACGTATTTGGTGCCTCCATAATAAAGTAGGTCTTAGTAGTGGCCTAGCCAAAGTCGGCTGAGGGCCCGCCATTGGTAAAAAAAATTTTAGATTTAAACATTTCTTATTAAGCACTTAAAATTATTTTATTGAGATTCTATTTTGTGGCGATTTTTGTCGTCGGAATTCTTTGCCTAACAACTTTGAAGCGACTATATTTTCTTATAAATTTTTAATTAAAGATAAAGTTTAATGAAATAAAAACTTATTAAATTTCCCTTAAATTTTAGAAAGGATTAAAACTGCACATATTTTACATTGACTTTTATTTTCAGTGACTGAAACGTTTCAAGTACACTTTTTTTTTACTTAAATGACAATTTTTTTGAATAAGAAAATGTAACTTTTTTCTGTATTTCTTTAAATGTTTTATAAACATATGATTTTCAATATCGACCATAAATAAATTTTACAATCCGAGTTCGCTTCGTACATGATTATGTTTTAAGTAAAATAATCAGAAAGAATATTTTTCCATAAAATGAAAGTATTTAGTGTTCTACGCATTCAACTAAAAGTATTTAACACATTTTGGAAAAAGTTCTCTTTAGAGATAAGATATCGAAAAAGAAGTGAGTATCAGGGTTTGGCTGGAAACTATAGCAAACTGTATGCAAGATGAAAGCAATTAGGAACTTTTCCGGGAACTAATGCTTGAAGCTCTAGTTCTGAATATGCTGAAAAACAAGCTTAAGTGGCGGAACTCCGAGGGGGGGAGGGACGAATTACAGCTAATTGTACCATGGAGGTAGGAAGGTCCTTTCTTACTTCTATGAATTATACTATGGAGTCAACCGTGGGAGCGGGTGTTTCGATCAAGTTTAACTAATGGGGATCTGTCCCTTCTTGGCGCTTAAAGCTATTTGCTTAATAAAATACAGCTGAAAATTTCAGTCATTACTGACTCTACATGTCTGTACTCCACGTACAGACAGAAATAGCATTTTTTAACTTATTAGTACTTGTGTGTTTTACTGCTACCATGTAGTTTAAAAAGAGAACCCAGAAAAGTTTAGTTAGGGGTTTACCAAACATACTCAGATCGCCCTTCCTTGTTTGTTTTTGATAAAGCCCTTTGCCTCTTTTGCATATATGTATTCATACATACAGATTCATTTAATTAATATATAATTTCATCAAAGAATTATATTAAAATATAGATTTAATTGACATTTTTTCTTTTTCTTTCTTTTTTGGCTAAACTTCAGCAATACGAATAATTAATAATACAACATTTTAATCTTTTTCCAATAAAATGACATATATATTTAATTCGATTAAGGAGACGAAAGTATCCGATCATGCGTATGATAAAAACATAAATTTAAACTTTGTCGCTGAGAGTGGAAAATATTTAGAATCTGAGGAACAAGATTTTCCAAAATTAAATAATTTTTTTAAATTATATAAATTTTAAGCAGTGTCTTTTCAGAACTGTGCAATATGCATTTATTTCTTTATTTTTAAATACTTCTTCAGACCAAAAAGAGAAATATACAGATTTTCCTGAAACATGTTTTAACTGTCAAAATAACTTTAAAAATTTGGTGTCCGGTCTTTACACACAAACATTATAAAATTTGCGATGTCTTTGTTGTGTACAGGATCAATGCGAATTCGTAAATATTACTAAATTACATTATTATGATATGTAATATAATAAGGACTATTAAATACGGACAATATACAAAACGAATAAGGACTGTATGTAGTCCTCTTATATACTCACCATCACCACTACACTTTATATAAAAATTAGTCATGTTGCAATAATAAAATGAAAAAGAAGTTTATTTATTTTTTTGAGCAATTTAGCACTCAATAAAGCATGTGATTCGAGTATATACAAGTATAAATATATAGTATGAATCACAACCAACATGCTAATTAAGCCTTACATGAATATTAAAGATAATGCATGTCCCATATAAAACATGGTTGACTCTATGAAGTTATAAACTTATATGCAACATTTTGTTCCTTTTGTTTTATGCAGATGCAATAATAAACACTATAGTAGAGTTTTTATGGCTGGGAAAACAGATAAAGAAGCCTTTTTACCTCCCTGTGAAGTGAAAGATGAAGAAAATGTTTAATCTCGAGGTAAAGAAATCAGACAAGCTAGTACATTTGTTATTTACAGTGATGTGCATGGATAAACTGAATTCTATATTTACCTAATAACGCACCTCTCATTGATTTAGTTAATTCACAGTATATCTTTGTTTATTATTATGAACTGTAAAACTAAAACTACAGTTAATTACAGATGGAGAAAAACTATAAGATTTGTAAAATTATTAAAAGAAAAAGATACTTTTGTTTGATTTAAAACGTAAAATATGGAAATTAACATGCCTTCTTTCAAGATATCTTTTTCCAATAGTTTAATGCGTAGAACCACTAAATACTTTCAATTTATTAAAAAAAATTCGTTCTGGTGAATTTAATTAAAAAATAATCATGCAACAAAGCGAACCCGGATTTTAAAATTTAGTTATGATTGATATTCAAAATCATGTTTCTAAAGCATTTAAAATGATACATAAAAATGTTACATTTTCTTATTCCAATCAGTTTGTCATTTAATACAAAAAATTGTACTTGAAACGTTTCAGTCACTGAAAATAAAAGTCAATGTAAAATATGTGCACTTGTTATCCTTAAAAATAATATAAGGTAAATTTGATTAAGTTTTTATTTCATTAAATTTTATCTTTAATTAAAAATTTTCAAGAAAAATTAGTCTCTTCAAAGTTGCTAGGCAAAGAATTCCGACGACAAAGAATCGCCACAAAATAGAATCTCAGAAATTCAGAAATATTAATTTTAATTCGTTATAGATTTCTGGAGTGCATAAATTAAAATACTCTGAAAATTAAAAAACACGGTAAGGAAAACATTAAAAATTGGCTTAGGAAGTTGGTCACTGTAAGTTCAATAAGTAACTACGAAACTTTCGAATAAAATGTATATGAAAAATTAAGTAATACATTTAAAGTGCTAGAAGATTTTCGTGATTTTTCTGAAGTTTAATGTGCATATGAACCAGTTCCTGAGAATGTACCCCAAAAAGGAATGCCACCCCTTAAGCAGATAGCCGTAGTGTACTTTGGCATAATCTAATAAATCTAAACACTGCTGAAATATTATATAGCTGATTTTCGTCATAACGAGCAAATCGACATTCAAGTAACTGACTGCACGCTGCAAGAATAAATTGAAACAAAACAAGAAATAATTTTTACTATAAGAGTATTATATTAAAACAAAAGTGAAGAATATAATCTCATAATTTAGCAATTTTCTCATATTCAACGTCATGCAGTTTCTTACCTTCCTTTTCTAATCTTTTTTAGATTATACTTTTCGTGAAAAATTACCAGCAAAAACTTTATAAAAATAATTTATTAATGACCTAAGATAGTTAACTAGTATGTCGGTTTAACATTCATTAAGTGCTATATGTTGCATGAATTTCTATGCTTAAGTTTTCTTCTTACTTTATCAGCAAAAATTACTAGTGAATAAAAAATATGAAAGCAAAAATTATCCTTCTTTCCATCTTGTTCTCACAAATCATCATGGGAATATTCATTTACAATTAATAAAGCCTGAAAAAAGCATGTCTGCGATGTTATCGTCATGCGATGATTTGTAGATACTTAATTAAATTGGCTTAGGAAGTTGATTAAAAATTGGCTTAGGAAATTAGTCCCTGTAAGTTCAATAAGTAACTACGAAACTTTCGAATAAAATGTATATGAAAATTAAGTAATACATTTAAAGTGCTAGAAGATTTTCGTGATTTTCCTGAAGTATAATGTGCATGTGAACCTCTTCCTGAGAATGTACCTCACAAAGGAATGCCACCCCTTAAGCAGATAGCCGTAGTGTACTTTGGCATAATCTAATAAATCCAAACACTGCTGAAATATTATATAGCTGATTTTCGTCATAACGAGCAAATCGACATTCAAGTAACTGACTGCACGCTGAAGAATAAATTGAAACAAAACAAGAAATAATTTTTACTATAAGAGTATTAGATTAAAACAAAAGTGAAGAATATAATCTCATAATTTAGCAATTTTCTCATATTTAACGTCATGCAGTTTCTTACCTTCCTTTTCTAATCTTTTTTAGATTATACTTTTCATGAAAAATTACCAGCAAAAACTTTATCAAAAATTATTTATTAATGACCTTAGATAGTTAACTAGTATGTCGGTTTAACATTCTATTAAGTGCTATAAGTTGCATGAATTTCTATGCTTAAGTTTCCTTCTTACTTTATCAGCAAAAATTATTAATGAATAAAAAATATGAAAGCAAAAATTATCCTTCTTTCCATCTTGCGCTCACAAATCATCATGGGAATATCCATTTACAATTAATAAAGCCTGAAAAAAGCATGTCTGCGATGTTATCTTCATGCGATGATTTGTAGATACTTTATTTTTTACCACGATATTTTCGACGGCGATGTTTTTGAACTGCGAAGTTTTTTAACCGCTTTATTTTCGACGACGATATTTTGTACAACGATGTTTTAGAACTGTGCTGTTTTCTCTTTACGATGTTTTCTCCCACGATGTTTTTAGCACGACGTTTTCGCCTTGCGTTGTTTTCTCCGCGACGTTTTCGTCCGCGGTGTTTTTGCCGCGATGTTTTCGGCTATAACCGCTACTTGCAGTGCTGTGTAAAATGTAAAAGTACGATCTCACGTCTTGTGCACTTGCTAAATCAAGTAACAAATAAATGGAACTAATGCTCCAAATAAATGGAACAAATAAATGATCTAAAAATCTGGAAAGAATTCGCTATGGCTGTTTTTAATTTGAAAACCTTCTTCAATTAATTTAAAAATCTCTATAAATTTTCCATAGTTGATATTTATACCTTTTTCGTAATTTTTTAAATATGTCAAAAACATTTCGTTTCTTCTAGTATTTCAGCTTCTATTACCTTTAAGCACTTGCTTAGACGAATTTATAAAACTTTGCACAGAGTTTAACATATTTTGATTTTTTTACTGCATGCACTTTAAAAGCCAAATTTGAAACGTTCATATGCATCTGAAATTTTCCAGTGACCTTTAGACCCATCGTGTGCGGTGAATGGGAGCATTCTTATGTATTCAGAGCTCTTTTGATAAAGGATTTGCATTTTACGAAACAAGTGCGAAATATTTCTCCAAAGATTTGTCGACAAATTTTGCCTTTTAGGATCAATGCTTTGTCTGAACTGTTTGCCTATCTAACATCCTTCTAGCACTTTAATCTGCTATTATCATAGCTTGCATAACAATTTCCATTCTGAAGACTTTAGGTACTTCGGTAAACAATTTAAATAATTAAAGAAGATGTTTGCAAGAAATATTAAAAAGAACGGCTTTTCATTTGATGGTGAATGAAATAAATTAAAATGAAGGCTGTTCATTTGACGGTGAATGAAATAAATTAATGAAATTAATTAAAATTAATTAAAATTAATGGTAACAAAATATTAGACAATAAAAATATTTTCGTGTGAGATGCGTGCATAAAATGTTTAATGATCTCATTCAAAAATATGTAAAGGAAAAAAAAAATCTGTTGTGGATACCAATGACTTATGGCCTATTAAATTATAAACATTTTTTGCTGCATTTCATTTAAAATTATTTCCTCGAATTTCATTAGAGGTATATATCTCATTCAATGAATTCAGTTCCCATTTCGTAACAAAGCAAAAGTACTTAAAATCTAAAAACATCTGCATTAAAAATTATAAAATACAGAAAAACACAAAACACTAAATACAGTTAAAACAGTAAAACAGAAAAAAATTACAGTTTCAATTAGAATTTCTACGCAATAGCAAGCAAATCGGTCGACGGCAAGAAGGCAGATTTTTTGGTGCACAAAACTGAAAGATTACTTTTGGTCCCACCTAGGCAAAAAGACACTGAAGGAGCAGAAACTGAATGAATCCTTTACACTACTGAGTTTCAAATGCAAACAAATGGTGGTTCGTTAGGCTTAACTCGCCACTTTTAAATTGTTGATAATTCTACTACTACTGCATATAGGTTGGCTAAAGGCATAAAATCAACCGGAAAATGATTCCATGATTCATTAAAAACCACATGATTCAATCACTTCAAAGCAAAAAATGCTCAGTATACCAATATGCAGGGTGCGACAGCGTTCATAGTAGGATATTCAAAATACACCATAAGGTAGTAACTGTAATTTATTTATTATAACTTATGTCAATTAATAGTTAAAGGTATGCCATTTACTAATGTGCAAGTCTTTGTTCATTGCGTGGATTACTTTATTAATATGATGCCTGTCAAATGAGGCCCCCCCTCTGCACAACACATTCATCTAGGTGGCGTTGGAAGCTTGTAAGGATCTTAAGTTTTACTAACGTTTATTTTATTTTAAATCTTTACTATCACTTCTTATTTTCTACTTCCGGCCAGAATTAAAAGCGTTAACTTATTTATGCAAAATTTGTCTGGCGAACGCCAAGTACTTAAGTTGTGGCTTTTTGCCAAGCGAGAGAGAGGAAGGAGTTAGTCGAAGCAGGCCGCTTGCCATAGAAGTTTTACTCGGTTGCTGTTTGCCTTCCAGGCCAGAGGTTTAATCCTCGTGATAATTTTAAACGTATTGTAGTGTTAACAGTTCTCTGTACTACATACGGCTTCCTGTTAATATCCGGCCAATCTTACACGTAGGCCCTTGTTGATTATTCCAAATTTAAGTTAGAGTTTAGTTATAATTTCATATTCTTACGTTCAGACCACAAGTAGTTGGTCTCTGTATGCCGAAGTACGGAAATTATTGTAAAGAGTGAAAAATAAAGGGTTTCGTATACCCTTCCTGTGTGTATTGTCTACTTCACAATTTATTGAACATAGCTTTAGTAAGCTCCCTGTTCCGAGTCAGGTCTGTGCATGTTCCCAAAGAAAGTAAGACGGAACATAGAACCTGATAGTGGCGCCCAACGAAGAAGAATAACCATGGCCGAGTTTCAAGAAGAACCTGTGCTGCCTGCAGAAGCGGCTCAGAATCCAGAAATGCCAGCTGCCGCCCTGGAAGGATTTGGTTACATCGTCCAGACCATGCGCGCTTCGATGAAACCAGAAGCAACATTTAATGGAAACTCACCGGTAACCAGTTTTTTGGAAAAATTGGATGACCACTTCATGCTCTACCCCGTGCACGAGTTTCAAAAAGTTACCTTAGCTACCAGCGCTTTGAGGGGCCAAGCGCTTAATTGGTTCAAATGTATAGGCAGAAGTCTCTTGGGTCAAGCAGGAAGTCCCACCTATACTTACGAAAATTTCAAGACTGCCCTAGTAAAAGCCTTCCCTGTCGTAAGGGATCGTGCGAAATTAGAAACGGAACTTTTCAGCATATATCAGCAAAGAATCGAAAATCTCTCAAGCTTTATTTTAAGAAAAATTCACGTCTTCAAACTCTTGTATGGAAACCGTCCGGATCCTGAGATAATTCAAGTGATTTTGCCGAGGTTACTTCCCCAAGTGCAAGACTTTATTGAATTAAGGAATCCGACTACACTGGAAAAGTTATTTGAGCTAACAATCCAGTTTGAAAGTAGAAGAACGGCGGACATTGAAAGAAGACGCCAATATCAACAACGAAACCAATTTGGTGCGCCAAGACCACAGCAAAGTCAAGCACATGGCTACGGAAGCAAAGCGAATCAGTGGGCAAGGAAACCCGAGCATTCAAAAACAGCCGGTGAACGTCGACAGTTCAATAGCAATCCAGGAAAAAAGTCTCAAGGCCAGTGGAAAAAGAAGGAAAGCATGGAAATGAAAAATGATTTAAACTAAAACGGATTTCTGCTGACGGGAGGGTGCGGAAATCCGAAAGCCAAGAAAACCCCTCTTCCTTCAAGTTAAATACAGTAATGGTGAAAAATTTGACTCTTCCGAAGATTGAAGTGTTGGTGAATAATATCCCAGCCACCGCATTCCTGGATACAGGCGCGCAGTGTTGTTCCTACGTGGCAGAAGATTTTTTTAGGAAGTATTTTCGTAAATATCGCATATATAATTCGGATAATAAGACAGTGTTAGCTGCGCAAGGAGAAAGATGTAAGTGCATAGGTAAATTACCGCTATACATCCGTATCAAGGACGAACAAATAAAGGTTATGTTTTTCATAGTAAAGAATCTGCAAGCACATATTATCTTAGGAATAGATTTTCTTTCAGAGGCACAAGCAACGCTGGATTTTAATGAAGCGTCTCTTAAGCTGACGATGAAACCAGTTCGAGAAGAAAAAACAGAACCACCAACGTTAAACCTCGACCACCTGCCTAAGGAAGATCAACAAAAAATTCGACAAGTGGTAAGTGAATTTGCTTTGTTATTTAGTGATATTCCAGGATTTACTCAGGTTACTAACCATAGTATTGACACCGCAGATTCAATGCCAGTTCGCCACAAAGCATACCGGTATGATAAGAATAAGGAAAAAATTATAGAATGTCATATTACCGATATGCTACGTAAAAAGATCACAACGCCCATCTCAAGTAGTTATGCTAGCCCGGTGGTTTTATGTAAGAAAAATAATGACTATCCATTGACACATCCAAAAAGGTGGCGATTCGCGATTGACTACCGTAAATTAAACTCCATAACTAAATATCCGGTATATCCGTTACCTATTATTGAAGAAATTCTAAGGAACATAACGTCCACCAAATATATGACGACTTTAGACTTAACGACTGGTTATTTTCAAATAGGGGTTACGCCTGAGGACGTGCCTAAGACTGCTTTTATAACCAAGTCTGGCACTTATGCATTTCTGCGTATGCCGTTTGGCCTTTCAGGGGTAACGGCAACATTTCAGCGATGTATGGACTTTGTGTTAAGGCCTGTTCTTGGAAAGACCACATTTACATATTTAGATGATATCATTATTACTAGTGATAATCTCGACCAACATGTACAGGATTTAAGACAGGTGTTTTCTTTATTAAATGAGGCCGGTCTAAAAGTTAATGTCGAAAAGTGCAAATTTGCAGCCCCTGAATTAAAATATTTAGGTTACAAAATATCTCAGAAAGGAATCGAGACAGACGAATCAAAAATAATTGCTGTACAAAAGTATCCGACTCCAAACACGGCGAAGAAGCTCTCTTCTTTTCTAGGACTTTGTTCTTATTATAGGTCCTTTATAAAAGATTTTGCAGCTATTGCTGAACCATTGTTAAAATTAAAAAGGAAAAAGGCAAGATTCTCGTGGACGGCCGAAGCCAATAGTGCTTTCGAAAAATTAAAGCAAGCATTAAAGCAAGCCCCTGTGTTGAAATTTCAGCGGATGCTTCGGATTATGCGGTAGGAGCGGTACTTTCACAAAATCAGCAGCCCGTGGCATTTTTTAGCCGAACTTTAAATCAAACACAAAGAAACTATTCCGCGACCGAGAGAGAGGCACTTGCAGTTCTGTTAGCAGTGCAAAAGTTCCGAGTCTATTTTGGAGAGGCGCCAATAACAGTGTACTCTGATCATGCGGCGGTAACTAGATTGTACTCAGGGGAAAACTTATCCCCAAGGTTAATAAGATGGGCACTCAAGCTACAAGAATATAATCTGGTAATCAAGCATACCCCCGGAAAGGAAAATATCGTAGCACATGCCCTATCCAGAATTAAAATAGATGAAGAAGGTAATACTGTAAAGGTGGCAATGCTCATAGCATGTACAATATATTCCCGAGAAACTGTAATAACCGAACTGGGTAAGGATCCTAAGTTTGGAAGCATTTATGAGTATTTAAAGGATCCTGAAAATTTTAGCCACCAAGATATTGTGGCGATAAGAAATATGGCGGCCCATTACGAACTAATAGATGGTCTATTATTTTATGCAAAAACTACAAATTCCAACAGCGAATTTCAACCTGTTATCCCAGCTAGTCTTAGATTAAATATCCTGCAGGAGTTGCATGACAGCCCTTTAGCTTCTCATGCTGGTATTCGAAAAACTATACAACGCGTACGCGAGGCAGTCTATTTTCCTGAACTGCAAAAGTTAACAAGGCCGTACGTCCAGTCCTGCCCAACATGTCAAGCAGTTAATTATATTAATTTCCGCCCGGCCGGGTTTCTAAATAGTATTAAATCCGAATTTTCAAATAAAATAATTGGCATCGATTTATTGGGCCCTTTCCCAAAAAGTCAGTTAAATAAACGTCGCTATCTCCTTGTTATGGTTGATCATTTTAGTAAGTGGACCGAAATTGTTCCCTTAAAACGAGCCTCCGCGAAATTAGTTACTGATTCTATTTTAAATCAATATATTTTAAAATACGGGGCGTCCCTAAAAGTTATATCGGATAATGGTCCTCAATTTGTAAGTAATGTATTTGAAGACATGTGCCAAAAACTGGGCATACGTCATTTAAAAATGGTCCCGTATCGGCCGCAATCAAATACAGCGGAACGGGTCAATAGAAATATAGTGAAAATTATCCGTAGTTATGTTAAAAATTTTCATAAAAGCTGGGATAACTATGTCAATGAATTTGCTTTCGCCCTTAGGACCGCAAAACATGATACAACGGGCAAAACTCCTGCTGAGTTATTTTTAGGCAGAAAGATTATAACGCCGTTAGATAAATTATTTTATGTTCAACAAAGAGGCCCAGAATTTAAAATGAGCGATATAGAAAAATTAATTAAAGAAGCATAAAAGAACACAGAAGTAGCACAGAGAAAACCGAAACTTTATTATGATATGAAACGACGGGGAGTAACTTATAAAGTAGGAGATGAAGTGTTAAAAATTAAGCATTCACTTTCTTCAGCACCAGAAGATAAAACTGCCAAATTTTTTCCACGATTTGAAGGACCATATATCATAGAAAAAATAACTCACGCTGTAGTGGTGTTAAAAGCCAGAAATGGTGAAACATGCTCCGCAAACATTGATCAAATAAAACCCTACTTTGATCGTAATAAAATGCAAATTTTCAAAGATCTTTTGCAGGATCCGGCACGGCAGACACGGCAGGCACAAGCTCCAGAGGTGGAACAACGTCAAGCACAAGGACAAGCCATTAGGAGGCAGGAGCAATTGAAAAGAAAGTTTCCCCGTTGGAAAATTGAAGGTAACAAGAAAAAGAAGCCGTTCCACCGTCCAGAAAAGAGAGCTCACGAACACCCTCAGAATGAAGAAGGGAGAAGTACGACGAATGCAAAGAAAGCCAGGAGAAATAACGCCAACTATAACCCGGCTCCCAAACGGAAGATCGACTCATCGGACAGGACTCTCCGCAGCAAATGTCGCCGAACTGCGGAAGGGCCACTAGCGGCCGAGGAAAAGATACAAGGAAAATTTGAACGGCCAGCAACGAGGTCCAAGCAGGAACGCGAAAGAAGTGTCCCGGTTCCGCCAAGACCAGCTGCCATCAAACGGCCAAGACCACAGGCAGATGCGAAAAAGAAGGTATTCAATGGTGACCGAACTGGAGGAAAAAAAAGTTTCTAGAGGAAGAAACTGAGGGGCGAGCCCGCACAAGAAGGAGGATAAATCAAACGAGAATCTGCGCTACCTTCCAGGACTGGGCTCAGAAAAGAATGTCCGAATATCACAAAGATAAGTAAAATTTTATGTTACTTTGCAAACTTAAGTTAATCTTTCATTCTTACTGCAAGTGGCAGATTTCAAGAAGTTTTACCTCATGTGAGGTCTACCTTTATCGCCAAAAAGGCGAGAAATGAGTTGTTACCGATTTTGGTATTATGTTTTTCAATTACTCGCGCGTAAAACTAAAGTTGATGTATAATAGGAATATGTAAATACTTAAATATTGTAAAAGTTATTGTATAAATTTTATTTAAAACATTCTGGCAAGAAAGAAGTTTTAGTCTGAAAGACTTATTGAAATGTAGTATTTCAATGTAGAAGAATTGGCACTTGCTTGGAAAAGAATAGAAGTTAACAATGTACTACTAATGTATGTTTTAAAATGCGTAAAATTAAAGGCATGTTAATACGTTCTTATATACAATGTGAACTGTTATTTTAAATGTTAAGAAATACTGTGATATGGTAAAAGTGAAAGTAATGCCAAAAAAATTTTTTTATTCGTGTGACTGTAAAAAGACCAAATTATGGTGAATATGTGTTAAAGGTTGAATGAATGTAGTTAGGCTCTCTGACGCTACACTTCAGAGTTAGCCACTTTCAGAATAGTACCTCAGGGTTTAGAGTTGAAGATAGGGTGTGTTACGAGGTCTTGTGATATTGAATTTTAACACGTTAGTGTTTTGATTGTAGGAGGCAGTGTTGAACACGTATACATAAACACATTCGTGTTTGGTGTTCTTTTACAACACATGTCAGAGAGCACGGGGAGAGATAATTAAAGTCATGAATGAAATAAGAATGTTAAGAGAAATGTAAATATTTATGTGACTTGCCATTTCATTGTGTAACATTTCATTAAACTAGTTTTCCTTCCAGATCTCTGGAAGGAACAAGATTTGAATAAAAGCTCCTGTTTAGATGCAGTACAGATGAAAAATTGGTTGTCCATGGAGCTGCTATTGTAAAAACAAATTTTTTTTTTAATTTCTAGTTTCTAGTGAGAAATGTTTGTAAAAGATTGGCCTCGCGTTAGATTCTAGAGCTAAAAGTTTTCAATTAGGTCGTTTTAGACCTCAGTTTCAAACTAATTAACTCTGGCGGGAAGTATGTAAGGATCTTAAGTTTTACTAACGTTTATTTTATTTTAAATCTTTACTATCACTTCTTATTTTCTACTTCCGGCCAGAATTAAAAGCGTTAACTTATTTATGCAAAATTTGTCTGGCGAACGCCAAGTACTTAAGTTGTGGCTTTTTGCCAAGCGAGAGAGAGGAAGGAGTTAGTCGAAGCAGGCCGCTTGCCTTAGAAGTTTTACTCGGTTGCTGTTTGCCTTCCAGGCCAGAGGTTTAATCCTCGTGATAATTTTAAACGTATTGTAGTGTTAACAGTTCTCTGTACTACATACGGCTTCCTGTTAATATCCGGCCAATCTTACACTTAGGCCCTTGTTGATTATTCCAAATTTAAGTTAGAGTTTAGTTATATTTTTATATTCTTACGTTCAGACCACAAGTAGTTGGTCTCTGTATTCCGAAGTACGGAAATTATTGTAAAGAGTGAAAAATAAAGGGTTTCGTATACCCTTCCTGTGTATCTTGTCTACTTCCCACATTTATTGAACATAGCTTTAGTACGCTCCCTGTTCCGAGTCAGGTCTTTGCATGTTCCCAAAGAAAGTAAGACGGAACATAGAACCTGATAAGCTTGCCATAACTCGGCGTAACGTATTCCCTGGGACATTGCCGACAGCAGTTCTGATGCGATCCTTCAACTCAGGAATGGTGGCACAACGTATTCGGAAAACTTCTTGCTTCAGGTGGCCTCTAAGGAAAAGGTCTGCACATGAAAGATCAGGTGAGCGAGGCGGCCAGGAAATGTCACCAAAGCGGGAAATTACTCTACCTGGAAATGTCAGTCGCAATGGTCCGTCTATCTGGAACTTTCCCGTGACGTCCCAAATTGAAATGTTGCCGAAATAGACGCTGGGTAACAATAACAGAGTATTTATTCTTGAAATAACTTTCAACAGCAAAGGCACGATGCTGTGCACTCCACCGATCTATATCACTGTCGCACTCGGAATGGCAGCTCATTAGTACATGAATGCGGCACGAGCTGGCGAGCATTCATGCAGTACGTCATTGTACTACGCCACTCAAATTACGCTATGAAAGCTGCCGTAACCCAAAGCAACCAAAAACAAAAATAATATTTATTCTATTGTTAGTATTATTAACGATCTGTCTTAAAAATTGTACTATCATAACTGGTGACCCGTATTTATTACGAATAGCAACCTTCAATGTTGCACGAATATAGTGTTTATATGTCAAAATTCTGAGCAACAGTAAGTTATCCAGCGTGATGAGATGCAAGTAAGACATTTCACCTGTGATTTCAAGCATTGTGAAGCATTCTGGTGAGTCAACATATTTCTGTCATAATTTTAGCGGATATATGTATCGTCTGCTGCATTTGAGTTGCCAATTTCTCTGATTTCAAGTACCAAGAAACAGTATCACTATATACATATTGATTATTTTTCTATACATATTATTATTGTGCATATTCTATACATATTATTATTGTACATATTCTTTACATATTATTATTGTACATATTCTATACATATTCTATACATATTATTATTGTGCGTATTCTATACATATTATTATTGTGTATATTGGATTGATCTAAAATGGTTGACAACGATGCTGCTTCACAAATGGCGCGAGTGGCAGTTAAGCCACCGCCTTTTTGTCGCCGAGACCCAACATTGTGGTTCATTCAATTGGATGCGCAGTTTAAATTGAGTCGCATTACTGCCGACGAAACTCAATTTTATACTGCGATCGCCCCGTTAGAATCAGAGGTACTGCAATCAGCTCGTGAAATAATTTCGGCGACGGAAAAATATAAATCTTTAAAAAAAAATTAATTTCTGTCTATGAAGAATCCGAGACAGTTAAAGCTGTTGCACGATTTACAGTTGGGTGATATGAGACCTTCTCAGTTACTGTCTAAAATGTCAGACTTAGCCGCCCGTAACCTAACGGATAACATTTTTAAAACATTATGGATGAATATACTCCCATCTAACATGCAAGTCATTTTAGCAGCCAGAAGCGAGCCACTTAAAAGTCTTCCCGAAATCCCTGATAAAATTCACGAGCTGGCCATTCCAGCGCAAATACACGCAGTGCAAGTTCCTGGTGCAGGTATTGTTGCGTTACAGGCTCAAATTGATGATTTGTCCAAACAGATTGCTCAGTTAGTAGCCATCCAAGCTGAACCTTTACAGCACAACCGCTCCACATCACGTGGTCGAAATACACGTCGTAGCCCACTGAGGATACGTTATGAAAGCTCTCCTCCGGGTATTTGTTTTTACCACCACAAATTTGGAAACAAGGCAAACAAATGCCGCCCACCGTGTCGTTATAACAACCAGGAAAACGAGAAGGGCCGTCGTTCGAAGTCGTGAACGACAGCGGCCGGAATTTTGCACGCCTTTTCGTCATCGATAAGAATTCGGGCTTAATGTTTCTTGTAGACACCGGGGCTGATGTTTCTGTTGTTCCACCACATTTTCACGAGTAAAAATGCTACAAGAACACGCTCGGGTCGTCGATCAACCCAAAGTGTTTGTAAGATATTGTTAGCTCTGGATGGGAAGTACTGTGGCAACTTGCTTGCTACAACTCAACGCTGCCAGTCTGGTAACCCATAGCAACCAAAAACAAAAATAATATTTATTCTATTGTTAGTATTATTAACTATCTGTCTCAAAAATTGTACTACCATATATAAGAATAAAAAGGTAAGCTGACCGAGCCAGGTAACAGAGTGGGAATATATATATATATATACATGTGTGTGTGTGTGTGTGTGTGTACGACTGGTGCAGCCACTTGCAACGAAAAAGGGAGGGGCACAAGTACATGTTATAGCAGTCCAATACAATACTGTCATCCTTCTCTACTTCGCGCTTCATCTATCGCGGCCTCAGTACATTGCGAATTGCTCAAAAATATTCATCAAAAGTTCAAAATTGAGAAATTATAGCACGAAAGTTGCCCACGCCAGCAGAAGGCAGGAAGTGGCCACACAATTCAAAATTCACGTCACTTCTGACACGCAGCCTCTGAATTGTCTGGTTACGAGAGGTCTGATGTCACCCATAACTACGAGGGATTTACGCCTGATGAAGTTCATCACTCCGCCACACATAAGGCTGTGAGGCTCGCTTGGTTGGTAGAATTCTCCGACATGACAACGGAAGAAGTGAACACACAGATCGAGTGCCACTCGAACCCCCTAACCGATGAAGAACTCGTTGAAATGACAAGATCGGCGGGTGAGGAAGAAGAGGAGGTAGCTGACGACGGTGACGACAACCAAGCTGAAGGACGTAGCCTTACCTTGAAAAACCTGCAAGAGCTCTGCAACAAAGGGCCCAAGAAATCGACGACAACATGTTCAGAACCGTAGAATTCAGTAACTGTATTGACGGTGTAATGGCATTGTGCAAGGGCATCTTTGCTCAAAAGAAAAAAACAACGGTCACAACTTTCCATCACAACGTTCCTTATGCGCCGAAAACGTTCTGCAGAAGCTCCTCCTGCTCTCTCTATGCCGCCTCCTACAGCTACCCCAGCTCTATCCGAAGCTGCCCGCGATACTGCAGCGCCCCTAGTACCTGACGATGAGGCGTCATTCTGAGGAGCGGTAAAAACTCTCATTAACCTATGCAGTAAAATCATCTTCATCTTCTTACTTCCATCGTACTGCACAAGTGTTTCATCGACATTTATAAAGATTAAGTGAAGAGAAGTTATTGTCAGAGGTGAATTACGTACCTTGTTATAAAAGAAAAGCTGTTATAAGTATAAAAGAGTTTTAAAAGCATATTTACAGTATGTACACTTTAGTTACATCTACGTATGTTACACACACACACACACACGTATCATGTTTATATTATTTTTACATTATTTTATGTATGTAATTTATACTATTAACATTTTATTTGCATATTTGAAACTATTCTTTAATGTTCTAATGATAACATATGCACTTATATGGTTTCATATACACTTATTGATATTATACATACACAAAAAATGTACGTATGTTAAAAATGAGAGGGTGACACTACTTCGCGGTTTTGCACTTATTGCGGCCGGTTCTGTCCTTATTATCTGTGTTATGTTGCTAGTAGCTAGATTTCATTACGAATGAAATCAGACTAATTATTTTTCTTATTTAGAAAAATCTTAATTTTTATTTAATTCTTTGAATTATTTATGATTAATTCAATATTCGGTTACATAAATTCTTTAATTTTGAGGAAAACAGATGCTTCAATGAATTTATATTATTTTTCATTTACTTGAATTTAATCAAGATTTCTATGTCTTTGTGAGAGGATTCGAAAAAAGAGACGAATTTCGCCTAGTCATTCTCGCTCAGGGGGCTTTATTTCCTTAGAAAGATATATAAGGAATTGCTTTGTTTCGGGTGTCCTTTAGGACAGGTTACAGGTTACGGCGGACAGGGACGTCTGGTGTCTAACAGGGGTTAAACAGGCGTATGTCCCACGCCCTCCCCTATCTAGCGGCAACAACTCCCTGGAGCTCCAATAGGCTGCGTCGGGAATTTATTGAGACATGAAAAAGGTTGCACATGACCAAACAATGGCGCTCGTGTTTTGTTTTACACGCGGCGCCCTTGTTTGGCCATGTAAAACCTTTTTCATGTCTCAGTAAACTTTAGGACTGATCTTTAGGACAGGTGACCGGTGACGGAGGAAGGGGACACCTGATGTCTAACAAAGGTAAGCAGGTATATGTTCCACGCTCTCCACTATCTTGAACCGGCATCTCCTGAGTCTCAGGACAACATAACAAATCAGTATCAATTATAATAATTCTTAAATGCATGAAATCAGGAAGTACGTGACGAAAGGTTAAGGTTGTCATTTCACCTACAGTGGAGGTCGTTTAATTGGCGATCTAAGTGTCCGGTCGTTTGGCCGCTTTAGAGAGGTAGCGCATGTGCAGTATGCATTTTCCGGTCTTTTAGGGTGAAAATGGAAATTTAGTACCGAAGAGGAGGCGAAAAATGAAGCCATTATGATCAAAGAGAATGTATTGTTAAGAAGGAAAGCTTCGCAGCAGCAGGAGTGGCTCCCTCCGAACGAAAAGGGACTCAACTGCATGCGTGAAATATCTATCGCCAAAAAACTCCAAAGTTCGAAGCTGATGTCGAAGTTCGAACAGGTTCGACGGTCACGTTTATCAAGAATTTAAAGCTGTGTGACTCCATTTTTTTCCCTACATATTGACAGATATAAAATCGGACAACTGCGATATAGATAATACAAGTTCAAGTAGTAAAGCAAAAAAGCACGAAAATTCGAGTTTAAATTATCGCGAAAAGTCAAAGAACGATTCATCTTAACCCGCGTTCCTCAATTTCCTGTACACGTGGCGGAGGTGGAAAATCTCGGCCAGGTACATCACATAGGGGGAAATTCTCGCCAGCAGGTTCCGTCGCCTAATTCCTTGGCGCCAGCAGGTTCCGTCGCCAAATCCCTTGGCGAATTGTCCCTCTTCTTTCTAGCGTCGCAGAAGACAAACTGGTTTACATTACGTCTATGGATCCTTTCCTTCTTTACATAGACTTTCTTTGATTATGATAGCCGTGTTTTTGAAAGAAATGAAGGAAGATTTCGATGATTGAGCACTTTGGGCTCGGGTTTAAGTAAGTGATGGTCATTTTTAGTGCAAGCTACGAGGGCTAAGGAAAAAGGGGAAGCTGTTTTTATGCTTTCGACTTTTAGAGATGTTTTAGAGTGATAGTAATTTTGCTACCCGGCTGGGCTGGATGAACGCTAATGGAAGCATTCGGCTGAAAAGCGTGATAAAAAATATTGTTCCGCATTTTCGTCGCAGTTTCATCCTGCTTAGAGCTAGTATAGCCGTACGCTATGCCTCGTAGCCTGTTGCACGTTGAACGTTAGTCTTACCTTCCATGGGGTATGGAGGAGTCTTGGTCATCCCGAGTTCCATATATCGGACTGCTGCTCACTACAAAAATGTATGAATACTACTGTATGAGATGTCTATTATCCCTTCCTGCAGCCATTTGATGAAGATAGAATTGTGTGTACGAGTTGGGAATTAAACCTTCTTAATTGAAAACGGAAGAAGTTGTTTTGGATTTATACTCCCATGTGACAAGCCTTTAGCTGAAATGCTACAAGTCGTCGTGTTGAAAAAAAAATCCTGACTGTGGTCTGATGTTTTCTTCATCTAGGAGCAGAGCTGCGTCGCAGTATTTTGAGAACTTTTGGTTCCTTTCAAGCATTTTCGACGGCGTTCATCAGGTATCTCGGTTGGAGTCCTGGTTCTCCTACTATCTACAGATAAGTTATTTTTTTTTATTCATCTTACAACTAAGAAAGAGACTATTCGTTACGTATGAAAGTAATTCAAACTTTATCTTGGTAGAAAATTCGTCTTGCTCCTGCCTTTGCAGTTCATGGCAAGAAAAGGGCTAGTTCAACCAGAACGAACCGGACAAAAAAAAAGATAACGGTCCATAATTCACGGCAATAAAATAACTTTTTCTTGGTCCACGCAAAAGAACTACCTTCTATCCAGACAGTCAAAACTCAAGTGCCTGTTCTCGAAAACTTCCTACACTTCTTTCAGCCAACACGTCTACCATAATGGCTTCATTTATCGAACCCCCCCCCTTTTGGACTAAATTCCCCTTTTCTTACCTTGAAGAACCAAAATAGGTTCAATACACATGCACACCCTTCTCTCACTTAGCTAAAAACCGGACACCCAAATCGCCAACCAAGATGACTTACTTCGAATATGAAGTGTCAACCTTTCCTTCACGTAGATCCTGTCCTAAAGGTCAATTACGCAAAATAAATTTGTTCTCGAATGTTCTAAATGACAAAACGACCCTGCGAAGAATGATTTAGCAAAATTCGTCTCTTTTTTGGAATCCTTTTTACAATGAATAGAAATCTTGGATAAATTTAAATAAGGAAAAATAAATAATATTCATGGAAGCATCTGTTTTTCCTCCAAAATTAAAACCTTTTCAAAACTGAATACTGAATTAATAAGACACTAAATTAATAATTCAGAATTAAATAAAATTAAGAAAAGTAATTGACTGGATTTCGTTCATAACACCTAATTCATTGTAATTATCAACACAACAGTTTTACCTAAAAGGAATTTCTATTCAAAACATTCTTAAGTTGAAAAATCAATGTTTTTCTGTAGTTTAATTTCTGAAAATCAGATTTCTTCCCATTATAGTGTAATTCTAATTTATATGAAAACGCCCTGACTCTTAACTTTGAGGCTAAGCAACTGATAGGACATAATTTTAGTTTAAATTGGGTGGATTGTTCGAATCCTGTTTCAAGCGCAGTTGATTCTCAGGCCTTTTGTTATGCTGTACGAAAGCATCAATTTTTGCCGTTTTCAGAAAGCATTTTGAGTCTCAGCTCCTTCATTTGATGATTTTCATGATACAGTTTTATTGGAACCTTTATATCAGTTTCAGCATAGGAACTTCACGGTAGCGAGATCAATAAATTTAAATAACCCGAAAAAATTTTTCAAGTTAAAGTTGAAAATTTTACGCCAAATGTTATTCATATCAAAAAGCGAACGAAAGTGGTTGGTGTTTCTCCCGTTAATGTAACCCAGTTGACAGACGCCTTTGTGAATAACACTACAATGGAGAAAGGAGAAGATTTCGAGTCTTGGGGGTGGGAGATTTTGATCTTATTCATTTGTCAAGTGACCTGCAGCAAGAGTTAGAGGCGACTTTTAAACCAGTATACTGGCGTTTTCGCTTTCTCGGTGACGCAGTTTTCCGGATGCGATACAATTTAAGAGACAATATTCAGGTTAGGCAGAAGCCGTACAAGGTGCCATATCACCTTCGTGAGGAACTGGATAATCAGGTGGCGGAATTGTTAGAAGCCGGGTATTATTTAGAAGAGCGATAGCCCTTACAGCGCGCCGGTTCTCTTCGTAAAAAAAGGGGATAATACGTTTTGGCTTGTCACTGACTTTAGGAAACTTAATGAAAAAACAGTTCAAAACTCCTTTTCTCTTCCTAATATGGTTGAGCTTATTGAACAATTGGGGGACGCTAATTTTTTTTCTACTTTGAACTTAACCTCGGGATTCTTTCAGATAAAGATACACCCGGAGGTTACGTTCAAAAGTGATCATCAACAAAAAAACCAGCAAAGTCTGCCCAAAGCATAAGAAGCGCAGTGAAACAACGTGGGAATGCATAAAATGGCATTAAATGTTCCTGATTGTTTTGGAAAATACCACACACTGAAGTATTTTTAATTTCCTGTCATTGATTTGAAATGTTAGTAATAAAGCAATATACCTAATACATTTAAATAAAATTTTGACTAATACCCTGCTTACAGGTTAGAAATTATTCTTATTCAAGCAATAAATTTTACAGAGCAAATATTTAAACGACTGAAAATTTTTGCTTTTCTTGTTACACAACCATTAAAATATTGCATGAAAAAAAAACATTAATGCATGATTTCATAAAAGTGAAATGAAACAATAATAATATAATTATCGAATTCTGTGGTTTTAATCAAATAATAAAGATAGTATGTAAAAAGTAAAATTATTAATGTCTACCGGTTTGCACAAAATTTGGCCTGCGATAAAACTGCTTATGGTCACGACGCATAAGAAAAGATTTCATCGAAAAAAAAGCACACAAAATCGCCGCTCCATTCAAAAGACAAGGGGTAAATACACTGGTGTGCAAAAATTAAGGACGAAGTCCAAAAATTAGCATATCAGCTTGTAAGGATCTTAAGTTTTACTAACGTTTATTTTATTTTAAATCTTTACTATCACTTCTTATTTTCTACTTCCGGCCAGAATTATAAGCGTGAAGGAGTTTATGCAAAGTTGTCTGGCGAACGCCAAGTATTTAAGTGTGGCCTTTTTGCCAAGCAGAAGAGAGGAAGCCGTGAGTTCGAAGCAGGCCGCTTACCTTAGATATTACGCAGTTGCTACTTTGCCTTCCAGGCCAGAGGTTTTAATCCTCTTGATAAATTAAACGTATTGTAGTGTTCACAGTCTCTGTGCTACATACGCTTCCTGTTATTATAAGGCCAATCTTATTCTAAAGTTAAATTAGAGTTTAGTTTTATTTTGATATCTTTTAAGTTAGACCCCGAGTGGAGGGTCATTGTATTCCGAAGTACGGAAGTCATTGTATATAAAGAAAAAAATAAAGGGTTTTGTATACCCTTCGTCTGTATCCTGTCTACTTACTACAATTAGTGAACATAGCTTTAGTAAGCTCTTTGTTCTAGTCAGGTCATTGTATGTTTCCGAAGAAGGTTAGAAGAAACATTGAACCTGATAGTGGCGCCCGACGAAGAATAACCATGGCCGAGTTTCAAGAAGAACCTGTGCTGCCTGCAGAAACAGCTCAGAATCCAGAAATGCCAGCTGCCGCCCTGGAAGGATTTGGGTATATTGTCCAGACCATGCGCGCTTCGATGAAACCAGAAGCAACGTTTAATGGAAACTCACAGGTAACCAGGTTTTTGGAAAAATTGGATGACCACTTCATGCTCTACCCCGTGCACGAGTTTCAAAAAGTTACCTTAGCTACCAGCGCTTTGAGGGGCCAAGCGCTTAACTGGTTCAAATGTATCGGCAGAAGTCTCTTGGGTCAAGCAGGAAGTCCCACCTATACCTACGAAAATTTCAAGACTGCCCTACTAAAAGCCTTCCCTGTTGTAAGGGATCGTGCGAAATTAGAAACAGAACTTTTCAGTATATATCAACAAAGAATGGAAAACATCTCGAGTTTTATTTTAAGAAAAATTCACGTTTTCAAGCTCTTGTATGGAAACCGTCCGGATCCTGAAATAATTCAAGTGATTTTGCCGAGGTTACTACCCCAAGTGCAAGACTTTATTGAATTGAGAAATCCGACTACACTGGAAAAATTATTTGAGCTAGCAATCCAGTTTGAAAGTAGAAGAACGGCGGACGTCGAAAGAAGACGCCAATATCAACAGCGAAACCAATTTGGTACGCCAAGACTACAGCAAACTCAAGCACATGGCTACGGAGAAAAAGCGAATCAGTGGGCAAGGAAACCCGAGCATTCAAAAACAGCCGGCGAACGTCGACAGTTCAATAGCAACCCAGGAAAAAAGTCTCAAGGCCAGTGGAGAAAGAAGGAAAGCACCGAAAGGAAAAATAATTTAAACTAAAACGGATTTCTGCTGACGAGAGGGTGCGGAAATCCGAAGGCCACGAAAACCCCTCTTCCTACAAGTTAAATACAGTAATGGTGAAAAATTTAACTCTTCCGAAGATTGAAGTCTTGGTAAATAATATCCCGGCCACCGCACTCCTGGATACCGGCGCGCAGTGTTCCTGTGTGGCAGAAGTCTTTTTTAGAAAGTATTTTCGCAAATACCGCATATATAATGCGGATAATACAACAGTATTAGCGGCGCAAGGAGAACAATGTAAGTGCGTAGGTAAAGTACCTTTGTACATCCGTATCAAGGACGAACAAGTAAAGGTGATGTTTTTTATAGTAAAGAATTTGCAAGCACACTTAATACTAGGAATAGACTTTCTTTCAGACGCACAAGCTACACTGGATTTTAATGAAGCGTCTCTTAAGCTGACGATGAAACCAGTGCGTGTAGAAAAGGTTGAACCGCCAAGGTTAAATCTCGACCACCTGCCTAATGACGAGCAAGATAGAATCCGACAAGTGGTAAGTGAATTTGCTTTCTTATTTAGTGATATTCCAGGATTTACCCAGGTTACTAACCATAGTATTGACACCGGAGATGCATTGCCGGTTCGTCAAAAACCATACCGGTATGATAAGAATAAGGAAAAAATTATAGAATGGCATATTACCGATATGCTACGTAAAAAGATCGTAACGCCTATCTCAAGTAGTTATGCTAGTCCGGTGGTTTTATGTAAGAAAAATAATGATTATCCTTTGGAGCATCCAAAAAGGTGGAGATTCGCTATTGATTACCGTAAATTAAATTCCATAACGAAATATCCGGTATATCCGTTACCGATTATAGAAGAAATTTTAAGGAACATAAAATCAACCAAATTTATGACAACTTTAGACTTAACGAATGGTTATTTTCAAATAGGGATCAGGCCTGAGGACGTGCCTAAGACTGCTTTTATAACCAAGTCTGGCACTTATGCATTTTTGCGAATGCCGTTTGGCCTTTCAGGCGCCCCAGCAACATTTCAGCGATGCATGGACATTGTGTTAAGACCTGTTCTCGGAAAGTCCACATTTATCTATTTAGACGATATCATTATTACTAGTGATAATCTAGACCAACATGTACAGGATTTAAGACAGGTGTTTTCTTTATTAAATGAGGCCGGTCTAAAAGTTAATGTCGAAAAATGCAAATTTGCAGCCCCTGAATTAAAATATTTAGGTTACAAAATATCGCAAAAAGGGATCGAGACAGATGAATCAAAAATAATCGCTGTACAAAAGTATCCGACTCCAAACACGGCAAAGAAGCTCTCTTCTTTTCTAGGACTTTGTTCATATTATAGGTCCTTTATAAAAGATTTTGCGGCTATCGCTGAGCCATTGTTAAAATTAAAAAGGAAAAAGGCAAGATTCTCGTGGACGGCCGAAGCCAATAGTGCTTTCGAAAAATTAAAACAAGCATTAACGCAAGCCCCTGTGTTGAAATTTCCTGAAAAGGATGAAAATTTAGAAATTTCAGCGGATGCTTCGGATTATGCGGTAGGAGCGGTACTTTCGCAAAATCAGCAGCCAGTGGCATTTTTTAGCCGAACTTTAAATCAAACACAAAGAAACTATTCCGCGACCGAGAGAGAGGCACTTGCAGTTCTGTTAGCAGTGCAAAAGTTCCGAGTCTATTTTGGAAAGGCGCCGATAACAGTATATTCTGATCATGCGGCGGTAACTAGATTGTACTCTGGAAAAAATTTATCCCCAAGGTTAATAAGATGGGCACTCAAGCTGCAAGAATATAATCTGGTAATCAAGCATACCCCCGGAAAGGAAAATATCGTAGCAGATGCCCTGTCACGAATTAAATTAGACGAACAGGGTAATACCGTAAAAGTTGCAATGCTGACAGCGTGTACAATAAATTCCCGAGAAACTGTAATAACCGAACTGGGTAAGGATCCTGAGTTTGGAAGTATTTATGAGTATTTGAAGGATCCTGAAAATTTTAGCCACCAAGATATTGTGGCGATAAGAAATAGGGCGGCCCATTACGAACTAATAGATGGTCTATTATTTTATACAAAAACTACGAATTCCAACAACGAATTTCGACCTGTTATCCCAGCTAGTCTTAGATTAAATATCCTGCAAGAGCTCCATGACAGCCCTTTAGCTTCTCATGCTGGTATTCGAAAAACTATCCAACGCGTACGCGAGGCAGTCTACTTTCCTGAACTGCAAAAGTTAACAAGGGCGTATGTCCAGTCCTGCCCAACATGTCAAGCCGTTAATTATATTAATTTCCGCCCGGCCGGGTTTCTAAATAGTATTAAATCCGAATTTCCAAATGAAATAATCGGCATCGATTTATTGGGCCCTTTCCCAAAAAGTCAGTTAAACAAAAGTCGCTATCTCCTTGTTATAGTTGATCATTTTAGTAAATGGACCGAAATTGTTCCCTTAAAACGAGCCTCCGCGAAATTAGTTACCGATTCTATTTTAAATAAATATATTTTAAAATACGGGGCGCCCCTAAAAGTTATATCGGGTAATGGTCCTCAATTTGTAAGTAATATATTTGAAGACATGTGCCAAAAACTGGGCATACGTCATTTAAAAATGGTCCCGTATCGGCCGCAATCAAATATAGCGGAACGGGTCAACAGAAATATAGTGAAAATTATCCGTAGTTATGTTAAAAATTTTCATAAAAGCTGGGATAACTATGTCAATGAATTTGCTTTCGCCCTTAGGACCGCAAAACATGATACAACGGGAAAAACTCCTGCTGAGTTATTTCTAGGCAGAAAGGTTATAACACCGTTAGATAAACTATTTTATGTGCAACAAAGAGCCCCAGAATTTAAAATGGGTGATATAGACAAACTAATAAAAGAAGCAAAAAAGAATACGGAAGTAGCACAAAGAAAACAAAAATTGTATTATGACTTGAAACGACGGGGAGTAACTTATAAAGTAGGGGATGAAGTACTAAAAATTAAGCATTCACTTTCTTCAGCACCAGAAGATAAAACTGCCAAATTTTTTCCACGCTTTGAAGGACCATATGTTATAGAAAAAATAACTCACGCTGTTGTAGTGTTAAAGGCAAGAAATGGTGAAACCTGTTCCGCAAACATTGACCAGATAAAACCATTCTATGACCGTAATAAAATGCAAATCTTTTCAGATCTTTTGCAGGATCCGGTACGGCAGACACCGCAGGTACAAGTTCCAGAGGTGGGAAAACGACAAGTACAAGGGCAAGCCAATGAGAGACAGAAGCAAGTGAAAAGAAAATTGCCCCGCGGAAAAATTGAAGGTACAAAGAAAAAGAAGCCGTTCCACCGTCCAAAAAACAGAGTTCACGAACACCCCCAGAATGAAGAAGGGAGAAGGACGACGTATGTGGAAAAGACCGGGAGAAAGGACGGCAACTATAACCCGGCTGTGAAACGGAAGATTGACTCATCCGACAGAACTCTCCGCAGCAAAAGTCGCCGAACTGCGGAAGGGCCATCAGCGGCGGAGGAAAAAGTACAAGAAAAATTTGAACGGCCAACAACGAGGTCCAAGCAGGATCACGACAGAAGTTTCCCGGTTCCACCAAGACCAGCTGCCTTCAAACGGCCAAGACCACAAGCAGAGGACAGAAGGAAGATGTTCAAGGGTGGCCGTAGTGGTGAAAAACGGAAGCTTCCAGAGGAAAGCACTGAAGGGCGAGCCCGTACAAGAAGAAGGATCAACCAAGCTACGGTCTGCAGCACCTTTAAAGACTGGGCCCAGAAAAGGATGTCTGAATATTACAAAGATAAGTAAAATTTTATGTTACTTTACAAACTTAAGTTAATCTTTCATTCTTACTGCAAGTGGCAGATTTCAAGAAGTTTTACCTCATGCGAGGTCTACCTTTATCGCCAAAAGGGCGAGAAATGAGTTGTGACCGATTTTCTTATTATGTTTTTCAATTACTCGCGCGTAAAACTAAAGTTGATGTATAATAGCGTTGTATAAAGACATAAATATTGTAAAAAGTTATTGTATAAATTTTATTTAAAACATTCTAACAAGAAAGAAGTTTTAGTCTGAAAGACTTTTTGAAATGTAGTATTATTTCAATGTAGAAAGAATTGGCACTTGCTTTGAAAAGAATAGAAGTTAACAATGTACTACTAATGTATGTTTTCAAATGTGTAAAATTAACGGCATCTTGATATGTTCTTGTATACATGTGAACTGTTATTTTGAATGTTTAGAAATAACGTGATATGGTAAAAGTGAAAGTAATGTTAAAAAATTTGTTATTCGTGTGACTGTAAAGATTAAATCATGGTGAATATGTGTTAAAGGTTGAATGATGTAGTTAGGCTCTCTGACGCTACACTTTAGAGTTAGCCACTTTCAGAATAGTACCTCAGGGTCTAGAGTTGAAATTAGGGTGTGTTAAGAGGTCTCGTATGTTGAATTTTAACACGTTAGTGTTTTGATTGTAAGAGGAAGTGTTGAACACATAGACAGAAACACATTCGTGTTTGGTGTTTTTACAACACATGTCAGAGAGCACGGGGAGAGATAATTAAAATAGTCATGAATGAAATAAGAATGTTAAGAAAAGCATATTCTATATGTTATTTGCAATGTCATTCTGTAACATTTCATTAAACTAGTTTTCCTTCCAGATCTCTGGAAGGAACCAGAATTGAATAAAGCTCCTGTTTTGATGCAGTACAGATGAAAAAGAAAAAAGATTGTTGTATATTCCGGGAGCTGCTATTGTAACAAATTTCTTTCTTTTAAAAATTTCTAGTTTCTAGCTAAGTTATGATTGTAAAAGTTTGGCCTCGCGTTAGTTTCTAGAGCTAAAAGTTTTCAACAAGGTCGTTTTAGACCTCAGTTTCAAACTAATTAACTCTCGCGGGAAGTATGTAAGGATCTTAAGTTTTACTAACGTTTATTTTATTTTAAATCTTTACTATCACTTCTTATTTTCTACTTCCGGCCAGAATTATAAGCGTGAAGGAGTTTATGCAAAGTTGTCTGGCGAACGCCAAGTATTTAAGTGTGGCCTTTTTGCCAAGCAGAAGAGAGGAAGCCGTGAGTTCGAAGCAGGCCGCTTACCTTAGAAGTTACGCAGTTGCTACTTTGCCTTCCAGGCCAGAGGTTTTAATCCTCTTGATAAATTAAACGTATTGTAGTGTTCACAGTCTCTGTGCTACATACGCTTTCTGTTATTATAAGGCCAATCTTATTCTAAAGTTAAATTAGAGTTTAGTTTTATTTTGATATCTTTTAAGTTAGACCCCGAGTGGAGGGTCATTGTATTCCGAAGTACGGAAGTCATTGTATATAAAGAAAAAAATAAAGGGTTTTGTATACCCTTCGTCTGTATCCTGTCTACTTACTACAATTAGTGAACATAGCTTTAGTAAGCTCTTTGTTCTAGTCAGGTCATTGTATGTTTCCGAAGAAGGTTAGAAGAAACATTGAACCTGATAAGCTGAACGAAGAGGCAGAGCGGACAGAAAGACCAATCAGGAGATTAAGTAAGGTGATGTACGGTAGCACATGCACAGATATGCAGGTAGACGTAATGGGGGAGTGTCTGAGTAGTATAAAGCATGTTGTCGGTGTAAGATCAGTATTTCTGGCAAAGAGATTACACGCCGTACAGCAGTGAAAATCACACCGAGTTGCTGCCTCAGCGAGAAATGGCGAATAATCAATCTGTTAGACGACATATGGATGCTTTTACCCGAGGTCGAATCATTGGGAAGTTGGAGGAAGGCCGCAGTGTGACAAGTGTGGCTGCAGAGTTCGGAATTGCTCACAGCATCGTTTCACGACGTTGGAAACAATTTCAAACTACAGGAACAGCTATCCGGGGGGGTTAGTAGTGGTCGTTCACGAGGAACCACACCCGCAGATGACCGATATATTGCCTTACAGGGCAGAAGAAACAGGCGACAGACAGCGGGAGAAATCGCTAGACACACGAAACAGGCGACTGGACGACCGATATCGCGTTTTATCGTGGCCAGAAGACTGCACGGTGGTGGTCTGTTTGCACGACGCCCTGTACGGTGTGTACCTCTAACGCCTGCATATCGGAGAAGGCGTTCTCTGTGGTGCCGGGAACACCGGAATTGGAGAGACAATGAATGGGGACGAGTACTCTTTACAGATGAGAGCAGATTCAGTCTGAGTAGCGATTCTCATCGCATACTCATCTAGAGAGAGCGGGGAAGCCGCAATCAGCCCTCGAACATCATTGAAAGGAACAGGTATGGAGGTGGCGGTGTTCTCGTTTGGGGAGGCACATGCTTGGTAGTCGTACAGACCTTCACATCTTCGACGCAGGTTCAGTCAACGGGACCCGTTATTATAACGAGATTCTTCTTCCATATGTGCGTCTTTTTAGAGGCGTTATGGGTCCGCAGTTCCTTTTCATGGACGACAATGCACCATGTCATCGCACAGTAGCTGCCGAACAGCTCTTAGAGAGTGAGGATATTGAACGTATGGATTGGCCTGCACGATCTCCGGTTCTCAATCCCATCGAGCATGTATGGGATTTTCTAGGCAGACGCTTGGCAGCTCGTACCTTACCACCAGTAACGATTCCGGAGCTTCGATTGGCGCTGCAAGACGAATGGGCAGCAATGCCTCAACAACTCATTGACACCCTCATTCTCAGCATGGGCAGACGCTGTGAAACCTGCCTAGCAGTCAGGGGAGATCATGTCCCCTATTAAAGACCGGATGTTTCTTGCTGGACACCCATCAGAGGGATGTTTCGGCCTTCAGTCGCATTGCGCTCCATGCTACTTTTTCAATAAAGCTTCTTTTTATCCCTCTGATTTCTCTTTTTAGTAAGTGTTGCTTACATTACTCATGTTCTTACGTATTGGGGATCTTACGGTATTAAATGTGTTGATTTGGAAAGCTTTTGTACAAAGTTATATTGAAAAAAACCATCTCGTCCTTAATTTTTGCACACCAGTGTATATAGTATAGCAAGCATGTGTTCTGTCTCATTCTGCCTTTAATTACAGTGTTAAATTACATTTTATTACTAATACCGTTTTCCAAAAATTATTTTCAATTACAGTTTCATGTGTGCTTTTAGCCTCAAAACGAAAGCTTTGACAAACTGAAATAAGACACCTGTCATATGATAAGCTTATACAAACCAAAAAAATAAAAAAGAACTTACAATTGGTAAGAAATTGTTCAAACACCGGTATAAAAATTGTTTTATTTATCTTCAATTAATCACCTACTGAATATTTCAGTACTAATATTAATATACGAATCAATCATTTAGTAATATGTTTAAGAAAATGCAATGGTCTGCCAGCAATAAAATCGTCTATTTACAAAATAAATTACATGAAATGATTTGTAACGGATATTTCCGAAAGGGAAGATTGTGTCGTTCAAATGCAAGATGAAGCAGCTAATCTATACAGTGATTCATATAAATGAACTGAACCTAAAGCTTTATGATATAGATTCAAAAGTGATTATAAAGGCAGATTTCTAGAAGTTTCTATACCAAAACTTTTGGACTTCGTTTCATATGAATCACTACGTAGTATGTTTTAATGTTTGGAATAAATTAGTAAAATGAGTAAAAAGGTGCCATTTTCTAATCAGCAAGAATTTCCTCAGATTTCAGCCAAGATGGTAAAACGACCTTAAAAAGCAGACATTCCATTAAGCTCGATAGCTGCTAGTACTAAAATTTCAGTTTTTTACATATTTAAATATTCTAAAATAGGATGATATGAAAAGTTGATTCTGGAATCCTTCTCTTGAGATTCCTCACGTTTATTATTCTCCTTTTCAATTTTAAAAGTATGGAAATCTTCCGATTTCTCAACTGCTATCAGATCTTCGTCTTCAACAATCCTTTTGTCTGAACCCTTTGGAGCGGGCATGGGCTTGAGGATTGGTTTGAAGTTTCCATCGGAGTTGCCATCATCAGAGAATTGTGGAGCTACCGGTACCAGGCTCGCCTCAGACACATGCATCTGTTCGCCGCTGTTTAAGGAATACATCCCTGGACGGATTTTGAAGGTCGACCTGGACGAGGTCGTTCCGATTCGTAGTCGCTGATCGCCCTCCGAGCTGGTTATTCTTATGACCTCCGTGGGTCCTTCCTTAGTCAGACTGAATATCTTTGTCGGTTCGGAGGTTGAAACAGTTATGACTTTCGCATGTCCATCAGGAGGCAGTTTAAAGATGGGACGGGTGTCGATGGGCACGGCACTAACCACGGGTCTCCGGGCTATCATTTGAGGGGGAGGAGGAGGAGCAGGCAAAGGCACAGCGACGGGTACCGACTGAGTGGCATATCCCCCGGATGGTAGGCGTTCGGACGGCTGGTGGCGGATTCTTTGACGTCGAATGCTATAGTCTTCCTCATCATCCTCCAGAAGCTGTTTTAGGACCTGAGAAAAAGGAATGATAAGTTAGATAAAAAGTTTAATCTTGAACTGCTGTTATCATGTCTCACAGCCATTTATGTTATTAAAAAAAAAATCCACTTCCTCCCTTTCAGATGGAAAATGAGGTTCACTATTTCGCTTGCAATATGCCAAATAAATATCAGATTCACTATTTTGTTAACAATATTATAAAAATAACCATTAATAACTTTTTGATTTTATTATATTTTAATATAATACAAACTACCATCTGATAGGTTGCATAATAGCAGAATTTATACCATTTTCTATCGATAGCAGCTAAAAGTTAGTTTTAATACTTAAGTTCGTTCTGTCAATACTGCAACAATTTGACAAATGTTAACTTTTGCTCTGAAAGAGTCATATTAGTTGGTTCAGTTGTGTTTGTTATGCAACGGATATCGAATGAGCACGCTTTGCAAAGCGTTCATACTCGTATAACTTCCACATCAGACATAATAGAATCTATGTAGGCTTTATTTAATTTGTTTAAACAATGTTTTGAATGTTTACTGTCACTTCTCTCTTTCGGTTTTCCCGCTTAGTAAGAGTAACTTAGTAAGAGTTAAGTGAGGGTTTGAGATTGTTTAGACGGAGGATGTTCTGCTATTGAAGGCCGCTTTACAAGGATTTTTATTTTGAGATAAGAGTTCCTGTCTTCGGCCGTACATTATACTTTCCAATAGCAATTTCACGCCAGTGAAAGTCTTAGAGCCAAATTCGCAATTAATTTACTCTGCGTAGCCTTTGGCTATTAAATATCTAGATTTAGTTGACTTTCTACTTTGAGTTCTCGCCATAAATGCTAGCTGATTTGTAAGCCCCAGGTATGTTCATCTATTTTTAGTTTAAAATAAAGGTTCATTTACACTTTTCTTAAGTTTCCGTAGTACTTTTAAGACATAGCGATAAATCTCTTACAGTCTTACTGAGGTTTGGTCAGAGGTTACAACAGAGAAAAACTACATATCTTACAAGTACATTAAAATTAGTTTATTGCTGTTGAAAGACTTTTCTCATTATAGTGTGAAGGTTTTAATTACGTAATTTGGATGCATAGAGTAATTTTGATTAACTCCTGATCATAAGTAGATATATATAAGTGTACAAAAAAAATGTAATCCTTCGAAATTTTTGGTGTGCCACCAAAAACTGTCTCCCGACCTAAACTTCGCAAAGCACTATACTAGGTTTTTCAAATAAGAACCGGTTAAGCAGAATGATTGAAAAAGTGGCATTGTTACACCTGCAAATTGTGTCACAATTTGAAGTAGTTATCCTATATGCAAAGCACTTGGCATAATGTTCTGGAAGGCTTTTATCCTCTCTTTCAAAAAAGCACTTAATTAGGTGCATATCTAAACTAAATAATTTTTTGAAAGAAATTAAACACTTTTTGATGATACTAGGGAACAGTGGATTTTAAATCCGAAATCTAATGAGGAAGTGGCAACACATACGCATGACAGATATTGTGCTGACAGACAGATAGTACATGGCAGATATTCTCTCCATATCGTCTCCGGAGGCTGGCCTGCCATCCTTTCTTCCATTAAGATCTTAACGACAACTTTTCCTTCCATGGACCATTCACACAGGTGCCATAACATGCTAACAGAAGGAAGTTTCCATTGCGTAGTAGGTAACCCCAAACAATCAGAATATCCATTGCTATTTACTGAGCCACTAGAATCATCGCGAAAAACATCAAACATTCCAGTTCATAATTCAGAAGTCAAACAACAAAAATCAGCGTTAATTTTCAAAATTTTCACAGGACTAGTTTCGAGGGTTTACCGAACCACCATCCTCAGCTGCAAAACCGCAAATGAACAAGATAGGAAATAATGATTAGATAAGATAAGAAAGCCTGGACAAGAATAAGCAAGTGGCGCCATCTGTTGGTGAAACCAGAACTAAAACATAATTTCTTTAAAGGCCGAAGGCAAATTTGGATTGGAATTAGGATCGTTAACAAGAACAGAAAGATTTTTTTGAATGTGAAATGCCTCTAGAAAATCTAGTTCTCCAATGGTAGATGCTTTTTGAATAATTTTGGCAGCAGAAAAATTGAAAGTGTGATTTTCGGACCAACAATGTTGAGCAACAGAAGACTTCTGTGTTTCCTTTTTTCTAACATATGCCTCATGTTCCTTGACGCGAAATTTTAAGGCTCTCTTAGTTTGGCCAATGTAAATTAAATCACACTGGCAAGGAATCCTATAAATACCCCAAGAATTCATATCCGGAATGGGGTCCTTGAGTATGGAACTCGGAATTTTATTGATGGGAGAATAAACAATCCGAAAGTTAAATTTCTGCAAAATATGAGCAACTTTATAGCTAATTGATGGAAAGAAGGGAATGACAACAGAATTTTTATAATCTCCTGAAACAAGAGTGTGCCTTTTAGTGTGTTGAAATGAGAATTTTTTAACTGCTTGATTAACAATGTTGGGTGAAAAGCCCCTGTCAATAGCTATTGCTTTTAAATAATTTAGTTCTTCATCAAGGGCTAGTTTGGAGGAGCAAACTTGAAGAGCACGGAAAACATAGGAATAAAATGAAGCTAACTTTTGTTTAGTCGGATGACATGATTTAAAGTGTGGTGGAAGGCAAACCGATGAAGGTTTACGGTAAACCGTAGTACTGAAGTTGGATGTTACGTGTGGCCAGAATATCAAGAAACGGAAGAGAATTGCAAGTCTCAAGTTCAGAAGTGAACTGAATAGCAGGATCAATAGAACTCATTGTTGAAAGAACTTTATTTAAATCATCTTTATTACCTTCAAACAGGGTAAAAGTACCGTCTACATAGCAGAACCATGCAGGGAAGTTTAAAGTTTCAAACAATTTTGATTCATAATAATGCATGTAGATATCAGCCAGAATGGGACTGAGGGGGCTTCCCATAGCCAATCCCTCAGTTTGTATGTGTTATTTTGGAAAACAAAATGTGTTTGTTTCAAACAGAGTTGAGTGAGAGAACAGAGTTGAGTTTCAAACAGAGTTGAGTGAGAGAACAGAGTTGAGTTTCAAACAGAGTTGAGTGAGTTTGTTTCAAACAGAGTTAAAAGCAATAGCTATTGACAGGGGCTTTTCACCCAACATTATTAATCAAGCAGTTAAAAATAATAAAATGAAAGTAATAAAGATGATTTAAATAAAGTTCTTTCAACAATGAATTCTATTGATCCTGCTATTCAGTTCACTTTTGAACTTGAGACTTGCAATTCTCTTCCATTTCTCGACATTCTGGTCACACGTAACACATACAACTTCAGTACTACGGTTTACCGTAAACCTTCATCGGTTTGCCTTCCACCACACTTTAAATCATGTCATCCGACTAAACAAAAGTTAGCTTCATTTTATTCCTATGTTTTCCGTGCTCTTCAAGTTTGCTCCTCCAAATTAAAATTAGCCCTTGATGAAGAACTAAATTATTTAAAAGCAATAGCTATTGACAGGGGCTTTCCACCCAACATTATTAATCAAGCAGTTAAAAAATTCTCATCTCAACACACTAAAAGGCACACTCTTGTTTCAGGAGATTATAAAAATTCTGTTGTCATTCCCTTCTTTCCATCAATTAGCTATAAAGTTGCTCATATTTTGCAGAAATTTAACTTTCGGATTGTTTATTCTCCCATCAATAAAATTCCGAGTTCCATACTCAAGGACCCCATTCCGGATATGAATTCTTGGGGTATTTATAGGATTCCTTGCCAGTTTGGTTTAATTTACATTGGCCAAACTAAGAGAGCCTTAAAATTTCGCATCAAGGAACATGAGGCATATGTTAGAAAAAAGGAAACACAGAAGTCTTCTGTTGCTCAACTTTGTTGGTCCGAAAATCACACTTTCAATTTTTCTGCTGCCAAAATTATTCAAAAAGCATCTACCATTGGAGAACTGGATTTTCTAGAGGCATTTCACATTCAAAAAAAAATCTTTCTGCTCTTGTTAACGATCCTAATTCCAATCCATCTTTGCCTTTGGCCTTTAAAGAAATTATGTTTTAGTTCTGATTTCACCAACAGATGGCGCCACTTGCTTATTCTTGTCCAGGCTTTCTTAACTTATCTAATCATTATTTCCTATCTTGTTTATTTGCGGTTTTGCAGCTGAGGATGGTGGTTCGGTAAAACCATCGAAACTAGTCCTGTGAAAATTTTGAAAATTAACGCTGATTTTTGTTGTTTGACTTCTGAATTAGTACTTATTCGGCGTGTTATTGTGTCTTAATTATTCGAGTTCATATCTGAGTAGACTAGCATTTATTTTAAAAAATGCCACCTGGCAGAAGGCGAACTGTACCCATTGAAAGGGAATGGCTTTAAATTTTACTAAAACTTTCTTACCTGATTGGGAGATATCTGCTTCAGAAGTTGAGGAAATTGTTTTAGTTGCTGGGTCCAAGTAATTTGTTTTTGAACTTCATCTAGGAATTGCGGCTGTTGAGCGAGTTGGCTTGCTTGCTTGCCGCCTCCTAAAATGGCCCAGAGAGTACTGCTGAAAGAATTTTTCTTTTTCTCTTGGTTTTCATCATCAGAATCTAAAATATGATCAGAAAATAGAAGAATTATATTAGAAAGTCGACATGCTGTAAACTCGAAAATAACTTAGCGTATCTTTAATTTAAACGAAGAATGAATTTAATTATGATGCACATTATCACATAAGAAGTTTTGAAACAGATAAATTCCAATCTGAATTTCACATTGGTCTTGCAGGGAGGAAAACGATCCTGTGCCGTGGTGTATAAATATACGGCTTTAAAAACATGTTTCATTTAGTTATAATTGTGCTGCAAGTGTTTATTTATCGACTGGATATTAGGCTTGAATCTTGGAGAAGGTATGTATGTTTAGATATACATAACAGCTTTGCACAATGAGTCATATAAAATACTATCGAGCCAAATGTCAGTATTTTTGTTTGGTTAATTAACTAACGCAGAGTATCGAAGGTTGTTTTGCTTATCGTCCATCGGGAACTTCATAATCTGAACTGGCCCCCAATACTTTCATTACATATAGTCAAAAAACCAGCCACACACATAAAAAAAATCTGAAAGGTTTCAGATTTTAGCGGTTGCTCAAAGTTGTTTGTTGAGGATGTTTTACGCTCTCGCTGAGTCGCAGTCTACCAGTCTGCTATTACACTCCCTCCTACAAACCCTCTTTTTTTTTTTTTTTTTTTTTTTTTTTTAACCATATTATTAAACATCATTTTCTTCGCCCTTACGCCATATACAATTCAACAGTAAAATTGCAAAAATTTTAAAAGCAGCATACGTGTAGAATTCCCGGTGCAGCATTAAGTGCAGCATACATTTTTCTGTTTTTTCAGTCTTTTCTTAGTTCATCATATCAATGTTCAGTTTTCTTACTAAGATGGCTTTGCAAAAACTTTTGTCTTTTTATTATTAACATTTGTATGCTTGCTTTATTAAATATCACGTTCTTGGCGCTTACGCCACGTAAAATCCATTTAACATTCATTTAACAACAGAATCACAAAATATTTGAAAACAGCAAGTGTTTAAAATTTCCGATAGATAGTCTCGGACGCTGGGGTTAAAAATGTTTTATTCCGTACAGCGTTGCCATTGCTCGCTTTGAAATCGTTTGAGTTTTTTAATCAAATATTAGTTAACGTTTTACAAAATATGAATAAAACAAATTCAAAATTCCAAGGTGCGCATATTCAGGTGGAGAAGTTATTTAATGGCTATAGATACTGTTTTTTTTTTTTTTTTTTTTCAAAATGCGAGAAACATACATACATTCATGGAGTTTCTTCGTTATTTAATTTCTTTAACCATGATACAGGGCGATAGTATTTGGTTGCAACAATTTGAAACGTGAAACGAACATTTATAGTGAACCGATGCAAAATGCCGTTTCGAGACTAATAGTCCTTATGAGCTAACACTGTTTTGGGTTTAAAAAAACCAACCTCCTTACCAGGTTATTTACCGACATTGAGTTGAACGCAGGCTGAAATAGTAAGCTTCGAAAGCGTATTCCTCTAGTGGTCTCAAAATTCAAATTGCATGCTTGCCAAATGTTGACGCCTGAAACCAGTTGACGGGCTGGAATTTCTTTTTAACTAAAACAAAACTAAATTTTAACTTAGTTTCAACTTTTTTTTATTATTATGTATATTTATGAAAACATACATAATAATAAAAAGTAGAAAAAACTAAAATCTGAAAGAAAAAACTAAAATCTGAAGGTTTTTCAGATTTTAAAGTACGTCCAAAAGGGCTTTTTCTTTTAAAATTTTGTGTGTTATCTTTATTTATTAAATATTTGCAGCAATCTTGCTTTTAAGCAAGAAGAAAAGAGATGGGGACTTGAACGAACGCCGTTTCCTCCAGTCCGTGAGTATATTAAATATCATATTCTTCGCATTTAACCATAAAATTCACTTCAAGAGCCATATCGCTAAATAATTTTAAATTGAGCATATATCTTTAATTTCCGATACACAGTCTCACGCGCTGGAGATAAAAATGTTTTTTTCTGTACAACGTTGCCATGGCTCGCTTTGAAGTCCTTGAGTTTTTTAATCAAAATTCGTTAAAGTTTTACAAAATTGGACATGGATAATAAAACAAATTCCAAATTTCAAATCTGGGCTTCCAGATGACCATATTTTCTGTAGGATTACGTCATTGAAAATTGGATGTCTCTTGGTAAGTTGTTTTAACGCAATGCGAGAAACATACATACATTTATGCTGATTATTATTTAATTTCTTCAAATAGCGATAATATTTGGTGGCAATAGTTTGAAAGATGAAACAGACATTCAGAGTTATTCGAGGCAAAATCGCAAAACGAAAACAATAGTCCCTCAGGGACAAAGCCCCTTTGGACTAATAATAATAATGACGCATAGGAAAAATTCAAGTTTCCAGCATTAATTTTCTGTAAGAAATTACCTATACGAAATATTTTTTGATTATACTTTGGAATTCAAACATATCAACATATATATTCAAACATATCAACATATATATTCAAACATATCAACTAAATATTCAATTTTTCGAGAATTTTGAACACAAAAGTGCGGAAGGTTTGTTTGTGTTATAGCGAATTTAGAGAGCCCTAATAATTTTAAGTTTTTCGTTTGGTATGCTGTACGTATGAAGGATCTCATTATGTTTGTATGCAGATGGTTATAATGGTGACACTATATCGTTTAAAGGGGAAGCCACGTGAAAATTTAGTAACCCAACTGATCGGCTGCAAGGAAGAAAAAAAAGAAAAAAGATTGCCGATTATTACAGCAGTGATCATGAAAGCAGATCTTCGAAAAGAAGCATCAGACGAATTCCCACCGGTGGAAAAAAAGGAGCCAGTTGCCCTGATAGGAATTATTTTGTACTTACTACTTATCCGTACACCCGACACCGTACAGACCACATTTATGAAAGGCATGCCCACAGTAAAAGTTCACAAAATAAAGTTTACCGTACAGAAATCGTCCTAGCTAAATTGATTGTTTGTTTAGTCAAATACAAGTGACAAGTGACGGGGTACGTGGGCACTGTGCCTCTACCATGCTGGTTAAGCACCACGTCCACCTCTAGAACAGCCCCAGATGTCAAGAAGGGGGACCACACTGACGCTTCGCTAAATTAGTACGCATTGATTGTATATATAAATACAGTGTCTTATACGTCGTTCAGGCGAATACAACAAAGCATATGAAAGCTGTCTAGTGCCACCTAGAACTTTCTTAGGGACGTTGCTTGTAGGCGTTAAATGACGAAAACATCCAAGCGGCCAGCCCCTTCCTTGAAATTCGAACGTGGTTGAACTACCAGTATTCGGTGGTCTTTGTTACACTGATAGACCGTAACTTAGTTGATTGCTTAAAAGAAACCTAGTTAGGCTTAGTGCAATAGATGGTATTAACTTTGCCTAAAGTTTTTTACAATTGTCTTGTTCTTAAACAGAGTATAATTGGTTCTTAATATGTCTCTAGCCATCTGATTTTTTTAAATTCTCTCTTATTTTATTTTTATCCATTTGTAAATAAAATACACATTTCTGTTAATAAATAATGAAAAATCTCTATGTATGTGTGTGTATGTATGCATTAAATGTATGCGCCTCGCATTGTGGAGAAAATAATCTGATGTTTACACCATATGACTTCCTTGTACGGAATATTAAATTATACACATTTTCTTTTCTGAATTTCATTTAAACTTATTTCCCCGAGTTTCATTAGGTATATTTCTCATTCAAGTAATTCACTTCTCACTTCGCGGCAAGGCAAAAATACATAGAAACTCAAAATATCTTCATTAAAATCTGAAAGATATCGAAAAACATAAAACTCCAAATACAGTTAAAACAATTTAAAAAATTTTACAATTAAAATTACAGTTTCTACACAAAAACAAGGAATTTCGCCAGCAGGCGAGACGGCAGATTTTTTGTGCACAAAACAAAAAGTTTCCGTTTGGTCCCACTCACCAAAAAGACACTTGAAGGTGCAGAAAGACGTAATTCACTATTCTACTGATTTTCATTGTAAACAAATGGAAGTTCGCTAGGCTTAACCCGCCACTTAAACTTTTAAATTGTTAATAATTCTACAACTATTGCATGCAGATTTTTAAAAAGGTTAAAAAAAACCTTAATTGGAACAGAAGAACAGCATAATTCATTCACTTTTAAAGCAAAAAATGCGCAATTTACCAACATATAAGAATAAAAATATATGCAATAACATTATCTATATAACGAAACATGTGCTGGAAGTATTTGTGATCTTCAGTTTTAGGTTAAGTAATAAACTTATATTCTTGGGTAAACAGGAATATTTCGCAAATTGCTGTTGAAAAATTTCCGCCCATTGGCAAACCTTGTACTTGCTTAAAGATGCTGTTATTAAATTTAATATAATTGTTAAAAAGTACACTTTTTAAGAACAGTTGCCAATTTTCAGTAGGAATAATTGTAGTAATCTGAGGAAATAAATTTGGTAGAGTAAGTAAACTTTTATAAATTTCTTCAAAGTAGTGTAAAGGTTTTCAAAATCATAGCATTGGATATGTTCTATTTCCAGCGAGGTGTTTATACTTATTTGCATAGGAACGAAATATCACTTTACACGGATGTTGAATATCTTAAAATTTGGACGTTTTAATACTTTTTTAAACTTAACTTTGACTTAACTTTTCTTAACTTTGACTTATGGTGCCGGACACACTAACTCAAGAATATATATATTCATATGAACATTCATATATCATATCGACATTCTTATAAACATTCGTATAGTGGTAGTACAATTTAACTTTTAGGTTCGCGTTGTGAGTAACCTATGCAAAAGGAAAAATCAATAACCTAAATTCAACAAAACTCCATGTTTCTTAAAAGCTTCCCGGCTCAAACAAATGGAGGAACATTACAGACCACAGTAAATTACACACTAAATTAAACAAATGAAACATAGAATATATATCAAACACATTTATTAATTTCTAGAATATTCAAACATATGATAACTAGGTAAACTGACCAGTCCCCTACAAATTAAGCTTAAGATGTAAATTAACATATATATCATTTTAAATCTTACACTCATGTTAAGTGTAGGTGTACTAATTTCTTTTAACATTCTATAACTCACAATTTAGGTGGTTGTACCAATTTTCTAATCATTCGTTTACAGGTATATTAAAATAACTTGTCATTACTTAAATCTTCAAATCATTTCGTTTACAAGTACATTAATATAACTACTCATTATTTAATTCTATTCACTTCGTTTACACGCATATTAATATAAGTATCATTACTCGGTTACAGTTTAAATAGAAAAGACAGGAAAAAAAATCCCTCACAGGGTGAAGTTCATACATCAAACCCCTATTTTCTCACGTATGCCATCATCGACGGATAAATACGGAGTTTAAAATAGTTCAACAGATAGTCCTGCTTATTTCTTTGACTGATTAATACGGAGTGTTAATAGTTCAACAGATCGTCCAACTCATTTCTTTGACCATTCGAAGAAATCCACAAAACCCAAACCGGGCTGCTTGCCGGATGCAGGTCAATGATACACACTGCATTCAGGAACACTTCAATCAAGTTAAACCCCCAGGAAAATACTGGTATCAGGCAGCTTTTTTTTTTTTTTTTTTTTTTTTTTTTTTTTTTTTTTTTTTTTTTTAAAATCAGGAACACTCTTAATTAGGAATGCTAACGCTTCAACAAAATCAAGACCCAAGTAAGACGCAGGTATCGGGAGGCTTCTTTTAAATCCGGAACAGTGTTTATCAGGAACGCTTCAATAAACCAGGAAAAATGCCTTGAAAGGACCCAAACTGGAAAGGCACTAGGCAGGCTAAACAAGAAACCCACTGGTATCTGCATCACCCTGAGAATACCTAATAACAATTCTCGGAAAATTATAATGGAGAAACGACGATGCTATAAATTTTTGCGATGAGCTCTAGCGCCTTTTTTTTTAATGTAATTTCTCATCTGATCAAAGCCAAGAATCCGTAGCCGCAGCCGACTGGTACATGCCGCTCGGTAGAGCAAGACCCGCAAGGGGTCAAGCTCCCACTTATTCTCTTAGCTTGAAAATCAGAATCAGAATGAATCCTAGCAAGGTGTAAACCTCCCAGGAAATCTCGGTTTCTCCGCCTCTGTGAGTTCAGACGCTTTCAAAAATCATAAAATTAAAATCACACCAATGCCAGAATTTTACTTTACCTAGACTGAGAAAATGGCACCCCCATGACGAATCCAAAACAAGAAAAATCTCACAATGAGCCAACATCTGTACTCAGTAAAAACGTGGGAAACAAAGTGGACCCCCAACTAACAAGCGGAACTAAGCTTTACCAGACTCCAATTATCTAAGCTTAATACACCCCCCACTGTCTTGAAGTAGACAAAATTGAAACTATAACAAAGCGAAAGGAAGGCGATTTTCATTTCAAACGCCATTAGTAAAAGGCGACAACACAACACCCTACTGCCTCCATTGTTAGCAAAAAGGCCATAAACCAATAATGTACAATACATATTCTTTGGTCTTGCGCCTCCAATTCACTCTCGACTTTGGTTGACATAATAGACCTTCGTGGTCGTAATAGACTTCACAGCAACGCTACTGTGTAAAATTTTGGCAAACCAGATGTGTTTCCTTCCAACCGTCTCTCGCCTTTGTTACAATTCCTACTCAAGAATAACGAGTTAACTAAAGCCTTAACAACTTAAGAATACATTTTTCCAGATTTAAATATACCTGAATACAAATAAAAATATTAGAACAATAACTTAAAACACATACTAATAATTGAAATTCGCGACATAACACGTAGGCTATAGCTTGAAGAATTACTTTTAAATTTTATTTGTATATATATATATACTTACATATTTTTTGTGCGTCCGATTAAACAACAATACAATAGCGTTCTCTTCTCGAACATCTCACATTCTTAAACCTGAGAACTTCGATTTTTTTTTTTTTTTTCCTTATTTTTTCTGAATTCAATGAATTTTGATTAACTGACTCAGCTACTTAAAAGTAATATGTTACCACTGCTTGAAATAAAACCTTTTATCTTCCGTTTCCCAATGTGTTGCCATTTAGCAATTTTTAAAATACATACCACACAAATAGGTAATTTAAAAACAAAGTAGGACATTTAAAAACAATATCTTACCACTACCAAATAAAATACTATTATTTTCACGAGTCAGTGTGTTGCCATACAACAAAGCATAAGATATTTATATTTCAGCTTTTATCTGCCTGTTATTGATTAACAGTTTAAGCGATTTCAAAGCAATAAACGCAAGTTCTTAACTATACTTTTTCGATGCTCTAATTGATTTAAATAAGAATACATTTAATTTCATAACATATCTAATTAGTAATGTTAATTATTTTTTATAAAACGTTTTTATAATTTTTTATAAAAGATTTCTTGTGAAATATGGTACGTAATTGATACAAAATTCGTTTCTATTACCTTTTACATCCTTTAAAGACAAATCTTTTGTCGGAGTGTTGTATTGCAACTTTAAATTGAAACTGTCTTATCTGGCTGAAACCGTACCTATAATTTGCATGGAATTTTCGTTATTCGTTATTTCAGTATGTCTAGTCAATTTTGTGATATTATTGTTAAGCTCCTTTCTTGAACTTTTTCTTTGTTCTTTGAGAAAGATTCGTTTTATTTCATTATATAGATATAGAGAAAGAAAAAGGAAGTGAGCTACAGAAATAATATATATGATGATTACTACATGACATTTTTGTCCTCTACCATCAAATCTTTAATTTAAAAGCAAATAAAAAAAATCGATAGTTCAGCTAATATCAGTACTGCCATTATATACCCCTAAAAAAGACAGAAAAATACACAAAACTAAATATACTTGAGAAGATTGATATGTTTTCATTCTTCGTATTTAATTGTTAAATAATAAGATGTTTTCATGAAATGAAAAAGGTAATACTTGAAACCTTCTTCCTTCGAGCCAGTCCTTTTTGGAGCATAATTAAACGCAGCTGCTTTATCAAAGAAACTATAGAGTGAGCTGCAGTATTCACTCAGTAATTATTTAATTTCTATTGCATCTAATGTGTTGAGTTGTTCAACTGAAACGATTCATTAAAACCTTGCGATTAAAAAAAAAGCAATATTTTTGGTTTATTACTAAAAGCATTAAATATTTTTATGAAATTACCTGATTGGTTTACTTGAAATTAGTTAAATTTCATATGAAATTACTTGATTATGAATAAACTTTAAATCTTGGTGCGCTTAAAGCTTTGTCTTTTCGCTCGTTGACCAAATTGCTTATTTTCTGGGTGGAAACTCTAATTTTTAGTGCAAAAATTATGTTTTAATTGTTTTTAACTGTATTCGGTGCTTTAGGGTTTTTTGTATTTCACAATTTTTAAGGAAGATGTTTTGAGTTATTATAATTTTTGCCTTACAGCGTAATGAGAACTGAATTGACTGAATGAGAAATGTATCTCTAAGGAAATTCGAGGAAATAAGTTTAAATAAAGCGCAGCAAAAATTGCGTATAATTTAACAGGCCGCACAAGGAAGTTATTTAGTCTCTGGAAAGCGACTGGCTGTGCAAAAGACGAGCAAAAGAAATATTTTGTGCTATCCATTTTGAGCTAAACTCATTAAATAAGAAAAACGCAAATCATAAAATGCACTAAATAATCAATGATAATTGTTTAGCTATCACAACTATGCTCATCGGTTACAGCCGAAAACATCGCGGCAAAAACATCGCGGGCGAAAACGTCGCGGAGAAAACAACGCAAGGCGAAAACGTCGTGCTACAAAACATCGTGGGAGAAAACATCGCAAAGAGAAAACATCGCAGCTCTAAAACATCGTGGTACAAAACATCGTCGTCGAAAATAAAGCGGTTCAAAAACTTCGCAGTTTAAAAACATCGTTGTGTAAAATATCGTGGTAAAAAATAAAGTATCTACAAATCATCGCATGACGATAACATCGCAGACATGCTTTTTTCAAGCTTTAATAACTGTAAATGGATATTCCCATAATGATTTGTGAGCGCAAGTGATGTAAGGAAGGATAATTTTTACTTTCACATTTTTTTATTAACTAATAAATTTTTGCTGAAAAAATAAGAAGGAAACTTAAGCATAGAAAATTAAATGCAACTTAATAGATTATACTTTTTATGAAAAATTACCTGTAAAAACTTTATAAAAAATGATTTATTAATGGTCTTTGTTAGTTAACTATGTCGGTTTAAAATTCTATTAAGTGCTATATAAGTTGCATTAATTTTCTATGCTTAAGTTTCCTTCTTATTTTCTCAGCAAAAATTTAATATTTAATAAAAAATATGAAAGTAAAAATTATCCTTCTTTACATCTTGCGCTCACAAATCATTATGGGAATATCCATTTACAGTTATTAAAGCCTGAAAAAAGCATGTCTGCGATGTTATCGTCATGCGATGATTTGTAGATACTTTATTTTTTACCACGATATTTTCGACGGCGATGTTTTTAAACTGCGAAGTTTTTGAACCGCTTTATTTTCGACGACGATGTTCTGTACCACGATGTTTTAGAACTGCGATGTTTTCTCTTTGCGATGTTTTCTCCCACGATGTTTTGTAGCACGACGTTTTCGCCTTGCGTTGTTTTCTCCGCGACGTTTTCGTCCGCGGTGTTTTTGCCGCGATATTTTCGGTGGACACCACGCTCATCATATGTGACTAAGTAGTACAAAGAAGAGAGGTTATTAATACGCACGCACGGAAATTTTAAAATCTTTCAGATTTCAAACCAAAACTTTTAAACCAAGAGAAATTTAACGATATTCAAAGTAGTCATATTTATATATGCCATTTCTATGCTATCAATTCTATTGTTACATAATTTTATTAGTGTTGATATTTAGCCTAAAAAGGCGTTAGCCCAGAAGGACTAGTAGTCTGGTTAGGTTAGGTTATTTAATTACAGCAAAGCCTCGAGAGCTATCTGCCTAAAGGGAGGGATGCCTTCGTGGAGGACTTTCTAAGGGAAACTGGCTCTAGTAGTCTGGAAATGGCATTTTGCATCGAACCAGTATAAACGGTTGTATCACTTTTTAAAATTGTTGCCACCAAATGTTAAATTTGGCGTATTATACTATAATGTTTAATTTGGCGTATAATACACAGCGTATTATACTTAGAGAAATTAAATAATGAAGAATCTTCATGAATGTACGTATGTTTCTCGCACTGTGAAAAAGAACGACACCTACAGCCATCAAATTTTGAATAACGTTCAACCTCCAACCGAAATCCAAATCTTGAATTTCGAATTTATTATCTATATCATATTTTTTAAACTTTAGAGAATTATTTAGAAGGATTTCAAAGCGAGCAGTGGCAACAAACTGTACGAAATAAATATTTTTATCTTCAGCGCCCGAGACTGTTTATCGGAAATTCTAAAGACATGCTGGTTTTAAACACTTTTAGCCCAAATGCTGTCAAAATCTGTAAATGAAAAAATAAATCCCTTAAGGCGTAATTTGAGGGCTTTTAGATTTTTATTATTACTATTTTCATAGGCGACCCAAGAATTGATTTTTAGTAATTTGTAAGACCAAGATTGTTGTGATAGGAAAAAGCATCATCTGAATTTCCAGCGCATTTAAAATCGTTTTAAAATCTTTTAAAATACTTAAGATGGTTGTTATTTACTTATTTTGTATTTCAGAGGGTGGAAATAAGCAAATTATTATCTTTGAACATAAGAGAATTCATCCCTCTAATCAGCTGATAAAGAAATACGTGATATCACCGTTCTTCTAAAGCCTTTCGAAGTATTGGATGATGTGAGATTAATATTCAGGTAATTTAATTTTTTTTTGACGGTTTTGATTTGAAAATCCATCACTGATAGCAGGTCCATGATTATCAGCACCCATCGATCAATCGATCAGTATCGGAAAAGTATATAACCTATATTAAAAATTCCAAAACAAATTTCATTTCGTAAATTATTTACTGATCTATCCGAAGATGTAAAGACGGAAATTCTACAATGATTAATTTGATGAATTAGCAAGGATATATAAGAAACATCCGTTCAAAATCACTTACACGTTAATTAACAAAAATAGAAAGAAAAAAGATATTAAATGTTGCATATACAAATGTGCAGAAAATTCCAAGAAAATTTATCTTCTCGATAGTAACAGGTCAACACATTACATTAATATTTGAAAAAACAAACAGAGAAACTAACCTAAACAAAACTGTTTAATAAGATTGTAGAGATATTAGGTTATTTGGAAGCAGGAGAGATGAAAATGACCAAAATGATCCTCACCGGGAATCGAACCACGGACCTCTGGAATACGCGCTCAACGTGCTGGCTACTACACTACGAAGGCAGGAGAAATACCTTATATACTCCCCCTTTTAAAGGGCGACTGGGGATTAAGGGGGCCCAATCGCCAAATCCTGGGTGTGGAGAATCATCATCCACCACCCTTTCAGTTCGGGTGCGACTGTAGAGACATTGGGTTATTTGGAAGAAAAAGAGATGAAAAATGAGCAACGCCCTCGCCGGGAATCGAACCACGGACCTATGAAATACGCTGACCACTACACTACGGAGGCATGCTAAGAAGGCGGGAGAAAATACCTTATAAGATAACATGATGCAAAGGAAGTTTCTCTTTCTAGTGACTGCGAATACAGTCAACTCTCGATTTTCAGATATAATACTGGGGACAATGTGCCTGGTTATCTCAAAATCATGGTTATTCCGGACTGTTAAAGCAGAGTAAAAAAGCTTAGCCCATATTATAGTCAACAGAAAAATACTATTAGGAATTTTCTTGCATTTTTAAAGCAGTTAATATGCAGGTCATTCTGCTATGTAATTTAAATCAGTTTCAGAGCAAAACAAATGCACTGTAAATGATAGGAAAATGAACATCATTGCAAATGAAAAAAACTGAGTTATAAAAGACATTAAAGAAAGTATTTACAAGAGAACTTGAACGATATTTTCTTGAACTTGAACGATATTTACAAGAGATATTGAACAGTGTACAAGTCCAATTAGAACTTGTACATTGTTCATATAATTAATCGCACAGTTAAATCACATAGTGTTGCAGATAAAAACAACTCCAAAATATTTTATCATTTGTTATCACTGATGTTATTCCATTCATTTTCTTCTCCATTTTCTGTTTTCGGTAAAAAATTTTGCTTGAAGTATATAGTTCGTTATAACATTTTTCCCAACATTCTGCAATAAGGCAACCTAACGTTTTTCTAACATTGGCTTGTTAATCTGCAACAAATTAATTTACTCTCAGTTAGTCGGGAGTTATTTATAACAAAAATATGGGAATTACACTAAATGTAATCTTAAGTGATCATGTTTATGTGTTTGCTTAGAATGCTATACAGAAATGAATTTCAGACTTTCAACTACTCATATGAAAAGCAAAAAAAAAAAAAAAAAAAAAAAAAAAAAACCTAATGTGAACGCCACTTGATTTCCTTGTACGGCCTATTAAATTTTATTTATTATTTTTGCTGCACTTCAATTAAACTTATTCCTTAGAATTATTCTAAGTTAACAGATCCCTCAAAACAAGTTGAAAATGGCATCAAAAACTGCAAATTTTGAAATTAAATATCCCGGTCAATTTTTGCCGTACGAGAGTCAAACTTCTTATAATTTTATTTTCTCTTATGAGAAAATAAAACTTTCCCATATATAAACATAGGAACCGTCAGATCGCATTAAAAGTTAGATTTCATTATCTATCGATTTTTTTAATTCAGCATTGCCAAAGTATGAAAATATTCGTCATTTAAAAAACTATGTTAATAAGACCAATGACTGCGAAAATAATAGTTTTTACAAGGACCTTTAAACCGGTTAAAGGGGTGGATATATATACATATGCAACCACGTTCTCTCCCGTTTATATATGTATACTTGTATTGCCGATTGCAATAAGAAAGAGAGAAATGTTATAACAGTCAAAATACAGTATACAAAACTTCAACGTTCTACGGCTAATCGTTTTGGTGTTATGCGAGATACGTACATACCTATGTAGATAAAGACAATCATGGGGAAAAAATCCCTCTTGAATTTATTTTAAATCGATTTGTGAAAAAAAAAAAAAAAAAAAAGAGTCCTTCGTTCTGTCCTTTCGTACAGACGTCACGTAAAGAAGTAGTCTTCAAACGGATTCGGAAACGGTTAAAATGGATATTCACGTTGAAATATGATACCTGAAAGTTTTCGCGATTTCAATACTTCCTTGACTTCGTACAAGGAAGTAAAAAAGGGAAATACAGCAGCTATTGATTACGTAAAGTGCAAAGAATGTTTTAATCATGGAAACAATAAATGAAAACCGTATAATAAGTCAAATTTTACCCCAGCCTCTTACGTAACCTCTGTGTATAATTTGAACTTGTTTTTATGCAGCTCTGCAACTTAAATATTTTTACTTGAGATTAGTACTTAATGAAATAAAGCCCGTGGAGACCTGTTTTGAATGATCTACATTACTCTGCGATTTAAGTAAGGTATATTGAGCAAAAGAAAACGTTTAATTATCTTTTCCACTTCTCCTTTAATACAAAAAAATACTACAAATAGTAAAATGTACGAAAAATCATTGTATGATTAAAAAATGGAAAATATCGAAATTTCCTTAGCACCATGAAATAAAAACATTACTCGAAAAACAGTTTAATTAAAAATTAATAAACAACATTTTTAATCTTCAGGATTTTATGATTAAATTCAGAATTCCGAAATTAACATTGAACAAAACTTCATTTGCTCTTCATTACAAATCACTGGCTTGTAAATTGTTAAATGATGCTGTATTAAAGAAATATATGACATCAGAAACATTTAAAATTGGATAACGATCGACATTTTATTGGTGCCGACTTTTAAAGCAATCATAAAATCAAATGTTTTCTACACCCTAAAAAAAATTACCTATATCTGATCGCCGTCGGAACTGATAGTTTTGTTAAAAATCTAGGCTAATGTAAGACTGCTCGTATAATTTTAAATTTTATATTGGCGTGTTTCTATAATTATAAATATACTTCATTAATGTCTATAATGTCTCATAAAAGTTATTACTCGAATAAATTATATCGAATAAATTATAAATTATATCAATTAGATATATTATTCAAAAACTAAAATTGAAGTATTAAATAAAAGGGAAATATATTTTCTTATTATTATTAAATATTTTATGCACAATTCTTAACACTAAGAAAAATACATCAAATTATTCTGTTAAGTGCATAAAAATGGCAGTAGAAACAATTACGCTGCAAATCTTACAAAACTCGCTCAGCTGGAGAGAGAATAAATTAAATATATTGGACAAAATTGTACCAACTTGTATGAAAAGTATGTAAGTAGCAACTTTTATGAAATTAGAATCGTATAAAATTAGAACTATAATCAAATATAGCAATTAATAAGAAAGCATTCGAGCAAAATGTGAAAAGTGCAACTCCAACGCAAAGCCCGTCAAGAACAGTTTGAGCAAATGGAGGACTTTCTAAAGGAAACAGACTCGTGATTTCGTTACATATTTTCAGGAAAATCACGAAAATGACGGTGACATTAACTAGTTCGCCAGTTATCAAACTCATGCCAGTAAAATGAAGTTTTCCACGTACCATGCATTATAATTGAATTGACTTACAAGGTATTTCCCCCGTCTTCCTAGCGTGCCTTCGTGGTGTAGTGGTTCTGCACGCTGGGCAGGCATTTCAGAGGTCCGTGGTTCGATTCCCGGCGATGACGTTTACTAATTTTTCATCTTGCCTGCTTCTAAAAATAATAACCTAATGTCTCTACAGACTGTTTAGCTGTACATGCTGTTGTACGATAAAGCACGGATGAGTTATCTGTTTAATGGAAAGGCTGCCTTGGTACAAGACTGTAAAGGTGAAACGGTTCCTATTCGGATTAGACTCGCGAAAATCCACAAAAACCATCTACATAAACACTTCAATCATCAGTATACGAAACAGAATCTAGTTACCAGCCTTATCTATTCCACCATGATAGTCCTAACTAACCGAGACATTGACTGATCTATAAAAATTGTCGGCGATGTTTAAAGAATGGGAAAGCTTGAATGATCAAAGGATTTTTTGCTTTGAAATGAAAATTTGAGTCCCCCACCAAAAAACAAAATGCGTTTTTCCTTTTTTTACATTGATTATCACAATATATTTTGTAAAATGTACGACTAAACGGATTTCTTCATTTTAACTTTTGACACTATGTGTGATATTTCCTATTAGTAATTCAATAAAAATTGGTGATCAGCAATATGTGATATTTTAGTAATTTTGAGACGTCTGTTACCTTCTGCGTGCTGCGGAGCTGGTGCTGTTTCCACGTGACCTCCAAATTCTTCATATGGCTTAGGACGTTGGTGATAGGGTGGTGGAGCAGAGTACTTCGAGATATAGTTAGCAGGCATAGGCCTCAAGTGGCAGGCGCAACCAGTAGGTACTCTGAAGACATCGATGTGCAAGCCACTTTCTTTATTGAACACTAGAAGTCGATGATAACTGTAGACTTGCGCACATGTTGACTGCATGCGACTGACCACATACTTGCATGGGTTACCTGAAGCTCTGAAAAGAAGTAAAAGAAAAAACTTACACAAATACTGAAGTGACCAGAACTCTCAATAATAAATATGTACAAATACTGGAATCAGAGTTAAAATTCATTTGAGTTTCACCAAAGCTTTCTTTGCGGCATTAACTTTCCGTGTACACGCATGTAAAAAATTATGAGAATTTGCAAATTATGTCTGTTTTTAGAAAACGTATTAAAGCAAACGTACTTATTATACGGCCGAAGAATTATGCAAATATTCAAGATCAAATACATAAGCGTGCACGTGCGTATCTGTGCAGCTGTGAGTATAGAGCGGATATAAGCGCACGAGGGGTTTTCGGGAATTTCCGTGAGCGTTGTAACGTCACCGAGCTAACTACACAGTTCGTCTTTTTAGATTAATTTAAAAACTTAAGATAGGCTTTCTTGGTTAATTAAAAGAGTAACGTTACAGCCTTATTACAGAAGAGGAAAGACAACAGCTTTCAGCAGGATGAGTCACCTCCCAAGGGGGATATGCTTAATCAGTTTTTTCTTGATCACTTTCATCGGCTCCCACGGTGAATACTGGGGTTCGTTTCCAAGATAACAAGGAAGTTCTCTAAGGATATAAACATGTCGCATTATTACACCGTATTCCTTCATAACATTCGCCCTGTTTCTCACAAGAGTTCGGTAAGTTTTATAAGGTACCGGATAAAATAAGTATCCACGAACGTATGGATGATAAAATAAGCTGGAGAAGAGTCGGTACATTAGAAGCAGACCAATGACAAGCGCAGGTGTCTACAGAGCTCTATTTAACGCCCAGGGTTGTTTGCAGTTTGTGCAAACAGTTTCAGGACATTGGATATATATCGAGAAGATCTGGACAAGATCGATGAAGACAAACAATGAAATTGAAGATCGTTATTTGGCACTTTCCACGCGGCGACATAGTGTTGCTACAGGTTCACAGTTCTCATGTGAGCTGTATTCTACCACTTAAATCCGAGTTTTACCGTCTACAGTACCCTGAAGGCTTCATGAAATAGGGCTATATGCCAGAAGATTCGTTGTCTACGTCCTACTCATTGCAGCACACAAGAAAGTACGTTTACCATGATGCAAGGAACATGCAACAAACTTCTGTAGAGTACAGCGCTTTTCACAGATGAGTCAAGATTCAGCCTGGACACTGGTCTTTGTATCTGGAAAGAACCTGGAACACGATACCATTCCTCCCTCATCAGAAAGTAATCATTACTGTGGTGCAGGTGTAATAGTTTAGGCAGGCATTAGATTAGTATAAATATAAGGTTAAAGTGTTGCCTAAGGATTAAATATGTGTGTAATATATATATATAATAATAATAAGGTGTTGGCCTAAGGATAAAGTGTTGATAAATAAGCCTTTTTTTCAAATGTATTTAACAATGATAATTAGTAAATTTCTCTGTTAAGTGAAGCACAATAATAAACTATAAGTTTTTATAAAGCTCTTATAAATTATATAGTTCTTATAAATTCTTATAAATTACGGCATTTCACTATAAGAGAACCGATAACTATCAATGGCAGTATATTATGAGAACGAAATTTTTTCGTTTGTAGCAATAAACTGTTCCTAAAGGATTGGGGGGGGGGACAATCAAGTATTCTCAACCCCAAACACGAAACCTTTTTTCATCAGGTAAATATGTGACATGACTTATTGTGAGTAATATGTAACACATTTTTCGTATGTTACTGTGAAAGTTCACAGAGCATTTTCAAAATAAATGTGTTGTCTGCCTACATCAGCGTTAATGAACTTATTAAAAGTACCAACTGTAAATAATTTTAAAAGATTTAGCCTATAATGAGAGCCTATAATGTATTTTTCTGAATCAGTAACGTCATGGGACAATACCTCTAGCACTATTTGTTAAGACCCCGGTGTCTTGTATGCTTATTTCTACCTTATCCTGTTGTGATATCATGCTCTTAATTGTGATAAAATGATGAAATAGCAATAAACTTCGGCTACAGATCAGATGGCATTATCTACAGATTTACACTACGTATAACCTAACGCAATATATAATAATAATATTCAAATAAAAATCTCATGAAGATATGAAAAAACACGAAAAATGAGAGAGAATTTTTGTGCATGATAATACGCGACTATGCATAAATTTTAAGATGCGCATAAGTAACATATTAATAAATCTAAGACAAAAATATTGACATAAATATATTTTGGGATGTAAGGCGACGATTTAGCTCCCTGCCAGATTCACTACCTCTTTTGTATAGAGAATAAAGCAGTTTTGAGCCTTCTTATAGTTAATGGTACATTTTATATTATTAATTATGTTAGCTACGATTGTTTGTTGTAGGTTTTGCAGGTGACAACTAATCATAGGCACACATTAAAAAACATAATAATCCAGATCACCAGTTTCACCGCTTCTGGATGGATCATCTTCTCTGAGATCGAAGCGTGGCGATCGGGTCATGGCTAGTGAAGAATTGCATCAAGTGTGATTTTTCACTTGTGTTGGCCATTTCTGGTAAAAGTTCTAGAGCCTACGACACCTTTTGGATAAACCGACCCTGGACCCTAGTATTTTCTGGAAATTTCGTAAAATATTGCCAAGTTGGCGAGAAAAGGCTAGTTATCGCAACGGCTACAAAAAATTGAGCGTATTTATCTCCGATCTTTTCTAAGCTATTTTTGCAACCATACTGCCTATTTACTTAGAATTACAAATATTTCAAAGTAATAGCACAACTAAAAATAAACAGACACAATAAGTGGTCATAAATTAAAAATTACATAAAACACATGATGAATAAACGTCAAAATATCATTAAAATATACCGAATGGTTAAATAAAAATAAATATATGATAATAACCAATAACCATATAACAAAATACAAACAATTAAACATAAATTACAACAATATGAGATGACTTACAGACACTTCTCCATCCTTAACGTCTGAGTATATTCCCCCACATTAACGACAACTTTCCATTCGCCTTTCCTGTTCTTGGCTCTGTGCGGCCTGCCATAGTGTACCTCCGAAGGACAGACGAAACCTCCATTGGGCCCATAATCTTTAGGCACCATACTGGACCCAGATGCATGAGGATATGAGCCATAATAGTGGTCAAAGGAATATGCCTGCTCCTGCTTGCGCGACAAGCCCTCCACTTGACTCTCACGAACTTTGACTTCGGCATACATGAGGTCAAATTTAGCCTTATCCTTGTAGATGCTGCTCATGATGGCAGAGCTGGAGATAGAAAGAGATTAAAACTTAATAAACACATAGAGTGCTATGTGATAAGCATGTGAACAATATTGCCATTTGATGACAAGTATCCTCTTTTATGAATGAAGTCGAACATATTTTGTTAAAAGATAATAATGGCATTAGTATACAAGTAACATAGGCACAAATTCTTGATGTTATTTTCGGTAATGGTTTGTGAAGAAATTAAGCATTTTTTAACGTATTTAAAACAAGTTTACCGACAAAAATGTGGTTATATTAAGAAATTTATGCTCAGATTTACAAAATCAGAACATAGTGATGGAATGCAAAGTAAAAAAAAAAAAAAAAGATTTAAACCTCGATTCAGTGAGAATTTCAACTTTAAAAACTTCGTTTTTGTTTCTTTTTTTCTTTGGGGAATTAAAATGGTACAAAAGGAAAATATTAAAATATTTAACTTGAAAATTATTACCGTTGGCAAAATGTTTAAAAGACTAGATGATTCTATACGAGATATGTATAGTATAAGCAACGGAAACATCTTTTATTAATTACAATAGGCCTGCAAATGTGCATAAAAATATCAAATGGATATATTATGAATTAAATGGTTTTAAAAAATGAGTCAAGAATATTATTAAAAAATTAAAATCAAAATCTTTATTTCTAGGAAATGCTTTTATTGTTTTTTAATTAAAAAGTTTATTAATCAATAACAGGCTAACTAAACATGAAAAATAAATTTAAAATCATATGCTTTGTCGAATGGAAGCACTGCATCAAATGGCATTCGCGTATCCCCGTGAAAGATACAGACTTTATGTTCCACGCATTACAACATTTGCTAAGTAGAGCGGATGATGTGCAGTGTCTTATAAAAAGGATTATTTTTATTAATTACGCCTGACTTTGTAACAGAATAGAGGAGGCAGAACTTCAGAACACCTTAGTGTTATACGCCGTGTCCCATCAAGACTGTCCAGACTCTGCATATCCACATTCCTCGTGTGGAATACTCTGCATATCCACATTCCTCGTGTGGAATAAAAAACGACAATAGTTTTCGAGATAAAATGCAAAATAAAAGTATGACGTCATATCCAGTGCAATGGGCGGGAAAACCTTTATTTGGTAACATGAACATCAGTTTTCATACGTTTACACAGGAAGATGATCAAAAGGTCCACCCCGCATATGGAAGCATGCCTGCGCCCGCCGTGGTATGATGTCAAGCGGTCGTTTGAATTTCATTTTAAAAGCCTGCATCTAATAGCTACCGATAATCTTCGCCATGGCGATAATGCATTCCATGCCGCCCAACCGGGATGGTGGTTAGCGACGTTGACTGCAGTACCAAAGGGCCCGGCTTCGAATCCCGAACAAGACACTGATGTTTGTAAATTTATAGTGTCTGCGCCGGCATGGAGACACTCTAAATACACTTCGAACAGAAACTTCTCTCGAGAGGTTGTTGAAAGGGTTGCAGACCCTCGAATTTGGCGTCGGAATTGAGCAAAGTCGTACTTTCACCTGTATGGTGCTCAATGTATCAGGTTCAGTGTTCCGCCCTACTTGCTTTGGGAACGTGCAAAGACCTGACTCGGAACAGGGAGCTTACTAAAGCTATGTTCAATAAATGTGGGAAGTAGACAAGATACACAGGAAGGGTATACGAAACCCTTTATTTTTCACTCTTTACAATAATTTCCGTACTTCGGAATACAGAGACCAACTACTTGTGGTCTGAACGTAAGAATTTAAAAATATTAACTAAACTCTAACTTAACTTTGGAATAATAAACAAGGGCCTACGTGGAAGATTGGCCGTATATTAACAGGAAGCCGTATGTAGTACAGAGAACTGTTAACACTACAATACGTTTAAAATTATCAAGAGGATTAAACCTCTGGCCTGGAAGGCAACCAGCAACCGAGTAAAACTGCTAAGGCAAGCGGCCTGTTTCGACTAACTCCTTCCTCTCTCTTGCTTGGCAAAAAGCCACAACTTAAGTACTTGGCGTTCGCCAGACAAATTTGCATAAATAAGTTAAAGCTTTTAATTCTGGCCGGACGTAGAAAATAAGAAGTGATAGTAAAGATTTAAAATAAAAATAAACGTTAGTAAAACTTAAGATCCTTACAAATGTTCTTGCTAATAACAGGCGCAATCTTGCACTTTTTATCTTGCCATGATGAATTTCGTAAGCCTTTTTCTACTGCAAGTGAGATGAGTCACATCAATAACAATACGTTTTCCGTTGGTGAATGTTTCGACATATAAATATTGGGTAAATATAATGGTAATGCCTTACGAACTGCTGGGGGAGTATGCCCGTCGCTATCCATCACGCTGTCCTCCCGATACCACAATCATCCGTAGATTGGACAAGAGATTGAGAAATACTGGAAGCGTTCGTCTGACATGCAAACTCAACGACGCTGGTGGGAGAATGAACCACGGGCTTAAGCCAGCACAAGAAAATGCAATACTTCGACGAATGGAAGAATGTCCCAAGCTGAGCGCAAAGGCACTAACTAGGGAGCTGAATGCGAATAGCAATAGTGTTTCGCAGAGGTTATTACAGTCAGAGGAGCTATACCTATTTCGCTATACAACCGTGCAAGTTCGACATCCAGATAATTTTCAGCGATGTATTAGCTCTTGTGATTGGCTAATGCAACAACATGAAGCCGAAAATGTTTTGATTGCTCATATCTTGCGAACGGATAGACTCCATATGTGATGGAGTGTTCAACCATCACAACAGCCATATGTGATCAGAGTACAATCATTGCGCAATGCACCCGGGGAGGCAGTACGTAAATGTGTGGGCCGACAGACTAGGCAGTCGCACGATTGGACCATATCTGCTACTTGAGCGCCTCACTGGACATTCATATTTGGTATTACTCCGTGATGTATTAACCGATTTTCTAGATGGCATACGTTAGCGGCAATACAAAGCCTGTGGTCCAGCATGATGGAGCTCGGGCGCATTTCACAGCTAGTGGGTTATTGGATAGTATGTTTTGTACGTTATTGGGTAGATATGGAATAACCAGACCGCTGGACCGGAAGTGGGGTCCGTGTTTATGGCCTCTATGATCGTCAGATCTGACACTTTTGTATTTCTTCCTGCGGAGCAAACTGAAAGAATTGGTCTATCAAGACCTAGTTACTAAAGAAAGTGTCTTAGTTGCTCGTCTTCATGCTACGTGTACTTTAGTGGACACCAACCTGCTGCAACGTGTGCAGTCAGCCATTCCACGGCGCGCATGCGTGCCTCGATATGTGCAGTGGGTATTTTAAACATCTTCCGATTTAAACATATGCAAGCGCCGATGTTTATGATTCAAATAAAGTTGTCTTTCCAATAAAGTTGTCTTTCGCCGAAATTAGTTTTTTTAACGTCTTATTCCTGCTTTTTCCACTCAGCTATCACAACTACGCACTTAAAATACTGCATATATATATATATATAGAGAGAGAGAGAGAGTAATCGGAAATTGTGAATATAATTGCCGAGTAGCAAGTTGAAAATTCCTCGGTAGTGAAGGAACAAAACCTTTAGCATTCATTTTTAAAATCTACAAGAAAAATATGCTCCTTAAAGTACTAAAATAAGAGATTATTTCATGAAAGAATTTAATACCATATCTTCGAATAAGATACACTGAAGACTAAAAGGAAGTATTTCAAAAAACAGAAGTTAGTTCCAGCAGGAAAATGTAACTGAAGAAAAGTTACGATACAAAGAGTGCATGTCGTTTTCAAACCTTTATATTCTTGAATTTTATTTCTTTTATATTGAATCAAAAGAATTTTATTTATGTTATAATGGATTAGTTCAAACATAGTGATATTTTAAATTAGAATTTATATCTCCAGCACAAAAACAGAACCTGTAAAATAATACCGAATTTTACCAAAATGTTGATCCAAATATACTGTCATGAATATGCGACCCTGCTATTTACTCATGATATTTCCTAAGTGTCAGATTTTTAAATTCTGTTTATTCATTCTGTAAAATTCGAAACATATTTCTATAAAGCAACGAATGAAATTAGCAATGCAAAAGGAATATAAAATCCTTACCCCAGGAATAAAAAAATTATTTGAACCCATGGAAGAAAATTAAATCATGCTTTGTAAGCTAATAATAATCCATCAAAGTATTATATTTTTTATTTGAAAGAATTATAAATTCTGAATTACATTTATAACAGATTTTCCTGCTCAAAATCGAGATATTACTTTTTCAAGTCAATACTTCAATTTTAGGGAAAATATTTAGTGTAAGAATCGCACCAGTCAATATACTACAAAATGCTGCAATACGATAATGACAGTGTTTATTGGTATGCCATCTTAAACTGCTTTTCCTAAGATATCGTTTGCTTATTGGCTGAATTTTGTATGCATTCTTTAAAGTTTGCTTTGATTCTTAATCGTCTGCCAGTGAACATTCTCGAATCCACTGAAAAACTGAACTGAGAAAAGAATAGCAAAAACGTTTTGTAGATGATTGAAGCATAGCAGACATCTATTTCTGAATGGAAAACAAAATAATTTTCGCATACTACTTTATAACCACAAGAAAAATAAGTAATATTTTACGTCTATATTTCATACAACTAAATAATTTTTTACTGAAAAAACTAAACGGAAATTATAGATCTGGAAATTAGTAAACATCAATACTACGTTAACACACTTTTAAACTTATGTTGTTAACTATTTAGTTTTTTAATTAATTAACCTCTTTATAAAAACATATTACTAGATATTCATAGAAAAATATAGTATAAAAAAGATTAGAAAGAGGAAAATGCATAGGTTTAAAACTGTATTAACAGCAATACATATCAATGATTTTTTTCAGATTTCCAGATGTTGAATGCGTAAGTTTCCTTTTTATATTTTCATTAAAAATGTATCAATTAATTCAAAAATATGAAATAAACATTAAAATTATTACTTCTTCTCGTACTCACAAATCACTGCGCGCAAATTCACTTAACATTTTTATATTCAGAAAACGCATATCTGCAATTTTATCGCAATGGAATGATTTGTAAGCGTTTTATGTTATACGTTACCGAAATTGAAATTTAAAATGTAACACCAAGAAGAAATAGTCGGATAATTATACACATTTCAGGGTAGACGTATGTTACCGTCTTATGCGATTGATGTGAAATGCGCAACTCTCCAGCGCTCGTTGAAGAAGATATAAGGAAAGGAACTTGCAGAATGTTCAGTTTTCGTACCGTTAATTTCTGATAGGGCAACAATAGTAGAAAATTTATTCTTGTCTCAGGACACGTGTAATAGCAGAGAATGCCAGACCGTCGTCAATAGAGGCAGTTCCAGCAGACAGACGATTTTACGACGGACATGGTGATCGGACTTAAGAAGGCAGGTTGGTCCATTAGGCAAATTTCAGGTGACGCACACCTGGGCGCATCAATAGTGCACCGACTGTGGCGACGATGGTGCCACAGCCGAGGTGGTGTCGGTTCAGTCAGAATGACGTCAGCATGCGTGAATCCACGCATCCGCCGACAAGCGGTGGAGCACCCGCAAGCCACTTCTACCTCCATGTTCAAGAGACCTTGAATGTTCCCAAATCGACTAGAACCATCTGCCGTTGTTTGGTGGCTAGTGGCCTGCACTCTAGACGTCCGTTATGAAGACTGACACGACATCATAGACGCGAATGTCTGCAATGGCGCCGGGCTCGAGCGATGTAGACGACGGAATGGCAAAGGGTCGTAATCTCAGATGAGTCACCTTCTGTTTCTCCAATGATAGTCGCTGCGTACAAGTGTGGCATAGTCCAATACGGCAGCAGGTGTGGAACGTCCCACCGCACGAAACGCAGCATCATGGTTTAGGGCGCAATTGCGTACCATTCCAGGTCACCTCTAGTTCGTATTCAGGGCACTATAACGGCCCTGCAATACATCGATGATGTGCTGCGGCCGGTAACATTCCCATACCTTCAGAGAGAGCAATGCCTTTTATCAGCAGGATAATGCCTGACCATACACTGAAAACATATAAAATACACTGAAAAATAAACCAGAGTGGAAACTTTTTACGTCTAATTGAGTACATATTTTATAATTCTCAACTGCTATTAATGCAGTTTCACGAATCTTTCTTGTGACGTACTCGCGCGTAAATAAGTCTTCATTAATTTTGAATTGGAAAATGACATTTTACTGCCTGCTACATCAACAGACAAACTCAATAACAATATTCTTAATGAAATGGACAAGCTAGAAAATATAATTAACTGCAGAATATCAAAGGAATTTTCAGTTTTAAATTTATCTTTGTAAATATCTTTAAAGCACTTATCTTATTCTTATTTTAGAGTAAGAACAAGACGGAATTTCTCTTTTTCAGATTGCTTCAGTTTTTTCGTACATCTTCTTTGCCAGTTTCTGATGTCAGATTTTTAACTACAAATTTAAATTCAAACTCCTTATTTACATCTTCACTAAGTTTTTAGCAATTTTAAGCTTCTTACTGTCATTAGAATTTGATTTGTACTCTAATAAAAATGCTTTTTTTTTATTCAACGAATTCTAAAGCAAGCTTAATGTTCATAGCTTCAAGCCTTTTGCTGATAAGAGTTATTCTATTAAGAATATTCTACTAAATTAGTACAGAGGAAATGTATTTTAAATATTTAATTTTAAAATACAAATCTTCTGCTTCATATTATACTGCTTTATTAAAATATTGTCGTTCGTTATTTCATAAAATGCGTCTTACATTTCTCACAGTTAATAGCTTCGAATTTGCTTTCCCGTCGGACTCAACGTTAAGCTAAATAATAAAATTGCTGAATTCGGTGAAGAAGCGAAGAATAAACAATTCGTTAAGATATGTTGGAAACGTTTTTAAATTGGAAGTAACAAAATGAAAGAAAATGACAGTTTCATGAAATTCGGAAAGGGGAATAAAAGGAGAACATTTTTAATGAATTGGGAGAATATTAATAGTGGTTTTTAATTTAAAAGTCAGGCTGTAGTATATCTTTGAAAGTATTGCAGTATGAGTCTTCTCGTGCAAATCTTGTAATACCATAATCTATTTTACTTCTGTTAACTTTGAGGGTAATAATAGTATTTGGATCACAGTTATTTGCATACAAAGACGTTTTCAATTGAATCGGAAAATACAAAAAGGGCCTATAGTTACAACAGTCAAATTTTACAAGAGTAACAAAAAATTACCCCATTTCTCACAAGAAACTCAGAGGACAACAACAAAAAGTTATGATATCAATGTATCTAGGTTCCATGCAATTCAGCTTTATTTAAATGTCTCCTGTTATTTTTGTGAGGCATGGGATAGTTTTTTGTTGCTCCTGTAAAATTTAACTTTTTTCACATAGTCCATTGTCGCACTTCCCGATTCAGTTTTAGAGTAAGATCAAAACAGAGTTGTTTATCGATTTATTTATAACAGAAGTTAACTTTATTAGCAGTATTACCACTTGGGTGGTTTTCCTACTGTACAGGCCGATTTTTGGAACAGTCTGTCAACTGCTGGTTTTATACAATGATTATTCTGTTCTCAAAGATTTCTGCAAGAAGTTTCATCACATAGACGCAGTTTAAATTAATTACTTTGTGTAATATTCATAAATAAATGTCTTCATATATAATTTGAATCTTAATCATTCGATAAGTAGTTACTCACCATATATCAGGAATTAAGTAATCCATGCTTAATAGAAATCCATCTTAACAGAGACTGTGTGGAAAAAAGTGTATTGGCTCACAACTGTGTCCAGTATCTTTTTTCGGAAACCTGGTTGCGCATGTAAACAATAAACCGTGAACTAAATTTTTTTCAGGAGATAAAGGGTACCCCAAAATAAAAGAAATTTGGCGACTAATTTTTTTCTCCAAATTTGGCGACGTTTTAGTTCGGTTCCTGTATAACTGTCATTGGTATTGTAATTGAATAACTGTTATTGATCCCTATATGTAACTGTAACCGTATCCACTCCTCATATGCCTTCCAGTAATTTCGAGAAGTGGAAGGTACAAGGGATTTCTCATCGGCCAGGGTAATACTATATAAGACCTGAGAAAGCATCAGCTCTCAGCTGTTTAGTTAACGTGAATTCGAAGTATTGAGAGAGCTCCTTAGGAGCTTCACCTTTACATATGCGCTATGCATTGTGTTGTGTTTAACATTTTTAGTAGTTTAAAGTGTTATTACTGATTGTGCTCTGCGATACTGAGAAAAACTATACGAGTGGCTTGGTGGAAAGTTCCAGAACTGTGAAATGTTTTGTAGAGACATTAGGTTGTAAGGATCTCAAGTTTTACTAACGTTTATTTTATTTTAAAACCGTACTATCACTTCTTATTTTCTACTTCCGGCCAGAATTAAATGCTTAAACTTATTTATGCAAATTTTCTTGCTAACGCCAAGTACTTAAGTTGTGGCTTTTTGCCAAGAGAGAGAGAGGAAGGAGTTATAGGAAGCAAGCCGCTTGCCACTGTAGTTTTACGAGTTTTCACTCTGTTGCTGGTTGCCTTTAAGGCCAGAGGTTTAGCCCTCTTGATAATTGCAAACGTATCGTAGTTTTAGCAGCTCGGCGTACTACATACGTACCTTTTTTAATTAAATGCCAGTCTTAGTGATAGGCATTTGTATACTAATTCAAAGTTAGTTTTTATTTAGTAGTTTTTATATTCTTACGTTCAGACCACAAGTGGTTGGTCTTTGTATTCCGAAGCTCTGAAGATCCTGTAAAAGATAGAAAATAAAGGGTTTCGTATACCCTTCCTGCTTGTGTTGTCTACTTCACACTTTCGTGAACATAGCTTGAGTAAGCTCCCTGTTCCGATTCAGGACATTCATGTTTCCAACGCAAATCAAGAGAAATACAAGTCCTGATAGTGGCGCCTGAAGAAGAAGAATAACCATGGCCGAGTTTCAAGAAGAAACTGAGGTGCCTGCAGAAGCGGCTCAGAATCCAGAAATGCCAGCTGCCGCCCTGGAAGGATTAGGTTACGTCGTCCAGACCATGCGCGCATCGATGATACCAGCAGCAACTTTTGATGGAAACTCACCGGTGACCAGTTTTTTTGGAAAAATTGGATGACCACTTCATGCTATATCCAGTCCATGAGTTCCAGAAAGTCACCTTAGCTACCAGCGCTTTGAGGGGCCAAGCGCTTAATTGGTTCAAATGTCTAGGAAGAAACCTCTTGAGTCAAGCGGTAACTCCCACCTATACTTACGAAAATTTCCAGACTGCCTTAGTAAAAGCCTTTCCTGTCGTAAGAAATCGTGCAAAATTGTAAGCGGAACTCTTCAGTATATACCAGCAACGAAACGAAAATCTTTCAATCTTTATTTTAAGACAATTTCACGTCTTTAAACTCTTCTATGGAAGCCGGCCGGATCCTGAAATAATCCATGTAATTTTGCCTGGGTTACTTCCCCAAGTACAAGACTTTGTTGAATTAAGGAACCAGACGACACTGAAAACGTTATTTGAGCTCGCAATCCAGTTTGAAAGTACAAGAACGGTGGACATTGAAAGAAGACGCCAGTACAAGCAACGTAGCCAATTTGGTGCGCCAAGACCACAGCAAAGGCAAGAGCACGGCTACGGAAGCAAGTCGAATCAGTGGTCAAGGAAACCCGAGTATCCAAAAACAACCGGCGAACGTCGACAGTTCAATAATAAGCCAGAAAAAAAGTCTGAAGGCCAGCGGAAAAAGAAGGAAGGCATGGAAAAGAAGAAAGAAGATTTAAACTAAAACGGATTGCTGCTGACGGGAGGATGCATAAAATCGAAACCCAAGAAAATCCCTCTTCCTTCAAGCTAAATACAGTTATTGTGAAAAATTTGATTCTTCCAAAGATTGGAAGTTTTGGTCAACAATATTCCAGCCACCGTACTCCTGGATACAGGCGCGCAGTGTTCCTGTGTGGCAGAAGATTTTTTTCGGAAATACTTCCGTAAATATAATTCGGATAATACGACAGTGTTAGCTGCCCAGGGGAAAGATGCAAATGCATAGGTAAAATACCACTCTATATTCGTATTAAGGACGAGCAGGTAAAGATAATGCTTTTTATCGTAAAAAATCTACAAGCATATGTAATTTTAGGGATAGATTTTCTTTCAGAGGCAGAAGCAACGCTGGATTTTGACCAAGCGTCCCTTAAGCTGACCATGAAACCAGTTCTCGAAGAAAAAAGAGAACCACCCACGTTAAATCTCAACCACCTGCCTACGGAAGAGCAACAAAAAATTCGCCAAGTGGTAAGTGAATTTGCTTCGTTATTTAGTGATAGTCCCGGATTTACTCAAGTGATGAAACATGAAATCGATACAGGAGAATCACTGCCCGTTCGCCACAAGCCATATCGGTACGATAAGACTAAAGAAAAAATTATAGAGTGGCACATTCGAGATATGTTACGTAAAAAGATCATAACGCCCATCCCAAGTAGTTGTGTTAGCCCGGTTGTGTTATGTAAGAAAAATAATGACTATCCAGTAACACATCCGAAACGGTGGCGTTTTGCAATTGACTGTCGTAAATTAAACTCCATTACTAAATATCCCGTATATCCATTACCTACTATTGAAGAAATTTTAAGGAACATAACTTCTACGAAATACATGATTACGTTAGACCTAACGACGGGTTATTTTCAAATAGGTGTAAAACCAGAAGATGTACCTAAGACTGCTTTTATAACCAAGTCAGGCACTTATTCATTCTTGTGTATGCCGTTTGGCCTTTCAGGAGCATCGGCAACATTTCAGCGATGTATGGAAATTGTGCTAAGGCCTGTTCTAGGAAAGACCACATTTACATATTTAGATGATATCATTATTACTAGTGATAATTCGGATCAACATATAAAAGATTTGAGAGAGGTGTTTTCATTATTAAATGAGGCCGGTCTAAAAGTTAATGTTGAAAAGTGTAAATTTGCAGCCCCTGAATTAAAATACTTAGGATACAAAATATCTCAGAAAGGAATCGAGACGGACGAATCAAAACTAATCGCTATTCAAAAGTATCCGCCGCCAAATACGGCGAAGAAGCTGTCTTCTTTTCTAGGACTTTTTTTCATATTAAAGGTCCTTTATAAAACACTTTGCATCTATTGTTAAAATTAAAAAGAAAAAAGGCAAGATTCTAGTGGACGGCCGAAGCCAATAGTGCGTTTGAAAAATTAAAACAAGCGTTAACGCAAGCCCCTGTTTTGAAATTTCCTGAGAACGATGAGAATTTAGAAATTTCAGCGGATGCTTCGGATTATGCGGTAGGATCAGTACTTTCCCCAATCAGCAGCCCGTGTCATTTTTTAGTAGAACTTTAAATGAAACTCAAAGAAATTATTCCGCGACTGAGAGAGAGGCACTTGCAGTTCTGTTAGCAGTGCAAAAGTTCCGAGTCTATTTTGGAAGTGCGCCAGTAACAGTGTATTCTGATCATGCGGCGGTAACTAGATTATACTCAGGGAAAAACTTATCCCCAAGGTTAATAAGATGGGCACTCAAGTTACAGGAGTATAATTTGGTAATCAAACACACCCCCCAAAAGGAAAATATCGTAGCAGATGCCCTATCCAGAATAAAAATAGATGAAGAAGGTAATACTGTAAATGTGGTAATGCTCACAGCATATACGATACATTCCCGAGAACCTGTAATAACCGAACTGGGTAAGGATCCGGGATTTAAAAATATTTATGATTATTTAAAAGATCCTGAAAATTTTAGCCACCAAGATATTGTGGCGATAAGGAATAGAGCGGCCCATTACGAACTAATAGATGGTCTATTATTTTATACAAAAACTACGAATTCCAACAACGAATTTCGACCAGTTATCCCAGCTAGTCTTAGATTAAATATACTGCAGGAGTTGCACGAGTCGCCTTTGGCCTCTCATGGTGGGATTCGAAGAACCATCCAACGCGTACGCGAAGCAGTTTATTTTCCTAAGCTGCAAAAGTTAACAATGGCGTATGTCCAATCCTGCCCAAAATGTCAAGCAGTTAATTACGTTAATTTCCGCCCGGCTGGGTTTCTAAATAGCATTAAATCAGAATTTCCAAATGAAATAATTGACATCGATTTATTGGGCCCTTTCCCGAAAAGTCAGTTAAATAAAAGTCGCTATCTCCTTGTTATGTTTGATCATTTTAGTAAATGGACCGAAATTGTTCCCTTAAAACGAGCCTCCGCGAAATTAGTTACTGATTCTATTTTAAATAAATATATTTTAAAATACGGGGCGCCCCTAAAAGTTATATCGGATAATGGTCCTCAATTTGTAAGTAATATATTTGAAGACATGTGCCAAAAACTGGGCATACGTGATTTAAAAATGGTCCCGTATCGGCTGCAATCAAATACAGCGGAACGGGTCAATAGAAATGTAGTGAAAATTATTCGTAGTTGTGTTAAAAATTTTCATAAAAGCTGGGATAACTATGTCAATGAATTAGCTTTCGCCCTTAGGACCGCCAAACATGACACGACGGGCAAACTCCTGCTGAGTTATTTTTAGGCAGAAAGATTATAACGCCGTTAGATAGAATATTTTATGTTCAACAATGAGCCCCGGAATTTCAAATGGGCGATATAGAAAAATTAATTAAAGAAGCGAAGAAGAACACTGAAGTAGCACAAAGAAAACAGAAGCTGTATTATGACATTAAACGACGTGGAGTAACTTATAAAGTAGGGGATGAAGTGTTAAAAATTAAGCATTCACTTTCTTTAGCACCAGAAGATAAAATTGCAAAGTTCTATCCACGATTTGAAGGACCATATGTAATAGAGAAAGTAACTGAGACTGTAGTGGTGTTAAAAGCCAAGAATGGTGAAACCTGCACCGCAAACATTGACCAGATAAAACCATTCTATAATCATAATAAAATGCAAATATTTCAAGATCTTTTGCAGGATCCGGCACGGCAGGCACAATCTCCAGAGGTGGCACAACGACAATCACAAGAACAAGCCATGAGTAGACAGGTGCATATGAAAAGAAAGTTTCCCCGTTGGAAAACTGAAGATAACAAGAAAAAGAAGCCATTCCACCGACCAGAAAAGAGAGGGCACGACCACCCCCAGAATGAAGAAGGGAAAAGTCCTACTAATGCAAAGAGAGCCAGGAAAAATGGCAGCAATCATAACACGGCTCCAAAACGAAAGATGTACCCACCGGATAGGAGTCTACGCAGCAAATGTCGACGAATTGACGAAGGAAAATCAGCTGCAGATGCAAGGAAGCAACATACGGTTGAACAGCCAGCAACGAGATCCAGGCAACAACGGGAGAGAGTTGTCCTGATTCCGCCAAGAACAGCTGCCATCAAACGGCTGGGAGGCATATAAGCAAAATGTACACTGCTAGGACAACGGCTTGAATTTGGCCAATGACAGTCCAGATGAGGGTCACCATTAACTCCGCCCACATGAGTGATGTCACATTTCTGACGTTTGTTTACATTCCGCTATTCGGAGTTATCCAGTGCGTTCTTTGAATGTACATTTAGCTTTTCGTAGTTGAAAGTGTTTATATATATATGCGTGTGTATCTGTATATAACGATTTAATGTTTGTTATAACGATTTAATATTAAGGATTAAACTACTGTTCCAATAGAAGATTAGATCTAGCCGGATGGAAGTTACTGATGGTTGGAAGATGCATGTAAAGTGTGGTTTACAAATTATTCTGCATATTGATAATCAGAAACTTTTAAGTGACTTAAATCATCTAATATATAAAATGTACCTGCGTGAATTAAACCAAGTGAAGTTAATACTAAGTTAGTGAAACCAAGTGCTAATTTGTGTCAGTAATTAATGCAGTAAATATTTTGAATCAAAATGCAACCAGTTACCATTGCATTAACATAGTGTCTGTCAAGAAATCCTTAAAATACATTTCATATATATCTATCTGAATATTTACAGCATTATTAACTGTGGTTTGATTTCTTTATTGGATTCAATATGCTTTCTTAGAAATAAACTTCATTTTATTATTAAAACGTAAAGAGTATAAAGATGAAAAAGTGAGTTCACTCTAATGAAGATATTGAAGTGTAATTTAGCTGTGAAACTACTGAAGTTAAATGAAGAACACGTTATTTAATAAGAACTGAATATATTTAAGATATGCTACCAGCTCTGATATATCAAGACTATTGTATATGCTTGTCTATGAAGATTAAATCACTATTAACTGATGGGGTTATGGTTCTGGTAAAGCATATATCATATTTGGAATTTTCATTGCTCAGTATGCATTCTTAGAAAGGAAGTTTGTTGTTTTGCTGAAATGTAAAGAAAATAATACTGAATATTTATGTGCTTAGTGTAATAGACTTACTGAAATCTAATTTAGCTATAAAAGTGCAAATGCTAAATGATGCTGAACATAATTTAGCAAGAAGTGAATTTAGTAAGATTTGTTTCCAGTTATGATATTTCAAGACTATCGAAAACGCCTAACAATGAGGTATCATTACCTGTTCTAAGGTGTAACGCTGAATTCAATCCAATAAGTACACTTTTATTTCCTGGAAACATACCTTCAAGTGAGTTGCTCGAATGTGTGTTTATAGTTCTTTACATCTAGTTAAATACAGTAAAACTTACATAAGCCAAAACTGAGTGGATTAAAAAAAATTAGCTTAAAGTAACATTTCAGATTTTACGTTTTACAAAGACTGATTACCTGGAGTTCCACTGATGATTGGACTCAATAAAATATGTCTTGTACCGACATTTTTTTTTTGACAAAAAGCATTTAATATTAAATTTTCTTACATTAGTATGTATTTTTGACTGTGAAGTTTGTGCATTTAAAAAATCTAATGAGATGCAGATTATAATATTTTCATTTATTTCCAAATTCATTAAAAGTATATTTTTACAATTTAGTGCCTGATTTTATACATTATATGTATGAGTAATAAATAATTATTGTAAATATACTGTGTAACTTATATTGGGTTTAATCCTAGTATCCGGTGCACAAGGGATTTGGCTACTTTTGGCGACTTTATGATGAGCAGTACATGGGATATATACGATGAGTAGTTAAACGAGTCATTTTGGTGTTGGCGATAATTTTCAAAATCGTACCAAGGCTGCACCGTATACTAGGATTTTACCCTTATATTGTGATCTTTGTATTGAAACAACTTATTTATATATATATATATAAGATATGTATGAGTCAAGAATCTACTCATGGCAAGTGAAATTGAATTGTTAGTAAGAAATTAATGATAATAAGATGCATTGCTGATGTATCTCATAAGATGTATTATTGATGACAGTACATAAAAGTAATCAAAACACTATAAGATTAAACTGTAAGGTTAAAAGGTACTATTATATTTTCGGGACCAGATTCAGAAATGTATGTATGTATTCATGTACATGTGTGTATATACACACGTGCATAGGCCCATCAGTGGCTGTTAAAATCTTTGAACATCCCTTCCCACAGGCAGATAGCCCTAGTGTGCTTTGCCATACTAAACTAAAATGAAACCAAACCACTCGTAGCTACATACATTACATCTCTGAATCTGTCCCGATAACAGAACAGTACCGGTTAAAATTTGGCTTTTAAAGATATGTGAAAAGAGTTTTGAATTAAAATTCAGACCATATTTCATTATCTTGTAATAAATACATTGAACTTAAGATTACACTGTCACTACTTACTATGAGTTCCACTAAGCTGTCAATAAGACTTTATATTTACATTAAGTACTGAAATCAATATCAGAATGTTGTGAATTAGTATTATTGTTCGCATGTGCTTCACATTTACAAGTCCATTCTATTATCCATAATTTAATATCCATTCTTAACAAATAAGAACAGTATAATACTTATTATCACATTTATTCATTTATAAGTTCTATTAATTGAATTTCCTATCTTATTTTACAAAATACTTTCAGCCTATAATTCATTTTTTAAATGTTAATTTCTCTTCATCTTAAGTAAAATATATGCACACATTATTGATGAAAAATGATTTAATTAAAATGTTCAAAGTATATGTTACAGAAAACAAACATATTGGCATCTATAATGCATTTATTAAAACTTATTTATTATAGTGAAATGCTCAGATTCCCAGATTAATAGATAGAGTTTGAAAAGCAGAGGTCTAAGATATCATGTAACGTTTATTTACATAAAAATGATTGTAAATACATAATGATCGCAAGTTATCTTATACTCAAACATTTCATGCTAACCTGCGCCCACCAGCGGCCGAGCGGTAAAGTCGCTGAACACTGGTAGTTCGGTCCGAGGTTCGAATCCCGCGAACGGGCCGGCTGCATGGGCGTTTTCGTGGTTTTTTCCATGTGTAACGTGTATACGAGCCAGTTTCCCTTAGAAAGTCCTCCACGAAGGCACTCCTTCCCTTAGGCAGATAGCCCTCGTGTGCTTTGTCGTAATTAAGTACACACACACGCTAACCTGCTTTTATTGCATTAGAGTTTTAAAAATAAGTACTTTTAATGGTTTTTCTACTACTGTTTCAAAATTATGATTTTTATGCCAGTCGGAAATGATCTTCTTCCAGTATACAGAATTAAATTATTTATTTCTGGAAGAGCCATCGAGTAATTTAAAATATAATACTTAGTACTCCAAAATATTCGCTTTAAAGTTTTTAACGTGCTGCTTTTCATCATATTAAAAAAAAATGTAAACTTGTAATATTGAAAAATTTCTGTCTTAAGTAAAATTATTGTCACTACATAATTTCAGTACAAACTAAATATTGCAGTATATAAAAGAATACAGTATACTGTCTGTAAAATTAATGATACGTATTAACACAAACACCTTGGCTCAATTTGGATTTAACATATGAAAAGGTAAAAGTTACTCATTGGGTGCAAGTTGATGGTTTTCACAACTTTTCTTATTCTATTTTATTATTTTCTTAGGATTGTTATGCCAAATTATTGATATTTATCGCAAGTTGACTTAACATTATCAAATTATGAAAATAAAACATATTTTAGAAATTTTAAATATAAATTTAAATTATTAAATAAGGATTACATAATAGTACATTAAAATTAAAACACGTTCATCTCCAAATCTTTCTGTAATTTTTTTGCCCTATTCTTTTCCATGAGCGATTTATTTTTGCTTGAAAAAACATTAAAGAATTTCAGAGACTCGGCATGGCACAAACCTCAGCAGCATTGGGTATGTACCAAATGTATTTCCTTTTTGTTCCTTTTAGAAATTTGTTGGGCAAAATTTTGTATTCCTGTAGAATTTTCAACGTAGTTTTTTCCATTGTTGGCAAATTCCAAAGCGCATATTTTAAAATTAAGGCAAAAAAATATCACAATTTGTTCATAAAAATTGTTCAAATTTGGAATACAACACAAATAATGTATACGAAAACGGCGACATTGCCCTATTAAAGGATTGTTATGAGCATGCTTGCCGGAGTTGGCACATTTTAAAAATTTGACGAGTTCTACTGAGTTGGTTGTGAGTAATAAATGAATAAAATTGTAATATGTGCATTTTTACTGTTAGGAATATAAAATTTTTACTTGTAATTAAAATCTGAATATGCTAATTATTTATTTGCCTTCTTATGTAATTTTGATAAATCAGCCACTATTTATTTTACATCAGTAATCTTCAGACTAATTTTTAATTTAGTTTCAGTGTGAATTTCTTTTGTGCTCTGCTTTCTTTTCTTATGTTTAAATTGACTTCATGTAAAGCAACATCAAAAATAAAACTATTGAAAAAATATATGAAAAGCAAACTAATAAAAGAGACAGATATGAAAATTTGTGAGTTCAGTTTCATATATATTGTGTACAGTAATAATTAAAAGGTGGGACTAATGAAAAGTACAACTTCACATACAGAATATGTCAGAAAAATACATACAGACTTTAACAGATGATATCTATATATTGGTTTCAAAATTTAATTATCTTTATAATATGTAGTATGATATTTCCTTAACATGTTGGTACTCTCACATATGTGTGACACATGACAGTGAACCAAAATTAATTTGGAGGGATGTTGTGTAGTATAGTAAATCGGTGAGGCTACAGGTCCTTCATCAAAAAATTATGGCAGAATGTGCAGCAGTCCCCTCGGACACATCGACTAAACATTGTTCAAATAACTGCTCAGTATTGTGCTATGTGTCTAGCTGTTAATGGCTACCGCTGTAACACTTTGAGCAATCTAAGTAACTGTATAGGTACATATTCAGGAATATTATATTAAACCTAGGCTAACCTTTGTATGATTTAATTAACTTATAATTAATTTCAATACCAAAGCACAAGAATTTTCTTTTATTAATTAAAGTGTGTGCATTTTTCTGATGGGCCCTTTATAAATATAGATGAATTTTAGTTTAATAGCACCGATGGCCAGACCACCAGCAAATGAGTCGTAGAGTCGTTGAACACTAGCAATTCAGTCTGGGTTTCAAATCCTGCTAAATACGCTGGTTGCATGGGCGCTTTCATGGTTTTCCTCAGGTGTAATGATGTGAGTATTAAGACTGTTGCAATCCAAATAATGTTATCAGATATTACAAAAGAATTTTATTTACCATCCTTGTGATATAAAACAACCTTTGTTGCGAAATGCTTCTAAAACGTACACTTTCCATGAAATCCCCATCTCTCTCAGGAACTAATTTAATAATTTCAAATTGCAGTACTCTTGCTTTTAATATTATTATAAAAATTCATTTCAAAGAGCATTAAAATCATGCTTAATCTGCGCTTTTATGTTCCCGCAGTCCTTTACAACCATCCTCTTTGTATTTAAATATTTGACTATATCCATAACCTTTGTGTACGTTTTTTGCGTAATAATGAATTTCACCATTAGCAGAAATTCTACTAATTACTCGACAAAAAAAGAGTTTCAGAACTGTACTGAACTAAAAAAAACTTCCAGTTCTCGAAACTCATTATTTGACTTCTGAGAATTCATTATCTGACTTCTAAGAACCATTAGCTTTTCAATATATGAACTTGTTAAAAGTTACAGGCATTAACGCTTATAACCAATATCGTATTTATCACGCTTTTCAAAGTAAATTTTAGGAAATCTTCTCAGAAATCTGCTAATGGGGATGTTCAAAATTGCTTAGACATGAGAGCTTCAAAATTATTTGAAAATGTAACTGTATCCATTAATCCATTCATTCTATTATTAAAAGTATAACTGTTACAAATAAATAATTTAAATTATTAGAATTAGTGTAAAATAATTTACTTGGGGTTGAAAACTTCAAACAACAGTTAAACATGAAAATTTTTCTCTTTAATAAAAATTTTTAAAAAGCATACAAGTATTTCTGTTTTCTCCTTAAATAAAAATATCTACCTTTGACCAATTGATAAAAATAAATCATTACTGTTGAACAAAATTAAAACTCAACTAAAAGGTTTTTTCAGTTTTGAAAATGTCCGTGTTTGTTTAGAATCAAAGATAGGTATGAATACATTGTTACAAAGTTCCATCATTAATTTTCGATTTTAATTCTCAGTGCAGACGATTCTGTAGCGAATAGGTGGAGGAGTCAGAAATTATTTAGTCGATAAATTATAAGATATCAGAAACGTGTTTCCACTCATAGTATAAAATAACACTTGTTATAAAATGCTATTAAAGGACACAGATTTAAAGAGATCTTTAAAATAATGCTCTTTCATCTTTCATAATATCGGTGATAAATGCATAGCTAACTAACTAACAGCAAAGTATTCTCAAAATTTTCATTTTTATTTCTAACGGTAGGATTTTGTTACTAACCGAAAACAGAAATATGTCTTAGAGATACAGAAAGATCAGGATAGTGTCACTCACTATTATGCATTGAGTGAAACCTCTCATGGCGACAGTTTCCTGCAGACGACTACTTCGGAAAGCGATCACTATTTCTGAGAACGCAGGATTGCTCTGATTTTCACCGACAGTCACCTTGACTGTCGGTGAAAATCAGAGTCCTCATCTATAAAGAAGGCCAATTTAGCGTTTAACCGCGGTGGTCGTTTTAGAGAGGTTTCAATATACAGGGTGTTTCAAAAGGTCGTTGCCAAACTTAACATGCCGGTCTGCCATACCATGACAAACAACATTTACGTAGAAGCGTGTGTCCGAAAATGCAAAGGGAGACCGCTAACGGGCAGAGTTGGCGAACGTAAAGGGAAGAAAGAAAGGATGTCGAAAAACGTGTTAATATGGCTTATATTAAAGAACATTGTTAATTACCCGAAGATATTCAAAATTCCTTCCATTCGCCACAATACATGCTTCACAACATAGACGCATGGATTTACGGGCCAGTTCAAAATGGGGAGGTGTGTCACGTACATGTGTCGCCGCTTCCACGATCCTGGCGACGAGATTCCAGGTCCAATGTTTCTATCGTCTCGTACACTATGGACTTCACGTATGCCCACAGGTAGAAATCCAGAGAAGTCAGATCGAGGTATCTCGATGGTCATGCAACTGGTCCGCTTTTGCCAAATCCAGCCATCAGGATATGTCCTTTCGGAGGTATTCCCGCGCACTGTTGCTAAAATGTGCAGGCACTCCATCATGCTGAACGCCTGAAATGATCACACTTCCCACTCTTCTGTAAGCCTGCGAACATCGCCCTCCAGCGGTCGCCGTTCGCATTCTCGTACGCAAGTTCCTATGTAAATCTTGTTTGTCATTGTATGACAGACCATCATGTTAAGTTTTTCAACGACCTTTTCACACCCTGTATTTATTTTTAATGTAACAATCATGAGAAGCAATTGTCCATTTCACCATCTTGAATTAAAAACATTTGATATATAAATACCATATGCTTTCCTTATATTATTATGTCATGTTAAACCTACAAGAAACGCACGTAAATCCTCTCTAAGACGATCACCCAGGGTTATAAGTCATTTATGTCTTCCCTTGAAACTAATCGTCTTAGAAAGCTTATGTTCTCAAAAATACTAGTTATTTTCAAAAGGTGACTGCTTTAAGAAGGTATTTCGCCCCGAAAGAGTTATGTGTATTTTAATAATTAACACAATAACAACTAAAAATATCAATTTGATGGATTTTAATTAAGAAGATAACTTTTGCTAAAATACTCCTCAAAAGTCATCATTATTCAAAAATGGTCTTAAAGACGAAACAGGCAAAAATATTTTCCCTGCATTTTTTAAAGATTAAAAATGAATTAGTTTTCAAATATTTAAACTAATTCAACTGAACATGATACAGTTTTTAAATATTTGTTTTAGTCACTGTAAAGATGAAATTAGGTTTAAAAAAGTCACCAAAAATCGGAGTAGATTTTGTAGTCATTTTTATATCGAAATTTTCGATCCTGAAAAAAAATTTACATAACTAACTCTTACTTAAGGAGTTAAAATAAGTTACGTTTTCAATTAATTTATTAGTTATTATTAGAGTTTTTATAATGTATTGAAAGCTACAGATTTTTTTCCTTCGTGGCAGCAATATATTTTTCTAATACCCTGAACTTTCTTTTGCAAGCCTTGTAAGTATACGTTTTGTAAATAAACCTTTTGTAAGTATACGTTACAGAACACAAACAAGTAGAATTTCTATTTAAATAAAATGGTCATCAATAAAATTTGCATTAGCGTATATTTACCTGGGATAATCAGAATCATCAAGACAGATTTCTTCAGTAAGGCGGTCACACCTTGGACCCATCGACCAGTCATTTGGCTTGTAACTGTAAGAAGGCTTGGGCATGGGATCTGAAGATTTTAATGAACCAATGTAGTTCGTCGATGGAGATTTTCTGTTTGCTTTGTGCCGCACTGGGCTGTAAACAGGACTCAGTGGTCGAGTATTCCCTATTTCCTCATTCTGAAGCAGTGCATAAATTGCATTATCCAAGATATTTTCTGATGGATCTTCGTTATAGGGTGCTCGTGTTGTTGTATAACTTGGCTTGTAAGTTCCTAGAATGATCGGTATTAGTTCTTGTGGTAAATCAGGCAAAGGAACAATTTGACCTCTCAGAATGCGAATGATTGGCATGGATGATTTAGAAGATAAAGCTTCATGGCTGTCGAAAGGACTGACAACTATGCCAAACTGACGCTGTTCTGCCGCATGGGTATCAGAAGAACGAACTGTTGCCTGCTGGATACCACTTGATTGGACAAGAGTTGAGTTGTTAGAAACATTTCCAAAATTGAGCATATTATTAAGCAGCCTGGCAGCAACGAGCTTTCTAAGCAAAGGAATTGTTGTGTTTTTTATAAAAGATTGGAAATTATGCCCAGAAATAGCTCTTGAGCTCTCTGTAGTGTGACTGTCATTCGGAAGACTGGAGTTTCGGAAAAGAAACTGGCGCTCAAGGCGAATTTTATCAACTGCAGGTGACATCAAGAAATCAGAAAATGACATCACATCACCATCTACGCTGTCCACATTGTCTGTATCATAGCCACCATACTGTTTCCTTTCTTTACTTTCATCGGAACTATAACTGGATGTTTCTCCGTGATTATTTACCATTACATTTGGTACGTGATATTCAAGGCTATCATCGTTAAACTGTACATTGTTTGCTGTCACATTTTCTTGATTTTTAGTTTTAAGACTATTAGTCTGACGTGGAGGTGTTTCTATATTCTGAGAGCCATACACACTAATTTTGCTGGAATTGAAACTTATATTTTCATTCTCTTCGCTATCGTGAGAATCATCGAAGTCAACTTCAAACCTCCTTTTCCGAGGAATTTCGTCAGGATTTCCTTCAGGAAATATATAACTAGATGCTTGCCTTTTACGTCGAACTGTTTCTTGACTGTCTACGTCAAGAGATCTAGGTCCAAACGCAGGTCGGTCAGAGCGCCTAGCGAGCTCATTCACCGTGATTTGATCTTTCAATATGAAGGATGGCTTCCTTATGATAAGATTATAAAATTCATGTTTCTTATTAGGTACATTCAACCTTAATGTAGGAGTCTCTGCAATAATAGTCTTATTCACTTCGGGTGGTATTAATGAAGGACGATACTCATTTTCTTCATTTCCTCCAACAGATGAACCAGAACGTGACTGATTCACGTCATCTATTTCATGATTGGGCTTACTTGAAGTATGGAAACTTCCAATAGGGTTATCTTGCCCATTTGACTTCATTTCATTCTGATGTGAAGAATAATGTTGTCCATTTGGATTTCCAGGTAATTGATTTTGTACATCTTGTGTTCTCTGATGTTGCTGGGGGTGAAAATTATTCGGAGAGGCTCCGTTTTCTTTACCATTATCCCCTAACCGAACATTAGGACCTTGATGACGCTGAATGTATGGCACAAATATAGGTGGCCTATATGCTGGAGCAGGTCTATTGAAATATCCTCCAAGCCCATGATGCTGTTCTTGGAGAGAAATGCCTCCTCGAAGCACTTGCCTGTTCTCATTTAGGTAATCTCTTCTGTCAATTGATGGTGAATAAGGAGTGGGTGCCCTGTACCTGACATTTGCATCTACCACTACTGGCCTGTTGTGTTGAATAGGATTAGTAGGATTAGGTTGACGATTAATATGACTGAATCTGTTATTATTATTCTTATTCGAAGATGAGGAATGTGTGGCATTATTTCTGCTGCTTCCAAGCCTCCTTATTCGAACAGCAGAAGATTTACCTGTATCCAAACCTGCACTAACTACAAATTCAGCTGCAACATCTCCATAAGAACCATATAAAGCTGGTTTTTGACGCAAATGATCTCTGGTGATGATGACAGTTGGCAATCTTCTCCGACTACCACTTGAAGAGGGCTGGCTCTCTTGGGCAATACTCTTTGTGAGCAGGAAATACACTCCAATAAATGACCACAGCAGCTAAAATAAAGAAAATGCAATAGTTTTTACTTTCATCTTAGCCATATATAAAACTCAAATTCTCTTAATAAATAAAGCTATATATTCTGGCACTAACTATAAATAAGGCACTAATTCTGGCACTAATTATAAATTCTGGCACTAAATATAAATAAAGCTATAATACGAGTATTCTGACAATACAGTGCCAGTATCTGTTACAACTGCCTAGTGGGAATTGAACAGGTAACAGGTTCAATTGCCTAATTGTAATTGAACAGCTGAGTTTCTTCTGTGCTTACAAAGTAGTTAGTTTAAAACTGTAATTAACTGGAGATTTGAATTTGCTGAAAAGTACTAGTTTAGTTAGCACTCGCTCTGAGAAAATACTGTTTAAGTCAAAGATAAACTTGATAAGCTTTTATTGTTAAAGTGAGTATTATTTGTTGGCCAGCTCCAACACATTTGGCGCCCTAAGCTATCAATATAGTTGACACCTCGTACAAGTTAAAAATATCAATAATTCAAACATAAAAAATTAAATTAGGAAGCTGTCACTTGCGAGAGCAACTTATCTGGTGCTTCCAAAAATCAGTACCTTAAGCGGCTGCCCGTGTAGCTTATCTTTCAAGCTGACCCTGATTATTTGAATTTAATTTCTGGGAGGTTCTAAATAAAAAAAATTAAATTGCACTTCATATCTAAAACCTAAATAAAAGTTGTAGCCAATAAAAAGGCTTTAGTTCCCCCCTCCCCCCATTTTCGTCTTATTTCTGTTGGCCAATTATTATGTGATATACAGTGATACAATGATATCCAACTTCTTTAGTTTTTATTAATAAGTAAGCTACGACGACCTTATTATTAGCGGAGACTTTGGAAGAGTTACAACGGTAACAGAAGTACATCATACTCTCGATTATCCAGGCGCAGATTATGTGTGTGTGGTGATGCGCAGCACATTCAGTGATATATACTAAAATGTGTAACAAAAAACGCGTGAAAGTCCTAGAATCCTCGCTGAACAGCGTATTCAAGCTTATTTTCAACGATTACACTGTACAACTCGTTCTGTGTGTGCATAATCCACTGAGATATTTTTTGTTTCGTAACGTATATTCGTGCATATTTTCTTCTTATCTTTTCAAAATTGATTTAAATTTTTAGAACTTTATGATTAGAGAACACACTACAAGTACTAAGCTCAAGGGCGTTCCTTTCACATTAAAACGAAAGTTTAAACTAATGGAAATAGCCTAACGCAGTAAATCGAAAATAAAGCTCGCCGAAGAACAGAGGATTGGTGCGCAAATTGTCCATGATACTTTTAAACAGCAACATAACTTTCACAAGAGAGACACACAAGCCTTCACAAGAGATTATGACAGAGCTGTAGATGCTTCTAACTAAAACAGCATGAAATTCTCAAAAAGCTTGGCCGAAAGCCTTAGAAAGTCTTCCACGAAGGCATCCGTCTCCTTAGACAGATAGCTCTCGAGGCTTCGCCTTAATCCCATAAACCAAACCAAAACCGTTAACCGAGGTAGTCTTCTAACTACACTGGTGAAATAAATTAAGAGAATTTGCACATCTGATCTACGATCTCCAGAACTATAGGACAGATTTTAATAAAATTTAGTATGAACATAGGTTGATATAATACAAACAAGCTAAACATTTAACAGTTATACTAGACACACATGTTCGTGTGTAACACTCATGGGAGTCTGAAGGTCTGAAACAGCGGTTGCAGAACAGCGAGTTACTTTTACCATTTCTTCTACTCTATCAGACTCTCTAGATTGAAGTTTAAATAAGGGAAGACAATCTTAGCTTAAGGAAGAGACCGGCAACCTCAGCGTGCCCTGATGAACTAAGTAAGGCAAATGAGGAACATATTAATGACTCGGAGGACGTTTTCGCCTTGCTACAAGATGTGGGTTTCAAGATGAGTGTTTCAAAATGTAAACTCCGAAGAAAGAACTTCAACAATTAGGATGTTGTCCAACAAAGGTCTCAAATCTGATGAATTTAAAATCATGGCGTTTAAAAAATTGCACATTATACGTAACAATGCAACGGTTAACGTCTTTATTAAGACTCTTACCACGGAACTTCCATTAAAGATTTCTCAGCTACTGTGGAACCGCTGCTAATGCTTAAAAGTCCGCTTGAAATGCAACTAATCGAGCGGAGGAAAATACAACGTTTTAAAAATTAAAAGCAGTATTCATTGAAGCTCGGGAGTACAAATTTTCCGATCCGGAAGGTGAGTTAGAAATCGCAGCAAACACATATTTCAGGAAAATCATACACGATACTCACAATAGATAACATCACGACTGATCCTGAGACATTTGCTGTCTTATTAGCTGTTCAGTTGTTTAGGTTTTATTTTGGTAAATAATTGGTGACGGCTTGGCAATCCACTATCCTCAGCTTAGATTCTCACAATCTTACTTCTAATATTAAACTTACTTCACTTAATACTGTAGTAAATTAGACGAAATAGTAAAAATGCAGGAAAGATTCAAGATAGGAAATTAATTGTTAATTAAATAAATCTTACACCTTTTCATCTGATTTCCTAATTTAATCCTGTCAGCCGAGGACTTTTCGACACGTGCCAAAAAAATAAATAGTCTGTAAAATATTATAGGTGCTAGAAGCTCTTAAACGTATTAACAAATTCCAACTTGAGTTGTAAAAACTAGAATGTCGTGGAAACTATTATTTTGCGACCAGGTAAAGTGTATAGTCAGTACAGTTAGTACACATTCGGGCAAAATGCCAAGAAATCTCTTAAACATATTAACAAATTCCAACTTGAGTTGTAAAAACTAGGATGTCGTGGAAATTATCATTTTACCGCGAAATCTTAAGGTGTGCAGTCAAGTCAATACGGTCAGTACACATGCGGACAAGCTGCCAGATGAGATATCTGGTGGTGAATAGAAAGGCAATCTCTACTACCAATAAAGTAGACTTCTACATATAAAAGAAGCCCCTATAAATAAAAAAGGGGCAAACGTTACAACAAAACCGAAAGGAATAAGAAAAAACTTGAAAAACTCTTAGCAATCAACAATATCCTTTGAAGCGTAGAAAAAAAGCTGTATGTTATTCCAAGTCATTGACATATGTCGAACAGAATTCTGAAGCACACAAGATTAATTCGTAAATCTACTAAACCTTTCTGCAGAAAAATAGTGAATGCTAACAGATTTTAAATACTTTTCTCTATGATTCGTCACTATTCTCGAAAGACACAGTGAAACGACTCGAAATAGCAAAATATTCAAAAGCGCGCACTGCTTTCGTTTGAGATTAACATTAAGAGATCGCTGGTTTTGGTAAGTCATGCGTAATGGGATTCATTAAGAATTGGGAACAAATTTCTTGATGTAGGTCATTATAAAAGTGATCAGACTGAAATGGACAAAAATTACCGAAAATAATTAATTTTTTATATTAGAATCCTGGTAAATAAAGTGTGTTTCAAATATAATATAATTTATAGATCGTAGAATTTCTAATTCTGTTCTCTTGTGCAGTATCTTTTAGAACCAAAATAAAATCGGATTGAAATAACGCAGTTTCATTCATAGGGTAAAAACTACACTCGTTCTCTTTCATACATTTCTTTATTTTAAGATTGCGACATTTATTTTTCTATGCCAACTGACATTCCAAAACGAGAAACAGAAGTACATAGTGAAGCTTTCAAATTCTTCTTCAATTTTAAAATTATTTAACAGATTAAAGATTTTGTTTTATGAGTTGGCAATAACATTGTTTTTATTTTTATTTAACTTTTTATACTTTTAAATATATTTGGAACTTACCATGCCTCACGGACTGGAAGAAACGGCGTTCGCCAAAGTTCTCATCTCTTTTCTTCTTGCTTAAAAGCAAGATTGCTACAAGAAAATATATTCGAATTTTTGAATGGTAAATTTTCGTTTCAGTCTCTAGTTGAGAATTCTGATCTCCAGTATTCAGATTGCATTTTTTTTCTTTCATAAATACGAGAAATTAAAATAAATAAACAATAGTTCCTAATTTTTAATTGCCGAAATTCTGGTCATTTTGTATATTGTGAAGAATTTTTGCAGTTTTAGAATCTTAGATAACGACTAAATTTCTTTACATCTATGTTATTATTTAGGCAAATTTAAACGATAACAATGTTTTTGTGGTTTTCCGGCTTTCTTACTAATAAAATATTATCAAAGTTTTTCATATGCCTTTACAGGTAACGAACGCATATGTTTAATAAAGTTAAACCAAAGGTACTTTCAAAATAGCGAATTCCTCTTTCAGGGTTAGGTTAGGTTTCTGAAATAAACTAACTTAACCTTCAAAGGGGAATCCGTACAGCAAAGTACACGAAGGTTACCTGCCACGGAATGAGTTGCCTTACAGAGAGCTTTAAGGGAAATATGGTTCTTATTTACGTTACACATGAGGAAAGCCTTTGGGGTCTGATTTATGGCTAGACACCCAATTTAGAAAAATAAATTCTTTAATTAATCGAAATACGTACATGGCAATAAATAACAGGAATCTCAGCGATGAGTAAAACGCGTGCATGAACTTGTAAAAACAGAAGGCGAAAGTTCTCTTTTGCAGTCGCGCAGAGATAATATTCTTATAGAACTCGAAGCGCCGAAGAAATGCGGGGGGAAATTCTTATTGCGCATGCGCGAAGAAGAAAACTCGAAGCGCCAAAGAAATGCGGGGGAAAGGTAGCCGCAGCCCCACAAGCCACGAAAACTAACCACGCAGCCAGCCCTTTTGCGTGGAATCGAACCAGGTCAAACTCCCAGCAGCAGTCTAAACCACTCGACAACTGAGCACTCAGCTGCAGCAATGTAGCATAGACATATTTATAATAAATACAGGGCGGTCGATAAACATTGGTGAGATTAGGCATATCAGTTTTTACTTCTATATTCAGAAATGTATAAACTTGTATATACATTTCAGTACGTTTCGATATAGTATGTACCATTAGTTGCGCGAATGAAATCAAGACGACATTTAATTTCATTAACGGTTTCGACTGCAGTTGTTATTCGATAATTAAGGTATAGGCCATAATTTTCGACAAAATAATATCGGCGATTAAAAAGAGAAAAGTTCTGCATTAGCTTCGGAAAATATGGTTACATCCCCCAAAAGCCAAAGTAGATCAAATGAAATTACCTTCAAACAATTAATTGTTAGTGGAAATGCTTATGACTCTTTTTTTTTTTTTTTTTTTCCCCCATTAAATGGATGATTTTGCTGGCTTCGAATCTCACGTCTTCGCTAATACCCAACGTTTCCAAACTGCGTAGAAATAGGAATACGTTTAAGAGGGTTAAATGCTCCTCGCCCCAATCAAAATTCATTTTACGAAATTATACCTTGTATTTTATTTCATTCCGAAAAATCATTCCAAGTTCCATAACTGCCTAGGTTGTCAACATTTGCTGCAGATTATTTTACAATGTCGTTAAATTAAATCTAATGAAAATTTTATTCGTAATTCGCGTTGCCAGTTTCACATTTACAACTGTCACTCAGAAATCTCAATTGAAAACTCAAGTGTGACTTTTGGCGCCATCTATTGATCTGAACTGAAAGTAATTTTTAAAGTTATTTCTTACAATTTTCTGTTCAAGGAGATAAATTTCGCATGAATTAAAGTTTTAGGTGCAGAGTTGAGAAATTCGAGTTCTGTTATTTTAATGTTTGTAAAAGAGCATTTTATGTAATATTCATTCTTAATTTCACGTCTAAATTTCGTTTTGATTATTTGAATATACCATATCTTATTATTTTTTCCAAAAACTTGTGTTTCATTCTCTGAAAAAAATGTACTTTACGCACATTATTAAAAGATTATAATGATTTTTGTTTCATCATCGTAGATAGCCTTTCTCATGCTATAGGCTATCTGCTATGGGAATAAAGCCTCAAACACCGTAATGGTTTTTATCATTACAGTGATGATGTAATAATAAAATTAATGTAATGATTTTTATCATTTCGATTCTTAAAGATAGGAATATTTACATGCTTAATAGTAGAAATCAAAAAATATACTGTTTCATTTTTCAAATTACTTGGGCATATATAAATGCAGTAAACTTAACCGTATTTTTTCAATCCACATTTTATTAACTTCAGTGTAGATAATATTTTCGCAAACTTATATAGTAAAATATATGTTTAAATCAATGAAAATCATCAAACGCTCTGATAAGATTTGCTTGAAAACAAATTAGTATTCATAATAGGATTTTTCCAATATAGAACCAATTTCAGGAAATTGTTTTTATATGCATTTCGCAGATCTTCCAAACTTTCCGATAAAGACGGGAGCCTTCTATTTTTCATCGCATTTTCCGGTTTCTTGGCAGATGTCCGAATAATCCGATTCCTAATTTGACTGAATGTAGATCGTAAATGGGGAAGGAACATTGATATATGACAGTAAAAAAAAAAAAAAAAAAAAAAAAAAAAACAGAAACCGCTGGGGGGGGGGGAATTGTCGAGTTTTTATATATATATATATAAAAGGCAGCACTGTTGTGATTTCTTCCCACATTTACTTGTTCGAACCATGTTCGCCCTAGCCGATGCACCGTGCTCGCATCCATGTGGGTATCAGCTGCTATTTGACGTAAGGACCAACCCGCCCTTCTCAGTCCGATCACCATACCCCTCCTAAAATCGTCTATCTATTGGAAGTGCCTTCGTTGACGGCGGCCTGGCATTCTCTCCTATTTACACGTATCCTCCGGGACAAAACCCAAGTTTCTTCGATAATTCGTCTGACAGAAATAACGGCACGAATATTGCCCATTCTTTCCCTTATATCTTACTTCATTTCACATCATTCGCATAACTCAGTGACGTGCATCTACTCTAAAATTTGCATAAATTTCTGACCATTCCTTCTTGGTGTTGCATTTTCAATGTCAAGCAGAGCAGAGTATTTCTATCAGTATAATTTTTTGCGTTTAAATTAATTCAGGTTTTGTGTTTAAAACGTAGATCAGGCAAAATAATTATGTTTTTACAACAACTGTAGATACTTATTATCAGTAGAAAATTTTTATGTTATAACAACAGACTCGAATTAAAAACTGTATAGATGAGCCGTCCATATCCATATCAACAGCGACTGCTTTGGATTTGTCAAACAAAAGTTCAGTGTCGCCCCATTCATTTCCAATAGAAGTTGTTAAAGAGTGCCAAAAATTAACACTATCAGAATTTCATCGAGAGACAGATAGCAGTACAGTAAGCATACGTTTCAAAATTAACTTTACAACCATTCAGTGCTGCTAGGTGTACAAGCAGAGTAGATGCGTTAAGACCTCTAAGCTTTTCAACTTTTATAAAACTATGATGCATTGTTCCAAATAATATAAAACGTCAACAGAGATGTAAAAACTGAAATTAAAGCAAGCGGGTTAGCAAAAGACAATCCAAATTACAAGTTTATGTGATGTAACTCTTTGCACTCTATTTTGTATGAAATAAATTCAATCTGGAAGTTATTGCAATCTGTAACTATAAATTTGTCAGATTGTTTAAGATGTTATCAAGAACCATACAAAATGTGAAATGTTATAGGGAATATGGATATGATCAGATGAAAATTGCTGCTGATGAGATTGCAGAGAATTTTGAATGAAGTACAGAATCTCCTGCGATATTTAAGTCAGAGCTAGAAAATAAAATCGTCAATTTGACTATGAAAAATTTGTCGATGAATCTTTAACAGAGGAAATAAATTTAAAATAAATGTTTTCAAATACATTCTCTTCTTAATTATGAGAATTAAGTGACATTACTTCTAATAATGTGAATAAACGATAGGTTCTGAAACTTTTCAGGTTTTATATGGCATTTTACAATTCAAAGGTTTAGATAACAAAACATTAGAAAATTATTGTATTAGTCTTCAGTTAGCAGTTTCGGTCAAAACGAATCAGATATATACATCATAATATACATACTGTTACGAATTTGGTATTTAAAAAGCAAATGTTAGTTCAATTATAAATTAAATGGTTTTATTTCTCGCGCAGTGCAGCGCGTGACGAATATTAAAAGAAAGCTAAGCCGGAAAATTGAAAATACAAGAGCGCGTGCATTAAATAAATAAATAACTCTTTTTCATTTCGAGAAAGTACTGGAAAATTCTAGCGCGTGATTTTAAAATCTTATAAAAGGAAGAAAACATCTCAGTTCGTAGTAGTTGCTTAGTTTGTTGTTGTTTAGAAAACTACTGTTGTTGATTGTAGCGAATTCGCGGAATAGCGTTCTTTAGCTGTTTTGAATTACGTTCTATTGGACATTTGAGTAGTTAAAAGAAAACTACTGTGAGATATTGTAATACTGCGTGATAATTTGAGAAAATTTAAGCATTTTTGTTGTGATAATAATAAATTTTTGTTCATTTTTCATCGGACTTGTGTATTCATTTAGTAACGAATCCGTACGCACGCAACAATTTTTGGTGTCAGGAGTGGGGTTTGAATGCCAATAACAAGAGCGATGGAAGAGCAGTTAAGGCAATTGATAACAGCCTTTGCCTCGTTTAAAGAAGAAATGAAAGAAGAGATGAAATCTAGCCAAGGAAAGATGGAAGGGGCCGTCAACTCTGTTAAGGACGAAATGAAAGCCGTTCAAGCTGGTCAAGAAAAGATTGAAGCAGGTCAAGAAGAAATGAAAAGAGAGATTACCTGCATAATAGAAAATAAATTTGAAGCTATGGAAGGCAGAATTGACACAGTTGAAAATAAAGTTGGACTAATTGAAGAAAGAGTTTCTTCGGTGAAAGAAGAAATAGAAGAAAGAGTTTCTTCTGTAAAAGAACATATAGAAGGGAGAGTTTCTGCTGTGGAGGAACGAATTGAAGGAAGTGTTTGTGCCATCCAACACCAAATCGAACAACAAATTCATGAGAGAGTTTCTGAAGTTGCCAAAGAAATGGATACTTTAAAGAAATTCGTAGCGTCGGCAGGGAGCAGGAGTGATGATTTTAAATTCTTACCAATGCCTGCTCGTCCACCTCTGAAGCTATCCACATATGATGGGAAGACCTCCTGGCAGGTGTATAAGACACAATTTTCTATCGTGGCGGATGCAAATGGATGGGATTCCCAAGCTAAGGCCTGTCATCTCGCCGCTTCTCTAAGAGCCGACGCAGCGGATATCCTTCAGACTCTTCCCGAAAACAAAAGGTTAGATTTCGAAGCTCTGTCCGGCGCCTTGGAGTTGCGCTTTGGGGAGAAGTGTTTAAAAGACTACAGCAGGCTCCAATTAAAATCTCGTCAACAGAAGCCTACCGAAACACTTCAGGAGCTCGCCGCGGATGTTGAAAGGCTGTCCCATCTCGCCTTTTCGGAATGCCCGACAGAAACAAGGGAAATCCTGTCCTTGCAATACTTTATCGACGGCATCCGAGATACTGAAATACAGAAAGCTCTACGAATGGCGGATGTAAAAGATTTAAAAAGTGCTCTAGTGTACGCCATGAAATTTGAGGCAGCCCAGCAAGCCACTCGTCGAGACCGCCACCCAGTCAGAGCTGCTCAAGTCCAGGAGCCAGGGGATCAAGTCACCGCTCGACTTGACAATTTAACTAGACAACTGAACGCCTTGAGACGGAATATTGGTGAGAAGAAACCGACCGTTAAGTGCTGGAACTGCGGTGCTGAAGGACACATACGAAGAAACTGCAAAACACCCCAGGGTACTGATGTTAAGACCGCTTCTAACAAGCAGCAGGGAAACTAATTAGTGGCCATCTCGCGGGGCGGAGGTTGCCAGATAATGAAAAGCCCCCGTTTAAAGCGCTTCAGATTTCTGCAATGAGAGGCGGCAGTAATGGACTTTTCATAATAGGACATATTAATGGAGTTCCGTGCAATATGACTATAGATACAGGAGCCAACGTCACTATCATCCAAAAAGATTTGGCTCAACAACTAGGAAACAAACTTATCTGGACGCCGCCCTGCGTTACCCTCCAGACTGTGTCCGGTGAGAAGATCGACATCGACGGAAAAGTAAATGTTAACATCACGTTTGGAAGTGCCGCTTACCATCACACGGCATATGTAGCAGAGATCACTGATTCTTGCATACTCGGATTGGACTTTCTAAGGAAATACAACTTTTCCTTGGATTTTAAAAATAACGAATTGCATTCTACATCTGAGGACATAGCGTTATTTCTCGTTAATGATGAAGAAGTTAATTCTGTCCATAAAATCATAGCACAAGACTATATCACAATACCGGCAAGAACAGAAATTTTACTTCCTGGATCCATAGCCGAAAATAGAAATTTCCGCTACGGCATCATAGAATATCCCAATAACTGTAATATCCCAAAAGGAGTACTAGTAGCCTCAACACTCGTCGACCTATCCAGAACGGTTATCCCGGTGAGAGTCGCCAATGTAACTGAAAAGTCGAGAGTTATTAAGAAAGGTGAAGTGGTTGCAACATGTACTCCAGTAACCAGCGTTGAAAGAAAGAGTAACATCCCAGAATCCGTGTCCTCAGAGAGCATTACATCGGAGTTATTGCAGAATGCACAATTAAACGATAAAGAGAAAAATGCTGCCGATCGCGTCATTAAAGATCTTCAAGTTGTTTTCTCCCGCTCGTCTTCTAACGTGGGTCGAACTAGTTTGACAAAACATAGAATAGATACTGGCGATCATCCCCCGATCAAGCAACATCCAAGACGTCTACCGTTTGCTAAACAGGAAGAGGTGCGAACACTGTTAAAAGATATGGAAGAAGGCGATGTCATCGAGCCTTCAGCGAGTCCATGGGCATCTCCCATCGTTCTCGTCAGAAAGAAAGACGGCTCAACAAGATTTTGCGTTGACTATCGCCGGTTGAATGAGGTTACGAAGAAAGACAGTTACCCTCTTCCTAGAATTGATGACATTCTAGACACTCTTTCTGGAAGCAAGTGGTTCTCAACACTTGATTTAAAGAGTGGGTATTGGCAGGTAGAAATCCATCCTGATGACCGAGAAAAGACGGCATTTACTACGGGACAAGGACTTTGGCAGTTCAAAGTGATGCCGTTTGGACTGTGTAATGCGCCGGCAACATTCGAACGTCTTATGGAGACTGTTTTGAAAGGCCTTTCCTAGGAAGCCTGTCTGATATACCTGGACGATATCATCATCATCGGAAAGAGTTTTGAAGAGCATCTAGAAAATCTAAGAAAGGTGCTTCAGAAACTGAAAGAGGCCAATCTGAAGCTGACTCCCGCTAAATGCAAATTGTTTCGAAAGGAAGTGACTTACCTGGGACATGTCATCTCTGCAGAAGGTGTGCGCACGGATCCTGAAAAGGTATCAGCGGTTAAATCCTGGACGCGTCCCGAAAATGTCCATCAGCTGAGAAGCTTCCTAGGGCTTTGCACCTACTATAGGAGATTCGTGAAGAACTTTTCTTCCATCGCAAGACCACTTCACAAGCTGACAGAGAGCAAGCAAAGATTCTTGTGGACAAAGGAATGCGAGGATGCATTTAACAACTTAAAGGAAGCTTTAACATCTGCTCCAATCCTGACGTATCCTCAGCTCGACAGACCATTTATTCTCGACACCGACGCGAGCAATGAAAGTGTCGGTGCTGTTTTGTCCCAAGAAATAGACGGCCAAGAACGTGTAGTAGCTTACTGGAGCAAGTGCCTGTCTAAACCGGAGAGGAATTACTGTGTCACAAGGAAAGAGTTGCTCGCCATAGTCAAAGCTGTAGAACATTTCCATCATTATCTATACGGGAGAAAATTCCTCCTCCGCACGGACCATGCCTCATTGGCCTGGCTTTTAAATTTCAAAAATCCTGAGGGTCAAATAGCCAGGTGGATACAGAGACTCCAAGAATATGACATCACTATCCGTCATCGTAAGGGATCATCACACGGAAACGCCGACGCCCTGGCTAGAAGACCTTGCCAAGGAAGCTGCGGATATTGTTCCAGGGTGGAAGCGAAATACGAGCTGCTGACTCCGGTCGCAAGACAAATTACAACATCAACATCGGCTGATCGAGACCCGTGGAGTGATGATGAAGTCAGGAAAGACCAGCTGGAAGACCGCGACATTAAACCCATACTTGATTTAATAGAGTCATCAAACAGAAAACCTACATGGCAGGACATTTCTATCTGTAGTCCTACAACAAAACAATACTGGGCACTCTGGGATTCACTTCACATTCGAAACGGCGTCTTATACCGGAAATTCGAGTCGGATGATGGGAAGACGTTCCGATGGCAACTGATACTTCCAAGATCCCGGATTCCTGATGTCCTCAAAGAACTACATAACAGCCCTACAGGAGGTCACTTTGGAATTATGAAGACCTTACAGAGAGTTCGTGAGCGCTTTTACTGGAATAATGCAAAGAATGACGTGCAAAAGTGGTGCCGATCTTGCGATGCCTGTGCAGGTCGGAAAGGACCGAGGAAACGCAGCCGAGGCAGACTGCAACGTTACAACGTAGGTGCGCCTTTTGAACGTATCGCCTTTGACATCCTGGGACCTCTGCCACGAACTGCTGATGGCAACAAATACATACTCGTTGTCATTGATTACTTCACCAAGTGGCCTGAAGCTTATCCTATTCCTGATCAAGAGGCAGTCACAGTAGCTGAGGTAATGATACAGCACTGGATTTCCAGGTTCGGAGTGCCTCTTCAGTTACATTCCGATCAGGGAAGGAATTTTGCCTCGGCAGTAATCAAAGAACTATGCAAACTACTTGGCATTGACAAAACTCAAACGACGCCATTGCATCCCCAGTCGGACGGCATGGTAGAGAGGTTCAATCGAACCATCCTTAATAACCTCTCATTAGTGGTTTCCAGAAACCAACAGGACTGGGACAAGAAATTACCACTCTTTTTACTGGCTTACCGCAGTGCTGTCCACGAGACTACCAGCTATTCTCCATCACAGATGCTCTTCGGTCGTGACCTTCGTCTGCCTTGTGATCTATTGTTTGGCCGCCCTCCGGATGCTCCTTCATCGTCTGAGGAATATATTCAAGATCTCCAGGCCCGGTTTGAAGTGATGCACAATTTTGCACGAGAGCGAGTCAACTTGGCGACGGAGAAGATGAAGACCCGATACGACACAAGAGCTACTGAACATCAATTCCACGAAGGAGACAAGGTGTGGTTGTGGAATCCGACTCGACGGAAAGGACTTTGTCCGAAATTACAGTCACCTTGGGATGGCCCGTACACAGTCCTAAACAGGCTGAATGACGTCGTGGTTCGGATTCGTAAGTCTTCGAACTCTAAACCTAAAGTCGTTCATTACGACAGGTTAGCTCATTACTATGGCCATAGTACATAATGTAAATAATTGTAAATAGTATAAGACCATGGTCCTTTTTGTTTTTAAATGTGTATTTGATTTGATTTGTATTTAGTAGTTGATTTGTATTTAGTATTTGTTTTATATTTAGTATTTGATAGCATTTGATTTGTTCAAGTTAGTTTTTGCATTTATTGTTCATGTTGTTTGATATTGTAATGTAATGTTTATGCCTCAGTTGCATTTATGCCACAGTTGTAAGTTTAGCTTCCTATCCAGGGATTGTACTGCCCGGGACGTGCAGTCCTTGGGAAGGGGGCAGTGTTACGAATTTGGTATTTAAAAAGCAAATGTTAGTTCAATTATAAATTAAATGGTTTTATTTCTCGCGCAGTGCAGCGCGTGACGAATATTAAAAGAAAGCTAAGCCGGAAAATTGAAAATACAAGAGCGCGTGCATTAAATAAATAAATAACTCTTTTTCATTTCGAGAAAGTACTGGAAAATTCTATCGCGTGATTTTAAAATATTATAAAAGGAGGAAAACATCTCAGTTCGTAGTAGTTGCTTAGTTTGTTGTTGTTTAGAAAACTACTGTTGTTGATTGTAGCGAATTCGCGGATTAGCGTTCTTTAGCTGTTTTGAATTACGTTCTATTGGACATTTGAGTAGTTAAAAGAAAACTACTGTGAAATATTGTAATACTGCGTGATAATTTGAGAAAATTTAAGCATTTTTGTTGTGATAATAATAAATTTTTGTTCATTTTTCATCGGACTTGTGCATTCATTTAGTAACGAATCCGTACGCACGCAAAAAACGAATCAGATATATACATCATAATATACATACAAATGATCTTCAAGAAGAATTGCGTGATGTATTCGAATGCTGCCCTATTCTATGAAACCTTTGAATGTTTTAAATTATTTGTGGCAAAGTAACTTTAAAACTTTGCATCCGAATACTTTTTGCAGCTCTGATAATTTTATTAACACTCTCTCTCTCTCTGTAGCGAATGGGGAAAGAAATTTTTTCAAATTAAAATAAATAAAACATTACTTAAGAACTTAAGCCACACAAAACTTCGAAATCTGTCATTATTAGACTCTATTGAATCTATACTGGCTCCCACTTTAGACTACACATCCCTAATTAAGGAATTTACTAAAGTTAAAAAGGTAAAACTGCAGTAGATAGTTGATACTATTACTTTAAAGTACTTTGTATTTTCAAAATAAAAACAGTGTTTGTACGATTTTTTAAATCACACTCGAAGGTTAAATTAAAGAAAAAAACCTTTAAGGGGAGGCATTTCGAAGACCATCATCGTACTGAAAAAAATCTACCGCACAGCCCTGATTATCAGTATCGAAAAGAAGAGGGTTGAGAGTCTCATAACCTTTTGTAATCGAACCGGTCGAACCGAATAATAAATAGCTGAAAGATCAACCCTACACACTGACCTTCCCCATCCATTTCTGTAAAAATGAAAGTGTCGCGCCCGACATTGACTGTTGACCCTCGCTTGCCTAGGCGCCATAAAAAGACGCAGGAACCTGTTCTCATAATAATGAGTGGGACAATAATTTACTCCTTCTTCTTCACATCTTTCAGAAGTTTCGCTCCAGTGAGTATCATGCCTTGAAGAAAAGTCTCAAGACTCACTGCGAAGGCTATTGTATAACGTGCATAACAGTGATTACTTTTTAATTCTTGACCTAAATGAAAGTCTTCTGTATCATTCTTTATTAAACTTAGCACACACTCGTTGAAGAGAAACAGAGATCTCGTTATGTTAGAGCTATTCATTGCAATCTTTTGCCAAAGGTGTTGAACACAAATTTCCGACTTTCTCGAAGAAGGGAGAAAATCAGAAAAGGGATTCTCTTTGAAAGGATTTATGATTTCTCTTTTCGAACAACAGTTCAATATAGGAAAGATTACTTAGAAGACATAAATAATATACAACGGCAACAATGCCTTTTATAAATAATACAACCTAGTGCAAATATATATCAGACTGATTCCCAAGAATTCAATGACATTTGCAATAATATTTGACTGTTAAACAGAAACATCCCTTTCATTCTTTTGTAGTACAGCTTTGTACTATAATTAAATAGTCATACAAAAGTGAATAATAATAATACATATTTAGGCATGTTCGCATAATACTTATTTTACAGTAAAATGAAAACTTTTGCGCAAATTAACGTAAATATGGAAAACAGTTTAAATCCCGTAGCACAATTGTGATGTCACGCTCAGTATGTTTATGCTTTTTTTTTTTTTTTTTTTTTTAATTCCCAACAACCAATTAAAGATAGAGAAATCGCATTGGAATTTTTTCAATTTGATTTATTTCATATTATTGCCAGCTGGGTGAAAAATTTCAACTTCGTTGCTGCCACTTTTACATATAAATAGAAATTAATATTAAAATTTCAAAATCTTTGTGTCACATATTAGAGTCTTAGTACGTATATTACCTGAAGTTCAGGGATAGTTGCCCTGTAGTTTAGTGGAAAAGAGTGGTGAAAGGATTGGATCGTTTACATTTTGGCAAAGCATGCGAAGGCAATCAAAATCGTAAAAACAACCTTGTATTTAGCGTAAGTATATTGAAACATTCAATCGATTTTGAGGGCAGCTAAAGGTCCCTTCTCATCAGGAGAAAAAAATACCTAGAAAGAAGAAAAATAAAGGGGGAAGGAGTCTCAGAAACACGTGGTCCTTATAAGCACTGCACGTGGTTATAACCGGATATTTAATCAGAGTTACACTGGCCGCCTACTTTTACTGAGCCAGGCTATCTGATTAAACATGTAACACAAAGGACAAGAAAATTATGGAAGTTAAAAATAGGGAGCGAGGGGCAACTGCACCTTCAAGCTCAAAATCTGAACTTCGAATAATGGAAAGCAACCACTGAACGGATTTTTATACCCTCTGGTAGTACCAAACGGGAGGAGGTAACGCCATCTATCGGCAAAAATAGTAACTGAATTAAGATATTAGAATATTAAAGGCATTAGGAAGGACAGGATTGGACTTAAAATCGTTAACTAAACATGCTAAATCTTCGTGAATATGAAAAGCCTCAAGAAAATCCAATTCACCTATGGAAGAAGCCTTTTGGATAATTTTTGCAGACCCAAAGTCAAAATTATGGTTAAATGTCCAATTATGATACGCTATTGAAGACTTGTTAATTTCGCCTTTTCTGACATAAGATTCATTTTCCTTGATACGAAACTTCAACGCTCTTTTTGTTTGGCCAATATATCTTAAACCACACTGACATGATATACTATAAATTTCCCAAGAATTCAAGACAGAAACGCAATCTTTTAGAATCGAAGGGCGAATTTTATTAATAGGGGAGAAACCGACTTGAAAATTGAATTTCTGGAGAATCCGTCCAATTTTATAGCTAACAGAAGGATAAAATGGAAGCACGACAAGGTCATTCCCTCTAAGCGGCTATAATATTTATTGTGATATCTGTAATAACGTATATATAAGTGCATATTAAAATATGTCAAAGGAATTAAGGCAATATATCAAAAGAAAACAAATCCAGGTATGAAATACCAGGAGAGTTTTTGCATTAAAATCAAAAAAATAATTTGTTCTCATAGTAGTTTTGGAAAATTTGTGCTTCCTTAGCGAAAACCTTGGCCGCCCAGAGGGTTAATATTATTTATAACAGTGGAATGTCTTATTTGATGGGAATCTGAAAATTTTTTAACAGCTTTATCAATAATCACGGGAGAAAATCCACGGTCAATCGCAACTGCTCTCAAATAATTAAGTTCATTGGTAAGCAAAGATTCAGAGGAACAAACTTTAAGCGCGCGGAATTCATAATAGTAAAAAGAAGCCATTTTTTGCTTAACAGGGTGGCATGACTTGGTATGGGGTGGTAAACAAACTGTAAAGGGTTTACGGTACACAGTGGTGCTAAAATCAGTTTCATCGCGGATTATAAGAATATCAAGGAAGGGGAGGGAATTGTTGGATTCAATTTCAAGAGTGAATTGGATGTCTGGATCAATTGAATTGATAATACGAGTAGATAGAATCTCGGATAAATCCTCTTTATAACCGTCAAAAAGCGCGAAAGTGTCGTCTACATACCGAATCCAAAGACGAAAAGATAGTTTATCAAGTAATTTCATCTCAAAATAGTGCATATAAATGTCAGCAAGTACCGGACTGAGAGGATTACCCATAGCCAATCCTTCAACTTGACGAAAATATGCATTTTGGAAAACAAAGTGGGTTTGACTTAGAGAGACTTTAGTAAGCGAAACCAACTCATTAATTTCAGTATGTGTGAAGTAAAATTCCCGAAGCCTAGTTTCAAGACAATTTAGTGCTCCTTCGACCGGAACATTAGTAAACAGTGATTTGACATCAAATGAAACCATATTGGAAAGAAGTGGAGAAATATTTTTAAGTTTATCAATGACTTCAACAGAATTTTTTACAGTGTGAATATTGTTAGCAAGTAAAGGAGAAAATCTGGAAACTAAATATTTGGCCAAAGGATATGAAGCAGTACCTATGTTGGAAACAATATGTTGGAAACAACTGACATGCGAAGACTATCTGCCTAAGGGGCAGGGTGCCTTCATGAAGAATTTTCGAAGGGAAACTTACTCGTATTCTCATTAACCATTGAAAATCCAGTGTTAAACGACTTCATTGCTCGACTGCTATCGGACAGGATAAAAACGACAAATTCTCATAACCTGACTCTAATTTAAATACCCCGAATCGGCCAAATGTGTTTTCGCAATTTTCTCCATACACAAATACGAGCCAGTCCCTCGGACGATCATCCAGAAACCATTCTTTAGGAAGATAGTTATTTTTATGCTTTTACTTTAATCATTCATTCAACCAACTAACTACAGCCTGGCTTGGCAAAAAGCTTAATCTGGAAGTCATCAACTAAATTTATGAATTACTGGCAGTCACTTCTGACTATTTTAGCCGGTTTGGCTATGGCATATTTTTGAGTATATAAACTACAACAACCAGGCCATGCCTACGAATATCAGACACTTGTTGAGTACACCTTAATATATAAGCTTTTATTTAACCCTCATTACAGTACCCGTTGGCTGTAAAAAAAAAAAAAAAAAAAAAAAAAAAAAAAAAAGGAAAATGCCAGACACATTTAGAGTTTTGTTTTTTCTCACAGAATTTCTTTTTTAGAAAGTTCTTTTCTGTGTTATTCATGAACTGGCCTCCCAGTAACCTACCTATGGTAAGTACTTATAACCAGTAAAAACAGTCAAACAATCGTTTTTCTCCAAGTTACAAAGAGACCAATGAGTTGGGGAATTTTCATGAGAATGAGAAGAATCAGAAAGTGTTAAAAAAAACCTACATTAGTAATGAAAATACAATGTAACAAAACAATACAATGTAAAAATACAATGTAACAATGTAACAAAATATGTAACAAAAACTTCTACAAATATATGACATATCTCAGGAAAAAAACAAAAAACAAAAAAAAAACTTTGCCTTCTTAACAAGTATTTAAACCATTTTTTGTTCAAAAATGACTTAAAAATGAAACAATAAAAAAGAAAGAAAATCTGAAAGGTTACAGATTTTAAATTACGTCCAAAGGGGCGTTTTTTTTTTTTTTTTTTTTTTTTTTTTTTAACATTTTGTCTGTTACCTTTATTTATTGCTGAGCGGTAAAGACGCTGAACACTGGTAGCTCGGTCCGAGGTTCGAATCCCGCGAACGGGCTGGCTGCATGGCGTTTTCGTGGTTTTCCCCATGTGTAACGCGTATACGAGCCAGTTTTCCTTACAAAGTCCTCCACGAAGGCATCCCTCCCTTTAGGTAGATAGCCCTCGTATGCTTTGCCATAATTAAATAATCCAATCTAATCCTTAATTTATTAAATATCACGTTCTTCGCACTGGAACCACAAAAGAGCAATATCGCAAAATAGTTTTAAACTGAGCATATCATTAGAATTTCCGATACAGAGTCTCGCGCGCTGGACATAAAGATGTTTTTTCTGTACAACGTCCATTGCTCGCTTTGAAATCCTTGAGTTTGTTAATCAAAACTTCGTTGAAGATTTACAATATATGAAATCGGTCATAAAACAAATTCCAAATTTCAAATTTGGGCTTCCACATGCCCATATTCGCAGTAGGATTACGTCATTCAAAATTCGATGGCTCTATATACCGTTGTTTTATCACAATGCGAGAAATATACATACATTTATGCAGATTTTTCATTATTTAATTTCTTTAAATATAATGCAGAACTCTAACATTTGATGGCAGCAGTTTGAAAAGTGACATTTATAGTCAACCAACGCAAAATCGCAAAACGAAAACAACAGTCTTTCAAGGACAAAACCTCTTTGGACTACAAAACAATATCTAAAATAAAAAGAACTTCCATTCTGAAAATTTCAGGTTATAGTCTAATATCTCTGAAGTGATTTTGCTATTAAAAAAAACCAAAAATAATATTAACTGTTATAAACTCATAAACTGATACATCACAAGCAGAAAACAAAAGGCGTTTAGAACATTTATTTCATTAAATTTAAAATTGCATTTTCGCCCCCCATACTGAACGCACCAAGTCCAGACTTCGCAAGAGACACGAATGACAATATAAATAATTCATAATAGCTAAGATAATAATTCAAGATCTAGATCACTAGGCGTGCTGTCAATCGTAAAAGCTGCAAATCCCCTGAACTGCATTGCAGCTCATTGTTCAGATCATGCGTTGATTATAATCTTTCAAGAAGGTCACATCTATTTGAATAATACAATAGTAGGACGCACACTAACAAATGTAAGGAATGCCGATGGAATTTTGGGAGTCGTGTTTGCAATTTTAATTATAACGTTACTGTCAGTCTGTACTTCGCAATCCGAAATATTGCAGTTGAATTGAAATTCGAATTCGAATACTCACATTCTATGAGTCTCCTAAAATATTCTAGATTTAAAAATTCACGCTTTTTTAGGTCATTCGAATTCTTTGAGACCTAACTTAACTTAAAAAGAATATTTAAGTTTTAACGCGTTAAATGTTTCAAGAAATTGATTTTTTTAAAATCTAATAGAAGCATTTTTCCAAAAAAAAAGGAGGGAAGGAAAGAAAGATAGGAAAAGAATATAATTCTTGTAACTTCAGTGTTTTCAGAATCATCACTATCAATCTCAAATCGATTCTGAATGTATCATACTGCAAGTGAGAAACTCTGAAAATCAAAGCGCTTCTAATTTTACTTATGGTTTTACTTATTTTTTCACCAGATTTATGGTTTTACTTATTTTTACTTACTTAGGTTTTACTTATTTTTGACCAGAATTTGAAACTCCATGGCTTCATCTGGATTTTTTTTTTTTTTTTTTTTTTTTTGGTCATTAATTTAATTCATCACCAATTTTCACCTTTCGTCTCGGTGACACATTACTAGTCAAATTATTCAATCAGAAAATCATTTTGCAACAATGAATAATCACTCAACAAATCTGCTGCGTCAAATGGTCGGGGAAAAAAGTGATTTTGCTAAAAAATAAGACATTACGTTAGAAGTCTTATATAAACTTTTTTAAAGATAATTTTTCCGTTCTATCCGATAGTTCAAAAAAGAAAATTATGATATTTTTATTTGTTCGTTAAACAAAGATATGTGCAAAAAATCATTTCAAAATTAAACTTTAAAAAACATAAATCGAATTTTTAAAACCTCGCTTCACAGCGTAGCATCGTCATCATAAAAATTTTAGAAAGCTACCTGTTTAACATTTTTTAATCTATCTGTAAATAAAGAGAGAAAGAAATAACATTTATAAAATAGCAGAAGGTTTCTACAATAAGATTAATTTGTTTGCAAGTAATTATTTTTAGTAAATCGATAGAAATACATAAACAAAATCACTATTAGATAAATCTGTACAAAAGCAAGCAAAAAGTGTGACATATGACACTGTAACTTCGAAATTCTAAACGAATCACGTGATGTCAAAGTAATAAATGCAATTTTCCATACTGCTCAAAAGTATGCTGTATATATTTTAAAAAATGTAGAAAATAATCTATTTACTATCTTTTCATCATACTTATTTTAAGAGAGAAATTGTCGTTTGTTGTACATGTTGTATAAAGTGTTTTTAAGGTTTTTTTTCATATGCGAAATTTTCGAAACTTTATAGCAGACATATTTTTAGACGTTGAAATTTTAAAATCGTAGACATCAAATAATTGAAAAAAAAATTGAGCTATTTTCGAAAATTCGACCCAAAATCAAAAATTATGTTACAAATTTCATACACATTTTTTGAAAAGATTTTGTTCGTGTCAATCCGATGGTACAAACTGTAAAATTAATTTTTTTTACAACTGTAAAAAAAATTAATAAAAAAATTGTAATGTAAAAACTGATAGTTAATAGTTTAGCAAATCTAAAAGTTTTTTTTTTTTTTTTTTTTTTTTTTTTTTTTTTATATATATTCATTTTATATTTTAAAAAAACCAAATCTGAAAGCATTTAGATTTTATATAAGCCCAAAAGGGCACTTTTTTAACGTTTCGTGTGTTACCTTTGTTTATTAAATATCATGTTCCTTGCACTTAAACCACAAAATTGAATTCAACAGCAATATTGCTAAATGATTTTTAAATTAGCATATCTTTAGAATTTCCGATACAGTCTCGCGCGCTGGGAATATTTTTTTTTTTTTTTTTTTTTTTTTTTTCTTTTTCGTACAGTGTTGCCCTTGTTCGCTTTGAAATCGATTGATTTTTTTGACCAAAAACTCATAAATGCTACATAAAATATGAAATAGATAATAAAACAAATTCCAAATTTGGGCTTTAGATGTTCATATTCGGGTGCAGACGTATGCTATTCGAAATTTGATGGCTCTTTGTACCGTTCTATGACAATGCGAGAAACATACACATTTATGCAGATTCTTCATTATTTAATTTCTTTAAATATAATACAGGTCTCTAATGTTTGAAAAGTGATTCGCTGTTTGTAGCGAATCAACACAAAATGCGAAAACGAAATTAAAAGCGCTTCTGAGTTAACGCTCTTTGGGTTAATAAATAAAAAGAATAAAGAACCGATTTTTTAGCTTATTCATTAAACTGAGGTACATGTAAAGAGTCGTTTAGACATTAAATTTAAAAGAAAAAGGCAAATCGAATTTTGAAACATGAGCTTCACTGCAATGTATTGTCTTCCACAAACACACAGTGTGCAAAATTCTAACTGGGTAGATCATCAGTAGGAATGTGATGATTCATTTAATGAATACGTTTTCAAGGCCCCCAAATGAAACCTGTATGATAATTTGTTAATGATAATACGCATATTATTAATTGTTTAGGTATTTTTAACAGTTATTTACTATAAAAATAGCTTTGGAAACATCACGCCTTGGTTTATTAAATGAGTGCATAAAGTATTTTAGTTTAATAGAATAATTAGACATTTTGAAGATCACATTAATAGATATATTTTAATGGTCCCGTTGGTTTTCACCGTTAATAATGTTATCATAATTATAAATGCCGATGGTTTTTGTAATTTTATATCAAACGTGTTGGTCACCATCAGAAATTTTTGTGTTTGCAAGGTTGTGAACATGACATTCCACACTGTGACTCCACCAATTTTCGTAAACAGATCAAAACTCAAAATACCGGTACATAGATCCAAAATCTCGTCATTCTTTGGGGCGTTAACAAGGAATTATTTATTTCTCAGCCTTTTCGTGTTATATACTAGTCTTTAAGCAAAGCACATTCAAGTTTTGTACAAATTGCAACAGACACGCTTCTTCACGTCCATTCAACCATTCAGCCACTGGGACTAACTCTATGCTCATCTATCTGCAGACATTTCCAATTGTTCAACAAGGCCTATCCTTAGTCACGACACATTGGCTCTGTCAGGTCAATTCACATGAAGGTCGCTCCATCATGAGAGAAAGATTCCGTTTCCGGTGATGTTCCACTCCACTGGTCCCTCGGTACTCTTCAAATGTTCACTGGGTCAGTAAGTATGGAAGGACGTTCGCGTGTCGTCTTACCTCCTGTTTAGGATCGGATTAGTGTCATTTTGATGACTCCTTTGATTGGTAAGTCATCGCCATCGATAAAAACTTTTTATATTTTTGAAATGGACATGCAAGACTAGTTATATGTAAATGTCGCTGAGTCATCTGGCAGAGGGTAGTAAATATATCCAAGTAACAATTTTTATGAATATTTGCATCTTCCTTGGGCAGCAATTGTCAGAAGAATTTACCGAGGGTTCAGTGGAAGTCATTCTGCATTCTGGACTTCCGTCTGTGAGGTCACTTAGAACATTTTGAAACATTCCCTGTGGTTTGACGAAAAGAAGTTTATAACATTAAAATAAGCAATTATGGTACTAGATGCTTAATAAATTGCGTTAGAAATGTATTTTAGTCATTAAAAAAACGCTGCAAATTTAAAAATTATTAGTTGAACACATTATAAATTAAATGAAACCGAAGGTAACATTCAGGCACTTGTCACCAACATGAGATGGCAAGGTATTTCGTGCACTCTCAAGTTAAATATATGCTAATATAAAATTCTATCTAAAAGTTAGGGAAAGCTCTAAAAGTTAGGGAAATACTTCTCAAAAATAACTTTTTAATGTTAAAATTTCGAAATGTAATACTAATAATTTTACATTAATAAATTTTTTTCATATGGAGGAATAACAAAAACATATGTTACGTATATTTAATAAGTCCCTAATAAACAGTAATTTCACTTTTGAATTTTGAATAACAGGAAGTTCAAATTTTTCTGTATTTTCTGTATGATTCAAATGTGAAACCAAGAGATAATATACAGAGTGTTTACTAATGTTCAGAATGATATCGATAAAGAATTTAAAAACAGCAGATGTTTAGAATAAATATTTCTGACGACAGCTTATTACTTGAAATGAGAACCATCATCTGCTACGTTTAAATTTATTTTTCTTTTAAATGTCACGTAAATAAGCTGTGGATTGAAGGATGATGGTTTGCCCTTTCTACAGAGAAATATTCCTATTTCGTAATTCAAAAACATAGTGAAATGTATGGTATTAAATTTTACTAGTGCAAAATAGGCAGCCCACCAGCGGCGAGCGATAAAGTTGAGAAACACTGGTAGCTCCGGTGTTCAAATCCCGGCGAACGGGCTGGCTGTATGAGTGTTTTCATGGTTTTCCCATGTGTAAATATATATAATCTATTTCTCTCAGAAAGTCCTCCACGAAGGCATGACATCTCTCACACAGCCCTCGAATGTTTTGCCATAATCACAATAAACTAAAAAATATAAGTAATTATTAATCGGAAAAGCAAAAAAAAGTCAACCATTACTTCGGCATCGAAAGAAGTTTCTAAACGAATAACCGAGTTTCTAATGTTTCTAAATCTAAATCATTTGCAATAAGAGAAATCTAGTCTTTAAGCAAAGCAGAAATCATGTGCAAAGTCTAAATACACCTGTAGCAACAATAAAAAATAATAAACCAAGGTTTACAACAAAAAAAAAAGAAAATAATAGTAATGTTCACCAACTTTTGCAGACGCATGTGACTCAATGCAGAACAGTTTCTAGAGCCCTGTTACAAAACTATTTAGCAGGAGGTAAATGAAGATACATTGTGACCTTTGATTGAAGAATGGGTTACCTAAATGACTGCAAGAAAATAAAGTCTTTTTTTTTTTTTTTTTTTTTTTTTTTTTTTTTTTTTTTTGAAAACGAAGAGAAAAAAATGTATAAACCTGGTTTCGTTTCTGGAAAGTGTCAGTGGAGTCTGTGATGGTAGAAGGATGGTAGAAGTATTCCCTTACAATGGGAAATTAGCAATAAGAAGAGTGAAAAAATGTTAAAAATCAACGTATTATCAAGAGAGTGTTTTACATTTGATATTTACAGAAGAAATTCCATTTCTGTATTCCAATAACTTCCAAACAGTGAAGCTTCATCAAGACAGAGCTTCAAATCATACTTCGAAAGGTACCGCTGCATTCCTTGAGAAAATTAAACTTGATTCAGGTATTGTGTATATACTTTTCAATGTATTTCTGCAAAATCCCCTGACGTTTCACCTATGCACGGTATGCCTTTGGTATCTTAAAAGGAACTCTAAGTGGAAACCCACCGCAATTTATGGAGGCTGGAACGTATTGAAGGAGAGAAGAAAATCAGCATCCCTGCAAATTTTATGAAAGGCCCTTGTATCATTGAAATCATGATGCAGACCTTTAGTTCAGGAAAAATTCTATCAGAGCGAACACTTAAAAAAATACTCTTTACATTTCAAAAATTAATTAAACGGCACCAATATCGTTCTAAAAATGTGTAAACACGCTCATCGAAGTCAGCGGGCGCCAATGGTTTTTAATATAATTATTATTTAGTCCAAAATGAAGAAGCATGATAGATAGCTGCGGCGAGTTCCTTATTCATGATACGACAGTTATTTAAAGGATCATTTAAGAGAAACATTTCTCACTATCCTCATGATCAAACATTCGTCATAATATGTTTATTAGCACAGTATATGGGGGCATTTAATGGACATTCATAGAAACAACTTACTACGGGATCTGTATTTTGCTTTATTAGAACTCCATACAAGATTATTTGAAGGGCACTTTTGGGAAATAACCAGTATGATTTGTACTTACCAGTATGATTGTTTAGGGTAATTAGCTTCGCAACTAGGAAACTTAATTAGATAGTTTATGTAAACAGCTTACTTAAAGATTTGTACTCTAATAGCAGATACTGCATGCGGGGCTATTTAAAGAATTGTTTGTGGAAGAAATTTACACCATTTTCACTCCAGCTACATATAAGCACTAAATAATACAGTGGTCAGCAGAATTGAAGGATTATGAGAAAAATATTCCCACTAAGTTAATGTTGCAACCAGTGTCCAATGATCTAATTATTTATGTTAGTTAAATCCAATGAACACAAAACTGCATTTCCGAGCACACGTTAGCGCTGGAAGTATGCATATTCGTTGATTGGCAATGTGGTGTGCAACGGATGTATATTGGAATTTCGGTCTAGTGTTGTTTAAAATGAATGTGGTTTCTGAGATTGATCAGTATTCAGTAGTTATGGCTCCAAGACATAATTTAAGTGAAGGTCAAAAGTGTCGAATAACTGGTAGAATCGAGAGATGTAAGACACAATGGAAGTCCCCACTCGCCAAAGATGTGAATACCCCCCAAAAAGTCATATCATAAGATTGGAGTTGCTTTTCAAGAACTGCCTGTTCAATGGCGACCAAAAACAATCAGAAGACTGTTTTCTGTCGTTATAGGCTCAAAGAAATCGAGAAGCGACTACAAGAGATTTAGTTTTAGACCTTTATGTTGTCACAGGAATTCGAATTAGCCGTTCTACTGCTGCACGAATACTCAATGAGGTTGGACTATGCGAAAAAACCAATGGTTTGTGTCCCACTCACTCCAGCTTCCAGAGAGGTGCAATTTAAACTGCTGTCGTCGTCGTGTTCAATGGATCTAAGATAACTGGGCCCCAGTATATTTTACTGAAGTGTCGATATATAGTCTGAACAGTGATTCCAGACGAGTTTTGACCTGGAGAGAGGAAGAAATACGCAACTTGCCTTCCCTTGTGCGTGAAATATCCCGTTTCCTCGACCGCGGTTTAATTGTTTGAGTTTCATAATGACAAATGGCTGCACCGACTTGCATAACTTCAAGACAAGGAGGTTCTGTAATCGCTAGGTAATATGTGGAAGAATTAGAGTACGAGGAATTAGAATCCCAAGTTAGACTGTTTAGGGTTGTTGTTGGCCCAGATGTTTTGCTAATGGATGGCAATGGTCGGACTTATCCAGCATATGTGGCATCAGAATGCTTGCAAACAGAAGATATCACTCGAATGGATTAGCCGATTTACTCACCGGACTTGAACCTGATTGAGCATGTGTGAGATGCTTTAGGGCGTCGAATTAAATTACTCCCCGGACCCTCCAGGAGCTGAAAATTGCATTTTTAGAAGACTGGCATGCAATCCCACAAGACTTCATCAAAACTTTGGCAATATGAAAGCAAGATGTGAGGTATGCATATCTGTCCGAGAGGGCCATACAGCATAATAAAAAATGTTTTTCGCAAGAGGTGACTTAATTTTTTCATCATTTTTCAATTTTCATAAATTTGGCTTTAATTTCGATATTTTGTGAATAATCAACTGCCAGACATTGTAATTTATGTTACCTAATAGTTTTGTACAAATTTCTATTAATAATTTTTCATTAAATATCACTTGTGTTTTATTTCTATCAATTTCCTTTAATTTTAGTAAGCAGTGCATTCAAAGAACTCTTTATAAAAAAAAACTATAAGATTTGCATCTTTACAATTTTAATGAAATATTTAAAGAACTGTGTATGTAAATAATGTACATGATGCGCACTTTTGTTATTAGTTCTATATACTGAAAATATTTAAAGAACTATTTATGAAACCAAGTATTATTCGTTTATCAAGTCATCTCGGGCTGAGATACGTCGGGAAAGCAGATGAGGTAATATAAATATTTTGTTGTCTGTAACGCAAATGTTATTTTTAATTCCTTCTTTTGATCAAAGGCGCTTTTCTCAAAAGTCATTGGCAGGTGTGTAGAAGTCGTAAATAAGATTATAGTAACACAGAAGATGCAAATAGACCTACGAAATATTAAATAGGAAGATCATTTTATTAGTCATTTATCATTATGAAATTATTCAAATATTTTTCCAAAATAAAGCTGTTCTTTAAATGTTCTTTATGGAATTAAGCTCGTTAAGAGCACAAAGCGACATTTAAAAGCAAAAATAAGCTTTTACCATTTACCATTATGAAAATTGTCCTCGGTAATTTTTGCGGGAAACCCATAAGTGGGTCGCAATTATTCCAATTTCTGACAGACCAAAATTTATAATTATTTATTAATTGATAGTAAACGTTAGGCGGTGTGTTTAAAACGAAACTTTGCCAAACTGCCTAAACTTGAGATCTTAATGAATATGAATATTCTTGATGAACAGAAGAGTATTGGTAATGTGAATAATGTTATTCTGAAAAATTTGCAGCTGGCTACATTGAGATTTTGTAGCAATAGTCCAGACTGAGCACAGATAAGTTAAAATAAGTCTGACGTTAGGTTAGGCATAAAAGAATTTAATTTCTGGTGTAAGGATTCCATCCTGGTAAGATATATAAGGAAATAGCTGACACTTTGGACGTAACAGACTTTGGTACGTGTTCCTTGAACTATACTCAATAGCTCTAAGATATTGACGTGTCATAATGAAGAATAGTTGGATAAATCATTTCAGTATTAAAGTCTAATCTCTGCTTTCGGTTACGTATTGTAAACACAGATAACAGAGATATAATTTTACTGCATAAGTAGAACAGCAGGGTGGGCCACTTCTGCTCAAACTGTCATAAGTGGTCATGCATGTCCTAGACCACTAAAGCCTGAGTGGATAGATATTACCAATAACTACTGAATATTAGTACTTGAAACACAGGCTCAAATCCTGGCAAACAGAATGGTTAGCACGGTATAGACGTTTGCGCGGCTTTCTCCGACTATAACGTGAATGGGCCAATTTTAACTAGTCAGTCAGCCACGAAACCAGCTGAGTTAGCGAATATCAGCCAATTCAAGACCTCCCTGAGGACATCTCTGACGACGGTCAGTCCCTCGTATGCTTTGCCATTAGTAAAAACACTTAAAATCAGACCTGTACGTGACCTCAAAAATGGCATTCCACATAAAATGTCGTGGCTGGCTTAGTCATAAGCCTTACGATTTTTGATTTTTTTCATCTAGGAATGCCCGAAAATAAAACCTTTTAAATGTAAGTCCCGGACTTCTAATAAATTCTTGGATCAGTTGGAGAAAAAATTAATAATATTTCCCAAACTGGAACAAAGTTCGCAAGTCTCTGTACGTGTGTTCTTACCGCTCCAATGTTCGCACACGCAAAAGCCCACCAAGTGATGGCAAGTCAGTTATCATTCAAGGGCACAATTCTTTCTTTGCCTCACCTCTAAATTTCCAATTCACACCATCTGGCCGAACACTCCAGGCAGCGAATATTCCTTCTGATATGAAATGCATCTTTATTCAGATCGGTCAATGTTCGTCAACTTAGGAAATAGTGCTTATGAAGGTATCAGCATTTTTTTAATCAGTTCTTAACTTGAAACTGGTAACCTTTACGAATTAGCAGTACTGCAGTAAACTGTTAAACAGGAATCTTATGCACAGTATTGTAGAATGTATTAGATAAAAGGAAATGGGAAAATTCAACCTTGACTCAGTCACAAAACAAGTGCGGAACACTTTAATTGCCAAATGGAAGGACTGATCATTACGCCAGAAAGAGTCATATGAGGAAAACCTTAATTACTTACTTAAATACATTACGTGATTTAATTACTTACATCCCTCATATTTAAATAGTGATTAAGGGGGGGAAGAGGCAAAATTTAGATGTGCAAGAAATGGCAACATTTTTTCATTGAGGCCTAAAAGCTATTAGATTTTTTTTGAAGCAAGATAAGTGAGTAATTAGGCATACCCTATCCAGAAATCGAATCTAAAGAACAGAAAAAAAGGAACAGAAAAAAAAAAAAAAGAACAGAAACTTTGTACTATAACGGGCAGGAGATCATTTGTAACTGGATGTCCTGCCCGCTATAGTACAAAGACGCAAGAAACAAATTTCCTTAATTCATTGCAATATTACAACTGGTTTGTAATTAAAACAAAGATAATGCAAAGGAATCACCTTTTTCACGAAACACTGATTTACGAATTGTGCGCTTTTACGAAGTACTGCATTTATTAAGAAGAGTTTATGGTTAAATCGATACCATTACCATTACATGATATTTTTATAGTCTTTGATATCTTCGAAAGCTAAGAGTTCATTTACTGCGTTGCATTTAGCGTCAGAGTCATCGAAAGCGTATCACAGTAACACATGCTGCTATTATATATCATATAAAATTGAGAATAGTATTATATATCATATAAAATTGAGAATAGCCTGAAATAAGCCATTTACACCGTTTAAAACGTGAAACGAAAAATAACACGACTGAGTGCCCATTTTCCGATGTGAAAATTCAGCAATAACAAATCATCAATGGTTTTTCCATTTTCTCCCCATTTGCTACTCAGCTACATTTTCTCGTAAAAGAATGAAAAGCGAGAATGATGAGCCTCATTACCGAGATTTTGAAAAAGAGAAAAATGACGCTTAAACCGACTGAAATTACCTCGGATACAGTTCATAAGATAAATCATTCAGATCGTGTAAAATTTTTCCATTTCGGTTGGTAGTTCTTTTACTCTTCAGTTCCAGATTGTGGAGCATGAACATTACTTTTACACAGAGGTGGTACATAAAAATAGACTCTCAGGCATAAACGGAGAAGGAAGATAAAAAAAAAAATAAGTTTGCTTTCACAGTTTCTTTTCTACCTCACAAACAAAAATCTTGTACACAATGCAGAAACTGTCTCTTATTTTTTTAACCCTCTGAGCGGCCAGGGTTTTTGCTAAGAAAGCACAAATTTCCCAAAACTACTTATGAGAACGAATTATTTTTTTGATTTTAATGTAAAAGCTCTCCTGGTATTTCATGCCTGGATTTGTGTACTTTTGATATATTGCCTTAATTTCTTTATCATATTTTAATATGCACGTATATATGCGTTCTTACAGATATCACAAAAAATATTCTAGGCGGTATATATACGGCCTTGGCGCTTAGACAGTTTTAAGGTATGAGAAAAAGGCGTGAACATTAAGATCGTAAGACCAGAGAGTAATTTTTTTAATTAAATTCAGCATTATATTTAAGATTCTTGTTTCTTTCTATCATTTTTTACATTTTTCTGCACAAAAGTAAAATGTAACTATGTAGTCTTTTGCAAAAGTTAATTCTTATGGCACCGATACTCATCGAGTTTCCTTTTTGCTAAATTTTGTTTGATAGTAATTGCGATAGATAATAACTCTAATAGATGAAGGGTAGTTCATTTCGTCGTTACCCATATTTTATTCACTTTGTGCCTGGCTCTTCACCTCCCGTCTTCAGTGCAGAATTTCTGCTCCTTCAAGACATTATTTATATCAGTTGCCAACGAAACCGATACCAATTTTTGTAAGATTTATTGTGTAATTTAAGGTTTTTATTTTTGTCTAATTTTATCCCCCCCCCCCGTCGACTGGGAGCAATCCTGGCGTTCTGACTAGGTCGATATCTAGACAGACTCCACTTTGGGAGAAAAATTAACAGTTTTCACAGTAACTAGAACAATCGTTTCTATGGTGGTAGGTTCAGGCTTGGCATGGAACATATGGTACTGTCTCGTCTTGTGGAGACGCTACATGGTTAGATTTCAAAGGTTTTCAGATGGGGTTAGCTCTCCCTGGTCAACACTGGAGGACAGACCTCTTGAATTATGATCGCGCTGTTGACGAATGTGTCACTGATTTAGCATTGTATTTACCCAGACTTTGTGTAATTCTGTGTCCTCCGGGTTGATCGGAGGGGTTAGCCTCCTCGGATCGCCTGCAGGGCCTGGGTGTTTAACTATCTATCGCATCTAAGCTAGGTCTGGGTACACTGTCCTCTGTCTAATTTTATACAAGCTTATAAAAGAATCCTTACAAGGAAAAAATGGGAGAGATTTTATTTAACTGAAAAACCAATATTTCTCATAGCACAGAAACAACTCATTGACCTTCTAATACGGAAAATATTAAGATTTGCAATGAAAACTGTTCTGCGCAATTACTTCGTTTTGGAGGACATACATCAAAGAGATAGTGTATTTCCTATTACACTATTTCTATCTGCGAAACAATTATGGAATAAATTACAGCAATTCGTAACCGAAATTCTGCTTGTACGGTAGATAGGGCCAGTCCATACTTGATATTTGTGAGACTTCTTTGAAATATTTATTATGCGCAATGGTTTGAAGTCACTTTTATTTAATTGACCAAAAATGTCAAAGAAACAATTTAGTAAGTCTCGATATGTGCACTATTGACAGACATCAGAGTGTTGCTCAATTTCCGTTGATTATTCGATAAGAACTTCGTATATACTGCTCGACACTGTTTTGGATATAGTCAAGTGGTAAAGATTGTCAATTCTCTTTCACTAAAAATCTGGTTTTTGAATAAACTGCAAAGAAAAAATTCTGTTGGGGTAAAATGCGAATTTCTTAGAGGCTAGGAAATAGCTCAATTTCTGCCATTCCATCTTCCTAGAAATCAACGATTCAACTCATCTCTCATATGATTCGCAAAATAGGGTGGTGTTTCCTCTTGTTGAAGAGAAATGTTAAAACCAATGTTTTCCATTTCCGTTTGCTGTGTCTGATTGGATAAGATCTGTAGCACGTGATTTTCGCAACTGCCAATATCCTAGAATTGCTTGTACCATCGCCTGATCTTCTTTTCATGTAATGCGCATAATCTTTTTGAATGAATGAATTTAATAAAAACGTTTTCAATACATTTCGCGTAATGTATAATTCAGAGATGCCTAAGGAAGTCCTGCCATTATTCTTCAGGAACTGTTTATTTTCTATTAGAAAATTTAGATGGTTATTTTTTACAATTATTGTAATCGGTCATTCATTCAATAATGAAAACAGTCCATATAATCAAATATACAGAATTCCCATCACTCGTATCTGATTCCGTCAAGGGCCTAGCAAAATTTGGATTATGTCTCCTATAAGATTTCTCGACTAGTGACGGGCGCTCTCTTTCTTTTGGCCATGATGAATTCAGGGAGATGATTTAAGCTTTGGTTTAGAAACAGGAAGATAAGTAAAAACAACAACATGTCTCAAGAGCATCCAATTTTGCGTCATCATTTAAAAATGAAAAAGGACACAATGGATTCCACACAATTGTTACAAGCTCAGAAAGATGCTCGTATGAAATAGTGGAAGTAAAATCGCAAAAGATTCTACTGATCTATCCATGTCATTGCAAAAGATAAAAAAACATGGATTGATTCCTAAGAACCAGAAATACAACCCTGGTTGACTACTACCATGTTCTTCAAAATTTTAAAAATTCTACAAAAGTTGTTCGTGTACAAATTCTTTCAAAAAAATGACAAAAATGACTACTGCGTTTTTTGCGAAATCTGTTCATGTTGAAATTATTGCTTTGAGTTACCTTAGAACATTAATTACTTATTTGTAAAAAACATTTTATCCAGAAATAAATTTTTAACTCAAAAAAAAAAAAAAGAAAAAAAAAAAAAAAGAAAAAAAAAAAAGAAAAAAAAAGAAAGAAAACGAAAGAAAGAAAAAGAAATGCTGAAAGCTTCCAGACTTCATATTAGGCCCAAAGAAGCGTTTTTTCCCTCATATAGACACACGTGCATGTTTTGAGAGCACTTGGGGCTAAAAATATTTAAAAACAGCATATCTTTAAAATTTCGGATAGGCAGTCTGCCACGCTAGACATAAAAGTGTTCCGTTCAGTACAGTGTTGTCACTGCTCGCTTTGAAATCGTTGAGATTGTTAATCAAAAATTCGTTGAAATTTTACAAAATCTGAAATAGATAATAAAGCAAATTCGAAATTCAAAATAAGGCATCCAGGGACCATTTTCGGGTAGAGGATTACATTATTCAAAATTTGATGGCTGTAGGTACTGTTGCTTCTTCACAATGCGATAAGCATACATATATTCCTGCAGCTTCTTCATTATTTAATTTCTTTAAATATAATACAGGGCGGTAATAGTGGGTGGCAATAATGTTATAAGTGATTCAACGCAAAATGCTGTTTCGAGGCTAATAGCCCTTCCTAGCACTTTGGGATAAAAAGAAAGAAAAATCACGAAACGTCATACTTTCAATAATGGAAAACCAAGCTCACAACACTGCATTGCAAACAATAAATCATTTAAAGCGTAAAAAAAGAAACAGTCTAATGAGTTATTATCATTAGTCGCCTGATTTAGCCCCCATTGTTTCAATAATCAGACATTAAATTTAATCTAAAAGCTGAAATTGTAGATTTGTGACTGAACTTTTAGATTTGTGACTGAATCGTAGTCACAAATCTAAAAGCTGAAAGGAGCAGTTGAAGTTTATAAAACGCTCTCTACTATGTATGACTTTCTTAATAGCAAAACAGACTAGAATGGAAATTTGCATGCCAAAGCATTGATCCTAAAAACAAATATTTTGAAAAGCCCAAGAAAAGGGGGGAACAGTTTTTCATAAAAAATATCATAATAAAATTAATAATAAAAGATAATCTTAATATAATAAAAGATATAAATGTAAAGTATTCATATCTTTAAAAAAACTTTAGTACCACTAGCCTATGAATAATATTTAACAAAACACATAGAAATGATCTTTTGTATGGTATCTGTATTCGTTTAACATTATTTTCAGGAATGAACTTTTCGGTAAAATCTTTTAAATCGAAGGCAGCGAATTCTGTGAAACAGTTTCAGCATTGCCGATTGAAGGGTTGTGTAAATATAAAATCAAATTTTTATACGGTAGAACAATTTGGGTATAAATTACAGACCGTTAAAATATTCATTAGGATTTGATAGAAGCTAAATACAAAATGTTCCGTTCCTTTAAGTACAAAATTCACGGATATATAAAGAAAGTGAATAATTTACTAAAGACTACTTTTCAAAGTTCGCCAGTTATCAAATTTTCACATTTTTCAGCGAAATTTAGGGAGCAAATAAATAGTTAACTTTTCTGACTTTAGATAATATTAAGTGTTTATTATTCAAAGCAGCATCCGTTGGATCAACGAAACTTTTTAATTTTTAATAGATCAGAAAGTTTTGCATGTTAAACTGTAGAACATTTTTAACTCATCAAAGCCTGGTACTGTTCTGTTATCGGGACCGGATTCAAAAATGTGTGTATGTTTGTATGTGCCTATTTGTGTATATAATATAAATGTTCACACACATTTGTACTTACATACACACATATATATATATATATATATATATATATATATACATGAACACACACATCCATACATTACATTTCTGAATCCGGTCTCCATAACAGAACAGTACCGAAAAGCTTTACCGTGTGAAAATTTTGCTCTGCAGATACATCTAAAAAGTTAATTCCATATTTACATAATTCTGCACCCACAAAGTCAAAACTCTTTTCATAAAATTTTCTACCTTATTTTAAGAAACTTTGACATGGCATATATAATATACATATTTTAGGAAATAAAGCATGTAGACATCTTTCTGGAATAGCCTGTATATACCATGTATATCACTTGAAAATCCAAATTCTTCTCAAAGGTGAATGCATTATAAATACATTTAATATTGAGCAAATCAGGTTAGTGTGGGTTGTGGGTTTTACTTACATACGGCTTCTAATATCTCGAAAATGTGTTACTCTTTCCAGTTAGATGTAAAATTATGTTTGTTATAAATAAAGATCAGAGACGAAAGAGCATGGAGTTGCCAGTCGCTAAAGCATTACATGTTTTATTTTGCATCATAAAAGTGCGCTTCCACTTCTCATAAGCGTAACGAAGTAGATTTATTAAAAAGTTTTTTTCTGCTAGTTTGTTTTATTTTTGAATAACATTTTGGATTGCCCGGTATTTTTATAGCATATTATGTTATTTTGTAGCATATTAATAGTAGCAACAATTTCTTTTTTTAAACATGTGTATCATCAATTAAATACATTTTTACTGATCTATAATATATCAATTGTAAAATTTCTATTTCTGTTTTTTATCGTAACCTGCATACAAAACTAAATCTAATCGTGATGACGAAATTTTCATTATGCATGAAAAAATCTACTTTATACACATTTTTTTATTTTATTCAAATGGGATATATTACATATTTATTATTTATTCTTTTTAATAGTTTTATAACTTTCTGTTTTTCTGTTTTTACTGTTTCGCGTATAAAAGAAACATACAAAAAAAGCGGAAACTTTTAGAATTGAACTACTTTTTGAATTTTAATTTCACTTAATAACAAACGTTTAATGCTATGAGTGACAGCAGAAAATATTTTCATTTAAAAAACGAATCAAAATATTTCCACGAGTTTTTGTATTCATTAATTTTTAATTTTCTTTAATTTTTTATAAATTTTAATGGTAAGCATTTCTTTGAGATATCGGATCATAACCTCAATTTTGCAGATTGCCACTTATTTTTTGCATTGTGTCATTCATTCATCTGGGGATGATGTAACCTATATATATATATATATTTATTTATTTATTTATTGAAGGGAAAACTTTAAGATATGTATATATTTTGCTCGGTTAATATATTTTAATTTCTTCAGCCAACTTCGGAGAAGGATTTCTCAAGATTATATGACGTATGTAGATTGGGTAGTGGGACTTGTAGGAAAACCTGAACAATTATTGTCATGTTTTTTTTCCTAAGCGTAAACATGGCATACTCTATATTCCTGTTTACATAAATTTTACAAGCATGGGGAAAACAGATATGTTATATAATACTTCCAAAATAACTGGTAACTTAAATCTAATTATGAGTTCTTACCTTTAGTATTAGATTGTCCATCGCAGTTAAAGATTCAAGTAACCCGCGTGCACAGGTTTTACCCCTTCAGAAAAAAATATAATATTAATATCAATTAAACAGTCCACATTTCCTGGTTTGTGTGGCCATCTCTTTCGCTTTCGCTTCCGCACGCAACATTCGTAAAACTTCTCCAACGATTCAACTCAGGCGCTCCGGCAGAATTAGCATCTTGAATCTAAAAGACAACAGTGTTGGGGTTCGATGCCTTCTGGCTAGTCTTTGACCGTGACCGTGGCCAAGAAAAGGAACAACAGGGTTGCAGAGTGGTTTTTTTGCCAATGAGGCGGCAGCAGTCGCCAAACCGCCAACAGTTTCTTCAGGCTCAACAAGAGATTTCTTTTATATCTTGTTCCCCCGCTTTTTATAGCCCTGTACAGGAAAGCTCATTTAATTTATATCCTGGGGTTTGTATTAATCTTTCGTGATGTTTGCTAAAAAAGGATCTTTTCTTGTTTTACATGTTACATTTATTTTGACTCTGTGTGTGCTCCGCAACATCCGGCTTTTACCTTCTTTTTATACTTAAGATCTCCAGAACGGGGGCCTGTGCGCATTTGAATGCCTTCCTGAGAGGCTCTCGTAAGGTATCAGTAAGACAATTAACTTTATTAGTGTAGAAAAAGACAAAATTCAGGACTATCAAGAAAATTTTGAAAAAAAAAAGACGAAAATCTATATTTTTATTACACATTTTTGGGCACGTAATTATGCTCATGGTTTATATATTTTCATGAATGATATGCTTAAAAGACTTTCCTGGACTCAGCCGTGACAGTTTTCCCCAGGTCGAAAGGTCGAATGGAAGTTAATGACTCTTCACTTTCTATTTTTACTTCTTTGTACGAAGTAAAAAGGAAGTATTGTAATCGCAAAATGTTTCAGGCATCATATTTCAACGAAAATATCCATTTTGACCGCTATCGAATGCAATTTAACGATGTTTTTGTGTGACATCTCTACGTAAGGACAGAATAAAAGACTCTTTTTTCCAAAATAAAAATTATAAAACTAATTTAAAATGAATTCTAAAGAAAATTTTTCGTGGCGTCTGTACGTACGTACCTACGTATGTATCTCGCATAACTCAAAAACGAGTAGCCTCAAAATGTTGACATTTTGTATACGACTGCTATAACATGTAGATGTGCACCTCGTATTTTGGTTGCAATCGGCCTCACCAAACGTATATAAATATTTTATATATATATCCACTCTGTTAACCGATTCAGTGATCTCAGTTTCTTTACGCTTATATGTTTGTAAGTTGTGCATTTTTTGCTTTAAAAATGATTGAATTATATTGTTCTTATCTTCCAGTTAAGATTTTTATGCCTTTAGTAAATCTGCATGCAATATTTGTGGAGTTATCAACAATTTAAAAATTGTTTTAGAGCAGCTAAGCCTAATGAATTTTGTGATGGCGGACATGTTTGTTTACATTTTAAACTTGCAAAATAGCGGATTTGTTGCCAATCTAGAAAAACTAAGCTTTGCAACAACAAAGATAACGCCTTCTTTTATTATTACGAATTAAATCATGTTTAATCCATTCTGGAATTTATTCGAGGAAATAAGTGCTTAAAATTTACTTCGTAATTTTTAATATAGATATTTTGAGTTTTTATGTATTTTTGCCTTGTCGGGAAGCGAGAACGGAATTAATTGAATGAGAAATACTGAATCGTATGTAAAAAAACAGTTTCTTTTTTGTACATCGTTTTAGATTTATTATAGTATTTGAATAGAACATGTGGCAACGATTAGATAATTATTCAAATGATATAAATTTATATGCATTTTGAGTTACAATATGAACGAAATGTAACGGTGTTAAATGAACCTAGCACCAGAGTGTCGCTATGGTAAACATATATAGTGAGTTTTAAAGAGTGCATTTATTCTATTGTGGTTTATATACTATCGACGAAGTAGATTTAATTCAATCTAATAAAGTTTAAATGAAATGCAAGAAAAAATGCATATAATTTAATATTCCGTACAAGGAAGTCATGCGATGTACACATCAGATTTTTTATCTAAAACAATCACGCAGTTTTTATTAATATGTCTTCTCATTTGACCTTTCTTAACCGTAGAATACAAGTGTTGTGCCTAAGTCCAGAGCTATTTCAATTTGGGAAGTCTTATTTTATGATACCTGGTAGCTTTGAGATCATAGAAATTCTAAGAGGTTACGTGTTTTCACGTACTTAGTGCATCATGAATCCACTTTTGAATGTCAACTTCGTATCCCCTTTAGAGCTATGGACCCAAAATTTTAGTAGCAGTTTTTTTTTTTTTTTGTTTTTTTTTTGTTTGTTTGTTTTGTTTGTTTGTTTGTTTTGTTTTGTTGTTATCTTATTGCTCTGTAATGTAATATTTACGATAACACTTCTTTCTGAAATGTCTACAAAAGTATAATGGGATATATTAAATTTAAATTGGCCCAAAAATAAATAGTGGGCCAATTTAAATCAGCCCACTAGTTTATCATGGCAAGTCTTTTAAGTTGAAACATGTCTATAAAAAGGGAAATAAGCATTCGGTCTGCCGATCTACAAATCGTAATGATAGTATTCTTACATTAAATCTAAATTCTTTTAGCTTCACTTACTTCTCAGTCACATTTTTTGATAGTTTTAATTCCATTTAATGTTCACTCCGTTGATGCACGCCACTTTTCTATTTCTATTCGTTTCTTTTTCATGTCTCCTACTGTTACCCGACCATTACCAAAGTCGTCAGTTACCTTTTGTATTGTGTCTGTCCAGTCTCTTGACTGTCTCAAGTTTGTGTTCCATCGATATAACAGCTTCCTTTCTTTTCCTCGTCGCTCTTTCTGTACTTGCGTAAGTATCAACTTTTAAACACCACAACAGTGTTTGTGGAATTAGACACATATACGCATACGCATCAACAGTAATAGATGATAAACCGATCCGCATGCAATAATAAACTACACTTCACTGAATGACAGGCACGTTAGTCATAGTGTAGACATGCGCGCCGCGAGGTAGAGGCAGAAGCAACAACAACAAACATACAAAGAAACAAAAGACTACGCCCACAACTTTCAGTTCCTGTTGATTTATACTTTTTTTATCTCTATGATATGTCGGATATGCGAGACTCTACTGTATATCAATTAGATATATAATTAAGAAAGAACTAAACTATTCTCTAATGAAGGTATGTAACAAACAGTGTTCATAAAATCTTTTATTGATAATGTGAATCATTTTTTGAGCTGTGAATCATTTTTTGGAAATATTATAAAAAAGTGTATTTTAAGTTACGTCAATAAACGCTGCAATAAAGCTTTAAATTACTAAGAAAAGATTTTAATGCTTTTAACAACTTGTTGAGCAATGAACGGAACTAAATACAATGACTATTTTCTTAGCGATCACTGTAGACGACTGAGAACATAAATGAACATCATTATCGAAAAATCACCTCTTTGACGCGACCACCTCCGAAAAATAGCCGAAATCATCTGGAACCGTGGATGGGTTCACCTTAGGATAGGTTCACTCAGTGCCGATCCTAGATCGTCTGCCGTCCACGTGCAAATTAAAATTGGCAGCCCTTTTTACTGAAATATGATATGTTTGATAATCATTTCACCGGTCACATCTTATGCACTATCTTGTTCCCGCTAGCATATAAGCATTCTGTACCGCGCCAAGCGCATATGGAAAAATCAATCTTCGTGATTGGATATGGATTTTGATGAGATCATTTCCTCTAAGCTTATGAACGCCCTGACTTTGCTTGGGCTCGAGAGTACACCTCCAAACCATTTGTTTACATTTTGATAGCAGTAACGAAAATATTGTTACTATTAACAAAGTGCGCTGTATTTTTGTTGCCATGAATTTATACTGCTTATGGGACTGCAGTGTGGTGAATTTATGTAAAAATGTATTTTTTTCCTAGAGAGGAAACGTGTTATTTCTTTTAGTGTGCTAACTCCGTAAATATGTATTCATATTAGGTGCAGAAGTTTCTTAATGTAAAACAATTCATATTAAAGGTGTTGTGTTCATTCATTTATTGTTTCATGTTCATTTAAATATCCATTCTTTGAAGATGCAGTCTCCGAAAGTATGAGAAAAATCAATTTTCGCAAGTAGCAAAAATGTTGGAAGCTAACATAATACAGTAAATTCATAATATTTGTTGTCAGTCTGAAAAAATAAAATTTATTTTTGAAGACTACTGTAGATATGAAACAGAGAAATACAGCTACCTTGTATGTTTAAACTGAATAATATTACTTAATGGAAATTGCCCACTTTTTAATGTGTAACGTCATTCGTACTTTTGTATGAAAATAGTGTATATCACAGAAGGAATTTTCCTTTCTTGTATATGTATATTAAATTCAGCGACACTACTGAATACTCTTTTTCTTTCATTTAAGGCACCAGAATATTAGAAATGTGAAAGATATGGACATTAACATAGAAATAGCATATGCAGTTGCAAAGGAAATAGTTTCTGCAATGTGAAAGGAACAGAATACAACAAAATTGCAATAATAATATATACGTACTAGCAAACAATGCCTTCACAGATGGGTGGAGATCGTCGTGTAATCCAATGTGTTTTCGTTTTTGCCCTAAATTCATGAACTAAACTCTTTATATAATAATAGCGCTTAACCTTAATTTTGATATTAACAGCATTTTGAACGATTTTATGATTTTATTATTCCATGAAACAGGAAACTATCAATAGAACACAGCTTGAAAATGTTTTCGACTGGTATTATTATTCAAAGAAAACAAACGATAATTTTCACGCTTTACTGGCACTGAAGCGAGTATTTCGACGAAAACAAAACCGCAAAGATCCCGCCTAAACATCATTACGCCAAGAGAAAATGATGTCATTGGAACATATGTCCAATCACAAGTACGGATTTTTCAACATGCGCGGTACAGAATACTTATATGCTTCCCCGCTAGGATCGACCCTGGGTTTACTCTATAAATCTGTCATGTCGATGATGTGGTGTATTTAATCATGGCAAAGCACACTAGGGCTATCTGCCTTGGGGGAGGGATGCCTTCGTGGAGGACTTTCTAAGGGAAACTGGCTCGTATACACGTTACACATGGGGAAAACCACGAAAACACCCATGCAGCCAGCCCGTTCGCGGGATTCGAACCTCGGACCGTCCTACCAGTGTTCAGGGACTTTACCGCTCGGCCACTGGTGGGCCTTCTGTCATGCCGAATGATAACATTCTGGAAATTAACCATTTGTGAAGCTACCTAGAATGCAAACTGAGGACCTTAGTTTCGTGTGATGGTAATATTTGTGTAGTCGCTCATATAGGTTTCGTGGTACCGTAAAGTAACATATAATTTCAAAATTTAAATTCATAATTTAATTGTTAAACTCATTTCTAAGCTTCATAAGTTATTTTTAATGTGAAAGTAATAGTAAAATAATTTTTATGAGGAATACTTTTAGCAAACTCTCGAGGCTACGAATTATCCGTTAATTATCATTTAGTCATTAAATCCTTTATTGACCAGTATTGTTGATTCCCGGACCTGTATTCAAATATGTCATCGTAAATAATTAATAGTTAGTCATTACGCTTCGATAGTTTACTACCGAATGAAATCTACAATTAGAAACTAAAGCCATTAAACCAGTGCTTGGAAGTCAATGGAAATATTCTATAAATTATACTCTTTTCGTTGTTATTACACCTATGTAAAATTGCTCCTTAAAGAAATATATTTCTCGTCTAAATTATCAGCTTTTCGGGAACCACATCAGATTTTATTAGTTATCATTATAATTTAAGGAATATAAGTTGTACCCGAAATGCTAAGTTACAAGGATGCTCCATATTTGTCCCGGGAAGCTTGAACTTAAAGGCTTAGGTTTGTGTTTCGTAAGAATAAAATACAGATAACTGTTGCTAACTTGGACTTAGCTAACTCGAGTGAGTATCCTATTGTTTCAAATTATTCTAAGATCAATCACTTTAAAAAAATGTAACTTTTAATATGTACAATATTTACAGATCATTAATCGAAACATGGTGGTTCAATTGACAAACAAATCTATATGCGATCGAGAATCGAAATCTTTTAAATAGGAACCGAAGTGTTCCTAATCAACTAGTGTGCGAAGCATCAAACATCCATCTATCGAGCTGCTGGTGAAGAGTCTGTGGAAATTCAGAAGGCACGTCACGTCGCGTTAACACGCAACGCTAGCGCCTTCTATCAATTAATCAAAATAATTTCCACACACTCCCCACCTGAACTATGTCAAGAGTTCACATTAATCTAACAACAGTCTAATTTATATCAATAATTATTTTAACATATAATTATAAAACAATTAAATATATTAAATGAATAGAAAATATATTCAAACTATAATCATTATACCAAATTCTAAAAAAATATATGTTATCATCAAATACAATTTGAAACTACTACAGTAAATCTAAACTACTCTTAATTTAACCATATGAAACTAAATTAGCAAAATAAACAATTGCATAAAACATACTCAATCATATTCATATTATTAAACAATAAAAAAAATTTTATAAAGTTCTAAAGGATATAATAATTGAATTGATCGTTTTATTATTGTTCCATCAACAGTTTTTAGTTCACAAGAAAGAACTTTGCTGTCACGACCACGAAAAACGTTTATCACTCTGCCACAATTCCACAAAAGCTTACACTTGTTGTTGCCTTCGATTAATACAAGATCATCAACTTTTAGATCATCATAAACGTTAGGATCTTTTAATTGATGAGCTGTCCGAAGATCCATCAAATATTGTTTTTTCCATTTAGTCCACAATTGTCTAACCAATAAATCTTGGTAAATCTTTCTTTTGGTCTGAGAGGACTTGGTAGAGCCATCTTTAACAATGGAATTAAATTGATAGGTAATGTAGAATCTTTGTTTCCAAAAATCAAAACATTGACTGGCTTCAGTGGCAACGGTTCGCTGTGGTCATTGTACACATATGTCAAAGGACGAGAATTCAAAACAGCTTCCACTTGTGCTAAAACCGTTGACAACTCTTCAAACGTTAGTAAAGCTTTACCGAGAACTTTTCTTAAGCACTCTTTCACTAATTTTACTAATCTCTCGTAGAAGCCTCCTCACCAAGCCCCTCGTTCTATTATAAACTTTCAAGTGATTCTTTCATTCGACAGAAAATCTTGGAATTTCTCATTCGACAATAGTTTAGAGAAATGGTCGAGTTCCTTTTTTCCCTTTTTAAAAGTTTATGCATTGTCCGAATAAATTACTTGACAATTGCCTCTCCTAGATGTGAATCTATTGAATGCCATTAAGAAACAATCCGTAGAAAGATTCGGTACAAGTTCCAGATATATGGCTCTAGTGATAGCGCAAGTAAATAATGTTATATAAGCTTTTTGACTTCCTTCGACATTTTTTACGTAAATCGGCCCAGCAAAATCGATGCCAGACACGTAGAACGGTGGTGTCTCATTGATTCTATCTTCTGGAAGTTGAGAAGTGGTCTGGTCAGCAGAAGCCAATGAATATCTTTTACAAATAAGACACTTGTTTATTATTTTCTTGACAAATTGACGTTCTTTTGGGATCCAAAAGCGACTTCGAATTTCAGCTAAGGTCGTTGCTACTCCTCCATGCATCATTTTAACATGTGCACTTTCTACTATCAAATTCGTTAGACAGGAATCTCTTGAAAGAATTGCCGGATACTTTTCATCATGTGACAAACTAGAATGTTCTAATCTTCCACCTGTTCTCAGTATCCCGTTCCGGTCTAAAAATGGGTTAAAAAGGTATAAAGTTGATTTCTTTTCGACTTTATTCGCTTAATTTAGAGAATCGATTTCTCTGGGAACGCTAAAGCATGAGAACGCTAAAAGAACATGCGAATCTTCTATACTTTTATTTTTTTCATTTAGTTCTTTCTCAGCGCGAAAGCATATTGAACGGTTATGTCGACCTTCGCACTTGGAGCAGACGAGATCGCTTCGACATTGCTTCACGCGGTGGTTTGATTTCAGACAAAGGTAACATTTTGCATGTTTACGTAATAAATTTATCTTCTCATCAACTGTCAGTGATTCGTAGTCTTCAGTAACATGTTTAGATGTATTACTAAACAGACGCCAATTAGTAGTTTTGTTTTCTTTAACCGGCGCCAAGAGCTGGTAAGTGGAATAGGTGATACTCCTCTTCCCTCCCTTCTCTTTATAAGGCCCACCAGCGGCCGAGCGGTAAAGGCGCTGAACACTGGTAGTTCGGTCTGAGGTTCGAATCCCGCGAACGGGCTGGCTGCATGGGCGTTTTCGTGGTTTTCCCCATGTGTAACGTGTATACGAGCCAGTTTCCCTTAGAAAGTCCTCCACGAAAGGCATCCCTCCCTTTAGGCAGATAGCCCTCGTGTGCTTTGCCATAATTAAATACACCAACACCCTTCTCTTTATAAACGCAGGAAGTGTTTTCTGATTTATGAGTGGAGAGCAAAAGATGGCTTCTCTCGCGACTTTCCACTTCTGAACAAACAAACTGCAATAATTCGTCAACATTAAAAAAAGATGACGAATCCGTTTTACGATAGAATTCTAAGGTTATATCAGACGGCAGAGTTTTCATTATGGCTGGAATCAACATATAACTGTATTTATCCGGTGTGACTTCTAATGATTTCAAGCTGCGTATTTGAGTTTCGATAGTGTCACAAAGTTTGCGAAGTTTTAAAGGGTCACTGGATTTGGTTACTGGGGTAAGATTCAGGAGTTTTTGCATGTGTGAGTTTATAATGATATCTTTCCTGCCAAACCTGTTTTTAAGTATTTCGATAACTTCATCGTAATTTGGTTCCGAAATACAAAATCCTTCTATCGCGTTTGCAGCGTTGCCGCATAAGTACGATTTTAAATAATTAAATTTTTCGATCTTTGTTAAAGATTCATTATCGTGGATTGCTGCCTTGAAAGAGTTCCAAAAACTTGTCCACTGTGTATAATCTCCATAGAATTTAGCGATGGTTAATTTTGGCAAACGCTTACATTTATTGCTTTCAATTTCAGAATTAGTTTCGTTAAGAGAGTTTTCATTATCCGAATTTGTTACTTTATTTAATTCTTTCAATTTCTTATTTGCTTTGAATTGCCATAACTGAATTTTCTCTTCGTATTCGATACAAGATAGAATTTCTGTTTCAAACTCTTCGGCCTCTGATTTCAAGTTGATGCGTGTCTACAATTTGTTCTTTTTTCGTGTCTTTCTGACGACCATCTCCAATCGTTTCAAGAGAAGGCATTTTGTCAAGAAAAATAATAGTAAGTGATACGAAGATTCAACTAAAATTGATTTACATGCTAACTTCTGCGGTAAATGAATGATGTTTTACAACTTGAGACGTTCTCGAAAGGAATTCCCGTGCACGTGTTGCGTCTTGATGATAGAACTGGCCTTGTGTTTCCACAAAAATATACTGGAATAATAATTCAAGTCAAAGTTCTTCGCTATAAAAACTGAATTTTGTTATCATGTAACTTTGTGTAACGAAGATAAACTGAGATTTTTTAGATTGGAACTTTATGCATTTTGTGCACGGAAGGCTAGGACTCAAAATGGTAGGACTGATTCTTACTGCTGCAGTAGTTTGCCGTCTATTGTCTTCTGTCTGGATATGTTTTCTTGATTTATACTAGTATTAATCGAATCAGATTCCACAACCACACTTGTCTCCTTTGTTAAATCAATGTCCTGTCGCCGCTCTCTTGTCATATTGGGTCTCCCTTTTGTCCGTCGCCAAGTTGACTCGCTCTCCTCCAAAACTGTGCATTACTTCAAACCGTGCCTGGAGATCTTAGATGTATTCCTCAGGCGATGAAGGCCCACCCAGAGGGGAACCAAACAACAGATCACAACGCAGAAGAAGTTCACCACCGAAGAGTATCTGCACGATGAGGAAAAACCGGTAGTCTCGTGTACAGCTCTGTGATAGGCCAGTAAAAGGAGATAACTTCTTGTCCCACTCCTTTTGGTTTCTGGAAACTACCAGCGATAGGTTATTAAGGATGGTTCAATTAAAAATCTCTACCATGTCGTCTGACTGGGGATGTAAAGGTGTTTTTTGAGTTCTCTCGATGCTGAGTAGGTTGCAGAGTTCTTTAATTATAGACGAGGTAAAATTTCTTCTAATCCAATGCTGTATCATCATCTCTGCTACCGTGACAAACTCTTGATCAAAAATAGAATAGAATACTCTTCAGGCCACTTGGTGAAGTAATGATAACGAGGATGTATTTTTGCCATCAGCAGCTCTTAGCAGAGGTCACAGGATATCAAAGCTGTTACGTTCAAAAGGCGCTCCTATATTGCAGCTTCCATCGGCTTCGTTTCTTTGCTCCTTTCCGACCCGCACAGGCATCCATAGATTGGTACCATTTTTGTACGCCTTGCGTTACTCCAGTAGAAGCGTTCACAAAATCTCTGCAAAGTCTTCATTATTCTGAATTGGCCTCCTGTTGGACTGTTATGTAATGCTTTAGGGACATCTGGGATCTTGGAAGTATCAGCTGCCATTGGAATGCCTTTCCATCATCCGATTCGAATTTTAAGTACAAGACGCCGGGTCGAATAAGAAATGAATCCCAGAGAGTCCAATATTGTTTCGTTGTAGGACTACAGATCGAAATGTCTGCCAGGTAGATTTTCCGTTTGAAAATTCCATTAAGTCAGCTATGGGTTTAATGTCGCTATCTTCTAGCTGGTCTTTCCTGACGTTTTCGTCACTCCATGGGTCTTGATTAGCTGATGTTGAAGCTGCAACTTGTCGTGCGACCGGATTAAGCAGCTCGTACAGGGCCGTTCCTAGGCCATTGGTTGCCTGCGTACTTTCCTAAGACTCCAAATTTTAAAAGAATGCTCAATGATTAATAAAAATTTTATTACATACTCACTAAGTACTTACATATGACAAACTGCATAAAATGTACGTGCATAAGATAAGTAATGACAATAACTGTAAGGAATTCAATATATTTAGGCGTGATATTGCTAGAAATCGGCCGCCCCGGATTTTGGCCGTCCGCGTATTTTTACGCGATGCATCCCCGCTAGGAACGGCTCTTAGCTCGTATTTCGCTTCGACTCTGGAACAATTTCGGCAGCTCTCTGCACAGGATCTTCTAGACATGGTGTCGGCGTTTCCGTGTACCGATCCCTTCCGATGACGGATAGTGATGTCCTATTCCTGGAGTTTTTGTATCCACTCGGCTATTTGTCTTTCGGTATTTTTGAAATGGTGTCCGCCGAAAACATCGCGGCAAAAATATCGCCGACGAAAACTTCGCGTAAAAAACAACGCAAAGCGAAAACGTCGTGATAAAAAACATCGTAGGAGAAAATAAAGCGAAGATCAAACATCGCAGTTCTAAAATATCGAGACACAAAACATCCTCATCGAAAATAAAGCGGTTCAAAAACTTTAAGCAATTTAAACACATCGTCGACGGAAATATCGTGGTAAAAAATAAAGTACCTACAAATCATCGCAGGCATGCGTTTTTCAGGCTTTAATAATTGTTAAAACTCGCATAATGATTTGTGAGCGCAAGAAGGATAATTTTTAATTTTCATATTTTTTTATTAACTAATAAATATTTGCTGGAAATGTAAAATGGAAACATAACCCAAAAAATTAATGCAACTTATAGCACTTCTAAACTGACATAGTTAACTATAAAGGTGATAAATAAATTAATTTTTATAAAGTTTTACTGGTAATTTTTCATGAGAAGTATCTAAAAATGAACACAAAAAGAAAGATAAGTAACTGCATGACCTTAATCGATAAAAAATTGCTAATTATGAGATTATTTTCTTCACTTTTGTTAATCTGATACTCTAATAATAAAAATTATTTCTTGTTTTATTTAAATTTCTTGTTTTATTTAAATTTCTTGTTTTGTTTTTTAAAAATTTAATAGGTAACAAAAAACCATGAATGGGAAAATTATCCCTCTTTCCCTCTTTTGCTTACAAATCATTATGCGAATATCCATTTACAATTATAAAAGTAACCATGAACGCTTAAATACGCAGTCTGCGATGTTACCGTTCATGCGATGATTTGTAGGTACTTTATTTTTTACCACGATATTTTCGACTACGATGTTTTTAAACTACCACGACACGTTCTTGAGTGTTTATTTTGTGGGTCAAAACAGCGCCGACATGATAATTGCTCGCATAATGGTTATAATAAAATCCCAAATATTCGATCAGAGCTGAATCGGAACATTGGAGGAGGCTATGAAACTGCTGTTTAACATGATACAATCACCATTGTTGATAAATCTTGAAGGAGTGTCCTGCTGATCGTTGTCCTGCTGGAAAGCAAATGTAGCTCAAAAGGACAATATTTCGGACTGGTTACAACGTTCTGTTTAAGAATATCGATATATATATATATATATCCATATTTCTTTCCATGAAAGGTAAAGTGCCGACACCAACGCACTCATACACCCGCAAACCATGACGCCTCACCACCGTGTTTGAGAATAAATTCTTAATTAGCGTCTGTAAATTTGGTTTTCTCGAGACCATAACTCGATCATCTGGTCTATGGATCTTAAATTGTGATTTATCACTAAAAAGAAACGAATGATAAAGATTTACTTACATGCTTCTTTACAAACTCCAGGCTTCTTTACAAACTTCTTTACAAACTCTTTTTTCTGTTACAGAGACTTACAAAAGGCCTCTTACGAGACACACATATATAGTAATCTGCATTTTTAATGACATTTCTCATCGTTTGAGATATCTCTTCAATGTTTTCATCAGTCTTTAAGTCAACGAATTGAAATGCGTGGATTATCTTAACCCTTGCTCATGATATTTCTCTTATGCAACCGATCTAACTTTGCGGGTCTTCTAGATCGATCTCTAGCCTCAAAATTTTGAAGCTCACGGTATCTTTCTATAACATATTGCAGTGTAGACTTTTACTAGGTTTATTAAAGATTATTATCAGGTTTATTAAAGATTTCATCAGTTTGTTTCATAGCTAATCCATCTTTTCCTAACTGAACTCATCAACAGCTTTAGAAATTTCCATGTTAAGACAATCAGTTACAAGTCAGAATTAAGCAACTGTGCTATCATGTCTTTGTAACACTTAAGTACTATCCGTTTCGAAAATTTGCTGAAAGTCACCTGTAGGAAACGTCAGTGTTAATTTGCATTTTGCGTACTTAAACATTTTTTGCATAACACTCCGCAACATCAATTGAAATACTTCGGGTATTTTGTACAAAAAAAAAATTATGATAAATTCATTTTAAAAATTCAAAATAAAAATATTTCAGTAGTTACGAAGCAAATGTGAAGCAGATATGAAGCAAAGATTAGAAATTATGGTAATATATTCATAACTTTTGGCTTCCGCACAGAAATCTTTTTACCCACTGTATAAAATAATTCACACATTAAATATTTTTAAGCACTTCACTTTGGGAATCCATTTCAGTTTCTTTAAGGTATAAATAACAAGTAAAGGCACGTTCATAAATCCAAAATCTCATTTTACTTTTAGCAATGAATACTTCTCGATTAAAAGCAAAGTACATTTCCCCTGACTCTCATACTTTCTAAAAGTAATCAGTAAAGTACCTAAGTACTATTTTTGCATCGCTATCACCTTAGTTTTCCTTAATAAAATCCTGAAGAGAAAAAGAATTTCCTGCAAATAAATCTATTCATAAATGTCAGCGTAATGAACAGACGACAATTTAAACTTTTAAAAAATTTCTTTTTTAAACTGGCACTGGTTGCACAGCGAAGTTCTATGAATTTTCAAAGAGATAAGCGGGGTTCCAATTCTACAAGAAATAAAAATACTTTAGAGATGTTTTATTAATAAGGGTAATTACGGTATTATCGCAATGACTTTGACGTAGTGTGGCAAACTTCGGCAGAAAAAGAACAATTACTTTTATTGTAAAACGTTATACATTATGTGCATACATATTCTATGTTTCAACTATAAGTTTATTCTAAGAGCTAATCAGTAAACGTTTACAAATGGGTTTTTGTTGTTGCGGAAGTTTGGTAGCGATCGCTTTGAGAAAAAATTCGAAGCATTGTTCCTTCAGCAATTTTGCGACAAAATAAATGTATTCCTGCAGGAATTTCCCCTCTCTTTCGTCTATTATAGAAAATCCTGCAAGCACAAATTTTTAAATTGAGTTTTAGACGAAAAATAATTATCATTTTTCTATAGAAGCCATTAGAACTAGGAATACAACAAAAAGAAAGCATACGAAAATGGCGATGTTGGAAACTGAATATTTGCTATGTACATGGTTGCCTAAGTAATTCTTATGCGCGTGGTTACTCAAGTTTGATGTATTCTGAAAGCTTTGGGAATTTCTACTAAGGTAGTTGTGATAATAGAGACTTCTTAGCACTTTAAATAGATGATCTGCTTAACTTACCCGCGATGTAAAATTAGGTAAAACAGCAACCTTAACAGATTTTAAAATTTTAAACCTACACCAAAATGAAATTGCTATTTTGACTAATTTCAGATGACCCTGTTTATTTGTTCACTTGAAGCTGGTAAATTTTATAACAGTTATCGTCCTAAAAGGTTGAATTTCATTGTGGTTACGTTTTTAAGGGAGACTCATTCGAATTTACGCTACGCACAATGATAAACGTTTTAAACAAATACATACTTATAAACTAAATTCATTCCAGCTTGACAGCTAAAAATTTAAGTTATGCAAAAGAGATATTCAGGTTCTTGCTTCGATGATGAAACTTACAATAATATAAAGGAAATCATCATCATGAGTAAGAGTGAACAAAGATACAAATGAAGTTGATATAAAACATTATTAAATAAAAAATTAAGTAGTACAAGTATCGATTACAATACAATAAAAGTATCGAATGTAACTCCATTTGTCGAGCAAAATAGAAATGATATGCTTAGGTAATGAGACACTTCAAAAGAAGAAAGAATTGTAGTTTGAAAGAGAACTGAGAATTCAATATTAAAAATTCAAATTAAACTTGATTAAAATCCAATAGATTCAGTTAAACGTTTAGCATTGAAGGTCACAAATATTATGTTAAAATATCAGTATGGGCCAACACATTGTTTTTTTAATAACACACGCAGGAGAGTAACTGGATGATAAAACATATGCTACCTTAACGAAATGACTCGTAATGCAGTGTTCCGAATAATCTGGGACGACAATATATTCTCAAAAATAGTATATTTCATAGAATCTATCGGGTTGGGAAAAAGTATTGTGTTTTTTAGTTTGAAATATAGCTCAGTTTTTTTTCTGTACAAAATAATGAACTTTAATCAGTGAAATATCTTCCATTCTCTTAGATGATCTTTTGCCATTTTTTTGCTATTTTCCGCGCTTGTAAAACTTCCGGAAGTAGCTGATAAGTTCTTTATCAGCCAAAAAACTCAACCAACTGCGATTTGAAGTCATCTTTATTGTTGAAATTGTTGCCATTTAAGTAGTTTTGTAAACTTTGACATAAATGATAATCCAACGTCGTAAAGGTGGTGCTATATGGGGGACGCGACATCACTTCCCAATCAAGCTCCACTAATTTCGTAAGTGTTGCTAAAAATGTGTTAGGCCTCGTATTGTCATGGTGGAAAATGATTCTTTTGCGATCTACCAATTGTGGCTTTTTCTCTCTGATTCCTTCCTCCACTCGCTCAAAAACGGCTGAGAGTAAAGTCGCTGAAAGCTGGTAGTTTGGTCCAAAGTTTGTATCCCGCGAAAGAGCTGGCTGCATGGGGCTTTCGTGGTTTTCCCCATGTGTTACGTGTACACATGTTTCCTCTAAAGTCTTCCACAAATGCATCCTTCTTTTTAACAGATAGCCCTCGAGAACTTCAATCGTAATCAAATAAACCAAATCAAGTCAGACCTTCCTCCACTTTTATCGGTTGTCGGCAGTAAACATCTGAGTTGATCAACCAAGTTCCAATAATATCGTTAAGTGGTGTTAAAACTGTCTGAGGCCTGGCATTGTCGTGATGGCATTTTGCGATTTGCTGCTTTTTCTGTTTGATGGCTTCTTCTAATTTTATAAGCTGTTAGCAGTAAACTTTTGAGTTGATCGTTTGATTGCTTGGAAGTACCTCAAAGTACTCATAGTACAACACGCCTTTGTAATTCCACCAAATTGACAGCATGATCATTTTCTGATGTAATTTAACTTTCGATATGAATTATGTTGATTTACTATGTTTGGACCATGATCTTTATCGATAAATATTTTTGTAGAAAATTCATTCTTCATAATAATTCGTTTCAAGAAAGGGTCGATTGCATTATGTTTGAAATAGGTATCGTGAATATTAATTCCTTGTGTTAAGTGAATTCTTTCACTGTACAGTTCATGAGGAATCGAGCTTCTTAACGAGACCAAGACATCGTATATGATTTTCAGTTGTTGCGTGTGATACATTTAATCTTTTTACGATCTCCTGCAAAGTTATATGACGATTCGATCCAATTATGGCTAGTTTTATCTTATCAACTTCTTCTGTTAAGCAATCAACACTATAAACTTCACATATCTCTTTATGAACCTCAGCCGCTCTCTTGCCTTTATGGAATAAAAAATGTAAACTATGTCGAAAATGTTTATTTTTGTTGTAAACAAAAATACAAGGAACTTGTTTCTATAGCAACCTAAAAGTGTCAGCTGCCAATACTCAGAAGAAAAAAATTATAAGACTGGCAGAAGAGGAGCATAACGCTTGTTAACGCCGAAGAGAACAGACGCCAAGATCTTAATGTCTGAGTATTGTCTACGTGTGGATCTGGCAATTACGAGTAGAAAAGAATAAGGTTGAAAGCTAGCCGCCATTGATTGAGTGTGTGTTGGCAGTTCTGTTTATGTGATATGTATGTTAAGGTGTGGATAGCAAGAGTGTCCATCCGAGTAGAATACGTAAAGTTCTCATGTGTATGTAATGTATGTTAACAGAAGTAATAAAGTAATATTAAAGATGCTACAGTCCACAAATTTTGTGAATATTTGTGTGATTAAATTCTATTCTCGAACAGCGCTATTTGTGCAAACCAAAATTACTATCTTGCCAACCCAATACCTCCATTACTGTCAGAAATTATGTAGATTAGCACAGAAATTGAAATTCCATTAAACGTCCTTTCATTGCATATTTTGAAATACTCTCAAAGATTGTCATTGCCTTTTCCTTGTTTGCAGAGGAACAAGCTGTAGAACCAGTGTGTCCTACCGGCATATCGCAACTGCTAGGGGGTCTACCTTCTATAGCGGTACTCTTTGAGCCTAGCATCGAATCGGAAAATCCGTCTCTTGTCCGAAAAACCTCCCTCTCTTGTCGTCATAATGTGATCGGGATTGAAGTACTAGGCACCTAGATATAGGTACGAAACCGGTTGGGATTTCAAATGTTTATCAAATTTCGAATTTTTTTGCACTTAGCACACCGCTTAGTGGCGCGTAGCACAGAGAAGGAAGGCGAACCTTCCTCCCGAAGTTTTACCAATGTATTTTTGCCAGACGAATCCTACCATCGGTAATGATCGTAGCGAGCCTCGTCTTGAGAAGGCGAGGGGGAGCCCTGGGGACAAGTAAACTAACATGTACTGTACGCAGGAGGGTAACATATTCTTCCATCACGAAAAAAATCCGCAACAGAGTATGCGTGAAACCGGTCAGACACAAGCAGCGGTAGCCATATCTCAACCGTCGGCCAGTATCTCGTCCCTGCCCACACACCTAAGCGCATGGATCCGTGACCTAGCGTTGTGAAGGAACGGCGAGCTGCATACCTTTCGTGAGACCAGGAGGTCCGCTGCCGAACAAAAAAGGCGACTGCTTCTGCAACATAACGTCACGGAACGCCCCTAGAAGAAGATTCATTCACACAAAAACTCAAAATTGCTTTAAAAAAAATTACTTAAAATTGATTTTGGAATTTTCCACTTATTTAGGTCAAAAAATGTATAATTCTTAAGTAATATGGCGGTTCAGGTTGGGTCGTCCATCCCTTATCATCAAGGCAGTAACATTTTCATTCGAAACTTTGTTTTTTACGTAAACAGTTCATTTCATGGTGCTTGTGTAACTAATTATAATTAGATATGATAAAAAAATTTATATCTCAAATATGGAGGATAGTACAGCTGCTGTTTTAAAGCTGTATAAGTTTTAAGGCCATAACTGCAAAAGGTCTTTTACAAAACACTTTAGTTTCATAATAATATTTTACTTTTCAAGAGAATATAATTAATTATTCATAGAAATGATGAAGGATCGTGATATGCACGCTAATCAGTGATGTTAACTGAGAAAATGAAAAGCATCATTTGATGAAACGTGTCACTTGAGTCCTTGAAATCCATGCTACGCCAAATCAACAGAAATCAAAAAAAGCAACAGAAATCAGTTGCTGAGACTATGAGAGGATTTGCGTAATAATTTATGAATCATAAGACTACGCACTGAAAAGTTCGGTGGAGCACAACTACATATTAATAAGTAGTTCAAACTTCTCTTTAATAGGTCTGTGTACTTGTAGAATTCATGATAATACTGTGGACGTCACTTAATGTGACCGCAGTTAATGTTATTATTCGAATATTGTTATCGACTTCATGAGGTCCCCCCCCCTTTTGTATACGAAAACATGGAAAGTATATCGCTTATTGTGATCGGTTAATGTGCTCAAAATATTTCAGAGTAAATTTTTTTAACTGAAGTAAAGTCACCAAATAAGTTTAAAATGCTTTATAAAAATTGCTAAGTTATAGATAGATATTGCCAAGTAAAAGCTTAAGTCGCCAAACATGTTGCTTTCGATTTTAGTCAACCATTTAAAATTAGGCAAAAAACAACCTTAGTTTGGCGTAAATTTTCAATAGCCATGTCAATTTTTAGGGCATCAGACACAGGTCCTTCTTCTTCAGAAGCAAAAACAAAAGTATGCTGAATTTTTATTTTTTCGAAAACATCTACACCAAAGAAAGTTGCTTTATTGCCTATTGGTAAGCTGTCTTCTAAGTATTGTGATTAGTGGTACATCAGTCAGATAATTTCCATGAAAAGTTGTGATCAGGAGTCCTGTATAGTGTAACAGTATTTATTAACAGGTTTAAGTTACACACGGACATTACGTTTAACTTTAAGAAAATTACAGAGCAAGAGTCTGATACAACCTATCAAGTGGGACACTTGGCTTTTACTAAGTCCTTCTCTGGCTACTCACCAGAGGGCAGCCTTGTTGTTACAGTTAGTCCAACAGTTTATGTTAAGGACTGGTTACAATATTAAATTAGTTAAATTCCATTTTTAATTTCAAGAATGTTCTTTCTTCCAGTTAAAGATTACCATTCAGTTAATATAATCAAAATAACCGCGGACAAACGGGATTACATTAAGCTATGGCTGCTATAATATTAGCAATTCAAAATTAAGATCACTAGTATTCAGGATGTGTATAATTGGAGCTACCTGTAATAGTAGGCAAAATACACGAAATGATGATAGTTTCTCATAGCGTTTTCTATTCCCAGATGGAGTGTGAAAAATAATAGCTCTATGAGACTTTCGTAGATTTCTCGGGTTATAAGAAGTTAGAAGAATTCTCCCCGTGCCAATGGTGATGCAGAGGCTAGCAGCAATTGGAGGATCCATAGTTCGATTCCTGGCGAAAGCACAGCTGACTTTTCATGTTTCCAATCCTAACTATTACAGTGGTACCCGTATTAGAAAATAGAGAACAATAACTCATCACCAAAATTCATGCCCCTTATCTAAATATTCCTTTAACCCTAATGGTGTTTCTCTCGTCCTTTAGCTAATGCTTGTCTCTTTACGTCATTTCGATGATGTGGAGTTTATTGCGGCTTTGTCCTTAGTCAAAATGGAATTGGTCAACTGCTTCTCGTTTCGTTCGTTCTAGTTGACTTTTATGAGTGAGTGTAAGGAATTACAAATTTGAGATACCCTGTAATAAGTTAACTAGCACATCCAATCAGCATGAGAAGGATTGATGACTTCGATTGCCACCGAGGCGCAGTTAACTTTTAAAGTTTAACCTTCCGAAAATTTTATGGTCGATATAATATAAAAACGGACCAGTTTTCCTTAAAATCCCCATTCCATTAATTTTTAAAAGTTCCATTAGTGACTAAGTTTAGTCTATTCATTGGAGCTTCCTTCTGAGCTATAAAAATTATTATTAAAAAATCAAAATTTTATTATAAAAATAGCAAAACAAAAAATATGTATTTGTCACAGTCAAAACTGCAAAAAAAGATATATGTATATGATAAAAAATTCACCGGAAAATACAAAATTTGATGCATTTCAAAGCGCTTAGTTAAAAAAGTCTTTCATGACTTTCGAATTTGCATATACTTAAATGAAATATTTATTTCAAGCAATTATTTACGAGATTGCTTCTTATTGGAATCATGCAATTTTTTAAAAGCTAAGGACATATGAATATTTTGCATGGATGGTGCAAACGCATTGTTTGGTAATATAAACATTCTTAGAAAAGTTTGTTTAAAATATTTTCACGTTGTATTAGGTTGTGTTATCTCGTATTTTTCAACAGGTATTCTGGCAAATTTTGCCATCTCACGAAAGACCGCAAGTGCGGATAGCAGCTATTTATTTTAAATGCTGACATTAACGAAAAATTTTGACATACAGTAACGACGCTCATTTTATTTAACCCTAAGAAATGAATTATCCGAACCCCAAGAAATGATCCACTCTCTTCGGATAAGCGAGACGCTTCTATATTCATCTTTTTCAAAAAAAAAAAAAAAAAAGTAGAATTCCTTAAAAAAAAAAAAAAAAAAAAAAAATCGTGATTAATTTTAAAAGCATGCAAGTCACTTCTGTAGGTGTCTGGCGCTTGCCCACATTTGACCTTCAGGACAAAACATCCTTTAAGTAACCAAGAGCGATAAGTAGCCAAATCTAGCAGTCGCAGGAAAAAAAGACATTCCTGTTTTCGAATATAGTGTCATTAAATAGAAAGAATTGTTTTTTTAAAAAAAAATGAAGCCGCCACTTCATACTTCAGCGATCAAAAACTTGAAAATAGGAGGCTACTTAATAATAATTGTTCTTAATTTCTTAATAATCGAAAACAGTCTTCAGAAACTAGAATTCAGCTAAGCAGAATGAAAACTGTAACGCAAAAAGTTAAAAAAAAAAAAAAAAAAAAAAAAAAAAATTAAATGTCCATACAAGTTATTTATAAATGTTTTTAATTAGTTTTAGTGGTACTTTTAACATTTAAGAATACCGTTTAGTATGCCTTTAGAATAATACTAAAATGACGGCGTACTATTCTAATTTCAATAAAAACAATTTCTTTTCGTACGTAATATTTATAGCAAGAATTAATTTCTAATATTATAAATACCGGCGCCCTGTGGAAGGCCGACTGAAACGATAAATAAAACAGCAAGTAGTTAATAATCAAATTAAATAAATTGTCGAAAAATATTGAAAAATATTGGCAACTATTATAAATTAAAGATAATTAGAAGAATAATAGATTACATTAAATTTTAATATATCCCAAAAACGAAACAAAATAACAATCTGAAAGGTTTCAGAACAGTAACTACAAAATTAGTTTTCAGTGACCATGTGAAAAAAATATTAAAACTCCAAATTCTGTCTTTGATAAAATTCATTTTTACATCACTTTTAAAATCTATGCTTCTCGCTTTCTTCTTAACAGATTCAAATGATTAGAGTCAACTAATTTTGATAATTTTTAAGAACAAGAATGGGTAGGACAGCAATCGCCTTCTGTTAGATTTCAGGAAATTTCAAATGCTCAACTAGATTTTGCAAAAGCTGCAAGTAAGGCATCTTTTTAAAAGTAGTAAAGCAAATTTTCGGATGCTAATAAATAAAACAGCGGTACTGTGAACGTGAGAATAAAACACGACGGTATAAATACATAGAAAAAAAGTAATCTTTGCAGCATTGTTTGAAAATTACGTCCTTGATTTCGGGTTGAGAACGCTATTCACGAATATGTGGACATTGATGGATATTTACAATTTTCCCTTCCTTTTTATTTTCAATTTTCTTGCTCATTTTTCTCCTGTTTTAAACCACGCTTTGGCAGAAAAAATAATTTCGAAATTATATGAATAAAAATCTTTTTTTTCGAAGCTTTTCTTCCATTATTTTCCACTGGTTTTGCTTAACTAATATATACAAGTATTCAAAAATAGTGTATCTTCGCAGATATTGGAATAATTGACAAAGCCTTTCGCAAAACACATGTACTCGAATTTTATTTATTTACATTTGGTATTTTACTTTTACTTATTTGCCATTTTAAAAAGTAATATATTTCGGTAAAGCAAAAAACAAAACACGCGTTTTCCGACAAAATTAGCTGACAAAATTATTTCTTGTTTAGTATCTAAAGAAGCAACTCATTTCTGCTTCAACCTACTTTAAAGCTTTTTTTATATGTTTCTCATTTATTCTTCTTTTTACGTTTATACTTCGTTTCATTTCAGTCACGATTCATTTCTATTCATTTAAAAGCGTATTTCATCTATACGATGCCTAAATTCAGTTAAAAGTTGTATTCATTGATGTTTATTTTCGTAAGAAGAATTGTCGATAGTGAGAAAAAATTAGGAATAGGCCCCACTTTATATTCAAGAAGAAATAGTATACGCGGGATTCAAATCTCTTTGAATATCACAATACTAGTGAGAAAACTTTTCAAGGCATTAATTCGATTACTAGCTTGAGATTAAGAAGCAAACAGTTTGTCAGAAGACACTTATAGATATTTTTTTCCTCTAAATAAAGTAAAATTTGAATATATGGCTAAAAATCCTCCTGCATGAAAAAAATTAAATGTTCAAAATGGATCACTGAAAAATTTACTGGTTGCTCTCATTCTTATTTTACATGTTTATACAATTTCAATTCTTAAGATTCTGAAAATTAAATATTTTAGCTTTTTTGTTGTTCTGACTTATCCCACTTGTCTGACAGTAACATCACAATGAGCCTACTAAATATAACGCGGCAAGAAGAGCAAGATTACACCTGCCTTTGGCAACATCCATTTCATCATGCAAAATTGCGCCTGTCGTTGTCAAGAGCGTTGAGCACTCTACAGGTGACAGTACGACTTTGCTCAGTTCCGCCCCCACTTTTGGTGGAGAGCTCTCCGGGGTACAGATCCAAGGGTCTCTCACCCCTCTTCCCCTACCACTAACCTCTGATGAGGACTTTCGGCTCACCACATATCTAGAGTGCCCCTATGCCGTATGAACATTGTACATTTACAAATATCTATGCCTTCTCCGGGATTCGAACCCGGGCCCTACGGCACGGCAGTCAGCAACGCTAACCACTATCCCGATTGGGCTTTGTAAAAATCTAAGTAGCATTTTATGCAAACTAAAATTAGTATGATAAAAATAAATATGTGTAATAACATTATTATAGTAGTAACACAAGCTCTGTAGCTAAAATATGCAAAGCCCATTTTACATTAAAATTTCAGCCATGTGTCTTTCCTTGATCACTCCCTTAAACTACCTATAACCAGTTCTTTACTGTAAATGAAAACAAAAAAAAAAAAAAAACTTTTTCTATTTAAGTATACGCTAATGTGATACTTATTTTGTATTTTTAACTAGTTAAGGTTTTTAAATTTTACACTGTCCTCTTCCTTCTTCGCTTTCATCAAAACAATTTTTCCATTGGAGAAATTTACTCCGATTTCAGTTATGCCACATAGATTGTATACTGTAGTTTTTTACCAGTTTTACTATCCCAACAGTTTACTATCGTCATCAGTGAGAGGTTATTCAAAATGTTTGTAAGAAGTACAACCAGCCAGGACTGACGTCATTTCATTTTGCTGCCGGTGCAGAGGATCATATAAGCTGAAGTCGTGGACAGGAGCAGACGTGCTTTGAAGGCCGCAAAGCGGAAGATCCTACTGACGAGCCTTCCAGGAGTTTGGAGGAATGGTAATCTTCAAAGCAAATTGACAATAGTGTTTAAAGCAATTGTTTTAAACCTTTAAACTTTGTTCCAGAGATAACGAAGTGCGCTGACTGCATAAAATTTATCTATGAACCGTGATTGGACTATATCATTCCCGTGGAGTAGCCTAGCAACTCTATTTAATATTACAACAATCATTCTGTTTCCATCCTAATAGTAATTAAAAATCTGATGTGTTCACCATATGACTTCTTTCTACGGAATATTAAATTATACGCATTTTTCTTGCATTTCATTTAAACTTATTCGATTGAATTAAATCGACTTCGTCGATAGCGCATAAACCCCAATAGAATAAATGCACTCTTTAAAGTTCACTATATTTGTTTACGATAGCGACACTCTGGCGCTAGGTTCACTATAACAGCGTTACATTTCGTTCATATTATACCTCAGAATGCACAAAATTTATATAATTTGAAGAATTATCGAATCGTTGCCACATGTTCTATTCAAATACTATAATAAATTTAAAACGATGTTTTAAAACAAATTAAGCAAACAAAAAAGAAGCAGTTTTTCACAGGCGATACAGTATTTTTCATTCAACTAATTTAGTTCTCACTTCGCGACTAAGCAAAAATACATAAAAACTCAAAATATGTATATTAAAAATTACGTAGTGAATCTTAAACACTTATTTCCTCGAATAAATTCTAGAATGTAATTAGCATGATCTAATTCGCAATAATAAAAGAAGACGTTATCTTTGTTGTTGCGAAGCTTAGTTTCTCTAGACTGGCAACAAATCCACTAGTCTGCTGTTTCAAATGTAAACAATCAATGACCGCCATCAGAAAAAGGCTTAGCAGCACTAGAACAACTTTAAAATTGCTGATAATTCTAAAAATATTGCATGCAGATTTAATAAAGGCATAAAAACCTGAAAAGAAAGATAAGAGCAACATAATTCAATCATTTTTAAAGCAAAAAATGCACGGTTTACAAACATATAAGAATAAAAACCTGAGATCACTGAGCCGAGTCACCGAGTGGATGTTTATATACATATAGTTATATACGTTTGGTGAGGCCGATTTCAACCAAACTAAGAGGTGCACATCTACATGTTATAGCAGTCCTATACACAAAATTTTAACGTTCTGAGGCTACTCGTTTTTCAGTTTTTTTTTTAATATGTACGTATGTACGTAAAGCCACGAAAAATTCTCTTCAGAATTCATTTTAAATCAGTTTTATAATTTCTTTTTTTTGGGGGGGAATTCCTTTATTCTGTCCTTACATATAGATGTTACGTAAAAACATTGTCAAATTGCATTCGATAGCGGTCAAAATGGATACTTTCGTCGAAATATGGTAACTGAAATTTTTCGCGATTACAATGCTTCTTTTTTACTTCGTACAAGGAAGTAATAAAATAGTATAGTCTGTACTTTGTCTCGTGCTCCTCATTCATATTATACTAATGGTTTTGAAATCCTGGCTAGGGTTAAGTGGAAGTTAGTGTTAATTCAGTTATAAATTTCATGAAACTTTTCTCTTATTGACCAGTCGTAATGCGTGAATTATAAGAAATAGTTGTGAATTTGGTGTCAGGTAGCGAAAGTCTTGAAGCGTTACTTCAATTTATTTTAAATATTTAATAAATTCATCTATAATATGTGGTATTATTAAACTTTTAGTTAATAGCATTCTGTATTTTTTGCAGGGGGTAAATCACCTTGACACCCCTGTAGCTAGCAGAGTTTTTAAGTCAAGATCTAGAGCGTTCGTAGGGGCAGGAAAATAAGGCAATTTCGTCCCTAGAATCGAGTAAAAATTGTGTTTGAATAGTATACGTATTTTTTGACGCAATATTGGGGTATTCTATAATATACTTGTGGACCCCACTCAAATAGAGTAATTTAATAAAAATTTATAAATGCACTTATTTGTCCCCAATCTTTGCCCTTGCCCTGAAAATGCTTTTGTGGACACCCATCGTAAAAATCCCCAAACCAGAGCAAATTCAACTTGAGCGATATATTAAAATGAAAAAAAACAGAATCTTATTTCAACTGCAATAAAATAGATTCTTTTATTTACTTTAATCAAAATGAACAACCCATGCGTAACGTGCATGCGAGCCAGTTTCTCTTAGAAAGTCCTCCATGAAGGCACCCCTTCCCTTAGGCAGATAGCTCTAGTGCGCTTTCCCATAATCAACTAAGGTAAACCATACCAAAATAACGAACATCCTTAAATTAAAATAAAATTAAACTATCGAATTTCATTATACATTGTAAAATAGAAGTAAAGTAATTAGGTTAATTATATTTTGTTTAGCATACAGTTTATAATGGATTTAGGATTTTAATACAAGCTATCATTTATACCAATGAGGACAAACAAAAGCATAAAAACAAAGAGCTTTACTCGATCCATAAAGAAAAAGGACTGACTGGAAATCCGGATATCTAGAGCCCGGATAATAACAATGTTATTGAAAATATTTAATGATAATTAGGATAATAATTTTATCCTGATGCGAATTTCCACGATTATTTTAAAGAAATCTGAGACTGTGAAAATATCAAATTTTTCTGTTAATCTTAGCGTCATTAGGTTATTTGGAAGCAGGAGACGCGAAAAATGTACATTACCCTGACCGGGACTCGAGCCCTGGACCACTAAAATACGCGTACAGTATGCTTCCAATTACACCACGAAGTAAAGTGACCACATTTTCATTCAGACAAAGCGGGACAAATGGAATGAAATGCGAATTATAATTTAGTTATGAAAGCAGACCAATAATTCAAAAAATATATTTTATTATATACATTCATATACTTGTCTTTAAATATACAAAAATATATTTATTACTAAAAATTGGTAACTATAAAAATATTTGTAAAAAAACAATCATTTGAAATATCATGTTTTTTAATTAATTTGATATTTTATTTTAAAAAATTATGATTTTCTTTCATGGTTATATTTTTTATCCGAGTGAATACATTGCAATAGATTCGGATCATTTATTAAAATGTCCTGAAATTTCTCACATGAATTGATCAAATTATATTTTAGGCTTAATACAGATTTTAAAGTTGTAATGTTCAACTGCGTTTTTTTCAATTGTCCATATTTTATTAATACTATAAAAAACACGTTCTGTTGTTCCATTAGTTCCTCGAAGGGAGAGCGTGTGTTCTACAATTTTCAAAATACATTCATAAGAAATATTATTCTGTTTAAAATGAAGGAATAACTACCATCTATTTTTTGTCTGTTTCCACATTTGCAGACACCAACATTTAATTTTTTCATCAGCAACACATCTTTTTACTAATGACACCTCATCAAAAAGATCATTTTCGCAAATATTATTTTTCGGAAAATAGTTACTAATATATTAAAAAAGATTTTTCCACATATTCCCATAAAATCTCCTTTTTTAATGTCACCCAATGAAAGTTTTTAATATCCTCGAATTGAACTGTCCGTTCAAGATATTCCAAGCAGTTTTAATAAAAATTTCTTACTTCTTTCAGAAAATCAGGTCGTTTAATGGCACCTTGCTCTTCCAACCTAGTGATGTCCTTTCGAATAACTAAAGGAACGTAATCGTTATCAATTCTTTCTCGCAATTTTGTTTTTAAATTATTGATTTCATTTGACACTTCCGTGATTGAAATTTTATCCCCTTCAATAATTTTCACAGCATTATGAAATAATATAGCTTGGTTGGGGATGAACTGAAGACAAATTTGTGATGTGTCATTTTCAAAAAACAGCTGCAATATTCTAAGACATTTATCTTGTGATAAAAAGTATGATTTTAATGGTTCGTATATTTTTAATTTTCAACAGCTGGTAAGAGGTAGCCATCGTATTTTGCTGTAACCAATAATTCTTTTATATTCGATTTCTGCGCTTTCACAAAAACCCTTCAAACTTTCGCCACGCACAGTATATATATATATATAAATACGAATAAATTTTTGAAATAATATTTTCAGCATCCGCTGGAAGTAAGTCAGATGCTGTTTGAATAGTATTGTGTAGAATGTGCGCTGCACAACCTAATAGAATAATTTTTTCGTTCAAACGGTTCGTTAAGTTTCGTAAAAACGTTATTGATGCCTCTTCTAGCTTTTCCACCAAAATTTGTGTTAGTGTCAACAATAAAATTATTGCCTCCCAATTGGCAATAATTTTATTGTTTAAATTATTCTTTTTTAAAATAGTACTTATTGAATCAAAATTTATTTATGAAGTTTCACTCGGCAGCCGCCCAGACTGTATAGTGGTTAGGGAAGTCTGACTGCGATACCGAAGGGCCTGGGTTCGAATCCAGGAGAAGGCATGGTTGTAACTGCCTGTCCCTTCATAGGGGTTAATGGTGGCTAACTTATTAGGTGCCTCCATAATAAAGAGACCACCAATTCTGGCCTTAGTATAGATTAATGGACCCTGTTACAAAACTGTAACTGTTCACAATCCGGAATTGGGAAAAAAAAGTTTCACCCGGCAATGAAACAAAATCTAATATTCTAATTTTAATTCCTGTTTCTGGATCAAAACGTCTTGTGGGAAATAATTTTAAATCTTTTTGGTTGGAAGCATCATAATATAATGGACATGAAATATACATTTATCTAATTCTTTCTGCAATTGTGAAAAAGAACATGGTGAAAAAACATTACAAATAATTGCTTCGGTTTTTGTCCTTGCACGTTCAAACTTTTTGTCGTACAATGTTTTGATCATTTGAGACGTACAATCCATTGATCTGAAACTTTGATTGTGTTTTATGGTATGGAAAGCAAATAATTCTTCAGCTAATGCTAGCGCCTTGACGAGACGTAACGACAATAATCGAACACCATCGAGTAAATCTAACGCGTTATATCGTCTAATTTAGTTTACTCTGCATGCATTTTATGTGTTTTTTTATTTCTTTATATTCACTATAATAATTAATAAATAATATATTTTTACAGAACATTTAAAATAAAATTCCAGATGTTTTCTAAAAAGCGGGACATTTTCAAAAATCGGCGGAACGCGAAACAGTCCTCCAAAAAGCGGGACTGTCCCTCCAAAATCGGGACGTGTGGTCACTTTACCACATAGGTCTACGAAAAGGAGGGAGAAAGTGCCTTATAAATGTTATCATTTCTGCTAATATCTTCTCGAAATTCATATTTCCTCTTGCTATTTTTCAATTTCTACTTTTACTAATTATATTATTTTTCATATTTAAATTAACTTTTTACTCAATCCTCAGTAAGCATTTACGAAAAAATATGGTTCAAAGTCAGCCTTTTCCGAAATTTCCAACCACTTTTTGTAACACAGCCGAGGTAAATGAGATATTTAAATTCTTCCCAAACACGTCTCAGCATGTCCAAATCAATAGTGACAGCAATAATTGTGGCGCTTTATTTAAAATCTCCATACTTACTTGTTGGTAAGAAAGGAACAAAATCTGATCTTTTTCGTATCCCCCATGAAAAGGTATGCAAAGTACATCAGTTATACAGTGTTAAAAATAGGCTTCTAGTTGGCCAACATACCAAAGCCGAGTTACGTTCAGTTAAATGTTCAATCCAATACCGAACCAGATTTTCCTCCCTACTATATTTAAAAAAGACGCTGTACAACAGAAAAAAAAATGTGCTTTTGCATAGGGTTTGATTTATTTTGATTATGGCAAAGGACTAGAGGCTATCTTCCTAAAGGGAGCATACCTTTGTGGAGAACTTTCTAAGGGAAACTGGCTCGTATACACGCTACACATGCGGAAAACCACCAAAACGCCCATCCAGCCAGCCCATAAATTTTCTTTGACCTTATTAGCAGCTGTGTTGTTTGATGAATATCAAAAGGTTTTATTTAATGCTGACATTACAAAAACAAACAAAATTAGAAGCCCAATAAACTTAATGGCTTTTTCGATAAACACTACTAAATGCTTCCTGGCAAAAACAATTACTTTTCAATTTTTAAGCATTTAATCTGTCTAGTTCTTTTAGGATAATCCTTTGTATAAAAATACTTAACCTCCATCCACTTAATTACAAATCTGGATCTCATAAAAAAAGCCTTAATTAGAGAATGATAGAATTTTTTAGATAAAAAATATATTATATAAAGCATTTATGAACTAGTTGTTTTTGTTATTACTGATAGGTGGAAGAAATACTTTAAGTTAAAACTCTTGTTTGTTTTTTTTTTTTTTTTTTTTTTTTTTTTTTTTTTTTTAATTTTAAAATATTTTGCTTTCTTTAATGATGTAATTATCATCTTTATGAAAGGAAATTTATGAAAACAGATACTAAAATAAATAATTATACAAGTTTAGCTATTAAACGCGATTTCAATACAGGTCTTCATGAACAGATTCAAAAACCCGCGCCACTCACAGCTAGAGCAAATCCTCGGCGGTCACGATATTATTAACATATATCTTAAAAAACAAAATTTGGCACTTACATGTTATGACAACCATCTTAGTAGAAATCGCCAAATTTTCAGAATGGGCCAAACTTTGGCAGCAATGCTCATCACCACTCTTCAGACAATAGTTTTCATAATAACCTTTCAATTAAGCAAAGTCGCCATTTCCGTATGCGTTCTTTTTGCTGTATTCCAAGTTCGAACGGTTTTTATAAACTAACTGTGACATTTTTGCCTTAAACATAACTTTAAAATACGCGTTTCTGGAATTTGCCAGCAGTGGGAAAAACTTCGGTAAATTTTCTACAGGAATACGGAACTTTTCCTGGAAATCTCTAAATAGAACAGGGAGGAGATACGTTTGGTATACAGTCAATGCTGTCGAGGTACACGCGATGCCAAAACTCTGCAATTTCCTGAATTTTTTTTTTTTTTTTTTTTTTTTTTTTTTTTTTTTTTTTTTAATTTTGAGACAAATGTAAGTGTTTTATTTTTTAATGTTTTACGTAGGGTTTATTTAACAATTAAAATTTGTATTTTAAATTGCCAAACCATGTTGACTTTTCATATATTAATAATAATTGCCAACTTAAGATAATATCGCCAGTTTGGGAACCTTTTTAAAAATACGCAAACCACCAATTTGCACTCGGTAAATAACTTTTATCTATTCAACTGTAAAAAATTGCCAGATTTCGCCAAGGTGGATACTTTTATAATACCCGAAATTTCAAGAAATACCTCCCGACTGGCTTATTCCCCGCACACACATATGTACACTGCGGGGAAAAAAAAAGACACAGTTCTATATCTTCCGTTCTACTGGGCCAATTGACGAAATTTAAATTGCTTTTTCATGTCTCGAAAGCGCGATTTGGGATATATATTAGATTTATATATAGTATCATTCTAACGTAGGTATTTAGACACAAAATCGAACTTTTTCTGAGATGACATGCGAATTTTTGTCCATATTTCGATTCTTCGACTCAAATTATGCTTAAATATTAAATTTTGTAAATTTTGGTGTGAAATATACAGAGAAATTCAAAAATTTATCTTGGCGTACTTTTTTCAGTTTTCGCCAAAAATAATTTACTTGGCGAACTTCTCAATTTATAGCAACTTATTTTCTTTTTCTCTTTTTCATTGCACACGAGCGGAAAAAAAGTCTTCGTTCATACTTTCAGATGATTTTTAACAAAGTGCGTAAACTACATTTGGCGTTATTATCTATCAAAAACAAGATGCCAAATTTCAAAACGCTCCAATATGTAAATTCATGTATATCTTAGAAAATTTTTAATAAAAAACTCTGATTTTTTTAAGGTGTGCTTAGAAATACATCTACTTTAAGACGATGTTAAAAATTTTATAAGGTTATAATACAAAAAATTTTCCGAAAAATTCATGGAAAATATTTTTAAATATAAATTTTTAAAATAAATCAAAAAAAATGTGCGAATTATATTTGGATTCAGCATAAATTTCGAATTCTGAAAGAAGGATTCAAGCAAGTTTAATTAAAAAAAAAAAAAACAGAGATTAACAAATATACACTGGTGTGCAAAAATTAAAGACGAGACGGTTTTTTCAATATAACTTTGTACAAAAGCTTTCCAAATCAACACATTTAATACCATAAGATCCCCAATACGTAAGAACATGAGTAATGTAAGCAACACTTACTAAAAGAGAAATCAGAGGGATAAAAAGAAGCTTTATTGAAAAAGTAGCATGGAGCGCATGAAGGCCGAAACATCCCTGTGATGGGTGTCCAGCAAGAAACATCCGGTCTTTAATAGGGGATATGATTTCCCCTGACTGCTAGGCAGGTTTCACAGCGTCTGCCCATGCTGAGAATGAGAGAGTCAATGAGTTGCTGAAGCATTGCTGCCCATCCGTCTTGCAGCACCAATCGAAGCTCCGGAATCGTTACTGGTGGTAAGGTACGAGCTGCCAAGCGTCTGCCTAGAAAATCCCATACATGCTCGATGGGATTGAGATCCGGAGATCGTGCCGGCCAATCCATACGTTCAATATCCTCACTCTCTAATCGGTCTAAAATCGGTCATTTCTATAGTGTTTTTTTTAAACTATTTCTAACGAATTTGTGCACTAAGTGCCTCATTAATTAGTGCCTGGAGTTTTCTTCGTGTTTTAGTGTTGTGCTTGTGTTCTGCCAGTGTTTCAGCTTTGTGCGATCAACAACAAAGTTAATTGGATTCCAATACACAGTGTGTTTCTTCAGCTTACTTGTGTGTTTCTAACTTCTTGTGTGTTCCTTACTGTATTACCATTATACTTACAAGCACAAAAGAACAGATGAAGTTTTGTGGCCAAGGTATGCGACTATTTACATACATTTAATTACGCTGTCAGCTAGTTTTAATTATCTCAATTTTACCCAGAATCTTGGAATTTCTTCTCAAATTGCCTTAATAGTGATTATGCTTCTTTCATTCAAATTTTAAATCTATGTGTTTATATTACATCTAAGTATTTTTGACAATATAGTTCTTTTGCTGACAACTTTAATTGGTTTATTAGGACACAACTCATCTATCCAGTATTATTAGTTTTATTTCATTACCTTACCATTTATTAAATCATTATAAGAATTTTTTTTAATGTAATAATTAGCTTTGTAACTTTTCAGTATAGCAAATTGAATTCCCATAAGCTAGTTCTTGCATAGTTGAAATTACGATCTGACTGGTCTTTGTGTAATTAGCGTTAAGTTTTGCAATTTAGCCTTTTGTATAGCCTACCTGTTTCTGCATAAATAGTGTTTATTTTGATCAGATTACCGGTACAAACGCCATTTTCAAGGATTATGCATACAAATGTAATGTCTAAACCATTGCATTAATTGGCTAACTAATTGTACGAATGTGTAATATGTGTGTCCTCAATATCAAAGGCCAGGATTTACTGAAACCATTAGCAATTATAATAGTAAGCAATACTTCCTAATTGACTGTATTCTGGTTAATCTCACCATATCTGATTCTTATATATGAATTAATCCATTCCTTGTCCTTCATATTTGATTTATACCGTATCCAGATTATTATTGATTGTTCTTATCGTTATATGATTGATTTAATCTGTATAGCTACATTTAATTGATTGCCCGCAATTTATTGTTCTTCCCTGTATTCCTGTTTCATACCATTCAAACACCCGCAATCGATGAGCACACAACTTACCACACACATTAATCATCTGTAAATCTTTAGTGACTGTCAACTAGTGACTCTGTGACTTAGTGACTTCCAACTATATAACAACTCCTCAGTGTCTGCCATCGTCTCTGTGACTTTGCGAAGTAGTGCCTACCAACTATATAGCACTTCAGCTGGGACTCTTCAGCAAATGCGCGTGCAATAGTGCGTGTGCAACTCTAGTGACTCGACCTCTCAAGCAATTTCCTAGTGTGCTTACCACATTTAGGGACTCTAAGCGTGGTCCTTGCAGCGCATAGCGCAACGGTGCTCCTTCACAAAATGCCAAATACAGATACCTCATACTACGTCAGCAAACTCAATTTGGACGCAATCCTAGACTCCACCTCTCTCCTCACGAAGATAAAATTTCTGCCCTGCACGAGGAGTGCCTCGAAATCTGTACATCTAAACGAACCGGCCGGCACTTACTGCCAACCAACTTAAGAGAAACTTTAGTGCGTTTCCTGCAAGCGCTCAAGACCTTAGCCCTAAGCGGCCCCAATCTAAAGACAACAAAAGATTGCGCGACCAACACGGACCACGTCCCTTCTCCACCAAGGAATACTACGGACTTTGAATTGGCCAGCACCAACCAAAACAGCAGGCTTCAACCAGCCTGTCACCCAACCTACGCTCAGGCTCTGACCCACGCATTTCAACCCCCGCCTACTCTGCTCATCTATCCACAAGAACAAGCCATGAGCAATACACTACGACATAAACTCGCAGAAGAATTTCCCCTTTCGCAGATTGGCATCAAGGTGCGCAAGATCCGGCATATACAGAACGGAGGTATCGCTGTTGAGTGTGCCACCCAAGCAGACCTCTCCAAACTCTCCACCACGCTTCAAAGCGACAAAGGCAAACAGCTCGTCTCAACAAAGTTTCCTGTCACAAGATCCCCGCGCATAGCCATACACAATATCCCAACCTCCCTGCAGAAGGAAGAACTCGCGAACGCCATAGAATTGGAATTCAGCCTCAACAAAACAGCGTTCAAACTATTACACAGGCTTAAAGACAAGAATAATAATGTCAAGTGGATCGCCGAATGCCAACCACCTGCCTTCAGACAAATTATGCAAACTGGCCGCATCTACATCGGATGGCATGCGCACAGGATCACAGAATATTTCAGTACCAAACGCTGTTACAGATGTCAAGAGTTTGGCCACCTACAACAAGACTGCCACAACAAGGAATACTGCGCCTTCTGCTCCGGCGCACATAACGTCAAAGACTGCGCCGCGATCCATCCAACATGCATCAACTGCGCAGATTTCAATCACAAGACAAAAGGCACAATCCCTTGTGGACACCCAGCGTACCACCCCACCTGTCCAACCTACCAGAAGTACATCGAGAGGATTCGACGCAGCACCAACTACTAATCCTACCATACCCCAACCAAGTCAGTCTTCCCCGAATTCTGCACAAGCTTACAATCTCCCACTTCAGAGCTCCAGATCGTGTCACAATCTGCCGCCAGGTCACTCCCCACCAGTTATATGCAATTTAACAGTCACAACTCCAGACAGCCTCCTCAAGTGCATTCAAATAAATTTGCAACGAGCAAAGGCGGCAACCATACAAGCAACAGCACATGCCATACAAAACGATACCGACATCCTTCTCATTCAGGAGCCTTATTGCAAGAACGGCCAAGTAGCTTCCTTTCCGCTTTCCTGGAGAACAATCCAAGTGAACGAAAATACCCAAGCCCCACGAGCAGCCATCATAATATGCAACCCGATTTGGACTCCCGTAATAGTAACAACAGAAAGAGATTGTGTCGCTATCCTCTTCGAAACTTCAGACATGAGTTTCACCCTCAGCTCCATCTACTCCTCCCCCGCGTATACCATCACAGAAGCAACTGCCGCAATGGACAGAATTCGTCTCAAATGCCCTTCCGCTCCCACCATCTTCAGCGGTGACCTTAATGCCCATCACACAATCTGGGGCTATACCGACATCAATAGGAAAGGTCAAGAATTTGAAGACTACATAGCCGCCAACAACCTCCACCTTCATAATTCCATAGATGCCCCCCCTACGTTTGACAACACCTACAGCAAAGGATGCCCAGACCTGACCCTTACCAGAGCAACAACGCCAGCCACTTATTGCAAAACTGGGAGGTGTCAGACGATTGTAGCCTGTCGGATCACAAATACATCCACTTCAGTATCAGCACAAGCACCACCATCCCAATACTTAAACGCTACAGACTACCGAAAGCAAAAATCAAGACACTGAAAAGGCAACTTCACGACCTACTTAGCAGAGAACTTCCATCACTGCAGAGCTGCCACAACGCCGTAGACCTCGACCAGTACACAAACCATCTAACGTAGGAGCTACAAAAATGCTGTGACAGTACTCTCCCCATTCGCACAGCCAAGAAAATCCAAGGTCTTTCATGATGGTCGAAGGACCTTCGCCAGCAACACCAAAAATGCCGGGCACTAAGACGCCGCCTTACCAAAGCAGACACCCCAGAGGAACGCGCTTTCTTCCTAACACAGTTCAGAAAAGAGAGAGCTACATACAAACGAAGCATACTGACTGCAAAAACTACTACCTGGAAGAAATTCTGCAGCGAGAACTCTGATCCCTTCGGAATTCTCCACAAAATCTCAACAAGCAAAGTTTTTCGACCCCACCAAATCTACTTGCAGCAACAAACTGCCAACTTGAACACCAGCCTTACCTCAAACACTGCTGCAATTATCTTTAGCACCGTCTTTCTCTCAGATAACCCAGCTGATGATTCACCGGAACAAAAGCTTCTTAGAAACAACCACCCAGCACCGATGACCCAAGACGACATTCCCTTCACCAGGCAAGAAATCACACAAATCTATCGTACCCTGCCCAAGAAGAAAGCACCAGGCCCTGACGGCCTAGACTATAGCATCCTCAAGGTCGCCTACAAATCACATCCCATCTTCTTTCTTCACTTCTTCAACAACCTACTGAAACATGAGCTTTTCCCAAGCGCCTTTAAAACTGGTCATGTAGTCTTCTTCACTAAAAAGAACAAAGATCCCCAAAGCCCAAGCTCTCTCCGACCGATCTGCCTGTTGCCGGCTCTAGGGAAAGTCTACGAAAAACTAATAGTACAAAGACTCATCTTTCATCTGCAAGACAACCGCATCCTAAGCAGCAGGTAGTTCGGCTTCCGCTCCGGCCTCTCCACACTACATGCTCTGGAGGAAGTTCGACGGATAATCCACCACAACAAAGAACAACAGCTTCACACGGCCTTTATCTCAATTGACCTTCAGAGTGCCCTTGACACCCTCTGGTGGCCGGCCATTAAACAATCTCTCCGCTCATCTCGATGCCCCCGTAACATCTATGGCATATTTGACAGTTACCTCCAGAATCGTTTCCTCCTAGTCCCACACAACAACGGGACAACCATCAAACAGGTGACAGGTGACGGAGGACGGGGACGCCTGGTGTTTAACGGAGGTAAACAGGCATATGTCCCACGCCCTTCCCTATATAGATACAAGAACTCCCTGGGGTCCCACAAAGCCGCACCGGGAGTTACTGAGCCTTCATGAAAAAGTTTACATGGCCATACAGGGGCTATTCCAGTTTGACATTGGTTCTGTACAGATTCTTATGTTAATGGTTGACCTGGGTGTTCATAGGCCATAATGCATACATGAAACATAACATTACATACATGATATATGACATGACATTAAACTTATACATAATACTTGCATGAATTAGTACATACATACTTTACACTTCACATGACATTAGACTACACATACATAATGCATGACATTAATCTACACTTATTAGAGTTATAACCTGACTGTATACTACGTTAAGCTAATTGTATTGCGAACTTGCTAAGTTACTTTATAACTGGATTACTTATAGTTTACATTATTGCTATTACTTCTTAAATGACATCATGCTATATAACAAGATAGGCGCACATACTTTGCCTTATAATCATATATGCGTTACTTAAAATAATACACATGGGGCACGCGTTACACGCGCTTATGACTAGATTAGCGATTACGTTATGTTAAAAGTACACATAGTACGACGTATTACACTCATTGATTAAATTACTTACATTACACTATTACTTACATTACTTACATTACACAGTTACTTATACACTTACATATTTACAATTTTAGACATTACACCTGCTAAGTTACAATAGAGACATAGAATTATTGCACTGTGTATGCTATTATTCCTATGTTGGTTGGCAGACATCCTGCCCTAGGGCGCTCAGCTGCTGTATAATTTTACATATATTTCTTATCGCAGGTGCGTGTTTGATGATGAACCTCTTGTAAGGTACTATATCCGTAGTGGGATATGGTAAGTGATAGCTCGTCGTGAGGCTACAGTTGAACACGTAGTGGTCGGGAGAGCCAATTTCCCCACACACACACGCTTCTGTCATGGAGATAGCACGCTTATAAAAGAAGGTGGGAAAAGGGCCATGCCCCGTGATATAGTTTACTAAAAGGGGTATGGCCTGTAAGCGTTCTTTATCTACTACAGGGTAGAATTCGAAAGTCCTTCTGCCGGTATCACCATTCTCCCATTCGTGTTGCCATTGTTTATTCCCTATGTCTCTTAGTTGTCTTTTTAAAAATGACGGCAGGATTAGTGCTGAGACAGCCTGTGCATTATTGTTGATTGCTGCCTCATTGGCCAGTTGATCTGCCATCTCATTGCCTGCGATCTCAGAGTGGCCTCTTACCCATTTTAGCTTGATGTTAGATTGCTGGTTGCTATGCCATGTCTGTTGGATTTGCAGGATTATGGGAGATGTGTGATGATGATTCTTTAATGCCTGCAGCACTGACATGCTGTCTGTGCAGATTTCTGTTCGTGCAAGTTGTATGTCATGTGCGTACTGTATTGCCGCTTCAATTGCTATGGCCTCCGCTTGGAAGATACTATTGTGAGCTGCAAGATGACCTTTCCATTGACTGTGAAGTGTACCATGCTCATAATAAGCATAAGCACAACCCACTCCGTTATCATGTTTGGAGCCATCTGTGTAGAATTGTGAGGCGACTAGTACATCCTCTATTCGCGACGTAGATCTCTTTGCTATTTTGACGTGTATGCCCGAGTTTTTATGTGCTGGGTGCACGTGCTGTGTGCTGCCTGGTGTTTCGTACTGCAGGTTGCTGAAGACTGTGGTGCCGAGTGCAGCATTCTCCTTTAATCTTATTACCCGCTCATATATTGCTTCTAACTTGGCCCTGATGTGAAGGGGTGTGAGCCCGGTAAGCACAAGTGCTGCATTTGTCGCGGTTGTTCTATATGCCTTGCTAATGTTGAGAGCAAAAGGTCTTTGTATTGTTGACAGGGCTTTTATTTTATGGCTGCCCAATCTTAGTGCCCAAATAGCTGAGGCATAGAGTACAATCCTTTCTCCAACCATCAAGTAGAGCAGTTTTTGAATGTAAGGGTTCTGCCCCCAGTTTTGTCCCCGAAACTGCCTGGCTTTCTTTGCAATGTTGGCTGTTCTGAATTTGACTTCTTGTAGATGTGGTAGCCAGGTCAAGCCTTGGTCCCACGTAACTCCAAGGTATTTCAACGTTTTGGTGATTTTCAAGTTTCTGCCCATTAGCTTAATACAAGGTCGTCTCGTGGGGTTTGTACCTGGACGCGGTATGACCATGGCCGTAGATTTCTGGGCTGAGATAACGAGTTTCAGCTTTTGGCACGTGTCATAGAATTTGGAGCAAGGGGCGGAGCCGTTCCTCTCCAGTTCGTCTCGCGTACGGCCAGTTACTAGCAGTGCCGCATCATCGGCATACGCCACTACTTTGGTGTGGTCAGGCCAATTGTGTTGCAGTAGCGCATTGAACGTAATTATCCAAAGCAGGGGCCCCGCGCAAGAGCCTTGTGGGGCCCAGTGCTCTGGAATCTAACTTTCAACAGCATCATCTCCACCAACTGGCCACAGCATACACAACTAGTTGCCTATGCAGACGACGTTGCTTTCCTAATCCAGGGTCGCACCAGAAACGAATTGGAACACAGAAGCACTCAAATATTACAAAAATTCAGCTTCCTCTGTCAAGAACTCAAATTAACCATCTCCACTGCCAAATCAACCGCTCTTATCATTCCCAAGCCAGGCACCAACCCAAGCAGAAATCCATGTATTAAACTCCAACAGAAAAATCTAAAAATCGTCAAAGAGCTCAAGTATTTAGGCTTAATATGGGACAAAGGCCTCACATGGATCCCACATCTACAGCAACTCAAAATTAAGACACAAGCCATTGCACGCAAGGCCCGTCAATTTCAAGGTATAAATTGGGGACGAAACCCATATATTAACAAGATTTTGTACACGACAGTGATTGAACCCATAGTCCTGTACGCTACGGCAATATGGGCGAAGCCGATGCAAAGCCGGAAACGTAAACAACTACAGACCATCCAAAGACCTTTCGCACTAATGATGTGCAAAGGTTTTCGCACCACAGCCACCTCTGCGGCCATCATCCTTGCAGGCATACCACCACTATATCTTAGAGCCGAGCAAGAAGCTACAATAACCAGAGTCCTGCAACTACGCAAAGACGCCACCTTCCACGATACAACCCACAGTCCGACCTTATATGAAAACCCTCGCCCCACCCAACGCCTACATCCGGGCATTCAAGGAAGAAACTTCCGCATCACCATAGACAACACTAGCAATTCTAGTATTCCCAACGCTACGTACGTCTACTACACCGATGGTTCCAAGATTGAAGACGGAGTTGGTAGCGCGTACATTTGCTACCACCAAAATGATGAACATACCAGTTGGAAGGCAGCACTGCGGCACTGAAGGCAGCAGACAAAGAAGCCGCCATCAGTTCTGAAGTTCAGCAAATCCGTATCCGTGCACCACCATCGCATCTAAAGAGGCTTCTCAAAGAAGACCTACTCAAAATATGGCAAGAGGAATGGAACGCGTGTGACACCGGACGACGGACCTACAATTTCCTACCCAAAGTCTCTCTATCACGCCTCATAGCTATACCCCAACTCACCCGGTTCATAACGGGACATGGCCCCTATCCAGCGTATTATTATAGGCACAACATCTCCACTACAGATGCTTGCGTGTGCGGCCAACTTGAATCACCAGACCACTATATCTACTCTTGCCCACTCACAGCAGACAACCACATTAAGCATCCCACTCCTCCTACAGACGCCTTTCAACGGTTCATTATTAAAAACAAACCTGCAATCAATAAAATCTGTAAGGTCATTGACCAGCTCGCCGCTATGGGCCAAGATATATGCGACGCTGCATAATCCCACAACTTCCGCCACTAACAGAAGTCAACATGAACATCACCCTGTGCTGCTAACATGTCACCGCGCTCGGCATGCTCATATACTCAGCAACCTATGCGCTCCACAAATATATATTCGCCGGACCTCTACGTGTCCCCCATATCAATGTCCAGCAATCACATGTTATTCCCATCTTATGGCCCCTCGTCTGTAAACACACCCCACGATGTACAGTATATGTGATCAATGAGGCCAAATATGTATCTGACATGTGGTATATGTGTATTATTATTTTTTAAGTGTGTTTTATTTGTCATAAGTCTTCAATGTTAATCAAGTGTATCCCTCTCCCACCCTTTTTTCCCCTCTGCGTGTGTGTTTTCTGTACATTTTCATGTTTTTGTGTTTTCATACATTTAGTACCTAGCTCTGAGCCCCTCACCTGTAAATCCGTCCCACAAGTCTCATACCTGTAATTATGTAATTAGTCAAGCAATGTTAATAAGTCGCCCCTGTTTGGTCATGTAAACTCCTGCAGGTGTCCGCCGATAACATCGCGGCAAAAACATCGCGGACGAAAACTTTGCGGAGAAAACAACGCAAGGCGAAAACGTCGTGCTACAAAACATCGTGGGAGAAAACATCGCAAAGAGAAAACATCGCAGTTCTAAAACATCGTGGTATAAAACATTGTCGTCGAAAATAAAGCGGTTCAAAAACTTCGCAATTTAAAAACATCGTCATCGAAAATATCGTGATAAAAAATAAAGTATCTACAAATCATCGCATGACGATAGCATCGCAGACATGCTTTTTTCAGGCTTTAGTAACTTTAAATGGATATTCCCATAATGATTTGTGAGCGCAAGATGGAAAGAAGGATAATTTTTACTTTCACATTTTTTTTTATTAACTAATAAATTTTTGCTGAGAAAATAAGAAGGAAACTTAAGCATAGCAAATTATTGTAACTTATAGCACTTAATAGAATTTTAAACTGACATATTTAATTAACAAAGGCCATTAATAAATCATTTTTATAAAGTTTTTACTGGTAAATTTTCATGAAAAGTATAATCTATAACTTGCATTTAATTTTCTATTCTTAAGTTTCCTTCTTACATTTTCAGCAAAAATTTATTAATTAATAAAAAAATGTGAAAGTAAAAATTATCCTTTTTTACATCTTGCGCTCACAAATCATTATGGGAATATCCATTTACAGTTATTATAGCCTGCAAAAAAGCATGTCTGCGATGTTATCGTCTTGCGATGATTTGTAGATACTTTATTTTTTACCACGATATTTTACACAACGATGTTTTTAAACTGCGAAGTTTTTGAACCGCTTTATTTTCGACGACGATGTTTTGTACCACGATGTTTTAGAACTGCGATGTTTTCTCTTTGCGATGTTTTCTCCCACGATGTTTTGTAGCACGAAGTTTTCGCCTTGCGTTGTTTTCTCCGCGACGTTTTCGGCCGCGGTGTTTTTGCCGCGATGTTTTCGGCTGTAACCCTCCTGCACCCTTAATAAGCTCCCGATGTCGACTCTTGAGGCCACAGGGAGATGTAGCCATTAGATAGTGGAAGGTGAGGGACACATGCCTGTTTATCTCTGGTAGCCACCAGGCGTCCCCGTCTTCCGTCACCTACCTACCTACTATTCAGACACTTCCCCATTACGTCTACCTGCATATCTGCGCATGTGCTACCGTACATCACCTTACTTAATCTCCTAATTGGTCTTTCTGTCCGCTCTGCCTCTTCTTTCAGCTGATATGCTAATTTTTCGACTTCGTCCTTAATTTTTGCACACCAGTGTATATCAAATCCAATCAACATTGACAAGCTAATTTTTTAAAAAAGTACTCGTGCGATTTTTACAAAACTTGGCAGTTTGGCATAATTTGAGTCGTAGAATCGAAATATGGAAAAAAAATTGGTATGTCATTTCAGAAAAGTCCGATTCTGTGTTCAAAATACCTATATTAGAATAAGGGCCCACCAGCGGCCGAGCGGTAAAGACTCTGAACACTCGTAGTTCGGTCCGAGGTTCGAATCCCGCGAACGGGCTGGCTGCATGGGCGTTTTCGTATTTTCCCCATGTGTAACGTGTATACGAGCAAGTTTCCCTTAGAAAGTCCTCCACGAAGGCATCCCTCCCTTTAGGCAGATAGCCCTTGTGTGCATTGCCATAATTGATTAATCCAATCCAATCCTATATTAGAATAACGCTATATATAAATCTAATACATAAATGATTCGATATTCGATTTTACAGGATCCTGTTGTTTCTCCGGTGTTCCAAGAAAACCCAACCCAAACTGGAAAATACTATTACATCATTCTAATAAGAATAATATGTTCTGACGATTGGGGTATCTTTATTTGTTTCCAACTATTTAGTTCCTGAGTTTCGTTTCTATTAGTAAAAAGGTAGAATGGAACCACTGTATCCAACGATAGCTCTCTTTAAGAGCAGACGTTTGCGCGCATTCATTTGGTATTTAATGATGCATTTACTATTATTATGACCATGTATTACTCTATTATTGAATTACTACTTACCATCAATGAGCAAGAAAACACCGCTTGACGGGGTTTCAATATAAGGGATAATTTTTCTGATTTTTCCGCTTTAAGCGTGTAATGAACATAGCACAAAGTTTTAGCTTTTATTGTGTTATAAAGCACATTAATTAAAATTATACCCATATGGTAATCATGCAAATTGGTCTCATTATTACAATCATATTATTATTTTTCTCATTTTCATATTACAAAAAGAGATTTTTTTAGAAGCTTCTTTCCCGTCTCCTTCATCATTCAAATACAATTAGTAATCGTTCAAATACAAGCTTGTTCCTCTTGAAGTATTTTAAAATATTCGCTTTGATTAAGTAACGCCTCAAAGAAAATATTTCTCTTTTTAAAATTCTGTTCGCGTAACTAATAGATCTAAACATACCCTACATCTCAAATATTTTTTATTCCAAATGCTATTCAAATGTACTGAGTATTTGTAATTTTAATGCTTACTTAAAATTCAATTCAGGCATATTTAGGATAATTCTGCTCTGAATTTTTTACTTTATATGAAGACGTGATCAGTATTCAGAAGAAACATGCTTTCATGATTTGAATTTGTATCATTTCCTGAGGCTCGAAGTATGAAATATGATATAATATATGCAAAGTATTCAAATAAAACGCGGATGCAAGATGTTCTTCCTTCCTATGCATCAAGATGGTTGTGAAAGCAGGTTTTGCTCATTGATTTTTTAGTATTGATGTTAGTTATGTACTTCCAGTTACAAAATTTCTCTAAAAGAAAACAGAAAATTTCACAATGTCAGTTTCAGTGCCTGGGAAAAAAACAGCTTTGGAAAGTAAAATAAAATATTTAACAAAATGTACTAAAATTTACTAAAAAATTTCTTAATGCTTTAATAAGTTGAATACAAAAAAAAATCATACTGCTGAGAACTTAAAGTTGTTAGAGAATTCCTTAATTAACCACGTCAGATGAATAAGAAGCTTTGAAATTTTGTTAAGGAAAACAGTAGCTTTTGCAGCAAAATAAATGATTATAAATCGCCTAAGAGAAAAACAGAGATAAGGCAAAGTTTTCCTTAATACGTGAAGATCACACAAATAGCTCGCAGAACAAAATCTAAAGTAGTAATAGGGAGCAAGAAAAGCTCAAAAATACTCTCACGGCTTTTAAATAAACTTAAATAACTGACTCACACTTGCTCACCGCCTGGTGGTTATACAGTTGCACAAAAAGAAAAGTAACAATTTTTGAAAGCTTCAAGAAAAATCACTCCTAGAGCTTCAAAAATGTGTTTTCGAAAAACTTCAAGACTGTCTGTAGGCCCTGTTGGAGATAAAAATTGTCTCCAAGGCCAAGCAGAAAAAACATTTTTCCCTGTCTTCAGTTCTACCTGAGTTACCCTCTCAATTCAAACACCAGCCATCTCGAATTTTCAAAAATCTGCATTGTAATACATTAGGGAAACGCATAAAAATATAACAGTTTCAAAAATTAATTAAAATGTACGAAAATGTTATTACTTATACATCGTACTACGCATATAAGTAAAAAATAAATGAAAACAACAGAAAAAAATAAGCAAGAATTTAAAAATACGTAAAAACCAAATTACGAACAAATAAATCTTTACAAAAATAGGTAGTACTTACGGAAAATTCCGTCGACCACAAGAGACGGCGCCAATCGCGCCAAACCAATAACAAATTTATTAAATACAAGGAAAAATATTCTATTCTCATTTTTCTCTCAAATTTATTATGTTATCATTTATTTATATTTAATTTTTCATTAAAAATTTCCATTATTTTGTATTTTAAGGAAATATACTGTAAAAGCAATAATTTTCGCTAGGTCTGAGGCCGGTAAGTTTCCATAACTTTGGAAATATTCAACAGCATGCTCTTCTGTAGTAGGCAAGTCCCAAATTTTAATTACTTCCCCCCCCCTCCCGAAAATGCGTGATAGAGGGGGAAAAAAGAAGTCTCTACTGAAGAATAATAACTAACACGTGTAATCAAGGTTACACTAAACCCAGCGGGTTTGAAAAAGACTTCTCCATTTTTTACGAAAAAACTCGTAGTTTGGCGTCTTTTTTTCAATTGGCAAAAATGGTCGACGGGATTTTCCATAAGTACCCAAAAAAATTACAATATCATATTTATGCAGAAAATTCTCAAAGTTCAATAAATTTACTAATATCGATCATTTTTCAAACCTTTTTTAGACCAAATTTCTCAACTATAGTTTCGACGATGCTTAGGAGCTGCATAACTGTTTTATGGCCTTGGCTGGAGCTGAACTGATTATTTTATTTTTGTGATGAAACGTTTATGCAGTCTGCTTTGAATATTCAACTCAAAAATTTTCCATAAACAGGACTTATTGGTCGATAGCTTGTGGGTTGTCTTGTGTCTTTAGCAGATTTTAAAAAGGTTATGATAACCGCATGTTTCCAGTGTTGCGGTAAATACTTCAGGCATGCATTTATGATATTAGTGTTTGGCGCGATGCATGTTCTTGGGGTTTTTTTTATGGCTATATTGGAAATTTCGCCATAGCCACGAGCTTTCTTTACTTTTGTTAAGGCTTGAGATCTCATTTGGCGTTGCAAGGTGAATAAATTCCATGTTGTCATTATGCAAATGTGAGTTCCGGGTGAAGGTCTGTTCTAAAATCTTAGCAAATTCTGCTGCTATTTTCTATTCGGATCGTGCAATAACATTTCTGTATATCAGTGAGCCAATATGACCGTAAAGATCGAGCTACCTTCCAAACTGTACTCTGTTCAACTGTCGTGCTTCAAGTAATAAGTCCCACTTTTCAGATTTGCAGTCCGTTCAGATATATTCCTTACAAGACTTTCTAAACATCATTTGGTATTGGGGGTCTCGCGTAAGCCTCCACTGCTTCCTCATTTGACTTTTAATTTCGATTTTAACCAGCGTACGGTCGGGCAGGGCGTCATGATTAGCTTGTTGGATTATATTGCTTGAAATATTTAGCGCAATTTTAAAGCTATTCTTCTTATTGTATGTTCGATATGAAAAACTATACTTAACTGCGGTTTGCTACAGAGGAAATTCAATATTCTCTAAATTTGGTCCAACTGATAATCTTGCACAACTGGTTGCATTCCTTTAGCAATGAGGATATAAAGGACTTCTGTCGATGCATTTCTCAATGCGAAGTTGATTAGCAAAATTCCTAAGAATCTTACCGTTAGTGTTTGTGGGTCTGGAGTTTCATCCGGAGCTCTTAGAGTGTAGATTGTCCTCAATAAATATGGGAATATCGGTGCTTGTCAGGTTAGAATGACCATCACGTGTCAGGACGAGTTGTATACCGAGAAGAAGGGAAAAGCCTCATCCAGTAGTGCCATAAATTAAAACCGCCGTGATTACGATGCGTAGTGAGGTACGCAGAATGAATTTTGAGTACTTAATGTGCTCCTTGAATAACATTTTCTTTAAACTTCCTCTACTACAACTCCAATAAGTACGGGGAATTGTTAGCATAAATTTAGGTATTTTGCATAATGAAACTCGAAAGGCATACGAAACGAAAGTGCGCCAAGATATATATTGGTGAGAGAAAGTAAAGTTCGCGTGCAATGCAGTATATTTGACTTTCACCTTAGCTACGTGCAGCGTATTCAATTTTCACCCTAGCTGCTTATATCACGGCCAAAGGTCTAATTCAGTTAGTACTTTCTCTTTTCAGGTACGGTGTCAAAGTATGTTTGTGTTTTTTCTTATTGCCTAAATAGGTATGCTTGAAGATGTATGACTTATATTTGGGCTAAATCGCAGAATAAGCCGCATCAGTCGATGCTGTGTTTACTTCTCTTATGCTTGGACACGCCATTTTATGACGTAATATTGGTTACGCCTCTCCTTAAAAACAAGTTATAAGTATGCTATAGCTTCGTATTTAAAGAAAACTTAAATGAAGTTTTAACTGAGTTGAAATGGTAGGTTTATAATGTTCTGCGCGAGATTTTTTTAATTATAAATCTACTTTTGTGTGGTGTGTGGTAGTGTTAGCATTTAACGCAACGAATTATCTCTGACAAATGTATTATTAAGATACCAAACGATTGTAAACGATCATTACCAAACGATTGAAAATATTGAATGCATGAGTTAAAAATTATAACAGTTACTTCTGAAAATACAGAAAAGAATTCTTTTGCTTAAAGAATGTTTTGATTATTGATGAGTGTGTCAAAATCGGTGCTTACTGCAGAATGGATGAGTATCTGAATCTGGATTTTTTTAATCAGTTGGAGCGAAGAGGCAAAAAGAGCGTTATTGAGTGGTGTATGAAGAAAAGTTTGATTGCAATATCGTATAAGTGCCCAATTTGTGGAAAAAATATGAAACTAGTAGAGAGACGATTTTCAAACATATAGACGATTTTGAGTGGTGCGCAATGCCGAGTTTGTGCAATTCTGAGATGTTTTTTTAAGTGAAAATAGATCGATGTGCACATGGGCAAAGCCAGTGTTGTGCGCAATGCCGAGTTTGTGCAATTCTCTGATTTTTTAAGTGAAAATAGATCGATGTGTACATGGGCAAGCCAATGTGGTGCGCAATGCCGAGGTTGTGCGCGATGCCGAGTTTGCGCAATTCTGGGATTTTTTTAAGTGAAAATTGATCGATGTGCACATGGGCAAAGCCAATGCTGTGCGCGATGCCGAATTTGTGCAATTCTGGGATGTTTTTTAAGTGAAAATAGATCGATGTGTACATGGGCAAGCCAATGTGGTGCGCAATGCCGAGGTTGTGCGCGATGCCGAGTTTGCGCAATTCTGGGATGTTTTTTAAGTGAAAATTGATCGATGTGCACATGGGCAAAGCCAATGCTGTGCGCGATGCCGAATTTGTGCAATTCTGGGATGTTTTTTAAGTGAAAATAGATCGATGTGCACATGGGCAAAGCCAATGTGGTGCGCAAAGCCGAGTTTGTGCAATTCTGGGATTTTTTAAGTGAAAATAGATCGATGTGTACATGGGCAAAGCCAATGTGGTGCGCAATGCCGAGGTTGTGCGCGATGCCGAGTTTGTGCAATTCTGGGATTTTTTTTTTGAAGTGAAAATAGATCGATGTGCACATGGGCAAGCCAATGTGGTGCGCAAGGCCGAGGTTGTGTGCGATGCCGAGTTTTGCAATTCTGGGATGTTTTTTCAAGTGAAAATAGATCGATGTGCACATGGGCAAAGCCAATGTGGTGCGCGATGCCGAGTTTGTGCAATTCTGGGATGTTTTTTTGAAGTGAAAATAGATCGATGTGCACATGAGCAAGCCAATGTGAAGCGCAATTCCGAGGTTGTGCGCGATGCCGAGTTTGTGCAATTCTGGGATGTTTTTTTAAGTGAAAATTGATCGATGTGCACATGGGCAAAGCCATTTCTGTGCGCGATGCCGAGTTTGTGCAATTATGGGATGTTTTTTAAATGAAAATAGATCGATGTGCACATTGCCAATGCCACTGTGGTGCGCAATGCCGAGTTTGTGCAATTTTGGGATATTTTTTAAGTGAAAATAGATCGATGTGCACATGGGCAAAGCCAATGTGGTGCGCAATGCCGAGGTTGTGCGCGATGCCGAGTTTGTACAACTCTGAGATGTTTTTTTAAGTGAAAATAGATCGATGTGCACATGGTCAAAGTCAATGTGGTGCGCAATGCCGAGTTAGAGCAAGTCTCTGATTTTTCTTCAAGTGAAAATAGATGGATGAGCACATGGACACCGAGTTTGTGGAATTCTTTGATGTTTTTGGAGCGAATACTGATCGTCGTGTAGAAGGGAAAACGAGGTTGTGTGTGATGCCGAGCAGTAATGTAACTTTATTTATGTGCAATGTTTAACATATCGTTTGTGTATTTTAAATTTGTATTGTTGTTTTAATTGCGAAATATATTTAAGACATCATTTTTCATTTAAATTGTATTTTTAATTTTTTGGCTTTGATATGTTTATAACGCTTTCCGACTTACGACATATATCGATAGCCCGACGATCTACTCAACAGTAGCAAAACTGTTAACTTTAACTTTTGAAGTAACGTTTACCTCATATTTTAATACGTAGTGTTTGGTATCGTAATTGCACTTGGTAATATGAGTTCATTGATAATATATGTGTGTGTGCGTATGTGAAGCATTGCTTAGTGTTCCAAGTTTGTAGTATTTATTTTATTATATTATTTTCTTTCATTCTGAGAAATTAGATTTTTTTATTTATTAATGCGCAGAATTCTAGCATGCCTACACAGAATATGGCGTGATTTAGGAATTTTAGAAACTGATATGAAAGCTGTGTAATGACGTTCATATGCAATAAAAAATATTCTTCTTTTTTTATTAATGTAAAGTTTAAAATTTTTAGAAATAATGAAAATTGTCTTCTTATTGGTATGTAAGGAATTATGTCGTTACGTAGCAAGAAGGTAATTTGTAAAAATGATAAAATTGAAATGTTCCACAATATGAATTTAAATTTTAAAAAAAAATTTTATTTGTATAAATAAAAAAAATTAATAAAAATAATAATTATAAAAATAAATATAATAATTTAATAAAAAATTTTGAAAATATTGAAGCTCTACAAGTATTAGAGACTGCGACGTTGTTTATCGTTTTAATCATTGGTAGAATTCGCTCACTGTATCATGGTAATTTTAAATATAAACAATTTACTATACTTATTATTAGTAACACTTAAGCTTAAATGTTTTAAATGTTATAAAAGTAAATTAAAAGTAAAGAATTTGATATTAATTTACAATAATAAACAATTTATTATTGTTATTTTTAAGAGAAAATAGAAAGTACATGTAGTGTAAATGCGAGACTACCATGGACCTTATAAGAAATAGACTAACCCAAACGGGTTTTCTCCCTCTTCTGAGGAGTTGCCGGCTGTCACCTTGATCACATCCGGAGGAGTAGGGACGACTTGCAGAAGTTTAACATTGGTTGCCTATTGCAGCGTGTATAATTGTCAAGAAAAATCTGGTTGTAGCGCCTCATTTCACAAATTAGAATTTCTACATATTTTTATTTTTGAAATTGAGACTAATTTTTAAAAATTTAGCATATTTGTCAAGCATAATTCAGGTTCCAAATAATTATGAAGCTATTGCATGCTTTCAGGGCTGGATATTTTTTTTTAGCTTTTCCTATGCCGTAAGGAAATTTGTAACAACAGGAATTTTATTTCAATTATATTTCATAATACATCATAGTGATAAACACGTTTGACTCCTGAAAAATTTTTATACATTTAATTCTAATATTAAAATTGTATTTAAACGTGATAATTAATTTTGCTTGCATTTTATAGTGATTATTTTTTTTACTTTATTTTTAGTTCTGCATAAGTTTTTTTTTTTTTATTATTATTATTATTTCCGGTTAATTTAATTTATTAGCCCAAAGCGGTGGTAGCCTAGAAAGACTGTTAGTTTCGAAACGGCATTTTGCACTGTTTTACTATAAATGTCCATGTCTCCTTGCAAATTGTCTTTACCAAATATTATCGCCCTGTAGTATATGTAAAGAAATTAAATAATGAAGGATCTGCATGAATACATGTATGTTTATCGCACTGTGACAAAAACGACAGTATCTAGAGACATCAGATTTTGAATAATGTAATCCTTTCCCCGAACATGGGCATCTGGACGCCCGAATTTCGAATTTGTTTCAATCTATTTCATATTTTGTAAAACTTTAACGAATTCTTGATTAACAAACTCAACGAGTTCAGAGCGAGCACTGTACGGAAAATAACAGTTTTATCTCCAGTGCGGAAATTCTAAAGATATGCTGTTTTCAAATGTATGTGGTTTATGGGCGAAGAACATGATACTCAATAAATATAGGTAACACACAAAACTTTAAAAAAAAGATTCCCTTTGGGCGTAATATAAAATCTGAGTGCTTCTAGATTTTATTTTATCTTTTTTTCCCCTTCATTACGCTCAGAAAATTTTATGAATTATTAAAAAACTAATCCACTTTAATGTTAATAATTTAATGATCATATAATCAAATAAATATGATCGTTTTGAATGTTATTATAGTTTGGAAAATCACTGCCTGAAAATGTTCATTAAATTTTTTAAAAAAAGTCAGATCTTGTTTAATTTTACCTTATTTATTTCAAAGTATCACGTACTATCAATCTTATTTAATTTATTTAATTTTACTTTATTTTTACGAAAAATTAAGTTCATTAATTTTGTGCTTAGAGTTTTTACCAAAGTAAAGATGTTTGTACAAGAATTAAGACTGAAAAAAATGCGCGAAATGCAGTAAAAAGTGCTTTAATGAGATATATTAAATCCTATTTGGAAAAAACTGGGGCTTTCATAATCTCCTCACTATGCAACGTATCACATTTAATAATTAAAAAGAGTTATGTGATACAAACGCATTAGGTTTCAATGTTAAAGTAAACCAGATCGTCCCTACGCTTTCTTGCCGACATGTCGGTGACGGCAAGCCACGCACACTGGGTTAGTCTATCTCTTATAAGGTCCATGGAGACTACATTGTGACGTCATAAGCTTAGTCCCACCCATTTATGGACGTCACAGAGCTCCTCCTACTGAACTTTGTTGATGCAGCCTATTCTGCGCTTTTACCTATATTTGTATGTAAGTTATCTCCTTTTCGATAATTCAGTGTTTTAATGTCTGAAGATTATTACTTTTTGTTATGCTTAAGTTAAGCAAAATTCTCCTATTTTATTAAATAAAGATTTCGTAATTAATTTTTTGACTTATGATTCATTCTTTAATGAAAACTGCGCCTCAGGAAACTTACTCATTAGGCTTTCAGTGCTAATGCACAAAACAACAATACATTATGAGACTTAGGGTGTGGAAAAGTTTGTGGAATGTGACTCCTTGTAAAAATGCTTCTTTAAAAAAACAAAAAACAAAAAACAAAAAATTCTAAAATTGAAATTGTAGCAAATAATAATGCCTATTCTAAAAGAATCAATTTGTATAGAAAAGTTAACAGATGAAAATTACTCAGTGTGGACATTTAAAATAGAACAACTTCTAATAAAAGAAGGTTTAGATGATGTTGTATTCGAAGAAAAACCGGGAACTGTTAGTGATATTTGGTTAAAGAATGATCGTAAAGCTAAAGCTTTAATATGCCTAAACATTTCAGTTTCGTAAATTATCCATGTTTTGCATAGTAAATCTGCAAAAGAAGTTTGGAAGAAGTTAAAATGTGTCCATGAACGTGTAAATTTAACAAACAAGTTATTTCTTCTTAGAAAACTATATTCCATTAGATATAATGAAAGTTCTAAAATGCAGGAACATATCAAAGGAGTACTGGAATTGTCTGAACAGCTGCGTAGTATAGGTGAATAAATTAAAGAAAATAACTTAATAGCAATATTACTATGTTCTTTACCAAATTCATACAACTCCTTAATAACTGCAATAGAAAGTAAATCGGAAGCTGAATTGTCGCTAGAATATGTTAAAAACAAACTAATGGATGAGTATTGTAGACGTGTGGAAACTAAGAAAGTTCAAAAATACAATTCAGTTGCTTTAAAAGGTAAAAGCGAAAATAAATAAAAGTATAGTACACAATATTGTACTTATTGTAAGAGAAATAACCATACGATAAATGACTGTTTTCATTTAAAACGCAACGCTAGAACTTCCCCGAAAACAGATGTAAATAACAGTAAAGTAAGAAATTATTCTCAAAATTATAAAAGTAATGCATGCCAAATAGCAAATACGCGAAGTGTAGAAAACATAACAAAACTTAAAGAAAATAAGTATCTTAAAAGTATTGAAACTGAAAATTCGCAGATTCAGTTTAATCAAGTTCTAAAAGTGTAAAATAAACATGAAAACACGCAAACGCAATAATGGGTTATCGACTCAGGAGCCTCAACTCATATGACGAGTGATAAGAATTTTTTCTCTCAGTTAAATGACTCTAATAAACAAATAGTAACTGTAGCCAATGGTGCTAAATTAAATTCTTATGGTATTGGTGAAGGCTATTTTAAAGTTCAAAACTTAAAGGGTCAGGTTACACAAATAAAATTAGAAAATGTATTGTATGTACCAGGTTTAGATAGTAATTTACATTCTGTTCAATCTATTACGAATGAAGGTTGCATTGTTACATTTGATAGTAATAAGTGTTACATAAAGCGTAACAATATACTCGTAGCCGACGGCAACGCTCAGCAAGGTTTATATAAATTGACTGTAAACTCAATTGACGATAAAGCATGCTTAGCTAATGATGTTTCATGCTCTAATACGAACTGTATACTAAAATGGCATCAAAGATTAGACCACAGAAATATAGATGCCATAAAAACACTTGAGAAAAATGATTTGGCAGACGGCATTAAACTTGGCAAATGCACTCATAGTTTGGAATGTTCTACTTGTGTAAAAGCGAAACTAACTGAAAAATTTTATCTCAAAACTGTTTTTAGATTTAAAAACCCACTGGATTTAGTGCACACAGATGTGTGTGGGCCAATTGAAGTCAACAGCTTAGGAGGGAAAAGATATTTCGTAACTTTCTTTGATGACTATTCGCGTTATACTCAAATTTATTTTATTACTTCAAAAGATGAAGTATTCGACAAGCTTAAACAGTATGTTGCATCGACAACAAATAAATTTAGAAAGAAAATAAAGGTTCTCAGATTCGACAACGGTACAGAATACTGTAACGAAACTACTGAAAATTATTTAAAGAAACTTGGTATTTTTCATCAAACTTCGGTTCCTTATAGTCCGGCACAGAACGGCGTCGCAGAAAGGAAAAATCGCTCTTTAATAGAAATGACAAAAGCTATGCTAATAAACTCTAAATTACCGAAAGGATTCTGGGCTGAAGCAGCAGCTACTGCCGCATGTCTTCAAAATAGGTTACCAACTAAAGCCACAGATAGAACACCATATGAATTGTGGAATGGTAGAAAAACCAAACTTAAGTCACTTACGAGTATTTGGCTGTAAAGCATCTTATTATGTGAACAAACAAAAACGGTGTAAATTCGACAACAAAGCTGAAGAAGGAATATTCGTAGGATACGATTTACGAAGTAAGGGATACAGGATTTATGTAGGTGGAAGGAAAATAATAGTAAGTAGAACTGTTAAATTTTCAGAAAACGCGTCTTTATCTGACAAACATGCAGAAAATAATGCTGAATATTTAGAATTAATTCACTTCAATAACTCGCAAGAAGATGAAGAAAATAATGAAGAAACATCTCTTGGCGATGATTTTACAGAAGATTCAGAAAGTTCTGAAGAATTAATTAAATGTGAAGAAAATGTAGAAAGAAGGGTTTCTAGCAGATCAACCAAAGGGGTCCCACCGGAAAGATTCTCTTATAAAGCAGAAGACGAAGAATCAATCTTACCTAAAAATAAATATCCAGAAAGCTTTGAAGAAATTCTAAACTTACCAAAACGTGAACAAGAAGCTTGGATCAAGGCTATGCAAGAAGAAATACATTCTCTAAAAGAAAATGTAACTTATACACTTACAGAATTATCACCAGGAAAACATGCAGTAGGCAGCAAATGGGTGTTTAAGACAAAATATGATGAAACTGGTAAAAATATAAAATACAAAGCACGCCTAGTAGCCAAAGGATTTACTCAAAAATACGGCAGTGATTATGATGAAACGTTTTCACCAGTAGTGAATCACACTACGATAAGAGTTTTCTTAGCATGGGCAGCGTATAATAATGCTAAGGTACATCAACTAGATGTTAAAACAGTTTTTTTGTATGGCAACTTAAATGAAGAAATATATGTGGAACAACCAGAATGATTCGTGGTTCCGGAAGAAAGACATAAAGTTTGTAAATTACAGAAGTCGATTTATGGTCTCAAACAAGCAGTTAGGTGCTGCAATGCAGAAATTGAAAATACATTGAAGAATATTGGGTTCAGTAAAAGCAAAGCAGATCCGTGTCTTTTCACAAAAGTGGTTCGTGATAAAAGAATTAATTTAATAGTGTATGTTGATGACATCCTAATAAGTTCTACAGAAGAAGGACTGATTCTTCAAACAATTAATGATTTAAAGAAACGTTACCAAATAACGCCTCTTGGTGAAGCTAAATATTTCTTAGGCATGGAAATAAATCGCAAGGAAGATGGAAGTTATCTCTTATCACAGAAAAATAAAATAAATCAACTTGAAGAAGCGAAACCCGCTAGCACACCAATGGAAACAAACTATTATAACCTAAACAAGGAAGAAAATCTCCTAATTTCAAATGATAAATTTCGCCAAGCTATAGAAAGTCTTTTGTATATATCGTCTATCATAAGACCAGATATCACAGCTTCAAATCACATACTCAGCAGAAGGTGTAATAATCCACGTCAAAAGGACTGGAATGCTGTTAAAAGAATCATTAGATACTTAAACACAACAAAGAATCTATCCTTACAAATTTCGTCGAGTGAAGAACCTAATATTACAGTTTATTCAGATGCTGATTGGGGACAAGATATTGAAGATAGAAAATCTACATCAGGAAGTGTTATTTTATTAGGAAAAAACTGTATTTTGTGGTTTTCAAGAAAACAAACTTGTGTTTCTTTATCCTCAGCAGAAGCTGAATATGTTGCACTATCGCAAGCTACGCAAGAACTATTATGACTATTAAAATTAACAGAAGATTTCAATCTACCGATAAAGGTGGTAATCTACCGATAATCTACCGATAAATCTACCGATACTCTACCAATAAAGGTATTTGAAGATAATCAGTCTACTATAAGACTTGTAGAATCTGAAAAATTCAGTTCGCACACAAAACATATTGATACAAAAGTTCATCATATACGCGACTTGAATAACAAAGGAATAGTAAAACTTGCTTATCTTTCAACAGAGCAAGTGGTTGCTGATATTATGACTAAACCAATTCCTAAAGCTAAATTTCAGTTTTGCAGGAATGAATTGCAATTGGTATGAGTTTCATTAGCAAAGCAGGGGCAATGTTAGCATAAATTTAGGTATTTTGCATAGTGAAACTCAAAAGGCATACGAAACGAACGTGCGCCAAGATATATATTGGCGAGAGAAAGTAAAGTTCGCGTGCTATGCAGTATATTTGACTTTCACCTTAGCTACGTGCAGTGTATTCGGTTTTCACCCTAGCTGCTTATATCACGGCCAAAGGTCTAATTCAGTTAGTACTTTCTCTCTTCAGGTACGGTGTCAAAGTATGTTTGTGTTTTTTCTTATTGCCTAAATAGGTATGCCTAAATAGGTATGCTTGAAGATGCTATAAGATAAAATTGTATGTAAGTTATCTCCTTTTCGATAATTCAGTGTTTTAATGTCTGTGAAGATTATAACTTTTTGTTATGCTTAAGTTAAGCAAAATTCTCCTACTTTATTGAATAAAATATTCGTAGTTAATTTTTTGACTTATGATTCTTTAATGAAAACTGCGCCTGAGGAAACTTACTCATTACGCCTTCAGTGCTAATGCACAAACCAACAGGAATACCCATCGTAATCTCAAACGTTCTTAAGGCCTGAGGTGGGTTTCATTGACAAGAGATACATTGATGATGTGCTTTTTGAGAAAATCTTCTATTTGAGATATTTTTCACGCATTTAGCGTTGAAGTAATAGATCTTGAAGAAACAAATTCCTGCTTCCATGCTGTATATGGTATTTTTAATAGATGCTATTCGAAATGTATGTATGTTCGAAAGTATTTAGGATTTCAGAAATTTCTGTACTATATTTTTCAGTACGTGGTTTTGTGCTTCTAAACTTAGCCAAGAGATTTTTGGCCAGTCAGAAAGGAAATATTCGGTTACAGGGATTTTACCTACCTTATTTTGAGTACCTATCATAGACCTACCTTATTATTTGAATTTCATCCATCTATGATCTAAGTTAGTCATTTTGATTTCTTCCTTACTTTGCTATAGTTTGAATTTTGTTCATTGCGGATCCAAGTTAACCTCCACTGTTGGTGTGGGTTTGGCGAATCTTTATTCTACGTGATTTGTTTTGTTGCTTGAAATCTGTTTTGTTGTTCATTATCATACTGCAATGGTTTTCGTTATCCTTTGGAATATTTTTACTCAGGTGATCAACTGTAATTCTTTGTAAGGTGATTCTTTGTAAGATTTAAGCAAATGTTAATTTATTGTTAACTGAGTTCTTGACAATTTGTTTAACAGCTCTACATATCGTTAATTTTCAATCGTTGCTAGGCAGATTTGATCTGGTGCCATGCTCTCAAAATCTATATGCACAATGAATTTCACGAGTTTGTTGCCTTTTCCTTTATCCAAATTTAGAGTTTGCTGAGAAAACCGACAGTTTTATCCCTCATCAAAACTGAAGTTATGAATTGAGGATAATCCTGCAGATAAACTCCCCTTCTAAGAAATAAACTTTGCGGTGAGTTAGCAAAGACAAAGATAAACAATCAATACCACTCTATAAGAAAAAAAACATATATAACGACCTCACAAACAAATATAAAATTAATAAGTACTCACATAAAGACGATATAATAGGATTGGGGAAAAAATCGTCGTATATTGTTGGTCCTGCCATCTAATGAGACACTTTACCATCAATTTGTGTTCTTTCATACATTCCCTAAATTTAATGCTGCCATCTAGTAGAACGTTCTGCAACATTTGCGTTAACGCATATTTTCTGCCATAAACATAATAATGAACGTAAAATTACTCAAACCAGCTGCGCAATAAAAGAAAATATTTGCCTCAGTTCTTAAAACGTGATAAAGATGAATCTATACCAGTCGCTTTCGAAATCGATACTTTTTTTTTTTTTTTTCCCATCTGAGGCTATTTAATCTAAATCAGTCTGTTTTTTTTTTTTTTTTTTTTTTTTTTTTTTTTTTTTTTTTTTCCCACTCCCTAATTTTGCATCGCATGTTTCTTTTCCATGTATAATGAAATTTTTCAGATGTCTCAAAGTTAATATAAACCTTTCAAACAGTTTAGTTAATATAAAAAAAATCACGTTGTTCGTTTATTTCTAAAATTTTAAATTTTTAGTATAAATCAAAGGTTAACGCCATAATAATTTCAGATTGTCGGAAGTACTGACATCTTCCGACTTCTTAAACTTCTTGTTTTCTTCTTAAACAAAAACACTCTAAGTATTTAACTATTATTACTGCAACTTGTTTTAACATAGATAAATTTTTATGTATTTAATGATTTATGAGTAAATCATAAATCATTTTTACAATTTCAGTAAATACAGTAATTATAAATTTACAATAAAATTTTTAATTACATTTAATTAGACTTATTATATTTTTGTTTTTATATTTTAGTTTTAATTATTAATGATAAAAGTTTTAAACTTAAAGATGTAACTATTGTATTAAAGTTTCAAAGGGATGTCACTGATTTCAGTCAGCATAAAATTCTGTCCCTTGCAAGTAAAGATTACTAATATCAGAAAACGTTGCTGCTTGTCGAGGCTACATAAAACGCTACATTTGTTTTCAGCATCATAAAACTGTGTTGCTCATCCGTGTAACAATATTAAGAATTCAAAATGTCATTTTATCTGGACATTTTTATAACATTTTTACCACAAGTATTATTTTACACTTAGAATGTCATAAATGGAATAGGTTTCTGACACACTATGATGTATGTATCGATTGTAAAAATTCTAACACTGCTTCTCTGCAGATGGTCTGAATCAAAATAAAATCGAATGGTGCTGAAATTCTATAGTAATATATAACTTGACAAATTTTCGGTAGGGATCTGTTGGAAGTTACTTGGAGAGGCACTTTTTAACTTTGCACTAATATAAAAAAATAATCTAAAAATTAGTGACTGGAAAAAAAGTAAAATTAGGCTCAATGAGAGACATTCCGACGAGCTCAGAGATCACGTGACTCTTTGTATGGCTAATGTAAACAAACAAGATCATTCCTCCTCTTTTTGCCTTGAGGGATGTATCTCATTGAGATAGAGATTAACAAAATATGTTTAAAAACCCCATGCTGAAATCGCATTGTGACTATTCCATCATTCAGAGTAACCCCTATTTTACAGAAAAAAAAAATTTAACTTATTCTGATGGGGAGTTTGTAAAATAAAATTCTCTGGTAAATGTCATATTCTTTTTTTAATGATTTTTAGAACAAGACTGAATTTATGGATACATTTTCGTACAGCAATCGTGTTTAAAAATCTGATACGTTTTCTAGAAACGCTAATATAATAAACGTTACCACTATGATGCTAAAGCTTCCATGACCATTTATTTCTATAAGTTTCGACTAAGTTGCGTTTACGCGTTGAAATAGTCTTCTGTCGGCAGTTAGGGACAAAAAAAAAAATCTTTGCATCATCGACTTGAAGGCCATTTCTAACTTAGTTAGTATTCTCTAAAGCTCTATTTAACACTGTAATGATCTCAGAATCGTAAAACTGTATTCACTGCAAGTACATGAAAATAATTAATGTCCTATTCGGGCTAAAAAACATAAGTAATTCTTATTTATACCATCCTTTACACACGTACATTATGATGTACGTGCACTTCTTGCTTGATTTTGCGGGTAAGGCTAAAATATTTGGAATCTATTACTTTCATTAGTACACTGGTGAAATAAATTAAGAGAATTTGCATATTTTATCGAATTGCATGAAAAGAACGGAACTGAAGGATAAACTACTGCTTCTAAATAAATATGCAAATCTCGTACGGCAAATGCGTAAGCGTACGCGTGTGTATAGAAGAACAGACCAGCAGAAAAACAGACTTTATAAGCGCGTGAAAAGTAAGACGAATTGCGTTCGCTAGCACACCTCGGCGAATTTCTTGGTGTTATCTTGCAGCAATCGGTTAAATTCACATCGGAACAGTAAAAATGAGTAACCACCAACATTTAGATCATGAAATAAGGTGGCGAATTGTGGGTAGGCTAGAGCCAGGCCAATTGCAAGTCCAGATATGTAGAGAGCTTAATTTAACGCCCAGCGTCGTGTGTAACCTATGGAAACAATTCCAGGTTATTGGATACATCAAGAGAAAGCCTGGGCAAAGTCGTCCAAGGGCCACGACGGCCAGAGAAGATCGCTGTTTGTCCATTTTAGCGATTCGAAACAGAGGGGCTACAGTTTCTAGCTCTTTCAGGACTTGTATGCAGCCACAGGAACCCGTGTAACAAGAGTGACTGCTTCCAAAAGACTGAATGAGAGAGAGAGCTGTTTGCCCGAAGACCGGCTGTTTGCGTCCCGCTCACGTCTACGGACAGGAGAGTCCGATTAGCATGGTGCAGGCAGCATAGATATTGGAGTACGAAGCAATGGGCGACCGTGCTGTTCACCAAAAAGTCCCGTTTTAGCCTAAACGCCAATTCTCGCCGTACTTTCATATGAAGAGAACCAGGGACCCGCTACCTACCGTCCAATGCAGTGAGCCCCGAGTTCATCTTACAGGACGATAACGCGAGGCCACATAGAGCTCTTCTGGTCGACGAATTTCTCGAGAGTGAGGATATTCGCCGGATGAATTGGGCATCTAGGTCTTAGACCTCAACCCTATACAGCATGTCTGGGAAGGGCAATTCCACCTCCCTCCGAGAACCGTCCAGGAACTGAAAACAGCGTCGCTGAATGAGTGGAACCAATTGCCACAGGCACTGATAAACTGTCTTATTTCCAGTATGACATCACGCTGCGAGGCCTGTATGGCTGTAAGAGGGGACCATACCCCCTATTAACCTATTTCTTTTATGTCCTCTGCAATCGCTGTTTCAGATCTTCAGACTTTCATAAGTGTTACACACGAACATGTGTGTCTATTATAATGTTGAATGTTTATTTTGTTTGTATTATATCAACCTATGTTCACACCAAATTTTATTAAAATCTGTCCAGTAGTTGTTCTGTAGATCGTAGATCAAATATGAAAATTCTCTTAATTTCTTACACAAGTGTATAAGGAAGAGTATACCACATATTTTACATTACTTTATTTAGTAGTAAATTACATAATGTATTTTTGTGTTCTGAATGCTTTCTTATTACATTATTTAATATTAGCATCATTTTATTTATTAAGATTTACAATTGTCTCGAAATACTGTAGTGCAGCGTGTTTAGAAAATGAGTGAAACTTGAAGAGAACAGTTATATAATACTATTTAATATATGTTCTTGTATTATAATGACTTGTTCTTCTATTATAATGACATTAATATTTGTTCAGATATAGGTGGCATAGCTTAGCTGATTTTTTTATTCGTATAGTTTCTAAAGATTATACGTCTAATAGAAAATTGTTCGGTATGATTTCTTTGAAAGTAAGGACTAGAGATGAAGATGTGTCATCTTTAAGAGGAAAAAAAAAAAAAAACACTTCTTCATTAATGTGAAACTACCTTTTTTTAAATTAGTTCCAATAAAAAGAGATGGAGGAGGAGCTATGATAGGCCGCACAAATGGATTTATAAGTCTATTGCGAAATGGTAACGAATTATCAAGACTTTTGAGTTACCACTGCATAATTCACCTACAAGTGTTAAGACAGGAAAAGATTAAAGTCGAAAGAAATAATGGACACTGCATTCATAATTGTTATTTAAGTTCGAGGAAGATCCCTCAAACGGCATCTCGTTCAGTTGCAACGTGATGCAGAACAGCCAGAAATATTATTACATACGATGATTTTGAGCTAAGTAGAAGTAAATTTCTGCATGATTTCGTAATTTATAAGTCTTTTTCGAATAGCAAAACCAAGAATGTGCAAAGTTAAATTATAAAACTAAGATCAGTGATATAGCTTTTGTTGCAGATTTTATATCGAAATTAATTTGAATTTAGAATTGTAGTGAAAAAGTGAGACATCAACGGAAATGATCAACAGCATTAATGCATACAAAGCAAAATTTATTATACTAGTAGCAGATCTTCAACTAAATGATTTTTTGAAACACTTTCCAAATATGTCTGATCATTTGCAAAAACGTAAAAGTTGTAATTATGACATTGAAAAGTAAACTGTAGGAATTAAAAAGGTGATTGAATACTATGAGGTCAGATTTCATGAATTTGGAAAAGTTAGTTCGTATCTGTTTTTTCCTTTCAGAAAGGGTTTAAATGTAAAACATATCGCCATTGTCAGTTGTTTGTATACAAGGCATAAGTTTGAATGTGTTAAATATCAAGATTTTAAAGACCTATTAAATTTTTATTCCCTTTTTGCACAACTTATTTGTGTGAGCAAAGATTTTCTCCCATGTTATATTTGAAAACACAAATACAGCACAAAGTTAAAAATTGATCCTATTTATCGTTAAAGCTAAGTGAAATATGACCAGACATGAAGAAATTGATCTTTCTTAAACAGGTGCAAATTTCACAATAAATTTTAGAATTAAAGTATTACAATTTGAATTCTGATAATTAAAATGGTAACCAATTTTTAATGTAATATTTTATGTGTGCGTGTTTAATACAAATAGCCAACAGGTTGTGCAAAGTGCAAAATATACTTTTTTCAAATATTTCTATTGAGAAATTGAAAAGTAATCGCTATAAAATGTAGTGGCGATACTAAAGTTTTTCGATTCTTGTTTAGATGGTACGCGTTATTCAAAAGGTTGAGAACCACTGTCCTAGAGTATTTAGTTCCACATTAAAGATGAATGTAGATCTCGATTTGCTCTTGAGAAATTCTCGGAAGTGCACAAATACTTCGAATTGGAATGGCGGTGTTCAATATTTAGTCCAACAGATGGCGCCACTACCATTCTTCAGCCTTTGAACTTTTTGCTTCTAAACGCGCCTAGTGAAAACATTACTTTCTTGAAAACTACTACTGCATGAAAATACTAAATAAATTGCATTTCATAAGGAACGGCTGATTTCAGAAAAACTGCATTTTATAATGATCAGAGCTGCACCGGGGAGGTTATTCCCACCAACTTAATAGTTGGCCTTATTCCCAAACAAACAAAACAACAAAACTGCTTTTTGACAGCATTATAGACTTTGATAATTATAATTTCTGAAATTTACCTGTTAACTAGTGGCGTCATCTCGTGAGCTGTATAGAAACCATCACAAAATATTCAATGCAAACAAAAAATGCAATAAAACAATAAATTTCAATAAATGCAATTTAAAATTTTTAAGAAAATGCACTTTGACAAAAAGGCAACATAAAATAAAAATGTCAGAGTATAAATTAATGGAAAAAAATTTAAGGATTTTTTTTTAAATAGACACAATGGAATTTTTTCTTTAAAAAACTAAGCTGACTATAATTTTATTTGCAAGTAATGTAAGGAAACTACATTATAGTCAGTTTAATATGCTTTCTTAATAAAAAAAATATGCATTATAACCACAAAGTGTCGATTCTTACGAAAAGTTTTGATACCAATAAAATACGATCTTCGTTCTTTACACTAAGAAGCTATTTTCCTAGGCAATGAATTTCGAAGAATATTTTTCTGGCTTGAATATTTTTCTATTTGCTTTCTGATTTTATAGTATTTATCTCAGTTTATCATATCAATGTTCAGTTTTCTTAGTAAGGTGGTTTGCAAAACGTTTTGTCTTTTTATTAGTAACGTTTTGTATGTTAATCTTATTTATTAAATGTCATGTTCTTTGCATTTACGTCACATAAATTTCAATTCAACAGCAAAATCACAAAATATTTTAAAACAGCATGTCTTTAGAATTTCTTATACACAGTAAAGTTTTATAACATGAAATGTAAAATTTGAAAAACAAAATTTGGCTTCCAGGTGCACATGTTCGGGTGGAGAATTACGTTAATTAAAATTTGATGGCTCTAGATACCGTCGTTTTTCCCAGTGTGAGAAACATACATACGTAGCTGCAGGTTCTTCATTATTTCATTTCTTTAAAAATAATACAGGGTGATAATATTTGGTGGCAATAATCTAAAAAGTGATACAATCATTTGTAGTGGAGAATGTAAAACCCCGATTCGAGGCTGGACCGTTTCGAGACTTCGAGACCCATTCGGGCCAACGCCTTTTTGAGCTAATAAATGAGAAAACCGTATATTTGAAATCTAGGAATACAGCACGGAAATTTTAGCTGCAAATTTTTAATGCTGTTACTATGATACTATTGTTGTAATTTAATTTTATTATCCGGTTTTCTAATTTCTTTAAAATACATCTATATTTAAAACACTTTTAAATATTCATTTTTAAAATCAACAAAATTCAAGTTGTTTAATCTAAAGATAAGACTGATCGTGACTTTACGTCATTTTTTCCTCTTGAATAAATAAAAACTTTTCCCCATGAAGATTTTTAAAATGCATGCAGATTTAGATTTTTTTTCTAAAAAATATATATCTGCGTCTAATGTGTCATTTGATTTTGAGGCTAAGCACTAAGAGCTCAAAGATGAAATTAAAATGGTAACAAATATTTCATCCACTGAAATCAGAGCAATCCACTGAAACATGCTTATCACATGACATAGGAAAGAAGCATCTCTCATCAGTAAACATGTCTGGTAATCAGACTTATTTGTCTCCTCTTTCCTTCCAAGGGACCTCCTTCCAGTCATAATACGGATTTAAAGCCTTTTTAATTTGGGAAATACCTCATGTCTTTTCTCTTCCCTTTCGTATGACAATGCACAACTTTCAAATGATTTAAAAATATAACTTGAAATAAAGAATAATTGATTTTTCAGAGAACATATTCGAGCTGCCAAAAAAAAAAAAAAAAAAAAAAATCGAAGAATCAGTTGGGAAAAAATCCCTGATATTATATGTCATATAAATGAAATAATTAATTGTTTACATAAAATGGTATGTCTCGAAACAAAGACGAAAAGACATACAAATATAGAAGACATATAAATGATAGATATCTGCTATCACTGCTTCACTCTATTGGGATCTTTATGCCACTAATGAAATTACTGATATTATTTTCAGTAACATTTTAATCTTTATGATTGCTTGATTTCCTTTCTAATAAAATAATTTGCCTTTATTATTGTATTGCTGAGATAATAATGCATTTTCTGATATTTTATTATATAGACGTATTTAAAATAAGAAAAGAAAATTTCAGTATGGATCTTCCAATTAACAGTCAATATTGCAAAAATGTGGAAAACGATTGGGATTGTCATGAAACCTTTTCGAACATAAACAGATCGAGGCAATGCAGATCCGGCGAAAACTGTTCTGCCATACAGGGATTTATTTTATATGACGGATATTCAATTGATATCGGAAAAGAATTATCTGGAAAGTATTTGCAGAAACGCATTACCAGGAAAGCAAAAGAAATTTTACGGAATAGAGAGCTGGAAACATATTCAGCTAGTTATAATAATTTGCAACAAATACTCATATAACCATCAACAGGTTATATTAAAAATTAAATGTGTTTTCATATTTCTGCATTATTAAAAAAGTAAAATAAGGTTATAAGTAATAGCTTACAAATGGCCTAAATTGTTGAGCAGTAACACACTGATTATACCTGAAAGATAAATTAAGGATCTTTGTTTAAATTGCTACATCGTGAAAACTAGCCATCTGTATTTTCAAGTAGTTTCGTCTGATGAGTAAGTTCATTTGCTTACGTGAATTAAATTATTATTCAAAACAAAAATGAACAAACTGTAAATAAAAGGTTTGTTCAAAACAAAAAGAACAAACTGAATTATTAATCAAAACAAAAAGAACAAACTGTATAAACTTCATTATAGTTAAAGAAACCACGTTATATAGCATTAAAGAACAATATTAGAAGGGTAAATCGGCAGAACGGATAAAACCGCTGAACACTGATAATTCGATTTGGATTACATTCCCGAGAACAGATTAGTTTCAAGTATTTTCTTGACGTTTTTTTCCCATACGTAACGTTAATATGCTCGAATTTCACTTAGAAAATCCTCCACAAGGCATCTGTCTCCGTAGACAGCTTCGCACATCTTCTTCTTACATTCACGGTAGACAATTTTGACTGCTACTCTTCTATTATCACGGCCGGATTCAGAAATGTATGCATGTAAGTATAGCTGTATGTGTTGGTGATAAAATTCATTTTCCCAAAAGAAACACTTTACAGTTCTGGAACTTTCCACAAAGTTTTTGTACAACTCTTCTCAGTATCCCAGATCACAATCAATATTCACCACTTGAACCTACTAAGATCGTTAAACACAACGCAATGCAAAGTTCATTCTAAAGGCGAAGCTCTTACGGATATCTCAATACTCTTGTTTGAGAGATTAACTTTGAACCAGCAACTGAAAATCTGAACCGGTCTTACACAGTTTTCCCTCAGCCGCCCAGAAATCGCTAGTACCTTTCACTTCTCAAAATTACTAGAAGGCATATGACGGTCGGATGCGGATGCAGTTACATATAGGGATCAATTATAGTTATTCAGTTGCAATACCAATTACAGTTATAAAGAGACCGGACCAAAATGTCACCAGGTCTGGCGACTTTACTTTTAGATTACGTTAGATTACTTTTACATTTAAATAATTTGTATGCTGCATTCCTTTAAATTTTCCGAAAAAATACACTGCAAAAGAAAACTCTTCCAAAATTTAAACTAGAATAATGAACTCTGAATTATTTAAAATTTGCTGGACTTCTGGAATAAGAAAAATAGTTATATATTATTATATATAATTATATATTATTGTATATAGTTATATGTTGTTACTTCAAAAGAATATAGTAAAGTTAAATTTAATTTTAAATAATTCTCTTGCGCCATTGCTGCAAGGAATGAAATTTGAATTTAACAAACATTCTCTATTGGTAAAAAGCAAATTTTACCAATAGAGAATGTTAATAAATTTAAATGAAATTTAATGCAAACAAATAAATGATTAATTATTGTTGCGAACTAATCTACAATATCATTTAAATTCTGAGAGCATATGTCTCCTGCCTGCTCAACAATCATTCACTTATGCATTTTTATAAATAAAATTTTTTAGGATTAAATAATTTTTGAAATTTTAATTTTATATTCATGGATTTTGATTCTTGCACTTGATTTACATATGTTCTCAGAATTTAAATGATATTGTAGATTAGTTCACAACAATAATTAATCATTTATTTGTTTGCATTAAATTTCATTTAAAGTTATTTACTTTAAATTTGCTTTTTACGAATAGAGAATGTTTGTTATATGTTATTACATAATTATAATTAAAATTATACAAAACACCCATCCATCGCTTGCCCATGACGTCAAAACCTTGAAACCGAGTTATCCTTTCTTAAAAAGACATGCTTCTTACTTTGCGTATGTACAGTGTAATACATGAAAAACTGGGCCCAATTCAATGACAATCTTGATTTAAAATAACGTCGCTGAATATTTTTCCAGAATTTGGTTGGTTTATAAATGTAATTTTCGTAATACAATTTTTATTTAGTTTGGTACTAGTCGTCAGTATGATTACTTCGTTTCTGGTATAAAAGTCTTCCCTTCCGAAATATTATTACAGGGGGATCCAAAAATCATGCTCATCAAATTTTCAAAAATTGGGGAAAATTCAAATTGGATATTAAGAACAATTGTTTCTACGGATGACATCCCTATACTTTTGCAAGCAATATATTACTTGCAGTTCAGTTGTAGTTTATGTTGTTAGCTTTAAGTACCATTTGTTTGGAACAAGATGGAAACCTTATTCTACTAAGTAATTGACTAATTACTAACGGTTGTTGATGCTAGTTGTAATGGCTCCGCGCATCCGGAAACGGACTTTATGACTGAAGATCACGGTAGTGAAAATTGATTTAATATACCCTCATCAGTTGGGGGCTTTTCGTACTAGTGGTGAAATAGTCATTATAGCGACTATACCGTTACAACAGGGGCTTCCAACCCTACGGCAGCGGGGGCGATGGCGCTCGCCAGTCGTTTAACCGCCGCTGTGCGATCACAATAAAATTGATTTAGTTTTCAATAAAATTCTATGCGAAAGTTTTCTCATTTTTAATGGTGTGGTGTATTTAATTATGGCAAGGCACACTAGGGATATCTGCCTAAGGGGAGGGATGCCTTCGTGGAGGACTCTCTAAGGGAAACTGGCTCGTATATACGTTACACATGGGGAAAACTACGAAAACACCCATGCCCGTTCCCGGGATTCGAACCTCGGACCGAACTACCAGTGTTCATCGGCTTTACCGCTCGGCCGCTGGTGTGCCCATTTTTAATGAAATAGAAATTGCGTCCAACACAGATACGAGCACAAAACGAAATGGAACCGATCTTTTCTTTTTATGTGCATGTATTATTTTTATTAACTCTATTCAAGTATAAATTCACCTTGAAAAAGTAAATGGTCCCCGCCGTCCAACAGATATTCTAGAATGTGCGCTTAGGGACCAAAAGGTTGGAAACCCCTGCATTACAACGACCAGTGCGTTATTATAATAAGTCTCTCGATAAATGCATTATTTTTTGCAGATGTGAATTTAAATATGACACCAAACAAAGCGATGCCCTCTTTGCTTCAAGAAAAATAAATGGAAGCAGATGAGAGATATAAACTTAGCCTTGATCTTGAAATGCGATTTGAGACAATTTTAATTTGCAAAGAGACTTCGCAAAATAACAAAAATAATGAGATTAGTAGGTCAGCTTAACCTTGAAAACGCATCAGGTTCATACAGATTTGAAAACGGGGCTGCCTAAATTTACCTTTCTTTTTATTTGGTAACGTTTATTCCTTACATTTATTTATTTATTTATTTATCTATTTTCATTTATACCATTTATTGCGAAAACGTCACAACACCTCTTCCGAAAACTCGTCTGGCCGGTTGTTGTGTTTATTACTTTTCTTTTTTTCTAACCTAAAATCTCAATGTTCTTTTTTTATTTCCTTACACACCACTACTCCCCCCTCTACCGTCGATTAAAAAGGGACGGGAGAGGGGAAGAAAGAAAAAGGGAAAAGAAGGAAAATGAAGTGCCCCTTCTTGGAGAGTTCAGGTTTTGATCTCTTCGCGTTCTTATTCCGACTCGAGGCGCAAATGAAAGAACCGGTTTTATGCCGATTATCGTTTGCAGGCTGAGTTCTGCGATTGTGAGGTAGTTAGTACTTTTACAATCCAATTTACTTCTCAACACGATTGTTATACAGAGATGTTTATATTTATGTATTTTTATAGCGGTGCGGTTTGAATTTTGGAACAAAGCAGAAGTATGCAGGAGTCTAAACAAATAACCGTTCAACCTTTTTTTTTTTTTTTTTTTTTTTTCCCTGTTTAATTTCTAAGATGAAAAGTACCGAAAGCCTGCAGAAAACTGTTAGGAAATATAAAATAATAATATTATCAGTAAATCAGCAATTATCAGTAAAGCAATTAATAATTAAATGAAATGGCAAACGTTGCATAAATAAATAACAATAAATTAAATTAAAGTAAGGGTTATGAAATTAAATTTGTAACTATCACGACTAATTCATGTATTCATTTGGAACTAATTTTGTCGCTCTTGAACGTCTTTCAACCTTTATTGTTCGTAAAGTAAATTAGCAAAAATTATTCCGCTAGTAATTTTTATCGTGCCGGTAACTATTAAAAATGTAAATGGTTAGTATGTAACAGCACATATCGTAGAAGTTTAAATTAACACTGAATTTTATTAGTTCTAGCACTTTTAGAAGACAAAATATCTGCCTTATGCAGTCTTTTTTCGCGTCCATTTTATCGCATATTTTTGTTAAGTGTGCAGTAGCTTAATTGAAGAATATGATTTTGATGTTAACGATGATGTTAGATGCGATTCTAATGGGAATATTTTTTCCGACTCGCCTTAATCTGGCGGCAATCTTAATAAGGACTGCAATGTTGGACTGTTTCGAGATACAACACACAAATTAAAAATTATTAAATTTTGAAAAAGGAGTTACTGAAAGGTTTTGCAGGTTTCTAAAGCAATAGTATAAATTATTTACATCGTAGTTTTATATCATCTTGTAGTTTTATAATGTAAATAAATGCCTTGAAGCTTGAAAGAATAAGCTCTCATTATTTTTGTTATCAAGCTCGTGTGTATAAGGAAAGCTACAATTAAAGTTAATTAAAAAAAATATGTGAGTTTCTAGATAATTTTATGTAGCTTAAAAGAAGATAAATTTCATGGAAAATTTGCCACTAATGATACCAACTGATTCAGGATTTTTGAACAAAAATGGGGCAATAAATTTAATTCGTGAGCTCTTTATTAAAAATATGAGGATCTAAGTATTTTATTAAAAATATGAGGTGTTTTAACAGGTATAAATTCCTCTTCAGATACGAGTCCTAGGCTTGTGCATTTTATGTTGTAGAGGTATGTTGTGTTGCTTAGATTCAGATTTCTGATAGTATAAGGATATTTTTCTCTTTCCGGTGTAACTACGAACGTAAATTCAGTAAAAGTAATCCTATAACTTTGAAACAGCCTCAGTCTGAACTTCAGGATGATCCAATTTGCATGGAAAAGGTAGCAGGTAGTTCAGAGTTATGGCCAATATTCTACTAGTTCAGTATTGTTGTTTTGTCCATGAATTTCATGGAAGAGTGGTTGCTAGAGCCTCAAGAAGGTTGGACTTCTATTTCCACCCCAGATTTGATGGTGAACACCCCAGGGGGGGCCGAGGATCTCCCACTCTTCTCCCCTACCACCAACCCACAGAAGACGTTCGGCTCTCTATATATTTAGAGTGTTCCCGTGCCGCAAAGAAAATATGCATTTACAAACGTCCAAGCCTTCTTCGGAATTCGAATTTAGACTTTTTGACACAGCAGAAGGTTCCGCTAACTATGCCGTATAGGCGGCAGTTTTTTTTTTTTTTTTTTTTTTCCCAATGGTGGGCCATCAGACGACTTCTTGGCCACAACTGGCCCTAATTGGTGGTCACTTGATTATGGAGGCACCTAATATGAAGGCCACCTTTGCCTCCTATGAAGGGACGGACAGTTAGAACCATGCCTTCTCCGGGATTCGAACCCGGCTCCTTTGGTATCGCAGTGGGCTCACCTAACCACTATACCGTTTGGGTGGCGGGCGGCAGTTCTAAAAATAAAAGATGTATATGTTTATATAAACTTTTCAAAGCATTTTGTTCAGAGTTGTAAGCGCCTGTAATAATATTTTATGACTAAATTTCCAAAAAATGCCAGCAATGAGCTGTTAACTGAAAATTTGCAGAAGTCCACGTTTCTGAAAACTGGTTTTCTGTGAATATAATGTTCAGAGATGTTGGACTGCAGTATAAATACTACCAAAAAAAATTATGAGAAAAAGATAATTTCCTGAAAATATTGCGATGCAATTTCTTAATGAAAAAGTATTAAAACTTCTGTTCTTTGAGGTTCTGGTTTGTTAAAACTGCAATTAAGATTTCTTTAATCAATTCGTTCAAGTAAGTGGGGTTCTACACTTACTTAAACGAATTGGTTAAAGAAATCTTACTTAAGTATTTTAGTGTATCCCTTCCTTTGAAATATACCAGTTTATGAATATTTGCTTGAAACGAGACCCTAAGCATTTCTGTTATACCAGCTTGTTATGCAATTGCAGAATCTTTCTGGATTAAATTTTAAATTCACTTCAAAAACTGAAAACATATGAATTAAAAAAATAGACGGTCATTATTTACAAAACACGAACCACGGAAGAGATCACGCTGTAACATCATGAGGTACACTAAGCGAAACCTGCAAAGTACTGTCTCTGACCCCCCAGCGGCCGAGCGTTAAAATCGCTGAATAGTGGTAACTCGGTCCGAGATTCGAATCCCGTGAACGGGCTGGCTTCATAAGCGTTTTCGTGGTTTTACCCGTGCGTAACGTGTATACGAGCCAGTTTCCCTTAGAAAGTCTTCCATGAAGGCCCCTTAGGCAGATATCCCTCGAGGCTCTGCAGTAATCACATAAAGCCAAACCAAAACTAGAGCAGTTTCGTCTATTAAAGCACCGCAACAAGAACGCGCGATTCGGACCTGGGTTTCATAGTTTTTATTTCTCTTGAATGAAAAACCTTTATTTATTTATTTATTTATTTATTGGTTCTGGCATGGTTTGAAATTGTAAATGATATTCTAAATGTAAACAGAGTTTTTGTTCTTTGTCGGCATAAATTAAGCCCGAATTCCTTTCAGGCATAAAGCGAATTATCGCTCGTCTGGGAAAGAATTACGAAATTTTAAGAAGGTTTTAAAACAAACCTTTTTATTAAGTCAGAACTAGAACATAAATGCACGACTCGTACTTATAAATCAGCCAACCACTTGTGGCTATATAAGCTAAAGTAACAGTAGATTCAAATTTAACTAAGTCCTAGTAGCCAAGGGCTATATATACGATTTAGAGCGAAGTTAGCTCAAACTTCTCACCGGCGTAACAATTTAAATGTAGCCAACTATAATACAAAGCCAAAGAATACAATCTTCGCTTAGCTATCTTACTTGGCCTTGAGAAACAGAAGTACCCTCTGTCTTAGAATCTAACAACCTCAGCTTAAATACTCAGTCTAATTTGCATTCTGGCAAGGAAACGGAAGGAGGAAGTGACAGTAAATATCCAAAACCATAAAATAACTGTTTAATGAAAAATAATAGTAACCTTACAATTTCCTCGTTGCTGCCATCACTCTTGAGGATTAGACTGAAACGTCATAATCCTTTACTTTCATATGTTGTTGTTGCTGACTTGACTAATTCTCCTTTGTCAACTCAAGCGCACAAAATTCCTTGTGCAAGGAGCGCAAGATATGTCTTTGGCAGCAGCACCTTACAGATGACAGTGCGATTTAGCACAGTTCCGCCCCCAATTTTGATGGAGAACATCTCTGAGGAACGGATCCGATGATTCCCACCCCTCTTTCCCTGCTACAGCCTTTCAAGAGAACTTTCCGCTCGCCGCATATTTAGAGTGCCCCCTTACGCACGGGCACTATACATTTATAAACATACATGCCTTCCCCGGGATTCAAACCCGGGCCTTTCGGTACGGCAGTCAGCAATGCTATCCACTATATCGGTTGAGCGGCACTTTCATACATACAAGTGTTATAATGAATAGCGTGCAATAAGCCTGAATTACTGGATAAAGTGCAAGATAAAGTGTGTGTGATCTGGAAATAAATAGAATTAAAGTAACTTATCCCCAAAGGATGACACTTCAAATAATGTGAATTACGAGAAATTTATTGTACCTTGACATCGTGAAAATGTAGAATAATATTATGATAAATCAAGAAACATAACCAGACATAGGACAATATACCACGTGCTACCAATTTTGAGTCCTAACCATTCGTGCACAAATGCGTTAAAGATCCAATCTAATAAACCTCAGTTCATCTTCGTTACACAAAATTACACGATAACAGAATTCAATTTTTAAAGCGAAGGAGTCTCATTTCAATGATTATTTCAATATATTTTTGTTGAAACCTGAGTCCAACTCAAGATGCGACACGTCCACGGGAATTCCTCTCAAGTTGTAAAAAAACCATTCATTTACCACAGAAGCCAGCATCTAAATCAATTTGGTTCATTCTTCATCCGCTTGCTGTTATTTTTTTACAAAACTGCATTCTCTTGAAACTATATGGAGATGGTCGTCAGAAATGCACGAAAAGGAACAGATAGCAGACACGAATCAGCCCCGGTGAGGACGGTCAGAAGCACGTCCTACTCCTTCGGAGTCTAGCAGCAGAAGAGAACAATCATCAACCTCGCTCTGTCATTGAGTGGTCGCAGTGAAGAGACTTGAAGCAGAATAAACGTGGAGGCTTGCCTGCACAACAAGACGGGAAACGCGGTGTACAATATTCGGGGGAACTTCGACTTATCTTTTCTCATTGGAATGGAAGAAAACAGCGATGAATGCGGGGGAACGACTAGGCCTGGGAAGAAATCATACGCTGTAAATAATCATCATGTCGTAAATGAATAATTTATTACTTTCGCCATGAATGTACTATATTTAAAATGTATGTTTTCAGAAATAAGGTCGTGAATTTGTCCTGATTTTTGGTTAAGTTTGGTTACAACTGAAAACAGACTTTTGGAGACTGAAAATGTTTTCACGTCTCGCCTTGCTTCAGCTCAGCGCTGCAGTTCGGCACCATGTGTTTTTCGTGCTTATCTTCTTCAACCTCTTCCACTGCGTTCCTTCTAGGCCCAGAGTGAGAACTAACAGCGAAAGCCTTGCGAACCAACAGGAATAAACTAGTGAAAAGTTAACAAAAAATAAGATTTAACACTTCGAACCAAAGATAGCTTCAAGCATAAGCCACCTGGACTTTTTCTCATAAGTGTCAGTTAAATAAAGGAATATTTTGCTTCAATTATTAAAGCAATTAATTTATATAGGGTACCAAATATACTAGTCACCTAGGACGCTGAACATACTGGAACCAGCCCTATTTACAATGAAACATCATTCGAAAACAAAGTTAACAACGCGGATGCGAAGCTGAGGGTTACAGGCTAAGAGTTACGGCATTATTGCTCCTTTGTCAAATTTATTCTCCAAGAAAAGATAATACAACTAAAACATATTACAAATCCTGTTTGCCCTTTCCCCCAAACCATCGATGTGGAACATTCCGTCCTGGGAATGTAATTTAAAAATGACTAACACGTAAAGCCATAGTTTCGGGTTTAACTATGGCTGCGGGAAAAAACAAGGTTATTTATGTAAAATTTCATTCGGACCCAAAAATGGCGAAAGGTATATAGAATAATATTGAGTTGGCAAGAAAGTAATTTCGGTTTGCACAAAATAGACAGCGTTATTTTTCTTTTGTTATTCTTCTGTTAATCTTATATTTTTTTTTCCTTTTGTGATTTGGCATCTGACCCTTTTAGGTTGTTATAGAAACGAATTCCTTGTATGTTTGTTTACAACTGTTAGTTTACAGTCACTTTTAGCATAGGATGCAAGAGTAAACATTTTCAACATATTTTACTTTTGTCATAAAGGCTAGAAAGCGGCTGAGCTAAAGAGATATCTATAATATGTTGAAAGTTTATATATAATGTTGATTGCTTAACAAAACGAATATGCCAGAACTAGTTTAAAAAATTTCCTTCGGAAGAATTTTACTTGAAGATGATTAACGTTCTGGCAGACCTTTTGAAGTTGAAAAGACGAAATTAAAGCCATAATTGAATCGAATCGTCATATAACTGTGCAAGAAATTGCAAAAAGGTTAAATGCATCATACACAACATTTGAAAATCACCTAAGATACCTTGGACTTGTTAAAAATCTCGATATTTAGGTTCCGCATGAATTTAAAGAAATTCGCTTAACACAACGAATCAATATTTGAGATACGCATTTCAAATGTAATGCAGTTTACCCTTTTTTTGAACGAATTGTAACTGGTAATGAAAAAACGGATCGCCTGCAATAACCTGAAATGTAAAAGATCCTGATCCAAGCGGTGGTGAACCAGCACAAATCATATCGAAAGCTAAATTTCTTCAGAAAAAGATCACGCTGTCACTTTGGCAGGATTACAAAAGAGGCTGTGTATTTTGAGCTGCTTCCAAGCAACCAAACGATCAACTCAGATGTTTAATGCTAGCAGCTTATAAAATTAGAGGAAGCAATCAAACAAAAAAGGCCAAAACAGGCAGATCGCAAAGGAATCGTGTTCCACCTCCACTTTACCAGACCTCACACAGTTTTAACAACACTTAATGAAATTACTGGAGCGTGGTTGCGAAGTGATATCGCATCCCCCATATAACCCCCCCAAACATGGCCCATCGGATTATGATTTTTTTCCACGTTTACAATGGTAAAAATTTCAATAATAACGATGACCTCAAATTGCAGTTGGTTGAGTTTTTTGCTGATAAGAACCAGAATTTCTATGAGCGCGGAATCATGAATTTACTAGAAAAATAGGAAAAGATCAACAAATAGAAAGAAAAATATTTGATTAATTAAAGCTCAGTTTTTTGTACAGAAAAAAAAAAAAAAAAAAAAATGGAGTTTTGCTTCACACTAAAAAACCAAAATTACTTTCTTGCCAATACAATGAATCGTTGCGGAATAGATAGAAATTCTAGCACATTATTTTAAAGAAATTAATGTGCATTACGCGAATACTGAGTTATATATTACCTGTAATTTCTCTAAAGATTTTAAAATTTACTACTACGTCTAAATGAGTATGTTCGAAGCGTTTCCATTTCATTATATTTGATAATACTGTGTTAATACAGTGCGCTTATTAAAGGCTTTGAGTTATGAGTCTACGCTATAAAATGCGACATTTAATGTTACTTATTTTTAAAACTGGACATTAGCAGTAAAATCAGTTGAAAATGATTATATAAGTCTTGAATTCACAAAACAGGGCTCTCTTTTATAAAACAACGTCTTAGAGACGTCGTTTATGACGATTAATGCATTGTTGCATTCTTCTATCAGGTACACTAGCCAAGATGCGGCGCATAGGTGCAATATCTGATTTTCATATTCACCTGAGAAAATGCATTTTAAGGCTGTTAACATCAGGCAAAGTGTTAGTGAATACTTGATCTTGAGCTTTCGCATAATTCTTTAAATAAACAAATAAAAAATGAGCAGCCGTTAGATCCAGGGAATTGAAAGAAACCCATTGAATTCACCAAACTAAGAAAGAAGTGGCAAGGAGATTGTAGCTGGCATTTTGTTGGCATATTTGAAAGTTCAAATTTTACTCCTACGCCGTACCTGATATTAAAAACCTTAAATACACAATTTTTTTGGAGTTAACAAAACTTCTGTGGGCCACTCACTGCATGTCACGTCATGGCAAGAGAAAGTGGCAGCAATGTCTTAGTTGTCATGAAAAACATCTCCAAGATGTACTCAAGAAGTGAGGTTTGCTTTAAGATTTCAAGATACTGACTTACGTAAGACAGTTGTGTAGTTAGTGCTTCGCAAAATAAATGCGCTATGCTTCTCTGAAAATGAATAACGTTAAATGCCGCATTCTGTGTTACATTAAGTGGATGGACAATTTAGGTGTGGTTCTTGGAGCTAGTACTTAGCTGTGTACCTGTTGTGTTCTAATAAATTGTCTGGCATCCGGTATATGTACATCCTGACAATGAATGCTAACTTTAGACGAAAGCCAAGGTCGAATTGCAGTTAGAAGATAGAAACTAAATCAGACTTTTTTTAGCTTGTTTTCATATAACTGTGTGTCGGTAATATGTCACAATCTTTTGAACTCATGCCTCAAATGCAATATTCTGACAAGTTTTATCTACCGGAAATTAATAGTTCATCCGCTGCGACTGCATTGAATAAAAGCGGGTTGGACAGGAATTTTTTTTTATCATTGCAAAAGCAGTTTGTTCCACTGAATGAATAAAGCGGGAAACGCCTGCTTTGTTTTGTGTCAGAAAACATTTTATAACCCATCAGTTACCATTCACCATTGTCTTGAAACAAAATAATATTACTTCGGCTTAGAGAAGTCATTAAAACAGTCAGGACCTTTCTTGATAGAACTTTAACTGTTAACGGGGAAAGGGCAGTGAGTTGTCGAGGCAAATGGCGTCGCAGTGGCTCTGAATTTTTCCTCTCATTCCATGAATATATCCCATCTTTTTTTTTTAATCCTTTCGATTTTGATGCTAGAAAAACCTTCAATAGAGCCTTTCCAACTTTGGGAGCTTTACTTACACTACCGGGGCCCACCAGCGGCCGAGCGGTAAAGACGCTGAACACTGGTAGTTCGGTCTGAGGTTCGAATCCCGCGAACGGGCTGGCTGCATGGGCGTTTTCGTGGTTTTCCCCATGTGTAAAGTGTATACGAGCCAGTTTCCCTTAGAAAGTCCTCCACGAAAGGCATCCCTCCCTTTAGGCAGATAGCCCTCGTGTGCTTTGCCATAACTGAATATTCCATTCCATTCCATTACTTACACTACCGTTTATCCTCTACACGACATAGCGAGTGCTGTTTCTGCAGGAGATGTAAGAGCTTTCCTTTTCCTTGCCTTTTAGCAAGTAGTCAGAGGACTAAAGATCTTTGATTCTTTTTGTCGAATGCTTAACAAAGTGAATCGTTTAAAAGAATAAATGTACTTCTTAATAATTTAAGTCATTGCTGTACTTTTTATCGATATTCTTAATTAATGTAATTGTCTTTATTTGTAACGTATCCACACTATAATTTTTGTTAAAATGGGAGCATTACTTATTATTAATAAAAGATATTTCTCACGTCATATATTGTATACCTCGCTATAGAATCGTTTTCATTAGCCCAAAGGACATTAGCCCAGAAGGGCTATTAATTTCGTTTTGGCATTTTGTGGCGTTTCACTATAAATGGCATTTCATTTTCAAATTGTTGCCACTAAATAACGGAACCCTTCATTATATTTAAAGAAATTAAATTATGAAGAATTTGCATGAATGTATGTATGCTTCTTGCACTGTGAAAAAACAATGGTACCTAGAGATATCAAATTTTGAATAGCGTAGTCCACCGAATATGGGCATCTGGAAGCCCTAATTTGGAATTTATTTTATTATCCATTTCATATTTTGTAACACTTTTTTCATTTCATATTTTATAACGAATTTTTGATTAAGAAACTCAACGATTTCAAAGCGAGCAACGGCAAGGCTGTACAGAAAAAAAAAAAAAAAAAAAGTATTTTTATCTCCAACGCGGGAGACTGTGTAACGGAAATTCTAAAGATATGCTCTTTTTAAATTATTGTGCGATATTGCTGTTGAATTTAATTTTATGGTTTGAGTGCGAAGAACATGATATTTAATAAATAAAGGTAACACACAAAACGTTAAAAAAAACGCTCCTTTGGACGTAATATAAAATCTGAAAGCTTTCAGATCTTTATTTTTTATTTTATTTTATTTATTTACTGATTTTTTGTTGTTGTTGTTGTTGTTATTTTGTCTTTTAAGACTGATATTTTGTAAAAGTTTTAATTGGTGCTGTATAATTTATCTTAATTTATAATACATTTAACTCTTCATTTTTATGAATATTCGCAGCACTAGGAGATACTTCTAACATAATTTATTACATAACTGTATGCAGAATCTTTCGATTGTTTTTTTTTAATTCATGATTTGATTTCTAAAATTAGAATGATTCATGGCTTGATTTCTAAAATTAGAAGGGCCGGAGTCTCTTAGAAGGCCGTTAAGGAAGTTAAATAAAAATAAATAAATAATAGTAATGGTAAATGAGCAATTAAAATTAAATAAAGAGTAAATTGAGGGTTTTTTTTTTTTTTTTATTTTTTTTTTTATTTTTTCTATTTTAAATGGCTAGGCAAAAAATTTACAATTAACTAAAATCTTACAAACATAGGAACAAACACTAGAGCTAGGAACAAAAAGGCCGAAGTCATTGCCTAAAGAGGCTCTCCCTAAAGAGCCTAAAGAGGTCTTACAGAAGAATCAAGATACTGGGAGGCTCTCTTGCCTCCCAGTATCTTGATTCTTCTGTAAGACCACAAAGAGCCCCACATCGAAGCAGGTGGTCCCTGTCCAATTTCTTCTCCAGAATTACAAAGTGGGCAAGTGGGATGGCTTGAAATGTCTATGCAGTGCAGGCGGGCGGCAAGGCAATCATGTCCTGTGGACAGATGGAAAGCCGCAACTGCATTGCGTCTTGGACTATCGGGAATAAGAGACGCACTTCTCATTTTCTCACTTTTTAACGCTGTACGAAACTGAAGATCTCGTAAGATATTAGAAGTAAATAAACTTTTTAAAAACAATTTAATCCTCCAATAAGAAATGGCTGTATTAGGATGGTGTAGTAAGCTGGCACCTCTTTTTTGCAAGTAAGTCCACTTGTTCATTGCCCCAAAGGGCCAAAATGGCCAGGCACCCATTGGAGAACGATATGTTTCGTCTTTAAAGTGAGAGTTCTCAGCAGATCTTGACATTACAAAATTTCAGTTGTGAATGGGTATTCAACACAACTAATTGATTGAATGGCTGAGGGAGAATCAGAAAAAAAGGTTGCCTTTGTAAACTTGTAATAAACAACTAATAATTGTTGTGGGGCTATACAATTGGCTACTACTTCACCATCAAAGAAGGTACCAATGTATCCTGCAGGGGCGTAAAAAGAAAAGAGATTCGAAAACACACCAGCCCCAACCCTAAAATGACAGTCAAACTGAGAATCATCAGTGAAAATGTGCAGCTATTGAATAGGTGGATATCTAGTCGCAATGGTCTCCAAAGCGAGACATTTCAAAACTCTTGGTGCAACATCTGTCTTTCTATGGAGGGTTTTCACTTCACTAGGTCTAGCCTTACTTCAACATTAATCACCTCCAAAGGACTTCTGTTTGTCAAGAAAAGTTGTATATTACCTGGAATCTGAAAATCTTTCTTCATGTCCAGGCCTTTTTGAATAAATCCAAATGGGTATTGTGCTGTGCGATGTAGATCTACCTCCTCGTGGTGCACCCTGGAAACGCTCTGCGACTAAGTGATCTACAGTTTTGGCACGCAGCCTTCCTACTCTTCTTCCATGAAACTTAAACTTCTACAGTAGAACGCGGGCGGTTTTTCCATGTCCAAGAAAATCCAGATTCAGAGATTTTTAGATTCAGATTCAGCAATATTTCTCAAGTATAATATCGAGGGGAAATTAATAAATTAGATTGAATCAACGCAAAATAATTAAATATTAACTAAAATACAGCAACTCATCTTATTTAGGACTCCAGCTTGAATTACGAGTTTCTTCAAAAACTAAAATGTACAGAAGCCCAATCAGCCATAGTCAGATGAACTCCGGCTAAATTTAAGTTTAAATATAATTCATATAATTTGAAATACGTCTAATTTATAGCATTATATTTCTTAACTTCTAAGACGGCATAGATTGCAAGATGTATTCTTCCTTTTAATACAATTTTAATACAATCAACAAAAAACAGACTGTGATTCTAAAAGGAAAAAATTAACGAAATAAAAAGTTAAAATATGCCCAGGAAATATCTTTTTAAAAATTAATTTGATTTATTATCAGTAACAATGTCACCACTGAAATTAGCAGTTTGAAAAAATTATTATTTTGAAATAGTTAACAACTCTTAAGAATTATTTCATCACTGTTCATCACTGTTCGATTTAAAATATTACATCTTAGAATCGAAAAATTACAGCATATCCTATTGGAAATTATGGATGGTTGCAGTACTATTATAATTAATAAAATGTATACACGCTATGCACTTCATTATAGCATCAATCAGTGTTTTAGTCTAGTTTAGCAGTTATCAAAGTTTCAATTTATTATAAAAAATAGTATCCTTAAAACATTTATTGTTGCATTCTCGGAGTTTGGAAAGGAAATTATAATAAAATATTTGCGTTTGGGTACTTATTTAATTTAAATTTATATTAAGAAAGAATTAGCTAAATAAAAAATTATAAAGTATTCAGGTATAGATTGGAGTTTATATTAGAGGAAAATTCCATACATTTTGAAACAATCTAACACATGTCTTTGTACTTTGTAAAATGCAAAGCGATTGATTAGCAAAGCAATATTTTATTAGAACTACATCAGTTAAATAACAGCAAGTGAATTTGTTTCCTCAATTTTCTAAAAAAAGAATTTCTCTTAAATTCAGCTTCTAAATTATTTCTCTTCTGTTATGAACAGTTGTTCAGTCTTTGAAGACCCCGCAACCGATTTTAATTCTTGAAGAATTTATGAAATTTCTTTTATTGTATTTTAATATGAAAATAGTAACCTAAAACTATTCAAAACTTTGCTTTAAAGAACCAACCAAACACGCAGCCATTCAATCAATCAGCTGTGTATTATGTGGCCATTCGATCAAGTATTATGCCGCCATTCAATCAAGTATTATGTCGGAATATGAGAAATTACTAAATCATCCATCGTTGTATCTTTGTAATCCCTAATTATTGAGCTATCATAGTTCTATAATTATTTTCAAATTGCTTTGGTTTGCGAAATGGAATTTCTGTAAGCCTTCTGCATTCCCCAGTCTTCTAGTTTTAGTTACTCTCTTTTTCGAAGCTTATAGAGATGCTTACCCTCTCCTTTGAGCAACCCTATAAGCAGGAAGCTGTGAGCTGCTGTTAGTCAGTTGATTTAAAATTTAGTGTGTTTGTACTGTAAGGGTTATCTTAATTTTCTAACAGTTAATTTTGAGTTAAAGTTACTTTCCTGTCTCTCTTAATTTCAGCTTACAACTTCCGGCCAGAACGTATTTTCAGAATTGCAGCCAAATGCAGATGAGGAGTAGAAGTATTTAATCGTAAAGTTCTACTGACTTCGTTAGAGAGCCAGTGATTCTGACTAATGCGCGTTCGCCTTTTTAGGCTACTCTCTCTCTTAAGCTATTATTACGCTCGGCCGTACTTTAGGCCCTTGATAGCTTCGCCGTTAGTTAGCATTAAGGGGCCAAATCTGCTAGAATCTTGATAGCTTCGGCTATATCTTTTTAGTTAAGATTATTTAAGTTTTAGTTCCTAGTTTCCTGAGTTGAAGCCCGATTGGAGGCTTTATTGTAAACTCCAAGAAAGGAGTCATCTGTTAAAGTTTATTTGGAATAATAAAGGATAATCAACCCTTCTCGAGTTTCTGTTCTCTGTCTACTGAACTAAAGCGATTATTCGCTTACCTGTTCTTAAGGTTCCTCAAACTTTAGCAGTAGATTAAAACACAGGAATCCTACAGTACTATTGAGCTTTTATTTTGTGATAGCTTTTGATGCTCTGCGATATTCCCCGTGTGTTAAGGAGAATTTCGCTTTATATTCGCTGCAAATGTTTATTTTTTATACTGTATTGTATGTCTGTTTATTTTCTTGAGTTCTATAAACCTGCTTATCTTGCTACATGAGATACTGTTAATCTCAATAAAGATTCAAGTCTTCCTGTTCCTCTGGCTTAATAATTTAAGGATACTTCTACAAGCCCGTAGCACGAAACAGTGTAGTCATTTTTTTTTCACAAAAGAAAATAATATACTTTCCGTTTCGTTATTTTCTAATTTGTACTATTTTACATTTTTAAAAATATTAGTGTCATTCCAGAAACAGGTGCTGGAGTTTTCAAAATTGAAATTCGCTTTGTGATTGAAGTTTTAATATTAATTGACGGTGAAAGTGTCATTCTGGCTGTTGATAAGAATAAGTGTTACTTTTATTTATTTAAGGGATAAATTGCATCCGAAGTGCTGAATTATTACGAGAATTTCATAGCGGCATATACTAGATTACATTTTCCTTTCTACATTTCTTCTTCTTTTTTCTTTTTTTAAAATTTTATTCAAATAGTTATCTAAACTTTTTAGAATACAAGATTCTTCAACAGTCTTAACTTGCCTGTACGAAATAAAAGAAGTATTGCAATCTCGAAAAATTTCAGGTATAATATTTCGACAGAAATATCCATTTTGACCATTTTAGAATCCATTTGCACATTTTTTTGCATGACGTTTTTACGTAAGGACAGAATAGGGCCATTTTTTTCCAAAACAAATTGTAAAATGTTTTTAAAGTGGATTAAAAACGGATTTTTTTCATGACATACGTATCTCGCGTAACTAATAAACGATTCTCCGTTTTTGGACTGCTATAATATCTATTTGTGCGCCTGTTTTTTTTTATTGCAATCGGCGGAACCACACACACACATATGTGTATATACCCAACCCCTTACCCGGCTTAAAAGTCCTTACCCAGCCTTTTCTTTCACATCGTTGATCGTAGTCGTATACTTCCAGTTACAATAAGTGTTTTAAAGACAAAAATATTCGTGTTTTGGTAATGTCAAATTTTTTTTTAAATGTAATTTTTGACAAATAATAAAATCTAACTCCTCCTTCCTACACTTATATTTGGGAAAGTTTTATATTCGTTAAAAGAAGGAAAAAAACTTCGTAATTTTTCATATGGATATTTTGAGATTTTATGTATTTTTGCCTTGTCGCGAAGTGAGAACTGAAATAATTGAATGAGAAATACTAAATCGTCTGTGAAAAATTGTTTCTTTTGTTTGTTTGTTTAATTTCTTTTATACATCGTTTCAGATTTATTATAGTATTTGAATAGAACATGTGGCAACGATTATCTTCAGATGATATAAATTTTGTGCATTCTGAGTTATAAAATGTGTCTCCTTAGAGAGATTACTATGACAGGAAACTCTTATCGTCTTGCGCCTTTTCGGCCTCATTCTCACTGAACCGGCAAAATTACACTTTTGTGTAATAGTTCCGGCGATATGTTTATAAGTTATAAAATGAATTAGATGTAACGCTGTTGTGAACCTAGTGCCAGAGTGTCACTATGTTAAACAAATATAGTGCCTTTCTTCTATTGTGGTTTATGCGCTATCGGGGAAGTAGATTTAATTCAATCCAATACGTTTAAATAAAATGCAAGAAAAATTCGTATAATTTAATATTCCGAACAAGGGAAGTCATGTGGTGCACACATCAGATTTTTTATTTTGAACGTTGTTGAAAGGATACAGATAGAAAAAATATCTGGTACTTAGTAGTCATCGACAGCTTAGAGCTTTGGTTCTTTTTAAACTATTTGCTCAAATACATTTCTTTACTCAGAATTAAAGGTACGACAAACATAAAACAATTGAACACATATGAATAGAAGAGCAATCATATTATACAAAATTAATCATAAAACATAAAATTTAAATAATAATTAAAAATAAAAGTAAACAAATATTGAAAGCGAATGTACAATATAAATAGATAAGTACTATTACTCAACAAAATTGGAAAAATAAATAAAATTAAATATTTACGTAAAGTATAACGGTATCAAGATATTTAAAAATACTTTGCGATTTAAAAAAATGAATGTTTAGATAAAATTGTAAAGAAGTATGAGAAAGGGAGGGAGAAGATTACAATCTCTATGTTGGCTATGAAATTTCGTTATTATTATAGTTAGATTTTAATTTTTTTATACAGACAATATTGTATATAACTGGAATTAGAAAATTTTCAGGTCATTACATTATAAAATGTTAGAAATGTACTTTAGTTGTTGCATTAATGGTGCAAAATAACACTCGTTACAAAAATATTAATGTAGACAAAATAATTTTTTTAATTGCGTAACTATGTTACCCTGATGAGCGACCCACTTTTTGTCAAAAACTTCTAATTTCTAATCTTTATTTATCATTTACTGGAAAAAAAAAAAACTGAAAACAATAATACCCCTTCCAGTGTATATTGAAAAATATTTAATTCAGCTGTTAAAATTTTAAAGTTTTTTAAGATATCGTAACGGGATTAAGTTATATGAAATAGGTGATTAACAAGTTTAAAAAACGTTTAGAATAATAACAGTCACGATTAATATTAGCAGGTAATGAATTCTTTAGTTCACTAATGACCTGCATCGTTTTAGCTGTATGAGATTTGCACGAATATTGTCCCAGGAAGTTCGATAGCTCCGAGTGCCTACACTTTGATGAATAGAATACGGAAGTCGGTCATTCGAACAACCCAATTGACACGAATAGGAAGAAAGAGTTATTTTCTTCTACGCCCTTTTTAGCAATGGCTTTTGTTTAAACCTCTAAGAGTGCATATTAATTTACATTCTTTATGACCAATTGGTATTCGCTTTATAGTTTGAAAGAATGATTGATCGACAAACTTAAACTTATACCTCAAGTCAACTATGAATGCTAACACTGTTTCCAAACTTGCTTGCCTATTAGTAAGTCTAACCTATTTTAGTCCTTATCAGTTTTTTTTTTAAATTTTTTTTTAATTTTTAAATTTTTTATTTTTTAATGCTTGCGAAATTCCCCTTGAATAATAAGCGCCTTTGTTCAAGTTACACTTCAAAGTGGTACAAATGATATATAGCAGATGAAGGTCATAATTTAAACTCTTGAAGTTTGAGCTTCATTTTGTCTATATAATTTAATAAAAAATATTCGAATAACATTTGAATTTTTAAAACATTTCCTGGAATCTTTTTAAATTAAAGCAATTTCAGACAAAACAAAATATTGCCGTTGTCAGCAGTAATCCCGGATAATGTGTTTGCCATACGAAAAATGTTAATCAATAATAATCGCTAATAATCGCTTCACTTACCAAATGATACACATGGTACTTAATGCTGGATCTGCCACCATACATAAAATTATTCAAGATGAATTTCATATGAAAAAATTAGCTTATCGTTGGGTTCCCCATAATGGAGCACCAAAAAGAGGAGTGTGTCAGATTCAGTAACGAAACCCTTAAATTACTTAAAGATGGTGGCCACCGCATTATTTCTAAAATCGTAACTGGTGATGAAACGTACATACCATTTTTTGACATTCCAATTGCCAAGAAAGTAAAGTATGGATCACTGAAAATGATCCCACGCCCACAGTCGTGAAAAGACAACGTACCACGAAAAACACAATGTATGCCACTTTCTTCAGAAGTACAGGACTGCTGAAAGCCATGAAGCCAAAAGGACAGAAGACAGTCACAATGATTACCACTAGACATGTAGTGGTTTCCAGAAATTCTTCAAGAAGTGGTTTAGAAGACTTATGCTCCACCATTGCAGTGCATCTTCTCATTCAGCAAGATTAACAGTTGATTTTCTTGAACAAAATCCCATCAAAGTGATAGAACACACCCCTGGTTCACACGATCTAGTGATTTGTGACCCTTGGTTATTTTTTAATCTGAAAAGGAACTTACGTGGACGTCGTTTTCATTCCGAAGATGAGATTAATGAGACTACAAGTGAATTTTTTTAATTGATTACAAGAAATGAATGGCTCGAGGTGTTTAATCTTTTACCTACAGAAATGCATTGATGGTGGAGGAGCCTACTTGGAACATTCGTAAAATTTCGTAAGTATAACTTTAAAAAACCTACGCGTATCTCAAAAATTTCAGAGTGACCCTCGTATAATGCATTTCGTCTCCGGAATGGTTCCTAATCTCTTTTGTCTGTATTCTTTCAATACAGACAAAAGAGTTCCCATTCACCGAGAATATTCTGTAAAGTTAGGGATGCGCAAAATGGTCGTGAAAATGTAGAGAAAAAATAAACCTTTCTCAAAATTATCGAGGAAAATTGAAACTTTTTCCAAAACGTTAAGCGAATTTTAAAAAAGAACAAATCAGTTATCTCACATAACAATAAATTCATATTCTAAATAGTATGCAATAAACGAAAATTGCCGATCTCAGAAAGAAAGCTCATGAAGAGTTATTGCAACCATTGTTTCCCTTGCTTTGTTGCATGTTTCACCATGCAACATGCACTTTTTTGTTGCATGTTGTTGCATTATCAATTTAAATGTTATGTGCATCACAAACTTAATGTAATTTTATAAATATATATCTATTCTTCACTCAGTGCTGATTCACTCTTCTCTTTACCCACTTGTAGGGTTTATATTTATTTTAACTAACATTTATTTTAAGTTTAAACTATCTTTCCTGTCAATCCTTACTTTCCCCTGGAACTGCCAATGCCAGAATATGTAAATTTGAGTAGAACGCGCAAGCATTCAAATTATCAGCGGAAGTAGTATGATTTAAATAGAAGGAAACAAGTTCGGTGAGAGAGAGTTATTCTTACTTAGCGAGAGCGGAGGTAGTTATAGAGATTTGAAAAACCCCGCGTTGCGGCCTATGTGCTTGGCGGGAAGTAGTTGCAATTGTTCCAGTGAGCTTCAAGTCTGCTGAATTAGCAGCCGTATTGTAAAACGCGGTGAGTTAGTTATTTGAGAGAGCCTCGTAGTTAGAATATTGTCTTTAATTTCTTTTCAGGTTTTTATTTTTATTTTGACTGCCGAGTTGGCACCGTCTGTAAGCGTCAAGAGAACGCAATTGTAAATTAGTACGTTGAATAAAAAGGGACTTAAACCCTTTATAAGACTCTGTGGTTTATACAAGCTTTCACAGTCACCTCTTGGTTGCGTGCTAGTTAGAGGCGCGCAACGTTATACACTAAAAAGTCGGTTTCAGTAACAAATGACTATTTCCTTTTCTTTTTTCCTCCATTTTTTCTTTTCTTTTGTTACTGTTTTTTCTTTTCTTTTTTAGTCCAAAGAGGCGATAGCCCAAAAGTGCTATTAGTCTCAAAAAGGCATTTTGTGGCGTTTCACTATAAAAGGCGAATCACTTTTTAAATTGTTGCCACCAAATATTATCGCCCTGTATTATATTTAAAGAAATTAAATAATGACGAATCTGCATGAATGTATGTATGTTTCTCGCATTGTGAAAAAAGAACGGTTCCTAGAGTCATCAAATTCTGAATAACGTAGTCCTCCACTCGAACATGGGCACCAGGACGCCCGAATTTCGAATTTGTTTTATTATCTGTTCCATATTTTGTAAAACTTTAACGAATTTTTGATTTACGAACTCAACGATTTAAAGATGAGCAATGGCAACACTATACAGAAAAAAATAAATAAATAAATAAATAAATATTATCTCCAGCGCGCGAGACTGTTTATCGGAAATTCGAAAGGTATGCTGTTTTTAAAATTTTGTGATATTGCTGTTGTATTGAATATTATGTGGTTAAATGCGAAGAACATGAATTTAATAAATAAAGGTAACACACGAAACGTTCAAAAAATAAATAATATGGAGTAATATAAAATCTGAAAAGGTTTCAGATTTTTAATCATTTTCCTTCTTTTATACCTTTTTTCCTTTTAATTCTTTATATTATAAGGATTTTAAGTTTTACGTTTATTATTTCAAAACTTTACTGTCCTTTCTTATTTTCTACTTCCGGCCAGAATAAATGCGTTAGTTTGGTTGTGCAAATTGTACTCGCTAACGCTTAAGTATTAAAGTTGTGGCTTTTCGCCAAGAAGAGTTAGATGGAAGAGAGTGAGCCTTCTCTCCACTTTCCTTCACGCGCGTTTCAAGTTAGTTGCTGTCCGCCTTTAAGGCCAGAGGTTTAGTCCTCTTGATAACACGTATTGTAGTTTTCCGCAGTTTGCGTACTACATACGTAAAAAATCTGAAAGGTCAATGTTAGTATTATTCATCTGTGTAAAGTATTTAGTTCTTATTTAAATTTAGTTAGCTAGTAGTTCTTATTTTCTTACGTTCAGACCACAGGTGGTTGGTCTTTGTATCCCGAAGTGCGGGAGCACGTGTAATTCGTGGAAAATAAAGGGTAAATAAAACCCTCCGGCATCCTTGTTATCTCTTCTACAATTCAACAGAACATAGCTTCCGGTAACTTGTTCTTTTCAGGACACTTACATGTTTCCTAAACAGATTAGAAAAAGCAACAGTTCTGATAATATATATACATACATATGTATGTGATAAAAACAAACTCTGAAAAAATGACTAGTAGAAATTTTGATGGCGTAGAAGTGTTGATCCATAATCAATAGGAAATTGGAGGCGAAGGCAGATTAAATCTTCATTTTTTATTGCAGAAAACATGTTGTGGCCACAATAAAGTTGACACATAAATGTGCCTATCCCATTACATTTTAGGTAAATTTGCAGTATGAAAGAAAAAGCAGACAGGCAGCAGTCCAGCTAAGCCAAAGCGTAGGAAGCGTTCAGCATGAAATCTTAATTCAGACTAAGTTAGTTTTGGTTCTCACTGCATTTTGATTGGATAGTTAATATTGCTGTGAAATTACTATTGGCTGCTTGAGATTTAGTTCCATTTACATCCCCAGAATTACGTAAAAGTCATATGACATGGATTAATCTAGAAATGACGCAGTGGAAATAGAGGTTATTGTTTTTAGAACAGAGAAGGGAAATTAAATTTACGCTGCTAATTTGATCTTTTACATATTCTTTATCACATATATATGCATACATACATACATATAGTATATATATATATATATAGTGTCAATGTTGAATACCAGATAGCGTACAGATATAGTATAATTCTTTTAATGTTTTATTTTTCGTTTTGTGAGTTGCACTCAAGATGCAGTAAAAGAACGACCACGATAAAGACGTAAATAAAAATGTATTGAAAAACTCAGTATATTTCTAACATATTTGTTAAAAATGTAAATACTTTAAATGTAATTAAGCGTGCTGTCCTTTCAAGTAGTTTCTTAGATGTCGTTTTCAAGAAGGTATTACCACAAATTTTATCAGAAGTGGGATATACAAGTCCACGCATCATAGCAGAAGCGGGATTATAGAACGCTTCAAGTAATTACTGAAATTCTACGTAAGATTACATGTTGAAACAACTTCGAAGATAGAAGGTATGTAGATTTTGTTTTCATATTTGACAATGATTCTAAGTGAAATAAAACAAATCAACGTTGCATTGAAGAATTGTAAAGCAGATAAAATTAGAACTTTACACAAATTTATTTTTAATACAGACGGTGACAGATCTAACAGAAAAAGAATTAGAAACTTTTCTGGTTTTGACTTTGCTTCAGATAGTGATGAAGTTCAAAAGAAATTAAAAGACATCGAAGAAAACTTTTTATTTTATTTAATGAGCTTGTTACAATTTCTAATATTCTAAGTATCTCATTTGACGGCAATAAATCAGAAATAGCGTAAAGAATTTTATCTTTATTATGTGGTATTGAAGCTCTAGCAATCATAGAAGCGTTAAAGAAATTCCGTTGTGTACATATTGGGAATTCCTTTTAAAATTGTTACTGACTGTTCTGCATTTAAAAAGACTCTGTCGAAACGTGACCTATCAACTCGTATTGCTCGTTGGGCTTTATTACTACAAGAATTTAATTATGTGATTTAACATCGCTCTGGTGTTAGGATGGGTCATGTCGATGCCCTAAGTAGATCCCCCATTCTTTGTATTTCAGTAGATAACATCTTACCAAAGTTAAAATCGGGCCAGGATAAGGATAACGGAATAAAAGCGATTAAAGAATTACGTAAAATTTCTAATTATGAAAATTACTGCGACAGAAATGGAATTTTGTTTAAATTTGTTCATGGTAAAGAATTAGTGGTTGTGCCTGAAAGTATGCAAATAGAAATAATAAGAAATGCTCACGAGAAAGCACATTCAGGAGTCAAATATACTGAGGAAAACATCGAGCAGTATCATTTTATCCCTAAACTAAGACAGAAAATAGAAAATATCATATCCAATTGTGTTCATTGTATTCTTGTGAATTATAAGAGAGGAAAGAAAGAAGGTCTCCTACATCACATCAATTGCAGAAAGACGATGTGCCGTTAAAACGTATCATTTAGATCACCTCGGACCCTTGGAGAGTACACATAAAAATTATAAGTACATTTTAGTGGTTATTGATGCATTTACTAAATTTGTATGGATTTATCCGATGAAGTCCACAACATCTGCTGAAGTCATAGCGAAGTTGGAGGTACAAAAGGTTGTATTTGGTAGTCCTTTCCAAATAATTTCCGATAGAGGTACAGCATTCACCTCCAGTGAACTTACCGATTACTGTTCTAAAGAGAACATTAAGCATCATCTGATTACTACCGGCTTGCCTAGAGCCAACGATCAAGTCGAACGTATCAATCGGACTATCATATCAGTTCTTTCTAAGTTATCTTTAGGAAATCCGGCTCACACAAATGAACTGCAACAGGCTATTAACTCGACGTACCAGCGAAGTATAGATACCACACCCTTTGAATTGCTCTTTGGGACAAAAATGAATTCTAGAGGCATTAATCAGTTGATTGAAATGATCGAAGCTGAATTTCAAGCGAATTTTGAAGCTGAAAGAGAAGAACTTAGAAAACATGCAAAGCAACAGCTATTTAAAATTCAGGAAGAAAATAGGAAGACATACAATTTAAGGAGAAGAGAACAAAGACCTTACAAAATCGTAGATTTGGTAGTTATAAAAAGAACACAGTTTGGTCCACATTTGAAATTAAAACCAAAATATCTTCGGCCGTACAGAATAACTAAAGTTAAAGGAGGGAATACTTACCACATAGTCAAAGAAGGAAGTCACGAAGATCCCTACTGTACGACGACATGCCCTGAATTTCTAAAACCATGGAACAATTAATTGCTAGGACTAATACAGAGAGAAGAAAATTAAAGAGGAAAAAGAAGTAAATTATATATTTTTGTATGAAGACGAAAACTACTAAAAAAAAAAAAAAAAAAAAAAAAAAGAGAGAGAGAGAGAGAGATGACGCTCTTAAGACGAAAGGAAAGACGCTTAACGACGAGAAAAAGACGCGCAAAGAAGAACGAGAGAATGCCTAAAGACGAAGAAACTGTGGTTAAAGATGTTAACTACTGTTTCTATGGCAGATGATGCTTGAAGACAATGCTTGCTCATTTTCCCATTCTTGAAACTGAAAGACGATCAAGACTCTAAAAACATTTAACTTTTATTTTTATTATCTTTAGTGTTTTGCTTTTGTCTTTTCTTTGTATCCGCAGTGTTGCCTGGAGGACCAGACGAGTGCAGGACGGCCGAAAGATGTAGTGCCAATGTTAAATACCAGATGGCGTACAGATAATTCTTTTAATGTTTTATTTTTTGTTTTGTGAGTTGGACTCAAGATGCAGTAAAAGAATGACGACGATAAGGATGCAATTAGATGAGTTGGGCTGAAGATGCAGTAAAAGAACAACGACGATAAAGATGTAATTAGATGAATTGGACTCAAGATGCAGTAAAAGAATGACGACGATAAAGACGTAAATAAAAATGTATTGAAGAAGTTAATTCAGTTTATAACTAACATATTTGTTTAAAATGTAAATACTTTAAATGTAATTAAACGTGCTGTCCTTTCAAGTAGTTTCTTAGATGTCTTTTTCAAGAAGGTATTCACACACACACACATATATATATATATATTCATTTATTTAATTTATAGCTGTATAAGGATTTATTTAAGTTTCACTAACCAGTTATTTTATGTTTATTACCTTTACTGTCTTTCTTGCTTTCCTGCAAGAGTGCTAATTTCGAGTTCGTGTATATTCAAATGATGTAAAAAGAAATTATATTTAAAAGTAGATTTTAGAATCAGAGCACGTTCCGCCTGCTGAAGGCCACGGTACTAGTCTAATCTCTTGATAGCAGTTTATCTGAGGCATTGCGTTATTCTCGCCATTAGACTTCTCACGCTGACATTAGGTCTAAGCCAACGTGCACGCACTCTGTCTGGCTTAGTCTGTAGGCTAACTTACGATTTACTTAGCTAAGTCAAATTCTTTACTTTTTGAGTTGCAGTATAAATGCTGGCTGGTTCTGTAAGTACGAGCAGTGCTTTCTGTTATTTTACTGATTTTAATAAAATGATCTTTTATACCCTTTCCAAGTCCCGGTTGGAATTTCCAAGACATAACGAGATGTCGCTTACGTCTTCCAAAGTTCTCATCTACTTTACATTACGACAGAGGCTGATACTCTACAACTGTTTATGATATTTAGTAAAGAAAATTGTCTCGCTTGGTCAAGGCATATCAGAGAAAATCGGGGACATTAAAAAGCTGAATTGCAGTGGGAGCCCTGCTGTATCAGAAACAAAGTTTTATACTCAAGTCAAAATCTTTCCGAAATGCAATACTCCTAAATAAATAATTTTAAAAATGGTAAGTTTGGGAAATTTCGCTCCACCTTTGAGTAATATTTTCTTTACAATCCTAATTAACAGCAAATAAGGCGGATCATACTCGACTGAACCTTATAATTCTTGTCATTTTTATATTAATCGCTGATATCGTATGTTGTTGTTGTTGCTGCTGCTGCTAATGCTCACTTGTTTGATCTATATTCAGCCCAGGCCCACGAAATTTCATTTGGCAAGCAGCGCAAGTTTACGCCTGTCGTTGGTAACAGCCTTGAGCACCTTGCAGGTGACAAAGCGATTTAGCTCAGTTCGGCCTCCAGTCTTGATGGAGAACACCCCAGAGGGGACGGGTCCGAGGGTCTCCCACCCCTCTTCTCCTACCACCAATCCAGAGGTCCAGAGGGTTATCTCCAGAGGACTTTCGGCTCGCAGCATATTTAAAGTGCTCCCATGCCGCATGGATACTATACATTTAACAAACATCCATGTCTTCTGCGGGATTCGAACCCGGGCCTTTCGGCACGGCTGACAGCGATGCTAACCACTATATCGGTTGGATGGCGCACATACTGTGTGATTTCTTTTTATAAGTCTCAGTCAAAATTTACCATCACATCTGAGAAGTTGAGTATCAGTATTATAATCTGAGATTTCGTATACAAATCGTTCAGTTTGCTGACGTTCGTTTTAAATAATTAGATTATTCCATATCAAGAAGCTTTAGTCTACTTGTACAGTTTGGTGGGAAAGTATATCTTTCAGACTGGGTAAACTTTAAATTTTTTCCTTCTGGAAGTAGACGTATGCCGACTGGAAGGTTACAATTTGCAATGACTTAAGAATTTCATTAAATTTTGCTGGACCCCTTCCTGAGTGTGATACCTCATGAGTGAGGGTACCAGGTTCATCAGGTTGGCCAGTGTTTCTAACTTAGAAACCTTCGCAAGAGTATTTCGGCCCATATGTTTGGGCTTCTTTATGAAGAACGCTCTTTAATTTAAAAAACAGCAATCTTCTTAAAAGTTCCAGCACCATTGTGAAAGCAGGGTTTTAGTTTTCGTCTCTGATTAATAAGGCAAAAATCTTATTTGCTTAATGTTGTCCTTGCGTGCCCGTAGATTTATAAAGATTGCTTTCTTTCAAGTTAAAAGAGTGATTTTCATAAAGGTTCACTTCACTTTACTCTTGCGATTTCGCGGTGAATGCTGTTTCAGCTATCTAAGTTTCCAGCACCCTTACGCATTAGTGCCGATTTCGGTTAAAGTAGTCCTGATGATCGCCTCAAAAAGACATGCTACAGAACTTATGGGGAAGTAATTTTTAATGGCAAGAGCTGTGCCTTCATCACAAATAAAATTGTCAGGAAATTAGAAATATATTTCCTAACAATAAATTCACTGAAAAACAAATAATAAAACAAAAGAAATATTGTTTGTTCTTAGAATTCCGGCAATCGCGGCACCCTTATTTATCCCATTTGATACGCAGAACAGGAGGTGTCTTAGAGCCTAGCGTAAACATAAACGATCTTTGTAGACAAATAAATGGCTAAATACCAAGAACTTACGAGCGTAATTCTATTGTTCTTAAGAGACGTTCTTTTGACCTTAATTCCTTGTTTTATGCCCCTTGCTCGAATGTCGCTGTCGAGAACCCGTTTTCTGGAAAGAAAAAGGGACAATTCTGCTCTTCTGTATCCTGCTCTTCTCCCGTTCGTTTTCTTCGCGCGTACGCCTCAATGATTCCTCAATGGGGATTCATTAATTGAAGGGATAATGGCAAGTCTGTTTGGGCCTGGAACGTGGGAAGACGTAATTGTGCGAAATAGATTAGCATTACAAAAGAGGTTTTAGTTGCAAATAATTTTAAGTGTTCTCTGAAGCGTGCAGCTGGGGAAAAGATCATAAGAGAAGCGAAAGTAGAAATCGCAATTACTTTCCCAACAATGCTGCATAGTTCTTCAGTATTTTTCTAAGAAGTTTGTCTCACATTCGATTACTTTTGTAATACTGAATAAGCTCGACGCAAATGTGTTTTTATTTCAACTAGCAATAAAAAGTTTTCTGGTACGAATAGGCATCATGACTCAGAAGTATGACAGCACATTGTTGCCAGTAGACGAACGATTATTTATTAAGCTTCAGTGTTGTAAAAATATATAGGAATGTGAATAATTTAAAAAGTTATTTTATCTATACTTTTTAACAACATGTGCACTAAATGCTTCTTTTAAAACATAAGTATGATGAATAAAATACGTAACTAATTTCCTATACTTAATAATATACCTATTATATTGTTGCGCCACTTATGGTAAGTAAATTACCTCAGTTAATACTTTGTTTGAAAAAGAGTAGCAACGCCTCAGTTTATCGCGAGACTATGATTAGAACAGTAGTTTAAAGATTTTAAAAATGGAAATGAGTTTGTAATGAAGCGGTTTGTGACAAATAATTGAAATAAAATGTTATGCCTAAAAAAAAAACTTCTTCTCTGTCAATTTCGAGAGAGCCGTCTTATTTATCTGATTTAATGAATATCTTTAGTCTAAAGTAACAGACATTTTTGGCGCCCCCGGGTAGGCAGTTTAATTGGAACGGCGCCAAAAAGCTAGAAAAGGTAAAAGAAGATTTAATACTTGAATTTTGAAGACTAAATAATTGAATGGTAAAAGTTTACAGTTGGGTGCCCCTTGGTTTTTGCCGATTCTTTTTTGACGCCAAAATCGGCGCCAGAAAGGCACAATTTCAAGATGGCCGCTACACAAAACCAAAATAAGAAGTCAAAGAATTGCACAAACTCTGTGCCCATGTACACATCGATCTGTTTTCACTTCCCCAGAATTGCACAAACTAGGCATTGCGCACTGCCTTAAATTTGTCCATGTACACATCAATCTATTTTCATGTAAATAAAATCAGGAAGCTAAAACAAAGTTAAAACTATCGTGGTAACCAGAAATGAGATTTCATCGCCAAAATTTTTAAAAAATGCTAATCGAAGGGGCACCCAATTCTACACTGGAGCCAATTGAATGATTAAACTTGATACCTAAACTGTAATTTATATGTATTGAAAATAAAAAGTTTCAGAAATTTTGAGTGAATAACTAAGATAATAGAAATAGAAATAATAAAGAGAAGCAAAACCGCTAAAAGGGCTTTACGAAGGCCTATAATAAATTAGAATTGTTGTTTATTGGTGTTTATAAGTAAAACTGTAATTTTGTCATAATATGCGATGGGTATATTTTATAGATTTAAAAATCTTAGCTCCTTCATTTCTCTTATAAGATAAAGAATTATGGCTCCACCAAATAGTGAAGCTCATTACAAGGAACTTTTGAATCCTATCAAAGATTCTGAGAAGTCCTTCAGTGTCAATACTGCTGAGCTGCTGCAAGATTATTTAACAAATTTGGTTCGAGAAAGAGTCCCCCTAAATTTTAATTCAGCTTTGCTGCTTCAAGGAAGTTCTTGTATATATGGTAAAAAGGTGGAGTAGATATACAACTTGGCAAGTCAGTTGCATCAGAAATTAGCAAAGCAACAAAAGGCTGAGCAACAAAAGAAACTGCCAAAGAAAAAGAAAGACAAAAGGAAGAGAAATTAAGTGATCCGTTTTTGTGTACTGAAATCAAACTTAGCAAGAATTTAAGTTGTTTAAAGAGAAAGAATTCCCCCCCCCAAATGCTGTAAATAAGCGACCCTGTAAGAAGACAAGTTATGAAAAGTGTATTTGTACCTGTGTTGCTGTTAGCTTTGGAAGATAATAAGAAAGGGGATGTTATCTTTGATACAAGAAGAGAAATTGTGGGACATAAGGGAGATTTTCTGTTAAATATATGCACATTAACTTCTGGTTGGTCGTTGCTGCCTACTGTGAACAGAGATCTGGTATCTTCTGATCCTGCTGCAGCTGATTATATAGAGGAAGAATCAGAAAAGGAAGATTATTGTGATACTAATAATGTGATGCCTACAGACAGTGGAGATCCTTCACCTTGACGAAGGTCTTGGAACAGACCCTCAGAGTGTTTCTTCAAATTCTCAAAATTTTTCACCTGATGGTTGTTCTGTTTTAGCCTCCAATGATGAAGGTGTTGGAACAGTTGACAGTCTACAGTCTTCAACATTTCCTAATTCTCAGAACAGGGATTCAGACCTCACACCATCTGATCAGCTTCTGGCTTCATCTGAAGGAAAAAATAATACAAATCCAGGCCTTACGCCTTCTGATCTAAAGAAACTGACCTAAAGAAACTTGAGATGCGAATATTCTGATAGTACTGTAAAGGTGCAGCTACTCCAAGCTAAATCAAGAATAACTCTTCCTTAAAACAGCTTGATTGAATAAAAATTCAATGAGAATTTGTAATCAAATCAAATGGAAGTTCAACCCAACTTCTGCCCCACGGTGGGGAGGATTTTGGGAAAGACTAATCGGCATACTTAAGGATCTTCTCAGAAAAAACTTAGGGCGTTCATCTCTCACTTACGAAAAACTCTTTACTCTGTCTGTGAGTGTAAATCAATTATGAATTATAGACCTTTGACATACGTATCAGAAGAACCAGATTTAAGAATTTTGACACCATCTTTGTTCCTTCAAGATCTTCCTAGCAAATGATGTGCCCGACCTAGATAAAATCGATACTGGTAAAAAATTATAGCATGCGAGTGCACTTTTTAAAGTCTAATCGTTTAAGGCAGTATGTATTCATTTTCTTCCAATCATTTCAACAGAAGTGAATCTAGTGCAGCTGCAAGTTATGCCACCCTGTAATGTCAGAAAGATAAACATCTTTGTCGCCGAAACTACAAAAGTATTGGGACTTTTACAAAGGAGTAGAGTTCAAACTTACAAATGATGACCATTGCCAAATTTTAGATTTCTGTTTTTGAGAAATTTTATTTCTATCAATTCGATGGCAAACTAATTGACTGCTCTAGGTTTTGGAAACACTTGAAAGAAATCGAGAAGTTAGAACAATTGAACCTTGTTCTGAACTCTTTTATCCGGCCTCTCCAAAGAATTACACAGAAGTTGTGCAACATTTAAAACAAGGTTCTAAACAAACAAGAAGTTTTATGCAAATATAATAATGTGAACATTAATTTGAAATAGACATTTTATATTTTGAATATTTCATGTATTTTAGAAAGCTTACATTTAATGTTTATACTTTATTGAGTTTTCTCCCAAAGGTTCTAAAACTGAAGTGGGGAGAATGTTGCGCCACTTATGGTAAATAAATTACCTCAGTTAATACTTTGTTTGATAAAGAGTAGCAACGCCTCAGTTTATCTCGAGACTATGATTAGAACAGTAGTTTAAAGATTTCAAAAATGGAAATGAGTTTGTAATGAAGCAGTTTGTTGCAAATAATTGAAATAAAATGTTTATGCCTAAAAAGAAACTTGTCTGTCAATTTCAAGTGAGCCGTCTCATTTATCTTATTTAATGAGTATCTTTAGTCTAAAGTTGTAGAGACATTAGGATTAAAAGGCGACTGGGATTTTTAGGGGACCCAGTCGCCAAAATCCTGGGTGTGGAGAATCCTCAATCCAACACCCTTTTAGTTCGAACGCCACTTGTAGAGACATTAGGTTATTTCGAGGCTGGAAAGATGAGCAAACGCCTTCGCCGGGAATCGAACCACGAACCTCTGGAATACCGGCCTAGCGTGCGGAACCACTAGACCACGAAGGCACACTAAGAAGGCGGGAGAAATACCTTATAAAGTAACCGATATATATATTTTCTACCATTATTTCTCGTACGCAAAGCCGTCTATATCTAATGAAGTTTTGAAATAAATGACTATTAATTTCATCCATAATTCCTGTTTTTAACTTTATTCAAAATATAATATACCATTTTCCTATCTAAATCCTATTCTTAATTCTATTTGATTTATACCATTTTCCATTCCAGAAAGAAATGCACAAGCAAACTCCTCAAATTTTACAAATGGGATTATTTTGAACCGAGTTTTCTAGTTTATTCATTAGATTTAATTTTAAAAGTCAGCAGCAATACTTAAGTGTTAAAAAGATAGAATAAATGGGTCACTTACTCATCCCCAAAACTGAGATTAAAATGTGCTTTTTATTAATGTATACATAATACAAACCTTTTTGCGTTGGTGTAATGGTATATTCTATAATCTAATTGTAAACGCCCGAATTAAATAGCTAAAAGAAATTTAGCGTTTAACAATCATTCAACAATAGACGTTAGTTTTATTTAACAGAAGCGAAGTATTTGTATGATTTTTTAGCCCAAAGGGCATTAGGCCAGAAGGGCTAATAATTTCGATTTGGCATTTTGCGTCGAATACTTTACAAGTCTGAATCAATTTTCAGATTGTTGCCACTAAATATTATCGCCCTGTATTATATTCAAAGAAATTAAATAATGAAGAATCTGCATAAATGTTTGTACGTTTCTTGCATTGTGGTAAAACAACGGTACCTACAGCCATCCAATTCTGAATGACGTAATTCTACGGCGAATATCGGCATCTGGAAGGCCAAATTGGAAATTTAGAATTTGTTTTATTATTGATTTCATATTTTATAAAACTTTAACGAATTTTTGATAAACAAACTCAAGGATTTCAAAGCGAGCAATGGCAACGTTGTACAGAAAAAACATTTTTATCTCCAGCGCGAGAGAGAGTGTATCCGAAATTCTAAAGACATGCTCAATTTAAAATTATTTTGCGATATTGCTCTTGAACTGAATTTTATGGTTTAAGGGCGAAGAACGTGATATTTAATAAATAAAGGTAAGGTAACACACAAAATGTTTAAAAAACGCCCCTTTGGACGTAATTTAAAATCTGAAACCTTTCAGATTTTCTTTTTAGAATTTTGTTCAGTCGCTTTATTTATTGTTATTTTATTTCAGACTGTGAAGAATTGTGAAAGGTGATTATACTTAGAAATATATTAAAGCTTAAGCGTAATAAATATTAGATTGCAAAATGAAACCAAAAATACATAAGAAACTTTTTTTTAATTTTATCGAAGGGGAAAAAAAACTCTTTTTCAATCTGCTGATATTATACTAGGAAATCATTCTTTTGTTTCAAAAGTAACTGGAAATTATAAATAGTTTGACATAATTTGAAAATAAAGGTGATATAAGAAGGGGGAAGAAAGTCTTGCGTATATTTCTAAAATGTAAAATAGTGAGAAAAAGCTGGCCCAAATGTGAGTTAAATGAAACTTGATGGTGAAATTTCTACAATCATACATGTAACAATTTGTACACAAACTGCAAACATAGTAATAAAAAAAATTTACATCAAAGTTAGACCAGCTACGAAATGTTTTTAATATACTTACAAAATATGTAATTGTTAGGTACTTGTCGGAGCGGGAAACATGAAAAAACAGCAAAGGCGTCACTGGGTTTTCTAACTGTAGGCTTCCCAGCTGTCAATTGGATGTATTTCCAATTACACCACGAAGTTAACGCATGTCACAAATGAGCAATTTCGAGTGACACGAACGGATATTTAAAGTAATAAAAGATTTTTGAATATAAAAAAAAATAATCCAAGAAAATTAACAAGAATTCTGCAGTTTTAACTTTTATATTTTTAAATATACAGAACAAAAGCAAATGAAATGTATTTCTGAATTCTGATTCTTAGTATTTCTGAATTTACCTTGTATTCTTAGAATATTCCAACTTAATCTGTCTACTGTGTATAGATATTTTTTTATCATTTTTACTTAAAAAATTTTTTTGGTTATAATAATCAACTGGTTTTAGCATAAGTATATGTATTTATATAGAGAAACGACGTGGCGCTTTTTATAATAATTAATGATAAATAACAATTTGGAGGGGAGGGGGAGAAATAAAAGTGCATGGAAGTAAAACTTCAGAAAAACTGAAATCGAAATACAGAAATTATTTTTTAATTAACTGTACCTTACCATGGTTTTGAGCTTAAAAAACGGTATAATTAGTTTTTCATAAACCATTAACGAGAGAATCTACATACGGAAAATATTACAGCAAATCGCTTAAACTACTCATTAGATCCGAAACTGGATTATCAACTTATTTTTTTCCTATAATGCAAGTTACACGTATACATATTCGTGATTCCTTAATAAGATTCGATGCTCATTGTTAACGTTGAATGTTTACTAAGTATGTTATCTTTCTGCTGTTTCAATAGACAAAATCACAGAAGCATAAATATTTTTGTGCTTAATGCTTTGATAATTAGCTCAAGTGGTCTATTTTGAAATTATTGTACTCGTATTATTATTTTAAATTTAATTATTAATTTTTAGAATGAGCTTATTGTGACAGGATATCTAAAAAATAAAAATATTGCTTATTAATCCTGCTACATTTAACGAGCCAAAGAACCGCATATGGCTCGTAAGACGCTAGTTTGGCCATGCCTAATTTACAATTTGGTAAGACTTATCAAATAAGCAATTTTAATGTTGTGTCTGGTCGCCGCATTGGAAAACCCAACACAACTCTTCGTCAATACCATTTCAATTCTCGGGAACTATAAGAACGACCCGGGGGTGTATTCAACACCCTCGGGTCGTTCAGTGTATGTAACAATTTATATCGCCTATATTTTGTCAATATTATTTATTGCTCTTCTTGTAAAAGTTGCTTAGATAAGTTCGTATAACACTATAAAAGTCCAAGTTATTGATTCTTTTAAGACAGTACTGCTTTTAAACAAAACTATTTGATTCCATCAGTTACTCATGAACTTAGCGATTCATTAAAGGATGAGCTACACTGCATGAATAGGGAAACTTGTAATCTGCAATTGGGCTGGAACATAAAATTCGTATTTCAACAGCACAGAATTCCAGAATGATGTCCTAACTGAACTTTTACCATTCTTTCCCTTTATTAAAATCCGTACTATTTCATCCTCTCTTCTCGCTTTCTTCTACAAATGATTTACGAAGATGAGAGATGGTACAAATGAGACAGATCTTCTTTCTCTCTATATATAAAACTTATTTCCTAAACAATATTGATTAATTGATTATATTATCTCCTAAGTTTAATTAAAGTAGAATTATTTTAAAAGAGTGAATCCATACTGGTAAGTTATATTTTGAAAGATGTTTTGAAGTAACTTGAAAGTAAAATGTTAATAATGTTTTAACGCGGACTGGAATTAAATCATCATGAAGAACAAAATTTCAATTGTAAAAGGAAAAATTAAATTAAAAACATGTAATCATTGTCATTGATCGGAAATTAGTTGACTTTAAAGGGGAACAAACCAACTACCGTTCAATGAACAATAATTCATAAAAATACGTAAATACGAAGGTGTTTCGTCTTTACTCGAGTTATAAGGTAAAGCCAAACCGGCAATTCTAGTCAAGCCAAATATTTCCGTGAATAGAAGGGATTACGAACCAATCCTGACACTCAAAGAACTTATTCTTATGAAGCATTTTAGCCAATTCAAATTGGAGTAAAAAGCAATTCTGTAGAGAAATACGAAAAAACTCGAGTAACCGTCCCCGACACCCTCATGTTTATGCATTTGAGTTCTATATTATTTGTAAAAATTAAACATTGGAAATTGTCATTATGAAATAGAATTCAAAGTAAAGTTGAAATAAACATATAATATTACAAAAGATAAATAATATATATATATATGTTGTGTGATCTTAAATTCATTTAGTGCGAAAACAAGTTACTACTACTTGCGCAAATGCTGCAAAGTTAGTTAATAATAATTTATTTCCTAAACAATATTGATTAATTGATTATATTATCTAATAAGTTTAATTAAAGTAGAATTATTTTAAAAGAGTGAATCCATACTGGTAAGTAATATTTTGAAAGATGTTTTGAAGTAACCGGAAAGTAAAATGTTAATAATGTTTTAACTGGGACTGGAATTAAATCATCATGAAGAATAAAATTTCAATTGTAAAAGGAAAATTAAAAACATGTAATCATTGTCATTTATCGGAAATTAGTTGACTTTTCAAGGGGAACAAACCAACTCCCGTTCAATGAGCAATAATTAATAAAAATACGTAAATACGAAGGTGTTTCGTCTTATATATAATTTGATATCTTCCTGATTAAATAACACGTTATAAAAATAAATGCAAAACTAACGAAGAATCTTTCAAGATTGAAATGCCCTCTTCAGATGAATTTCATTTATTAGTCCAAAGGGGAATCTGCATAAATATATGTATGTTTCTCGCATTGTGATAAAACAACGATACCTACAGCCATCAAATTTTGAATAACGTAATTCTCCTGCATCTGGAAGCCCAAATCTGAAATTTGTTTTACTATGGATTTCATATCTTGTAAAACATTAACGAATTTTTTATTAACAAACTTAAGGATTTCAAAGCGAGCAATGCAACGTTGTAGAGAAAAAAACATTTTTATCTCCAGAGCGAGAGAAAAAAATATTTTGGGATATTGCTCTTGAACTGAATTTTATGGTTTAAGTGCGAAGAACATGATATTTAATAAATAAAGGTAACACACAAAATGTTAAAAAAAACACCCCGTTGGTCGTAATTTAAAATCTGAAATCTTTCAGATTTTTCATAAAATTGATTTTTCATTATTTATTATTTAATTAATTATTCATTTAACTAATTAATAAGTTATTTTTGTTCATCAACTTGATGACCACACATAAAGCTCCCACATAAAGCAATAAGTTGTAGAAATTATAATCTCTGAGTTAGTTTATTAGCAGGTTGACAGACGCTGTGAATTTAACAAATACTGAGGTGGCGACCCCATTTCGAAGCTAGAAGGGAAGTGGTGTCAGCGGTTGCCCTTGGTAACGTGACACTCCATCACAGGTCTTCTGCACGCAAAGTGCTGCGTTTTATAACGAAAAGGGATCCTTGTCACAAAGGCAGCGAAAGCAGGAAGTCATGAAAGTGGTTATTGTTTCAGATTTGTGGGGTTGTGGAAGGTACTACTGCTTTGTCCATGGCTACCTCCATGGCTTTGTCATGTGGGGGTAAAAGGGTCCGTGGGCTGACGGGCGGGTGATACTGACAGGTGCAAAGGTTAATTTTCTACTTTTTAAGCCATGTCATGCGTGAAACAGACGACGGGTGCCCGGAATTTCTATATCCCTTTCTTGAAATTTGTAATTTTGATGAGGCCTTTGAAGCATCACTGAGCACTATTTTGAGATTTAAAAATAGGTTCTGCGTTTAAGCGCTATCTGAAAATTGAAGAGCTAATTCGAATAGTGTTGTTCGAAAAGTAATATTTATAATTTATCAACTAAGTACATCATAACTTACGTTTTTAAATTAAATCTGTCAGGTACGTTATAAAAAACTAGATGATGTTGTACCCAAAGTACATAATACATAATGTTAGACACCTCTTTATTCTATTAATTACCGTGGTTACTGGCGTAATAGTCGCCCTCGCGGAATAGTCGCACCCCTGTTTTGAAGCAGATAAAATCATCAAAAGTGTACAGTATTGTACAGCAGATTTCCACCCATAATAGTCGTACCTAGATTTTCAGAATGATAAATTGGTAAAAAAAAGTGCGATTATTACGATAGTAAACACAGTAGATCATTTCTGCAGATGTTAAAAAAAAAATAAGTTATTCTTTGAATATATTTCAAATTAAATATATTTTAAATACAATTAGATACATAATGAAAAGTAAAGATTTAACTAATGACGGTGTTTAAACATCTTGGTTTGTTAAATGACATAATTACAGTTCGAAACACGAATTAAATCATGTCACCTAAAACGGCAATACAGTGAAAACTGCCATACTCTGCTGAAGAATTTACCTCCTGCATAGTGATGGAAATTTGTCAATTCTTGATGATAAGTGTTTTCGTAACTTAACTAAAATTAACTGTCCAAAATCTTTGGGAAGACTCCACTAGAAATGTTTCTAATATAAAAATCATCTTTTATTTTTCGTTGAATGCCAGACTTTGAAGTTCTTGATGAATGGAGTTAGTAGACATTTCTGGTATGCTAGAAGTTTTGGGTAATTGAAACAAGAGTTATCCTGGCAGGAAAAATTGAAGAAACGACTAAAAAACTTAGGTAATTCGAGTGATTTTATGAAATTGGAATTTGCATAAAATCTTTATTGGGTCATCCCTGACGTAGCTTCAAAATGCAAAATTTCTTCAATTCCGGGGAAAAAAAAAATTAAATAAAAATACAAAAGTGGGATATAAAGGGGAATAGAAAAAAGTTTATATTACAAAAGTTTTAGAGATACACAGAAAAAATTACTATCGTGTATTATCAGTCTGACTGAATACAAACTATACAGCAATTTTCCAAGCTGTGTATTAGATTTCACAAGAGTTCTGCACTAAAAACGTATATTCACAGTGTCTAGCGCCTTGAAACCCCTGAAAAGTACTAGGTGGAGCTACAGTGGTACAAATCAGGTTCCAGTTTGTCCCCATACATGTTCTATCGGATTTAAATCCGGAAAATAGGCGATACATTCCATTCGCTAGATTATTTCCCTCTCATACGTGGTAAGGTAATCGGCAATTAATGCATCGCGATGGAGATGAGCATTATCGCTTATCAGGAAGAAGTTATTATCAATTGTACCCCTAAACAACTTAGCATAAGAATCAAGAACCTCATTTCTGTATATTTTAGCATTTCTAGCTGTACTGATCATTCCTTTATATTTCAGCACGGCATGGTATAGGCGATCATCAAAATGATAATCGCCCATGCAATGATTCGATCACATTTGTATCGATGTCTCCCAAGTATATTTTTATGCTTATTGCGTGTATTGTTTTCCCTTCAGGCTGCAACACATCTGGAACCATTCTCCGCACAAAAAAGAAATTCATATCTAAGGAAAACTCTGCTCCAGTGTTCCAATCGCAATGATCTCTACATCATTACAACCTTGTGCAGTTCGCAACCCAGGTGAGTGGGACAGAAACCATGAGCTACTTAGTATACAACTCTCTTTTATGCAGAATGTCATTCACGGTATCTGGGTAATCCAGCCCGTCCAATTGCAAGAAGTTATTTCGCAATCTGGACTGGCATCAGTTATCGATTTCCTGTAGTAGTCGTTGCCAAGTATCGTTCCTGAGTGCCTTTCGTGGCATGCTTTCCACATTGACCTTGTTGGCTACATACATCACTAGTGCAAAATGCATCATATCAAGAGCTTGATATGATGCGTTTTGCTACTTTTAGGTCCAAGATCTATGTCCGTCTCTGTCCTGTTTCCATTACTGCAATCGCACCTCCTTTCTTACAATCCATCAAATGCCTTCTCAACGATGTGGTTCATCTTCAACATTTGAACATTTTATTCAACTACTCGTACAATCCTTGAAGTCTTTGAAGCACTCCTTACCATATGTGCCGAAAGAGCTGGCTCTAATATTTGCATATTTCTGAGTAGTGAATCCCATTAGACTATGTAATAGCACTGGCTTTGAGTTACCAAATGACTTCTTGCATTAGATTTCACTTAAGATAATTAATATAAAGTACCACTTTATAGCTGTTCCTTTAACTTTTTTCCGCAGTGTACATTCCTAAGTATACAGCTTAGCGAAAATTGATGCATAATTTGCTTGCAGCTTAGCAATAGTTGAGTTTTATTGCGTAAGAGTAATTTTGTTAGTTAAAAACAAAATGACCTGTATGGGGAAGGGGATAATGTTTCTCGTTTTTCTTTAAGCTACCAATAATGAAATGCAGTTGTCAATATCAAAAAGTTTAATTTCAGGTTCACCGGATATTACAATGCTATTGATTGTGAAAATTACCGGATTTCATCTCAGCTTTTGATCCTCTGCATGTACTTCCAATTGCACAGTTTCCTTAAATAGGGTGTACGGAATTTTGATAAAACTCTTTTAGTAGAGCGGTAGAGGAAAATTTTAAAGACATAACATTTAATTTTTATTGGTCCCCGTAAAGCAAGAAAGTCCGGTTAATAAAATGTTCATTATGCTTTCATAAATTCCAAACTTCTACAAGATATTTGAGCAATTATAGATCTTATATACACAAAATTAATAATCAGTGTTGTTTAAAACCAACAGATAACTATTAACTGCTATCAATTGTTCCATAAGGTTTAGAGAAAATTAAGGGAGAGTTCTGAGGAAAATTTAAATCTGATAGGAAATACGAATTAGAAATTACCTAGATCAATCAAATTATTTACCAGTACTTTTGCATCGTATAAAAGACTATATGCAAAATCGTTTTGCTTACACTGATCAAACTGTTGCCAGAAAATTCTTGCCTCATTTAAAGAAACATTTTAATTGAAGATACGGCATGCCTATGATAAATAACTGAAAATAATGCTTGTAAGCATTATTCACGATCTATGATTAAAGCTAAACTGTCGAGAGCTCGCATTTCAGAGCAAGCAAAATACGTTGAACCCAAACTAAAAAATGAAAGGAGTAAAGTAAAAAAAAAAAAAAAAAATATTAAGTCAAGAAAGCTCCGTTTTGACCTTTCTTAAACAAATGACACTAAATAAAAGTACCGTTATTATGCTTTATGTTCTTCTCTTAAGATTTCCCATTAAGGAAATGTTAAGAGCCTGAATATTTATTTTGAATACATCACATGCAACGCAAAAACTGAAAACGTGACTCGAATATCCCTGAAATCATTCCAAGTAATAGCAGTGAATCACTTTTAGGATGAAATATGTTGTTATTATTAACACGTGAAAGACTCGCATGCTATTGTTTCCACTTTGCTCAGTTCCCGACGGTCAGAGGAAAAAAAAAAAAAAAAAAAAGTCCAAGAGAAGATCATGGATCGTAATTTCTCAAATGTTGCGTGAATAATATCTATGACGACGAAAATCGTGTAAGGTTGAAACATATATAAATATTTTTAATACATGCAGCTTCTATTTTATAGCTTTATATGGCATATATTATAGGTACGCATGATGCACAATTAATTGTTCGTATTCCTTAAATATTTTACCGTAAATAATTAACGGTTTAATTGCCTGTATTGTTGTCTTCATTATTAAAGTGCAGCTTCAACTTTGTTGGCCAGCATTACAATAGAAACATCTGCATGAATATATGTACGTTTCTCGCATTGTGAAAAAATGACGGTATACCTAGAGGGTAAATTTTGAATAATGTAGTCCTCCACCCAAACATGGGCACCTTGGAAGCCTGAATTTGTTTTATTGTCTCTTTCATATTTTGTAAAACTTAAACGAATTTTTCATTAACAAACTCAACGATTTCAAAGCGGGCAACACTGTAAAGAAATAAACATTTTTATCACCAGCGCGCGAGGCTGTCTATCGGGAATTCTAAAGATAGTATGGTTTTAAATATTTTTAGCCCAAAAGGACATTAGCCCAAATGCTCTCGAAACATGTACGTGGCCTTTTGGGCGTAATATAAAATCTGAAAGCTTTCACACTTTTTTTTTTTTTTTTCTCTCCGGTCTTATGTCCTCTAAAAGCGTAAATTCTGTCCAGGTCTTTGGTTTAGCTTACATTCAGTATTATCAAACTGAAACTGTTTGCAGGTAAAATGCACAATCTGACAAGTAGCTGAAAGGCCATCCCCCCCCCCAAAATGGAAAAAGTTTTTTTACTGATTTGGGGTATAAGGAGGTCGTGTTGGATAGGGTCATATAAGAGTCCTTTATAGTGTAACAATTATTTATTAACAGGTTTAAGTTACACACGGATTTTAAGAAAACTTTAAGAAAATTACAGAGCAAGAAGAGTCTGAAACAACCTATCCGGTTAATTAAACACTTGGCTTTTACTGAAGTCCTTTTCTGGCTACTCACCAGAGGGCACCGTTGTTGTTACAGTTAGTCCAACAGTTTAAATTAGCAGCAGACTTAAAGGATTGGTTACAGTAGATAATTAACCAGGGACACATAAAGAGTAATAATAAAGGCGCAAGGGAAAAAAATTCCAATTTATATTTATTTTAACACAAAAATCTAGTTTAGTATCTACAAGAAATTTCTGATAGTTGTAGTTTACAACTCAAGTGTATTTACAGTTAAATTTACTGACATTTATTTCGAATCATTCTAATTTTCTGAATAAACCACCAAATACGTCACTTTTAACTTAAAGTACAACCTATTCTCTTTCTTTAATTTATTAAGCTTTTCTTTGATGCATATAGAAAATATACACGCATTTGTATGTAAATAATCATAAACTTCTTTATTCCTTACTATAAATAACGGATTTTGATAAAGCTTTAATAAAATTAATAGAAATTATTTTCTTCACGAATTTGTAATCGCATGGGTCACTGTGGTTCTTTTTTCAAACTTCTTAATATTCAGCTGCAGAAAAAAATAGTTAACGTATAACTTGTGACAGTACTCCCAAATAAAGCAATTATTCTTGTTGCAAAAATTTTTAACTGAGGATATTTATTTTTTGATAAGTACAAAAACAGACGATTTACATCACAGATAACTAGCTCCAGTTGTACATATTCTGGGGCGTTTCTAAGATGTGTTTTTAATGGTATTAAAAATAATGTGAAGTTCCATTAAAGTCTTAAATCTTAACGCAAATTCTTGTGATAATAAAGTTAATTAATTAAGGTAAATGTTAAGTTTGTAGGCTACGTGAAATGACTTCTGTGGCCGCCAGTTTGTGACCACTGGCTTACATGATCCAGCTTGTTGTGATTTCTCTCTTAAATTTGCCTCTATTAGTGTAGATATTGTACAAAATATATAGAAAAAGATAATAGAAAAAATACAACATGCTCTGGAAAACTTTCCCATTTTTTCGTGAAACATTTGAATAAAAAATGTGGAACTTTTTCTTTCAGCTAAATTAACATTAGGCTTGCGAGAAGCGCTGAGGAAATGAAAGGTAGTAAATGACAAAATGGAAATGAGAAAAAATTAAATTGAAAATGATAATATGTATCTCCCAAAGCTATTTGGATACCTTTTATCTCTTTTCCTTGATTCCAAACTACGAACTAATAAAATTCTGCTGTAATTTACCAAACTATCTGTGTTTTTATTTATTTACTTATTTTTGATTTTTATCGTAATTTTATATTTGTTTATTGTACATTCTGTATAATATTTATCTTGTTGTCTCTTGTTATATTTTTTATTTAGTATTACTTATAAGTTTTTTGTTAACAAATGTAGGAATTCAGAAAATATTGGATGACTGCAATATTTCCTGCCCGATTTTCATAAACGATTTGTGCAAGTCAGAGCTGGTGCTTATTTTCATGGTCATATTGTACACATAGAGTATGATAAGTCATTTTTTGGAGAACAAATTTTCAACAAGTAGAATTGATTTTTCTAGAATTTTCTATCACTGCGTTCCCCTTCCCCCCTTTAGGAAACAGTATAAGCATTGCCACCTTTTGAGATAGCTGTATGATTTTTTGAGATAGCTTTTTTCAAGATAGCTGTATGAAACACTGATGACTGATTTTAGCGTTTGCCTTGTGTGCGATTCTATGATCTTATCGCAATTTGCAACTTTGAATCTGTGAATATGCGTCTACAATGATCTTCAGTTTTTAATGCTCAGTTTGTACATTTGTTACCACTTTACTTGTTTAATCAATGATAACAAGTCGTCGATAGCTGAAGATAAGATAACAAGGCACACGAGAACTCGCTGCTTAAGCGGAAGGATAAAGGCTTAAAGTCTCTTAGAGACTTTAAGTCCTTTTATCTTAGAGACTTTAAGCCTTTATCTTTTAGATAAAGTCTTATAAAGGCGGCTTTTTAAATTAAAACTAGTTCGGCTTCTCATTGCGCATGGAGAAAAAACAGGAAAACACCAGTGCAGTGAAACCGTTCACCGAGATTCGAACCCCAGCCGAGCTACTAGTGGTCAGCGATCTTATCCTCTGGAGTGACGATATTGAGTTACCATGTATTATCTCTACAGTTGCAGTATTACAGTATTATCTTTACAGTTGTTTTTTTTTCTTCTATAAAAAGTGTTACCACTGTTCTTGCTTGAGCTACAAGAAGGATTTCAGTTTGCCCTTAATCTGGCTTGGTTTCAGAAGAAATTTACGAATTGAGAACTCATAATTACATAAAAGTTATATAATTAAAACATATCAGAATACTAGTTCGTATTATTAACATGTTTACGCTCTGTAGAAGCATGAACCTATGACAAATCAGTCATTTTAAAAGCACTTTCAAGTTGTTCAGAAGATATAGTGGATGGAGGAGACTACTGCGGTACTGAGGGGCCCGGCCGAATCCCGGAGAAGGCATGGCTGTAATTGTCCATGCCTTCACAAGAGGTAACAATGGTCAACCTATTATATTCTTCCACAATAAAGTGGCTCCCACTTTCGGCCTTTGTTGTGGCCAAGTCGACTAATTGGCCGCCAATTCGGGGGGGGGAACACCTTTCAGCAAACAGTGTTCTTTAAACTCTTCTACTTATTAGCTATACCATAAATGATGTATCCTAAGTGTGCACGTGTTTTGGGTAATATTCTTTCAGCTAGATGGGGAAAGAAGCAGAAGTTAATTATTGAATATGTCGCGACTTTGCGTTTCATTCAAGGCCTTGTGTTTGTTTCAGGTATTCAATGTGGCATTTGCACCCATTTCCCTGGATATTTGAGTTTCAAGTGTATATAGCTGAAAACTAAAATAAGAAAAACTGAAGGGATTTCGATTTTTTCATCTTTGTTGAAAATTCAGAACCCATTCAGAGCAGAATCACAGGATCCCACTTGCAAAGAATTCTCTCGGCATTCTACTTGCTCCATTAATCTCCATTAATTCTGAATTTGCTGCAAAAGCGGATGTAGCGTTGTTTTCTATCTTTCGAAACGATTCCTGCAAGACGAAACAATAAACCAGCTTGCTGAATGTAGCCCTCATTCTGTTTGTTGCGCCCGTGTTTCATGACATTATTCGGCGGATTAAAACGAAAAGCATGTCCAGTCAACAATCATTTTTTTATGATACTAAATGGAGGACTACCGGATTTAGTTTTACTAAGTAGAACTGTAAAATACTTCTTTGTTTGAGTTTGTCTAGAGTCAGAAAATTCATGTGGCCTTTTTTTGGCATTTTTTACATACAGCAGTTAATTATGTAAAGGAAACACACATGTCAACCTAAAATATAAAATTAGGCAACTGTAAAACGAGAAGGATCTCCGGTTGACTTCGCAATCGATAAAATTTTATATAAAATTCCTCCTACCTAATTTTTTTCTCTTTGACTAATTTTGCATTTCTGCGAAAAATCACATGCAGTTATTTTATAATTTTCCTTCACAATAATGCAGTCAGTCAACTTAAAAGGATTAGGAATATTTGTACATACATTCCAGATATTAAAAGTGAAATCCCCTTGCTAATTAAAACTCTAATGGATAACCAAATTGTTTCAAATTTTATCAATTTTTATCTCAAAAAGGAAGCATTTATTTCAAATTTTAATCTTTTAGTTTAGGTGATATGAAGGCATTATCCGAAACCTTTAAAATGAGAGTAAAGTTGGATGGCTTAGATTGAAAGATTTGTACAAATGTACAAATGTAAAATATTCTGTCTTTCTGGCTGCTATACTTTTATTAACAAAGATTCAATTAATTTCTAAAGTCGCAATTACAGATCGTTTCGCATGACGATTTTTATCATTTTCTGTATCTTTTTTCTGTTTCATGACTTTTGCCAGAAACTTAAAAAATAGATTTACTGGCTTTCGAATTAACAGTTTGTCGTACTATCTAGCCGTTCCATCGCACGCTACCAATATTTTGCCTTCTTACTAATTTTAGCGCCTATGTTAAATCTGACAATTACGGACAAATACGCTTGCCCTTGGAATTAAGAAAAAAAACAAAAAAAAAAAAAAAAAACCCGTTAGTTAGTTGAACTTTTCGTTGTAAAGAAAAGCGTTTATTAAAGCTTTTAAATTTTTTTCTGGCATAATTTTACTATTTTAAATATGACGCTATTAATTTGATTGAATATATTTGTAATATTTTTGTAATATAGGGTATTTTTCTTTTTGTAAATAACTTATTTACATGTTTTGTTCTTTTGAATTGATTAGATACTTGCGTATTTTCAGCGCGTTTTACAGTTTTAAATTACTGTATTAAAATGTTTTACATCGTGTAGGGGAATTCTTGAACGGGTTTGTTAATTTTGGTACATTGATAATTATAATTAATAAAACTTTTTTTAAAATTTTTATATTACATGCATTACAAGGAAGAAACACGATGTGTGAGCAATGAGAGACAGTGAGATAAGCTAATTCTCCCTGATGAGTCAGCATTGTCTCGCAAACTTTTCAATAATTTATTTTTCTGTATTTTTTCTAAAATATTTTTTAAATTGCATTTTATTTATTTTCCATTTCAGTCGAATTTTAATCAATTGCATTTCAATTGAATTTCCTTTACCACGACTAATGCTTGAAATTACGAATGCTAATTACATTACTAATACTATTACAGCTATATATACATTCGAAATTCATCTGGAATTTTCATAACACACAAGATTTTATGCTTCTTGATATCAAAAATTTTTTAAATGAATTTTAAAATTTTCATAGCTAGTTTGGCGCTTCTTCTGTTTGTTCTCCTGAGACAAATGCTTCACTTATCTCATTCTTTCTCCGCCCCCCCCCGATCACAGTGTAAAATTACTGTAAAATATTGTTATGACATCCAGATAAAAGGATATTTTAAATTATTTTAAATGATGAATGGCTGTGTTAAGCAAAGCATTTTTTTAATACGGAAGATAAAGGTCTTACTCATTGATAACAGCGTTTATTGGAATCAATTTTATAGAAACTGAAACAAATAACATATTTTCAACTTATTTTAAAAAAAGATTAAATTTTATTAGTACTTTTATTTATAAGTGAACTTAAGACATTCAATTCCTTGCGTAATCAATATGATTTCTTTACACAGTTATTTTATGTAGCATTCTTTTAAAGAATATGCACGATTCAAAGACTAAATTTTTAGACAATGGCTAGATTTCAGCATTTTTTACAAATCAAAATAACTTCCCCCTTGATTTCTTAAATATATTTATTTATAGATCTATGTATAACACTACATATTTATTGACGTATTTCCTGAATATTTAATGCAAATATTCGATAACTCTGAAATTTGGCCCGTTCCTTTCATATTCATTTCGTTTTGCCATTTTGCATCGAAACTTTAAATATCTGTTTCACTTTTCAAATTGCTCCCACCACATATTATAGCCCTGTGCTATATTTAAAGAAATTAAATAATGAAGAATCTGCATAAGTGTGCATATGTATGTTGTAAAATCTGAAAACTTTCCGGTTTTTTTTTTTTTTTTTTTTTTTCTTTTTTTTTTCTTTTAGTCTTCAGGTCATTATATCAATGTTCAGTTTACTTAGCTAAAAGACTTACTTATTTTTGGAGTTTTTATTATTAACTTTCTATAGATTTAACTTTATTTATTAAATATCACGTTCACTCGCACTTCCACCCTATAAAATTCAACACTAAAATCTCAAAATATTTAAAAAGAGCGTACTTATTTCTTTAAAAACTATCTACGCATGCAGGCAACCGGCTAAAACGGTTATCACAAAAAAGTATGTAATGATTTTATTCAGCTAGTGCAATTTCGTAAAAATATTTAATATTTTTTGATTAGATAGCTCTTATTTTAATGCATTTTAATTCAACCAATTATATTAAAAAGTAGAAAACAGATTAAATCTGAAAGTTAAATATCTTATGCTTTACTGATTGGCAACACGCTGGAACGTGGAAAATAATATTACTTTTTTTTCTGGCAGTGGCAACACATTGTTTTCAGATATCCGAGTTTGTTGATTAAAACTGAAAAACAAATATCTTACATTTTGACGAATGACGACAGTTTGGAGCACTGGAGATAAAAATGCTTTATTCTGAAGAGTGTTGCCATTGCTCTTTTTGCAATCGCTGAATCAAAAATTCATTAAATTTCTACAAAATATGAAATAAATAAAGAAACAAATTCAAAGTTCGGACTTCAAGGTGCACATATTCATATGGAGGCCTACGTGTATTAAAAATTTGGTGGCTTTTCCACAATAAGAGGAACATACATGCATAAATACAAGTTCTACATTATTTATTTTTTTTTTTTTAATAATACATCGCGATAACATTTGATGGCAGCACTTTGAAAAGTGATACGAACAAAAAGTAGTTTTGTAGAAAAATAACACGTCTAGCGCTAAAAATGGAGACGAAAATTTAGTTTTCATTCGTTTGTCGTTTTTCGCAACATTGTATTATTTCAGCTGTGTATCATGAAAATCACCTTTCTGAGACGACCATCTCTGAAAGTGACATTATTTCATTTAGAATATAAATAAACATCGGTATTGACCATCTTCTCTCTTAAAGCCCCCCTTCAAAGATGAACAAAATCATTTGTAGAGGGTATAAGATTATATACCATGGAACCCATGGAATACCATGACCACAAAAGGCTCCATACCATGGAAAAGTATCGAAGGTTTTATATTTATAAATTATGGAAGGTCATATACCAATGGAAGGCCGTTTATAGAGCTTAGGAAGGTTTCACTGCATATCCGCCACAAACATATCCTTCGGATTTTACCCAAAGCGTCAATTGTTTGTGTCGCAAAAGCGGATGCAGAACTGTTGACTGTCTTTCGGAAAGCTTCCGGCAAAACGAAACTGTAATCTAGCTCGCTCGCTCTAAGTGATACGCGGTCCGTGCTTCATGATCTCACTCGGCAGATTAGGGCGCGCGATCAACAATCATTTTCTTTCTGTGACTAGGAATGCTTGTGTAGGCGTGATCGGTGCTTAAATCGGTAGATTATCTGGCATGTGAAGATTTTCTTCTCGGAAACGTAAAAATATCCCCTGCAGTACCCGGCGAGAGAAAGATGAATGGCGGCTCGAGCGGTAATAAGGGTCAGAGATGGAATGTTGACCGTGCAACGGCCTCCGGGCCGGCGTTGGCCTACATAATACGCGGGTTTGCTTACACTACCATTCATTTTCGTATATCTGTCTGCTGGTTCAGAAATAACTATTTTTAGGAGGAACTGGGATAACAGCATGTGTGCCTTAGCTTTTTAATTCTGTTTGGAATGCTTCAAAGACAGCAGAGAGAAGTTAAATTTAGTTGTAACATGCATTTCCTTGATCACATGAAAAAAATTATGAAAGCCTTAAATACTTGTTATTAGCAAGAATAAAAAAATGATATGCAGTTTTCAATCCTAATTGCAGGCAGTTGTCAATTTTTCGCTGTCTGTAAGTTGCAAAGCTTTGCATAACAAAAAACAAAGTTAAAGGCCTGATTCAGGATGAATAAGAAGGGATTCGGATAAATTTTAAAGTCGGTGTATTTACATTACATTTATTTTTTTATTACAAAAGATCTATCATTATTCAATGAGAGATATCTTTTTGAAAATCTAGAAGCTATGCGAAAAGATTCTTTCATTTTTCAGCCATTCATAACAACGATATTCAGTCAAGTCATATTGGAATGAGTTCTGGTTGCTTTCCCCACTTTATCCCCTTTATCTTGCATTTCTTATAATTTTTATCTGAATGTTTTAGAAACATGTAGCTGTAATTTCAATTATTAATAACTTAAAATGAAGCAAAATTGTAATTTAGATGCAGGTAGATTTTAAACAAAACTTCTGTACATTTCGAAGGAGTTTCAAACGGTTCTCTCCTCTTCAGAGAGTAACACTATTCTGCACCATTTTGCGTGAATATTTTCACTTATAAATAAATAAAATAAATTTATTTTGTTTAAATTTATTATAAAATAAATTATAATAAATTTAACTAAAATGACTTAAAGGAATAAATGATAACTATTTCATCAAAGTATATAGTGTGAATACATCACAAATGAAATGTGTTTTAAATTATACCAGTTATTATCTTATTAAAGATTTGGCATCTTATTAAAAATAAAGTTTGAAAATATCAAGAAATTCATTTATTGCTTTTTAATCGCTCAGATCGCTAAGCAGTTGCAAATTGATTAAATTAAGAAAATGAAGATCTTACTTTTCGAGCAATGGCAACACCAACTAAGCTACGTAGTTGATAAATGCATGCTAGCGTTCAGCAGCACTGCATAATATAACGGTTCAAAGTTTTGGAAACGTGCCGCAAAGATATTCCTGACATAAAAAAAAAAAAAAAAAAAAAAAAAAAAAAAAACAGAAATTGCTATTATTTATTAAATCTCATAAAAAAAAGCGAGGAAAAAATAATTGAAGTTGATACATTTTACCATTTAATTTTAATAAAATATATTTAATACATATTACCCCCTTGAACGTGAAACTGTAACTAAGACACCTTTTGTTTTTATGAACATAAGATACAAATGAATTGCTATTACGGTATTTTTCTTGCATTTTGAAAAAAAAAAAAAAAAAAAAAAAAAGGAATAAATTTTGGGCCTGCTTTCTACAGAATAGTAAAGAGTAGATTATTTAAAAGTTATGAAGACCAAAAAATAGTACGCACTGATGGACACGATATGGTCATCTGAATATGACCGACAAAACAGTAACATTGGAATAATTAGCTGCAGAAATTTGTATTCATAAGCGTTATAAACAGAGTTTCAAGCAAAATCCGAGATTTTAACAAACTAATAGAAATCGACGAACGCCTTTTTATAAGAGCAAAAAGGAAATGAATACTGATTGATTGTTAAATAAAGAAGTGTTAGTTCCTTCAAAATTCCATAGCAAAGATTAGTGCAACTTTGGCTGGATCACCATCAACTCTCATGGTTCAAAGGTGGCCAACTTTGACGGTCGGTGGAATAATACATAAATACCTATTGCTCATAATCAGAATTAATTTAAAACAGTATTAATTGATTTACGAATCAAAAGAACAATGATTTAGGAACTGATAGAATAACGAAGACAAATAGGTAACAGATTTCAGTTTCTTTTGGATGCATTATGTGTAGAAAATCGACAGGGTGCCCTGTGCATAACATATCACAACATCTTTATTCTTTATGAAGGCCAAAACGTTTGGTCTCGTACTGCATTGATAGAGCTCGTTTATCTGGGAATACAACTTTATATTTTCCAGTCTTCAAACAGATTTTAGAAAATTTATAATAGTTGTCGCTAAGGTCAAAGAATGTGGATTAAACAGTTTTGATTATGAAATTTTTTTCCCAGAACAAAGTTATTTAGCGAAGTATTTCTGTTTGATAATACTACTACCAAATAAAATACATTATATTACAGACAGTTGTTATTACAATACGGGCTTAAAAATTATCCAAAAGTCAACAAACAAAAAAGATTCCGTAACATACTGTGAAAGCATCTTGCAGACAGCCTCTTTACCAGGATAATTAAAGTTTGGAAGTGACTGAAACAAAACAAAAGCATTTTATGGGGTATGAGAAAGATAAAAATATAATAATAAAAGATAGGATTTATTAGATTATAGCAAAGTAAAATATGGCTATCTGCTTGAGGGAGGGATGTCTTCGTGGAGGATTTTCTAAAAAAAACCTGGGACCGTATTCATATTAGACATGGTAAAAAACGAAAATTATTAGTTCGCCGGGATTTATCGGACGGAACTACCAGTGCTTAGTGGTTTTTATCAGCTCTATCATATGAGGAGGATATAACATCTGAAAGATTCTTTCAACTGTTAACTTGGTTCAATCGACTATGATAGTAAATTACTCCATTTGTATAATAATACAATAAATGTAAGATAAGACAGATTTTATTTCTTAAATTTAATATTCATATTATTCTTCTGGCAAAGAAATTTACTTAAAATTAATCATTAATTAACTAGTAATAAAGCTAAACGATCTAGTTATTATTTTGATAAAAAAATAATTTCACCTTTATAAAATCAGCAGTATTTTTTTTTCGAATGTATTCTTTTGAAAATTTGTATAATACATGTACCGAAAAATACGCCACATTTAAGACGGCCACTTTGCACTATTACCAGAAAAATGTCCAGCCCGCGCAAATCTGAATTTAATTTCATTTATTTGCCTTTAATCAAACGCCTGTCTTCATACAAGCAGAATATGTTTTGGCGCGCATTTGTTTCCTTTTTCTCGGGTACTTTGTTTTATACCTACTTTAAAAAGAACTGCAAAGACGATTGACCCGCTCAGCAAGCTGCACATGCGCCGAGGTGATTTGATCCTTCCGAGTGCAGTGACACGTCGAATGGTGACGTAATGATTGCATAAACAGAGTTAAAATCGCCATTTTGGCGATATCAAGTGCAGTTCCATTGCACTTTGTCTTAAAAAAATGTCAGATAAATATCTCTTAAATGGTAATTCTGAAATTTTATACTTATCAGCGATAACATAATTTCAGCTTTGATATTCTTTTCATCTTTAATTAAATATAAAAAAATTAGCTATGATTTTTGATAGCTTCGTTTGAAATATTGGCGATGAAATGTTTTTATAGAAACGGCAACCCTGTAGCGCTCGAGTGCAAACAGAATGATTTGTGAACATTACGTACGCAAGTGTTGTTGATTGTTTTGATACGTGATTTTGTGACAGTTCTTGAGCCAAAATTTGGATTATTTTTGCCCTCCCATGTGGATTATTTTCTGACTTATTATTTAGCATCATTTCTCACGACTGCTGATTAGCAGAATGAACTTCTTCATCGTCTTTCACCTGAATGCTCGGCAAAGGTAAGAGAATTTTTGTGTTCTTATTCCCATTCTCATACGCTGGAATACATTTTTAAAAAATTCACAGTTTTATCATCGTTTGAAGTCTTAATAAATATATCACCTTTCGTATGAAAACAGATCTTTGATCAGTTATTCACAGTTGCTGATTAACAAAATATATGAATTTTTAAGATGTTCTTAATCATAGGTAAAATTTAATGTGATTCTCAGGTAACATAAAAAATGTTTTGGTTAAGGTTTTTATTAAGGAATATTTAAATTTTTTAAACAAATTAATTACGCCAAATAAACATTAAAATTTAGTGACTGGCATATACAAAATCAGTTAAAGTATAACATAGTTTTTTGATAAATGTCGTTCGTTTAAATTTATTACAATTGTCACCATTTAATTGTTAAAGTTAATGCTTAAAATCACTCCCTTAAGTCGAGAAATTTTGAAACGTTTTTGATAAAACTGTATTCCATACTCTTTTTAATATACAAACGTTTTAAATTTGAATCTTCAAATATGTATTTTTGTTCTGAGAGGAAACAGAATTTATCATTATGTTTGTAAAAGAATTGAAATGTCTCGGGCTTTTTAAATGTGTAAAATTAAGTATTCGGCATTCAGTCGTTGTATTATGCGAAAATTTACTTTTCGTGATTGTTGTTCATGCTGTGCAAATTGTAAATGAGAAGATTTATAAAATAGAATTTCAGAAGATTTCTTGCAGTTTCCTGTCTCAAACAATTTAAGAATAAATATTATTGGAACTATTTCTTAAGAACGTTAAACGTATATTTATTGTATTGGAAATTAAATATTTGTAGATAATATATATATTTTTAATAATATTAAGTAATAATTAAAACAGTATATTTTAATACCATAATAGTCAGTATGATATATTAATAATATTATTGCGAATAATAATATTTAAATGTTTCTTTAATATAAATAATGTACGGCCTTTAATTTTTTTAGTGTTATAAATCGTTATAAATGGAAGGAACGTTGAAACTTAGAGATATTAATTGTTAAAAAATATATATTAAATAAAGGAGTTATTTAAATTGAAATTAACAATCCGCTAATGTGATATCCTTATTCATTTCCTGCAGGGTTACGAAAATAAAAATTACGTCGGCAACCGAAACTGTTTTCTGAATTGTTCGTTTTATTTAAAGCAAGCTTGCGTGATGGCTATTATATAGGCCGTTTCCTGGTTATTGTTTAGCACTCAACAGACGCAACTGGCGAAGTTTCTCCCCTTCCCCCTCCCGAGCGACATTTGAAAATGAAAGACATGATGCATTTTAACTGACGAAGTGAGAGATTTGGTATCGTAGTTTCGAAATCAGATATTCGGAATGCAGTATGATATAAAGAAAAAATATCCTTAAAAAATTCTGAATAATCAAAAATAAAGATTTTACTAATATAAATGTACGAAAGATATTAATTTCTGTACGATTTTAGCGCCTGTTATAAATGATATATCAGCTGTACCAAAATCTTACACTATCTGTTTTATCTGCTGACTGAGCAAATAACTCAACTTGATAAATGGATGGTTATCTTGTTTGCTGTAAGCCTTTGTTTGAACATGTGTCTGTTTTTCTTTATCTGATGTAATTACCGAATTTCATGAAATTCAGGCTGTTTATCCTGTAGTCTTTCAAATAAACTAGTATTTTAAATTGATTAGAAACCTTAAACAGTACATTTTTTAAATAAAGGTTTTATCGAAATATATATATATATATATATATGAAGGTAAACAAAAATATTACCCCTTCCCCCAAAAAACCTCAGGTTTGTGTTAAATAGGCTATCATTAGATGTATGTCTGTTTTCGCATTTTCCATTAGCATATTAGGCAAGTGAATATACTGCACGGGCGTTTTCTGTTTTTTCCCTATGGCGTAACATAAATGAGCCATCTCCCTTACAAAGTCTTTCGCGATGGCATCCCGTCATTTGAGCAAATAGCTCTAGTGTGCCTTGCCATAATTTAATAAAATCGAAATCTATGTCTTCTTTGACTGTAGTCCTTACTAGTTAACACCTAACAGGGAAAAAAAAAAAAAAAAAAAAAAAAAAAAAAAACTGACTTTTTGTGTGATGAGAATGTTATCCAGGGCAAGGGAGGAAGCCCTAAATGATATAACTTGACTGTAGAATTTCTTTATGAATAAAAAATGTAATATTTTCTTATTTATTGTGATAAAAAATTTAAGGATAATTTTTATCAAATTTTTTAAGATAAAATTTTCGAAACTTTTTTTAGTTGTTTAATATATAATCAGCTGACAGAAATTAACCGAAAGTTATTAATTGACTGGTTAATAAAGTAACCGAAAGTTCAGAATCTCTTTTTTTGGGGGTGGGGAGAGTTTATTGTTTTCAATCATACTTTTAAAATTTTCAAAAGCCATACAGTATTAATAAATAAATTGAATCATGATGTATAGACTTTCATATTTTAAAAAAAATTTCTTTAAAACGTTTTTTTTTTAAGCAGATTTTTATATTGTTACTTAGTCTTCATGCAAGAGGTGTAGAATTATCAACAGTTTAAAAGTTGTTTAAATGTGGCTAAGCCTAACGAAGTAGCCATTTGTTTACAATTGAAACTTGGCAAAATAGTGAATTACGGCCGTTTCTGCACCTTCAGTATCTTTTTGTCGAATGGTACAGAAAGTAAACTTTTAGTTTTGTGCACCGAAAAATGTGCCTTCTTGCCGGCTGGTTTTTGCGTAGAAACTCTAAATTTAAATGTAAAAATTATTATTCTTTAACTGTTTTAACTGTATTTGGTGTTGTACGTTTTTCTATATTTTTCAATTTTTAATGAAGATGTTTTTTATGGATTTTTGCCCTGCCGCGAAGTGAGAATGGAAGTAATTAAATGATATATATATCTCTGATGAAATTCGAGGAAATAAGTTTAAATGAAATGCAGCAAAAAATGTGTATAATTTAACAGGCCGTTCATATGGTGTCGGTAGGGTACGAACTGCGCCAAATTTGATCGAAAATCCCCGTCCCCCTCTTTTCTAATCCATGAACTGCGTGACGTTTCCTGTCCCCCATTTCTTTCCAAGAAGATTGGGTGCTACAAAAAGTCGTTTATCGCCATTAATGGGACATTCTATTGAGACTGCAAGCCTTTATTTTCGTTTATCAATATTGTAAAAATTGTGCATGTAAAACAAATATTAATTTAAAGTCTGGTGTGTGCTAAAATATAAATTTCTTTTACACTCATTTTAAAGTTTTGTGATGCTTAAAAGAATGATAAGCCAGATCTTTTTTATTCTCTGTAAGAATTAAAAACTTTCCAAATTGTAGATTTTAGTCGCTGATATGTATATTAGTTTTGAATAGTAAAATTGATAGATTAATGACATACACAAAACTGATACATAATCAGCGTATCAAATATCGGATTTGTAGCTCACCTTAAATAAGTTTCTTGTCTAGATAAATATTAACAAATCTTCTTAGATAGCAGAATGGTTTTAAACTTTCAAATTTACCATTTTAGGTAAACAGTTCTAATTTAATTATAAAAATTATCCTTATTAAGTCTAAAAATTGGACTTCTTAAGTCGTTCTAAATTCACACTAATATTATTGCAATATATTCCCGTATTAAGCTTTCCATTTTTAATCATTGAAGTTATTTTAAGTTTATTTAACTTTGTTACAAACTCCATATTTTAATACTAGAAACGTTTAAATATTTATTCTGTTTTCCACCTGATGTACTTTGGCATGTATTTAATTTCTAATACACATTTAATTAATAAATTGATAATTATGAGCGTCATCAGAATTTTTATAATTAAAAAAAAAAAAAAAAAAAAAAAAAAAAAATCGAACTCCCTTATATTCATATCCTGGGATTTTCTGTCTCCCTTTTAATCCATTTCTTTTTCACATATTCTTGCACTGTACTCAAGTTTTCATGTATATAAAATTTATATAATTTGTATTGTATTTATGCCAATTTATATTTAAATGATAATTTTTACAAATTCTTGCATCACAACTCTAGTTAACAGAAGATGTTTCTAACACCTTGGCAAAGCTTAATCTTCAGCATGTAGCTTATTTTCCAACCTAGTTTCAGGCTGAATTATTTGTAAAATTAATTACTTGAAATTATTTGTTAACAAAGATGGTCTCCAAATCACACTCATAATATTTCTAACTGTTGTAATTTATAATGCAACAAGCTCATGTGATTTATAATATAATTCATTTATAATTTTTTCAGCAGTATTGAAATTAATAGCAGATACTGATAATGATATACATTTAGATTACAATGATTTAGATTGCCATTGCCTTCTTCACTCATGCTTTTATACTACATTCCTAATATTTCATAATGGCATACAGGTAAGTTTAACTCATTCACCAAACATGTAAATCTCTAATTCAGCCCACTTTTGTTCTTACGTGTGCTGTATCTTCTATTTTCTTTAATATATTGTTCAGCCTAATTTCAAAAGGTCTTGTGGAAAAGTCACTAAACATTGGTAGTTCGACCCGAGTTTCTAGTCCCAGTGATCCCCCAGCTCTTTCTTTTTTGTACTTATTTACTGTATAAAAATGTAGCGTACAAATTTCAGTTCATGAAGTAAAAATACTTTTTTAATTTATTCTTTAAAAATATTGCAAAAATTTTCACCTTTACCTGACAAGTACTTATATTTTTAACCACTGTATTTTAATTTCTGTTGACTATCAGTACATTCACTTGTTTCACAAGTGCAACTTTTATTTTATACGCAAATCTACGTAAAATAGCATTAAAACTTCAGTTATGCGGAGCTCCTGATCGATAGCTTGCTTAAGATTGAATGAAAATAAGCTTAATGTTACTGTTAATTAGCTTCTTATTAATTTAATTATATATTTCTAATTATTATATGTTCAGATATTCCCAAGTACTCACACTTTTGCATCCCAATTTTTAATTTTTGGATTAAAAAGTAAACTTTTATTTATTAAAAGGCCTGATTGATTATATTAATTTGCAGTATTGTGTATCTAATTCCTTTCTTCTAGATAAATTTTATAAAAAACTTCTTGGCATAATAATTTAAATTTATTTACAATTTATACGTCAGTGTTCCAAATGCATAGTAATGTTGTTATAATAGCTTTTTTTAAAATTTAAGTGAATTTAATTTCTGCAAACATTTACATGATTACTTTAATTAACAAAAAATATTTTTAGCACACTTTAACACACTTTTATATGGAATAATTTTTTGCACACTAGTGAACTCTATTAAATTTTCCAGTCTAGTTCAAACATCTTGACTATTATTGATGTAATTTATTAAAAGTATAATTTGTATGCTTTATAATTATTTAATTTTTGACATTATTATCATAAATGAAAGATGTTTGTAATGCTAATATGTATGTTTACCAATACCTTTTATTTTCTTTGTTAGCTCACGCATTTATTACTGTTATTCAAGTAATTAGCCTGCTTGTTATTTATTTTTTACTTGTTCTTGTGATATGTAATTCTATTTATTTATTTTTATTTTCCTCATGGCTACAATTGGCTTCGAAAAGTTATATTTTAACCCTGTAGGCAGCAGGGGGGAAGAAATTTTGATTGGCGCAGTTGGACTATAGCCTCGACCCGGGGGGGGATTTTCATTAGCGCAGTTGGAGTACACCCATGGTGTCCCCATCAGATTTTTTATTTGTTTATTTATTTACTGTTTTTAAATTAAACAAATAAATTACTTTCTATTTTCGAAAGTTTTCTTCTCATCATCGTTTCTGTTTAACACAAGACATTTTTGTTTCATTGACGTGAAATAACAAAATTAACAGTGTAATGTATGGCTTTTTAAGAACTGTTGTTATTATTTAATGTTACTTAAAAAGCAAAAATAATTTGAGTAGTTAAAAGTTGGGGTTCTATTGTATTATCGGTTTATTATAAGCATATTTAACTAGTCTGTTATTCGATAAAGTTAGAGAAGAGGCAGAAAACTCAGATATCGCTCGCGAGAGCGATTCGAACGTGTGATATTCTGATTCGAAGTAAGACGCCTTTCCGTTAGGCCAGCGGTGCCCAAGCTTGTGCTCGCCAACCCGATTAAGTACTATGAACAAAAAATATTTTAAAAATAACCATTCATTTATGTTTATTAATTGTTAAAATATTGTAAGTATTTATAGTCCTAATTGATATCTTGCAAGATGTTATATAATAATTGATTTATAACATAAAGAATTGGACGATAATAATTGGTTATCCGTTCTGTATTTTCTCACGGGTATAACAGCTAAACTGAATAAACTGGTCGAAGATCTTCAGGGAAAAGAAAAAAACCTTTTTTTCAATTGATTGGGACTGTAACTGCTTTTCAGATAAAGCTAAATTTGTGGATAAATCAGATGAAAGAAAAAAATTTCACCCATTTTCAGAATTTATCAAGCCATATTAATAACCACACAAGGCAACTGAAACACAGAAATAGTCGGAAAACCTAAATGCACTGAAAAATAATTTTGAACTCCGCTTCTCTGGTTTCCATAAAGTTCAACCAATATTATTATTCATCTCAAACCCATTTGCCGAAATGAATATTTCAGATGTATCACATAAGATTGAAATATGTTTAACAAAAATGTTGATGTTTTGGAAATGTGCTCGCGATACCCATTTGCCGAAATGAATATTTCAGATGTATCACATAAGATTGAAATATGTTTAACAAAAATGTTGATGTTTTGGAAATGTGCTCGCGATAGGCCAAAGTTTGGGCGCCACTGCGTTAGGCCACGCGGACTTTTTCTAGGAACCGTAATTCTTTTATTTTACAAACAAGTAAAATTATTAGTAGTTTTTTGAATGACTGTTTTTTTGGTAAGAAATTTCATTATTATTATTATTATTATTATTTTACGTTAACAGGAAAGTTATGTTCAAATTGACATTCGTTTTATAGAAATACTGCATTTTCGAGGAATATTAGCGCGGAGTAGGAATATATTGCAAAATTTTGCCTAAAATACATCGCTTTAATAGAGTACTTTTAATAAGTATTATAAAATAAATCATAAAAAACGGTAACTGTAGCGCCATCTGTTGAATAAAATAGGAAGAAAATTTCGTGATTAAGACCTTTAAAAAACTAGGTTGAAACTAAAATCATGAACTAAATTTAAGCTGGTACCTTCCAGATTGTAACATACGATCTGCGACGTGGTCGTTTGGGTTCTTATTACTTTATAGCCCTAAATAAAACAGTAGCATGCAGTTGCTTAGGTATTTTAATGTATTGCTGTAAAGGATTCAGAAAGCAAACGCCGTTCCTGTTATATATGCAAATTTTGTTGTACATTGTTGAAATGCTAAATCAAGAGTACGAGGAAGAATGTAACCAGTTATATCCTGTCGTTTCTTGGAATTAGATTTGTTTCATTGGCAAGACAACTGAAAATAATATGCACTTCCCCGCATAACTAAAGTAACGCCAAATGGCTAGCTAGCCTAACATAAAAGTGCCGGGTAATGACTGTATCAGCAGAGTACAGCCTATCAGCAGTCACTGAAAGAGGGACAAAGGCGTTTTGTAGCGATGATTGTTGAAAAATGATTTGTCAGGACACGCAAGTCAAAGAACTTGTTACCGTAGAGGTGCATCTTACGTACAGAATTAGTAGATTTCTTCTGATTAGAGCAGACTTCGGGTTTCTTTTTCCTCCATCCTAACTCTAGGGTTGAGGAAGCTTGGATGCAGCAGAGACACTAGATGATCCTCGGAGCATCTTTATACTTGTTGTGTGGCCTTGTCTTGTTTACAAAGAGCCCTTAAATATGATAAATAATTTTTTGCTCGTTTTAAGCATCTTGGTTTATTGAAACAGTCTAAACTGCGCGTGCCTGAATCGCTGGCAGCGAAATCGTTGAACCGCGAACATTTTTGCTTTGAAAAAAATAATCTGACCTTCTTAATGGAAAAACTGTTTTAAGCTGAAAAGGATTTGCTATCGTCTCTTTTAGGAATTTCTAGAGATTTAATTTCATTGTACGTTTTTTCAGGTGAACTGTTTACTTTCTCTGATTGATAAATTTAGTCGTCGGAGCACATACTGAAGCTGGTTCTCTGTGTAATCTATGGAAAATCCACAAAAACTGCTTAATGAAAGAATCAGATCAGGAATTTTTAAAAATGATCGATTTCATATTTCTTGAAAAAAAAATCACAGTTTCTTCTGTTGGCATCTAATCTTGGGCAGTAAATTGGAAGGATCTATCTTTCTTTCTGATGGCGAGGATCCAAAGTCACTGCAAAGATTTTTCTCATTAAGCTTAGCGAAATGATTATTCAAGGGAATTTTCTGAACTCATGTAGAAATACTTATGGATTTTATAATTATTAATGGGTGAATTCCACGCCGCCTTTCTCGGGTTTCGGGGTTGAAAAACAGTTGGAAGACTACAGTCTTTTCCTCCTTACTTCAGCATTTCCTGACGGTTTTTGTATCTTCGGCATATCATCGGTTGTGTTGTCTTCATGCTTTCGCTGAAAAAAATCTTCTGAATAAGACAGTTCCAGTGCTATAACAGCCTCTGCACGATCTTTGTTAAAGTCCTCTTTTTTTATATCCAGGCAAATTCTCTAGCTCCTTCCTATAAGGAGAAGTGTAACAATGTTGCAATCTCGAACTTATGAGAGAAGTGATCGTTTCGACCTATCAGCAGCAGTTATTTTCATGGATTTTGCTAAAACAAGTAAATCATAAATTGTTTAGTGACATAAAATGCAAGGTTTTAAAAGGCTATTCTGTTATGTATGCTTGCAGATGCTTTCCATGAAAACCTTAATTGATCAAATTAAAAATCATATCGTCAGTAAGGTGTGAGGCGAAATTTATATAGAAGCATAGATGACATCATTATACGTTAGTATATTGCGTCAGTCGTGCCAATATTATAGCACAATAGTATATTACAGAAGTTGTCTTGGTGATGTCATCAAACAATAGTATATAACACATATGTGAGTGACGTCATCACTCAAAAGACCTGATTACCGTCTAAGAATGTGCTGGAGCCTTAGAATAAATCTGTAATTTTTTATAATCCTGTTTTTCCTTAGAAAAAGAAGAGTAGTGTGTTTTTAGAGCCCCAAAATATGAACTGTGTGCTTAGGGCCCAGACTGAATGAATCGAGCCGATCACACAGTATGACATTATATTAGAAAGATATATATATATAAAAGATTGAATTAAATTAAATACATTAATAAATGGAAATAAATTTCCTAATACTTGCTCGCATATTATATATTGCATTGATGATATCTTCTAGCAGCAGTATATCATTTCACTTCCTTAATGCATTTCTTTTAAATGAAAGGAAAATATACTATTGCGTAGCTTGCATAATAATTTCATCTAGTAGTACATTAACCCAGGGCTTAATTTCTAAAATTAGAAATGCCGGAACCCTATGGAAGACTGTGAGGAACAAAAGAAAAGTAATTAATTAAATATTTAAAAATTAAAATAATTAAATTTAAACTAAGAGAAATGTAAAGAGATAAAGAGAAATCTAATAAATTATTAAATTAATTTTAAGTAGTTAAATAGAAAGAAAAAAAATTATCGGACCTTGTCTTATTTGGAGCATTCGCTGAAATTGCAATTCCATTTAGAAGTTAAGAAGTAACTCAGCCGATCTCCATCTCAGTTTAAGCCCTGATTATACGTGTAATGTACTATTCCAAGGGATGACCGGTATCACTCATTTTTGTAGCACACCAAGGAAAAAAGATAAAACGATTAAAGCTTCCCTAAGGAGAATATGAAAGGAAATTTTAACGGAAAAGTGTAGCTTTTCAAATAAAGAGGGAAGTATTAAAAGATTTTCTGATCGCGATGACGTTTCGATATAATTCTAGCCGTTAAGCAGAAATTTTCCCTGAATACGATTCGGTAACAACGTGAGAATAAACGTAAGACTTCTCTGTGCAAGTGACAGCAGTGGTCCTCCCATTTGGTTACATCATTCAGAAAGTCTTCAGGAGCTCTACAGTACGAAGTCACTATCGTGGAACGTGCACGACCACGGTATCACTTTTAGTACTTTGAGGAACACAAAATTTGCCCGCTTTCATAAGTTTAATTGCACAGCCTGGAGAATAAATCTTTGGCATATGATTGCAGACTTTTTCTTTCCTCAAAGTCTCAACCTTGAGTGCGAGGGAAAGACAGGCCTGCATTCAGAAATTAGAATTTATTAATGCATTTTTTTTACTATTAAAACAAAATTTATCTGCTAAAATTCTGGTTCATTTACATAAAAGAAGTGCCGGAGCCCTTTTATTTAGGGCTCCAGTGCGCTCCGGCTGAAATTACAATTTATCTCGAAAACTGAAATGTACTGGAGCCAGCCTCCGGCGCAATTTAAGCTCTGCATTAAGTCATTTCCGTCAGTGTTTAGGAGGGGTAAATTGCGTGCTTGTTAGAAGGTGAGTTTATAAAAAAAAAAAAAAAAAAAAGACTAAGCAAAAATGCACTGCGTTCGCAACATCTTCTCTTAGCAAAGTATGCTCCGAGATCCATCAGTTCAACGACTGCTGATTTTACAGTTGACTGCAAACTCGCTTTGAAACCCTTGCAGTGCGATATTTGTTTTGGAGTAACGGTGTCGAGCTACCTGAGCGTGTAATTGGAGATCAAACAGGAAGTCAAAAATAATAATAATAATAATAATAAAGTAGTTCTTGAAGAATCCCGGACCAAATGTAGTAAGTAAAAGACGCAAGACCATATCCGAATTGTAACGAGGCGGGTGAAACCCTACTCAGTTCTAGTGAACGACAAAAAGAGGGCGACTATCATCCAACTGGTAGGCGGATTTGGCGTGGACAGATAATTACATGTCATGGCTCTGAAATCTGCAGTGTGGTGTTTTTAGTTCTTATTACTTTGATCGTCAGGATTAAAGAGCATAGATGAGAGGGAAATATCTGAAAGGCTTTTCAGATTTTAGCGGTCGTCCAAAGGGTTTGTTAACGATTTTTGCGCTGTCGCTAAACAACTTCCAGGCTTACATGTAGACTTTATGAGGCTCTTAGCCGTCTATTCGGCTGCGTTCCCGGAGCAGGGGGGAGCAGAGAGTAGATGGTTTCTGCCAGGAAGATATCACACTGTGAGGCTAAGGCCAGGTCAGTGGTCTTCCTTGGTGGCTCTCATTGTTCAATTTTCTTACTAAGATGTCTTTACAAAACCTTTTTTTTTTTTTTTTTTTTGTCTTTAACGTTTTGTATGCTTACTTATTAAAAATCACATTCTTGGCGCGTACATAACACAAAATTTGATTCAACACCAAAATCACAAAATATTTAAAAACAGCATATGTTTAGAAGTTCCGACAGACAGTCTCGCGCGCCGAAGATAAAAATGTTTTATTCCGTATAGTATTGCCAATGCTCGCTTTGAAATCGTTGAGTTTGTTAATCAAAAATTCGTTAAAGTTTTACAAAATATGAAATAGATAATAAAACAAATTCGAAATTCGGTCTTCCATGTGCCAGTGTTCGGGTGAAGCACTACGATATTCAAAATTTGATGGTTCTTTAAGTACCGTTGTTTTTCCACAGTGCGAGAAACATGCATACATTCATGCAGATTCGTATTATTTTAATTTCTTTAAATATAATACAGGGCGATAATAATTGGTGGCAACAATTAGAAAAGTGATACGCCGTTTTTAGTGATTCAACGTAAAATGCCGTTTCGAGACTAAAATCCCATTCGGAACTAACGTCCCTTTTGGACTAATAAAAGTTAACTGTTACATACTGAAAAAAAGATTAAAATCATGTTGTACAAAAGTATTATTTAACATAAATTGCTAAATTTCGCAGCTGATTTATCTCAATATTGAATATGAATATTAAATTAAAGGAAATTTAAATTAGTAGAAAAAAAAAAAAAAAAAAGCGGAAATTATCTCCCTTGTTTTGAGAAAAAGAAAAAAAAAATTCTTTAATATGGCATAGGTCACCTCTGACTAGATTTGCCAACTCTGTTGAGTAGCAAAACGGACAATATAAAATATATTTATATTAATTTCGTTTTTATTATTATCAAAATTTGTTAGAGTAGAATTTTAGAATTAAGTTTCATGTGAACAAACAATTCATTAAAGCTTTGAAAACAAATGAAAAAATTTTAGTTCGATAATTTAGGTAATACATTAAACACATTAGTAACAACTCACTAAGCACAAAAAATGCATTAAGAGAATATTCATAAGAATTCAATAAAAAAATTTAGAAATTTTTTAAGTATTTGAAATTTTTAAATTTAAGTATTAAAGTCAACTTTTAATTTTTAAAATATATTGTTTATGATTTCTGGCAGATTTAAGAAAATATGCATCACTTTCTATTTTTTCAGCGAATTCTGAACAACTTTATCTCAAATTAAAATATGTAACTAATTCATTTTTAATAAATTCAAACGAATGCCTATTTCGTTCATTTCTCCAATTAATTGACATGACAGTAAAAAAAAAAAAAGTTTCAGAGTGTGCTGACGTAGCAGGAATCGAAAACATATGCGAAACTATTTTTTTAAATATTTATTATTCATAATCAGCACTTTTTTAAAAATCATATGCCGTTTGCTATTTGATGGTTTAGCTCTTGTAAGTTTTTTGAATTAATGTTACTTCATCAAAAAGGTCATCGATATTCAAATCCAATTTTTCTTTTAGCTTCAAATCTTCAAGTAACACAACAAATTTCTAGTATGTTGGAAACGAATTATTTAACACACTACAAATTGACAATTTGCCAAATGTGGAATTTTTACCAAAGTATTCTAACTAAGTAACCGCTAAAGAAAGAAATAATTTAGTCTTCATTAATCTTTCAGCTTCTGCATTATCAAGTTTTTCAAATGCTGATGAACTTCAAAGCTTAAAAAATTTCTGGTAGCGAGATTTAAGCTTAAGTTACTCAAAACATTGGAAATATCTACACCATTTTTTTTTCCTGTCTAGTTTTGCAACTTATAACTGACATTAAATATCGACATTGAATAACATGAAATGTCGCGAGAACAATAAATATATTCAAAAGTTCATGTTATTTGTACAAAATATCTTCACTTAGAAACAGCTTGAATAATATTTAGAACAATCATTTCGTCAGTTTTAGAAATGAAATCTTGAAAGAGTTTTAATTTCGAAATAAAGTACATTTGAAACTTTTTCTGAGCTCAAAAAAAGGACAAGGACGGCAAAGCTGATTAAAAAACAGACATTTCCAGAAAACGACGGTTGACGGCTCTACCTCTGACAGAAACTCAAATCTCGCATATTAATTTCATAGAATTTACGAAACTGTTGATCAAGTCCTGAGGAATTGCTCGTCACTTTTCTGAATGTGCAGTTTTTGGATGCGATTTTAAAAAGTGCGAGAAGGTATCTGGCGCTGCAATTCGGTCGCATGAGGCGTCCTATGCATGGTCAATCGTATTCAAATCTGTTGATTAAGCTGGCTTATTCATTCGAATGATAACTTTTCAAGTATTATCACTCTAGAAACTCTGGAAAGGGTGTTTTGTTAGCAAAACATCTCGGCCTGCATGACCTCTAAATAACCTTATAATTATTAAACTTATTAACCAAGGTGTCGGCTGCTCTGTTGAACCGATTACTTATATATAATCGGCGCAAAACCTTTGTCAACGATACCAAGTTCGATGCAGCCATTTTTTTATGATAGTTTATTTATTTATTTACAAATGCCTAACTTTTCGCACCTTACTAAGCCACTTGCCATCTTGCCTCTCGGTAAGCGCGCTATAACACATCCGTCCTTTTTGAATGAACAACTGTTTCTAGTGATTTTTCTGTCGGCTTTATCATTGAAAAAGATGCCTGATTTGTTCCTCCTTTTTAAAAAAAAAAGATGTAGATTTTACAGTTTCACTCTATTAGCATCAAAATTAATGAACTCGAAGGGAGATCTTTGATGGTAATATCTGTGTTTGGGATGGAAAGCCAGTTTTATCTTTACGTGATAACACAAAAGTGATCCGTCGTGAATGGTTGATGATAAAGCAGACAATTTGCACTAAACAGTTGTTCTTAAGAAATGTTTTGAATGTGTGATGCGGTTTTAAGACAGCTAATGGTATTTGATGGTTCCACCCCCATATCATGAAACCGTGTTCGTGGAAAGGATTTAGGTCTGTTTCCGCGTTTTTAAAAAAATCTTCCTGTTTGCGCGAAATCGGGGAGTACAGTCCGCCTCCCAAAGTTCCTCAGGAGATGCCAGGATGAGTCATTAAGAAGAGTTGGGCAGTTTCTTTGTGAATACAAGTGTCTAGCCCCTCAGATGCTAGTTTTCTCCTGATTCCTCCCTGATCTTTTGCGCAGATTCACGCGCAGCGTGTTTACTCCAAGGAGCTCGGCGTGGTCAAAGCTGATTTTTTTAAAACGCCACGCGTTTAGCACGTTACGAACTTGGTGCGCATTACTGAATGTAAATTAATTTCTTTTATTAGTTTTTCTGAAATAGTTTTCTTTTTAATTGGTATAGATATTTATTTGTTCAGATGTTTTATTATAAATCTATACATAAAGGAAGAATTCCTGATTTATTCATTTATTCATCTACAGATCATCGCCCAAAGCTATTAGAGATACAGATGTCAAAACTTAGGAGCTTATTCCTTTTGTACCGAAGATGTCATTTAAGAAGCGATTTTTTAAGATTCGGAGGGCAAAACGTGTTTTTATGTTTTTTCATATAAGGAAGAAACAGATGTACATAAGATTCTTGCTTTAAAATGTATGGAATATGAATACCTAAAAACGAATTTCAAACGTTTCCGAAATTCGGCCCCGAAGGGAGGGGGGAAACGTGTTCTTCACATATTCCTTCATACCTCAGATATCCATAAGACAAACTTATGAATTATTGCTGTAAAATGTAAGGAATACGAATAAATGCTGACATCAACATGTGTAGGGAGGGGGACCGATTGGCATAAAATACAAGTTTACATAATGTACAAGTAAGCCCTATTAAAGGTACACACCAGGTATGTAAAGCTAGTTAGTATAAAAAAACTTTGGTTAATTGATAAAATTGATAATTTTAGTTATAAGGTATTTTCTGCGTTCTTTCCGCATGCCTTCGTGATTAATTGGAAGCATACTCGGGCGTGTATTCGAGAGGTCCAGGGTTCGAGACTCGGGGAGGGCACTGCATATTTTTCACGTTTGCTGCATTGATTAAACCTAATAACGTCACACTGTAATCAAATTTTTTAAATTTTCTAATCGTAGCATGCATTTTAAGAGATTATCAGAGATTTCGAAAGCACGAATTTTAAGGGATTATCAGAATATCGTAATATTCGACGAATACTGAATTCTCCACTTTTTAAATATCCATCGTCAGAGTAAACTAAAGTCGTTTGATATTTGCCTTAAAGAAGCTGATTGTACTTACTCTTCAGTTACAACTGTTGAACCAGTGTTTCCGAAGTTTTTAATATTGCCACCATACGAATAAATTAAATTGCGAATCGCATTTACATTTGGAATTGAAAGTGACTCACAAAGTACAGTTTCTCTTAAAAGAGAAGCTAGATGAATAGGAGATTTAGGAAAAGAACATTTTAAAATGAAATAATATCAAATAAGTTGATAATAATTAGCAATTTCATTATATACAAATACAGATGTGTATATATAAAAATAAATGATTTAAAATATACTCTTTAACTATTTATATTTACTGTCAATAATTACTAACAAGTATATACACATAATTAATTATTTTAAATTAGTATGATAAATATATACAATCACTGCTGAATCGTGCGCTATGCTTCTGGAATTTCTGAATTAAATCTTTGAAACTAATAAATTTACCTTTGACAATTAATAAATTTATCAATGGTTTCTATTAATGTATTTGGATATTCCGATGAATGCAAGTAAAGCAAGTCCATTCAATCGAGATTCAGATGCTATATTTCTGAATTATGACTTTGACAATTTATAGCTGGGAATAAAAAGCTTCTTTTGGCTAGGACAAAGCTTTCTCAGAAGCTGCCTTGATATTCGAGGTATATTTTATTCTCATCTTCCTTTCTTTTCGCAACGAATAAATATTCTGAGATTTTATTATAATTCACCTTTATGCAGAATTTCGGAAAAATACTGTTTTTAATTTAGGAAACTATCTTTTAGTCCATTGCCAAAATTATCGCAGAGTTTGAACATCTCTTCCCTTTTAAATACAGTACTTCATTTATGCAAAGATATACAAAGACTCAGACTTCGTAAATATCTTTCGATTATTTCTTTTAAAAATTCTTTTTTTAAATCTAAAAATTTTTTGCTTTCCTGCATTTCGGAAGAGGCCAACGCCCAGTCGGGCCCCCATTATAGAACCCCTTTGGAAGGGGGTAATGAAGATTGATGATTTCGCGCAAACAGGAATGTTTTTGACAACCGCGCAAACAGGAATCGCGCAAACAGGAAGACATCGTGGAAACGGAATCGTGGTTAACTTAGTTTTCCAATTCTGGCTGAACTGGAAATTAAACAACTTATTTTCCAATTCTGGCCGAACTGGAAATCAAACAACTTATTTTCCAATTCTGGCTGAACTGGAAATCAAAGTGTAAGAGCTAACTTGGGAATTAAGTGAATTAGAACACTATCTCATTTTCTGGGTCTTTGAGTCACTAACAATTGCACCCTTGCTATTTTGAATAGTTAAAACAGTATTTAAAAAATAAAATTAAAAAAAATAATAAAAAAATTTTTTATATTAGAAAACAATTTGCATTTTATGTGAAATGAAACAAATTTCTAATGTTTAATACTTTATTTTTTTTATTCTAAGTTCTAAAATATTTAATAAATCTTCTATAGAAGGTAATATCTGTAAAGTACTGTTATGGAAAGAAAAAGTAATGCGAAGAAAAAATTTTATTAACTTTCAATATCACTTGCGAATGAAACGTATGCCGTCAAATTCTCATCAGAACCATCAGGCCATTATATGCAGCTTTTTTATAAACTGAAAATGGGATTAATGATTTCACATATCAAAATAATCATCACAGTATGTACACAATAATAGCGATTTTGGAACATTGAATCTTGGATTGTTTTTCTTTTGAGAGCAATTGCTGGAAATTCTGTTAATTCGTGCTTTTTGCTCCATCTGTTAAATGCAGATTTTTCGAAATTCGAATGCATTTTAATGTCGGCGGCTTGAGGAAACTGCAGCAGACTACAAGATTTAATTTATTCCAGTGATTAATTAATGATTTATATTCATAATTTTTAACATACTACACTTTATAGTTGTGAATCTGTTAAAACTTCTGAATTAATTATTAATAGTTTGCGTTTGCTTAATAAAGTTTGGAAAGATATTTCTGAGTAAATTTGTTGGAACCAGCTATTCATCTTACAAAAATCTAATTTTAGCACCATGGTCACACTAACCCTTGATTTGGTGTGACGAACAGATTAAGGGTTGCAGAAATGTGTGGCTCTGTGATCTGTTTAGCTTGCCTCTGAATACGTATTCCAGTTAACTGATGCTGACGCATCAAAACATTTGCTGAAATAACTTATAAGTTCGAAAAAAAAGGGGTAGAGGTAGAACTGCAAGACATTTTGAAAAATAGCTAAATATTCATGCTTTTAAAAATAAAAATTCAGAATGTCGAATTAATAGTTTCATCATCAAGGTCTCAACTTGATAACAAATTTTAGAATTGTAGAATCGGTACTTACTGTCTAGGAATATGACTTCTGTAAACTTACTTCCGATGTGGCTGTCTAGGGGCTAATAAACTAGTCCAATTTACAAATAACTTGAATATTTAATTAAACATGAATAGTTGCTACAAACTACAAAGTAATTATATACATAGAAGGAAATAGATGAGGTTATTTACAAACGAAGAGAAGGAATTGCATTTTACAAGCAAACATCTTTGAATCGTGTCATCGTCTTAATGGCGGAATCGCCTGCCTGCCTGCGTCATCGAAGAAGTGAAAGATTTCCTCCCACAGCTTGCCGCGTCATCCGATTATAAATGAACGATGCCAACCCACAACTGCTCGTCCATCCTGATGGAATGCGGCCTCGCATTCTCGTAGCACCACTGTCTACATCTAGGGATCTGAAAAATAAAATTAAAAAAACAAAAACAAAAAAAAAGAGATTTTTAGTTACTATTGATGGAAAAGTCGTCTTAAATGGTTTATTTCAGCCATCTTTTCTCATCATCTTAACATCCTCAGAAATAACGGCGTTAGCTCTTCTTAAATGCTCTTTCAGTGTTCGTTCATCTTTAACAGTCTATCTGAATACATGTATTTTACAAACACGTGTTCCTTTGATGTTGTCTGGAACAATTCATCTTCGTATTTACGTCTTCTTAAACATCATCTGAATACGTCTTCTGAATGCGTCTTTTTAGATACCGTCTGGATACGTCTTCTGAATGCGTCTTAGATATCTTCAAGATCCGTCATTCGAATGCGTCTTCTCAAAATCATCTTCTTTAAGCCGTATTTCTTCATACATTTCATCCTTAGACATCATCTTCAGTCTTCTTAAATTAGTTCACGTCTTTAAAATCATAGTCCAAGTTCATTAGTCAAATCGGGAGAAATTTGTCAACCTGGGAAAAAGTTTATAATCAGGAATCATCAAAATTGGTATTTCATTATCAAAGATCGTCTGTCCATGGTTTCAGGTATTCAGCACAAGTACTAGTCTTGAAAGGTCCTTCGGTAAAACCAACCTTCTCTACGTCGTATGTGTCATTAGGTTTCACCTTGGTAATTTTGTATGGACCTAAAAACTTGGATTTTAGCTTTATACCTGGCCCTAGTTGAGTGCGTTTAATAGCTACCATATCATTGATCTTGTATTTACGAGGGAGTTTTCGACTTCGATTGTAAGTCTTTCGATTCTCTTCCTGGATCTTCTGAATCTGCTTTTTCGCTTCTTTTTTCTCACCTTCTTTAATTTCTTTTCTTCTGTCTTTGCTTTCCGTATCAGCGTCGTTGTGATCAGGTTTTCTAACTGACTTCTGCTTTTCAATCTTCTCTTCTTCTTTGGTGGTCTCTGTAGTTTCCTTGTCTCCAGTGGTTTCTTTTGCTTGTCTGTTATCAGATATGTTACTGAAGTTTTTTTAGTAGAATTAGCAATTAATTCATCATAAACTCTAACATTAGACTCTTCTTTAGGAACATGCTTCTTTTGAGAATCTCCTTCTTCAGTGGCGTTTCTCCGCGTTCGCATCAAAGCTAATTTTATTGTGCTTGAGTTTCCTTTTTGCACTAATTCAAATTCATCTTTAATAGCATCATTTTCACTTATATCAGAATCTGCATCACTCGGGACGTCGTCAGAATTCACAATCAGGAAATCATTGCCACTTGCTTTGATTGTGGATGAAGTATCCAGTTTGATCACATTCTGTACTGTAACAGGAACTATACTAACAGGATCAGTTTCTGGTTTTGGAAGTAAAAAAATCATAATTAACAACTTTTTCAAATCCTTTTTCAGAACCATTTCCATTGCAATAAGCATTTTTTTGCTTTTCAGAATCATTCTCAGATTTCTTGTTTTCTGCGATAAAGCAAATATTTGATCTAAATGAAGAACCATCAATTTGGAATTCACCTTCAAATCTTTCTATAGGTATTTTGCCAAATTCCGTTAACTGCAGCTCTGCCGACTTAAATTCAGAAGAACCTATCTTCTTATGTATATCTTCTCGGATTAGCGTTACTTGACTACCAGTATCTATTAAAGCATCAGTTTGCAAATTACCCAAATTAACAGTTTTATGCATTTCTTTCTGACAAGTCTGAGTTATTGGAGTAACAGCTTTGGCATCTTGGATATTTTTAGATGATGTTTTCGAACAATCTATGGCCTTGTGTCCAAACAAATCGCATTTAAAACACTTAAATCCTTTACTCTTATAGTTACAAAAATTAGACTTATGACCTAAACTTCCGCAATTATAACACCTTGGCTCTTTAATCTTACTAGGTACAGCGCGTGTTTTATTTTGTGTGTTAGTACTTAAATAACCCTTATTCTTCGTATCTGGAACGCGAATTTTCTCATAAATTTTTAATTTCTCTTTGAATTCAGAAATAGTTTTACAACCGTACAAAACAATTTTGTTACTACTCTGATCTGGTATCCCATTGATTACATAATCAAGAATTGATGAATCATCAACAGAACCGCGACTGGCTATTTCACGCATGGCAATTAAATATTCGTAAAGTGATTCACCAGGTTTTAAGTGTCGTTTTTGTAACAAATTATGAAGTTGTGCACTGTTTATTTTAGAACCAAATTCAGATAAAAGATTTTCTTTTAATTTTTTCCATGATATTATACCTTTCAAAGACCTAATAAATACTTTAGCAGAACCAGTAAGCAATTTTTTAGCAAACACAATTTTCTGTAATTCCGATAACTTAAATAATTTAAAAGCTTCTTCTAAATCACCAATGAAGGATTCAACTGGATATGTATCAATGCCATTAAATTCAGAAACAGTTTCTAAGATATCACGAAAATGTAGGGAAATATTGCTAGGCATTATAATGTTTTCATTCACTGAGTTATTTATGGGAGGTGATTCTGACCGAACAGAATTAATATCATCACTTTTATCAGAATCATAAACACTTTCGTTTTCAGATAACTCATCATCGTCATCACTTTCGGATTTTAAGACCTTAAAATCACAAAGACTATTCAATATTAAATCACAGTTTTTATCAGGATTTGAATCATAATTAAGATGTAACAAATTACACATAGAAATAAAATCATTTGCAGTAAGAGTTTTAAGTAATTTTTGTTTTGTTTCTTCAATATTAAAATCAGATGGAAAACCACAAAAGTTACGCAATCTAGCTCTATTTTTTCGATCACCCAAAGTTCCAAACACAATTTGATGTAAAAGTTTAATTGACTTAGTAGGCCCAGTCTTTAAAGAATTTGAAATTCTAGGAATAGAATGTAAGGTAGTCATCTTAATTCACAGTATCATAGAACACTATTCTTAGAAGTAACAATGTGGAAATAATCGAAACAAAACTTACTTATTTTGTAATATTCATAATGCTTCTTCCTAGGCTCATACCGGCCTGAGCGCCCAAATCTGTAGAATCGGTACTTACTGTCTAGGAATATGACTTCTGTAAACTTACTTCCGATGTGGCTGTCTAGGGGCTAATAAACTAGTCCAATTTACAAATAACTTGAATATTTAATTAAACATGAATAGTTGCTACAAACTACAAAGTAATTATATACATAGAAGGAAATAGATGAGGTTATTTACAAACGAAGAGAAGGAATTGCATTTTACAAGCAAACATCTTTGAATCGCGTCATCGTCTTAATGGCGGAATCGCCTGCCTGCCTGCGTCATCGAAGAAGTGAAAGATTTCCTCCCACAGCTTGCCGCGTCATCCGATTATAAATGAACGATGCCAACCCACAGAATTATATTTCTTGAATTTTATTTCGTGTTATATGGTAAACTGCTATAATTCCTACTCAGAAGTCAAAATTTTGGTTATTTAAACAAAATACTGAGAATTAAAAATTGTTTTCCGGATTTCTGTGCTGAACAAAGTTTGAGATTTCTTTTAATGTGTTGTTACATATGGCTTTGTTGGAATGATCAATCCAAACATATAAAACAGCGGCCGCCCAGACGGTCTAGTGGTTAGGGGAGCCTGACTGCAATACCAAAGGGCCCGGTTTCGAATCCCGGAGAAGGCATGGATGTAAAATTGTCTGTCCCTTCATAGTGTAACTTCTTGTGTAGTTTGTTGAACTTAATAATTTCTGTATTTTAAAAGTAGACTCAACTAATGAGTATATCTCAAGAATTCAAAACTTTTATTATTACATTTTTAAACAGTTCACATGACTTTCAGCTAGCACAGTAACACGTGCATCACAACAACGGAATCGCATAGCATGAGCGCCATTAAAGTTATTTACAGTTACAGTTATAGTTGTAGTTAATAATTATAGTTGTAGTTACAGTTATAGTTGTAGTTTAAATATACATCACATCTCTTCCTCCAGTTTATAAACAATAATAAAAATAGCAAATAATATCAATACAAGGATATTCACAATATGACATACAATAAAAAACGTTACATAAAAATGATATATGCATTATGTTACATTATTTTATTCTATGACAAAGTCTCTATATCTTGAAGGTTGTCTAATCAACCGTCCACTTCTTGTTATTGTATTATTGGATAGATTGTTCTGTTGATTTCCTATATTAACAGGCACAGAAACATTCTCAGGGCTTCCATTTAAATTTTCCTCTTTATCTAATACTATATTATTAACTTTGCAAGGTGATTTTGAAATTTTTATATGGCTTCTGTTTCTTCGTAATATTTCCCCATTTGAATTTCTTACAATATAGGATCTAGGAGCTTTATGTTTTGAAATTATTTCACCTTTATCCCATTGCCCAGTTCTAAAGTTGAACAAGGTTTTACTATCTCCAGGTTTTAACTCAGGCAGTTTCTGTGCGGTTCTATCATAATAATATTTTTGCCTAGCTTGAAGTGCACGAAATTTAGAATAAGGCTTGTTTATCTTAGTATTTAACAATTTATTACTGATAGGTAATTTTGTCCTTAATCTTCTATTAAGTGACAGTTGTGCAGGAGACAAATTTATTCCACTAATTGGGGTATTCGATATTCCATTAAGCCTACACTTATATCTTGCACTTTCCTCATGATATTTTTCACTATTTCTACAGCTTTTTCAGCCAACCCATTACTTTGAGGATATCTGGGGCTACTAAATTTAAGTTCGAAATCCCAATCTTCAGCAAATTTCTTAAATAAGTAGCTATTACAGGGATTATGTGACAAAGGACTTCATTTGCAATACCATACCTGGCAAAGATGCATTTTAACTTTATCATAATTTCATTTGCTGTCTTATCTTTTATGTTAGAAACCAACATGAACAACATTTAGCATTTCAGGATCATCACTGATAGTTTCATTCACAGGATATGCAGATGACAAAGTGTCAGCAAAAAGCATTTGATTACCTGGAACATAATTTATCTCAAAATCATACTTTAGTAATTTTAAGATCATCCTTTGCATTCTAAACGAGATTTTATGCAATGGTTTCTTAACAATTGCCATTAACAGTTTATGATCACTTTGTGCTGTGACTTTCCGTCCAGAAACAAAATTGTGGTACTTTTCAAAAGAAAATGCTATGACCAATAGCTCTTTTTTGATCTGTGCATAGTTTGTTTTCACTGTTAGTCAGGCTGCGAGACACAAATGATACAGGCTTACCCTTTTGAATTAGACACGATCCTAGGCCATCCTTCGAACTATCACACTGTATAATTATATCCTCATTACCACTGAAAACTTTTAAAATTGGAGCTTTGGTTAGCAGTTGTTTGATGTTGTTAAATGAATCTTCCTGAGTTTCTCCCCAATTAAATTCTACCTTTTCTTGAATGATTTCTCTTAAAGGAGCAGTAACTTTAGATACATTAGGTATGAATTTCGACAGAAAATTTAACATTCCTAACACCCTCCTTACTTCAGTTTTTGATTTTGGTGTTGGCATATCAATAATTGCTTTAATATGACTAGAATCGGCTTTTACACCCGACTCAGAAATAATTTGGCCTACATATTTGACTTCCGGTACCCTATATTGTAATTTATCCGGATTAAATTTAATATTTAGAGATCTAGCTCTTTCAAGAACCTTAGAGATAATTATATCATGAGTAACCTCTAGATCCTGCAATTATGATATCATCAAAATAAACTTCCACACCCTCAATATCACCAAATAATTTTTGGTTTCTTTTCTGAAATATTTCTTTGGCGGAGGATATTCCAAATGGCATTTTATTAAATTTATATCTTCCATAAGGAGTATTAAATGTACATACTTCAGAACTAGCTTCATCTAGTGGTACATGCCAAAATTCATCTTTTAAATCTACAACTGAAAATACTTTTTTACATTCTAACCTACTAATTATATCATCTGGAGAAGGAATTTGATAGTGTTCCCTTTTAATTACTTTATTTAGATCTCTAGGATCCAAACATAATCTCAGACTCCCATTAGGTTTTTCAACTATAACCAAACTTTGAACCCAATCAGTTGGTTTATTTACTTTCGATACTATCCCTTCTCTTTCAAGGGTGCTACTTTGGTAGACGGTTGCACGGATTTTTGGCGATTTACGTTGGTGCAATTGTTGGCGCCATTTCTACAAACGTCAGCCATCTTGAAAAACGCTGTTTTTACGCATAGTAAAATATTTAAAACTTGAAAAAAAAAAAAAATAAATAAATATCGTTAGAAATAATGGATTAATTTTTTTGTTGAAAATGTCGTTTTTTAAGATGGCAGGCAAGTGTAAATAAATACATTTACTATGAGTATAAAATACTAAAGTAAGGTTATTATTACTTTCATATAGCAAAGAAGAGAATAAAAACACCGCTATAAAAACATTGTGCCAACGTTTAATTAGATTAAAATATTACTGAAATTGAATATCGAAATAAAAAACATCATCCAACATTTAAAAGAATTAGAATATTATTAAATTTAAATACTTTAAAATACGTTATGTAGAATATAATATATATATTATATAGAATAAATACATTTACTACGAGTATAAAATACTAAAGAAAGGTTAAATTATTACTTTCATATAGCACAGAAATAGAATAAAAATACCACTATAAAAACATTGCGCCAACGTTTAATTGGATTAAAATATTACGTAAATTGAATATCGAATTAAAAACCATCATACCAACGTTTAAAAGAATTAAAATATTACTTAAATTAAATACTTTAAAATAAGTAAATAAGAACGCTTCGTACACTAGAGCTAAAATGACAGCAATTAGTTTATTGTCGGTAAAAAAGGAGGAATGTCTAATAATTTTCTTACCGTTACAGCGGTTATTTCTTCCAACATGACCACAATATCATATACGGCCGTCTCAGAATCGGCTTTTCTAACGATCTTCATCTGTGATCTACATTTTCGCACTTCATTGAAGAAGCAATTAGCGACATTTCCTCCAAAAATTTAAAATAAATTACCTCTGACCCTTGTAAGAATTTATAAATAAATCTTTGATTAGGAAAGCCAGGCTGGCGAAAATAAGGTCTCAAAGGACAATTTTTTGATTCCGAAACCAAAAATTCTTGGTGCTTATCAAAAACATTCATCTTTGAAGGAGACATTTTTGAAGGAATTCGAAGATATTAATTAAATTTTAAAATGGCGCGGTAATGCACAAATTTTCAGCAACCTATCAGGGAGCTGATTACAGCTCATTAATGCACAAATATTCTATAACCAATCAGAGAGCTTATTATATCACGCCTAGAATTAAAATTATTTAAATAATCATACATAATAAAATCATTTAAAAAAATAAATGCAAAATTCAATTGTATTTTAATATTTAACAGCCATAAATAATGTTTAAAACATTAGATTAAATTTATAGATATTAAAAGCAATTACTTTTAAAGTAAGGTGACGTCACTGATTACATCATCCACAGCATAAAATTTCATAAAATATGATAAAGAATAAAATTTTTATTTCAAATAAAAATGCAAAATTAAATTGATTTTTAATATTTAGAAGCCATAAATAATATTTAAAACACGGAATTTATGCATAATAACACGCATTATTTTTTAAATAAAATGTCAACAAAGTATCGGTTACCATAAATAACTTATCCAGCAATGTGTTTATCATAAGTCGTATTACTCGCCAAAAGAAAAATTGCCAAAAACTCGCCAAAATCCGTGCAACCGTCTACCAAAGTAGCACCCTTTCAAGTTTATCTAAAGTATCGTTTAATTTAGGCTGTAAAGCCTGAGGAACACGTCTTGGGGGGTGTATTACTGGTATTGCATCATCTTTAAGGGTTATATGATATGGTTCGTCAGGAAATTGCCCTGTTCCTGTAAATACATCTTTATACTGAGCAATTAAATAATTTTTATTAATGATATTGCACTTTAAGGAATCAATCCTTTCAATTAGCTTTAATGCGGAACAAGCTGTTAACCCTAATATAGGCTTAGATCTTACATCAAGAACATAAAACTGTAAAGGTATATTCTTAAGCCTTTCAGTTGAACAATTAATTATAAGATTACCTTCTGGTTTTAACTTAAAATTACCATATGCAGTTAAGAAAAAATCAGTTTCATTAAGTTTAGGCTTAAGTTTAACATTATTTAAAAATATACAAAGGCAAAATATTTACTTCTGCACCAGTATCTAACTTAAAATCAACCTTGAAAGACTTATTATTTACATACATTGTAATACTTTTTACCCATGTTTCACTTACCTTGTGAATATCCTTATTTACTTCATCAATATAATTTGTTAGATCTTTGATTGATTTTGCACTTATTTTAAATTCACTGTGCCCGTTTACTGGTGGATTTATCATTACAGAGTCAACAAATACACTATGTTCATTATATATACTAAGTTCATTATTTCATTATTTGGTATTCCAACTTCATAAATGTTCTTGAGACACCTCGCGGCAAAATGGTTCTTTACTTTGCATTTCGCACACGTCTTTCTGAAAGCTGGACAGTCCCGATATTTGTGCCTTCTTCCGCACTTCTTGCAGTCATATTCTAGTGTTGATTGCTTCTGCTGCGACGACAATTTCGGTGGCACTGACTGTTTTGATTGATGCTTCTGTTTTCTATATTTCTTCAGCTGTTCACAGTCGCTGGATCATCTTTCATGTTCCGGAGTTGCTCTTTGCTTGTTTCAGCGGCACGGACTATTTCTAATCCTAGGTTAGATTCTCGAAGCAAAAGTTCGGTCAGACTCCTATCCCGAATGCCTAATACAATACGGTCGCGAATCAATCCATTTTCTTGTTCAGCAAACTCACAAGTTGACGCTAAAGTCTTTAACTGAGTGACATAATATTCAATTGTTTGTCCTTTTTGCTGGCTACACGAAAAGAATTTGTAACGTTCATATTCGACATTCTGCCGTGGTGAACAATAATCTTCAAAAGACTTCAAGACCTCTTCGTACTTCTCCTTATTCTCAGGTGGCTCAAATCGAAACGTGTTATAAATTTCGAGTCCTTCAGTACCGAGTAAATTCAAAAGAATTGCAATTTTAGTCTTATCTGGCTTGACATCTTTTTCCGTTGCAAGTAAATAGTTTTCTAGCTCTAGCTTCCATTTTTTCCACTTTTCTTTAACATTTCCGACGGAGAATGTTAGCGGAGCAGGTGGTCTGAAATCCATCCCACTTCTGACACTATGTAACTTCTTGTGTAGTTTGTTGAACTTAATAACTTCTGTACTTTAAAAGTAGACTCAACTAATGAGTATATCTCAAGAATTCAAAACTTTTATTATTACATTTTGAAACAGTTCACATGACATTCAGCTAGCACAGTAACACGTGCATCACAACAACGGAATCGCATAGCATGAGCGCCATTAAAGTTAAAGTTATTTACAGTTACAGTTATAGTTGTATTTATTTTTAAATATACATCACACATAGGAGGTAACGTTGGCCGCCTATTAGGTGCCTCCACAATAAAATGGCTACCACTTCTGGCCTTAGCAGTGGCCAATGCCGTTGGAGGCATAGAGGCAAATGCCCGCCATTTGTAAAATATATATATATATATATAAAACTGCTCAAGTATCCCACAAGATAAATAATAAAAAAGAACAAACTTTCATAAAAGTAAAATCAGAATAAATGATCATGAGAATAAAAGTAAAAAGTTAAAAATTTAAACAAGAAGGAAAGGAATATAAATAAGAGATGTTGTCTTCGAAAGGAGTTCATGAAAGCTCTGGCATTCCAGTTTAGTTTATTTATCTCACCACGTTTCTGAAACTCTTTATCTAATTATGGGCATATAAGAAGATGCTCTGCATTCATGATGCCCGAATTGCAAATTGGGCATGTACTAGATGGACGGATGCCTATTTTATTAAGATGATGTGCCATGCAATCGTGACCTGTTTGCAGTCTGAAGTTTGCCACAGCCTCTTTACGGGGTTTTTGACAAAACTTTTTCCATGTCTTGAATCAGCCCAGGCTGTGCCTGTTGATTTTGCTGCCTGGTCAGATTTAAGAGTATCCATTAATTTCTCAAAAATATGCTTTTTAAGTGACTCGGGAGGAAGTGGTTTACTGTTTTGTGACGCAAGTGTTCCTCTTTTGGCTAGTAATTCTGCCTTTTCGTTACCGTTGATACAAACGCTTTTTTTTTAAGCAATTGTGAGCAAAATTACTGTCCTCATGATGTTGAAGGATGGGTGCCTGACCTTAAATTCCCATATAACTCGAAAAACAACAATATTCATTGACTCATATCAAGGAAGTTTGACTTTTGGTGTTAATGGATTTCTTTTTATTTTAATAGCATATGCTGTAAATAAGGCCCACCAGCGGCCGAGCTGTAAAGTCCTTGAACGCTCGTAGCTCTGTCCAAGGTTCGAATCCTGCGAACGGGTTGGCAGCATGGCGTTTTCATTGTTTTTTTCGTGTGTAACGTGTTAATACGAGTCAGTTTGCCTTAGAAAGTCCTTCTCGAAGGGATCCCTCCTTTCCGTGTAGTGCCTTAGGGCGGAACATGTAAGTAATAAAAACAATAATATTCTGTAAATATGAAAGGTTAAGTTAGCTTAGGTTAATGAATTAAAGCAAAGCACACAAAGGCTACCTGCGTAAGGGAGAGATACCGTCGTGTTCGCAAGGAAATTTGGCTCATATTTACATCTCGCATGGGGAAAGCACAAAAATATCTCTTGCGGCGAGTCCTTTCGCAAGGATTTGACCCCGGGTCGAATTACCATGGTTCAGTGCTTTTAACCACAGGGGCACTAGTGGACTGAAAGAATGAATGAAACTTAATGCCAAATCGAAGTGCACTTCAAAAATTTATTAGATTGAAGAAATTAATAAAAAGGTTTGTTTTAAACTATTTTCCTAGCTAGCTCCCTAATTCGTGTTACTTTACTGGAAGATCTGGAATGGAGCGATAAGTCACCTGGCTGTCTTTACAGAGCCAGAAATTAACGTTTAAGAGAGTTATTCTCCATAAAGTCACACCTTTTTTTGTGTGTGCTTTAATATTTTGTTTAATTTGTATTACATTTCAATTAAATTTTTAACCTCTCTATTGTTAATTTAACTTCTTTCTTTATTTATTTGTTATTTGATTTCAATTATATATTACATATAATTTTATTAATTTATATATTACTTATTCAGTTATTTATTACTTATTGTTTAATTTATTTATTTTTGTTCACCGCTTTTAAGGCTTTCCATTGAGTTCTGACGATAAATTAAAATTAATTAAGCACTGATTACAGATATAAAGTGGGGATTTTAAAAACGATTTCTTAGCATTAGTGAGTTCAGTTCATTCATTCATGGATAACAGGGAAAAATAAATATCATACTTAGATTAGCAGTCTGTAATGGATAAGAAATATATGAAAGCTTTGCAAGAAGGGAAAAAAGTTCTTAAGTACTGAACAGTATTCTAATTTGGAAGCCAGAATTTCTGGCAGTTAGCCCTTGTTTTTGGAAGTAAAGTTTTAATCTGTTGGGTGATGTGATTTTTATCATAACTGGACACAGAAACAGAGAGATGCGGTAAGTCAATGGATAAGCAAGTAGTCGGACAACTTACCTTCGACACTATTTTTCTTTTCTTTCCGCGTGCAGATGAAGCAGGAGAGTATTTATAGGATGTGGCATTCTTCTGGGTTGCTCATCTCCAGGCGAATCCGGTCGATGGTTGTAGGCAAGTTCGTGGACATTGCTTCCTAACGAAATTTTGTGGATTTAATTACCATTATTGCCATTTCTCCCTTATGTTAACATTGCTATATATATATATATATATATATATATATATATATATATATATATAATTTATGTATTAAATAATATTGATTAATTGATTATATTATCTCCTAAGTTTAATTATAGAATTATCTTAAAAGAGTGAATCCATACTAGTAAGTTCTATTTTGAAAGATGTTTTGAAGTAACTTGAATGTAAATTGTTAAAAATGTTTTAACGGGGACAGGAATTAAATCATGAATAACAAAATTTCAATTGTAAAAGGAATAAATTAAAGGCAAGAATTAAATTAAATGCATGTAATCATTGTCATTGATCGGAAATTAGTTGACTTTTCAAGGGGAGCAAACAGGGGCGTAGCTAGAGGGGGGCATCTGTCCACGGGCGCAGAATCCAAGGGGCGCCAAACTGATGTTACGACATTTTAGAATTAAATGTTTTCCATCCTTGGCAAGCAGTAGGGAGCGCGAAATCTTCAGTTTTTCCTGGGCGCTGAAAACCCTAGCTACGACTCTGGGAACAAACCAACTCCCGTTCAATGAACAATAATTAAGAAATAAATACGAAGGTGTTTCGTCTTTACTCGAGCAATAAGGTGAAGCCAAGCCGGCAATTCAAGTCAGGCCAAATATTTAATAGAAGGGATTATGAACAAATGCTGATATCCAAAGAACTCATTCCTATTAAGCATTTTAGCTAATTCAGTTTTGAGTGAAAAGCAATTTCTGCAGTAAAATTTGATAATGCTCGAGTAACCGTCCCCCGACACCTTCGTGTTTATGCATTAGAGTTTAATATTATTTGTAAAAATTAAACATTGGAAATTGTCATTATGAAATAGAATTCAAAGTAGTTGAAATAAACATTAGAAAATTACAAAATATAAGATAAATAATGCAAACTTTGTAAAAACAAATCAAAAAATAAAATAAAAATAAAAAATATAATAAGAAAATTGAATGTACATGAAGATATAAAGGCCACAAAAAGTATTAATTAACTTACGTCCTTTCTAGTGGGGAGTGGGCAAAGTGTTTCCTTCGCGTCTGACTCAGAAGTGTAGTGTTTCCGAAAATTCTTTAGACCGTCTGTTAAAAAATTTTTTTGAAAATACTAGTGAAGGGAAACTAATTAATTTCTGGCTAATTGTGTCGAAACGATTAAGAATTTAAGAAAGGAAAAAGGAATTTTCACTGTCAAAGAGCTATTTGACAGACTAAAATTATGAAATAGGCCCATTTTTTTAACAGCATAGTAACAGCATAAGTCTGAAGACAATTAGCTTTTTACATTATTACAGCTGAGTAATTACACTATATACAAATCCTTCAACTGATAGTCATCCAACTTATACCGCCTTCTCAGGTTTAGGAACAAATCATCAGTTAAATGATTTAGAGTGAGCATTTAACGCCTGCTCTTTTAAGGCAATGGTTAATACATTGATTGGGTATTAGATTATTTTTGAGAATTTTAATAAGGAGCAAAATTTCGCGTTGTAGATCTATTGTATCTGTGTAGATATTTTTAATTCGTTGTATTTGATTTATTATTGCATTGTTAATTACTTTTTTGGATATGTTGGAATACCAATTTATTAATTTGTTAGTTTTGAAATTGAAGTTTCTTGTTTTGTCAAAAAGTAAAATTTTTTTGTAGTTAATGATTTGAAGATCTAGATAGTCTATGCTATTTTGTGAATTATTAGTTTTATTAAGTGTAAGACAATTTGAATAAATCTCGGAGTGTTCAATTTTACTAAAATTATTAATTGTAATAAGGTCATCAATATATCTGTAAGTGTGCTTGTAGTAATTTAACTCTTGTGGTTGTAGATTTTTTTGGAAGTTAAATTCTTTGATAAATAAAAAAGATATTACCGATCGAGGTACTGGAATGTGAGCCCATTGGCAGACCTCTGACTTGTTTAATAAGTTGACTTTGAAATTTGATGTAGTTATGAAAAAGTGTGCATTTTAGGTAGGTTTTCTATTTGTTAAGAGTCATAATTGGGAGCATATCAGGGAAGAGTTTAGGCAGATCTAGTAGACTAGTATAGATTTCTTCTAGAGGAAGTGAGGTATATAAGCTTTCAAAGTCATAGCAGTTAATGTTTTGTATGTTAATTGTTTGAATGGCATTAATGACAGGAGTGTTATTATGGATGATCCAGCAATAGTTCTGATTAGTGTTACAATCGTTGAAAATAAATTTACAGATTTTTTTAAGTTGAATTGAAAAATAATAGTCTACATTTTTCTTTTAATTATTAGTTCCATTAGCTATAAATCTGAATTTTAATGGTGTTTTATGGAATTTGGGTTATAATTTGGGCATATAGGTTAGTAAATCTGTTGTAGTTTGGATTTAAAGTAATATTTAGTTTTTTATGAAAAGTTTTAATTCTGATTTGGTATACCAGTAGCTTGTCTAATCTGAATTAAAAAATGATTCATCAGCATATATTTTCTTTCTGTTTCTTCTCTTCCCAGATTCTTGTGTACTAGTATTGTGCATGATGCAACAGAGGACTATACAATTCTGTTGCAGAATGTTTCGAAATATATACATATATTATTTGAAAGCATAAAATAAAATTTTAAAATCAGCAAAAGCAATATTTTATGAATGAATGAAAAATCCTTTCAAATTTTATTGCTTTCATTACGCTCATACGTTTCTAACATGCTATTTTTCCTTTGTTTTCTACTTCTCTAAAATAAAAGCTAATGATAATGATGAAGTTAGCAACGTGTAAAATCATAATCATCTGTTTGTTCCCTTTTGACATTAAAAAGTTTTATAGCTGAACCTTACCAAATGTGGGGGGGGGGCATTATGTTGCAGTATGTTAATGTAACATTATCAGAGCATTTACCATCAACGCAATATGATAAATGTTTACATCGCAAGAAATGTCAAATCTTCTAATTTAGCCTCCATACATACTTCGCTTCATAGAAATCGAGATTTTTATGTCTTGCTTGTGCATTCATACAAGCTTTAGGCTGGAAACGTTACTTACAAGTTATTTTATGTTCCTAGTAGACTGAGTGAAAACAGTGTCTGAAATTGAGAAAAAGAACACCCAGAGCGCATTCTTTAATGCCTCCGTACAGAAATATGTTATAATAGTTGAAGTCAGCACGAACTCGAGTTTGGAAAGCATGTGAATAAAATAACATGTTATTAAGTGTAAAATTATTCAAACATACACAGCGCACATTAAAGTGAGACGGAAAAGTTGTTCAGGTGACAGATTATCTGTTATTACAATGCTTTAGTAAAACTGACCGCTTCATTTATATAATTAATAAAGTCTGAGAGTGAATTAATTATGTAGTGGAATTTCGAAAAATAGGTTGGTTCTTGTCTTCAAACTGCAAGAGTGAATTATTTAATTTAAGCAAAGCATACTTGAGCCATCTGTCTAAGCTCCAATCAGGGATAGCGCTATTCTTTTTGCCGTCCGATGCAATCTCTGTGGCTCCTGGATTCTACCGCCCAATGCCTCTCTAAATTTTAGAATTCTGGTCCTCTTATCACCTGGTGCGATAGCACCGGTTGGATGAGGAGCCGTAGTATACGCCACCGTTGCAGGAGATGAAACCCGATAACTTGCTTTTTCTCCCACAAACCTTTCGAGAGAACTAGAGGATCGTCAAATGTTTTTGTCATGTCGCGACGCTTCACAGTCACAGATGTCGGTGCCTGATCAGAGATTGAAACCAGTCCAGCGACGTCACTTTCTGTATATTGCTTCGTTCCGGGTGACTTTCAAACAAACCGATTTAAAAGAGATATCGACAGAGGGACTGTGGTGGTATCATTGTTGAGATGAGTATTCCCTCACTCATAAACGTGCGTTTGGATAACCCACACTTCTGCCGATAAGTTAAGTGACAGATAGAAAAATTAGCATATTCAGCTGAAGAAACAACGTGTAGTTATAAAATTTACGTACATGAACGAACGCGGAAACCATCCCTTAAAGAAAATTCTGCGTACCATCATTTTTTACAAGAACATATGTTAACAGTAACAGCCTCTTTTGTGCAGATATTTTATCTTTGACTTCAGTAGGGACTTCAGTAGGGAGATCAAAATAATCAAATTTTGAAATATGAATGGACGACATCAAGTGAGTGACGTGAAGTAATGGGAGGTGACAGGACGTATCGAAAGGGAATAGACTGATCTCTAAGTATCAGTCATTCGATCATTTGCTGCTCATGGAACTGTTTAAAGAGAAATAACTGCAGTTCGAAGACCAGTGAATGAATGTATAAGTGTCACAACCGCTCAGGATGACCATTTCTACATCTGTACCGCAGATCAATTACTATTCATCAACTTATTTTCGACTTGCAAGGTCGACAAGTCGACGTCTGATGAATAGTTAACGAGCCTCCATGAACTATTTATTGACAACTGCATGTTGATCAGCGCCTGCCGAATTGGTGTAGTAGTTAATGCTCCTGGCTTCTGTGGCGTTAGCCCGGGTTCGAATCCCGGAGAAGGCACTTGTAAGTGTATAGTGTCTGTGCGGCACCGGGGCACTCAAAATACATGGCAAGCCGAAAGTCCTCTTGAGTGGTTTGGAGGTAGGTTCAAGAGGGGTGGGGACCCTAGGACCCGTTCCCGGGGTAACTGTGCATCAAAACTGGAACGGAACTTTCTCATTCTCGCAGAGATAAAAGTCGGTTGCCTCCTGCTGTGCAACTTGGAAAACATTCTGGGTGATGAAATGGCCAAATGACTGATGAGTATCAGCTATCTCAGACGAATGCGTTAAGTTGCAAGTGTCCGGGAGTTTGAAGCAGCAACATATATTGATTCGCTGTATGCAAGACAGCCAGTGGATCGCCTTCCATTGACATTCCTCGTACGAAAGATCCTTTTCAAAGTGGTACTGAGCGCACCTCAACTGGGCGTCACAACAGTGGGATATTGTGTTTATTGCTGATAAATCATGGGTGGTTTGAGCAAAAACAGCTGTTAGTGGCCACACTAACCTCCACTTCATCCCTCGCAGTAAATGTCTGCAGTACGATATAGAGATCATGCACTCTTTAAACATATCCATATATTTCTTGCATAAATCGAGCATATATGGAACATGATTGAAAGACGTTTGATTATTTGTTTCCATAATTCTCAATGGAATCTTTATTAACTAAGAATGTATATATCCCATGAGTGTGTAAAGGTACCCCAAGCCACCCCATAGATGACCTTATTTTTGGCATGAATAGATGCTGTTACTATGTGCTCCCTACAGAGGTTATCGCATTTTGTGTAGACAGACCTTTGCCATAAAACATATTGTTGCGTTATCCTATGTAACAGCTTTAAATAGTATTAAAATCTTGTAGTTTAAATAATTTAAATAGATGAACATTAAGTTATTTGTGAATGGCAATATTCGAAACCAGACTCGAGTGCCACGTGCGACTCTCGCACGAAGAATGTAATTTATTTTTAAATGTTAGAATATGTTTTCTCTTCTTGTTTGTATGTCGCCATTTTTTTGAGTGTTAAATAAAAGTTATTGCTGTGTTCCATCATTGGAATTGCTTCATTTCGTCAAAGAAGTATCACAGTCATAATTATTTTGGAGGCACCGACCAAGATCGAATAATCGTGCGTATTTTTATTTTATTAGTTCATCACTGAACATAATATTAGTGATACCAGATTATTACTTCCTGTTCATATAGAATTGCTTTATTTTATTAGTTCATCACTGAACGCAATATTAGCGATACCAGATTATTATTTCCTGTTAATATTAAATTGTCTTATTTTATTACCGTATTTGATATTATATTTAATATTCATTTTAGTTGTGCAGACGGTAGACATATATATATATTGCTCTATGTTATTATTCTTATTTTAATCACAATTAATGTGGTAGAGAGAATGAACTTCATATAATTTAAATATTTCATTTTTGAGGTATACGTACTTAACAAAGTGCATTTAATTTCGTGATTCCTGACTGCATTAATTAATTAAAGTAATTGAATTGAGCTATTTTGAGGAAATATAAAGAAAACAGTGTTCGTTAATTTTAAACATAGAAACAATGTCTTACTTAGGAAGAACTCGTAAGGAAGATTTGCAAAATCTCGCGGCTGAACTGGGAGTTCATGTGACTGCAGATTTGAAAATAGTCGATTTAAAACAGAAAATTGTTGAAAGTAGAGATTATGATGAAGTATTCGTCAAAGGAGTCTTAGACACAATAATAGAAGAACGGAAAGTGAGGGAGGAAAGGGAAGAACGGAAAGAGAGGGAGGAAAGAGAAGAACGGAAAGAGAGGGAGGAAAGGGAAAGAGAAGAACGGAAAGAGAGGGAGGAAAGGGAAAGAGAAGAACGTAGGAGACAGGAAGAAGCGGAAGAGCGGAGAAGGAAAGAACAGTATGAATTAGAGAGATTAAGACTTGAAGCAGAGACAAAGTCTCAAAATACCGGACAGATCCGGCCGAAAACGGAGCTGCGTCACCTTATGCAGAAATTCGATGACAAGAAAGGAGATATCAGTCTATATTTGCTATTGTTTGAAAGGCAAGCAGAATGGGCTAAAATTGATAAAGAAGAATTTGTATCTCATTTACTAGGACTACTTCCTTACGAAGTAACCCAGTTAATAGCTAGAGAACCCTCCGATAAAGCTAAAGACTATGAACACGTAAAGAATTTATTGTTAAGACGGTTTAAACTAAGCCCGGAAAAGTTTAGGCAGAAACTTATGAAACATCAAAAGAGTACCGAATCCACATGGGTGGATTTCAATTATGAAATAGAAAATTATTGCAAGGAATGGGTGACTGGTCTAGGAGTTAAGACTTTTGATCAGTTGCTAGATTTGATGGTGATTGACCAACTTAAGCGTCGAGTTCCTCCTGAAATTCGAGATCATTTTCTTGATGAGTGGGTAGAGATGATTTCATCTAAAAAATTAGCTGAAAAACTTGATGCCTATGAAAACGTTTGCGGAAACTTTAAAAAAAAGCCTGTAGTGGATAGGCAGAAAGAAAGATACAATGCACTAACTCAAGGTAAATTGAGTTCAGATAATAAAAATAAAACTGAAAACAAAATGTCATCAGGATTTAATACGCAAAGCTTGTTTCATAGACCTAGAAGTCCACGTCCAGATGATAAATATGAAAAACGAAAGACGCCACAATGCTATCAGTGTGGGTCCTATCAACATTTAAGGCCCCAATGTCCAAAACTTAAGAATAGTACTGAATCTCCTGCTAATCTTAACAGAATTAGTGCAAAACCAGAGGATAAATTTCTATTACCTTATACTAGTATGGGTTACGTAAATGGTCATAAAATTCCTATATTAAGGGATTCAGGTGCTAGTATTGATATAGTTTGTCGCAAATACATCACGCCGGAAATGCTGACAGGTGAAAATGTGTGGGTGCAACAGCCATTAGACTTGAATCCAACCTGTTTACCATTGGCTGAGATCGAACTAATTTGCGATCTTGGGCGAGTAATAACTAAGGCTGCCATTATTAGAAATGAACTCGACAAAGGAAGGTATTTATTAGGCAATCGAACTTTTGCACTGTTGAATAAACAAAGAAAGGAGCCTGATAGTTGTCCTCACCAGGTTAATGCTGTCTCTACTAGAGCTCAAAGGAAAAGAGAAATAGCTGAAGAGAAGCTCTTGGAACCGATGAAGGAAGAAAATAAAGCATCCAGATATGTTTTTGAAGAAGAAGATAATTTACCGGAACTAAATACGGAAGATGAAGCTCTCATGAAACTGGTAAAAATTGACTCAGAAGAAATTGCACAACTTCAGCTTGCTGATAAGGAACTGTCTAAAATCATCCAAGAAGTTAAAGAAGGTACATGCAAAAATGAGAACTATAGTCTGACAGGAAAAGAACTTTTAGTTAAAAAAACGACGGATAAAATGGGCTTTGAAAGACAGCTTGTCGTTATACCTGAAAAACTCAAGCCGTCAATTATAAAGATGTGCCACGAAGGAACTTCTGGTCATTTGGGTGTCAAAAAGACCAAAGACAGACTTGCTAGATATTTTTACTGGACGAGGTGTTACAAAGAAACTGAAGATTTTGTAAGAACCTGTGATGCTTGTCAGCGCGCTGGAAAAGGAAATGACAAAAAGAAGGCTCCAATGACATTAGTACCAGTAATTTCCGAAATATTCACTAAAATAAATGTCGATGCCGTTGGTCCGCTACCTATTTCAAAGACTGGAAAAAAATATATTATTACAGCTCTGTGTATGTCGTCCAAATATCCAGATGCTGTAGCGGTGACAGACATTTCTTCGCCATCTGTGATTGATGCTTTCTTACAGATTTTCAGTCGTATGGGTTTCCCAAAAGTGTTCCAAACAGATCAGGGGACCTCTTTCGTCAGTGCTTTGACAGAGGAATTTTTGGAGCGTTTCGGCATTAAACATGTAAGAAGCTCTGTGTATCATCCGCAGAGTAATCCCGTTGAGCGATTCCATAGAACGCTAAAAAGGGTGTTAAGAGTCGTATGTATAGGAGCGACTTCGGATTGGGAGAATTATCTACCATCAGTTCTTTTTGCTCTCAGAACAGTCACACACGAAAGCACTGGTTTTACACCAGCAGAATTAGTTCATGGCAAAAACCTACGAACGCCAGTCACTTTACTTTATGAGCAGTGGCTAGAACCGATTGAAGAAAGTAATAATGTTGTCAGTTACGTTTTCAAACTTATTAATCGAATGAAGAAATGCCAGGAACTTGCCGTGGAAAACATGAAAGAAGCTCAACAACGGAGGAAAACATGGTACGATCGAAACGCAGTGAAAAGAGAATTTGCTAGAGGAGATTTAGTTCTTGTTTTATCAACGAATCGTCAAAATAAACTAGAAGTACAGTGGAAAGGACCTGGAAAAATAGAGCAGAAAATTTCAGAAACCAATTATATTGTAAGTTTCGAGGAACAAAATGAGCCAAATCAAGTATATCACATTAACATGCTTAAACCATATTACAAAAGACCAGAAATGATTAATATGATAACTGAAGTGGAAGGAGACTTAGAAATGGACATTCCTCGTTTACCTTCCAATCCAAGTATATTAAATTTCTCGGACATCATAGAAGAGAATGAACTCGAGAAAAGGTTGAAATCCGAGCAAATAGAAGATTTACGAAAGATTTTATGGAAATATTCTGGTTGTTTTTCAAATAATCCTGGACTAACAAACTTAGTTTGTCACGATATTGAGCTATTAAATAACGAACCAATACAAATAAAGCCATACAGACTGTCACCCCGACAGACTGAAATTCTCAAAAGGGAAATACAGAAAATGCTCGATCTTAAAATTATAGAGCCGGGAGAATCGGACTATACATCTCCCATGATTTTGATAGAATCTTCATCAAAGGATCCTCGGCCTTGTATTGATTATCGTAAACTCAATGCTGTTACTAAAACTGAATACTATCCTTTGCCTAATATTGAAGAACGTATCGAAACTGTAGCAAAAGCAAAATATATTACCCTATTAGATTTATCTAGAGGCTACTGGCAAATTCCGTTAACAGAAAGAGCCCAAAGATATGCAACATTTGTAACTAGTTTTGGAAGTTTCAGGCCTCTACGTTTACCCTTTGGATTAAAAAATGCCCCATATTTTTTTAGCAAAGTTATGACTAAAGTCCTGGCTGCATGCGAAGGTTTCGCTGTACCATACCTGGATGACATTGCCATTTACTCAAAAAACTGGGAAGAGCACCTTAAAAACTTAACTTCTGTTCTAGAGAGAATACAGAAAGCAAATTTACGACTAAAACCATCAAAATGTAAATTTGCACAAGATCAAGTGAGATACCTAGGCCATGTTGTGGGACAAGGACAACGAACCCCGGATGAAGTAAAGATCCTGGCTGTAAAGGAGTATCCTACACCTAAAACCAAAACAGAAGTACGTGCTTTCTTAGGACTGGTAGGGTATTATCGCCAGTACATACCGAGATTTTCGGAAATTGCTTCACCCCTCACGGACGCTTTGAAGGGGGTAACAAAAAAAGGAAATATACAATGGTCTGAAATATGTGACAGAGCTTTTAAAAATTTAAAAGAGTTGCTATGCAAGAAACCAATTCTGTATGCTCCCGATTTTGATAAAAGGTTTATTATACAAACCGATGCCTCAGACAATGGCATGGGTATAGTACTATGCCAATTAGATGATGAACAACGTGAACATCCTATCTTGTATATAAGCAAAAAATTTACTAAGTTTGAAAAGAATTATTGTACTACTGAAAAGGAGTGCGCTGCTATCATCTACGCTATCAAGAAACTGCATTTTTATCTGGATGGTCAGCAAGAATTCTTGATTCAAACTGATCATAATCCTTTGGTCTGGCTACAATCCAACGCCAAATGTAACTCTAGATTGATGCGCTGGGCACTCTCATTACAACCTTATAATTTTAAGGTCATTCATCGCAAAGGATCTTTGCACAAGAATGTAGATGTTCTGAGTAGAATTAAGTAATGTAACTCTTAGTGTATGTAACCACGTTTAGAATTAATTTTATTGTTTAATGTATGCTCAACTAATGTATTTGAACGTTCTCCATTTCTTTCTTTTTAAATGTAGTGTAAAAGTATTGTTTAAAACTTAAAATTTTTTGGCCTGAAATTTAGAAATTTATAAGAGAAATAACCTTTGCTCTTTAAGCAAATGAGCAAGCCGAGCTTATTAAACTGTCAAATTTTACAGAACTTTTCCCTTCGGAAAAAGTCTCTCCGTTGGGGGAGAGGTTGTAACAGCTTTAAATAGTATTAAAATCTTGTAGTTTAAATAATTTAAATAGATGAACATTAAGTTATTTGTGAATGGCAATATTCGAAACCAGACTCGAGTGCCACGTGCGACTCTCGCACGAAGAATGTAATTTATTTTTAAATGTTAGAATATGTTTTCTCTTCTTGTTTGTATGTCGCCATTTTTTTGAGTGTTAAATAAAAGTTATTGCTGTGTTCCATCATTGGAATTGCTTCATTTCGTCAAAGAAGTATCACACCTACTTCTGACACCAGATGGTACGTTATTTTCTTCCTTCACGTTCGTACGGGGTTCGCAGATTTGGAGTGAATAAAGACGACACTTGATGAAGTATCGAAACAGACTTTATTTAGCCAATACTGGTCAGGACAGCTCCAAAGTCACGTTTTACAGACGTCGAAGATCTACTATAAACACGCTGACACGATCAGCGACACAGCCTTCAGGTTATCAGGCTATCACGATGGAGACAGCTTCACTGCAAAGCACCAGAGTACAGCTCCAGACTCTGCTCGGTCGTTCTCGGAACTCCACGTACTCTCGAGACTCTCCACGCTACAACTCGCGATGCACTCGACGACGCACAGAGCACGGCTCCCGACCCTTCGGTTCAGTCGTTCCCGGAGCTCACCACGCTCTCTCGACGATGCACTAACCGCACTAAACACTAAGAGACTCCTTCGTTGAACTCGACGACCAACTCGGCACTCGCTGTCCGGCTGTCAACTCGATCGACTCCTCACGGACTGACTAACTATCTCGCACTCTAGACGTGGCACTCACTCGATACTAACTCTTCACGTACCAGTAGGGTTTATATATCTTTCGGCTTGTGTTCGAGAACATTCTGGGCTATAAACCGGTAAGAATTCGTTCCAGAAGGTTCTCCATCCGTCATGGCATATCGCCAACTTTGTCGCCAAATGTGGCAACCCTGCCTTCCCTTGCCATTTTATGGCAACCCTAAAACTGCTTTGCGGGGAAGCCATCTTACCGCGGCTGTACATTTCGTAACAATATTTTTCATTCAAGAAATGCGTGTTTTTGTTCGCCATTATTATTTAATTAATCACTGATAATTTCTTAGAATTCCTTCATGCTGTTGTTTTTTTTTTATGTCACATGATCTTCGAAAGTTTCAATGAAGTCGAATAATAGTTTTTAATCCCTTTTTTTTCGCTTTGTAGCTTAACCTTTGGACATAAGTCTACCAAATTGATAAAAACACGAGTTAAGTTTCCGCGAAAAACTGTTGCGTTTTCAGATCTCCCGGCTTGATGCATTGTTGTGGTGAAGCAGCCAGATTTACATGCCAGTTGCATTTTTGAATTTTATAATGCTGTTCATGGAAGATAACAATTTTATTACATCTACTGTGATGTGTGTTAAAAAATAAAATATTTTTTACTCCATTTTAAATAGAGTTTGACGTTTCTATGATTACTAGTTAGGTTTGAAATTTTAAAAGTATTCTTTTTTTTTTTTTCATTTCTTGCCAAAAATAGATCAGATTTGAATTTTCTGAGCCAGGTTTCATAGTACAAAGATGATTCATAGTACAAAGATGATTCATAGTACAAGATTTATGACATCTTTAAATATCTTAAAACTCTGAATTCTGAAAAATCAGATTGGGGTATGTTTTTTGTTTGCAGAAGAACTGGCATTCTGACTTTTATACTCAGATATTAATCTTTCACGGTCGCTTTTGCTTCTCAGACTCTTCGATCGACCGCATCTTTTAATGCTTTCTTCATGAAAATTAAAAGGAGATTACAAACCACGTGCACAAAGAGTGTTAGATTTAATGCTCGAACGCCCATTCAGATTCCAGCTTTTCTTTCTTTGTAAGCATTCTTTAACCGCTCGAATGGCTTGAAGTTTTCAGATATTTATATTGTGTTTGCGTTTTGTTAGCTTAGCTATCAAAAGAAAGATAAAATTTTATCTCGCAGTGTGAACCGAAATGCTTCCTGGTTCATAGAAGCTGTTCTGTTTCTCGCAGTGATTTATTTCGCTTGGCTTGAGTGTTACCACAGTGCTAGACTTTTCAGACTTTTTCGGTTATTTATCTAAAGTGCTTTAACATATAAAACTACCTATCTACTTACTATATTATTCAAACTGTAATATCCTTTTTCTTTTCATGCGAAGGCATTTGTAGAACATAAATAAATATATGTAACAACGAAACAACAGCAACTGAGATGATTTACAGGTGACATGTGTTTTATTTAACAAACTTATATTACCCTTTAGAAGTATCAGAATATATGATTTGATATGTTCGACGCCCGCCGATGTCCGGTTAGATGAGACTACTGAATACTGATAGTTTTATGTTTGGCTCCGGAGGCCGGTTTCTTTATATATATATATATATATATATATTGTGTGTGTGTATTACGGGAACATGAGCCATTTCTCCTAAAGAAAATCCTCTAAGAAAACGTATTTTCAAAGTCTAATCTTCGTGTGTGGCACTACAAACAGTTGACCAACTAACAATTTGAAAGCTATATCAATGATACCACATGGTTGGTACTGGTTCATCGATTTCCCGTGCCATTATTTCTTACATTTTTTTCACTTTTTTTATTTCTGCGTGATTGAATGGTATAGCATGACCACTTTAAGTTAAGTATTTTAGAGAGAGAATTGATTATAAGATCTTGTTCTAGCGTGTTTTGCGTATTTTTGCATCGGCTATCTTACAGGAGCGTGTACTTAATAAATTCATTGCCACTGGGGATCTTCAGATAATTGATTTTTTCCTTATAACTTCTAACACACACGTTTACTTTCATGTTCTAATTAACGTCATTTCCCCCTTCTTGAGCGCATTTGCAACGACACCAGTATGAATGACCTTAGTCGCTTAATAGGAATCCTTTATTTGCAGGATGATTCTTTGTTAAGAACGCATCGTGGTCTAACATTCCACTTCGTTTCATGTTCTTAGGCGAAAGTTAATCCTTAGTGGTAGACAAAGCAATGAAAACCTTCCATTTTCTTCTTTGAATTATTTAGTAGTCTTAATTAATTGGTTTAAAAATCGCTTGAAAATAAATCACTTCATCAGTAACATGAACAAATTTCATTCAATTATTGTATCAAATGTACAGATAAATAACTTTTTGACATTAAAAAGTTTAGGACGGATGTTGTAAGGATTATGTTAATTTTATTAACAGTTAAATTTTGAGTTAAACTTCTTTCCTGTCAAATTCTTAACTTCAACTTACTAATTCAGAAGTCAAACAACAAAAATGAGCAAAATATTTTCAAATTTTCACAATCTTAATTCAACTTACTACTTCCTGCCAGAACGTACTTTTAAAGTCACGTCTGAATACATGAGGAGAAGCGGTATTTAACCGCGAAGTTCTACTTGCTGAGTTAGAGAGAATCAGAGTTTCTGATTAGCGCGCGTCCGCCCTTTTGGCTACTCTCTCTCAAAGCTGTTATTACGCTCGGCCGTACTCAGGCCCTTGATAGCTTCGCAGTCAATTAGCGTTAAGGGGTCAACTCGGTTAGAATCTTGATAGCTTTGGCTATATCTCCTTAGTTTACATTAGTTTTAGTTTACTTCTTAGCCTCTTAAGTTAAAGCCCAAGTGTCGGCTTTTATTGTGCACTCCAAGACGGAGTTCTGTTAAATCTTATTTAAATAATAAAGGGTTATTTACCCTTCCATCTTGTTTTTCTTGTCACACGAACTTAAGCGATTATTCGCTTATCAGTTCTTAAGATTCTTCACTTTCAACTGTAAATTAGCATTTACAAAATAAGGAACTCTACAATGTCTTTCAAAATTTTTTTTAATATTATGTCGCGGCCCTTCATGTTATGTTACGTTACAGTTCCAGATTATTTGTCATCTATGGGATATAGTTAATTTCGCCACTGCACAAGACATAAAATCTTTCTTTAATCTTCCGCGCGACCTGACGGATAGTCAATTCCCAGAATGTTGCCTTTCGATATGTCGTAAGATCTTTAATTTATGTTGTAAGATAAGTCTGTAATAAACTATTTAGTTGATAAAATGCAGTGACAAAATGATGCAGTCACAGTTTTTATAAACATTTCTAGCGGTATTGTAATTAATAGAAGCTGCTTTTAACGCCATGTATTATGTACGTGGTTATGTAGTGCAGCATCTTTTGGTTTGTATGATTTTAGTATCTTAATTTGAATTTTAATCAAAATTAATATACTACTGTAAGCTGTTGGCGCTTAAGAAAATTTTTACAAAAATTTGATTACGTTTGATGTTCTAGCAAATAATGTTTAATTTTCATTTCATTGTTAGCGAAAAAAAACTTTAAAATTTTTGTGCTAGTTCTATGTGTATTTTATTCTAAACTCTTATTCGAAGATGAATAAGTGGCGGTTTTAGCTTTTCAAATCAAATCAATATTTAAAACATTATAAAAGGATATACTTATAAATTATCTGGATTATATGAAACATTTATCTGTTCATGAAACGGTGGGTCCCGTATAATCTCTCCAAAAAGATAGTGGCATTGCAATTCGGTTATAAATTCCGTTTTTTTTTTTTTTTTTTTTTTTTTTTTTTTTTTAAGATTCTGCATACCACAGAACACGAGAATTAAAAATGGCCTCATCAGATACCTCCAATTAACATACCAAAGATGCTACCCCCCGTCTTTTATTAATATCCTTTTGAGTTTTTGCACACTGGATGGACGAGCTTCGTGACTTGCGTGAATTGCGTGTGAATTCGCAGAATATTTTCATTGGCAGTCAGAAGGAGTCGCGGGAAACTTTTTTCCTTCTCCTAGCGAACCCTCCGGCTAAGCAATTCTTCCTTCTCACTCTGTTCTTTAGTATTTGTTTTTCAGAGCTAAAAGGGTCTGGACTTCGCCTTTTTTAAAGGAAATTGTTCAAATTGTAATAACTTGAAAATTTTTATTCGTAGTGAAAATGTTTGATCATAGGCACTAATGACTCTTAAAATTATTAAAATTAATAGTAAAAAATATATGCTAATGATTTTCGCTTTCAAGTTCTAGTCTTGCATATGAAAAAAGTTTTGATTAACTTCCAACTAATGGAAATACTTTGGTACAGTTATCTAACCTCATCAGACACTGAAAAGTTAAAATGTGAACGAAAGGAGATGGCTCTCACTCGGTGCTTCAATAAAAACAAAATAATCTGAAATTCAAGAACTAAACTTTGTTTCGTCTTAAGTAGAAAATCGGGTACTACTCCGTTTTGAGGACAGTAAAAAATCGCCAAACTATTGTTGATGCCAGTGCTGCCAAAAATAATTGAAGCAACCCTAACACAAGCAAGGAACTATAATAGTAAATAACTAAGATTATTGTTTTAATTTAGATGAAAAATTAATTTCGTATAATACTTTTTTATTATTATAATTTATATAAAAAAGGCTAAACATAACTGAATGGAAGCATAAGAGTAAATAACTATTTCAGATCATTATTATAATTTATATAAAGAAGGCTAAACATAACTGAATGGATTCCTGCATCTCTATTTCGCTACCGAGTTATCCGCTAAAGCATAATTTCATCTCGTTGGTTGTTCAAATATAATTTTCTATGATGAATGATGTCTTTTCTTTGAAAATATTCTATTGCAGACTTTTCGTCATGGGCAACTGCCAAATTGTTAAATCCGTAGGATATCAAAAAAGTATTGTTACGAATTTGGTATTTAAAAAGCTAATGTTAGTTCAATTATAAATTAAATGGTTTTATTTCTCGCGCAGTGCAGCGCGTGACGAATATTAAAAGAAAGCTAAGCCGGAAAAATTAAAAATACAAGAGCGCGTGCGTTAAATAAATAAATATCTTTTTTTGATTTCGAGAAAGTGCTGGAAAATTCTAGCGCGTGATTTTAAAATCTTATAAAAGGAGGAAAACATCTCAGTTTGTAGAGTTGCTTAGTTTGTTGTTGTTTAGAAAACTGCCGTTGTTGATTATAGCGAATTCGCGGATTAGCGTTCTTTAGCTGTTTTGAATTACGTTCTATTGGACATTTCAGTAGTTAAAAGATAACTACTGTGAGATATTGTGATACTGCATGATAATTTGAGAAAATTTAAGCATTTTTGTTGTGATAATAATAAATTTTTGTTCATTTTTCCTCGGACTTGTGCATTCATTTCATAACGAACCCGTACGCACTCAACAGTATTTAATAATTAAACTAGTATTTCAATGGCTATCTAAACTTACGCAATTTGAAATCAGTGCGTACGCTAGATTTGGCTCGCTGTTAAATGAGCACCTTTGCTAGATTTTGCGCTTTTGCGCATACATTTTCGCTTCAATATTTTTACGCTCCTCAAAACGGAATAGTACCGAGAATCGTATCTAGTAGATAATCTCAAAGTAATGGTTCCTAAGAAGAAAACGTGGATTATTTCCACTTTTTGACGTTATAATAATTTCCTATTTTTGTAAACTGTTTAAACGTTATTTTGCTTTTTAGACTCTGAACATATCATTGCTATAGCTCTTTACCTCTGAAACTCTTCTAAAGCCTCTACTTCTTTTGGTAGCTGAGCCAACAAAAAAATGCTATGCTTTTCTTCCTTGCTGCTTTCTTATTTTCCACAAAATTAGCGATTATCCTTGAGAGAAAAAAACCTCGCGAAATATCGCGATATTTGCATGAAATCGTGATGTTAGCGAGAAATCTCGATATTCGCAAAAAATTCGAGTCTTTCACGGGAACTTTAATTTTGTGATTACCGATGAGGAAAAATTTTTAAAAACTCGGGACTTACAAAAAATTAATGAATGAATATGTTTGCTTGTTTGACAAATTACTATTATTTTCAAACCATCAAAATTCTTTATTTCCACCATCAAACTGCATAAGTAAATGAGAACATCTTAATATGGGAATAACTATAAATCGATATTGTTCAAAACCAACATCAGAGGAATAATGAATGATGTTGAAATGCAAAAATTTAAATTACAGCATTTATACTGAATATTTTTGATGCCGGGAGTTTCACAGAGATTCATGGAATGAAGTGGCATTTCGTAATGACATATTACTTCCAAAATATTAGGTATTTTATTGCAGTACATGTACAAGTTGAAGCAATGCCGGCACCTATGCATTCCTGAATATGTATTCTTTATCACCGAGTCTTGTTAAGCTCCACCTTGGGGGGGGGGTGGATGGTCCGAAGCTCTTCCACTCTCATTTTCTTATCAATAATCACTCGTGAGGACTTTCGGTTTACTGTGTATTTTGAGTGGATCCTTGCCGCACAGACCCTATATATTTGCAATTAACCATGCTATATTCAGTATATAAATTCGGACCCTTCGCTGGAATTTTATTAGGTATTCAATTGAAGGCAATCTGACTTCTTACTATCACGCAGAACTATGACCCCCCGAGCATTACTGGTTTAGCCCTAAAATTTCAAAGCTCCTCAAAATGTCATGAATAAGTGGTATTTTCTTGATTTTAATTACAAAATGACTCTCTCACTTTGTACCTTGTTTCTTTTTCTCCCAATATACATCTGAACCGAAATGGATGCATTAAAAGCTGGCAGAAATTTTCATGTGTAATGAATAAGGAAGCCAGCCGCGGAGTTTTCTGTCCATAACGCTGAGAGGGTTAACAAAAAAAAGTAGGCATGGCTGAACGGCGGCTTGCGAGCCGCATCAGCAACCCCTAGACAATTAAGTTCTAGGGCAGTGGTGGCGAAACGTTTTGGAACCGCCTGCCTGAAACTTTTTTTTTTTTCTCCCGTTGTTAGATGGTTTGTTTTAGAAAGATAATTGCGAAAACCAACTTTCTGGTAATTAAAATTCCTCAATTTCCCTTCAATAAACACCTTCCGCTCAGCTTCAGAAAATTCGGTAACATTTTTGTGGTTGGTGTTTAAGTGCAGTCCGAGAATAAATGTGCGACACACAACACTTTCCTCGCACAGAATGCATAATGCTTTCCTATTGTGTTCAATAACTCCAAATGATTATGTCCTGGTCTCTTGAAATGATCGTCCACTACCAATTTTTAATTTTTCCTTTTGGGCTGGAGTCATTTGTGAGGGTTCAAGACCTGGAGTATAGAAAATCTATTTAACAATGAAAGTATTAAAAGTCACTGGCAGTTTGCAATAAATTTGAATTCGTTTAGCAAACTTTTAGCTGCTTCAACTTTGGCGTATTCTTTGATATATAACAAGTAATATAGTTGACCCAAACAATTAGAACGTCATAAATTGGGTCAATAAATATGTTATATCATTTCTATTCCGATGTATGAAAATCTTATATCTAGGCTTAGGCCCTATGCCAGTGGCATTCTGCGATAAGTAAGTGAAACGTTCAAGAACAGACTAAAACACTTATTTAAATTACATAGTATCATTTTATTGTGATTATTGATTACGGAAGTAATATTTTAGTAGCATGCCGGCTGATGAGGCTCTGCGTGCCGACTGTGGCACGCGTGCCATAGGTTCATCATCACTGTTCTAGGGACTGCTGGCTGCATGCGCTTGTGTGATCCCTTGACGCCCGCGAGTCGCGTGCAGATCTTTGATCCCGTAACTGCAACTGTGTTGCAAGAAGCAAATTTCATTTTTGGAATGAAACTTGGACATAAATTTGCTTCTTCCCTCAAACTGTAGTTTATTTTGTTAAATTACATAATGTGCATACAAATTCTTTTTCTGCCTTAGAAATCGGGTAGGATTAAAAAAAATAACGCCATAAAGAAATTGCTAGAATTGTCTACAAGAATTAAGCAAAATTAATTTTCCTGTAAATATCTAGGTTCTGTATTATTTGATCAAGAGATGTTCCTATAAAAGTCTTTGTTCTTGTGTTAGAATAAAGAACAGACGTCCTGAATGAATGCTCTTTGTCAAAAAGTAAGTAAGCCGTTAGTCAAAAGTAAGTGGCCTTTCTGGAGACTTTTAGTACATGTTATTTAAAGATCTATTTCGGATCTATTCTAGACTATAATATATACTTAACGATCATGAAATGAATGCAGACAAGGCTTCTCTATTTGGGTCATGTTTTTTTTATTCGAGCAAACACGAAGTTGAAACGAAAATTCATTAATTCTATTATCTAACAAAAACTGAAATATTGACAGTAGAAGTATTTATAACACTTTCCAATTTTGGGAAACCAAAATGTTACATTACGGTATCACGATTTTGTGATCCTTAAGTTTTACTTCTGTGCAATCTGTCAAATACCTAATTTCCTGAGTGTTTACATTAGGTGTGACATAACAAACTCTTAATTCAAATTATAATTGTACATGTTCAACAAACTAAGCTGTGTAAAATCAACTTTCAAATTTTCAACCTTGCACAAATGTATTACAACTGCACCGAGTTATTAAGTGCTTTATGATGTTTTCGAAAGTGAAAGGTTGTCTCTTGTCAGTTTTCTTATCGTTAGAAGCTTCACGATATCTAGTGCGGTTATTAGAGCATGCTTGAGAAAAATGTGCATCACTTTTCGTGAACTCTTCCTCAATTTCAGAAGAGTCTATTTCTCCTGTCGAGATAGGGATATTTTCCGCATAGTTTGGAAGCAAAAATTTTTAATCAAAACAGTGCTGAATTCAACAAATGCAGTATTTGAAACTTTGCCTTTGGCCTTTTTACATCTTTTTCTACATCCCATAATTTATCATTATAATTTATTGCATCGGTAAGTACTATATTTTGCTCTTGTTAGGATTTAATAGTTGAAATTTTGATTCTGAAATTGGATCTGACGTACGCTAAATTTCTTCCAATTTTTCCTATGGAGAAAACATTCTGTGTAATTTGAATTGAAATACGACTCTACCAGATGAGCAAAGAAAGGAAATAAAAAATATTTTATCGAGTTAGAAAATCCTATTGAACACACTCTCAGTGTATAATTTTGAGTGGAATTACACACTGAGAGTTTTTTAAATTTTTATTATTATTATTTTTTTTTCTGAATTGTTTTTTCCGCTCTGCTTGCAATCCTATGCGACTGAACATGCAAAAAAAGTCTTAAAGAGCTAAGAAATGCTAAAAGTTCTTAGAAGTGACACTTTTACCTTGTTGAAAAAGCCTGTCGTGATAGATAGAACTAACAGAGTACAAAATCCTTTTTTTATTCAAGTTATTTCAAGGGTAACTTTATTTTTCAGTTTGATTACTAGGTTACACCTCCAAAATGCCCCCCGAAAGGCCTTAAAAGTCCCAAGAATGCTCTAAGAACTTAAAAAATGCTTTAAAAGATGAAAATACTAAAAAAAAAAAAAAAAAAAAAAAAATGCAGAAAAATTCAAATGTCCTCAAAATCCAGCCCTCGGTAATCACATATATCTTATTTTAAAATTTTCCTGCGATATAGTTTATAAGAGGTTTAATTGTTATAATTTATATTCTATACGAAATTGAATTTTTTGTTGGTATTTGCAAGGGTTATTATAATTAATAAAAGAGCTGCACGATCCGTAGCTTAGTACTAAATAATTGTTCGGATCAACTGTTTTAGTGTAAGTGATGCTTTAGTTTATCTTTTATTTAACGTTGGGCAGATTACATCGAAGATCGAAAATGAATGTTTTGCCAGTTCACTCATAAGTAAAGCCTTTTATGCATGTTTTGTGTTTTAAATTATAAAACTGCACTATGTGCCTATGTAAAAACAAAGAGAGCTATTTAAATGTAACGTAATAAATGTCTTGAAATAAATTTTGTTTATGCATATAAGATTAATAAAGAGGGTCCTAGCACTTTTTTCCATATTGCTTTTATTGGAGATTTTCGCTCTAGCTCTCCGTACAATATCATCTGTATCAAAAATGCAACTCGCTAATAATATCTTGTTTAGAAGCATTAACGTCGTTTGCATTACGTGCGCAGTGTCCTTTTCCGTGTGGTATTCGTTGCAATTAGAATTGTGTGTTGAATGTAGGGTACAGATACTGATGCCACTGTTTTTACCATATACATTAAAATGCGCTGGTACATTTAAATGCATAAATGTCTAAGTATCACAAATGCGCTGGTAAATAGTTACAGCGGGGAAGTAAACCCATTTAAAAATAAAATTACGTTGCAAACCGAGGAAATCTTTGATGTTCTAGGACAAGAGTATTTTTGCAAATATTTAAAAACTTTTAAGAAATTTGTGTTAGGTGAAACTGCTTGGAAGTCTAAAAAACAAGTCTCTTCGTGCTATCGTAACGGTACATTTCCAGTCTCAAAAACCTCGCTGCCTTGTTTAAAAATATGTGCATGCAGTTATCGTATGATGAACCTTAATGCTGTGATCCACCATGTTATGATGAACTAACTAGGTCTTGGCTCAAAACTTCGTGAAAGAGCCGATAAATAAGGTCCTCAGGCTAGAACATTTGGAGACTTCTGCTTTAGATTGCAAAGACACAGTTAAGGAGAAAAGTAGAGTTTATTATATAATGCGACTATCCTTGCGCCTGTTTAAACGAAGATTGCTTCCATATCTTTCCTAATGTGATGAAATAAAAGCGAAAAGAATAATTGCGCGTGCTTGTGTATCTTCAGCTGCTAGTTGAACACTGACCTTGAAATAATCTATGTACTGAAAGGTGAAATTCAAGGGAAAGAATTTCTTCAGGTATTAAGTACATGTATAAAGTGATAGCGAAATTTAGTAAAGTAATAAAAATAATTACTTCAGCCACATGATAAAACTAAATCTGTATTATTCAGTAAAATTAGAATTCTACATTTGAGGACGAAGTTTCATTTCTGTGATTTCCAGCGTTGGTTTTTGTCTTTCTTTTTACTTCCTTGTACGAAGTAAAAAGGAAGTATTGTAATCGCGAAAAACTTCAGGCCAGTGGCGGCTTGTGGCTAAAATTAGTGGGGGTGCTATTCCAAAAAAATTTAACCTTTGTTTTAAAGTTGTCTAAAAGGAAACAAACATGTATAAAAAGAAAATTTATTTTGAAACTTCATGAAATCTTACAAGAAAAAAATTAAACATTTCTTAATTACTTTAACCAAAATTGTTACAATTCAATCTTTGTCTTTTAATTTAAAAATGAAATCCATTCTTCTTGTTTCAATTTGCGCGAGAAAAGATCAATAATTTCTCCTTGATCTCTGGATGACAACTGAGGAAATTTTTCTTTATTGAAAGCAATGCAAGCGCATTTAGTCTTTCCGAATTCCTAGTGCTTCTTAGAAAATTTTTCATTTTTTTTCAATGCTGAAAAGCAGCGTTCTGCCTCTGATGTAGTCATGGAAACTCTCAAGAGAATTTTTATCAGTTTCGTAATTTCACTAAGAACATCATCTAGATTATTTTCGAAGATAAATTTCAGTAGCTCAATTAATTTGCAAGAATACGTTTAGTTCAGTTTCAAGCTTTTCTTTGTCAATCATTGGATATGCTTCAGTAGTCAGTACTATTTCTTCTTTCTTCTGTAGAATGTTCATTCCTAAAACTAGCGTACAGTTGAGTAATTGATTTCTTACTCACCCTTGCAGTGTCCGCTCCACCGCCCTCTCTCGTCTTAATCTTGAAATTCGAGAAATTGGACTTCATGGGGAGAAACTTAGTGGTGACCAACAAGCAGCCGATGATTTCCACCATGAATTTGAAGAAGTTGTTTTAAAAGAAGAGCTATCTTTTGAACAAATTTACAATTCCGACGAATCGGGACTTTCGTGGAAATGTCTTCCCACTCGCACTTTAGCATTTGAAAGTGAAAGTAAAGCGGCGGGTCATAAAAGCAGCAAGGAAAGAATCACTATCATGTCTTGCAGTAACGCTACGGGTGGACATAAACTTAGACTTGTTGTCATTGGAAAGTAAAAAAAACCGAGATCTTTCAAAGGCACAAGGATAGAAAATTTGCCCGTTGATTACTTTAACAAAGAAAGGAAAAAAAAAAAAAAAAAGGATGAACCTAAACATTTTTCAAGAATGGTTCGAAAAAAATCTTTGTTCTTCAAGTGCGTAAACATCTTTAATCGAAAAATCTGCCTGAAAAAACTGTGCTTATTGATCGAAAACGCACCTTCTCACCCAGCAACAAGCGTGCTAAAGTCTTCTGATGGACAAATTTTTGCAAAGTTTCTCCCCCCCCCAAACGTTATAGCGTTAATCCAACCCATGGACCAAGGAGTCATTGCAACAATGAAGAGAACATACCAAGCCAAGCTGCTAATGACTAAAATTGAAGAAGGTTATGATCTGAAAGGGTTTTGGAAACACTACACAATCTTGGACAGCATCTACGATATTGCATCTGCATGGGACTCAGTGAAACCGTCAATCCTCATAAAATCATGGAGAAAACTAATGCTTATGTTGAAGCTAACAACAACCTAACCCCTTTGAGTTGTGAAGAAGGGAATGAAAATGTAGACACGCCCACGGCGACTCTTGCCGATATGGTGAAAACTGTTCCGGGTGATGAGAACGTCGATGCTGAAAACATTAACGAGTGATTGGAGTGTGACGTCAACGAACCTGGCTTCGAACGCTTGTCAGATGACGAAATTGTGAAGAAAGCAAGGGGAGAGACCGAGAATGGAGGACAGCGAAGTGAAGGCGAAGAAGAGCCCACTGTGCAGATGCGGAAGATTCACGAAGCGGCTTTGCAACAAGTCGACGGACTGCTGAGCGATTTGGAAGAACAAGACGACGCGGAGTTGGCCGAGAAACTTATGCTACGAAAAATGCAATCTCGGATCAAGAGAAAATGCTTCCAAAGCAAGAAGCAAACACAAATGACGGATTTCTCCAAAAAGGTGTAGTTTTACAGTTATGCTTTTGTAATTACATAATACATTAAAGTATTAAAACAGTACATGTATATTAATTTTTCTGTGTATCCTTGACGCCTCTCGTAAGTACAAAGCACTTTTCTGTTTTCATTAACAAAATGCATTTTAGGTTAGTTTTGAGTGATATACTAAAATATTAAGTGTTAGTTAAACATTTTCCTGCTGTTTATTTTACGTTTTATTGTACATAAAACGATTTTTCAAAGTTGGAATGACTGTTTTCTCTTTTGCAATACCCGTTTTTAGTTTTTTTCGGATTATCCGCGATTTTTGTTATCCGCGGCGGCCGCGCCACCCAATTCCGCGGATAATCAGGAGTGTACTGTATAAGGTATTTCTCCCGCTTTCCAGCGTGCCTTCGTGGTGTGACGGTAGCACGCTGGGCCGGTATTCCAGAGGTCCGTGGTTCGATTCCCAGCGAAGGCATTGCTAATTTTTCCTCTCTCTGCTTCCAAAAAAATACCTAATGTCTCTACAAGCGAAGCATTTCTTGTTTAACAGTTTAGCAGCTGCTAAGTGTTTAATGTAAGAATATCAGTGTATTATATCAATACATAGTATAAAGTCACATATTTCCTCAGCTTCTGCCATCAGTGTTTTTGAAAAGTTCTCACAGTGTTTTGAGTTTCTTAATTCTAAAATAACAGTTTTGAAATTTGTTATGTATTCGTTAACTTTAAATACACTAATTTTTCTGGATTGCATTTAGTTGTATATTATTTCAACATGAGGCATCTGATATAAAAGCTCTAACCAAAACTTGAAATTCATCATTTAGATATTTTAAAATTCCTGTTGCTTTTGCAATAGTTTGATCTGCATTTGATGTTGATTGAATTTCAGTAAGGCAATTTATATAGTAATTTAGTAATTAGAATTTCAGTAAGGCTTTAAAGGTTGCAAATTTTCATGAACTCTGTTTATGGCCCGTATGATGAAGTTCCACCTTGTGGAGGAATACCACACGCGCGGAGTGTTTCCAACAACATGCCGGAATTTCGGCACTGCAAGAGCGACTCTTCTCTCTACCTGGCTCGCGCGTGCTGCTTCTGTGTGCGCATGCGCAGAACAGACAAACACCACGTCGCTGGAACTTAGAAGCGCGCAGTTCCAAAGACTTTCGTACCTTTTTCATAAAGTGGGGGATGGCTACTGAAATTAAGCTTAAGGATTATGTATTGCAAAAGTATAAAGAAAGAATTAAAGACTAAAGGGCACACTATATTGAATATAAAAAATAATAATAAGTGGAAATAGGGGGTGCTGCAGTTCCACAGTGCTTATTACGAGCCGCCACTGCTTCAGGCATCATATTTCAACGAAAATATACATTTTGACCGCTATCGAATGTAATTTAACGATATTTTTGCGTGACATCCGTACGTAAGGACAGAATAAAGGACTCTTTTTCCTCCAAAAAATTATAAAACTGATTTAAGATGAATTCTGAAGAGAAATTTTCGTGGTGTCTGTGCGTTTTACGTATCTCGCATAACTCAAAAACGAGTAGCAGCATCAGAATATTGAAATTTTGTATATAGGATTTCTATAGTATGTAGATGTGCACCTCGTATTTTGGTTGCAATCGGCCGCACCAAAAGTATATAAATATATGTATATCCACTCTATTACTCGGCTCAGTAATCTGTTTCTTTATTCTTATATGTTTGTAAGTTTGGCACTTTTTGCTTTAAAAATGATTGAATTATGTTGTTCTTGTCTTCCGGTTAAGGTTTTTATGCCTTTAGTAAATCTGCATGTGATATTTTTAGAATTATTAACAATTTAAAAGTTGTTTAAGTGTAGCTAAGCCTTTTGCAATGGCGGCAATGTTTGTTTACATTTGAAACAGCAGAATAGTAGATTTGTTGCCAATCTAGAGAAAGTAAGCTTCGAAAAAACAAAGATAACGCCTTTTTTTATTATTGGTAATTAAATCACGCTTATTTTTGCCTTATCGCGAAAAAAAAAACTGAATTAATTGAATGAGAAATACTGAATCGTCTGTGAAAACTTTTTTTTTTTCCTTCGGTGGTTGTTGTTGTTGTTTGCTTAATTTCTTTTATACATCGTTTTAGATTTATTATAGTATTTGAATAGAATATGTGGCAAAGATTAGATAATTAAAATTGTAGAGTCATTAGGTTAATTGGAATGCAGGAAAGATGAAAAATATGCAACCGCCTTCGCCGGGAATCGAACCACGGACCTCTGGAATACCGGCCCAGTGTGCAGACCACTACACCCCGAAGGCTCGCTAGGGAAGTGGGAGAAATACCTTATATACTCCCCTTTTTAAAAGGCGACTAGGGTTTTAGGGGACCTAGTCGCTAAATCCTGGGTGCGGATAATCATCATCCACAACCCTTTTTAGTTCGGGCGCCACTTGTAGAGTCATTAGGTTAATTGGAAAGATGAAAAATATGTAACCGCCTTCGCCGGGAATCGAACCACGGACCTCTGGAATATCGGCCCAGTGTGAAGACCACTACACCCCGAAGGCTCGCTAGGGAAGTGGGAGAAATACCTTATAAGATGATATAAATTTTGTGCATTCTGAGTTAAAAAATGAAGGAAATTTAACGCTGTTAAGCGAACCTAACGCTAGAGTTTCGCTATGGTAAACAAATATCGTGAATTTTAAAGAGTGCAGTTATTTTATTGTGGTTTATGCGCTAATGACGAAATAAATTTAATTCACTCCAATAAATTTAAATGAAATGCAAGAAAAATGCGTGTAATTGAATATTCCGTACAAGGAAGTCGTGGTGTACACATCAGATTTTTTTTTATGCAAACAGGATATGAGCAGGAGAAAATTTCAAAATATTTAAAAGCACTTTACACGTTGAATTAAAGAAATATGTTGAAAGGATTGCCGTTTGCATGTTGCTACGAAATACCATCTTTATTATTAGATTTTATTTTGAATCTAGACAGTAAATTACCTCAGAATTTCATACAGAAATTTTTCAGGTGAACTATTGCTCGCAGTTAGAAACATAGTTTATTTATTACTTAAAATACTTTATTTACTTTGTGGCATTAAAAAAACACTTGTTTCGAAGTATAATTAAGGAGTGCAGATAAAATTACCTTAAAAATTTTATTCACTATGTTTCGCTTTTGGTTGATTAGTTGTTTATTCCATTAAGGTAAAACGTACGAAGATATCTGCCTAATAGGAGAAATGCCTTCATAGACTACTTTTCAAGAGAAACTCTCTCTCATTCATGTTAAACATGAAAGAAACCACGAAGACGTCCAAGGAACGAGGCCATTCCCCGAAGATTTGATCCTAAGATTCTATGAAGCAAATCCCTCTTGTAATATCGAAGATAAATCAAAAAATCTTAGTCATCTTCGATTGGCTATCCCATAATGTCGAATTTCTAAGGTTAATTTGTAATGGACCGCAAAGATATAAAACAATAAAAGTCTAATTAAGACACAATAACACGCCGAACAAATACTAATTCAGAAGTCAAACAACAAAAATCAGCGTTATATTCACAAAATTTTCACTGTGAAAATTTTGTGAATATAACGCTGATTTTTGTTGTTTGACTTCTGAATTAATAAAAGTCTAATTGAGAAATTAATAAAATAAAAATATAGAGGATAAAATAAAAATCTTAGATATCCGTCAATGGCTATAATTTCTTGTCTTTATTTGTAAGGGCAGAAAACTACTAATTGAAAACAATACCGTCTGCTGTGTTAGTAATTAATTAAAAAGCAAGCTGAATTGAGATATCATCTGTTAATGAAAATACAGTTGTGCCTGCATATAACCATCGTGTGCCGGGCCTCTAAAAATCATGAAAATTCGGAGATTCAGATATTAGATACGTGCAGCATATGAGAAGTGGACCCGTGGTATGGAGAAATATAGCAGTCCGAGTGGCTTAGTGCTAATTTCTGATTCACAGCTATACCGCAAATGATTTGAAATATGCACGCGAGATTTGGATAGCTGTTTCGTAGTATATACCAGTGCTTTTTAATCTTCTGATCTTTACGGAACTCTTAAAAAATATCCATGTCTCAAGAGACTCTTACATTAAAATTATTGTGTATCCTTAATAATCTACTTTCCCCCCTTTTAAACCGTAATTTTATTGACATGAAAATTTCAACTTACACTATAATATCTCGTAGCGAATTTCATTGCTAAATAAGTAAAACTAAATACATATTGTTGCTAACTGATAAAGCTAAATCTCTGCTGCTAAATAAAAATTAAAACTAGATCAAAAAAGAATTTCAATTTCGAAAATTTTCCTGCTTTTTATGTATTTCTTTTTTCTTCGAAAAATAACAATATTGATAGAAAAATATTAAAAAGTACCTAACTGTTTTGTAAAGATAAGGATCGTTTAAATAAAACTGAAAACGAAATATATAGAGAAGTTTGCATGGTAGGATGTATTAAGTTTAGTTACACTCTATAACATAGCAGGCGAATGCACCAAGAAGGTGTTTTTTCAGAATGGGACGAAAATCGGTAGATGTGATATATATATATTGAAAACAAAACGCGAATAGAATCATAAGAATGGAATGCTTTATTCATTAAATACAGCTACAATTCAGTAAATATAGAGGATGGAAATCAGTAAAGCGTTGGTCCACCTCTGTCTCTGTTCAAGCTGTTATCCGGCTGGGCATTGACTAGTAACGTTGGCTGATGTCCTTCTGCGAGATTGCTTGCCGTACACGTTCCAAATGGTGAATTAGATCGGGGAACGTTCGGAGACGCTTACTCATCAGATTCTAAACATGCTGTTTTGGGAAGAGTCTGGTAACGGCCTTGACCAGGGAAGTATTGAAGAAGCACAAAGACAAGCAGAAAGGTAAACCGTGTGCGGGGTTGTCGGGCTGTGTAGCGGACGACAGTCAGGTGAGTATTTCACCGCTTTCCTGGTTGTCTCCAGACACGTTTTCGCTAGTCATCGAGGGACAAGTCAAACAATTCTACTCCATTCCGTGAGATCCCGGCTCGAATGCGCCCAACACCACTGCAAACGTGCGTGGCGTGGTGTGTAGCGGTGAGGAGCAGTCTGGGCAATGGCCTTCCTATCTTTAGCCTCCGTTCTCTGAGTCGCCTGTCAGTGGCCATTGCAGCCACTACTGTCACGATTACGCGTCGGATCGTAGATAAGGAGGATCCGGAGCTCTAAGCGTCGATCGGACAATCACTCTTGTCCTCATGTTCTCTTGTGGCTCTTGGTCGACCACTATATTCTGTGCGGCCATGGTTCATCTATTCTTGCCAGTATCGTCGAATGGTAGCATCGCCTCGGTCTAAATGTCCCTCGATCCTGCGGTTTGATTACCGTGCTTCCGTTAGTCCTCTTGCAGGACTTCTCTCAAATGATGACATATGCTCATACTGTTCGCGAACCCAACTGCGAGGCATTAGTATCTGAAACATGTTCGCATGGAAGTTATAGCTTAGCATTGGAATGTCCAGATGCCCAGTTGCAATGCGCTGAATCTCCAGGTAGTCTGTTATTAGCCTCCAAAAATTAATCGTATACGTAGTCTGTCGTAAGGAATGGGCATACGCAACTTCGTCTCATTCAGATAAATCCACCTTGACGCGTCGCTTTTTATGTTACTCTATAATATGGTTTTAAAATTTTTTTAAATTGTGTTATTTTTTTAAAAATTTTGTTGTTGCCTTTAATTATAAACTAAACTTTTTGCATTAAAATGTATTTAAAATTGAAGCGCATTAACAACATTTAAGAAGCATATTATTGACTTTTGAAATTCTATTAATATTCATCAGTTATCAAGTAAACATATTTGTGTATGTATGAAGTGGCGTACAACATTTAGTACTCATCGCTAGCTTTCATAAGTACAGAGTGAGGGGCGTTGCAATGTAGACTGATATGAATAATAAGGGTATTTATTTGTGATTAAACTGTCTCCTCGCGAATAATGCTTATGGTAACACTTTTCGTTTGGTTAACCGTAATATTTAAGTTCTAAAATGTTTTTAATGACTTCAGAACCGCTGAATGACCTTTTGTTATCAAATGGGCACAACTGCAAAAATTTCGTTCACTATAAAAATCGCATGAAATTTGATTGTTCTTAAGGCCTGATTAAGTGTTACTCGAGAACATTTAAAAATTTATTAAGTTTCATAAAAAATATTTTAAGTATGCAATTACTATTTTTTTGTAATACTTCTGCACAAAACCACATCTTTGATTTTCTTTCGTTAACCTGGACAGTGATTTGGATTATTTAGTTGCGTTACAAAGTTATTGGATTATACAAGTATAGATTTTAACATACGTGTAGCAAGAATTATAAATACCTTATGGAGTCAGGTGCCCTTAAAGTGTGAGAATATGTCCAAAATATAACACACCTGATATGATCTTTTGAATTTCAGCTTAGCAACTAACAGAAATAGCCAGGTTTTAACCTCGCCAAAAATATTGACCAGTTAAAAGGTAAGGTCTTGCTGAATGGAACGGTGTTAGATACCTGGGTCCGCGTGCTCAAGGCCCTACCCCAAATAGAATGCAGTACACTTTTCGAATTGGTGCAAGACAATAACTTAAAGGGTATAAGAATTTATGCAAAAATATAAGGAAAAGACTATTGCTGTTAATTGGACCTCGCTTTTACATGTGCAGGAAATCTAAACACAGACGAGAATGTTTTATAGCGAATATGCAGTGACAAGAAAAAAGAAATCGTACAGTTAAACACATATTTATATTATGGAGAAAATTTTCTTTGATGAACTTCAACAATGTCAGTGCTCCCATTTTCCTATTTTCAAGTTTTAGCAAAAGACAGACGTTCGATGATTCCGTTATTATAACATCTTCATAATTTAGTAAATGCTTTAAATATTCTGTAGGTGATTCCCATTCCATTTGAATGCATTAATAGTAAGTATTCATAAAATCACAGCTTTCAGTGAAGTACAGAAAGTATCCAAAAAAGAAATTATATTTTAAATATTATTTCTCAACTTTAAGCTTGTGTTAAATCTTACCAAAAGGAACGTCGAATATCAGAAATATTTTATTTTCAAAGGTAAAGTGAAACAGGAGGAAACCCCACGTTGTTAATTTTTGGAAAGAAAACCAGCTTATTCATCACTTTAACAAATTCTGAAGAGCATAAGAATGAATATTTATTAGTCTGAAATTTATTTGAATGTAAGAACAAGCAATATGTATAAATACAGTTCGATGGATGAAGAAAATTTGGCTTTCTTATTTATTTACTTGGATACAGATATATTGTAGGCGCAAAATCATGGGCCGTCACTTGCTCAATAAAGATTTGCTTAAAAATTCCATGACTTTGAAGTTCAGTGAGGTGAATGCTTCAAAGAATACAAAAAGAAAGAAGAGTAGAGACCTTTTTCATGATGCTATGATGAATTTAAAAGGTAGTTTCAAGGGTGAAATTTCAGATATGCAACCATATGAAATAAATAGGATGGCAAAAGTATAAAAACACTACACTTAGTGACAGGTGAAGTAGAGATGTAAAATCAAACTACATTGAACGTGAGTATGCACATAAAAAATCCAAAATATGCAGTCTTGAACCGCGTTCTAAATTCGTAAAACTAAGAACACAGTAAGGTAAAATAAAAGTCAAACAAAAACCTGTGTATAAATCAGACTTCTACTAATGACTACAAATTATAAATCAAAACATGGAAAAGTAAAGAAAAAATTATAAATATGTACAATAAACTGCCAGTTAGGAGACAAAGTTTTAGTCGCCTAACGCAACGAATGGTCTAATAAAACCTGTCATCTTCTAGTACTATATCGGTGTATGTGTTGATGAGTAATTAACAGTAGAGCCATTAATTGCCTCAGCAAAGAACTTTCATTGGTATTTCTGAGATGCTCACTAATCACAGGGTCTTATGCAGGATCGAATTTCTGATGAAATTGCAAACCTTAGTAATAATGCGAAGCATGTTACTTTGGATAATTTTCAGCTTAGGTATAGCATAATGTATCAGTTTAAATGTATCATTTTTCGGTGTAGCCGCTGCTGGGTAGGCATAGCATAATGTAGACCTGATATTCATTATGTTATTAATTTGTTTTGCTTCTATTTCCTTTTACGTGTTTACTAACCAGCCAGAGATAATGATATGATCTGAGATTAGTTAAAGTTTATATTCTTTAGTTTTATCTTTTTTAGCTAATCTTAATTTGAACTCTTTGGTAATTTCAGTTTTTGAGCCTTAGGGAAGAATAGGAACAACTAAAGAAACATCCTGAAGCACAGAGACCTACTTTCTGATTTCATGTCTGTATTTTCAGAACAGTAAGAGCAATCTAAGAAAAATGGGTTAATATTTTCCCATTACGGTCTGTTCCGGCCTCTTTTTCAATAAAAAAGCAGGACGATGAACCAAGAAAACCTTGAACTGTAATATATTCAATCGAAAAATTCTTCTAAAAAATTTGCGCCGCTTTATTTTTCGGGCATTAACCACTCCTTTATCACTCCTCTAACAATCTGATTTTCTGAATTGCTTGGTGACGCATACGTCGACAAAGGGTTGAGGGCACAAGGGGGTTGTTATGAGGGAAGAACACCTATCTTCTCTTGCGGGGATGGCCCAATACAGAACCATTCGAAATCTGAAGAAGGAATTCTTCGGAGAGTTCTTACGTAATCCCAGAGCCTGCTCTTTTTTTTTTCCTCTCCAAATTCTATTGTGAATATTTGTATCAAGGCATTGTTGGAAGTGTAACAATGAAAATGCTTCTGATTTTGTGTGCGTTCCGCTGGGGGAGATTCGGATATAAAAGAGGCGACCTACCGTGATGACCCATTGGCCCGATGACTCCTTTGTTGTTCGTGAGGCATTCCTTCTTCAGCGTACTGAAAAAATGCTTTTCAAAATAGGGAGAGGGGGAGATATATATAAAAAAAATTTACCTTCACTCGTAAGTTGCGAAGAAAATTTAGTTTCGGCATTTTCTTAACGCTGTGATGTTTAGTGAACATAATCTTGATCAAATAAATAGCAGTATACTTTTTCTTGTTTCCCTGCAATACATTGTTGCCATCTGGCATGTCGTGTTTCCGGCATAAACACCACTGCAGCAGAGTTCCGGTTACCTATTTTCAGTTATTGGAAATTACGTTTTATTTGACATAACGTAAAAATTTAATTCGTATTAGAAATCAATATTATTATTATATAAAAATGTTGTTTTCACTGCGCAAAAGTTAAAAATTGTGTCCTAGCAAAATATAAGTTGTTGTCAATCAACGAGGTCTAAGATCTTTCTTTTATCTTCCAAGTTATACAACTGTATTTCTCATAAGCGTAATAAATCAAAAACAATCTATTCTGATTAATAGCATTTTGCAACATGCGTTACTAACGTTTATGTGATTATTATAATTAACCTTTGCTAACACCTAATAATATACATCTTGAATACAAAATTTCTAACTCTAGTTCTTGTGTACCCTGTCGTCAGCATTAAGACTAAAAGCTACTAAAAGATAAAAATAATCTGATGTGGACACAACATGACTTTCTTGTACGGCCTATTAAATTATATATTTTATGCATGTTTATTTTCAGGTGTTGAGTCGGATTATAATTTAGACTGAAAGTTATTATTATCATAATTTCTATTATTAAAAATATTGGTAATAATATTGCCATTGTAATCATCTTTTAAGATATTATCCACATTCCTTCTGAATCACTGTTTTCAGAAAAACAGCCTTGACCATTACGGTTTAATTGAATTAATATGAACTGGAATTCCAACAACTGATTAACTGATGGGGGGGTCAGTTAATCAGTTATTAGAATTCAGTATTTATGACATTAATTGGCATTTTTGTAAAGCCTTGTCAATAATACGCTGAGTTTCATTAGCTTATGTTATTGCGTCTTGAAATATGCGTCACAATATATTACTTTTCTGTTGCCTAACTTTCATATAATGCATTCCTTATAGTAATGAACCTGTCTGTATTTATAGGCATAAAAATATAAAGTTATATATTTATTTTAAAAACAAGTGGTGTTGTCTCGTATTGCGCCACATTTGTAAGTAATATAGTGCTGCATTTTAATTCAGCTGGTCTACTTTCAAATACCCTGTAGTGACATTAGGTATTTTGGAAGGAGGAAAGATGAAAAATATGCAACGCCTTCGGGAATCGAACCGCGGACCTGAGCGTGCAGACCATTACACCACGAAGGCTCGCCAAGAAGGCGGGAGAAATACCTTATAATCCAACTTGGATAGTTCACTATTTGTCCGATTATCATTTCCGTACCTTTTGTATTGAGTAATGCGGACTGTCCCATATTTCCGTCAGCTTTATGTAACTAATACGCATAGAAGGAAAACAGTACTGTGATTTTGCGTTATTGCAGGGAAAATTTTATCGAATTTTTTAAATACTTTAATTTGATTGCTTGTTAAAACCTGCACATTTTCCAACTGCTTTTGTTTGAACCATGTATATATCAAGAAATATTTTCAGTTCATCACAGTCAGTTTATTTTCATCATCCTGAATGCAAGCTGTCATTTCCTATCATTTCTGTTTCTTTTTTTTTTAAACTTTTTAAGCAACTACTTTCAGACATCAACGAATGCTATATTCTGTCAGTAGATTTGCAGAAGATCCATTTTGTTTGGGTAATACCTCTCAGTGTTGGTTAAAAATAAAAACATTTTCAGTAACGTAAGTGCATGGTCGGAAGTCATGAGTATCCTTGCAAAACAAAAAGGTAGGAAAATGCCCTAACTTTCAAATTTTTGCAATCTGACGTACTTTTGCAAGTACTTAATACGTATTGCGCCTGTGTTGATGTCTTTATCAAGCGTTAAAACTCGTGAGGCTAACCGGTCCTTAACGAGACCTATCAGTGACAAGCATGGCTTATTATTCTGCGGACTGTATGAGAAATGCAAGCCTATCATTGTCAACAATCTTTTTCTGTTATCTAAATTCATTTTACTTAATCTCTTGATCCTTAGGTCCTTCTGCGGAGCGAAACCCGTAACAACTCATGTACCCAACTGGGGAATTGTTTGCGAGCTAGGATAAGGACCACTTGTCGTTTAACTGAATCATGACTGGGTGAGACAACAAACAATAATGAGAAGTTCGACTCCTTCGTGCTTATGGTTCGGGATATTTGCAATGAGAGTTTTGATTTTTGTTCCAAGTAAACCTAACTGTGTTTCCGAGCCACTAATTTCGATTGATTACGATAATAGACCCATTGTTTCGCTCTTGGTTGTGTTAATTGATCAGCATTTATGGCTTAGTACTTCCGGGTCGCTGTATTTGGAAGTTTTGTTAATATTGTTGCCTAAGTGTAGTCCAGGCGTAGTCCGCACAGTTAGACCTCATTAAGAATCATGTGTGGATGCATTTGCACCTCCCACCCTTTTTTCTTCTTTGATTCCAGACCTTAATGAACAGTGGTGACAGTACGACTTTGCTTAGTTCCATCGGAATTTTAATCAGAGACACCCCGCGTACCGTCAGATGGATAGATGGCCCACTTAGTTGCCTTCAGCTTTGAAGAATTTAGTGTTCATACTCTCATTTACGATATATTTACATCTGTGCATAACGGAATGTTATAATTCGTATTTGCATTCTCCTTGCAGTGTAATTGCAACTATATGTATAAAGATAATAATATTTTCTTTTAATATTATTTGTATGTATACGATTGCCTTTCAAGGGGTATATGAGCAGAATCTCATAAGAATGAAAAACTGAAAAGACGATCGAATGGAATAGGAACGTTTGTGGACAGATGGGGAAATTTTCTGCTTTGACTGTTCAGAACCATGTTACCCCATGTTATCAAGAATTTATTTTACTTTTGAAGCTATTTAATTATGTTTCTTTTTATATTGTTTTATTTATCACAGCTCTTAATGTTTTTAATTGTCAAATATAACAATTTATTCGTCTTTGGAGTAAACAAGCTAGCCCAGAACAGTTTTAATACACATGGATTAGGAACCGCTTAGTGTGATCACGTTTGTTCAGGACTATTTTGATAACATTAAACGAATAATAACATTAAACGTGTAGAGACATTAGGTATTTTTGAAGCAGGAGAGATGAAAAATGAGCTACGCCTTCGCCGGGAATCGAACCATGGACCTCTGGAATGCGCTCCCAGCGTACAGACCACCACACTACGAAGGCATGCTAAGAAGGCGGGAGAAATACCTTATATACTCCTTTTAAATGGCGACTGGGGTTTTAAAGGACCCAATCGCCGAATCCTGGGTGTGGGGAATCATCATCCACCACCGTTTTATTCGGGCGCGAGTGTAGAGACATTAGGTATTTTTGGAAGTAGAAGAGATGAAATATGAGCAACGCCTTCGACGGGAATCGAACCACGGACCTCTGGAATACGCGCCCAGCTTGCAGACCACCACACAATCAAGGCATGCTAAGAAGGCGGGAGAAATACCTTATAAACGATAAGAAAAATATCCTTCAAAATATCATTACAATTTAACAAATTTAATATAAATATAACTAATATTCTTAAGGCATCTCCAATCTCAGCATTTATAGAAAACTCACAAATTTTATCATTTTCTTCTTCAGAAAGTTTATCTCGTGATGTTAATGGATTTATTTTAGAAAGCTAGCGGATAACTTTTTCTCTCGTTGATGCTGCAAATTGAATTTTTCAGATTTTTTTGGCGCGAAAAAGCAAAATTGCCTAGTATTCGGCTTGGTTATTTGCTAATTTTGATTAATCCAGTCCATCTACCTGAAACTTGGAAAACGGGCTGGCTACATGACAGGCTTAAATTAAAACGTTACTTAGCGACATGTCTATGCCATTTGACAATTTCTATACTGTATCTCGAAAGGGGTTTTATCTTTAATTTAGCAATTTTACTTCAGTTTAAAAAATTCTATGTGTAGCATTTTGATAATATTAACCGAACTGTTTATCAAAATAATTAATATACTAATATTCCGCATGTTTTTGTATACAAATGGTCCGTATTTTGCTAATTCGATATCGATATCCAAATGACAACATTAATCGCGACCACATTAAGTGATGCTTAGTGTACCTGAACATTTTCTATTTCTTCTTGAAGTCTTTATTGAAAAAAAAAAAAAAAAAAAAAAAACTTTACATCAATGTTTTCAGTTTAACGTGCAACATTGTAAAGAGAGTTACAAGTTTACGAAGAGAATTCGTTTTGATTTATTATTTTTCTTTCCCTTACTTAGGATTGGCAAAATTTTTCTTGTATTGATCAAGGTAGATAAAACAGTTAATCAAATAATTACATTTATTTATTAGGAGCTTAAGTAAAATCTGGCCAAAAATTGCTATTTTTCCTCTTGAAATATGTGAAAGAATCTGAAGTTTCATTTCAAATCAGTTTAATAGAAGAAAGTACTTTAAAATCCTGTGGTGATATGCTTACCAAGTATTATTGGGGGATAATGGTCAAAATAGGTATATAACATAATGAATCCTGTCAGGCAACCAACTCCCGTGGATGCTTTGTTCTGAAAGTCACCGAAATTTCTGAAGAAATAAGTAAACATCAGTATTGAGCATAACCTCTCTGAGATGATCACCTTCACGAAAGATCAAAATCGTGCGAAATTGTAGGTCTTACTGAGGATTTACTGTGTTCTTTCTTTCAATAGAACAGCATTTAGCAGTATGTCAGTATATCAGCAGAGAAAAAAAAAAAAAAAAAAAAAAAAAACTTAGTTCACTAAAAGAAATAATTTACTAAACACATTATTGTTCTGCTGAGAAAACTGGGTACAGATTGCACAGGCACTGTAGTTGCTAGCATTTTAAGATAAAAGGTTCTATTCTTTTTAGGAACTCTGAGGTTAAACAAAAGTAAAGAAGCTATTTAAAGTTTTGATGCCTTTATAACTTAGTGTAGTGCAGCCTGAGAAATGCTTTGGATTAGATGATTAGATTATTTAATTTAAGCGAAACGCATGAGGTCTGTTTTCCAATTTTGGCTGAGGAGCCCTTTTTGCAGGCCGGAATCTGAGAGTCCTTTTTTACTACCATCATTCGTTTGAGTAGAAGTTTTTAAAAGTTAGTGTTAATTGTGTAAAACAGAAGTGAGCAAAAGCCGGCCCGCCGTCTGAATGTGGCCTTTCTAATTGCTTAATTCAGCCCGTTGTGGCTGAATTAAGCAATTAGAAAAGCCGCACAAACTACCTGCTTTTTCACACAAACTACCAGAATCAACAGCAGGAATGCGTATCTGTTGTTACAGTCCACGTGCACATACAGACGTATGGCAGCCTAAGCTAGTGATAAACCTAAGATGAGAACACAAGATATGTTAGAACACATGTGGATCCGCCGAAGAATATTTTCCGTCATTTTTAGAGCTTTAATTAAAAAATTAAATATTGAAATATGAATATTGTTGAGATAAAAAACTGATCAGAAAGAAAATTTATGGAAGAAGGGAAAGAACATTTTATCCCTAAATTTTTATTTAAGAATAAAATAGAGTACCTGTCAATCATTCCACTACCATGGAGTTGGTACACATCGTGGACTTTATCAGTGCTGCGATTCACAAACACCAAAAAACTGCATTTCTTACGCCAGACGTGGCAAAAGCCTTTGACCGCTTCTGGCATAACCGCTTAATTTATATTCTTATTTCTCTCGATTTCTCCAAAGAGATGATCCTTATTCTGTGCTCCTTACCAACAGAGCTTTCAATATCAGGCAGGAAGACAACCAATGTTCTAATACCGACATTAAAGCGGATGTTTTTCAAGCTTCGATCCTTTTCCCAATTCTCTATCTCATTTACGTAATGCCCATTTTCGATGATAATCCAAATTGCATCACCGTTTGCCATGCAGATGATACAGCAGTTCTTTCCAGCTCGCTGAGACCCGGACATGCCATTACCCGAATTCAGTCCCGTATCCACCAGGTATAGCAGATGGAGAACTTGCATCAGGAATTGGTATAGCAGATGGAGAACTTGCATCATCGCCTCCAAGACTAAACTACTCTTTATTGGATGGCACAAAAGAAAATCCACCAATGTGAACATTTTAACCAGATGGTGCCAAGAGTCAATCAAGCTACTTACCTGGGAATTAGATTTAATGACACTCTTACATGGAATGCACACATGTCAGTAGCAGTAGAAAAAGCTATCAAACACTTACTGTTAACCAGAGAACAGGGGCTCCATTACCTAGCTGACATGATGTCTGCCTTACACGGATTAAAGCCCCTGCCTCCAGAAGCTATTTATTATGACTAAGCAGAATAAGTTTACAGTGGCATACAAGGCCTTCAAGAACACAAGAACATAAGTAACATAGTCATAATAGACCCTAAAGAAAGCATGTTACAAGTAGTACCTATAAGCATTCAAACAATAAACCGAGTATACTAACATAATTTGTACTGAAAATACGAAATACTTTCAAAACTGAGTCCAACTAATTTAAATAAAAACTATGGTACAAACAAAATATAATACATCCATTACTGTATTATACACAATTAATATCAATTAGATTCACAATTTCAAGAAGAACCATTCAATTTAGAAAAAAATGCATAAAGATAAATTAAGACAATAATAAACTGCCAAATAAAATTTTTTCATATGAATTCAGAATTAAGAACCAATAACTTTGGTAACTGAACAATATTATCATAAAATACACTGAACCTGAGATATTATTACAATACAAAACATAAATTTGGTTTAAAAACAAAACCACTCCAAGTAATATAAAAACTCTACATCAGGTTTGCTGGCAACGCGATAGAAATACAGTACAAGAATAATGCCAACATAAAGATATGAAAAATTTCCAATTCCAAAAACCACATTCATTCAAAAATAAGTCAAACATTCAAAAATAAGTCAAAGAAAATTATTATAAAATACTGCCTTCAATGCACATTTTACAATAGAGAACTCAAGTAAAACCAATCAAATTCACAAAAACAGGTCAACTATTCAATTCAGAAAAGTTCAAAAAGGTATACAAAATAATTATTCTAGATTAGGTTTGCTGGCATCGCTAAGACAAATGCAATACTAGAAAAATGCCGACATAAAATTTTACAGAATTTCAAAATCAAATACAAATGCATTCAAGATTAAAGTAAAGAAAATTAATATAAAATAACTATCATGAATGCAAATTTTTATAATAGAATGCACAATTAATGCCTATCAAATTCACCAAAGTGAATCAATTCAATTACAAAAGAACGCATTAAAATATGCAAAATAATAAAATTGTCACAAAAATTTTCTGTTAAATTTAATTAACAATTACAAAACTGAACAAAATAATCGTGATATATATATATATGATTAAGAACGATTTCAGTACCATACAACAAATAAAACCGACTATTTGTACAATATAAGAAAGTAATAGGCTACAAGTAACCGTTACAATTTATAAGAGCATAGATGCATTCAATGTCAGATACGTCTTTTCTACGTAAAACCATTTCTAATTTTAAATCAGTAACATAAGTAGTGGAAACAAAGAAAATGAACAATAATAAGCATCAAACACACAAAGTTAAACAATTACCATTATACAGTAAAAATCTAACAGTCGCTGAAAGTCAATTACTCACTCCCAATAGAGATGATCTGAGAGAATTATTTACAGAAAAATTTAATTCCTGACAGAAAAGCATAATTTCCTTAAATTTCTTACTCTCACTAGAGTTTTTTAACATTAATTCAGCCCATTTTGGCCTTTGTTGATCTAAAGGTTTATTCAAATGAAGGTTTTTAGTAAATGGACAGTGAAAGATAAAGTGTTCAGGTTCTCCCAACTCCCCGCAAGAACAAAGATCAGTCGTACGTAGTCCAAATCGAAAGAGATATGTATTAAGTCCATGACCAGTGAAAAATTGAGTATAAAAATTCGATGTGCTTCTTTGACTGAGTGAAACTTTTAGAAAGAAAGAGAAGACTCGTCTTCCTGTGGAGTCATTAGTCCATCTTTCCTGCCATTTCACAAGCAGTGTATTTAAAGTCTCGCTCTTCAAGTGTGAAAAAGGCAATTTCGTTGGATTTTCAATTCCGTTGATATCATTAGCAGCCCATTTAGCTAAAGTATCTGCTTCTTCGTTGCCCAGTATGCCAACATGAGCTGGCACCCAGGTAAGAAGTGGTCTTTCAGATGAATTAAATCTTAGCAATTTCTCTTGAATAACTTGTACAATCGGATTTCTATTCGTAATGTCTGAGATAGCCTGCAGACTAGATAATGAATCACTGAAAATCTTAGTCTTGCCCGATAGATTTCTTTTAACATAAGTGAGAGCAGCGTTTATCGCTAAAAGTTCTGCCTGAAAAACAGTATTTCTGTTATCAAGCCTTCGAGTCCATGTATATACCTTCTGAGTATTGTTAAATACACAAAATGCACAACCTGTTCCACGTTCAGTTTTAGAACCATCTGTAAATAGAGCAATGTCATTGGCTACTGGAGCCGTATAGTATAAATCGACTGCAGATTTGAGTTTTAAAGAGGCAGGATGGCCAAGATTAGATGGAACCCGTAGTTCATAATCATTTACTAGGTGATGTTGGTTCCATAAATCCCCATTCAATCGTAATCGTAGGATCCGTCCTAAGAAAGAGTCTCTTTGAGTCTGCAGATCTAATGGAGGTATACCCGCCAAAATCTGCAGTGAGGCTGTCGAGGTTGTTCTATAACCTTTGGAAATAAGTAATAGTTGATGCCTCTGTATTGAATTCAGTAAGCCACTCATAGTTTTGTTCATATCAAAACCCCAAATGGAGACTCCGTACAAAAGAACTCTTTCAGTGATTGTTTTATACCACAGCCGCAAGATTTTTGGGGAAGTAACCATAGTCTTCCCCATAAGGAGTCATTAAGGCCCATAGTCTTTGTCATGCCATTCGTAAGAACGGCACATCTCTGTTTAAGATGTTTCACATGTGGAAACTAAGACAGCGTATTGCTGATAACAAAGCCTAAATATTTCAAGGTGTTTGCACATTTTATTGGCCTTCCATGGATTTTTATAGACGGATTTCGACGCAGTTTTCTTTTCCTACCGATAAACAACATAGTAGTTTTTTTTTTTTCGGAAATTCTTAATTTATGCATGTCTGCCCACCCTACAAACTTATTAATCGCTTGTTGAGCTCTTACTTCAATGTCCTTTACGCCTGAGATAATTAACAGAAAATCATCGGCATAAGCTTGCAAAGTTACTTGTTCAGTATTTTCAAACATACCAAAGGCCGTATTAGCGACAGGGTTGGTCCTAAACAGGAACCATGTGGACAGCCTCTTTGCAAATCTTTTATTAAAATTTCATTATCCAGGGTTAATTGAATTTTGCGTTGTTCCAAATAATTTCGAATTAAATTCAAAATTTCTACAGGGCAGTTTGCGCTATCCAATGCATCAATTATGTCAGGCCACTAGACCGTGTCAAATGCACCACGTATATCAATGGAGATGATTAACGTGTGCCTGTTACCATCCCTTTGCGTTTTACTGTGTTTAGCAGATTAAAAACAGCCATTTCAGTTGAAACCCCCTTTTTAAATCCAAATTGAAAGTCGCTGATCACTTTATTTTCAGTTAGAAAATAATTTAGTCTGTTCAATATTAATTTTTCAAAGAGTTTATTTAAAGAAGAAAGAAGACTCACTGGTCTATAAGAAGACAAAATAGCAGGATCTTTACCTTTTTTGCCAAATAAAACTATTTCGACAATTTTCATCTTCCGTGGAAATAAAGCCAGTTTCCAACATGCTCGATATAAAGATAACAACAATTGGGGGAATTCTTTGAAAAGTATCTTTATGATAATATTATCAAGACCGTCTGGTCCGGGGGCCTTCTTAGACGGTAGAGAACGAATTGTATTTTCTAACTCCTCAAGCTTCAGGAGGGCAGAGTCACTTAAAGTAGAATTCCAAGTTTGATTTTTAAAATTTTCTCGCATTACTTTATGTAAATCCATATCGTCAATCTCCAAATCCAATGGAAATAACTCATCTAAAATTTTTTTATATTTCTCTCCCAGAGAAGTACAGTCCGGAGCTACCTTTACTGGCAGCTGAAGAGGTCGAAATACTCTGTCCATTGCAATATTTTGAGTGATGCCATAAGGATTTTCAATAGCAGCACAAAATGCCTTCCAAGATTCACTTTTTGTCTTTATAATCAATCTTTTAAAAATTGCTAGCTCCTTCTTATAAGAAATTTTAAGTAAATGCCTTATATTTTCATCCCTTTCTTTTTGCATACGTCTCCTTAAAGCACGAACTTTGTTCCTTTTTATTGTGAGCGAGTCAGACCACCATGATGTAGAGGTTTTAATCCGTACTCTTTTCGACTTATAGGACGCTGTTGCTGCATCCATCAATGAACCAATAAAAAAGTCGTAGTTATTTTCTAAATCCTCTCGAGAAGTATTAGATTCAGATAAATTTATAAATTGAGAAATTCGTGGACGAAGTTTCTCAATAAATTTTTCATGTTTACCATATGAAGTTTTAAATCTACGTTTCAAAATTATGTCTTCCGAGATTCCAATTTCAAACAAAATAATTTGATGATCACTAATAGACAAACCTGTCAACACCCTCCAATTTGTAATAGTTGTTTGTAATTTGTTAATAATCCAATTTGTAATTTGCTCATTTCTTATTGGCTGCCGGTTGATCGCCGCTTAAGTTAGGCATGGAACTAACTTCTGTCTTCTCTTCTTTTTGTTCTGTCTTAAAATATCTCCTTGGGTTTCCGCACGCGGGATTACCCCACCCGAGGATTATCTCAGGTGCCGGAAGTAGCACGATAAAGTTCGCGCTGGCGCCGGCCTTTACGAAAGTATCAAAGAACAGTCAGTTGCTTTCTTTGAAACGTAAAAAGAGGTTAGCGTACCGAAGGAAGAGGTTAAAATCATATATTCCATTGAATAAAATGTGTTTCTGGTACTGAAATACCACAGGTTAGAACACAGTCCTATAGCATCAAGGCGTAGTTTTCAAGCACGATTTGATGTTCCCAAATGACTCGATGTGAAAATCATTCGCACGTTCTTTGCTAAATTCCAATGAACAAGAAGCATGGCCGATGATCTGGTAGGGAATGTTGGTCGCAGGCAAACTGTAGTTACTCCTGAAAATGTTGCCACTGTTTTCGGAATTATTTAGTAAAATCCAAGGAAATCCGTCCGAAGAATTACAGCAGAGACTAGTTCGAAGCGTTCCAGCAAGTAGAAAACATCAAGAAACAGCCTAGACATGTTTCCATTCAAAATCAAGGTCCCCAGGCTCACATTGGTGGATGAAGGATTTGTTGTTGGGTATATCTAGTTCACAGATGAAGCGCGCTTCCATTTGAATGAAAAGCCTCTAATATGATTTGAAAGACTGCTTTCAGAGGACAACTTAATTATACATGTTGATACAAGCTATACAGCGTACAGCGCGATCTGTTTACAGCTTTCTTAACTGTTATTTCAAAACTTCTGTATAACAATCTTAACGGCTTTCACAAAAAATGTACCGCTTGTTATAGTCCTCTATCGAGCTTTGTTTTCGAGATTTTTAATTTTGAAATCAAGGGCTCCTTTGCGAACATCCTGTAAGATCAATACATTCTATTGTGTAGATTTCCTGGTGAATAATGCTTCACCTGCAACATCTGCATATATTCTTCTCACGAAAACATGAATTCTCAAAGGGCATTCAAATAATACAGCAAGGGTATGAATGTTTCTATACAGAAATATGCATTATACGGCATTAGGAGCATCTCTTATTAATTGTTGTACATTGTTCATGTGTATAGAACTGGCTATTTTATAATTTCTATGTATTTTAAATTTATCAGTTAGATATTGTTTAAAACCTAAAATAAAAATTTAAATTACTAGGATATGCAATTATTGCTTTTAAATCCCTTAATTTGTCAAGCAGGTATAATTTTAAATCTAAGCTAAAGACTTTTGTAGAGTCAAATTACAATAAAAAATGGCTATTTGGCAGGCCGCGTGGAAGGTAAATTGAAAATCTTACATCTCGTTTAATAAAGAGATTTGCTGACTTGCATGAACGGTTTATTTCTTTAATTTCTAAAAATTTCTGCACCTCTCATCTCTGTCGATTACGAATTCTGAATCATCGGATACGAAGCCTGGACGCGTTTGAAGTCATTCATCGTTGGCTTATTTCGCTAGTTTATTTCCGCATTCGAACCCAAAAAAATGAAATTTTCATCATCAGACAATAACACTTTTTTGATGATTTCAGCCCTTACATTTTGCTTTCTCAGACAACTTCATTGGGTCTGGTTGGTTATTGCAATGCTGATGATTCTCCAATTGTTTTCAAATATCATACCTTCATTCTCAGAAATGAAGACCGTCTACTGTATTTTCCTTTCACTCTTTATCTTGAATAACAGAATTACTTTGGGGGGGGGAGGAGAACACTTTATTTGAGTGTAAAGAATGTTTTCATATTCTGAGTTGCCAATTAAAAAACGTTGATATTGGTGCAATTAGTGTCTCCCAAAGATTTAATGGTATAGAACAAATAAGTAAAGAGCGTCTGAAAAAGATTTCGTGAAATAAGTAGTGTAGATTTATGGCTTCAGTTAGAGAAGAAATACATCAAATAAGATAGGCATTTTGATTACACACTTTTTTGTCACTTAACATCTTTTAATAAAATTGCGAAATTGAAATTTTTATATGGATCTTTTTCAGAAAAAGCTCAAATTATCAATTTATTTTTGTCCTGCTTAAGAATAGCAGTAATATGCGAAATTTCACAAAAGATGTTCAAATTACATAGACACGTAATTTTGCTCAAAGAAAGTAAAGATGATCTTATTACTACTATATCTCTAATAAGATGATCATCTTTGAAAGTTGACCCGTATTTATGAGAATCTAAGTCGACATCGGTTTCGAACATTAGCGTTCTTGAGATTTAATGCGACGAGTTTCCTGAAATGCAAATGTAAACTAATCATCTGATTTTTTAAGTGGCAAAAGCATAGAACCAGTTGTTTGACTCTGGTTCTAGAGGGAATTTTTATATGGGATATTTTTGAAGTACTTGTGAGAAATTGTTTTAATGTAAAAACATAAAAAATTTCGACTATTTGGTCTATTTAAAGGTATTTGACCTCAAGCATTGTTAACTTTTAGCTACCTCATAAATAATTCCACCTACCAAATATTTCAGAATCTTAATAAACTTTATAACACACACAAAAAAGTCAGCTTTAAATGGCGTTATCTTTTATGACTTACATTTAATTGACGTGAGGGTAGTTATTTTTATTTTTGCAATGGGAGATGAGGTGGTGTAACAATTTCCAAATACTTTTAGTATATTTTTTATGTTGAACTGAATGAGTGAACTTATCTTGAATTTATTTCAAACGAAAAGTATGAAACTTAGTAGAATACCGTGAGTAGAAGCCATAACCGAATAGGGACTTTTTATATGAATATTGAAAGGGCAGAATTCGATTTCACGTATATAAACATTTTATTTCTTAAACAGTACATTAAGCAATGTCTGCCATCTTTAAAACCAGAGGAAATGCGTTTAACAAGAAAAATTTTGAAATAGGAAGTTAATTAAAAATGCTCGAAAATCATAACAAATAATAAACAAAACTTTTGGAAGTAATTACTTACTAAAGAAAAGTTTTTGTATTAAGGTTAAAAATGTTCAGTTAATTACTATGGTTGTTTTCAGGTTTTTTTCATATGCAAACAACAGTAATGCCGCATTGTTTTCATAAACGGATGGAAATGTAAATTAATTTCTTTTCTAAGGAAATTTTTAAATAGTTTTCTGTGACTTCAGTCATTTTTAGAGTGTATAAATAGGTGAGATCATCAGTCTTTTCTCAAAATAAAATTTCAAAAAATGTAATTAAAATTCAGAATCAAGAAAATTATAAATGTTATATAGCACGTGTTCATCTATTGAAGGAGAGGGAAGGGCGAGAGTTAGCATAAATTAGAAATTCTTCAAACAAAATTTCATTTGAAGCTTAAAATTCCTTGCCAGAATTAAAGTATGAATGACTGCAAAGCTATGGTATTTGTTTTTGCAAAAGTTAGTATTTGAGGATTATCAGAAGCACAGAATCAATGTATCAATGAATAAGAGTGTGGACCGCACAAGATTTCAGACAGAAATCTGATTTTGCGTCTGTAAACACACGTTAGCGTAGTGTTATATGTTAGTTTAATATATATCTTAATTCATTCCTTTGATATACGAAAAATGGCAATTTAAAGTTTGCCGACCGGCCACCTATAACCATATTATTTTTATCCTTTTTCAAGTGTCTTTTTTCAATATATACAGTTAATAAGCAATAATCATAGTAAAAAAATACCTGTAATTTTATGTATGGTCTCCTGGGAACCATATATAGCAAGACCCGGCAACGACGAGACGACAGTCTATTTACACCTTGGTTCAAGGTATTCTACTTTTCAGTGACATTCTCAATTCGTTAAGCTTTGAGAGTAGTAGTTTGGAGAATGAGCAACATGTGTGTTAAGGAAGTACGGGCATTCTTTACTGATGGCAAGCTCGCAGAATTAGCTAACCCAAGCATCTTATGAATATTTTTAATTTGTAGAACGAGCCATTCGATTGCAGCAAAATGCTCTAGTGCTATCCGTCTGAGAGAACAGATACCTTTGTAGAAGATTCTCTATGGTTTGATTGCTTGCGTGATTTTACAAGATTTCTACTACATGTAGTACTTTCCTGTAATCTAAAGTATTTCCACGATGGGCTACGTGACGAGCATTCCATGAAGTTAAACTGGTGATGAGTTAACATGAATGCGGGAAAGAAGGAAAAATAAGCACTTTTGCCTTAGTGCTCAGAAAATGGCTTGAGCGAGGAAGATCTATACTGGCTGCTGAAAGCTGGAAAAAGAGCGAAATTCATTTATTTGACCTGTGAAAGTGGCGCTATCTGTTGTTAACCGCATGAAATCGCCGAAATGGTAAATCACTGTTGCTGTGAAACAAAGAGGTCATGTGACTTTTCTCCACAAGTCATCTTCCAAGGAATTGAAGATTTCAAAATTGCACTTTGCACTTCTTTTCTGAAAATTTCACTATATTAAGAACATATTGTAGATTTTGCAGAGATGATCTAGATGCCTTCCATAGTTTTACAGCTTCTGAAATTTTTGGAGAGGAATTTTGATAGTTCGCAGTCGTCAATAAGTTGATGAATAAAATTTGGGTCGGGAATCATGAGATGTTACTTTTTAAATTAAGGTACTAAATCTAGATGTAGTAACGGATTTTGTATCTGAGGTTCGTTTGGAGTTGATTTTGGACTTTTTGCGTTATTTAAGAGATGGAATGGCCATTTGCTCGAGGAGATTAAATAATCTGACTTGCATTTAATTGTAAGTTTATCATGTCTTGGAAATTTGCAAGTATAAGATATGTGATCTTGAAAGCAGTACAAACAACGTGACCGATTGTTATAACCTGTATGGCCATGGCCGTAACGCTAATATATGAAGCAGACTGATTTCGATTGAAAGGGGGAGCTGAAATTTTTCATGATAGATTTTCCTGCTTTTTTCGTCGTTCCTGTATTTAACGAAAACGATCGAGACATTAAATATTCCAGTCTTAGTCTTTCTCTTGAACTGATTGGGTAACCCTTGTCAATAAGAACGGTATGAAACCCAGGCATCGCGCAGCGAGGCCAGTCCTCGAATGAGAATGATAATCAAATCTTTCTAAAGCAGTCTGGCTCGTATTTATATCACGCGTGAGGAAATCACAGACAAATCGTACAGCTGTCCGTTAGAACCTAGGATAACCATTTCCACAGCTTTTAGCCACTTGGCCACCGGTCGTCTTTAGAAAATCATCCATTAATGCAACCGTCTAAGAACGAGCGTTCATCCTTTAGTATTAGAATATTAAAACCAAAGGTCTGTTGAGAAGCTTAATATAGGAATATGGCGTCACGCCTGTATAGCGGATACCATTCACATTGCCTGTTCAGAAGAGGTAGAATTTTTTATGCTTATTTTTTAATTTTTTGTGCTTGTGCCACCTTATACCAATAAGCCATCGGCTCTAAACAATCTCATTCTGACATATTTCATGGATGTTCATGATTTTTTTGTTCTCTAAGAAAAAAATGCTTATCAGTACATAAAAGGATTTCCGGTTCATCTCTACCAGATCTGTCACTTTTAATTCAATAAACAATGATCTCTTCAAAACGTTTTGGAAGTGTTTTGGGGGTGAAAAATAATCTTAGGGTTACGAAAATCACTGGTTTCGTCGCATGCAGGACAGTCTCACTAATGGGACTCACTTTCAGGAAATGCAGTTACGCGTAATAAACTGCTCCTCACATTCGGTGATACTGAAAAACACCTGTTACGCATTCTGCAAAACAGGGGAGGAACATGTGTCTTGCGGTTTATATATGTAACTTAATTTGTATAGTCGTCATCTTCGGACTGTGCAATATGCAAAGTTCTTTCTGTTTAAATTTTTCCACCGTATATTTTCGCAAATTGCTCAAAAATATACTTAGTAAATTAATTTTGGATATTTATGTAATAGGCTAAAAGCAATGATTAAAATTATCTTGAGATGCTGTACTTTGTAGACTTTCTATGTGTGAGGTCAAATGTTGCTTGCTATACATGTGGTCAAAAGAAAGCTTAGAACAACCAGAGCAGAGATTTCGGAAATTAAATTGCTATGCATTCCCTCACTGCCTTGGGTGTTCCCAATAACGCGATTCAAAAGAGATACTAAAAAACAGCAAATGAACCCTTTCACCCCATACAATTGCGCCAGTGCATTCGCTGATGCTAAGCGTTCAAGGTTCTTTTGTATAATTTCTTAAGGGCGTATACCCAAAATAGAACTTTCGAGGAGTTTTGAATACGCCCTCTCTTTCTAATGCATTCGTAGCATCTCAGACGAGAAACAAAAGATTAATACGTTCTTCCTCTGTGAAACCTCTACAGTCGTCCACTTCTGGGTCACGCGCTTGAGAAGGGTGGACGTCTCGAAAGCTATGTTGTTGCTTATTGTATTGTTTCGTAACAGCGATGGCTAAGAATGGTTCAATCGGGTGAATGGGCTCAAATTGCATCTGCAAAGACTGTTCAGGTTTCCTTCCTAGAAAGAACTAAGCTGTATCCTGGATCGCTTGCTTGTCTTCAAGACGGTATCTGGCTTAGACCGAAGAATTCTTGTGGCCAGCGGTTTACTACATCATTGGAAAGATAAACTAAGAAGATAACTGAGGTTTGAAAGGTAGAAGACTATTCTGGTGGAATAAATGGATTAGCTTGATGAACGTCATCCTTTAATGTAAAAGTAATTGCCGGAATACCTCATTAAGAATTCCAGGAAACCTGAGTTAACATTTATCAACTGAAAAATAACAAAATATGAAACGAAATGTAAAATCCAAATGTGAGGTCATCTTCGATTCTTATGGAATCCATGAAATGTCATATCTAATCGCCTGTTATTGAAAGATCAAGTATACTTTTCGCTGAGAAGCATGTAGGCTATTGGTGTATATTATTCTTACTTCTTCCATGATGTATTTTAGTGGGACTTGTAGTTCTGTATTTTACTTTTGAATGAGTCTGAGTATTAACCAGTTGACTCTACTCAAACGAAACTAAAATTTGGTGTTCATTTTAATGTGGAGCATCATTAAAAAGTGCTTATTCCGAATGCAATATTGTTAGAAAATAGAATATTTTAGCTCAGTCTATTCGGGGGGGGGAGAAGCCAAAGACTGAGCGAATATTAGAACATTGGAAGATGTTGAGAACATCAGGTGGGACATAGAGAAAAATTGTTGGCGTTCGGCACTTGAGCGTATCGCTAAACTAGAAACTCTAGATAATATAGAGTGAAAGCTATTGTACTTCAAGATCTCTCCAAATAAGAGAAAAGCAGTTATATTAATTTAATTTGAGCCAGCAAAGATAAATCTATGCGGTAAAAGCGATTAATTTTGTTCAAAATCATAGCAGTTCCAGTTTAATACTCGACTCTTTTATAAAATAGCACCTCATTTAATGAATGTTATTAGGATTGAAATAGTACACATTTACAATAGGGAAGTCAAAAGCTGCTGAATTGTTGTTTTTAAATATTAGAAAAATAATTAAATATCCAAAGAAATGATTTATCGAATTTTTAAAATAATATGAAGAGTACAGACATGTGTATTTCGATCAGTGTTTGGGAAAAAGTATCCGGAAAGAAAATGAACAGGTTATGAAAATGACCAAACGGAAGAAAGAAAGAAACTGAAAAATTCTTAAACGTTAGGATATTTGAAATTTGAAACGAATCAAAATCAGCTGTTCATCGAATTAAGAAAGTTTTGGATTTGAAATCTTGTGTCAAAAAGACGGCTACGATGTACAAGAAAGCCAAAACATTCGATGCCCTAAAAATACCTTAAAAATTATGTTTGGACCATGTGATGGATCATCTTTTATGTCTGATTCTGAGTGTTGACATTAAGTATTATCATTCACTATTCCTGAATTCTGTCCTGTGCCCTTCGGGATAAAAAACGGTTCTCGAGAATATATTGTGCGCAATGTTTCTGATGAAGAGGGCAATGTTTCTAGATCAGTTCCCCCCCCCAGGAAACTGTAAATGATTGCGATTATTTGTTGTTACTAATGCCCACTTGTCTGACGTATTGTAGCCCAAGCCCACGAAATTCCACGTGGCAAAGACCGCAAGATTACGCCTGTCGTTGGCAACAGCCTTGAGCACCATACAGGAGAGAGCACGACTTTGCTCAGTGGCCGAACAGTTAAAGTTTTCACCACTTATCCTCTGGCAAACGTTGCTACCGCTCCATCACCATCAAGGTAGACCCTCAGAAGGGTAGATACATATGTACATACAGATTTTTCATTATTTTATAAAAAAGATAATAATGTCAAATTAAAATAATCGAAAGGTTTGGAGTCATTATTTACATAAAATATTCCATATTTTTTAAAAGTATCCTACAAATTAAAATTAGTTTCATAGAAAATTTACCGTCAACAGTTAAAGACGATTTCTAAAGAAACGTTACAAGGGTGTATGAGCAAAGCCAGAGTAAATCTTTGTAATATAGGCCAAAAAAGAAACTACGAAACAATTTTAAATCTTCCTATCGAAAAGAGCTAACTGAATAACATTCTTATGAATTTTCAAGTGTATGAAAATATCTACGCATAACGTAGCCTGCAATTAATGGAAATAATAATCATAAATTTTCTTAATTTTGCTGAGACAGCAAAAGCGGATCTGCAGAGTTGCATGCGGACCAGGCCTGCCAACTGAACTAGTTATGTTACAAAGTAATTGAATGTTGTTACTTCATAATATCTTTAGAGAATGTTAAAGAAAAGATCTAAGATAGAATTTATTCTCTTTCTCGCTGTTTAACAGTCTTTGTATATTAATATGGCCGTCATTTAGAGCTAGCTATGTAAGGTAACGGAATGTAATTGTTTCACAATTTCTTTAGAAAATGCTGTGGGGAAATCTAAGACAGCTTGAATTTCTTTTCGCCCTTTAACCTTCTTTGTATGTTACGGTGGTCAGATTTCGTCCTTTTCATGCTTACGTTGGATACAGTTTATCAATTGAGTATTAATTGTATTCATTTTCCCATCACGTTGTTTACTGATGTGAAGATGCCATTGTTTTCGTCGGTTATTAATTAAAGCAACTGTAATAATATAACGTTATGTTCAAAGTTCGTGACAAGTCCATTATATTTCTTGCACCCTTGCTAAACGACTCTCTCTTTATCTGTTTTCCACAATGTGTTGCTCCAGTTCATAGTATGTCATGGCTTTCTTAACTCATTATTAGCAGACATTTTTATTCCCCTGCTGTTGAAAATCATCAAATCGCTTCCTAATGGACATTTTTTTTTTCCCTGTCTTTTCTTTTTCAGTTTAGAGAGATGAAGACATTATCTGCGTACACAGAACTTTCGACTGATAACGGTCTCTTTACTTTTTCTCCTCTGTCTTTTCTTTAATTGTCATAAAGTTTCATTTTTTTCGGCTTAAAAAAATGATCCTTTACCCCCTGGAATGATACGCTGATCGCCTTTGTTAAATTGTAGAACTGGATTTGTTTCAACTATTTCTTTTCCAGACAACAGCGGAAAGTAGTAATAACTCGCATTAAGTGTGCTTGATTTAAAATATCATGTGTTTACAGAATGGTGTTCGATTTTATTTTTTCATTTTTCGCATCATATTGCACTACCAAGTCATCGGCCATTTGGATCATTCATGTTATCTTGTAAATTGCCATTTCATATTAATTCATCTTTGCGTCTGTTGTCAAGACATGCGCAGTATGAAATCTATTTTTTTAAATAGTTGGTTAGTAGAACAAGTTAAGAGATTAAAATATATATATATATATAAATGTTTCATCAGCTAATTCTAAATACAGAAAAAGAAGGATTTTGTTTTGGAAAGGGAAAATTGTAATTAAGTTCGACATACCTCCTCCTGACGACGTTATGTCGAAGTTGATTGGATTCCTTTCCTTTCTTGTTCTTTTTTATTCTTTTTTTGTTTTTTTCTTGTGCTGGTTTATTTTAATTTTTACATTTTAAAGCATTCTTATTCTACATTTGTAGAATTTTTTGAAGTTCATTTGAATTTCAGTTTTTACTCTTTGTGGAATATTGGTTCTAAATTTTTCTTTCTTTATATATTTACTGATCAATTTTCAGCGGCATAATGCGCCAAAATTCTTGGAAGGATTATAAATTTTCCTTTAAAAATTTTTTTGTATTTCTCTCTCTATATAAATATAATATATAAATATAAATATAATAAAATGTACATGTAATCTCTATATATAAATATAAATATAATAAAATGTACAATAATTTACTTTCTAATAGATTATTTAGTATATTATCTCCTTTGACAAAGGTAGTTAGAATTCTATGGAAATGAAGTAACTCATTAGCATATTTAAAAATTGAATAAATTTAGAATGGAAGCTTTAAGAATGAATAATTAAAAGTGAAAATGTAATCAATATATATTTCTTTATAAAATTTTTATTCTTTTCGACATCGAATTGCAGCATGTAATCATTTATTTTTCGCTTTTAGAAACTATTTTGTTTGAATGATTTTATGCTATTATATATAATAGGGGGACCGGAAAGTAATGTCGCTTTCTTACATTAAATTCACACGAATAAATTTTTAACACGTTTTATTTTTAATCAGTAATGTAATCATCCTCTTATCAACAACCTTCTGCCATCTAGTGTGCAGATTTTCAATCCCCGGACGGATATAAATCAATTGGTTTTTGAGTAAAATATCTCTAGATGGCATTTTGGACATCATTCAAATTTTCAAATTTTTTGTCACTAAGAAAATCTTGTAGGGATCGGAATAAATGGAAATCCGAGTGTACGATATCGGGTGAATATGGTGGGTGATGCAGCACCTCCCATCCCAATTCATTCATTTTTTCCAGTGTCCGTCTTGCACAGTGCGGTCTTGCATTGCCGTGTTGCAGAATGATGCCCTTTCTATTGAGAGTTCCGCGAATACTCCACCAAACACACAGAAGCGCCTTTTTGGGATGTAAACCCTTTGTAAACCCTATTAAAACTGCCTTTTGCGTTTTGGATTATCATATAGGACCCATTTTTCGTCTCCAGTAATCAAATGATCAAAAAAAACAGTTCTGTATGGTGCCGTTGAAGCAATACGTTGCATGTGATGGATCGGTTGGCTTTGTTCTCTTCGGACAAATTATGGGGGACTCAAACACCTGCTTTGCTTATTTTTCCATTCTGCTTTAAATGTTCTTGGATGGTCGACCAAGGTTAGTTAAGAGTGTTTAACATGGATTTGCTTCCACTTCTGCCCTTAGCATGTTGTTGTCGACATGCGCAGAAACGACATTACTTTCTGGTCCCCCTATTATGTTGTTAGGGATTCGAAAAATGAACACTGAGAAGCGATAATGTTTTTTCCCCCTTTATGCAATTATATTTGAATAGTTTACAGAAGGGGGAGAAATTTCTTAATCATCCTTCCTTAGTCGCCGAATTTGACCATTCCAGTCTACTTTCTGTTTCTGTAAGGTGAAAGCTCACTTGAAAGATAATTTTTTTTGACAGCACCTCAGAAACGCATACGGAGAGAATGTAAGAAATATGGTGGACACTGACACAGTTCTGTAGAGACCTAAAATTAGCAAAAAGCATCATGTCAAGAATCTGGAAATGGTTTAAAGAAATTGGTTGAGGTATGTGGACAAACATGCCATAACAGTCTCTGAGGACCGTTATTTGGCAGCAAAACAAAGCAGACAATAGATATCAACCCGGACTGAGGAGGAGTTCGGTTTAGCTACATTAACTCGACTATCTAGATAAACATGAGTGACAGGCTGCATGAAGGAAACAGCGTAGCACAATAGATTGAATTCATAAAATCGGAAAACTTAAGTAGCACTCTCTGTAGTCAGAAGACTCGAAGGTAGCTATTCTCTCAACTTGAACTGCAATTGCACTGCAGCTGCTAGAATCTTTTCTTTTGCCACTGCACGCTTTAGTCTCACCGTTGTGTGCGCAAATTTCAATACTGAAACAACATTTCTATTGGGAATATTATAGTATAAAATATTCAAAATGTTTTATAATGTTCCTTGTGCCGTGGAAATCTGCACTCAGTTTATACGCTTGTGTGCAAAATTAAGAGAATTTGCACATTATGTTAAATTTCTGAAAACCTAATGGACAGATTTAAATGCAATTTGGTATGAATTTATATTTATAACAGAGAAAGAGATGTACCATTATAACTCATTTTATGTACGCATGATTATCAGTAAAGCTCACACTGTAGGTATGTCCAAAATCTACATTTTTCGAACTGAAAATGAGTCCTTGGATATGGTCTCCTATCAAGATCAGATAGGTCGCGCCGCATGACGGCATACTGGACAAGAGACACTTGAGGAGTCTTTGTGGCAGTTGATCCGCACTCCTGCAGAAAGACAGTTTTAAATGGAATGGTTCTTGGAAAGACATGGCTAGTTGAAATTGCCCTCCCAAGAACGTCCCAGCCATACTCTATAAGGTTAAAGTCAGGACATCTGGCTGGCCAATCCGTGTTGCTAATATCCTCACTTTCCATGTAATCGTCGACCATCTGAGCTCTATGTGGAGGAACGTTATCGTCCATGAACAAGAACCCAGGACCAACTGCGCCTGTGAAAAGTCGAACATAGGGTTGTAAGATCCGCTTTGTTGTAAGATATACATGCAAGGATATGCGGTCGTCCAACATAATGCCTGCTGTAGCAGTCCTGTGTCACCGTGCTGGAAGGGCCAAATATTGATCCTCATTCGTCTTTGAGGATTTTGGTCGACCTTGTCTTCTCGATATGGATCTAGTGTCCTGAAACTGTTTTCGCAAATAGCAGACAACAATGGGCGTTACATTGAGCTTTGTAGCCTCCTGCGCTTGTGATTGGCTTGCCTCCAATTTACTGACAATTCTCTATCTCATTTCATAATCCATATATTCGTGGTTACTCTTTTGTCTACCACCTTATAAAATTTACCCAGCTATTACGAGAAACACTGTAAATTTCATGAAGGAGTACGAATACATAAATTGCCGAAAATCCCTACACGCTTATATCCCCTCTATAATTATAATTATAGCACGCTTACAATACGATTCTGAATATTTACACGATTCTTTAGCGCTATAATTAGTACCTTTATTTCAATACTTCGGCTTTTTCCCGTAAACATAAACATAGTTTGCAAATTATTTTAATATTGCACACGGGTGTATATTTCTTCAATCGTATTTTGGTACATCTTATTTTACCAAAATTTACTTCTCATTTAGACATGTTTTATTTAGTCAAACATTTGAAACGTTTGTTTATATTTTGCTTTTTATTTCCATGTACGAAGTAAAAAGAAAGTATTGTAATCGCGAAAAGATTCAGGCAGCATATTTCAACGAAAATATTCATTTTGACCGCTATCGAATGCAATTTAACGATGTTTTTGCTTGATATCTGTACGTAAGGACAGAATAAAAGACTCGTTTCCTCCAAAAAAATTATAAAACTGCTTTAAAATTAATTCTGAAGAGAATTTTTCGTGGCGTCTGTACGAACGTATGTACGAACGTATATACGAACGTATGAACGTATGTACGTTAATATTGTATCTCGCATAACTCAAAAACGAGTAGCCTCAGAACGTTGAAATTTTGTATATAGGACTGCTATAACATGTAGATGTGCACCTCGTATTTTGGTTACAATCGGCTGCACCAAACGTATATAAATATATTTATATATATATCCGCTTTGTTACCCGCCTCAGTGATCTCAGTTTTTTTACTCTTATATGTTTGTAAATTGGGCATTTTTTGCTTTAAAAATGATTGAATTATGTTGTTTGTATCTTCCGGTTAAGGTTTTTATGCCTTTAGTAAATCTGCATGCAATATTTTTAGAATTATCAACAATTTTAAAGTTGTTTAAGTGCCACTAAGCCTTTTTTTATGGCGGCCATTGATTGTTTACATTTGAAACAGCAGACTAGTGGATTTGTTGCCAATCTAGAGAAACTTAGCTTCGCAACAACAATGATTATTGTTGCCTTCATTTATTATTGCCAATTAAATCATGCTTAATCCTTTCTGGAATTTTTTCGAGGAAATAAGTGTTTAAGATTTACTTCGTAATTTTAATATAGATATTTTGAGTTTTTATATATTTTTGCCTTCTCGCGAAGTGAGAACTGAATTAAATGAATGAGAAATACTCAATCGTGTGTGAAAAACTGTTTGTTTTTTGTTTTGTTTGCTTAATTTCTTTTATACATCATTCTAGCTTTATTATAGTATTTGAATTGAACATGTGGTAACGATTAGATAATTCTATTCTTTAAATGATATAAATTTTGTGCATTACGAGTTATAATATGAACGAAATATAATAATGTTAAGTGAATCTAGCACCAGAGTGTCGCTATAGTAAACAAATACTAGAGTGAATTTTAAAGAATGCATTTATTCTAATGTGGTTTATGCGCTGTCGGCGAAGTAGATTTAATTCAATCCAATAAGTTTAAATGAAATGCAAAAAAAAAAAAAAAAAAAAAAAAAAAAAAATGCGTATAATTTAATATTCCGTACAAGGAAGTCATGTGGTGTACACATCAGATTTTTTATTTTTGTATTTCTCCTGAATTATGCAATTTACACGAACAAATATTTTGCAAGTTTTTCTTAGATCTGATGATCGACCTTTCTCTGCCCCTGCTAAGATTTTGTTCTCCTCAGGATAACACAGTGTCACTGCAGAGATAAAGTGTATTATATTCTTCGTCAACTTAAATTCTTCTCATTGGAGAAACATCATTTACAGAAACACCATTACACCAAAGTTTAGGTCCGAAATAGAGTTGTTTAAGCTCTCTGGCCAAGCATTATTTTGCTCCGTACTAAAAATAACACCAAAGTATCGAAACCCATGGTTTGATTCCACTGACTCGAGTTGCACCATGCGTCCATTTGCAGTAGATCGGAGATTATCGTAATTGAAAAGTATGGATTGGGGCCGAGTTCCCTTTTCTGATGAGTCTGGTTTTTATTTGGAGAGATATTCTAAACGTGGATCGAATTGGAAGAAAAAAATAAAAGAAACAGACAAACAGACATACTATTGATGGAATCATGGTATGGGCGGATATAATTTTGAATGGTCGCACTGATCTACACAGTATGAATGTTGAAGTATACAAAGACGAGATTCTTGATCCGTATATCAAGTTGAATAAGGACGAGCTAACTTTCTCCTAATGAACGATAATTCTTGTTCTTGTCGCGTTATACTAGTAGCCGATTACCTTGAGGGTGAAGAAATCTAGCGAATGAAATTGCTCATTCTCCTGTTTTAAATCCGACAGAACATGTATGAAATGTCTAGCACATCGACTTGCATCATTGCATCTACTCCTAGCACTCTATAGGAGCGTCCAGGCGTTATTCATTGTGAGTACATTTTGTTTCTGCGGAAATTTGTGAAACACATGACAGCATGAATAATCACTATAAAATTTGCATTTATGTTAATGTTTTAACACCAGGTTTTCCTACCCTATTTTATATCGCATTTCCTAGGCTTTTATTCAAACTTATTTATTCATATTTATAGCAATAGGCAATCCTGCATTTTGAACATATATTAACTATGACAAAATAAAGATCACACGCAATTTCCATATTCTTAGCTGCAGCATCAATCAAATTAGAAGAGTTTCTGTTGTTGTTCGTCTGTTTTGTTTTCCATCAGCGTATTTCTACAGTTTGTTCATATAATCCAATTTATATTTTTTTCTTCATGTAATCCAATATGTTTAATATTTAGGTACATTTCTGATTGTGACATTTCACGCTCAAACTGAAACACAGAAGCAAATAGAGTTCTGAAAACTGAAATTCGTTTTGAGTTGACTTTTAATTAAATTTAGTTTCCTAATTTTCAGGTTTTAATTTGGTTGCAGAACTTGCATTCATTTTCGTATAGGTTGACGAAAGTTCATAGTCAGTAACATAATTCGGTAAACCCTGTAGTGAGGAAATTACGAATTATCTGCATGCAAAATTATAAAGTAAAAATTTCCCATTAGTAATGCTTGCGTTCTCCTGGTAAACGTATAATCTGCTGTGTGCTATTATCTTTGCCAGAAAATGTAAAGCAGTGGAAGGTGCATTGCACCTTGTATGCCTACTGTTACAGGATTATGCTTTATCATGCTTGAACTATTATCATATGCGCCATGAATGTATTTTTAATTTTAAAAAATCTGTTGAGGATACTACATTACTTCCTGCTAGGATTTATTAAATTATGCTCATTTTTTGCTGTACTTCATTTAAACGTGTTTCCTCGAATTATTCTAATTTAGTTATAACAGGTCCCGCAAGGCAAGTTGAAAATGATATCAAAATCTGCAAATCTTGAAATTAAATATGCTGGTCAATATTTTCGTATAGGTGTCAAACTTCTAATAATTTCATTTTTTCATAACGGATATAAAACTTCAAGTAGAGGCAACAGGAGAGTTCTGGCTCGGGAGCTTTAGGGAGCCGGAGTTGAGGGAGCTCCCGAGAAGGAAGGCTCAGCCGTGGAAGGGACGCTTATCTGAAAATGGGGACAGGAAGCCTTATCAGGAAGTGGATGCGAGTAGAGTTGTTGCTACGTCACAGAAAAAGGACGTGTGCTTAGATTATTTTCTTTTTTAATTTGGTGATTTAGGTATTTAGTAGTTATTTGATAATTTGTAAACTTGCTTATTTATATTGAGTTCTTAAAAACGTATATCAAGTAGGTGTTTTAAGTGACTGATACAGTTATTTTCTAGAAACAGATATAAAATAAAATGTTTCCTTCACAGTCTTTGGAAAATAATTATTTTCTTACTTGTATTTATTCTATGACTGAATATCTGCAAAATTGCTACATGTCATCACAATTTAATAAGAGATTATATTTTACTGATTTATCGGAGGTGATTTCCCTTCGTTAATAAATTTTTATTCTTTGTGTTTTTCTTCGTATTCCAACTGTTTTACTACGTATATGATGATTATCTCCTAGTTATCCTGAACGAGGATTATTTTCGAATTTAATGATTGAATGATCCTATACACTCAGAATTTTACCTTATTTCTTAAATCTTCTGTTCATAATATCACATATACTTTCCGTAATCTTCATTGCATTACTAATTCTTATTCCTAAATTCATTATACCCAGAGTTTTTCAGACTTGTTAGGCAATACTTTTAACTTATTCGTTATATTTTATGAGTGTAATTACTAAAACACGCATTTTCGTGTATTATATTATTCAATGTTAGATGTAATTTTTAACTTTTTTCGTTCTTTTCAACGTTAGCGATCTTCAACATATTCTGTATTTTAACTTATTTCATACATTTTCTAAACATATAGATGACTTGTATTTAATTTTAGATGTAACATTTCTAGCTTGTTTTGTACATTTTAACCTTCACACTATTTAATATACTTAAATTTTTAACCAGTTTATATTTTCACACTGTATACATGACTTTTACTTGATTTCTCTCATACATTTTAACCTCCATGATTTCCAATATAGTCATAATTTTAACATAATTCCTGCATTTTCATATCATATACCTGACGTTTATTTAATTTTATGTGTAAATTTTAACTTATTTTTTTTAACGTTTTTAGTTTCCAACATACTCTGAGTTTTAACTAATTTGCTATATTTTCACACTACGTACATGACTTTTACTTCATTTCTCTCATACATTTTAACCTTCATAATTTCCAATATAGTCCTAATTTTAACCTAATGGCTATATTTTTACATGATATACCTGACTTTTATTTAATTTTAGGTGTACATTTTAACTTCTTTTTTATATTTTTACGTTTTTAGTTTCCAATATACTCTGAATTTTAACTAACTTGCTATATTTTTACATGACTTTCATTTAATTTATAGCTACTTTCATACGTTTTAAACTTCGTAATTTCAAATATGCTTTACATTTTAGTTTAATTCCTATATTTTCTGACCATATATATGAGCTTTATTTCATTTTAGATGTAATTTTTTTCATACATTTTAAACCTTCGTAAATTTTGAATTTTGAACTTTAATTTTAAACATTTTACTTTAATTTTAAACTTGCTTATTACATTTTTCTACCATATACCTAACTTATTTAATTATAGATGTAAATTTTAACTCCTTTTCTGTTTTTTTATTGTTTTTAGTTTCCAACATACTAAGAATTTTAACTAATTTCTTATATTTTCACATGACTTTCATACGTTTTTACACTTCTAATTTCAAACAGGCTCTTAATTTTAGCTTAATTCCTCTATTTTCTTGTCATGTATATGAGCTTTATTCAATTTTAGATATTATTTTTAACATGTTTCGTACATTTTATACCTTCGTAATTTTTAAAGTACTCTAATTTTGAACTTGTTTATTACATTTTCCTACCATACGTATGAACTTTAGTTAATTTCAGATGTAATTTTCATACTTTTCTGGCACTGGGTTTCTTTCTAGTTTCCAACATACTCTAAAGTTTAACTCTGTTTTATAATTTTTGATTGTAATTGCGCTTGTGATTTTACTATTTGAGCTAAATTAACACGCTTAAATTTCTTAAACATAGAGATTGATTTCAATTAAGCATTTTATTTTACAACCTTTAACTGTTATTCATATCCAATTCGTTGAATAGCCCTTACTTAGTCCATATTTTATAGTACTATTTTAATTTGCCAATTCTACAATTTATCATTCTGTAGTACTCTTACCATGACTTATCCTACTACTTTACTTCATTATTAACTTCATTCGCATTTTCAAACTTTAACATTTCCTGCATATTCTGGCATTTCCTTTTAATTCTTAATACCCTTTATATATAAATATATGTTTTTAAGCTCTTCAGTGTTACCAATGTTCAGTTTTGAATCTTGATTCTCATTAAGCTAGTTTGCTGAATAGCTGAATAATCTATATTACATACAGAACAAACAAAAAAAGACTACAATGCTCAAGGACCTACTTAAAGAATACTTGAAACTTTTCAAAATTTTATATAATTCTATGCATATTTCATATATTAAGCACATTTCACGTTTTTAGAAATGTAGCATCACGCTTCCCAAGACAATGGCCAATGTATCCAACCTTATGAAAGTGAATCATTTAAATAAGAAGGGGTAGTTTTATTATCTTCAACCGGTAAACAAGTGATTAGGAAAGTGACGCCTTTTAAACTACCACTACTAGGATATGTACATATCCTTGTTTAACAAGGCCTCACTTCCCTAATCGCTTGCTTACCAGTTGAAGATAATAAAACTACCCCTTCTTATTTAAATGATTCACTTTCATTTCAATGTATCAGGTTGGATACATTGGCCATTGTCTTGGGAAGCGTGATGCTACATTTCTAAAAACGTGAAATGTGCTTAATATATGAAATATGCATAGAATTATATAAAATTTTGAAAAGTTTCAAGTATTCTTTAAGTAGGTCCTTGAGTATTGTAGTCTTTGTTCTTCTAGTCTTTGTAACGAGAAAATTCAGTCATACTCTTATTTTATTTTTATGTAGGCATGCGCATTTCTTCTAACAGACAAAAATCTGAAAATATATCATTTTTCCAAAGATTTAGCTTTAGACTTACTTTCATCGGAAAAGGAAAATAATTTTACTTAAAAGACAGCATATCTTCTACTCAAAGAACTTGAAACAATCACAAACAAACACTATATGTAGCACTCAGTGATTTAGTTTCAAACCAAATTTTGATATTGTTTAATCATGCAAGCAACAATTTTCATCTTTGAGTTAAATTTTATACGACTGCAACAGATTTTTCAATGGCTTTCATGCTCACATTGTGTAAAAGACTTCTAGTTTTGACTATTTTAATTTCTAGTATTGAGAAATACTTTGATTATTTTCAGAAAACGTCATTTCACAATCATACTTTACCACTCTGAAACTTTTGAATAACACTTTCTACCATAACGACAACCAGATACTACATTATTTTTTTTTACAAAAACATGAATATTTTTTTTTCTAAATCCTCTTCTAGAAATACTAATAAATTCTGCTATAGAAAGAAGATTCAATTCCTATTATAACTCTATATACTATTTGTAAAGAGAAAAGACACTCTAGATGATAACATATCACCCATATATTTTTTAAAAATTTAGAACAATTTCAATAAGGCAAATTATCTACAATTTCCAAATATGGATATATTTCTGAAAGAAACTGCCTAACATACCGCTCATTTACCTCTAAACCATTTAAGTAAAATCAATCAATTCATAAAATATTTGAATTTTCCATAAGGTTTAGTACATCTATACAGTTATTTAATTCATGAACTACTAAATTTTGAAAATAATAAGAGTGAAAACATCACTATTTCAGAATTTAGGAAGAGATCTTCAATAATGAGAGTGAACATATACCGAACTTCATGCAAAATTTTTATCGTTTCATACCAAACATTTCACTATTTCGTAGATTCTAATAACATAGCCCAATCGTTTTCAAAGAATATATATATGATTTCACATTAATTAGAGAGTGCCATACGAGTTTAATTGCAGGTGCTTACTGAATGACACTAAAAATTTCAAGGAAAAAATCAAATATTTTTCATCTTTCATGAAAATCTGTGAATAACAATAATATTTCATAAGAGCTAGAAGACTTAGTGCAATGAAACAGTATCAAAAATAGAAAACTATTTTTAAAATTTGAATTCCCATTGAACATTTTAGATATTCTTATGTAAAGTTATATCCGAAGTTATATCAATTCAGTCGAACTTGAAGACCAACCAAATGTACTACATGATTTTACATATTTCTGGTATTTTTTCCCGAAAATAGAAGTTTATATTTTTCATACGCAAACTATTACAACGAATTAATGACATTTTATACTGCACAAAACTATTTCAAGTTCCATATTCGAAGCACAGCATCCATAATTTTCACATAATACTACAGTTACACAATACAAATTATAAGAAAAGCTGAATAATCTATATTACATACAGAACAAAGACTACAATACTCAAGGACCTACTTAAAGAATACTTGAAACTTTTCAAAATTTTATATAATTCTATGCATATTTCATATATTAAGCACATTTCACGTTTTTAGAAATGTAGCATCACGCTTCCCAAGACAATGGCCAATGTATCCAACCTGATACATTGAAATGAAAGTGAATCATTTAAATAAGAAGGGGTAGTTTTATTATCTTCAACTGGTAAGCAAGCGATTAGGAAAGTGAGGCCTTGTTAAACAAGGATATGTACATATCCTAGTAGTGGTAGTTTAAAAGGCGTCACTTTCCTAATCACTTGTTTACCGGTTGAAGATAATAAAACTACCCCTTCTTATTTAAATGATTCACTTTCATAAGGTTGGATACATTGGCCATTGTCTTGGGAAGCGTGATGCTACATTTCTAAAAACGTGAAATGTGCTTAATATATGAAATATGCATAGAATTATATAAAATTTTGAAAAGTTTCAAGTATTCTTTAAGTAGGTCCTTGAGCATTGTAGTCTTTTTTTGTTTGTTCTGTATGTAATATAGATTATTCAGCTATTCAGCAAACTAGCTTAATGAGAATCAAGATTCAAAACTGAACATTGGTAACACTGAAGAGCTTAAAAACATATATTTATATATAAAGGGTATTAAGAATTAAAAGGAAATGCCAGAATATGCAGGAAATGTTAAAGTTTGAAAATGCGAATGAAGTTAATAATGAAGTAAAGTAGTAGGATAAGTCATGGTAAGAGTACTACAGAATGATAAATTGTAGAATTGGCAAATTAAAATAGTACTATAAAATATGGACTAAGTAAGGGCTATTCAACGAATTGGATATGAATAACAGTTAAAGGTTGTAAAATAAAATGCTTAATTGAAATCAATCTCTATGTTTAAGAAATTTAAGCGTGTTAATTTAGCTCAAATAGTAAAATCACAAGCGCAATTACAATCAAAAATTATAAAACAGAGTTAAACTTTAGAGTATGTTGGAAACTAGAAAGAAACCCAGTGCCAGAAAAGTATGAAAATTACATCTGAAATTAACTAAAGTTCATACGTATGGTAGGAAAATGTAATAAACAAGTTCAAAATTAGAGTACTTTAAAAATTACGAAGGTATAAAATGTACGAAACATGTTAAAAATAATATCTAAAATTGAATAAAGCTCATATACATGACAAGAAAATAGAGGAATTAAGCTAAAATTAAGAGCCTGTTTGAAATTAGAAGTGTAAAAACGTATGAAAGTCATGTGAAAATATAAGAAATTAGTTAAAATTCTTAGTATGTTGGAAACTAAAAACAATAAAAAAACAGAAAAGGAGTTAAAATTTACATCTATAATTAAATAAGTTAGGTATATGGTAGAAAAATGTAATAAGCAAGTTTAAAATTAAAGTAAAATGTTTAAAATTAAAGTTCAAAATTCAAAATTTACGAAGGTTTAAAATGTATGAAAAAAATTACATCTAAAATGAAATAAAGCTCATATATATGGTCAGAAAATATAGGAATTAAACTAAAATGTAAAGCATATTTGAAATTACGAAGTTTAAAACGTATGAAAGTAGCTATAAATTAAATGAAAGTCATGTAAAAATATAGCAAGTTAGTTAAAATTCAGAGTATATTGGAAACTAAAAACGTTAAAATATAAAAAAGAAGTTAAAATGTACACCTAAAATTAAATAAAAGTCAGGTATATCATGTAAAAATATAGCCATTAGGTTAAAATTAGGACTATATTGGAAATTATGAAGGTTAAAATGTATGAGAGAAATGAAGTAAAAGTCATGTACGTAGTGTGAAAATATAGCAAATTAGTTAAAACTCAGAGTATGTTGGAAACTAAAAACGTTAAAAAAAATAAGTTAAAATTTACACATAAAATTAAATAAACGTCAGGTATATGATATGAAAATGCAGGAATTATGTTAAAATTATGACTATATTGGAAATCATGGAGGTTAAAATGTATGAGAGAAATCAAGTAAAAGTCATGTATACAGTGTGAAAATATAAACTGGTTAAAAATTTAAGTATATTAAATAGTGTGAAGGTTAAAATGTACAAAACAAGCTAGAAATGTTACATCTAAAATTAAATACAAGTCATCTATATGTTTAGAAAATGTATGAAATAAGTTAAAATACAGAATATGTTGAAGATCGCTAACGTTGAAAAGAACGAAAAAAGTTAAAAATTACATCTAACATTGAATAATATAATACACGAAAATGCGTGTTTTAGTAATTACACTCATAAAATATAACGAATAAGTTAAAAGTATTGCCTAACAAGTCTGAAAAACTCTGGGTATAATGAATTTAGGAATAAGAATTAGTAATGCAATGAAGATTACGGAAAGTATATGTGATATTATGAACAGAAGATTTAAGAAATAAGGTAAAATTCTGAGTGTATAGGATCATTCAATCATTAAATTCGAAAATAATCCTCGTTCAGGATAACTAGGAGATAATCATCATATACGTAGTAAAACAGTTGGAATACGAAGAAAAACACAAAGAATAAAAATTTATTAACGAAGGGAAATCACCTCCGATAAATCAGTAAAATATAATCTCTTATTAAATTGTGATGACATGTAGCAATTTTGCAGATATTCAGTCATAGAATAAATACAAGTAAGAAAATAATTATTTTCCAAAGACTGTGAAGGAAACATTTTATTTTATATCTGTTTCTAGAAAATAACTGTATCAGTCACTTAAAACACCTACTTGATATACGTTTTTAAGAACTCAATATAAATAAGCAAGTTTACAAATTATCAAATAACTACTAAATACCTAAATCACCAAATTAAAAAAGAAAATAATCTAAGCACACGTCCTTTTTCTGTGACGTAGCAACAACTCTACTCGCATCCACTTCCTGATAAGGCTTCCTGTCCCCATTTTCAGATAAGCGTCCCTTCCACGGCTGAGCCTTCCTTCTCGGGAGCTCCCTCAACTCCGGCTCCCTAAAGCTCCCGAGCCAGAACTCTCCTTTCCCTCTACTAACTTCCAAAAATATAAGTATATGAGCTTGGAGACCGCATTAAAAGTTAGATTTGAAATTGCCAAAAGGGGTTGATATATATATTTCTGGTACTGCCGATTGTTCTATAAAAAAGGGGTGCATAATTAGATGTTATAGCCAGTCCCATATGCAAAAGTTCAACGTCCTTACAGCTAATCGTTTGGGTTATGCGAGATACATACATACGTACGTGCCTATCTACATACAAACTTAAAAAAAAAGTCCACTTTAAATTCCTTTTATAATCCGTTTCAGAAACCAGAATCCCTTCTGTTCATACGTACACGGACATTACACACACACACACACACACAGGGGAAAAAAAAAGTCAAGATGGATATTTCTGGGGAAATACTACCGCCGAAATTCTTCGTGATTACAGAACTTCCTTTATTTCGTACAAGACATTAAAAATTCATATCTTTAAGTATCGGAAGTGTCGAATCAATTGTTGCATTATGTTTCAGGCTTAATTTCTAAAATCAGAAGTGCCCGAGACTTGTGAAAAGCCGTTAAGAAAGGTAACAAATATGGATAAATAAGGTAACAAATAATAAAAATAAATATATATGTATAAAATAAATTATGTTATGTTAATAAATATTTAAGTAAATAATTAAAATACCTTAATTCACTTTATTTAGGGCTGCGGTTTAAAGTACGGTGTTATTCAAAGATTGAGAATTACCGCAGCCGGCTGAAGTTTGTTGTACGTAAGTACAGAAGTCGGTAGATTCTGGCTGAATTCAATTCCTGTAACTTGCTATAAAGATGACATTTCAAGAAAGTACATGATTGCTTATTGTTAAAAGAAGTGAAAATAATGTATCTTCATCATCTGTCTTATATCATACTGTCTCATCTTAATTATTACTACATAGTATTACGTCGATAGCCGAGTCTTTTCAGTTTTGGGGAAGGGCAATATGTCACGTCACGTTATGTTACACCTCCAAAGTATCATCTGCTCGGTTTGGCAAATAGCCAGTTATCTGAATGGTTCCATGAGATCTTTAATTTATCTTTCAAATTTAATCAATCTTTCTTTCTTAACAATTTGAGCGACTTAAAAGTAATTTATGTGTTTATACTTTCTAAAAATGTATCAAACAGATAGGATTATAAATTCGTTCAGTTTATCGTATATCTACAAATTCAGAATATTTACACGTGTATTACAATTATAGTTAAATATTTCCAATACCATATATTTCGCACCATTGTTTTTAAGCAAAAATATATTTCGAACTTTCCTGCCGAACATTAAATTTGGAAAATGCTAACTTGGTTAAAGTAGATGCAGCGATAGAAAAGAGACTGAAAGCGGTCAAATGTTTCGGTAAAAAAACAAAGAAATAAATAATTCAAAGAAAACTCCGCTTTTTTTCTCCCTGAATCTATTGCCGGGGACTGAGGTGGGATGCCCGTGGGCACTCGATCGTGTTGTTGCAGGGGGTAGACCTTTTCTTCCCCTCCTGCTTGCAACGGTCGTCCCACCGTATTCTTGCAGTTTTTCTCAACAAAATAGTAAGAAAATACTTCAAAAACGAAAAAGCGCCCCCATAATAATAAACATCCACGCGATCACCTCTTCTGCCCACCTGTCGCTCGAATCTCGGCACACGAACCTTGGGGAAAAAAGGAAATGTTCCTCGCTTTGCAAATCCCCGCATTTTTTGAAGAGGGCCGAAGTGGGTAGATTCAGACGGACACACTTGCTAAGTTTCAGTCTTTTACCAGGGCTGCGATGTACCTAAGTGTCTAAATTCCTTTCATGCAATACTGGTTGGTGGCATATGGGGGGCAGTTAACTGGCTTCGGCGCACGAAAGGGTAACAGGCTAAAAAAAGTTATAAAGGAAAATACATTTTTAGTATTTAAATTTTAATATATTAAACATAACATTATGCTTAGTTAAAATAATAATTAACCAACTTGTGGTATCGAAGTGGTCCCACCAGTGGCCTAGCAGTTGTTGTTGTGATTTATCTCGTTTGTATGACAGTAACATCTGAACAAGGAATTCATCTACGAAATTCATCGTGGCAAGAAGTGCAAGACTACGTCTGTCATTGGCAAGAGCCTTGAGCACCATACGGGTGAGAGTACGACTTTCCTCAGTGGCCGAACAGTTAAAGTTTGCTATATACTAAATAGCGGTCGTTTGAACCTAGGCAAATGGTCTGGCCTCATAAAAAGTTGTTTTTCGTAAGTTTCCCCCACGTGTGAAATGAATACTAACCAGCTTCCTTTAGAAAGTCCTTCATGAAGGCATTCCTCCTTTCAGGCAGATACTTCCTGTGCGTTTTGCCATTCACAAATAACCTAACCTAACCTTGATATAGAAGTGAAAAAGCATTCATTCAAGTTTCTGACTGTCACTCTGGAAGGAATTTCAGTTAATTTCTAGGAGACAGGGTAATTCAGAGTGTAAACACAAGCCTTGCCGTTCCCTTAAACAACGAAACAGTTTTGGATAATAAGGATGTATTATCTGCGCAACCATAAGGATGGCTTATTAAAAGGAAAATAATATGCACTTTGATTCTAAGTTTTATCCTTTTCAGTGGGTCTTGTTTTTGATGTAGTCAGTAGAGTATAAGCAGGAGGTTGAAAAGTGATGTAGATATTCTGCTGTTGTAGGTAACATAATATAGGTAGTTGAGAAAGGTAGTTTGTTGTTTACACTAATTACATGAACGTTCATGAAACTTGGTAAATATTAACAAATACAAATTATTTTAAGTAGCTCTTTTTTTTTTTTTTTTTTTCTTAATAATACGCTGTCTCAGAAAACTGCGCACTGTACTTTTATCTAGAATTGGCAACGGAAATTTCTCTGAAAAACGTACGGTCTTGACGAAAATACGGTAGATTACACCTAAATTGAATAAAAAGTATGTACTGTGATTCTGAGGCATTTTCATAACTGGTGTAAAATAGGTACCGATGCACCGTTATACAAAGGTTTCCATTTACTTATTTTCTTCGCTGCGTAGTTTGCGAAAATTTTTCATTAAAACTGTGCAGTATATTTAATCAAAATTATGCGCGTGTAACTGCAGCTACGTAGTTCAGATAGCGTTGTTGGAGGGTCAACTCAAAACACATATTTAACGAGATGAGAAAGTGAGAAAGTCCGAAATGGCGGCAATTTGAGGCACGTTCCTGACCCGTGGTATCTCATAATCTACTTTCCATTCCTCAGCTCCTTTCAAGGTTACTCAGAGGTGATCTGGGGTTCATTTTCAGTGAGGGTCTATTAGATATCCCCGACCAGATGAGGGAGGAGGGGGCAGAGAAGAAAATTTTGGCGGGAAGGAGAATTTTTTCAACATCTCTCCACTCCGAAACCAGTTCCTAGAAACCATTGGCATTACTCCAATAGCACACGCCCCTTACGCACGCATGCTCTGTGAGACGAAATACGTTTCCCAGCGAAATATATTTATCGCTCTTTCGGTGCTAAACATTCGAATGAATATCACGTTTTTCCTTCGCGAGGGTCTAGAAACAATTCGTTTGAGGTAAAGGCAAATGTTAATTATAACCTCAGATTATTTCATGTAGTTCTAAATAGTATGTAAAATAGGTTACATGGTATTCTGTGACCTAATATATTTTAAAGTGCCCAATTTTATTTTTCCTATCGCTGTACCCTGGAAAATTTGCCTATCGCCTAAGCGAAATGGGGTCGGGGAGGAGTTTTCTTATTAAAATATATCGTCTGTTCCCCTATCGCAGTGGTTTGAAAAATAGCGCAATTTTGCTGTTTTTCGACAGTTTTTTACTTCCTTGTACGAAGTAAGGGAAATACTGTAATACCCGAACGCCTCGCTTCTCTGTATCTTCATTGTCTGAAGATTTGCTAAGCTTTCAAAAATGTGGGGTGCATATTGCGCCTGTAATGATGTCAGTCAAATTATACGTCTTAAGAATTAGCTTTATCCAATAATAAAACTATGTTGAATCTACGGATACGTCTGTCTGCAAGTGTCATCGTTATATCTGCGCAATAAAGCCTTTTCAGGTCAAGTCACATCTGCACAATAAAAATATCTAGCCTATTACAGCCATCTGAGAATCTATTACACACACATATACAGAGTGGTCATAAAAATCTTTCCGATATATGAATCCTTAGCGGCCTATTCGTTCAACCAAATCGAAAGGAAATATCCGATATTGTTATTTGAAAGTATGCGCTGGAGATTGTAATGATTTAAAACAATAGCGCTCTCATAGTTACAGATACAGTGAAAAAAATTTCGAAATTTCTGAATGGCATCACTTTTTTCCCCGCAAATTGATCAGCGCATTGAAAAACATAAATGGCGTTGAAACAATACACATATGACGGAAAATGCAGTGAAATACATTTTCAAAGAAAAGCATTGTAAAGAACCAATGATAACTCAGAGAGGAGGTGCATTGAGGCATTTTGTATATTTCACGGGAATAGACAGTAGAAACATCAATCACAGAACACCATGCAAAACATTGCATGTGGAATAAGCGCTGTGGGAAGATATTTTCTTCAGTAAGGTATTCGAGCATGCTCAGAAGATGACCTTACAGGGAAACAACGAAGTGAATTGATAAAGCTGTTTTAATCTGAACCGGGAAAATGCTGCCGAAGAAGTGCGAGGTAATCGGCGAAATCATAAGCTAAAGACGACGCCTGTGTCCCATAAAAAATATACGTGATCTGGTAATAAATCTGAAGGAAATGGATGCACGTGTGATAGACCGTGATCCGGACGACCATGTGTTCCTGTCGAAGTTGTTGCACAAGTGCATAATACGATTACTGCAAATCCATGGCATACTGCAAGAAGTGTTGCCCGCAGTTGGGATGTTCCGAAAACTACAATCCTCAGGATTCTGTTTTCTGTTCTGCTAATGTTTTCTTATTGATTACATCGTATCGGAAATTCTAAAGATATGTTCTTTTTAAATACTTAGTGATTAAATAAATACTTCGGATTTTGTTGCTGAATTTTATGCGGCGTAAGTGCGAGGAAGGAACGATTTAATAAATACAGTTAAAAGACAAAAAGTTAATAACACCCCCCCCCAAAAAAAAATGTGTAAGTCGTCATACTAAAAAAAAAAAAAAAAAAAAAAAAACCACTTAACATTGACATGGTAACTAAAAAAAGACTGAAAAAAATAATGACGACACTTAACACTGTATCGGGAATTCTAAACATACGCTGCTGTAAAAAATTTTATCATTTTTCTGTTGAATTTTATGTCGCATAAGTTCGAAGAATGCGATGTTTAATAATAAAGGAAAAAAAAAAAAAAAATGATCAGAAGTGAGTCCAGGATTGGTAAACTACGAGCTTAGTGAAAGCATAAAGAACTTCAACAAACCCTCTAAGGCGATGTCAAAATCTGAATCTTTTCGTATTTTTTCTTTTTTTTTTTAATTAAAATTTTTCTTTTATTCTTTTGTGCTTTTTGATTACTTTTGGGTCCTGTAATACGTAAAAAACAAGAAAATGCAGCAGAATTTTATCAAAATGTGAAGTAAACCGACGAATCTTGATGCTTTGATACTTTTATGGATATTCTGGCATACAGCAGGAGATACTCTATTCCTGCTCTTTCTAGATCCCTTAGTGAGTCCTGTTTCGGTACTCACTTTTGTAAAAAGTCCGAAGATAATGCTTCTCCAGTTGAGGTAGATCTGAAGAGGAAAGACTGAAAAAGAGAACTGAAGCTCAGTGCTTCTGTGAAGAAACGCCATGTGTGGAGGGACGGTGGCAGAAAAGCTCGCTGGTGTGATGAACTGTGGCGAATCCGAAACATGATACGCTTGCAAACCACTGTACAATAGCAATGAGAAAAATAATAAATATGCAAAAGTACAAATATAATCCTATATACATTATATACAATATGCTACTGGGAATCCTGAGAAGGCGATCTGCTTTTTCATTGGTTCATGTGTGTGAGTGATGCAAAAAGCATGCTACAGTAGAAAGAAATGAAAGTGACCTGTGTGCAGTAAAACAAATTAAAAACTGTTCTTGTAAGAGCAAATTAAAATAAATTTGTATGAGTTTGCAACTTCCTGGTAACCGGAAGCAGCCTGGTAATCGGCGTCGTTGCGAATTCCAGAATTACACAGTCCAGAGAATTTGAGTTAACTACATAGCATAGAGAAAATAAATCCGAAGTAGGGAAAATGACCCTTCAAACTTTTTGTAAAATTAAGACGTGTGTGAACTTTCTCCTCGAGAAAGTTCACATAAGTCCCACCCTACTTTTACAGGTCATTAAATGCTTGAGAAACATCTTAAGTAGCCATGTTTGTCCTGGGAAGGGGAGCTGCTTTTTCATTGATCCACGTACGCATCGTGACAAAACTGATCACCCTTCTATGCATATAGATTGAATATTTTCCCCCATGAGCAGAAGCCTCACCGGGGGGGGGGAAGGTCAGTTTAGCGTGGGTAAGCAGCAGATAACTATGTATACTATTTATTCACAATCGAAATCATACATTCCTAATGCAATAAACCCTCTAATTCTGAAAGTGAGAGTATTTCTCATAACATAAATATCAGTACTGAACATCACCTCTATGAGGTGACGGTTTCACAAAAGACAAAAATTGAGGACCGTGGATGGACTGTTTAAAGAGTTCATTTTATGAGCATATGATTAAAAAATAGATTTTTTTTCATTTTTTGATTGTCTCAAAATTTCTTATTCATAAGAATAACTTTCATCATTAATGAATGTAATGATACTGTTTTACTTAAATAAATATATTTGTATATTTGTATTATTTGCATATTCTGCATAGAATTACCAGTGCAACTTGCCGAAAACCTCGAAAACCTGAATTTGTTTGCGCAGAGTTTTCTTGAAATTCAGTCTATTGTGACTTATCTCACTTGTCTGGCAGTAGCAATAGCCAGTGTCTGTCTGTCGCTGACAATAGCCTTGAGCATCATACAAGTGACAGTACAACTTTGCTCAGTTCCACTCCTAATTTTGAGGAAGAGCACCCCGGGGAAACGGATCCAGGAGTCTCCCACCCTTTTTTCGCTATCACCAACCTCTCGAGAAGACTTTCGGCTCGCCGCATATTTAGAATGCCTCATCCGGCACAGACACTATACATTTACAAACATCCATTCCTTCTCCTTGATTCGAGCCTGAGCCCATCGGTACGGCAGTTAGCGTCGCTAATCACTATCCCATTTGGGCGGCTGAAATTGAGTCCCCAATGGCCATCTGTATGAAAGTGCTAAACATTGATAGTTTGACTTTTTAATTCGTGGCGAAAGGGTCGGCTGAATGTCATCTTCTCCATAAAGCGTAATGCGAATACCAGCCAGTTTTCTTTAGAAAGCCGCCTGGGGGGGGGGGGTAATTCTTAGGCAGATAACTCGCACGTACTTTGCCACAGTTGATTAAATAAACAATAAATTAAATTCCTGCTTATTGAAGTTTGATTATGTAGCTACAGTTTAGTGTGTGTTAACCATAGAGATAGTATTTTTATATATGGGTTCCGAGCCATCTGAAAACATTTGTGAAGCTCCTCCAGGATAAAATATTTGCCAACGATGTAACTGATTTTTAATTTGCGTACTCAAGTGTACAAAAATAAACTACATACATGCATAAGCTATTTAAATAGTTCCGCCTACCAATAAGATTTTCAAGTGTATTCAAAATATGAAGCAGTATAATTGTTTTTACGTTACTTTTTTAAAAAAGTAAACCAACTATTAACGTATTTATAATTTAATGAATAATTTTAATGCATGAATTCCTACAGAATAAAATTTCGTTCAATATTAGCAGCATTTATCTATATTTTATTCTTATATTATATTGAATTTCGATTTCTTTTCTTCGTTATGCTATAAAAATATGAGTCCACGTATAATGACGCTTTTTTATTAGATGAAAAAATAATATCAGATTGAAAACTTATGTTAGATTCTTTTATCAGTCTAGTGAATATTTTAAAAACATGTAAGAGAGAACTCTGGAATTAGAGGAAAACTCTTTCTCTCCTTCATATTTTACGCATGCTTAATGTGTCCATCTTTGCATCTGTGTAGCTGCAAAGGCGGCTGACATTTGTGTAGCATTAGTAGGATTTAACTTGGCTGGTATTGGAAAGCTTGCTGATGCTACAGTGGAGTGAACTATTGTTCGGCTCATTATATCAAAGAACATTTGCGATAAAAAAATCCTTCCAAATTTTCGAGAAAAAGAGAGACCCTTTTTAAAGACTATAATCTCAGTCTAATTTTGTCGCTAAGTGTATAAATAGCAAAGAATATGTTAATACGGCATCCGCATTGCGGTTGGTACACCAATCTTCGGATTTAATTCCATGAGACTTTTCTTGCAGGGAAGTTAATGGAGTCTACTGTCGTTGTGTCTGCACTTCCCGCTTGTTCTCTAGGAACTTTGCTGTCGTATCACCGATGCTGTGTGTCTAATCAATTGTGATGTATTGGCAAGGGCAAGGCTTGATTTCTTGCTAGAAGTGTCGAAGTCAATGGAAGGACGTCAGGAAAGAGGGGGGAAAATAAATAAAATGACTAACAGTTAAAACAGCAATCAAATGAAAATTAAAATTGAGTAAAATATAAAGAATTAAATTATTTAATAAATGGTTAATATTAAAAAAAAAAAAAAAAAAAAAAAAAAAAAAAAAAATAAAAAAATATCGGACTTCGTCTAATTTAGGATTCTGGCTGGAGTTCCAATTTCATTCAAAAGCTTTGAAATAGCTCAGCCGATGTTCGATTGAATTTATGCCCTGAATATGTTATTTAATGTACTGTTTTAATGCATGATAGAAACAAAAACCATTCGTTCTCCTGCACACCATTGAAAAAAGGTAAAACGATTAAATCGAGGTCACCGATGAGAATAGATAGAATGCTAGAAACAGTGTAGAAGTAAATTTTAACAGAAGAATGTAACTTCAAAAACAAACAGAAAAGAATTCAATATTTTCTATCCGCGATGCCCTATCGATATAATTCTATATCAGCAGGAAAGAACAGGAAAATTTTTCCCCGAATCCGCTCCAATAACAATGTGACTAAAATGTAAGGCTCTTTTCAAATGACAGTGTGCTTTCCCCGTATTCAGTTATGTCATCCAGAAAGTCTGCAAGAGCTCTTCAGTGGGAGGTCATTAGCGTTGAATGTGCACAACCAGGGTGATCATTTATAGTATTTTCGAGAACTAAAAGTGCCCCCGCTCTCACAGATTCATAACACTTCCTGGAGATTAGCCTTTGACATGTGGTTTTTCTTTCCTTAAAAGCCTCAGCCTTTATCCAATGCTTTGTTTCCTAGCGAAAGAAAGCATGGATTCAGAAGTTAGAATCGATTTTTAAGACTTACGCTCGTTGTATTATTAAAAAACGTATTATTAAAACGTAACGCAAGCATATTATTAAAATAAGTTATCGATATCAAAATAATTTTCTCCTGAAACTGTGGTTAAGTTTCATAAAAGAAGTCTGAAGCCCCTCTTATTTAGGGCTTCAATGCATTCCGGCTAGAATTACAATTGAACTGAGTGTGTGTGTGTGTGTGATTGTGGTAAAGCCTCGAGGGCTATCTGCCTAAGGAGAGGGATGCCTTCGTGGAGGACGTTTTAAGGGAACCTGGCTCGTATACACGTTACAGATGGGGAAAACCGCGAAAACGCCCATGCAGCCAGCCCGCTTGCGCGATTCGAACCTCAGACCGAACTACCAGTGTTCAGCGACTTTTCCTCTCAGCCACAGGTAAAATCTTCACTGTATCGACAAAGGTGGATGCACTGAGGATTTTCGAAATACCTGAAAAAGACTTACTAAATTTACCTGTATTTCAATATAATAAAGTTTGATATCAGCTTTTATTTGTTATGCATTTTTAAAACATATCATGGACTAATAAATAATGTTTTATAATTAGAGGAATCTGCATTTATGATAAATAATTAAAAAAAAATTTTTTTTCAAAAGAGTAAAGAACTGAAATTCTTTTTAACTCTCATTAGCTAAAAAAATATCTGCTTCTGCATGTTATCAAAGAGCACCTTTAATTTCGTGTATTAAAACCTGGAAGAATTTTCGTGATGTTAATGTTCTCCTTTCACTTATGTAACATCTAGGTAAAAGGAATCTGTTGTATGGGGAAAAATAGTGAATCATATAAAATCGATTTGCTCTTTTTGCTAAGATTGAAGAATTAAATAATCCGAGAAAGAAAACATTTTATTAAAGTTTTTTAAGTATTCCTTTGGATATATAGGATTGCGCGGATGTGCAAAAATTTGCTGTAAGTAACCGTATGCTCCCTGAATAAGGAATCCAATGTAACTTCCAATGACAGTCTCAAACTTCTCTTTTTTGAAATCCGCCGCATCGGTGTGGTGAAAATTTTCTTCTTTTGGCGCATTTTATATACTCGCCAAATCTCTTTTGCGTCGTTAACTTTGGACATATATTTTATTGCAACCCTGGACGCGTAGTAGCGAAAAGTTAGTAAAACTTCTGCTCTGAATTTATGTTGATATGCTGTTAGATCGTCATCCTGAAGTATAAGTTATAAGGCAAATGTCAAAATTAATGCATACCAATTATTGAATACTGTGCTTCTATTTTCTTACTGTGGAATACGCATTTGTGGATCTCGTGAATACAAGCGCAATTGGTGATTTTTGATGATGTGCTACTTCGTTGTCAGGAGCAACGATGTCAACACAGATACAGTCATGCTTCCTGCAGGTGACTCTATACTTTTTAACATCTGAAACGGTATATTCACATATAATTTATCCGTTTAAATTTTTGGGATTTATTTTAAAATATCTGCGTATAAAAAAAATTACTGAATTTTAAAGTAGGCCATATGTGGTGTGTATTGATTATGCTTAAATGTTGAATGAAGTCTATTACTTTAATACGCGAAATTATTATAATTATTATTAGCCCAATCTTCAGCATATTTGAAAGGCTTTCTTGCTTATGTTTTGTTATTGCAGGTCATTATCAATGCATAGGCCCAGGATGATGAGGCCTATGGCCTCAGATTTTACAGTCCCTTTAAAATGTCTTGTAATTACACAATTCTTCTATTTTAAGTAATTAAAATTTATTAGTTTTGGTCTTTGTACAGTCTGTAAAAAGGGAGTGAATAATATAGCTGGATCCATGTATCTCAGAAGGATTAATAGCAAAACTGTCTGATAAAATCTTATAGTTCAGTATAGGCACTTGATGTAGAAAGGGGTCCAAGCTTAACCTTAAGCCGCTTTTTTTAATCTGTGACAGTCCTGTGGTGCTATATGACTGAAAATTATGGAAGATGCAAAGACATTTTTTAAAGTAAAACGTGCATTGATTTTCCAAAATCATTTTAGGGGCTTTAGTAATTAGGGATGCCAGTGAAGATTAATAGCAATAAGCGTATTTAAAGATTTTCTGATTGAAAGCTAATCTGTACGTACATTTTTGTCAGTCGTATAGTCATAATAATAAATCATTATAGAAATTTTATCTTACATTTTTTATGAAATATGCAAATATGATTTAATAAAAAATTTAAACTTTTAATTCTTCATGAATTCTAATGTTGCAAATGTACCAGAGATTATTCGTAATTTGTTTAAAATGAAGTATATTTTACAGCCTATAGTTTGTTTTTATTTGTTGTACTGGAACAATTCAAGCAGAATGAATAATTTACTAATTGAAATTTTTAATTGTTTGAGAATTCATTTTTAATTGTTCTCAGAAAGTTACACTTTTTGTAAGATTATGTTCACCCCATCAAGAGTGTTAAGACTACTTTTATCAAATTTAGCAGTTTGTTTTATAAAACTACACTTAGAGGTATGTGCATATGCATATCAATATTTTCAGAAATAAATCTCAAGAGTTACTTTCCTGGAATGTCCTTTATAAGTTTAAAAGAGCAACAGGCACGCTTTTGTGAAGAATAGAGTATTATGAAAGAGTTGCTAGATTCTACAGATATATAAGATTGTCTATATCTGGTTGCTATCTGTATTACTGCTGTCCCTTCTTATCTCCATTTGCTATCCACATTGTTAAACCTTTGTGATGAAATTAGACAAATATAACTTTTTCTTTACATCACTGTTTTCGAGATCACTGTAAGAAATGTAGTATTGATATCAGGTTTCTATATTGACTTTTACAAAAGCAAATTTTCTAAATCTTATTTATTTTATCAACATCATGAAATAAATTTAGCTTTTGAGGCTTTTTTTTGCACTAAAATCATTGATATGAAGAAAAAACCAATTGTTCTCCTTTAATAAGTTCTCTCAAAAAACAATTTTTGTTTATTTAAATCTGGAAATAATTACAACCCTTCAGTTTCCAGAATTTTTTAGTTTTGTAACAATACTGATAATACAATCAAATTATAAGTACTGTTTACTTGTAACCTTTGAAGTTTAAAGTATTTACATGTGTAATTTATATTTATGCAAACTAATCATACTATTTGCTATCTTTGATTTTATTTATTCAATACATTCCTGAGCCCACCAGCGGCCGAGCGGTAAAGTCGCTGAACACTGGTAGTTCGGTCCGAGGTTCGAATCCCGCGAACGGGCTGGCTGCATGGGCGTTTTCGTGGTTTTCCCCATGTGTAACGTGTATACGAGCCAGTTTCCCTTAGAAAGTCCTCCACGAAGGCATCCCTCCTCTTAGGCAGATAGCCCTCGAGGCTTTGCCATAATCACGCACACAATAAATTCCTGACAATAATGGAGTGATTACTATGTTTAGTACCAACAGTTTCTATTTCTTATGCTTTGTCCTTGCTTCTACCATCCATGAGTAAAAAATTACCTCCTCTCCCCCCCCCAAAAAAAAAAGTTTAGAAAATAATAAAATGCAGCTTTTTGCAGTGTTTTAAAATTTAGAATGAAATTTAAAATAACAGCCTTTAATGGATATGGTAGGCAGTACAGGATTTATGTATAAGCTACACAAGCTATAGATGTGTAGCTTAAAATTAAAATATAGTATAACAAAAACCAAAAAAAAAAAAAAAAAAAAAAAAAAAAAAGTACTTCAAAATTTAGTACCCCTCAAAATTAAAACATAATATAAATATAGTATTAAAATATAGTACGACAGACTTATAAAGGGGCCCATATCTCAAATAGCTCTGGGCCTTATCAAATCTAAATCCAGCCCTGTGATAGGAAATTTGCATATGCAGTTAGAATACTTATTCTTTGTTCTGGAGTTAAAGCGCAATTAGTAGAATTGTAACCTCTCTCTGTCTATCTATATAAAGATATAAAGTAAAAAATGTAGAACCAATTTTACACAAGACCAAAAATTGAAATTTATTACTTATGAGTTTCAATGTTTGGTCTTTGTGTAAAATTGCTTCTAAATTTCTTACTTTATATCTTTACTGAGAATTTTTCAGCAGCTTAATACGCAAAAATACTAGGCATGATCATATTACGTTATTTTAAAAAGTTGTTTTTTAATTATATATATGTGATAAAACAAACTCAGCAGTAGACTAGCAGAAACTTTGATGGCATAGAAGTGTTGATCCATAATGAATAGGAAATTGGAGGCGAAGGCGGATTAAATCTTCAACTTTTTCAGTAAACATGTTGCGACCACAAAGAAGTTGGCACATTAATTTTGCCTTTTTCAAAAAACATTTTTTGATAGATATGCAGTAAGAAAAAAGATGTAGACAGAGTCCAGCTAGGCCAAAACATAGAAAGCAAGTGCGTAATGTTCAGGATGAAATCTTAATTCAGACCGAATTAGTTTTGGTTCTCAATGTATTTTGATTGGATAGTTAATATTGCTGTAAAATTACTATTGGCTGCTTGAGTTTTAGTTCCATTTACGTTACCAGAATTATGTAAGATTCATATGACATGGATTAATCTAGAAATGACGCAGAGAGAGAGAGGTTACTATTTTTAGAATTGAGAAGGGAAATTTACTTTGCTAATTTAATCTTTTACATATTCTTTATTTTTTGTACACACACGGGAGAACACATTAATTGTGTCTTACTGTGCAAGTACAGATATCATACAAAGTTTGAGCATCCCTGCAAAACTGTAAGAAGTGGATAGAAATCTTTTAAGAATTAGATACTGCACTCATATTTTACTATACTATATATATACTGTACTCATTGTTTATCACTGTGCATAGAATGGTAGTAATACACTATCTTTCCTTGTTATAAGTTATGTAAAGAAATGACTGTAACTGAAATAGTAATGGGCGGAGAAGTTCTTTCTCTCTCTTTTCGTATTAAAAAAAAAAAAAAAAAAAAAAAAAAAAAAGAAGAAGAAGAAGAAGGGACTGGTAGATTGAAATCATATTTCCTTTTTACTATTCTTGCTCCAAAGTAACTAGAAATTTAAGAGAAAATGTTTCAGTCTGTAAATTATTAATCTCCTTCATTTATGGCAGCTTTTAAATTTACAACACTTATAAAGTATTTCTCCCGCCTTCTTGGCATGTCTTCGTGGTGTGGTGGTTTGCACGCTGAGCGCGTATTCCAGAGGTCCGTAGTTCTATTCCCGGCGAAAACGTTGCTAATTTTTCGATCTTTCTTGCTTTAAAAAATAACCTAACGTCTCTGCACACTCTGTCAGTTTTAGACAAGAATTTGGTAAAATTTTTTCAGAAGTTGCTTTATAGTTTACGAAAAAAATAATTCAATAAACTTTAAAAAGGCCGAATATTTCAAAACATGTCAGTTCTGATAAATATTAGCAGTACAATGAAATAAGCATTTAGTTTGACGGTGAAAATTTAATTCATTTTTACGACGTTTTAAAAAAAGTGTCAATTATTTTGAAAAACATGAATAACATAACTAAAATGAATAAATATTTATTTGACGGCAAGCGGTTCGCGTGTCTTTACACCGCCGCGCAGTTACCTCTTTTCTACTTTTGAGAAATAGGATAATCACTGCAAAAGAATACAAAATATGCAAAAGAAAATATTCTTTCTCTGCTTCTGCTTTGTACCTTTAGCTAAAACGATAACAAGAGGCTTAACGCACCTAATTACTATCTGGATCTTGCTGTGAGAATATGGGAAGAACTTCAACGCTTACAATTATTATATGGACTGTACCTTCAGAATGACGAAGGTCTTAGTATCTAGATGAGATTTATTTTCGCAGATTATACTTTCTGTGAAAATAACATTTATCATGATGCTCTAGAGAGCTGTTAAAACTTTATTTAATACGATGTGATAGCATAAAAAAAAACTTGTTTATCTCCCCCTTCCTCCGCCTGTCCTAAATGAGCATTTTGGCTATGAAATAAAATTTTTATTTGACAATCCGTTTTATTTGACAATGATGCTGCCTAGAAGATCAATGCATAATATTTTTGAAAAATACGATTTGGCCGAAAAGGATTCACACATAAATTAATATGAAAACCGAGAGACGAACTGTTTGTATGTTGTCCGGGGAGAAGTCCATAATAAAAACGGCCAGCCATGTGGTCTATGTTCATGGCTTGATCAGCAGATGGCAATTAAGAGATCCTTTTAACAACTAGATTTTTTTTTTTTTTTTGTAAAAATGTTTCAGCTTGGCTCATAATTATGCATATATATATATATATATATTGAAAAATTTAAGAATATTCGATTATAAATATCATTGGCAACAAGTACTTTATATAGCTTACCATTAAAACAAAATTGGTTTTGATTATTCCTCTTTATACCTTAACGACAGAGTTTTGTAATTTGTTAAAATTTTTAAGATGGTATTAACAAAGTATTGACTAGCAATTTCATTAGCTAATTAAAGCTAATGTTTTAACCTGATTGATTCTGATTATTTCGGGTTGAATGAGCTGTCTGCAAGGGGTGTCCTAGCCGCAGCCATTAATGAGTTTTACCGAAGTCCAATAATTAAAAAAAAAAATATTATTTGTACATGCATAACCGACATTAAAGGGGATAAGATCGGGAGTGAGGCTTTTAACCGAGAAAAAAATAAGAAAAGATGTTGCATTACTGTATGATAAATCATACACACATTAAATACAAAAGGGATAGGAAATATTTAAATAGAACTTCGTTTAAAGATTTGGCCTCCGCCAGTATTCAAATGAGTCATTTGGCTGTTCTAGTCATCTAATAGTATTCTAAACTTTTAAAGCTGTCATGATAGGGTTAAAAAGACATGCAGAAATGAAAATTTTGGATAAGTTTTCTCCTTGAAAAAGTTAATTTTATATATAATGCATCCGCAAGTTATGCCACTTAGAACATCGAAGGATAAAAATTAGCTTAAACTGTAAGCTGAGGGTAATTTTAATCGACATCTTTCGCCTGAACTATTTTACAACAAATAGCAGACGTATTTCTATTTTGGGATTTCTTCAGCAAATACTTTTAACTGCTTTTCAAAAAAATCTGATGTGGACACCACACGACTTCCTTGTACAGCCTATTAAATAGTCTTTTTAGAACATTAATCATATTAAATATTGCTAGAAATTTATTGTTAGACTAACTACATATATGAAATGTTATTATACATGTAGTTTGATTTCGTTATTAATCGAAAGTTATTTTTTTTAAATTATGAATATTTTCGTGATTTAAAAAAAAAACACTTCTGAGCAGGTTATGGCTGTCTAAGGGGAAGATGCCTTTATGGACGACTTTCTATGAGAAACTGGATCATGTCTACGTCACATGTAGGGAAAACCATGAAAACTCTCTTGCAACCAGCTCGTTCGTCTGAAATCGAACCGGGCCGAACTATCAGTACCAGAGTTACCGCTCGCGGCTTCAGGTTGGGCTGTGTATAAACGGAAGTTTAAGTATAGTGGATTTCTCAACCAGGGTAGAGTCCCTCCTCTGGTTGATTTCATAGTTTCAGAGGGGTTATGCGGTCAGCCTTTTCTTTAGCTACTAAGTATTTAGTTTTAGTTTATGAATATAAAAAAACTACTTTAAGTTTTGCTATTTATCAACATTTTTTGTACTTTTTAATTTATAAAACACACTAAAAATAATCTAAATAAATGTGTGTGTATATGTTTTTCGAGTTTTGTAAAGAAGGGAAAGGATAATCTTTTAGAAATAATGAAAGGGGTGCCGTGGGCAAAATAAAATAGGTTGAGGACCATTGATATAATGTTTGTATTCTTTTGTGAAATTTAGTGAGATATGCCATTGTGTGAGGTAAGGGGAGTCCCTTTGTGTTTTCATGCCGCGCTGTTTTCATCGGAACAGGCGAATTCCTGAAGACTTCACTTAGAGCTTTCACTTGAACACAAATGCTTGAAACTTTCATCATGTTTGCAAGTGCAATACCGGCACTTCCGAGAAGCGCTTTTATGCCTTAGAATGTAACAAAGATGTGCACAGAACTCTCTTTGTCCACTAACTGGGAAACACATTGAGTACAGAGGAGTTTCAATTACACGGATCGACTGTCTTCTTTCGGAGCCATTTAAAATTAAGCTTTAATTATTCCCATGTTCTTAATTTTTTCTTTTAAATACCGCAAAGATATAGAAAGAAAGGAAATGTAAAGCAATTTAGTAAGCTAATATATTTTTTTAAGAAGCTGTTAAAATGATTAAGATAATATTCACTTACAATAAACTTGTCATAACACATTCGTCTGATTTAATCTAATAACATGACAGTACAAATCATTAGAGTGACGTATGCTGTTTAGCAGATATGTAGTTGAAGAACATGGTTAATATGGTTATGTATGACATTAAGGCTGTTTGTTTATATTGCGAATTATTGCTTAATCGTAAGAATTGTATCTTATCAGAAAATAATAGATTAAACATTGTAATGATGTTACGTCTGTTCTCTCTGTACGCAGGGAAATAGAGTTAATAATAGTTAATAATATAATTAGTTTTAGCGATTGCATAAATAAAAATTAATACAATTATTTTGTTTTGAAACAGAAACGGATTTTTTGTTTGGAGAGTCATTAGGTTTACGAACATTTAAACGCCAGACGTTTCAATTGTCAGTCGAACGTGCTTCCAGTTGCCACATGAAGGAACAAGGTGAAGGAAGAGAAAATTCTTTATATGTTTGGGGGGGGGGAGGAAGGAGAGCAATTTCATAATTCAGTTTTCACGAAGTAAATGCCTTTTGCATTTTGTATAACAGAAATTAAAAGATATTCTTAACATGCAAAAAAACCTACGTGGAATAAACAGGAAAAACGAAACAGTTAAATTTTTTCACTTCATCATGTAAAATACGTAATCATACGAGCAAGGGATGAAAGAGAGAGAGAAAACCGAATTATCTGAATGCGATACGGTGCTGATAAGTCCGCATAGTTAGAATTTTGTTGAAGTGTGTGTTTATTGAAATTTTGTTTTTATATATATCTTATACATAGAATACATAAGTGAAAATTATCTCCTAGGAAATTTGGAAGGGAAATTTAGAGAGCAAATGTGCACTGTTTTAGTAATATCTTCGCAGCAATAGCGCAGGATTTTACTTTTTAGTCCTTTTAAATAAATTTTAAAATTCACTGATTTTAAAGTTTTACTTCTTGTTTTTCTTGATAAATATATACACCTTGTGAGTTTTCGGGTTTTGAAACTCTCTTTAAGTATCTACTGAACCCCGGAGATTCAAGTCAGAAATGAAGATTAACGAGCACTTGCTTCAGGGAGTGTTTGTCAGCCATTGTTTCTTATAGAGAATTTTTTCCTCAACACATATATGTGGTGCTAGACCAAGGGAACGAATTTTGCCTAATATTATGCAGGCTTTCCGAACGTAGAAAAAATCCTTACATGTCTTCCTGTTTTTATCCATATGTCTCCAGTAAACATTTTATTACTTTAATGGTTGCCTTTGATTGATGATTTTTGACGTTAAAAATAATTAAGCCTTTTTAATTTTGTATGTTGCCAGGATATCTATCACGGATGCGGCTTCGTGAGTGATGCCATTCCATCAGACAAATGTTACATTCGTGTTAGGTAATATTTTAAACTTAGCTTTCGATTTATTATCATATAAGGAATAAAAAGAAATCATCCTGTGCGTGTATGTAATGAAGTGATTAATGTCCAGCCCTTTGGTATTGTGGTAGCGAGCTGGCTGTCAGAGCCTTAAGCTTGGGTTCGAATTCCGGAGAAGATATCGTTATTTGTAAATGCATGATACTTTCACGGCATGGGGGCACTTTAAACACTGTCTAGTTGAAGTTTCTCTCGAAAAGTGAATGGTAGGAGAAGAGAGATGTGGGGGTCTCTGTTAAAATTGACGCGAATAAAAATCTATCGGTAGGGTTCAACACCTGACATGTTAAAATACCATTTGACAGACCGCCCTGTCATCGATGCAGAAGCATGTCTAGCTACCAAGTAGAACATCTTAGGTTGGTTTTTAGCGAGGAACAAAGAATTGATTTTTCATGTTCTCAGTGCCCCCCCGCCCCCAAAAAATACATAGTCTCTACAATGTGCAGATGCTAGAAAACTGAGAGTTTAATTTTATCTTGATAATTTAAAGCTTGATTTTTAGCAACGTATATATAATTGATGTATAGGTTAAAAATTTATAATATATCTAGTGGATAATTTTTATGAACATATGCAACATTATTGTAATTAATAAAAGTTGTTTGTAACGTTATGCACCACAGAGCTTAGTACTACTGAATGGTTTGGTTTTGTTATTGTAACCCTGGTTTTTACGATTTATATTAATTAACGTTAAGCTTTCACTGCAAAACTTCCCTTTCTAAAACATTGAATGAACTAACAATAAATGCGGAAAAATGGATAACGCGAGAAAAATATGTTACTTGCGCTTTGATATTATGACTTATTAATCATCCACTTACAATCGATCAGATTTTAAGAAAAATGTATTCGAAAACATTTACCTTGAGAAACGGATTCAAAAAAATTACAGTTACCTTATTTTTATAGTCTTCATTTGTTGTCCATATGATTAAACTACGTTACGCAGCGGCACATACCAAAGCGAATAATTTTAAAATGCTCTTGTTTTTGAATTTTGATTAATTATTTTTTATTTATATTTTTATATGTGCTCCTGCCACGTTTAACTTTATTTTGACGCCGGCAAAGTGAAATTAAACAGAGTAATCTGTCTTCTGCTAAAATATACATTCGTGGTGTTTAGGCTTGTGGTCAGCTGTATTTCCTTCAGTGACCGACTACAGTGTTAAATCGGCTAATGCCATACTGCCTTAAAAAGTAATGTCATCTTAGCTTTGCGAAGTATTTATTTCTATTTATTAAATACATGGAATCCGTTTCGTAACGTGTTTGAATTATTAACACCTTAGAGGATGTTGTCGATTCATGCAAAGCTTTTGTTTGCGACAAATAAAGATCAAAAGTAGTAGTTCTACGGAAGGCTAGAAGTCTTCATTTGTTGTCCATATGATTAAACTACGTTACGCAGCGGCACATACCAAAGCGAATAATTTTAAAAGACTGTTCAAAATTTAATCATTAATAATTTTAAAAACTTATTCTTCTAAAGACCGTTTAACTGTAGTTATAAATATAAGACATTTCAATAGGGCTTAAATTCAGCCGGAGCCTGGCTCCTGTACGTCTTAGTTTTTCGCCTAGCAACAGCCCCAAATAAGATGTGCTTAAACAGTTTCATTAGTTATTAAAGTATTTGTCATTAATTTAACTTAATTTATTAAATTTTTATTTATTTCTTTATATTTTATTTAACTTTAATTATCCATTATTGTATTAATTATTCTGTTCACCTGTTTTGACGACCTTCCATAATGCTCCAACACTTAATCTTTAAAAATTAAACTCTGCATTTCAAACGTCGTATGATAGGTTAATAGCAAAATTTCTAGTCATATACAGGTCTTATATATATTATCGTTTACATCGAAAATCAAAGCTAATGGTAATGGTAAAATTTGTAATAACATAGATTCTTCTTCTTTTTCATCCGGTAATATACTTCTTTCAGTATTTTGATTTTATATTGATGCCATTTTGCGTTCAGAAAAGAAAGGCAAAAACAAGTGAGTGAAGAAATAGAAGAGCCTTTTCCTCTTCCATTTTGTTAACAGTAAGTTTTAGTAAATGGCAGCAGTAGTTGTTATTCATGTGACTGTAAAATTCTGACGAATGTTTTATGTTCGAAAGTTTTCAGTTTCCGCTTGGTTGTTACGTTACAGTCAGTGCGCAACCATAGTATTAGTTACTTCCGCTGTCTGGTCATATTCCCATTTACCAAAGATTATGCAACATCAGGTATCAAAAAGGTTTTCAACTTTCGAGGTAAAATATCGATTTAAAAATTGAACGATTCAAAATCAATAATTATAAAATTAGACAGGAAAAAAGGGGAGAAAAACGAAAAAAGTAGGAAAACAATTTTATACTGACATAATATTTTATGTATGAATTTGAATTTTACGAAAATTTTTGTCTAATATTATATTTTACATTCATGCGTATCTCTTCCATACGTTTAACAATTTCTTAATAGTTTATATCTTCATTTAATTTTTTAATAATATATTTGACACAGCAAAAAGATATACATTTTTTATATGATTGATATATAACAAAAAAGTATATTTTCAGTCAATTATTAAAAAAATTAATAAATAAAATTAATTATTAAATAAAGGTTAAATGCGAAATTTCATAGAGATATGAATGTGTTGCGCTGATTATTTGTTTTTAAACAGGAAAATTCTTTAATCACTGATGACTTCAGTTGCGATATGATCTTACTCAATATCGTATGATTCATGACTGCCATAATAAGAATTCGCTACAGAGGATGCAAAACCAACCAAGCGGTATCCTGTTGTAGTTTTTGTGGGGTATAACCAACAAGAGTTTACACTTCAAAGAAAGTAGGCGTAACCCATATCGTGGGCAGTCGCAGATTGCCATCTGGTGTAACAATCTGGTAGATCTTTTAGGTATACTGATGAAAATTATATAGCTGCAAGTAGCTATGGAAAGTGATGGCTGTGCCCGAGTTAGTCTAGGGAACAAGGTCAGACCTAAAACAAGAAGCTTTTATGCTGTTTGATAGATCTTTGATCCTTTTGACTGGTATTTCCTTCCCAGCTTTCTTGAAAAGGCTGTTGTTTAAAAAATTGGCAATGTGCCCGTTATGTTAGTCGGTAAACCATTCTTTTCAGTGCTAACATTATTATTTAATTGTTTATTTCATTTTTAAAATTCTTTTTGTAGTACTAATACTTTTGATACTTTCACATAATGTTGTCGGATAGAAATTGGCAGACGACCCGTTTTTTGGTTTGCTTATTCTTATTTTTGGTTCTTTTGGTACAGAAATTTGTGTAATGATCTACGAGAGAAAGAAGTTTGAGTGATCGAATATTTATTTAAGAATTCCCGTAATTACATATGTTTCATGTGGGGGGGGGAGAGAAGTTGCAGATAGAAAATAGTCCAAGGTCTTATCGCGAAATGGTATTTGATAAGCTATTGACGTCGTTAATAGTGATTTGGTGTACATGTTTCCAAAACTTGTGCGCTTTGTTATCGGTTAAAGTTTAAAAAAAAAAAAAAAAAAAAAAATGAACTAACAGAAGTAAATGAAGTAAAGAGTTTTTTCAGAAGCTAAATTTCAGAAATTGTCTTTTATGTAAATAAATCATTTGCACCAATCATAAAGAAAATTATTTACATGAGCTATTTTTTTAATAGCGTGCCTTTAAAAGTTATTCTGGTGTGACCTGGACGATATTTACACATTTCCGCCAATTTCGATCCTGTGAGTGAGCATGGCACTGATTACTCATATGGGGAAACCTTTCTATGTGACAATAACTTAAAAAAAAAAAAAAAAAAAAAAAAGAGGGTTAAAGACGTTTTTCCCATTTCTCTGGTATTTTATATTTGTTATTTAGTTTCAAATCAGAATTTTATTGTAGAAACTTTAACAGACCGATTTTTTTTTTTTAAACTTTCGAAACATAGTTAGCTCTATTCCCTCTCCCCTAAAATTTTTAAACAATTATGTGACGTCATGATGTTAAATTTAGCTTAAAGCATATGCCATTCACTCAGCTTTGTAAGTTTTATTGGTTGACCGAAACGTTTCTTTATTTTACCTTTCAAATTATAAACTGTCCAACGAGCGATTTGAAAAGAATAATGCATTTAATAATAATTTAAAGCTTTACTATTAATAATTATCTAAGTGATATAATTTAAAATACATTTAATTTATAATATCTCTAATTCATTATTATGAATATTTGCAACGCTGCTGTAATGAAAAAAATGTTTGTAGCACTGCTCTAATGAATAAAAAAAGATTTTCGTAATACAATATATAAACTACCTATATAAACTATTGTTTTTTTTTATTATTATTAATATATATTTTTAACTTTGGTAGAAAAAAGCCGATATCTAAAATGACCAAATTTGAAATTTTTTTCTTGTGATATTATAAATTCCGTCTGTGGAAAAGGTCCCGAATTCTTGAGCGGTTACATTATAACGTAATTTTTAGTGGATCATTATGACAGTGCATTGAAAAAAGAGGTCAGTCATATTAATACTTTAATAAGCACTTAAAATAAAGTATATGCCTTTTCAAATATAGGAAAGGAATTAACCTATCAAGAAATATTTCTTTGAATTATACACGTATGATTCAAAATAGGTACTGGAGCTAAAGAAACTTCATTCCAAAACTTCATTTAAAAAAAAAAAAAAAAAAAAAAAAAAAAAAGAGCCATTTGTTTCTTTTTTCTGCTTGGGTACAGACTCGAGATTGTTTTCGCTGCATAATTTATTTGTGACTCTTTTAGTTTTGTTCCTCAGAAGTTAGAAAATCCATTCCTCACACTGATGTTCTGTTGTAATGGAAACTTGTGCGGTAACTTATTTTTTTAAAAAAGTTTTGGTATAGCTTTCGCAAAAACAAGATGAGAAACTCATTTCGGACACTCATTCTCTTACCTGTACACTATCTCTCTGCACCAAAACTAAAACTTAATGATGATGATATAATTTTGTAACAATGTATACATTGCAGTTGTCAGTATGTGTTTCCCCCCCCCAACTGCTGATTTCTGTGCTTGAATGCCATTTTCAAAATGATAAAAGATAGTGGTGCTAAAAAAATCCACACAGTAAATCCTCTTCCCTTTAAATCTCATCATAATTACTGAATTTAGTTTTTAACATGAAATTCTTATTTGCTGTCCAAATATTATATTTTTAGCGAAAAACTTTTATCACCTAATGAATGTTGTACTCTTTTGTTTTCCACCTAAAAAAATCTCAAGGTTTTAGCTAAGGAATGATATTTGAGGGGTTATGACTTCAATTGCGATTTGTTATGGATGTTTCCCATAATTTCTCTGCTGTACTTAGCTCAAACATTAAACTTTTTTTTTTTTTTTTTTGGTGAGTGTATAGCTTTTGCCGAAGTAAATAAAAGGAAAGAGACTGTTTTGAAGATTTTCTGTAGGCGTGGTTCATTGTGTTTTATCCCAACGTATGTAAACAACGTATGTTACATAATTTGCTATTTTACGAATTGTATTTCTGTAATTCAGGCTAATGGGATGGCTGCATGAGCATTTTCGTGCGTTTTCCCAGGTATACGTGAATACAAACTAATTCCTGTTAAAAAAAATCTTCACGAAGTCTCCTTCATTTTTGATAGCCTAATTCTAATCTAGGAATACATTTCATAATCTTAGATCTAGTGCCATATTTGTTATCCACCTCCTCTGCAAAATAACCCCAGTCTAAAATCTTTTTAACGCCTCGAATTAGCTCTTCTGCTGCAAATTAAGGTCAGAAGTCTGATCAACGATTCTTTTGATTATTTTCCGTTGTATATGTGCTACGTTAATCACTAGTGTTAGAAAGTGAATCAGAAGTCATTTGATCTCTACTTCATTACAGCGTTTATCAACCAATTTATACCATTAGTGTACCATAAATAACTGTCCAGTGCCGTGCAATGTATGGATTGTAAGCAACTTAAATTCTTGGGGACACTATCGTTTGCATCCAAAACTAAATCTAAATTTAGTTACGAAATTTTTCGAGAAATATACAGATTGCAGTTCTTTCTTTACGTAACTTTTCTCTTTAAAGCTTTATTCAGATGCTATTCTTTTTCAACGGAAGTCTTTTTGTTTTAATACATTTTTCTATTTATGCCATTTAACTTTTGAAGAGAAAGGGGAAAAAAAAAAGTTCTCTCTCTCTTTTTTTTAAATTGAATTTTAGTTTTACAATGAAGATTTGATTTTATGTCATTCCAAGTATGTAGATGGTGCTAATTATTGCAAAAGTATCGTCTGTTAGATTGCAAAGATGACAAAAGTTTTCGGACTGCAAGTATTTTTTTTTTTTTTTTTTTTTTCAGTATTTAATACTGACGTTTATTATTCATTTTTAGTTACTCCGACTGTTTAAGAACTGGTATTTACCAGTGCTGGGTAAGACCTAATTCACAAATTGTTTTTAACTGTCTGCTTAAAAAAATGTTTGCAAGTTACTTTTTAACATAAATAATTTTGTATAATATAACTGCCATGATATTACCAGTCTTTATGGCCCAAAAGGAATTATTAGTCTCGAAATGGGATTTTGCATCGAATCGCTATAAATGCGTCTTCTCACTTTTCATTCGAATCTGTTGCCATTCGGCAAAATGTTAGATATTTATCTTTAAGTTGAATCTGTCTGTGGATTAACAAACCAAACTTTTTGAAAGCAGATGCAGTTCTTAAGAATATTCGTTTAAAACTTTTGAATCGGATTCATAATCTGTCTAAATAAAAACATTCAGTATTTTCATAGAATGACAGTATATACATATATATATATATATGTATTTTTTATTATTTAGTTCAGATTTTTTAAAACTTTAATGAATTTTTGTTTAACAAACTTAACGATTTGAAAACGATCTGTGGCAGCACTGTATGGAATAAAACATTTTTCTCGAGCCCACGAGACTGTCTATCGGAAATTCAAAAGATATGTTGTTTTGCTGCTGGATTGAATTTTATGTAGCGTTAAGTTCGATGAAAGTGATATATAAAGTTAACACACAAAACATTAATAATAAGAACACAGAAAAAGTTTTGTCAGCTATTCTACCAAGAATATTTAACACTGATGTGATAAACTAAGAAAGGACTGAAAAAAATGATGAACTGAGAAAAGACTGGGGGGGGAGTAGAAAAAATGTATATCATTGAGAGCACTTAGTATTGCATGGGGAACTCTAAACATACGCTACTAACTATGCCGCTTTGAAAATTTTTGTGATTTTGTTCTTGGATTATATTGCTTAAGGGCAAAGAAAACGATGCTTAATAATAAAGGCAAAACGGCACCCCCCCCCAAAAAAAAAAAAAAAAAAAAGCTTACCAGGAGTGAGTGCTACAGCAGACTGGCAGATTGCGATCTCAGCGAGAGGGGGGAGGGGAGATTGACATATCCTTTTGGGCTACCGTAAAAATCTCAATCCTTTCAGTTTTTTTCGAGGGGGAGGTTATGTGTGTGTATGTGCTTAGTTTTTATTAAGAAAACTTTAAAAACTGTGCCGCAGAATTTGTAACTGGATGATTTAATTCGGCCCATCCGAGTAGTCAGATTCTAACAAGCAGTGGTACGAGCACCCCTTGCTAATGGGTAGGCTTGCTATGCGAACCTGGATCTACACGTTTGACCTCCAACATTCAAGTCACCCGACAACGTGCAAGCTGCTTGAGATCTCCTCATTAAGAAGTCAGGGATGGCATTCGAAGGAGAAAATTATATGTTGCAAGTTTTCATTGGAACATTGCTAAATGTTATATACTTGTAAAGAAGTGTTGAGCAATTTTATGCTGTATCATAAAAAAGCTAGTCCATTAAGTTTGTGATCTCTTTTATCTGAATGTTTTAGATCATATTATTACAGGAGTTTAAGTGAAATTTTGAATTTTAAGTGAAATATTTTTGTGATTTTCGTAAATTGTGAGATATAAACGACATTATAAGTGATATTGTTGGAGTGGCTTTAGATCTCCTCTCCCCTTTTTTGGAACTTCGTTCATGTTATAAATGTATCTAAAAGTGATCAGATTATTGATTCAGTGAGTAATTAATAGAACTAAAAAAATCAGAAACTTGCACAGCTAATTTATTTCTTCAATGAAGGTAGAAATCAGTATGCGGTTAAAGGCTTGTGATTGATAAATCTATAATCACATTGCGCAGTTGAGTATAGTAATACATTGTGTGAGCTTTGTTTATTTGATTATGGCAGAACATCCGGGTCTTCTCCGGGATTCGAGCCCCGGCCCTTCAGCACAGCGGTCAGCAACGCTAACCACTATAACCAGGCACACGAGAGATATCTGCCTGACGGGAAGGATGCCTTCGTGGAGGACGTTCTAAGAGAAACTGGCTCGTATACATGTTACACATAGCGAAAAGCACGAAAACGCCCACGCAGATAGCCCGTTCGCCACGATTCGAACCCCGGACCGATTTACCAGTGTTCAGCGACTTGATCAGTGATTGTCGCTCGGTTTCTGGTGGGCTACATTGTGTGAGAAGTAAAGAAATGTAACAGATTCATTTTTGGTCGGTGCGTAAACGATAATATCTCGGTTCCAATATTTGTAGAAGTTACCATGTAATCATATGTCATCAAAAGTTAAATAAAATCCAAACTATTACACGTATGGTGTTTAAATCGCTCAATATGTTTAGCAGTGCGTGATTTTAACATTCAAGAGCTTTTAATATTAGGATGTTTTTTGAGACGAATTCGTCAGTTATGCATGTGGCAACAAAACATTTTACGTTTGTAAAGACATAGTTTTTCATACACGTCCAATTTTTTTTATTAATATTAAGTCATATTCTAATTTTTTTTTCAAAATTCACTTTTGGAATTGATTTTTTATTTCTGCATGGTGCTACTGGACATTGAATGAGGTTTTTATCTTTAGTTCTGAAATTCTAGCTGACAGTTTCCACAGATTTATAACATCCGTGCAATGGTATCAAGAGCATTTGCGACGCTTATCGGAGATTTCGATGTGTGACTTGGACGATAGCGGTATTTTACGGGATTATGGCTGTCAGTAAAGCTGTTCAAAATTAGAAAAGAGTGAGAACATACGTCACAAGCTGCCCCGTTTATGAAAATATGTGCTTTTAACGTAGACCTTTTTGTAGTAGAATATCAATAACAATAGGAGGAAATAAAGAACTCATATTTGGAACAAAACTTAGTTTGTTAAAATTCAATTATGGAAATGGAGTTTCTTACGTACTTTAACGGTCGGCGTGTTGTTTATGTAAATGGCCCTGTGTGGACATCCTGTTTTCACCACATCCTCTCAACTAATATCCTTTATCTCTTTTTTGTAGGAGTTCACTTGCTTCTTTTCACATTTCATTGTATGTTCCTGTATTGTTGATATAATTGCTTTATTACAGCCATTCCTCTTTTACTGAATTGAGGATAAGCGCTTCTTTATCCTGTAAATATTTTTGTTTTGTACGCTGTCCACGGATTCGAGCTTTACCAGGCTGTCTGACGTCACTGACGTTATTGGTGGCATTTTTGTAGAGTTCCACCAGTTATAAAGAGATATTTGACTTGATGGAAATTTATTTCATGTCCTGAATTGTTATGTTGTAACAAAGAACTTTGTAGAACTTCTACAACTTATCTTCCTCTGCCATCTCGCTATTATTTTGAAAAGTAACTGAGAATAGTGTCCATTAAGAACTTGAACATTGGTTTCAGTTTATGATACCTGTTGCATTGCATCCTTGCTACTTGTTGAAAAGGTTATAGAAGGGACTTTCATTGTTTTAGTGTCAGTGTCAAGTACACTTTTTTAAAAGTCGGAAGCCTGTGTAATTTGGAGTCTCTCGAATTGCTTTAGGACGTCATGTTACGTTATATTATCGTGCCGCTTATTATCTTCGTGGTATTTGTTGCCTTTGTACGAGGCATAAGATTTTATCTTCCATTCGGCCTTGTAAAGACCAGTTTCCTTAGCGTTGCCATCTGACTTAATATCTTCATCTTTCAAATCATAATTGCTTAACCAGCTGAACGAATTTATGAATAATTTTTAAAATTTTTATTTGTTTAATATTATATCTAATTTACGTAACTTAAAAAACATATTTGATTTATAATGTATCAGTTTTCTTATTAATATTTTTAGCATTATTGTTATTAATAAAATATATTTTTAGCATTATATATTGCATACCATTGGAAAGAACCATTTGGTGCCTTTGTGTTTTAAATTTAAATAGTAGTTTATTTAACCAATCGAGAAGTGTACGGATCTGTTCTATATATATATCGTGTCCACAAAAGTCCTGATTCGACGTTTATTTTAGCAACCGTTGATAGTTGGCATATGCTTCCATTAGCAGAAAAGTTTTAAATGACACAGAGAGTCATTTTCAAGTTATAAATTTAAAAAAATAATAATCTTGTGTAAAATATGAAATTTAACTAAGTATACTTTCCTCCGATCCGTATACTTATATTTAGGAAAGTTTTATACTCGTTATAAAAATAAAACACAAGTTTTGACTCCCGTACGACAAAAATTATTGACCGAGGTATTTAATGTCAAAATTTGATGCCATTTTGAATTTGTATTGAGGTTTTGGTATCCTCCTTAAATGACGTTTAGTGATATTCTTTTGTGATAATTTTGTTTAGATTCAGTTTGCCGAAAGGAAATTCACGCGAGTAATTAAAAATTTTTTAGAGTCTAAAAATACGTTTGGTAAACGTAAAAAAATTCTTTGAATTGAAATATTTTTCATTTTTAATTGGTGCAAATAATATTGTAAGTTGGCTATGCGCCGATACTAAAGCTTTCCAATGTTTTATAGAACACGAATTTTATAAGATTCTGTGGATAAAAATCTGGGTTTTGCGGAAGGAGGGATTGATCAATATTTTTGCAATACTCTACATAGAAATGACCATCACGTAATATCATACAGAAAGCTTTTTCAAAGTGATATTTTAAGTCTAGTTACTTACAGTTGCAAACATTTCGCTCGTTAGTTTGTGTACGGCCCTTGAATATGATTCCCGAATTTAATATCAACTATCTTGGTAAATTTTGATCGTCCGGAAGTTAAACTTGTGTTTTATTTTTTATAACGAGTACAAAGTGTAGTAATCGAGGAACGTGCAGGAAGTTATTAAATTTTGTATTTTATACGAAATTAATTTTTTTAATTTAAAAATAAGAAAATACGAACCTTTGCGCCATTTAAAACGTTTTCGTAAATAGAGGTGTGTCTACGACCAATGTTTTCGAAAATAAGGCCTGGGTAAGGACATTTATTTATTTGTGATGTAATTTACTCGGTGTAATTCATGATACATCTATTTATCTGATTTATAATACGTATTACTGATAATTTTTATGAACATTTTATCCGTGACTGTAATTAATAAAATATGTTTTTAACGCTGTATATTGCATACCTCGGTGCAGAATAATCCTTTGCACTCCGTCCTAAGAGTTAAGTTTTCCCGTCTGACTGTAACTTTACACCATGAGTCTGGTGTTCCTTTTATGTATGTATATTATCCGCTTCAGGGTTCACTCAGTTTTATCACACCTACAAGTTTTGACGCATTAGCGGAACACTCCACCTGTCTATCTGGAGTGGGGGCACTTGAGCTTTGACGCAAGCGCGCCCCCTCCATTTACACTTCCCTATTCCTTTACCGAACTTTTATTAACTTTCCTTCTTTTTGAGAACGGGTTTCCACTTCATTGTCATGATCCTCAAGAGACTTTTCGTTCGTTGATACTTTTGAATTGATTAGCCTTAGTATTATGAGAAAAACTTATAGTTTTATAACAGAGAACTCAAAATTATCCGAAGTATTATGTCGATGGATGAATGCTGTTTGAAGTCGTATAAAACGGAATAAAAATTAAAGGATTGAAAATAATGGATAAAGTTTCTTCAGTTTATATGGTAACGTATGATTTCTGAGTCTCTTTTCGTAGCTCGAGCAAAAGCAAATTATGAGCAGTTGTATTATTGTATTTACTTTCAAGGGAAAAGCTTTATCCCGCATGAGTTAAAAAACCTTAAATAGTAACATAAACAAATTGTTCTCTGGTGCATTTAAGCATTTTACCAAATGTCAGACGTATCAATAATCAGTTTCTTACATCACATCATAACACACTACCATGGCCATTATCCGCGCATCTTCGATTTTGCAGATTGTGCGAATTGTTTCTTCTCATTACAAGATGTCCTACGAACAGCCAAGACACCTGAAGATCGCTGAATAATAATAATTCGACGCGAATTCGAACCCAGGTGAACATGCTGGCTGCGCAGTTGCTTTTCGTGGTTTTCCCCATATATAACATGAACTCGAGCCCTTAGAAGGGTCCTCCACGAATCCTTCCTCTTAGACAGAAATAGTTCATGTATTAGTTTTTATAGATAATTTAAGATACTTTTCATCAAATTTTATGATTTTTTTTAAATTTAAAATCGAAATTTTTTGTGCAAAGGTTTTTTTCTATCATAACCGTCCTGTTATGCAACCGAATGTCACTGGGGGCTATGTCTTTCCGTAGTTCAACGGACATAATCCGTAGGACATAATCTATCAATGAACTTGTACCTATATATCATCTCGGGGGCAGATTTCACAGCCCACTATTTTTGTATGTAAATATGGCGCAATAAAAAAGTGTACATTTCAAAATAAACATATATACTTTGAATTAAATAAAAGAAATCATTAAACAAAATTAGAAATGACTTTCTTTAGAATTGATTCAGTTCTAGTTCAGCTTCAGATAAGTGAAGCTTAAATAAATGCTAATATTCATTTGTGTGCGCATCCGTGAAAAGGGTTTGGACTGTAACTCACCTGCACGTATTTCTTCATTTTCAGCTAAAACATCCAAGATGCTGTGAGGTCTGATTACTCGAGAATGAGTCCAGGTCCCACGCCGACTCCCTCGGGCCCTCTCAGGACCCCCCAGGGTAAATGCCTCACCGTAGGGGGTCGGGCCGATGGTGGATTTCTACAATATTCTCAACTATTAAATCCTCGCAACAGCATGTCTATTACGAACACTAAGGGCTTGCTGAATATGCCTGGCCAGAATAACTGCTTCCTCAACAGCGCCGTCCAGGTATGGTTTATATTTATTTATTTTTATTTATTTATTATTATTTTTGCTAACAATGGTTTGCCGTTTGCCACGGTATGAAATGAAAGTAATTTTCTGTCTGCCAAAGCCGACATTTTAGTATAATTGAATTTTGTTGTATGCCTTTTAATAATGCTGCTTTTTGCGACTGGAAAATATTTACTCATCTATGTGTCTTTTTTTGTGCATGTTATCTCACGAAAAAACCCCAAAACAACTTGCTGTCTTATGTCGTAATTCTTGTTCTATCATAATCCGTTTCATGTTGTGCTTATTCTTCTTAAATATGTGTTTTGCCATACTCTTATTTCCGTTTCGTTTTGAATGCATATTACTGTGTGTGTCTCATGACACTCTAATCAGAGAGATAAAAATTGTCTGTGCTACATGATTGAGACCTTAATTCACTAGCTGGTAGTTTACAGAAGTCAGTAGTATAGGCATACCCACTTTGCGAATTCTTTGTTTACAAAATTTAGAGTTAGAAAGTTATTATGTTTCGGGGGGGGGGAAAAAATAAGAATATTTGGGGGTGGGCGGAGAAACAAAAAGTGTTCAAATTCTTTTAATTTTTCACATTTTCATTTCATTAATGATTTGGAATTGTATTGTTGCAGTCTCCAAGGCAAAATTTGATTATAATTATTGTGCTTTGGGAAGGAATTACTCCTTGGAAAAAATTCGTGTAAAGGAAATATTCCTGTATATATAGTGATAAACTTCTAACGAGCATCATTAATTGTATTCATATTAGATTAATACTATGTTGAGAGAACCACTTGTAGCTGTATTTATATCACATTACTTTAGTAATACTTGTAAGCTTTCTTAGATTATCTGTTTTAAGGGAAGTACTCGAAATTGTAATCATACTTCCGTTTGCCTATTTTTGAAAATGATGAGAAGATAATACTTGATAATGCAAAATGTATGCACTTGCATTTTAATAAGTTACTGCCATTCTTCTTCAGCTTTATTTTGTTTTGTTAGAAACTAATAGGTAATAGTGTAGACGTTTTTGTTAAATTATGAAAACAATAAAATCTTAATTATTATTATTAATTAACATTAAGATATTTGAATGAATGTGGAAGGCTTCAAAGGGATCTAGATTTTCTAAGTGCTATTAAGATTATTTTAAAAAGATTAAAATTTTCTAAAAGGCTGATTTAGGTACCGAACCCAGAATGATAAGCGTTTGAAGACGTCCTGTTTTTTCCATTACTGACATACGAATTGTGGTGACATCTGAAAATTCTTATCGTTTTAGATATGTGTTAAATCATATTGGCAATATAAAGTTTAGGTAGAGCTAAAAACCTGATGTAAGGTCCTCAAAAACAGATTAATGAGTTCAGTTAAGAAGAGATTAAAGTAACATGTGAGATGAAGTAAAAAAAAAGAAAAATACTAGCAATTTTTTATCTAATAGTAAGCAAAGATGTATTTGGAGGGGGCATAGGAATCTAGTAACAGAAAAGTTTAAGCTCGAAAACAAGTTTTAAATGATCAAAAGTAGTTTTGTTTAAAAGCTGTTTTTTTATCCTTTGCAATTTTTTTTTTTTTTTTTTTAATTTTCCCGGTCTTTGACTTCACTATTTTCTTTACTTCTGTTGTAGCCATTACTTCGTTTACCCATGATCGTACTACTCAAAAATTCTCTGATCGTAGTTTCGTATATTTTTTTACGAATGAAAAGATAAGAGCATCTCGTTTGTTTCTGATTTCTTTGCATTCTCCGTGTACGTTCACAGTGTTTAACCCCTGCCATGTAGTAATGGCGGTGGGAAGGGGGAGAACTGACTCGAAGGTTATTTTTTTTTTAAAGGTCAGGTGTGTAGTTTATGTATTATTCAATAAATGCGTTCTCAGTGCCATATAACCTCCTGCTTTAAAAGATTTGTTGGAAGTTTTTTACATCACGTGATAATCAAGAACATATTTCAGGTGCGGTGCATGCAAATGAAATATAGTGTTTTCTCTTTCTTCTGCATATTTTTATCAGGTTGCCGTGTTCAGCTTTTTAATATCAATCTGGAGAAACCTGGCCTTTTCCAGATTGATTAATGTACTGCTTATCAAAGAATATATTGGACTTTACTAGGCTGCTAATTTTTTCTTCAGATTATGTGCGCAAAATTCCATTGATGTAAACTTTAATAAAAATAAAAAAAAAAAAAAAATAATAAAAAAAAAAAAAATAACAGTTTGGTCAGTTAATTAATGAAAATACAGTAGTGCACTGATAATCTTTGATTTAAATTCTTAGGGACTAGAAAAAATTTGGTGATTTCGGATAAGAGATTTTTTTCTGGTTAATTGAATATATATTTCTAGAGCTTACTTGTTCACCTTTTATGATGCCATCTGTAGAAATTGCAGTATGCGAAATCTGCCGGTCGTATTTTATCCTCCTTGATTAAATAAATATCGAAAATCATATACATTATTTAAAATTAAAATACAATATATATATCTATATAATACAAAAAATACAAAATGTTTGTTTATATAACATGATTTATATTTCAGAAAAATAAAATTATATAACATTTTAAAATTACCTTATTTATTATGAAATGGAAGTTAAACGAATTTTTCATATGATGGCAAATAACTTCGAATGCCTACGTGAGTACAAGACTGTCGCTGTAATTAAAAAAATTCTCAGTGTAGACAAAGAAGCTTCAGAACATTGTACACTGACATAGATGAACATTTCTCACCAAATCTTATGAAGAACTGCAATCCCTCATCAGTTCTCTTCCAACTTTCTTACTCTGCAGTTCGTCTTTATCTTCATCCTCCTTCTCCTCCTCCTCATCATCTTGTCTTTTCCACGTACATGTCCAGTTATTTCGTCGTCATCTTGCAAGTGAGACAGGAAAAGAATTGACTACATCTATCCAATCCTTGATCTCCTCTTCATTAAACGCTAATCTTCTCCAAACATCTAAATAAACCCAAAATGTCAGATACAAGCCCTAGGCCTGTTTTAAAATCAAAAAGTTGTTGTCATTTGACGCGTCTTCTTGAACATGATCACAGGTCACAACTTCACCAGCAGCGACGTAAAGTACAGATATAAAGTCTTTACATCTTTTGAGGCAAGCGTCAAAGCAGTTGCATCTTTCAGTCTGAATTATTTTTTAGAAGTCAGGCTTACCAGCGGCCGAGCGTTAAAGTCACTAACACTGGTAGTTCAATCTGGGGTTCGAATCTCGGTGAGAGGGCTGGCTGCATGGGCGTTTTCGTGGTTTTTCGTATGTGTGACGCGTATACGAGCCAGTTTTCCTTGCGAAGTCCTCCACGAGTTCCTGCTCCCAGGCAGATAGCTCTCTAGTGTGCCGTCAAATGAACAAGACCGAACAAACGTTTCTGAAAGTCATGAACAACATTCTCAAGCGGCACGTAAAAAGGGGTACGTAATTCATCTTTGTATTGGACAATTCATTGGCTGCAGAAAGCTTGTTACATTGAGTGGCAGAAATATAGTATAGATGTTGTCAATGTGTTAGTCTCCGGATTTTATTTTTTTATCTCATAAGTCTAAATTTAAATTTACACTTTGGAAAAGTGTCTTTATTTTGATGTCGCCGGTTACAAGGGATTTTACCATACTTAAAATCATCATTTAAAGGGATTTTCTGAAGGAATGACGAAAACATTTTCTCTTGTCCTTTGTCAATAGCAGTATTTGTCAATAGCATGTGAAAAGTAGGATATACAGTAGTCTTTACTGCTATTGACATCATCCTTTGTCAATAGAAGTAAAGACTATATATCCTACTTTTCACATGCTTGTGTCTTTTAGTAAATTACTCTTATTTTTCTTTACAAGGAATTCCTATTTATTCTATATTGAGTTGCTGTTTCAAACGTTGATCTGTCATAATATTTTATTTAAGTAATTTGGCATTAAGAGAGTTGTAAAGTTTAAAAGCTTCGCCAGAAGAGTTAAATGAAATCTTTAACCTGAGAGTTAAAGTTATGTATTTCCAACATGGAGCAAAATTTTTTACATGCCATAAATATCGTAACAATAAAATGTGATAACGTTCTCTCATTAATTACTCAAAAAAGACTTGAGTCACGGCTTATAGGCAGGAAATGTTGTAAACACCTTTCTTGTGTTATTTAATAGAGTAACGCAGACAGAGAATTAGATTAGACTGGACAGCGTCTCATCAGAAGTGCGTGTTATTCTTGGAAAATTTGTGAGATAAATGTATGGATTTAAGAAATATGAAATAATATTCATACATTCGATATAAATACATAAATACATTCGATTTTTTCTATTCGAATTGTCCTTGTGCATTCTTTGTGGGCCCTAAATTCTGCTGCCCGGTGCCTTCCTAAATTCTAAAAATTTTGCCGCTTGTAAATTAAAGTGCACAGTGCCTCTCCTATAGTCTATAAATTTTGCTGCACGATATTTCTCTAAATTCCAGCAATTCTGCCGCTTCTAAATTCTGTCGCTCCGTGCCGCCGCACGGGTTGCACCGGCCCTACTATTTATTAAATATCATGTTCTTTGCACTTAAACCATAAAATTCAGTTCAATAGCAATGTCGCAAAATAATTTTAAAATGAGCATATTTTTAGAATTTCCGATACACAGTTCCGCACGTTGGAGATAAAAAGGTTCCCCCCCCCCCCGTAGAATGTTGCCATTGCTCTCTTTGACATCCTTGAGTTTGTTAATCAAAAATTCGTTAAAGTTTTACAAAATATGAAATTGATAATAAAACAAATTCCAAATTTGGTCTTCCACATGCCCATATTCGTAGGAGGATTACGTCATTCAAAATTCGATGGCTCTATGTACCGTTGTTTTATCACAATGCGAGAAATATACATACATTTATGCAGATTTTTCATTATTTAATTTCTTCAAGCATAATGCAGGACTGTAACATTTGGTGGTAACAGTTTGAAAAGTGAAAAGGGCAGTTATAGTGATTCAACGCAAAATCGCAAAACGAAAACAATAGTACTTCAGGGACAAAGCCCCTTTGGACTAAAAAAAGATAATGCTAATAAAAAGAGATTTTAAAGTGCAGTTTGTTTCTAATGTTTGAAATCTGTGGAAGCAATTTGCAGTCGTTGAAATAAACCTTGAGGCAGATTTTCGCCTATTTTAAATTAGCTTTTACTTATCTAACGATTCCAGTTGGTAATGCCGTAGTCCTGAAAATTCTTTGTGATGAACCTTCAGTTAAAACAAAAGTAAGAAATGCAATGAACCTGAATTAGAATCTTATGGGATTCCATCCATCTCATCTGAGACTTACCGGTTGTTAATCAATCGATGTATTATGATAATCCAAATAGGATTATTGTTTTTAAACAAATGTTCTAACGTAATCTGTTGGATTTTCAAAAGCATAGAATTTTTCAGCTAAGTAAACGAGAAATAACAGACTAGTAAATAATTTGTGAGATATATGCTGTACATTTCAATAATCCACATGATTGAAATCTGATAACGTTAATTAACAAAAACACATTACTTTCGGCAATTTGATTTGTTTTTATTTATTATAAAATTTGTTGTGGAATCTGCCCAAAATGTTTTCAAGTTTTCCATAATATTATGCTACTATGCCATTTACCATGCAGACGGCTGGTGAATGCTGTCAGATTTTACGAGACAAGACCCTTTCTTTGGCACAGTCTGGTAAATATACATTATTCAGAGTACTATTATTCGGCAAAAAGCCGAAAATTTATCTTTCAAATTAATAACCGTATTAGACGTAAGAGCAGTAAACGCAGTTTGAAATAATTTAAATCATTGTTTATTTTAAATTTGAAATAATTTAAATCATTGTTTATTTTTATAATTTAAAGTAGCTTTAATTAACAATATTTTCAGTTGATAATGGAGAGCTTTCGCAGCATTTTTTAATTATGAAAATTGTTCAAAATCCCATGTTGTACGTAGTTCGGTTTAAAATCTTTCTTTTTTTTTTCCTTTCTTTCAACCATTCCCTCTGAATAGGATTTCTTGTAAGTGTTTTGTAAACTGTATTGCGATGCAAACATTTCTGCTCAGTTCACCATAATTTGACAACTTCTTGCTATATTTTTATTAGTCTGTTATCAAAACTTTTCCGCGTGTTTTCTGAGCAGGCTGACCTTCCTGTATAGGTGTTCCAGTAAGTGACAACATGTTTCTTGTTTATGGTAATTTGTTTCGAAGGTGAACTGGATTTTTATTTAGAGGAGCTCTTTCTTCATTTCTGGTAAAATAATGTCAATAACTGGTGTGTTTTCTTTGTTTTTATATCCTTTTGCATAACTTCTTCCTTTGTGCTTATATGTATGTATGTCTGCGGTGGATTGCTTTGTTTATTGCAGCTTATCATTATTCTTTGTTGGCAGGTGAATATAGCATGACCTTTTTAATAATTTTTCTCTTAATTTATTTCGCTTATAATTGATTCTTTGTGTGATTTTACAAAAAGAAAAAATACAATAAATAAATAAATAATATCCGAAAGCTTTCTTGTTTTGTATTACATCCAAAGGGATTTTTTTTAACGCTTTGTGTGTTACCTTTATTTATCAAATATCATGTTCTTCGCTCTGGAACCACATAAAATTCAAGAGCAATATTACAAAATATTTAAAAACAGCATATCTTGAGAATTTGTGATAGACAGTCTCGCGTGCTGAAGATATAAATAGTTTTTTTTTCGTACAGTGTTGCCATTGCTCACTTTGAAATTCAAGAGTAAGTTGATCAAAACTTCGTTAACGTTTTAAAAAATATGAAAATGGGTAATAAAACAAATTCAAAATTCGACTTCCGGATGCCAGGTTCGGGTGGAGGATTACGTTATTCACAATTTGATGGTTCTAGGTACCGTCGTTCTTTCACAGTGCAAGAAACATCATGCAGATTCCTCATTAATAATTTCTTTAAATATAATAAAGGGCGATAATATTTGGTGACAATAATTTTAAAAAATGGTTCGCCGTAAAGGACGGCGAAACTTTGTGCCAATTTTCAAGTCACAAAATGCTGTTTTGAGACTAACAGCCCTTTTGGGCTACCGCTCTTTTGGAATAAAAATTATGAATGTATAAGGCATGCACTGTTTTTCTTTGGCAATAGGGTGGAAGAATTAATTTTGGGCCATTTAAAGTCCTGAAGCCATTTAACAATGTATTACGTATTAGCATGCAAATGGAGGCGCTTAAAAACTATGTGTAATATTTTTCATACCAATTTGAATATTTCCTTGTCTATACTTTTCAGACCGAAAAAATTACGGAAGTAGATTCTTAAGCTTTTGAAATTCAGGTCATTTTGTTATCGATTTCTTGAGTCTTGTTTTCAGACCTAAGTTGCCTAATGTTTTTCGTATATTTTTCACATCATACGCAACTGCATATTTATTTTTAATGTAACAAAGTTAATTATATATGTAATAAAGTTGGTGCAAAAAGAAGCGGGGGAGGGGAAGGAAGATTTAAAAAAAAAAAAATGTAATGTGAAAAAGGGCACTTGAACGTTTAAGATCAATTCTGTTTAGCTTTTGACTTAAAGGTTAACTTTTGTTTAACTTCTTCATTTCTTGTAAAGATTGTTGGAAGTTCATATTTTAATAAAATAATAGTGAAGATTTTTCAAAACAATCGGCGCAGTTTGTAGAAATAATACAGTGTTCTCAAGAGAAAATTCACATTAGAGTCACTATTAGCTATGAATAGAAAATATTTTCTCCACTTAATACACCGTGTAGCATTACGTGGACATAGCTTACATCCAACCGCGCATATGTCACCTTCCAAAACTGGGAAGAGGGGGGTAGAGTATTTTTGTACAATCGTAATTGCAGTAGGAAATAATTTTGCTGGACGATCAGAAACAACAATTCAAAGTCTTATCAGAAAGAACAATTCAAAGTCATTCAAATTTGGCATTTCAGAATTAGCTCTTCAAGAAGAAACTGAGGAAGCTAACCCTAATCATAAAGGAGCTATAGCGATTTCGAAATTATACGAAAATTTAGCTCGCCGAAGATAAGAGGAGCATTTCTTAATACATTGCTTCAGACTAACGAGTTAAAACGGACCTGCTTACCAAGTAGTAGAAACAACCAGGAAAGTCTACAAAAATAACTTAGAAAGGAATTTTTTCCAGGGTACAGCTATAAACAGCAGTTCTTTAACCTTCATACTCCTTCTCATCGCAGCAAGAGTATTTACTTTAGAAAATACAATGTAAATTACATACATTTTTACTTCCTTGTACGAAGTAAGGGAAGTGTTATAATCACGAAAAAATTCGAGTATCATATTTCAAAGAAAATATCCATTTTGACCACTCTCAAAACCATTTGAATGATGTGTTTCCGAGACATCTTTACCTGCGAACAGAATAAAGGACTCTTACCCCTCTCCCCCAAAACGGATTGTAAAATTGATTCAGAACAGATTTCTTCCGCGACGATTCGATTTTTTTACGACGTCCACGTATGTACGTACGTATAAATGTGTGTATCTCCCATAGCTTAAAAAAAGTAGCTATAGAGCGTTGAAATTTAGTATATAGGACTACTATAACATCTAATTGTGCACCTCCCTTCTTCGTTGCAATCGGCTGCACCAAACGTGTGTTTATATATATACAAACAAAATAAAAGGCAAAATTAAAAGCAACATTTCATACCCGACCAACCATTCGTTTACATTTGAAACTCTTAGTAGCGTAGTGAATTAAGTTAGTTGGTGCACCAACTTCAGTGTCAGTATGAGCAAACGTTAACTTTAAAATTTTGTATTTTCCGCTAGCTGGCGCCTTTTTTTTTTTTTTTTTTTTTTTTTTTTTTTGTGCATAGGGAACTCGAATTGTAATTTTTTTAAAAATATTTTTAACTGTATTTGGTGTTTTAGGTTTTCCTGTATTTTCAATTTTTAATGAAGATGTTTTAAGTTTTTATGTGTTTTTGCAATGCCCTGAAGTGAGAACCGAATTGATTGAATAAGAAATATATCTCTAATGAAACTAAATGAAGTGCAGCAAAAAATGTGTTTTAATTTAATAGCCGTACAAGGAAGTCATGTGGTCTCCCTATCAGATATTTTAATGTTAATGATCTGCTCCATATCCGCCGCTCAGATGGTATAGCGGTTAGCGTCGCAAACTGCCGCGCCCAAGGGCCCAGGTTCGAATCCTGGAGAAGGAAGGCTTGGATGTTTGTAAGTGTATAGTGTCCGTGCGGTATGGGAGCACTCTAAATATGCAACGAGCCGGAAGTCCTCTCGAAGGGCTGTTGGTAAGGGAAGAGAGATGGGAGACCCTCGGACCTATCCCCGCGGTCCATCAAAATTGGGAGCGGATCTCAAGAGGTGCTCAAGGCTGTTGCCAATGACAGGCGTATTCTTGCGCTCCTTGCCAAGAGGAATTTCGCGGGATTTGGGGGTGACTATAGTAGGTCAGACAAGTGAGCATTAATTACCAACAACAACAGCTCCATATGCAACTGTTATGAATTTGAATTCTAATCAAATTAAAATTTTCTTTGAAAGCAAATTTGGATTTCGTTTTTCGGGAAGGTCATTTATCTGGTGCCACGCTTCGTAATTCACACAATGTATACGAAAATTTTCATCTTGACATCCGTCATCGTCCTACATATCTTCGGTATAAATATATAAATTAAAATTTCTAGCTCTTTACTGATGATTTTATCTTGTAGTATATATAAAGTATGGCGTCCCTTCCGTGATACCGTTGTTTTGAAATCTTACTTGCGATGTACTTAGTTCTACCTAAAATGGTGCATACCATCAAAAATTTGTAGTTTGCAATGAGAAATTCATAGCGTGGCAAAGATCATTTGAAGATCGAGTCTATATATGATTCTTAGTAAGGCTGATTTGAAGATCCAGGCTGTATATGATTTTTAGATGTGTTAGCAACTGTGCAGTTCAATTTTGCAGCGTTCAGGGATAAGACAAAAGAGCCTCCAGCTGCAATGGATAACTCATCTTTAATGATGACATTATCAGAGGCAAGCCAGGTGTCGGTGACCCTTACATCGGCGAGGCATCGTCGACATTTCTGCCATTTATCAATTAAAAACCGGTCTACTAATGTCGCCAGCTAAGATGAAGCTTCCGAATATACTGGAAGTGTACAAGTTGCTGTGTCTTCTCAACGCGGAAATTCAAATTGCAACGTTGCTATTCTTAGGGTATTACAATAGTTTTATTGCAGGAAAATACAAAAATGCAATTTTATTTATTCACAGTTTTTGGAGGTACGTAATATGTGGAGTTAGGAACATCATTTATTGATTATAATAAGGCACATAAAATTATCAGTTGGTAATATTATAAATTTTATCAGTGAGATTAAAAATCGATAAGGTACTAAAAAATAAAATAAAGACAAATTACTAGAGAATACTTTTATTAACTGCAACACACGGCCCTCAACGACTTTTCCAAATATCTTTGAGTTTGACCCGCTAACTGTTTTTTGCTGCGTGACGAGTTTCCAAAGCGAAAGCCTGAAAACAATGACGCAGTTTGCAAGAACGTATAAATGCGAGCAACTTTTTTAAAGCATGAAAGTTTGTGAAATCAAAGACAAAGACGCGAATTACTGATGCGCACCTACAAAAAACGTTGCCCCTTCTGACAGGATTTCCAGTATGGTGTTTCACATCGCCTTGCATGTTATCAGTACGGTGTTCAGACTGCACGTTAATTTAATTTCGGCTGAGTAATTTTATAGTAAATTTTATTGTAAAACTTGTAGTGAAAGAGAATTCCAAGTTTAATGCAACACTTTTCCCTTTTTTTCTTAACCCATTGAAAATTTTGTATTAGTTTAATCAAGTTTTAGCTAGAATATTCCTTTCAAATATACGATGGTAGTTGTCTACAAAATGTTTCGAGTCTTTCCCTGTTACTTTAACAGATTCAAGATCAAAAATACACCAAGTCGCTGTCCTTGCGGCTTAGATACAGCAGATGCACTTCACATGATTTTAGACTGCCCGAGTTTGGACAGCAAAAGACAAGAACTATTTCCGCAAACTTTAAATTTCGACCTACTATGTAAACTAATGTTATTGGGAAAAGGTCGAATTCAATTATCTAAACTTATGGAATATTTATACTCTAATGAAAACGTAATCTATGTTTAATATTCTAATGTAATTTCTTTCAAATGTTATCTCTATTTCCACAAATTGTATTCTCCTAAAATGTCTTGAATTATAATAATTGTACTCTGATTTTATGTTATTATTGTATCTATATTCTCTTTGTTGTACTATGTACTCATTATAACTTTCTTTGATGTATAAATTGATCATTGTAATTTTGTATTTAATTTTCAATAAAGATGTTGGCGAGGCCAACACATCTTCTAGTTAGCGGACTTCAAAATTTATGCTAGGTTTAAAAAATCTTAAAATTGTTAGTAAAAAATTTTTAGCTACTGCTGGATCATTAAATATATTTAGCCTATGGCTCCGGTGATACCTCAACACTGAGGTGAGGACTGGATATTCCATTCTTATGTTATAACAGACTTCCGGTCAGTATTGCACAACTGCACGAAAAAGAAAGGAAAATGATCCATTTGCACGCCGAAATGTATGACTTCGTCAAACGAAAGAAAGAGTTTTCTCTCCCTCAGACACCACAGTACGCTTCACGTTGTCCAAAGAAGACATGTAGCCAAGTTTTCACCGTCCAAAGAGCTGGGGGGGGACCGTTCAGTTTTGTTTTTGGAGGCCAGATAATAGCCAAAGTAAGTAAAAGACAAAAAGACGGCTAAATAGAATTTTTATACCTTAATGTAATGGTAAATCGTTGAGATAATACAAAGATAATGCAAATCGAAGAGTAAGCTGTAGACCGGGTCTTCTCAACCGTTTCGGGAGGGGAATACAGTCAACCTTTAGCTGTTAAGGATGTAGTTTTAGCTGATAAATATAAAAAAAACTAGTTTTATTAGTCCAAAGGGGCAATTGCCCAGAAGGACTATTAATTTCGTTTTGGCATTTTGAATTGATTCACTGCAAGCCTTGTTTCACTATTCAGATTGTTGCCACCAAATATTATCGCTCTGTATTATATTTAAAGGAATTAAGTCATGAAGAATCTCCATAAATATATGTATGTTTCTCACATTGTGATAAAACAACGGTATCTACAGCCATCCAGTTTTGAATAACGTAATCCTCCTGCGAATATGGGCATCTAGAAGGCCAAATTGGAAATTTGGAATTTGTTTTATTATCGATTTCATATTTTATAAAACTTTAACGAATTTTTGATAAACAAACTCAAGGATTTCAAAGCGAGCAATGGCAACGTTGTACAGAAAAAACATTTTTATCTCCAGCGCGAGAGAGAGACGAAATTCTAAAGACGTGCTCAATTTAAAATTATTTTGCGATATTGCTCTTGAACTGAATTTTATGGTTTAAGGGCGAAGAACGTGATATTTAATAAATAAAGGTAAGGTAACACACAAAATGTTAAAAAAAAAAAAAAAATCTGAAATGTTTCAGATTTTAAATTACGTCCAAAGGGGCGTTTTTTTAACGTTTTGAGTGTTACCTTTATTTATTAAATATCATGTTCTTTGCACTTAAACCATAAAATTCAGTTCAAGAGCAATATCGCAAAATAATGTTAAATTAAGCATATCTTTAGAATTTCCGATATACACAGTCTCGCGAGCTGGAGATAAAAGTATTTTTTTTTTTCTATATAACGTTGCCATTTCTCGCTTTTAAAGCATTGAGTTTGTAAATCAAAAATTCGTTAAAGTTTTACAAAATATAAAATCTATAATAAAACAGATTCCAAATTTGGGATTTCAGATGCCCATATTCGCAGTAGGATTTCGTCATTAAAAATTCGATGGCTCTATGTACCATTGTTTTATCACAATGCGAGAAATAGACAATCATTTATGCAGATTTTTCATTATTTAATTTCTTCAAATATAATGCAGGACTCTAACATTTTGTGGCAACAGTTTGAAAAGTGAATCGACGTTTATGAGTCCGACGCAAAATCGCAAAACGAAAACAATAGTCCTTCAGGGACAAAGCCCCTTTGGACTTAAAAAAAAAAAAAAAAAAAGACACTTTGGACGTAATTTAAAATGTGAAACCTTCCAGAGATTTTTTTTTTTTTTTAAGTTACCTATTTTTTTTTTGAAGATTTGGTTTGAATCAATATTTTGTATACTTTTTGTAGTTTAATTTGTAAAACACATAAAAAAATAATCTATATTTATGTAAATATATTTGTATATATGTATTTTTCGAGGGTGGGAAAGGAGGGGGTAGCAATGATGAAAGGAGCAAAATAACGATGGACAGCCACTCTTATAGACGCTAATAGATGATACAAGTAGCAAATAGCCCCTAAAAATTATTTTGGGTGAGGCTAAATATGTAAAGTTTCTAGTTAAACAACATAAAGGTAAAATAATAATAATAATAATAATAAAGGCTTAACATGAAATCTATTGTAACAGCATTATTATATACTTGAATAATCGTAAATTTTACATGTGTAATCATGACTTTTAAATAAATTAAAATTATTATACTAGAGAATTTTTCTATATTTTATCTGGGGAAAAGAAGAATAAGAAAAACTGTGCTGCAAATAAATATAACTCCTGTCAATAACTCCGATCCAATAATTAATATTTTTGGTATAAATCGATTTGAAATTGAAAAAGAGAGAGAGGAATTAAGTATAAACAATAAAAAATAAATAAAGTTTGCTTTGCAAAAATTATATATATATATATATATATATACAGTGTGACTGCTAGTTCATGGTACAAACTTTGAGGGCTGGTACAGGACATTGTTAACAATCACATTTTGGATAGGAATGTATGGTCAAAAGTGAAGCGTCGAAGCACAAACACAGGAAAGAAAAAATGATAGGGAATGTTTTATTTTCATATTCTCGTTTACAAGTGGAAATTAATTTACAAAATGGGATTAATTTAAAATTAAAAAATAATTAAAATTAATTTACAAAATGTGATTGTTACAGTGTTCTGTACCAACCCTCAAAGTTTGTACCATGAATTAGCAGTTATCCTGTATATTAATTTTTGGTTACAATGTATCTTCAGTAAAAGAAACATTTTCTGAATAATGCATAGAGAAGCTCATAAAGACTTGCAATATGGATGAAAATTATGAAATTAGCATGCTAAGTAAGTAGATGGAATTAATTCATGTCTTAGCATTATCCCTTATGTTTGGAAAAACTTCTGTATACATTGTCCTCCACGAAGGCATCACTTCCCGCATGTGTTGTGCCTTATTCAAGAAATCTAACCTTATCTAACTAACACGAATTATAATAACAATGTCTATTCAGTTTGTATTGCATCTTCTGTACTGGTCACTGATATGCCTAAAAACAAGCAGGTAACAATGTAATATTCTCTGGCCATAGCTAACGGTACTGTTATTTTAAGGAAGTTCTGAAAGAAAACTCGGGGGAGGTCGAGCTCAGAATTACTGCAAGATAAAATAAATATTCGCCTGCTTTTTTATTTCATGATACTTATCCTAAAATATAAGAGTTCGGGTAACTACGAAATGCCTACAACTCGAAAAATTGACGAATCAATGGAAGATAATGACGATAACCCCGATTTTACTTTATTTTCTCTACTTTTTAACCCTGTCAGACGATTGCAGATAGATAACTAACTACAAAACGTCTGCCCATTTTATTTTCATTTTCTTCATAAATGTTGTCTCTGTATCTTGCGCCGGAAACGGGTGTCATTACAGCGGATACGGTTGACCGACTGACTCGCCGCTCCCTCCACTTACTTGACTTCCCAATTTCCCCGCATCCATTCTTCTTGTCCTTTTCAAGAGATTGTTCTCAGAGTAGCCCGCGGCGTAGATTAATTTGTAAACATAATTATTATTTGCCATTCATGAATTTTCTGTTCCCGTCTCCAGAGTTCGTGAGCAAAGTGGCAATGTTATTGCAAGTTGGTTGCTTTGTCCTCCCTGCTGAGGGGAAAGTTTTCAGCCTCATACAGCAATTTTTCATTTTCCCTCCTGTTGAGAAGAAACCCTTGGATTAACTTTCAGATGTCACGAAACCCCTGCATAAAATATAGGGTCTTCCGCGCAGACCTTTATTTTTAGACGTCCCATTTCCAGATACAAAAGCTCAAACATTTTTAACATTAGGAATTTTAATTGAGACTTCTATAGCAATCCCAGTTTTTTTTTAGCCGTTTGTAAAGTTTTACCACTATAGCTTTTATCTAAGGCCCTTCCAAAAAGCACAAGATCGTCAATTTACCGTCTACACGTTCTAGCAAACTGCCACTTCCCGTAGTGTTGCTTTCCGACATAGCTGAGATCTTTTATTTATCTTTTAAATAAAACTATACATCGATTAAATTACTATGCGATTAAAAAATAAACATACTTCAAAATAATTCCCGTTTTTATTTTTTAATAATTTTTACAAGTGCAACGATATAAAATACGTTTAATTTATAACATATCTGGTTGATAATTTCTATGTACATTTGCGGCATTAAATTTGTTATACTGTACATCTCGTTACTGAATATCTTTCTTTTGAGCTTATTTTTTTATATGCTTAATACACTTCTCTGGTAAATGCTGCGCAGATGTTGTTTCTCTGATGTCGCGTCGAGCCAGATTAAGATGTATATAAGAACTTAGATACAGTATTCTTGTAAAGGCTTTTTCTTTCTTTCTTTATTTGTTTGTTTATTTCGAGGATAAAGCAAAAGTATCGGCACTTTCGACGATATTAGTACTACTTTGTTAGTACATTTTGCAAAAAGGCGGTAACCTTTTTTATTGTCATTAAACTTACCATTGTGATCAAAATGTACATTGTCAGCAATTATACATTAATACGTTTTAATCGAGGAAGATTTAATTGTACATTTCTAGGATAATTTCTGATGTTTTGGAAATCTGATGGCCTGAAGTGATCACTAAAGTGGTGTATGTTAAAAAGTATTTTTTTCTCAGCGCAACAGAACGAAAATCCCTTTTGAGGATGATCATATGAAAAAGATTTTCTGTAATGTGTATCTGATTTTAACGCTGTCAGAAACAGTTATAATCTTAAATAATTCCTCCTTTCACATTTAAGATTGGTTGTTTGTGTCTTAGCGTAGTATGTATGAAATCACGCTGTTGACATCGCGCCAAAGATGAAAAAATAGTTTGGGCATCATAATACAGATCTCGAAATTGGTCTTAGACCAAAAAGGTGCTTAAAGTTTTGACACTTTGGGAAAAATCGAATTTCCATTTGCATCATGCTAAAGCTGCTAATCTACGAGGTCATTCTTCTTGAAAAACGAGCTTAATGTTTTGACTTACTTTTGCATGTCCGGCTGATGCTGGTAAGAAAGGCTTCTACCTCGATTATATGGGCAGCAAAGGATACTTTGTGCCATTGTGCAGAGATTCCAACTTAAGATAAGATTTGTGATTGCAATATCTCGAAATGGTCGATTGGAAAATTCTTTGAAGAGGTGCTGCTCGGAAGGAGGGATATGAGACCCTCGGATTCCACTTTCTCAATATTGCTGCGTAAAATTGGTGTAGTTAAATTATATAAAGGTAATTGATTAAGGGAAAGCAACTCGACCGTTATCTGTCTGTGGGAAGTAATGCTTTCGTTGAGACATTGTAGGAAAACTGACTCGTATCCACTTACATAGGAAAAAAAATCACGAAATCTGTCATGTAGCCAGCCCGTTTGCCGAGACTCGAACCCGGAATATTTAGTGGCCGCTAGTGGGCCAAAGTTTGGAAAGAGAAATAGCCAAAATCGCCAGTTTGTTAGAGGCTTCGGCATTTTTTTAGGGGGGGGGGAGAATCCGTTTCTAAGGTTCTTCAATTATTGATCTAAATCTTGTCTTCTTTACGTAGTCCAGTGTGTGGTTATGTTATAACGTTGCGCGCCTCCAACTTGCACGCAACCAAGAGGTGACTGTGAAAACTTGTATAAAAGATAGAGCCTTGTGAAGGGTTTAAGTCCCTTTTTATTAAACGTAATAAATTACAATTGCGTCCTCTTGACGCTTACAGACTGTGCCAACTTGGCAGTCAAATAAAAATAATAACCTGAAAAGAAAGTAAAGACAAGATTCTAACTACGAGGCTCTCTAAAATAACTAACTCACCGCGTTTTACAATACCGCTGCTAATTCAGCAGACTTGAAGCAAAGAATCTCTAAGGAGAAGAATGAAAGCTTCCATAGACGCAATGTAAACCTGTTTCGCCTTTGCGCCGCTGTACCGAAGAGCCACGGCTATGCAGTGAAACACCAGCGCGGGGTAGAATTTAAACAGCGCAGTTCGAGGAGATAGTAAATTTTTTACTTTGAAATAACTCAAAATATTTTATTTTCATATATTTCTGGAGTTTTATGAGCAAAAGGATGTTAGTTGGAATTTTGGGCGAATTATAGAAATCCTGTCCAATTTTTACTTTCAATTTAAACAGCAAGCCATACGAAGACAAAATTTAAATGAAATAAATTTAATTCTTTTCTTCTGTAAACTTCACATGCCATACAAAACGTAATAAATTTTTATGAAGCCATAGTTAAAATTTTACAGTGAAATTTTAAAAGCAAAATTTGCATTAACTAACTGAAACAAAAAATAATTAAAGACAATTAAAGGCACCCCTAAATAAATTGAAAACACTGAAATACATTATAATTATCCGACAACAACTTTAAAAAACAAATTACCATGAAAACTTTTAGACAATTATTTGGAATGACCATTGTGAAAACCAAGAGCATTACATTTACAGCATTACATTTAAAAAGTCTTTAAAAGAATTTCACATAACTAAAACCAAGTACCTCTGACTACAACAAAGAACCTTTTCGAACAACGTGGTAAAAGATTGCTAATATGGCCGACGGCATGCTGCTTTGTTGCCTCCTGATGTTATTTCGCACATGCGCAGTGAGGTACGGAGGGTGGATAGATTTGGGATGGTCTGCCCCTTTAAAGTAAGCTTCAGGGATATACATAATGTGTCTCTTCGGTCTGACGGAGCCACATTTGCATCGGGGAACCTTTACTTCTTCTCCTTAGAGATTCTTTGCTTGAAGCTCACTGGAACGATTACCACTACTTCCCGCCAAGCACCTAGGCCGCAACGCGGGGTTCTTCAATTCTCGCTAACTACCTCCGCGCTCGCTAAGTAAGAAAATCTCACACCGAACTTGTTTCCTTCCTATTTAAATCAGAATACTTCCGCTGATAATTTGAATGCTTGCGCGTTCTACTCAAATTTACATATTCTGGCATTGGCAGTTCCAGGGGAAAGTAAGGCTTGACAGGAAAGATAGTTTAAACTTAAAATAAATGTTAGTTAAAATAAATATAAACCCTACATTTGCCGCTGCCAGAATTTGGAAAACTTGGAAGCAGGTCCTACAAACGACCTGTTGTAAGTTTCTCTAATTCTGAACTAACTGGCGAGAACCTCGTTTACACAACAAAATCTTATGTAACAATTATATCCTAAAATTCTGTTGATCTTATAAAGCTCTCTTCTTACAGCCACTTTTCCTGGACTTCATCAATCAATCTTGGTCTTTCCTTCCAGCATCTGGAAGGAATAAGTATCAGTATCTTTCTACATACATTATAATTTACACTTTCTTGACACAATAAATTTTTGTTTTCAAACGATTCGTTTTTCTTAGTTATTGCTTACTTCACATTCATTCAATTTTTCAAGCATTAATTTAACTTTACCCTGGCTCTCCACCGTGTGTGGTGTCAAACGGGAATATTCGTGTTTTAGTCTTACAACACTTCCCCTAACCACCATGATTTGTTGGAATTCAACGACCAAATAGACACACCTTACTCGACATTCTACAACTCAATGAGCTACTTTAATATTCTTAAAAATTCAAATGTAGGTGGAGAACCCTACAAAACACATTCATTCTAACTTCCCCCTCATTCATCTTTAAACATGCAGGCTTCCGCTCTAAAGCATGACTTTACAGTTTAATACTTGAATTTTGACTTCATTGCTTTTAAGCATTCACTTTTAGCATCTACAATTTTATGCTTCTAGACTAAATTCTACTTTTACATAACATGCAAGTATTTACGTATATTTACAAAATTTTAATACATATGATTTTTACAATTTACCATAAAATGAATAAGAGAAAATAAATTTTTACTTTACTCATTCTTCGCCAAGCTGGCGGCACTGAAACTAAAATTCTTATTAGTACATACAAGAATACGAAGTTATTTTTATCTCCGGCCAAATTTTGGCTTTAACATAACAGAATTAGTCTTTCGACCAACAGAAAATGCTTGTTTTTAGCTTTTACACTTAAAGAAAATAATAATTTTGCCTTAGCTAAATAAAGTAAAACAAAACTAAGTCTCAACCGAGACATATTGACTTTCGTCAAAACATAGAACTTCGTACTTATGCATAACATTTCGGAACAAAAGATAAAAAAAAAAATTATAGAAGGTTTTAACTTATCTTTGAGTTTTCGATGCTTGAAACTCCGTCATCCGTTTTTGGCAAAATTGATCCCAAGTTAGAGGTTTCATGGATGTCAATCTTCTCCTTATTGATCTCCGAGTGTCGTCCGCGTTGCTTTTTCTTTTGCGTCCTCTACATGCTGGCCTCTTGACGGAGTAATCGTCTGGTAGTTGGCCTTTGCGTTTCTGCCTGAGACGGCTGGTCTTGACGTCCTCCGGTCTGGAGTCCCTCTTGAATTTCTTCTGTTCCTCGTATTTTTGTGCCTCCTGCTGGCGTTTCAGTTTCCGGAACGGCGGCCTTGCTGGCACCTGACTCTGTGGCCGTGTGCGCGTTCTCCTTGATGTGTAATTTCTCCTGCCATCCTTTGTAGGTGGTGTTTTTCTCTTTACCACGGTTTCTTTACCCGGTTCATCTGTATTTTTGTTTTTCTTTAACGCCGGAGTTTGAAAATCATTTTTTCTTTTTGATACCGACGTCCGGGTTGTAGAAGTGCTAGGTCTCACTTCAGTTCTCTGTTTCTTGGGTGGTGGAATAGTTGTTGTAGTCTCTGATTCTTCTACTTCGTTTAGACTTGAGTCCTGCAAGAAACTTTTAAGGATTTCAAAATCATTGGGATTATAGTATTTTTTCACCTGGTCGGGACTTGCTTTACAGATTTCCCCTCTGTCGTTCTTAAGATATAATACTACCCCTTTGATTTCCTGAATTACATAGGGGTCTTCAAACTTTGGAGCTAGCTTTGCCATAAAATTGTCTGGGGCACTTGATAAAGAAAATTTCCGCTTCAATACTTTATCCCCAACTTTAAAATCTGCTTCGCGGCGTTTTCTATCATAATAAAGTTTCTGCCTATTTCTTGCCGTATCCGAGGTTTTAAGCGCCTGATCAATCAACTTTTGCACATCTTGTTGTTTAAACTCCTGCTCTCTTTGTTGCACAAAGAATAATTTATCTAAAGGCGTAATTAACTTTCTGCATAAAAATAATTCTGCTGGAGTTTTTCCCGTAGTATCATGATGTGCCGTTCTTAAAGCATAAGCTAATTCATTTATGTAGCCATCCCAGCGCTTGTGATGTGTGCTCACGTAACTGCGAATTATTTTTACTATGTTTTTATTAACTCTTTCTGCTATGTTAGCCTGTGGTCTATACGGAACCATTTTGATATGGCGTATGCCAAGTCCATTGCATATGTTTTCGAATATTTGACTAATGAATTGTTTTCCGTTATCGCTAATGACTTTTATCGGTGCACCGTATTTTAAAATGCATCTGTGTAAGAATGCATCTGCGACTGTTTTGGCTGACGCGCGTTTAAGTGGAACAATTTCTATCCATTTTGAAAAATGATCTACTATTACTAAAAGAAAACGATTTTTATTTAACTCGCTCTGGGGGAAGGGACCAAGAAGATCTATGCCTAAAATTTCATTCGGAAATGTAGCGCGAATGCTATTTAATTACCCGGCCGGGCTGTAATTAATATCATTTATTAACTGACATTGATTGCAGGACCTGACATACGCCGTTACTATTTTGTATAATTGCGGGAAATATACCGCCTCGCGTACCCTTTTTATAGTCTTTCTGACCCCGAGGTGGCCCGCTGTTTTTTCTTCGTGCAACTCCTTCAAAATGCTTAATCGAAGCGACGCTGGGATGACTGGCTTATACTCAAGATTTTCGTTTGTTGTTTTCGTATAGAATAATAAATTATCTATTATTTCATAGTTTTTTGCTCTATTTCTTATCGCATCGATATCTGTATGCTCAAAGCTTTCGGGGTCTTTCAAATAAGCATAGATATTTCCAAATTCAGGATCAGCTTTCAGTTCAGTAATAACCGTATCTCTAGAATCTAAAATTTTTGAAGTCAACACAGCGCATTTAAGTTCATTTCCTTCGTCGTCCAGTTTTATACGAGAAAGTGCGTCAGCTACATTGTTTTCCTTACCCGGTTTATATTTTATTGTGATATTATATTCTTGGAGTTTTAAAGCCCATCTTATTAACCTGGGCGTTAGGTTTTTTCCCGAGTAAAGTCTACCAACAGCCGCATGATCCGAAAAGACTGTTACTGGCGATTTGCCGAAATAAACTCGAAATCTGTGTACAGACATTAATACGGCTAATGTTTCTCTTTCTGTAGCTGTATAATTCCTTTGTGTCTGATTCAATGTTTTACTAAAAAATGCCAGCGGATGGTTATTTTGCATAAGAACCGCACCGACCGCATAGTCTGACGCATCTGCTGCAATTTCCAGGCTTTCGTCCCCCTCAGGGAATTTTAAAACAGGGGCATTAATAAGCGCTTCTTTTAATCTTTCAAAAGCTGTGTTAGCTTCCGCTGTCCACGTAAATTTACTCTTTTTTCTTTTGATTACTAAGAGTGGTTCAACAATATTAGCGAAATCTTTTATGAAAGATCGATAGTAAGAATATAATCCAAGGAAAGACGAAAGTTTCTTGGCGGTGTTGGGCGGTGGGAAATTCTTAATAGCTTTTATTTTTGAATCTTGCGTTTCTATACCCTTTTGCGAAATTTTATAACCGAGATATTTAAGTTCTTTAGTTGCGAACTTGCATTTTGAGGCGTTAATTGTAAGACCGGCCTCTTTTAATAATTTAAAAACTTGTTCGAGGTCATTAATCTGTTGTTCCAACGTACTACTCGTTATAATTATATCATCTAGATAAATTAAAGTTGATTTTCCTAGGACAGGCTTTAGAACAATGTCCATAGCTCTCTGGAATGTTGATGGGGCCCCACACAACCCAAAGGGCATGCGTAAAAATGCATAAGTGCCCGATTTTGTTATAAACGCGGCTTTGTGTATATCTTCGGGTCTCATAGCTATTTGATAGTAGCCAGACGTTAAGTCCAAAGTAGACATATATCTTGTCGATTTGATCTGTCTAATGATCTCGTCTATAACCGGCAAAGGGTAAACTGGAAATTTAGTAATGCTATTTAGTTTTCTGTAATCAATAGCAAACCTCCAAGCCCTTTTATCCGAAGGAGGAAACTCGTTCTTTTTCCTACATAGTACGACTGGACTCGCGTACTCACTATTTATGGGCGTTATTATTTTATTCTTTAACATCTCCTGAATATGTTCTTCGATGATTAGGTCTTTTTGTTTATCATAACGATACGGTTTAGTCCTACAAGGTTTTTCGGCATTTAATTGAATCTTATAAGTCACGATTTGACAGTTTCCTGGTTTTTCTGAAAACAAATGAGAAAAATTACTCACCACTTGCTGTATTGCTTTACTTTCCTGGTCATTCAGATGGCTAAGGTCCACTTCAGGTGTCTCCACAGGTTCCACCACCCTCTGGTCCATCTCCAACACCACGGAACTATCTTGAAAATTTAATTTGGCCCTCGCGGCCCTTAGAAAGTCCATACCTAAAATAAGAGAGTGTTGCAGGTGTTTCATCACAAAAATTAATACTTTGAGATTTTCCTCTTTTACCTGTAAGTTTAATGATAATTTCCCGATGCAGTGACATGTTTTTCCTTGCGCCGCTATAATTTCCGAATTTCTGGTTTTAAATAGTCGTATCCTATAAAAATTCTTTTTGAAGAACTTTTCACTCATGAAATTTCCTTCTGCTCCTGTATCGATGAGGGCTTCTACTGGTACATCGCCAACCAGGACTTGTATAATTGGTAGCTGTGAGTTTTTCGCGATGACCGTGTTTAAATGTCTATTTGAGGGTTTTTCTAAAACTTCCGGGGTCTGGACCCTCCCTTTCACAGGCCCCTCTAGTCGTTTAAAGCTTTCCTTTCAATCTGTGTCTTCTGAGTTAGTTCTTTTCCCCATATGAGCGATTTCCATTTCTGGTTTCCTCCTTCCTTCGGGTATGTTGAGAATATGTTTCCCCTCTCGCTTTTTCCGCTATTCTGCGATTTTGAAACTTCACCGCCAATTCGAAAAGTTCCTGCAATGTGCTTGGGTTTCTAATTTCAAAGTAGTCTTGGACAGCGGGTAACAACCTTGGTAATATTATTTCAATTATCTCCGCATCGGGTTTCTTACCATACAGCATATCCGTTAGCTTGATTTTTCGTAAAATAAAGTCCGTCAATTGTGCTGTATCCCGTTGATAGAACTATATATTTCGGCTTCCAGCCGTGCGCGGTCTTTCACTATGGGGAAGGCCTTTACTAACGATTTTTTGAAATTTTCAAATGTATACGTCGGGCTTCCAAATTCACCTAGAAGAAATTTGCCTATATTTTCCACCATAGCGTGGCCTGTCCTCTTAGTGCTGATGTGGCGATGGCAACTTTTTGTCTTTCAGGCACAGGGTAGAGCTGAAAGTGGTTTTCTAGACCTTCGAGAAATACCGCCACCGAATTTTTTCCGTCGAAATAGACGTTTGGCTTGATTGCTGCTCTCAAAGTCTGGACCAGGTATCCAAATCCTTCTAACTGCGTTGTCATTTCTTGGTGTTGTCCAGCGGCTTCCATCCAGTTTTCGGCCATTTCAGTTCGATAATTGTTCGGGCGCCAATATAACGTTGCGCGCCTCCAACTTGCACGCAACCAAGAGGTGACTGTGAAAACTTGTATAAAGATAGAGCCTTGTGAAGGGTTTAAGTCCCTTTTTATTCAACGTAATAAATTACAATTGCGTCCTCTTGACGCTTACAGACTGTGCCAACTTGGCAGTCAAATAAAAATAATAACCTGAAAAGAAAATAAAGACAAGATTCTAACTACGAGGCTCTCTAAAATAACTAACTCGCCGCGTTTTACAATACCGCTGCTAATTCAGCAGACTTGAAGCTCACTGGAACGATTACCACTACTTCCCGCCAAGCACATAGGCCGCAACGCGGGGTTCTTCAATTCTCGCTAACTACCTCCGCGCTCGCTAAGTAAGAAAATCTCACACCGAACTTGTTTCCTTCCTATTTAAATCAGAATACTTCCGCTGATAATTTGAATGCTTGCGCGTTCTACTCAAATTTACATATTCTGGCATTGGCAGTTCCAGGAGAAAGTAAGGCTTGACAGGAAAGATAGTTTAAACTTAAAATAAATGTTAGTTAAAATAAATATAAACCCTACAATGTTTCTTATGTTTTAGGTGATTTTCCTTATTTCATATATATTTAAAGAATACAGTAATACGAGGGCTATCCAGAAAGTAGATTACGTTTTGGAATAAAAAAATAAACAAAGTATAGGAAACAAATTTTATTATATACAGATGAAAGCCACACTCAAATACTACTTTGCTACATAGTCACCATACAAATTAAGGCATTTATCGTAGCGATGTACGAGCTTGGAAATTCCTTCGTCGAAAAATTCGGCCGCCTGCGCCTTCAACCACTTCGTTACCTCTTCTTGCAGCTGTGCGTCGTCATCAAAACGCTGCATAGCCAGCCACTTCTTCATTGCTGGGAATAGGTGGAAGTCGCTCGGTGCCAGGTCGGGACAAACTTCGCGAAATTTGTGGAAAACTCAAAGAAAGTTCCGTTATTGTGAAATTTCGATTTTCACGGACTTTAGCATCGACTTTTTCGAGAAGTTCGGCGGTCACTATGCTGGGTCTCCCACTTCGATCTTCGTCGTGAACATTGGTTCGGCCATTTTGAAATCTTATGACCCACTGACGCACTCCACCTTCAGTGATAATGTTGTCCCCATACACTTCACGAAGCTGCCGATAGATTTCTATCGGTTTACAGTTTTTTGCAGTCAGAAACCTTATTACTGAGCGCACCTCGCAGCTCGCGGGATTTTCAATTAACGCAGACATTTCAAACCGTCACAGTATCTGAACGGAGCACAGCACGAACCTCTCACTAGCACGGCTAGATGCAGACTGAGCTGCGCAACGCTCTGACCCCAAGATGGCCGCGCTAGCCCCGCCCCTAGCGGACACAGACGGAAACGTAATCTACTTCCTGGATGGCCCTCGTATGTATGTATATACGTAATGGTTGATTTCGGTTAACCTGGTCTACGTACGTAGGCTTCCAGCTACAAAATTTTTGCTGATTTTATTACTTGCGAAATACAATGAAATAAGTCGTCGTAGATGTGTTGGACTGACCATTTCAAGTCTTTCGAGTGGTGATTTTCCCTCCACATAATTTTGTGCTCTTCGGAAATATATGAAATTATTGAAGCTACGTAAATGTTCAGTTTTAAGAATCTCAATTCTGAGTTTTAGCTTTTTTGGAAAAATCAACTAGCCTTACTTTTGCTTTTCTATGAAGTTAAAAAAATAAAGTGAAATAACATAAAATACTTTGTTTCTGTGGCGCTGCTATTTTGTTTTATGGATCGGTTTGCAGCGAAGCATATCAACACCAATCCCCATACCCTCACATCCCTTTCAACGGAAAGTGACTTATCACTTAACTCGCTGGAGTCTACATTCTTTTAGGAGTGAAAGAAAAAAACGTGGAATTTGACTCCTTTGCTTTTCACATTGAGGGGGAGGCCATCTGTTTACCGTCATTCCCAGTCAGGTGGCCCTGTGGTACTCCCCGCCGTGCGATGAACCCACTCTTCTCTTTTCCCATAATGGCTAGTCTCCATTGGTATATTAATCCCACTTGTTGAGATAAATCCCTTCAATGAAGTGTATTTGGAGGAGAGAATTTGTTATCCATTCTGCGGTGATAATACGAACTGCATAAAGATAAGAATATCCGCTATTTGGAGGGTCCTTTCCCCTTGGATTTACCACACAGAGCTTTAAGTTTCCCACCTTAATAGCTTACCTGTTAAGTGTTACCAGCTGGGAATATTTAGATGCAAACAAAAATTACTAGGGTTTTGAAACACAAATATATTTTTCAAGTATATATATTTTCTAAGCCCTCTATGTAGGGTTTCATTTATAATCAAACGCCGGATGTTATACTAAAAGATGCAAGGTCCTCTGTGCCAAAATGCTTTTTACGTGACTGGAAGTTTTATTGAATCATACAAAAAAGTGAGCACACGTGTGAGTCGCGTGTCAGCCACACGACGCATTGTTTGCAAGTCCCAAAAAGGGCTTTTGCCCGCCGAACCGCATCGAGATCAGGTTAAATGTTTCTTAAACGTATCTGCAGCGTCTTTAATTCGGCACGCTCCACCGACGACGACATCCGGTGCCCGAAATTTTGTTTTGGAAGACAAAACGATTATCCGATCCTATCTTTTGTGTTTTCAGTTTCACCGATTTATGGACGGTAGTCCCATGTAATCTGCTTTCACCATCTAGATTAGAGTTCATCTGTTTAAATGCCGTCGTGGCTCCACGCCACTCATTAAAACAATTCATCTGATTGACAAGAGGATGCAGAATGCTTTCTGCCTACCTAAGGGGACAGATAGTCTTTATAACTTCCAACCCCCTGCCCCCGAATTGCAACTGATTTACTTATATAGTGTAAAGTTGTGATGTACTGGACGAATTATCAAAAGCAGTATTTTAAAAGGTGAATTGTAGTGAGCCTGATGGAATTCTGAGAAAAGAAGATACATATCTGAAGGTTTCTACGACGAAATCGGAATGATGTTTTATTATTCAGTTGACATTTAACTAAACAGATTTCCTTGACTATTGCTATCTTAGGAAAGAGTATCAGAAGTGGTAAACCCACACTGTCTGTTCAAAGGTTCCTTCATACTGGCATACAGATCAAAGATGTTGACAAAGGTTTCATTTTGGCAAGTTCTTTTTATGTTTTAAAGTAAATTCATAATACTTTTTCTTAAAAATTCAACGAACACCAAGGTTTCAAGGTAGAAGCTTTGAAATTTAGATTTTGAAATTTTTGCCTTTTTATGTAAGAAAAGCTTAATTTATCTTATTTTGTTCTGATCACATGGATAAACATAATGTGTATATAGAACCAGATTAAGACATTCTGGAACTCTAATCTTAACATTCTTTTAGTGCCCAGAATTAATTTTAATTTCCCACAGACCTCCCCCCCTCAGCGGTAATAAAGACCTCTGGGGGTCCGTAGAAATGACTTTGGGAACCACTGATTTAGAGACAAGCTGGGACAAATAGCAAAACGGGACTGAGTAATGAAATACGGTAACAGTCCCATATATACGGAACGTATGATAACCCTAAGTATATGATCATAAGCCAAAATAGTTATTAATTTTCTTTATTTTTATATATATTTTGTAGGTTCTCTGGCATTTAGACATTTTTCGTAGAAGTTTCAGAGAGCTTTGTGGACATGCTTGCATGGAAGATTCATGTATTTTTTGTGCGTTAAAGGTGAATGTTTTTCTAATTTTATTTTTTAAAATTATTTTTAAAAGGAATCTGTAGAACATGTGCATTTATTTTCGAACAGAAATTTAAATAACCGAAATATGTTATTTCTTTTGTGTTTTTAAATATCATGCTTGAAAAATAAGTATAGAACTGTAATTATATAGCTGTGTAACTTTGGAAAAATTGATTTTGATAAAGTAAGTTAAAGTTTCTTAGATGAAAAGAAATATATCATCTCCAATTTGAAATTACACAAAATCCAATCCTATATTGATGTTAGTTTTAATAGAAAAGCTTTGAGCATTTTGAGAAAATCTGTCATATGCCTTTCTTTATAAAGAAGCAAAAATATTTAACTTAGTTTTAAAAATATAAATTAATAAGAAGAAAGTAGGAACAATTAATATCACAGTTTATTAAACAAAATAGAAAAGAGTTTAAATGTTTCCAGATAAAGCTTTTAAAAACTTTGTGATAACATGATTGGAATTAAAATGTGATAACTAAAGTGGATAGATTCTGAGGAATGTGAATGCTTTCAAGATATCCAGTTCATTAACAGGTTCCATGTAATCTAGTGAAATTAATATTAAAAAGAAATCAAGGAGTGAGCAGTTATTAGCATTGAAAATTTTTTTTTACATAATAGTAAATATATATCGGAAATTCTATTTGACATAATCGGAAGTTCAAGCTTACTTTTATAAAAATTGCTCCAACAGTCTGCAAAAAATAATAAGCCGGATCCAATTCGAAGATTAAAGAACAACGCAATCTGCAACATTAACTGAAATAGATAATTAGATAATTTTAGCTTATACCGTCCGTTATACATTAAACGCGCATGCGTAAACGTATTATGCGCATGCGCACATGTATATTCGCAGCCGTAAAGGTCTTATGCGTAAACGCCTATGCGCATGCGTGAACGCGAGGCATGCGCAGAAGGTTTTTAGCTTTGAGGTCCGGATTATAGATCATTCCGGATTATGGGTGTCCGAATTAACGACTTTTGACTGTATTATAAATTCTATAACTAAGAAATCTGATATATTATTTGGATTAGAACTGGGTGATGAACTTGATTAACTGGAGAGAAAAGTAGTTTAAAGCTGAACATGCTAAGAAATTGATAATTTTTTTAGCTAATAATAATTTATAGCTGTATTTATGCTGTATTAAAAATATGATATTAATGTTTTATGGACAAACTGTTAACTCTGTGTATAATTTCAGGAACTCTTTGCCCAGTTTCAGTACAGTCAGGAGTCTGCTCTTCCCCCTGATGCATTACGACGGGCTTTAGCTGAAACATTTTGTGATCAAAGACGATTCCAGCTGGGGTTCATGGATGATGCAGCCGAATGTTTTGTTAGTTCTCTTTTCGTATTTCTAAGTTATTCTTTTAAATTATGTGTAAAGTCATCACTAAGGAAAATGTTCAGTTCTTAAATTTTTGCAGCGGCTTTCTCTTAATACTTAATGTAGTGATATCTCTTTTTTCAGGAGAATATTTTAATGAGGATACATTTTCATATTGCAAATAATGAATCTGAGGATATGTGTAGTGCTATTCATTGCATTCCACATCAAAAATTTGCAATGACTTTAGTTGAACAAGTAAGTCTTATACCTATTTAAACAAAATATTTGAAACTATTATTATTTGTATTTAAAAGTTTTATTAGTGTATATAGTATATGCAGTTTCATATTAAAGTTTTCTGAACAATGCCACTTAATCTTTTTTTTTTTTTTTTTAATTTTATCAAATCTCAAAATGTAAATATACTAATGATGCATAATATTGTTATGAATTTTGTATAATGTAACATGAATGGCTTTACAAAAAGCCAAGCTTTGCCAAAAAAAAATAAGATTTCAGGGGCAAACATTGAGGTAAATAGCTATCTCAATAAATTGGTGAGACCGGGCTGGCAATGGTTTTGATGACTAATTTTTGTTGCTGATTTGGGAAAAATTGCCAAAATTCGCCAAACATGGCGACTATTTGGTGATATTTGGGTCTGGTCCTTGTATAACTGTAATTGGTACTGTAACTGTAACCATATCCGACCTTTATATGTAACTTTATGCTCTCCAGCTATTTTGAGAAATGGAAGGTACTGAAAATTCCTTGGTGGCTGGGATTAAACTATATAAGACTGGAGAGAGCAGAGCATTAAGTTCTTAGGTTTCAGTTTGGAGCTGACTATGGAATATTGAGAAATTTCCATGTAAGCTTCACTCTTTAGATGCACTTTGCATTAAATTGTATTTAAAGCTCTTAGTAATTTGAAGTGGTAACTACTGATTGTACTCTGTCATGCTGAGATGAGCTGTACGAGTATTGGGAAAAGTTACAGAATGGTAAAGTGTTTCTTTTGGGAAGATAAATTTTATCAAGCTATCATCGGTTCTGTATGCATTCAATCCATTATGAATCCATTTACAAGCAACAGTATATTTGAACAGGCTATACTTTTTGTAAAATGTTCATGCATTTTTTATATTGGTTTTATCTTTGTATGTACTTTTTAATTTTATGATATATCCATTTGCATAATGATATAGGAAAGTATAAATTGACAGTGTTGTATAAAACAAAGTAGTTTTTAAAGCATAGCAAATTTTAAAAATAACAAATAGTGGTTGTACGTAATGAGTCCCATAATTTTCAGGGCTTATTAGGAAGAAAAAAATATATATATCCTCTAATGAGCAAAAAGTTAAGCTGCTTTTCAAACATTATACACCAGAATGTATTCCTTGTATATTTATTATCTTATTACAGGGTAGATGCAGGTTTTCAAAGCACCACTGATAATCCTTCTTTCAGAGAGCTTTGGGAAACAACAAGTGTACTTTTTATCTGTGTATGATCATTGAAGTCTTCCTGGCTGTCCTGAAGTCATTTCAGTTATTGACAAATATGGTATAATGTCAGATCGCAAACGCATCACTTCTTGAAGAGTTCAGTTCATGAATAAATTATCTGAATGAAAAACACCTTGGATGTTGAACTGTGTTTTGAGTAATATGGATTTCAAAAATGTTTTGAGGTAATCTGTGCCATATAATTAACACTTAGGGACATCTGAAAACATCATTTTGATATTTTTCATTGTTTACCTCTCATTAACAAAGCCCAGCAAAAAATGTCTTCGTAAGATCATGAATTTGGCTTGGAGAAAATTATGAAGAGTTTGAGTTGCAGGCAGATACTTTAACACTTTAACACTTAGGCAAGAGCTAGATTTAGTACTTTAACAACTTAGGCAAGAGCTAGATTTAGTACTTTAACACTTAGGCAAGAGCTAGAAAGTTAACACTGAAGACATGAAGAAGTTACTAAAAGCCCATGAAATTGAGCTTAACCAGAAAGAACTACAAGAAATTTAGAAGCAACAACAAAAGATGATTAGGGAAGAAATGTCTTCAGGAGAAGAAGAAGGGTGAGAAGTAATCTTACTTCTGTAATCCATCTAACTAGCTCAAAGTAGGATAAGATGTAAAGTTTTCTTTTAAAAGTATCACCTGATAATGCAGTAATAAACAGCAGCTGAATCATTTTCAGTGACAGTGCCATATCTAACTTCAGAAACAATTTAAAACGTAACTAACAACAAATATCATTGGACAAATTTTAACTGAAACAGAGGCCCAGTGAATCTCAGACAGAGTTGACTGGACTTTAGAGTCAAAGGAAAATTAAAAGAAGATACCTTCTAAAGACAGTTATGTGGTGTTTTAATAAAAGGATTATCAATCATCCAAATAATAACATTGACATTCATGTTTCTAATATTTTAGCATATGGTAACCATCAGGAACAGATAGGGCTGAGGTGATCATCATTATCAAGTTGTAGAAAGGTGACAGCACCTTTTTGCAAATTGCCCCGTTTGCCAACATATGAGGGTATCATGACGAAACAGAGGTACACAGCACTCTTAGGAAGTTCAGCTTATATAAAAAAGAATGCAGCCTTCATCAAAATGCTAGGATATCATTGTCAAAGGGCTTCTTTATCTTCGCAAGTAGTCACCAACTTGCATAAAGGTGCTGGTGTTCTTATGGCAGGGCATTCTTATGAATTCATCAGTGTTATAGCATGGAAATTCCCTGCTTTTATGCTATGGAATAAATTATGTTTATTCCATCAGTTATGAATTTCTGATGTGCTAACAACCAAGGGGGTTAAGACAGTAGGTTTAGTGCATTTATGATTTTTTTTTTTTTTTTTTTTTTTTTGTGTGTGTGTGTGGGGTATTCTATTGAGTATTTTTCTTTCAATGAGTTTATTGTTTTTGTTCTTTATGAATTCTAAAGTTATGATAGATTTTTATTCATTTTTAAACCATCCATATCAAGTAACAAGGTGGCAGTATGGTCACCAGTATTCCTGAAAATTTCCTGAATTCTTAATAGATTCATCTGATTCTGGTACCTGGAGAAACTATAACTTTTGAAATTCCAAAAACATAAAGTCCCCTTTTGAATTCAATTAAGTCACCTGTCTTATTGCAAAAGATGTTGTGTTGTTGGAGAATATAGCCTCTTAATGGAACCACAGATTTCAGTAATATTCAAATAAATCTTTACCTTGTTTTATAAGTTAGCTAGGAAGAAATGTGTGATTTCACAATCATTCAATTGCATTGGTTGGTCCTGTGAAGGATTGGGGACATAGGCAGAGCCAGATTTAGACTTGATAACGCCCTAAGCTATTTGAATTATGGAGCCCTTTATAAGTATTTTATATTATATTTTAATACTATTTATACTATATTTTGATTTTTTGGTCTTAAGCTATAGTTTGTATAGCTTATACTTAAATCCAGCTCTGGACATAGCAATGATGTATATAGCAAACATTTTGCCTTTTGTAATGCATTTTATATTAGGTGTCCACCGATAACATCTCGGCAAAAACACCGCGGACGAAAACGTCGCGGAGAAAACAACGCAAGGCGAAAACGTTGTGCTACAAAACATTGGGGAAAAAACATCGCAGTTCTAAAACATCATGGTGCAAAATATCATCGTCGAAAATAAAGCGGTTAAAAAAATTTGCAATTTAAAAACATCGCCGACGAAAATATCAAGGTAAAAAATAAAGTATCTACAAATCATCGCATGAAGATAACATCGCAGACATGCTTTTTTCAGACTTTAATAATTGTAAATGGATATTCCCATGATGATTTGTGAGCGCAAGATGGAAAGAAGGGTAATTTTTGCTTTCATATTTTTTAGTCACTAATAATTTTTGCTGATAAAGTAAAAAGGAAACTTAAGCATAGAAAATTCATGCAACTTATAGCACTTAATAGAATGTTAAACCGACATACTAGTTAACTATCTAAGGTCATTAATAAATCATTTTTTATAATTTATTACTGGTAATTTTTCATGAAAAGTATAATCTAAAAAAGATTATAAAAAGGAAGGTAAGTAACTGCATGACGTTAAATAGGAGAAAATTGCTAAATTGCTAAATTATGAGATTATATTCTTCACTTTTGTTTTAATCTAATACTCTTATAGTGAAAATTATTTCTTGTTTTGTTTCAGTTTATTCTTGCAGCGTGCAGTCAGTTACTTGAATGTCGATTTGCTCGTTATGACGAAAATGAGCTATATAATATTTCAGTAGTGTTTGGATTTATTAGATTATGCCAAAGCACACTACGGCTATCTGCTTAAGGGGTGAGATTCCTTTGTGGGGTACATTCTCAGGAACTGGTTCATATGCACATTATTCTTCAGGAAAATCACGAAAATCTTCTAGCACTTTAAATGTATTACTTAATTTTTTATATACATTTTATTCGAAAGTTTCGTAGTTACTTATTAAACTTACAATGACCAACTTCCTAAGACAATTTTTAATGTTTTTCTTACCATGTTTTTTAATTTTCAGAGTATTTTAATTTATGCACTCCAGAAATCTATAACGAAATTAAAATTAATATTTCTGAATTTCTGAGTGAAATTCTATTTTGTGGCGATTCTTTGTCATCGGAATTCTTTGCCAAGCAACTTTGAAGCGACTAATTTTTCTTGTAAATTTTTAATTACAGATAAAATTTAATGAAATAAAAACTTAATCAAATTTCTCTTATATAATTTTTTAATTAATTTTTAATTTTTAATAATGCACATATTGTACATTGACTTTTATTTTCAGTGACTGAAACGTTTCACATACAATTTTTTGTATTTAAATGAGAAACTGTTTGGAATAAGAAAATGTAACATTTTTATGTAACATATGATTTTGAATAACAATCATAACTAAATTTTAAAATCCGGGTTCGCTTCGTTGCATGATTAGTTTTTAATTAAATTCACCAGAAAGAATATTTTTTAAATAAATTGAAAGTATTTAGTGCTTTTACGCATTAAAATATTGGAAAAAGATATCTTGAAAGAAGGCATGTTAATTTCCATATTTTACATTTTAAATCAAAAACAAAAGTAACTTTTTGTTTTAATAATTTTACAAATCTTACAGTTTTTCTTCATCTGTAATTAACTGTAGTTTTACTTTCACAGTTCATAACAATAAACAAAGATATACCGTGAATTGACTAAATCAATGAGAAGTGCGTTATTAGGTAAATGCAGAATTCAGTTTATCCATGTACATCACTGTAAATAACAAATGTACTAATTGCTTGTCTGATTTCTTTACCTCAAGATTAAATATTTTCTTCATCTTTCACTTCACAGGAAGGAAAAAAGGCTTCTTTATCTCTTTACCCAGCCATAAAAACTTTACTACAGTGTTTATTATTGCATCTGCATGAAACAAAAGGAACAAAATGTTGCATATAAGTTTATAACTTCATAGAGTTAACCATTTTTTATATGGGATATGCATTCTCTTTAATATTCATGTAAGGCTTAATTAGCATGCTGGTTGTGATTCATACTATATATTTATACTTGTATGTACTCAAATCACATGCTTTTTTGAGTGCTGGATTGCTCAAAACAATAAATAAGCTCTTTTATTTTCATTTTATTATTGCAACATGACTAACTTTTATATAAAGTGTAGTGGTGATGTGATAGTGAGTATATAAGAGGACTACATACAGTCCTTATTCGTTTTGTACATTGTCTGTATTTAGTAGTCCTTATTATATTACATATTATAGTAATGCATTATAGTAATATTTACGAATTCGCATTGATCCTGTGACACAACAAAGACATCGCAAATTTTATAATGTTTGTGTGTAAAGACTGGACACCAAATTTTGAAAGTTATTTTGACAGATTAAAATATGTTTCAGGAAAATCTGTATATTTCTCTTATTGGTCTGAAGAAGTGTTTAAAAATAAAGAAATAAATGCATATTGCACAGTTCTGAAAATACACTGCTTAAAATTAATGTAATTAAAAAAAATTATTTAATTTTGGAAAATCTTGTTCCTCAGATTCTAAATGTTTTCCATTTTCAGCAACAAAGTTTAAATTTATGTTTTTATCATACATATAATCGGGAAGTTTCGTCTCCTTAATCGAACTACGTGGATACGTAACTTTATTGGAAAAAGATTAAAATGTTGTATTATTAATTATTCGTATTGCTGAAGTTTAGCCAAAAAAGAAAGAAAAATTAAATCTATATTTTAATATCATTCATTGATGAAATTATATATTAATTAAATACATCTGTGTGTATGAATGCATATATGCAAAAGAGGCAAAGGGCTTTATCAAAAACAAACAAGGAAGGGCGATCTAAGTATGTTTGGTAAACTCTAAACTTTTCTGGGTTCTCTTTTTAAACTACATGGTAGCAGGAAAAAATACAAGTATTAATAAGTTAAGAAATGCTATATCTGTATTATGCTATTGCTGTATGTAAAGCATCATCAGTAATGACCTAAATTTTCAGCTGTATTTTATTAACCAAATAGTCTTAAGCGCCAAGAGGGGACAGATCCCCAGGAGTTAAGCTTGATCGAAACACCCGCTCCCACGGTTGACTCTCCTCAATAGTATAATTCATGGAGGTAAAAAAGGACCTTTCTACCTCCATGGTATAATTAGCTGTAATTCGTCCCCCCCCCCCTCCGAGTTCAGCCACTTAGCTTGTTTTTCAGCATACTCAGAACTAGAGCTTCAAGCATTAGTTTCCGGAAAAGTTCCTAATTGCTTTCATCTTGCATACAGATTGCTGCAGTTACCAGCCAAACCCTGATTCTCACTTCTTTTTCGAAACAAATATATACTACTATAGATGAAAGAAAAATTTCATTTTATGAATAAAATAACTGTATATAAAATGCGAAACTAAATAATCTAGTAAAAAATGAACTTTTGAAAAAACTCATAAATCAATATTCTGAAAATTTTAAGTACGGTGAAATATAGCATTTAATTCTCTCCTTTAACCTTTTCAGTCCCAATGGGTTCTACAAATCCCAGTAGATGTTTAAAGAAGCCTAGATGGAATTTCATGCATCAATTTACTACATAGTTAATGTCCCACTGGTAGAAGCATCATTTCTGACATTTCCACTACAAAATTGTTGCCCGCCTCTTCTTATAGAGGCTTAGTTACAGACTGTCAATTTCTGTGAATGTCATTTGTGTCATTTGTGATAATTACCAAGAATAGATAAAAATATCAAGTCAGTTGAAAAAACAAATAAATTGGGACTGAAAGGGTTAAACAATTTAAGATGATTTTAAATTTTCAGTATTTAGTTATTCAGATTTACAGCAGCAAAATCATGTTCTTAAAACGGATTAGTTAAATCTATTTAGATCCTCAAAAAAAAAAAAAAAAAAAAAAAAAGTATTTTTCCTTTCATTTAAAAATTTTATATTTTGACAACTTCTAAATCCCTTTTTTTTTTTTTTTTTTTTTTGATATTCTGCACTATATCACACGTAAAATTATAAATTTTTGCTCATAAAAAATTCATAGATTCATGAGTCTATTTGAGTTAATTGTGCTTCTTACATGCAAAAGATGTTTAATATGAAGACGTATATTAATAGAGTTTTATAATATATTTTCAGTGGGAAATATGCACTAACATATAACAAGCTAATTCAGAAGTCAAACAACAAAAATCAGCGTTATATTCACAAAATATAACGCTGATTTTTGTTGTTTGACTTCTGAATTAGTATTTATTCGGCGTGTTATTGTGTCTTAATTATATAACAAGCATTAAAATAATTGAGTCACAGGATCAGTAAGAAACCACGGTTATTACCAAAATAAATGAGAACAATGTACAATATAATAAAGACTACAAAGGTGAATGAGCACAATATTTAAAATAAATAAGGACTATATACAACTTCTCAGACTCCCACACCATCGAAACTATATAAAAATTAAACATGTTGCAACAATTAAAGGAACAAAAAAGAGGGATTTTGAGAAACCAGTGCTCCAAAAAAAGCATGTGATTTGAGTATATACAGGTATTAATATATAGTATGAATCACAACCAACATACTAATTAAGCCTTGCATGTAATATTAAAGAGAATGCATATTAAAGTATAAGAAATGGCTAACTCCATAAAGTACAAAGATGAAAAAGATATTTGTGTTTGATTTAAAACATAAACGATGGAAAACATGCTTTCTTTAAAGATATCTTTTTTCAAAATGTGTTAGGTACTTTTAGTTGAATGCGTAGAACACTAAATACTTTCATTTTATAGAAAAATATTCTTTCTGATTATTTTAATTAAAACATAATCATGTATGAAGCGAACTCGGATTGCAAAATTTATTTATGGTTGATATTCAAAATCATATGTTTATAAAACATTTAAAGAAACACATAAAAAAGTTACATTTTCTTATTCCAAACAAATTGTCATTTAAGTAAAAAAAAAAGTGTATTTGAAACGTTTCAGTCACTGAAAATAAAAGTCAACGTAAAATATGTGCAGTTTTAATCCTTTATAAAATTTAAGGGAAATTTGACTAAGTTTTTATTTCATTAAATTTTATCTTTAATTAAAAATTTACAAGAAAAATTAGTCGCTTCAAAGTTGTTAGGCAAAGAATTCCGATGACAAAGAATTGCCACAAAATAGAATCTCACTCAGAAATATGAATTTTAATTTTGCTATAGAGATTTTTGGAGTGCATAAATTAAAATATTCTGAAAATTAAGAAACACAGAAAAAAAAAAAAATTAAATTGTCTTAGGAAGTTGGTCACTGTAAGTTTAATAAGTAACTACGAAATTTTCGAATAAAATGTATATGAAAAATTAAATAAAATAATTTTAAGTGCTTAATAAGAAATGTCTAAATCTAAATTTTTTTTTACTAATGGCGGGCCCTCAGCCAACTTCGGCTTGGCCGCTACTAAGGCCTACTTTATTATGGAGGCACCAAATAGGTGGGCCACCTTTGCCTCCTATGACGGACAGTTACAACCCTGCCTTCTCCGAGATTCAAGCCCGGGACCTTTGGTATCGCAGCCCGGCTTCCCATACCGTCTGGGCAGCCTAAATCTAAAAGTAAATGTAAGCAATCCAATTTAAAGCGACCACTCAAAACTCCATATTTTTTTAAATCTTGTGTGGATGTGGTGAACTTGCGTAATGATTAAAACATATTTTTATTGTTCTCAAAAACATTGTTCATCTTAGGGAGATAGTCACCAAGAAGGTTCACTGCAAGTATACATTATTTCTATAAAAAAAAAAAAAAAAAAAAGCCGCGTGAAGATTTTCATGTTTTTCCTGAAGTATAATGTGCATATGAACCAGTTCCTGAGAATGTACTCCACCATCTCTTAAGCAGATAGCCTTAGTGTGTTTTGGCATAATGTAATAAATCCAAACACTGCTGAAATATTATATAGCTGGTTTTCGTCATAACGAGGATATCAACATTCAAGTAACTGACTGCACGCTGCAAGAATAAATGAAACAAAATAAGAAATAATTTTCACTATAAGAGTATTAGATTAAAACAAAAGTAAAGAATATAATCTCATAGTTTAGCAATTTTCTCATATTTAATGTCATGCAGTTACTTACCTTCCTTTTTCTAATCTTTTTTAGATTATACTTTTCATGAAAAATTACCAGTAAAAACTTTATAAAAAAATTATTTATAAATGACCTTAGATAGTTAACTAGTATGTCTAACATTCTATTAAGGTTTAACATTCTATTGAGTGCTATAAAGTTGTATGAATTTTCTATGCTTAAGTTTCCTTCTTTATCAGCGAAGTTTATTAGTGAATAAAAAATATCAAAGCAAAAATTATACTTCTTTCCATCTTGCGCTCACAAATCATCATGAGAATATCCATTTACAATAATTAAAGCCTGAAAAAAGCGTGTCTGCAATGTTATTGTCATGCGATGATTTGCAGATACTTTATTTTTTACCACGATATTTTCGTCGGTGATGTTTTTAAACCGTGAAGTTTTTGAACCGCTTTATTTTCGACGATGATATTTTGTACCACGATGTTTTAGGACTGTGATGTTTTCTCTTTGTGATTTTTTCTCCCACAATGTTTTGTAGCACGACGTTTCCGCCTTGCGTTGTTTTCTTTGCCACGTTTTCGTCCGCGGTGTTTTTGCCGCGATGTTTTCGGCTGTAACCTTATATTAATATGACACTAGTTTTTACGGTTAATTGGGAGCAGTTCTATATGGCCTTGTAAAGCTTTGTTGTCATAGTATCTCTCTTGCAAAAGCTGTAATTGTCTTATATCCTAGGTATGTCCATCAAATTCTTTCCAACAGCAGAACTTGAGACTCAAAACATATTTATGAATGTCAGCATTCATCAATACTTTTATTAATTTAATAGCAATGGATGTCAATGCATTCTAAAGAAGAGGGAAGTGAGAGTGCTGATTTCTTGTAAAAAAAGGAAGTACTGTGCTCCAAAAAGAATTTTTTTATCATTCATTCTGCTAAGAGAATCATAAATATGGAATTTATAGAGATTCATGATTAAAATTTGTGCACAAAAGGTAGGATAAAATCCTTGTCCTTGTCCCTTGGGCAAGGGATATAATATTGCTGATTCTCTTTGTGCTAAAACTGTTTCATTAATTCATTTTGTGACGGGACATGATTACCTCAATGCTCATCTCTTTTTACGTTAGATCCATGATTTTTTAGTGTCTTCTCTTTGTAATTCTTGTGTATAATCTATGAAGGAAGAACATTTAAACAAGCCGTGCTTTTAATAGTTTTAATTCTGTTACCCAAAGTTCTGAGAAACAAGACTGTTTATTGCCTAAGTGCCAAATGTGAGACATTTGTAAATAAATAAATATTTTAGCATATTATATTATGAGTGGTAATATCTGCTGAATTTTAAATTCCAAACCTTTAAAAAAAAATTTTTTTTTTTAAATTTAACTTTTTCTCCCTTTTTGTTAGACTGTGTGTCATGCTTGTGGAGCTACCTCAGAACCTCTGCCTTTTACTCAAATGGTGCACTATGTGCCTTCTTCCGCTCTTTGGTAAGAATATCCTTTAAAACAAATTTTTTTCTTTATGTAGAATTCAAAGACTATTTTTCATTTCATAAGTATTAAGGCGTATAAAACAGTTTTATTAGTTTAAAATTATGATTTGAAGTGTATAATTGTTTGACTCAAATCTTATTATATTTGGAAGTCATGACAAAATAATATTAAATAGTATTATAATTTAATATAAATAATATTAAAATACAATAAATTTTGTGCTTTGGCTGTATTCATTTGTGTTCAAAAAACAGATTTATTTTGTTTGCATAGAAAATAAAATATGAATATGAAAATAATTATTTAAATTGAATTGTATTAAGTATATGTCATATATGTTGACTCGTCAAACATAGATAAATTACTGTTTATTTATAAGATTAAATTAAATTACTTTATACATAAGAGAGACATTGATGCTACATGGTTGGCAAGTGACGAGAGTGTGACGCAGCACAAATACCGATGTGAATCTGAAAACTGGTTTTTCAAATCACCATTCATTGCAGATATTTTTTACCGTGCACTCGCCTAGCTATTCAGGTTAGAGGCACTGCCATCTAACGGCAAGCAAAGTAATTAATATCTAACAGTATATTCTAGTATTTAATTGTTAAATCTGTATATTACAGCAAAACAGCTGGTACTGAATGTTTTTTTAATCCAAAATTTATAAGAATTAAATTTTCGTGAAATATCAGTAATTTTTATTTATACTTTAAAAAAAATGTTTTTTTTATTATACCCATTTGATTGTTTTATTTATTGATTGTTTTACCCATTTATGTGAACATTTTTATGGTGCCATTTGACTACTTTTCTTAGCTTGTTTTATTTATTTATTATTTATTTTTTTTAATGCAGTGGTAATAACCTCACCTTTCTGATTATGATTATATTTAGAAGTGTTTAGATTTCAAAGTGGTATTTAATTTGGTGTTCAATGGAACAAAATATTAATGATGCACAAGTAGAAATTAATGCACTTTAATTAAACTTTTTTTTTTTTTTTTTTTTTTTTTTTTTTTTGGTAGTTCTCAAGCAAAGCTGATGAAGGAAAAAAATGACCAAGTGCCAAATTTCAGTGAATTGCTCAAGAGAGCGGGAGGATTAGGAGATTTAAGAGACTGCCCAGTAAGTTACTGCAAGATGCTACAAAAATCAAGCATGCTTTTTTTTCATCCATTTTATCAAACACAGATAATTATACTTTTAAAAATTATTTTTTTTAGAGTTCATGTGGTGCTGTGATACAGATAAGAAAAACCCTGATGAATCATCCAGAAATAGGTAATATACTTTTATATTGTACTTCAAAATAGAAGACCTTACAAAAAATATTTTATAAAATGTATTCATATTTTCTAATGATTTTTTTTTTTTTTTTTTTTTTTTTTAAAGTGAGCATTGGCCTTGTCTGGGATTCTGAAAGGCCTACTATTGAACATATCATGGATGTCTTCAAGACCATTGGAATGTCTCTTAAACTTCAAGATGTAAGTTAATTCAGATTATTTAATTTTTTTTTTTTAGTATACCAAAAATCACTAAGCTTAGATTTTTAAAAATGATTTGGCCTGGTGTATAAAGGTTCTACATTATTCAACATGCAATGATATATTCAAGTGACAGCGATAACACCTTTTTGATGTTAAAAAAAAATCAAAGATATTCAAATGGTAATTAAATGAAATGAGTTAAATAAAAGTTAAAAAATAATTAATAATTTTTTGAGAATGTTAGAAGGTAATGATAGTAATTTATATGGATAAATTTTATTACTAATAAATGATTTTTAAAGTAAACTATAAATCATAAAGTGCTAGATAATTAATAATAATACTAGATAATTATTATTGACATGCTAGTAATGTATCTTAATTACTGAAAATGTGTTTAAAAAATAATGTAAGGTATTTTATAGAGAATATTTGTTCAATCATTTTTGCTTAAAATATGAATTTGTCGCTTTTAATGCTAGAATTCTTTTAACTACATTCATGTGATGTGAATTTGTGTAATTTATTGCACATGAAAACTGTATTGCTTATTTTTATTTAAATAAAACATACTAATGTGTAATGACCTCCTTTTGTAGGTATTCCATTCAGTAGTGGACAGCCGTTGGGCCTCTGCTGCAACACATCAGCTCGTTGGAATAGTGACCTATTATGGGAAGCATTATTCAACATTTTTCTTCCATACCAAGTTGAGAGTGTGGATTTATTTTGATGATGCTGCAGTGAGAGAGGTTGGTTGAGTCAAAAGTATATATTAAAAATGCATGTATTATTTAAATTACTAAAAACTATTCAAATTAGAATTTTGTTAAATTTTATAGTATAGAGTGTTTTAGAAAACAGAGCATATATTACGTGAAATTTAGAACCTAATTTAAAAAGCAAATTATTGCAATGAATAAATTTTTATTTTGAATTTATTATATTATAAAATGTCCATTTAATAGAATTTTCATTTTGTTATGTTATTGTTGATTCCAGTAGAGCTGAAACACATGTCCAAGTATTTAACTCTTCTACTTTTTAATAAATGGAATTTATTCTATCTTGTTTAAAGATTGGACCAAAATGGGAACAAGTAGTTGAAAAGTGTTGCCGTGGCCATTTTCAACCCTTACTTCTATTATATGCCAATCCTCATGGATCTCCTGTGAATACATCAACGGCTCCACGAGTAGTGACACTTGTTTCAGGTCACAAGAAAAATGTAACCGGTAATAACTATTTTTTTTTCTTTGAAAAATGTTAACATTAAATATATATAAATTCAAAAACAGGATGTTATGCTTAGATTTATTTTAAAATAATTGTAGCAATGAGCAGTTCTGAAATTTGTGTCCTATTTATTATTTGAAGATTATTGATTCCTTTAATTCTAAGGAGTCTCCAGTTCCTGCACTATGTATTTAGAAGCTATTATAGTATGCTGTGCATCAGGTTCATTAAAAAGCAATTTTCAAGCAAAACGTTTTGTCGCTTTGGCAGTGATATCCATGTATTTTTGAATGGCAATTTGACTGCAAGAATAGATTGAGAGACCTGGTAATCACTGCATGGTCTTCCAAACCATTTGATATTTTCTCCATGAGAGCTTTTTATAAACTATGTGTATGTAACATCTGTGTGTATCCTAAATAAATGGTTACACTGTTTAATTTTGGCAGACAGTACTAGGGATATCCATCTAAGCTTCATTCCAGTTTCCATCATTAGCATCTGGGATTTTGATGATATCCTAGAATTGGAAAATAAAATCCTGGAACGTCATATTCCTCTTTCTCTATCCTCTTGAAAGGACTTTTTGATTTTAAATGCTCCCATTCCATAAAGACATTTTGTTAATATATTTGCCTTAGTTAATATTTGAATGTTAACCAGTAGACATGGTAGTCACTCTTTACAAACTCCATATCCAATATGATGAGGCTCTGCAGAATGGGTTAATAGAGTATCGGAATTCATTGTGCAATCAGACCCAACTCCATTGTCTGGCCCTCATTGCCAGTCCTACATTTTCCTGCTGCTGTGCATTAAATCTAGCTGTTGTAGTCAATGTTGTATTATAACAAGATGCTTCTTTCTTCATGGATTGAGATAAAAAAACGTAATATATTTACTAATGGTGTGCTAATAGTGGAGCTCATTTTGAAGTTAATTATGTATGGGAGAAAATTTTTTCTTGAGTTTTTATATCTGAAAGAGTATTGCTGTAAATTATGATAAGCCTTTTTTTTTTTTATTGAGCATCATAAGCATAACATCTTGTGTTTATTAATAGGAAATTAGTTTTGTCTAGCTCAGTTGCATTTTTATGTTAAAGTTTAGAAACTTTAAGTTGTAATTAACTTCTAATGTATGAATTTTTATTATTATAGGGAAAGACACTTGCAGTATTAATTTGGAACACTGTAACAATCAAAGACGAGCACTTACGCCAAATCCAGAAGTATCTTGTGATCTCAGTGCAAATATTCAACCCAGAAGAGCTGTTACTCCTAGTGGTGAATTATCGTGGTGTGATGACAGTCCAAAAGAGCAAAATAAAATTGTTGAATCCATTATTCCCTTTAGTACGCACTCAAAAGAAAATTCTCTGACATCTACCAGTGTAACATGTACAAATTATCATGAACCTTATCAAACTATACACAGTGGTGTCAGAAACCCAAATCAGTTATGTCCTCAAAGTATTATGCTTGAAAATAGCATTCTCAAACCCAGTAGAATATCAACCAGACTGTCTATACCTAACTGTGCATTTTATTCTGAACTGTACGAATCCAAAGTTAATGGAAATACAATTGGAAACAACAATCTCAATCGTCCAGCATCTGTAGATGATATTCTCCAAAATTCTCCAAGGACAAATATGAATTCAGATGCAACAGAGAAGGCTGTTTATCCCCTTGATAACACACTAGAGCTGAACCCTATTGCAATAGATGAACATGTGGGAGATGGTACATATATTAGTCGCCAAACTGTGGAAAATGTGTTACACCTACAGAAATTACAACGGCAAAGATCTGTGAATTGCAAGACTGGTAACATATATTTAGGACAAAGAAATAGCAGCAGTAGTTTAGAATCTCTGGATAATGTTTTTGTTTTTCGAGATAAAAATTTGAATGGGCAGCTAAATTTGAAACTGGACTTATTCGATTCATCTAATATTGCAAGGAGAAGAGATTCTGGGAACTGGAGTGGGGATAGAAATAGTGCCAGCTCTTCCAGTACCACATCATTAGATAATCCTTACTTTTATGTAGTTGGAAACAAGAGGTATGTTTATATTTTAAAGTTTCTTGCTATTATTTCAAAATGCATTTAGAATAAACTGAGAATTATATTTATCTTTTAAAATTTGTTAGTTGTATGATAGGAATGTTCATTACATGATACTTAACTTGATCGATGTAGCTATGTGGGCATGCCTAGTTTACATCCAACTTCATTTGTTAAATTTGTTTTGAGAATGTACAGTGTGCATTTCTACTTGTTGCTGTGAAAACAAAAAATTATTATTTTTTAAATCTTAATGTAATACTTTCATGAAAGTGAGAACTCAGGAAATATATCATAAAAAAATTATTTGATATTACTCTTTTTAGCAATATATGAAGAAAGATAAAATAATTTTTGAACAGCACTAAAAGAAGTAATAACTGAAAACTAAAGTAGTTACTTATTTTATTCTTATCATTTTTTAATTGTCCAATATTCAAAAGGTAAAGAATATTTGTTCAGTTCTCTTAACATAATTTAAATTTTCTGCATTATAGAGATTTTTAGAAGTGGTAAAAATATCTGTGCAGAAATCTATATCACATATTTTTTTGGGAGGTATTTTTAATGTTTCTGTATAGAATAAAGACAGCTTTGTGGCCACCACACGGCTTTCTTATGTGACCTGTTAAATTATACATGTTTTTTGAAGCACTTCATTTAAATTATTTGTTTCTTCAGATTATTTCAACTTAATTAGCCAATCCCTCATGGCAAGTTGAGAATGACACCAAAAACTGCAAATTTTGGAAATAAAAGTTATAATAATTTTTGTTGTATGGCAGTCAAACTTCTTGTATTTTTAATTTTTATTAGCAAGTATAAAACTGTCCCAAATATAAGTGTAGGCACCAGGAGACCACATAAAAATTTAGATTTCATTATTTTCATCATTTAAAACACTTCTGTAATTTGAAGTATATGATTACGACCAACGATAATAAAAGCCTGGTATGTATTTTTAAACCTGGTAAAGGGAGTAAGTACATATATACTTTTGGTAATGCCAAATTGCAATAAAAAAGGGAGGTGTACAACTAAATGTTATAAGAGTCCCATATATAAAATTTCAACATTCTACTGCCAATTGTTTTTGAGTAATGTGAGATACCTACAGACATTGTGTAAAAATCAGCGACAATGATACGAAATTCATGTGTGCAGTTCTCAGCAGAGTGCAGTGTTCAAGCTGTTACATGGTGTGAGAGGGCACTAAATCAGTTTTCAGATTAAATTAATATTAGATATTAAATTTAGTCATGTCGTATTAAATTTTTTATTGTTCTTTATGATCTATTATTGCAGAAGCAATAAGTCATTTAGTTATGGGTGTAGTTGACATTACAAGAATCATAACTTACTGGCTAGTGTCAAGGGATTTTATTTAGCATTCTGCAACCAAATTCAGGCAGGCTGATGGACCAGCCAGGTAGATGTAATCTGATTACTCCTCTGACATCATTGAATCAGAGATCGTAAAGTACAATAACAAAAATTAAGAGGGCATGACTAATTTAGTCTGCAAACTGATTTAGACAAGGCAAGATCTCAGAATGCTCTTAAAGTCTCGACTAGAGAGATTCTTGCTTCTAGCAAGATCCTTACATAATGAGGATAATAAACTAAAATAATTGTTTCTATGCCTTTAATGTTGTTATATACCGTATTAGAACTTCGCATAGATTTATATTAAACATATTGTTGTTCTGTATGCAATAATTAATAACAATCATAACCTACACCAGTTATGACATGGAGTCGTGCTATTAGAGTAACATACCATTTTAACCCCATATCCATTTTGAATCCATTTTATAATTCTTTTTGCAAAAAGGAGTCATTTATCCTGTCTGTACTTACAGATGTCAGGCAAAAAATAGTCGAAAGGATATTTCTGTTGAACTTTGATAGCTGAAATGTTTCGCAATTGCAATATTTCCTTCATACAGTGAAGTAAAAAGGGAACTTTCAGTTGTCAAGTGAAAAAAATAGTAATCTATGCCCCCTTTTCTTTAACTTTTATAAAAACTTTAATGAAATTTCCTCATACTGATAATAAATAAATATGAAAAAGACTATAATTAGTGCAATTGATATAACATTAGAAAGAAAGTTTTATTTCTGTGTAAGACAAATGCTGTGATAATGGAGGACTTATTACTTTCTTTTGAGGAGCTTCTGCTAAAGATGGTTTTCATATATTTTTGTAAGAAAATATCGGGATAAAAGGATATTAATTTTGAATACTGTAAGAAAGGATTCTTTTATTTTTGACTCATAAGATACTACAGAATTTTTTTGAATTACTTAGGAGATTATTTACTTTCAGAACTTAAATTTGTGTTAAGTAAGAAATATATAGCTGAATTTCTTAGAAAATATTTAATGTAAAAAAAAAAAAAAAAATATTGATTGCATTCCAGAGTGCCCAGCTGTGTTAGAAATATTACAAGACCAGGTGAACCACCTACATTGACGGATCCCGGGTATGATTCTTTCTCCTTGTCCAGTTCTGACAGTTATCCATCAGCTGTGACTAGTTCTCCAGGAAAGATGGACTCTAGGCTGGGCCAGATTCCTGAAAATGTGCAAACAGCTTTTGTTCCGTATGACTTATCTCAGTTACAGTATTGCTTAAAAGACATGAAAAGCAATGAGCATTTTCCATTTGGTAAGTTTTTATGTTATATATTATTTTATTGATCTTGATGTGAGGGAAGGGACATTTTTTCTTTTCTTCTGTTTTTTTTTTTTTTTTTTTTTTTTGGGGGGGGGGTCCTATTAACTTTTATTGTAAGGATAATTTCTTTTTCCAATTTATCATGTATATTTATATTTTTCAATTTCATGCCTTATAATATGCATTTCTTTTCTAACAATTTTGAATGCCCACCAATGGGAAGACAGCTAAAATCATTTAAAGTGGATAGTTCATTCAAGATTTTATCCTCTATCTTTGAACAGGGATTTTTATGGAACAGGGATCTACATGGGATTTTTATGCATTTCTCTCTATTACCTATTTTCTTCCACCAAGGCATAATTTCTTTCATATTTTCTTTCATCAAGGCTGTATAGTTTTTCTATCAAGGCATCCTTTCTAAGGGAGATGCCATTGGGTACTTTATCACAATAAACAAGCTAACACAAGGCATTCGTCATTTTGCTTTTCTTCATATTTAATTTGAAAGCAAATTTTATCTTTCATCTATAAAAGCAGACTGATTGCTTGATTTAATCAGCTGTAAAATTAATTTTTTTATTATTAATTTAAGCACATAATTTAAGGCAGACTGATGGATATAATTCTTTAAAGATTTATCCTCCGAATTTTAGATGAGAAATTTGTGAGTAGGGAGATAATACATCTAAAGTGTGTTAAGTCGCTACGTTATTTAATTCTTGTATATATTTTGATCTTATGTTTTTTATGATAGGTGTAGTGTTAGAGTGAAATTATCATATTCTCATAAGAAACATGAGATAAAAATATACAAGAATAAAATTCATGTTTGAATTTTTCTATTTAAATACAGCATTAAGAATTTGCTGTCTTAATCTTTATTGCTGAATAAGCATTAATTTGCTTATCTTGGGAAGGTTTAAATTTGCTTTTATGGATAATGCAGGCTTCTGATGATAGTGATTATGTATACTTTTTAAAAATAATCAACATTTTAATGATGTTTTGTTACAGGTTTCAAAGATGAATGTGATAAACTTTGTGCTGAAGCTGACATTTTTGTAGCCAAATCCATTGAGAGGGAAAATTCTGGAGATATATCAATGGCTGCTTTACTAAGTGATACTGCTGCAGGTATGCTACTATTTCAAATTTTCACTTATAAATAAATCATAAAAATGAGCAAATTTTAATTGGACTGCACCTAAATTTTGAATTCCAAAAGAAAGAACCAAATAAGTTTCATTAAGAAAAGAGAGATATTAGTAATTATATACCAAGTTCAATTAATATTGGGAACTAAAATTTTGACCTAATTTTTTAAAAATGAAATTTATGCCTAATTTTTTAAATGATATTTATAAAACTTGGCACTTTGCCGAGATGTAGAATCAAAATATGGAAAAGAAATTATATGTTATTTCTGAAAAAGTTCCTATTTTATGTCAAAATATCTAACTCATATTCTAAGTCTTGCTTTCAAGACATGCAACACACAAGTGGAATTTTGTCATTCGGCCTAGTAGAACGGGAGATATGGAATTGTCCACTTCACTCAGCTTTTTTGGAGGGCAGGGGGCTTTCAGTACATGTGGATTATGCATTGTATGTTTTGGGTAACTTGAAGTCTTATTAAACAAACAGTGCTTCTGATAACATTGATAATAGTATGCATTATTTGTGCATAGGATTTTTGTCACTCTGATAATATTTTTATTTATATAGAGTTATTAATTCTTCTTATCCATGAAAAAGAAAAAGAAAACATAAAATATAATTGTACTAAATATTTGAGTAACTGCAGTTTCATTTACCAAGGCAGTGACATAGATATATAAATTTTAACATGTAATACATACATTTAAATATGTAATACAATAATTTAAATATGTAATGATTTGTGAAGCTTGATAAAAGTAATCTAAGAAACGCTTTTATTTGATTTTTTTATAATCTTCCTAATTTATGCCCAACATTTTAGAAATATTTTTAACTTTACAGAAGCACCTGAACTGTTTTTGTGTTGGTGTGTTCTAATGTATTCAGCAATTAAAAGATCAAATGCTTTCAAGTTTTATTACATTTCTTGCACTACCTAATGTACTGTTCTGAATTTTTTTAAATTTGACTGTTTAGTTTTACTGTTTTTCTTTTGGCGATATTTTTACGCCTGATCAAATTCTGTAATCAATCTCTTTTTTTTTTTTTTTTTTCCCAAAATGGCGGGTGGCGGGCACTTGCCTGTAATGGCATTGGCCACTACTAAGGCCAGAAGTGGTAGCCATTTTATTGTGGAGGCACCTAATAGGCGGCCACCATTACCTCTTATGAAGGGACAGACAATTTTACAACCATGCTTTCTCTGGGATTCGAATCCGGGCCCTTTGGTATCGCAGTCAGGCTCCCCTAACCACTAGACCATCTGGGCGGCTCAATCTCATGTATAACATCAGTCTCAAGCTTAAAACTACGATTATCCTAATATAATATTTAAAAAATTTCATCATTATACTCATTAGATTCATTAATTCTTTATCCAGTGAATCTTGTATAAGTGAAGTTTGTAAAGGCTGATTATACTTTGTAGCTGACACAGCAAAAACCTTCCACTCACATCTTCTAGTTTAAGGATTCTTAATGGTAGGGAATTTGACCCAATAGGAGAAATGTTCAGTACCATATAGATTGACACAGGGTAACAAAGGCTTATCACTCCCCTCCCCCCCCAAAAAAAGGAAAGTTGAGGTGAAATTACATGATCCAGGTTTGCAAAAGTTAAATTTAGATACCGTATAAGTGACGTATAATCAGTAAGAACCTTTTCTTGTTATACTCTCTACAAAAATTAATAAGCATATAAATAACAAGTACTAACTGTAAAAACTGTTTGAGCTTGTTTATTTTGTATTAAAATTTTTAAGAAAATATATTTTGAAATTTTACGTATTACTTGTAAGGCACTGCTAAAATTGGAGAAGGAATAAAGCAATAAATGTGTTAAAACTTTCAAGAAAATATATTTTGAAATTTTATGTATGACTTGTAGTGTACTGCTTAAATTGGCGAGGGAATAAGGGAATAAATGGTTGAGAAAGATTGATATATTGTGGAAAAAACAGGGCACTGCAAAGCTGTTCAAATTAATGAAAGCCTGAATTATAAAAAGTATTAAAACTATTTTTTTCTTAATTGAGAATTTTAATAGTTACATTTTGTTCAAATTACCTAGTCTTGAATTTTTGGAAGTTCAGTGTATTTAGGATTATAGGAATATTACACAGGTTGTTGATAGCAATTTGTACTATACCAGGTTACAGCAGATATTAGAAATGTATTCCAGCCTGAAGAGGTAACTAGATACAACTCTTGAGTTTGTGTGTCATTAAAGCCATGTGCAAAACATTGTTATTTATGAATGGTTAGCTCTCACATTAAACTCGCATATTCTTGTTCTCTCAAAGTTACTGATTTGGCAAAAAATATGAGAAATGGTTTAAGAGTTACCATTTATTAATAATATAAAGCTAATGCCTGTGACAATGCAATGAACCACAAGTCCAAATATTTTTAATTCATTACAAAGCCTGAACTCTTTATAAGGTAGTTTTCATATAAAATATCTTAATTTGTAACAAATAAATGTATAAGAAGAAATCTCTCATAATTTTTCTTTGTATAATTGATGAATTTTCTTCTCCACTTTAATTACTTAATAAATAATAATTTATAAAACATGAACATTTTAAAAAGTGTAACAATTAATAGAGTGAGAAAATGTTTGCTTTCATTATTTTTTTATCTGCTGGTATTTCTGAATAAGAACCAGAGACTGAGAGCTTTGGTTTTTTTAAAGCCTTATTGAAAGATACTTTATGATGCTTTATATTTTGGCTGATGAATTTAAGTTCTTTGGCTGATGAATTTAAGTTCACTAATTGATATAGCATATTTAACATACAGAAACTATTTTTTGAAATCTTATAATGCTAATATTGTGTAACAAAATAGGATTTATGCTCCTGTTTTATTTGCAGCAAAAGCAAGAGCAGCTATGGATGTACCTTACACTAATAGCCAAGCTCTGGCTATGGCTAAAATGAAGCACAGTATGTGTCTTATTAGGTCATCAAATTTACACAAAAAATTGAAAGAAGCAGAAGCAACAATGCGGCGAAAGCAGAAAGAATCTTCTGAATCTTCTCGAAACCAGCAGAATGGTATTAACAACTCTCAGATTACTTCTGATGGTAATTCTCATTGTGGCAAAATAGTATTTGAAAATTCTCATAATGATAATTCTGTAGAAAAAAGCGCAAATGCAAATCAAAGTACTGAGCCTCCAAATTCTGATAAAAATATTGAAATATATGCTACCCTTCCAAAAAGGAGTCTGAAGAAGAAAGGAGCTTTGTCTTCATTTGTGGAATCATTGACTGGTGATGACAGTTCTGATGAAAAAGTTCACAAGGACAAGCATAGTTCCAAGCTAAATGAAGAAAGTAATAAAAGTGATAAAAAATCTGACTCTAATAATGTAATGGAAAAAGATCAAAAAGTATCAAAATCACCAAATGGTAAAAAGAAAAACCATTCTTTTGCTAAAGTGAGCAACAAAGAATCTGATCTTAGTGATTACTCAAGTGAATGGGAACAGACAAAAAAGCCATCTTTGTACAGAACATATTCTGGTCCCACTTCAAATTCAAAGAATGAACTGTCTGATCTTAGATCTACTAACACACAAACATTTACTGATCATCCCACAAAGAAACAACATAAAATTCGTCGGAAGTTAATGGGTGGTTTTATGAGACGCAAAAACCGTAGTCTGCCTGATCTCCGAGAAGGTCAAGACTCGGGGAACGAAGCTACTAGATCTTTTGATGACTGTTTCTTCAACCAGACACCAATATCTTGCAGGAAGAGGCAAGAAAAAGAAAATTCACAATTTTCTCACTCAGAAAACTCGGAAAATAATTCCCATAACTTTAAGAAAGTACCTGAGGCCTCTCATGCAGTTAACGTTCCCAAGTTGTATAAGAAAAATATTTCAAGAGCACATACACCTCCACCATATAAACCACCTCCACCAATAGCACATTCACACCTCAGTATTTCTCCGAAAAAGACTGTTCAGCATTTTAATACAGATTCTAAACATGAAATTATTCCACAGCATTGCATAACTAATTCAGTAATTCCTTCTTCTTATCAAGACTTCTCAGCTAAGCCAAGAAATATGCATCATCCTGTGTTGAGCCGTGAATCTAAAAGCCATAAGAAATTGAATGATCAACATTCATTCCAAAATCATGATGAAATATCATCTAAAAATGTTGCATGGCTAAAAGAGTTACAGTTGAAACAGGAAGAAATAAATCAGAGGCGGAAATTACAGGAGGAGAAAGAAACCTGGAAAACTGAATATAAAGCTGGAGCTGACGAACAATCAGGTGGGTTGTGTATTTTTTGAATACTTAAGTTGAAACTAAGCTTTCTCAGTCTCAAAAAAGAGTAAAAAGTAAAGCGTTCCTATTTCATAAAATGTTATAGTGTATATGTTAAAAATATGTTGTACAAAATTAATTATAAGTAAATAAATAAAACTAAAAAAAATAAAGTTTTAGCCAGTATTTATCAATTATAGTTTGAATATTATGCATTTTTGCTTTTTTGCTTGATTATTTGCTTGGAGCATAAATATTAAAAACTGTAAATTCTATGTAAATTTTGGAGAGCTTGTTTAAGAACACTTACATCTGACTCACATATATATTCCTTAACCTTTTGACGCGTGGTGGTCGCGCCCTGAAACCACCATTTTCCGAATTTTTTTCCTCCTCTTTTTTCCGAAATTTTTGAGTGAAAATGAATTGATTACTGATCTTTTACATCTAAATAACACAAAACGACTGTAGAATCATATATGTTTTAGGTATTAATACTTCAGATCGGATGCCTTTTAAAATTCGTTTTCGATGAGACAAAATAACTTCCTTTTATTAATATAAACAACTTTAAATTTCAAAATTTAGTCATCGCACATCATGATTTCTATCATAAACAATAAAAAATTGCAGTAATTCAACTGCATATATAAAAAAACCTCTATATGTATGGCATTTGCTATGTGGTTTCAGGGCGCGACCACTAGAGCATTGGTTCACAATGCTTACAATCCTCTAGAGGCTCGGTGGTCGCGCCTTGAAACCACTGGCGTTTGCTTCTCAATGGCGTTTGTTGGCTTTTCAAATAGGAATGTTTATTTTTTCCCAGATATAGATAAAGGGCTTTGAAACCGCAGAGTTATTTTATTACTAAACAATACATGCACCTGCCCAGTAAAAAGGTCTTTCTTTTCCAAATACTTTTCTCTGACATCAACACACTTGCTCCACAAGCTAGTATTGTTTTTTTATAAATTATTTCCTGTGGTTTAAATTTAATGTAAATATACTTTGCTATAATTAAAAATAGAAATTGCATAAAAGTTTTATTTAAAATAAAAATATTTTCTGAATATTTTGGAATGAAATATGAATAAAATAAGTATGAATGGGAAACGAACGATCCATACAAAGCCAAAAAGACCAAGCCCCCCCCCATTAACATAAAAAAAACCACAAATTTCATGTGCCAGATGAAAAGAAACTAAATAACGCTGGACACATACCAGTGAAATTTAAATCCAGGCAGTGCACATTTTGTAGCACAAGTAAGAAACCTCATAGAACAAGATATGTGTGCGAAACGTGTAATGTTGGTCTATGCATGTTACCAAAGAGACAAAACATGCTTTGAACAATGTCACAAAAAAAAATTGTTCTTTGAAATTAAAAAAATGACACTGAGTTCTTTTTTATCCTTATTTTATTGAGTTTTTTAATCCATTTATCCAAATGTCCTTATTATGTAGGTACTTATATTTTCACTGCTACAGAAAAATTACATATATGTTTATTTTTTAATTTTTTCTGACGATTTACTTTGTAAAATAATGTAAAAAAATATATATAATGCAATTCTTACATACATTTTTTAAAATCCATAAATTTCATCATTTATTGGAAATGCGCACGGAAAATGGTAAGTTTTTTTTCCCTACTACAGTCAAAAGTCGTTAATTCGGACACCCATAATCCGGAATGATCTATAATCTGGACCTCAAAACTAAAAACTTTCTGCTCATGCGTTGCGTTCACGCATGCGCATAGGCGTTTACGCGTGCACGTAAGAACTTTACGGCTGCGAATATACATGTGCGCATGTGCATAATACATTTACGCATGTGTGTTTAATGTATAACGGATGGTATAAGCTAAAATTATCTAATTATCTATTTCAGTTAATGTTGCAGATTGCGTTGTTCTTTAATCTTCGAATTGGATCCGGCTTATTATTTTTTGCAGACTGTTGGAGCAATTTTATAAAAGTAAGCTTGAACTTCCGATTATGTCAAATAGAATTTCCGATATATATTTACTAATATGTAAAGGATCTACAAAGCGAAAGTATGTTTCGAAGTCCATTAAACAGAAAGTGGAATTGCTGCAAAAAATGGATAAAGGCATATTCTTTGATTATCTAATCATTCCGAAATATGTTTATCAATTTCACGCTGCTCTGGGGAAGGGAAACAACACGACGTGCAATGAATTGGAAGTTGATCTGTCAGCACTATCCTTATCTTCAAGGCAGATGTTTTTTATTTTATTTGGCTTATAATTCTTTACTAAATGTCAGGACTTAGAAGGGAAGGGCTAGCTCATAGAGCTTTTCCCCCTGAAGCAGAAAGTGAGAAGGGATGACGTAGCCATGATGACACTGAGCGCGCCAATATAATTCACAGCTTGGAAATGAGCGTTTTTGAACCAGCGTTTAAAATGAGCTGTGTGTGAAAGATAGCTATAATTTGGAAGAGGCAATGTTACTGCATTATGCATTTTATACTGAACCATTAAAAAGTACAATAATGCTTACTCAATTTTAAAATAATAGATAAAATGTGCTACTCTTTTAACATAAAGTTCCGTGGTTTTTTTTTTTTTTTTTTTTTCCCTATTTTTATTTGCAGGTTTTTTTTTTTATTTAATGCATGTTTATTTTTAATCATTTCTTTATTTGCATGCTAACTCAAGGAATTTTTATACTGCTTCTAAGGTAACTATAATAGCAGCTATTTAAATTTACTCAAAAAACAACTTTACATTGACATAGGTTTAAACATATATGACATATATGGCAACATTTCTGCTAACCTACATTTGATTTTTTGCCTAATTGTAAATTTTACATTGTTATAATTATCTTCTGATTCAATATAATAGATATTTTTAAAATAATGTTGTAATTTATACTTATATCTATATTACAATTAAATAAATGTATATAAGATTGTTACCTTAATTTTGACAAAATAGCTTTATTCAGAGTACCTTAAACAGTTATTTAATTTTTCAAAAGTGTGAGTAAAGGAAGCAGATCTTTTTATGCCAATTACTTTGATGTTTTATACTATTATATTTTATCTAGAATGCTAATCTAGCACAAAATCTAATCAATAATTAGTTACATAGGATACAATAAGAATAACTTTAACAAGTACTTAACAAAATTAGTTTGTTAAATACTTGTTATTCTTGTTGGTACTATTTTGGTACTATTCATAATACCGAAGATATTATCGATTAACTCATAGAAGTCAGATGCTTTCTGATTTCCTGCAGGGTAGAGTATACCTTTTGCAGTACTTTTTGAAAATAATGTTTTCTCTGGAGCGACTTTTTGTCTCTCGTTTCCCTTGACCATTAAATAATTTGGTTTTAGTTTGTGACCCAATTTGATTTCTTCTCAATCTCTATTTAAAACCTCTTTAATAATATCAAAATTTAAAACAGTTACATCTAAAACAATTCCTCTATCTAAAACGCAGTTTCCCAGTAATTTGAGGCAGAGAGTGAAATGAGACCTATGATTAAAACAAACTGCACATTTTGAAAAGAACCAACTTAGTCCAGTTTAGAGACATAGCAGAGTTTTCAATCTATATGCATTTCGTCGAAACTGAAAACGCATATTTTTTCTGCACAATACAAATATTCGCCTCTTTCCTTCTTTAGAGTAAGAACATTACTTTGAATTCTTGGACTACACTAAAATTTAGAAAAGACTAAAAAAAAACACCATTTCTTTGATAATACTAGGTAAAGATATTCCAATTTTTTTCTTAATTTTTTTTCTTTCCAAAAATCATAGCTGTAAGATGACAGAGCTCTTATGACAATGCAACGTGAAATATTTTCACTAGTCCACCTGATTTTTTTTCCTTCTTTTTCAGTAATGCATTAATCTGCGTCTTTATAAAAATAGGCTTTAGACATTTTTCCAAATTCTCTGATTTGTGCTCCCCCCCCCCAAATTTCGCTATTTGAGATTTTAATTTCTGATACCAATTTCTGTCTAGATGTCGTCCATCTTCTTTGTCGCTGAACAAACATTCTAAAATTTTTCTTTTCTCTATTTTTCAATACTTTAATACAATTTAATACAATTTTCTAAGGATGTTATTTTGTTCTTCAAATTATCAATGCATTCTTGTTTATCCTTAAACATTCAGGATGATCTACATTTTCATTTGTGAGTTTTATTTCAAAATCATTAAAATTTGATTTATTATTGTCATCATCAATTTCGATTTATTATTGTGATCATAATTTACTTTCGGCACAGCATTCCATTTCAACAGTTTCTTTTTGTGGCTATCCAAACAAGCGATTTTTCATATCATCTTCATAAACACTGCATAGAAAATGTTCGCTGCAGATTTTTCCGCTCTTCACATTAATAGAATCTTCTCTTTGACATTTGTGTATCCATTCTTTCATCAAAAGTAAACTCTCATTTATATCCTTTGGTCCCATGAAATAAAATATCTCATCCTTTCATACTCCTGTAAGTGCTACGGCACGTTACTGTAGCGCAAAAAGCCATATTACGTAAACGATACTTTACAATATAGAATTTAAAATAAAAACTGACTAAAATTACATATATATAAATTATTTTAAATATATGCATTATTAGAAAACAGATATATATATTATTAAAATTAATTTGGGATATTTAACCTCTAGAAAATCGTCTCGCAGCTCAATGAAACTACTGTTTTAAACGCGGGAAATCAGGACAGGTGGCATCACAGTGATGTCAGATTATTGCCTGTTTTGTCCCCCCATTAGGCTCGCGTCGGCGAGGAGTCGAACAAAGAAATGAGCTAGCCCTTCTATTTATCCCTGACTAAATATAGTATTTCATCTCGATGTACTTGGTCTTTGATATGATTTAAATCAAGTTCCTCGTCATTATAATTCACTTCCGATAGTGAAGAAAGTGACTCAGAGCTTATTGAAAATGAAAAAATTTCGATTGACAAATTAGTCAGCATTCTCGACACAGCAATTATAGGACTTGAACAGCGGAACTTTGTAACTAAACAAAAAATTATGTCTGTTTAATAGAATTAAAGAGAAAGTATTATCATATGAAATGAAGCAAATTAAACAACTTACATTGAAAGAAATGTTTAATAAAGTAAACAAATAAATATTTAGCTTTTTCTTTTTGTAAATTTTGATACCCTTTAGATCATAATTGCTCTTTATTTCATAAAGTACGGTTTCATATTTTTAATTTTATAATTTCTGCATGCCATCCTACCAGATTTAAACTGATGATCTATAATCCGGAATCGCCGAAGTCCCACCGCGTGACCACCACCCACAGAACAGTGGGCAAGAGTAGATTTTTTTTATTCATATATTATTTGTCTCTAGGATCATAATATTCAATTTCTAGAGTTTTTAGTTAAAAAAATTATAAAAATAATATCGTGTGCGTCAAAGGGTTAATAAATGAAAATTTTTGCTCTAAATATTTGTTAATCTGGATGTCACTAAGAATTTCAATTAAGTTACTTTGTACAGCGTTTGTTTGGAAAGTAATGAGACTGATTCTGCTAGAAAGAATTTATTAATCTGATCGGTAAATTTGTTAAAATTTGTCGAAATAGTCTCATTGAGCATCACTACATCGCTGCCAATGCAATTCCTATCGTGACCGTGATCATTGTCTTGCCTTCTAGCCTGAGCTACATATGAGCTGTTGCCAGAAAAAGTTAGGTGCGCCGTAAGGCTTTTACAGTTGTAAGGTGAGCGGGTGAAAACACCCCGCTGTTAGGCGAAAATCAAAAGATGCACAAAGTCAAGATTCAGAGTTGAATTGTAGAACATTGAATTTGAATAAAATGCGAAAGCATACAGTAGTTTTCCCAAATTGCAATGAGAAGTAAAAAGTTCATCTCATGCAGGTGTGCTGCCATCTGTTGGTCCTTCCATAAGTGGGTGCGAAATCCAAATTTAAGCTTAGCTGCTAGGATCTTGTGGCTCCATCTATTGTTGAGTGCAGAAGCTGGCTGGGAAAAGAGATTTAGGCCTAGTTAAAAAGTCTCATATGCTGCCATCTATTGGACAAGTCTGAAGTAGTCTAATTTTCTTCGGCAAATTTCATCATGATCATTGCTGCTTGGAACCCCGCTTTTAACTTATCTGCTGGTGTTTTCACTGCTTGAATTTGTCTGATTTGTGCAATTCTCGTTTTTAGGAAGTTAGATATCTTGTCATCACTCAGCCAAGTGGCTGCTTCGTTTAGATCCTCGGGCTCTTGAAGCTTCTTCTGACTGTAGGAAATCTTGGGCACGCTTGACTTATCTGGGTTGTCTGTTGTTTTTATCATTTCAGGGAAATTTTCTTGATAATTTTTAGGAGCTGTTGGCTGGGGTTTTTGCGTTTTCTTTTCGAATCTCTTGCGATATTCACTGCATCCACGATAACTCGATACATGATCTAAATTGCAAAAAATGCATTTCGCTTTTTCTTCTCTTTTAAGTTGACAGGTATTACTCCGGTAATTCTCTCCGCATTTGCAGCACCTCTCAGGTTTATTGCAATGCATTTGTGAGTGTCCCCACTCCTGTCTTTGGTATCATTGTACCTGTCTTTTTCTTGGCGTATATTTCTCGATGTTGACTGAAAAACTGAAAACATTGCTTAAGTTGTGAATTAAATGTCCCTGTTTCATTCTTAGTAAGTTCAAGTAGAAAAATCGGAAGTTTTTAGATGTTATCCTTACGTCTTTTTGTAAATTGTTTTACCTTTAGTATAGGATATTTTCTGCTCTCTAAATTTTTCAGGATAGCTTGTTTCTTCACTATAGCTGGGAGGCCTTTTAAAATAACTTTTAGTGGCTTTTCCTTATATGGCTGATAAGAGTGAAATTTAATTTTCTGTTGTAAAAGACTTCTGCATACGTTTTTGTAGTCAGTCATCATTGACATATAAACATAAATATACTTTGCTTTTAGTACAAATTCATATTCGTTTTTACATTCTTTCCTGAGAGTTTCATCCATATCTAGCCAGTCAATCTCATCATGCGGCAAGACAATGGGTGGTGGTTCAATGGTATTCAATGGGTAATTCGTGTCATTTCCTTCTGGTTGTTGGTCAATTGCTGCAAAGGCTCCCTATAAGTCAGCTGCCATAACTTCTTTTAGAGACTCTGTGACAGCCCATAGGATGGTGGTAACATTTTGGAAATGGTGACCTTTCAGCCTTCTCTTCAGCTTTGGGAACAGGAAAAAACAGCTGAAGCCTTCTCTTCAGCTGGGGACACGTCAGGAATGTACAATGGCTATGTCAAGGTTGTAACCCCTATTCAAGCCAGGTAGGCGGTCATAACAAAGGCTGTGTAGGCTAGAATGTTGTCATGATGGAGCTTCCAGTGATTGCAATATGCTGTCTGTTTTGTTTGATAGCTTTGTACTATCAAACAAATGCTATCAGCTCTATTTTCTGTTTGTTGGTTCTGTGAAGGCGTGACAGGACTTGTGTGTAGAAAATGGCATTAACAGTTTGTCTCGAAAGTACAAATTCTTTGTGGACCACTCTGTGCTTGTCAAAAAAGATAATGAACAATGCCTTTACTTTGGACTTTTTGGAAATTTTTGCTTTCTTGAGGTGCAGGAAATTCATGGTGTGTCACTGCAAACGTTGGCACTTGGTTTCGGGATCATACTGGAACACTGACGTTTTGTTGTCTGTTATTACATCATCTTAAAGGTCCAGTTCACTTTCTAGCTGTACCAGCATCTCACAGGAAATGCCAGCACATTGTCATTTCTGTTCATCACTCCAACACCTTTGGCACGAGTTTCGCACAAACCTTCAACATGTTCAGATTTTCACAAATAATTTTGTGAGCCATTGTTTTGCACATTTTGAGGTCTTTTGCAATTAATTTTACACTCAGACGATGTCGAAGCACAGGCAATTTTTTTTTTTACTTTGGCCATATTTTCATCCAAACCACTCGCTGAAGTTTGTCCAGATCTCTCCATGTCTTCAATGGTCTCCTATCCGTTCTTGAACTCACTGAACCATCAGAAAACCTGGACCGTTGACAGGTGTTGCCTTTGGAAGCCTGAGTAACCAAGGCAAGCATCTTGAAGCGGTTTTGCCTAGGGAAAGAATTTAATGCCATGGCAGTGCTCCAATGAACGTTCCATTTTTGACATTTTCTACCATAACAAAAACTCAAAAACAGCTTTTGCACCATGCTTGATCCTCACTACATCAAAACTCAGATGCAACTTCCGCCCAGTGCATTACTTAACATAGACCCCCCCCCCCAATAAATCCCGCCACTGAGGAGAGTGTTGCAGGTGCCATGCAAAATCCAGTTTCATTAATTTATGGACAATGTGTTCCAGAATATCCCTTTGAAGTAAATAATAATTTATTTTGTTGTTTATTAGTTGAAATAAGTCATTTTAAATATCTTTTCCTTTCAAAGTGTTGTATGAAATATGTAATCCAAGTGTAAAAGCTAAAAAATTACTAGTAATTTTTTATTAATATTAAAAATTATCTTAGATAGATAGATGATTAGTAAGGAAAATTATGTAAATTGAAAATGCTTATATTAAAAAAAGGATAAAACCATTCAGGTCACTACAATAATGCTGCAAATGTTTATAAAAATTATGTAGTTGTATATATCATTAATTGTATCATAGTTACATCATTAAAAATATAAAATGAAGACATAAGTTTTAAAGACGTACATTGATTGCTAAAATCACTACTCTAATAATTTTAAAGATAAATTAATGCCACATAAAATAATAGTACTGCGAGTATTGGCTATTTGCCTAAACTGCACACAAAATAGAGATAGTATGCTTAACACAGTATTTATAATCATCCTAATGTGAACCATAGAAAATAGGAATACTGTGCTTGGCACAGTACCTATAATCTCCTCAATCAATGTAAAACAAGAGTATTATATAATTCATCAGATAAAAGTAGTGTCTGGTATGTGCTTTATGGAGGTCCCCCCAAAACAATTTTTACTCAATTATTTATCATTTATTCTGGAACTTAATTATTAATCACTATAATGTGTTTAATGTTACACCTTGTATTCTGTTGCCATTTTTGATATTCTTACCCTGCCCTGATTGTGAAGTATTATTCTTACTTAATCTACATGGTTTTCCACTTTTTAATAAGCAAGAAATACATATTTTGCTTTGCTGAAGGTTAGGAAATGTTGCCTTCATTTCGCTTTGTGAAAAAGGATCATATATAAAAAAAATATGTACAATTTAATATCTATATGCTGTGTATGTGTCTAATATATATACATATTACGTCTAATTACCAGTTAGCTTGACATTTTCTTTTTCAATTAATATATATATATATATGTATATATAAGTAAACTTCATTTTATTTATTTAATTATTATTTTCAGTTTGCTCAAGCATTTTAGAAGGTGGACGAGATAGCTTGAGTAAGAATCAGATTTTAAATATGGTAAGTGTCAATATATATAAAATGTAGTAAGTGTTAATTAAATATCTGTAACGAAACTGGTTGTAACGAAAGTTTGGCTCCTAAAAAGTTCTTAATAAAGCTAGGGGAAAAAAAAAACCATGCAAGCATTACATGTAATAATCACCACCCAAATATATGATTTTCTGACAATGTTTTAGTAGTTTTTCAAAGCATTTGGCCTAGAAACTTGGTGGCCAAGTGTCCAAAAACAGATGAACATCGTTTTGGACATCCTGTGCAGAATGGAAGATAGCACCAGCAAGATGTAGCTACAGGTGTGAAAAAAGGTATATGATGGGTGTGGCAAAAGATCTTACTTGAATCCATATAGAGTCCAGACAGTGAATGCAGACACATCTGGTCTTACATTATCTGGATGGAACATTATCTTTTTGCTCTGGTACGCACTTCAATGTTTTCCCTTGATAACAAGCATTCAAGACGGACTATCATTTCACTGTACACCTTACAGTTGAGGATTTTACCTTTTTCCAGGTACTCTTTGTGGATATTACCATGGCAATTCCACCAGGTACAAAGCATGATTTTTTTTGTCAATCAAATTGCACTTGGCTATGCTGCCGACCTCCTTTTCACCCTGTGTTGTTGAAGTAAGTCCACATTTCATCAGAAGTGACAATTCAGTCCAGAATTTTGTCCTTGCATTGATAATCGAGCAAATTAGTGCAGGCCCGAACATGTCTGTCTTTATCTGTTTGAGTCAGCTTATGCAGCACCCAGCGACTGAATTTGTATGTCAAACTTGTGCTGTGCATAACATGACTAACAGACATGGCACTAACATCTAACTTCTTAGCAAGTTCTCAAGTGGTTGCATACTGATCTTCTTCTAGAGGTTCTTGCAGGTGGCCCTCATCAACATCAGTAGGCTAGCCAGAATGCTCTGTTTCTTGAATATCATAGTCCATATTTTTGAACATTTCGTACCAAAACTTCACAGTGTCATATGATACAACATTAGTACACAACATTAGTACATTAAATGCTTGATTTGGTAACATTATGTACCCAACTTTTTGCAACAGAAGTGGAAGTAAATGATGCCTTTAATATGGTAGCACAATTGTTCCAGTTCAGACACCTTGTACTTAATGGTAGTGATATTCTTTTGTAAATTCCACAACACTGTGTTCTAAAGCAAGTCTCTTTCTTTCAAATGCCAAAAATCATTTGACAAAATATGATTAAACATGCTAATGTGAACTGTTAACTTCTACTAAATTGATTCAAAACATCAGTTACTTTGCATAAAATTTCGGCCAGTTTTATTTTCTGAAATTCTTATACTCCTCAAGAGATAAAGGGAATTCAGACAAGTTAATAAAAAAAATTATCTTTAAAAAAGGAATGTTATTTTGTCTGTAATAAGGTGTACGTCAACTTACTATTAAATGTATGAGAATTAGGATTGGATTACGGAAAAGCATGTGAATGCTATCTGCTTAAGGGGATGCTTTCATGTAAACCTTTTTAAGAGAAAATTGCTCGCATTTACATTTCTGATGGAAAACTCCACATGTAATCAACCTGTTCTCTGGGTTTGATTGAATTAATTTTGTTTGCTTACTGAATTAAATCAAAGCACACAATAATTACCTGTATAAAGGCAGGGATGCTTTCGCAGAGGACTTTCTAAGGGAAGCTGGCTTGTCTTTATGTTACACAAAAACCATGAATACAACCCTTTAGCCGAGATTCAAACCCGGGCGAGCTACAAGTGTTCAGCCACCTTTACCACTCTACTGAAGGACCCGTAAAAAAATTGACAAAGAAAAAGTATTGAAATAACCAGTTTAATTTACTGACCTATATTTCTCAATCGACACTACGTAAATTAGGCATATGAAGGGATTATTTGTGAATAAATAAGCTGTATTTCACTTTTTTCCATTATTTCATATTATGATGGAATTATTCAGCATTTAAAAGTTATTTCTCATGTTTCTCAGTTTGCTCCATTCATGATTTTTTATTTTTCAAAGAGAAAATTTCACACTTTAAATAAAAAATACACAAGAAGATACTTTATGCAAAATTTGGCATAAACAGTTTTCTTAATTTTGTTTTGAAAATATTTCAGGGTAATCGTTTTCATTACTGGAAGAAATATGAAAAACATATTTACTACGTTGTAAGTGTCAACAGCCAGTATGCCCTTATTCTTTTAAAAACGTGAAAGATTTCTCTTTCTAAAATAAATTAGAAAATATATTATGTGCAAATAGAATATTCATTGAAAATGAAATCGACTTCAACCTTTGGATATAATGATGGTTTTAGATGAAATTTCTGCCTATGAAAGGAAATTGACGTATAATTCTTCATAAACATTTAAAACTGTACTGAAAAATACTTTTGATGATTGCATGTATAGGTCACAGATTTTTTTTTCCTCTGCTAACATAAGCAAAAGCCAATTTTACAAAGAAAAACTCTTGTTAAAGATATACCTCCTTTGCCTGACAGTCCAATGTAATATTTGTTAAATGATGAAATTCAACCAATGTATCTCTGATTTTCTTTTTTTATATTATAACAACAAAATTAAAAAAAAAAAAAAAAAAGGCAGATTTAAAGCTCTGTTATTGTTATGTAAAGCTTTATTATTGCTGTAAGTTCATCTCAAAATCTAATTATATTGAATCTCATTCTAATCATCTAATAGTAATAAATATTATTAATGAATTTATTATTATTATTTCATTAAATTAGTCATTACCATTATTTTGTTAATGAAAATATGTTATTAAAAATCACATTCCAACCTGCAGACTTACAAAGCTAGTTCGTATTTATTATATTTTGTAAAATTTTGTTTTCGTTTTCTAATACGAAAATATGCAAATATAAATGAAGTGTGAAAACAAAGTTATAAAATTTATAAATTATTGCCGAGATTGATCAGAAATAGTAAATGAAATATAAATATTGCATACATTTTGTTCTAAATAGTGAACTATTTATTTAGAACTTCATTTAAATGAAAGCAAAATAATCATCGAAAAATCGCAAATCTAGCAACCCATCTACTATGGAACAGCGTCCGACAAACATGTAAATTTACTGCATCCATGGAGGGAACTAACGACTTTTCTCAGTAGGAAAATGTCAAAGAGGGGGCGAAAGTGTTTTGTATCGCGTCGGTCTGAAGGCTATATTATGAGAATTTCGGCCCGGTTTTAGAAGGTTAATAGTCTTATCATAAAATACCAGATGCTGTAAAATAACTGCATTTTCTTATCTCTTGCAGGCTGAAAATGAGGTATTTAACAAACAGCAGAAATTACCAGTGATAAATGGAAATGCATGTTCAGATGCGGAACAGCAGAAATCTGTGAGGGATTTGGCATCAAAATTTGAGAAAATTTCCTTCCTGCCAGTGAATTCTGTTGAAACACTCCCAGAGGATAAAGGAAACAGTACGTCTCTATCACCAATAAATTTAGATGGAAATTCTTGTGTAACTGATAAGAAAAATTATATCACTCCACCACAAGCTGTAGCAAATGTGCTGTACACCGAAGCAGAACATTCTAGACCACATATAACGATTGGACAGCATTATATACCATATTCACAAGATAAACCTGTAAAACAACAGACAACAGAATATCCATCCAGAACTGCCATACCAGAAAATAAAGACAGACTTAATGTAATAAATATTAGCAAGCTACCATATCCAATGCAGTCATCTTCAGGCAGTGTATACAATCCACATTTAACCGATGCACAATTAACCAACGTTTTAAGAATAGGGACTAACAGATCATCTTTTAGAAGTTCAAATGTGAACCCAGACTCTCAAGATGACCATTTTGGACGTTACCCATATGCTTTCCAAGAAAGCAAACGTCCTGATAAACCTCCAGACTATGAAACAGCCATACAAAGGCTTGAACTTTTACGCAGTGACAGAAATTTTTCAAAATTTTATAGCAGTAATGCATGCATTAATTTTGAAGCCATTCTGGAACAAGCAAAAAAGAGACGTGGTCCAAAGAAAAGTGTTACCTTTTCAGACAAAGTTGTGCTTGTTGCTTGTGCTGGAGATGAGGACAATGATTTCATACCAAATCCCTTATTGGAACGTGTCTATAAACAACATTTTATGCAGAAACCAAATATAACAGATGTCCAATCATCTCCCAATAATGAACATGGAACAAATTCTGTTTCACCAAAAGACATTCCTGTTTCAGAATCCTTGTCCCCAGTTGCCAGCACATTGGATTTGCCAAAACCTTGCAGTCAATCTCCCTGTAATTTGTGCCATAAAAAAATGGTAGACTCTCCAAAGTTGTATTGTCCAGACTGTGCCTATTACATGTCAAGGTTTCAACAAAAGTAATGCAACATTATTTTCTCACCAAGTTTTAATAAAAGCTGGACTGTTTTATGTACTTACAGACCATGTTTCATTAAAACTGTTAAGAGCAAGAGAAGGAGCATGTTTAATAGAAACTGTAAAGAGGAAAAACTCTTAGTTGCATTTGTAATAACAAAGCTCAAAATTTTTCATTTGTGCAATATGTAGTATTTGTAAATACTTGTGTAGGACTGTATATTGTGAATATGTTAATTTTTAGTTTTATAGTTTTTAAATCTTTCATTTTTTACATCAAGTTACATTACATAATGTCTAATATAATTTGCACAAACATTTTTTTCATGTCTTGCACATCATAAGCACAATTTATTGTTGTACTTTTTAAAGTTTATTTTTTCATCCTTATAGCAGTATTTAGATTAGTTTTATGCTACATAAAATGATTTGTTATAATTCTGATCATTTATGAAATTATTGTTAAAAAGAAAAAAAAATAACTGTTTGCCTGTTAGATTAAGCTGCTGTAAAAATTCTATTAAATTATTTTCTATTTCATTATCTAGTTAGAAGAAACATATAACTCTTCGAAGGAGGGGAAAAAATATATGTTTCTTTTTTTGGGGGGGGGATTTCTCATTTTAAAACATAACCATGTGTCTTCATTGATATTCTTTTACTAATGAATTTATTTATACTACATATTCATGAATTGCCCTGGCTGCAGCAATTTCGGCTGACTAGACTCTTTATACAACTAGCATGTCATACAGTTAAGCATATAAATAATTCAAAGCTATATATATCTTTATTACTTGTGGAGTAAGTTAGCTCGCTTCCTCCAGAAATACATTTCTGAGATGACTGTACGTGTCACCTATACTTACTTTTCTGATTTCCACATTGAGAAATGTAGAAGAAATCAGAATAACACTAAAACTTATATTTATGCTAAATAATAGTCTGTATTTTCTATAAAATTATTTTCATAATTATTCATTTTCAATCATGTATTGATTGAAATAAATGAGTTATTACATAAGATCTAAAGAATAATTTAAATAATTTTTATATGAAAATTTCAAACTAGGAAAATTGGCAGGCAAGCAGTTAAATAATACATTTCATGGAAAGTTGCAATATGAAATGGAAAATGTAGGTTGTGCAAATAGAACATACTAGTTATCTAAATGGCTTTATATCACGAAAAAGAAAAATTTTATTCCTGAATAGATATGCAACATGAAATTATCAATTATGCTGTGATAGAGTAAAATATGGAATTTTTTTTTTTTTCCCCATTTTGCAATGGAAATTGCATATAAAAAATTGGTACTTAATCGTAGATATGTATATATTGGTTTGATCAAGAGGATCAGTGTTCTAAGTTTTAATACAGATCTTTTAAGCATTTTGTTGTTTGTTTTAATTTTACTCATTTTATTGTCCTTCTGAGCTATTACAAAATATATGTACTTACTTTTTATTTTTTCAAAAAATTTATAAATGTTGCAGCTGTATGTTATTCATAAGTTTGTGTGTTACAAACACTGAAATTTGAATAGGATAGAATGTATCTGTTGCAAACACTAATCAAGTAATATTACAACATTGAATGCAGTAAAAATATTTTTTTATGTACGTAACAAAAATATTTGATTGAGGTATAACTTTTATTATGATTTAATATCATAATTTAAATGATTTCTCATTTATATTTTGATCATATATTTATAATATTCGTTGTCTTTAAGTAAAGATTTGGGGCCTTAAATCCAAGTTAAAGTGTCTTCATTTACCTCAGTTTCCACTACTTGATCAGTGTCTGTTACCATTTAATTTACATAAATTTCTTCAAGTTTCATTCATTATATGAATTGAAGCTAAATTTATTTGTTAATTTATTATATTACATGTGCTTATTTAAAAAACTTACTGTTTTTAAGTATTAAAAGTTTACACCTACTTAGACAGTTCAATTTCATGAATAGTTCTCATATTTTATTCGGACAGTATTGTGATGAATATTTTATTGTTTAAGCCTATGAGAAGTAGCATTCGAGGAACTTCCTATTTGTGTAAAATTTATTACCATAATTTGTAGTAACTCACATAACTTTATTTTCATAATCTGCAAATGAGCCACTGAGTTTATTTTTGAGATTTTAGAGTAATGGCAGAAAGGAGTTTTTGCCTATAACTGATATGAAAAAAGTGAGAGTCCATCTTCTAAAATAAATTACAAGGAGCAGCACATAATTGGTGATTAAATGTAAATTTTTTGTGATAAAAAGTGCAAAATCTTTTTTTTTTTTTTTTTTTTTTTTGAATTTCTCTAAACTTTCAGTTTGAGCCGTTGTAACACACTATTATACATTCTCATAATTTGAAAGTTTATCATTCACTGATTATTTTTCAAAATGTGATGTGCCAAAAGCAATAACAAGATGTAAATTAATGAGTATAGTATTTTTGTACCACCGATACCTGTATTTTTCCCCATCAGACATGTATATAAATGGGAGAAAGGAGAATTTGTACAAACAATATTTCAATAAACTCTTATTCCTTAATTCTTTGCTTGTTTTCTATACATGTTGTGCTAATAAAGAATTAAAAATTTGTTAGGAACAGAAAGGTGAAATATGGTTTTCTGAACTTCTGAAGCCTTGAAGACAACTAGTACTCTGGTATAACGTTTTCAGTTTTGTCACATAGTAAGAATAAACAGTTCTTTACAGAACTGTCCATGTTCAAGCTTGGATTCAAATAGATTGTGGCAAAGCATACAAAGGCTACCTGTCAAAGGAAAGGGGTGCCTTAGTGAAACGTTTTGTAAGTAAACTGATTAATTTTCACATTACATGTGGAGAAAATTATGAAAACTCCTATACAGCCTATTCACCATAAGTTGAACCTATGTGGAATAGTTAAGTCCCATTTCAGTTGGGAGTAGATCATTAAGAAAAGTCACTTCAACGGAAAGTATGCCTCCATTTAATGAAACAGGTGCAAGTAAAATGAACACCCAGAAATTTTGGCACAAACTTCCTATTTTACCTTTCTTCAAGTTATAGGCAAGCTAATTATCTCCAAATATGTTTTTTTTTTTTTTTTTTTTTGGTCTCTCCTGATTTGGTGGTTACTTACTACAGCCTCTAACTTCTTCATTTACTATCATAACGCCATCACCGCACGCAGAAAATTTGGAGACATTAGAGGATTCAGCTTTTTTTTTTTTACAGCATTCAGCATTTGTTGCCATTATTCAGCATTTGTTGCCATGGTTGGAGGGGAGAATAAATGACAATGAATTGTAAGTATATTAATTTAGAGCATGTGTTCTTTGAATGGAGCAGACATTAAACATTTTCTTGATTTCATCATTTCATTTGAATGAAATTACTCAACAAAAGAGAAATATAAATTCATATAGATTTCGCAAGTTTAAAAATTAAATTGTGATTTTAACTTAAACTGGAAAGGAAAAAAATGAAAAGTTTTCTTTGTAATTTTGATATTTAAAAAATATTTCAGACAAATTCATTTAATTAAAACTTAACTTCTTTCCTTAATAACGTTTAAAAGTAATTAGTTTATTCAGCTTATTCCAAATTTCTGTTTTTGACAAAGTTAAAAAAAAAAAAAAAAAAATTAATGCCGAAAATTTCAACAAATGTTATGTTTTGAACCCTGCAACTAGATTTTAATTTATGGCAGTTTAATGAAATTAAATTTTGTAGCAGATATTACAAAAATTATTTCACTGGCATTTGTTATAAAATTCTAATAATTATTTAAAAAGAAAATGAAATAGCAATGCTTAACACACATGGCAAATTGCTGGATTTTGATCATCTAGTTCAGTTTTGTAGGCCATGTTTCCATTTTAAACTACATAAAACTTTATAACTATATAAAATATATAAAACACTTGGAAAATTACTAGATTTTTGATCATTTAATACAATCTCGAACGTGATGTTTCTATTTTAAATATTCAAATTTTGATCAATAACACACTTGGCGAATTGCTAGATTTTTATCCTTTAATTCAATCTCATAAATAAAATTTATATTTTAAATATAGAAATTATGATCAATAACGAGTTAGGCAAAGCACATGGAAGGCTATCTCCCTAAACGAATCAAAGCCTTTGTGAAAGTATAACAGAAAATTGTTCGTATCCATGTTACACATCCCCGAAAAGATTGAAAATTAAAATTGACCACGAAAGAGTCTGTAAACTTCGATTTGTATTTCGCATTCCTTTTGTAAATTTCGTAACACTTTTACACTAAGGCAGTTTCTTACTGGCTGAATAGCTAATAATTTATTCTTAAGAGAACTTATTAAAGAAGTTCCTGCTACCAAAACTGTCCTTAAACTATGCAAGAATCATGGTTTTCGTCGCTCTAGATGAATACTGAAATGTCAGACGAAACATATTTCTCTCTAAGTAAAGTATTAAATAATTAAATTTTTATTGTGCATATAACGTCTTCTAGTCACCAACGATGTTACGATAATTATTATTTTCATGACAAATATGAGTTTTAAAGACAAACCTTGCCCGTTCGGCAAGATCGCGTGTAACATAATGAAGGTAATTTATAAACAGATGTAACTCCAGTACAAGTGAACATAACCATTTTAGATTTGTCAGGAGTGCACAGCGCATGGTACTATTCTGGCATTTAAGGTTTCCTTTCGCATAAATACAGTCAAGTCTTTAATCCGGACCTCAAACTTGCTGCGCATGCATAAACGCATAATGCGTCTACGCATGCGCTTAATACCTTTACGCATGCGCATAATACCTTTACGCATGCGCGTTTAATGTATAACGGACGGTATAAGCTAAGCTAAAATTATCTAATTATCTATTTCAGTTAATGTTGCAGCTTGCATTGTTCCTTAATCTTCTAATTGGATCCGGCTTATTATTTTTTGCAGACTGTTAGAGCAATTTTATAAAAGTAAAGCTTGAACTTTCGATTATGTCAAAAAGAATTTCCGATTCTGGAGCTGCCAAAGAATCTACAAAGCGAAAGCATGTTTCGATGCCCATCAAACAAAAAGTGGAATTGCTGCAAAAAATGGATAAAGGCATATCCTTTGTTTCTCTAACCATTACGAAATCTGTTTATCAATTTCACGCTGCTCTGCCGGGGGGGGGGAAGTCGCGGAACGCAATGAACTGGAAGTTGCTCTGTCAGCACTATCCTTATCTTCAGGGCAAATGTTTTTATTTTATTCGGCTTATAATTCCTTACTAAAGGTAGTATTTCATCTCGATGTACTCCGTCTTTGACTTGATTTAAATCAAATTCCTCGTCATTATAAATATCACGAATACACATCAAATAGTTTTCTGGTTGCAATTTTCTAATTTCGACTATGGTTAATGTATGCTTTACACATGTGCGCGTTGAAAGGAATGTAAAGTAAAGAAATAAATATTAAGCTTTTTTTTTTTTTTTTTTTTTTGTAAATTTTGATACCCTTTAGATCATAATTGCTCTTTATTTCATAAATTACGGTTTCATGTTTTTAATTTTATCATTTCTGCATGCCATCTTACCAGATTTAAACTGATAATCTATAATCCGGAATAGCCGAAGTCCCGACGAGTCCGGATTAAAGACTTTTGACTGTATTCTGTTACACCAGTTGAGAGAGAATGCCTCCTCAACTGGTGTAACAGAATATTTAGTCAGAGGGACTTTCTAGAGAAAACTAGTTTGTGTTATATATGGGTAGAACCATAACACAGTGAGCGTTTTCCATCATCATGAAACGAATTTGTAGCTGAACAACCAGTTTTTTACATCTTTAGCCACTCAGCACTAGTACTCCAATAGCGAAATAATTTCAACTAAGGGAAGAAGGGTCGCGAAGCAGATAACCATCGTCTGCTTTCCGACGCACAATTACAAAATATACGTTAGGATACGATAGGAATAATTACATTTCCTCAGCATCATATATGATTCATCGTTATTGGTGATTCGCATTTTCTGAAATGATAAACGTTTTATGAATTGAAATGCATCGTCGAAAATATTGCTCTTAAAGAATATGAGCTAATAGCCTCATTATGCTCTCTTTTTCAGTGTATTCGAAGGCTTTGCATAATTCTTCTTCTTCAATAGCTCGACAGCTCTGGGTGGGCCATGGCTTTCTCCAGGCATCTCTACTTTTGACAACTGTTTTCTAGTTTTTAACCTATAACACATTAAGATTTTTTTCGACACAATGAATCTATCTTAACGGAGGTCTGCCCCGAGGTCTATTTTCCATGGGCTTTGCCAGAAACATTTTCTTGCAGCAACGATCCTCATTCATTCTAGTCAGATGTCCAGCCTATTTAAGTCTCTGTAATTTGACGAATTTTACAATATCAGGTTGTTTTTAATTTTTTTTTTTCCTTCTTCTTCTTTTACTGTTTCTTGGAGAGTCCAGGCTACAAGTGCAACAAGTTTTTCTGGAATTTTCAATTCATGCATAGCTTTTATGAGAAGTTCTCTGTTAATGCAATTATATGCTGTTCGAAAACCGATAAAAAGATTGTAAGTATCGATGCCAAATTCTCTACATTTTTCAAGAGACTGTTTTAAGTTGAAAATTTGCTCAGATTGATTTTCCTTTTCTAAATCCACATTGATAGTTGCCTATCAATGTGGCAAAAGCCTGTCAAAAAGAATCGCAGACCGAAATTTATAGGATGTGCAATAGAGACTGATTCCTCTATAACTACTACAGTCTAGCGCGTCTCCTTTTTTGTGTATCATGCAAATGGTACTATGTTCCCATTCCGATGGGAGTGTCTCATTCTCCCAAATATGTTAAATTAATTCCTTTATAAGCTGTACACAGTTAGGTCCTACAACTTTTAAAAATTCTGACGATATATTGTGAGATCCAAGAGATTTATTCTTTTTTTTTTTTTTTTTTTTTTTTTTTTTTTTTTTTTTATAGTTTTTATAGCATTATTCACTTCTGTTAACGAGGGAAGATCAACAGGCTCTAAATTCTGATTGTTGATCCACTAACTACTGAAGGCATGTCGGAATCCAGCAGCTCATTTCGATGCTCCTTCCATCTTTGAAGAACGTCACCTTTTGCACTTAAAATAATGCCATCTTTCCTTCGCACAGTGTATGTAGTTCTTGGCTTCTTCGTCCACGATTAATCTCATGAAAGAAAGCTCTGCTTTCTTTTACTCCCCTAACATGTTCAACATCCGTTAAGAGATTTTCATGAAAGTTCGTCTTCTTGATAACGTGGATCCTTTTTTCTTTTTTTCCGGCACATTTGTATTCGTCAACGGCTATTCTAGTATGTTGTCTTTGTATCATGTTCTTATATGCCTTGTTTTTAAGTTCGGTAGTACCCTGCACTCCAGGTCAAACCAATCATCACGTTTTTTCTTTTTAACTTGCATAATTAATTATTATTATTACCTTATATTTAACATCTTACATAGTTATTCCTGTGAAAATGGATTCGTAATGATCTTCTAAATTATATTATGCATTATAATTCAATTTGCATAATCCTTCTTTTTATTCCTTTCAATATCATTATAGCTGTAGTCTAACTTCTCCCTCGTATTGATTGTGTGTGTTACGTTTGTTATTTCATTTCATTTTAAAATAATAATTAGAAGTTAAAATGCATATCAATACATTTTGTAATTGAACAAGTTGTTAAAAATAGGTTTAGTCATTTGAAGATATATGTCAGAGTTTCTCTATCTCACTTTTTTTATGTTCTTTAGATCAGAAAATCTGTGCACTTTTATAGTAGACTTTAGTTTCGGAACCAGAAATAGTCTGATTGGGCAAATTAGGAAACTAGAGAGAATAATTAATTTCTACGATTTTGCTATCCGGTCAAGAACCAGGACTTAATTTCTAAGATTAGAAGTGCCGGAGCTCTATGGAAGACGGTCAGCAAAGAGCAACAAGAGTAAATAAAATGACTATTAAACTCATTTCATTAATAATTTTAAAATTAAATAGTTAATTATTATCAAATTAATTAATGTTTATAAATTGTTATTTAATCAATAACTATTACATAAATAATTATATAAATAATTAATTATAATTTAATTGATATGTATTAATTAATTAATTATAATTTAATTGATAAGTATTACGTAAATAATTATTATTTATTGAAATAATTAAAGATTGAAGTAATTAAATAATTAAAATTAAATAAAAGGGAAAGAGATAAATTGAAATTTAATACGCGATTTTTAATATAATTTTAGAGTTAAAATAAAATTTTCGAGATAAAATTTCTACTGAAATTGTTATTCAAATACATAAAAGAAGTGCCGCAGCCTTCTTATTAAGGGCTCCGGCTAGAATTATAATTTATTACAAAAACTAAGAAGACCGACCGACTACTAATCGAAATCCGGTGGGCTCCGGCCCATTTTAAACTCTGATCGTAGGGGGGGGCGTTCTTTTATCATCACAAAAATTAAATATACTTAAAGTATAGCTGATGAAAATTCCAGGGCGAAACAAAATGAGGGCATGAGTGGGTGGAAACAAAAAATGAGGGGAATCTTGGTGACAGAGAACGTTCTCTTTGACCACGGCTCTTAGCTGATATAATTATAGCCATCACATGAACAACGCTCTGTGGTCTTGAATTATGCAGGAGAAAACACATACCTTCCTTCCAAAATCGAGGTATAACATGATGTTCTACTGATAGCCTGACATGGAGGCTCGAACTAGTGGTATAACAACTTGTGTACTTCAAAAAGAAGAGTGACGTCAGTTGCTTCTTTTTCACTGGATTCTAAATTCTGTAAGACGTAATAGGTGCTGCCATGAAGAAAGCAGTGATTGCCATTCTGTACTCCTTCATTCTGATTCCGGATCATATTGATTACATCAATTTTTGTCTCCCATTACGATTAAATCCTAAAAGAAGGGTTGCAGTCTTCAGCTTCGAACAAGATTTTGCGCTGCACTGCTTTTGTTCAGCCATCAGAAAGTATTATACAAACCTTATATACTAAATTGTTCTCTTGCACAAAACTTCGTTCATCATTTCCGTGAGCAGGGCTAATTTCTGGTCTTCTGCTTTGGAATTTTATATGTAATTTCATCTTCGACATTGAATTAGGAGAAAATATTTGTTTACAGGCTTATGCCGATGACATTACAGTCTTTGTATCAGCAAGTGGAATATTTACTGATTTAAATACATATTTTACTTTAGAACAAGTGTTTCAATGTGCGGAGGGCGGCATTTTAGGAATTGGGAAGAAAGGATATATGATTACCCCCCCCCCCAGAGAGAAAATTACACTTAAGACTGTTAGGTAGTTAAAATAGCTTGGCGTCATCATAGACAACTGCTTTACTTTTATCCAACATTTTAAATACATTAAAAATAAATGTTCTTTTGTACTGAATAAGCTTTATGTTCTTAAGGGCGTCTCTTGTGATGTTGAAAAGATGTTTTACAAGGGAAGTACCGAGCGAAAAATTTTTTGTATACCAGCGGTGCCCTGGTGTAGAGAAAATGTACGTGTAAATAATCTTCTGCCTCAAATTCAAAGAATTGCTCTGCTTGACGCAACAAGATATTTTCGAATCGTAAGTACTTCCGCTCTGCAAATCTAAGTGGTTGTGAACCCATTAACTTTATTGCTTCTAAAGAAAAGTCACATTTTTATTTAAGAAATGGAAAGGATAAGGTTGACACATTTGGCTTCGTTATAACGATCTATAGTGTATTAGGTAACGGCCCAGGACTTAGAAGAGATCCCTGGTATTATTTATCCCTGGTAACGGCCACTGCACACTTTTTTACACTGGAAGAGAACTAATTCGCTATAAAGACTAATTCACTTATTGAAATAAAATCACTGGTTATCTTTATAACATATTGTTGCGTGTGTACGGGTTCGTAATAGACAGAATGCACAAATCTGATGAAAAGTTAATAAAATTTATTCTTATGACAAGAAATAAAAACAAAATACTGAAATATAATAATGGAAAAACTGGCATTGACAAGAACGACCAGATGCTGTCATATGCCAGAATAATACGGTAAAACATAAAGTGGTATCGAAAATTAGCACTACATTTACTCTTAGGAACAACTATAATAAATGCTCATATCGTGTACCAGAGAGAGAGCCACAAATAAATTTTAAAAAAAAAAAAAAAATAGAGAAGAAAATTTCGAAAACTTCTCGTTACCGAATGGTTGACCTCGGAAAATATTATGTCTGATAGGGATAGAAACAAAAAAGCAAATTTCCAAACGCCAAGAGCGAGGAAAAAAGTTTAAAAAATTAATAAATAAAATAAATAAATAAATATTTCAGATTTTATATTACGCCCAAAGGATAGTTTTTTTAACGTTTTGCATATTATCTTTATTTACTAAATATCATGCTCTTCGCACTTAAACCATAAAATTCAGTTCAACAGTAAGATCGTAAAATAATTTTAAAATGAGCGTGTCATTAGAATTTCAGATACAGAGTCTCACGCGCTGTAGATAATTTTTTTTTTTTTTTCGTACAGTGTTGCCATTGTTCGCTTTGAAATCCTTGAGTTTGTTAATCAAAAATTCGTTAAAGGTTTACAAAATATGAAATAGATAATAAAACAAATTCCAAATTCCATATTTGGGCTTCCAGATGTCCGTATTCGAGTGGAAACGTACATTATTCTAAATTTGATGGCTGCAGGTATCGTTGTTTTATCACAATGCGAAAAACATACATACATTTATGAAGATTCTTCATTATTTAATTTATTTAAATATAATACAGGGCTCTAATAGTTGATGGCAACAATTTGAAAAGTGAACCGACATTCATAGTGAACCAACGCAAAATGCCGAAACTAAATTAATAGCCTTTCTGGGCTAACGCCGTTTGGGCTAAAACGAAAACTACAACCTATTGTTCTATTGTCAAAATCGCCTCAAATGTGTTTAGAGTGTTTCAACGAATATTATGCGAGACAGTATAATGTAATATTTTATCCTAAATATAAATTAATAAAAATATAGTACATTGTGTATATTATTATTTTTATGTTGTATATCCTATATTTATATTTCAGTGCTTATTCCATTAAATTCCTTTTAAAAATCTAACTGAAAATCCAATTTAACTCGAATAAGAAGAGCGTCCCCCATATTTGGGTGACTGGGTTCCACCGGCAGCATACTCGTCTCTCAGATAATGACGACGTGTTAATGTGACACACACATCAAACAAAAGAACTTGCAGTGCAAAATTTCGGATTACAATTTAATATTTCAAAACAGAGTTTATTATTAATTTTTAAACCTTCATTATTGGATAATATTAAAATTTAAAAAAAATTCAGCTTTTAAAATTTCCAGCATTTATTTTTCGAGCGTACTGTGGTACAAAAGGCGAATTATCAAAATGCTGGAGAGCAAATATTCTTCCGTTTCGGTAAAATAATAATAATAATAATAATAATAATAATAATAATAATAATAATAATAATAATAATAATAAAGGTAAAATAATCTATAGAGAGCCTGACAATCAGTTATCTTACTGCAGAGTTTCATTACAGCTACAAGATAAGAATTTTGTTCTGGATGCTGATAATAGCTTACTCAGGAATGTTCTCGAAATTTTGCAGTCAGAAACCTATTTTATCTCTGACACTCATGGTATAAAATAACCCCTTCTTGAAGTGCTAAAAAATTCCTACGGGCTTGCTGACATTTCACGAAGTTTTTCGTTTCATGGTTGACAGATATATCCTTAAAAATCGAGAACAATAGGAAAAGAAGCTCTTAAATTTTCACAATATATCTTTTTCACATACCTGATAGTTTTACAGGCGTTTGGGAGAAAATGTACGATACTTCCCACTCCTAAAATTTGAATCTACATTCTTTTATTTCTGAATACTTTTCCCCCTAAATTTCTTTTTTTTTTTCCTTCTTGGTAATCCTTCTTCTTGCCTTCGGTGGCGTATTATACCTGAGACCAGTAGATTCGATAATAATAGACTGAGTGAAACTCTAAATATGTCCGATTAGGACTGCCTGTTTCACGGTGCCCTTATACACTTTTTTCTCAATAAATACATTAGAAAATAATTTGCAGATTTACGATAAAAAAATTTAAGAGGAAAAATTTATAATTTTGAAAATTTTCTGCAGAATTTTTAATGATTCTCTTCCTTCAAGAATAATTTATGTATGAAAAATGTAGCTCAATAATATTTGAAAAAATGTTATTATGGAGTTTGTCATTGGATGCATAACACTACATATTTCTAGTACTCTATTTTATGCTTTGCTAATACAAAATATACATAAATCGTCCTTTATTTGCTTGTTTATTTTGTATATTAAGTGTTCACTGGCTCAAAAAATTAATTCTGTGCATACACACAAGTCAATTCACGACAGGTCAGACAAGGCTGATTTATGATAGGTCAGACTGATCATTTATCCAGAGCGTCTGCTTTTAGGAAAGCCTCCAAATTCTCCTACAGTATTTAGACTATATCAAATTTTATGTACATTTTTAGTCTTATATCCTTGTAGGAGACGTTAGGTACTTTTTGAAAGCAGGAGTCATGAAAAATGAACAACACCTTCGCCAGGACTCGAACTGTGGACAACTCGAATACGTGTCGAGTTCGCTTCCAATTACGCCACGAAGGCATGCTAAGAAGGCGGGAGAAATACCGTATATCCTATAAAATTAAAAACTGGCTGAGGAAAGCTTTTTCTTTTTTCTTTTTTTCTTTCTTTCTTTCTTTTTTTTTTTTTTTTTTTTTTTTTTTAGTTTCAGTTCTAAATAAATAGTTTTTGTGGGCTTTTTCTCAATAACTCAATAAATTAATGTAATTAATCTTTCCAGAAAAAAATAACACTCTAATTTAAAATGTATAAAGTTATATTATATGCAAGACTTTATAAATAAAAACCTTGAAGAAAAAATATACAAAACTTTTGTTTTGTTTAAATAACTTAAAATAAAAAAATATTGAATAAATAGGTTATTTTAAAAAGTGCTTTGTTTAATGACACCAACGATATATATTACGTTGAAAAAAATTAGAAAAGAAGGTGATTTAACCCGAGCTTCGAGTTAAGTAAATCGGGCTTTATCTATATAGTTAATTCATTCATTCACAAACATCGTAAGTGTAAATATTACAACACAATTATGTAGCACAAATACAGGTTACAGTAATTATACTAATCTACATTATATTTATATGTATATATGTACCCGAAATTCCCCAAATAATAGATATCTCAGTAATGAAGCCAAATCAGTTATCTTGTCCTCATCCTTTACCAGTCACAGAGTGGACAAAATACCACTTATATCAAATATTGTTGTTTCATTCGGTGTTCGAATCCTTATATACGGGATGGCTACATATGTATACGAGAATATGAGCCAGTTTGCTTTAAAAAGGTTTTCACGAAGGCATCCCTCCCCTCAGGCAGATATTCATTGAGTTGCTCTACAAAAATCAGTTAATTTAACCAATCTCTTAAGATCTCTTGTAAGATATTTTCTTTCTTCTTGTTGTGTGCTTTCGTGATGTAATTTGAAGCACGTCTGACTAGCATCGGGAGGTCCAGAATTCGAATCCCGGCGAGGGCATTGTATATTTTTTATGTTTCTTGCATAGATAAACCTAATGACTCTCTTTTTAATGTAAAAAGCATTTTTAACGATGAAGTTTAGTCCCATATATGTAAGCAGATTATAAAAAAATCTTCTTTGCTCTTCCAGAAGGAGAGAGTGTAAAGGAAAAAGGGGCTCCTTTCTTTAGCTGTAAAAGTGAAACGCATCTGTTTCAAAGGCAGCTTTTCCACAACACATTAAGTGTTGTTTGTGCGTGTGTTCCTTGTACAAAAGCGCCTGACTTGATCGCCTTTTTAGATAATGTTAAATCAAAGTCGGAGAAGACTTTACTGCGTTCCAGCATAAAGTGTTTCTGGCACTTCTGTTGTGTCGTATAAATAAATTGTAAACTACTTAAATTTGGAAAACAAAATTTATGTGCTATTGTTTAGTCTCTGTGAAAGTAAATTTTTGATTGCATACACAAAGATAAGAGCAGATCAGTTTTGAAGCGTTTTACAGTTCTGCGTGATAATGTATGCGACGTTGTCTGCTATTTATTTTGCGATGTAATTTCAGTAATTTTGGGGCATTCACCATTATTTATAAATCTTACATTTGAATGCTAGATTGGGATTTCCAAGATAAAGATGAAGCGGGAAGATACACCAACAGATTCAGCAAAAACTGTATGAAATTAACTGAATCTTTAATTTATAATTACTTATATCGGATCCTTTAGAATGATAAGCCCGACTTATAATATCGCAAATGCGTTGTAGTAATTCCAATGATATGAATTCAGTTGCTTTTCAAAAAATAATATATTATTGAATTTAACGGCTTTGCTTAGCATATCACCACTCCATAAGAATTATGCCGAAGGAAGTTTGAACATACTAACGCATCGATATCAGTGTGTCGATATGTAATCTCTAAACTTTGTATTCTTAGACGTAACTTTACTTCGTCTACTTTCAGTAATGCAAACAGGTTTGGATTCTGTGGCATCCTTGTGTGTGTTATTTCAAACGTGAAACGAGTTACTCGCAAATTACGTAAAAGCTTTTTAAAATAAAAACATACCTATGATACATTTTCCCCATATGAAGCTAAAAGTATTAGACAGGAGAGACTGTTTGTAACCGAGAATAACAGTTACATATTTTCTATAGGCTTTGCAGCTAGTCATGAATGTGTGCCACTGATTTCCAGCATTATTTTATGCGATAAAAGAAGTTTTTGACGCCAAGTATTATAATCCGAGGCGGAATTCGTTTTGCTTAAGAATCGTGACCATACTTTCAGTTGTTATTCTGTTATCATCTGTTTTTACCTATATAAATTCATAAAGTAGATGCTGATGTATATGAAGAAATAGATATCCTTTTTTTCCACTATTATTTTATTTAAAAGTTTTGTTATAATATCCAGAATTCATTAAGAGCTTTATTTCGGTCTGGATATTTTTCAGAAGTAAGTCGTGCTCTTCTGAACAATGAATCATTTTTTGCTTACATTTTTCGAAAGGTGGGGAATACTATGAAAAGAAACACTTTTTGTCATTCAGAATTAAAAAGAGAATATTAGACGGGAAAGAAAAAAAAAGATTTCTGAATTTAGAAGTATAAGGGAGGGAAAAAAAAAAAAAAAAAAAAAAAAGACTAACGAAAAGTGCATTACTTTTCTAATACTTATTAAGGGAAAATTCTATTGTAATTTTTTAAATGTAGAAATAGAAGACTTCTTCATCGGTATTCAAAAGTGCAATGCATTCTTCCCGCCCCCTTTGCAGCAGTATTTAAAGTATGATTTGGACTGAGTATTGAGAGCATTAAAAAAAGTCCACTTAAAATTTTATATATCGGAAATAACATAGAATTTTACTTTAAATGTTCCGTTTTGATATTTGTATTATCCAGTTCCAAGCTTTCGAAGATTAAATTGTACCACTGGTTTTATATAGCCTTGTAAATAAAAGGTTACAAATTATAATGCATTTCTGAAGATAAGAAGATTTGATTTAGACAAAGTATGTATGATCTATCTCTCTAACCTATTCCATCGTAATTTATATCAAGAATAATACAGGGATAAAATTCAAGCCTTTTATACTTCTTCCTCTATTTCCAGCTTCTGTAGAGAAGTTTCAGATCAGCGGATTTTAGGTGCCTTCCATTTCATAAAGACACTACATTGTTACAAATATCCACGCTTGTTCGGAATTTAAACCCGGATCCATCGGCGTATACAGTCATCTTTGCCAATCATCGTATTATCCGAAGCGTCAAATGCTTCTTTAAACGCATTTAAAAATGCTTTTACGAAGAATATTTACTATTAAAATTAAACCTAATTTCAACCAGCTCAAAGTAGCATAAATGATGTGTTAGAATCGAAAAGTGAACAATGTTAGCAGAAAAATTTTGACTATTCTCTTCACAAGTATTTGCGCATCCACTGTTGTATTGAACAAATTACGCTCACTGCTGAACAAAAGTTTAGCATTCCTTTTTAAGTTCGATTTGACGACACTTCTTACGCCCATAAAAGCAGCGAGAAAAAGAACGGAGTAATGTGTTTTATGACACTACTTGTGACAGAAAAAGAGATAATTCTTCTTCTCGAGTCTTCTTCGCAATTGGTTAAGTTATCATCGTCTTAACTGGCGATCTGAAGTCCACTACTGCAGGAACGATTGGCTTCGTATATTATCGTGCAGTTGACGCATCAGAGAGAAAGGTTCTGATGTATGCCAACAAGGAGCTAGTGTTGAATGCGGCTTGAATCTTTCGGGCCTGAGTACCAACAAGAAGCTAACTTTGAATGCGGCCTAAATACCAACAAGGAGCTAGTTTGAATGCGGCTACTGAACCATGAATTTAATATCTAGTTTGATGTTTTCAGAATTGATTTTGGCGGCTCTTAAAATCTGTGTTGGTAAGTGTCATATTATTCTTTTTAACATCTCGAGAAAGTGCTTAATTTTTTCATTACGCTAATTCTTTTTCTGTGATAATAAAAATTATTACCATTTCGTTTGTGGGAAACATTTGTCGGATTTACGCAAGTGAGAGGGGAGAAAAAAAAAAAAAAAATCAAAGCTTTTCTGTACTAAACAAGCAAGATTTATGCAGATGCGAACAGGACGTGTGCCTCGTCCCCCCTTTTTGGCAGTCGCCACACCTTTCTATACTATTTAAATATACCAAGTTTTAGTTTTATTTATTTATTATTTTCTTTTTAGTTCAAGATTTTGAAAGGTAAAATTAGAAGCATAAACAAAATTTTAAACTTCCTATTTAAATTTTTTACGGCTTTTTTCACATCTGAGACCTGTACTCTCATTTACAAACAATATCTTGAAGTTATTGTATGTTCCTATAATTTCTAAAGCATGGATAAGAAGTTTCTCTTTCATGATGCAAGAAACAATCAAAATGATTTTCTTTTTACAATGGAAAAAAAAACTGAATTTTTAATTCTATATTTTACTTACCAACTTGATTATTAGATCGATAAATAATTTAATTGCATTAATTTGGTCTTATCGTCGAAATATAATTAATTCAGTTTGAGTTTGTAATAAAAATAATTTTTACAACCTTCTCTTTTTCTAATTCCCTCAAAAAAATAATTATAATACCCTGGTTTAAAATGTATCAGCTTTATTTTGTAGCACGTAAACAGTGACAAAAAATGTACAAAAAGGCGAAATATTTTTTTTTTTTTTTGTTTTTTTGTTTAAATAAATTAAAATGAAAAAATGTAGATTTATTATGTTGTTTTATAAAATACTTTACATAATACTCATCAGGCTCAATGGTACCACACTGAAAAGAAGTAGAAGAGAGCTTTGCAAAATGCCCTGGACGGCTGTTTCGCCCTGTTCGTTTAGATAGATTGATTTTGCAAGATTTGCAAGATTTTTATTTTCTTAAATCGGATTCTAAATGAGTGCAAAAGTCTCCATGTGACCTTGAAGTATTAAATTTATGACAAAGTAATATTACAGTAAGTGTTTTTTCTTCAATTTGGCTCTTAATATTTAGAAAAACACTTTTTTTTCCCTTAAAATGTAGTAAATAAATGGTTATAGCCGAAAACATCGTGGCAAAAACACCGCGGACGAAAACGCCGTAGAAAAAACAAGATGGGAGAAAATAAAGCAAAGAAAAAACATCGCAGTTCTAAAATATCGTGGTACAAAATAGCGTCGTTGAAAACAAATCCGCTCAAAAACTTCGATGTTTAAAAACATCGTCGTCGAAAATATCGTGGTAAAAAATAAAGTGCCTACAAATCATCGTATGACGATAACATCACAGACATGAGTTTTAAGACTTTAATATTTATAAATGGATATTATAATGATTTGTGAGCACAAGATGGAAAGAAGGGTAATTTTTTTTCATGTTTTTTATTAACTAATAAATTTAAAGAAAAAAAAAACAGAACAAGAGATTAAAATAAAACAAGAAATAATTTTCACTACGAGAGTATCACATTAACAAAAGTGAAGAAAATAATCTCACAATTAACTTAGCAATTTTTTTATAGATAAGGTACTTATCTTTCTTTTTCTATTCTTTTTTAGATTATACTTTTCACGAAAAATTACCAGTAAAACTTTATAAAAAAAATAATTTATTAATGACCTTTGTTAGTTAACTATGTCAGTTTAAAATTCTATTAAGAGCTATAAGTTGCATTAATTTTCTCTGCTTAAGTTTCCATATTACATTTTCAGCAACTATTTATTAGTTAATAAAAATATTGAAGTAAAAATTATCCTTTGTTTTCGGCGGACACCAAACAAACATTAGTACTGAACATTTCTTTAAGGTCCCCACTTCTATTCGTCTGGACCCATGGATGGTCTTCATAGAGAAGTTTCCCTGGTGACTTTATATTTTATTTTTAGTATGTCAAAGCTATTATAATTTATTGCTTATGACAAACCCCACTTCAGTTCTGTGCGTAAGGGAAGATGCTTTCATGGAAGACTTCTTAAGGGAAATTGGCTTCTAAACATAATACGGATGGCGAAAGATTTGAACACAGGTCGAACTACCACTGATCAGCACTATTATCCGCTCGGCCATTGATAGACATCATAATTGTTAGTCTTAAAATAGTTTCGGGTGTAAAATGGAATCAAAAAACCAACAGACTGCACCACTTTTAAACCTTCGATGAGTTTTTATATTTTTCTGTTAGTGAATTAAATTGAAGACTTTAACAGTAAACTTTTCTTCTAAGTGTTAGATTCTAGGATGAAGTTTTCAGATTTCGGTAACTGAATATATCTTGAAAGGTTGTCATACATTTTTTTCCAGATTAAAAAGTGAATTATTTAAGGTAAACTTTCAGAATGTAACAATTTTGTCATATAGCCCTTTATATGAAATTATAGGGAATAATAAATCTTTAGAATCAGTTTGTTCCTAAAATTTTAGCTATTTTGTTTACTTCTTTTAATATATATATACATTTATTTTCTTTTAACTTTCTGCATCATACAATATCTAATTTATGTAGTTTATTCGCTAATTTTTTTTAAATATAAAATGTTTACGAGTAAAAAACATGTACGAAAATGTTGTGTTAAACACTATCCATCTTACCGAGATATGTTGCTCTACCCTGTGTAATACTTCTTTGGCGAAATGAAGCAACTCCAATGATGGAACACAGCAATAACTTTTATTTAACACTCAAAAATGGCGACATACAAACAAGAAGAGAAAACATATTCTAACATTTAAAAATAAATTACATTCTTTGTGCGAGAGTCGCACGTTGCACTCGAGTCTGGTTTCAAATATTGCCATTCACAAATACCTCAATGTTCATCTATTTAAATTATTTAAACTACAAGATTTTAATAATATGTAAAGCTGTTACAACCTCTCCCCCAACGGAGAGACTTTTACCGAAGGGAAAAGTTCTGTAAAAATTTGAAAGTTTATAAGCTCGGCTTGCTCAATTGCTTAAAGAGTAAAGGTAATTTCTCTTATAAATTTACAAATTTCAGGCCAAAGATTTTAAGTTTTAAATAAATACTTTTACACCACGTTTAAATAAAAAGAAATGGAGATCGTTCAAATACATCAGTTGAGCATACATTAAATAATAAAATAAGTTCTAAACGTGGTTACATACTCTTATTATATTAGTATATACTCTTATTATATATTTATATTACTTAATTCTACTCAGAACATCTACGTTCTTGTGCAAAGTTCCTTTGCGATGAATGATTAAAATTATAAGGTTGTAATAAGAGTGCCCAACGCATCAATCTAGAGTTACATTTGGCGTTGGATTGTAGCCAGACCAAAGGGTTATGATCAGTTTGAATCAAGAATTCTTGCTGACCATCCAGATAAAAATGTAATTTCTTGATAGCGTAGATGATAGCAGCGCACTCCTTTTCAGCAGTACGATAATTCTTTTCAAATTTAGTAAATTTTTTGCTTATATACAAGATAGGATGTTCATGTTGTTCATCATCTAATTGGCATAGTACTATACCCATGCCATTGTCTGAGGCATCGGTTTGTATAATAAACCTTTTATCAAAGTCGGGAGCATACAGAATTGGTTTCCTGCATAGCAACTCTTTTAAATTTTTAAAAGCTTTGTCACATACTTCAGACCATTGTATATTTCCTTTTTTTGTTACCCCCTTCAAAGCGTCCGTGAGGAGTGAAGCAATTTCTGAAAATCTCGGTATGTACTGGCGATAATACCCTACCAGTCCTAAGAAAGCACGTACTTCTGTTTTGGTTTTAGGTGTAGGATACTTCTTCACAGCCAGGATCTTTACTTCATCCGGGGTTCGTTGTCCTTGTCCCACGACATGGCCTAGGTATCTCACATGATCTTGTGCAAATTTACATTTTGATGGTTTTAGTCGTAAGTTTGCTTTCTGTATTCTCTCTAGAACAGAAGTTAGGTTTTTAAGGTGCTCTTCCCAGTTTTCTGAGTAAATGGCAATGTCATCCAGGTATGGTACAGCGAATCCTTCGCATCCAGCCAGGATTTTAGTCATAACTTTGCTAAAAAAATATGGGGCATTTTTTAATCCAAAGGGTAAACGTAGAGGCCTGAAACTTCCAAAACTAGTTACAAATGTTGCATATCTTTGGGCTCTTTCTGTTAACGGAATTTGCCAGTAGCCTCTAGATAAATCTGATAGGGTAATATATTTTGCTTTTGCTACAGTTTCGATACGTTCTTCAATATTAGGCAAAGGATAGTATTCAGTTTTGATAACAGCATTGAGTTTACGATAATCAATACAAGCCTAGGATCCTTTGATGAAGATTCTATCAAAATCATGGGAGATGTATAGTCCGATTCTCCCGGCTCTATAATTTTAAGATCGAGCATTTTCTGGATTTCCTTTTTGAGAATTTCAGTCTGTCGAGGTGACAGTCTGTATGGCTTTATTTGTATTGGTTCGTTATTTAATAGTTCAATATCGTCACAAACTAAGTTTGTTAGTCCAGGATTATTTGAAAAACAACCAGAATATTTCCAAAGAATCTTTCGCAAATCTTCTATTTGCTCGGGTTTCAACCTTTTATCGAGTTCATTCTCCTCTATGATGTCCGAGAAATTTAATATACTTGGATTGGAAGGTAAATGAGGAATGTTCATTTCTAAGTCTCCTTCCACTTCAGTTATCATATTAATCATTTCTGGTCTTTTGTAATATGGTTTAAGCATGTTAATGTGATATACTTGATTTGGCTCATTTTGTTCCTCGAAACTTACAATATAATTGGTTTCTGAAATTTTCTGCTCTATTTTTCCAGGTCCTTTCCATTGTACTTCTAGTTTACTTTGACGATTCGTTGATAAAACAAGAACTAAATCTCCTCTAGTAAAGTCTTTTCACTGCGTTTCGATCGTACCATGTTTTCCACCGTTGTTGAGCTTCTTTCATGTTTTCCACGGCAAGTTCTTGGCATTTCTTCATTCGATTAATAAGTTCGAAAACGTAACTGACAACATTATGACTTTCTTCAATCGGTTCTAGCCACTGCTCATAAAGTAAAGTGACTGGCGTTCGTAGGTTTTTGCCATGAACTAATTCTGCTGGTGTAAAACCAGTGCTTTCGTGTGTGACTGTTCTGAGAGCAAAAAGAACTGATGGTAGATAATTCTCCCAATCAGAAGTAGCTCTTATGCATACGACTCTTAACACCCTTTTTAGCGTTCTATGGAATCGCTCAACGGGATTACTCTGCGAATGATACACAGAGCTTCTTACATGTTTAATTCCGAAACGCTCCAAAAATTCCTCTGTCAAAGCACTGACGAAAGAGGTCCCCTGATCTGTTTGGATCACTTTTGGGAAACCCATACGACTGAAAACCTGTAAGAAAGCATCAATCACAGATGGCGAAGAAATGTCTGTCACCGCAACAGCATCTGGATATTTGGACGACATACACAGAGCTGTAATAATATATTTTTTTCCAGTCTTTGAAATAGGTAGCGGACCAACAGCATCGACATTTATTTTAGTGAATATTTCGGAAATTACTGGTACTAATGTCATTGGAGCCTTCTTTTTGTCATTTCCTTTTCCAGCGCGCTGACAAGCATCGCAGGTTCTTACAAAATCTTCAGTTTCTTTGTAACACCTCGTCCAATAAAAATATCTAGCAAATCTGTCTTTGGTCTTTTTGACACCCAAATGACCAGAAGTTCCTTCGTGGCACATCTTTATAATTGACAACTTGAGTTTTTCAGGTATAACTACAAGCTGTCTTTCAAAGCCCATTTTATCAGTTGTTTTTTTAACTAAAAGCTCTTTTCTTGTCAGACTATAGTTTTCATTTTTGCATGTACCTTCTCTAACTTCTTGGATGATTTTAGACAGTTCCTTATCAGTAAGCTGAAGTCGTGCAACTTCTTCTGAGTCAATTTTTACCAGTTTCATGAGAGCTTCATCTTCCGTATTTAGTTCCGGTAAATTATCTTCTTCTTCAAAAACATCTCTGGATGCTTTATTTTCTTCCTTCATCGGTTCCAAGATCTGCTCTTCAGCTATTTTTGTTTTCCTTTGAGCTCTAGTAGAAACGGCATTAAAATGGTACCACTAAGTTTACGTTCAAGTGATAAACTAATAAAATAAGGCAGTTCAGTGTTAACAGGAAGTAATAACCTGATATCACTAATATTATGTTCAGTGATGAACTAATAAAATAAGACAATTCAATATCAACAGGAAGTTACGTTCAGTGATGAACTAATACAATAACGCAATTCAATATCAACAGGAAGTTACGTTCAGTGATGAACTAATAAAATAAGGCAATTTAATATCAACAGGAAGTAATAATCTGGCATCACTAATATTACGTTCAGTGATGAACTAATAAAATAAAAATACGCACGATTATTCGATCTCGGTCGGTGCCTCCAAAATAATTAAGAATGTAATACTTCTTTGGCGAAATGAAGCAACTCCAATGATGGAACACAGCAATAACTTTTATTTAACACTCAAAAATGGCGACATACAAACAGGAAGAGAAAACATATTCTAACATTTAAAAATAAATTACATTCTTTGTGCGAGAGTCGCACGTTGCACTCGAGTCTGGTTTCAAATATTGCCATTCACAAATACCTCAATGTTCATCTATTTAAATTATTTAAACTACAAGATTTTAATAATATGTAAAGCTGTTACACCTGTCAGATCATTCATCATCCTCTACCCGCTTCTGGAAATGTTAGGAAATCTAGCAGCTGAGTGGTTGAAACCGCTGAAGTTCAACGTACATTGCAATCTTAGGATTTACTCAAATTTGCAACATAAATTGGAGCCAAATCCTTTCAATCCTTTAGATATCCTTTCAATTTAAGCAGACAGCCCAAGCCATATTCAACCATATTCTTCTGAACCACCAATGGCTGAGAGGTAAAGTCGCTGAATACTGGTATCCCGACCCGGGCTCGATTCCAGGCAAACGAGCCGGCTGTATGGACTCTCGTAGATTTCCTCATGTGCAGCGTGGACACGATCCAGTTCCCCCCCCCAATAAGTTCTCCACGAAGGCATCCATCCGTCCAGGCATATAGGCCTACGTACTTTCTCATAATCAAATATGTCCTTTACTACATTAAGCTAATCGAATCTAACCTGAAATGAATACTTCTGATAATTATTTTCAATCTTACGATAGAAGATCTTAATGAAGATCTAATTTAAGTCACAAATCTTCTATTGAGTTTGCGATAGACGGGCTTCGTGCTCCCAGCTCTTAACGGAAGGACAAATTTATTTACAAATTGCAGAAGTATATTGAGCATTGTGGTAACTATTTCAAAATATAATGTACTCAATCTTAAAAATTTTTATGCTTATTTAAAATTTTAATAGTACAATAAAACATCAATTATGTTGAATTGATTAGATATTGATGAAGATTCCACGAGAAGACTGACAAGAAGATCCAGATGCAGTGAGCGAAATTCTTCAAAATCTTTCAGCTTTCCCCCTAGCGTTAGATAATTTACTTCGTAAATCTCTGAGATAATCCTCGTAAATCATAGCCACTAAACATGTATTAATCTATTCGATTCGCACTGCCTGTTGCAGATTTCTTTTTTGTATTTATTCTTCTTCAATTTTTGGGCCTGGGTTCACAATTCTGTCTTCTGACTATATTGCACTTAATTATAGCATATGAAAGCCAAAATCTTGATTTATAAAAGACGAGTAAGAAACTATCAATAAAGTTATTATTATTTAAAAAAATCTGAAATTTTTTCAGATTTTAAATTACGTCCAAAGGGGCGGCGTTTTTTTAACGTTTTGTGTGTTACCTTTATTTATTAAATATCATGTTCTTTGCACTTAAACCATAAAATTTAGTTCAATAGCAATGTCGCAAAATAATTTTAAAATGAGCATATCTTGAGAATTTCCGATACACAGTTCGACGCGCTGGAGATAAAAAGGTCCCCCCCCCGTAGAGTGTTGCCATTGCTCGCTTTTAAATCGTTGAGTTTGTTACTCAAAAATTCGTTAAAGTTTTGCAAAATATGAAATCGATCATAAAACAAATTCCAAATTTCAAATTTGGGATTTCAGATACCCATATTCGCAGTAGGATTACGTCATTCAAAATTGGATGTCTCTAGATACCGTTGTTTTATCACAATGCGAGAAATATACATACATTTATACAGAATTTTCATTATTTAATTTCTTCAAATATAATGCAGGGCTCTAACATTTTATGGCAACAGTTTGAAAAGTGAACCAACATTTATAGGAGTCCAACGCAAAATGCCAAAACGAAAGTAATAGTCCTTCGGGAATCAAATCCCTTTGGACTAATTATTATCAATTTTTAAAAAAGAGGGGATTATTACGGAATACGTGCGGTTTTCATAATATGAAATAATGATCTTTATGAGTACAACATCTCCCCTGCCCGATTTGCTAGAAAATACTATTTATTGTCGGAGTGAAATAGTTAATACGTAAAAAAAATTTATATTTAATTAAAATAAGTGACGTAATGATCGATAATAAACAGAGAAGTAATTTGATTGCAGAGCAAAATGGCAAAATTCGTGGCTTTGTCGTTGAAAAAGCAGTAAAATTTCAGGAAACTTCTTCTACCTGGAATTTGCATTAACAATTTTTTGAAGCTGTGACTATACAGCTATATATTATACTGTATATATTTTTTAATGGAAACTTTGCGTTTAATGGAAACTTTTAATGGTGCGTTTCGTCGCACCACGCCGAAACTGCGAATCTGCGAAATCATCGCTTCGAGAAAAACATATTTGAATGTTGCGCATGGGTTTGATTTTAAGAAAAATTTAGTTATGATTTTTGCAAAATAAAGAAAAATTTAGTTATGATTTTTGCAAAATAATTCTGATGGATTCATATCATCTGCAAAATATCCAAAATTCATTTAGAAAATAAATATGGCAATAACAAAAGATATAGATTAATAGTTTGAGCTTGGCGATGGTCATTTATAAATTACTGAAGTTTTATAAATACAAATCAACGCCGTTATATGACATCAAGATTTACATTTTGAAGGAACATACAGTACATGAAATCCGCACAGTTTTTCATTAAGTCATACGTTTTTAAATTTACAAAAGCGGTCATTTACTATCGAAATTATATAGAGACAATGATATAATATATATATATATATATATAAATTTTGAAAGCTTTTAGATTTTATACTACGGCAAAAGGGGCGTTTTTAACGTTTTTAACGTTTTGTGTGTTAAATTAAATCCAACAGCAATATCGCAAAATATTTTAAAGAGCATATTTTTAGAATTTCTGATACACAGTCTCGCGTGCTGGAGATAAAAATTTTACCCCCCCCCCCCCGCACAGTGTTGCCATTCTCGCTTTGAAATCTTTGAGTTTCTTAATCAAAAACTCATAAATGCTTTACAAAATATGAAATTAGACAAACAAATTTCAAATTCCAAATTAGGGCTTCCAGATGGCCATATTCGGATCTAGACGTACGTTATTCAAAATTGGATGGTTCTAGGTATCGTTGTTTTATCAAAATGCGAGAAATACACGTACATTTATGCAGATTCTTCATTATTTAATTTCTTTAAATATAACACAGGGTTCTAATATTTGGTGGCAACAATTTCCAAAGTGATTCACTGCTTATAGCAAATCGACGCAAAATGCCAAAACGAAATTAATAGGCCTTCTGAGCAAACGCTTCTTTGGGCTAAAAACAAAACAGAGAGAGATTTTCTATCATTTTTAAAACGATATTTTCCAGTGTCCAGTGATTCAGAGGTTTAGCAAAAACTGAAGACATATTCAGAGTTCAAAACTGTGCTTTAGATTTTGAAATAGCATTACTCTGCAGCATACGTTTGGTATAAATTCTAACGAAAGGTAACACTGAAGTTACTTAAATATGGAAAACAATCTAACAACTGCAGCAGAAATTTAAAAAAATAAATAAATAAATAAATAAATAAGAGAAATTTTCAAGTTTTCGGATTTTCCCTTTATTCGTGTTTTATTTAGTTGCAAGAAGATAGAAAATCTATTTGCAAAAAGACAGAAAATCTCCTAACATTTGTGACATTTTACAGGATAAATTACCTCCGAGATAAAACCAGCGCCTTAATAATAAGCAGTTTATTTGAAACAATAATTATTTTAAATATGATATCCAAGTCCAACCCACTTATTTCGATTAACTGAGGCTGTTCTGTACACCAGTTTGACTAATTAAAAATATATCTAGTCGGCAATTTTTATGAATATTTTCACTACAGTTATAAGTAATAAAAGACGATACTTACACAATACATTAGATATTCAATTGCAGTGTAGGGTTTATATTTAATTTAACTAACATTTATTTTAAGTTTAAACTATCTTTCCTGTCAAGCCTTACTTTCCCCTGGAACTGCCAATGCCAGAATATGTAAATTTGAGTAGAACGCGCAAGCATTCAAATTATCAGCGGAAGTATTCTGATTTAAATAGAAGGAAACGAGTTCGGAGAGAGTTATTCTTACTTAGCGAGCGCGGAGGTAGAAATCGAGAATTGAATAACCCCGCGTTGCGGCCTATGTGCTTGGCGGGAAGTAGTTGCAATTGTTCCAGTGAGCTTCAAGTCTGCTGAATTAGCGGCGGTATTTGTAAAACGCGGTGAGTTAGTTATTTTAGAGAGCCTCGTAGTTAGAATCTTGTCTTTATTTTCTTTTCAGGTTATTATTTTTATTTTGACTGCCTAGTTGGCACAGTTTGTAAGCGTCAAGAGGACGCAATTGTAATTTAGTACGTTGAATAAAAAGGGACTTAAACCCTTTACAAGACTCTGTGGTTTATACAAGCTTTCACAGTCACCTCTTGGTTGCGTGCAAGTTAGAGGCGCGCAACGTTATATTGGCGCCCGAACAATTATCGAACTGAAATGGCCGAAAACTGGATGGAAGCCGCTGGACAACACCAAGAAATGACAACGCAGTTAGAAGGATTTGGATACCTGGTCCAGACTTTGAGAGCATCAATCAAGCCAAACGTCTATTTCGACGGAAAAAATTCGGTGTCCGTATTTTTAGAAGGTATAGAAAACCACTTTCAGCTCTATCCTGTGCCTGAAAGACAAAAAGTTGCTATCGCCACATCAGCACTAAGAGGACAGGCCGCGCTATGGTGGAAAAATATAGGCAAATTTCTTCTAGGTGAATTTGGAAGCCCGACGTATACATTTGAAAATTTCAAAAAATCGTTAGTAAAGGCCTTCCCCATAGTGAAAGATCGCGCACGGCTGGAAGCCGAGCTATATAGTTTTTATCAACGGGATACAGCACAATTGACGGACTTTATTTTACGAAAAATCAAGCTAACGGATATACTGTATGGCAAGAAACCCGATGCGGAGATTATTGAAATAATATTACCAAGATTGTTACCCGCTGTCCAAGATTACTTTGAAATTAGAAACCCAAGAACATTGCAGGAACTCTTCGAATTGGCGGTGAAGTTTCAAAATCGCAGAATCGCGGAAAGAGCGAGAGGGGAAACATATTCTCAACATACCCGAAGGAAGGAGGAAACCAGAAATGGAAATCGCTCATATGGGGGAAAGAACTATCAAGCTAACGCATCGAAACTCGAAGGTCAAGGCCCAAAAAGAAAATTTGAAAATAAGCATCCGCGTACCCAGAAGACACAGATTGAAAGGAAAGCTTTAAACGACTAGAGGGGCCTGTGAAAGGGAGGGTCCAGACCCCGGAAGTTTTAGAAAAACCCTCAAATAGACATCTAAATACAGTCATCGTAAAAAACTCACAGCTACCAATTATACAAGTCCTGGTTGGCGATGTACCAGTAGAAGCCCTCATCGATACAGGGGCAGAAGGAAATTTCATGAGTGAAAAGTTCTTCAAAAAGAATTTTTATAGGATACGACTATTCAAAACCAGAAATACGGAAATTATAGCGGCGCAAGGAAAAACATGTCACTGCATCGGGAAAGTATCATTAAACATACAGGTAAAAGAGGAAAATCTCAAAGTATTAATTTTTGTGGTGAAACACCTCCAACACTCTCTTATTTTAGGTATGGACTTTTTAAGGGCCGCGAGGGCCAAATTAAATTTTCAAGATAGTTCCGTGGTGCTGGAGATGGACCAGAGGGTGGTGGAACCGGTGGAGACACCTGAATTGGACCTTAGCCATTTGAATGACCAGGAAAGTAAAGCAATACAGCAAGTGGTGAGTAATTTTTCTCATTTGTTTTCAGAAAAACCGGAAAACTGTCAGATCGTGACTCACAAGATTCAATTAAATGCCGAAAAACCTTGTAGGACTAAACCGTATCGCTATGATAAACAAAAAGACTTAATCATTGAAGAACATATTCAGGAGATGTTAAAGAATAAAATAATAACGCCCATAAATAGTGAATACGCGAGTCCAGTCGTACTATGTAGGAAAAAGAACGAGTTTCCTCCTTCGAATAAAAGGGCTTGGAGGTTTGCTATCGATTATAGAAAACTAAATAGCATAACTAAATTCCCAGTTTACCCTTTGCCGGTTATAGACGAGATCATTAGACAGATCAAATCGACGAGATATATGTCTACTTTGGACTTAACGTCTGGCTACTATCAAATAGCTATGAGACCCGAAGATATACATAAAACCGCGTTTATAACAAAATCGGGCACTTATGCATTTTTACGCATGCCTTTTGGGTTGTGTGGGGCCCCATCAACATTCCAGAGAGCTATGGACATTGTTCTAAAGCCTGTCCTAGGAAAATCAACTTTAATTTATCTAGATGATATAATTATAACGAGTAGTACGTTGGAACAACACATTAGGGACCTCGAACAAGTTTTTAAATTATTAAAAGAGGCCGGTCTTACAATTAACGCCTCAAAATGCAAGTTCGCAACTAAAGAACTTAAATATCTCGGTTATAAAATTTCGCAAAAGGGTATAGAAACGCAAGATTCAAAAATAAAAGCTATTAAGAATTTCCCACCGCCCAACACCGCCAAGAAACTTTCGTCTTTCCTTGGACTATGTTCTTACTATCGATCTTTCATAAAAGATTTCGCTAATATTGTTGAACCACTCTTAGTAATCAAAAGAAAAAAGAGTAAATTTACGTGGACAGCGGAAGCGAAAACAGCTTTTGAAAGATTAAAAGAAGCGCTTATTAATGCCCCTGTTTTAAAATTCCCTGAGGGGGATGAAAACCTGGAAATTGCGGCAGATGCATCAGACTATGCGGTGGGTGCGGTTCTTATGCAAAATAACCATCCGCTGGCATTTTTTAGTAAAACATTGAATCAAACACAAAGGAATTATACAGCTACAGAAAGAGAAACATTAGCCGTATTAATGGCTGTACACAAATTTCGAGTTTATTTCGGCAAATCGCCAGTAACAGTCTTTTCGGATCATGCGGCTGTTGGTAGACTTTACTCGGGAAAAAACCTAACGCCCAGGTTAATAAGATGGGCTTTAAAACTCCAAGAATATAATATCACAATAAAATATAAACCGGGTAAGGAAAACAATGTAGCTGACGCACTTTCTCGTATAAAACTGGACGATGAAGGTAATGAACTTAAATGCGCTGTGTTGACTTCAAAAATTTTAGATTCTAGAGATACGGTTATTACTGAACTGAAAGCTGATCCTGAATTTGGAAATATCTATGCTTATTTGAAAGACCCCGAAAGCTTTGAGCACACAGATATCGATGCGATAAGAAATAGAGCAAAAAACTATGAAATAATAGATAATTTATTATTTTATACGAAAACAACGAACGAAAATCTTGAGTATAAGCCAGTCATCCCAGCCTCGCTTCGATTAAGCGTTTTGAAGGAGTTGCACGAAAAAAAAACAGCGGGCCACCTCGGGGTCAGAAAGACTATAAAAAGGGTACGCGAGGCGGTATATTTCCCGCAATTATACAAAATAGTAACGGCGTATGTCAGGTCCTGCAATCAATGTCAGTTAATAAATGATATTAATTACAGCCCGGCCGGGTACTTAAATAGCATTCGCGCTACATTTCCGAATGAAATTTTAGGCATAGATCTCCTTGGTCCCTTCCCCCAGAGCGAGTTAAATAAAAATCGTTTTCTTTTAGTAATAGTAGATCATTTTTCAAAATGGATAGAAATTGTTCCACTTAAACGCGCGTCAGCCAAAACAGTCGCAGATGCATTCTTACACAGATACATTTTAAAATACGGTGCACCGATAAAAGTCATTAGCGATAACGGAAAACAATTCATTAGTCAAATATTTGAAAACATATGCAATGGACTTGATATACGCCATATCAAAATGGTTCCGTATAGACCACAGGCTAACATAGCAGAAAGAGTAAATAAAAACATTGTAAAAATAATTCGCAGTTACGTTAGCACACATCAGAAGCGCTGGGATGGCTACATAAATGAATTAGCTTATGCTTTAAGAACGGCACATCATGATACTACGGGAAAAACTCCAGCAGAATTATTTTTAGGCAGAAAGTTAATTACGCCTTTAGATAAATTATTCTTTGTGCAACAAAGAGAGCAGGAATTTAGACAAAAGGACGTGCAAAAGCTAATTGATCAGGCGCTTAAAACTTCGGATACGGCAAGAAATAGGCAGAAAATTTATTATGATAGAAAACGCCGTGAAGCAGATTTTAAAGTTGGGGATAAAGTATTGAAACGGAAATTTTCTTTATCAAGTGCCCCAGAGAATTTTATGGCAAAGCTAGCTCCAAAGTTTGAAGGCCCCTATGTAATTCAGGAAATCAAAGGAGTAGTCTTATATCTTAGAAACGAGAGAGGGGAAATCTGTAAAGCAAGTCCCGACCAGGTGAAAAAATATTATAATCCAAATGATTTTGAAATCCTTAAAAGTTTCTTGCAGGACTCAAGTCTAAACGAAATAGAAGGGCCAGAGACTGCAACAACTATTCCACCACCCAAGAAACGGAGGACTGAAGAGAGACCTAGCACTTCTACAACCCGGACGTCGGTATCAAAAAGAAAAAATGATTTTCAAACTCCGGCGTTTAAGAAAAACAAAAATACAGATGAACCGGGTAAAGAAACCGTGGTAAAGACGAAAACACCACCTATAAAAGATGGCAGGAGAAAATACACATCAAGGAGAACGCGCACACGGCCACAGAGTCAGGTGCCAGCAAGGACGCCGTTCCGGAAACTGAAACGCCAACAGGAGGCACAAAAATACGACGAACAGAAGAAATTCAAGGACTCCAGACCGGAGGACGTCAAGACCAGCCGTCCCAGGCAGAAACGCAAAGGCCAACAACCAGACGATTACTCCGTCAAGAGGCCAGCATGTAGAGGACGCAAAAGAAAGAACAACGGGGACGACAATCGGAGATCAATAAGGAGAAGATTGACATCCATGACACCTCTAACTTGGGATCAATTTTGTCAAAAATGGATGACGGAGTTTCAAGCATCGAAAACTCAAAGATAAGTTAAAACCTTCTATAAATTTTTTTTCTCTTTTGTTCCGAAATGTTATGCATAAGTACGAAGTTCTATGTTTTGACGAAAGTCAATATGTCTCGGTTAAGACTTAGTTTTGTTTTACTTTATTTAGCTAAGGCAAAAGTATTATTTTCTTTAAGTGTAAAAGCTAAAAACAAGCATTTTCTGTTGGTCGAAAGACTAATTCTGTTATGTTAAAGCCAAAATTTGGCCGGAGATAAAAATAACTTCGTACTCTTGTACTAATAAGAATTTTAGTTCGAGTGCCGCCAGCTTGGCGAAGAATGAGTAAAGTAAAAATTTATTTTCTCTTATTCATTTTATGGTAAATTGTAAAAATCATATGTATTAAAATTTTGTAAATATACGTAAATACTTGCATGTTATGTAAAAGTAGAATTTAGTCTAGAAGCATAAAATTGTAGATGCTAAAAGTGAATGCTTAAAAGCAATGAAGTCAAAATTCAAGTATTAAACTGTAAAGTCATGCTTTAGAGCGGAAGCCTGCATGTTTAAAGATGAATGAGGGGGAAGTTAGAATGAATGTGTTTTGTAGGGTTCTCCACCTACATTTGAATTTTTAAGAATATTAAAGTAGCTCATTGAGTTGTAGAATGTCGATAAGGTGTGTCTATTTGGTTGTTGAATTCTAACAAATCATGGTGGTTAGGGGAAGTGTTGTAAGACTAAAACACGAATATTCCCGGTTGACACCACATATGGTGGAGAGCCAGGGTAAAGTTAAATTAATGCTTGAAAAATTGAATGAATGTGAAGTAAGCAATAACTAAGAAAAACGCAACGTTAAAAACAAAAATTTATTGTGTCAAGAAAGTGTAAATTATAATGTATGTAGAAAGATACTGATACTTATTCCTTCCAGATGCTGGAAGGAAAGACCAAGATTGATTGATGAAGTCCAGGAAAAGTTGCTGTAAGAAGAAAGCTTTGTAACGACTAACAGAATTTTAATTGTTACATAAGATTTTTTTGTGTAAACGAGGCTTTCGCCAGTTAGTTCAGAATTAGATAAACTTACAACAGGTCGTTTGTAGGACCTGCTTCCAAGTTTTCCAAATTCTGGCAGCGGCAAATGTAGGGTTTATATTTATTTTAACTAACATTTATTTTAAGTTTAAACTATATTTCCTGTCAAGCCTTACTTTCCCCTGGAACTGCCAATGCCAGAATATGTAAATTTGAGTAGAACGCGCAAGCATTCAAATTATCAGCGGAAGTAGTATGGTTTAAATAGAAGGAAACAAGTTCGGTGAGAGTGAGTTATTCTTACTTAGCGAGCGCGGAGGTAGAAATCGAGAATTGAATAACCCCGCGTTGCGGCCTATGTGCTTGGCGGGAAGTAGTTGCAATTGTTCCAGTGAGCTTCAAGTCTGCTGAATTAGCGGCGGTATTTGTAAAACGCGGCGGTATTTTAGAGAGCCTCGTAGTTAGAATCTTGTCTTTATTTTCTTTTCAGGTTATTATTTTTATTTTGACTGCCTAGTTGGCACAGTTTGTAAGCGTCAAGAGGACGCAATTGTAATTTAGTACGTTGAATAAAAAGGGACTTAAACCCTTTACAAGACTCTGTGGTTTATACAAGCTTTCGCAGTCACCTCTTGGTTGCGTGCAAGTTAGAGGCGCGCAACGTTATAGCAGAATGATAGTTTTATTTACGTATACTTTATTATCACTTCAGAGGAGTACCTCCAGAGTGTTTTCTTTTAGCGGTTTTTTACCGAAAGATGTAAAGATCAGAAACAGCAGCTAATAGATGAGATCAAATTGAATCATCTAAAAATTAATTTTACTTGCACTTCTTAATAACATTTTGCAATAAATGTACTTTTATACTGGAAGTGCCTAAAGTAAAATAGGCTTCTAAGTCCTTACATTACATCAACTGCAAAATTTTTAACTGCGTATACTGTCTATGTTATGAAATATAAAATCTAATGATGAGGATAAAATTTTGAAGTAGAATATAGACTGCAAGCCTTCCTCTCTGTTGCTATTCAAAATTTCAAAATGCAGCAAAAATGCATATATTCGCTATATCCTCTCTCCTTCTCTAAAAAATACAAACAAATGATTAAATTTTAAAAAACTGAAATTTTATGAGTTGAGTATTTGCAATGGTTTAGTGCAATTGATTTAGCACTAAAGATTTAATTTTGGTAACATTAATTAACATTAAGCATGACTTTATTTATTCAATGGTAAAAATACGTCTTAAAGTGTTTGACTGTAATCTAAAATTGTTTTCAGGATGCAAAATTAAAATTATTTTCAGTTTCAGTATTTAAAAAAATCACATTATTACAAATGAGACTGCTGTATTTATTATTGCTGTTCTTCTCTTTAAAGTTCTTTTCATCTGGCAATTACTTTAACAGCTTGAATGGAGACATACTTTCTTTTTTGGGAACATTTTTAAGTGTTACCCATAATTCCCAATATATATGCAGCTGGACAATTTTTTCTAAAGGTATAAAGATTGAGAATCTTTTTTTTTTTTTTTTTTTTTTTTTTTCCCTACTAACACATCGAAACCAAAATAACGTCCACCTAATGGAAAATTGCGTGCAATGCTACAAGAGTCCCTCTCCCAGAGATAATGTGTCTTGGTTTATTTACGTTCTGCTCTTACTGTCTCAGGAATTTATGGATTTTAAGATTACAAAATCTAAGATGACATGTATGGAGTCAAGGTCAAAGCATTCAGGAAGCTTTTTTCATATTATTTTTATGTTCTTACATTAATAATTCTGTACGAAAGGTATAAAGGGCAAATAATTTCTTCTCCCTCCCGAATATATAACATATGTATATATATAATGCTTTCTCAGAAATCGAAGAAATTGAAACTTACTCTTAGAGTTCTTAAATTATCAAAAATAATTCGTTTCTCGGCACTTTTTAGTTTACAATAACAATTCTTTTATTATTGTTTTGACTTTATCATCACACAAAACTGCGACCATCTGAAAAAAAAATTATTTATGAGTCATAATATAAAATATCTTATCATTTAAAAATTATAAAAAGAACTCACTATTTTGCATAAAATTCACATAAAACGAGAGAAACTTACTCATTTCTCGAATATTTGGACCAAACAAAGAAGATATGTTTAGGAAATAAACCAATATACTATCTGCAATACAGAATAAATAATATTTATTTAATATATTATATTATTTATTTAATATAATAAAAAAATAATATTTATTTGAGACTATTTTAATAAAAATCTCATGTAAATATTATTTTTTTATTATAAATTCTTAAGTGAGAAATAAATGTTAAGCAGTTCATATTTGCTGCTTTAATTTAACATATTTTTTTATTTCTTCTTTTTTCTTTTCTCATTATTTATTTATTTAAGAATAACTAGCCTCGGATAAACAAGAAATTCGGAAAAACACAATTTAGCAGTGGACATTGTACGTATTTTGGGACAAAAATTGACTAAGATCTAAAATATATTTCAACACTTTTTCCAAACAAATGAGAAACTCTGGCCTATAATACAGTTAACAGAAGTTAAAACGACAGTAGATGACAGGTATACCGTATACTAAATGTAAAATATATGAAATAACTAGTCATACTTCTCCCGAAATGTAAAAACAATTGCAATAATTTTTTAGGTTTTTAAGAGCAGGCAGAAAGGCTTCGTCGTAAGAACGCTGTCGTTTTGGAATCTTGAAAAATGTTGCCACTCCGAAAGAACAATAAAGTAGTCACAGGAAATAAATCGCACCCGGCATAAGTTATCGCACAGGGCTTTTCAGTTGTTGATTTACGACAGAAAGTTGGAAAATCGCTTTCAAGGGAAAAGAAATGTCATGGTCAAATTCCAACAAAAAGCCATATGAAGTACAGTTACTTTAATGTTACAATAAAGTAAAACATCTGAGGTTGAGCGACATACATAATATGTGAAATATTTTGCCAATTTATGTAAGATTTCATTACATTTCCTCTTTTCGAAATTTAGTAAATATAGTTTTAATTATGTTCACTAACGTGTTGCCATTGTTGAGTATAATGTTGATTATGCTCTTTAAGAAGCGAAAAAAAAAAAAAAAAAAAAAAAAAAAAAAAAAAAAGGTTATGCAACACATTTCCTTTTAAGAAGCTAATCTAAGATCAGTTTATATAAATGTGTATTACATGTAGATTAGTCTGCAATATTAGGTAGATTACATGTAGATTAGCCTGCAATATCAGATAGCTAATTGTAAAAATCAGTTATTTTGCAATAATAGTGTAAAATATGATGCAGAAAATACATTTCATTAATTTTACTAATCACTCAAAAGCTTCAAAATTTTAGTTATGTATATAATGGATTATATCTACTGTGTTTATTGATAAATTTGTATCATTTAGGTATCATTATAAAGAGAAATAACGACATATTTTATTAAAAATACTTACATTAATTTTAAATTACTCAGTTTTTAAAAAAAAAATGTGCTGTTTAAATTTTAAAAATAAAGGTCACATATCACTGGGAATGGCAACATTTACAGAACAGGCAATTTGCCATGCAGTGTGAGTGAATGGAAATATTTCTTAGAAAAGCTATTTTGAGCCCCTTGGACGAGTAGTGCTTTGGTAGTGCAGCCTAATGTGACGTAACATGACGTGTAGTCTAGACTACTAGACTATGTGGTCAAAAGACGGAAATTTTCTGTTGACGACATATATGATACATGGCGTTAGAAACATATTTTTTATTGACAGTATAAATTTTAATAACGTTATTCATAATTATAAACATGAAACTGTGCCGGAATAGATTACAGCCAAGTCTGTTTAACATTGAGGTAAATGGCTATCTTACTGAATCGGCGAGATTTTCGACAAGCTGGCAATGGTTTTGGCGACTAATTTTGTAGTCAAATTTGGCAATAATTCGCCAAATATCGCCAAAATTGGCACCATTTTGGTTCGGTCGCTGTGTAATTGTAATTGGTACAGTAATTTAATAACTGCAGTTGATCCCTATATGTAACTTTAACCGTCTATGCCTTCCAGTAATTTCGAGAAATGGAAAGTACTAGAGATTTCTCATCGGCCGGAGGAAAACTATACAAGATCGGAGAGAGAATCAGTTTTCAGTTTTGAACTCAGAGTTCTTTAGTTCAGCTTTGAGTTCGGAGTATTGAGAAATCCCCGTGTGAGCTTCGCCTTTTAGATGCGCTCTGCATTACGCTGTATTTAACATTCTTAGTAGTTTGAAGTGTAACTACTGATTTTGTCTGTGATACTGAGAAGAGCTGTAAGAGTGCTTTTGTCGAAAGTTCCAGAACTGTTAAGTACTTCTTTTGAGAAAATAAATTTTATCAAGATCTCATCGGTTCTGTGTGCATTCAATCCACTACGAACCCGTAGGTACGCAACAATATATTACTCCTTAAATCCCCCAATTTGTTGAAGTCATAAACGAAGTGAAAAATTGTATGCTACGTGGGTTCGCAAAACCTCTAAATACTGGCAAGTTACCAGATCGAATTGATGACACATGTGATACGACAAGGACAAAGAACAGCGATTTGGTAATGTAAAATAAATAAGGAAGTGGAAGAACTATACTATAGCGATCTTCAATACCAAAAAACAAATTTTTCTTTTATAGTAAATGAAGATCATTTTTACCAAACAGTTTACGCAATCTGACTACTGGCAATGACTAGTTGTTTACTGCAAATTATAGTAAAATTAGGCTTAATGTATCTCTCAAATGATTGTTCACATCAATAAATAAAAGATTTTATCGAATCAAATTAAACTGTATGTTAATTTGAGGTGAGAGGGGTAAGTTAGGCTAAATTCAGCCTTACATTGATATTGATTCTACGATTCATTATGTTTGTTTATTTGCATGGTTTATATTATTAATGTTAGTTTCATACTTAGTTTAAACTAACAGAATTTTTAAAAAATCAAAGGAAAATTAAAATCAAAACTCAAATATTACAATGCAAAATATCAATAAAAGCAATTTGAGAAGAATGTCAGCGGTGAACATGATAAAGTATCATAACACAGTATCAAAACTGTCTACGAAATTCAATAATAATAGTCATAGAGAATCCCATTAGTGTGAAAGTTAAAAGTATACCTAGTTTCACTCATAGAAATTTTCTTATAAAACCAAATAGACTTTATAAGAAAATCTGTATGCGTGTTTCAGGTGAGCTGAAACGAGTTTTTCTATTTCAAAGAAAAAATATTACATAATATTTACTAGAAATGATTCTTTTAATAAACAAATTAAAAATAATTAAATAATAACGGAAGGACTAATAATTTTGGTACCAGTATTTGAACAAATGAGAAAAGAAGTAAAATATCACGCAAAAAATAATAAGAATTAAGTTAAACTCTTTCTGAAATACGAAATTCGTATTAAAATTATTAACTATAGATACTAATAGCTTTTAACTTAGTTTCATTCTTAAACAGGCAAACTAAAAGAACTTAAAAAATTTAAAAACATGAATCATACGGTAAAATCGAAAGTAATTTAAAACACTACCATGAATATTGGTTGCTGAATAACTCAGTTTTGCTAAATTTAAATAGAGTAATTGACATAAATTTCGTTTCATACTCATAAAAGTCCATTTTCTTCATTTGATATATTTTAATTTTAACCTTCTTCCACAATACTTCAAAGCTTTATTTTCCCCCATTCAAATTGGTATCGTAGATCTTTTACGTACCTTCTATATATTATAAAATGCCTTTGTCAACAGTCTAACAAAGTGAGTCCTTTAAATGAGTAATTTCATCTGTATCATCTAATAATTTGTTACCAGAAATATTGCTTTATATAAGTCTGGTAAATAAAATAGGTTTTTCAACGCCCCATTACATGGCGATTGCAAAATTACTAAAGCTACTTCTTGTATAAGTTGTAGCTTATATTCCAAATAAATTCACGTGATAAAGTTTTCTAATAATCTAGAGTTTTCTAATAATTTCTAATACTCTTCGGCTAATCTTTGGAATATGGTAACAGGTAGTTTGACGACATTTTGGTAAGGCGATAAAGGTTACTATCTAGGACTTTAGCAGTGTACATGGATAAAGTCAAGAATGTGTCAATGCCATTTTTGTGCAATTCTGGGATTTTTTTTTAAGTGAAAATAGGTCGACGTGTGCATGGATACCGTGTATGTGCAATTCTTAAAAACGCGACAAGCAGGGGGCGATTCTGCACTTTCTCCCAATTTCGCACCTAATCTTCGTCATGATTAAGCACTTTTGTTCCATAAAAATTCTAGTATAAGCGTAATTCGGCTAGCAGATTGTTGGAAAAAAAAAAAAAACTAGCAGATGCTGTAGGAGGCTTGGTCGCAAAATTTTCGCCAAAAAATTGCCAAGATCCAAAGATTAACCTAATCTTTAAGTATTTCCATTTTTGAGTTTTATTCAGACTGTGATGTAAGTTGTTAGTATTCTTATTTTTTTTATACCATTTAACATTCCTTAAAAAAATGCAAAACCAAAAATCAAACTTTCAGAACTGAATGTCCCTTTCTGGATTGAATTTTAGTTTTACTGCACAATAAAGATTTAGTTTTATTAATTGGTAACAAGAGGTATTATTTCTATTTACTTAATGGTAAAAATCACCTCTGAGATGATAGACTGTGGCCTGAAGTTTTCACTTAGCAAGACGTTTTAATTTTTAACTTTTATTATTCCCCCCCCCCTAGCAATGCAATTCAGAATCTTTTAGGTGTTTTCAAGGAATTTACGGATATTCTTTAATGAAAATGTTGCTCTTTTGCTTGTAGAGTTATGTGCGATTTGTTTTCTTCTTATCAATGAGTTCATTCTAAGTTTTAAGCCGCCCAGACGGTAAAGTGGTTAGGAGAGTCTACTGCGTACCGAAGGACCTGGGTTCGAATTCCGGAGGAGGCATGGATGTTAGTAAATGTATAACATATTCAAGGCACGGGGGGCACTCTAAGTGTATAGCGAACCGAAAGTCTCTCGAGAAGTTGGTGGTAGGGAAAGAAGGGTAGAAGACCCTCGGACCCGTGCCTCCGGGGTGCTCTGCATCAAAATTGGAGGCGGAACTGAGCCGTACTGTCACCTGTATGGAACTCATCCTCTTGCCAACGACAGGCGGAAACTTGCTCACTTTGCAACGATGAATTTCGTGGTCTTGTTCTGATATGACTGTCAGATAATTAAGATAAGTCACAACACAAAAACATTCTTACTTTTATTTTAAAACAAGTAGACCATTTTTATTTTTACACTCTTATGTCCGTAAATTTTTAGATGCCATGCATCTTAACCACCTTTTTAGTTAGTGCTGCCATCTGTGGGCAATAAAGGAAAGTATTCAAATGTTGAATTTACGATAATTGTCTGTCTTCATTCCTGTTAAATATTTTTCATTGGAGAAAATAAATGATTTAAAATAAAAGTAGTATAATATAATACTTATTTTAATACTTAAAAATCGAAAAATTACTGCATTATTTTTTAGAGAGCTTATAGAGCTAAAACATATGGCTTTAGAGCTAAAAACATATGTCTGAATTTTTACGTTGTTGGGTATTAGAGGTAGCATTAAGCAATTCGGAAATTTAAGCAAACGTCTTCCATCCAGGTTTAAAAGTTTTGAAACGTGATTTTCATGAAGGAAAGAAGAATATCTCTAATGTATAGTATCAGATTACTTGAATTCGGAGTTGGTAGATAAAATAAATAGATTCGGATAGATGGAACTAAATACGTACTATTCCTTTTGAAGTAACGCAGATGGGAATTGGATGAATTTTGCACTTTGAAAAAGGAATAACAAATACAACCTTTTCTTCTAAAATATACAGAATTTTAAATTAATATTGAAAATTTGGAATAAGTATAGAAAAAAAAAAAAAAAAAAAAAAAAAGGGGGAGGGTTAAATTTTGCTAATTGTTAAAGTCGGAATGTGCCCCTTTCATCTATAAATCTAGCTTATTGACTTGAGTCTCAGTGTAGAAATCAGTTTAAAATAAAACTGAAAGGAATTAGATTTTAATGTTGCACTAGAAGTTTAGTTAAGTTTTTTGTGTTGTCGTTGAGCTCGCGGATTATCTATCTGCTGTTGGACTCATTTCTCCTGACACAGACTTTTTTTTTTAATCTTTGTAAATTTGCTGTTAAACTTCATTTTCTTTGCGCTTACACTACATAAAGTTTACAGCAAAATCACAAAATATGTATAAACAGAATATATTTAGAATCCTAGATGCAGCATTAAATGTTTTCATACATTTTTTTTTTAGCCCAGAAAGCTATTATTCTCGTACCTCACTTTTGCATCAGACCGCTTTTGTTGCCCATTTCACTTTTCAAGTAATTAGCCGATGGTGCAGCCAGCCACCTAAAATAGTTATTATAAAAAGGAATATATACATTCTTAATTTTCCGTAATAATATTTTTTAAATATTTTTTTTTTAAAGTAAAATGAAAACTCATCTTTTAGATTTAAAGTAGGGTAGATAAGTATGTTCAGCCAGAGCCGTTTCATGATCTTATCTCTTTTAATTTTGAAATCTGAATGAAAGAACGGTACGCTGATAGTCATTTAATAAGACATTAAAGCTGAATGAAAGTAAATTATTGAATAGAAAACATATTAAAATCACAATAACAACATCTTCACTCACGTTACTTAATCAGTAGGCATAAGCAATTTACTGAATCCGCTTTTTTTCAGACAGAAATATTTTCTGACTGGTACCATAACAGTTTTACCTAAATACTTTGGCCTAGCATCAATAAGATTCACATTAACTGTAGTTAGGCAGAAGTGAAAACAAATTACATAATTTATTTTAAAATGTTTACTTTCAGTTGGAAGTCTTCAATGTCATGTATGCAGCACAGGAAACCCAGGACAAGAGGACTGCGGTGCCCTTCCTCCTGAAAGCACTAAGTACCTAGAAAACTGCACAGCTCCGAGTGACAAGTCCTGCAGGATTCAAGAGCAGTGGGTGGATTTTGAAGTCTTAAAACGTAAGCATCCAATGTCATCATTCTTTCATTGAATAAATGCGCTGAGTTTATAGCTCTTAGAATAGCAAAAACTATAATTCTGTAAGCTTAACTGCTGTTGTCAATTTCTAAAATTCCGTTCAGCACCTCAAAGGAAAAATGGAATTTTTTCCTTGCTTTCCTAGATTGGATTAGTTTAAGCAACTATGCTAAAGCCTTTGAAAGTTAGCTGCTCAGAAAAAGACGTCTTCACGGGAAACCAGCTAAAGAAAATTTATTGTTCAGACTATGATATAACTGTCAAAAGTAACGTAAGCAAAACTTTATTGCTAAGCAAAGGGTTTCACGAAGGCCACCGAATGGAGTTAGGGTATTTTATCCAAATGTTCCAAATTTTAAAAACTATGCGAAGGCTATTAAGAAGTTGAAAAAATCTTACAAATCGCAGTAAAATACGTTATGTCATTTCAGATTTTTGTGAAGCTTTATCTTTTTTATGCAAAAAGTGGCATGAGAAATGTAAAGGGAGTTTTGCACTCTAGTGTGAATATCATAACTCATATTTATGAAGCTTCGTTCACACCTGTCGAATAGAGTCGAAGGCATAGCCAATCAGAGAAGGTAAATTTGCACATGCGTGAATTGAGTTTACAGATCTTCAGCTTGTTTGTTACTTTGTGATTGGTGAGTTCTTATAACCTTCTTGGGAAAAAAAAAAAAACCTGAAAAATTAGAACATTCCACAGAAGTCCTTGTTCCAGTTACCATTTGTGGTGTTTTTGGCGTGACCGCCTAAAAGTAACGATACTAAGAATATCAAATACAAATTAATTCCGCGTAAATAGTTCAACTAAAATTTAGTGGTTAGTACATTGCATGATTTTTACTAATAAGAATAAAATGACTTACCCAATAAGGTATGCATGAGTCGGTAACTCTCTTTTTCCAATCTCACATTTATTTTATCAAACACATTTTCTGGATTAAATAAGGAACATTTGTCACACACATATAAAATATCAAAATATCAGAACTTAGATACACAAAACGTGATAAATTAAAATGGAATGGTCGGTGAATGCCGAAACGTGACTATTCGTAGATAAATTGCAATCCTGTCTCATCGAATATATCTGCAGTCAAAATTTTCTCATATTCATTTTCGTATTGTCGCGCAGTCTTATTACACACGTGCAAGCTCTTCTTTTTTCACACTCACATTTTTTTAACACACTTCACCACGTGGTGACCCATCGCTGGTCAAACACATCTTGAAGGCGAACACCTATTGATAATCTGCTTGAGCGTTTTTTTTTATGTTATTCACGGCAGCAGGACTTAGTGAGTCTCAAACCAAGCATTTTCCTCTAGATATTACATCTCTTAATTCTGCTTCTTTCTATGCATAATACGACGACATTCCACGTGAAAATATGTAGGAACGATGGCGACTGCTGAGTGTGTGTTCCGAAGGCCATCACACGCGTTAACACGACGTCAGACAGAAGAGGAGAAAAGAGAAAGACAACTGACTAACTGATAACTTATAGCCAGAATACCACTGAGATCAGTAGTTTATCTGGCTCAATCAAATTTATGCCGGATGGGCACAATAACATAGAACTATCTTCAGATTGTCCGCAGTAAGGAGGAGAAAGACGGATAAAGAATAGGAAGACCAGCAACGCAAGAGCTCACAAGCAAGTAACCGGCCCGGTAAAGGCGTGACTAAGTGGGAATCATAAAATGAGTGTAGAATGTGAATAAAACTAGAGAATTTAAGAAATACACAGTACAATAAATGAGTAAAATACAAAATTAAGAATGCTAATAAACACATTGGGTACATCATTTACAGGTGGGCACTAGGTGGGAAAGTTCGGGTCCCTGATAAGGTGGGCCGCAAGTGGGCGCAGTTTGGCGTCCTCATTCAATATTTCGTAGGTAAAGATATCAAAATTTCTCATATGGTCACAGTTCAGAGCTTTCGTGAAGAATTTCCTGTTGATCTTATTCAGGTGCTCTTCTAGAGTGTCCAGTTTTAAGTCACAGTGCAGTGTAGCATTGCTCACAAAAAAGTGAGCATGGGTGATAAGCCTTAAGACTTTGTTTTGCATGATTTGAAGTCTTTTTATATCCTCCTTGGTAGCCGTGCACCAGGCCGGCGACGCATAAGTCATCAATGGCCTAATTGCCGTGATATAAACTAGCCTCTTTTTCCTGAGGTCTAAGCTAGAATAATTACCCAATATAGGGATGAGACTATTTACAACAGTGAAAATTTTTCTTCTCACCTCTGTTATATGATCTCCCCATTTTAATCTTTCATTTAGCATTACTCCTAAATATTTCGCCTTACTAACTCTAGGAATCTCTTCAGAGAATAAAAAGAGCTTACTGTTAATAGTCAACTGTGTATTTTTCCTCCTTATCAATAATAATTGCGACTTGCTGGCATTAATAGCAATTCTCCAAGTCTTACACCACTTTTCTACCACTGGTAGAAGCTCCTGTAATTTCTTGACTGCATGATGTGCGTTTGCGGACTTTACGGCTAATGCCGTATCGTCCGCATAGCACCCAAGAAAGTAATTTCTGCCAATGTGAGCCCTAGGGAAGTCATGAACATAAAATAAATACAGGACGGGCCCTAAAATGGACCCCTGTGGGACGCCTGCATTCATGGTGCGTAAACTGGAGATGTCCTTTCCAATAGCCACAGTGAATTTCCTATTAGTGATGAAAGACATAATTAGCTGAATCAGCTCTCTATCCATAGGGAGATTTATAAGTTTATAAATAAGCCCCTCATGCCAGACGCGGTCGAATGCCTTCGCCACGTCTAGCATGAGTAAGGAGAGAAAGACAAACCAGTCCTTCCAGTTTTTATACCCTTCGAGGCACGTGGTAGCGCGCGATAACGATTCAAGAATCGATGATGCCATAGTGTTCACTGTAAGAATTCTGTGTTCTCACACCATTCAATAGCAAAGCCTTTTTGCTTAACAACGAAGTTCAGCTGATGCCATAGTGTTCACTGTAAGAATTCTGTGTTCTCACACCATTCAATAGCAAAGCCTTTTTGCTTAACAACGAAGTTCAGCTGATGCCACTTGTAACCATTAGGCAATTGTTGTGAACGCGCTCTAACGGCCTTTTCACTAACTACACTAAAGGTGTTTCTAAACTAAACTGAAGTTGTTTTTAACTTAAATGTTGTAATCCGAAGGATCGTTGAAATTGACGAGGTGTACGCTGAAAAGGAAGTATTAGGCAGATTGTGACCAAAACCATCAAATGGAAATCAATCATATCGGTTCATGTGTGAGAATGAAAGGAATTTTAAAAAAAGTTCCTTTTAAAAGTGTATACACAATTATAATTTTAATGCTATGCTTTTCTTACATATAAGAGACTGGGTATTTAAAATAAAATAATTTTTTGTGAGTCATCTTGGCGACAAAGTCGTTGTGCAGTATTCATAAAGTACAAGGTAAAAAAAATGAATCTGACTTTGGCATTTAGCGGAAGAATATTAAAAATGGGACGGAAGCAAAGCCACATCTGCATAGAATAAATTAGAAGAATAATTAAACTACTAAGTATTAAAAATGTGGCCGGTATTGCAGAATTCCTAATCTGTTGTTCTTTTCCCGTTTCAGAGAAGCATGAGATGCGAACCATCAGGCAATGCGCCTCGACACCCTATGACCCAGAGCGGGCTTGCTACTACAGAACGGGATTTGGTGGTCGGATCAGCATCTGCAACTGTGTCGAGGACGGATGCAACGGAGCTTCAGTGGGAGAGGCGCCTCTTCTTATGTCAACATTTGTCATCACTTTGATCATCCATTTCTGGCATCTAAAAAACTTTCCAAAACACATTTGAATAAGAGGGATCTGTAGCAATTGCTTTCAACTGCAAAAGAATATCAAAACAGGAAGTACAACGTTTATGAAACTGTCATTCGTGTTTCAATGAATTTCAGTATCTTAACTAATTTTTCATTCATATTTTTCAAAAAAAAAAAAATAATCTACGAGGAATTAATAAACCAGGGAGCAGAAAATCAATGAAGAGATTAAAAATTACAAAAGATAAATTTTTTAGAGTTCACTATCAATGAGTAGTGCTTTACGCCAGTGTTTGCCTACATCGGTAAAAATTTGAATTTCACATTTAAATAGACCTGTTTGCAAACGTAGATATAAAGATCAATAAGCAAAATTAAATTAAATTAAAATAATATATTTACTCGCCTATTTTCGCCATCGCTTACCCTCCGCCCAGCTTTTTTTGCCGATTGTTTAAAAACGTGTTAACTAATTAGCATAATTTCATTCTATGTCCTGAAAACAACAAATAGACTTCTTTACTTAAAAGACCAATTCTTTGTATATTTTATTGCTGGTATTCTTTGCACATGTATTTGCAGGCCTTTCATTCAACCCTTCAGAATTCTAGCCAAGACTATTAATTCTGCACTTTTATGGCGATAAAAAAGAGATAGAGCAAGCCCAGAACTTAAAGACAACAGCCCCTATACTAGATTCGGTCTACAAGAGTTACATCCATGAATAAAGGACATAGTCAATATAATATCGTCATAATCTCGTATAAAAAGTTCTTTGATCAATTGGAAAACTGTGAAGTAGTTGCAAACGTCATTCCATTGTCGGCGCTCCAGCGGCCAAACGGTAAAGTCGCTGAAGCCAGGTAGTTGGGTCCGGGGCTCAAATCCTGCGTATGGTTGGGCTGCACTGGCATTTTTGTTATTTTCCATATGTACAACATGGATACGAATCAGTTTTTCTTAGAAAATATCTCCGCGGAGCCATCCCTGCCCTTAGGCAAATAACCCTCGAGTACTTTGCTGTAATCGACCAAAAAAGTTGCTCATTCATTCCTTTACTAAATTATTTCTGGAGTGCAGATTGCACATTACCTCCAGGGTGGTGGCTGAGTCGCTGGAAACTGTGGTTTTGTCACTAATAAGACAGATGGCCTTACGAAGTGCGACCAACTCGGCCTAGAAATGAGTTTTGAGTTTTCGATGAGAAATGAGTTTTCTTTGCCTAATAATTTACAATTCCATGTATTTCATATAGGGTCTTGTTTTGATAATACACAGACCACTACCGGTTCCACAGACTATTTTTGATCCAACCGAATAGATTCAGAACTCTGCGCAGTTACTGTTCTAATTAAGAGAATGAGTCACCAGACTTCAGCAGCAAAGCGAATGAACGTTTGCCTACAGATCTTTAACGATAATGAGAGTTGCTAGATTTTAAACTATGCACCTTAGAGGAGAAAAAAAAAAAAAAAAAAAATCTGATTCAAGAAATAGTTAGAAATGTTCAATATGGAAATAAAAAAAATTGTTAATTCCTTCTTTTACCCACAGAAATAAGCCGATAAATTTAATGGGGGGAAAAATAGAAAAAATACGCAAATACGCGAGTGCATGTTGCTATAGCTCAGTAACTTGAAATTTCGATAAAAGTAACAACGTCAAAAGGGTGGCAATTAAATAATTTGTATAGCGTAGCTAAGAAGAAATATCGCAGACCGCCTGGGGCAGTTATATCACTAAAACTCTTAGGCATAGACACTTTCCTTATGGAAACAGTAATTTTAGATATCCACCACAAGGAATCACGAAATGAGTGTCCTCTGAACATTGGTACCACTACAGGAAGGACAAAGGAATGCAGACTTCCGTGTCAACATAATGAAACGATTCATCACAACTAACAGATCAGAGCATTAATATAAAAACTACGGATTCAGAAAAGAGTACAAAAAACAACTGTGTTTCTGAATGCATAAAGCATGTTTCATTTGTAGCTCTCGGAATATCAAAGTTTAGATACTGAATTACTTTAGATATTGATAATGAGAAAGAAAGTATATATACAGTTTTTCCCGCTTATTTTTTACAGAAGAAATTGTCCTTTTCCATATCCTAAAAAATACGTAGGAGACACACATACGCACACACACACACACAACAAAAAGTGAAGAAATGAATATGATGCAAAATTTAGACGTTGTATAAAAACAGATGTATATATTTAGATTCACAATATGTACTGATATAAAAAAAGCTACTTTAAATTAATAAAACAGAAATTTGTGTGCTTCTATTATTTATCGAATCCCGCGAACGGGCTGGCTGCATGGGCGTTTTCGTGGTTTTCCCCATGTGTAACGTGTATACGAGCCAGTTTCCCTTAGAAAGTCCTCCACGAAGGCATTCCTCCCCTTAGGCAGATAGCCCTCGAGGCTTTGTCATAATCACACACACACACGCTTCTATTATTTGCACTTTTTCTTCTTAGTTCTTTTCATGATTACCTTATTTATTCTGATTTTTAAGAGGTTACTGGGTGAAAATGTAACAAAAAAAAAAAAAACACCTGTCTGGTTTAAAAATTTTCAGAGTGAGAAACTACATTAGTTCCGAAAGACATCGTCTGCTGTGGATTTCCTAATTAATTACCTAAGCAAGACTCAAATCATTTTCTTCATCCTGATACTCGGGTCAATACACCTGGGATTGTGAATGTTTAACTCAAATAGTGGCGCCGTCTTCTGGCAAATATGAAAAGTAATAATGCGAAGGATTTAAAAAAACATTTTTTATCTCCACCCTGCGAGACTATCTATCGGAAATTCTAAAGACATGCTGCTTTTAAAAATTTTTAGACGAAATGCTCTCGAAAAACGCGTATGTATGTGTAAATGAAAAAAACACGCAGCCTTGGGTGTCATATAAAATCTGAAAACTTTCATAATTATTTATTTATTTTTTCCTATTAGCTGTATTATTAAACATCGTTTTCTTCACAATTAACGCCACATACTATTGAGCAGCAAAATCAGAAAATGTTTAAAAGCAACATAGTAGCATATATTTAGAATTCTCGATGCAGTGTTAAAGTGTTAGCATCAGAGTCGTAGCTAGGGTTTTCAGCGCCCAGGGACAACTGAAGATTTCGCGCCCGCTACTGCTTGCCAAGGATGGAAAACATTTAATTCTAAAATGTCGTAACATCAGTTTGGCGCCCTTGGATTCTGCCCCCGGAGACAGATGCCCCCCCTTACCCCCCTCTAGCTACGCCCCTGGTTAGCATGCATCTTTCAATTTCGTTTTTCAGTCTTTTTCTCAGTTCGTCACACCAATGTTCACTTTTCTTTCTAAGATGGCTTACAATTTTTTTTTTTTTGTTTGTTTTGTTTGTCTTTTTATTATTCACTTTTTGCTTGTTAATTTTATTCATTAAATATCCCGTTCTTTAAACTTGAGTCACATAAAATTAAATTCAACAGCAAAATCTCAAAATTTTTTTAAACAGTATATATTAAGAATTCTCTATAGCCAGTTGGAGCTTTCCATGCATATTTTTATATTCGCTATATTATTTCTTTAAAAACTAGCAACTTGCATGGTCAGCCGCCCAAAATAGTTATAATATAAAAGAAAATGTATATCACAAGAGTCCAGCTTGTGTAATTTCATAAACATATTTAATATTCCTAATTAGACACCTCATAATTTTAAAACATGTTTATTAAAATCAAACTCATTAAAAGCAGAAAAAGTATTCTTTAGAACTGTGTTTATTGTTTTTAAATCGTTTAAATTTGAAAGTATCTTAGGCTTTACTGAATGGCAACACACCGGCGCGCCGAAGATAAAAAAGTATTTTATTTACGACAGCAGTAAAACATTATTTTCATAGACGCAAGTTTGTTAGTTAAAACTGTAATATCTTACAATTTTTTCAATGGCGCGCTGGAGATAGAAAAGTTTTATTTCGAATAGTGTTGCCACTGCTCGCTTTCAAATCGTTGAATTTATTAATCAAAAATTTATTAAAGTTATACAAAATATGAAATAAATAATAAAATAAATTCGAAATTTAAAGTTCGGGTTACCAGGTGCAGATGTTCCGGTGGAGGATTACTTTATTCAAAATCGGATGGTTGTAGATACCGTTGTTTTTTTTCATAATGCGAAGAACACACATACATACATTCAGATTCTTCATTATTTAATTTCTTTAAAAATAATATAAGGCGACAATACTTGGTGGCAACAGTTTGAAAAGTGACACGCCGTTTATACTGAACCAAAGCAAAATCTCATTTCCAGACTAACGTCCCTTTTTGAGATAACAAAAACAGAGAATCATAGTTTAAGAGATCCCACCAGCCGTAATCATGAACGTCGTGCATGTTCTGAGGAGCTTACAAATATTAATTAATTTTTAAAAGATGAAAAATATGCTGGCTGTCTTAAGGTGAGAGGCCCCCCAATGTTGATGTGAACACTCTCATCAAAAATCGACCATTGTAGAAATGACAATGCATGCGATACATGCGCAATATAATGTAAACCAGAAGCTCATTATACACATTCTGCACTCTTAATAAACAAGCATATGATGTGTAGATAATAGCTTTATAAAATAATCGAAAATTTGCTTTATAAAATAATTGAAAATTGAAAAAAATATTCGACGATAGATATTTTTGAAACTGATAGGAAGCAACTCTCTTTACGTTTGCTGCTAAGCCAAGCGCTTTATTTCCAGACGATGTTATAAGAAGCCGCGTTATAACTGGACAGTTACATTGTTCATGATCTTCCAACAAAATTTAAGAATATATATGTTTAATATTTTAATTTATTCTGCTTTTCCTTAACAATCGTCAAAATCAAATATGAAATAGGTAATGGTGCCATCTATTGACTAAGTAATCAAACGAATAGTTTTATGCGTTTACCATTAATTCATTTTATTTATACTAGTTTCACGACTATCATAAATGAATAGGAGAAAAGTATTTCGGTAAACACTGTTTCGAAATATTTCGTAAATGATTCTGGAATAAAATAAAATTTAAAAAAGAAACCTGAAAGCTTTCAAATTTTATATTATGGCCAAAGGGGCGTTTATTTCGTTTACACATATATACACGTTTTCAGAGCTACGTTAACGCCGCATTGGACTAAAAATATTTAAAAACAGCATATCTTTAGAATTCCCGAGAGAGAGTCTCACGTGCTGGAGATAAAAATATTTTATTCCTCACAGTGTGCTGCCAATTCTCGCATTGTAATCATTGAGTTCAAAAATTCGTTAAAGTTTTAAAAATATGAAACAAATAATAAAAAAAATTCGAAATTCAAGATTCGGGCTTCCATGTGCCCATGTTCAGGTGGAGGACTAAGTTATTCAAAATGTTGTTTTTCGCAATGCGAGAAACATACGTACATTCATGTAAATTCTTCATTATTTAATTGCTTTAAATATAATATAGGGCGATATTGGCCCAAAATATTACAATGTTTGGTGACAACAATTTGAAAAGTGATACAGACGTTTATAGTGAATCTACGAAAACTGCCGTTTCGAGACTAATAGCCCTTCTGGACTGAGGCCCCTTTGAACTAATAACTGCGAAGGTTTTGAATATTGTAGTTAATGACAATAAGATGTAAAAAATTTTGAATAATGCAATTAATCTCAAGTTAAGACTTTCAGAAATTAATGTAAATATGGCAGAACTTAAAAATTGCACTAAGTCATAAAAAATGCGTGAACTATGTATGGATTTTAACTAATGACAAGAAATTTCTACATTTATTTTGCAGTTAATTTTAAATTAATTTCTGAATAATTATCTACACTCGTGCACTAATTTTTCCTCCTGGAGAAAAAAGATTGCCTATTTCTGGAATGCTGCCTTTTAATTTATTATTCTTACTAGAAACAAATTTAGAATGCAACTTGAATTTGTGGATTCCGAGTTGAGACAGACACCAATCGCAATACCGAATTACCCCCCCCTCCAGCTTTTTATTGCCAGGTTCTGAAAATTTATAAAACATAAACGTAATTTACCCCTACATCAATGCATTCAGGGAACGAGCTCACTTAATTTTAAAATGAATTCGTCCACGTAGTCATTATTATCGTTTTACTAACAAATACAAACCCTCGCAACACCACGCTTAACCTTTCAGTTATAAATGTTGAACTTAATGCCAGTATAATTACAAGTAATCACAGCGAAGCAAACAGTGAACTGACATTCAATCCACGATTTCACTGAGCCATTATCCATTCTCTTTCTCCAATCATTTATGGATGATTTGAGGCCTAAATAGTAGAGAGGCAACTATAAGAATGGGATTCGAGTTATAGGGAGTGAAAATGAAGATACAGGGGTTGGACAAAAATATGGAAACACCTTTAAAAAAAACATGTTTCTTTGCTTAATATGGTGTAGAAAACCCGTTGGCATCCAGAACAACTTGCAGTCTTCTCGGAATGGATAAATACAGTTCCTGTATGTTTGCCAAGGGAATATTATACCATTCTTCCTGCAAAACGGTGGCAAGTTCAGATAACGATGTTGGCGGTGGATAACGAGAACGCACTTTCCGTTCCAATGTAGACCACAAAGGTTCGATAATATTCAGGTCTGGTGACTGTGGTGGCCAGGGGAGATGGGACAACTCATCCTCGTGCTCAGAAAACCAGTCCTGGACAATGTGAGCTGTGTGAACAGGGGCTTTGTCGTTTTGGAAGACACCATCACCATCGGGGAACAAAGTTTGTACCATGGGATGAACTTGATCGGCCAAAATGTTCACATAAGTCTTGGCAGTCATGTGCCCTGACACAGTTATCATGGTGCTAGCAGAGAACCACGATATGGCTGCCCAAACCGTAACAGAACCCCCGCCATGTTTCACTCTTGGCAACAAGCAGTCTGTATTATAGGCTTGAAATGGCGTTCTCCAGACGTAAACTCGGCCAGAAGTGGGAAACAATGTGAAAGAAGACTCGTCAGACCATATTACTCGTTTCCACTGCTCTATAGTCCAGACTTTATGACTTAAACACCTTTTCCTGTTACGGGCATTAGCATTACTGATGAGTGGCTTCTCAATTGCAGCACGGCCAGCAATTCCCTGTTTGTTGAAGCTCCCTTCTAATTGTTTTGGTACTCACAGGGTTCGGTAACACAACATTCATTTCAGCAGTAACTTTTGCAGCTGTGGTCTTCTTATTTTTTGTCACAATTGCCCTTAATGATCGTCTGTCACGATCATTCAGAACACACTTTCGTCCCCGCTGTGATTTAGCAGATGATGTTTTTCCGCTTTTCAAATATGCGGAATAAATCTTCGATACAGTACCTCTTGAAACACTAAACACCTCGGCTACCTTGCTTACGGAAGCACCTACCATACGTGCTCCAACAATTTGCCCACGTTCGAAGTCAGTTAACTCTGACATAATGCAATGACAACCTCACATAACAGTACTCCGACAACAACTGAACTGTTTAGCACATTTATGAAGTTGTATAGGTGGCGTCAGTAGTCGAAAACGCCAGCGCCACCTACATATTTCATTAAAATCAATCTTTCTTTTCAAACATGCATTTCACAAGGTGTTTCCATATTTTTGTCCATAAACTTTATCTTATTAGATACTGCAATGTAATGTTATTATTATCGGAATGCAGGTTTACCTTAAATAAATAACATTGTTAGAGTTATCTGTAGTTTATTCAATGACTACTTTCCATTTATTATATTCTTACTGTAATTGCGCCCTTCGAAAATTAAACTATTCGCACAATTTTCCCCTCTCGATTTTCGAAAATCAAAATAAGTAAAAAAAAAAAGGGGGGGGGGAAATTATCCGAAATAAAGTATTTCTAATCAATTAAGCGTCTGCAGCAATTAACCTTATAGTATTTTAATTTCAAAAAAATTTTAAAAAATCTGAAAGGTTTCAGATTTTAAATTACGTCCAAAAGGGCGCTTTATTAACTTTTTGTGTGTTACCTTTATTTATTAAATATCATGTTCTACGTATTCAAAGCATAAAATTCAGTTCAACAGCAATATCGCAAAATTATTTTAAATTTAGAATTTCCGATTTTTAGAAATGTTTAGAATCTTTAGAATTAGAAATCTTTAGAATTTCCGATACAGAATCTCGAGCGCAAGAGATAAAAATGTCCCCCCCCCGTAAGTGTTGCCATTGCTCGCTTTGAAATCGTTTAGTTTTTTTAATCAAAAATTCGTTAAAGTGTTTCAAAGTATGAAATCGATAATAAAGCAAATTTCAAATTTAAATTAGGGCTTCCATGCGCCCATATTCTATGGAAGATTACGTTATTTAAATTTGGATGGCTCTAGGTACCGTTGTTTTATCACAAGGCGAGAAACCGTTGTTTTATCACATTTTTCATTATTTAATTTCTTCAAATGTAATAGAGGGCGATAATATTTGGTAGCAACAATTTGAAAAGTGATTCGCCGTTTATAGCCGCAAAATTCCAAAAGGAAAGTAAAAGTCCTTCAGGGAAAATTGCCCCTTTGGACTAAAAAAAAAAAAAAAAAAAAAAAAAAAGCGGAAAAGGTCATAAAAGAGTCACCCATTACTTTCTTCCTTCTTTCTGTATGCCCTCGTGTTGTAACGGTAGCACACTCGCCGCGTATTCGAGAGGTCCAAGTTTGAGTCCCGGCGAGGGCATTGCTCATTTTTCACGTCTTCAGCATCAAAATAATCAGTTACTTTCATCGGAAAAAGAAAATGATTTTACTTAAAAAATAGGATATCTTCTACTAAAAGACCTTAAAACAATCAAGATCAGATCTATATTTATCACTCGGTGGTTCAGTTTCAAACCAAATTTTGACATATTTTAATCATACATGCAAAGATTTTCATCTCCGAGTTAAATCTGATATGTCTGCAACATATATTTCAGTGGCTTTTATACTCACCTTTTGTAAAAGACTTGTAGTTTTGATTATTTTAATTTGTATTATTGAGAAATATATTGATTATTTTCAGAAAACGTCATTTCAGAATCATATTTTACCACTCTGAAACGTTTGAATAAAACACTTTCAACCATAATGACAACCAGATACTACATTAGTTTTATAAAAACGTGAAAATTGTTTCCAATTCCTCTTCTAGAGATACAAATAAATTCTGCTCTAGAAAGAAGATTCAATTCCTATTATAACTCTAGACACTATTTGCAAAGAGTAAAGGTAAATTAAACATAGGTAGATTAGTAATGATATATGTTGTGTAAAGGTATGGCAGTGTTTCACAAGATTTCGTTCATAAGAAAATAAATTAATGAAAATTGACATTAACAAAAGAACAGCCTAGTCAAAAAATTACAAAAAATAGTCTATATATGAAATTGTCTCGAGAGTTAAGTTGGAACTGAATTAAGTTCGAAAAATGTGTTAACATTATGCATTAGAAATAAGCGTATATCAATAAAATAAAATTTCAAGAGATGAAATGGTAACCAATGGGTAAAATCGATAGTCATTCGTCTCTGATTCGATAATGGAAATGTTTATCTTAGGAATTTCTTTGGTACATGTAGCGTAAATAATCGTTAATTTCAACTAAAAGTTGGGCATGAAGTCAGAAATACTCATACTTAGTGTAGGAAAAAAGGTAATAAGATGAAAATTTGCATAGTCGGGACATTTGAAGTTTAAAATTCATGGTATGGAGTGTAGTCAATTAGCAAAAGATACTGAATTAAAAGGTATTAAGCGTTCAACATAGTAAGAAAGATTTCTGTATGAATACATGAAACAGTGAATATGGTTCTAAAATTATGCACGAAAGTAGTGGATTCATTCTAAAAATTCGGAATTTTTCAAACTAGATTAATGGCAATCGAGATTCTAAATTGAACATTGGTAACACTGAAGCACTTTATTGCATGAATTCAGCTACAAATGATGTAAAAACTTTAAAGAAATACCAGAGTATGCAAGAAAAGTTTCAAAATTCGAATGAAGTTAATAACGAAGTAAAATAGTAGAATCAGTCATGGTAAAACTACTACAGAACGATAAATTGCAGAATTGGCAAATTAGAATAGTACTACTATAATATATAAACTAAGTAAGGGCTATTCAACGAATTGGGTATGAATAACAGTTAAAGGTTATAAAATAATTGTTTAATTGAAAACTATCTCTATGTTTAAGAAATATAAATATGTAAATTTAGCTGAAATAGTAAAATCAAAAGCGTGATTAGAAACGAAAATTATAAAAAAGAGTTAAACTTTAGATTGTGTTGGAAACTACAAAGAAAAAAAGTGTCAGAAAAGTATAAAAATTACATCTAAAATTAATTAAAGTTGATGTATGTAGTAGGAAAATGTAATAAAAAAGTTCAAAATTAGAGTACTTTAAAAATTATGAAGGTTTGAAATGTACGAAACAAGTTATAAATAGCATCTAAAATTAGATAAAGTTCATATATGCGGTCAGAAAATAGAGGAATTAAGCTAAACCTAAGAGCCTGTTATAAATTAAGAAGGAAATGCATGAAAGTAGTTAAAAATTAAATGAAAGTCATGTGCATAGTATAAAAATATAGCAAATTAGTTAAAGTTCAGAGTATATTAAATATTATGAAGGCTAAAATGTATAAAAGAAGTTAAAATTTACATCTAAAATTAAATAAAAGTCAGATATATAATCTGAAAATATAGGAATTATGTTAAAATTTGGACTATATTGGAAATTATGAAGGTTAAAATGTATGAAAAAATTCAGAGTATATTAAATGTTATGAAGGCTAAAATGTATAAAAGAAGTTAAAATTTACATCTAAAATTAAATAAAAAGTCAGGTATATAATCTAAAAATATAGGAATTGTGTTAAAATTTGGACTATATTGGAAATTATGAAGGTTAAAATGTATGAAAGAAATCATATAAAAGGTCATGTATATAGTATGAAAATATAGTAAATTGGTTAAAAATTAGGGTACATTGAATATTATGAAGGTTAAAGTGTACACAAAAAAGTTTAAAATTTCATCTAACATTGAATAATATAATACACAAAAACGCTTATTTTAGTAATTGCACTTGTAATATATAGCTAGTAAATTAAAAGTATTGGTCAATAGGTATGAAAATAATTCTGGATAAAATGAATTTAGTAATAAAAATGAGTAATGTAATTAAGATTACGGAAAGTAAGTGTGGTATTATGAACAGAAGAAAATAATAATAAATAAAGAATAATAAAGCTTAAAATACACACACACACACACATACAACAAAACAAAACAAAACAAAACAAAAAAAAAAAAAAAAAAAAAAGAGAATTTGCATCTAAAATTAAGGCCTTCTGAATCAATTATTAGAATCAAAAATAAGCGTCGTTAACAGTAATTAGAAATAACTATCATATACGTGGTAAAATAGTTGGAATATGAAGAAAAAATACAAAGGCTAAAAATTGATTAACAAAGGAAATCATCTCCCGAAAATCAATTAATTTAATAAATGATAATCTTTTATTAAATTTTGACATCATTTTATCAACTTAATGAAGAATCATAACACACTCCTTCTTATATCTGTTAGCCTCCACTCTACAATCTCTACCCCTTCCGTTGATGTCATGCATGAGGTAGCCTCTCTTCCGAGAACGCCACTAGCCACGCCCACACCTCACACCCCCAATGCCTGTCGGTGAACCCCCACTTTATATCTACTCACTTATCTACATGTTTCGTAACGTTTTATTAACCTTACGAAACTGTGACTCTAGATGGCAGCACTGATATGTACAGTTTGTCTTAACAATGTAGTCTATAACAGTAAGAACTTGAGGTCTCGGTGGCTACAACTTTTATACACTATTTTATTATAGAGAAATCATTTAGCATCTTTACGATGGAAACTACTGGATGTTATACTCACCAGTTACGTTCTTTATCCAGCAGTAAAGAAGTGACTCCTAAACGCCGTCTACGCTATTTCAATGTCTCAATGTCTACGCTATTTCAAAGAACATGTTTCCGGCTATTCGTCACCTTGATAAGGCGAAACAGAATCCAATTTTGGTAAGGACTTTAAGTTTTCAGAACTCCACATGAGATAATTTTTGCTACACACATATCCACTTGGTGAAACTGTGCCTGAAAATACACAAAATAGTGTTTAAAACTTGCTCCCAGCAAAAAGAATCATTAACACACTTCTTTGTTTCTGAACAATTAGTCTCTCTTCTGCAAGAAACTAGTTTATCAATCTTCCATATATCTAAAGTAAAAAGTCTGTTTGTTTGTTCGTTAATAACTCAGGCACTACTGTAGCTATCGTTACCAAACTTTCTACAATTCTTTTCTGGGTCCTAGAAAAGATCCACATCCACTTAAAAAAAAAAGAAAAAATAGTAGCTAAAATCAGCGATATTAATTAAAAACTCGGAAAAAGGATAATTTGTGCCCTCATTTTTTCGAGTGGCAACAGTCTCGCAAGCTGGAGATGAAAATCTGCTTTATGTCGAAAGTTGTTGCCACTGCTCGCTTTCAAATCGTAGAGTTTGTTAATAAAAAATTTCTAAGTTTTACAATAAAATAAAAATAGCATTGCCAAAAATCAAATACATTATTCTCGATTCCCAAAATTCGTGGGAAGCCATTTCGACTGCGTACGACTTTAATCAGCCGAGATATTAATTAAAAACTCCAGAAACATTAATTTTCCCACTCATTTTTCCGAGTGGCAACAGTCTTGCGCGTTGAAGATAAAAATTGCTTTGTTTCGAAAAGTTTTGCTGTTACTCACTTTCAAAGCGTAGAGTATGTTAATCAAATTTGTAGAGTATGCGTATCAAAGCGTAGAGTATATTAATCAAAGTTTTACGAAATATATATATATATATATATATATATATATATATATATATATGTATATATTTACTAAAGAATATTGATTAAAGAAAGGAGAACAAACTAAAAAAGACCTTTGTGTCAAGAACTTTTACGCATTGAAAAATTAGAAAACAAGGTAAAAAGAATATTCTAATGCTTCCGCTAAAAAGTAGCTTTGATACTGTGGTTCCGATGAAAAAATTTTAACATAAGCAAAATAAAGTGCAAACACTAAATAAACAATATTATTTCTAGAATATTTACAAATAAAATTGAGATCTAATTGTAAGTAATATGTTGATCTAGGGAAGGCAAACTTTAAACATTCGAATAAAAGTGTGACATAAGTAAAAATCTCAATAAAAATTGAAGCTGTGAGAGGAATTAATTTTACATTTATACATTAGATCCTTTGAATCAGCCATCCACTTTACACCGTCCCAAAGGGCTTTAAGCATAAAATTTCATTATATAATTCAAAAAATCTAAAAGAAAAAGTTAATGCCAGCATTTTTTAATGAATTTTTAATGACTGTTGTAGGAATAAGGTTGTTCTGTAAGATAGTAACAAAGTAGAGTACTTCTTCTTGGAGGTGTTTTGTATTATTACAGAGTCTTTTAATTCTAAGCAGTTGTGCGTTAATTGTATTAACTATGACCCTTTTAGAAATATTAGAATTCCAGTTAGTTAATTTAAGTGTTGGAAAGTTGAAATCTCTGCGTTTATCGTAGATTTTCAAAAAAATTGTAATCTAGAATATGCAAATCAAGGTAAACTATATCATTTTGAACAGTATTAGTAGTATTAAGTTGGAGGCAAGAAGGGTAAATATTAGCTTTTTCAATTTTGTTGAAGGCAATTACATCATCAATATAACGAAAGATGTGTTAGTAATATTTTTTATCTTCAATTTTTAGTGAACGTACAAAAGTTAATTCTTGTGTAAAAAGGAATAATTCATAGATTGCTTTTGAAAAGTTGCCCCCCTTCGGTATTCCCTGTATTTGTTTAAAGATGTTGTTATTAAATTGAATATAATTGTTAAATAGAACGCTTGAAGAAAATGTTCCCAATCTTCAGTAGAAAATATTGTAAATCTTGGGAAATAAATTAGGAAGAGTAAGCAAGCTGCTATGAATTTCTTCAACTGGTAAAGTAGCATAAAGGTTCTCAAAGTCGTAGCATTGGATATGTTCTATTTTAAGTGAATTTAAGGTTTTAAGAATTTGTTCGTTGCTTGATATCATCCAGTTGCAATGTTGATCTTTAAAATCATAATTATTGATAACGTCTCGAATGAGATGAAGTTTTTGCGCAAAGAGAAAATCTATCTTCTTTAATTAATTTCTGGTACCGTTGGCTATTTTTTATGTGGGTTCCATATCGCATCAGACTGAAAAATGTATGACTATGAATCGTATTTTTTTCATCATTATTAGAGAAGGAATACAGCGGTATCGTTCTCTCTATTGCTATATGCATTACTCTCAATCTAACTTAACTGGCATCTGGTATTTTCGCTAGTAACAAAATAAAAAGAATTCGAAAAAAGCACTAAAAATTTTGTCCTGTGAAATGTGCAATTGATTTTTGAGCAAAATGTATTTTAAATTCATCGATTCAATAGATTGTAAATTAAATCCATAATAAATACACTATTAAAAATTAATAAATACGAAGTGCATTTATTGAATTTATTGCTTTCATCAAACTAATTTTAAACAATTCAGTTAAAACAGTAACTATAAAACCGCCAAATAATAGTGTTCCAGAACTTGTTTCCTTGTCCAGCCAGATATATTAAATATGTTTTTCTTAGCCCAATAGCGATATTTGCAGATTCGTGCGAATGATAAGTGTGTAGTAACATAACGTCAGCTATCCAAAAAAATTGGATATGCTTTGATAACCATGTTTCTAATGCTAACGTGTTATTAGGTTAATTTGGATCAGAAAACATGAAAATTCAGGAAAGCTCCAGGGATTCGAATTCAGAAGCTCCCGGTGTTCCCAGTTATATCCCGAAATAACGCTCTGAGGAAGGAGAAAATTCCTTGCATTTAGATAAACATATGCAAACAAAATGAACGCTTGCATTTCTAATTTCTTCTCGAAACACAGAGATTTTCCGATTGTATATCCTTCTGGCAATAAAGAAGAAAAGTAGAGAAAGAATAAATCTCCTCTTCCCAAACTCACATATTCAGTGGTAGAACACTAAATAGCACAAACCACCTCAGCACGCATGAATTTAGAAGCATTTTATTAGCATCATTTTTTTCAATGGTACCTTCTCGTTAACTTCTAGTTATGGATATTGAAAAAGAAAAAAAGGTTAATTATGAAAGAAAGAAACCAAATGCTTAGAAAAAGGCGATGACATTTATGCAGAGGGACAGAGCCTAGAATGAGAAATGTAAAGAGTTCTTCTTATTTATGAGATTCTCATGCATCTAAAATGAGGCAAACCGTTGTCCCTTAATATTAAATAAACTTTTGCCGAAAGAGTTGATCATACAAAGGCTTGCGGAAGGAGCCATCCACAAATTGAGATAAAAATTCTTTGTCGTAAAACGAAGAAGTGTGCTCACCAAGAATTTAAGCAAAGCTCTATAGTATTCCGTATTCCTTCTTTAAATGAAATAATGTCCAACGAAAAATCAAACTTCAACTTTATTAAGCTCGAGTTCACTTTAATACAATGTATAAAAAATCTGATGTGTACACCACATGACTTCCTTGTACGGAACATTAAATTATACGCATTTTTATTGCATTTTATTTAAACTTATTAGATTGAATTAAACCTACTTCGCCGACAGCGCATAAACCACAATAGAATAAATGCATTCTTTAAAATTCACTTTGTTTACCATAACTGTTCTGGCGCTAGGTTTACTTAACAGTATTATATTTCGTTCATATTATAACTCAGAATGCACAAAATTTATATCATTTAAACAATTATCTAATCGTTGCCACATGTTCTATTCAAATACTATAATAAAGCTAGAACGATGTATAAAAGAAATTAAGCAAACAAAACAAAAAAGAAACAGTTTTCACAGACGATTCAGTATTTCTCATTCAATCATTTCAGTCCTCACTTCGCGACAAGGCAAAAAATACATAAAAACTCAAAATATCTGTATTAAAAATTACGAAGTAAATCTGAAACGCTTATTTCCTCGAAAAAATTCAAGAAAGGATTAAGCATGATTTAATTGGCAATAATAAATGAATGCGTTATCTTTGTTGTTGCGAAGCTAATTTTCTCTAGATTGGCAACAAATCCACTAGTCTCCTGTTTCAAATGCAAACATCAATGGCCGCCATCAAATTAGGCTTAGCGGCACTTAAAGAATTTTAAAATTGTTGATAATTCTAAAAATATTGCATACAGATTTACTAAAGGCATAAAACCCTTAACCGGAAGATAAAAACAACATAATTCAATCATTTTTAAAGCAAAAAATGTACAATTTACAAACATATAGCAGTAAAGAAACTGAGATCACTGGATATATTTATAAATATATCTATATACGTTTGGCGCGGCCGATTGAAACCAAAATACGAGGTGCACATCTACATGTTATAGTAGTCTTATAAACAAAATTTCAACGTTCTGAGGCTACTCGTTTTTGAGTTATGTGAGATACGTACGTACATACGTTCGTACAGACGCCACGAAAAATTCTCTTCAGAATTCATTTTAAAGGAGTTTTTTAGTTTTTTTGGAGGAAAAGTCTTTTATTCTGTCCTTACGTACAGATATCACGCAAAAACATCGTTAAATTGCATTCGAAAGCGGTCAAAGTGGATATTTTCGTTGAAATATGCTGCCTGAAGCTTATTACAGTACTTCCTTTTTACTTCGTACAAGGAAGTAAAAAGGAGCAAAATTTGCAGTGTTGAAAGAGGACATCGATATCTCAACCTCAGAAGGAGCAGTGACATCTCGGATAGCAAAGGATAAGTATGGTACAAGAGAGTTAAGGAGCAAGCGAAACGGGAATATTCACTCATGAAAACATCCCAAATCTTAACATCAAGAGAGTAAGGATTAAACTATCTCAATTTGAATATGTATCATTGGAAATTTCCTGTGAGTTTTCAAAGATTTCTTAAAGCGTTAAGTATTGCTGTGAAAAGGCTGCCTTGAAGCCTTGAAGCAGATGAATATACGTATACATATATATGAATGCCCTTTGTTTTGAGGGGAAGAGAAAAGTGTTCTTTCATATATCACTGATAAGTATAAATATAAATAAGGTTTTCAAAATGATACTCTCATAAAAGGACTCAGAGACTTCACGAAGTGTTGAAAAGGAATAAAATAATACTGCTTTAAAATATTTCACGTTTTGTCTGTTACAGAGATGAAATAAGATTTTTCATTTTTCTTACAAAATTTTATCTCTTGAACATAAATATGCATTTTTCTAAAATTAGTTCTTGTTTAGAAATTGCATTCTTAAATCCCACGAGCAATGCTTTGTTTGTATTTTGAACATACGCCATAAAAAAAATAAAATTAATTAAACTTTTTCTTACTAAAGACTAAATACGAATGTGTACTTTATATTTTTTAAGATAGGCTTTTGTTTAGAAATTTCAGCAAAATCTGAAAATCAACATCTTTCTTACTAAAGTAAATCTCTGGTAAACTTGAAAACGCTACAGACAATAGCGGAACACTAATGAATGTTTAAAAAAATACTATTAATTTGAAATGTTGTTTGAAAAACATTATCAATGAGATTTTGAAAGTGCCTGCATTTTTTTATTGCTGTTTGTAGCTAACTGAGAACGAAACCCAATTCTTAACCTTTGGCCCCATATGGAGAATAAGCTAACTTATTACCCCATCTTAATATTTAATCAGTTGTAACAAATCATGTGAGGGCTACCTGCTCTCACCTGCTATGAAAGGAATGATTTTTTGGAGGACATTTAACCAAAAAAACTGTTAAATTTATAACACATGCCAAAAACCTCAAAAAACTCACGCAGTCAGCTTGTTTACTGAAATTGAAACACAGGTCAAAATATCAGGATTAGTAATCTTAGCCAGTCGACCACCGGTTGGAGAGTCGTAAGAAAAGTAAAATGAAGACACAAATTCTTAACATATGTTACTCACGCATATCCGAGTGGTCTCATCCTTTCGATAGCAAATGGGGAATTTGACTGAAAATGTTCTTTCTCAACTCTCAGACTGTGAATGTCCAATAAATCTGAGAATTCAGAGTTTTTGAACTTATAAACGGGCCAACTAGCTCAATGAACAAAGCTGAACTCAGCCCACCAACGTAACGATCAACCATATCAACGCAATGGGCTGAAAACACGGGAACAAGTCATACCTTATTCTGAGCATACAGATTGCTATCAGCCAACGCAAATTCGAAAGAGTTGAATCACTTGAATTCATCATTCCCTTCAACTGAATTCTTTTGTGACGAGGCAGATGATTTCACTCCCATGAAACGGACTCAAGCTCTATTCCCAAAGCAATGCGGTCCCCCTTCGCATTACCATAGTCCTGTGGCCGCTGCAAATAATAGCATTTAAGAGGGTATAAGAAGTCCATGGTAATCTTAATCTAAAATTCCATCGCTGAAAAATGCTCCTGAATTAAAATGGTTTAAAAATCTAAATTTCTGTTTAAAAAACATAACATAATTGTTATTTAGTTACGTACTAGTTATTTGTAAATGTATTCCGTTTGTGATGCACGTCTCTCTCTCCGAAATGTTAACGTAATTATCAACCGCGAAAATTTTCCTGAAATTTTTATTGCAAATCATTGGTCGGAAAGTTTCGAGATTCGGATCCAATGAAAATAAAATTATTATTGCGATAATATGTCGTCGTAGGCACCTCAGGGCACACAGAGGCGCTAGCTGATTTATGTTTCCTTTGCAGAAATTAGGTCTTCAGCTGAAGACATGGTTCTTAGGCGCCAACAAATCTCCACGTTGTAACTAAACAAAATTTTCCAATTCTTCGTCAAATAAAGTTATTATATTTTTTAGCATATTACAACATATATCAAGAGTATAATTCAGAGAAACCTATAATTTAATTCTGAAAAGACAGATTCTCGAGGGTCGAAGTTATTTTTATCTTATCTTTTTTTAACACAGCATTTCTTTTTCTTTAATTGGAGAATTTTTTAGCTGTCAAGATTACTCATTCTAATGAAATTATGTTCTTGCTAGATAACTTAATATTCACCACCACATCTTCACCTGACATTAAACAAGATTGTGTTTCCGTAAGCACTTGATACTCATTTTGCCGTATGCGCATTTTTTAATTTCCCCGCATTGAAGAAGAGGTCTTAAAAACATTCTAAAGCCTGAGTGTTTCTAGATTTTCTTAAATCTATGTAAATAACATTATATTTGAAGAGAAGAGATTTCTGATTTTTCTTTTTTTTTAATATTGGTGTTGAGTGTGTTTTAGTTTAATTCGATCACTGCTCTATGCTCTATTCAAAATTACTGCTGGGCATCGAGCATCCACAAATATATATTTTTAAAGACATATAGCAATTAAAGATATTGAAGTCTTTAGTCAAATGAGATTTTTTCAAAATTTACTTTTAAAATCTGTCTTGTTTTCTTCTTGCATCCAACCACCTAAGCTTTTTCCATGCTGTAAACAGGTAATTTGCGCTTTTGATCCTTTAGTTTAGAGTTTAAGCAACCACACACGCACGTACATACAAAAAAACAAAAAAAAAAAAAAAAAAAAAAAAAAAAAAAAAAAAAAAAAAAGAGCCCAAAATAATTTTTTCTTTAGCTCTGGAGATAGAAATGTTTTTTCTCTACAACGCTGCCATTGCTCGCTTTGAAATCCTTGAGTTTGTTAATAAAAATTCGCTAATGTTTTACAAAATATGAAATCGATAATAAAACAAATTTCAAATTTGGGCTTTCAGATGCCTATATTCGCAGGAGGATTACGTTATTCAAAATTTGATGGCTGTAGGTATCGTTGTTTTATCACAATACGAGAAACATACATATATTTATGAAGATTCTTCATTATTTAATTTCATTAAATATCATACAGGGCTTTAATATTTGGTGGCAACAATTTGAAAAATGAACCGACATTTAAAATTTTCAACGCAAAATGCCAAAACGAAATTAATAGCAATTCTGGGCTAACGCCCTTTGGGCTAAAAAACATTTGTTCGAGGTTCTTGTATATTTTTAACATGCAACTTCCACTGACATAAAGTTTGAGTATGACGGTTATAGACTTATAAAACGACTCAAGTTTGTCTATTATAGAAACGGAACAGAAATAAAAGATCTTGTAGAACAGCTTCTTCAGTTATCCCGGATTTGATATGAGAGAAGTCGAAACAGAAGCATCTATTTATGGATAATTGACCTTAAAGTTACATAATTTTATACATAGCTAAGTTGCACGTTTTCCGCATTCAAATTAAAACAAAACATGCTTTCAAATTTAAGAAGTTTCCCCTTACGAAATACTTACAATAGAATTGCTCTTGTAAGCCAGCGGAACAGCCACAAACGGCGGGAAGGGATCTAAAGAAATGACAGCGAGATCCCTCGGCTTCCAAAGTTACGATGTCCTCTGACCTCGACACCTACATTCTCTAACTCGCTTCTTCCAATATTAACACAGGAGCCTCGTAATTCAAGCACTCAGGGCTCGCTCTCTGCGGCTTTTATACCTCATCCATTTTAATCGCAAGGAAGAATGGAGCACCGGCACACACACAAATTCACACCATTCCAGGGTCTCCTGCGACGAGGTGACAGCGAAAGACCGGTGGCGGGGGTAAACCATTCCCCCTTTTTAAATCTGTATCATTATAAAGTGAAGAATCTGTGAGTGAATATGCGAGTTAGTCACACTATGGAAAGGCGGTGGCGCGTGTAAGAGCCACCAGATTTTGAACATACGTAATACTGCGCTTGAATATGTGCACCTCAAGCCGGAATTTGGAATCTGGAATTTATGTTTTTATTCATCTTTTATTTTGCTCGCATTTGATGCATTTTTGGTATTTTTCGTCCCCAGAGACAATATTCTGTCATCGTAAAAATTCAGATCTTATGGTTATTGTAATTTTATATTTATATTATAGTTTTATGTCATCGTAATTTCTTTGAAACAAAATGTATTCTATCTCTGCATTTAAAAAAAAAATGGACTTTCTACTATTTTTAGAAAATACGTCACAAAAAGGGAAAAAGGTGCGAAAATTATCTTTGTCTTGTCGACTCTAAAAAGTAATTTCCACAGAACTATTTACGTATATGCAGAGTTTTGTGATCATTTTTTATAATACTTCTCTCACTCTCTCTATATATGTAATAATGTTGTAGAAACATTAATAGCGTAGATGTTGATCCATAATTTTTTATGAAGAGCAATCTTGGCATCCGAGGGAGACGAAATATTCATTTTTATTTCAATAAACATTTTGCGGCCACAAACAAACTTGCACAGTAATCGTGACTTTTCAAGAACATTCACATTTTTGATACTGTTGCTAGAAGCAGCGAGTTAAAACAGAAGTAGAAGTAGAAGAAAACTGGGTAATTATCCATTATGGCAGATTAAGAGAAAAGGTTTCGGCTTAAATTCCGAATTAGCTACGCCACCATGGTTATGTAAAAGGCATGATACGGATTACTCTAGAAACGACGCAGTTCAGGCAAACGTTATTACCATTTTTAGAAATAGAGAGGGGAAGTAAAAGTTAAAATGAGGAATTCAGGAAGTGCTGTTAATTTTAATTTTAATTTTGATTTACATAATTTTTTTATCAAATATTTTTATACACAATTTTTACTTATAGTTTTTTACGCACAAATATAAATACAGAATGAAATTTCTAAGCAAGCGTAATTTTAAGTAATTTAAAAAGCCGAAATCTTGAGCTAAAGCTACTAAGTAATAGATCAATAATTTATTATTAAAGAAAGTTTTATATATCATCTCCAAGGAAAAGAAATTGAATTAAAATTACGAATTATTAGAAAAAATTTTAGTGAGTATTTTAAATAGTATTTTAAGTCAGTATTTAAAGTTATGAGCCCAAAGGGGAAATTCGCCCAGAACGACTATTAATTTTGTTTTTGCATTTTGCGTTGTTTCACTATAAACGATGAATCACTTTTTAAATTGTTACTGTCGCAGATTTTTAAATTGCTGTCGTAGATCCCGATTAGCTACCAAGGAGCATTCCACTAAATGTTGTGCGCTTGAAATGGCCAAGGAGAACCCCATTCTTTAATCCCAATGACTACCTTCGTGATGCTTTGAAACATAAATGTGTATTTACCTCATATACCACTATCATACATAACTGATTTATGGAAAATTCCGCAGGCTAATACCTCTAAAACACTTCAGTAGACCTGCTGAATTCACCTTTGTGTGGCAGCCGTTATCAAGACCCAAAGAATAACAAATCAATAGTCAAGTATCTCTAATTCAGTGGCACTTTAGTGTACTAATATTTCTGCCAAGACAGGCAGAAAACCAGGCCTCTCGCTTTCGAGTAGTAAATATACTTGCGTCGCCCAGGCAGTATATAGTGGTTAGGGAAGTAAACCGCTGAGTTGGCTTCCGACCCAGGTATAGATATATTCATGCAGAATTGGTTACCAATTAGCTGCTAGGCCGCAGCCCTCGGCAGCCCCGGCTGAGCAGACGACATTTATAAAATGCAAAAAAAGAAATAAACATGCGCATATAAGGCACTTGAAGAAGAGTACAACAATGTACAAAGAAATATACATGTGCATACAAGGCACTTGAAGAAGAGTACAATCAAAATATATGTATATACATATAAAATACCAACTCAGATACAGATATATACACACTTACATACATATATATTCCGAAACAAATAAAAGTATACACACTCTCACTCATATTCATCTATACATCTATACATATAACTTTATTCATGATAGTTTACATGAAGCATGCCATTGAGGTACGCGTGATCCGTAGTATATATTAGGTACCATAAATAAAAGATATAAACATATACAGATACATTACAGCATTCAGATACGGTACGAAATTTGTGTATGAAAATCTGGCACAGCATAAATACGAAATTACATATTGAACATACATATAACATACTCTGTTGCTTATATACTGACTAGCTTATATAGACTTTTAAGGCTACTATCTTCCAGCGTCAGAAGAGTAATTGCTTGTACAGCAGTCAATTATTTTTTTTTCAGTTTCCGCTGGGCAACTCTGTTACTTTGTAGATTCTGGAAACAGTTTGGCCAGAATCTGTCTCCTGTTTGCTTGAGGCTGTTAAGTGCTGTGTGTGGGCAGGAGAACACAAAATGGTCTGGATGACCCTCCTCCCCACATTCACAGTTACCATTCTCTCTCAAGCCAAAGCGGCAGAGGTATGAAGGGAAGGGCCCATGACCAGTGAGGAAATACGTCATGTAATTGCTATTAGTTTGGATTGACCTTGGGAATGAGATTGTAAACACGTCTCCCTGTGGAGGCTTGATCCCAACGTTCTTGCCATATTCTCAGGAGCTGATGGAATGTCCGACTCTTTAGGTCCGAGAAGCGGTTAGGGAAGGTAAACCGTTGAGTTGGCTTCCGACCCAGGTATAGACATATCCATGCAGAATTGGTTACCAACTCGGCGGGAGAGTGGTTAGGGAAGCCTACTGCGTTACCGAAGGGCCCGGGTTCGAATCCCGGAGAAGACACGGATGTTTTTAAATGTATGGCGGTACTCTAAATATGCGGTGAGCTGAAAGTTCTCTCGTGTGGATTGGTGGGAGACCCCCGGACCCCCTCACCGAGGTGTTCTGTCTCAAATCTGGGTCCGGAAAATAGAAGTCCATCGTCTCTTCGGAGTGACTTTGGCAACCATTCTTTCATGTAATATGGAGACAACAACAACAAAAGTACTCGTAGAAGGAAAAGTCTCTCATATTTTACAGTTGCTACTCTACCAAGCGACAGGGAAGACAGCATTATATTCTTCATAATTGGCAGTCTGAGTAAAATAGATACACAACTTTTATATAACCTGGGAAAGCAAAACTATAAGAATTTTTTTTATTTCAATGCGAACTTTACTGTGATGAAATACAGATTACTACCATTGCATGTATTCTTCGATTATAAGATTTAAATTATACCTCTTTCCTCGAAATAAGTAATGTATTTCCTAAAATTAACCTTGATTTTATAATGAAATACGGATTACTATCTCTGAAAGCATTAATGTTGCGGATTTTCTTTTCTGAGAGCATAAACGCTGTGCTCATTAAATAAAGCTGCAAAATATAATAATTTATGCTTAAAATTTGGCATCACCTAGTAAAATTCACTTTAGTTTGACTGCACTAGTCTAAGAAATTATGTAGTTAAGGAGATTAATTAGCTGGTTAAAAGTAGAAAATAAAATGGGCAATAAAACTAAGCTTGTTTGCAATAGCATATAATAGCTTATATTTATCTCGCTAAAATATGAATATATGTAGGGAATGAAATCCGATTTTCTAGCTAAATAAATTATTCTGAGACCACACGTAATAATCAGAAACCTCTTTTTTTCTTTTTTTTCGTAAAGAAGGTAAACGTAAATCAATGTAATGCCGGATCTTTAAGACATTACGTTTTAGGGCGGGCTTTCCTAGACTTTAGAAATAAATAACGTATAAAATGTTTTTTAAAAATATTCTTATCCTACAGATTCCAATTTAACTTTTAAAGTGGAAACTCTTATCCTGAAAAAAGTGCCAATAAATCAATAATGTAAATTAAAGAAAAGTGCCATTTGAAAACTTTTACCTCAAAAGCCTTCAAAATTAAATTTAAAAAGCCTGATGGGGACATCGCATAACTTCCATTTACGGCCTACTAATTTGCGCAATTTTTTTACTACATTTCATTTAAACGTATATCCTCCAACTATTCTAACTTAATTAGCCGGTTGGGTACTTTTCCGTTTCGCCAGCGCAAATCTCGCCAAGCAGACTTCGTTGGTGACAACATACAGTATACACATAAAAAATGTTAACAAATGTTAGTTCTAAGAATTTTTTATTTTGAAGGCATAAACATTTGAATATGGTTTATAATTTTGTAAAAAGCTGATAAATAAAGATAATAAATTTGTAAAAAGACATTAATTTAAGAATTTACTATGCTATCATGGTTCAACATCCTGATTCGCCGGTTCGTATCACGTGACCCCAAGTCATCTCATCTCACGTAAACTACGCTACGAAAATATAATTCTCTCAGTAATTATTTACATTAATTTCAAGTTAAATCTTAATTTGGAATACAAGTTTAAATGCAAGAATTATTTCAATTCGTACAAATATCTTACTCAGAAATTATGTAAAACCGTAGTGCTTTACTTCGCTAGTGCATTCTCATTAGAATTGATGAATTTAACCTTAGATTTTGCCTTTTTTATATTTTCGCCTTCGTTTGAGCAATGTGATTGCATCCTAATTGAATTAATTACCGCGAATGGTCTTAGGGCATAAAATTTAATTATCTTTGTAAATATTCTATGTAATTGTATGCCAGTATTGAAAGAAACAATCAATCTGGTAAGAAATGGCTGCGACTTGATTTGAACATGAGGCGTAAAAGGCTATCAGCGAAGATATTCCGTTTGGCATCAGTGGTACCATTATTGGCAACTTTATCATTTGCGCCAGCAAAACGGAAAAGTACCGTTGGTTGTTTAAGTAAGTTGAAAATAGCGTCAAAAAGTGCAAATTTTGAAATTAAACATCCTGGCCAATTTCCTGTCGCGCGGGAGACTTCTTACGATTTTATATTTTCATAACGAGTATAAAAGTTTTCCAAAGGAACAGGGGGATCATCTTAAAAAATAGATTTCGTTATTTCTCGAAAAAAAAATATATATTTTAAATTTTACATTGCCAAAATGTGAATTGTTTCGTCCTTTAAAACACTTCGTAATTGAAAGTATGACTTCGACCAACGATTGTAGAAATTAAAAGCTTTCACAATAAAAAAGGAAGGTGCCCAACTAGATGTTTAGCAGTCCCACATACAACATTTCAAGGTTCAAAGACTAATCATATTTCAGTTATGCGAGATAAATATATACATACACGCGTATGTATGCTGCCCTCACCCCCCCCCCCAAAAAAAAAAAACAAGGAGGACAGTTTCATATCTCCCGTTCTACTGGGCCGATTGACGAAATTCAACTTGCGATTTTCATGTCTGGAAAGCGCGACTTAGGATATGTATTAAAATTATATATAGCATTGTTCTAATATAGGTATTTTGACACAAAATCAGACTTTTTCTGAAATGACATGCTAATTTTTTTTTCTATATTTCGATTTTCAACTACAATTATGCACGAGTAGTTTTCAGAAAATTATCTCTAGAAATTTTAGCTCCTCAATGTTAATTGAATTTCGTATATATTTGTTAATATATTTTTTTATTAAACTTATTTGATTCTTCCTTTCATATTTCGAAATTTAAGTTCATTCCAAATTAAATTCACTCATTTTTTATGATTTTTTAAAAAAATTTCGAAAAAATTTTTGTATTATATACAATTGTATATACAATTTTTAACATCTTCTTAATGTAGATGTATTTCTAGGCATACCTGCAAAAAAAATAAGAGTCTTTTACTCACAATTTTCTAAGATATGCATGAATTTACATATTGGCGCGTTTTTAAATTTTACATATTTGTTATAAGCGATAATAACGCCAAATGTGGTTTACGCGCTTTGTTAAAATTATTTGAAAGTATGGATGCTGACTTTTTTCCGCTTGGTTACAGTGAAAAAAAGAAGAAACGAGGTTGCTACGAATTTAAGTTCGTCAAGTGATTCATTCTTGGCGCAAACGGGAAAAAATGCGCCAAGATAAATTTTTGAATTTCTCCGTAAATTTCGCAACCACATATTACAAAATTTAATATCTAGGCATAATCTGAGTCGTAGAATCGAAATATGGAAAAAAGTTGGCATGCCATTTCAGGAAAAGTTCGATTTTGTTTGAAAACACTTATATCAGAAAAATGCTATATATAAATCTAATATATATCCTAAGTCGCGATTTCGAGACATGAAAAACGCAATCTGAATTTCGTCAGTCGGCTCTGTAGAACGAGAGATATGGAACTGTCCCATTTCTTTTTAGCCCAGAATTGCTATTAATTTCGTTTTGGCATTTTGTGTTGAAAACTTTAAATGTCGGTTCATTTTTCAAATTGTTGCCACCAAATATTAAAGCCCTGTATTATATTTAAAGAAATTAAATAATGAAGAATCTGCATAAATGTATGTATATTTCTCGCACTGTGATAAAACAATCGTACCCAGAGCCTCACATTTTGAATAAAATACGTTTCCACCCCAATATGGGCATCTGGAAGCCCAAATTTGGAATTTTGAATTCATTTTTATTATCTATTCCATATTTTGTATAGTATTTATGAGTTTTTGATTAAGAAACTCAACGATTTCAAAGCGAGCAATGGCAACACTGTGTGGTTGGGGGGGGGCACTTTTATCTCCAGCGCGCGAGACTGTGTATCAGAAATTCTAAAGATATGCTCATTTTAAAATTATTTGGCGGTATTGCTGTTGAACTAAATTTTATGATTTAAGTGGGAAGACCATGATATTTAATAAATAAAGGTAACAAACAGAACGTTACGCAAACACCCCTTTGGGCGTAATGTAAAATCTGAAACATTTCAGATATTTTTTTCTTTTGCGCAATGTATATAAGTATGTACAGATGTCCCGAAAAAATTCCTTTTAAATCCATTTTACAATCCGTTTAAAAAAAAAAAAGTGTTCTTTCTTCTATCCATTGAAACAGACATCACGCAAAAAAAAAAAAAAAAAAAAAAAATCAATTGGATGCGGAGGCAGTTAAAATGAATATTTTCGTTACTCGAAATTTTTAGCGATTACAATACTTCCTTTACTTTGTACAAGGAAGTAAAAATTTTGAGTAAATCTCCATACTCAAATTTTAGTATAACCCCTGAAATACACTGCCCACCAAAAGTTAAGGAACAGAATGTTTTTGTGTCTGATTTGAGAATGAAGCAACAAAATTTACAGGAAATGTTCACTAAACAGTTCTTAATGAATGCGACATAGAATATTGCGACATAGAATTAATAATATATATTATATATAAGTTCAACACAAACATGAATTACAACTAAAAAATTGCTCTCTTGGCAGAGAAATCCAGTCTTGGAGAAACAGTATATCACAGCTTTTTTGAGGAGAAATGGGGTGGCAACATTACAAAAATGGATTCTAAATAAGGAATGTCTACTCCTAGCTGCAATACATTGGCGGCAGCGACGTTGCATGATGTCAATTTAGTTATCTGTCAGTGAAATGGGAAGCAACGACCAGACAAGGAGTAATCCTTGTTCAAGCTCATCTAACGACCTTAGAGGAGGATTTAAAGCGGTAACCTGTCTCTCAAGGTATTCCCAAAGATGCTCTATCGGATTCAGTTCTGGGGACTCAGCTGGCCATTTCATCCGCTCCATAATGTGACCCTCAAGATATTCTTCAGCAACCCAACTCGGTGCGGTCGTGCATTGTAGTCTATCACAAGAAATCCAGAATCAATAGCACCATGGGCATACATATTGATCAAGGATCTCGTCTTTGGTATTTCACACCGGTCAAAGTTCCTCCATGGAACACATGCAGGTCAGTGTGACCACCGAGAGTCATCCCAGCCCAAATCATTATTCCACCACCTCTGTAACTATGTCTTTCCACAATGTGAGCTTCGCTGTATTTGGTATGTTGTTCCCTCTAGATCAGCTGATGACCTAAATCACTTTCGTCTGTGAAGAGAACAGACGCCCATTGCTGACTGGTCCAGGAGACGTGTTCTTTTGCCCAACATAAACGTGCACTTCTGTGTTGTCGGGCCAAGGGGACACAAACAACTGGTCGTCTTGCATACAGACCTGTATTGTGCAGGCGTCTGCGCACTGTAGTAGCTGAGATTCTCGTTCCTGTTGCCACTAAATGATCTGCCATGAGCTGAGGCACACTAATGTTACTCCTCCTTCGGGCTGAAAGAGCTAAATAACAGGCTCCCGCAGGTGTTGTAACTCTAGGTCTGCCTGGAACGTATCTTCTAGACACAGAATCCCCAGATTCAAACTGATTCCATAGTCGGTAGGCCACACTATGAGAGACATTGAGACGTCTAGCAGCATCAGCTTGTGACATCCCCATTTTCATTCATCCGATCACCCGCCACTTCAACGAATCGGGCAAACGACTTCTCCTGGATATTGAGAGATTCTCCTGGATATTATCCATGAAACGGTAATAACAACTGAAGATGAATACTCGTGAACAAAAATTACAATCTTTGCATATTTTCTCCAACTCTTACATCAGTATTCATTTCTATAAAATAAAAGTAGCAGCTATTGTTTTTGCATATATTTTCTTAAACTTCGTTACTGTCATGCATATGAACTGTGAATTTAAACGTTACTGAACTTTTTGTGATGGTGAGCTTTGAAAAACATGCTGTTCCTTAACTTTTGGAGGGCAGTGTATTTAAGCAGTTACGATGTAAGGATCTTAAGTTTTACTAACGTTTATTTTATTTTAAATCTTTACTATCACTTCTTATTTTCTACTTCCGGCCAGAATTATAAGCGTGAAGGAGTTTATGCAAAGTTGTCTGGCGAACGCCAAGTATTTAAGTGTGGCCTTTTTGCCAAGCAGAAGAGAGGAAGCCGTGAGTTCGAAGCAGGCCGCTTACCTTAGAAGTTACGCAGTTGCTACTTTGCCTTCCAGGCCAGAGGTTTTAATCCTCTTGATAAATTAAACGTATTGTAGTGTTCACAGTCTCTGTGCTACATACGCTTTCTGTTATTATAAGGCCAATCTTATTCTAAAGTTAAATTAGAGTTTAGTTTTATTTTGATATCTTTTAAGTTAGACCCCGAGTGGAGGGTCATTGTATTCCGAAGTACGGAAGTCATTGTATATAAAGAAAAAAATAAAGGGTTTTGTATACCCTTCGTCTGTATCCTGTCCACTTACTACAATTAGTGAACATAGCTTTAGTAAGCTCTCTGTTCTAGTCAGGTCATTGTATGTTTCCGAAGAAAGTTAGAAGAAACATTGAACCTGATAGTGGCGCCCGACGAAGAATAACCATGGCCGAGTTTCAAGAAGAACCTGTGCTGCCTGCAGAAACAGCTCAGAATCCAGAAATGCCAGCTGCCGCCCTGGAAGGATTTGGGTATATTGTCCAGACCATGCGCGCTTCGATAAAACCAGAAGCAACGTTTAATGGAAACTCACAGGTAACCAGTTTTTTGGAAAAATTGGATGACCACTTCATGCTCTACCCCGTGCACGAGTTTCAAAAAGTTACCTTAGCTACCAGCGCTTTGAGGGGCCAAGCGCTTAACTGGTTCAAATGTATCGGCAGAAGTCTCTTGGGTCAAGCAGGAAGTCCCACCTATACCTACGAAAATTTCAAGACTGCCCTACTAAAAGCCTTCCCTGTTGTAAGGGATCGTGCGAAATTAGAAACAGAACTGTTCAGTATATATCAACAAAGAATGGAAAACCTCTCCAGGTTTATTTTAAGAAAAATTCACGTTTTCAAGCTCTTGTATGGAAACCGTCCGGATCCTGAAATAATTCAAGTGATTTTGCCGAGGTTACTACCCCAAGTGCAAGACTTTATTGAATTGAGAAATCCGACTACACTGGAAAAATTATTTGAGCTAGCAATCCAGTTTGAAAGTAGAAGAACGGCGGACGTCGAAAGAAGACGCCAATATCAACAGCGAAACCAATTTGGTACGCCAAGACTACAGCAAACTCAAGCACATGGCTACGGAGAAAAAGCGAATCAGTGGGCAAGGAAACCCGAGCATTCAAAAACAGCCGGCGAACGTCGACAGTTCAATAGCAACCCAGGAAAAAAGTCTCAAGGCCAGTGGAGAAAGAAGGAAAGCACCGAAAGAAAAAATAATTTAAACTAAAACGGATTTCTGCTGACGAGAGGGTGCGGAAATCCGAAGGCCACGAAAACCCCTCTTCCTACAAGTTAAATACAGTAATGGTGAAAAATTTAACTCTTCCGAAGATTGAAGTCTTGGTAAATAATATCCCGGCCACCGCACTCCTGGATACCGGCGCGCAGTGTTCCTGTGTGGCAGAAGTCTTTTTTAGAAAGTATTTTCGCAAATACCGCATATATAATGCGGATAATACAACAGTATTAGCGGCGCAAGGAGAACAATGTAAGTGCGTAGGTAAAGTACCTTTGTACATCCGTATCAAGGACGAACAAGTAAAGGTGATGTTTTTTATAGTAAAGAATTTGCAAGCACACTTAATACTAGGAATAGACTTTCTTTCAGACGCACAAGCTACACTGGATTTTAATGAAGCGTCTCTTAAACTGACGATGAAACCAGTGCGTGTAGAAAAGGTTGAACCGCCAAGGGTAAATCTCGACCACCTGCCTAATGACGAGCAAGATAGAATCCGACAAGTGGTAAGTGAATTTGCTTCCTTATTTAGTGATATTCCAGGATTTACCCAGGTTACTAACCATAGTATTGACACCGGAGATGCATTGCCGGTTCGTCAAAAACCATACCGGTATGATAAGAATAAGGAAAAAATTATAGAATGGCATATTACCGATATGCTACGTAAAAAGATCGTAACGCCTATCTCAAGTAGTTATGCTAGTCCGGTGGTTTTATGTAAGAAAAATAATGATTATCCTTTGGAGCATCCAAAAAGGTGGAGATTCGCTATTGATTACCGTAAATTAAATTCCATAACGAAATATCCGGTATATCCGTTACCGATTATAGAAGAAATTTTAAGGAACATAAAATCAACCAAATTTATGACAACTTTAGACTTAACGAATGGTTATTTTCAAATAGGGATCAGGCCTGAGGACGTGCCTAAGACTGCTTTTATAACCAAGTCTGGCACTTATGCATTTTTGCGAATGCCGTTTGGCCTTTCAGGCGCCCCAGCAACATTTCAGCGATGCATGGACATTGTGTTAAGACCTGTTCTCGGAAAGTCCACATTTATCTATTTAGACGATATCATTATTACTAGTGATAATCTAGACCAACATGTACAGGATTTAAGACAGGTGTTTTCTTTATTAAATGAGGCCGGTCTAAAAGTTAATGTCGAAAAATGCAAATTTGCAGCCCCTGAATTAAAATATTTAGGTTACAAAATATCGCAAAAAGGGATCGAGACAGATGAATCAAAAATAATCGCTGTACAAAAGTATCCGACTCCAAACACGGCAAAGAAGCTCTCTTCTTTTCTAGGACTTTGTTCATATTATAGGTCCTTTATAAAAGATTTTGCGGCTATCGCTGAGCCATTGTTAAAATTAAAAAGGAAAAAGGCAAGATTCTCGTGGACGGCCGAAGCCAATAGTGCTTTCGAAAAATTAAAACAAGCATTAACGCAAGCCCCTGTGTTGAAATTTCCTGAAAAGGATGAAAATTTAGAAATTTCAGCGGATGCTTCGGATTATGCGGTAGGAGCGGTACTTTCGCAAAATCAGCAGCCAGTAGCATTTTTTAGCCGAACTTTAAATCAAACACAAAGAAACTATTCCGCGACCGAGAGAGAGGCACTTGCAGTTCTGTTAGCAGTGCAAAAGTTCCGAGTCTATTTTGGAAAGGCGCCGATAACAGTATATTCTGATCATGCGGCGGTAACTAGATTGTACTCTGGAAAAAATTTATCCCCAAGGTTAATAAGATGGGCACTCAAGCTGCAAGAATATAATCTGGTAATCAAGCATACCCCCGGAAAGGAAAATATCGTAGCAGATGCCCTGTCACGAATTAAATTAGACGAACAGGGTAATACCGTAAAAGTTGCAATGCTGACAGCGTGTACAATAAATTCCCGAGAAACTGTAATAACCGAACTGGGTAAGGATCCTGAGTTTGGAAGTATTTATGAGTATTTGAAGGATCCTGAAAATTTTAGCCACCAAGATATTGTGGCGATAAGAAATAGGGCGGCCCATTACGAACTAATAGATGGTCTATTATTTTATACAAAAACTACGAATTCCAACAACGAATTTCGACCTGTTATCCCAGCTAGTCTTAGATTAAATATCCTGCAAGAGCTCCATGACAGCCCTTTAGCTTCTCATGCTGGTATTCGAAAAACTACTCAACGCGTACGCGAGGCAGTCTACTTTCCTGAACTGCAAAAGTTAACAAGGGCGTATGTCCAGTCCTGCCCAACATGTCAAGCCGTTAATTATATTAATTTCCGCCCGGCCGGGTTTCTAAATAGTATTAAATCCGAATTTCCAAATGAAATAATCGGTATCGATTTATTGGGCCCTTTCCCAAAAAGTCAGTTAAACAAAAGTCGCTATCTCCTTGTTATAGTTGATCATTTTAGTAAATGGACCGAAATTGTTCCCTTAAAACGAGCCTCCGCGAAATTAGTTACCGATTCTATTTTAAATAAATATATTTTAAAATACGGGGCGCCCCTAAAAGTTATATCGGATAATGGTCCTCAATTTGTAAGTAATATATTTGAAGACATGTGCCAAAAACTGGGCATACGTCATTTAAAAATGGTCCCGTATCGGCCGCAATCAAATATAGCGGAACGGGTCAACAGAAATATAGTGAAAATTATCCGTAGTTATGTTAAAAATTTTCATAAAAGCTGGGATAACTATGTCAATGAATTTGCTTTCGCCCTTAGGACCGCAAAACATGATACAACGGGCAAAACTCCTGCTGAGTTATTTCTAGGCAGAAAGATTATAACACCGTTAGATAAATTATTTTATGTGCAACAAAGAGCCCCAGAATTTAAAATGGGTGATATAGAAAAACTAATTAAGGAAGCAAAGAAGAATACGGAAGTAGCACAAAGAAAACAGAAGCTCTATTATGATTTGAAACGACGGGGAGTAACTTATAAAGTAGGGGATGAAGTACTAAAAATTAAGCATTCACTTTCTTCAGCACCAGAAGATAAAACTGCCAAATTTTTCCCACGCTTTGAAGGACCATATGTTATAGAAAAAATAACTCACGCTGTTGTAGTATTAAAGGCAAGAAATGGCGAAACCTGTTCCGCAAACATTGACCAGATAAAACCATTCTATGACCGTAATAAAATGCAAATCTTTTCAGATCTTTTGCAGGATCCGGTACGGCAGACACCGCAGGTACAAGTTCCAGAGGTGGGAAAACGACAAGTACAAGGGCAAGCCAATGAGAGACAGAAGCAAGTGAAAAGAAAATTGCCCCGCGGAAAAATTGAAGGTACAAAGAAAAAGAAGTCGTTCCACCGTCCAAAAAACAGAGTTCACGAACACCCCCAGAATGAAGAAGGGAGAAGGACGACGTATGTGGAAAAGACCGGGAGAAAGGACGGCAACTATAACCCGGCTGTGAAACGGAAGATTGACTCATCCGACAGAACTCTCCGCAGCAAAAGTCGCCGAACTGCGGAAGGGCCATCAGCGGCGGAGGAAAAAGTACAAGAAAAATTTGAACGGCCAACAACGAGGTCCAAGCAGGATCACGACAGAAGTTTCCCGGTTCCACCAAGACCAGCTGCCTTCAAACGGCCAAGACCACAAGCAGAGGACAGAAGGAAGATGTTCAAGGGTGGCCGTAGTGGTGAAAAACGGAAGCTTCCAGAGGAAAGCACTGAAGGGCGAGCCCGTACAAGAAGGAGGATCAACCAAGCAACGGTCTGCAGCACCTTTAAAGACTGGGCCCAGAAAAGGATGTCTGAATATTACAAAGATAAGTAAAATTTTGTGTTACTTTACAAACTTAAGTTAATCTTTCATTCTTACTGCAAGTGGCAGATTTGAAGAAGTTTTACCTCATGCGAGGTCTACCTTTATCGCCAAAAGGGCGAGAAATGAGTTGTGACCGATTTTCTTATTATGTTTTTCAATTACTCGCGCGTAAAACTAAAGTTGATGTATAATAGCGTTGTATAAAGACTTAAATATTGTAAAAAGTTATTGTATAAATTTTATTTAAAACATTCTAACAAGAAAGAAGTTTTAGTCTGAAAGACTTTTTGAAATGTAGTATTATTTCAATGTAGAAAGAATTGGCACTTGCTTTGAAAAGAATAGAAGTTAACAATGTACTACTAATGTATGTTTTCAAATGTGTAAAATTAACGGCGTCTTGATATGTTCTTGTATACATGTGAACTGTTATTTTGAATGTTTAGAAATAACGTGATATGGTAAAAGTGAAAGTAATGTTAAAAAATTTGTTATTCGTGTGACTGTAAAGATTAAATCATGGTGAATATGTGTTAAAGGTTGAATGATGTAGTTAGGCTCTCTGACGCTACACTTTAGAGTTAGCCACTTTCAGAATAGTACCTCAGGGTCTAGAGTTGAAATTAGGGTGTGTTAAGAGGTCTCGTATGTTGAATTTTAACACGTTAGTGTTTTGATTGTAGGAGGAAGTGTTGAACACATAGACAAAAACACATTCGTGTTTGGTGTTTTTACAACACATGTCAGAGAGCACGGGGAGAGATAATTAAAATAGTCATGAATGAAATAAGAATGTTAAGAAAAGTATATTCTATATGTTATTTACAATGTCATTCTGTAACATTTCATTAAACTAGTTTTCCTTCCAGATCTCTGGAAGGAACCAGAATTGAATAAAGCTCCTGTTTTGATGCAGTACAGATGAAAAAGAAAAAAGATTGTTGTATATTCCGGGAGCTGCTATTGTAACAAATTTCTTTCTTTTAAATTTTTCTAGTTTCTAGCGAAGCATTTTTTGTTAAAGGTTGGCCTCGCGTTAGTTTCTAGAGCTAAAAGTTTTCAACAAGGTCGTTTTAGACCTCAGTTTCAAACTAATTAACTCTGGCGGGAAGTATGTAAGGATCTTAAGTTTTACTAACGTTTATTTTATTTTAAATCTTTACTATCACTTCTTATTTTCTACTTCCGGCCAGAATTATAAGCGTGAAGGAGTTTATGCAAAGTTGTCTGGCGAACGCCAAGTATTTAAGTGTGGCCTTTTTGCCAAGCAGAAGAGAGGAAGCCGTGAGTTCGAAGCAGGCCGCTTACCTTAGAAGTTACGCAGTTGCTACTTTGCCTTCCAGGCCAGAGGTTTTAATCCTCTTGATAAATTAAACGTATTGTAGTGTTCACAGTCTCTGTGCTACATACGCTTTCTGTTATTATAAGGCCAATCTTATTCTAAAGTTAAATTAGAGTTTAGTTTTATTTTGATATCTTTTAAGTTAGACCCCGAGTGGAGGGTCATTGTATTCCGAAGTACGGAAGTCATTGTATATAAAGAAAAAAATAAAGGGTTTTGTATACCCTTCGTCTGTATCCTGTCCACTTACTACAATTAGTGAACATAGCTTTAGTAAGCTCTCTGTTCTAGTCAGGTCATTGTATGTTTCCGAAGAAAGTTAGAAGAAACATTGAACCTGATAACGATAGACCTATTAATTTCAGGAAAAATCCCTATAAATTGAAGACACAGAGAGCATAAAAATTCTATTTTAAAAAACGAGCTATTCACGAAATGGTAGTATAAGATAACTGTTGTTATTATCTCATCTTAAATTAACGTCACGCAGAGATTTTGCACTTGTTTAATTGCAAAAGACTTTGTAGTCAAAACGCAAATAAACATTTGTTCCCCTTTGGATTTCGTATGCTCGGGATTTGCAACAATATTTGTGGTAAGTGAAATGCTGACAATTTATATTTTTTAGCATACGCGCGGAGTTAAATTAATAGCACTTCTCTTGAAAATGTTGAAGGGAAGGGGAAAAAATTCTTTCTAAAAACTTCAGATTATTATCTGACGTTCTGCAGAAGAGTTTACTATTACAAATTCCTTAAATTAAAAAATATAACACAAAGTTTTAAAAACTTAAAAAAAAAAAAAAAAAAAAAAAAAAAAAAGAAAAATATTGAACTAATATTTTCACATTTTCTGAAAAAAGTAGTTGCCAACTGATAAATGTAAACCTTTACAGTAGAACAAAATCAAAATTCAAGTAAAAAAGAATTTCTGTTTAAAAAATTCCAGTAGTTTACTTTTTCTCTGACTGTGAAATTGTATCAGCAGAAAAACAGCCAAAATATTAAATATAATTTTATCACCGTTTGAATAATATTAAATACTTCTATAAATAATGAATAAAATTAAAAAAATAACAAATAGGGCCACAGCGGCGCACTCTGTAAGTTACTACAAAATATAATTATCAGCGGACGATTTTATTTTGGATACAGTAGTTGCTAGAAATGGAATTTAACAACTTGCAGTCGATATATTAATGCTGTATTAGAAAACATTTTGCTTATGTCAAGTAAGGCATAAATAAAAGTCTTGTTACAAAATATTATTAAGAAGTAAATAAATAGTTTTTGAGATAATTTACTTAATTAAATCGCTGAACAACATATTTTTATGATATTAAAGCTAAATAAAAAATCTTGTACACTGTCGATTGGCGACTTTTCTTGTTTGCGGTTCTGACTTATAACTTTATCACTAACTGAAAGAAACAGCATATCTTAGAGAAGTTAATGCATCCATGTGTAGAATTAAGAGAATTTGCAAATTATATATATTTTTAAGAAACGTATTGAATCAAGGTACTAATTATGCCGCCGAGGAATTATACAAATATTGAGAGTCGAATAATTAAGCGGAAACTTGCGTGTATGCGGAGCTGTGATTGTGGAAGGGAAATGCAAGCGCATGACAGGTTTTAGGCGATTCACGTGCTCGTCCTCCTTCCCGATATTTAATGTGTTTCTCGTAAGAAATGGGTGTATGGATTCAGTGACATTGTTCAAACTTATCCTGCGTAAATATTGTTCTTCAGTGCCATTTATAACTTAGTTTCTTAACTCCTAATGATATTTTATCTTTCTGTTATTTGCAATATGTTCTTTTTGTTTTCGACATTGATTTAATTTACGTTATGAAACAAGCTTAGTCTGTAAATTAAATTGTTTAAAAATAATTACAAGTAAATTATTAACAGTACTTTTCTGTTGGTTTGTAAAATGGGTTATTTCTCTTACCCGTGCTTTTTTTAACTATTTTCAGATTAACCATGATTCTGAATTAACTGTAAACTCGCTCTTGATATTATCCAGTTAATTGGCAGTTAACTGTAAATGTTAAGGTACTGGTCAGTTATCGAGACCAGATTCAGAAATATGTGAAAGTATCCATGTGTGTATGAATGCATATGCATATATGTGTATATGTACACACATAACATCCATGCATACATGAACTCATCCATCCATCCATCCATACATTTCTGGATTCCGTCCTGATAATTAGACAGTACAAATGTTAATTAGATTAAAGAATGCTTTTTAATCATTCATTTAATTGTACTGATAAAATTATAGCTTTATAAAATGGAATGTAAATGGTTTATAGAGCGCGCAGACTAACATTTTTTTTTTTTTTTTTTTTTTTTTTTTTTTTTTTTTTGTCAAATGTAATAGCAAGAATTAGTACATTATCAATAGCAGACCACACCAGATAACATTAATATTAATTTAATAATAAATAAGAATCACCAGTAATACAACGCAAACATGACCCATACCAAACATTAGTAATATTTTTTGTTCACAAGAAAACAGAAATTCTAAAGGATGTTCTTATTTGAACATATCGCGTTATTCATTCGATACCGTTCCATTTGAAACAATTAATTTCGACACGCACGTGCGCAGAGCCGTTTATTAGCAGCGCAGATGTTCTGAAGCGTTAAGTAAACGCTGCGGGGGCGTTCACGAGGAAGGAGACGATTCTATAGCCCCTCCCCGTTAAATGGCGACGCCCCCCGCCCCCGCGGAATGCTCAGAATTTGATTGGGCTGACTCGTGGAGCGGCGCGCATCGAACCGAAACCTGGATAGAGTTGCGTTTGTAAAAATGAAAAAAAGCCCTCAGGCCGGTGCTACTCAGCTGATATTAATAGGGCCTTTCGTTCAACAGTTACACGAACGAAGCACCACAGTCAACACACGTAAAGCTAGTACTGTATGTGATCACACTACCATCCTATCTCAACGCAAGAATCTTAATCCAGTACTTACAGTGCTACAAAATACAATGGAAACCTCTTACAGTGGAAAATATCAACAAACCTCTTACAATGGAAAATATCAATAAATGGTTAGAAGTTGGTACATTTCTGTTTAAGAGAAAAAAAAAAAAAAAAAAAAAAAAAAAAAAAAAAAAAACGATACGAAATTCAACATTCAATTATGTATAAATGCATTTACAAAATATCAGAACTAAGTTCATACAAATCTGAAAGATAAAGAAAGCAACATTCCGGCTTCTTTGTCCTTAATATAAGTCTATAAAACACTTGGAAGGCTCGTTTAATCTTTTGGAATACTATTTTAAATCTTTGATTACGATTTTCTGAATTTCCTCAATGCTTGAAAATTATGACCTTCGAGATAAGACCTCTCCTTAGGGAAAAGAATATACTCTAAAGGTGCCAGTGGTGAGAGAGATGTGACAGGTTATTAGAAACTGCTTGACGAGACTTAAAATGTGTGATAATGTATTGTCGGAGATCAGTTGTTCAAGTAAGTTTTTTCAGACCTTAAGGGCTGAATTCTTTTCAGATGCCTATTCAATACATCTTTATGTAATCTGGAAGTCCCAGTTTATCCCTCAAATTTTATTCCTATTCATACCAAATTCTTTGTGAATTGTCTCTTTCCAGTCAGAAAAGTTCACGAACAGGGTCTTTAACCGAGATTTCTGAAACTGAAATTGTAATCACAGTAGGTGATTGCTCTTTGTCTCAAGATCATCAAGTCTTTGTCAGGATGCAATGCATCACGATCGAATCTCCAGTCATAATTTGTTTGAAAAAGTTTGCAGTTCTTCCCGCATTTACAGAAAAAAATTATTGCTCAATTTTGGAATCTATGACAGAAGATGGTTACTGGATCAAGGCAAACGACTAGAAAATTCTCTCTGTAAGCAGGAAATATTAGGATTATAATGTAAACTTAATTTAACCAAATCACTGATCTAACTATCTGGGAATTATTGCTCCACTTGTCAATCTGAAGGAAGTACACTACTGCAAATTGCAATTAAAAGATTTATTTTATATTTCGTCCAGCAGTTGCAGAAACTACAGGATCACTTTTTTTCTTGCCCCCCCCCTTTTTTTGTCCGAAGGGGCAATTTTCCCAGAAGACTATTAATTTCACTCTAGCATTTTGCATCGATTCACTATAAAAGTTGATTCGTTTTTCAAATTGTTGCCACCCAATATTAGAGCCCTGCATTATATTTAGAGAAGTTAAATAATGAAGAATCTGCATAAATGTATGTATGTTTCTCGCACTGTGATAAAACAACGGTATCTAAAGCCATCCAATTTTGAATCACGTAATCTTCCACCGAATATGGGCATCTAGAAGCCCTAATTTGGAATGTGTTTTACTATCGATTTCATATTTTATAAAACTTTAACGAACGTTTGATTAAACAAACTCAACGATTTCAAAGTGACCAATGACAACACTCTACGGGGGGGGGGAGGAACTTTTTATGTCCCTTACGCGAGACTGTGTATCAGAAATTAGAAAGAAATTCTCATTTTAAAATTATTTTGGATATTACTGTTGAATTGAATTTTATGGTTTAAGTGCGAAGAACATGATAATTAATAAGTAGAGGTAACACAAAACGTTAAAAATAACGCTCCTTTGGGCGTAATGTAAAATCTGAAAGCTTTCAGATTTTCTTTTTTTTTTTCCAAGGTGGATAAATAGGATGATTAAATACGTGCAGGTTTAAATTTAAAACCTAACAACTTGGCTCAGCTACTCCGCGACTATTAACATAATTTCAAAGACCAATTCCCTAAATCCTGGCAACAGTGTCAAAGGCAGTCAGCAATAGAAGACTTGCAGCTTGGAAACGTAAAATTGCCAGCTTTCTCTCGCTTACATTCTCGCTCGATATTTAACACTTATTTCATTTACATAATTTGATGGAGTAGACAAAGCAGCAGAATTGCAGGGAAGATTGAGTATAAAAAAGAGCGTGTTAATGAAAACAAATTTCACATAATAATGAAATTCCCTGATAGATTTAGTCTTTACCTAAATATTAAATAGTTCTGTTTATTGTTTGCTCCTTGTTGTATATCGGTTTATAGGTATCTCATAATATTACAGATTGGATTTTATTTGATTATTTTTTTATGACCTTCATTATTTTATTGTTTCTCCATACTTACTCACTTACTCTATTTTGTTCGGTTTCTAATTTATAGGTATTTTTCGTATTTAACTATTTCTATACATAATAGGTATAAATAAATGTATAGGGAACACAAGCAATGTACCATGGGTCAACTACTAATGCCTTCCCATACTAACTAGCAATAAAAATAAAGCAACAACAAAAAATTACAAATTTTATAAGAGTTTCAACAGCTTATGCCTTCTCATACTAACTAACCCCCCACCCCACCCCACCCCACACACCCAAAAAAAAAAATGCAAATTTTATAAGAGTTTACGAAGAAAGGTTGAGGAGGTAAGCAACCAAAGGATTATCTATTATAGCGCATTGTGCAATCCTACAGTACACCTCGCATTCAATATTTATTAAAAATAATTATTTAGGACACAAATAGATTACAATATAATTTGAAATTCACAAATTAAATTAAAAATAAAATTAAGATAAACATAATGCGATATATATAATGTGTACTATGAACAAAGTGTTCTAAAGAATTGTACTAATAATACTGAAGAAGTGCCCACAGGGTTAAATCGTTTGAGCATAACATCAAAAGACAGTGTGAGTAAGAAAACCGAGTGTCAGGGATTTGGGGTTGCAAAAACTGGGAATACAGAAAATAATTTTGAGAAGAAAACAATATAATTTTTAAAAATGTACTTAAAATGTTACGCTGAAACAAGCAATTACAGTTCGTAAAGTTTACAACTGAAATCCTTTTGAACATATCCACAGGATGTAAAATTTCATTAAATTTATGCACTATGAGGAACTTATATGTGACAAAAATGTAGAAAGAGAGTCGTTGCATAATACTTCGGATATTGATATTTATCTTTAATTAGAAACCTTTGGAATGCCAGGAAATCAGTTTATGGGGATTTTGTGTCATTATCCTCAGCTAAGGGGCAATGATCAGGAGTTCCGTGTTCCCCACATATATAGATGTCGGAGTTCGCCATATCTTGAGTAAAATGTGTGGGGAAGTGTCCGTGTCCTGTTATATAGTAACTTAATGAGGACTCGAGTACAACCGTAATGCTGTGTAAATATGCATTGGAATTATGAAAATCACTTAAAGAAAATCAGAGATGTATGCTGTTGAACTCTTTTTCATATGCTGTTGAATTTTTTTTCAGCCCTTGCCCACATTTTTAAAGGTCTCATAAAACACTTTTCTCTTGAATGTTCTAGTATTGTGCTTATCAATGCTGCCACTTTGAAAGCCCATAAGTCCATTCAAAGTTTGTTGTTGTAACTAATCTTTCTGATCTAAACATGGTCCACATCAGTCTTACGGATTCATTGAGGTAATGATTGTACTTATCGCTGGCCAAGGCATTGGGCACTTTACAGATGATAGTAAGAGTTTACCAGCTCCGTCCCAATTTTGGAGAACACTCTGGGAGACGAATTTTAAGATTTCCTTCTTCTGTTTTCTCATTAAATTCGAGAGTACTTGAGGCGTTCCAATGACAGAAAAAACACTATAATTTACAAGCATCGATGACTTCTCTTGGATTCGAATCTGGGCGCCCCATGAAGTACCAGGTAGTGCCACTAACCATCATACCCGAGAAGGACGCTCATTCAAAGTTTACTCTTGTTTGTTTGCAAAATAAAAATGCTGTTGCCTTTACTACTTTGTGACATTACTCCTCGATCTCTATTATACGTATTGCGAAGTTACAACTTTAAATTTTTTGGATATTCGATCTCAATAATATTGCGTTTTTCAGACAGCGATATTCATTTCAGCTTGGAATTGACAGCATTGTCAGCTGTTTCTCTTGAGGTACTTCTAATTCTTTTTCTTCCTTTAAGAAAATTGCAGCGATTTGGAGCTGCAACAAAGGTTCAACTTTTTCTCTTGATGCAGACCCTTAGCTGGGAGATGTTTACGAACCGTCAACTTATACAGAATACAGTGTCGGTAAAGAGGGGAAACCGGTACAGAGATTTGCTAAAAGCCATGTTGAAGGATCAGTTTGATGCTTCTCAGAAGTACTGTGTATGTATAAACAAACTAGCTATGTGGTTAACACTTTTATATTAGGCCGAAGGCCTTCTTTCACATCAATACTCTGTTGAAAGCATGTCTGAAAATTACCGCATACGGTTTCCATAGATCTTCATCATTTCTTTCAATTTTCCAGCAATGATTTGTTTTATTCAAGAGCTCAAGAATGATATTTATTCAAGAACTAATTCAAGTTCCGGAGGCGTATTCGTCATGATACGCCCCTGGAGTTCGTAGTCTTTTATAACTTCCGTAAGAAAACATCTAATACAATAAACTCACATAAATTGTAAAAACATTAAATTCACTATTACGAACTTCATTTGGTTAAAAACTATGGACATAAGTAACGCGTCATTACGTGTTTCAAAGCTGTTTTTACAAACTGACTGCATAAAACGACATTCTGTCCTCTTTTATGACCATTCTCTCCACCATTCGTGACAAGCTATTACACCAGCTCAGTATTCAAATTCGAGATGTGTCAGTTGCCTATATGTTACTGTTTATATATCTAAATAAACAAACACATAAATAAATACATAACTTTAAGTAAAGCAAAAGTCTTGAGCCCACATTAAATGCCCATCTAAGACATTTTTCGTTAAATTTTTATCATTTCATGGTAAAAATTTTTTTAGTAAATTAAAATTTGATAGTAACTGCTTTCTAACTAAAAACACAGATACCATTCTGGTGTTAACACACTTTCTTGGAGGTAGAAAGGTTTCAACGAAGTATTTAATATGACCATTCCCTCACCCCCCCCCAAAAAAAAATTCCATCAGAGCTCCGTCTCAGTTGCACCTCCACAAATATTTCTCTCTGCTGTATCACATTGTCTGTTAACCTCACTTCACCAACGTCCAGGTACTCTCTTTCTTTTTTCCTTTGCTACTATTTTAATTAACTAGCAAATTCATCGATAGCTATGGCAGCCAGGAGACTCCCCGCCGAGATGGGTAATTATTGCAGCGACGGTAGCGACTTTAAAACGCGGTGAATTATTTATGAGACACAGATCTTGTTACGTTGATGGAAAAAGGAAACAAGAAACAGAAAAATAATATTCCAAGGCTGCTAAAATGCGCAAGAGATACTTACGGATAACAGTGTATATAAATCATCGGGGATGTTCAGGCAAACTAGAAGCACCTCGAGTTTCTTTTTTTAAGAAGGGGAAAGGGAAGGGGTGGTGCAATAAAAGTTATATTTTGTAGCCCAAGCAAAGGAGCGAGTTAACGGCTTGAATTAATTTTACGAAATGAGTGCCATAACCAAAGCTTGGAGGCTACACAGTTTTGTTTTTCTTTGCGACATAAAGGCCATATTTGTGGGCATGGGTATTTAATAACTTGACACCTAATTTCTAACAACATTCTCCTTTTCTTTTTTCTTCTTTCTACCTTACTGTAAATGTAACATAAAATGCAGTATTTCTGTGAGCGTTTTTCATATATTTTAGCGACTTCTGTGTAGTTTGAGGTCAAGAAACAAAAAATACACGAATTTCTTCAAAGGTAAATCTGTACCTCTCAGTACTGAAACTGCAACATCAAAAATCGTTAGATTACGCAAATTGATGTGTTGCTAAGGAAAATGATCAAATGTTTTAGGTACCTGTCTCCTTCCTGCTAGCCACATATTGGAGAAATTTAAGTAGAACAAAGCCCTGATCGAATGAGATTTTTTTTCCTGACTTGAATAATAGGATTAAATGCTTATAGCTTAATATTGCGATGCGTCAACCGTGTCATTGTGCCACTTAGCCTAAACAGAGAGAGACAGAATTCCTGAACTCACAGATGTTGGTTCATAATTCTGACAAATCGCTATGTATTTAGGTCGAAGTTTCAGCACTGTTCAATGTTCTGTATCCCAGTGGCTAGGAGTACAACGGCGAAAGCAGATGAACAGAAAGTGGTGGCTGCAGATGGAATTCTGATCGAATATATCATCGCATTCGAAGAATGGAGCGTAGTGATCACTACTCTGCTACGAATGAATTTGAATATTGCACAAACTAATCTCAGAAGGTTCAATAAAGTCTCAAAAGCCATCAGAAGGGTATTTGCTTGCCAAACCATCAAAAGGTATTTGCTTAGCTAAGAATCAGACGATTAGCCAGGACTATCGCAAGGTACTTTCGCCCGGTGTAATTTCTGCGGCTCCTAAATTCTGCCATCCTAAATATTAAAAATTATGGAACATATCAATTCTGTTTTCCTGTGCGGCGGCACCGCTTGGATGGGCTCTAGCATCGCTTGTGAGAACTTTAATAGATCTTCCATGAGCTCTAAACAACTTTCAACCAGACTGATGGAAACAAGAATCGAGGACTCTTCTCTTCAGTGATGAGTCTTGCTTCTGGTTTGGAAGAAGTGTCGTAAAAGGGTTTCTCGCAGCAAGTGATCTACTATCTGGTGAATTACCGCTCTTGAACCATTATAAAAAAACCAAGGAAAACTGATATTATTGCCGTACTACACCATACAAATACATAGAAATTAGACGTACTTTTCTTACATTAACAGAAGATTTATCTCATTATCAGAATATTATATTAAATTATACATTATAAGTGCTTCCCGATGAAAAAAAAAAAAAAAAAAAAAAAAAAAAGGTCACTAATATATCTGCATTAATTTCTTTCACATGTTCCACAAATCCTTTCATATGTCCAGGCATAGCTGGAGCAACATCTGTGCAAATGCTAATACATAAATTCCACAAAACTTTAATTTCTTGTAAATAAGAGTTTATTACATCGAAAATATGCTTTCCGGTTGCACAATCAGATAACTCACGACAGCATGAAAATTGATTAACCATATCATTTTCGTGAACTAATCGAATAAATGCAATTAACTGTGCCTTTCCCGTAATGTATGTTGTTTTTGTTTCGTCTATTTATAGAGCAAAGTTTGAATTTGCAAGAGTTTTTGCAGTATTTTCTTCAATATTTCGCAACATGTCTTTAATTCTGCGATGAATTGTATCGTTTGAAAGTGGTACTTACAAATATCAATATCTGCTGATCCACCAATCATTATTTTTACAATTTTGCCACAAGCTGGTAATATAATTTTCTTCAGCCAAATTATTAGGTTTTAATTTAACTGCAATTAATTTGGCTGTTTCATAAGAAGCTATCTACTGAGCTTTTTGAGACACACTAAGTTGTTTTTCAAAAACGTTTACTTGTTTGAATTTTGCAAATAATGATTTTTGAAAGTAGCTTTTGTCTTTTGATGTAAGCGAAGGATGATTAGTCAGCAAGTAACGCTAGAGCTTGCTCGGAGGCATAGCACTATTTGATAATTTATTACCACATACCGGACACTCGGAACAACTATATCATTTTCCATTGTAGATATAAATCCACATTTTAAGAAATCGTCATTATATTTCCGAGGAACAATACATATTTTGCAGGAGGAAACATCTTTACTCGTACTGAGCGTCGACCCTGATCGCTAACACCGTCATTATTATCACCGTTAAGGCTTTTTCTTTTTAACCATTTATCCATTTCAGAAGGTTCTTTTACGATAAAAATAGTTTTGTCAAAAAATATTAAAAAAGGCCGAATCATGTATTACCTTTCAATACGTTTTATTTAAGTTTGAAAATACAATTCTGCATAGTAATAGGGAGACCGGAAAGTAAGGTCGCTTTCTTACATTAACTTCAAACGAATAAATTTGTAAGAAGTTTTTATTTTTAATCAATAATATAATCACCTCGTTAACAGCAACCTTTTGCCATCTAGTATGCCGATTTCAATCACAGACCGATAAAAAACAATTGGTTTTTGAGTAAAATATCACGAGATGGCATTTTGGACATCATCCAAATTTTCAAATTCTTTGTCACTAAGAAAATGTTGTAGGAATCGGAATAAATGGAAATTCGAAGGTGCGATATCGGGCGAATAGGGTGGGTGAGGCAGTACCTCCCACCCCAATTCATTATATATTTCCAGTATTCGTCTTGCACAGTGCGGTCTTGCATTGTCGTGTTGCAGAATGACGCCTTTTCCGTTGACAATCGCCAGATATTTTTCGATTAAAAATTGGTTCACTAGATCCAATTGTTCACAATAGATGTCTACATTAACAGTTTTTCCAGGTTTCAGCAATTCAAAATGAACAATTCCGCAAATACGCCATCAAACACCCAGAAGCGCCTTTTCGGGATGTAAACCCTTTGTAACCCCTAATAAAACTGCCTTTTGAGTTTTGGATTATCATATAAGATTTTTTTTTTTTTTTTTCGTAACCTCTAATCAAACGATCCAAAAACGGTTCTGTATGGTGCCGTTGAAGCAATACGTTGCGTGTGATCATGGAGGTAGGAAAGGGAGGAGGGGCCAACTCGCGCTAAAAGTGAAGCACTGCTTTGAAACTTGGGTTACCAGATGAGATGTTTTTTTTTTACATTCAGAAGCTCGCTTGACAAGATTCTGATAGTATTTCGACACAGACAGTTCCATAGAAACCGAAAAAGGGACACTTTCGCATGAAAGAAACATTCATAGTGTGATGGATAATAGCAATTTGTATAGTTTAGTGACATTTACGCAAAAATCCCATCTTGGTTATTTTTTGATAACTAACAACAGCGATTTTGATTATGAATTTGTTTTATAAAATTATAAGCTATCGCACTACAAAAATATAGATTTTAAGAAAAATGTTATGCTTAAAGAATGAAAAATACCTTAAGGTACATTTAAAATTGTATACGTCTTTCGATACCCTTGATAGAGTATTTGCTACTTTTATTTTATTTTCCAAACGTCAAAATGTTTTAAATAAAAAAAATTTTTTTCACATCCATATATTATTGTAACATGTACCTTTTAAAATTTTTTAGAGGAGAGGCTTTACTGCTGCTCATTTTAACCCATCGTTTTAATTTTATATATCTGAAAAATAATCACTTTGGGCTTACACGTTTTATAAATATAAAATTATGTATGTTAAAATATTTGTGATTAGGCACATAGGTCAGATTAAGTTTTTATTAAATAGAGTAACGCATGCAAGGGCTATCTGCCTAAAGAGAGAGATGCCACCGTGGAGGAATTTTGGAGAAAAACTGACCTTTGAGTGGGTATTAAAAATAATACTTATAATTTTCATTCAAATTATATTCATATATATTTTTTATGTAAAACTTTCGGGTGTATGCTAAATTAGTGTAAATTACTTTACACGAAAAATAGTGAATGCACAGAAATTAAAGATTTGCACATGCCGGAAATGAAAAATAGGAAATATGTATGGGTATTTATGCATGTGCTTGCAAAAAGCATATATCTGCCTTTGACAAAATACTTAAATATTCATTAAATTATTTATAAATGTATTTGAAATGAAGAATTTATTCACTTATAAACAACTGTGAAAGTACTGTGAAGAAATCTAATTATTAAATGTATCTAATTTATAATGATTACAAATGTTATCTAAATATATAATAACCTTAATATTGAATTGTAAACATAAATTGAAATCCTGTTGACAAATACGTTATAAAACTATTTAAGCAAGAATTGTTCGTATTGGAAAGCAATCTGTTAAAAGGTATTGTAAAGCAAATGCGCACTTAAGAACTTAATAAAGAGTTTTGGAATATGTATTGTTGAAATGAAAGGTAAAAAAAATCTGATAAGTATAATTAAAAGAATTATTCCCCTTACATTTTATAGTAACTCAGTTATAAGTTTTAAATAACACTTAAAAAAAAAAACTTATTTTATTCCCTTTCAGAAATGTTCAGAGAAAGTCAAGTACTATTTAATACCTATTTAATTATTAGGAATTAGCGAAATACTTATTTAAAGTATTTCGCTAATTCCTAATAATTCTCTAATTTAAAATGAACCGCATAGAGCATTAATTATAAATTGACTTACATTTTTCGATTTAAAAGATGCCTCAGGAGCCAAAAAATCATGTCATATTTAAGAAAGTATTTTAGGAAGAAGCTCTATAAAATAGAAAAGAAATAATGCATAATTTTAATATTAATAATACAATAAACTTTGATCTTAATTTTTGTACCTTAACCGAATAAAATCGAATTACCTTAATTTTTTTTTTCTAATGTAATTAACGAAAACTTGTGAAAATATTTCATTCAAATTAAACCATTCTGAGAAAACTGTCCTGTGAAAAGTATAGCATTTAATTCCGTTCAGAATGAAATGTTGTTTAAAAATATGTTGTTTTCACATACTTAGGACTCTGAAGTGTTGTAGAAAAAGAAAATATATACATTTATATGTATATTTGCGACGTAATTACAAAATATTTACACCCGAACGCGGCAAATCCCATAGAACTCAATGGTAAATGACCCAATGTTTTGGTCACCACGTAGGGATCGCCGGTGCTTCAGAGCAGGGTACGGAGAAACTTGTTTAGGGCGACTCCATCTTACTTCCTACCTCCATGCGTGTGATGGGTTGGTTGGCTTTGTTCTTTTCAGACAGATTATGGGGGACTCAAACACCTGCTTTGTTTATTTTTCCATTCTGCTTTAAATGTTCTTGGATGGTCGACCAAGGTTGGTTAAGAGTGTTTGACATGGATTTGCTTCAACTTCTGCCCTTAGCATGTTGTTGTCGACATGCGCAGAAACGACATTACTTTCCGGTCCCCATATTATATATATGAATTTATAAATTCAACCACATAGCAAACATGTAAATAGTAAACTGATATAGTTTTGTTTGGGTTTAATTCAGAATTGTAGTAAAATAATACAAGCATCATATATTTAATACTTCATAAAAAATCATATTTTTCAATTATAGCAGGTAAAAGCAAGAAGATGTATTAATTAATTATTAAAGATAAATTACTTACTAACAATCTACTATGAGAAGCACGTTAGACTGCGCATAATTGAAATTGCCAGATATTAAACATGCATATAAAATTATAGGTTTTCAAACATTCAATTTTTTTTTAAACGGCCTCTTATATTAGAGATGTATTTTATAAATCTGCATTTATTATATTTTCTTTATTTACTATTGATTTTTCTTTCTACTATTTTAAACGAGTACAACGATAATTTAAAACTCTTTTATATTAATAATTTATTAAATAAAAATCTCTGGAAATATGTAATGAATTCGAATAAGGTAGTTAAATTTCGAATCGGCCGAAGCCAACTCCTCGTTGGGCGGAGAGCACGATCTGGTAAGTTTGACTTCCACGAAAGAATATGCTAAATATACCGCGAATACCCTTAGTTTATTTCTATGAAACGGCGGGATGATTCGGTGCCGGATTTTATTTTTTTTCTCAGAGTACAATTAATAATAATAATAATAATAATAATAATAATTGGTGGCACAGTTCAAGAATTTGGTGGCACACAAAAGTGCCGCGGCACAGTGAGAATCACTGATGTAATACTTTGCTCTTTCTGTCCAACATCAAACATTGTTAGATGTCCTTATTTTCGTTATCTTGCAAATTAAATTTTAACTAATATCTTTCATGGCGTTGGAAAAATCTTTGCTCCTTAAGATACTTCGCAGTTATCTTTCATGAAGTTCATTTCCTGATTTTAAGATCCATTCACACAGCTCTTCCGAAGCCAGTAATTCAATTTCTCCTCCAAATAACAAATTTTATCTTCAACCACTTGGTAAAACCTTGAAATTCTACCTTTGCAGTTTTATTAATTGAAACGTAAATTTGTTTGCAAGACTATTTTAAACTTAGAAGAATAGCAGTTGTATTTGCTTGTTCCTTTCAAATAATTTTCTTCTCCTCTTCATTTAGACGGCTATACTTCAATGTGCCTACCCTTTCATTTTCTATGCGAAATATACTAGAAAATTATTGTTTTACAAAACAATATATCGCAAAATAATGGTCCGAAAAATACGTGCGGAAGTAAGGTACATTTAAGGAATAAATTATCGACTGTTCATGCTATTTGTACAATAATGTACAGGTTGTGATTATTTGTAAAGATACTACTTTTTTTAAAAAAAATTCTGTTCTAGTTGCAAATATTGAGAAATGTCTCAATTAAAGAAAATTTTATTTTTACCATTTTGGAGTTAAAAGATAAACTAAGAAACAAACCACAAAGCTCTTAAAATTGAAATTCTTTTTGAATTGAATTTTAATTTCATTCGCCAAGGAAATATTTAGTTCTATTAGAATAATGAATATTATTTTTATTCAAGAAACGAAAAAAAAAAAGAAAAAAAAAAAAAGGATCCAGAATTTTCTTCTATTTTAAAATTTTACATTCTTCATATTAAAAATAAAATTTATAATAAATAAACTCTTCTTCGAAATCTTTGTCAATAATCTGCAGTTTTTCGTATTGCAAATTGAATTTTGGGAAATCAACTTTCCTTGGCTGCAAGCATAAACAAATTTTCTTGTTTTTTTTTTTTTCACAAAATAAACAGGTTTCAAAGGAAGTTCTGTGGAAAGATTTGCTACTCTTTCGCTTTGTTCTTTTTCATCGTTCGTTTCGCGGGGGGAGGGACTGTAGTGGAGGGTGTTCGGGCTAATTGAGTCAGCAGGTGTGGCGGTGGAGTGTGTCGGGCACGCGCCCCGTGTCGCCAAAATCGCCTTGCCCTTGACAATGTGTCGCGTGGCCTTGCCACCCTTGCTTTCATCATTGCCATCTCAAACACTCTCGAGAATTGCTTCTTCCTTCATTTATTTTCTTGCTTTCAAAAATTAATTCTGATTTTAAGAATCGGTGACAGCTTCAGGGGCGATAAGCACATTACGTTTTGATTAATACTGGTAGAAATAAGAAGGGGGAGGGTGGAAGATGTGTTTATTGAAATGTTTTGTCAGGGAGCGGAGGTGGAAGAACGAAAAGAGAAGAGAAAATATTCTGAGGGGAAAAATTGAAGAGCCCGAAATTATGTTCGAATCCTAATTTATTCTTAGATCGACGACCGAAGTCGAAACAACATAAGCCAGCACAAGAACAGAACCCCTCATTGGCAGACTAATTCTACATGTGGCACGGCACCAGAGTTAAGCTAAGGTTTTTCCGAATTTTGACACACCGAGCTTAAAAGGTTCGCCATAGTGTGCAAATTAATATGAAGACAGTTCTAGGTACTTTTATTGAAACACTGAAAATTATTACAATATATGGCTCAGAAATGTCACACTTAAGATGCCGCTCTAGGGCAGGAGAGCTGATGCTAAAGAAAACGGTAAACGAGGCCCACTACCTCAGAATATTAATGAAATATGAAATATATACATGATATATAGAAATGAAATTGCAGAACAATATATTACGTTTAGTATGGAATGTGTCCACCTCTGGCTTGCTTGACATGTATTGGCATAGATTTTATCAGGTTTTAGCACACCATCATCGTGAAACTATACTTGGATTAAAGAAAAAATCATCCTTTCTTTACATGTACTGCTCATTTCCCGCATTCTTTGCGGACGAGTTTTCGATTGGGTTGAGGTCGGGCGAATCTCCTGGCCTAACTTAAAGCTTAACATCATTTTCTTCAATAACTATTTTCTCACTTTGTTCGACATGTGGCATGGAGCAAAATCTTGTTGGAAAATGCTGTGTCCCGTTGGCCAAAATTCCTTCATCTTAGGAATGATTTTTTCGCTTAATCACTTCAATATATTTGTCGGAATTCATCAGTTGGCAATAGAGATTCTGGGCCATGAACAGAAAAGCACCCTCAAAACATTTTTTTAATGGAGTATTTTACCCACTGATCGATATGTTTAGGAGACAATTTCTTGCTGTGTGATTTCTTAATATAGGGAAACCTTTGACCTTGTACAGCGAAATGGGCTTCATCTGAAAATAATACGTTTGCCTACTATTTTTGACGCCATTTTTCATATTTTCTTCCTCATGATAATCTCTTTTTCATCATTGGCTTAGTTAGATGTTATTTTTTTGTATAAAAATGGACAGCTTTACGACTGGCTTCTAGGAGCCTACGACGAACAGTGGAATCTAGAACATGACTCAGCTAGTAAATAGAGTCATCCCCGGCACTAGAATTTTGCTTTCTCGCATACTTTCCTTTCCGCTGAAGTGATAAACTACCTGTCTCATTAATCTGAGTTTTAAAAATGTGATTTAATTTAATAATCTGGCGTTTAATAATTTTGTTAAAACAGCACCTCAACTTAGATTACACATTCTAGCTATGTCCCTCTGTGTCATAAAAGCATGTTCACTTAATGTCACTATCTTTTTTCTTTCTTCGGAGTGAGTTCCATTATTAAAAACTTATAATTCTGCTTTTTCAACATGTAATATAGATGTAAGAGCTTTAAAAAAAATACCTCAAGAGAAGAACACTGAATCACCTAAAAGTAATACAGTTAAAAACAGTAAATAGATGAGCGTAATCGCAGTTAAGTAGCGGCAGTAAATTACGTCTGCCAAACTCAAGAAATCAAACTACGTGAAATTTTTTTCTTGTTCCCATTAATTTGCAGACTATTGTATAAATGAATGTTCAGGAATTATTTCTGTAAGCAATTTATACGGATTTTGGGGAAGCGAAAAGGAAAGAAGTTTTTCCTGTCATATGTGCTTAATTGCCAAACAAACAGAGCAAACAAAGCATTCGAGATGATCCGTTTTATTGAAAAATCACTTCCGCGGTGGTCTTTCAGGTCCTGGAAAATAAATTCTGAAGTGTTTTTGATCAAAGCGGTACAAGTGCAATTCCGTAATTTTAATGACAATATAAGTTTTGCTGTTGCTAGTTAAAACTCAGGTAATGCTTTATAACCTATGATCCTTTTGGGAAGGGGTGGAAGAGAATCAGAATATCTCTAGGTTATGTTCCCTTAAAATGTAATTTCCGATGAATTCTTAGCTATTTGCAAACAATTGTATTTAGAACTGAACTAAGTCGGGTTAACTTTGAAAACTGTTGTTTAGACAATAATAATTTACTTTAATTCTTTCATTAAGCTATTAATCCCATAAATAGACTTACGCGAAGTAGTTCTTATTATAACTTTAGCTCTCTTAACATATGAAAAAAAATCCGTTAGAAAATTCCCAAAGAAAGGCAATATTATCTGTCTCATACAGTAATATTAATCAACAGATCGTTTGAAATTCCTCCAGAGCTATTGCTTTCTTCTGATCTAGTTACATACAAATTACTACATTTTGCAGTCACTCTCCAGTACTCTGCGAATTGTCTCCTTATGTGCAGAAAAGTAGATTTGAAAAGAGGGTTCAATGAATTCATGAAGTTAAGATCCAATGATATCCGCCTATGTGGTATTAATAAATTATTAATAAATACACCACAGCAGTGGTTACCAAACGCTTTGACTCGCACAACCTTTTTTATGAACAATTTCTATGACAGATCCTTTCAGGCCTACCCTCCTGCCTTACAAGGTAATGCTATTCAGGAGTAATGTTATGGGGACGGGGTTATTAAGAGGGGAAGGGACTGTAAAGTAAAAAGCTGTCTAAAAACTGTGCAATATCCATGCAATGAAATTATATTTTAAAAACTTTGAAATTTATCACAAGTTTCAAATTATTCTCAGCTATCACCACTACATATGATAGGGTCAAAATCTGGCTGTACACAAAAAAGAAAGCTAAATAAACCAAACCATTTGCCTAATAACAGAGTTTACATTATTGATGACAGTTACATCTAAGAACAACAATTCATAGAATAAAATCAGTTCCTCCATTTTTCTTATTTGTTTATCAAAATTTTTGTTATCCCTTATAAAATACGAGGTCAGTTTAATTTTGCTAAGAGCAGCTGGAACACACTGTAACGTAACAGAAGACTTACATAAATACATAACACAAAATAACGTATAAGCATTTAATGAGATTTTCATTTCATTTCAGTTTAGTATTTAGAGATTTCAGTTTAGTTTTCTTATTTTAGATGCAATTATTGACAATTGTAGACGAGTATCTGGTTCTACCTTTAAGCGGTTTCTGTATTTTGTTCAGTATCTGTATAAGCGTTTCTTCGAGATGTGTGAAGTTGAGAAAAGCAGGAAGCACATTCATTTTGTTAAGACAAGACTTTAAACTCGTCTTATAAATGCAGTCGAAATTTCCTTAGAGTTTGGGTTTGAAATGAAATCTTTAGTTCGATGGGAGCTGTCAAATCAATGAAGACTTCATGTTCCTCTCAGTCTTCATATTCTACTCAGTTTGGTTCTCACTTTAGACATTCAGTTCCCATTTAAAGGCATCAAGTATATTGTCTTGATCTGTCGGAAAATAATATTCAAGATTTTTAAATCTTGACGTTATTTTTACTGAGTAAGTTTCTTGTAAGAGTTAACCAATCGATAGCTCCCTTTTTCACTATACTAATACATAAGTGTTTGTTAGAATACGCTATTTGACGTTTGTATAAAAAATATTGCTGCTGTTTCTCCTTGCAATGATAGATTCATTTGCGTTCATTATGCTGGAAACACCAATTCGCATACATAGTCTTCTTTATTTTAAACCGTTAAAGCATTATGGTTCATCAAAAAACGATGCCACCTCTACACGTAATTCCATCAAATAAGACACTGTTTTCCTTAAGTCAGTTGTAGAGTTGCGCGCCTCCAACTTGCACGCAACCAAGAGGTGACTGTTGAAACTGGAATTTAGACAGAGTCTTGCTAAGGGTTTAAGTCCCTTTTTATTCAACTTAAGAAGTTACAATTGCGTGCTCTTGACGCTCACAAACTACGCCGACCCGGCGGTAAAATAAAAATAAGAACCTGAAAAGAAATAATAACAAGACTCTAACTACGAGGCTCTCTAAAAGTAACTAACCTCACCGCGTTTTACAATACCGCTGCTAATTCAGCAAACTTTGAATATCACGTTGAACGATTAACAATTCTCCGATGCAAGCACACAGGCCGAAACGCGGGGTTCTTCAATTTCTGGCTAACTACCTCCGCGCTCGTGAAGTAAGAACAGCACACTTCGAACTCGTTTCCTTTCTATTTAACAGAATACTTCCGCTGATAATTTGAATCCTTGCGCGTTCTACTAAAATTTACATACTCTGGCATTGGCAGTTCCAGGGGAAAGTAAGGCTTGACAGGAAAGATAGTTTAAACTTAAAATAAATGTTAGTTAAAATAAATATAAACCCTACATTTGCCGCTGCCAGAATTTCGAAAACTTGGAAGCAGGTCCTACAAACGACCTGTTGTAAAGTTTCTCGAATTCTGAACTAACTGGTAAGAGCCTCATTTACACACACACACACACACACACAAAAAAAAAAAAAAAAAAAAAATCTTATGTAACAAAATGTGTACTAAAATTCTGTCAATACTTATATAAATCTCTCTTCTTACAGCAACTTTTCCTGGACTTCATCAATCAATCTTGTTCTTTTCCTTCCAGCATCTGGAAGGAGTAAGTATCAGTACCTTTCTAAATACATTATAATTTACACTTTCTTGACACTGAATAAATTTTTGTTTTTAAACGATTCGTTTTCCTTAGTTACTGCTTACTTCACATTCATTCAATTTTTCAAGCATTAATTTAACTTTACCCTGGCTCTCCACCATGTGTGCTGTCAAACGGGAATATTCGTGTTTTAGTCTTACAACACTTCCCCTAACCACCATGATTTGTTAGAATTCAACGACCAAATAGACACACCTTACTCGACATTCTACAACTCGATGAGCTACTTTAACATTCTTAAAAATTCAAGTGTAGGTGGAGAACCCTACAAAACACATTCATTCTAACTTCCCCCTCATTCATCTTTAGACATGCAGGCTTTCGCTCTAAAGCATGATTTTATCTACAGTTTAATACTTAAATTTTGAATTCATTGCTTTAAGCATTTACTTTTAGCATCTAAAATTTTATGCTTCTAGACTAAATTCTACTTTTACATAACATTCAAGTATTTACGTATATTTACAAAATTTTAATACATATGATTTTTACAATTTACCATAAAATGAATAAGAGAAAATAAATTTTTACTTTACTCATTCTTCGCCAAGCTGGCGGCACTGAAACTAAAATTCTTATTAATACAAGAATACGAAGTTATTTTTATCTTCGGCCAAATTTTGGCTTTAACATAACAGAATTAGTCTTTCGACCAACAGAAAATGCTTGTTCTTAGCTTTTATACTTAAAGAAAATAATACTTTTGCCTTAGCTAAATAAAGTAAAACAAAACTAAATCTCAACCGAGACATATTGACTTTCGTCAAAACATAGAACTTCGTACTTATGCGTAACATTTCAGAACAAAAGAAAAAATTTTATAGAAGATTTTAACTTATCTTTGAGTTTTTGATGATTGAAACTCCGTCATTCTTTTCTGGCAAAATTGTTCCCACGTTATAGGTTTCATGGACGTCAATCTTCTCCTTACTGACCTCCGAGTGTCGTCCACATTAGTTTTTCTCTTGCGTCCTCTGCATGCTGGCCTCTTGGCGGAGTAATCGTCGGGTTGCTGTCTTTTTCGTTTTTCTCTTGGACGGCTGGTCTTGACGTCCTCCGGTCTGGAGTCCTTCTTGAATTTCTTCTGTTGTTCCTGGTATTTTTGTTCCTCCTGCTGTCTTTTCAGTTTCCGGAACGGCGGCCTTGCTTGCAACTGACTCTCTGGCCCTGGAAGCGTTCTCCTTGATGTATAATTTCTACTGCGATACGTTGTAGGTGGTGTTTTCCTCTTTACCAAGGTTTCTTTACGCGGTAGCTTTGCATTCTTGTTTTTCTTAAATGCTGGAGTTTGAAAGTTTTCATTTTTTCTTTTTTGTACCGTCGTCTGGGTTGTAGAAGGGCTAGGTCTCTCTTCGGTTCTCTGCTTCTTGGGTGGTGGAACGGTTGTCGTTATTTCTGGACCTTCTACTTCGTTTAGGCTTGAGTCCTGCAAGAAACTTTTAAGGATTTCAAAATCATTTGGATTATAGTATGTTTTTCACCTGGTCGGGGCTTGCTTTACAGATCTCCCCTCTCTCGTTCTTAAGGTACAATACGACTCCTTTGATTTCCTGAATTACATAGGGGCCTTCAAATTTTGGAGCTAACTTTGCAGTAAAATTGTCTGGGGTACTTGATAAAGAAAATTTCCGCTTCAATACTTTATCCCCAACTGTAAAATCTGCTTCACGGCGTTTTCTATCGTAATACACTTTTTGCTTATTTCTTGCCGTATCCGAGCTTTTAAGCGCCTGATCAATAAGTTTTTGCACATCTTTCTGTTCAAACTCTTGCTCTCTTTGTTGCACAAAGAATAATTTATCTAAAGGCGTATTTAACTTTCGGCCTAAAAATAATTCTGCTGGGGTTTTTTCCCGTAGTATCGTGATTTGCCGTTCTTAAAGCATAAGCTAATTCATTTATGTAGCCATCCCAGCGCTGGTGATGTATGCTCACGTAACTACGAATTATTTTTACAATGTTTTTATTTACTCTTTCTGCTATGTTAGCCTGTGGTCTATACGGAACCATTTTGATATGGCGTATATCAAGTCCATTGCATATGTTTTCAAATATTTGACTAATGAATTGTTTTCCGTTATCGCTAATGACTTTTATCGGTGCACTGTATTTTAAAATGTATCTGTGTAAGAATGCATCTGCGACTGTTTTGGCTGACGCGCGTTTAAGTGGAACAATTTCTGTCCATTTTGAAAAATGATCTACTATTACTAAAAGAAAACGATTTTTATTTAACTCGCTCTGGGGGAAGGGACCAAGAAAATCTATGCCTAAAATTTCATTCGGAAATGTAGCGCGAATGCTATTTAAGTATCCGGCCGGGCTGTAATTAATATCATTTATTAACTGACATTGATTGCAGGACTTGACATACGCAGTTACTATTTTGTATAATTGTGGGAAATATACCGCCTCGCGTACCCTTTTTAAAGTCTTTCTGACCCCTAAATGACCCGCTGTTTTCGCGTCGTGTAATTCCTTCAAAATGCTTAATCGAAGCGAGGCTGGGATGACTGGTTTGTACTCGAGATTTTCGTTTGTTGTTTTCGTATAAAATAATAAATTATCTATTATTTCATAGTTTTCTGCTCTATTTCTTATCGCATCGATATCTGTGTGCTCAAAGCTTTCGGGGTCTTTCAAATATGCATAGATATTTCCAAATTCAGGATCAGCTTTCAGTTCAGTGATAATCGTATCTCTAGAATCTAAAACTTTTTGAAGTCAACACAGCGCATTTAAGTTCATTTCCTTCATCGTCCAGTTTTATACGAGAAAGTGCGTCAGCTACATTGTTTTCCTTACCCGGTTTATATTTTATTGTGATATTATATTCTTGGAGTTTTAAAGCCCATCTTATTAACCTGGGCGTTAGGTTTTCCCCGAGTAAAGTCTACCAACAGCCGCATGATCCGAAAAGACTGTTACTGGCGCTTTGCCGAAATAAACTCGAAATTTGTGTACAGCCATTAATACGGCTAATGTTTCTCTCTCTGTAGCTGTATAATTCCTTTGTGTCCTATTCAACGTTTTACTAAAAAATGCCAGAGGATGGCTATTTTGCATAAGAACCGCACCCACCGCATAGTCCGACGCATCTGCTGCAATTTCCAGGTTTTCGTCCCCCTCCGGGAATTTTAAAACAAGAGCACTGATGAGCGCTTCTTTTAATCTTTCAAATGCTGTATTTGCTTCCGCTGTCCACGTAAATTTACTTCTCTTTCTTTTGATTACTAAGAGTGGTTCAACAATATTAGCGAAATCTTTTATGAAAGACCGATAGTAAGAACATAACCCAAGGAAAGAAGAAAGTTTCTTGGCGGTGTTGGGTGGTGGAAAATTCTTGATTGCTTTTATTTTTGAATCTTGCGTTTCTATACCCTTTTGCGAAATTTTATAACCGAGATATTTAAGTTCTTTAGTTGCGAGCTTGCATTTTGAGGCGTTAATTGTAAGACCGGCCTCTTTTAATAATTTAAAAACTTCTTCTAGATCTTTAATGTGTTGTTCCAACGTACTACTCGTTATAATTATATCATCTAGATAGATTAAAGTTGATTTTCCTAGGACAGGCTTTAGAACAATGTCCATAGCTCTCTGGAATGTTGATGGGGCCCCACACAACCCAAAGGGCATGCGTAAAAATGCATAAGTGCCCGATTTTGTTATAAACGCGGTTTTATGTATGTCTTCGGGTCTCATAGCTATTTGATAGTAGCCAGACGTTAAGTCCAAAGTAGACATGTATCTTGTAGATTTGATATTTCTAATAATTTCCTCTGTAACCGGCAAAGGGTAAACTGGGAATTTAGGCGGTTGTTTCACAGGTTCCACCACCCTCTGGTCCATCCTTAAAAACTCCATACCTAAAATAAGAGGATTTTGCAGATTCTTCACTACAAAAATTAATACTTTGAGGCTTTCCTCTTTTACATGTATGTTTAATGATAATTTCCCGATGCAGTGACAGGTTTTTCCTTGCGCCGCTATAATTTCGGTATTTTTGGTTTTAAATAATCGTACCCTATAAAAATTCTTTTTGAAGAATGTTTCGCTCATAAAATTTTCTTCTGCTCCTGTATCGATGAGGGCTTCTACTGGTACATCGCCAACCAGGACTTGTATAATTGGTAGATGTGAGTTTTTTACGATGACCTTATTTAAATGTCTTTTTGAGGGTTTTTTTTAAAACTTCCGGGGTCTGGACCCTCGCTTTCACAGGCCCCTCTACTCGTTTAAAGGTTTCCTTTCAAGTTCTGCCTTCTGGGTACGCGGATGTTTGTTTTCGAATTTTCTTTTTGGGCCTTGACCTTCGAGGTTCGATGAGTTAGCTTGATAGCTCTTTCCCCCATAAGAGCAGTTTGCATTTCTGGTTTGCTCATTTGAAGATTTCCTTCGGGTACTTTGAGAATACGATGCCCCTCTAGCTTTTTCCGCTATTCTGCGATTTTGAAACTTCACCGCCAATTCGAAGAGCTCCTGCAATGTGCTTGGGTTTCTAATTTCGAAGTAGTCTTGAACAGCAGGTAACAATCTTGGTAAGATTATTTCAATAATCTCCGCGTCGGGTTTCTTCCCATACAGCTTATCCGTCAGCTTAATTTTTCGCAAAATAAAGTCCGTCAACTCTTCTATATCCCGTTGATAGAAACTATATAGCTCGGCTTCCAGCCTTGCTCGATCTTTCACTATGGGGAAGGCCTCTACTAACGATTTTTTGAAATTTTCAAATGTATATGTCTGGCTTCCAAATTCCCCTAATAAAAATTTGCCTATATTCTTCCACCATAGCGCGACCTGTCCTCTTAGTGCCGATGTGGCGATGGCAACTTTTTGTCTTTCAGGCACAGGGTAAAGCTGAAAGTGATTTTCTAGCCCTTCTAGAAATATCGCCACCGAATTTTTTCCGTCGAAATTGATGTTTGGCTTGATTGACGCTCTCAAAGTCTGGACCAGGTATCCAAATCCTTCCAATTGGCTTACCATTTCTTGGTGTTGTCCCGCGGTTTCCATCCGAATTTCGGCCATTTCAGTTCGATAAGAGTTCGGGCGCCAATGTAGAGTTGCGCGCCTCCAACTTGCACGCAACCAAGAGGTGACTGTTGAAACTGGAAAATAGACAGAGTCTTGCTAAGGGTTTAAGTCCCTTTTTATTCAACTTAAGAAGTTACAATTGCGTGCTCTTGACGCTCACAAACTACGCCGACCCGGCGGTAAAATAAAAATAAGAACCTGAAAAGAAATAATAACAAGACTCTAACTACGAGGCTCTCTAAAAGTAACTAACCTCACCGCGTTTTACAATACCGCTGCTAATTCAGCAAACTTTGAATATCACGTTGAACGATTAACAATTCTCCGAGGCAAGCACACAGACCGAAACGCGGGGTTCTTCAATTTCTGGCTAACTACCTCCGCGCTCGTGAAGTAAGAACAGCACACTTCGAACTCGTTTCCTTTCTATTTAACAGAATACTTCCGCTGATAATTTGAATCCTTGCGCGTTCTACTAAAATTTACATACTCTGGCATTGGCAGTTCCAGGGGAAAGTAAATCTTGACAGGAAAGATAGATTAAACTTAAAATAAATGTTAGTTAAAATAAATATAAACCCTACACAGTAATGAACGCTTTTCTACCGAAAATGTATCACAGTAGTCAAAGATTCGATTGTACAAGCAAACAAGATATTTTATTAATTAATATTTACTAATTATGCAACTAAACCTCACACAAAGCAAAGCGCACAGAGAAACGTGGGAAAAAAATGCAGTGTTATCACTGTTTAAGTTCGGTGTATAATTACTTCGAATCCATTAGCTAGCATGTATTTGTTTGGGGTTAAATTCAAGAAATTTCTAGCGTATTGAATCATAAGTTAGAATAACTATAAAATCTTTATTTAACAAGTTAGAGAGTTTGCTTAGGTGAAATACTAGAACACAAATCAAAATTAACAGTCTCCACAGACATTGAAATTGAAGTGTTGAAAAAGAAGAAATTGCAAGAGACTCATTTATAAGTTTTAAATATCTTAATGCTTACCTATTAAGCAATATTATCAGGAGTGTATTCCAAAAAAGAAGGTATGATGGCTGAAAAAGAATGAAACTCAAGTACAAAATCTTTTTAAGACTTCTACATCAAAACATAGGTAGAATTCTCTCTTGCCAATATATCGTTTGGCGCTCGTTTGTTTTGACATTGCCAAGTTTCATTACGGAAAAGTGATACTAATTTATTCTAACACTTTAATTTCTTCCTTTCTTCATGAAATTATATATACACATAATATGTTATTCAAGATTTCATCTCAGAGTTCAATTATATTTTAAATGCATTTATTGCAGCAGTGTACAGAAAAAGGAAAATCAGAAATTATGCAGTGGAATAATCTGTACTATATTTATCACTCTTTTATATAAAACAGCATTTGTTGACTTTTCGATTTTAATGTAGAAGTTTGAAGTCCATTTTGGAAAACTTTTCCAGTTCTTGATTTAAATTGCCCGATCTAATATATCTATTAATTTTATATTTTCGATGTAAAAAATTCTCTGATGTTAATTTTCACAAAAATATGCCAAAATAAAGTGGAACAAATACACAAAGAAATATGATAAAATAAGCTGATATGATCTACTACAAAACTAAGAAACACAGAAAAAACTAAGTAAATGCCCATGCAGCCAATCTGTCCTTCGGAATTCGAACTCCGGACCGAACTACCAAAGTTCAGCGACTTTTACCGCTCGAGAGCTAGTGAGCTCCGAAAACATTTAGGTTTGGTTTGGTTTGTTTGATTACAGAAAAGCACACGAGGGCTATATGCCGAAGAGGAAGATGCTTCGTGGAGGACTTTCTAAGGCAAACTGGCTCGTGTACACGTTACACATGGGGAAAACCACGAAAACGTGCATGCAGCCAGCTTGTTCGTAGGTTTCGAGCCCCGGACCGAATTATCAGTGCGCAGGGAGTTTACCACTAGGCCACTTGCGTGGAGAAAACATTTAGGAACCACTAGCATGCTCATTCGTATGGGCAAACGTGAATGAATGAGTAATACTACCATTCATTCCACATGGGAGCAAGGATGAAGAATTTTTTTAATTAAACTAGCACTGCCAGTATATCTTCTACTGGCTGATTTATTTTACTTACTATTTTTTAATATTTCGTTTTGCTTTTTCAAGCAAAACGAAATATTAAAAAAGTAACTAAAGACATTTTGCAATGCAGTGCAGTGATATTAACTAAATGCAATGCAGTGATATTAACTAAAGACATTTTGCAATGCAGTGATACTACTTTTGCATACTCTGAAGGGTGCAATTTCGTTTGAATGACCCATTACTATCGACACCCTATACGACTGTGAATTATCTGCTCGATCATCATAGAATAACGCTGCGTGATGCACCTGCTCATGAAAAGACGCCCAAGTCGGTCTCGTAACTGAAAAGCTATAACTTGAACTTGCAGTAGAGGGTTATAGTACAAGACTCGTTGACTAAACAAAACTGCGAAAGAAGAGGATATGAAATGTTACACAAGTGCTGGAAATCCATAATATGGAAGGGCAATATTGCTGTATTTTCAACAAAAGGGTTTGTCTTTCGTATGTTCGGGAATGAGAAAGGATCTGCTTGAAAGGATTTTTAAATTATATAACCTGCGTTTACATAAGAAGTCATTGTACGGAACTATCTTTTTACCATTTTGCAAAGAAAGCTAAAAATCTGCGAAAATATATCTTTGAATAAAAGTATTCTTGTAACCTGGTAATTATTATATTCGATTTACTCTACATTAGTATATCTGTTTTAACGTCGTTCTTCTTTAGGTCGTGCACTATACTGGCCTCTTCGCGAAATGGTGGAACCAACATGAGTTATCTAAAGCCCAAATTGCATTAAATTTACTTCTACAAATCGAATCTAATAAAGAACACATGTAAATATTTTATAGAATGTATCAAAAGGGTTACATTTAAGTAATGCAAACATAAATACAGTATGATAAAGAAAAGTGGCCTGACTTTTCAATCACTATATTGAATCACCTTAGCATTTTTATTATTTACAAATATATAGTTTTAGATTACATCTATGTATTCTTAAATAGTATGTTTATTGTTTACATATGTAAATTTTTAGATTTCTTAGTTTTTTCCATTTTTTCCTGTCGCCCAGACAATATGCTGGCTAGGGAAAACTACTGCGGTACTGAAGGGCCCGAGTTTGAATCCTGGAGAAGGCATGGTTGTAACTGTCCGTCCTTTCATAGAAGGCAACGGTTGCCACCTATTAGGTACCTTCACAATAAAATGGTCACCATTTCTGACCTTAGGAGTGGCCGATGCTGAATAGGCAAATGCCCGCCATTGGATTAAAAAAAATATTCTTAGATTTCTATACCAAAATAATAAGAAAATGTCCAAGTTTTGATCGTAGGACTGTGGTAACTTTGACATTGCGTAGATATAAAACATCCAATCTGAAAAATTTAAATTATAGTTTTAAAATCCTCTGGGAATTTACCACTAAATAAGAAAAAATAAGATCTGCTGTTCCCATTTCGTAAGGTTAAATCCTTTTCCTTTAAATAAAATTCAAATTCGACGATTCCAAAAATAATTTCGGTTTTGAAAGCTTTTGCATTTGCTTCTACATATTGTTACGAAATGTACAGCCGCGGTTAGATGGCTTCCCTGCAAAGCAGTTTTAGGGTTGCCATAAAATAGCACATTTGGCGAGAAATTACCCATTTGGCGACAAAATTGGCGATATACCATGGACGGTTGGAGAACCTTCTGGAACGAATTGTTACCGATTTAGCCCAGAATGTTCTCGAACTCAAGCCGAAAGCTATGTAAATCCTGCTGGCCTGCAGTCAGGGTATGCGTCTCGTCTAGAGTGCGAGATAGTATCGAGTTGGTGTCTTGTCTAGCGAGTCAATCCCCGTGGAGTCGATCGAGTTGACAGCCGGGCAGCGAGTGCCGAGTGGATCGTCAAGTGCACCGAAGGAGTCTCGTAGTGTATCGCGATTAGTGCATCGTCGAGAAAGCGTGTTGAGCTCCGGGAACGACTGAACCGAAGAGTCGGGAGCTGTGCTCTGTGTGTCGCCGAGTGCACCGCGAGTTGTAGCGTGGAGAGCCTCGAGAGTACGGAGAGTTCCGAGAATGACCGAGCAGAGTCGGGAGCTGTACTCTAACGCTTTGCCGTGGAGCTGTCTCCACCGTGATAGGCTGGTAACCTGGAGGCTGTGTCGTTGATCGTGTCAGCGTGTTTATAGTAGATCTTCGATGACTGTAAAAGTGTTTTGGAGCTGTCCTCATTAATATTGATAAATAAAGTGTGTTTCGATACTTCATCAAGTGTCGTCGTTATTCACTCCAAATCCACACGAACCCCGTACGTACGTGAAGGAAGAAAATAACGTAACAACAGGTGTCAGATAAGAATAACGCAACAATATATTTCATGAAAGGCATAAAACGATATTGTAGCGAAAATTGCTCTTTTCGACCGAGCTCCTCATAGCTTAGCGGAGAAGACGCAGGACTTGAAACCAGAAGGTCCCGGGTTCAAAACCCATCAACGGCAAGATGCCTGATAATTGGTTTTTAAGTAAATTCCATTCCTGTTAATGTTATCTTATTTATGTAAATTTCCTTCTTATTCTTCCAGAACATTTCGAGTCTGGAATGTTCCAGCATGTTCACCAGCTGTATATAAGTAGTTCTTCATTCAGTTCGAGTTAATAAAAAGTCTTGAGTTTAGATTTGAGTACCTGCCTTACGATCCCTTCATCTACGAGACAATATAAATAGGAAAATATAAAAACCCAAAAAAATTCATTTCACGATTAATCGATTCTCGATTAGATTCATCTTAAGGGCATCTCAACTCGATTCCTTCGATAAGGGCTAGATCTGAGGATGGTAGCTTGGACGAATTTCTGCCATTCCCTATGGTCTTTGAACTATTGTAGTTTATTTAACATGAAAAATATTCTGTAGAGATTTCAACTACTCCATCCTAAAAGAAATACTGTTGTCTTCATTGATAAAGATATTTCAAATTGAAAAGCTGGCTTCAATCCTTCAGAACTCCCCCGATTACTTATTGGTTGGCGGTGAAGCTTCCCAACTCTGCGAATTTTTTAGGTAGCTGGAATTCGGCAAAAGTAACGTCTTCTTGTCTTGCCAACGCAACCTTTTAAAATTTCAAAAAGAAAATTCGGGTTCTTAAATATCAGCTTCTTATCTTAATGAAAATCCCATTTCACATTCTTAAAGGGAGCCCAATGCTAAACGTCCTTTAAAACATTTGTCACATTCGTCTGTCGCCAACCCCCTCCTTAAACCCCCTCTTTCTCAGAACAGTAGATACGAATTTTGCATCTTCCTTCCCCTCAATCACTTCCTTGTCGAAAAAGAAGAAAATAATTACCAAATAATTGCAAATCGATCGGTGCAGAATTGGTTTCTTTTTTCCTTCTTTGTTTAAATACATATCTTCTTATTAGCGTCCTTCCCGTTAATAATAGATTGGAGGTACTGCATGTCGAGGAAGGCGCTGAGATGGCCCCAGGTCCGAACCCATTACTCACTTGACGATGATCCTCAGCTAGGTTTTCAACAAGGTGTGAAAATGATAGCTTTTAGGTCTTCCCCTGCCCCTCTCACTCTTCTATTAATTTGGGTCCACAAAGCCGCGATGACATTCGAGTATTAAAATAATGATTGCCAACATTAAAAACGAAAAAAGAAAGGAAATAAAAACGAGGCTGTTTTCTAGATTGGTCTTTTTTCTCCCCCTTCCCATCTCAGTACGGCGGGATGATTCCGAATTTTGTTTGTTTGCTGAGGTATGTCTGACAAGTTTTGGTAACCGGTCGCTGATAATTTCATCTCTTTTCTTAATGATCAAGACACGCCCTCTGGTGATTTTTCACAAAACTGTTCTTTCCAAAGAGGGGCGTTGAATCGTGTCAAGAAGTACCACTCTTGGGTGACATGTCGTGAAACTTGAATCCATGCAATGTTGATTCTTATCCCATAACAGTTTCTCAGTTTTTTTCTTGTGCCGCCAAGGGAGTCTTAAAATATTTTCCAAGAGCGGAAAACAGTATATCATTAAAATATCTATGGCTAAAGCTGTATTATCTAAATCGCTCACCTAGAAGCACAATAATCTCCATAATCTCCAGTAACGCTACTTTGAGTAAAGAAGTTTTTTCCTCTGTTAACATTCGAAACATATAACAGTCACTTCTAGCTCTAAAGTTATGTTATTTTACTAGCCCATTAATCACTCACGTGACATGGCGCATTGCCATAGATAGTTAAGGCCGTTGGTTTTGTAGAAGATCGTTTCAGCCAATATTAAAAATCAAAATAACATGCTGCTTATCTGTATATCAATCTGAAAGATTAAAAAAAAGTATGCAGCGAACTTTCATTTTACAAAACTTAGAAATCATAAATTGAATTCACTTGATCTTGAAACTTCGTAATCTTTCAAAAATTAAATTAACTCGGGGAAACTGACTCTCCGAATTGTCTCTGATTTTTTAAAAATTAAATTGCTATACTGCGATTCCAAAATTTCGTAATTTGAAAAAAATTGGAACTTGTAAAAATTTCCAATACAAAAGGATTAGTATTTTGCTTCATATCATTATTATAATAATGTCATTTCGGAGGAAAGATTCCAATTAACATTAGACATTTTTCTTTTACGAATTAAATTTACGAACCAATTTGTTCCTAAAGGGAAGGTATTTCTATAAATCCTTTTTTAATGTTTCCTATCTTTGACGTTTCTAATAATATTGTAATGATTAATTAATAAGCAATTTCTTATGTTCAAATCGGTCCTTCACCTTTACTGTTTCGTCTATTCTACCAGAATATATAAATGAAGCGAATTTTAAATAGGTTAGCTTGGTTATATTATTTGCATATGGCGGAGTACACGTGGGCTATCCGTCTAACAGGAAGGATGTTTTTCTGGGGGATTTCATAGGGGTGTTGACTCGTATTCACGTTACGCAGAAAACCCCCCGAAATTCAATCCAGCAGTCAGCCTGTTCGTCTGGAATCGAGCCCGGTCGAGCGGCCAGTATTCAGCGGTCTTAACCAGTTAGCCATTGCTAGGCCTAAGTTTTAAATAAGAAGGAAAAAATAATTTTTACAGAAAGTTTGATAACGTCTGCCTACCTTAGCGATATTTTCCGTTATTGTCTGTCTTGATGTTACTACCAGCTAGTAAGTGTATCTTTCACTTAAAATTAAGTTGCTAGTCGTGCAATAGTAGCCCATTATTTTAGGCTTTAAATTGAAATTTTGACTTGTAAATAATTTGGATTGTTGCTTTTTCATCCTGCAAGAAGCTTAAGTTAATCGTTTTAGTGTTCTACTTTAAACTAAAGTTCAAATAAAACTACAATGTAAGAAACATTATCGTATTGCTTTGGTATTAAGAGTTAAAGTCCTGGCAAAAATTTGGTTTCCAGTCTGGAAAATTAGACTGTATTTTAATTTATACTAAATTGAGTTTAACCTTACCATATACACAATTAATATACTTTATAACGTAGTAATAATTTTTATATATTTTGATACATTTGTGGTTTCGGTTTTACCAACAAAAATCGCTTCGAACGCTCCGAAATCTTCATGTTTTGAGAGAAGTCCATGCAAATTCTGCAATATTAGCCCACACCGTATTATAAAATATCTTAAAATTATGTGCATTTAGTTTGTAGAGAAACTGCTCCTATGTCAACTCTTACACGAACTGTGACGGACTGGAATTTTTACACGAACTGTGACGAAGGAATTTATAATACATGATATTAATGTAGCGGTAGAACATGACGTTAATTTTATATCTAAAGCTCCTCAAATGTAAAAAGAGTTGGGAATGTTGGAAAGAAAAAGGTAAGAGCCACCTAATAGCAAATACATTGATTTTTTTTTTCGTGTAAGCAGATTTTTTTAGGAACAGTTTTCATCACTTATTTCTTCCTTTTTGCAAACCACCATTGTATAGTTAAAAAGACTAAGGGATTTTAAGATACTTGTAATTTATTTATACTATGATAATCAAAGTTTTTTGGGGGGAAGAAAGAAGCTATAATAAAAAGTGTTGTGGTAAAAAGTTTGGAATTATCCTATATAACAAGAATTTGGAACTTAAAATCAGCAGTATAATAGCGTATATGAATATATCAATAGAACAATACTCACATGTCGAAAAAATTCATTCAACTTTGAAATACCCTCTAAAATACTCCTTGTTTACTTACATCTCACTACAATATCCTTTCTATATACAGGGTGTTTCAGCAAATCGGTTGCAGACATTCAGGGGAATTAAAGTACACTTAGACGACCAGAAAACCACGCAGCAATGCGTGGTCGAAAAAGCTTGCCTGGCGCAGCAGTGAAACACAAAACAAAAGAAAGGAAGAGCATGAATAAGGGAAGGAACCATGTTTATTATGCTTAGTACAGCAGAAATAAAAAAAATGAGAACAAAAACGGACAACGATCGTCATCAAAAATGATGTTGGAAATTACGACCCCGGACCTCACATCTCCGGCACATGGAAGATCTGATGTTCTGGAAAATACCCGGCATGTCCCGGACTTCTCCAGCAGCTGCCATGATGTATTCAACAAGGTTCTCGGAAAAAAGCCCACAGGAAAAAAGCTTACAGGAATAATGCTCGCAGAATAATGCTCACAGGTATAAATGCTCGAAGGAAAAAGCCTACACAGAAATATGCCCATGCAGAAAAAAGCTAACCTGGAAAAATGCTCACTTCGAAATATTCTCACAAGGATATTTCTACGTATTTTATTTATCAGTGGGGTTATTTCCATGTGAGCATACATCTATATGAGCTTTTTTTCTTGTGAGCATATTTCGAAGTGAGCACTTTTCCATGCGAGCTTTTTTCTATGTGGGCATATTTCTGTGTGGGCTTTTTCCTGTGAGCATCTATACCTGTGAGTATTTTTCCTGTGAGTTTTTTTTTTTTCTGTGGGCATTTTTCCGGTCACCGTTCAACAAGTTCCTCAGCACTTCTAATGGAGTTTCGCATACAAATGTCTTGACGTATCCCCAGAGTAAGTAGTCAATACAAGTGAGGTCTGGCCAATGCAGCGAACCACCCTTGTTCTTATTTCTTGGTTTCCACTGCACTAAGCATAATACATTCTCACCCTGTTCGTGACCTTACTTTCCTTTGTTTTGTGTTGTTACTACCGCGCTAGGAAAGCGTTTCCAACCATTCATTGCTATGTGTTTTTCAATCGTAGGTTTAAGAAGAGATAGGTGTAGCTCATGATAGTTTGTAACCGATTTGTCGAAACACACTCTAGATCAAATTACAGCGCTCAGTGGCCTATCATGTTCGAATGTCTCAAATATTATCCGGGTTATTATTTATTATTGAATAATCATGGACCAGTTTTCTCTGCTTAATTTTTCTGTGCTAATTTTCTCCGTGTAAACAACTCTCGCGTAAAATTCACACAGGAGCGATTGTTCTACAAACAAAATGAAAACAGTTTTAAGATATTTCATATGCAGTGCTTTAAATCACAGATATTTTATAACAAAATTAATTTAAAAAATTTTTGAAGGAAAAAAAGGTTAATTCAAAATAGGTGTTGAACGGTGCTGTCAGCTATTTGTTGAGAAAATTTGTTTCTGTACTTAAAGAACATATTCATGGCACAGCTTGAAAGAGGGAAATACGTAATAGATGTAAAAAGATGATGGGAAGAAGAAATATTTTTGATAGATTTTATAATGGTTGTTATCTTTGAATTATACAATGTTCATTCTTTACCATTCCGTTAATATGTAGTTCGAAATTGGAAATTATAATGCTTTAAGCTATTCTTCGGTAAAATTATTATTGATGTCCCTGGAAGGCATGTCTTGCAACATAACGCCAAACCTTGCGTAAAAGTATGAAAAGTTAAAAGAAGACATAATATCTGCGAAAACATTGTTTTAAATGAAATGTCAAAACGAGTTCTAAGAAATATGGATGAGGTTATGTTAAACTGTATTTTTTATACCAAAAGTCAAAAAGCGCTTCCATCATTTTTTAAAATTACTTTTCGTTTTTACTCAGTTTGAAAGAAATATATCCTTTGGTTTCAAATGCAGCAACCGCTGTACGAGGGAGCAAGAATCAATTGCAGTGACCTTGAAATTACAAGACATCCAAAATACGAGGTCTTAAATTTCTGCATCAATCGATCATCTTTTGAAGAAGAAAGAATTTAACTGTTGATTTTAAACTACAAGCAGTACCAATGAAAAAGATTTATTACTGCTGACTCAACATCTTTTTCTGAAAATGAACAGGGAAATTTTAACTCCTCCTTTGGTTCAAAGGTTCTTCCTCAGAGTTTAGAAACACTTTTTCTTGAGTTTTACAAAATACAAAATGCCTGTTGAGTAATTTAGGTACATTAAGGTAACATCAGAGAACACCAGTCTTCTGACATTATGTAAAAGCATTTACACATGAATTCATGTGAAGGACTGTTCTGCTTAATTTAAATATTCCTTTCTGGAGGAGTTAATTTCACATGTTGGCTTTGGCCATTCGGGAAGCATGTATTATCATTGGACACTCATATTGGATTTATTATGTTCTGAAATGTTTTAACTGCACTTAAATGTTTACATAAATCCCCGAAAGCATTATAATGCTTCTACGTGTGAACTATTAAGAGTGTATTGAAAGCACATATGGCACTGAAATGATATCCATAAATTTTGTGTGATCTGACTCTGAACGAAATTTCAGCATGTTCCTCAAATGACTCCTCTATGAATCTTATCGTGTGTCATAAGCCCGTGATACCGGTCATCACGAGCAAGAAACAGAGTTGCTATACAGGGGCGATCATGCTCTGCAGTGATGTTCATGTATTTACCACTTATCAACTTATCATTATTAATGCAACATGAAAGATCTCAAGAGTACAGCCAGAACAATAAGGTTACAAAGGCAAGGTCCATTTAACATTGAGGTAAATGGTAGCGCCAAGCTGGCGATAGTTTTGGCGACTAATTTTTGTCGCCAAATTTGGCCAAATATGGCCAAATTAGCGACTATTTTGGGACATTTTGGTTCGACCTCTGGGTAACTGTAACTAGTTCTACCATAAAGTAACTTTAATCATATCCGGTCCTGTGTAACTGCAACTATGCATGCCTTCCAGCATTTTCGAGAAATCCAAGATACTGGAAATTTCTTGGCGACTGGGGGTGGGGCACTATATAAGACAGCAGAAAGGATCAGTTTTTAGTTCAGAGTTAGTTCGGAGTATTGAGAAATCTCTATGGCAGCATCGTTCCTTCGATGAGCTTTGCATTAAGTTGTGTTTAACGTTCTTAGTAGTTTGAAGTGCTAGTTACTGATTATGCTGTGCCCTATTGAGAAGAGCTGTATGAATTCATTGTGAAAAGTTCCAGAATTGTTAAGTGTTTCTTTTGTGAACATAAATTTTATCAAGGTATCATCGGTTCTGTACGCATTCATTCCATTAGGATCTCGTACGCACGCAACAACATATCGTATAAAATAAAAGCTCAGATATTTTAAACTAGTATTTCCCCCCTTCTAGCCTCGAAATAATTCAAATAACCATACATTCTTTTTGATTTTATTACAGTCTTTAATTAATTTAATTAAATGTATAAGATCAAAATAATTTAATTTAATTGTTTATCAGTTTAATTACATTATTTTTGTTCACGTATAAGATCAGACCTACAATAGTTAAAAGATTCTAATATTCATATGATACTATAAGCTTCAAATATGGTGATCGCATAGAAACAGTGATTGGCTTTGGAAATTAAGTTTACAAATCCGGGCTCCGTTAAACAATATCAGACGCCAGTGAAGTGCAAAACAACTGTCAAATGTCTGATTGTTAATGAAGCATATAAAGAAACCAAAATATCAAAATACAATTTTTTCTTTATTTTTTAAACTTGTAATTGAAACATTCAAATATTCAGATGTTTTAAATGTTATAAAAATATTGAGGCCTTCCTTTGAAAGTCCTGTCCTTGATCTCCTGCCCCGTTTGCTGCCATGGAAGTCAGACCCTAAATACGAGATCAGAAGGATAGATAGCGTAACAGTTAGCCGAGTTAGAAACATATGCAGCTCTATGTTCCAGGAAGGTAACAGGCATAGCTTCAGTTATTCCAGGTACATTTCCGAACACTAAATAAAGTACAACACACACTCACACACACACAAATAATAAAATCTGAAAGCTTTCAGATTTTATATTACGATTTTTTAATTTCACGTGGCTTTTTTTTTTTTTTTTTCCAAATACATACATATATGTTTCAAGAGCATTTGGGCTAAAAATATGTAAAAGCAGCATATTTTTACAATTTCCGATAGACAGTCTAGCGCGCTGGAGATAAAAAATATTTTATTCCGCACAGTGTGTTGCCACTACTCGCTTTAAAATCATTGAGCTTCTTAATAAAAAATTCATTAAAGTTAAAAAAATATGAAATAGATAACATACAAATTGAAAATTCAAGTTTCGGGATTCCAAGTGACCATATTCGGGTGGGGGACTTAAGTTATCCAAAATTTGATGGCTCTAGTTTCCTCGTTCTTTAACAACACGAAAAACATGCATACATTCATGCAAAATCTTCATTATTTAACATCTGTAATTTGTAATATAGGGCGATAATATTTGATGGCAATAATTAGAAAAGTGATGCCGAAAATGCCGTTTCGAGACTAATAGCCCTTCTGGGATAACGCCTCTTTAGGCTAAAAATGGAAACATCGCAATAAAAGATTTTGGTTTGGTACAATTGACAATGGCAGAGCATTCGAGGGCTATCTATCTAAGGGGAGGGATGTCTTCATAAAGTGCTTTGTAAGGACAATTGGCTCGTATACACGTTACACATGGCGAAAACCACAAAAACATTCGGGCAGCCAGCCTGTTCGCCGGGATTCGAGCCTCGCTGAATAAACTACCAGTGTTCAGAGACTTTTACTGCTCACCCTACTGATGGACCGCAATAAAAGGAGTTTCAAGAACATTTTGTTTTGTCAGTGCATTACAAAAGTTAAGAACTTTACAAAAAGAGTACGGCACATTTGCTTCCTTTTCATTTCTATATTTTCTGAAGTAGAAATTTGAATTTGAAAATTTGAGGATGGAAGTTATTTTTGGCTATTATCAGGAATCTTGAGAAAATGAATTTTTAGTTTGTGCAACTTCAATGTCAAAGAAAATGTTTTAAATCATATAAAAAAATTGGTTAGTAAGCAATTTTTATTTACCGAAATTTATATTATAAACACTATATCATTATATTATAAACGCTTACATTATATACACTTTATATTAATTAAGACACAATAACACGCCGAATAAATACTAATTCAAAAATCAGCGTTATATTTTGTAAATATAACGCTGATTTTTGTTGTTTGACTTCTGAATTAGTACACTTTATATTATAAACACTATATACGAGTATTATTTCATGTCTTGAATCAGTTTTGATTGTTCTTGTCCTTCACTTAGTTTGGAAAACATCAATCTCTGCTTTTAACGTTTCAAAAAGAATATAAGTGTCCATTCTTCGGCAAATGAATCCGATGTTAAACTTAGAATAAAAAAAATATGAATTTATCGTACGATATTAGATTGTTTACTTTGTTCGTTTTGTTCATGTAGTGTAATTTTGTTATGTTTAACCCTTCTGGCAAATATATTTTCTTACTCGTTTTTAAGAAACAGTGAAACTTTCTACCCTTAATGGAAGTGATAAATTAGATTATATTAGAAATAATTTCGCCAGGAAGCATGTTTTCGGTTTGTATCTTTCCCTCTGCTGTTTAACAGTGCTTTTCCGTTAAGGGCCTAAACTTTTATTATTTTTAACTCAATTTTTTTTAATACATCGGAATGAGGCTAAAACTTTCATACAAACTTGCACATCATTGCCATTTTGGAAACAACGTACTCGATAAGAGTTAGACCTATTATGTGAAAATACCTCATTTCCCAAACGAGAAAGTTGACTCATCGCAGACAAAAGTGCTATAATGGCGGTGAGATAATGATTTGGTTTATTATAATTCCCAAGTTAATTAAAAGCTTTGAGAAGTGGTTGTTTTTCACTATTACAAATCTAATAAAACATTTCAAGAGATTGCACATATAATCAGGTCCTAACACACGTGTGCTTGCTTTTAAAACTGTCATGACATCAGTGATTCTCCCTATTTTCTTCCTCTTCCTGGCAGAAAACGCGGCGGCTTAATTGGAGCCTTTACGGAAATTTTCTCTTTCCATGCTCAGGAGCACTATTGAAGAACACAACAGGTCGTCGTCAGAAGACGAGAATAAACATGAATAACCCTGTAAAAAAGTTGGACATAAATGCTCTTTAACTCTTGACGCCGGGCAAAAATTGCTTTTTTCTAGTATGCAAATTTTTTCTCGGTTGAGGTGAAATGCATTCGCTGTTGATAGTCGCGAGGCTAGCGTAGCATGACTAGTCGATTTTCGAATATTCAGAACTTTCGAACAAGTAGCAACAGGTGGTGAAGTGTGAGAGAAGAGGATAAGCAATTATATTGGCGGTTGAAGCATTTCTTAAGCAGGGTAAAGTGAAAAATCCTCATAGCTTCTTCAGAGATGATAGCAGAGGACCGACAGAGAGCGAGGTGCTATACACAGCTACTGCTGGTCAAATTGGACTGGGATAAACTGCGAGCGTCTTGGTAAAGGTGGGTGTGCGGTAGGTGAAGGCCAAGAAGAATTTGAAAATAAATGCCAGTGATTGCAAAATCATGCTTCAGTATTACACTCAAAATGCTATAACATATCCAAATACAAAAATAAAAATACATAATATTATAGTACAACAACAAAAAACAAACAAAAAAAAAAAAAAAAAAAAAAAAAAAAAGAGAGAGAGAGAGAACGGTCCAAATGAGGACGAACTAAGAAATGCATCTTAAAAGCGCCGTTGGCCTTTTGAAATTAACTGGATCGTTATAATCATAACCGAGAATAGGAATAGTACCATTTTGAATTCTCGCGGTTTCTCGAAAGAATATCTCAGTCAGCTTGGCCATATACTTATTAATTCTAAGGATTCTAAATTCACGGGAATCGCTGAGTTCCTAATGAATAACCGGCAGTTCACCGCTCACCGCTTCCCGAAGTATAGTTTTTTGAGCAGTTTGGAGCATCTTGAGCAAGTTTGCAGTTTGGAGTTGCATAGAAGTTTCGCAAGCATAACCTCAGACAGGACAGGCATAGTCAGAATGGAACGCAGCATGGTATCTTATTATCAGTAGAAAGAATACTGTTCCGAGCAATTAAGGGGGCAAGTGTAAGTTTGCGCACAGATTAGCGTCAATATTACTTTTTTTTTTGTAAATACGATAGCATCAGATTTGGACATATCCATTTTAATCTTCCAGGCACAAAACCAGGATTCCAGTGCGTAATGCTTGTATGACTGAGCCATGAGATGCATTTTAGAGAGAACTGCTGATCGTCTGCATACATAGCAAGGGTGGTATGTAGTGTATGTCGCATGTCGTTCGTGTAAATACTAAATATTATGGGGCCCAAAGGGGACCCCTGTGGAACACCAGCTTGTAAAGGTCTGAGGATAGAGATTATGTAGTTGGCACGAAGACGAAGAGTTTCTCTATCAAATAGGAATAAATGATGTATGAGATGCATCCTGAGAAACCCAGGGTGATTGGCTTGTGTATGAAGCCCTCCAACCATACGCGATCGAAGGATTTAGCGACATCCAAAAAAATCGCTCCAATGAAGAGTTTATTCTGTAATCCAGTGGAGATCATTTTCGTAACCTTGTCGATTACAATTACAGATGTTATACCTTTCCTCATAAAGCAATTCATAACGTACAAGCTATTTCTATTGCCCACGAGATGGCATTATTACTTTATATTTCACAAAATGTGGACATAAATGATTAACCTTCCCCCCCCCGGTCTTCATTTCTTTCGAAAACTTTTCCTAAGCGAACTTTTCCTGTTTATAAAGCAGAGTCGTAGCTAGGGTTTTCAGCGCCTAGTGACAACTGAAGATTTCGCGCCCCCTACTGCTTGCCAAGGATGGAAAACATTTAATTCTAAAATGTTGTAACACCAGTTTGGCGCCCCTTGGATTCTGCGCCCGGGGACAGATGCCCCCTTGCCCCCTCTAGCTACGCCCCTGTCATAAAGCGGCTAATTTGCTCAGTACAGATTGACCAGTTTCGGGTATTCGCCATACCTGAGATGAATGTATTCAATTCTTGATAATAAGAAATTTGATGGCGATTCTATAAAATTATTATATTTTAGATTTTGATATGAAATGAGATACCTGTCATTTTTCTTTTTACTTGAGTGTTAAGCATTATTTTAGTATTATTAATTGTTATAATTTCAAAATAATATTATTAATGAAAAGGTCTGAAATACTGTGAGAAAATCTACACTATCTGGAACGACAACCCATCCGAAAGATCAGAAACTACGGATAATTTTTTTTCTTATTTTTCTAAGGGTTGAATACATATGTATTATAATAAAAGTGAGAAAATTTTAGTGTTTCTTATTTTATATCAACAAAGATTATACAGTTAAAGAATAAAATATAATCCTGTTAAGCAAAATATGGAAATGCATTTATTTCAACAAAACTTAAAAATAAAAGATTTCTTTTATTTGCTGAATATACTACCTGCAATCTAGTATAAGTAAAATTAAAAAAAAAAAAAAAAAAAAAAAAAAAAAAAAAAAAAAAAAAAAAGTAAACTTTTTTTTGGCTTGAGCAGACCCTAAAAACTAAGCACCTAAATTTATTTATATTACTAATGCAGTAGAATTAAACACACTTTTTATTCGCGTATGTCAAAATGAGTAAACTATTTCAATTTAACTAAAATTAAATTAAGCTCGCTTCTTTAAGTTAAGCTTAGAAAATCAGTAAATAGCATAGCTAAAATAGCATTCGTGAAGCAAAGAAAGAAAATACGTTTTGAATAGTGTGCCAACGAAGTTTTAGGACTTATAAATGCCTCAATAGTTAATTTAATAGCAATGAAAACAGTCATACAATCGTAGCCAGAGATTTCACCAGTATTCAAAAAGATGAAACCGACGAAAGAATCAAGCAGCACCCTCAGGGTATAAGCTTCCGAAGATTCTATATTGAAAGCCTAAAAAGTTTAGTCCTACCCAGCCCTAAGGATTGAAAGCCTAAAAGAATGTACGTTTTTTTCAATTTTCAGTATTGCACTTAAAACTGTAAACTCATGACATAAGTTAGTGTCGGTGCCGTAATGTTAATTTAATAATTTCTAATTAATCTAATTTAATAATTTCTTATAATAATATTTTGTACCTTATACTACTGAAGCCAACAGAAAAGTTATACACTTAATTAACAGCGAATGTAACTTAATCTCGGATGGAGAACTAGGGATCTAGGTAGGGAAATCTAGGAGAGAGAAATGAATTCTTACCTTCGCATTCAGATTCCAGTTTACAACACCTGAGATAATTTTAAATTGAAACAGTTTCGACTACACACATAAGGAGTGTGTTAAAAAAGAAACCGAACTTTTGAAATAGCTGCCCAACACGCAGACGGAAAACGCTGCGGCTACTGAAAGCATTTAGTGACAGGTTTAAAAAAACTGCCCTTTGTCGCATATTGCTGTGACCGTTAGTTGATGAGCTACAGCCGCTGAAGTGAGCACAAGCCGTTCGTCGCATTAGTGCCAAAGTGATAATGACAGACTTGAAGAACAACGTGTATGAGCATAATTTTAATTTTGCTACAAACTTATCAAAACTTTCACAAAAACATATGAGTTGCTTAGCCAAGCATATGAGAGAAACATATCAGTTGCTTAGCCAAGCATATGAGTCACATGCAGCGCTACGAGTGGTTTAAGCCTTTCAGAATGTGGGTCGCAACCGATCCCAAGCCTAGACAACCTGGCAGCTCAACGGATGATGAGCATGTTGAGAAAGTTCGTGCTGTGATTCGTGAAAATTATCGTTTAAATTTTTGAGGAGTTGCTGAGGAAGTGGACATCAGCGTAGGGATCATGCCATCAAATTTTGAGCGATAAATTTGAGATGCGCCGTGTCAGTGCAAAGTTCATGCAGCATTTGCTGACTGACGATCAGAAACAGACCCGTTTTGAAATCAGCCAGGTACTGCTTGCCACTACCAATGACAATGGAACTTTTTTAAGGAACACCAGACGATGAAGACATGGATTTATGGCTATGTTATTGAAACGAAAGTGCAGTCGTCTCAATGGGTGGGAGAAGATTCTCCTCGTGCAAGAAAAGCATGCATGAGTCGGTAAAAGATCAAGACGATTTTGGTTAAATGTCCATCAGGAATTTGTACCATGTGCTCAGATGGTAGACAAGGAAGTATACCAGCGAATTCTAGCTTGTCTGAGGGATGTTGTGGGTAGGAAGAGGCCTCTTACACTTGGATGTTGCATCATGACAGTTCACAGGGTCACGCGTTGCTCTTTATCCACAACTATCTACCAAAATACCATACTTCATTTGGCCCCATACACCGCATTCTTCGGACCTAGCTCCAGCAGACATTTTCCTGTTTCCAGATTGAAAAGCCATATTGAAAGGAAGTCGTTTTCAAACCACATAAGAGATTCACTACAATGCGACAAGAGACTTGAGCACCATCCCAGAAAGTGTGTTTCAGGAGGCTTTCTAAATATGGGAGAAACGATGAGAACGGTGTATTGCCAGTAGAGAGAGAGGGACAGTACTTAAAATTTTGTACAATAAGCAATAAAGATGGCAAAAATTCGGTTTCTTTTTTAATACACCTCCAACTTGTTTATGAACTAGTTTACAGAATTCCAAGACATAGAATTTTAAATAATATATATGAGACAGGCTGTTGCAAACAATAATGATAAACGGCAAGGAGTAAATATTATTATTGTTGTCATGTTATTTCTTGATAAATTCATGTGAAGATTTATACATTTATTTAATAATAATACAGAACAGATTTAATGCTCCAAAACATAGCTTGGCATTTCGGTTATTTAAACGTTTGCGATAAGACTTGTAAAAATTTTTGCAAATAAAGCAACAACAATTCGCATAATGCGAACGGGTGAAAATCGGGTGTTAAAAAATAATAACGCTAACAACTTTAACCACGACACAATCTATTCGTCTTGAATAATAATAACAGCATTAATTATTACCCTTAGAGAGACCGCTGCGTGAATATTATTTATTTCCTTTCTGTGAAATAATAAGGAGAATGATCCAGCATTATGAAAGTTGCCAAAATATGACATAGAAAACCCGAAGCGAGCAAAACATTATCAGCTAGTAAAATGACTCGGAAAGCTGGTTAGCTTCAAGATTGTCAGAAAAATTTCAATTTATAAAGAAGCTCAGTATCTGAGAAAAGCAGTGATACCAGCAATGTGCATACTTAATCAATATGAAACAGACGCAAATTTTCAGAAGTTCTAGAATATTGCTACCTGTTGGTTCTTGGTAAGTGTGGTTCGTTCTTGATAACTTCGGTTCTCTAGAAGTTGTCAAATATTTTTAAAAAAAATTTCTCTTAGAAATTTCTGTATTAATTAAAGTATGCAAGAAAACATTTTGAAAATATTTCAATAGTTCTATCATGGAAAATTCCTGGCATCACCTATGAGTGATTTTCTGAATTTATTTTCTTTTGTTTTCAAATTGCCCACTGAAAAATTCAATATAATTTTTTCTTCTTTTAAACAACAAAGAAAAGCAACAAGTCCATTTATAAATATTGAAAATTTAGTTGTTATTATTATTCTCTTCTTAATTCTTAGAAATTACAACTTCAGGTGCTCATATAAAAACAAATTTTACGAACACAGGTGAATTCCTTTCGTTATTATAGACTCCACTACAAAAACTATTATTTGGTCTTATTTTCAATTTCTTGGTACCAGAAATTGTAAACACAACGGGTCTTCAACGAAGAAAATTTCATCTACGCTCACAATAAAAAGAAAGAAAGAAACGTCGTTTGTTTAACGGTAACTGCAACGGGGGGTGGGACCTTGAAGATAATGGGTTGTTCCTCGTTTTCCTATCATTTCAAGACATGTCATCGGTATCGATTACGTTTGACGTTTGTTCGGACGCGCCATGAAATGTAATTTCTAACTTTTTTTCTTTCGACTTTTCCTCGCAGCAGATTTATCACGCAATGAAGGATAGCAGAAAAATACCCAATGGCTGCACCCAACTTCTTGAAGGCAACGAGACACATTTCAGTTTCGAGGAGACCGATCCAAACCGGTCTACTGACACCTAAAGCTAACTCTACCCCACTCTCCTTCTTTAACATAAAACGTCATGCTGTTTAACATAACACGAAGTCTAACTTTTAATACTCCATTCAAGTTCATGGGACACGATAGGTGTGCTCTAACCAGTCTAGCTCGCATTTCAGCAGGAACTGAATGGAAAGATTAGCATTTAGAAGAGTAGAATCATGAATGCAGACAATTCTGGACTATGTATGATAATACCGGGGATATTATCCATAGATGACGCAAAATCGCGGTCAATCCGGCAATTAAAAGAATCTGATGTGTATACTACATGACTTCCTTGTACGGAATATTAAATTATACGTACTTTTTCCTGCATTTCATTTAAACTTATTTCGTTTAAATTTCATTAGATATATTTCTCATTCAATTAATTCAGTTCTCACTTGGTAGCAAGGGAAAAATACATGAAACCACACAATATTTTTATTAAAAATTGAAATATATAGAAAAATATAAAAAATAAATACAGTTAAAACAATTTTAAGAACAATTTTGACAATTAAAATTATAGTTTCTACCCCAAAACAAGCAATTCGGCCAGCGAGCAATAAGGCAGATTTTTGGGTGCATAAAACTAAAAGTTTACTTTTGTTCTCATTCGGTAAAACACACTTAAGGCGTAGAAACTGACTTAATTTGTTGTGGGCGCTATGCTGAGTCAATATATGGGATAAGTCAATAACTTAAATGATAATTCCAGAATGGAGTAAGCATGATTTAATACGCAACAATAAAAGAAGACGTTATCTTTGTTGATGTGAAGCTTAGTTTCTCTAGATTGCCAACAAATCCGTTATTCTTCTAAGTTTCAAATGTAAACAAATATGGCTACTATGGTATTAAAAAAAAAAAAAAAAAAAAAAAAAAAAAAAAAAAATAGGCTTAGCCGCACTTGAACAACTTTTAAATTGTTAATAATTCTGCAACTCTGGCGTGAAAATTAACTAAAGGAACTGCATGGAAGTTAACCTTAACTGGAACATAAGAACAACATAATTCAATCATTTTTAAAGAAAAAAATGCACAATTTACCAAGATATAAAAATAAAAATCAGGAGCCGAGTAACAGAGTAGGTATATAGAGTAGGTACCCATTGGCCAAATCCCCGTAAAAACCCATAGAAAAAAAAAAAACCCTTACACCTGAACGAGTACCCGTAGCCAAATCCCCGTAAAAACCCATAAACAGAAACCCTCATAACTGTACGGGTACCCATAGGCCAAATCCCCGTAGCAACCTATAAACAGAAACTCGTACAACTGTACGGATACGAGTAGGCCAAATCTCCGTAAAAACCTATAGAAACCTGTAGAACTGTAGGCACTATAAACGAAATCCCAGTAAAAGCTCATAGCCAGAAATCAGAACTTTATGCGTATCCATAGGTCACATCTCCATAAAAAAATGGATATTCCGTAGGTCTATTCCTCATAAAAAACAGTAGACAAAAACGCGTGCATCTATATAGGTACCCATAGGCAAAATCCCTGTAAAAACCAGTACACAAAAATCTACAGACCAATAAAGGTACCTCTTGTCAAAATCGTTGCACAAAACACTAGACAAAAACCCGTAAATAAAACCAATAGAATCATACCATAGCGGAGTATCCGTACGTAGAATTGTACATAGAACGGGTATCCATATACAGAATCTCTATAAAAAACAATACACAAAAATAGAACTGTAGATCAAATTTCCATAAAAACTAGTAAATATAAACATAAACCAGCAGAAGTACACTGCTCAAAAAAAAAAAAAAAAAAAAAAAAAAAAAAAAAAAAAAAATGGGACAGTCCTATATCTCCCGATCTACTGGGCTGATTGACAAAATTCAAATTGCGTTCTTCATGTCTCGAAAGCGCGACTTAGGATATATATTAGATTTATATATAGCACTATTTTAACATAGGTATTTTGACACAAAATCGGACTTTTTCTGAAATAACATACCAATTTTTTTACATATTTCGATTCTACGACTCAAATTACGCCTAAATATGAAATTTTGTAAAATTTGGAGCGAAATTTACGGAGAAATTCACAAATTTATGTTGGCACTTTTTTGTCAGTTTGCGCCAAAAATACTTTACTTGGCGAACTTCTTAATATATGGCAACCTAGTTTCCTTTCCCGTGAGAGGAAAAAAAGTCACCATCGTTCCTTTTTTCCAAATAATATTCTTTATATTATATTTTTAATTATAACTTATTATTTTAAGTAATTTTTTCTTTTTCGAATTTCATTTTAATTGTTTAAGTTGCACGTTTTTTTTTTTTTTTTTTTCGAATAACTGTTTTAAAAATTTCTATTTACCTATTCGAACTGCGTAAATAAAGGTGCAGCGTTTATTTTATTTATTTTTTTTTTCAAATAGTTTTCTTTATATATATTTTTCGTCATAGTTATTATTTTAGGTCATTTTTAAATTTTTATACTTTTATTTTAATTGTTTGTGTTGCATTGTCTCTTCAGATAATTGTTTGAAAATTTTCTATTTATTCCTTCGAACTGAGCATTTTAAATATATTTATTAATATCAATTTTCCAGAATTTGATTTTATTTATTTGAACTGCGTTTCTTTCGGAAGAATACTTTGTAACCCAGACTACGATGCGTTTGAAAACTGCATACTATATTAAAAGAGAAAATACAGTAAAGCACAGTTTTACACGCCTTTCAATGTTCCGTTCAGAAAAAATATATATAAATAAGAGAGATGTATAACCGATATTTTAACTTAGGATGACTTGCATATACTGCTTTAAACAGTTTTATCATTGTGCCCATTGCTTTACACAATTTTATCCTACATTTGGTTTCTTAAAATGTTATTCATATTTTAGTCAAATATTTTATTTTTGAAATCGCAAGAATCAAATATCATAAGATTGAAAAGTTTTAAATTAAAAAAAAAAAAAATACGAATACTAAATTTTACGAAAAAATTTATTTTTCTTCTCTTTTTCTTTAAGCATTCTGAAAGTATATTGAAATGTATCCAACTTTTAAAAACATTTTGGTATTTCTGACAATCATTTTAAATAAAGTTATCGCCTTCCATTTCATAAAGGCCCACAAACGGCCGAGCGGTAAAGTTGCTGAACACTGGTAGTTCACTCCGGGGTTCGAACACCGGTAAACGGGCTGGTTGCATGGGCGTTTTCGTGGATTTTCTCATGTGTACCGCGTATGACAGCTGGTTTCCGTTAGAAAGTTCTTCACGAAGTATTTCGTCAGAGCCTTTATCAGTCTTTAGAGGCTAAACATTTTGAAGGTATGAGATGAAAGGAAAGACTGGTTTCATCCAAAGGTTTTGGTTTATTTTATTATGACAAAGCACACTACAGCTATCTGCCTAAGGGGAGGAATGCCTTCCTGGAGGACTTTCTAAGGGAAACTGGCTCGCATACACGTTACACATGGGGAAAACCACGAAAACGCCCATGCAGCCAGCCCGTTCGCGGGATTCGAACCTCGGACCGAACTACCGGTGTTCAGCGACTTTACCGCTCGGCCGCTGTTTCATCAGGAAGGGAAAAAAACATCTTTAGGTGACATCCACATACATCACTGGATAAACTCCTGAATCTTCAAATAATTCGACTGAGAAAATCATGAGATTCACCATTTATGATACGATATGATGTTCTATAACGTAATTTACACAACCATATAGTTTAAAACCAGTCGCTCTTCACTTTAATCTGCAATGATATCGTTTTGTCTTTTCTGTTAACACAAGCTCAATTGAGGGTATTTGCTGGTGTACACGTCCAAGTGTTTTCTCTTTGAACACCTAAATTCTTTGAAGTATTCTGAAAGTATATTCGAAAGCGTCCAACTTTTTGAACATCTTGGTATGTCTGATAGCCAAATTTCCCTGCAAATTTTTGCTTACTTTTCTCCCTAATTTTCTTCTTTCCTTCTACAGTTATTTTCAGTGCTCACACAAGAAAATTAAGATTTTTCGACTGCTAGACTTCCATACATTTTGCATTCTTGTCAATTTTTTAAAATATCAATTATATGAATTGCGTTTCAGCTAAAGACAGCTTTTCATTTTCTAGTCATTTTAGCTATAAATAAAGTTTAAAGCGAAGTCCAAAGGATAAATATTTTAATTAAAAATTTTTGCTAAATGACAAAGAAATAAAACAGTCCAGCAGGGTTTATTCTGTACCACCGAATGACCCGATTCTTATATCGGCTGAAACAATCTAAATCATACTAAGATCATGTTTTTTTTATACAGTCTATAACGCGAGAGAAAAATTAGCTTCTTAAAACATTCTTTCTAAGAGAATTAATATAAAAGATTATATTTATATATATATATTTTTAAAGCTGGGACTTGAACCAAACTGTCAAACTTTTAAAGTTTAATTTACATGGTGGTTATAATTAAAGTTTCAATTTGAAATGATCATAAAAGGAAAACTACCGGACCAAATGTTATCAAACTTGGGAATCGTGTAAAGGAGGTTATGGGAATTTATTTTCGGCGGAAAAAAAAGAGTTCAAAAACTCACCATCAGGGGAAAAATGGCGCTGTATACAATATTGTTAAATGAAATAAGACACGAAAACATCTTTTTAAATGTGTTTAATATTTTCCGAAACGTGTTACAAAGCATGTTCAATGTAGCGTCCAGCATTTTCCGAAAGCAATTTAAATCATGTTATTGAATTCTCAACAGCAGCTCTTAGCATATCAGGTTTGGTTTTGGTTTGGTTTATTAGATTACGGCAAAGCACTCGAGGGCTATCTGCCTTAAGGGAGGGATGCTTTCGTGGAGGACCTTTTAAGGGAAACTGGCTCGTATACACGTTACACATAGCATATCAGGAGGAATGTTATCAGTGTATCACATTTTTCATTTCTGCCAAATTGTTTAGATTATCACCATAAACAGTGCTTTTGAGATAACCTCATAGACAAAAGTCACAGAGGTTGAGGACTGGTGGGAAGAGGGGAAGTGTTGGCTTATAAGACGTTCATTCGTGAAATGTTGCCTAAGTAACAGTGCGACACACGTGAGGTGGTGCCCAGCCCTGCATAAAAATCGTAGTATCTAAAATGCCACGTTACTGCAGTTCATGTATCACGAAACATTTTAATATTGACTCTAAGTGAGCTGCAATCGCAGTGGTCCAGCTGTCGACTGCTCTTCAGAAAAAAATGGTTCTGTTATAAAACTAGCTGTCATTCAACAGTAAACGGTGTGAAATGACTGTTATGCAATCGAATGCAGTAGTAGAATGCAATGGAACTAGATAGATAACATGAGAGTTTTCTTTGGCCCAAATCGATTAAAAGCGTTTTGAATCAGTATCTTCATGTTTTAGTGCCGAATTCAGGCTTAAAAAATTACAAATTAGCGATCTGTAAGAAAACGATTTCCAGATTGTACGCACTTGTGAGAGTGATTTGCGATCTCACATTTTCTAATCGCTAATTTGTGGTTTTCACGGACGAAATTCTCACTTACAGGGATGGCGCACTCGACATTTATCGAATTTAACGTCTTTAAATGGTAATTTGCCTACTTCAAAGTTTCTTAAGGATATACAACATATTAAACCCGTTTAACAAAAGGTTAAGTTAGATTCCGACCCATATTTCGTTTAACAATATTGCATACAGCACCATTTCCCCCCTGGTGGTGAGGTTTCGAACTTCTTTTTTTCGCGGAAAATAAATTCCCATGACCTCCTTTACACGATTTCTAAGTTTGATAACATTTGATCCAGTAGTTTTCCTTTTATGACCGTTTCAATGTGGAACTTTAATTATAACCACTCTGTATATTATTAAATTTTAATTTGAAGCTATGCGTTATATGTATACCATGCGTAAAATTTTCGCTTTTATGGAAAAATAAAAAATCGAAGCAAATATACTTAGTATAATGGACCAAAACTGAAAACATTTCCCCTCCCTCCGAAAATAAAATATTGAAATTTCGAACTTGAATTTATTGGGTTATCGAAATATTTAATTTGACTTATCTTCTAAGTCCTAGTTCCGACAACAATTCCGTCAGAAATTCCGAATTACTTAAGCTAAAGTAAAAGATTTAGTATATATTCACTGTATGTTAATAAAGTAATCAGAGTGTAATAAAAATAGATTATAGAATTTACGCTGATGTAACTTTTTGTCTGACTGCACAACATGTAATGGAAAAGAAGGTTTGTAGAGATCTGTTTTTGACATGCCTCTAAAAGTAGATGTCATATTAATTTTGTCTCTTCAATGTCAAAAAACTTTCCTTTGAGAGGCAACTTTAGTTTTTGGGAAAGAAAAAAAATCACAAGAAGACAAATTTGAAGAATATGCAGGACGACAGAGTACACATACTTATTTTCGGAACACAAGCGGTTCTCCGACTGGTTATTGAATAATAAAAAGATGCATTGTCATGCAATACAAAAAATTTGGAATAAGTTTTCTGACTGAAAACGTAAGATTAAAAGTCATCTGCTTAATTCACAGCCATTTACAAGTCAACTCTCGGGCAATTGCAGAATCATTTCGATCCTGAGCTTGTAAGACAAACCTAATATCACTGGATTTAAACACTTCTTTAATCTTCCGAGAACGTTCCTTCTTTAGCTCATATTCCAAGAATATTAAGTGAATACAATTATTGCAAAAGAATTTGAATACTCGTTTGAACTACAGCTTGGTAGTTTACTAACAAGTTAACAAAACTTAAATTCTGCTTTTTGTGTCTAAGAGTACAACAATATTTTAAATATTTACAAATAAAATATTAAATTGGAAATTTAATTGGAGGCTCATCAGTTACCTAGCATTTGAAAAAAAAAAAAAAAAGATTGTTAAATACTAATTGTTTGATGCTCAGTCTAACCCAGGCTGCATGGTTGGTTTTCGTAGTTTTTTAGGTTCTCTTTACAAAGATGCTCTATGAAAGCATCTTAATCAAATAGCTCTCATGTTCTTTCTATGTTCAAATAACCAACTAACCTAGTTTAAGCGCGATTTCCAAGTGAAGTTACTAGTAAAATCCGAATACTCATTAAAAATCATGTAGCTAGCCAATCGGGAGTAACATGAAAGATACGGCGCCAATAATTGAAATGTTGTTACGGTACGCTGTTTCTTAACTTAGATGGTCATTCCTTAATTAAATAGCCCACCAACGGCCGAGCGGTAAAGACGCTGAACACTGGTAGTTCAGTCCGAGGTTCGAATCCCGCGAACGGGCTGGCCGCATGGGCGGTTTCGTGTTTTCCCCATGTGTAACGTGTATACGAGCCAGTTTCCCTTAGAAAGTCTTTCACGAAGTCATCCGTCGCTTTAGGAAGATAGCCTTCGTGTGCTTTGCCATAATTAAATAATCCAATCCAATCCTTAATTAAATATAATTGATTTGTAAATTCTACTAGAACTGACGGTAAGAATTGAAGTGGAAATAAGTAATATGGTGTGCAATCTTGATTAATATAAAATTAAAAATATTTGCATAGAAAAATGTTTGCATTCAGACAGAAAGTTTTTTGAAATATTTGCAATTACTTTATAAGAAGGATTTATTAATAACCGTAATAATTACTTATTATATTACTGATGATTAGGATTCAGTTCTTGACAATTACATTCTAAATTAGAATTTTAAGGATATAATGAAAATACGCTACGCACAAAAATACATTTTAGGAAAAAAAAATGAGTTGATTTTTTATGTTTTAAAACTTCTTAAATTCATTTAGTAAACATCGTATCCTCGTTGTTTATTGAATCCAGAATGTTGGTGTCGTTTATATAATTATTCTTACTTGTTCACAGAATCTGCTGACTTATCCAGCCATTAAGTAGCTGCAGATCATTTCTACATAACCATTGAACTTCCATTAAATCAGTCTCTAGGGTTGTATGTTTATATCATTATTTGACTTTTATAAAAAATGATTATTCTAAATATTATGTTTCTATAAAAATATATTGTGCTTTAAAAATATGGATGATAGCATCAGCCGCTCTTTCAGCCACTTTAAAAGCAACAGTTTGTTTAGAAATAAATTGTGCAGTTAATGTCATAAAATTCAAATAAATATCAAACGAAAATTCTCAGTTTTAGACAATTCGATTTAAACGAAGTAAAGTATCAGACGATAAAACGCCGAAGGTAAAAATTTACTCTTACAAAAACTTACTCTTAAAATTTTTAAAAAAAGAAAAGATACGAGAGAAATTTAAAAAAAAAAAAAAAAAAAAATGTTAAAAATTTGAATAATATCATCTATAATTTAAAAAATAGCCTTTCATATAGTATTAATAAATATTTTACGCATCATTGAGGGAAAAAATGTCATATAATTAATTCTCCGTAAAATTTTACTTGAAGTTTGAGGTTAAAAGTAGCTGTGGCAATTCAGTGTAACAAAAATCTATAGACCACATTTGGCGTTATTATCGCTCAAAAAAAAGGTGCCAAATTTCAAAACGCGAAATTATGTAAATTCGTGTATATCTTAGAAAATTTTGAATAAAAAAGTCTAATTTTTTGCAGATATACTTAAAAATACACCTACTTTAAGATGACGGTAAAAATTTTATAGGTTATAATTCAAAATTTTTTTTGAAAAATCTATAGAAATTATTTAAAAATAGAAATTTAAAAAATAAAACGCAAAAAATGGGTAAATTTTATTTGGAATGAACCAAAATTTCGAAATGTGAGAGAAAAAATCAAAAAAGTTTAATAAAAAAAGATATATTAATAAATATTTGCCAAATTCAATTAACATTGAGGAGCTAAAATTTTGAGAGCTAATATTTTAAAAACTATTCGTACGATTTTTACAAAACTTGGTATTCTGGCATAATTTGAGTCGTAGAATCGATATATGTAAAAAAATGGGTATGTTATTTCAGAAAAAGTCCGATTTTGTGTCAAAATACCTATGTTAGAATAGTGCTGTATATAAATCTGATATATATCCTAAGTCGCGCTTTCGAGACATGAAAAACGCAGTTTGAATTTTGTCAATCGGCCCAGTAGAACGGGAGATATAGCACTGTCCCATTTTTTTTTTTTTTTTTTTTTTTTTTTTTTGAGCAGTGTACATAATTAGCACTGATGAAATGTACAGAACTAAATGGCGGAGAAAGCACGTAGTAATTTTAAGTAAAATTCAATGCGAATGAACTTCATAAAATTTTTTAAATATGTAGAAGCCTACAAGCTCCTGTCCTTCTCAATGCATGTCAGTATCGATAAACATATTACAAATTATTTGTATAAATTCTCTTTACAAAATTTTAAACTCCCTTTATATAATTTTGAAAATAATAGATGATAATCAAAGTCATAAATCACAACCATCGAATGCAATATGTACACACACACACACGCACACACATATATATATAAGAAAAATAAAGAATATGTATAAGATTAAATTATCAGTGTAAAATTAATTTTCCTTCTTTATTCTAAAGATAGTAATCTCTCTGCACTGCGTCATTTCGAGATTAATCCATGTCATATGCCTCTTATATAAATCTGATGTTGTAAATGGAACTAAAACTCAAACAGCCAATAGTAATTTTATATCAGTATTAATTATCAAATAAAAATGCACTGAGAACCAAAACTATCTCAGTCTGAATTAAGATTTTACCCTCAACATAGCGCACCTGCTCTCTACGCTTGTCGTAGCTGCACTGCAAACTGTCTGCTCCTTCTTTCTTACTACAAATTTATCAAAAAATGTAAACTTTTGGAATAGGCATAAATAATGAGCCAACTTGTTTGTGGCTGCAACATATTTGCTGAAATAAAAAATGAATTAAATCTACCTCGATTGCCAAATTCCTTATTTATTGTGGATTGGAGTTTCAACATCTCTAAGCCATCAAAATTCTTGCTGTTCATTACGGGATCGTAGCATACTTGCTATTCCCTTACAACTCGCTTACCACTGATAGCGTCACCCTGCAGCTTATTATGACATGCATACACATAGATGTTTTGCGGGGAAGAAAGGATGAATCTTAGAATATAATGTAGTGAAGAATTAACAATATACAAACGCTGTGTCGACCACCTCTTTACAATACTTTGAATCAGGGTTTCTTAAACATTTTTCAGTCGCGACCCCTTTTTATCACTGAGTTTCTTTCGCGACCCCCAGGACCTCATAATATTTACGAAAACTTTGTGGGACCCCATAAGCATTGCGCAAATCTGATATACGCGTGTGTGAAACTGTCAATTTTCCCCCTTGTACTTATTTAGCAATATAAATAAATCTCATGCATAGCCTTAGACACACACAGTTAAAATTATTGTCATTGCAATTAAGCGGATAGTACCACATATAGTCACATTTGTTTACACACAGTTTTGTTTACGTTAATACCTATATAAACAAATAAATTTAGTGAAGAAAATTGTAACTACCATTTCCGCAGTATAACTAATAAAAGAAATTAATGTTTAAATATTACTCTAACTATATTTGAAAGCAATGCTAAAACAGTGCCCTTACAAGACTCGGGATTTGAAAAGCTTTGGTTTAATTGTCTTGTAAAAACTTTCAATTACTTCTGCAAAATTCATACCCACGTAAAAATTACTACAAAATCAGTTGATTATGCAGTGAAACTTTCTTAAAACAATTAACTCCATAATTCCGGATAATGCCAGTTTCTTGGTAGCCCTACAAAACTATCAGTGATTTTAAGTACTGTTATTTAATTATGTTCCTGACGTACGTGTCACTGTCAGAGGTGGTCATTTAAGAAAATAACCACTATTTCAAAAGCAATTTATGAAAAAAAAACCATTAGAAATTTTCTTCATGAAACTAATAATATTGAAAATTAAAATATGCATAAAAATGATTACATGTGTTTTAACAAAATAGCACAAACTATTTAATGTAACAATGTGGTTCTAGTCTCATACTTGCAAAGAAAAATAGACCAAAAAGAAGAAAACAACGTAAGCTACTAATGATCATCTAAATTTTCACACAATTTTAGCATTGGAAAAAAGATTCCTTAGCTTGTATGTCTTGTCTACCTCATTCAATAAGTAATAAACATATTAAATATTTCAATGTTTACTTCATTAATGAAACTTACCTTTTTTGTTCGCGAAATATGATTAGTACATTTTTTAAGACAGAAAGTATTTTTAAACCGTAATCTAAAAAACAAATTTTCAAAAATACAGTTTCAGTAGAATGCAAAAACTATATTTGTGCATCTGATGTAAACACATTGAGCCAAATTATCAAGTCTGAAATTATCACTTTTCAGTCTTTAAGCACATTGCTTTTTAGGATAAAAGTAAAGATGAAAAATCAGTTTCACCCACAGTAACTCCATTTCAGAACTAGTCAACTATCAGCAAAGTTTTCTCAAACATTAGACACGATTACACGTGCATGGCTTTAGTGGCATTTGTTTTCATATTCACAGTCAGTGCTAGTATTTTATTATTTACTATTAATATCTAAACAGTAAGACATAGTAAAATTTGTAATATAGTACCACAAACATCGCACAGAACAGCGGCATACTGCTTGTTTGAGAAATTTCTTCTTAGGTAGCGGGGGAGGGAGGGGAATTTTTTTTCCCTCACGTTAGCGGTAACACGGAGAAAAATAGTTTTGCGATTGTGAATGAACGTGGTCGCGTTAAAGAGATGATGGTTGACACCGGTGTTTATTTGTAATATCAGAAATGTAAATGCGTATTGTGTGTATTCAGAGAACCAACTCGTGGCAAAAACCACCTCCCTAAGATGACCGCCTCTGAAAGAAACCAGTATTTCTGAAAACAAAAGTATTTTTTATATTGAACATTCCCTCTGTAAGACGACCATTCACAAAGAAAATTCTGCAAGTGTGGCTGGTCACCTTAGAGAGATTCATTTCGTAGAGGCAACCTTCCTAAGTTGACCACCTCTAAAAGATAAACGTATTTCTGAGAACATGAGTATATATTGGTATTGAGAAGCACATCTCTAAGGCGACCACTTGCATAGATGCATTTTTATTTGCAGCTGGTCGCCTTAGAGAGACCTTGTTGTGTGTGGTGTATATGATTACTGTTATTGTTTTCGACAAAAACTTTTTTAAAAATCAAATAAATAAGCATACTTAGTATAAACCCTCTCTAAATTGACCATCTGCGTTTCCAGGTTACTCTGAAGGTCTTAAAGAGCTCATATTTTCATTCTATTAATTTTATTGTTTAAAAGAAGTCTATTAACGTCATATAGAAAATTAACATAAACCCATATAAACCAAGAGAAGATTTATTATTATATTGATACCAGTAAGAAAACCAGTAAAAGTCAATATAAACCAATACAAACCAGTAGAAATTTCTGACATTGATGTTGGTTGTATGGGTGTCAATTGATACCAGTAAGAGAAACCCACAGAGATCAATAGAAACCAGTAAAACTCAGTAGAGACCAACAAAAATTTTATAGGTACCAGTAGAAAGTTTTACTGGTTTCTATGGGGCATTTAGAAACCAGTAAGAAAAACCACAGAGACCAACAGAAACCAGTAAAAGTCAATAGAAACCCATAAAACGTTTTTCTGGTTTGTATGGGGCATTTTTAGCTGGGTTAACAGGGCGTGTTTATTGATTTCCTTCATTTAGTTGATAAGATGACGTCACATTTTGATAAGCGATTATCTTTTATTGATTTACCGGAGGTAATGTCCCTTGTTAATCAGTTTTTACCCTTTGTATTTTTCTTCCTTGTAATTTTGGGTCATCCTCCAAAGCAAACGCGGTCTTGCTTTTGTCAGCATTAAAGAAATAATAAAAATTATCGGCTGGATCTGATAAAAATTAAGTGTATTTTAAATTTATCAAATAGGCACATTATTAAAAAAAGGTTTTAAATTTTTGAAAGGGAGGTTTGTTGCTTTTAAATTGTTCACTTTTTTAGGCAATACGGTTTGAGAAATCAAACCGTATATGAGAGCAATATGAGAGATAAATTAAAGATCTTATATTTTAATATATGACAATACTCTGAGAAAAGACTGTTTGCGAAACCACAGGGAAGAAGACAAGTCGCAGGAATTGCCTTGCGGGGCAGCATTCAATGAAGTTTTAATCCTAACATACATACAAGATAAATATCTAAAAACGCATTCTCCAGTTCAACTACTAAAAATACTTGCGTATACAAGCAGACTTGTTCATTTCAAACCCTAATACTTCAAAAATGCCCATTCCCACATTCAAGATTCAAATATTATATTATAATCTTCGACTGCCCATTTTAGTAACTAAATATTTTCTGCGCAATTGTTGTTTTTAAAACTTTAGTTTTCATCAAGTTGGCTTATAATAAAATAGAGATGCTACAACACAAACTAGAAATTTTAAACGTAACTCAGTTGGTCGAGGACAAAACGTTACATGTTTTTATATATATACAATAGACTTCTTAAATTACGTTACACCTGCTTCAGAAAATCATTTTATGGCATACATGAAGAAGTAGAATAACCTTGTAATTTGCCCAAGAGAGAATTAAAAAAAGGGAAATGATTTCATGTTACCGAGCAATAGAAAATGTTTGCAGGACGCTTTTTCTCGGAAAGCACTTGATATATTAATCTCGACGATAGAAACTCGTTTTACGACGCAAGACATGGTCCAGTTTCCGCGTTTGGAACCTTTAATGTGTGCCGACGAGAAAGAAGAGTAGACAAGCAAATAGAAATAAGTTACAACTATTCCTGGAGCACGTATCAGCGACGAGAAAGGAATAAAGAATTTAATTAAAAAAATAATACTATTAGATTTTACTAACATCCCCAGATATTACGAATTCCTTCTATAATTTTAGAATGGAATAAAAAAAGTGTTTTGGGGAATCCTTACTTTAATAAGAATTTTTTCCTTACTTCAGCATTTCTGAAAACTTCTAAAAAACAATTAATTTTCTCCCGAGATGAAGACTATGCCTTTCATCAATTAAAACGGTGCTGAAAACGTTTACAAAAATTATCATTTGAATGCAAGATAAATTATATGTATTTCAAAAGAAAGGTCAGTAATATTTATAAAGATATAAAATAAATATTTCAGTTGCTAAAACGAACATTTACTGTGTTTTAACAGGCCGATTTGTTAATCAATAATAGGCTAATCAAATCTTAAAAAGCTAAATCAAAGATTTTATGTTTTACCAAATAGCTACGCTGTGAGAAGGGCTACTTATGAAACCGCGGAGTCGTCGGCAAGTTGCATGGATGAGCAACAAGTTTCATGAAAGGGGCATTCAGTAAATTTAAATACATCTGTGCAAGATAAATGACTGTACGAACGAAGATAGTACAGTGTCTGCACGCATTAACTGAGAGAGCTAATGCCTATTATACTTTTCAGTTTTCTTCACACTTCCTCTTGATATCAATGCACTTAGTATATGTTATATAGTGATATATAGCATATGCATATATTTTGGTATATATAGTATATGTATATATATCGGTATATATATATATATATATATATATAGTACATGTATGTCTTATTTTGACAGTCGTTTGCTACTCTAATGCTTTTTCTCTCAAAAAGGCTACTCTATCGCTCAGTCTTTTTCTTTTGAAAGGGAGAAGGGAGGAGTAAGATAAAAAATATGAAAGCAAACTTCTAAATTTAATTGTCTATAACCTCTTTTAGTTTTATTTAATTAGGGAAGTTCCTCTCTCTGTCTAAAAATAGCGCCATGAGTCTAAACTGCGTCATTCAAATTAATCATGCGATTTTACGAAACGCTTAATGCAGAAATGCAGATATCTCTTGCCCAATTAAAATAATTTGTAAACCAAAACATTCCACTCCCTTCCTTCTTCCCTTTGTATTACCCTCTTCTACGACACTTTCTCTCTTCTTGTTTACTCTTTCATATTGTTCAGACGCTGCTGCAATCACGCTTTTATTTCCCTAGTATCAAAATTGTAAATATTCTTTATTAGCCACAAGTAGAAAGTCAAGTGAATTTTGGCCACAATATGTGAATTTAAATAAAAAATGAATTTAATCTGGCTCGAATGCTTCTTCTTGAAAATGTGTGGACGTTCTAACTATCAAGTGCCTACGCCATCAGCCATTTCTGAGCATCTATGTCGTAGTGTTCTTACATTCATTGTTTCCAAAATTGCGTTAATATTTCATTTATATATATTGGTATATATAGTATATATATATATACATTGGTATATAGAGTATATATATATATATATATATATATATATATATATTGGTATACATATACTTAGTATATGTATATTAGTGATATCAATGCATGTTCAATTTCAGATACCAGCAGGAGGGAGAGGGAAAAAAAAAAGTTTTTACCACAGCCTTCGAACCGTCCTTGAATGGCATGCTTCAAATCATCATACGCTGTAACGTGAATCATACAAATCTTGCTTCAGTTTCTGAAATTAAAAGAAGTCGCCTTGGAGCAGGTCTGGTAAAATGAGCCCGAATAATAATCCGAGAAATCTAAGTCCTGTGTGCTGGAGCATTATCATGTAACAGTAACGTCTTTTTGCTCAGTTTTCCATTTCCTTTTTGGCTTGACATTGAGGCAATAGGCTAGCACAGCACAGTAAAAACTTGCTATCGTGTCATTGTGTGGCCTATAATCAATAAACTCTTCATCCCAAAATATATGTTCAAAAGATATCTCAAGATTTCTACGTTATGTTCAAAAGATTTCACAAAGATTTCTAGGTTCTGAACTTGTGAGTTGAAGAGATCATTTGTGTTTGTTTACACTCTAGAGATCTCGAAGAGATCATTTGTGCTGTTCTGCTTTTGGGTCACAGCCGTGAAATCACGTTTCATCACCTGTCCTTGAATGAAACTTTTTTATAACCATCCTTGAATAAAACTTTTTATCGGTGTTTAAGATGTATAGCGGCTATCGCCAACATTCTATTTACCCATCTGGCACAGAAATTGGACATCCTCGGCTTTTTATGTATGACTTTTCTTACTGATCCAGCTCACAGAAACTGTCACTCAATTTATTTTCTATGACTTATTCCTCAGCACCCGTTTCTTCCTTAATCACATCTACACTGTGTCCTAGTCTGAGGTCACCTAGAAATGACGTCCTACCTTTTGACGCTGCATAAGAAGGGGCTGTATCACCCCAAACTATAATCATGTGTTCATGAACAACTCGGTGTTATACTTTCTTTTGTCAAGAACTCAGTCACCAAACAGTATTTCATACTTTCAATAACACTGGACAATACTGATTGACAACATTTAACAGCCGTTTAGAAATCAAATAATACCTGTTGTGTGGGCTTAGTCCTTTAAGGATGAAATAGTCTTTCAGTACGTTCCAACACATTATTATTACCAGGATTACTAATATTTAGGCCTAAAACTTGAATGCCCTCGTATATTTCTCATCATGATAATACTTTACAGGTTACATGGATGATAATAGTGTGATAACCTATCGCAATGGAACAATCCAAAATTTTTTTAAAAAGCTCTGCTAAAGATATAGTTAAGACAACATTATTATCAAGACTAATGTGCCCGAAAACAGCCAATTTTATTTCATTTAGTAAAGGATTATGACTAAACATTATGCTAAAAGTGTGTTACCAGAAATCTGAAATCCAGTCAGTTCAGATAACTTTGTACAAGCTATCTGAATAATTGGGATCCGGATAATCAAAGATGAGATAGTTGGCATTTTACTTTTTACCTGGTATTTTTATCGTGCTCATACTGGTGGCATTGTGTACTTAAATTTTAAATTTCTGAAATTCTGTAAAATAAATTTACGATCTTATTATCTGAACTCTAAATTTACCCTAAAAAAAGTTTAATGTTTGTGAATCCAGGAATAAAAAGGAAGAGAATGATAGTAGACCTCCTCTTCCCTCTAGATTGCTAAACAAAACCGGAGGAGGGTTGAAACATGTGATTTTTCGTTCCCGAATTCGGAGAAAAGTAGCAAAGAGCTTATTAAAATCACAAAAAGGAGCACGCAATATAACTTCAGAGAATTTTTCGAAGCTCTTATGTATATTTTTAAAGCACGACATTCTTTAAGCTACCCCACTGATTTGATGTTACTTTTATTTTATTTTTATTCATTTATATATGTCAGAAAAAAATGTTAAAAAAAGAGGTGTCTGTTGTATTAGACAAATCATAGCAAAAGAGTTTGTGGCATCTTCGTATAATTTAAAAAAACTATACGCTTGTTTTTCAGCTGAAGCACTTGAAGCAAACATTAGTACCTTGAACTCTGTTAAATTCTTTGGTTTTTCATAGAGGAAGAACTCAGATATTAAAGCTGATGCTGTCGATTCTACTTTCATTTGTTTAAAAAGGTTCGGTACCAGAACATTCTTTAAAACCGGCATGCTGTAGACGCTCTGTTTCATTGGCAAAAAAACCGCATGCAATGTGCAGGAACAGAGGACATTAAAGCGAAAAATAGTAATGTCGAAAACGTTTTAGGATCAAACAGGAAAACAAAGTAATATTAAAAAAAAAAAAAAAAAAAAAAAAAACCCGGAGAATCCAGGAAAAGATTTTGCTACGCTAAAATTGCTTACTATGACATCTGCTCATATCCTAAAACTTAATAAGTCATTTTTCAGTGTCGCAAAAAGTAGGAAAATAAATTTTCCAACAATCTATTTCTGGTCAATTTTACATGCCAGTAGCATACTTGAAAGGCTCATTGACTAAAATTTTTAAATCACTATTTAGCAACCACATTCAAAGCATTTGATTCTAAATAGTTTATTCAGAAAACAATAAATATTTAGAAAACATAGTAAATATAAAATTGTTTAATCGATAATACGTGGCTTATATTTACAGTAAACATCAGGCTTAACATCAGTAAAGAGAGTGTTTACACATTTCTAGAATGATTTCGAGGCTATCCAATTAATGTTTAAAATGCAAAGAGTACTTTTTTAAATGTTCCAGCTGATAGCCTTTTTCCTGGATTCTATAGGCTGATAGTACTGTACTTCACTGGAAACAGATTTAACTGTTAACTGCTACGTATGCAGATATTCGTACAAATATTATTATCGAGAACGAAATACTTATTAAAGTTCCTAAAACAGTAGATAGAGATTCAAATTCTTTGCTCCGCCCACGACAAGTGTTTTGACAAACAAACAATGATTGGTTTACCTCTTTTATTTTTGCACAAATTGGTTATAATTGGTTAATTGATGACTTCAATTAACCAATTAGCATTGATGACCAATTAGTTAATTGATGACTTCAAATTGTTGTATCCTGCCGGGATTTCAATCATGATACAGTTACCAATGCTCCGACTTATTCACTCGATCACAAAACTGGCGGGCTTTTCATGCGAAAGCATTCCAGAAATGTGACAATATTTTATTATTCAACATTTTACAAATGAAAAGTATCAAAACATTTTTATGAAACATACTAAATTTCTTCCGTTCGCGAAAACCAAGTTACGATTCCATACATTAAAAAGCAGTTTGGAATACTTAACCGTTTCCAGTTTCGATTTAGTATTCTTCGCGATCAAATTTACTATAATGATGATTTTAAGTTAAATATTTTTATACAGAAAATGCAGAATCCACAACCGTGAGAAATATTGCAATACCAGCGTGTCTCTGGACAGTTACTAGTGTCAAATTTACAGCACAGTGTATGCATTACAATTAAAGCCCGACGTCTAGTCACTGCGTGAAATGACCATCTACTTTTAAATATAATAATAAGTTGCAATATACAATAATGTGAACTTGCAATATACAATAAACTCCAGCAATGGTTCGCACTTGGTTTCTAGGCTGAAATGAATCTGTCCTTTTAAATCACAAGTAGACAGTTATTTGGCAAAGTTATAAATTACTATAAACGAAATTACCGGGTCTAAGTAAGTAGAAAGAAGGGAATAAAAAGAGGAATACCTGTTTAACCAAAATAACCTCCAGCAATATCAATGTATCCCAGCCAGCGTGTGACAAGGTCAGCTATATAAGTAATTGTCAGTGTCCCTGGAAATGATGAAATTCTTCACCGCAAGGTAAACGGATGAGTCGTTGATATACATTGTGTGCACAAAAAATAGCACAAGTTCCAAACAAAATTGTGTTCTGTTGGCACAATACTAGAAGAATGATCTCAGATTTTTCATTTGCTGTACAGTTGATACTACCTTTACTGATCTGGGGTTATTCTGAAGCAACAGGACTGTTCGCGAGTGTGCACAATTTAACATGCATTTGTCTTTCACCGCTACAATAATGAGCTGCGTTTATAGTTGCGCCTTGCGGATGGAATCAGTATTGAGCAAAACAAGCAGAAAAACATACAGTAAACAGCGTCTTCTTTCGATGCAAAGAGGGCTATCTGGAGTACTTTCTGGAGCGTCTTTCACTCACAGCCACTACAGTGAACGTGCGTAATTGTCGTAGAATAAATACCCTCTTTTCGTCCACAGTCACAATTCGTTGCAGGAAACTTTCTTCTGCACTTCTTTTTTAAGAGAGAAGAGCACACTTCCAAATGTCTTGCTGCGTTTTCATTAGGAGTTCGGGAGATACCCAAATGTAGGACTTCTTTATTTCTTTTACTTTTGTAAAATTTTGTGAAAAAACTGAAATGCCTGAGTTTAGTATCTGGAAGATCTCTCATTTAGTTTATAGTGGATAAGATTCAATGAAATATATTTTAATTAATTCGAAATAATGGGGAAAGAATGACGCCCACGGAGTTAATTTTGTTGCCTCAATTGTCTTGAGCAAAATTTTGTAAACTAACAATGAGTGACTCTTTGATTAGTGGTTCCTCCACCTAATGGTTTAATGATGTTTTTTTGATGTAGTCATTGCAAAATTTCCCAATTTGGATTTGTGAAGGTTTGATTAAATTTCATTATTGAATCGGGTATGTAGCAGTTAATGCTCAATACTCCTTGAACGAAATAAATACTGCAGTTTCAACACCCTCACGTGACGTTATCATACGATATAAAAATTTGCTCGTAAATTTAATCATAAAATAAACCTCGGCTCTTCTTTTCTTTCGTGAATCAGAAGAAGCTTTATGTCACTCAACTACCATTTCATTTTTAACAACCTAATAATTAAAACTACCAGCAAAAGCCTAAATGATGAGGTATTTCGGACTTTAGCCATGCTATGCATGCGACTACAAAACTAGTTTTCTTTAAATTGTGTAGAATCAGAACACGGAAAGTAGTAACTTGTCAAGAGTTTGGGATAAACTGTACGAGCACGGTGCTTCAGAATTAATATATCTGGATTAAGCCTTTTTTACAAATTATCAAAAGTAGTGAGAATAAAAACAAAGGGCAAACCATCATTCATCCATATTCATCACTATCATGCATCGTAATTCCATGATATTAATAACCATCATAGATTGTCGGGCACTGTTACTTGGAACCGCGGGACCTCTGAACAGATTAATCACCTACAGTCACAGAACTAGTAAACACAGCAATATATCACAGAATCGAAATCTTCGAATCCTTTTGCGAGTCGTCGGTAGCAGTCGATTTAGGTCGGAGCAGCCGTAAGTCCTGTAAAGTCTGAATAATGACTCCCCTCAGTCCACCATGGGCAATAGGCACAAGGTCGTTTGACAATGGATTATTGCAAAAAGCTCTCCTGGTCGGGAGAATCCACATTCTCGGCACATTACGAATTAGTATAAGCCGGTGTGATAAAATTGATGCTATGTAATAAGCTTTCATGGAAAATTTCACAGCCTATTACAGCAGTAAGCATTACGTTTCCGAATGTTACTTTAGCAGAGAATACCATCTGCAAAACCTTGCACCACATAACTGGTCAGGCTGGACCGAGAACCTAGTTTGTAACTGGGCAGCAGTTACAAAATTAGTGAATTCCACGAGAATTTGCAAGCAAAATCACGTTAATGTATTACAGAGGATGAGGTACAAAATGCATCGAATGTTTAGCACTCAGGAGCACAGATTTCTGTGCCCATGTCTATAAGAATCCAAGATTAAGCATCAAGTGTATAATCAGTGTCCGATAAATTACCGTTTAGTTGCAGTAGACAGTTATGTTTTGTATTTGTTTTGCGTTTAGCTACACTATAGCAATATTTGTTCTCAGTTATGTACTATACTTGCATATTCAATCTCAGTTATTAGCAATACAATTAAAATTATGAAAATAAGCACAGAGCTGTGTATTAAATAAGAAATCTATAATATTAATTTAAGAATATATTTCATTTAATAATGAATTAAACTTAATACCGAGATTTTCAAGTTCAGCAGGCATGAGCTCATTCGAATATCTGAGTCTCCGACTGGAGAAGCGAGTTCCATTCCATCAGTACTGCCTCCAAAAGATAAAAGTCTGGTGGACCTGCTGCTAAAATTAGGGTATCAGATACCAAGTTACTTCATTAAGATGGTACCACTAAGAGAGGTCACTATTTTTAAAGGAGGTTCTGCGTCAAGTGGGAAGTAATAACTTAATAGTTGTTCAAGCGTATGAAGAATCATATATAATCCAGGGCTTAAGCTCTAAAATTAGAAGTGCCGGAGTCCTACGGAAGACTGCGAGGAACGAAAGAAAAAAAAATACCTAAAAATTAAAATAATTAAATTTAAATTAAGAGAAATGTAAAGAGGTAAAGAGAAATCTAATAAATTATTAAACTAATTTTAAGTAGTTAAATAGAAAGAATAAACATATCGGGCCTTGTCTTATTTGAGGCATTGGCTGGAATTGCAATTCCACTTAGATGTTAAAAACAGTTCAGCCGAACTCCGTATCAGTTTAAGGCCATGATTATACGTGTAATGTACTATTCCAAGGGCTGACAGGTACCATTCATTTTTTGCAGCACACCAAGGAAAAAAGATAAAACGATTAAAGCTCCCTTTAAGAAGAATAACGATAATTCTAGAAACAGCATGAGAATATGGAACGAAATTTTAACGGAAAAGTGTAGCTTCGCAAATAAAGAGGAAAGTGTTAAAGACTTTCTGATCGCGATGATCTGTCTATATAATTCTAGCCGTCAAGCAGAAATTTTCTCTGAATACGATTCGGTAACAAAGGGAGAATAAACGTAAGACTTCTCTGTACGAGTGACAGCAGTGGTCCTCCCATTTGGTTACATCATTCAGAAAGTCTTCAGAAGCTCTACAATACGAAGTCACTACGGAAGGTGCACGACCACGGTATCCCCTTTAGTGCTTTGAGGAACACAAAATTTGCCCGCTTTTGTAAATTTATTGCACATCCTGGAGAATAAGCCTTTGGCATATGATTGGAGAGCTTTTCTTTCCTGAAAAGTCTTCTCAACCAAGTCTCTCGTGTGCGAGGGAAAGACCAGGCCTGCATTCAGAAGTTAGAATTGACTTTTAAGGCACGTTTACTATTAAAACAAAATTTATCTGCTAAAATTGTGGTTCACTTACGTAAAAGAAGTGCCGGAGCCTTTTATTTAGGGCTCTGATGCGCTCTGACTGAAATTATAATTTATCTCGAAATCTTAGAAGTACCGGAGCGGACTCCGGTGGGCTCCAGTGCAATTTGAGCTCTGGTGTAATCAACAAGCACCAAGAGTTATAAGTAAATCAATGACAGCATGAAAAACCACGGGTACACATTTGTCGGTGGATTTAGACCTTGGTCACCAAGAGACAATACAATTTCTTTGCCCCGTAATATGTTAGTTTCGACCAAAAACCAAGCAGTACACTATATCAGAGGATTCTTACCTCTTTTCACTTACACTAGTTTCACAAAACAACTTATCAACCGAAATTACGTGCCCATTCCGTGCTGATAAGACACTCAAAAACTATCCATTGCTTGGGATTTCCGCACCGGCAAAAAAGGCCTTGAAGCTGCTGCGTTCTTCCTGAAAATATCTGAAACATTCTATACGTATCTTGTGCATGATGTCTGGAAAAATGATAATCATAATCGCTGTGTATAAAACATATTTATTACCGGAAGAATAAAATAAAGCACATTAACTGCTTTTAGGTGCTAATATGCTTTTTTATTATTTAGTTTCCTTATTAAACAATTATTAGAAGACATATACTTGCAATTAAAAGAGAAAAATGTGCCGACACTTGAAAAAATTCACATCTCCATTACGGTATCATTAATATATTCCCAAATTACACGTTTAATCGTACCCGTAAGGAATACCGTTCCTTTTAATTTGTTTTTCCATTTCACTGGTCTGAATAAGAATACTGATGAGGCTATTACACATAAAAGAGAATATCTTCGCAGCAGCGAACGCAAGTAATACGAAATTGAGAGGCACACGTCCTTAAATTTATTTATTTTCCAGAAACAGACGATAAGGAAGAACGAAAGCGAGAAAGGAAGGAAGAGGGGGGGAGTCAGATGAAGCACCTAGAAACAACAAAAAAATGACGGACGTGGATAGATGTTGTCAATAACAGGTCATAAATAAAACGAGTATCTACTGCAAAAGAATATGCAAAGAACCCACATAATGCCACGCGTCTAGCACGAGCCTCGCGCGCGACACCTAAACTCAGCTCAACAATCACGGAGCTTTTGAAATCGAGGGGAAATAATAGTAAAAAGTGTAATTTTAGGTCGGAATTCGGAACTGCAAATAATAAGAACAATTCGGTACGAATCATCAGAATTCCAGATATCCGGCAGCCGTATTCGAAGCACTTGTCCCCTTCTCGCTAACGAGCAGTAAAAATTACATTGCTGTTGATTTAAAATTATGCATTTCTATTTATGTATTTATTTATTTGTTGTTGATTTTAAATTGTATAGAATTATGATACATTATAACTTTTCGGAAAAGGCTATTAAATTAATTTAAATGCGTTTGTAGGGTATTTATGTTAATTTATAATGTGTGAGGAAATATGAAAGCCATAAGCGTTAAAAGGAAAATCAATTACGCATTTTTACACATGCTTTCTGCTCTTTGTTTAATTTTGGATATTTCCTACGTGCTTAATTTCATTACTGAATTACTTTACGGAAATAATACTAATAATGCCTTAATTTAATTTTAGTTGAAATGAAAGAGATATTCATTCTGTATGTTGTTTAACATAAGTAATAAAATCTCTCACTTGCATTACGATTAATTACGTATTTGGTTTAAAAAAAGAATTCACATTTTCTCTCTTTACTCCACCATCAACCACCCGCTTATTACAATAGTAGTTCTGTTACGCACGAAGGAGTGAACTAAGTGAACGAAAAAGGAAACTCAAAATACAACTAACGACACAGCGGACGGCTTTTTTAAAGTGTTTAAAAACATATCTTTCAAAAATAGATTTTAGAATTAAAAAATTAAATTTTTTGAAGAAAAATAAGTTCATACAAAATTGTCGACAAAGTTTTTGGACTAGTTTTTCCTAACAAATATCAGAAACTAATTCAGAAGTCAAACAACAAAAATCAGCGTTATATTTACAAAATTTTTCACAAACTAGTTTCGATGGTTTTACCGAACCACCATCCTCAGCTGCAAAATCGCAAATGAACAAGATAGGAAATAATGATTAGATAAGATAAGAAAGCCTGGACAAGAAAAAGAAAGTGGCGCCATCTGTTGGTGAAACAAGAACTAAAACATAATTTCTTTAAAGGCCGAAGGCAAATTTGGATTGGAATTAGGATCGTTAACTAGAACAGAAAGATTTTTATGAATGTGAAATGCCTCTAGAAAATCCAGTTCTCCAATGGAAGGTGTTTTTTGAATAATTTTGGCAGCAGAAAAATTGAAAGTGTGATTTTCGGATCAACAATGTTGAGCAACAGAAGACTTCTGGGTTTCCTTTTTTCTAACATAAGCCTCATGTTCCTTGACGCGAAATTTTAAGGCTCTCTTAGTTTGGCCAATGTAAATTAAACCACACTGACAAGGAATCCTATAAATACCCCAGGAATTCATATCCGGAATGGGGTCTTTGAGTATAGAACTCGGAATTTTATTAATGGGAGAATAAACAACCCGAAAGTTAAATTTCTGCAAAATATGTGCAACTTTGTAGCTAATTGATAGAAAGAAGGGAATGACAACAGAATTTTTATAATCTCCTAAAACAAGAGTGTGCCTTTTAGTGTGTTGAGATGAGAATTTTTTAGCTGCTTGATTAATAATGTTGGGTGAAAAGCCCCTGTCAATAGCTATTGCTTTTAAATAATTTAGTTCTTCATCAAGGGCTAATTTGGAGGAGCAAACTTGAAGAGCACGGAAAACATAGGAATAAAATGAAGCTAACTTTTGTTTAGTCGGATGACATGATTTAAAGTGTGGTGGAAGGCAAACCGATGAAGGTTTACGGTAAACCGTAGTACTGAAGTTGTATGTGTTACGTGTGACCAGAATGTCGAGAAACGGAAGAGAATTGCAAGTCTCAAGTTCAAAAGTGAACTGAATAGCAGGATCAATAGAATTCATTGTTGAAAGAACTTTATTTAAATCATCTTTATTACCTTCAAACAGAGTAAAAGTATCGTCTACGTAGCGGAACCATGCCGGGAAGTTTAAAGTTTCAAACAATTTTGATTCATAATAATGCATGTAGATATCAGCCAGGATGGGACTGAGGGGGCTTCCCATGGCTAATCCCTCAGTTTGCTTGTAATATTTATTTTGGAAAACAAAATGTGTTTGTTTCAAACAGAGTTGAGTGAGAGAAATTAACTCATGTTTATTCTCCCATCAATAAAATTCCGAGTTCCATACTCAAGGACCCCATTCCGGATATGAATTCCTGGGGTATTTAGAGGATTCCTTGCCAGTGTGGTTTAATTTACATTGGCCAAACTAAGAGAGCCTTAAAATTTCGCGTCAAGGAACATGAGGCTTATGTTAGAAAAAAGGAAACCCAGAAGTCTTCTGTTGCTCAACATTGTTGGTCCGAAAATCACACTTTCAATTTTTCTGCTGCCAAAATTATTCAAAAAACACCTTCCATTGGAGAACTGGATTTTCTAGAGGAATTTCACATTCATAAAAATCGTTCTGTTCTAGTTAACGATCCTAATTCCAATCCAAATTTGCCTTCGGCCTTTAAAGAAATTATGTTTTAGTTCTGGTTTCACCAACAGATGGCGCCACTTTCTTTTTCTTGTCCAGGCTTTCTTATCTTATCTAATCATTATTTCCTATCTTGTTCATTTGCGATTTTGCAGCTGAGGATGGTGTTTCGGTAAAACCATCGAAACTAGTCCTGTGAAAATTTTTGTAAATATAACACTGATTTTTGTTGTTTGACTTCTGAATTAGTATTTATTCGGCGTGTTATTGTGACTTAAATATCAGAAAGCTTATCAAAACAATTTGGAAAGAAGACTCCAAACAAATACCCGAAAAAAGTACATACTGTTTTTTAAGTTAAATCGTTGGTAACAAGAGAAAATCACCCGATGCAGAAATCAGCTGCAAAGTCTTTAAATGTATTTATAGCAACAATAAATAAAATAATAAACCAAGATTTAGAACTTAAAATTTAAAAAACATAATGTTCACCTGCTTTTGCCGTGGTGTGTAGCTCAACGTAGCAGAGATAAATGAAAATATTGTTGCGTGCGTACGGGTTCGTTACGAAATGAATGCACAAGTCCGATGAAAAATGAACAAAAATTTATTATTATCACAACAAAAATGCTTAAATCTTCTCAAATTATCATGCAGTATTACAATATCTCACAGTAGTTATCTTTTAACTACTCAAATGTCCAATAGAACGTAATTCAAAACAGCTAAAGAAAGCTAATCCGCGAATTCGCTACAATCAACAAGAGCAGTTTTCTAAACAACAACAAACTAAGCAACTACTACAAACTGAGATGTTTTCCTCCTTTTATAAGATTTTAAAATCACGCGCTAGAATTTTCCAGTACTTTCTCGAAATCAAAAAGAGATATTTATTTATTTAATGCACGCGCTCTTGTATTTTCAATTTTCCGGCTTAGCTTTCTTTTAATATTCGTCACGCGCTGCAGTGCGCGAGAAATAAAACCATTTAATTTATAATTGAACTAACATTAGCTTTTTAAATACCAAATTCGTAACACTGCCCCCTTCCCAAGGACTGCACGTCCCGGGCAGTACAATCCCTGGACAGGAAGCTAAACTTACAACTGTGGCATAAATGCAACTGAGGCATAAACATTACATTACAATATCAAACAATATAAACAATAAATGCAATAACTAACTTAAACAAATCAAATGCTATCAAATACTAAATACAAAACAAATACTAAATACAAATCAAATACTAAATGCAAATCAAATACTAAATACAAATCAAATACTCAATACACATTTATAAACAAAAAGGACCATGGTCTGATAATATTTACAATTATTTACATTACTAACTATGGCCATACTAATAAGCTAACCTGTCGTAAGAGTCCGAAGACTCACGGATCCGAACCACGACGTCATTCGTGTTCAGCACTGTATATGGACCATCCGAAGGTGACTGTAATTTAGGACTCAGTCCTTTTCGTTGAATTGGGTTCCACAACCACACCTTGTCTCCTTTGTTGGATCTCTGTCTAGTAGCTCTTGTGTCGCATCTGATCTTCATTTTCTCCGTCGCCAAGTTGACTCACTTTCGTGCAGAACGGTGCATCCCCTCAAACCGGGCCTGGGCATCTTGGATGTGTTCCTCAGGCGATGAAGGCGCATCCGTAGGGCGACTAAACAGGCGGTCACAAGGCAGACGAAGGTCTCGACCGAAGAGCTTCTGGGATGGCGAATAGCTGGTAGTCTTGAGTTTCTTTTCGACCCTGGTATGATTTCGGCAGCTTCCCGAGCTCGATCTTTCGGACAAGGCGCCGACATTTCCAGGCGAGGATCCCTTTTGAGGATGGATAGTCATGCCATCAGATGCTGAAAGCAGCTTATTGTTTTTGAAATCTAAGGAAAAATTGTATTTCCTTAAAAAGTCCAATCCGAGTATGCATGGATCTGTAATATCCGCCACATATGCCGTGTGATGGTAGGCGGCACTTCCAAACGTGATGTTTACGTTTAACTTCCCAGTTATGTCGATCTTGTCACCAGACGCAGTCTGAAGGGTAACACAGGATGGCGTCCAAATAAGTTTATCTTTAAACTGTTCAGCTAAATCTTTCCTAATGATGGTAACATTAGCTCCTGTGTCAATGATCATATTGCAAGGAACTCCATCGATATTCCCATTGATGGACAGTCCGTTATTGTTGTCACTCACTATAGAGATCTTAAGCGCTTTAAAACAGGGTTTTTCATTATCTGGCAACCTCCGTTCCTTGATATGGTCATTAATTTGTTTCCTGCGTCGTTGCTCAGAAATTGTATCAATTTTCATACCCTGGGGTGTTCTGCAATTCTTTCGTACGTGGCCTTCAGCTCCACAGTTCCAGCACTTTGGTTTCTTGTCAGTCCTTTTCCTTGCCGTGGCATTTAATTGTCTGTTTAAATCGTATGCCTTATTTTCCGTGCTCTGGGGAGTTCTGCAGTTCCTTCGTAGGTGGCCTTCAACACCGCAATTCCAGCACTTTAGGGTCGGTTTTGTTTCACCACTATTCCGTCTTAAAGCATTCACTGGTCTTGTCAACTCATCCGTTTTATTATCCGTGCCCTGGGGTGTTCTGCAATGCCGTCGTAGGTGACCTTCAGAACCACATCTCCAACATCTTACAGCCACTTTGTTCTCACTGCTACTCCGTATCAAAGCATCGACTTGTCTGGATAAATCATCTAAACGAGCCATCAATTGGTCCCCTGGGTCGTGGACTCGCACAGCTCTGACTGGGTAGCTATCTCTAAGAGTTGCTTGCTGGGCTGCCTCAAATTTCATGGCATACACTAAAGCGCTTTTCAGATCTTTAACATCCGCCATTCGCAGTGCTTTCTGTATTTCAGGGTCCCGGATGCCATCGATGAAATATTGCAGGGACAGGATTTCCCTTGTTTCTGTCGGGCACTCCGAAAAGGCGTGATGTGACAGCCTTTCAACATCCGTGGCGAGCTCCTGAAGCGTTTCGGTGAGCTTCTGTTGACGAGATTTTAATTAGAGCCTGCTGTAGTCTTTTAAACATTTCTCGCCGAAGCGCAGCTCCAAAGCGCCGGATAGAGCTTCGAAATCTAGCCTTTGATATTCGGGAAGCGTCTGCAGGATATCCGCTGCGTCTGCTCTCAGAGAAGCGGCGAGATGACAGGCCTTAGCTTAGGAATCCCACCCATTCGCATCCGCAACGATAGAAAATTGTGTCCTATACACCTGCCAGGAGGTCTTCCCATCATATGTAGATAGTTTCAGAACGGAACGAGCAGGCATCGATAAAAATTTGAAACCTTCAGAATTGTTTCCTACCGTCGCTATGCACTTCTTTAGGCTGTCAACTTCTTTGGCGACGGCAGCAGAAACCCTATCATCAATTTGTTGTTCGACGGCAGAAACTCTCTCTTCTATATGTCCAACTTTAGTTTCAACCGCGTCTATTCTGCCTCTCATAGCCTCAAATTTATTTTCTATTACGCAGGTAATTTCTCTTTTCATTTCGTCCTGACCTGCTTTCATCTCATTTTTAAGAGATTTCACCTCTTCCTTAACGGATTCCTGGCCCAATTTCATTTCTCCTATGAGGGATTCCTGGCCCAATTTAATTTCTTCTTTAAAAGATGTTTGGCCAGCTTCCATCTTTTCTTGGAAAGCAGCAAAAGCAGTAATGAGCTGTCTCAATTGTTCTTCCATCCCTCTTGTTATTGGCATTCAAACCCCACTCCTGACACCAAAAATTGTTGCATGCGTACGGGTTCGTTACGAAATGAATGCACAAGTCCGATGAAAAATGAACAAAAATTTATTATTATCACAACAAAAATGCTTAAATCTTCTCAAATTATCATGCAGTATTACAATATCTCACAGTAGTTATCTTTTAACTACTCAAATGTCCAATAGAACGTAATTCAAAACAGCTAAATAAAGCTAATCCGCGAATTCGCTACAATCAACAAGAGCAGTTTTCTAAACAACAACAAACTAAGCAACTACTACAAACTGAGATGTTTTCCTCCTTTTATAAGATTTTAAAATCACGCGCTAGAATTTTCCAGTACTTTCTCGAAATTAAAAAGAGATATTTATTTATTTAATGCACGCGCTCTTGTATTTTCAATTTTCCGGCTTAGCTTTCTTTTAATATTCGTCACGCGCTGCAGTGCGCGAGAAATAAAACCATTTAATTTATAATTGAACTAACATTAGCTTTTTAAATACAAAATTCGTAACAATATATTATCCTTCATGGAGGTTCACAGAGGTTATTGGTTCTACGTGAAAATTAAAAAAAAAAAAAAAAAAAAAAAAAAAAGAAGAAAAGTGCTAAAATCAGCTCATCAAGAAGAAAGTTTTACATCCAATATTTTACAGAAGAATTTCCTTTTCTTAATTTCACTGACTTTCAAAGAGTGAAACTTCATCAAGACAAAACAACCAGCCATCTTTCAAAAAGTACCACTGCATTCCTTGAAAAAATGAAGACTCATACAGGTATTGTATATATACATTTTCAATTCTATTCTTATAAACTCCTCAGACGTTTCACCTGCGGACTATTGTGCCTTTCATCTCTTGAAACGAGCTCTTTTTAAGCTCAAATCCACCATGATTGATGGGCTGTAGAAAGTAGTGGAATAGGACTGGAAACCAATACTTCCCAAAATTTTACGAATTAGCTAACTCAATTTTACTAAAAATAAGGTGTTACGTATGCTGTAGGAGACAAATTATCGTCATCGAATTTCTGCTCCTAAACAAACAGACAGAAGAATAAAATTACATTAAATTTATTGTACCTAACCACTTGTAAGGGATTAAATTAAAATATACGGGCATAAAGTTGCTAGCCAGCTGGACCTGGTTTCCACATAAGCTGGTTTCTCAGTTTCTGTCAATTCAATGGTTTAATTTAATCTTATAAAGATTACAGATTTCGCCTAGACCGTAAAAGAAATTCAAACATTTAACTTACAAAAACTAATCTATTTTTAGTCTACAATCTCCACTTCAAGATCAGCGCTGGAGTCGCCAATAGCGCGACACTTCGCTCGGCAAGCCCGCAGTGGACACCACGCCAAAACTCTTAATACAGTTAGTCGTAATTCCCCTAAATTTTATAATAAAAACGGTTTATCACTCAAATTTACATTAATTCTGGAATGAGCGAACCTCATGGCGAAAAGAGGCAGAAATTAAAGATGCAAATGAAATAGCATTTTATAGAGTAATCACATTCTTTGATAACATAAACTGGATAAGAACTCTGGAAGACTTAAGCGATTTCTCGCTATGGCTTGAGAATTACAACAGAGACTTGGAAAGAGTACAAAAGATCTTTTTATTAAAATTAGTATATTAATAGAAAGTACAGATTGTGCTTACAGAACCAGCAACATTTATGTCATAAATCAAAAGTAACGAACTAAACTTAACTAAGTAAATTGCACTTAGCCCAAAGGCTGACCAAATATCGGTATGACAAGCTTAATGGCAAGAATATCGCAACGCCGCAGATAAACTGCTGTCATAAGAATTAACCAGTAATGTGGCTTTCAGGAGGTGGAATACGCTTTGATTCTACAATCTAAAATCCCCTTTAAATACCATCTCTTTTTACCTCATCTTAATACGCGCAAACCAGAAATTAACATTCTGGCAGGAAAATGGAAAGCGAGTAAGCTTAAACAAAATGCCACAAAATTGCATTCGAAAGGTGATTGAAGATTTTATACTTTATCCTTTATCGAGTGGCAGCACTCTGAAAATTAGGTATTTTACGAAGCCGTTAAGGACATTATATTTCGCGCAGTACCTCAACTTAAAAAGTTGATTTGCCAAGCGGGTTAATGAGAAATGCTTCGCTGCGTTTCCTAAAGTATGGTGAAAAGATAATAGAATGACTCCATTAAATAAAAAGTAATAATGTTGAAAAAACAAACAAAACACACAAAGGTTTAACATTTTTTTAGTGCGTATTAAACTTTTATACACTTTACCTAAAACTCTGTGGGGTTCCAACCTTTTCTCTTACAGCTAAGTGTGTAGGACCCTTGTGAACTGGAAAGCGAATAATCACTTTAGTTCAGGAACAGAGACGTAAACTCATCAAGGCTTAATTACCCTTTATTTCTCAAAATGAGACTTTTACAGTCGGCTCATTTCCTAAAGCGTATAGAAAGCCTCCACTTGGGCTTGAACTCAAGAGTGCTAAGAAATAAAACTTAACTAATGTTTAACTAAAAAGATATAGCCGAAGCTATCAAAATTCTAAGGAGTGGGCCCCTAAATGTTAACTAACTGGCGAAGCTATCAAGGGCCTGAAATACGGCCGAGCGTAGTAATAGCTTAGAGAAAGTGTAGCTAAAAAGGTGAACGCGCGCTAGTCAGAATCCCTGGCTCTCTCTCAAAGTCAGTGGAACTTCGACTACCAATCTTCCTCATTAGCATTAACCATGATTCTAAAAATACACTTTGGCAGGAAATTGTAAGCTGAAATTTAAAAAGATAGGAAAGTAGCTTTAAATAAAGCTAACTGTTAAAAACTTAGGACAAACCTTAAAACTCATTAAAACTACTTTTTGTATTTCTCATTCATGTGCTCTCTGAAGTAGCACTTTTAATATCCTTGAAGAACTTTGCCTTCACAACTCGGCTAACTAGTAAAATGCAAAACTTACAAAAGCTGAATAAGCAAAACAAGGTAATAACTTAATAAATCTAACTAAAAAAGAAACATCCGAAGGTAATCTTAAAATTAGGAGGGAAGAAAATTAAAATTGTCTTAGACTTTGAATAAGACACTATCGATTTTGAAAGCAATGGGTAAAAATTATTAGATTAACTATAATTTGATTTTGGTTTTGTAAAATTATCTGCAGGTTCTCTATTGGTGAACTGGAGTCATTCAGAAAATTATCTTTCCTAGTTAGCGACATTATTTCCATCCAGTTCTAGGGCTTACCAATGACCGAATGGATAAGACCGCTGTATTTCAACTGACGCTCAAACCCAGGCGAACGGGAGGGGAAGCACGGTTGGTTATCATGATTTTCTCCATGTGTAACGGGAATACGAACCAGTTTCCGTCCTCTATCGAGATGTCCCTACATTTAAACAGAAATCTTGCGTTGTGAAAAAACAACAGTACCTAAAGGCCATCATATTTTGAATAACGTAGTCCTCGACCTAAATATGTACACTTGGAAGCCCGAATTTTGAATTTGTTTTATTATTTATTTCATATTTGGTAAAACTAAGGAGTTTTTGATTAAAAAATTCAATGACTTCAAAGCGATCAGTGATAATACTGCACGGAATAAAACATTTTTATGTCTATCAGAAATTCTAAAGATATGCCTTTTTTAAGTATTTTTAATGCAAAGGAGCATTAGCAGAAATGCTCTCGAAAGGGCTATCGAAACGTGTGTGTGTGTGTAAATGAAAAAAGTCCTTGTAATAAATATAAAATCTGAAAGAATATAAAATATAAATAATATAGAGTCTGAGAGCTTTCAGTCATTTTTGTGTATTTTTTTACTGTTTGGTTTTAGATTTCTGTAATCCACGTCTTGAAGTTTTAATTACTTTGAATATTTATTACAGTTTCAGCTTTAAATGCATAGCTCGTAAAATCAAATCTTTTCATTGCTGAATAAAATTAAAGTTCGAATATAAAAGACTTAATTTTAGGAGAGCTGATATGAAAAATCTAAGCTATCTTTCAAAATAATTTTAATTTTAAAAAGAAGGAGAAAGAATACATACAGAGAAATTTAGGCTTAGCATAAAATTTTATTATTATAGTTTGATTTTCTTTCGAACGCAGATCATAGTGTACAGAAACACAGCTTCAAATTTAGCAATCGTAATATTACAGAATAATAAAAACACTTGTTTTATTTACAACTCTTACTGAAAAAATATTATTAAACAGTAGTACCTAAATAATACTTTTTTTTAAGCTGATAAGCAACCACTTTGATTACATCTAGATAAATTTAAAAAAAAAATCACGTGTATCATTCATTGGCAACAACGAATTCTCTGGTTTTTAAACTTTATTTGGAGCAGACATGATTTTATCGTTAAAGGAAAACAATAACACCGTTTCAAAGTGTTAATAAATACGCCTTGTTTTATCTGAATCTCCACATAAATATTGCTTTTAAATTATTCAGGAAACCTGTACATAGCACCCGCATGTGGAAACATATATGAGTGCTGACTGAAAGCGACATTAAAAGCGTGTTTTTTTTTTTTTTTTTTTTTTTTTTTTTTTTTTTTTTTTGATACCGATGTGCCTGTTTCTGCAACAGTGAAACACCCGGCACTTCCCGATTAAAATGTTGCTAGGCATACACTAGTTTTAGACAGTAATGGATGTTACCTGAGGTCACATGATGTAGTGATAGAATAACGCGCTTAGTAAAAAAAACAGTATTTCCTTAATCATCATAATCATAATGCGAAAAAGAACAATATTAGTTCCATATATTATTCGAAATAAAGAGTTCAGTTGTCAAGAAACAGAGAGTCTTACCGACTTTTTTTTTAAAAGAATCGACTCGTTTTATTAGAATGGTTTCCTCCATCGAGCCCCTTACACATTTCTCTAATATACTGCAGACCACATAATCATAATATAAATATTTACTCATAAGTAACTTAACAATTAGACTAAAAATATAAACAAAAGTTGTGGGAAAAAGTGGTTCATCAGATTTATGTTTTATTATTTCTTGTACTACTATTATTTTTATTTTCAAACAAAATCACAGACTCTAATTACACAAAAGCCCGAGTTTAATTAATGCGATGTCTGTGCTGGATACATTGATACAAATTTTTAAATATTTTAACAAAATTGCTCTAAAGTCACTCCTTAAAAAAATTCAACCTATTCCGCGTATTCCGATGTAAACTTCGGTTGACTACAGCCTGAGTAAAGCCTGACTGTCTTAGGTGCAAGAAAGAGGGAAATGTCAATAATGTTGGTTCCGTAACAAAATTTATTTTGAGATATTTCTCGAGGATGAGTTTTAAATTTCAAAATTTAGTTTACATATGTGCTTTCAATAAGACTTCAGCTTGACTTTCCACCTTCAATGAAATTAACTCCTTCTGCGCTACAGAATCAAGATAAAATATATTGCAATTCAGTGGTTCAATTCTGTGAGTTATACTGTCACATTCAAATTTTTAATGACTCAGAAGGGAACATAAAAATTTTCTTTTAAATTTTGTAAGTGGCCTTGCTTATAGCAATATAGCTTCTCAGGAAGATTTGCATAATTTTGGGCTGTTTCTTCTTGTCTTCCTGCGTTCTACTATTTTATATTAATTTTTTTACATTAAAATTTCATATTTAAAAATTTATTGTTAATTTTTAAAATACATTAAATAACTGTATTCTATTTTCATACTTATATTTATTTCATGTGATTTTTTCCTTACTGCATGACATAAAGAGGGTGCTTACACATTTTTAGAACGATTTACCTACAGAATTTTAAAAAAAATGTTTTCAAATAGAAATTTCTGACAGCAGTTTATTATTTAAAATGTGAAATATTCTTTTAAAATGTCGCATGAATATAAGGTGTGTTTTGATGGTTATACTTTTGCGCTTTCCCAAAAGAAATATTCGTCTTCCATAATTCAAAAGCATTGGGAGGTGTGTAGTAATAAAATTCCCAAGGGCAAATAAGCAACATTATTAATTGGAAAATGAAAACATCAATTATTACTTCCTCATGGGAAGAAGTCTCCAAAAGAATACCCGAAAAAATGCGTACTGTTTCTAATGTTTCTAAAGTTAAATAGTTGGTAAAAGAAGGAAATTTTCCGACGCAGAAATCAGTTATAAAATCTTTAAATACATCCGTAGCAACAATAAATGAAATAATAAAAGAAAATTTACAAGTAAAAAAAGCTAAAAAACATAATGATCGCCAGCTTTCTCTGAGGTAAGTGGCGGTAGAATAACAAGGGTTAGGACAAGTAGAACAAATTGTAGAAGCCTATGTGAAAACTATTTAGCAGGAGATAAATAAAAATGCATTGTGACCGTGACCCTTGAAAAACCATTAATTCCTGAAGTGACTTGGGGGGGGGAGAGAGGTTTGTTTGTCATTTAAAACGAAGACGAAAAATTGTATAAACCTGGTTCCGTCAATGCAAAGAAATTTCAGTAAGGGATTTATGACTATCGCAGGATTTTCTTACAATAGGACACTGAAAATTAGAAGTGAGGAAAAAATGTTAAAATAAACTCAACATACTATCATAAGAACGGTTTACTTCCGATATATGCAGAAGAAATTCCATTTCATTCTGCACTGACTTTCAAAGAATGAAATTTCATCAAGACAAAGCAACACATCATACTTTGGAAAGTGCCACTGCATTCTTGAAATAATGAAGACAGATACAGGTATTGCATAAATAGCCTTTCAAAGTATTTCTGCAAAATCAAAGGATGTTTAACCTATGGATTATTTTTCGTTTGGTCTCTTGAAAAGAGTTCTTTCTAAGCGCAAATCCACCACAAATAACTGACTCTAGAAAACGTGTGGAAGATGAATGGAAATCAATACACCCGAAAATCTTACGAAAAACCCTTGTACCATGGAAATCACGATGTAGACTTGGTATAGGAAAAAATAAAAATACTCTTTGTGTTTTAAACATTAATAAAACAGCGTCGAAATCGTTCTAAATGTGAGTAAACACCCACTCTCCATGTGAGTAGCCTTATATCAATAAATAATTAATTATCACTTTTATTAATAAGTTTATTTTGCAATCAATGGAATTTTGATTGCGCCGATCATCTGCCAGTGATGTTCGGGTGTCGAACCCAATCGACTCTTCAATCATGCATAATCCCCCTTTAAAATTGCATCGACTCCCATAATAGCAATGTCGATCCAGCTGAGAACTTTGGTCTAGAGCACTCGTACTCAAACTGCAGACCAAGAATGTTTCGATGGACTTATATATGCGGCACGAAACGAAATTTATTTTTTAGTAAATAAAAATTGGATATTCAGCTCTCTCAAATAAAATTTTAAATTTATGAAAAGCAGAAATTCAAGTTTTACATATTTTGTAAAGCTTTAATATATGGATGTCATTTTTACACTTATCAAAATACCGACCGCTAGCGAAAATGTGATCGCAAATACACGATGATGTATGCACAACCTGAACAAATCTTATATTGTGTGTGAACGGATTTACTGTAGATGCGTCGATACGCGGTAATTTTGATTTTCGTGTATTTGAATTTCAAGCGTGCATTCATAGAATTTTGCTACCCATAGCAACAGAAACGCCTTAAAATCAGACAGTAAGTAGCTAACAAAAATAGATTGATGAGTTTGAATACAAATATTAGTTGTGCAACATGAAACATGGTTCAACAACATGTTTGCTTTGCCGTGAAAATGTGATATTAAAAATATCGCTTTGGAAAGAAAATAGTTTCGTTTTTTTTTCAATGTGAAGTGGAACTCAGTTTTTTTCTACACATGAAATGAACTTTAATGAGTCAAATATTTTCTTTTCTAATCGATGATCTTTTGCCATCTTTCTGGTAACTTCCTGATTCCGCGTTCATAGAACTTCTTGTGTTTATTAGCAAAATCTCAAATGCGATTTGGGATCATCGTTACTGCTAAAATTTTTATCGCCTCAGAAATTTTGTAAACTTTGAAAACATGATAATACGATAGTGCAAGGTCGGAGCTATATGGGGGATGGGATAAATTCTAATTCTTTCGTATGTGTTGCTAAAAATGTATGAAGACTTGCATTGTGTTACACGCTTTCTTCGCGATTTGCCAATTCTGACCTTTTCTCTTTCATTGCTTCCTCCAGTTTTATTTTCTCCCTTATTCCAGCATACCTTCGTCGTGTAATAGTATCACACTCGGCACGAATTCGAGAGGTCCAGGTTCGAGTTCCAGAGAGAGCAATGCTCATTTTTCATGTCTCCTACTTCATAATAACGTAATAACTCTCCATTGGCATCCGAACTAAAGAAAAGGTAGACGACAATTCGTAACCAGCAGGATTTGGCAACTGGGTTCCCTCATCCCCAGTCGCCCATTAAAAGGGGGAGTATATAAGGTATTTTCTCCCTTCTTCCAGCATGCCTTTTTGGTGTAATGATGGCACACTCGGTGCGCATTCGAGAAGGTTCGAGTCCGAGCGAAGGCACTGCACATTTTTCACATCTTCTGCTTCTAAAAAGCCTGATGACTCTACGAGCTGTTGGCAGCAAACATGAGCTGATCATTTGGTTGCTTAAAAACAGCTCAATATACACAACACCTTTGTTATATCACCTAATTGACACCATGATCTTTTTCTGGTGGACGTTAGCTTTCGATATGATTTGTGCTGATTCATCATGCTTGGATCATTATCTTTTTCTATCAATGTTACTGTAGTCGTCCATTTTTCATTACTACTGATAATGCGTTTTAAAAAGGGTCAATTGCAGTATGTCAAAGTTCCATTTGCATTAGATACTGCAATGAATAGCATTTCATTCTTCCTGTTCTTAACTACATTTATATTTCTTATATATCCTTCTGTATAAAAGATTACACTTAGAGGCAAAGATTGCCTGGATATTATTAGTCCATTTCCGAATAAAATTGTATTAATGCTTAAAAATTAGTTATTGTATGCCCAAATAAATTTTGTCAATGACGGTGCTAAAAACGAATTTATTTCATTAATAAAACAAAAATATAATTTAACAAATCTTTTATTAGTTCAATGTATTGTTCTCCAAGAAAACGAGGTAGCACGTCTCTTTGCTAAGGAAGTAGACGCAGTGACGATAGCTATGATAAATATAGTGAATTTCATCAATCCCACGAGACTTACTCTATCTAAAGTTTGAAAACTCATTGGAAGAAATTAAGAGCAATTACAGCGACGTTCTTTTGCATATCTCAGTGCAGTGATTAAGCAGAGGAAATGTTCTCGATTTTTTTTTCTTTATGCCAAGAAATCTTTTTATTTTTACAAGAAAACAATCTAATGTAATCAAGGAGGGTTTGGTAATGGTTAGCGGTTATATCGTTTAGCCTTTCTGTGCGACAAATATAAAAATCGCAATCGAGATTTAAAGGATTAAAAGAAAATTATTTAATAAATAAATAAATAAAATTTTTGCTTTTGAAGCACCTAAGTACTGCTTACGAGGAACAAAAGCAAATATTGTACAGTTTTTCAGCCAAAACGAAGGGTAAATAGGAGGTATTCATATATTTCCAGATAAGTTCGCGATAATTTCAAGTTATTATCCAAGGAATTTAATAGGAACTTTCTAGATTTAAGAAATATTTAAAATTGATTGGTCCGTTTTGAAAATTCCTGGAATGGTGATACAGTTATAAACAAAATTAATTGCAAGGAAATACGATGCAATCCTCTGTGGCAAATCCATCGAATTCAGAAATGATACGATTTTGGAGGTTAATCATAAAGAAAAGACAGAAGAGTTTGCTGAATTTTGCAAGTTAATACCTAAAATATCCAAAACTACTTTTACATAAAAGTGTGCACAAAAATTTCTCATGCTTTTGCATTAACATAGCTTTGTGAATAATTTTATTCTAAAATGATATATGCGTAGAGCTTACGTAGAAATCGACTTACTGACAGATATTCTAAGAGCAACATATCGCAAATGTTAAATTTGATTGGTCAAAAATAATAAAATTTTTGTCTCAAAGTCAAAAATCCCATTAACTTTTAAATAAATTTTTGTATTATTAAACTTTGAGGTATATTGCAGTCTGCGGTAACAAATATATGTATGTGATCCAAAAAAATTATAAAATAAAATAAAAAGTTTGAATACGGAGAGTTTAACAGTTCAAAAATTGGATTCTATGAAACAATGTACAGAGAAATACTTAATATAACACAGATCTAGCAAGAATGAAAGGAAAAGTACCGAAGACAGAAATCAGCAGATATTTTAATGGAATATGTTTACTGAAACAGCACGTTGAGGCAGTATAAGTTAAAGAAATCCAGAAAGGTAGATAAAAGTGTTATACTTTGGCAAACCGTTGTTCCCGTTCAGACTTCGGGCAGTATCCATGATCATACGAACGCGGACTTGCCAATATGCATTTTATTTATAGGGCTTCGAAAGGGAACAGACGATCTTAATAGTTAGAGTATGCCCAGATGAATTTTGTCAATGACATGGCTAAAAACAAATTTATTTCTTTAATAAAACAAAAACATAATTTAACAAATCTGCAGTATCTATAGATTTTTAGCCCAAAGGGCGTTAGCCCAGAAGAGCTATTAATTTCGTTTTGGCATTTTAAGTTGATTTCCTATAAACGGCGAATCACTTTTTAAATTGTTGACACCAAATATTAGAGCCCTGTATAATACGTAAAGAAATTAAATAATGAAGAATCTGCATAAAGGTATATCTATTTCTCGTATTGGGATAAAACAACGGTACCTAGAGCCATCAAATTTTGTATAACGTACGTCTCCACCCGAATATGGGCATCTAGAAGCCCAAATTTGGAATTTGCTTTATTATCTATTTCATATTTTGTAAAGCATTTATGAGTTTCTGATTAAGAAACGCAACGATTTCAAAGCGAGGAATGGCAACACTGTACGAGGGAAAAACAATTATCTCTAGCGAGCGAGAGTGTGTATCGGAAATTCTAAAGATATGCTGCTTTAAATATTTTATGATATTGCTGTTGAATTGAATTTTATGGTTTAAGTGCGAAGAACATGATATTTAATAAATAAAGGTGACACACAAAACGTTAAACAAACGCCCCTTTAGGCATAATATAAAGTCTGGAAGCTTCAGATTTTTTTGTTTTCTGTTTTTATTTTACGTACCGGTGAGCTTCGCTTTTGTGTAGCGAGGCAGGCCGCTCGAATTTCGCGCGGAGACGAATGGGTTTATCTACCACCTTAATAGTTCCGTTATACTACATCAATGATTCAGTTTTGTGTATCTACGCATTTCGATCTCTTTTTATCTGCCTTTACAATTTTTTAACCGTTTTACATAGAGTATAAGTATCTTATGTCGAGGCTTAATTTTACCATATAACTCGTGGAGTTTTGTAATCTCGGTCGCGTCAGCTACAGAAAATTCTCTTAGTGAAGTAATTACAAACACCACAATAGGGCCCACAGGCGGCCGGGCGGTGAAGTCGCTGAGCACTAGTAGTTCGGTCCGAAGTTCGAATCCCGCAAACGGTCTGGCTGCATGGGAGTTTTCCCTATGTGTAGCATATACGAGCCACTTTCCCTTAAAGTCCTCCATGAAGGCATCTCCTTTTAGGCAGAGAGCCTTAGTGTACTTTGCCTTAATCTCAGTAAACCAAACCATATAACATAATAACTAGAAAACTACAACAACACCTTCCGACAGAAAGTCTGCAGCCGCGCTGTTGCCCTAGAAATCAGTTTCAAAAGTTCTTTTAGAAATTGCCCAGGAAGAACAAACTCTAATGTTTATTCTTTATTCAATTAGTGCATGGGCGTTTTGGAAAATAGTCAAGAGAAAAAAAAATATATATATATATATATTCTTTTTGCGTTGAAATTATTTTTATAATTTCAAAAGATTAAAGAAAATAAAACACGGATTGCTGCCAGATGTTGATAAAAACTGTAATAACTTTTAAAATAACTTTGCAAGCGACTTATTTTGCCCCATTTCAAATGAACCATTTCCAGTGCGTTTTGATGATAGTATGTATTACTTTTTATACACAATTTACGGCATTATCCGCGCATAGATTTTTAAAAAGTTGCCAATAAAATGTAGGTAACTCTGAAATATTTTAGACAGAAGCAGACAGCATGCTCTAAAAAACAATTATTTGTTATATATGCAAATTTGAACTCTTTTTAAATTCCTACTATTAGTTCACACTCTTCCTATATCTTGTTCAAATTTTCAATCGTTAATAAAATGCTTTTTATTCACCCACTCAAGTTCAAATACATTTTTTTTAAAACTTGTCGTGGATTACACTTGATGTTAATACAGCTTTTTCACATATTAAAGTCAATTCCTACTTATTTATTCCTGTTTATCGGAACTAAAGATATGCTGTTTTTTTAAATACATTATAAGACTTCCAAATGATGACATTTTATAGGAATTCTAACGTGCTGTAAAAATTAATTTTATAACAGCTTATAAAGAAATAATAGTACATGACTCTGATAAACGGGATTGCAATATTTAACAAAAATAAGTGGCAACAGTAAGACAGAGTTCTAAAGACTTTTAAAATGTATGGAATTCAAGATTTGTAGTTTTATAAGTCGGATGAAGCGGATGTAATGTCCCATTAATGTAGCAAAAATTCTCTCATATTTCTATGTTTAAAATATAACCCTTTAAAATATCCCATGCTTATTAAAGTAAATAAATAGCACTGTAGGTTATGCAGTAATAGATCTAGGACGAAAACTCTTCGCAGCAGGTCAAGTATATGTCGCCTTGAGTCGTGTGAAATCATTAGCTAGAAGATTAATTGAAGAACTGGACTGCTCGAAACTCACTGGAATGGTTCCTTGCAATAATGAAGCATTACAAGTGATGGATAGAATCAGAAATTATAGATCACCATCAGCTTCATAAATTAGAAACGAAAAAATGTTAATAATATTAATAAAAAGTAACTAAAATAAAATTGTTCTTTGTTCACCTAAGTAGGAATCGACTAAAAAAATTTTTTTTATGTTACTTGTTATGTCTGCAAACGATGATTTGCGGGAATAATTTCAGTTTATAGTAGAATGATATTTGCGAGAAAGAATAATGAGGCTAACACAGCAGCAATATTGCGTTATGATTTTCTAAAAAGTGTTATTAGTAAACTGTATTATAAATAATTATAATTTGTGGGGAGAAGAAGAAATTTCATTAAAGAAGTTTATATAGTTAGGTTCCTTGGCAGACCTTTTGAATCGGGTTCTATCATATATATATATAAACATATATATCGCAGATTTCAGCATTCCACTTTATCACAATTTTGAAGCGATAAATTATAATCTCAAATTTGAACAATACACGTTTTTCTTCCATTTCTTTCTACGTTTTCCGGCTGTTTCACCTCAATATGCAATCCATCCCCGAATGGAATGATAGGGGCATTCACGTAGAGGGTGATCTGCCGTACACCTGCGACAAGCGACACCTGCACTCGTTTCGCGTTATTGTTGTTACGCCACAATTAGTGCGGCGAATGATGATGGGGGCTGCCATAAACAAACGGACGATCCGCTGCAGATCGTACCCGATTCCAAGATGACACTCACAAGCGACACCTTATGCAGATTTCAGGGGCGTAAAATCGCGCTGATAGGCTGAGGCAGGTGCCTGGCAGAAGTACTAGATATTTAAAAGCATAGAATTTTTTAGGAATTTGAAGTTAAAAAAAAAAAAAAAAAAAAAAAAAAAAAAAAAACGCTATAAATGTTCGGATTTTCTTTTTTTTCCATTTTTAAGTAAAATAAGAAACAAGCGATTCTGTATTAGATACGTAACATATGGCGTTAAAAATGCCTTTTATTAATCACAAGAATTCTGCAAATGTTCATAAAGATTAACAGTTAGATGAGTTATAAATTAAATATATAGTTAAGATTAAGCACAGCTGGAGGGGGGAAAAAAAGGTTGCAGATTAAACCGGTCCCTTTCTTAAAAAAAAAAAAAAAAAAAAAAAAAAAAAAAAGAGTTCACCTTGTTTATTGCGGAAACTGAAAATTCCTCTCTCGAACTACTCAATGACATTATCAAACTCAGTGAGTAATGGTCTAGGTCTTTTATTTAATTACGGCAAAGCACTCGAGAGTTATCTGCCTAAGGGGACGAATGTCTTCGTAGAGGACTTTCTAAGGGAAACTAGATCGTATGCCTGTTACACAAGGGGAAAACTAAGGCGCAGCGCCCATGCAGCCGGCCCATTCGCCAGGATTTGAACTCCGAACTATCAGCACTCTGCGATTTTACCGCTCGGCTGTTGGAGAGTCCGATGAGTAACGATGTTATTCAAGTTTTCTTTCAAATATTGCTCCTTATCGTCACTTATAAGAGTTTCTTCATTTCTAATTTTGCGTATTATTCCGTTAATTGCCCTGTGTTCTTCCTATTTTGAATAATTATCTAATTTATGTAACCAAAAGAATTTATTCGATGGATTAAACTGCTTGAAAATGCAGGTAAATTGTTAAAAGATTTTTTTTTTTTTTTTTTTCTGCCAATTACAGTATGGAGTATGCCTCTTTCTTAAATTTTTTAGTTGTCCTTGGATCAGCCGCGATTTTGAGCTAATCTTGGATGTCGTCCCCGGTATTATCTCTATAAATTGGGAGATGACTGTATTTTTAATTGCATAAAATAAAAATATCATACAGTGAGAGACTTAAAAAGGTAGCATTTCAAAAAATGGTACCATTCCGTTTGAGGACCGTAAAAAACTTGAAGCGAAAATGTATGCAAAAGCAAAAGCAAATACGCAAAAGCGCCAAATCTAGCAAACGCGCCCATTTAACAGCTCGCCAAATCTAGCGTACGCGCTGATTTCAGTTTGCGTAAGTTTGTATAGTTCTATATTTCTTAAAACGCCATTGAAATACTAGTTTAATTTTTAAATCCTTTTTTTGAATTTAAATCCTTTTTTGATATCCTATGAATTTAACATGGATCATGCGCTGTCGGCGAAGTTGATTTAATTCAATCCAATAAGTTTAAATGAAATGCAAGAAAAAATGCGTATAATTTAATATTCCGTACAACGAAGTCATGTAGTGTACACATTAGATTTTTTATATTAATTATAATAATAAAGAGTATTATATGAAATTAACCTTTCGTCTAAATTAAAACATGAATCTTAGATAATTATTTATTATTATACTTCCTTTCTTGCCGCAATTTGTTTGGCAGTACTGGCATCAACAATAGTTTGGCGATTTTTTATGGCCCTCGAAACGGAATAGTACCCAAAAAATCATTTTAAAATAAATTTTTAGTCCAAATGGGCAATTTGTGCAGAAGGACTATTAATTTCGTTTTGGCATCTTGCGTTAAAAACTATAAACGGCGAATCCCTTTTCAGATTGTTGCCACCAAATATTATCGCCCTGTATTAAATTTAAAGAAATTAATATTGAGGACTCTGCATAAATGTATGTATGTTTCTCGCATTGTGATAAAACAGCAGTACCTATACCCATCAGAATTTGAATAACGTAATCTTCCATAGAATATTGGCATGTGGAAGCCTTAATTCGAAATTTGTTTTATTATCGATTTTATATTTTGTAACACTTCAACGAATTGGAAATTGGAAATTAACAATTCGGAAATTGCCCATGACGAAAAGTCTGCAATAGAATTTTGGGGATTTTTATTTGGTTGCACCAAGTTTTTTCTTTCTCTCTAGCTTTGCAAAAACGTGAAATTCTTGAGAGAGGACATAATATTTACGTTACCTCCAAATATCATTTTACTAATCCTCTGTTACTAAATAATTTGATAACACAGAGGCTATTTAAAAAATTTCATGTCGAGCTTTTCTACATCATATTTAATGTTAAGTGCGTCATATGAAATAAAAAATAAAATCAAAATATTATGTAAAATAAATTATTAAACATTTTATCTGATAGCAGTTGTTCTGGATTCTGGATCTACTTGCTGATTTGTCCATTAGAGGCTGAGCGGTGAAACGACTGAACACTGACAGTTCGACCCGCGTTCAGATCTCGGCAAATGTGCTGACCGCATGGATGTTTTCGGTGCTTCTCCCGTGCATAATATGAATATGAACTTATTTCCTTCAAAAAGTCTTACTTTAGTTACTTATTTAGTTACTTTTTATTAACATTGTTTCGTTTCTAATTTATGAAGCTGATGGTGGTCTATAATTTCTCATTCTATCCATCTCATGTAATGCTTTATTATTGCAAGTAACCTTTCCAGTGAATTTCAAGCAGTCCAGTTCTTCAATTAATATTCCATCTAATGATTTCACACGACTCAAGACGACATATCCGACTCAAGAAATTAAAGTGAAAAACTGTGAAATGTGAAAAAAATTAAAGTGAAAAAAAAAATGTAAAAAAAAAAAAACTGTATTAACATCAAGTGTCATCCACTGCAGGTTTAAAAAAATGAATTTGAACTTGAGTGGATGAATTAAAAGTATTTTATCAGCCATTGAAAATTTGAACAAGATGTAGGGAGAGTGTGAGCTAATAGTAGAAATTTTTTTTAAAAAAGAAAAGAAGTCATGCATGCGAAGAATTTTTTCCTTGTCCATTCAAAAAGTTTCTAGGATGCGCCGTAACCGTAAGAAATTTCCAATACAGAAAAAAAGACGTACAGAACCGTTCAAACTGCAATGTATTAATATCCAACCAGTAAAATAAATAAAATAAAAATGTATATCAAAAATAATCTTCAGGAGCTACAGAAAGTGAGCGGAAAGAGCGCAGACGGGTGCAGAAAGGGCGCTCCCTAGGAACGCCCAGCGGTCTCCTCCACCCTTTATCAGTTAGTGCCTGCTTGCGCCGAACCACCCATGTGAGTGAGTGGGAGGACGAGTCGCCGACAGAGGGATCCCAAGCGCGCGGCACGTGCGGTACATCATTCCCGATCGCCCCTGTCGCGTTAGTATATTGTCACGTTCTTTGAGTCTCCAGCATAGAATTACGAAGAAGTATTCTAACCACTTAACGATAACGAGCGAATTCTTCTTGCGCGTAAATGAGATTTTCAGCTGTGGACGAAAGCGAAGTATTAAACTACGGCGTTAAGCTTGTCGTATTTACTTAATTATTTGTATCACGTGATACTTCGTGCGATTTACTTCAAAGCCACTGTCATAATTAATTTTTCATTACTTCCTTTGTCACGAACTTTCAAAGGCTTTAAAAAAACGACAATCCGAATTTAATAATCGAACATAGAGCCCTGCCCACCTATTTTTTCACTTTAGGTAAATGCGCACCTATGCGCATTTGACGAATAAAAAATTAACAAATGGAATTAAAAAAGAGGGAAGAAGAAATATATTATACACAAACGCAGTGAAAGTTAACTATTGAAAATAACTATTTCAAATCGTAATACCGTAACACTTACAATAATATTTAATGATACTTTGCATATTTAGAAAATGGAATAATATGTAATATATAGAATTAGATTTTTAAAATGAAAAGCATTAAAAATTTCCGCTTTGATAAATGCCATGTAACACAGAAATAGTGCAAATAGTATTATAATTAATGTAAAAATTATTGCATTAATTTTTCAAGCATTTTAGAAGCGTAATTTTTTTTAATGAAGTTTGCCGAAACTTACATGCCATGTTTTCATTCAGTTTACAGTTTATTCAGTTTCATTCAGTTTAAAGTTAAAAAATAATAAAAATCTGAATAAAAAACGTATCAAAGTGGAAGATTACATTATTCAAATATTGATGGCTCTAGGTACCGTTGCTTTATCACAATGCGATAAACATGCATACATTTATGCACACTCTTCATTATTTAATTTCTTCAAATGTAATACAGGGCGATAATATTTGGTGGCAACAATTTGAAAAGTGAACCGTCGTTTATAGTGAACCAACACAAAATACGAAAACAAAATCAATAGCCCTTCTGGGCAAATTGCCTGATTGCGCTAATACAAAAAGAGAAAGCTAGACTAATGTATCGATTCGTTTAATCCGTTCAGCAATAGGCATAAATACTCCAGCAATAACCGTAAACGAAAACAACTGTAAAGTTCTGGAGCAAATTAAATGCGTATACAACAAAACAATATCTCGCTCAAATTGTACCCGAAAAAGAAGAGCAAAAGATTGATAATACGCAATGTATAACTTCCAAACATCCTACTAATGCTATTTCAATGGGCATTTGCTGCTACAAACTGCATGTATTTGCGTCGTAGTCCGTATTCAGGTAATGGACTTTAGAAGCTTGTTGTGGTAGAGTAAGTGCTCTAAAAGTTGTTCTTCAAATTAAAGAAAATTTACCTAGTGGATCTCAATCTAGATTTTTTTAATTTAAGTTTTTAAATCATGCGATACATTTTACTTTCCGCATGTCTCTTTAGAGTTTCACCCTGATAATGGCTTTACTTTCTTCACTTTCTTCAAAGAATTCGTAGAAATATTCGTAAAATTTCTTTGCGGAATTTTAGAAAGGCAAAATGAAAGATTTCGAAGTTAACATTAGAGATTTTAAAACTTACGTAAATTATAAAATCCTGTCTAGGCATAAAATTTTGCCTGTTACAGAAAATCGTACCATTTTTTTTAAAAAAAATTCGTTAAAGTTTTACAAAATACATAATAAAAGAAATTTTTTGTTTCTTTTCTCTATTTCCCCTAAAAGAAACAGGGGGGAAATGAGGTGGGAAAACTGGAAGAATTCTTATTCAACTTATTACAAAATTGAATTATAAATACGGAGACTGACCGTGAAGGCAATTGGAATAAATTAAGGGTTTTACGTTTCGTCCAGTGTCAACACTTACCAAGTCATATGAGTGGCAAACGCTGTTTCTAGATTCTTTCCATTTTCTTCTGCCATCTCCGAGGCATGTAATTTTGCATGTTAACTGAATACAATACACATCCTTAAATGATTAAAAAAAACAAGAGAACTTTATGTTCTGTTACGTTGTGTCATAATTATGCACTGTTGTACCAGTATCATAATTTGAGATTTTGTGTCTAAAAGATCAATAGTGAGGGATATTTCATTTTAAATTAATCGAATTAATTTCATAATAAGAAGCTGTATTTCACAAGTACGGTTTCGTTTCTGAAAACAGTTTTGCGATTTACGAAATCATGACATCGAAATCCAGAGTTTTTAACAAATATTTCTACCGAATAGTGAATCTTAATATAAAGGATAGAAATTCTTCAGAATCAGAATTCGGGATTTTCTTACTAGCTCTGAGATTTTCCGAGCCTGGATTTCCGTCGGGAATCATGGGAGCAACTCGAGAAACCGCCAATCACCAGTTCAAGATACAAAAGTATGTAGATGCTAAAACAGTACAGATGATGAATATTAAAAATACGAGAATTGTTGCGATAAAACAATATAAAAATGTTTTTGCGTGGTGCTTGCAATGTATTCCCGCTTGCATCTGAATCTAACACTTTAAATTCATCTCGGTAGGTACAGATAATAGAATAGGTTGGCTACCATGCCTGCAAGTTTCGAATTCAAATCCGAAATATTTACGGTTCTTTACGATTCGGACCTACCAGCGGCCAAAGTCGCTAAACACTGGTAGTTCGGTCCAAGGCTCGAACCCCACGAACGGGCTGGCTGCTTGGGCATTTTCGTGGTTTTCTTCCTGTATAACGTATACAGGAGCCAGTTTCCCTTAGAAAGTCCTCCACGAAGACATCCCTTCCCTTATGCAGATAGCCCTAGAGCAGGGATTCTCAACCAATGGTACGCGTGCCACTGGTGGTACGCAAGAGAAAAATAGGTAGTATTAACTATTAAACTCAAAAATTAAAATCCCAACATCCTGATTGATTTTTTTCTCTACCACTCGTAAATTTATGCCATCTGAGCTTTGTTCAAGAGTGGTGATGGTAGTACTACTTTGTAGTGATGACACTAAAGGTTTTCAATTTTTATTTAGATGGTACGCGTTAGTCAAAAGGTTTTGAACCGCTGCCCTAGAGGCTTTGTCATAATCAGATAAAACAAACCAATCATTTTTTTTGATACGATAAACTATCTCAAGCATCTTTCGTGAGGTTTAGCTGAAGGAGACTAGTTTGAAACTAATGGATTCCATTCTCAAGTGCGTTTTCGATCAAGATTGCGATGTAACCGAAATCAGTCTTACTGTCAGCACTGATGGTCGCCCAGACGGGGTAGTAGGTAGTGACTCTGACGCGATACCGAAAGATCAGAGTTCGAATCCTGGAGAAGGCATGGATGTTTGTAAACTAGTGTCTTTGCGGCATGGGGCTCTCAAAATATGCGGCGAGCCGAAAGTCCTCTCGAGAGGTTGGTTAATAATAGGGGAAAAGAGAAGAGAGACCCTCGGACCTCACTCCGACTTTCTCCTTCGGAATCCCTATTGGGGAGGAAGCTTAGCAGTTAGGTAGGTATGAAAGGTAGTTATATAGTAAAAATATAGTAGAAATGAGTGATTAGACTTTCCATGCATTGGATTGCACAGGTACTAATCATCTCTAGAATTAACCTCTTCATGGGACCTGTAATAGCTTTCTGAGTTTGAATAGAAGAGGTAATGGGTTATTGTTAGGATGAGACTCCTTTCAGACTTTCTTTTGCTTGAGTTGGGTATTTGCTATACGATGTGTTCCGTAGTACATGGTCATCTGGGGTAATTCCTGATTTATTGAATTGTACAAAACATTGTTGATTGCTTAACACTTAGCAAGGACCGGCGAAATCTACTTGGATGTACAGCTGCCTTGCTTCAACCTGTACCTGTCAACAGTGATATTCAAAGTCCTGGGGCCAGTGTTATGGACACCGTCTTATCCACCAACGGCAGTTCACAAAATCTTAGATATCAACAATAATTACATTTAAAGTTGTGACTGGACTTTAAGAATACCATGTATAAAGAAATACAACGTGAGAAACTGTATTATACAATCAGTGATCAAAATAATTTCCGTTATTTAATTCAGTTATCTCTCTCTGTTTCTGACATGCGCCCAAACAGACACATAAACATTGTTGTTTGTCATTCCAACAAAACTTTTCGGGAGACTGGAGGGGGATGATGCGATCGTCTTCCTCACAGAGTCACGGCAATGAAACGAACGGTTTAAATTTCTCGTGATCAGCATGCGCGCGGTTTTCCCCGCCAGCCACCTCTCTCCTCGCACTTTCCGGCAGACTCGGCAGCACTTACGTGTGCCGTTGAGCGTGAAACCGCTCGTGCGCAGTGTCATATCCATCACGTGATCATCGATCCGAGACGTTCTCTGCCGACGATGGAAAATGCCAAAATTGCGAACAGTAATACCGCGTAAGCTTTTCGTCGAACAGTGTTAATTCAGTGAAATTTACGGAAATGGAAGAATTAATAAAATTCATTTATTTACTTGATCACTTAAAAATTTTTCTTGTACAACGAATAATTGAATACGAGCAATTGTTTCCTTCTAATTTCTTTATGAAATTCGTCATTACGCTGCGCGCAAATAGTAATTCCGTATAGAATATATGACGTTAGAAACGTCTTACATTAATCGAAATAAAGGTGCAAATACTTAATAAAATGATCTAATGTATTACTAATTTTAATGATCTACTAATTACTAATTAGTTACTAATCTAATTTACTAATATATTATAAATCACATTAAATAAGAGTATTATAAATTACAATGAACTTCCTATTAACCGGAGAGGGATTACTGGATTGTAGACTAATCAAGCCCTCTCTGAAAAAAAGTTTATTTATAGCGAAGTAATGAAGAAATTACTATTCCAAACCATCAGCATAAAGCAAAATTAGCAGCGAAAAATACAAAAAGAAACAGCAAATGCTTGAAGCAATGGACAATGGAGGATAGCTATTTCGGAGTTACTTTTAAACACAATAATAAGTAATTCAATTATAAGCAATCCGGAATATCTAAACAATGCACAGCAAAAAAACAAAAAGCTGTAACAGATTTTTTTAAAGAGAGTATGACTCAACGATCCTGCCCGCCCTCTCCCACAAACATTGTTCCGTTGAATTTTATTCTTAATTGATCAATATTTATTAATGAATTTTAATTTTTACGAATAAATATTTACTTTTTCGCTTATTTGCATGACATTATTTTGCTGTTTGCAGGAACAGTTTACGATTTACTTTGCAATTTCTTGAAAGAATACTTAAACTTTTTACATATAATTCTGAAATAAGCCTACAAACGTCACGTAATATATGAAACATGCAAATGGAAGCTATAAAATTAAATAAAATTCATTTAACTGACATTAATTTTGCCGAAAAACTTCCCGCGTTTCATAAAAAAGTGAAATGGGTTCCATCTTCTTTTAAGCGCAAGATTAAGCTAAACTCTTTGCTGATGATAAGCGATAATGGTACGTAAATATATAAATAATAGTAATAAAAATCAAAATTTCAATTCCATCAGTTAAAAAAAAAAGGAGCAAATATAACTGCAAGATATAGTTTTTAAGCATTTTGGAAAGGAAAAGAATGGGACCAGATTTAGTCTCTTAAGTAGATTAGATTATTTTAAGACAAAAACTTAATTTTATATTGACGTAGGTTTCATATAATACTGTGTCGATTTCCACGGCGCCTAATTTCTTTTCTTCAAAAGAGGAAGATAAAAATTCCGTTCCTACTGAAGCTACTGAAGCTGAAAATGCTACTGTTCCTACTGAAGCTGAAAATGCTACTGAAGAAGAGTGATTTTACAGTAACATATTTCTTTCCCATACATATTCGGGTGTCCGCCGAAAACATCGCGGCAAAATCGTAGCGGACGAAAAGGTCGCGGAGAAAACAACGCAAGGCGAAAACGTCGTGGTACAAAACACCGTAGGAGCAGCGCTGTTCAACTTATCATAGCCCGCGGGCCATATTTTTTTCACCAAACATTTCGGGGGCCAAGAAGATTGATAAATGAAAAGTCAGTTTATGTTAATTTAAAAAATATTTTATTTATACTAAAAAGAAAACTTTAAAATATTTGTAATATATTAATTAAAATATTTGTAATATAATAATTTGTAATATTTGTAATATATTTGTAATATATTTGTAATATATTACATTGTGGCCGTAATTGTTTAGCAACAATATCTTTTATGTCCGCATCAATATTTGTTGTGGCAAGTCTAATGATATCTTCAAGAGTGGAATCTTTCAAACTGTTTCTATATTTTGACTTTATATATTTCATATCGGAGTATGCACGCTGTCAGACGTATGTACTTCCGAACATTGATACAATTTGAAGTCCAAAATCTCTCAATTTTGGATATTTCTCTTTATCTAAAAATTTTAATATTTCTATTCCAGTTCACGAGATGTAAAAAATGGGTCAGCCTGCAGGTGGCATAATTATATTTGATATTTAAGATCAACGGATTTGATATCAATATTAATTGGATCACAAAATAAATCAATAGACGGTTTAAGATCATCAAATTGAGAAAATTTTTCATTGAAATCTGTAATTAGCATATCCAATTTTGGTAGAAATATTTTAAAATTCGCTTCTATATTACATTCCTACATTTCTTCATAGATCGCTTTGCAAGATTCAAAATGAAATAAATTATTTTGCTCTAAATTAAACCTTAACAATTTTAATTTGTTTCTAAATCCAGTAACATATTTATAAAGGCAATACACATTTTGATCTTGTCCTTGCAAGAATTTATTCAAAATATTTAAATAATTTGTAATGTCCGTTAGGAAAGCAAGTGAGTAAATAAAATTTTTATCAACTAAATTTGCTGTCTCATTTTCATCGATGGCAATTTCTGTGAGAAAAAGGTGAACTTCTTTTCGAAGTGTAAAGATCCTCAAGCACTTTCCAGCACTTAACCAACGAACGTAAAATGTTTTAAATTTTCGGTGTGTAAGAGAACGATTTTCGCCGCGAATTAAATTAGTAATTTTGCAAACCTTGTCCATTACGTCTTTTAGTTGTAGGGACAAACCATATAATGCCTCCTGATGCATAATACAGTGTAACATACGACATGTTATTTCTTCTTTTTGCAAAAGTCCCGCGAGCCTAATATATTTGCCCGTCATAGCTCTAGCACCGTCGGTTACAACAGCAGTGCACTTGTCAAATCCGCCATAATTGCTCTATTGAACATTTTAATTGTTTGTAAATATCTTCATCTTTTGTTGTTCCGTGTAATGATTGTAATTTTAAAAGTTCTTCTGAATAATTATAGTTTTCATTTATAGTTCTTATAAAGATAAGCATTTGACTTGTATCGGAAATGTCTGTGCTTTCATCCAATGCTACCGAAATATAGCAGTAACTATTGATTAGGTTTTCTAATTTACACTCATGTCCATAAATTAAGGATAATGCAAAATCAGGCAAAGGAAGAGTTAGAAGCAAAACAAATTTGACTTAATTGTAAAGCTTATTTATTAAACAAAAGGTAAAGAGCAGAAAAGATGCTATATGTTTGATATTATTAAAAAAATCAGCGATTTTTCTCCTTGGAGGAAATTAGAAAAAAAAAAAAAAAAAAAAAAAAAAACCTATTTACAAAACACCAATATTACATGGTTGGTATGATTGTTAATACATTGTATGTCTTCCAGACGATGCAATACAGTCCATACAACGCCTAGGCATGCTGAGTATCATATTATCGATCTAATCTTGGGGGATAAAACACCACTCAAAAAGCAATGCTCTCCGAAATTCCGGTAGACATGTAGGAGGAGGTTGACGGGCTGCAACTCGTCGGCCAAGCATGTCCCACACGTGCACTACTGGATTCAAGTCCGGTGAGAATGCTGGCCAGTCTATACTGCTGATATCTTCCGATTGAAGGCATTCGCTTACGATGTTTGCACGGTGAGGACGGGCGTTGTCATCCATAAACACAAATTGTGCGCCCATGGCGCCCAGTAACAAACGTACATGTTTTTCCAGAATGACGTCCCGATAGATTTGGCTTGTCATGGTTTTAATTTGAAAATGCAGGTCAGTTCTGGAACCCTGATTAATTCCACCCCAAACGAGCACTCCTGCACCACCGTAATGGTGTCGTTCAATGATATTTTCTTGGTGGTAACGGGTACCTGGAGCTCTCCATATGAAAGTCCGGCGAGAATCAGACTGCAAGCTAAACCTGGAATCGTCGAAAAACATCACACAAGCCCACTGTTGCATGCTCTCTACTCCAGGCTATCCGCAGGCGACAGTGAGTTGCAGTAAGCGGAATGCATCTGGCAGGTCTACGAGCATATAGACCAGTCTGCCCTAAGCGTCTGTACACGGTCTGCCTTGAAATTGTCGTACCAGTGGCTGAAGAGTGTTGACGAGACAGGTCTGAGGCTGTGCTCCGCTTGTTTCTTTTGGCAGTAACTGCCAAATACCGGTCCTCAGTCGGCGTTGTAACTCTGGGGCGACCTGTGCTGTAACGCCTACTCACATTACCATCATCTTGTAATCGTTGCCAAAGCCTGGAGATGACACTCTGGGCAATTCCAAGTTCGTCTGATACTTCCAGTTGGGTACGTCGACACTCCAGACGGCCGATAATTCTACCACGTAAAAAAATCATCCAAATACGTTCTTTGTGTCATAACTATTCGGTTATTGAACTGAAATGCCTGTAAAGCGCCTGCGAACAATTTTACTTCTTTGCTTGTATTCCTTATATATCCCTCTCTTATACTCTCGTCATTGTGACGTACCATCGGTGTCATCTGGTTACTTCCTGAAATTTGCATGTGATTCTTGAAGATGTGTGTAGTGATTTTACAGGTGCTATATTTATTTTAGAGTTCGATTTCCGCGTGACTCCGAATTATCCTTAATTTATGGACATGAGCGTATTAGTGACATGCATGATAATCTCGTTTACACGTCGGCTTCAGTCTGGTGAGAAAGTGATACTGTTTGAAATTTTCTTACCATTTCGTTGTCATTAAATGCTTGAGCCATTTTTATGGCACATTTTTAATGAATTCTCCATCCAAAAATGGCTTCTTTGCCTTTACTATTTCTAAGCAAACTTAAAACGATGCAGTTACAGATGTTTCTTGAAATTCTGTTTCTTGATTAAAATAAATTGTTTGATGATCCAGCTGCTTTTTCAATTTTTTCACTAGTGGTATTGTCATGTCTCGCCTGTACGAATGATACTTTTTTTCATGCATGGAAAGATAATGCCTCTTCAAGTTATATTCTTTACACACAGCTATGATTTGTAAACATTCAAAACACTGTGGTTTACCATTCTTGTTCAGAATAAATAAATAATCTACCTCCCAGCGATCTTGAAATTCTCGATTTTCGATGTCTATTTTTCTTTTATTAGTAGCACTCATATTCAATAATTATTTTAATTAATAAATAAATATGAAATTAAGTTAATAATATTATAACACAGTCACCCCTCAACAAATTCTGCACAAGATGCACTCGCACGATTGTATGAACAAACCAAATAGCGCAGGGTAGTGTGTGCATCACGTGCGCCAACCATAGATAAACAACACAAATATAATATGTGGCGCCAACGTTGGGCCAACCATCATCAGGCGTTAAACGGATTGCTGCTGTAGTCAGCCAGGTTAAGTGAAGTTACGCAAACTAAAAAGTACCTACTTTAAATTCAAATTAGATTTAAATTTTCACATAGTAAAATAATTTTAATGTAATAATAATAATAATTTAGTAACATAAATTTATTCATAGTAAAATGTACTCGCGGGCCGTAAAAATAATTTGACACGCCGTATACGGCCTGCTGGCCGCCAGTTGAACAGCCCTGCCGTAGGAGAAAATAAACAAACAGAAACTATAGCGGTTCTAAAACATCGTGGTACAAAATATCGTCGTCAAAAATAAAGCGGTTCAAAAACTTCGCAGTTTAAAAACATCGTCGTCGAAAATATTGTGGTAAAATCGCAGATATGACGATAAAATCGCGTTTTTCAGGCTTTAATAATTGTAAAAGGATAGTCGCATAATGATTTATGAGCGCGAGATGGAAAGAAAGATAATTTTTACTTTCATATTTTTTATTAACTAATAAATATTTGCTGAAAATGTAAAATGGAAACTTAAGCATAAAAAATGAATGCAACTTAAGGACACTTTAAACTGACATAGTTACTAACAAAGGTCATTAATAAATTATTTTTTATAAAATTTTACAGGCAATTTTTTAAGAAAAGTATAATCTAAAGAGAATAGAAAAATACAGATAAGTAACTGCATGACCTTATTTATAAAAAAATTGCTATGTTAATTATGAGATTATTTTCTTCACTTTTGTTAATCTGATACTCTTATAGTGAAAATTATTTCTTGTTTTGTTTAAATTTTTTGTTCTGTTTTTTTAAAAATTTATTAGTTAATAAAGAATATGAAAGTAAAAAGCATCCTTCATTCCATCTTGCGCTCATTAATCATTATGCGAATATTCATTTACAATTATTAAATCCTGAGAAACGCATGTGTGTGATGCTATCGACATGAGAGGGTTTGTAGGTAATTTATTTTTAACCACGATATTTTGTAGCACGATGGTACCTTTAGAACTGCTCTGCTTTATTTTCTCCCACGATGTTATGTACCATGATGTTTTCGTCTTGCATTGTTTCTTCCGCGACGTTTTCGTCCGCCATGATGTTTTCGGCTGTAACCCATATTAGAGGGCAGCTTGTTCACTTTAAAAAGGTCGTCTTTCTGGAGGACTTTTAAGGGAAAGCACGTTATGCAATCAACACTCGATTTTCCGGAATGAGATTCACAGTAGAAGAACATTAAAAAAAAGGGGGGAATATATTACAATTAACCACCTCAAAAAAAAGTAACAGTTTACTTCATTTTCCAGTAGTTTGAGTTGGATTATTAGAAATGGTTTGGTATATTTAATCATGACGAAGCACTCAGAACTGGCTGCCTGAAGGGTGGGATGCCTTCTTGGAGGATATTTTAAGGAAAATTGGCTCACGTAGATAGGGAAAACCACGACAGCGCCCATGCAGCTAGCCCTTTCCCAGGATTCGAGCCCCGGACCAAACTATCAGTGCTCAACGACGTTTCCGCTCGGCTGCTGGTGGACCCTATTGTTAGAAATGACGAAACAACATAAAAGCAGAAGCAATTTCACTATTTTATGCACTTAAATACTTAATACTTGGCTTTTAAAGCTAATGAATGTGCATAAAATTAGACACTCAGGAAAGCATGAAAGCCTTTACAATGAGGCAAAATCTAACAATTTTATTTAATGATTTTAGCTTTACTCTTGTTGTAAACAAAATGCAATAACCTTTATACCACTTTTGGAGATGCAGCCATTTAGTTGTTTCATTTTTATTGATATAATATATTTAATTCGTCCATTTAAGTGAAGCATTTTTTACAAAAACGGGCAAATAACGGCGCTCTGTAGCAAAATACTTCTTATGAATCTGATGGGTATTCTGTAAAAATTAAAATATGTTTATTTTGTAAATTGTGGTTGAAAATGTTGTAGGAAAAAAGATACTTTCAGTAGGGGTGGGGGCTCTCTTATCCAAATATTTTTTTTTTTTTTTTTTTATCTTTGGCCAGTTGCTAATCTACTATTATGATCAGTTTTGTAAGCGTCATGTATGTTACTGCAAGTTTCTTTTTGCGAGCGCCATGTATGTCATACTGTTTTGTCAAATTACAGTAATTACAATAATTAAAATCTCTGAAGTAGATTGCAATTGTCGTTTATTAATCTCACAGTACCTCAGACGTACAATTATAAATCTTGCAACTTATATAGCTTTCAGCGAGACGGTTCACAAAAGCTCTTGTGCGCCATCAGCGACGACTGTCACTTGCATCACTGGTCACGTGGCTAGATTGCAAAGCAGCAGACGCGAACTCGTAGCAGATAAATACTACTACTACTAATAATAATAATAAATTGCCACCAAACGAAGGCTTAGTAACCATTAAAGAAAATCTTACTGTCATGATAATTATTTTAGGTCAGGAGCCGTCTCGTCGGGTAGAGCTGTGATGATAATCGACAATGGATGACTATATTTAAGCGATCATTCAACTCGAAAAACTGGAGATTTTTCTTATCCAAATCAAATTAGGGAACAATTTTGCCTTCTAATGTAAATGCTAATTTTACTCTACTGGGTAGTGTATGCTGTAAAAGAAGATGATGATAAAACGAAACTGTATTTCAAAATGTAGACTAAGAATACCATTTCTGGATTTTTATCATGCTGATCTCAAAACTATGAAAATACGTATGGATCTCTAGGTAGATTTTACAAAATATAGCTGATTATTAAAGCAAGTGAAATAGTCAAGCAAAGGTTAACCACTACGTCACAAAGTAAACTTCCTTAAAGTCAAGTACCCGGGTAGCTTTGGATATCTTGCATCGACAAAGTCTTAGGACTAAGTAAAAAATTCAGTACAAAATCGAATACTGAGAAAAAAATTTAGCTTTTAATGCGCAGTCTTTTAAGTCTGCAAAACTCTTGGCATTTAAATACAGCTGCTTGATTCTTTTGTATATAGCTCATTTTTTGAAATATTGTTCAAGTCTCTTGCTACGGTTTTCTCTTCAATGCTGTTATAAACTCTAAAAGTGGAGTTTCACTTTACAGAAATGAAAATAACTTTGCTAGGGCTAAATATGCGAATAATTGCGGAGGATTGAAAATCGTGACATTTTTCTTTGCTAGAAAAATGCTTGATGAGAATGGATTGCGTGATGGTGCATTGTTGAACAGGAGAGGCCAGATATTCGACTATATTTCTTGAACCCTAACTCTCTCAATTCTCTTATAATATACGCCCATTACCTCTTTAATAAAATACGGAGTCATTGTTTATCTCTCCAAGACAAATTCCTTACGAAATTATTTCTTCCCGATCAATAATATCAACAATGTTGTCTTTATCCGAGATTTCTGAAACCGAAGATTCTGTGGTCACGGGGAATCTTGCGCAACCTAAGCAGATGATTGTTGTTTTATCTCAAAAGCAAGGCAAATCACTAGATTTTCAACTTCCGTTACAATTTATTTGTAAAATCAGGATTCATTCGCATTATATAGCTAAATGTTATTGCTATTCCTTTTGAGCTTTTAAATCTATCACAGCATATGTTCACTTGACGAAAGCAAACGATTAACTGTACATAAAATTATGTCCGTAAGCAGACGATATTTTAGGAAAAGCAAGTATTTATATGTATAGAATAGGGTACTCGTTTATTAAAGCTACGAATGAAAAAATGTGTGGATTCTAAGAGAAGTTTTCTGATACAAGGACGTTAAGTTTTTCCGTTACCTTAAAACAGGTATGTAAAATGATAATAAAAAATGAATATCATATTTGGGATTTAACAACGTGGAGCTTATCAGAAATACCCCAACATATAACAGCGAAAAAGAGAAGAAAATAAAATACTAAAAACTGATTATTATCTTTTAAAAAATATAAAGTTACCTTCTATTTAAGTTTTAAAAAAGCACGCATTTTTGTTAAATTAAAAACGTCAAAAATTTCTGCTTCACTAACCCTTTTTGCTGGAACACTTCGAAGAGATTTCTGTCGTTAAGCAGGAAGTCATAATTTATTCTGAGACCTTTATCGCACTATTTAGATGATCCCCTCATGGAGCATGAGAGAAAAGAAAAAAAAGAAAAAAATGAGCATCCTCTGGAAAATCAAATATGCTCCTTTCAGCAACAATCGCGCCCATGACACGAACACAGATTCCTAACAACTTCAATCTGCAATACGATACCCAAGAACACAAAACCCCCTTTTCTTTCTTCCCATCTAATTGTTTGTTCATTCAACTAATAGGTTCAAAGGACAGTTCTTCGTGTCCCCTTGTTCAGATCTCTCTTTCAAAAGTGCTGGGCGTCACGGACGACTTGATATGGTAGGAGAAACTAGACAACGAGATCCTTCCTATACATTATTATATGGCTGAATTGGTTTACCGTTAACTAAATAGTCTGCCACGTGCGTTTTGGGTGGCAATGTGTTTGTTATAACGACTTACCTTGTTATGAAAAATTGTGAAAGAAAAATATATTTTCAAAATAGGTAACCCTAGAATGGTGATGCCGCAGCTCATTTTTCGTAGGTTCGTCCTCTGTTAAAAAATTGTGACATTTGATCCTTTCGCACATCCTGTAGATTTTCTGGTTTCATCTTTTGCTCAGCAAGTCACTTTTTGAAAGATCGAACATTAATTTTCATCAAGAATTGTGTAACCTAAAAAATTCTATTTAAACATTCTCGTACGTAACTTATTGTTTTCCTGTTTAGATGAAACCTCGTCCATTACAATTTAAAATATAAAACAGGAGAGCATACCGTTGGCAATCGATGATGCGTAATACCATTTATGTAGCTTCTTTATCATGGAAGTATTAATGTTATTTATATTGTTGCGTGCGTACGGGTTCGTTTGAATTCAATGCACAAGTCCGATGCACTGTAAAAAAAAAAAAAAAAAAAAAAAAAAAAAAACTGTAAGGTTACTAAGAAATGTCGTGAAACTTGGGATGCCATGGACTATTTGAGTAATCAAAACAGGAATATTCTTAGTAGCTTTACAGAGATTATACCTGTAATGGTTACAGATGTTTGACGTGTAATGTTACAGGAAGATATTCTGTAGGCATAACAAAGCTTTTGTATGTTGATTACCGAAGCACGTGTCTGTAAAGGTTACAGGAAATTATCGTGTAAGTATAGCATGGTTTTCATATGTGATTTACCGATGTATAAATCTGTAAAGATTACAGGAAATAATAGTGTAAGTAGATCGTAATTCTTGTTTACTAAAGGGTGTGTGAGTGATTATGGCAAATCCTCGAGGGCTATCTGCATAAGGTAGTTCGGTCCGAGTTCAAATCCCGCGAATGGGCTGGTTGCACGGGCATTTTCGTAGTTTTTCCCCAAGTGTAACGTGTATACAAGTCAGTTTCCCTTCGAAAGTCCTCCACAAAGGCATTTCTCCAATTAGGCAGATAGCCCTAGTGTGCTTTGCCATACGTAAATAAATTAAACCAAACCATTCTCCTTTTCCCTCAACTGTGTGATCTAATAAATGCTTTTTAATCTCTTCTGACTGACCATTAATTGAAATAAAAGATGAATTAATCAAAGTAATAGATGACAGTTGTACATGCATTTTGCCAGATTTAAAACTTAATTATTAATAAATTACATCCTTCTCATTGAATACAAAATTGCAGAATTAGTCCAAAATTTAATTTTAAAATGATTCAAGTATTCCTTCTACTAAAACATTTATTGTTTACAGGCAGTCAGAGAGTAAGCTGAACAATAGCATTCGGCTCTAGATTCAAATCCTAGTGAATGGGCTGCCTGTGTAAATGTTTGTGTAACATGAAGTTTTCCTTAAAATATTTCTTTCCTTGGACAGATGGCCCTCTCTTGCTTTGTCATATTTCAAGTAATCAATTCAAGCATTTAATGTAGGTGTGACTTCACAACTTCGTTCCAAATTCTAACTGAAAAATTGAACAGAATCCCTTGATACTGTGTCTATAATACAAGCTGAGAAAATATAACTTATTTGGAAATGCCTTGATACTTTAATTATATTTTTCTCTGCTGCTATGCCTAGAAAATTAAGAAAAGTAGACTTAAGAATGTAAAATCTGAAGATAAAGAATTCAAGCATTATTAATTGATATGACAGTAGTAATAAACTAACAATTTCTTAATGAAAAATTGCTAATGCATAATGGTTCCTTAAAATTTTAATTTTCTATCCTACTGTTAATTTACAAACATAATGGAACTAATTTATCACTATACTCAAAATGACTCGGATTTTCTTCCTTGAACTGATGTCAAAAATACAATGATTATTTCAAAATTCCTGTGGATGATTTAATTGTTCTCAAAATTTTCCGTTCATTTATTAAATGCTTCAGTTTAATGTTTTTGTTAGCATTTCAAACCACTTTTTAAATCTTCGAGAAAAATGTTTAAATCTTCATTCAATAAAATTACATTTTTAGATAGATTTTTATGGAATATAAAATTCTGTAAGATAATATTCATTCACACAAGATGCAAGTATTTGCTCATGACTTTACAAGTATTCGATGAAGCCTTTTAGTGTAACATACAGGTTACATAAGGAAGCATTTCATTTTCATGTAATATTCCATCATCATATATTTTATTTAAAAAAATATCGTATTTTGAAAATAGATGAAAATATTGGATATTGCAAGGTATTTCATTCCTAACATAATACAGCTAGCGTGAAGATCTATAATTAACACTCAATATAATTCATAATAATGAATTTCGTTATACATAACTACATATTGCAAGATTAGATTTAGTTGACAAAAACGATTAAAGATAATATAAAAGATGTATTTGGTTCCAGCAATTTAATGCAGAAATGAAAATACTTTTAATACCATATATTAATGGTTCTCAACCGTTTTACCTTTGATAGATCATGCCTGTCCTCCTTATCCAACTTGAAAAATAGATATACACTTATTTTGATTTTATTGTATTTTAACGTTTTTATAAATTAAATAAGAAAAAGGTATCGAAAATGCTGATGTATACAAAAACAGATCTTGTATTTAAAATAAACAGAAAAAAAAAAAAAAAAAGAAAAAAAAGAAAGAAAAGAAAAGAAGAAGAAGAAGACTTATCCAAATGCTACAATGAATTTTCTATTGTAGATCTTGAAAATTGTACACACTGTGAAAAATGAATGCGACAAGCAAAAATTGTTTAATTTTGCACACAATTCTTTTGCATACATATCAGTGAACACTGAGGGGGGGGGGTAATATTTATTCCAATACCCAGAATATAGAAACAAAAATAGGTTTATTTTTATTTGAAATCTATCCAAAAGGAAAATAAAATTAAAAAAAAAATAAGTAAAATTTATAGATTATGCTTGTTATTTTTAATTAATCATAATTGTGAAGGAGCAGTCCTCTTCTTAGGATTCAAAGCATGGCTCCTAAATAAAGAAAAGATCACATTATTTAGAAGTACATAACATATTCTAAATTTGTTATGTGACCTTTTAATTCAGAATCTCTTCATAATAATTACATTTGCAAATGCACTTGCACATATCCAAATGATTTAAATCTTTTTTAAAATTAAATAATCAAATTGCAAAAAAAATCATACTGGTCCTTTCATGAAATCATAAATTGCATGTATCATCTATTTTTGAAGCAAAAGCAGTACAAATTTAAATAATTCATTTTGCAGAAAATAATTTGAGGTTTATTAGATATTTACTATATTTATTTGTAATATAAAATAAATCTGTAAAGTAGTTTTAATAATGATCAGATTTTTTTAAGATTAATTTCTCTAGAAATTGTATTGTATGTAGCATTTCTCAATCTATGGATCATACAGCTTGCCCTCGTGGAAATACCTTATAATGTTACTGCTATAAATATAAAATGAATTACTTTAACAAATGATTTGAGTAGAATAAATTAGAATATTGAGTAGAAAATAGTGCATCCTTACTTGAGTGCCCAACAACACTTCCAACTTCGCTGCTAATGCATTCCACATGGAAACTTCTTATAAGACAGTGGCAAACCCGCTGGAATGATGCTACAACGGGTCGACGTACACATGCAATGCTCCCAAGTGTAAGCATGGATCTGCAGAGAAAAACTGGCAGCATGTCACATTTCCTAACAGGTCATGGACCGTACAAAGCCTATCTGCAAAGGTTTGGTCTATCCAACACAGACATCTGCGGCTGTGGGAAAGTGGGCAGTCCAGACCACTATTACTTTGAATGCCGCTTGACGGCGAAATTCCATCTAAAAAAACCAGCACCCATGTTTCGCGCAGCGTGATGGAATAATATTCAAAATAATATAACAATGTTGCTCTATCGAAACCACATGCAATCTCTACCTACTGCGCTGCAAAAAGACAGTAACCTGGAACAGCTCTCATCACAGTCATTCCCCAAATATCTAAATTACGGTTTCAGCTCCTGTAATATAAGTATTTAATTTTATACATATGCTATATATATTATTTATCTTTTATTTTACATATATGTAATTATTTAACTCTTTTGTTATAAAACTCGTTGTTCCATCGAATCAACTTCTTGACATATACAAATATTTGTACTCATCTGGTGTAATATATTGTTCATAGAGTTATCTAACTTTCGTAATATAAGTGTTCATTCCAGTATATTAAATATGCCAACCTAACACATGAAATACCAATAACTATATATTTCTATAGTGTAAAAATATTTCTTCCACATTGATGGTCATCACTTAAATGTATCACATTTGACTTATTTATACACGAAATGTAGTATTCATTTAATGCACTGCCAAATGCATATATGTGTATACATACAATATAATTTCATTTATATATAGTATTGATTTATGTTATAAGAGTGTTCATATATAATACTGTGCTATTCAAAATATCTTGTAACAAAAGAAAAAAATAATATGTACTGAAGAACAGGCCTTGTATGCCAATGTAACTGATTTCCGCAGAAATGACGTTCAATTCCGAACGGCAAGAACTAGGACGGATGTCATCTTCGAGGTGTCTAGTAGAATAAATTATTTAGATTACGGCACAATAGTTTGGTAATAAATAATGGCAATTAAAAATTGCCTAATTAAAATATGAAAATCCTTGCAAACGTCTCTCACTCTTCAAAAATTATCAGTCCAAAGAGCTTTGTCCCTGAAGGACTAATGTTTTCGTTTTGTGATTTTGCGTTGAATCACTATAAATGTCTGCTTCACTTTTCAAACTGTTGCCACCAAATGTTAGAGTCTTGCATTACATTTGAAGAAATTAAATAATGAAAAATCTGCATAAATGTATGTCTATTTCTCGCACTGTGATGAAACAACGGAACATAGAGCCATCGAATTTTGAATGACGTAATCCTCCTACGAATATGGGCATGTGGAAGACCAAATTTAAAATTTGGAATTTGTTTTATGATCGATTTCATATTTTGTAAAACTTTAACGAATTTTTGAAACTCAACGATTTAAAAGCGAGCAATGGCAACACTCTACGGCGGGGGGAAAAACATTTTTATCTCCAGCGGGCACGGAACTGTGTATCGGAAATTCTAAAGATATGCTCATTTTAAAATTATTTTGCGACATTGCTGTTGAATTTAATTTTGTGGTTAAGTGCAAATAACATAGTATTTAATAAATAAAGGTAACACAAAACGTTAAAAAAAAACGCTCCTTTGGACGTAATTTAAAATCTGAAACCTTTCAGATTTTTTTTGGGGGGGGGGGGGCTTGTTTTGCTACTACTTTTAAAGAAGTACAAAAGTACAGTTGTAGCTGCTAGAAAATGTAGTTAAATGTTCCTGAATTTTATCATGTGGATCCAGCTGGAGCAAAATTTGGCCACCCTGCTATATAATCTTGTAACAGACAGATAGTTCGTATTTTTTTTTTTTTTTTTTTTTTTGCCATTAATCAATCTTATAAAATGTTGATATTTTATATGAAACAATTTCTTCAGCTAGAAGAATATAAGTCAGTATATAAATTAAAAGATAATTTCCAAGTACTTCTGTAGGACTGCGTATTTACTAAACTCTGAGTAAATAGCTACCGAGGAAATGAGCTTTACAAAGCTGAAATTAAGAAAAAAATATTTGCAATCAACAGTGTCAGAAGAACGTCTGAGTTATATTTATGCGAAATAATATTAAACATACTTCAGATATAAAATATCTGATTAAAACTTTTAGCTGCTAAATCTAAAAGAATAAAAGTGTAATGAATAAAAACTAGTCCAAAATGTTTTGCACATTTTTTTAAAAGATAAAAGACAAAATTTCTTAATTTAAAGGATTTACTCTTACATATGCATTGGTATAACCTGTATTTAATGTAATAAATAAAGAAACATTTTAAAAATTAATTACATTTTAATTGTTAAAATACTTTACTTTATTGGGGCGCTAAAACACAACCTTGCACAAGAATGCTTCCTACACACGGGGCGGCCGTGACCGCTAACTTCCCAACATAAACAGAGAAGCCTAGATTGCTCCTGCTTTGGTCTTCTTGATCAGTTGACAAATCATGCTTATTTAAACGCTAATGTCCACTGCAAATGATGTGTTTGGAGGAGGAATGGATATCGTTCTTGTCTTCCACTCTTTCTTGAGAAGCACTTGGCTATGACACAAGTTGTGGCAATCTGAGTAACAATCTCTTGGGCAGCCGATCTTCTGAAGTTGTGCTTCGAGGCAGTCTGACGACTCGCGTGTATACCGACGATATTCTTCAGTCGAATGTACTCCCTTAGCTATTAAATTAGCCATTAGATGGCCGCAGGATCATTTATCAGTTAGATACAACTTGCTAAACCACATATTTTGTGACATTCTGAAATCATAGTACACATTGTCTTCTTAAAACAAACAAATTTAATAATTTAACAAATAAATTTTAAAACAAATAAATTTAAAAAATAATTTAATTATATTTTCTTAAAAAATAACATCAAACAATTTTTTTAAAATTTATTTTCGTTACTTCCGAATCGATTATTTTTTAACATCCTTAAAAAGATAATTTCTAAAATTTTTAGGCGAAGGCATAATATTTGCTCATTTTAAACTTTTTTCCCTTCATTCTGACGAATTTCGGAGAAATCATGCGTGCGAGTAAGAAAATGATAAGAAATCTTAACTTATAGAAAATATAACTACATTCAAATCCTGTAAATGCGTATTATTTTCTCAACAAAGAAATATAAAAATGCACTCATAAATTAAAGCACGCATAATTGTACATTTAAACGATATTGCATACATACCGACAGTAATTTGCGCATGGTTTGCCTCTAGATGTTTCAATAGGAATGAAGTTCATTTTATGTTAATGTTCCAAAAAGTACTCGAGAAAAATAATGTTGGTAAATCATAGGACTAATTTATTGTTTCTGACAGGCTGTGCGAAAGTGTCACTTGTTGTCCATAACTAGTTACATCTGTAGAAAATTTCATGTTCTCAGAGGGAGGGAAGTGCGCAAATGTTATTTGTAGGGAACTGCTACGTGCGGAAGTTTCGCATCACCAGATAATTCTATCTCTGTGAAAGGAAGTTTTCTCTCTCTCTGACATTGAAGACATCCGAAGAAACACGATGACACATTTCAACTTTTCTTACCGCAGGTTTTCTGGAAGGCGGCAACAAAATCATGCCGCTTTAGGCTTTTCCCTTTCAGTTCGTAGGAACTTAACGGTGAAAACATCAGAATTCGTGTCATATCAGCGTTTCTTTCCATTTTACCCCGTTCACCATAGTTGTAAGGTTTATCCAAAGTTCTTAACACTTATTTTTAAGTTAAATCTCCTTTCCTATCCAACCTAATTTCAGCTTACAATTTCTTACCAGAACGTGTTTTTAGGATCGCGTCCAATGCAAATGAGTAGTATTTAAGTCGAAGTTCCATTGATTTCGAGTGAGATCATCAGAGTTTCTGACTAGCCTGCTTGCCTTTTGGCTACGTCTCTCTACGCTGTTACTACGCTCGGCCGTATTAGGGCCTTTGATAGCTTCGCTAGCTAATTCGATATTTAGGGGCCAACTAGTTAGATTTATGATAGTTTCGGCTGCATCTCTTTAGTTAAGCATTAGTTAAGTTCTTATTTTCACACTTTTGAGTTTAAGCCCAAGTGAAGGCTTTGCTGTACGCCCTGAGAAAGGGCCCGACTGTTATTCTTTATTTTGAGCAATAAAGGGTAATTAAACCCTTCTTGAGCTTTACGTTTCTGTTACTGAACTTAAGCGATTATTCGCTTAGCTGTTCACGAGGTTTCTACGCACTTAAGCTGTTAGATAAAAGGGCAGAACCCCATATAGCTAACAGAAAGACATTAGAGAGGGAGCAAGTGGTCAAAGAAAGAGTTGAAAGAAATGACAACCTGTGTTTTACCACAAGTTATTATTTCATAGATTTTTTTTCATGTTTACTGAATTAAGATCGACGTCAGTGACATTAATGTTGTATCTGAACGTGAAGTGTTTAGAGTGGGGCATCCATCGTTTTAAATACTGTATAACTTGCATCTTTTTATTTGTGCTTCATAGTTATGTCCCATCTTTTATCTTCTTCAGTGTGGGCTCCGAAAGGAAAGGCTGAAATAGGAACTCTCTCGCCTATCTCATAATGAGAGAACAACCTCTCTTAGGAAAGCCTAAAGTGGGACGTAATCCAAAGAACTGTCACATCGGGTATTAGAATAATACGCAAAACAAACTTTTATAAGTTTTTCTTTTCGTTATCAGATCTTACTACTGCTTACATTAAAGCAGAAAGATCATATTTCAAACAATACACATCAATGCAAGTTACACAATATTTTTGTTTAAAAAATAGAATCTTGTTACTTAATTACCATGCGATTCACTTAAGCCAATATTTTAATACTGGAAAATGATATTTAAAAATATTAATCAAAATTAATATTGATTAATTTTCTCATCAATTTCAATTAAAAAATTCATTTTTTAATTTTCAAAATCTTTAAGTAATTTTATTGCGTAGCTTTAAGTGGCAAATTTTATTAAAGAACAAGGCGACTACTAATTTTCCTAGCTGTAATTCTGATTCTATAACTAAAAGTACCATTTTATTCCACAGAGAAACCACCTTTTAGATTAATCTCAAATCCACATTTCACACCAACCCAACCAAGAACGACATAAAAAAATTTTCACCGGATCCTACTTAAGATTCTTTAATTGCTCTTTTGCTTAAATGAAAGAAAATGAGACGTGCGCACCACCCGGCGGTCGCTGTGACGCAAACCTCGAGCAGAAGCGGCAGGAGGTGCTCCAGAGGAAATCGAAGAACCCGCGGAGTTAATGGAATAACAGTAAATGCTGCTGTCCGAGTGATGCCAGCTGTAGCACGTGCGGGTGTCTCGACCCCGGGGCAAAAGATTCTCATCCATGCGGGCATACGCACGCGTACGCTGTCATTAAAGTGGAGGGACAGGTGAATAAGGATGTGACGACGACACCTTTGCAACGACGATTTAGAACAAAAGAAATCAAATCATTTTCGCGAAGTGTGGCTATTGCGGTTGCTTACTGATTTGTATTGCAGACCACAGTAGGAGCTTTCTAAATTTGACCGATGTTTAGATAATAAATCATTTATAATAATGTGGTTTTCGAACGAGTTACCGCAAGATTTTGATATTAGAAATATATTTAGCGGGTCCTCAAATTTTTTTCAGTTTGATATTACGTAATGTACGTAATATCAAACTGAAAACCGCTAGTACATTTATCGCCCAAAACAACGCCAATCAAAAATAGTTTCTTTCAGAATGCTGCCATTTGGCAATCCAAAAGTATTTATTAGCTTTGATTTATCTCTGAAATTTAATTATCTGTAATTGCTTAACGAATTAAACAATTTAAAAGATACACTCATATTTTATAGCAATTTATTTTTATTTTATTTTTTTAATTATCTAATTGTGTAAGGAATTATCGCATTTTCCCGAGCAGGCTCTCTGGCGTAAATTATTAGTACGTCCAACCAGCAGCTGGAAGTTCCGTGGCTCGAATGCCAGAGAAAGCAAAATGGATTTATTTCGGTCTCTACCTTGAAAAATTCAAATAAATATCTCTACAGTGGCATCCGAACTAAAATATTGCGGGCGATAATTCGTGACCATCTGGATTTGTTCGGCAGGGTATTGTGCCTTTCCCCAGTCGTCTTTTAAGTGTGAATAATATAAGCAATTACTGCTTTACCTCTTAATATAAGTGGTTAGCACCTCGAGCTAGCAGTTGGAAGATCTGTGGTTCTAATTACGGTGAAGATACGAACCATATCACAAATCTGGGCTGGCAGTTCGAAGATCTGTGGTTCTAATTGCGGTGAGGATTAGAACCATAGATTTCCCAATTGCTAGCTCGTATTTCAGATCTTTCGTGTTGCCTCTCCAAAAAAAACTTAATTTTTCTATAACTAATGTAATTTAAAATATACTTCATTTACAATGTAGCCACTTGTTAACTATAAAGGTTTTAAGAGTTATACTGATAGTAATAAAAAATGCTTCTGATCCCCTACATTACGTATTTCGAACAGAATCTTTTTACAAATGTATGTCTTTTTACAAATGTATTTATAAATGACTGCGGTGAATTGTTTTGTCTGAAAGAAACTAATTATGTACATTTATTTTTTAACTAGCAGCCTTCGTCTGGCTTTTAAATGTACCAGAAATATGGCCAAACGTTACATTAAAAACTGCGTAGAATTTTACTCTGCAGAACAACTTCATAAAAATAGTTATTACATATAACAAAATTACAATGAAATAAGCAATATCCCTTAATGCAAATATTAATTATCTTAATAAATACATTAACCAACTTCCCTTTGCAAAATCTTAAGAACTCAAATGGTATAAAGGAGGTTAAGAACTTTGTTTCCTAAAAAAATCACTCAAAGCGTTTCAATATCTTAAAAACAGTGAAATGAGCAATAAATAACGTAAAAGAATGCAAAAAACAAAAAATTCTGAAAAGCAAAGTATAAATAATGATATTTTATCTTATATTTTCAAGAGAAAAAAATTACAATGAATAAGCTATATCCCTTAATACAAATATTAATTATCCTAATAAAAAATTAACCAACTTTCCGTTGAAGAAAAAAAATCATGCAAAACTTTTCAATATCTTACAGACAGTGAAATAAGCAAAAAATAACATAAAAGCAACTCAAAAAACATAAAATTCCGCGCAGAATTTTAGTCTACAGAACAACTTTATCAAAAAGTCAATAAAAATGTATTATATATACATAAATGACAATGAAATATGTCAATCTCTTAAAAACAGCGACATAAGAAATACGATGAAAAATTGTTGCCAAACCCATATTTCTAAAAGAATGAAACTATTCAAAATGATGCGATTTCATCAAAAATCTACCAACAACAATAAGACAGGAAAATTGTTGCCAAAATCACATTTTTAAAGATGTGAGATGTGAGAAGTGTACTCGGAAGCTTCATTTAAAAAAAATTTTTTTTAAATACAAAATATTATCATTTTTCCAAAATTCTTTTTGTAAAAGCAGTCGCGAGGATGAAATTTAACCTGTCCAAAAATCAAAGAAAAATAAACTGTACATTTTTAAAAATAAACTTTTTTAGAAAAAATCCCGTTGAAAAGGTGTTAAGCTCCCTTTGTTAAATAAATTCGTATTTAATCGGTTTATTGAAACACGAAATTTATTTTAAGTTCGTAAAATAGCTAAGTGCCTACGTTTCCTGACGATGTGAAAATGAAGTGTGTAGAGTAAAATCTCACTTTTCTATAGCCCATTATATCTCAAAATGGCGCGATTTCGTCACAAAACATAAAATAAAAAAAATTCTAACTCGAATTTCGAAAAAATCGCTTCGAGGTGCACTGGCTATTCTCTAGATGCACCTATGTACTAAATTTCGTAGCCGTGGGTCTATTAGCTTACACGCAGCGCGAACGAAAGACACACACACACAGACTCGTTCTTTTATTATATGTAGAGATATCGTTCATTTTACTTTTAACGCCATAAGGTCTTTAGTAGTCATTCCAGATTTTTTGAGACCGTTAAGTTACGCTACGTTAAGATACCGTTCATAATCCACAAGCCTGATAAGTGTTGCCACATCACAGACTGTTAATTTATCTTGCAGTCGCCATGTGAAATATTCATTTTCCAGAATACTGCCTTTCAGAGCGATATAAGATCTTTAGTTCATCTTTCAAAACATAATTCTTTAACAAATTAAAAAGATATCGGAAAAATATGCGTATGGCTTGCTAACTGAAGTCGTTATTTTATTTATGCATTTATTTTTTGATGCCTACTTGATAAAACATAGTTAAGATATAATTAATTAATAATTTTTATGAAATGTAAAGCATTACTGTAATTATTCAAACATGTATCTCACACATTGTATGTTACTTACCTCCGTACAAGATTATTTGGTTGGAATTTTTTTATACAGAAGTGTCAAATTTACGTTTCAGCACATATGTTTCAGGTTAAGAATTCATAATTTTTTTTAACTCTTTACACTATGGTAAAAAGAACAAGGAACCAGTTCAATCCGTCACCGAAACGGAGCAGTGGATTATACCACAGAACACTGATAATCCCACCCGGGTTTTAACCTCGAAGGAAGTATGAATGCATGGGCGACTCGTGGTTTTATAACGCACAACATGACAATAGTTTCCCTTAACTTTGGGACTGTCGATTGCAATAGAAAAAAATCTGATGTGTACACCACATGACTTCCTTGTACGGAGTATTAAATTATACGCATTTCTTCTTGCATTTCATTTAAACTTATTGGATTGAATTAAATCTACTTCGCCGACAGCGCATAAACCACAATAGAATAAATGCATTCTTTAAAATTCACTCTAGTATTTTACCATAGCGACACTCTGGCGCTAGATTCACTTAACAGTATTATATTTCATTCATATTATAACACATAATGCACAATATTAATATCATTTAAAGAATAGAATTATCTAACCGTTGCCACATGTTCTATTCAAATACTATAATAAAGCTAGAACGATGTATAAAAGAAATTAAGCAAGCAAAACAAAACAGAAACAGTTTTTCACAGACGATTGAGTATTTCTAATTCAATTAATTCAGTTCTCACTTCGCGAGAAGGCAAAAATACAAAAAAACTCAAAATATCTATATTAAAAATTACGAAGTAAATCTTAAACACTTATTTCCTCGAAAAAATTCCAGAAAGTATTAAGCATGATTTAATTCGCAATAATAAATGAAGGCGTTATCTTTGTTGTTGCGAAGCTAAGTTTCTCTAGACTGGCAACAAATCCACTAGTCTGCTATTTCAAATGTAAACAATCAATGGCCGACATAAAAAAAAAAAGGCTTAGCGGCGCTTAAACAACTTTAAAATTGGTGATAATTCTAAAAATATTCCATACAGATTTACTAAAGGCATAAAAACTTTAACCGGAAGATAAAAACAACATAATTCAATCATTTTTAAAGCAAAAAATGTACAATTTACAAACATATAAGAGTAAAGAAACTGAGATCACTGAGCCGGGTAACAGAGAGGATATATATATAAATATATTTATATACGTTTGGTGCGGCCGATTGCAACCAAAATACGAGGTGCACATCTACATGTTATAGCAGACCTATATACAAAATTTCAACGTTCTGAGGCTACTCGTTTTTGAGTTATGCGAGATACGTACGTACGCACGTAAGTACATACGTTCGTACAGACGCCACGAAAAATTCTCTTCAGAATTAATTTTAAAGCAGTTTTATAATTTTTTTGGAGGAAACGAATCTTTTATTCTGTCCTTACGTACAGATATCACGCAAAAACATCGTTAAATTGCATTCGATAGCGGTCAAAATGGATATTTTCGTTGAAATATGCTGCCTGAAACTTCTCGCGATTACAATACTTCCTTTTTACTTCGTATAAGGAAGTAAAAAGGAGGTATACAAATGGATGTTATAGCATATAGCAGAGTTTTTTAAACTGTTGGTTGCGACTCCAATTGGGGTCGCGGGACCTACAGCAGGGGGTCGCCAAAAGTTCAGTAATTTTGATATTTCTTTAACTTATTATAATAATTTTATAATTGCCAAATATTTTTACATAATGCATTTGAAAATAGATAAAGATAAGATAATACAGACAAAAGAAAAACAAAAACGTTTCAACACATTTTTTAACAACAGAAATGTTCATTTTACTTCAAAAATTAAAGTGACTGACCTAAAACTGCAGTAGTATATGTGAAGTGAAGTAACTGTACCAGTGAAGAAACTGATAGCTTCAGTCACGCGCGTTTGTCGGATTTGCGCAATGCTTATGGGGTCGCACAAAATTTTCATAAAAATTAGGGGGTCCCCACACCAAAATGTTTAAGAAACTCTGGCATATAGCAAACCCATATACAAAGTTCCTATGTTCTACAGTTAGTTGTTTTTGATTATGCGAGATACATACGTGCATACAGACATAACGAAAACGTCCAGCTTGAATCAATTTTACAATCTGTTTTTTAGAATAAAGAATCCTTTATTCTATACGCATGTCCCACACACACACATACACACACCATAAGAGGGAGGTCGGTCAAAATTCAGGAATGGTCAAAATCGATATTTCTGTTAAAATCTGATCACCGAAATTTTTCGCGATTACAATACTTTCTTTACTTTGCACCAGAAAGTAAAAATTACCGGGCATCGAATCTCAAAAAGAAAATGAAATGATGATTTATAGATTTTTTTTCGGATGGGGGAGGCTACCGTGTCACCTTACTTTCAATTAATGTCCACCAGATTATCGGGTATATGTATAGCTCACAAAACTGCACAGTAAATTTCCAGTTACGCATGTTTCTACTATTTCATAGAGCATATTTGAAAATTGTCTTCTAGATTATAACAAGTTGAAGACCAACAGGAGAGCTGAATACTGGTAGTTTGTCTCGGCTTCAGATCCCGACGAATAGGCTAGAAACTTTTGGGTTTTTTTTTTTTTTTTTTTTTTCCATTGAACATGAGCAGGATTTCCTCAAAAATTCCTCTTCTCAAGCAGATAGCGCTTCGTCATCATCGAAATTACCATAGAACTTTACATAAAAGCAATGGAAATTTTAAGTATTTAGCATTTAATTTTATGATTAGCATGATTAACTAAATAAGATGGGCCGGTTAATTAATCAAAGCAGTTCTCTCTAGGTTAACACGCCTCTGTTTGTTGAGAAGCTTTCCTCGAAGACTTTTAATGGGAATTGAATTCGTATTTACAGTAGATATGTGCAGAACTAGTATACCTATGAAAGCAGCCCGTTTGCGAAACACTGGAACTCGACTCAACACGTGGTCAGTGATTTGACAAGTGATCAGCGATTTTAGTAGACTATTCAAAGAACATGACCAGGAGGAAAGCAGTTTTTACTGCAAAGGTTATCGGGAGGCAAGTAAATTATATATACTTTTCATTGATAACATAGATAAAAAAAAATTACGCTACGCCAGATTGCAGAACATCTGAGAATTGACCATCTTCCAGCTGGTATAGTTGAGAAATACTTTGGTAGAATAACGCGATGCGACTCGAAACGTATGATGATTAGTTTGCAGAGGTGTCTAAAGGGAACAAATATGTAATTTTTCGGTAATTATTTAGTTTTCTGCAATATTCAGATCACGGTTATCATTTTTTGGGACGCATTCATTGTACATTCTTCTTTTTTTTTTACATATTGCACTGTTGCCGTATTTCATGTTATTGTGTTTATTGCACTTACTTTGTTGCAACATAAACGTGGAAATGGCGGGACATTTAACGTATGTGCCTACCCTAAATTCGTCTTTATTTATTCATTTTATAGGCCATACATTTAGGTTTCCAAAAATGCTTTATTTTTGTTTTTACGATAACTAAAAGCAAAGTTATAATATAAAAAATAAGCCGGAAGTGAATTTTTGGATGCCGGAAGTTGGCATTTAAATGGTCCTAAAAATGTAAGCAATAAGTTTAGAAAACTATTTTCTAATTTTAATTAAACAATATAAAAGCAACACATCTTTCCCTGTGTGACGTGACATGTTTCTGATAAAATGCCTACGTGGGAAGACTCAAAACAATAATGAGTGTTTTAATAACCTTTTGAGGACTATTTTACCTAAAGAAACTTTTGTCCAACTGAAAACATTGCTTTTAGGTGCACATATTGCTGTATTATTATTTAATTCAAGATATTTAGAACTTTTACCTATTTTCAGGTATACAGAAATAGAAATTAATCCCATTGTGCTTGAAAGCTTCATGGGAATAGAAAAACAGCGAATTCAGAAATCGAAACGCCAATCTCTACAAGCAACAAAGTTATCCAGAAAATTACTAAAAGAAAGTCAAAATTAGTTAAGAATGAAGTAAAAGAGTGCCTGACATACAAATAAAAGTAAAAGACTGCTAGTTTTAAAGGTCTAAAGTGGCTACAAAATTTTTTGTGCTGTATTAAAATCTTTAAATACATTTTCTGAGAAATTGTCTGTTTCGTTATTTTTGATTGCGATTACGTTAATTTCTCAAAATGCATTTAGAATAATGAAATGAAATTTTGCCAATATGTTTTATTCATCTTTAGCTGTGTTTTGTAGCAAAATCTGACCTCTTTGTATTTATTTATTGATTTTATTAACAGTATTTTGAAGAAAAGAGGATTTTTTTTTTTTTGTTTTAATTTTGAGTTTTTGTACCAAGTTTTGAATATTTCAAAAAATTTTACAAGCTCAGCAAATCGTTTGCTACAGAACACAGGTAAGTATGATATTTATATACTGTGTAAAGATTATTGAAGTATATTCATTGGATCTATTACAGGAGATCTGACGCAAATGAAAATGTTCACTAAAATTTTACTAAATATTGACTATATTTAAAAAATTAATGAAACGTTCTATAAAATCCTATTTAAATTCATAGTTTTATATCCCATCTTACTCAAAAACAAGTGTGTTTAATTAAAATGTTATGTATTTAAAAAAAAGTGCTTCGTATGTAGGCACATACCTTAACACTGCTAAATAGCAAGATAACAGTACATAGTTTCTCACTCTTTATTTTATGGCATTTTTTCAAAATTGATTTTGAATAAAAATTGGATTTTCTCACGCGTGCTGTCGAGACGTAAGTGGTTCGAGTGCCAGCCGTGAGCAGAGTTGATTTCCAAGCTTCCGGCTCTGATAAATTTAATAATCTCTAAAGTGGAATCTGAACTGATATGCGGTGGGTGATGCCTCAGCACCACTTGAACTTGGTACACTGAGTCTCGCACTTCTCCCCAGTCGCCTTTTATGTGAGGGAGATTAAAAGAAATTATGGCATTCTTCTACGGCCTGTTGTGTTGTAAGCGATTAACACGACCAGTCAAGCAGGGGCAAGATCCACGAGTAGAATCTCGGTAAATGCTTAGTTAATTTTTCAAACTTTCTGCTCCGAGAAACATAGTAGTCTTTACAAGCTATAGTCGTAGAATCGTTCAAATGGATTTGAATCAGGTTAAAAGCATCATTTGAGTTACGTTCCTGAATCAGAAAGTTTCGTTATTGCTATAATTCTATTATAGATAGAAAGTAGAAAATCGTGTGGGGGGGAAAGACCTGGAAAAGTAGATATACAAGAAATTTTTTCGTTCTTTAAAGACGCTGGGGGGGGGAGGAAGTGACAAGTTCTTCGATTCTAATCGAACATTTTTTTATCCATTCTCATTGTTTGTGAGAACAGATTGCGAGAACGACTTTTCGCTTCTGCGATCGAAATCACCCAATTTCGCAGACGATTCCAAAATCCGACAACTTTTATCCAAATCGCTCCGTTCCCTCTTCTACTCTCCAGCCGAAAAAGAGGAAAAAAACGGCAAACGATCCGGCAAAACGTACCCTTCCGCCGCTTAAAAGGTAACTGCGAAAAAAAAGAGGCAGTAAATTTGTTTTTACGAGGATCCTCTCACCGTCTAAATGGCGTCCCGGATAAGTCCGGGGACTTCTGTCCGGCTGGATCAGGAGAAGTCGTTAAGCGCCGATGAACGACCCAAACGTCTCGCCCGTTATGCCAGTTCGATAAGGAAGCCTTTTTATGGCGCAGTGTTCGCTACGAGAGCTTCGAGATAAAAATGTCCGTTCGAGCAGGATATTCTTTGAATGGAACATCAATTCGAAATCTGGTCACGGTAATCTTCGTCCCCTTCCTCACGGCATCGTACTTTCAACTGCCCACCAAAGAAGAAAGAAAACGATATTGATGAGGATTACCATTTATATCGATAAAAATAAATTTTAAGCACACAAATCTGTCATGATGAAAAGAATATTTAGTATCAGACATGCTTTTTTTTTTTTAATTACAGTGATATTGAAAATGTTCATAAAATTAACAGTTAGACCAATCATAAATTAGACCCATTTTAATTTAGACCACTTTGTTGGCTAATGATGAGCCACACCTCCGTTCATGCTAACATTTAGATTGATATAATTGTTGTTCATAATTTTATTGTGAACGGTTGTGTTCATAATTCGAGTAAGCGGTATGAAAAGGAGTCGAGCTTGTTTCCTGCTACACAACGAAGGCAGCCGGAAAGGAGGGAGAAATCACCTTATAACTTCTTTTTTCATTTCGGTAATCTGTATGCCTTCATACGTCTTTCTGGTTCGTATATTGATGTATACAAAATTTGAGGATTGCTTCCTTTTTCTTATACCACAGTGTCTTTGGAGGAGCATGAAAAAACGAAGGTAGTACAACAAAAATACCCGAGTCGAGCTTGTTTCCTGCTACACAACGAAGGCAGCCGGAAAGGAGGGAGAAATCACCTTATAACTTCTTTTTTCATTTCGGTAATCTGTATGCCTTCATACGTCTTTCTGGTTCGTATATTGATGTATACAAAATTTGAGGATTGCTTCCTTTTTCTTATACCACAGTGTCTTTGGAGGAGCATGAAAAAACGAAGGTAGTACAACAAAAATACCCGAGTCGAGCTTGTTTCCTGCTACACAACGAAGGCAGCCGGAAAGGAGGGAGAAATCACCTTATAACTTCTTTTTTCATTTCGGTAATCTGTATGCCTTCATACGTCTTTCTGGTTCGTATATTGATGTATACAAAATTTGAGGATTGCTTCCTTTTTCTTATACCACAGTGTCTTTGGAGGAGCATGAAAAAACGAAGGTAGTACAACAAAAATACCCGAATGCACCACGTGGATGAATTTAAAAAAAAGTTCGCAGAAAGAAATACAGCTATTATAACAGAAAGTTTAACAAAACAAAGATAAGAAAGTATGAGTGTACATTGTACAAGTATGACCATTGATCCATTGGATATGTTCAATAAACGGATTAGGTTCGATTTCGTTGATTATGGCAAAACACACTAGGGCTATCTGCCAGAAGGTGGAAGGCCTAAACACCAATGCAACCAGCCTCTTCATCTGGAATCGAACCCAAGTCGGAACTACCAGTATCCAACGATTTTTCGCTGGTGGGCCTTTCAAGTGGAATAAAGACAGTGGAGTAGCCAGATCTTTCGCCATTCCCCTCGGTGCATACTAAAAGATTTATAAAATATCAGAACGATATATATGGAGAAATAAATAAAAGCTCTTTTTATTTTGGAAATGAAACCTTAATTCCCACATTGAAGGATCTTTTGCTTTTTAGTCCAAGGGGGCTTTGTCCCTGAGAAACTATTGTTTTCGTTTTGCAGTTTTACTTCGAATCATTTTGAATGTCCGTTTCACTTTTCAAACTGTTGCTACCAAATCTTATCACCTTGTATTATATTTGAAGCAATTAAATAATGTCGAATCTGCATAAATGTATGTATATTTCTCCCATTGTGATAAAATAACGGTACATAGAGCCATCGAATTTTGAATGACGTAATCCTACGGCGAATATGGGCATGTGGAAGCCCAAATTTGAAATTTGGAATTTGTTTTATTCGATTTCATATTTTGTAAAACTTTAACGAATTTTTGGTCAACAAACTCAAGGATCTCAAAGCGAGTCATGGCAACGTTGTGCAGAAAAATCTTTTTTTTTTTTTTTTTTCAATCTCCAGCGCGTGAGACTGTGTATCGGAAATTTTAAAGATGTGCTCAGTTAAAAATTATTTTGCGATATTGCTCTTGAACTGAATTTTATGGTTTAAGTGCGACGAACATTATATTTAATAAATATTTAATAAATATCATGTTCGTCATATTTAATAAATATCATGTCACAAAATGTTGAAAAAAACGCCCCTTTGGATGTAATTTAAAATCTGAAGCCTTTCAGATTTTTTTTTTCTGTAAGCAAAATCAAACGAAAACACACTAGAATTTTTTTTTTTTATTACTACTGCTGCTGTTCTAGGTTCTGGGCACAGAATCTAGAGCTGCTCTGGGACACTATAGTAAAATTTCTTAGACGCGAGATACTTTGTTATTTTAAAATCTTAACGGCTTGTTCATAGCATGTGGTTGAGGACTGCATATGACTTCACAAAAATCGCGTTGAAAAACTTAACAACATTAATTCTCTTGAACTCATAATAATGTCTCTTAAACTGGCAAAGGAGTGAGTAAAACGTAAGATGCATTTTAAAAATACAATTGCAAGCTCCAATAGTAAAGATAAAATATTGATTATTTGAAAGGTCAACGAGAGAGCACTTTTCAGAGCTTTTGTGAAAACTCTGCAACATTAAAAATTAGTAAATTTCGTGACATCACGTTTCACGTAAAATTTGCGTCTGAAGATTTTTGTAGATCTGGTATAAAAAAAAGAAGACCTGAAAAATAATTTGAGAATGCTCATATATGGTTTTGCAAATAAATAGGCAAATAGACTTGAAAAAAAAAGTTCTAAAATTAGAAAATTAGAAAATATGAAAAAACGTTAGTTAAAAAAATTAGTTCTACTTGTATTTTGGTTACAGTATTAAGAAATAAGGAAAAAAAAAATAACCGTGAGCATTTGTGACATACGAAATGCATTTAGAAACTTGCAAACTAGTAGCAATTTTACTATTTAACTCTGAATCAGATTTCATAGATTAGAAAATAGATTGATAATTCATCAAATATATAGCAAAATACATGCATACTTTACTTTGGTAATAAGTTACGAATGTTTCATTTTGAATAGAATGTAGCTAGAACCTGAAACTAATAATGACCTTAAAGATATGATTAAAAGAACGGTATAGAGTTCTCTGAGTTTGTAATATGCTACTTAAATTGCGCAGACATAAGGTAAACATGAGGTTTTTTTCAAATACTCGCATATGTAATTTAAAAAAAATTGCATCATCATGACATGTAATTTAAAAAACACACTTGTTTATCAAAGCAATACAATAGTTACATGTTTCTTCCGTTAAAGAAGTAATGTTTGAATCAAAGAAAAATATTTTACAAGCCAATCATTCTTAACATTATAATAAAAACATTAAAATTAAAATATATATAAAGAAAAGTATATTCTAAGTTGAGAAACATAAGGGAAAAAATGTTTCATTTCTTACAGTTTTTTTCTAAGACGCAAGATTTTTTCTAAGACGGAAACTGTCGCTTATATTTCTTCTAAGACAAAAATTTTTAACTTGAATTTTTTTAGTGAGAAAACTCATCTTTTATATTATCTGCCAGAAAATCCCTGTTAATTTCGAAATGGGAAGAGGAAAAATTACACTTTACAAATTTGCAAAAAATGTACTTTAACTAATTTTAAACTGAAAACGTTTCACATAACACTTTTTGTAAATAGAAAATATTTCCTTTACATTTTTTCTGATACGAAAGAGTTTCACTTGTACTTTTTTCTGGGTTGTTGAAGGTCCAACTTGTATATTTTTTAAGATAAAAAGTTTTAATAACACTCTTTTCTTAAAAAAGCTTTATTTCAGATTTTTTTTTAATGACTGAAATGTTTCACTTTATAAATTTTTAAGACGGAAAACTTTGCTTTTATTTCATTTACTTGTTTGGTAAGAGATAAATTACGGATAAGTGTATTTCAAATATTTTACTATTTAAAAATTACCCTTGGAATATAAATCTGGTTCATAAATAAATACGAAGTAGCCATTTATATAAACGGTGGCATAAGAGGTTTGTTCTTGTCACCGTTTAGGTAGGTAACTAGTGCAGAGGGAAAAGAATGAAAAAAGATAAAAGGCCCTCAGACCGAAGGCTTCAAAAAGTATTCTTTACATTTATCAATTTTAAATACTCTTTGCATTGATTAAAAATCCCTAAAATCGTTCGAAAAATGGGAAAATATCCTCTGTAGATACAATAAGCTTTATTATATATTAAAATTTCATAAAGGAACAATTTTCCTTTGAGCGATTTAAAAGTGAAATCGTTTGAATTTTACCTGTATGAATCAAATCTTTATCTTGGTAAATAGTTACACAGAATGAATTAGATTTTATGGTCTTTCTGTTTTAACAAAGCAATTTGATTGTTAATAAAAGTAGTTGCAGCATTTTAAGGTATAAATTTCATTGGAAATCGTAGTAAATCGTTTCATCGGAAAAAAGTAGTCATATGCTCATGAGCTATTTTCTGTATTAGTTGGCTGGTACCGCGAATTTGATATATCTTTTTCAAAAGTATCAGTTCGAATATAATAATTATTATTTCTATGGCAGAAAGGGCGCAAATCTTGAACTTCTGAATGCGTTATTTTCATGAAAGGAAACGGTTTGTAAGGTATGGCAAATATATTTTAATTAAATTTAGGAGATATAAAAGCCAAATCTAGGATATCGTGTAATGTTTGAGGCAATGCATTTCAAAGAATTCCTGTTAGCATTATAAATTAACCTTATATTAAATAAAATATTCCTGATCGCATTAAGTTAAATGTTAGTAGTATAAAAATATATTGTAATATTTTTTGTGATCGTTCCAAATAATCATAGGTATTAGTTTGTTAAACTGTATTAGTTTAAGATGGATAAAAATATAATGTATTTTATTATTAGTAGATTGCCCGTTTAATCCGAGGTCAACTTTATAACGATCTGACATTCATATTTATATATATGCCGATAAGAACATTTCAAGAAAATGAGCAACAAAAGGAAAAATAATGTCATAAAATATGTTTTGAAATTATTTCCAAAATTTCGGTGTTTCTATACGCTTTTTATTTTGTAGAAGTTCGAGTCGTCATACAATGAAAAAGATGATATGTAAATTTTTACGGTTTACGATGATATGTAAATTTTTACGGTTAAATTTTTAGCGGCCTGAAACCGGTACAATTTTCATATCTAAATACCCCATTCGAGTATTTTAATTTTTTTTTCAGAACAAATGCAATGAAAATATTTAAGTAACGGTCTAACATTGTGGGTTTTGTGATACTCTGCTTGTCACTGATGTAAGTGGAAAATTATATTTTTCCTGTTATTCGGGTGTAATACGATATTAGTAAGGTAAAATATAATTAGAATACAGAATTTAGAAATTGGGAAAAAAGAAGCAACGTATGTGTTAACAATGTATGAATAAAATAAATATTAGTATACTAAAAATGGAGAATTTTGAGACGAAATAATGAAATACAGCGAAACTTTGTTTCACGAATTTAATCCTTTCCTGAAATTAGTTCGACAACTGAAATGTTCGTAAACTGAAGCAATTTTTCCATAAATCCAATTAAAATCAATATATATATATATATATATATATATATATATATACCAATCTTATATTATAAAAATCGTTGAATATAAAACAAAAAAAAAAAAAAAAAAGGATAAACACAATATCAAACAGATAAAAAAATGAAAGGGATAAATACAATTTTCGCATTTAATTTTACTGAAGCTGTAATAATGTAATTATTAAAGTTTACCATTTTACTGAAGCTGTAGTAATGAAGCAGAAAATGATGAAGATGTATTTGGATGTGGAAATTCTCTTTTTTAAAAAAAACGTCCAAGATGTTAGCATTTTGGATGGCGAAATTCTCTTCCTTTAAAACATCCAATAACTGTCTTCAGAACGCCTTTTCTTTTATCTTCGTCTTTAAACGCCACTCTACTCTACTTGGGCTTCACTGAACTTTTTTTTTTTTTTTTCTTTCCTTTTTTTTTTTTTTTTTTTTTTTGATTTAAAATTTGTCCAACTGGCTTTGTTGCTGCCTACGCTTTAAAATGTTTTTTAAATTTAGCTTTGGCATTGGCAATGAAAATGCTTATGCTGTAACTTGTTACTTCTTCATCAGGATGATATCGGTACGTGAAAACTTTGCATTTCATACAAATTTCGAGGATCAGAGAACTAGGATCATTTATGTTTCCTTTCTTTTTTTCTGAAAGCATTTTTTTCTCAGTCGTCTTTTGTTACTGCTTCTGAAGTTGTTGTAGTTCTTTTTTGTCAAGCTCACTTTTATTAATCTTACAGTAACTTATCTAGGTTTTCTTTGTTTACTTCCTAGCCTATGGTTTCTCCTAGAAACATAGTATCACAGGTAACAAAAATGGTCTAAGATGTCAAAATATTTACCTGCAACCCGTATTTTTTCCAGACCGAATGCATGGTCTTGTAAGTCATTTTCTGAAAAGTTTTATTAAGCAACGGAAAATATTAACATGATGTTTCCAGAAGTCTCGAGTGTTAATTATTTGGTATAGGCTACTTCAAAGTACCTTAGAATATCATGTTGCTAACTTGAATGTTCGTAATTCCGGCTACGGGTATCCTTTCGTTATCCGACGCGTTTCTTGCTTAGATAATTTGTTCGAGAACGGATTTGTTCGTAATGTGAGTTTCTGTTGTAATTCAGAATAAGAAGGGCATTATTAATTATTAGGAATAGCGGGTCAGCTCCGAAAAGAAAGATATTCGCCTTTTTTAAAAAATACTGCCCAAATATTAGTATGAAAAACCACAGAAATTTGGAAAACTAATTTAATTTGAAAAAATACATTATTTTTCTACATAAGAATTTAGAAAGAAGAGGGTAGCACTGGTCCACTTGTAGTGAGCCCTCAGCGGCCCAAGGTTCTCACTTTCCACTTATTAGTATAGAAACAACGCCCGGATAAGCGAGACGCATTTGTTCCATTTCAGAGCAAAACACGTTATATTATACTTACAACACACTAGAACTTAAAGTTATTAAGTATTACAGATTTTAATACTTAAAGCAGTATTTTAAATATTAAAATTCTGATCTATTCCTAATACTAAATAAAAATGAGATCGTTGTTCAAACAGCAGATATATTAGTTCAGGCGTGTTTCCAGTCAAGTATGAAAGTATTTTTGATCAATATAATTTAAAGATAAATAAAGATGTTACATGTTTAGCAATAATTCATTAATATCTGTGAACGCCAAACTATTATTTTCTTCAGTTGCATAGAAATTTATCGTAGCGAATTTCGACTTTTATATATGAACTCCCAAGTTTACCAACTTGGTACCTAACTTTATATGACTTTTTAGAGACATTAGGTATTTTTTGAAAGCAGGAGATGTGAAAAATGAGTCATGCCCTCGCCGGGACTCGAACCACGGACCTCTCGAATACGCGCCGAGCTTTCTGACCAGTACACTACGAAGGCATGCTATGAAGGCGGGAGAAATACCTTATATACTCCCCCTTTTAAAGGGCGGGGACCCAGTCGCCAAATCCTGGAGGTGGAGAATCATCCTCCACCACTTTTTAGTTCGGGAGCCACTGTAGAGACATTAGGTTATTCTTGGAAACAGGAGGTGTGAAAAATGACCAATGCCGTCGCCGGGACTCGAACCACGGACCTCTCGAATACGCGTCGAGGGTGCTGGCCACTACACTACAAAGGCATGCTAAGAAGGCGGGAGAAATATCTTATAAATTCATGTGTGATTATCTATTTTTATATTTTCGTTTTAAGCGGTCATAAAACTTGGAGATCAGGTGAATCATTTTCAGCCCCCTTTCGCGCAGTCGGAGTATACAGCTCAAGACACTCTTCTTCCCCTCTGGTTTTTTTTTTTTTTTTTTTTTGCGTTCATATTAACATCATTCCAAGTACGGTACCAGTAGATAAAAATGAGCAAAAGTCGGTGGTAGCAACAAGATTTAAATCTAAAAAATAAATAAAAAAATATTTCAGTGAATTATCAAAACAAATTTCTTTTCTTGGAAAGAAATTTTCACGAAACGAGTTCGGCAGAAAATGTAACTTCGTAAACAGCAATTACCGAAGGCGAGTAAGGATCAGTGTATTTGCACTCCATTCCATAGTCCATCAAAAAGAGGTACTTTAAAAAACTACGCATTTAAATACAAATATGCATGAAAGGCCAAGAAGGCCAATCAAAGGAAAAAATAAGAGATACGTATCCAAAAAAGCCACAAAGTTCACAAAGAAACGAGTTCAAAAACAAAATCTGTTCATAGCAGCAATGTTTAGCAGTTTGGGAAAAGAATGTTACTCTTTACGAAGAGTGTGCTTTCTTGAACTTTCCGAAAACGAGCTAAATAAAAGAGCTTAACAACCACGTGTTGAGACTCTTCATATGCGTGGAAAGAGCAGAGCTGAATTGTCCACATTTTATCGAGTTTCTGGGATAAAAACCTCTTGTTGGTGGGGGTGGGAAGTAGTAACTATGGCAGTAACGACTGGCTGCAGGAAAGGGGGGGGGGAGTAGAGGTCATCCTCGCAGTTATCGCAGGGCAGCATCTCGGGCACGATCTGGGAAGAGACAATTAGATAGTAGGCAATCCAATTGGGCTCATGCTCAATTAGAAAGCGTGTCCCTGTTTTTTGCGTTCCCACAAAAGCGAGAGCCGGGGAATTGAGAGGTTTGGGTTTCGTCTAGGGTTTTGACGGAGTCGAGAATCAGAACTGAAGTCGCAGGAGAACATTTAAAGAACATTTTTGTTCCTAAATTAAAGTACCGTTGCACTAGGAAATTCTTCTCCGAAAAGAGTACCATCGGATAAGTAAATATGTAATGCATTCAAAATTGATAAAAAAATTTTTCTATAACTCAATTTTATTATCCCGACTTAATTCTTTATGACAGAAGTTGTAGAGATTATTACGCTTTTCGAACCAGGAAACATGGAAAATATAAGGACCCCTCCGGCATTCGAACCGCGGATCTCTCCCGCTGTTAACTGGACGTGCTAATCATTTAAACCATATGAGTATGCACGGGGAAGGGGAATGAGATAATTTCTTACATTCTCTCCTACTTAGACGAATAGCGGGAAGAAACAAGCACAAGATTCAGTCACCTATCCATGTAATAACAACTTATCATTGACCACATTTTAATTCAGATGTCACTGCAGGGATTATTAGGCTTTTCAGTCTAAGAATTATAAAATATTAGTAGTGCCCTCCCCGGAATTGGAACCACGGATTCGAACCCGGATCTCCCAAATGATAGTTGAATGTGCTAACGACTAGCACAGGCTAATGCGATAATGAACATGCACAGGCTAATGCGATAATTCCTTCCAAGGTCTTCACTGGCTTTGTGTCAATGGGCTTCCTTGACCAATCAAACATGTCATAGCTATCATATCCAACAGACGACACCTCTACAAATAATATTGTATTTCATAAAATAAAACGGTATTGCAAATCAATTCTCTAAAGCGACCCCATTCATGGAAGACTAAAATCGCCCAGAACTGGATTATCTTAAAGAGGCTCACTGAGGATTCTGCTCTTCCCGAGGACTTCCTCCGAGGACAAATAGTAAAATTTTGCATTGTTTCTGTCAGTTAGAGATTTTATTAATCATCGCATTTAGAGATTAGCTTATTTTAAAAAATTATAACTATTATCTGCTATGCTCGTAAATAATTAGCTCATACCTTAATGCTTGTTTTCGTGGTGTTAGTGGTTAGCCGTCCATCCACTGGAAGATTCAGCTAGCAAACTGAAGGTGTGTAATTTAAACCTCGGCTATTACATAATTTTTTTTTTACCTGAAAAAACTTAAAAACTTGTTTAGAACTAATAAAAATGAGATAGACGGTAGCTCGTCACCACATATATTTGATCGACTGAGTCTCGTATCTTTTCCAGTCGCTATTTAAATCAAGAAGAATATAAGAAATTATCAAATTTCTTCGTGCACGCTGTCGTGATGTAAATGGTTAGAACATTCAGCTAGCATATGCCAAGGTGTAAAAGGCTAAAAGATTTAGTTACAGAAGTCGTAGTATAAAAAACATAGTATAAAAATTGATAATAATAATTTCATCCCACTGAAGATGTAATCAACATCGCACACTGCATGAGTTTAAGGTTAGGTTTATTGATTAAAGCAAAGCCCAGGAAGTCCATCCCTCTATGCGAATGAATGTCTTCGTGGAGAACTTTTTAAGGGAAACACGTTCGTATTCTTGCGCATCCTTTGAAAACTAGGTAGAAAAGAGGGGGAAAAATTTCAGATTTTTAGCTCTGCATACAAGCACAAAATCTGAGCAAAATCATTCCGAAAAAGTTTCCAAACTAGCAAAAATGACTTCAGAAAACTTAACCATATATTCTATTCTGCTTCACCCAATAGCTGCGATTAACGGATTGTTATAAAACAATCCGTTAATAAAATTTGTAATGTAATTCATAATAAAATAATTAAAATAATTAACAATTTGTGAAATAAGTAATAAAATTATATTCTGTAAATGCATTTTTGACTAGAGATTCTAATAATTCCCCTCCTACTGAGGAATAACTTTTCTCAAATTCTTGACATATTTAGAAATACCAAGGATGATTTCCATACGTTTCTAGAAACGAAATAGCAAGGCAGACGTAATAATTGAACAACTGACTTCATTTAATCAGGAATGTAGTAACATTTAACGCGTCTGATTCAAATATTATTAATTTTGCCGTTTTTAATATTTAAAATGCAAATGCCGTTTTCAATATTTAAAAAAATACTTCTTTGTTTTCAACATTTTGAAGCAACAGTCTTGCAAGCATACTTTATCGTGCAAATTTTTCTAAATAAAGACAGGGGTTTGAAGAATTTTGTGAAAGCTATAAAGAAACTGTTAATTTCCTAGTTTTCTAAATAATCATAATAAATCGAAGCGAGTTGACACAGAAGAAAATGCTTGAAAAAGTGTTGTACACTGATGTAGATAATTAAAAGGGAAGTTTCTTGAATGCAATTACTTTATCAATCCCTCTATCCATTTAATATAAGCATAAATATTATTTTAAAGTATTAAAGTAATGAAACCAAGATCGTTTTATAAACGAGACTTTCAGGATTCGTCTTAAGAGGTTTAACTGAAGACTGATCCATTCCCACACTTTACGCTTTGTGTCCGGGATAAGACTTAATGTTTCTGATGCGGCTAGTTACATCCTGCGCGGGGGAAAAAAAATCTGAAGGCTTTCAGATTTTATATTACGCCCAAAGAGACCTTTTTTCAAAGCTTTTGAGTTACCTTTATTTATTAAATATCACGTTCTTTGCACTTGAATGACATAAAATTCAATTAAACAGCAATATCACAAACTATCGAAACACAGCATATCATTAGAATTTCCGGAAGACAGTCTCTCGCGCTGGAGATAATTCCCTCCCCCCCGTATAGTATTGCCATTGCTTGCTTCGAAATCGTTGAGTTTGTTAATTAAAAATTCGTTAAAATGTTACAAATATGAAATCGATGATAAAACAAATTCCAAATTAGGGCTTCCAGATGCCCACATATGGTGGAGGACTACATTATTCAAAATTGGATAGCTCTAGGTACAGTTGCTTTATCACAATGCGAGAAATATTTATGCAGGTTCTTCATTATTTAATTTCTTTAAATATAACATAGGGCTATAATAATTGGTGGCAAGAATTTGAAAAGTGAAACGGACATTTAAAGTTTTCAAAGTCAAAAATGCCAAAACGAAATTAATAGCCCTTCCGGTCTAAAAATATCTAAAAACACTAGAACTTCCAACAAAATAAATATTTGCTCAATTGCATATCGTTACTCATTTCGAAATTATACAACAGTTTAATTTAAAACGACGAGTATAATATTTAATTTTTGTACAAATTCAGATATTTTGGATATTACACTACCTCCCCACCAAAGGAAACGTTATTAGTCTCGAAACGGCATTTTGCATCGAACCAATAAAAACGTTGTATAACTTTTCTTATTTTTGCCACCAAATATTATCGCCCTATACTATATTTCAAAAAATTAAATAATGAGGAATTTGCGTGAATGTATGTATGTTTCTCGCATTGTGAAAAAACAACGGCACCTAGAGCCATCCAATTTTTAGCAACGTTGTCCTCCACTCGAATATGAATTTTGGAAGCTCGAATTATTAATTTGGAATTTGTTTTATTGTCTATTTCATATTTTGTAAAACTTTAACGAATTTTTGATTAAGACACTCAACGATTTAAAAGAGAGCACAGGCAACACTGCACGAAAAAAAAAAAAAAAAAAAAAATCATCTCCAGCGCGCGAGATTGTCTGTCGGGAATTCTAAAGATATGTTATTTTTAAATAATTTTAGTCCAAAGGGACATGAGCTCAAATGCTCCAGAAACGCGCAAGTGTGTGTAAGCGTAATATAAAATTTGAGCGTAATATGAAATGTGAAAGCTTTCATACTTTTGTTTTTAGTTTCTGGAAATATAATGTCCTAAAGATTAACAGACCTTTTACAGTGCGGCATAATACGTCATCCGCAATGAATATTGCATTAGATTTATTCGGGAAAATTGTGAACCGTATAAATAATGTAAGTTAAATAGGGATAATTCAAATGCTCACATGCTCTACTGCTGCTGTTGTTGTTGTTGTTGCTTATGCCCACTTGTCTGACGTAGGCAGCCCAAGACCACGAAATCGCTCGTGGCAAGGAGCGTTAGAATACGCCTGCCGTTGGCAACAATCTTCGGCACCATTCAGGTGACAGTGCGATTTAGCTCTGTTCAGCCCCCAATTTTGATGGTGAGCACCCCGGCGGGGGGAGACAGGCCCGAGGGTCTCCCACCCATCTCCCTTCCACCAAACCACTCGAGAGGACTTTCGGTTTGCCGCATATTTAGGGTGCCACCATGCCGCATCGACACTATACATTTACAAATACCCATGTTTTCTCCGATATTCAAACTCGGGCCCTTCGGCACTGTAATCGACGACGCTAACCATCATACCGGTGGGACGATATCACCATCCAAATTTCTGTACTCTTAGGAAATTCCTCTAGATTGTCTCTCAACAAAAAGAGAAGGATATATCTATGCATTTTAAAACCAAGAAAATTTTATATACCCCAATCTATGTTATTTCTTGCCTGATTTTTTATCTCATTTCTTTTTCTTTCACATCGTGCTGTTATGCTTCCACAGTATGCCGTATCTACGAGTATTATATTTATAAAACGTATGAGCTGGGCGTATTATTCTTATGGAAGGCAAGTAGAGACTATAAAAATTGAAATACAAGGGTAACTAAATCAACATAATGTCTCAGGCTGATGTCAGATAACCAAAGCGTCCGCCATTAGTAATAGTATTATAAATTTCTTTTACACTAAAATAAACTCTTCACAGTAAAACTCAAAAATTGACAAATTCAAAATGTGCCTAAAAAACGAGTTTTTCTTATTGTAAGTATTCCTTAAAGTAAAAAATAGGAAAAGTCCCTCAGAATTTGTCCGTTGCAGAAAAAATATATTCCCTTTACCTTGAAACAAAGTAACACGTGTTCCTGTGCTCCACTCTTAGTGTTTATTTAACGAAAACACAAAAACTTGAGGCCGACGATATTTCTTTAAAATTTAAAAGCCACGCATTTTTAATTATTCAGGAAGGGGGCATGGAGCATTCATAGTATCCCTGTATCTGTTTTAGACACCTCCTCGAGTGTCCTTAATGCTTACTAAGAACACTTCATGCCTATTTTTGAAGTATCAAACTTGTCTAACCTAAGCTTGTCTACAGCATGAAAGATGAAGATGAAAAGTGGATTGAATCCAAATACGCATAATTTCGATGTAGGTTGTTCATTACATTCTCTTTAAGTTAGATGTATAACGCGCATTTAAAGAATAAGGATTGAGTTTTTTAACAGATTCCAAATAAGCAGCCAAACTAAAATAAGTGATTGAATAATTACAAGTACACGTAATAGCCATGTAGTATGAACTTTTACTGTTTTAGCGAAATCCTTCCAAATTGGGCCTATACATTATGCTACCATGCCATTTATCATTTATTCATGTGGTAAGTGTTCTCATCTCACAAGCGGTAAGATTATAAGGTATTTTCTCCCTCCTTTCAGCTTGCCTTCGTTGTATAACGGTAGCACACTCGGCGCGCATTCGAGAGATCCAGGTTCGAGTCCCGAGAGTCCATTCATGTTTCCTGCTTTACTAAAAAAGCTAATGAGTCTACAGTGGCGCCCGAGCTAAAAGGTAGTGGATGATGATTCTTCACCACCAGGATTTGGTGATTGGGCCGTCTAATCCCCAGTCACCCTTTAAAAGGGGGAGTATATAAGATATTTCCTCCTTCATTTCTGCAAGCTTTCGTGGTGTAACGGTAACGGTAAGAACCACCACCACTTGTAGCCATGTAACTAAAAGTAACAGTCAGTTTCAAATTTAAAACTTGATCTAGCAGTCAAAGACTCCATAATTTAATTTAAATCTAAGTTCGCTCAGAAATTCAGCTGGAGTAACAATTTAAATGATAATAGCTATAACACAAAGCTGAATAATTACAATCTTATCAGAGGCGGCGAAACTAAGTAAAGTGGCCTTGATAAGTAGAAACAAGATCTATCTTACAATCCAAAAATCGTAGCTTAAATATTCTCTAATTCACTTGCATTTATATTGAGGAAGGGTAAAGGAGAATTTATAGTAAAGGCTGAAATTATAAATAACCGATTAATTCAAAATAATAGTAACCGTATATTATATACCTAATTGATTATATTACGAATTTCTTATATATGTAAATAATTTTAGTGAAATTATTGTATTTGGTATTATATGGCTGTATTTGGCATTAAGATTGGCGATATCTTACGAATTTAACGAGATAATCATTTATCTGAATGTTAAATAGACTTGCCCCATAATCTCATTTTTCCGGCAGAGCTTCACTCTCTTCAGACTTTTCATGTTACATTAGACAAAAGATACTACAATTTACCTTATAATTTCACTCAAATTATTTACATATGTACAAAATCCGTAGCAGTATGCATGTGTCAGGCCCCGCAGTCTTCGGCATATTGTTTTTGAGTCAGCCGCTTGGAATTTCTGAAAGGTTAGATACTTACCTACCACCAGCTGAGTTCCTGTATCGCCTGTTATATGACTATCAGCATTTGTACTCAATTGGTGGAGCATTCTATTATCGCTAAGCCTAGCCAAAAATCTCTACAGAATATTAAAATTTAATTAAAAATTAAATAAATGTGTAGCTGAATTTATAATGTTACTTTTGAAGAAAGGTATTTGTGATTTATGGTTATTAAGAGACTCTGTCAAGACTTTGACTGTGCTGAACGATTTTTTTTTTTTTTTTTTTAGATTGCTTTTAAATTTTCGTTGTTCATTGCCAGGTAGTTTATGACAGTTTTAAGTTTGTTTCGTAGTAACTTATTCTTTTGGAGTTGTTTCAGCCATACTTGGGCATTTTCAGCTATATACGGCTGGAAAAGTAGTTCTTTGGTGATTTCAAACTCGAACATATAGTGATCGATGGTACCTGTTGAGCCGCATATATGCATGGAGAATAGCCGGTAGTCTGGTGTTCCTCTTCCACCCTAGTATAATTTCGGCAGCTTTATGAGCAGGGTCTTCTAGACAAGGAGTTGGCGTTTCCAGGCGAGGATCCCTTCTGATGATGGATGGTAATATCCTCTGATGCTGAAGCAGTTTGTTGTTTTTGAGGTCTAAGGAAAAATCGTATTTTCTTAAAAAGTCCGATCAGAGTATGCAGAGATCTGTGATATCTGCCACGGATACCGTGTGATAGTAGACGGCACTTCTAAACGTGATAAACGCTTAACTTTCCATCTATGGCGATTTTATCACCAGACGCAGTCTGGAGGGTAACAAAGAATGGCGTCCACATGACTTTTATTTAAACTATTGAGCTAAATATCTCCGAATGATAGTACCGTTAGCTCCTGTGTCAATGATTATATTACAAGGAACTCCATCGATATGCCTATGGATGGATAGTCCATTACTGTTGCCACTCACTTCAGAAATCTTAAGAGCTTTAAAAGAGTGTTTTTCATTCTCTGGCAACCTCCGTTCCTCGATATGGTCATTCATTTGTTTCCTTCGTCGTTGCTGGGAAATAATCTTAATTTCTGTGCTCTGGGGTGTTCTGCAGTTCCTTCGCACGTGACCTTCAGCTCCGCAGTTCCAGTATTTTGGTTTCTTATCACTCCTTTTTCGTCCCATGGCATTTAATTGTCTGTTTAAATCGTTTGCCTTATTTTCCGTGCTCTGGGGTGTTCTGCAGCTCCTTCGTATGTGGCCTCCAACACCGCAGTTCCAGCACTTCAGAATTGGTTTCTTTTCACCCCTGTTCCGTCTCAAGGCACTGACTGGTCTTTTCAAATCGTCTGTTTTATTTTCCGTGCCCTGGGGTGTGCTGCAATTCCGTCGTAGGTGGCCTTCAGTACTCCGTTCCCAACACTTTAGAGCCAGTTTGTTCCCACTCCTGCTCCGTATCAAAGCATCGACTTGTCTAGTTAAATCATCTAATCGAGCCATCAATTGATCCACTGGCTCGTGGACTTACACAGCTCGGACTGGATGGCGATCATTACGAGTTGCTTGCTGGGCTGCCTCGAATTCACGGCGTACAACAGAGCGCTTTTTATGTCCTTGACATCCGCTAATTTTTCCGGGGTAGCCTTCTCTTCAAATAAGTCTCGTGCTGCATTCAAATAAGTCTCTTGCTGCGTGGAATATAAAACAATTTTAATCACAAATTCTTCTAAAAATATCTAAATAAATACAAAAACCGTAACAATAATTTAAGATATAAAAATTATGATTGTATTCTAATGTAAAATAAATTATTATTAAGTTGCATAGATAAAAGTTTAGAAATTCTTCGGTTTACAACGCTTTGGTATAAAACACTTCATCAAAATGTAAATCGTAAAGTTAATGTGATATTTCGCATTGCCTTTATAGATCATTCCCTCATAATTAGGAGTGTACGGTGATATTCCGGCTCACGAACAGTCATCAAGATATTCATCCGTAAGTCGAGTTCTGTAACGTTGATTTTGTGATATTCATTGTTGAAAACAATGATGTTTGACATTTTAAAAATTTTAACAAATAAGCGGAGCAAAATGACAAATTGGCCGGGACACAGGGACCATACATTTTAACTAGGACAATCCCGATCAAACTGGGACTCCTGGTAAGCGCATTTAAAATTATAAACAAATAATTTTTTAACAAGTAGGCTTATATTTCTCTAATTAGTGACTAATTATAAAAAATTAGGTAACATTTTATTGAAAACTTAAATACTTATCGTGATCGCACAGCATCGGGTACACATAAAACCGTTGGCTGGTGCAATGGTGCCCTTGGGTATAAGGTCGAAGACCCTTGCAGTAATATATCGTTACATATCTGTATTATAAAATGTTACCAACTCTTTGTGTAAGTATTCTTTGTTTTTCTAATTGCTCTCCAGCAGCACTTGAATACAGAAAACGCTTTCTGAAAATAGCAAAAAGCAATGACAGGCCTTGACACACACACAGAGAACGCCAGCCAACCCTTTCTTGATGCTGCACCCTACAACACGTTTCTTCCGTCTTCGGATCGACACGGTACGCAACATTCCGAGAGTGCATCAACACGACTCCGCTTCTGCTTTCTCACGTAAACGTCACCCGTGACGGAACTTTCGCGCGGCTAAGTACACCCTTTCCCCGTGACACCCTTTGTTGCGCGAGAGGGTCGTATGCTGCTCCGTGAGCTCAGACGGACGGACTAATTGAGGAGAAATCATTCGTGACGTCATAAGTACACCCCGCGGAAATTAATAAGGGGATCGCTGGCAACTTATCGTGACGAGACTTATCGCATACCTGGATCATGTCTGTCCATCTTCTTACATCGGACTCTTTCATCCCGTGTTAACAGGATGAACGAACGAAGGCAACAAAGTTGTAAAGCGCTTGCGTGCACTGGGAAGGAATTGGAATAGAAGTTGTACGCGTTTTTGTAATCGAGATGTCTTCAATAATGGGCAGTATGGTGTTGGCTTTCTCGGTTTCTTAATGATGCAAGTTTCTTTTTTTAGCCCCGAAGGGCTAGTAGTCTCGAAACGCGATTTTGTGTTGTTTCACTTTTCGTTCACTGTTGCCTTTCAGCGAAATGTAAAATTTTTATCTTTCAAATTTAATTTACTAAAATGTTACTGATGAACAGACTAAGCTATCTAAAAGCAAGAGAGGCAAATATTAATGATATTTATTTATTTATTTATTTTTACTTTTCAGTTTGGTCAATTTAGGTGAAAATTCATTTAATTCATTATTTTAATTATCTAATTAAAAACATGAATATTTTTAGCCCAAAGGGAGTTAGCCCAGAAGGGCTATTAATTTCGTTTTCGCATTTTGCGTTGAAAACTTTAAATGCCCGTTTCATTTTTCAAGCTGTTGCCACCAAATATTATCGCTGTGTGTTAAATTTAAATAAATTAAATAATGAAGAATCTGCATAAATGTATGTATGTTTCTCGCATTGTGATAAAACAACGGTACCTAGAGCCATCCAGTTTTGAAAAACGTAATCCTCCACCGAATAGGGGCATCTGGAAGCTCTAATTTGGAATTTGTTTTATTATTGATTCCAGATTTTGTAGCACTTCGAAACGAGTTTTTGATTAAATAACTAAGCGATTTCCAAGTGAGCAATGGGAACACTGTACAAAAAAAAAAAAAAAAAAAAAAAAAAAATTCTCCAGCACGCGAAACTGGTTATCGGAGATAGATTCTAAAGATATGCTTATTTAAAAAATATTTTGTGATATTGCTGTTGAATTGAATTTTATGGTTTAAATGCGAAGAATGTGATATTTAATAAGTACAGGTAACACATAACACGTTAAAAAACGCCCCTTTGATGCGTAATATAAAATCTGAAAGATGTCAGATTTTTTTTTTTATTTTTCTACTTCTTTTTATAGAATAACGTTATATATTTATTCACTTTAATGTGTTGTTTCACTTTTCGTTCAAGTCTTTTGTCATTCGGAAAAATGAAAGACGTTATTTTTACATATTTAATCTATCTGTTATTAATTCATAAAGTAACCTATTTCAAATCAATAGAAGCAGTTCTTAAAAATATTTTTTTTCCTTTTTGGTCTGATTCATTTAAATAAAAATGCGTTTGATTTCATGATATATCTAACTAAAAAAATTAAATATTTTATAGAGTTACACTGCATATTTTTCATTTTTCAAATATGCAGAAGATATATAACATATTAATTTAATATCCTATTAAATGTTTCGCTATTTCACCTCCTATGTCCATTGATAATCTCTATTGATAAACGATAAGAAACTTTAAAAGACCTCTTCTGGGCGATCGTTGAAATCTGAAATTCGACTCAGAATTTTTTTATTTATTTTCTTTTTCTCTTTCTTTTAATAATCTTTTTGGAATTTACCTGTTTCTTTGGAATTTACCTGGTCTATTTATCTTAATGTTGCTTGCACACGCTCAAAGAATCGACTTATATAAAACTTGATTTATTGTTATTATTTTTTCGAACTTTCAAATGCTTTAGGAATAATTTTATTATTATTAATATTGTATATATTGCACTACATATTAGTTTTTTATTAGTCGGACTGACATGGCTCCAAATAAATAAAAAGAATGATACATTTTTTGCGTTTATAAAGAGATTTTAAATTTGCTTACAGAAGATGAAAGGAAATATTTAATAAAGAGGATCTCTTTCTTCCAGAGTCACGTGATAATTCATAACTATGTGCAAATATAATAACAGTAGTAGTAGTAATGCATAAAAAAGCGAATGTTGGAACAAATTGTTATGACGCTGCAGAAGTGTTAATGTTGGAGAGGGGAAGAGAGTGAAAGAGGGAGGGAATGAAAAATCACATATTTCCTCTCCTTTTAAATACACTCGTCAATTCACTCCCCGTTATGGATTAAGCTTAACCATTTGTCTTATCAAAAATTTCAAAATTTCTGAAAAGGATAGTGGATTGATGACATCAAAAATGCAGCTAGTGAAATTATATATATGCCTCTCCTTGATGAAACTTTATATATGTTCAGTGATTATGTTTATCTTCATTTTCACGTTGCGTCGATCATCAGATTTTAAACTGAGGGGAAATTTTTAGATTTTCATTTTTAGTTTATTGGTATTCACTTCAACATTTACATATTTGAAGTTTCCCTTCATTTTATGCTAATATTACCTATTAATTTTTATTCTTACATAAACCCATTACTACTACTATATTATTCTTATGTTTACACACTTTTACAGCCAGTCAGTTGGCCCTGCGGGAGGGAAACTCACATTATTAAATACTTGCTTTAATTCACAAATCAGCTTTAGTGGTTAACATCTACGTCATCGTTAAATATTTAAATGTGCACATATAAATGCGCATATATTTAATGTACATATATTTAAACGTACATGTATAATTATACACACACACACACACACACACATATATATATTTCCAGAAAGGAGATTTTATTCAGAGATTCTTAGAGAATCTCCGTGATAGAAAACAGTAAAAGGCATCATTACTGACACACAGCCAGTTCATAATTTATTTGCATAAATTAAAAATTTAAAATATTGCTAGTTTTTTACATGGTCAGTAGATTACGATTCTAAAGTAATAAAACTGCACGACATTTTAGTAACTTAATTTTAACATTTAAAATCTTATCAATTACCTTTGTGAAAATTCTTTCAGGATACTATATGTAATTAAAGGAGAACGTAAAGTGTGGTACACTCTAAATCAAGGGTAGTCAACCTTTTTATACATACCGCCTACTTTGTAGGCAGTAAAATTTCTATACCGCCCACTCGTTCACAGTAACTTAATATAGCGTAACTTCAAGTGGAGACTTTGTAAAAATATATAGTTAAATTTATGCATTTATTTATACTATAATTTACAATATTAAACTTTCGACAGATAGAAAATTCATTTACAAACAACAAAACCGTATAAATATACTGAAATATCTGAATACTGCGCGAAGGGGAATAGTGAAGTACAGGACTCAACTTTAAGGAGTGTAAATATATCAACCCATCCATGCATGTTTCGATCTTCCTTGATCATTATCAGAGAGAAACCTCCACCGTGAAAGCTTAAATCGCCAACTACGGGGCGGTGAGGACCAAACTGACAACCTCTGCTCGAAATAAATCACAGAAGAATATCATGAAATGTCCCCAAAGGGGAGAAAAAACTCTCAAAACGGCCAAAAATAATGCCCGAATTCCAAACTTTGGAAATAAATTCAGTCAGTATTTTGTTGTACAGGAATCAAACTTCATTTTTATAATGAGCGTAAACTCATAATAATATAATTGTAGAGTCCAGGGAACTGTGTAAAAAGTTAGAATTATTACAACATTTATTTTTTAATTTTAAAATATTAATATTTGCCTCAACTAAAACATTTCTGTGAGTGGAAGCATATGTTTACTATCAGCGGCTGAAAGCCGCTTTATAGATACGGTATAACTGATAATTAATAAATTTCAAATAATATGCAGTAAAGAAATTTAAAAATGTTAAAACCAAAACTTTTCAAACAAGCAAAAAAAATTTAATTACTTCTTGGGAGTTTTAGTTAAATCTTTTCACTAAAGTTTCATAATTTCACTTACGTTTTAAATTCTTTGGATTATATGCTATTTGTTTAAAGGTAAAATTTTGGTTTGAATTTTTCATCGAAGTATTTTTTTATTACACTTCGTTCTCAATTCTTTAACTAGAATTCTCTTTACTTAAACTACAAGATTCTAATTATAATTTACACTGTTTTTTTTTCTTGCTTTGGGAAGGGGCTAGAATTTTCGGGTGAACTATTATGATTAAAATGCATTGAAATGGTTCGTCGGCTAATTCTGGATACAGAATAGCAAGGATTTTTGTGGAAGAGAGATTTAAGTTGATCACAGAGCTAATCACAGAACCAAGTTTCATCATTTAAATTTTAAGGTTCTTGATCTTGCTTTTTGAGAATATTTTTTTAAATTTTAGTTAATAAATCAAGAAATTTACTTCTGCTTAGTGACCTTTTACTAGTATGAATTCATATTAAAAGCTGTCCAGACGTCTTTTCAGGAAGCTTCCTCGAATGTAATTAATAGCTTTGAACGCTATGTCTTACGTCTATGATTTCCTTCGTATTTAATCTTTCGCTGGTTAATACTTACTGTTGAATTATGCAGTGGTAGTTCAAAAAATTGGGAATTTATGATCATTTTGGCACAGAGTTATAAATACGTTTATGCGGCTTATCGTTACTCCTTCTTCTTCTATTGCTACTGAAACTAATTTAAGTGATAGTTTCAAATTATTAAGCAAGTATTTAAAATAACCGAATATATCTGCAGCCCCAAAACTTTCTTTCAAAGAAATCACACCTAGCAAATTTTCTTTAGATATATAATAACCATATGAAAAAAAAAACCTTATGAACAACCAAGCAACTGTGCTGAGTCACGTATGTGTGTCAATTCATCATATTCAAGGGGAAAATAATGATATATGTTAATATCGGTATATAACTGGTCTATTATAGTATTTTCACTCGTTTTCTTAATTCATAATATGTCTAGATAAACGTAAATCTTTAACTGCAGTAGTAATTTCAATCATTTTCGTAAAATCACTAAAAAATAAACTGACATTTCTAAGAACGTTTCTTCATAAATTCCTGTCAAAAATGGTTTACATTTTTTTGCCAAAATATGGTTTATTTTGAATGATGTAATAGTCACCTCCACGTGATTTCAAAATGGGCTTTTCAAAAACGTTTTGTTGCGCTCTTAAACGAGAATTAAGATCCATAATTTGTTTTTTTTCTCAAGACCCTATTTTATCGATAATCTAAATTGCTTTTGAGTGTTCATTTCCTGTCGGCTGTGATCAACCAAAATGCTCTTCACGATCGACTTGTTGGCCACTCCTTCTTTATAGTATACTTGAACCCTAGAAAAGTATCGTATTTACATTTCACATCACTGCATTTGGATTAAAATTAGCCTAGGGCATTAGTCCATTGATCAAGACACAGGATGTGAGGCTACCTGTTATGCGGAGAGATGCCTAAGATTTCCAAAGCTAATCTAAAATAGGAAAAGTGGAAATTGTTTATTTCTTCAATTTTTTAAATATTTAAAGAAAACATTTTATCAGCCTGTCAAGCAACTAAAAACATACGCATGAAAACAACGAAGTAGCTGATCATTAAAATTTTTATTCATGTTTGTACAATTTTTTTATTGGCTCCTATCATGATCACAGAAAAATGCAATGCATTTATTCTACTTTCATTGATTCATTGATATTTTTTACCTTGAATGGACAGCACTTCTTACCTTACCTTCTTTATCGTGGCTAAGAAATCTCTGTTAGTAATAACGTTACCTATTTGGGACGCAACCTTGATTCACGTCTGAATTGGAATGAGTATATTTCTTATACGTATAAAGGAAAAAACTGAAAGGAGACTTCTAATTTTGAAACGGCTGGCAGGCTGCCGATGGGGATGTAACAGAGAAACTTTAATAAATGCATATAAAATGTACATTCAGCCATTATTTTATTACTGTAATAAAGTTTTGGTAATTGCTTCTATCATTCGAGTCGACGTTTTGGAAAGATTGCAAAACCAATCTCTTCGTCTATTAACATGTGCAGTTAAATCTCCTCCCCCCCATAGTGGCAACGTAAGCTTAACCAATATTTTTTCTGTCATGCATGTCATTCGTAAAAGTGCTGTAGTTTTGTTTCAAAAGCTTTTTAGGCTCCCACATAATAAATATTGGAGAATTACAATTTTAACAATGAAAAAAATTTAAAACCTCAAGTGGGTTTCAATCAAATTGGTTATCAATTAGCAAAAGACCTAGAACTTGTTCGAGAAATGAATATAATGACTTTGCCCATGTGCTGTCTTGAATACGGTGACTTGAATATGACTTAATTGAATGTAACTTGAATATGACTCAGTAACTTGAAAATACTTGGTTGACTTGGGTATATCTTGAACTTGACGAGAAAATTGATAAGAATGAGATGCTCACTGCCCAGATCAGAGCCACTGCTTATGAAACTATTGAGCGAGGATATCTCAGTGATCTCTGGACCCATGTTTACACCAATGGATCCATGATTGAGCGAGGTACTGAAGCTGATGCAGGAATCTGTTGCAACCATTTCGCATTCTATAAGGCAGTGGGAAGAGATACTACCAATTTTGATGATGAAGTTGAGGCTATATTTATTGCTTTGAATCAATTAAGTGATCCGAAGAGTAATTTTTCTTAGGCTGTTATTTTGTCCGATAGCAAAGCCACTTTGCAGACTATCTCCAATAATAAATTTTGCACTTCCGAACGAATTTACGAATGTAGGGAGATTCTCAACACTTTGGCTGACTCAGCTGTCTTGCAGTGGATTCCTGCTCATTGTGGCATCGAGGGAAATGAAAGAGCCGATTTCCTGGCAAAGAAAGGAACGACTATTCTACAAACCACTAATAACCATATGACTTTTAATTCTGCAAAACTCCTAAATTAGACTTTAAGAAGAGGTTTGCTTCCTACGTATTAAATGAAGCTAAGGGAAAGGCCTGGGAGTGTCTCACCAGTTCAAAGCCAGTTATTCTAGATTTTCCTCGTCCTGTAGCGGTGCTGTTATTTCGTCTTTTGACTTGGCATGATTATCTGAATGCCCATCTTTTTAAAATTCGAATTAAGGACTCTTCAGTCTTTGTAACTCTGGACTCTTTGTAACTCTGGACAGCCACATATAAGGAGCATATTGACGAATGCACAGCACTGTTATCTTTTAATTCTATTGTTCTTAAGTATTGGGAAGTAAGATCAAGACTAATGGCTTAGTGGCCAAATGTCTGGCATTTGTATAAATAAATAAATAAATAAACTTTCATTCATGAATATGACAATTGCTTCCTAGCAACTTAATAAATGGAGAACTTTGCATTTTGTAAAATTAATGATATGAAACTTAATCTAATACATCAGAGGGCAATTTACTTTTCAATAAATAATAGTAAGGCTTCAAAGTGTAAAGTGATAAAGCTACATCTTTACAGCTAAATAAAATTCAAGCTTAATTTAAAGGAACTACGATTTTTGAATTTTTTATTTCTGAGTTACTTTCTGAACGTGATTAGTCAGAAATAGGTAAATACCAAAGTAATTAAAAAAGCTATGATCTTTTAAAGAAAATTATCGTTGTTTAAAATGGCGTATATAGCAGAAAATTCGCATTTCCTACTTCCTATGGCGCTGGAAAAGAATGAGATAAACCTTCGCTATTTAAACGAGAGCAAATGTGTAACCATTGCTTCTGCGCCTTTACACATTCATGGCTTTAGTTCTTTACTCAACTGTTCGGCGTTCTCTGTGTCTTTCTTATATACACTCTTTTGCAAAAAAGTCGAAGCACCAAAAAGGGCATTTGCGATCGTGACGAAATTTGGTATGTAAAAACATTTTGATCGAACATGCAAATGATCAAAGTTTCAAGGCAAATGAACAGGAATTGCGATCATAGCGGGCATTTCTAGTGCGCAATTCGCAAAATATAAAATCAGCAACAGAGAAAATTTTTCTTTTTTTGTTGCTGCCATTGTAATTCCGCAGCGAAGCAACTAAAGATGCCATTACGACGATATCGAACACCTTACAGACAACTAAACGACTTCGAACGTGGTCGCACTGTAGGGTTGCGTGAAGTTGGGTGGTCATACCGAGCAATAGGCCGCCATTTGCAGCGTACAGACATTGCTGTGCAAAGATGTTGGCAGCAATGGTTGCTACAAGGAAATTACCGACGAAATGAAGGCTCTGGAAGACCAAGGAGCACCAATGCGAAGCAAGATAGGATGATTGTTCGCCAGGCCCGAACCGCCCCAATGGTATCATTGTAGACTATTCAATGCACTACAGTCACGTCTATACCTCCCGTGGTACGTCCACCATCTCACGGCGCTTGTCTGAGGCGGAGTTACGCTTACAGAGGCCTTTAAGACGTTTGCCTTTGACCCCACAACATCGGCGGAGTCGTCTGGAGTAGTGCTGCAGCCGATCATCATGGCTGCCATCAGACTGGCATCGTGTAGTGTTCAGCGATGAATCCCGCTTCACTCTTGAAGCAGATGACCGCCGTGTTCCTGTCTGGAGAGGACAGGGCTAGCGGTCCCCATCAGCCTTTGTTTCACAAAGGTATAGAGCCATAAACCCTGGTGGGATGGTGTGAGGCACTATTTCTTATGACAGCAAGTCATCCTCCGTATATCTTTAACAGCTCAACGATATGTTGATACCATCTTGCGGCCGGTTGCATTACTCTTCTTGGCACGTCATACTGGGGCCATTTTCCAACAAGTTAATGCGAGGTCACATACCGCTTGCATATCTCTGGACTGTCTCCGTGCGGTTGATACTCTTCCTTGGCCAGCAAGGTCACCAGACCTTTTCCCAATCGAGCAGCGATAACTGATGAATGCCTGGCAAAATGTGTCACAGGACGACATTAGTACCTCGACGAATTCAAGCATGCATTGCCGCCAGATTTGGTTCGACCAACTACTAATTTAAACACTCAATGGGTGATTGTGAGCCGTAAACAGGTACTATGACCTTGATTTTTTAATCATTTTATTATCTGTGTATTAGCTATACAGATATTCAATTTCATCAAAAACAACCACATCCTTCATGGTGCTTCCATTTTTTTGCAAAAGAGTGCATTTAGTGCTCATCAGCGGCCGAAAAGTAAAGTCGCTGAACACTGGTAGTACGACCCTGCTTCGATTCCAGGAGAACGAGCTGGCTGCATGGGCGTTTTTGTGGTTTTCCCTGTGCGTATCGTGAATACAAACCGATTTCCCTTAGAAATGCATACACGAAGACATCATTTCCCTTAGACGCTTTGTCGACTCTCAGAACCCTTAGAACTAAAAGGTTTCTTCGAGCACTTCAACTCACCTTTAGAAAACTATATCTTGAAATAATATTTAAAGTAGATAAATATGTTATCGACGATTTATCTACTTTAAAGACAATTAAAGAAAAGTATTTTATCTTTTATGAAACAATTTTAAAATACAATTACTGTAATTAACTAATAGCATTAACTTGTGTTCCAGAAGTCACCTGCCTTTGCATTATGTTTAGTGACTGGGTGTGCATGCATCATTTTACACAATCTGTCGAAGTCTAGAGGTGTTGATGTTATCTACAGTCGCATTTTATATTCTACATTTAATTTCCTTCTATATTTGGTTTTATTGCTACATACGTTGAGAAAGATTTTTTACATAATTTCTTTCTCTCGAATGAGAGGTATTAAATGTTTAAAATGTTTATAGCTGAGCGAGAAACATTTCTGTATACACATCAAACACAATCGAAAACCGGACTACTCTCGCACGTACGTCACTGCTGACTTCACGTTATACGAATGTTAGAGACCCACACAGGAAGCATTGGATTAATTTTCAAAGATAACTAAATATATCTCTAAATTGTTCCACCAAGGTGGTATAGTGATTAGGCAAGTCTACTGCGTTACCAGAGGACCCGGGTTCGAATTCCGTAGAAATGTTTAATTTATAAACACTAGTCCACTAGAGTGACTGCTTCAGATTTTTATTTTTAATTGTGGAACCCCGGGATTTGACTGACAGAACCCCTGAGTTCTGCGTATATAAAAAATGTGGTTCGATTAAGCAATTTAAACACAACTTCAAATCTTCAGAGTTTAGAACAGCCATTTTTATTTTTATTTTCAATAATAACAACGGTAAAGGAAAAACTGATAACTATGGTAACGCTTTGCGACTGCGCAGATAGTCTGGCAGACGAATCCCACAGACGATGTGCTAGCTCATCGCAGAACAAATACAAAAATTTTAAACACTGCAGAATACATAAATAAATCAAACCATACCATACTATTGTGTGTTTCTGCTAAATTTCATCACAAACCATCCGATTTTATTTTAGATGCAGACGATACTGTATAAAGAGCTACAGATAGATATTATTCAATTAGCATATGTTAAGATATTAGAAATATGTGTTATTTATTACACTGACAGCATAAACTAATACCTGTTACGAAATCTTATTAAAAAGACAAATAAAATGAGCTTTTAAATGATTCTTCTTACTGCGCTAATGATAAATGCACTTTTAATCATCTGCAATATAAATTAAAGATCTTAGGCTCTTTAACTGGTAACAACACCTTCTGATCTTTATTTGTGTCAGACAAAAACATACTTTAGACGTGATCATTTTTAGTGTTTCGCAGCTTCAGTGTTCGCGGCTAGTGTTGCGCAACACTTTTCTAAATGCTATTCTACAGAAAAGTTATTCTATACTACAGCATTTCTCGCCAGAACTTAACTAAAACCACAAATACAAATAGAACATTTTTCAAAGGACATTTATTTTATGACCATGGTGTTAATTCTATTTGGAATCGAAAATTTTCACAGTTTCTTCTAGTTAGAAGTAGTGCATAGTAGAAGTAAGTGTAAACATTACTATTACCAAAATAAAATTTCGACGATTCTTTGGTTACGTGTCAGTGCCCTAGACGTCAAAAAACGCCTGAAGAATACAACGCCCTCCCTCCCCCCCAAAAAACGCTCATTGCAATTAATTCCCCCCCCAGAACTATTTTGTCTTAATTATGAATATAATAACAGTTATATAAATCTCAAGATCAAAAAGTAAGAAATACTACAGCAGAACGTCATTACTTAGAAAACTGGACATTCCAAGATTCTTCACACCAGCGACCATTAAAAAGCAACAGATGCAGAAAAGAAGAAAAAAACAAAGATAAGAAAACAAGCATAAAGGATTACCACAGCAGAGAACAACTGCATAAATTTCGGGTTGTTTTCCTTTTAACTTTAGTCTTGTACTTACTTGTAAAAGAGGGTGTCATAACACATTTTTAAGGTAGCAAAAAAATAGACAGAAAATTACCTACTCAAGCTCCATTGAGCAAGAGGGAGGGAGAGGCGAATGCTCACGAATTCAACAAGAAGGGGAGAAAAAAAGGGGGACTGCAATTCAACTCTCTGAAAAGCGGTAAAAAAATAATAATAAACCAACTCGTCGTCCGAGACCACTCGTCGTCCGAGAACTGGCTAAAGAGAGGTAGTTTTGCCATGTCTCGCAGGTTTAGACCATTGGCGGTCGCCAAATTAAGCGATAAGCTTAAAATTATTGCAACCCTGCTGTCTCGATCGAAAGAGGCGGGGATTTAAAGGAGGCCAAAAGAGATTCTTCGGTATCATATCCGAGCTCGCTCCCACTAATACAGGTGTCGAAAGCACTCCCTAAGGACTTCGTTCTCGGACAAGTCAAGGAAGTAAAATTTAAAAAGGAAAGTGAATAAATAAATAAAATTCAAAAACTGGACAACTGGAAGGGCTCGCCGCCACAGGTAAAAAATTCATTTTTAGATTTTCTCGTTAGTTTTTAAATATTTTAATGAATGTGTAATTGTTTCTTGACGTAAGAAAATTTAAAGCTTTCAAATGTAGCATAGTTTTTAGTAAACATAGTGTTTCTCAAAGGACAGTACTTAATATGAGTTAAAATTAGTATTTCAATTATTTAATGAAAATATTTTTAATTTAAACAAATTTTGAACGATGGGATAAATTATAAAATTTTAGACTTACTGTTTCAGACGAAAGATGTATAATACCTTAGAATTTTCGAACCTATGCCGTATGCTTACACTAGTTGAAATAGATGTTTTAATATTTCGTTACAAAATATTTTTCAACATTTAAATTATTACTCTATGTCTTTCATATTTTCGTAGCATTCTGCATATTCTTGATATCATTCTGCATGTCAAGAATCTTAACAAAAAACTTTCTGACTTTTCGAAAGTTTTTGCATCAGAAAACTCTTTTGCGAATGTTTCCCCAAAATTTTCAACCGTTACGTTACGCTATCGAGCATTTAGCATCAACGCAATTTTGCCATTATTGTGATTTTACGAAAAGACTTTATTTTTTTCGTAGCCTGTTTAATAGATAATTTTCAAAATATTTCCGTTCGATGTGATATTTAATTTACCTTTCAAATTAAAATAGTTTAACAACTCAGCGATTTAAAAGTAATGAACGCACATCTTAAAAATTTAAACTTTCATTTTATCTTTAAATAGTTTATTTAATGAATATAGTTCAATATATGTTTAATTTACAACTATATGTTGATAACATAAATATCTGCAGCGCTGTTCTAATGAATAAAAAATTTTCATATGTTGAGTACTCTGGAACTAAATTTTCATTCTAAATAAAATATTTGATATAATTTAAAACATACTTAATTTTATGAATATTTTCAGCATTACTCTAATTAGTGATATATATTTTTAACACGCCGCATCTTGTAAAGGATATGATTTTTCTTTTTCTCTCCTTTTTTTTTTCCCCCACTTTTCTTTAGTTTTTCCTTTTTCCTCCTTCCCTAAAAATCGAAATACAAAAATACGAAAGTTCGAGCATGCGCGAACAATAAGAAATTAGCATTATAAACTATTATTTCCTTTTTTATTTCTAATTATTATTCTCTCTAATTTTTCTAGTATTAATTATGCCATTTACATAAATTTACTAAGTTAGTGTCTATAGTCTACTTCCAATTAAACGGAGCCCTTTAAGAAGGAACCCGTTAAGATGTTAAGTTTATTTATTACGGAACGATGGAAAATTTTTGTTAAAAAACTTTTTTTTGTTAAATGTTGGAAAAAAAAACGCTACAAAAGAGTGAAAAAGAAAAAACGTGCGTGGGACAATAGAGTGATAACTGATGATATAGTACTTATTATCCAAAATAGTATATCCAAAATAGTGTATCCGTATTATGCAAAATAGTCCTATGTAATCTGAAATATATATTATTATGACTATTGGAAGATGGAAAAGCTCACGATGGCTGTTTGCGCGTGAGGAGGAGAGATGCCTACGCGGAGAAAATTCTAAAGGAACTAGCTCGTATTTACGTTACACGTGGAGAAAACCAACTACGCATTCAGCCCGTTCACCTATCAACATTCAACTGTCGTAACCATTTTGCCACTTGTTGAACACCCAAATGTATAAACATTGTCTATTTAAAAAAAAGAAAAGAAAAGAAAAGAAAAGTATCCTGACTTTTTAACGAGTTTTGACTCAAAGATTTTGTTGAAGATCTGTCGTAAATACTGCTCTTTTTTTAATAGCATTTATATTACTTATTAAATCTTCATTTCTAATAATGCTTATTTTTCTGATATTTGTAGTTTTTTTTTTTTTTTTTTTTTTTTTCATTGAGTATTAATATAATTTGTGCAATCAAATGAAATTATTCCTTGTTTTAAACTGTAGGTAATTTGCTAATAATAGTTTTCAGTTAAAATATAAGGTTTATTCTTCTAACGGAATATTAAAAAGGTACCGTTAGGTCAAAATTAAAAGAAAAAAATTTTAATCTCTAAATTACATTTTAATTTTATTTTAGATTCTATGAGTAGTACATATCTACAAATTTTATAATAGATATAAGATATTATCATTGGTTATAAAATGTTATTGAGAAGTGCAAGATAAAACAGTTTTTTAAATTATTTATTTTCTTAACCGGATGAGAAATGCGTGTTTACTAATCTAACAAAAATAAGGACCTTACTGGTTGTCAATTCTTTTCAAAATACTTTCGTGTTTCCGGTTTTTAACTGTAGCAGTGTATTATCACTAAGAATTGTAAATAATTATTATAATTATTAATAACTATGATTAAAATGTGGGTTATGAAGAGAGTTGACCTTAAACTTACGATATCAGTATTTATTGAAAATAAAAAGTTTTAATTATTTGTAAAGTCTTTAGCTTATAACCATGTAGGAATGTGAAAAATGTGCAATGCCATCCGCGGGTTTTCGAACTCCGGACTTCCCGAATACGCGTCGAGCGTGCTTCCCATTCCTTACATGGAAGAGAAAAAGTACCTTTTATATTAATGGTTCATTAGGGGAAAAAAAAAAAAAAAAAAAAAAAAAAAATCTGAAAGGTTTCAGATTTTAAATTAGGTCCAAAGGGCGTTTTTTTAACGTTTTGTGTGTTACATTTATTTATTAAATATCATGTTCTACGTACTCAAACTATAAAATTCAGTTCGAAAGCAATATCGCAAATTAATTTTAAAATGAGCATATCTTTAGAATTTCCGAAAAAGTCTCGTGCGCTGGCGATCTTTTTTTTTTTTTTTTTTTTTTTTTTTCCTCGTACAGTGTTTCCATTGCTCTCTTCGAAATCTCGTTGAGTTTTTTAATCAAAAATTCCTTAAAGTGTTAGAAAATATGAAATCGATAATGAAACAAATTTCAAATTCAAATTAGGGCTTTCAGCCCATATTCTATGAAAGATTACGTTATTCAAATTTGCATGGCTCTAGGTGCCGTTGTTTTATCACAATTCGAGAAACATACATACATTTATGCAAATTGTTCATTATTTAATTTCTTTAAATATAAGACGGGGAGATAAAATATGGCAACGCTTTGAAAAGTGATACAGTCTTTTAAAGTTTTTGAAGCAAAATGCCGAAACGAAATTAATAGTCCTACAGGGCAAATTGAGCCTTTGGACTAAAAAGACGAAAATAAGTTAAGAAAAAAATATAGTTTACTTATTTGTTTATTAAGAAGTACTGTGAATTTCATTTAATCAACAAACATATTCTTTTATGAATTAGCATAAAACATTAACATATGCTTTTTATAGAAGAAAAATCAGCCTGACCCTTTTCCGATGTTCACTGTCGATTATTTATTTAAAAAAGCACGTAATGAAACAAGAATATATTTCTGGTAAAGAAAGCGTTTTGAAACTTGCCATTTTAAGCACATTTTTTGCCGGAATATTCAGTGCGGGAAAAATGTTCAAAAGCTTATTATGTATTAAGACTCTATTTTATTACTGGGATAAACATATTGCTTCATACTGAATACTTCTTAAAAAAGAGTGAGCCTTCTCATCAAGACTATCTCTAAAATCAATGAAAGAACATAAAGAAACATCGCTATTGAGGATCACATTGCTAAGATGGCCGATCAAGAAATCTTTCGCCTCTATTCTGATTGAAAAAGCAAACAAGTTTTCCATGAAAAATTCATTTTTGGTCCATTCATAAAACTAAACTAAACTAAAATTTTTAAATTAAAATTATGCTATCGGTTATTAATAGTTCATTTGTTGCGCTCAGACCTTTGTCGCCATTAAGTTTTTTACTGATATTGAAATGAAATGTATCCCTTCATCTTTTTCAATTCGCAAATCGTTTATGAAATTAGTAATGCATGTACATTTTACTTCAAATTTTTTATGCTGTTATGAGAAATAAAAGACTGGTTGTCGTATTTTGAATGCCTCGTATTTGCTTATTGCGAGATACTTAATTTATGTTAAATTTATTATGAGTTATTTATTTTATTTTCGATTTAATTGACTATTTCAATTCTAATTTAAAATAATTAAAAATTTGCATTTAATTATACTAAATTTAACAATATTTACCTTTTAATAATTGGTTCTGCTGCGCGTGGAAGATAAATGAAAGGTCTTATGTTTTGTGCAACAGAAACTTATTTTTGAAGGTGCATAGAAAATGCAAGTTTTTTCCGTTCTTCTTCTATCAGTTTCCCACACATGATTGTGTTTACAAACTTTACTTTGATACTTTACTGTGTTTTTACATGTTAACTGAAATCAATACATATTTTTTGATGTTTTTTTTAAGTGATAATCCATAAATTTTTGTTGAAAGAAAAATTCTGTACTACAAAGTACGTGATATTCGAAATTAGAAACTACTATTAATTATATTAACGTTTATAAATTTATAGGAGTCCATCACTGACCGAGTGATAAGACCAAATCTGTAGTTACACTCAGGTTTAAATTTCGTAAATACACTCACTGGCGCATGATATTTTTCGTAAGTAACATAAATACAAGAAAGTTTACCGTAGGAAATTTTCCTCAAAAGCATTCCCCTCCTTGAATTGAATTATTGCTATTACAATGAAGCAGTTATGTCTGCCTACTTGAGGGAAGGAATGCTTTCGTGAAAACTGAATCGTACTCATTTTTCATACGAGTAAAAATACGAAAACTCCCATCGCTCATTCTTTAGGATTTGAACTCTGGTGGAACTACCAGTGTTCAGCAGACTTCCCATTTGGGCACTGGTTAGCAATTAGACTTGGAATTTTAGGAATAAATACTAAAACCCGGAGTTCTAAATGCTCTCAAACTTACAGCAGAATATTACTTATCACACAGAATATAGTTAATTCAGGGTTATTAAAGTAATAATAGGAAAAATTCTCTGATTTGTTGGATATAATGGATAAAAAATTCTTCAAGAAGAAAAACTACATTCGTGAAACGATAGAATACGTCTTGTTTTTCTTTCTTAAAAATCAATGAGAAATCAGAATTTTCAATACTTGAGTAAAAGATTAATTATTGGCAAAGGCTAATTTAATATCTTTGATGAATTTCTTCAATACACAGAATGTGAAGACGTTTCAAGCCTTCCCCTGGCTGATAGAATGGTTAACGGTGCTGGTTGCTTGGTCCTGAGTTCGTATCTGATGGAGACATGGATGTATGTAAATGCATAGGGTCTTTGCGGCATGGGGGCACTTAAAATAACATACAGTCGAAAGTCCCCTAAAAAGGCTGTTGGTAGAAGGAGCCTTGTTTGTTTGTTTCCTATGAAAATTGTTGATAGGAAACAAACAAACAAGTTTGAAATTCCTATCAAATTTGTTTCCTTGTCTTGCCTTGTCTTGGGTTGTTTCCTATCAAAATTAGGAAGAAGCTTACACTAAAAGATACCCAAACCTTTGGTAACGACAGGCTTCTGCCTTTTGACCACGATAAATTCATAGACTTAGTCTGGCTTAGGTTCCAGTCAGAGAGATTAGGAACAACAGAAGGTACAAGGAAGAATAACAAAACAGAACTTTGTTATAACATTAGAACATGGTAGACGAGGTGCTGAAAAGTTAGGTCGCACGTCACTCTTTGAAATAGTAGTCTTGTGTTTATTGATGGTGTAAAGCGGGCAAAATTAGGGGCAAAACTGATACTATTTGCATGTAAAATGCGACTTGCCAATGCCAATGATTTCGATTTTGCGGAGTGCCTATGATTCAAAAGTTAAATGCGACTTTCGTTGTAATGGTCAGTAATTTTAGTTCTGAAATATTCTAAAAATTTGAAGTGGAAATTGCTAGAATGCATCACAGTTTTTAGCAATCAGTAATTCATTTTTTAAGATTATGTTATTGTAAAATAGTCTAAAAATATTTGATGTGAGCTTATTCGGCAAATTATTCAGCAAAAAAATAATGAATCCGTTTCTGCGACTTATGCCAGTGTATGTTTGTATGTAATATGCAATTTGGCAAAAAGAAATATTTATGGTGATCCAGATTGCACTTAATGAAATAATTAAATTTTTTAAGGATATGTGTATTCTTAATATAATGATCCTCAACGTTAGTTGCGTGTGGAAAACTAAACTTTTTTTTTTTTTTTTTAATTAAGAATCCCAGTAAGCTGACACTTTAAATAATATTCATACTTCAATTGCAATTTCTATACAGCGGAAGCAGTCCTATCATACTTTTTATTCTTCAGAATAGAGAATACAAGTTAACATTAATGAAAAACTGCTGATTCTAGATTTGAAATTATTGGGTTGTTACAGATAAAAGGCCTTTTTTTAAAATCAGCTTCAGAAATTGAGCACAGTACAAACAAACTTAAAGCGAAGAACTAAAGAGAATTTTAACAACAAAGTATTCATATTATTCACAAATACACATCATTCTTATACAAAATTCTGCAAACTGCACTAAACTTAATCTTTCACTGTTAAATTTTATTTTAAGTTTCTTTTTCTTTATGCTGTTAGATTCATTCGCGTAATCTTTGTAGGCCAGGTTTGTTATCAGTTCTATTAAGTAACAATACGTATCTTATTTCGATTATAGTTTACTTTTATTGAAACTCATTGCGGTTGCATACATTGGCTTAGAATTTTACCATGAGCGTAGAGGCCCGGGACACAACAATTCGAACCCGTTTCCTATGGCCAGAAAGGGCAACCTATGCTGTCCCGGACGGTAGTGGCTTAGGCCAACCGATTGGGGAGCGCGACGGCCTGAAGACAGGTTCCTCAGTAGGATTTTGTGGTCTAAAGTGCACCAGGGAGTGGTGAATCTGGTTTGCCGGTTCAGCGAGGGGTGCTAAGAGAGAGAGTTCAAAAATTTTAAAACTCCGTCGCAGTATAGTGCCATTCCTTTGCTGCCGGTTTTTGAGTACACGACGAGGATTCCCTTTGGGGAGGGGCTTTTTGGCGATTTCCGTGCCTCCCTCCTAATAGGGAGGTGTAGGGTGCGTCCGTGTAACGCCAGAATTGGAGATGGCGGAAGACGTAACTTAAAAGATTTACTGAAAAACGGTGTCAATTACAAATTTAGAAATCAAAAGAAAATTTCTCAATTCTTTGCATTTAAAATATATATATTAATCCATTGTAAAAAAAAAAAATAAGACTTATATATGCTATAAATATATTTTTTATGGTTATAACATATTTACATATAATACATTTGTAAACAGATTCCGATAATGGTGCTGATGATTTTTGCTTGAATAATAGAGAAATCGTGAGCTAGTATAGATCATCTTTATTTAGGTACATTTCTTAGTATAATAAATCACTGTAAAACAATACAGGTGCTGAAATGGATTCTCCATTTTCTTATGCCAATTCAGTTATCTATGTCAAATTCAATATTACTATGGCGGATCGAAGGCCGCGCGTTTGAATCCCGAAGCGGGCATGGATGTCATTTGTCTGTATTTTCCACCTATTAGGTGGACCACCTATTAGGTGCCTTTATAATAAAGAAACCATTGCTTCTGCCTTATTAGTGGGCCAACGCCTATGACGGCTAGCGCCTGCTACTGAGGGAGAGAAAAAATGCATCTCAAGTTATAAAGTACATTCGTATTACATACGTCAGACTCAAAATTTTCATCACATACACACTTACTATAAATATATGCCATTTTAGTCCAAAGGAGATTTGTCCCTGAAGGACTGTTCTTTTCGTTTTGCGATTTTGCGTTCAATCACTCTGAATGTCCGTTTCACTTTTCAAACTGTTGCCACCAAATGTAAAAGTCCGGCATTATATTTGAAGAAATTAAATAGTAAAAAATCTCCATAAATGTATGTCTATTTCTCGCATTGTGATAAAACAGCGGTACATAGAGCCATCGAATTTTGAATGACGTAATCCTCCTACGAATATGGGCATGTGGAAGACTAAATTTAAAATTTGGAATTATTTTTATGATCGATTTCATATTTTGTAAAACTTTAATGAATTTTTCATTAACAAACTCAAGGATTTCAAAGCGAGCAATGGCAACACTCTACGGGAAAAAAAAACCTTTTTATCTCCAGCGAGCGGAACCGTGTATCGGAAATTCTAAATACAGGCTCATTTTAAAATTATTTTGCGACATTGCTATTGAACTGAATTTTATGGTTTAAGTGCAAAGAACACGATATTTAATAAATAAAGGGAACACACAAAACGTTAAAAAAAGGCTCCTTTAGACGTAATTTAAAATCTGAAACATTTCAGTTTTTATTATTGTCATTATTTCTAATGGCGGGATCTAGTCGTTTGTAGGCGTTAACCAACTTTGAGGACGGAAGCGGTGATACTTATTTTAGAGGTACTTAATAGGGATGACATCTTTGCCTCCTATGAAGGGATGTACAAAACGGATTCGAAACCGGCCTTTCGTTAAGTGTTCGGTGGCAATGTTCGATTATTGAGAAGTGACATCCCTGCTTAATTTTATGAGATGATATTAACCTTTGAATTTAATATTTTATTTGAGGGAAAATTATTTAATACGAAAGAAAATTAGGTAAACGTATAACTGAAAGAAAGCGCATTTCATAGCTTTAATTAAAAGCACTTAAATGTTTTGACATTTTTTACGAAAACTACAAAATCATTGCGCAGACGGTAAAGTGATTAGTGACTCTGACTAGTGCACCAATGGGCCCGAGTTCAAGTCCCGAAGAAAGCATGCATGTAATTGACTTTAATTCAGTGTCTGCGTGGCATGGGAGCACTTAAATATGCATTATAAACCGAAAGTCTTCTCGGATGCTTTGGGGGTAAAAGAAGTGAGGTGGGAAACTTTTGGACCCGTCTACCCCGGGCGCGTAATGGCGAACTGCACATTCAGTTGATCAATGTTAAACGAATTTCCCACTCTGTGCATGCCCAGAGGGGAATTTGGCGCAATTTTAAAAGAGGATAAATACGGTATATTGTTGATTTTCTGTTATCTGGGCGTAAATAGTTCGGGTTTTTAAAACATGTTAGTTTGTAAGTTGTTTCATTACTTAGAGTGTAAATATCAATTGTAAATTAGCAAATTTTCGTTTAAGAAGGATTACAAAACAGGAAACATTGCAAAATATGTTAGCTGAATATTTATTGATTATACTTCCGAGGAATAAAAGCAATCGCCATACGTTTCATTCGTATATATATTAACAAATTAAGGAATAACTCCAGTTTAAATCACTGAATTAAAGTCAAAGATATTATTATAAATAACTGATATTAAATGTAATGGTTATGCACAAAATAAACCAAACAGAAATTTAACAGAAGCAAATGCAATAAACAGAAACAAATTTCCATAGTATTGTAAACAGTCGATTAGATCTACATGACAAACAGACTTGTGCAGGGTTGCTTATGCTTAGTCGCCAGTATTTATTTCTTCCCACGCCAATGGTACTCGACTGAGCATGCGCACTAAGCGAAATTCGTTAACAGTGATCAACTCAATGTGCGGTTTGCCATTACGCACCCCGGGCGCTGTCCTTCAGAATTGGAGAGGAGCTATACAAAATCGTACTGTCACCTATATGACTCTAATATATATATTCGTTAAACATTTTTAACAATTTACATTCAAGTTACTAAAACAATTTTCGGAATTGAACTTACTAACTATGGATTCACTCTTTTAAGATAATTCTACTAAAATTAATCTTAGAAGATAATATAATCAATATTTCTTTAGTAAATGTACAAAATCGTACTCTCACCTATATGGCGCTAATATAGTATATATTCTAGATATATATAGATCCAGAAACTATTAAACTAACGTAGATGAAATTATGTCATATGTTACTGGTTTATAATAAAAATAATTTATGTTAATTCAATACTATGATGCTGAACTATAATTCTTAAACGATGAGTAATTTATCCATTAAAGGTTACTTGCCAATATTCAGAGGCTGTTCGCCCATTTTTCAGACGATTTTGCTTTGCTGTAAAAAAGAAAATCATCTATTTGGAAATTTTAGTAACTGTAACTATATTTTTGAAAGTATAAATTATCTTCCGCTACTTGACAGTTTTGTTTTAATGCAAAATGTCGCTTTTAAAGAAGCAGTGGATAGAAGACTATGTAACTGTTCTTTCCGAAGAAAATTATTCGTATTAAAAACGTTATGAAAGCCATGGTTTTCGATATCTAAAGCTACAATAAGTAATATTGTCAACAACAAAGGAGAAAACTTCAAAATTTAGCGTCAACTGAAAAAGTTGTTCCAAATACGTATCCAAGGAAAAAACGGAATTTCGCAAAATCTTTAACATTAAAAGAAAATTCACCAAGTCAAAGGACAGTTGCAAAATCATTAAAAGGCTCAGTATCCACCGTAAATAAAATGATTAATGCTGATTTGAATCTTCAAAAGGCGAAAAAACATCATGTGTATCGTCTTTCTCCACGACATTTCGCCGAACGCTGAACGCGCTGCAGAATTCTATATGAGAAACATTTATCCGGACAAAAATGGGAAAATGTTCTCACAATAGAGGAATTTTGTGTGCACGTAAATCACTGCAATAAAACAGATCCATTTATTATCATCAAAGAGGAAAAAAATCTTAAAACGTGGGTCAAAGAACCTAAAGAATGTTTTTCTAAAGGATTTATCATTGTTGCTGGTTTTTCATATAACGGTAAAAAACGGAACAAGAAATGGGTATCAAGGCCCATATCCTTCAGTTATATCCCTACTAAATCTCCTGATCTATCAAAAATGTACTACTTTTAAACACGGGTTGTCCAAATGTCGACCTACAAACTTCTTAGACTTGTTTTAAAGCAGTTCAAGAGCAATGGGATAAAGTACCTCTTCCCATACCACAAAAGGCATTATTGTCACGGTGTATAAAGATAATGAAGAATAATGGTTATCAAATAGAATATTTAAAACATAAAAAAATTTGGTAAAATATTTCTGGAATTACAATGAAAAAAAAAAATGTCCCCCAATAAATTTAAATAATAAATATTAAAAAAAATCTGAAAGGTTTCAGATTTTGAATTACGTCCAAAGGGGCATTTTTTAAGGTTTTGTGTGTTACCTTTATTTATTAAATATCATGTTCTTTGCACTTAACCCATAAAATTCAGTTCAATAGCAGTATCGCAAAATAATTTTAAAATGAGCTTATCTTTAGAATTTCCGAGACACAGTTTCGCGCGCTGGAAATAAAAAGGTTCCCCCCCCCCGTAGAGTGTTGCTATTTGCTCGCTTTGAAATCCTTGAGTTTGTTAATAAAAATTTCGTTAAAGTTTTACAAAATATGCAAGCTATAATAAAACAAATTCCAAATTTCAAATTTGGTCTTCCACATGCTCATATTCGTAGGAGGATTACGTCATTCAAAATTCGATGCCTCTATGTACCGTTGTTTAAGCACAAAGCGAGAAATATACATACATTCATGGAGATTTTTTATTATTTAATTTCTTCAAATATAATGCAGGACTTTACCATTTGGTGGCAACAGTGTGAAAAGTGAAACGGATATTTATAGTGATTCAACGCAAAATCGCAAAACGAAAACAGTTCCTTCGGGGACAAAGCCCCTTTGGACTAAAACTGTGCGAACAGGCTTTGTATAATATTGCGTTATACATAACGCTCGCAATCATCTGAAAGAGAAATTTAAAGGCAAGTGCTCTCAGGTACTTCATTCGTCTCGAGACCGAAAAGTTTAGCACCCAGAAAGCGAACTGATGAACCGGCGCAGCTGACGATAAGCGGCCGCGGACTTCTCCTGTCAGCTCGCCGGCGGAGGAGTACCTACCGGTCGCCCAGCTTGGAGCTAGTAACCCTGTAGCCTCAGCGTTAGTGTTGACAAACGAGTTCTTTTATTGCTCACGCCGCATTCTTTTTAATAACCGTTCGCTTTTATTGCCCATTTTATGACTCGGAAGAGCTACTGCCGAGTATTCGTGTATCCAAATACATGATTATTATTTTTAACACGTCTATCAGATAATTTTATTTCTATTTCCCTTATGATATCCCTCGGGTTAGAGAGGGTGGTGTTGCCAGTCCATGCAATGCAAGATCTTTCATTTAATTTACATATTATAAGATGACGTTCCTTATCGATACAGCAAAATGAGGCATTTCGAAAACAATATCTGCTTCTTTATAATATTTTGATGATGTCTGGTAGCAACCAACCGCACTGAAAAGTAAAAACGTATTTACTACATAGGCTTTAAATAATGAACTTGTAGAGACATTAGGTTATTTGGAAGCAGGAGACTTGAAAAATGAGCAATGACCTCGCCGGGACTCGAACCACAGACTTCTCGAATACGCGTCGAGTATGCTGATAACTACACCACGAAGGCATGCTAAGAAGGCGGGAGAAATACCTTGTAAGCGCAATAATATTTTTACGCTGTTAGACCTTAAATACTGAACTGAATAGTATTGTTACGCTGATTTCCAAATCAGTAATCAAATTTGCTTATTAAACACAGATTATTTTTTATTTAGCGATAATTACTTTATAAAAAAATTCTAGTAAATTTAAAAAAAAATTTTATATCTTAAACACAGACACACACACACACATATATATATTTAACTCAGCAGAAGTTAACTGGCATTTTGAGGTTTAATTTTATTTTATAACTGTTTCTCATTGTGTATGTATGTTTTAAGTTTGGTTATTTCATTTTTCTATCCTGGATATAGTAATGTGCTTATAGTAAATCTTTCTGAAAAGCGTTATTTCGAAGTTAATCCAATCATGCGGTTCTTATAAAACAGTTAGGACAAATGTGCTTACATAATGACAAATGAGAAGTTTAATGATAAAATTTGCTAATCCAAAGTTTAATTAACCAACAGGGATGAAGCAGGCGGCAGAAGATATTATATACCACGTTTGAGAAACTAAACCATATTGAGCTGTGACGTGCGGCGCTGAAAATTTTGTTACATAAAAGTAAAGCCTGATGGAAATAGTGTGATTTCATAATCAAAATTGTATTTAAGGATTATTATGCACGATGTAATTAAGAAGTACAAATTATATTTAAATCTGTTTTTAATCGGAAAGTCTATTTTTAAAGTACAAAAGATCTCATTTCCCGTGGATTGTTAACAGCTTCTTGCCTCGTGTGTTTTGACTTATCTCATTCTGATAGTAGCATCAGAACAAGTCCACGAACTTCATAGTGGAAAGGAGAGAAAGATTGCGACTGTCGTTGGTAAGAGCTTCATGAGCACCATACAGGTGACGGAACCACTTCGCTCAGTTCCGCACCCGATTTTGATGGAGAGCACCCCGGGAGGACGGATCCGAGGATCTATTTCCTCACTTTCCCTACCATCAACCTCTCAAGAAAACTTTCTGCTCGTCTCATATTTAGAGTGCCTTCATGCCGTACAGACACTATACATTTACAAATATCCATGCCTTCTCCGGTATTCGAACCCGAGACCTTCGGTACAGCAGTAGGCACCCTTAACCAATACACCGTTTGGTCAGCCTGCATTGTACTTAGTTTTAGGGCTCTGACATGAATTCCGGTTTTGGGCATTTAGGTTGGTTTTATTAGAATCAGGCAGAATTCCCCAGGGCTAAAGGAAAACATACTTTCGTAGAGAACATTTTTAGGGAAAGTAACTTGTTTTTACATATTCAGGAGCGCAGGCTTTCCCATTCCGCGGGATCTGAACCTGGGCCGAACTACCAGTAGCATTCAGTGCTCTTACTCCCTCGGCTACTTGTGAGCACTGAATTCGAACATACGTTTTTGATTTATACAAATACAGCAAAGCATTTTAGGGCTATCTGTCTTAGGCCAAGGATGCCTTGGGGAAGACTTTCGAAGGTAAAATTTACTTACGTATTTAAGTTGGACCTTAGGTTAACTACAAAATACCTATGCAGCTAGCCCATTTACCGACTTTTGAACTCCGAATCGACATATTAGGGTTCTGCCGCGTTAATTATTTGGCCAAGTTTGACACTAGTAGGCCAAGTTCGGATATAAAGAATGACCGGGAAAAGGCTTTACACACGTTTTGCTAAAAAATAATTGAAATGTTTATTTTTTCTTTCCTTTCAAAGAGTGTTAGCTAAAAATTTATTTCTAAATATTTGCAGAAAATAGAAAACGAACTACTATTGCATATACCCAACGAATACCTTATCAGAATCCCCATGATAATTCTCGGATTATCTTGGATTTGGATAACAACTGTAATTAATATGAAACAAAGAACGCAATATTAATAAAAATGATAATCATAATTGTGATGAAGAATGAAAAAATTCTGGACGAAAGTACCTAATATATACCCCTACATAACATATTTTTTCTATCTCAGTAATATTTCAAATATTCATAAGAATTATCAGTTAGATAAATTCCAAATTAAATGCATTTTCATTTTTACCAATTAAATGCGTTACTCAAGCAAGTAAAGATTCAAATAAATAAGAAGTGCGTTTACTAGGTTTAAAACACTCAGTTTGTTAACCATTAATAGATGGACTAAATCTAAAAGATAAATCAAATGTTTTGTGTTCTTCTTTAATATGGTAAGATTCTGAGAGTACGTGAAAGTGCATGGAAGTTATCCAAAACTTGTACTTCGTGCAGAAGCAATACATTGCTTTTAATTTGTTCAGTTTGTTAACAGATAACAGAATGCTTAAATTTGAAAGATAAATTAAAGATCTTACGCTTAGTCGAATAGCAATATTATGGAAAATATATATTCCCTTAAGCGTGAAAGATAAAATAAAGACGTAATATTTCACGTAGAGACAAAACTTTTCAAGGGCTTTCCGCTTTTTTTGTTCGCTTCCTAGACATGATTAGATATACGAATTTGATTTTACCAAGATGTGATTTTATATGTTATCTCAAATAACACACCTTCTTCAAAGTGTTAAGAAAAGTAATTCAAAAATCCATCCAATCCGAGAATTCGATTATCGAGCCGAGGTGTAGTTCCGTTTAAGTCTGGATAAATTTCGTAAACGAGAGTGGCATTATTTTCTTTGCTGAACCTATGTATTCTACCTTATTTTTCTTCAATTAAATTATAACCTGATGATTCAGTCTCTGATTAACTATATAAATTCTATTTTTTTTTTTTTTTTTTCTTTGCTTTTAGGAACAGCGAGCAAGGGGTGATCGTAAAAGGTCATGAGCATGTGCAAGGGTTCGGGAACAACCTCTGCCGAATGGGACATCAACGACAATAACATTCCGAAGGTACGTAAAATTTTTTATTAATGTGTAACTACTCTCAGCACATCTCAGACGAGGTTAGTAGGTAGCAGTATGATTATAAAACTATTATTGTAACTTAGCTTTAGAATAAAGATCTTAATACGTTAAGGCCAATTTGAAATGTGTGTTGATGCCACGGAAGACAATAAAGGACAACTATGCATGATTCATCGAATATTTTTGTTTTTAATATTATGGCCGAAACTCTAGTAAGATGTTTTTCGAAAGCCAGAAGGTTACGATCGTCTTAAGCAAGAAGTCGTATTTAGAAGCAAAGTTTATTGTAGGCAACAAGGGGATCTGTAAACTTATTATGAGTCAATATAAAATTTATTAGGGAAATCTATGTTTTTGGTTTCGGTATAACTCACTCGTTGTAGAAGGAGTAATTTCCCACAATTACAGCTATTTTCTGGACATATGAGGGTATATGCAGTTTGTAATAAACATTAACGTGCGTGTTTTGATTGATTTTGCCGAGCAGATAAAACCATTGAATGTTGTTGTTCGTTCTGAATTCTGGTTTTGGCCAACGGGATGACAGCATGGGCGTTTTTCGTAGTCCTCTATGAATATGAGCTGATTTTCTTAGTAAAGCCTTCTTTAACGGTATCCTTTCCTTTAGACAGGCCATTATATTATGCCTTGCTATAATCAAACAATCAAATTTTTATAGGATTTTTATAGACTAACAGACGTCAGCAGCCCACTATTGTATACAGGCTGTATCAGTCTTATCCAATTCTATCAATACTAGCTCGCAGCCAAATAAAAGTACTTTTACGAATGCTTACTTTTAAATGTTAACAAGTCTGATCTTTATAAATCAGTATTTAAGAAAATAAAGCCTATGATCATCTTTTTCCAAAATGTAGTTAATTGAGTCAATATAACCCTTCAAAAATGTATATTAAATTATCTCTACATATAATAAAACAAAAAGTCTGTCTGTGTGTTTTTCGTTCGTTCTGCGTGTGAGCTAATCGACCCAGGGCTACGAAATTCGTTACATAGGATGCATCTTGAAAAGAGCCACTGCACCTCAAAGCGATTTTTTCAAAATTCGAATCATATTTTTTTTATTTTATCTTTTTTGATAAAAATCGCATCATTTTGAATAGTTTCATTCTTTTATGTGGTTTCGGCAACAGGTTTTCATTCATTGCCTTGGCTACTGGACTGCTGAATGTTTTCTCTTGAAAATATGAGATTTATTGCATATTTCGTTGTAATTTTTTTATATTATGTTTTAATTACATCTAATTTTAATTGTATAAAACGTTCTGCATGTTTTTTAGTAAAGAAAGTGTTCTTCCTTTATACCATTTGAATTCTTAAGATTTTGCAACGGGAACAAAAATTTAAACATTCAATTTTAATTTTTTTTTTGGGGGGGGGGGTCAGAGTCACCACAAATGTTTAAAGGAAATTTGGAAATACTTGAGCCAAAAAGCACATTTAAAATTTTATAATGGTTGTTGAATGACAGCTGCAAAATTATGAAGAATTCTAAGGATCTCCTAATCTTCTTTTTTGGGCTATGATAGTTCCCCTTGCGAAGCCGTTATTACAATTAATAGAAACATATTGCGTCAGTTAGTTGAAAAATAAATAGCATATTGTTTTTAGCTTATCCCTGGCATTTCATGTACTAAATCCCTTCCACGCAACTTTTCTTCCTAAACTTCGTAAAATAAGTTGTTATTTTTTAAAATCTTTACACAATAAATTATTTTCAGTTACATGCTAGAACATCGTATTTTAATATTATTTCAATTAACATTAATATTTATAAAATTTAATATTGTTACGAAATGTTCAGCCACGATAAGAAGATAGCTTCACCGCAAAGTAGGTTTGGGTTTGGCAGAAAATGTCCAATGAAGGTAGGGTTGCCATATTTGGTGCGAAATCGCCCATTTGGCGGTAAAATTGACAATATGCCATAGACGGATGGAGAACCTTCTGGAACGAATTCCTACCGGTTTGGACCAGAATGTTCTCGAACGCAAGCCAAAAGCTATATAGACCCTTGCTGGAACGCAGAGAGTCAGTTGATAGTCAGTCAGTCAGTTAGTACATAGTCCATCCAGTTGATCGTCAAGCTAATCTCAAGCTGGTCGTTGTCTGTATCGCGAGTTGGTGCATCGTTGAGACTATCGAGTGTATCGTCTAGTGCTTCGCGAGCTGTAGCGTGGAGAGTCTCGAGAGTACGTAGAGTTCCGAGAACGACCGAACCGAGTCGGGAGCTGTACGCTGGTGCTTTGCCGTGAAGCTGTCTTCACCGTTATAGCCTGAAAGTTGTGCTGTTGTTGTTTCAAGCGCGTTTGCCGTTTCGACGACCGTAAACATGCTTTTGGAACAGTCCTGTGTAATACTAGCTAATAAATTGTGTTTTGGTATTTCATCAAGTGCTGTTCTCATTATTCACTCCAAATCCACGAACCCGTACGTAAAAAAAAAAACGTAACAATATATTTAAATCTGGTGTTTAACACCTCAATGGTCATCAACGAGCTCGCATTCCATTTACGCATCGCAATAGGCACAAAGGAACCAGCTGGCATTACAAATTTATGCCTGAAAGATATCGCGCCTATTTGGCAGAAAAGAATGTCTTAATCTCTCAACCGCAGAAGGGGTAACATTACATGTACTATTTTTTTCATCTGATAGCCACGTTCTGTCCCTGTATCCGTATATTTAAATGTGATGAGAAGTTCTGTAAGGAAGAGACTGTTTTAAACAGACGTTAGCTCTTGGATTCTAATGACAGGTAAAAGATATAACGCCAACAGGATGGCTGACTTACCCAAAGACTGAGCCTTACGTAATTATAATACCCCTCTGGCGGATGGCCACAAGAGGAAGACTTTCAGTCTTTCAGTCTAATTACAACGAAATGTCGTACTTCAAAGAAGTAATCTGATATATATAATATATATAATATATATGATTGATGATATATATAATATATTAATAATGATATATATAATATATAATATCTATAATATCGATATAACTTCAAAGAAGTAAACAATATATTTAAAACTCAAGCTTCAAAGAAGTGATGACATCCTGAAGTTCGAAGCAGGGGGTGGGGAATAGCTCTACAAAAAAATCTTTGGAACCACAAACTTCTTGAAACGTAACTATCTAAATCAAAATAGTGGGTCTGCATACATAATACGATACGAGAATCATTATGATATCCTTCAAGATATTCTGAAAGAGATGGGTAAGCTGGCTGACGATTGAGTATTTTTACCGAAATGACGCATCAGTAGTTGCGAAGTTTGTGTTATAGAATAACCAATAACCAAATTTCAGAAGGCGAGAAATTAACTACATACCTAATTATTTAAATGGGTTTGTAGACTTAAATAATAAGACTTTCACAGCCAGATCAACTTTCAATTTCTTATGTTGTACTGCTGTAAGGTATACAAAAGAATTCGGCACCTCATACAAAAGGTTTCACGTAAAAAACGTTTTCCGATGCGCAAATGGGCTGTTATCTGTGATAAGCTGTGGACATATTTCTCGCAACTGGGTTGCTTATCGCAAAATACTTGAATAATCATTCTGAACAATTTTAAGGCTCATCCTAATTTTATTAGAATGCGCCTTTTCATCCTTTCTCCCGCCTCTCGGAAGCAAAGAACGAACAGCTATTTCTCATCAACTTTCCACAGACTTTGAGCGCATTAACTATTTTTCTCACTTGCATTTTTTGTAGGCGGAGGCATTTTGAGATCTTTTATATATAAGTACTTCTTCTCCAAGAGACAGAAAAGTTCTGAACCCGAGATAACCCTTCGCCGACGCTGAGCTAGCTCACAATGACCAGGGAAAAAACGCCGAAGAGGGAGCCTAAATTTCGAAAAAACAGCTAAATGCGCATCGTTATATAAATGCTCTTTTAAAAAATAATAATAAAAAAGTGGATTTTAAAAAAATACCTTTTCAAACATGGTCTCCCATCCTGTCGTCGCAGATAGCTGTCACATCCGCTTGTCCCCTTTTGTGGTCGGTTTGCACAAAAGACTCGTGTTTTCCCGCAGGGGCTGGCAATGCATTCACCCCCTTGTGATTAGGGGGCAGATTGTGGGTGGCCGCCGACACGCCGGCACCAGCCTTTCAATGATGTCGCCGTTACCTAATCATTTTCTTCTCATCTTTTTAAACTAGTTAAATTTATAATTATAGAAATTTTGTTGATGTTTGGAGGTGTTTCTTTTAAAAAAATAATTCAAAGCGTAATTAAAAATTCCTTTAAGAAGTTAACATGTTTGTTACCATTCATGATCTCATTCGCTTGATTTTTAGCCCTAAGAGGCAATTTGTCTAGAAGGGCTATTAACTTCGTTTTCGCATTTTGCGTTGTCCACTATGAAACGGCGTTTCACTTTTCATATTGTTGTCACCAAATATTCGAGCAATTAAATAATGACGAATCTGCATGAATGCATGTATGTTTCTCGCACTATGAAAAGACAACGGTACTTAGAGACATTAAATTCTGAATAACGTAGTCCTACACTCAAATATGGGCATCTGGAAGCCCGAATTTGGAATATGTTATTTATTTTATTATCTATTTCATATTTTGTAAAACTTTAACGAATTTTTGATTAATAAACTCGACGATTTCAAAGCGAGCAGTGGCAACACTGTACGGATTTAAAAAAATTGGCTGCAGCGCTCGAGACTGTGTATTGGAAATTCTAAAGATATGCTCTCTTTAAATATTTTGTGATATTGCTATTGAATTGAATTTTATGGTTTAAATGCGAAAAACATGCTATTTAATAAATAAAGGTAATGCAGAAATCGTTAAAGATGCGCCCCTTTGAATGTAGTATAAAAAATAAAAGCTTTCAGATTTGAATTTTTTTTTTTTTTTTTTTTTTTTTTGAGGGTGGGGGTCCTATGCACTACGGAATGCTAACTGACCTTTCACTGCAAGGCCCATTATTTGCTCAATATTTCCTATCATGTTTTATCATGTATCACCATATTTTTAAATAACAGTCTCTAATTTTTTTCGCATTTACATCTTGAAGTATAAATGATGTTAAAATTTTTATGGGTTATCATCCAAAATGTTTTAGAAAAAATTATGAAAAATATTTAAAACTATAAACTTTTAAAACAAATAAAAAAAAATCTTAATTTTGTTTAAATTGAGCCTAAATTTCGCATTATGAAAAAAAAATCATGTAGATATAATTAAAAAAGAGATATTTATAATTAAAGAAATCCCATTAACACTGCAGAGTTAACATTTTTATTTCAGTGATTTTTTTTCAAGACTTTAGTGTAATTTAAGGCGTGGAATTGAAACATGGAAAGAAATCGATATGCCGTTCCAGAAGAAGTTCAGTATGTCAGAATAGCTATGTTGGTGCAACCCATATATAGATCTAATATATATCCCAAGTAGCGCTCTTGAGACATAAAAACGCAATTTGAATTTCTTGCACCGGCCAACTACAATAGGAAATATAAAACTATCCCCCTCCCTTTTCTTTGATGGCGATGAACATGGAACATACTACATTGTGACATGGTACTATGACTACTACTATTCCACTCTCCACCCACACACAGACACACACAGAATATTAACAATAATAATAAAGATTAAAAAAGTCAAAAATATCTGAAAGGTTTCAGATTTTAATGACGTCCAAAGGGGCGTTTTTTAACGTTTTGTGATAAAATTTAGTTCAATTGAAATATCGCAAATTAATTTTAAAATGAGTGTATCTTTAGAATTTTCGATGCACAGTCTGGCGCGCTGGAGATAAAAATGTGTTTCTTTTTCCGTACAGTGTTGCCATTTCTGGCTTTGAAATCGTTGAATTTGTTAATTAAAAATTCTTTAATGTCTGACAAAATATGAAATAGATAATAAAACAAATTCCAAATTCAGGGTTCCAGATGCCTATATTCGCTGGAGGATTACGTTATTAAAAATTAGATAGCTCTAGGTACCTTTTTTTATCACAATGCTAGAAACATATATACATTAATGTAGATTCTTCGTTATTTAATTTCTTTAAATATAAAACAGGGCGATAATATTTCGTGGCAACAGTTTGAATAGTGAATCAGCACAAAATGCCAAAAAGAAGTGCTTCTGAGCTAACGCTCCTTGGGGGCTAATAAAATTTTAAAAAGCATCGTAAAAAGCAAATAATATTTGGTGGCAACAGTTTGAAAAATGAATCAACGCAGAAAGTTAATCGACGCGCAAATAGCCAAAACGAAATTAATAGCAATTCTAGGCTAACGCCCCTTAAAAAAAAAAAAAAAAAAAAAAAAAAAAAAAAGTAGTTCTTTTAATATTATCAACACAAATAAAAATTAGCGTGTTTTTCATTTTCGGTTTGCGTCTACTTTTATTTGAGACTTCTTTTCTATTATATTTCTTTATGGTAATCTTCCGGTATTTCTTCCGTCGGTCATGACGTGTAATTGCGCTGCGACATCATTTGTCATTCACTCAAATTCGCAAAAGCTGCCATTGTACAAGATATAATGTCTATAATTTATCTTTCAGATTATCAAGCTAATTCTTATCAAGTTGAGACATTTAAAATCAATAAAAGCCCTTTTTAGTAATTAAATTCTTTACGTTTAAAAATATCCAACTGATTAATTTAAAGTATTTACAGTTTAATTTACAACGTATCCATCTGATAATTATGACCACTAGCAGCATTATTGTAATTAACAAAACATGTTTCTTTTTCCGTATGTTACGTAGTTTTCTATAAGAATCATGAGTTTTTGTACTATTTTCCTTCCCTTTTCGCTTTTATTCATTTTACTTAAGCCGAGAGCTGCCCAGCCGGTGTGATGGTTAATGACACTGACAGCCTTAGCGATGGGCCCGGATTCGAATCCCGGAGAAGGCATGGTTGTAACTGTCCGTCCCCTTCATAGGAGGCAACGGTGGCCACCTATTAGGTGCTTCCATGATGAAATGACCACCACTTCCGGCCCTTGTAGAGGCGCAGGGCTAATGGCTATTAAATAAAGCGCCCAGGCATTAAAAAAATACATAAGCCGAGCACTAAAGTCTCTGAACACTGATAGTTCGGGCCGAGATTAAAATCCCGCGAACGGCTTTTTCGTGTCTTTTCCCATATATAAAGTGGGTACGAGCTAGTTTTCCTTAGAAAGTCCTCCACGAAGACATCCTTCCCCTTCGGCAGATAGCCCTCGAACTTTGCCGTAACCGCATAAACCAAACCATTTTTCTTAAAACACCAGATTTTAAAATTTTGCTTTCCATTGTTATTGTTACATCCCTTGTTTCCCGATTTTCCTTTTGTTAAAATTCTGATTTTTTTTCTTTTGGTAAGACATTAAGCTTTGGGTATTGCATCATTTCATAGCAATCACTATCATTTCATTGGCGATATATCAAAAGCAACTTTTATATTACTCAGTTTCTGCGAATGATGTCCCTTGGCCAGTAAATTCCAAAAATGCTTCTTGAGATGAATTAGATATTAAGGAAAACTGGGAGGGGGAACAGGAAGCTATTAGGCGCAATTTCACCGCAGAGAAAGGCAAGCGCAATTATATCCGAAGAGTTTTTTATTTCTACCTAGATGAATTATTTGCGGTTCTCAGACATTCTCTTTGCTTGACGATCCCGCCAGAGGCTAACATCTTTTTAGCGAAATCCCAGCTTCTGAATCTCGCAACTTGCTTGTAACGAATTCATTTCCATGGCATGTTTTCAAGGATCAGTGTCTCATGATCAGTAGTGCTCTGTTCCTCCTCCCCACCCCGTTCTTTTACGCCCTTTCGCTTTGGTTAAACATATTCACTCCGCTGGCAAATTGCAACTTACTTCTGTATAATAGCACCTATTTCTCAAGTATTCTAAATGCTTTGTTTGCGGTGGAATGTAATTTTGACGCGTAGTACAGAAAATAACAACGCATGTCGAATAATAATGCATTTATTTCAATAAGCAATTTAATGTAACTAGTTTTAAAAGGTCTTTTTCTCTGAAACAAATTATTTTAGAACTGAGTTATAGAGAGCGAAATCTCGCTAAAACGATCAAACACTATTCCAGGTGATTTGGGTTTCTGACAGTGGTGGTCGCCTTGGAGAGGATATTCAATGCTTGTTCCTGTTCCCAGGCATGTTTTGATTAGTGACTGTTTAAAGGCGCTTATCATCGGGAAAGGATCGACGTGTTTATATTAATTTTAAATGTAAATAGACATTTCTGTTTTCTTCTTAATTTCTTGACATGTGAATCAGCGTTTGGAGAACTAAACTAAAAACCTGCTGGCATTTAGAGTGATAAATGCACAGAATAGAGGAATTCATTAGTAAAACATTACGTGCGAGAAACCTGCGAAAGTTTCCAAATGCGGATGTATGGCAAGAAAATTATAAAACAAATATTTTTCCCTCAGAATAGCATACTTCCCAACGTATTTTTCGCACTTAATTTTCGTGACAAATTTCTAAAAAGTAATATCTGAGTATTTTTCATGTCAAAAATACTAAACAGATATATTACCTTGGGACAAATGCAGGACATGGCAATTGTTCCTGAATGCCTAATTTCAATCTTACAGTCTTTTGAAACCTCTGTTTCCTGTATTAAAAAAACCTTTCTAGGATGAAATTAGCATGTTTTACATAACATATGCGCACATTGCTGTAATCACAGCTTGATTTCTAAAAGGAAAATACAGCGGTTATATGAAACCAAAAATTTATGGATGGATCATAGAAATGTGGAAATTAATTTCACCATTAAAAACTGAATACTATTTTTAGACCACCAAAATTTCTAACGCTTAGGATGATTCTTATTCTGATTTAATTTGCTAAAGCGTTGTGAATAACAGCATCTATGAATCTACAGAGTTCGGATAGAGACAGCGTTTCATCAGATAAACAAAATTAGGAAGCCAGCAATATTTCAAATAATTATTTGGATCAATGGAGATAGGTACCTTATTTTTTGCGTTTCTATTCAATTCGTAAAGGTTTAAGTAGTCAAACATTAGTTCAACTTTTATTTTCAGAGCATTACCACTTATCAAAGCTCTCCAGTTGCCAACGGTTGGCAAAAACCCCGAACTTTGGCAGTAAGACCGGGTACATATCAAAGCAAACTGGCTGGGAGTTTACTCGCTTTTCTGTACACGTAACGTGCATATAAACGATTTTCCTTCGAAAATTCTTCACAGGCATCACTTTCACTAATCAAATAATTGTAGTGTGCTTCACCGTGGTAAATTTATGTGTAAAAGCCATTCCTGTTTTTCGATTGACAGTCGTGGCGTGCTTTGACAACCTAACCTGTCGGAAAACGGTACAAACTTTATGCAAGATTTTATATTATTAAACGTGTTTTAAAAAATTATGATGTTAATTACGTCATTATCATTTCCTTAATTTATAAGGAAAAATTTCGGTATAGAAGAAGAAACTCGACCTTTGAAGAAACTCGTGTGTTTTTCGCACCTCGACTTACTATTAATTAAAACTCTACAAAATGTTAAAATTAGGTTAGGAAATACGGTAGGTATAATTTTTCAGTAGCATTCTTAAAATAAATGTATGTAATGTATGTATGCAAATGTAACCTTCTTATGAAACAAATTCAAGAGGGAAACGGTTCCTGCGAAATGACCATAGCAACCCATTTTACTCGAGTTTCCAGTTATTCTAGGTAACATCACTCCGTATTCTCCCGCAATCGTGGTTGCAAATCCAGTTGAGAATTTAATAAATACCAGATGATCTAAGCTCCGTGATTTTAACAGGTTACAAGACGTACGACAGCGATTCAAAAACTGATCCCTGGGAAGGAAGGGAGTTCAGAGTCAAACATTCCCATATGATAAATCCAACTTTTCTTATATATATATTTTAAAACTTTTCTTATATATTTTTTTCTTATATATATTTTAATATATATATTTTTAAAATTTAATTAAATTTTTTTTTATGGCGGACACCAGCCATTTTAGGCTTTAGCCACTATTAAGGCCAGAAGCGGTAGTCATTTTATTAAGCAGGCACCTAATAGGCGACTACCGTTACTTCCTATGAAGGCAATTTACAATTTACACCCACTCTGGGATTCGGACGCGGGCCGCATATAAGCATTCTATACCGCGCCATGCGCATAAGGAAAAATCCGTACTTGTGATTGGACATACTTTCAGATGACATCATTTTCTGTTGGCATAATGGCGTTTAGGCGGGGTTCCTATGGTTTTGTTTTCGTTGAATAACGCGCCGCAGTGACACGAAAGCGGGAAAATTATCGTTTGTTTCCTTTGAAACTAAAAAATTTAGCTGCAGCTTTCTGCAGATGGCTTCTGATGCAACTTCTCTACAAATATTATTTTTATACAAAGGTGCAAAAGATGCTACACATTATAACTGGGCGATATCATTCAATTTAAAATACGTATCTCTATTGTTCTGTTCCAAATCTTTATTAGTCTAACTTAAAAAATAGATTTTGCTTTTTGAGAGTGATTATAAATATTGTGAATTTATTGTGAGCTTGCGTAATGTTAGCTCCCAACGTCGTTTTTGCTATTTCCGAAAACTGACTCGGCTCATGCTTTCGCAGATTGCATCAGTAGACAATGGATATATAATGAACATGAAGTAATTAATTTATAATCACAAAACTTTTAATATGAATGGTTTTAATTTAAGAATTCATTTATTAAAAATCTCTGCTCTTAATATTAATACACATTTACGGAGTTAGCACAAGAAGAAATAATACTTTTCCTCTCTAGGGAAAAAAATCGCTTCCTTTTTGTATATTAAATTCACCACACTACAGTGTTGTAAGAAGTATAATCTCATAGCAACAAAAATATAACGCCCGTAATAATCCTGTAGGTACTGCTACCAAAATGTAAACAAACGGTATGGAGGTGGAGGTGGAGGCTTGGGCTGGAGGTGTACCCTCCAGCCCAAGCAAAGTCAGGGCGTTCTTAAGCGTAGAAGAAATGATGACATCAGAAGCCATATCCAGTCACGAGGACAGATCTTTCCTAATGTGTGTGGCGTGGTATAAAATGCTTATATGCATCGGGTCCTTCGGTACAGCTGTCAGTGTCACTAACTTTTTCCTGTCTGATTAATTCAAACTAAAATTTGATTTGTTATTTACTTTCACAATCAACAGTTTCTTCAAGGTTTCACAAAGTCCAAATCTTGACCTTTCTCCAAGCTAGACCAGTCTTAAGAACCACAGCTCGACTGCTTGCGAAATTTGCTTTCAAACAAAGTAACCTTTCTCAATTTGGGTTATACTAGAGCAATATAGATGCAAACCGGACAAAAAGCTATGAAATAACAGCATTTCCTCTGCATAACAAGTATATTTGTTCAAAATGTCTTTTTCTAGACTTGTATACAAGAAATAAATATCGAAATCAATTAAGCATCGAATCAGATTCAAGCATTCATTTTTAAAACATTGAATCTGATTCTGTATTACGAATGGCAAGAAGCATCACAGCAATTTTTTTAACAAGGTTCATATCAATAAAGTTTATGAACTAAAAAACAGATTTTCATAAGTTTTACAGTGAATTATGAACAGTACGAAAATATTTTTTAGCTAACCCTGAACTCAATGATTTGCTTGTTAGCTTGTAGAGACATTAGGTTAATTGGAAGCAGGAAAGATGAAAAATTAACAACGCCTTCGCCGAGAATCGAACCGTGGACCTCCGGAATACCGTCCAGTGTGCAGATCACCACACCACGAAGGCACGCCAAGAAGGTGGGAGAAATACCTTATAAGTATGATTAGGATAAAACCTGTGAGGGCTATTTGTCCAAGGATCCTTCGATGAAAAATTTTTTAAGAAAATGGGTTCATATTTATATTACACATGGGTCAAAACAAACTATGAAAGGCCCATTGCAGGTATTCCATTCACTGCGACTGGAAACTAAGCCTACTAGCGTTCAATGGTCTTATCAATTCGACTACTAACGAGGCTTTCAAATTACATGGTTAAAATTCCGGCAAAGTTATCATGATGATGATGAAAGGGTTTAATTAAATAGCCATTGCTTTACAGCACATTATCAGAATTATTGGATATACGAATATTCTACATTGTTGCTTAACTCAAAAGAGTGCTGGAGCAAGATTCAAACAAGAAAGTCCACAGACACACAAAATTTTCCAAATCACGATGGAGTCAAAAAAACTCACAACTTTGTATTCCAGAGGAAAACAAATTTTAAAAAAAATAATAATCGCACCAAGTTGAACCAATGCAGAGCAAGCGCCTTTCTGTCTGTAGACAATACGAGAAACAATTTATTTACTATCCCTCGCCTTAGGCAGGTAAGGTACCAAGATGAAACCTCTGTGGCACCCATCCGTCATAATGAGAATGATAAACAGAAACAGAAGACTACTTATCCTTCTTTATTACGCCCGCCGCAGAAAGAGACAGAAGTACAAGTTTCGTGGGCAAGGTTGCCACGGCGAAACTTTAAGGCGCAGCCAAAAGTATTACCTCCAGGCTATCATTCTGGTTAGACCATTAGATAATGATCGGTTTTTTGTTCCAGCCTTACTTGGCATTATTCTTTCTTTTTTAAAGGGTAAAATATAGGAATTAGACTTAAAACTGGCCACTTAGGTGCTGCATGATAGTTTCGCACATGCTTTTATAATCCCTGCAGATCCTCAAAACAATTGTTCTGTTTATCGTACAAGAAAGAGAAGTAAATGTTATTGTAACTCGCGAAAGCGATGCTTTTTTTAATTTTATTAGCCCCAAGGAGCGTTAGCTCAGAAGCGCTATTAATTTCGTTTAGGCATTTGGCGCCGATTCACTATTCAAACTGTTGCCACCAAATATTATCGCCCTGTTTTATATTTAAAGAAATTAAATAATGAAGAATCTGCATAAATGTATGTATGTTTCCCCTTATTGTGATAAAACAACAGTACCCAGAGCCATCCAATTTTGAATGACGTAATCCCTTTCCGAATATGGACATCAGGAAGCCCAAATTTGGAATTTGTTTTATTAGCTATCGCATATTTTGTAAAGCATTTATGAGTTTTTGATTAAGAAACTTCGCGATTTCAAAGCTAGCAAAGGCAACACTGTACTGGGGGGGGGGAATATCACCAGCGCGCGAGACTGCGTATCGGAAATTTTAAAGGTATGCTGATTTTAAAATTATTTTACGATATTGCTGTTAAATTGAATTTTATGGTTCAAGTGCGAAGAACGTGATATTTAGCAAATAAAGGTAACACAGAAAACGTTAAAAAAACGCCCCCTTTGGGCATAATCTAAAATCTGAAATTCGAAATTCTTCAGATTTTTTTTTTTTTTTTTTTTTCCTTATTTATTTATTACGGGCTCCACTACTAGGCACTACAAGGAAAGGGAATGATACCCTGCGGAGGACTTTTTAAGGGAAACTTGGCTCGTATACACGTGAAAGCTTGTTGAACATCTTATACTCTTTTCTATAAATTTGGCGTAGCTTAATAATGAAAGAAAATCAATACTGAGAAAATGAGATAATCCGGCCCCCCCAAAAAAAATCAAGTGATTTCGTACTGAGGTCATATGTATAGGCTATATATATGCCTTCAGAGAAATCTTTTAATATTTATGATAATGCTGCAAATATTCATGACTATCATGGTATATATGGTTATATTGTAAATTAAATGAGTCTTAAATTATATTGATTAAATAGGTCCCTAAAAACAAAATAAATAAATAGTTAATTCATCAAAATGAACTTTTATTTATTTATTTATTTTAATCTTTAATCGTGTATAAGCTTTACACTTAAGATTTAATTTGATTGACTAAATTTGAAAAGTAAATAGAAAATTTTATGCTTTCCCGGATGATCCCACTCTGCGAAGGGACTGCTTGTGAGACCTTATGAAGGATTCATTAGAGACCTTATGTTTCAGTATATTAAAATAACCAGAGGGAGCTTAATTTCTAAAATCAAATGTACCGGAACTCTATGGAAGGCTGTGAAGAGAATAAATAAGTAACTGAACAATTAAATTGAAATTGAAATTCAATTAAATACAAAGCCATACAAACCAAAAAGGGAGACAGCGTAATTTTTCAGGTAAAAATGAATTTAAAAGAATTCTTGTCAAAGAATGGAAAAATCTTTAATCCTTTGTAACAGGAGTCTTGTTGAGTGTATGACAAGAAGATTACAAGTCGTAATCAGCAAGGGCCTTATTAATATTTATAGACCCTCTGAATATCTTCTTTGTATTATCAAAATATTATTATTAGAATACACTTTCGTTCTCTAAATAATTTATTAGATTGCACCGCATGAAATACTTTCAAAACGGTACTTAAGATGAGATTTCACATAAACGACTAGAAAGTAGTCTTTTATCTCGACAGAAATTAAGTTTACTAATTAAATACTACATTCTTTTTTTCGGAGAGGGGCATAAATTATTGTACTATTAATCAGTTAATCAGCCCATTGATGGGCTCCCGAGTTTCTAAGAAAAGTTGCGCGTTTCTTTTACAATCTAAATAACAGCTGTTAGTTGCCATTACAACTAGCTATCATTTTGTAGGATATAAGTTTAAAAATAAGATATAAGTTTTAAAAAAATTAATACAAAAACTTTGTAGACGCATTATGTATGTTTTCTTGAAAGAATGACTGGTAGAGAGATGTTTTTAACATAGTTGCAGCATTCTCCAAATCTTACATTCTCCAGATCTTTTTCCTTATCATACTTTTCAGAATATCGGGCGTAAGAGTTACATATGAGAAAAAGTTGATAAATTGTGTTAGAGAATTGTTGTCTCCGTTGGTGAGCCTACAATCAGATGTGCTCCGCGGGTATGCTATTATCAGAGGCAAGCATACTTAGCTTAATTAACAATTAAGTACCTGTTGAAACTTCAGTGTATAGTTAATTGCTTGATCTTCTAGGTAGCAAAAAATTTTTCAATTGTTGTAACAATGCAAAAGTTTTTATACTATTGAAACGGCAATCTAGTATTTGATCAAATAATTTTGAATTCAGTTTAATGCAAACGCCTTTTCGTAGAAACTTAAGGTAATACTGAAGTCTTTTTAAGTAAGTCTTTTTAAACTTCTCGCTTCCGATGCCATGTTAACTACCTGTTTGACTAACTTTCTCTTTCCTGTTCTCTACAGGTGACTAGCTACGACGCATTCCAGGAATGGTCGGATGGGCATTGTCGCTTCGTATACAGACCAGACTGCGAAGAAGCGAGGAGGCACGGCTCTGGATGGGCAATGCGCAATACCAATAACCACAACGTACACATTCTCAAGAAATCATGTCTTGGAGTGCTGGTATGCAGCGCCCGTTGCACTTTGGACTCGGGAGATAAAGTCCATCTCAGGCCAGCTATATGCGACAAGGCCAGAAAGAAACAGCAAGGTAGATAATGCTTTTGTCTAATAATAAACATAGAAGTTGTTCTATAAGTTAAACATCATACGGATTATTTGGCACTTTTCAGGACGTTGTATAGCTAGGCGAGGGACTATTCAGACTTGACAGCACTGGATTTGTAACTTTGGGATCAGTTAAAAGTTTTGCTTTATGCCAAGAAGGATTTTGATCTACGAAAAACATGTATAAGACTAAAATCTGCCTGAGATTAATACAACCTTCATCGAACGTGTGTTATGGAGAGGCAATTTGGACTTTTAGATTTACAAGCAAAGGTTATTTTGAACATATTCGGGAAATTCTCCGTGATACTGGATTTAAGGAATACCTTGTTTAAAGTTAGATCGCTGATAAATTAGATCTGTATTCATTTTGGTACAAATCTCCAGTACCAAATCTTGACAACTATAACTACATCCCTGAATGTAACTATTCTGGATAACCGATTCCGAATAAGCCTTTTTCGTTATATTTAAAGCATTAAAATCACATAAAATACATTATTATCATTTTCATATTATTTGCTGTTGATAAAATTTGAAAATAAAGGTTGTATTCAGAGCCCTAATAATCTAAATTTATATTTACTATTTCTGGTAGGAGATATGTTAAAAAAAAGAATTAAGAGATTCTGTAGAGCAGTTAAAATTTAACTGACAATTTTAAATTTAACTTCTATAGTACTCAAGTTGAGATATAATCTCATGTTCTAATTCTTATATTATTTTTTTTGATGTTACTTAGAGCGGAAGAAGTAGTAGATCTCATGTTAAACGTACTTTAACACTAAAAATTATTAAAAAGGTGTTAATCCTGTTTGCCGCATATCGAATATAGACAAAAGGTGGTTCATCATGAATAAAATTTTTCCTTAATATTAAGATAAAAATAAAATACGATTAAAAAGTTTTATACTGAAAGATTTTACTTAAAATGGATATGATAATTAACAAAACTAATTAAAAGAATAAAAATCATTTAGCATATAATTTAATGGGGAATAAGAAACTAAGTAATTCTATTTAGGAATTCATCTACAGTTTTATATCGCCAAAAACAAAAGCTTTATTCGCCTAATTAATGGAATCCTTTAATTTAATTACATTGCAAAATGCGTATAATATTCATTTTTAAATTTATCATGAGCATCCTATATTCATGATCTTCTGATCATGTACCCTTGCCCACAACCTAACATCGGTAGTTTGACCTGGCTTCGAATATCGTGCTGGCTGCATAAGCATTCTCATGGTTTTTCCCGTACGTAGCATGAATACGAGACAATTTCCCTTAGAAAGTCTCTATGAAAGCATCTCTTCCCTTAGACAAATAACCCTTGCGTGCTTTGCCGTAATCAAACTAAACAAATTATTGCTATCCCGTGTTTGAGAAGATTCCAGTTGCCAAACTGGCAACCTACTTCTCAGTCAGATAACTGGATTTCATTCCAAATTCCAGAAACCTAATTTTTTTCGTAGAACGCAGCTTCATAAAAGGTCTCTTGTCTTTTATATTTGCTAAAATTACTTATCTGAAATTCTAATACACTTTTTTAATATCTATATAGTCAGTCTTTTTCCAAAAAAATTATTTCTGGTCACTTACATCCTGGAAATAATTAATTTCGTTTCCAGGATAAAGCCCTTTCGAACACATATTTCTTCAATTTTTTAACATTTTTATCTTTATGGTAAGATAAAATCTTTTCCTATTTCTATTTTTATCTTTATGTAACCAAACTCAGATGGTGTTCCTTATAACCACTAGAATGGAGCTGGATTGCTCTATAATCATTTATATCGACCGAGAAGTATTTTTCGTCAAATTTGTCTCTTTTTAATAAGTTTCTAACATTTTGGCATTATTAATACAGGGTGGCCCAAGAAGAATTGAATCTAAAGCAAATGAAAAACATATGAATTGTGAGGCAATATTATATCGGGGGGCTTAATATAAACTGAACCGGATATGAGAGAATTCGCTTGCTTTGGGTTCAGTGAAACTCGATATTACCTGTATCCGTTAACAGAAAAGGTAGAACGGAAATAATGTTCCTCTAAGTCTTTTCCAAGTCATCTTCAGAATCTGGACAGAACCATTGCTTTCAGACAAATGCTGTCAACACTTCATTCTCTCTTCAGAACTATAAAAAACCTTTCACTATTCAGTTTCCTTCAGCGAAGCTGTTGATTATTTTGTTCTGGAGCTTGCGATGGAATCACAAAATGAAAATTATCCGAAATCACTTGATATTGTTGCGAGTATTTGACTTTTACTGTGATAATTCGTGGGGGAAGGATAGTATTTATAAAAATCCTCAATTTAGCTAAAGTCTTCGACCGTGTCTGGAATGAAGCACGTGCTATTTATAAGCTAATTTATTTTGACTTGGGAAGGGGGTTAATTCTCCTCATCTGTTCTTTTCTACTTAACAAATCATTCACAGTCATTAACAAGTCCAAAATTTAAACTCACTAGCGAAGACAGTTCACACTGGTGTTCTACAGAAATCAATTTCTGCTCTATTTTATACCTTTTTTACGCCTACGATTTTAAAGGAATTGAGGATAATACAAAATTATCTGTCCGCTTGGCTATGGGTACATCACACAATATTAACTAAATCCAAAGAATACAGGATAAAATGGATGGTGTAGAAGCATAAGGGATGAAAGACTAATTCATAATAATTAAAAGTGGGAGAGATGAAAGATTAATATCAACCCAGAAAAATGAAAACTGCTCGTAAAATATAGGCAGGATCATAGTATTATACCGAATATCACACATTTTGACAACAAAGTATCTTTGGTAAGACAGGGAAAGTATCTTTGTATAACACTTACACAATTTCTCTTGGTAAAAGCACTTTAAGGAGATGCTGAATCATATATTGTAATTTTCAAGCTCAAGCCCATTCTTTTCGATTGTTCGAAAAATTAGATCTTAACCACGAAAGGCATCTTTACATTTCAACAGTTAGGCAGATAATTACGTATGTCTTTCTTCCTTCGGCAAATGTTCTTGACAGGCGCATCCTCATCCTTCAGACGCTTCAAAATAAATTCCATAGGATTATTATTGGTGCATCTTACTTCATCAAAAATGTTGCCCTACACAACGCATAAGAGAATTGAGATTGCATGTTACTCGTAAATTTCTTAACGATGAAAATGAAAACTCACACACACACAAAAAAAAAAAAAAAAAAAAAAAAAAAACTGGATAATTTTCTTGAGCTTTCATGATTTTACCCCATGCGAAGGAAGATCCAACAGGTTCGTGGTTTATCCCAATCATCTACTTGGTTTCAAAGAAACATCTTCCATCTCTACAAGTAAATGTTATCGAATATTTTTATATTGAATGAGGGTACAGGTTTTATGTTATGATACTATGATGTTCATACTATGAGGTTGGAAAAGCAGTAAATAAATGTTAAAATTCTATATGCTTCTTTCGAACATTAGAATCAAATAAAATGAGTTCCCAGCTATGTGACAGCAGAGTTCCGTATATTAAGAATTCATGTGATACAGATTCATACAGAACGGGATTGTTAAATTATAGCAAAACCCTCGAGTGTTATCTGCCTAAGGGAAAAGAATGAAATCTTTTGACAAGAACTAGCTCATATTTCATGCTATACACAGGGAAAGCCATGAAAACTAACCATTAACCACTAGTGGATCAATTCGTATAAGATAGTGTATAAGTTAATGCTTTATCAGTGTAGGTATGCTACATTACTATATTTTTTCGGTAACATTTCTCTAACGACTGTAAAATGCAATCCTTATTATCTACTATCATCGAAAATGGGGAAAATAGTTAGGAAATCAAACAAATAATGTAAAATGTTAAAATACATATAAAACCATTTTATTGATAATAATTTTGTTTCTAATTTGTTTTAAAGTAATAACAATAGTGACACAGATCCTAATCGTGTTACCATAACGACCATTTTGAATCTTAATTAAAATATTTTCTTGCTAATAATTATACATACGGTTATCATATCTACCACTTACAACTTTTAATTGTTTATAAATTATGTCAAATATTAGTAGTATTTTCCATAAAACAACGCATTCAGTAATTTTATAAGATTGTGTTGGTGAAGAATCTTATGAAGCAGAATATAACAACAAAGCAAGCTTGATAAAATATCCATCCAGAAAAAAAAAAAAAAAAAAATCAAAATCAACACATCATTTTAGAAATTGAATATTTTTAACTTTATTTCTAACTTCCTTATTCTAGGAAAGCCTTGTCCCAACCGTAAGTGCACAGGTCGCCTCGAAGTTTTGGCTTGTCGTGGTCACTGTGGTTATCCCGTCACTCACTTCTGGAGGCATACGGAACACGCCATATTTTTCCAAGCCAAAGGTAGCCACGATCATCCGAGGCCAGAACCCAAAGCTACTGCAGAGGCCCGAAGGACGCTACACTCTCCACTACAAGTACACAGGCGAACCAAAACGCTTCAAGACGCACTAGGGCTGGAATTACAGGTATGTTTCCAAATTTTTTAGGTTTCGTACAGAGTGCGATATTTAAATACCTACTTTCAAAGTAGAACAGCATGTTCCTTATTCATAGCAATAAATATAACTGAATACGCTTAGGCAAGTCTTCATGTTGAATTTACCCCCACCCCGGGGTTCGACGTAGAGCGCTCTATGAAGTACTGGCAAGGATCTGTACCTAGGCAATCTCAGCCACGAGGGTATAATATTTTTGAGCCTAGCGGTTCACGATGATCCGTGGGGTGGGGCCTACCTCCACTTTTCACGGGTCGGGTGCCGTAAATCCCCGTAACTAGGGCATCGGTAGCCAAATAGAGCCTGGGCCATTGAGTGTCCAGTCAACGCTGTCCTTGGTATTCCGTGTAAGGCCTGGAGGGAGGGGTAGCCCGTGTAGTAATGGCGGGTAGCATCATTGACGACCAGTTATAGCTCCAGGCATTCAGCCCACCCCATTGTGGTCTCTGATCGCTTGGACGGAGGTCTTGGTTGACCAGTGTAGCGATGAGCTTCTTTGCACGTGGAGATCTTTTCGAAGCTGTCGTTCCCTGTGATGTGGGCACCAGGACCTCAGTTGGAGGGTACGACCATCTCCAAGGTGGCGCTTTTTGCTGGGACGCCCGCCCCTTGCCTAATATCGGGGGATTGAGTTGGGTATTATCAGCCGCGTAGTGTCATTAAGTTGACGAGGCGTGTAATAAATTCAGTTAGTTAGTTCATGTTGGATTTAGAAAACACACTTCTATTTTTCAATGCTTTGGAGGTATCCTACATGACACTCAGAGCACTGTTGCCACCCTCCATGTACATTTGCCAGAATGTTGTCCAGAATGTGACACAGAATGTTGTGCGAATATTTGCACTCTTCTAATGAATTACGAGGCGTATTCGGAAACTAAGTACCGTTTTTAAAAAAAAATAGTAAAACAATTTTTTCGAATCCAATTTTATTTTTACATGAAAATACATGTCTTAAACTATTTTTCAACATAGTTTCCGCCAATGATCAAACACTTGTCATAGCGGGTGACCAGTTTTTGTATACCATCGTCACAGAAACTTCGCGCCAGTTTCGATAACCACGACTTCACAACATTTTTCGTGTCATCGTCAGATCCAAAGCGCTTGCCACCAAGCTCGCGCTTCATGTGCAGGAACAAGTGGATAGTCGGACGGCGCCAAGTCCGGGCTGTACGGCGGGTGATCGAACTGCTCCCAATGAAACTGTCGAATTAATGATTGAGTGACACCAGCAGTATGGGGCCGAGCATTGTCATGGAGCAACACAATTCCTTTACTGAGCATTCCTCTTCGTTTGTTTTGAATGGCACGCCTTAGTTTTGTTAAAGTCTCACAATATCATGCCGCATTAATGGTTTCACCTCTGGGAAGAAATTCAGTAAGCAAAACGCCTTTCCTATCCCAGAAGACAGTGCACAGGATTTTTTGTGATGACATTGTCACTTTGAACTTTTGTTTTTTCGGAGAGTGAGTGTGTCTCCACTCCATCGATTGTTGTTTCGATTCTGGTGTGAAATGACACCCCCAAGTTTCATCACCTGTCACAATTTGGTTTAAAAAGAGTTCTCCCTCATCACTGTACCGCGTGAGAAATGTTAGGGCAGTACCAAGTATCTTTGTTTTGTGAACATCAGTGAGCATTTTTGGAACACAGTTTGCGATAATTCAAGCGGTCAGACACAATTTCGAACAAAACAGTACGTGAAAGAGTTGTCATTGTGAAGCGTCTGATCTCATGAATTGCTTCATCAACTTTCCTTACCAAATCATGGGTGACAACAGAAGGCCGACCACCCTGAGCCTCGGCGTGGACATTTGTTCGACCTGCATTAAACATTCTTACCCACTTTCTCACCATTCCATCACTTATCGCGTATTCACCGTAAACTTCTGTCACTTGACGATAAATTTCGGCCGGTTTAACATTCCTCGCGTTCAAAAATTTAATCACGGCACGAATCTCACAGTCAGCGGGAGAACTAATTGTCTTAAACATTTTGAATGTGCACAGCAAACTGGAAACACAACATAGAGCAACCAAAATGGCGACAATTCAAAGTCAGTGAACAAGAAAGACTAGTGCGCGTGCGCGGGACGCCTACCACAGCGCTGCGACGGCGCTAGAATGAAACGGTACTTAGTTTCCGAATACGCTGCGTACATTTAAGGCTGTTAATGTCAAGTAGGTTATGTATCAAAATTTCAGCTTTCAAACACCCTCATATAATGCGTCTGCTGCATTTTCTGGGTTACTTCTCTAACTTTGGTGATATTTGGTTACTTTGGTGATATTAAGTGGCTCTCATTCAATTCTCAGGACGCCACTGCAATATATATTTTTACTGGTGTATTTCGAAGCCAATTTTTTGCTTACATTCAATCTGCCATAAATACTTTTAAAAGAGTTCGTTAGGAGGTTGTAGAGTTTTATGCAGACGTTCTGCATTGCTCCATGGCCAGTGTATTTGAGAGATGCAAACAATGGCTTGACAATGGAAACAATGGTAAAAGGTATCTCCAAGACTTTGCATTGAAAAAGTGAAGCTGTCTTATGAATTCAACACAATGACTTACCCAGTCATGCTCAGGCATATTTATTACTGCGTACAATAGATGTGTTATCTTGCTCTGGGCAAAGCTAAATGCTTAATCTTGTATATATCTTTAAAAAAAAACTTTTAATGGTTACATGTTCAAATTATGTGATGATTTTCTGCTCTTGAGTGCATAAATTTTCTTTCCATACTCATAAACAGCATTTTAGTACGCATGCTAATGGTGTAAAAAGTAATAATATTTACTACAAAAATTATCAAATACAGATCAATTTTAAAATCTCAGTTTTCATTTTCAGTGAAAACTCAGACGAAAAGCTCTGCTCTCACAAAATATGCAAATTTATCTCAGATGTTAATTCAATAAAACGAGCGATTAAAAATTTAAGTCTATTAGATGAGATTATGTCAATAATAAACTATTAAAACTCTATAATAAATGTAATATTTGTTCTTTATTTAACTGAAAAAATGAAAAATTAGTAATATCATCTGCCTAAAAGAATATATCCTTCAGAGAGGACTTTTAAAAGAAACTGATTCGTATTTACACATCGTACATGGAAAAAATCACAATAACGCTCATGTACAAAGAAACATTTTTAGAACGATTTTGATAAATAATTAAAAAAAAAAGAGCAAATATTTTGGAATAAAAATTTTCAGCAGCAGCTTATTATTTGAAATGAGAAATATCGTCGGCTACTTTTGAATTTATTCTTCATTCAAAATGTCGCATATAATAATAAACTAACTTTGGATTAAAGGATATGTTTCTTTGCGTTGTGAAAGACGTAGTATTAAAATTTCTAAGTGCAAAATAAGCAAAATCAATCTGAAAGTAAAAACCACCAACTATTATTTCTAGATTAAAAGAAGTGGTCCAAAAGAATATCCGATAAAGGTACGTACTGTTTCTAATGCTTCCAAAGTTGAATCCTTGGTAACAAAAGAAAACCCGCCGACGCAGAATTCAATTGCAGAGTCTTTAAATACATTTTTAGCAGCAGTAAATAAAATAATATAGCAAGATTTACGACTTAAAAATGCTAAAAAAACATAATGTTCACCAGCTTGTCCCGAGACGTACGGCTCGATGCAGAACAATTTATAGAACCCTCAGTAGAAACTATTTAGGAGGAGATCAATGGAAATACATTGTAGCCCTTGATGAAGCACGAGTTTACCTAAATGACTGCAACAAGAAAGGTCTATTTATTACCAAAATTCCCGGTGACTTTCAAAGAGTGAAACTTCATCAGACAAAGCAAGAAGTCATACTTCGAAAAGTACCATTGTATTCCTTGAAAAAACAGACTGAGTTTGTAGACCCGATAGCCTGATACAGACTATCGGGTCTTTGGTTTCTTAAACAGAGCTCTTTCTAACCACAAACCCACCACAATTAATAGATTCTTGGGAGTAGTGGAAGAGGAGGGAAAATCAGTACTCCTGGAAATTTTAGTAAAAGCCCTTCTATCATGGAAAATCATGATGCAGACTTATAGTATAGAGAAAGCCTATCAGATCAAGCATTTAAAAAAATTATTCTTTACATTTTAAACATTAATTAAAAGGATTCGAAATAGTTCTAAAAATGTGTAAACAATCTCTGTAGCTAATTTTACTGTTGGCATTCGAATTCAGTCGAAATACTCAGTGGTGTTATCCATTGGGCTACTAGAGAAAAAGAGCTTTGCTAGACTACGCGACGGATCCAGATTTGAATTGTATCATACACTCACTTCCAAAAATTAAGCACGGAGAGGAAAATGCTGACTTCTGGAAGCCAATCAGAATTGAAGAGGATACAATTCGCTGCAGAGGTACATGGAAACATGCAAATATGTTAGGTAACAGCCAATCGCGCTTTCATGTCAAGACATATGCAAAAAAGGCAGTCTTATAAGAAGCCAGCTTTATGAAGGGTTACAGAAGTTGATTGTAACTGCTGATAGAAGGTGTTTAAAACTTTCGTACAATTTGTTTTCAAGAAATACGTGTTTCTATGATTTCCAGAAGACGAATGGAAGATTCTGAGCGCTGGCGTGCTGTGGGGCGCATTGAAGCAGTACAGTCGATCATAGATGTTGCTCTTTTCTTCGGCGTTCATCATTCTGTAATTCCACGTTTATGGAAACAATTCCAAACCACACAGACAGTTGTCCGAAGGCCGTAGCTGGTCGCCTAAGGGTTACAACCGCTCGCAGAAGATCGGTATATTGCTATTGTAGCCAAGCGGAATCGTAGAGCGACCTCCACACGTGTGACATCTATGGTTACAGCGTCCAATGGTAAGGCGATATCCGCAGCTACTGTACGCCAAAGATTACATATGAGTGGACTGTACGCCCGGGTACCTCGAGTTTGTGTTCCTTTATCCGTCCAATCAAGAGGGGCACGATTGCAGTGGTGCCGGGAACAATTGCAGTGGTGCCGGGTCAATTGGAATGTGTCTGACTGGGGCAATGTCATGTTTACTAATGAATAAAGATTTGCTCTGGAGCCAGATGGCAAGCGTATAAGGATATGGCGTGAACGACGAACACGCAATCAGTCCCAAAACATCACCGAAAATCACGCATTCCGAGGCGGCAGCATTATGGTGTGGGCAGGGATTTCATTAGGATACCGCACCGACCTGCACATCTTTAAATGGGGTTCTTTGACGGCTGTCCGGTATCGAGATGAAGTCCTAGAACCCACTGTGAAATTGAACGCTGCAGTAGTTGTCCCTACTTTTGTTTTAATGGACGATAACGCACGTTCCCATAGAGCTGACATCGTCGATGTCTACCTGGAGAGTGAAGGAATTGCGCGTATGGCGTGGCCAGCATATTCGCCCGACCTTAACCCCATTGAAAATCTTTGGGATGCTCTCGGCTGTGCTGTATCTTCACGTTTCCCACCTCCAGCCACTCTTATTGAGCTGGAAACAAGAAGAAGGGCGATTGCTTAATTCTGCGGTGGTTGACCACCTAATTGAAAGCATGGTCACAAGGTGTAAACTTTGTATACAGATGAGGGGAGATTACATACCCTATTAATGTCCTTTTTTTTCATTTTATGCTGTTTATTTTCACTTTATACATAATTCTGTTTAAGTCTCCAGTATGTATGTCATTATCTGATAACTTACAAAAATTTAATATTGTTTTCATTTCTGTATGTAATTATTGATTTTGTGTTATGCATAAATATATATGCTACTATCCTGCCGAATATTGTGTCAATCAAAGCAGTATTTGTTGATTTTTTGCATTTTACATCTTCGTGCTTAACTTTTGGAAGTGAGTGTACTTTAAAAAGAAAAGTTTAGAATCTAGTGAACGACGGACATTTTAAATTACCACATACTGAAAGATTTCACCAATTCAAGACGAGCATTGTTAAAAAAAGTTAGTGCCTCAAAAATTATAAATATTCAAATGTTTAAAATTTAGCAATGGAATTACTATAAAATTTAGACTTGCTTTTATAAATCAAAAGCACTACAAAGCCGTAATTATGTAACGAATTATCATAAAAAACGTTGTTGTGGAAGTTTTGCTACATAGAACATCAAAATTCTGTCATTCTTTAGGATAAAAGTCATCCCGGTAACATAGGCGCCTCTATTAAGAAAGATTGTCCCCCATTTATAGTGCTTCCCCAAATGTTCCCGCTTAAATTTGATATCAGATTTTTCTTTTAGAAATCATTCCATAAAAAAAAAATAAAATAGCAAAGTAAATAAATTCAAATAATTTCAATAATGTTTCTTAAAATGAAGTAATGGTATTTCCTCTTTGAGAAAAGCAGCTGACAGCTCATAAAAATTTGTCAAAATAGTATACTCTTCGTTATTTGCTCTTTCCTTTGCACGATGTAATCTGTAAGGGATGTATGGTAATACGTTAAAATCAATTTTCCCTCCATATATAATTTGAATACCGTAAAAATTACAACCTGGTCTGTACGGTGGTTAGCAGAGTCGATTGCATATCCAGGGGTGCATATTGTTGAACTATGTTCGAATCCTGTAGAAAGCATGGATGTTTGTCGTCAGCGCAATATCGATTGCTTTCTTTGATTCACCCTTGTAAACATTCTTGATGATAAGCTGACTAAACAGCAGCCATCTCATGCCATTCCTGACGAATGCTTAACTAACAGGTGTTCGGCTTTTTGATTAAAAAAGAACTATACTTTTATGTTTCTTATTATTTGGTTTTTGGTAGGTTATGTACCAAAACCCTTAAAACTGCTTAAGAAACGAAGCTGCAAATTTTGAAAGAAATTAAGAAAAAGAATCTACATTTATTAACATGTTCTCTTTTTGCAATCATACGGAACTCCGTTCTTTAGCTCTAATAGCTTTTTCTTTCATCTTTCTTTATCGACAGCTCTCTCTCTTATTTATTTCAGTTTTTATTATCGATGATGTGGAGGTAATTGCATTTAATTGCAACTTTGTAAACGAAAGGCCTGGTCCTTGGTCCTAAGTCGCCGAATTTTCAGAATGCAACGGACTCTATAATCATGCGCATAACTATTCTTTAAATAAATAACTTCTTATTCTTCTATTGTGTAACCATGCGGATAACCATTCCTGAGTTTTTACAAGCAAATGCAGCATTCTGAAATGCGCCCTTTTTATTATATTCCAAGCCCCTACAGTTTTTATCGATAAAATAGCTGACAAGCTCGCCAGATGAGCGGGCTACGAGCAAAGCAAAATTTTAAAGTTCTATTCCACAAAACGTTTTGCTCTACGTCTGTTTAGAAAAGACGGATGGAAATTTTAAAATTCCACCTCATAGCGCACGACACAGCACGCCGAACAGCAATGAAGTTCAGCGAAAAAAGCAATTTGCAGGGTGCGAAAATTAGTTTTTTCAAAGTTTTTAGTTAATATCTCGGCTGCTTAAAGTTGTACGAAAGAGTGGTCGAAATGGCTTCTTACAAATTTTTGGAATCTAAGGGTACCTCTTTCAAAACTCAACTCGTTGCCGTTCCGGAGGAGATGATGTTACAAACGAACAAACAAATGCGCACAGATTTTAATAGTACTAATAATGATAGATAATAATTAATAATGTATTGATAATGATAATTAATGATAATAATATTTAATAATGTATTAATAATGATAATTAATGATAATAATAATTAATAACGCTCAATAATATTGTATTAATAGTGATAATAATAATTAATAATGTATTAATAATGATAATCATAATTAATAATGTATTAATAATGATAATCATAATTAATAATGTATTAATAATGATAATAGTTTTTAGCCATTTCAAATTTAAATTATCTGATTATGGGGTTTGCCTGCAATGAAAGAAATTATAATAAAATTTATGCGGGAGTACAATATTTGCAGCATAATAATATAAAAAAATGAAGTTGATTTCAATTTATTTTTAAAGCGATCACCACGAAATTTTCAGCCAGCAAAAGAAACAAAAACGCTTTTATATAGTTTTATTGATTACTTTTGACTTAATTGAAATATAATCTGTAAGTAACAAATAAATATTATATAATTATAAGTCCTCATTCCTTTATTCAATAAAAAATTGCCAGGAAGCGCCAAAGTAGCTGCTCTAATATGTAAGTACCTCGAAAATCATCTAGACGCTTTCAAAGCAACAGCGGCAACACCAATTTAAAAGCGGCGGAAACACGTTTCAGCCCTCTCAAAAGAGATAAAAAAAAAAAAAGCTTGGCTATTTTAAATGAATCTTTTCGTATTTCACTACTTTATTCTTCAAATAGAAGTCCTACAGGAATGCGTTCCCCAAATGTGCTCTATTGTAACTAAAACTCTTCAAGTTCATCGAGTTATAAGCAACAACGATGAGTAATGTTTGCTATTCCTTATACATAGTCAACGGCCATTGCACCTATTCAGTTACCTCTAAACATGTACTAAAATAAGAAAGAAAAAAAAAAAAAAATAGTCGATTTAGGAAACACAATCAATCAGGCACGTTTCTCGTTTCCCGTAACGATATCTGTCCTCTCCTTCTCGGGAATACCTTATATTGCACGCGTCCTGTTACTCCGTATCTAAAAATTCTCTTCGGTTCTGGTCTAAACCATCTCTTACTCAATGGCACGTTCACGCATTCCAAATTGGCAGCTTCGAACGTGGGTTAATATTGTGTTGGTTGACCATCCGATTCCTTTTCCTCCGAACAACAAAAACAGCAAAGAAGAAAAACCATTTGTTGAGAAATGTTTTTGTTTTTTGATCAGTGCTTGTTTGAGCCATGTCATTATGTTACGGTTGGTGATAAACATTAAGTATTACTGCTCAAACAAGATCCATTATTGGAGAGAAGGAACTAAACTTGAACCTCGTTTTATACAACATTTTTGTTGTCTTCCTGCAAGCTCAAAAATGCCAATTTTGATAGGTAGAACTTTCGGAATCCACAGCAGCCACAAGTTTCACGTGACGCAAGCAAGTTTGGATAGTCCTCACTTCAAAACCTCAGAGCTTCTTGTACAATAAAGATATTCAGCACATGTTCCTTACAGCATGTTGATTCGGAGTCATATAAGCACAGAAAAATGAATGAAAGGATGGCATGGTGGCTCCAGTTTGAAAATGAGAACTGTCTGGATGGTTTAAAACGAGGCAAAAATGCAACATTAGCTTGAAGATTATGAAGGCAATTTAAGATTATTTCTTTTGTTAATCCAAAGGGGCTTTGTTCCTGAGGGACTATTGTTTTCGTTTTGTGATTTTGCATCGAATTACTCTAAATGTCCGTTTCACTTTTCAAATTGCTGCCACCAAATTATTATATTAAATTATACTTAAAGAAATTAACTAATGAAAAATCTGCATAAATGTATGTATGTTTCTCGCATTCTGTTCAAACAATACCTAGAGCCATGCAATTTTGAATGACGTAATCCTACTGCGAATATGGGCATCTGGAAGCCCAGATTTGAAATTTGGAATTTGTTTTATAACCTATTTCATATTTTGTAAAACTTTAACGAAATTTTGATTAACTCAAGGATTTCAAAGTGATCAATGGCAATGCTGTACAGAGAAAAACATTTTTATATCCAGCGCGTGAGACTGTGTATCGGAAATTCTAAAGATACCTTCAATTTAAAATTATTTTGAGTATTGCTGTTGAACCGAATTTTATGGTTTAAATGCGAAAAACTTTATATTTTATAAATAAAGGTAACACACAAAATTAAAAAAAAAGTCCCTTTGGACGTAATTCAAAATCTGAAACCTTTCAGATTTTCTTTTTTTAAATTGTGTTTATTGATTTTTAAATTTATACTGGTGTTTAAAATTAGGGAAGAAGAGCTTAGATTTAGCTAGGTTTAGCTTAGATTTTTAAGAAAACTTCATCGATTTCGAGAGCGATTAGACACTAATCTTTAGGAACAAAACATCGATAGAGTTTCATTGAAAATTTGTGCCAAAAGAAGGTTCCTTCTTTGCCTAATTTTAAACCTTACATTGCCGCATTTATTTTACAAATTACTTTATTCTGACAATTTTCTCTTCCACTTAAAATAAATGGATAGTATTTAGAGTGCATGACTTAATTGTTTTATTTAAATCAACCCTTGATTTAGTTGATCATGACAAAATATGCAAGGACTAAGGGACAGGAGGTCTTCGTGGAGGACTTTGCAAAAGAAAACTGACTCGCATTCATAAAAAATAGTAAAGAAAACAAGTAGCATATTGTTCGTGTGGATTTGCAGCCGGATAGAATTACCCCTGTTCAGCTGTCATATCCATTTCTAAATGAAATGAACATGGATCTTTAAACCCAAAAGAGTAATAAATGAGGCAATGATATGCAATGATATTTTGAAGAATGAAAGCATTTGAAAATTGAAGCAACCGTATTTGAAAATTCAAATTGCCGCAATATCTTATTTTAAGGTAACTTAATTAATTCTGGAATGCTGGACAAAATTCTGTATTGTTAATAAATAAAGGAACAAATTACACAGCATTAAGTGTCATTTTAACAAAAAACTTTGAGCGTAGATTTCAAAACTGCATACAAAACAGCCGCTTCATTTCAGTGCATTGCGAAACAGTGCTTTTTCTTCCGTAGATTGACTCCGGGCGCTTCGCCGTGATCTAAACAATCTAATCCAATTTATTTCACTACATTTGCAATTCAAAATATTCATTTACAATTTTCAATTCATTAGCTGATATGAAATTTACCGGAGGGTTTACGAATGGAATTACATATACAACAATAACAAACAAATTTATGTTGAAAGTATTTAAGCGAAAGTTTGCAGCTCTTCACGACTAATCCTTGCCTTTTTGAAAGCATTTTCAAGCAAATGTTTTATCACATAAAAATTATTAAAAGTAAATAATAAAACTGAATATCTTGATACACCCACTATTTCTGTTAAAAAAAAGATGTAGATGCACTAGTATTAAAAACGAAGCTAATTAAAAAAGATAATATGTCCATATGACTTTCTAATTGAATATCTTTTGGATTAAAATGCAAATATTATTTTATCAGACCAAACAGTAATATAGTATATATTGTAGTCATCAATAACAATTAAATTTTGTATGCAACTTTTGTCACATTTTTATCAAGGAATGTGGCATGTTAAAACTTTGGGGTGGGGGTATTATAATTAATTGAACATAAGTCTATTTTCTTCTCTTTAAACTCTTTCTATATTTAAAAATGAATTTCTGTAATTTATCTTTCATTTACATATTATGCTAAAAGAAAACATATGTACACAGTTTTAACAGAAAGCATGCAGCTTAAATCATTTCAATATCATTGTGATAGAATATCTTCATCATGCAAAGTTTATTTACAACCAACTCCCGATTAACTGGGAGAATCGATTAATTGGGGGTTGCGAATTTACCGGGTCCTGTCAAAAATGTTTTGTCTGCTGCGGAACAATGGAAAAGAATTAGTATCAAGAAACGGGTTCATTGTCATGAAACAAAATTTTCTACGGGATTTGTAAAAATGAACAGAAAAATTTGGGATAAAACTGCAATGATAACAGATGATGTTACAGTACTTATGAGTTGCTTTTGTCCAAAATAGAAGATATGTAATTTAAGTGTACGTACTGTAGACCAGCGGTCGTCAACCCTTAGAACTTCACGGACCACTACATATATAACTTTATATTTGGCAGACCACTAATATGAATTAAACAAAAAGATAAATACATTTATACAATGATAATCAACAAACACATATTTCGTTCCCTTTGAAAAACTACATAGTACAAAAGTACAAAAATCTTACCTGCTTGTACAGAAAGCTTCACATTTCCATGTCATCAAAAAGGAACTTCACGAAAAGCAAGAACAAACCGGCAAACGCAAAGGAATATCAATAAACTGAAAGTGTTATGCCGCCAATTTTTAATTATTTTAAACATAATAATCATCGCTTACTCAGCAATGGCGCCATCGGTCCACAGTTAGACAAAACAAAAACGGAAACTTCCAGTGATGCAGTTATAAACAAGAATGCAGATGGTTCCCATAAAAATCTATCAAGTTGCCTATTGACACGAAGAAAAACTGTGTTAGTAACGACTACGATACCATTTTTAATTGAAAAGGAAAGAGAATTCCAGTTCGCGCTATTATTTATAGCAGCAGCATATCCATGGATGTCAATTCTCACTTTAAAATGGCGCTCGATACACCTGCAAAACTAGCTAAAAAAATGCTAAATTCAAATGGAATTTCCCTAAAAGCAGTAGATAAAATTTTTAAAAAAAGTAGTATCCATATTCTATAATAGGTTTACCCCTATAAATGGGAAGCTGACTCTATAACATTCTTATAATATTCGCCAGTAAACCCTTCCCTTCCAGAGTAAAACAGTTTCAAAAATGTATATTAGCGCTTATGTGTGAAATTTTTGTTATAATCTGAAGAATATGGTATGCTTAGAATTCAAAAATAAAAACTCTTGGCAGTTTGGACAGCTTTAAGAATCACCCTACAAATTTTGCTTCCCATTTTTTTTCCCATCTACAATGTTTCCCATTTGTACAAGAGACTACTGTCCATCGTTCTATGGCGTCCGCGAACTACGACTGCTACTATCCTCCGTACACATCCGGAGCGATACATCTCATTCGAATTTAACTACTATATACTTAGCAGCTAAAAACCGATATTAGTCAACAACAACATTAAAAAGTTACCTCCAAAACGATCGGATAATTTTCACGCTGAGACTAAGGTGTTTCATGTTCTTTTTTTAACAATCAGTTCCCTCCCTGAAAATTCCTGCACTATCCTTGCTGAAACTTGGGAGACTATACCTTGGAGCACATTCGTTAAGTACAGATTCTTCGAAAACTTCCGTCCCCTTGCAATGATCCTCAAAACTCATGAATAATAACCGATAGACTATTTCTGCTTTTCAAAGAATGGAAGGATGTACAGACCGCCAGAGGGTTTTCGAATGCGTTTCTGTTTCTAACAAGACAATTACAGTAAAGTGCCCCAATTTGGAGGCTGTTTGCCGTCAAATAACCGACCTATAGCATGGCTAATGAGATCGTAACCGTAACCTGTGTGCTTTTGCACCACATGCCGTCGGTAAAGGTCGCTTATTACGAGTGTCAAAGGGCAACCTCTCCTCGATTCGTCTGCCTTTTCCCCATCAATTCGTATTATACATAATGTTCAGCAATCATTCAGTGGTATGAGCGAAAGGATGCTGTGAAATAGGCAACGTATGAATGGTGTAACACCAAATACTTTCATTTATAATGTTGTCTAGGACTTTAACACCCCCCCCCCAAAAAAAAAATTATTGCTTCTGTAAAAATGCATAGAAAGAGGAGCAATAAATAGTTCTCAAGAAATTTTCAAAGCTGATGTGTTACTAAGGGATGGAATACTGCTTGGTAGGTGAAACTTGCAGCCTTGCAAACTTTTTGCCCGCAGCAAGTGAAAGATTTCCTTCTGATACAGAATAAAAATATCCATTCAAAGTTTATTATTTACTTTATGCAAATGTCGCCCAGACGGTATAGTGGTTAACGGAGCCTTCTGTGATAGCAAAGTACATGGGTTCGAATCCCGAAGAAGGCATGGATGTAAATTGTCTGTTTCTTCACAGTACGTAACGGTGGCCTCCTATTAAGTGCCTCTATACTAGAAAATGACCATCGCTTCCGGCCTTTATAGTGGCGAAAGCTTAAAAATGACTAGTGCACGTCATAAAAAAATTAATTAGATTTAAAAAAAATGGCATATCTTTAGAATTTCCGATATACAGTCTCACGCGCTGAAAAATAAAAATGTTTTTTCTGTACAACGTTGCCATTGCTCGCATTGAAATCCTTGGGTTTATTAATCAAAAATTCGTTTACAAAATATGAAATCGATAATAAAACAAATTCCAAATTTCAAATTCAAATTTGGGCTTCCAGATGCCCATATTCGCAGGAAGATTACGTTATTCAAAATTGGATGGCTCTAGGTACCGTTATTTTTTCGAAATGCGAGAAACATGTATACATCTACGCAGATTCTTCATTATTAATTTCTTTAAATATAATACAGGGCGATAGTATTTGGTGGCAACAATTTGAAAAGTGAAACAACGCTTATAGTGAATCAACGCAAAATGCCAAAACGAAATTGTCTTTTCGAGTAAATTGCCCCTTTGGACGTAAAAAAAAAGCAAATAATCCCCCCCCCCCCCAAAAAAAAAAGAAGAAGAAGAAGAAGCTGTTGTTAGTTCGAAGTAGTAAATAGGTGTTCCATTCAGCTTCCATATTTCAGCAATACTTTGCTTATCAATGCTACAAAATGAAGTGCTAAAAAACATTTGTAGCCGGAGGTAGGTAGTAGATGGCATTAATACATATTTAAAATTATGTTGTAAATATTTATAAAAAATTAACAGTTATATGCACTTCAAATTAAATGTCAGTTACGTGTGTGATCAATAGCTAAATGGAATTTAGTTATTAAAAAGTGCCTTTGTTGCTTTCAAATTATTCACTCGGACGAATTTCTGATGAATTTTAAAGAGGCAGAAAATAATAATAATAATAATAATAATAATAATAATAATAATAATAATAATAATAATAATAATAAATAACTGAAAGGTTTCAGATTTTAAATTATGTCCAAAGAGGCGTTTTTTTAACATTTTGTCTGTTACTTTTATTTATTAAATATCACGTTCTTCACACTTAAACCATAAAATTCAGTTCAAGAGCAATATCGCAAAATAGTTTTAAACCGAGCATATGTTTAGAATTTCCTATACGCAGTCTCACGCGCTGGAGATAAATTCGTTAAAGTTTTACAAAATATGAAATCGGTAATAAAACAAATTCCAAATTTCAAATTTGGGCTTCCCCATGCCCATATTCGCAGTAGGATTACGTCATTCAAAATTCGATGGCTCTATGTACCGTTGTTTTATCACAATGCGAGAAATATACGTACATTTATGCCAGATGCCTTATACCAGATGTCTTTTATACTACATTTATTACCTTGATGAGCTCTTATTGCATAATAAATTTTTGTTTATGGTCACTTCTGAAAATTAGCCATCGATCGTGCTGCTGAAAATGTGAAGTACGACAAAGTAATAAAATAATTATAATCACCGATAGCAGAAGAATCACTACAGTATTTGTGTGCAGAAGTTTCGACTTATCACAGTGACACAATTCTGAAATATTATTTCTTCAGCTATATATACAGATATCGCCGCTGTTCGCATACCTTTCTAAACTACATTCAAGACTTGCCAACGCAATTCTCTTTCCCACGCAGAAAATCCTAGAGTACAGTAAAACAAAGCGATAGATATCAAGCCGCAACGCCCTTCAACACGCACCTTCTCCCGAATTTAATACAGAACGTTATTCTGATCGGCTCGAAGCGGACCCATTATTCCAATTCGTGATAATCCATTTTTCGAATCCTAGTAAGCGCTAAATGTGATTTTGATGGCAGCCAAATTGCTCTTTTTTTTCCCCCTTCACAGTTTGATTCGTTCGTCAGGCAGGTAAAATGACGATGGACGGTGGCGAAAAGGGGCGGGCAGAAACATAGCTTCGTAGAACATCTATTAGAACGTGGTGTTGATTTTGCATTGTTCTAGAGATGATAACTGTTCCGTCTTTTTGGTAGATTGGTGACGCTCTTGATGCGCGCCGATGAAAAATATTCCACTTGACGCTTGAACATGAAGAATGACGCATGTCATATTTATTTGATGCTTGATTATGTTTCATGGCAGCTATAGGCGGAAGTAATATAAGTTTATCGTTAATAAATGTTATTTCTATGTTCTGTGAAATCTTGAAGTTTTGATTTGAAATTCTAATGCTCTCCCAACCTTGACTCCTGAAACGAAACGATCTTTGAAATTAAGACTCATGAAGATAGACACCATACAATAACGGACGCTTTTTTTCCTCAAACCGGGAGGGTTAGAGTTACCGTGAAACTTCGTAACGGCTGATAATACTAATGAGTTTTATTCTACGTTTAAAGAATTTAAAAAAATATTTTTGGTTTCGTTTGTTTATGGAAATTTGATCTCTCTCTCTTTTTTTTCTTTTTCCCCCTCGTGTTTAAAAAAAATACTGAAAGCTTTCAGATTTTAACGGTCGGTTAAAAGGGTTTGTTAAGGATTTTTATGTTATCGCTGAGCTCGCAGGCGACCGGTCTGCTGTTAAACTTACTCCTACTAACCCAGCCCCCCATTTTTTTTTTTTTTTTTTTTTTTTTTTTTGTCTTCTTAGCTTTATTACTAGCCATTATTTTCTTCGCCCTTACGCCATATACAGCTCAATAGCAAAATTACAAAAAATTTAAAAGCAGCGTAGTAGTGTGTGTTTTAATTCCCGATGGAGCATTAAGTATATAAGGTATTTCTCCCACTTCCCTAGCTAGCCTTCGTGGTGTAGTGGTTCTGCACACTGATCCGGTATTTCAGAAGTCCGTGGTTCGATTCCCGGCGAAGGCGGTTGTATATTTTTCATCTTTTTTGCTTCCAATTAACCTAATGTCTCTACAAGTGTTGGTATACATTTTTCTGTATTCATCATTTCAGTGTTCAGTTTTCTTATTGAGATAACTTTGCAAAACTAGTTTTCTCTTTTTATTATTAACGTTTTATGTGTTTATTATATTTATTAAATATCTCTTTCTTGACTTTTAGGCCAAATAAATTTCGATTCAACAGCATAATTACAAAGTATTTAAAAACAGCATATCTTTAGAATTTCCGATAGACAGCCTCACACGCTGGAGATAAATGTTTTGTTGCGTACAGTGCTGCCACTGCTCGCTTCGAAATCGTTGAGTTTTTTAATGAAAAATTCGTTAAAGTTTTACAAATCTGAAATATAGATAACTTAACAAATTCGAAATTCAAAATGTGGGCTTTAAGGTTTCCATATTCGGATGGAGGACGACGTTATTCAAAATTTGATGGCTCTGAGTACTGCTGTCTTTTCACAATGAGAGAAACATACATACATTCATGCAGATGCTTCATTATTTAATTTCTTTAAATATAAAACAGGCGATAATATTTGGTGGCAACAATCTGAAATGTGATACAACGTAGTTAACTGTTTCGATGCAGAGGTCGTAGAGTGACAGCATCTGACTAGGCTGCATGGTTGATTAATGCTGCAGATAAATGACAAAATATCACACGAGAATCTCGGTAAAGCGGCTTTTCAGGAGATACAAAAAATAGAATAAATTTATAAGTTTTTTTAGCCATGTGTTAAATACTTACTCACGCCCATACACATTCAACGCTGCTTTCGTGCCAAAAACAACGTTTCGCAAGAAGCGATGCTTTCCTGAAGGACTTCCTAAAAGAATCTCGCATATATTCACCTCACACACACAGAAGACAGCCAAACACGATGCAGCCAATCCAATGAAGCAACGGAAATCAATGGAGACGAACAGAGCTGGTTTGAGTAATTTTGGAGTTCCCCGGCGGAGTTTTTTTCAAAGTTGTTTTTTCTAGAGAATTTTTTGATAGATTAATTATTACATAATTTAATGCTACTAATATTCTATTTTGAAAATAAAAATTCTAAGCACTTCGTATGTAATATACTTAATATACGATTAAATCTGAAGTTGCTTCTTTTCAATCATATGTTTTCTCTATGTTTAAATTTTGACTTAAAGAATGTTTTCCCCAACGACTCATGTTGTATTTACGAGCTCTTTTGCGCTATCTTCTGTTCTATCTTTCTTGTTTATTGAAAATTTTTTGCTGAATTCAGTGTTTTCGTAATTTTGTTCGTTTTATTTCTAGTTTTATTACATTATTTACTCCCAGTTATACTGTTATAAGGTATTTCTTCCGCCTTCTTAGCCTGCATTCGTGGTGTGGTGGTCCGCAAGCTGGGCGCGTATTCCAGAGGTCCGTGGTTTGATTCCCGGCGAAGGCGTTGCTAATCTTTCATCTTGCTTCCAAAAAAATCCTAATGTCTCTACAGTGGAGCCCGAACTAAAAGGGTGTTGGATGATGATTCTCCACACACAGGATTTGGCAATTGGTTCCCCTAAAAACCCCAGTCGCCCTTTAAAAAAGGGGATCATATAAGGTATTTTTCCCGCCTTCTTGTATGCCTTCGTGGTGTGGTGGTCTGCATGCTGGGGGCGTATTCCAGAGATCCGCAGTTCGATTCCCGGCAAAGGCGTTGCTCATTTTTCATCTTGCCTGCTTCCAAAAATACCTTATGTCTCTACACTGTCATCTTGTGTTTCCTTTAAATATTTACTCGACTTGCTTTCTTATCATGACATTTTTCCCAACCAATCTATCTTATACTTCCTTTTCACGCTTTGACTGATAGCATTGACGCAGTCTACATTTTATCAAAGATATACATTTTATGGAGAAATTCACGATGAAGAAATATATTTACATAGTAACGTAAATAATGATATATGGCTGCATCTGTACGGAATCCAGTTTTTATAAAACTAATGTGTTTGTAGGTACAGCTTACACACTAATACACTTATAAAATCTGTCTATGGAAAAGATTTCTAAATTCTATATTTGCCGTCAGTCTAACCTTAGAATGCTACAAAGCACATTACCTGCTAAAGAATATGATTCCATCATCTTTACTAGTGGTATTTTAGAAATTACGCAATGAAATATGAATATTTAAAACAACGGAACAACTGAAACTAATATGCAGTGAAATGGAGAATATAAATATTTGAAACAACTGTAAAAAAAAAAAAAAAAAAAAAAAAAAAAAAAACTGAACAGAAAAGGAAGCTTAAGGACATAATTTGATTCTTAAATTTCTATTTAAAACTGTAAGAGTATATGCATACTAATCTTTTGCTAACTATTGGTTACTAATGAAAGAAGAAAATTCTAGAAAAAAAAGGTATACAACGCTCATTCTAAGAGAGGAAGTAAAAAGTGAGAATGAATTTCCGAATAATGGTGATTTTTGTCAGGTCTCGAGTAATTAATTATTAAGCAATAGAAATACGTAATTATGGGGGTCCAAGTCGAAAGACAACAGGAAGTTTTTGGCTAGAAAATTTAAAGTCACAATTTATCTAACACCTCCTTTATTTTGTCTAGTTTTTAACTCAATAAAGTCGAGTTTTGAATCAACAAACGGAAATTAGTGCTCCGGTTTTGGTCTGAAATTTAGCATCAGTTGAACTTAAACATAAAGCATCAGCTTTGGGATCAGTTTGTAGAAACAATATACTTCTTCGGTGCAGGAAAAAGAAATATCAATTATATGGAATTCTAACCACGAATCTTTTATTGCTGGTGTGACGCGCTACCAGTTACATCACAAGAACAAGTATAGAGTAATGCAATAATTCGATACCTCACCGTTCTTTGTATTGTCGACAAATAAATAAATCTGCATAGGAAATAAATGTGTCATGTAAAATTAAAAAAAAAAAAAAATGTGTGAAGTACAGGACCAACGAAAGAAGCTCAGAATTGGTGGAGAAAATATATAAAACTGTATTTTGCGTTTTGTTACAGACTAATAATCAGACGTAAGAAAAGAAATTACTTTAACAATGAGCTAGTTATTATCAAAAATATAAGTCAATTAAAAATTGTAAAATTGTTTTTACGAATCCTTTTTATAATATTCAGTTATAATCTTAAAACATGTATTTATGTGGGCACCTTAAGTCATACCCTCAAAAACACACACTGATATCGGAAACTTCATTAGCAAAATACTTTAAATGTACAATTTTTATAAATAATTATTACATGCTATATCAAAATACTTTAAATGTACAATTTTTATAAATAATTATTACATGCTAAAGTTCTTCATCCACTCCTTTTAATTTCTATCAGTTTCCACTTCTTTCTTGGCCCAAAGGGGCTTTGTCCCTGAAGGACTATTGTTTTCGTTTTGCGATTTTGCATTGAATTACTATAAATGTCCGTTTCACTTTTCAAACTGTTGCCACAAAATGTTAGAGTCCTGCATTATATTTCAAGAAATTAAAAAATGAAAAATCTGCATAAATGTATGTCTATTTCTCGCATTGTGATAAAACAACGGTACATAGAGCCATCGAATTTTGAATGACGTAATCCTCCTACGAATATGGGCATGTGGAAGACCAAATTTGAAATTTGGAATTTGTTTTATTACCGATTTCATATTTTGTAAAACTTTAACGTATTTTTGATTTACAAACTTAAGGATTTCAAAGCGAGCAATAGCAACACTCTACGGGGAAAGAAAAAACTTTTTATCTCCAGGCGCGCGGAACTGTGTATCGGAAATTCTAAAGATATGCTCATTTTAAAATTATTTTGCGACATTGCTATTGAACTGAATTTTACGGTTTAAGTGCAAAGAACATGATATTTAATAAATAAAGGTAACACACAAAACGTTAAAAAAGACCCCTTTGGACGTAATTTAAAATCTTAAACCTTTTAGATTTTTTTTATGTTCTTTAATTTTCTGATAATTAAGACAGCACTGTAGATGACTAAAGTGGTTGTTAAAATTAATGGCAAAATTCAAAATTTGGCCCAAAATTAAAAAAATTCTCATTAATTAAAATTTGCGTGTTCTTCCATTCGTTTCCGCGGAATTATTTCTTAATTTCTGGACATCCATTTTTTCGACCATCTGAATTTCAGTGCCCAGAAATACGATAATATAGAAATCAAATTAAAAAAAAAAAAAAAAAAAAAATAAGAAAAAGTTTAAAAAAGTGTTGCAACAATATTTTTGGTTGAATGATCTTGGTTTATGCAGATGTTTAAATTATTGCTGTGAGCTACAATCGAAACTACAATATTTAAAATAATTATATTCCTAGCTGTAAATTTTCTTTGCAATATTTAAAAAAAATAATTCCTAGCTGTGATTCCTAGCTCAAAGTTTACTTGAACCAATTTTAGAATTAAGCCTTTTAATCGATAAATACTTTAAAAAGATTTAAATGTTATACCTAAAGAAATATTGGTAAATAATACGTATATTTTACGTTAAAAGTTTATATTTTAAAAACAGATTTCTGCCTTTTACCTGACTCGAAGTTTAGGGAGGAGAGGTGAGAGAGCAGCCTGTTTTGAATTCGAAAGAAAGAATGATCCCAAGCTCATCTTCCAAAGATAACCCCAAAAGTTTTCGTCGAAAATGCTTCTGGGCCAATAGATTCCCGAGTTTCAATTCAATCACCAGAGGACGCAACCGAGAGTGAAAACGTTTGTTTGAGAATGCTGCAGCTGTGGGTATTCCCACTCGCTCGAATCTGGCAACAGCGGCGGATCGGTGCGTTCGAGCGCGCCGCTTGTCGATTCGATTGCAAAGTGAAACCGTCCGTTCGTTTCTCATTTCGCTGAGTTCCATCTATCTATATGCGCGTTCGAAGGCGGGGATGATTCGAAATATTTACCGAGTGTCGCCGCTTCCCAAAGAGACGCTTTTATTTATACGTACGAAATGTGTCGCGGTGTTTACTCGAGTAGTCACTATTGGTTCCCTTTGATTTTCTCTGCACTCTTTTTGAGCAATTCGCCTTCAAAGGGATCTTTTTAGGAGTTATGGAGTTTCTTTTGTTTTATTTCTTTTCTTCAGATGAAGACGGAGAAAGTATATTCTTAATCGAATGATTTAAACGAGTTACCTGATAGAGAATGAAAAGGGAGAAAAATTGGAATTTTCTAGAATGTTTTCAAAAGCCGGTTAATTACTTCCTATGCGCTTTGAACTGAGATTCGTACAGCTGCATAAAGCATTTAAAATAGGAAAATTTTTAATTTAATGTTTATTTATAATAAAAAATTCTGGATTTTGAGGGATTTTCACATGAGTTCATCCCTTTCAAACACCAAAAATATTTCTTCCATTTTGCACGAAATCTAGCGTTTAATGTCTGTAAACCTATTTATTAAAAATTTCTTAATATATATACAGTAGCTATATATATGTTATATAACATATATATATGTAATATTATTGCATATCTCTATCTATATATCTATCTATCTATATATATATATTATTACATATTAAAACATAATATATATTATATTATAAATAAAGTATGGGATAGGGATTACAATCGAATCCTTGAAATGAAATTCTAGATTAACAATTGAAACAGTTTCTCGCTAAATAATTAAGATAGTTTACTTTTTAAAGAATGAACCCTCAGAAATTCAACATACAAAATATGAAAGTCATGTATTCAAAAATGAGCTATTCAAAACAACAGTGTCAAACGATAGGAAAAAGATATTATTGTATCATAAATTAATGTCACTCAGAGAATTTTGCGATAACTCAATAAAGAAAGGATATAAATATTTAAAACGCAACTGTACATCGTTTACTCTGGATTGCCTACGCACAAGTTTTGCAGTATAGGTTTTCCGCAACTGAATTGGCTGTAATTCCATTTTACTAGATCCCGAAGTTCACGTAGTGGAACCCGTAACTTCTGGGTTCAGATGTTATAAATGGCCAAAAGGGCCCTTTTTCATAACCTTTAGCTTGTTAAACTAATTTGTAGTTTTAAAAAATAATATAAAGGCACAAACTATTAAAAATACGTATATTATTCCTAAATCCATTTGTTTGTTACACGGATATATAGCGCATTTTTATAACCCGAAAAATATAACCATTTATAGAAAAAAAATTTTACTTGTTTTATCGAATCAATTTAATTAGAAAAAAATCCTGTTACCCATTTTACAGAACCTGTTTAATAGAGAGCCCATTTTCTATAAAAAGATCTTTATCTTTTTATATAAAATAGGTAACAGCTTCCATCACAAACAGTTTGATAAACCGCATCCCATGTTTTACTGAAAACTGAAACAATAGCTATTCACGAGACTTGACAAACTCTGGATTCTGAGAATTGTTGTCATTCCACGCACAGTAATATCTAAAAATTCTATATCAGCTACAAAATCTATATAATAAAAATAGTTTGTGTCTTTCATAATTATCGGCTAAAAAAATTTAACAGTTTCAAAAAAAAATCTGATGGTCTTTCTTGTACAAAAAATTAAATTATACGCATTTTTTCTTGCACCTCCTTTAAATTTATTAGATTGAATTAAATCTACTTCGTCGATAGCGCATAAACCTCAATAGAATAAATGCACTCTTTAAAATTCACTATATTTGTTTACTATAGTGACACTCTGGCGCTACGCTAAGTTCCCTAAAGAGCGTTAAATTCCATTCATTTTATAACTCAGAATGCACAAAATTTATATCATCCGAAGAATTATTTAACCGTTGCCACATGTTCTATTCAAATATTATAATAAATCTAAAACGATGTATAAAAGAAATTAAACAAACCAAAAAAGAAAAAAGAAACAGTTTTTCACATACGTTTCAGGATTTCTCATTCAATTAATTCAGTCTTTACTTCACTACAAGGCTAAAATACATAAAAACTCAAAATATCTATATTAAAAATTACTAATTAAATCTTAAAAACTTATTTCCTCGAATAAATTTCAGAATGGATTAAGCAGAATTTAATTCGCAATTATAAAAGAAGGCGTTATCTTTATTGTTGTTAAGCTTAGTTTCCGCAGATTGGCAACAAATCACTATTCTGCCAAGTTTCAAATGTAAACAAACATGGTCGCCATGGCAAAAATAATTAGGCTTAGCCACACTTAAATAACTTTTAAATTGTTGATAATTCCACAAATACTGCGTACCGATTTACTAAATTCATAAAAACCTTAACCGGAAGAAAAGAACAACATAACTCAATCACTTTAAGCAAAAAATGCACAATTTACGAACATATAAGAATAAAGAAACTGATATCACTGAGCCGAATAACAGAGTGGATATATATATATACATATATTTATATACTTTTGGTGCGGCCGATTGCAACCAAAATACGAGGCGCACATCTACATGTTATAGCAGTCCTATATACAGAATTTCAACGTTCTGAGGCTACTCGTTTTTGAGTTATGCGAGATACGTACATACGAGTGCTGATTTCTGGGCCCTCACCTTTAATGACGTCTTAAAATATGAATCTCCCGATCATACGAAGATCTTCGCGTTTGCGGATGACACTACGTTGGTTGTTAGTGGTAGGACTAGAGGCATCCTCGAAAAGAATGTGAACGGTTCTCTCAAACAGCTTAACATAGAATGTCATAGGTTGAAACTCTGCATTTCGCAAGTGAAGTCCAATTAAATACTTTTTAACAAGCTAGGCCAAAAGCTCTTAAGAAAGCCCACCTTCAACCTGGACGGAAAGAAAATTAATATTACTCAAGTCCTGAAGTTTCTGGGTATCCACATAGATAACCAACTTAATTTTATGTACCATCTCACGGAGACTCAGAAAAAGGCAAATCAAATCGCTTATAATTTCAGAAAAATGCAAGGTAGTAACTGGGACTTCGTCCTCATATTCAAAAAATTTTATTTTTAACAGTAATCTCAAGTATAGTGAATTATGGGGCTGCAATCTGGGCGGAGACTATGACAGAAAGGAAGAATTCGCCATTCAGAGACCTTTTCTCCTGAGCATTTCCAAAGCCTATAGAACGACAGCTAATTCCTCTCTATGCGTTCTTACTGGGATTCCTCCCCTTCATTTAATTGCGACGAAGGATTCAATAAAAGCCAGAGTACTCCAGTTGAAAGAAGATGCTTACCTGAACGGCACCACCTTTTCTGCCTCAAAGTATGAGTCTCCAGCCATACCATTGACCTACCATCCTGCAAAGTATCGTAATTTAATTATCAATACGGACCCTTCAGCAATCAGTAGTAAAGAATGTCCAAGAGCATTTAGAGACGGCTCTAAAATTCATGGAGAAGTGGGCGCAGCATCAATAATCTATTCTTCTTCCTCTATTCCAACAATATGGCAAGGAAAATTATCTCAAGAAAATTCCGTTTATCAAGCTGAGCTGTCAGCAATTCAATCTGCAGTAAATAAAGCTATATCAAATAATTTCAGGACAATAGCTATCTATTCAGACAGTCAATCTGCATTATATGCCCTGAAGTACATAAACAATAAGAACCAACTGGTTCAGGATATTCAAAATACTATAAGTGCCCACCCAGAAATCCAGTTTATCCTCAATTGGGTGGAAGCCCACAACGGAAACGACGGCAACGAGGCAGCTGACCTCCTTGCAAAGGATGCAACGACTAACATCAACAGTGAGGTAATTCATGTCCCGTGGCCCAAGTCCCATTTAAAATTTACACTGAATGCAATTGTCGACTCAAAGTGGCAAGAAGAATGGGATTCTGCATTGCAAGGCAGAAGAGTCCACAATTTTTTCTCAAAAACTGACAAAGAGGCCCTACACTATGACCATGTTCTGAATCAGTATATCACAGGGCACGGTCCTTTCCCCACCTACTTCCATGACAGGAGGCATGTGTCCCACAGATCTCTGCATATGTGGCGAAAGGGGTGACCCTGATCATTACATTTTTGACTGTAATCTAACAGACGGCAAACATCTGATCAAGCCTAACAATAATCTAATGCCATTTAAGAAATATGCAATAAAGAACAGACACCTTAGGGTCAAAATCAGAGACGTTCTTATACATATTCAAAGACTTGGACTGGATATTTGTCATATCTAATGCTTATCCATCTCCATATGTTACTATACCATATTTGTCTTTTTATTTTATTTTATTTTATTTATATATTTTTATTTTTTTAATTTTTCATTATTTATTTTATTTTTTTATTTATTATTTTTTTTTTATTTCATTTTAATGTTCCAACTGTTTCATTTATCTACGCAATGCTGATGGACGGGAGCTCCAAAGACTTGCTTATTACACCTTCCGCCTTAGAAAAGACACTCTTACATTTATGCTTTTGGAAACATCAGTTGTTGAACTTTTCAAGGACAGTCTTTTCTCAATATGATTTGTGTACACTATTTATACCAGAACTTATCATTTATCTCAGAAAGTCCTCTCAAGTGGTTGATGGTAAAGAAAGAGGGGCGGGAGAACCTCGGACCACCCCCGGGGTGTTCTCCCTCAAAATTGGGGCGGGAAGTTTAACAGTTAGCTAGGTTCAGCAATACCTCAATTACCTGTGGTACTACGGAGGTGCTGGCCTAGCTTCTACCTGTACCTGTCAGGCAGAAACATCGTTTAATTGCATTCGATAGCAGTAAAAATGGATATTTGGTTTGAAATATGATGCTTGAAAGTTTTCGCGATTACAATACTTCCTTTTTACTTCGTACAAGAAAGTAAAAAGGAAAGAAAGAAAAAACCATAACATCCAAAGTAAAAAAAAAACTGAAAGCTTTTAGATTTCACATTACGTCCGAAGGGGCGTTTTTTAACGTTTTCTGTGTCACCTTTATTTATTAAATATCATGTTCTTCGCACTTAAACCATAAAAATCTATTCAACAGCAATATCGCAAGATAATTTTAAAACAAGCATATCTTTAGAGTTTTCGATGCACAGTCTCACTCACTGGAAATGAAAATGATTTTTTCTTTCGTACTTTGAAATCGTATTGCTGCTATTGCTCTCTTATTCAAAAATTCCTTAAAAGTGTTACAAAATATGAAATGGATAAAAAAACAAATTCTAAATTCCAAATTTGGGCTTCCAGATACCAATATTCGGAGGAGGATTACGTTATTGAAAATTTGATGGCTCTAGATATCGTTGTTTTATCACAGTGCAAGAAATACACATACATTTATGCAGATTCTTCATTATTTAATTTCTTTAAATATAGCAGAGGGTTTGTTGGCAACAGTTTGAAAAGTGAAACGGATATTTACAGTGAATCGATGCAAAATGCCAAAACGAAATTACTAGCTCTTCTGAGCTAACGCTCCTTTGGGACAACAACAACAAAAAAAAAAAAAAAAAATCTGAAATGTTTCAGATTTTAAATTACGTCCAAAGGGGCGTTTTTTTAACATTTTGTGTGTTACCTTTCTTTATTAAATATCATGTTCCTCGCACTTAAACCATAAGATCCAGTGCAACAGCAATATCGCAAAATAGTTTTAAAACGAGCATATCTTTAGAATTTCGGATACAGAGACTCACGCGCTGGAGATAAAAATGTTTTTTCTGCACAACGTTGCCATTGCTCGCTTTGAAATCCTTGAGTTTGTTAATCAAAAATTCGTCAAAGTTTTAAAAAATAGGAAATCGATCATAAAACAAATTTCAAATTTCAAATTTGGTCTTCCACATGCTCATATTCATTGGAGGATTACGTTATTCAAAATTCGATGACTCTATGTACCGTTGTTTTATCACAATACGAGAAATATACATACATTTATGCAGATTTTTCATTATTTAATTTCTTCAAATATAATGCAGGACTCTAACATTTTGTGGCAACAGTTTGAAAAGTGAACCGACATTTATGAGTCCGACGCAAAATGCCAAAACGAAACTAATAGTCCTTCGAGATTCAAATCCCTTTGGACTAAAAAAAAAAAAAAAAAAAAAAAAAAAAAAAAAAAAAAAAAACTGAAAGGTTCAAATTTGAACGGTCGCCCAAAAGGATTTGTTGAAGTTTTTTTTATGCTCTCGCTCAGCTCGCTGCGTACCAGTCTGCTGTTGCATTCACTCCTGCTAACTAATATATTTATCTTCTTAGCTTTATTATTAGTCTCGCGCTAGAGATAAAAATGTTTTATTTCCATACAGTACTGCTATTGCTCTCTTTCAAATCGTTGAATCTGTTATTCGAAATTTCATTAAAGTTTACAAAATATGAAATATAAAATTTGGAAATCGAAATTCGTGCTTCCAGGTGCACATGTTCAGAGCAAATATGCACACAGCATTTTCACAGCATGTTAAAAATATTTTCAATCCACTAGGCATAAAACATTTATTTCATGTATCTTCCAAATTATGACTTACTTATAAATGCAACAAATGACTATGCCTATTTTTACTATTTTTTATACTTTTAATAATATAATTAAAGAAAATAATACATCGTTATTAATAAATTTTATAAATACTTACGCCAGATGTATAATTATAATGTGTATACGTACTACATATGTATACTTTTCTATAAGGCATTTCTGAAGCATAAGGGGATACCACGTTATATTTTTATATGACTTTTGTACGATGTGTAATGTTATAATAATAACCACTCTACACCTCAAATACAGAAAAATCTCCAAACTATATGTTTGCTTTATTTTTTAAAATTAATGTCACAGTTAGTTCTTGCGATTATCGGTATTATTAAGTTTATGTATCTGAATTACGAAAATCTTTTACACTGGCTTTTATATTTAAAAGTCTGATGCGGATACTACATGACTTCTTTGTACGGAATATTAAATTATACGCTCATTTTCATTAAAAATTGGAAGATATAGAAAAAATAAAACACTAAATACAGTTCAAACATTTTAAAAAAAATTATAACTAAAATTAGAGTTTCTACACAAAAACAAGTAACTCGGCTAGTGGACAACAAGGCGAAGTTTACGTTTGGTCCCCCTCAGCAAAAAAATTTGAAAGTGCGGAAACTGACTTAATTTACTATTCTGCTAAGTTTTAAATGTAAACAAACATAGCTGCTATGGTAAACAAAAATTAGGCTTAGCCGCACTTAAACAACTTCCAATTTCTTTATAATTTTACAACTATTGCATGCAGATTAACTACAGGTATAAAAACCTTAACTGGGAAATAAGTATAACATAATTCAATCATTTTTAAAACAAAAAATGCACAATTTAAAAAAAAATATTAGAATAATAAAAAAAAGAACTGAACTCACCGAGCTGAGTAACAGAGGGGTTATATATATATATATGTGTGTGTGTGTGTGTGTAAGATAAAAAGTATGAAAGCAAACTTCTAAATTTAATTCAATATAACCTCTTTTATTTTGTATTTCATTTGGAAACTTCATCGCTCTATCCTAAAAATAGCGCTCTAAGTCTAAACTGCGTCATTGAAATTAATCATGCGATCTTACGTAACCCTTAATGAGGATGCCTCTTGACCAATCACCAGATTGTAAACCGAAACTAAGAAATGAAACTTTTGACTCCCTCCTTTCTATGAAGTGATGCTTCACTTTTGCTTGTGCTTTCCTCTTGGCCAGACGTCTTTCTGCAATCATGTGTGTCCTGCTATATTCGCTTCTATGGCAATAATATCAAAAATTGTTAATGTTCTTTGATAGGCACGAGTAGAGTGCCAAGTGAATTGTGGCCACAAAATGGGAATTTAAATAAATAAAAGGAATTTAATCCGGTTCGACTGCTTCTTATTCAAAAATGGATGGACGCTCTAAGCATCAAGTATATATGCAATTAGTATTTCTACGCATCTGCGTCTCAGTGTTCTTATTTCAGTGCCTCCAAAAGTGTTCTGTCATTACATATATACATATACTTTTGGTGCGGCAGATTGCAACCAAAAAGGGAGGTGCACAAATACATGTTATAGCAGTCCTATATACAACATTTCAACGTTGTGAGGTTACTTGTTTTTGAATCATACAAAATGAATACGTACGTACATACAGACGTCACGAAAAAAATCTCTTTTGAATCCATTTTAAATCAATTTTATAATCCGTTTGGGAAAAAAGAGTCCTTTTTTCTGTCCTTACGTACAGATGTTACGCAAAACTTCGTTAAATTGCATTCGATAGCGGCCAAAATGGATATTTTAGTTGGAATATGGCATACGCAATTTTTCGTGATTATAATACTTCCTTTACTTTGTGCAAGGAAGTCAAAATTACTTATGAAAATACTTATTAAATAAGTTATTAAAATATTTAATCGTAATTTGCACGAATTTCATGAACGTCTTTTTATTCCAGCTTCCATTAAAGGAAAACAAAAGACCAGACATACATCCAGCGTGGAGAAGAAATAGTTCTTATGAAAGCAGCAAAATTGCGAGGCTGGAGAACCAGCTACAAATATCTAGGAAAAATGGTAAGTTGTCTTTAAAATAACTGTTTGTTTCTTTCACGTAGATTCAATTATCGATAAAATATTATGGATTCATAAAAATTAAACTTCATATTTTATTTTGCAATTAAAACTATACAGGATGTATTAACTTTTATGATTCATATACAATAATGGCAAAGGGTATATTGAAGAAAGCATGATATTAATAAGAAATGTTTATTACGCAGCAATGATTAAAAAATTGTTAGCGTCGGAAATTTTAAAATTCAATTACTATGAAAATGAAATAATGTGATTCTCCGATCAGTTCTTCCAAATTACGTCTGTTCTTGGGTATAAAATATGCATACAATCAACTTATTTATCAGTAACCAAGCGCTTTAAACGGTGATTCAACGCTGTATCGTTGTCTAGCAATAAAACTATCCTTATGCCATTCATTATGTACAGGAGAAAACAGAATTAAAAAGCATGGTTAATGAAAAATAGCATATCTTCTGAAGCTTCGCAGCTAAGATCATGAATTTTTAAATCTTGTACAATTTTATAATGTAGGGGAAATCGTGAATCCTCTCTAAGATCAAATAATTTCGGTTTTCTGCGAAGGTAATTGTCTTGAACGAGGTGCTCATTCAGTAGGAGTGCTTGTGTATATTTTCAGAAATGGCGTTCATTTTTAACTATATTCTCTTACAGAAGGTCGTCGCCACAACAGAATTGATTGTATTAGAGAGTTTTCAAACAAACTCAGTTTTTGAACATCAGAGTAAAAAGAGAAAGAAAGAGACAAATTTAGTATTTAGATAAAAATTCACAAAGTCGAATCGTGAATAATACGCATAATTCCTCCTGGCACAAAAACTCAAAACTGGCAATGATTGTCAATGCTGTTTATACAAATATGAAAAGATTTTCAAAAAGAAAATTCCAGCACATTTTAAGCGCATTTGTTAGCTACTGGAGCATCCTAGGAGGATGCTGGAATTCTTAACTCTTGGGACCTAAAGCGTTCCATGTGTGATCAGTTGGGTTTAAATCCCGAAAAGGGAGCCAGTTCATTCCTTAGACATACTTTGGAATATAAGTAGGATTAACTGATTCTCGAAGGTGAATATATATCGATGATACTGCGCATTATAAAAATTTTAGATCCAATAGCTTTTCGAAAAAGTCCCATTTATTTATATTTTTCAGCAGTTAAAAACCATTCTGAAAGCAAGCTAGTATTTGAAGTAATTTAAATATATTCCTTCTCTCTCAAACCCCGTTTTCTTTACTTTTTAATCTTTATCTTTCTAGGTTGCTTCTAGAAATGTATATCTCTCGTTCTCCCAATCATTCATTGTTTCTCACGGTCTTCTGCTAAACATATTCAAGCATTAGATAATAAAATTCGAGTCCCATTAAATGAGAACTAATAATATAGTGCTTTAACTACTAATAATGTAGTCCACATTTTTGCTGCAAACTCGACTGATGGGTCATTTACGTACCCTATATTGTTATGTACAATGAACTTATCAGTTCTATAATTATAGTTAAATGTCTTGTAAAATGATCCTGTAAAGAGACAGTTTTTATCTTGTATAATTATTCTTTAATTTATCACTCCAGTGCTCTGAAATCAATAGTGGAAATATCCCCATAAATACCACAAGTTCTGACATGTACTGGCTTATGTTTCTACAGGAGATACTCAGTGTTCTTGTCCTCCCTTTGAATGCCTATGTTCCAAGAACTACACATCAGGTTGCCGCTCCTTCTCCGGTTTGAGTAAAGACGAAGCGGTGTCGTACGGAGATCTAACAGCCAGCGGTTTGGATCACGTACAGGCGGATTGTTCTGTCTTCCAAGCTATCGACAAGATGCTAGAGGACGTAGCCTGTTCCTACGGCCATTCCACGTCTTACCGACTGGCCGCAAAAGTCGCTTCGGATTTCGACCAGGCGTACTACAGCTCTTTTGCTGATGGTAAGATAAATGCTTTTTAGTTAGTATATCATTATATTGCTTTACACTCAACTCCCGTTTAACTGGAAAACTAGACAGGCCGATGTCCCGGTTTAAAATACTTATCTTTCAAATCTAATCTACCTATTGATTAACAGACTAAGCCATTATCAGGGTTGATCGGAGGGTAGTTAAAATCGCAAGAATGAAGAATTATTACAACTACTACCAAAACCTCTATTAACAATTTACCTGTATTTTTGAGCACTTTATCCGGAGAACAATTTTATTCGGTTACGTAAATTAAACTAATCTTCAAAAGAGGGTCTATAAATTAACAGAAGAATAAACATGATTAGAAACGAAGAAACTCAATTATAACTGGCAGTAAAGAACAATATTACAAGGCGTATTGAGCAATATCTTTCAATTCAATCTTTCGTAATCCACCAAAGGCCAAACTAGTAGTGCCACACAGGGTCTATGTAATCAGTATCTTCAATTCATTGTAAACACCTAATACTTTGGCCACTTGACTAAACGGAATTCTGATTTGATTTATGTCTCAGATCCATAAAGGTAATAGCCTCTCTATGCTTCTATTCGCGAGCTTCTGGTTTTAGTAACTTCTTTCGGTAAAACAGACACCCGTACCATTTGTTTACTAATTTTTTTGGGGGGAGGGTGATCAGTTTTATTCCTGTTTTTCACGGTGATGCACTTTCTTCATGAAGGTTGATTACATCGAGCTTTGAATGACTCATTTACGTTTCTTGGTGGCAGGAACACTTTCACATTTTCTTCTTGCACTCTTTGCTGTTATTACCATGATTTTGACTTAGTTGATACCCTTCGATCGACTGGCTACCTGAATGATGAGTCTCATGTTGCTGTACTACTCGACATAGCGAAGACTATCTAACATTTTCATTGATCCAGTGACTGTTTTTGAAGGAGGAAGTGGGAGGTGTATTTACTTTATGTGTGAATTCTTTTATTTTGGAAACTGTTATTCTTTTTTCAAGCATACAAGCGTAATGTTTTATTTTTAATTTGTTTAATATGCCTCCTAAAAGGAAACGTGTTATTACAACGCTGAAGGACAGCAGTAGAAAGGTATTTGAGCAAAGATTTAAAAAAAAAAAAAGTCCAATTAACCAGATCTTCAAGTTATCGGAATAAATTATGGTCAAACGGTAATAAAATTTATAATATAGTATTAATAATAATAAAAAAGCTAGCAGCAGTAATAATTTCAAATGTGTGTTAAGTATTTATGGACTGGCTGATGATCGGGATTCCACAGTAGCTGCAATTACAAATTTATATTTTCAGAAAAATACAAATCCTGCAGAAAAATTTCAGATTGCTTTGAAAAGATATTTTTGTAAAGTATTCAAGTATATGCTATTTGCAACAAAGTAAACATGTTTATATATTGTGGTAATTGTATTTGAAATTTCTGCAAAAGATCAAACTAATTTACTTTTGTGCGCAATGTATTGCATTTTTGTGCTTTTCGAACTTATTTATTGATACGCATTTTCTTGAATGAATGAAATACATAAAATGAAGCAACAATTCTGTGACATTATATAATATACTATATGCTGTTAGAAAATTTTTTTATTAATTAAGACTTGCTGCAGTTATCAGTAAAATTTCTTAATTGAAAATATTATAAATTAAATATATTTTTAAATTAATGACTTTGAAGTATTACTAAAAAATAAATTAATTCATAACAAAGTGCGTTTATTTTATTTTTTATTTTTTATTTATTTATTTATTTATTTTTTTAATTTTAGCCAAAAGGGAACTATTAGTTTCGAATCACGATTTTGCGCTGTTTCGCTTTTTTTCGAGCCAGTTGCCCTTCGGCAAAATATAAAATATTTGTCTCTCAAATTTAATCTGTCTGTTATTAATTAACAAAATAAACTATTTAAAAGTAATGTATGAATTCTTGAGATTATTATTTTTTTATTTTCTAATCTGATATAGTTAAATATAAATGCATTTAATACATCTAATTAAAAATCTGAATATTTTTACGGAATTACATTACATATTTTTCCCTTTTCCAAACATATAGAAGCTATATGACGTTCCTATGTTAACCTGACTGTACACTCATTGCCATAAAAATTTGCGCACCAAGAAATAATTGTAATAATTTACATGCCGTTACACCGCCATCGGAAGCTAATATCAGCAGCTGTCAGAATTCGAGAGGGGAAGAATTATCGGGAAGTGTGTGTGTGTGTGTGTAATTATGGCGAAGCCTCGAGGGCTATCTGCCTAAGAGGAGGGATGCCTTCGTGGAGGACTTTCTAAGGGAAACTGGCTCGTATACACGTTACACATGGGGAAAACCACGAAAACGCCCATGCAGCCAGCCCGTTCGCGGGATTCGAACCTCGGACCGAACTACCAGTGTTCAGCGACTTTACCGCTCGGCCGCTGGTGGGCGAATTATCGGGATGATGAAAGCTGGGTGGTCAGCTCGGCGAGTAGCTCGTCAGGTAGGCTGTTCTGATTTTACTGTGAGGAAGTGTTGGAACCAGTGGACAGAAGAGATGTCATTTACACGGTTTAACCAGGCTCAAGACGCCCTCGGCAGACCAGTCATTGAGAAGACCGTCACATAATACGACACACAGGCGTAGAGCCAACTGCCTCATTGGCCGCCATCCAGACACAAACAGCAGCTTCATTACAGGCCCCTGTGTCTTCTCGAACCATCGCAAGGCGCCTGGTTGAAGGACATCTGGTATCGCGGTGCCCATTACGTGTGCTGCTAATGACACCCTCCATCGACGCCTCCGTTTGAAGCGGTGTCGCGCACGACAGGATTGGACTTTAACGGACTGGAACCAGGTCGTCTTCAGCGACGAATCTAGATTCAATTTGATCAGTGATGACAATCGTGTTCGTGTGTGGAGGCCCCCATGGTGAACGTCTCAATCCTGCCTTCGCTTTGCAGAGACACGTCGTTTCCACAGTTGGTGTGATGGTATGGGATGTCATTGCTTACGATACAAGGGAACCCTTAATATTGATCCATGGCACAATAACAGGCCAGCGGTACGTCCATGACATACTTCAGCCACATGTGTTGCAATTCATGGCAGGGCTCTAAGGAGCCTGTTTTCAACAAGACAATGCTCGGCTACACACAGTATGGATCTCACAAGACTGCCTCCGCAACATTAACACTCTTACCTGGTGGTCCAACAGAGTACTAAAACTTCCATTCATGTGTACTTTTTCTGCAATAAATGATCCCTTTTTCTTTCATTGTCTAATCACTTACTTATATCAAAGTAGTACATACATAAGTAAAATTTCGTTTCATTCTGACAACTCTTTCTTGGTGCGCAAATTTTTATGGCAATGAGTGCATATTCATCTAGCACTTATAAAATGTTTCGCTACTTCCACTTTGGCTATATCTATTGATAATTTGTGTTAATAAACCTGTCAGGACTTCTATTCCTTCTAATCGTCTTTGGAAACATCACTGGAGTCCTGAGTAGGAACAGGGAGTTTACTTAAAACTTATGTTCATGTGAGTATAAAAGATACGACAAAAATGAGAAGCATTTAATTACCCTTTGTTTCTCACAGTCGCACTTCGGGCGCAGATCGCAGTTCCCACAGTCGCACTCCATCCCGCACTTCGGGATACAAAGACCAGCAGTTCTGGACTGAAACAGAAAATAAGGGATAAAACTAACTTAACTAAATAAGAACTAAACTTAGAGAATTTGCAAAGACTAATAACGCGAAGATAACTTTTTAACTCTACGTACGTAGCGAGCAGAATGCGGGAAACTACAATACGTCTTCAAGTATCAAAGAGAACCAAGTTCTTGCTTTAAAGGCAGACAGGAACTGACTGAAAAGAGCGCTCGTAGTAAGGCAGCGAGAAGTCTCTCTCTAACTCTCTGGACAACCATTTAAATCTGAACCTTTTCAATTTTTTTGAGTAATGCAATTAAATGAAAGATCTTATGGCTTGTGTAAAGGCAGCAATCTGGAAAGTGGCTATTTTCCAGGCCGCGTGGAAACTTATGGAAGATTGGATGACATTTTGCTGCATGCTATGGGAACATTCACCAGCTCATGGGGATAATAAGTAACATAATAGCATAATGTGAAGTAAGGCACAAAACATTTTGCAAAGGATCCTCTAACATCGTTTCTAAAGACATTTAAAAAAACTTAAATTGCTTTACTAACGTTGCCATTTATATTCTAGGTTATGAAGCGGAAATAGAGAGAATGAATCAAAGCTTCTACCCGTCCTGCGAACTCTACCACAGTCACCCTACAGTCAAACCTAGCCACCACTTGACGGATTCACACCTACTTCATCCGCCTCCTCCACTTTTACATCATAACGGCAACGAAGATGTCTCAACTTCTTTTTCTGACGAATGTCCCCTCACTCCTATCCCTCATACTTCTAGCAGCAAAACTGATATATTCTCAACGTTTCCAGAAATCGAAGATGTTACACATCCGTCGGATATCTTGGTGCTAGACCAGCCTCTGAGAAAAACTGGTGCGTGGTCTGAGAGAAGTGATATTCAAGAACACAACAACCAAGTGGCCCTCACAGAAACTTATGGACATCAGAATCACCAAGATGATGTCATGAAGGACGATTATGGGGTAACTATGGACGATTTCGATGCATCTCAGAGGTTCTTTGCCGCTATTGAAAACATATTACAAGATTGCGGGAATGCGGAATCCTTTGTTACGCAAATGGACACTACGAGAGAATTAGAAAAAGGTAGACAATTAATTCACTCAGTATTTCAATTTTGTTTAGCTCATTGATTTCTACGAAAAACTCGGATGTCGTTTAAATTTCAATCTCCCTTTTTTTTTTTCGTTCTAAAGGATATTACATACATATACATTTATATTCCTAGATTTAATATAAAACAATTGGAATATAAATAAACGAAGAAACATTACTGTCTGATGTATGTAAGGTGAGTTATCTAATCTCAAAAGTTGGAAGTCGTTGTATATGAGACTCAGAAATTTCTCATTATAACGCGATGGAAAGGCATAATTAAACCACCGTCATAAGGCCATTACTATACATAAGGCCATCATAAGTCTCCTATTCCGAAAAAGCATATGCGATATAAGAATTTAGAAATGATTTTTTATGTATTTCGGCCAGTGAGTGTTACTAAAAGTAACGAATAAACAAACCAAAAAGTGCAATCCGGAAGTTTTCCAAAGTTGCCATCTGTCGTTTTTACGATTAATTAATAAGGAGAATGCCTACTGCTTTTAGTTCCTAAAACTAAATCACTTTTGTTTTCCTTGAATGAGAGTGATTAAGTTTTGAACTAATATACAGACCCTGGATGATAGATCGCTTTTTTTCTCAACTATGGATCACTTAAAAAAAAAGGATTCAAACGGTTATATGTTACACGTCCTCACTATGCATTTTTTAAAGTTCAAACGGTTATACGTTTTTTAATATACTTTGATATTTTCCTGTTTATACTATTCTACTTTAAGAAACGAAACGGGGAAACGACTGCTGAAGCTTGCAAAACTGAAACTCGTTTTGAGCTGAATTTTAATGCCATTCAACAGAAAAAGATGCTTTTATGAGTTACCAACAGTATATGTCATTTTCGTTTAAGAAGAGCAAATTTTGAAAGTTTACTAAAAATGAGTTTTGTTCAATCAAGTTTTAGGCGACTCGAAATTTGTCTCCCCCCCCCCGAAATTAAACAGCGATGCACTTGCATGTGTGAAACAGACTTGGTTTTGATATAAAACATTTAATGCTTAATGAAAAGATTTCAATTAAATTTCAAGAATGCAAAATAAAATGAAGTAATATACAGAAATAATTTTTGTTTACAATTAATATCGCTATTATTTATAAACAGAATACATTACATTAGAATACTATAGTTACTGCATATAACCAAAATGTGAGAAAATAGACGACGTTTTAGGTGACGCAAAATGTATGACAACCCGGCAAATATAGCTGAAAGAGGAACATCTCATTGTTGAATATAAAATTAAGATAAAAGCATAACCTTACTCTGGCAAAGATTTTGAATTAATATCTATCACTTTCGAGTACGATCAAAGAAAAAATTTGCAGAGGAGCAGCTGCAATAACCATATTTATAGGGAAATCAATGTTAATGCGAAGAGAAAAGGAATACAACGCTATCTGTAAAGGAAAACAATAATTAAACTCGAAAAACTAATATGTTACAATTCTGGAATCAGTTGAGAAAAGCTAGATGAGCATTAATATCATTAAATAGACAAATTAAACTTTTATTAATATGAAAATCTTCAAAAGAACCCAACTCACCAATATAAGAAGCTTTCTGGATAATTTCCTCGGAATCGAAATAAGGAAATAAATAAATTTTCGGTAGCTAATCCTAGTTGGCGTCTCAACCGCAATTTTGACTTTAATTGCATTTGAATAGAAAACGGATGCTTATCTGTTAACTAACAGCAGTTCCTGCTATCTATTGATTCGGAGAAACGAATATGATAACTATCATCGTATCTTTCCTACAAATTGAAATGTAACATAGTGTTACAACAAGTAATTTAAAAAAAATCTGAAAGATGCATATTTTAATCCAAAAGGAATTTAAAGGTCTCTAAAAAGGACTCTTTAAAAGTTTAATATGGTTTATCAGTAGAGATTATTAATACAGATGGCCCAGGTGGAATAGTGAAAATTTTTTATGACACTAGATGAACGTACATTTTAGGACTAAAATGGGAATATAGCCTCTGAACATTTGAAAATTAAAAATTATGTAATGTAATTCTATAGTCTGACATAGTCTGTGATTAATGATTAGATACTGACACTGATGCGCTATAATAAGATACTGACGCTCATGCTCCCATGCCCAGCAGACACAATACATTTACAAACATCCATTCTTTATCCAGGATTCGAAACCAAACCCAGTGATACAACAATTAGAAGCAATAAACATTATGGTGATCTCTATTTATTTCAGCTTAATCTAAAACTGTTCTTCATTAAACCGCATGTTAAAGATAGTGGTAATAAGGTTGCGAATTCTAAGAGCATTCTTGCCATAAAAAAATTTTAACTCAATGGTTCTCTTAAAATTGTGGGGTGGTAGTATTAAAAAAAGCATTTGATTTCGATCCAAGTAGTCGAATTTATACGAATCACCTTGGTTTAAGCAGTACACTATAAAAAATACCTGAAAAGTCCCAGAAAAAGGAATAAGCTTTTAAATGCCAAATTCTGTAATTTGCATCATTTATTTACAATAGGACTAATTAGTATTTCATGACACGGATTGGATTTAATTGGATTTATGAGATTATATCAAAATACTGAAGGGTGGTATGAGCAAAATATTGAAGGGTTATATGATATATCCTAAGCGAAGTATGCTTTTATGGAGGACTTCCATGGAAAACCATGAAAAACTAATATATCCTTGACCGTTCGCCGGAATTTGAACCCAGATAGAACTAAAGAGTGATCAGCGGCCATACCCTGGACGCTGAAGGGTTTACGTAAGATCAGAAATAATTTTCTGGAATGTGTGGAACGGTATGGTTTAGTTGATGAGGGACAGCTTGTTGTACTAGCAACTTGTCGCTTGACAAGCTGATTTGAATGCGAATTGCAGGTAATAGCGGTTCGGATTTTCTTGTCAAATGACAATCTGTTTTCCTCATTTCAAAGCTTTGAAACTTTTAAGTAAAAGTGAGAAATAATCTTTAATTGGGGTAGTAAATGTTGTTTTAAAGTTTTGCTGATAGAACTCTGAATGAAGTCACATTCTTAAATGTATTTCTCTATTTTTTATGCAACAGAATCTAAACTGTTAATTATTTTAAGAGTATGATGCTTGTGCTTATCCATTTTAAACACATTGCTGGAGCATAGTACTATTTGAATAATTGTCTTTATGCAATAGAATGTTGCGAAATGATAAAAGGAAACATTTTCGACTTTTTTGTTTTCTTCATTTCTTTTTTATTTTTGATGTAGCAAAATCCATCTGTTTCTCCTTTAGTGTTCTGTGATACATACATTATGTTTAGTTGTTATATCTATTAGTTTCTCTAATTGTGTGCTCTAAAAGGTCTTCTCCAATAAATAAACGTATTGTATAAGTTAAGCATTTTGAAATTACGGCATAATTTTTTTAGATAAGCTCCCTTTTAAATCATACGGCCATCCCATATTTCATTAAGCAACTGTTATCACATATTTTATTAATGCAACCCTATCACTTATAATTATTAATGCAACCTTATCACTTATAATGTCACTACAGTACAGCAAATGTTGCATTATCGAGTACGTAATAAACTATGTCTCTACTAAATACAGTATCACCGTTCAGATCTTCTAGAAGATTGTAATTTATAATATAACTGGCTGATATAACTTATTACATACTCACTGATAGCATGAATATTTGCAACGTTTTTGTAATTCATAAACTATTCTTTAAACGCAGTAAATTGTATATCTTGCTATAATAATAAAGAATTAATCGTTTGGTTGAGCTTTGTTTTTCCTCTTGATTTCACAGGTCCTGACCAAATACAAGTTTCTTGGGAAAACAATCCTACCCTTTCCTCTTTCTTCAGCCATCCCCAGCAACCTTCCATCACAGAGATGGGCTACTCAGAGAGCGAATTCTGTGAATTAGTGCCCAAAAATGATCCTTTTACAGACCAAAAGATGGGACCTGGAACTTCCTACAGCTCTGTGTTCTCCATAAGCTTACAACAAGCCCAACCCTCTTGTACGAGAAGTATGGATTTGGAGCTTACGGACTCGGAACTTATTCTACCACATCAAACTTCTGGACATCAAGTGCCTTTTTGAAAGACGTTTTTTTCTGTACCTCATCACATACACTAAATTTCGTGGCTTTTTTTTACCTCTCGAATCAAATAGTTTACAAGGAGTTGAAACAATATCTTCTTTACAGAAATTGTTGCTGTATTCTTAGGTACATAGACAGTCATAAAGCAAAGGACATACAATCTCCTGGGCATGATATGTCAGTTTCATGGACATGAAATCTCATGAGCACAGAAAATATTAACATTCAGAATTATGAAATATTGTGTGGAGGTCAATATACCTGTTAATTTCACAGAAATTATTTAGATAATCAATTATTATTTTTCCTTTTTTTAAACACTTAATTATCCTAAACTTCCTAAAATAATTACTGCTACTGTCTACATTCCATGGTTTCATGGCTCATGACAATCGAGGAAATAGTCTATATCAATCTTTTCAGCTGTTACTAGGACAACTACTAGTAGGCCAAGATAATGAAATCATCGTGGCTTACTAGGAACTTACTAAGCAAATTTACTAGGCGACTACTAGGGCCAAGATGATGAAATCATCATGGCTTTAGTAGCTTTTGCCATGCGCTGTTTTGTAATCAGAGATGCAAATATTACGAACGGTAGCCTTGTCTTTCAAGAAACGCCAGAAATCATCTGATACCAATTCAAGATAACTATATTATATAATTTAAGAGAACTTATTTCTCCTTCTTGAATGAGCTTTTTATACAAATGAAACCAAAAGATACCAAGAAGAATAAAATTAAAACTTATCTGGTTAGGATTGTGTCTTATACAATAAAAGCATCGGACATATCGGATAGCATCATTTTAATAATAAGTGTTATGACCAGTGGAATCATCGTCTGTAGAAACACATCGACAATGGCAGTGATTATGTTACAAAATATTAAATAACTAAGTTTTTGAAGGAAAAATAAACAAAAATCAAATTCTAAATTATTTCTGTGGGATCAGAAACGTCTGTTGGTCATCCATGTAGCTATAAATAATACTTTTCTGGAGTAGTCATAAGTACTACCTTACAGTGCACTAGTCAAAAGTTCCTTATGGTAATGTCATTTTTTAGCGCACAGGATTTTTTTTCTGCTGAGTAGAAAGAAATAATTGTGCATTTCCATTAAAACAGCAACTCTATCTTTTACCGTGTAGAATACTGGTTTCCAAAAGTTTTGTTTGTGAACCCTTAAGTTCAGAGTTATTTCAAGTTATTTTCTAGTATTTCTGTTATGAATTGTCAGCAATCAAAGCGTCATATTCTTTGAAGTCTATTTATTCCACTAGGAAAGAAATTTATGCTATGTAGAACAGAAATAGAAAACTTAGTAATGTATTCTCGAGGACCTATCTATCACCACCAGAGTGCAAGAGCGTGCCCGTTTTGGACCACTGAATGTGTAAAATAGGCTACATGAGTATGGTCCTCGCAGCATGGTATTTGTTTACTGCTTTATTTTTTATAGTTTCCAGGGAATAGAGAAAGACAATAGAAAAATTAAATTTTTAATCTATAAAAACATAATAAAAACTTACATTCTAATTAATTAGTAAAAGCGGATTTTAAAATTTCTCGCAACTGAAGAAAGACTATAAAAATATTTCACGAGGAAATAAACGACTAAACTAACAAGAAAAGAAAGAGGGAAATATATGTATAATCATGAAGCAATGCCATACAGGTGAAAAGGAGGTTTGTAAGAATGCCCAATACTATAAAGTGTTAGAAAAACATTTCGCTTTCGTACTGTTTATTTAAATATAATTTGTGAATTTTAGTTTTTTAAAGAATAAAAATATTTTAATCGCTAGGAAATATTTCAAAGAAAACTTTTGAATCTAAATCATTTTGAATATTCAACGTCCTTCTTTTTTAAAAATTCCTGTATTTCCCCCTTCCCCAGAACTTATGTCAAATGAATTGTAAAAATGTGTGATCTGATGAATGATGTTAAAGTGTAACATTAATTTAAGTTAATAAGGAATCTAAAAATGAATGTAATTGCTTATGTATATAAAAAAGTTCTAAAATATGTTCAGAAAATAAACTTATACTAGTCACGCTTCTAAGACTGCCTGGTTATTTATTTTTTACGTTTATTTTATTACTTATTGCCCTGAAGAAAAATTTCGAAATGGAACAAAATACAGTACACGCATCTAAGAAGTCAAGTCCGAACTGCATTTTTTGCAACGTTATTAACAAATGAATATTAACTGAAAAGAAATTTGTATATCGGATATGGGACAATTTGTGTTATTGACGAATACAGCAGTTCTCCGTTGAATGGGATGGACTTCTCAGTCTCACATGCGTGATCCCGAGTGTGAATTCCGACAGTCTCAGTCCTACTGCTCCCCATTCACTGATACGGACTCTTGGGCTCCGCTGAGACACTCTTAAATTGGCAAAATGTGCAAGGGTTAAAGCTAAAGTTGCCATTTTGGCTCCGGTGAGACACTGTTAAATTGGGCAGCCTCACGCCAAAATGTTCAAGGGTGAAAGCTAAATTTGCCAGAAGTTAGATGGCGTTGCCATTCTAGATGATATTCAGGCCTATCACGTCTGTGGCAATGATTCAGTGAGATTATTGATATTATTAAGAAGACACGCGGAGAGTAGTAAGTATAAAACAACAAGGAATTACTGATCTCTGTCTTTAATGACAAAGCAAGATACAATCTATAGTCACCACAACTTTCTACAACTGAATAAGAAAAATTATGAAAATTATAGATAATATCCCGTCAAATCATATAAAAAAGCAACGGAAATTTTTATGCCCTAACAATATTTTCAGAAAATGAAAATACTTTTACATACTTTAAAATGCGATGGAGACACGATATAGCTTCCTCTTGTGGCCTATTGGATTATACACATTTTTCGCTGCACTTCATTTAACCCTTTGCGGCGAAGTGTGTCCGGTCTAGACACACCTAAAAATTTCCTTCTGTACGCACAGAAAAATTGAATGAAAAAGGATTTATAGATTACTATAGGTTACTCTGAACCTTCTTCATTTATAGTAGATGGCAGCTCAACACAAACCAATCCATATATTTTAGCCATGTTTAGTTTTTTAAGATCCTCATTTTTCAAAGAAATCTTCCAGATTATTTTAGGGTATAAAAGGAATTGTTTTAAAAGAAATTTCTATGTTATTTTTTGGCTGTATGCTAGTCTCCTTATTCTGTATTAGTTTTAAATTTTTACATTTAATCTTGCCTAAAATCAAACGGCGAACCCTAGGGGTGCCCAGACCGGGCTCACCGATAATCTAGGACAACTGAGAGTCTGTATTCTTAGTTTCTCCGCATCTCATCGGTCAGTTCATTGACAACAATGCTCGTTTCAGCACTCTTTTCGAAGCTGTATTCAATCAGTGTGCCACTTTGGGCACCCCCACAGAATTAAAACGATAACTGCTATCTTCACAAAATTCTACATGTGTACTCCTCAAGGCCTCATTAGACTGCCTATCTTTTTTTTTTTTTTTTTTTTTTTTTTTTTATCAAAACTCCGACTGTAAAAAGTAGCGTGCCGGAAACGGTTAAACTAACCGCTCGCCGGCGAAGTGGCTAACGCGTCGCGCAGCTGCACCACAGTTCTGGGGTTCGATCCCCGGGCTGGGCAAGGCTGGCTGAATCAGTCTTTTATCCCTTAAGTGGGTCGATAAAATAAGTACCAGGTTCGCTTGGGGACTAAAGCCGGGGATCCTGTGACAAGCTGACCTCTTGCCCAGGGCATACGCTGATGTACTCCGAGGCCCAACGTCAAGAAAGCAGATTTCGGGCCACTGCAGGCCTTGGCCCACTAGGGCTGTTGCGCCACTGAATTTAGTTCATTTAAATAATTTCTTCGAATTAACTTGAATAACCGATCCCTCAAGGAAAATTGAAAATAACACCCAATATTGCAGTTTTTCATAACGTGTATAAAACGTAACGTTTAAAAATGGGTAACTATTGGAACAGGGAGACCGCATTAAAAGTTAGTTATTTGTCAAAAAAAAATTTTTTTTTAAAGTTTCAGATTGCGGAAACGCGAACCTTTTCTTCATTTAAAACAGTACTGTGATTAAAAGAATATGACTATGACCAACAAATGCGAAAATAAAGGCCGGATAAGGCGATGGGTATATATATATATATAGATAGATATATATATAGATATATATATATAGATAGATAGATAGATACGTTTGGTATTGCTATCAAGAAAGGGAGTTGCACAAGTAGATGTTATAGAAGTTTCATATAACAAATTTCAACGTTTTGGGATTTGCGAGATATATACAGACATAAGTACGTATGTACAGAGGTTACGAAAAAAATCTCTTTTGAATTCATTTCAAAAGAGATTTTTTTCGTGTAATAAATACATTTAAAATCCGTTTTGGAAAAAAGAGTCCTTTATTCTGTGCGTACGAACAGATGTAACGCGAAAACATTGTTCAAATGGATTCCAAAGCAATTAAAAATTAATATTTCCGTTGAAATGTGATATCCGAAATTTTTCGTGACTACAATACTTCCTTTACTTCGCAGTAAGAAGTTAAATAAGCCCATGTTTCGATTTAAGAATGTTGAGTTTGATTTGAGCGGGCAGCACAGGTATCTTATTTGCTGTCACTTCATTTCGGAGCTTCATTACAACTCTGTAAACATAGAGCATTACACAAAGAAACAGCAAGTTTCGATTATGAAAACACATTATAAGAAAGGACAGGGTCATGCACAGATTGTTAGGAAGTCCCATGCAATCTTTGAACGTGAAAGTGCACCTAATATAACAACAGTTCACAGATTAATAAAAAAGAATTGAGGACACAGTTTCGACAGAAGACAATCACAACGCTCTCGATTTAGCAGGTCTACTGAACGTGACAGTGTTAATACAAATCCTGAAAAATCCGAAGTTAGAATCCTAGAAAGACTAACAACGAAAGAACTTAAAGAGGAAGTTCAATATGTCGTTAGTCATCCTTAATAGTCAGACATATGAAAAACAGTTACGAATTTCACATTTAAAAGCCGTAAACATTTAAAAGATATTGGTGCCCACACCTCCAGATATTTACGCCAGATTTTCACCTGTTTCTTCTCCCTCGATTTTGGTTTAGCTGCAACATACATTCCATGATAAAACTGGCAGTGAGAAATTTTTATAGTGGCCCCTTCACTGAGTTAGTAAGCAACTTTTTGTGGTGCCCTTTTTGCTTGATGACCTAAGCACGTGCTTATTTTGCTTAATGGTTATTCCAACTCCGGAATTTCGTCGGAAGAAAGCGGTGCTGGCGAACATTATTTTACATTCTTAAATCGGAATATTTACCTCTTGTAAGTATGTAAAAATATTTTCCTTTTTTAAAAAATAAAATATTTTATTGCGATATTAAATCCGGCGCTTTTGTTGGAAAACGCATATATTGTCAGAGGTTCTGCTTTTGCATTTCATCTAAATTCGTTGAAAACCTATGGCATGTTTTTCTAAGAAGTTGTTTGTTCTGACTTTCTGTTGACTTCCTTCTGCAGTCCTTACAAGGCTGCACTTATCTACTGCTTCCTAAATACTATTAGATATTCTTAAGAAGACTGGCAAATCAAATATACAGATTTGAACCAAGGACGTCGCCTTAAGGCATGTGATGCATGTGGCACATGCCTACAAATTTGAAACTGAGAAAAAAGGAGGCTTGTTTAATTCTATCCTATAGAAAATTACTAACTACTATGCACTGAATCATTGATAAAATGAAATAAGCTGACTATTGACATTTCCTGCGTCTTTCTGTCTATCTTTCTGACTATCGTTGGAGCTCTTCAGCACCCGTAGTCATTATCGTAAAAGAACTATGCATGCTTTGAAGGGCGAGAACATTCAGTTGACGAAATGCTTTACAAGGGAAAAGCGCCATTTTGCAACTGGATGAAATTTGGACTATACCTTGCCGTCGCTTTATGGTTACAAACAGTGTATGTACGCACTTTAGGGCAATTTATTTTACTACTTTTTAATACGTTAGAAACGATTTTCTTGTTTTGAAGTTTCCGTTGTACTACGTATTTAATTTAAGGTTGAATTATTACTTCTTTTTCAGTTTCATATGAGAGTGTATCCATATGACCTGTAAGACCGAGAAGGATATCCTTTCCACAAATTCGAAGAAAAATATATAATTTAAGAAAATTAGCCTGTTAGTAGTTATTAGGCTAAATATTTTTTCCCTTGGAATATTTTCGATTCCTTGGTAATGACAGAATAAGTGCTTGAACTAAAGATAAAATAATAAAATTCACAGCATCAAGGCAAAATAATGTAACTGATGTAAATGTTGGCCCATCTTCTTCTTCTTCTTCTGTCGCCTTTCAAGATTTTGTACGCTGTTGAAGGAGCAGCATCAAAGTTAAAAAATTTCACCACGAGCTGCATTGCGGGTGCGTTTCATTATTTTTTTTCAAAAAATATTTCAAGCAAAAAAAGTGGGATACAAGATCTAATTCAAAAAATATCTTTCACCTTTCTTTGCGTAAAAAAAAAAAAAAAAAAAAAAAAAAAAAAAAAAGAAGAAGAAGTAATAAAAAAAAGAAGTCCTTGTCTTTCTCTAACCAATTTATTTTGTAAACATAAGGACAAAATCGAGGAATTTGTGAGACATTTACAAGCTGGTCAACACAGGAAAATTAACTGATTAGCAGATTGTGATGTTGATGAGACAGGTTGTTCAGCCAGCTTTGCATGCTGTTTGGTACATACAAAACAAGTGGTGAAGTTAATTTAGTAATTTGAGTGCATTGCCAATATCTCAAGAGAAGAAAAATCTCTTTTTCATACAAAAGCAAATTTACGCCTTTCCACATTTAAGTAATCACGAATAGACATCAGGTTAAATTAGCGAAAGCAAATACCTATAAAGCATCATAACAAGGCCACAATAAAAAGCAAGGGGATTTTAAAACGATTGATAGATTGTGCATGCTTCTTGTCAAAATAAAAGCTGCCTTTAGAGGTCATGATTAGTCTATGGATACAATAATTATGGAAAACTATATAGAAATGCTAAATCGTCTCAACATGTACGATGCTATGCTTGATACAGCTTGAAAGAAAGCGCAGTTTTCCGAAGGACATCGCCTAATATTCAGAATAATCTTATAAATTACTTTTAAAAAGTTTTCATGAATATTTTTAAAAATAAATAGCCAATTCTCGTTTCAATCCTTCGAGACGAAATAGCAGATTCATTCAATAATTCATAGTAATCTATACGTCTCAGATAACCAAAGGGTAAAGGAGAGCACCGAGAAACATTTATAGGTTTTTCTGAGTGCCAGTTGCTCTCGAAAAGTATTTTGTGAGGTTGTTTTCAAAATATCAAGAGAAATTGATTTTAAATCAAAATTTATTAAACGGTTCGACGACGAAGGTGTAGATATAACAAGGCAAGTAACTGGACTACAGAAACGAGTACTAGAATAATACCCGCAAAACCACTTTCACACATTGCTATAGCCATGTTTTGAATTTGGTTTTGCAACAATCTGCATATGCCATTAGAAAGTGCCACCTGCTTTTTGAAATATGATCTATTATGGGAGCGTTTTTTCAACGTCTACAAAAAGAACTCATTCACTAAAACAGTTAATGGACAAAAGGTACCCATCAAATCGTGCTAAAGCGAAACCTATAAGATACAACTTTCGTTTATGAATTGTTAATGCAGTGGCAAGGAATTAAAAAGAAATAAAAAATTGGCTATGTGCTTTGAAGACATTACAGAGAATGAGGATGATCGGGACTCTTTATGTGTATCATAAGGCACGAGTTCTTTTAATCTTTGGGTGAAAGTGAGAGCCATTTTCTCCTCGAGGTGTTTTCAATGATATTTTGTCACTCAGATATGCTTTTAGAGATTTTACAAAAGAAAGCTGTTAGTATTGCTTACGTGATTAAGAAATCACAACATTTTAACATGGGCTTTCCTCACAGAGAAATGACTTTAAAGCAGTAAGGGAAAATACCAGCTTACAAGACAATATCTGTCTGCGTATGAAATTTTTTGCAAAAGAAATCTGTTGCCAAACATGAAGTAAGACGATTTCCATTACATATTCCATAAGGTATTTGTCATGCCTTCTTAATGTAATTGGAAGCGTACTCGACGCGTGTTCGAAAGGTCCGGAATTCGACTCCAGGTGAAAGCATCGCACATTTTGCACGTCTCCAGCATAAAAAAAAATCCCTAATGATTCTGTAATCCAATCAGATATCCGAAAGATTTGGTTCCTTTAATAAGCTATTTAGGAACTTATGAATGAATAAACCTTTGTATCTTATAAAACTAATTTTTCTGAAATACTGGTAAACAAATATACAGCCAGTCAAAGCTGCAAACTGTTATTTTTCTAAAGCTTGAGCTTTTTGCTTTATATTCTTTGGCCAAGTTTGAAAAAAAAAAAAAACTGTACATGAGCTGGTACCATATATGAACACAAACAATATTAATAACACTATGAGGAAACACTTACAAATTATCCTCATTCATTCTAACAACACTAGTTTCAACTGTATCAGTAAAACGAATTTTCAGCAATGAAAGCGTATTCAGCAATACTTATATTAGAGTAACGCAGGCAAAAGAAAGATTAAATACAGCATGCTGTTTATCAAGGAACAGCTTCCTTCTTCTGAGAGTTAACGCATTGCCCCCCTCATTTTATGAAGATGTTATAAAGGAATTTACTGACCAGAATACAAGCGCAAAATTTACACTTAATTCATTTTAATTCTAATGAATGTGATCTAGGTGTTATTCCTAGACGTTTGATTGTATCTTAGGCTTCAAGTCTATACTGTTTCTCCCAAAAGAACTAAGTAATGTGTCCATCCTCAACGTAAATTGTTTGATACTATTGTTATTATTTTGATATGCAGCGGGGAATTCCTCTCCCTGCTCTTTCCAGATTCCTGAGTGAATCTCGAATTGAGTCTGACGTCTGAGGAAGTCCGTAAATAGTATTCTCCAGATGAGGTATAAGCTAAGGTAAGAAAAACTTTGAATGCCATTGCTTCCTGCAAGAAAATGCCAAGACTGGACGGAGCTGTAGAAGGGGCTGCGTTCAATAAATATTAATAGATTTTATAATACTCAGAGTAAATAACAACTGGTGAATATTAAATTTTTATTAGTTAATCTTATTTATGTGTAAATCTATAAATACATGCTAACTAATATGCATGACGCTAATTCCCCTTCATTTAATTTCCTTCTCTAAGTTTCGTGTTTAACAGCATGTCCTTTATGAGAAGACTGGATACGTCTCTAATCTAATGCTCAGCTGTTCTACAGTGTCTGTTTTGTAACTTACTTGACAGAAAAGTTATTGCTCACCTATTATTGCTCACAATGTTTAGCGAATTAAGAATAGAACTGAAGGAATAATGAGATCCTTTCCACCAATGTGTTATAAATGCTGCACTAGGTATGAGAATGTTCCTCCAGTGCAAACTATAGTAATGGTACTTTTTGCTACTCTAACAAATTTTAATTTTCCCATTTTTCAATCTATGACTCTGTCTAAAAAAATGACTAAAAACATTTTTTTAATTTATATATAATTTACATGCTCATTTTCATTATGGTCATAGCTTTTCACATGCTGAAAAGTTTGGGGATTTTCTTAAACATTTTCCTTCTTTTGTTGGAATTATTCTTCGGGCTTTCATTTTGGATATGTATACATTCAGAACATTTTACCAGTTTGGAAGTTACCAGATATTCAGAACTTTGTTAATAACTAAATGGAACTTAATAAAATAAATCTAAATATGCATAAATTACATTTACAAATAACTTGATAATATGTGTGCTATACCATAAAAATAAAATCTGATGTGTGCAGCACATGACTTCCTTATACGGAATATTAAATTATACCCATTTTTTCTTGCATTTAATTTAAACTTATTGAATTGGATTAAATCTACTTCGTCGATAGCGCATAAACCACAATAGAATAAATGCATTCTTTAAAATTCATTATATTTGCTTAACATAGCGACACTCTGGCCCTAGTTCACTTAACAACATTCTATTCAAATACTATAATAAATCTAAAACGATGTATAAAAAAAATTAAGCAAAGAACAAAAAAAAAAAAAAAAGAAAAAAAAGAAAAAAAAGAAAAAGAAAAAAGAAACAGTTTTTCACAGGCGATTCAGTATTTCTCATTCAATTAATTCAGTTCTCACTTCGCGACAAGGCAAAAATACATTAAAACTCAAGATGTCTGTATTGAAAATTATGAAGTAGATTTTAAACACTTATTTCCTCGAATAAATTCCAGAATAGATTAAGCATGATTTAATTCGCAATAATAAAAGAAGGCGTTATTGGGAAGCTTACTTTCTCTAGATTGGCAACAAATCTACTATTCTGCTGTTTCAAATGTAAACAAGCAATGGCTGCCATGGGAAAAATTATTAGGCTTAGCGGCACTTAAACAACTTTTAAATTGTTGATAATTCTAAAAATATTGAATACAGATTTATTAAATAAATTTACATAATTCAATCATTTTTAAAGCAAAAAAATGCGCAATTTACAAGCATATAAGAATAAAGAAACTGAGATCACTGAGCCGAGTAACAGAGTGGATATATATATATATATATATATATATATATATATATATATATATATACATATATTTATGTACTTTTGGTGCGGCCGATTGCAACCAAAATACGAGGAGCACATCTACATGTTATAGCAGTCCTATATACAAAATTTCAACGTTCTGAGGCTACTCGTTTTTGAGTTATGCGAGATACATACGTACGTACGTACGTACGCACTCGCCACGAAAAATTCTCTTCAGAATTCATTTTAAATTAGTTTTACAATTTGTTAGGGGAAAAGAGTTCTTTATTCTGTCCTTACGTACAGATATCACGCAAAACATCGTTAAATTGCATTCGATACCGGTGAAAATGGATATTTGCGTTGAAGCATGATGCCTGAAACTTTTCGCTATTACAATACTTCCTTTTTACTTCGTACAAGGAAGTAATAACATTTTCTGGGAGATCAATAAATATAGTACTAAGCGCCTACAAATATTTAACCTACTTTGCATATATGCAATAAAAATTCAAGGAAATGCAGTTTGCATGAAGAAAAACTGCCGCTTCAGAAGGAGAAATCCAAACAAACAAACAAACAAAAAAATCTAAACATCTTTTTATTTCAGAATAAGAAGAAGGGAATCTTCACCCAACAATAAAGAAAGCGGCATTTCAGTAGCCAGTCTTCTCTTCCAAGAGTTTAGGAGATGCCTATCTTGTTTTACCGTCAGCGAACAAAGTTGTCGCCGCTACCAAAAAATACCTGGTAGAAAAAAAGCTGAAAAAAAGTAACTAGGCAAAATAGGTGCCCAGGGTCGTATACGTGATTCTGGTGACTAATGGGAAGGCTGCGTCTAAAATTCGAAGAGGATTCCACCCCTCCAGGCGGAGTGAATGCGTGGCGCTTGAACAGTGGTGCATTAGTTGTCACTTTCGGTATCGGGCAACTGGTGACAGATTTTGGAGATTGTCACTGATTAGGCATGACGCAAAGATTATTTTTCGCGAACAAACAGAACTATTTTCCCCTCCGCGATTTTGATTAATTCGTCACTTTATCTTTCGGAAAAAAGAAATTGCTTCGATTTTGTTTAGGTAGCAATCTTCAATGAATTATCTTTGAAGGAATTTTTTTTTAAAATGATTTGATAATTTGTTGTACTAAACAACCAAAATATCTATAAACATTAGGCAACTATTCTGGTATTGAAAAAATCTATTTCAGTGCAAGTAAGTCAAAAGGTGGGGTGAGTCTCTACCCTGAATTAGATGACATCACATGTAAAATGCATATAACGATTTAGATTCTTAAATCTAGCTTTTTTTTTTTTTTTTCCCCTACTTAATGCTCTAACGGAAGCTATTACAATTGGATCCACTACTCAAGGTAAAATTACTTGACTATCATGAATAAAAAAATTAATCGAAAGTAATTTATAGTTACAAATAGTCTACTTGGTAAGAGGACAAGTCTGTTATGAGAATACCCTAGATTTAAACCCCTGTAAGGTTGTAGGACATTGTAGATGTAAAAAAATGAACTATAATTGACATGGATATTCTTAAACAAGATGAAGTTAATATAAACAAAGATGGTGTTCATATTTCTAAACATGCTGTTAAACAAATTGATCCGGAAAATATATGCATCAATAATATTTCCCTTAAATCAAACATTTGAATTAGAAATAGATCCTACCGGCTACAAAAGAACAAGTTACGATCACTGCAAATCTTATCTCCTAATACAAACCTCTCAAAACCAAAACTACGAACACTGAAATGGCTATTCAAAACCTGTTTTTCACAAACCTACGACAATTACCTTCTGTCGAAAGAGACATTGAGATAAACAAGTACAAACTTGGCTAGCCGACGGCGTAATTCAAAAGTGTTCATCTGAATATTCTAGTCAAGTCCAGCAATTATTCTAGTCAAGTTCAATTAATGGAGTGTCAATGCAACTTCATTTGAACTCATGTTTGGAACTAAAATGAAATTTGCTAATGAAAAAATTACAACGGATTTTGAAAGTGCAGGCTGATAATCGTAAAACCTACAATCTACCATGTAAACCATCTCTTAAGTTACAACTTCAAAAGATGTAATGGCAATCAAGCGCCCACAATGTGGACCTGGTCTTAAACTGAAGCCCGAGTTTTTCGGACCGTACAAGAATGTGAAAATCAAGCCAAATGACACTTAATGATATTGAAAAATATGATTTCTTCGAAGGACTGTGAAAACAAGCACTTGTGCCGAATTTGTGAAACCTTGAACTTTTATGAAACCTTGGACATTTATGAGACCATGGACATTTATGAAACCTTGGACAGAACATATTACCTGAACTTTAGTGTTCTAAGTTTTGATAATGAGTGCAAACTATTATTCCACCCTCCAGGTGTTCTTATTAGAAGATCCTAATTCAACACGATTTTCATTTATTGTTTAATAGTATTAGACTTTTCATATTTTGCTGTTTGCTGTTGTCATTTGAAGGAAGATGACCACGTAGAATGGCCGAATTATGCAGGAAATCTCCATGCAGCTGTAGCTATAGTTCATTAATTCTTTCTGCACCTTCAGTGTCTTTTTGCCGACTAGGACCAAAAGGAAACTTTTAGTTTTGTGCTCCGAAAAATCCGCCTTCTTGCGCGCTAGCCAAATTGTTTTTTGCGTAGAAACTGTAATTTTAATTTAAAAATTGTTTTGTTAATTGTGTTAACTGTACTGTATTGTTTTTTGCGTAGAAACTGTAATTTTAATTTAAAAATTGTTTGTTAATTGTGTTAACTGTACTTGGCGTTTTACGTTTTTCTATATCTTTCAGATTTTAATGAAAATATTTTGAGTTTTCATGTATTTTTGCCTAGCCGCGAACTGAGAACTGAATTAATTGAATGAGAAATGTATCTCTAATAAAATTCGAGGAAATAAGCATTTCGTATTAGCAGCAAATATTGTAGCCAGTTTGTCTCGGACAGAGGAGAATGTTTACGAGTAGCACATGAGCATTAGGTAAGCTGTACTGAATCGTCTGTGAAAAACTGTTTCTTTTATATTTGCTTAATTTTTTATACATCGTTTTAGATTTATTGTAGTATTAGAATAGAAAATGTGGCAACAATTAGATAATTCTTCATATGATATAATTTTTGTGCATTCTGAGATGAGATGTAACGCTGTTAAGTGAATCTAGCGCCAGAATGTCTCTGTAGTAAATAAATCTAGTGAGTTTTAAACAGCACATTTATTCTTCTGTTTCTATTGTAGTTTATGCACCATCGACAAAGTAGATTTAATTCAATTCAAAAAGTTTAAACGAAATGCAAGAAAAAACGTATAATTTAATATTCCGCACAAGGAAGTCATGTGGTGTACACATCAGCTTTTTTATTTTAATTCGTTTTACTTCCTTGTACGAAGTAAAGGAAGTATTGTAATCGCGAAAATTTTCGGGTATAATATTTCGACGAAAATATACATTTTGATAGATATCAAATGCAATTTAATGATATTTTTGCGTGATATTTGTACGTTATGACAGAATAAAGGACTCTTTCTCCCAAAATGGGTTGCAAAAAGGATTTAAAATAGATTCAGAAGAGATTTGTTTCGTGACGTCTCTACGTACGTACGTATATATGTATGTATCTCGCCTAAATTATAAACGAATAGCCACAGAGCGTTGAAATTTTGTACATAGAACTGCTATAACATACAGCTGTGCACCTCCCTTTTTGGTTGCAATCGGCCGTACCAAAAGTATATATATATATATGGGGCAATTTTTCGAGTGCTGTCTGTGAATTATTCCTTTTTACAAAAGAATTGACTTTTATACGTTCACTCAAAAAGGAAGATCATAAATTTTACCAACACATCTTTCGATATATTGATGATGTAATAGCCTTCAACAACTTCAAGAAGATTGAAAATGCTAATATCTACCCTTCATGCCTAAAACTTAATACTACAAATACCGTGCAGCATGATATAGTTTACCTTGATTTGCATATTATAGATTACAATTTTTTGAAAGTCTATGATAAACGAAGAGAATTCAACTTTTCAACACTTAAATTAACCAAGTGGAATTCCAATATTTCTAAAAGAGTCATCCTCAATGCAATTTACTCACAGCTGCTTAGAATTAAAAGAACCTGCAATACAACAAAGCACCTTCAAGAAGAAGTACTATACTTTGTCACAATATTGAAAAATAACCTAATTCCTCAAAAAGTAATTAAAAATACCTTAAAAAAAGCTGGCATTAACCTTACCATTTTTTTAGATTTTTTGAGTTAGATAATGAAATTTTATGCTTAAAGCCCTATTGGAACGGGATAAAGTGGATGGCTGATTCTGAAGATCTAATGTATAAATGTACAAATAATTCCTGTCACAACGTCTATTTCTCCTCTTAAAATTTGGCACAATACTTTTAATTCTATTTTTAAATAGATTTTAAACATTTGCTGGCCAATTCTATTCTGTTATTAACTTATGGGCTATTTCGTTTCTGACAGCTAGAACGCTCTCTAGCTTGAAAGAATTACGACTTTAATTAACAAATTACTATTTTTCATTATTTCTGTTGACTTTAGTGGCCATTTTAGGTAATACTTTGTTGAATTAGCCATTTTCTCTTTCACCCAGTCCAATTTTCTTCAAACTACTAAGAAAAGACGCCATTTGGAACATTTTCGCTTTTTTCAACACATTTTACCCCCTTTGCAATGAGTCAGGTTTTTTGCCAACGGTCAGTCACTTTACATTGGCTCTTTCCCAGTGACGTTATATCCCCTCTTTCTACCTCGTCCTGCGAGTTGGAAAGCAATAAGCACCCTCGGGGTTTGCACACCCTTTTCGAATTTCCTCGTTGACCAAAGAAGACGGCAATGATACAGGTCTGTTTTTAATAATATTTTTTCTCTAAAAAATTTTTTTTAGGTCTTGGCAAGACCCTTGCTTCACTTCGTCTATTTTATTATCTTTTCCGTTTTGACTTAAAAATAATTTTCGGTACTTTTACAAAGTATTAACTCTTTAAGCTTGCAGGTTCACCCATAAGATCTTGTATATTTTGACTAATAGCATATCGCTATTTATTTTTTTCTGTACATCGCCATTTTCCTTTCCATTATTTATTTATTATCTTTATTACACCTCAATGTGTTAATTAAGCGGACGCGTCGGGAAATTGGAACAGAGAATTGAGACTAAAGTTTTTGACATAGTTTATTTAAGTTATTGAAAAATGTGTCGCGTACAGTTTCAATTGTCTGTTTCGGCGAAACGCGGGATGGAGTTAGCTTAGTTCGAAATTCATTAAAAAAATATTTCCTCTGACGTGCCATAATGAGCTTCGAATCGGGCTAATCGACCATTTACTGCTTCTTAATTTTATTTTTAACTCGATTAATTAGTTAGTACTTTTACTATGTTTTAAATATATTTAATTAGTTTAGCATATAGCTTACTATTATTGTTGATTTTTACTTGTAAATAATCAAATGTTGTTTTTTTTTCTCTTTTAACACATTTCATTGCAACTAATTTTGCATATGTTAAAGTTTTCACAGAACCACAGTATTGAAGCAGCTTTTTAGCGTGCGTACAAAAATTATCTTTTAATTTCCTTAATTTTGCAGCACAATGCGCAAAATTTTTTACCACATAGGTCCTTTATCGTTTATTCTTTTTACTTTACTTTAAATTATATATATATATATATATGCGCTGTGTTACTTTTTTATTCTTATATATTGGTAAATTGTGCATTTTTTTCTTAAAAAAGTGTTTGAATTATGCTGTTTTCATATTCCGGTTAAGGTTTTATGTCTTTAGTTAATCTGCATGCAATAGTTGTTGTATTATCAGCAATTTAAAACTTGTGTACGTGCGGCTAAGCCTAACTGTTTTATGAATGCTTTATCTTTACGTGTGTTATCTCTTAATAGCATAATAGCCTTCTGAAGTGTTTATTACTATTACAGTTTAGAAAATAGCTTTCTAGATGGTGTAATTTGAGAAAATATGAACTTTTAATCACTCATAAACTTTATTTTGATGGTAACAACTGTCTTTTTGTTTCGATTCTTGTCTGAATATCATTTTTATGACAGAATGTATAAGTAGTAAAAATCAATAACAGGAAGAAATTATTAACATGACATTTTATTTAGGAAAAAAATAACTTTGCAGGTAATAAAATAAAATTTCAATATAAAACTCAAATTACAGATTTGTTCAGCAACTGATGCTTGAATCAGCGTATTTGGATCTAAGCAGTGTGTTAATGTTATTCTAATCGTTCTCTCCTTTTAAGATGTCTCAGTGACATAAACATTTTGGTACATAGGCGCATTTTCCCTGTAACATTCAATTTTCAGGACTAGTGGCTATCGTTTGCTGGTCATCAGTGATCTTATAACTCTCCACGCCCAGAAATAGATAAGATGTTCACAAATTCCGTTATGGATTGTCTTCCTTCTAGTTCCTCCTAGCACTCTATCCTTGAGAATTTTGCATATGTCTTCCTCTGAGCAAAGATAAAATAGAATTCAAATTCAGTTTTTAATTTAAAAAAAAGTTTAATCAAACATTCAAAGTCTTGGACGTAAACACATTATTTTTTATAATGTCATTTTGAAAATTTTACTAGGAGACCATCGTTGTCACCTAAATGATCTAAAATACGGACAACTCAAACAGCAACAGTAAGTTTCATATAAATGTTTATGGACGCGCTTATTATTTTAGAATTTTAAACTGAAGCTTTAGAGAACAGCAGATTGTAAAGTATTCAACAGGCTTTATCTTAAAAGGGAGGCATTCCTCAGAAATATCACTAAAAACATCTAAATTATAGTGATACTCGTTTAGTGGGAAGCCAAGAAAGCTGCAAGCCAATGAACATATTCTCAACATGGCAACCAAACTCAGCTCAGGGTAAAATAGCAGTGGTCTTATCCACTTGGCCAATGATAGACCTTCAATCCCTAATTAATGATCCCTAATTTATAAATTTTAACAACATATAGAAATTTCAGGAATTTTAAAACAATGTACACTGCGAAAAAAAAAATGGGACAGTTCTATATCTCCCGTTCTACTGGGCCGATTGATGAAATTTAACTTGCGTTTTTTATTTCTCGTAAGCGCGACTTGGGATATATATTATATTTATATATAGCATTGTTTTTATATAGGTATTTTGACACAAAATTGGACTTTTCTGAAATGACATGCGAATGTTTTTCCTTATTTCGATTCTAAGATTCAAATTATGCCAAACTATTAAATTTTGTAAAATTTGGTGTGGAATTTACGAAGAAATTCAAAATATTATCTTGCGCTTTTTTTTTTTTTTTTTTCAGTTTGCGCCAAGAATAATTCACTTGGCGAGCTTCTTAATTCATAGAAACCTATTTTTCAGTTTCTTAATTCATAGCAACCTATTTTTATTTCCCTTTTTATCATCGTACACGAGCGGGAAAAAAAGTCATCGTTCATACTTTTAAATAATTTTAATAATTAATTAAGTGCGTAAACCGCATTCGGCGTTATTATCGCTTATAACATATATGCCAAATTTTAAAAAGCGCCAATATGTAAATTCTTATATATCTTAGAAAATTTTGAATAAAAAACTAATTTTTTGCAGGTGTGCCTAGAAATACATCTACTTTAAGGAGATGTTAAATATTTTATAGGTTATAATATAAAAAATTTTCCGAAAAATTTATAAAATATATTTAAAAATACGAATTTTAAAAATTAATCATAAAACATATGCGAATTATATTTGGATTAAGCCAAAATTTCGAATTCTCGAAGAAGGAATCAATAAAAAAAGAGATATTAATAAATATATTTCAAATTCAATTAACACTGAGGAGTTCAATTTTTTAGAGCTAATTTTTTAAAAACTACTCGTGCGATTTTTACAAAACTTGGTAGTTTGGCATAAGTTGAATCGTAAAATCGGAATATGGAAAAAAATTGGCATGCCATTTCCGAACTATACAGTCCGATTTTGCGTCAAAATACCTATATTAGAATAATGCTATATATAAATCTAATACATATCCTAAGTCGTGCTTTCGAGACATGAAAAACGCAAGTTGAATTTCGTCAATCGGCCCGGTAGAAAGAGGGATATAGAACTGCTTTTTTTTTTTTTTTTTTTTTTTTTTTTCCCGCAGTGTACGTACTTTTAATATGTTGTAAAAACTTGCATCAGCATTACAATTAGTAAAATATATTTCTAAATGCCATTCATTATGCACCAAATCTTAAAATTATTTTATATAAAGTACTGAACTGGGAAAAGTGTTCCCATTAAAACAAACGTCTATTTTATACCAAGATACACAAAATATGACTTTAAGAAACGACTTAGTTACAATAATGGCTCAGATGTTCATAAAGTTAGCAGTTGGCTATACTATAAATTAAACAAGTTAGTTAATTTATAAATCATACCATTTGGTAGATTATCAAAAAATAAAACAAAGATATAAATAACTAAAATGTATATTTATTGCTTTTCAAAGGATCAGATTGTAAGTAATTTATAATTTGAGCAGTACAAAAATCTTATGACGCATCGGATGGCAGCACCATACATATTAACTGGCTCTCTTTCAATCCGCATTGACAGCAGTTGCCAGGTTATGTGGATGAGAAAAGCCATAATAGGTTATTGTAACGTAACGTAATGTAATGACCCCAAAATTTGAAATGCTATTGTTAAAAATAAATTATTTCATTAAATTTTATTTTTAGCTGTGAATTTAATGCCAAAACGCACACATATTATTTCATACATTTTCAGAACATAATTATTTAATGAGCATAGAAATTTATAATGTAAAATTTTTACAGTTATGAGCACAGAAAATTTTCTCAAAAACTATTAAAACAGTTTTTATCGTATCTTCAGTCAAGATGTTTTCAAGGTGGTAGACATTCCAGACAAAGTTCACTTCAAGTAAGAGAGGGCCTCTCTTAGCTCAGACCAGTAACGCTAGCTAAAATAGAATGAAATAAACCATGTTAAAAAAGGAATTACCATCTTGCCATCTGCCGGACCTTGAAATGGACAAACGATTCAATATTTTCATCACCTCGACCCTGAATTTCGAAACTTCACTCTCGCTAAGTGCATTCAAATGCAGCACCTGTTTACCAGTTTTATTTATTCTTTTCAACCATCACAGCAAGTGACAGAAACCACTGTGGAATTTCTAAATCAAGTAAGCCTTCGATGACTCAAAAAACAAAAAATCTTGAAAATTATTTGTACGCAGTTATAGTTCGAATGTCAACTTAAGAATGTTATAAGCAGAAAATATGCCATTCATCTTCACTTGCCGATTTTCCTAAGTAATTAAAATAAAAATTATCCTGAGAAACGTACAGCACGAATTTAGAAGCATCAACAACAAAGCTGCAAATTTTCTTAAAATTGTCAGCTGAACAAATTACATTAACTAAATATCTAATTAAAAATAATTATTTAAGTTATAAAAATATGCATTTATTAATTCAAGTCATTTGGAAATCAGGGATATTAAATTTGAATTATTACGCTCCGAAAAGTGGCAACACCTGCCAATAATCAATATGTGGATGATATTTCCATGGTAAAATCGTAATATCATTAGATTACTTTTTAATAAGCAGAGTGTTTCGCAAGGTACACTATGTTCAAACCGAGAATCGAAAACAAAGTCTTCTAGATGTTAACTGGATCTTCTGACCACTAATGCACCACAATAACACATTTGAAAAAATAGCTTTAATTTCTTATGTTTCCTCCCTCCTCTTAAAGGGTAGCTAGAGGAAGGAGGCGAAATTCAGGGGGTCAAGTAATTCAGTATGAGCTAATACTCAGGAATAAACTATATGACTATTTTAAATATGGACACGGAATTTTAACAGCTAACAAAAATACTTGTTTAAAAGATGTTATTTGTTAACATCATTTAATAATATGCAAATGTCAACTATTTTTCAAATTCCTACTACAAACAACACATCTTCGTAGATACATATCTATGGTGCATTTTTCGAAATTTTTCTTATCATATTTTTTTAATTATTAATGAATTTAAATAATGAAGAATCTGCATGAATGTATGTACGTTTCTCGCACTGTGAAAAGACAACGGTACTCAAAGCCATCAAATTTTGAATAACACAGTCCTCAACCCGAATATGGGCACCTGAAAGCTCGAATTTAGAAGTTGTTTTATTATCTGTTTCATATTTATAGAACTTTAGCAAAGTTTTGAATAAAAAACTAAGCGACTTCAAAGCGAGCAGTGGCAACCTTGTACGGAATAAAACACTTTTACCTCCAGCACGCGAGACTGTCTACCGGAATTTCTAAACATATGCTATTTTTAAATACAGCCCAAAGGGCGTTAGTCCAGATGCTCTCGAAACGTGTATGGATGTATAAATGAAGGAGATACCTCTTTGGGAGTAATATAAAATCTGAAGGCTTTCAGACTTTTTCTTCTTTAAAATCATTTTATAAAATTTTTAAAATGAAAGAGAAAATATAAACATTATTTTGTGTCAAAATCACGAAAAATAATTTTTTATAACAATTTTTTAAGAATCCGCTTGCTTTTTATTCTTGAATACACAAAATAATTTTAGAGCCTTCCAAATTATTTCCCTTTTCTTTCTATATAAGAACTTAAATGTCTTGTTCGATTCAGCTTCGCATGTTTTAATAATTTTCTTTTTTTTTCTTTTTTTTTTTTTTGTTTTGTTTTTAAAGAAAATAAATTTCTAAAACTTACTCCTAAGGAAAAACATATCAGAATTTTGAATAACTAAAAATCACTTGAAAGTGGCAGGTGCTTCAGTGACCTTGACTCTTTGGAAAACTCTCATCTCGGACATGACAAAAAATCTAAATAAAGAAAGAAATGACTTAATCTAGCTAGTAACCCTGCGTTACAGAATACTAATCGTTCGCAGCTAACATGTTATCTCCTATTAACAAATGCAACTACACGCGTAACTTTTATTTTAAGTAACCTGAAGACATAAATTACCCCCGTAAGAACGTGAATTGGTAACAGCGAGCATTCAACAAAAAACAATCTTTCTCCAGATGTTCCGAAAATAGGAGAAGGATTTTCAAAAGAAAAAAATAATAATGCTAAGATACAAGGCATTTACAATAAAAGTCTAAGAAGTCCAAATTTTTTAGTTGAACTGTATTCATATGTATTTCCTGACTTCCCTTCCTAATAAACTTCAGACTTAATTTAAAGGCAATTAATGAACAGACTTTATGTTATGTATCCAAGAATTCATTGGAGAAAAGAGTTTTATTCACATATATGTTTCTAGTAACAAACAAACAAACAAACAAAAAAATAAAATAAAAATAAAAAAAAAGGGGGAAAAAAATCTGAAATGTTTCAGATTTTAAATTACGTCCATAGGGGCGTTTTTTAACATTTTGTGTGTTACCTTTCTTTATTAAATATCATGTTCCTCGCACTTAAACCATAAGATCCAGTGCAACAGCAATATCGCAAAATAGTTTTAAAACGAGCATATCTTTAGAATTTCCGATACAGAGACTCACGCGCTGGAGATAAAAATGTTTTTCTGCACAACGTTGCCATTGCTCGCTTTGAAATCCTTGAGTTTGTTAATCAAAAATTCGTCAAAGTTTTAAAAAATAGGAAATCGATCATAAAACAAATTTCAAATTTCAAATTTGGTCTTCCACATGCTCATATTCGTTGGAGGATTACGTTATTCAAAATTCGATGACTCTATGTACCGTTGTTTTATCACAATACGAGAAATATACATACATTTATGCAGATTTTTCATTATTTAATTTCTTCAAATATAATGCAGGACTCTAACATTTTGTGGCAACAGTTTGAAAAGTGAACCGACATTTATGAGTCCGACGCAAAATGCCAAAACGAAACTAATATTCCTTCGGGATTCAAATCCCTTTGGACTAAAAATCTGAAATGTTTCAGATTTTAAATTACGTCCAAAGGGGCGTTTTTTTAACGTTTTGAGTGTTACCTTTATTTATTAAATATCATGTTCTTTGCACTTAAACCATAAAATTCAGTTCAAGAACAATATCGCAAAATAATGTTAAATTAAGCATATCTTTAGAATTTCCGATATACACAGTCTCGCGAGCTCGAGATAAAAGTATTTTTTTTTTCTATATAACGTTGCCATTTCTCGCTTTTAAAGCATTGAGTTTGTAAATCAAAAATTCGTTAAAGTTTTACAAAATATAAAATCTATATAAAACAAATTCCAAATTTGGGATTTCAGATGCCCATATTCGCAGTAGGATTTCGTCATTCAAAATTCGATGGCTCTATGTACCATTGTTTTATCACAATGCGAGAAATAGACAATCATTTACGCAGATTTTTCATTATTTAATTTCTTCAAATATAATGCAGGACTCTAACATTTTGTGGCAACAGTTTGAAAAGTGAACCGACGTTTATGAGTCCGACGCAAAATCGCAAAACGAAAACAATAGTCCTTCAGAGACAAAGCCCCTTTAGACTTAAAAAAAAAAAAAAAAAAAAAAAAAAAAAATGAGAGAGAGAGAGAGAGAGAATTTCAAAAATGTGACGTTACATTTGGCCCATTAGGCGACAAAGCGGTTGGCAGATTCTAAAATATTATTAAACATAACAGCTATGACCAGACATGCATTCTCGCCGAACGAGCTTGGTGGACATGCGAAAACCCGGCGATCAACTAACGCATGCACTTTAATAAGATTCACGTGTGAGCTGCGGAGGGGCACTTGTAGGGCAACATGTAGTTTTTTACATTTCAGACTTAAGTTCAATGCCATATTCACTAACGAAATTTCAAGCAAAATGGGGTAGCGCTGACTAAATTACCAACCTAAACAAAGAAATGGCGCCAGCAAACCAAGCTGACGTCCGGTCGCCATAGACATGTTTTAGTAGCTTATATAATATTTTACTTTAGAATAAACCCTTCGAGACCATTCTTCCAAAATTTGCCTCTAACTTGTTAAATGAATCCTCTGGCTTGTTAAAATTTCCGAATCCTCTCTGTATGATGATGAGGACGATGACACACGTTATACAAGTGACACACGAACGTAAATGAGAGAAGGGTAGCTAAGGCGGAAACAGAAGGTATTTTGCATTTTTTCTTACATTTTCTACAACTTTCAGGTACTGTAGCATTTTCAGTACTAATTTACAATGAGTGTTTCCTTTAAAAGAATAATAATAACAAACTTTTCAGTCAGTCAGAGTTATTTTTATATTACCTATACATATAAAGAAGAAAGTCTGTGTGTTTGGTTGTCCTCTAATAACTCAGTCACTATAGCTATCGTCACCAAACTTTCTACAGTTCTTTTCTGGACCATGGAAAGGTCGACGTCCACTTTTTTTCCAAAGAAAAGTAGCTAAAATCAGAGATATTAGTTAAAAACTCGGAAAAACGATTATTTTCGCCCTCATTTTTCCGAGTGGCAACAGTCTCGCAAGCTGGAGATGAAAATCTGCTTTATTTCGAAAGTTGTTGCCACTGTTCGCTTTCAAATCCTAGAGTTCGTTAATAAAAATTTCTAAGTTTTACTATGAAATAAAAATAGCATTGCAAAACGTTAAATACATTAGTCCCGATTCCAAAAATTCGTGGGAAGCCATTTCGACTATCCCCATCTTCGTACGACTTTAATCAACCGAAATATTAGTTATAAACTCTGAAAGCGCTCATTTTCGCACTCATTTTTCCGAGTGGTAACAGTCTAGGAGTCAGTTGGAGATAAAAATGCTTTATTTCGAAAACTGTTGCTTCTGCTCGCTTTCAAATCGTGGAGTTTGTTAATAAAAAAATTTGCAAGTTTTACAAAATCTATACACATAAAGAAGAATGTCTGTTTGTGTGTTTGTTCGCAATATTGATTTCTGATGAATTATATATCACATTTAATCGACTAAAATTGAATATAGGTGAAATATTGGATGGAACATGAGCTTTTACGACCATTTGATTAGAAAGACGAAAATCATTAAAAATTGTGTGCCGTTGTTGCTGATATAATGAGAGAAAATTTGCTTATTTTTCTATCGAAATTTTTTACGTGGGTTCCATATGCATCAGAATGAAAAATGTGTGACTATGAATCGTATTTTTTGCATGGTTATTAGAGAAGGATTACAGAGACATCGTTGTCTCTGTTGTTAGATATATTATTCTCTATCTAACTTAACTGGCATCGGGTACTTCCGCTAGTGCAAAATAAAATAAAGATTTAAATTTATAAGAAGCCAGTTTATTGCATTTATATTGCTGTTTGTTGAATAATAACATATTCATTAAATGTAAAAATTAAATTAAAGGAGTCATGACAGCATTCTGAGAATTGGCTATATGCTAGTCAGTGGAGGATAAAATAAAGATTTTATATTTCGCGCAATGACAGCATTTACCAAGGTGCGCGCATGATAATCGCGTGGCTGTGTAACGTGAATTAACGATCGACAAATTTTGGAAATATTCCGCTGTGGATGTCTTCAACGTCAAAAATATCTTTCAAAATATTCTAATAACATCAGTTATCTGAATATTTTCCTCAAATTGTGCTATTTTAATACCTCAAACAATAAGGGGGGAAAGGAAAATTAAGCAATCGTTAAATTCATTTTTGCTTACAATCATTAGAGAAAAAGAGAGAGAGAGAGAAAACGCTTCTGGAAAACAACTACCATCAATAGAAACGTAACAAAGTATTGTTTCTACAGTTCATCAGTTAACTGCAAAAGTCGTTTTGAGAGGGAAAATTACTCAAATGTCATAATTAGTACCCGCCCTTAGGTTCTTCCTGTCTTTTCCGGCGGTTGCGCAGCCTCGTTTCCCGTGGATACGCCCGTGGGTTTCCCTCAACCGAAAGATCGTATCGGAAGAAATAATTCAATAATTTGCCCTAAAAGAGATCCTCCCCAGCGCCCTCTGCAGATTGAAAAAAGAAAACAAAGTCTAATTATTTTACCTCACGATGGCACGCGCTGTTATTTATCTCCTGGTAAACATTCCAAACCTGGCTAGGCATCAATTAGCTTTTAAAATCGTTCCTGATTGATCTTAGGTATAATTCCTGTTCCTCGATAAAAATGTCCTCAGATTAGGGAGAGTTCGAACAAGTAGCTTCTGAGTTACATTTCTGTTATTTGTTTCCATGAGCAAAAATGATAAAATTTTGACATTAGAATAAATTTTGAATTCTAATTCTGTTTTATTTATAGTAAAGTAGAGTTCATAAAGTTTAATAAAGGGGTTTCAAACGGGTGGCCCTGGAGCAATTTTACGAAGCCCAAGAATACACTTCTTGGAAATTAATTACAGGTTATTCATATGACATTATTTGTTACGGCACACATCTGAAGCAAGGCTTACAATTTTAATAATTCTGAGACCAGTTTTACATCACTTTTATTACCTTAAAAAATAAACATGAGTAACGAGCCAGAAAAATCTACGAATGGCGCTAAGTAATTTACGCAAAAATGTTTCTAACTGTGAAGCATTGTAAAAAATTGAAAAAATTGCTAACTGTTACGGTTTGTGAAAATAGATGGTGCGAACTACTAAGGATTGTAAAAAATCTAAAAAATGTTTTTGAAATAAAGTTCGAAAAAATTTTTGAAGTAAATTAATTTAATTTAATTTTAAGTTAGAAACATTTTTTAAAATTTTTTTAATTAAAGTAAGAAATTTTTTGTAATAGTCTGAATTTATTAAAATTGAATTTCAACAAGTTTAATCAAAACTTTACTAAATACTGGTCAAAGGTAAGGAACATTAGAAAAGGATAAAAAATTTCACTCAATTCGGGCTATAATTCTTTTGAAAAGAGTTGGCCCTTCATTAGTAAAAGGAAAGAATCCAGTATTGATTAAATATACAATTTTACAAATTAATTAATTAATAATTAATTAATATTTAAAAGTATAATCTATCAACTCAAAATCCTCCATTACCCTCCAGTTAAGGTTTAAGGAATTGTTCAAAAAATTAAAAAGAAAAGTTAATACCTGCTTTTCTAATATAGAAATTAATAAATTGTGTTGGGACCTGGTTATTAACTTCAACATTAATTAGCTTTATTATTTCTTCCTATAAATCTTCTATTTCAGTAAAAATATTTTTTATTCTAATTATTTGGCTGTAAAAAGTGTTACCTATTACTTTTCTAGATATATTAGAGTTTCAATTAATTAGTTTAATAGTATCAAACTGGAAATTCCTCCTTTTATCATATAATTTAATTTTGCTGTGTTTAATTATGAGCAGGTCTAAGTATTCAATATTATCTTGATTCGTATTAGTTCTATTAAGTGTTAAACTATCTGAGCAAATTTTGAATTGTTCAAAAGCAGAATTATTATGGAAAGTAATACTAGTATCATCAATCTATCTAAATGTATTTTCAAATAACATTAATTCATTCTTATTCAAACTTAGTTGGAATTTATATTCATTAGCAAAAAGAAATATATTACATATTTGTGTAGAACTGTTTGCTCCCATTGGAATTCCTTTCTCCTGCTGAAAGATCTTATTATTGAATTTAATGTAGTTATTAAATAATGCACAATGCAGGTAAGTTTTCCATCTTTCACTTCAACAGGTTTTGAGAGATTTATTGAAATAAACAAACTGGAAACCACGGCTCTTTATAAGTGCGCCTATGAATTAAAGGGTAACAGGCGTTTTTGTTTATTTCGTTAGGACTTTTTTTGTAATGTTTGTTTGTTTTGTTTTTCTATTTATTTTGAAACTTAACTTAAGCTTTCTTGGTTAATTAAAAAGTAACATTACAACATTATTACAGAAGGGGAAAGACTATCAGCTTTCTCGACGCGTAATGCATCTTCCTCGCATTTCTCAGGAAAAAGCCAGCGTTTTTTTTTCTTCTTACTAGATTTAATAAGTCATTATATATAATATATAATGCCTTGAAAGATCATTATATATAATGACATAGGCATTATATTTTCGTATATAATGTTATCAGGTTCAATGTTTCTTCTAACCTTCTTCGGAAACATACAATGACCTGACTAGAACAGAGAGCTTACTAAAGCTATGTTCACTAATTGTAGTAAGTAGACAGGATACAGACGAAGGGTATACAAAACCCTTTATTTTTTTCTTTATATACAATGACTTCCGTACTTCGGAATACAATGACCCTCCACTCGGGGTCTAACTTAAAAGATATCAAAATAAAACTAAACTCTAATTTAACTTTAGAATAAGATTGGCCTTATAATAACAGAAAGCGTATGTAGCACAGAGACTGTGAACACTACAATACGTTTAATTTATCAAGAGGATTAAAACCTCTGGCCTGGAAGGCAAAGTAGCAACTGCGTAACTTCTAAGGTAAGCGGCCTGCTTCGAACTCACGGCTTCCTCTCTTCTGCTTGGCAAAAAGGCCACACTTAAATACTTGGCGTTCGCCAGACAACTTTGCATAAACTCCTTCACGCTTATAATTCTGGCCGGAAGTAGAAAATAAGAAGTGATAGTAAAGATTTAAAATAAAATAAACGTTAGTAAAACTTAAGATCCTTACATACTTCCCGCCAGAGTTAATTAGTTTGAAACTGAGGTCTAAAACGACCTTGTTGAAAACTTTTAGCTCTAGAAACTAACGCGAGGCCAAACTTTTACAATCGTAACTTAGCTAGAAACTAGAAAATTTTAAAAGAAAGAAATTTGTTACAATAGCAGCTCCCGGAATATACAACAATCTTTTTTCTTTTTCATCTGTACTGCATCAAAACAGGAGCTTTATTCAATTCTGGTTCCTTCCAGAGATCTGGAAGGAAAACTAGTTTAATGAAATGTTACAGAATGACATTGCAAATAACATATAGAATATACTTTTCTTAACATTCTTATTTCATTCATGACTATTTTAATTATCTCTCCCCGTGCTCTCTGACATGTGTTGTAAAAACACCAAACACGAATGTGTTTCTGTCTATGTGTTCAACACTTCCTCCTACAATCAAAACACTAACGTGTTAAAATTCAACATACGAGACCTCTTAACACACCCTAATTTCAACTCTAGACCCTGAGGTACTATTCTAAAAGTGGCTAACTCTAAAGTGTAGCGTCAGAGAGCCTAACTACATCATTCAACCTTTAACACATATTCACCATGATTTAATCTTTACAGTCACACGAATAACAAATTTTTTAACATTACTTTCACTTTTACCATATCACGGTATTTCTAAACATTCAAAATAACAGTTCACATGTATACAAGAACATATCAAGATGCCGTTAATTTTACACATTTGAAAACATACATTAGTAGTACATTGTTAACTTCTATTCTTTTCAAAGCAAGTGCCAATTCTTTCTACATTGAAATAATACTACATTTCAAAAAGTCTTTCAGACTAAAACTTCTTTCTTGTTAGAATGTTTTAAATAAAATTTATACAATAACTTTTTACAATATTTAAGTCTTTACACAACGCTATTATACATCAACTTTAGTTTTACGCGCGAGTAATTGAAAAACATAATAAGAAAATCGGTCACAACTCATTTCTCGCCCTTTTGGCGATAAAGGTAGACCTCGCATGAGGTAAAACTTCTTGAAATCTGCCACTTGCAGTAAGAATGAAAGATTAACTTAAGTTTGTAAAGTAACATAAAATTTTACTTATCTTTGTAATATTCAGACATCCTTTTCTGGGCCCAGTCTTTAAAGGTGCTGCAGACCGTAGCTTGGTTGATCCTCCTTCTTGTACGGGCTCGCCCTTCAGTGCTTTCCTCTGGAAGCTTCCGTTTTTCACCACTACGGCCACCCTTGAACATCTTCCTTCTGTCCTCTGCTTGTGGTCTTGGCCGTTTGAAGGCAGCTGGTCTTGGTGGAACCGGGAAACTTCTGTCGTGATCCTGCTTGGACCTCGTTGTTGGCCGTTCAAATTTTTCTTGTACTTTTTCCTCCGCCGCTGATGGCCCTTCCGCAGTTCGGCGACTTTTGCTGCGGAGAGTTCTGTCGGATGAGTCAATCTTCCGTTTCACAGCCGGGTTATAGTTGCCGTCCTTTCTCCCGGTCTTTTCCACATACGTCGTCCTTCTCCCTTCTTCATTCTGGGGGTGTTCGTGAACTCTGTTTTTTGGACGGTGGAACGGCTTCTTTTTCTTTGTACCTTCAATTTTTCCGCGGGGCAATTTTCTTTTCACTTGCTTCTGTCTCTCATTGGCTTGCCCTTGTACTTGTCGTTTTCCCACCTCTGGAACTTGTACCTGCGGAGTCTGCCGTACCGGATCCTGCAAAAGATCTGAAAAGATTTGCATTTTATTACGGTCATAGAATGGTTTTATCTGGTCAATGTTTGCGGAACAGGTTTCACCATTTCTTGCCTTTAACACTACAACAGCGTGAGTTATTTTTTCTATAACATATGGTCCTTCAAAGCGTGGAAAAAATTTGGCAGTTTTATCTTCTGGTGCTGAAGAAAGTGAATGCTTAATTTTTAGTACTTCATCCCCTACTTTATAAGTTACTCCCCGTCGTTTCAAGTCATAATACAATTTTTGTTTTCTTTGTGCTACTTCCGTATTCTTTTTTGCTTCTTTTATTAGTTTTTCTATATCACCCATTTTAAATTCTGGGGCTCTTTGTTGCACATAAAATAGTTTATCTAACGGTGTTATAACCTTTCTGCCTAAAATAACTCAGCAGGAGTTTTGCCCGTTGTATCATGTTTTGCGGTCCTAAGGGCGAAAGCAAATTCATTGACATAGTTATCCCAGCTTTTATGAAAATTTTTAACATAACTACGGATAATTTTCACTATATTTCTGTTGACCCGTTCCGCTATATTTGATTGCGGCCGATACGGGACCATTTTTAAATGACGTATGCCCAGTTTTTGGCACATGTCTTCAAATATATTACTTACAAATTGAGGACCATTTTCCGATATAACTTTTAGGGGCGCCCCGTATTTTAAAATATATTTATTTAAAATAGAATCGGTAACTAATTTCGCGGAGGCTCGTTTTAAGGGAACGATTTCGGTCCATTTACTAAAATGATCAACTATAACAAGGAGATAGCGACTTTTGTTTAACTGACTTTTTGGGAAAGGGCCCAATAAATCGATGCCGATTATTTCATTTGGAAATTCGGATTTAATACTATTTAGAAACCCGGCCGGGCGGAAATTAATATAATTAACGGCTTGACATGTTGGGCAGGACTGGACATACGCCCTTGTTAACTTTTGCAGTTCAGGAAAGTAGACTGCCTCGCGTACGCGTTGAGTAGTTTTTCGAATACCAGCATGAGAAGCTAAAGGGCTGTCATGGAGCCCTTGCAGGATATTTAATCTAAGACTAGCTGGGATAACAGGTCGAAATTCGTTGTTGGAATTCGTAGTTTTTGTATAAAATAATAGACCATCTATTAGTTCGTAATGGGCCGCCCTATTTCTTATCGCCACAATATCTTGGTGGCTAAAATTTTCAGGATCCTTCAAATACTCATAAATACTTCCAAACTCAGGATCCTTACCCAGTTCGGTTATTACAGTTTCTCGGGAATTTATTGTACACGCTGTCAGCATTGCAACTTTTACGGTATTACCCTGTTCGTCTAATTTAATTCGTGACAGGGCATCTGCTACGATATTTTCCTTTCCGGGGGTATGCTTGATTACCAGATTATATTCTTGCAGCTTGAGTGCCCATCTTATTAACCTTGGGGATAAATTTTTTCCTGAGTACAATCTAGTTACCGCCGCATGATCAGAATATACTGTTATCGGCGCCTTTCCAAAATAGACTCGGAACTTTTGCACTGCTAACAGAACTGCAAGTGCCTCTCTCTCGGTCGCGGAATAGTTTCTTTGTGTTTGATTTAAAGTTCGGCTAAAAAATGCTACTGGCTGCTGATTTTGCGAAAGTACCGCTCCTACCGCATAATCCGAAGCATCCGCTGAAATTTCTAAATTTTCATCCTTTTCAGGAAATTTCAACACAGGGGCTTGCGTTAATGCTTGTTTTAATTTTTCGAAAGCACTATTGGCTTCGGCCGTCCACGAGAATCTTGCCTTTTTCCTTTTTAATTTTAACAATGGCTCAGCGATAGCCGCAAAATCTTTTATAAAGGACCTATAATATCAACAAAGTCCTAGAAAAGAAGAGAGCTTCTTTGCCGTGTTTGGAGTCGGATACTTTTGTACAGCGATTATTTTTGATTCGTCTGTCTCGATTCCTTTTTGAGATATTTTGTAACCTAAATATTTTAATTCAGGGGCTGCAAATTTGCACTTTTCGACATTAACTTTTAGACCGGCCTCATTTAATAAAGAAAACACCTGTCTTAAATCCTGTACATGTTGGTCTAGATTATCACTAGTAATAATGATATCGTCTAAATAGATAAATGTGGACTTTCCGAGAACAGGTCTTAACACAATGTCCATGCATCGCTGAAATGTTGCTGGGGCGCCTGAAAGGCCAAACGGCATTCGCAAAAATGCATAAGTGCCAGACTTGGTTATAAAAGCAGTCTTAGGCACGTCCTCAGGCCTGATCCCTATTTGAAAATAACCATTCGTTAAGTCTAAAGTTGTCATAAATTTGGTTGATTTTATGTTCCTTAAAATTTCTTCTATAATCGGTAACGGATATACCGGATATTTCGTTATGGAATTTAATTTACGGTAATCAATAGCGAATCTCCACCTTTTTGGATGCTCCAAAGGATAATCATTATTTTTCTTACATAAAACCACCGGACTAGCATAACTACTTGAGATAGGCGTTACGATCTTTTTACGTAGCATATCGGTAATATGCCATTCTATAATTTTTTCCTTATTCTTATCATACCGGTATGGTTTTTGACGAACCGGCAATGCATCTCCGGTGTCAATACTATGGTTAGTAACCTGGGTAAATCCTGGAATATCACTAAATAAGGAAGCAAATTCACTTACCACTTGTCGGATTCTATCTTGCTCGTCATTAGGCAGGTGGTCGAGATTTAACCTTGGCGGTTCAACCTTTTCTACACGCACTGGTTTCATCGTCAGCTTAAGAGACGCTTCATTAAAATCCAGTGTAGCTTGTGCGTCTGAAAGAAAGTCTATTCCTAGTATTAAGTGTGCTTGCAAATTCTTTACTATAAAAAACATCACCTTTACTTGTTCGTCCTTGATACGGATGTACAAAGGTACTTTACCTACGCACTTACATTGTTCTCCTTGCGCCGCTAATACTGTTGTATTATCCGCATTATATATGCGGTATTTGCGAAAATACTTTCTAAAAAAGACTTCTGCCACACAGGAACACTGCGCGCCGGTATCCAGGAGTGCGGTGGCCGGGATATTATTTACCAAGACTTCAATCTTCGGGAGAGTTAAATTTTTCACCATTACTGTATTTAACTTGTAGGAAGAGGGGTTTTCGTGGCCTTCGGATTTCCGCACCCTCTCGTCAGCAGAAATCCGTTTTAGTTTAAATTATTTTTCCTTTCGGTGCTTTCCTTCTTTCTCCACTGGCCTTGAGACTTTTTTCCTGGGTTGCTATTGAACTGTCGACGTTCGCCGGCTGTTTTTGAATGCTCGGGTTTCCTTGCCCGCTGATTCGCTTTTTCTCCGTAGCCATGTGCTTGAGTTTGCTGTAGTCTTGGCGTACCAAATTGGTTTCGCTGTTGATATTGGCGTCTTCTTTCGACGTCCGCCGTTCTTCTACTTTCAAACTGGATTGCCAGCTCAAATAATTTTTCCAGTGTAGTCGGATTTCTCAATTCAATAAAGTCTTGCACTTGGGGTAGTAACCTCGGCAAAATCACTTGAATTATTTCAGGATCCGGACGGTTTCCATACAAGAGCTTGAAAACGTGAATTTTTCTTAAAATAAAACTCGAGATGTTTTCCATTCTTTGTTGATATATACTGAAAAGTTCTGTTTCTAATTTCGCACGATCCCTTACAACAGGAAAGGCTTTTAGTAGGGCAGTCTTGAAATTTTCGTAGGTATAGGTGGGACTTCCTGCTTGACCCAAGAGACTTCTGCCGATACATTTGAACCAGTTAAGCGCTTGGCCCCTCAAAGCGCTGGTAGCTAAGGTAACTTTTTGAAACTCGTGCACGGGGTAGAGCATGAAGTGGTCATCCAATTTTTCCAAAAAACTGGTTACCTGTGAGTTTCCATTAAACGTTGCTTCTGGTTTCATCGAAGCGCGCATGGTCTGGACAATATACCCAAATCCTTCCAGGGCGGCAGCTGGCATTTCTGGATTCTGAGCTGTTTCTGCAGGCAGCACAGGTTCTTCTTGAAACTCGGCCATGGTTATTCTTCGTCGGGCGCCACTATCAGGTTCAATGTTTCTTCTAACCTTCTTCGGAAACATACAATGACCTGACTAGAACAGAGAGCTTACTAAAGCTATGTTCACTAATTGTAGTAAGTAGACAGGATACAGACGAAGGGTATACAAAACCCTTTATTTTTTTCTTTATATACAATGACTTCCGTACTTCGGAATACAATGACCCTCCACTCGGGGTCTAACTTAAAAGATATCAAAATAAAACTAAACTCTAATTTAACTTTAGAATAAGATTGGCCTTATAATAACAGAAAGCGTATGTAGCACAGAGACTGTGAACACTACAATACGTTTAATTTATCAAGAGGATTAAAACCTCTGGCCTGGAAGGCAAAGTAGCAACTGCGTAACTTCTAAGGTAAGCGGCCTGCTTCGAACTCACGGCTTCCTCTCTTCTGCTTGGCAAAAAGGCCACACTTAAATACTTGGCGTTCGCCAGACAACTTTGCATAAACTCCTTCACGCTTATAATTCTGGCCGGAAGTAGAAAATAAGAAGTGATAGTAAAGATTTAAAATAAAATAAACGTTAGTAAAACTTAAGATCCTTACAATGTATTTACTTTACATATAATGTATATATTGACGGGATCAGTAACGGATATCTCGCCAGTGGGGGTCTTTCCTTGATCACTTTCCGGTTATCGTGAAAGCTGGTTTCGATTTAGAAAAACAGGAAGTTTTCTAATATAAACCTGATGTCACACAGTGTTTGCGGATGAAATATTCCTGAGTGTCTTTTGAAGAAGTTTTGGGACATGCTTTGGGGTTATATTCAGTTTCATTTCGTTAGCCATGGCTAAGAGACCTTACTTAAAAACTTAAAAACTTGTTCAGAATCACCGGACACTCCACCTTTCCGTCTAACTGGAAGACAGTTTCCGAAAATTTACGTTGACGAAAAAGATAATAAAGGTAGAAAAAGACGCGTTGTGTGCGCTAGAACCAAGGAAAAGCGAAAGCAAACAACGTATTTTGAGTGCGAAATATGCAATGTAGGACTGTGGGTCGATCCTTGTTTTGAATTATTTCACACGCAGCAGAATTTTTAAATTGGAATTTAATTATCTACAAGTAATTCCTGTTTCTTTTTTTTTTTTTTTTTTTTAATTTAGTATTTGTAAAAATTTTTTCGTGTTTGTAGTATTTATTTCTTGTGTGTATAGTTATGATTTTAGTATTTTGCCTGTTTAATTTATTTCTATTAATGTGATATTCTTTATATTAATATACATTAAGAACAAGTACATTAAATACGCAACTTCAAAAATTGAAGTCATAATATCAAAATGCTGATTTTATACGGTTTTTTTTTTTTTTTTTTTTTCTAAAATTAGACTTAACTGCTGAAAATGCGCGGGCCGGTGGCGACGATCCATTTCAGCGGGTCCGGTCTGCGTTGGTCCTTAAGGGGTTAAGCATGTCAGGGAAAAGTTGTGGGCGTTGCATTAAACTAGTAAAAATTTCTTCGAATGGTAGAGAAGTATAACGGTTTTCAAAGTCATAGCAGTTAATGTTCTTGTCATAGCAGTTCTAAGCGTTTAAATTTGTTGAGAACTGGAGCATTATTATAAATAATCAAACTATAGTTATGCTGCTTAGTTAACTAGCAACTTGTTAACTAGTTGATGAATTAAAAATAATTATAACTAATTGATGAATTTTAAGTTTAATTGCAAATATGTAATCTATATTCTTTTTATGATTATTTGTACCATTTGCCATAAGTCTAAATTTGAGTGGTGATTTATGGAATTAGGAAGAGAATATAGATTTGCTAATTCTATTGTAGTTAGACGGTTGTATAATTTGTAGTTTCTTATGAACTGCTTTTAGCTTTTTTGCAATGACATTTTCTTGTGTTGGTAAATTTGCCAGCAATGGCATTATTCAGTTCAGTATCAATTAGTGAGACATAAAAAATTTTCAAATAATGCTGAAATTATTACTGGCTTTGTCAATTTTGGTGATTACGAATTTTTGTTTCAAATCTTGCAATAGAGGATTGAGAAAATTCCATCGTAAATTGCTGTTAAATTCAATCCTTCGAATTCCTTGCTTCAGTTCTTCAAACACTTCACGTTTCTAAGCCATAAAGGCAGAATTGGGAATATTTAATTTGTAACTGGTTTTAACTATGAACTTGTCGAGATTTTTTTCGAAACTTCTAAAACTGTGATTTTTGCCAATTTTCAGTGCTGGTCTAAATTTTATGCCTTTTTTTCATTAAATTTCTTAAAAACTGCTTTTGAACTATTGTTAAATTGCCATTAACAATATGTTTATGAAATTCGTCTATGTAATCTTTGTATTGAAGCTCTTTGCAGTATCAATGGGCAGTAGAATCTAGATCATGGTCGTTAATTGGCAATTTCCTAAGAGGTTTTGATACTTGAAAGCTGGTGAGATTTGTTCTTTAGTAGCTGGAAATTGTTGTTGACATATTCTGAAAATTTTGCTGAACTGAATATTGTCATAATTCGGATGTAGGAAGTTGATTTTGCAGTAATATTTATTGTGCTTGTTAGTGGTAGAGAATTTAAAATTGCAAAAATCTATAGCAAGGTCTTTGATTATATTGTGTCCGGTAAATTGCTGTTTAACAAAATTTATAAGTTTCATTAAGAATTTGTGCTTACAAGTATGCAAACAAGTAATGATATTTTTGGTGAAATTTTCAGTTAGAAAGTAATTATTCCCCACTGAAAAGCATTCGTAATTTTATTTTTAATTCAAGTAAACTATCTAGTGGTTATTTCAACACATTTAAACAATTTGAAATAAATGTCAGTCTGAGATTTATATTTTTTGATCAATAGGTTTCCATTAGATGAATAACCAGTAGAAATTTCTTGCAGATTGTCCAGGCTCTAGATTTCAGACAAAAAATGATTATAAACTGGAATTTCTTTTCTTTGCGTCATCATTATTACTGTTTATATTGTTGCTTTTTTTTATTTTTCTGACACCAGTTGTTACGTTATTTTCTTCCTTCACGTTCGTACGGGGTTCGTGTGGATTTAGAGTGAATAACGACGACACTACTTGATGAAGTATCGAAACACACTTTATTGACCAATATTTAATCAGGACAGCTTTAAAGTCACTTTTATAGTCGTTGAAGATCTACTATAAACACTCGCTGGAACGATCAGCGACACAGCCTTCATGTTATCAGGCTATAACGGCGAGGACAGCTTCGCTAAAAGCACCAGAGTACAGCTTCCCGACTCGGTTCGGTCGTTCTCGGAACTTCACATACTCTCGAGACTCTCCATTGTCCAGACAACTCGCGATGCATTCGACGACACACAGAGCACAGCTCCCGACTCTTCGATTCAGTCGTTCCCGGAGCTCAACATGCTCTCTCGACGATGCACTAACCGCGATGCACTAAGAGACTCCCTCGATGCACTCGACGACCCACTCGGCACTCGCTGGCCAGCTGTCAACTCGATCGTCTCCACACGGACTAACTAGATGAGACACTCGCACTCTAGACAAAACACACTCACTCGCCCTGTCGACGAGGCATACTCCTGACTGCGGACCAGCAGGGTTTATGTTCGAGAACATTCTGGGCTAAACCGGTAAGAATTCGTTCCACAAGGTTCCTCATCCATCCATGGTATATCGCCAATTTTTTCGCCAAATGGGCAATTTCTCGCCAAATGTGGCAACTCTGCCTTCCCTTGCCATTTTATGGCAACTCTAAAACTGCTTTGCGGGGAAGCCATCTTACCGCGCCTGTACATTTCGCAACAATATGTATTTTGAAAAATAAAATTTAAATTAAAAATTAAATAAAATTTAAAACTTAGTTAAAAATTTGTTTGTTAAAAATACTTTTCATTTTGGTTTAAAAATCCTGCATTCTTCCTTCATGCACTTTGGGTTTGGGACCACTACAATATATGCAGTATAGTACACAAGGGGGTAAGCAGCTGTTGCACTTTGAGCTATCCGCTTTTATCATTTACTGCGCCAAATAATAATTCATTCTTTCTTACATTTATTTCGACTATGTAGATTACAAAATATGGATACTTATATTAATATGTCAGACACACAATATCAACATTTTACATATTGTAAATACATATTCATACCTTACAACTTCTTTTGAAATTGGATGGTAAAAGAATAGAACAATAAGAAAGTTAAATAAGACATTCTGTTTACTCTGCTGTATTGATTTCTTGTTAGAGAAAAATCTCATATTAAACAAAAGAAAAATCTCATTTTAAACAAACACATTTTGCATATTACAAAGGCTACTTAATGTTTTCAGTTACTTAATGTATTTCAGTCATTCTAGTATGGAACTAAAATTGTAACACAGAACACTAAATTCACTAAAATAGATTTATGATATTAAATAAATAATAAGACTAAGGTTTTGCAAAATACTATTATGTTCTGTAATTTTTGCTATGCATTGTGACAAAAACTACTTATAAATTGCTTTTCACGTATGAACTAATATTAACCAAATCCCAAAAATTTATAAACTTAAAAAATAGGAAGTGGCCTACAACTGTTTCCGAAAGAGCTATATAAAATGGTTGTTAAGAATAATCGTGGTCTATGGTCATATACCTCAGGAATTTTACGCGGTTTTAATGTTTGCATAAATAGCTGGAAGGGGCATAATTAAGCAATTCTCTTCTCTTGAAAAATAACATCTTTAAACAAAACAAAAAATAATAATTATAAGCATGGTTAATATAAAACTTTCCTTAAATTCCAAACATTTTTAGCCTTATAGCCCTAAGATAAAAAGATCAGAAAAGGTATAAAGAATTGCCTATGTAGGAGATAAATTAAAGGTTTTATGATTTGAAACAACGGCAATACTTCCAGATTATGGATGTCAAATCCTTTCTGCACAATTTTCTATCAAATCGGATAATAAAATCCATGTGCGTAAGATGTAAGGAAATTTGAAAAAAATTGTAAAACGAATGGAATTTTTTTTTTTTTAACTTTCCTTTAAAGTTCCTTCTACAAGCACTATTCTAAAAGCATTTTCTGCTTCAGTTTTCTTCTTCTCAGTTGTTAATTTTTTCAGTTCACTCCGCAGCATACATCGCTAAATACTGAAATTGGAATGGAAATTGAAAAATGATGGAAAATTTAAGTCCCCTCTTGTGGAAACAATTTTTCTTAAATATGATGTGTGGTCGCTGTGGACAGATATGCCATACCTCACATTTTGGTTTCACAGTCTTGATCAGTGTTGAACAAGTCTTGTGGAATTGTAGGTCACAGTTCAAAAAGTGCACTTTTCAGCACTTGAATAGTACGGGGAAGAATTTGGCGCGCTGAAATTCGCTAAGACATCCCACACATGCGTAATCGGGTTCAAATTTCGGGTTTAATCTTCGATTAAGCCAAGCATCACTGTCTTTCGAGAGGCCGAGACAACCTCCCCAACTTGGTCAGCACAAGAGATATGGCTCAAGAGGTAAAGACTACATGATAGCCCCATGCCTCCATCTTGTTCCTGACCAATTCTGGACGCTGAACTCATATGGCTCACCTGCCCTGATGTAGCGCCATGACTTTCTGACGAGTAATGTCTCTACCAAGCATTAATTGTTTATCATTCTTCATCGTTCCTTACCGTCTTCAGCTGAAAACTAGTTCTCCATACTATTACATCTTCAAGGCTTAGTGCGAGTGTAACTTGGCATCCGAAAGACTTTACGCACCCCGACATTAGACCTAGCCTTTTCTCCGTCATCCCCTCTCCTATGTTAGCCAAAAGAATGTTATGTCCATTTTCACTAACGTCGTTAAACGCAGGATGGGTTTCAAGCCCAGGTGCCTAATTTCCGTGAATACGTTCACTTAAGTCTTCGTTACGATCAACACGCAGTGCGAGTGATCAACATTTTCCGTCGCGGGTTTCGATTACCTTTTCAATAAGAGCCCTTTTCCACACGTACCGAGGCCTCACATCCTCCTGTAGTAGCATACGATTTCCTTTCCAAATGGGAACTAATTTGTGGATATGGAGTACTTGATGATAACTGCGTAGTTCCAGAAGATATTCCCTAGACCAGCGTTTCGCAACCAGGGTTCCGAGAAACATTATTAAGGGTTCCGCAAGAAATAGGAAGTAACATCATAAAAGGGGGAGCAGTTTTTTTTTTTATGATTCGGCATTGTGTTTGGGCAACTTTGATGATGGAAGCAGGTGTAACAAGAGTCTAACCATTCGGTGTAACTGTAACACGAGTCTAATTGAAAAGCTGCCTTTGGCTGTTCAGCTATGCTCGGTTAGACTCGTCAACACTTGCGTGAATTTTTTTGTAAAAATGATAATAATAATAATACTTTTTTAAATATAAAAGAGGGTTAATTTATTCATTAGCAATTTTCGTTTGGTTTTGTTTGTCATTGTTAATTCTACGGATTTGATGGGTTAAAATGCGACGATACTTGAAGAAAAATAATCCAAATGATTCTGAAGAGACTAGTGATGAATATTTAGAATGCAATAAAAAATCTCAAAAGATTGATAAAGAAAGCGGTGCAAAAATGTTTCGCCGTTACAAAGAAAGTTATTTATACATTTGCTTTACATGCTAACTGGTGATCCAAAATGTCCTCTTCCATTGTGTCTCTTTAATGGTAAAAACTTTAGAATGCAACGAAATTGAAGAGACATTTCACGACAAATTATACTAATATGAAAAGTAAAGCATTGTTCATTTTAAAACTCTGTTAAAATCTCAAAATAAAATGAGAACAGCTTTTGTAAACTCATTCAAAATTAGTAAAAAGGCTCTGAAAGCAAATTATTTCGTAATAGAACTTATCAGCACAGAAAAGAAAAAGTCACACAGTCGGTGAGATTCCAATAATGTGCGCATGCAAAACTGTAGTGGATAAATTTTGGGAGGAGGTGAAGTAAGTTAAACTGAAAATATTCCATTTTCGAACAGTACGGTAAGTCGACGATTCAATGATATGTCACATGATGTTGAAGAGGTTTTGTGTGATAAAGTGAAAAATGATAGTTTTTCATTTCAGGTGGACGAATCAATAGATTTAACCAACAAATGCTGTGTTGTAGCATTTGTAGGATTTATTACTAAGGGAGAACTTACTTATTAAAACTTCATTTGCTGTAAAGAATTGCTTGAGACAAGCAGAGGAATAGATTTATTTAAATATATTTAATATTTTATCTGCATACCTTAAAAAAATGAAAAGTTTCAGATTTTAATAGTCTCTTAGAAGGATTTGTTAGGGTTTTTTACGCCCTCGCTGATCTCGCAGTGTATAAAATTAGCTTGTAAAACACGAGCTCCTACTAACCCATTTTTTTTTCCACCTTCATTATTAAGCATCATTTTCTTCGCACTTCGCATTTTACAATTCAACAGCACAATTACAAAAATTTTAAAATCAGCGTAGCAGTATACGTTTATAATTACGTTAAATGTTGGCATAAATTTTTCTGATTTTTTTGTCTTTTCTCAATTCATCATATCAATGTTCAATTTTCTTCCTAAGATGGATTTACAAAACGTTTTTCGTCTTTTTAATTACTAACATTTTGTGTGTTTATTTTATTTATTACATATCACCTTCTTGGCGCTTACGCCACATAAAATTCCATTCAACAGAAACACATTCATCACTCGCGAGCTGGAGATAAAAATGTTTTATTCGGTACAGTATTGTCACTGTTCTCTTTGAAACCGTTGAGTTTGTTAATCAAAAACTCATTAAGACTTTACAAAATGGAATTGTGTGCTATCATTACACCACGAAGGAATGCAAAACGTAAGGACAAAATACTTTATGTACTCCTCCTTTTAAAGGGCGACTGGTATTAGGGAACCCATCGCCATATCCTGATGGTGAAGAATCATCATCCACTGCCTTTTTAGTTCGGGTGCCACTGTAGAGCCATTAGATTATTGGTTACAGCCGAAAACATCGCGGCAAAAACATCGTAGACGAAAACAACGCGGAGAAAACTACGCAAGGCGAAAACGACGTGATACAAAACATCGTGGGAGAAAACATCGCAGTTCTAAAACATCGTGATACAAAATATAGTCGTCCAAAATAAAGCGGTTCAAAAATTTCGCAGTTTAAAAACATCGTCGTCGAAAATATCGTGGTAAAAAATAAAGTATCGACAAATCATCGCAGGACGATAATATCGCAGACCTGCTTTTTTCAGGCTTTAATAATTGTAAATGGATATTTCCATAATGATTTGTGAGCGCAAAATGGAAAGAAGGATAATCTTTACTTTCATATTTTTTATTAACTAATAAATTTTTGCTCAAAACGTAAGAAGGAAATTTTAGCATAGAAAATTAAGGCAACTTATAGCACTTAATAGAATTTTAAACTGACACAGTTAACTAACAAAGGTCATTAATAAATAATTTTTGATAAAGTTTTTATTGGTAATTTTTCATTAAAAGTGTAATCTAAAAATGTTTAGAAAAAGGAAGCTACGTAACCTCGTACATGACCTTATCTATAAAAAAAATTGCTAATTATGGATTATTTTCTTCACTTTTGTCAATCTAATGCTCTTATAATGAAAATTATTTCTTGTTCTGCTTCCGTTTATTCTTAAGTATTAAGTTTCCTTCTTAATTTTTCAGAAAAAAATTATTAATTAATAAAAAATATGAAAGTAAAAATTATCTTTCTTTCCATCTCGCGCTCACAAATCATTATGGGAATATCAATTTACAATTATTAAAGCCTGAAAAAAGCAGGTCTGCGATGTTATCGTCCTGCGATGATTTGTCGATACTTTATTTTTTACCGCGATATTTTCGACGACGATGTTTTTAAACTGCGAAATTTTTGAACCGCTTTATTTTCGACGACGATATTTTGTTCCACGATGTTTTAGAACTGCGATGTTTTCTCTTTGCGATGTTTTCTCCCACGATGTTTTCTCTTTGCGACGTTTTCTCCCACGATGTTCTGTAGCACGACGTTTTCGCCTTGCGTTGTTTTCTCCGCGACGTTTTCGCCCGCGATGTTATCGGCGGACACCAGATTATTTTGAAGCAGGAGACATAAAAAATGAGCAGTGCCCTCTCCTGGACTCAAACCTCGGACCTTTCGATTACGCTAGTGTTACACCCCGAAGGCATTCAGATAACAGGGAGAAATAAAAGTGAACTTTCAGTTACAGCACATGTTATTAAAACAAAATAAAAACTTAAATATTAAGAAATGATTTTATTACTCTTTAATCACTCTTTGTTAATACTGCATTTATAATTTGAAAAATAAATTTAAGATTCTAGAGTGAAGCCATTGGACGCAACAATATAGAAATTTGTCTTTATTCCCGGCCGTGCGGATTCTTTTAGTTTTTGCTCAAACAGTAAGTCCTTACGCTGCGCGGAAGGTAAACTACTTGGTAGCGTAACTTAATGTAACGCAGTTACCCAACATAACTGGAAACACTTCTGCAAAGACGTTTCTAACATGAAAACATTTTTCACATCCAATTTCAATTTCATATTTTTCAGCAAAATTAAGTTTTTGGTCGTAGAAAATTCTGAAATTCATGTAGGCGGAAATTCTTTTTTAATTTTGTGGAAAACAGGAGACTTGAATACCTTATTTCAAGATAGCAATTTCCATAGAAAAGGAATTTGACATTTTCAGGATCATAGTTTTGTGACAGGCGTACTTATAATTACATGTTCCTTTAGCCCTATCCGCGTAGTATCCGAAACTACAGTAACAGAGAAAACCTTTACCTTGCAAAATAAGTAGCCATGTGTCTCAAATGCTAGGCTAAGTATTTCAATTTGAATTTGATGCAGTGTCCTACCATGTTAATTGCGTTAGGTTATTCAAATAAGGGAAAACACACAAAGGTTATCTTAGGCAGATACTTTGGTGAAAGCCTTTCTAAGGAAAAGTGGCTTATATTCAACTTATACATGAGGAACACCACGAAAACCAACCATGCAGTCAGTACGTTCACATTCAAACCCAGAATGAACTAACAGTTTTTAGCCGTCTTAAGAACTAGGCCATTGGTGGTGCCCAGTATCCCACCAATCTGCTGCTCCAAGTATTGGCATGTCGCATTAAAACTTCTTAGAAATCGATGGAATAAAATACAGGCAAAACAAGCACTAAGCAAACAAAACTCCCAATAAAAAATATAAAAAAACATAAAACAAAATCTGAAATGTTTCAGATTTTAAATTACGTCCAAAGGGGCGTTTTTTAACATTTTGTGTGTTATCTTTCTTTATTAAATATCATGTTCCTCGCACTTAAACCATAAGATCCAGTGCAACAGCAATATCGCAAAATAGTTTTAAAACGAGCATATCTTTAGAATTTCCGATACAGAGACTCACGCGCTGGAGATAAAAATGTTTTTTCTGCACAACGTTGCCATTGCTCGCTTTGAAATCCTTGAGTTTGTTAATCAAAAATTCGTCAAAGTTTTAAAAAATAGGAAATCGATCATAAAACAAATTTCAAATTTCAAATTTGGTCTTCCACATGCTCATATTCGTTGGAGGATTACGTTATTCAAAATTCGATGACTCTATGTACCGTTGTTTTATCACAATACGAGAAATATACATACATTTATGCAGATTTTTCATTATTTAATTTCTTCAAATATAATGCAGGACTCTAACATTTTGTGGCAACAGTTTGAAAAGTGAACCGACATTTATGAGTCCGACGCAAAATGCCAAAACGAAACTAATAGTCCTTCGGGATTCAAATCCCTTTGGACTAAAAATAAATACTTTGTTTACCACATCGTAATAAAGGGAATTAAGTGACCGCTCTGCAATTTTTGACAACTTGCGACGCTTATCCAATTAGTAGGAGTTGTTTTCTTCTACGCGAATGGCAATAGATGGAGTCTCCGTTGAAAATTCCATTAGTCAAGCGCTTTAACGGGATAAAGCCCCTTTTTTTGGCGAAGAGTTTGTTTTCCGATAGAAGTCCAAATAAATCATGGCGTAGAGCCACAAGGTGCTGACAAGATGAAGATACTTGTTTGACCTCATCTCATAAAACAGGTACTTCAATTCTACGGTGCAGAGAACAGGGTATTTTATCTATCAAAGCCACCTCGAACAGGGAGAAAATTGTCATGCCGTACAAGAATTACAGATTGGGTGCAAAAACCCTGCAAAAAAAGTGTTGCATAAGCGGACTGCCCCCCCCTCCTACAAACACATAGGCTGCAGTATAATATTAAAATTTTAAATCTCTTATAGTGTTTGGGTGCCTTAAAAATCATATACTAATCATCGGTGTTTTTTGTTTAAGAATTATTTCTTTAGAATTCTCAACGAAAAGTAAAATTTTAATTTTACATTTCTCAAGAAATTTTGAAATGTCTCAAGAAATTTAAAGTTTCAGAAAAAAATTCGTGAAATCTTATTTCCATATATTATTTTATAAATAAGTACGGCAACAATAAAACAATAAAAGATTATGCTGTAAACAAGCTGCGTAATAAAAGTTTTGTAAACGTTCAGAACGCCTTTTTACTTCCTTGTACGAAGTATTGTAATCGCGAAACATTTAGGGTGTCATATTTCAACGAAAATATTAATTTCGACCGCTTTCAAAATCATTTGAACGATGTTTTTTCAGTACAGACAGAATAAAGGACTGTTTTGGCCAAAATTAATTGTAAAATGGATTCGGGAAAGATTTTTTTCCTTGACATCTGTACGTACGTACGTATGTATGTATCTCGCATAACTCAAGAATGAGTAGGCTTAGAAAGTTGAAGTTTTGTATATGGGATTGCATGGAATTTTGCATATCGGACAATAGGCTGCATTCAATCGTATATGAATATATTCGTATACGATTATACAAATATATACATAAATTAACACTCTTTTAACCCTTTCGCCGTCCTCTCCTATCCGCGAAAATTTCTCCCCAGCAGCCCTTTATTTTTCACAGCGTGTAATGTTGTTTTCTCTGTACATACATAACTTTCGTAGTGGATGAATGTAAATGAATATTAAGTAAAATTATAAGGAAATAAAGCATAAGGGAAAAGTAATAATATCTCTGCTTATTTCTAACAGCAGCATTAATTTGATAGCATCTGATCCAGGCGGTTTACTCCTCCCGTTTTGTTGTTGTTTTGTTGTTGTTTGTTGTTGTACAATTATTGTTTTTTTTTTTTTTTTTTTTTTTTTTTTTTTTTTTTTTTTTTTTACTGTTCTTTAACGTGTTTCAACATCATCAATCATAGAGTTTTTATGGACTGTACTCATCAAACGTATATCCTTCTTCTCTAACGGGCCCACCAGCAGCCGAGCGGTAAAGACGCTGAACACTGGTAGTTCGGTCCGAGGTTCGAATCCTGCGAACGGGCTGGCTGCATGGGCGTTTTCGTGGTTTTCCCCGTGTGTAACGTGTATATGAGCCAATTTTCCTTAGAAAGTCCTCCACGAAGGCAACCCTCCCTTTAGGCAGATAGCCCTTGTGTGCTTTGCCATAATTAAATAATCCAATCCAATCCTTCTTCTCTTTCCAATTCACAACCTTAATTTTTCTTTTCTTTCTGCTGAGTAGACGTTGAAGATCTCTCACTGTCTTGTATCTTATGTAAAATGGCGCGAACATTTATAAAACCCGGGGGGGGGAATTCAATTAGAAATAGAATGCCTGATTAGTACTGCCCTCTAGGAGGTATTAGAACAAACAAAAATAAAGCTCAACCATGTAAACATTTAGAAAGCGTTTTAAACGTTTAAAACTTTTAAGATGTAGAAGAACGCTTGAAGTGCGTTACGGCCGCCCTGCAGAAGTTTCCCTTGAACGCTCTAGACGCGTTACGGTCGACGAAGAGGTTAAATGGTTCGGTGAGCTTAGTTTTTTTATTCTTAAATGTTGCGAAACTGTGCATTTTTTGCTTCAAATATGATTCACTTATGTCTGGGTTAAGGTTTTTATGCCTTTAGTTAATCTGCATGCAATAGTTGTAGAATTATCAAAAATTTAAAAGTGGCGAGTTAAGCCTAAGGAATAGCCATTAGTTTACATTTGGAACTCGGTAGACTAGTGAATTAAGTGATCTGCTCACCTTCAATGTCTTTTTGCCGAGTGGGGCCAAATGTAAACTCTTAATTTTGTTCATCTAAAAATCTGCATTCTTGTCCGCTGGCCAAATTTCTTGTTTTTGCTAATTTAATTGTAAAATTTTGCTGATTTAATTGTAAACTCTGATTTTAACTGTAAAATTACTCTTTTAACTGTTTTAATCGCATTTGGTGTTTTATGTTTTTCTGTATTTTACAATTTTGAATGAAGATGTTTTGAGATTTTATGTACTTCTGCTTTGCCACGAACTGAATTAATTGAATAAGAACTATATCTCTAATGAAACTCGGGGAAATAAGTTTAAATGAAATACCACAAAAAATTTATATAATTTAATAGGCCAGAGGTGGGGAACCTTTTTACCATTACAGGCCACATTTAAATTAGGCAGCAATAAGAGAGGCCGCATAAGCTGATTGACCTAAGAAAGTGACTTTTGTGAAATTATTATAGTTTTTCTATAGATTTAACAATTTATTGCATTATATAGAAAAAATAAAATATAATACTACAAAATTTTAAATATAATATACATATAAAATAATATAAAAATATTTTTAAAAAATACAATAAAAAATATTTTTTTATTCACTAAGTTAGTGACTTATTTGGCTTTGTTTTTTGTTTGACAGTAATTGTATATTTGGATCAAGCTTCGTAACACACAGCTTTAATTGATCCTCTAAATGTGCATCTGTAATTTGCGTTCTTAAATTTGTTTTTATTTTTGACATGAGAGAAAATGTTGTCTCGCAATAGTAGGTACTTCCGAAGCAGGAAAGTAAACGGCGAGCATGTTCTCGATGGCATTGATATTCAACAGCATTTTTCCAGATTTCTATGGGATCCTTTTTAGCGTTAAAAAGGGATTTGATGATACTATCTTACCCTAAATCAATTAACTCCATTTGTAGTTCTGCAGGAGCCTCGGATATATATATTAAATGTGGTTCAAATGCCAGTTTCATAGCAGGAGTGTGCTCGTCAAAATCAGAAAATCTATTAGTATACTCTTCTATTAAACAATCCAAGACACCTACATATTCATCGAATATTTTATTTTCACAGTTCTGCTCATTTAACATTTTAGCTAGCTCCGGGAAGTGTTGTGCAGGTATTTCCGATCGACAAAGCAATGTTTTGAAAAATGATAATTTTTTTTCTAAACGCTTGGATCTTTTGCCACATTTCATAAATATACCTCGTTTCACCTTGCAGGCAAATATTTAAATTGTTTTGTTTTGTCATCATATCAGACAAAAATGCTAGGTTTCTGAGAAATACTTCATCATCTGTTAGATCACATTGTTTTCCTTGTTCTTTATAAAAGTTTAAAATTTGTCGTCGTAAAGACAAAACTTTTATCAAAACCTGACCTGTTGATAGCCAGCAAACCTTGCAGTAGTATGGCAGGTCAACACTATACGTTTCCTCATCTAAAGAGAGCATCTGCCGAAATTCACGATGACGCATTCTATTTAAGCGAATATAGTTGGCAATGGTTCTATCCATAGTGTCTTGCAAAATGGTAGATTTTGCGCAAAGATTTTGCTGATGCAAAATGCAGTGAAATGATATCAATTTTTTCAAGTTTAAGTTTTCCTTTTTTAACAAAGCAACGAATCCTTCTTTTTTGCCTCTCATGGAAGGTGCGCCATCGGTGCAGACACTGACTAAATTACCGACATTCAATTGTAATTTATTACATACTTCTTTGAAGTTTTCGAAAATATCGGCTCCGCGAGTTCTTCCAGTTAGTGTACCCAACGCAAGTAGTTCTTCGTAACATTGAAAATCTTTAGTTATAGCACGAATAAAATATAAAACTTGTGCCGAATCTGTTTTATCAGTGCTCTCATCTAAAGCAATTGAAAAATAAACATCTTCATTTTGTATAATTGCATGAAGTTGCTCTGTTACATTTTGCGCTAATTCGTGCTGTCGATCTGTTACAGTTCTTCTTGAAAGAGGTAATTGTTTGTATTTGTCGACATTTCTTGGATCTAACATACTCACTGCTTCAACAATACATTCTTTAATTATTTCAATGTCACTAAATGGTTTGCCCCTTTTTCCAAGTATATGTGCTATTTTATACGTAACAGCAACTGCAGCGGAATTTTGATTTACAAAGGCACTAAAAGATGCCTGCTGATGATGCTTCTCATTTTTCAACTTTTGAAGTGCAGCTTTTCGTGATTCACCTTCTAAAGCGAAATATTTATGTTCTTTATGAGTCAAATAGTGTTTATTTGCATTCGCTTTTTTTAAAGTATTTAAAACTGTATTGCACAACAAACACATCATTTTATCTTTCTCAGCAGTAAAGAAAAAATCTAACTCCCATTCTACATTAAATGTTCTGTTTTCATCACCTAATTTTCTTCTCTTACTATTTGACATGATGGATAAAAAAACGAATATCAAATAATATCTTTAACAAAGTGTGTACTTTCTAGAAATACAATAATAACCGTGTACCTGTTATAAGCACGCACTGTTAACTACAGTTAGCTGAAGATCGCAACAGGGAAGCGTTGAGAGATGCGAGTCAGAGAAGCCAAAGCAAGGTGTGACACTCAAATGGGAGATCTGAAACCGAGTTTTGTTTACTTCTTAGACAACGTAGTTGGCGCTGCTAGCTGTGGGCCAGAGCCTCGCTCATGAGTGTTAGAGTCCGTTTCAGACTAGTATTCTGACGTCATGGTCTTTGGCGGGATTTTTCGCGCAACTGTCATGGCGTTGATGTACAATAGTTGTTTGAAACGAACTCTACCATTTTGTACTAGGTGGCAAAGGGCCGCACAAGAACCTCGCGGAGGCCGCATGCGGCCTCGAGGCCGCAGGTTCCCCACCTATGTAATAGGCCATACTGTAAAGACATTAGGTTGTTTTCAAGCAGGAGACATGAAAAATATGCAATATACTCGCCGTGACTGGAACCTCGGACCTCTCGAATACGCGCCGAGTGTGCTGACCACTACGCCACGAATGTATGCTAAGAAGGCTGGAGAAATACCTTATATACTCCCCCTTTTAAAGGGCAAATGGGGATTAGTGGACTCAGTCGCACAATCCTGGTAGTGGGGAATCATCATCCACTACGTTTTTTAGTTCGGGCGTGACTGTAGAAACGTTAGGTTATCTTGATGTTAGAGACGGAAAAAAGGAGCAATGCTCTTGCCGGGACTCGAACCTCGGACCTCACTACACCACGAAGGTATGCTAAGAAGGCGGGAGAAATGCCTTATAATACAAGAAAGTCTTGTCATATCAGGTTTTAACCTAAAGAGACAATTTGCCCAGAAAAGCTTGTAGGGTTTATATTTATTTTAACTAACATTTATTTTAAGTTTAAACTAGCTTTCCTGTCAAGCCTTACTTTCCCCTGGAACTGCCAATGCCAGAGTATGTAAATTTTAGTAGAACGCGCAAGGATTCAAATTATCAGGGGAAGTATTCTGAGTTAAATAGAAAGGAAACGAGTTCGAAGTGTGCTTTTCTTACTTCACGAGCGCGGAGGTGGCTAGTTAGAAATTGAAGAACCACGCGTTTCGGCTTGTGGGCTTGCCTCGGCAAATTGTTAATCTTTCAACGTGGTATTCAGAGTTTGCTGAATTATCAGCGGTATTTTAGAACGCGGTAAGGTTAGTTACGTTTAGAGAGCCTCGTAGTTAGTCACTCGTTATTATCCTTTTAGTTTCTTATTTTTATTTTGCCGCCGGGTCGGCGTAGTTTGTGATCATCAAGAGCACACCTTTGTAACTTCTAAAGTTGAATAAAAAGGGACTTAAACCCTTCACAAGACTCTTTCTAATTTCCAGTTTCAGCAGTCACCACTTTGTTGCGTGCTGGTTCGAGGCGCGCAACTGTACAGGCTATTAATTTCGTTTTGGCATTACCGACTTCATTCATGTTGATTACTTGCTTCCTTATCCTGTTGTAACAGATACTTTTTTTTCCCTTTCTTTTTCTTTTCTTTTTTTTTTTTTTTTTTTTTCCAACTGTGATTGGGTTAGATATTTGAATATGGTAAAGACCACAAGGACTAGCTGCATTTAGAAAAGTCTGCGTTTGTAAAAGACTTTCAAGAGGAAACTGACCCATATTCAAGTTATACATGGAGAAAACCACGAAAACAAAATATATAGCCAACATGTTCGATGGGTTCGAATCCAGGTCGAATTACCAATATTAATTGCTCTTAAACACTCGGTTACTGGCGGGGTCCAAGCGCTATTGGGAGGCCCGAGATCGCGTGAAATCCTCCCTTTTTGTTCTCAGTTGTCTATATTCTGGTTGTGTGATTGAATTTCTGCTGTATGTTATTAGTCTGTATCATTTTCTGCATTCTGTCGGTTATCGGTACAGAAATATTTCCAAAGGCTTTTTTTTTTAATGTAGCGGAAATAAAATTTACATAATATTTTATAAATAAAATTTATAATATTTGATGCATTATTAAAAAGCAAATATGAAATTTTTTAAGGAATACAAATATTATGTTTAAAATCACTTAACTGTTTAGCTTTGATAGCTGAGGATCTTAATACCAGTGGAAGGACTAAACACGTTTGGAGAACTAAAACTGAAGCTGTTAGTCTTTTAATGTTCCTTATCCACGAATTTCGTCGTGGCTAAAAAGCAAAAAAATACTTGTCATTAATTTGGACACCTGTGCCAGCTCAGTCCCAGTTATGACAAAGAACGTGTTGAAATGTGCCCCTACCACCAACCGGTTCGAGAGGACTTCTGGCTCGTCAAATGCAGGTACAGGCACAATTCGAAGTGCTTCTATGCTGCACAGACACTATACATTTACAAACATTCATGCCTCCTGTGGCATTCGAAACCGGGTCCACCGCTGCCTAACCGCTATAACGATCAGGACGGATTATCAAGTTTAGAATAGCGTAGTCCTCCATCCGAATATGAGCACTTGGAAGCCATAATCTTGAATTTCGAATTTGTCTTGTTATCTATTTCATCATTTTTAAACTTTAACGAATATTTGATTAAGAAACGCAACGATTTCAATGCGAGCAGTGGCAACATACTAATATTTTTATTTCCAGCGCAGGAGACTGTCTATCGGAAATTCTAAAGGTATGTTGTTTTTAAATATTTTTAGCCCAAACGTTGTCGAAACGCGTAGATATGTCTAAAGGAAAAAAACTGCTCTTTGGGCGTAATATAAAATCTGAAAGTTTTCAGATTTTATTTATGTATTTAAAGTTGTGCTATAATATTGTTTATCAGTTAAAATCTAATTTTTATGAATTGGTAGTAATAGGCAGTTCTATTCAAGAAGATAAGCGAAATATTTTCATGATTTCTCATGTTTTTAATTTCTTAAAATCCTAAATTGTAAATTTTTCTTCGGAGAATTAGAGTATAATTCTGAAGTTTTCATACTGAAAATTTTAATTACAATATTTTTAAGGTTTAATTGATTTATTTATTACTTTATATCAATGGAATTCAGAAATGATTCGACGTGTATTTTCTTGCATACGCTGTCAATGAAGTCAATTTTTTTATTATTATTCTTTTTTTTTTTTTTTTTTTTTTTTTGATGTGTGTGTGTGTGTGTAATGAATTATTGAAATGTTGACGACATCTGTAAACACCCCATATAATTCAGTTCCCTTAACATTCCGAAACTTGTGTTGTATCGTACATCTTTACTTCTGTATCATCCACCAGCATGCGGTCCTAGCAGACCCCATCCCAGCTTCTAATCACATTCGATAAGACTTGGCTATCAGTGAAGCACGCGCCCCTTTGAGCAAACAGAAACACACCCCTCTTCTTGCTGATCTCCCTTATTAAAAAACCGGGAGCCGGGCCGTCACATTTAACGCTCCATAATCTGAAATTACGCCTGGCGTTAACGTCGTTGGCCTCTAATAACAAGGCAAATAAAATAATTTGTTTTTCTAACCGTCACCTCGAAAACGCCGCGAGACTTGTCGGGTAATAAAAAAAAAAGTCTGAGAATGAAAACAAATCTGGTGTTTGTGTGTATATCCTGCGCCTTTTTGTGTTTTGTTTTCAAAAAAAAAATTTTTGATGAGTTTTTTGTTGATGGTCAGAGGTGATAAGCCGTCGGAAAAACTGAAACAGTCGATGTGATATACATTAGAAATGTTATTTCTGTTTCCGAAATAATAATGTAGTCTACTGCATAAAAATCCTTGAGTGTATTTTGTTATGCATTAATACTGTAATTAACATCATAAGTGTTTACACGAGTGGGCATCAAACAAGTTATGACAGATGATATAATTAAATGGAATTCATCTTTTCATTTTAGCAGCTACGTGATTCTGAATTTCAGACGGTCGGTGTATTTGGCTTAAAACATCATTAATTAAAACATAATTAATAAAAACATAACGTCATTAATTAAAATATAATTAATTAAAGCATAACGTAACTATTATGAATACGCGTTTTCCTAAAATGGAAATGAAAAAATAAATTAATTGATGAATTTGCTGACTGTTGATGAAATCTAGGCCTATATTAAAAACCACAAGGATTTTCAAAATGGTGTTACACCACTTTTAAATATAAACTCTAATATTATTTTTAAATGAATTAATATGTAACTTTATACCTACTAAATTTAATACAAAAATCTCGAAATTAAGATTTAAAGTACATACTAAATTTAATACAAAATTTAGTATTAAAAAAAGTGCATACTAAATCTCGAAAGTACATACTAAATTTAATACAAAATCTCAAAAGTAAAATTTAAAGTACACATTAAATATAATAAGAAAAAAAATTTCGTCCCCCCCCCCCAAAAAAAAGAGCCTTCCGTTCTACTGGACCGATTTAGGAAATATAATTTGCGTTTTTCAAGTCACTAAAGCGCGGCTAAGGATATACACTGCTCAACATTGAAAATGCAACACCAAGAAGGAGTGGTCAGAAATTTATGCAAATTTTAGAGTAGACGCACGTCACTGAGTTATGCCTGATGTGAAATGCGCAGCTCTCCGACGCACGTGAAGTAAGATATAAGGGAAGGAACGTGCAGAATGGGCAATATTCGTGTCGTTATTTCTGCCAGACGAATTATCGAAGAAACTTAGTTTTTGCCTCGGAGGATACGTGTAATAGGAGAGAATGCCAGTCCGCTGTCAACGAAGGCACTTCCAGCAGATAGACGATTTTACGAGGGGTATGGTTTTTGTTTTGTTTTGTTTTATACGGGCGCAGCCCTTCCGCCTGGTGAACCTTATGAAGAAAGCGGGCGCAACCCTTCTAACAACAAACGACACGAGCCGGCAAGCCGGCCGTGTCCAAAAAAAAAAAAAAAAAAAAAAAAAAAATCAATTTAGCAGCTTAACAGAAAGAAAAGAAAATTAGGTTAGTATACTAAAAAGAATAACACGGCACATAAAAACACAGAAACATTTAAGCTGTCCCTGGACCTTTGCATATAAAATCTTTCTCTCCCTTTAAGGGTAGTTTTCATAAATTGAACGCTTTCAGTATGTTAGCTCGATCAATCAGAGATACCGATGACATGTTTATGAGAATTGATGACTTTCATAATGTCTTGCGCAAATTTTACTCCTTTTTTATAATTTTGAATCATTTCTCTTACACTTCCGATTCCATGTAAGGCTCTTACCCCCCCCCCCCCGGTGAGTGTACAACTTTCAATAAAATGAATGCAGTCACCAGCACTATCACATTTAAGGCATAAATTTACCCTCTGGAGGTGGAATCTCTGTAAGTACATAGGAAAGCGTCCATGCCCTGTTACTAATTGATTATAGTCTTTATCGCAAAATATAGGCATATTCTTCTTAATTATTATATTTGACAAGGCCTCTGATCTTCTAGGAGACACATTCCATTGATCAGACCAGGTTTTATACATGTGATCTTTCATTTTGCTAATTGTAACTTTTTTAGAATGTTGTAGATCACCTTCAGAGATCCCATCCCCCAGGGCAGCCTCCTTTGCCAGGGAATCCACCCTCTCATTCCCAATGATACCAATATGAGCCTTTACCCAATGAATATTGATTGACATTTTATATTTTAAATTCATATAATCATTTTTAATTTTATTCATGATATCATTTTTATGGTCCGGCCGAGAGAGGGCGACGAGTGCTGAATAGGCATCCGAGTATATATGAACTGTACATTTATAGATCAAATTGGATTTAATCCATTCCAAGGCTTTATAAATGGCGTATAGCTCTGATTGATAAACTGAATTATGTTTATCCAGTATGTATTTTTGATAATGGATCTCCAAACCATAAAAATATACGACAAACGCACATCCCACACCTCCCTCGAAACCGGACCCATCTGTATAGATTTCATATTCGCTGGTAGGCAATACATTGCAATTAAATAAAATACCATGTCTCTGTCTTGGATGAATCGAATTATTGTCAATTTGGGCAAATGCGTTGCTTTCAACCTGGATTCCATCCAGAATAAGAGAGCTTTCTATTGAATATTGTAATAGGAATTTATTGTAGAAAAATTTATAATGAATGGAGAGAGGGGGAACCCCGGCCAAAATACATGCGACTTCAGATGAAACTGTTCTAAAGCATCTAGTGATAATCAGAAGCCATCCTCTTTGTATTGAATCAAGCTTAGTTCTCAACCTGACAGGCTCCCCTGCCCGGCGGCCCCAAGCTCCGATACCGTACGTAATCTTAGGTATAATAACATTGTCATACAGATTTTTCAGAATATCAGTCTTGACTTGTAAAGTATTAACGTTAAATTGAGTCCTGTAGAAATTTAAGATCTTGTCGGTTGCTCTATGGATATTCTTAAAATGTTCTATAAAAGTCAGTTTTTCATCCAGTGTGACACCCAGATATTTAATTGTACTATACAATTTGATGTTTTTGCCAAGAAATTTAAGTCTTGGATTCCTTACTTTTTCCCTTCTTTTGGGAAAAAAATTCCACAAGTTTTATCCATGTTAAATAAAATATTTTCTTCTTTAGTCAAACTATTTAGAACGCAACCCAATTTCCTGAAATGGGACTCAATTTTATCCAAAGAAACATCATAGATTAAAAATAATTCGTCTGCGTAACAATAAGTGGAAATATTAGGTATATTGACATCCTTGAGCAAATTATTTACAATAAGACCCCAGAACAGGGGAGCGCTACAGGAGCCCTGGAGACAACCTTTATTCATAGCATAATGTTGAACTCTCCAAGTTCTCCCTTGTAGACCAAATACCTGTCTCTGAAGTAATCCTTGACTGTGTCAAACATTTGACTTAAAACATCAAGTTTCTTTAATGTGTACAAAACAGAAGACCATTTTACTGTGTTGAATGCACCCTGGACATCAAACGAGACCAGGGCCACATGATAAAGTATTATTTACATCTTATTTCTTCAACTACTTTATAAAGCGCAAGATCTGCACTTCTGCCCTTAAGAAAGCCATATTGAGAGTCTGAGATATAATTTTTGCTATAAATAACAAATTGAAGTCTATTAGTTATCAGTTTTTCAAGTAACTTACCCATAATATTCAGTAAACATATCGGTCTAAATTTATCATTTGTTTTTGGTATAAGAATCAGCTCTCCAGTTTTCCATGCCTTAGGAAATATATTCAGATTTAGACATTTATTGTAAAGAAATAGCAATAAGGAAGGGCAGGATGAGTATAATGTCTTAACAATAGTAACCCCGATCCCGTCCGGCCCAGGGGCAATTTTTTCACGAAAAGAGGCAATAGCAATATCAATTTCAGGGTATGTAAAGTCCTGTTCTTTATTAACCTGGGATTCATGTAGATTACTTTCAAACTAAAGTGTCACTAAAGTTTTCATCCAAATTCAATATGTCTTTTACAAGTCCTCTACAGTGGTCTTCCAATGTGATATCTTCCTGTCTTTTATAGAGGATGGTCTTTTTTCTCTTTTTCCCTGCGGCAATTTTGTAGAATTGATCATAATATTCTTGGCTTCGCAAAAATAATCTCTGTCTAAATTCGTACTTTGTCCTTTTTATGGTCTTTTTGTATAATGCCAAGTATTTTTTATAATTGACTTTCCGTGTTAATCTCAAGGAGTCTGACAGACCCGGAACCTGACTGCTTTTCCTAAAGGCTCTAACCTGACGTTTCAATTTCTGAAGAGTCGGAGTCCACCATGTAACATCATTGTCTTTTCTCCTGGTTTTCACAACTAGTCTTCTTGCTATCTCCCTCTGAATACGCAATTCCATATCAAAAATGATTTTATTCAACTCCTCAGCATCTTGACAGTTATTAATATTATCCTCCATATCCTGAAAAAATGGAAGTAGACCCTTTATGAACCTCCCAACTCTTCCTTTATGTCTAGAGTAGATAACACGACTTTCTGTCGATTCATAATTACTATCCAAATTGACTGAAACATAGCGATGGTCACTCAAAGATTCACAGTCTAGAATCTCCATATTAATATTTTCCATGCTTAAGTCAGTTGAGCCCAGAACCAGGTCTGTCCAGCCTGTTCCAACAGGAGAAACGAAAGTAGGCGGTGAATCACTTTCATTAAAAAGAATCAACTCCAACTGTAAAATAAATTCCGTAGTTAAAACACCCCGTTTATCAACAATAGAGGCCCCCCAAATTAAAATGTTTTGAGTTAAAATCACCAAGAATTAAAAAACTATTGTTAAAATCTCTCAACAAGTTCTCCAATTGAATTAAGTGTTCACTGATATTTTCCGCAGGAGAAAAGTAGACCGAGATAATACAGAACATTTCCCCTTGTTTGACACAGGTAATACAAGTAATAATGTCAGAAACATAATTGACATAGAAATTTATATTCGTATTGGTAATAATAATAGCAGACCTGCCGTTTTTGACGTTCACTGATCTCCATTCATTTTTCTGATATGCCAGGTTGTCCCCAATATAATAAGGCTCCTGCAAAGTAAGGATATCAGGCATGTATTGTATAATCTTTTCTAAGCATGTAAGCTGGGCAGGTGCAACAGCACAATGATTGACGTTAATGTTTAAGATCTTCATAGTAAAATCAATATAATTTAAGATGATATAGATCAAAATAAAACAGTATACAATAAAATTCATTAGCTAATATACAAATCTCTATATACAGTTAAAACTCCAATTCAAAATTAAAATTTCTATATACAAGTAAAAACAGCTATATACAAAATGTAGTTACTCGCAACCAGGAGGGAATCAGAGCATTCAATCTTTCTAGAAAAATCTTGAGCAGGAACAGTATTCAGACAAAATAAACAAAAATAAAAAATTACAATATTTAAGTCCCCATCGCAGTGCAACTGTTCAATAAAACAGAGATCAAATGTCAAGGTGATCTTTTAAAAATCTAACTTCTTCTTTATAAACCGGACAAGAGCGTGAAAAGGAATCGTGAGCACAATCATAGTTAGTACCGTATCTCTCGTTATACTCTAAACAATTACAGCAATCAAAATTGTCATTTTTACAGTTTTTTTCTCATGATTAAGAGAGCAAGTTGAACAACGTAATTCAAATTTGAAATTTTTTCTAGTATGCCCGAAACGTAGGCATTTAGAGCATCTCTTAGGGTTCAGGTAGAGACGCGCGGCATACGATTTCCAACCGAGTGCCAGTCTCTCTTCTTCGAGAACTGTGCTTTGGCAATCTGAAGAAATAACATTAATACGGTGAGTAACACCTTTCTCCTCTGCAGGAATTCGAAACAGCGCTCTGGCACATTCTCCAGAACAATGACATTCTTCTTTCAATTTCTTCATAATATCTCCATCCTCAACATGATCTCCCACATTATATAAAATGATCTTAGGTTTAATAAATTTGTATTTTCTGGGCCTTACAATAGTTTTCAATTTCTCTTCTTTTAGAATAGCCTTCTCCAGAATAGCAACCTCGTACTTATCCTTTAATTTTACGATTACATCTCCGTTCTTTCGAGTAAACGAATTGACCACTCCAATACCCAATCTACCAGGATCCAGCTGATGGGTTATTTCATCGTAAATATCAATCTGTTTATCAATAGGTCTAAGTAAAATTTCGTTATCTTTTCTTCTATCCCTTTTAATCTTTTTTTCTATATCTTTATTCTCTTTTCCTGCAATTACTCGTACTTCCTCCTCCTCCATCTTACACTCACTAGCTGCTCCATCAGCATTTCTTATTGAAATCAGGTCCTTAATCTCTCTAATCTCCTCTAAGACCTGGCTCATTCCTTCATCTCTCCTTCTGGAATTCTCAAAGTCAATTTCATTTGTAGAACATCTCTCTATCCATTTAGCAATAAATGTCAGGCCAGAAGATAAATCATGTATGATATTCTTGGCAATTCGTTTATCTCTCATAGTTTCAATAGTGTCGAAAAGACCCTGAATTACTCCTGAAATATCGGACTTTCCAACATCTTGTTCAGGTTCTCTATAACTTTGACTAAGACTATCTTTTTTCGTTAATAGAGACATATTTTACACTTCTTAAATCTTGGTAAAGCACTACGACTATATTATAAAATCAAAATTTCATGAATTCAATATCTTAAAACTGAATAAAAACTTTCTATAATACAAAACACTCAAACAGACAGTAAAATCCTACAGCATAAATGATAATATAATTTTTAAAGCAAAAAGTAAAGCACCTCTTCTTCAACGGGCGAAAAGTCTTCAGTTGATGGAGCACCAAATTTTTCTTTTTTTTTTTTAATATAATTCAAATAACTTGCAATGAGACTTCTTAAAACACTTCCTCAATACTTCGAAACATCAAATGTTGGGCAGTTACTTCTAGTAATAAGATAATTCAAAAATTTTTTAATCACCTAGCAAAAGGTCTAAAATTAAAAGTGCAAAACAAAAGATCCAAAAATATAAACACTTGGCAGCCACGCTAAGCCTATCTTCGAAACATGTAACTAAGAGTATCCAAAAGATTTAAAATAGCAGCCAGAATTTAACATAAACTTGTATAAGCATAAAATCAAGCATTTAGATCAAAAGCACGGTAAAAAAATACCATTTGCACGGACTTTTAATACCAAAGTGACCGAAAACAGCACTACCGTATGCAAATGAGCTACTACGTGGACTTGAAATTTTAAACTTCTTCAAACCTTGTAGAAATCCAACATCATGCACAAGTAGCACTTTTCCATAAACTGGAACTCGTAAGCAATCATGTAAGAGCACTTTCACCAAGTAAAAATCAAAACACACTGTAAAATAAGCAATTCAAGAATCACACTTCAAAACACCAAACAACATGGCAGACAACCTGCGCAGATGGTCGTGGGACGAGGGGTATGGTGATTGGACTGAGAATTGCGGGTTGGTCCTTACGTCAAATCGCAGCTGATACCCACATGGATGCGAGCATGGTGCATCGGCTATGGCGAACATGGTTGGAACAAGGAAATGTGGGAAGAAGGAGGGGTGCAGGTGCAGCCAGAGTGACGTCAGTACGCGTGGATCGACGCATCCGCCGACAAGCTGTGGCGGTCCCGCAAGTCACTTGTACCGCAATTCTGCAGCATGTGCAAGATACCCTGGATGTCCCCGTGTCGACCAGAACCATTTCCCGTCGATTGGTTGAACGTGGCGTGCACTCATGGCGACCGTTAAGAAGACTGCCATTGAACCCACAGCATAGACGCACACGTTTTAGAAGGGTGCCGGACTGGAGCGATGTGGATGACAGAATGGCGAAACGTCGTGTTCTCAGATGAGTCACGCTTCTGTTTATTCAGTGACAGTCGCCGCATACGCGTGTGGCGTCGACGTGGAGACAGATCTAATCTGGCAGTACCTGTGGAATAATGGTTTGGGGCGCTATTGCCTACGATTCTAGGTCACCTCTAGTAGATATGTAGATTATGACAACCCAATGATACTTGGATAAAGTACTGCCGCCGGTGGCAATCCCTTACCTTCAGAAGCTGCCTAATGCAATTTTTTCAGCAGGATAACGTCCGACTACACAGTGTTCGCATCTGCCAATATGCTTTGCAAGGTATACAGATGCTTCCCTGGCCACCGTACTCTCCTGACCTGTCACCAATCGAACATGTGTGGAATGTGATTGAACACAGTTTTCAGACTCTGCCCCTGCCTCGTTCAGAAAACGAACTGTGGCAAATAATTGAAAGGGAATGGAGAGCCATCCCTCAGGACACCATCCGCACTTTTATTGACTCTATGCCTAGACGTGTTTCTTCGTGCATCGCTGTCCGCGGTGGTCCTACATCCTACTGGAGTCTTGCCTTTACCTATTGCGGTCGAAAAGGATGCAGCTTATCAGTTGATTAGACAACTTGGCTGTTCAGTTCAGTTTGGAGATCACTCTTTCTCATCCCATGATTACGAAGCAGCAATAAACAGAGAAGATCAACACCCCTCCCTCTATGGAACGGGAGTTAAAGTTAATCTCACACCGAGTCATCAAGTTTCTCATGCTGATCTGGTCTTTTATACTGATGGCTCTAAACTGGAAGATCAGGTTGGCTGTGCATATATAGCCATACTGCAAGATCAGACAACTCTTCACCAGTGGAAATGTCATCTGTCTTCTTTTAAAAGCGTCTTCCAGAGTGAGGCTATTGCTATTCGCCAAGCCATACAAACAATCATCAATCATCGATATTCACATGCCTATGTTGTTACCGATAGTCTCTCCACATTGTATGCCATTTTAAATCCTCTGCATTCATCCCCCATTATTATGGACATTCAAACTAGCTTGTCTCGACATAAAAATCTACGCATTTGTTTAGAATGGACAAAAGCTCATGTGGGGAACTACGGTAATGAAACTGTCGCTAGGCTTGCTAAAGAAGCAGCACAGAATCACGAGATAACACAGACCTTGACGGTTTCACGCCCAGTATCTAATCTAAAGCGTCACTTACTTCTCACAGCCATCTCCTTGTGGCAAAATGCATGGAGTTCGGAGGAAACTGGTCGCCGAGCATTTGCCCGTGTCCCTAAAGTAGATTTAGAACGATTAATCACGCCACCACAGCTGATCTTCTATATTACGGGCCATGGTCCTTTTCCCTTATATTTCGAGAGACATGGACTCTCCTCCTCAGCTCTCTGTAGTTGTGGACAACTGGGCAATCCAGAACACTATCTAATCGATTATCCACTTACTGCTGAATTCCATATTCCTTTTCCACCAACGGATAGGACTGCCTTTAGTCGTTTTTTGATTAAGCAACGGCATCAAGTCAAAAAGATAGTCCGTTTAATTGACAAACTGATGAATCTGGGACTTGATCTTTGTGCCTTATAATATCGACATATGATTCAACTTCTTCAACTGCTTTGTATATATTATCACCTATTGTAGCCCATCTACTTTTATGCTTTGAAGTGTTTGTAACCATTGTAATCTGTTGTAATCCATCTGTTATAAATCGCTGTGTATAGCAGCAGTCAAATATTTGTATATTCCCTCTCAGCATCTTTTTCTAAGTGCAATCAGGTAATATTGTCTATAACAGCTGTCTCTGTACCTATGGTACATATAATACCAGGTTCAATATCTGTATATCTTGCATTTGCCTATTTACCGATGAATAATAATGTTATCTTTTGCATATGCACATTTATTATTAAGTGCTGTTAAATATCTGTATATATTGAATTTGCATATTTATCTGTTGCATATGTCCCGTCCTAATAATCTCTTTGCTGTCCATAGCAACTATCAATGTACTTATGGTACATTTTTTACCAGGTGCTGTTAAATATCTGAATATTTTAAATCTGCATATTTACCATATTAATCTGCATATATTATATATGAATATATTAATCTGCATATATTATTTTTTCAGCAGGATAACGTCCGACTACACAGTGCTCGCATCTGCCAATATGCTCTGCAAGGTATACAGATGCTTCCCTGGCCACCGTACTCTCCTGACCTGTCACCAATCGAACATGTGTGGAATGTGATTGAACACAGTTTTCAGACTCTGCCCCTGCCTCGTTCAGAAAACGAACTGTGGCAATAATAATGTTATTGTCTTTATTTTTATCTTTTGCCCATGTATTATCATACATATAACTGTCTGTATTCCCTCATAATGCACTATGATAATATCTACATTGAATGTATTTTGTGTTTTTCACTGAATAATAGTATATAATATCTTGGCATATCTAGTTGTGCGTATTAATGATACATTGTTTGCCAGTTGCTGTTAAACCTCGATATACCATATACTTGCATATTTGGCTATACATTATACTGTTACTGTCTTCTTTTCATCAATTGCCCATGTAATATCATACATTTAATTCTCTGTGTAATAATAACACTGAATGTATTGGGGTCGCTAGAGATTTTCATTGTATAATATATCCAACCATTATCCATTGTTTTAAATATATCCATTGTATTTATGCCAACATTGAATGTATTTTGTGTTTTTCACGGTATAATATATGTTCATAATTTTGTGGCATACTTAAGTCTATATTTCAATCCTTTGCAAATGTATAGTAACACATTTAACTGTCTGCATCAATTTATTTGCTGCATAAAGATCACAGGTGTCATGACAATTTTAAATGTATATTTGTGTTACCAACACTGAATGTATTTTATATTTTCATTGTATAATATTGTATAGTATCTACCGTATCGTATCGTATTGTGGTATTGTTTAGTATTGTATAGTATCTTATATCAGTTGGCTTTATACAGGTTAAATATGTTAATTTTTATTCATTATAATCGTTTAATTAGCTGTTGTATTGTATGGTATTGTAGTATTGTATAGTATTGTATGGTATCTTATATTAGTTAACTTTTATGTAGGTAACTGCATTAATTTATTTGCTGCATTAGGATCACTGGTGTCATGACAATTTTAAATGTATTTTTGTGTCACCAACACTGAATGTATTTTGTATTTTCATCACTAGTGTTATGACAATTTTAAATGTATTTTTGTGTCACCAACACTGAATGTATTTTGTATTTTCATTGTATAGTATTGTATAGCATCTACTGTATCGTATTGTATTGTATAGTATTGTATAGTATCTTATATCAATTGGCTTTTAGTTCAGGTTAAATATGTTAATTTTTTGTATTGTATTGTATTGTAATATTGTATAGTATTGTATGGTATCCTATATTCGTTAACTTTTATGCAGGTTAAATATGTTATTTTTATTCCTCATAATCGTATAACTAGCCTTATTGCATGTTTTTCCCACAATACCACGTGATCAATTGTATTGTACCGCTATTGCATTCTGTTACTAAGTGTGGTACGAGTCCTGTACCATAATTGGTAGTAACCAATGTATCAACCTTTGTATATCTTAAACACAGTTGCATGCTAAATATATTTTGTATAACATATTCCTTTTTCCTAACTATTGTTGTACTATAGGGATTGAATGCGTACCGAGATCAAATTATATTGTACGCTACCTACTTCTTCTGTATCACATCACTACCTGCGGTATTGTAACATTACTTTGTCATAGCGAATATCTAGTTTATTACACTGACTTTCAATATGTTGCTTTGTCAAATATATGTACTTGGCTATGCAATGTATCCCGACCCAGTTGTTAGTCTTTTGAATTAAGTCGAATTCTGAATGCTTTACGCATTTCCCATGTATCAGTACTTCCAGTCACACACTGATGGCTATTATATTCGTTTATTTTTATTTCTTTTGGTATATCCTCTGTGTATTGCTGTAATCATTTACATTCATTATGTCACTATGTTCTCTGTTTTTATGTTATATTGTCATTAAGTCTAATATATTCTATATTTGTGTGTATTACACCTTTGTAAAATTTTTGCTTTTGTCAAAACTCGGCCTTGTTTGGCCCTGTATGCTTTTGTTATTTTATTTAATAAATGTGGGGCCTGGGCGGTTGTTGGGACTGTCTTTCGTGGGCATTTGGTCTGTTGGACTGCCCCCGAGTTCAATTTGGCTCTGGGTTTGGGCGCCCGGTGCGTAGCGTCTTGTAATTCCTCTTTAGGCTCTAGATATAGGTGGACGTGGTGCTATACCGATTAACCTTTTGGTAAAGGGACAGTGCCCATGTCCTCCGTTGCTTATCGCTTATCGCTTATCCTACTGAGGTGATCTTCGCTCAGCAGAGCCAGGAGCAGGTCGTGTTTCTGCAGCTCCGTGTTTTTTCTCCGTAGTAGCGGAAATTTTTATTTTCAGGTTCTGAAACAAACAGCATTGGATAGATAACAGCTCGATGAATACGCGGATACCGAATTTTTGGCTATACGTCAAACTGTTAATTAATTACGAAGTAATTAATATTTATAGCAATAAGTTCAGCGTGGTGATTCCAGCTAGCAGTCTTCAAGCGATCGCCGAGCAGCCGTTGGAAGCCGACGCTTATTAAATTGGATATCATTGGAAAGAGGATTTCCCAAGGAGAATTTTGATGCTAATTACAAGCCCGATGGACAATTAGAACGGGAGTAATTAATTCTTAAATTAAGCGAATTTACAGCCACGTGATTCCCATGACCCCTGACCTTTCCAACGTTTCAACACCCGTACAACGGTCATCCGCATTCCATTGACCCCCCGTCGAAGTCTTTCATTCTTCATCTAACAAAGGAAGGAGAAAGGACTGGGACTCCTTGCCTAATTTTTCTAATTAGTCAACTAATTAAAGCAGCTAATTGGAACTAACGGATTCGGATTTCTGAAGTGACAAGGATCACAGAGACATATCTTTCTTAATTATCGGACGTGTATAACCCGAGATAACAATTTTGTGCTAATTCTGGACTTTGAAATTTGATAACTGCGCGTTATTGTTTAATATGCAAAGGTGTGGTGAATATTATGTGCGTGTGCTATTTGTTTGGATTACGTGTATGTAGAAGCAGACCAAGAAAACAGAGAAGCGATATCGGCCAAGGTAGGCTTTAAGCGCTGTTTAAGTAACTAATTAATTTTAATTACAACCTACCTAATCTTAACTTCTGGTAATAATTCTTAACTAGTACTTTAATAATACTGTTACAGGCCCAAATTTGACCTAAGTACTTTTAGACTCTTAATTCTTGTCGTTCAGTTCTCTATTCTAATTAATTACTGTTAATTAACTGACCAAATAACAGTATCCTTCTAACAGTTCTGGTACTCTGGCCAAATTTATCAAGTATCTGTTACCATGTATTTATGTGTTTTCAGGCTACAGATTTAAAAGTGTTTCACCGTTGATTAACCGCCTCTAATTAAGCTAATTAACAGTGCTGATTTTGATTATTGTACTTCATACCTATATAACTCTGATTTTTGCATCTTGTATTCACTCAGATTTTACAGTATTCAAGTGACTGTTTACCAGGTATTCGGTACTTTAATTTAATTAGTATTAATTGGTCCTATTCAGTTAGCAATCCTCAGTTAAAATCGTAGTAATTTTCTAACTCTTAGTGCTATTTACATGTTTACTTTGTGTTATGAGTAAATATTTAAGTATACCAGATTGTAATTTCCTGTGAACCAGACAAAATATCACATAGTGTACAATTAGAGTCTCCACGTTGGCATAAATAAGATAATACGTGTAATTACACAAGGTATTTAAGTGCCGTTCTTTTTACAAAGTTATTACACTGCTGAGTGAAACAGTGTTATTTACAGTGAAAGTGTTTAATGTACTGTGTGTGCTAACTCAGTGATTAAACGTCAATTTACAAGCATTATTCCATCCAATTTACAAGCGTCAATTTACAAGCGTTATACATCCAGTGTTACAACGTGAGGTGATAGTGCATAACCACCAGTCTTCAGTTCACGATAAGTGTGTGCTATAGCTCAACGATTCAAGCTTCGTTAGTGCTTATATGTGCAAATTGTGTCAACAACAGTGCTAATAAGTGAATTAATCGTGCCCAGCCCCTAGTCAAAGGGTCGGTAAAGTATAGTGCGTGATTTACTTCAGTGTTCAAGCGACGTTAGTGCATCTCAGTGAAAGTTATACATTTCAGTGCGATACAGTGCATCACAAGTGTAAATACGTGCAAATTGTTCCAATATCAATTTCAGTGTCTTTAAGTGAATGAATAGTGCATGGCCACTAGTTAAAGCCCTCAGCTAGAAATATAGTGTTTGTTGCAGTGACCAAGCAACGCTAGGCTTTGTTTCAGTGAAGTTAGTTTTCTCCAATGATTTAAAGTGCGACACTAATGTCATAGCTAGTGTGAATAGTATCGTACAGTGTTTTTAAGTGCATACAACGCTGAAATAAGCGTATTTTAGTGTACACATCAGTGTCAAGAGTGATTTCAATAGTGCATTATACGTGTTACCCAGCGCCTCCATAGTGTCAATTTAAAGGATCACGCTTCTACTTGTGACATGACACGCCAGTCCAAGCTCCCAGAGGAAGCCAGTAATTCAACACAGCTTAATTCAGCAGAATTGCTAGAGTCCGATCGGACAACACCAGAAAAGATCGCTGCACTAGCCAACGAGATCCGGAATATCACCGATACAAGCCGAGGAGGTAGATACCTTCTCCCTCATGATTTAAGGAATAGACTGAAGGACGCATTATCTGTGCTCCAAGGCCTTGCCTTAGAGTATCGCCCCAAACCGCCAGCAATAGAGGCAGGTACCAATACCTCTACTTTTGTTTGCTGTGGTATAGTGCATACTCCTTCTCCATCTGCACAACAGCCCGCCTGTGAGCAGGCCCCTCCGCAAACAGTAAACAGTACACCGCAAAGCTTTGCAGAGGCCGTGCGCAAGAACAGTAAGCCCAGTCTTGTGATTAAACCAAAGACCAAAAGGCCAACAGACGATTTGCGGAGAGCTCTACAAGATAAGGTCCCGTTGGGCAAAATCCCCGTAGCAGTACGGAGAATACAGCCCGCCCCGCAAGGAGGTCTGGAAGTCTATTGTGATACCTCCGAAGAAGTTGACAAGTTAAAGGACCATCTTCAAAAAGCAGACATCGATATAGATATACAGAGGAAACAGCGACGTCGACCAAGAATAGCAGTACATAAAGTCGGGGAGCATACCAAGCCAGAGGAGCTCATCTCTGAGCTCAGCACGACAGCAGGAATCTCCGCCCTGTATTTCAAGATTCTCTTCCGTCTGCGCGAGCGACGTCCACAGAGGGTCAAATGGATCATCGAGTGCTCCACAGAAGGATTTGCTGCAGCAATCAAGACAAAGCGCATATTCACGGCATGGCAGACGCATGGCATCTCCGAGTTCCTTGGAGTACGAAGATGCTATCGCTGCCAACAGTTTGGACACAGCCAGGACGTGTGCAGGTCCTCCAAGATCTTCTGCGGTTTCTGCTCCGGCGCTCACGCAACCAGAGACTGCACTGGAGACCAACCATCATGCATTAATTGCGGAGACGCAAATTACAGGTTGGGTACCAGATACAATTTCCACCACCCTGCCTATGCAGCAGAATGCGCAATTTATCAACGGGCAGTTGACAACGTCCGTAGCGCAACGGAACACTGAAGAGAAAGTGTCTGTGAACACCCATACAGAAGCAAGTACGTCACAGCCTTCAGTTACATCTGCACCTCATACCAGTAACAGTCTAACTCAGCCACCTCAGCAACTGGACGCTGCACTGACAACGGACATTAATATGGACACGATCCCAGTTCAAACACCAATAAGGTGCCTTCAGATTAATCTGCAACATGCCAAAGCAGCCACGGCACAAGCTGCCGCATATGCCGCAACCGATGGGCTTGATCTAATATTTGCCCAAGAACCATACTGCTTGAAGGGAAAAGCGGTAGGCTATCCTCTACAATGGACAGTGTACCAAAAAGATGTTAACGATTCACCCCGTGCAATACTGATCAATTGCAACCCAGCGTGGACACCGGTTATCATCACCACAGAAAGAGACTTTGTGGCTATTCTTCTTGAGATGCACAACATAACGGTTCTCTTGGTCTCACTATACTCCCCTCCGACAGCTAATATAGATACAACTATCCAGCGAATGCAGCAACTACTTCAGCGGTACAGGTCCCATAACATCTTGTGTGCTGGGGATTTCAACGCCCACAGTTCCACATGGGGATATGCCAGCACTGATCCTAAAGGCCGGATGCTAGAAGATTTCTTTTCTAGTCAAAATATGAGCGTACTTAATCATCATGATGCTGCACCCACCTTCGATCGCGTCCACTCACAGGGATGGCCCGACCTTACAGTAGCAACATTGCAAATTGCGCAAAAGATTCAGGATTGGACGGTCGTGGAAGGCTTAAGCCTTTCAGACCACAATTATATTAGATTTTCTATCGCCAGTGAGACAGCCACCTCGATAATCAAGAGGTATAACTTGCCAGGTAATAAAGTAAGGACATTTGCTGCAGCCATTAAATCCCAACTTGCCCACTTCGCAGAGTTGATCGAACAAGCAACTACCACCGAAGCCTTACAAGTTAAACACGAGTGACATAATGTCCACCATAAGAACAGTTTGTAATGAATTGTTGCCAACCAGAACAACCAAAAAGATCTCTAATCTAAACTGGTGGAGCAGTCATCTCAGAGAACAACAGCAGAAAGTTCGCGCCATTAGACGCCGTCTTAAGCAGGAGCGGTGTCACAATATTTCTTCTAACACGCTCATCACCTTTCAACAGGAAAGAGCAAAATATAAGAAAATGCTCCTACAAGCCAAACTGGAAAGCTGGAGAAAATTTTGCACGGAAAATACCGAAATATATGGCATACACACAAGATTGCCACGTGTAAGCTTTTCAAACCCGCCTCCTTCCATCTGCTACCTGTCCCAGAGATCTCCAATAAAGACACAGAGAACATGCTTGCAGAAATCATGAAGGCGGTCTTCGCCGCAGACGACCCCTCCGAAGACACGCAAGCACATAGAATAATACGATATGATACCTCGGACATTAATACTGCAGAAGATGCTTGTTTCACAAAACAAGAAATATTGCACGTCTTAAAGTGCCTACCGCAAAAGAAAGCACCTGGGCCGGACGGAGTAGACTATCGTATAATTAAACTCATTGTGCGTTCGAATATCAATCTATTTCGACAGCTATTCAACAAGCTACTAAGTACCGGCACGTTCCCCAGGTGCTTCAAGATCGGCCAAGTAATTCTATTCCTTAAAAAGAACAAGGATCCGAGAAGAGCGGATGCCTACAGGCCAATATGCTCACTATCAGCGCTTGGTAAAACATTTGAAAAGTTGCTAGTGAACAGGCTCCGACATCACTTGCACTCTAGTAATTACCTGAGCGAGGATCAATATGGGTTCCGCACAGGCAGATCCGCGGTCCATGCTCTCATGAAGGTTAAAGAATGTGTCCTACAAAACAGATTGTCCGGTCATCACACCGCGTTCATCTCAGTCGATCTCAAAAATGCCTTTGACACGTTGTGGTGGCCGGCAATCCTACGGGCACTAAGGAACTCACGCTGTCCACGGAATATCTATCGGACACTGGAGAACTATCTCGCAGAACGAAAACTAATTCTGCAGCATAATAGTGGCATACTACAAAATAATCAAACAAGGGGATGTCCGCAGGGTTCCTGCGCGGGACCCTTCCTATGGAACTTAACGTACAATAGTATATTTACACAGCCGTAACCAAGTCACACGAAAATAGTTGCATATGCCGATGACACGGCACTAATAGTACAAGGCCCCACTAGAGAGCAATTGCAGACAAACTGCCAAGAATCTTGCGACCTCTTTCAGGAGCGATGTGCAACGTTGAAGTTGAAGATTGCCGAAGAAAAATCCCAAGTTTTATTGATTCCAAAAAAGGGAGGCTCCCTAACGCGACAACCACGCATCACGCTCAATGGGAAACGACTTGCAATCAAGCGAGAACTCAAATACTTGGGAATAATATTTGATGACAAACTAAATTGGATAGCGCATGTGCTCTCCCTAAAACAGCGCACAGCAAGCATGGCTCAGCAGCTCAAGATGATGAAAGGATACCGCTGGGGTCTGAACCTCTATAACACCGTCACTGAGAAGATCGTGACATATGGAGCAGCTGTCTTGGCCTTACCGATGCAGGGCAGAAAAGTAAAGCATTTGCAAAGCATCCAACGGCCGTTTTCATTAAATATCACGAGAGCATTTAGAACTTCCCCGACCAATGCACTGGCAGTCCTGACTGGCATACTACCCTTGTCCATTAGTGTCGAGAAGGAAGCTACGTACCAGATAGTCAAGCAACTCGGCCAAACAACGCAATTTGGGGAAGAGGTGTTTACTGCAGATAACCTCGAAAGAGCAGTCATCAGCCTTGACAGGCACCCGTCTTTGCAAGGACGGGGTGTTAATGTCAACCTAAAGCAGACCACAAGATCCACGAACATAGATGTTACCTATTATACGGATGGATCTAAAATAGACGACAATGTGGGCTGTGCATATGCAGCACTTAAAGAGGGTAAAATAGTAAGCCAATGGAAGGGGCATTTGGAAGCGCACAATAGTGTCTTCCAAAGCGAGGCCACAGCTAAAGCTATGCACTGCAAGCGATAATTCAGCAGAGGCTATACAATAGTTATATAATAACAGACAGCCTGTCTACGTTATACGCCATCCTTAACCCCACCCACAGTTCTCCAATAATAGCAACTATTCAGGAATACCTCCGTGCTCATAAAGAATTAAAAATTAATCTAGAATGGACGAAAGCCCATATCGGGAATCATGGTAATGAGACTGCAGATCGGCTTGCAAAAGAAGCAGCCCATAACGTCGAAGCAGTCCCAGTACAAATCCCATGGCCGGTTTCACATTTAAAACGGAATCTGCGCGCCACAGCTCTAACGCTCTGGCAGACTGCGTGGGACAACGAAGACACAGGCCGCCGAGCGCATACATTTCTGCCTAAAGTAGATAGGGAACTACTGGTTGCACGGCCGCAAATGGTGTATTACATCACAGGGCATGGGCCCTTTCCAGTATATTTTGAGAGATTTGGAATCTCCAATTCGGATCAGTGCTGCTGCGGCGATCTGGGCACAGCAGAACACTACGTTCATGAATGTCCTCTCACGGAAGGAATGCACATACCGTTCCCGCAGACGAACAGGGAGGCATTCAACAATTTATGGTCAAGCAGCGACAACAGACCAACAAAATTACTCATATAGTTGATAAGCTAATGGACATGGGTCCAGACTTATGCCATGTGTAAATATAACTGGTCAGTATGTCAGCAAATTTCAATGTAAATCAGTATCATTCAAGCATAAGTAATCTAGGTATGTCTGCGATGTGTGTATATAGTGTGGGCAAGCGTGTCCTAATGTATGTCATTATTATTATTATTATTATTTTATTTTTATTTTTATTTTTATTGTGCTAGGTGTATATACTAGCTCTGTCTTATTATTCCAAAGCAAATTAAGGTAATGTCATGTAGGTATTTAGAAAGTATATGTATGTAACAGTGCTGGATTGCATGTCAGCAAATATGTATTAACAGAAGCATGTAAATAACTCGCACCATTGAACAGGCCACTGACCTAAGGCAAGCCAAGCAGTGTAATGCCCGTTCAGTGGAAAACATCTACCACTAGCAGCCGCCACAGCCAGTGGAACGTGCCAATAGGCCAGCGAGCATTTATTTAGTAAGTCAAAGAATGAATACACAGTCACAGTGAGGTGATAACATTCATCTTGCAGACAGGAGCAAGGAGTACGTAACAGATTTGACATGGTTGAACATTTTGCAAAATTGGATATACATATGACAATATACAATATATGAAATAACAAAAAAACAATATAAAATATAAAGAAATAAATACTTAAAAACAATCAAAAATAAAAAAAAATTATATACAAAAATGCAAATAAAGAACTATTTTAACAAATAATTTTGTAATAAAATATACCGAAAAAGTCATATTCTGGTATTTATAAATCATAAGAAAGTCCTCTGGAAGCAAGAAAGAGTCTTATATCTCCAAACAGAATGATTATTACAGAAGGGAGTATCTGTATAACCTTCTTCCGGCTTCCAGCATAACATTGTCGGTAATTTGTCTCATCCGGTAGATATTTCTCCAAATCACTCTTGAAAATGCAATGTAGATGTAAATTTATGCATAATGATCTTTGCAGTGTTGGATTATCTGGAATAGCCTCTTCTGGCTTCCAGCATGACATAGTAGGTGTTTTGTCCATTCCGGTAGATATCTGTCCACTGGTTTTGGAAATTGCAGATTAGATGTAAATGGGCAAGAGAAAACATAGTGATCCGGGTTACCTCTCTGTCCACATGTGCAAAGGTCATTGTTCCGTAGTCCAAACCGGTGGAGATATTCTGGGAAAGGTCCATGGCCAGTTAAAAAGGTGGTTAATGCAGAGGACGAAGAAATTGTATGAATGTTGACTTTTGGAATGAATTTGAAGGTGCGGCGTCCCGTGGTGGACATAGACCACCTGTCTTGCCATTTTGAAAGTAGTTGTGACATTGTGATGCGCTTAAGATATGATCCTGGAAGTGGAAGATATTGTTCCGTTAAATTGGTATTCATTGCTGCTTCCTTTGCTAATGAATCGGCTATTTCATTACCATTTATTCCAGTATGTGCCGGTACCCATGTGAGTGTTGGTCTTATTGATGGCATCAGGTTAAGGAGCATTTTTTGTAATTTGATGACTATCGGATGACGACTCGGCCTACCACCCACGGCTAGTAGGCTAGACATGGAGTCACTAAGAATAAATACATTCGATCGTAATTGACTCGCTATATAGATTGCTTTCTGCAGTGCCGTGAGTTCAGCCTGAAAGATGGAATTGTTAGCTCGAAGTCTTCTTCGCCATGTAGAGATGATACAGTTATCTTGTAGGATACATAGTCCCGACCCTGTACCCGAGTCCATCTTAGAGCCATCCGTATAAATATGGAAGCTGGACACAGTAGGAGTCTTGTAGGAAGTGGTCACGTAGTCTGTCAGATTATGAAGCGCTGGATGAGTAGGAATATCAAAAATTTTTCTTTCAAAATGTTGATGTTGATACAAGGTGTGCCAGAGAGTATGATCCTGTTGAAGGCGGAGAATTAATGTAAGGGTAGAGTCTCTTTCAGAAACTAAGTCTAACGGTGGAATACCAGTTAGAGTTTGCAAAGCAGTGGTGGATGTAGTTCTATAGCCTTTACTGATATGTAGAAGGTGTGGTCGTTGAATTGTATTCAGGAAGCGACGTTCATGGGTTGTCAACCGACACGCCCATATTCCCGAGCCATATAGAACGATTCTTTCAGTGACCATATGATACCATTGTTTCAAGAGATTAGATGAGACTCCCCATGAGGCTGTGGCAGTTCGTCGGATATTATTATTTAATTGTAGAGTGCGTGATTTAACATATTTAAGATGTGGTAGCCAAGATAAACGATGATCTATGATAAGGCCTAGATATTTGAATTCTTTAACTATTTTGATTGGCGAACCCTGCATTTTAATGGAGGGATTCCTCCGCAAAGGCCTATGGGCTCCAATAATTATGGCTTTAGTTTTAGAGGCCGAAACCGTGATTTTATGAGCTCTGGCCCAATCTCCAAATATATTAAGATAGTGCTGTGTAGTGCTTTCGAGTTTGGATTTCCCTCGTGTGATAATAAGGAAGTCATCTGCATAAGCGATAATTTTACAGTCTCGGTGGCCACTCAGATCCCTTAGAATCGAGTTTGCGACAAGTATCCATAGTAAAGGTCCCAAACAGGAGCCCTGAGGGCATCCTCTAGTCAGGTCATATTGGATGGTGGCTGCATCGGTGGTGATTTGAACAGAACGATTGCTTAAATAGCTTCGTATAAGATCTTGAAGATCAGCCGGACATCCCATGGTAGCCAGGACATTTAATATATCCGGCCACCATAAAGAGTCGAAAGCTCCTTAAATATCCAGGCTAACAACCAGGGAGTGACATCCATCCTTTCTATTTTCCTGTACTGTATGAATAAGGTCATGAATAGCATGTTCTGTTGACAGGCCTCCTCTAAATCCATATTGGTTGTTAGCAAGCAAATTATTAGTGTGTAAATAATAGTTTAATCGCCCAAGTATGACTCGTTCTAATAGTTTGCCATATGCTGGTAAAAGGCAAATCGGACGATATGAATTTGGCTGTAGAGGGTCCTTGTCCTTTTTATGAAAAAGTACGACCTCCGCACACTTACTAGATTTTGGAAAGTGTCGAGTTCTCCAGCAGGCTCTTAGAAATGCCATAGTAAGGGATGGAGCTATGATATGGATCATTTTAATGATCATGTTATCCACGCCGTCAGGTCCTGGTGCTTTGGCAGGATTGAGAAAGCGGATGATGTTATTTGCTTCAGAAAGACTAGGCATGGGTTCCATAGTAGGTTTATGATATATGTAATTATCAAAATTACTTCTCATTCCTGCCTGGCTTGTAGTGTCTTCTGTAGAGTTGTCCTTTTGAAAAATATTAGTCAGAAGAAATCGGATGGTGTCCTCTGGACTTTTAGCTGTATTTAAAATATCAGAGGGTAGGAGAGTAGGACGGAAAACTTTGTTCATTGCAATATGAAAAATATTGTCATAACGCTCAACAGTGCGTGTGCAATAGTTTTTCCATGATGTTTCTTTGGCATAATTTATATGTTTTTTATAAAGAGCTTGTGATTTCTTATAGCGACTAAAAAGTTCCATCCTAATCTCAGGGAGTGTTGCGGCTTGTGCTTGGCGTCTTTGCTTTCGTAGAATCTGTCGCTCTTTAGCTAGGTCTGGAGTCCACCAAGATGCGTTATTCCTTATTTTAACTTGCTTAGTTTTGAAAGTTCTATGACAGGCTGTAATAATTTCATAAATAAAACTATCATAGGCCTCATCTAAATCTATAGCACTATTGCAATCATCAAATTTAATAATCAGATCAGGAATTGAAGGAAGCAGACAACGTTTAAGCTTATTTTGTCCTCCATAATTAGTCTTAAATCTTCTCTTTTGTTGATATTGTAATGAACAGTGAAGAGTAAAGGTGATGGCATTATGATCACTTAATGTTATCCAGTCTGTAACTGTCCAATTGGCTATTTTCCTAGCTATACTCTCTGATGCTATTGTAACATCTGGCCATCCTTTGGCACGTATGGTTTGAAAGGTAGGAGGTGCATTAGTGTCATTGATTATTACAAGTCTATTGGATTCTACAAAGTCTAAGAGCTGCGCTGAACGTGAATCTTCAATAGGCGAACCCCAGAGACTACTTGAAGCATTGAAATCTCCTCCAATAATAACATTTGTGAATTTAAGGAATCTTAAGTAGTCCAATTCAGGAAGAATTCGATCTATGTCGGTACTAGGAGGAAAGTAAGCTGAAGTGATAAAGATGTCACCATCTTGACAGTTAATTACTATTGAGACTGTATGTTGAGTGGCTTTCCATAATGTTGGTGTTAGTGGACCATTATAGACTATTGTGGCTTTCATATTAATAGAATTGTAAATTTTATTCTGTGTGGTGGAGCCAGTTAGTGTATTATCTCGATTAATGACAGTCTTGTAAAAGTGCAATAGGAATATTCTTATGAAACTGTGTCTGAAGCATTATAGCAGTTGCAGCTCTGGAATTTTGTAAATTACATTGAACAAAGCTCAGGTCTGTGAGATGCATAATTGGTAATTTGGTTGCCATTAGTTCGCTTTTTGAAGGGCGCGCTGAAGAGCTTCCCTGTACGACTGACATGTTCTTGAGTTAGCTGGATGACAACAATCAAAGTCAGTGCCTTTATTTTTATTACTAGAGATACAGTTATGGCAGTTGGGCGTAGCAGTACAGTGGCCACTGTCTTGCTTATGTGTGTCTGCACAATTGACACAAATTGCCGCGTTCTGACAGGATTTACTAGAGTGGCCTAATTCCTGGCAGTTGTAACACCTTAATATACGGTGATAAGTTCTGAATGGGCAAGAGTTGAAACCGAGGTATAGTCGTCCACGAGATCCCAGTTTCTGGGAGTATTCCTTATCCAAATGAATTATCCAGTTGTTTCTAGAGTCAGTACGGTGTAGTGGAGGTCTTGGATTTATTGCACCCTCTGTTTCGGTGGGGAGATGAGCTTGAAATGCTGATATAATGTCTTGTGCAGTGAGATCCTCAGGCACACCAAATAAAATTATAGAGTCCTTAATTGGTTTCGGTTCTCTGTAGCTGATCTGATCTTTCAATACTTTGTCAGAATGAAGAGAATCTTTTAATTTATTTAGATGTTCTTTAGTGTGACACCTAAGAAGTAATTCTTTGCTTTTGGTGGTACGAATCTGTTGTAGTGGAATACCGAGTTTGGAAGGATTGACTTTGGAGGCTAAATGGTGTTGTAGGGCAGAAGGAGTTATAGTTGGATCAGTGGATTTAACCAAGAGAACGTGATCTGTAAGTTTATGTTGAACCTGTGGTCTCTTTTTCTTTCTCTGTACCAATTGGAAAGGAGCTTCTTCTTCAGTACGCTGTACTATTTCAGAGTATAAAGGTCTATCGGTGGCAGGTTGAAGTGTGGGTAGTTGTGAAATGGGTTCAATAATAGACAAAACCTTTTTTAGAGAATCGGATTGTCCGTTCAAAACGTCAATTTGCGTCTGTTGGGCGTTGATGAGCAGTTCTTGTTCCAAGAATATTTTCTGTGCAAAGTCTATGAAATCAGTGAGTATTTTAGTGTCTTCTTTGTTCAATTTATGTTTTGCACGTTTTTCGCCCAAGAACTTATAAATAAATGAGCTATGTGCACTAAAACTCTCCAATCTCGGAATTGATGAGTCAATATCAGGAGCTATAATGGTATCTTCAGATGTAATTGATGTGGTGGCTAATTGTACTAAGTTAGAATCATGAATAGCCATCTGGCTAATGAATCATCAAAGAAGAAAATAAGTAGGTAGTTGTATGTGAAAAGTATGGAAATAATGATAAGAAACAGAGAAATATTGATTTAAATTGTAGACTGTGTAAAACAAGCTATGTCAGAAGTGTGATAATGTTAATCCTATGGAAAATAAATTCTTATGATATCACCTCCAAAATTAACAAAATGATGTCAATATGGTCAGAAATAATCGTGACACTCTTGCAATTTTGAAAAAATGTCAATTTACTGAGTTATTAGCATTCAAAGTGTCAAAAATTGACATGCAAAAAGGTATCAATTGAATAGGAAAACTGTATTAAAGTTGGATCGTTATAACAGTCAAAATTGGGTAAAAATAAATATAGCAATTCTGAGGCAAAGTGAAGGAAGTCAATGAAATCTTATTGTTGCTTAAGATAGATGTAATGAAATTAAATATATGAGCACGTGTAAAAGCATAAGGAAAAATGATAATAAAATAAAATGATAGGAATTAAATATTAAGTTAAGTAATGAATAAATATTAAAGTCAATAATGAATAAATATTAAAATGATGTAAAAAGATGTGGCAATCACAGTTTAAATATTTTAGAAGAACAGTAAAATATTAAGTAAATGTAATTATGGAGAATAATGGTATATTGCTATGTAACTGACTAATAAAAATTATAAATAGAGGAAATATGAAAATAACTAGATAAAATAAATAAATATGGATACTGTGAAATGAATAAATAACAAATTACATAAATACAAATAAATTAATAAGTAAGAGAAAGGAAGATAATTATGATATATCAAAATGAACGTATATATTATGTAAAAAAACTTATCTACTCTATCGGGGTGTCTGAGTTAGTATGGGATGTGATCCTAATTCCTCAAAGACAGATGGGAGAAGTCCATAATGTATCCAGCATCAAATAATTATCCAGAATTACTGAAAAAACATAAATCTTAGCTCCTTGAAAGACGATTTCAGTATGTGATACAATGCTCTGTTATGGATGAATCCAACTGAATTTTCAAAGTCCAAAAAATCTTGATAAATTCGTAAATATTTGTTCAAAAATTCCAAAAAAGGTCTCAAAATGCTCCTCTCATGATGCGCAATAAAAGGAATCCAAAATTAGAAAAATCCTCGAAATATTTCCGCAATTACAGATATATATTCAAGAGCGTTAAATTTATCCAAGCAACAGTTAACCATCAAATTTAACAGTAGTGCATGTAAATAACTATTAATATATATCTGCCCTTGTTTAGCCATGTACAATGCTATTCTTGAAGATTCAAAAATCACTGGACCGGGGCACTTTGGACGGGTGTCAACCCGGTGGCATTTGGTTCGCGGAACTGCCAACCGGATGGTCCAGGCGTTGGGTTTGGGCGCCCTGTGCAAGCCTCCCATGTGGCCTCTCTGGCTTTACTCTGTATAAGGGCGGACGTGGCCCTATATGCTAATTAACTTAATAGTAAAGGGCTGGTGGCCACGTCCTCCGTCACTATCACTATCCTACTGAGGTGGAACAGTGAACTTCGTTCCCAGCAGAAGAAATGCCGCGCTTTACGACGGCGAATCAAATATGAGCGACGAATGCATCTACCACAAACTTCGCTCCCTCTATATCAACAGGAGAGAGCAAAATATAAACGTTCAATTTTACAAGCGAAATAGAACTCCTGGCATGCCTTCTGTACCGAATCGCATGATACATATGGAATTCATCATAAGATAATGACAGGCAAATTATTCAAACCTGCTCAATTATTTCTTCCTCTTGGTTCAACAACCTCACAGGATTTTACCAAAGATACTCTGACTCATATCTTGGATACTGTTTTTGGACCGTCTGATCTCTATGAGGGTACTTCCCATCACTCATCGATATCTGAAGAAGAGCTTTCATCCACTGCGTCTCCGGACAAAGAAATTACTATAAAGGAATTAAAATTCATTGTTGCCCATTTGCCGAAACGGAAAGCTCCAGGCCCGGATGGCATTGACTATGCCATCGTCAAAACTGCCATCTTGGCCTCACCAGTATTTTTTGTTATATTTTTCAACAAGTTATTGGCAACTGGTACTTTTCCTAGGTGTTTTAAAATAGGCCAGGTTGTCCTGTTTTTAAAGAAGGATAGAAACCCGACTGAGGCTACTTCATTTCGACCCATTTGCCTACTTCCGGCGCTTGGGAAAATTTTTGAGAAGATACTGATGACTCGTCTGCGTTTTCATCTACATCGTCACCAAATTATTAGTTCTCGACAATATGGCTTTAGGCCCGGTTCATCTACATTACATGCACTGCATGATATCACACAAGACATCCTGAATAATAAATTCTCTGGCTACCACACCGCATTAGTCAGCTTAGATCTTAAAATCGCATTTGATAGTTTATGGTGGGTAGCTATTAAGCAAGCTCTGGTAAACTCCAATTGCCCGAGTAATATTTATAAAGTTTTAGAACACTATTTGCAAGACAGACGCCTTATTGCAGTACATCCAGCGGGAATTATCGAAAAAGTACAGACAAGAGGATGCCCGCAAGATTCTTGCGCGGGTCCTCATTTCTGGAACCTCACTTTTAATAAGATCCTTCAAGCTCCCTGGCCTGATCATACGCATATATATGCATATGCCGATGATGTGGCTCTTGTTATCCGGGGATATTCTCGCGAAGTTTTACAGCAAAACTGCAATGAGTCTCTTCAACTCTTTCAACAGCATTGTGATGATCTGAAATTGATTATTGCTGAAAACAAATCCAAGGTACTTCTTGTACCTAAGAAAGGAGGTTCCTTGGTCAGGCGACCAAGAATTGTCCTCAATGGCCACAGGTTGCAAATCCCAAGAGAAATCAAATGTTTGGGAGTTATCATTGATGATAAGTTAACCTGGATCCCACATATTCTGTCCATTAATAAACGAACGCAGATGATTGCCAAACAGCTTCGTTAGCTTCAGGGATATCGGTGACGAATAAAACACCATAACCAAAAAATTGTTTACTGTCACAGAAAAGATTGTCACTTACGCCGCTGCTGTTTGGGCACTCCCCATGCAGGGGAGAAAAGTCAAACATCTTTCAACCATCCAACGCCCTTTTGCCCTGAGTATAACTCGGGCATATATTACAACTTCTTCGGACTCACTAACTGTTCTAGCCGGTCTACTCCCTCTTCATATTAGAACTGAGGAAGAGGCTGTTCGTCAATTACTTGTGCAACTACGCAGGCCTATCAGATTTGATGGAGAACATTATTTGCCTGATGACTATGAAGTAAAATTGACACCTTTTAGTATTCAACCAGCAGACTATGGGGTTGAGTTAGGCTCCATATTCTATCATCAGTGTTTCGTAATTCTTCAAGCCACGTGATATATATTGATGGCTCAAAGATAGATGATAACGTAGGAAGCGCTTTTGTTGCTTTTCATGATAATCTTCCTCTAGCCCACTGGAAGGGACATTTATCTATGCAGAATAGTGTTTTTCAAGGCGAAGCAGTGGCGATAGCACGCGCTATCCGCTACTTGCTGACTCAGAATATAACACAAACGACAATCAATTCTGATAGCCTTTCTGTCATCCACGCCATTGGCAATCCTGAGCATTTCTCTCCAATTATACGAGACATTCAACAGGACTTACGTGCTTCTCCTTCTTTCACTATTCATATTGCTTGGGTTAAAGCGCATGTGGGAGAATATGGTAACAAACTTGCAGATGCCTATGCCAAGGAAGCGGCTTCTGGTGATGCTGATGAGAATATATCCATACCTTGGCCACATTCTTTTCTCAAGCGAACTTTACGTCTTCGAGCAATTAATAAGTGGCAAGAGGAATGGGACAATAGCTTCACCGGTCGACGTACTTTCTACCATCTTTCATATGTGTCGACAGATTGCTGCTGTGGCAATGCCCATCTTTCTCGTTACATTTCGGGGCATGGACCTTTTCCTGAATTCTTCGCACGCTTTGGCATTAGTGACACCAATGTCTGCAGTTGTGGTGAACTCGGCTCTCCAGAGCCCTATTTAGCCAATTGTTCCCTGACAGAAGGCCTACACATACGATTTCCTACACAAAATCGTCAGGCATTTTGCAAACTCTTAGTTAAGCAAAGACACCTGATCGCAAACTAAATTGCGTAATGGAGAAAGTCTCCAGCATTGGGCATGACCTATGTCAAGTTTAATCTACACTATATGTCTTATTAGCAATAGGTGGCATATGGACACTCTCTACATGGTGCTCTTCTTCTTATTATACCATTGTAGTTGCGGATAGTGTAAGGAGTAAGGACACTCTTTATAGGATGTTCTTCTTCTGTTTATATACAACTTTTACACAGCCTTATTCTAGACTGACGTTGTATTTGTACTTAAAGCTATATTTCTAGAGACAATAATACTTTTCAGGAAATGTATTAACCATTTACTATCTGCTTTTTGTAGCTAGACTGTTCATAACAAATGAAATGTAAGTTTGACTGCATCACGTTAGTTTGAGTGTATCAAACTCCATCTATCACCTTTTCAGGTTTGTTAGAAATTTATATATATATATATATATTCCTTTACATAGTCCTCATGTTGGTTTGATTGTACTGTATTCTTCTATCCATAGTTTGCTTTTCTTATTAAGTTGATTGTCTATAAGACAATCATTATCTTAATCATTGTATCATGCTTACAAGTATCTTCATTCAGTATAGTATTATCAGTAAATTGTGTTGGTATGTTCTATTGTAATCTATAGTGAGCCTTTGTACTATATTTGAAATTGTAAATGTTTATTTGATGGCATCATGTTAATCTAATTACATTGAAATCTGTCTCATGTTGTAAGAATCTGTCTACTTTTTATTTAGCACACAATTTCAATATCATTGTTTCTTGTCTCATGTTAGCTAGTTTCATTCTTAAGTCAGCAAGTATAGCATTATCAGTAAATAATTCTAGTCAGTCTGCAAATATCGCATTCAGTCAGTAATATAGTTCTATCGGTATAGCTATTGTTAACAATATGGATAGTTTCAGTCTGCAAGTATAGCTTTTTCAGCAAATTCTTTGTTTGTAAGCAACTTCCTGCCTTTGTATATGTTTTTGTTTAACTATTGCATATTTGAGCCTAGTATTTTTACAGATAACTTGTTTGTTTGTTCCGTACATTCCTACTGTTCATATGCATTTTTCATTTAGTTACTTTTTTTTCCTTAATTTTATAGTAGCAAGCGTTATCATTCAATCAGCAAGTATAGCATTATCCGTATACTATGTTACTAAGTTCTATTGTATTATATGTTAGGTCAGCTCTTTAACACACCAGAAACTGTAAATGTTAGTTTGGCATCATGTTAGTTAATTGCATTGTACTATCTATTGCTGTATGAATCTGTCAACTTTTTAATTAAAAAGTAAATATTATATATATTATATAGCATTTGTATATGTTCTTGTTTACCTATCGAATTTTGAGCCAAGCATTTATACAGATTTCATGTTGGTTTGTTTGTACTGTACTGTATTTTCTACTGTTCTTACGCATTTTTCATTTATCTACTTGTTTATAAGAAAATAATTGTTGTATGCTTTTCTTTTTATATTATATTAGCATGCATTATCATCCAGTCAACAACTCTAGCATTATCAGTACACTATGTCACTATGTTTCTATTGTACTATATGTCCAACTGTATTATTTCTGTCAGCTCTTTACCATACCAGAAATTGTAAATGTTAGTTTGATGGCATCATGTTAGTTATTTATTTTGAACTTATCTAATGTAGTAACAATTTGTCACGTTAGCCCCAACTATTTAGCCAGTTTGTATTGTACAATTTTTTATTGAATGTGAGAACCTTATCCTACTGAGCCGACTGCATTCTACTGACTTGCAAAATCTGCAAATTTGAGCTATATACATGAATTACATAAACAAAATATTTAACTTGCAGATTTTTATCTATAGATTTTGTACTATATCTATAGAATATGGACTATAGACTTTGAACTGTGAATTCTGAATGTAGACTTTGAACTATAGACTTTTGTTGGAACTACAAACTACTCTTCATCACTACTATTTCTTTTCGTCGCATATTATGTTCAAAATTCCGCACATATTTTAAAGAGTTATGTCATATATTATGTTTAAAATTTTTGTATTACGTTCAAAATTCTGTACGTTTATAATTATGCTATTTTATCCATATGCTTCAATTTTTTTTATTACACTCTAAACTATGTATCATTCCAAATTATGTATTCATTTCAAATTATGTATTCATTTCAATTATGTATCATTCCAAATTTTGTATTCATTTCAAATTGTGTATCCGTTTGCTAATATCAATAAACGGCTGGGATCACGTAGTGGGGAGACGGCGCTAAACCAATTAACCAAATGTTAAAGGTGTGGTGTCCGTCTTCTCCGATCCTAAATCCTAAATCCTAAAGCCTACTGAGCTGACGCCGTTCTCGCTCTGTATTCTGACTATCGTTTTGAAATAAAGATCACTTATTGCTGCTTGCTCTCTCTGCCTTTTTTCCAAATTTCATCACTTTCTGACCACTCCTTCTTGGTATTGCATTTTCAATGTCGAGCAGAGTATATTAGATTTATGTATAGCATTTTGTAACATACGTATTATGACACAAAGTCGGACCTTTTTCTCAAAAGATATACAATTTTTTTCCATATTTCGATTTGACTACTCAAATTATGCCCAAATATTAAATTTTGTAAAATTTGATGAGAAACTTACCAAGAAATTTAAAAATTTATCTTGGCGCACTTTTTTTAGTTTGCGCTTAGAATGATCCAGTTGGCAAAATTCTTAATTTATAGTAGCCTATTTTCCTTTCCCTTTTTTCACTGTGCACGAGCGGAAAAGCATGTGAGTCATCGATTCTTTCAAACAATTTTAACAAAGTGCGTAAAGCATGCTTGGCTTATAACAGTATGACAAATTTCAAAACACGCCAATTTATAAATTCACGTATATCTTTGAAAAGTTTGAATAAAAAAACTCAAATGTTTTGCAAGTGTGCCTAGAAATACATCTACTTTAAGGTGATGACAAAAATTGTATAGGTTATAATTCAAAAATTTGTAAAAATAACTAAAAAATAGAAATTTTAAAAGTAAATCAGAAAATAATCTGCGAATTTTACTTGGATTGAACCTAAATTTTGAACTGTGACAGAACAAATCGAGTAAGTTTTACATAAAAACGAAATATTAACAAATATATACCAAACTCAATTAGCACTGATGAGCTAAAATTTTGACAGGTATTTTTTTTTAAATCTACTCCTGCGATTTTGACAAAGCTTTGCCGTAATTTCAGTCGTAGAATCCAAGTATGGAAAAAAAAATAGATATATCATTCAGAAAAGTCCGATGTTATATCAGAATAATTATATTACAACAATGCTATATACAGGGTGATTCTAAATTACTTTTACAAATTAAGAGTACTCGTCTAGATAAGCAATAATTGCCATAGAACATAGCGTCGCATTTCACTCTAAGAGGCAGAAAAGAAGAAGAAGAGAATTCTAATCTGAACTTACAACAGTGTTGGGAAAGCGAATGAACAAGACCAAATGTTGCACAATCAGTTTAGTGACAAACTCACAGAGAGTGCACAAAACGTATAAAACCGAAAACTTGGCGTTCGAGTGTTAATTCGAGCTCAGATTTTGATGGCAAACACTCAAATGCACATCTTTAGTTGGCAAGGTCTCAACCTCGCAAACGATTGCAACAAGTTAATTATGTAATCAAGGGACGAATATTATCAACTAACTCCAACGCCCGCGCATGCGAGATTAACAGGAAAAGCTCATGCTGCGTTCCGGCTGTCAGAACTTCGTGTCTCATAGAAAAGCACTTCAAGTAGAATGAGCGCACCAGAGTAAGTCCAGGAAGACAGGATAGAAGATGGCTAAGAGAAAAACAACTGCTAGGTTGATACTTGATATCAAGGTCATTTTACCCCTAATAATTTAGATAATTATTAGGAATAATTCGAAGGAAATTCTTCACTTGTAGGGACGGTTTTTTTGTTAGTGCAAAGATGCTGACAATAGATCCAAGATTGGTAACTCTTTGCAGTCTCTAATATACGAGAACGTCAAAAAGTTCGACTATTGTCGCTAGAAACTATCACCTGTCTCTTTGAATAGACTTTAATTTACGAGATTAACATCGATAAACACACTGCAAAACCGTCGGGGGAAGATCTTCACTTTTTTTCCCTCTGGTACATGGTAATAGGAAATCACATAGTTAGATTCTCGTGAAGCAATTTCTAGTAGAGAAAAGGGGCTCAATTTTAAACCACACTCTTTTTTTTCGCCAGATTTGGCAGTTGCAAACTATTTTCTTTTCCATAAATTGAAGACTCACCTCATTATTTTAATACCAGTGAAAAGATTAGAAAACTGAAACTAGACTCCTTAAACAGCATTATAAAAAATAAACAAAAATAAAAAAAATTTAAAAAAATTCTAAGAAGGAATTAAGCCAGTTGTGATAACATGTCAAATTTAGAATATATTTATAAGGACTGCACATTGAAAGCTAAGACGTAAGAATGTTGTTTTCTTTTGTTTTCGATTTTATATGAACTGAATTCCGAAATTTTGTAAAACTTTGTGAACGAACTGTGGAGGTTATCCCCAAAAATATCATCTGAAAGCACTATGCCCTTTTTAGTTCGGATAAATAGAATTTTGCTGTAAAACGTTCAAATATGAAAATAAGCCTGTACAGTTCTCGTCTTGTATATAGAGTACTTTTATATTCTTTGAAAACAACCGTTAAGATAAAGAAGTAAGTAGATATTTGAGAGGATCACGGAGTTTTCGGCAGTGCCGTATCTTTCATCGGATAGCGACAATATTAATCAAAGGGCTGAAACTGAGTTTTTGATAAGAGACTTTTGCATGAAAAGAGGAGGAAGAAGAACACAAAGCGAGATGGGTATCTGTCTGTCTGTCTCCTCCCTCTTAACAGCTGTCCTACCAGCATTACTGCTTCCTCTCCGTTGACTGCCACCAACCAACTCTTCTTCGTCCCCTTTAGCGCTGCTTCCATTTAACACTGTCAAAAAAAAAAAAAAAAAAAAAAAATCACAGAATATAGCGATCTTACGTGGTTACCGTGGATCAAATACAGTACAGCTCTATTTATCGAAATTAAATAGGTTGAAATTCTTTCAGATAAGCTATGGTAAGTGTTTTCGTAAAAATTGGAAATAATGATGTATTTCATTATGATTGGCGCCAGAATTGACTTCGAAAGAAATCAAGAACTGAAACGAAATCGTACATTTTAAAAATTAAAAGATGTTTTATAAAATAAGTTTTTATGTAAAAGCATTAATGAACTAAAAGTAGAAAAATAATTTTAATGGACAAAATATTAAATAATTGTCTTTTAACAATCCATCCGCAATTTTATATCAGGAATAATAAAAGCGTGCGGTGCCTTTTCATGGACATTTTCATGGCTCTCACACTTTTATTATTCGTGATATATGTAAGGTGTATGTCTAGATGAATTGTGTAAAGAGAATTATTTAATACCTTTGTTCCTATTAAACAGTAAATTATTTTTCTACTTTTAGATCATTAATTTTTTTAATAAAAGCCTATTTTAAAGAATTTTTTTCCATCGATTTAGTTTTAAAGGCAGGTCATCCCTCAAATTATTCAATTGAAAAATAATTTTCAACAGTGAATAGTCACTGTTTTACTTTTAACAATTCTGTTCATTGGGATGGTAGGAAAATCGAGTGATCTTTAAAAAAAATCTGAAAGGTTTCAGATATTAACAGTCGTCCAAAAGGGCTTGTTAAGGTTTTCTACGGTCTCATTTGAGCTCGCAGTCTTCTGTTACACTGTTGCCGTTTTAGCTTCATTATTAAGCATAATTTAACTTCGCACTTACGCTACATACAATTCAACCGTAAAATTACAAAAATTTTAAAAGCAGCACAGTAGTACACGTTTAGAATTCCCAATGCAGCGTTAATTGCTAGCATACTTTTTTTTCCCAGTCTTTTCTGAGTTTATCATATCAATGATTAATTTTCTTACTATGATTACTTTATAAAACTCTTTTTTTGTCTTTTTGTTACTAACGTTTTGTGTGTTACGTTTATTTATTAAATATCATGTTCTTTGCACTTAAACCATAAAATTCAGTTCAGTAGCAATGTTGCAAAATAATTTTAAAATGAGCCTATCTTTAGAATTTTCGATACACAGTTTCGCGCACTGGAGATGAAAAGTTTCTTTTCCCCGCTGTAGAGTGTTGCCATTGCTCGCTTTGAAATCGTTGAGTTGGTTACTCAAAAATTCGTTTAAGTTTTACAAAATATGAAATCGATCATAAAACAAATTCCAAATTTCAAATTTGCTCTTCCACAGATCCATATTCGTAGGAGGATACGTGATTCAAAATTCGATGGCTCTATGAACCGTTGTTTCATCACAATACGAGAAATATATATACATTCATGCAGATTCTTCATTATTTAATTTCTTCAAATATAATGTAAGACTCTAACATTTGGTGGCAACAGTTTGAAAAGTGAAACGGACATTTATAGTGATTTAACGCAAAATCGCAAAACGAAAACAATAGTCCTTCACGGACAAAGCCCCTTTGGACTAATAAAAAATATTTAAAAACAGCATATTTTTAGAATTTCCGATAGACAATCTTGCGCGCTGGAGATAATTCCGCCTCCCTTACTGTGTTGTCATTGCCCGCTTTGAAATCGTTGCGTCTGTTAATCAAAAATTCGTAAGTTTTACAAAATATGAAATAGATATTAAACCAAATTCGAAATTCAAAATTCGGCTAGGTTGCCATATTCAGGTGGAGGATTACATATTCAAAATTTCATGGCTCTATTATATCTATAATATATATTTCATGGCTATATATATATTTTCATGGCTATACATATTCAAAATTTCATGGCTCCTTCATGGCTCTCTTTCATGGCATCCTCTTTTTTTCACAATGCGAGAACAATTAAAATATTTTTATATCATTATGCAAAATGCGCATTCTTTATGAACAGTTATCCGTGCAAAATGCAATATCATACTGGAATAAAACCTAAATTTCTGGTTATATTAAATTGTTACACATGTCAAGTCGTTTCTTGAGTTATTTAGACACTAAGAAGCAAAAGCATTTTTATTTAGCAAAGAATAACGTCATACTCGTATAAAAGTAATTTATCATACTAAACTGCATATTATTTTCATTAGTTTGTTAGAATAAAAATTTTCAAGTAATGAGTGTTATAGTAGATATAAGTTACTACCCTCAGATGAACATATTTCCGTTTTCGCGTTTTAAGATTATACAGAGGACAGCATCTTTTAGAAATTTGTTACGCCGCCATTTTAGAGTAGACGATCACGTTCCGCATCGGTATTAATTTTTACAGACCGCACCCAAAATTTGGCACCTCAGCACACAAAGTTGAACAGGACAGGACATTTTGAACACATTTTAAAATACTTAGTTCTGCTACTGGACACTTTGTACATTTTTCTAAGAATTGCAAATTTTTGCTTCTCCAGAGCAGCTTTGAATAGTTTTTCGTTTTCTTGGTATTAAAAATTTAGTTTAGCATAATCGGGGACCACTCAATTTTTTAAAGTTGTTTAAATGACAATTTGGTTTTATGTATATTTGTTTTGCTCTTTATTTGTAATTGCCATTGAATTTCAATTATGCATATAATAGGTTTTTTTTTTTTTTTTTTTTTTTTTTTTTTTTTTGAATGGTAAATTTGCATGAAGTTAAGTTTTATGTTTTTTTCGAGTAGTCAATTTGGCAGAATGTTATGTTTTATTCTTTTCTTAGGGAAAATTATGATACACTGCTCAAAAAAAAAAAAAAAAAAAAGAAAGGGACAGTGATATATCTCCCGTTCTACTGGGCCAATTGACAAAATTCAAACTGCGTTTTTCATGTCTCGAAAGCGCGACTTAGGATATATATTAGATTTATATATAGCACTTATCTAACATAGGAATTTTCACACAAAATCGGACTTAATATAATCGGACTGAAATAGCATACCAAATGTTTTCCATATTTCGATTTTACGATTCAAATTATGCCAGAATACCAAGTTTCGTAAAAATCGTACGAGTAGTTTTTAAAATATTAGCTCTCAAAATTTTAGCTCCTCAATGTTAATTGAATTTGGCAAATATTTATTAATATCTCTTTTTTTATTAAACCTTTTTTTTTTTTCCTTTCACATTCCAAAATTAAGGTTCATTCCAAAAAAATTTACCCATTTTTTGTGTTTTATTTCTAAAATTTCTATTTTTAAATAATTTTTATAAATTTTTCAAAAAAAATTTTGAATTATAACCTGTAAAATTTTTATCATCATCTTAAAGTAGGTGTATTTCTAAACATATCTGCAAAAAATTAGACTTTTTTATTCAAAATTTTCTAAGATATACACGAATTTACATATTTTCACGTTTTGAAATTTGGCATCTTTTTTTGGAGCGATAATAACGCCAAATGTGATTTATGGATTTTTGTTAACAGTGAATTGTCACAGCTATTTTTAACCTTAAATTTCAAGTAAAATTTTACGGAGAATTAATTACATGTCATTTTTTCCCTCAATGATGCGTAATAAATATTTATTATTACTATATGAAAAGCTAGTTTTATTTACATATAGATGATATTATTCAAATTTTTAACTATTTTTTTTTTAAATTCTCTCTTTCTTCCCTTTTTTACTTCCTTGTACGAAGTAAAAAGGAAGTATTGTAATCGCGAAAAGCTTCAGGCAGCATATTTCAACGAAAATATCCACTTTGACCGCTTTCGAATGCAATTTAACGATGTTTTTGCGTGATATCTGTACATAAGGACAGAATAAGACTCTTTTCCTCCAAAAAACTAAAAAACTTCTTTAAAATGAATTCTGAAGAGAATTTTTCGTGGCGTCTGTACGAACGTATGTACGTACGTGCGTACGTACGTATCTCGCATAACTCAAAAACGAGTAGCCTCAGAACGTTAAATTTTGTATATAGGACTACTATAACATATAGATGTGCACCTCGTATTTTGGTTTCAATCGGCCGCGCCAAACGTATATAAATATATTTATAAATATATCCACTCTGTTACCCGGCTCAGTGATCTCAGTTTCTTTACTCTTATATGTTTGTAAATTGTACACTCTTTTCTTTAAAAATGATTGAATTCTGTTGTTTTTATCTTCCGGTTAAGGTTTTTATGCCTTTAGTAAATCTGTATGCAATATTTTTAGAATTATCAACAATTTAAAAGTTGTTTAAGTGCCGCTAAGCCTATTTTGATGGCGGCCATTGCTTGTTTACATTTGAAACAGCAGAGTAGTGAATTTGCTGCCAATCTAGAGAAACGTAGCTTCGCAACAACAAAGATAAACGCCTTCATTTATTATTGCAATTTAAATCATGTTTAACCCTTTTTGGAATTTTTTCGAGGAAATAAGTGTTTAAGATTTACTTAATTTTTAATAATTTAATTTTAAATAATTAGTAATTTAATTTTTAATAATTAGTAATTTTTAATTGAGATATTTTAAGTTTTATGTATTTTTGCCTTGTCGTGAAGTGAGAACTGAATTAATTGAATGAGAAATACTCAATCGTCTGTGAAAAACTGTTTTTTTTTTTTTGTTTGTTTGTTTGTTTGTTTGTTTGTTTGTTTTGTTTTGTTTTGTTTCTGTTTGTTTTGTTTGCTTAATTTCTTTTATACATCGTTCTAGCTTTATTATAGTATTTGAATAGAACATGTGGCAACGATTAGATAATTCTTTAAATGATACAAATTTTGTGCATTCTGAGTTATAATATGAACGAAATATAATACTGTTAAGTGAACCTATCGCCAGAGTGTCGCTATGGTAAACAAATAGAGTGAATTTTAAAGAATGCACTTATTCTATTGTGGTTTATGCGTTGTCGGCGTGGTAGATTTAATTCAATCCAATAAGTTTAAACAAAATGCAAGAAAAAATGCGTATAATTTAATATTCCGTACAAGGAAGTCATGTGGTGTACACATCAGATTTTTTAAAAAAATAAGAGTAAATTTTTACCTTCGGCGTTTTATCGCCTGCTACTTTACCTTAACTTCGTTTAAATCGAATTGTGTAAAACAGAGAACTTTCGTTTGATGTTTATTTGAATTTTATGAAAATATTTTATGATATTGTAGGGTTTATATTTATTTTAACTAACATTTATTTTAAGTTTAAACTATCTTTCCTCTCAAGCCTTACTTTCCCCTGGAACTGCCAATGCCAGAGTATGTAAATTTTAGTAGAACGCGCAAGGATTCAAATTATCAGCGGAAGTATTCTGAGTTAAATAGAATGGAAACGAGTTCGAGGTGTGCTGTTCTTACTTCACGAGCTCGGAGGTAGTTAGCCAGAAATTGAAGAACCCCGCGTTTCGGCCTGTGTGTTTGCCTCGGAGAATTGTTAATCGTTCAACGTGATATTCAAAGTTTGCTGAATTAGCAGCGGTATTGTAAAACGCGGTGAGGTTAGTTACGTTTAGAGAACCTCGTAGTTAGAGTCTTGTTATTATTTCTTTTCAGGTTCTTATTTTTATTTTACCGCCGGGTCGGCGTAGTTTGTGAGCGTCAAGAGCACGCAATTGTAATTTCTAAAGTTGAATAAAAAAGGACTTAAACCCTTAGCAAGACTCTGTCTAAATTCCAGTTTCAACAGTCACCTCTTGGTTGCGTGCAGGTTGGAGGCGCGCAACTCTACAATATTAACTGCATAATTTATTTCTAAACAAACTGTTGCTTATGAAGTGGCTGAAAGAGCGGCTGATACTATCATCCATATTTTTAAAGCACAGTATATTTTTATAGAAACATAAGATTTAGAATAATCATTTTTATAAAAGTATGATATAAACATACAACCCTCTAGAGACCGAATTAATAGAAGTTCAATGGTTATGTAGAAATGATCTGCAGCTACTTAATGGCTGGATAAGCCAGCAGGTTCTGTGGACAAATAAGAATAATTATATAAACGACACCCAACGTTCTGGATTCAATTAACAACGAGGGTACATTGTTTATTAAATGAATTTAAGAAGTTTTTAAACATAAAAAATCAACTCGTTTTTATCCTAAAATGTATTTTTGTGCGTAGCGTATTTTCATTATACCATTAAAATTATAATTTAAAATGTAATTGTCAAGAACTGAATCCTAATCATCAGTAATATAATAAGTAATTATTACGGTTATTATAATCCTTCTTATAAAGAATTTGCAAATATTTCAAAAAACTTTGTCTGAATGGGGCTCACCAGCGGCCGAGCGGTAAAGTCGCTGTCATTGGTAGTTCGGTCCGAGGTTCGAATCCCGCGAACGGGCTGGCTGCATGAGCATTTCCGTGGTTCTCCCCATGGGTAACGTGTATACGAGCCAGTTTCCTTTAGAAAGTCCTCCACGAAGGCATCCCTCCCCTTAGGCAGATAGCCCTAGTATGCTTTGCCATAATTAAATAAACCGAAACCTCTTGATGTAACAAGTCTTTTCTTTCACCTCATACCTTCAAAATGTTTAGGCTCTAAAAATTGATAAAGGTTCTGGCCAAAAACTGATGAAATTGATTGAATTGGATTATTAAATTACGGCAAAGCAGGGTTATCTGCCTAAAAGGAAGGATGCCTTCGTGAAGAACTTTCTAAGGGAAATCAGCTGGCATACACGTTACACAGGAGAAAATCCTCGAAAACGCCCATGCAACCAGCCCGTTTACCGGGATTTGAACCCCGGAGTGAACTACCAGTGTTCAGCGACGTTACCGCTCGGCCGTTTGGGAGCCTTTATGAAATGGAAGGCGGTAACTTTATTTAAAATGATTGTCAGAAATACCAAGATATTTCGAAAAGTTGGATGCTTTTTAATATACTTGAAAAATGCCTAAAGAAAAAGAGCAAGAATAAAGTAGAATGCCTGAAGAAAAAATAAATTTTTGCGTTAAAATTTAGTATTTGTACTTTTTTTTAATTTAAAAATTTTAATCTTATGATATTTGATTCTTGCGATTTCAAAAATAAAATATTTGACTAAAATATGAATAACATTTTAAGAAACCAAATGTAGGATAAAATTGTGTAAAGCAATGGGCACAATGATAAAACTGTTTAAAGCAGTGTATGCAAGTCATCCTAAGTTAAAATGTCGGTTATACATCTCTCTTATTTATATATATCTTTTCTGAACGGAACATTGAAAGGCATGTTAACTTTGCTTTACTATATTTTCTCTTTTAATATATGCAGTTTTCAAACGCATCGTAGTCTGGGTTACAAAGTATTCTTCCGAAAGAAACGCAATTTAAATAAATAAAATCAAATTATGGAAAATTTATATCAATAAATATATTTGAAATGCTCAGTTCGAAGGAATAAATAGAAAATTTTAAAATAATTATCTGAAGAGACAGTAGAACGGGAGATATAGAACTGTCCCCCCCCCCCTTTTTTTTTTTTTTTTAGCAGTGTACATTTGAGATTCGATTTTTCAGTTTTATATAAATTTTAATGTCTTAACATGAAAATTTATCTTTTTTCGGTTTTTGATCTCAAATGAAACAGGAAAACGAAATATGTTTTCGAAACATATTAATTGGCTTTCCTAAAGCTTTATTTCCTTTTTCTGGAGTTTCAGTAAAGGGAGATTAATTTTTATAATTTGTACATTTGTATAATTTTGTATATTTTTCCTTTCGCATTTTTATTTTTCAAGTTTATTTACCATGAATTCTTAATTTAATTTTGATTTGTTTAGATATTGTGTTAACCCTTTCCGGCACGCTACGTTTTAAAGTTGGGATTTTGGTAAAAAAAAAAAAAAAAAAAAAAAAAAAAAAAAAAAAAAAAAAAGGTAGGCAGTCTGATGAGGCCTAGAAGAATACACAAGTAAAATTTTGTGAAGATAGCACTTATCGTTTTAATTATGTGTGGGCACACTGATTGAATAGAGCTTCGAAAAGAATGTTGAAACGAGCATTGTTGTCAATGAACTGACCGATGAGATGCGAATAAACAAAGAATACAGACTCTTAGTTGTCCTAGATTATCGGTGAACCCGGTCTGGGCATACCTAGGGTTCGCCTTTTGATTTTAGGCAAGATTTCAACGTTAAAATTTAAAACTAATATAGAATAAGGAGATTAGCATACAGCCAAAAACATAACATAGAAATTTCTTTTCAAACAGTTCCTTTTATACCCTTAAGAACATCCGGAAGATTTTGAAAAGTGAGGGTCTTAAAAAACTGAACATGGCTAAAATATACGGACTGGTTTGTGTTGAGCTATCATCCACTGTAAATAAAGAAGGTGCAGAGTAACCTATAGTAACCTATAAATCCTTTTTCATTCAATTTTTCTGTGCGTACAGAAGGAAATTTTTGGGTGTGTCCAGACCGGACACTGTGCCGCAAAGGGTTAAACATCTTATACACGGTTACCGGATTTTCCGACTTATTTAATCAGTCAGTATATTTGCAATTCTACCGTTTCATCTTTGCTCTCTCTTGAAAAATTTTTTCCGACTGCACTTTTAGATATTTGATAAATCAATGCTGCGTAACAAATTCTCGTCAAAAATACACTCATCGTTTTACACAAACTGCTCAAAAGATTTTATCATCCTGGCAAAAACAAGCAGGGACTAGTTTTTAGTTGTACTACATGACAAGAGCGTCGGTGGCAATGGACAGTAAACAAGCAATTATTGGCCTAATTGTTAAAACGAACGGACAGCCCTTGATTCTATCGCAATCGATAATTCGAGGGAAGATGCAGAAAATCATCGGGTTTACGACCACCCCTTGTGAACAGGCCCCCATTCGATCACAAAATCAAACTGCAAAGCTTGAGCTCTCTAAAAGGTCGCTACCTACAGGAAATAACAGGCCATTTTAATGAAGAGTAATTATTAAAATATACAATAGTAACCTGTACTTCGCCAAAAGCTTCGTCATTGCCTTCTTCTTCTATCTCTCCCCCCCTCGCTCTCGATCCAAAGGTAAAGAAATCGCTTAGGTTAACACTGATTCGACGGAAAGATTACCTTTTTTAAAATCAAGTAACTAGAAAAATTCTTAAATATTTCACTTTAATTTCTGCATAATGTTACCGACGTCAGAGGGAAGAATTCTTCGTAAATGCATATACGGTTTTCTTTTTGTTTAATAAATCAAAACTCAGTCTTACGTTATATGTTTTTATAGAAGATTCAACTCATTTCAAGGGAATTTGGCAATGGCCCCTATTTTTGGTAATGAAGCAAAACTATTCTGCGTTGTTTTGCCCAAAATATAACTGTGATAAATTGAAAGGGAAATCAGCGGGGGTTAGCTAACTTGCATTCTGGACACTTTAAAAGAGATTTTGTCATTAAGTACATAAAAATAGCATATATCGTCGCCAAATGATAAAACTAAAAAGAACTCAATTTTGAAATCCACAATTCCGCTGGTTTCTAATATTTTTTTTTTTTTTACTAGATATAATTAAAAAATTATCAAAATACTAAAAAGTGCATAATTTTTTGAATAAAAGTTTAAAAAACATACCCAGAAAGGATTTCTATTCCAATATGCATTATCCCACAAAAGTAATGACACACTTGTGATTTTCGAAAATAATATAAAAAATTTTAAATGCATCTAGAAATGGGTGTTCATGTTATGGTGGTGCTAAAATGCACTATCAAAACGTGGGATTTTCTTTGAAGTGAGAATTTACCTAGTCATCTTTTATACAATAAATATTGTTTTCAAGAATAAAATAAATATTTAGCTAAAAATTTAACATTTTTATCTTTAAAGCGGACAAATTATGTCACGAAAAGGATGAAAAATTACTCAGACTTGGCGGGAGAGGAACTTTTAAAAATAATATCGCATTAAAACACATTAGATAATATCTGAAAAATCCTCTCTGGAATTCTTAAATACAGTTCTTTTGTCATGTATGTTATTTTAGCATTCTATATCCATGACTTCTTCAAGGAAACGCATATGATTAAAAATTCGGCCTGTGTTCTTAATTTGCAACTTAAAAAAATAAATAAATAAAACCAATTCATTTAAAAAAATCTGAAAGGTTATCAGGATCAATATTCCTTCTAACCTTCTTCGGGAACATGCAAGGACATGACTAGGAACAGAGAGCTTACTAAAGCTATGTTCAAAACTGTGGGAAGTAAACAGGATACACAAGAAGGGTATACAAAACCCTTTATTTTTCTCTATTTACAATGACTTCCGCACTTCGGAATACACCGACCCGCTACTCGGGGTCAAAACGTAAAAGTATAAAAATAAAAATTAACTCTAATTTAACTTTAGAATAATAAACGTGGAAGATTGGCCTTATATTAACAGGAAGCGTATGTAGTACAGAGAACTGTGAACACTACAATACGTTTAAATTTATCAAGAGGATTAAAACCTCTGGCCTGGAAGGCAACAAGCAACTGCGTAACTTCTGAGGTAAGCGGCCTGCTTCGAACTCACTGCTTCCTCTCTCTCGCTTGGCAAAAAGCCACAACTTAAATACTTGGCGTTCGCCAGACAAACTTTGCATAAAAACTTTAACGCTTATAATTCTGGCCGGAAGTAGAAAATAAGAAGTGATAGTAAAGATTTAAAATAAAATAAACGTTAGTAAAACTTAAGATCCTTACACACTTCCCGCCAGAGTTAATTAGTTTGAAACTGAGGTCTAAAACGACCTTGTTGAAAACTTTTAGCTCTAGAATCTAACGCGAGGCCAATCTTTTACAAATATTTTTCGCTAGAAACTAGAAATTTAAAAGAAAGAAATTTGTGTTTACAAAAGCAGCTCCCAGGATACACACTTTTGTTTTCATCTGTACTGCATCTAAACAGGAGCTTTTATTCAATTCTGGTTCCTTCCAGAGATCTGGAAGGAAAACTAGTTTAATGAAATGTTACACAATGAAATGGCAAGTAACATGTATAATTATATTTCACTTAACATTCTTATTTCATTCATGACTATTTTAATTATCTCTCCCCGTGCTCTCTGACATGTGTTGTAAAAGAACACCAAACACGAATGTGTTTCTGTCTACGTGTTCCACACTTCCTCCTACAATCAAAACACTAACGTGTTAAAATTCAACTTAACAAGACCTCTTAACACACCCTAATTTCAACTCTAAACCCTGAGGTACTATTCTAAAAGTGGCTAACTCTAAAGTGTAGCGTCAGAGAGCCTAACTACATCATTCAACCTTTAACACATATTCGCCATGCTTTAGTCTTTTTACAGTCACACGAATAAAAAAAAATTTTAACATTCACTTTTACCATATCACGGTATTTCTTAACATTTAAAATAACAGTTCACGTTGTATATAAGAACATATTAACATGCCGTTAATTTTACACATTTGAAAATATACATTAGTAGTACATTGTTAACTTCTATTCTTTTCAAAGCAAGTGCCAATTCTTTCTACATTGAAATACTACATTTCAAAAAGTCTTTCAGACTAAAACTTCTTTCGGTACTATTCCGTTTTGAGGGCCGTAAAAAATGGCAGCGAAAATGTATGCGCAAAAGCGCCAAATCTAGCAAACGCGCCCATTCAACAGCGCGTCAAATCTAGCGTACACGCTGATTTCAGATTGCGTAAGTTTATATAGTTCTATATTTCTTAAGACGCCATTGAAATACTAGTTTAATTTTTAAATCCTTTTTTTTTTTATTTTAAATCCCTTTTTAATATCCTATGGATTTAACAATTTGGGAATTGCCCATGACGAAAAGTCGGCAATAGAATTTTGGGTAAAGTGCAGAATCCCCCATTGTTTGACGCGTTTTTAAGAATTGCACATACTCGGTATCCTTGTGCACATCGACCTATTTTAACTTTAAAAAAAAAATCCCAGAATTGCACAAAAATGGCACTGCGCACACCCTTGGCTTTATCTATGTAATTTTATTCACTTAAAAAGTAAAAGAAAATTGGCAAAAATTCAATTGTTTTTACCCTTGTAAAAAGCGGCAAACAAATACGTGAGCGACTCTGCACTTTACCGAGAATATTTTCAAAGAAAAGGCATCATTCATTATAGAAAATTACGTTTGAACAAACAACGAGATGAAATTATGCTTTAGCGATAAGTCGGTAGCGAAATAGCGATGCAGGCATCCATTCAGTTATGTTTAGCAATTTTTATATAAATTATAATAATGATCTGAAATAGTTATTTACTCTTATGCTTCCATTCAGTCATGTTTAGTATTTTTCATATAAATTATAATAATAAAAAAGTATTATATGAAATTAACCTTTCATCTAAATTAAAACATCAATCTTAGATAGTTATTTACTATTATACTTCCTTTCTTTCCGCAATTATTAGGGTTGCCGTAATTATGTTTGGCAGCATTGACATCAACAATAGTTTGGCGATTTTTTACGGCCCTCGAAACCGAATAGTACCCTTCTTTCTTGCTAGAATGTTTTAAATAAAATTTATACAATAACTTTTTACAATATTTAAGTCTTTACACAACGCTATTATACATCAACTTTAGTTTTACGCGCGAGTAATTGAAAAACATAATACCAAAATCGGTAACAACTCATTTCTCGCCCTTTTGGCAATAAAGGTAGACCTCCCATGAGGTAAAACTTCTTGAAATCTGCCACTTGCAGTAAGAATGAAAGATTAACTTAATGTTTGCAAAGTAACATAAAATTTTACTTATCTTTGTGATATTCGGACATCCTTTTCTGGGCCCAGTCTTTAAAGGTATTTCTGATAGTAGTTTGATTTATCCTCCTTCTTGTACGGCCTCGCCCTTCAGTGCCTTCCTCTGGAAGCTTCCTTTTTTCACCAGTTCGGTCACCCTTGAATACCTTCTTTTTCTCCTCTGCTTGTGGTCTTGGCCGTTTGATGGCAGCTGGTCTTGGCGGAACCGGGAAACTCCTGTCGTGTTCCTGCTTGGACCTCGTTGCTGGCCGTTCAAATTTTCCTTGTAACTTTTCCTCCGCCGCTGATGGCCCTTCCGCAGTTCGGCGACATTTGCCGCGGAGAGTCCTGTCGGATGAGTAGATCTTCCGTTTTAGAGCCGGGTTATAGTTGCCGTCATTTCTCCTGGTTCTCTTCACATACGTCGTCCTTCTCCCTTCTTCATTCTGGGGGTGTTCGTGAACTCTCTTTTCTGGACGGTGGAACGGCTTCTTTTTCTTGCTACCTTCAATTTTTCCGAGGGGAAATTTTCTTTTCACTTGCTCCTGCCTGTTAATGGCTTGCCCTTGTACTTGTCGTTGTTCCACCTCTGGAGCTTGTGCCTGCTGTGTCTGCCGTGCCGGATCCTGCAAAAGATCTGAAAATATTTGCATTTTATTACGATCGAAGTAGGGTTTGATTTGATCAATGTTTGCGGAGCAGGTTTCACCATTTCTGGCTTTTAACACTACTACAGCGTGAGTTATTTTTTCTATAACATATGGTCCTTCAAATCGTGGAAAAAATTTGGCAGTCTTATCTTCTGGTGCTGAAGAAAGTGAATGCTTAATTTTTAAAACTTCATCCCCTACTTTATAAGTTACTCCCCGTAGTTTCAAATCATAATAGAGCTTCTGTTTTCTTTGTGCTACTTCCGTATTCTTTTTTGCTTCTCTTATTAGTTTTTCTATATCACCCATTTTAAATTCTGGGGCTCTTTGTTGCACATAAAATAATTTATCTAACGGCGTTATAATCTTTCTGCCTAGAAATAAATCAGCAGGAGTTTTGCCCGTTGTATCATGTTTTGCGGTCCTAAGGGCGAAAGCAAATTCATTGACATAGTTATCCCAGCTTTTATGAAAATTTTTAACATAACTACGGATAATTTTCACTATATTTCTATTGACCCGTTCCGCTATATTTGATTGCGGCCGATACGGGACCATTTTTAAATGACGTATGCCCAGTTTTTGGCACATGTCTTCAAATATATTACTTACAAATTGAGGACCATTATCCGATATAACTTTTAGGGGCGCCCCGTATTTTAAAATATATTTATTTAAAATAGAATCAGTAACTAATTTTGCGGAGGCTCGTTTTAAGGGAACAATTTCGGTCCATTTACTAAAATGATCAACCATAACAAGGAGATAGCGACTTTTATTTAACTGACTTTTTGGGAAAGGGCCCAATAAATAGATGCCAATTATTTCATTTGGAAATTCGGATTTAATACTATTTAGAAACCCGGCCGGGCGGAAATTAATATAATTAACTGCTTGACATGTTGGGCAGGACTGGACATACGCCCTTGTTAACTTTTGCAGTTCAGGAAAGTAGACTGCCTCGCGTACGCGCTGGATAGTTTTTCGAATACCGGCATGAGAAGCTAAAGGGCTGTCATGGAGCTCCTGCAGGATATTTAATCTAAGACTAGCTGGGATAACAGGTCGAAATTCGTTGTTGGAATTCGTAGTTTTTGTATAAAATAATAGACCATCTATTAGTTCGTAATGGGCCGCCCTATTTCTTATCGCCACAATATCTTGGTGGCTAAAATTTTCAGGATCCTTCAAATACTCATAAATGCTTCCAAACTCAGGATCCTTACCCAGTTCGGTTATTACAGTTTCTCGGGAATTTATTGTACATGCTGTAAGCATTGCCACCTTTACGGTATTACCTTGTTCGTCTATTTTAATTCTTGATAGGGCATCTGCTACGATATTTTCCTTTCCGGGGGTATGCTTGATTACCAGATTATATTCTTGCAGCTTGAGTGCCCATCTTATTAACCTTGGGGATAAATTTTTCCCTGAGTACAATCTAGTTACCGCCGCATGATCAGAGTACACTGTTATCGGCGCCTTTCCAAAATAGACTCGGAACTTTTGCACTGCTAACAGAACTGCAAGTGCCTCTCTCTCGGTCGCGGAATAGTTTCTTTGTGTTTGATTTAAAGTTCGGCTAAAAAATGCCACGGGCTGCTGATTTTGCGAAAGTACCGCTCCTACCGCATAATCCGAAGCATCCGCTGGAATTTCTAAATTCTCATCCTTTTCAGGAAATATCATTTCAGGGGCTTGCGTTAATGCTTGTTTTAATTTTTCGAAAGCACTATTGGCTTCGGCCGTCCACGAGAATCTTGCCTTTTTCCTTTTTAATTTTAACAATGGCTCAGCGATAGCCGCAAAATCTTTTATAAAGGACCTATAATATCAACAAAGTCCTAGAAAAGAAGAGAGCTTCTTTGCCGTGTTTGGAGTCGGATACTTTTGTACAGCGATTATTTTTGATTCGTCTGTCTCGATTCCTTTTTGAGATATTTTGTAACCTAACTATTTTAATTCAGGGGCTGCAAATTTGCACTTTTCGACATTAACTTTTAGACCGGCCTCATTTAATAAAGAAAACACCTGTCTTAAATCCTGTACATGTTGGTCGAGATTATCACTAGTAATAATGATATCGTCTAAATAGATAAATGTGGACTTTCCAAGAACAGGTCTTAACACAATGTCCATGCATCGCTGAAATGTTGCCGTTACCCCTGAAAGGCCAAACGGCATACGCAAAAATGCATAAGTGCCAGACTTGGTTATAAAAGCAGTCTTAGGCACGTCCTATTTGAAAATAACCAGTCGTTAAGTCTAAAATCGTCATAAATTTGGTTGATTTTATGTTCCTTAGAATTTCTTCAATGATCGGTAACGGATATACCGGATATTTAGTTATGGAGTTTAATTTACGGTAATCAATAGCGAATCTCCACCTTTTTGGATGCGTCAAAGGATAGTCATTATTTTTCTTACATAAAACCACCGGGCTAGCATAACTACTTGAGATGGGCGTTATGATCTTTTTACGTAGCATATCGGTAATATGCCATTCTATAATTTTTTCCTTATTCTTATCATACCGGTATGGTTTTTGGCGAATTGGCATTGCATCTCCGGTGTCAATACTATGGTTAGTAACCTGAGTAAATCCTGGAATATCACTAAATAACGAAGCAAATTCACTTACCACTTGTCGGATTCTTCCTTGCTCGTCATTAGAGAGGTGGTCAAGTTTTAACATCGGCGGTTCAGCGTTTTCTGTACGAACTGGTTTCATTGTCAGCTTAAGGGACGCTTCATTAAAATCCAGCGTAGTTTGTGCTTCTGAAAGAAAATCTATTCCTAAAATTATATGTGCTTGCAGATTCCTTACTATAAAAAACATCACCTTTACTTGTTCGTCCTTGATACGAATATACAACGGTACTTTACCTATGCACTTACATTTTTCTCCTTGCGCCGCTAACACTGTCGTATTATCCGAATTATATATGCGGTATTTGCGAAAATACTTCCTAAAAAAATATTCTGCCACACAGGAACACTGCGCGCCGGTATCCAGGAGTGCGGTGGCTGGGATATTATTCACCAACACTTCAATCTTCGGAAGAGTCAAATTTTTCACCATTACTGTATTTAACTTGTAGGAAGAGGGGTTTTCGTGGCCTTCGGATTTTCGCACCCTCCCGTCAGCAGAAATCCGTTTTAGTTTAAATTATTTTTCATTTCCGTGCTTTCCTTCTTTTTCCCCTGGCCTTGAGACTTTTTTCCTGGATTGCTATTGAACTGTCGACGTTCGCCGGCTGTTTTTGAATGTTCGGGTTTCCTTGCCCACTGATTCGCTTTGCCTCCGTAGCCGTGTGCTTGAGTTTGCTGTAGTCTTGGCGTACCAAATTGGTTTCGCTGTTGATATTGGCGTCTTCTTTCAATGTCCGCCGTTCTTCTACTTTCAAACTGGATTGCTAGCTCAAATAACGTTTCCAGTGTAGTCGGATTTCTCAATTCAATAAAGTCTTGCACTTGGGGCAGTAACCTCGGCAAAATCACTTGAATTATTTCAGGATCCGGACGGTTTCCATACAAGAGTTTGAAGACGTGAATTTTTCTTAAAATAAAGCTTGAGAGGTTTTCGATTCTTTGTTGATATATACTGAAAAGTTCCGTTTCTAATTTCGCACGATCCCTTACAACAGGGAAGGCTTTTAGTAGGGCAGTCTTGAAATTTTCGTAAGTATAGGTGGGACTTCCTGCTTGACCCAAGAGACTTCTGCCTATACATTTGAACCAGTTAAGCGCTTGGCCCCTCAAAGCGCTGGTAGCTAAGGTAACTTTTTCAAACTCGTGAACGGGGTAGAGCATGAAGTGGTCATCCAATTTTCCCAAAAAACTGGTTACCAGTGAGTTTCCATTAAATGTTGCTTCTGGTTTCATCGAAGCGCGCATGGTCTGGACGATGTAACCAAATCCTTCCAGGGCGGCAGCTGGCATTTCTGGATTCTGAGCCGTTTCTGCAGGCAGCACAGGTTCTTCTTGAAACTCGGCCATGGTTATTCTTCTTCGTTGGGCGCCACTATCAGGATCAATATTCCTTCTAACCTTCTTCGGGAACATGCAAGGATCTGACACGGAAGAGAGAGCTTACTAAAGCTATGTTCAAAACTGTGGGAAGTAAACAGGATACACAAGAAGGGTATACAAAACCCTTTATTTTTCTCTATTTACAATGACTTCCGCACTTCGGAATACACCGACCCGCTACTCGGGGTCAAAACGTAAAAGTATAAAAATAAAACTAAACTCTAATTTAACTTTAGAATAATAAACGTGGAAGATTGGCCTTATATTAACAGGAAGCGTATGTAGTACAGAGAACTGTGAACACTACAATACGTTTAAATTTATCAAGAGGATTAAAACCTCTGGCCTGGAAGGCAACAAGCAACTGCGTAACTTCTGAGGTAAGCGGCTTGCTTCGAACTCACTGCTTCCTCTCTCTCGCTTGGCAAAAAGCCACAACTTAAATACTTGGCGTTCGCCAGACAAACTTTGCATAAAAACTTTAACGCTTATAATTCTGGCCGGAAGTAGAAAATAAGAAGTGATAGTAAGGATTTAAAATAAAATAAACGTTAGTAAAACTTAAGATCCTAACAAGGTTTCAGACTTTAAATTACGTTCAAAGTGTAATATTTAATAATTTGTAAATGGTAACATTTAATATTTAGTAACTTGTAATTGGCAACACTTTGGATACAGATATGAAAATAGAACTATGCTGGTATTGCAGTTCTCTGTGATTATACATTCTAAGATTGTAAATAAATAGTTTCTAAAAGCTAAAAGTGTACCTTCATAATAATATATGGTGTCAGGAAAATTTTGCTTTCAAAATGGAAAGTTTAAAACCACCAGAGCCGATGAAATTTGATGGAAATCTAGCTTCGAATTGGCAGAGATGGCTGCAATCATTTGAAATATATGAAGTAGCTAGTGGATTACATAATAAAGAAGAGAAGGTAAGAGTTAATACTTTTCTTCATGTAATAGGAATTCGTGGTCTTGAAATATACAATACATTTCCTATAGAAGAGGGTTAAGAAATTAAATTAAGTGAAATTAAAACAAAATTTACGAAATATTGTATTCCTAAGAAAAATATTACACATGAAAGACATTTATTCTTTACTAGAAATCAAACCGCGTCAGAAACCATAGATGAATACGTAACTGACCTTCGAAATAAAGCTAGAACATGCGAGTTTGCACAATTAACGGATAGTTTAATAAAGGATAAAATTGTTTGTGCTATTAAAGATGATGTAGTGAGAGCAAGATTGTTACATGAAACAGAATTAACATTAGAAAAAGCTCTTGATATATGCAGATCTGCTGAAATAAGTGCACATCAAATGAAAATCATGAAAGATGAGGAAACTGCTGTAAACTTAGTGAAAAAGAAACTAAGTAAACATAATAAGAATACCCACAAAGAGGTAAATACCGATAAACAAAAGACAAAAGTTTGTTCTAAATGTGGAACATCTCATTAGTATCGAATGTGTCCAGCATATGGAAAAATCTGTCATAAATGTAAAAAGGCTAATCATTTCGCGAATCAGTGCAAAAGCTATATAATAAAAAGTGAAGCAGTCAAGGTAAACAAAAAAGATAGACAAATTAAATTAATAAATCATGACTCTGAGGAAGAGTTAGAATTTTATGTTGGCACATTAAGCCTTAATTCTGATAACAAGGAAGAGAAATGGACTGTTGATGTTAATGTAAATAAAAGTAAACTAAATTTGCAGTTAGATACGGGAGCAATGTGCAATGTCATTTCTAAAAGCAAAGTGAAATTGCTAAATGTTCCGATATAGAAGTCTGAAATTAAAAGATTAGTTACATTCTCTGGGAATAAAATGGATACTTTAAAAAAAGTAGTACTTAACTGCCAATATGGAAAAAATAATTATGTTGTGGAATTCCAAGTTATTGACAAAGAAGTACCTTCTATATTAGGATTAAAATCATGTTTGCAACTAGGTTTGATTCAGAAAGTAACGTCTTTTTACACTGAAGACTTACTAAAAGACTTACTGGAGGCTTAAGTTGTTTGAATGGAGAATATAAAATCCAGTTAAAACAGGATGTAACACCAGTCATTCATCCTCCAAGAAAAATACTCATAGCTATATGTGATAAAGTTAAGAAAGAATAACAAAGAATGGAAAATTTAAATGTTATTGAGAAAGTAAGAGAACCAACTGAATGGGTAAATTCAATGGTCACAGTTGTCAAACCGAACAAAATAAGAATATGTTTAGATTCTAGAGATTTAAATAAAGCTATAAAACGAGAACATTATCCAATGTTAACCATTGACGAAGTTGTCACTAGAATGCCTAACGCAAAAATATTTTCTGTTTTAGATGCTAATAGTGCTTTTGGGCAAATCCAGCTTGACGAAGAAAGTAGTAATTTGAGTACATTCAATACACCTTTTGGCAGATACAAATTTAAAAGATTACCTTTTGGCATATGTTCAGCTCCAGAAATTTGCCAAAGAAAATTAAGCCAAATAATAGAAGGTCTAGAAGGCGTTGAATGTATTATAGATGATATCTTAATATGGGGATCTAATGAAAAGGAACATGAGCTACGACTTAAAAAAGCACTCCAGAGAGCACGAGAAAATAATTTGAAGTTCAATAAGGCTAAATGTAAAATAAAAGTTAATCGTGTGAATCATATAGGGCACGAGTTAAGTGAAAATGGACTGAAACCTGATTTTTCTAAAGTGGAAGCAATTGTTAAAATGCCAGAACCTACAGATGTGCCTTCGCTACAAAGATTTTTGAGAATGATTAATTATTTAGACAAATTTATTCCTAACTTAACTACTATTACTGCACCATTAAGACAGTTACTTGAGAAAAATGTTCTCTGGCAATGGACTGAAAAGCATCAAGAAGGCTTTGGAAACACTTAAAGAATTGATTGCAAAAGCACCCGTATTAAAATTCTATGATGTTAATAAGGATGTAACTCTTTCAGTAGATGCAAGTTCTGAAGGATTAGGTGCTGTTTTACTACAAGAAAACCAACCAATTGCTTATGCTTCCAGAGCTCTAACAAAAAGTCAGAAAAATTATGCTCAGATTGAAAAAGAGCCTTCAGCTATTTCTTTTGGATGTTTTAAATTTCATCAAAATATATATATGGCAAACGTATTACAGTTGAAACTGATCATCGACCATCAGAAAGCACTCTTTTTAAAGCACCACAGCGATTGCAAAGAATGCTGTTAAATTTACAAAAATATGATCTAGATGTACGATACAAAAAGGGGAAAGACTTATTAATAGCAGACACTTTGAGTAGAGCATATTTGAATACAACAGAGGAAGATAATGATGAAGATACAGAAATTTGTACACTGATTCCAGCATCTGATGACAAAATTTATTAATTTAAGAAAGTGAATATGATGCTACACTACAGTGCTTAAAGAAATATATTCTGAGAGGCTGGCCAAAAAGGACACATCAGGTAGAACTTTAAGTCAAAATATTTTGGAACAGAGATGAGTTGACAATGGAAAATGACTTATTTTTCAAAGGAGGAAGGGTAATTATTCCTTTATCTTGCAGCGCCAATCGAAGCTCCGGAATCGTTACTGGTGGTAAGGTACGAGCTGCCAAGCGTCTGCCTAAAAACTCCTATACATGCTCGATGGGATTGAGATCCGGAGATCGTGCCGGCCAATCCATACGTTCAATATCCTCACTCTCTAAGAGCTGTTCGGCAGCTACTGTGCGATGACATGGTGCATTGTCGTCCATCAAAAGGAACTGCGGACCCATAGCGGCTCTAAAAAGACGCACATACGGAAGAAGAATCTCGTTACAATAACGGGTCCCGTTGACTGAACCTGCGTCGAAGATGTGAAGGTCTTTACGTCTACCAAGCATGATGCCTCCCCAAACGAGAACACCGCCAACTCCATACCTGTCCCTTTCAATGATGTTCGAGTGATGATTGCGGCTTCCCCGCTCTCTCCAGATGAGTATGCGATGAGAATCGCTACTCAGACTGAATCTGCTCTCATCTGTAAAGAGTACTCGTCCCCATTCATTGTCTCTCCAATTCCGGTGTTCCCGGCACCACAGAGAACGCCTTCTCCGATGGGCAGGCGTTAGAAGTACACACCGTGCAGGGCGTCGTGCAAACAGACCACCACCGTGCAGTCTTTCGCCCACGGTAAAACGCTATATCAATCGTCCAGTCGCCTGTGTCGTGTGTCTAGCGATTTCTCCCGCTGTCTGCCGCCTGTTTCTTCTGACCTGTAAGGCAATATACCGATCATCTGCGGGTGTGGTTCCTCGTGGACGACCACTACTAAACCCCCGGATAGCTGTTCCTGTAGTTTGAAATTGTCTCCAAAGTCGTGAAATGATGCTGTGAGCAATTCCGAACTCTGCAGCCCCACTTGTCACACTGCGGCCTTCCTCCAACTTCCCAATGATTCGACCTCGGGTAAAAGCATCCAGATGTCGTCTAACAGATTGATTATTCGCCATTTCTCGCTGAGGCAGCAACTCGGTGTGATTTTAGCTGCTTTACGGCGTGCAATCTCTTTGCCAGAAATACTGATCTTACACCGACAACATGCTTTATACTACTCATACACTCCCCCATTACGTCTACCTGCATATCTGCGCACGTGCTACCGTACATCACCTTACTTAATCTCCTGATTGGTCTTTCTGTCCGCTCTGCCTGTTCGTTCAGCTGATATGCTAATTTTTCGACTTCGTCCTTAATTTTGCACACCAGTGTATTTAGCATTGTTAGCTCATAGGAACACTCCAACTGATGAGATGCTAGGATCACCAGCTCAATGACTTATGAGTAGAAGAACAAGAACGATTCTTCCTATATCTGAAAAATTACTTAAACCTCAAGTTGTGAAAAATGTAAAAGAAAACATCAACGAAGAAAGAACTAAACAGAAGTCATATTATGATCGTCATACAAAAACATTACCATCGCTAAATAAAGGAGATTTTGTTCGGGTATATCAAGATAATCGCTGGAAACAGCAGTTGTAGAAGAAGTGCATAAGATGCCTAGATCATATATACTTAGATCAGGTGGATCAGTACTGAGAAGAAATAGAAAATATATTAGAGAAAACAGTTCAGCTGTTGAAGAGAATATCAGAGGAACAGAACAAGGAGTTAATACACAGAAAAGAGATGTAAAAGGATATGATTCCAGATATTCTCAAGGGCAAAGTTTAGAAGATCAACTACCAAACTCTGCTAACTCAGAAACAAGGAATGATGAGCTAAGAACTAGAAGTGGGAGAGTGATTAGAAAGACGGACAGGTATTTGGACTGATTTTAGACTCTGAAAACTTTTGAACTCCTTAAAAAAAACGGAAGATGTAATATTTAATAATTTGTAAATGGTAACATTTAATATTTAGTAACTTGTAATTGGCAACACTTTGCATACAGTTATGAATATAGAACTATGCTGGTATTGCAGTTCTCTGTGATTATACATTCTAAGATTGTAAATAAATAGTTTCTAAAAGCTAAACGTGTACCCTCATAATAATACACAAAGGGGCGTTTTTTTAACGAATTGTGTGTTACTTTTATTTATTAAAAATCATGTTCTTTGCACTTAAACCATAAAATTCAGTTCAATAGCAATGTTGCAAAATAATTTTAAAATGAGCCTATCTTTAGAATTTCCGATACACAGTTCCGCGCGCTGGAGATAAAACGGTTCCCCCCCCCCCATAGAGTGTTGCCATTGCTCGCTTTGAAATCCTTGAGTTTGTTAATAAAAAATTCGTTGAAGTTTTACAAAAAATGAAATTGATCATAAAACAAATTCCAGATTTCAAATTTGGTCTTCCACATGCCCATATTCGTAGGAGGATTACGTCATTCAAAATTCGATGGCTCTATGTACCGTTGTTTTATCACAATGCGAGAAATATACATACATTTATGCAGATTTTTTATTATTTAATTTCTTCAAATATAATGCAGGACTCTAACATTTGGTGGCAATAGTTTGAAAAGTGAAACGGACATTTATAATGATTCGCAAAATCGCAAAACGAAAACAATAGTCCTTCAGGAACAAAGCTCCTTTGGACTAAAAACTGATGATATTTTAAGAATTTATTAGTTTTTCACACAAAAAAATATTATTCAAAGCATGTTATTATCCAAAACGAAGGAAGATCTGTGAGACATTCAAGACACGCCCTGTAGAATGCAACAAAATATTGACTTGAAATAACACTGGTCAGAGTGGTTTTTGATATTTTTACATTTTGCACTGTTTCTAGGAATATTTTTGATGCTGATTTCAGAAATATAAATATATTTTCCAGTCTCACGTAAGGTCTTTTAGTCCAAAGGTACTTTGTCCCTGAAGGACTATGGTTTTCGTTTGCGATTTTGCATTGGTTCACGATAAATGTCCGTTTCACTTTTCAAACTGTTGCCACCAAATGTTAGAGTCCTGTATTATATTTGGAGAAATTAAATAATGAAAAATCTGCATAAATGTATGTATATTTCTCACATTGTGATAAAACAACGGCACATAGAGCCATCAAATTTTGAATGACGTAATCCTGCTGCGAATATGGGCATGTGGAAGCCCAAATTTGACATTAGGAATTTGTTTTATTATCGATTTCATATTCTGTAAATCTTTAACGAATTTTTGATTAACAAACTCCAGGATTTCAAAGCGAGCAATGGCAACGTTGTACTGAAAAAATATTTTGATCTCCAGCACGTGAGACTGCGTATCGGAAATTTTGAAGGATATGCTCAATTTAAAACTATTTTGCGATATTGCTCTTGAACTGAATTTTATGGTTTAAGTGCGAAGAACGTGATATTTAATAAATAAAGGTAACAGACAAAATGCTTAAAAAACGCCTCTTTGGACGTAATTTAAAATCTAATACCTTTCAGATTTAATTTTTTTTTCCCCAAAGGGCGTTAGTCCAGAAGGGCTATTAGTTTCGTTTTAGCATTTTGTGTTGGTTCACTATAAATGTCGGTTTGCTTTCCAAATTGTTGCGACCAAATATTAGACACCTGTGTTGGATTTTAAAACAACGTAGTTTGTATTTTGTATTTACTTTAATTTTATACTTATAATTTTACAATACTTATTACTTTTACATTTTGGCCAATAATAATTGTTGTTAGTTTGGTTTCATGAGAGTGGCAGCAGGGCAATTCATAGAATTTGAAAAATATGTTTCTGTAGTTAGTTAGGCTTATTGAAGATTAATTGTATGTTAAATACCTGAGTGATGTGTTGTATTTTATATATGTTGGGTACGTGCTCAGTGATGATTACAAGATGTACACAAACATCTTTTATTCTACATTGCTCATCTACTATTCTATATTACAGTTATGATTAAAGATAATAATAGATACAGTTACAGTTACATATATAACATCTCCCTTTTTTATAAAAAATAATAATAGTAGTAAAATTAAACATATTCTTTTAAATAATAAGGTTTCTTAACAGGTCCTACCAGATCGAGTAACATAGTTATGTCCATTTGAAAAATTTGATGATCTATACCTCTTTCGCTATTTGGTGACACAACACTTCTGTTAGATTTTGAAGGACTTACAGACACATCTAAATTTGTAGTGCTCCTACTATTTTCGTGTATCTCGGGTTCATCTATAACTTCATTCTCATAGTTGTTTTGTATTGCAAACTCTTTCTGATTATTTCCTTTAAGAAGGTCTCTTCTGTTCTTTCTAAAATTCTTCCATCTGTTCTTATAATCCTATATGAACGCGGTCTTTCTGCTTCTTCTATAATTTTCCCTCTTTCATTTAGTTTTTTCTCTTTCTCTTTTATGTAAACATGATCTCCTGTTTTCAGTAGTTTTAACGGTCTTGCATTCCTATCATAATAACTTTTTTGTAAGGTTTGTCTCTTCAGTAAATGTTGTTTATGGTCTTCATATCGTTGAGATTGGACAAAATTCTTTTTATAGGCATCAATCCATTTACTTTTCTTCCAAACATAAATTCTGAAGGTGACTTAATTTCATCTGAAAGAGGAAAGTTACGATATTCCAGTAAAACTAAATATGGATCCTTGTTGTCTACTACAGCTTTTTCTAACATTCGCTTGACAGTTTGAATATGTCTTTCAACCATTCCATTAGATTGTGGGTAATTTGGATTTGAAGTTCTGGTTTCAAAATTCCATCTTCTTGCAAAATTTTTAAATTTCCTGCAATTATATTGTGGACCATTATCCCAATATACTGTTTTCGGAATACCGGGTCTTGCAAAAATTGATTTCAATTGCTTTATCACTGCTACACTTGACAAATCTTCCAAATGTCCAATTTCAACATATTTGCTAAAATAATCTATAACTATTAGATAATCCTTTCCTTGAAAGTAAAAGAGGTCTGTTCCCAATACTTCCCCCTTGGACCATTAGGTATTTCTTTAGATATCATTGGTTCTTTAGTATTAGCTTTTTGTAAACTTAATGTTTGACAATTCAGTACCAAATCTTGAATTTCTTTCGACATTCCTGGCCAATATATTTCTCTTGCTTTGATCTTGCATTTTACTAATGAATTCTGCTTAACATATCTTTTCGTAAACTTCTTGGTACAACAACACAGGAATTTTTAAGTATTAATCCATTTGCTTCTGATAGTTCTTCTCTGAAGTTTAAATATGATTTTGCCAGTTCTGGAACCACACATTTTTCATCTGGTCATCCAGTTTTAATTAATTTTCTTAAAACTTGTGGTTCTTCATCTTTTTCTGTTTCCAGTTGAAAAACTTCCATTTTACCATTAGACATTGGTATACATTCACCAACCAGTCCCACATGAGCTTCTATGTCTCCTTCAAAGAAATCAGTTCCTTTATCAGTGAATGATCTTGATAATGCATCCGCTATAAAAAGTCCTTTTCCTGGTTTATATTTTATCTCAAACTGATATGGCTGTAATCTTATACGCATTCTTTGTAATCTTACAGGGCATTTATTTCATGGCTTTTTGAAAATTGATTCCAGTGGTTTATGGTCACTTTCCACAGTAATATATTTTCCAAATATATACTGGTGAAATTTCTCACATGCAAATACTAAACATGCTAAAGTTTCCTTTTCAATTTGAGCATAATTCTGTGTAACTCTTAATGTCTTAGATGCATATGCTACTGGTAAATTATTCTGAAGTAAGACTGCTCCTAGTCCTTTTTGAGATGCATCTACAGATAAAACTACTGGCATCTTTATATCATAATACTGTAAAACTTGTTTATTTACTAAGACATCTTTTAGTCTTCTAAATGCTTTTTCATGTGTTGCATTCCAGTTCCAGATAACTTGTTTTTTCAACAAATCTCTTAAACATGATGTCAAATCTGATACATTAGGTAAAAATCTAGAAACATATGTAATCATTCCTAGGAAAGTTTCTAATTCTTTCACATTTTTTGGTGGTTTTATATCTAGAATAGCCTTAATTTTGTCCTCATCTGGTTTTAAACCATCTTTAGAAAATATATGTCCAATATATTTCACTTCATTCAGCCCAAATTTACATTTATTTAAATTAAATTTAACATTCTTTTCTCTGGCTTTGTCCAACAACTTCTTTAATCTTAAATCATGTTCTTTTTTATCTTTACCCCAAACTAATAAGTCATCTATATACATATTTGAACTCCTTCTAAATCACTAAAAATTTCAGAAAAACTTCTGTGGAAAACTTCTGGTGATGAACTTTGTCCATATGGCAACTTCAAAAAACAATATCTACCAAACGGAGTGTTAAATGTAGTAAATCCACAACTTGAATCTGACAGTTTAATTTGCCAAAATGCTTTGTTTGCATCTAAAATACTAAAGATCTTTGCATTTGTCATTTGAGATGAAATTTCTTCAAACGTTGGTAGGTGATAATGTTCTCTCAGTATACACTGGTGTGCAAAAATTAAGGACGAGACGTTTTTTTCAATATAACTTGGTACAAAAGCTTTCCAAATCAACGCATTTAATACCGTAAGATCCCCACTACGTAAGGACATGTGTAATGTAAGCAACACTTACTAAAAGAGAAATCAGAGGGATAAAAAGAAGCTTTATTGAAAAAGTAGCATGGAGCGCAATGCGAATGAAGGCCGAAACATCCCTGTGATGGTGTCCAGCAAGAAACATCCGGTCTTTAATAGGAGATATGATCTCCCCTGACTGCTGGGCAGATTTCACAGCGTCTGCCCATGCTGAGAATGAGGGTGTCAATGAGTTGTTGAGGCATTGCTGCCCATTCGTCTTGCAGCGCTAATCGAAGCTCCGGAATCGTTACTGGTGGTAAGGTACGAGCTGCTAAGCGTCTGCCTAGAAAATCCCATACATGCTTGATGGGATTGAGATCCGGAGATCGTGCCGCCCAATCCATACTTTCAATATCCTCACTCTCTAAGAGCTGTTCGGCAGCTACTGTGCGATGACATGGTGCATTGTCGTCCATGAAAAGGAACTGCGGACCCATAGCGGCTCTAAAAAGACGCACATGTGGAAGAAGAATCTCGTTACAATAATGGGTCCCATTGACTGAACCTGCGTCGAAGATGTGAAGGTCTTTACGACTACCAAGCATGATGCCTCCCCAAACGAGAACACCGGCACCTCCATACCTGTCCCTTCAATGATGTTCGAGGGATGACTGCGGCTGCCCCTCTCTCTCCAGATGAGTATGCGATGAGAATCGCTACTCAGACTGAATCTGCACTCATCATTAAAGAGTACTCGTCCCCATTCAATGTCTCTCCAATTCCGCTGTTCCCGGCACCACAGAGAATGCCTTCTCCGATGGGCAAGCGTTAGAGGTACACATCGTACAGGGCGTCGTGCAAACAGACCACCACCGTGCAGATTTCTGACCACGGTAAAACGCGATATCGGTCGTCCAGTCGCCTGTGTCGTGTGTCTAGCGATTTCTCCCGTTGTCTGCCGCCTGTTTCTCCTGGCCTGTAAGGTAATATACCGATCATCTGCGGGTGTGGTTCCTCGTGGACGACCACTACTAAACACCCGGATAGCTGTTCCTGTAGTTTGAAATTATCTCCAAAGTCGTGAAACGATGCTGTGAGCAATTCCAAACTCTGCAGCCACACTTGTCACACTGCGGCCTTCCTCCAACTTCCCAATGATTCGACCTCGGGTAAAAGCATCCAGATGATTATTCGCCAGATTAACAGACTGATTATTCGCCATTTCTCGCTGAGGCAGCAACTCGGTGTGATTTTAACTGCTATACGGCGTGCAATCTCTTTGCCAGAAATACTGATCTTACACCGACAACATGCTTTATACTACTCATACACTCCCCCATTACGTCTACCTGCATATCTGCGCATGTGCTACCGTACATCACCTTACTTAATCTCCTGATTGGTCTTTCTGTCCGTTCTGCCTCTTCGTTCAGCTGATATGCTAAATTTTCCACTTCGGCCTTAATTTTTGCACACCAGTGTATTTTGGTTAAGGTGCTGAGCATCTAAACACACTCTTAAATTACCATCCTTTTTCCTTACTACCACTAATGAATTCACGGATTCTGTTGGTTGGTTAACTTTCATTATAATACCATCTTTTTCCATTCTTGCCAATTCCTTTTTTAATAGATATAATAAGCTAAGTGGAATTTCCTACAGGGTTCTATTTTACCAACAGCTCCTCGTTTTAATTTAATATGATATGTATATCCAGTTAAATTCCCAGTTCCTTTAAACAAATTTTGATATCCTTTTAACGATTCTAGTAACTTTTCATTGGAATCAGGATTTACTGTACAAATCCTTTGTATTAGGTTTAATTTTTGCAATGTAGGTAAACCTAAAATAGCTGGAACAGTTTTATCACATGCTACGACTTGAAATTCTACTTCATCCTTGTTCCCTTTCGATGTTTCGCATAATAATTTACATTTTCCGACTACATCAATTGTAGTACTATTGTAATTATTTAAAGTGACTTTTTATTTAGTCAAACATTTATCTCTTAAATTTAATTGTTTAAATTTAGGCAATGGTAGCACATTACACTGAGCTCCAGTATCCAACTTAACAAATATATATCTAGATATGTTTACATTTAATTTTTCAAACCATTCTGTTTTATTTTTAGAAAATGAATTAGTATCTTCTACTGGCCCTAAAATATATTCATTATCATTATTATGTAACTCATGCTCTAAATTATTCTGTACAACATTAACATTTTTATAATTGCACATTTTAGAAGAGTGATTTTTCTTTTTCCAGTACAAGCAAATCTTATCATAAGCAGGACAGTTGTATATCTTATGAAAAGTTCCACATTTTCTACATGGTTTTCGATTATTGTACTTATTTCCTTGATAGTTTGAAGAAGATTTAGTACTTTGTTGCTTTTGTTTTACATGATAGTTTTTCTTTCAAGGCTGACTTTTTTTGCTCTGAAGGTCAAAATTTATTACGTTTGCTCGTTTCTATTTTATTTTCTTCACTTAAAGTTTTCAGCTGAAGTTCTGCTAATTCAGAAGCTTTACACATTTTAATAAATTTTTCCAATATTAACTGATCTTCCCTTAATATTCTATCTTTGAGATTTTTATTTAGAATTCCACTTACTATTCTATCCCTTATTAAACTATCTTTTAATTCTGCAAATCGACAGTTGATACTTAATTTCTTTAAATCGGTTAAGAAATCATCAAACGATTCACCTACATGTTGTGTTCGACAGAAAAATATATGTCTATCAACACTTTCGTTTGCTTTCGGTATGCAAAAATTTTCGAAAGCTTCAATTACTTTGTCAACATCATTCGTATCTTCTTCACATAAATTAAAAGTATTAAACTTTTCAAGTGCTTCTTCACCAATAATATGCAATAAAATAGCTAATTTAATTTCAGTTGATTTAGTAATGCCACCAGACGCTAAAATATAAATTTGGAATTTTTGTTTCCATTTCTTCCAATTTCCGCTTAAATTACCTTCGAAACTTAGATTGCTTGGTGGCTTTAATCCATCCATATTTAATTTAGGACTTTAAATAGTTTATATATATGTATTTTTAGCCACTTCCAATAAAAATAAACAACGCACTTACCAGCGATATAAGTTTCGATTTCACTGTAAACAACTTTCCATCATGTTTTTGTTTAGAATATCTTTACCCACACTGCATGGTTCTTCAAAAATGATTTTCTTTTTTAATCTACGACGGGCTGCGCCATGTGTTGTATTTTATATATGTTGGGTATGTGCTCAGTGATGATTACAAGATGTACACAAACATCTTTTATTCTACATTGCTCATCTACTATTCTATATTACAGTTATGATTGATACAGTTACAGTTACATACTATATAACAAGTGATTTTTTTTAAATAAATGAATACTTTAGAATATAGTAGTCTCTTTAGAGTCCTTGATACGCTGGTAGCTTAATAATTTGACGCGTAAGCGAACATTTTAATGGTACCCTCGGCGGGACATAGGAGACGTTAGTTTGGAATTCTAAAGTATAAAAATGGAAGCTAAAGAAGCTATTAAACTTGATAAGAAGATTCATAGAGCTGCTTTTACAAAATCCTTCAATGTTTTAGAAGAATTTTTAAAGAAAAGTAAGATAAATTCTTCTGAATTACAGTCGGAGCTTAATGTTTTTGTTTCGAAAGCTCAACGTTTGGAAGATACGCACGTACGTTATCTCAGCACACCCGGAAACGAAATTGAAGCAGAATTCCATTTCATTGAAGAGTATCGTGACAAGGCCGTTAGAATCGAAACTAAAGTGAAAGATATACTTCAGAATTTACAAAATGTAAGTACTTCAAATTTAATTTTGAATGACTCTTTTAATGAGAATGTATGTAAGCGTACATTTAAACTTCCAAAGATTGAATTACGAAAATTTGATGGGGAAATTAAGGAATGTTATTTTTGGAGTCAGTTTGAAAAAATTGACAAAGATACTACGATTTCTGATAGTGCCAAATTTCAATATTTATTACAAGCGATTGGGAAGGGTTCGCGTGCAAGGGAGGTTATAGAAAGTTTTCCCCCTACATCTGCTAATTATTCCAAGGCCATAGAATGTTTGAAGGCTCGTTTTAGTCGAAATGACTTGCAAGTGGAAGTTTATGTGAGAGAATTGTTGAAATTGGTCCTGAGAAATGCAAATTCTAGTAATTCCTGTAATAACTTATGTGCATTATATGATAATTTGGAACAACAAATTCGGGCTCTGGAAACCCTTGGCGTCACTACAGATAAAAGTGCTGCATTACTTTATCCGTTAGTTGAATCTTGCTTTCCTGAGGATTCTCTTATACCATTTTATGACACTGAAGATTCATCAGGTCCTATTGATCTTTTAATTGGTGCAGATGTGGCTGGTCAACTTTTCACCGACAGAAAAATAGTGCTTTCTAGCGGTATTGTGTCATCTGAAATAGGAAAGTTACGATATTCCAGTAAAACTAAATATGGATCCTTGTTGTCTACTACAGCTTTTTCTAACATTCGCTTGACAGTTTGAATATGTCTTTCAACCATTCCATTAGATTGTGGGTAATTTGGATTTGAAGTTCTGGTTTCAAAATTCCATCTTCTTGCAAAATCTTTAAATTTCCTGTAATTATATTGTGGACCATTATCCGAATATACTGTTTTCGGAATACCGTGTCTTGCAAAAACTGATTTCAATTGCTTTATCACTGCTACACTTGACAAATCTTCCAAATGTCCAATTTCAACATATTTGCTAAAATAATCTATAACTATTAAATAATCCTTTCCTTGAAAGTAAAAGAGGTCTGTTCCCAATACTTCCCCCATGGACCATTAGGTATTTCTTTAGATATCATTGGTTCTTTAGTATTAGATTTTTGTAAACTTAATGTTTGACAATTCAGTACCAAATCTTGAATTTCTTTCGACATTCCTGGCCAATATATTTCTCTTGCTTTGATCTTGCATTTTACTAATGAATTCTGCTTAACATATCTTTTCGTAAACTTCTTGGTACAACAACACAGGAATTTTTAAATATTAATCCATTTGCTTCTAATAATTCTTCTCTGAAGTTTAAATATGGTTTTACCAGTTCTGGAACCACACATTTTTCACCTGGTCATCCAGTTTTAATTAATTTTCTTAAAACTTGTAGTTCTTCATCTTTTTCTGTTTCCAGTTGAAAAACTTCCATTTTACCATTCGACATTGGTATACATTCTACAACCAGTCCCACATGAGCTTCTGTGTCTCCTTCAAAGAAATCAGTTCCTTTATCAGTGAATGATCTTGATAATGCATCCGCTATAAAAAGTTCTTTCCCTGGTTTATATTTTATCTCAAACTGATACGGCTGTAATCTTATACGCATTCTTTGTAATCTTACAGGGCATTTATTTCATGGCTTTTTGAAAATTGATTCCACTGGTTTATGGTCACTTTCCACAGTAATGTATTTTCCAAATATATACTGGTGAAATTTCTCACACGCAAATACAATAGCTAAAGTTTCCTTTTCATTTGGAGCATAATTCTGTGTAACTCTTAATGCCTTAGATGCATATGCTACTGGTAAATTATTCTGAAGTAAGACTGCTCCTAGTCCTTTTTGAGATGCATCTACAGATAAAACTACTGGCATCTTTATATCATAATACTGTAAAACTTGTTTATTTACTAAGACATCTTTTAGTCTTCTAAATGCTTTTTCATGTGTTGCATTCCAGTACCAGATAACTTGTTTTTCAACAAATCTCTTAAAGATGATGTCAAATCTGATACATTAGGTATAAATCTAGAAACATATGTAATCATTCCTAGGAAAGTTTCTAATTCTTTCACATTTTTTGGTGGTTTTATATCTAGAATAGCCTTAATTTTGTCTTCATCTGGTTTTAAACCATCTTTAGAAAATATATGTCCTATATATTTCACTTTATTCAGCCCAAATTTACATTTATTTAAATTAAATTTAACATTCTTTTTTCTTTGTCCAACAACTTCTTTAATCTTAAATCATGTTCTTTTTTATCTTTACCCCAAACTAATAAGTCATCTATATACATATTTGAACTCCTTCTAAATCACTAAAAATTTCAGAAAAACTTCTGTGGAAAACTTCTGGTGATGAACTTAGTCCGTATGGCAACTTCAAAAAACAATATCTACCAAACGGAGTGTTAAATGTTGTAAATCCACAACTTGAATCTGACAGTTTAATTTGCCAAAATGCTTTGTTTGCATCTAAAATACTAAAGATCTTTGCATTTGTCATTTCAGATGAAATTTCTTCAAACGTTGGTATGTGATAATGTTCTCTCAGTATACACTGGTGTGCAAAAATTAAAGACGAGACGGTTTTTTTCAATATAACTTGGTACAAAAGCTTTCCAAATCAACGCATTTAATACCGTAAGATCCCCACTACGTAAGGACATGAGTAATGTAAGCAACACTTACTAAAAGAGAAATCAGAGGGATAAAAAGAAGCTTTATTGAAAAAGTAGCATGGAGCGCAATGCGAATGAAGGCCGAAACATCCCTGTGATGGTGTCCAGCAAGAAACATCCGGTCTTTAATAGGGGATATGATCTCCCCTGATTGCTGGGCAGATTTCACAGCGTCTGCCCATGCTGAGAATGAGGGTGTCAATGAGTTGTTGAGGCATTGCTCCCCATTCGTCTTGCAGCGCCAATCGAAGCTCCGGAATCGTTACTGGTGGTAAGGTACGAGCTGCTAAGCGTCTGCCTAGAAAATCCCATACATGCTTGATGGGATTGAGATCCGGAGATCGTGCCGCCCAATCCATACTTTCAATATCCTCACTCTCTAAGAGCTGTTCGGCAGCTACTGTGCGATGACATGGTGCATTGTCGTCCATGAAAAGGAACTGCGGACCCATAGCGCCTCTAAAAAAACGCACATGTGGAAGAAGAATCTCGTTACAATAATGGGTCCCATTGACTGAACCTGCGTCGAAGATGTGAAGGTCTTTACGACTACCAAGCATGATGCCTCCCCAAACGAGAACACCGCCACCTCCATACCTGTCCCTTTCAATGATGTTCGAGGGATGACTGCGGCTTCCCCGCTCTCTCCAGATGAGAATCGCTACTCAGACTGAATCTGCACTCATCTGTAAAGAGTACTCGTCCCCATTCATTGTCTCTCCAATTCCGCTGTTCCCGGCACCACAGAGAATGCCTTCTCCGATGGGCAGGCGTTAGAGGTACACATCGTACAGGGCGTCGTGCAAACAGACCACCACCGTGAAGTCTTCTGACCACGGTAAAACGCGATATCGGTCGTCCAGTCGCCTGTGTCGTGTGTCTAGCGATTTCTCCCGCTGTCTGCCGCCTGTTTCTCCTGGCCTGTAAGGCAATATACCGATCATCTGCGGGTGTGGTTCCTCGTGGACGACCACTACTAAACCCCCGGATAGCTGTTCCTGTAGTTTGAAATTATCTCCAAAGTCGTGAAACGATGCTGTGAGCAATTCCAAACTCTGCAGCCACACTTGTCACACTGCGGCCTTCCTCCAACTTCCCAATGATTCGACCTCGGGTAAAAGCATCCAGATGTCGTCTAACAGACTGATTATTCGCCATTTATCGCTGAGGCAGCAACTCGGTGTGATTTTAACTGCTATACGGCGTGCAATCTCTTTGCCAGAAATACTGATCTTACACCGACAACATGCTTTATACTACTCATACACTCCCCCATTACGTCTACCTGCATATCTGCGCATGTGCTACCGTACATCACCTTACTTAATCTCCTGATTGGTCTTTCTGTCCGCTCTGCCTCTTCGTTCAGCTGATATGCTAAATTTTCCACTTCGGCCTTAATTTTTGCACACCAGTGTATTTTGGTTAAGGTGCTGAGGATCTAAATACACTCTTAAATTACCATCCTTTTTCCTTACTACCACTAATGAATTCACGGATTCTGTTGGTTGGTTAACGTTCTTTATAATACCATCTTTTTCCATTCTTTCCAATTCCTTTTTTAATAGATTTACTAAGCTAAGTGGAATTTCCTACAGGGTTCTATTTTACCAACAGCTCCTGGTTTAAATTTAATATGATATGTATATCCAGTTAAATTCCCAGTTCCTTTAAACAAATTTTGATATCCTTTTAAAGATTCTGGTAACTTTCCATTGGAATCAGGATTTACTGTACAAATCCTTTGTATTAGGTTTAATTTTTGCAATGTAGGTAAACCTAAAATAGCTGGAACAGTTTTATCACATGCTACGACTTGAAATTCTACTTCATCCTTGTTCCCTTTCGATGTTTCGCAGATAATTTACATTTTCCGACTACATCAATTGTAGTACTATTGTAATTATTTAAAGTGACTTTTGATTTAGTCAAACATTTATCTCTTAAATTTAATTGTTTAAATTTAGGCAATGGTAGCACATTACACTGAGCTCCAGTATCCAACTTAACAAATATATATCTAGATATGTTTAGATTTAATTTTTCAAACCATTCTGTTTTATTTTTAGAAAATGAATTAGTATCTTCTACTGGCCCTAAAATATATTCATTATCATTATTATGTAACTCCTGCTCTAAATTATTCTGTACAACATTAACATTTTTATAATTGCACATTTTAGAAAAGTGATTTTTCTTTTTACAGTACAAGCAAATCTTATTATAAGCAGGACAGTTGTATAACTTATGAAAAGTTCCACATTTTCTTTATGGTTTTGGATTATTGTACTTATTTCCTTAATAGTTTGAAGAAGATTTAGTACTTTGTTGCTTTTGTTTTCCATGATAGTTTTTCTTACAAGGCTGACTTTTTTTGCTCTGAAGGTCGAAATTTATTACGTTTGCTCGTTTCTATTTTATTTTCTTCAGTTAAAGTTTTCAGCTGAAGTTCTGCTAATTCAGAAGCTTTACACATTTTAATACATTTTTCCAATATTAACTGATCTTCCCTTAATAATCTATCTTTGAGATTTTTATTTAGAATTCCACTTACTATTCTATCCCTTATTAAACTATCTTTTAATTCTGCAAATCGACAGTTGCTACTTAATTTCTTTAAATCGGTTAAGAAATCATCAAACGATTCACCTACATGTTGTGTTCGACAGAAAAATATATGTCTATCAACACTTTCGTTTGCTTTCGGTATGCAAAAATTTTCGAAAGCTTCAATTACTTTGTCAACATCATTCGTATCTTCTTCACATAAATTAAAAGTATTAAACTTTTCAAGTGCTTCTTCACCAATAATATGCAATAAAATAGCTAATTTAATTTCAGTTGATTTAGTAATGCCACCAGACGCTAAAATATAAATTTGGAATTTTTGTTTCCATTTCTTCCAATTTCCGCTTAAATTACCTTCGAAACTTAGATTGCTTGGTGGCTTTAATCCATCCATATTTAATTTAGGACTTTAAATAGTTTATATATATGTATTTTTAGCCACTTCCAATAAAAATAAACAACGCACTTACCAGCGATATAAGTTTTGATTTCACTGTAAACAACTTTCCATCATGTTTTTGTTTAGAATATCTTTACCCACACTGCATGGTTCTTCAAAAATGATTTTCTTTTTTAATCTACGACGGGCTGCGCCATGTGTTGTATTTTATATATGTTGGGTATGTGCTCAGTGATGATTACAAGATGTACACAAACATCTTTTATTCTACATTGCTCATCTACTATTCTATATTACAGTTATGATTGATACAGTTACAGTTACATACTATATAACAAGTGATTTTTTTTAAATAAATGAATACTTTAGAATATAGTAGTCTCTTTAGAGTCCTTGATACGCTGGTAGCTTAATAATTTGACGCGTAAGCGAACATTTTAATGGTACCCTCGGCGGGACATAGGAGACGTTAGTTTGGAATTCTAAAGTATAAAAATGGAAGCTAAAGAAGCTATTAAACTTGATAAGAAGATTCATAGAGCTGCTTTTACAAAATCCTTCAATGTTTTAGAAGAATTTTTAAAGAAAAGTAAGATAAATTCTTCTGAATTACAGTCGGAGCTTAATGTTTTTGTTTCGAAAGCTCAACGTTTGGAAGATACGCACGTACGTTATCTCAGCACACCCGGAAACGAAATTGAAGCAGAATTCCATTTCATTGAAGAGTATCGTGACAAGGCCGTTAGAATCGAAACTAAAGTGAAAGATATACTTCAGAATTTACAAAATGTAAGTACTTCAAATTTAATTTTGAATGACTCTTTTAATGAGAATGTATGTAAGCGTACATTTAAACTTCCAAAGATTGAATTACGAAAATTTGATGGGGAAATTAAGGAATGTTATTTTTTGGAGTCAGTTTGAGAAAATTGACAAAGATACTACGATTTCTGATAGTGCCAAATTTCAATATTTATTACAAGCGATTGGGAAGGGTTCGCGTGCAAGGGAGGTTATAGAAAGTTTTCCCCCTACATCTGCTAATTATTCCAAGGCCATAGAATGCTTGAAGGCTCGTTTTAGTCGAAATGACTTGCAAGTGGAAGTTTATGTGAGAGAATTGTTGAAATTGGTCCTGAGAAATGCAAATTCTAGTAATTCCTGTAATAACTTATGTGCGTTATATGATAATTTGGAACAACAAATTCGGGCTCTGGAAACCCTTGGCGTCACTACAGATAAAAGTGCTGCATTACTTTATCCGTTAGTTGAATCTTGCTTTCCTGAGGATTCTCTTATACCATTTTATGACACTGAAGATTCATCAGATCCTATTGATCTTTTAATTGGTGCAGATGTGGCTGGTCAACTTTTCACCGACAGAAAAATAGTGCTTTCTAGCGGTATTGTGTCATCTGAAATAGGAAAGTTACGATATTCCAGTAAAACTAAATATGGATCCTTGTTGTCTACTACAGCTTTTTCTAACATTCGCTTGACAGTTTGAATATGTCTTTCAACCATTCCATTAGATTGTGGGTAATTTGGATTTGAAGTTCTGGTTTCAAAATTCCATCTTCTTGCAAAATCTTTAAATTTCCTGTAATTATATTGTGGACCATTATCCGAATATACTGTTTTCGGAATACCGTGTCTTGCAAAAACTGATTTCAATTGCTTTATCACTGCTACACTTGACAAATCTTCCAAATGTCCAATTTCAACATATTTGCTAAAATAATCTATAACTATTAGATAATCCTTTCCTTGAAAGTAAAAGAGGTCTGTTCCCAATACTTCCCCCATGGACCATTAGGTATTTCTTTAGATATCATTGGTTCTTTAGTATTAGATTTTTGTAAACTTAATGTTTGACAATTCAGTACCAAATCTTGAATTTTTTTCGACATTCCTGGCCAATATATTTCTCTTGCTTTGATCTTGCATTTTACTAATGAATTCTGCTTAACATATCTTTTCGTAACCTTCTTGGTACAACAACACAGGAATTTTTAAATATTAATCCATTTGCTTCTGATAGTTCTTCTCTGAAGTTTAAATATGGTTTTGCCAGTTCTGGAACCACACATTTTTCATCTGGTCATCCAGTTTTAATTAATTTTCTTAAAACTTGTAGTTCTTCATCTTTTTCTGTTTCCAGTTGAAAAACTTCCATTTTACCATTCGACATTGGTATACATTCTACAACCAGTCCCACATGAGCTTCTGTGTCTCCTTCAAAGAAATCAGTTCCTTTATCAGTGAATGATCTTGATAATGCATCCGCTATAAAAAGTTCTTTCCCTGGTTTATATTTTATCTCAAACTGATACGGCTGTAATCTTATACGCATTCTTTGTAATCTTACAGGGCATTTATTTCATGGCTTTTTGAAAATTGATTCCACTGGTTTATGGTCACTTTCCACAGTAATGTATTTTCCAAATATATACTGGTGAAATTTCTCACACGCAAATACAATAGCTAAAGTTTCCTTTTCATTTGGAGCATAATTCTGTGTAACTCTTAATGCCTTAGATGCATATGCTACTGGTAAATTATTCTGAAGTAAGACTGCTCCTAGTCCTTTTTGAGATGCATCTACAGATAAAACTACTGGCATCTTTATATCATAATACTGTAAAACTTGTTTATTTACTAAGACATCTTTTAGTCTTCTAAATGCTTTTTCATGTGTTGCATTCCAGTACCAGATAACTTGTTTTTCAACAAATCTCTTAAAGATGATGTCAAATCTGATACATTAGGTATAAATCTAGAAACATATGTAATCATTCCTAGGAAAGTTTCTAATTCTTTCACATTTTTTGGTGGTTTTATATCTAGAATAGCCTTAATTTTGTCTTCATCTGGTTTTAAACCATCTTTAGAAAATATATGTCCTATATATTTCACTTTATTCAGCCCAAATTTACATTTATTTAAATTAAATTTAACATTCTTTTTTCTTTGTCCAACAACTTCTTTAATCTTAAATCATGTTCTTTTTTATCTTTACCCCAAACTAATAAGTCATCTATATACATATTTGAACTCCTTCTAAATCACTAAAAATTTCAGAAAAACTTCTGTGGAAAACTTCTGGTGATGAACTTAGTCCATATGGCAACTTCAAAAAACAATATCTACCAAACGGAGTGTTAAATGTTGTAAATCCACAACTTGAATCTGACAGTTTAATTTGCCAAAATGCTTTGTTTGCATCTAAAATACTAAAGATCTTTGCATTTGTCATTTCAGATGAAATTTCTTCAAACGTTGGTATGTGATAATGTTCTCTCAGTATACACTGGTGTGCAAAAATTAAAGACGAGACGGTTTTTTTCAATATAACTTGGTACAAAAGCTTTCCAAATCAACGCATTTAATACCGTAAGATCCCCACTACGTAAGGACATGAGTAATGTAAGCAACACTTACTAAAAGAGAAATCAGAGGGATAAAAAGAAGCTTTATTGAAAAAGTAGCATGGAGCGCAATGCGAATGAAGGCCGAAACATCCCTGTGATGGTGTCCAGCAAGAAACATCCGGTCTTTAATAGGGGATATGATCTCTCCTGATTGCTGGGCAGATTTCACAGCGTCTGCCCATGCTGAGAATGAGGGTGTCAATGAGTTGTTGAGGCATTGCTGCCCATTCGTCTTGCAGCGTCAATCGAAGCTCCGGAATCGTTACTGGTGGTAAGGTACGAGCTGCTAAGCGTCTGCCTAGAAAATCCCATACATGCTTGATGGGACTGAGATCCGGAGATCGTGCCGCCCAATCCATACTTTCAATATCCTCACTCTCTAAGAGCTGTTCGGCAGCTACTGTGCGATGACATGGTGCATTGTCGTCCATGAAAAGGAACTGCGGACCCATAGCGCCTCTAAAAAAACGCACATGTGGAAGAAGAATCTCGTTACAATAATGGGTCCCATTGACTGAACCTGCGTCGAAGATGTGAAGGTCTTTACGACTACCAAGCATGATGCCTCCCCAAACGAGAACACCGCCACCTCCATACCTGTCCCTTTCAATGATGTTCGAGTGATGATTGCGGCTTCCCCGCTCTCTCCAGATGAGTATGCGATGAGAATCGCTACTCAGACTGAATCTGCTCTCATCTGTAAAGAGTACTCGTCCCCATTCATTGTCTCTCCAATTCCGGTGTTCCCGGCACCACAGAGAACGCCTTCTCCGATGGGCAGGCGTTAGAAGTACACACCGTGCAGGGCGTCGTGCAAACAGACCACCACCGTGCAGTCTTTCGCCCACGGTAAAACGCTATATCAATCGTCCAGTCGCCTGTGTCGTGTGTCTAGCGATTTCTCCCGCTGTCTGCCGCCTGTTTCTCCTGGCCTGTAAGGCAATATACCGATCATCTGCGGGTGTGGTTCCTCGTGGACGACCACTACTAAACACCCGGATAGCTGTTCCTGTAGTTTGAAATTATCTCCAAAGTCGTGAAACGATGCTGTGAGCAATTCCAAACTCTGCAGCCACACTTGTCACACTGCGGCCTTCCTCCAACTTCCCAATGATTCGACCTCGGGTAAAAGCATCCAGATGTCGTCTAACAGACTGATTATTCGCCATTTCTCGCTGAGGCAGCAACTCGGTGTGATTTTAACTGCTATACGGCGTGCAATCTCTTTGCCAGAAATACTGATCTTACACCGACAACATGCTTTATACTACTCATACACTCCCCCATTACGTCTACCTGCATATCTGCGCATGTGCTACCGTACATCACCTTACTTAATCTCGTGATTGGTCTTTCTGTCCGCTCTGCCTCTTCGTTCAGCTGATATGCTAATTTTTCGACTTCGGCCTTAATTTTTGCACACCAGTGTATTTTGGTTAAGGTGCTGAGGATCTAAACACACTCTTAAATTACCATCCTTTTTCCGTTCTACCACTAATGAATTCACGGATTCTGTTGGTTGGTTAACTTTCTTTATAATACCATCTTTTTCCATTCTTTCCAATTCCTTTTTTAATAGATATAATAAGCTAAGTGGAATTTCCTACAGGGTTCTATTTTACCAACAGCTCCTCGTTTTAATTTAATATGATATGTATATCCAGTTAAATTCCCAGTTCCTTTAAACAAATTTTGATATCCTTTTAACGATTCTAGTAACTTTTCATTGGAATCAGGATTTACTGTACAAATCCTTTGTATTAGGTTTAATTTTTGCAATGTAGGTAAACCTAAAATAGCTGGAACAGTTTTATCACATGCTACGACTTGAAATTCTACTTCATCCTTGTTCCCTTTCGATGTTTCGCATAATAATTTACATTTTCCGACTACATCAATTGTAGTACTATTGTAATTATTTAAAGTGACTTTTGATTTAGTCAAACATTTATCTCTTAACTTTAATTGTTTAAATTTAGGCAATGGTAGCACATTACACTGAGCTCCAGTATCCAACTTAACAAATATATATCTAGATATGTTTAGATTTAATTTTTCAAACCATTCTGTTTTATTTTTAGAAAATGAATTAGTATCTTCTACTGGCCCTAAAATATATTCATTATCATTATTATGTAACTCCTGCTCTAAATTATTCTGTACAACATTAACATTTTTATAATTGCACATTTTAGAAAAGTGATTTTTCTTTTTACAGTACAAGCAAATCTTATTATAAGCAGGACAGTTGTATAACTTATGAAAAGTTCCACATTTTCTTTATGGTTTTGGATTATTGTACTTATTTCCTTAATAGTTTGAAGAAGATTTAGTACTTTGTTGCTTTTGTTTTCCATGATAGTTTTTCTTACAAGGCTGACTTTTTTTGCTCTGAAGGTCGAAATTTATTACGTTTGCTCGTTTCTATTTTATTTTCTTCAGTTAAAGTTTTCAGCTGAAGTTCTGCTAATTCAGAAGCTTTACACATTTTAATACATTTTTCCAATATTAACTGATCTTCCCTTAATAATCTATCTTTGAGATTTTTATTTAGAATTCCACTTACTATTCTATCCCTTATTAAACTATCTTTTAATTCTGCAAATCGACAGTTGCTACTTAATTTCTTTAAATCGGTTAAGAAATCATCAAACGATTCACCTACATGTTGTGTTCGACAGAAAAATATATGTCTATCAACACTTTCGTTTGCTTTCGGTATGCAAAAATTTTCGAAAGCTTCAATTACTTTGTCAACATCATTCGTATCTTCTTCACATAAATTAAAAGTATTAAACTTTTCAAGTGCTTCTTCACCAATAATATGCAATAAAATAGCTAATTTAATTTCAGTTGATTTAGTAATGCCACCAGACGCTAAAATATAAATTTGGAATTTTTGTTTCCATTTCTTCCAATTTCCGCTTAAATTACCTTCGAAACTTAGATTGCTTGGTGGCTTTAATCCATCCATATTTAATTTAGGACTTTAAATAGTTTATATATACGTATTTTTAGCCACTTCCAATAAAAATAAACAACGCACTTACCAGCGATATAAGTTTCGATTTCACTGTAAACAACTTTCCATCATGTTTTTGTTTAGAATATCTTTACCCACACTGCATGGTTCTTCAAAAATGATTTTCTTTTTTAATCTACGACGGGCTGCGCCATGTGTTGTATTTTATATATGTTGGGTATGTGCTCAGTGATGATTACAAGATGTACACAAACATCTTTTATTCTACATTGCTCATCTACTATTCTATATTACAGTTATGATTGATACAGTTACAGTTACATACTATATAACAAGTGATTTTTTTTAAATAAATGAATACTTTAGAATATAGTAGTCTCTTTAGAGTCCTTGATACGCTGGTAGCTTAATAATTTGACGCGTAAGCGAACATTTTAATGGTACCCTCGGCGGGACATAGGAGACGTTAGTTTGGAATTCTAAAGTATAAAAATGGAAGCTAAAGAAGCTATTAAACTTGATAAGAAGATTCATAGAGCTGCTTTTACAAAATCCTTCAATGTTTTAGAAGAATTTTTAAAGAAAAGTAAGATAAATTCTTCTGAATTACAGTCGGAGCTTAATGTTTTTGTTTCGAAAGCTCAACGTTTGGAAGATACGCACGTACGTTATCTCAGCACACCCGGAAACGAAATTGAAGCAGAATTCCATTTCATTGAAGAGTATCGTGACAAGGCCGTTAGAATCGAAACTAAAGTGAAAGATATACTTCAGAATTTACAAAATGTAAGTACTTCAAATTTAATTTTGAATGACTCTTTTAATGAGAATGTATGTAAGCGTACATTTAAACTTCCAAAGATTGAATTACGAAAATTTGATGGGGAAATTAAGGAATGTTATTTTTTGGAGTCAGTTTGAGAAAATTGACAAAGATACTACGATTTCTGATAGTGCCAAATTTCAATATTTATTACAAGCGATTGGGAAGGGTTCGCGTGCAAGGGAGGTTATAGAAAGTTTTCCCCCTACATCTGCTAATTATTCCAAGGCCATAGAATGCTTGAAGGCTCGTTTTAGTCGAAATGACTTGCAAGTGGAAGTTTATGTGAGAGAATTGTTGAAATTGGTCCTGAGAAATGCAAATTCTAGTAATTCCTGTAATAACTTATGTGCGTTATATGATAATTTGGAACAACAAATTCGGGCTCTGGAAACCCTTGGCGTCACTACAGATAAAAGTGCTGCATTACTTTATCCGTTAGTTGAATCTTGCTTTCCTGAGGATTCTCTTATACCATTTTATGACACTGAAGATTCATCAGGTCCTATTGATCTTTTAATTGGTGCAGATGTGGCTGGTCAACTTTTCACCGACAGAAAAATAGTGCTTTCTAGCGGTATTGTGTCATCTGAAATAGGAAAGTTACGATATTCCAGTAAAACTAAATATGGATCCTTGTTGTCTACTACAGCTTTTTCTAACATTCGCTTGACAGTTTGAATATGTCTTTCAACCATTCCATTAGATTGTGGGTAATTTGGATTTGAAGTTCTGGTTTCAAAATTCCATCTTCTTGCAAAATCTTTAAATTTCCTGTAATTATATTGTGGACCATTATCCGAATATACTGTTTTCGGAATACCGTGTCTTGCAAAAACTGATTTCAATTGCTTTATCACTGCTACACTTGACAAATCTTCCAAATGTCCAATTTCAACATATTTGCTAAAATAATCTATAACTATTAGATAATCCTTTCCTTGAAAGTAAAAGAGGTCTGTTCCCAATACTTCCCCCATGGACCATTAGGTATTTCTTTAGATATCATTGGTTCTTTAGTATTAGATTTTTGTAAACTTAATGTTTGACAATTCAGTACCAAATCTTGAATTTCTTTCGACATTCCTGGCCAATATATTTCTCTTGCTTTGATCTTGCATTTTACTAATGAATTCTGCTTAACATATCTTTTCGTAAACTTCTTGGTACAACAACACAGGAATTTTTAAATATTAATCCATTTGCTTCTAATAATTCTTCTCTGAAGTTTAAATATGGTTTTACCAGTTCTGGAACCACACATTTTTCACCTGGTCATCCAGTTTTAATTAATTTTCTTAAAACTTGTAGTTCTTCATCTTTTTCTGTTTCCAGTTGAAAAACTTCCATTTTACCATTCGACATTGGTATACATTCTACAACCAGTCCCACATGAGCTTCTGTGTCTCCTTCAAAGAAATCAGTTCCTTTATCAGTGAATGATCTTGATAATGCATCCGCTATAAAAAGTTCTTTCCCTGGTTTATATTTTATCTCAAACTGATACGGCTGTAATCTTATACGCATTCTTTGTAATCTTACAGGGCATTTATTTCATGGCTTTTTGAAAATTGATTCCACTGGTTTATGGTCACTTTCCACAGTAATGTATTTTCCAAATATATACTGGTGAAATTTCTCACACGCAAATACAATAGCTAAAGTTTCCTTTTCATTTGGAGCATAATTCTGTGTAACTCTTAATGCCTTAGATGCATATGCTACTGGTAAATTATTCTGAAGTAAGACTGCTCCTAGTCCTTTTTGAGATGCATCTACAGATAAAACTACTGGCATCTTTATATCATAATACTGTAAAACTTGTTTATTTACTAAGACATCTTTTAGTCTTCTAAATGCTTTTTCATGTGTTGCATTCCAGTACCAGATAACTTGTTTTTCAACAAATCTCTTAAAGATGATGTCAAATCTGATACATTAGGTATAAATCTAGAAACATATGTAATCATTCCTAGGAAAGTTTCTAATTCTTTCACATTTTTTGGTGGTTTTATATCTAGAATAGCCTTAATTTTGTCTTCATCTGGTTTTAAACCATCTTTAGAAAATATATGTCCTATATATTTCACTTTATTCAGCCCAAATTTACATTTATTTAAATTAAATTTAACATTCTTTTTTCTTTGTCCAACAACTTCTTTAATCTTAAATCATGTTCTTTTTTATCTTTACCCCAAACTAATAAGTCATCTATATACATATTTGAACTCCTTCTAAATCACTAAAAATTTCAGAAAAACTTCTGTGGAAAACTTCTGGTGATGAACTTAGTCCATATGGCAACTTCAAAAAACAATATCTACCAAACGGAGTGTTAAATGTTCTAAATCCACAACTTGAATCTGACAGTTTAATTTGCCAAAATGCTTTGTTTGCATCTAAAATACTAAAGATCTTTGCATTTGTCATTTCAGATGAAATTTCTTCAAACGTTGGTATGTGATAATGTTCTCTCAGTATACACTGGTGTGCAAAAATTAAAGACGAGACGGTTTTTTTCAATATAACTTGGTACAAAAGCTTTCCAAATCAACGCATTTAATACCGTAAGATCCCCACTACGTAAGGACATGAGTAATGTAAGCAACACTTACTAAAAGAGAAATCAGAGGGATAAAAAGAAGCTTTATTGAAAAAGTAGCATGGAGCGCAATGCGAATGAAGGCCGAAACATCCCTGTGATGGTGTCCAGCAAGAAACATCCGGTCTTTAATAGGGGATATGATCTCCCCTGATTGCTGGGCAGATTTCACAGCGTCTGCCCATGCTGAGAATGAGGGTGTCAATGAGTTGTTGAGGCATTGCTCCCCATTCGTCTTGCAGCGCCAATCGAAGCTCCGGAATCGTTACTGGTGGTAAGGTACGAGCTGCTAAGCGTCTGCCTAGAAAATCCCATACATGCTTGATGGGATTGAGATCGGAGATCGTGCCGCCCAATCCATACTTTCAATATCCTCACTCTCTAAGAGCTGTTCGGCAGCTACTGTGCGATGACATGGTGCATTGTCGTCCATGAAAAGGAACTGCGGACCCATAGCGCCTCTAAAAAAACGCACATGTGGAAGAAGAATCTCGTTACAATAATGGGTCCCATTGACTGAACCTGCGTCGAAGATGTGAAGGTCTTTACGACTACCAAGCATGATGCCTCCCCAAACGAGAACACCGCCACCTCCATACCTGTCCCTTTCAATGATGTTCGAGGGATGACTGCGGCTTCCCCGCTCTCTCCAGATGAGAATCGCTACTCAGACTGAATCTGCACTCATCTGTAAAGAGAACTCGTCCCCATTCATTGTCTCTCCAATTCCGCTGTTCCCGGCACCACAGAGAATGCCTTCTCCGATGGGCAGGCGTTAGAGGTACACATCGTACAGGGCGTATTGCAAACAGACCACCACCGTGAAGTCTTCTGACCACGGTAAAACGCGATATCGGTCGTCCAGTCGCCTGTGTCGTGTGTCTAGCGATTTCTCCCGCTGTCTGCCGCCTGTTTCTCCTGGCCTGTAACGCAATATACCGATCATCTGCGGGTGTGGTTCCTCTTGGACGACCACTACTAAAACCCGGATAGCTGTTCCTGTAGTTTGAAATTATCTCCAAAGTCGTGAAACGATGCTGTGAGCAATTCCAAACTCTGCAGCCACACTTGTCACACTGCGGCCTTCCTCCAACTTCCCAATGATTCGACCTCGGGTAAAAGCATCCAGATGTCGTCTAACAGACTGATTATTCGCCATTTCTCGCTGAGGCAGCAACTCGGTGTGATTTTAACTGCTATACGGCGTGCAATCTCTTTGCCAGAAATACTGATCTTACACCGACAACATGCTTTATACTACTCATACACTCCCCCATTACGTCTACCTGCATATCTGCGCATGTGCTACCGTACATCACCTTACTTAATCTCGTGATTGGTCTTTCTGTCCGCTCTGCCTCTTCGTTCAGCTGATATGCTAATTTTTCGACTTCGGCCTTAATTTTTGCACACCAGTATATTTTGGTTAAGGTGCTGAGGATCTAAACACACTCTTAAATTACCATCCTTTTTCCTTTCTACCACTAATGAATTCACGGATTCTGTTGGTTGGTTAACTTTCTTTATAATACCATCTTTTTCCATTCTTTCCAATTCCTTTTTTAATAGATATAATAAGCTAAGTGGAATTTCCTACAGGGTTCTATTTTACCAACAGCTCCTCGTTTTAATTTAATATGATATGTATATCCAGTTAAATTCCCAGTTCCTTTAAACAAATTTTGATATCCTTTTAACGATTCTAGTAACTTTTCATTGGAATCAGGATTTACTGTACAAATCCTTTGTATTAGGTTTAATTTTTGCAATGTAGGTAAACCTAAAATAGCTGGAACAGTTTTATCACATGCTACGACTTGAAATTCTACTTCATCCTTGTTCCCTTTCGATGTTTCGCATAATAATTTACATTTTCCGACTACATCAATTGTAGTACTATTGTAATTATTTAAAGTGACTTTTGATTTAGTCAAACATTTATCTCTTAACTTTAATTGTTTAAATTTAGGCAATGGTAGCACATTACACTGAGCTCCAGTATCCAACTTAACAAATATATATCTAGATATGTTTAGATTTAATTTTTCAAACCATTCTGTTTTATTTTTAGAAAATGAATTAGTATCTTCTACTGGCCCTAAAATATATTCATTATCATTATTATGTAACTCCTGCTCTAAATTATTCTGTACAACATTAACATTTTTATAATTGCACATTTTAGAAAAGTGATTTTTCTTTTTACAGTACAAGCAAATCTTATTATAAGCAGGACAGTTGTATAACTTATGAAAAGTTCCACATTTTCTTTATGGTTTTGGATTATTGTACTTATTTCCTTAATAGTTTGAAGAAGATTTAGTACTTTGTTGCTTTTGTTTTCCATGATAGTTTTTCTTACAAGCCTGACTTTTTTTGCTCTGAAGGTCGAAATTTATTACGTTTGCTCGTTTCTATTTTATTTTCTTCAGTTAAAGTTTTCAGCTGAAGTTCTGCTAATTCAGAAGCTTTACACATTTTAATACATTTTTCCAATATTAACTGATCTTCCCTTAATAATCTATCTTTGAGATTTTTATTTAGAATTCCACTTACTATTCTATCCCTTATTAAACTATCTTTTAATTCTGCAAATCGACAGTTGCTACTTAATTTCTTTAAATCGGTTAAGAAATCATCAAACGATTCACCTACATGTTGTGTTCGACAGAAAAATATATGTCTTTCAACACTTTCGTTTGCTTTCGGTATGCAAAAATTTTCGAAAGCTTCAATTACTTTGTCAACATCATTCGTATCTTCTTCACATAAATTAAAAGTATTAAACTTTTCAAGTGCTTCTTCACCAATAATATGCAATAAAATAGCTAATTTAATTTCAGTTGATTTAGTAATGCCACCAGACGCTAAAATATAAATTTGGAATTTTTGTTTCCATTTCTTCCAATTTCCGCTTAAATTACCTTCGAAACTTAGATTGCTTTGTGGCTTTAATCCATCCATATTTAATTTAGGACTTTAAATAGTTTATATATACGTATTTTTAGCCACTTCCAATAAAAATAAACAACGCACTTACCAGCGATATAAGTTTCGATTTCACTGTAAACAACTTTCCATCATGTTTTTGTTTAGAATATCTTTACCCACACTGCATGGTTCTTCAAAAATGATTTTCTTTTTTAATCTACGACGGGCTGCGCCATGTGTTGTATTTTATATATGTTGGGTATGTGCTCAGTGATGATTACAAGATGTACACAAACATCTTTTATTCTACATTGCTCATCTACTATTCTATATTACAGTTATGATTGATACAGTTACAGTTACATACTATATAACAAGTGATTTTTTTTAAATAAATGAATACTTTAGAATATAGTAGTCTCTTTAGAGTCCTTGATACGCTGGTAGCTTAATAATTTGACGCGTAAGCGAACATTTTAATGGTACCCTCGGCGGGACATAGGAGACGTTAGTTTGGAATTCTAAAGTATAAAAATGGAAGCTAAAGAAGCTATTAAACTTGATAAGAAGATTCATAGAGCTGCTTTTACAAAATCCTTCAATGTTTTAGAAGAATTTTTAAAGAAAAGTAAGATAAATTCTTCTGAATTACAGTCGGAGCTTAATGTTTTTGTTTCGAAAGCTCAACGTTTGGAAGATACGCACGTACGTTATCTCAGCACACCCGGAAACGAAATTGAAGCAGAATTCCATTTCATTGAAGAGTATCGTGACAAGGCCGTTAGAATCGAAACTAAAGTGAAAGATATACTTCAGAATTTACAAAATGTAAGTACTTCAAATTTAATTTTGAATGACTCTTTTAATGAGAATGTATGTAAGCGTACATTTAAACTTCCAAAGATTGAATTACGAAAATTTGATGGGGAAATTAAGGAATGTTATTTTTTGGAGTCAGTTTGAAAAAATTGACAAAGATACTACGATTTCTGATAGTGCCAAATTTCAATATTTATTACAAGCGATTGGGAAGGGTTCGCGTGCAAGGGAGGTTATAGAAAGTTTTCCCCCTACATCTGCTAATTATTCCAAGGCCATAGAATGTTTGAAGGCTCGTTTTAGTCGAAATGACTTGCAAGTGGAAGTTTATGTGAGAGAATTGTTGAAATTGGTCCTGAGAAATGCAAATTTTAGTAATTCCTGTAATAACTTATGTGCATTATATGATAATTTGGAACAACAAATTCGGGCTCTGGAAACCCTTGGCGTCACTACAGATAAAAGTGCTGCATTACTTTATCCGTTAGTTGAATCTTGCTTTCCTGAGGATTCTCTTATACCATTTTATGACACTGAAGATTCATCAGGTCCTATTGATCTTTTAATTGGTGCAGATGTGGCTGGTCAACTTTTCACCGACAGAAAAATAGTGCTTTCTAGCGGTATTGTGTCATCTGAAATAGGAAAGTTACGATATTCCAGTAAAACTAAATATGGATCCTTGTTGTCTACTACATCTTTTTCTAACATTCGCTTGACAGTTTGAATATGTCTTTCAACCATTCCATTAGATTGTGGGTAATTTGGATTTGAAGTTCTGGTTTCAAAATTCCATCTTCTTGCAAAATCTTTAAATTTCCTGTAATTATATTGTGGACCATTATCCGAATATACTGTTTTCGGAATACCGTGTCTTGCAAAAACTAATTTCAATTGCTTTATCACTGCTACACTTGACAAATCTTCCAAATGTCCAATTTCAACATATTTGCTAAAATAATCTATAACTATTAGATAATCCTTTCCTTGAAAGTAAAAGAGGTCTGTTCCCAATACTTCCCCCATGGACCATTAGGTATTTCTTTAGATATCATTGGTTCTTTAGTATTAGATTTTTGTAAACTTAATGTTTGACAATTCAGTACCAAATCTTGAATTTCTTTCGACATTCCTGGCCAATATATTTCTCTTGCTTTGATCTTGCATTTTACTAATGAATTCTGCTTAACATATCTTTTCGTAAACTTCTTGGTACAACAACACAGGAATTTTTAAATATTAATCCATTTGCTTCTAATAATTCTTCTCTGAAGTTTAAATATGGTTTTACCAGTTCTGGAACCACACATTTTTCATCTGGTCATCCAGTTTTAATTAATTTTCTTAAAACTTGTAGTTCTTCATCTTTTTCTGTTTCCAGTTGAAAAACTTCCATTTTACCATTAGACATTGGTATACATTCACCAACCAGTCCGACATGAGCTTCTATGTCTCCTTCAAAGAAATCAGTTCCTTTATCAGTGAATGATCTTGATAATGCATCCGCTATAAAATGTTCTTTTCCTGGTTTATATTTTATCTCAAACTTATACGGCTGTAATCTTATACGCATTCTTTGTAATCTTACAGGGCATTTATTTCATGGCTTTTTGAAAATTGATTCCACTGGTTTTTGGTCACTTTCCACAGTAATGTATTTTCTAAATATATACTGGTGAAATTTCTCACACGCAAATACAATAGCTAAAGTTTCCTTTTCATTTGGAGCATAATTCTGTGTAACTCTTAATGCCTTAGATGCATATGCTACTGGTAAATTATTCTGAAGTAAGACTGCTCCTAGTCCTTTTTGAGATGCATCTACAGATAAAACTACTGGCATCTTTATATCATAATACTGTAAAACTTGTTTATTTACTAAGACATCTTTTAGTCTTCTAAATGCTTTTTCATGTGTTGCATTCCAGTACCAGATAACTTGTTTTTCAACAAATCTCTTAAAGATGATGTCAAATCTGATACATTAGGTATAAATCTAGAAACATATGTAATCATTCCTAGGAAAGTTTCTAATTCTTTCACATTTTTTGGTGGTTTTATATCTAGAATAGCCTTAATTTTGTCTTCATCTGGTTTTAAACCATCTTTAGAAAATATATGTCCTATATATTTCACTTTATTAAGTCCAAATTTACATTTATTTAAATTAAATTTAACATTCTTTTCTCTTTGTCCAACAACTTCTTTAATCTTAAATCATGTTCTTTTTTATCTTTACCCCAAACTAATAAGTCATCTATATACATATTTGAACTCCTTCTAAATCACTAAACATTTCAGAAAAACTTCTGTGGAAAACTTCTGGTGATGAACTTAGTCCATATGGCAACTTCAAAAAACAATATCTACCAAACGGAGTGTTAAATGTTCTAAATCCACAACTTGAATCTGACAGTTTAATTTGCCAAAATGCTTTGTTTGCATCTAAAATACTAAAGATCTTTGCATTTGTCATTTCAGATGAAATTTCTTCAAACGTTGGTATGTGATAATGTTCTCTCAGTATACACTGGTGTGCAAAAATTAAAGACGAGACGGTTTTTTTCAATATAACTTGGTACAAAAGCTTTCCAAATCAACGCATTTAATACCGTAAGATCCCCACTACGTAAGGACATGAGTAATGTAAGCAACACTTACTAAAAGAGAAATCAGAGGGATAAAAAGAAGCTTTATTGAAAAAGTAGCATGGAGCGCAATGCGAATGAAGGCCGAAACATCCCTGTGATGGTGTCCAGCAAGAAACATCCGGTCTTTAATAGGGGATATGATCTCCCCTGATTGCTGGGCAGATTTCACAGCGTCTGCCCATGCTGAGAATGAGGGTGTCAATGAGTTGTTGAGGCATTGCTCCCCATTCGTCTTGCAGCGTCAATCGAAGCTCCGGAATCGTTACTGGTGGTAAGGTACGAGCTGCTAAGCGTCTACCTAGAAAATCCCATACATGCTTGATGGGATTGAGATCCGGAGATCGTGCCGCCCAATCCATACTTTCAATATCCTCACTCTCTAAGAGCTGTTCGGCAGCTACTGTGCGATGACATGGTGCATTGTCGTCCATGAAAAGGAACTGCGGACCCATAGCGCCTCTAAAAAAACGCACATGTGGAAGAAGAATCTCGTTACAATAATGGGTCCCATTGACTGAACCTGCGTCGAAGATGTGAAGGTCTTTACGACTACCAAGCATGATGCCTCCCCAAACGAGAACACCGCCACCTCCATACCTGTCCCTTTCAATGATGTTCGAGGGATGACTGCGGCTTCCCCGCTCTCTCCAGATGAGAATCGCTACTCAGACTGAATCTGCACTCATCTGTAAAGAGTACTCGTCCCCATTCATTGTCTCTCCAATTCCGCTGTTCCCGGCACCACAGAGAATGCCTTCTCCGATGGGCAGGCGTTAGAGGTACACATCGTACAGGGCGTCGTGCAAACAGACCACCACCGTGAAGTCTTCTGACCACGGTAAAACGCGATATCGGTCGTCCAGTCGCCTGTGTCGTGTGTCTAGCGATTTCTCTCGCTGTCTGCCGCCTGTTTCTCCTGGCCTGTAACGCAATATACCGATCATCTGCGGGTGTGGTTCCTCGTGGACGACCACTACTAAACACCCGGATAGCTGTTCCTGTAGTTTGAAATTATCTCCAAAGTCGTGAAACGATGCTGTGAGCAATTCCAAACTCTGCAGCCACACTTGTCACACTGCGGCCTTCCTCCAACTTCCCAATGATTCGACCTCGGGTAAAAGCATCCAGATGTCGTCTAACAGACTGATTATTCGCCATTTCTCGCTGAGGCAGCAACTCGGTGTGATTTTAACTGCTATACGGCGTGCAATCTCTTTGCCAGAAATACTGATCTTACACCGACAACATGCTTTATACTACTCATACACTCCCCCATTACGTCTACCTGCATATCTGCGCATGTGCTACCGTACATCACCTTACTTAATCTCGTGATTGGTCTTTCTGTCCGCTCTGCCTCTTCGTTCAGCTGATATGCTAAATTTTCGACTTCGGCCTTAATTTTTGCACACCAGTGTATTTTGGTTAAGGTGCTGAGGATCTAAATACACTCTTAAATTACCATCCTTTTTCCTTACTACCACTAATGAATTCACGGTTTCTGTTGGTTGGTTAACTTTCTTTATAATACCATCTTTTTCCATTCTTTCCAATTCCTTTTTTAATAGATTTACTAAGCTAAGTGGAATTTCCTACAGGGTTCTATTTTACCAACAGCTCCTGGTTTAAATTTAATATGATATGTATATCCAGTTAAATTCCCAGTTCCTTTAAACAAATTTTGATATCCTTTTAAAGATTCTGGTAACTTTTCATTGGAATCAGGATTTACTGTACAAATCCTTTGTATTAGGTTTAATTTTTGCAATGTAGGTAAACCTAAAATAGCTGGAACAGTTTTATCACATGCTACGACTTGAAATTCTACTTCATCCTTGTTCCCTTTCGATGTTTCGCAGATAATTTACATTTTCCGACTACATCAATTGTAGTACTATTGTAATTATTTAAAGTGACTTTTGATTTAGTCAAACATTTATCTCTTAAATTTAATTGTTTAAATTTAGGCAATGGTAGCACATTACACTGAGCTCCAGTATCCAACTTAACAAATATATATCTAGATATGTTTACATTTAATTTTTCAAACCATTCTGTTTTATTTTTAGAAAATGAATTAGTATCTTCTACTGGCCCTAAAATATATTCATTATCATTATTATGTAACTCATGCTCTAAATTATTCTGTACAACATTAACATTTTTATAATTGCACATTTTAGAAGAGTGATTTTTCTTTTTACAGTACAAGCAAATCTTATTATATGCAGGACAGTTGTATAACTTATGAAAAGTTCCACATTTTCTACATGGTTTTGGATTATTGTACTTATTTCCTTAATAGTTTGAAGAAGATTTAGTACTTTGTTGCTTTTGTTTTCCATGATAGTTTTTCTTACAAGGCTGACTTTTTTTGCTCTGAAGGTCGAAATTTATTACGTTTGCTCGTTTCTATTTTATTTTCTTCAGTTAAAGTTTTCAGCTGAAGTTCTGCTAATTCAGAAGCTTTACACATTTTAATACATTTTTCCAATATTAACTGATCTTCCCTTAATAATCTATCTTTGAGATTTTTATTTAGAATTCCACTTACTATTCTATCCCTTATTAAACTATCTTTTAATTCTGCAAATCGACAGTTGCTACTTAATTTCTTTAAATCGGTTAAGAAATCATCAAACGATTCACCTACATGTTGTGTTCGACAGAAAAATATATGTCTATCAACACTTTCGTTTGCTTTCGGTATGCAAAAATTTTCGAAAGCTTCAATTACTTTGTCAACATCATTCGTATCTTCTTCACATAAATTAAAAGTATTAAACTTTTCAAGTGCTTCTTCACCAATAATATGCAATAAAATAGCTAATTTAATTTCAGTTGATTTAGTAATGCCACCAGACGCTAAAATATAAATTTGGAATTTTTGTTTCCATTTCTTCCAATTTCCGCTTAAATTACCTTCGAAACTTAGATTGCTTGGTGGCTTTAATCCATCCATATTTAATTTAGGACTTTAAATAGTTTATATATACGTATTTTTAGCCACTTCCAATAAAAATAAACAACGCACTTACCAGCGATATAAGTTTCGATTTCACTGTAAACAACTTTCCATCATGTTTTTGTTTAGAATATCTTTACCCACGCTGCATGGTTCTTCAAAAATGATTTTCTTTTTTAATCTACGACGGGCTGCGCCATGTGTTGTATTTTATATATGTTGGGTATGAGCTCAGTGATGATTACAAGATGTACACAAACATCTTTTATTCTACATTGCTCATCTACTATTCTATATTACAGTTATGATTGATACAGTTACAGTTACATACTATATAACAAGTGATTTTTTTAAATATATGAATACTTTAGAATATAGTAGTCTCTTTAGAGTCCTTGATACGCTGGTATCGTAATAATTTGACGCGTAAGCGAACATTTTAATGGTACCCTCGGCGGGACATAGGAGACGTTAGTTTGGAATTCTAAAGTATAAAAATGGAAGCTAAAGAAGCTATTAAACTTGATAAGAAGATTCATAGAGCTGCTTTTAAAAATCCTTCAATGTTTTAGAAGAATTTTTAAAGAAAAGTGAGATAAATTCTTCTGAATTACAGTCGGAGCTTAATGTTTTTGTTTCGAAAGCTCAACGTTTAGAAGATACGCACGTACGTTATCTCAGCACACTGCCCGGAAACGAAACTGAAGCAGAATTCGATTTCATTGAAGAGTATCGTGACAAGGCCGTTAGAATCGAAACTAAAGTGAAAGATATTCTTCAGAATTTACAAAATGTAAGTACTTCAAATTTAATTTTGAATGACTCTCTTAATGAGAATGTATGTAAGCGTATATTTAAACTTCCAAAGATTGAATTACGAAAATTTGATGGGGAAATTAAGGAATGGTTATTATTTTGGAGTCAGTTTGAAAAAATTGACAAAGATACTAAGATTTCTGATAGTGCCAAATTTCAATATTTATTACAAGCGACTGTTGAGGGTTCGCGTGCAAGGGAGGTTATAGAAAGTTTTCCCCCTACATCTGCTAATTATTCCAAGGCCATAGAACGTTTGAAGGCTCGTTTTAGTCGAAATGACTTGCAAGTGGAAGTTTATGTGAGAGAATTGTTGAAATTGGTCCTGAGAAATGCAAATTCTAGTAATTCCTGTAATAACTTATGTGCATTGTATGATAATTTGGAACAACAAATTCGGACTCTGGAAACCCTTGGCGTCACTACAGATAAAAGTGCTGCATTACTTTATCCGTTAGTTGAATCTTGCTTTCCTGAGGATTCTCTTATACCATTTTATGACACTGAAGATTCATCAGGTCCTATTGATCTTTTAATTGGTGCAGATGTGGCTGGTCAACTTTTCACCGACAGAAAAATAGTGCATTCTAGTGGTATTGTGTCATCTGAAATAGGAAAGTTACGATATTCCAGTAAAACTAAATATGGATCCTTGTTGTCTACTACAGCTTTTTCTAACATTCGCTTGACAGTTTGAATATGTCTTTCAACCATTCCATTAGATTGTGGGTAATTTGGATTTGAAGTTCTGGTTTCAAAATTCCATCTTCTTGCAAAATCTTTAAATTTCCTGCAATTATATTGTGGACCATTATCCGAATATACTGTTTTCGGAATACCGTGTCTTGCAAAAATTGATTTCAATTGCTTTATCACTGCTACACTTGACAAATCTTCCAAATGTCCAATTTCAACATATTTGCTAAAATAATCTATAACTATTAGATAATCCTTTCCTTGAAAGTAAAAGAGGTCTGTTCCCAATACTTCCCCCATGGACCATTAGGTATTTCTTTAGATATCATTGGTTCTTTAGTATTAGCTTTTTGTAAACTTAATGTTTGACAATTCAGTACCAAATCTTCAATTTCTTTCGACATTCCTGGCCAATATATTTCTCTTGCTTTGATCTTGCATTTTACTAATGAATTCTGCTTAACATATCTTTTCGTAACCTTCTTGGTACAACAACACAGGAATTTTTAAATATTAATCCATTTGCTTCTGATAGTTCTTCTCTGAAGTTTAAATATGGTTTTGCCAGTTCTGGAACCACACATTTTTCATCTGGTCATCCAGTTTTAATTAATTTTCTTAAAACTTGTAGTTCTTCATCTTTTTCTGTTTCCAGTTGAAAAACTTCCATTTTACCATTAGACATTGGTATACATTCACCAACCAGTCCCACATGAGCTTCTATGTCTCCTTCAAAGAAATCAGTTCCTTTATCAGTGAATGATCTTGATAATGCATCCGCTATAAAATGTTCTTTTCCTGGTTTATATTTTATCTCAAACTGATATGGCTGTAATCTTATACGCATTCTTTGTAATCTTGCAGGGCATTTATTTCATGGCTTTTTGAAAATTGATTCCAGTGGTTTATGGTCACTTTCCACAGTAATATATTTTCCAAATATATACTGGTGAAATTTCTCACACGCAAATACAATAGCTAAAGTTTCCTTTTCAATTTGAGCATAATTCTGTGTAACTCTTAATGCCTTAGATGCATATACTACTGGTAAATTATTCTGAAGTAAGACTGCTCCTAGTCCTTTTTGAGATGCATCTACAGATAAAACTACTGGCATCTTTATATCATAATACTGTAAAACTTGTTTATTTGCTAAGACATCTTTTAGTCTTCTAAATGCTTTTTCATGTGTTGCATTCCAGTTCCAGATAACTTGATTTTTCAACAAATCTCTTAAACATGATGTCAAATCTGATACATTAGGTATAAATCTAGAAACATATGTAATCATTCCTAGGAAAGTTTCTAATTCTTTCACATTTTTTGGTGGTTTTATATCTAGAATAGCCTTAAATTTGTCTTCATCTGGTTTTAAACGATCTTTAAAATATATATCCTATATATTTCACTTCATTCAGCCCAAATTTACATTTATTTAAATTAAATTTAACATTCTTTTCTCTGGCTCTGTCCAACAACTTCTTTAATCTTAAATCATGTTCTTTTTTATCTTTACCCCAAACTAATAAGTCATCTATATACATATTTGAACTCCTTCTAAATCACTAAAAATTTCAGAAAAACTTCTGTGGAAAACTTCTGGTGATGAACTCAGTTCATATGGCAACCTCAAAAAACAATATCTACCAAACGGAGTGTTAAATGTAGTAAATCCACAACTTGAATCTGACAGTTTAATTTGCCAAAATGCTTTGTTTGCATCTAAAATACTAAAGATCTTTGCATTTGTCATTTGAGATGAAATTTCTTCAAACGTTGGTATGTGATAATGTTCTCTCAGTATACACTGGTGTGCAAAAATTAAAGACGAGACGGTTTTTTCAATATAACTTGGTACAAAAGCTTTCCAAATCAACTCATTTAATACCGTAAGATCCCCACTACGTAAGGACATGGGTAATGTAAGCAACACTTACTCAAAGAGAAATCAGAGGGATAAAAAGAAGCTTTATTGAAAAAGTAGCATGGAGCGCAATGCGAATGAAGGCCGAAACATCCCTGTGATGGTGTCCAGCAAGAAACATCCGGTCTTTAATAGGGGATATGATCTCCCCTGACTGCTGGGCAGATTTCACAGCGTCTGCCCATGCTGAGAATAAGGGTGTCAATGAGTTGTTGAGGCATTGCTGCCCATTCGTCTTGCAGCGCCAATCGAAGCTCCGGAATCGTTACTGGTGGTAAGGTACAAGCTGCTAAGCGTCTGCCTAGAAAATCCCATACATGCTTGATGGGATTGAGATCCGGAGATCGTGCCGCCCAATCCATACTTTCAATATCCTCACTCTCTAAGAGCTGTTCGACAGCTACTGTGCGATGACATGGTGCATTGTCGTCCATGAAAAGGAACTGCGGACCCATAGCGCCTCTAAAAAGACGCACCCATAGCGCCTCTAAAAAGACGCACATTTGGAAGAAGAATCTCGTTACAATAACGGGTCCCATTGACTGAACCTGCGTCGAAGATGTGAAGGTCTTTACGACTACCAAGCATGATGCCTCTCAAACGAGAACACCGCCACCTCCATACCTGTCCCTTTCAATGATGTTCGAGGGATGACTGCGGCTTCCCCGCTCTCTCCAGATGAGTATGCGATGAGAATCGCTACTCAGACTGAATCTGCACTCATCTGTAAAGAGTACTCGTCCCTATTCATTGTCTCTCCAGTTCCGCTGTTTCCGGCACCACAGAGAATGCCTTCTCCGATGGGCAGGCGTTAGAGGTACACATCGTACAGGGCGTCGTGCAAATAGACCACCACCGTGCAGTCTTCTGACCACGGTAAAACGCGATATCGGTCGTCCAGTCGCCTGTGTCGTATGTCTAGCGATTTCTCCCGTTGTCTGCCGCCTGTTTCTCCTGGCCTGTAAGGCAATATACCGATCATCTGCGGGTGTGGTTTCTCGTGGACGACCACTACTAAACCCCCGGATAGCTGTTCCTGTAGTTTGAAATTATCTCCAAAGTCGTGAAACGATGCTGTGAGCAATTCCAAACTCTGCAGCCACACTTGTCACACTGCGGCCTTCCTCCAACTTCCCAATGATTCGACCTCGGGTAAAAGCATCCAGATGTCGTCTAACTGACTGATTATTCGCCATTTCTCGCTGAGGCAGCAACTCGGTGTGATTTTAACTGCTATACGGCGTGCAATCTCTTTGCCAGAAATACTGATCTTACACCGACAACATGCTTTATACTACTCATACACTCCCCCATTACGTCTACCTGCATATCTGCGCATGTGCTACCGTACATCACCTTACTTAATCTCGTGATTGGTCTTTCTGTCCGCTCTGCCACTTCGTTCAGCTGATATGCTAATTTTTCGACTTCGGCCTTAATTTTTGCACACCAGTGTATTTTGGTTAAGGCGCTGAGGATCTAAACACACTCTTAAATTACCATCCTTTTTCCTTACTACCACTAATGAATTCACGGATTCTGTTGGTTGGTTAACGTTCTTTATAATACCATCTTTTTCCATTCTTTCCAATTCCTTTTTTAATAGATATAATAAGCTAAGTGGAATTTCCTACAGGGTTCTATTTTACCAACAGCTCCTGGTTTAAATTTAATATGATATGTATATCCAGTTAAATTCCCAGTTCCTTTAAACAAATTTTGATATCCTTTTAAAGATTCTAGTAACTTTTCATTGGAATCAGGATTTACTGTACAAATCCTTCGTATTAGGTTTAATTTTTGCAATGTAGGTAAACCTAAAATAGCTGGAACAGTTTTATCACATGCTACGACTTGAAATTCTACTTCCTCCTTGTTCCCTTTCGATGTTTCGCATAATAATTTACATTTTCCGACTACATCAATTGTAGTACTATTGTAATTATTTAAAGTGACTTTTGATTTAGTCAAACATTTATCTCTTAAATTTAATTGTTTAAATTTAGGCAATGGTAGCACATTACACTGAGCTCCAGTATCCAACTTAACAAATATATATCTAGATATGTTTACATTTAATTTTTCAAACCATTCTGTTTTATTTTTAGAAAATGAATTAGTATCTTCTACTGGCCCTAAAATATATTCATTATCATTATTATGTAACTCATGCTGTAAATTATTCTGTACAACATTAACATTTTTATAATTGCACATTTTAGAAGAGTGATTTTTCTTTTTACAGTACAAGCAAATCTTATTATATGCAGGACAGTTGTATAACTTATGAAAAGTTCCACATTTTCTACATGGTTTTGGATTATTGTACTTATTTCCTTAATAGTTTGAAGAAGATTTAGTACTTTGTTGCTTTTGTTTTCCATGATAGTTTTTCTTACAAGGCTGACGTTTTTTGCTCTGAAGGTCGAAATTTATTACGTTTGCTCGTTTCTATTTTATTTTCTTCAGTTAAAGTTTTCAGCTGAAGTTCTGCTAATTCAGAAGCTTTACACATTTTAATACATTTTTCCAATATTAACTGATCTTCCCTTAATAATCTATCTTTGAGATTTTTATTTAGAATTCCACTTACTATTCTATCCCTTATTAAACTATGTTTTCATTCTGCAAATCCACAGTTGCTACTTAATTTCTTTAAATCGGTTAAGAAATCATCAAACGATTCACCTACATGTTGTGTTCGACAGAAAATTATATGTCTATCAACACTTTCGTTTGCTTTCGGTATGCAAAAATTTTCGAAAGCTTCAATTACTTTGTCAACATCATTCGTATCTTCTTCACATAAATTAAATGTATTAAACTTTTCAAGTGCTTCTTCACCAATAATATGCAATAAAATAGCTACTTTAATTTCAGGTGATTTAGTAATGCCACAAGACGCTAAAATATAAATTTGGAATTTTTGTTTCCATTTCTTCCAATTTCCGCTTAAATTACCTTCGAAACTTAGATTGCTTGGTGGCTTTAATCCATCCATATTTAATTTAGGACTTTAAATAGTTTATATATACGTATTTTTAGCCACTTCCAATAAAAATAAACAACGCACTTACCAGCGATATAAGTTTCGATTTCACTGTAAACAACTTTCTATCATGTTTTTGTTTAGAATATCTTTACCCACACTGCATGGTTCTTCAAAAATAATTTTCTTTTTTAATCTACGACGGGCTGCGCCATGTGTTGTATTTTATATATGTTGGGTATGAGCTCAGTGATGATTACAAGATGTACACAAACATCTTTTATTCTACATTGCTCATCTACTATTCTATATTACAGTTATGATTGATACAGTTATAGTTACATACTATATAACAAGTGATTTTTTTTAAATAAATGAATACTTTAGAATATAGTAGTCTCTTTAGAGTCCTTGATACGCTGGTAGCGTAATAATTTGACGCGTAAGCGAACATTTTAATGGTACCCTCGGCGGGACATAGGAGACGTTAGTTTGGAATTCTAAAGTATAAAAATGGAAGCTAAAGAAGCTATTAAACTTGATAAGAAGATTCATAGAGCTGCTTTTACAAAATCCTTCAATGTTTTAGAAGAATTTTTAAAGAAAAGTGAGATAAATTCTTCTGAATTACAGTCGGAGCTTAATGTTTTTGTTTCGAAAGCTCAACGTTTGGAAGATACGCACGTACGTTATCTCAGCACACTGTCCGGAAACGAAATTGAAGTAGAATTCGATTTCGTTTAAGAGTATCGTGACAAGGCCGTTAGAATCGAAACTAAAGTGAAAGATATTCTTCAGAATTTACAAAATGTAAGTACTTCAAATTTAATTTTGAATGACTCTGTTAATGAGAATGTATGTAAGCGTACATTTAAACTTCCAAAGATTGAATTACGAAAATTTGATGGGGAAATTAAGGAATGGTTATTTTTTTGGAGTCAGTTTGAAAAAATTGACAAAGATACTACGATTTCTGATAGTGCCAAATTTCAATATTTATTACAAGCGACTGTTGAGGGTTCGCGTGCAAGGGAGGTTATAGAAAGTTTTCCCCCTACATCTGCTAATTATTCCAAGGCCATAGAACGTTTGAAGGCTCGTTTTAGTCGAAATGACTTGCAAGTGGAAGTTTATGTGAGAGAATTGTTGAAATTGGTCCTGAGAAATGCAAATTCTAGTAATTCCTGTAATAACTTATGTGCATTATATGATAATTTGGAACAACAAATTCGGGCTCTGGAAACCCTTGGTGTCACTACAGATAAAAGTGCTGCATTACTTTATCCGTTAGTTGAATCTTGCTTTCCTGAGGATTCTCTTATACCATTTTATGACACTGAAGATTCATCAGGTCCTATTGATCTTTTAATTGGTGCAGATGTGGCTGGTCAACGTTTCACCGACAGAAAAATAGTGCTTTCTAATGGTATTGTAGTCATAGAAACTTACCTGGACTGGATATTGATCGGTAAAACATCAGTGAATGCTGAAAGGGAAGATACGGCGATGACGGTTGTAACAATGTTTGCGAAAGATGCCAATATTCCTGACCTTTTTTCCTTAGACAGCTTAGGAATATCCGATACAGTCAAAGTAAAATCACGAAAGGAAAAGGAATTTATCGCGAAGAAATATTTTCAAGAGAGACTAAGAATCAAGGATGATGGGCGGTACGAAGTTGCCTTACCGTGGAAAGATGATCATTTGCCTCTCCCAACCAACAAAGACACAATTATAAGAAGACTTGAAGTCTCAACAAAAAGACTGAATTCAGAAAAATTATTTGATAGCTATGATGATGTCTTTAAACAATGGACTGAATTGGGAATAATAGATGATGTCACAGATGCGCATTCACACCTTCCTGGGATCCAAGATCCAGCTGATTTGCCTTCTCGAGGATGTTCCGCTAGACAACTGTTATCAAGCAAATGGTGGGAGGGACCCACTTGTTTATTAGAATCATCATTTAACTGGCCTGTCACAGAACAAAATATTGATGAGCATTCTATAGCTAAGGAAAAGAGAAAAACAAAATCTGATGAGCACTCTTCTATCTGTTCTCTAAGTTACTCAAACACTTGTAGCCGCAAAACTGATGAAAAGAAAAATAATGGATACAGACATTACGGATCAAGTTGGTTCAATTACTACTTTTCAAGTTATGACGAAGTGATACGAATGATTGCTTGGATAAAAAGATGTATCATTAATTATCTAAATGCAAATTCTTCGCGAATTATTGGCGAGTTTTCTTTGGGTGAACTGACAAAATATAAAGTCAGGAAAAAGAAATTGTCGCCTCATCCAAATATAGTTGAAATGTATTTTGCTTTTGCTGATCAAACACCTTTACTTCCTGGTGCCTTCACCAACTATCCACAAGCCTTTCCTATTTGTCTTCTGAGTGACGGATGTGGTAGAAATATGACTCTGTTTCTTGTTTGAAAAATGACTCATATGATAAAAGTGATTTACCTTCTCTTCCATATCGAAAGCACCACCAGTAATGCAGAAATTGGTCAGAAGTATTCTGCATAAAAAACCAGGAGCGGATGGGAAGTCAGGACTATCCAAAGACTAGTTTGTATTTTGTAGTTTGTATAGTAGTTTGCATTTTGTAGTTTGTATAGTAGTTTGTATTTTGTATTTACTTTAATTTTATACTTATAATTTTACAATACTTATTACTTTTACTTTTTGGCCACTAATAATTGTTGTTAGTTTGGTTTCATGAGAGTGGCAGTAGGGTAATTCATATAATTTGAAAAATATGTTTCTGTAGTTAGTTAGGCTTATTGAAGATTAATTGTATGTTATATACTTGAGTGATGCTTCTTTTTTTAAAATAAATGAATACTTTAGAATATAGTAGTCTCTTTAGAGTCCTTGATACGCTGGTAGCGTAATAATTTGACGCGTAAGTACCTGTGCTATATTTAAAGAAATTAAATAATGAAGAATCTGCATAAATGTATGTATGTTTCTCGCATTGTGATAAAACAACGGTACCTACAATCATCGAATTTTGAATAATGTAATCTTTTACTTAATATGGGCATCTGGAAGCCAGAATTTGGAATTTGAAATTTGTTTTGTTATCAATTTCATATTTTGTAAAATTTTAACGAATTTTTGATTAACAAACTTAACAATTTCAAAGCGAGCAATGGTAACACTGTACAGAAGAAGAAAAACATTTTTATCTCCAGCGCGCTAGCCTGTGTATCGGTAATTCTAAAGACATGCTCATGCGTTATTGCTGTTGAATTTTATGGTTTAAGTGAGAAGAACATGATATTTAATAAGTAGCACACAAAACGTTAATAAAAACGCCCCTTTGAGCATAAAGTAAAATCTGAAAGGTTTCAGATTCTTAGCCTTAAATTAATCGTTTGCTAAGTTTCAAATAGTTATTTTCAGTGCCTTTAATTAGTATTTTGTGAAGTACAACTTCCCGTAAATGTTTAAATGATGCTGATATATTCTGTTATATTTGTGGAAACTGTGCACCAGTAAAATAAAGGCAAAATATCACAGATTTTGTTAAAAAATATATTGGAATTAAATTAGGAAATCAAGGCAAACTGTAGGCTCTGCATAAAGTGTGTCGAACTTGTGTTGAAGCTTTGAACCTTTGGAGTAAAAGTAAGTAAGATTCAATGCCTTTTGCAATTCCAATGGTGTGCAGCGAACAAAAGAATCATTATGATTATTTTTATTTTTTGTGTGACAAATGTTACTGGTTATAATGCAAAAAGTAAACTAGGTATTGTATATCCAAACCTAGCTTCAGCAATAAAAACTATAGGTCACAATGCAAATCTTCCTGTTCCTCATCCTCTAGCTAATACGGAAAATGTAAATGATATAGAAAATAATTCAGATTTCCAAGTAATTGAAGAAGAGGAAGATCTGTACATAACTGAAATAAATGAAATTGTACCAATATCATTTTATCAAAGTGAGCTTAACCCATTAACGGTTTGGCCCGGATTTTCTCGTTCTTTTATGCAGGTCTCTTAACGGTTCGTTACGGATTATTGTTAGTTTAAATGTACCCTCGAAAACGGACAGTCCCGTGTTTTTGTATTATCGAAAAAACACGCTAAAAAGGACTAGCCCGTATTTTTGTATGTCTTCCAACCCCCAATGCCTAAGGGGACAAGGGTCCATGCAATTCTGACGACAATGGGTAATGGCTGTCATTAGCGTGGGGAGAAATCTTCTTGATGTTTTGGGATAAAGACCTTACACTGACTCTAAAGAAACAAATTTATTACCAGTTACAAAGTGGATGCATATATAAAGGGATTTAAGAATTTCCGTTTTAGAGCAGTTATTGAATAAAAAATAGAATTTTTTACAAAATGAACGTTTACCTATAAGAGCATTAATGAATTAAAACGAGAAAAATAAAAGTAATAAATGCAACGGTTTTAACGGTTTGTGGGTTACCTTTATTTTTAAATATCATGTTCTTCGCACTTAAACCATAAAACTTCAGTTAAACATCAATACCGCAAAATAAATTTTAAATGAGCATATCTTTAGAATTTCCAATACACAGTCTCGCCCGTTGAAGATAATTTTTTATATTATTATTTTCATACAGTGTTGCCTTTGCTCGCTTTAAAATCGTTGAGTTTCTTAATAAAAAATTCATTGAAGTTTTACGAAATAGGAAACATATAATAAAACAAATTCCAAATCTCGGCTTCAAGATGCCCATATTCGGGTGGAAATGTACGTTATTCAAAATTGGATGGGTCTAGGTACCGTTGTTTTATCACAATGCGAGAAACATACATATATTTATGCAGATTATTCATTATTTAATTTCAAGGCAGATAGCCCTCGAGTGCTCTGCCGTAATGTAATAAACCAAAACCATTATTTAATTTCTTTAAATATAATACAGGGCTGTAATATGTGGTAGCAACAGTTTGAAAAGTGAACTGACATAGTTTTCAACGGAAAATGAAAAAATGAAGTTAATAGACCTTCTCGGCTAACGCCCTTTGTTTTAAAAATAATGTATCGTGTAATTTAATGGGAATACGAGATTAAATAATTCTCTTTAAGAAATTTATCTACAAATTTATATCACGAATAACAAAAACGTGAGGCTGTCTTGATAAATTTATAAATATTATGCATCTGACAATGCGATTCAATTATTTGATTTCGTAATTTAAGAACCTATGATTCTTCTTATAAAACTGTACAGGAATTTAGCAAAGAAGCTATTAAGTAATCTCTTATTACCATTAATCTATGCGATAAATTATTATTATTATTATTACTATTGGTTCAGTCTTTTACTTAATGATTTAGTAAAAGAGCTAAATTTGCCAAAGGAAAGTGCTGAACTTCTTGGTTCACGCCTTAAAGCTAAAAATTTACTACTACTACTACAAATACATTTTTTTTCTATGGTATAGACGCCGTGAGAAAAGAATTGGTACCGTATATCTCGGAAGAAGGCTCACTTGTGTTCTACAATGATGTCAATGTCGTAATGATTTGTTTTTGGTATTTATCACGGTGCTACTTTGGTAGACGGTTGCACGGATTTTGGCGATTTTCTTTTGGCGAGTAATAGAACTTATAGTAAACCCACTGCTAGATAAGTTATTTTTGGTAACCGATACTTTGTTGTCATTTTATTTAAAAAATAATGTGTTTTATTGTGCATAAATTCCGTGTTTTAAATATTATTTATGGCTTCTAAATATTAAAAATCAATTTAATTTTGCATTTTTATTTGAAATAAAAATTTTATTGTTTATCAGATTTTATGAAATTTTATGTTGTGGTTGATGTAATCAATGACGTCACCTTACTTTAAAAGTAATTGGTTTTAATATGTATAAATTTAATCTAATATTTTAAACATTATTTATGGCTGTTAAATATTAAAATACAATTTAATTTTACATTTTTTAATGATTTTATTATGTATGAATTTTTAAATAATTTTAATTCTAGGCGTGATGTAATAAGCTCTTTGACTGGTTATAGAATATTTGTGCATTAACAAGCTGTAATCAGCTCCCTGATTGGTTACTGACAATTTGTGCATTTCCGCGCCGTTTTAAAATTTAATTCATATCTTCGAATTCCTTCAAAGATGTTATCTAAATTATGATTTCGATTTTTTTTTGTGGTACTTATCAATAAACAACATGTTAAATGACTCAAAAAAATCATATTTTTCTTTTCTTTTATAATTGTATACTTCAATTTTTGTTAAAAAAATAATACACTATTTTCAAAAATTGCTGAGATAATTATTGTCCATATGTTTTAATGTTAATTATATTCTATATAACGTATTTTAAAGTATTTGATTTTAATAATATTCTAATTCTTTTAAATGTTGGTTCGATGGTTTTTAATTCGATATTCAATTTCAGTAATATTTTAATCTAATTAAACGTTGGCACAATGTTTTTATAGCTGTGTTTTTATTCTCTTCTTTGCTATATAAAAGTAATAATAGCCTTACTTTAGTATTTTATACTCATAGTAAATGTATTTATTTACACTTGCCTGCCATCTTAAAAAACGACGTTTTCAACAAAAAATTAATCCATTTCTTTTAACGATATTTATTTTTTTTAAAGTTTCGAATACTTTACTATGCGTAAAAACACCCCTCCCCGGGGGTCGACGTACAGAACTCTGCGAAGCTACTGGCTAGGACCTGTACCTAGGCAGTCTCGGCCACGGGGGTATAAAATTTATGAACTTGGTGGTTCTGAAGGCTCTGGGAAAGGTCACTTATTGGCCGGCCTCGGAGTCTGGCACGTCCTAGCGCGGCGTGGTTCTAGTAACCCGGGGGTCTCCCCCGGGGTTGCTGGGTAATGTCCCGCTGCGACGGGCTCGCCCAAGCGACTGGTAGGAGCATTAGACGACCGGTGCTGCCTGGTGTCATATTCAGGTGGTGCGCTGCTCTCTTGGAGGGTAATAGTGGAAGTTGAACTTCCACGATGTGCCCAAAGGGGGAGTGGACCTGCAGTGAGATTGAGTTCTCGGAGCAGGGAAGCCAAAACTTGTTATGCGTTAAAACAGCGTTTTTCAAGATGGCTGACGTTTGTAAAAACCGCGCCAACGTAAATCGCCAAAAATCCGTGCAACCGTCTACCAAAGTAGTATCTTTATCACAATTCTTCTGACTGAAAACTATTTATAGATTCCTCAAAAAGAAGTTTGAAGGGAGTTTTATTTTATAATGGAAATCAATATGCATCGATTCTAGTGGCACACTCTGTTCATTTAAAAGAAACATATGAAAACTTCGCATCTTTATTAGACAAGATGAATTATAGCAAACATCAAGGGCTTTTATCTGGTGACAATTGGAATGTTACTTGGACAACAATCTGGTTACACTAAATTTCCATGTTTTCTATGCGATTGGGATAGTCGGGATAGAGAGAACCATTGAGTAAAAAAACATTGACCTTTTCCGAGACTGTTTATCACCTGGTTTTAAAAATATTCTTCACAAACCACTAGTTGAATACAAAAATATTTTGCTTCCCGCCCCCAATTCGCATTAAATCAGGTGTTGTGAAACAGTTTGTCAAAGCTTTAAATAAAGAAAATGATATAGATTCAAGTACATTTGTGGCAAATTTCCTTCTATTTCTGTTGCTAAACTTAAGGAGGGAATTTTTGTTGGACCTCAAATTCGAAAACTTATGCTAGATTCCGAATTTGAAGCAACGATGAATGATTGCGAAAAGAAAGCATGGTTGAATTTTAAACAGGTGAATAAAAAATTTTTAGGGAACAGGAGACATCTAGATTGCAAAATTATTGCAGAAGACAACATGTCTTTAAGATTAAATTAAGATTGCTCGGATGTAACATGACTATTAATGCACATGTAGATTACTTTCCAAAGAATCTAGGAAAAGCCAGTGAAGAACACGGTCAACGATTTCAATCAGGCTATAAAGAGCCATGGAAATCGGTACCAAGGAAAGTGGAATAAAAACATGATTGCAGACTATCGCTGGATGTATTGAAAAGAGATATTCCTAGTGAACAAAGTACAAGCAGGCGAAAATCAACCAAAAGAAAATTCTTGCCTTGAAAAGCTAATACTTAGCTTTAACACATTCAGCTAATTTCATAACATGCATTGTATAAAAGCAATATATGAAAACATATTTTTATGTTCTTTGCATTCGATTATGTACTTTATATAGGTACTATTCGGTTTTGAGGGCCTTAAAAAATCGCCAAACTATTGTTGATGCCAGTGCTGACAAATATAATTGCGGCAACCCTAACGCAAGAAGGGAAGTATAATAGTAAAGAACTATCTAAGATTGATGTTTTACTTTAGATGAAAGGTTAATTTCATATAATACTTTTTTATTATTATACACTCATGTCCATAAATTAAGGATAATGCAAAATCAGGCAAAGGAAGAGTTAGAAGCAAAACAAATTTGACTTATTTGTAAAGCTAATTTATTAAGGAAAAGATAAAGAGCAAAAAAAGATGCTATATGTTTGATATTATTAAAAAAATTAGCGAATTTTTCTCCCTGGAGCAAATTACAAAAAAAAAAAAAAAAAAAAAAAAAAAACCAATATTACACGGTTGGTATGAATGTTAATGCATTGTATGTCTCCCAGACGATGCAATACAGTCCGTACAACGCCTAGGCATGCTGAGTATCAAATTATCGATCTGGTCTTTGGGGGATATTACACCACTCAAAAAGCAATGCTCTCCGAAATTCCGGTAGACATGTAGGAGGAGGTTGACGGACTGCAACTCGTCGGCCAAGCATGTCCCACACGTGCTCTACTGGATTCAAGTCCGGTGAGAATGCTGGCCAGTCCATATGGGTGATATCCTCCGATTGAAGGCATTCGCTTACGATGTTTGCACGGTGAGGACGGGCGTTGTCATCCATAAACACAAATTATGCGCCCATGGCGCCCCGAAACAAACGTACATGTTGTTCCAGAATGACGTCAGATAGATTTGGCTTCTCATGGTTCCAATTTGAACATGCAGGGCAGTTCTGCAACCCAGAATAATTCCACCCCAAACGAGCACTTTTGCACCACCGTAAAGGTGTCGTTCAATGCTGTTTTCTTGGTGGTAACGGGTACCTGGAGCTCTCCATATGAAAGTCCGGCGAGAATCAGACTGCAAGCTAAACCTGGACTCGTCGGAAAACATCACACAAGCCCACTGTTGCGGTGTCCACTATGCATGCTCTCTACTCCAGGCTAACCGCAGGCGACAGTGAGTGGAACGCATCTGACAGGTCTACGAGCATATAGACCAATCTGCCCTAAGCGTCTGTACACGGTCTGCCTTGAAATTGTCGTACCAGTGGCTGAAGAGAGCTGACGAGACAGGTCTGAGGCTGTGCTCCACCTGTTTCTTTTGACAGTAATTGCCAAATACCGGTCCTCATTCGGCGTTGAAACTGTGGGCGACCTGTGCTGTAACGTCTACTCACATTACCATCATCTTGGAATCGTTGCCAAAGCCTGGAGATGACCTCTCTGGGCAATTCCAAGTTCGTTTTTCTAAGGTAGTCTCAGAAGTTGTGCAGAGATTTTGTTGGCCACGATATTCGCTTCGTGGATGAGATTTGTTCGATGTGGCCGATCAATATCTTCTGTAAATAATTATTCAGATCCGAAAGCACCTCCAAAAAGGCTTATATAAGGTTCTAAGAGACCTCATCTTGATACCTCTGGCCAGTCACAAATCCGTTGATGGAAATATGTAAGAGCGCACTCCCATCTATCGTTATTGCTCACCATACTACGACAACAGCATTACCGAACCGATCACGTTTCATAACGTTCGAAGGAAGATATAAATATGTTTAGAAGCAGTTGATAAACTAAACCTGGTCTCATCACTAAGGAGAACACTGGGCCACTGGCAATCACTCCAGTTGTGATGTTCTTTGCACCAATTAAAGTGATCTCTCTTTTGCTGTGAAGATAGTGAAACACGCATCCTTCCCTTTTTGGCATAAAGGCTGTTTTCATTAAACATTCCGTATGAAGTTTGCCATGATACAATAGTTCCAGTAGCGGCTGCAAGCTCTGAACTTTACTAAATGAGATTTCCTGTTACGACGATCTTGAGAAGCACTTGTTATTCATTCACGACCTTCTTCAGTGTCTTTTTACAAGTTCAAAATTCTGAAATTGTTTCTATAATGTAGAAATTGACTGTCTTGAAATATTCGCAAATCTCACTGCTCTCATGGTTGTTTTCTCTACTTCTAAACAGCCGATGATTTGCCACGTGTTTCTTCCAAATGATACTTCGGAGCCATAATGAACTGTTTCGAGTCTTGACACATTAAAATCAAGCGCTGTGCTGCAGACATTTACTTGATTCACCATCACATGACATAATAGCTTGATTTTGCATATCAGAAACCATTTGGTCATTTTTGATTGGATTCCGCTAACTAGTTTGTCTTTCACACATT